>NW_025421343.1:27532500-33244582 GCF_011764305.1 Mustela putorius furo | reverse complement strand
AATTGCTTGTTCAACATTTGGTGTTTGATCTGAAATGGGATCTAAGGGAATGCAGCAGTCAGAAAGGGTCAGGATGGAAGCTGGGCTCAGGGTCCACAGCTAGAGCATGGAAACCATCTGAGTGGGAGTCCAAGAGACCTTGGGAGGATCCCCACAAATTAACTCCACTAGCTGTGGGCCGAGGGTGATCCAACAATCTGTCTGACACTTGGCAGTGGTTGTATATGTTCCAAATATCTCCTAGACCATGTAAATGGCTTGACAACTTCTGCTGAACCCCATGTGTATTTGACCGTCATTTCATTTGGTTTTGCTGAAAAGTATCTGGAATATATTATCTGAAATAAACATATATAAACACTCATTTATAATTACTCCACTGTGGCTTCTTTTTATAGGTCATTAAAGGGTTTCCAAACACGCAGTTAAAAAATCCCAAGAAATCATTTTCAGTGATGAACCTCTGCATCTGTTGTAGTCAGAGTCTCAGGGCTACAGAGGCCATAAGAGGTCATTTGATCTTTTTCCCATTTTCCTAGAAAGACCCAAGTTTGTTTGTAGGACCTCAGGAAAAGGATGAAACAGAGTATCAGTGCTATAGCCCATGGTAGTTCCATTCTGCTAAGACTCACAAATGGGGACTGTTTGCCCGCACGAAATTGTCACCCAGAATGGGAGTCCCACACTTTCTTGCTATGCCCTAACTCCCTCTGGGCTTCCCCCATTTGACACTAGCCCCATTGTTAGTCTGCTTGGGCTGCCATGACAAAATGTCACAAACAGGAGGCTTGAATGACAGAAATGTATTTTCTCATAGTTCTGGAGGGGCAGCAGTCCTGGGGTCTTGCGCTTGTCTCCTCCACTTGCTCACGATGACTTCTTTTCCTGTCAACATATGGCCTCTTCCGTGTGTATGAGAAAGGAGAGAGGGGCTTCTGTGTTCTCTATTCTCATAAGGACACCCGTCCTATCAGATTAGAGCCCCACACAAATGACCTCAGTGAACCTTAGTTCCTTCCTTAAAGGACCTATCTTCAGTCACGTTGGGAGATAAGGCTTCACCAGCTGAAATTTGAAGGGACACAATTCAGTCCATAACAACCCCTCACTCCTGAGGACGAGCCTGAACCTGGATTCAGTTGGGCAGAGCAATGTGGAGCTGGTACCACTCGTCTCACATTCCTCTGCTTCATGCCCCATCAGTGTCTGAGACCCAAGTGTCTTCTGGGAATCATCCCATCAGCTGGTCCTCAGTCTCTTCCACCACTAGAATGATATGAATGAGTCCTAATCTTACCCAACATCTGGCTGAGGTCATTCACTCATTCAACAGATTTCAACTGACTTGGGAAGACACTCTTGTCTGTGGGAGTTGTGTGGGGTTATTTCAGCTGTGGTCACCAACAGAAAGACTGGACATGACCCCTGACCTCCCTGAGGAGCATGAGGCCATCTCACAGGACATGTAGGAACCAGAGTGGAGTCTCCTTCATTTGAGATCAATCCTGGGGCTGTGGGGTGGGAGGCAAGAAAGGGAGGAGCCCAGAACATGACACCAAGACTCTGGTCCTGCTCTACCATCCATTCGATGTGACTCCGGGTGAATGTCAGCCCCTGTCTGAGCTTCAGTCTCCTGAAATATTGTCAGGGAGTGTGAACTAAATGATATCTTCAGGCTCCCCCCATCTGCATGCCCTGCTAGGCCAATCCTTTCTCTTTTTCTTCCTGGCTTAGGACAGGCCCAGGATCTACGACAGAGGGCTTCATGGACTCCATGCAGCTTCCTTGGGAGTGTCCTCATCGTGCTCACTTCCCTATATTTCCCTGGATACAGCTGTGACCCATGAGCCTTCATGTCAAGGCCCTGTCTCATTTTCCAGGTCCAAGAAGATGAATGCTTGGCATGTGCACGAAGGGAGTGGAGTATTTCTTCCAGGAAGTTAATAAGATTGTATATTTTAGCCTTGGGGCACTGGAGAAGGGAAAGAAAAATTCCCTGAAACAACATGTCTCTTGTTTAATAAAGTTTTATTATTATTATATATGAGTGTATGAGAATGAGAAATCCATATCCGTTCTTCACCGTCACAGCTTTATTGGTTCTGAGCTTAAAAAATCAGTTGGGTGACTTACAGAATAAAGAAGTGACTGACCGGTGATTTTCAATATGTGGCTCTTTCAGGAAGCAATCTAACAGAGTAAGAGCTTATTGGAAAGTATAGATGATGTGGAAATGAGTTACATGGAGGGGTGGGCTGTCCTGGCTTGAACCTTGGGGAGGACAGGCATATATGACAGGTGACAGGGGCCTCTTAGATTGCTGGTTACATCCTAGCTCAATGTAACACCCCTGCTTTGGGGAGTAAAATTAAGCTGATAGCTTCGTTTTTCTCTGACTCCTCTCTCTCCATCCTTGTTTTGAACCCTCCTTCCACTGAGAGCATCTTGCTACCCTAGGAATCCCTTTTGTTCAGGTAGGCAGGCCTGTCTTCTACCATTGTGTGTGTGTGTGTGTGTGTGTGTGTGTGTGCGCGCCTGTGAGCTCCTGTGTATACACTGAGCCTAGGTGTCTATCGCCAGGCTTGTGGTCTCAGCCTGGAGTCTCCCTGGAGGATAGTAGACCCTGCTTCTCTTTGGAATTTGGGAAGGGATCTAACAACCATGGGCCACCCTAGGGACTCTACAACTCCCAACACCGCACCTCTACAGCAAGGGTTTTCTCTGGCCTAAAGATGATTGTTAACACCTCTTTAGGAAACACCAAAATATGTTTTGGTGTTTTTGGAGCCTCTACTCTGGAGTTAGCCTCTCTCCCCTTAATCTCCTGAGCTTCCTTCTTACTATCCATAGCAATTTTTGAATCCATGAACTAGAAGAAAACTAAAGTCGTTTAAACTTGGCTTTTCTGAGCAGAGCAGCAGATACAATCCTCTTTAGATGTTAGAGAAATACTTTATGACCAGATGGCAGAGCTGGGCCAAACTCAGCAGCCATGTTTCAGGAATCCATGATGGTGGTAGGGTTGGAGAGTGACTGAGGTGGAGGTGGTATGATGCAGTGTTTTAGTCTGTCAGAGCCGCCATAATGAAGTACCCCAGGCTGGGAACTTAAACAGAAGAGTTTGTTTCTCAAAACTCTGGAGGCCAGAAGTCTAAGATCAAGGTGCTACCAGGGCTGGCTTCTTCCAAGGCCTCTCTCCTCAGCTGGTAGATGGCCCCCTTTCTCCCTATGCTTTCATATCAGCTTCCCTCTGTCCTGTGTCCTACTTCCCTTTTCTTACAGGAACTCTAGTCAGATTGGATTAAAGCACAACCTACTGAATTAATTTTAACTTAATTACCTCTTTAAAGACTGTCTCCACATGGAGTCACACTCACAGGTACTGTGGTTATGACTTCAACATGTGAATTTGGGGGGACACAACTCAGCTCATAAAACACATGGCAAAGGAACCACAGATGTGTGAGGTAGGCACCAGGGCTGGGAAGGTAAAGAGGAATGCTGTTGTCAGCATTCCTCTTGTGCTGGAGGGCACATCCCGCCTCTCAGGTGCCAGGGTCCCCATCAGCCCTGGAATCCCTCTTTCTACACACCTTCTTGCAGCATAAGAGAGGTACAATGATGGATGGGGCACATAGGGTGGGCTTACACCAGCCGCAGGGGAATAAGCCTCTAGTAATGGAATTATAAATATTAAGTACAGAAAATAGATCTTGTTTTTAATAAAGGAGGTATCCACATACAGGAGGAGGTCAGGTATAGGAAGCAACTACTCTTCCTGTCTCAACCCAAGTCTGGGAGAGGAGCTTTGTTTGGCCCCCACATATCCGAGTCGACTGCCTATGGCCTTGCTGCCCTCTTTTCTCCAGCAGGGAAGAACGAGAAACCAGCACTCTCCAAAAGCATCAGAATGACACAGAAAGTCAACAGAGACCTGCTGGGGTCTGAATGGCTATTTTTCTTGCTCGGATATCAGGAACCCAGGTTCTACCTCCCAGACAAAGAGCAGATATTGGATTAGTGACATTCTGAGAGGGGAGATGGGCCTGTGGCAGGCAGAGGCAGACCGACATTACTTTGGGGAAGGTGGTGCAGGGATGCATTACGGATCTGCAGATGTAAGTGTCTGTCCCAGACCTCAGAGCTACTCTGTTGAGTTGAGGCTTCAGGCAAAAGGATGGGTTGACCCTCTAATGGGGCAGACGGAACTCCTTTCATCTAGAGCTTTTATCCAGACAAGGAGCCGTCTTCAGTCCAGGCTGAGTTTCCTGTGCGGCACCCATGAGCAGAGCAACAAAACAGTGGAGGTGGCCTCATCCATCTGTCTTTCTTGTGCCCTCCATCCTCTGTCTTCAGGCTATGTGTCCTGGGGATAACTATTAAAAGCTCCAAGTCTTCTAATTTTTTTGCATTGAGTTTTCATTACACTTTAAACGCTGCCACGGATGGAATTAATGAACAGAGCCCTGCTGGATATTCAGCTGGAATTCTCAGAACCCCAACGGTCTCTGACTCTGAGAGCGTAGGACCACTTGTCACTTAAATGATCCATAATTTTGTTTCTGATTAGTTCTGAGTTGTACCCGCAGCTGCTCTGGGGACCCCTTAGCCTTCTGCTTAGCTATGAGCGTGTTTGACTCTCTGCTCTTTGTCCTATGGACTTGATTCAGGTCTGGAGGGCCCCTCAGAGGTGGGAGTTTAGGACTCCAATGGACATGAGCAGCTAAGAAGGCCATCCCTTTTTCTGCATGGATAACCAGAAAAATCCTTTGGCCCTGAAAACTTTCCTCTTGTGTTCTCAGTGCCTGGAATTATATTACTGGAACTTGACTCCCTTGAGATTATAAGGCTTTTTAGTCTTTTAAAGTCCTTTTTAAAATGCAAAGACATCTAGAAAGGGTGAAAACTTAAATTATCAACAAGAATTTGAAGTCTTTAAGGGCAGCAAAGATGACTTAAATGCATTTTGTTACACATTACTTTTTTTTTTTTTTTTTTTTTTTTTTTTGCTGCCCAGGACTCTCAGAAGGTTAAATCATTCCATATAATCAAGGCATTCAGCTTGCTGAACACTTACCTCTTATAAGTCTAATTTCAACAATAGGAACTATTTTGGATAGAGATCTCATCTAAAATGTTTCAGGCTACCCGACCTTCTTAAATACAGCCTACTAAATGCAGAAAACACATTCTTGATAATTCAAGGTCATCATTATGAACTCCCATGGCTGCCCGCTGTGCTGATTCTCTCGGGCTTCACTGCAGTGGTCGAGATGACATGATGGCAGTCCTCGCCTTTCCTTTTAAGCCTCCTATCTTCTCCCTCTTGTATAAGCCACTTTCCCTCTCTTCCTGCTCATGCTGAAGTGTCGCCTTAGGCATTTGTTCTCTTTTCTAACCTATCCTTTTAATCACCTGTGGGGAGGAAATAAGATACCCGAGCTTTTGGGGGATCTGTGTGTAAAGGAAAAGTAGACAGGCTTTGAATAAGAATTTTTCCCTTAGACCAGGGCAAGAATTTTATTATAGGATTTGCTAATTCTTACTACACAGGTATCTTGGCTTTTTCTCTGATTCTCAGCTATTACCTGGATAAGTAAGGTGACCAGATACCCCGGTGCATGATAGATTATGTAAATTTCTTTAAAAAGTTAGGGACAGAGATGCCTGCCTTTGAGCAGAAGGGAATGGGCACTAGTTGGAGACCCCACTGCTCAAACTTGTCTCTGTCTGATCAGCAAGCTCTTCCATCTGCAACAACTTTCCCCGAAGTAAAGTATTGTCCAAACTGGAATACTTCTGAGAACAAAAGAATACACTAGCAATATTTACTTCAAGACAACAGGACTGTCCTAGGCAAATTTAAACCTAGGGTCTCCCTATTTTTTTTAAGATTTTATTTATTTATCTGAAAGAGAGAGAGAGGTTGAGAGAGAGAGAGTGCACAAGCAGGGGGAGGGGCAGACTCCCTGTTGAACCCGGAGCCAGAGGAGACATGAGGCCTGATCCCAGGACCCCGACCTGAGACAAAGTCAGATGCTTAACCAACAGAGCCACCCAGAAGCCCCCTTAGGTCTCCCTATCTCTAAGACAAACTTCAGCAACATCATCTGGTACAGAGAACTAAAAATATAGTGGATTACTTCAGGGCTGGCTATTCATCATGGCCACAATCACAGACTTTCCTTGGGCAATTTCCCCAGTTGGATTTAAATTTATAGGTCATGGACTCTGGCCAATGGCATAGAATGCCTGACATCTTAACAAAGCTAAAACAAAGATTCAGTTATTCCTTTTGGATGTAATATGCCTACCCTTCTGCATCCAAATACCACTAAGATTCTTGGATTGGCAAATAAAATGTGTTTCTGGATTATTTTTCTTGAAATGTCTTTTATAACAAGTTTATGGACCAGTGGTTTGTTTGGGCTAAAATATTATAATCATTAGATCAGATGGTGTGTGTAAAGTTCTTAGTCTAATATCACGAATAGAGCAAGTATTTCAATTAATACTAACTAAAACAAACACATGTGCACTTGTTAGCGTGTACGCACACACATATACACGCTTCTGCTTTTAAACTAAAGTACAACTGGAAATGTGTGTCAATATTTAAAACATCCTTTGGCCTAGATATCCAGCGTCTAAGAATTTGTCCTAAGGAAAAACATGTTTATCACAGTGTTGTTCATAATACTGAAAAATTGGAATAACCTAAATCTATCAATAGAGCATTAGTTAAATGAATAACCAGGCATCTATACAATAGAATATGATATATGGCTCTTAAAAATAATGAAGAAGAATTTTATTTATTGATACAAAAAGTCAATGATATGTTATCAAATGAAAATGCAACTTACAAAGCAGTATTCATAGTGTGATTTCTTTTATCAAAAAATGAAAACGAAGAAAAAAAATCACACAATCTCCTAAAAATATATAGCAAAATTATGTGTCTTTTTAAATCTTTTTTAGTTATTACCTTGAACTATGGGATAACTGATAATATCAATTTTCTTCCCTTGGATGTTCTGAATTTTGTCTCATACACACACACATGCACAAACATGTACACATACATATACATATATGTGTATATGAAACAAAATTTAGAACTTCCAAAGAAGAAAATTAAGATGACCAGGTATCCCATAATTATTAAATTATTAAATATTAAACATAGCCATATATACATATATGTGTATGCATATAACTTTTATCATCAGAATAAAGTATTAAAAACAAGTCTCAGCTCAGATCCCAGGCCCTGTAAGAGGGGCTCCTGGGCTCTCTAGTGTTCAATGGTACTGCTTTTTTGTGCTCTCATAATCCCTGTATATAAAACTCTTCTTCCATTTATCTCTCTGCCATTTTAGTTTTCTTATTATACATTAGCTTCATCAACAAGCCCATGTAAATCTGTGGGGAAGCCGTTCACCTGACTTATCTCTGATTTTCCATTATATGCCACCTAGCTTAAGGTTTATGCTCAGGCAATGTTTGTTCACTGAATCAGTGCAAAAGTGAATGGGTCTCATGGCTTCTAGAACTAACCCAGTCTTCAGAGTCTCATGAAAGCCAAAGTAGAAGTAATGTTCCTCTTGCCTTCATAATCTGACTGCATTATGTGAGCCCCACAGTCTGGCACCCCCTGAAAGGGTTCCCCCAGGGACACGGCACGGGTTCAGTATTTGTTTGTTGAAAGACTGAACGGATGACAATGAACAGAAATGATTATAACACCATCGACTCCATACTACGCAGAGGACCTAGTGACAGTGGGTGCCAGGACCTAAAAATCACCCTGAAATTGGAAGACAAAGATGTGATAGAACCTTAGAGATCATACAGTCCATCTTCCTCATTTCCCAGGTGAGGAGACATGGCCCAAAGAGAGGAGATGACTTCACTGAAGACCCAGGGCAGGTTAGCCATAGTGTCTGGGCTAGAACCTGGAGCCCTCCCCACCCCACCTGCCTGGGGCTGCTTCCCTGCAAAGCTGTCTCTCCCCTCCACTACAGCCTCAGGTTCCTGTGATTTCAGTGTGCTCTGCTTTTCAAGCTGAACAAACAGAAGGCAAAATCAGGATGTTCTCTATTCATCTCTGGTTGTGTGTGTGTGTTTTTCTTCCCTTCTTCCATGCACTCTAGATGCCGTTTGAACCGGACCCCTTCCTGCAGCAACTGGCCCTCCATAGGTAGTCCGCCCACCTCTGGAGACCTGGCCGCCCTGGGTGTTGAATCTTATCCACCAGGGTTTTGTGCTGTTGAACAAAAGCAAATCCTGCACCAGGCAACAAATACTTCCCAATTCTTGAATAATTGAAAGCCTGGGCCCCAAGCCGCAGCAGGCTAGGCACCAATTAGAAATGGAGAACGGGGAGCCTGCAGTGGGCATCACCCCTGTTTGGGGTGTTCCACAGGCCATCTGCCTTCCTGGGGTCTGCCGCCAGGGCCCAGGCCTATGTGGGACAGAGGGGAGAATTCTGTAAGCATCAGCTTCTTCACAGCCCTCAGCTTCTGCCACCAAATCAACCTCTGTGGTGGAAGCAGCGGAAAGCCCAGCTCCCTTAATAGTGTGCGCCTCCAATCTGTGATGTCTGATCCAAGAAACTGAAAGTATGATTCCAACAACTATCTTCACATTCCCTCCAGACAGGCTGCTGGTGAGAATAAGCCCATTTCTCAGTTGTCACCTGAGTCCTGAGAAAATGCGGGCCTCCTTTTCATCAAGATCATCTCCTTTTCCAGGTCAGATGAGGAAGGCAGAAGGTGAGACCCACTGACACCACTCCAGGAGACACACAGCAAAGAGAGCTCCTTTATATGCTTAAGAGCTGGGAGCAGAATAGGGACAGACCCCAGGACTTCTGGCCACCAGCCCGGGCTGTGCTACCCTCAGAGCTAGCTGGCTCTCGTCTTACCCACCTCCTGCCCATGCTCAACACTGTGTCCACAGCCATGTCTGCAAACTTCAAATATGATCAGATCCTTTCCCTCTTCAAATTTCCACTTTGTCAGATGTTTCCTATCACCTTTGGGACAGAGGCCAAAGTCCTGAAGAGGGCTTTCCAGGGCCTCCATACTCTAGTCTGTCTCCCTCCATGTCCTTATCAAGCACTGTGCTCCCTGCACGGTCACACATGCACCATCCCCCCACCCCATACCTGCCATAGCCACCTTGACCTTCTTTGTGTCCTCAGAAGTGTCATGCTCTGTGGCTCTGGTCCCTCACATGTGTGCATACCAGGCCTGGAACATTCTCTTCTAGTGAGCTCTTCCTGGTCATTTAAGGCTTTGATCCCTAACATTCACTACTAATTATTCCTAAGGAAGAGAGTTCTCCATGGTACCCATCCCTATAGTGGCCTCCACTTCCCCTCCATCTCCCTCATGATCACTGTTCCACTGGCCATTTTGCCCACCAGACAGTGAGCTCAATGCTACTGCAGGATCGCGACTGCCCAGGATCTATGAATTGGCAACTATGATGATGTCTAGATCCAAGAAGGGCCTGGAAAAAAAATCATTTGAATGAACAGATACACAAATGGCTGAATAAAAAGCAAAAACAGGAAGAGAATCAACATCAGGCCATGAAAAAGTCCTTACTGGCTATCTTTTCATTCATGTTTTGTTATTTTTTTTAGTGAATATTTATTTAGTATCTGCTATGTGCCAGGAATTGCTCTAGGAACTAAAGGAAAATATATATATATAACAGTGAAGAAGACAGGCAAAAATCCCTGCACTCATGGAATGGCTTTTGTTCCAGTTAAAGCAGACAGTTAATGAAGAAAATAAACAAAATGTATAGTCGGTAATACAGTGCTGGGCACCAGTGTTGGGACAGGAGGGGGAGGAAGCCGAGACACTGATATGCAGGTGCTGACTACAGGTCACTAAAACTAAATGTCACACTACCAAAGAGGTACCCGCCACCTGCATTCCTCCAAATTTCTTTTCTTTTTTATCGAATTCCCCTAATGGTGTACATTTAATTAGCTTTCTATTTTAATGCTACTTTAGCTCATTCTGAGATGATATATGGGTCAGGCGTCATTTTGTTCCCATCAAATGATCTCCTTTAGATAAATTCTTAAATGGAGAATTATTTAATCAAAATGTACATTTTTAAGATCTCATGATATACTTCCATTTTAAATAATTTTAGTAAATTACAAGGCCACTTTAGCAAAAATAAGTATACCACTTTCATCATATCATCAAGACTGAGGACTATGATTTTCTTTGTTTGTTTACTGTTGTTATTTTAGTAGATGTGAAAATGGTATTTCAAGGTTACACTCATTTGTACTTCCTTGATTCTCCCATTTTTATTTTTAAAATCTGATGACTAATGAAGTACTTCTTTAGCTTGTGGAAAATCACAACTGTGTTTACTAAACATGAGGTCTCTGTACTTTTGATAAGAGAGCAGAAAATCAAAGATCATGTCCAGGAAATAAATTCCATGAAATGATCAGGCTGTTGCATTAGGACAATGGGATCATGGAAACTACCAGAATTGAAATATGAAAAAGAATGATAGGGTTCTAAAGGCAAACCGGCCATGTCAGCATCTTGTCAAATACTTAGGGCAAATAAGCAATAATTACAGACAGGACTAAGGACTGAAGTTCCCAAGGGCTCACAGACGGTTACTACATTTTGATCAGGTGAAGACTGGCTCTCAACAATAATGGTTTTGTCTTTTATTTGCCTTTGCTGAGTAAAGATTTTGATGTTTACATCCTGGAGACTTGATTATTCAGATTATTTCTGTGTGGCTGAATAAACAAATAACTAAAGTCTTTTTAAAATTACTATTTCATTTCAAAAATTATACTACAGAGCTATTTACATCACTCAAGACTCTATTTCATTCCATGATTATCATTAATACATAGTTTTTTTTTTTTTTTTTTTTTTTTTTTTTTTTTTTTTTTTTTTTTTTCCAATTTTAATTTTTTATTTTTTATAAACATATATTTTTATCCCCAGGGGTTTAAACTTGAACGTGGACTCTATCCCAATCAGATGGCTTCTAATTTTTACTCTCAAAGTAATTGGAGATTTCAACTGCTAATTTAAATTTACTGTCAAATATGAGGCATTCTATACAATTCATGTTTTTCTTGTCTGGCATATTTTTTTCTTTTGCCATCAACCAGATATTGTGTCTTTTGGTTTCAACTAGATTTTATGTATTTATACTCTTTTCTTTAAAAGTGTGACATAATTTACATTTAATAATATTGACACTTTTTGATGTGCAGTTCTAGGAGCTTGACACATCAGGTCACAAATAAAGTAACAGCTACAAGAATCAAGATGCAGAACCATTCCATGACCTTCATAAATGTCCTTACACCCCTTGGCAATTAACCTCTCCCTTTATTTTCCATCCCTGGCAACCACTGATCTGTTTCGCCTTTTGCAGAATATCAAGTAAATGGGATCATACAGTACACAGTCTTCTGAATCTGACTCTTTCCTTTGTCAGGATCCATTTGAGATTCACCCAAGGTGTTGCATATATCAGTCGTTGATTCCTTTTTATTGCCAAAGCAGTCTTCCTTTACATGGACATGCCACAGTTTGCTGGTCTGTTTATTACTTATATGAGTTGTTTCCAGTGTAGGCAAATAAAGCTACTACAAACCTTCAGGTATGGGTTTTTATGTGACCATAAGTTTTCATTTTTCTTGGGTAAGTATCTAGGAAGGGCAATTCTGGGTTGTACAATGATTTATATGGCTGTACATTTTGCATTCCCATAGCGATAAACAAGAATTCCACTCGTTTCACATGCTTATTTGTTCTTGCATTGTCTTGATATTTTTATTTTAGCATTTGTATTGGGTGAGTAGCAGTATCTCATCATGATTTTAATTTGCATTTTTCTGATGACATAATGAAGATGAGCAACATACCGCAGGCTTATTGGCCATCCGCCATTTTTTGGTGACATGTCCATCCTAAAGTCCAAATACTTTCCATGTTTAATTGGGTTAGATGTCTTCTCATTATTGAATTTGCAAAGTAATTTCTATGTTCTGGATATAAGACTTTGGTATTTTGCCAATATTTTCTCTCAGTCCGTGGCGTGTCTTTTCTTTTTCTTAATAATACCTCTGCAAAGCACAAGTTTTTAATTGTGAAGAAGTCCAATTTATATTCCTTTTTAACTATGTGTGTGTTTCCTATGTCTTTTTATTCCTTGTGCCCCCATCAGTGACCATTGTACAGCAGGCACATTTAGGCCTATTTTTACTAAATACATCCATTCCCATTGATCTCCTGAGCATGAAAGGAACACATATGAGGACGTGGAATGAATACTGAACTGAGTCAAGACATCTAGATTCCTGTTGTTGTTACTTTGCTATTGACCTTGAGCTTACTATTTAAATTATGTACTTTCTATTTCTTCATCTGCACATTAAAATAAAACCCACCTTACTCATTTCAGAAATGGTGAGGATGGAGTGAGAGAAAAGATACAAAGGCACTTGTGACATTGCTGGAAGGACTGTTCATGCCCAGGATGTTGGTGAGGGAATATCATTTTTCCCTTAAGAATTTCCCATCAAATTTGTCAGGCATGCTTGGACCCCAGATTACAAAGGTACTTCTACAACTACAAATATAAAGCCCAAATATATTTCATGGACCCTGTGTCTCTCTTTCACTCTAGAATTTCCCTTGGCAACTCTGAATTTTCTTTTTCGTGCTTTGCATCAAACTTCTTTTTTTTTTTTTATTTCCACATATTTAACACTGAATAATCTTCAGATTTAATTTTTGAACTTGTAATTTTTAATTTTTTGGAAAGAAATGCTCCAACCAGCATTAGAATTGATTAAGATTTTTTCCTTGGGACATTTGGCAGAAACATCTTCTTTCATGAAATAGTGGTGTTTTTCAACAATGGAGCATGATTTTTTTTTTCTTCTCTTTCTCAAGGGAGGGAATTGAAGTACAGCAGAAGATTAAACATTCTCTAGGATATGTATGGTCTTTCTAGTAAAACTAGATAAAGAAAAGGATATTTCTGTGGACAGGAATATTTGTGGTTGGAAATTACAGCTGGAAGGATCTAAAAATTGAAACCATTTAGGAAAGGAATAAATTTTTAAAAAGATTTAGTCTGTATAACCATTGAGAGTTGATAATTTGTCACATTCATGAAGCTTTTAATATGTTTGTTTAACATTCTGAATTTTTTAAAAAATGGAAAAGCCTTCCTTCTAAGTTATGGAACTAATTTTGGTAAAATTGCTATTAGCCTATTTTAGGAAATAGGTAAATCTTACACTGTACTCTTATAATAGCCAAATAGCTGAAATCCAGGATAACTGTTTTTAAATGTAAGGTTGAATCATGTCACTGTTTTGGTCAATGGCTTTCCCATCTCCGAGTGGCAGCTAAAGTCCCTACAAGGGCCCATCTGTGGCACCCCGCCCACCTTGCCAGTGTCACCTCCTACCACTATCCCTTCTTCCTGACCCACTCCAGTTGACTCACCTTCTGTCCCTTGTTCATTTTAGCCACTGTGTGTTCACTGGTGTCTTTTGCCTGCAGATCTCTTTCCTCAATTATCACATAGCTCATTCCTGGACCAGGACCAGCTGCACACAGCCTGTTGGGCCAAGTATAAAATAAAAATGTATTTTGTTAAAAAAAAATCATTAAGAATCTAAGGTGTTGACAGTAGAGCAGTAAACCAAGTGTGATGCCCTGTATCGCTGCACAGCTCATATACCCATGAAGCCTGCCCTGCCTGGCTCCTTGCTTCCTTCACATCTTGTTCCAAAGTTACTTTGTATTAGAGAACTTGTCCCTCTGTCCATTAGCCCAAAAAGCTACCCCTAGCATGCTTAGCTCCTTTCCCTCCCTTCCTTCCTTCTATTTCAACTTTCTTTCTTTCTATTTCTTTCTTTCTCTTTCTTTCTTTCTTTCTTTCTTTCTTTCTTTTTCTCTCTCTCTCTCTTTCTCTTTCTCTCTTTATCTATCCTTCCAAGTGGGATATAAAGTCCATACATCCTATATCACTCAAAGCAGAAAACATGCCCAACATACAGCAACCACTCAAATATTTGCTAACTGAATGAACAAATGAGTAAATTAGAAGTAGTGAAAATCCAAAACCCTATGAAAGAAAAGGGAAAAAAATGAAGAGATACATCAAATTTTTAGACAGTGAATGCTATGTTTGTATGCCTGCGGAGAGGTCCAGATTTAAAAATTCAAATTTAGGAATGCAGAAAGTGAGTTCAGCCCCTGCTCCAACACTGGCTGGTGGTGTGACTTTGGATAGGTTTCTTGACCTCTCTCAAGCCCGCGTCATCACCAGTACACCAGGGGGCCTCACAGCTCTTCAAGCCACAACTTTATAGAATAGTCTCAAATTCTCAAATGAGCCAGTATAATATAATGAACTAGTCAGCTGAAGATCTTTTCTGTACACTTGGATCAAAACAAGAATGAAGCAGTCTTTGGATTACTGGTCTGATGTGTCTCCAGTTTTCCCCTTCAATGTGAAGGCCTAATTAGAGATATGTATGGCATGTCCATATATACCATATTATACAATATGGCCTCATAAAACCATTTTCCCTGAGGGGGAAAAATGCTCTACTTTTGGAGTAACTAGCATTCTTAAATAGCTTATTATGTATCAGTTTAGGTAACTTGACCGTTTAAACACTTAAACTGGTCATACTATTCTGAGCTTATCTGAGCCCATGGGTTGTTGGGTGTTAGTTCTTTAAAGAGACAGAAAGCTAAATATGGGGGTTCCTGAGCCTGTTTCCTCAGTGCTGGTTGGGACAGTATGAGTGTCTATTGCCAAGTGGAAAACAGAAGTCTCATTTAATATGCCATGCTCCATTTTTTATTATTAATTCTAAAAATCATGAAGAATATTCTAATCATAAATTCTCCAGGCATAGATGATTAAAGAAAAAAAAACAGACCACTAAAATGCCTTCTGGCTTTGTATGTGTCTGTATTGAAAAATATTTGTTTTCTAAACCTAGTCTCTCCTTTTTCGTCAATAATTGTGCACAGTATTTGCTTTGTAGTTTGTGTTTCATGTCCATTTTGCTCGAGATAATGTCCTGTGTCTTTTTTTTCATTCTTCTGATTCATTTTTCCTCTATTCATTGTATTTTTCAGCAAAGTAAACTGATCTTTCTCCCCCCAAATCCACATTAATCCTTCCTGCTAAAAGATTTCTGATGTGCTTTTATCGCTATTTTAAAATAATCCCCATATTCTACCTGATGGAATGAGAGCAAGATGGACTCCAATCACATAAAAACAGATAAATGCAAACTAAACTGAAAGTGAAAACCAAAAGAGAATCTGGGTGCAAAGCTACAGACTCCGTCAACTGAATAGAAAGGATGGGCTTGGGAGTTCTATAAATCTCAGTACAATGTGAGAACAAGACTTGATGTTGAAGCCTTGACATCCTGACTATAAACCCTATTTGTAGGGTCAAGGGTAAAAGTCCCTTATTGGACAGTCCCAGTTATAATATTTGGGAAACATGGATATAAGAAGCTGGCTTGGTCATCAGAAAGGGTGGTTAGGCAGAAAAGAGCTTAGTGAATTAAAAATCAGTTATAATGGAAAGCCTTGTCACTCGGACAGTGAGGTCAAAATGAGAAAAAAAAAAGTCATATTTCTATATTATTCCCAAGAGTGTTACCAACATGCAAAGAGCATCTGAAAAACATGGCAGTACAAAACATCCCACGGAATACACAGAGAGATTCAAGGATGTCTAGGATGAGTCCCTGTCCACGAAGGAAAGCTCCTCTTCTTCTCACCTCCTAAAGGTTTAAATATAAGTCTAAGAGCTCTTCCTGCAACATAAGAGTCAAAAACAGATTTGATCACCTGATGCAGAAGAAAAGCTCTCTGCAGTAGGAGCTGGAAGATTGGGTTCCAATCTCACCCATTTCACTAATCAGCTTGAGTAAATTTCTCTTAGCCCCTCCAGACCAGACCCTCTGTCAACTAAACACAGTGGGTGGGATGACTCAGCTGACATCATGTAGAACACAAGAATCAACTGAGACCTTCTTGAATTTTCGAAACATAACACTATGACATATCATGAAATCATTGCCACTGTAAGCTACCAAATTTCAGAGTCACCTGTAATACAATAATAGGTAACTGAAACCAAATTCTGTGCTAGAAGAGGGATACTATCGTAACATAACCCTAAGGCACATGACATTGGCTTTGGAGCTTAGAAGTGAGTGAAAGGTAAAAGAGCCTGGAGACTAATGGTAAAGTGCAAACGGCAGCAGGAAGATGTTTCTGGAAGCTGGGGAAAAGACAGAGTGGTAAAAGTTCCCTGAAGCTGTTGCTCACTGTAATATAGCAAAAAGGAAAAATATCTAAGTGGGTGACTGGGTGGCTCAGCAGGTTAAGCATCTGCCTTTGGCTCAGGTCACAATCTCAGGGTTCTGGGATCAAGTCTCACATCATAGTTCCTTGTTCACTGGGGAGTCTGCTGCTCCCTCTCACTCTCCCTCTGATCAATCTCTCTCTCTCTCTCTCTCTCTTTCTAACAAATAAATAAAATCTTTAAAACAAAAACTAAAAAAAAAAAATTTTAAGTATCTAAGGAGCCATCAGATCTGGCTAAAGAGATTTCCAGACAGCATATCAAAAGTAGCAGCTGGTTTCTTTTGACTCTGTGTGATAAAATACTGATGGAGTGGGATGAGATCAAACAAGAAAATGTTAAGTTTCATGCAGAATTTAGACTTGATCTTAGCCAAAAGGCCGAGAAGCAATCATCATGCAGAATTTAGAGGGAATATAAAGAAGACAGGACTCATTTCCAAAACAAAAATGTTTCCCAGTCCAGCATCTCTGAATAGTGAAGTAACACCAAAGTGCGGGGTAGGGGGGGAGAGGTCTCAGGGTAAAGATCCTTAAGGGTGTTTCTGTAAGACTTTTATTAAGACTCAGTAAGACTTAAGGATATGCCCAGCAGGATTTCTAGGAATCTTAAGGATATACCAGTGGACCCTCTTTAAGAAAAGGAAGGGGGGAGGGAAGGGCCTTTAAAAATCTTAAGGATAAAATACTGTAAAATTTTTAGTCTCAATGTAAAGGCTTCCAAAATCATGAAGGATTTGTCCCACAGCACCCTGTGTCACAGCAAACCAGGGAGGAGCTTCTCTGGAAGGTAACTATGAGTGTGTCTTTTCTCTAATGGAATTAACCCCCCAAAAAGTCATGCAAACACTTAAGGTTTTATTTGTTTGTTTATGTTAAGATTTTATTTATTTATTTGAAAGAGAGTGAGAGAGAGAGCACGAGAGGAGGGAGGGTCAGAGGGAGAAGCAGACTTCATGATAAATAGGGATCCTGATATAGGACCCTATCCTGGGACTCCAGGCTCATGACCTAAGCTGAAGGCAGACGCTTAACCAACTGAACAACCCAGGGGCCCAACACTGAAGTGTTTAAGAGAACTGTACGTACAGAAGTAGTTAGCTAGACATACTGTCCAAAATGAAAAGATGCCTCTGTGCCCACAGAGGAAGCAGACTGAGAAAACGACTCAGCTGAAAACACAGGCTACTCATTGTGTAAAAAAAAAAAAAAAAAAAAAAAAAAAAGACAACAGGGTAAAACCAAGAGCCCAGAGAACAAAGATCCGAGCCAAGGAGAACCATTCTCAGAGAGGAATACTGGCCCCATCAAGGAAGTGGCAACATGCCCCCATTTTATAATTAGCAGACTCTCTGAACAGGTCTAGACCAGTGACTGCTATGTGCCTCCCATTTTCCCCTGATTGGGTGAGAATGTCTATTATATTTCTACTGTCCCCGTATCACCATTGTCTATTGGCTGTGAAGAGGCAGATAACTTGTCTCTTTGTTTAACCTATCTTCACATGGAGACATACTCAAAGAAGCCACCCTGAGGCATCTCATTCATTTCTAGACTTCTTTTATTCTTTTTTTTTTTTTTTTAAGTTGGCTCCAGGCCCAGTCTGGAGCCTAGCATGGGATTTGAACTCATGACCCTGAGATCAAGAGCTGAGCTGAGATCAACAGTCAGACGTTTGACTGCCTGAGCCACCGAGGTGCCGCTCAAGACTTTTCATTCAACAAGACCCTGGACCTCAGCCTAAGCCTGATTCTAGAATGGAATGGGAATTCTGAGAGCCCTGGGAGGTGGTAAATATATTTGTAAATGGGGAGAAATATAAATGGTTTGTGACAGACAAAGGACGTTCACAGATTGATACTCTTCCCCTTGAAGGGTGCAGTCTCATTTTCATCCCTTTTCATCTGAACTGGCCTTGGTTACCTGTTTGGCCATAGAATACTGCAGAATTAACATCTTGGAGTTCTTGAGAATTGATCATAAGAAGCTCTAAAGCTTTCACCTGGACCTCCAGCAACACTTTCTGGGAGCCATGACCCACCATGCAGGTAGGCATTCCAGGGGACATTCTGACTTAGCACAGTCCTCCAGCTCTCCGCCTTGAGGATCAGACATAACACAAAGCTCTCTTAGGCCTTCTGGACCAGCCAGCTCACCAGATGAATATCACAGAGTGACCTTAGTGCCATATAGAATTTAAAAAATGCCCCGTTGTATAAGCCCTAAGTTTCTGACCCTCAAAAATGTGAGGAAAAAAATAAAATGACTTCTCATTTAAGCTGCTGTGTTACAAAGCAAAAACAGTCTCTTTCTCTTTGTGGATCTCAATTTCCTCACCAACAAAATGTAAGATTTGAATCATACCTCTAAGTTTCTTCTAATTTCACAAAATTAGCAAAATAACATGTAACTTTTTATCAAACTGTCATAATCTTACTTAAAAAAAGCATCTATAGATAGTAAGCATTACAAATTTTGTCACTTCTGACTAAAACATCAGAAGTAGGGTGAAAACACTGGAGAATTACTGTCCAGACACACTAACCAACATTCTAGTTGAAGACAGGTTACCAAGAATAATGTTTTCTGGAAGAAGACAAAGTGATTTGTCCTCAGTGGCCCTTCACAGGGGCTAGCTAAATGCACCCAAATTACTTTATATCTAAAACATCCACGTCTTTCAAACAAAATTTCCCTTGAATGAGGCATGTGAAAATTGATCCAGAAGATTAATTCCTATCTGCAAACAGATTGGTGACTATTTATATATGTGGGTAAATGCACACACTTCTGTCTGTTCATTTAGTACTGGAATTCCTCACTTAGAGTCTCCATACCCTCACAGGGTCCACAGACAGAACTCAGGGGGTCCAAGTATGTTCATGGGGAAAAAAAAAAATACTTATTCTCTCTAACCTTTAAGTGAATTTAGCAGTAACTTTAATTATGAATGCAGATACCAAAACAGAAAAATATTAAAAGTGTCTGATTTTTATCACCAGTTAATCACCAGTATTTTCACATCATTAATAGTTGTTACAGATAACTCAAATTATCACTTACACTCATCACAACTTTGACTTCAGGGTTGTGAATCTCACTCATTATTTAATGCATTAATAAAGACATATCTGTAGGGGCACCTGGGTGGCTCAGTCCATTAAGCATTGGTTAATCAGTTAACCAAGACTCTGAATTTCCGCTCAGGTCATGATCTCAGGGTCATGAGATCGACCCCTGCATTAGCTCTGTCCTCAGCACAGAGGCTGCTTGCAAAGCAGAAGCTGCTTGAGATTCTTTTTCTCTCTCTCCCTCTACCCCCCCAACTTACTCTCTTACTCTATAAATAAATAAATAAATAATCTTTTTAAAAAAATAAATACATATATATGTATGTTAGTATAATATATACCCTGCTATACCACAAATTTTCTCTTAATGTTCTGAAAATATTTTATCATAATTTGCTTCCCTGTTTTTTAAGGTTTTATTTATTCATTTGAAAGAGACAGAGAGCACAAACAGGGGGAGAGACAAGAGGAAGAGGGAGAAGCAGACGCCCTACTGAGCTGGGAGCCCAATTTTTAATGCTATGTGCTTTAATATATGTATTTGAAAACATTTCAAGAAACGGAATAAATGGATTCATAAGCTCACCAAGACCACCAAAGGGAGCCATGGCTCCAAAAGGTTAGAAACCCCTGATTTTGAGCCAACACTGTAGGCACTTAGCTCACAGGCTTCTCCAGCTACCTGGCTCGTGTTGAGCACTTGCCATGGGCCCACATGCTCTTGGAGGCCCGCGCACCAATCCATATGTGTTAGTTTCCTCACATGCTCTGCTTCCTCCTATTTCCCACATTAGTTGCTCTGAGCATCAGCCCCTGTTGTAGATCCCTCTTTCATCCATGCCCCCTCATTCTCTATAGATAATTCTGACTCAAATAACATTTTAGGTAAGCTAGAAGTTCTTTACTTTATCCACGTCCAGTGTTTCTACTGTTATATAGATGCTATTCTTTCTCGAATACGTATTTCCAAATATCATGTCTCTTCTGAGTTTGAAAGTCTAAATCTTCAACTGCCTGTTCATCTTGAATCCCTTCACACTTCAAATTAGACAGGACCCTTCATTGTCTGCTCTGGCCATCACACACACGGACTCACACTGAGACAGAGGCCCACACAGACTAAGCAATGCTGTGTATTAGAATCCGGGGTGCCACATCGGGATTTAACTCCCTCTTGCTCACCCCCAAATTCAGTCATACTTAATCTGTCTCTTTAAATGTGTCTGAAATCCACTTATCTTACTTGACCCTAACTCTGCTCAGTCCTTAGCATGACGATTTTAATAATCTTTTAAGGAATTCCATACTTCTGGGATCTCATTTTTTTTTTCATTCCAACTAGAATTATTTTTCTTACCTCACATTCCACCTTAACAGTTGCATCACCTGGACCCATCGGCCTCACTCAGGCGATTTGTGAGAATTCACATGGCTGGGCCCTACTCCAGGAGCATCTAATCCAGCAAGTCCAAGGTAGGGCTGCGAAATTTGCATTTCTAACCAGTTGCCTGGTGAGGCTGATGCTGCTGGTCAGGAAACCCACATGAAAATTACTGCCCTAGGCCACTGGTCTTTAAACCTATGCCTATTATTTATAAATTATATTCATGTTCTAAGGCACTAACATTGTGAGTATATTAGGAAACACATCAAAATAATCATAAAAAAGATGAGTCAAAACAAATAGAAAATTCAATAATATTCTTCCTGCATCCAAATAGATCATACTGTAGACTTTACATCGGAGAATTCTGGGAAGGACAGAGATTAAGAATAAGCCTGTGGCTTGAGATATAAAGTCTTACAATCTGTCTTTCTAGTCAATTAGAGCCTATTTGCTCTCTAATCCTGGCTCCAGGCCCTAGGTTACAACTTTAGGAAACTTTTCTAACCTCTCTAGGCCTCTATGTCTTCCTGTATAAAATGGAGACAACACTAGTAACTGCTTCATAGGATTGTTTTCAGGATGAAATAAATTCATACGCATAAAAAAGTCCCTAGCATATAATAAGTGCTTGATTAATCTTGACTACAATCATTGCTCCTGGATAGACACTATATGTTATAACCATGCTGATCGTTCACTGTCTCCTGAAAAAAAGTCTACCACACAATGTCTTTGCTTGTGCTGTATCCTCTACGAGGGATATACTTCCTTCACCTCCACTCGGTAAAATCATTCTCATTTTTCACAGCTCCGCTGAAAATGTTATGTCCCTGTGACAACTTGCCCAAATCTCCTAACATAATTAATCGCTTTCTTGTCTGTGTTCCCAGAGCACTTTTGGAAGAATCTGAAAACGGCTTCCCACATGTAGTATGTACAGTTGTTCATATGCCATCCCCTCCAATATTGGGAGCTCTTGGATGAACAACATCTAGTTGATGTATGTATCCACTGTATTGCCCAAGAAAATCTTGGCTCATAGAAGATGCTGAATATGGACTGCAAAACAGGGCAGGGACACAAGGGTGACAGTCCTACCCCAGTACCATAGCATAGCCTGCAACTTACATTCTGCTGTCGATGGTGTCTTCCCCAAGTGACTCCCTACTTCGGCCCCACTTTATTTGGTCCACTGGCTAATGAGGTCTGTGATATAATAAAAAATAAATATTTGGTCTTTGTCCCAGGTTCCTGGAACACAGCTCCTGGAATGCTTGGACTCTCCAGAGTGATGAGAGTGTCTTTTGCATGCTAATGAGAGGACTCATTCTGGGGGCTCCTGGGTGGCTTCAGGATGGGGGGTGTTCACCAGAAAAAAATAAACCTAAATCACACACTAGAAACTTTCAGTCCCATCTCCCATCTTCTGGAGAGGGGAGAACACTAGAGATTGAACTCAGTCATAAATGGCCAGTGATTTAACCAATTGTGCCTATAAAGCGACCTCCATTAAAAACCCCCAAACAACAGGGCAGAGAGAGCTTTCAGGTTGGTGAATACACACATGGGCTGGAAGGGTAGTACACCCCAACAGAAGCACCTGGACTCAGGAGATTTTTGGATCTCACCCTATGTCCCTCTTCACTTGGCTGTTCATTTCTATTCTTTAAAATATCCTTGTAATAAACTAGTAAATATAAGCAGCATTTTCCTGAGTTTTTCAAGCTGTTCTGGCAAATTGTCACACCTGAAGAGGGAGTTGTGGGAACCCCAATACAGAGCAGGGGGTCAGAAGTGGCAATCTAAGACTTGACATTGACGTGGAGGCAGTCTCACGGGATGGAGCCCCTAACCAACAGGCTCCATCCAACAACTCTGGTTACTTAGTGTGAGATTAAATTGAACTGTCGTGGGACAGTTGTTGGAGAATTGACTGGTGTGTGGAGAAACCCCCACCCACTTGGTGTTAAGAGTGTGAATAAAACCAGTTCAGAGAAGCCAGTTGGGCTTGTATGGGATTCTGCAGCCCTCTGATAGAAACACACTAGCCAAACCAAAAAGCAGCACACTGGGAACTATGCCTCCACCAGCCCCACATCCTGTCCATCTGAAAAGCATGTTCCCAGAATGGGAACAGATGGAGCCTAGTAGATTTGATACCTCAATTCTTCTTCTCCCTAGTTCCCATAATGTCATGGCCATGGGATATTAAAAAAAATAAAAAGTGCCTGTCCTCAGTATGAAAACTCTCCCCAACCCAGTCACTAAGATTGTCCAAGCTCCCAAGGCCCCAGAGGCTCCTAATTGTGTTTCCCATGAGTAAGCACCTGACCCTTCTATTACAGTATGCTCCAGGGCCCATCCATGTCCATGGGAACCACAGGTAAAAATGTGTCCAAGCCTGTATTCCCTGCTTACCAGAACTGTGGAACTTGTCTTCACCTGCAGTTCCTTCAGAGTCACCCAGTTCCCAGAGTGGGTTCCCTAAGGGGGCTTGCTCTTTGTAAATCCTTGATGCCCTCTGCATGAAAGGAACATTGAAACCAAATTACACTGACATTTTAATAAACCAACCAAAGCCTTTCTACTACCTGATAACAAGGTCAACATTGGCACCCTCCCTCCGCCAGACTCGCCATTCAGTGGAGGTCTGTTTATACGGACTTGTGATTACTGGACTATTTCATTGTGAAAGAAAAGCTAGCTTCATGTCACATAAAGTATATTCTTAAACCATAGCACACAGCATGAGGGAGCCAGATATGCCCTTGTCAACCCTAATGAAAGAAGAATATCAAACCCATTAAAAGGCTAAAGTCCAATCACCCTTCAGTGATTTTTCTTTTCATCAGCAAAAATGCTCATTAATTCTAATATCTTTGCTTTTAGGCATAAGCTTCAAGATCTGAACAGAAATTTCATTTGTAATGAACACATTTTGACAGAAGTAGAATTATGATGATTCTACCAGTAATAATAATAATAAACCATATGAAAGGAATCAGAGGATTCTAGTCTCTAAGCTGGCAGGGGATCTGTGAGACCCTTTGTCTGTGACATGGTCTCATGATGCTCCAGAAACATCTGTATAAATACTGTGACCATAAAATCATGAGGCCAAGTCTTCTAAGTGACATACCGGAATACATAGGTCCAGAAAGCAAACATCCATTATTGACTTGATCTGGCAATAAAGATATGGACTCTTGGAGAGCACCATCATGGCGCTGGCTGGTCTGCATCCCCCAGAGCTCCTGCTCCCTTGGGTCCGAGACCTGTGTGGTCAGTGAGATGCCTCCCCCCCGCCCCGGCCGAGACTTCTAGATGGACCTAAGGGCTGAGGAGCCCTTGAGAGCCACCACTCAGAGCAGATCCATTGACTATGATGACCTTTTTTTGGTACTTCAGACCTTGACCAGTCTGTTGAGATCAGAAGATCAAAGAGAAGAAGAGCAGCAACTCTAGAAAAGGTAGGACATGTGGAAAAGTGAATCCAAAGCCACAGGAAGATAGACTGCAGGGGGAAGGGGCCAGCTCCCAGCAAGCGGTGGATCTATGGAGCACAAAATTCAAACTTTTGAAAGTCTGCTCCACTGAGGGACATCACTCCAGAGACTAAGCGGGGGTGGAGTCCTCATGGGGACAGTGTGGTCTCAGGTCCCATGGGGCCACAGAAGGATCAGGGGTGTCTGAGTGTGGCAGAGCTCGTAGCTATCAGAGCAGGAAAGCCAGCTACAGAGATGGCCAAGGAAAGAGTTCTCAGCTCAGGTTTACCTTAAACTATAATCTGCAGAACAGTCGGGCCACTGCTCATTAAGAAGGGAACCCACAAGTGGCAGATACAGGAGACACACCTTCCTCCTCTACAGGCAGGAATTTGCTGGGTTTGGAGACTCCAAATGGAGCAGTGTGCTAGAGACAGAAACCCTCGGTCACAGGCCAGGTAAGCCCAGAGTGCAGCCAGAGACCAGGGAGATGGGAGGGATTGGTCCTTTTCTCTCAGGTTGCACTGAGGAGTGGGGCCCTGAGCTCTCAGCTTCTCTGGGCCAGAGACTGGGAGGACACCATTTCCATTCCCATCCTCCAGAGCTCTACTGAAAGTGTTCAGGGAACAAAATCTCCCCAGAGCTAACCTGAGCAGACTGCTAAGCCTGGCCCCTGGCAAGGGCGCCGCCTCAAGCAAAGACATTTGAGAATCACTACAACAGGCCCCTCCCCCAGAAGATCAGCAAGAATATCCAGCCAAGAACAAGTTCACTGATTAAGAAGAACAGCAGAATTCAGGGGAGGCGAAAGCAAAACATGGAATTCATGGCTTTCTCCCCATGATTCTTTAGTCTTACAAAGTTAATTAAATTTTAATTTTATTTTTTTGTTATTCTAGTGTTTTTAACTTCTCCTCTTTCCTCTTTAATGTTTTTTAACTAGTTTATCTTAACAATACTTTTCCCAAAAAAATCTTCAAAACTTCATTATTAATAATCATATTTTATTCTTTATTTTACCTAGCTTTATTTTTTGTATGCATATAGGGTTTTCTCTTCTAAAAAATTTCAGGAATACAATTTCTTCTAATCAAAATATACCCTAAATCTAGCACACGGCATTGCTCTTGGCACCAGCTTGAGCAAATTATCTCCACTTTCTTTTCTTTCTTTCTCCAACCGACTTATTTTATCAATTCTGTTTTTTTTCATTTTCATCCTTATATTCATGTTCCATCCCTTCATCATGTTTACCCTTATTTTTGTATATATATAAATTTGTCTTTCTTTAAAATTTTGGGAGATAGTTTCTTCTAAGAGACCAAAATACACCCAAAATCAAGTGGTTGGCTCTGTTCTATTCACCAGTATATATATACATATATATACATATATATGTATATATATATATTTTTTAATTTTTTAATATATGTATTTTTTTATTTCTTTTTACCCTCTTTCTTCTCCCCCTATTTTGGGGTCTCCTCTGATTTGGTTAGTGTACATTTTTCTGGGGTCTTTGCCACCCTATTAGTATTTTATTCTCTCATTCATATATTCTTATCTGAATAAAATGACAAGGCAGAAAAACTCACGACAAAAAAAAAAAAAAAAAAGAACAAAAGGCAGAACCGATGGCTAAGGACCTAATCAATACAGACATTGGTAATATGTCAGATGTAGAATTCAGAATGATGATTCTCAAGCTGCTAGCTGGGCTCAAGAAAGGCATGCAGGATATTAGAGAAACATTGTCTGGAGAAATAAAAGAACTAAAATCAAACCAAGCTAAAATCAAAAAAGGAATTAATAAGGTACAATCAAGAATGGAGGCTCTTGCGGCTAGGATAAATGAGGCAGAAGAGAGAATTAGTGATATAGAAGACCAAATGATGGGGAATAAAGAAGCTGAGCAAAAGAGAGACAAACAAATACTGGACCACAGGGAGAATTTGAGACATAAGTGATACCATAAGATGAAACAATATAGGAATAATTGGGATTCCAGAAGAAGAAATAGATAGGCAGAAGATATATTGGAGCAAATTATTGTAGAGAATTTCCCTAATATGACAAAATAAACAAGCATCAAAATCCAGGAGGCACAGAAAACCTCTCTCAAATTCAATAAAAATAGGTACAGACCCTGTCATCTAATAGGCAAACTTACAAGTCTTAGTGACAAAGAGAAAATCCTGGAAGCAGCCTGGGACAAGAAGTCTGTAAAATACAATGGTAAAAATATTAGATTGGCAGCAGACTTATGAACTGGTATGATATATTCAGAGCACTAGATGAGAAAAACATGCAGACAAGAATACTATATCCAGCTAGGCTATCACTGAAAATAGAAGGAGAGATAGAAAGTTTTCAGGACAAACAAAAACTAAAAGAATTTGTAAACAACAAACCAGCCTACAGGAAATATTGAAAGGGGTCCTCTAAGTAATGAGAGAGCCTAAAAGTAGTAGACCAGAAAGGAACAGAGACAATATACAGTAACAGTCACCTTACAGGCGATACAATGGAACTAAGTTCATATCTTTCAATAGTTATCCTGAATGTAAATGGGTTAAATGTCCCAATCAAAAGACACAGGGTATCAGAATGGATAAAAAAACCAAAACCCATCAATATGCTGTGTACAAGAAACTCATTTTAGACCCAAAACACTGCTAGATTTAAAGTGACAGGGTGGAAAACAATTTACCATGCTAATGGACATTAAAAGAAAGCTGAAGTGGCAATCCTTATATCAGATAAATTAGACTTTAACCCAAAAACTACAATAAAAGATGAAAAAAGACACTATATCATACTCAAAGAGTCTGTCCAACAAGAAAAACTAACAATTTTAAATATCTATGCCCCTAACATGGGAGCAGCCTACTATGCAAACCAATTAATAACAAAATCAAAGAAACACATTGACAATAATACAATACTAGTAGGGGACTTTAACACCCCCCTCACGGAAATGGACAGATAATACAAGCAAAAGATCAACAGGAAATAAAGGTCTTAAATGACATACTGGACCAGATGGATATCACAGATATATTTAAAATATTTCATCCCAAAGCAACAGAATACACATTCTTCTCTAGTGCACATGGAATATTCTCCAGAATAAATCACATCCTGAGTCACAAATCAGGTCTAAAAGACCAGTACCAAAAGACTGAGATCATTCCCTGCATATTTTCAGACCACAATGCTCTGAAGCTAGAACTCAATCACAAGAGGAAGTTTGGAAAGACCCCAAATACATGGAGGCTAAAGAACATCCTACTAAAGAATGAATGGGTCAGGCAGAAAATTAAAGAAGAATTGAAAAAATTCATGGAAAATAATGATAATGAAAGCACAACTATTCAAAATCTGTGGGACACAGTAAAGGCAGTCCTGAGAGGAAAATATATAGCAATATAAGCCTTTCTCAAGAAACAAGAAAGGTCTCAAATATACCACCTAACCCTACACCTAAATGAGCTGGAGAAAGAACAGCAAAGAAAGCCTAAACCCAGCAGGAGAAGAAAAATCATAAAGATCAGAGCAGAAATCAATGAAATAGAAACCAAAAGAACAGTAGAACAAATCAACAAAGCTAGGAGCTGGTTCGTTGAAAGAATTACTAAGCTCGATAAGCCCCTTCCAGATTTATCAAAAAGAAAAGAGAAAGGACTCAAATAAATAAAATCATGATGGGGCACCTGGGTGGCTCAGAGGGTTAAAGCCTCTGCCTTTGGCTCGGGTCATGATCCCAGGGTCCTGGGATCAAGCCCCATGTCGGGCTCTCTGCTCAGCGGGGAGCCTGCTTCCCTTCCTCTCTCTGTCTGCCTCTCTGTCTACTTGTAATCTCTGTCTGTCAAATAAATAAATAAAATCTTTAAAAAAATAATAAAGTAAAATCATAAATGAAAGAGGAGAGATCACAACCAACATCAAAGAAATAAAAACAATTATAAGAACATATTATGAGTATATGCCAGCAAATTTGACAATCTGGAAGAAATGGATGCATTCCTAGGGACATATAAACTACCAAAACTAATCCAGGAAGAAATAGAAAACCTGAACAGACCCATAACCAGTATTGAAACATAGATTATTAATCTTATTAATAATATTAATAATAAGATTATTATTAATCTCTGCAACCAGAGATTGAAATAGTCATCAAAAATCTCCCAACAAATGAGAGCCCAGGGCCAGATGGCTTCCCAGGGGAATTCTACCAAACATTTAAAGAAGAATTAGTACCTATTCTCCTGAAACTGTTCCAAAAAATAGAAAAGGAAGGAAAACTTCTAAACTCATTTTATGAGGCCAGCATTCCCTTGATCCCAAAACTAGTCAAAGATCCCATCAAAAAAGAGAATTACAGACCAATATCCGTGATGAACACAGATGCAAAAATTCTTACCAAAGTACTAGCAATAGGATCCAGCAGCACATTAAAAGGATTATTCACCCCGACCAAGTGGGATTTATTCCAGGGCTGCAAGGTTGGTTCAACATCTGCAAATCAATCAATGTGATACAACACATTAATAAAAGAAAGAACGAGAACCATAGGATACTCTCAAGAGATGCTGAAAAAGCATTTGACAAAGTACAGCATACTTTCTTGGTCAAAACTCTTCAAAGGGCAGGGATAGAGGGTACATACCTTAATATCATCAAAGCCATCTACGAAAACCCCACAATCCTCAATGGAGAAAAACTGAGAGCTTTTCCCCTAAGGTCAGGAACACAACAGGGATGTCCATTATCACCACTGTTATTCAACATTATACTAGAAGTCTTAGCCTCAGCAATCAGACAACAAAAAGAAATAAAAGGCATCCAAATCAGCAAAGAAGCAGTCAAACTTCAGTCTTTGCAGATGATAGGATACTTTTTGTGGAAAACCCAAAGACTCACTCCAAAACTACTAGAATTTGTACAGGAATTCAGTTAAATGTCAGAATATAAAATCAATGCACAGAAATCAGTTGTATTTCTATACACCAACAGAAAGACAGAAGAAAGAGAAATTAAGGAGTTGATCCCATTTACAATTGTACCCAAAACCGTAAGATACCTAGGAATAAACCTAACCAAAGAGGCACAGAAGCTATAAATGATAAAGTATTCATGAAAGAAATTGAGGAAGACAAACAGAAATGGAAAATCTTTCTATCCATTCTCACAGATTGGAAAAACAAATATAAGAATATCTATGCTACCTAAAGCAATCTACATGTTTAATGCAATCCCTATCAAAATAGCATCAATTCTTTTCAAAGAAATGGAACAAATAATCCTAAAATTTATATGGAATCAGAGAAGACCTCAAATAGCCAGAAGAATGTTGAAAAAGAAAGCCAAAGTTGGTGGCATCACAATTCCAGACTGTCATTCAAAGATGACAAAGCTGTCATTATCAGGACAGTATGGTACTGGCACAAAAACAAACATATAGGTCAATAGAACAGAATAGAGAGCCCAGAAATAGACCCTCAACTCTATGGTCAACTAATATTTGACAAAGCAGGAAAGAATGTCCAATGGACAAAAGACAGTTTCTTCAACAAACGGTGTTGGGAAAACTGTACAGCCACATGCAGAAAAATGAAACTGGACCATTTCCTTAGAGCACACACAAAAATAGAGTCATAAATGGATGAAAGACCTCAATGTGAGAAAGGAATCCATCAAAATCCTTGAGGAGAACACAGGTAGCAATCTCTTCGACCTCAGCCACAGCAACTTCTTAGAAACATCACGAAAGGCAAAGGAAGCAAGGGCAAAAATGAACTCTTGGGACTTCATCAAGATCAAAAGCTTTTGCACAGCAAAGGAAACAGTCAACAAAACCAAAAGACAGCTGACAGAATGGGAGAAGGTATTCAACAATGACATATCAGATAAAGGGCTAGTATCCAAAATCTATAAAGAACTTATCAAACTCAACACCCGAAGAATAAATAATGTAATCAAGAAATGGGCAGAGGACATGAAGACATTTCTGCAAAGAAGACACCAGACAGCCAATAGACACATGAAAGAATGCTCAACATCCCTCGGCATCAGGGAAATACAAATCAAAACCACAATGAGATACAACCTCACACCAGTCAGAGTGACTAAAATTAACAAATCAGGAAAAGACAGAGGCTGGCAAGGGTGTGGAGAAAGGGGAAACCTCCTGCACTGTTGGTATAAATGCGAGCTGGTGCAGCCACTCTGGAAAACAGTATGGAGGTTCCTCAAAAGGTTGGAAATAGAGCTACACTACCACCCAGCAATCATACTACTGGGTATTTACCCTAAATATAAAAATGTAGTGATCCAAAGGGGCATGTGCACCTGAATGTTTATAGCAGCAATGTCCACAATAGCCAAACTATTTAAAGAACCTAGATGTCCATCAACAGATGAATGGATAAAGAAGATGTGGTTTATAGATATACAATGGAATACTATGCAGCCATCAAAAGAAATGAAATCTTGTCATTTGCAATGATGTGGATGGACCTAGAAGGTACTATGCTAAGCAAAATAAGTCAATCAGAGAAAGACAATTATCATATGATCTCCCTGGTATGAGGAATTTGAGAGGCAAAGTTGGGGGGTCTGGAGGGTAGGGAAGGATAAAATGAAACAAGATGGGATCAGGAGGGTGACAAACTATAAGATTCTTAACCTCACAAAACAAACTGAGGGTTGCTGGGGGGAGGGGGAGTAGGGAGAGGGTGGTGGGGTTATGGACATTGGAGTGGGTATGTGCTATGGTGAGTACTGTGAAGTGTGTAAGCCTGACGATTAACAGACCTATACCCCTGGGGCTAATAATACATTATATGTTAGTTTAAAAAATATTTTTATAAGATTATTTTATAAATTTTTTTTTTTTTAAAGAGAGCACACACAAGCAGGCAGAGGCGGAGACAGAAGCAGGCTCCCTGCTGAGCAAGGAGCCTGATGTGGGACTCGATCCCAGGACCCTGGGATCATGACCTGAGCCGAAGGCAGTGGCTTAACTAACTGAGCCACCCAGGTGTCCCAAGATTATTTTTATTTTTTAAAAGAGTATTCTTTTGAATAATCCAGAAAGCCTATTTATGAGCCTGTATTTAGTTATTTTATAGCGATGTTTTCTATGGGGTGGAAAGTTATTGTACAGATACTTGGGCAAGTAGGTAGAAGGCCACAGAGTTACCTTAGAACCCAGAGATTCCAATGTGGGTTTACTTAAAGGAGATAATCATTCTCCATGATTTAGACATCAACATAACTACCAAGACTGCCTTATTTGACTTAGCATGTATATTTCCCATTAGAGAAAATTTTAGAGTTCTGCATACTATAGGTATTTAACAAGTATTTGTTCAATGCTAAAGTGAATAGGTTCAGCTTTACCACTATTCAACCCTAACCATCAATTGCTTTCCTGATCTTTAAGAAGGCTACGTGGGCGCCTGGGTGGCTCAGTGGGTTAAGCCGCTGCCTTCGGCTCAGGTCATGATCTCAGGGTCCTGGGATCGAGTCCCGCATCGGGCTTTCTGCTCAGCAGGGAGCCTGCTTCCCTCTCTCTCTCTCTCTCTGCCTGCTTCTCCATCTACTTGTGATTTCTCTCTGTCAAATAAATAAATAAAATCTTTAAAAAAAAAAAAAAAAAAAGAAGGCTACGCATTCCCACAAGCTAATTCCACAACCCAACCCCCAGCTACACTATAGGTGAAGAAGGGCTCATGGAACTACTATTCCATCACTGGGCTCTTCACCTTCAAAATTGAAGGCTCTTCCTTCAAAAGGAACAGACTACCACTTATTTCAAATTTAAGCCACTGTACTTAGGTGCTACTGGTGACCAAATACCGTTTCTAACTGTTTCTAACAATACTGCTCCCCATTTCACAGAAATACAAACCGGCTTAGAGAGATTCAGATGCTTGTACCAAACCACACAGCTAGAAAGCACAAAGCCAGGCTCTCAAACCCTGGTCTCTAGTAGCAAAGCCTTGTTCTTCCTAATGCGCCCATGACTGCAGTGGCCATGAATCAATAGAGCAATTAGAATTGTTATGTCTATTGTAATATTGAGTTAGAAAAAGGATTTGGTTTCAATAGATCAAAGAGAAAAGAAATTAGAAAGAGAGCCTGTGGGGAAATGTGTATGTGGAGAGATGCCAGAAGAGAGGCTGGCCAAAAAAGGATTTAACACAATTGCTTATCAAATGGGCAAAGGACAGGACACACAATTCACAAGTGAGGACACGTAATTAGACGACAAATGGGGGAAACATTTTATTTCTGTAGATATCAAGGAAAGGCAAATTAAAACAACAGTTTTGTGCCTTCTAAAACAACAAAGATGGGAATGGCAGCACCCAACATTGCCAATGGTGCTGTGAAACTCATACACAGATCTACCTGGTTGAAAATACAATTTAGAAAGCCCATTTGAAACAAAGTTATCTCTCATTAGTCAAGAGTCATACAGATGTGTACACCCTTTATCTTAAGGAAAATGTCTGAAAGAAGTATCTCTAAAAAGATACCAACGATGGCACTATTGAGAACAGCCAAAGTTCAAAATTAATTTGTGTCCATGAGCAAGAGGATGCTTATGTGATACGGAACATTATTATGACAGACTATTATACAGAGTTGGCTCAGGCCCCTTCTGCTCTGGTCTGGACCACTGCAGTAAGTTCTTTCCTTATCTCCGGTTTTGTCCTCGGCAATCCAGGCTTCCCTGGCCCACCAGAGAGTTCTTATGAATATAAGATAGGGCACTCCCCTATGGCCCTGCCTGGTGGAATTCCAAACTCTTAGACCAGCCCCTAGGGCCTCTGTGAACTCTGTTCCACCTGCCTCTCCAGCCTCCTTTCTTGCACTAGCCACATCTACAGGCCTCTGTTCTTACCACATTGAACACCATGGAAACACATTCACTTCCTAAATCAACATCCATAACTCCATGTCCGCCTATTAGCTATACTCTTTACCTGGAACACCCTTCCTTCTTCTCCATTTGGCAAAATCCTTCCCAGCCTTCACAACCCAACTGAAAATGTTAGCCCGGCTCTGCTCTACGTCTTAGAATTCTACATCTTAGAATTTGTGAGGTCTTTCCTGTGCAACATGTGGCAGTTTGCCTTCAAGATTGAGTTTACTCACTGCCTCCGTGTCAAGATTTTTTCTCGATTTTTTTATACCTCTATTGTCAGTTGATATCAGCCATGCTTGTCTTGGGGCCTCTGATTAACCCATGACAGAAGCTTATCACAGCTCTTGTCGGTACTTACTGCATGTGTTTTTACATATGTTTCCCTTAACCAAACTCCTTGAGGTCATGGGCTCATCACCCTGGTCAATCATATCAGTATTTCTTCACCACCATTTATTTGATGCTTATGATATGCCAAGCATTGGTTTATGCTTTTTGCATTTTATCTCTTTATCTCATGAAAATCGCACAACTCTAACAAAGCATGTTGTTAATTATTCTTGATTCAAAAGATGAGGAACTGAGGTTTAAAGCAGTTAAGTTTGTGCCGAAAGCACCAAGTAAGCGCATGGTTTAGCCAAGAGCTGAACCCTCATCTACTTGATTCCAGCTGTCTAGCCATGATAAGATCTCATTGTCTTTTCTAACACAGAGCTAGCAAATGACAGACGCTCAGTAATGGTTACAAAAATAAAATTACGTGGCAATATTGATAAGTGTTTAAAACAGAATAAAAGCAGAATGTAAAAATGTATCTATACCTTGACTATAACCCAATTAAAACTGCATGTGCACACTGGACTAAGAATGCATAGGAACCTGGTACCAACAAGGGTCCATTTATTAGAGAAACAAAATCACGGCAATTTTTAAATTGGTTTTTCCCATTGCATAGTACTCTTAAAGTGAATAGCATAGAATGGATGGCTCTTCAATCAGCAGAGCCCCTAAGACCATCAAAATTTCAACTGACTAGAGGAATCCAGAAGCCAGATGTACTCAGTGGTTAACCACTGATTATTCCTGATGGAATCTATATGCACATCAGTAGATCAGGAAAAAAATGAATAAGTAAAAAGGAGAAGAAATGCTAGTTTCCTTTGGCCCTGAGTTGCCATACATAAAGAGAACTTGCACAAAACCTTAACTGTGTGAAAAATAAATAAAAGCAGAACTTCTCAGTACCGGGGACCTGGGTGTCTCCGTCAGTTAAGTGTCCTACTCTTGATTTTAGCTCAGGTCATGATCTCGGGGTCCTGAGATCAAGCCCCATGTCTGGGCTCCGTGCTCAGCACACAGTCTGCTTGGGACTCTCTCCCTCTCCCTCTGCCCCTCCACCCTCTCAAATAAATAGTTTTAATAATAAAATCAATCAATTAATTAATTAATTAAGAACTTCTCAGGACCGTTTCATAAAAATTAATTCTGGCACTGGATTTCTAAGTAAGTTCTTCACCTTATGCAAAGAATGTTCTGAAAGAAGAGGAGAGACAAGCAAGAGAAGGATGAGAAGGGATACGAAACGAAGAAGAAAAGAAATGGAGGGGGGAATAATTTCTGATTTGACAAAGCAGGAGAAAAAGGGGTCAGTTAAAATTCAGATAAATAGACCCACTGGTTTTCTTAAGAACCCTTCCCTAAAACTCTGCATTTCAGAGTGTGCTGTTGCTTAACTTCACCCAAGGATCAGGGAAAATGGTAACACCATTAACAGAAATGGGAAATCAAGAGGGGGAGGTTCTTCAGGAAGGAACAGATGCCTATAAAGAGGACTTCATAAATAATTGCAAATAGATCACTAAAGGAAAGTATCTTCTTCGTTGTGTTTCAGTTTCCAATAGGACACTTTTCATGGCCTGCCAGAATTGGGAATACCTCCTCTCAAAGGGCAAGACTACATTTCAGTTAATTTCCTATTTCAATAAGATAGAAACTGCACATCCGCAAGAAACAGAGGCAGGCTACACAGTTCCCTTAGCCTTGTATTCTCAATCAAATGCAGGGCCCAGAAATAGCCAGGCCTTGTCCATACTGTGCTTGCCCTCTGCCTAAGGATGACTGATGATAACGGGTTTCTCAGCTGTGCAGCCAGGGTGCAGATCGGAAGGAGTTTGTTTGCGATGGAATGGAGGCAGTCTGAATGTCTTATATGAAGCATCTCAACCCTTGTATTGTTCCCCTGAGGGAAGAAAGAATAGGTGCATCGTGGTACCCAGAAAATAACTAGCTGGGACCCCAAGGGTAAAATTAGTCGTATGTTTAAGGGAAAATATAAAAAATGAGAATGCATAATTTCCAAACAAAGAATAATTTTAAGCAGGGAATTTGGAATCGTTTTATAATCTTGCTTGTCCGCAAAAGTTCACTTTTGTGGAAGGTATCTTGTCAGTCTCTGGGGAGAGACACACAGATCACTGCATTATTATTTAGAAACAAGATATCAGGTATTTTATGCTTTAATCCCATTGGTTTCCACAAGCATGAAAAACTCATCCCATCCAGGGTCTCGGTCCATGAGTAGAGTTCACTGAGGTATAGGAAAAGGCTGGAGCTTGGCAGGGTAGGTCAGGTGGAGGTAGACTGTGGGTGGGCTGGGGCTAACTTGGCATTGAGGCTCAGTTGGGGGGGGGGCAATATACAGCCTTTTTCAAGTGTCAAGAAACAGCACAGACTTCTCTTATAATCAGAAACTGACGCCTCCCCGCATCCCTCAACAACCACCACCTCCTCTTTTCCCTATCTCTGAAAGTCAACAGGAAAAATAACACTCCTGAAATAAGAGATTCATTTCTCACCAAAATAGAACCTTCTTTTATGTAGCTACACATAAGCTTCCCTACTGAAGCACCAAATTCAAAAGCAGCTATAAGTAAAAAGAATTTGCTCTTATCATAAATAAACGATTGTATATGAGAACTTATTTGCAGTAAAATCTTACGATAAAAATATAATTTATATCCTAGTTTCTCCTGTGTATTTTATGTAATATCCCAGTAAAATATTTCCATTTTACAACATGTACCTATTAAAATCATTCCTTATAAAACTGTCGGCATAAAATAAAATACAAAAACTGAAGGGAAAAAGCAGAGGAAAAGAAAATATATCAAAAAGAGGTGGATGAAGGCAACAGAGCGATGCTGGTGGCAATCCTCCCAGCGTGATATAAATAACAGGGATATGGAGGCAGGGAAAGGTGCCGATAATTAACTAGGATATTTAAAGGTGAGAAATACTTTTAAAAAAACTTCCTAGAGTGTCAGTCTTTTCCCTCCGCTAACAAGGAATTCTATCACAATAAGATTTGAAGACAGGATCTTACCAGTGAGGTAGGATGAGTCTACAAAACGAGTCAATTAAAAACAAAGTATCCTGGAAATGGTAACAGTATCTGCCAAAATGCTGTCCTGATGTCTGAGTGAAATTTACTCACCGGTAAACAGGTGCTCCTCCCATTTAAAGGTGGAGTTGCAGCTTGCTAGCCAAGGACCCCTTAAAAACAGCTGATTAGACCTGTCACTCTGTTAGGTTGTATTTGGTTTCAAATTTACAGAAAACTTGCAATAATAATTGAAAGAATTCTAGATACCCATCCTCCAGCTTCTACAACTGTTAACATTCTATCACATTCTCTTTGTGCGTGTCTGTGTGTGTGTGTGTGTGTGTGTGTGTGTGTGTATGAGAGACAGAGACAGAGACAGAGAGAGAGTGTTTGATCACTGGAGAGTAAGTTGCAGATTTATGATGCTCATTTACTCCTAAAACTTCAGTGTGTATTATTTTCGAGTACTCTCTTCTATAACCAAGGTAAAATAATCAAAGTCAGGAAAATAATATTTAATATTATCTAATCTATAGATCTTCATATTTGGTAATTGTCCTGACAGCAATCCCTATGGTTTTACAAAAATGTGATAACTAAAGAAGGGAGAAAAATAAAAGGAAAATTCTGGTCCAGAACCCAATATAGTATTATACACTGCATCCAACTGACATGTCTCTTTTTTCTCTCTTAATCTGGAACTGTCCCTCACTCACTTTGTTTTCCTGACCTTCACTTTTTGAAGAGTACCAGCCAGTAGAATAACTTGCTTTTTGTCTGAGGCTTCCTTACGATTATATTTGGATCACACATTTTTGGCAGGAATGCCACAGAGGTGATGTACTTGCTCGGTGTATCATATTGCATATGTTGTCCCCTAAATGGTGCTAACGTTGATTGTTTTGTTAAACTGGGGCTCACTGTAAAATTATTCTTTCCATTTTATAATGAAGAGGTGGATGTACTTTAAAAAAATATGTAATAAAAAAAATAAATGGAGATACTTTGAGATTAAGTAAATATCTTGTTCCTCATCAAAATTTCACCCACTGATTTCAGCAACTCTTGTTGACCCTTGCCTAAGCCAATGATGGTTGTGACGGGGGCCAAATGGGAAGGGACACCATGCCCCGTGGAAGGGGTGTAGCATTACCTCTGAGGGATGTGATGGGTTAATTTTTGACTTGGAAAATAAAGCAGTACCTATTTTTACTACAATCTATCAAAGAATGAAAAGATCAACAAAATTGTCCTAGTTAATGGGACTCTATAGAACATATAATCCATTTTCTGTTCATCAATAATCCTCAATGGAAGGGTGGAGTTTTTATTGCTATCAGAAAGGTCATAGGCTTAGAAAAATTGAGAAACACTGTACTCTGTGCTTTCAAGAGAAATTAGCCTCCAGTTTAAAAAATGAAATAGCTTTTTTTCTCCTGAGTAACTCTTCAGTTTTCATGGAAAGACACTTGGAATTATGTAACCAGCCACATTTTTTTTCTTTTGACAACACCTGCTAGAAAATGTAGAGCCTAAAGTATGTCCAATTCACAGTGATGGGTCTTTTAAGCTTGCATTTGGGGATTCATTTCCAGACCACTTTATGTTTCCAGCTAGTTTTTCTTTCTTCTTTTGCTCTAATTTCTTATTTATGCATCTTGTTTTATTATGTATTTTTGTAGTCAGATTGAGACTTTGTGGATTAAGATAGGCATACAAACTAATACAATAGCCTGTGCTTTCTTTGTTTCATTAGTTGATCAGTGTTAAATGCCCAGAAATCAAATTTCTTATCAACTAGGGCTATCTTATTTTGTTCCACTCGACATGAAATGTTGAAGGAGGGAAAGGTGAAAGAACTCATGAGAAACTTTAAGTCAATGTCATGACTGATTCAGTGGCTTACACTTTCCAGGACCCCAAATAATGAGGTTGGTTACTGCCGTCATATGGAATGGGTCTTTCTCGGTGAGGGTAAAAGAGCACCAGACCAGGCATCAGAAGGCCCGTGGATGGTGCAATTCCCCTCTCCCATAGACTAGGTATGTGACCTTGAAGAAATCAATTCTGCTTTCTGACCTTTGGCATTCTTGTCAAAAACTGAGTATAAGAACACCTAACCTGCCTATCTCACCAAATTGTTGGAAAACCCAACAGGAAAATGCTTCAAGAACTGCAGGGTCCAAGAGTTCCTTATCACATTTCCCATTTGGGAAGATAATCAGACAAGAAACAAGTGAAGAAACACCCAAATAATTTAATTTCAGAAAGCAGTAAATGCTACAAAAACAAAATAGAATAAGAAAGTCATGCATGAAGGCAGAGAGGATGATTTTAGATAGGATAGCCAAAGGAGAGGATACTGAATGGGAGACCAGGATAATGAGGAACAGGAAGTATGCAGAGATGACAAGAGCGTTGGAATCAGGGATAAGAATTCGAAAGCAGGAAGCAATCAATTGTGCTCATGGGACTGCCAGAGCCCAATGTGGCTAACAGGTGCCTGTGCAGGAGGAAGAGGTGGAGGGACGGGGTGGGGGGGGCAGCCTTCAGAAGCCAATCTCTCTGTGGCTTCCATGCCAGGAGCATCCACGAGTCCACAGACCTGGAGGTGCCTCCTGGGTCTGCTTCTTGCCCATCATGGTGGAATCCTTAAGCACTCGCTCTCACATGTAAAACAGGACTAACAGTAGCCGCTGCCTCATAAAACTGTGCGAGAAGTGAGTGCAATCCTGCTCCACCCTGTGCTGGGACAGGTGAGCTCTCCAGAAGGATGAGCTATTATTTCCAGTCCACTCCAACTCGTCCATCAACTGAACATCTACAACCTTCACCAGATAAGCTGCACAACTCAGGATTCAAAGATATTTCAGAAAATTCTTCAGTTCAGCAGTGACCTCAAGAATAGAGAATCTGCCGGTTTCAGACCCTGGCACCGAGCTCACACAGTAGGCGTTCAGGAGATTCCTAACTGGAGTAAAGATTCGTGCAAGGTGGTTCCTGACTGTAGTAACAAGCCAGCCAGGAAATGCAGGCAGTAAATCACGCTCCCCTATGCCAGCTCTATACAAAATTCACAACGGGCACAACTTGATTTTAAACTCAAGCTATGTGAAATGTTTTTAGATCCTCCTAACATATTCGGATGCATGCTCGCCTTAAGTAATGTGTTGTCTCAGGAGTGAGTTCCTGGCTCTGCCATAATAGCTGATTTTTATCAACAATTAGGAAAAGAGGCATTTGTCTGATTACTTGCCCAATTTCGGAACAAATGGCTCCTCAGCCAACCATTGCAAATACCTCCCCACCAGCACCAGCACTTCCAAGTTCAGACTTCACATTCCGATCATGCTAGGAATGTAATCAAGTCCCTCCATGGAGATAAGTTAATTATCTCCTCAGGCTATGAGCAAACGCACGAGTGTGGTTTCTGACCATGTTGCCTAATGAGAGGACACCCCAGAGGAGCTGGAGGGCTTGTCAGCTTCCACCCCAGGGCCATATATGGCATCCGGGAGCTGTGGTCCGAACCAATCCAGCCTTCATTCCCCGGGTTCCTCACCGCACCTGCTTTTGGCAACGCAGCACTGGACACAGAACTTGGCTCTCTCCGTTTTCCTGCGGCCAGCCTCGCCATGGCCCAGATGGCTGGGGCCGGGCCCCTGGAGCCCACCCCATACCTCCTGCAGCCCAGCACGTCTCTCAGCCCAGGATGCCCCTCCGGAAAGCCGATCCAGCTCTGCTGAGCCTCCTGAGATAGATAAGGGACGAAATCAGCTTTTCTGTCCTCCATCACCAGGCTGCCAGGGACAGCAGGACCCAAAGACTCAAACATAAATCACCTGCCTATCTCCATGTTTTAAACTTCAGCTTTAATCCAGCTCAGAGTGGGATTAGCTGCCTCAGAGACTGCTAATTGCCAGATGGCCGCTGATAGCCGCCCGCGGAAACGTGTATGTCAGAGCTTGCCGTGGAGCCTCAGAAAGTCAGAACTGGAAGGGACCTCAGCGAGGCAGACCAACCCTTCACTTCTTCATCATCACAGTGGGACGGGGCCAGGTGCTAGCCCCGGGACGACAGTGAGTGAAGAGCACGTGACTGGGACCTTCCCGAGGGTGTCATTGAATTGAAGGGTGAGAAAAGCATTGAGGGACAGCAGGGCGTTTCCAGGTGATTATGCCCTGCTGCCCTCAGAGAGGCGCAAGAGCAAAGGAGCAAAATTAATTTCTTGAACACTTCCTGTATTCCAGACATGACATCAGCTCTTTCCATGTGTAAGGCATGGGTTCTAATCCCCAATCTGCCACTGACCATACATGTGGTTCTGGGCAAGTCACTTCTGCTCCAGGGACGTCTTAATCCCTCATGTGCAGACTGAGGAGGAATGACTGGATGGTCTCTAAGACAGTGTCCCACTCCTAACGTGCACCAGAGTCCCCTGGTGGACGTGTGAGAATACACATTGCTGGGTCCCATGCTCATGCTCCTGATCCAGAAGGCATGGAACGGACCTGAGAAAATGCAGGGCAAGCAAGCTCCCGAGTTTTGCTGCTCAGCTATGGACCACACACCTACAGGTGTACCACGGTAAGAACAGCCACAAATGCTAGACAGCCTGAGTGAACCCATGAACAGGAAACACACACATGCACACACACACACACACACATTGAAAAAGAAAGGGTTATAAAAGAACCCCAAACTAGGAAATCAATTCCAATGGATCCAAGCCTACAGGTTTTCTTAAACTCTTAAAAACAACTTGAATCCTCATGTGTTGCAAGCCAGATCCGAACCCAAATGTATGTTCTATTGCCCAAGTCCATTTCTTGGAGAAGCATCAAGGGCTTCTTACACCCAGAGAGCCTACAGGCTGAAGGACAGGAGTTCATTTCCACAGTCACACTCAGGTGGAGACCCAGATGGTGTCCCAGGGAAGCATCTGATGTGTCTTTGGTGTCTGGTACGTCCAGACATTTGCTCTATCCTTTATGAGATCTGTAACTACTAAGGGTACCCCTGGGTTGGAGACAATGCAAGAGTGTTCACCATCTCCTCTCTGGTGTGTCCAGAGATCCATGTCCCCCAAGTCCCCACCTGGAGTACGCCACCTCCCAGGACATCTGCAGATAGTTTCTAGTAAATTTATCAAACATATATCAAGATGAAGAAAATATGCATATATTGAAAATCTCAGAGAAATACTTGGAGTGTTCTTAGAGGAAATGTTTGATTCTCGACAAACTCATGAGCCAAATATCTAAGATCAAAGCTATTTAGGAAAGGTCTTCCAGATCTTACAGAACAACAAAAATTTGCCCAGGAAAAGGGAATTGGTAAACTCCCACAGCGCTCTGCTTCTTAGGCAAGATGTGTCATGGCTAAAATCCAAGAAAGTCCCACATTAGAGTCATTTCTGGCCTCTGGTCCTATAGGCACGTCCACTGTCATTACAGATGCGGTACGTGATATAGCTGAGGATGGGAGTCAAAGTGAAAGAAAGAAAATCCCTCCTTCGTATCCAGATGGCCAGCAGACACATGAAAAAGTGCTCCACATCACTTGGCATCAGGGAAATGCAGATCAAAACCACAATGAGATACCACCTCACACCAGTCAGAATGGCTAAAATTAACAAATCAGGAAACAACAGATGCTGGCGAGGGTGCAGAGAAAGGGGGACCCTCCTACACTGTTGGTGGGAATGCAAGCTGCTGCAGCCACTCTGGAAAACAGCATGGAAATTCCTCAAAAAGTTTAAAAGAGAGCTACCCTACAACCCAGCAATCACACTACTGGGTATTTACCCTAAAGATACAAATGTAGTGATCCGAAGGGGCAGGTGTACCCGAATGTTTACAGCAGCAATGTCCATAATAGCCAAACTATGGAAAGAACCTAGATGCCCATCAACAGATGAATGGATAAAGAAGATGTGATACACACACACACACACACACACACACACACACACACACTATGCAGCCGTCAAAAGAAATGATATCTTGCTGTTTGCGACAACTTGAATAGAACTAGAGGGTATTATGCTGAGTGAAATAAGTCAATCAGAGAAAGACAATTATCATATGATCTCCCTGATATGAGGAAGTTGAAAGGTAATGTGGGAGAGTTGGGGGGTAGGAAAGGAATAAATGAAACAAGATGGGATTGGGAGGGAGACTAACCATAAGAGACTCTTAATCTCACAAAACAAACAGGGTTGCGGGGGCGGGCGGGGGGAGAGGGTGGTTGGGTTATAGACATTGGGGAAGGCATGTGCTACGGTGAGTGCTGTGAAGTGTAAACCTGGCGATTCACAGACCTGTATTCCTGGGGCTAATAATACATTATATGTTAATAAAAATAAATTTTAAAGTAATATTTTGAAAAGGTTTCAAAGAAAAAAACAAGAAAAATCCCTCTTTCCCCTGGTTCCCCATGAGGCACACAATGGGTTTAACCTAGGGCTGGAGAGAGAGTTAATAAAAACTTGGCATTGACAAGAGGTGAAATAGAAGCTTAAATATTTATTTGATGTAACCGTTAAAAGAATGTAAAGGGGTCTATATATTCCAAAGAAGTTATCAAAAAGAAAATCAGAATATACATAACATGGATGAAGAAAAGCAGAAGTAAATCACCACCATCATCACCTAAAACAGGAGGCATCAGTAAGAGAAAACAAAAGGATGAGAGAGCAGAATGAAGATAAAGCAAGCTTTCCTAAAAGACAAACTGAAACAGAACCCCTCACCCCTCTTTGGCTGATTACGCAGAGTCTCTGTTTCTTGTTGCTGCCCCTTCCCCACCTTCTGCTTCTCTCCCTCTTGCTCATCAAGGTTGGGGGCACCCCCAGGCTTTCCCCCGACTCCGAGTCCCGTCATTCTGAGTCAACCCAGGATCCCGACCCAGTCAATCCCTCAGCCTCTCCGTCCCTTCATTCGTCCATCGTCCCTGACCTCCGCACGTCAGCCACCCACAGCCATTGTCATTCCCGGAACCTGTCATCCCCCAAAGGGTCCCATCTCCCAGAGCCACTAAGTCAGGCTCTGCATGCTGCATCTCTTGATATTTCAGTGTAAAAGAGGGCAGATCTAAGTGAAGGCTTTTGCTTCTTTGAGTTTTTAGCAGGAGAAGATCAGATTTTATTTTATTTTATTTTTTTAAAGGTTACAATCAAAGGAAGAGGAGAACAAACAGGAAAGAAGAGGGAAATCGATGCCGGTAAGTTTTGACGTTTTGGGGGAAGAGATGGGGGCAGGAAAGGGTAGAGCCAATGGCCTTACAGTTAATCAAGCCTGTAATTTATAAACACTGTGTATCAAACTCACAGAATGAGATGGAAACAGCCCTCAGAGACATTCTGAGACTCAATTTTGTTGCTTCAAAAAGGAATGAAATTGAGAAATTTAGCATCTGCCTCAAAAGTCAGAAAAAAGAACACAATGGCACAAGAAAATCTTTTAAAATGAAATAAAATATTACAAATTAATGCCCTTTTAGAGAGAAATCTGCAGAAATAAATAAATAATTCCAAGAGTTGACTTTTCAAGGAAATGGGAAAATATATAGTTGATATAATTATGGGGGGGAAGGTTAGAAGTAAAAATGTGGTTTAACTGCAAATGTTAAGTTTACTTTGTGAAAGCTAAATGATTCCTATTTTAACCCTCCTAGTAAATTTGAAAATCATTAGAAGAAAGAGTTTCTAGAAAATCTATAAATCACCAAAATGGATTCACAAACTAAACAACCCAAGGAGTTTAATAATCAGACTTGAAAGACTTGCAACCTAAATATACATATACACAAATACATATGTGTATATATAATTTCATGTGTGTACATACATATACATATACATACACATATGGTTTCTAACCAAGCTATACCCAGACGAAACTTTCATGTTCTCAGGAAAAAGACAATCTCACTAGTACCCAGACCCACAGTCCCTTATTTATAAATCTGAATCCCAATTTTTTTTTCCATAAACATATGAAAACAAACTTGACTGGAACTCACTTAGCACTAAAATTTGACCTGGACTGATAGATATATAATTTTTATTCCAGTTATTGTTTTCATGTCATGGTGTGAAATAGTATTGTGTTTTATTATGCACTGCTGCCCCCAGATCCCACCGGGTGAGGTATGTATATATTCACTATGTATCCTTTGTTATCTTTCTAAAAATCCAAAGGCTCCAAATTCTGAAGCATATCTGGTCCCGAGGGTTTCAGAACAGGCCTTGTGGGACTGTATAAACTATCACAGAGCATACGAAAAGATGAAAAGTTTCTCAGCTATTTTAAGAAGTTTAGTTAACCCTGATCTACAATTTGGCAAAGGGAGTTCACTTACAAAGGAAACTGCAATCTGACTTCGTTTGATTATAGATGCAAAAGTTTAGATAAGTGACATTTTTTTCACTTTTTCAACTTGGTGATAAAAATATATGGTCATTATTACAGACTGATGCATGTTCCCAAAATTCCTACCGTGACATCGTAACCCCGGGAACCTCAGAATGGGACCGTATTTGGATATAGGGTCTTTAAAGAGGTAATCAAATTAAAATAATGTCAGGAGTGTGGGCCCAGATCCAGTATGGCTGGGGTCCTTGTAAGAAGATGAAATTTGGACAGAGCGGGAAAGAGAAAGACCATGTGAGGACAGAGGGAGAAGATGGGCATCTACAAGCTCAGGAGAGAGCCCCCGCAAAGGAACCAACACAGTCAACACCTTGATCTCAGACCTCTAATCTTTAGAATTGTGCAAAAGTAAATTTCTGTAGTTTAACATACCCAGTCCATGGTGGCAGCCCCAGCACACTGAAACGGCCACATTTTCGTACTCCAGTTTAAATAACTACTGGTACTCACCCACCCTCTCAAAAACAATGTGACTGGCATTCTCTTGCTTTGGACAGTGCTCTTCTCGACTGTGTAATAAGGTAAGAGAAGAGAAAAGAAACATGCCTTTACCCAAAGAAATAAGATGGGGCCATTACTACTGCTTGAAGACCCAGTGACTGTTTAGATGAGAAGCTATTAGACATTTTTTAAAATAATTATTTAGAAATTAATGACTGCTTTCTATGCCAGCATTAGTTGGAAAATTAAATTCCCAGTGTCTATAAAATATATATTTCAAAGTTGTACATAACATGTAAAACATTTGTATAATTAAATAGTTTTAAATGGCTTTAGTTTCTGTTCTGCCTACAGTTTAGGGAAGCACTAAAGACATTCTCTGCGGACACTGGTCCGCACCCAGATGCATCACTGCAAGTCACTATACTCATCAGGCTAATGGCTCAACAAGGGAAGAACCTACTGCTAAGCTCATTCAAATTACTGCCAGAATTCATTCCTTTGTGGATGAAGGACTGAAGCCCCAGCATCTTTCCAGCTAACGCTTGGGGGTCTTCCTCCACAACTAGAGGGCACCCACCATTTGTAGAGGCCCACGTGGGCTTTCCCAACATGGCCACTTACTTCATCAAGACAGCAATCACCTCCAGAGTGGATCTGCTAGCAAGAGAGTCTCCCACAAGGCAGTGTCATCACAGGAAGGGTAACCCATCACTCAGCTTGTGAGAAGCAAGTTGGGGGACGGGGGCTGTTCACACTCAAGGGAAAGGCAATTATGCAGGACATTAACAGGAGATAGGGATCATGGGAGGTCACCTCAGAGTCTATCTGCCACACAGCCAACTGATGGGACGGACACGGAAACACAGGTGGAAAACCGTCTCTACAAGTGAGCGTATAGTACGAGCACATTCACAACACCTTGTGCCACAGTGAGCCAAATAAAAGGTGCAAAAGACCAGGAATTTGAGCACTTGTGAGGAGGAAAATAAGTTTGCCCGCTGCACATGCTGTCAGTTAGTGTTGTTCCTTGTTTATAAATTCATTGGTGTAACTCTGTTGTGAGGGTCTCTATCATCTATCATGCATTTTCAAGGAATTCAGGGTATGGAAGGGGAAATAAATAAGCCAGTCTGATGAAAATCCTCAAATATGTATTATCTGGGATATTCTTGGGAGGTCTGACTGGCAAGGACATCTGAGCAGCGAACGGGCACACTGATTGGTCATAGAATATTTTGGTGGACTGATTTCCCACCAGAAAGAACAGAGTCGATGAGATTCTAAAAAACAGGGAGATCTGAAAAATTCCATAATTTGATCATCAAAAACCTACCGAAAATATCAGACATATCTAGGTGCTAAAAACTGGATCACAGATATCCAGTTCATCGACAGCCTCCACAAAAGATGTGTAGTTCCTGAACGTGTGAAGCTCTGGCCTTGGTTTATTCATCCCGTGGTTCAGCTCAGCTCCCAGCCCCATGCCTCCGTGCGAGAGCAGGCAGGCTCCAAAGCTGTCAGCACGAGGGGCTTAGGCAGCCTCATCCCACTCTTCTTCACGAGAAGCACGCCCGTGACACGGCCATCTGTTCAGCCATATAGCATCCCAGGCACCGAGGAACGCCATTCGGAACAGGCAACCGGGTACAGGGCCATTCCTCCTGACAACCTCGGAAGGCATCTCCCTCCCCTCAATAAGGAAATGCATGCCCCATTGATCAGGGGCCCAGCTAGCAGAGCTGCAAATATTTGTTCTCAGCAATGCTGGGACTTCAAGGATCTTCCATGGTGACCAAACTCCGTCTGCAGGAGCAGGCTGCAAAGCCAGGTCCATGAGAGAGTGAATGGGAAGGAGGGACGGTTGCCTCATCACAAACCAGCAGAGAGAGGACGGGCCAATTTCTGTTTGTCCAAAACAACAAGCCCGTGGGGAAATATGGCTGTCCCCCAAAGGGCAGATGGGCAGATTCTCTGCTGCCTCCCCTCCCTAGCCTGTCACAAAGGAGACAGAAGCTACAAGAAAAAAATTATCACACCAGCCAGGGTAGGAGAGGTAGTATGCGGAGGATAGATGGATAAAAATTCCATTTGGGGCTTTGAAGATGTACTCTTTGGAGAGTCCTTGTCCCTTTGTTTTGTTTGTTTGTTTGTTAGCTTGCTTTCTGAATACAGGGGTGTTTGGGGAGGGATGATGCCATTCTGCAAAAAGGAGAGTGTAAGGTTTCAGAAAAGAGAGCCCCGGGTCCAACCGCTAGGTTCGCCACTTATTCTCTGCCCACCCTTCAACAGAACAGTCTAATCCCCTTAAATCTGTTCCCTCATCTGCTTAGAAGGGAACATTTAAAAGGTACTTAATCTCACAGGGTTACTGCAATGGGAACATGCTGGAAATCAGAGTCACACAGAAGCCTCCCACACTTTGATGGTAGAACTGCGGAGCTGAGCCAGCCTTTGGCCCATTGCACCCGCTTTAACACTCTGCGTGCCAGGAGCCGGGAAACTGCTGCCCGTGATGGGAAAGGGACTTGGCCACATTCTCACTGTGAAAGACTGCCTGTGGGGTACTGCCTCCTGTCCACGCTTGCCAGGCAGGGGAGATGAGGGTGAAAAGTAAAAATTCAGCAGCTTGCCCGGGGCTGGGGTCCCTTGCCCCTGGGTGGGGACCCGAAGAGGGTGGGGGTCAGGGCAGGGACAGGCCCAGCTGGATCATGAGCTTCCCTCTGACCCTGGCTGAGCCCCCGACCCCAGTCAATGATGGCTCCCGTCTGACCCAGAGTCATCCCTCGTCTGTCACTGCTGGCTGTCCCCCGATGCTGAGTGTCACACCCAGGTGTCACCCCAGGCTCTCAGACTCTGGCCACACGTCCTGAAGGAGAGACATGGTGGTGGACTGGCGGTTCCAGCAGCTGCCATGCAAAGCGGCATGTCTGCGGCGATGTCTGGGGGCAGCCCTGTCTCTCTGTGCATCAGGAAGCTTCATGGACATATTTGTTTACTCCACTTGCCGATATGCAGTTTGCATAATATTGAATCTGAAAAGGACACTGCATTCACTGACAGGAGTTTTCCCAGCTGGAAAAAGGGGGGGAGATAAAGAAAAAGAAAAAGAAAGAAACCAGCTTTACATTTTTTAAGAGTTGGGGGTAAAAATAAAGACACCAACACCAAGTGCCAGGTTTCCTGATGGATGTTTGCTGGGTGGGGAAGGCCAGTCTCTGGTCAGGCCACGCTCCCAGACCCCAAGTGGTGTTGGAAGGCTTTCTCATAAACACTGTTGGCAGCTCCAGGGGCGGCTCTTTTGGTAAAAAGGATGTGCTGGAACTAAATGTGGGCCTCCAGCCAAGCCACATTTCTTCCTCTGAAACAGAAAACACTCACGTGTCAGGATGTAAGGAGCCAAGCCCCTCCAGGGGGGAAGGCATCCTCCTCAGCGTCCTGAGAGGACGGGAAGAACAAGGTCGAGCTGGGCTTTGACCTGAGATGTCCAGTGAATAGCACAGGGCCAAGAATGCAGGCCAGCTCCTGTGCCCCTGGCCAGACTTCTACTCTCAGATGGGTCTCTACACCTGGCTCACTCACGAGTTACAGGGAGACCCTTCTGAATGTGTAGACACGCAGACACAAAGCATGAAGTCAGGGTAAATGGCAGGAAGCCAAGCGGGGGCGTACAGCCTTTTCGCGAACATCATGGGCCCCTTGTGCCTCCACGGCAGGCTCCGCTGAGCTGTGCAGAAGCATTGCTTTTTCAAACCAGTCTCCACAGGGCACAATCCCCGGGCCCTCCTACGCAGAGTGTGGGCCTCAGAGCAGCAGCAGCTGAAAGGGGTTAGAAACGTATAACCTTAGTCCCACCCCAGACCTGTTGACTCGGAATCTGCATGTTTACAAATGCCCAGGTGCCCAGGTGATTCTTAGGCACATTTAAGTTATCAGAGGCACAGCCCCAGGGGCTTCTAGAACATTCTCACAATTGTACATGCATGCTTTTTCAAAGTGCTGCCCCCTGAGGAGAATGAATAGTGAGTTGGGTTGGGTTGGGTTGGATTGGGGTAAAAGGCACTTTGGACTCTAATCCAATGTCCCCAGGACCCCAGTCATCCCAGCCACCCAGCCTCTACAGTGGGGAAGCATCTACTCATACTCACCCCACCCTAGAATCTTCTTGGATGAGGGAAAACCATGGGGCTCAAATCCAAGGTGATTTAGGACCTCACATCAGAGTTAAAGTCAGGTCTGGGGTACTTCATGGTGAATGTCCTATTGGTGAGCCAGAGTTGGCCTCACCTGGTCAAGGGACAAAAGACTCAAGTCCCAGGCAGCCTGGGTGCAGTGTAAAATTCAAGGTGGCTCTGTCCCGTGGTTGGACATCAAACCCCCAGGACACACTGCGGGTGCATGGGCCCAGGACCGAGGCCAACTCCCTCTCAGCACTTGGTTCACTGCCGCAGCTCTTTTCTATTTATCTGGAACCTCTGAGCTCAGCCCCGGGCGTACCACCAAACTCTGCCAATTACTCAGCAGAAACTCCCCTCGGGAGCAACCAAGCCCTGCACCATCAGTGGAGCTCACAAACCTGGGGCCTCCCTTACCATCTAATAGATGGCAACACAGCCAGCCAGCCCCACTGCCTGCCCATAGGGCTTCTCTGGACGAGCAGGGGCACCATAAGCTCCCGGCTTGGGCCCCCGGGACCTAAGCTGTAAACACTCAGAGCATCTCACTTTGTGTAGTGGGTGGGACACCTGGCAAAGTCTGTTCCATTACCTTCGCTGGTGCTTCATGCTTACACCTTGTCAGAACAACAGGAACAGAACTCTATTTCCTGTAGACACACTAGACAAGTGCTTTTGCGAGGTTTTGTTTGGCATCGTACACCTAGATTGTAAATCGCACTTTTGGCCCATCACGTCCATTTATCATCCGTCATGCCTGGAAACTAAAGCCTGGGTTGAGAGGGACCTGGCCAAGTTTGCATCCAAGTTATGTTTTGTTTTTAAGGGCTGCTGCAGGCATAGGGCTATAGTTATTTTCAGTTTTTTTTATTCAGTTAAAATTATAATAGCATTACACTGTATGAAACCATGTGGCCTTGATTACAATTTTTTCCATGTGTTAAGGAAGACCTGAAATGACTTTCTGAGGAGAATATTGGCCTTCCCCACAGGTACACCCTGGCTTATCTCCAAAAGGAGATACAAGAGCTTTCTTTTCAGGCAGGAGTTCTTGTAAGGTGACACAATTTTGACAAGAGTGTGTTAATCTTCCTCCCACCTTGGGTGACGGTTCCACCTACCCACTTCCCTGCAACAGAAGATATTTGCACTCCCAGTAGTTGTCAGGGAACATAGCCCTGAACTTGGTGTCACTCAAATGTTTCATTTCCTCTTGGTTGGGAGGAATTGTGTTTAGAGAGTATTTCCCAAGGGGGAATCGTGTTAGTTAAGATAATGCTAGCTACTCTATCAGACAAATCCCAAATCCTCAGTGGCTTGACACAAGAGAAGTTGGTTCCCTGTGCATATCACGTTCCAATGAAGGCATTCTGGCTGGGTATGCACCCACCGGGCCTTGAGTATCCAGACCTCTTCCTTTATGTGGCCCCACCCTCTTCCGGGTCCTGGGAGCCATCTTTAGGCCAACAGATGGAGAAAGGGGTCATGCAGAGAATGCATCCCCTTCCCAACCACTTCAGCTAAGAAGTGACACACAATTTCCGCTCATGTTCAATGTCAAAGCCACATCTGGCCACAAAGAAAGCTGGGAAGAGTACTCATGGGCTCAAGATGGTCCAGGCTTCAGTGAACACAAAGTAGTCTCTGTTTTGGAAATGCATTGCTCTAAATCCCTCAAATTGACCCAGATTAAGCCAGTTCACCCACCAGATGAAAACCTGGACAGCATGATGTGGATTCCCACAGAATAGCATCTATAAAACAGCAAAGAGATTTGCCCCAAGACAAGAGAGAAACACTGGGTGAGTAGCAAAGTGGGGGAGGATTTCACACCAATGTACACAAGGTGCTGTTAAGGACAGATTCCAGGCCTGATGATATCTCATTTCAAGGAGGAATCCAGAAACCCTCAGAATGATGGTCTCCCCCAGTGCCTGCTTTGTTTTTATTTAGTTATGCCAGAATCCATATCATTCATTGTGCTTCCCTCTTTGCCTTGCCTCTTGGCAAGCTTAGACTCAGATCAATACAGGTCACCCCTAGCAAATATGGGAGACATCAAAGGATGTGTTTTTTTGAACCAACCTCACACGTGGCGCCATTCATCTTTCCTATTCTTAACTCCCTGCCTCATTTTTTGAAGTTCTTTATGTCAACTCATTATCATCTAACTATCTTTGTAAACTGTGTCTGGTTCACTTGAGGAATGCAAAGGAATACAGCAGATAAATAAGAGAATAATCAACAAAATATAAAAGCAGCAATGATCCAGGAGCTACTAGAGGAAGTTGGAGACACTTCCTTCCTTTCTTTCTCTTCTTGTCTTCATCTTGGCCTTACTGGTATGGTTATTCCACCCATGGGTGCCTGAGTGAACAAATCTCTTTCCTGTGCTATGGGCACCCCCTGCACACTCAGGGTTGTGACAGCCTTCAAGAAGGTACCTTCCCAGTGTCAGAACATCCACAGACTCCAGGAGGAGCCCTCTCCAGTTTCTCAAGGGAATGGCAATCTTCAGGTTGCTCTTTCTTGTCAAGAGGTCCTGACATTAGGAGGGCATCCCCCACCGTGCCTCTTCCTATGTCCCTGCATAACAGTGTGTTTTTGTACACAGCGATTGGCCTTACAGACCAACCTCCAATGCTCCTCTGATTCCAGGGGCAGATTAGCCAAGGGGAAGCACAGCTTACTGTGAAGAGCAAGACTTAGAGAAGCACTATCCAATATGGTAGCCACTTGCCACATGTAGCCCCAAAACACTTACAATGGGGTGAGTTTGAGTTGAGATGTGCTGTGGGTGTGAAATTCATACTGGATTTTGAAGATGTAGTATAAAAGAAAGAATATAAAGAAATACCTTAACAACCTTTAATAATTAACAAGGGTTGTTGCCCAATTTCTCAGCACCACGTCTCTAGATGGGAACCTGGTTATTAGGGTTTGGCTCAGTGCTCTGGGAGAGTCTGGGACTCAATAGTAAGAAGGAGAAATTGGGGATTCTGCCTACAAGTTTTAGCCCCTCATTTGAAGCACTCAGCTCTGAGCCTCAGCCTGGAGAACAAAGACTTCAAGCTATCATTCACCTGTATTGTGTGGGCTTTGTTTTCAAGGACAAAAAAAATATTAACTTAAAGGAAAAAGTCATTTTCAGATTGTTCTTTAGCAAAAATTAAATCTTACCTGGAACAACTTATCTTCCTCAAGCAGAGAAGCTCAATTGCCCACCCCCAGCCCTCTGAATAGCAACTAAGAAAGATAAAAATATTTTCCTATTCAGAGATTATTTCAGTTATCACAGGCACTAAATAGATGGCAAATGAGCAACTGCGTACAAATGTTTGTCCATGAAGCCTGAATCTTTTACATCAGAGAAACCGGGAGGGGAGTTTTGGTGATTAAATGACCAGTGGGTAAAACTGTTCAAAGCGTGCATAATTTGCTGCCTGGAAGAGCAGGAACTCGAATCATATGAGCAGGTGTCTCTGAGGACAGGCTTGCCACACCTGATAAGCCAGGAGAAGCCTCCACTTCCCCACAGCCCAAGAAGGCGCATGCTCAAGTAGCCCACCTCTAACTGCCAAGATGTCCCAACCCCCATGCCTTGCACCTGGCCTGGCCCCATATAACCTGCCCCTTGCCACGTGACTTGGCCAATTCACCCCATAGGCACCCACCCAGCCTGTCCCCTATGGGAAGCACAATGTAACCCATGACCACGTGCCCTGCCATAGCTGTGCATGCGTCTCAGAGCGCAGGCCGCGGTCTGGCACTTCCTGGCCTGCACATATTTCTATGGATATTTCTCTTAACATTTCTGTCCTCCTGGTCCTCCAATTCCTTAATAATACATATCCCTCAGTGGCTCCAAGAAATCAATCCTTCAGTCTTCAGAGAGAGGCAAAGTCTCCCCCAAAGTAGAGAAACTTTGAGAAGGATTCAGTAGAAGCCACAATGGTTCAGTTAGAGACACAAGAAACCTATCCATCGATACGAACTTAGTCAAAGGTCCATGGATAGAATTCAGAGGGTCAATGAAGTTAGACAGGATAAATGTCTTATCTGTATTTTCACTGGCCTCTAACTGAACTATAGTTCAGAATTTCCTCCAATTATGAACATGGGCCATAAACCACAGTAGTTCTAGCAATGCCTATGATTTATCAACAGTAAAAATAAGTTACTTTACTATAGCGTGATTGTTGCAGATTTCTCAAAACATTATTTATTTCAGATATACAACAGCTATTAGAACTATAAGTAGATCTTGCTTTTCAATGAGTTAAGAAGCATATATATGACTATACCACATATCTGGTTTATCTATATTTTGATAACTATGTGTCAACATTATCAGTTTCCTTTGTAATCCTGTATATTTAACTTTGTGCATTTAAAAACCATTATTCTGAGAACAAGTCCTGTCTTAGTTCCGGGTGGGGAAGAACTAAATAAATATCATAGACTGGAGCGGGGGGCTTAGACAACGAATGTTTATGTCTCTCAGTTCTAGAGGTGGGGAAGTTCAAGACCAAGGTACAAGCCAATTCAGTGTCCTGCGTGGGAATTCTCAAAGAGAGCCACCTCCCTATTCTACCTTCACATGGCAGACAACCATCTGTTTCTGACCTCTTCTTACGAGGGCACTAATCCCGCCCACACGTGAGGGCTCCGCTCTCATCACCTCACTCCTCCCAAAAGCCTGCCTGCAAACGTACCACTATCCTGGGGATTAGGGCTTCAACATATGGATTTGGTGGAGACAAACATTCATCCATAGCAAGTCCATGGGCCTCACTAATTGTCAAAGGAGTCTATGGAGAAAAAGGAGAAAGATGGTTAGACTCCCCCACCGTGAACCCTATAAAAAATGCCTCCCCACAAAGCTTCCTATGACATCAGCCATCATAGTTCTCCTAGTGCCCCAAAAGGTGATAAATATCCGCACTCTTTGTCAAAAGCAGCAAAGAACTCAAAAGATTTTTATGCAGTACAGAGCGGAGTCGGGGGAAGGGCTGAGAGGCCAAGAGATCTGGTCCCTGGAGCCCCTTAGAGTCCATTTCTGAGGGAGCAGAGCAGAGCAGCCTCTACCCCCACTCCGTGAAGGCCCGCCTCTGCCATGCACAAAGGAGGGGGTCAGAAGGTGCAGCCAAAAGCCCACCTCCTCAGAGGCCAACCCCACACCCGCGCCCCAAACAGCTCCAGCCAAGGCACGTGCTGACTCCAGACTGGCCAGGCAACTGAACTCCATCCCTCTCAGAAAAGGAAGAGGAAAGCCTTCTGTGACCATAAATCTAAACTGGGTGAGAGATACTCTTAGCTCCGCGATTTCCTGCCCCGCACACTAATTACACAAGCGCTCTGGGTTAATTAATTTGTAAGAGAGGACCATATTGCTGAATGTACATTTTTTTCTGGGTTTCAACTGCTCCACTTCTCAAGTTGAAATTACTTTGCAGCAACTTTTCTTTCTTCCTCTCACCTTTAACTCGAAGCCTGTTTGCATGTTTTCCTTTTGCAGCTTGGGGGAAAATTTTTGAAAGGGGGGGGAGGAAGGTTATTTGATCCTTTGAAGAGAGAAATCCTGCTCATGGATTTTCTGCTTTTAATTCATTGGAGAGAAAAGGGCGATGGAGGGAACAGGCTGGGGAAGGAGGACAAGGCGAGGAGCAAGGGGCTTTGATCTCCAGCAGGTGCAGGCAGGGTGGCTGCCCCGCCCCTCGCCATAGCCCAGTGAGGCCCTGACCCGTAAGTCCTTGGAGACCCTTCCAAGGCCAGGCCACACCCCCTGCCTGGAGAACTCTGGGCTACAGTTTCTTAAAACAGCCCGGAACAGGGAAGCGTGAGACTCAGCCAGAAACGCTCATGCCTCCTGGTGCTCACTGCCTCAGGCACTTTGATCAGAGGAATAAAAGCTAAGAACTAAGAAATCATTCTGAGCGTGAGCTGAGAAGGGAGAGCTGATAAACCAGGGAAATACTCTTTGTAACATAGCTTGTATTTCTTCCTTCATCTCTAGGCATAAAGAGGGGAGGCAAAATACGTGGTCATCAATACTGGGTGATAAATGCTCAGAACTTCTGGGTCAGCTCAAGGGCTCACTCAAGCCTGCGAAGGAGAAAACACCTAACACAGGGGCAGGCACTGAGCTGAAAACACAGGCTCCTACTGCGGCTGCCCACTGTACAGCCCTCTGGAAATGTACTTCTGATTTGGGGCTGGGCCAACAGTGCACACGCTGTGAGGCTAACAGGTCAGTCACCGGGACCCAGTTCAGCTCGGTTTTATTAATAAAACTTTGGCACTTAACAGGCGGTGGGCATTGTGCGAGAGAAAACTAGGGCCAAAGATGGGTGGGAGATGGGACGCCTGCAGACCCATAAACTGATGATAATTTGCAAGCGCTACAAAAACTGTATTCACAAGGCCAGGGATGGCAAAGAGGAGCGGGAATGATTGACTGACTGGAACGAGTGAGGCCTGGGAAGGCTCTGTCACAGAGGGGATATGTAAGCTGGGTTTTGATGAATACACCGAAGTTCATCAAGGAAACAGGGAATCTCCACACTGTTTTCCAGAGTGGCCGCACCAACTTGCATTCCCACCAATAGTGTAAGAGGGTTCCCCTTTCTCCACATCCTCTCCAACACCTGTTGTTTACCCTGTAATTGCACTACTGGGTATTTACCCCAAAGATGCAGATGTAGTGGAAAGAAGGGCCACCTGTACCCCCAATGTACCCCATTGTAGCAGCAATGGCCACAGTCACCAAACTGCGGGAAGAGCCAAGATGCCCTTCAACAGACAAATGGATAAGGAAGATGTGTTCCGTGTATACAATGGAGTATTATGCCTCCATCAGAAAGGATGAATACCCAACTTTTGTATCAACGTGGATGGGACTGGAAGAGATTACGCTGAGTGAAATAAGTCAAGCAGAGAAAGTCAATTATCATATGGTTTCACTTACTTGTGGAGCATAAGGAATAACACAGAGGACATTGGGAGAAGGAGAGGAGAAGTGAGCTGGGGGAAATCAGAGGCAGAAATGAAACATGAGAGACTGTGGACTCTGAGAAACAAACTGAGGGTTTTGGAGGGGAGAGGGTGAGCCTGGTGGTAGTCATTGTGGAGGACATGTATTGCATGGAGCACTGGGTGTGGTGCACAAACAATGAATTTTGGAATACTGGAAAAAAAATAAAATAAAATAAAATTCAAAGTTCCTTCAAAAAAATCAGAAGAAAACAGGGGATGAGAGTGATCTATATCACAGAAAGAACACACAGAAAACCATGGAGACATGAGAGGTCAAGGTGTCTTAGCAGTTAGAGTTGACTTAAGCGTGATACCTACGGAGGTAGGAAGTGGCAGCAGATGACCTGGGATCAAGTGAAATACGTGTGCTCCACCAAGCTTGGTTTCCCTGGGGTTTTCTCCTGGTGGAGTGGTTTCAAGCAGGACAGTGACGTGATCAGAAGCGTGTGAGTGTGTACATAATACACATGCATTCTGGCAGCTGAGAGTATCAGAGGAGTGTGAGAAATGGTGTTTCCTCTTTGGACATGTGGATTTTAAGGCCCCTCCACAGACACCGACAGGGAGAGGCAGGGTGTGCATTTCCCTAGCCCAGTGGGGACTCCATGCTGGAGATGCCCATCTGGGGGCTGCCATCATGATGAGGAAGAAACAGACCTCGGGCACCAACCTCCAGACTCTGGCTCAGCCAAGTGGCTCACTGCTTTAGAAATTTCTAGAACATCAGGCTCAAAGGGTTCAGAGAGATCACTACACCCCGCATTTTGCAGATGAGGAAGCAGAAGGCTGGCAGCAGCCTCGGCCCCCTGACTCCCACCACTGCGGCAGCCCTGACCTGCTTGCCCACTGCATCTACAACGCGCCAGAGGTAGAAGGAGAAGAGGGAGACCTAGCGATGAGGTGGCAAAGGTCAGATCTAAAGGGACTCAGTCTACAGACAAAAAGACGAGGTGGAGTCCAAGTCTGTGAAGCAGACCCCAGGCAGGGGGGAGAAGGAAGCTGTAGGTTCCTACGATGCGGTCTCAACCCCCTTTTCCCACCTCGTGTGCTCTCAACCCGCTCACGTGCCACCTCCTCCACGAAGCTGCCTTAGAAGCGGAGCCCTCAGGGACCTCTCCCTTTCCCACGCATGTCCGCGTCCCCTGCATGGTGCTTCCCACAGTAAGTCATAAACTGGAATTATCCATGGGCACTTCGCTCACGTTGTACTCGACTGTGGACAGTGGATTGATATCATTGCCTGAACCCCCAAGAACGAAGCACAGACAAGCCTGCCACAGAGCAGGGTCTCCCCACACAGGAGCTGGGGGAATCAATGCTTGCTGGCAGAATGCGGGGGAGCAAGGCCCACAGAGCCAGATCCATGGATGGAAAAAACAAGTAGACAGACGAGGAAAATGAGAGCAGAACTTGGAAGAAACATGTGGGGCTGCCCTGTCCCAGGGCACAGGCTTCAGAAAACACCAGTGATCCCACACCAGTCCCGGCAGAGACAGGACGGGATGATCTAATAGATATTTTCCAGACTCCGTGTCTATTATCCCCAAACAAAATGACATGTGCTTCCAAGCAGCTCCTCTCTGGTTACGAGCACTATAATTAAGCATGAAGAACACACCCACCTCAGTCTGCACAGAGAGGGTGGGAAGCCAGCACAGCAGAGCCGAAGCAGCCTCGCTGAGTGAGTGCAGGGCCCCAGCCTCACACTGCTGCCCTCCCACCGGAACTCCCCTGTCCCGCAGTGGCCTCGGAGCGCTCTCAGCTAAGCTCCGTTTGGGAGTCCAAGGGTCAAGGAGGCGACAGAGGGCTGGGAGCAGCAAGGCCAGGACTCTAGCCTCTGTTCTGCCACTAAACGGGGATCCTTTCCCATCCTGAGCCTCCAGGTTTTCATCTGGTCCCCCCACCTGGCTACTGTCCACGACGCAAGAGCCTGGGACCCCATCACACTCTCTTGACTGAGCGAGTCCAGAGGCCCCAGAAGCTATCCCTGGGAACAGCAGATCTGCCCAGAGGTTGCTTTGGGAATATACGTCTGGTCGCAGGTGGGGCCTTAGTGAGCTTGGAATCACAGCAAGCTTCTGCTCCCAGCCTCAGTTCTGGGCCCAGGCGGGAGACCATGAGTCTGATGAGAGATGCCTGAACGCTTGGGTAGGCTGTGTCCACCCAAAAATCCTACAGGTCCCTGCCAGGCTGCAACAAGCCAAGGTACCAGACATGTCAGATCCTCCGAATGGTCCCTGGGACCCTGGTCTCCTTCACTCTGTACCTTTTGTTTTCCAGGGACCCAGACCTGCCCTGAGGCTACTTTGCTGTAGTGCAGCTAGACTCAGTACACTGAGGGTCCCCAAACCCCCTTCCCAGATGGTCTTCCAGGAACAGATCATGTGTCTCTCCTCCACCCCTGGACTGACGCTATATCTTCCTAAGAGCTGTCCCCGAGGGTCTGTCTGATTTGGGCTGGCAGGTCCAAGCCAGATTCAGGGAAGTCAGAGGATAGGAAGAGACACTGGGTGGCAGGCACATGGCATTCGCAGCATGAGACTGAGCATCAGAGAATGTCCCTAGGCAGTCAAGTCTCCTCTCCTGATCCTGGAAAGTTGATACATGGGCAGAGCAGTGAAATAGGAGGCTGCTGGGCCCACTCAAACCTAGAACATCAGCCTCCAAGGCAGGAGGATGGAGCTCAGGCAGCAAGCCCTGCGGCTCTTCCACCGCTTCCGTCCACCCCAACATCACGCTCTAGACTGGACACCTACTGCTCCCACGCACCCCTCCAGCACCTACCAAAGGGACGTTTATACCTTTATCAAGTGGTCTCTTCCCAATGTCATCCCTTAGCTATAAGCCCAAGGAGCTTCACGCCTGGGAGGTGACGCCTATGTGGCCCCATCTTCACTTGGCTGCTCCTAAACGACACCCCCCATGTCACCCCTCACTTCTTCCTGTCCCATGTTCTGCAACCCTGCCAGTGGGGAGCTTTCCTTCCACACTGTGTTTGCCGTTCCCCGATTTCCTGTCCTCCGTGCCCTGACCTGAAACCTCCCACTGGCCCCGGGGAAACTCTGCCTCTTGGCAGCTTCCCAACCCTCCTGGCTGGCCCTTTGCCCTCCTTTGCAAGGGGCAAGGCTGTCCAGAGGGCTGTTGCCCGGGGACATCAAGAGGCTCTGCTGTTCTCTGACCAAGATAGCTCCAGCGCGGACCCCGCACCCTCCTGTCTGCATTTTTCTCTCTTGTCTTTATCACCTCCTGACACGATGCTTATTTATTTAATGTGTGCTTAATTTATATCTCACTCCCCTGCCCCAAAAATAAGCAACTCCACGAGGAGAGGGGTGTCTGCTTCTGTGCCCGGCTCTATCCCACATCCAGAAGGGTACCTGGCCCGTGGTCAGCTCTACAAGTACTTGTTGAAGAAATGAATGGCTGAGTGAGTGAATGAATGCCATCAGCAGCACCAGCCATGCAACATCCCTGTGTGGGTAGATCCTTCCCATGAGAAACCCTTGGAGAATCCTGAGCCGAGGCACAAGGATCCCAGGCCTGGAGGTCAGGTCCCCTGAGACCTGGCCTGAGCAACTTTTCCTGTCTGCATCCTCAGTTTCCCCATTCATAAAATGAGGGGGCTGAGTGGTGCAGGGCCAGGGGTCCACCGAGTGCTGCCCTCGTGTCAGGGACTGCTGGCTGCCTGCTTGCAGAGCTCCCACAGACCTGTCCTGGGAATGGCCTGCGGGCCCAAGCCCGAGTTCTTCTGGCCCAGCAGGCTCTAATTAGGAGCCACTCTTAGCATTTTTGTAATTTAATTCTCTCTGGTCAACACTTTACTTATGGGTATATCATTTTTCACCACAGCACACGCAGGAAAGGCTACTTCCTGACCAGAGGGGCAGCCGGCTGGTGGCCAGAAGCACCCCAAGCCGAGCAGCCTGGCTGTCCAACGGCTGAAGGGAGGCTAGGGCACACACAGCCTGGCCACAGCACCAGAGAGGAGCTTTGCTCTCGTCACCCTGAGGGAAATGGCCCAAGTCCCTGCTTCAGCTTCCTGTCCCTGTCCCGTCGCCCCCCACCAGTTTCCCTTGCTGCCCAGACCCGGGATGTTGGCCCTTTCCTTCTGTGCCTTGTAGGAGGGACTTCAAACAAGACCCAGATCCCATGGGTGGGTTTTCCCTCACAAGGGTGCAGGGAAGAGTTGACAAGGGCACTCACTCCTGTCTGTCTGTCTGTCTGTCTGTCCACATATTCCCATGGGACACAGACATCCTTCTTATAGGACTGAATTTTTTTTTTTTTTTCATTTGACTTGAAGCTTATACTGGTATTTCTACTGTGAGAATCCTATGTACTTGCCAGATCAAACTGAGACTTCTCCCGAAGAGCCCTGTCCCAGGAAGTGGCCCTTCCCACACAGTGTCTGAGTGGGTGGGACCAGAGCTGGGGCATCCAAGGGCCCGGGGGAGGATGTGATTTGGCCAGAGGAGCTAGGCTGGAGGAGATGTCAGCAGGATGAAAGGTTTGAACAAGGCTCCGGGAAAACTCCTTTTTGAGTTGGATGATCCCTGGAGAGCCTCCAAGGAAGGTCTCTGCTGGCATCCAAAGGACCGCCCAGGGGCTGGCCCTCACGTGAGGCTGCAGAAAAGGACATGGGGGCTGACCAAGAGACAGGTAGGAGATGTGAGTGTGTGCAGGGCTGAGGAAGACAGGCTCTAGAGCAGACCACCTGGGTCTCCCCTGCTTGCACTGTCGCCTACTGGCTAGGGAGCTGGGCAAGTTCTTGACTGCTCTCCCCATCTGAAAATGAGAATGCTAACTAAGAGCATCTTATGGGCATGCTGTGGCAATTAAATGATCAAATATGAGTAAAAGCTTAGGCCAGGGCCTGGGACAAAATAAGCGCTCATTCTTATTATCCTATAGTCCTCCCAAGCACTCATGCTCCACCACCACCACCAAAGCCATCCCAAATTACCAGCACCAGGTGCCTCAACCCACATCCTCTGGCCTCCTCTTCTCGCCAGAATGCCTTCTCCAAACCCCAACCTCCACCTCGATAGAAGTTCTACAGTTCCCTCAGAAATGTCACCTTCTAGTTCCCAGGGCAGCAGAGCTCCCAGGTGCTGTCTGAGGTCCTCATTCTCTGGCCTCTGATAAATCACAAGGCAGCCTCCTTCTTAGGCAGGACTCGGCCAGACCCACCGAAAGGAGACGCCCCCTGGAGGACACCCCAGGGAAGTTACTGAGCGGCGGCTCTGGGAGACCAGGGTGCGTGTCTGTTTCCTCTCTGCCTCCCCTTCCTCCATCTCTTTCTTCTCTCCAGAAGCTGAGGTTGTAGCCTTCGACCCAGGAGCACCAGCAGTCTGTCCAGACCAGTCAAAAATCTTCCTCTTATGAGGAAGACCCACAACCCATCTCCAGCCTATAGTTAATTATTTTAACTGCAGAAAGGAAGGAAGGAAGGAAGGAAGGAAGGAAGGAAGGAAGGAAGGAAGGAAGGAAGGAAGGAGAAAGAGAGAAAAAGAAGAGGAGAAAGAAGGAAAAACTTTCATGCAAATCGGGGCCAAATTAAAAATCTGTTCATCACTTCTTCTGGTGCCTCAGGTCCCTTGTTGGGGAATTTTTAAATGGCTCAGCTCATCTGAAGCCAAGGAAGAGAGAGGAGACAGATGGATTCATGCATTTTTACAGAGATTCTTAAGAATTGTCCTTGTGGAAACCCCCTCTGCCCATCCACACTGCAGTGGGGAAGTCTAATTCCATGACCTACTCTTACTAAAGATATTTCTCCTCACACCTGTCAGCCCAAGCACATTTCTGGGGGGACTTACTTGCATAGTGGCCTTCAAAAGAGATACTTCTCACACAACTGGCTCAAAAAAATCCAAGGCTGCTTACCAAAAAAGCGATCTTTCTGCCGCACAACAGAATTCAAGAGCATTGGTCTTAATAAGAAAATGTCCACTAGGATCACTAGGATAGGTGTTTTTTTTTGTTTTGTTTTGTTTTTGTTTTTGTTTTTGTTTTTGTTTTGTCAACTAAAACCAACTCTACCCAAGAAGTGAAAAACTGGAACTGAGCCAGGATCCACCCAACACACTTGACACATACCTGTATGGAAGCTCTAATTTAAAGAACCCCGGGGATTCCCTTACAGGGAATCTGGTGGACACTGAACTTGGCTGCAGAATTTGACTCAATGTCTGGTCTTCAAATTCCCAGCATAAGAAGTTTGGCTCTCAGAAGCTACCCTCTGACAGTGATCACTCAGCAAACTCCCACTTTGTAGGTTCTCCAGAGGAATAACACCAACAGAATAGAAGTAGATAGACAGAAAGAAAGAGAGACTTGTTTTAAGGAACTGTTTCATGGGATCGTGGGGGCGGTGGTAAGTCTGAGATCTGCAAGGCGGGCAAGGAAGCCAGTAATTAAGAGTTAATGTTGCTATCTTGAATCTGAATTCCACAGGGCAGCAGGCTGGAAACATAGGCAAAGTGTCTACATTGCAGTCTTGAGGAGAATCCCTTCTTAGAAAACCTCAGCCCCTGCTTTTGATGCCTCAGCTGACTGGATGGGGCCATACACATTATGGAGGGTAATCCACTTTACTCAAACTCGACTGCTTTAGATATTAATCACATCTAAAAAAATACCTTCACAGCAACCTCTAGATGGCATTTGAGCAAAAAACTGGGTACTATAGCCTGGCCACCATGACATTTAAATTAACCTCCACACTCGCTCCGCTTACTTAGCCAATCTGCCCTGACTCCGCCTGCTCCTTCTCCATGAGGACACGTGCTGGCCCGCAGCTTTGTGCTTTGTCAAGCCACCCTTCCCCATCCCACTGACAAGCATGTTTACCCCATCCCTTGCCTCTTCGAATCCTTCCTTCACCCCCAACACCCAACTCCAGATCCACTCCCTCAATAGAGTCCCCGTTGGCCTTTCTGGGACACATGGGTCTCCCTCCAGGACTCCTGAATCCCCCGCTGTCCGTCACATGGACCCGGCCTTCAGTCCCACCTCTTCCTGAACTCCTCCTTGTCCAGTCTCATTTCTCAGTTAAGAGACCAGCTCTGGCACCTCCATATCCTCCCCAGGGGAAGGCCGGGAAGAACCCCATGGATATAAACATCCATCTGGTCGGCATTTTTTCTTCAGGGAAAATACAATGCTGGGAAGCTCTGGAGTTTAAAAAAATAAATAAATAAAAATAAAAACAGGTAAAACAGAGGAAATCGAGATGGTTCTGCTGGAACGGAGCTCAACACAAAAGTTGAAGAGCGCCTAGTAGAAGACACTAACTTTGCTGTAGATGAATACATCAAAAGGCTCCAGGCTCATATGTGAAGACTGAGCTCCTCCCACCCCACCAAGGAAGCTGCTTCCCCACCCCACACCAGGCTTCCAGCAGGCCTCAGGGCCACATGGAGAGAGGACTGAGTGATTCTCTTGAAGGAGACCTCTCCAAACAGAGGAATTCAAAGTCCTGCTTTCAATCAATTCAGTATGTGATATCACTGGGCAGCATTTCCTCTAACGATAAGGGCAGCATTGATTATCAGATACAAAGTACAGGCAGCCTTGAGGAACAAGGAGAAGGAGCCCACTGCTGGAGCCCATGGGCGGAGACCAGCTTGGGGAGGGGACCACCACTTGGCCAGGGAGAAGACAACTCCTGGCTCAAGACCCAGCCTGGGCCTGGAGCTTCCCCACTGGGAGCAAGTCACTGGCTTGTGGGGAAGCCGGGAGGGGAGGGAGATAGACAAAGACCTTGCACATTAATAAAAGGCACTTGCGTGCAAATCTCGGTGTCTGCTCCATCTCAAGTAGTTCACTAATGCTGCTGAGTGTGTCACACTGCCATCCCCTGTGCTCGTGCTGTGCGTGTAACACACAGCCCTGGGCCCCACCTGTAGGGAGCACGTACTCCAGCAGGGAGGAACGCAACAGTGGACAGGCATCACGAGGAACTGCCAAGAGAAATCAGGTTGATCACATACAATCTGTAAGTGGCAAAGTGACATTACGGGAATGGAAGGCTTTTCCTTGCTGGGATTGGCCGGTGTGGGAGTGGGGGTGTTGGGTTCACAAAAGATGGCTCATCTGTAAACAGAAGGCTTCCAGCACTGCCCTGGCTCCAGAGCCCTCTCTGGCTGAGTCAGTTTCTAGAGGCTCTTCTCAGCGGGGGGAGGACTGGCCTTCAAGCTGATGCCTGCTGGATTAGAAATCCTCCTGCATGCTCCTGGTATGACCAGTGATATTCCCCCACCCATCACGACCCCCAGCCATAGAACTTGTTATGCTGTATATTACTGGTCTATTTCATTGCCAGTCTCATCCACTGAATAGTAAGCTCCTTGCAGGCAGGGTTGTGTTAGTCCCCGAGAACAGGGCACAGTTCTGGCCACAGCTTTGAATGCTGCCTGCTCAATGTGCATTTAGAGAAACTTTGCTAATAATGGGAGCTGGCATTGTTTGAACAGGCATTATGTGTCAGACACTTCTAAGCACTTGGCAAACATTTAGTCCTTGCAATAATCTTTTGAGTTTGGCATTATCCCCATCATGCAAATAAGGGACCTGAAGCTCAGAGAAACTAAGTTATCTGCCCAAGGTCACACAGCTTGGGATTAGCTTCCAACTCAGAACTGTCCCTGGTCCCCATAGATGCTAGCCTGAGGTCCCCCGAGAGAAAGCGTGTTCTTTGTAAGTATGCAAGGAGAGGGCTCTGCTTCTGGCCGGATGTGGGAAAGATCCAAGGAGGTTCTGTGCTCAGTGGACACATTCACAAGGAAGGCAGAGCATTTGCAGCCATAAAGATCTAAAGCTTGCAGAGAGGGGCTCCTAAGCCTGCAGGATTTTCTGTGAGGAGGTGACGGCAGATACCAGACTTTGCAAGTCTTCTTCAGGAGGAAAAGAAGGACCTCAGGCAGGACCCAGGAAGGAGGCTGGCCACATACAGAGGAAGGAAGCAGAAGTGTCATTGAGCAATGCCCCCTTTGGTTCTCAGCATCTGTCTCAGTTTAAAGCAGGCTTCTCCCTGGAACTCAGAGCCTGTTGCATGCAGGATGCCCCAGAGCTAGTACCAGACCCTACCAGATCTGGGACAGGGAGCAGAGCTTATCACAGGAAAGATCAGAGCTCGAACTAGTACAGGCCAGCAGAGGCACCACAGCAGCAAGGGGTTTACCTGCCATCACCCCACGAGCCTTAAGTGGGATGTGCTCAAACATCATAGACTGACCGGGTTATGGGGGCGTGCTTTTCTCTAAGGAGCCCCTTCAGCCCTCTGCTACTTCCCTGTGGAAAATTAAGAGAGGAGTTGTCATCACCGTAAGAAAGAAAAGTAGGCTGCTCATTTCATCACAAAAACTCTAGCAAGCCTATGGCAAATGGTCTCAATTCCTTCCTTCCACCTGATTTATGCCAAAGCCATTGTTCACCCTGATGGTGCTCAATATATCACCAGAACGAACACTGTGCATCTGGGTGTTTCACCCTCCAAAGCCTCGTAGAAAAATGGATGCTAATGAAGAGACCTTCCATGTTTTCCTAAGAAGGCTATCACCCCTGATAATACAGAGTGCTCCAGCAGATCAATAAAGGCAATAAATCAATGCAATTTATTAAATACAACAAGCACTTTCCCAGGCAAGTGCTCAGAAGGAGTCCAGGAAAGCACATCACCAGCACTCAGAATGGGTAAAGTGCTGGTGGCTACGTAAGAACAAAGTTTCAAAAGATACCTTGGGAGAGATTTACAGCCAGAAACAGTGACACTCAGACCACCTCATCCCAACCCCCAGTGGAGCTTTCCCTGCGGGGATCCTCATCAGTGCTCCTTAGACAGAATTCAATTTATCATCCTTTCTACAGAAACACCAAGATCAGCTCCTGGGACAGAACTAGCCAATGTTCAAGGGGACAAGGCCATGTTTCATGGGCAAAGAAAAGCACAGGTGAGGTGAAATCAAACTTGGTGGGCTTCGAGAACGTGGTGATTAACCCTCGAATCTGCCTGTTCTCTGCCTGAAGAAAGAGCAGACAGTGGTTCTCCATGCAGAAGTCTGAAAGCCATCTCAAAGGAGGGCCTGGGTCCTGACATTGAGACAGAGCTAGCTTAACAATTCATGGGAGAAGGCAGAGCACTCGTGTTCACTTCACCTGCAAGCAAGAGCTTCTAAAACAGCCACTGCACTGATGAAGGTAAGATCAAACCTCTTCTTGACAAAGGCCAGAATAGGGCTGCCATTCCTCACCTCAGCTCCACCCCTAAGGCCTCTGAGGAGAGAAGGGCCCTGGCAGGGCTGCTATGTGGTCATGGTCCAGGCTTCAGACAACCAGGGCCTGGCCTGAAAATAGGCTCCTCCCCAGCCAGAGAGTCTTGGTGAAAACACTGACCTTCAAAGTCAACCATCATTCATCGTTCCATCCATCCATTATCATCCATCCACCAACCTACCAATCTGTCCATCCATCTATCCATCCCCCAAATTGTTACTGAGGACTCTACCACATATAAGGCTCTGTAGGGATGTGGGGGAGCCCTCAAAAATTGAGTAGACAGCAGGTATTAAAATAGCCTGCTGACCACTGATCCAAAAGAAACAGGATGAACTCTGGGGCCAGTGACACCTGGGTCTTCATCTCAGATGGGTGTCTTTGAGTAGGTCATGAAACCTCTCAGTGCCTCCAAGGCCAAACCTGAAGAACAGGGGTAACAGCAGAATCCACCTTCTTTCTTTATGGAGACTAAATAATGGGGTGATTCCTAAAAGGTGATAAGGCATACCAGCAGTGGTATAGGAAACAATTTCAGTTGGAATGAAAACTTTTCATTTCAGTTGGTAAGGCAAACTTTTATTCAAAGCAGACACATGTCTTAGAAAAAATAACTAAACATCATACTCATAATTTCACAAATATTACTGCTAAAGATAAATCTAAAGTTCAAACCAAGTTGATACAGAAGGAGAAATGTATTTGCAACACCGGTCACCAACAATGGGCTCCACCAACAATGGGCTCGCCTTCAAAAGAGATAAAGGATTTCTACAAATCAATAAAAAGATTTTAAAAAAACGGATAACAGACTGGAACAGGCATTCACAGAAGATATCCAAATGGCCAACATGAAAAGATATCTAATCCCATTAGTAATCAGGGAAATGAAAACTAAGATCTCAATCACGTGTCACTACCCAATCCCCAGGATGGCTAAGTGAAAGCAATGATAATACTAGGTGTTGGTAAGGATATAGAGCAACAAGAACTTGCACAGTTGGGATCATAAATTGGTGCAACCATTGCAAAGCACGTCTGACTCTACCTACTAATGTTGAACATACATACATCTTATAACCCAGCAATTACACTCCATGTTTTAGTAAGTATGTACGAAAATGCTCAGACTACCATTATTCATCTTAGCCCCAAAATGGAAACAACACAAGCATCCATGAACAGCAGAAGCAATGCATGATGGTGTTCCTTTCATGCAATGGAATACCATCCAGCAATGAAAATGAAGGAACCCCCGCCATATGTAATAAGAGAGGTGTTCTCGGGCGCCTGGGTGGCTCAGTGGGTTAAGCCGCTGCCTTCGGCTCAGGTCATGATCTCAGGGACCTGGGATCGAGTCCCGCATCGGGCTCTCTGCTCAGCAGGGAGCCTGCTTCCCCCTCTCTCTCTCTCTGCCTGCCTCTCCATCTACTTGTGATTTCTCTCTGTCAAATAAACAAATAAAATCTTAAAAAAAAAAAAAAAGAGAGGTGTTCTCGCAAACATAATCCAAATTATAGAACTCGACACACACACAAAAATATATAAACCATGTGATCCCATATGGACAATGAATAGACACGGGCAAAGTAAAACCTATGGTATAAGAATCAGAGCAAGGTTTCCTTTAGAGAAGCAGGATCGGGGCACGAGGTTTCCAAGGTCCTCGCCCTATTTAGTTTCTTGATATTTGATGATCATTTATTGGTTTATACATTTATGCTCTGTGCACTTTCCAGTATGTCTGCTATATTCATAATTCTTTTAAAAAGCTTTACAAAGGCTTTAAGTATTAGGCAAATACATGGGTGTATGATGATAGCAAAACTGTGAAGGTAATAATGACTAAGTATTGGAAAATACTGAGTTGATAGAATTAACCAACCTTCACAAGACACAGATCCTTCACTGTACATGTCACATAAATCATCTCCTGTAACTATCACAACAATCTTATGAAGCAGATAATACTATCAGCCCCCATCTTACACATGGGAAATAAGGCACAGAGAAGTAAAGCTACTTGCCTAAGGTCACTGAGCTAGTTAGCACCAAAGCCAAGATTCAAAGCCAGGCAGTCAAGCACTGAATTTGTGCTCTGTGCTCTTGACCATGCCCCCTGCTGCCCTCATGCAAAAGGCAGGCATAATAAATAACTGCACTTTTATTATAAATAATAGTCTCACCTCTTGATTCCCTGCCTTCTGCTCAGGGAAACTCCTAGTCATTCATTATTCCTCTCCCAATTTATTTGGTGTTTTGGTTTTTTTTTTTTTTTTTTTAAAGATTTTATTTATTTATTCGACAGAGAGAGATCACAAGTAGGCAGAGAGGAAGACAGAGAGAGAGGAGGAAGCAGGCTCCCTGCCGAGCAGAGAGCCCGCTGCGGGACTCAATCCCAGGACCCTGAGGTCATGACCTGAGCCGAAGGCAGCGGCTTAACCCACTGAGCCACCCAGGCGCCCTGGTGTTTTGGTTTTGATACTCCTTTCCTTCCCTCAAATTTTGTGTCCCTATTTCAAGAAGCCTAGCAAAACACTGCCTACCTAGGGGCTGGGCGAGACCAAAGGCACAACTGCACAGCTTTCTGGAACACAAATTAGCCAGACTGATATCTATATGTTAACCATAAGAGCACAGGGTGGGCTTTGGCTTCACCTGCTGATGGCTGTCTCAAGGAGACCACAAAACAGCTTCCAGCTTCGGGGATGAGGTGTCGACGATGATGTGGGCTCTCAGGCTTCCTCCAGATCCTGCAGAGGCACAGGCGCTGAGAGTGGCCAGATCACAGGGGAAAACCTGCTGTGAACAGCAGGCATCTTCGCCTCCCAGAAGGAAGCAAGAGATGGATAATGCAGGCATATTCAGGATGAAGCAGGGGGAAATGGTTCACAAATGTTAGGAAAGTAAGATGCTCCCAGGGTCCTGGGGCTTGAGGATGTTGCCTGAAATAGACCTGAGCTGCATCGGGCCCCAGGAAGCATCGCCCTTGAGATGAGTGGTTATCCATGAGGGAGACGACCATCCCTGGATCCCCTCCAGAGCCTGCTGGAAAGCCTGGCTGATTGGTCGTCTGAAGACCGCTACTACGGCTCTGAGTATCTGCACGATCCTTTTGGTGCTAAATTTATTTGCAATCATTGCAGCAGCCTGTTTAATTATAACTAATGGGCGTCGTCGTGCTAAGTGACATGCCATTGGAAATCCCCTTCCCCCAACTGAGAACTTCCACGAGGATGCAGCAAAGATGCTGGGCAAGAAAGCAACTATTTTAAGGTGACTAAGCTCCTGCACCTGAGAACCCACCTTGGATGGAGACATTGCACCAAAAAAATGTCCCCCCAGGACACCTGTGTAGATGGCTCCGGCCTTCCAGGCTGCGGGGACGGGGTGTCCTATTTGCGAGCTGCCATTTCTGAAAGCTAGTTGACAGGGGCAGAGCCCCCCTCTCCAGGCCTCCTACAGAGGATGTGATTTCACATGCACATTATTAATGAGCTTCATCCTAAAGTTATTCTGGCGGCATGTGGAGCTTAGAGGGCTGGGGAACACAACTTGGCAGGCAAGAGAGGCTTTAAAATGCAGCACTTCCCTAGCCTGGTTTAAAAAAAAAAAAAAAAACAACATAATATCAAAGAGCAAATCCGAATTGAGGGGTGGGGGGGCAGTCACAAAAAATGGGTTAGTAAGAGTAAAACAAGGAAAAGAAAACTTTCAAAGAGTGTTTTTTAAAGAAATATGTACAGATTCAGATCCCTTCTGTTCTGCTCCGTCCCTCCTAGCCTCGGGGCTACTCTCCTGTCAGGAAGGCCCTCCTGCTCTTCTCTGGTCCTGCAAGGCCTGTGGGGCGATGAGAGCCTTCTCCAGAAATTCTCCGCTGACTTCCCCAGATCTCAGAGCACTTTCCCTCCTGGACATTCCTTTCCAACAACCCTTTGGCAGTTTATTCATTTAATTATTCATCAAAACAGGTATAGATTCCTTGCTGCGAAGTAATTGTGGCAGCCGTTAAGCCCAGGTCTCGGATAAGGCAGCTCTCCCCGTGGGTATCTTGTCTTTTTCAAGAGGCTGAGTTCCTGAGAGTAAGCAGCACAGCGGGTTCATGGCCAGGCTGCCCGCGGCCTGGCACTTGCTGGCCCCTCAGGGAATGCTTTCTGGATGCCCGAATTGGACTCAGCATGCAGGAGCGTGTCCTTGCTTGCTCCTTCCTACTGACCCGGACAAGATGTTGCCCACTGTACCGAAGGGCAGGCGGGGACAGAGGACTGGCTCCCTCAAGAAGAAGGTTCTTAGGTGCTAATCCAGGTTTTGCTTACGTAAGGATAGAACCAGAGCAGAGCTGAAGCCCCAAACACCATCCTACCTCCTTAGACTTCCGTCTGGGGACGTGGCATCCCAAGAACAGAGACAGTAATGGTGATGGAGAGAGGGGAGGAGCTATTGATGGTTCAAGATGGCTGCCCGCTTTTCAGGAGGAACAGGCATTTACTCAGTGAACGAGAAAGGGTCACAAAAGACGTTGATGAATGGTAAGCTTTGTGGGAAGATGGGAGGGAGGCCCATGCAGCAACTCGGGCTCTGCCCTTCCCTTGGAAAGAAAAGACATGGAAGGTAGAATACTGGAAGGATAATTCCTAATCTCTGCGGAAATGACGGTTATGGCAACCAGGCGAGAGTTCTGAAGCCCGACTCACACTTGCTTCCAGAGGAGACTGGTCCCATACAGTCAGGCACCAGCCCAGCTCCCCTCCACATGCAGGAGCACTTTTTTTTTTTTTTGCCAGGGATGGGGGGAGGCATATTTTTTAACTAAGCCCCATCCCCGGGACTTGCCTGTTTATAGACACAAAAGGACGAAATCCTGTCATTTGTAAAGGTTCTGACAACCATGGTTGTAATGTTTCATGTGCTAAAAGATTTCATATTAAAACCTATTAAATCAGTGTTCCCTAATCAAAGTATTTTCCTGAAGTTTCTGTGATGCATCAATTGCTCTTGAAGCTGCAATAAGAGACAGAATCAGTCACCTGTACCTTGGCCTGGAATTTAGGCGGTTGACTCAGGCTCACCAGGTGCTCCAACAGCAGAATCCTAGAACTTTGGAGTCAGCTGGAGCTCCTGGGGCCCCTCCTTGCAGAAGAGCATGCCAGGATTTCCTTAATCTGAGTTAAGACACCACCACTGGCAACTTCTTCACAAAGGACTAAAGCAAAATATCCAGATAGAGCCTAAATTTCTCACCATCTCAAAAGGCAGTCCAGGCTGTGAGATTCTGGATGGTGAAAAACTACTCTTTCCTATAAGCTCCTGCTATACCCAGATTTCCACAGTACTCACTGCATCACATCCAGAGGGAGGAGACAGCTAGCCACGGTATCCCTTTTACAAAATATAATCAAACAGCTGTTTTCTGGCCATAGTAGCACTAACCAAAGAGCCTGGGACCTTGGCCCTCATTCCCCCCTCAATCACTGCAGGGATCTTTGAGATAAGCTGTCCTTCACTGGAAGATGCCCTGTTCCAGATCCCAAGAAGTAGTTACTTTCTCTGAGACAAAACTTTGACAAACATCACTGCATTGTCAAGTGCATCAAAATGAGAGCTGGCCCAAGATACATCTCTTTTGAGTCAGGATCTCCTAGTTACATTCGACAAATATCAATAACCCTAAACTTTTTCCCTTCCTAGGCTTAAGTCTAGATTCCTACACCCAGCAAAAAAGACTACTCTCCCTTTGTGAAAATCGTGGTGTGTGCTCAGTGCTATGCTGTGTGACGGCGGGGGGGGGGGGGGGGGGGGGGGGGGGACTTGGCATTCTCTTCCACTCTGTCCCTGAATGGAAAGAGATCACAAATGGCTCATCTTACAGCATGCAGGGATCTGTCAATATGCCTTCTTCTTTCCTGGAAAGGTTGCTGTCAGGGATAAATAACAAGTGATTACAAAGTGCCTTTCTCGTTGAAATGAGAAGATTAATACAATTATATATGTTGATGGCTTTGGTGTTCCGCTAAAATGGACCAACACTTAAACACCAGCACTTAACAAAAATAAAACCATCCTAACAATGACTTCAACAGTATGTCAAGAGGCAGAAATGTGCAAAGGACTCTCCTGGGTACCATTTTTGCAAGACTATTCTAAGAATTAGAGTAGAGGGGGGAAAACCACCACTCACCCAATTGAAAATGTTTACTCCCATAAAAGGTAAAAGTTGATTTATTTTTATGAAATACTACAAATATGCTCTTAAAGTCACTGAATTCCTCAGCTACCTCATGCCAAGTCATTACTTTATGGAGCTTTTAAGACCTTCAAAATACAGCACTGGAACTAAAATAGGGCCATTCCCCCAAGCAACAGGATTGTAAACAGGATGTTAGAGAAGGAAAGGCTTCTTTCAGAACCACAGAAAGCTGCTGTCCGTTATCTTAAAACCATCTGCTGTGATCTGAGGGCAACTCAACAGCACAAGACTCCCCACTCAGAAACACCTGTCCCCTTACTATCTGACTTAGCATTTCCCCTTTGCATTTCTGTCAAAACAAATGGGCCATTCAAACCAGAGATCTCTAAGGCTAGAAGGAACTCTGGTCATTCAGGTCAACCTACCCATATCACTGTAGGGAAAATTCAGGTCTAGAGAATCAGCCAGAAATATGCAACCAGTTGCTGACAGAATTTGAACCCAATCCAAGGCTCTTAGATACCCAGTCTGAAACCTTGTCCATTACTTGATGTTGGGGCATGAAGTGTCCCCCCAAAAAGTTATGCTGGAGTTCTAATCTCCAGTAGCACCTCAGAATGTGACCTTATCTGGAGATGGGGTCTTTCAGAGGTAATCAGGTTAAATTGAGTTTATTAGGGTAGACTGCTACCTGTAGAGAGGAGAAATTTAGACACTAAAAGAGACACGCGTAGAGGGAAGACAGTGTTAAGAGACACAGAGAATCCAAAGAGAAAGACCTTCAACAGATCCTGCCCACACAGGCCTCAGAAGGAAGCAACCCTGCCAAGACAATAAATTTTTATTGTTTAAGCCTCCCAGCTTGTGGTATTTGGTTATGGCAGCCTTCGCAAACTAATAAACCCACTATCAACTGTCCAGAGTAGAACATGCGTCTGTGTAAATGTCTATGAAGTTATGCTGGCTTTACTTCATATCTCATTCAGTTATCTACCCACCTTCACTTCCTTAAAAATGAAAAGGCACAATTTCCCTAAAACTATCTGTCTGTTACAAACGCTAGTCTCTAAAAGACACAACCTTGGTCAAAACCCAAGGGTAGTTTAACAACCCTATTGAGTAGACACTGTTATTACCTCCATTTTAGAGGTGAAAACACTTAGACACGGAGGGGGTCACAAAAACTCTCCTGGGACAACCAATAAGTAAGTAGCAGAGCTTATTTCAAACCTATCTCTATTCGTTTGCAGAGTACCAGCCTAGCACACCACACACGAGGTAGTGAGCTTGCCATCACTAGCAGTGTTCATGCAGGAGCTGGAGGAGCACCAGTGAGAGATACTTTCTAAGGAATCTCTTCCCTCGAAGGAGAGAGGAGGTGACGTGTTATCTAGAGCCCCGCCAGCCTTGATCTTCCCTGAGTTTACAATCCTATAATTACTGCCGGTTTGAGCGGTCAAGGGAAATTTCAAAGAGGAAACAGGATGAGAATGTGAGTCAGAGTTCATAGAGAGTGAAAGGAAATTAGTGATGGGGGTGGGAGACTTCAATAGACTGGGGGAAATCAGGAGGAATAGCAAAGAAAGTGTTAACAAGGTTGGAGTTCTTAAGACTTTCCTAGTTAGAGACATCCAAAGCTCCAGCCCCACCAATCTTTATGCTGAGCGTGGCGTCATCTGAGCCTCTCAGCTGAGCCTCCATCCTGTGTGCAGCCTGATTAAATAGAAGTGAACCCTCTCAGCTTTAAAAGTCACATGGTATTAAGAATGGCTGTAGAGCCAATGCTCTGAGCTCTTAATTGAGTATTTGTTCCCAGCCCTGAGTTAAACACGGACACACATATACTGCTTCCACCATGCTATGGGTTAAATTCTGCTCATGTCTGAGCGCCCACGTACCTTATATTATCCTTAGCATGAGTTACTCGCACAGGCAGTTCAGAGAGGGGAGGCCTCCGAGCCTGCTGTTCCCAGAGCAGCTCCCGAATTTATGCAGAGTCAGGATCACAGCCGTTTGAAGGACGGTTTTCTGTCTCTGCCACGGTGTAGGCAGCAGACGTGTATTTCTGATGCGGTGGCTACAGAACATAACACTTGCTCATTTTCAAGCTAAGTTTTTATTTTCTCTGCTTCCAACAGGTTGTCCTGCAGAGTAGCTACTCCGTACGTGACATTTCCTCGACTTGCTTCAGAGCAGGAAATGTCGACTCCCCAAACCCCCAAAAGGTTTCTATAAATCAACAGGAGAAAAAAGTTGTTCAAAGCTCTGTGCTGGGCTCCTTAGAAAGGCTCGTGAGATAGCAGCTTTGGCAGGGGGAGAGGACGGCCTGCCCTGTGAGCAGCTCGGCATGGGAGGCGGGGAGAGGCAGGACAGGAAAGGCTCCAATCCCACATGCAGTGTAGGTTTTCCAAGACCCAGAGGGTTGGCTCTCCAGGAAGGGAGGCTCAAGCTTCTCATCCACCCCCACCAAGAGCAGACCCTCCTTATTTCTCCCACTTTCTAGAAGATGCTCGATGCAAACTACATTTGTCAGCCTTCTTCAGTTTCTGAGACTCATCTGTTCACTGGTGCCAGAGGAAATGGAAATCTCGAAGAGAGGGAAAACAAGCAAAGCCACATGGAGAGTGTCCTGAGTATCTCGCATCTTTATACAAGTGCTGTTGGTGATTTGTAGATTCAAGTGCTCACAACACCTCTTACATTGGTGCCAGCACGCGTCCAGCGGTCTGATTACAGGAGGCTTGTTCTGAGTGTGACATAGGGCTTTCCTTCTCTTTGGCAGCCAGGAAGCTCAGAGCACTCTGCTGGTACTTAGTTGAGAAAGCTATTTTTATCATGGGCTTCTGGTATACTTTTCATCCCATCACCACCACCTATCAAATGAAATTTGATTATTAATTGCCTTTTAATGATTCGGTTGTGGCCACATCTCTTATTATAAGCTGACTCAAATCCTCATTGGAAATAGCTGGTTATAAATAATAGACACCATCAAAAGGTGTTTAAGATGAAATGGGCGGAAGGATTCAGACATGGAGGGAGAACCCTTCCAGTGGCTACATACAGCATTTGGGAGCAAGAAGAGAACATGTAGCTCAATGTCAAGAGAGGGAATGAGATGCCCAAGGTCTCACAGCTCTTCTGGGACAAATGGACTGAAAGGGATCCCAGTGCCCTTCCCCTCACAGCCACTGATCAGGATGAGTGTTGACATGTGGGCCTCTGGCCACTCTACAGACCATCACAGCCATACCTCCTGTGTCCAGCAAGACTGAGAAAGAGGCACTTCCTTTCCTTCCTTTCATTCGATTTGCTTTTCCACAAGCCCTTGCTTAGAGTGCAATGGAGTCTGCTTTGCTTTTGAGGGTTAGTATTTAGGAAAGGGGAAGCAGCATCATCAGACAGGGCAGGACACATGCTGGCCACAAACACGCTGTGTCCTCAGCATTTTCCAAGGAAATATGCAGGATATAAAAAAGCATCAAGAGGATACCTCGATGTCCCACAGCAACGTGCACAACCCACTAGCTTTCCCCCACATCCAACTATCCTGTGTCAAGTTCCCTTCCTCTCACTCTGCAAATACCAATTTGGGAAAAGCGCAGATTTCTCTGGAGAATTTGTTGTTCTTCTTGTTCTCCACTTGAAGTGCCAGTTTCTTAAGTGAAAAGCCTGTGATTCCTGTGGAAATAAGGGACAGAGCGCACATGCACCTGGTGACAAGGAATGTTCATTATCTTCTGTGGCTGGCCTATATTCTGTGACTTGTGAACTTGCAATGGACAGTGATGCATCCCTGCCTGGTACCCCTCAAGGTTCCACATCCCCATGGCCTCACAAGATCAAGTTCAAGCACCTTTTCATCCCACGTTCCAGAAACACTTGGCTTCTTGTAGCTTCTGAAACACAGAGAGCCTGTTCTTGTCCCTGGATCTCTGCTCATGCAGCCTCTCCTGCTGTTCCTCCATCCTTTTGACTTCTCCCTTCTCCCCACACTGGGCCCTGGTTGGGGGAGGGGGGTCTTTCTTACCTATGTGTCTTCAATTTTACCTTCTTTTTTTTTTTTTAAGATTTTATTTATTTACTTGACAGAGACAGACAGATCACAAGTAGGCAGAGAGGCAGGCAGAGAGAGAGAGGAGGAAGCAGGCTCCCTGCTGAGCAGAGAGCCCAATACAGGGCTCGATCCCAGGACCCTGAGATCATGACCTGAGCCGAAGGCAGAGGCTTTAACCCACTGAGTCACCCAGGTGCCCCGTATCATTTCATTCTAACTATCAAAAAGATCCATTTCATTCCAGAACTCTTCAAATTCTATTTAAAGTTAAGGTTCCCAGAAAGTATCCAAAGGGTTGACTCATCCATGGACGTCATCAATTCTGGGGTCAACTCATGGCCTCTGGTTTTCCGTACCATGTTCTCTGTGGTCCAAGGGGTGCTCCCCATGGGGTATGTTATTTAAATCCTTCTTCAGCTTCACAGCTTTCAGTCTCCGGTCTTGTTTTTCCACAACTGCAATGGCCAAAAAAGCACCTTTATTTCTATGTTTCTTGGGAAACATCCATGGCCAGCAGTGTATATTTCTCTCTCCTTTCTCCTAGGAACTATGGCACCTCTGAAAGCCCTGAGAGGCCAGCTGATCCTGGCAAAACGAGGGTATGCATAAAAGGCAGGACTCTGGAGACCCTAGAGTTTCTCTAAGTGCCGCAGATGAGTAAACATAAGTAGGCAGGACATGACCCAGACATTTCCATGGACTGAGTCAAACCCCAAGAGTCACACTTTGTTGATATCATGCTCACACACATCATCAGAGAAGTATTTATTTTAAAATTCTTTGGCATAATTCTTTATACAGTTATAGAATCACAGGCTGTAGGGACTTGTGCAAGATCTTTAATCCACCCACCTTTCTCAGATGGGGTGGCCAAGGCCAAGAGGAGAAAATTAAGGAACTGAAGTCTCTTCACAAGAGCCAAACCCTCTGTTCCCCAGCCTCACCCACAGCCCCCTCACCCAGGGACCTGGCCTCCATTCCCAGGCCCCTAAATTACACACAGGGAAAGAATCTCTGCTCCTGCCATGTGCTCTGAGAGCAGCTGCACATCTCCCAACCGGGACTGCGAGAACCAATGCAATTAGCAGGCCACCTGGCAACAGCAAGAGGAAAGTCTTCTCCGTCTCTCCCCAAGTGACTAAAGGAATACACACAGGTGTTACACTGTCTGAAGGTCCTCATCCCCATTCGCTCTTCACCTTCTGGCCCATCTTCTGAGGCAAGACAAAATAAGATGGTTCTAGGGACCTTCCCTCTGCCATTGCCTAGGGGAACTTCTCTTATAAACAGATTCTGCTTTGGGATCAATTGTACATCAGGTACAGCAATTCAGAAGACTTCATAGTTCGATACAAATTCCAGCTCTGCTTCCTTTCATATGTATTATCTCCCAGCCTTTTGTTCTTGGGCCTCATTATGATTTCCCAGGAGCCCAGAATTTGAAGGGTTTTCTTTCAAGACTTTAATTTATTTATAGTAGTTTTGGGTTCAGAGTAAAATTCAGAGGAAGGTAAGAGGACATAAGAATTTATGTCCCCTAAACCTCCACAAGTACACAGCCCCAGCCATCACCAACATCCCCTCGCCCCCACAGTGGTACCTTTGTTACAATTGATGAACCTACATTGACACATTATTACCCCCAAACTGTAGTCTACATTGGGGTTCACTCTTCATCTTGTATATTCCATGCGTTTGGTCAAATGTGTAATGACATGGATTTACCCTTATGGAATCATACAAAGTATTTTCACGACCCTAAAAAAATCCTCTGTGCTCTGCCTATTCATTCCTCCCTCTCTCCGTCAAACCCTTGCAACCATGAATCTTTTAACTGCCTCCATACTTTTGCCTTTTCCAGAAAGTCATATGATTGGGAGTCATACAGCCTTTTTATGCTGGCTTCTTTCTCTTAGTAATATCATTTGAGATTCCTCCATGATCCTCCATGTCTTGATAGCTCATTTATTTTCAGTGTTAAATAATATTCTACTGTCTGGATGAACCACAATGTATCCACTTACCTACTGAAGGACACTGTGGCTGCTTCCCAGTTTTGGCAATTATGAGCAAAAAATTATGAACTCCTCCATAGAGCTTTTTGTGAAACACAGTTTTCAGTTCCTTTGGGTAAATATCAAGGTGCATAATTGCTGGATCCTATGGTAAGAGTGTGTTTACTTTTGTAAGAAACCCATAAAACATCTTCCAAAGTGACTGTATTGTTTTGCTTTCCTACCAGCAGTGGATGAGAGTCCCTATTGCTCCACATCCTCATCAGCATTTGGTGTCATCAATGTTCTAGATTTGGGTCATTCTCTGTGGTATCTCTGTGTTGTTTTAATGTGCATGTCCCTGATGATAAAGGATGTGAAACATCTTTTTCTAGGCTTATTTGTTATCTGTATATCTTCTCTGGTGAGGTGTCTGTTAAAGTCTTTGACCACGGGGGCGCCTGCATGGCTCAGGTGGTTGAGCATCCAAATCATGATTTCAGCTTTGGTCATGTTCTCAGAGTCATGGGATCAAGCCCCATCTTAGGATCCACACTCAGCAAGGAGTCTGCTTGAGATTCTCCTCTCTACTTCCTTTTCTCTCTACCAAATAAATAAATAAATCTTAATTTAAAAAAGTCTTTGGCCCATCTTTTAATTGGGTTGGTTTCTTTTTTTTTTTTTTTTTTTAGATTCTATTTATTTGAAAGACAGAGAGTACAGGCTAACACTCAGAAGTTGCGGGGGAGGGACAGAGGGAGAAGCAGACTTCCTGCTGAATAGGGAGCCCGATGCAAGGCTTGATCTCAGGACCCCCAAGGCCATGGCCTGAGCCAAAAGCAGACACTTAACCAACTGAGCCACCCAGGTGCCCCTGGGTTGTTTAATTTCTTATTCTTGAATGTTAAGAGTTCTTTGTATATTCTAGATAACAGTCATTTATCAAATGTGTCTTTTGTGATCTAGAACTTCTGATTCTGTAATTCAGAGACAACAGAAACATGTAAGACCTCTGGGGCAGACCAGAGCTATAGGGCTCAGATTTGTTATCTTGAAAGAGATAGCATGGGTCTGAACTAAGTGGAACACCAAGGAGGACTCTGAAAAGGAGTGTGATGAGTGACTTTGTTCTTACTGAGAAAAGGCAACCCATTCTAGGAGTCAGACACATGTAGTCCCCAGATACTCACAGAGCACTTGTGTGTTCACAGTCCTAATCTAACCGCATTTGGCCAGAAGTAGCCATAGGCACAGCCATCATTGGCAAGAGCAGCAATAATGTCTAACACCATTGAGAACTTGTGCTTTGAGTGAAATATCTCATTTTATCCTCAAAATAATTGTATGAGGCAACATACATGATTGTAATTGGCAGAATAATGGCCTCCAAAAATGTCTACAACCTAAATTTGTTACCATTGGTGGCAAAAGGGGCTTTGCTGATGTGATTTGGTTAAAGATGGAGAGATTATCCTGGATTATCTGGGTGAGGCTAAAGAAATCACAAAAATCCTTGTAAGAGGGAGGCAGGAGCAGCAGAGTCAGAGAAGGAGATAGGATAGAAGCAGAGGCCAGAGCGATGGAGCTGCTGGCTTGAAGATGGACAGAGACCATGAGCTGAGGAATGCAGGCACCCTCTAGAAGCTGGAGAAAGTAAGGAAACAGACTCTCCCGTATAGCCTCCAGAGGGAGCACAGCCCTACCACTCTAGATTTTCACCCGGGGAGACCCATTTCAGACTTTTGACGTCCAGAATTGTCAGATGGTAAATTTGTGCTATTTTAAGCCACCACAAAAGTGGTAAGCATTATAGCAGCAACGTGAAACTGATGCAACTTTCATTCTTTCTATTTTACAAATGAAGAAGCTAAGATGCAGAACGGTGAAACGACTTGCCCTAAATTGTGCACCTAGCAACTGGCACTTTGGGACATGAACACAGGTGGTCTGATTCCAGAGCCAAGATTCTTCCCTACTAAACTATAATGCTAACTACTATAATACTAATTGAATCTGTGAATTAACAAATGAATAAATAATAAAGATTTGTCCTTGAGGTGTAGAGCTTAAAAATTAAGTTAAAAGATAATACAGAAATGATGACAGAGAACCCAGAAGGCATCTAACATGGGTAAAAAATACCATAATTTCCTTTGCAGAAGAGTTACTATGAAATAGAAAGATCAAGATTTGCTGGTGGGAATGCAAATCAGTACAGCTGCAGTGGGAAACAATTTGGTGGTTCCTCAAAAAGCCAAACATAGAATCCCATATGATGCAGAAATTCCACTCCTAGGTATCTACCTAAAAGAACCAGGGAAAAAAAGTGCTAAAACAAGAATTGGTACAGAAGTGTTCACTGCAGCACCATTAACAATAGTCAAAAAGTGTAAATAATCCAGTTGTCCATCAACAGATAAACAAGTGATAGTATATATCCCTGATGGAATGTTATCCCGCCATAAAGAGGAACAAAGTACCAAATTCATGCTGCACCAGAGATGAGCCGAGAAACTATTATACTGGCTGAAAGCAGCCAGGCACAAAACGTCCTACATCACATGATTCTGTTTACATAAAATAGCCAGGATAGGTAAATCCATAGGAGAGAAAGTAGACTGGAGGTTGTCAGCCTGGCGGCTGGGGGGTGGTGGGGGGCGCGTTGAGGAAGTGAAGTAAATGCTTAATGTAGAAAGCGCCTCCCTCTGGGGTGATCAGGATGCTCTGAAACCTAACAGAGGTGATGTTTGCACAACACTGTGAGTATACTTACTAAATGATACTGAATTTTTCACTTAAATATGATTATTTTTACATTATATGAATTTTGCCTCAATAAAAAAGGAAAATAAAAGAACACTGCAAAAAAAATTTATCAAAAAGGGTTTTCTAGGGGTGCCTGGGTGGCTCAGTGGGTTAAGCCTCTGCCTTTGGCTCAGGTCATGATCCCAGAGTCCTGAATCAAGTCCTGCATCGGGCTCTCTGCTCAGCGGGCAGCCTGCTTCCCTCTCTCTCTCCGCCTGCGTCTCTGCCTACTTGTGATCTCTGTCTGTCAAATAAATAAATAGAATCTTTAAAAAAGGGGGAGGGGGGTCTAGAAGATACAGAATTTAACCTGGACCTTGAGGGATGGCTGAGATAGGCAGGCTAGGAAGTGATGGGATAGTACAAAAATAGGAAATAATTTCCCTTTAATTCTACACAATAGACATTCTTGCTTATCTGCAAGTTCCTGCCCATTCTGTCCCAGCCTCACTTAAATTAGCCCCCTCAAAAGATTTCCCCAGAACCCAGAGATTCTGCAGGAATTACCAAGGGCACTCCACACATTTGCAGATGGTTTTATATAAATTGTATGAAAAAGAATACTTTCTAAAGAGCAATGTGCTAATATCAGAAAAATGGCAGCAAGTACCAAATGATTCAGAAAGCCACACAGCACCCCACATTAGTCCAGGACTGGCGGTCGGAAGATCTGGGTTCCCATGCATCACATGGCCTGCCCCCAGTGCCTGAAGAAACCCTTGGCTCTGTCATGCAGCCCACCCACTGTGACCCACCGGGCCTCTCCCTATTACACATCCCCCCACCCCAATTCCTATCCAGGGAATAGGCCAGAGGTCCCAGCAAAGTGGCAGGATTTAGGGAGGTCTGTCCACTATGAGAATGTAAAGAAACCTAGCTTTTCTGTCCTCACTCAGCCTCAGGGGCAAGGGAAATGCCAGAGACTCTCTGAAGGCAGATGGTTGGGACCTGGTACTGAGCCGGATCCCCCTTTCTTTGGTGAGCAAAAGCAGTCAAAGGATCCAAGGGCGAGTGAGGCTTGATTTCCCTGCCAGCTCCCCTAGGGAAGGATTTGAAGAGCAGCTCTAGGAACTCTAGGAATAACCCACGCCTACACCCAGTTTTCTGCCTCGGAGCTCCAAGTTATTTCTGTGGGAGCTTCCTGATGCTGTCTTCAGCCACACCAGGGTCTTCTGGCACCTTCCCACAAGCCCGAGCCATCAGTCACAGCGGGACGGGAGGATGGGTGGTGAGGAGTAATGAGATACATTCTGTTCTGTTTACAAATTGCTTTCAGCCCTGTGGAGAGAGGTACTTCTAAATGTGAAGTGTTGGTATGCAAGGAGGGATGTGTGTGACTGATAGCTTTGCCTAGAACCTCGGGGCAAAGCCCCTGCCCCAGGCCCTGACTCCTTATACAGAAACCAGGGATACTGGCAACACAGTCCGAGTCTTCCCCGGGGAATCGAGCTATCCCGCTGGAGCCCAGAGACCTTGCCTCCGAGCTGCTTCAGCCTCCCTCGCTGCACACTCATGGGTCCGGCCTGTCACAGATAGCCTTAGTACCTATGTAGAGGCATAGCTTTCACCTAGGACCAGCCGGTCAGTTCGTCCAAGGGGTAGAATTTGCCTTCTTCATCCTGAACTCTCAACTGAACATGTCACAGTGCATGTGTGTGTGTGTGTGTGTGTGTGTGTTTCTGGTTTTCCGCCTGTCTCCTGACACCTCTGGCTACTCCGGTCCAGGCTCCACGGGGATTAAGGGAGGAGGTTCCAGAGCCAAATTGCTGGGTTTCCACTCTGAGCTCCTCCACCTCCTAACTATGATCTGGAGCGAACTTGTTCATCTCTCGTGCCTACATTTATTTCATAAACTGTGAAAGGGTTGCTGTGAAAATAAAGGAATGAGTACATGCAGCCCATTTAGAACAATGCCTTGTGCTCAAAAAACCTTCAATAAATGCTAGCTCTTGTATTATCGCCATGACAATCCATTATCACACCACGTGCAAGTCTTAAAGTTCCACAGAGCCGTTCCGGACCTTTTTCTCATCTCGCTCTTGCCTAAGGCGGTCTCATTCATCTCCATGATTCTCAGTGTCATCTATACGTTGGCATCCCCAAATTCATATCTCCAACCCAGATCTCATTTAAGCTCCAGACTCATTTATCGAATCGCCTACTTGACACATCCATTTGGACGTCTCCCAGGCATCTCAATTGACATGTCTGAAACTGAGGCCTCCCTGTCACTTGCTCCTTCTCAGTCTTCCTTGTCACAGACAATGGCCTCACCGTCTGCCTGTGACTTCGGTAAGAAACTTGTGGGATCAACCTTGACATTTTGCTTTCTCTCACCTCCCATCGAATTCATGACCACAAGCTTCCCAGTTCAGCTCCCGAAGAGCTCTTAACTCCATTCCCTCCGCCGCTTTCCAGTTGCCATCACTCTACCCCCCAGCCGCAGGGACCCCAATTTTATTTCCACCATCCCCACATTCTTATTCTCACATGCATCCATGAAGAGGCTACTGGAGGTGGTGGTTGGGGATATTTTAAGGTTTTAATGTTGTTTTCACATCAGTCAAATGATGAAGTCAATCTCTGCATAAAACTCTCCAAAGCTTCCTATTTGCCATTAGAGAAAATCAAATTCTTCAACCTGCCCCGCAAGGCTCTCCAGTATCTGGCTCCCCAGACCTGTCCAGACCCACGGTGCCACTGCCCTCCTGGCCAACCCTGTCCCTGACACACTCTCAGGCTTCACCACAGACTGCTGCTTCCGCAGGCTGCTATCTTAACCCTTCCTGTGCTTGAACTGCTCTGGCAAGGGGGCCCTGCTCAGAATGTTTTTTAATGTATAAAATAAAATGCAGAGGATGCAAAGGGAACCAATTATATGAAAATATGACTATAAGCCTACACTTGTGACATACCACAGCACTGAAGGATTTTGACAATGGGCGAAGCTAAGCATCTAGGGGAACAGGAGGTATGAGGGAAATCTCTGTAGCCTCTGCTCCATTTTGCTGTGGACCTAAAGCTTCTCTAAAAAATAGTCTGTTAAAAGGTACACTTGTGATGTGGTAACAATATATATGCTTCTTCACCAAGGTTTTAAGTAATAGGAGCCAGCAATGGGTCTAGTAACTACCATAATTTCAACATGGACATGGAGACAGCTGCAAAGTCACACACAAGCACCACACACACTAGTATGAAGTAAGGCCAGATGACAGCCTTGTCCAAATCAAACTCTCCCCCAACCTGTTACTGAGTTAGCTCTAGAACTCCCTTCCCTGAGGGCCCCCCAAACTGAAAACCTTTTTCTCCCATTACCCTCTTTCCCTACACTCCATCTTACACCTTGAATTTTATCTCAGATTATAATTACACGCGTTTGTTTGCATGTTTAGTATCTGTCACCACATTGAAAGTTCCATGAAGGCTGGAAAGCTGTGTACTCCGCTCAGGAATCGACAGAGAGAATGGTATGGTTGAGGGAATGAACGTGTGAAACGCCCCTGACTGGTAGGGTAGGCAGTGAGCATGGCTGTAACAAACACATCTCCATGCCTGTGTCACACTGAGCAGAACACATGCTTCACACACACGTACCTCTTTCAGGATCTCCCACTGACCTCTCTGCTCCACAGAAGTTATTTACGTAACTTTATGAAGCTGGCCTTCAGGGAAGTTACACTTACCAAACATGTGTATATCTCCAAATCGTAGCTCTTGCTGAAAAGACAGTGAAACGTGAGGTTCACGTTTTCAAATTGTTTTTGTGAAAATTGAAATGGTTTCATATCTATTCAAGGCCTTAGAAACTGAACTATGATGATGATGATGATGATGATGATAAATAATAATAATAAATATTCATTGAGTGCTCTACACACATTTTAATATATTAGCTCATTTAATCTTCACTGTATTACTACTTATTTTGGAGGAGTGAGGCATAGAAAGATGATAAACCCCAAAAAGATGATAAACCTATTTCCCCCACTTCACCATCACATATACCACTTTGAATTTTTCTCTATTTACCCCAAGAGCCTAGGATTTGATAACGTTTTTAATGCAAATCAATTCTCAAAAAAGGTGACAACTAGACCCATTCACCTCAACTAATACACTGCCCAGGATCTGCCATCGCATCAGCTCATCTTCCATCTTGGGAATCAAAAAGCAGTGACAGAACTTCAAAGCTCAAGATTCAAAACCCTGCCTGGGGGAGAGGGGCCATCACCATTGGGAGCCCACAGTAGCCTACACGGGAATGGAGGGACAAGTAAGGAAAGGATGTGTAGGTAACTAGAATATGCACCCAAAATATACTACTCTGGCATGAGGATTATTTTGAGCTGAAAGCAACTGAGAAAACACAGACACAAGATGAGCTCTCTACAATCCTCCCGTAATTAAACAAAGATCATAGCTTCCCCTTGTGAAGGGGTCCCCACACCACCCCAATCTACTTCCTGTGCCAGGAGGGGACTAATGACCTTATCACCAGAGAGGATATGGCACCGAGAAAGAGTCCTCACAAACGAAACTTATCAACTCAGCCTTATCCACTGCTACTTTCCCAAAGTATTTGCCTTCCTACAATTTATACCAGGAGCTCGAAGTCCCTTTCCTTTGCCTTGTCACTTGTTTTTGTGAGTGCTGTGAAGTGTGTAAACCTGGTGATTCACAGACCTGTACCCCTGGGGATAAAAATATATGTTTATAAAAAATAAAAATTATATTAGAAAAAAAAATAAATTTAACAGGAATAATCCTGTTAGCCGACCTGTTGTCAGGTTTTTCATTTGTTTGTTTGTGTTGTTTTTCTTTTGTTTTGTATTTCAGCCTCAGCTGAAGAATGTAAGAGGGTGAAAGGAAAATTTCCTCCCCTACAGATGGTGGACGAGAGCGTCATATTCCAGCTCAGAAGAGTCAGACCTTTGAAACATTTCTTGGTTGGGTGAGGTTTAAGCCTGGATTAAAATTAGAGTTTGCATCTACAGTGGTAAAATTTACCTATGGTTAATGTCTGCATCACAGTGAGGGTCAGGGTTAGGCTATAGGTTAGGATAAAAATCATGTTTCAAATGACGCTTGGTGTCTAGGTTTCAGTTGGGGCTGGACTTCCACTTAGACCTTATGATTAGTTCATATATTGGAAGCTGCTGAGATCTGGTTTAGGGTCAACATTAAGAGTTTAGAGTTATTGTTAGAGTCCAAGTCAACATCACGAAGATAGCCTGGACGTTCAATCAAAAGCAGTATTTAGATCCAAATTCAGATCTTCAGGAATGTTCCCATTTAAAGTAGTGACCAAATCAGAGGTTAGACTTTGTGGTGAGCCTGTGCTTCGGGCAGATATGTGACAGCTTTATGTGTGTTGGCAAGGTACACATGAGATTGGAATGACATCTGGTAGAGATAGTTCCACAGACTCAGAAGGTAGACAGCACTGCTGCCCAGAGAAGCTTCACTCTGGGTCCTGGCATTACTTGTGGCCATGAATAAGGAGCCTTGAGTCACCATCCCCCTGCCTCCACCTTGCTTAACCTCCCTACCCTCATACCAGCGGCTAGCCTGTCAGGCTTTAGTAAGTAAAGCAAGTCTTGATTATTCCATTGGAAAAGATAAGAAATCACTCCAATGTCTTGAAACCTGGAGCAGGGAACAGGTCTAGGCCCAGACAGATTCCATTTTGCACACCACTGCGCCCAGAACACCCTTGCACTGCAGACCTAACTGCAAACAGCCCTGACTATCCCTCCTCCAAAGTTCTTTTCCCAGGTAGTTAGATTTGGAGCTGAATCACAGCCTCTGGGGACTTCCTAGGACACTGAGTAGTGAGCACTGTGTCCCAAAATAAAAGGAGTAAAGTGCAATTCAAGCTAATGGAGAACACTCGGGGCAGTACCAGTGTTGCCCAGATACCACCGCTGTCTCCGTTCAGTGCTGGTGACTGGGTGCCATCCAGAGCAGAGGCCAGGAAACTCCTAAGTAAAATCAAACTGCAGAGTATAATGATTTATCCATTGGGAAATACCAGGGATTCATTTTGGTCACCTGTGCAGGAACAACAAAGAAAAATGGCCCTAAATTAGGAAGGGGCACACAACATAACTCAGCTGCACAACTAAGTTAAGACCACGGGGGTCCTTGGCCTCTGTTAGGGGTCCTGGAGCTACCAGAGGGTCTTCTCTACCTCTTTGCTCAGAGAGCAGGGTCTGGTCTACATGAAAGGTATACCCACATTTTCTTCATAAAATTCTCCCAAAAACCATTTGAAAAAGCAACCATAAAAGAAACCACCTTTTTCCACTGGGGGAAAAAACATAACTAGAGGTACGTTCCTCACCAAAGCCAGTACCAGAAAAGAGAAAGGACACGGGGTACCTGGGCTCTCACTCACTGTGCTGCCCTGAGGGATCCCCTCCTTCGGGGCTCATCCTGTCACCTATGAATGGGGGCAGCGGTGCCTGCTCCCCCTTACAGGAGCCCGTGGCCACAGTGGATGGGAAACCTGCTGAGAGAGCCGGCGAGCTCAGACAAACACATCTGTTACTTTCTGCAATCACACATGTGAGTCTCGCAGGGCAGTGACCTAGGGACAGTGGCATACATTCCCATCCTGCAGGACCAGCACCGGAGTGGGGGGGCCTTTACGGGGTGGGGGGGGTACGACTCTGTCCAACTGACCTCCAATCCCCAAGTGTTCTTACCACATAGCCTGCATTTGTCCTTTCCTAATTTGGGGCCATTTCTCCTTGTTGTTCCTACACTGATGACCGAAATTAATCCCTGGCATTTCCCAACAGCTAAATCATCATAATCAAACTCTGCAGCTGCCAGATCTGCTGACTCAAACCCCCGATGTATTCATATGATATTTGCCGGGTAATTACAGAATAGAGGTAATTATATTCATGACTCCATTACTTTCATAATTCCAGAGACCCAGAATCGCCAAAAAAAAAAAAAAAAAATATTTCTCCCAGGACCCAGAGAAGAAATTCCTTCAATAACAACCCTAACCCACCTATTACTCTGTTTATCCTCTCGTATCACTCCCTCTGCAAACTTTGCCACTTAGCGGCCACTGCTCCTAAAGGCAGAGAGGAGAGAGAAGAAACAAGGGCTGACACTTAATGCTCAGCTAGGACCAAAAAGGCTTTGGGTTGTCGAAACCAATGTGTGTTAGTTGGAGCAGTACTAGCTGTTGTACTAGTGAAGCCCTAAATGCCCATGAGTCCCCTGGGGCTTCACACAGTGAACAGGTATTCTCCACGCACATCCCAGCCCAGGTCTGGAGGTTCCCACCAGGCACCTGTCCCTTGCTCACGTGGGGCTCCTGGCTCCTTCGAGCTCAGGGCTCTGCCCACTCCACGTCCTCACAGGCTTCTCCCCTCGGCCGACTCGTGCAAAGACTTTTCAATGCTTTGGCTCAGACATGACACTCATGGGTTCCACTCACATTCCTATTTGCAGCAGCTCATCGCGGGGCCATTGTGGAGGTGTCACCTAAAGGCAGGGGTGTTGGTGGGAACAGCCTCCCTGGGTCAGCCAATCCCAGCGACAGTGCCGTGCTCTCGTGGGGAGCTCACACCCTTGGAGGTGAGCTGACCATTTCTGCCGACAGGATCGCTCTGACGGCATGAGTGAGCATCCAGGGTACCTATTCCGCAATGGTGAGCCAGGTGACAAGGCTTTGGTCACGGGTCAAAGGGCAGCGGGACAGCCACTGAGCCAGACAGAACTGGAGAAGCAGGCAGGCTGCAATGGCAGAACTCAGGAGTCAGGATGCAGTCAAGTTCCAGAGATGGCACCTGGACGGCTGCCCTTGGGGACCTTGTTCAAGGCTGGTGGCAGCAAAGGAGGCCCAGTAGCAGAGACACTTGAGTGCATAGCTGAGACTTGTCCTCTGGGGCCTGGAGAGCCACAGGAGGGGCCCTGCCGCTGCCTGCATTTGGAGTGGATTCCCCAGGACCCAACCTGTGGTTGGTGGCCTCAGTGACCCTGTCTGTGAGCAACTTTGGTGGGGCGGTGCACCAGAATGAAGCGAGCACCAGCAATGAGGCCAGACGAAGGAAGCTCACCACAAGGGGCCCACTCGAAGCAGCTCACTCACATCAGAAAGGCCCATAAGACCCGAATCCGTGCCTAGTGCAAACATGTGGCATTCTCAAAGGAATTTTTTCCTGTTTTTAAAACTCCAACCTCATGGCTATCCTGTATTTCCCATTCTGCATTTTCCACTTCAGCAGTTTTCTTTTTGTTTGTTCCAGAAAAGAGACAGAATTAACTTTTACTGGGCTTTTTACCCTTGAAAGCCTCTACAACGACACAGAGATTTTCCCCAGAACTGCTTTTGTGGCCAGTCAGAGCACCCCACAAGTGGGGCATCCAGGGGCAGCACCCCACCTTAGCTCCCAAAAGCTGAGTGCGAGCACATCCCCCAGGCAGAGCCCTCCCAGGGAGAGCCAGAAGGCAGGGCACAATGTCTAGGTCAAGAATAAGCATCTTCCAACTGAGATGCCATCCTCTAAGACATAGTTCACCCGTGAAACTCCTGGGATTTCCAAAATACCAGTGGAAAACCTGGTTTGTCTAGCATCACAATTTCTGGTTCAAAATGCACTATATGGAAGCATATATTAGCAACCAATAAAAAAGAACAGGTCTAGGGGCCCCTGAGTGGCTCAGTGGGTTAAGTCTTTGACTCAGGTCATGATCTCAGTGTCCTGGGATCGAGTCCTGCATTGAGCTCTCTGCTCTGCGGGGAGCCTGCTTCCTCCTCTCTCTCTGCCTGCCTCTCTGCCTACTTGTGATCTCTGTCAAATAAATAAGAAGGGAATGGACCTTTCACTGCCCTCAGTTCTCTGGCACCTCCTCTGTGTGCAACCTGTCTATGCACTTCCCTTACACCCGCCGCATCCGGAGCTCCAGCTCCTACCACTTCAGCCCTCTGGAGCCCCGCTGAGCTGAGCACACAGGTCAGAGGCATCACCTCCCATGCAGAAATGTGGAAGCCTCAGCCTTCCTGTCGCACCTCTGTTTCAACAGCCCCATGAGTTTGGTTCTCAGTCCATGGTATACGACGGCAGCTGGTTAGGAAGGACACAGGAATTACCACAACAGACAGGTAGGAATATCCATAGCAATGAGCGGTGAACAGACAGAAAATCCAGAAACAGGTGAAAATCGCAGTCAGCTGGGCGGACAGGTGAGGCCTGAGCAGAGAGCCCGAGGCTCTGCAGGAGCTGGAGGGTCTTAGAGGGGAGGTCCGACCTGAATGGGTAGGCGAGAGCAATCCGGCCCAGCAAAAGTACAAAAGGAGCCCGTCTTTGTGTTTGGAGGAAAAGGCAGAGGAAAGAGGTAAGGGTGGGAGAAGGCACGCTGAAGGCAAGGCATGGAAGAGAAGCCGAATTCTAGAATCCGGAGACAACATGCCCAAGTGGTCTATGTCGAGGATGAGTGTGGGAGCCTGTGCTCGCGAGACAGGGTAGCAGTCCTCTATGGAGGACAGAGATGATGAGGACGGCTCTGGGAGCTGCAGCTGACACTGAGATCTGGAAGGGCATGGGTAGCATGGTGCTCCCGCGTCCGCGCCCTGATGGTAGGCCAGTCGGACAGCTAGCCAGGGCTAGCTCTGAGGCTCCTGCCTCCCAGCCCCCATGCCGCCTCTTCCTCCCCCCACCCTCACCCCCACCCCACGGAGTTTCCAGCACCCATCCTTGCCCTCTGCAGGAGTCCGCAGGATCTCCCTTCACCCTAAGCTCCCCCAGCAAGCTGGCCTCAACCAGTTAGCCTGGACAGAAGCAGGCAGTAGGGCGCCTGGCCGGCTGACGAGTTGGGAAGCTTCGTTAATCATGCTTTCAGAGCACTTTGCAATGCAGAGATGAAAGACGTCTGAGGAGAGCAAAGTACAGCCATTACAATCTCCATCTTCCTAATTGAGGAAAATGAGGTTATTTCCAGATCCTCTGTGATGCAATGGCAAATGTGCTTGATCGGCCCAAACTACAGCTTCTCCCCCCGCAGCTTCTCGAGGCCAGACAGTGGCTCGCGGTGAGGAGAGCACCCAGCTACTGGGCTCCAGGTTGGGACCCCGCCACATGGGCGTGGCCCCAGTGGCCCGGCATCTCTCCCGAGGCCTCAGCCCCAAGAAGGGCAGCCTCGACAAAACATCAAAGTAGGGCGCCTTCGTGCGGCATGAAGTCCTCCTCTGCACTGAGTAATTGGAACAAAACGACCCAGGTAGTCTTGCTGTAACATCAAAGCTGCATATAATAACCTCACAGATGAATTCAAGAGTGAATACATTCACAGCCACTGCTCAAGTTTGAAGTATGCCATGATTTTTTTCAGCTTTGGAACTGAGCAGGGAGAAAAAGAAAAATCACCAGCCATAGCTTTCTTTGTTAACCAACTGCCTCCCCTTTCAGGCTGCAGTGAAAGGTGTGGGCTTACAGCCTTTAAGTAATAAGTCAGTCAGTCTAGGAATGATGAGGTGGATGGGAAGAACAAGAATGAGAATCAGAGAGGAGCTCTGGGGAGAGACCCTGAGAGTAAAAGATGAAACACTGTGGTTAATGTGTAGGTGCACAAACGAAACCCTGGCCCACTGGGGAGGCCACCAGTGCAGGGGAGGCTGAGTGCAGCGCTGGGAGCCACTGATCAGAACATCCAAGATGGCTCAACCATCCAGATCACAGTGGAAAGGTTGGTCATCCTCTGCTGCTTTCAAGGAATGGCTCCCTTGACTTAGGCTAGAACGCTAGAGGCGAGCATATATTTGTAAGTAGCAGCTACCAAAAGAGAGGAATCCAAAACCAGTAGCAGAGCTAATATGGAGCTTTCCAAAAGCCAGTCATTGGCCTCCCATTCTGGGACGGATCTCAGAGGTCACAGTTAATGTGACCCAAGGATAAGATTGGGATCATGATCTCTTACGCTCCCCATGTCCTCCATGCTATTTATTATGCTCCACAAATAAGTGAAACCATATGATAATTGACTCTCTCTGCTTGACTTATTTCACTCAGCATAATCTCTTCCAGTCCTGTCCATGTTGCTACAAAAGTTGGGTATTCATCCTTTCTGACGGAGGCATAATACTCCATCGTGTATATGGACCACATTTTCCTGATCCATTCGTCCGTTGAAAGGCATCTTGGTTCTTTCCATAGTTTGGCGACCATGGCCATTGCTGCTATAAACATTGGGGTACTATGGACTCTGAAAAACAATCTGAGGGGTTTGAAGTGGCAGGGGGGTTGGAGGTTGGGTACCAGGTGGTGGGTATTGTAGAGGGCACGGATTGCATGGAGCACTGGGTGTGGTGGAAAAATAATGAATACTGTTATGCTGAAAATAAATTAATTAATTAAAAAAAAATAAAAAAGATTGGGACCATGAGGTGTACTGTGGCTAGTGTCTACAAAATAGCATCTGTGAGATAATAGAAAATACACGGGTCTGTGGGCAACTTGTCCCTGGCACAGAGCTTCTAAAACCCTTGTAATCCCCTGGGTGATAGGAATGTTTTTGGTTCTAATAAGGCAACTCTGGGTGGGCTTCTGGATCAGGGCTGGTTACCAGGCAGACCAACCCATGATTGGAAACCTGCGATTTTCAGCCCCATTGTCCATTCTCCTGAAAAAGGAGAAATAATAGTAATGGAGCTATGATCAATTTTGCCTGTATAATGAAGCCTCCATAAAATTGCACAAGTACAGGCTGGTTCAAAGAGCTCCCAGATTGGTGAAGACGCAGAGATTTGGGGAGAGTGGTGCACATTGCCCTGTGCATCTCTTCCTTCTGGCTGTTCCTGAGCTATATCCTTTCATAATGAAACATGCTTGAGTAAGTAAAATGTTTCTCTGAGTTCTGTGAGCCACTCTAGCAAATTAGTTAAACCCAAGAAGGGAGTTTCAGTCAGAAGCACAGATAAGATAACAACCTGGACTTAAAATTGGCGTCTGATCGAGGGCTGGGGGGCCAGGCTTATAGGACTGAACCCTTAACCTATGGGACCTGATGCTACCTCCAAGTGGACAGTGTTAGAATTAAGCTGAATTACAGGACCCCCAGCTGGTGTCAGAGATTTGCTTCTTATGGGGAAAACACCCACAGCATCAGAATTTTTCGGAATTGGAATGTTAACATCATTTGGAACACAATGCAAACAAAACTTTAGAACATCTTCTGTCTCCGGGCTGTGCCACAGGATGTCTGCGGCTCTCTGCAGCAGCCGCTCCCTGTGCCACTCCCTCTTCCTCCAGCCTAACCACGTGCCCGGGAGCTATCGTCCCTCGTTGATCTTAACCCCCTGCCCGCCCCCCATAACCACACATGGCTATTTTTGTAACTGTCACACTGTAGGATTACATGCCAAATTAACACATTATTTATTCCACCCATTTCACAGCTGAGAAAACAAGTGACCTAATAATATGACCAGCATCTTCAGTAAGAGAATGGATGGATGGCACATGACAGCCAGAAAAAGTGATAGCTTCCTCCTTTTCAAAAGCCAAGAGGCCCTTAGGTCATTATCACCCTCACGCCAACTCTGGGAAGCAGCTCTCTGGAAACCCTCATCTGCTGGCTAAGCATGCCAAGTATTGAATGACCCACCGAGCTCACACCTTGCAGGGCTGCTGCCTGTTCCTGAAACTCATTAGTCCCCATTTAGCTTACAGCCCAGGAGCACACTTGCCCACCATTACGAGTTGAATTCTGTCCCCACAAAAGATGTTGGAGTTCTAACCCCTGGCACTTGTAAATGTGATCTTCTTCGGAATTAGGGTCTTTGCAGATGATCAAGGAAGATGAGGTCATTGGGTGGCTCCAATCCAGTATGGGTATGGGAATGGGAATTCCCCCTTATGAAATGGGGAACTGTGGACACAGAGACAGACAGAAACACCAGGAGAACGCCATGTGCAAGGGAAGTCAGAGATGGGGTGAAGTGTCCACAAGCCAAGGAAGGCCAGAGGTTGCCAGCAACCCACTGGAAGCTAGGACAGAGTCAAAGAACAGACTCGCACCCCCACTGCCCTCAGAAGGAACCAAGCCTGCCAACACCTTGATCAGAGCAGGGAGAGGGCAGATTCCTGGCATTTCAGCTGCCCAGTCTGCGCTACTTCATTGGGGCTGCCCCGGAAAACAAGTGCACTTCAACCCTTTCGCTCTGACTGCTCATGTTGATGCCTTCCCCTATGCCTCCAGCCCAGGGCAGAGTCAGAAGGAAAGTGAAAGCACCAAAGGGTTCAGTCTCCCTAATTTGCCTCCCTTATACTGAAATGGATAAGAGTGGGATGGTTTCTGGAGACTCCCACATCTGCCCACTAAGTCCAGGCCCTGCCAACCCTATACACACACACACACACCCTCCCCCCAGGCACCCCAGCAGAGTCAAAGGGCCTGGGCCAAGTGTGGCACACTGGGCAGAAGACAGAAGGTCCAAAGGAGACTCTCCTGTTACCCGAAGCCTACACCTTCTGCTCTGCCTGCCACCAGCCCTTTTCTTGTATCAGGAAGGTCACAGCCCGAGGCCCAGCCCAGCCCTCCAGGCAGGCTCACACTTCTCCACCCCAGACCCTGGAATTCACATCAGGGTGCCCTTGCCTGCCTCATCAAGGTGAGAAACTGCTGTTCAGTGACAAGGCTGACCACACCCCCCAGAGCAAGAAGTCTTTCAGTGCTTGGCATTAGGTGACCCTAGAAGACTTCCCTGTCCTCTGTCCCTCAGAGGGCCCCTGCTCCTTCATTAGAAAATTTCACTGCTTCCCACCCACTGCTTTACAGAAATCCAGTCACTTTTATAACCACAACTGTGCCTTCTCTGTACACTCAAACTTAGACGATAAGTCTCCTTCTGCTCCCCTCTGTTCTGGTTCCTCATCTTCACCAGGTGACACAGACACCCTGTGATGTCCTGTCAGCTCCCAGTGAGGCTCAGGAAGGACATCAGATAAAGGAACAGTCATGTCAGGTGTGCGAGAGTTTTGCACAAGCATGGGCTTGGAGCCTACCAGCCCTGATCCCACTAGCTTGGCGCCTGCACAGGGGGTTCTGGTCCCAGGGGCTGCTTCCCTCTGTCCCAAGTCCCTTCTAACAGCCCCTCCAGGGTCCTTGGGGCAGGAGGCTGGCAAGTTAAAGTCACAGGAAAAAGAACTGCCCTTGGATACCAAGTTATCACTCAGAAAACAATCATACCAGATGATTTCTATGAAAGCCCCTACCTCATCCTAATTCTGGCCAAAACATTCTGGTTTAGAATTTTAATTTTTGCTTACATTTTGTGACTTACTATGAATAACAGGGCCTTACTGATGTGATTTTGTGTCACCGTTATTTTTCCTATAAGGGGTGATTTTTTAAAAGCTTGTCAGTTTGGTAGGATTACATCCTACATAAACCAGAGTGACATTTTTTCCTACTAATACATATCTGATTTTACAACGTACTTAATAGAAATTCCTGTATAGCCCACTCCTCTTCTGCAAAGTGAGTTTCAGAGTTTAATTTGTTTTCTGATCAGTCAGTTCCTGTCCCCTGCACATGGTAGGGAGGGGTCAGCACTCACACACACATCGTTTAAATGAATTATATGCAGGAACAAATGACAAAAAAGCCCCTCTATCAGATGAAGTATTTGGAGATTTTTCAGCGTCTCTAGGGCACTCTAAGACTCTCCTGGTTACCTCTGAAATGCTCAGGATTTGGGAGGGATTAGAAGAAACTTGAGGATCTCTAAGAATGCAAGAAAACAATTTCTCTACTCTGGCTGCATGGGCCCCACCTCCAGATGGATGAGACTGATCTAGCTGGAGCCCAGACATTAGCAGTTTTGAAAAGCCCTGCCTGTTCCTGCCCATTAAAACCCGCTGCACCGCAGACCTCCACAGTGAGATGAGAGGATGAAAGGATTCTACCAAAGGTGTTTCGGCTACTGAGCGGAATGACAATGTAGTGGTGGTACGATTTAAATGAGATAAAATATGGTTTTCCTAAAATTCAAGAGAAATCATAAGGTCTTTGCAGGAGACGCTCTTACGAGCACACCCCAGCTCCTAGCCTAGCATCCCGGTGTCAGGTCAGCCCACCCTGTCTTCTGAAAGACAGCCTCAGCCCTCCAGCTTTTGACCCTCCCCACACTTCACCCCAAAGGTTGGCTTTAGCTTTCATCTCCCTTCTGCTCACCAGGGCAAGCCTGGAGACACTGTTCTTTCCAGGATCTGGCATATTCAATCCAGAAAAACCCTATGGGCACTTTTAGCAAGTAATTCCAGGGAAAAGACTCTCCATGTTCACTTCATGGAAACCCAGAGGAAGCTGCGGCACCTTGTGGTACTTGCAATATTCTCAATCATACACAAGCATGTGTGCGTGCACACACACACACACACACACACACCCTCTTCCCAAATATATACAATAATTCTCAGATACAGGATTTAGCACAACCTGAAACTACCGTCGGAAGAGAAACATTTTTCTAAAGACTACGTCATCTATAAAGGGTTTTTTTCCTGAGCACCATGAAAATCCCTGCACATTATTACACAGAATAGCTACTGGTCTTCTGTCCACTTCCAGACCACATGCAGGGGTCCACCAATGCATCAGTAACGACTGATAAAACAAAATCAAGTGGCCCTGAGGGTCACATTCATGTACTCAGAGGCCCTGAGAACATTGGCTTATCAATCCCAGCTACATGGTAGAATCACTTTGGCGGGGGGGCGGGGCTTTGAAAAGCCATCTATGTCTGAACCTAACCCAGGTCAATTCAATGAGCAGCTCTGGAGAGGAGGCCCAGGCATGGCTGAGAACCATAGTTGCAAACTTTACTTTGAAAGTAAAGTTTTCCTTACCTTACAACAGAAATTCTTAGGCACGGAGCTTATCTCCTGGTCTCCATTAACAGAATGGGGGAACAGATGAGGCTTATTGTGGGTTCCCTCCCCTATCAAGTATTAAGCAATCCTCTGAAGAAAGGGTCAGAAATCAAATTGCTTGTACTCCCAGATTCACAAAGAGGATAAAGATGCAGCCATGTAATGGGCCGAACCGTGTCCCCCCAAAATTTATATGTTGATGCCCTTATCCCAAGTACCTCAGAATGTGACTCTATTTGGAGATAGGATTTTTTAAAAGGCAATTACATTAAAATGAGATCATTAAAGTGGGCCCTAATCTACTATGACTGGTGTCCTCGCAGGAGGAAATCTGGTCACAGACACACACAAAGGGAAGACCATGGGAAGGCACACGGAGGAGATGGCTATCTACAAGCTTAAGGAGAGAGGTCTCAGACACCTTGATCTCGGGCTTCCAGCCTCCAGAATAGTAAAGAAAAAAAATGATTTATGTAGTTGAAGCCACTCAGTGTGTGGTACTTGGCTATGGCAGCCTGAGCAAAGGAATACGGCCCCTTTCTTCGAAAATCTAGCAGCAAGAATCTGAGACCCCCAAGATGATTCACAAGTTAATGGTCCTGACTCTAGGAGGCTTGGAGACTTTTTCCAGAGCCAAAAGCACATAGATAGCTCTTTTTCTGTCAGGAACACTTTTGTTGGAGTCTCACTAGAGGAGAAACACACACACACACACACACACAACTGTGTTTTAAGAGCCCCCAGGTCACTTACATCCCCGGGGGCCTGAGAACACTAACTCTGTCCCCATAGAGCCTTCGGGTTCCCTCAGAGAGCCGGCTGTCCCTGCACCTTGATCTGGTGGAGGACCGTGTTCCCTGCCTGGCAGAGCCAGCCCCCTTACTCTCCGGAGCCTTTCCCATTCAGATTGTATTCTGAAGCTCCCCATGTGGGGTGTGAAATGCATGAATGCTCTCAAAAGAGCATCTTTATCCCAGAGCCTGAGACTGTGACAAAGAGGGCATCTTCACCTGTGAATGAGCTTGATTTTTTCAGCTGCCACTGCTGGCTTCTCCAACAGAAGAACCGGCCTCTCTACAAATGGTGTCTCCAGAAGCAGTAGCAACATTCTGTAGCTAATAGCAGGCCAAGGCCATTGCTGCTACTGCTGGTTTTGGGTTTTGGGGGGGGGGGTGCTTTGTTTTGTTTTGTTTTTGCCAGGAAATGTTTTCTTTTAGCAGGCAACTTGAAAAATGCCCTTCCAAAGAACTGAGTTGTCAGTATAAATGCCTAAATGAACCTTTATTAGAACTATAAAAAAAAGGCGACTTAACATGTAATTGGACCATTCTTCATGCTTAAACACACTGTTAAAATCATGTCAATAGCTAAGTTAGAAACCCACAGTAAAAGGCAAACATTTTATCTGCAAGCTCCATTTTATAACCTGGTAAGATGAGACCACATGCATCTCTGTGTATTTCAAAAGATGATGGAGAGAAATTTGCCCAGGTACCTCTACGCCACTTGATTTTTTTTCCTCTCAGATTTACTGAAATTGGCTAATGGAAAGCCACCTGAACAGGATCCTTGCACAAATGCTTGCTGTGAGCAGGATGGAGAGATGTGCTTGAGTCCCCCACACCCCAGTATGGCTCCATTTCCATTCCCTTCCTAATCCTAATGCTCATAGAACTGTTTATTATCAACCAGTTTATAGATCTCTAGTTAATATTTGCTCAGGGCTTATGTTGATTTCTCAATACATGCAATTTTCTGGTTTCATCTTTATCTTTAAGGATTAGATTGGATCGAGCCGCCTTGTAGTAATTTAGTTTTTATCTTATGCCTTACAGTTTTATGTTCTTGTAATAGCACTTGCTTTTCCTTTTTTATTTAATTAAATATATCTTATTTCACAACTACAGCATTTTTGTTTTGAGTTTATTTATTTAACAGCTGGCAGGGTGCTGGTGTTTTGTAGAGGGAACCACGCTGGGTATTTTTAGAAATTCAGAAGTTGGGGAATGCACCAGCTGAGAAGATGCAAGAAAAATCTGAACTTGGGACATGAATGCTTAGAGATTAAACTTGGATTGCTTTGGTTGCCTGATGGAGCTCCATAGATTAAGTCCTTAAAACAAAACAGAAACAAAAACAAACAGACAACAACAACAAAGTATATTTAAAAGTATGCTCAAGAAAGATGTTCCAAGGCTCTATCTTTGCCCTTCCACAGAACAGCTGGCTATGTGCACAAGCTCAGTCAGTGAGGGAATACCAGGCATTGCAACCGCCTTAGAATTGCCTCCACATCATCCGCAAAAGGTGCTATAGATTTGTAAGGCTTTCCAGTTATCTGTGGCCCCTGTCACCAGTTCTATTCAACGGTCCTGTGGACACAAAATCTGGATCCGTACAAGTCATGAAGAGGTGTACGAGTACAGGTACCTCCGATAATAAGACGACTGAGGCACATGACCTTCTTCCAATATGGACCTATGGGATTCAATATACAGTGGGGTCCACAGCCCTCCCTTCCACTTGCTGACCCCACGAGGTCCCTTTCAGGGGACCTGAAAGCTCTTGAAGCAAGAGCTTGAAGCAACAGCAACAGCTTCACCAAAGGGGGGTTAAAGCAAGTCCACTGAGATAGCTGAGGCATAGATTTTAATTGGGGCTCAGATTTGGGGTCAGGAAAAGCTTGCACAACCCTGAGTGATCCCTCCTTAAATTTTGTGCTCCAGGGCTCCACGTCCTCCCCTCCTGGACTCGCTTTAGCCCTGTGGTCCGCTCTTGAATTATTATTATTATTATTATTATTTTTACCATCTGAACAAAAGCAACAATTTATTGGTAATGGCAATGAATGGAACATTGACAGTTTCTGGCAAGAATCAAGCAATTATCCAGGAGCTATGGATCTGACTACAATATGGTCTTCCAGTGTCTTCTGTACCTTACTGGCTTTTCCCTTTTTTGCCAACTACTCATTTGAAGTCATCCATATTTATTGCCTGGACTAGAGTACCAATAAAAGTGAAGTATGAAATTCTCCTTGTTTCTTCTTCACCTTGATTGGACTGAATAAATAACAGTTGTACTGTTAACATTCTGAAACTTAACATAACAAAGTGGGACAATGCCATCTTCTTCAATATCATCTTCTGTTAGTTCCAGAGCTTGAGCTGGTCCACTTCTTTCTGTTTCTCCAAAATCCACAGGATAGACTGATAAAAATGTTTACATACTTAGGACCCTGACCATTATCTGGCCCTTGAAATCTCATTGAATAAAGCATAACCGGTTGATTAAATGACACAGTAATAAGCAGCTGCTCATCACAATCAGATTCCAAGAAGGTCATATCTTTTCGTAAAGAGTTGTCAGATCCATGCTCATCACTTTCATTAAGACATTCACAGACAGCTTTGTTAAGAAAAGGCACTAAATCCATATAGCCTTTTGGCATACCTGTGTCCTCATTGTTCCCAGGGTCATTTTCTAAGTGCTGCTTCATTTTTTTCTTTTAGTCCAACAGCATCTGCTCCTTGATATTGATTCATTTTCACTTTGTTTAGAAAAAACAAAAATGTAGCTATTGCAGCCACTGACACACACAAGGCCCCAGGTAGGAAGCCACTGCAGGTCCTCAAGCTTCTGGTTGCACCTGTACCCGGGACCATTTTGAACTATGCACCAAATGCCTGTCCTCCATCCTGACCCTCTACTCTGTGGTCTTTCCCTGCGAAGCACCATCATTCTTTCAGGCTCCCAGTTAGAAAACCCTTGGAAGGTTCGCCAGCCTTTCCCATTCATCCCACTGGGCCAGGAAATCTTGCTGACTCTTCTCTTCTGTGCTCTCTCTTTCTTTCTAGAGCCTCAGCTCCTGCTTTAAATCAGACTCACATCATCTTATAGCTCATTGTACCAGACTCCTAAACAGCTTGGTGCCTGCAGGCCTACCCACCTCTGGCCCATCCTCCACACACGTGCTTTTCAAAGCATAGTCCCTGGACCAGTGGCATCAATATCACCTGGAAACCTGATAAAAATGCAAATTTTCAGACTCCATCCCAGAACCACTGAATCAGAAACTCTGGAGGTGGGATCCAGGAACTATAGTTTGAATCTGCCTTCATGATGCATACTAATGTTTAAGAATCATGCCTCTTGAGTACATAGATTAAGCTAAAATCTATGCTGCTTTCTGACTTAAAAATCCTTCAGTTCCCCCCCTGAAGATGAAAGTCAAATTCATTGTCCTGGCTCTTCAGGTACCTTGCAATATGTCACCATTCTATTGCACATCACTCACTGTCCTGTTAGCCATAACTCAAAGTCCAGCCAAGCTGCCATCCAGACTAACCCCCTGAGAATGGACAGCATTCTCTTTAGTCACCTCCTGTTTGCTAGGAATAACATCCATGTGTCCAATATCCATATTATTCTGTTGAAAGCATGCCTACACCAGTGCTCAGAATCCTGGGGATAAATTAACCATACAGGAGCAGTGGGCATTGCTGGGATTGGAAGGAAATTACCATGTGCCGAGTGCCTGCCACTGGCCAACCCTGTTGTTGACTAGCTCCCCTATTATGTCTCACTGAATACTCATCAAAAGAATCCTATGAAGGACTGATGGAAAATAGGAGGCCAGTATACCCAAGTCCTAAGGTGTATACAAAGGAGAGTGAATACTCTATCCCCTCCATGGGATGGAGTAGAGTAGCAATAGTTGTAAAAACATGAAAAGTTGGGAAAACAAAACAAAAAAAATCCATGCTAAACCCAGTGCCTTCCCCCATGTTGTTCTGGAATCCGAGAATCCAATCACCAGTCCCAGGCTCATCCTATAAGTCCCTTAATATATATATATATATATATATATATATATTTTTTTTTTTTTTCCCTGGGCTGACTGCTGCTGAAGCAACAAAGTCAGAGGGGCCCTCCGGTTAGGCCTCTGATCCAAAGACCCAGCTCCACTGTTTCTGCTGAGTCAGGTAAGAAGAACCAGCCCCAGAAAGAATATGGGAGGCACCAGGGCTGGGGGACTGGTCGGGGAGAACTGGGTCAGATGCTGGGGATCCGGGTTCCTCAGCGACAGGTCTACTGGACTCAAGGCCACAGGCACTCCAGACCCCAGCAGCTGGCCTGTGCTTTGCTGAGTTTGCACATAATGAGGTCACTGAATCAGCCTCTAATGGCCCATGTGACACAAGTGTCTGGGCATAGCATACTGCTCAGGCAAACCCCAAATGCCCACAGGTATAATGAAGTGGTCACCTAAAGTTTCGGGAGCTGCAGAGACACTGCCGTCAAACCAACCTTCACATCTCAAACTCTGCCAGGCGCTGCCACCCTTCCCAGAGCCTCCGCAGAGCCCAGCATGAATCCTGCATCTTGGGGCACTGTGGGAAGGGGGCTGCTTCTGAATTTTCGCTCTTATAGTCTGAGCCTTTCAAGGGTGTTTTGCCTTCCAGATTTATTTCGGCAAGTTGCTGTTAATTGTGTTTTCAATTAGTTATGTTTAAAACATCTTGCGATTTGGGCAACTGAAATTGCAGTGCATTAATAATTATTAAACAGAGGTTCTAATCCATTATTTATTGAATAAATTTTTAATACTAATGCAGAATCCATTGTCACTGCCACCATGAGTTTGGCCATTAAGGAAAAAGCTGACGAAAGGAAACTGAAGCTCCAGGATTCTTAAGTGAAGGCCTGTGGAGCAGAGCTTCCTGGAGGAAGGACTGGCAGCTGCTTCTCTTTCATGTCTGTTTAATCAAGGCTTTGTTGCCTGGAGAAACAGGGGGTGTTCCCACATAGTAGGTACTCAGCAAATGTTTGCACAGAGAGCGAATGAATGAATGAGTAAATAAATGAATTTAAGAGGAATTAAACTAGGAGAGACTCTGTAAGATCTCAGATCCTTTCTAGTTTAACCATTAACAAACACAGAGCATTCAGCCAGGCAATGAAGTGTCCGTGACGGATAAGACAGTAATCCTCTCCCTCTTAGTCTGACAGATCATCATTACACAAATTTAAATATAATTATAAAGATGTGGTAAGCCAAGGTGGCACAGAAACCCATATGAGGAGGTGAAGCTTGCCGGAGCAGTCAGAGAAGGCTTCAGCAAACACGCGATGTCAGGTCCCACGCGCCGAGTTTTCCTGATGCAGCTATGAGGGAAGGGAGTACGTCAAGCAGATTTAGGGGCCTGGGCAAAGACAGACACAAACGTGGGCATGCTGAAGAGCATAAGGAGTCTGCTGGGAGAATGACGAAGCGACCTGGAGAAGAGGACGGGGACAAGAAGACAAGAGCTTTGTGAGCCCCACTCACAGGTTTTGTTTCCGTCCTGGAGTCAAACCCACGGGGCGGGGGCGGGGGGGGGGGATTAAGCAAGGGACTGATGGGAAAGATTTTTATTTCAGGGCAAGCATACCAACTCCGTTCCACTGTGTAGTCTAAGCAACAGGCTGAGGGGTGTCGGCAAAGTTGCAGCGATGGTGAGGAGCGAGGTGGGGAGTGAGAGTGCTGTAGTAGCCACAAGTATGGAACGTCGGCCCGCAACTCCAGGGAGCGGGTGAGGAAGGCAAAGAGAGGACTAGTGCTTTGGCCATGGTGGTTTTGAGGAAGGAGGACTAGGCTAAATGGGTGTTGGGGGAGGGAGGATGACCCATGTAACGAAAAGTTTTAGAAATGTTAACTTTGAGGTGCCTACGGGATATCCAGGAGGAAACCCAACCAACAATTGGACATACGGATCTGGAGACCAGAAAGAGATACAGACTGAGCTCTAGGTGCAGAATCATTCGCACAAGGGTGACTGTTTCAAGCATCTGTTCAGAATATAATCTGTCCAACACTTGGCTAGATAAATTGTCTGCTATGGGAAGTCATTTAAAAAGATCATCTATCGAATTTTTTTAAAAAGGAAATCTAGACATAGGGAGAGTCCAGCATCTCTGTCTAGGGAAAAGAAAGGGATACAGTGAGAAAATTAAGCACTAAAATGAAAAGGGATTTTTTTAGAATCCACACCAGTCTTAGGTTCAACCCAAAACTAATTATCAATTAATATTATAAAACACCACCTCTAAACCTTTGGAATTCCAGGGATGCAAAAGTGGCATCATAAAACCCCCCTCTGCCTCCTCAAAATCCCTCAGAAGCTTTGACCCCCCAGTTCCACCTTCCTGCCCCACCTCTTTCCAGGAAGTTCTCTGACTATTGACGACTAGAAAGTCTCTGCCCTCTGAGCACCTGTAGCCCTGCCAACCTCGGATCCTCTTCAGGCTCTGAGCACATATGGCCAGGGGATGGCTAATTTGTCCTGCTCAACCATACACTCATATAAGAGATCTGTACAACTAGGGCTCCTGGAAGGCCACAACCCATCTGGAGATTCCAGCAAGACCTAGCACAGGGATGAACACATAACAGTTTGTTCTGGTAATTTCTGGTTCCCCCCAGGAACACTATCATCTCTGCCCTACTTCCAGGGTGGCTCAGCTTGGCCAAGCACAGAGATGAGTTGTGAGAGCTTGAGTATAATGGCCCATTGGGTCCAGGTCTCACACATCTTCTGTCAAGTTCCAGCACCAGTGGGATCATACAGCCCTGGATCATACAAGCTGGTCAGCTGAGAGAAGACAGGAGAAGAGGATGGGGGAGGCAAGATGGGTTCAGTTGGGTGACATTCCACCTTCGATCTCTGGAAATACTTTGGAATCCCTCAGGATAGACAGTCGAAGGACATAAAACACAACTCCTTTGCTGGAGAAAGTGCAAATGAGCAGTATAACATCAAAAGATGGAGCGGCCATGCCCACCTTCACGTGAGCTGTATGCTAGGCCAGCAGACTCAGAAGTGAGGTGTGGGGAGCTGGCAGAGGCACAGGCATGAAAGCATTGTCCATGCAGGACATGGAACAGTGAAAGGTGAGCCACGTCAGGAAGCTGTCTCCATCCTTCCAGACAAAAGCCACCATTTACCTCTCTATTTGTTTTCCTATCTGTGTCCTTGATATAAGCTCCTAGGAGCCAAAAACCTGAATTTCTCACCTTCCTACTCTTTACAATGCCTAGCAAAGGACTCAGTACATTGTAGACATTCAACAAATTGCTGTTGAATAGACAAATAAATAAACCCTATTTGCAAGGATCCTTATTTACTATAAAATAGTTGAGACTTTCATAAGTGAGCTTCTAATCCATCACCAAGCTGGAAGGAAAATATAGAACAATAATGTCAAATACTACTGAGCAGTGCTATGTGACTTTCTAAATACATGCTACTAACCCAAGGCCAACAGAAAGAGTAGAGGGGAGAAGCAGGTATAAGCTCAAAGGCCACTGCATGACTGTGTGGTGTTTCAGTTGTGTCTGCTATTTGGGTCCACATCTTCCAGGAGAGACTGAAGATCTATTAACAGTTGGATTTTAGGGGAAGTCTTTTTAAAGGAAAATGTTGTGCCTTGTGAATATTCTGTGTCCTCAAGGAAAAGAAAAGCAGGGGAAAAAAACCCTGCAATCAGCCCACTCAGGAAGAACTGGGTTGGGGCCAGGAAATCAAAATGAGAATGAATGTAGCATTTGGCATTGCTACCACTATCAGGAGATGCAATATAAATATAAATATAAATATAAATATAAATATAAATATAAATAAATATATTTTATATATATATATTTTTTAAGAAAGGGAGGGAGAAAAGGGTGGTAGTCTTCATTAAAATTACACCAGCCAAGGAACAGCAGGAGTGGAATATTCTTTTTTTATTTTAAACTACTGAATATAGCATCATCATGCCACTGAGAGATGCAAACCACTGTCACCAACATACAAATCTGATTACTTTTTAAATAACAATGACAACAGCATTGGCAATAAAACATGTAATCAAATTAAAGATAACATGTAATTTGACTTATGTTGACAGCCTCAAAAATATTACTGCTATTGTCCCTTTCCACAGGTGAGAAATTCAGAGTCCTCAAGTTAACCAGTGGTAGATCTGGGGTTCAAATGTACATCTTCAACTTCTGTGCTTTTTCTTCTTTTGTGGCTTGGAGAACTTTCTGATGGCTAATTTCCTATAGATCTCGGGAATAAATGGTGGTGTTTCTCATTCCTGGGTAAGGTCCCAAGTCACCCAGAAAACAGATCTACAGAGGCCCTTGTGTCTTTTCTATCCAGCTGATACCTAAATCTCATAACTAGCAGTATGACACCCACTTTTTCCAGGCCTGGATTCATGGTGAAGCTAGCCCCACCTAGAAGCCATGAAGCAGTTTAGTCTAGAACAGGGCTGCCTGATGACCCAATCAGAAAGAGATTCATAGTTGGAGATCAGGAATCACATTTCTGAAATTATTACACTTGCAAGAGGCAGCTTTAACGGCTTGTCGCTAGATTGTGCAGCCACGCTCTCCTCCTAGCCTGCTGCTACACCAGCACACTCACTGTGAAAACGAGAATGAAAACAGTTAATGCACAGTCTTATTGTGAGTGTATGCTGCAAAAAAAAAAAAAAAAAAAGAAAGAAAGAAAGAGAGAGAAGGAAAGAAGAAAGAAAGAAAGAAAGAAAGAAAGAAAGAAAGAAAGAAAGAAAGAAAGAAAAGGAGCATGAATAAACACTTGTTAATGAAGTCCACACCAGCTCAGGAAGACAAGCCTGAAGACTGACATACCCCTGACTCTTCCCTGTAAGGCTGACCTTGGACCCCAGGGTCAGAGTGAGAGGGAAAGCAAGGATCAGGACTCAGTGCATTAGTAATGGTTTTCCAGAGAAAAAGAACCAACAGGATGTGGAGAGAGCTCTGGGAGAGGAGATTTGTCATAGGAACTGGATCATATGGCTATGGAGGCCGAGAAGGGCCACAGCCTGCCGTCTGCAAACTGGACAGACAAGAAAGGTTGTGTTAAAGTTGGTCTACGAGTCCAAAGGCTGAAAGAATCAGGAGCTCTGATGTCCGACGGCAGGAGGAAGCGGATATCTCGGCTCGAGAGAAAGCAGTCCTTTCTTCAGTTTTTTTGTTCCATGGAGGCCCCCAACGGATTCGATGATGCCTCCCCCTCACTGGATCAGCCTTACTCAGTCTAATGAGTCAAATGAGAAGCTCTTCCAGAAACACTCTCTCACATCCCAGAAACAAAGTGCGGCTGCCTATCTGGGCATCCCTGAGGCCAGTGAAGCTGACGCACAAGTCTAATCCTCACACCCAGGGTGCCCTCCAGCTCGAGAACAAAGCTGCAGCCGGGCTCCGTCACCCGTGTCTGCTTCCTGGAACAGGGACGCGCCCCAGCCTGATGGCGCTGACTGCGTCTCATTCCACTTCTAATGTGCCCATCCTGCCCTGATTCAGACAATAACAGCCTCTCTTCAGTGACACCCCTCTCTCTTCCCTTGACCACACGAAACCCCCTCGTTTCTCCTTCCCTCCCCTGCACTTAGTAACCTCAGTCGGCTTGGGGCTCAATGAGCCAGCTAATGCAGCTTGGCCGAGAACACGACAAGACGACAAGAGCACGTCCTGGGCACACCGAGGAGTGACCCCAGCAGTCGTGGGGCTATTACACACTGCGTCGTTTCCCGCTCTGTATCTAGGCTGGGAATTCAGGAGGCCAGCGGGCTCTGGATCCCTCAAGGGGAACCAAGATCACCTAAGTATGACCTCACCTGTCACACAGTTCGCCTCCTCCCGCCCCCAGGCTTAGATGGATGAGCAAAAGGTTTATCTCGTTTATTAAAGGAGCAATGCTTTGTCTTTTAGAGAAACACACTGAAATATTTATTGAGGAAATGATGTGATTTATAAGATTTCCTCCAAAACAATATGGGGGAGGGGGGTGTCCAGAATGTGGTCAGGGTATGGATGGAGCAGGTAGGGTTTGGGGTAAATTGCCATGGGAACTGGGTGATGGGTACAGGAGGGTTCCCTAAAAGAAACTGTCTACCTTTGCATCTGCTCAAAAATTCTTCATAAAAATGCCACTTTTTAAATAGCATTCTTTAAACCTGAAAAGCTTCAGTAAATATTCCTAAAGAGCACCATGTTAAATAAATAAAATGACAAGATGTGCTTGGTACCCTTCTCACTAATTCAGACTGTTTTTTATTCATTGTTTAACCTGGTTTTTACATTCTGAGTTCATCAGAGAACTTCCTTTTAATTTATCCTAAATCTTTATTTCAAAAACAGCCCCCAAGGAGAGCTTCCAAATTGCAAACCAGATTGACATCCGGAGGCTTTTCTGGCAGCTTGTCCCCAGCCTTCTCCCACCTTAGCCATGAGCAGACTCTTTTCCTCACTGGCCAATTTAGAGAATGTAATGACCCTAACACTTTCCCGCTTTCCTCTTCACCTGGCTGTCCTGCACTCTCGTGCTCCGGCAAAAGCGGCAAAGGAGAGGCGAGGAGACCACACTCATGGTGGTGACTTTAATCCCCTCTGGAAAAATATTCTAATTCACTGGAAAACATAAGAATCTTCTCCATTGACCCCAACCCATACGTAAACAGCTACGTGGACTCTGGGACCACATCTCAGGTACTTCTGTTTATCAGCCCACAATATACCCAAATTATAGGCCTGCTGCTTACAGAAAGAGCCTTGCAGAAGAGAGTGTACATAAAAGCTGGTCCTATCAAATCCCAAAAAGCCCTCGCCACCTCAATCAGCATTTGCTCTACGCTTAGCTAACTGCTCAGACCCGTCAGACCCCTCCCCCATCTCGGTGCCGTCTTGATACCTTGCTGTTCTCGCTCTAGCACCTTGGGAATGTCACCTTCTATCCAGATCACCCCATTCCAACAAAGATAACATTTCTAAAATTGGTTTATATGTAAATTAATTGGGATTTTAGTCAGAGAAACGAATACATGTGTATGCACAAAAACTGATTTCCCTTGGGAGATTCTGATGGCAATTACTACCCAATTATACTGAGGATCAACACTGACAACCTTCCACCCAGCCACCTGACACCCCATTCCCCAATGCCACCCTGAGCGCAGCTCAGAGCAGCGACAGCGAAAACAGACATCACTTCTTAGCTCTCTTTCTCCATGTTTGCCCGTGCATAAGAAATGGCTTTCAAAAGTGTGCAATAGCAGAGGGTGGAAAGAACACCAGCCCTGTGCCCTCTGTGCTCTAAATCCAGGGCCAACCAAGGGTGGAGAAGGGGTAATTCTGGAATACAGTAAGAGTAAAAGACAGAATGCTGCCCCTTCCAGGGATAAAATATGTGGTTTCTTTGGCTCATGTCTTCTCCTTCCCTCGTGAATTGTGCTTACTACCTGGTTAACCGATTAAACAACCCAATGCTATTTGATGGAACGTTCATACCCCCCTGATTCTCTGGGCAAAAAATAGATTCCTGATATTTCTTCCAAACATATTTTTTATGCTACATTTTCCATCCACTTGGCACAAAGACAGGTGCAGATAAACAAGAGCAAATACAGCTGGACGACTGCTGTCGCTTTGGGTCTATGCTTAAGATTCAGCACTCTCTCACCCAGTGACAATCTTTGTTTTATCTTGTATTCTCATGAACTGCCAAATCTTTAACATACGGGCCTGGGTGTCAGTTAGCAAAGGACAACCAGCCTTCAGTAACTCCAGATTTCCACCCAGGAAATGTATAGTTACTATTGAGAATCCTGCAACATGCTTTTGCAAGCTCGAAGAAGCCAAAGGTGTCAGGCCACCCTTCCCAAGTCAAGCGGCAGCAACTACCATATTCCCAGGCTCTCCTGCTTGTACATTCAGCCAACCCCAGGGGGCAACCACCCATCCCCTTCCAGACAATCTGGAGCCATTCCAATCTGTTGGCCTTGGGGGATGGGCAGATGTAAGCAATACCTTGTGAAAGCTTCCTATGTTTCCAAGAGAAGGCAAGACCAATGTTAGTACAAGAAAGAGACAATAAGAGTATCTTTAGATGAGATCACTACCCCCCTTCTCCTAAGGAAGTTTGACCAGGCAAGGCAGGTTGGATTTTTCCGCAAATTTTTAAAGCTGTGGCAACTGAGACTCAAAAAATGAAGTCATTTTAAAGTTTTAAAAAATAGTAGTCATTCAACAAATATTTAGTTGATGAACAACTGAAAAAAGACAGTCAGACAGAAATACCAGACTTCAACCTCTTCTTTTTTCCTCCTCTTAAGAGTCCCAACCTTTAAGTGAAAGATATGGTTACTAGGAAACCTGGTGACTTTGATCCCAAGAGATGTCCTACTTGTTTCTGAAAACTGTCTGAAGTGTGTTTTTTTATTATTATTATGTTCAGTTAGCCAACACATGGTACATCATTAACTTTTGATGTAGTGCTCAAAGATTCATTAGTTGTGTGTAACACCTAATGTTTAGATTATATCCCAGAGAGGGCTTCCCCATTCTCAACCCTGCTGGCCAGAGATCCTCCCTACCAAAAGCCTTTCAAAGACCCTCCTTAAAATTAGGACCCCAAGTTCCCGGTAGAGCTGAGTCTTATCAAGTTTACTTTCCTTCAGTTTAAGCACCCAGCCAGAGCAGAAGCACATTTGCTGCAAGTTTCCCCACCTACAAGAACTGGGCAGCTTCACCAATCAAACGCAGAGAGGAGAATCAGAGGCAGTGTTTCATAGGAGCCATGCTAAATTGGAACTTAAGTCTGGCTCCCTAAGTTACTGAAATTATTATTTCATTGGGCACTGATTCCAATTAACCCCAGCCCCACGAAGGCCCTCCACTGGGGTACAAAGGAGTGACATAAAAAATGGGAAACCAGGTTCTGATGTTCAGAACCTGAGTGCCACTTTGTATGTCTTAGCAAAACAGCTGGAATGTCACCTCAGATGCACAGAATGTTCTACCAGTTTTTAAGGAACACTTCCATTATGACACTGGATGTTCATGTCCACCCTGTGAAAAGTGTCTGCTCGGGATCAGTACCCTCACCGTGTACCTGGGCAATCCTGCAACATTCAGCAAGTCACCTACATTTAGACAAGACTCACTGACAAGAGGCTGACCCAAATCCTAGGGGTGCCTCCATCTCTTCTTGCTGGTGATGGCTGTCACTCACTGTTCCTGCTTCCTGCAGCCCAGTACACTCCTCTGGGCCCTCTCTACACTGAGAAATCAGGAAGGCACCGATCTGCCTCTGTCTCGCGCCCCACCTGTCTCTTTTCACTGCCCTTTTTCCTCATGTGGTGTGGCCCTCCCAGGAACGAGGCCAGGTCTGCAAGCATCAGCCCTTCCCTGCAGCCTGGCACTTTGGCTTGTCTGGGGAAAATGCCACATAATGCATTTATAGATTAATTTGGTGAGAATTCATTAAGTATATTCTTTCCTTTGTTAAAAGTCTTCTTATATGTACTTCAAAAGATTTATTTTTCTTCCATTTATATTTTATATTTAGGTATCTTGTGAGATCCTGTTGGTATTGCAAATGTCACTTTACATTTTTTTATGTCTTCAGGTTTTACTTCTGATAGGAAGGACACTACATTTTTATGTCACCTTACTTCCTAACTGCACTCTTATTGGTTCTCATAGGTTGGGGTTTTTTTGTTTTGTTTTGTTCTGTTTTTGTGTTTTGACAATTTTTGTTACTTCATTGATCAGGACCTCCATAACTTTGTGATTTTAGTAATGTAAGCCTTTTGTGTGCTTTGGTCTTGGTCTTTTGCTTATTGTTTTCCTATTCTATATTTCATTAATTTCAGCTTGAATTTTTATTATTTTCCTCTTTCTGTTTGCTTTAGATTTAGTGTGCTTTTTTCACCGGTGTTTAAAGATGAAAGATCATGTTATTGATTTCAGATCTTTCTTTTATTAATATAGGCATTTAGAACTATAAATTTTCCATCTAAACACCACTTAAGGTTTTAGTATGTGTATCTTCACTTTCATTCATCTCAAAGTATTTTCTAATTTCCCTTCAATTTCTTCTTTAACCCACGGTCATGTAGGGGTGGGATGTTGAATTTCCACATGTCTTTTAATTTTCTCTTCTGTTGTTATTGATTTGTACTTTTACCCTGTTATGATCAGAGAGTATCTTTTGTAGGATTCTAATTCTTTGACCTTTATCAAAGCTTTTTTCATGGACTACCACACGGGCTAGCCTAGAAAGCATGCCATGTACCCTTGGCTCTTGTTTCTTTAGATGCCTGTCAGGCCTGCATGGTTTACAGTCATGTTCAAGTCTCCTATTTCCTTGTTAGTCCTCTGCCTAGTTGTTCTATCCATTATTGAAAGGAGAGAGTCAAAGTCTCCAACTATTCCTTTTGCAGTGTGTGTTTCTCCCTGCAGGTCTCATAGTAGTTGTGGGCTCTGTTGTTAGGTGTGTATAAGTACTTGTTCTAGGATCATGATAGACTAATATTTGTATAACTATAAAATGTCTCTTTAAACATTTTGTTTTTGCCTTTTGTTTATGTTGTCTGATACTAGTAATAACCACTCCCAATTTCTTATAGTTGATGTTTGCATGATAGGTCTTTTTCCATCCTTTTATGTTCATCCTATTTGTGTCTTTGAATTTCAAATGTACCTCTTAGAGACACCATATGGTTGGATCATGATTTTTTTTGTAAACTGGTCTGACAATCTCTGCCTTTTGATTGGATTTTAATTCATCCATATTTAATGCTGCTATTGTTATATAGTTGACCCTAGAACAACACAGGTTTGAACTGTGCTGATTCACTTATATGTGGAGTTTTTGATAAATATTAGACAGTACTATAAATGTATTTTCTCCTCCTTATGATTTTCATATTAATATTTTCTTTTCTCTAGGTTATTGTAAGAATATAATAAATAATGCATATAATATAAAAAGCATGTGATAATCAACTGTTTATATTATCCATTAAGTTTCTAATCCAAAGTTGGTTATTAGTAATTAAGTTTTGGGGGGAGTCAAAAGTTATACATGGATTTTTCTGCAAGGGGGGTTGGTGCCCCCAACCTCTGCAATTTTCATAGTTCAACTCTAGCTGAATTTGCAGCTACTTTGCTTTTTATTTTCCATAGGCATGTCTTTTTCATTCCTCTATTTTTCCTTTACTGTTTCCTTTTACATCAAGCAAATATTTTCCAAAGCAGCATTTTAATTCTTATAAATGATATTTTACCATTCTGAAGTTATTTCTTAGTGGTTGCTGTAGGGCTTACCATCTACATGCTAATTTATTAAAATCTATTTCAGATTTATACCAGTGAGGCAAGGTAATGTTACTCCTATGTAACCCTTTACTTTCTTCCTCCTTGTTGTGCTATTATTGGTATGTACACTACATCTAGATATGCCACAAGCCCCAAATACATTGTTATCACTTTTTACTTTATACAATGTTATGCCTTCTAAAACTGAGAGAACAAAAGAAAATAAATATTTATTTATAGAGTTTTTTTTAATTACTTTCTCATTTGTCATTTCTGGTTCTTTGTTCCTGTAAATTCAAGTTACCAACTTGTGTGATTTCCTTAATTTCCTTACGCTAGTCCAGCTTTTCTCCTACCCATCTCGTGGCCCTTGTATTGGAAAGCATATTACATTTCTCTCTGCTCAGGATCCAACAATACAATTATAATCATATTGTTTACTACAGCTGCTTTCTAATTCAGTTAAGAAAAGAAAGAATACACATTTATACTTTCCTTCAAAATGACACAATGATCATCACTTTTCATGTTTCTCATGTGGGTTCAAATTGCTGTCTGAAGTCATTTGTTTTTATCCTGGAGAACTTCTTGTAGGTCTGATAGCAACAAATTCTCTCAGATTGTGTTTATATAGTTTATAAAAAGTTTTCATTTACCTTCATCTTCAAAAGATTGTTGGGCTAAATATAAGATTTTTGGTGGGCCGGTTAGGTTTTTGTTGTTGCCGCTACTGCTTTTCCAGAACCTTAAAGATGTCATCACACTGCCTTCTGGCCTGTATTGTTGCTGATGAAAAGTTAGTTGGTAATAAGGTCCCTTTGTATGTGATAAGACGTTTTCTCTTGCTTCTTCCAAGATTTTATCTTTCAGAATTTTCACAATACTGCATCTGATTGTTGATCTCTCTGCATTTGCTGTATTTGGGATCTACTGGGCCTCTGAGTTGTATAGATTAATGGTTTTCATCAAATTTCAGAAATTTTCGGCCATGATTTCTTCAAACATTTTTTTCTGTCCTTTTTCTCCTCTCCTTCTGGTATCTCATCACACATATATGTCCCATATATTCCTGAAGCTGTTTATTTTTAATTTTTTTCTCTCAGTTTAGATTGTGTAATCTCTATCAATCTGTAAGTTTACTGATTCTTTCTTCAGCCAGTTCAAATCTACTGTTAAGCTCCTCTAGTAAAATCTTAATTCCAGTTACTGTGCTTTTCACCTTCATAATTTCCATTTGGTTATTTTTTATCATTTCTCTCTTTTTGTTACTATCTATTTCATGAGACGTTGTTATACACTCCCTCCTTCCTTCATTCCTTTAAGCATATTTTTTCCTAGAGTTCTCTGGATGTACTTATATGTTGATTTGAAGTCTTTGTCTCAAAGTCAGGCCAATCACAGACACTTTCTACAGCTTTCTTTTTTCCCATATGGGTCATCTTCTACTTCTTTGTGTTACATCCCTTATCATACTTTATTGAAAACTGGACACTTTGGACAGTATATTGTAGAAACTCTATACACTGATCTCCTCCTCTGGGTCTCACTGTTGTTTTTTGCCTATTTATTTGTTTTGCAATTGGATGGATTATTTTAGTGGTCTATTTCCCCCTAATAATACCTCGTCTGTTGTAACTGCTCAAAAGGCACAGGCAAGATCCTGCACATTGTCACTCTGGGATGGCGGTGATTTTACTAGTGCTCTATTTGTTTCCTTCCTTCGTTTCTCTATGTTGTCTGTCTCCATCAGTATCATGCCTAGCTATTAGCCTCCACTAATTGCTGGCTAATTATTATTTTTGACAATCCCCTGAGGCACATATTGCTCTACAGTCTGTTGCAATTAAATTTGGATACTTTTGCAGAGTTATCTTTGAGACCGGTCTTGGAGATCTGTGTGTGTCAACCCCAGGAGGGATCTTCTTAGCTAACTCTTTCTATAGTTCTCTCTGACAAACTTCCAAATGGTCTAAGGTTTACCTTAATGTTTTAATGGAGCTACCAGTCTCCTCTTAACTTCATATTTCTAAAATCTCCATTGTCTCTAAGAGAACTCCTAAGCTGGAATTTCCTCACACTATGATACCAATAAATTCAGTGTACTTGGGAAGGGCTTCAGCGCTCTTTGTTCTTATGGCCTACCTCTCCTCTTGAGCAACAAATCTGCACCACAACTCCACAACTGGCAGTAGGGACAGTGGCCTACTTCACTGAGGCACACCTCTACTCCTTGAGCTTCATCAGTGCTACCCTGGGTTGGGGCAAAAACCTCAAGTCTTTGTGACTTGCCACTCCTGTCATGGATTGCCCTACAATCAAGCTAGGTTGAGGTGATTAGGACCCCTCTTCCTGGACTTCTATGGCCAGGGTAGATTTTTTTTTTCCAAGGAGAATGGGGAAAGGAAGAGAGCCCTGTTTCTCTCAGTCACTCTTGCCTAGAATAGAGCCTCTGGAACACGGACATGGGAGTGGACGAGTAAAATGAGAAGTGCTAATGGTCTGCCCCTCCCTGGGAGACACCATAGCTCCCAACTGGATAAAAATGGAGCCTTGTGCTCTTGACTGCATTTGCTATGAGTGGATGTGCAGCTTTGTAAACTAGGAGGGTGAGAAAGGAGGAGAAAATCTTGCAGCAAATGCCCCAGACTTCCCCTGATTCTTGCCAAAACTCAGTAAAACTTCTTCAATAAGTATTTCTTCATATGCTCTATTCCCTAAAGACAATTTCTAGAGACTTTAAATGTTTTTGTAAATATCTTTAATTTGCACCAGTTATATTTTTAGGCTAAGGAGAGGGTCCATGCTTCTCACACCACAGTTCCAGAAATCACCTCTCTACAAGTATTTCTTGGGTTCCTACAGTGTGAGGACAACCCACACTTTGGGGTCTAGGTGGCAACTTGGATCCTGAACCATTGAAAAAAAGGACAAGAAGATGGAGAGGTAAAAATCAAAGGCATGAGGGGAAGAAGGTAAGGAAGGAAGAGAGAAGAGAAAGAAAAAGATGGGACATGTCTGTCTAACCATAACTTTAACCACATGGCAAGAACAACAAAAATAAATCTGATTTCAGCCAGAGGCAATACTGAACACAATTTTGAAGTATGCAAACTTGGTCTCTGGCAGCTCTGCCTTCCAACTGTGGACTTCCTAGACTGTAGACTAGGAAGTCTACTTCCGGTGGTAGGAAGACTTCCTGTGAGGGAACTGCCACTCTGGTCTTTTCTCTCCCTCCTATGGTCCTCTTACAGCTCTACATTCAATTTCCAAAGGAATTTGCCCACTTCCTTTTGAATTCACATTAAACTCAATTCACATTAAAGAAGGTGTTACTGGCTGCAAACTGTTTTATATAAGATCTTGCTAGTGGAATTTGCCTTCTAACTGGGAAAACCCTATTAATCCCGAAGGTATAATCCTCAAACTAAGGAATCTAAGGATTCATCACTGAATCAGAAAAAAAAATTAATCCAAAGAGAAGGGTTCTATAACATTAACTAAGCCTCTTTTTTACTGGATCCTGAGGCCTCTAGAGCCAGATATTGTGGTTAAAGAATTTCTAACATGTCCACAGATCTGAGGAGGCATACTTTCTTAGTAAGCACAGCTGCTCTCCATTTGGTTAATGATAGCCTATTTCAAATTTGGTGTATGCAAACAAAAGAGCCAGCAGCCCCATCTTGATATAGCTTTCCCACAGAGGCCTCTGTGCCTCAGGCTGACACATGGTCTCTGGTAGAGACAGAAGTGTTTGTGTTGCATCTGATGCAACAAGACTGGACTGTGTCAGTGAGCACCAAGTATAGAGATCAGGTTATACTTTAATCTGGCAGCATTTAGAAGCAGACAAGCCAGTAGAAGATCATAGAAAGATACCAAAGGCCTTGCCAATAGCAGTGCCAGGACAGAAGCAAAAAGGAAGAAATAAGTACAGGAGAAACACACAAAGCTCTCAAGGCTCAGGCAAATTAAGCTCAATCCTTGTCTTTCTAGATGATTTTCTTAGGTTTCTCCGTGTGATCTCAAGGGTCAACCCAGTTTTAGTCAATTTGATGCTGGCCTGTGATCCCATATTTGGAAGAAAGTTATATTCTCTAACGGCCCATCATGTTACTACACCTTAGAAGTCTTCTTTGAGGATGGGTTTTTTTTTTTTTTTTTTTTCCCCTGGGAGAAGGGAGTTGGGCTTCTCTGTCTTCTTGTCTCCAATTGCACTCCATTTCACTCAAAATGGTTGAATAACAACCAACATTCCCCAAGATATCCATCCTGGAATAGAGGCTTCCATTTCTGTCCATCTGATTAAATATAACCAGAAGGTTGGAATTTGGAACGCGGAACCCCTCCTAGGAACAAGGGACAACCATTCTCCCCTATCTGGACTGAAATGTTTCACTAAAATCTATAGAGGATGAAAAGCAGGGAATAGTTTCAGGAGACCAAGCTTCTGAGATGACTCCTTCGATCTGTCCCACAAAAAGAGCTCCATAAGCATAGGAATTTCTTTCTGTCTTATTCACCACTATCTCTGTAAATTCCATCATAGTCCTAGCATATAGTCAGTGTTCAAATACTGACTGAATAAACAAGGCTGTTATTTTGCAAAGACAGATCATTTCTGGGTTGCCACATTTCATAAAGTACAATACATTCTCATCTTCAATAAAGTCAGCTGCTTTGGAGTACTTGGAATTGGCTCAATTCCTTGACAAATCACCTCCCCAAATCTAACCATTCTCTGCTGGTACTTTATAACTACTCAGCCAAATCATTTCTATACACTCCCAAATATGCTCAGGTGAATGAGAGCTTCACTGTCACAACCAATTTTAATGTCTGCCTCACAATCACTAGCACCACATAACTACAGCCAACATAAAGACTACTTTTGATATATAGGAAAGGATATGAGAGGCTGTTGTGTCAATTACAGGAGACTAAATGAAATGCCCACTGCAAACTGAAGTTGGCTTTCATATAAACTTGCCTCTTCTCAGCAGTCTGAGATTCCACATTGTGTGTGCATGTATGCATATGATGAGAGAAAGACAGAGAGGGAGTGAGGGGAAAAGAGGGACAGAAGAGCAAGAAAAGGGGAAAGAAGCAAGAACAGGAAATGCAATGAAGAACTTTCTCATCTCTTGCATCATTTCCTTTGACACCCTCACCTTTCAGCCCTTCACCTGTATAGAATTCTGTTTCATTAGCATCAGATAGTGAAGACTGTGTAATAGTAGCTTCCAGACAAGAGAACAAAAGAGAAGTGAAATATCACTTCTCCCACAAGAGTCTTTTGGCACTAATTCAGCACAGATACCACTACCGCATGCACCTTGATAGCTAAGCACCAGAGTCTTTGGTCCAGGTTTGGTTTCTGGGTCCTAGGAAGAAATGGCTGAATATGTTAATAAAAAATTGGAAGGAAAGGTGAATCATGAGAGACTATGGACTCTGAAAAACAATCTGAGGGGTTTGAAGTGGCGGGGGGGGGGTGGGAGGTCGGGGTACCAGGTGGTGGATATTATAGAGGGCACGGATTGCATGGAGCACTGGGTGTGGTGAAAAAATAATGATACGGTTATGCTGAAAATAAATAAATGAAATAAATAAATAAATAATAAAAATCCTAAATCAAGAGATTATTTTATAAAATTGGGCTGAGTAGGTAGCATCAGTTTATATATACCTAATATTCTCACAGGGAATTTTAATTAAATAGAATATGAGCCATGGTGCTATTATTGACTATTGTTAATTGTTAAAAAGAAGAAGACGACAACGACGATGACAATGATTACCATAGTAACAAAGTAACAGATAAACACGTGGTTAGCCTCCTTGAGGAAAATAAAACAAAATGAAATTCTGGATAGTGCCATATCACTCATGGTTTAAGTCCCAAAGTCTACAGTCTGGCATCCAAGGCCACCGAGATCAACCTCTAACCTGCCTTCCCAGTCCTGTCTCCCAGTTCTTGTAAATAATGCTTCTGCCACTTTGAAGTACTTGCTATTCCCTAATAATCAACCCCCTATGATCACCTACCACTTTTTGGTTCAACACATCTTTCAACTGGAAACCCACTTCCTCTCCATTTGTCCATGACCAAGTTATCCCCATGCCTCAAGGCCCATTTCAAATGCTACTTCCTTTCCAAAAATACTACCAGCAACTCCCAAAATTGCCAATTGCTCCCTCCTTCTCTAAACACCATACCCAGAGAGTCACTAGCCAAAATATCATATAATGATAGTAGTAGTAGAAATAGTAGCTTACAATAAAACCAGCTAATAAATATTAAATTCCTACTATTTGCGAGGTACAACATTATGTACTTAATATTCATTGACTCATTTATTTAATGATTTTCATATATATTTGACTTCCCCTAATCCTGATGGCAGGCTAAATGATCCTATTCTGCTATAATCCCTAGCATTATGCCTAGACACAGTCAATGATCAGTAAATGCTTACTGAATATAAATGAATTAATGTGCCAATGCATGAATGTATGAATGAATGAATAAATGAATGAATGAATAAAACAAAATTCTGTCCGGTTTTAGGCAGAATTTTCATAGACCAATGGGCTGGGCTCTTGGATTTGTAGTCACATTCTTTGAGTCCCTCTCTACTCTGGACCAAATTTCATAGCCTCATATAGCAAATCACAAAGTGCTTGTAGCTGCAATGTATGAATGGGAAGCCTTTTGCACAGGATCAAGCAGAGGATTCTGATCATCGAGTTTTCTAAATCACACTCAACCCCAATAAACTAGAAAACAGGATAGCAATCTTCTACCTTTCCATTCCTGGCCCACTCTCCCCAGCTGTGGCACCAAAACTTTAATGCTTCTCTGTATTACAGTAAGTGATAAATGATTTGAATTTATACCAGTTTATCTGAATATGCATCCCCTTCCAAGGGCACTTACAAGGCTTAGAGGTCAATGTTTAACTCAAAGGAACTGCAAGGCTATTTCCAATGTTAGTGGAAAGAAGAGAAAACATAACCAGAATTTATTGCATGTCTAGTCTCTGTCCGATATCTACATATATTTTCTCATCAAATTTGCACAATAATCTTACTAAATAATTATTAGAATAATAATAGTGTACTATATTCCAGGTACACTTCTAAAAATTTTGTGCATATTATCTCAGTGTTCCCATCAACATTATGAAAAAAGTACCATTTTTATCACCATTTAAGAGGTACAAAAACAACTATACAGATTGAAGTAACTTGCCCAATCTAGCAAAGAGTGGAGCCAGGATTCAAATCTAGTCCTTAGATGTATACTCCACATCTTCTAAGGGTAGTAGTTTTGCAAATCTACACATAAAGAAACTGCTTCTCAGAAATAGCACTAGACCTAAAGTCATATACTTAATATATAAAAGTTAGAATGCAAGTTTTAATATTTGATTCCAAAGTGAATGCCTTTAACTGAACCTTTCAGTTTAGGTGATCTATTAGGGCAACAGAAGTATTCTTTATGGAGCTTCTCAACTTGACATTCATGTGCTTTTAAACAAGTCTGTCCCTGAGAGTCAAAGTGATTTTACTGAGTTCTAGTTTTGCTCCAACCACTCCCAGAGCTAAACTTGTCTGTCCATGGTGCTGAATTTAAAGGTCAGCATGACAACGATAAAGCGGAAAATAAAAGGTAATCTGAATCTATATTATAAGGGATGCTGAATACTTCTTTGAATCTGGCCATTGAGAGTCAGTAAAGTCTCTTCCAAACCCTTTGCCTCAACCCACAAATCTCTCCTTTCTTCCAAAATCTTCAGGTTGAACAGGGTAAAAAGGCTTCCAATTAAAAAGAATTACTCAAGCTAATATCTTTTCAATTCCATAATTCCAAAGATTTCATTATCTGGGAATCAATGAAAAGTCAGCATGAGAAAGTCTATTTCATAAACATCAACCCAGATCTACACAGAGTTCAAATAAAAAGGAATCAGGGATTAGAAACTCTCAAGTGGGTCTGAAGCCACGCCACTGGGCTAATGGAGGGTGCTGAGGCTGGTGCTGAGACTGGTGCTGAGAACAAAGGCTAGAGACAGAGTATGTCTTTATATCTGGTAGAGAATTGATTTTCAAGCCATAAAAATGTTAGTTAAGGAAACACTGACATGAACTAGGGCAGGATGGGGGGAGAGAAGTTGGAAAATAGTAAGTGCAATTTCAGCTTATGAGAAATGGAATTAAAGTTAAGAGAAGGAAGGCAATCTATTGTTGTCCAGAAACTGGCAAACAGCACAGCCACTGCATCATTATAGTGGCAACGACCTGCTGTGTTCATTTGTCTCTGAGCTGTCTGATCTAGGAGCTCGGTGATTTATCTACTTTCCACAGCTTCAGCTGGGCCAGGCCAAGAGGATAACTTGGAGAAAGGGGTGGGGGTGAGGGTGGTGACACTCAAGTACCAAGCCAATGAACTCCATATGTCTTGTGTTAGGGAACACACTCATACATCAACCAATATCACAAGTTTATTTCACACCTACTATAAACAAATCTCTGTAGAAAGATTCTGGTCATGCAAAGCTTGAAAGGGGCACTGGCCTTGGAATGCTTACAATCTAGTGGCAAAGATTAAACATTCAGAAGACAAATTGATAATATATGTTGGATCATAGCTAGAGATAAGAGCAAACAGAACACAGAGGAGAACTGTTGACTTTCATATCATGAAAGGCTTCTGAGAAGAGGAAGCACTTGGATCAAACTTAAAGAGAAGGTAGGATTTGCACAGGCAGAAAAAAAAATGGTAAGCGTTTGAAGACAAAGCAATTAGCAAAGCTTCAGAGGCAGGAATGGATCAATCATGTTTTGGGAAAGGCCACACTGTCCATCCAAGGCCAACTTCATGATCCAAACCTAGATAAAACGTATACAGTCCCCAAGCTCTCCACATCAAGGGAGGAAGTAGAAGTAGAAATGATCACTTAAGGCTCTTTACATTAGTACTGAACTGAACAGCTTTGTCAAAAATTGAATGACTTCAGTACCAAAATTAAATTTTTAGATTTCTGGCCACAGTAGGACATGCTGCTGAAGTACACAGACACATCCAGACCACATGTTCTCTCACCCTGTGATTCTCCCAAAGAGTTATCTATGAAGTTAACGAAAACAAAACTTCTTTAAACTATTGTGTTCTAATCCTAGTAAATAAGAAAATGTGGTGGTAGTTAATCCTGGCAGGAAGAAGGATCCATAAAGATCCTCAGAAGTCAGACAAATAATGTTTTGTTTACCTGTCTTGGATTCAATGACCTCACTGCCAAGTTGTTACTCCAGCTAGGCACATCTCATTCTCATCACAAGTTAGGCTATCTCATAGAGCAGCCACCACAGCACAATTTACAGAACCAGAAATGGATTAGAAGAAAGGAAAGCTGAGGAACCCTTACAGCATGAAGGAGAAAACATCTTATTTCTAATTCTAGACATATTTCTTAAACAGATCTAATTTTCAATTATAACTCATGGAAGGAAGAACTAAGGGGAAGAAAGAATAAAAATTAAGATGCCACATCTCAGAATCAGTGGTTTTAAAATAATAATCTTGCTTGCATCACAACAGAAGGACCTTGGGTCTACGGAAGGGAAGCAGTAGCAAACACGGACTTAGGTATTGCAAACAATCTGCAGAAGAAGACCCATCCTGAGGAAGACTTAAGAGTAGTACACCTTCAGGCAAATAAAATTGAAACAAATGAAAGCAAATAAAAAGATAGCTAGCAAGTTGGCAATATTTGGCTCATGGAAATTCTAGTGAAAAAAAATACAAACTTCACTCAGAGAGTAGAGTTTGTCTGGACATAGACCTTGCCACACCACTGAAAACACGTTCTGGAACATGTTCCATATCTCCCAACTGTAAATTGCTGAGTATTCACATGTATAAAGCATTCATAAGTCATCTCACTTGATGACTTCAACTCTGAGTTTCCCTGATCCCCTAACTTCCTCCACCAGCACTTTTTAGAGCTCATCTGTGTTTTCTAGCAGCCTACCACAGTCTCTTCTGCAGGATGCTCTTTCTCCTTCCTGAGTGAAGGTGGTCCCCTGAAATGCAGCTCTCTCTTCACTCCCTTCCCATATTAAACTCAGTCCCAGAGACGGAATGGCAGAAGGCTTAGAATTCAATCACAGGGACCTCCAGTGACAAGCTTGGCAATGTTAGGCGATGTACTTAACCACTTTCAATCTGTTTCCTTATCAATCAAATACAGATAATAATACCTTCTCAGCTTATGTCAGTTGACAATTTTGAAAATCATATGAGATGATATAAGGGAGAGTGCTTTGAATACCGTAGAGACTTGTAAGCTGTTCATCTCTAAGGTAAGATGGGATGATAAAAATTGTAGCAAAAACTCTTTCATCTAGACTACCTCCCCTTCCAGTTCCTTCACTGTCTCTCTTCTGCCTAATCTGACTCAAAATACAACCCCCGTGATTCAAACCTGTCCATCTCTCCCCTATCCTTCTTCTACCTCCATTCTACCACTTTAAGACAACCAGAAGAAACTCTCTGGTGTAAGGCATGGATTAAAGAGACGCTCTGCTGAGCTCAGATAAATACAGAAGCTGGGGTATTATAAACCATACTGTTGTTCTACCAAGAAACATCACAATCTTGAATTTAACCATGAGAACTCTGAAGTCATACTTCCTAAGCTCAAATTCCATCTTCCCTAGTATTACTTGCCTTTTGACTTTAGGTGAATTGCTTGACATTTTTGTGCTACAAATTCTTCAACTATAAAATAGGGATGTTAACAGAAGTATCTACTTCATGGGATTGTTGTGATTTTTATATGAAATAAGATATATGAATTATCTGAGCCATTATAAATATGGAATATTTGGTATAATTTCACATAGTTAGAAGTAGTAACAGGGACATAATCGTTCAACAAATATTCAAAAATTAATTGGAAATCTATTTGCTCCAGGAACTGGGGATATGGTGAGAACAAAGCAGAGATCTGCTCAGGTTTATTAGAGTCTAGTGTGGAATAAAACTAAGCAAATAAGAAGTTATAGGAATGGTAAGTGCCATAATAAGGAAAAAATGAAGGATGTTGTGAAAACACATAGCAGGGCATCTTGGAAGGATGGGAAATGGGGAAAAGTAATAAGGTATTACAGACTGAATTATGTTAACCCAAAATTCATATGATTAAATTTTAAACCCCAAATCTCATAATGTGACTGTATTTGGAAATAAGTTTTTTAATGAGGTAACTCAGGTTAAAAGAAGTCATTAGGTAGGCCTTTATAAAAGACAACTGATTCTGTCCTGTCCTTTACAGGTAGATGAAATTAAGACACAGACATCCACAAAGGGAGACCATGTGAAGACACAAGGAGAAGGCAGCCATCTACAAGCCAAAAAGTGAGACCCTCAGAAGAAATCAACCCTGCTGTTACTTTAATCTTGGACTTCCAATCTCCAGAATTGTGAAGACATAAATACTTTGCTGTTTGAGATACCCAGTTTGTGGTTGAATCCCTATTATTGCAGCTCTCACAGACTAATATAATACATGGAGTATGACAATGGAAGCCTGCAGAAACATGTGACCATACACCTGAAACTGAAGTATGAAGACTGAAGTATGAGGGAAGAAGCCAAGAGGCCAAAATAGAAAGTCAATGCCATATAAAGACTCCACCCCCAAACTACTAGAACTCATACAGCAATTCAGCAACGTGGCAGGATACAAAGTCAATGTGCATCAATCAGTGGCTTTCTTATACACTAACAATGAAAATATAGAAAGGGAAATTAGAGAATCAATTCCATTTACTATAGCACCAAAAACCATAAGATACCTGGGAATAAACCTAACCAAAGAGGGAAAAGATCTGTACTCGAGGAACTACAGAACACTCATGAAAGAAATTGAAGAAGACACAAATAGATGGAAGACCATTCCATGCTCTTGGATCAGAAGAATAAACATTGTTAAAATGTCTATACTGCCTAGAACAATCTATACTCTTAATGCCATTCTGATCAAAATTACACCGGTATTCTTCAAAGAGCTGGAGCAAATAATCCAAAAATTTGTATAGAATCAGAAGAGACCCCAAATCGCTAAGGAAATGTTGAAAAACAAAAATAAAGCTGGGGGCATCACGTTACCTGATTTCAAGCTTTATTACAAAGCTATGATCACCAAGACAGCATAGTACTGGCATAAAAACAAACACATAGACCAGTGGAACAGAGTAGAGAGCCCAGATATGGACCCTCAACTCTATGGTCAATTAATCTTCGATAAAACAGGAAAAAATATACAGTGGAAAAAAGACAGTCTCTTCAATAAATGGTGGTGGGAAAACTGGACAGCTATATGTAGAAGAATGAAACTCAACCATTCTCTTACACCATACACAAAGATGAACTCAAAATGGATAAAAGACCTCAATGTGAGACAGGAATCCATCAGAATCCTAGAGGAGAACATAGGCAGTAATCTCTTCGATATCAGCCACAGCAACTTCTTTCAAGATATGTCTCCAAAGGCAAAGGAAACAAAAGCGAAAATAGACTTTTGGGACTTCACCAAAGTCAAAAGCTTCTGCACAGCAAAGGAAACAGTCAAAAAAACAAAGAGGCAACCCACGGAATGGGAGAAGATATTTGCAAATGTCAGTACAAAAGGTTGATATCCAGGATCTATAATGAACTCCTCAAACTCAACACACACGAAACAGGCAAACATATCAAAAAATGGGCAGAAGATATGAAAAGACACTTCTCCAAACAAGACATACAAATGGCTATCAGACACATGAAAAAATGTTCATCATCATTAGCCCTCAGGGAGATTCAAATTAAAACCACATTGAGATATCACCTTACACCAGTTAGAATGGCCAAAATTAACAAAACAGGAAACAACATGTGTTGGAGAAAATGTGGACAAAGGGGAACCCTCCTACACTGTTGGTGGGAATGCAAGTTGGTGCAGCCTCTTTGGAGAACAGTGTGGAGATTCCTCAAGAAATTAAAAATAGAGATTCCCTATGACCCTGCAATTGCACTCCTGGGTATTTACCCCAAAGATACAGATGTTGTGAAAAGAAGGGCCATCTGTACCTCAATGTTTATAGCAGCAATGGCCACGGTCGCCAAACTATGGAAAGAACCAAGATGCCCTTCAACGGACGAATGGATAAGGAAGATGTGGTCTATATACACTATGGAGTATTATGCCTCCATCAGAAAGGATGAATACCCAACTTTTGTAACAACATGGACAGGACTGGAAGAGATTATGCTGAGTGAAATAAGTCAAGCAGAGAGAGTCAATTATCATATGGTTTCACTTATTTGTGGAGCATAACAAATATCATGGAGGACAAGGGGTGTTAGGAGAAGGAAGTTGGGGTAAATTGGAAGGGGAGGTGAATCACGAGAGACTATGGACTCTGAAAAACAATCTGAGGGGTTTGAAGTGGCGGGGGGGGGGTGGGAGGTTGGGGTACCAGGTGGTGGGTATTATAGAGGGCACGGATTGCATGGAGCACTGGGTGTGGTGAAAAAATAATGAATACTGTTTTTCTGAAAATAAATAAATTGAAAAAATTTTTAAAAAATTGAAAAAGATTTAAAAAAGTATATTATAATCATTTTATATGATAAATATTAAATGCTTGTTATAAATGCCTCTGAAAAAAAAAGTCATTGCTACTTATCATAAAACCTTACATTTGTATATATTCCAAGTTCTCTGGAAGCATACATTTACTTCTTTTGTCCTCACAATAGACTTGAGGCAGTTTGATGCATCTGATTTGTTAACCATCCCTATTTTACAGAGATCAAAACTAAGTTCTGGACAGATACATGAAAAAGAGTGGCATGGAGCTGAACTTGCCTTACCCAAGCTAGAGTGAAGATCTTAGTGAAGAAATAAAGCTACCCTTTGTATTTGCTACTGAATATACTTTAGCTTTATTGATGTCATTGGAATGGGGAAAAAAAATAAATTCTCAGGGTAATCTTCTAACATGCAGAAATAGCTAAACCATACAAGAAAACCAGTTTGGAGGAAGAGGAAAGTGTACAATTTGAAAAAGAAAATGGTTGTATGTGGGCTTACAGATGAGTTAGGCCAGCAGATAAAAATGGAAACTGAGAATGACAAATGTTTTGGAGGGACTGCGGGTGGTAAGTGAATTTAGCGAAATCTGTGTGTTCTTTTCAAGGAAGGACGGAGAGGTGAACAGTGAATCAGAACTTCTCCCCTGGTCCTTAAACGTCTTCACCAGCAATTTAAGCAGTCTGCATCCCACACCTAGGACATCCTCCTTGAGGTCAAGCCTGAGTTGAGTTCTTTGAGATGAATCTCCACCACATGAGGGCTCCTGACAAGTTGACAAAGTGAAGTCAAAATGGTGTTGCAACTGCTCTGACACAATCTGGGGGGGAAGAGGGGCATCAGGTAACTATCAAGCATTCTTTAAGCACTGCATCAGTCTTTTCTTATCTAGATAGGGCCTCATTTAATGTGAGAGTTAAAGAAATGAATTAGAGGGGAGGACTCATGCCTGGTAATGCGTTGTGTCTGGCATAGAGCAGGAACTGGGCAAACAGAGGTTTTTGCCCGGTGAATTTAGCGAAATCACATTTTAGGGAGAAAGGAGCTGCTTCCAACTTGGAAGCTGCAACATGGTTTAGGTACCATCAAACTTCCTTACCACTCTTAACTGTGAAGAGAAATGCATCAATAACAAATTAACATTTTCATGACTATATGTTCCTCAGAGCAGAGTAAGATAGCAGCTGGCAGCACCCAGCTTCACCCTGAGATGAGCAAGCTAAAGTTAAAAAAACCAAGTAGTGTCAAGTAAATATATTTGAGCCTGTCACTGGAAAGTTCCTAATAAGGTTTCCAGGTGATTCATTTGGTGACGGGAAGCATCTGACTCACCAGCCTGCCCTTGCACACATCTACAGATTTGATGGACAACTGGCCTCAGCTAATGCTTTTTCAGAGCACTCCAAGGTGTTCTTCACAGGGCATCAAAACCACAACAATGACTCCACTGAGAAATGATAAGACCCCAAAATAACAACTGTATCATCCTCACAAAGACAAGAGCACTGGAAAGATGAGAACTAGTATTGTCCAGAAAGAGAAAAGTGCTGTTTTCTCAAGTCATTAAGGGGTAAACACCAGAACCACAAGATTCCCCCTGGAGTTCATGTCAGTGGGCTGCACATGACTATACAGACATCACATGCCACATTACAGGGAAATGTCACTAAGCCAAAGGATCTCAGACAGGGCATCCAGTAAATTCTGAGCAAAGCTAGTGGCCGCATCTGACTGGACTCCAAAAGCAAAGCATTTGGGAATGTGACCTTGCTACATGAAACCTCCAGATGGTAAATGGGAGACAGTCTGCCAATCACAGCTGAAAGGTTCTAGTGGACACCCTGTGGAAGTGTGGTATCTTCCAACCACATCCCATTGCTTCTGTCTACACCCACACAGGTTGCACCATACGAGGCACTCCCTGATATTGATGCATTATTTGATTTTTTCTAAAATAATGCTTTTAAGGCTATTCAAATGTTCTGCCTCCCTACCTAAATTTTAAGCTCTTCTTCTCCAATTCCTCATATTCTCCTTTCCTTCTCCAAACCCTAGTTTCAACCTTAACCTCATCACAGGGCACTATACAAAAAAGCCCCCCTCTAATGCCCACACTTTGGCTCAGAGAGATTTCTGTTAACTTTAATCTCAAAGCAGATGGAACCCCCAGAAGAAGGTCTTCATATATGATATTGGTCAAGACAACTGTCATGTACCAATGTCATCAAAGTGTTCATTCTTGCATATCAAATTCCAAAAATAAAAATTGGACCGGGGCGCCTGGGTGGCTCAGTGGGTTAAGCCGCTGCCTTTGGCTCAGGTCATGATCTCAGAGTCCTGGGATCGAGTCCCGCATCGGGCTCTCTGCTCAGCAGGGAGCCTGCTTCCTTCTCTCTCTCTCTGCCTGCCTCTCAGTGTACTTGTAATTTCTCTCTGTCAAATAAATAAATAAAATCTTTAAAAAAAAAATTGGACCAATTTTTTTTAAGTTCATTAAAATGGCATGCAATTTTCTTTCCAAAATGTAATATGTCTGTGATGATTTGCAAGAAATTCAAAATGTGGAAAAGAAGAAGACAATTGGTTTTAATCAGGACCAGGTATTGATGATGATGATGAGTGCACAAATGTGTTAGAGCTCATTTCCCTTCTCACTTCACAATGACTTTGCTAACAAAGATTAAGAGACTCAAAATGGGGAGGCAGAGAGATCTTTTTAAAGATGCAAAGCTTCCCTATCCATAGTCAGACCCTGAAAAACTGCATAGGTTCGTGCCTCTAAACCACAGTCCGAGGACTTAAAGGCCCGCTTCTGCTTAAGGCTTTGCTGTTTCTAAAGCATTTCCCAAATAGTGATGTCCACAAGAAAGGTCTTATGACCTGGAAACACCCCTTTGTAACTCTTAAGTAGTCCTGGAGGACTTAGAGACACACAAGAAGAAGTCTTTTCTTCTTTCCTTCTTTCATCTTTTTATGACCTCTTCTCTTCTCCAAATTCTACATACATACTCACACGCAATGCACACTCAAAAAGAACAGAAAATATCTCACTAACCCTGACCACATTCTTGAATTATTTACCCAAAAGGAACAGAAGATAGTAGTAGCTGGAAATTTTATGTTAACCAAAAAAAGTGCATCCATTAGTTAACTATGATATCAGTAACTATCCATTGTAGAAAATTAAAATGATGCAAACTAGAAAGAAAAAGTTTTCACAAATGTATGGTTTATAAAGATTTCACAAATGGAACAGTCAACATTCTCCTTTACATCTTAAGCTACAAGCTCTGATCTACCTTCTGCAAAACAGAGTATGATTAGAGCATTTGTGGAACATCATATCATAAATTGATAACTGTAATTATTTCTTGGAATAGAGAAAAAGTTATTTTCCTAATTTCTTGTACCATTTGCATTTATCACTCTGAGCATGCATTGCCTTCTAAAATCAAAGATAAACAAATTAAACAATTAATCACCTTGGCTACTTTTTTAATTGTTCTTTTTTTTTTTTAAAGATTTTTTCTTTATTTATCTGACAGAGATCACAAGTAGGCAGAGAGGCAGGCAGAGAGAGAGGAGGAAGCAGGCTCCCTGCAGAGCAGAGAGCCTGATGTGGGGCTCGATCCCAGGACCCTGGGATCATGACCTGAGCTGAAGGCAGATGCTTAACCCACTGAGCCACCCAGGTGCCCCCTTTTTTAATTGTTCTAAGAAGATACCAAAATCCAGTCCTTGAAGCTGAAGCTCTTTTTCAGTTTGAGGATCTGAAAACAGAGGTTTTGTTTTTTAATTCTTGGAGACTTCTACACCGACAACCAAGTCACCTGTAAAAAAAAGTTTTATTTCTTCATGCCCAATCTTTTAAACTTTATTTCCTTTTCTTGTCTTATGGCATTAGCAGGATTCCATATAATGTTGAATAGGAGTGGTGAGAGATACTTTGACTTGTTCTGATCTTAGGGGGAAATTTTCTCACCATTAAATATAATGTTAATTGGAGGCTTTTTGTGAATATTCTTCATCAAATTGAGGAAATTCCCCTCTAATTCCAGTCTGTTGAGAATTTTTATCAAGAATTGGTGTTAAACTTTAGCAAATTCTTTTTCTTTACCAGTTGATAGTATCATATGATTTTTTAAAATATTTTATTTGTATGTCAGAGAGAGAGTACACATGAGCAGGGGAAGTGACAGGGGAGAGGGAGAAGCAGGCTCCCCTGTGAGCAAGGAGCCCAATGTGGGACTTGATCTCAGGACTTTGGGATTATGTCCTGAGTTGAAGGTAGACACTTGACCAACTGAGCCACCCAAGCATCCCAGTATCATATGATTTTCTTTTTTACCTGTTAATGTGATGGATTACACTGACTGATTTTCTAATGTTGAGTTAGCCTTGCATACCTGAAATAAATACTATTTGCTTGTGGTGTATAACTCTTTTTATACAATGTTGATTTAATTAGTAATATTTTGAGGACTTTTGTTCCTATGTTAATGTAGCATTCCTTTCTTATAATATCTTTAACTGGTTTTGTTATTAGATTAATGCTGCCATCATAAAATGAATCAAGAAGTGTTCTTTTGGGGCACCTGGGTGGCTCAGTAGGTTAAGCATCTGCCTTCCACTCAGGTCATGATCCCAGAGTCCTGGGATAGAGACCCACAACTGGCTCCCTGCTCTCTCCCTCTCCCACTGCTTGTGTTCCCTCTCCCGCAGTGTCTCTCTCTGTCAATAAATAAAATATTTTTAAAAAAGAAAAAAAAAAAGAAGTGTTCTTTATATGTTTCTGTTTTTCTAGAAAAGATAATTGAAAAGTAATTTCATTTCTTCCTTAAATGCATAGCATAATCTACCAGTGAAACCATCTGGAACTGAAACATACTTTTTTGGGGAAGGTTATTAATTGTTGATTTAATATCTTTAACAGATATAGGCTATTCGTGCAATCTATTTATCCTCAAAAGAGTTTGGCAGTTTGTTTCTTTCAAGGAATTGAACTGTTAAATCTAAATTATCAATGCTGTGAGCATAGAGTTACACATGGTATGTGTTTTTTTTTTTAATTTTTATTTATTTATTTGACAGAGTTCACAAGTAGGCAGAGAGGCAGGCAGAAAGAGAGAGAGAGGAGGAAGCAGGCTCCCTGCTGAGCAGAGAGCCCAATGCAGGTCTCAGTCCCAGGACCCTGGAATCATGACCCAAGCTGAAGGCAGAGGCTTTAACCCACTGAGCCACTCAGGCACCCCACATGGTATGTTTTTATTATCCTTTTAATGTCCATGAACTCAGTAGTGATAACCTCTATTTTATTTCTGATTTTGGAAATTTTGTGTCTTCTCTCTTTTTTTCTTGGTTAGCCTGACTAGATATTTATCAATTTCTTAAAATTTTCAAAGAACCAACTTTTGATTCATTGATTTTCTCTATTGTTTTCTTGTTTTCAATTTCATTGACATCTGCTCTAATTTTTACTATTTTTTTTCTTATTTTTGGCTTAAATTTGCCCTTTTTTTCTCTAGTTTTCTAAGGTGGTAGCTTAGATTATTGATTTTTTTTTATATAATTTTTTATTTTTTATAAACATGTATTTTTATCCCCAGTGGTACAGGTCTGTGAATCACCAGGTTTACACACTTCACAGCACTCATGTTTTCTAATATTTGCATTTAAAGCTATACATTTCCCTCTAAGGACTGCCTTCACTGCATCTTACAAATTTTGGTTAATTTTATTTTCATTTTCACTTAGTTTAAAACAATGTTTAATTTCCATTGAGGCTTTTTTCTTTCATCCATGTGTTAGAAGTGTTTCTAATTTCCAAATACTTGAGTATTTTCCAGTTATCTTTACTATTGATTTCCAAATTAATTTATTACAGTCTGAGAACATAGTTAGTATGATTTCTATTATTTTAAATTTGTTAAGATGCATTTTATGTCCCAGAAATTAGTCTATTTTGGTGACTGATCCATGGAAACTTGAGAAAAATATGTATTCTATCATGTAATGGAATATTCTATAAATGTCAATTAGATCAAGTTGGTTGATAGGGCTGTTCAAGTTGATTAGAGCCTAACTGATTTTCAGTCTGCTTTATCTATCAATTACTGAAACAGGGGTATTAAAGTCTCCAACTATAGTAATGGATTTTTCCATTTCTACTTGAAGTTCTGTCAGTTCTGCCTCATGTATTTTGGCACTCTTTGGTTAGTTACATATACATTAAGGATTATTATATCTTCTTGAAAATTTACTTCTTTATCATTATATAATGTGTCTCTTTGTTACTAATAATTTTCCTTGTTCTAAAGTCTGCTTTGTCTGAAATAAATACAGTTACTCCAGCTACCTTTTGATTAATGTTAGCATGGCATATTTTACTCCATTCCTTTACTTTTAACAAACCTGAGTCACTGCATTTAAAGTAGCTCTCTTGTAGACAAAATATAATTGGGTCTTTTTTTTACTCTGACAATTTTTGACTTTTAATTAGTATAATTAGACCATTTACACTAAAGTGAGTATTGATATAGTTTGATTAATATCTATTATATTTGTATGTGTTTCTATTCATTGTCCTTATTTCATTTTCATACCTTTTTGTGCTTTCTCTGGTTTTAACAGAGAATTTTACATGAATCTATTTTCTCTCCTCCTTATGCATATAAACATTTTTCTTTTTTAAAAAATTTTTGTCATGGAATTGAAATAGTTAATTAAACTAGGTCCACCTATAAATAACAGTTATGCTGATTCACATTTAGTAAAAATGCCTTATAACATCACAAATACTCTTCTCTGTCTCTTATGAGAATGTTGTTATTCATTTCACTTATCCATAAGCCAAATCATATAATCACATAGTTATGCAAATAAATTATTACTATTTTTACTTCAACATCTGTTTTTAGATCCATTAGGGGTAAGAAATATAAAGAATTTTATTTTAACTTTGTTCCAGGTAAGCATATTTCAGTGTGATTTTTCTATATTCTCCTGTCTCTCCAGATTTTGAAGTGATGGTTGTTCTGCAATAACATTCTCTAATGGTCTAAGAAAAGTCACTGATATCCAGGTTTTTTTTTTTCAGCTTTCTTCTTGTTTTAAGGATGGGGATGATTACTTCAAGATCTTTACATGTAGAAGCTAAAATTGGAAGCCCCTTGACTTGTGTTTCAATAGCCTCATCTATAAAATGGAAAAGATCCTATAGTAGAGGCTTCAAGAGCAATTAAATCATATAAAAAGAGGGCTTTCAGGAGGATCATGAGCCAGGACCTTCTTTATGATCTATTAGCTGTCCTTCATTTTATCAAGCTTGATTCTTTTTCATTCTGTCCACACAGAACCATATGACTTACATATATCTGCCCACAAGAATTTCTGAATTTAACCATAAAAGTAGTAGATTATGTATTCCTCTTGATCTCTATATCCTTAATATTCTGCCTACTCTGCATTTTCACAGTACAGACTCTACCTAAAATATACTCAGGCTCAAATTAGGAATAACAATAGGAATTCTCAGGAAATCAGATGAATTGTAGGTTATGGGGTGAAAGTGCAAGGTTCAGAGATGGCTGGGGCAACAGAAGCAGCATATTCAACATTGGAATGAAGCAAAGCATGGGTGAAGAAAGAAGAACATCAAAGGGTCTGTGACCCTCACTACCCTGGGATAATTCTCTTTTCTTGATTTCCAACTTAAACCTCTGGTTGTCTCCCTGCCTGCTTCCTCCCACAGTTCAAAAATTACCACTATTCTTAGAATTATAAAATACAAAAAAATGCAAGGAATATCAGAATTCATATAGTCTGGTCAACCATTCAAGGCAAGAATTTTTTCAAACTGAGCTCTATTACTAAGACTATATCCAGTTTTGCCCTCAGTCAAAGCTCATCTTGCAATTTTCAAATCTCATTGTTCAAGACTTCACATTCTGAGGGAATTATGAGAATCCTCCAATTGAGAATCACCTGAAGGCTTAATTAACTTGAATGATTTACTCTCCACCCAACTCTGAGCTGGATAAACTGCCATCTGCCCCCTCCTTTACCTTGGTCTTCTGGCCACTCTCAATCCATACGGCAAGGACCCATCAGCCAACCTACCCCAGGTTTGAAATAAATGATGGGAACCCTGATGCCAAACTTATGAGTTAAGTTCAAAGATTTATGCTATCTTTTAAAATCAGGCCAATTCCTGTGCACAAGAAAAAATCAATTGTTGGGCCTGCTTTGTTCTTGAAAAAAATCAATCATGGTTCTTGCCAATGATCCCATTACCCTCTGGATGCTGGGGTCCCTCCTTCACAGCCCCCATTGCATGTTGACATCAGCCATATTGAACTGCATTTCCATAAGGCTTCTGTCTTGGTTTAAGATTGAACCCACCTTTTATATTTCCTTCTCTTCTTAACATCTTTAGACCCCTATTACTTGTCCCCAAAATAACTGTAAGTGTGTGAACTAATTAGCTTAGGAGCACAGGCTCCCTTAATGCCTTCGGAATCCTGCCATCTCACACTGGTTTTTCTATGTTCTGAGCTGCAAAATAGCCCCTCGCTTGTTTTTGGTTTAATTATTCTTCAAGGTCATCCCTGTGCCACTTCTGTCCATGTCCCTTTTCTTCTCTGCTTCTGTTTTTAAGAGGATTTTTAAATAGGTTTGGCAGCTCAGCCGTTTTTGAGTCATTACTAGCTTCAATCCCCTTTCGCACTTATTACTTGGCCTATTTTTTTCTCTAGCCTCTCCTCTTTCTCTGCTATATTTGCAAGAGTGTTTCTGATTCTAACTCCTTTGCCAGGTTGGAATTGTTCTGTGTTTTGGTGGCCTGTATTTTTTCCCTGCAGTTTAAACTAATCTTTCATGGCCTTGATTTGGGAATTGGCCCTTCCCCTTTCCTATTTACAGCACAGACAGGCCTTTTACTTCAACAACCGATTGCTCCTCTAGAAAGCTGGACTGAATGTTCCCTTGATCTTCAAGATGCTCGCCGGACGGACAGGAGCCCCAAGAAGACAGCTTCCCCATTCACAGTTGTCCAACAGCACCCCAGCCTTCCAGATTTCCAATCCACCTACTGATTCATTTCTATGTTCAACTTTGACAGAAACCAGAATTGTGAGGTAAGAATAATAAAACAAATACAACAATTATAATAATAATGCCACCTCCCACTGGAGAACACTAAAGTCTTTTTGAGCACTTTCCTATAAATTATACAATCCATAAAACACATTGTATGTATAACAGATTTTTTTTGCTTTCTTTCAATTATTATTCTAATTATTTTCTATTTTCTTCCAACCTCCTATTGTAATATTCTTTCCCACTCACTTTGCATTATCAAGCATCACCTTGAAGAGCCTTGGAAGACACTTAGAGATGAATGTAGACTGAGGGATTTTGAACTTTTTAAAGTAGCAGAATGCAAAGTTAACACTGAAGCCAGGGCTCACCGCCTACAAGGAATGTGGAGGGATAATCAGAAAACTCACAACTCAGCATGCCCAACAGAAACTGAGGAAATGCTATAACTCAGAGGCACACCGAATACCCAAGCATCCCTCAGTAATGTCAACAGCAGGCTCTAGGCAAGACCTCATTCCAGACATTACAGACAATGGAAATGGATTCTTCATTGAGCTTAGTATGGTTTTCAGGTGGGACAAAGTCTGCAAAGTATGAGCCTCTATGGGTTTGGGCATGCAAGCAGAGCAAAATGGCAGGTAGAGAGAGACTAAAAGAGATACCCAATGATGAAGCAATGCAGACGACTCAAGGGCCAAGGAAACAGATCTTTAGAAGTTCACTGTCATAGCCAGAACTAGGTATAAGGCCTTTAAAGAGGTGATTAAGCTAAAATGAAGAGACCTGTTTGGGTGGACCCTAATCCAATCTGACTGGCACTATTATAAGAGAAGGAAATTTGGACAACGCGATACCAGGGATGTGCATGCAAAGAGGATAAACCATGTGAGGACATGGCAAGAAGGTGGCAGTCTGCAAGCCAAGCACAGAGGCCTCTGAAGAAACCAAACCTGCTCACACTTTAATCTTGGAACTCTTGCCTAAAAAAATTAACTTCTGTTGTTTAAGTCTGTGTATTTTGTTAATGGCAACCTAAGCAAATGAATAGATTCACCCACGGGGTAAATTAAGCAGAAGACTCTCAAATCATACTTTCTGGGTTTAACTCTCACCTGATCACTTAGGAGCTATGTGACCTTGGGTAAGTAATGTAACTAATCCATTCCTCAGCTCTTTCCTGTTTAATGAGGAGGATAATAGGACCAACCCTGCAATGTTGTCATAAGGATTAAATAAGTCAACCCTTGGAAAGCACTTGGAAAACTATCTAGCACAGAGTAAGCTGCCATGTGTCAGTTGCTGCCATCTTCCTCCTCCTCATCATCATCATCTAACATGCAAGGACTTTTCATGGATTTCAGGAAATGCAGAAGAAAATTGATGAGACTGGGGCAAACATGTAAATAGAAATGGATTTTTGAGGCAGAAAGTTTGTGACCGAAAGCCTCTACCAGGCAAACATCAATAGCTAATTCTGGGAAATGAAGACAGTCCTGGAAGATGGAGTATTTCTCTCCCCTTTAACTCACACATTGTTTGAAGTATGGGCTTCCCAGAATCCAAAAGCATTTCAGCAATAAACATTAAGCACCCACATCCTCAGTAATATGAAGAAAAGAATAAAGATAAATGTCATCATTGCACATGTGCTATGGGGCAGACTCTATGCCACCATGTTCAAAACCAGGAGAAAAAAAATTCTGGAGTCACATCAATTTTTTATGTTAAATTCCTCCATTTTTTTTTTTACGTTGTTGTATATGAGAAAACTATGAATATTCCCTTTCCTTAAAGGGAAGAAACCCCCACCCATTACAGAGATGAAATGGACAAGAGTTAGTGTTCAAATTATTGGATGGGGTCAGAGTGAATCCTTTTGTTCATCAATAATATCCATATTTTTAGAAAAAAAAGATTATTTGTCTAAAAAGTAAGTATAAGTATAGACTCTATGATGTGGTAATAACATGGAGAACTAAATATCTGACCCTTCAAGTTCTCTAGTCTTCATTTCAGCTTGCCTAGGAAAAAGGAGATTGAAACCACATTCCCAGAAATGTCATATTTATTGACAGTGATAAATTTCTCAGAGTCTGAAGGACTCATCTCCACTTACTTTTGCAGCAAAGACTTAGAAAATGGGCAATTGCTTCCCCAACATGAAAAAAGCATCCTAGAGCTGAGTATTTGATGGGAAAAAATGAGACCAGCCGACCAAAGATGAGAACTCCGGGAGATTGTTCACATTCAGAAAAGAATCCAAGCACAGCTAAGACAGGCAAGCTGACTAGTCCAATGAAAAGAACTGAATAGAGTCTGCATATTACACATACAGAGAGTTATGTTTCATGGTACCATTATTTTTTTTCCACCACTTGGGAGACAGGTATCAAAACACTTATCTCAAAATTCTACTGGTCTACAAATCCATCTCAGAATTCCTGGTTTTAGTTCTGTTTTTCTAAGGCTCAAGAAAGACAAACGTTGGTTTGAAAAAGAGATTATTTCAAACTATTTTATTCTGATCCCCTGAGAAATCAGATTTCTGAAAATACTTCAATTAGATTTGTACCTTTGTGACCTTCAGTCCTAACAACAAAGTCCAGGAGCTATGACTTATGTGTCTGCCAAACAAGTTAAGGAAGGCTTTTAATAAGACCAAGAAGGGCAGAGCACTGGGGGAGGCAGGTAGGAACAGAATGTATATGCTGTTTGGTGGCTTAAAGAATTTTGGGGGATTTTTGCCTTCTGTAGTCATAACTACCCCATGAGTGGTTCTACTCTACATCCTGTTTGGATAGACTAGTTGATCTACTATCCACTCCTACCCTACACAAACTGGCCAGGCTACATCGCTAACCCAAATTCTGCAAATGCTGAGGCCCGTTGGCATTACTTCTCCTCCTTTGTTTATTATTATGTGGTGACATCCAGATAGATTCTCAGGCAGGTCCTGTAGACTTCAGATTTTCACAATATTACAATTTCAGCAGGCTGAATGTTAAAAAATGGAAATTGGACAGACTGTTATCAACTTTAATCGACCATTAGAGCATCAGAGCCTGAAGGCACAGTATTTAACGGTTGGAATGGGGTGGTCAAGTAAAATGCTGTCTCTTTCATTTGGAATCTGGGAATAAAGCCAACCCAGATAAAAAGGGAAAAAAGCCATTACTCTGACAGCTGTGGCAGAGCACAAGGATCAGTGTTGCAAAGGAGGCCAAGATGCAAATATTGCAGTACACTTGGGTAAGGTTTGTCTGTGAGTTCTGGTTTGCAGATTTTGTACATAATGGAGATAAATAAGCCAAGGAATGAGATACTGACCTATCAGAATGAAGGCCATTATCTAATATCAAAAATGGATACTATGATATCATATTATATTGCCAGCCTTGGCCTCAAAATGTCATCACCTTTCTGTGCAGCAATGGCTGTCTTCTTGGAGAGGCAAATAATTCGCTGCCTTGGTTAGGCTTCTCTGCCTTAGCTCCTGGGCATGGTACACCATGAATGTTTTAGAGAATGATTCTGGAATTAAGGTTTTTAATTACATCTGACACGAGTGCTTTCACCTGTTGGCATCCATCTTGTTAAAACCACCCACGAGAGAAAAGTTGCTTTACTGGAAGTGAAGTCCCCATTCTCCTTTATGCCTCTGTTGACCATGCCAGATCCCTTCCCGACACCATTTACTCTGCTAATGTGGTTTTGCACATTATGAACTTTCAGAATGTGAAACTGAGCACAGTTTTCTTTTAAACAAAATATATTGTTTATGTAAAGAGTCTAATGGCCCATAGCAATCCAATTTACATGTAAAGTACAAGATTTCATATTGGATCAGTTTTATTACCTCACATATGAAGGATATTGAGCAGTGGTAGGTATATTGTATTTGTATCAGAAAAATACAAGGGCAGATTTATTAGGCTTGTGCTTAATAATATTAGAATCGATTATCCCAAAGAGACGCAAGACATCTGTTCATGGTGGGGAGAAGCATCATTTCCACCCCCGCTGTTTTCTGGTAAACCCTCTCCCCTCTTCACCCAATCAAGTAACCATACCTAAAGGGTTAAGAAAGCCTCCCAAAATGATGACATGAACTCTCTATCAGCAACAAGGGAATATTGTTGATACCATTTAAAATTTATTAAGCACATTGGGTTTGCCGGGCATAGCACCAAACCCATAAAAAATAAGATATTTTATCACTGGTTGCTTTTGTATGCTAATTATGGTGATTTGCTTGACCTCTCAAAAACTGGATTTAATCTTTCCCATATTTCCTACATTATGAAACCCCAAACCTATTTTTCTTTATATTTTATCTTTTCTTTCTGTGAACTACAATCACTAGACGATCCCTTTGCAAAGTAATCTGTATTCTCATAAACTATAAACTATTTGAAATAGTTTAGGGGAGAACTCATCTTTTTTATTATTATTAATTTGGAACATTGTTCTTTAAGCACTGTTGTTGAGACAGAAGCGCTAACCCTTCTGCGTGTTACCAACAGATTTTCTTGATGCCCTCTCTCCTTTTGCCACAATACACGGTCATTCAATACCACTGAAAGTTCCTCTCATATCACTTAAATCATATGGGGATAAACCATATTCTTGATTTAACAAAAACTAAAATGAGGAGGCAACTTTGTAAGGGATACACAATCATTTGAAATGAAACTACTGCAAAAGCCAATTTGCTCATAATATCCTGCTGCAAATTTTGTTATGCTTTTGGATAAAAGAAAAAGAAAAAGAAAAAATTTTTTTATGAATTTTCACTTCTGAACATTTTTTTTTTCTTTTTCATCCCTTCAAGGTTGGAAAGAGCTTTCTTTCCCAACCTAAGCGTTTCTTGGAGTAAAAGATGATCCCTAGGGGTCCATGTCTGAGCTGATGTGATTGTGCTTTTTGATTTAGTTAGATACACATATTTTCCATGGCCTTCCAGCCTCTAGGCATGCAGGCAAAGTTCGAACACAACATCTTAAATAAACAAAACTAAATTGAACAGCTAAAGCCTTCTTTCAAGGAAAGACAAACACATCAGTGAAAGCCAGACCACAGTGCGACTGTTGCTTATGCCCCAAAGATAACTCACCCACGTTCATCCAAGAGAAAATGTGCATGCACGGAGTGTGTGTGCATGTGAGTCCACACACAGCCTACACTTATGATGCCCTGCACAGTGTGGCCTTATACAATCACTGTAACTTGCTGATGTCAGTTACTGGAGTCCTGTCTCCCTTGTGCAGAAAAAGAATGCTTAACTAAAATACTGAGTTTACATTAAAAAACATTTGTTTCACAAGAAATCTTCTTCTCTACACATTCCCAAGTCTAGACTTAGCTGCTAAATCCAACCTTTGCCAGCAATGGTGCTCCTCGGCCAGAGAGGGAGCTGAAGCAGGTGAACCTCGGCCCAGACAGGAAGCGGGGGCTCCCGAGTGGGTCATAACTGCAGGATAACTGGTCTCCAAAGGTCAGCAATATGCATCCATCGAATTAAGGAGCCCTCAGGAGCTCCTTTCTCTTCAGACTTCAGAGACTAGGATTCAAATGGGAGAAAGACACACATTTAATCAGTTAATAAATTTACTTTTAACAGGCTTGCCCTTGACAAGGAACTTCTATTTTTCATGTGTTGTCATGTCGCTTCTTAATACTGATGCATTCACCCTCTTTCATTGATCGCCATCCCTTAACCAGGCAAGCATCCATGGCACCTTACTTGTCAGGACACCAAAGCAACTGTCTTGATCTGTTTAGGCGACTGTAACGAAATACCACAGACTGGGTGGCTTTTAAACAGCAGAAATTTATTTCTCACGGTTCTGGGGGCTGGAAATCCAGAATCATGATGCCAGCATGGTCAGGCAAGAGCCCTCTTAAGAGTCCCAGACTTCTCACTCCATCCCACATGGTGAAAGGGCCTCTGTGGGACCTCTTTCTTAAGAACACTAATCTCCACCTGAGACCTAATCACCTCGAAGGCCACACCTATTTACACCATTACCTTTGGGCATTAAGATTTCAACATGAATTTGGGGAGAGACACAAAAAACACTCAGACCACAACAGCTGAAAGACTGGTGCCCCATTCACAGCTCTTCATGGGTCACTGCTAATGCCCAAGACAATGAACCTGATTTTGTAGGGAAGCTCAAGATACAGGAAATATGTTCTGCTTCCTAGGGAATTCATAAGAGTGTCTGGTTTATTCAGGCTTCTGTAACAAAAAGACTATAAACTGGATAGCTGATGAACAAGAAACATTTATGTCTCATGGTTCCGGAGGTTAGGAAATTCAAGATCAAGACACCAACAGAGTCAGTCTTTGGTGAGAGCCTGCATTCTGGTATATAGACAGTGCTTTCTTTTTGTGCCCTCAAATGGTAGAAGAGACAATTTAGCTATCTGAGGTCTCTTCTTATAAGGGTACTGATTTCAATCATACAGACTCTGGCCTTAAGACCTAATCACCACCTGAATCACTTCTTAATTCCATTACCTTGGGGGTTAGGATTTCAACATATGAATTTGGGGAGGACACAAATATTCAGACCATAACAGGGAGGTAAGATTCACAGTGATAGAATTATTAAATAATACTAGGAGATATGTGATTAAAATATCAAAATGCAAGGTTATTCAAGTTCAGGGAAACAAATATTCCATTATATCCACTATACTCCATCACCAAGGCAGAAAAGCAGATGAACATATTCTTGAAATATTTCCAATGGTAATTGAAATAATAAGAGTTTTCCTTTCCTTGCCTATAAGCAGAAAATGCAAGTAATCATATCACGTCGGTACCTTGTCATTCCATTTACTTGATGAAGCAAAAGAAAAGCATCAATAATGCCCCCATTTTTATATGAATCTAAATGTCTTTGGTTTCTACCTTATTTCCTTTCCTAATATAGAATGCATTTTCCCAAAGAAACAATCTTATACATGTGGCAATTAGTACCCCTTCTACTTCAGCCCCTTAAAAGCACCTGACAAGCCCACGTCAGCTGTGAGGAGAAACCATTAAAAACAAAAACAAAAACCACCCTTCCAGAATATCTCCTTCCAGAATATCTCTAGCCTTCGCAAGAGCCAAAGACATGATTGTAAAGCACAATATGCTGGAAGGAACCAGGGAACCCTCCAACTAGAAAACTTCTTTTGAGATAAGAGTAGTATTACAAAATATCTGTTTATTTTCATATCTTCTCTACTGGTGGGTAAGTTCTTCAAAGTGGGGGGCAAAGACTTCCCTATCTCTTCATTGTCACACAGTGCCTAGAAAAACAACACACACATGGTTGCTTAATTAATTAATTAATCCATGCTTCAAGGTTAATTAACTCCCCCAAACAGAACTTCTATTTATTCAGTGGTCTCAACTAAAGTTTAGAGGGAAAGCAATCTAATTGAATTAATTCACTTTAAGACATAAATTATTAAAAATACATCAGTCTGAAATAGGACTTGATGATGGTATTTCTTAAAATCTCCTCAGGAGATTTTCATGAGCAGCCGATCTTGAGATTTGCTGGCATAAAATATCCTCATGTGCTCTGGCCCCTGCTTCCCTCTGCTGCTGCTTCTCCCATCACATGCCTGCATATATACTGAAATAGCTGTCCTATGTCAGGCACACTGTCCTCTCTCAGACCCCCAGGTCTCTTTCACCACACTTGGAGAATCCTGAAGTTAGGGATGATGTTATTATCTCCCTCAAGGTCTTCCTACCTTTTATGGTGAATGATTGTGTCCTGCCAAAATTCATATTGAAATCCTAACCTCTAAAGATGATGATATTAAGGGATGGGGCTTTGGGAGGTTCTTAAGTCACAAATGTGGAATCTTCATCAATGGGATTAGTGTCTTATTAGAGAATCCAGAGAAATCCCTAGTCCCTTCCACCATGTGAGCACATGGTTTGGAGGCACTACAGTGAGGAGGGCCTTTACCAAATGAGACCACCCTGGTGCCTTGATCTTGGACTTCCCAGCCCCCAGAATTGTGACAAACAAATTTCATTGTTTATAAGCTACCCAGTCTGTACTATTGTGTTATAGTAGCCCAAACAGACTAAGACATTGCCTCCTAAATCAGATTCTTTTTTTCCTGGAAATGGATGTCAGAAATTATGTTGCATGTTGAGTATTGTTAAATCTTATTCATTATAGAAAAGCTGGATCAGAGTAAGAAAACCAAATCTGAAGCTGCTCTAGAAATGATGGGAAATTTGGTGAGGGTGAATGAGAACAGACAGAGGTAGGTTCTCTAGGATTCAGCAGCAGCAACCCATCCCAGTGGTGGATAGACAGTGCTGGTGTTGGTTTTCTTCATCTTCAGGGTAAAACTCATTGTCTAACTACAGAAAAGGATTTATTAGAGTTGCCAGAGCATTGAAAGTGGGTCATAATTCCTGACACATCTTCCCATTTTTTCATCAGCCTCTAGCATAAAATATCCAGACAATTTGGTTATGACTTAGTAGGTACTGATGGTAGAGCTCAGGGTTTCATTTTGATGGATTCCAACATGACCCATCCTGCCAGATTCATGTCATAACAGAGGAGGTCACAGAAATCAGAGTGAGTTCAGAGCAGTTCTCAAGTCCATAAAAATGGATGTTTCTCCTGAAGTCAACAAAATTGTATTCTCTGATGATGGATCTGCTACACTCATTGCTCCATCTGAAATATTTAGGGCTTATTCTTTGAAGATGCTCCTGAAATACCCCCTCAGCCTATCTTCTACAAACACGCCTTTTTGAGCAATTTGGATGTAGCAGGGGAAAGAAAGAGGTAGGGGGATTTATCAGGATTAATTAATACACAAGAGGAAAGAGATGTGTGTGATTAAACTAGCCTCTCGGGTCCATCATAAATATTTTATTCATTTGTGTGTGACTGCAATCCTGTCTTTGCCATCTTGGAAATAGCCCTAGATGTGAGACCCAAAGTTTTGTATGAGTGGGAACAGGGCACAAACACTCTTACAGCCAGGACCAGAAATGGAGAAACTTAGAGGGAGAGAGCATTAGGATTTTTCTCAGAAGGGATAACACTCTCAGGGAGAGAGGAAGGGGCACACCCTCACTGCATGTAGACAACAAATTACAGGAAATCCAGGAGAAGGTGAATGGAAGAAGGGCTCCTAGAGAAGCCGATAAGCTGAGTTGATAAGCCTAAACTCTTCTTTACCTGAGCCTTTCCACTGGCCTCTGGAGATGCGCTCACCTTTTCCACCCCAGCACGTTCACTGTTGGTTCCACACACCATCCCCCCCACCCTCCACCATGTGATACCTCCTTCCTGTTCCCCTCTGTCTGACTGCCTTTTCCCACCCAGCCTCAGAAATCAAGCTCCAGTTCATCTCCACAGTGAATTCTTCCACAACAATACTGGTTCAGCATTATCCACATTATTTGTAACCAGAAGGTTCTGTCTCAGAGTGGGGCTGATTTCATGAAGGAAAATTTCAACTGCCCAAAGTAATTAAAAAGGAATTTTATTTTCTACTCACTTCTCTCAAAGGGCATGAAAAGGTCTCCCAATGCATAGTTTATAGTAATATTTATTAAAACCCTCGTTCATCAATTGCCTTCCCATTCTAAAGCTACTCCAGCAACATGCTCCTTGGCCCCTCCCCAGAAAGCTGCCCTTCTTCCTCCAGTCCATGAGGCTTTCTTTCTTCCTTTACTGCATAGGAAGGCGGCGGTGGGGTGGGGGGGTGGTAGGGGGTGTATGGTCTGGGGATGGAGGTCACAAGCAAATGATTCTCTCTGGAATTCTGGGAAAGGAATGTCTGTGAACATGCAGAAATCATGAATTTGTATACCGTCATCTAACTCATCCTATATCCTTGTTTTTTGGCATTTTTTCCATGTATTGATCCTGTCTTCCCAAATAAAGTGTGGATTCTTATGGCAAGAAGTAATGCTTTATTCACTTTTGTATTTTAGTACAGTGTAGGTTCTCAATAGTAGTTTGTGGAATGAATGAAAGAATTAAATTATATAAAAGTCAAAGATTACATTTTATATTTCATTAATTCCTTCTGCAAATATCACACATTACACACACTTTTACTATTTGCTGATGATAATAAAATAGGAAGGCAAACCAATCTGAGCAAAGGACTGGAGGGAAGCGAGAAGTTAATTTTGTAAAGACTGGAAGAGGAAAAGACCTGAGGCCCCTGTTCACAGAATAGTTACTGGTACTATCTGCCTTCACTGCCCTCACTCCTTCTCTGCGCTGTGCTTCCTTTTGGTCTAAGCCAGCAGTCCTGATACAAATCATGGAATTTACAACAACATACCCACCTTTCAGGAACATTTTCAGTTGAGGAGGTAGCATTTTGCAACCAAAGATCCAAAATAATGTCTCTCAACCGAAGAATTTCTAAACATAAGGAATATCATTGACTTCCAAAAATACATTACGACAGGGGTCTCAGGAGTTTTTCAATCCACCCTAAAACACAGTTAGCAAATTCCCTTCTAAACTATCGCAAACATGCACTGATAAGCTATTAATGCCTCTTAATTCAGAAGCTGGGCAGAAACTCAAGAGATCCGTGGAGAATTTTGTCCCAACATAAACCTCTTGATTCCCTTGACTCCTTCCCATACGCTCAAATTGTACAATGCGGTCTATACGGGAGGCACCCAGAACTGAATGCAAATTACCCCAAATGTGGCTTGACCAGTACAGACCACAAATAGGACAGTCATCCTTCTAAGGTCTGAGCACAAACCTTTAGTAATGCAGCCAAAGATCACATTGTTACTTTTGAGAGTTCAAGACTTCCCCTAGGTCTGGAAATCTTTCATTAGAGAAAATCTCTTCCATTACTCATGGTTTCTCAAGGGAAGATGATTTACGAAGAAAAGCACCAAGTCAGGAATCCCATGGCTTCAGCATCATTGTATTGGCTTGGATGGAGGAGTTTGGTTGGAATGGGGAGGCCAAAGACAATCTTGCACCCATAATGAGTTTTTAGTCGAGCAGACTTCTCAGGCCTCTTATCCCAAACAGTTTTCAGGTATTTAGACACTTTTCCTTCTACCATGGACTTGCACAATTTGTTATAAGAATCTTATAAAAATATTTTTTTGGGGGGTGCCTGGGTGGCTCAGTGGGTTAAAGCCTCTGCTTTCGGCTCAGGTCATGATCCCAGGGTCCTGGGATCGAGCCCCGCATCGGGCTCTCTGCTCGGCGGGGAGCCTGCTTCCTCCTCTCTCTCTGCCTGCCTCTCTGCCTACTTGTGATCTCTGTCTGTCAAATAAATAAATAAAATCTTAAAAAAAAATTTTTTTTTTGCTTTGTTTTGTTTTTACCCTACTAAAATTGATCTTATCGGATATGGCCTGTCCTTTAATAAGTTCTTTGCAAACAGTTTGGTCCCTCGGTTTGTTCTACACCATATGGATCCCTATTCTCCAAAGATGATCAGCATTGTTCTATCTTTTCATCTTTAGCTGCCTTTGTATTTTTAGTTACCAATGACATCATGAAAGAAACTTGTTTCAACCACAAGGAACTGGAGGTTGTAATTTGAGTGACACACAAATGCATACATACGAGTATGTGCTCACTCCTCCCACATAAAACAAAGACACATGGCGTGCGCTTCTCCTCACACACACCCGCACACACACCTCGGTACAACACCGGAATGAGTCTAGAGTACATGGCAGGCAGGACGTAATCTATCTTAGGTGCTACCTGGTAGGAACTGAGGACACTGGCTAGAGCTGGAAAGAGAGGCATAGGCACACGGGAGGACACAAAGAGGAATAGCTTCTCAAGGCTGTTCACAGATTGACTGGCCTGGACCAGATATTGCTCTCATGGAGCCTCATGGACAAAAAGTTATCAGAAGGGAAAGCAGGGCCAATTTGTTGAGCTTCTATCACCTTACGGCACCTTCAGAAGCATTTTCTCTTATTTTCACCAAAACACAGTAATATAAGCCTTACCACCTTCATTTTGTACATAAGAAACTCAAGGCCCAGATATGTTGGGCAATATGTCCACATCACAAGGTGAGCACCAAAACCAGAAACTTATCTTGAATTAATCTGATCCAGGCCCCAACTGCCTTGAGGATGCTGCTCTGACCCCAGATGACCTCCTGGCAAACCCTAACTTTCTAGAACCCAGACGTCAGCTGGCCTGGCCAGTGACCCCCCGACTGGCCACTGCCCTTACAGGATGACACCCAAATAAGTCCTCTAACTTCACCTGGACTACAGAGCAAAGCCATGACCTATCCACAGTCAGCTCCCACTTGCCTTCCCCACAGCGATACTGCTGGGTTTCCATCCTCCACTTCAGGCGAACCCTGCCTTATCCAGCCCCTTTTCTACCAAATGAAGAACTGAAGCTCAAATTCACACTGTTTGTTCTTCACCAGCAACTTAACAAGAGAAGCCAGACGGTCTAAATCTTGACCCTCTACTTTCTAATGGTGTGATCTTAAGCAACTTAGTTAGCCTCAGGCTCCTTATCTGTAAAATGAAAAAAGAGCAGCGTCATCCTACTGGAATTCCTGGACAACATAAGTAAATCGATGCACATAAAGATTTAGAGTGGTGCCAGGCCTGGTGAGTGCAGAAGACGTGCTTGTTCTTACGTGTGCTGCTCTGGAGTCCATGAGGACAACAATGGCACAGCCCTGCATTGAGCTCCAACACTGAGTAAAGTGGATGCTTAGCCCACAACCAGAAATAACTAGAGTTGAGGCGAGTATTATGAAGGAAAAGCACAAAGTGCAATAAGAACATCTATCAGGAAGGTCAGGATGACGAGGAATCAGTTAAATTATGGATCGGTAAACTATAGCTGTGCTAGTTTTCATAAATAAAATTTATTGACACACAGTCTCACCTTTCTCTGTGGATTGTCTGTGGATGCTTTTGATTCACAGCCCTAGAGTCTCAGCAGAGACCTATGGCCCCCAAAGCAAAATATATTTACTATCTGGCCCTTTAATAAAATGTTTGCTGACCCCTGAGAAAAATGTTCGCTTGTCCCTAAGCTAAATGAAGAGGTAAAGGGAGACAATCTATACAGATGATGTAAGAAGGCTGGCTGAGGCTTCAAGGAGCTGGGGAAATGTACATCCCTTGGGCACGAACTTGCCCCCCCCTCCACTTCCTGAACCCATGAACCCACATCGAAAAGTGTATCTACATAGACAGCCAGCTTTACCTTCTTCCCCTGGCCTCTGAGGAAAAAGTGAACCCCTCTGGACCCAAGATGGAAACTTCTTTTCACTCTAGCTTTCCTCTTGTCTAAGAACTCACTCTCCCATGAGTACATGCTCTCTCTTTCTCAATCTCTTTCTGGCATTTTCAGTCTCATGCTCTTTACTGGGACTTTGTCCTCACCCACTCTCTCTAATGGAGCCAATCATCATTCCCCTCACCTACCAGTCCACCCAGGCCAGAAATCCACAAGTCTTCCTTGAAAGCTTCTTCTTTGCCTTTAGGAGCCCCATTGATCCCTTTTCTATAATGTCCCTCCTACTGCCACCTCCCCATTTTCATCTCTACTTCCTGCTCCACCTCCCCAGCTCTGGCCAGAACCTGCTGCCATCCCTCCTCCTCCACACCTACTCACCTTTCCACTCTCCCCACTCTGCCTTCAGGACCAGCCTTCTAAAAGCAAATCTGACCTTGTCACACTCCTGCCTAAAACCTATTACTTCCCCCCAACTGTTTGTGGGGAAGAGTCCAAACTTTCAAACAAGTTAACACAATACTCTACATAATCTCTCCCCACCATTTCTCGGACTTCATCCTTGGCAAACTAGGACTATCTGTGATATGTAACAAATCATGTCTCCTTCTTCTTTACCACCTAACCCTTTTGAAAACTCTCCATGTTCCACAAACTGTTCACCTCATGAATTTTTGGGGAGAACACAAAGCAGATGCTTACTTTCCCAGCTTCCCTTGCGGCTAGGGTACAGGATGCCTGAGTTGACTTCAGTGCCCCAGCCAGATGAACCCAAGTGAGAGTCTGAGTCTATGGCTAGCAGCATGAAGGGTGCACAGCACAGAATTCATTCTGGTGTGGCTGAGGACAGGAATGTCCAGGATCCAGTGGCAGTACCATGTCTAGCACTGTGGTATCAAGAATGAAATCCACCATGACCATGTCCAGCAAAGGGGCAACATATCTCCTCTAGACTACACAGCTCTGTTGTGCAACTTTGAGTGTGAGTCCTAAGATCCCATAGTGTCAAGCCTCATATTTCTGTACTCCTAGGAATTTTATAAGGTCCCTGTTCTTTAATAAATTCATTTTTTAAAATAATTTTTTATTTTTTTTTATTTTTTTAAGATTTTATTTATTTATTGGATAGATCCCAAGTAGACAGAGAAGAGGGGGAGGCAGGCTCCCTGCTGAGCAGAGAACTGGATGCAGGGCTCGATCCCAGGACCCTGAGATCATGATCTGAGCTGAAGGCAGAAGCTTTAACCCACTGAGCCACCAGGCGCCCCAATTTTTTATTTTTTTATAAACATATAATGTCTTATTAGCCCCAGGGGTACAAGTCTGTGAATCGCCAGGTTAATAAATTCATTTTTGTGCTTTAAGTGTTAATTTCTATTGTCTAAAAGTAAGAATTCTTCCTGTGAATTCTTTTTTCACATCTTGTTCCCACTTAACAGAGAAAATCAACCTCTTTCTCTTTATGGGCCCCACTGTGCCCTAATCGCTCTCTCACATTAACAAACACACACAATGAGAACCGCAAGACATGCACGACACTTATATTCATGTCTGCCTCCCTCTCTACTACAAACTCATTCATTCATTCATCAAACATCATTATGTTTCTACTAAATGCCAGATAGATACTGCTCTAGGTTCTGGGAATATAGCAGAGAACAAAATACAAAATGTCTTTATCTTAATTGGGCTTGTGATTTTAGAAGGCAGAGCTGTATCTTACTTGTACTGAAGTGTCTACCATAGTGTTAGACACAGAGAATGTACTCCATACATGTTTGACTTTCAAATTCCAAGCCATTCCTGTGTCTCTCTTCAATTCAACCTACTGGCTAAGATCACATGGCACCCATGACCTTCATCCTGAGCATTGCCTTAACATCAGCACCATGACTGTGGAAGTGGGGGGTAGACTACGCCCTGATCGTGTTTGCTTTTAATTAAATCCTCAGAATAACTATCCTGTTTCTTTTAAGTCACATGAAGATGAAAGATGACTGCAAATCTATTTACATGAGTTACAGGTGACTAAGGGTTTTGATAAACTTTTTTGTGTCCCTTTTAGCCTAACTCTTCCTAAGACAGGGAACACAGTAGGTGTTTAATAAATTTAGGTTGAACTTGGCTTAGTTGTTTTATATATAGAAATGGATATCCTCACAAACAGAGCTTGTGAAGTGAGTCACAGGGTCTAATTTTTGCAGAAAAATTCAGAACAGCTTCTGATTAGTGAGTTGGTTCCATTTCCCAAGAAATCACCTTAACCTTTCAACATGGAAGGTCAGCGTCTCCTCTCTCTGCTCATGCATAATTCCCCCTGCCCTCTGCTCTTCAGTGCCTTGGCAACCCACCCGAGAGAGAGACTGAGGGAGAGATGGAGTCAGCGGGAGGAAGAACACGGCCGCTCCGAGGCCCAGGCTGCCTCCCCGGGATTGACTAAGCCCTCAGAATATGTTGTCTCATTTGCTACATTATTAATAAAATTGCAAGAAGTTTGGGAGAAAACTTTTTTTTTCCCACCTAGAAAAATTAGCATTTACGCCACACACTGTGCAAACTTAAGAAGATGAACATCAATAAAACAGAAAATGTTCCCTTTGAATCTTATTCTGGAGCCGGTGCCAGCAGAGCACTTTGCAACAGTGAGGGAGTCGATCACTCCGGTTGGGTGAGTCAGGGTCATCTGGGCCTGGTGGGTGGCCCCACCCAGGGGCCACAGGCAATCCATCCAGCCCCCACTGTCTGCAGCACTGTCTCAGATAGTGGGGTGCGGTGTTGGAAGCGAGCCGCGACAGAGTGTATTGCAGAGGGCGACAGCTCTCCAGAGAGGAGGAGAGGCACATTTCCTGAAATGAGGCCAAGGTCAGGAAGGCTGGCTTGGTAATTTCCTGAAAGGCCCAGCTGGGCCTGCAGAGCTGAGCCTGCAGCTGGAGGAAGTCAGGTGAACTTAGGTGGGTAGATGCATCCAGGCAGGTCACGCTAATTAGTGGAACTAATTCATCATAGAACCCAGATTTCAGTAGCTTTTCAGCAACCATGTCAACCAGCTAATGGGCCGAATGTGACCTTCTCACACAAATCTTCCCTGACTCCCCCATTTAAGAGTGCCCCTTCATTACGTTTTCCATTGCCTTTCCTCTTACCACCCGTGGCCAGCTCATACCATAGAACCTACTCCTTTGTCTCACATAGTGCGTATTGTGGCTCACACTGCACTACAGGACTAGAAAGTAAGCTGCGTAATGATGACATCACTTTATTCACTGCTGCATCCCCAGCTCCTGGATCAGTGCCTGGCACCCAATTAATATGTACTGAACTTATAAATGAATACATCCTGAACCAAAACTCCTAAGTCTTTCCACTTGAACTGCTCATACACCAGCTTTCTCTCCTCTGCATCTGTGCAATTGTGAGATTTTAACCAAAAATGTGGCATTTTATCCTTCAGGTTTTGATCCATTTAGCCAGACTCTCAGGATTAGTAAGTCTTGATTCCAAGACAATTGTGGATTCCTCTCACACTTGTTTCAATCCCTCCAAAATTCTAGCAGCATTCCATTATCGCTCATCTGAGCCACGGATGAAATAATGAACATACAGAGTCCTGCCAGTAGATATGTCCTCTCAGGACTAGATTCATCGTTCTCAACAAGGTAAGCCAGGAATCACTGAGATAGAGGCTCTTAACCCTGGAATGGGATTCAAGATCAAGTTACCAGAAGCTTCGGTTTTACAGATGGGGTCACAATGTGGAAGTGAGTGACAGTGGCCTCTCTTTGACATCAAACAAAATACAGCAATGAGTTCATAAAGCCTCAGCTTCTCAGCGTTAAGTAGGAGCTTCCACAGCAGCAAACTCCCAAGGTGGCCTTGGGCCAGCCCCTGAATCCTCCATCATCCATGCCAGAAAGGTAGGACCCATCCACAAAGCCGAGCGCTTCTTATCTTCTCCTATCTTTAAGTGTGGTCCGGAAACAATAGCTGGAAAGACTGGGAAACCTGACTGGGGCCCTTGGCCTTTCCCTTCCTCGGCCTGTCCTTCCTTCTTTCTCCTCCTGACACTGCAGTGCTCTCCTGTTCTCTTCCTTTTCCAACCTGTGAGATGTGTAAACTTATTTAGATAGAATGGAAATGCCAAGAAACACAACAATGAGCTAGGCCAATGGATCACTCAAAGAAAAGGGAAGCTTCTTGATGTTCCTGAGAGCACATAATTCTTTAGCTATCAGTAACTAGTACTGATAGCATTTAAGGAAAATGTGTCTTAAACAGCCATAAAATCAGGGTAAAGGGAAGAGCTAGTCACAATATGTATTTGTAGAATGAATGAATGAATGAATAGATGGATGAATGAATGGCTTCGCTATATGAAACAAAGTAAACGAACATAGTAATGGAACCCGTGGGTGCTCTCTTAGACTTATCTCTCTTAGACTTATCTTGGTCTACGTGGGGACAGCAGGAGAAATAACGACCATTGCCTCCCCACTTCCTAAACAAAGGCTAGGCAAGGAAAGTCCAACACTGGGGTACAGTTCACATTTCAGAAGTTGTTGTGGGACCAAAGAAAGATAGTGTGCAGCTGAGGCCACATGCTCCCTTAGCCTTCTTCCCCTGTCTGGTTCTGCTTTCTTTGTATCCCTGCTCCTGAAAGCACCCCTTCAATAAGTCACTTTCTGAAGAATCCTCATCTCAGGCTCTGCTTCCAGAGGACCCGACCTGAGACAGCATACTCCTCCAAGATGGAATCGAGGGTTTTGTACTGAATCTGGCCTCTTACCACCCAATAAAATTCCTCCCCGCCACACCCATTGCTGGTCCCCAAGTTCAATGTCACCAGGCCCTTCCACTTCCGCAGACTGCCCAGGTCCCACGGCCACGAGATGATTGCAGTCATGACTCCCCACCCACCATAAGGCAAAGACACTCAGAAGCAATGTCTAGAGCCACATTTTCAGACCCAAGGTGAACGGCTTAGCTTCTGAAGCCAAGAAAGACATAAGACTTCCAAAGCTGCCAAAAGGTGTCTTCAGTTATAGGAACAGAACACGCTGTCCCAGTCATTAATTACTTAAGGAACAGATTTGGGGAGGAGGAAGGGACAGGTGGTAAGACAAGAAATATAAAAATGGAGACAAAAATGACGATCACACAAGCTTATCTTAAAAATTCACAGGTTGGTCTCCTCCCCCCATTTCACCCAGGAAAGTAGTAACTCGGGCTTCCCTCTGCCACTGCCACCTCCCCTGTGTCCCCTCCGGGAGGCTGAGAAGGAAGCACATGCTCTGGGGTCAAAAGCTCTGACCTTCTCAAACTGTTCAGCTTTAGATTCAAAATAACTTCAAATAACAGGCCCAACCCAGTATGGTTTGGAATTATTCGTGGGGCCCGAATGCAGAGACCCCTCAGTGCTACCAGCTCGAGCACCCACCACTCACCCAGCTGTTTCCCACCAGCTTCTTTGTCAGCAGAGAAGCTTGCCTCCAGCTTCTAAGAAAACATAGAAGACAGCACATGACCTCCTGAGGCTCCTGATTACATACATCACACACACACACACTCACTCTCTCTCTCTCTCTCTCTCTCTCTCTCTCTCCGAGCATCATCTCTACCCATCCTCTCCCGCTGAAAGGTGGATGAGGTGGTCCTCCTCACACACCCGCTTCAGGTGCGGGCCCTTCCCTCCCATACCACCAACCCCCTTCAGCTTCCCAGCCTCCTTCTTGGGAGAATCTTACTGCACCAGAGCTTTACCCCTTAAAAAAAAAAATGGGAAGACTCCTAAGACGCAGACTCACCTGCAGCCTGCGGTGAAAACAAAGCACCAGATGGGCGCCCTCAGCTTCCCCTGCGTGCACACACCTGGCAGAGCCTCTCCAGTGGCCACCATGTTCCTCCCCACAAAGGAGGCCTCCTGTGCTTCCGGTCTGCACCTCCTAAGCCAGGTCTTTTTTCTATTAATCCTCTCCGAATATTTAACTTTTTCCTTTGCCAGCTTCTGTCTCTCCCCATCTTTAAGTTTGGTTCCTCAGCGTCAGGCCCTCCGCTGGCTCCCTCGCTCCCCGGCTTCCAGCACGCGCCCCCAGAAGCCCCACACCTATGTCTCCAGCCCAGCCCTCAGGCCTGAGCATACCACAGGTGCATCAACTTCCCCACAGACGAGGGCCTTGCATAAAGCTTACCCAGAGCTAAAATTCTCACCGCACCTCTCCTCCCTCTTTATCTGTAATGTTGCATTTCAATAAATTAGCATTTCCAGCTGGCCAGCCAGCCTGGTTGTCCAAACTAGAGACACCTGGACACAGTCTCTTGCCCCACCCCCCCACCCCGCCCTCCCCTGACCTTTAACCTCCTCTCTTAACCAATAAACCTCCAAGTCTTATCTCTAGGACTCTTAAGTGTCCTTCAATCCACCTCTTTCTCCCCATTAACTGAGTCCCTACCATCACACCCCCTAACATGAGAAGGACCTCTGTCCTGGCAGGCAGCGCACCCCATTCCCACTGCAGCTAGACAGCTCTACGAGAGGAACCGCAGCTTTCTCCCCTCTCCTTAAACCTTTCCTATCCGCCCCCACCCCAGCACACACAGTCCTCCTCCCAGGAGAAAGACTCAGAGAAGAGAAATTGAGCAGAATGCAGCAAATCCAGGGGAAAGAAAATTATTGATTCGTGCATTTGTTCGTTCATTAAATTATACCTTCAGAACTTGGAGTTAGTCCTTCTGGGAGGCTCCAGGCCCAAGCACATAGTTTCCTTGTTGATTTCCTTCATAGCACTTACCTCCATTTGTTATTGTTTTCTTTAATTCACTGTTTTTATACTTAAAAAAAAAAAAATTATCTCTCCTTTAAGAATATAAGCTCCTTAAAGAAAAGGTAAAGTTTGTCTATGTGATATGGTATCCACAGCCCCTAGAACAAGGCAAGGCACAGGGCAGTCCCTCAATAAATGTTTACGGAATAAATAAAGGCATGAATGAATCCACAGCAGTGCACATGGCAGTTTCTGTGCACAGTCAGTTCGACCTCATGTCGCCATCAACCATTGCCAAGCACATACCAAGTATTTCCATGCTTGGAGCACAGGTGGCAGGGGTGGCACCAGAAACATGGACACAGAAAGTTTGACTTCCCCACTCCAGTCTCTCTAGGGAGGGAGAAAACTGCGGTGCAAAGGGCAGGGCACCAGCCATGAGTGACCAGGACTCCCCATGCCCAGGGACTGGCCTCCCCCAGCATGTGTCCAACAGAGCAGCTAGCCTCAGGGGGCTGGGCCCTGTGGGTGTTGCCACTCTTCTGCCTTACATTTGTCCAGACCCAAGATGCTCATCCATATGCTCAGTCCCCCAAGAGCCCCTAGCCTCCTTCTTTAAGGATAGAAGAACAGAAGTGAGTTTTAAAAAGAAATAGGGGGTGCCTGGGTGGCTCAGTCGGTTAAGCATCTACTTTCAGCTCAGGTCATGATCCCAGGGTCCTGGGATCAAGCCCCACGTCAGGCTCCTGACTCAGCAGAGAGGCTGCATCTTCCTCTCCCCGCTACTCATGCTCTCTCTCACTCTCGCTCTCCTTCTCTCTCCCAAATAAATAAATAAAATCTTTTAATTAATTAAAAATAAAAAAGAAATAAAAGGGGGTACCTGGGTGGCTCAGTCAGTTCAGTGTCCAGTTCCTGGTTTCAGCTCAGTTCATGATCTCAGGGTCTCAGACCAAGCCCCTCATCAAGCTCCATGCTCAGCAGCGAGTCTGTTTGGGATTCTCTCTCCCTCCGCCCCTCCCCAAACTCTTGATCACTCGCTCATGTTCTCTCTAATATAAATAATCTTTAAAAAGGAAAAAAAGAAATATTTTTCAGTGTAGATGTCACTTTTCTGCTTAAAATCCTTCTTGGCTTCCCTCACTCTGAAAATAAAATCCAAATGCCACGTTCAATCTCCAAAAGCCATGGATGATATGGTATCTGCCTCCATAGACTGGATCCAGCCACATATCCCATTTCTCGTACCTGAAAACCCCAGGCTTGTTGTAGCCCCAGGACCTTTGCCCTAGCTGTCACCTCTACCTGGATGGCTCCGTCCCCTGCTCTTCACTAGGTTGGGTCCTTCTTGTCATTCCGCTTAAGCATCACCTCAGCAAAGGTGATGTCTCCTTGGCTCCTCACAGCATCCTGTCTCCATTACATTCCTGAGTTTTAGTCTACTTCTACATAACCCTTGCCCCCATCTGAATCTTTCCATTTGTCTTTACTCCCTCCCCCACCAATTACTAGTTTTCTATTGCTGTATCTCCAGTCACCACAAACTCAGCTTGCAACAGCACCCATTCGTTAGCTGCCTGTTCTGTGCATCAGAAGTGGCTGAGTTCTCTGGACAGGCTCACAGAGTCGGCTGGCCTGCACCCCCACCTGGAGCTTAAGGTCCTTCTTCCAGGCTCCTGTGGCTCCTGTGGCTCCTATGGTGGTGGCAGGATTCAGCTCCCTGCAGGGAGTGTTGCCATTTCCTGGCTGGCTGCCAGCCAGGGCCTGCCCTTAGCTCCTAGGGGCCAATCACCTTCCCGACACGGGGCCCTTCCAACTTCAAAGCCAGAAACTGAGAATCTTCCTCACACCCAGGCCCCAACACACACTGAATCTCTCCCACTAGGAAGAGCCAAGTCCCTTCGGAGAGATCACCTGATTATGTCCAGTGCACCCAGAACAATCACTTTAAAGTCCGCTGTGCCACACAACACGACTTCCTCATGAAACTGATGGTCCCATCATAGTCACAGTCCACAGCCACACTCAAGGGGACAAGGTTACAGGGGGCATGTCCACCACAGGTAGGTATCTTGATGGCCATCTTAGAACACTGCCTGCCACGCCCACGAGAGTAGAACTTTACCCACCTTGCTCTCTCTGCATTCCAAGGCCCAGGAAAGTGCCCCCAACCACAGAACGTAGATGGGGGAAATGATAATATTGCACAGCACAAAGTGAGAAACCAACATATTACTCAGCAAACTGAGGTGACCCAGACCCAGGAGCCCGACCTGCCCACATCACACCTGTCCATCCCTGGGGCCAAGGGGATCAGAACCCACACACCAAAACCAGTCATGGTCTTGCAGCATGTTATAGGCTGCCTCCTGCCTGGAATAGTTCCAGCAAGTAGAGGATGTTCATTCGATATGTTTTCACTTATGAAAGGAAGAAAGTGATCTCTTCTGGAAATTAGAGATAGAAAGAGCTGGAAGGATTGAAGGGGGGTGGGGGGAGAAGAACAGCAGCCCTGAACCAACCAAGCACCTCCCAGCTCTCACAGACTTCTCTTACAGAATCTCTATGGGACACCCTAAGCCCAGCCAACAGCTAGTCCTCAGGGCCAGCTCCCATCCAACCCTACCTCCTCCAGGAAGCCTCTCTGACTGTTGGTCCAAGGTTCTCTGCACAGAACACCGACCTAACACATGCGACAAAAATGATCTGATATGCCAATAGGTTGAAAGATGGCCGGGAGCCTGCAAGTGACCGTGTCACCAACCCATACACCCCATGCAGGTGCCCGAACAAAAAGGTAATGGTTATGCCATGGGTTCAAGACAGACTCTTGCAGACCTAAGATGGGTGAGAAATACACTGTACTCCTGAGTCCAATTCTGGACTCCCACTGGGGGCACTGGCACTTAGAGAGAGGTCAGAGGGCAGTCCCAAAGGTGAGGAGCCGGCCCGGCAGCAGGGCCTGGGAGAAATAGAGGCTGGGATTATTCATCAGGGGAAGACAGGCAGGCGGGATTTAACAGAATCTTCAGGTATCAGAAGAGCTCTCAGGCAGTGCCGGCTAAGTCTTGGCAGTGGCTACTGAGAATGGAACAAGGAAAGGAACTTAATCCACAGCATAAGGGATTTAGGGTAGAATTTCCTGATGGTGAAGGTTGTTAAAAGTTGCAATGAATGGTCTAGAGAGAGATTCAGGTCTGCTCTGGAAGCTTTTACAAGTAGAAGAGATTATCCTCTGGCAGGGCAGCTTATCTCTAATCCTACCTGAAGGCAGAGGAATGGACACAATGACCTCAGGGTCTCCTTCAGACTCGGAAAGCAGGTCTTCCCATCAGCAGATCAGCCAACACTTCTAGGCAGGTGGTGTGCTTTAAGGAAGGCCCAGAGCATTCCCAGAAACAAAGAGGAGCCGACCCATGTGAGATCTTCTTTCCTTTTTCTATTTTTCAGCCACAGCTGCCTTGCAACGATGACTGAGTTCCTTTATAATCTCAACTCTGATCAAGGGCAATTTAGACAAGAAAGCCAAGAGTAGCCCCAGACCACACAGAGACAGATTACACTCTGCCCTGCAAAGCACCCCAGACAACCGAGCCATGGTTGTGGTCTTCTCCATGGAGGGCTCTGTTTCTAACAAGCCACGTGAAAAATGTGCTGAGCCAGCCAGGTGGGAGTGATGGGAAGCTGGAGGGCAATCCCCATCTGCTGCTGCCAACCAGGATGCCAAAGTTGGCTGTGCTCTGGTCCCACTTCCTGTGAGTCGAGTGACACGACTTCTGGGGAATACCAAGGGGATCAGGGAAGAAAAGGAATGGCATTATACATGAGCTGGGAGACAGTGCTGGGAGCCAGGGCACAGGCTGAGAGCATTAATGGGTCTGCAGAGTACCAGATGGAGACCCTCAGAAGGCTTCTGGGCTGGTGCTGAGTTCAGAAAAAGTGGGGACACAGTGCGGACAGAGAACAGCAAGAATGTTCTGAAGTGGTTTGCAAAGGTGCTGCTCAGATATCTGAACAACTCTGAAGGCCATCCATTGATGAACATTGAGGCAATGTTTTCTGTAAACTGGAAAGATTGAGAAGGCATATCCTTTGGCTTTCTGGAGCTGGGGTCTGGCTCTGTGCAGTATTCAACCACAAAAAGTTGGAAGAGGGCATATCTTTTATTTTCAAGTCTCACTTTCAAGTGAAGAAGCAATACCAAACTCCTACCCGTCACCTTCAAAGAGCTGAATTCTTCATCCCTACCATTTCTTTCTTAAAACTCAGCTAATGTCCTTCCAATGCCTTTTCTTTGCCCTCTGTGTCTCTGCTTCAACTCTGCTGCAAGATTTTTACCAGCCCCACCGCTGCTTTCCGCCACTCAGCACTTGAAGTCCACAACTCCATACCCCCAACAAACGGTCCCTGGGACAGTGCCCTCCCTTCAAAGACACTTTTTCTTCTGGAGGCTTGAACACCAGCCTCCGGAACATCAAAATGCACTACCCTCAGTTACCACAGGTTTGGGATACGTCTGCTATACGTACCAGAGAGAAGCACAGAAATGTATTATTCTGCCCATTGCGTATGCTCGGAACAAGCAGGAACTTGTGGCAAAAGCATATTAAGCATGCAATCAGTTGCATCCTCGTGCCCAAATAAAGCTATTTTCATTTCATAAAGCAAGAGAGCAAGTCAAGTCATTAGGGAAATAGAAATGGGGAACTTAACTGCCTAATTGGAAGCTCTATTGCACTTGCAAAGTACCTTTGGTTTTTCTAAAAATTCAAGGGAAACACATTGAGCTTATAATTGCAGATAGATCGATGCCACATTCCTTCCTGCATTAGCACACAAGGAGAGTCCCTTCCTGTGGGCTCATCCCAGCCCCCCTACCTGTGTACACAGCAGTGAAGGCCCAGAAGGAAACAGGTTGGCTCATAAAAGCAGGAAAAATGGAGGGGAGAGCAAAAGTCTTCTTCCTGCCCATGGAAGACAAAAGCCCACGGCCATCGTACTTTTCCGGCTGTTTTAGTTTAATTCTTCCTCATCACAGTAAGAATTTTAGTGTGTTTGGTTTATATGTCGGACATTTCCTATGTGCATGGGGAAACTGGAAGCCAAGCTATCTCTCTGCACTTCAGTGACTTCATCTGTAAAAGGCAAGGGTCAAGCATGATTGATGGTCGTGGCTCCAGACTCCAGAGAAGTACCCTGGGAGCCAAGGAGGGGCGGGGTCCACGTGGGAGATGGGGCCAGGGAAGGGACAAGTGGATGATACGCTAATCCCCACCCCCTGCCCACTTCAGTGAGAATGTCCCTGCCCTGTACCTGTTTCGTATTTTGGAATGCCTCATAAGATATTATTTGGTGGGAGCAAGAGGCCAGGTTGCTTACATACACACATACACAGATACCTGGAATCCACTGAGCATGATCGCCTCTGTGGTCTACTACAGGGCTGAGAAAGTCGAGCTCGAAGTCTCTTAATCTCACTGAGATAAGAGAATCCCTCATTTAATAGCTTGGAGGCCTGGTTATAGTTACAGAGCTTGGCTGCTGGTGGGATCTCCGGAGCACATGTCCCAGGAGCTCTGAGTGTCAAGAAGCCAAGGACTATGTTTCCTGAGAGGGTCAGACTTGACCTGCTGGTCAGTCCTGCAGAAGGAACTGTTTGGAGATTGAACGAGGGCAGCTCCCGCCTCACATTTCACAGAGAACTCCTCTACACTCCTCTTTTCCCTTTGCATTTAACACGTCTCTCATGAGCTAAAGAAATGCGAACTTTCAGATTGACCTGGAGGCTCGAGATAAAGGTCTCTTATCTAGGACATGTCTGTCTGAGAGGCTGAGGGGCACTTACCCGCACAGGACCCTCCAGTGAGGAAGAGCACATGGGATCCTCAGAAAACACCCCAGGAAATTCCTCTTAGAGCTTACATCATGTCATTCCTGAGAATTCCCAAACAATCCCCAAACCCGAGGAATGGAACTCTTTAAGGGTTAAATATCGGGTACTCTGAGGGCACTTGAGAGGGACATCTAAAGCCTCTGGGTATGACTAGCTTCCATGTCCCCTCATGAAGCCAGCCCTGCAAACATAAAAGGGCTCAGCCTAGACTGTTTTCTGATCCCCAGGATGGGCTCACACAGCCCCTGATACGCACTTCCCCACTCTGTCAGGTCTGTGGCCACCTTTATCTTCAGAAAAGGTAAGAAGATAACATATAAGAAGATGAAAGGCGCCTTCTACCCTGCTCCCCAAGAATGACCCCCAGGCCTCAGGCCTGTGGTTGTGGGAACACGCCTTTCCACTCCAGTGAAGGAGGAAATTAGCCTGAGAGGCCAAGACCGGGCCGTGACATCCTAAGTGTGATTCGGTCCCTGACTGCATCAGAAATGGGACCTGAGGCCAGGCTACCCAGTCCTCTCCACAGTGCACGAGCCGGGCACTCACCTTTCTGTCCTCAGGCACATCTGCTAGGAGCACTGAGGAGCACTGAGATGCACTGCCGGGGGGAGAACCTCGACTGCTCTCCCAGGTAGGAGCTGGCTGGATTTGCACGGGCATCAGGCACTGGTCTGGAACAACCAAAACCCTAGGTTCCCGCAAAGATCCTAACCCCGAACAGAGACAGTGTCCCCCCGGCAAAATGGAGGTATGTGCAGCGAGGAAGAGGAGAAAAACAGAAGTAACCGAGAGAGTGATGAATGGCTCGTCTTGTTTGCTGGACTAGTTATTACTGAGCCGTTTGCCGTTTGGCCCCATGTATTTTTTAAAGCATATAGTTAAGAAGCATTTATTAAAATGTTTTCAAGTTGTCCTCCTAAAGAAGAGACCCTGACAGGCCACTCAGGATACTGCGAAGCTGGGTTAAACACTATTATCCCTGCAGCAACCATGGGGAGACAAGAGTATAATGGATTACCTTAATTTCCCAGAGACACGCGGAGAATTCATTACAGGGAGGAAAAAACGGAAAAGAAAAAGACAATCAGATTAAAGAGTCCTGAAGCTGGGCCGCCTTGCCAAGAAAGCCAACCAGTACAAGGCAAGGAGAGACGAGCCCCAAACCTCTGAGGGGACCGCTCCAAAACGCAGTCCTTAGAAACACAGACGCCTTTGGGAGCTCCAGATTCAAATGTGCAACAGAAACAAATCCACCACACACAAACCGCGAGGGCTCAGCAATCTGCCTCGTGCCGCAGACTGGAAGAGGAGGAAAAAAATCATCCAGATCCTAATTTAGTTCAGGAGCTTGTTTTCTTACACTGACAAATCCTTCTAAAAATGATTTCCTGATTAGAGTCAAACGTCCGAGGCCAAAACTCTCGGAGACTGCAGTGCCGTCAGCATATTAATGGTGTTCCTTAGCAACTCTCTCTCCCCTCCACTGTTAGAAGAAACCACAGCTCTGCCAGGACTACAATGCTGGGGGAGCCTCAGCACCTCTGATGATGCACAGGGTGGAGGAAGGGACAGACATGCCAGGCCGCCCGGAGGGTGGAGCCCCGGCCCATGGCAGGACACAGGCAGCGAACGCCAAGGCAGGTCTAGGGCTGTGCGACGAGGCGGCATGAAACCACGGGTGAGGGGCCACCTTGTCTCAGCGTCTCTCCAGGATTGCAACTGTCATCTGCAATTTACCAATTCGAAATGCAAATCCCGATCCTCCCTTGGAGCTGATGTCTTTTTCTCACCATGCTTAAAGAAAATGCTAAAGGGAGGTCAAGTCAGTGACGAGTAAGGAAAGGGGTTTCCTGAACTGATTTTGTTTTTATAATCAACTTCTGAATTTTCAGAATTGGCCTGGAAGGAAATGAAACCCAAGACTTGACTCATCCATTGATGAAACATTATGACACATTGAGAGTACGCCATGTGCTGCCCTCCGTGCACTGTCGGTGAGCACTGAGCCCGAAAGCTGGGAGGGACCATCAACTCCAACAATCTCATTTTCCAGATGAGCAAACTGAGGCCTCGCGAGGTTGACCTCCCTGAGACATGTGTGATGTACTGACAGATCTAGAGCACAAATCCAAGTATTTCCACCACGACCACTAATTCTCGGACCAGATGCTTCAAAACCGGACTTGGATAGTCTCACTTTGAGAAGCGGAGAAGTGAAATTCAATTTGCCAATATTCACATCCTTGGAGGAAGTGATATTCATCTTAAGCCAAAACATATTGGTAAATTCTCTAATTTAGTCAGATGATGTCTCACTTTACATGATAAATGTTTCTAAAAAGTTGCATGCAAATCAAATTTTGGTAAATTGAATTACTTTTTTAAAAGCACAAGACAGATTGCTTTGTGAAAGAACCCTGGGCTGAAAATGAGAAATATTTCTGCAATTTAAATAATAACTACCTCCATAATTTATCTCTTCTGTAATTCATAATTTAATATTCTTTGGTTTTTGTTTAGCATCACTTGTTTAAAACAAGAAAGATCTATATTTATGCAGCTAGTGTCACCACAAAGTTTGAAATACATTAATAATAACTAATACTTTCCTCCTAGATATCCTCAAGAACTAATAAGGAATTGGTATTCCCATTTGGCAGATGGAAAAAGTCAGGGCATGGAGTAAGGACCGATCCAAGATCATGGAGAAAGTCAACAATGTAGATAGGATGCCCACATGGTCTTGGTTATAAACCTTATATTTTAATCTACTGGGCTAGGACATTGTGGACAGATATTATTATTAGAATTCTCTAGAGAAACAGAACCAATAGGAAACATATAGAGATGTAAAAGGAGATTTATTACAGGAATTGGCTCATGTGATTATGAAGGCTGAGATATCCATGATATGCCATCTGCAAGCTGAAGAGCCAAGAAAGAATTCAATCCTAGTCTGATGGCATGAAAAAGTTGGGGGAGGGTGCTCTGCAAGGGAGGCAGAAGAGGAACCACAAGTATTAACTTCAGAGTCTGAAGGCCAGAGAACCAGGAGCTCCAATTTTTGAAAACAGGAGAAGATGGATGGCCCAGCTTAAGAGAAGAAAGCAGATCTGTCCTTCTTTCATCTTATTGTTCTATTTGGGCTCCCAGTGGATTGGATGATGCCCACCCACACTGGTAAGGGTGGGTCTTCTTGACTCAGTCTACTGTTTCAAATGCTAATCTCTTCTGGAAACAACCTCACAGACACACCCCGAATAATGTTTTGCCAGCTATCTGAGCATCCCTCAGCCCAGTCAAGTTTAAAAATTAACCATCACAGCTATTTTCTCCAAGGGAGACATTCCCCCACATCCACAGATGTGTGGACTCCAAAGAAATTCATGAACCATCTCAAAGGCATATGTTTCAGAAATTCAAGGCTGCCTCATACCCTCTTCTCTGCCCAATCGCTTGAATCACTCAGGAAACATGGAAAGAAAAAAAAAAAAGAAAAAAAAAGGAGTCTCAATCAATCCATGACAATGTATCTCTATTGATTCCTCATCACAAATTCAACCCTCTGACTGCAGGGAAGAAAAGGGAAGAATACAGGTTCTGCCCTCAAGGACCCTTTGTCCACTTAGAGAAGCAAGGTTCACAAACAAAACTACATTAGAGTCCATGCTGGTCTTTCCCACTAGACTGCAGAACCTCAAGGTAAAAGACCTTCCTCATATTTGCAACATTAGCACCTTGCCTTGGAAGAAGTCAATACCCAGTACAATTTCTTATCGTATTAAATTATGAAAGTGTGGGGAGATTGGGAAGGACGTTCTCTGCAAATATCTGGAAAAGATTATGACAATAGGTAGAATAAACATATCATTTGTGCCTCCAGAATGAAATGATCTTCTCTGCAATTTAGGAAGAAGAATGCCAGCCTTACAGGGTTGAGTGGCCCAAGAGAGCTAAAGCACTTACCACGTCTCTGGCACATAGGGAGCTCTTAATAACTGGTGCTGAGAATTTATATTGCATCACAGGCTCTGGTGACAGAACTGGTGACAGAGCATCATGAAGAAGAATGTTCCAGAAGTACTGAAGGCTGCTCACTCATGGAAGCTACTACATGGGCATGAGACCTGCCCCAAGGCTGGATGCACGTCTCTCAGTGAAGATTACCAAGAAAAGTCCTGCACTAGGTAATAGTTGGTTGAAAGCACCAGTTCATTAACCTAAGATTCAGAATAATGTAGACAGTGTTTTAAAAGTACACAGTTCTGGACCAGTCCAGACTTCTTCAGCAACTGTGGAAAGGCCAAGAAATTTGTGTTTTAAAAGAATTCCAAGGGATTTTTATGTAGCTGATCAAGCAAGGTTCTAATTACCTAAGTTTGAGAACCACGCGTATAGATAAAGTTTATGGTCTCTTCTAAATTCTGGGGCTCTAGGAATCCTTCACGTATCCAGAATAGTGTCAGAAAATACTGCAAGTTGATAAATCAGAAAGATTGCGTTCAAATCTCTGCTCTGCCATTTCCTAGCTGTATGACTTAAAGCATCTTGATTATTGTCCCAAAGCCTCAGCTTCCTGTCTATAAAATAGAAATAAAGATGACTCTCTTGTATGGAAGTTCTAGGGGGGTTTCTGGCCCATAATAAGGGCTCAATAAATATTTTATGACCCTGATAGAAAAGTGTCTCTCATAGTTCGAGGAAAACAATAGGGATTTAACAAATACCAGTTTCCTTTCTTCCTACCATCCCCAGCTTATGTATTATGTAGAAAGAAGTGAATTCACCTAAACTGAGATGGACGAAAGATGAGAAAATGAGACAGAAGAATCATGTGTAGAGGGAAACACCAGAAGAGTAGGAAAATAGCTTTGAGAATTCCCAATAAAGGCAAGAGGATTCCCAAAATTTAAAGAACAGGGAGAGAAAAAACACAATGTATTATATTTCTGTAGGAAAGTAAAGAAGAATGAAAGTATCATAGATCTTTCTGGATTTTGTTGAGTGTTCTCAATCATTAAATCTGCATTTAGAAATATTTATATTTGCTGAAAACCAGGAGCCTTGGCGCACAGGGAGAATGAAAAGAGCAAGGGACGGGGTCTAATTAATCATCAAGAGGCTGTCACATTGACAACCAGAAGAATTGGAAAGTTACAAAGTACCAGCACCAAACAACATCAATCACCCAACGATGGTAAATAAATTAATCAAAAATCATTGGGTACCAAAAGGTCTGGGGGAAAAATAAAAGGCAGAAGAGAAAAATGATCAGGAACAGTAGGCGAGCAAAACAGCAGAGCTTGACCCTGTTAAAATGGAAGCCATGTACCTGGCAGATTGCCAGCCCTCTGCCCGTAGTGCCTTGCCCACCCCCAAAGAAAGGGCCAACCCCAACGGGGTGCAAATGTCATATGGATGCTGAGGTCTTCACACCTATTATCCCTCTGTACTTAATAGGAGATCCACCCAGCATCCCACACCCCCAGCAAAAGGGAAACCCATTATCCTTGACATTTAGGTCATCCTAAATACTACTTGGCTCAAAACCATTCCCTGATTCATTCTTAAGCTGCCATATTTGTAAATGAATTAAAATCCACCTAGCCTTCTGAGAACCACTTCTTAATGGCCCCAGGCCTGTGCAGACTACATAAATCTCCCCTCTGTAATACTGGGGGGCCTTCCTGATCCAGAATTATAATACCTGCCCCTACCCTCCCCAACCTGACCTGTATCTTTCCAATTAACTCATATTTTCTTTACCTGGCAAAAGAGTAGTTATGGAGAATATTAACCAGATCAACAACTTGTCCATTCTTTTTCCAATCAGGATGCACATATTTGCCCCTCTGGGTTCACAGAGGATTCATAGGACAAGACTATAAATTAATAGGATGGAACACCTGGATTTTCTATGGACTACTTGGGTCATGAAGTAAAACACTTCAGCGCACTTTAACATGAGCTAGGACTCGAGCCTCGGATTTTTTAAAGATATTTTTGACATGCCAGATCGCACATCCTTTACAATTCACCCATAACTGGTCATTTGCCATTTAATTCCACTAAACAGATATTCAATGAGTACCCACAGGGCTCCAGGGATGATATAGAAATGAGCAGAGCCATTTTTCTGTATTCTAAGATCTCATAAACTATAAAGAGAGACAAAACCATCACCAACATCATGATCAGGCCACCATGACCATGGGGACCACACAGAGACATAAAAACACACTGTAGGACTAAGGACAGAAGCAGCTCTCCTCTGAGGAATCAGAAAAGGCTTGTTGGGGCTGTGAGGGTGATAGAGTAACTTGACATGACTTGGGAAAAAGTCAAGATATGGACAATGAAGATAGAAGGAGGGCATTTAAGACGGAGACAAGCTTGAGAAAAGCCTCAGAGGTGGGTGAATGCAGGATATTAATGGGAATCATGAAAAGGCTGGCTCTCCTGCACAGAGAAAGGAGGGTCATGAGTGGCAAGCAGTGAGAGGCAGATGATAAGGGTTAGGGATAGTCCTAGCAACACAAAGTATCCTCTGCCCTGAACCATTCTGACCAACTGGAGCACAACACTCTCTCTTCTCTAGATACCCAAGGAGGTCATGTGGGACAAGCTTCCAAGGTGCTCCGAAGCCTTCCCAGGTATCTCCCAGAACTGCTCATGGCCTGCAGTGTTCAAATAGGAGAGCAGCAGCAGTCAGCACCAGAGGCTACAAGGAACCAGTCCCCACATAGCAGGGTCCATATTGGAGGCCCAGCAAGGGAAATATCATGGAAGTGATACCTGAACACAAATGGGTTATATCCAGATTATGTACACCCAACCAGGTGATAGGTAAGTACCAAAAAGATAATGCAAATGGATATATTTCAGAAAGTGAGACACTATGTACGTTTGACTGATTAATGAATGAACCAGACTCCACAGAGCACAAGCAACAAGACCTGACTTCTCTGTCACAAGCCTGACTTCTCTGCCCCCTTTCAACCTATTCTGCGGGGTCACGCCTCCCTGCTCCTGAATGAAGAGCCAACAAAAGTCTCATAACGTTTTCTGTTAATGCTCGGATAAAAAAGCAAATAACCTCCTCCACAGAGCACATTAAAGAATCCAGTCCTCTGTAATATTAAAATTCTAAGATCTCCTCTGGTTTATAATTGCATTGGTCAGGCCCATGGTGGCCCTGGAGGCCTGAGGGCAAAGTGAGCTCCTTGGCTCTTTCTTTTTGCCCTGCTTACTTGTGGCCCCACAGGAGTGAGTACAAGGGGGAGAAAGGGAAAGAAAGGGGCAGGAAAGGTCTTCCTGGAATGGTGCAGATAAAATTCAGCATCAGTACTCTTGGAATACTGGGCATATCATCCAAAGCTAATTATTTTATTCATAGGGTGCTTTTCTGGAGACCCCAATCTTTCAATCTCTTGCAAAAACAATGCTTCCTGTGACCCTCAGCATTCCCTCAGTCATCAGCATCTTGTACTCTACCCCACTCCTAGGTCCCCTCACCTTTCCATGGGTCCTTGTGGGCAGCTGAACCCTAGGCAGACCTCCTTCTCAGAATTTCCTCTGTCCTGCAGGAAATTCACTTCACAGGTCTGGTCACACCCTGGAAGGGCAGGCTATTCCCAAAGAAATTCTGATTCTTTCCTCTCTGCTATCTCTGCCCAAGCTAACCAATAGTCCATTTTCTGGGTCTACCAAAGGCCAGATAACGCAGGTAAGCTTTCTAAGTTGTCCCCTTGACTAGATAAGTCTCCACCCCTCCTTCCTACTTGGGATGTCCAGAGAACAAGTCTCTATGTATCGACAACTTTCTCCAAAGGCATCATGTCCTGCCCTCCTATCTCCCACCTCTTTTCCTTTATACCCTGAAGATGGGTGATGAGCTAATGCTGACAGAAGAGTTTGTGTCACCTCTTTTTAAAGCCCTTTAGGATGGCCAGCCTATCACTTTAAATTGTGTTGGCATACCTTTTTATTGGATTTTGGGGCATCAGCTTGAATTCCAAGCAGCCAAAAAAAAAAAATTCATATTATCAGCCTGATACACGACTATAAATCATTGAGCCCTTAGAGATAACACAGTGCCCTCCACCCATTTCGTATATGAGAAAACTAAGATCTCTCCCCGTCTCTTGTATCTCCTGTAGAAGGGACACTAAAAGGTGGGAAAATGCTGAACTGTTCCTGGCAGAAAATATCTCCTCCCCTCGCTGCTCAGGCAATGTCTCCCATGATCTGAAGACAAAGGGCCTTAGAGTAGAAAAGGCCACAAGGCAGCTGGGACATGCAAGCCTATATATTAATCAGGACAGGTTTGTCTTTGCTGCGAGAAGAAAAAATCCCTGAAATCTCAATGGCTTAACACCACAATTATCAATTTATTTCTCACTCACTCTCAAGTTCCACGTAGGTTGGTAGTTCTCCTCAGCTACCTCAGCTCCTCAGTTGGTAGTTCTCCTCAGTTCTCCTCAGCAGCTTTCCTCCAAGGAGTGGTTTTGAGACCCAAGCTGCTCCTCTCCTGTGGTTCTACCTTATCACAGAGTTGAGGTTGTCCTTCAAGTTGTTCACAAGCCAGATGATGGGGAGAAAGGGATCAGAGGAAATCACAGGATTACTTAACCACTTTATGCCATAATACTTCTGCCCACATTTCATTGGCCAGAACAAGTCACATGTTGAATCTAAATCAAGTAAGCATAGAAAAATAGTTCTACAGAAATCCCTGCAGGACCAAGTCTGTACCACCTACTAAATAACCATTTCGTTCTATGGATGAAAGTATTTCTCCTCTTTATTCTGCTACCGAAGTCCACCTTTTCTTATCTAAAGGCTCATTTCTCTCCATGTTGTGATTTGATAAGGAAGAGGAGGAGGCAGTATGGTACTGAGATTAAGAGCACAGGCTCTCGAGTCAGAACACCAGGGTCTGAATCCAGGTTCTGCTACCTGTTAGCCAAGTGACTTGGAATAAGTCACTAAGCTCTCTCATCTGTAACACAGAGATAATAATATTACCTACATGGAACAGCTGTTGCAAAGATTCCATAAGCTAATACACCTATGGGACCTAGGATAGTGCCTGCCTCAAAGCAATCCCTGTAAAGATGTCTGTTGTTAACATTATGGTTATTATTATACTCCAATTCAAAGTCTCTGCCCTGTTAATGACAGTTGCTCTTGGCTCTATATAATTCCCCTTTAGCAGACAGCACCTTGCTGAAAGAGGCCAGAGCACTGTAGTTTATTGCTTTAGGGAAGAGGAAAGATCCCACTGTCTGCAAAACTTCCAGGTCATTTTTCCAAATCAATTTTCTAGGACCAGGCATGGTCAGAATAAAGCCTTCACAGTCACGTTCCAGGGTGGTAGAAATGCTCTATGCTTCAATAGCTCAACGGCCTTACACCAGCCCTCAGTGGCCTGCAGCTCTCTGAAGAAGGAACTATGTCCTAAGGGTGAAAAGTTATTTAGTTTCCCTGCCTGACATTCTAGCTCCTGGCCTTCTAGAAACAGAGAAGCTGTTGTCACAGTGCCAAGACGTGACAAATGATGTGGAGGGAGTGTTATGATACAGCCATCCATCCACTGTCAGAGGCCAGGACCACAAGGGGATGGAAATGAACGAGAAAACTGTTAATTGTATAGTTCTAAAGCTTTCCCAGAGAAACTTCCGAGGGAAGTATGTTTTGCCCTCACCCAGAAATGCCAAATGTCCTGAAAGCCGTGAGGGGACATGTCACCAGCTAATCAGAAGACAAGCAAAGCTAGGGGGGAAGGATATCACCCCAGAGACAGTAAAATGAGCAAGAGATGAATACTGTAGACAGAATCATTGCAAAAGTAAGTATCTATTACACTTGGAAGGAGAACTGAGGTTACTCTTTACAAGACCCTGGGTAAGTCTGTAATATTCAGAGTTGCCAGAATATATAAAATGAAAATGATGATATCTTACTTCCCAGAAGCAGGGGGCTATTCTTGAGGACCCTCTGAATCTGAGACTATGTGAATCTTTCCTCATGTGATGCCCTTTCTTTTCTCCAATTACCTTTGCCTTTGGTGTAGAGTTGTTTATTTGATAAATGTGAAATGGAGATTCCATGGTCCTAGATTTTGGTCTCATTCATAGAGATATAAGTGAGATGGAGAAAAATATACATATAACAAAAGTCCTCTGCAGAAATCACCTCTTTTTTCTGGAGAATTTGTTCTACCATCACACAAAAACATCTGCCATGCCATGAAGTTCCAGCATGTGGGCTTGATCTTTCTGAAAGGAAAGACCTAATACATGTCACATAGCCTGGACGCTTTGATTCTCTGTGATCATTCTCTATGGTCCACAACAGAGAATGTATTAAAAGGATTAGTGCTTTGACCCTAATATGAAGTTTACAGAATCCACATTAAAACCACAGTATGGAATTTCTTCTTCTGCCCAAGATAGAGTAGGAGGAACCAAATTTATCCTCCTGCCTGAAAAAAAACTGAACAAACAAAAATAGCAAACAAGAAAGCAACATATATGAAGCAATGGTTTTCAAGTTTCAGTACATCAGAGAATGAAAGACAGTGATCCCTGTCTTATAAATGTTATAAATGTTATAAATGTCTTATAAATGTTCCTATTGCTGCCTTGAGAGAGTCTTTATGTCATGACTCAAAGAGAGGGACCTAGGCAAAGACCAACACATAGCCTGAGCCAAACAGGTAGAGTTGAAAGTCCAAGAGACCTAGACTTTACTGTTACAAGGATTTTTACTACATGTGAGATAAGATCATATCACTTGAAAGTAGATCATGTTAACATAAATATGTGTTCTATAATTTATAAAGAAACCATTTGAATAATTAGACAAATTGTAGCTATACTTCAAACAACAAGGGAGACAACATAGAAAAAGAACTAAGTGTTCAGTTAATCAAAAATAAGGTAGATAAAGAGGGAAAGGAGAACTCAAAATAGATGGAACAAATAGAAAACAAGTAGCAAGATGATAGATTTTAAACCTACCCATATTAATAGTCATATTAAATATAAAGGATCTAAACACTACAATGAAAGGCAGAGAATACCAAAACCAGACAAATAAGAAAACTACACACCAATATTTCAAGTGAATTTAGATAGAAATACCCTCAACAAAATATTAACAAATCAAATCCAATGATGTATAAAAAAGAATTATGTCCTATGACTAAATGGGATTTATTCTAAGTATGCAAGGTTAGTCCTCACTTCAACAGCACATATACTAAGTATGCAAGGTTGGCTCAAATTGAAAATTCAATCAGTAGCTTATATCAACATGCTAAATTAAAAAAAATCAGATTTGATTCTTCAAATGATAATTTGAAATGATTCAGAAAAAATGTCTGACAAAGTCCAATATCCACTCACAATCAAAACTCTCAGCAAATTAGGAATTATTTCAACCTTGTAAAGAGCATCTACCAAAAAAAGCCACAGCTCACATTGTACTTATGGTAAAAGGTTGAATGTCTGAAATTGGGGACAGACTGGTCATTATTAGGGATTAAAAACAGGGGCAGGGTGGAACAGAGGAAGGAGAAACATGAAAGATCTTTGTGTTGACTGAACTTTATACATCTTGACTGAGTGAGGAACACACACATACACACACATAAATAAGTACAAGCTAAACAGGAAATATGAACAAGTCTGATGATTTTATTAATGCCAATATCCTGATTTTGGTACTTTCCTGCAGTTTTCAAATTGTTATCAAAGGAAATTGAGCAAAGGGAGCAAAGGATTTGTCTATATCATTTCTTACAACTGCGTATGTGTCTACAATTATCTTAAAATAAAAATCTTTTATAAGGCAGAGATTTTCAGATTCAAAAAAATAAGACCAAATTTAGGCTGTCATAAAAATATTTAAATATAAAAACATAAATGGTTAAATGTAAAATAATGGAATATATATATTACCTGTACATTTACACATGTATGTCTATATAACTATTAATAAAAAGAAAGCTGGAATGGCTATATTAATAGCATATAAATAGGTTTCAGAGCACTGAATATTCTCAAAGTTAAAGAAAGTCATGTCAAAATGATAAAGGGGTCAGTTCACCAAAGTCCTAGAATAATCCTAAATGTTTATGCAACTTAGAGCTTTAAGCTACATGAAAATAATTGATAGAATGTCAAAAAGAAATAAACAAATCCACAATTACACTCAGAGTTTTCAACATTCATCTCCCCAAAATTGATAGAATAGTACAAAAAGTAATTGGGAAAAATATGGAATACCTGAACAGTGTTATTAAGTATACATGCAAAATTTGTCCACAAATGTTCATAACAGCTTTATTTGTAAGAGCAAAAACTGGAAAAACTCAAATGCCCATCAACTAGTAAAAAGATAAACAAATGATGGTTTATCCATATAATGGAACACTACTCAGCAATAAAAGAAATGAACTAGCTCTACACAAAAACATGGCTGAATATCAAAATAATTATGCTTTGTGGGAAAAGCCAAATAATACTTAGCGTCAGATTCCATTCATATGAAATACTCACAAATGCAAATTTATCATGGCAGCTGATCACCAGTTACTAGGAGTTGGGGAGCTGACAATGGGCGGGAATGATGGGTTGCAGAGAAGATCCAGAGATCTTTTGTGGATGATAGGTATTTCATTATCTTGACTAGGCATAGTTTCATGAGTGTACATATCAGTCAAGCCTTATCAAATTACATGCTTCAAATATGGGAAGTTTATTATATGTCCGTTATACGCCAATAAAGTTGTTTAAAACACACAGCGTGACCAGCATCCATAAAAGAGCTTCAACCATTGTCCCCAGCAGTGATCCCAAGACTAGGGACCCTGTCATCAGGGTCCTTCCTCTACCTGCCTAGGGTTGAGCCCTAGAAGCCTCTGGTAAAACATTGATGATTTAGTTGATGAATCTCCCACTGAGAGATCTCCCTCATGAGGTTAGTCTTCACTCTCTGATGACATGTAATTAATTTTTAAAAAGAAAAGCATCTTCTGTACCTTTGGCCTTTTTGCCTCTGACAGGGACTGCTGTGTTTCCTATCAGAGCATGCCCCAGGAAAGGTCCTGTGAGCTTGCTCATGTTAGATCTCCCTGCAGGTGGCTACAGTGTGGCACTCGCTACAGAAAACCAGAGACCAAGGGCTGCTTTGGTCCTCTCTGTGCTTTGCATACCCCAGGGGTCCAGCAGCCCTGGCAGAGAAGCCATGTGCGGCCCTGTCATTACCACAGCCTCAGAACATAAGACAAGTTCTGGTGCCAAGTAACTCCTTGCCCAGAGGAGTAAACCGAGGCCAAGGAGGTCGTGTAGGCAGTTCTGGGTTACTCGCTGAACCTTGCTTCTTCATTCTGACTTTCTCTGTGCTTTGGGCTTTTCTCAAGCAAGGAGCTTGAAAGGTAAACAGAGGAGATAGACCTCTCACTGCTACCCCTCCCCCCTTTCGCTAGACTGGAAAAGAGTCACCATAAATTTTGAATGCTCCGCTACAGATGTTCCATGCTCAAATTTCCCATCATTTGGTTAAAAGTAATTTCTTCAGCATCTCACACTCCAATCAGCTGGTTTAAAAAAAAAAAAAATGTCAATAGGCTGACAGCCTTAGAAGTGGATAAAGATATTAGCAGGAGGCCTGCTGGTTCCAACAAGCAGCAGACAAATAATGATCGATAGTTTTTATCTCCTAATGACTGGATGGTGATTGGGTAGCCTCCAGCTAAGAACTTCATTGACAATCCCAGTGTTGCTTCAAGGAGGGAGGGGAAACCAATTTTTATGAGACCTGAGGAGAAGTATACCCTTCAGAAACACCTGGATCCCAGTTACTCTGATCCTAACAGTTGATTTGATCTGGATTCTTCTCTCTATCCTTTGTAATCACCAAGTTCTTCTCCCAAATTGTCCCTATCCTCCATCCCGACAGCCTTGGAATCACCCCCAAATATGTCTGACAGCAGACAGAGGGGTCCTGGTCCATGAAAGTCCATGAAAATTATTTACATCCTAGCTTGCCCTCCCTGGAGGTCTTTAGGGGGATCTTGAACACATCTCCTTCAAGCTTTATAGGGAGGATTGAGCGTCTTTCATTAGCTATCCTCTAAATCCTCCTGTCTACAGCAATGTTCTTTCTTCTTTGTCAGCGCATCTCCCTCATGTGTCACCCAACACATGGAACATGCCTGCTCTCCACCCATCTTCTATTCATTAATTCTTTTCCTCCTTGACTTAGCCAAATTGGCTGCTTCCAGTGAACAAAATTTCCACTTCAAAGTTCTACCAGAGGGCACTATGATGAACTCCACATCATTTTGAGATATTCCCTCTCTGCCATTCCCCATTTCCTGACCCAAACTGCTCAACATCATCTCACTCAGGGACCATACTTCTATGGGGTTGGTGCTATCCCTTTTAGGATGAACTGTACAATTAACTGCCCAATAAGAGACAAGAAAATGTCTTTTGGACAGCAGAGGCACAAGAGAGGTATTTGGCATGCATGTGAGTGTGGGCACAGAGCACACACATTCGTAGCTACAGTACAGAGCTTAGCAAAGCATTACCCAGAGTGTGTCCAATGGCATGCTGATTTCCAAAGATATTAATGGGCACCAAAGTTTTCTCCTCCAGGATTTTCATGGCCAAATAAGCATGGTCAATGTTAAATTAAAGAAAGTTAAAAATATTCCTTTGCTGCTGAAAATCTCACAGCCTTCCACATGGTCAGATTAAAAGTTCTCCCCAAGAAGGAGGTATATTATACATCACTTGCAAATAATATGAACACGGAGTCCCCTTATTGACAGAGTAACTTAAAGGGTTGCAGTATTCCCTGAAGCATGCTTTGTGAAACATTTCCATAAAAGGTTCACTTAGGTCCTTCAATGAAAATCCATTCTTTGCATATCCCCAGTTTAGCAAGTCACAACACAGTTTTTCTTGGCCTGATAATCACATGGTCCCAGTGTACCATGTCAGTCTATGCTTAAAAAGAAAGAAAGAAGAAAAAAAGGAATAGAAGTGAGAACTCCTGGCGAGCACTGAAATCAAAATTACCCCCACAATAAGGTTATAGCATAAAACGTTCCAGCCACAAGCCAAAACGCAGAAAAAAAGAATTATATCTAAAAATCAAACTATACCCCTACCACCTGTTCAGCAATCAATACCCCATCACTCTGTCTACAGAAGGGGTTTGCAAGCAACCATTCCCAGGCGCCAGCAGGAACAAGACGGGATTGCAGAACTGCTTACCCACCCAAAAGAGAAGCTCTGGATTGTGGACATGTGCCTGAGGAAAGCATGGACTGAACAACCCAGGCTACAAGCAACTGTAATCACACCATCCCACCAACCCTTGAAGCCAGCCACAGAGCCAAATGAATCCTTTGTCTTCCCAGCTGAAGGGAGCAGGGAACACAATACCAAAGGGAACTCTCCACTCTCATCCTTTAAAAATTAGAGCACTGCCTGCTCCTTTGCATAAGCAGGTAACCCAAACAAATGGCCAAGAAACACCCAACACCTATCAATGAGGTGGCCACAGAATAAGGCATCTGAACTATAGGTACCAGTGCTAAAGGAAATAGGGGAATTTAGCCCAAAGAAGAAAACTCAGAATGTAAAACACTGAATGTCTTCCCAAGCCAGGAATATCATTATGGTAGCAGTTACAAGGAGGTCAATTTGGACTTGATAGTAAGGAAACTTTGTAACTCTGCTGATGTCAGCAAGGGTCATATTGCTCTTTAGGATCTATAAAGATTGCCTTGGGCAACCATTGCATGGGTTTTGAAAAATCCAATTGCCTTCCCTAGCTAGAATCACTACCGTGTATGCCAGTGCGGGGAGGGATGCTGGGTTTACACATCTCTGAGTTTCCTTCTATAACTAAGAATACATGTGTCAAGTGTGCCCTTGGTGCTCCACCAAGAAAGGGAAATAAACTGGAGGTTTTTACACACATGAACCACAATGAAAGGCACCTAGAGGCAGCAACTTTCCATGGAAAATTCCCTGCACTGAAAAACAGGCAAGGTCCAACTTAGTGCTGCTTATTGGGAATCTGCTAATCAGTGAAGGATGGGGATAAAATCTCTCAATGCTCTGACCAGAGAGTGTGTGCCAGCAGCTTTTTTGAAGTTAAAAAGTATCCTACTGGAAGGTTACTCCTGCTTAATGGAAATAAGAAACTTTCAATCCAAATAGTTTAATAAATTTACATTTTGACATTACCACTCTGGTTCCAAACATGTAGCAATGGTCTATTTAAAACAACCAAAGAAATACACCAGGCGCAGAAACAAGTAAATATCTTAATGGATCAGGAATAGAACAGCAATTCCAAAATATCAACGACTCTGAAATCATAAGCCCAGACCAAGATTGCGGTGACCCAGAGTTCAATTCCTCTGGGACAACGAGAGGTGAGAAGCACCTCTTAAGCACTGCTTAAAGCTAGGGGGTATATCCTGGCCAACACACACACACACACACACACACAGGCACACACACGCGCAGTACTGGAGAAAGGAAGCAGGAAAGAATGACTCCCATGTACTCCAGGAGGCACAGAAATACAAATCCAGCCCAGAATCAAGAAAGAAGCAAGGCAACCACTAGTGACAGGAACAGGGCTAATAAGATTTCTGATCATATATAATTGGGCTGGAAACCACTACCACCCCTGCAGGATCTGTTCAGGATCAGGGATTGCAATGATGTAATGGCAACCACATAACCACTCAGTTAGGAGTGAGCCTTCACAGGAGAAAAGACAGAGACTAACGAAGAACGAATAGGATCTCCCTCCTCAAAATGAAGCCATAAATCAAAACTCCAAACCAGGTAAAGAAATATTACACTAAGAAAGCAAGCAAACAAAATGAGCAATTGAAACTCAAAATCAATCTATATCCCTTTATTGAAGTGTGGAAATAAGCACGTTTAGGTGGATTAATGAAAGAATAACATCCTTTCAATGAACTCTTGTTCTATAGTGAAAGTCAAAAGTGAAATGAGAACATGATATGAAAATAAATCAGTAAGAAGTGTTAGAAATGAAAATAAGAGTAACGGGTAGAAGCAGCATTTTTAAATGGATAAATGAGAGAAACTGGAACTCTGAAACAGGAGTGAAAGAAAGTAGCAAAGGCAAAGTTGGTGTGGAGAAGCGCAGCCAGAGGCTACAAGCACAGAGAGAAAAAGGTAAATAGAGAAGAAAGATTACCCAAGAAAGATGGACTAAAGGGAGAGGTGCAAACACAGGTTGAATGAGCACTGCAGAAGAAGGGAATGGAGGCAGTGACACAGAAACAATATTTGAAACCTGGGAATTTTCCAGAAGTAGAAGAAGACAGACATCTTTTTTGAAGGATTTATTTATTTTAGAGAGACACAGAGGGAGAGAGAGCTGGCAGGGGGTGGGAAAGGGATGGGGCAGACGACGAGAATCTTCAAGCACAGAGCCTGAGGCAGGGCTCAGTCTCACAACCTTGAGATCATGACCTGAGCTGAAACCAAGAGTCAGATGCCCAACCGACTGTGCCACCCAGGCACTCTGAGAAAGACAGAAATCTTGAGAATAAATGTCCTCAATTTATAGAAGGGGAAAAGTAAAAATAAATCTATACCTAGAGAAAAGATCGTGCAACTGCAGAACATTACAGGTAATACAAAGAATCTCAAAACCTATCTTTGAAAAGAAAGCTTTCACATGTTGACTGAAAACAGGCTTCCCAAAGTCAAAACTAGATCCCAGAAGAGAAAGGAATAACATACCCAAAAGGTGGAAGGAGAAACACTTTGCAGTGTTTATAGCCAGTTTAACTCTTATTTTAGGAAAAAGGCAAAATAAAGTCACTTTTCAGACAGAAAATTGAAACCAGATGGAAGATATGATACATGAGAAACAATTTTGAGCACAGAAAAGAAAATTGATAAGAGTTATCATTAAAAATAAATACTTTTTTTAAAATAAATAAATAAATAAATACTTATTATATATCATTATAAAGATAAACTGCCTGTTGGTTTGCAAACTGGAAGGCAAGGAGGGAGGGGAGAGAGAGGCAGGCCACTCCATACTTGGAGGTGGTTGGTTTAATACTCAAGGGAACTTACCTAAGAGGCTTGTCTTGGACACCACTAGAGGAGATCTATAGGCCTGCAGGCCAGGATCTTAAAAGTTCATACCCAGTGAACCCAAGCATTAACTGGGTTCATCATCGGACATACTGTCCATATAGTCTCAGCAATCTCATGCTCCCTCAAGATTGTGTCCTTGAAAATGGCTCCGGCTATGAGAACAGTGGGCAGAAGGCATTCTCCAAGGACAAAGGAGGCAGGAGCCTCCTACTGCCTAGATCAGGCTCATGGGTCAACCAGAGGTCATGTCCTCTGGATGACCTCCTCCAACACTGCCCCATTATTCTGAAATAAAATGTACGGGTGACATAACCTTTCTCTTCCACATAACCTCAAAAACATCAGTATAGGCAACCCCTCAGGTGGCATCAACTAGGGCTGGAGGAGGGAGCAATCTCTCAGCATGGAAGGAGCAGTGGGAGTTTGCAGTGCTTAGCCAAAGAGATGGCGGCTCCTGTGGTTGAGAGATTAGTTACATACAAGGTGACTGAGAAAATAAGTAAATAAATTAAGATATGCAAACCAGGTTTCTCTCTACTGAAAATGGGAATACAAATAGGGAAATGAGAATGTTAGAATAATCCACATGATGTTGGGCTGAATCTAGGGATACTGACGTGAACTTGTGTTTCCTAGTAGACAGATAAATATGTATGTATATAGAAACAGATATAGATATGCAGCTAGCTAGCTAAATATTCTAGCCCTCTCTGAGAGGCCTGGAAGCAAGAGAAACCAGTAGCAATGAGCGCATCCAGTATCAGACCATGGTTTCTAAAGGAAATCAGGAATCTCTTGGGGGGTGGGGGGAGGAATGGCTGGTTCCCAGGCTTGGGAAGGGAATATACAAGCTTGACCACCTTGTGTCAGAATGACAGGAACACATCCAAAAGATAGGGATCCATCTTGACAGCTGTCCCACTGGCCAAATGGAGTACATCTGAGCACCAAAATAATGATGATAAGGGATTATAACCCACTGACTGAAACAGAAACCCTTGAATACACACACATACAAGTTCTACCTGACGGTAAACTGCCAACTCCTACGTGGAGGAAGTGGCCGTTCCAGAACTGACTCAGGTAAGATTCAGCAAAGGATGCTCATGCTCTGGAGTGAAGTTTTGATAAGGAGGAGCTTATGCACACAGTCTCAAAGAATCTCCCCTTAAAAATACCTACTAATTCCCTCTCCACTGGAGAAACTTGACAGTCACAATCTTAACTGAGTGATAAAAGCTATGTTTTGTCTTTATCAGGAATGGGGATACTGACATCATGTGCCTTCCAAAACTGTATACCCAGAAGCACAGAGCATCACTTTGCCGACACTGGTCCCCGAACTGCAACATCTGATATACTTCGGAAGAGGCATTACATGACACCCATCTATGGGACAGCCTTCCAAGGAACTTACCTGTCCTCTTAAAAAGTATCAGCTTGAAGGAGACTAGAGAGTCATGACAACTAAGTAAGTGTTGCTGAATACACCTATAAATGACAGTATTAGGACGTGCAAGGTCCATGAATAGGATCCGTGGCGATACATGCATGTGGCAGTAAGATGTTAATGCTAATTCCCTTACCATGAGAGGTGAAGTGTGGCGTGGCTTTAGAGGAGAGCACCCTTGTTTCTTAGAAATTTCATACTAATGTACTTCGAAGGGTATCATTGTACACATAATCTCAAATGTCATAGAAAAAAAGAAGTATGTATGTGCATATATATTTATACATAAATATGTTTGTATATAAATATATGTATTTATATAAATTTTATATATTTAAATATAAAATTATATATTTATATAAATATATACTATATATATAAAGGAAGAGAGAGAATGGCAAGGCAAATGTGGTAATGTCTTTAGGAGAAAAAAATACAAAAAAAGTTATAGAACACCTGAAGGAAAAGTAAAACACTTGGAAGAAAGCTGAATTTTAGACCAACTTATCAATAGACAAATTTCCAACTGATATTTACCGAGTTGACCTTAAGCCAAGTCATGTGGGTGTCCAGGGAGAGAAAACCTGACTACAGAAATCTAGATGCCCACATTGACCCATGAAGGCTTGAAGCAGATGGACTAGTCCCTTCTCTATGCCAGGGAATGCCTGCACCCAAGCTTTTCCTCAGGGCTTCCCATCAGAACCCTGTCAGAACCAATGTCCCCTTTTAATAACAAGCTTCTAGTCATGCTCTTTACTATCCCGAAACAAAAGCCATGGATAATATATCCTACCAACATAATTTTTAAAAAGAGAAATACATCATCCTAACTCTAAGTAAGTAGAGATAGGGATTTTACTGTAAAATCCCTATCCCCATATATAAGCGATCATAACTGCACTAGAAGACATCGAGTCATTAGCTGTTCACCCCATATCTGGAAGAATCATCATGAATGTGACACCTAAAAAGGCCGCAGATTCAAGCATCTTGTATTTATGATTGAGATTACCAGAGACTGTTTCTATCAGTGAGCTCATTTTTCAAGGTGGTGAAAAACTCTTGGTAAAGTTCTAAGCACAGTAAAGTACAACCTTACCTCATTTCACAACAGACCTGCATTCTTAGGAGAAAAGATGCATTCACTTAAAACATTCAAAGACAGTCACCAGTATAATGAAGTAAGGGAGAAATAGATGGAAAACAACATACAAAATAAAGTGGTTTTCCATCTGCAAATGCACAGAAGGATCCCTCCCTAGGAGACACAAAGAATGGGCAGAGGCTTGTGTCTTCACATGGACTCACCAGGACTGAGAGAGTTGGGAGCACAGACTGCTGCAGGTGTCTTGTGAGGCGGCTCTGATACCATAAGAGGCGTTGCCATTGGTGATAATGATTTTCCATGATCAGAACGGTGTGAACAATTCCTGGTAAAATTCTGAATGTAATAAAATGCAATCTTTTCTCAAAATTTGCACAGTAGAAAAAGTCCCTGAGAAAGTCAGTACAGATCAGAATGGTGCACAGGACTCTTTATGTGGAAGAGTTAAGATCTATGTTCAGCTAGTTAACAAGCGTTTTTCACACACATCAACATCCATTCAAACTTTGGAGATTCCTGTAGGATGTAGGACAATTCCTCATGTACAGTACCCATCCCTACTCATCCTGCCCACATCATGGGGTCAATCGAAGGCCCCTGACCCACTCCCCAATGCCCCCTCAGAGACAGAATGTCTCCAGAGATCAAGGGTGCTCTGTAAACTGCTGATTAGATCGGAAACAGAATCATGATCACGTGGTCCATAGATATGAGAACCCCAGACAGATAGCATTCAATCCTGCTCCAGCAAACAGTGCTAAAGAAGTTAGGACATTTCAGCTCAAAACATTTGCTTTAAGCCCTTCTGCAATGATGCACCCACCACAGGCAACTGGTAAAACTCTATGAAAGAATGAACAGGTCACTTGTCTGATTTGCTGTAACAAACAATATGGATGTTTTCTGGAAAGGGGTCAGCAAGATCAAGTAACACCAAGTGTAAATAAAAAAAGGACCATGCCCTTAGGTGCACAGTTACAAAGAGTCAAGAGTCGCAGCTGGGAAACAGAGCCAAGGTTCAAAGGCAACCATGTGGCAGCTACTATGGTTATTTCTCTGCTATTAGGCAGCTCTGACTTTCTTAGGTTTAAGGCCCAATGCCAGTTCTCCTGGCTTACTAGAAAGAGGTTCCCAGAACTTCTCCTCTTCAGTTCCCTCCTGAGGGATGGCCATGAATAAAAATGGAAAGGGATTACAGAGCAAGAGGTGGGGAGAGGGCAGGATCTTCCTGGAACTTTCCCTAGCTTGGCTGGGCAGGCTTCACAGAGCACTGGGAGTGGTCATAAAGATCAAGACCTAGAAGTTACGGAGTTGCCAGGAGCAGAATCATAGATTCTTTCACTTTGTCTGTTGAATTTGATGTAAAATCCTTAGTGCTTAATATATTATGGCTGCTCAAAAATTCGCAACCATGATTGTTATTTCTATTACTTGCTATTTGTGGACAAGCGAAAAATCAATGGCTTCTCATCTGTTTCCTGGGCCTCCAAATTCAGTATTCGCAAGATAAAACCGAGTCCATGAATCTGTGAAGATTTTCACCTGATAAACATTTTACTGTCAATCTTTCCTCATGTCTTTTACTGAATTTTTTTTTAAATGCAGCAAACCCACAGCAATTTAAGCAATTAAGAGCACTAAATAGAAGTAATTTCCCAAAGACAGAGCCAAACAGATTGTGTGCATGAATAAAAGATCACAAACTGCATACCCTAGAGATCCACCTCCCAGTTGGGGAAGGGGGAGACGCTCATCTTTCTTTTCCAGAACACTTGGATCTATCAGAAATGCAGTCCTGGCCATTGGCTCTCTTCCTTCCTATTTTCCAAGTATCCTCCCACCTTCTGGGGGAGGATGAGGGCCCGGGGAAAGGGCCTCTAACCAAAGCTTCTAGTGCCTGATCACCTGGTATAGATTTTACTCAGTTCTCTGAGTAAATCTCTCTTTCCCCACGATACCCCCATCTGTTTATATCCCTGCTAGGCACAGTTGTGGCTGGAGTTGGGACCTCTTTCAGTTCTTTCAAAGGGCTGGAGTCACTCTGCACTGAGTACACACATCTATTGCTTTCATTTAGACAAGAATGTTTTTTTGCAGCCAATGCACCTTTTGCAGCAAACGCGTCTTTTTCTGGGCCATAGCCCCAGAAAATCTAGCATACATTCAAAAGGCATTCAACAAAGGCATGTCTGTCTGAGTCTTGCAACACTGATGCAAAACGGATGAACTCCTGCTTTCTCCTTCCAGGCTCCTGGTACTCGACATAAACAGAATATTCCTTTTCCTTTTTGGTGCGGAAGTCACTCAGCAGCAAAACCAGTTAGGCCTGTGAATGAATGTAGAGCTGAAAACTGATCATGGCAGGATCCAGGGGACAACTCTCAAAATGGTGCCCCCTGACCCCATCTAATGAGCATCGAGAGCTGCTTCTCTTCACTCAGGTCACTCTTGAGGAGTGTGTGTGTGTGTGTGCGCGTGTGTGTGTATGTATGTGCTCTCCCCAGACTCCAGGGTAGAAGTATCTTATAAAAATCTCTTTTCTACCCCCCACAGCTCTCAAAACAAGGAATGACACACATTAGCAACCTAAATCATGTTGAACAAAGGAATGAGTGAAATAAAGTACTTCTGGCCCTATTCCCAACTCTGGAAAAATAACTCCAAGCATATGCCCTCCCAGCATATTTGCTGAAATGTCTCCATGGGACTCAGATGTTCACCGCTGAGCTCACAACCCTTGTGCCTTTCCCTCTGTGATGAACAGGAAGGAACCAGGTGTCCTCACCAATCTCCTCCAGTACCAGGACACAAAGGGTAATATCTCCACAGATGTGCCAACTGACCCTGAGAGAGGGAGGAGAAAGTATTGAAATAAATGCCACTGATGCAAAAATGCTCTCATGCTACCATCTACCTTCTTGGGTGTATCCCGAGCTTACACCGTAACTACTGCAGACCATATACATGCACACACATGCACAATATCAGGGAAAATGAAGAGTATGGATGTCCTTTATCAGGCCAAAGGCACTGTAGCTGGACTATGACTTGCTAAACATGTTAACTACTGCAAAATAATCTAAAGAGTTTGTTGTGACTATTTCAGAAGAATCTGTTGCAAAGAAGATGAACCCATGGCCTACTTAGTGTTAAACTTCCCATGATGAGGGAGGGCACCTCACAGCTTGATCAACAATCAGGCAAAAGCCCAAGAAACACTCATAGGCAACCCTCTCCAAGTTCTGAGCTCATGAACATATTCTTTTTTTGACCATGAAGAGGAAAGTTCTTGGAGCTCTAAGTGCTCAGAGATCCCGAGGGAGGGTCATGATGAGTTCCAGAAATAAGAGATAAGAAAAAGAGATGAACAAATCTAGGGAAAAGGACAAACCAAGAAGCATTTAAGCTAGTTCACCAGCAGAGAGCCAGCCAGTAAATCAAGAAGTACTTCTGTTTGGCCCACTGCATCAGTCTACCAAGCACACACCATGTTGGAATTCATTGGTGAACACCAATCAGACTCAACTACGATCCCACTGCATATTAAAGTGCAATGTTTACTATGGACATGGATTCATGTCCTTAAGAATCAGGCATTCAGTAGATAGAGAATCGTCCAGGTATGAGCCAAGGTAAGACATTTGTTATGGGCACAATTTTTATAAGGTGGCCTTAGTCACTGTTAACAATGAGCCTGTCAAGCCAAGCCTAATATTGAATTTATGTCAAATGACTGATTAGGAGTGATATTTAAATGGTTAGTAGGTTAGGCTGGAAATGAAGTACAGTGGACAGTCTGAAGTTTTCGTATCTGTGAGAAGATGGTCAGCATTCAGCAGCAGCACAATACAATCAAGCATGCTTGTTTGCTTTCCACAAACCAAAGCAAGGCTTCTCAGGAAAGAGGCACCAAAGAATAGATGAGTCTAAAGCAAAGTTGCTAAGTGCCCATAAAAACCAGATGTGTCCCAAAGAGAAACTAAGCAGAGCAGATAATCAAGAAAACCTGGAAAAGCAGAAGACCTTGTATGATACTTGGAATTTGTCACAAACTCCAACATCATATAAACAGAAAAATAGAACAAAAATGAAAAGGAAGCATTCCATTAAAACTGCAACCAAACTGAAGTTGTCCAGAGCTGATGAGGTTGAAAGAATCATCGTAACAAGAACCCTCTGCAGGAAGGGTGTACTTAAGCGGGCATGCAATCCCTTACATGCACAGTGTCTCTCCATGTCCATGTGCCTGAATGGTGCCTGAGAAATAAATGCACGAGTGCATGTATCTGTTGAAAACAGGAATTCCATTCTTGAGCTCTAAGTGTTGCTCTCCTCCATAATTAGAACTATCTAATCTCTGGAAGGATTTGACAAATCCCCACATAGGAGCCTTTTGGGAGAGTGAGCCCAGAACATAAAGAAGGCCGCTGTGTACTATTTAATGAAGTGTGAACTACAGTGTCTTTGCTAAAAGACATTCATCTTAAGCATCCAGGCCTTGAACATATGTATCTTCCAGATTTTCTTTTTCACATGAAAATGTCTTACCATTGTCTCCTAATGTTGGTTCTAGCTGTTTCGTTCTAAATGTTTACTTCTTTTGATTCTGACTCCCATAACCTCAAAAAATGGATCTCTCCCAAGAGGTGGATGGGTCCCGCATACAAAGAGGCTTCTTGTGATGCTCCCCATTAGTACACCAAGCAAACATGATGAATCTGAATGCTGCTGGTGAACACAGATTGGACTACTCTATGGCCCTCCACACAATATCCACTAACCCTGGCTGAGTTCAGACTGGGGACAGGGAGAGTAAGCAGGTGAATGCGTCCTGAAGCAAATCCACTAAGTATAACTCATAGAAGCCAGATATGTTCTGGAAAGACAAGAACAACAGAAGAAGGAAAGGGGCTGAGGAGATGGGGCAGGGTCTCTGTACTACAAGGAATCCACAGACCACACGGGTCAAAGATGTGCTCATGAGAAAAAACTCAACGTTGAGCGTAAGGTACAAACTACGAGTTCTTTACCTTGGCCCTACTTTAGAGTTACTGGAGAGCTTCTAGAAAACATGGTTATCCTGGTCCCATTCCAGGATATTTTTATTCAGTTGTTCCAGGCTGAGATGCAGGCAATGGTGTCATTTAAAAGTTTTCTGGGTATTTCTAATGTGTAGCCATGGTTGAGACCCATTTATTCCAAATGCAGAACCTGTAAAGCTCAGGTGAGAGGGAGACTTCTGAGGGTAGGAGCAATCAGGAAGGCTTATTAGAGGGACAGGCAGGAAAGGGAAAGAGGAGCCGGGTGGGAGGGAAGAAAGATCTCGAAGATGCCTGATGATGAAGCTTTGAACACCAAGGGCAACTGCGCAAACCTAATCTGATAGACCACAGGAAGAAATGACAGATCCCACGATGGGAAGGCACACCTTCATATCCATAACATTTCTCCATTTAAAGGGTACTTTTGCCTCCAGAATCTTCTTTGACCCTTTTAGGCAAGCAGGGAAAACATAAACATATCTATTTTAGCAATGAGGAGACGGAGGCTCAGAGAATTTGACTGACTCAGTAAGAGTAGTGTTTTCAGAAAATTAGTCCAGTGATAGCATGCAGTGTGAATTACAGTGTAGGAAAGAGAATTCCAGGAGGTCCCTGAGAAGACTAGTGCCTTCCCATAAATGGGAGATAATATCAATCCATGGCATGACAGAAGCCTTGGGAACACAGCAGAGAGAGGATCTAAGAACTGCCCTACTACAAAGTCCCTCTATTTGTGCTTGGTGCATGGCACTAATCTTGAACACAGTAGGTTAAAGTTGGAGCAACCATGTCTGTGTTAAGAACTGGGGAGGCTACAGAACACAGAAGATGGAGTACACTTGAGCAGACAAGCCTGAGAGCTTGGCCTGCCAGCCCAGGGCCCTTCCTGTCCAAGCTGATTTTAAAGGTAAACAAAGCTTTTTCTCCATTCCTGATGTTTCCTTGCAAGCGGTGGGAACTCTATCATGGACAAACTTTGGTCTCTGCCCATCTCCCGCCACATCACCAACGTGATTGGTGAATTTGAGAAAAATAACTGAGAATGCTCAGCCAGTCCAAGGAGGACAAGGAGTCTTCCCAAAATGCTGGCCTGGGCATCCTTCCCTCTGTGAAAAGCCATGGCCCATTCAGTGCGACATGGTCTGGGTAGATGTGCCTGCTTTCATCTGGGGCTTAGAATTAAGCAGCGCACAAGCTAATTAACTATGCCCATGACCTCCTACTTAGCTGTTATCAGTAATACACTGGGAACCCATCCTTACTCTTTAGTTCATAACTTCTTCAGGGCCATGAAGACCAGAGGATTCCTATTCATAGGAAGATTCCTTAGAGAACCCAACAGATGACAACATTATGGATCAAGAAAACAAAGGGACTCATAGAAAGAACCCCATGGCACTGGCAGCTCCAGCCTGGGTTTTGACCCCTCTATAGCCACATGCAGGGAAGACACTGGTGACAATCCTCCAAAGGAGTCCAGCAGCTTCATTAGTGCCAATGAATGAGGGAGCCACCTCTACCTTGAGGGAGCCACCTCTACCTTGAGGGAGCCACCTCTACCTTGGCTCTGGGACCCACTCCAGGAGATTCCACTGGCCCCAAGCACCCAATTCTGCAGGTGTCTTGTGTAGTTACAGACTGTTGCACCTATCAAGCCCCTTCATCCAGGCAGCCAAATCAATGATTGGCAGGCTCTATTCCATGATTTTTATTGCACTGAGAAAGTGCAGAAGCCAAGACAAATATTTTAATATTCTTTACCTTCTTAAACAGCTTAACAAGGCCAGCTGATTACAGTTTTCTTTCAAAAGGCAAAGATGTAAAGGATCTTTTTTTTTTCTGAGATGAGATAATTTTGTAATTCTAGTTCCTTCAATAAAGCTAAAGTCTGTACCTTTTAGGGAGCAAGGGTCGATATTTGTTCTCTATCTTCCACAGGTCTCAAGATTAAATGATTAAGTTTCAATTGTACATATACTCTTTGAGGGACCTTGCATACAGTCTTAGATCATTTAGAGGCTACCTCCCAGTACCAGGAAGTGTGTCCTCTTCACATTGGTTCATATGCTCATCTATCAACACAATCTTCTTTTACCCAAAGCTCTTAAATCACTTTCTGTCCTAAAGAAGAAGAGGAATAAGTACACATCTTCAGTTCCAAACACAGTGACATGATGTCATGGCTACGTAGAGAAGACAGAAATTCAAATTTGGGGTTCCTATGGGTTTTGTTTTCTTTTTCCATTTTTATTTTAAACATTTGGTTTCAGTAATTTGCTTTCCAATTACTCCAGTTCATGTCCAGGACCCCACCTTATTAGCCCACTTTGGCTGCATATCTAAATAAACTTGACTGTGGTTCAAATTTATACCAATCTGTCGGGTTTATGTCTCTTTCTCCCTTCCTACTCCTTGAGGGCTAAGGGGAGATGGGTAGGGTGGGTGGAGGCAGGGTCTTGAACACTTGGAGGATTAGAATTTGGGCAAGAATCGGTGCCCACTACAAGTGTATTTCCAGTAGTGAGGTGGCTGCATGTGAGAGGGGAGAGATCTCACATGATGTTCAGGGCTAAGTAGGGGGACATGTCGTCCTACTTCCCTCTTTCTTCCATATAATGAGACCCTGCAAGAAGATTTTCTTCCATAGCAGGAAAGCTAGAAAGGCGCTGCCACCACTTGCGGAGTTCAGAGCCCTTTTCTGGCACCATGGTACTTAAATTTCCCCCTTTCCTCTCTTCCTAAGTTTATCCATCTGTCAGTGTCCAGTTCAAGACTTGCCTCCTCCAGAAACCCGCCCACTAGGAGCGATCACCTCTTTAAGAATAAAGTTCAATCTTCCAAGAAGCACATATCCCCTACTCAGTCTTGCAGGTGACGCCAACATCTGATTTAGCTATTTGAAGGATTTTTCCAGACACAAATAAGATAAAATAGAAAAATTATAATTTAAAAAAAAAAGAATAAGGAGCAACACGAGTTCAGACTATGCTGCTTTCAGATGAAAACAAGAGACTAGAAATAACAGAATCGTGGAAGAACATCATGATTCATCTAGCTCTGAAATAAATAAATTCTTCTAAAGAAAAAAAGAAAAGAAAAGAAACATTTCTAACAAGCCTTCCATGCTGGTCCTACTTGAATCCTTGTGGCAATAGAGGAAGCACTTCCTCTCCCCAGCTCACTTTTGGAACATCTCTGGAAGTCAGTATCAATTCTGTAGGTTGGCTTATAGTCTCTTTCCTTATGTGATAATGGTAAGATATTACTAAGCTGACCTCTTCCATTCATCCTTTCACACCCTACAGTCTGTACAATGTCCATACAGAGTGCCAGTTTGCTGATTCTATCCATCATCTAGCTCAAGCTATCTAACCACTAGCACCTACTTAGTACAAATGTTCAACCAGATGGATGAAATTTCAACAAGCCAAGTCCTCCCAGGCACCTGTAGCCTTCCTGCCTTAGAACTAGACACTAGAGATATTTGTGCATTCATCCATTCAATCCTTTCTCTGGGAGTAGCTACAATATGCCAGATACTGTTCCCCAAACTAGAGGTACAGCAGAAAACAAAAGAAGCGAAGTTTCTGTCCTTTCCAAGAGTCTCTGTTCTCACGAGACAAACAAGAAATTATAGCTCTACATATATAACAATGTAGTGATAAGTGCTAGAGAGGAAAATAAAGTAGTATCAATGGATGGACAGGGACTGAGGATATTTATTTCAGGTGGTAAAAGAAAATGGAGAGGGTGACATCTGGAGAGAGACCTGATTCAGTGAAGAAATGAACTTCATTAGTATCTGACAGAAGCAGCTTTCAGCAGGAGGGAACACCTAGAGCCAAGGCTGAGGTAGAAAGTGTGTTAGATGCGTAAAACCAAGGCCGATGCATCTAGAAAACCATGAACAAGAAGGAGGCAGAGAAGAAATGAGGTCACGGATGAGATAGGGTTCGATCAAGGATGGTGGTGCATTGAGCCCACTGTTGGTGTGACAGGAAGCCAATGAAGGGTTTTGAAGAAAGTCACAGTGTGATATGAGTCTCATGGTGATCACACTGGCTGCTCTGCAGTGAACAGAACAGATGGCTCAGGACCCACAGTGGAGGCTGGGAGCCCAGGCACGAGTTTCTGTTGCTTGTTCCTGCTGCTTCCTGTGTATCATCTTCTAAGCTCGCTTGCAATCTGTTCCAGGGCAGACTGTTCTGGTCTGTCTGGAAACCCCACTGCTTGGCTCCAGGGAACCTTCTAGGGCCCAAAACAGCTTCCCTATATTCCCGTCACCATGCTTTCCTTTCCTTTGTAATGTAAGCAAATATGCCCATATCACTGTTTCCTGGACACCACAGTCTTCCCGCAAAGGTTACACCTGCCCTTATCCACAGTCCTTTCCTTTTCAGATGGTGCTAGCGGACTAACTAACCTCACACGATGATTCTCACTAAGGTATCTAGTGTAATGCCATTGCCTGTCCAAGAGGCATTTCTTCAGCTCCTATTCCAAAAAACAGACCTCTAGCAATGTGATTTCAGAAACCACAAAAGACTCTGCACAAATGCAAAGACTCAAGATAAGGATGCTAAGCTCTTTGGATCAGTACAAGAGAAAAAGTGATACCATCTCTTTCAAATTTTAAATTTTCTCAAATTAGATAAAGAACATGGAATTCATCCAATGCCTAGGATGGCAAAGCTATAAGAGGCTATTTAATGGAGCCCACCCATTCTAGAAATGAGGGAACAGAAATCTCCAAATTGGAAGGCATCAGCAGGAAACCCATGGGATTGGTTTGCCCTAACCTCTGAAAGTTGCAAAGTACTTTGGGAATGGAGAGATTGCTGCTGATAACTTTGTCATCATTATTAATCTGCTACTTATGTTCCAGGGAGCCTTTCTCCATCTCCCCCAACCTCTTCCTTCCTGTGGAAACTACATTCAATGGCTCAAAACTCACTTGGCTTCTACAGCCATGTCCCTAGAGCATGAGTAGATATAATCCTATAGATCTGAATTTTGACTCACCCCTTCCAGTACACACCATCCCCAAAAGGGAGAGGTGATGTGACTTGGGAAAACGTGGATAGATCTAAGCATTCGTCCCTAACACCAATCACTGAGAGATCACTGAGCAGGTTATCCATGTCATGTTATCTGAGACATTTAAGAAGACACGCGTCTGCTCAAAAGCAACAGAGATAGAGTGAAAACCTCTTTATTTGCCTTTCACTAGAGCTCAGGTTCAGTTTGGGTGCTGGGCTCTCAAAGGACTCTGGTCACCTTAGAGAATTTTGTTTTCCCGACAGAGAAGGAAAGATTCCATATTCTAGAGCTTGAGTGATGGTGACACCACTGTAGCAGCAGATGAAATATTTTTTGTGATTCCATAAGCAGAAAACAAACTGCTTGATGAATGACAGGCGCTACACAGATGCCACCTATTAAATAATTAAAATAAAGTAGAAATTAAAAATAAACAGTGGGAAATGATTTGAAACACACACAACCAAAGGAAGCAGAGAGTAACCTGGGAATGAAGAAGTGAGTAAAATTAGATTTGAGTTATTTCTAAATTCAATTGCATCTAGATTAACTGGCTGTCTTTCTCCCATCATCAACATGAAATAAACAATACCTTCAACTGAGATATCCTAGAAGCAAGTGTAAAACTGCAGCTGTCATGGCACCTCTCTTGATGGGCAGGAAGAGCCCAGATTTTGCTGATTAGGACAAGACAGGCAGACATAAAGTAAAATACAATGAAAGGAAAATGAAAACAGAATTTGTAATGGTCAGCAAATGCTGTGTAATGAATAATCATAGAATCTTAGTAACACAACAATAGACATTTACATTTCGCATATTTGTGGGTCAGTTGTGAATTTGCCCTTCTATCCTGGGCTTTTCCAGGTAGCTCTGCTTCAAGCTGCAGATGGGGCTGGGATTGGTGTATCTCAACTGTCGTTCATGCTCTGTTCTATTCCACATGTACTTATTCTGGGAGACAGGATGAAATAGCAACAGGAATGAAGAAGAAGCTTCATTCATGTTAATGACAGAAATATCATGAAGGTAGGTGGAAACAGAAAAAACCTCTGAAGGCTTAACCTAGACCTGGCACACTGCCACGCTTACCTTCATCCCATTATCCACATGCCATAGTCAAGATGTACACTGCACCCACTCTACTAACTGGTACCACAAAGTCACACTGGAGAGGCTGTAGATATGAAATGCCGACACAGAAAATCAGGAAGAACTGCAAACAGTAATTCATTCTACAATGGGTTTGATTTACCATGATACTTTTCAAAGCAAATTGCTTTCCAGGTCCTTCAAAATAACTTGGCAAACAATGGCCCACAAGCTACATTTTGCCTATCACCTGTTTTTTATGTTCTGCAAGCTAAGAATGGTTTTTATATTTTAAGTGATAGGGGGAAAAACAGTCAAAAGAGTAGTGATTTGGGGGGACACATTAAAATTACAGGACATTCAAATACCAGTGTCTATAAATAAAGTTTTATTAAGACATAGCTACTCATTTGTTTATGGATTAGCTTTGCCGCTCTTGCAATACAACGGCTGAGCTGAGTATTTACAATAGACACCATGTGGCCTGCAAGGTCTAAAATAATTACTAGCTGACTGTTGTTGCCATTTGCAACAACAAAAATGGACCTAGAGAGTATTATGCTAAGTGAAATAAACCAGCCAGAGAAAGACAAATCCCATACAATTTCACTCATATGTGAAATTTAAGAAAGAAAACAAATGAACAAAGAAAAAAAGAGACAAAAAAAACAGACTCTTAAATTCAGAGAACAAACTGGTGGTTGCCACAGGGAAGGTGGGTGAAATGTATACCTGAATCTAATACAAGACTGTATGTTAATTACACTTCAATTTAAAAAAAAAAAAAAAGTGTTTGCTGACCCTGGTCTAGACCATTTCTGTCCAACAGAAAAATAATGTGAGCCACATATGTAACTTTACATTTTCTAATATGAACACTGTGATACTATGATTTACAAATAACAACTGTATATATTTGGTCTTCATTCCATTTCTGGCACAGAGCTTCTAAAACTTTTAGAATTTTCACAGGGTATTATACAGAAGTGTTGAATCACTGTATCATACAGCTGAAACTAATATTATGCTGTATGTTAACTGGAAGATAAATAAAAACTTTAAATATAATAATAAAATTAAACTCTTGCAATTTTCTAAGTGATAAGACCAATGAAGATGTCTTGATATTCACAACAAGCCCCTTTCAAGCACCACTGAATTTATATTAATGAGGTGACTGTTAGACTGCACCTAAAGATGGAGCCTAGTTGCCAGGGGAACTCACCCTGTGTCCACTCAACTCTTCAATGAGTTGGAATTTTCAGTCTCATCGCCCCCTAACCTCCAGGGAGAGGGTCGGGGCTAGAGATACAATCAATTTCCAATAGCCAATGATTTAATCAATCGTGCCTATGTAATGAAGTCTCCCTAAAAACCCAAAGGATGGAGTTCACATGGAGATTTGGGGAGAGTGGTATTCTCCAAGAGCATGGAAGCTCCAGGCCCTTTCCCACATACCTCGCCTTATATATCTCTTCAATCTGGCTGATCCTGAGTTACAGCCAATAAACTGGCAATCTAGCTCCCAGGTGGCTCCTCTGGTTAAGCATCTGCCTTCAGCTCAGGTCATGATTCCAGGGTCCTGGCTCCTTGTGTGTGTGTGCTCCTTGCTCAGCGGGGAGTTTGCTTCTCCCTCTCCCTCTGCCTGCCACTCCCCCTTCTTGTGCTCTCTTTCTCTATCAAATAAACAAAATCCTTAAAAACAAAAACCTGGCAATCTTGTATGGAGAATGCTTCTCTGAGTTCAGTGAGCCACTCTAGAAAATTAACCAAACCTCAGGAGGGAATGATGGGAGCCTCCTGCCTACAGCCAGTCAGTGAGAAGTACAGGTAACCAGCTGGACTTGTGATGGACCTCTGGAGTGGGGGTGCTCTTGTGGGACTGATACCTTGACCTGTGAGTCTGATGTTATTTCTAGGTAGACAGTGTCAGAATTGACTTAAATATGTGGAACTCCCAGCTGGTATCAGAGAATTGATTGGTGGTGTGGAAAAATCACCCACACTGAAACTGGTGTCAGAGTTCTACACATTAAAAAAGTAAAAAGAAACAGGTGAAATTAATTGTAATAACCTATCTAATCAAATATATCCAAAATAGTACATTATGAAAAAAATTAATGAGATATTTTACATTCCCTTTTCACACTGAGTCTATAAAATCTGATGTGTATTTTATACTTACAGCACATCTCATTTCAGACTAATCACATTTCAAGTGATCAATAGCCATCTGTGGCTGATGGAAATCGTACAGGAAAGCAAATATGTAGACCACTTTTATCTCTCCTTTGAGAAGCTGAATCCTGGCTTTTTTTTCTCCTAAATCTCTTCTTAAATCAACATCTTCCAAATAATCTTTCATCTTGAATGACTATAGAATATATATCTATAGCCAACATTATGCTATATTGTGCCTTAAGAAGAGCCCTACCCAACAGCAGATGCTCAAAATTGTTTTCTGGATAAATAAATACACAAATGAATAAGGTACTCATCCATATCATGTTTCTGGACTCATTCTCTGGTTTCTCCCTGTGTTTGATTCCTGTCCCTCTAATTAAACAGTCTCTCCTTTAATATGATGACCAGGTATTAAACTAACTCTCCTGCAGATAACAATTATAAACTAGAAAATATTTTCAAGACTGCTACATGAAGGTATGAATAAGAAGAAGAAATGTAAAGGAACAACAAGAAATGAACAAGAAGAAATCCTTTACATTTCTTGGAAGAAAGGAATGGCACTGGATCAATTCTCCATATATATATATTTAACCTGAAGGCAGACTTCAGACAGCAGCAAATAGAGCAGCTAAAATTTGATAGGAATCCCATAATTTTACTGACTTGAAGAATCAGAGGACAGAATTCAGGATGTCCCTAGTTGCTGGAGAAGAGAGAAATGCAACCCTAAAGGAAATGAACTGAAGAGGGGGAGCCCTATGTATTACATATAAATTCTGCTCAAATCTCTGGCTGTCCCCTAAACAACACACATGTGGGAAAGACATGAGGAAGGCCAGCGGAGACTCCAATGGGACAGACTTTAGAGTTTTAGTTCAGGGAAGTTAAACTTCCTACTAAAAAACAAAACAAAACAAAACAAAACCCTGAAGAATTAAACAGAATAAGCCAGAGTGTCTACAATGTATCATTTAGAAAGTCTTGGATACAATCCAAAAAGACTAGACAATTCAAGCTCTCCATATCTTCCTAGAGAATTCCTTCAAGATCAATGAAATACTGGTTTTATTAAGAAGTGATTCTTGCATTCATCCTTAATCACTCCCTCCATTGCCCAATCTCTGAACCTAGGGCATTCTGCTCTGTGATGGTACATAACAAAATTTACAATAATTTATTTCTTCATTAATTCTGTCCCTCATTACACTATGAGCTATACAAAGGCATAAACCTTGCCTAGTCCCTCTTGGCATCTCCAGTTCCAAGCCCTAAAAAGTAAGTGTCCAAAACATGTGTGTCTTGCATGAGGGGAGAGAAGGAAGAAAAGAGACATTTTCTTTTCCTCAAAATTAAAGGTCTACAAAATTTTGTAAAATCCTTTTGACTCAGATGTGAACTTTCCCTAATTCCCACAAAACTAGAGTTTTGGTAATACTAATAGTTCACATTTCTAGAATATTTATAATTTACACAGCACTGAACATAATTCTACTGAATCCTTTCGACAAACCAATTATGTACTATTAACACAATATTACAGATGAAAAATCTAATGATCAAAAATATTAACCTATCCAAGATCTCTGGCATGTGACTAAAAAGAAACAGAACTTTGACCCGAACCTAGGTCTTTGGATTTAAGGTTTGTTTTGGATTGTTTTCACAACATAGAACATTATCTGAAGATAAATTAAGCTCACTCACTGCCTCCTAAAGAGGACAAAACCTTACTTTACTGCTTCTTTCCCACAGATATGTCAGCCATCATCAGCCCTGAAGTCTCTGCCATGACCTACTGGGTGTGCCAGGTGTGGAAGCTTCCAGAGGCCCAGCAGCTCTTGCCCTAAATCCAAGATCCCAGGATAGGACCTCACTCCCTCATTTCATGGAGCCAGTACTGTCCACCAGCTTAGCTATGCAGAGATGACTGTTAATTTTCCTTTGATTCTTTCTACCACTCCACTCCACACCTGACATGCTCACAAAAGGAGGCTTCATGGAGGATGGAATGTGAGAGGAGTCTTCATGGATGGTTAAATGGATACACATAGGCGAACATGTCAAGTGTCTGATACAGGAAGATTTTGTAAAAGAAAACTGCCAAGGTAGTAAAGTCCGTAGTTCACTCGCAGAGGTTAAAGAAGTCACGTTACCACGTCCTCTGTGGTCTCTTTCCTTCCAACTCCATCTCCCATTCACCTTGAACATGAACCTGAAACATGGCTTTATATCAGACACTTAGCTTTGGGGGACAAGGGCAATAGCTCCAGCTACTGATGCAGTCAGAGCAGGTACCTAAGACCATCCAGTCAGCTTTACACCCACGCCTAGCAAGGAGCTGCTTGCCGCACCTGGGCATCCACATGCTGGCTCCATGGGGCTCTATCCCAGCAGGAGCCCCAAAACTTCAGAGAGCACCTTGAAAGGGCCAGTTGTTTTAGGCAAATGCCTTTCTGGGCACCGGCACCTGCCTGCATCAGAATCACTGCAGACAATTTTTAAAATGTTTTTCTCCTATGGTAATTCTGATTCCCTAGGTATAGAATGCGTCTTTAAAAGAACACAATTTGCAGCCTCTATACAAGAGTTGAGCTCAATTGGGATTACCCACACAAGGCGGGCTGGGAATCCCAGCACTGGAATATCCTATTTGCCAGCCTCACCCTCCAGCTGGCCCCTCTGTGGGTCTCCCCTAGCTCTGCTCCCCTCAACCTCCAGCTGGCCTCTTGCAGGTCCCCCCCTCCAGCTCCACTCCCTGTAGCCACTAAAGCTTTCAGGGTTTCTTCCTCAACACACCTGCTCAATGTTTGAAAAATAAAAGCCTTCATCTTCCCTAAGTCTTTTCTTTTTAAGACTAAAAGGAACATCACAGCAAGAAAAAGAATGATTTGCCTGCTAGGAGTCTCCAGAAATTAGTCTCAAAATAGTATTTGCTGCAGGGATATTTTTATTATTATTCAGAAACAAAGTGTGGAACGTGTAGAAAAAACTCAAACTGATCGGCTTCACCTACGTATCAATGTATTCAAAATGCTGAGGAATTTTTTTTTTTTTTTTTTTTTTTTTTTTTTTTGGTCTCAGAGTCAATTTTGTTTTGGCAAGTGACCCTGTGGAAAACAAAAGAAGGAAGTGGTTCAGGCAGATCCATGAATTGCTCCCACTCATGTGAAGGGTCTGGACTCTTGGCTGTTCTCAGCAGGGAAGCGAAGGGGCCCCATCCTTCAGAGGCAGCCTTCCTTCCGGGCAGAGCCACGATGGGGAAAAGGAGATGTCCAGCTTCCTTGTCAGGGCTGGGCTCTGGATATGGGAAAAGGGATCATCTCTAGATTCATGTCCTCGGAGGCTAACTGGAGTGGAAATTTGGGACAGCCAGAGGCTGCAGTGTATCAACCATCTCGCCCCTCAGAGCCCTAGCACAGCAGAATTAGCCAGTTGGGGGGAGGAAGACTTGAAGAAGCGTCGCTGCCTGGGGGCAGTGGTTCAACGTTAAACACGGGAGCTTACACCTTAGACTGGATTTATCCTTCCCCTGGTCAAACACTGGGCCAGTTGGTCCCAACAGGGAAATGGCGGGGAGGGGGTCTCCCCGGTGGGCATCCCCGCCACATGCTGATCACATTTCAACACAAGTTTGATGTTTAGCAGGGACTTCATATCAGATGCTAGAAAAACAAAGAAGGGTGTTAAGATGAATCATCAAACATAGCTAATGTTTATTTACCCTTGGTGGAGACAGTCCGTACAAAACTGCTGGGATCTCAATATAGTGTTATTGCCTGAGAGAGGAGAGGGAGGGGATAGGTCGAGAACTCCTGCCATGAACATGGGCACTTTTCACCTAGCATTTTCAGTCCTCAAACTCTTTTTCGTGCTTTCTTCCAACTTAAGTGTCAGAAAATCCAGTTCTATAGACAAGCTAACTACTACTACAGTAATCCCCTCTTATCCCTGGGGCACATGTTCCCAGATCCCCAGTGGATGCCCAAAACCACAGGCAGTACAAAATCCTAGATACACTATACTGTTCCCATATATACAGAGCCATTACAAAGCTTAATCTGTAAATCAGGCAAGTAAGATATTAACAATATTAACTGATAACAAAACAAAACTTATAACAATATGTTGTAGTAAAAGTTACGTGAATGTGGCCTCTGTCTCTCAACACATCTTGCATGGTACCCCCCCTTCCTCTTCTGATGACGTGGGATGATGAGATGCCTACATGATGACATGCAGTGAGGGAAGAGATGTAAGATTGAGATGGAGCATCAGGCTACCATTGACTCTAGGAGGGAGGACCACCTGTTTCCAGACTGTGGTTGACTGGAGGTAACTGAAACCACAGAAAGCAAAACTGCAGATAAGGGGACACAACTGCATTCCAGTTTACAGATAAGAAAGTTGAGGTCCAAAATTTGTACCACTCCAAATGTGGCAGAGGTAGAAAGTTAAGAGCTAGAACGCAGACCTCTAGTTCCTACCTCCTAGTCCAAGTCCTTTCCAAAAGATGACCTTCTTCACATAACCTAAAGGGACTACAAACCAGGGCACTCTAGGACCCAGGAGCCTCAGACCCTCCACACTCAAGAATGACCATTCTGAAAGTCTTACCTTTCCTTTCAGTTTGACCGGATTCCTGCAATTCCTTAGTGCAAATCTCAGAGTTAAACCAAGAGTGGGGGTGAGGGAGGGAGAAGGATGTGGCAGGGGACCTGGAAAGGGGACCCGGGTGGGCTAGAGATCAGACAGGGGCAGCCAAGGAGATCCTGAGTCGTAGACTGCTTACTAGTCAACATGGTGACCTTGCATAAATCATAAAGAAATGGCCCTTGCTTTCTGAAGACACTTGATGGCCATCTGCTGGAAAACTGTCATAATGGTGATATAAACTTGGGATGACTGGGAACGTGAATGGTGCTTCCTGAGTCATTCAGGCACCGCTCCCAACCAGGCTCCCAACCACATGGACTCCTTACCTCTGTGCTAGTCAGGGTTTAAGGCATGGCTGCGTTGTCCATCAGGGGGCAGCACCTGGAACCCAGAGAAGCTCAGTGTCCCCCTCTTAGGGTCTCCTCTAGTCCTCACTCAGACAAGGACATCTAGTCCCACCAAAAAAAAAAAAAAAAGAGGAAAGGTATATGAGGACAATGAGTCCAGGAATCATGAGGTCATCTTTCTGATTACATCAGTTTTGCCAACTTCTTCCTCTCTCCAGCCTAGGCTGTTCTATCAGACCCTTGCGTCTGGGTTCCCTCTGCCGTTCCAGCCTCCGTTGCAAAGACAGAGCAAGAGACACTCAGGGGACAGGACACTTCATCTGGAAGTGATTCCCTGGGGCATACACTGTTCATTCTTTTCTACAAGTATACTTCTCTTCTAGAGGAACGGAAAAGAAGGGCTCTTTGGGGACCTGGGCTGATGAAAGTGTAGAAAGGGGAAACCAGAGATGTATAAGAACTTAGAAATCAAGAAACCAAGATGTGACAGAGCTGGGGGGGGCATCTGGGGCTCGTGTGGGGCAGCCCCCTGGTTAAATTAAGGCACGTGGAAGGGGAAAAGCATGCCCCAGGCCCAATTTGCTGCTGGTGAGGAGCCAGGATTAACTCATCTCTTAACTTCCTGACCAAAGCTCACCCCTAAAAACTGTATTTGAGGGCTTTGAGCTACAATAGGCAGCGGAGTTCTGGGAGAGACATAGGTTGGGCTTGAAGATTCAGAGAAGCCCTAAACAGGACCTAAATAATTATGCCTTAGGCCTTCAATTATGCCTTAGGACACTGAGCTTCTCTGGGTTCCAGGTGCTGCCCCCTGATGGACAATGCAGCCATGCCTTAAACCCTGACTGGCACAGAGGTCCAGGTGACAGGCACCTGCCAACAGATACACGTGTGGTCCTACATCCAAAACAGAAACATGCACCCCGGACACCAGCCGAACACAGGCAGATACGTACAACACGTGCCTGCACAGGGGAGTTAAAGTAACACAAGCTCCATTTACCAAGCTTCTTCAGTGTGCCAGGCTCAGTATTGGGGCATTTAGTCATTACCTCATTCTTCTCCCATCCAACCCACCGCTGTGCCCCACGTCACAAATCAGGAGGCTGGAAGAGACTAAGTGATTACCAAGATCACACCCGTGCTGAGCGTCAGAGTGAGGCCTCAAACTGCCTGCCCCTGAAGACCATGTCCTTTCAACTGCACCATGATTCCATATAAAAATATATATGTTCACACATGTGACATATATAACATACATATGTTATAATAATGACAGCAGGTCATGGTAATATCATGGCAATGTATAATGATATAATGAATAATGTAATAATAAATGATGATGATTGTCATAATCATAGCTTACCTTCTAAGGTCCTGTTCTAAGCCATGCATTGTTCTAAGGCCCTTCCATGACTTAACACATTTCATCTTCACAGTAAAACTCTGAATTAGGTAGGAGAAACTACAGCCCAGAGAAACTGAAGACACTTCCCAAAGTTCCCCTTATGGTAACCGGAAGAGCCTCGATGTGAACTCATTCATTGGGCTTCGTGTGCTTCAGGAAGAACAGCTCTGGCCAGGCCAGCCTGGGGCTCTGGATTCAGCCCTGAGGGTGATCCCTTCCAACTGCTCCCCACCCCCACCCCCACCCCCGCCCGAGCAGGCTCTCCTGGGAGGCATCCCTCCCTCAAGTTCTCTATCCCAGGCATCAGCTCACCTTCACTCATTTTGAAGCTCCAGCCAGCCAGCTCAGAAGCACGGATTGGACTCTCCTGGGAAGGGCGCAGTAAGGGCAGGAAGCAAGGCCCCTGGAGGTTCCATGTCCCCACGGAAAGGGTCAGGCTAATCATCTAACAGCTGAGAGCTTTGGCACTCTAGAGCGCAAAGGCACAAGGCCATTTTTCAAGCAGCCGAGGGCTGTCTCTGTGCTGCACCCGGTGGCTTGTTCCCTTCCCCCCACATCCCCCCCCACATCCCCCCATCCCTGCACCTGGCCCCCCAGGCTGTCTGTCCCCATGTGCCCCCTTTTCCCCCTGACAGCCCCTCTCCCAGTCCCTCTGTCCCTCTCTTTCAGCAGATCAATCCATTTTGCATGAGCACAAGAGCAAGGAAGAGATCAAGCTACAGAGACTGAATGCACCACCCGATAAGAGAAGCAAGAACCACCATCTGCGGCACAAGGGGGTGTGGAGGGGATAATAGCCCAGACCTGTGTTCTGTTCTGCCGCACAATGGGCCGCATTGAGCACGTGCCCTCCTGGTCTCTAATCTAGCGGGAAGGGCACATGTGCAGTCTATTAGCATTTATTTTCCCTTTCTGCATTGTACTGATAACCCAGTTTCTGACCCAACCTCTCGCTTTTCTTTTCACTCCACATTATAATTCTGCTTTCTTAAAATCCTATTCAACTATATTAAAAAAATAAAAAAATAAAAAAATAAAAACCTCTAACTCTCTCTACCTTTTCAAAGCACATCAGTAATTTTTTTTTTTTTTTTCCAGCTGAACCAAGGTGACTCCTACAAAGGATTTACCATTCTGGATCGTAATGATGGTTCAAGAGCTAAGGGACAGGTAGCATTCTTCAGGCCGTATTTATAAATTCACTAATAGAAATCAACATAAAGGATGAACCTGGGCAGCAAAATACAGAGCTGTCACAGAAACCGAATACCCTGGACAGGCAAAAGGTTCCCCATCAGCCCTCCCTTCCAAAGAGCCTGAAACTGAGCACATCACAGGCAGACCCTCGCTGGACTGTCCTGTGAGCCGCCCACTGATTCCCCACTGTTATGCGCCCTTTATTCGTTTTTAACAGAATTTTCCCAAAGTAAAAAAAAAAAAGTTTAATCGATGGTTAATGATTCTGAAAACAGACATTTCATGAAACCCTGTTAAGCTCTTCTGAGAAAACTAGCAAATTGCTTGTAATCATTGAAAGTGGCATCCTCTGAAGCCAATGCCTTTTGTTCATTGGAGCCTTCCAGACAGGAGTTAAACATACTGATCACTGGAATGTTCTAAAACAACAACTAGATAAATGAGAAGATGGCCGGGCTGTGACCATGGTAGAGGATGTACAGGTTGCTGTCTGAGCCCGAATTTTATGCCCTGTGTGTGCTAGTTGAGTGCTGTCTATTTATATTCCTTCTGTGACTTAAAAATACCCACCAACATAACAAAATGAATAGGCATTTCCAACCCAGGGGAAATCTCCTGGGCTCCACGGCTACACTGTACAGTTGTGGAAACATTAAGAGAAATTCTGATTCACAACTTCATCTGAGGGAGTAATTTCTCACAGAAGTCTGACCTCATGCCACCCTTGAGAAATACAAAAATCTCCGGGAAATTGGCCACATATATAAGAGAAGAAGAACATGGGATGAGTGACACCCTGATTCTGACCCAGGCTGGCTATTTCCTCTCCTAGAAGGCCCCCAGCTTCCAAGCACAGAAGTGTGACAAGGCTGAAGAACAGGATTTCCTTTGGTCAAGGGAAGTGGAGGAGAAAATGTTCTGGTTGTGGTTGACAAGGAAGAGCTTGACACTTGGGCCATTACTTCTTCCATACAGTCAATATAGCCCTGGGCACATGACCCTAAAGCCAAATTGTCAGGATTTAGATGTTAAATCATTGCCTCAGGCGTGAAGGCTATGGTTGACTCTAGCATTCACATTCTTTTCACCCTGCTCTTAGGAACACGTCTGGGAAATAACCAGAAAACAAGGAATATACTGGGTTGTGGTACTGGCCCAGTCTCAAACTCAGAGGCTTACAGAGGCCAGAGAGGTAATGCAAATGAGTGAAATGGGCCGAGGAAGAACCTTCTGTGGCCAACCAGACAGTAGGGTCCTGGCTCAAGGGCAGTCACAGCTCAGTACTATTACCAGGTGTATCACTAGACAGGATTACAAGTCCTATGTTGCCAGACAACCCAGATTTCCAAGAGACACAGAACATCTATTGTGCTTTATGCTGTCACATAATTAAAAACTTTTAAACACTGTGCAGGCCAGATCTGAACCTCAGATTGCTGGTGGGAGACTTTGTATCAAAGAACATTGACTCCATGATCTTTTTCATTACCAGGCATCTCCCCAGTATATATTTGGGCAAAGAACGTGTTTCTCTAGTGAAATTAGATAAATTATTCCACCTCTCTGAACCTTGGTGCCCCTTGTGTAAAAGATATTTACTTCCCAACTGCAATTCCAGATGTTTCCTTCCAGGATTTAGGCAGCTATTCAGAGTGTCCTAAGCACTAGGGATACAATGCTGGCAGTCAAGGGACTTGCTCTCATGCAGCTCACATGATAGTTGGGAGGGTGGGAAGAGAGGCATAAAATATATCTCCATCCATCTATATACACATACATATGCATACAGAAGCACACACATGTGTACATGCATACATGTCCATGAATATCACAGTCATGTACACATGTACTGACGTGATGGGTGGATTGAAGTACGTGTTGTAAGAAAAGGCAATAGGATTTGCAAATGGCTTGGATATGGAGAATAAAAGAAAAAAACATCAAAGATGGTGCTTAGGTTTGTGGCTTTAAAGTGGTGGATGGGGGGGCCTGAGGCATAAGGAGTTTCAGGGAAGAATCAAGAGTTCTATGTTGAACTTACCAAGTCTGGGGTGTGTGTTAGACACCCAATGACAATATCATATATGACTCTACAAATTATGTGTATGAAAACAGATCCACACTGAATGGTTCACCAATGTCACCTAAAAAGTCAACGGAAGTAGTTCAAAAATCTACAAGGTTACCTGAAATAATGTTGATACATTATCTAGTGACAAATTGACATAGGAGTCAGGATTCATGCTCTAGATCACCAGCATCTCAATCATGTTGTCCTCACAGATCTGGGACAATTATTCCTATGATTTTAGGATACAGTTATGGGAAATCTGCCTCTTTGAGGTTTTATGGGTCTGTTTTAGACATCTTACTGAAGAAAGTATTTCTGTTCTTCACTGGAAATCAGCCTTGGAGTTAGCATTTCTCTCTTCACCATCACAAGCCAAACCCAAGTCACAGGGTGTGACCCTGCCACCACGAGCCACGTAACAGGAAAGTAGAAAGAAGTAGCCTTTCCCGCCTGCCTGCCTGCCTGTTTCTAGATGCACACCTCCTATGTACATTGGGGTGCATGATTGCCTGTGAGCATGAAGAGCTACATGCTGATCTTCGTTAATTAAAATTATTATTACTATATTATGAAAAGTGCCTCATTAGCTTTGGCACTATAACCATGCCCATGGCGCTTTGACATAACAGAGCCCAGGGATTTACAGTAACTGCAGTACTCCTTGCAGTAGCTGTGAAGTTTGACAAAGCACACACTCGCCGCCTCCTCCTGATTTACTGAGCCCTTCTGTCCTCCAAGATACCGTGTCAGTATCTAGTGATTTCTCGGTACTTCTCCCAAAGGACATCATGGGGTGTTAAGATACCATGTTCAGAAGTAGAAAAAGCCCTAAACCCAAACAAAGGGAAACTGAGTCCCTAGAAGAAACCAGACCCCAGAGCAGAATGTGCTCTTACGTGAAATGGGTAATAAATACTCAGACTAGTCATACCTGATTACAGAATGAAAAAGAAGAGGACCCCCTACTTTATGAAACTTGTCTCCCTCCCCTGACTGTAGGTTTCTAGCTTGAACAGAAAAATACAGGGGATGCCCTGGTCTCCGTCATGATGCAGACCTGGTTTGAACCACTGCTTAAAGTCAGAGAGAAAATATTTGCTTTATTAAACCCCCCCTAACCAAAATCAGCCTATTCAGACTAATATTGTCTCCTGATATTGCTTCCCAAATGCTAGGAGTGATGACCTGAAAAAGTGAAAAGCTTTATTTAAGAGTGTTGATGTCCGCATCTATATGGATGGATCTTTGGATGTCCGAAGAACAAAACAACCATTGGTTGGAGTTTAATAATCTGTCCAGAGATGAAACCTGCTATTTCCCACAGTGAAGACTTCTAGAAAGCCACACTACAAAACACAGATGTTGGGTTTAGAATGCAGAAAATCACAGAGGAGGGTCACCCCCATGCTAACAGCAGAAGGAGCCAGATAAGCTGCAAAATTGTAGTGTTTAAGCCCATCAGAGAGCTGAAGATGTCAATTAGCCTACATGAATTAAATTCCGGAAGGCAATGAGTGCTTCCTTGGAGAGTAGAGACCCACAGTTGTTCTCATCCTAGGTAGAATAGTAGGAGAAGAAGGAGTTAAATATACACAAAGGTAAGGAGAAATCAGCCAAACATTCTATGTCTCTCATGGCCACATGTGAGCTAGTGAGATAGGAAGCCCATGGCATCCCTTCCACAAGACAACTCTGTACCCCACCCCATTTCTTTGTCATAGGCTTTCACCAAGTGTATGTGAGCAGTATATTAAAGGATGGAGGCAAGGGAGAGATCTGAAAGATATGTCCCCTTCCAAAACATATAGGGCCCTCCTTGAGCACAAGACAGGGACCCACCGCAAGGAAGAGGCAGAGCAAGAGAGCTGAGAACATCTCTCTGAGACATCCTGCACTTACATCTGGCGCCCAGGTATGGGCCACTGAAGGCTGGGACTGGGGCAGGCAGGAGAGCCAGGACAAATCCTCATAAAGCCTCTGAGGGGCTTCACTTGGTTCACTGGAATAGCCTTCCAAAGGCTGAAAACAGAGAAGCAGGACAGAAAGAAACTTCCCAAGGAACAGAAAAGCAGCAGGACTGGAGAAAACAGAATTCTCAAAGGACCAAACAAATGGGCAGGTGGACTACAAACTGGACAGAATATTCCATGGTTCCAGAAGATGTAAATTTGAAAGACATCTCTTGAATGACACTTCTGTTCAGATCCCCAGCCCTGTTGAAGGGAGAGTCTTGATCACACCCTCAAAGCATTTAAAGCCAGAAGTGAACTAAGTCTAACCAAAGCTGCAAAAAGACCAGGCCCAGCTCAACTGTACAGTGGATTTTCTCCTCATTCTATTCTACTAGCCCAACAGGAGGGGCTTTCGCTTTTCTAGAGGTACAGCTCACTTAACTTTTGTCTCTTCTGTCCCTTCATACACATATTCTGGAAGAGAATTTTAAAAAACTAGGATACACACAAAGAAGCAAGAAAATGCTTCCACCCCCACCCGACCCTGAGACTATCCTGAGATGTGTCATTCCATATAGCCTCTGGAAAGAAATCTCCTGTGACAGAGGCACAGGCTGTGTTTTCCTGAAGCTGGAGCAAACTGGAGTCCCACCATCACGTGCTATCCTTCCTTCCTTCCCTTTTTCCCTCACTCCAGCTATGCGGGGGTTAACCCTCCCCCTTCCCAAAAAACCATTAACTCAGGAACTTGGCCCTGGGCTCTGTTTTCTAGGTACCCAGACTTCATATTAACACACCACTGTTTCTGAAAAATAGTTTTTAATACTTACCGGGTCTTTCTCAAATGTATTTTTCTAAGTGCTTTCCCTAAGTTAACCCTATGCAATCTTCATGATAGTCCTAAGCAGTAAACAGGAATTATACCTAGTTTACAGATGGGAAGACAGAGGCCCAGGTAGGTTAGTAACTTAGAAGCCTACATAATAAGTGGCAGAACGACTCCACTAACCTGAGCGGCCTGGAGCACAAACCCACTTCTTAATCACCATGGTATACCTCCTACTTAATACTAAATGAAATCACAACACTGACCACATTTAGCACAAAGCCTCTAGCTATAAGAGCTTCTTAAAGAATCCAAATGTCCAAAAGGAAGCTAGAAATACAGTCCTGAAGCTCAGACCAGACCTGCATACTACAGCCAAAGGCCTGGAAGTAGTTCCGCTCATTTCATGGGACCGTGGGCCTACTGAGCGTGCATACCGCACACACTCCCACGTGTACAAGAGAGTCCCGGTGAGGCCCACCTACCAGGCTGGATATGGAACAGGCCAGTTCTCTTCTCTCTCTCCATCGCCCTTCCATCCCTCCCCCATCCCTGCAGTCCTTGCGAAGGCACTAAGAGACTTGTCACACGATAATGAAAAACTGAAATGTGACGGATTCAATTACAATTTATATTTTCACTTAACAATCAATTACCTTCCCCTTATTGGAGGAACATCATTAAGCTAGGATACCAGCTCTGGAAAGACACTGTCTCAGGGAGGGGAGCAGCTGGGAGAGCTCCATGGGCTGTTCTGTCTCCCAGGAACCCAGGGAGCAGCAGAGGGAGTAGGGAGTCGTGGAGCAAGAAGAGTGGCCGAGGAAGGGGAGGTTTTCTGGGGCATCATAGGCATGGGCAGGGGCATCCTCTCTGCCTGTTGGAGCCGAGAGAGGGGAACAAGGGGATCCCCTCCTTAACTCCTGCCCCAGTGCATATATCTGTGGGTGCTTCCCCCTACTCTGAAATGAAAAGGAAAAGCGAAGCCCCCACAGCCTGTCCCCTAGGAATAACTGATCTCCAAAGTTAAATGTCTGCAAAGGAGGGACAAAGGGGTTTGGAAGCAGCGCTGAGCAAGACAGACCTGCTGAGGGCCAGGCAACCGTGCACAAGACAGAGGTGACTTCTCGGGCACAGACTCTGAGCAGATGCTTCAAGAGGTCTGGGTGACCCGCGTGCTCTTGCTCACCAGGCGGGCTCTGTGGAATTCTAGAGGCTCTAGGGTTCTGCGTCTTGGAAGCAGCAGAGAAAAGCCCTGCTCGGAGGCGGCCACCAAACAGTAGCCGCGCAGGGAGATGAAAACTGAAAGCCCAGCTTTCCTTCAGGAGGACAGAAAGAAGACAGGGAATCCCAGCACAGCGTTCTCCCTCTCTTTCTTCTGCACATGCGTGGAGCCCTGTGGGGCAAGTCTCCCTGCTGCCAGCTTCTCCGCTTCTAAACCTTTCCCCACACTGCGGCCAGAATGCATCTTCAAGCACACAAATCTGACCATGTCATTTAAGGCTTAAAACCTCTCTTCCTATAAAATAAAGCCCGAATTTCCTAGCATGGCATTTAAAGGGGATCAGAAGACACCACCCCGGTATATGCTACATTGTCATAAGGATTATTTTTTATTTCAAGGCCACCGAGAATGAACAGATGTAGGAAGACTTCTCTGCCCTCTATTCACCTATAAATAGGACATACATCTCCCTTATGAAGATGCTTAATAGCCCACCCTCACCCCCACCAGTACCAGGAAGGGAAGGGGGACTCCGATCACCAGAGAGAGTCAACACTGAGATGAGTTTGCAGAAACAGACCTTATTAAAATAACCTCAACCTTTCATTAGTTCCTTTTTATATGTTCTAGTTACTTCTCCACAATTCATTGTTCTTGGAGCCTGATCCCTCATTCCCTTGTTAAAATGGCACATTGGCATCTAAATCTAACCACTTCTTTGAGTTTTGCTTATTTTCTGTGAACTCCTAGGCATATAAATATTGATCAAAAATCGTGTGCCTTTCCCTACATACCTGTTCTTAATTTAACATGCAAGCCCCAGGTCCTGAACCTAGAGGAAAAGTTTTCTTCCTAATGAATTCAAAGTCCTTCCTAATGTTGCCTCTATCATCCACACGTCCTAGCCCCCTCCCACACTTGACCCATTCCTTTTACCAGTGTTAACCGTAAGTATCTCCTAGAATTTCCACAAACTCTTACATTTTCCCAGTTTCTCCATTTGACCCAACTCATATTAAATCTTTGAGGTCCCTTCAGATATTACCCTCTCCTGAAGGCTTCTTTCAACACCACCAGACAGTGGTTGGCTGCATTGCCTTGCCCCCAAAGCACATTACTTACACTATGTGCTCACGCACTATTGCAATAATTATGGTGTAACACAGAGTGCACAGTGAGGAGAGAAAGCACATAGAGTCCAAGGGGCTAACTGCTTGGATTCAAATCCCAGTTTGGCCTTTCTCTAGCTATGTGCTCTCAGGCAAACTGCTATCCATTCCATACCATGTTTCTTCATCTGTAAAATAGGACTGATATAAGCTACCTTGGGTCACTAAGGGAGTTGCTGCATGAAAATCACTTAAATCAATGACACATAGTAAGTGCTCAAGAAATGTTAGTTAAGAGTTACTTAATTTTGCTAAGAGTTTTATGAATGTGGCAGTTAAATTTTAATGATCTCTGTACCTGATGTCAGAGAGAGCCTATGACAAAGCCTGGTGTTTCATAAGTTCTCAAAAAAAAAAAAAAAAGGAAGGAAGGAAAAGAAAAGAAAAGTATGCTGAATAAATGAGCAGTCACTATGCAGAGATATGGTGAACGCAGTAGCTGCTGGTATTCGAAACTGTGAATGCATGGTTTGTGGGACATTTCAACGGCTGATCCTGTCAAATGTGCTTACATGTAAGTATTGTGAAAACATTTTAAGGGCTGATACTGTCAAATGTATTGAGGAACTACTGTGAATGTTGACATTGTCAAATGGGGTGTCAAATATGGTTATATGAAAACAATGTTACAGCAATGTATGTGACATACGGATCTATATTAAAGATATTGTACCAAGAACAAGGTTAAAGCAAAGCATGCTCCAAATAAAATACAAAGTCCTATCTTTTGGCTCATTATCTTAAAACCACTATGACATACCAATTCTTTTAAAAACGTGATGTTGTCCTGGGTGGGGGAGTGAAGGGCCCCTTAAGGACCCTGGAAGAGAAGCAAAGGCACAGACTCCACCCACAGTGAAGGTCTCTCCTAACCGGGGATTCTGCACACCTTTCTAGCTGATTTCATAGAGCTGGGGGCAGTGTAAGCAATGAGGGTTGGCCAAGGTACACAGATAACAGTCTAGGTCTTGAGTCATCAATGTTGGAGCCTTCCATTACTCAAGCCAGCCCTACTGAGGGTCAGAGATGAGATTACCGCTGTCCCCAGGGGTTCCTGGCTTGGCAGTGACCTTGGGGTTCCCGGATAAGGGTGTGGATGATACAACCCAGTCCCATACTTCACCCACAGCCCACTGCACTGCATCACAAATTCTGAGACAATAGGATTCTGTCTTACATGTTCTATCAGTTCTGTTTCTGAAAGAGAGCCATTACATTCTCGCGTAAAGTCAAATCAAACACAAAATGATAAAAATACCCTTATGTTTGTACTGAATTAACTTGTCTATTATATCCAGGAAAGAGAAACCATGGTTTTGTTTTATATATGTGCTCGCATTAGGTCTGAAATCCAGTGTCCAGGTTAGGAGAGGGAATAATAGCATTACCTATAATTTTTAGCAATATATATCAAGAATCATAAAAATGTTTACATCTTCTGCTCCACTGATTCCAAATCTGGAAATTAGGCACCATTTCTCACATTTTAACATTTTGAAATTTGGCACACCCTTGCAATTGATATACACATGGAATGAAGTGGGATTTTTTTCTTCCCCTCAGAAAAGTACAATTAAATTGATGGTGTTTCTTAAATCGATTGTATTGCTGTGATTGGCTCCCAAAATATCACAGATGGAGTGGTTTAAACAACTGAAATTAATTGTCTCACAAATCTGGAAACTGGAAATCCAAGATCAAAGTGTGGGCGAGTTTAGTTTCTTCTGCGACTTCTCCCCTTGGCTGGTAGATGATCGCCTTCCTCGCGTGTGTCCTCTTTTTTTTTTTTAAGATTTTATTTATTTATTTGATAGGGTGGGGGGAGTAGCAGAGCGAAAGGGAGAAGCAAGTTCCCTGCTGAGCAGGGAGCCCGATGTGGGACTCGATCCCAGGACCCGGGGACCATGACCTGAGCTGAAAGCAGAGGCTTAACCATCTGAGCCACCCAGGTGTCCCTCATGTGCCTCTTATGCCCTTTCTTCTATACACCCTTGTGGTCTTGGTAACTTTTCCTCTTTCCACAAGGACACAGTCCCATTGGATTCAGGACCACTCTTATGCCCTTATTGGTCCTTCATTACCTCTTTAAAAGTCCTATCACGAAATACAGTCACACTGGAAGATTAGAGGTTCAACATACAATTTTGAGAGGCAACAGTTCAGTAAGTAACATCATGGTGACTTAGAATCAAGGAAATACAGTGGAACCATCATAATCAAATAAAAGAAATGAGTGTCTTTGAAGAAAACAAAAATACAGTGTCACACTTTCTCTGCCTGTGTGACCCATTGTGGACTACCCCCCAGGCCCAGCCACCAGTGGGAAGTTAGAGGACCCAGCATATTCTTCCCCTACACATCATCCCACATCAGAAGTGGCTTCTACCATGTTCTCTCTGCCTCAACAATGATTTGACCTCCTCGATATGACAACTGCCCCAGAGGGCCAGGGTCTACATGTTACCTCTAACCTTGAGTCATGCATTATGATTTAGTCTTTTCTGAGTAAATCTTGTCTTTCCTTAATCATACGGTAGCCTTCTCCTATCTAACTCCTATTCGCAATTAAAAATACAGCTTCTCATCTTTCCCTCTGTAAACTTCAACTCTAACCAACCCCCCATACTAGTAGGAGGTAGGTGTCCTCTTCTGAGGGCTTTCAGTGTCACTAGAAGCTTTGTTCTATTCTGGAGGCTGAGTCTTAGTTAACTTTCCACTTCATGGTCCAACATGACCACTTGTCAGCTATGTGCCCTCCATGCCTCGATTTCCTTCTCTGTAAAGGGGAACAATCACATAACCTAGATCAGAGGATGGCTGTGCAGACGAAATGACATGGTCAGTAGCAGGCAGTGCCTGGCTCAGAGTCAGTGTCCCAATGTGAGCAGTGATGATTATTATTATGTTAGAACAGCACTCAGAGAATGGCACCAGAATGAAAGGAAGTTGCATCTAAGCAAGGGTCACATGTTCTTCACCAATGTCCTCCCCGTGAGACCCAGCCACACAGGTCTAGGTACAGGAACCATTTCTGAAAGAAGATTTAATGGAAATAAATGACTTGTACTCCATCCTACCTGAAGGGCTGAGAGTGGCAGAAAATAAGTAGGCTCTCTCAAGAGTTTACCCATAATTGATCATAGGCAACTATAAAAGATGAATAAATGTCCTCTGTGCATAAGCCTTAGAAAGCCAACTCTATTCCTTCAAAATTCCTTATCCTGGTGAGCAACTTGCCTGCAAATAGTCAGGCATTCCCTCTCTTGACTAGTGTGTCTGGGCCCATGAGCTCTCCTCGTGGGGCAGCCCACCCACATTGGTAGGGAGCACTTATCAAGTCAGGAAAACATGGCTATGCGCAACAACAGCCCCTCGGTCAGACTCTGAAATCCCATCCTTGGGAATCTACCTGCATAACATTCCTTAAAAGAAAACCACCACATGGAGGAAGATGTTCACTAAAGTAGCATATAGGATATTAAAAATACAAATAACCATATGAGGACCCAGTGGGATGTGCCCTGAGATTTATAATAAAATATTCTGGAGTCCTGAAGTCTATGTTTACTTTTAAAGGGGAGGCCAAAGCTGTACCAGCACTACGATTTTAGTTGTGTAAAAATACATATGCTGTGGCCAAAACACAGAACATGCCAAGAAAAAGCTAGTTATCCTGTTAGAAAGAAAGAGAGCTGGGGAATTAGGAATGTGGTTTTGCTCCTTGAAAAAAAAAGAAAAGGGACAGGAGGAAGCAAGATGGCAGAGGAGTAGGAGATTGAAATATCATTATGTCCCAGTACTTCAGCTATATAGTTATCAAACCGTTCTGAACACCTACAAACTCAACAGGAGATAGAAGAGAAGAAGAGCAGCAACTCTAGGAACAGAAAATCAACCACTTTCCAGAAGGCAGGACATGGAGAGAAGTGAATCTAAAGCAACGGGAACATAGACCGTGGGGGTAAGGGCCAGCTCCTGGCAATTGGTGAAGCAGCAGAGCACAAAATCAAAACTTTTAGAAGTCTGCTCCACTGAGGGACATCACTCCAGAGGCTAAGCGTGGGTGGAGCCCTCACAGAGACAGTGTGGTGTCAGACCTGCAAGGTTACAGAAAGACCAGGGGTGTCTGAGGGTGGCAGAGCTCCCAGGTATCAGAGCAGGAAAGCCAGTGGCAGAGAAGGAGCCAAAAAGGAAGCTCTCAGTTTGAGGTTACCTTGAACCGTGATCTAAGGCACAGTCAGGTCATTGCTCTTTGAGAAGGGACCCCACAATTGGCAAATCTGAAGAGAAACCCTCCTTCCTCCTATGAGAAGAGTGGTGCTAGAGCACATCACAGGAATCTGCTGGGTTTAGAGACTCCAAATGGGGCTATGCGCCAGAGATAGAAACGCTCAGTCACAGGCTGGGTGAGCACAGAATGTGGCCAGAGACCAGGGAGACTGGAGGGATTGACTGCTTCTCTCTTTAAAATTTTGGGAGGTAGTTCCTTCTAAGAGACCAGAATACACCCAAAATCAAGTGGGTAGCTCTGTTCTATTCACCAGTCTAATATATATATATACATATATATGTGTATATATATTTTTATACTAATAAATACTAAACAATACTAATTTATATATATATATACATGTATAATATTTACATATATATTTATATAAATATATAAATATATTTTTTATCAGTATAGATAGTAGTTTATATATATTTCCCCCCCTTTCTTCTCCCCCCAGTTTTGGGTCTCTTCAGACTTTGTTAGTGTATATTTTTCTGGGGTCTTTGCCACCCTTTTAGTATTCTGTTCTCTCATTCATCTATTCTTACCTATTCTTACCTGGATAAAATGACAAGGTGGAAAACCTCACCAAAAAAAAAAAAAAAAAAAAACAGGCAGTACAGATGGCTAGGGACCTAATCAATACAGTTATCAGTAATATGCCAGAACTAGAGTTCAGAAAGATGATTATCAATGTGCTAGCTGGGCTTTAAAAAAAGCATCGAAGATATTAGAGAATCCCTCTCTGGAGAAATAAAAGAACTAAAATCAAACCAAGTTGAAATCAAAAAAGCTATTAATGAGGTGCAATAAAAAATGGAGCTCTTACTACTAGGATAAATGAGGCAGAAGAGAGAATTAGTGATATAGAAGACCAAATGACAGAGAATAAAGAAGCTGAGCAAAAGACACAAACACTGGACCACAAGGGAAGAATTCGAGAGATAAGCGATACCATAAGATGAAACAATAGTAGAATAATTGGGATCCAAGAAGTAGAACAAAGAGAGAAGGGGACAGAAGGTATACTGCAGCAAATTATAGTAGAGAATTTTCCTAAATGGCAAAAAGAACAAGCATCAAAATCAGGAGGCACAGAGAACCCCTCTCAAAATCGATAAAATAGGTCCACAACCCATCATCTAATAGTAAAAGTTTTAGAGACAAAGAGAAAATCCTGAAAGCAGCTCGGGACAAGAGGTCTGTGACATACAATGGTAGAAATATTAGATTGGCAGCAGACTTACCACAGAGACCTGGCAGGGCAAAAAGAACTGGCATGATATATTCAGAGAACTAAATGAGAAAAATATGCAGCCAAGAATACTACATCCAGATAGGCTATCACTGAAAACAGAAGGAGAGATACAAAGCTTCCAGGACAAATAAAAATTAAAAGAATTTGCAAACACCAAACCAGCCCTACAGGAAATATTGAAAGGGGTCCTCTAAGCAACGAGCGAGCTTAAAATACTAGACCAGAAAGGAACAGAGACAATACAGTAACAATCACCTTACAGGCAATACAATGGCACTAAATTCATATCTTTCAATAGTTACCCTGAATGTAAATGGGCTAAATGCCCCAATCAAAAAACACAAGGTATCAGAATGGTTAAAAAAACAAAACCCACCAATATGCTGTCTCCAAGAAACTCATTTTAGACCCAAAGCCTCCAGATTTAGAGTGACAGGGTGGAAAACAATTTACTATGCTAACAGACATCAAAAGAAAGCTGGAATGGCAATCCTTATATCAGATAAATTAGATTTTAACCCAAAGACTACAATAAGAGATGAGGAATGACACTATATCATACTCAAAGGGTCTTTCCAACAAGAAGATCTAACAATTTTAAATATCTATGCCCCTAACATGGCAACAGCCAACTATATAAACCAATTAATAACAAAATCAAAGAAACACATGACAATAATACAATAATAGTAGGGGATTTTAACACCCCATCACTGAAATGGACAGATCATCCAAGCAAAAGATCAACAAGGAAATAAAGGCTTTAAAAGACACACTGGACCAGAGGGACTCACAGATATATTTAGAAAAGTCCATCCCAAAGCAACACAATACATATTCTTCTCTAGTAAACACGGAACATTCTCCAGAATAGATCATATGCTGGGTCACAGATAGGTCTCAACCGGCACCAAAAGATTGGGATGGTTCCCTACATATTTTCAGAACACAGTGCTCTGAAGCTAGAACTCAATCACAGAGTAAAGTTGGAAAGAACACAAAATACATGGAGACTAAAGAGCATCTTACTGAAGAATAAGTGAGTCAACCAAGAAATTAAAGAAGAATCAAAAAAATCATGGAAACAAGTGAAAATGAAAACATAACTGTTGAAAATCTTTGGGACACAGCAAAGGCGGTCCTGAGGGGAAAGCATATACCAATATAAGCCTTTCTCAAGAAACAAGAAAAGTTTCAAGTATACAACCTAACCCTACACCTAAAGAAGCTAGAGAAAGCACAGCAAAGAAAGCCTAAACCTAGCAGGAGAAGAGAAATCATAAAGATCAGAGCAGAAATCAATGGAATGGAAGCCAAGAGAACAGTAGAACAAATCAATAAAACTAGCAGCTGATTCTTTGAAAGAATTAATAAGATTGATAAACCTCTGGCCAGACTTATCAAAAAGAAAAGAGAAAGGACCCATGAATGAAAGAGGAGAGATCACAACCAACACCAAAGAAATACAAACAATTATAAGAACATATTACAAGCAACTAAACACCAACAAATTTGACAACCTGGAAGAAATGGATGCATTCCTAAGGACATATAAACTACCAAAACTGAACCAGGAAGAAATAGAAAACTTAAACAGACCCATAACCAGTAAGAAGATCAAAGCAGTCATGAAAAATCTTCCAACAAAAAGAGCCCAGGGCCAGACAGCTTCCCAGGAGAATTCTATCACACATTTAGAATTAAGAATTAAGAATTAATACCTATTCTCCTGAAACTTTTTCAAAAAATAGAAATGGAAGGAAAACTTCCAAACTCATTTTATGAAGCCAGCATTACCTTGATCCCAAAACCAGACAAAGACCCCATCAAAAAGAATTACAGACCAATATCCTTGATGAACACGGATGCAAAAAATCTCACCAAAATACTAGCCAATAAGATCCAACAGTACATTAAGAGGGTTATTCACCATGACCAAGTGGAATTTATTCCTGGGATGCCAGGTTGATTCAACATCCACAAATCAATCAATGTGATACAATACATTAATCAAAGGGAAGAACCATAGGATACTCTCAACAGATGCTGAAAAAGCAATTGACAAAGTACAGCATGCTTTCTTGGTCAAACTCTTCAAAGTGTAGGGTAGAGGGTTACATTCCTCAGTATCATCAAACCCATCTATGAAAAACCTACAGTGAATATCATTCTCAGTGGGGAAAAACTGAGAGCTTTCCCCCTAAGGTCAGGAATACGGCATGGATGTCCACTATACCACTGCTATTTAACATAGTACTAGAAGTCCTAGCCTCAGCAATCAGACAACAAAAAGAAATTAAAGGCATCTGAATTGGCAAAAAAAGAAGTCAAACTCTCACTCTTTGCAGATGATAGGATACTTTATGTGGAAAACCCAAAAGACTCCACTCCAAATCTGCTAGAACTTGTACAGGAATTCGGTAATGTGTCAGGATGTAAAATCAATGCACAGAATTCAGTTGCATTTCTATACACCAACAGCAAGACAGAAGAAAGAGAAATTAAGGAGTTGATCCTATTTACAATTGCATCCAAAACCATAAGATACCTAGGAATAAACCTAACCAAAAAGGCAAAGAATCTGTACTCAGAAAACTACAAAGTACTCATGAAAGAAATTGAGGAAGACACAAAGAAATGGAAAAATGTTCCATGCTCATGGATTGGAAGAACAAATATTGTGAAAATGTCTATGCTACCTAAAGTAATCTACACATAATGAGATCCCTATCAAAATCCCATCCATTTTTTTCAAAGAAATGGAACAAATAATACTAAAATTTATATGGAACCAGAAAAGACTCCAAATAGCAAGAGGAATGTTGAAAAAGAAAGCCAAAGTTGGTGACATCACAATTCCAGACTTCAAGCTCTATTACAATGCTGTCATCATCAAGACAATATGGTACTGGAACAAAAACAGACACATAGATCAATGGAACAGAATAGAGAGCCCAGAAATAGGCCCTCAACTCTATGGTCAACTAATATTTGACAAAGCAGGAAAGAATGTCCAATGGAAAAAAGACAGTCTCTTCAACAAATGGTGTTGGGAAAATTGGACAGCCACATGCAGAAGAAAGAAACTGGCCCCTTTCCTTATACTACACACAAAAACAGACTCAAAACGGGTGAAAGATCTCAGTGTGAGTCAGGAATCCATCAAAATCCTTTAGGAGAACACAGGAAGCCTCCTCTTCAACCTCAGCTGCAGCAACTTCTTCCTAGAAACATCGCCAAAGACAAGGGAAGCAAGGATAAAAAATGAACTATTGGGACTTCATCAAGATCAAAAGCTTTTGCACAGCAAAGGAAACAGTCAACAAAACCATAGGACAACTGACAGAATGGGAGATGATATTTGCAAATGACATCAGATAAAAGGTGAGTATCCAAAATCTATAAAGAATTTATCAAACTCAACACCCAAAGAACAAATAATCCAATCACAAAATGAGCAGAAGACATGAACAGACATTTCTGCAAAGACGACATCCAGATGGCCAACAGACACATGAAAAAGTGTTCCACATCACTTGGCATCAGGAAAATACAAATCAAAACCACAATGAGATACCACCTCACACCAGTCAGAATGGCTAAAATTAACAAGTCAGGAAATGACAGATGATGGTGAGGATGTGGAGAAAGGGGCACCCTCCTACACTCTTGGTGGGAATGCAAGCTGGTAAGGCCACTCTGGAAAACAGTATGGAGGTTCCTCAAATAGTTCAAAATAGAGCTACCCTATAACCCAGCAACCATACTACTTGGTATTTACCCTAAAGATACAAATGTATTGATCTGAAGGGGCATGTAGACCCTAACATTTATAGAAGCAATGTCCATAAGAGCCAAATTATGGAAAGAACCTGGATGTCCAGCAACAGATGAATGGAAAGAAGATGCAGTGTAGATACATAGAATGGAACACTATGCAGCCATCAAAAGTAACAAAATCTTGCCATTTACAATGATGTGGATGGAACTAGAGGGTATTATGCTGAGTGAAATAAGTTAATCAGAGAAAAACAATTATGATCTCTCTGACATGAGGAATTTGAGAGGCAGGGCAGGGTGTTGTAGGGGGTAGGGAGGGAAAAAATGAAACAAGATGGGAGACAAGCCATAAGAGACTCTTAATCTCACAAAAGAAATAGGGTTGCTGGGGAGTTTTGGGTAGGGATAGGGTGGCTAGGTTACAGATACTGGGGGAAGGTATGTGTTATGGTAAGTGTTGTGAAATGTGTAAACCTGATGATTCACAAACATGCACCCCTGGGGTAAATAATATATTATATGTTAATAAAAACAAAACAAAACAAAACAAAAGAGGGTGCCACTGAAACAAAAAGTATAAACTGGTACTGCCTAAGCAAAAAAAGAAAAGTCCTCAGTGCTTTTATGAGAAGGCTTACACACGAAGAAGATGATGCCCTTCATCAGCCATTTCCCAGCTGTTTGGGAACACCCCCTGACTTGTGCAGATTCAGAGTTCAGGCAGCCCCTGTGGCTATCATTGTTCCAAATAGTCCATAAAATTCCCAATCAGAAAGAGTTGACCAAGAACATTCTCTGGTGAGGATGAGGCTCATACCAGATGGTGCTGTCTGCTGCCTCTTTGGGGCTTTCCCAGTTGTAAGATGCTTGGGAAAGTCTTCCTTTTGTTTCCTCCTTGTTTTGCAGGCTTTAATTATTAATTTGATCACTCGGTGCTCACCAAATGTCTCTGAAGACCTTTTCCCCTTGTTTCTGTGATGTGGATGACACTGGAATTCTGCACCCAGGCCAGAGCAACTGAGCAGAGCTTGCCGCAGCCCTCTCACTGAGGGGACCCAGATGGTGCCACTGGGACTCCTCCTCATCCAGCTAGCTCAGGGCAGGGGTGGTTTGAATCACTGATGTCTTTGCTGAAATTAGCTGTGCTTCAATAATACAAAATGTGTGCAGCTAGTTTATCAGTCTTCTCAACATGATGGGATAGAACATGAGCTCTCTCCATTCCATGCCTTTAGTCAAGCCCCATCTGAGGTTCCATTCTTGTTCTCTAACACCTTCCTCAAACTTCATGACTTTCTGATCACTTCTTTATTAAAAGTCAAGGGTAATTTATATGTCATCTGCCCCCCTCCCTCTAAGCTAGGGACAAGGCATGACTGCTTGCACAAGGGGACTCTGGCCCCTTAGTTCTCCCAACTCATCAAGGCTAGGCTACTACTCTGGCACCAGGCTGGGAAGAGAGTGGAACAAGAATGCAAGCAAGGCTACCTAACTTGGTGTTGGCAGTCCTCAGCATGGCACTTCTTGGGGGCCACCCTCTCTACTCCAAGGTTCCCTAAAATGGGAGGATGAATGTCTAATTCTAGCCCTTACTTTATTGTACAAATAGGTTTAATGTTTGTGTTTCCCCCCAAATTCCTTATGAATTGAAATCCTACCTCTTAATGTCATGCTATTAGCAAGTGGGGTCTTTGGGAAGTGATTAGCCCATGAGGATGGAGCTTCCATGAATGAGATTAATGTTCTTACAAAAGAAGCCCCACCTCCACCCCTCCTACTAACACAGCAAGAAGACTCCCATCTATGAACTAAGAAGTGGATACTCATCAAATGCCTCTCCTTATGGCCCTTGGTCTTGGACTTCCCAGCCCCCAGAAGTATGAGAAGAAATGTCTCTGGTTAGAGCCCTGCCCCCAGGGATATGGTAATTTTGTTACGTAGCACTGTCTCACTGAGATGCTGAGCCCCAGCACATTCCCAGCTACCACTGCTAGGGTCCACCACCCACTGGGCAACAGGCATCAACAGGCAGGATGAACAAGCCCAGCCATCTCCACATTGTCTGCTAGACCCATGGAAAACTCATGCCTCCTTGTGACACCAGAACACAGACATACAGATTCTTCTTGTTAACCTCAAGGTCCACACTGCCCTCTCTCCCTGTTCTTCCAGTCAGAAGACCAGATCACAGAGCCATCAGTCTAAGCAAACACTGAATCTGGAGTTAGAATATGAACTTCATCTTCTTGTTGTCAGCACCCCCAATTCTCTTGATCCCCTTCACTGACTGGGAGTTTGGGGTCGAAGGTGAAGGCCATGCCTCTCACAATGACCATGTATAATGATGACTTCCACTCCACTCTTACATAGAGGAGACATTTCTCCCCTCTCACATAGAAACCAAGGAGGGCTTGTGGCATCATCAACAGCAGTGGGACTGGTGTTGGCCCCAGATGTTGGCAGCTACCTCTAGCAAGCACAGCACTTAGCATCTCTATCCTCAGTTTGAGTCACGCTTGCCAATGCTGAGTCAACAGGAAAATCCACTCAGCTTCTTGTTACAAGCGCAAGTGTAGATTTGGGTCCAAATTGGCCTTCTACTTCTTTGGGACTTAGTTCACATTTTAGAAAAGAGGAAGAATCTGATCTTACTAGGTCCAGGCTTTGGTTAAAGAATGAAGCTCATGGCCAGTTAAAACCCAAAGCAGAACAAGAGGAGCCTGCTTGGGACAAAACACGGGCTGGGTGGGGAGTGTAGGAAGCACCTGGGGAGCCCCATTCCCCCATCCATGGAACCACCTGACATGGGTACACCCTAAGACTTCCAGAGCTCCATAATGGCTCCATCCATCAGAACACGGCTGGATCACAGCTGACCTTATCCAGACAGAGAGATCTTTCACTAGAACCAGAAACTACCAAACCTTTTTCAATCTGGATGAGAATGGGGAGTTTAGTAGCAGTGGGCTCCCCACTTCTGTCCTCCATAAGCTACGTGAGCCAGGAACTCATCTCTTTAGACTTCAACTTCATCTGTGAATTGGGAGAAACCGTATCTCTCTCAGTAGGACACCAGAGGACTGAATGAGATGACACAGTCTATGAAGCTCATGGGACAGTGATCAGCACATGGTGAGCAAAGTAAATCCCTAAACTACCCTGCCCGCAGAGAGACCACAGTGACCAGGAGATAATGGTTCCTCTGCTTTCCAGTCCAACCATAATCCAGCCACTGCTCACCATGGCGACCAGTCTAAGCCCCTATCATCTCTCACCTGGCCCATGGCAAAAGCCTCCAAACTGAACTCCTGCTTCCACCCCCGATACCCACAGCCTACCAGAATGATCATAATAAAAGGGAAGCAGATCATGATACTGCTCAGAACCCTGTGGTGGCTCCTGTCCTCATCAGAGTGAATGCCAAAGTCCCCAAAGTCACCTGCAAGGCCCTATGAGCTCTGTCTGCAGCTGTTTTCCTGTCTACTGCCCTCCCCTTCCCCAGCACCATTGTACAGGCCTACTCTCTGTGCCTCAGGACCTTTGCACTGAACAGTCCTTCTTCCTGGAATGTTCTTGCCCCTGATATTCACTTTACTATCCTTTACTGCTTTCAGAACCTGCATCGAATATCCTTCTCAGTGGTCTCTTCTGACCACTCTATTTAATACCCTGTCATTTCCCCACCTGTCACAGTGGCTGTCCTAACCCAGTCCCCACAGCATTTGGTCTATCACCTTCTAACATTCCATGTAACTTACTGATTTATATCATTATCTGCACCCTTTTCCCCAAACACACACTAGAATGTAAGTTCTATGAAGGCAAGAATTTGTGTCTGCATTCACTGCCGCATCCCCCAGCACACAGGACAGTGCCTGACACACAAACGCTCCATAAATCAGTTTTGAATGGATGCCTAAATGAATCATGAGGGCTCGTGAGCAGGAAAGGGTAAGACCCAGCTAACTCAAAGCACTGGCTCTAGTCAGTCCTCAGTGTCATGTGGTGCTGAGAATAAGTTAGCAAGGATGAGATCAGCTTAGAAGAGTCTCTGGACTGAGTAACTGGTCCCCACCGCTGCCTCATCCCCGTCCCAACCCAACACCACACATCCATTCAAAAGCACCTTCTTAGGCATTTCAACCACTTGTTTCCTCCAAACACAACTTGCCTGGAGACCAAAGGGCAAAGCTCTCACAAACAGAAGCTGTGTTGAACACAAAAAATGTTCAATGGCACTTTAACCATTTTGACTTTGGAGAGCAAACTCACTGCAGACTCACAGGTACCTGCTGGCTCGGACTCTCCCTGCCCAAAGCCTTGATTCACACTTGAACTGAAGAGACACATGTGTGGGTCTTTCTTCTTCACATGAGTTGTAAGCAAAGCAACAGCCGGCTGTAAGACAAGTATGATCAGCTGGCAAGGCCTTGCTCCACTAGAGGCACATTGAGGCATCAGCAAAGGAACAAATGAATAAATAGCACCAAGGAAATCAGACAGAAACACTTGAGGCCAGCAAATCATGGGCCTGTAGGTCCAGTCCTGATTGCAAGCTTAGCCCCTACAGCAATGTGGGAAGGTGCTAGATACTTAATAAAGACCTGTTGGCTGGTGACTGACTATTGGTATAAAGTACCAAGTCACAGGAAGGACCCAAGGTGAGTACAGAGCCCGGTTTCAGGGAATGAGTCTCCCACTTTGCAGACGCAGTGCCCAGAGCACAGCTTTTTACCCTTTTCTCGCACGGTCTCCTGGGGAGTTTCTGTGGACCTACTGGGCACTGCAGAGGTACTCATGCTATGTGGAAGCAACAGTGGGCACAGGGGTACAAAGCAGAGAGCTTCGGGTGGGCAGGGAAGGGGCCAGCCTCTCACTCTAGCAGAGCCTCTGTCCCATGTCGGGCTTTTAACTGGTGCTCAAAGCACTTCCCTCAAGTCTGTCCAGTCCGTGCTTCCCAGTCATGCCTGTGGGTCAGTGTGAGTGCACCCGCACGGACACACACCCAGCAACCTCTCTGACCAGCCTTCATCCTTCCCTTGGCTGGCTCCCACCTGTGCCTCCCCTACTCGGTAGCCTTGAGACGTGCTCGGGACATTCACAGTGTGGACACAAGTGTATCTCCACTCTACTGCACCCATGTTTCCTGTAAAGAGCAATTTGACTTTGTGTCTCCACTGTATTCAATCTGGCTTTTGCACTCAGAAACTTCTTCAAACAAAGCTCTTCTTCTAAAGCGGGAAACACAGCTGACAGCCTCCCGCTCTCCCAGTATTTTTTCAGAATGAGAAAAATGCACAGGGCAGTGCCGCTGTAGCCATGTCAGCCCAGGGAAGAGAAGGGAGAGCCCCTCTGCAGGCTGAGCACGGCGTGGGGGGGGGGTCCCCAAGGCGCAGTGCCCCTTCCAACTCCACCCACTCCCAGCAACACAGAGAGGACACAGGAACCCGTGAGTGGGCAAATATGCACATTATTACAAGAGCCTCTTACGCATCTTCTGACCCGGATGTTACCTGCTTCAGAATCATGTCCCTTCTGCCGCCGGAGTGGTCGCTCATGCCTCTCCTGGCTCTCAGGCAAAGGACTGCCCAGTACCCTTGGGATATAGCCAGGTTCTGTGAGGACTTCACTGAGGTGACGCCCAGGGTCCCACCTTCTCTCACACTCATGCGCCTTCCCTCCCCCTCCAGCCAAATCCACCTTCTCTCACTTCAGGCAAAGGCCACACTCCCTTTGACCCTTTGGCCCTTTGGCCCTTTGTTTCTAAACCCAGAACACTCTCCCCTCCCCAACTGGTCCCCTTCCAGCCAGTCTTGTCCTTGGTTGAGTGCAGAAAGGGGCAAATAAATGATCAAGTGGAAATGTCCAGTCTGGGAGAAACATTTGGGCCACAGATTGAGTTTAGGGTGTCTTCATGTGACCCCTAAGATTTTTAGTCCATGACTGAAAGAGCAGCGTCAGCCCGTGGGTCAGGGAGACACAGAGGGTCCCCTAGGGTCTCAAGGATGTGCCCCCAAAAGAACTCCAGGGAACACCCCAGAAGCAGCAACCCAGGCCTAAGTGGCTTCTCCCGACTCCCCATGCCCCACCTCTCCTGCAGCCCATCTGGGTCCTCAGCTCTCAATCAAGGCTCACCTTCTCTCCCCTCAGGAGCCACACCCCACATAGGTCTGTGAGAGAGCACTCATTCCATCAGTGGAAGGACCCACTTTGGGCAAGCTCCTCACACCCCATCAGTGGCAGCCACTAGCTTAGCCTGAGGGACCCAAAGCCTTTCACCCCTGCTGCGTGTGCCACCTACAGGGCACAGACTATCCACAGGAGAATCAAAATAAAGCCTATAAGAGGAGAAAACTCCGGGGTCTGTCAGGGAAACAGCTCACACACCCAGGGAAGGAAAAGGGAAAAGCACTGACCCCACATGTGATTTCGCCACATCCAAAAGACTGGGCCTGGAGAAGTCCTTACAGGGTGAGGAAGACACTCCCAGATGGCCTCAGGAGCTGCTTTCAATCCAGTCAGGAGAAGAGTCCGTGCAGGAGAGAGAGCACAGAAGTTTCAGCACAGAAAAAGTTTTACAAGAAAAGAAAAGAACAAAGATTTTCCTTAAATAGTTTTTCTCAACTTGAGAACAAACATGAACAAACTTGTTATGGGTTGAACTGTGTCTCCGCAAAACTCATGTACTGTCCTAGCCACCATAGCAGAGGGTGACCTTATTTGGAAACAGGGCCACTAAAGAGACACCTAGTTAAGATGAGGCCATCAAGGGGCACCTGTGTGGCTCAGATGGTTAAATGTGTTTCTTCGGCTCAGGTTATGATCCCGGGTGTCCTGGGATCAAGTCCTGCATGGGGCTACCAGCTTGGCAAGGAGTCTGCTTCTCCCTCTCCTTCTACTGCTCCCCCTCTTGTGCTTTCTCTTTGTCTGTCAAATAAATAAATAAAATCTTTTAAAAAAGAAAAAGATCAAGCCATCAAGGTGGGCTCTGACCCGATATGGCTGTGTCCTTACAACACAGCGAATGTGGACACAGAGACTGACATGCACACAGGGAGGAGACTATGTGCAGATGAAGGCAAAGATCTGGGGGATGCTTTCCAAGCCAAGGACACCACAGACTGCCAGCAAACCAGAAGCTAGAAGACTGAACCAATTCTCCTGCATGGCCCTCAGAAGGGCCCAACCCTGCCAACATCTTGGTCTCAGGCTTCTGGCCTCCAGAACCATGAGACAATAAATTTTAGTTATTTAAACCACCCAGTTTGTAGCCCCTTATTATGGCAGCTCCAGCAAACTAATACAAAAAGCCAGCAGTGTATCTCGAAAGTATTTTCCAATTCAATGTCCATCCCAAACTCAGTGAACCACCTCTAACAACTCTGCACCCACACTGCAACACTACTGGCTACCCAAGTCTTCCAGAACCTTGCAGGGGCTACATAGGTCAAAGGTGACATCTCACTCCTGACCCTTGCAGCATGTCCTGGGCCATCGCTGTGACAGAAGGACAGTAAAATAGAATCATTATGGACAGAGACTCTAAAGCCAACCGTCTGCATTTGGATCCCTCTCCTGCCACTTACTGAGCTGTGTGGCTGACAGAGCTGACCACCGTTCCCTGTCGGTGACACAGAGCTAGCAGCCGGGTTGGCTTCACAGGGTGCTTGGGAAGAGCACCTGAGAAAAAACAGGGTGCATCACAGTTCCTGGCACATGGTGAGCCCCCAGAGATGGCAGCTGGCCCAGGAAGGTGAAATTAATTTAGGGGTCACCCCTTAGGTCTGCTACGCTCTTAAAAATACAGAAAAATGGAGATCTGAGACACAACCAACCAATGCCGGGGAATGACACAGCCCAGGGCTCGCTTCTACAGCACCTGCTGGCCCCACAGAGGGTCCGTCCTGAGAGCAGGGAGGAGGCATGAGCAGATGGTGGTGATGAGCTACAGGGCCCGGGAAGGAGGAGGAACAAGAGAAGCCGGAGGTCAGAGCAGCTCAGCTCCTGTGTCTGACAAGCAGCACCAAGAGGAATCGCAGTGTCACCTCAAGGTCACCGGCCTCCCCCCTGGCTGCGGGGACACAGAATTCCTCCCCAGCAGGAGAGCCCCGTAGCCTACTGCACACCTGCCAGAACAGAGAGATGAAGAGACCTGGGGTCCCGCCACATCAGGAGAGAGGCGGCCTGGAAGTCACCTAGAGGAAATATGTGAGCCGTAGCAAAATCAGGGCATGTCTAGCAAGAGGCTAAGAAAACCCCACTGTCAGGGAACCCTCCGTGGGGATGTATTGGTTAATGTTTAACCACCGGGTAAGATCATTGTCAAGTTTCACGGTGTAAATATTCCCACCCTGGACCATGAGAAACTATCAAGAAGATATCAGTTAGCCAAAATTTAACAGTTGGCTCTTGTAAGCCTAGATGCTGGCGGCCACCCACTGAACCCTAAGTGACGTTAGGGACAGACCCTTAGCCCTCGCTGAGCAAGCCGGTAGTGGCGGCCAGCCTTCCATGCTGGTGCTCCCTAGCCACGGCAGGCCCACCGCTGTGTCATCCATGTGCTTCCTGACCTGCCCCAGCACCTGTGGGCGCTGCCAGCCAACTCCCCTCTCTCTCTTCCCAGAAGGTGACTCGGTAGCTTGGGGTAAAGGACAGAGCCACCAAGGGTACAAAACCAGATCCCGACCCTTGTTCTGCAGGTGAGGAGCCATTCCTACAAACACCCGCCGTCGGTGCCTCAGGGAAAGTCTGGCTTGGGGTGGGAATGTGCTGGCTCTCCAGAAGTGGGGTGTCTGCAGGGTTGGACAAAAGAACCCTAGAAGGGATCTTTGGCCCGTACTCTGCATTCTTCAGGCTCGGTACAAATATAGGACGTGTGGTTTAAGTTCCCTTCATGCGGCCATTTTGCTCAGGAATGGGGCAATGCTCTCCAGCAGCCCCTGGACCATCACCATGGCCAGATCCGCACGGACACCCACTGTTCTAAGCACAGGCTGGAAGGCGCTTCTCTCTGGTTGGATGAGAAACCAGCGGAGCCAATATCCTGGACCCACCCAGCCAGCATTGGGTCAGGTGCAGGTACAGCCACATGTGGATCTTTCCCTCCTAGGGCAGGACCTAATCTCTGCGTACACTTCCCTGCAGGCTGCTTAAAGGGTAGTTCAAGGAATTGACAGCAAGATGCTCTTTTCTTCTTGGGTAATTAGGTCCAGAGACAAATCTGTTCTCCTGCCAGCCCACCCAGTCGGCAGGTGAGGGAAGCCTCTGGCGCTGACAGTGTTCCTGAGCTTGCGGCTGCAGTAGCCCACCTACCAGTTAGCACCCATCAGATCTGCAGGGGCACAGAGCCAGGTCAGGAGCACTTCCAAGCCCTGAGTTACGTGAGGCACTGGAGACTATGCCAAGCAGGGGCAAAGGCCCTAGGCCAGAAGCTGAGAGCCTGGGATTCTATCTGTCCCCACACTAATTCATCGTGACCCTAGGCAAGTCACCTGAAATCCCCTGGGCTTCCACGTCTTCACTGGCACGAAAACCCCTTCTTGCGTCTAGAATATTATTATCAGGAAGAACACACGGCAAGACAGGTGTAAAGTGCACTGGGGATGATTTACAATCAGCATTCCTTAGGATGTTGTTTACAAAGGCAAAGTAACACAGGGAATTTGCTGGAGGCAAAAATGGAGTTTTATCTGAAACGCTTTATTGATCTTCCAACCATTGCTGACCTCAGTAAATCTCTGGCCTGTACAGATGTGGCCAAAATGTTGAGGCAGTGAACACTTCCCCAAGTGTATCTCCCGGCTCGCTAATACTGTTAGGATCACTACAAATACCAGCAGAGTGCCCAACATATCCGAACAGAAAAGCAGTGGTGAAGAGAAACAAGTCATGATGCAAAGTCTAAGTGAATTCCTCCTGCCCAGCATTTCCCCCACTCCACCACCAAAACAAAAATGGCCATTGTACATTTGTGCAAATGGGAAAACGGGCTTGGCTAAGCAGGGATGAGGGCTGTTTGAAGGGAAGCGAGGAGGGCTTTATTTTCTCTGGTTGTAGGAGTGGGCTTAGCAAGACCAGCAGCCTGGATGGGGAAGGTGCCAGGCTGGAAGCTGAACATGCCAGGGGGAGGCCACTACACGGCTTCCATGGACACTGGCTAGCTGTAGAATCCCACTCCCGTTTCACTGAGACCAGCTGTCTGCCCAGTGCCTTGATTTGGCGTGGCCTGACCATCAGATGTTTGCGTAGTGAGGACGCTGCCTATGTCGATGGCCAGAAACAACTGTCAAGCCTGTGGAGAGTTAGGAACATGATGCAGCCCCAGCCCCACGGCCCACCTGGATTTTCCTTAAGTCAGAATACACAAGAGCATTGCCTTGCTGCTGGATCCCAGATGGATCCCAGCAAGTCTCCATAAATCAGAAGGGGAAATCATTCTGAAGCAAGAGCTCAGGCAGATGGCAATTATTTATTCCAATTAGCAGTAAGAATAGATAAGCTTAGTGAGCATGTTCTGTGAGCCAGACACTGTTCTAAGTGCTTTATGTGTCTTGATCTTATTTATCCGTTATTACAACCCTATGAGATAATAAGATAATGGCTTTCAGGATACCCAGTTTATAGATAAAGAAACTGAGGCAAGACAGGTTAATTTTCGCAACATTATACAGTCAAAAAGTAATTCCATTCATTACATACTTCTAGCTATAATAAACCCTGAAATCTCATAAGCGTGACACAATAGAACCTTGTTATCTCACTCATGGAAAGTTTTGTTGGTGGGAAGATCAGGGGCTTAGTCACACACAGTGCTGACAGGTGTAGCCTGCCATCCTCCATGGGATGTCCGTTGTCATTCTGAGAACCTACCTCTAGAATATATGAGGGGTGGGGAACATGGACAGTCACAAGGGAGATGCTCATGGGCCACACCTGGAAGGGGCATAGGACTTCCATCCACTTTCCAAGGGCCCAAGCTCAGTCATATAGACCTGCCTGGATACAAGTAAAGGCTGAGAAATATTCACCTAGGATGGGTGGTCACTTCTGGTCACCATGCTACACTGTGAAAGGGAAACACAAAGCTCATGTAGTTAGCAAGGCTCATCTTCCACAGTTTTGGAGCTGGGATCTAAAATCAAGCTGGGGTCTAAATGCCTACATTCCACTGGGCTCCAGAGTCGGTTCTCTTTATCATCGTGCGACCTGATCTGCGTTCAGGAGCTGCTGGCCAGGCAGTCACCGTGTTCAGGGGGAGCTGGGCATCTGGACAGGGCAGAGATTGGGAGGGAGGTGGCAGTCATCTCCCCAGTGCCAGCACGAAACAGCCTTTCTCAATCTCCACCACACACCTATCATAGGATCTGAAATTCCACCATTAGCTTGACTTACTGGTCATGGGGCAACCAAATTTAGGCTTTCATACGAAGTGGCAGCTACTCTCTGGGAAGGGCGAACTCCAAAGCTTCTTTATTTTACAGCTTCACAAAATGACCTTTTCAGATGCTTCTCCAAAGGGGAGCCCCGGGTGAGTTCCCATCTAGTGGGAACTGAGGAGTCTAGTGGAAGATAGAGTGAAGGTACTGTGGGTAGGAGAAGTGAAGGAAGTTCAAAATCTAGGAGTAAGCTTCACGTGGCCGCAGCCCAGCAAGCAGCCCAGTGTATCTAAGCAGACAGAGCCTTGTGCTGGGGGATGTAATAGTTTTCCAATATGTCCCCGAATTGCTGAATACTCCTCTCTTCAAGAGGTGGAGGCCAATTCTCCTTCTCTTAAACATGGGATGAACTTAGTGACTTATTTCTAATGAAAGGAACAAAGAAAAAGTGGTAGTGTGTGACCCCCGAGGCCAGGTAATAAAGGACACTGAGGCCTCCTCCTGGTTTTCTGTCACTCTCTCAGACCACTTGGCTTTCAGGAAGCAAGGTGCCATGCTGTGACAATGCTCAAGCAGCCATGGAGAACCTACATGGTGAGTAATAGAGGCCTGGTGCCAACAACCATGGGAGGGAGCCATCTTGGAAGTAAATCCCCAGCCCCTATGCTCATTTTTAGATGACTGCCCCCCACCAATACCCTGACTGTAATCACATGAGAAACCCTCAACTAGACCCACCTAACAAAGCTGCTCCTGAATTCCTAGCCTGCAGGAACCATAATATAGTCGATTATTTTTGCTCAAAGCCACTACCTTCTAGGGTGATTTGTTTTACAGCTACGTATAACTAATATGGTACAGGAGAAGAAAGGAAACCAGTAGAGGCAATGCATTTCCACTCATAAGGAACCTTGAATGCCAAAAAGCCAGCTTTGGCCTTAATGTATTATGAGGAAGCAAGGAATATTTCAACATGTGACATAAAGTAGAGGGAAAAAAAACCAGGAAAGCATTATTTGGCCAAAGACTAGAAGGAAACTCATGTTCCCAATGTCTCAAGCTGGGAATGTGCCTTTCTATTACCTAGTGGTTCTTGACTAGGAGTGATTTTGCCCCCACTGACATTTAACAATACCTTGAAATATTTTGGTTGTCGTAGCTATGGGGGTACACTTACTAGTATCTAGTAGGGAGAAGCGAACAATGCTGCTAAGCTTACCATAATGCACAGGTCAACCCCCCACAACAAAGATCTATCTAACCCAACTGTCAATAGAGCCAAGATTGAGAAAGTCTGCTCTAGCCTTGCCTCGAAACCACTGTCTCCCTTAAAGTAGCTATAAGTCTGGGCCTCGCCAGAGTCAGAATCACCATTTGGACTCTCACACCAAGAAGCTTCCCAATTTTGAAGACTCAGAAGAGGAAAATAAAACCTTGGTCAATTAGAAAGACCTAGGCCAATTTCTGGAGGTTAGGACATGGCTGTAGGCTTAGGACTAACCTCTTCCACAGGTTCTTAGAGCCAAGAAGTCAGAACAGGATAGATTATACTATGCTAACAAGTTAACTGTAATCTCTATGTCTTGACACCAAAAAAGGATGCATTTCTCATTCACAACATAGTCCACGGAAATCATAGGAGTCTCTCTTCCATGCAGTGACTCAACCCCTAAGGCCGCACCATCTCTGCTTATTCTTTCTGCTTGCATTGGTCTTGTGCAATGGCAGGCAGTAGAAAGAGAAAAAAGAAGATCACACAGGGGAGATTCAGTGCAGTCCTGGAAATGCCTACGTTCCATTGGCCAGAACAAGTCACATGGTTCCATCTAGCTGCAAGAGAGGCTGGGAAATATAGACCTGTTCTGAGACTGTGAAGATTAGAAAAGTTGACATTGGTCAGCACTAGCAATATCTGTACTCTGTTATAGCCACTCCCAGTCCTCAACACCAAACCCCACACTCAGGACACAGGCCTTGTCCAGGCCCATTGGTACAATCCCAAGAGAATCCATCATTAAAGAATGAGGCGTTAGAGTTCCTGTGTGTGTCAGTCAGATAAGCATCTGACTCTTGGTTTTGGCTCACATTGTGATCTCATGGGTCATGAGACTGAGCCCCACATCAGGATCCACACTCAATCAGGAATCTGCTTCAAGATTCTTTCTCTCTGCCCTCCCACCTACTGGTGCACATTCTCTAAAATAAACAAATAAATCTTAAAAAAAAAAAAAAGAATGAGGTATTGCCTGAAGTCATGGCAGGTCCTCATGAAGGAGATGGAAGGTGACACAGGATTCCTGTCTTTGCCTCCACAGTTAGCTATATAAGAGCCCTCATGACTCTTGATTCAGGAAAATAATGAAGTGACCTACTCTTGTCAGCCCCCAACCATAGTCCAAAATCAAGTAAGTTCTGGTTACTGGAAGAACCCTCTTATCATCCATATTTGATTAAAATTTTATATCTCAGTTCTCAATTCCACATGTAGGGTTTTTTTTTAACCTTATATATTTTTCCAAAATGAGAAGCAAATCTGAAAGTTACTTCATAATGCAACCTTCTTGAGTTCTTTAAACCCTGAGCACTAGAACATTGTGCAGTTCTTTACAGCCCAGCTCCAAGGAAGGTATCATCTGAGCCCATGTAAAAGCTGAAAGCTTAGGCATTTGATAAAAAAGGTTTAGAGAGTCTCTAAAGGTGGGGGTTAAAGAAAAAATGGAAATTCAGCTGCACACCATTTATATACATTCTTATAAACATATATTTCATTAAAGATTTTTTTAAAAGCCACTTCTATATTCCCAATCTAACATAGTCAAGTGAATACAGCATTCTCCGGATAAAAATGAAGATAACTCCATTTGACATGTGTGCCCCAAATGGAATCAACTTACTCCAGCCCATTTCTTCTTAGCCTCTGTTCAGGAAGTTCAAGACCCATTTATTTTTCTCTTTTCCTTCCAGGCCTGAGAAGCCACTCACCTGGCTAGCTGTCATCCATGTGGGCGTGCTCTGTAATGCTACAGAGCACCCTGGAATGCAGTTGGAATACAAGATGCTACAGGTAATAAAGTTTATCAGAGTGGCTTGTCATTATTTTTGTATCATTATACAATGACTGCAGCTTTAGAAGGTAATAAATCACTGCATAAGTGACAAATTGAGAAACGAAGAAGGGCAGTTATTCTCACAGATAAAGCAACTGCTGTCACTAACGAGATGTGGTGACTTGGTGCTCGACCTTTTAAAAAATGTCCTGTGGTCCTGCAAGGTGTCAGTGGGAAAGCCATCCACATCTCAAAGCATGCCGGGTCCACCGCCAAGACCGTAAAGGAGCTTGAAATTCCAATAGCTCTAAAAATTAGTGTCCCAATTCACTCCTTGCTGGCCCATAGGGAACATGATAACACCAGTAACCAAGCTCCTGTAAGTAAACTTCATGGGCTCAGCTTTAAGTGCCAAGAAAGCCCATTTTTCATCCATCCTGACTCAGGGATGTCTCCAAAGAAGCTTGTGTCACCCGTGTACATCCTGTGTGTGTTTGCACACATGTGTGTCCTAAGGTGCCTAAATCCTAAACTGTCTCTGCCTCGTTCCTAATACACTAAGTTTTGTCCTGGTTTTTTACACTTAGGTAAGGAAAAATAGCAGAGCATATTCTCTGCAGACTATAAAAAATTAGATCTCCAGACTAAAGTCAAGCAGGGGATGTCTGAGTCCAGGGAACAATTATGAAGACTATGAGGGGTTGGGGGAAGAACCGGTTCTACTCCACTCTGATGCTGGGGGCTGTGCTAGTCGAGATGCCACAGACTCTCTCCAAATTTACCAGTGGGTTCCCTAGAGTACAGGAAACTGCCTCAAGCTAGAAAGAACCTCTTCCAGAAAGGGAAGCTGTGTTATCCGGGACCAAACTACTGCACTAAATAAGAATGTATGAGTAAGTCAGGTGCCTGGCAGTGGAAAATTCTGGGTCAGGGAATTATGCTCCAGAGAAGTCGATCTCAAAATGTGGCCCCCAGACCAAGGGCATCAGCATCACTTCAGAGTAATATAAATCCAAATTCTTGGGGGCCTACCTCAGATCTAATAAGTCAGAAACCCTAAACTATTAATCAGAGACTACTAAATCAGAAAAGATTCCCAGGCTCATGCACTTCTCTGAAGCACTAGGTCTGCCTATTTTCATGAATTTTCCTTTTAGGCAAGACTGCCACATCTGGACGTACAAGGTGGGTACTACAAAAATTCTCCCCAACCAGGAGATAATTAGGAGGTTAAAATATAGGTCATGCTTGCTCCTAAGTCATTAGTTTAATATTCTACATATGCCCTGAAAGTGTGTGGGTTTTTTCCTAACAAATGCAAAGACATCATACAGACTGTCATCTTTATCCCTTTATTCAAAGAGATCTCAACCTTCAGGATGAAAGAAAATGAGCAGCAGGTAGAAATCAGAAACTTACACTTCCGGATGAATGGATCAGCAACTCAGCCAAAACTGGTGACTCTGTTCCATCTAGTGACTTCAACTCATTTGAGTCAGGATCTTATGGTCAATCTCAACTGAAACTAAAATGAATTGCAAGACAAAACTCTGATGCTCATGGCCTACATGGCATTCTCCAACCTGCACCCATCCTACAATGGGGGTTCTCCAAGTACTGGAGGAATGTTGGGCCCCCAGCTAAGTCCAACACCAGGAAACCACCCCAGATGATAATGAGGCCATGTGGTTCCCAAGGAAGAGGTCCTTCCTCACCTGGGGAAAGGCAACAGAATATATTTTATAAGCCTCAGTGACTTTCAATATAAAGCATCAATCCTTTCATCCACAAAACTTCCCAAGGTCCTGTTATCTCCCAGGAAGGCAGGTCTCCTTTCCAAATTAAACAAGGTAAGTTCAGTGGAAAGTGCTCTGTTCTTCCCTCTGCCATCCACACTTCCAGTAAAAAAGTCATTGGGAGGTGGCCCAGTTCGAGCCTGCCCACCACTCTGACTCCATTCCATTTTCTCATTGAGAAAACCCCATCAGATTAGGGGGACTGGAGTGGGGAGTTACTTCCCATTGTTCACCACATGCAGAAAAATGATCGTTTTTGTATGTTACATGCTGGGTAATCAATTCCAATCCCCTGGAGATTTCCGGGGTCTGCTAAGCACATTTATTCTTCTGTTTCTATTCTATTCCTTTGATTTGCACAACTTGAACATACTGCCATCATTTTGAAGGAGGAGAGAGAAGAGGAAATGAGAAAGCAAGGGCAGAAGAGGCAGGAGGGAGGGCGGGAGAGGGAGCTTGATCCTGTCATCCTCCATCTAGAAATTCCCCTTTGTCTATAGGACACAATACCGATGTCCTCCATTGAAGACCTTAATAGCCTAACCCTGGAACTTGTCTGTGCATGTCTGTGCTGAGCTTTCAAGGTTAAATGTAGTGGCAATGATAATATAACAATATCTTCATTATAATCAGAGCGGGGCTGGTCTAGATGAGACACAGCAGCATGCCTGACACTCAGATTGAAGACTCACAATAATCATATGAGGTGAGTCACTATTATTATCACTATTTCATTAGCTATTAAGTGGGAAATCTGGGATTGGGTCCCGGCAATCCTAATCACTGTTAAATGTTAAACTTTTCCTGACTTGAAACTCCCAGGCCCTTTCGGGTCCTGGGCTCCTTGCACACCTCAAAGTGTTAGACCAGATGGAGCCACAATTCAGGAATGAAATTCCGTCCCTGAGTCATGACTATTTGCCCCTTTTTCAGCCTCAGCTCAGGGGAGACTTGTATGTACAGAAACTGGATATAAAATAATCAAGAGATATAATCTCTTGTCCCAGGAACCTTCTGAATCTTGGCACCAACCACAAGGTTTTACAAAGTAATTGCTCAGGAAATATTTGGTAAATGAACATCTTCTCAGATTCATCTTTAGTAAATTTTTGCACAATTATATAGCAGACAATGTTTACTAGATGATTTCTTGACTGTTACCTCATCTAGCCTCACAGGAACTCAGAGAAGTATTTGTGCCCCTGTTTTCAGATGAAGACCCTGGAGCTTAGAAAGAGAAATGGTTTCTGTCTTGCCTGGAGGTTGTGACAATCTGCAGGTTCATATGGGAGTAAACAGGAGTCTGTGAAAAGCAGGAGCCACTTAGGGAATCCAGACTCTCAGCCAAAGCAAATCTGACTACTTTATATCACCACCAACTCGTGTCTTTCCCCCATTACCCACAGTTTTACCTCACTACTGAATTCCATCCCCCACACGGAAACAGCTGAAATGGAAACATCTCCAGATGCTTTATAAGATGCTCTGGGAATACTGCTGCATAACAAATCCCCCCCAAACTTAAAGGCTTAAAATAACCATTTTCTTTCCTGACCATTATGTGGGTCAGGAATTTGGGAAGGGTTTTTCCGAGGGGTTCTTACTTATGGCCTCTCAGGATGTTTAAGTTTGGGGTTGTAGAGAGATGTCAGCTGGGGCTATGACACGTAAAGACTTGACTGGACTAGATGTCCAAGATGGTGCACTCATGGGGCGTATTTGATGCTGGCTGTTGGCTGGCAGCTCAGCTGGGGTGCAGACTGGAGCCCCTTCATGTGTCCTCCCCACCATGGTGGCCCCTGGATGGTAAGACTTACATGGGCACCTGGCTTTTCCCTGAGCAAACATCTGGAGAGAACCAGGCAGAAGCACCATGGCCCTTTTGATCTAGCCTTGAAAGTCACCAGACTTACTTCCACCACATTCTTTTAGTTAACCAGCCTCATGCCCACCCAGATCCAAGAGAAGACCATCTCTCTAGGAAGGAACATCAAAGAATTTTCAGCCATTTTTTTAAAACCATACAAGGCTATTGACATTCACCCCAGGAAAAATTTAAGTCAGCTTGATTCCTTTGTGGGAAAGTCAGTCTCCAAGAATGGCCACCATTGACTCCTCCCCCCGCTGTTACACTCATGTCACCTCACTCATCAAATGTACTACTCTTTCCCCTCCCCTTGAATCTGGGCCAGCTTTATCAATACAGCATGTGGTAAAGTAGCTCTCCAGTAATTGGTCTAGTCTTTCAAAGAGCCAGCAGCTTCCACTTCCTCCAGGGGAAGCTGAATACCATGTAGGATATCAAAATACTCTGAGTCCACCATGCTTTGAAGAAGCCTAAGCTGGGCTCATGAAAAAACCACATGGAGGAAAACCAAAGAACCAACTAACTGGCAGCCAGGAGCAGAACCCCCAACATATGATTCCACTGAGCTACCCCAACCAGCCCCTGGCCACGTGAGCCTTTCCAGAGAAAATCAGACATCATGGATCGCACATACACCATCATCTACCCCCATATGCTCTCTGCGAATTCCTGACCCACAGAAGGATGAGCAGATAAAATGATGGTTGTTTTAAGACAGTTCATTGAGCATCCTTAACCACTTCCCAAGACTAGCCACAAGGTGGTTTTACAGGAGGAGAACAGGAAGGTATGGTGTTCAAAGGGCTGACACAGGGTGTGGAGCTGACACCCTGGATGAGGCAGGAGCTCGCTGAAGGTGCAGAAGGGAACGTGGGAGGAAGTCAAGAATATACATACGTGCTTCAAAGTTTTGCCCCCAAAAATAAGGGAAAAAGGACTCTCTTCCTTCTTTAACTTCTATATCATCTCCATTGGCTCACCTCCCAGGACATGAGGAGGTCAGAATATTATGTATTAAACTGAATTTTTAATCTATTTTATTTTTACTTATGAAATATTTCAAACATACTGGGGGGAAAAAAAGAAAATAATTTAACAACTGCCCTTGCACTTACCACTCAGCATTTAAATAGACGTTTGAGGAGCAGTCAAGAATCATAATCAGTTTTCAGAGAATTGCTATTTACAGGAAAATGTGTTTTACGCTCTAGAAAAAACTGACTTGGGGATGAATTCTTGGGATACACCTGGCAATCAGCAGTGGGTTTGACTATCAGCTTCCCAAAGAGCCCAAGGTCTGGCAGACTCCCAAACCAGGCCAGTGATTTCTGGTTGCCAGAGCCGTTACACAAATAAAGGCCCCCAGCAGAGAGCTCACCCAGAAAGATTCTCGCCAAGCCACCTAAGCTGCACCATTAGCCTCCCATAACTACTATTCCATCTTACCCATAAAATGTGCCTGTCCTGTGTGCCATCCCTGAAATAGCCAATAGCCAACCAATTTGATGGACACCCCAGACCTTTTACTAATGGCTAAGTCTATCACTTTCCCAAGGTTAGATGTTTGCAAGTTAATAGGTACATTCTAGAGCTAGTGCAGTGCAACCTGCGGCAGAAGTGTCCTTATAATAGAGGTTGTGGGGTGCACTGGCACCTTCCATTTGTATCTCCAGATCTGCTTTCCACATCCCTCTCCCTGGGAGGCTGGTCTATATGGATTCTCTGAGGGACTCCCCTGCTTCTAGCTTTCTATGGGATCAATCAAAAGGGGAGCGTCAGGAGATTCGAGATGAGAAACATCAGGAGCAACAGAGATGAGAAAAAGGAAGAAAGTTCGGTCCAGGTATTTTGCTTTCGGTTTCCTCCCCCGTGGGGTTACCACAGGGCCATTCTCAACCGAAGCCTGAATTTTTGTTCAACAGCCAATCCACACAGCCCTCCCTCTCCTGGGTTCCAGAAACCGCTCTCTACCCTCACTGTTCCAGGCATAGGAGAGGTGAGGAGCCCTGCTGTTGCTGTCTTGGGAATCTGCATCATCCCCGTGGGTTCCCCTTCATCCTGCCTGCGCCTTTACACAGAGTCTGTAAAGTCCCCTCAAACTGCCCAACTCGAGTGTGCCATTCAATTTTGCTGGGACAGTAACAAAACAGGAGGGAAGTAAAACCACTCTGCACCTCTCAAATTTTGCCATGTCCCCACTCTTGGATAGGTGACCAGCTGGGAGCCACAGGAAAAGTAGCCCTGCACCATGCCTGGTCAGGGAGAGACAGTCCTGTGCCCTTCTCAGCTCCAGGGCCCTGAGGCCTCTGCCCATGGCTGTCTCAGGTATATCATGAGCACGGGGCTGACAGGGAGAATACCTCCACACTCCTGCTCCCGCCAAATGAAGTCACCCCAAATTCAGAGCAGCTCTCCTATGCTTTATGCTTCTTCATAAAAGGATAGGACGTATTATAAGCAAAATAGGCTTGCTAAATATAGTCTATTCAGCCTGGGGAAGACTAAATTATTCATAACCAGACCAGGATATACAATGCACGCTAAACACAAATCCATTTTTGATTCTGGTATTTTTTTTTCTGGGGCCTGTGTATTCAGCGCCCCTGCATTGATCTGTAACTGCCCCCCTGATGCCAGCATTTGCTCAGGATGAAGATCTCAGCATCGGGGCCAATTACCAAGCTGTGAATAGCCCCAGTCTCGCCCTCTGCAGGACAGCAGTGACCACAAGGTCATCGATTGTCCATCCTGTGCAACGCAGTCCTGGAGGCATGTGCATCTCGTGAAAGGATCATCAGCTCCCCACAGAGCCCCAAGGATAAACAAGTCCAAAAAAAAGACATCATCGAAGCCAGGACAGCTCAGCATCCATCGTACCATGAAAGGCAAGATGGGACAGTGTGTCTGACAGTTAAAGCCACTGAGTCCTCGATATGATCAATGCCTGGGAAACAATGCACAAGCCCCCCACCACCCCACGCCCCAGAATGGAGGTCTCAGAGCTCATGCATTTCAAATTCTTTTCAATCCAAGTTCTCTTTACCTAGAAGCTGCTGCTTAGATTTTTTTTTTTTTTTTTTTTTTTTAGTATGAGACTCATTGTTGGAAATACAGACATCTCTGAGAAATTCTTCATTTCACTGCTAGTGTTTTCCAAAGAAGACAAAGCAGAACCATGAAATAAAACAAAGATCTTGGCTATTCTCTTCTTTCTGAATGTCACTTCAGGAGCTCAGGACTTAGGCAACTGACAGTGTACTACAGACTTTGTTGACCTGGATGTTCAGAATATTCCATGAGAAAGTGGGGGAGCATACAGTGCAACGAGTTATAATGGAGGGAGCCCTAGATAATAATCTGCCAAAACATGGCATGTCTGTTCTCATAGATGAGAGAAATCGATCACAAATAGATTATCTCAGTACTAAAATGGATACAAAGTTTATGAGCAATAGGTCGAAAGAGTAGTTTTATCCAACAACAGATCGTGATGGTCAGTGAGGTTGGTAATGTGCATATTCCCAGGTACCCTACCATTACTTCAGGCCCTTGAGATGAGGGAGACGTCTACTTCCTAGACCTGGTCACAGGATGAACAGATTCAAAAGACAAACCTTTTGCTGCTTGGCTCCCATAAGTGAGCCAGCACTCACTGGAGGAGCAGCCCTTGGCCTCCCGGAACCTGTCAGAGAGATGTCACAGGATGAGGAGCAGTAAGCAAGGGCCAAACTCAGCCCACCTTGTCTCTCCCGACAACGCAGCTGCTACTAATAGCCTCGGAGATGGGCCCAAACTTCAGGCTGTGTGTCATCTTGCAAATTATGGCCTGTTTCCTTTCCAATGTGAGAAGAGTGTGCTTTATCGACCAAAGAAAAGAACCTGTGATCACAGATTCTGTAGGACTCGTGGAGCAACCAACCCTACAGGAAGCGAGTAAACATTCTGGTCCATTGCCTGCATCACTGGATGAAGGGCTCCCTGCAAATTCAAACCAGCAGAACCAGTCCCATCCAAAGAGGAAGTATTGGGAGGCAGGACACATGTGGGAGAGTGGGCTGGGCCTGAACCCCAGCTAACCTGGCTTGTCTGCAGGAGCCTTGGCCAAGGCACCTAACCTCTCTGCAACTAGACAAGAATCAACACCTACCTTGTCTATGGCCTGGGAAGGTTGTGGAAGAATATATGAGAAAGCATTTAGTAAACAGTAACGCACACACAGCTCTGGGAGAGAATTAGCACCGTCAACCAGAAATCCATCACAGCCTTAAAACTTCAACAGGACCGTATGATAATCCCTTAAATAAGGAGTTCTCAAAGTGAAGTCCCCTCAATTTGTTAATAATGCAAATTATCAAGACCGAGACCCACTGAATCAGAAATCCTGGTTAGGGAAGAGGAGGAAGGTGAAGAAATCAGGGCTTAACCAGCTCTGCAGCTGATTCTGGTCAAGTGGGAGAGCCACTGCCCGAAGAAATCTGTGACTTGTCTGAAGCAGGTGTGTCTCCATCCCAAGATGAGTGTTACTGCCTGGCTTAGCACACTGACCCTCTTCCTGCTGGGACAGAGGAGGTGAGTGAGAGCCAGGGAAGAGAAGGGCCCATTCACTTTCCCAGCCTTGGGGGGAATTCACGCTAAATGGAGCAAGAGCAGCATCCATACACAACTGGCAAATGATCAAAAATCCCCAGACTATGTGACCCACTTGCCTTGCAGAGACTGGCACTGCTACAGGGGTGGGACGGAAGGGGGAGGGGAGCAATGAGTCTCCAGGGATACTAGCCGGCTGTGAAAAGGCATGAGATGAGGAAGGGCACTCTTGTGTGTGGCTGGGAGGGGGGATGGGGTAGGTGGAAATGGGGAAGAACCAGCTCACTGGGTCCAGGTGATTCCCTTAAGGGCCCTTCTGAGCCAAAGCCGGTTTCCTCATTCAGTTCAGATGCAGATTCTGTTAAATTAGTAAATGGCACAGGCCCTTCCAAGTTACACACTGTGCTTAATCCTCGAGCCTCCCCTAAATCTATCTTTTCCCCCCTGCCAACTTCATCACGCCTATAAATAGAGAAGCTTCGGGGGAAGGAGTGGCTGAAATTGCATGGTTTATTAGGATGATTATATATTATTTATGTAATAATTACATACGTGATTATATAGCATTATAATCATCCCTACATTCTAGCTTTATTAACCATAAAATATCATTTTTGCTTTTAAGGTTTTTTATGATTTTTTAAAAGATTTTAATTATTTGTAATTTTATTTGAATGCACCCTGAGGTTTTAGAATGAAGAATGCTGCTCTAAAAATCTAATAGATAAATATTTGGTATCTACTATTATTTCAAGAGATTTAGCCTAACATTAAAAGGTTTGTTGTCTCAGTATGTCATTGAGAAGGATGCTGTATGCCTTAAAACCACCATGGATAAATCATTTATGTATTCATTCATTCAATCAGCAAAAATGCAGTGAGTGCTGACATAAGCCAGGCACTGTGCAAGAAGCTCCTCGGGACATGTTTTCCCTATACCAGTGACAGCCTGAGAGGGGTTCTGGAAAATGCACCAGGCCAATGACTTTGGGTTCTAGAGACAGCTCTGTCATTGGCTTTCGGCAGATTGTATTATTTTCTGCACTCTGAAACAAGAGTAGTGGTCAGGGTAGACTGTGAGGCCTTGCCCTCTCTATGAGCACTATAATGGTAACAGGTATTCTAATGTAGAATAGAATAGCATAGGAAAAAAAAATCCCTCCAACGGAGGGATTTGCCTCCCCAACCCTGGACTTTTAAGGGACTGGAGCCCCACCCAGGAGTTCTACAATGGAAAGCCAATGACCCCACACCAGGGCCATCAGTGAAGCTCTCACTGTCTCCTCTGAGCATTTTTTTCCCTCTTTCCCCACTCCCATTTCATGCCCACAGCTCTGGTACAACACCCACTAGCCAGGACATTGGAGATCATCAGGACACCAGAAAAACAGAAGCACCAAAATATATATTTGAACAAATCTGATACTGGAAATACTTTTTAAAAAATATCCAAGTAATCATCACTGGGGAAAGAAGAATTTTGCTGGACCTTCTTATACTTGTTTTAAGGTTTAGTGTTTATTCTAATTGCATACCAATACCAAAGGATCTTTTATCTACTTAGTGTCTGATCCTCTATAGGTTGCCTTAGCAAGAGAAAAAAACACAGTAACCTAAGCCATACCAAGGTGTTCACAACTCACCCTAGCTCAGACTTCTGGGTATCTAAGGAGAATTCCACTAAATTCTGACACTATTCACATAACATCAGATCTCAGGAGAAGAGCTCAACCCTTGCAAGACTTCCCCACATCCCCATTTCTGATGCCAATTCCAAACCCGTCGTCCCCCTCCTTGGGTTTGATTAATTTGCTAGAGCAGCTTAGAGATCTCAGAGAAATATTGTACTTACCAGATTACCAAGTCGTCATAAAAAGTTATGAGAGACTATGGACTCTGAAAAACAATCTGAGGGTTTTGAAGGGGCGGGGGGTGGGAGGTCGGGGTACCAGGTGGTGGGTATTATAGAGGGCACGGATTGCATGGAGCACTGAGTGTGGTGCAAAAATAATCAATACTGTTATGCTGAAAATAAATAAAAAATAAATTTTAAAAAAAAGTTATGATGCAGAAATCGTCAGATGGAAGAGATGCATAGGGCAAAATACACGGAAAGGACATGGAGCTTCCTTACCCTGTTCCAGCTGCACCACTCTCCCTGGATTTCCACATGTTCACCAACCCAGAAGCTCCCCAAACCTGGCCTCCTGGGTTCTTATGGAGGCTTCATTCAGAGGCATGATTAATTAACCTACTGGCAATTGATTCAACCTCCAGAACTCTTCCCTCCTGGAGGTCCCGGGGTGGGGGTGGGGACTGAAAGATCCAACCTTCTAACCACATGGTTGGCTTCCCTGGTAACCAGCCCCTATCCTTAGTTGCTTCCAGAAGTCACTCCATTAACAGAACAGAAGACACCTTTGTCACTCTCCACACTTTGGAATTCCAAGGCTTTGAGGAATTGTGAGCCAGAACTGTTGACAAAGACCAAATACACATTTCTTATAAATCACAATATCACAGGGTTAATATCCAAAATATATAAGGAACTCATAAACTATATATATATTTTTCCAATTAAAAATGGGCAAAAGATCTGAATAGACATTTCTCAAAAGAAGACCTATAAAAGGACAGTGGAACCATGAAAAGATGCTCAACCATTACCAATTATCAGGGAAAATGCAAATCAAAACCATATTAAGAAATCACCTCATACCTATTAGAATGCTTATAATCAAAAGACAAAAGACAGCAAATATTGGCAAGGGTGTGGAGAAAAGGGAACCCTTATGCACTCTTGGCAGGAATGTAAATTGGTACAGTCATTATGGAAAATAATACAAAGGCTCCTCAAAAACTTAAAAATAGAACTAGCATCTGATCCAGCAATTCTGCTTCTGGTTATATATCCAAAGTAAATGAAATCAGTATCTCAAAGAGATATCTGCATCCCCATGTTCACTGCAGCATTATTCACAATACCCAAGATACAGAACAATGTGAGTGTCCATTGATAGATGAATGGATAAGGGATTATAACCATACTAAATATATACCATACTATATATACATATATACATGGAGAGAGAGAGACAACTGTATTATACTATGGGATGGTTATACACATATATACATACATACACACACATATACATACACACACACACAATGGGATATTATCAGCCTTTAAAAAGAAGGAAATCTGTCATTTGCAACAACATGGAGAACCTGGAGAACACTCAGAACATTATTCTAAGTGATATAAGCCAGACACAGAAAGAAAATGCTGTACCATCTCCCATATGGTATCTAAAAAAATGGAATTCATAGAAACAGAGTATAGACTGGTGGAAGAGGCGGGGGTGGGGTTAAGAGAAATGGGGAGATGTTGGTCAAAGGTACAAAATTTCAGTTATATAGATGAATAAGTCCTAGAGGTCTAACGCACAGTGTGGTGACTCTAGTTAATCACACTGTATATCTAAAACTTGACAAGACGGTAAATCTTAAGTGTTCTCAACACACACACTCACAAAGACAACTATGTGAAGTGACAGATATGTTAACTACCTTGAATACAGTAATTATTTCACAATGTACATATATATATATATACACTTCATGTTGTACACCTTAGATATATACAATTTTTATTAAAAAAGGAAAAAAAATCCAAGTAGAGAAGCATAAACACAAACACAGGTGAAAGAGGAGAAAGCTCGGGATGCCTGAAATGTTAAGTCCGTGTGTAATTACATGCAATGTAAATGCACAAATTATTAATTATTAATTACTCTTTAACAGTTATGTGATGTAGTCCATAGCATTGGTGAATACATGTTTTAACATTCCTTTATTGATGAATGTTGAAACCACTTTTAATTCTCCTTATTAGAACCAGTGTATTGTTAGTATAAATACAAAAAGAATTATATATGATTAAAACAAGTTTATAGAGTGAACGTTGTAACAATAAAATATTTAACTCAAACATATATATGAATTAAATGTACACATTATTTACAGATATAAAGAGATATAACTATCCCTGAGAAATTACATTTGGTAAGACCAAAAAGCCTATAATGACTTTTCTGGCACAAACCAGCACAGAACACAGAGCACATGGGACACAGAAGATGTGCTCGTTGTACAGAAATAAAGCCACGGCAGCAAAAGACAAAAAAACAAGGGGGAACTCTATGAGAGAGCTTTCCCCTAGTTAGATGTTCCTAAGATACTTACTGATTCCACCCGAAGAGAATTAGAAGTTAAATCAGACCCAAAAATGTATAGTGAATAGTTACTTATATGTACTCAAGCTTAGGGTAACTGGTTGGTAAAGTCTACCTAGCTCTTATCTCATAGTATGAGTGTCCTCAGTTAGTCGTATTGAGGTCATTATCCAGCTTGAGTTGAAGAACTGGTTTGGGAATTTTTGTGGACAGATTATCTCAACCAGGAAACCCCACTGGCAACTTGAGTCACAATAACAAAGCCCCAACTAGGCAGATCAAGTCAACTTAGTTCTCCTCTTCCAGAACAGGGTCCGAAGTAGATCCAATTCTGTCTGAAATGTGCTTTGTACTATACTGGTCTCAGATCCAAAAAGGAATCAATATTCCAAGGGAAACTGGACCTCCACTGTCTTCAGGGCAAATCAACAAAGGATATTTACCCCTAGAAGGTAAGTGGCCTATCTTTAAGTCCCTGGTGCCATTGGTTTCTCTGATTTGATGCCCACCAGGTCTTCCAACTCCCCCCACCCTCCCTGGTCTTAGAGGACTTTGATTAGCACTGCCCAACAGAAAAAGAATTCAAGCCACATAGAATTTTAGATTTTGTAATAGCCACACTTTAAAAGATGAAACAGGCAAAATTAATTTTAATAGTGTGTTTTGTTTAACACAGTAAATTCAAAATATTATCATTACAACATGTAATTATCATAAAAACTTATTAAGAAATGAGACAATCCTCATTCTCTCTTTCGTACTAGGTCTTTGATTTTGGTGTGTATCCTTACTTCACATGTACAATACGCTTCAGTTTGGACTGGCCACCTTTCCTGTGCCCAATAACCACATGTGGCTCCCAGGCCCCCCTTTGAGCAGCACAGGCTACATGATCTCCTTTAAAGTCCTCCACACCCAGTGGAGATGTCCTAGACGAGGGCCAAGGCGGAGGCGAGTGTGCTTCACCCATGCCCCGTGAGTACAAACTGGCCAGAGAGAGCCGGCCCCTGGGCCTGCAGGACCCAGCTGGGCAGCCGATGCCGACTCTGCCCCAGCCTGGTGAGCCAGACCCCACTGCCTACCTAGGATCTGCTATCTGAGCTGCCCTTCTGAGTCCTAATGAAACAGTTAAATTCTTTTTTAAAAACTTCGGAAAGGATGTCTCTCCTTTCTCCATGTGAATTAGGAAAGACTATTTTTTAAATCAAAGAACAATCTTTAGGGGGAAGCAGCTTCCTCACCAGTGACCTGTGCATGCACTTTGCACTCATGAGCACTGGCCTCCGGAAGGCAAGCTCATCACACCTCGGCAAGGTGAGTGTCGAGCCCTCTTGCAGCCAACTAGCCATCCACAGGTCGTGGGAGAGCCGCCAGAGAGCAAGGAGATTAAAGCAGGTTCCTAGAGGGGTAAGTGGGAAAACGTGCTCGAGACATGTCTTTGAAAATCTAATCCAGGGCTTACAGGAAGCTCAGAACCTCCTGTGCCCAGCAGCAGTGACTAGCTAATGCACCAAATGACGTAGTGGCCCTGTGATCTCCTCCCAGAACTCAGCAATGCCACTATTAGCACCTCTGCCTGAAACCTAAGGCAGGACAGTCCAGGAGGAGACAGACATTGTCACCCCAGAGGAAAGAAGGCAGGTTCTAAACAAGGGAAGTCCAGGAAAGAATACACGTGGGCACACAGGACGTGTCGGGCAAATGTCGCTCAGTGCCTTCTACGTGCCAGGCACAGCACTCAGGGCTAGGCTGGTGAGAGTAAGGGCCATGGGGCTGAAGCTGTGATTTGGGCACAATCCACTCTCTGGGATTCTTGGGGCCCTCTCAGGGCAGGCTGCCAGCTACCATTATCCTGACTTCTCTCCCACGCGCCTCCACCAGGCCAGCAGCCGGTCCAAAGCAACCCAGTCCCGACCTGGCGGAAGGCTGAGCCAATCCTAGGCTTATTGATCAAGCCACTTATTCACGTGTTCAACTGATGCATATTACACCCTGGTCCCAATCGGCTCTTTTAAAATATCATTTACTCCGCCTAAAGGTTGTGTTTTAACTGGTATTCAGGATCCTCGATCTGTGACCCTTCTTTTTCCCTTCCCCGCTTTTTATTGACCTGCCTTGCTGAATATGAACAAAGCTGTAGGTGCCCAGAGGAACAAACTCCAATAGAGCCGTTGGCCAAGGTTTCTAAGCTGCGACACATAAGCAGGGTCTTAAACACTGGGTGGGAGTTTGCCATGCAGAAAAATGAGAGAGGACTCTCCGAGGTGGAAGATGTTGGAAAGAGAGGAAGCAGAGAGAAAAGTCAGTAGAAATAGTACAACTGTGAAGACTTTCCATGCTTCCCCCCTGGCAAGCCCAGGGAATGGACCAACTCCAAGAGTCCCCCCAGCTTCTGCAGGCTTTTTTGGGCATGTGGCAGAGTTGGGATGTGTTTGGTCTCCTCCACAGTTTCACTTACAAACATCTGATTCCGCACCTTTTTTTCTAAACAGGCACAAAAATAATCCCCAAATGTGACACACCCAGAATATCCGAATATCCCCAAATCTGTAAGCTCTTCTTCCAAATAACATCTAAGTGACTTCGACATTTCCCACCAACGCAGCTGTAGCACTGTTAATGTTTACAATCCTGTGTCACCCTGGGTCTGAGATGCTCTTCCAATTAAACCCTGGTTACACTTCTCTTTCCAAGTGCGAAAGAATCCAATTAAAGTTAATGAAAGCAATCAGTCTGCAAGTCTCGGGGTGTTCTGCCCCATTTGTGAATACAGGTAATAATACCACTGACCTCATGGTGGGAAAGGAGTCACCATCGTTCTCTGCAAATGAGCTAGACCTGAAACAACCAGGGAAACCTGGAATTAGAAGGTGGCCTTGTTTGGCTTCCCCACAAAGCTCAGGATCTCTTTAAGCATTAACTGTGGGTATCTGTCCTTTCCGGAGGTTCAGACTCATTTGGTGGCCATGCAGCTGGAGCTTAGCAGGGCCTCCCATAACCCTAAAACCCTGGGACACCCTACACTTATCGTTAGGAAGCCATTCATTGCATGACCCTTGATTGTCTATCTGACTTCCATGAGGCAGCTCTTGATCCCAAAGAATAACAAATACCATTAGAGCACCAAAAGCCCGTGAGGCTGAATTTGGTGAGTCCTCTCGTTCACATGACATACTCCAGCCCCTGGTGCTAACTCTTAGAGCACCAGATGGACCTGCTGGGTTTCAGCTCAAAGGGTCAGCCTAGGACCCTTCAGGAAGCATCAACAGGACCCATACCCCATGCCAGGGAAGCTCTGAGGACGTACCCTCACACACTATACACAGATGTCATGAGTGTTATTTACCACCATTCATTCCCAAGGGGTCCTAGCCTCCCCCTGCCACTCCCCTCTGCCCAATTTCAGTTGAAAAACCACACACCCATCTGAGCTGCCTTGGTTCCTCACTGTTCTGTATTTATTTTGAAGGCTGAGTCACTTGACAGTCATTTCTTGGCAGAATTGTGCAATTTTGACCTCAAAGTGATTGTCCCATGGTTTCTGTTTCCTCAGACCACTGCCCTGAGATGGAAGAATCTGACCCTGGCCCCATCCGACATCAATAAATGAGCCCATCCCTGTTCTTGGGGAGCTTCAGTTCTGGCCAGAGAAACAAAGCCGACACTTGCAAGCAGTTGGAAAACTGAACAAGGCAGTAAATAATTAAGTGCTACTCAATTACATAATTGATTAATTATAACTAATTGCTACTTAAATGAACTTCTCTAGCCCACATTGATCTTCCTCAGCTCTGACCTCATGGTCTGAACCACTCTCTCTGCCACTTCCACATTGTCCAGAACATTCTTCCATCTCCTCATGGATAAGTCTCCCCTCATGTGACCAGGAATGTCCCCAAGGCCAGGACCAGGTCTTCTCAAGACAAGGACAGGCCCTTGATTTCTTCCTCCTCCTTTCCCCAGCTCAGAATCAGCCCGTCAAAAGCATAAGGCTCTTTACTTAATGAACACTCACTGATTAATGTCAAAAATATAAGCCAGTGTTCGTATAACCCAGCCTCATGTGCCAAGGAGTATAAACTAGGATCCTCATCAATTTTGCTTCACTGCCTTACCCCCTTGGCATGTCCTTGGATATGGTGCATGTGTGCTCTGCTGTTCTTCTACTCTATCTTGTTAATCCACCAAGATGGAGTCCCTGTGTCATAATGGTGTGTCACAGGCCATACTGTCCTGCTAAGATCCATCCTTCAGCCATCACTCTGTTTATGCACATCCTTCCTTCCCTTATATGTTGTCTGATAGCTAATGTGAAAGAAGAACAAGCCAGGGGACTCCCCACCTATGACTTCCTGCCTCTGTTTCTTAAGGTTCCAGGTCCCTCGCTAGGCTCTGAGCAACTTGAAGATTCTTCCCTCATCACCGGCTTCCCATTGCAAGAGACCACTGTGTCAGCTCAGGCTGCCGTAACAAAATATCACACATTGGGGAGCTTATGCAACAGAAGTTTATGCTCTCACAGTTCTGGAGGCTGAAAGTCTAAAATCGGGCTCTTAGCAGAGTGGCTTTCTTCCAAGGCCTTCCTCTTTGGCCTGTAGACGGCCATCTTATTGCTGTATCTTCACAGTGGTCTTCCTTCAGTGTATGTGGTGTGTGTGTGTGTTCTAATGTCTTCTTATAAGGACACCAGTGAGATTGGATTAGGGCCGACCCCTATGGCCTCATTTTACCTTAATTACCTCTTTGAAGGCTCTTTCTCCAAATACAGTCATATTCTGAGCTATTAGGCATTGGGACTTCAACATAAGAATTGGGGGAGGGGGATTCCTAATTCAGCCCATAACAACTGCTAAGTGCTTAGTAAGTGGTGTGCACCTGGATGGCTCAGTCAGGTGAGCGTCCAACTCTTGGTTTCTACTCAGGTCATGATCTCGGGGCCGTGGGATCCAGCACCAAGTCAGGCTCCACTCTTACCAGTCCGTGGAGGGTCTGCTTGAGATTCTCTCTCTCCCTGTCCCACCTACACCACCCCCCACCCCAAGCTCACTCAAGCTCTCTCTCTCTCTCTAAAATAAGTTAATAAATCTTTTATTTATTTATTTTATTTATTTATTTATTTATTTGACAGAGATCACAAGTAGGCAGACAGGCAGAGAGAGAGAGAGAGAGAGAGAGAGAGAAAGGGATGCAGGCTCCCTGCTGAGCAGAGAGCTCGATGAGGGACTCGATCCCAGAACCCTGGGATCATGACCTGAGCCGAAGGCAGAGGCTTTAACCCACTGAGCCACCCAGGCGCCCCAGTTAATAAATCTTTTTAAAAATAAATAAAAATAAAATAAGTGTTATGGGTTTGGTGGAATAGGGGCAGGGCGTGGATACAGAAAGACAGATGGACAACACAAGAGAATGACTGCTAAACAGGGGTTTGCTGGGGACAGAGCCAAAGGCAGGAATAAGGAGCTAGGAAAGGCTGGCCCCTTTCTCCTCCCCCACAGGCCCTCCTTTCTCCCTGGAAGCACCTGCTTGATGATTCCCTGCTCCCTTCACAGTCCCACGGCAGAGACACAATGTTGGGAAAAGGATGGAAGCAGTGATGAGCGATGTGACCCTGAGGTGAACGTGAGGGCTGGGGGTGCCATGTCTGGGAAGCGGTCCGGCTCTCTTTGGGGTAGAGTGAAGACACAGCATGGGCCATGCTTTCCCGCATGTCACTGGGAAATTCTAACTCGACACTGAGAGGAAGACTTTGTAAATAACCAACATCTAAGAGGGAGACAAAGCCCCTGCATCGGGGCCTTTTTCTCTTCACATTCAGCAGAATCGTTAGTGCTGCCGACAGGATCCACACTCCCAGCGGCAGGAGAGGCCCGATAATTACAGCAGGGCTGGAGAGCGCTCAGGGTCAGCAAAACAAAGAGGAGGAAATTGCCTGCACAGATTGGCTCAAATATCAGGTTCAACGAAGAAGAAAACACAATTTGTTCATTTGGAAGATGACTCCAGTGACGTGAACGCCCTACACCTTGTTGGAATTCAGGGGGAAACAGGGCACCAGCCCCGGGTGGTGGGGGCCCCGGGGAGAGAGGCAGCTTGCTGCATTTAGACTCAGAAACAATGTGAGCAGAGCAAGTGGACCGCAGAACAGATCTCCTGCTGCATTTGAGTTTCCAGTCCCTGCTCCTCAAGTCAGCGGGTCTCTGAGGACTCAGAGCCTTTTTCTAGGGGCAGTGTCCTTGGGGGTGCCCGGCCTGAGCCCCCACAGGCATAATCAGGGCACAGGACCCTCTGAAGCAGAGCTGAGGTTGCCAATGTTGGGGCTCCTTCTCATCAGCAGAGTGGGATGTGGGCATTAGCTTACAGCTGCATCTGTACCCATCGCCCACCCCAGGACCCTCTTACAAGCCTGCATGTTCTCCTCTGCACAGTGAAATGCTGTAAACTTGCAGGGACCCAGTTCAGAGGAAACAGAGAGAGCCCTGAGCACCGTGCATGGTCAGCACGCTAGGTGGCCTCTGGGTCAGAACACCCACTTAGAGCGCCCGGTTCAGTCCAGACTTATAGCTGTGGTCCCAGCATAATCACTCATGTCCAAAGTATCCATATTAGGATACTAAATGAAATAGACACCCTACTTCTCTGGGTACGAGAGGACACAATCCCACCTGTCCATGCCTTTTAGCCATGACTCCTCTGAGAGCTCCAAGCTCCGCCTGGAAATGACAACTCAGATCAGAGGTCTCTACACAGGGCAAGGGGTCCTACCCTTAAGGAATTTGAATATAGGGACAACTAGAAGATCAATGCAGGTACGGGACATCACTCAGCTCAGTTCTCAATGGCTTGCACTGACCATATTTTGCCATTGTCTCTGAGGTCCGCAACCCCACTACACGCCCCAGGCCCTCACCCTGAGGCAAGAACTGCTGTGTTCCTTGAGCTGAGCCCTCTCCTTGTCACTCCTCCTGCTCTCGGGTCCAGGCGCAGCAAAGCCCCATCCTCAAATGTCATCCCAGCATGTCTCTCCCTTTAAATCCTGTCTGGGCTAAGACTGAACAGATCCACCCCCAGATACAGAAACAAATAGCTATTTCCAAATTATATCTGGGGTTCCTATCATCATCAGGGGCCGGCATTGAGCAGAGAAATCAGAGACAGTTTGTGAATGGAGGGACTGAAATTGGAATTAAGGAACAGGGAGGCTTTTGATCAGTGAGAAGGACATGGGGTAAGGGATGAACACGATGACAAGGATGGGGAAGGAGGGGGCCTGGCCAACAGCGACTGGGCCAGAGAGGACCGGGGAAGGGGATCTGAGTCTAGGCCCGACCACCACCCCGAGGAGCTCGGGCATTGCAAGCTTGCTCCCAAGCAAACACAGACGCTGCCAGCTGCATTACTCCGTTTAATGACACTGCCCTGCCTTTCACTGGCTCTTCAACATAAAGCTGCTATTGTGAACAAAGTTTAGTTTTCAATAATTAAGTCACTGAAAATTAAAATAAGGAGCAAAGACTGAACTGTTCACAATCATTCACTGAAACAGAATGACTTCATAATCTGTATAAAACAAAACACAGGACAAGAAAATTCTCCTCCCAGGGGTAAGGCTGGTCAGCTAACGGGTGAGTGAGCTCAGCAGACCCAGGGAGGCCCGTGGTAACTGCTCCCGGCATCCTCCAAGCATTACGTGACCTCACAGTTTCCACTGCTTCCTGTTGGCACGGGAACTGTGTGTTTTGGCCTTTAACATTCTGAGGTTCTATTTTAAATCCAGTTGTGTTTGTGAAAGGGTCTTCAGCAGCATAAGGATGAAGTATACTAAAGACAGTGTTTTCTGAGACCACCCGAAGAAAGCACTGAATAGTGGGTAATACCTACCACTTTAGGAACAGAAAACGTAAAGGATTTTTTTTTAATCCCAGCAGCTATTTAAAAGATAAACAGTAAATACAAGTGGAATTATACCAACTAACCATATTACTAGCAGTCAATTGCTGCAGAATAAACATTCTTATTTCCAGGGCGTTCTAATATATTCAAAGACATGGAGAATGGCACCAGAAGAATTTATCACTGACATTTGCTAAATTAGATATTCCCGAGGTTTGCCTATATGGTTGACAACATTTTTAGCACTTCAAGGTCCTTGCAAGAAAAAGTCTCTCTAAAAATTCAGGACGGTATTGTTATCATCAACACTTTAAAATTGACTGTGATTGTTACGGTAGTTTTAAAATCAAAAGGGACCTCAATAGAAGGGGAAAATTATATGTGTATTCTATATTTGAATTTTTATACATGAGATTTAAAACATAATATTGTGATGTTTATTTCAGATAAATTCATTTTTACCAAAGGCGTTTTTTTCTTGCACCAAAGTCAATGCCTAGTTTAGTGAAGACCCACCAGCCAGATAATATCCATCAACAACCCGCCAATTAACCAGGGCACCAGGTTTGACATTTGGGTTCTTTACCTGTTCAACCATGCATTCCATTTTGGCTGCTGTCCTAATTAACGACTAAGCTATAAAACAGGGATAATAATACATACATCATACATGCCACATACATAATTACAAGGATTGAGTCAGATCACCTGTGGTACCAGACACAGTAAGTACTTTGTAAATGTTTGGATTTTTTGTTTCTCTTTATTTTTCCTGGACATTCTGTAAATGCTTATGGTTTTTACTCGTCTGTTTCCAAGGCTTTTTAGAAACAAATAATAAAAAAATTAAAAGATTGCTTAGTATGATAACATCTCCTAATGTGGACATTTTCCAAAAGCCACTGAAAGGATCAGAGGTCTTGGTTGGCTATCCAAGGAGGCTCTTTGGCTGGGATGTCCACCACACAATGGCTCAAGACGAAACTCCCACTACCTCCATGGCCCATCTCTAGCCCAGGCGATGATCAGATTAAAGTCTAGAAAGGGACTGAACTGCAAACATACTTTAAACCATTTTACTAGAAATGTATTTGTATTCCTGCATCATTTTTGTTTCTTTGCCTAATTTGGATTCTCAATATTCGACTTTCAGAAAATTCTCATCAGCAGCAGATCTGGGCTTCCTCATTATCTGTTCCCCAATCTTTCTCCCAACTCCCTCCTCTTATGACCCACTGGCTGAACTTATTCTTCCACTAAGTCTGTTTACTAAAACGACGTAGTACGTTTTTCGTAGTATGTTTTTTCTAATTACCAACAACCTCCAGCATTCACAAAAAATAAATTCCTTAGGGCAGGGACTAAAACTTGCATTTGATTAAAATCTTCTACAGATGCTGCCATAGCTGGTTCTCAACCAATAATCTTTAAATAGGACTTTTTTTTTTTTTAATGCAATGCTGCCAACAGATAGTAATGATGCTGTGATTTGGGGTCTACGTATTTTGTTGGTGCGTCAACTCCAGTTTACTTTCTGAAAGGTGAGCCTTATGCAGACCATCCCTGCTCCAAACGCAGCTCCAAACAAAAACCAACTTGTTCTTTTCTTTTTAACCTTGTTCTTATTTGAAGTTCTATCTCCCAAATTTTTATTGTACTTATACTTACATATATATATTTGTCTATACATGTGCATATATATGTGTGTGTGCGTATGTGTGTGTGTGTGTGTGTATGAACTCATATCACCCAACACTTTATGGACACATGTAACCAGCTTATATATCATTTTTTAATAAATAACATTCAATATGGGGCACAAACCTCACCTTACAATGCCACAATGAAACACATCACCCCGCAGGCATATCCCTCACAGCCCCATTCAGCTACCAGAGCAGGACACATGGGGATTTGAATCATCAGTTAATGTCCTGATCTATGGGTAATTCCCAGCCACAATCTAAGTTTAACCAATACCATCACTGCTTCGGCTTTCTTCAACAGAGGAACCACAATGCATAAAAATAAAGTACTTCATCTTGGTTTTTCTCCTCTAGGGTATGTCTTTATGTGAGGAGACATTATAGGCGCAGACCCATGAAAAGTACTAGGATTAGATTTCTGTGATCGTTTCATGGGTTGAGGCCACGTATGCATCCTGAGAGGCCAAACTTCCTCCTGTCAGAAATCTGAGCCCGGGCTGTATTTGTCACAGCGGGTTCTTGTCTTCGACCTCGTCTGTCTTTCATGCTGAGATATCATTCCACCTGCCGCTCAGGCATGGCATATGAAATTCTCTGTATGCTGTGGGCACCTGCTCCAGAGTGTACCTTTGTAACTTTCATTTACCAACTAGACCTTCCAATAAAAAAGAAACCGCAAATTTCAGAAACCTCACCACACTATAGTCTCTCTGGATTTCTAACTCTGACTTGGGGCCATTATACTCAAGTAACATGCAAGTTACCACGCTGAGAAATAAGAATAGGAGAACCAAGTATCTCAATTACGTTTCGTGAGTCACAAACATTATGCCTACAAGTGCCTTTGGAGAGCGCCCCCCCGACCCCAGTCAGCTGCCTAATTTTACAAAGGAAGACATTAGGGCATGAGACACCAGCCAAGAGTCCCTCTCAGGAAGACCACCCCACTTCAGTCCTCCTCTCCAGACACTTCACCAGGAGGTCTTCCACGCTCCCCAGTGCCAGTCACCCGCTTCATCAATATACACTCAAAGCTCTAGGTGCTAAACTGATGTTTCAACCCTGAGTCTGTTTTCTGCTTTCCCACCTCCCTTGATAAGCACGCATATGTTAGAATTCTGTGGCATTGGCTCTTTTATAAATTAATGGCTTTGTTAGATCCTTCCAAATTAGGGCTGACAAAACAACCATGAGTAACCCTCTATGCTGTGCAGCCCTCTGCATTTTACAAAACATCTATCTCACTTGATCAAGTAAAGGAAAGCTTTCTTTGTTTAAGAGAGAAAGGAATGCAAAAGGCAGAGAAAGTTGAATAACAGAGGGTCCATCAGGAAAAAAAGAGAGACAGAGGGAAAGATTCAAAAACTATGGTTTGGGACTCAAGGAGGAAAAAAAATTACATATGTATATAGGAACTGGGAGCTGAAAAACTCCCTGGTTATTTCCCTATCATGGTCTCCCTGTTGGGGAGTTCAAGCTTGAGAATCTGTCTGAAATCTAAATCCCTTGACCTGTGCTCCAAGTACTGACCTCATACTCATCAGAATCCTCCCTGCTGGAGTGCCTGGGTGGCTCAGCCGTTGGGCATCTGCCTTCACCTCAGGTCATGATCCCAGCATCCTGGGGATCAAGCCCTGCATGGTGGGGGGGGGGGGGGGGGTCCCTGCTCAACGGGAAGCCTGCTTCTCCCTCTCCCACTCCCCCTGCTTGTATTCCCTCTCTCAGAGTCTCTCACTCTGTCAAGGAAATAAATAAAATCTTAAAAAAAATCCCCCATGCTAAAGTTTGCAAATTGAGCCCCCCAGAACCCTGCAACACTCCTGGGAGGTCTTGCCAGGCAGGAATAAGTGTTTGGGCAGAAAGTGGAGATTCTGATCACAAAGGCTGGAATCCAAGGAGAGTTCTGTTCTGGCCACAAGCCGGATCCATCCTCTTCTGAACCAGACAGATGAATACCTTGCTCAGAGTTTGTGTATCCAAAGGTCAAGGTATCTTTTTGTCATTTATGATGAAAATATGTTTATAGGGGTGCCTGGATGGCTCAGTGGGTTAAAGCCTTTGCCTTCGGCTCTGGTCATGATCCCAGAGTCCTGGGTTCGAGCCCCACATCAGGCGGGCTCTCTGCTCAGCAGGGAGCCTGCTTCCTCCTCTCTCTCTTCCTACTTGTGATCTCTAAATTAATTAATTAATTAGTCAAATAAAATCTTAAAAAAAGAAAAGAAAATATGTTTATAATGTCAGGGGAAATTATGACACAAAAGCTCCCACTATCCAATCACATCAAATTTACATTTCTCCATAATCTCTGGTCTTCCTTGTCCACATACACACACATTTTTTTACAGCCACAAGAAGAGTCTAAGTAAAACTGTGTATCCTTCTTTCTTGTGGTATTATCTCTTTTGTACTTTTTCCAAATTCTATAGTTTCATTTCATATGGTCTTGATTTTTATAATCTCCATAATTCAAGAAGGGAGAATTGAGATGATCCCTAGATTTGTAAATAAAGGGAAATTCTGAGTATAAAACTAGTATGTTAGCTTCACCAGGGAAGAGCTAAGCCAGCCACAAAGGGAAGCCAGGATCTGAGCTATACCTGTTGGACACCAGCATGACCAACATAGCCTCCAGGGAACCAGGGCTATAAAACAATAACTTGAAGATCAGGATGTATGTCACACAGTACCTGAGAGAAGGCCAATGCTGGGGACAGACACATTTGGCCACTGGAGAGGTGGCCTCCTCTGTGAGCTGGGAGTGGTTCATCAGACTCCACCTGGGTCCCCGGCTCTAATCCCTTGGTCCCCAAGCAATTTGAGATGACAACCCATCCTTCCAGAAATTCTGTCTAGAGATGGGACAGTTCTGGGTGATGAGATGAAGCACACTAGTCATCATCTAGGAGTCTGCCATAGTAAAGGCATGATCTGATCCCACTTACACATCAGGCTCACACTGGCATGGCCAGTGTCTTCATCTCTGAAGTGGGGGACCTGGCCTCTGTCTATGAAGATAATGTCAGGTTTCTGGGCACACAGAACTGAATAGCCATGACCACATCAAGCTACATGACATCAACAAGACCCTGGGTAAGGGTGAGATGGCATCCTTCTAGGGCTTGGTCTTCTCTCTGTATATAACATATGACACCCCATGGAGTAATGGATTCAGGGTATGATTACTCTACCCGGAGGCTGGTCATTTTGCTTATTCACAGCTCTATGCTCTTCTAAATTTGATGGACATAAATACCCTTGTGTCTTTTGTATTTAAAGGATTGTCAGGATAACTAAAGGTCATATTACCACACCTCAAGGGGGTTTTGACCACAAATCTAAAAAAATTCCAGGATAGAAGAACCCGAGAGTGAAAATGGTTTTCATTTTTAGTTTAGCGACTTAAGCTCAGACACACGGAGGCCACTGAGTTCCATGGGCAGTGCCTATGGGACCATGGCATGGCGCCGGCATCTCCACCTGGAATGTCATCCAACTGAACTCCCGTACGCTGTCCTGCTGCCCTCACACAGGCCTGCCCTAGCCCACAAGGAAGCTTGAGCTGCTCCAGACTGAGACTGCAGCAATGCCCCTCTCACCTTCAAACCTCCATCCCCTATTAAATTTAAACTTGAATTATATATTTGCCTTCCCTCCAAATAACATTGTCATCTGCAATTTTAAATTAGATTGAGGTGAGAGGAATGATTGTTGAGTTGTGTGAATTTTGATCATGACACTCAAAGAAGGAATGGTATCTCAACGAACTCTTCATCAAAAGTACTATATTTCACCCAAAAGAGAAGACAGCACAATAAAATGTTCTCAGGTGCATTTTCTTAAACACTGTAAAATTCAAATTTTCCAAAGTATATTTCACCATTTAATAAGATTAAAACTAATATGGCTGATTGTCTCAAGAATAAAGTCATCCTTTTATATATCAGAGGCCAGCAGCCCATGACCAGCCTGTCAAAGGTGACCTGTGTGGGGATTCAGAGACATGCCAGGGAACTCACACTGCATTGATTTTCCTAACTTGACTCTCAGCATTACTAAGGACTTTGGCTTGGGCTCATTGCTCTGGCTCTTTTTCCTCCTGGCTAACTCACAGAGAATCCCTGAGGACTAAGTCTGTCCACTACTCCCTTGGCTGAGGCCTGAACCGTGTCTGCTCTGGCCCAAGAAGGGGTTTATACTGCATATGCCTCCAGTATAACACATCCAAAAGGGAATGTATCATCTCCACCGTAACTTCTGCACACGCACATATGACACGTGCACAGCACAAACACATTTATGCAACACACACGCACACACACACATACACACACACACCTCTTCCTATACTCACCATGAACGGCCTTCCTGTGTTCCTAGCTTCCAGAGCCAAAATCTGGATAATTCTAGACCTTTCCCTCTTTTGTTCCCTAACAACCATAAATCCTAAGCACTATTTGTGCTAACCCTGAAAATCTTACTCTCTATCTCATGACTAGAGTTCTCATAACCTCTTACTGCAGTGTCAGGAGACACTATAACTAAATGAAAGAGATTCCACAACACCTTAAAAATTTAAGCCATTGAACAATCATCATGTGTACTCTGCTGCATATTGCAGGAGCACTCCTGACTCAAGCAGTTCACAACCTACTTAGACACATGTTGCCTAACCATGAAGAAAAGAGAAAAGGAAGCAGTGTAATGATAAAGTGACAACCAAGTATAATCAATCCCCAAATGAGTTCTCTGGAGGGGCCAAGACTGATGGGGCAGAGTTATCAGAAAGGCCTCCTGGAGGACACAGGAATTCGAGCTAAGCCACAAAGAAAGGGCAGCACTTGAATCTGGGAAGTAGTAGGAACAAAGGAGCAAAGTCTTGAGAGCCAGAAGAACCATGGGCTACAAAGGGACACAAGAGAGTTGACTCCATGTTGGGGGTGGTAAGAAACAGAAGAAAACAGGATGAATCTGAATGAGAAAGTTGCTTCTGAGCATGGGTCTGGGCAATTAGGAAAACCAGGAGGGTAAAGCAGAGGCTGAGGTTTCTGAAGAAAGGCAAATGAATAGGTGGTCCCCCCCCTTGGTGAGATCAGAAAAGGCAAAGTAAGTGAGTATACATAGTTAGACTAGGTCTGGAATCAAAACTATTGCCTCTGGGTAAAGATACCTCATTGGTTGAGGACCCAGTGTCTTGTTTTGTCTATTGCCAGCCTGCCCAATCTGTGAGGGTAAGTATCAAGGGCATGCAACACTTTTCCCAACCAATGGCCAGTTTCTCCCAGGAATCAGAGAAGCATCCAGTCAGAGCTCTAAAGCCTATAAATTTTAAGGTCAAGGTCTGCCACATGGACATATATGGGGTTAACAGTAAGGAGTTCAGGAAGAAACTTCCCATAGAAAAACCTTTTGTTCATTAAGAGAAGGAAAGGGTGCTTCACCAGGCCCAGGGAAGCAAAGACATGAGCTGCACATCCCTTCAAACCCTTGAAAACCAACTAAACAGGCCAAGGGCATTCAAATTAGTACTCAAGCAGTGGGAGAGGGAAATTAAGAATTCACCTCCCGGGGTCTGGGGGAAATGAGCCAATAATAGACGCCATGTTTATTTTTCAAAAGCAGGTATTTTCCAGCCCACTGGGCAGATAATCCACGGGGAAGCACTGATGGCCTCCAGGGTCACACGTGCACCTCCAAGCCAGAGGGAAAGCAGCTAAAGGCAGCCAGGGCAAGAGGCTGAAATGAGACAAAAGGAGGGTGGGATGGGGGAGCTCAGACTTGGAATTTGGCTTCATGACTATTCCCCCAGCCTGTGACAGCACAGATAGAACCATGGCTGACACTGGGACACGTGTATTTTAATCCCAGTTCTGCTACCTGCTAGTTGTGGTATTCAACGAAGTTGCTGGCCTGATAGAGGCTTCAGTACACTTCCTTATAAAACAGGAGTTACAAGACCCCCGCCCCCTTACATACCAAATCACCACCATCGCAGACAGTTGCTAAAGTGTGGAATGAGCCAACAGCCAAGGAAGCAGTTTTTCACCATGTGGTCCTATGCTCTCATGGTGTGCTCTCATGGCAATGTGTTCACCATGCCCCTGGGCCAAAGAAGGGGACATAGGCTCATACGGAGTGTGGCACTGCCCTACAGGAGCTTGTAAGCAGATGTGTAAGAGAAGAAAATCACTGAGAGATCAATCGTTAGACTGGTTAAATGGTCCCTTCCATGCTATGTGCTGTGGAAGAACGTCAGTAGGTGTAAACACAGAAGATACCCCCGAAGAGCTTAAATAGGAGCTTGGCTACAAAGGATGGGGTAAAATTTGGCAAGAGGGAAAAGATGAGAATGGAAAAGAAAAGGGAGCCTACAAACATCAGAAATTTGGGCCAAAAGCCCAACTTTTAGAACTCATTCATGGCTAGTGGACAAAGAAGCACCTATAGCTTCCATCCTTTTTATTTATTTATTTTCTCTATGAGCAGTCCAATAATTTGAAAACTCTAAGAAAGGGGGAAAAAAAAGAAGAAGAAGAAGAAAACTAAGATCACCTATGATTTCATCACTTGGGATAACCGATATCATGTTCTTACAAATCCTTAAAGTCTTTTTCAAATATTCTCCAACAAGAACATCCTTAAATGACTATATAAACTCTATTACAGACATGTAAAACAGTTAAATTACTCCCCTATTCCTGGGATTTTAAGATATTTCTGTATCCTATAAATAATACTTCTAAGTTTGTGATTGGGAATGTGATTCTAAAAAGTCAGAGTGTCAGGGCACCTAGGTGGTTCAGTTTGTAAAGCATCTGAATCTTGATCTCAGCTCAGGTCTTAATTTCAGGTCTTTTTTGGTGAGTTCAAGCCCCATGCTGGGCTCCATGCCCAGTGTGGAGTCTTCTAAAAAAAACAAAGTTAAAGTGTGTGGATTCAAATTCTGTGTTCACTATCTATTATCTGGGCTACCTTGAATGAATTTACTTCTATAAACTCAGTTTCCTATTCTTAAAAACTGGGACAAAAATGGTACCTAATACACAGAGTTGAAAAAATGGTGGTAATAGTCACATAATTTAATACCACTTAGCTATTAAAAAAAAAAATGAACTAGAGGTACATGTAATAACATGGATGAATCTCAAAATAATTACACTGAATGAAAGAAACCAGATAAAACAGAGGGTACATATAGCATGTCTCCATTCATGAAATTCTAGAAAATATAATATGTAATGACTGAGAGCAGATCAGTAGATGCCTGGGATGGGGCTGGGACATGCAGGGGAAGGAGAAAATTTGGGGGGATGTTGGGTGTGTTATCATGACTGTCGTGATGTTTTATTAGTGTACATATACAATGGATGTTATCAAAATGTACACTTTAAGTGGTGTACACCTTTGTGACGACATGCACAATGTACTGTATGCAATTTCCTGTGCCAACTATACCCAATAAATTTGTAAACAATGGATGTTTTTAAAAATTTGTGCTAAAATATATCACCATCAGGAATATATTGGCATGCCTTTTGTCTTCTCCCTGAGTATTCCTCTATTTTAAACATTTTTGCCAAACTGACAAAAATAAAGGTATCTCATTACCATTTTAGGTTGTTTTCTGTAATTATAAATAAAGTATAAAATAGTCACTTATTTTTGTGTATTTTCATTTCTTTTTTATGAATTCTATGTTTGCATGCTTTGCTCTTTTTTTTGGTTGTGCTTATCTTTTTTTTTTCTCAATGTGATTATGCAAGCATATCTCTAGATTTTTCCCATACAAATACATATACCTTTTAAAAACAAATATAGAATCATCCTTTACATCCTATTTTGTAATCCACATTGTGTACTAATGTACTATGACTATCTATCCGTGTTGATAAATGTACACCTACATCATAGCTGTAATGGCTAGAACAGCAATTCTTAATGCTGCTTCTTAAATTATTTTTCAGCTTCAGAAAATGGAACGAGGCTCTCCCTCGTTTCAAAGGGAGTTAAGAGTAACTTCACAAATCACTTTTTTATTTGCTACAGCATCACAGAAACTACAGCAGATTCTTCGATGAATGACAACCAAGAATCCTCCTCACCCTGAAACATTATGAAACTGACTTTTGCTAACTTTGTTTTACAGTTTCCCTAGAACAGCTATGATAATGAAATTTTCAGCTAGCCACTCTTCCCCTGACGAATCATGAAGAGATCAATTTGTCCCCATTCGCCTCCACTTCATTAGTAATCCAAAATGAGGTCCACTCTAGTAAACACTGAACAACCTTTGGCTCAAGTAGAGATGTCTCTTTGTCAAGGTCTTAAAAGAAGTAAATCAGCAGCCCTTCCTTAAAGCTCAAAAGGAAATACTTTGATTAAAATTAAAAAGCTTTCCTCTTAAAGGTCAGACAAAAAAAATTGGTGATGTCCTGTGAGAAATACAATTATTCAATGCAATGTGCTTTGCTATGACATTGGGGTTGAGAATTTAAAAGTGACACCATTTAGGAATGAAGACTTACGGTTTATCTAGCAACAGTAATCTATCTGCTTGCAAGTTACCTCTGAGCAACACTTAGCATCCAGGCTCCGGCATCCAATGAGCTGAGAGACTGTCAAATTGGGATCAGTGGCATCTTACTTAAAAGTCATCACTCCATTCCCTTTTGGACTGAGTTTCAAACAAGCCAACCATATAAATGAGGAAATATTCAGTTTGAAGGTCAGAATGACTGACCACGCTGGCTGAGATTTTTATGTTTTGAAACCACTAGTCAGAAACAAAGCATCATTTTTGAAAGGAGAAAACCAGAAGTGGGTTACAATAACCAGCCTGTGGCAGCCCAGGCATTTCAAAACGTTTCACCACCCCCCCCACCCCGCCTCCCCCATGATTATAAAGCCACAGAGCATTCAGCAAACACTGGAGCCTTCCCTGAGCTCTACATAATTCTGGGCCCTGGAAAGAACATGAAATTAAGCCCACATGTCCAGCATCATCGGCTAAGTGGATGATGAGAGAGGCCCGTACACAGCTTACTCCCTGACAAGGCCAATGGGGTTGGGTGTAATCAGAAAGAAACAAGTCTGCTGTGAGCAACAGAAACTAGTGACCGAGAGTGGCCCCATATAGGATAAGGCTCTTTTTCAAGAGATGGCATTTCCACCTGAGGAGAGAAAGAAACATGACAATTTGAGCCCACCCATCTTACTACCTTTGGATGCATAAAACCAGTGTTGGAAATAACTTTTGTGAGAGGTATTTTAAGATCTCAGTGATCCCTAAAATAAATCGAAGGGGGGAAAGTGCGTTTCAAGTAGCTAGGCTAATGAGCACTTTTTCCATAAAAGTGATAAAAGCAATTACACCTTAACAGAAAGGCTCTCTGTCTCTGGATGTTTCCTCCCCCAATTTAACACTTTATCAAGCTCCATACAAATATTAGATATTTCCAATAAACTAGAAACACAACAGCTCATTTGAGAGTGAAAGAAATCTTCTGCACAGCAGGAACTACCTGAGAGGAAATCCTGATGAGTGAGGAGCTAATGTCCCTCAGAGCACACGCCAAGGTGAATGGGCAGGTGGGAGACAGAGCGGCGCCCTGGAAGCACCCCACCTGGATGACAAGGACAGGCACAATACAGAAAGCAGGGCTCTGGGGATTAAGACTGGACATTTGACACTCACAGGCAATGAGGAAGTCGGGCAGGCTAGTCTTGCCCACCACTCAACACGGGGGTGCAGTTGGTGAAGCCAGGCAGACCCCTCAACTCCCCACACTGTGGCCTGAGGTCTGCAAAGCCAGGGAAGGGTTTCGGACCAGGGAATTAGAAGCCCAGCTTGGGAGAGGAGGCTTGGTGGTCAATTTCAGATCCTTTTCTGGGATCTGAGTTTGGCACGAAGGCGGACAAAACATGCAATGAAGGACTGAGGGACAGAGGAAATCCTGACAATCCTTGCCATGTCACAGCTGTCGCTGCGAGAAAGCTGGCCTTAGAGCTTGAGCAGACTACGTCAGGGGCCATGCGTGCCTGTGCAGCTGTGGTGATGCCTGAGCTGAATCCTGTCATCCCAGGCAGTCTACAAGGCGTCGCCTCTGCCTCGGAGGCCTGAGAGCTCAGGATACTGGAGAGAGGCTGAGAGCTGGCGCCTGTGTACTTAGGATAACTACATTAAAATCATTGCAAGATAATAGATCTCTTTCAGTGATGGTAATAGAACAAAGGACAACTGGTATCCCTGAAGTAGAGACACAAGTGATACAAAACAAATTCCATAGGTAATAGGAAAAAAAATAATAATAACTTTCCTTAAATGAAAGAAGAACTGAATATACATAACTGAAAAGACCCTTCCAAGTAGCCATGTAGTAGGAAACCTGAGATAGAATGAGCACGGCCAAGATCAATCCTGGTGAATTACTGAACATAAAAAATGTTGGGAGAATTCCTTAGGCATTTGAAAAGAAGAAACAAACAAACAAACAAAAAAGTACTTAAAAGTTTGATGAATAAGGCTAGCCTCATAATTCTTTATAGCAACATTAAAATAATGGAACAATATATGTGAGTTTCTAAAGGAAAAAAGTGATCCAAAAATTGTAGGATCAACAAGGTGTTGTTTGAGTATAAAAGTGACAGACGTGCACTCATAGATTTACAGGAACTCGGGAACTACAGCACTCGTTAGTCCCCCAAGTAAAAAGATTTTGATGACAAAATCTATCTATTCTGAGACAAATAGAGAAGTTGTGGTCAAAACACCGGGAATGAGCACTGAACCCACTATTTAAATGGAAGCTAAATAGTTTTTTATGTATGTATAGGTATGTACATAAAAAACTATTTAGCTTCCACTTTTACTTAAGGGACTAACAAGTGCTGTAGTTCCTGAGTTCCTGTAAATCTGTGAATGCATGCCTGACACTTTTATACTCAAACAACGCCTTGTTGGGCCTACAATTTTGGATATAAATATCTTCACAAATTAGAGAAGTGCTACAAGGGAAATAAATAATATGAAGTATATGGTTAATGATGGTTATCTCTGAAGGCTGAGGCAGTCAAGGAGATAGGGAGATACAATTTTATCTTCTCCCATACTCTGTTTTAACTGAGGTGTAATTTACATGTAGTAAAATGCATAAATTTAAGTATACAGTTTGGCTAATTTTCATAATTTTCTGGAAGAGCTGCAGAATTACTATCTTATTTTTTCCCTAAATATGTCTAGGATTCACCAATGAAACCATGTGGACCTAGAGTTTATTTGTGGGAATTTCTTTTACCTACAAATTCAATTTTTAAAAATATTTTTCAGGTTGTCCGTTTCTTTTAGAATAAACTATGGTAGTTTGTATCTTTTGAGGAGTCTGTCCATTTTATTTAAATTGTCAAATTCATGGGTGATGTGGGAAACAAGGCGAAGAGAAATTATTAAATTTCCGTACTACCTATAGCCCATTGACAAATCCTGGAAACAGGCAGAGTGACATCCCTCTAGGGACTCAACTGCCTCGAAGTTAATACTTTGCTAAGGGCAAAAGACAATCTTAGCCTGACCCCCAGGATCCTATAAGTCTACTTTAATATATAAAAATTCCTTTAGAAACTGTCTTTATCTCTACCCCCCAAGACACATGTTAACAATTATTGCCCCAAGCATATGACCCACTGGTATACATCTGAAGGATCTAATGACTAAGGTTTTATTAGATGGTAATAAATGAACTTACCCCCAAAATAGCTAGCCCCCTCAAGGTCCTGGAACCCTTACTGCCAAATTCCTTAGAGACTTACCTTATCCCTATCCCTTCCCAACTTGGAAGTATATAATGAGCCAATCCTCAAGACACAAGGCAGGAGGGTCTTTCTGCCCAGGGGTCTTATCCCCACACTTTAAAATAAAATCACCTCTTTGTACCAAAGACTTCTCAAGAACTCTTTCTTGGTCCTCAGCTTCAAACCTTAACATCTTTTCCTATATCAATGGGCATAAAATTTTTCATAAAATTCCTGTATTTACTGTGAAGTTTGTAAAATCTTGTTGGGGAGGAAGAATTTCCTCTGTCCTTCAAGGTCCTTCTAGCTGGACTTAAAATCAGATTGACAAGAGACAGATTAAGAGGAGAAAATCTAATTTAATAGGATATGTACTGTATGGGGAACCTACAGAGACATGGAAATTCCAAAAACAGGCAATAGGAGGCTTCTAAGAGCTAAGGAGAATGGAAGGGTCTAAGGATACAAAAGGAAGGAAAACCATTAGCTAAATGGTGAAAGGGGAATTTGGAAAACAAACATCCCTCTGTTATGTAGATAACTTTCTTAGTTAGAGAGGAATCTCTGTGAATAGCTCTCTTCCTGATACAAAGAGGCAGTGAGGGGGAGGTAAAGATGTTTTCCTTTTGGGGTTTGATTGTTTTTAACTCAAAATAATGTTCATGACACTGTGGCCCATCTTGGGGTGGGCCCTGAAATCTTTATATTTACCACTGTTACTTCTGATATTGACAATATGTATTTTTTCTCTTTTTTTTTTTCCTACTCTATATATCTTGAGGTTTGTCAATTTTACTGATCTTCTCAAAGGACCATATTTTCATTTCATTGATTATGCTAATTTTTGTTTTTTCTATTTCATTGGTTTCTGCTCTTCATAATTTCCTTCTTTATGCTTACTTTGTGTTTCATTTGTTCTTTTCTAGTTTCTAAGGTGGAAACTTAGGTCAGGAGCAGCAAATTTATTTCATAAGCGGTTAGAGAGGAATTAGTTTAGGCTTTGAGAGTCATATGATCTCTGTTACAACTAATCAACTCTATTGTTGTAACATGAAAGCAGCCATAGACAATGCATAAATCAATGAACACGGGTGTGTTCCAATAACACCTTATTTACAAAAATGGACAGTGGATTCAATGTCAATGTCAAACCACCATAGTTTGACAATTCTCAGTTTATATCAACAATTTGAGACTTTTTATCTTTTCTAATACAGGCACTTGGTGCTATAAATTTCCCTCTAAGTACTGTTTTAGATGCATCCCACAAATTGTGGTCTGTCATATTTTCACTTTCATTGGAACATGGAGAAGTTTCGGCCATTGACAATGAATCCAGTCTTTATTATTGTCAATCATCACCATCTCAGTGGGCTCAAAGTTAATCCTTACTGTGCTGTTATTAAATGAATGCAAGCCAGGAATGGAAACCTCCACTGTTGCTATCGAAGCTTCTGTACCCTCTCTTCTGTGGGCCCTGCATGGGAGGCAGTGTAGGGTTCCACATTTTTCTCCTTTTTACTTCTTTTTTTAGATTTTATTCATTTATTTGAGACAAAGAGTGAGTAAGAAAGAGAACATGGACAGGGAGAAGGGCAAAGGGAGAGGGAGAAGCAGACTCCCCACTAAGCAGAGAGCCTAATGAGGGGCTCCATCCCAGGACCCTGGGTTCATGACCTGAGGTGTGGGCAGATGCTTAACTGACTGAGCCACCCACGTGCCCCAGTTCCACTTTTTTCAAGGACACCAAAACCAAAGGCACCTTTCCAGCTTCCCTTCTCCAATTACAGTCTCCTCTACTTCTTAAATAAAATAACTTGACCCCTAACACCAACAACCCCCAATAACAAAAAAAATATTGCAAGTTTACTTATCTCTGAAGATGGGTGGATAGGGAAAGGAAATGCATTTCATTTAGATCCCTGAGAAGGGCACATCAAAAGGGTATTAAACATGAAAGAGATTGGCTGGAAAAGCAAACAGGAGAATGAAAGGAGCATCTCAGATTATGATGCAGGTCTGACAATTCTAAAAGGAAAAAGGAAAGGAAAGAGGATTCTGGGAGGAAGAATCTTGAACTATAGCACAGTTTCAAGAAATATTCAGACAGGTCACTGGAAGTACTCAAGTCAAATTCGTCTATTAGAAGAGTCTACATCTCTTCTTCCTTAGCACCTATGCCATGGTTAGTTGTTGGCTGGGAGAAGCTTTCAGGGAGTATGACCTTAAGATTAATGTAATGGTGGATCCCATAAGACCTTAGAAAGAACTTCCAAATTTCCATAGCATCTGATTTCTATCTCCGCTTAGTATAGGAAATAGGTAGGAAAAAAGCCAGTTCCTGTATTACTTGTTGGTTTATAGCTGCTGCAATCACCAAGAGGCAGAGATTACTCCCCTCACCAGGAGTCACCCTGCCAGTGGAACCACCTACCACTGAAAGACCTTCCACACCCCACCCATGCATGCCTTCTGTAGCAATGACAGCTGTCAAAACAATACTTGACAGACATAAGCTGCCTTGTTCTGAACTGCATGAACCACAGAAAAATATGCCTGCTCCAATAAAACAGTCCAATGTTATGATAAAGGCCACTATAGGTACTTCTTGGCACATTATCAGTAGAACATACCTATAATGTATATGCTGTTATGGGCATCACAGCTATAAATTTCTTGACTGTTGCCCAATGTAGGAGCCACTGAAGCATTAGAAGATGTGACCAATGCAGTGATGGGTGAGCATAAATTCTGTGCCTGCTTAGATGGGAACTCAGATTGGGTAAAAGCAAAGCAGATTCAGCTCACTGGACCTTTTAGTCTTCACTGAAGATCAGTGATCCAGAGTAGCAGAGACTAAACCAGCCAGAATACAGGCAACCCTACAACTTCTTCAGAAGCAGGTTTCTCATATACTACAGCAAACATCCTAGAGACACACAAGCAAAATGCCTCATTGGGTAAACTGAGACAAGGGAGTAAAACCAAAACCAAGCACCACTCTCTGGGTACCTCCTTCCCTTCATAATGTTAAGCTATGGGACCACATCACTGCCCCTTCCAGCAGAGCTGTAACTATCTAGATGTGACCTCCCATGATCTATCACTGAGGACCTAATAGATCTTGGTTTCTGATTATAAACTCTTTCCCCTGGTCATTCAAATTCCTCAAAAACAGCTTCCAATCTTGGAATGCTCTGTAGTTTCCCATCTGTTGCCTAAAGCTGGGCTCTCTGAAGATAAAGGGTGAGGCAGTACCCTGTCTGCACAGATCAATCCAGGGCTCTGACCAGCTCCTGGCAGAGGCCAGAATACAAAACTGAATAAACAATTCCCAGGAACATTTACTAATGGTATACCTGGGAGGCACTTTAACAAAGCACTTGAACCCGCAGAACTGACAGCATGCTATTTTAAAGACTATTTTCGATTTTTTTAATTATTCCATATATGCAACATATGCCTACAGAGGTCTTGCTCTGCCCAAACCCTCTATTACACCTGGGACAGTAGTAGTAACAAAAAGCTGCTGTAGTAGTTAAAAGAGCAGTTTGAACCTGGATTAGGATCATGGAAGCAGAACGGAAGGGATGTGGGTGAATTAGGGAGGTGTTTAAGAAGACTAAGACCCAGCCATCCCTCAGCACCTACCATGTGCCAGGCCTCCAGCTTGACTTCAGCAAACTACTATCTGCAGGCTATTTGCAACATGAACATGCAGGAAATGCAGGGCCACTCGTTCCAAAGCAGGAAAGGGTCTTCCCTCTCCCTTGCTCTCTCCACCCCTCTAGACCACAACACCATTCCACAAAGGCTCAGCAAGGCTAAGTGAGGCCTTCAAGCCAACACAGAATATGGGAGGAGACCTGCATCTACTAGAATGGGCCTGCCTTAGGGACATTCACGGGGCAATTGAGGTCCATCATCAGGGCCCACCCTGTGAGTCAGCATCACACCCTTGCCCAGGTCCCCACGGGGGGCAGACATTGCCGGGTGGAGGCAGGAACTGAGCTGCTGAGACACTGTCTGGGTGATGTAGTGGAAGGGTGGGACCCCCAGTGAGTGCTCCATTGTTCCGCTGGACTTCACTTACAAAACACAAGTTCAAAGATAATATTACTAAGACTTTCAAGTTGGCTGACACAGAACATGAAACCTTGAGTGCAGGGCTCTTCTGAGCCCAGGGCCTTTTGCAGCTGCACTGGTCACACACCCATGAAGCCAGGCCCGGTGCCAGCCACCGCGTTAGACTCTGTGATAGAAGAATGAGTCAGATGCAATCCCCACTGGGACAGGGCAGAGAACCACAGGACTCTCTTGGGACTTGAGGGAGATTTGACAGAGGTGAGGTCTAATTGAAGTGCAAACTGTAACTGGCTGCTGGGGGATGAGGGAGGTGGCGGGGAGGAACCTCCCAGAAGGAGCAGCAAGTGCAAAGGTCTAGAGATGAAGCAAGAGAAAGCAGGGAGCATCTGGGGATCCATGGCTGCAGCGCAGAGTAACCAAAATGAAAGGGAGTGGGGCAAAATGAGACCGGAGAGGTAAATGGGACAGATTATAAAGGGCCATGAAAAAGGTGCAGGGGGAAATCCTAAAAAGTTTCAAGTTGAGAAGTGATCAAATTCTATTTGTGCTTCAGACATCACATTCTAGAGAGTAAACTGGAGCAGCTAACCGCAGAAGCGTGAAGCCCAGCAGCGTGACATAAGAAGATCATGCAGGAGTAAGCCGTGTTGTGAAAGCAGAGGAGAGGGGCCACAGGCTGGACGATCCGGAAGCTATGCCTGACCTGCCTGATGAGAAGTGAACTACTGTTTGTAGGTGGAAGGGAGTAGAGTGGGGGTAAAATGGTTCCCAGCAGAGGAAACTGGAGGTGTGGGGGTAGCGGTATGTTGTCTTCTGGGGACTAGTCCTTCCACATGGCTAGAGCAGGGAGTAAAAAGCAAGACTGGCCAGAGAGGAGGATGGACAAATGTGCAACTGTCAGAAGCAACAATGGAGGAGATGGGCCTCTGCGCTGAAGACAAGAAGCCAAAGACTAAAGCAAATTTCACCCCAGAATGGCTACTTTGTTGTATTTGCAGAAGTTGTAGCTGGGCAGACTGGAGACAAGAAGCCCAGTCAGGAAAATTGTACAATAATCTAGATCAAGCATCCTGTTACCTGGATGAAGAACGTGGCAGTGGGGTTGGAGAGGTGTTAAGAGGGTGGAATTGGAGGATCTGGTGGACAATTGAAAATAGGTGAGAATCAAGAGGAGGAGGTCACAGAGGATGTCCACATTTCTGGTGTCTGTGTGGATAGTGTTGTCGTTCCCTGACAACCCCAGGACCCCAGGGAAGGAGCGCACAGAATGGAGGAGAGGAAGAGCTGGTCTTTCCTGTGTTCTGCTCATTAGATATTTAGGTGAGATGTTTGGTAGACATGGGGTACAGGGATCAGGCATCACATGAAGATTCTGGGCTTGGCTATAAGGTTGAGTGTTTTCCGCATATCCTTGGTAATAAAACCATAAGGGAGTATGAGGTGTTTCCAGTAATTCTAACCCCCCTCATGGGGACCAACAGTGTCTCTGGGTGAGAAGCCCCATCACTCCTGGTTTCAAGCAGGTACTGGTATCACATGGCTGAGGAGAGGTTAGACTGCAAGTCTTCCAGATCATTTGGTGGAACCTCTAACTCATCAGTCTCTCCCACCCTCTAACATTTATTTTCCTTTTCACATCACAGGAAAGTTCAATTCAACTTCAGAGTCAGACCTTCTAATGCTATGACATCAAAATTACACTTATTTAAAGATTGTTTGCTGTCTCATGCTATCTTCCAACTTCTCCTCTTGGGGAACCGCACCTTCTCCTGGCACTTTCCTCTTCTTTGTACCCCCAAAACTCTGATCTTCCAGCTGTTACATCCCTTCCCCACTAGCCTGTCTGCCCTCCTTTCTGCCTGCCTTGGTAATTCCCATCATATATCTCTGTGACTGATGAACAGGGAGTTAATCAGAGTGCAGTCAACTGTACACTCGAATCATGGACTCATTTTGAGTTGTCTTAATTGAACCATCTCCCTGGGAAAGATGAACTGCAGATAACAATCGGGAAGGCATGTGCAAAGGGTAAAGAGATGGGTCTTCTAAAATGAATATATGTCACAGTCAGATGACAAGAACCTTAGGTTCACCTAAAATCATTCAGCCTGCCAACCATCACTCAGCACATGTTTACTTTGTGCCCCATGCCCTGTTGGAATCTCCAGGAATTCAGGTTTCTGATTGTCTCTGCCCTCAAGCTATTTTCTCTGCCTTTGCCTAACCTGAAGACTTGAAAGCTTGAAGACTCTTCAGGGAAGGATGAACTTGGAGATGGCTTCCTCATGACACCAAAGAAACAGGTGATATAGGCTGTTTCTTTTCAGATAAAGGAAAGTGGCCCAGGTATGAAAACCCTCTCAGTAGAGCTTAGCTTCTTCTCTAGAAAGAAGCAAAAAAGGTTGCAGCAGACACTGGCCATTTTCCAAATGGTTTCCCCCTGCTTTGCAAACAGAACTACATTGCCCACCCTGCCTTGTCTTTGGGTGGTTGAGAGTTCTAGCCTTGCAGATTCGTGGGTGCCAGGTCCATTCAGGCCAACACTCCCTCACACAGGGCAGAGCAGGAAAAGGTGTGACCTGTCCACAGAGTACTTTGAAAAGCAGGGTCTTTCACTGCCAGAATCCATGTTCAGGTGAGGCCAAGCTCTTCAAAGTCCATTCCTACAATTTCAGGGAGGAAATGAGCCCATTCTACCTCTCAGATAAAGGATAATTTAAAAAGTGGCATCTGCAGGTAGAGAGCCAGGGTACAACTTAGACTCTTAAAATCTTGCTCAGAGTCTCTGATGGTTCAAAATCAGAAGGGACAGAGGCACATTCAACTAAAACTAAATTCTGGCCAGTGTCTGCACTCAGAAGGAATAATTAGTGAAGGCAATCAGGTTCTGTTTATCCTTCTATCCCAAGGAAAAAATCATTGGTTATTTTCAGCAAGGCTTTATATCACCATTCTAGATGCCAGTCCCAGGAAATACTAATTTGGCTTGGGCCCCTGCTATGAAATGCAACCCAGCTGATATTCAAACATGCATAAACATCATCATTTGCTAATAGTGGTTAATGGCTTTAATCATAGAATAAAACAAATCAATAATTAACCTTAGCAGTAGAAGTGCAACTTGGATTCAAAAACAATGAATTCACTAATGGTTCTTGTTGCCATTAGTACATATACGTCAGGGTAAATATGCAGAAACATGTCCATTTCCAAGTAGTTAATCTATTCATAAATTATCAGATTATGACTCCAATTTGGACATGAACGAGGGCAGGAAGCAATACAGCTACCAAGGTATCTCTAATTTATAAGAAAATGCTAAGCTTACATGTGAAACCACTTATTTACCACTGCTCTCACATTAAATGTTGGGTCTGTGCCAGAAGCAGGTGGCAGAGAGCAGGAGAGTGACCGCTCTGGCTCAGGGAGCCCACGGCCCGGCAGAATAGGTAACCGCAGTCATGTGATGAAGGCTCTGACAGACAGCTGCTTTAATGTTGGGACTGCACACAGGCAGATGCACATGAACTGCCTGGCAAAGCCCGGAAAAGAGAGTCATTATAAGAACGACAACTGAGGGGCACCTGGGTGGCTCAGTGGGTTGAAGCCTCTGCCTTCGGCTCAGGTCATGATCCCAGGGTCCTGGGATCGAGCCCCGCATCGGGCTCTCTGCTTGGCAGGGAGCCTGCTTCCTCCTCTCTTCTCTCTGCCTGCCTCTCTGCCTGCTTGTGATCTCTGTCAAATAAATAAATAAAATCTTAAAGAAATATTAAAAAAAAAAAAAACTGAGTTAGGTCATGAAGGATGAATGGAGGTTGCCAGAATGACAAAAGTGAAAGGTCAAAAATAAAAATGATAAAGAAAAGGAAACAAGCCTCTCAAAGACATTGCAAGCATATCTGTGTGGCTACCAAGTTAGGGACTCATAAGGATGCCACAGTTACTGGAGCTGGGGAGGGAAGAGCAAACCTGACCACAGAGGGTCTGGGGTATCTTGCTGAGTTTTTTCATTTTTTTTCTAATAGACAATGAAAGCCACACACACACACACACACACACACACACACATATCTGTAAGTAATTAGAAATAAGATACACAAGCACTGGGAATTTTATTCATATGCTTTTTATAGATAGAAATATATGTGAGGAAATGTATGTTTATCTTGTTTGTCTCAAATCATAAGCAATTTCCCTAAAGGCTCAAATGATAGAGTAATTCTCAGGATTTAGAAGTGCTGAGCTGGACAACCCCTATGATAAATGCAAAGATTTCTACCCAAAGGCTAGCCTGGACTTGGATCATATGCAGTTTTATTTACATCTGACTATGATTTGTTTTGTGGTGATTTGTTTTTAACACAAGATTTGAGTAAGTCCAAGATCTTTTAAGATAATCTGGCAGATTCTCTCTCCCTTTTATGAAGGGTGATATAGCAGATACCTCTGTTTACCTACCTAGACAGAGGTCAATCCGCTTTCCTAAATGCTAGGGGTGCGGGGGGGGGGGGGGGTCGCTCTGATTTTGTTCCTGTGGCTACTGCTCCCCCTTCTGACTAGAGCAAATGTTGATTGGTAAAAGCCACTCATGTAGATGGCATTGTCCTTGCCAGTGATTGGTCTATCACCAAATTTGGGGCAATGATATGAAAGATGAGATCTACAGGGGCTTCTCAGGAAAATGTTTCTTTCTGAGAAAAAGGATTATATACTTCCTTGTTCTGTCTCAAGAATTAATAGGAAGCTATCAGTTATTGTAAGGGGAAGCAGCCTGAAGACAATACCAGTTTCTAAAGATAGAAAAGCAAAAAAGATGAAAAGAAGCTGAATCTTCCATTATGCAGCTGAGTTACTGAAATAATCAACTATGAGCCACCCTACCTCCAGGTTTCTAACCTGAAATAATAAATTTCTTCTTGTTTAAGCCAGTGGCCCATCATATCCCTGCCATCATAAGTGGTCTACAGCAGGCTTAGCTCAACTGGCACACACCAATGCTGCCATGTTGGTTGTAATGGCTGGCACTCATCCTAATAGGTGAGAGCCTGTGCTGATAAATATTTCACTACTCCTGGGGCACCTGGGTGGCTCAGAGGGTTAAGCCTCTGCCTTCAGCTCGTGTCATGATCTCAGGGTCCTGGGATCAAGTTCTGCATTGGGCTCTCTGCTCAGCAGGGAGCCTGCTTCCTCCTCTCTCTCTGCCTGCCTCTCTGCCTACTTGTGATCTCTCTGTCAAATAAATAAATAAATAATCTTTAAAAAAAATATTTCATTACTCCTTATCTAGGGATCTGGCTAAAAGTCACAAAGAGAGAGTTTTGAAAATAGCAAGAGAAGAGGGACTCATCACATACAAGGGAGCTCCACTAAGGTTATGGGAAGATTTCTCAGCAGAAACTGTGTGGGCCAGGAAAAGGTAAGGATGATATATTAAAAATATTAAAAAGAAAAAAAACCTATCAACTAAGAACACTATACCCAGCAGAGCTGTCCTTCAGAAAGAAGGAGTAATAAAGACTTTCCCAAACTAACAAAAGCTAAAGAAATTTAGTACCACTACACCTGACTTATAATAAAGGTTAAAGAGAGTTCTCAAGCTGAAATAACAGAATGCTAATTGACAATGTAAAAAGAGGGCATGTGGTTGGCTCAGCCATTAAGTGTCTGCCTTTGGCTCAGGTCATGATCCCAGCGTCCTGGGATTGAGCCCTGCATCAGGCTCCCTGTTTGGTAGGTAGCCTGCTTTTCCCTCTCCCACTCCCCCTGCTTGTGTTTCCTCTCTCAGTGTGTCTTTCTCTGTTATATAAATAAAATCTTTTTAAAAAAATGTAAACACATATGAATGTCTAAAACTCACCAATAAAGGTAAATATGTAGTCAGAGTCAGATTCTCTAATATTATAATAGTGGTGTGTGAATCACTTTCAATGCAAATTTAAAAGTTAAATAAATATATTAAAAACAACTTAATAATTTGTAACTGGGTACACAATATAAAAAAGATGTGAATTATAACATTAATAGCCTAAAATGGTTTGAAGAAAAGATACAGTTTCAGTATGCAGTCAATATTAAGTTGTTATCACTTTAAAATAGGATAACTATAAGAGATTTTATGTAAGCCTCATGGTAAACACAAAGGAAAAACCCACAGAAGATATATTTTAAAAGTGACATAAAGGAATCAAAACACACTACAACAAAGTCATCAAATCACAAAGGAAGACCCCAAAAGAAAAAGAAAGAAACAAACCAGTGAGAGAATAATTAGCAAAATGGCAACAGTAAGTCCTTACTTATCAATAATTACTTTAGACATAAATAGATTAAATTCTCCAATCAAAGGGCACAGAATATCAAAATGGGTTTAAAAAAAAAAAAGATCAAATGATATCCTGCCTATAACAGACTCATTTTAGCTTTAAGGACACACATAGGCCAAAAATGAGGGTCGGAAAAAGATATTATATTACAAGTAAATGGTAACAAAAAAACAAAACAAAACAAAAAAACAAAGCAGAGGTAGCTATACTTAACATCAGACAAAGTAGACTTTAAGCTAACAATGGTCATAACAGATAAAGAAGTTCATTGTATAATGATAAAGGGGTAAATCCATAAAAAAATTATAACAGTTGTAAATATTTATATACCTAACATCAGAATACTTAAATATTTTAAGTAAATACTAATAGATTTAAAAGGAGAAATAAACAATTAATACAACAATAGGGGATTTTAGTAACCCATACACAACAATGGAAAATCATCCAGACAGAAAATTAACAAGGAAACAGAGGATTTGAACAACACCATAGACCAAATGGACTTAACAGACATATACAGAATATTCCATCCAACAGCAGCAGCAAACACATTCTTTACAAGTGCACACAGAACACTATCCAAGAGACAGCATGTGTTTTAAGCAACAAAACAAGTCTTGACAAATTCAAGAAGGTGGAAATTATGTCAAGTATCTTTTCTGAACACATAGCATGAAACTAGAAATCAATAACAGGAAAAAAAAAAACAGGGAAAATCACAAACAATGGACATTAAACAACACACTCCTGAAGAACTAATGTATAAAAGAAGAAATCAAAAGGGAAATCAGAAAGTATCTTGAGACAACAACATACCAAAGCTTATGGGATGTAGCAATAGCAGTTCTAAGAGGAAAGTCTATAGCTATAAATGCCTACATTAAGAAAAAAGAGGGCTGCTTGGGTGGCTCAGAGGGTTAAAGCCTCTGGCTTCGGCTCAGGTCATGATCCCAGGCTCCTGGGATCGAGCCCCGCATCGGGCTCTCTCCTTGGTGGGGAGCCCGCTTCCTCCTCTCTCTCTCTCTGCCTGCCTCTCTGCCTACTTGTGATCTCTCTCTGTCAAATAAATTAATAAAATCTTTAAAAAAAAAAAAGAAAAAAAGAAATATCTCAAATAAACAACCTAATGTTACACCTCAAAGAACTATAAAAAGAAAAACAAAGTAAGCCCACAGTTAGCAGAAGGAAATAATAAAGTTCAGGGCAGAAATAAACCAAATAGTGTACAGAAAATCAATAGAAAAGATCAACAAAACTAAGAGTTGATTTTTTTTTTTAAAGAATAAACTAAATTGACAAACCTTTATCTAGGCTAACCAAGAAAAAGAAAGTGGGAGCTCAGGTAACTCAATGAATGAAGAGTCATTACAACTGATACCAAAGAAAAACAAAGGATCTTAAGAGACTACTATGAATGCTCACAAATTAGACAACCTAGACGAAATGGATAAATTCCTAGAAATATACAATTTAGCAAAACTAAGTCACAAAGAGATATAGGATCTGAAGTGACTAATAATAAGTAAAAAGATTGAATCAGTAATCAAAAATCTCCCAACAAAGAAAAGTTCAGGACCAGATAGTTTCACTAGGGAATTATATCAAATATTTAAAGAAAATGAATGCTAATCCTTCTCAAAATCTTCCCAAAAAACTGAAAAGGAAGGAATACTATTCCTGATGAATACAGATGAGAAAATTCTCAATGAAATAATAGCAAGCTGAATTCAATGCAATGGAATATTATTCAGCCATTAAAAAGGTAGGAATTCTACCATCCAAGTCTACTATTCAAGTATAGACGAATCTTAAGAGCATTACACTAAATGCAGTAAGTCAGACAAAGGAAGATAAATACTGGATGATATCACTTCTAGGGAAATCTTTAAAAATCTAACCTAGAGAAACAAAAAGATTGGTGGTGGCCAGAGGCTAGGGGATGGGGAAAATGCAGAGATCTTGGTCAAAGGGTATATATCCAATGATAACATGAATAAGTTCTGAAAATCTAATATGCAGCATTCTAACTATAACTAACAATACTGTACTGTACCTGATATTTGCTAAGAGCAACATACCACAAAAGAAGGGGGTGGGTAACTATGTGAGGTGAAAAGTGTGTCAACTAACTTTATTGTAGTAATCATTTCACAAAATATACATATATCAAATCATCACATTTTACACCATACACTTATATAATGTCATATGTCCATTATATTTCAATAAAGCTAGTAGGGGAGACAAGGTGGAGAAGCAGTTGGAGCCAAATCCCAGAGACCCTACAGTGAGAATATGAGATTTAATTGGATTTGGAAAACCACAAAGTGCCATTGCCAATTTGCAGATCTCCCATGGTTTCCTTGGAGCTAACTGACAGACAATACATTTGGACTCAATTGTCAGCTTTGGCCCCAACAGCTCCTACCAGACACGACTTGTCATACTGACAGTTCGGCTCCATGTCTCACCAAGTAGAACTCAAGGTCTAATCTGGGCCAATACCTGATCTCTGCCTCATCTCAAGAGAGACCAATAAGATAAGGAGTTAGATCCTTAGAATCATGGAGAGCCCTCAAAGATCCTCTAACACCTAACAGTCCAATTGAGAAATGTAAGAGGCCAAAGGGGAAATAATTGCCCCGGAGCTCTACTGGGATTAAAAACTAGAACCAGACCTGAAACCTACCTATCCTCAGGCCAGTGTTTTGTTCCAACATGGCACTAGTTTTACAAACATGCTGGTCTTGCAAAATAGTCACAACAGTCCTCATGCCATCTACCTCTCGAGGGTCCTACGAGCATCTGTGCGTGTATCTATATGTGTGCACGCACATACAGGAGAAAAACATGATAAAAAAAAATAAGACACGAGGACTTTCAAAGGACATTTATAGGGACATAGCACAAACATCCCTCCAGCCTGGCAATTTCCCTCCTACTCAAAGAGATCATTCATTGGAAGAAGTGAAAACATGACAACCCACTTCTGGGCATGGGGACAACAAAACTATTCCTATTGGGAAAAAACACACACACACACACACACACTAAAAGTGCTGATTCCTAAAATCCTTTCCTTTCTCCTGCAGACTGTGCCTCTCGTCCTGTCACCACCCCAACATCCAGCACTCCTCCAGTGGCCAGGCAGGCAAGGACCAGTGGTTAATGGCTAGCAGGCTAAGGTAAAAAATCTGTCATGCCCTTTTCTCCAGTGTCTCTGCACTTACTTAAAAGCCATTTCATTACATTTAAAGGCCCAAGACACTTGTAACTCTATTGAAAAATCAAAGTCACTTAGGAACCTAGAAAGTGGAAATGGCTAGAACCTGGTTTGGAGTAAGGATCGGATGTGGTCACCAAAGTTCAGGTCATCGCCAGTTTATCCCGGTCATCCCTGCCATGTGTGGCTGGAAATGGAGACACAAGTCTTTCCAGAATGGCTGTAACTTTCAGGCCATCTGCTCACCATGCAGTAAGGAGAACAAGTGACAAGAGCCAGCTGGACAGTGACAGCCAGCCACAGCTCAGTCTCAGGAACATGCCTCTCCCTGGACAAGCAGTCACAGTGTGCTACATGGGCCTCCTCGCCCCCAGCTGACTTGTGAGCTTCTTAAGCCTGCAGACAGGGAAGGATTCCTCTCTGGGCCCCTCGTAGACCCTGCAGAAGCTATACCAGTGTTCAAGACACACAGTTTACCATGCTTGCTTCATTCCCAACCACACCTCCTTCTTCTTCCTGCGAACCCAGAGACTTTGCTTATGATATCTTCATCCTGCCGGGATATCATTTTGCTGCATGTACATCTTATCTCATCCTAAGTCCAAACCCCTGAAAGGTAAACTAGCCAACCTTGCCACTGCCAGACTGCCTCCTGCCATCCTGGGACATAGAAACGCCAGACAAATGAAAGAACAAAAGAGGCTTTTATCTAAATCGGGACTGCGGTTTCTATGCAGTGGTCTTATCAGACCACCCTCGAGAGTCTTTCTTAAGTAGGTGTCCAATGAGTGTTTGTCTACTGAAACAGAAAGCCACCAGACCGATCGCTATGTCTGCCTCTGAAAATCCAGGACAGGAGTGAACAAAGCCAGTTAGAAGCCCTTTGTCTGTAGGAGTCACAGTTTGTCTTTCCAACTGCAAGGAAAGGGGAGAAGTAATGTCTGGTCAATTCTAAACTAATGTTAGGCAATTAAACCCAGGGGGCCTGTTATAAGGTCAGAAGTCAGAGAAACCAAATTTCCAAACAAAGTTGGAATACATTTAAAGAAGCTTAAAATCTCCAAAGACGAAAATAGCTGAAGAATGATGTCTGAGGAATTCGGATTTAACTCAGCAAGTGACAGTTCAGCAAGAGGAGCTGTGAGCTGGGCAGTGAGACAAGCTGATGAGCTCATCGTTGGGCCACCCACAATTTGACCCAACCTGCTACGGGCAAGAGAGGTGGAGGCCCATATTGGCTTCTTAAAAGGTGGAGAGAAATGGATGTGACTCAGCTGACCCCAAGGTCTGGAGCAAAGGCTTACTTGGACATCTAACGCCACTGGTTCCGGATAAGATGTGGTTTTGAGATGGGGGTGGTGGAGGAGGAAGCCAAAAAGGAAGGATAGAAATGCATTTGTAAAATCCTTGAATTGTGATAAAAATCCAATACAGTTGAAATTTCATCAGTTTTAGGAAACATTCCCAGAGTGGAGGGGAAGGGGCTAGGTTTTATAAGGTCAAAAAGTCAACAATAAAGGAACTGTCCTGTGGTCAGGACAGAGCCAAGCTGACATTTCAGCCCAAAATGCATTCCTTTTGAGGGCCAGGATTTTAAAGAATGTGCTTTTCAGCCTCTCCCACAAGCTCACACAGGCAGCCGAGGCAGAAGGAGCTGTGTGCGCAGCGAGATGTGTTTTTCTCATTACCCTTAGATGCCTTTCAAGGCCTGCTCCCTGACTCCTCCCTCCTGGCACCTCTCCCAGACAGAGTGGGCTTGGCTGGAGGGTTGTGAAAGGAACACACTTGGGGAGAGGAGGCAAGAGAAAATGTTTTAAGGTCTAGCTATGTCGAGGACTCGCAGAGTGTCATCTGGTCAGGTTGATGACAAGTGTGTAAGTCAAGGGGAGAATGCAGTCCTGCTCAGAAATCCACAGATCTGCCCTCTGATGTGTAAAAAGCTCAAGTCAGAACATTGCTAAAGGCGACCTGGCACGCATTCATTCATTCACTCATTGATTTATTTAACACATACTTCTCAAAAGCCTTCTCTTCACCCAAATACACACAAAGGAAATAGTGTCAGCCCTGGAGCCATGTCTCAAATGATCACAACGCAACCACTAGTCATGTTTTTCTGGTCATGGGCTGCAACGCTTTGCTAAAATCTGCTGTGGTTTACTCTGTGGAGAAAAAGAAGGGGACTAGGTATTGGGAAGACTAGGGATGACCATGGCCATATTTAGTGCTCTCAGACAGCTAATCAACCAACCAATATAAACTGAACACTGCCTGTGAGTCTATGAATCAGAATATATTTCTGGGCAAACTGGAAATATGGGTTTGGTACATGAGATTTCACTTTGCAGACACGTGTGATGGGGATGTCCTAATCCAGGATACCCGTGATCAAAAAGCAAAAGTCATTTCAAACCTTCTGGACACAATAGAATCTTCAGAATAAGTTTACTGGTGAACATTTATTTTTATTGCGCAGTTAAAACTGAACTTTTTCATTATAACAATAGGGGTCCTTTTTGCTTTGAGCTTTACATATTCAGCTACTGAGATGAAAAAATCTCCTGGTAATTTGACAAGTGATTTCCACATTCGTACCAAAATTACATATAAAACGAAGGTCTAAGAAAACATTGCAACTAATCAGAATGTCTTAGAAGCCCTTATTCTACAGAAGTACTAAGGACAATGTACAAAGCATACACATTTTTCCGGTCTCTAAATTAGTTCATAAACGTCATTTGCATTTTTAATGTAGTAAGAGATGATACCAGTACAACAGTAATTCCCACACAACGTTACATGGCTTTCTGAGGCAGAAGCCATATATTTTTTGGCCTTTGCTAAAGGAATTTTGGATACTAAAAGGCACAAACCATGCTTATGAACACATGCATTCACACACATATAACAAATATCAATTCTTTGTGAGAATAATAGGAAAAGAGGAAATTCACAGTATTGAAGGGATATCCAGTGCTCAGTGCCTTCAGATAAGTCCCAATCCAAATCAACAGCAGTCATGTTTCCTAAACTATAATGCAAAGATATTAACAGATGTTAAAATATTAAAATATTAATAGGTATTTTGCCACAGAGAGGTGCAGTGGTCAACTCAGTTTGGAAAAATGGTAGATCTAACCAAATAAGCTGGCATTTTGTTTGTTGTTTGTTTTTATTGCTGATCATGAAGGTGCTGTAATGTATTCACACACACTGTGAATTCAAGATTGGGACAGACTATGCTCCATTTTCTCAACCTAATTATTAACCACAGAACCCTTTTTCTCAGGGGATTACAGTCTTCTGTGGGAATGCTTCTACAGAGGACAATTATCTTTGTCTTGGCCATAAATACCTTAAAAATCATCTTGGCCCTGTGGAATTTCCTTTGACCCATCCATGCAAAGACAATCCCTCCTCTGTTCCCCCACAGCAGTCTGAATAGAATATACAGAATCCCAAGTATTTTCCTGCTTTACATATACCTTATGTATTTACATTTCCAACATTATATATCCACATATGTAAGCTCCTTCAAGGCACAAATTATACATTCACATGTCCTCAATGCTTGGTTCATGGCCATGATATTAATCTTAATAGAATGAATGAATGAATGAATGTTACTATTTAAAAGTAATCTACTTCACTAAAGATAATCAGTTTCTCTATTTGAATAACCTCACCCTATCTATGGGTAATACTGACCAATTCATTCTGCCACACGTACTGTCATGTGTGATGTAACATACGTGTTGGATTACACCCAGGCGCTCTTCAATAGTCTCTGTCAGGTTCTGCGCAGCTGATCTTTCTCCTGCTAGTACTATAGCCCTCCGGCACCAGCCTACCCTCCTGCTCTGACTTTCCACAGTTTCCTACTCACATCCTCCATCTCAAACAGCAAGACCCCATCTTCTCTGAATCTGGCTGACATTTCTCTGCCCCTGACCATTTCCTGCACCATTCTTTCCATCCTCAGTCTTTCGGCAAACCACACAATGACTACTAAAGCCTGGGAATGCACTATGCACTGGCTACAAAGATGAACAGATAATGGCTGCTGCTCTCAAGATCACAGTGGCCACATACACATGCTGTGACAGAGTCCAGTATGGGCCACTGTGTCAGCACAACAAGGGGACTGGAGCAGGACTTCCTGAGCAGGAGCTGCTTACTCCTGACCATTCCTTGAGTTCCCTGTTACCAATGAGTGTGGTCACTGATCCTCAAAAGAATCTGGGCTCCACGCGCTCTCTCCTGCTTCCCATTTCCACATAACAAACACGCAGGGCTTGGCCATTGAGGCCATCAGGCATCCTCATCCATGCACCGAACTGTATGAGTTATAACTGAGACTGCTCTACAAACAAAGGCTGAGATTAGGGAAGAAGGAAATAGGAAGTAAGAAGCAACCTAGCAGGGCACCCCTCATGGTGCTGGTGATGGCGGCATCTTATAACTGTTGTCAAGCAAGATGGAAGTTATAGCATTGTCACTGTCCACACATGAGTACTTGATATTTTAATCCACAAACCATTTAAAAAACATTTGAAGGGAGAAAAAAATGAGTCCTAGATTCTCACCTTCTGGTCAGATCAAGAAAACACCAGCTCTAGAACTTGTAAACATGTGTCAGGTCTAGAGAAAAAAGCCCAGATCAATGATATAGCGCTCTGAGAAGAAATGCTCATAATTTGCTCTGAATGTCACAGAGGGAAGTGTTGCCCAGAGAACCAAAGACACCAGCAACTCTAAATCTGAGTCCATGGGAAGTGACCATCTTGTGAAGACCACTGAGGAATACTGCAACATATTTCGCTTGTATTTTCATTTTAATGTATGTACAAGTATCCACACAAACCCTAAAGAGCTCTTTCAATAAGGCAGAATTACAGTTCTAAGCTATAAAGCATTGTGGTCATAGTTTAATTGGCAGTACTGTTTTCCTCAGAGGTACATAAAATAACGGTACATCTTAAAATCAATAGTGTCTTAGATGCTATGAAACACAGAGGCTACTTGCTTACCCAGTTAACCCACTGAAAATAACTGTGATTAAGTTTTCTCTTTATGTATCGCTCCAGTTGAGTTGAAAGCTCCTCTAGTCCATTAGCTATCCACCTGAGCTCCAGAAATATGTCAGTGCTCTTTGTGTTCTCTGGAAGAGAACAGCAAAATGTGAAAAACTTTAATATTTAATACTGGCCTGTTATCCTCATTTCTGGTTTCAGGAATTAGATGGGGATGACTTCATTGCTCTGCAGGCAACTGTATTGATGGAACGGGCCTCACTCTGTGCAACAGATGTGCTCCCAGAGAAGATGTGCTTAATTTAGATTTTTAAAAATTCAATTGTGCTCCCACAGAAAACTAGTTTGCTTAAGACATCACACACACACACACACACACACACAGGTACACATAGGCATATACACACAATTTTTCACCTAAGACTCCTACAAACATGGATCATTAGACCAGTTGGGAGCAGAACCCAGGTCTGCATGCTCAGTTTCCTGAACCCAGTGGCCACCCCCACTCCTTTGAAGGATAATTATCTCTTTAGATTTATAAATTACAGAAAAATTGAAAACTCTTTCCACGTTACCTCTTTAACATGGGACAACACAGTGTTACTAACAAGTATGTAATTCATATATCTACAAGCCTTTGCTGTAGGCTTTTGTGTCAAGAAATAGGAAAGTGAAAACCAGATGCTCAGCCTCGAGGAGGGGATTGCTATTGATGGGATTTTCAAAACGAGAAAACGGTCCAGGTCTAAGGAAATGGTGTTCGGTCACAGTATCCTAAGAGTGTTCACTGGAAGGATTTTCTCCTCCTGTCATTCTGAAATCTTAATGGGTTTGAATTGATTCACTGAGCCATGCCACTGAAAGGGAAGGGAAATGTCAAGGCTCCGTGTTTCCAGTCACGCATTCGGGGGCCAGGCCAAAACGGACTTCAGAACTTCTAGGTTTGAATGTGTTTCTACTATGAAAAATAACTCATTGCACAAGTCTTTCCAAGCACCCAAAATATTCCCCGCCTTGCCCCGGGTCTCCCTCCATACAGAACGTAGAGCCTACCTGGCACTCCTTCTCTGGAAGATGACTGTAGGGATGCGGAGGTCAGCCCTACACCTACGGCTACGGAAAAGCCACCTCATCTGCTTTACTATTCCAAGGGGCCGGGGCTGTAGTTGCCATGGGAACAATGTGTCTGATACCATTACACCACAGTCAACAAACACCTTAACCATGGTGGGTAGAAGGGAGGAAAGTTGAGGAATATGCCCAGAGACCAGCAGTGGTGACAGTGCCTCCAGCACACTCTGCAGAAGATAGTAAGACCTTCTTAGAGCAGCTCACCCTGGCACCTGGAGGCTGCAGGAGACACTGTCCTGGAAACTTTGTGCTACCTGGCACGTATGACCTCCCTCACTTCACTACATAAATTGCCACTAGTCTGGAGGCCTCAGATGGCCCCAATTGTCTCTGTCCAAACCAGGGAAGAACTCTAAGAAGAGAATCAGAGACTTGAGTAGAGAAGGGTATCGGTCTGTAGCAGGAGATGTTGCCTCACTAAGAACTCAATACAACCTGAAGGGAAATACACAATGGTGTCATTACCTGTTCTAGAACTGAGGTCAGTGAGCCATCAGTCAAATTATGTACCTCGATATAAAGCCAACTGAAGGCACTCTTCCTGCACATCCCTACACACAGTTCTAAGACCTTTCCTGCTTTTTTCTTAAGCAAGTTTTTTTCTTAATCACCACAAGGATCTCAGTGCAGGGAGGAAAACACACCCCTAAGGAGAGGAGAGATGCTAGTGATTTAGTGGGGTAAGGACCACATGTGTGTGGGTGGTTGGGTGTGGAAACAGAGGCACTCTTCCAAGGAATGGAGACATGAGCCCAAGTTCCCACCAATTAAAAAGGATGTCACTTTCCCATCTGCCCCCAGAATGGGAGTTGAGCTCACACTGCTGAGCGGTGCTGCTCAAAATCCACCTTCCCAACAAGAGAGGAGCAGAGGCAGCAGCAGAATACCAGGCACAAAGGTGTCTAACCCCTGCCTCCTCCCCCAGGGAGGAGCTTTGTTTAAGCTCCAGTTTCAAGTAGACTACCTTGCTGAGAGCTCAGCTCTAGACTCGTCCCTGAACCATACAGATCTCCAAGCCAGAGACAACCTGTGTCAATGCTGGCAGAGGAGAAAGTAGGGGTCATCACTCACATTTCTGAACCACACATTGCCCAATAACTGTCCCACAGCTGGAAGGCTGCATTCCGTTAACTGGTTCCTTGGTCTGAGGCCAAACTATCAGGCAACACTTCCTGCTAACATGTTGGATTTTCCAACATAGAATTATTTATTCATTAAGGTATTTAGACCTAAAGACTGTTCAGGCTTTTTCATTTTCTTACCCGCCCTATTAATCTATCATTGGAATTATACATTTGATTCCCAATTATAAGCCAAGACTTACCTGCAGGATCCTGATATTGTCTTAGAAATGCAGAGTTGAACCCAAAACAAAGCCAATAAAGAAGGCATCTAAAATTCCTTGGCACCACCATGGAGTTTGAGTCTTATTTAAAACAACTATTCATTTTAATGACTGTTCAAGTTTATTTTCATAAAAATGTGTTTTACATAAGCCCCAAAGTTTCATATACAATTAATTCCCTTCACAAAGAAACTGTGCTTCAAACCCAGAATGGTCATGCTGGTCTCCATGACGGTAGAGCTTGTTTCTTTCAAGTTGTAGTTGCCTTTTTAACACTGTAATTAAGCTTAAGGGAAAAAAATCATAATACAAACCAAATAAATCCTGCCCTTCATACAATTATGTATGGTATGTGGCGAGAAAAAAAATGATCCAGGCTTTGTTCATCTTAAAACACATTTGGCAGCCACTTCAGTTAATAAGCTCCTTTCTCTTTCTGAGAACAAGTAAGTCATGAAGTCCAAGCAGCAATGGAGCCACACGGGCGCCTCCAGAAGGAGGTGACAACGCCCCACAGCAGGGACCCACCCCCGGGGCTAAGAATGCTGCTCGGATTCAGCTTCTTCGTGTGGTGAGTTTGTTTTTAAGTCTATCTCTCTGGGTCTTGCTCTCCTTAATGTTTCTGCCTTCGGTGGACCCTAAAATTTACATGGCGAGACAAAGCCCCACAGTGAGAATGTGCAACCCTTGTGCTCCTGCAGAAGCCCATAGACCTCACTGAGTACTGGCCCACCTGCTGGGTCCACTCTCTACTACCCTGCCACTACCCAGTGACTTAAGACCTAGTGTGAGAGACTGTCCCATTGAACCCCACAGTGTTCTCTCGCTGGGGCCTGTACTCCACACACATATGAGTTCTTCCTTGACTGGTCCCAATCATGAGTAAGCTATCCCCCTTTCTTCTTCCCACTCTGTGCTCACAGGCTGGGGAGCAGTGGGGTAGAACGGGGCAACTCCTCAAATCTACCCACATACTCTACCTTCATTTCTACTGCTGACAATCAGAACTTCCAACCTGGACCAAAGCTTTCCAACATCCTGACCATCTCTGAGTTCTCTTCCCTCCAGCCCAAAGAGCACTGCAGGGGGTGTGAGTGTTCTAAACACCCATCTAATCCCATCATGCTTCCTGCTCAGCAACCTTCATCAGCATAATTGATCAAAGCGTGGGCAGACCTTTATGCTGACTTTCAAGAGCCTGGGTCCCCCTTCTTCAAAATGGATGTCTCCAACCTCTTCCTTCTTATTTAGTATAGAAAACATGCTGAACGACTCACTGATCCTGCAAATACCCATCTTTGATGGCCTCTATGTCTTTGCTGATGCTATTCTTTTACTTAGAAGGTCAAGACTAATCTGTTTATATCCTACTTGGCATTCAAGGCTTGGTTCAAATACCACCTCCTCCCTTTAATAAGAACTTTCTTCTTCCCCCCATGAGCCCCATAAAACCCTTACGTAGCTAACTTAGAGCTCTTACTTTGTTTCAAAAATAAGCAACCAATGCTCCAGGTCCCACCTCATATGTCTGCCCTCAGTGAGGACACCTTACACAGCATCCAGTCTGAATGCTTCTGGAGGGCAGAAGCCATATCCGATTAATCTATTTCTCCTGGCGGCTAAAGCAGCTTGCATTTAATGGGCATTAAATATATATTTGTTGACAGAATAACTGAATAAGACACTTCCCCAGAGTTTTGTTTTATAAAGAAGAAGGTTAGAAGGAGGAGAGAAGTAAATTTGCGTACTTTGTTCTGAATTTTGTCTGACACTTTATCACATCAAGGTAGGTAGCAATTCTGTAAATCCCAGATTAGATGTCACTTGCTCCTTTAGGTGAGGTTAGGTTCCTCCCATGTACTATCACACACTCTTACACACATACATACACACACCCCTACTGTGAGTGCTGGCACAGGGCAGAGTAGGTGGGGAGCTGCTTCTCCACTCCTGGCAGTTCTTTCCCCAGAGGTGAGCCTGCACTAGCATCACACTCCTGGCCTTGGCCTCTCTCTTCATTCCTCACTCATCCATGCTGAGTCTGTACTGATCCTTACAAATGGGAAGAAGAGGAACCTGACCTGATAACCCAGCCCTCCTTCTCCCTCTTGGGAGCAAGTTCCCTATAGGAACAACATCCCAGACATGCTTGCTCATCCCCTGAAGTTACTTTCTACTGGGATGCAGGCTCTCTTGCTGCAAATGGGAGCCTTGCCCTGGCCCAGGCTGCTGGGAATGGCAGGCAGCTGGACAAACTCTGAGATTCAGTGTCAGGTGGACCACTTGTCTAAAGGTATAGGCTACATTCTCTAATAACAGCTTCCTGTGAATTTCAGTACTGGTTTGATTTGCCATCTGCCTTACCCTCTCGTCTTGTATCCTGGCTGGCTCAGCTCTTGGGTGAGGAAGAGGAGAGTTACTCATTGGACATTGTAACCCTGACTTCATCTTAGAATAATTTCTTATTTAATCATCAGTGACCACTCTGGACCCTCAGCTCTGTGAGGACTGGCCCTTCTCTCCTTTTCAGCACGTCCAGGAGCACACATGCACACAGCTGGTGTGCACGGAATGTTAAACTCCAATCAAGTTTAGTTTTACAAAAATTTACTTTGTTTTACTAACAAAGCGTTTTACTAACAAAGTGTTTACTAACAAAGTGTTAGTTTTACTAACACTGTTAAGAAAAATTGGAAGAAAGGGGGAAAGAAAACAGGGAGACAAGGAAGGAGAAGGAGTTCTACAAGAGGCTGGTTAGGGAGCCTGGGTGGTTCAGCGGGTTAAGTGTCTGCCTTCAGCTCAGGTCACGATCCTTAGGTCCTGGGACAGAGCCCCACAGCGGACTCCGGCACAGCTTGGGCACCACTGAGATCAGAGCAGGTGCCTCCCTCTCCCTGCCTTTCCCTCTTCCCCACCTCGGAGCTTCCCATCTCACCCCCTTGCCAACTTCTGGCCCCAAACCCAAAGGGAACGTTCACTTCTCATTCTGTCAACCAGGAGCTCCTGGAAGAAGGAACTGGAATGGATATAGGTGAAAGCACCTTGCACCAGGGAGAGAGGTTATTACTGCTCAGAGGCAGCCCCATGATCCTCCAGCCCTGCCGAGGCAGGCCCCTCCCCGGAAGCTCAGAGAGTGGCCTCTGATAGGCAAACGCTGCAGGCTCCTCCCACTGTATCTCCCCAGCCTTGCCTCCGCTGCCCTCCCTCTGCCCCTGCCTTGCGGCTCCGTTCTCATTATCCTTCTGCTAATCGCGTACAGCTGGGCACTTGATCAAAGCTATTGGTTCTGTAACTCACCCGAACGCATCACAAGCGGAGACTTTTATGACCGTCCCGGGATATATATCTCCGTGATATATCTCCTCTGTGAGTGTGCTCTGGTTGCCCCCGGAGTCTAGACACATCTCATTTCAAAGGATGTTTGAGTAAAGGAACCTGAGGCCTCTTACAGGTCTTCCTGCAGACCACCCCCCCACCCCCTGCCCCACCCCACCCTTGGCACCCAACCAACCACCAAAGGGGCACAAAGCATTTCTCAGAAATAGGCAGGAGAATTAAGGTTAATTATTTGTATTTATCTGATCTATAGATGAACTACTATCACCAGGCAGCACTCACAACTGAATACTCCCTGGGACCCCTGCACGGTGCAAATTTTACAAAGAAATTCTGCTCTATTGGTAAGAAACATGTTACGCTGTTTATACCCAAGTTATGTCACCCACAAAATGGCCTTTCAGTATTTACACATGTAATGTACATTGACAGTGATTACTAACATTGTGGTGTTGTTATTAAAACCTTAAGTTTTCCTCTCTGAGCTTCAGATAACTTGAATGACTCCCCTATTCATCTGTTGGGCTGTAATAACAAAGTCCCAAGGACCATGGCTTACACAACACAAATTTATTTTCTCACAGTCCTAGAATCTGAACGGCTGAGATCCAGGTATCAGCAGGTTTGGTTTTTTCTAAGGCCTCTCTCCTTGGCTGGCAGATGGTCGTCTACCATCTGGATTGTCTATCCTGGGTCTTCACATGGTGTTTCCTCTGTGTGTGTATGAGTCCCAGTCTCTTCTCCTTATAAGGACACCGGTCATACCGGATTACAGCCGCCCTAAGGATTTCATTTCAACTTAACTGCTTCCTAAAAGACCCTGTCTCCAAGTACAGTGACATTCTGAGGTAGTGGGGATTAGAAGGCAACACATGAATTTGGGAGGAACCCAACTCAGCCCATAACACATCCTGCCCCAAATTCTCTCCTCAAGCCAGACCAGAGAAGCCAGGAGAGCAAAATAAAGACCCAACTCCCAACCTCTACCAAGAACATGGAGATTGTTCACACACATCTCAGAAGCACCCCCAACCCACAACTCTTTAGGGCAACCTGACTGGAGCCAACTGTCCACCCAAGCATTAGGCTGCCCAGTTCTGAGGTACTGAGAGGGGATACATAGCTGCAGCAGAGACTCCATCTCAGCTGTCCAGGGGGCATGAGGCAACATGTTGGATCTTCCTTTCCCCCAAAAAGAAGAGTAAACCCTGAAGGACATGGCCAGAGAACCTCATCCTAGTTAACTTCCCTGAACCTTGGTCTCTTCATCTATAAATGGAGGAGAGAACTGGATCTACTTCATGTAACCATGTGAAGATTAAATGAGAATATCTATGTTCTATTTAACGGTGTCTGGCACACAGTAAGTGCTCAAAACATACAAACCACAGTTGTAGCAGTAGCGGTGGTGGTAATCAGAGGTTGGATTTTGTCTTCCCCCAAATCTATTCTAGTATTCCCACTTCCACAGTCTTGGCTGTGTCTTGCCTTCCTGACCATGCCAAGAAAGGCCTCCTTCTTCTTTTCTACTATCCCTCACAGGCCAGCTCCAGCCCCACTTTCTCCCAGGTGTTCTCCTAGAACTCTCTAGCACACAGAATCTCTATGCCTCTGGGCTCCAACAGCTCAGGCCAGCAGTGTTTTCCTTTGGCCCTAAGCCCATTTTTGTACTGCTGACTTGTGTGTTCTTCTAGCTATCACAAAAACCCCTCAGGTGTGAGGACTCCACAGCTTCACCTCTTGCTATGCTCCTCAGGGCTGTCCCTCCAACACGCCAGGCATTTTCAGCCCTCCGGGTCTCTGCTCCCCCAAAACACTCCTTACTATGGTGCAACCCACTCCACACTCCTGGATAAGGCCTTCCCTGACATCCTGCAGGTAAAGGGAGCTCTTCAGCCTCTGTGTACCCATGGCAACAAACACATGACTCTGATAGCCCTTTCTCATCTTCACTGCCTTCCACTGAATGCCTACTATTTTCCAGGCACTGCATCAGGGCTTCATCCACATTGGCTCCTCACATGTTGAGTCCAAAGACCCCCTCCATTCTACAAGTGAGAAAACCAAGATGCCAGCTGAAGTGACTGACTCTGGGTCACTCGGAAAATAAGGAAATGTGTGACTTTCTATGTCTGGCTGCAAACACGCCTCTTTTTATATCACACGAGTGATTCTCAAAGGAGTTGAACGGATACATAAATCGTGTAGTCATTAGTACTTCATTAGAGTACTAATGGAATAGTATCCAGCAGTAAAAAAGAATAAACGACTGTTCATGCAACATGGAACAGGAACAAAGGAACCAGACACAAATCATAAACGTATGATTATATTTATATGAAGTCCAGGAAAAGGCAAAACTCACCTACATTGATAGAAATTAGAATGGTAGTTACTTCTGGGTGAGTGGGGTAGGGGGATTCACTTGGAAGGGACATGAAGGAGCCTCCTGGAGTGCTGGAAATATTCCATATATATCCAAGTGGTATTCATACCAATGCATATGTATGTAAAAATTCATATACTATATATGCATGTTACACCTCAATAAAAAATTTTGAAAAACATCTCAGGGAGGACATGTGTAGTTTTTAAAATATATTCAATATTATAATTTCATATTTGGAAACCAAAAAAAAAAAAAAACCCACTCTATTGCTTTTGAAACACAAACTTTAAAGGAATTTTCAAGATTTATGTTTCTCCACAGGAGACATATGTTGAAAAGACTGAGCACACTGCACTACACTGTTCACATTCTGCCTCAGATCCATGCGTACCTCTGGCTCCCCCACTAGACTCAACACATCCTTGAGGGATGGCACCATCTTGGTATGGCAACAGTCAACAGCACAGATACTGCTGGGCATACAGGAAATGGCTAGTGAGTGATTGCTGAATGGGTCCCAGAAACTGACTGGCTGGCCATTATTGCCCTGTGGAACCCACAACAGTGCTGAAGCATGAAGGAATCCAGACCCACGACCACTCCTCCCAGCCCTATCCATCATTCAGACGCATTTTGCAATTTGGAAAAAAAAGAGCAGAAAACAAGTGCTGCAGAAAGCCTTGCTCTGAACCAAGGGCGCTCAGCTGCTGGGGGTCTGACTCCACCCCACTAATCATATACAATTTCCCCAACCAATGCCTCTGCCCCCTGTGGACAGTTTGCTCTGCATGCAGACTCCGGGCACAGAGAAGCTGCTGGAAGTTGCTCTTGCAGCCAGTGGCTTTTGCTGTTCTTAGAACAAAGCCTCTAATTTGTGTGTCAAGAAGCTTAGTGTATTTCACACTGTCGTTTTCATCGTGAACTCCTAGGGGAGGAGGGTGAGCATGAACCTTCTGGTATTGAGCGCCTGGCGTGTCAAGTCCCTGGTGAAGGTCCCGGGACATGGTGGGCACACTCATGTAAGTTCACTACCGCCTTCCTTGGGAGTTCATGATGAGGAGGACAGCATTTGGGACGTCAGCATTGTCAGCCAAGTGACACTCTTCTCAAGAACCCATCCTATGCCACAGAGGTTGTCAAGAAAATGAAGTGCCTTTGTTGGCTGATACTGCCTTGATTACTAAGGCCATGCTGAGCTCTGGAGAGAAAAATGCAGAAGCTACTTTGCTGTCTTTAATGTGGCAAAGTGTGAGTCAGTGACACCTTCCTGTAGTCTCTACTCTGTGTCAGATCTCACAAAAGTTCCTGGCAAGTTCCTGCCCAGCTGTCAGCTTTGAATTACAAGTAGATGACAAGGCATCCTCTGGTTCAGTGAGGCCCTGGACCTTACAGTCTCTTCTTGCCTTTATCATAAAGGTACCTCCTCATCTTTGTCAGATTCCAGGACAATCTCGGGCTTCTGCTCACTGCTTTTGTATCACTCCTTTGGAGAAGTTTGAGAAACTCTGGGAACTGATTACAGGATCATGAAGGTCTAGCCTCTTGGCCATTCTTAATTAGGACCAGGTAGACAGATTAATTGGCAGGTCCTTTCTGAATACCACAAAAGGAACCAAATGAAGTCAAGCTATCCAGCAATAGGAAGAAAGGGAGACAACAGACAAAGGAGGTCTTGTCAGGAGTTGCTCCAGAGACTATCAGAGTTGAATACCCCTTAGAGACATTCTAGTCCATTCCTTACTCCTCCATGTTTATAGATGCCTCAAAGAAGAGCAGTAACCAAACTCATCCTCCCAGAGACCTTGAGGCAGGAGTGGACCTTGTTGGGGTATAGTTCATGTCTTCCTAGTTACCAAAGTAACTAGGAAGTGAGGCCACAGAGTCGTTCTCCCAATTAAGTCTCTTGGTCTTTGTCTGCTACCCAAGTTTGCAGAATGAGTTATGTGGCCCCTCCATAGTTAAGAGCTGAATGGGGAGCCCAGCATGAGGCCACTCCTGCTGTCAGGCTCACAGACACTCACTCTCAGTTGTTCCATCTGCCATAAAACCTGAAGGCCACCCAGCTAACAGATAGAGCTCATAATTCTTGGCAATAGTTTTCATACTGATGTAAATAAAAATCCCTTTTACATTCATTCATGACCATTGGGGGGCACTCCAATTATGAAGTATATTGTAGATCACAGAGGTAAGTTTAGGCATGTTTTCTGCCCTCAGAAGGACCTAACAACACAAGGTAGGCAGTGAGAACTATCCCAAGGAAGGGCCCAAGGCTCTACGGGGCATAGTTGGAAGAATAAAGGAAGGGAAAACACAGAATAGGATATGTGTTGGACCTTGAAAGAGAGATATCTGGATAGATGATAAAATAGGAAGAAATTAGCCTGGCAGGGTGAGAGGGCTCAGGACCAAAACTGGGGAGGGGAGAATATGTAGGACATGTTCAGAAAGCAGCAAGTTGACCAATTTCACTAGCCAGAGTAAGTGAAAAGGAGAAATGAGAGATAAGACCATGGTCTAATTTAAGAAAAGTCTAGATCTCAGAGGACCTTGAATGTCACCTTGAAAGCTTAGAGTTTTTTCATTAGGCAAAAAAAGTTATGGAAGAACATGATCAGGGTCAAGGACAGCATGGGGGATTCAGAGTAACTTGAATGAACTTTGCCTTCAGAAGAAAGATCTGAAAGCTTAAGAATCAAAGACAGAAAATACAGAAACCCCTTATCAGAGGAAGAAAAGTTCGGTTCCCTTTTCACACTTTCCACAATCCCTGTTCACCAGCTTTCCTTTCTCTCCTCATATATTCAGATCCTACCCCTCTTCTGGTTCATTCTTTACAGATCAGAAATTGTCAAGTCTATCTCTTACTTTCAGAAAATTAAATGTATATCCACTGCCCCCATACCCTTGTCCTCCCAGGCCAGCTTCATAAGATGATAGCAAGCCTCCTAAAATAGGTGATTCTGTGCACAACCCATTTTTAAAACCACAGGGTATTCACAAGATGATTCATTAGGAGTGAAAATAAAATACTAGAATCTCAACTTTTATTTATCTAAAAATATACATGTAGAATTATGTGTTATTAGTCCAGTAGAACTGTGCCATATTTAACTAAGAAGAGTCTAAAAAAAATTAATCATATAAAATTCAGGTTAACATTCTTAGAAAGTTAATAATAAGCTACATTCTGGTGTCAGATGGTATTATCACCAAAGACAGTACCAGATGAAAAGGATACATTACCTGCAAAGAATATCAGCAAATGTCTTAATAGCCACCAAAGAGGATAGAAGACAACAGAATATTATTTTCAAAAAGCTGAGAAAAAAGTAACTGTCCATTTGGATTTCTATACCCTGCTAAGTTATCACTGAAGAATAACAGTAAAGACCAAAAAAATAAATAAATAAAATAAAAAAAACAACTTACTACAAACAGACTTCTGCTGAGAATAATTTTCTTGCTCCAAATATAAAGGAAGAAAATTAGGGAAATGGAAACCAAAGCCAGAAGAGTGAAGTGTAAGAAGGATGGGGAAAATTAGTAAACACATGCATAAAGGTAAACAACAATATAAATAATAAAAAATCATGATCAATTTGAGGACGATAAAAATCAAGATGGAACTAAAAATACCGGATGAAAGAAATTTATAAGGAAGGCTGTGACCAAAGTTAAAACTTTCAAAATTATTTGTATTTTGGGGGAGGATGACTGAGCTATTGATTAACTCTGATGTTAGGTAAAGGGTACATGAAATTATGTTTGAAGTGACCACTGGGAAATAGGAAAAGATATCTATATCTATATAGATATAGATATATAAAACTTCCAAATAAGTAGCAGGGATAAAGAATGATAAAGAAAATGCTATCTATCCAAAGAAGGGGAAAAGGAGAGGCGAGAACTCAAAGCAAAGAAAAAAATAGAATACATCCAAATGTATCAGTAGTCACAAGAAATAAGATAGATGAAACTACCCATTAAATCCCAGACTATCAGATTGGATAGAAAAATGAAATCTAGCCCTATGCTATTTATAAGAAACATACTCAAAATAAAAAAAGACAGCTATTGTATGTAAGAAGATGAAAAAAGATATACCAGATACAGACCAAACAAAGGAAGCCTGACAAAATGGAGTTTCAAGGAAAAGCATTATTGGAGACAAAGGTATTCACTGCCCAATGATAAAAAGAGTGATTTCCCAGGAAGAGATCACAGTTCTAACATTGCTCACACCTAAGAATACAATTGCAAAATATATAAAGGTTGTCAAAAATACCATGTGAAATTGACAAATCAGCAATGACCATGGGAAATTTTAGCACCTCTCTCAATAATTAACACATTAAAGAGAGCAAAAGTTAGCAAGTTATAGAAGATATGAATAACATAATTAAAAGCTTGATCTAATGAACACCTATAGAGAGAGGGCTCTCCGGCCACATCCTCTATCCTCATCTCCTCACCTCCCATTCACTCTTCAACCAACTGCTTCCACTCATAATGCTCTTCTCAAGCAACAGACCAGGAGGCATCGATGACCTCCCAATGGCCAAATTTCTCTTCTGCTTCTTTTAAAGCTATTGTTTCCTCTCTTCTTGAAACTCTCTGATAACCATACTTCCAAGACCCTAGACTTGTTACTTCTAACTCTCCTCCTGCTCATTCACTGTTGTTTTTGTGTGCTTAGCTTCATCTGCTGATCTTCCCCAGGTTTCTGTCCTCAACTCTTCTCATCCCATTCCATAGACCCCCTTAAAAACCTTATTTCATGCCATGGATTCATGTCAGAAATGCAAGTTAAGGAGTCAAGGTCAAGTTCAGGAGCCAGCAAAGATGCAAGTGCAATCCACAGCCTCCCTCAGTGAGCACGCTGTTGAACCCCAGGGTTTGGGGGTGGACAGGCAGACATGGTGACAGTCTCCTCCCTCAATTCAGAACAGGGTCCATGCATGTTTTATTCACCTTTACAACCAGTTCAGGGCTGAGCCTATGATCAATATTTGGTAAAAGTTTGTTACTTGATTGAGCACACACTGAGTTTTGCATGTTCTTTAGAGAACTCCAGAAATAGTCTGTTGAGGGCTGGAAATTATCATCAATCTCTGAGCTTCTTCAAGGGCTCTGACTTTGGCCAGGAGCTACAGCCCAAACCAAAGCCAAGATTCTGGTCAAGAGGTCAGTCGAAGCCATCTCCCAGGGAGGCCACTCCTTGGAACTACTCTTTCTGCTTTGTAAAAACCAGGCACTGCCTTAAATCCATTGTATGCCTGCTATTTCTTCCTGGCCCCGTTTTTCTCCCTCCCTCTTACAGAAACTAGCCTCCCTTCCCATCCACACAGTTGTGAATATGCCTGCAATCCCTGGGTGAGACAGGACATGGGCACCCTTTGCATCAATGACTGGGGACCAGGGAAAGCAGTCTTCTGGCAGAGCAAAGTGGCCATTTTCACAGACATTTCATAAGCGCAGAAGCCAAACCCCAAGCTGCTGAAAAATCGGTCTCCTGTCCTTTCACATTCCTGCGGCAATAGAAGTTCATTTTCTCATCATATACTGTAAATTACAGGCTGAAAAGGTGGGTCACGTCTGACTTCAGCCTATAAATAGCTGATCTTCCTCTGCTTCCTCGGAGGGGCCATTCTCAACAGTGGCTTAGCTCAATGCATCCCCAGCAGAGGGACAAAAAGGCAGGAACAGAAATCAAATCTCCCTCCAGTGAGCCCAGGGTCAGAACCCAGAGTTTTTCATGCCTCTGAACCAGAGAAGACCCTGCCCAGTGCACACATATTTTTCTATGAAGCAACATCTAGGTAAACCCACTCTTTCTTTATCTCTCTTTCTCACCCCTTCTGCAAATAGCTCCCAGGTCTGCCCAGAATCTTGTAAAATAAAAAATCAAAGTTAAGCAAATAATTTAAGACTCGTGTTTAAACCTTTCCCAGGTCCCTGAATTTATTGTTTCTTAAAGTGAAAATGACTTTGCCACAGGCTCCCGAAGCCAGTCAAGGATGTCAGCACTTGTCCACCCCACCAAAGAGGTGTTTTGTTTAACATTTAAGGAGCTGCTCACAGGGCACGTGGAAGGCAGTTTTTAACCCATCAACAATAGTATTTATCACCAGCTGCACACCTGACATGAAACAGATGCAAAGGTGAATGAAAAACATGTGTTCTGTCCTCAAGGAGCACCAAGTCAAGTTGAATAGACACAACATGCTCTATAAAGTAACAAAGAACAGAAGAAAATTGGGATGAAGTGTTCAGTCTGGTGGAACAAAATGGAAAACATGACTCGATGTGCATGGAGAGCAGCCCATGAGGGCCAAAGGCTTCCTGGTGAATGAAGGGATAGAGCTCAGGCTCTGGAGACAGAGATAAAGGAAGCACCTAGAACCAGGAGAACAGGCATGAGCAAAGGCAAAAAAGCAAAACAAAAATCATGTTTGGGAAGATGTGTTCCATGTAGAAAAAGGCATCATTAGTGCTGTTGGCTGAATTGTGTCAGCACCCCCCCCTTAAATTTGTATGTTAAAATCCTACCACTAACATCTCAGAATATTGGCTGTATTTGGAGATAAAGCCTGTAAAAAAAAAAAAAAAAAAAAAAAAAAAGGTGGTTAAGGTCAAATGAAGTTACATGGGTGGGCTATAATGATTCTCTCATAAGAAGAAGAGATTAGGGCCCATAGAAAGGCACTACCACATGAGGACACACAAGGAATGCAGCTATCTATGAGCCAAGAAGAGAGGCCTCAGAGGAACCAACTTTGCCAACCCTTGATCTTAGAATTCCAGCGAATCCTAAGAAACCCCAGGCTGGAGTACTCTGTTATGAAGCCCCTAGAAAACTATTACAGCCAGGTTCTCTCAGAAAGAGCTCTCTGGAAGCAGCTGGAGGTTATTCCAAGAGTCCAGGCACAAGTAAGAGACTGCAAGAATGGAGGTTAGAGAAACAGAACACAATACAGACCAGTCCTGGCCATGAGCTGTGTGCGCGGATAAAGGACGACTGGAGTTTAGGATGTCTTTGAAACCTAGGAGAGGACTCCAGGGAAAAGGCTGCCATCTTGATTCCCACAGTGACCTTCTCTGCAGAAGCCTGGTGCCCTTACCTGCCCCTTCCCAACCTCAGAGCCTATGCAGCAGGAGCCACCATTAGAGTACAGAATGCACCCAGTGCTGACTCAAGCTTGGAGCATCCTAGGAGAAAAACCCTTAAATCATAACTTTAGCACCTGCTCCAGCACTCCCCTGCCCAGCTCTTAGTGGGAGCCAGGTGGGTAGTCAGAGGAGAAATCCCTCCCGGGGAACCAGTCATTAAGAGACTCTGGGAAGCAAAGTCTCTGTCTCATCATTCAGTCACTGGGAATCCTGGACTCCTCAATCACTCAGTTCCAAGAATCTCGGCTGAAATCACTGACAACTTCAAAGCCCAGATACCACAGCTCATGTGGAAAGAAGGGAGTCAGGAAATGTCTACTGTGACTTCTTGAAGGGAGGTGGTGCCTGGAGACATCCCTCACCCCCCCAAGACACCTGAGTTTGGACTAACGGCGGCACATGCTCACTCTGTGCGGACACTAACTGCCCTTCAGACATCAATGTAACGGATTATCCCAATGACCTTGTTGTGCGCAAACTGCACCCCCAACGAGCACCACGATGCACCCACCAGAAGGGCTACAATGAAAAAGAAAATCCCATGTATTGACATGGACATGGGGCAGCTGAGAATCTCAGTCCCTGCTGGTTGTACAAACTGTCCAGCAGATCTACTAAAGGTGCATACACGTTAGGACCCAGCCACTGCGCTCCTAGGTTCGTGCCCAACGGAAATGTGTGCATGTGTGCGTGTGTGCCATATGTACCATGGCAGCACTGTGGTACTGGAATCTTCCTGCAAATGAGAATTACTAAATAATTAAATGGAAATGAGTAACTATAATTACCTACGACAATATGGAGGAATCTCACAAACGGGATGTTGAGAAAAAGACACTAAATGCAAAAGACCACCTATCATAAGATTCTATCTGTGACGTTCCCAAACAGGCACAACTCATTACCCTATGGAGTTAGAAGTGAGGTTTGTGGTTATCCTTGGGATGGGGGCAGTGTACCTTGTCCTGATCTAAGGAGGCATGAGGGAGGCTTCTCAGGTGCTGCAGACATTCCGGGTGCTGCTTTTCTGGGTGTGTTCTCTCTGAAAATCCAATCAGCTGTACACTTGTATTTGTGTACTTGTCTATACGTATGTTGTATTTCAATAACATTTTTTTAAAAAGCTAAAGCCCCATATGGTAAGAAAATGACTCTCTGTACTGATGGAGACATGGCACAGAAGATGCAGTCTCCCCAAGGCCAGATGGCCAACACAGGCCGGAAGCAGGACTTGAACCCAAGTAGTCCAGTTCTTGAGTCTAGACATAGCCACTATTCCATGCCTCCTCTTAGGAGAAGAGGGTGTTTAGCACATGTCCTGCATTGACATGTCTTGTGCAAACCCTATGGAACCTTAAGCACAGTGCATGGTAGTTATGGAATGTCCAGTCTAGTATGGAATAAGTGAAAGGGGTTTCCACAAGCCACAGCATAGCCACTCTGGAAGAGCCAGACCACAAGGATAGAGGACGAAAGATAAGTTTATATCACGATCATGAACGTTAGTAATGGTTCTTTAGACCTGGAAGCTGTTCCTCACCCCACCCCACTCCTAAAGACCTCTGAGAATGGACAAGCTCAGGCCTGGATTTCCTCTGAATTGAACACTTTGGTCAGCAGTTGATAGCAGACTCCCCTTCCAGGGGTTCTGGAAAACCTACTTCATCCTGACATTTAGAAAGATATCTTCAACCCTCAGGGGCCAACCCACAGGTCAAGAGGCCGCTTGAAAGATTCAGAACATAGAATATGACATATAAAACCTGTAGAAATCAAGTTGGACAATCTTTTCTCTAGGGAAGGGGTAGGGTCTGACTTCAGTCCACACGCTCAAACAATCACTGAACAAGCAAGCAGCTTCCTGCCCCAGTATATAAAGGTGGAGAAGACACAGCCCCCACGTGCCATGGGCTCCCAGGGGTAGAGATGAAACAAACATACAAAACAGTGAACCACACCTCTGTAAGCCTCAGTTCCGACCTCCTAGCATGGCTGTGGGAGTTAAACAAGGCAGAAGAGATTGGCACGTGGTAAGCACTTTATCAGCAATTATTATCATTTACAATAGCATGCTGCAGAAGTATTTGTGGGTTTGGGTGAGGATTCAAAGGAGGAAGTGGCCAGTTGGATTGGTGCAAGGTGATCAGAGAAAGTGTCAAAGATGTGGCACGCCAGCAGTCCACTTCTTGGGGGGCATTTCAAGGGGACCTTTCTGACTGAGGACTGCCCCCCCCTCTTCCCAAGCTGCTCCAGGCCTCACATGTGCTCATTCTGTGGGAAACCAGGCCCAGGATATCTAGGACACCTCGTGCAGACAGCCGAGGTTCCGGCCTTAACGTGCAGTTCTGCAGAGGGTGCTGGTGCCCCCTGACCTCACTGCCCACCGTCAACTTGCTCTTCTCACGTCTCCACATGGGACCTGCCATGGCCACCCCTCACTCGACTCATGGATTTCCTCTCCTTCTGGGATGACTGTGACTTGGGCTTCTGCTGAGAGGCTGATGATACTGACCACCCCATGCTCTGAGAGCCCATCTCTGTCCCTCCTTCCTCCCTGCCCGTCCCTTCACAGGAGCTCCATCCATCCTCATGCTCAGGGTCCCCAAGGTCTGGGGCTGGCATCTTGGAAGCTTCCCCAGGATCCTAGAAGTCTTCACGCATGGACGTCGCCCTGAGCCTAAGCAGAGCATCCGAGAAGCCCATCTCCCCACTCCCGCTGTCCCAGGGGAGAAAAAAGTAGTGCCTGTCAGAAATGTGATAGAACTGTCAAAAGTACATCAAAACAGCCATATACATTGTGATCTCCAAGTCACAGCTCCATTTGTTCTGTGACAGTGTAAAAATAACACAATTTCCATCAAGATGGAAAATAAAAATGAAGAAACCACTTCAATGGGACTTGAAAACAATGTTGAAACAGCAAGTCCCTCTTGTCCTCCCTGGCAATCTCTCAGTGGTGGCCTCAGTCACACCTTCCCCTCCTGCTGTCCCTCCTCCTCAGCTCAGTCCTTTCTTCCTCCTCTACCGGCCCTTTTCCCCACACCTGGCACAGTCAGCAAGCAAGAGTCCTCAAGCATCAGGATCTGAGGACAGTGCCCCAGAATCGTCCCCAGCTCAGCTCTGCCAGTGCAAATTTACAAGACACCAGTCCAGAACCCCCAACATAGGACTCTCATATTTAGAGTGGCCTCAATGAAGACTGGGGGTGGGAATACCCTTCCAGAAGCCACCAAGAGAAAATTCCCCAGAATGGACACTCCAGTCTCGGCACTTGTACCTGACACAGTACTGATCATCCCGGGTTGTCTGTTCTCCAGTTATGCCCCAAACTCTATGAAGGTGAGAGATCATGATCCTTCACTGCTCCATCCCCTATATCTGGCCCAAGGTCTGGCCCGGAGGAGAAAGTAGCTCAAGAAATATTTATTGAATGACTGAGCAAATGAATAAAGGCTAGCATGAGTGCAGGAGTAAATGATGCACAGATCACAGGGAAGAGGTGACTATAATATCTGTTTTTAACTACTACTTACTTGTATCAAAATAATACACAGACATGATTTGAATAAAACTCACACAGAAGTAACACTTGAAGGGGAGACAGTAATCCCTTCTTCATCTCCCCCCATCCACCAGTCCTGATCCTGAGACCACACCCCCATCTTTTTTTACCTTCATCTATCTTGATTTACCACTCCGTTAAAGGGAAGGGAAAAGACGCCATGTGACATACAGCAACCTCTAACTGGAGAGTCCCACCACAGTTGCCTGGAGTTCTGGAGCAAGATTACGCCCTGTGCCACAGTATACACCACTCAAGAAGTAGTTTCTGGAGTGACACTGAGCCCTAGCAGAGGCAGAAAATCCGCCCCTGGGGCCTCCCAAAGACGATGTGGGCAGAATCACCCACCATGAACCGGTCCTAAGGCCACGTGGGCCCAGCAATAATTCCCAGTAAGACCTAAGTTGTCCCCCTGGGAAGGGCACAAACGGATCACAGGCACAGGAGGCTGCAGGAGCAGACTGCTCAAGTGCCTGTCGCCCACCACTGTGGCCCGGGCACCTCTCCTGCCTCATCGACAGCCACAGCAGGGGACCCTCAGACCCTTCAGACCGACACAGAAGAAGACTGAGCTCCGTTTACAGATGGGCCAGCTGCATGTGTGGGTACCAGCCCAGAATTGGACCGCTTCGCTAGGGGTCATCCTCACCCAGAACCCACCTTACCCCCCCATCTCTCAGGCTCCACGTGCATTTAGAGGGTAGAAAATTAGGGCAATACCTTTTCTAAGTGTGGTAAGATATGTATAACAGAACATTTACCATTTTAACCATTTTTGAGCATACTTTGCAGAGGGATTGAGGACCTTCACATTATTGTGGAATCACCACCACCATCCATCTCCAGAACTTTTCCATCTTTCCCAACTGAAACCCTATACCTGACATTAACTCTCCATTGCCCCTCCCCCCAACCCCTGGCACCCACCAAGCTTTCCAACCGTATGGATTTGACTGCTCAAAGTACCTCATATAAGTGGTATCATACAGTATTTGTCTTCTTATGACTGGCTTACTTCACTTAGCATAACGTCTTCGTGGTTCATCCATACTATACCCTGTGTCAGAATATCCCTCCTTTTTAAGGCTGCAGAACACTGCATTGTGTGTATATTCACCCCATATTGTATATGCACCCCATTTTGTTTATCCCTTCAAGTGCAATGGGTATGTAGGTCACTTCCTCCTTTGAGCCATTGTGGATAATACTGCTATGAACATGAGTGTACGAATATCTGCTCAAGGCCCTGTTTTCATTTCTTTGGGGGCACATACCCAGAATTAAAATTGCTGTATCATATGGTAATACTATTTTTAATTCTTTGAGGAACTTTCATATCATTTTTCATAGAGGCTACACCATTTTACATTCCCACCAGCAGTAGATTCCAATTTCTCTACATCCTCACCAACACTTGTTTTCGTACATATATGTTTTATAACAGCCATCCCAATGGGTACGACATGGTATCTCACTGTGCTTTTGATTTTCATTTCCCTAATGATTTTCTGTGTGATGTAGAGCATCTTTTCATGGGTTTATTGGCTAAATACCCTTTTAATGACCAGAAGGACTCCGGTTCACCAAGTAATGACCAAGTGGCCCCATTTCTACTTGAGAGCACTCCGTGCAAGCAGCCATGATGAACTCACCTTGGAAAATGAACAGGTATGTATTTAAGGGAAGTGGAAGAAATCTTAACCCCACACATGCTACAGGCCAACCATTAGAACCTACTGCTACATTCTCATGGCTGTGAGGCCACCACCTGGCGGGATCAAAGTGGTGTCATTGGGTGAAAGACCAATTTTTTCACAATGGGAAAAACTAAAACTGGTGTCAGGAGAGAGGCATGAGCAAGGGTACATATGCTACAGACTCTTGTGTCTCCTTCCTACTCCAGTCAAAAGCAGCCCTCCACCTTTCCCCGGAAGCTTGGCACAATGCAGGAATTCTCTCATTCTGTCCCAACCCACATGAATCACTCCTATGGCCAGTCCAATTATATGGTCCATGAGTGACATGGACCATCCACCTTTCCCATCCCCTCAGGCTTGTTCCCTCTCCCAACATCACATTTAAAGGAATACCATTATGATTCTAAAGCAGAAACTGGCTCAGGACTCACTAATCTCATTTCCCCTTCCTAGACCCATGGGAAGCCTACATGTTCCAGACTTCCTTGCAGTTACATTGGGGCCAGGTGATGTGGGTTGTCAGCAGAAATTACATATAAGATTTTCAGTCTTGCCCATAAAACTCCTGAACAATTGTGCGTGTCCTCTCCTTCTCCTCCGCCAATTGGTGAGGCCATGTACTAAAAATGTCAGCATGACAAGGAGGAAGAGATCCAGCTACCTTAGTCACTGCTTGAGGCAGGGCTGCCAGAAAAAGCCTCTCAACCCACATCAGACAGTTACGTGAGAAATTACCTTTTCTAGGTCAGCTCACTGAAAGCCAAGGGTAGTGCTCATTGCCCCAGCAAAGCACAGACCATCCTGACCAACACAGCTCTCTCCAAATGACCTGGGTGACAAGAGTCACTGACAACATGAGTCAGCAGACTTCGGACATTGGCTTCTTCAACTAAGTGGGACCCCAAGAATATCTGAAGTTCTACCATAAAACTAGACTTCACTAAACATCTTCCTGGCCTAACTTCTAAAATGTGAACATGGAAAGTTGAACTCATAGAAAGAGAGTAAAATGAAGGTTGCCAGGTATTGGGGGGTGGGGGAAAGGGGATATGTTGGTCAAAGGGTACAAGCTTTCAGTTATGAGATGACTGAGTTCTGGGGATCTCATATCCAGTCTGGTTACAATAGTTAATAATATCGTATTGTTTATTTGACATTTGCTGAGAGAACAGATCTTAAGTTTTCTCACCCCACACACACACACACACATACACACACTCACACACACGGTAACTAAGCAAGGTGATGGATGTGTTAATTAGCTTAATTGTGGTAATCACTTCACAATGTATATGTGCATCAAAACATCATGTCGCACACCTCCAGTATATACAACTTAACAAAAAGTGGGCCACAATAACCATAGAATATAAACGTTTTATATTCAGTGTCATTTTATCCATTGAACAGGACATGTTCAGTTATTTACCTGGAAAACAATTTTAATACTATTATGTACTACAGGACAGAGAAAATCTGCACCACCTGATCTCACTACACCAATGGTGGTTGCAACCTGTCCCCTTATGAACGTGCCTCCCTGACCGATGTTAAAATCAAACCATCCCCAAAGAAATTAGTCAGAACAGGGCTGGCCTGAGCTGCCCACACTCAAAGTCTGTCTCCATTCATTTTCAAAACTCAACAGCTTAGCTACAGTATCCATTAACTACACTTTGTAAGAGAAAAGATCAACTGAAAATGAACCAAAATTTGTGACTAATAATCAAATGAAACGCATCACGAAAATGCGGAGAGCTTCTGAAAGACCACAAACAAGCCCAGAAACTTGGGTTCCGACAGAGTGTGGTCTGGAGCGGCCAGAGAAGATGGAGACTCAGAGAAGGCCAACTTGGCAGAGCAAGTAGTGGGCCACAGTAACAAACCTATCAAGGACGCGCTATCCCCCTAGTGGTGTGGCAGCAGGTGGTAAAACTATGGAGCCCAGAGGCTGGAAAGATGGAAACCCCCAATATGCAAGGCCAAAGCACTCAGGACTATCACTGGCATTACCTAGAAGGCAGACCAAGCGCCTACTAAGCTTAGGGCTTAAGAGAAACAGCTGGAAAGAGCTACAGCGTTACTGTGCGTTGCCTGCTCCTTCTTGCATTAAACAAGGGATGACAAAAAGGTCTGAGCTGAAGAAAAATAATGGCCTGTTTGCAAACACAAAATGAAAAGGAGTAGAAAGAACCCAGAAATCAGGGCCCAACTGCTACCCCCCCAAACAGTAAGAGATAAGATTAAAACAAGCTTTGGGTCACAAAGGTCCATTCGAATGTCTCAGGCAGGAGAGCTCAGTCCTCTGGCAGAGTAAATTAAGGGTGCTGTCGTCCCCCCCACACCTATTGTTTTGGACGGTCTCAAGGTAGCCGGGAGACAGAAGCATGAAGGAAAATAAGCAAATAAATAAGGCTGGCTTAGCAATTATCTCTAGCAAGGAACTTTAGGTGAAGTTATGGGCATATGAAACCATAAATAAGCAAGAAGATCAGAAGCCTGTTAAGTTTTTGACAAAATTACATTACCAAGAAAACTATAATTCTGGCCTTAAGAAAAAGCTTGTGATCAATAAGGAATCCTCAAGTCCCCCTCATCTTACATCAGGAAGAAGCAAGCAAGGAGAGAACACTCCCCAGAGCCCACATCAGCAGTGTTCAGATAAAGGGTGATGGGCAAAGAGAAGCCTTCCAGAGAATGGAACAGGGCTATGGGAAGAGTGGACAAGAGAGTTCCTCCCTGAGAGCAGGACTGGGGCTCGTCAAGGGACTTCCCCACAGTGGGCCAGGACTTTCCACAGTGGACCAGCGTCTGCTCTATCTTCCACTCCTCTTGTGAACGGCAGCGCTCGCTGGGGGTATGCTGCCTCTGCTCTACCCTTTACACTGGGTGGGGAGGGGGAGGAAGAAAGATCCCCTGTCTTTTGGTTCACTGCTTTACTGGGTCACAGTGAGCCACACCGACGCTTAACTGTTCAAATTCCAGGAATTTGGGCTAGATGCGTGGGGAGGAGAAGTGGTGTGCACAGACTTCAGGCATCCAGGGGACAGACTGTGGCACCAAAAACTAGCTGTCCACCAAGTCATGCTGCCCTTCTAGTGTATGGAGGTGTCACTGGGAGGTGGCTGTCAAGAAAAGGGCTGCACTTCCCAGCTCCTCCCTTGCATTTAAATATGTCCCCACTCTTTCCAAAGGAACGTGCTCAGATGAGATGTATACTACTTTCAGGCTGGGGTTTTCAGAAGTGGGTATTTCCATCTCCACCCTGCTCTTCCCCTTCTCCCAGCTGGAAACAGAAGGCTCTGAGGTCTCAGGCAACGGAGGAACCTAAAGATGGAAAACGTCTGGCTCCCTGAACCACCACTTAGGAACCATCACCTGCCACCCAGGAGCACCCAAAGTGGACTGTGACTTGAGAGAGAGATAAACTTTTACTGTTACTAAACCTTCATTGGGTTGAACCACTGTAGTTTGGGACAGTATACATCAAGAACTAAGTTACCCTAACTCGTATGTTAACAGACTGTTTAAAGCAGCATTCTCTAATTTTTGCATTTACAGCATACTTTCAAATGATAGAACTTTTGCCATGCACTTGAAGGAACTACATTCCCCGTAAGCTGTCACACTACTCATTTCAGCATTGTGTCACTGCATGACTAGATCAATTTACTTGCTCCTTTACACATGAAGGAGGCAACATACTTGCACTTCACAGTAAAAATAGGATCACTCTACAACACAGATGTGTGCTGATGCTATCGCTCTGGCAACGTACTCTACCATCTCTACACTGTGTCACAACACAACATTCCGTTTCTGTCCCCCACAGTGGGTTGTTATAACAAGTTAATTTTATCTTATTCACTATGCTGGCTACTCACCTGTAAGGGTTCACAATTATCTCTCAACCATACCAAAGCACACTGATTGAGAACCACTGGTTCAAAGGCTGGAAATACCCAAGCACAAAATATTCTAGCCCAAGTATCCCCCATAAGTTTCTCCAAGCCCAGGAAGACCGGGTCTCAATGAGTAATTTCATCGAGAGTACCACTAGCTTTCTCTTGCACATGGAGGTATTTCTGTGAAGGTCAACTTTGTATGGCTCAAGGTCAAGAGGGATTGTAATCTTGTTTCTATTCCATAGTGTTGAGTGTCTCTGGGGTTGGGGTGGGAGAATTCACTGCCATGCTCTCAGTTGATACAAAATGGAGAGTAGCCCGGTGGCATAAGTACAAAATCAACAAACATCTAAAGATGAGTAAAAATCACTAAATGTATAAATAACTAAATACTATACACAGTAAAGTAAAATCAAACCATCCACACAATTCACTATCCAGCTTAAGATGACTTCAGTTTTCTAGGACATTCTTACTCAGAAGGTGAAAGTCATCCAAACCAGAAACTTTCTGAAAAGACTCTGCTCTAGAATAGAAAGCATCAATGGCAGTTTATACCCCAAGACCCTTTGAACTCCTCTCCTCAAACTCCTCACCCTGGTGCTCACCAATACTAACCTACTGAATCATGATTCTTACCTAATCCTAAACAAGCTTCTGCACTGAAAGATCCACCTTAAGCTAGACTTGAAATTTTCATTAAATATTTCAACTTTGCTCATCCCCCAGCAAGACACGACCAGGTTCTAGGCAGCTGGTACTCTCTTGTCATGGTAAGGAATAAACTCAGCTTTGCTTATCTACAGGTTGTGGTGGTGATATTTCGGAATGCAACACTTGGCAACCCATACATATGTCCATTGTGTTCATGTCTTTATAAATAATTCACTGGTATCTCTGGGCAGGTGTCTTAACCTCTCTGTTCATTCATAATAAATAAAGAGGTGCTAAATAAACACATCCCCCTAGTGATTCTGGACAAAGCTAAGTGTGATCTACTGTGGCCTGAAGCAAAAAATAATAATAATAACCCATCAACAACACTGGCATTTGTATCAGAGATGAATCACTAAACCCTTTGAGGATTCTTGTAAACATCATTACAAAACAGACATGAGCATTCACCCAGGGCAATTAGGAAACAAAAGTCATTTAAACAAAGAAAGAGTCAAAACTGGGAAGAGGTTTGGAGAAAAGGAAATAAAAAATTAAGAATTATATTAGGATGAGAAATCTAGAATATTAGAGCTAGAGCGGAAGAATTTTCTCAACAGCTTTATAAACTGCGCAATCATTTTTCTTCCCATGGCCAACATACTGAAGCTAATGGTAAAAGCATTAATTTATCATGAGATTTTAAAGATCTCTCTTGTCAGTAATGAAATAAACACGTGATAGGGTAGCCAGACAGTTATTGTTTATAGGAAGGTTATTATAATAATTAAGATTAATAGCAATTACTTGTTGTGTTTGTGGATTTTTTTTTCCTTGGGAAATAACTGTAGCCATATTAAATAACTAATTAACATATCTCCATGTCAGGCTACACTTGCATGGATTCACAAGGCCCCCCCTTATTCTCCAGTGTGCCACAACTAAATAAATAAATAAACAAGCACTGTACAAAAACCAGCTCCCATTATGAGAGGAAACTTCAAAATTGAACCAGTCCCTGGATTGTTGTCAGGGCCTGAAACAGAATCAAGGCTTTCTTCTGGTCGTCATGCTTTCAGACCTGTTGAGCCCACTTATGGCTGACACAATGTGGATTCTGGACCTCAGTGACATACATATATATATATATATATATATATATATATATATATAAAAAACACTCCAGATATATATATATATAATATGTAATAACTTGAATAATTTTATCTTCATGCAAAATGGGATTTTTTTATTCAGTCACAGCACTATAAAAGAAATCTTCAAGTGTTAAGTATTAAAGCCTTAAAGCTATTTTTATTGAATGTTTTCCAAAGCAGCATGAAAATGGAGAGGGATGTTTCCTCAGATTAGAACCTTCTCTTTTTAAGGGGCGGGACTTGGCATTTGCACAAGTCAGTGCTGAGGGGGAAGGAGAAGTCCTGGAAGTCACCACCCTTACCTGGAGAATGCAGTTGCTCCCTCCAGGAAACACTTGAGGTCACACCGCTGGTGTCTTTACTAGGGACTCAAGAAGGAGGGCAGGGCCATGCATGAGACAGTCGCCTGCCTAGTGCCTGTTGTTGAACAGAAACAAAACGTGCTGATAAATGAAGGAAGATCTGGAGGACATGGGGAGAGGAGGCACCTGCTCCCTCCCAAATGAAGCCCTCCTCACAACTGCAGCCCCTCAGCTCCATCAGGACTAGAGGCCAGAAAAGCAGACTCTGGTCAAGGGCTGGGCCGTCCGAAGGACAGACCCAAACTGGATGGTGAAGACAGATGGCTGTTGTTCAGGGTGGCACTGGCCCTCCCTGTCTGGCCATTAAACTTATCCTCAGGCACCTCTTTTCTAGTTTCCCTGCTTCCTACACATCAACACACATGTGCATGTTTACACACATGCACACTCACACACAACGCACATGCATACACGCTCACACACCAGTACACACACGCTTATGCATCAACACACACACACAGCCATCAACTACGAAAGTGCACACACTTCCATTTCTTCCTGTACCCTCACTTGCAAACTGGTCAATTATATTCATCCCACAATAAATGTGTGTTTTTATGGATGCGAGAAGGAGCAGAGGGAGGAAAGATGAGAAGAAAACAAAAGGTATTTATTGAGCCAGCTCTGAGAGTGGCTCAGTGCTTGGGCTCTGGGCTCAAACAAGATGACAAAGACACAGCTCCTGATCTTCAAGAAGCCACATTGATTCTGCTGTAAGGGAATCACCTTTTCAGTAAAACGACACCTTGCCTTTTGCAAACTCTGCTCTGAGAAGGGATCTCGGGAGGGGACTGGTGAAGAGACATGGGCCACCTACCAATTCTGCCTGCCTTGGGGATGCCTCACCCTGCACACACCCTCCCGCCAGCCTCGGGGCTTCCGGTGTCACTAGAGCAGCAGACAGTCCCCATGGCCTCCCTAAGTTCAGCTAAAATGACTTCTTCACAAAGTCTCTACTGCACCCTGAGAGAATAAAGTGGGTAAACATGGAGGGAGAGTTTGGGAAGTCTATGTCCACGAAGTTCACACACCCAGGGATCCCCACCACTCTGACTAACACCCTCCCAGAGAAAAACTTTCACTCTGAGAGCCACCTAGGGGTCTCATTTGCTTTGAAGGTCTTGCCTCATAGAATCATGATGGGCAGGACGTATGACTCCCATTTATGGTGAGACCCACCTCTCATATTCAGGATAGAACCTGGTCCCCTGAAGAATCACAATGTCACAGAGCCTTAACCCACACCCACCCTGGAGAAATGAGAGGCAGGTACCTCCCAAGTGAAACACAGCAAGAGAAAAGGTCACGGAAATCACAGAGGGGAGCAGCTGACATATGAACCTGTTTGGAGCCCACGAAGGATTTCTACAGGCAGAGATAAAAGGGAAGGAAGGCATGAAAGGGACATAGAAAGACTATGAACACAGGCATGGTGGGGATGCAGGAGATGGATGTTAACTCCAAGAAGAAGGGGGAAGTGCAAGCATGCTGGACAGAACACAGGAGCAGCGGGACGGGCCATCCTCACCTTCTGAAGCCAGAGGAAGTCCCTCATAGAACTAAGTTCTGAGCCTTCCAGGCTCACACATGGTTCACACATGCCGATACCACCTCCTGGTCATTGTGGCTGTGACAGTGGTAAGGTTGCCAGAGAAAGAGAACAGACTAAGAAAACTAGTAACCACAGGACAGAACCCGAGAACAGGAAGAGGCAGGGTGAGCGGGTGAAGAAGGATAAGGAGTCTGAGTGGCAGAGATGGGAAGGAACACAGCAGCACAGGAGCAAAGGGACTAGCGAGACAGAAAGCTCAAAAAGCTCACAGCAAGAACGTCACCTGGACACGGCTGGTTCCGGGCCCCCCCCCCCAACAGATGCTCCAATCGGCTGCCCCCATTAACCCCGGGAAAGTGCAGTTGTGACCATGACATCTGCTTGCTCAGAGCACCTCAAAAGACTCCCCACTTAAACTGGCTTTAAGGTTTTCTCTGTAAGCGGGTTCTTGCAAAACGCTCCACCCTCATCCTGTAATTGCCCCTCTTAACCTTAAAAGATAAGCCACCAGTTATTCCACCCGCAAAAAAAAATACGGGTTTATTCGGAAATAGCATTCGGAATTGCAACCCAAAACAAGAGAACCACCACATATAACCGCAGGCAAATGAGCCCAACAAAGGACAGGAGCCCTCGTTTAAAGCGGCGTGGCGGTGGGCGGGGTCTTATAAACAAAGCGCCTATTGGAGCACACTGGGAGTTCAAAGTATAGCGGCTTTTCATTGGCTGAGTTGTGCCAGTCTCTCATTGGCTCGGCTATTGTGCAGGAGGAGGAGGAAGCCTCGTGGTTCACCCGCTGTGATAGTAAAGTAGTGGCTAAAGCAGTAGGGACGTCGGAGATCCGTCCCTTCCTGTTGGATTTCCAGTTGAGGTAGTGCTGTAGGGTGTGAGAACTCGCCCCGCTCGACCTCGACTCGGCTTCAGGCAGGCTTCCCTTTTCTAATTTTCACACTCCCATACAGAAACCCTGTTCTATCAAAATCACATCCTCGCATGGCCCCTACTTTCTTCTCACCTCTATTTTAGTCATGCTGTTCTACCTTCTAGAATTCCCCTTCCTGCCTTGACTCTCATGCCTGCCAGAGAAGTTAGTGAACACGCTCCCTAAATCTAGTTCCTAACTCCATGAATTATAAGTCACCTTAAATCCTGCCGTGGACAGGCGTAGCAAGACACCCCAGTCTTCCCTCCGGTCACCGTGAAGAGACATGGGCTGGCTGATTGACAACAGCCAGGACATGCGTAGCACACTCTCCTGGACATCTAGAAGTGTGTGTGTGTGTGTGTGTGTGTGTGTGTACGTGTGCGCATGCATGCACAGAACTTTCTAGAAGAGAGTGTGTGTGTGTCTGTGTGTGTGTGAGCTCATGCCCTAGAACTTTCTAGAAGAGTGTGTGTGTGTGCTCATGCCCTAGAACTTTCTAGAAGAGTGTGTGTGTGTCTGTGTGAGCTCATTCCCCAGAACTTTCTAGAAGAGTGTGTGTGTGTGTGTGTGTGTGTGCTCATTCCCTAGAACTTTCTAGAAGAGTGTGTGTGTGTGTCTGTGTGAGCTCATGCCCTAGAAGTTCTGAGAACCTGTGTGTTCCACTAAAGCCCCAGAACAGCATCCCTCAGCAGCTCAAAAAAATCCCATTGGTTTCTCTCTGGGTCTTCATTGTGTCTCCGGGGAGAAGACCAGCTGGCACAGACTGGCTCGCCGGGCTCTCTCCTGGAGAAATCTGAGCACTCCTCTCGGGCTCTCGGAGATCTCCCAAGGTGAGACCCGGTATCAGAATTAATAAAAAGCAAGTATGACTGTGTTGCTCTCGGCTCTGACACAGGCTGGGAATCCTTATCAAACAAACACCAGCCTGCGAGGAGAGGTCACTGTGGATATTCCAGCGCTAACATTCAAACGTTAATAACTTTACCGCGTAGATTAATTTTAAATGTCAGACCACGTTGCTGTGTAAAGCTAAAGCGCTCCGGAAAAAAAACGTAGGTTCTCGGGCTTCCTGACAGCACCAACACGCGCCGTGTTTGATCACTAGCGGGGCGGGCAGGATCAAAGGAGAAGAGGGTGTTTCTTTAACAGTCGCTGCCCCTGCAATGCAAACATGACAAATAAACGGCATCCGAGCGAGCCGAGCGCCGCGTTTCTCAAGCGGGAAAATGGCCGAACCGACAGTAATGAGATTTCACACAGAACCACAAGGCAGTGTGAGGGCCGGGACCTCGCCCAGGATGCCGGGTTCCAAGCCCAGACAAATGTGTGCAACTTGGTTAAGAGCCCCCTGGAAAATAGCATTTGCAGTTTTAAAAAAAAGAAGCAGAGGCAATGCATGGTTGTGGGTCCCGCCTCGGGACCGGAGGCAGAGCTGGGTCCGCCGCGAGGGAAGGTCTACACTGCCCCGCGAGGAGAATCCAAGGGCAACCCAAGCCCAGGAAAAGGCTTGAAAGGAAAAGAGAGGAGAGGCAGAGGCTGCAGGAGGAGCACGGAGGAAGGAACAGATGCTGCACACAAAACCCACCCAGGGCTGCCAGGCTTGCAATTAAAAATTCACATATTTTGGACCAAAATTCTCATATTTTAAGAGAACTTGGGCAAAAATCCTCCTCCCATCAATATTAGCAATGCAAAACCGGCAGTCAAGACAGACCCAAATTATCATCCATTTTGCAAAAAGGATGAAAATTGTATAGCGCGGAGTCCAAAATTCTTCAGCGAAAACAATCATTAGAGCGCACCTGGCAACCCTTAGTCCTGCCCCCACCTCCAGGCTCCAGGGGACACAGGACAATGTGGCCACCCTCTCCTGACAGAGCCCCGAGCTGCAGATCTGGGACCGTCACAGCAGCCACCAGTCACCAGGGGCTCTCAGATTCTCTTTCAGTTTGAAAGGGCACCCTTATTTGGATAAATGTGCATACTGAATTCAAGAGGCATTAATACTATAGCAGGATACAGCAAAAGGGCAAACACAGAGCATACCAGGAATGCCAACACAAACACTGTCCGAGGCCTGATGCACCTGGATGGGGCTTCTGGTGTTTAAGCCAACAAATGGGGTGAGAGAAAGGAAAGAGAGGGCCCTGATGGAAAAACTGTAGGTTCCCAGAATCCAAACTAAAGTGAAATCCTCAATGAGCAAGGTGTGACATAGGGCTGAGCACACATTACAGTCCCTAAGTCTCTAACTAAAATCTTTGAGGTTCTACCTCCAAAATGAATTCGCAGTCACACCTCCCTGCCTTCTTCTCTGTTGCCTCCAGAGTGATCATCAGCAAACACCAGCATCAAGGTGCACAAACACCTTTATGTCACCCACCCCTGCTAACAGGACCAACTCTCGGCTCCGGCCAGGCTCTCTGGGGGCTGATCAAAGGCAGCAGCCACTGCTTGGCAGGCTAGAACACAGAAGGTAGGGTGGCAAGAAGCATAATGAGAGAGAACTGGTCTCACCAAAAAATAAATATGTTTGGGGCGCCTGGGTGGCTCAGTCAGTTCAATGTCTGCCTTCAGCTCAGGCCATGATCCAAGGGTCCCGGGATCGAGATTCACGTAGGGCTCTCTGCTCAATGAGGAGCCTGCTTCTCCCTCTCCCTTTGCCTGCGGCTCCCCCTGCTTGTGCTCTCTTCTTTTCTCTCTCTGTTAAATAAATAAATCTTTAATAAATAAATGAATAAATAAATATTTCCATGTGTAATTTATTTACATGTAGATTTATTACATGTAGATTTATTAAAGGTCTATAAATGCAAATATAAATGTAACTGGATTCTGAATTCCAGCAGTGCACTGCAAGGACTAGCTGGAGTCCTAATTATAGGACCCAGGCTGGGACAGATCTTTGCAATGTTCATGGACCTCCTGTAGAAGCAGAAGCTATAGGGCTGGCATTAGGATTTGCAGCAAGAGCTATCTCTCTTGCCAGGTTAGCAGGGCTCTCAAAGTGCAGCTGAAGAGGCAGGAGAGTGGAGGGCTTCAGACAGTGGCTCTAAACTCATACATCTTGGGTTCAAACCCAGTGTGTGGTTTCCCAGCAGTAAGAACTCAAGCAATTCACATAATCTCCCTGACCCTTGGTGTCCTCTCTTTGGTATAACAGTATATACTTCATAGGTCTGTAGGAAGCTTTCAATGAGATAATTCACATAGTGCATTTAGCCCACTGCCCCATGACTCCATAAATGTTCTTGATTGTTTTTAGAATTAGGAGACTAAGACCAACAAGGAGGAATATCTCACCCAAGGTCAAGTGGTGAGCTGACAACAAAGCTAAGAGCCACAACTCTGGTCCCCAGTTTCCCCATCCTGGCTCCTCCCCCCCTCCGCCCCCCCCCCCCGCCATCAGTCGCCTTTCCCTTGCTGCAGTCTGCAGCAGAAACATTACATCAGGAGCCAGAAGATAATAAACCTAATTGGGCCATTAGGACCAGTCACTTCCCTTTACATCGAGCCTTTGGGGATATTATGGGTGATCAATATAATAAATAATGTTGCATAGTCTGGGGCACCTCTCAAGGGAGCATCTTGGAAACCAAGAAGAGGAGATTGAAGATCACAACAAGAGATTCAGAAAGAAAGCAAGATCTCTGAGCTCTACTGTGTCCTTCCTTGACTACCTTGCTTTGCTCTGTGTCAGACACAGTGGGGTCCGGGGGATGGAATACCAAAGGTGGACAGGTGACCCAAGGGCTTCGGGTTTAGTAGTTTGGGTTTTTGTCATCCAAGTCGTATCTCCCAGTCATGCCACCAAAGCACAGACACGGTTCACAGGTAATAACAGTAGGGCTTTGGTGATCTCAGCCACGAGCAAAGACTTCCTTCTTTCTAACCAGAACCTTAAATGCCTGAGAAAATCTCACGGTGCCCAGCCACACCTTCAGTGGCAGCCCTCCATCTCAAGGGCATTCACTGGCTCTCTGACATTCAGAATGATGCAGACACGTCTGTCCTGGATAAATGTTTCCCTGGTTCCCTAGAATAACTTTGGATTCAAAGGGCATCATTTGGACTTACAGAACTAGTTTGGAGGGAGAAAATCGTCCTCTGGGAATCCCTAGCAAATTACTAGGAGCTAACCAACATACCAGAAAATCAGAAATCCCCACAAGTTGCCCTGGATTTCACTGCAAGTCATGGCCATGACCTAAGGACCTGTAATGAAGGTTCCAAGAAGCCGGGGTTACCGATCCACAAGTAACCCCAGTGGACATGCAGTCCAGACATTCCTGGAAATAAAATGATTGAACTGGAAAACTTTGAGTGTTTCAGGCTAATGAAGATATTCAGTGGTGTGTGCGTGAGAATTGATACCATAACCATATCTGCCGGAGGAGGAATATATTGTAAGCTTGGACTTCAGTCAGAATGGAATCACTCATCCAGTGAACAAAGAGCCTTTAGGTGTGAGGCACTGCAATATCGAGCCAACAGGCCGAGCAGCCACCGTCTGGTACCAAAGAGGGCAGGTCACAGCCATGTGCAGAGAGGACTCAGGGATACTCCTCAGCAATGTAACAACAAAGACTTTGTCATAAAGGACCTCTAAGCAAGCGTACAAGGAGAAACAGAGAATTTTCTCCAGGTCAGAACTCTAAAATCCAGAGCTGATGAGATGAGAACAAGACAAAAACACCCAGGAGGAATGAGGAATCTAAACTGGACCAGAGCAGAGGTTATTACCTAAGAGAGAAGGAATTAAACCCAATATGTCATCACTTGTTGTATTGATCATGCTTGTATTTCTGTCTGGTAACCATTTTCCTGGATCTTTTCATTACCCTCTTCTTGACTCCTCTGTGTGAATATCTTCATTGAAAGAACTCTGCCACATACTGTTGTTGACAAACAGGTGGCTTGGGTTTGCTCTGACATCACTTTAGGACACCATCCCCAGATGGGGCAAAGCCAGGGACAGGGCTTCCTGAGAGAAAGCCACTTGAGTGTGGTAGCTCTCAGTCTGAGAACCCTCCGCCACTCACCAGAACCCTCCACTCACCAGAGCCTGTTCATACATCCATGAGGGATGATACCCACAGACTGAAGTCCTCTCCCACATCTTATCTTGGCCCCCTGCCCCTCCACAGAGCACCTACTACCCATAGCCACGTGTCTCTGAAATCTCTAAGCCATACTTACTAGAGTAAATATAATGGCCTCCTGGCAAAGGGATGAACCCAGGAAGCCAGGAACAGAAGTCAAATCTTTGCAGTGCTGAAGTTCCTTTGTTATTTCCCAGAATCTAAAAAGACTCATCCCTCTGAAATACCATCTCCCAAAAGCACCAGGCAGAGAAGGTCCAATGCACTTGTTTCTATGCCTCTCTGGGATTTTATTTGAGGCTTGTTCCCTGCTGTTCTACCATGTCTGGGGGAGCTGTCTGTGCACCCCTTCCACACCCCAATCTGTGCTAGTCTGTGCCTTTCTGCTTCACTTCTCTGGATCTGAGCCAGAACTGTCCAAGACGGACTAGATCTGTAATCCTTCGCATGGTTTTTCAGGTCCAGCACTGTGTCTGTGCCTAATTATTGCCTATGCCTAAAATTATGATTGTTTGATTATATCTGTGGTCATTTCTGATTGTTAACTGTCTTGGTCAATGTCCCCTGCCATTGTGATTACATCTGTCTATGGGAGTGATATCAGAAAATTTAACTACAGAACTATCAGAATATTTAACTCCAGAAGGAACCAATGAGAACAGATGCGCACCGTGAACAGCCAGCAAAGATATACCAAGACATTGGAGCCAGTTCATACACAGTTCATCCAGCAGTCTCAGTTTGGTGACATAAAACCCTGAAATTGATGTATTTTTTTTCCATTGCTGCCTTCAACCATGCTTTGTCAGAATCCTTCCCTGTCATTTAATGACTTCTCAAGCGGATCCCGCTGGTCTCTGGTCACTCAGTCATTGGAAGTCTCGTCCTGCCCACAGGGTACACCTGATTTCAACCTAGAACAGGCAGGCTGGCTGAAGGGGGAGAGAGGGCACTGGCCTCTCTCCCTCCTCATCTCTGATCTCTTCTGGAAACAGAAGCTAGGGTAGGGGATGGGAGAGATGTCAGGTGTCCTCTGTCATGACCGTCACCTGTGGCCATGGAGAGGTGCCCCAATCTTACCCCAGCACCATCTGGCTTCACTGGCTACTGGACAGGGCTTTAATGTGTGTTAGGTGGAGGGTGTCTGTGGCTTCCTTGGAGCCAGTGCCACCAAGACTTCCTCCATCACTGAGGACAGCTCCTTTGGCCCTGTCATCAGGCCACAGCCCAGCTCTCCTCAGGGGACATCACTGAGCCTCAGCAGCACGCAAATGGGCAGCCCTGGCACCCCTGGTGCTAATCCCCGTGCTCCTGCCCAGAGAGTCACAGGAACCTCCTTTCCTGTCCTCAGAAGACCCCAAGCAATAGGCCCCTGTTGTCATCATCTTCTACCAAGACACTCACCCAGGTCCCTCCTTTTAACCCCCAACTTCAGAAATCGCCAGGGAATAAGCAGGCACCAACCCTTATGGCCAGGCAGACCCTGAAACTCCAAGGGTCATGGGTCAAATTCTTCCAGGATCTCTTACTCCCACTGCAGTCCTGACCGTGGGGACCAACACAACAGCACCAGCAAACCACCCTATGGGAACCTCTCTCCTCTCTCGGGCCCTTGGGAGAGGGAGTGGGCAGTAGAAGCTAAGCCTGCTCTCCACAAAGCCTGCACTGCTGTGAACTTGAACAAGGCCCTTCTCTCCCTAACTGGCTCTTTTTATGGAAAAGGAAGCTGGAGGTGCAGCTAGGGGAGGGTGCTGACTGCCAGAATCATGGTTTGTTGGAGAGATGACCTGGCCCCTGTGGTTACCCAGCTCCATCTTTAGAATGTGGGTCATAGCTGTGTCTGTTACCTGTTGCTGTTCCAGGCTCTCTGGGATCCCAGGATCTGAGATTTCTTCTCCATCCCTGTGCTATGTGTTGATGATGATGTCTGTCTGTCTGACGAGGGACTCTCTTTGCACCTGTAACCATGGCTCAGGGCCCACCTTGGGGTATCTCTGACCATGTCTCTGGGACAGCATTTCTGTGCCCAGACCTGCACCTAGCCCGAATGCAAGGCTCCAGGTACCTTCTGGAGTCTGACTCAGCATCTGAGCCTATGTCTTGTGCTTTACACAGACAGTGTCCCTGTTTCTGAGCCCAGGCAGCTGTGACTCTCAGTCTTTGCATCTGTTGTATCCTTTGCCATGTTGTCGCTGTCCGTGCTGTGGCAGCGGCCAGTCTCCAAGGCTGGGTGGTCTTCTAGAAGGAAAAGTCCAAAGTGGCGCAGTGTAGGAGGCTGTATGCATGGGTGTCTGTGGCAGGGCTGACTCTGTGCCCCCCACAGGTTAGGGGTCTAAGGCAGTTCCTGTCTTTGGCTACCTTTCTGATCTCCTCCACCCTCATCCACCATCTCCCCAACCCAAGGCAGCCCACCCAACGATGCCCGCCCTAGGGAATATGGCTGCTGGGTACGCACATACCATGATGACATACATGTATGAAGAGAGGCACAGGTTTATTGGATGACCTTCCCATAAACTCCAGGTGGGCAAGGCTCCTGTCTGTGTCCCTCTGGGACCCACTGCCTGTGTACACCTTGAAGGTGCTCTGTCAAAACTTGTCAGTATGCGGGATCTGAGATGAGCCTTTACCAGTGGCCCTGGTCAGTTCAGGCCTTTGGGGAGGGACAGCTCACATGAACAGGAAGGACAGAGATGCGCTATCACACAGTGTATCCATGACCAGGCCAGGAGGGGGGTGAAAGGCAGCCCTCTGACTGCCCAGCAAGGAGCTGCTGCTTCTCTCCCACTTACCTCTCCCTTCTCCAACTGCATGGACCAAAGGGAAAGCCTTGGAAAAATCATCTCAACAAGTAGATTTCCTCTCTTCTTTCCGTGTTCTTCTTCTTTTTTTAGAACAGGTAATATGGCCCTTTCCTTCCTTTAGTTTACAAAGATTTTATTCTTAAATGAATTATGAATAATTAAAACTCCACCTCATTTGTTCTCTATTGTTGTTAATTGAAAAAATTAAAGATGCATGGGCTGCAGCCCCCAGGGTGGCCCTGGGAGAAGCTGGTGGGCAGCTGGGCAGGGGGAGGGGGAGATATGCCAGCACCTCGGCGGCCTGCAGCTAGTGTGGCCTCTGCACAGGCACCTGGTCGACCAGTAGAAATACTCCCCTGGCCTGTCCTCGCCACTTCCAGCTGAACGTGCTGAAGGTACAATGTTACCTCTTTACTTAATGCACATTTCTCTTTGCCCATGTAAAGCCAGGGCACATTTATCATTCAAAAAAATGGGGAAAACTTCACTCATTTCTCTTGACTGGCTCTCAGGGTGATCCAGGCCCCGGGGTGCCAGGGTGACGTGGCTGGTTGTGGGATGTGACATCTTCCAAAGACACCAGGTAAAGACTTAATTCTGATGGCCAGACTAATCACACTGCCTAGCCCTTGCCACCCACAGCAGACAGACCTGGAGCTGAACAACCAAGGTCAATGTCTTTCACCTGGAACCTGTGCTCACCCAACTTGGTGGGACTTTGCTCTTATCCTTGTGACCCTCTCCTATTACTCCGAGGTCCTATCACTGTCCGCTTAGGCTCATCAGGCAACGCCCACTGCCTACTTAGCACATGGTTGTTACTCAAAAGTGCTTGCTAAGTGAACAAGTCATGTCCACAGCACTGGGCGTTATAACACTCTGAAGTCTGAAGCAGAGTCAACATTATATTAGCCATGACACACTAATGTGGGTAACAAACAACCCCAAATTCCAGTGGTTGAACACAATAATCATTTGTTTCTAATGACCCCTTGTGCAAGGTGTGTTGTTCTCCTGAGTGGCTCTCCTGAAGCTGCAAAACTCAGAGCCCCAGGGCCCTTCCCCCTGCAGCCTACCCCACTCCCTGAGAGCTCCTGGGAGTATACTGCACTGGGTGGTGGATGAAGAGTAGAGAAACGCCCTGCCGCGCCTTACCATCATTCCCGCCTTCTCCTCCCTTGTCGAGACTCCAGAGGCTCTGTCCTCCAGGTCTCCCCCACCCCCACGGTCTATACAGCATGAGCTCTTGCAATGTCTAGTCTCCTTGTCCTTGAGAATGACCTCCTGTGGCTTCAGGCCCTCTCTGAGGAGGCCTTCCCCAGCATGATCCATCGTAATAAGCCTCCCTTGGCCAGAGATAAACTATGGGACTAAAGTAATGGGGCTGAGGGCAGGAACTGGCTGGAGCCCAAGTTACTCCTCTGGCTGGGGTTCTCGCCCCCTTGGCAGGTGTCCTTTCTCTGGTGGGCAGAAGGATCTTCCCCAGCCTCCCACCACAAAGGCCAGGCTGAGATGTCAGTACCCAGGGGAACAAGCCCTTCCCAGGCAGGCAGGTAATAGGGGAGGCCAGTGACCTTCTGGGACCACCGCCCAATTTGAGGCTGTCAAATTTCTTTTAGGCTGTCCTGCGAGAGAGATGGACACTTGGCATCCAGGAACCCAGGGCGAGCCACATGCTAATGAGCCGCTTCCCTCCTCGGATTGTGAGCAGCCCTCGCTCAAAGCTGTGGCTTGCTGAGAGTTCTGCTTTCTGCATTTCACTTCCCACTTTTAATGTTCCCCTGCTCCAATTTCCTTTGCAATAAATAAATAAATAAAATGTTTTCCTTGAATACAAACGTACTCACTGTCAGAGGCCTGGGTGGCACATAAACTAGAAAAGATCCGCTCTCTTCATTAAAGCAGTCGGTCCTTAAGCCCCACACTTTCTTCCTCCCTGCCGTCTGCCTTGATCGCACGGAAGTAAAACCACAGCCTCCACTCCCTCGGGAAGCTCACTCCCAGAATTTCGGACTCTAATAAACCTCAGGCCAAAGGATCCTACAGGCATCACAAGTGTTACACCCAGCCCAGGGCCTGGAGAGAAACAGGCAGCAGGAGATCTAGGTGGCAGGAACAGTGGTGGAGGGGGCTTCCCCCTGGAGGTAGGGTTTCTGTGTATCTCTGCAGCCCAGGAAGCTACCTTTGAGATGCTCCACAGTAAGCATGGTGCCGTAGGAGAGGAGCCAGAGGCAAGTGCCCTCTAACCACTGCTCAGGCCCTCGCTCCTTGCACCTGCTTCTGATGTGAGCCCGCAGGGTCCAGGGATCCTGCACTGAGCAAGCCTCTGCACTGACCTTGTCCCCAGAATTACCTCCACGGAGCTCCCTGTACCTATCCTTCCCATCCCACTGCAGGGAGGCGCTGTCTGCATCCTGAAGTCTTCCCCTGGCTCTCAGACTGGCAGGGCCATCCGCTGCTGCCAGGCTAACTGATGGGTGGATGCCTCAGTTTCGGATGCAGTGCTCTTTTGGATGGTGCTTGAAATGTCCCCACCTCCTTCAAGGGACTAAGGTCTATTCTTACACAACTATTTCTTTTTAAGTAAGCTCTGCACCCAATGTGGGGCTCGAAATCATGACCCCGAGATCAAGAGTCACAAGCTCTACTGACTGAGCCAGCCAGGTGTCCCTTGAGCTCTACTTTGGGGCCTTTTCAGAACCATGTAGAGAGAGAAGAGGTGATCTGGGGAATAATCACTGCAAACCCACCAGACTTGGTTGGTCAATGTTGAATCTGAACTATCTGCAAGTTTTCATTAATTCAAATACCTATGGAGCAAATGTTTACTTACTGCTTTGGACCAGTCAAACACCCACTACCGAACAGGCATGGTGCACCCACCCCAGCTAAAACAGCAGGCCGGAGATAGAGGTAAAGATGTTGACCTACCCTCCAAGAGCTCAGTCCGGTTGAGTGGATCAGACACACACCTGAAAAATGAAATGAAATCAGAGCAATTTAAGGCCAAAGGAGACATTTAAGGGAAGCAGAAAGTAAAATCGTAACAAGAGCTACTATTCCTGGAATGCACACCCACTCTGTGTCTCCAAGATCTTTAATCATCACAACTACCTCCTGAAATAATTATTAGCCCCATTCGCAATGAGAAAACTCCTGCTTAGGGAAATGCAGTGATTTTCCTGAGGTCACACAGTCAGTAAATAAGGCAGCTGAAATTCAAATTCCACTCCATTGATTCCAAAGCCTGAGATTCTATCCACCTGGCAGCCTCAGAGGACACGTGCCCATGGAGAAAAGCCTCTGAGGCAGACCTCGAGTCAACGTGAAGAGCCTTGCTCATGGCCCAGCTATGGATTAGGCCATGTTGAGTAAATGAGTCCCCTCCCGCAGAGAGCTTCAGAGGCTGGAAAGTTCTCAAGCAAGCGGAAGAAGAATCTGGGCCTGATGGGAGGTTGGGCAAATACATCCCAGAGGGTCATTGCTACCTCATTGCTGAGGAAATGGGATTTGGAAGGGCTAGAATTTGAGGAGAAAGGTCAGGGAGGTGGCAGATGCATTGGCCAAGATGCAAACAGGGATCACAGGTGTGCCGGGGGGCAGTGAGTAAACCTACGGGGCTGAAGCAAAGACTGTGTCAGCCAAGTCTCCCCATTGTAATGCGCATGGCCCAGAAAGGCACAGGGGCTGGGTTAAGAAGGTTAGGAAAATGGGTGGGAAGATTTGAAGATGTGCTGAAGGTTGAGAGAAATGAGTACCACGTTCTCAGGAGAGCCATGCCATAAATATAGAAAATTCAACTCCTGCCTTCAAAAGCAAGAAGCTGGTCATCTACATTCAAAAACTGGGTGGCTCAGTCAGTTAGGCGTCCAGCTCTTGATTTTGGCTCAGGTCATGATCTCATGGTCATGACGGGCTCAGCACTCATACGGGAGTCTACTTGAGATAAACTCCCTCTCCCCCTGCCCCTTTCCCTGCTTGTGCTCACACTCTCTCTCTTTCTAATAAATAAATTAATTAAAAAAAAAAAAAAAAAAGAGGTCAGGCCACCACAGAGTCAGGAACTAGGAAACAAGAAGCAGGCTGGGGTTCTTAGAAGTGCTTCTGGCTACAACATCAGTGTCAGAAGTGTCCTTCCTTGAAGCCACATGGATTAAAGGAGCAGGGGACTTGGGAGCAAAAAGGGTTAAAAGTGGTGGGCTCACTTCTCCCCAAGGGGGCTGGCCTTACAGCCACAAGAGACAGATGTACCCCAAAAGTGCCCCCCCACAGCACAGCAAAGCCCTTGGAGGATGAAGAGAAAATCAGATCCTGAGACCAGAACGACCAAACCAGTGCAGAGCACGGTGACATGGCACCTGTCCCAGAATGTCCATCGGGCAGAGATGAGGAAATTGCAGGCCTGAATCTGCTCTTTGTCATTTTCTGGAAATGGCTTCACTGGTTCACTTGTTTAAAAAAATTTAAAAATTTAAAAAAGGAAGGAAAGGAAGGAATGTGGGCCAATTTCGAGGGCTAATTGCCTTTGCTCTCAACTACAGCCCAGGCTTTTTCCGGCAAACATACTTTCCTGGTGCTGCACTGGCAGGCCCACTCTCCGTTTCCAATCAGCCCTGAAAATAGCCCTTGATAGAGATAATAGGAAGAACAAAGAGAAATTTAGAGGAGCAGAGAGAGGGAAGAAAAGTCATGTCTAACTGGCAGCACAGACGTCGTTTTCATAAACAGCCCTTCAGCTGGTCCCTGATTTGTCTCCAACAGCAAGGTGTTAAATAAATCCCAAGAAACACACTTGGACCAAAACCAAGGGCTCTTTGACTTTTTTAGGTCATAGACTCCTTTGAGAATCTGGAAAAACATGGATCTTCTCTTGCTAAGAAAATACACATCAACACGTATCCCATGTATGGACTCAGGGGCTCATAGACACCACTGGAAACCCAACAATAGACTTTGCTTAAGAACCATAACATAAGCAATCTCTATTTTAAAGACTTTCCTACTTGTTTCTCTCTTTCTCAGGGTGTGTGTGTGTGTGTGTATGTGTGTGTGTGTGTGTGTGTGTGTGTGTGTGTTTAAGGGAAAGGTTGAACTGAATTACTTCAGGCATAGTCTAAGGGATTTTTTTTTTTTTAATTTGTTCAATTTGAAATCTTGGAAGCCTTTCTGTAAATAAGTGAGTGTGAGTGTCCAAAGAGGGGCGTGGTTCTGTATGAGCCATTCTCAGCAAAGACGGATGCTAAGGGAGTCAGTACTCAGCCCCGGAACTCTCAGAAGAGCTGGACACATGAGTTCCTCACCTGCAGGCTTCAGTAAGAACACGACTACCACCTAAAGAGCTAATAATGGTCACAGGCTATGGAGGGGTTGCTGGAGACCCAAGCCTCATGCCTGGGGAGAATGGTCTATGCCAGGGAATCCCAAACGTTACTGTGAATCCAAATGCCCCGAGGTCTTACTAAATGTGGATTCTGATCCAGTAGGTCTGCAGGGGGGGTGGAGATCCTGCATTTCTAGCAAGCTCCCAGCTGATGCTGATGCTGCTTAAGTAGCAGGAATCCGTGCAATTACCTCGTCCTGGCTAAAGCCTGAGCAAAGACCTTGAACACATGCTCTGGAAGATGGATCACTGTCAGGATGCCCCAGGAAATAAATGTCTCCTGAACTGAGTGTGATGCTACCAGAACTGATGACAAGAGTGCCCAGAAAACCACAAAATCAAAGCCTGGGCCTTCCTCCTGGGCTGCCCAGGGGTCATAAATGGTGGGGTACCCCTTCCATCCCCAAATCGAGCACCCAAACCAGCCCAGGGCCATGGACACAGCAGGCATCCTTAAGTGAGTAACTAATTGTGAGCTCTATAAACAGGCATGGTCTGTTTTCTAGTGGGCCAGGGGGTGAGGCTATGGTTCTGGATCTCTAGGAGGTAGAAAATAAGGCTGCGGACCATGGCACTCAGAGATCTGGGTTGCAGTGTGTCATACGGGCCAACATTTATCAAGCACCAACGGTGTGATCAGTTCTGTGCTGGGCTGTGGAAGCAGGAGCAGGAGAAATGTCGAGGAACAAGAATGAACTAGAATATCAAAGACAGAATAACTCATAGAAATATTACTGTCCAATCCTCTCATTTACAGATGGGGACTTAAGGCCCAGAAAGACTTGTTCAAGACCACATAGCTGGTTGACAGCAGGGCCAGGCCTAGAAAGTAGGGCTTCTGACCCCCTGCTTGTCTCCACCTTGTTCTGGGGTCTGGCAAAAGTGCATACAGTGGTGCTTAATGTATGCTGACTGACAGCTTGAGCAGAGTGAGCAAAAGTTACCTGGAAACTCTCCAGTCTAGCCTGGGGCAAGTAGCCCAGGCTTGGAGAGCTCAGCTGCCGTGTGATACATAGAAGAACTTCCATTCAGCAGAGAGTCCCTTGCTTAAGGTCAGCTATGCCCAGGCAGGCTTCCTCTCCAGATTCTGAGGTCATTGAGGGCAACCCTCAGCCTCCGTCCAGCCCTCTAGGCAGCCCCCACTCCGCCTGGCACCGGGCCCAGCACATGCAGGCGGCAGGGAGCATGTGTGATATGGCCCTGGAAGGCAGAGAGAAGCCTCCCTGGGAGCAATGCTAACTCAGGGCCTCTCCCAGCACATTACAGACTGTCAGGCTAATGGGCCTGCACTGAGTGCCTGGGGGAAAGTCAGTTCCAATCAGGCCGCGATCTGTGGTCTGCAGACAAACACAGGGCGAAGGCAGATCTGGCCTCTGAAGGAAGCAAGTCTGGCCCTCCTGCTCCCTCAAACAAGCTCGCTCCTGGAGAAGAGTGGTTTTCCTCTTCTCCAGGCCTGGGTTTTCCCCAGAGCCAGCGAAGGGGCCTCTCTTCCTTTCTTGTCCAAAAGCAACATTAAGAAGAAACTGCCGCTCTGGCTCTCTTGAGACCCTGAACCGCAGATGCTTGGAGTAGTAGCAAATTCTTGAGGTGATGTGGCCCAGCCTCACACTCCTGGCCTGTCCCCAACACTCACGGGCCTCAGATCTGTAGTTGCAGCCTCTGAGTAAATTGGACAGGCCCCTTCTGAAGACAGTGGGCAGCCGACCCTGGGTCGCAGGCACCCACACTGGAGGCACGCCTGAGGCTATGAGAGAGCTAGGGCCACCCTCAGAAGCATGCACGCAAGGTCAGGGGTACAGCCTTAGCTAGGGACTGGAATCAATTCCACAAAAAATAAAGCACCTACTGTGTGCTGCTCTGCATTCTCTGCCACTGCAAAGCCGAAGCAGCTTGCCTGAGCCGGTCTTCTCTCACAGAAACTCAAACAGAAGCTTCTCTGGCCCATTTTCTACATCCAAAACACACTGCAGAGATTTGGGGATGATGCAGCTAAATTTAAAAACAAGCGCCTTCATCAGCCTTTTTTAAAATGTGCGAGAATCATTTGGAGCTCTTCAGTGTGTCCTCTCCCCGCTGAAAACCCTCCTCACCACCTCCTCCGCCTCCCAACTTGGAGGTTATGGAAAAAACCGGCACCCGGCCCACAGTTCACTGAATCAGACCTCTGGGCTCCCTGCTTCGCCACGCATGCAGGAGCGACTAATTCCCATCCGAGTCGTGCAGCAGCGTTCCTCTGGTGTCAGGAGTACCTCCTGCCGAGGACAGGAGATCAGCAGGAGAAAGCGCTCCGCACAGGGCTGACACAGAGCAGGCTGTCAATGAACCGGTGGCTGTTACAACCACAGCCCCGATGGGGACAGAGAAGGCAGACTCTGGTGCCCAGTTCCCCATCTGCAACTTCCCTCCCCAGGCATGGGAGAGAGTCATGACCAACCCCAACCTGGAGGCCACCCGGCCACGGGCCATCCTGGGGAGAAGGCCTTGAGACGGGCCCGGAGTGATCTCATGGGGCTGCAGAGGCTGCTGGTGGGCACGGTGTGCTCTGGCTTAGTAAAGCACAGCGGAAAATTACTTTGTCAATCACCTCTGAGGGAAGAGGGTCTGGCGGAAGCTTTGGATTTCACTGGTGCCTGCCATGAGAGCCTCATCTTTTGTACAGACTATTTTTAGCATAAATAATGTACACTCTGTGATATTGTCAAAACTGACAGATGAGCATTCTTGTGGCACCCACGGACCACTCATTCACTTGGGGAAATGTCAGAAAACGTTAAATGAGCTTCTCCCAACCACGGCGCAAAAAGCCACTACAGGCCGTGTACCACGACCTGAACGACAGGGACCTCTGCCCCCTGACTTCTGTCACAATTGTCCCGGCCTCTGAACCCTGCAGCCGGGATTTAGACTCAACTCTGTGGCAGGTGCTGTCTTCATCAGAGACTCAGCCAGGGGTAGCCAAGTCCAGGGAGCGCCGTGGACAGAGCATCTGCAGAACTGTAGGTTGCCCAGTAAGAGGGAGAGGGGATGAGAACTCCATCATCACCGGTGGCCTAGAAAACCACCTGTGATTCTCCACCTTCCTGTCTCACAGCACTAGCCCCCTCCTTGCTCCCACTGAAGGGAAGCCACTGCTTGGGTCCAGCTAGAGGGACAAGAAACACAGTGTGCCTGTCACACAGGGAACCCTGCATCAGCCCATTTCTCGGGTCCTCCTGAGAATAAGGACTTCTTTGTTTTGTGAGTTGGTTTGACGCTTTGTCTCCTCCACTGACTGGGCTCCTCTGACCATATCCTTGCATAGTGGCGCCCAGCATGCTCTATTCAGCCCAACATTCTTTCTCCCACTCATCACCCAGCCAGTTCTCCTCGCTCTTTGGGGCTCCGCAGGGAGGTCACTTCCATAGGCAGGCCATCTCTGGCCCCCTGACTTTAGGCAGACCCTCTCATCTCTTTGATCTCGGAGCACCCAGCATTTTTCCTGCAAAGCCTGATAACAGTTTGCATGTATTGCTGATTTGTCTTCCTCATCTGCTTGCAAGTCCCCCAAGAGTGGGAACATCCTTGTTTTGTTTGCCGCTGTTCACTAGCACCCAGCCTGGCCCAGAGTCCAGCACCAGAGCCGAGATTCATTAAGAGTCAGAGTCAGTTGAATGAATGAACGAATGAATGAATGAGTGGAGGGAGGAACGGACAGAGGAAAGAGTAAATGAATGAGCGACCCCAGAATAGCCTAGACAGAAAGCTTCCAGAATTCTTCTCATTCCTTAATCCGCTTCATTCATCCGTTAAAGAAGGAGGCTCTTTTTTCACCTAAAACAAGTGAAATGCATGGCTCCCTGTGGGGGGGGGAGAACTGAGCAAATACAATAGTCTGCCCTTTGGGATGACTGAGGAAGGGCTCAGGGAGTAGAAGAACCAAAAATATCTTTCTGGACACTGAAGAAATTGCCAGGAGATCTATGCAAAACCACTGTCAGTTCCGCTTCCCTACAGAAATAAGTCTTGTGCCAGATTCTGGGATTTCCAGCCTACTACAGACAAATGCTGAGGGCTTGACACATCAAGCCTCCTTCTCCTGGGAAGCCTTTCCTGCCCTCCCCAGGCAGCTAAGCTCTCGGCCGCACTCCCCGTGCACCTCACTGAGTCACGGTGTCTGACTCCCTGCACTTCCTCCCCACACAACCCTAAGAGGCGGACTCTGGGCTGTACGTACATGACCATGACCAGACCCACAGCTGGGCATGATCCCCAAGGCTACCTGGTCTATGGCTTGATGATCACGACTCTAGGAGTAATAATTTTCAACAGCAAGAGCAGATTAAGAACGGTGCTATATAGCATGACATCGTTTGAAGAATGAAGGTATAGGGTACAAATAGAGAAGAAATAGTGAGAGACAGTGCCAGCTGCCTATTACAGAACAGCTTTGAATCGGGTTCAATTTCAGCTGTTCAGCAGAACCTCTGTGTGTCCCTAGCGGATGCCAGAGACAGACGTCAGGACTGGGTGGCAGAGGGGGAGGGCCAAATGGGAGTTTGCAGAGGCCCTGACTGGCAGAGGCTCCCAGCGGCTGACCCCAAAGACAGGCAGCCCCCCTTTCCTGCAGTCTGAGGCAAGCTGTGAAGAGCCCAGGAAGGACCGTGGACACAACTCACCCAAGTTTCTCAGGCAAATCTGACCTCCAAACCGGCAGAACATTTTTCTTTCCCTGATGGCGGGAAAATTACCCAACAAGGGGTGTTGCGGACGAGTGGACAAGAGGACCACCCAGGACTGGGTTAGGAGGAGAAGAGGCACCAGGCTACACCTGTAAGGGAAAGGGGAGGGTGGCAGCAGGGCCGGGGTGGGGGGAGGCAAGCCGGAGGCCTTGACACAGGGAGAGAGGGAGAGAGAAAACCTGCAGCCACCTCACCAGGCACAGAGATGCAAAATATCCTAATGCGGGAGGTTCAGGGGAGGCCAGGAGAAAGAGAGAGTGTAAGAGCTGTCTGAGACAGTTGCTGTCCAGACTGTAATCAGACATGGTGCTGGCCTCCTGTGAGTGGACACAGCCTTGCCCTCAGCCCTGGACAGTCACTAGTCTCTTGCGACAAATTCACTATCAAGAGCTGTGGAGGGTCGCCGGTTGTACCTTACTTGCATGCTAACAATTTAGCCCTCCACAATTTTCGGGATGCAGGTAGAAGGTCTGAGACTCTGGACCAGAAACAAAGCACTGGACTCCCCAGGGTTCGACAAGCAGCGTGAGCATCTCACTTGCTTTGGCTGCTCTTACCTGCCCGAACCCCAGGGGCAGGGAGTGGTGTGGAAGCTCCCCCACTCTCCGGCAGATGCTGCACACACAGCGGGTTTGCTTCACAGCTGAGGGGATCCAAGCTTAGCAAGCCAACCCTTTTAAAATAGGCATAAGTCTGCCTGACTTTTGTCCTGGAGGGAGACATTATCTTCACTATAGTGGACAGTAAAAGTACCTGCTCCTGCAAGGCTTTTGCTATTCAAATATCCCAGAAGACAGAGTCAAGAACAAAGGCCGTCTATTCCTCCACTCCCAAGATGTGCAAAAATGCAAGGAACAGGGGGACAATTGTCTCGCAACACTCACACGACAGAGAGACAGAGTCCTACCCTCCTACAGCTCCCTCCTCAGCCCTGGATGGAGCATAGGACGATGCAGACAAGGGACATTTGGTGAAGGGACAGTCCTTGAGCCTGATCTTGGAAGGATGGCAGAGATGGCCTCCCATGGCAGGATGGCTTTTTCTGATTCCAATCTAAAACACGGGGCAACCGGGGTACAGAGCAGCAAGGAATTATGCACGAGCAAACAGAATTCCCTCTGTCCTCCTCCAGGGAAAAAGATGGTGTCGGGACTTTTCAGGATTGCCTAGAACCTGAATCACATTGGAGGCCATTCCCTGGCCACAGAAGGAGCATTCCTTATTGACCCAAATCTCTCTTTCCATTTGTCTGGGGCATATCTCATCCTCCCTCCCAGTATTGGCATTCTGGGATAAAGTTATCCAAGTAAAGCCTCAAGGATCGTGCCCTCCCCTCTCCAGCCCCAGCTCATGCTTCAAAGCAGCCAGAAGGGAAGGGTACCTGCAAACATGCCTCCCTCCTCGCAGCAGACAAGTGGTGAGAAATTTCAGTCCGGTCAAACCCGCTTTACCTTCCACACTCACTGAGGAGATAACTACTTCACGAACCTTACACCAAGAAGACAGGTTAGATGGCCATTTCTGTGACTCCTCTGATCACTTTGCTTTTACCTACAGTGGCAGAAAGGACCACTCAGGGTCACTCTCTGAACTATAAACACCCAAGCATAAGTCACAGCCCTGAAGCCCACCCCACCCGTTCTCACAGAACTTACAGCAGGGAGAGCCCACGCCATGTTGCAGGACCCCAACCTGAGCCGCCCTCTCCTAGGGTCTGTCTAGAGGTTTTCACGAGCCCTTAATCTTCTCCCCTTCTTCTGAGGATCCCTCAAATAAATGTTACATGATCAACTACTGCATTGCCCTATTTAATTGATTTATATGCACTTGAAAAAGCTTTACACTGAACAGGAAACACATCCGTCATAATACTTGATTGAATTGGAGAAAGGAGAAGGGAGATGGGGAATTAAAATTTATTGAGCACTTATTATGTTCCAGGTAATGCACAAGTTCTTTTTCCATACTTACTGAGTTTAACCCTCACAGCCAGCACGTGAGGGAGGTATTTCCCCCTCTTTATTAAGGAAACAGACCTACAGAGGTTAGGGGACTTGCCCAACAAGCTTCTGGAAGAAGCAGAATTCAACTGTAGCTCTGATTCCTAGCCAAGATAGACTTCAGGATTTAAATATCAAGTGCTTCTATAAAAATTATGAATAAGGAATAGAACCCTTATGGTAGCATTGTCTCATTGAGAAAATCAGATTCTATTTGCATTCTTTCTTCCTACCATATCGTGTGCTAGAACCAAAAGTGCCCTGTGCACCATTACACGCTAAAGAGTAATAAGAAGTGTTGGGACAGGTGAGGAAGGGTGCTGGGGGATAAGGTAAGCATGTTTGGAAAGCCTGAGCATTTTCTCTCTAAACATTAGCACTTAAAAAAAAAAAAAACTTAGCTACTAAAAAATTCTTAAGCTATTTCTATTCAATACCATTGTGGGAGGGTATAGAGAACATTCATTTATTCCACAGTGTTTGTGGGAGACAACTGACTGCGTGTGGGCCAGGCAGGCAGCAAAAAAAAAAAAAAAAAAAAAAAAAAGCTTCTCAGAGTCCCTTGGAGCTTGTATTCTGGAATTCTACTCAAATCTGCAACCATCCATTAGGCATGACCTTGAGCAGACACAATAGACATGGGTCCCAGTCCTGGGCAGAGTCCAGGCAAAGGGACGGCTGATCTGATACTTGTGTGGCAAGGAGGACACTAACCCTGCACCTTCCCTTAATGACACAGGGTGGGAATTGTCAATTCAATCAGAGGGAACCCCAAGACCCAAGCAAGGCTTGGCTTGTTAGACTGGGTTCTCCAGACAGAACCAGGATGATAAAAAGAGAGAGAGAGAGAAATAAGGATAGAGACAGAGGTATTATAAGGAACTATAAGGAATTGGTTCATGAAGTTATAGAGGCTATATCCCAAGATCTGTAAGTTGACAAGCAGGGGACCCAGGAGAGCCATGGGTATAGTTCCACTCCAAGACCAAAAGCCAGAGAAATAGGAGAGCAGAAGCCAGAGAAATAGGAGAGCAGATGGCCCAAGTTCCAGTTTTTGAGTCCAAACCCAAAGATAGGAGAAGGTCTCTCAGTTCAGAGACAGGAGAAATAGGAGAGCAGATGGTATAAGTTCCAGTCTTTGAGTCCAAGCCCAAAGATAGGAGAAGGTCTATGTCTCAGTTCAGAGACAGGAAGAAAACAGTTCCTCCTTCTTCAAGGGAGGGTCAGGATTTTTGTCCCATTCGGGCCTTCAACTGATTGGATGAGGCCCACCAATGTTGAAGAAGGTAATCAGCTTTAATCATCCATATGTTTACTGATCCATGTTAATCTCCTCTCTAAACCTTAACATGCCCAGAATACATCCAGAATAATATTTGACCAAATAACCAGGCACCCCATGGTCCCTCAAGTTGACACATAAAATTAACCATCATACTTGGGAAAGAATTTATCCCTTCTCTAAATCAAGCCAAATTGATGGGTCCTCCAGGCTTGTGCCTGTTTTGTAGTATTTCCGTCTCATATTACCACCAGTCTACTGTCATCTCTGGTAGTCATGATCCTGGCCCATAAAAAGACCTCTCTTCACTTCTAGTTCACTCTGGGTTTTAAAATCAGCCTGCTGCTCTTATTGCAATTTAAGAATCTTGAATGAGTCCAGAGACCTACAGCTAAAATGCCTGAGATGTGGAGCAACCACTGTGACATCTCTTTTATCTTCTCAGGGGGACTTTATGCTTCTATTCTGATTCTTAGAACTGTGATCTAGATAAGGAAGGTCCTAGATAATATAAAACTTTCTCATCAGGATGAATTTAAAAAATGGAAATAATTATGTGAGGGCAAGTCATAGTTTCCATAACCTTGGGAGGTCGTTTGGTATTCAGGATTTATAAAACACAACAAATAGGAAAAGACAGCTAAGCAGAAATGATGCTCCCAACTTTTTGGTCTATGTAAAGTAGCCTAGGAGGAAATAATTTCCGCAAAAACCAACAGAATGAGTCTTGACTGTAATTTCCCACGAAATAAGTTAGGTCCCACTAAAGAGTTTCCAAACACCATGGGTTTTTACTTTTTAAAGTTATCAGAACATTCAGTACTTAACACAAAAAAGTAGCAACCATTCTGCTTGGCACTATTATACCAAGTACGAGTGTCAAATTTTTTATAGCTCAAATTAACAATAAGAAGCTGTAATTTTTGTGTTTGTTTGTTTAAAAGACCAGCAGAGATTTTTCTCTTTGCTGTTTAAGCTTCATTTAATTCAAGCTCCAATCTGCCCTTCTTTGATTGCATTTCCAAATCCTAAATAAAAGTGATAACTCTTTCTGCCAATTGTAGCAAACTGCTGGTGTCTGTTATTGCTTTTTGAAAAAAACCAAAAAAACAAAACAACAAAAACAACAACAACAACAACAAAAAAAAAAAGCAAAAAAAAAATCTTTTAACACTTAGCTGACAGCTTTATCCAAAAGCGGGGAGAAAACCCTGGCCTTTCAAAAGCACCCGATATATTTGTAACAACCTCTTTACTGAGTTCATGTATCTTCTTTATTGTTCTTCATAAACAGGCTATTGGGTCTCTCCAGCTTGCAATGTGAAAAATGAAAGAATTTCCTCCCATCCATGCCTCTCTTATCGCATAATTGTTTTGTTCTGAGAGGTAGGGAGACCCGTATAAATGTCTCTGCTATTTTATTTGTCCTCTCCAAGCCCATTCATGCTTTTCTCCAGGGTTTTTGACTCCCGTTCTCTTTCTGCCTAAGCCTTACCGTTCTCTGCATCAAACCCCGCTAAAGTGTTTGAGATTTCATTTCAGAGCATGATGCAAGACAGATAAGAGTCAAAGGCATTTTAAAAGCCACTTTCAGCATGCCTGTGCTGGGGACGTTCAAGGTAGAGGCACTTAAGTCGCTGCTCACCTGACATCACAGAGAACATCCTGGTTTGGGTCTGTGACATCCTCAGAGCACTCAGCTGCCTGCCTGTTCCCATCTTTCCAGAGGGCCCTGCTGGTGGCTCCTTCTCATCCTGCTGCTGCTTCAGAGGCCCCTCCGTCGCCCCCCATAAAGCTGAGATCCTCCCACAATGGAAATAGCCCTTGTCAGAGACAGACAGTTCTGAGAGCCTGCCGAGGTGGCTGGTAGAGGAGGAAAAGGTGGAGTTTTGTAAGAATGGTTTATTGTCCTGTCGATGTGGGACATACACATTTGAGGAAGAGGTCAGGGAAAGGAGTCTAAAGGGGACAGAGTAAGTATTTACTAAGCCCTAACTCCTCAATGACATGCCATTGAAAAGGCACCCCAGACCTGAAGCCCTCTGTGCAAGGACCTGAGTAGTGGAGAAGTTCCCTGTAAAGAATACCACGAACACTGATCAGTCAGGTTTTCTGTAATGTGGCTGTGTGACAAAGAGCCCCCAGATCTCAGGGGCTTACATCAGACATTCACTGCTTCTCCGTAAAGCGTCTGCAGGTTGGCTGGACTCAGTTGTGCTTGGGGTCAGGTCTGCTCTCCACATGTCTCCTCATTCTGGAACTGTGGCTACTCAGGGTCCGCTCGTGTCATGGAGGAGGCGGGAGTGTGCCAGAGGGCAAACAAACACTCAAGGCCTTGGTGTACTCCCACTTCTGTGCACTGGTCCCATGGCTGTGCCCAAGGGGAGAGAGGCAATGAGGTATATGCCAGCGTGTGGAAGAAGAAAATGTGAATATTGAGTGAACATATTGGATGAACAAGAATCCAATCCACCACAAACATACACACACACACACACACACACACACACACTCTTATAGGGCCAGAAACTACCTCAGGAATCAAGAAGGAATAGGAATAGTCTGCCTTTCCAACCTACCCCAGGCCAGCTAGAGGAACCCAACAAAAACATTTCAAAATGATGATAGATATGTGGACCCTTCAGACTAAAAGCAATTTTAAATGTCATCTCATCCTACATGCTTACCAAGAGAAGCTTCTAATAACACTTCCAAGTGATGGAGAGATCACTGCCTTCCAGGCAGCCCCCTCTAAGCACACAGGATAAGTCCTCTCCTTCCACAGCATGCCAATGCCTCAGACACCTGTGGACAGCTTGTAGGTATCCCTGAGCTTTCCCTTCCCCAGTGAAAGGCCCAAGTTTATTTTCCTCAAAGCCTATGGTTCTAAGTCGGAATCTCCTCCGGGCACATGACATGTTGTTAACATGCTACTTTTCCTCCAAACCCCACACCACGTTAAGAGCTCCAGAATGACAACATTTGTGTACGCAGAGTGGGGCAGCCCTCTCCCTCGCTCTGAGCAAGCATCAACCGGAGAATGACAGTTCATATGTCTTACTCAGATCGAGCTTAAAGTCACCTAGAGTCAAGACATTCTTACATGTGTGGCTAAACCGTTCATCAATCAGCTATTTACAGAACACTTATTATATGCCTTGCATCCCACTGGGTACCGGGGACACCGTGATAAACAAAATTGACATACATTGTCCCGGCTCTCCTGGAGGCTACTTGGAGAGAGAGAGAGAGATGATAAGTAAACAAAGAGACCAAAAAAATAAGAAAACTGAAATACATACTATTTTTTTTTTTTAAGTGTAGATGACATAGGAGAGATAAAAGAAAGCCACTTCAGAGAGTGGCCTCCAAGCTTCTCTAAAGAGCTGGATTTCTGAAGAGCAGGAAGGGGGCGGGCCCAGCAGGGAAGGCCCCGCCCCCTCTGCACCTGCTGGACGCAGCTGGGCAGGCGGGAGCTCTGGCTGGGAGGGCAGCTGCAGGCTGGCCAGGTGGCAGTTGGTGAGCAGGGAAGGCGGGGGCTCAGGTTGAAGACGGAGGGCCAGCCGCTGTGGTTAGCGAGGAGCAGAGGTTCCTCGGAGTGCAGCAGGAGGATGGGCTTCATGCAGAGAGAAGTGGGATGGCCCGGCGAGCCCTCCGTGTGCACAGAGCCGTGCGTGGAACCTGTGGGGAGCAAAGGCCTCCCTGAGAACTTCACATGTGTCCCCACTGGTTTCTCTTCATTAATTTAGGCCCCTGGCCCCAGCCTTTCACCAACAAGCCAGCCTTCCCTCGCAGCTCCCTGCCACCCGCACTGGCCAGGCCAGGAGGACACGTGATGATCACAGGGTGAATGGCAGAGCTCTCGGGCGCATCCCCTGAGGGAGAAAAAGCATAGGATGTCGCAGAAGAACTCGAAGGGCAGAGGCTTCGGGAGGCAAAATTTTCAGGATCCAACAGTTCATCTTCCTCGAGAGCCGGCTCCGTGGCTGGGTGACCAACTCCGTCCTGGGTGACCAACAACAGGTGTGCCAAGCCGCGCCCTCCAGGGAGATGTCAGGCGTGCGTTTTGACGGGAGCCTAGAGCCTGCTGCCCTCAGTGAGACACACCCGGAGTCCCCTCCGACCCAGGAGGAAAAGGGCAGTGTGCCGGGCTTCTGTGCTCAGGTGCCTGCGACCGGCTGCTTGGCGGGCTGGCGTTCTGCTGGGGAGCCCCGCGTCTCCCCGCTCCGCAGCCATCAGCGCCAGCCGATGTGTGGGTCTGAACCATGCAGATAGGACGTGTGAGACCAGAGGCCTCGTGAGGAAGCAGAGAGCCCTTCAAGCACAGCCCAGTGGTCAAGGACTTCGGATCCAGACCCTCAGAGATAAAGGAGAAGCTGTCAGCACAGATAAGGCCGGCAGAGGAAGCCATGCAGACAAGCAGAGGCTTAGAGTTATGGGGCTCTCTCCTGAGCCCACAGGCAGGGGGGTCCTCAGACCCACGAGGGCACACCTGCTGATTTGCTAGGGACACGGAAAGCCCTGGGACAGCTCGCCTGATCAACAAATACACACATCTCTCTACCCCGCCAGGATCCTTTCTTTTTCGGTGAGTGACCTCCTTCAAGGAGCACGGAGCTCGGGAGAAGGAAGTCGTGACTGAGAAGCACACCGGGGGCCAGCACAGCTACGGGCAGGGCGGTGGTAAGGACTGCACCGTGTTACCAAAGGACATTCCGTCCCACCACTCACTCCCCTTTCTGGGCCTCCTCTCCTGCCCAGCCTTCGAGGAGCTCTGTCCTTCCTCAGGTTCTTTCCTTCTTCCTTCCGTCAGCCTCATCATCTGGTCTGCATAACACAGCCGTCAAGTCCACCTTATCGAGAAGGGGCTGTTCCACACTTACTCTCCCCATCTCATTTCTCAGAGGGGAAGCAAGTTTCACATCGGTGTGCATAGTAGAATCCGACTGTGAGGACACATACACATTCTTGCAAGGGGGGAGGGAGGGTTTCAATGTCCATCCGGAAGAGGATATGTCTGACGGAGGCAGCCCAGAGGGTTTTTTGGGCAGTGAAAATACTCTGCATGATACTCACATGGTGGGAGCGTGTCCTGATCCATAGAACATATAACAGCAGAAGGAATCCTACCGGAATCCGTGTGCTTTGGTGATAATGACATGTCCCTGAGACTCACTGATGGCACAAAGGTCCCCCTCTAGCAGGGGATGTCGGTAATCGGGGAAGCTATGCACACGTAGGCACAGGAGATATTGGACCCCTCTGTACCTTCCACTCAATATTGCTGTAAATCCAAAACTTCTCTGAAAAAAAAAAAAGATCTTTATTTTTAAAAAGTTCTGGGAGATATCTATCAGACGGCTTACAGTCATCTGAGTTCATTCATTCTCTCAGACGCTTGCAGACACCTTCAATGTTATACACTTTACCCTGAGTATCAGAATTTAATTAATTTAACATAAGTGATTTAATTTTCTTGTCTTCGTTCTGGCTCTTTCTTTTGGCATATCTGTATTTTCTCATTTTTTAAAATGAACATGTAATGATAATGAACCAAAGAGAAAGAGCTTTGAAGCAGGCCTCCTCCACGCACCTGCTCCTGTTTCCTTTCTCCCCAGCTCACAGCACAGGCTAGACACCATGCTTGAGAACCTTCAGACTTCTGCTGTGCCACGTGGACCTGGAGTTCGTGTCCTGGTCCCGGGATCCCCTCCCCGCTCAGAGGAAGCCCCCATCTGGCCTCCCTCAGCCCCCAGGGCCCCCCAGGGCTAGGATTTCAGCAGCTGTGCACGCCCCACCATCTCCTTGAGGTGATGTGGTTCTCAGTTCAGGCAGCGCTGGAGAGGCAGCAAAGGAGATAAATGGAATTTCTGCTCAATGAGTCTTTGATAATAATGAATAAGTTCTTTTCTCCAAAGACTTGAAATCTGTTGTCTCATTTCAATGCACAAAATTATTCATTTAAAAAATCCTCCCCACAGACTTGGAGTAGGTGGGGATTAGTAACCATTAACCCCATTTTGCAGATGGGGAAGCAGGACCTGGCAGGAGCTGGTGCCTCCAACCACAGGCAGAGCAGGTGTCCTGCCTCCCCAGCCAGCACCCCAGTTGGAGAGGGTGCGAGCACAGGCCCAGAGAGCCCGGATCCTCGAGAGTCTGTGCTGAATTCTCCCCCATCCCTCCTACTGCTTCCTTCCTCTAACTCCGAGCTTCCTGAGCACCTGTCCCTAAGACTGAGCAAACTGAGGACACCTCCTTCGCCTCCCTCCCATGGAATGGCTCAGGACAGGGCCCTGCAAAGGCCCCAGTGTTTGGTGATAGATGATTACACGAATCAGCTGAACCCTGACAATATAACTTCTTTGGGTCAGGCTCTTATATTTGCCAGGAGACTCCTTCCCAGGGAGGCCGAGGCAGCCATGTGGCAAGGAGAGGACATCCTTCTCCTGCTCTGCCTTCGACTCTCAGAGTTTCCAGCCTCGGGTAACCATGGTAATCACCAGCATTAACCACAGCAGTGACAGGAGCCTCGGCAGGCCGGCTCTGACCTGCTCCTGCTGCACACGGTACACCAGCTTCCTGCAGCACGTGGTCCCCCACTTTGTTCTCTTGCACACCTGCCACCTATGCCCAGGGACTATCTACAAGACCCAGGAGTCAATGCTGGAGGGAGAAAATGGACTCCAAGCCTCCGACTCCCTTAGCAGGGCCTGGGTCAAAGAGGTTTAGGATGTGGTCCAAAATCTTAGTGACAAGGTCAGTGGTGGCCAAGGACAAGGGCTTATTCTTGGGACACCCTGTTCATCCCGTCCTAGCCGTGCCTCTAAAGGCAGCAGCCATCAGCCAGTCGCCGTAGGAAGCCAGCCCAGCTGGGATCTGGAGGAGTCTCTCTTGCCAGACTTAGGGGCATCCACAAGCCATCATCGACTGTTATCTAAGGGCCATGCCAAGAAAGCCACAGCAGGGCTGTTCTTGCCCAGATTCGGGGTCCGAACACTCCACAGTGCCCATCCGTTCCACTAGCACCATGTTCGAGGTACTGGGAGTCAGCTATCCTGCCTCCGGGTCTCAGACAACAGCTCCAAGTCCTGCCAGCCTGGCCTCACCTGATTCCCCATCCTCATCCCTCCCACCAGGCACTAAACTATTTTTCCAGGTGGCACAGAGCTGAGCCACTGCCCAGGACCCATGGGCCTCCCCTTTGCTGCTCTGAGGGCCAGACCAGACTCCCCACAAGGAAACAGAACTGAGGTCCCCAGCTTTTCTCAAGTCCTCAAGTGCTGGAAACAAAGGAGAGCTTCACCAGAGACCAGAATCCCTGCCAAAGCCGCCCAAGGTCTACAAGAGGCCTGAGGCTGCATCCCTACTTGAAGCATTCTGCAAATTCCTGCCAAACAATGCTAAGGATTCTTGAATCCAGCTGCTTCCGAGAAATCTTTAAGTAGAAAAGAGCAAAGGAGTTTCCCAGGAACCCCCAATCCCAGGCAGTTACCCAGGCAGGTTTGCAGCCCTGGGAGCCCAGTGCTGGGGAAGGAAAACGATGAGGCACTCCCTCTAGTGGCAAACGCCCCGCACAGAGCCAGGCAGCTCGCCAGTCAGACTTCCCGCAGAGCCTGCTCTCTTGCAGGGACCTCGTGGCAAGCCCTCCACACCGGGGAGCAGCCACCAGCTCGGCGGTGGGGAGCAGGGGCATCTCACCCATGCCAGAGGAAAGACCTTGCCGCAGAGAGGGAGCCCATCCAGACTCAAAGCCACGCCTGCCCTCCCTGCGGGCGTTCACACCCCCATCCCCTAACCTGCCTCTGAGGCCAGGCCATTTCGGGGAGGCTGTGTGACCTGCCCCAATCTGTGCTCTCTGCAAAACACCTGCCTCTGAGCAGCTTTGCCAAGCCAAGCAGTCTCATCCTTCCAACACTTGCTAATCTCGAAGGCAGCTCCGCACCTGCCCCTGAACAGCCCCCTGGGGTCTCCCTCAGCCTCCAGCCCTACAGGGCTGCAGGGCCACCAGACTTGGCACATATGCCCCACCTACCCCTTGGGGACACACTCTCTGATTTATCTCTGCGTCCCCAGCACCGCGCACAGTAACTGTCTGTGGAATTCATACAAGAATAAAGAAATAAAACCATATTTGCTGCGGCAAAAGATGTTTCTCCACACAGAGATGATTTCTCTTGCCAGAATCCCCACAATACCATCTCTGTGCTCAGTGACTTAGGCTGGGTCCTGACCGTGCACACTTTTGCATATTCCTTTCCACCCTACTTTGCTCCCAACCAAACCTAGCTCCTTGAAGATAAAGGTCATGTCCAATTTGGCTCTGGGTCAAGGTTCCCAGAAGAATGCTGAGAAAATATTTAAGCAGCAGCGGAGGGAGGGAGAGAAGAAGGGAGGAGAGGGGGGAAGTGGGGAGGGAGAAGGAGAGGGGAGGAGCTATTATCCGGGTCCAATCAAAGCTACCATCTGATGGGAACCCACTCTGATTGGCCTGCTTGGTCAGGTGCTCATCAAAGAGCCATGGATGCTCTCGCAGGAATTCAAGTAATCAATCTTAACAGCTTTATCGACATACAATTCATATACCAGCACAGAGCCTGCTTCTCTCTCTCCCCTTCTCCGTCACCCCAACCCACCTGGAGCTCGGATTTTATTCTCAGTGTAACAGAGTTCAGCGAAAAGTTTTGGAAAAGAGAGTGATGGGATCCGACTAAAGTTTTGAAAAGACTGCAGCGTGCACAATGACTGACAAGCAAGAGGAGAGGCACGAAGCCCTGCTAGGAGGCATTGGCGGACATCAGGGCAAGGGATGACTGGCACAGACAGGCTGATGCTAGTCACACTGGGGAGAAGGGAGGAGATTCACTTCAATTCTGGAAGTAGAATCAACCAGCCTCACTGATGAAGGTATGAAGAAGAGGAGGAATCCCAGAGGACTCCCAGATTTGGTTTGTGGAACTAGGTAAATGATAGCGCCATCTTTGGATGGGGGAAAGAGTGGAGAAGAAATGAGTGTAGGGTAACATCAAGAGCTCAATTAGAGACACCGATGGTTTAAGATGTGAGTGTAACACCACCACCACCCCCCCCCCAGAAGCCACTGGATAGAGGAGACAGTCCTTCCTAGAGATGCAAATTAGGGTCTGTCACAATAGAGGCGGCATTTAAAGGCACTGGGTATGGATGAGATAACCTAGGCAGATCTTTGGAGCTTTTGAAGCATTTCCTTATCCCTGTGCCTTCGGATGCCCAAACAATAAGCCAACGCTGTCAAATAGAGGGGGGAAAAAAAACCTCACAGATGATTCTGGACATTTGGTGCCGTATAAATAAAACGGTTGGATTGAGCAACTTTTTCTCCAATCATGGGTTTGTTTCCACCTGCACACATATAGAAACACAAACCATTCCTATCCCCCTGGCCAGAGGAGAGCCGGCCAGACCCAGGGTAGCAAGTGAGCTAGCCCCCAACATGGGGGAAAACATTCCTACCGAGCAGTCAGGTGGCATGTCCATCACTTTCCACCGCAGCAGAGATGGTGGGACAACTCAGCCATTACCTACCAGCCACGCAGACCCGACTGACAGTCTCCGGGCTTTAGGAAAGCGGGAAACTGGAGCTCCATGTGTCCAAACTGAGTGACAAAGGGAAGGAAGAAGCTTGACCAGGTCCGACCACCCACATTTCACTCCCAACATCCACCATCCCCACCGTCTTCCTCACTCAGCTAATGGGAGACACTGGCTTTGCCCAATAAAAATCTGCACAAACATTCCCAAGGTTTATTTTTCTGAAAATTCAGCATTAACTTTAATATTTGCCCATTGAGGAAAGATGGCCTATTTCTAGATTTCTGAGGCACAATCACATCGTTTCATTATTTTACCAGAAAAGCTAGGCGGAAAGGAAAACTTCTCAGGATTCCCATTCCAGAGGCGAAGACAATTCCAACTTTCACTGTTTACCAACGACGCAATGACTCAGCCTCTTCTCCCTGCCACAGGGCCCCAGCCTTGGGGGAAGGGTGGGCGGTAGACACGGGCTACAGAGTAGGAATTAGTAGAATTTTTTCACATGTGGCTTTATCCAATCATTTTGGAAGATGGGGGTGATGCCGATAGAAACAAACTAGTGTCAGTTGGGGTTTAGCTTATGGTGGAAAAGATGGATGCTGTGATGACCCAGTTATCATGACTTCCCATGGGGACAAGCCGAGACCCAAGGTGGACAACACCAGAACCAAGAGTGAAATACCCAGTCCTCATTTCAGGGACACCAAAGAGCAAAGAAGGCTACAACGAGGGCGGGTACCAACTTGACAGCACAGCATCCCATCATGCGCTCAACTGAACTCTCTCCTGACTCCACACCCCCTCTGCAAACACACCGACAAGCTGGCTTCAAGTTGTAGTGCGTTTTATTAGAACTCAAACCTCATTCTCCTTTGCCAACCTTGGAATACATAGAGATTTGGGGTGGCGGGGGGAGGCAGGTTAACAAATTGTGTCATTCCATCCCAAAGAAAAGCCCCCCAAACCCTCCTCTCCCTACTCCAGTTTCCCAAGATAACGGAGTCTCATAAAACCATGGCATTTACTGCCCACTATTCATTTTTATTCTAAAAAATGACAAGGGGTGCACAAATTGCAGAGTGCAGACCACCTCTGGCTCTCTCTGTTTGGCAAAAGGTTTGCCCCCCAAATAAAAAAAACATGTTATTTTACTTAAAAAAAAAAAAAAATGTATCCAAAGGGTGCATGTTCCAGACTCCCAGTTTGAGTACATGTAAAGAGAGACTCAGAAATTTAGTAAATGTGAAACCTTAGCCACTTGCCAAAATTCTATTCAGAGTCCTCACCAGCCCCATTTTTGGCAGACTTCTGTGTGACGTGGGCGGGGCCCATAAGGAAAACTGAGGGCGGGAAAGTGCCCCAAGGCCTGCGGTTCTCTCACAGGGCTTGGCGGCCCCATGCAGAAGGCCTGACCAGACAAGGATGGGGTTGTAGAGACCGGACCCAAAGAATGTGACAGAATTACTCTGTCCCAGGGGCTCGTCAATTCATGTGACATTGGTTTTATAAAGCACCATGCTTTTTTGGAAATGGCTTCCAATACGGTTTCAGGACCCCCAGTTTTTTTTCTTTTCCGTGCCTCCCTCCTGCCTGGCCAGACAATGAGGCTTGTCGTCCAGCGAAGGTGAGCAAAGGCCTCAAAGAAGGTCGTGGGGCAGAGAACCAGGGAAGCTCATGAAGAGGCTTCCAACTATCTGAAAAATGAAGTAGAACATGGTTCAGTGCACGTTCCCGGGGCTGGAAGAGAGAGGAAGATGTGTGGCGAGGAGGTCAGACATTGCTGCCTCTATCCAGTGACTGAAACCGCTGTGGGCGGCAGAGAGACTGGGAGGGTCAGCCTGACAGGGGTGCGGGGACATCCCCGCACACAGCAGCTAACTCCTGACTTCCCAGCGCGGATCTCAGGGAAACCAGAGTGCCCACAGAGAAACTGGCTCTTGGGCAAGGTGTTCAGCATGGCACAAGGTGGTCAATTAGAAGTGGCTGCGGATGTGTCCAGGCGGCCCAAGAGGCCACGCCCTCTTCATCTCCTGCAGTCCGAAGAGTGTTGCTTCAGGGATGGAGAAGCTTCCTCCCACCAAGCCCCAGGGTCAAGGATCCTGCTCTGCCTGAGCCAAGAACACAGGCGGACGACCCCCCCCCCCCCCCCAACCATTCCCCCAAGCAGTGGGCACTTCAGTGGTGGAGCTGGTGAGGCCAGAACCTGCGCCAGGACAAGAGGACAAGCACGTCAGCACGTGGACCAGCAAGCCCATTAGAGCTGGAGATGTGAAGACATCCTGCCCCCAGGGACCCTCCTAGGAAAGTGAGCAGGAGGAGGAAGGAGAAGAAGCCACTGGAGTCGCAGACCCGCAGGACAATATGTACTTTAGCTGATTTATTTGCTGAAATGTGGGGAGGGGTACCCGTTAGACCAGAAAAAATCATGCCACCTTCGATTGTCAAGGTTAAAGACGGCTAGAGCTGGGGGTGGTGTTTGTGTTTTTGTTATCATTGCTGTTTTTCCTGCCCCCAGAAGGAAAAGCAAGAGGAGACAGGGAGTTCTGGAAAAATGTTTTACAGCGACATTTTCCTGCACGTGCTCCTAATTTGGCAACAGCCTTTCTGCACCTTTGCCACCCACAGTGTCTAAAGGGCCTATTAGGGCAAGAAATCTCAGGACTGTGCCACCTGGCAAGGTCCCATCTGTGGCAGCACCTTTGTCCCAGCATGGGCCCTGCTGTGGTGAAGGACTCTCCCAGCAGCCATGGGCACAAGCAAGCAGCCTGCAAGGGCCGGGAAGGACATTCAACACCCGCCAAGGATTCGGCTCAAGAAGTGTGGTTCCAGGCAGGACAGGAATTGACTCCAGTTTATAACCTGGAGAGACTTGCTCAAGTTTCCATGGGAAAACAGCAGCTCACGGGGGCGTCTCCGAGGGGACGTTCACAGCAAGATATCTTCGGCGGTAGCGTCCACCCACTGTGCCAGGCTGGACTCCCAGGCACAAAGAGGCTGCTGCGTCCCCAGAGGTGCCAGCCCCCTCTGCTCCCCCCTTCCCCAATCTCCCACCGATGCGATGAGATAACAGAATGCATTCAAAAGCACGTCTTCAACTGCAAAGTGCTATGCAATAGCTGGCATAATTATTCATATTAGCACTGCGGGTTTTTTTTTCTTTTTAAGAAAGAGAAATGCCAGTATTTGTGCACTGATAGATCATAAAAGACTTCCTGCCTGAGCCTCTTCCTTTCTTTCTTTGCCCGTGAACTACTCAGTCCTACCCAATGAGTCCTTTTAGTGGAGATGTTGTTTGTTAAAACAGACAAATAGCTCCTGCCTGTCTCAGCACTGGGGCCATGGGAAGCCTCTGTCCGTACCTCTCCTTGTGGGACTGGCCAGGACTGGGAGGAATGCCACCCCCGTCCTGATGTGGAAGAGATGGGGTGAGCACTGTGAGCACAGGCCAGCATTTCCAGAGGCAACAGCTCTTCATCTGCTTGTGAACCACACCCCTGGTGGATTCTCAGCCTTCCAGAGGGCAGGACTCATTCCCTCTGCATCTCTGAAACTTCCTGGTGTCCATCTGGAGGCTCCAGACTGCTCAGTGAAAGAGCGCTTGGCTGATCAGTGAGTCATTGCTCAATAGCTGATATGCTCCTCAAATCCATAAATCAGTGCCTGGGCTCAAAGCCCGGAACTTGGAGGGGAGACGCTAGACTAAGGGGCAGGAGGCCTAAGCTCCTGTTCTCAACGGCCACACATTTCAGGTGGGACTTTGCAAAAGCCCCCTCTCTTGTTTGAACTATAGTTTCTTCACCTGTAAACCCAAGAAAGTGGATGAACGAATTTTTGAGTATGTGAAGCTACATTCTATGACTCCGTCTATCCCCCTGCTCTCCTGGACAATGCAAACAAAACAAAACCGGATAAAATAATCTCCGACAATTTAGCAAATGGAACAACCCTATTCTTAATGAGATTCTAATGAGGTTCAGACTGATTTTTATTAGATTTTGTAGTTATTTAATGCTATTAGAATATCGTGGGTAGGATGATTAAAAATTGTGAGTGAAATGTAAGCAAATGATTCATTTAAATCTGGATCTAAAGATGTAGTAGAGCCAACAGAAGGCCCCAGAGTGTGGTGAAGCCGGGGAGCCCTGGGGATGGCAGAAACATGGGTTCAGAGCCGCAGACCATGCCCTATGAGACTTGCCACATGCAGCCTCAAGAATGAGGGTGAAAAACAAGTGATGAATCTGAGCCTCTGAACGTGGACGATAACCAAGACACGTGTGCCTCTAACTTAATGTGGAAATCAGAATTTTCAAAAACTCGCAACACAATTAATACTAAAATTATCATCTGCCCAGCTTAACTTCAACTTGTTGGTGATGTGAAATGTCCTACCTTGACTTTAAATTATTGTGGCACATGCAGATTTTCACACAGACACACACACGTGCACACACATGCCTGATTAGCCAGAGCACAAGACCAAGCTACTCCCCAGACTCTGCCATGACAAGTCATAGCATCATGTCTGGAACATGGTGGGGCGGGGATGCGGGGGGTGAGGGGGGACTCAGTTCCACAAGCGTTAGCAATCATGTGATGATGATGACGGCTATGATCACAGCAATAACAAGAAGAATACAGAGGACCTGTAACAGGGAGACAAGCCTGGGGTGCATGGCAGTGAGCCCCTACTACAGGGAGTGATGTCTCATCAAGCAAAGCAGAAAGAAGGGCCCCCACTTGCACCTGCCGGCAGACCAGCGTGGCTACTGATTGGCTGCCAGCAGAAACGGCCATGGGTGTGATTTGAAGTTTGTTCGGTGCTCTTCCCAGCAACTGTCTCTATCCAGTCTTGGGACTTCACTCCATCTTGTCGCATTTCTAGCTCCACTTCACCTCTCCAACCTGAATCTCAGCAGTGCTGAATGTGTGCTCCCCTGAAAGCTGCTTTCAAAAATAAATATTTGACAGGAGTTTGTTTCTGGTTCATCTGTCTCTTTCTCTAAAAGCAACACATTTAATCATGAGCAGGCCTATGAAGTTAGTAACACCAGCGTCCTCACTGAGCATGCAAAGAGGCCGGGGCAGGCATGAATTGGACAACACGTGCTCTTTCAAAGAAGAGAAAACCGAGGCATAGGAAGGCAAAGCGGCTTGCCCGCGTTTATCTAACCTGAAGCAAGTAGCAGGGCTGAACTAAACCCAGTTCTTTCTGTCCCCTAAGTCTGTGTGTGACGATAGTGTCTCATTCTTAACACACTTTATTTTAGGGGTTCGAGGCTTGCCCACAAAGCCATGAATTCCACAAGGTCGGAAACATTGCCTGTTTAGTTCACTGCTCCATCCCTTAGCACAGTACTTGGCTAGGGGATATGAGTCGTGCCTCACCAAATATTGACTGAATGAATAAAAGAGCGAATGAATTCTGTCTACTTCAGGAGGTGCTAACGGAAATGAAGGCGAATGTGTTTCGGCGGCGCCTAGATTATACACACAGGAAGGGAAAAGACGTTTGAAGTACGGTTTTTAGCAACTCAGTTAGTTGGGATGTAAACAAGAAACAGCAAGCCCTCCAAGTACTCGTACACAGGGTATTTCGTAACAGTGAGCGGTGCTCCCCGTGACGGGGAGGCGGGGAAGGTAATGGTGACAGTAAGGTGCCCTAGAGAGGAGTGCAACAGGAGACGACTGCCATCCTTCAGCTGAAGGGACTAAGAAGAGCCACAGAGTTACCTGAGCTGGGGGCAGGGGTCACTCAGCAGAGACTGTGAACCACAGTAAGTCAGTCTCTGAGAAGCTGGGCCATGGGACTTGCAGGCTCTGCCAAGGACTCAAACAACTCAAGGCAAAGGAAAAGGGAGAGAAATGTGCTGGCTTCTCCCTTCTTCTTCCCTTCAATCTTCCTCCAGGGCCTCTCTTTGACCAAACCCAAGAGGAGCCCTCTGTCGGGGGAGCCTGGAAAAACAGCCAGGACAGGTCAGTGTCCCCTCATACAGAACTGGGCAGGGGAGGGAGGAAACAGGATCTGGGGCAGCACAGGGACTAATCCGACACTGAAGACGTTAAAACTACCTCTGGGCAAAGGAGGGGTTAATCGTCTTTATTTTTTACAAGATGGCAGATTCAGGAAGAACAGGAGGGAGACATGTGGGACAAGCTTGAGAAGCCATTACCTCTCAATGCGGTATTCCTGGCTGAGACAGTTGAGTGGTGCAGATTTGGGGAGACTGGGTATAACATGGGATGTTTTCTTCCATTCAGTTATTCACACAAGGGTGTGGCTCCCTGAGAGGCCCAGGACCCAGGGCCCCAGCTTGTCCATTAACGCCCAGAGAAAATGCCCCCCCAACCAAGAGACTAGATGACTTAGACGAGAGGGAGCTCTATGGTCAAAAGATTCCCCAAACCAAAGCATAGAAGACAGATCAACCACCAGAGCTGCAAGGACCCTGTGAGCCGGCCTGGTCCCATCCCAATTTCCACTCCTACCTCACATTCTAAATTAAGTAATGGAGGACTAGGGGTTGAAAGAGGCTTCAACCACGGTTGTACTGCAACATAACAATAGAGTCAATATCACCTCGGGTCAGGATTCCCAGAGGGTCAAAGGAGGCATGATGTATAGTGAGTGAGTGTGTGTGTGTGTGTGTGTGTGTGTGTGTGTAAATTTGAATGGAATGCCTCACAATATAAAGTGAAAGACAGTAAACTATTCCACAGAGAATCAGTCTTGAGGTAAACTGAGTGATCTGATTGAGAATGATCATACGTGGCACATTAATCTCAATTTTAAAATACAATATAGTTTGGGGTACCTGGGTGGCTCAGTTGGTTAAGTGTCTGGCCCTTGATTTCAGCTCAGGTCATGGTCCCAGGTTGTGAGATCGAGCCCACCTCAGGCTCCACACTCAGGCACAAGTCTGCTGGTCCATCTCCCTCTGCTTCTCTCTCTCTCTCTCTCTCTTAAATAAATAAATAAATAAAATCTTTTTAAAAATGTAAAATAGCTAATACTTACAAATTATATTCAACAGAGTTCAATAATTTATTTTTGAAGATGTTGAAGAAGCCGAAAGACCTTGCCAGCCCTTGGTTGGGGATGTCTCAAAAAGACTCAAGAGATAGAGCTAAATGTGCAATGGCCCTGGGACATGTCCTGAAAATCACTTTTTAAAAATAAATCTCTAGAGGATTTTCCAGCTGACCTCAGCTGCTGAGAGCTGGGACAGCCTGCTGTTCCTGGTCTGGGTTCTAGGTTTCTGTCTGGGTCCCACCCAGGCACAACTATGGTGAAAGGAAGGAGATGTTGGGCATGCTATCCCACCAAGGCGATATACAGCAGCCCTATCTCAGCCCAGAATGAACTCTGTGTCTGGCCCCACCAGCCTCCTCAAGGACATTGACAAGAAGCTCTTGGTCCTGATTTAAGAAGGAAGGATGCTTATCAGTTTTATAAGAAGCGTTGATCAGTTTGCTAATTTAGTGTTACATCAGACTGTGGAGCCCATTCATGTGAGCAAAAAATACAGTGATATATCTCAAGGGATTTTTGTGGTCAGAAGAGAAAATGTGGTCCTTCTAGGAGATATAGTCTCAGAAAGGAGAGTGACATACCCCACCAGCAAGTGTCTGATGATGAGACCCTAGAAGAATGAAGGGTAGAACAGTTGACCAAGCTAGAAGCTGAGAAGCTGGAATTTCAAGCTCTGGAGGATCGGGGTCTCTCCATTCATCAAGCAGACACTGTTGATGAAGATTAGGTCAGTTTCTCAGAAGCTATTGCTCTTGGGGAGCGGGAGTGCTCACTGAACAAAAGTGACATACTGGTCATTTCACACATTTGACTAGGGACTGTAGAGATTTGAAAAGTCATTTTTATTTTGAATTCTTTCACACATGCAACATGAAGAAATTACATGTCTTTTTTTCCCCCCTTATTAATGGCAAAATCATTGCTCAAAAAGAACAGGGCATAGCCTCCTTTCACACAGTGTTGTGGAGCCATCACCTACTTTAGATTGCTCTTCTTGTCCCAAATTAGTGTTTACAGGAGACATTCTTCATTTACTTGTAAATAAAATATGAATCTCAAAACTGAAAAATGAATAAACAAACGAACAAATAAATCTCTGGAGACTTTGGCCAAGAGCAACTGTAAAAGCTAAATATATTGCATAAAATAGCTGTTAAAAATCATCAGAGAGTAAAAGCAGCTAGGACTTTAGAGGCCAAGATTCTAGAGAAAAGGGAAAGGCAGTGAGTAAAACCGAAATTTCCTTCATGCTTTCCCTTCTAGGCATTTGCCAGTTCTCAAGGGGTATCAATGAGACAGAGGAGAAACATTGGTCTAGAACTGTAGTAGCCCAAGTGGTCTGAGAAGCCAAAATTTGAAGTGCAAATCTACCGAAGCAGTCAGAACATAGGGAACTCTTATCCTGGAGAAAGAGCCTAAATAGAAATAAGCCAGGCATTCTCATTTGATTTCCCCTCAAGGAATTTTTTCATTCCTAAGCTTTCCACATGATAGGCAAGCGGCCAAGAAACTAAGCAGTAAACAGCTTCTAAAAGGTTGAAAAACCAGTCAGAGTATGAGCAGTCTCCAAGTGCTAAGGAGAAAAAATATTGATGTTCAGGGCCCACCAAGGAGGAGAAGTTTCAGTAAATAACCTGGGTTTTTATTGAGACAGACGAAGGATTATATCCTAAGAGACAGAACAAGCCAGGCAGAGACCAGCCCTCACAAAGCCTAAAATCCAACTTCAAAATATCTCAATTCCTGACAGGAACAAGGTGTTCTGCCTATTCTGGGTGGAGAGGAGGAAAAAAAATCCTCTCCAAAAGAAGGCAAAATTATTCAGAGCCTCAACCATTCTTCATTCCCAATATCCAGTGTTCAATCAAAATATTCAGCATGCTAGGAAACAAAACCAAATTTAAAAAAGAGAGACAGAGAAACTATAGATAAACATATAGGTGATCTAGGTACTGTAGTTATCAAAGACCATAAACCTAGGATTAAGATGTTCAAACAAACAGATGGATAGAAACCTGGACTCTATTTTAAAAGAAGCAAACAAAAATTCTAGGACTGAGAAATATCATAACTAAAATTAAGGATGAATAAATAGGTAATAGGTTTAACAGCAGATTAGACACAGCAGAAAAGAGGATTAGTAAATTGGAAAATAGGTCAGTAGAAAAATAATCAAATTGAAACAGAAGAAAAACGATTAGACACATATCTACACAAAAAGGGAGAGAGAAAAAGAAACAGGGAAAACAGCCTAAGAGACAGAGTGAAAAGAACCAACATATGTGGAACTTGAATCCCCGCAGAGTGGAAATAGACCAGAATCTGTATTCAAAGAGATAAAGAGCAGAATATATAGATTCAAGTAGCACCAACAAACCCAAACACATAAAATCAAAGATAAGAATACAAAGGCATATTATGCTAAAACATCAAAAAATAAAGATAAAAATAAAAATCTTAAAATAGCCAGAGGAGGGAAAAAATTCAATAGGCGAAATCATAAGACCCATACTACACAACAATAGAAGCTAGAAGCCAATAGAATGACAGAGCTAAAAGGCTGAGGGCAGAAAGAAGTAGCTGTCAGTCTAGAATTCTATATCCACCAGAAATACCCTTAAAAATGAAGATGAGTAAAAATTTCAAGCAAATAAAAAATAAGAAAATGTATTGTCAACATTCACACATTAAAAGAAATACTAAAGGAAGTTATTCTGATGACATGATCCTACTTGGAAGAAAAGTAATGCAAAAAGAAATAGCACCAGAAATGATAAACAGAAGAGAAAATCTTTAAAACAGTAAAAATAATAATGTCTTGTGGGATTTCAAATACATAGAGAAGTAAAATACATGACCAAAATAGCATAAAAGGAAGAATGGAATTGGGTAAATGGAATTAAGGTGTTGTAAGGTCCATGAATTGTCCACAAAGTAGTAAAATTATTAACCAAAGAATAGATCCTGTGAATGCATATGGCATATCTTTAGCAGAGTTTGGCAAACTATTACCCACATCCAAATCCTACCCACACCCAAATCCAGCCCACAGCCTATTTTATACAGCTTGGGAACTATGAATGGTTTTGCATTTTTAGAAACTAGTTGGAGGAGAAGGAAGAAGAAGAGGAGAGAGGGGGACAAGGGAGTCAGAGACTATGCATATCCGTCTACACCTAAAATATTTACTATCTGTCTCTGCCCAGAAAATAAAAAGTATGCCAACCACTGCTCTTGGGTAATTCTAAATAAATAATAAAATAATTTATAACAAACATGCTAATAGAAGAAATTATAATAATGAAAAGTACTTTATTAAAAGAAGGCAATGGGAAAAAAAAGAAGAACAAAACCACATAAAGCAAATTTAAAATAAATATTAAGACAATAAAATTAACACCAAAAAATCAGGAATTTGTTAGATATAAGTAGACTTGATTATCCAATTAAAATTAAAAGACTGTCAGACTGGAAAAAACAACACAAAACAGAAAGACCCAACTATATGCTGCTTATGGCAGATGGACACATAAACGTTGAGAGTCAATATGCCACAGAAATACTAACCAAAGGAAAGCTGGCTTATCTATACTGTTATCAGACAAAGCAAGACTTTAAGGCAAGAAGTATTCCCAGAGATAAAGCAGAGCACTTCACAATAACAAAAATTCGATTCAGCAGAAAGATTTAATAACCTGAAATGTGTATGCATCTAAAAACAAAACTTAAAACATGCAGAGCCCAAACAGACAGAACTAAAAGGAAAACAAGTAAATCCAATAGCATAGTTGAAGATCTCAAATCCATTTTCAGCAACTTACAGACTAATCAGACAATGAATCAGTAAAGAGAAAGGGGACTTCAACAACATGAGAAACGAACTTGACTTTGTTGGCATAGGTAGGATGCCGAACCCAGCAAGAGCAGGATGACATTATTTTGAAGTGTGCAGGGGATATTTAACAAAATAAACCATATTCCAAATCATAATGCAGATTTCGATAAATTGCAAAGGGTCAAAGTTTCAACAGAGTATGTCCTCTTAGTTGAGTGAGAAAAAAAATCCTAGCGATCAATATGAAACACTTTAAAAATCCTCAAATGTTTGGAAATTACTAAATAACACTTCTAAATAACCTATGATTCAAAAACCAAATCAGAAATTAGAAATATTCAGGGAAATTAGAAAATACTCTGAACTGGATAATATTGATGAATCAACATGTCAAAAATTTGTAGCACAGCACTTCAGCTAGGCTTAAAGGAACAATTTACACCCTTAAATGTATATTTTAGAAAAAAAAAAAAGCAGAAAATTCATAACCGAATGACTACCTCAAGGAGTTAGAAAAGAATACCAAAATTAAGGCAAATAAACTAGAAGGAAAGAAATGATAAAGATATAAGCAAAAGGTAAAATAGAAAAAAGATAGAAGAGAGGAAAACCAACTAAACCCAAAATTGGTTCTTTAAAAAGACTAATAAAATTTATAAATCCCTAGAAAGATGGATCAAGGGAAAAAAGGAACACATTATTAATATCACTAATGAGAAAAGGTATCATCACTAGAAATTCATACAATTATCAAAGAGGCAATGAGAAGATGCTCTAAGTAACTCTGTGCCAATAAATTTTATAATTTAGATGAAATGGACAAATTCTGTTTTTAAAAAAATCACAACCTGAAAGTATTGACTCCGGAAGAATTAGAAAGTCTTAATTATCCTATCTATTAAAGCTAAACATTGCATTCCCATGACCTAGCAATTCTACTCTAATAGATATGTCTACCTAGTTGTACAATAAGATGTATAAAAAACGTTCATAGGAACACTATCCCTACTAGATAAAAACTAGAAACTAGAAATGTCTCTCAACAGTAGAAAAGCTAACTATATCATGGTGTAGTCATACAATGGAATATCATATACAATAGTGTAAAAACTGCTACAGACAATGGATGAATTTCACAGACACTAATATTGGGTGAAAAATTCAGATACAAAAAGATACATATAGTAGTCCCCCTTTATCTGTAGGGGATGTGTTCTAAGACCCCTAGAGGATGCCTGAAACCATGGACAGTACCAAACCTACATATAGTACGGTTTTTTCCCTATACATACATAATAAAAAGTTACGTGAATGTGGTCTCTCTCACACACACATATACACACACTCAATATGAAATAGTTTATTGTATTGTACTCACCCTTCTTCTTGTGATGATTGATACAAGATGGTAAAATGATAATGTGGTAAGATGAAGTGAGGTGAGATGTAGGTGTTATGATGTAGCATTCAGCTATTATTGACCTTCTAACACATGTCAGAAGGATTATCAGCTTCCAGACCCCAGCTGAAACTACAGATAGTAAAGCCTCAGAAAGCAAAACCATGGAGAAGGCGGGGGTGGGGGGCGTTCCATCTACCGAACTGTGTGATTCCATTTACATGGCAACACAAATCTATTTCTGATAGAACACAGATGTTGACTACTCTGTGGAGATAATGCTGGACAGGGCATACAGGAGGTTTTGGAGTGTGTGCGATGTTCTCTATCTTGATCAGAGTATGTTCACTACGTAAAAATGTATCAGGAGGCATCCTTGATAGTGTGCACATCTCTGAATATACAATGACTTCACATTTAAACTTACAAATAAATACTAAGTCTCTGATGAAATTATGTTTCTGGGCATTTGTCTCTTTCTAACAAAAAGCAGACCAGCAGTATAATATTTAATCCCCAATATACTCTCACAAATGGAACTTGAGAGCATTTTAAGAGCTTCCAACCTAAGATCATGCTTCTCCTATACTTTTATTGGAAGAATGATTTCTCTTCTGCTTAGGAATACACAATTTCTCTATATTTGATGGATCTACGGCATAAAGAGGACAGAATATAAGATTAGAAGAAAAGGGGTTTACGTCCTTCCCATAAGCTCTACCAGAGGGATCAGCCCACGAAAGGAAAGGCATACCTAATGGAGGGGCCAGCCACCCATTCTGAACTTTCTAACTACTAGGCATGCAAAAAGGGGTACTTACAATGGAACCATCCAGGCGTTCAATAGTCAGTGTACTTTTTACCCCCAAAGGATTGGATGACTGACTGGTGCCTTTCACGCTGGAGGGCTAGACACTTCTACAAAGTGATGGGATTCACCACACAAGTCCTTCCACAAAACAGGGATTTCTGGAGAGAACAGAAAAATCTCACTGGCAACAAATTACAAAGGTAAAAAGATGAAACTGGTTTTGCCATGGTAACTAAGGTTTGCCCATACCTAGATTCATTTCGCTGTCTAAAGTGGTTTTGTGGGTGTAAATGATTTTTGAAGAGCAAATTAAAAAGACTTCTTGCAAGTCCCAGTAGACAACAACATAGTATTAGCTAATGGCACTTGCCATCTCTAAAATAATTACTTTTGTAATAATCTGTTTATTAATGAAGTGATCTATAAAGTGGATAATGGTTTCCTAAGATTTCAGGCACAGGGATTCTTCCAGTTCATTTTGCTTTTTTTGCAAAAATTCGCCATGAAGTAAGTCAAAATTTGCTGACATATTTTAAGTACAATAATTTCAGAAATGCATGTTCAAGCAGGTTGAATAAACCCATATTTTTTTGTATTGTGCCCTTAAATTATTCCCTCTGGTGATGGAAATATTCTAAAACTGCTTGTGGTGATGGTTGCACATCTTTGTAAATTTACTAAAATTGACTGAATTGCACACTTAAAATGGGTAAATGTTATGGTCTATAAATTATAACTCAATAAAGCTGTTTGGGGGAAAAGCAAAAAAGTAAAATAAAATAAATTGAACATTTAAAAAATTATCTCCTGTTTCCGCTCTTTTGTCAGAGAAATGTTGAGCATTGAGAAGGGTACATTCCAGGGAAAGATGGCAACTATACAAAAGTTAGATGCAAGATGGAGAAAAGAAGATCCAAGCGTCCTAGTGGACTATAAGCTAAACAAAGAAAACAAATGAGCAGCAGAATATTACTTTTAAGAAATCAAGCCTCCTATTGGGAAATGTTCTAAAAGATTCACTCTCTCGTCCTAAGGCCAGAGTTCTGGCAGATAAACAGACCCTGGGTACTCCCAAACTCAGCACTTCCTCACTTTCTACTCCTGTTAATTCTTTTATCTTTGTTAATTACCACTCTGTTTAGTCCTTCGGTTACTATTCCTGCTACTTCCTTTTATCTTCATTAATTACTACCTTGTTTATTCCTTATGTTGTCTGGTAAAGGCTAGCACTCACAGGCATGTGGACTGAACTTCTGTGAGGGCAGGAACTGTATTATATTCCTCTTGGATCCAGGGTCAGTGAAAACCCCAGCCAGTGGCAGGCACAAAATAGATATTTAGTAAGAGCAGTTTCTGCCTTTTCAGCCCAGTGTATAAACAAGTTGTCCAAAACCTTTCCTTCTAGACTCTAAGTTGCCCAATCAATACTACCCTCATAGCTGAAGCTTGATGAAAGTTGCCATGGCAGTGCCATGTGAACATCTAGAAACAACCTGCCAGGAGGGCCAGCTGGGCCCCAGCAGTTGAATAGGAGCTAAATTCCACTGCCTAGAGGCCCTTCCCTCCTCTGCAGCCATCCAGCCACTGCTCAGCATCCCAGTAGTTCACGGCCTCCACCCCCAGCCAAGCCCTTCCTATACTGTGTGTACTCTCTTGCTGGAAAAAAGTTCCTGGTGTCATCAGAGACCCCCTTCCCAACAGAGAGGCTCCTCTCCAGAGAGGCTGGACTCAATTCATAGCCAGCTCAGTTCCCATGGAAGGCCCAGGCTGGCCCAGCTCAGCACAGTGAGAAGTGGGTGACAAGTAGAGCTCCTACTCGTCAACAGGGAGCATCCTAGAAGGAAGAACAGAGAAAGACATGACATGCTCATGGCCACACTCATTGTCCCAGAGCAGCAGCTGGTGGCAGAGCCAGGACGACAAGCCAGGGCTCTCAACTTTGGGCGCAGTCTCTGCCATGGGTTGGTCAGGTGACCTGGAGCACAGCTCTGAGCCTTGGGGGCTCATCTGTAAACAGGGCTTGTCTCTCTCTGAGCTTCACCGTTGGGGAGACAAGGCTGTGGATGTTCAGTTGCTGGAAGAAACATCCCAGCACAGAAGGCCTGGGCAGGAGATGCCTGCACTGCCCACCTCTCCAGGGCCTGGGTGCCGGTTTCAGCCAGACATGGCCACGATGCCGCCTGCCCTGGGACCTAAATGCCACCGTCGCGATGCTGCCCCTGCTACCTTGCTGAATCACGAGGTTTTTAACCTGCATTTCTGGGAATCTCTTTATACTCTCCCTGACAACGCTGTGACTTTGGGTTAAAGACAAACTTTTGCAGCTGTATAACCTTTAGTCGACAAAGATTGTCAGATCTGAATTCAGAAAATAGCACCATTCCAAACTCCTGTAGCTGAGAAAGCCCAAGGTGACAAAATCCAGGAGGGGGGATTGCTGTGAACTGGAGATGCTGAGGGGAAAGCAAGAGAGGCTCGTTCCATTTCGTACTAGCTGGAAATGGCTGACTTCTGTGACATTTTGGAAAAACAAGCTGCAATAATGTCACCACTAAATTAACACCACTAAAGAAAAGCGATTATTAGTGCTGAGAATTATGGGCTCTAAAAATAATAATACTACGTGCACTACAGCATCAGAGTGGTTAAAAAACCAATCAGCACCCAGTTCGAATCCCCACTGTCTTGTCTCATCCTGGCACGATGTATCGCTCAACCTTCCCGTGGCTCTGATTCTCCATCTGTTAGGTGAAAATAATGCCTAAATCATCAAGATAGAAAGGGAACAAATTAAATGAGACAATCTATAAAGGGCTTGTAGTCGACAGAATAACAACCCTCCCCCAGCAAGATGTCATTGTCCCACTCCCCCAAACCCATGAGTATGGTAGCTTACATGGCAAAAGGAACTTTACAGATGTGATTAAGCTAAGGATGTGGAGATGGAGAGTTGATTTATATTGAGTCCAATATAATGTAACCACAAGAGTCCTTCAGAGAGGCAGGTAAGATGATCAAGATCGGAAGAGATATGATACCAGAAGCAGAGAGAAAGATAGACAGAAGGGTGGACAGAGATTTGCAGATGCTGTGCTAACTTTGAGGACGCAGGAAGGGGTCAAAAACCAAGGCAGGCAGACGGGCTCCTGAAGCCAACAAACACAAGAGAAAGGATCCTCCCCTAGAGCTTCCAGAAGGAACAGAGCCCTAGAGACACCCTGATTTTGGACTTCTGATCTCCAGAATTGAGGGATAACACATTTGTATTGTTTTAAGCCATGAATTTTGTAGTAATTTGTTACAGCAGCAAAAGGAAACTAATACAGGGCTCTTGAGCCCACTTAGCACTGGGCCTGGCACATTTTAAGTTCTCAAAAAATGACAGTCAGTCATAGTAGCTACTAAAATGTGGAGGGACTTTCTTGATTTTTCTGTGACCAAACATCCTTCATCCCTTCCATGATGTCCCACGGAGGGACTTTCTCTCTCCACTTGGTCATGTCCATTGACAGGCGCTCCTACATCCCAAGCAGCCCATCCCTTGGGACCGCTGTGAGATGGCTGTAGGGAGTTCATCCTCTCATGGGCCTGAATCCACCCATCAGACCCCTGTGAAATCTGCCTGGACCCCTCTGCTCCTGACACCCTTCAGATAACCACACACAGGTCTCAGCTAAGCCCAGAGCCTTATGGCTAAACTCTGAGTCCATTCTGGGCTGTGCAAAGTGGAACCACACTGCTGCTTGATGGCATGGTTCTGTGTCTTTCTCTCAAACCACAGTTATTGCATCTTTTAGCCCCAAACTTGTGCAGGGGACTGTCTGGACCCACATGCTCAATCCTACTCATTTGTCTGGTTCATCTCCTTTCTTGGTACTTGAGCCTATTTGGGGGTCTGATTATGCAACTAATTATATATTCCCTACATGTCATCTGAAGATTGGTTAAGTATTCACTAAGTCATCTATGTCTGTATCACTAGTGAAAATATCAGATGGAACCACGATTGTGGCCTTTCGCTAGAAATTTACTTTCTCACTGACATAGATCGGCATCTTCAGGTATGGCCATAATACAATTTTAAATTCACCTACTACGCATACCAGTCTGAAGTTACAATTACTTTGTCTTGTGTACAGATTTCTCATGAGATTCCTTGACAAATACTGAGCTGAGTTGTGCTTTGCTTCTACCATAACTAACACAATTCCCTGACATGATAATCTAGCAATCCTATCACAAAACTGGGAATATAGTTACCTTGTTGTGACTTGCTCTTAAAGAAGCCACACGGGCTTCTAGAGAATTCTGGATTTTTCATGTGCTCACAAATCAACTTTAAATAATCAACTGAAAGAGGTGGATAGGATATCCCCACTTTTGTAATTTGCTGAATCATTCCCCTACCCCCTTAAACAAAGCTACATTTTCCTATCTCAAGTGTTCCATTTTCTCTCCCCATCTCCATGTTTCTTAAAGATTATCAGCAGAGACGCTACAGCATCGGTGGTGAGCTCTCTACTCCCTGGAGTGTAATTTGTCCTGGCCAAGAGACTTGAGCTCATTTACAGCAGGTTGGTGCTTGTTATAATCTCTTTACTCATCTTGAACTTCAATTTTCTCTTACCACAGTTTTCTTTTTCTTTTTCATCAGTAGATTTCTCACCTTGGCAATCTTCTTTACCTCCTTCTTCTTGGCAAAGAAGAGGGAGGTAAAATTCTGCTTTCTCACTGCCATTCTAAAATGCAAATAGCATCATGTTACTTGGTCTGCCACTCATGAGTGGTGGGTTCCTCTTTGCTCTAGAGCAGTGACTCTCTAACTTCTCTAGGGTGCTTGTTAAAAGGGCAGATTCTCCAAAGAATTCCTCTCTTAGAAGCCAAGCCCATTGCTGTATTAGTAAAGGAAATGCTAGCTGCAAAAACAAACAGACCCCCCAAATTTACAACTGCTCAGACATGACAGAATTTTGTTTTCTATTCTCTTGAAACTCAAATACTGGTGTTTCAGATTAGTGGGTGGCCCTCCCTAAACAATGAAGAAGTGACCCAGGGCTTCCTCAATGTTAATAGCTCTGCCATCCCCAACATGTGGCTTCCAAGATCCCTGTGCTCACCTCCATCAACACGGAGAAAAGGACAAGGTAATGGAGAACATTCAGGGCACATCTTAATGGGCCAGGTCTGGAAATGGCACATATTACTTCCATTCATATTCCATTGACATGAGTGCACTTAACTGTAAAGACCGAGAATTAGAGTCTAAATGCAAAGGAGGCTGGGAAATGTAGTCCAGCTGCAAAGGAGGTTGGGAAATAGAATCTGACTGCAGAGGAAGCTGGGAAATGTAGTCTAGCCCAGGAAGAAGAGAAAATGGGTAAGGTCAACAATCTGCTGTTGTGGACATAAGATTGGGCTGCAGGAGGTCTGCATTTTCACAAGCCTCCCAACTGATGCTGATGTAGGACCCCACTTAGAGCAACACTGGCCCATGCATCCCCAGTGCAGAGCCTCTCTAGCCCCATCTGCACTCTCCACCCTGCTCTCATTTTGTGAAGCACCAGCAGCTTCCCCAGCCTGCCCTGCTCCCACACTCTGCACTTGGCAATTCTTTTTCTCCTGCCCCTCTTCCTTTGGCAAAATCCTGCTCATCCTTTAGGACTCAGCTCAAGTGTAATCTCTTCTGTACAGCCTTCCCTGACCCGCCTGCCCCCAAGTAGCACTGGCAGTGTCTCTCCTAATGTCCCTGGTCTACCTGCACTGAATCTCATTACTGTACTGATCCTGCAGAATGGCATTTGTTTATATGTGTGTCTTCCTGTTAGACTGGGAGATCCTCGAAGGCAGCGACCTTTTCTTAATTATCTTTGTATCCTCAGCACCTGGCACTTTGCCTGGTACATAGTGAGACTCAGTAAGAGTTAGCTTTACAGAAATGTTTAGTATTAGAGAACTTCCCACTGTCACCAGTCAGGTCTTTTCTTGATTTTTTTGCTCATGTCAAATAAAAAAAGCTTTTTTTGTTATCCTTACAATTGTGCTGCCCTCAGTAATTAGGCTTAACGAGATTTGTGTGCCTCTACTACACCGATGGCTTCCTCTCTCCTGTGCCAGCTGTACTTGAAGGGGAGCTTTCCAATAGCCACTCTGCTCTCATCAACATCTGCTCCCACCTTACCATTTTTCTTCAAGAACACTGGCAATATACATTAAGAATTTTATCAATAAGAGTCCTTGAGCCATCTTCCCTTTTGGAGTCTCATATCATGTCCACTGACTTTGTCGGACTTTCCAAAGCCTGAAATCCTGAAATCTAGTAAAATACATCCTACCATGCCCACTCATCCCCTCTCTGGAAATCACAGAAGCTAAGATGATTGCCCTGGTAGTCAGCCTCCAAGATGGCTCCCAGTGATCCTACCTCCTGGTATTCACCACCTTGGTCCCTTCTCACACTAAACTTCTATTGGTCTAGATCGTTCATCTGTGATTAAGTTTTAAAAGACATTGCTGTTTCTGCCTAGTACTCTCTCATGCACTCTCTCTCTCTCATCACTTGCTATTCAAGGAGAAACAGGCTGCCCCATCTTGAGACAGCTCCATAAAGAAATCCACAAGGCCAGGAGCTGAGGCCCCCAGCCAACAGCCATGCAAGTGAGCTTTAAAGCAAATCCTTCAGGCTTAGCAGACCCTTGAGATAACTGTAGCCCCTGATGATGTCTTCATGCAGCCTCATGAGAAATCCTGAGCCAGAACCACCCAGTTATACTGCTCCTGGATTCCTAACCCTCAGACACTGGGAAAGATAATGGATCTTGTTTAAGCAGCTAGGTTTGGGGGAAGTTTGTATTTCCATAGTTAATACACTTGGGCTTCTCTCTCTCATTCTAATTGAGCTTCTGGTATCCTTTAGGACAGACTTCCCTGACATGAGAGGTACAACCATGAGCTGGGCATGTCCAGAGTTTACTGGGACCAGGGACCTGGTGTATGCTCAGGTAGTGAAAAGGCACCACACAACCTCCCACTTTGATTCTGGGTTTGAGATGTGTGTCCAGAATGAGCCACCTCTGTCCCCCATCTAGCTATGGGTTGGGCCAGATTCCACCCTGAAGATAGAGCTCCTGTCCCTCTCTGCATCTACATTAAAATTTTAGACTCAGGATTCACCAATTTTCACATCCTTTTTTGTTAGGAATATAAGAGACAAATTTAAAGGGACAGTTAAAGGCTTAGAACAGCATCTGGCACACAGTGAGTGCTAAACCAATACCAGATATTGCTGATATGTCATTCATTTTATAGACTGTCACCCAACTAACATCTCTGTTGCTTTTGAACAACATGTACACATCTACAACCACATGTCACTCTTGATTCCCAGGAAAAAGAACCTTGGTTATCAGGGTGAGGTCATATCTGCAACCCTTTTAAAATCCTAAGTTCATTTTAATAGGATTCGTCTGCAGACTAGTATGTAAATATGTCAGGTCCCAGGTACTGTTCTGACTCTCTCCAAGCCCTCCTATGTTTCCCTAACTCGCCTCTTCTAATGTTTAAGTTCTAGCTGTTTTTAGTGAAATTCTACATTAGCCAGAACTCTCTGGATAATTTTGAAATTGACCTAAAGCTACATTGACATTATCAAAGGTTTAGACATTAGCTGGAAGAAACTTGTTGCTTTCTAGGAAAACTCACAGCCACCTAAAGGAAACATGTCTGATTGGCAGCCCTTTTCCTGAATCGGCAATAAGTAAATCTATAAAGGATTGAAATGTTTTTTTAATGAAATCGTCGGGTAAATATTATTCAAAGGTTTAGAAGTAGTGAAAAATGTTAGCATAACAGGCCTGAAGTGTTATACCTTTCCATGTTTGTCTCCAAAAGTCTAGAGGAGAAACCTTTTATCTCAACAATACTACATTCTTCAATTTATAACAGTCTCTGATTTTTAAGTAGTTTCTATTCAAAACATCTTTTATTACCTGATACAAATGTGTCTTCCTTTATACAATCAGGTAACCTAGCTCATGTGCCCTTTTTTCCCTTAGAGAGCCCAATTGTAGAACCCATTCATCTTGTATGCTTGATGCTTCTAACCTTACCTCCTCCCTTTGGGTTCTGTCTATTCTATTTCTTTCCTAAATGTCTCCTTTTGCCCCGTGTTTTAACCTGTGAGTTGCGCAAGACCTCTTGTAAGCAGGTGACATGTCTTAAATAAATAAAAATAAATGAATGTGTTTCTGACCAGTTGAATCTGAACAGAATTTTTAATAAATCAGCCACATATTAAATATCAAAGGGGAAAGCTTCACTTAGGGAAGCCCGTGCATCCTTTTTGTAATGCAAACTGGCAAGTCCTTCTGTTATATCATTTTGAATTTTCAAATATCAGATTTTCTTACAGCAAGATGCACCTGGACCAGATGGTGATTTTTATCACAGATTTTGGGCTATATTTAAGGCCCTTAGTAAATATTCAGTAGGTACCCTGAGTTCAGGCCCTATTGCCTCTGGTTCCCTGAGGACAGAGACTCTGGGGCCAACGTGTTGACAATCATGTTTCCACTGGGCATGACCTCACAAACTCCTCCTCCCAGACCCACTTCCCAGGAAGCGTATGCAGCCTTGCAAATTTTAGCAGAGATAAGCACAAAGATGAAACACGCAGTCACATATTCCAAAGGAGCTGAAACCATTAGACACTTCAAATATCTCAGACTCCAAGAGCACATAGAGCTTTGTTCCCAACACCCTGCTCTTTTGGGAGAAGGGTGCATTCGATCCCTGGAGAAGGGGCTGCCTTTTGCTTGTGAATATGACAGGAAGCTTCAGCTTTGGGGATATGGAGATAAACAGCAACTCCTCAGACAGCGCCCTGGACCTGACCGTGTTCATTAATTAGCTGATTAAAATGGGTTTTGCTGCCAAAGCCTTGGCACTGTGGTCCCTCTGCCTCGGGCTGAGCCCCCGCAAACAGCCCGTGTGGACTGTGACACCCTCTCAGGCAGCCTGAGTCCCAGCAGAGGGCAGAAAGCAGGAAGATCTCCATCCTGAAGAGAGTCAAAGCAGGGCAGTCACCTGCCCTGGATGGTCACTGTCCTGCCTCTGGCCCAATTCGGAGCTTCAAAGTGACCACACTAATGACACAGTCCCGGTCCTAAGTTCTACTGAAAACTCAGAGGGAGATAAAAAGCAATGACACCAGCAGATTCTGGAGTCAAACATGGAGCAGGCAGGCCCTTTACCTCTTTATTCTCAAAAACAGCTCAAAAATATGTGTACGCAGAGAACTATCAGGATTCTACCTTCACTCAAAACTCTCCTGAATTTTCCTTTTAGTGAACCAATTCCGTGAGTGAAGGAAGCCTCTAACACTCAAACAAAATAAATGCTCCTTACAACCTATCCTACCAATCACCGAGGTTTTCTGTTTTGTACTCTCGCATGGGGAAACACTGGCCCGTTCTTAAATATGGAAAAAGTAAAGTGAACAATTTGCCACCCAACACATAGGAATGGAGAAACTATTCAATCCGTTTCTCTGACCACCGTGTTTGAAGAATCGCTTTATCAATGGGAAGAGTGGAATCTGCTCTCTCTAAAACACCCAAGCAGTGTTTCTTGTCAGTTTGGGAGTTAGAACCACCCAGGAAAATTGTTAGTGGCTCTAATTAGCACTTCTGCCACCTGCAAAAAAAGTGGTACTAAAAAAAAAAGTGCTGAATTCCTGCCATTGAGAATGAATAAAGGGAGAGAAAGATACCACTGGTTTTATTCTGATTCTTAGACTCTAATCGTCCATTGATTTGAGCAGAGGGGGGAAAATACACTTTCATTGCCACCCAAAGGAAATGATTGCTGACGAGTCATGTCTTGGAAACCATCATACCGTGAGTCCCCTATTCTGGGGACACTACGTCCTCTGTCCTCCTGACCCCTGCCTTCTGGTCTGGCTGGTCTGGGCTCCTCAGCCTCCCATGAAAACCTCCTCAGTCCTCCCCAACCTGAGACTGGCCTCCTCCAGGAAGCCACCATGACCAGACCAGTTCTTCCAGATCATCCCCTGGACCCTACAACACTTGGGAGCCTTTCCCCACCATGAATGAGTACTAAGTTAACGTTTTTTGGTAACAACCTCTGCTACCTTTAACCTCTACCAAGAACCAGAACCAAATATTGTTGTTTGGCTGCCTTGACCCCCTTCATGAAACAAACTGTCTTATACCTTCCCTGTATTCTGGAACACCCGGCACAGAGCTGCACCCAGCTGCAGGAGGGTCTCAGCAATTGGCTGATTGAATGATGAGCATGTGTCTTTGTGATGCATCAAAGAGCAGGGTGGCTACAGTGAAAATTCAGCAGCTGTGACTTCTTGCTTCCTGCTTTAATCAACACCATGGGGTTGAAATGCTGGACACACAGTAGGTGCTAAATATATTTTTATGGATTGATTAACCACTGGGACAATGACTTGCCTAGGATTTTTTAATGCTTTTGATATTAAACGGGGGTGGTTTTAGTGGAGAGTCATGTTAGAAAAACAAAACAGCAAATACAAAACCCCAACCAGCAGAGAGGCTGGCTCCTGCTCTGTTTACACCCACTACACTCCTAGCAACAGATGTCCTCTCAGACCTGAGGGTTTCTGATGAGGCGTCCACTCTTGTAAGTGACCTGCACAGTCAGTAATCAAAGGGATGTTCTGCTCCCTTTGACATCAGTTCCTTGTATTCCTAGACTGATTTCCAGTTCTGGGTCCAGGACCAGCTGCTGATAAAGGCAAAATCAGCATCCACTGTGTCTATTTAAAGGGAAAATCACCAGGCTAATGACAAAAGAAATTGCATTCGTGTGTTGAGTGTGGTGAAAAGAACAGAGGCTTTGGAACCAACCAACCAGGCTCCAATTCCAGCTTGGCCATTTCCTGGATATGTGATTTCAGGAGATCACCTACCCTCTCCTGTGACCTGGCTTTTAGGACTGGTCACACTAACTCCACAAGTTGCTGTGACAACTAAGAAGATTTCATAGATAGAATACTTGGTCCAGAGCTTGCATTGTAGAGGTCATTGAGTAAATGATCGTGTTGCTGTGGCTGATTATAAATGTAAATAAGGAGAGAGGTCCATTTGGCCACAGTGGGCACTCCAGGCAATCCCCCGGTGTGGCTTCCTCTGGTGCCTCTTTAAGGCACAGTAGTAGCCTTTCGAACACAAAACCCTGGTCTGATTGCACACATAATAAGAGAATGAATGCTCTAGAACATTCTAGTAATCTCCCTGTGCACTGCAAGTCTGCTCCTTCACATTCATCCTGACCCCAGGCCTTAGCTTGGGGCAGCTCAGTCAGGACAGAGAGGGCTGCCATTTGAAGCACAGTGCACAGTGCAGATCCTGTGTCTCATGGAGAAACTTGGGACCAGGACACAAATTCCCATGTGCAACACCCAACAAATCCCACTTACCATGTGAGAGATTCTTGCCAACCATGGAACATATTCCATATGACACAAAGCAGGGCAGGGCATAACTCAGATCGAAGACGCCAGCGAGATCTGCGGAGAAAGGGAGGAGTTCCCTTACCCAACACAAAGCAGAGGCAGTCTACATGGCCAAGCCCCTGGGGCAACTGGGGCAGACTACCAGACTCTGGAAATCCTTATTTGCATTCAGGCTCTGGGGATGAAAGAAGGGTGGGTTGGAGGGAGGATGGACAAGCCCTCTGTGATTCTAATTTGCACAGCTTTTTCCATTCTATTGACAGGCTAAACCACCCCCTCCCCCAGTGAGCTGCTCTCTAGTTTGAACCCTGGAGGCACCGCAACACTCTGGGACTGGCACCCTTGGCATCACAGAGGCCAAAGGAAGTCTTCTTCTGTGCAGGTGGGAATCCAGCAAGGTTTCTCCCCTCCACAAAGGCAGGCAGGGAAACCAGGAGACTCCTCATACCTTCACCTAGAGATGTAGTGGAGGAAGGATTCATGGAGTATATTTCTCCTCCTTTCATTTGACGATCGTTCAAAATGGTCTATAAGAGAATAGGAGTGCATCAATTGCCAGAACCTAACAGATCGCAGACCATGCAAGCCTTAGCTATATGTCCATGATGCTGTCGGGTAAGGCGCTGCGGCAGAATGTAGCCCAGTGGGTTCCTACAGGTTTACAAGTTGGGGGTGGGGTGTTGGGGGGTGGGCGACGTCGTCCATGTGGACCATTTCAGAGGATGGCTTCCTGCAACACGAATGAACACAGACTCACCTTGTGCCTTCATTCTCCTTCTCTTGGCCTTGAGTTGCTCGAAGTGTTAGCTGTTGTTACCGGTTACCTACCTTCTAAAAATCCCTAGTAATCCTCTTTTCTCCATTTTCTATCCACAGTCCTCTTCAATCACTGTTTATACGCCAATTTAACGGCTTAGCATTCAAACCACATCTTCCCTTTCAGGTGTTGCTGAGGACCCTTGCGGAGATCACCTTCCCCTAACCCCCCCACTACACCCCTCTGTCACTTTCTGGAAAAGATACACTACTTTTCCTAGCTGACCCCCTCATCGAGGGTGGATTCCTCTCTGCAGTGCTTTGCCCTGTCTCCTCCCCTGTCCCCAGGCTTCACACACCAAAACTTTATTATATATATTTTTTCTTTTTCCAGGAAATGCAGTTACGCTTACACCAATGTGCCATTTCCCTGGTGTCCTCATTCCCTGTCACTGACAGTCCTCCTGCTACCCTCAGTAGATTATTATTATTTATTATTTATCAGCCGCCACACTGTACTCTGCTTCCTACAAGATATTAAAGAAGACACAATCCCTGCACTGAGTTTACAGCCAAAGAGAGCAGAGGCCTGGATTCAGACATCACAGGAGTGAGCTGAGAGCAGGGGATTTGCGAACCGAGTTTTCCTGCTGCCCCGGCGGCCCCAGAGGAGGAGGGCGGGGCCCGGCAGAGCCCGCCCCAGGCCGGCTCCTCCCAGTTCCAGCCAAAGGGCCCGCAGCTCCCTTCTTGACCAGATCCCCTCCCGGGTTGCTACCCAAGCCTCAGGCCTCTGCAGCTCCGTCCGGGGGGAGCGGAGGGTGAGGGCAGGAGGTTGAAACCCACAAACGCTTACATTCAGGCTGGGGGTAGGGGCTATATTTCCTCTGAAATTCAAAACCAGACAAGGGGGAAGTAGGGGAGGAAGGAGAGGTCAGGGAATAAAAACCAGAGCTGGAGCGTTACCGCGGAAGACTGGTGCTGAAATGGAATGTTCTGGCGCAATGGAAAATCCCGCACTAGGGGCTGCCACGGGCCTCCAGCCAAACCTTTCCTATTAGGGTTGACGTTAGGGTCTGTGTGGACGGCAAGCGTAGACAGAGAAGTGAAGGGGCTAAGAAAGTCAGTGTAGACCATGGTGGTGGTGTATGTGTGTTGGGGGGGGGGGAGACTGTGAGTATAGACATACAAGTCTGGTATGGCCTGAGTAGGAGCTGACTAAATAAACAGGGAGGTCGCGTGGATTCGAGTGGGTCAGCGTAAACAGGAAAGTCCGCGTGCAGTGGGGAGAGTCGAGTCTGGACAGACGAGAGGGTCGGTGGACAGGATGGGCGGGCTAGTCGCGGTTCTTCAGAGATTTGAACAACCTGCTCCTTTCCGTGGCTGGAGTGTCCTAGGGAGGGCGGAAGCTGAAAGACGATTGGACTTTCCGTTCTCAAACTTTTCCGCCAGTTTCCTCAGGTGTTGAGAGCAGCCGGGGAGCTCGCCTCGGCCGCGTCCCCCAACCCGGGGCCGGCGGGGCCGGGAGGCCGGGGCCCAGCAGCCGGGGCCACGCGCCGCGCATCTGCCGGGCGCGGCCGCCGAGCCCGGCGAGCCGGGAGCCGCCGCAGGGGGTGGGGGGCGCGGGGGCGGCGGACGGACAGACGCACCGACACACCCGCCGGCACTCCGGCCCGGGCCGAGCGCGCCGCTGCCCGGGATCCCTCGGGCCCGGGGAGCAGCGCCGGGTGCCCTGCCGGGGGCGCCCCGCCTCCCCCACCCTCCACCCCCGCCCACTCGGGCGCCCGTGATTGGCTCCGCCCGCCCCTGGCTGCGCGCCGAAGCCCGCCTCCCTCGCAGCTAAAGAAGACGGTACCCGGAGCGGAGCGAGCCAGAAGGGAGCATGGTCCCCGCGCCGCGGCCGCGCCAGCCCCCGCGCCGCCGCCGCCGTCCCCGCCGCCGCGGATCCAGCTGCAGCTCCAGCCCCGGCTCCGCAGCGCCCGCCCGCAGCCCCGGCGGCCGCCGCGCCTGAGCGCAGCCCCCGCCCGGAGCCCGAGCCCGGAGCAGCCCCAGCCCCGCGGCCGCCGCGGCTGCGGGGAGAGGGCGGGGGCGATGCTGCCGGAGCCGCCGCCGCCGCCGCCGCCTCGGTGAGAGCCGCGCCGCGCCGCGCGTAGCCGCACAGGCTGACAGGCAGAAGGACTGACTTCCCTCTCCCGGGCATCCTCCCTGGGCTGCCGGGAGGCGGCGGCGGAGGAGGAGGAGAAGGGAAAGGGGGAGAAGGCGGAGAGCAGGAACGCGAGGAGGTGGACCTGGATCCATTTCTCCGGGCCAGGACCCGAGCGGCCCCAGCTACCGCTACCCGCCGGCGACGTCCCCTATCCATCAGCCCTCCTGCGCCCACCCGCGACCCCCGGCTCCCCGGGCGTCGGGCCGGGGCCGGAGCGGCGCGGCCAGAGGTAAGAGCCAGGCTTGGGTGCCAAGGATGGGGGGCCGGGGACCCCGGGTCCTGGCGGCTGCGCGGGGCCGGGCCGGGCTTGGGAGCGGGGCCCGAGAACCCGGAACGCTGGGCTCCGCTCCCGCGGCGGCGGCGGCGGCGGCGGCAGGAGCCTCCCGCGTCTGGACTCGCTAGGCTGCAGGAGCCCTTGCGCCTGCGCTGCTCCATGGGGGGAAGAAGGGGGAAAAAAAACTTCCTGCCCCCGGGTGTGTATGCGCGGGGGCTGCCCCGAGCCAATGTCGCGATGGTGGTGGGGGGCTGCTGGAGGCGAGTGTGACCCCGGCCCCGGCACCCTCTGGCTGGGCCCGGCAGTGCGCGTTCCTCTCCAGGCCACCTCCCCGGAGCGGCCCAGGGCCCGCGCCGGGCTGGGGGCCAGGAAGAGGCACCGAAAGGCTGGACCCCGGGGGCGGCCGCGCGCCCTGCCCTTTGGGAAGGCGCGCGCCTCTGTGCAGCGGGAAGCCGGGTTGGGGTTTTGCCCCTTCCAGTCCTCAGACCCCCCATTTGGGGACTGGGTCTCTTCACTCAATCCCAAGTAACTTTCGAGGTAGAGGAGCTTGTAAGCTATGAGGAGGGAACCCGCACAGACCTGGTTGTGACCCCCCTTCCCTTAACACCTTTTGGGTGCCACCGTGTTTGGGGGCGCGGAAAGGAGAGAGCCCATGGGGATGGTGAAGGGACGAGGATGTGCAGTTGGGTGAGGAAGGGTTGTTTATGTGTGGGATAGGGTGGACCCCGAGCTGTGCAGTGTGGGAGTGTGGACGCGCGCCCCGACCCCGGCGGGGGTGCAGGGTGGCGGAGGGCTCACGTCCCGGTCTCAGTGGCCTGGAGCGGGCCGAGAGCGCGAGGTTTCTCTGCGGTCGCGGCCCGGGTGCGGGAGCTGGGCACACCGGCCCCGGGCCCCGAGGGAGGGGCGCGCTCGCCGGGAGTCGGGAGAGCGGAGCCTAGAGCAGGGGCAGGTCCGAGGCAGCTCCCGGGGCAGGTGGGGTCTGCGTTAGCCGGGGAAGGCGGGGATGCGCTGCCTGCCCGCGGCCAGCCGTCACGGAGGAGGGGTGGGGGCAAAGCGCGAGTCTCGGATGCCTGGGTCCGTCAGTTGAGAAGCCAGTTGTTGTTCCTGGGCTCTGGAACCCAGCGGCAGACAGGGTCAGTTGGCGGGTCCTCCCGCGGGTCCCTGTGGATGCTGATGGGTAAGGAGCCGCCGCCTTTGCCATCCCTGTCGCTCTCCAAACGCTCTCCTGCTGCCCTTCGGGGCTTGCGCTGCGCCGCGCCCCGGGCGAATCGTGGACGCAGGTATTTATGTAGCATTAGGCGAGACCTCGGCGCTGGAGGGACCGGACCGTTGAGGACGCAGTGCTGCTGCTGCTCGCGAAACTTCCCACTTCGTCAGCTCGGGGACTGTCAGGCTCCACTGATGCAGGAGCTACGCAGGGCTACGCTGGGATTCAGACTCCTCTTGCAGCGACAGATCTGTCCTGGTTACCGCTGTATTTACCCTAATTTCAGTCTCCTTTAAGTCATCTGTCTGGTCTCTACAGAGTTCCTCCCCTTGCCCTATGGTCTTATGTCCAGCTCAGCTCTGGGAGAGCATATTTAAGGAATTATTTCGGTGTAGGGTGAATGGCAGATTTAATTAGCCCGCTTCATTACTGATGTCTTAAAAAAAATATATTGGGGAAGTGCAGAGCTAACTTTTTCACTGTTGTGGGGGTGAGGAACAATTTTACAGAGTGTTCATCCTGGCGCTTGGTAAAATCATTGCCCTTTAATGCACAGGTGAATACTTTAAGGGCTGCTTGGTGAGCATGTATTCCAGTAGTCACATCTAGGTGTTTATACAGGTATGGAGCTGTGTGCCACTGATGAATATAGTCTCTGTCCCATGCATTGTTCTGAGTGCTCTTGATTTATCATCCTGCTATGAATCAGGGAATTACTAGCATATGTGTCCTTAAACTCTATATGAATTTAATGACATTTAAATTGGCTTACAGGCTGATGCATTTAACCCATTTTAATAACTTTCCTGTAAAAGCATCTTTTAAACCATATTTGTCCATGATTAAGAAAAACATTTTCTTCTGCTCAGTCTCCCCATTTCTATACAGTTAATGGGAATTTATAGGTCTCCAACTTTCATTTGCAAGCAACAATCCAAACGAAATACCCAGAGTTGGACTGAAATAATAATAATTTTTTTAAAAAATCCTATGGTAGCTATGGTAACAAATAAATTAAGGGGTATTGGTTTTCATCTGTATGTGCTTGGCGGGGGGGTCTAGTGTTGTGTCTTTTTAATTATGTTTCTAATGAGTGGTGGTCATACTTCAAGTACTCAGTGTGGGAGATAAGCCAGACTGAAAATTCGGTTTTGTGAGAGGTTTATTGGAACAAAGACTAGTAGAGCCCAAGAGAATGACTTCTGCTAACTGCGGCTCCTCATATCCAGAAAGCAAATAGATAAAACCTTTTTTGTTTTTCAAGTAGATGAGAATTGAGTTAGTCCCTTTAAAATGAGAAAATGTATTTTTCTTATAAGCTCTTACCAAAGGAACCTTTAAATCAGCTCCTGTTTTCTAGGAATAAACATGTTAGAAGTGTGGATGTTGGTGTGGTTTGAGTGTCAGAGTTGTTATCAACACCTGTCAGTCTAAGTGAGGCATATCATTAGTCTATTCAAATCTTGCCTATTTCAATATTCATGCATTTCCATGGTGATCCATTCCATTTTTGTTTACTTAGTCAACCTTATAAATCTTTGGCATCAATTTCAGTTGTGCCATCTTTTTTTTCTTTTACTTATCAATTGATTTGGCTGCAAAACATTCCCAGTTTAAAGCGTTTCCTTTTTTTTTTTTTCCTGCTAGTTTCCAAAAGTTTACACTATTCCTGGTAACACACAGATATAAAGGGGTTAAATTTTTTAATAGATTCAAATAACACCATTGATGTTAATGTAGTTTTTTAGCATCTCATTTGATAACGTGTGTGTGCATGGGTATTTTTTTTTCTTCCAGCAGGCTTACCGTAAAGCTTTCTTGCTTTATGGCCCAGGGACGTCAGTGCAATCCAGCAGAATTAACTAAAGATTTCCCCTTCCTCCTTTCTTTTCTTCTTTCCTCCCTCCTTTCTTTCCTTTCTTCCTTCCTTCTTTCCTCCCTCCTTTCCTTTTCTCCTTCCTTAGTTTGTTTGTTTTTTTTTTTTCCTACCTGTGTGGTTCAAGGATTCTTTATGTCTTCGGCTGTATCTGCTTAAACAGACTTTGGAACTTTGTGTTTTGGAACAGGCCTATCCTTCTAGGATCTTTTCTAGTAGTAGCAAAAGACAGAATGTTCTGGAGTGTCAGAGGATTTTCTAAATACAATATATGTTTGGTCACAGCATATAGTATCCCTAGGATCATTGAAACATTGTAAGTTCACTGATCAGGCAGCTTTGCTTAAATGGGAGCCATGATGTTGCTCACCCGCTTTCATTTTGCTTTCTAATGATGCAGTCCCATGCTAATCACACCCTGTATATTTCAGAAATATCAAGGCAAGCATTAGCACGCTACTGACTTATTAGGATCAAGCAAAGTAATTGGAACACTTAAGTTCAAAGTCAGATGGAGAAACGGAATTATAACCAACCTTGTGATTCTGTAATTGGTCAACTAAATGCCTACATGAGGGTAGAGGGAGGAAGAAGCACCATAACTAAGAAATGCAGCCATGAGTTGCAGGAGGTGAAGATAAACCAAGGCAGGAACCATGTAGCGTGATTGGAGGACAAGAAATCTCCTTGTGAGCACATAAATTATAAGGAGACTCAAATGTTTAGAAAATGGAAGAATATTTGTCATTTGTGCAGAAGAGGCTCATTTGCTATTACTCAGGAAATTGAGGGTCATTTCCCAATATGCTAGAAAAATTGGGTAACAGAGTCACTGGAGAGTACTTTCATCTGAAGTAAATTTTACCATAGAAATGGTCTTAATAATTTTGGCTAAGAAGGAAAAGTGAGTCAGAATTCTTGACCTGCCAGTTGTATCATAAGTAAGCAGACATCAGGACCACTTTTGAAAGCCGATTCTGTGGTTCTTCCTGCAACAGCTAAACGCTTACTTGCCCAGCACCCTAGGCCAGGAAGGTAGCCTATACTTTCTTTAAAGAAATCACTTGAAAACAGGGAGATTGGAGCTGCAAATTAAGGTGAGGCAGGTTGATCATTAGCAACACAGCTATTTGTGAAATGAACTTAATTGTCTTGGGGCATTTCCACCTTAAGGGTGGGAAGGGGAAGATTTCTCATTTCCCTTGAGAGAGGATATCTGCGTGAAATTCAGATGGTTTGTAGATGCTTAACAGTGGCAGCAGGTGATGACTCAGAAGCTAGAACAGAACAATTGAACACTGTTAAGGCAAGGGATCGGGTTTGGGCCAAGAGGTCAGTTCCCCAAACATTCAGAAGCTGCTACTGACCTCACAGGTATCAATCTTTATAGGTTTTTTTAAAATATAGAGTTTTTTATATAGAATTTTTTTATAGAGTTTTGAGTTTTTAAAAAATATTTATTTATTTTAGAGACCATGCACACAAGTTGGGGGGGCAGGGGCAGAGGGAGAGAATCTTAAGCAAACTCCCCACTGAGCACCGAGCCCCACATGGGGCTTGGTCTCAAGACCCTGAGATTATGACCTGAGCCAAAATCAAGAGGCAGATGCTTTTTAAAAAAAAAAAAAAAAAGAGGCAAGTGCTTAACAGACTGAGCCACCCAGGTGCCCCTAGAGTTTTGAAATTTTTAAACCATTAACTCTTTTAAGAACATGCACACACACATATAGATTTATATAAAACATACACACACATACACATATACAAACATATAATATGCTGCTTTCTTTATTTTAAAGTTGTGGTGGAAAAACATAAAATTTACCATCTTTACCATTTTAAGTGTCTAGTTTTGTAGTATTTATAGTCACATCCTTGTCCGTGGATATCCCAAACTTTTTTATCCTGTGAAACTAAAATCTTTTTCCCATAAAGCATCATCTGCCCATTTCCTCATTCCCCAGCCCCTGGCAGCTACCATTCTGCTTTGTTTCTGTGAATGCGACTACTTTAGATCCCTCCCATAGGTACAATCTCCAGTTCATGTCTGTGAACATGGGAGTACAAATATTTCTGAGATCCTGCTTTCAGTTCTTTTCGATACGTACCCAGGAGAGGGATTGCTGTGTTCTACCACTTTTTACACTAATAGATTACACTGATCTTCTGTTTAGGAGACTTGGTGAAAATGCAGTCAACAGAACACAGTCAAACAAAGAATATTGTAAATGTGACTGACATTTGTTCTTCCTTGCCTGTGTGTACATTTCCCGGCAAGTCCCTCGAATCTCTTACGTTTTGCTTTTAGGGCTTGTCTGAGTTGCGTCAAGTTGCAGAGTCGGTAAAGATGAAGGCTTAGTGTCAGAGTTGAAGTCCAGTCCCTGGTGCCCACGAGCTATGTGACCTTGGAAAGATCCTTAATCCCAGGAAGCTTCAGTTCTCTTTTCTGAAGATGGAGGGAATCATTATGGCCAATATTACCCCATCGAAACATGCATCCCAGTGTCTGGCCTAGAGAAATGTTCTAGAAGGGAGAGGTTAGATGAAGGAGTCATGACAGCCTGGAGAGCTCCGAAACTGTCGTCACCTATCCTGCTAAATTTGGTCATCAACATTTCTGTGGTACACCACAGTGTGTGTATATATATATATTCTCTGAGTCTCATTATCCGTTCTTACTCTGAAAAGCATAAGAGATTTGCATCACAATTATAATAGTTAAAAATATCTTTAAGTGGATTTCATCTATGAACTTTTAATTCCATTTTTTAGTATCATAATTTTAGAGTTGATAGGGATTTTAGAGGTCCGTTAATTTACCCATTATTCAATCATCAAACCTGTAACAAATGCCAATAATATGATAATAACAGCTTCCAGTTTTGATTGCCCACTATATTTTAGTACTTTACATATATTATTTCTAATCCCCATATCAGCACTGCAAGGTAGGGATTATCCACATTTTACAAATGAAGAAGAGGCTCAGAGAGGTAATCAGCTGGCCCAAGACCACAAATCTAGCCACACTGTACAGCTGTTCGAATCCAGATCCATCAGCGACCAGTGGGTCTATCTGGTCTTCTCCGTATGTGGGGATGTGATTCTGATACTCTAGACTGGGTCTTCCTGCATTGCACTTCTTCACAATGCCTTTTATTTGCCAGGGACTGCATTGTCTGTGCTAATTAACATTTTAAATAAAATAATTCTATTAGAGGGAATATGAGTTAAATAAGAATTATTAACCAGGGCTGACCAGCATTCGCTATACTTTAAGATTTGCCCACCTGCTTCCCTTTCCTCTGGCCCTCGAAGGCTAATGAGAAGAACTTTTAGATGCTTTGATGGCTTGTGTTCCTGTGTTAGACAGTGTAATAAATAAAGAGCAAATTGAAGAGTAAAAATGTTGTAAGAAGAATCAAGGATCTGCCCAGAAGCACTGCGGACTGATCCAGGTTCATTCACTTTTGAATCCCAGTGCCTAGCACGGTGCTGGGCACAGCACTCCAGAGTGAAAACATTTGCCTGCATCAATTTATGCCCAGAGAAGGTGTCCGGTAATAGACATCAAAGACTGCTTTTGGGATTTTCTTTTTGTTCTGTGGCTATGTCGTTATATCTTCATGGTTTTTCATTGTGTGGAATTTTAGATGCTCTATTTGGGCACATATCTATAAAATATGCTTGTTGATGAATTCTAACTAATCTAAATGGAATCTTCTAGGATTTATGACTTGAGACTTTGAAGACTAATTTTCTTGGAGCTTCTTCATTCCCGTGATAACTTGAATCTATTTGGCACTTTTGCAAGTCGACACCAAGTCCATCTTTCGTATCACACTTACTTGCAAGGTGTTGTCCCCTCCAGATTTTTTAATTTATGGCATTTCACGAAAGCACTTTTTAAAAAGGAAAATACAACACCTAGGAATTCCTATTTTTATTCTTTAGATGAGGTTTTTTTTTTTTTTTTTATGGGGGAGATGGGCAGAGAGGTGAGTAGAGCTTGCGGCAGACACCGCAAAGAGATGTTTGCTCCCTGTTTGAACTCTTCCATCCCTACTTTAGCAAAAGAGGACTTCTCCAGTTTGAGCTTCACCATGAGAAAAGCATGGTCACCAGGGCCTGTATCACACCTGTAACTAAGTGACCACACAGGAAGTGCCAGGCAAGGGCTGGACTGCAGAGGACGTGGGGTTGGCACAGGCCCCGCCTGCGTGCCTGCCGGTCCGGCCCCGCCACCTCCCCCTTCCTTACTGCTGGGCTGGTTTTGACCCTAAAGGTAAAATCAAGCATGAGGCTTTCTTTTTCTTCAAGGATGTCCACAAAGCTCTCAGAAGCAGGGTCAGGGGTGAGGCAGAGAGGCAAGAACAGACAAGAGGACTCTCTCTGTCTTGTAAAAAACAAAAACTAGTCAAAAGCGGAGGCCAAATGTGAGACCTAGCGGTTTTTCACATCGCCCCTGTTTTCTTCTTGGACATTTCATGACGCCGAGGGGCGGTGGGAAATGATGAAACCCGGATTTCAATAAACTTCCCTTTCTCTTTTACCTTCTCTTTTCACATTGTCAGCGTTGAGCATTTGGTTTTGGATCAAGACTGCAAGTGAACTTAGCCTCTCAAGGAACTTTAATGATCGCTGTTCAGCTCCTGGAGTGTCTACAGGAGTGTAGACTCAGTGAGCAGGCACAGCTCTGTCCATCTGGCGTCTCATTTGCTGCTTACCCAGTGGCAGGGGTCACATTGTTCCCATTTCACAGATGAGTTGTAGAGAGATCAAGCATTTGCCAGAGGTCCGATCGGCAAACGGGATGCTGGATGGGTTCAAGGGACCAAGAGGCCTAGCCCCCAGGCAACTGCCAACCTACAAAAAGGAGAGAGAGGGGCGACTGGGTGGCTCAGTGGGTTAAGCCTCTGCCTTCGGCTCAGGTCATGATCTCAGGGTCTGGAATCGAATCCCGCATCGGGCTCTCTGCTCAGTGGGGAGCCTGCTTTCCCCCACCCCCTTACCTGTCTCTCTGCCTACTTGTGATATCTGTCTGTCAAATAAATAAATAAAATCTTTAAAAAAAATAAAATAACACAATAATTACGCATGGAGCCACGTTGCTCACTGATCACCACTGTTGCTATATAATAAGTTGAGGGTCCTGCTAATTACCTTATAAGGCCTGAAACAAACTCCAGGAAACAGAGTACTATCCATATGCTTTCAGATACCTTCACACTTCAACGTGCTGTCATCACCATCTGTAAACTGAGCAGAAGCTTGATTCTAACTTCTCTTGAAGGCTTAGGTCTAATTGACCACTTTTCTTCATGGTCAGAGGCTCCTTACGGGGCACTGACTTAAATGTGTGAGGAGTGAATGAATATGTGGGCATGACATGATTTCCTGTTTACAAAGTGCCAAGAACAGGGTCAGGCATGTCACAAGCACCGTCTGTATATGTGGGTGGGTTGGGTTCTGCTCCAAATCACGTGAACAAGTGGTTATTTCTGGCTCCATCTTGAGAATCATGGTCTCCCTAAGGACAAGGACCATCTTTGTCTTTTAGCCTTGGACCTGTCCCATGTTGGAGTCTCACTATTGGACACCCCGAGTCAAGGTCCCAACCAGGAGAGCTCCCAGTCTAACTCAGAAGCCATGCCTCCTCACAAAGCATATGGAAAGCAGGTGGAGTGAGATCAACGAGTGATCTGAGTCCCTGGGACGTTCTGAGACCAAAGGGGGAGTAACTGATAATGAATGCTGCTGTAGATGTCCATTCAATAATGCCTAACCACATGAGTTGGGTTCTGCCACCATTGGCCAGACTCTCCAAGCCAGTAGAGAGGAGTTAAAAACAGTGCTACCCCAGGCCTTGTCCTCAGGCTGGTACCAGGCCATGAGCTGTTATTAGTCTGTGACAAGAGAAATTGGAAGTTAGCATTTCGAAAGTTCTGTTGCATTTGACATTGCCTTGACAGCCAAGATCCTGATCCTTAGGCTTATCCAACAAGGTATAGACCAGTTTGGGCCCTGTTAAACTCTCACATGGGTTGCCTAGAGAGTGCCATACAGTGTGAGCTGTGGTCTAGCCATGCATGGTAGGACCACAGCTTGGTTTAAACGGATTGAAGATACCAACAAAACCTCAAAACCTGGTCCTTCACCATAGATGGGTATGAAGCCTGTGCAGGGATTTTCTAAAGCTCCCATCCAGAATCTCTCATCAGTGAGGCCAACTTTGCCACCTTTAGGATAGCAAGCAGACTGAATTCTGGCCAGTCCAGCAGTGCTCATGTTAGTGGGGACAGCTGCCGGGTCTGTCCTGTTCAGAACACGACAGCCATTTTGGGTGGGCTGTGATGCAGAGCACCTGCTCCGTGTTCGTGTTCCTCCCCAGTCCATCTCCTGGATGCCAAGTGAGAGCTTGTACCCACGCTTCTCTTGAGACCCTTTTGCTGCATTTCTGCACGGTTTTGATCTCTTGAGATACGGGCGGGTTCTTTTGGCATTGAACTAGCTTATCTGCTGGATGTGAAGAAGTGTAAGACGACCGTGCTCTGATTCTGGCTTTCTGAACCCAAAGCAAAGGGCACAGAATTGGGGAAGTGTAAGTACCGCATTTGGAAGCTGGGCTGCTGAGACCTGGAGGCTGCGTGCCGTGCGCGTGTCTGGCTGGCCTTGCTCGCGAAGAGCCTGCCGTAAATAGAGTGCTATAATCTATTCGGTTCATGCTGTTCCAACTAGCTTTCATCGTCAGAACCTGAATAATATTCAGACTGTGAAAGGAACACACTTCTTGCTGAAGCCTAGGTGTGCCAAGCGGAAGAGCCAAAGCATCTCAATGTCCAATCTACTCAACACGTTGCAAAAAAAGGAACACCTGGATTCCTTCAAGAGACGTGGGGAAACGGCCTTCCTCCCCAATCAAATGGCATTAAGATTTGAAATTTCCTCCTTTCCTCCGGGAGGTGAAAAATGATTTTCATGGGAACCATGCTTCTTGGAAGTCACTTTTTTTCCCCCGTCTGTGAAGTCACTACCTCCCTCCTGGTCCAAAGGGATGTTTCCTCCCTGGCCTCAGCTCTCTGACAGGGGGTGCTCTGAGACCCCTGGGGGAGAAAGCTGGCAGTGCAGAGATCCATGCGGTTTCTGGATGGAGGGGATGTGTCTTGTACAACCTGGAAGGCTCTGGTGACTGGACCCGAAGGGAGGGTTGCAGGCAGAATACTGCCTTGCTGGGATACACAACATAAGCCCATCATCCTGTGGCAAGGGCTCCAGGCCTGCGTTTCTAGAGGACAGCCCTGCCTCTCCCTATGCTGTCTACCTCACATCCCGAGTGAGAAGGACATTCCCACCCTCCTCAAGTTCTCACCTACAAATTTAAACCTTCTCTCCTAGATTCTGCAGAAACCACAAAAAGCTATATTTGTGGGTGCAGACTCCTAGGGGAGGCTTCAGGGCCACCCGGGGTGGCGGGGAGGGAGCAAGAGGAGGAGAACTCACTGAACTCTCACATGACAATTTGAGAGCTGGCTGTACCTGTCGGCTTTTTTATTCCAGGTATGCCCCCCAGGATGTCTGGTCTTTAGAAACATGTTTTGATATCTGGAATAGACACTGGGCCAGTGATGGTCTCCTCAGTCCCAGCAAAAGAGGAGGCAAGTTGCCTGTCCTAACTCTTTGCTCCTGTGCACCCCTTGACCACACTGGGGGTGGGACAGGGTCAGGGGATGGGAGATTGACACCTAGGGCCTGAGCTTGTGACAGTGAGGATGGCAAGACTGTGTTCTCAGAGTTACAATGAAATCTTACTTTCAGCTCAACAATGTACAGCCTGATTAAAAAATAGGCAAAGGGCAGGGCGCCTCGGTGGCTCAGTTGGCTAAGCATCTGACTCATGATTTCAGCTCACATCATGACCTCAGGACCTTGAGATCAAGCCCCACATCAGGCTCCATGCTGAGCATTGATCCTGCTTAAGAATCTCCCTCTCCCCACCTCTCTCTCTCTCTCTCTCAGAAAAAAAAAAAAGAAAAAAAGAATAAAGGGCTTTAATAGACATTTCTCCAAAGAAGACACACCAGTAGCCAAATAAGCACATGAAAAAGATGGTGAACATTACTGATAATTAGGAAAATGCAAATCACAATCATGATGAGATACCACTTCATACCCATTAGGATGGCTATTATAACAAATTTTCTTAAAGCAGAAACTAGCAGTTGCCGGTGGGTGAGGTTGCAGAGGAATTCGAAACCTTAGGCACTGCTGGTGGGAACACAAAAGGGTAAAACTACTCTGGAAACCACATGGCAGTGCCTCAAAAAATTAAACATTCAATTACCATATGATCCAGCAATTTTTATGGGTATGTACCTAAAAGAAATGAAAATAAGGACCCAGATCTTTACCCCTGCATTATCCGTGGCAGCCTTGTCCACAGTAGCCAGAAGATGGAAGCAACCCAGGTGCTCATCCACAGGTGAACGGTCACAGAAAATGTGGTTTATATGTACATCAGAATAGTATGCAGCCTTAAAAAGCACGGAAAGCCCGACACATGCTACACCATGCATGAGTTTGAAGACATGATGTTAAGCGAAATAAGCCAGTCACAGAAAGACCAATATTGTATGAGTCCACATGTACGAGGTACCTAAAGCAGTCAGAAAGGAAGATGGCGGCCGCCAGGGGCTGGGAGGGGAGGGAAATGGGGGATTCCTGTCTAATGGATACAGACTTTCCATTTGGAAAGATGGAAATGTTCTCTGGACAAATGGTGGTTGATGGTTGCACAGCAACGTGAATATACTTAATGATGATGGACCATACACTTAATAAAATGGTAAATTGTATGCATTTTTAACCACAGTTTAAAAAAAAAAAAAAGGCTTCTAAAAAAAAAAACATACTGCAAACTGGTTCTCCTGCTGGGGGCCGTCAGGGGAACCATTTCCTTTAACAGTTCCACAGCCTTTTTGGAGCACTCACTGTGTCCCCAGCCCTGTGGTGGGCATCGTATTTATTTTATTTGAGGTATAATAGTTGAGGCAATGAAATAAAGTCCACAGATCTTAAAGGTTCATTTCTGTGAGTTTCGATAAATTGTCTATTCCTGCGCAGCTACCATTCAAAACAAGGTATAGAACATTTCCTTCATGCAGAAAGTTCCCTGCGCCCCTCTCCAGGCCATCATCCTTCTGCTCTGCAAATGCCTTCTGATGTCAGTCGCCATAGATTAGCTTTGCCTGCTGTTGACTTTCGTAGAAACAGAAATACACAGCGTGTACCCCTTTTTGTGCCCAGCTGGTTTCACTCAGCATACTCTGTGTGCCATGTATCCATGTTGCCATGTGTCCCTGTGGTCATTCTTTATTGGTAAGTGGTAGTTTATGGCGGTACCATAGTTTGTATGTCCCTTCTCCTGTGGATGGACATGGGGTGGCACTGTGTGTGGAGATACCCACCCGCAGGTGAAGATGTTAGTTGGCCAGTTGGGGGTGTCCGCCCATGTTGGGGTCCCCATACAACTTCTCCCTGCTTGGGGTCTTCCCCTTTGGCCGGCAGTGCCCCCAGAGTTGAACGGTCTCCAGGTGATGGCCTTTTGGCTGTTTACACTAGAGAGAGGATATCTAGTGGGCCAGGCCCATGTGTTGCCACTGAACAGATTTTTTTCCCAGAAGGCACATCACAGTAGAAGCCAAATCCCAAGAGACTGCTTGGTGACTGCAGTAGGGACAGGAGGTTGGTGGATGGTCTTAAAGGTCCGTGTCCCTGAGCTATGCTGCACCATTCCCAGCTCAGGGGCCCATGTGCAGAAGTGTCCAGATGCCTGTGGGGCAGAGCGTGGGGGCAGGAGGGGGCAGAGCACTCTCCTCGGGCAGGACTGGGGTGACCAGTTCCCAGCTTGGCCCCTTCCTCCCTGGTTTGGAGCGTCCGGCATGGTTAACATGTTCTTCCGGTGGCTATGTTAACACTTCTGTCTGACACTGATGCGTGAGGTAGTCTCTCCTTCCGGTAATTTTGCCCTCTCTGTTGTGCCCCATTCTCCAGTGAATCTGTAGGCTGACTCTGGGGTCAGTGTCCCCTTTTTACAGACTTCTGGGCAGTGTCTGTTGTCATGAAGTAGTGAGGTCTCCTGCCGAAGAGCCTTGGCCTTCGCTGCCAGGTCCATCTGGGCTCAGCAGCCTCGCAGGGCCTCCTGCAAATGGTGGGCTCTTGCTTCAGCTCTTGGAACCTAGCTACTTTCTCTAATGTCACTAATAATAGCTTTGCTGCCCTCTGTTCTGCCTGTCACAGGCTTCTAGGAAATTCGGGGTGGAAGGGAATTTCCTGCCTCCCCGGAACTCAGACAAAATTCATCTGTGTGAGAACTCAGTTTCGTTGTTCCGTGGTTTCCCTCATTCCCACATTCCTGGGCAGTGTCTCATCACAAGACGCAGACGATGCACCCGTGGGAGGTGTGGGGGTACAATCTGACCCATTGCTCTTTGGTGGAGAGCTGTGGAGATGCAGGGGGAAGAGACAGTCACTGGGAAGCCCCACAGAGCAAGGAGAGTTTGGAAGACCTACGAGGGCAAGTGTATGTTCTGTGGTCTTCCTCCCTCCATTCCGGAGCCTCAGTCCGTGTATTCTCAGCCTCCAGCCCAAGTCCAAAAGCTCACAAGCCCCATTCAGCTAACAGATCTGCTGCCCCTGTGAGAGGTAAGCTTAGAACACCCGGCTTGGCATTGCACAGGATATAGAGGACACGTGCCTGGAGTTCACCTCTGAGACCTGTTGGTGGCAGAGCTGGGTGTGGGTGAGCCCCATGATGCTCACGGGGATGATGGGGGTGGAGTGCGGAGCCCATCCCAGCCAGTCCTGGCGTAGCGAGTCCTGCCTGCCCATGGGTTGGCCCAGGGGACCTGGGCCGGAAGGAAGGATCCGATCTTGGAGAGAGCGGAGCCCCGGCCGTGGCTGCAGGAGTAGCAAGTATGAAGTGTCGACAGAGGGACGATCAGCTGGTTCCAAGGACCCACTCTCTGGCCCCGCTGACCCACCGTCCGTTCCCTCCCCCACTTCCTGATCTAGAAGTCTTGCCTGTCTCTGCCCAGTTCAGAGCCTGCCCGTCCTCTATGGCTTCCTTGGGGGAAGGCGCCTGCCTGTGGGGATGACCTGACCCAGGTCCTCCGTGTGACTGCTTCGTGGGAGCCCTCGCTGACCATGTGCCCCTGGGGGGATCGATGGCTTCACCGTCATTGATTTTCCCCCAAGGGCCTGGACCAGGGCTGGGCACGTTGCACAGTTTGAACAAGCAAAGTGCAGAGAAGGGAAATGCCATCGAGGATTTGCCAGTCTGGAGCAGAGCAGGAACCAGAATCCCAGATCCTGGAATGTGGGAGGAGCATCACTAAAGGCGCCAGGAGGGACAGGAGCGGCAGTCAGGGTAGGGGCTCCTTTCTTGTGAATCTAGTGCTGCCTCATGCTCTCTCTGGCAAAAGTGAAAGCCTTGTGGAACATTCTCTCTGGGTTGGTTATTGTCAATTGGAAGTAGGGATTGTTCCCTAGAATGTGCAGCTCAGTATGCGATCCCTTTTCCAGGATGTGAAAAAACAACGCATCCATATCTGAACCACAGAAGCTGATCTTTGCTCCATTTTCTCCTACACACCAGACACAATTTTTTTTCCAGGGAACTAACCAGTGTGTTCATCTTCAGTCCTTGGACCTTGGGGTCTCCCGTGAGAGCCCAGCCTGTATTTGGTTCCCAAGCGTTTCCTATACTCCCCCCCTCCAGGTCTCTTCCCCATCCTAGGCTTATGTCTCCCCTCTGCCCAACCTCACTGGTTTGTCTTGGGGAAAATCTATCCTTGGAGTATGTGTTTGGGCCCTGGGGTAGGGTTGACAAAATAGTGGTATGAATTCCTTGTTCTCTTCCGATTGGGAAACCAAAAAAAAAAAAAAAAAAAGCATAAAACACTTCTTTGGGGATTGAGAACAGACTTTCTATAGTGACTTTATCATGAGTTTGGATGTTTGAGGGAATTGTTTTTAATTAAGAGGGAAATTCTGTTAATTAAAGGAAATCAAGCACCCATTATGTATGCACTTATGATGTCAAGGATATAAAAGCAAAAGAGTATAGAAAAAAAAATAGGCTGAAAATAGACCCTAATGTTAACAGTGATCATCTTTCTGCTTTAAATTCGCCAGATAGTTTAAATAATCAGCGTATTTTTCATAATGGGGAAAAATGAAATTTTATTTAACAAGGCAAAGAGATTTAACTGTACTAATAAGTTTAATTTTTGCCTCCCACCACCCCTGTAGTGAGCAATATATGTTTGTGTACATGCCCACACTAACACTGATGAGAATGTGAAAAAGACAAGCCGTCACGTGGAGGAAATTTTTAAACCACTGGCTTTACAGGGTGGAAGGAATAGAATCATTTCATATAATTCCATATAAAATCTCCCTCCTAGTGAATCTTAGATTCGCCTTAAATGAACAGTTCTGTTGGGGTTATGTTCCCTCCAAGGGCTGCTGCTAGATCCAGGATTGGGGTGCTTTTTTAAAGGCAGCTGAAACAGGCTTCACATCATGAAAGCCTGCCTCATTGAATGCGGCGCCAGCCTTCTCCACTCACTGTGCCCCCAAGTGGTCACTTGTACCTGTAAATTACAGCCGGCAAAAAAGGTTTGCAATTACCAGGTCTTAGACCACAGGCTTTGCAGTCTGATGATGAGGAGGAGGATGATGAAGTTGGTGGTACCTGACGAAAGGCAGTGAGAAAAGGAAGAAGAAACCCAGTGTGTGTGTGTGTGTGTGTGTGTGTGTGTGTTTGGAAAGCAAAAGATAGGAAAGCATTTTCTGAATGTTTGCTACCCCACACCCCTCCAGAAAGCATGTGTGTGTGTGTATGTGTGTGTGTGTGTGTTTTCCAGAAGAAGTGGGAGTGTGTGAGCAGAGCCCTCCCAGGAATTCCGAAGACTTTGCTTTTCTTCCTTAGGAGTGCACCTCCATGTCTTGCACGGCCTGCTTCTTTGCAGCAGCAGCTCCGTGATAGTCTCCTTGGCAGTCTGCCAGAGACTGTAAGTGTACAGAGAATTGTGTTTTAATAGAAGGCTTTACCTCTGATACAGATTTAAAATGAGAAAGAAACTTTCTGTTCCTCAGCTAGAGCGAAATGCATTTTGCTTCTCACGAAATGCTGGTGATTACAAGCTCATCTTACATAATTTTATTATTTTCAATTGCTGCCTGTCAATCTCAGGTGATGGTTTCCTGGGAGCAGAAAAGGAGGCAGATTCTGGGCGATGACAAAAAAAAAAAAAAAGTCACCCAGTCATTAGCAAATCGTACAGAAGTTTAGAAAGGAGAATAATTTTCTTTGTGACGATGCTGCTTAAGACATTCAGAATGTGCCTACCTAAGTTAGACAGGCAGAAGTGAATTGAGTACTCTTTAATGGCCTTCTAGAAAATGTATCTTCACTTTAACAAAGGGTTGATGTTTGAGATTTTTTTTTTAAGTCTTTAAATGTAATGAAGGAATTCGCTTGAATAAGCACATTTTCAGAAATCTTTGACACTGTCGAGGTGGTCCACTGTCACGCCCACAAGAGGGCATTTTCTCATCAACTTCTGGAAAAAGGATTGGTTTCCCAAAGAGAAGCTGAGAGGCCTGGGGGGAAGAGAGTGTTAATGAGAAGCAGGGGATAGAGAGGAACTTGGGATTGAGTTGTACGTATGTTTCCACTTTGTCCTGCCAGCCTGCGAGTCAGTGCTACCGGCCAGGAATTCTGCTCGCTGTGTTTACTCGCTGTGCTGTTAATGTCTTATTCCCAGAATGACTGGGAACCAAAGGAAACCTTCACAAGAGTTTCCTCCAGATACCAGACGCCACATATAAACACAGAGCTAGGTTTCATTCCTAGAGCTGGTGTTACCCATCAGTGACTTAAGTACTGAATTTCATTTTCTATTATTTTAAGACTCTGGCCAAAGTCCCTCCAGTATCACGACCCTGCGCTTTCCCTCATTCTAAGTTCCTTCCTTTACTTATTGAACAAACATTTATTGGGCACCTACTGTGTGTCAGCATTGAGCCTGGCTAAGATCTTACATACATTCTTGATAGGAGATTTAGTGTAAAAAACAGAGACAAATAAATAGTGGAGTATTATCTAGATAATTATAAATGCTATGAGGAAGGATCACTGAGAGAAGGGGAGAGGTAGCTGTTCCAGATTGGGTAGTTACGAAAACTTCTCTGAAGAGTAATTATTATTAGTTTGCTAAACAACACTTTAAAATTACCATCTACTCTTTTTTTTTATTCTTTATTAAAATTCGATTTAGTTAACATATACTGTATTATTAGTTTTAGGGGTAGAATTTAGTGATGCATCAGTTGCATACAACACCCAGTGCTCATTACCTCAAGGGCCTCCTTAATGCCCATCCCCCACCCACATCTGCTCCAGCAACCCTCAGTCTTGTTTCATAGAGTTCAGTGTCTCTTATGGTTTGCCTCCCTCTCTTTTCATCCTATTTTGTTTTTCCTTCTCTTCCCCTATGTTCATCTGTTCTGTTTCTTTTTTCTTTCTTTTTTTTTTTTTTTTTTAAGGATTTTATTTATTTGTCAGAGAGAGAGGAGCTAGAGTGAGCACAGGCAGAGGCAGAGGGAGAAGCAGGCTCCCTGCCAAGCAAGGAGCCCCATGTGGGACTCGATCCCAGGACACTGGTATCATGACCTGAGCTGAAGGCAGCTGCTTAACCAACTGAGCCACCCAAGCGTCCCTCATCTGTTCTGTTTCTTAAATTCCACATGGGACTGAAATCATACAATCATTGTCTTCCTCTGACTGATTCATTTCACTTAGCATGATACCCTCCAGTTCCATCCATGTCGTTGCAAATGGCAAGATCTCATTCTTTCTGATGGCCGAGTAATAGTCCACTGTGTGTGTGTGTGTGTGTCTGTGTGTGTGTGTGTGTACCACATCTTCTTTATGCGTTCATCTGTTGATGGACATCTGGACTCTTTCCATATGTTGGCTGTTACGGACATTGCTCCTACAACACTGGATGCCATCTACCCTTCACCCCATCGCTGCAATCAACAGTGAATGTTTTAACACCAAAGAGAAGGACATGATCCCAGAACAAGGAGAGATGAATGAACTTAGTGTTTTGGAAAATTTGCTACATACTCTTGAGTTTTCTCCCTTTCCATGGACTATGGGAACTTCATCTTGGACTGGTCCCACTCATAATAATCGTCTACCCTTTCCCCCAAACAAGGTATGGTAGGGTAATGGCAGCTCTATTGGCACGAATTCCCCAAGCCTGCTCAGCTCCCAGCCACATACATAAGACGTGTGTAGAAGGTTGCCTGCTCCCCACCCTTGTGGTTCTGGGACACTGGGTGGGGAGTTTAGCCCAAGAGCTGTGATGCACTTAGACACACATGTGAGCATTTCTGAAGCCAGGAGTCAGAGCTCTACTTTGGAAACATGTTTTGGAAGGTCAGAGATATATGAGCTGAGCAAATCAAAGAGAGTTTCATAGAAGAGGCAAGTCTTCAGCTGGACCCTAAAGGGTAGACAGGTGTAAGAAAGAGGGTAATGGGATTACAATGGATGGTTCATTTTGAAGTAAGTAATAATCTCTAAAGACGTATTGCCTAGAGGAGTACCTGGGTGGCTCAGTCAGTTAAGCATCTGACTCTTGATTTCAGCTCAGGTCATGATCTCAGGGTGGTGAGACTGAGGCCTGTGTCAGGCTCCCTACTCAGCATGGAGTCTGCTTAAGAGTCTCTCCCTCTGTCCCTCCTCCTGCCCTCTCTCTTTCTCTCTCTAATTAATAAATAAATAAATGTCTTAAAAAAAAAAAAGACCCATTGCCTAGAGATGGCCACTGTTAATATTTTATTACATTTTCTTCTAATCTTTTTTGTGCATTTGCACAATAGCTGGGTCTATGTTGCATAAGAAATTTTGCATCTTGTTTTTGTTTTGTTTTGTTTTTACATGAGAACATTTTCCCATGTCATTAAAAATGATTCTTGGGCGCGTGGGTGGCTCTGTCGTTTGAGCGTCCCAACTCTTGATTTCGGCTCAGGTCATGATATTGGGCTTGTAAGATGGAGCCCTGCATCCCGCTCTATCCGCCCGCTTCAGATTCTCTCCCTCCTCCTTCCTCTGTCCCTCCCCTCTTCTAAAAAAATGATTCTTAAACATCGCTTCTTAATGCCTACCTGGCATGTCATCATGCCTGCATCTTATTTACTCAGCCAGGGCCATCAGCCGTATTTTTTTTTTTCCTACTCTAACCCTCTGGTGGTATTCTTGGGTATCATTTTTGTTCATAATTTTGGCGTCAGACGGCACTCACAGGACCCAGCCCTGAGGGCAGCGTGAGGCTCATCATGGCATCCACCCAGCCCTCTGCTGCATGAAGACGATACTACCAGCCTCATGCGGTGGTTCTGAGAGATACTCAAGAGTATATTTTAGATAGAGTTCTAGAAATAGGATTACCAAGGTTTGAGGTTTTAAAAATTACATAACTTTCCAATGATAAGAGTAATGTTCTTTATGGGAATTTTTTTTTAAAAGATTATTTATTTATTTGATAGAGATCACAAGTAGGCAGAGAGGCAAGCAGAAAAAGGAAAGGAAACAGACTCCCTGCTGAGCAGAGACCTGATGGGGGGCTCGATTCCAGGACCCTGAGATCATGACCTGAGCTGAAGGCAGAGGCTTTAACCCACTGAGCCACCCAGGTGCCCCTCTTTATGGAAATTTTTAACAGAAAGAAAAACCATGGCTAATCTCATCACTAAAACATAAAAACAATTAACACTTTAGAATCTATTATTTGTCACTTGTAGCAGAATTGGTATCCTACTATATATAAAAATATAAATATAAATATACACATATTATATATATATATAAAATTTTATCTTTTACTTCTTTCTTTCTTAACCTGGTACTGATTTTTTCCTTGTCATTACATATTCAGAAACATGACCTTAAAAGGCTTCATTTCATTACCCGCCTTTAGAGTAATGTGCCATATTTTATTTAACTGACTTCCTATTGTCAGAGGTGTAGATAGTTCCATTACTATTTGCTATTGTAAATACCGTTGCAATCAGATATTGTTGAACATAAATATATGCAGACATTTGGGATTATTGCTTTAGGATTAATTCCTGGAACTGGTATTATAAATCGGAGGTGGGAAATACTGAGCACATTGATCTGTATTGCTACATTGCCCCTAGAGAGCCTGCGCTGCTTGCCTTCCCATCAGTAGCACATGAGCATTCATTTTACCCCACTCTTACCTATTACAATTCTTAAACATATCTTTGTCTGTTGGATAGGTGAGTCATGGTATCCCGTGGTCTCAATCTGCACTCCCTTAATTACCAGTGGGCTGGAGCATTTGTTTCTATGTTTATTGACATTCCTGTCCTTTGCCTGTTTTTCTATTTATATTCATCTTTCTCTTATTGATTTGTGAGGGCTCTTTATGCATAAGAGGATATTAACCTTTTGGTGTAATGTTAGAAATATTTTTTTCCCAGTGTGTCCTTTGTCTTTTCAATTCATTTATGGCTTCTTGGTTGTAGAGAAGCCTTTCATTTCCTTGTCATCCCATTTATAAGCCTTGTTCGCTTTGATGTTTATTCTCGTTTTTATGTGCGGAAAATCCTTCCCTATCCTGGCTTTCCCTTTCTGTTCATTTATATTTTCTTCTGTTTGTTTCATGATTTCAGTTTACAGATTCAACTCTTTGTCTAGTTCTAAGTTATCCTGTTTTAAGACAGAAGATAGGTATTTAACTTTTTTCTTAGTGGTTACGTAATTCTTGCAGTTCTTTTTATTGAATGAAATGTTACCTCTCTCGTACACTGAATTCTTGGATAGGCTAGGATGTTTCCAGGCTGTCTATTCCCTTCTGTATTTTCTTCTAGCTGACCAAATGCTGTAACACTTTTTTTTTTTTTTTAAGATTTATTTATTTATTTATTTGACAGACAGAGATCACAAGAAGCAGGCTCCCTACTGAACAGAGAGCCCGGCACAGGGCTCAATCCCAGGACCCTGGGATCATGACCTGAGTTGAAAGCAGAGGCTTTAACCCACTGAGCCAACCAGGCACCCCCACATTGTTTTAGCTATAGAAGCTTTATATTATGTTTAAAAACTGGTAGTAAGGATCCTCTTCATTTTCATTATTTTCCAAAATATTTTTAGATACGTCTCGGACACATCTCATAGCCCAGGTGAACTTTAGAATCATTTTCACCAAGCCAAAACAAAAACAAAAACAAAACAAAACCAAAAAACTCTACTCTTGACTTTTTTTTACCTGCTAGCCATATGAATTAGATGATGTCCATAAACTGATCATAAAGAATTGGCATCCGACTACAATACTGAGTCTTCTCATTCAGGAACGTGCCATCCCATTTACTCTCTGTGTGTTTATTTAAGTTTACTTTCTTATCTCTCTGTAAACATCGCTTCTTATGAGCTCTGCAGTATTCTAGAAACTTCATTCCTAGATGCTACTACTTACAGTTAGACTAAGATCTTTCTGTCTGGTCGTATTTTCTAATGAGTTACTACTAACAAATTAGAAAGCTCTTGGTTCTTACATATTTTGTATCTTGCAAGCTTATTGGATTTTCTTATGAACGGAGCTTCTTTAAGGCTTTCAAAACATGCTAATCATTTTACCAAATGTATATACAACTAGTAACATCAGGGAGAGCTTGTATTATCATCATTCAGCATCTTTATTAATTTGGCGGAAGATGGCATCTCATTGTGTTTTATATGCCATTTCAGCAAAACTGCTTTCTGGCTCCAAGTCGGAATCCCAGTCCTATCATTTATTTGGGGCATGGAGTCAGCACGCCGGCCTCCCCCGCATCAAGAGGCACACTCCTCAGATGGGACCGGAGGGTCACAGCCCTGCCTTATGGGGAGGGGGGCAGGGTAGCTGTGAAGAAGAGTAGAGGAGCCAGCTCTGGACACTTGTCGCAGCCTGGGTAGAGTTTGCTGTTACTGATGTTCGGTTTAATTTCCCTCAGATGTGCACTCCGAGCTAGACAAACTTGAGCGTGAAGAAACAGTCAGACACTGCTTGGCCCATTGTGGAGCCATGAAAGACGCTCACGACTTCCGTTCACCGCACAAAGACAACCCCTCAAAGTGAGCAAAAAAGGAAGAGAGAGGATGACCAGACACATAACTGTAGTATCCAAGGCGTTTTGTTCTCAGCGGCTGCGCTGAGCTCGCCTTGCAATTGCCATCTTCCCAGACTAAGGCCTTCCATCGGTTACGGGGAAGGGAGGATTTCTCCTTCCCTGATTCTCCCTAACATATGGCTGTGGCGAGGACGGAATCTCCCCACGTCCCCACGCAGACGGCTTGTGAACGTCCGGATGGTGTGCGTTTCCTCTGTTGGACGAAAGACTCCTCTTTTACTCTTTGATCCGTATGCCAGTGTAGGAAGGTTGTTTTTCACCCACTTGAAAATCTTCCTCAGAAGGAATGTTGCCATCAGCAAGTCTTCTATGTTGTAACTTGTCTCCTATGAAACCAGACTGTAAGGCAACGTGGCTTCCCTCCATAAAACCCAAACCCATTATCATGGCTCAACAAAGATCTGAGCGCCTTCTGCGTGCCGGACATTGGGCTGGGGGTTGGAGCCTGACGGTGAGCAGAAACATGCCTGCTGCTTCCCCTCAAGGAGCTGACAGTCTAGTGGGAGAGACATGGTCATCGGAGAGTTCAGATAGAAGCCATCCGGTGCTGTTATAGGGAGAGCCTTGTCTCATCTTGGATTCAGGGGTTTCAGGGAACAGTTGACGTGAGTATTTAAAGGGAGGCCGAGCTGGGGTGGGGAGGGAAAGATGGAGAGCACATTGAGGACACAGGTATACCGTAGCCCTATATGAGAGAGTATGGCACAGTTAAGGAACGAGAGAAGGCCAGGGAAGCAGGGACTAGGAAGGCAGGGAAGCAGGGACTAGGAAGGCAAGGGCGACTGTGGTCCCAGAGGACCCCAGAGAATTGGACGGGGAAAGACCATGCAGGGACCTACAGGCCACATACAGCATCTTTATCTTTACTGCGAGAGCACTGAATGACTTGGACCGTTTTAAAGCAAGGGAATGGCACTTTTTAAAAAAAAACTATTCATTAGAGAGAGAGAAAGAACACGAGCTGGGGGCGGGGGGCGCCAGAGGGAGAGGGAGAAGGAGACTGCCTGCTGAGCAGGGAGCCTGACATGGGGCTTCACCCCAGGTGCCCCCAGAAGTGGCATTTTGAAATGACAACCCAGGCTGCTGTGTGGGGACCTACGGAAGGGTACCCAGGGAGAGTGTGGGGCGCAGTTACAAGATGATTGCCAGATTCCAGGGGAGAGCTGGTGGCGGCAGCTAGGACTGCCCTCACGTTGCAGATGGAGGGAAGTAAGTGAGCTTGAGATGTTTAAAAGGTGGAGCTGCCAGGCCCTGGTGGTGGGTTGGATGTGGGGGCATAAAGGAGAGGGGTGGCCCGAGACTTCTGACCGGAGGCGTGGTGTGGTGGATGGTGGTGGTATTGGTGAGCTAGGAGCCCTGGGATTCTCAGGGATGCTGGGGAAGGTGGACTTTTGTTCAGAACCAGATGTGAGGGTTCCTGAAACATGACAGTGGTGAAGGTAGGCCGTTAAATGTCTGGACCTGGCTCTTGCTCAGAGGGGACAGACATTTGGAGGAATCACCCAGGCTGGATTAAAGAAGAAGGATCTTAGAGGTGAGGGATAAGCTGTTGGGCCAGCCAGCTGGACCCAGTCTTCCTGGGACCTCTTGCTGCTCTGGCTTCCAGCGGTGGCACTTTCCCAGGCGAGGAGATTTCCTGTGTGCCCTCTACTATGTGCTGGCTGAGTCAGCCCTGGAGGCAGTTAAAGGCACACAAACACTGAGGAACCACACATGTCAACAGTCCAGAATATAAATGCTTGTCTATCTTGAGGCCTCTTAAGCCCCATGGGTCAGGGTGAGTCTTAGGGTAGCTCTATGGAGCCAGGGTCTCTCCTGTCCCTCCCTCCCCTGCCCTGAGCCTTTCCTTCCTCCCCAGAGACCCTCATTTCTGAATGATGAGCCTTAAAATACACTGCCTGATCACGTTGTTTATGAGGCAAGAACATGAAGTTTGCATCAATTGAAGATCATTTATATAGTTGTACATTCAGTGACTATTTCTTGAATACCTACTGTGTGCCGGGCTCAGTAACATGGATAAAAATAGTGAACAAAACATGGTTGGTCATACCCCTCTGAAGGAACTTTCATGGAGAAGAGACGACAAAAACCAGAAGAGACGGGATTATCCTGTTGATGGGACCCAGCTAAAATAGGGCATCCCAAATCCCATGAGGCCAGGCAAGGGAGGAGCCTGGTCAGCAGAGTTAGGGGAGGTTGAGGGGGACTGGAATTGTGGCATGTAGCAAGGGCAGGGGTGGGGCAGGGAGGGTCTTTGGGGCAGAAGAAACAGGTAAGAGAAGGTATTTGGGGACTGTGTGGTGGTTCCCATGACCAGAATATACTGTATGTGTGTCAGAAAGATGTGTGTGTGTGTGTGCATGTGTGTGATTGGGGTGGACAGGCCCAGGTAACAGGTAGATACAGGGAGCTGGGGTATGATGTCTATGCTATATAGGTGGGCACATCCAGACAGGGCAGGACCTCAAGGACAGAGTTGTGAGGTCGGCTGGACTTCCTTCTGCTGCACGTGCAGAAGACTGTTCTCAGCCTCATCCATTCCTGCTGTCAGGAGATGAGACGAGACAAAAATATCCTGTTTTATCTTCTTGCCTTGAGAAATGAAAGCCTGGACTGGAATCCTAACAGGTACTGCTGGGTCTGGCTCCCCTCCTTCCCAGATGTGCACACAGCAGCTCCCAACGTCACACAGCAGCTCCCAACGTCAGCAGCCTTGAGGGATTTGTTCTGAGGGGCTCCTTGAGCTCTTCCGGCAAAACTAAGGAAGTTGAGTTTCTCTCTGAGTCACATAGGCCCAATCTAAGCACCAATAACCTCGAAGAGCCAGAATTTAGGCCATGGATGTTTTCTGACTCACGTTCTCATTAGGATGACCTTTAGTTCCCTTTAGATCTTACTCCCAGACTTCTTAGGAAATGTCAGAGGGCTTTGACTTAAGGTGGCCGGGGCTCACCTCCTCCAACACCTCTGAACAGATCTAAGGACTGGGGTACTTCAGAGTTCAGAGTCATGGAGCAACCAGCTCACACCTGGATCTGCTTGGAGTTTGTCGGTGGTTGAGGAATTTCAGAGAAGGAACAGCAACAAATCCACATGTTCCGAATTTGGGTCCCAAGCTGTGTTGATGATTCCTGAACAAGTCCTTTATTGAATTCCCAGCCCTGCTGGTTGTAGGCCCTGGCGGCGGCGGGGGTGTGGGGCAGGAGAAGAGGAGAGGGGGCAAGCAGCTTGCTGGAGATGAGGCAGTGAGGTCCGCGTCACAAGAACTGTGGACTGTAGCACTGCAAGTTTGTCCAGTATATACAAACGGTGCCACGCCAGCCGAGTCCAAACTGCCCTTCAACGCCCGGGAGAGTCTGCAGGACTGGCCCTCACTGTCTTCAGGGAGAGAGGCCGGCGACTCCCCAGAGCTGGGATGAGAGTCGGAGCGAGTGAAGGTTGTTGTGGACCAGCAGCATCCGGCAAGGCCTTCGGAGCGCCTGGGCCTGGATGAAAGAGCCTCACAGGTTCTTTTGGAAGATACTCATCCTGCCTTTGGTGACGGGGTAAGGTGCTGGCACCAGGCCCAGGCGGCCGCATGACCACATGCTCAGGTCTCTTCGGCACAAGGGTCAGAGGTGATGTGGCAGAGCCCTCCTGCCGGGCCTGATGCGGCTGACAGGGTCTGCACTCTGCTCCGAGGATGACCTCTCTGCACCCCCAGCGGCCCACAGCTGGAGCGCCCTTTCCCGAATGCGGATATGGCAGGGGTGGGCCCGTCAAGGGAGAAGGCTGGTTCGGGCTGGCTCAGACCTCCTTCTCCTTCTGCCTCTGACTGTTTGACTGTTTCTAAGTCACCTTTAATGTTGTAAACCACTGCTTGTCACTTTGCCAAATTCCTGTGCTCTTACTTAAGCGTGATTCACGCACTGGATGTCTTTGACATTTGAAGATTACTTGGTTCTTTGGGCAATTTTCTTGTTTGCCTTCAAGAAAATGCCTGCAGTTCTCCATTTCATTTGGGGAAAGGTGAGGCCTGGGATGCAGATAATGAACTGGTTGAACCACAGGGTGCGGCGCCTGGTGAACTTGTGGGAGGCAGCAGCCCTGTAAGGCTTTCCTGAGTGATCAAGCAGTTCCTTGGCCTCGTGTTAGCGATCCCTTGTGAGTGAAGACCGTCCATCTGCAGAATCACACTGGCACCGAGTTGGTCAAGGGACACCATCTCCATGCAGAAGCCAGCCCTGGGACCAACAGGGGAACTCGGCATTCAGGGCCCTCACTGTGTCCCTAGTTTCTCTCCTTCCCTTCCTCGGAGGTTCGAGGTGAGGTTGGGGGGCCTTGCTGTGGGGTAGGCTGGCATCAGCCAGAGGTATTTTGAACTGGAGGCAGTCTTAGTAACTAGCCGGGTAATTTCACTTCACAAATGATCAGAGAAGAGGCTGCTGCTCTCACAGACGTCTGCGAACCCCATGTCTGAGCCCCGCAGCCCTCCCAGCTGTGGTGTTCCTCGGATGGAGTCCACTCCATTAAAGCACCGGAAAACAGGACTCTTGAAGACAGGAGAAAGGATTAGGGATAATTTCATTTCAGAAGAAAGAGGCTGAGGAGGGACTTAATTGTCTTTGAAGGACGCTCCTGAGGAGCACAGAGATGAGTCGTCCTCCATCTCACCGAGAGAGAGAAGACAAAGTGGGTCTCCGAGGAGAAAGCAAAGTTTCCAGTTAGCCCCCTGCCTGCAGGGTGTGGGGAGACTGGGTGGGCGGAGCCAGCGACTGGTTGGGGGGGGGTTGCTGGCAGACATGGTTGTTCAGGGGATGCTGTGGGGCAAGGCGGTATCTCATGCCTCCCTTTGAAAGATAATTTTAAAAAGCAAGGAATTAACAGAGACAGGAAGACGGCAAGACCTCAGGAGTCGGAGAGCTCTCCGAGGGCCGGGGAAGCTGGGCTGCGGGAGGGCTGGAGAGATGAGCCGAACTTTTAAATGCAGAAAACAAGAGGCGAGGAGTGGATAGCAATATGAATAAAGATGAGAAGTGGGGATATGCTGTCTGCATCCTGCAGATGGGGGGAAATTATCTTAGCTAAAGCCCAGAGTTCCTGGAGGGAGAGCAGGAGCAGAGATGGGGCTGGAGAGGTCGGCCTTAAACTTTACCAGTGGGCAGTGGGGACCCGCTGGTGATCCTTCTGCAAAGGGCATGACCCATGGTGGGGTTCCTGGTTCTAGTTTCTAACCCCTTAAGGGTAGGCAGTGCAGTAGAGTGCCGTCCCCCACTCCAGGCTCCAGGTCCCTCCCTGCCTGACACAGACTGGTCTGCAACAAAAGGAGATAAGGAGGGATGCTGGGTAGTGAGGTTTTCATAGAACTAAATGCATTCCGTGTAAAGTGCCGTCTTTTATTCTAAGATTATGTTCTATCCGCCACCATTCTAAGTAGCAAGCAACAGAAACCAATTTTAGCTAATTGAAGCAAAAAAGGATTTTATTAAAAGGATATAAGGCAGCCCAGAATCTCCAGGAAAATAGAGAACCAGGTTTACAGACCACACAGTCAGGAAGGACAACCAGTCGTGCCCAGACCTGACCCAGAAAGGACCTCACCACTGTCCTACTGGGCCAGACCCATTTGTGCCACCAACACCGTGGGCTCCAAACAACAAATGCTGGTTCCGTTGTGATTCTGCGCCATCCCCACTTCCTGGCATCACGGGCTTCTGATTAAAAGTGCGCATCGAGGGCTGCCTGGGTGGCTCAGTCTGTTGACCGACCGTCTGCCTTCAGCTCAGGTCATGATCCCAGGGTCCTGGGATCAAGCCCCGCATCAGGCTTTCTGCTCAACAGGAAGCCTGCTTCTCCCTCTCCCTCTGCCTGTAGTGCCCTCCCCACCGCCTCCACTTGTGCGCGTGGGCTCTGTCAAATAAATGAATAAAATCTTAAAAAAAAAAAAAAAAGTGTGTGCCTGTGGGTCTGATTGGTGAAGTGAGGGGGGTTACATGTGTTTCCCATTTTCCCAGAACCAGGACAGGGGTTCAGGTGTAGCTGCGTGGCTATGTGAGCATGTGTGTCACAGACGTGTTTCCTTCTGTGAAGTGAAGCTTTGTCTGGTGTTTAAAACATGATTGTTAATTGGAGAAATATAAAGTTGGCAACCTATTATTTGTCCCCAAATGTTTTGGAAGTTTAGTAGTCCGTGAAGCCCACAAAAGGGGAAACCACAGTTTCTGACAATGCACTTCGGCACCAGACAGCCCGGTCCAAATCCCAGATCTGCCACTTACTAGCTCAGTAGGTTTGCGTGAGTGACATCAAGATTTCCAGGCTCTGTTTTCTTGTATGGACAATAGAGTTAATAATCTTCCCTTCTGGTGGTGGTGAGCAGTAAGAAAGCATGGATAAAGTACGTAATCAATGACCAATAAGGAATTGGTGATACTACTAGGTTGAAGGATCGAAATTGACCCGAACAGCTTTCTAGATGCAGATCGGAAATAATCCAGGACACCTGAGAATCTTCTCGTGTGCCTGCTGGAGGTATGCCATCACTGTAATAGGTATCTGGGGACATTCTTTTTTTTTTTTTTTTTTTTTTTTTTTTTTTTTTAAACATTTTTTTTTCTTAAGATTTTATTTATTTACTTGAGAGAGAGACAGTGAGAGAGAGCACATGAGCGAGGAGAAGGTCAGAGAGAGAAGCAGACTCCCCATGGAGCTGGGAGCCTGATGTGGGACTCGATCCCGGGACTCCAGGATCATGACCTGAGCTGAAGGCAGTCGTCCAACCAACTGAGCCACCCAGGCGCCCTATCTGGGGACATTCTTAACCCCAAGGTAGCCTCATTTATTTCTTCTCCACTCACACCTGGAGGCTGAAGAAGGTTTGTGTTACAGACATTGACGGGGCCCGGGTTCAGCAGCCCTGAGCACACGGAGCCCCACTATTGCCCGCACACCCAGGCAAGCCAGGCCCCACCCTGTGCAGGGACCTGGTGTCTGTCCCTCCTTCTCTAGCCCTCATCGGGATGGATGGGACAGACTGGATTACCCTCCCCAGCTGCATGCCTCAGTTTCCTCATTTGGCAAAAGGCCCGTGAGGGGGTGGCAGACCCCAGACCCAAGTCCAGGCTCGTTCATGCAAATGTAGGAGGTGCTTTGTGCACTCACAGCAGTGGGGTGGAAGGACTGAAGTCCTCTTCTGCATGTGAGGTTCATGTTACCAGGTCCTTTGAGATGTTCCCTACTCTCCGTCAATGACACCTCATAGATCGGTTGATGTGTTTACTGAAATTTGTCCCGAGGTTGCTTTTTTCCTTTTTTTTTTTTTTACCTTCTGTGGTCTGTCAGGAGTCACAAGTGTCCCAGCACATCTACAGCAGTACCCACAGTGACTTTCCCGGCCAGGTTCACTTTGCTTCCCAACCCCGCGGCTCCATCTTTGTTCTTCTCACTGTACATACTCTCCTTGAGTAACGTTCTGTACTCCCCAAAAACAACGGTTCCTAAATCCGTATCTTCAGCACAGCTCCCACGGTGGAGCGTGAGGTGCATAGTACCAGCCCTCGGAGGACTGTGTGCCCTGGACCTCTCTCTCTTTCAACCCTCGGTGCCCAGCCCCTCATCCCAACCCCGCCTCCATATCTCTTCCTTTTTGGTCTTTGCAGCTAGGCACCCAGCACAGGATGGGGTGGGCATGGGCTCCATTAGGATTCTCTTGGGAGGACGTGTCCCGAGTCTGGGGCTTCCCAGTTGGGCCTGGGGCTGGATCCCTCCTACCAGCCACCTGTGGCAGGCAGTCCCTACAGCAGAGGGACTCAGGAAACTTCGAGGGGACCTGCGGATCTGGTGCTGCGGTTTGGAAATGTTAGGCTTCAGCATGATTTAGTGCCCTGGTATTTCTGAGCTAGTTTACAGTAATCAAGCGTTTGTGACTGTTCACGTTCTCCTCTGCGGACTGTTGCTGACACAGGAACTTTGTCGATTAGATTTCAGCGTGTGCTAAACAGTAGCCAGTGTGGGGTACCGGGCTGCCCGAGCTCCAGGACTTACTTTCACACCTTCAGCAGACACCTGCTCTGTCTCTTGCTGACTTTGTTAGCAGTGGCTGCTCTGAGTTGCAGCCGTTTGAGCTGTGAAACGCGGCGAACCATACCTCCTCCCTACTGTTCGGGTAGGGATCACAGGAGAAAGAATGCAGAACACTGTGCTTGAGTCATAGTGCGCTTCAGAAATTCTTTTTCCCTTCCACTTGTCGCTTAGGACCCATGGTAATCTGGCTCCTTGGAACATGCATTCCCCAACACGCCCGATGATTCTTTCCCAATAGGAAGGGGCTTCCTTTTCTAAGATTGAAAAGACTACTGCCTTGCCTCCCGCCCTGCCACGTTACACATCAGTACTTTTAGAACCTGGAGCTGTAGACCTACCAATAGGAGTAAGTTGTCCTCCTAACTAAATTAAGTCAGGAAGTAGGCTTCTAGATCCCCAGGCCAGTATGATTCACCCTGAAAGAAGCGATTCCATGAAGTGTAATGTGTGATTTGCAGTTTGGAACCCTACCTATCTCGGCCCTATCCTGGGCCACCTCAGAACAAGCTAGCCCTCTTCCCAACTTCTGGCTTTTTCTCATTTTTGCCACGTCTGGAGGGAGGGAAGGCCGAGGCCTGGCGAAAACCCCTGACCTTCCTGGTGCTCCCTTTGGCACAACCTACTGGAGGTGTCTGCTTGCCCACACTACCTGGGGGAGCCCAGCCTGGGCCCATAGTTGGACCTTTGCCACCAGTGTAACCATGTGGCACTGGGGATCCCCCTTCCCCCAATCCCTCCCATCCGTTCCACTGTCCCTATTGTGTTGTGCTTGGTGGGAGCCGACAAGCGGCTCTGGATATGAGAGTGAGGAGGCTGGCAGTGCCCCAGGCCAGCCCCAAGAGGCCATTCTATCTGTGGCTCCAGGGAATGGCCCAGCTCTGGGACTCCTTAGAGCACACAGCTGATTTATGTCTTTTTAATCACTTTGGACTTGGACGTTTTATGTTATTTTCAGGGAGTCTTCTCAATCTCATTCTAAAAATATGTCTTCATTCTCTTCAGTAGATTTTTAATTGCCCTTCCCCTGAAAAATGTTGAGTGAAATTAGTCTTCCCAATACTGGTCGTCTTAACGAGGCGTCCAGTCTTTGGTTTAGCACTCGAGGTGGCACGTTGGGGCAGAGTAGACGTGGCTCCTAGTGAGGCTGCTCTTTGGGGGACAGCCAGCTTCTGCGCGTTGACGACGTCTTATTCAGGAGTTCTTACACCAGTTCACAGGTCTTCTGTGGAGAGGAAGGGATCTACGGCCTGTCCGTTATTCCAGGTTCAGGGGGCTTCTCAGCCCAGTGGGCTCTGGACCAGCGGGTGACTTTCCACGATTCCCTTCTTCTCTGCGAGCCTCGAGGGCCCCATATATAACATGTCACAGAGGCTAGATCAGCACTTTCCCCTTTTGTTCACCTCCCAATCAACCATTGCCTTGGCCCACCACTGGGGTGCTCTGGGCCAGACGACGGTGTCCCCTGCTCTCCACTCTGGCCCACGGACCCTTGTGGATGCTTCCACACTATGAAATGAAAGTCAACTCAGCCATTCAAAGCTGTTCAAGGTCGGAACTCACCCAGCATTTTGGTTGCCCCTCAGTCCCCAGCATCTGGCCTCCCTTGCTGCCCCAAAATGATCGCATTAAGGATCAGAGGCACACTCAGGAGAGGCAGGATTCCGTGGGAAGTCAGGACCGGCCGGCTCCAAGGCCCCGATCATCTGGTTGGTGTCCTCCCCAACAGTGAAGGGTCATTCACGGGCCTTTGTCTCAGGCTCTGCCCACAGAGGGAGGGCTGCCCTCTTAGTCCTGGCCTTGCCTTTCCAAGCTCCATTTTCCTCCTGCAGTCAGCTGGTGCATAATGTGTGCATTCTGCTGAGAATCCCACAGGAGGGGGTGCAGTGGGCCTCACTAGCTGGGCAGAGCGCTCCGTGCCTGGGCATCTCCGCAGGGAGCCTGTGGCACTGTGTTCTCACTGCCTTTTGGTCCCTGGCATGGGGAGGCCTGTCTGTGTCTAGTGTTCCTCCAGGAATGGCCCCTGGGACCACAACCCCTAGCAGGGAGGAGCAGGCCCCACGGGTGACGTGAGCGTCTGCTCCGGCTGGCCGCCCACCGAAATCCTAGCCAGGTTTTACGTCCCAGCCTCGAGCCCGGGCCTTACCAAGCCCATCAGTTCCTCATTCTCTTTCAGGCCTTGACTGAGATGATGCAGAGACGGGACCAAGCCTTGACACAGGTGCTTTCATTACCATTCCCTCACCTAATTCAGTCCTCACAGTAACCCTCTGGGAGGTCGGTAGCCCTGGATTCTCTCACTACAGAGAGGGAAACAGGCCTGGAAAGGTTTGATGCCTTTCTCAGTGGGACAGCCGAGGTGTCAGTCCCCGTGTTGTCTGTCCTTCCATCCTGCCAGAGGGCCTCTGAACCCCTAGAGCCCTTGGTGTCTGTTGTACACTAGACAGCCGTTGGCACCCATTCTGTCTGTCAGTTGGGGTGGCCTGCATTATGCTGATCTCTGCTTGGTACCCTGCTGAGGGCATGTTTGCTTCTCCCCACGTTAGGTCTCCCCAGGCAGGGCAGGTGAACAGGGGTCAGCTGCTCAGCACTTGCCGCCTCTGCTCTTGACCTCTGCCCAAGCTGTCTTCTCCTTGGCGGAGGAAGTGAAGAATTCCTGGGCTGAAGTACATTCTGCTTGTCCTGAATGTTAGGAAGAAAGTTGTAGAAGAGCGTGAGTGTGTGAGTGTGTGTCTCTGTATGTGTCTCTGTGTGTCTGCAAGTCTGTGTGTCAGCATGTATGTTTGTGTGTCTCTGTATCTCTGTGTATGTGTGTCTATGTTTCTCTGTGTCTATGTGTCTGTAAGTGTGCGTCAGTTATCTGTGTGTCTGTTAATGTGTCTGTGTCTGTGTGTGTCTCTCTATGCATGTGTGTGATGGGTCTCTCCCTGTCTGTGTGTGTATCTCTGTGTCTGTGTGTAATGTGTGTTGTGTGTATCTTTGTGTCTATTTTGTGTGTGTATATATGTCTATGTGTGTCTTTGTGTGTGTCTGTATATAATGCGTCTGTATGTCTCTGTCTATGTTTGCCTCTGTGTATGTTGCATTTGTGTGTCTGTGTGTGCCTTGTGTGTTGTATATGTCTGTGTATGTCTCTGTGTGTGTTGTGTGTATTGTATCTCTCCATGTCTGTCATTGTGTGTGTGTATATCTCTGTGCCTATGTATGTGTCTTTGTGTTTCTATATGTGTATTATATATGTGTCTCTGTCTGTATGTGTCTCTGTCTGTGTTTCCATGTGTGCTGTATGTTGGGGAGTCTGTGTATATTTGTGTGTGGTGTGTGTGTCTCTGTGTTTCTTTGTGTCTGTGTGTGTCTGTGTCTATATGTGTGTCTATTATGCCTGTGTGTGTGTTATATGTGTTGTATGTCTCTCCATGTCTTTCTGTTTCTGTGTGTATTGTGTTTCTGTGTGTATGTCTCCGTGTCTGCCTCTGTGTCTGTGTATGTCTCTGTTTATGTTGTGTGCATTGTGTGTCTTTCCATGTCTATCTGTGTTTCTGTGTGTGCCTGTGTCTGTGTCTGTGTATATCTGTGTTGTGTGCGTGGTGTGTGCTATATGTATGTCTCTGTGCATGCTGTGTCTATGCATGTGTCTGTGTATGTCTGTGTGTGTTGTGTATCTCTCCATGTCTCTGTGTGTTTCTGTGTGTATGTCTCTGTGTCTGTGTGTGCCTCTGTGTCTGCCTGTGTCTCTCTGTGTCTTTGTGTCCATGTCTGTCTCTGTGTGTTTCTGTGTGTGTTGTGTGTGAGGGGGGTCTGTGCACATCTCTCTGTTGTGTGTGTATGCATCTGTGTATATCTGTGCATTGTGTGTGCTGTATGTGTGTCTCTGTGACTGTGTATGCCTGTGTCTATGTGTATGTCTCTGTGTGTTGTATATATGTGTATCTCTGTGTCTGTGTGTGCCTGTGTCTGTGTGTGCATCTGTATCCGTCTCTGTGTGTTTCTGTGTGTGTCGTGGGGGGGTTGTCTGTGCACATCTCTCTGTGTTGTGTGTGCATGTTGTGTGTGTGTGTCTGTATGCACATGCCCACAGGTAGGCAGTCAGCAGGCTGGGGCGCCCCTCGAGGCCCTGATGGATGATGCCGTGGTCCCTCTAGCAGGCCCCTAATTCCCGTTCAGCGCCAAGCCTTTGAGGGATCCAGTCGCTCGCCCACACCTCCGTCGGTAAAATGCCAACAAGCCATTTATGTCCCTGATTCTCAGAAAAGGAAAACTCAAGTCATTCAACAAAAGCAGCCCATGAATGGGTGTGGAGATTTTTCTTTCAGGACCGTGGGGGCTGGCCCCTGCGAGCTAGAGGTTCTGCCAGGAGCCAGGCTGGCGCCCGGCAGGGAGCAGAGCTGCCACCGAGAGGAGCCCACTGCGGCCTGGTGGTTGTGTGCCTCCCGTGGCTCCCGTGGCTCCCGTGGCTCCCGTGGCTCACTCGGCAGCGAGAGGAGTGTCACTGTTGCCTGCGCTGGCTGCGCCTGGCAGAGCGGGGGCGGGTGGGGACCGCGGAGGATTAGGGAGGCCTCCGCGGGGGGATGGGGTCGATCTCCCGCTGAATCCCACCACACGTGGGAGCAGGACCCCACGCCGAAGCCCGGGGGCGCTGAGGTGGGCTCTTGGAGGTGTGTTTGAGTCGGTGCTGGGAGAAGCTGCTTGGGGGGGTGGTGCTGACGTTCTTCTAACATCATCCGAGGTAGGCGGCCTCTGCGTGTGGGGGACACATGTGGGGTCTGGGCATGGCGGGGCCGCCTCCCCACCTGACGTGGAGCTTTTGGCTGGCTTCCACGGGTGGTCCCCAGAGAAGCTTGCGTCATGGGAAGTGGTTTTCGCCCACCTGCTCATTGTTTCTCGTCTCCACGGGAATGTCTAAGTCCGTGTGATTCCCCTAAACCACCATGCTGGGCCTGGAGGTGGGAAGGCCTCTTCTGGGGCCTACTGTCACGGGCAGTGTGTGCAGCGCAGGGAGAAGCACGCACAGGGTCACCTCCCCCCTGGACCCCTGGGGACCGGTTCCTCATGCCAGTGTCCCTTCCCTTCGCACAGGGGCTCCTTCCGCCCCGCTGGCTGTGCTCTGGGCTCCGTCGGCCCTTGCATTCAGATACTCTTTGAGAATTTCTTAAGCAGTTGCAGAGTCACTGCTTCTTCCTCTCCAGTTCCCAAGCAGCTTCAAAAAGGAGTCTGGACTCCTGTTCCCCCAAAGGGAAATGGCCTCAGGGATTTCTGGAGTGTTGGGTTTTCCCCACACCTTGGTGGGTCTGTGACTGGCAGTGAGGTCAATCAGGAGAGGCCTCGCCTGGGACGGGGAGGGCGAACTCACAGGAAGCTCATCCAGCACTTCGCTCACTGGGGTGCAGGTGTGGGGGGAATGCCGCATTGGAGCTTCTCATGCTCCTGGCCTTATGCTCAGGGACATCCCCTGAGCTCCTTCTCCAGCCTGGGGGTGTCATAGGCAGGCAGCCCAAGCTCAGGTAGACTCAGCTAGGCGCCCCCTTTCTCCCCCCACCATAGCCCAGTCTCCCACAGTAATGCACAAAAAGCAACAAAATCATCAGAGCTTGTTCACAGGCTTCCTCAGAAGGGTTGCCAGAGATATCACATATCACATCCCCAACATGCATTCCCCAAATCTTTCTGCAACCTCTTATCTCCTGGAAGTTTCCCAGTCCAGACCACCTCTCCCCTCCCATTCACCAAGCATAAGGCCTTTGCTGATGTGGCCCTCCTGCCACACTCCCCTCCTTCCCAGCCCTCCACCTTTCCCACCCTCAAAGGCCTGACTTGCCGGCCTCTCCATGCAGAGCTTCCTACAGGACAGGCCATGTCTTCTTGTAATAAAAGCACCACCCACTGCTCTTTTTCTGACCTAAGATGGGTAGAACCAAGAGACTTCCAGAATGAATGCTTGTGGCTTATTGTTGCTCAAAGTGGTAAATGCATTTGTTTCAAATTATGTATTTTAAAAGCCAGTAGATGGTTATTTACACAGTTTTCCCTAAAATGGATCTTTGGGACCTCTGAGTGGGTGTGTGCATGTGTGTGAGTGTGCCCGCTTAGGTGCATGTGTGTGTCATGTGAGAATGTGTGCCTGACAGAGATCAGGCACCCAAGCCCATGACTCTCTCACCGATTGGTTTATCAATTTGGTTCACTTTGATTGCTATATACTTTTAAATTGTTTTTATTATTTGTCATATATGGTTTCATTTATAGCCAAAGTGGATCTCTTTGGCTGTAAAAAGTGACAAAGACAGGAAACATAAAGAACATTTATGTTGAACCTCCCCAAGCTAATGAGGAGTCGAAGAATGATAATTCTGCAAATTTGCCTCAAAAGCATTTTTTCTAGATCCATAAGTTGCTCATCTGGTCCAAGTTCTTATTTAGGTCATCTAAATGTCTTCAGTACATTAAATGAGAGGAAGAGAGAAGGAAATTGGTGGAGGTGAGGGGCGGGTACAGAAAATACAGAGGTAATTTCACCAGCTTGTCTTGTCATTGATTGGAAAAAATTATTGCCAGCAATGTGTTATTTTGAAGAACTTACAGCTCTGTCTGAATCCTGCTTTACCTTATCATTTAGATAACAGGAACATTATAAAAATAACGCAGTGGATTTTCCTTAAGCTCAACATGTAAGAATTCTAAAGATCAGGTCACAGAAACAGTATCTATCTATTTTTGAAGCTGATGCACATAATTAAGTTTCAATTATGTTTTAAATGTATGTTGGTCCCTGAACCAAAATGTCGTTTTTTATTTGTCAACAAATCAGTCTTGCCTTGCACAACCAATTTCAAGGAAATGAAATGTTGTGTGTAACTTGTTAAATGGAAAAATGTTGAAATGTGTCCTTATATATAATGAACGTTATTAAAAATTATCTTTTAATGTTCATTTAATATAATCTTTGAATAATATACTCATATAAAATATTTAACTAAAAATCTTTTTTACTGTAAGCCATGCAAAAATGATAAAATGATTTTTTTTTAATTGTAGGGAGTTTGTGAAATTATAGATTACTGTGAATGGAGTTCATTGTCAAAAACAGGATTGGAAATGCTGATTGAGAGGCACAAAACCCAGGAGCTCACAGCACGGAGTGTGAGCCAGGGAGGAGAGGCCAGCCTCAGGTCATGAGGCTGGGGAGTGACCAGCCCCTGCGGGGTACAGAGTATTATTAAAGCTTCTTTTGGGCTCTGGCAAATTCCTGCTCACTTCCCAGAGCCCAGAGCCTGGCCCCACTGCAAATGCCACACGCTAGCCAGAAAAGCCAGGGGGCGTTTTCAGGGTTGCCTTTACCTCTTCTTTCCTGAAGCTAAGTCCGGGTGAAAAGTGCATTCTTCAAAGATGGACCAAGCCTCATTTCTGTAGCCACCAATGCAGTGTGTCTCCCCAAGAACAGTCCCAAAAGGTGCATCCCAAGGCTAATCCCCAGCTAAGCTGCTTTGCCAGCTTGCCTTAGATTAGACCAGGTGGACAAGACAGGTGACGTCATTTCCACGAACTGGTTGTCACGTGACTTGGCAGGATGCTCGCAGCCCGGCAAGATTCTGCCCCAAACCATTTGTAGGAGCTGGAAGGACCCCGGGGCACAGGTCATCCAAGCCAGCTCTATTTCTGTATAGAGGACAGAAGGGAGCCCAGAGGTGGGAAGAGCTTGCCCAGGGCCTTGTGGTGGCCCATGAGGGTCTCCTGTGTGTAAGGAATCTTCTAGAGTGGTCGAGTTCAAGAGTATGCTCCATGTAGAAAGTACTAATCGCAGGCTGATTATGCCTTTCCTGTTCCCTGGGAGATGGCCTCATCCGCTCACAGGAAGAGGCTCTGGAGGGAGGGGCAGCATGGACTCAGGAGAAGAGGTATGTTCAGGACAGAGGATTAACTGCAGAAACAGCCGAGACCATTTCACTGTGGTCTGGCTCTGGAGGTGTTTTGTGACCCGTCCTGCAGAGACATTTATTTGTATCTATTCCAGTTGGTTGACCTGCCACAGCCCATCCTCAAATGTATCAATCCAAGGTACTATTATTTATAGAATCATTGACTCTCAACCTCCCCAAGGGCTCCCTTGCCAAGTGACTTCCCAGCTGCTGCGGGTCTTCTCCAGAGGCCAGAATGTGCTGCCCACACCGCTGTCCACTCCCTCAGACGTAGCCTTCTCCGCAAGCTTGTCCCCTGTGGTTCCGGTTCTCTCTGCCCCTTGGGGTGACCCAGAGCACACCCCAAGAGGCAGAGAGAACCGGAACACCTGCCCACCTACCCCAGGACAGCCTTTCAGATGCGTGCCAACAGAGATGAGCCCCTCCCCGTTTCTGCAAATGAACCCCAAGACAGCAACAACCTCCCCAGCCCCAGCTCTTCACTCAGACTTATCATGAGCTCTCAGCATCCCAGGCACCTGTCACTCTGTGGGCTGCAGTCTGTCCACATCCACGGGAAGCGTGGCACGAGAACCATGTGCAGTGCTTAGAGCATAACCAGGACAGCAAAGGGCAGGGTTCCCAGCTCTTTGTGCCAGGATCTCAACGAACAGCTGGGCCTAGTTACAGCTGACAGCTCTTCTCGAAGCTTCTGTGTTCCAGTGGGGGTGAAGCATTTTGGCATGGGGGTGAGGTGCACGTGAGGGGCCGTAGAATCTGACCTCTGGAAGGACTGCGTGTGTGGTTCAGAAAGAACATTTCGTTCCAGGGCCTGTTTCTGTTCTAACCAGAAAAGTAACGTCATCCTTTTATAGGGTGACACGGACTTGAGATGTTAATCGATTTCTTTAATGATACCTGGGCCTCTTGACCAGGCACCCCACGGCCCAGGTGGCAACCAGAGGGACCTCTGAAGGCCCCTACTCTTTCCCAAACCCGAGGACCTAACCGGAGCTCAGGGTCCCCCAAAATGTCACCCAAAGGCGCCAGCTAATTACCCAGCGGGGTGATCATGTGAGAGCCTCTTCTAAGCGGGGCCGGCAGCCCGTCCTGTTGATCTTTCTGGGCCCGATACTTGCACGGTGTTCTATATTTGCACCAGAATAGAGGCGAACGTCACGATATGGTGTGCTCACAGGAAGTGAATGAAGTTTGTCAAAAAGCCCTCTTGACTGGGGAACTTCTTTAACCTGAGTTGCCAGGAAGTCGGTGACCGTGAGCAGCCGTGCTCTGGTTGATGCATCCCGATGAAAAATCGGTACTGGTGGAAATACCATTTTTTAAACTTGTAGGTATTAATAGTAACTCAGTGTTCTGCATGAGGGGGAGGGGCGAGGCATGTCCCATGTGCCTACGTGCATGTTTATGAGTTTGTAGCCTTCTGTGGCAGCATTCCATCATCACAGCAAAATTGCCACCTGTCAGCGCCTGGGGACAGTCACGTTAAAAATGGCTTTGAGGGAGAGATGGCTCATGCGGTCAGGCATTTTGGTGTCACACTCAATTGGCTAAACATAGTCATTTTGGGTTCTATTATTGACTAATTTGGGTAATTCACCTCCTGGGAAATATTTAAAGATAAAAATGTAAAAATCCTGTTGGTTCACGAGCGAGGTCTTTGATGTCAGTTCTGTGACATATTTTTAAACACGGGAAGCTGTTCTTGCCGGAATGGTCTGGCATGTTGTAGTTAAGTAAAACAATGTTGGAAGCCCGTCAGCTGTCTGTCTGCCCTTCTTCCTGGGCTCATGGAGGCTCCGATCAGGGCCGCTCTTTTTTATACCTGGGCGGTTCCGGCTTAATAGAGAATGCCATTAACAAGCGTGCCGGAGTGTGTCCCTGTCTGGAGCCTTGATTAGCCATCAGCGTGCTCGCGAGCTCATTTCTTGATTGGTGCTGAAATATGTCACACCCCGATGGAGCGTGGCCGGCTGTGGCCACTGATGGATTAATGACAAAGCGCCTGCCGCCCCACCTCCCCCACGACAGCAGCCAGCCCGGGGAAGGAGTGTTTGGCTGTGCCTGCAGGAGGCCTCGGCATGGCGAGGTGTGCAGACTTCTAGGAGTCTTCGTGGGCAGAAGTGGAGAGGAAGGGGTGCTCTGGGACAGGCTGCTGTGTCTTTCTCTGTCCCCTGAATGTGAGCTTTGGAAGCTTGAGGCCCCTGTTGCCCTAGAAATTATTCTGAGGTGTTGAGGGCCTGAGGATTTTTCAGGTTTTATCCAAGGTCTGTCCGATTTTCCTTGCATTCCAGAAGCCCTTTGACCTGTCTCGTGTTATGAGGGGTGTGCGTGTCTCAGCTCCTCTTACCTGCCCACGCCAGCAATGATCACACACCTGCCCTATGCAGCCACCATTGCCAGAGAGCATCAGGGTTAGAATCCTCTTGGGGTCAAGAAAGCAGTTTTGTCTGCCTCCCACACCCCTCACACATTTCACGTTACGTTACCTGGGCTGAGATCCGTACTCAGTGCACACAGGAATGTATGGGAGAAGTTGGGAGGAAGACCCCCCCTCTTGTACCCAAACCCAGGAGCTCAGCATACCCTGAAGATTTCACAAGATGCCAGGCATGGTCTGAGGACTTTGGCTCCCCTGACAGAACCGGCAGAGCTTCCAAAGACTTCTTGAGTATTCACATCCCAAATGCCCCGCTTTCCCTGTAAAGCACCTCTCCAGACAACCCATGGAAAGTTCTGTGCCCCGCTCTGAGCCCAGGTTTGAGCTAGGCTGGGCTCTGGGTTCTCTCCCTGACTCTGCTGCTAACTCAAGGTATAACCTTGCTTGGGCAAGGGTCTTCTCCTCTTTGGGTTAGGGTTAGGGCTAACCCATGTGCACAGTAAGGAGACTTGAAAGAAATGACCAACTCTTTCAGTTAACGGTTGTGGACATTCACCTCTCACCAACTTAAGCCTGTACTTGGGCACATGCATGTGCACGCACACACATGTGCACGCGTGTGCGTGCGTGTGTGCACGTGTGCACGCACACACACGTGCCCAGCTGGGGCCTGACCCCTCACTGATGAGCTCAAGATCTCTCCTGTCCATGTGAGCCCCTTCGGTGCAGCCCAGGGAGTGGTGGCTGCTGGCATTGGGTCGGGGCCTCCCACCAGTCCCAGGAGAGGCTGCAGCAGGAAGGTGAGCTGTGTTTCTCACTGTGCAAGCTGCACTCCAGCCCTGAAGGATAGAGAAGGTCCAACTATGGACCCTCACTGCATTACATCGATGGGGTTTTTTTGTTTTGTAAGTACCGTGACTGTCCTATGAACAGTTTAGGAAATAGAGATGAGGAGAAGGAAATCAGCAGCTGCCCACCACCATCACTTTCTAAGTTTCTTTCTCACGATTTTTCACATGCGTATTTTATTTTCTCATGTTTGGCACTATCCTAGGCACTGGATGTATTTTAACGACGTGACTTTGCAACAGTCCTTCTGGGAAGGAATTAACGGAAGACCCTGTTTTATAGACAAAACTGACTGGAGGCTGAACGAGCTGCTGAGGAGACTCAGCTGCTAGGGCTGAGATTCGAACCCTGGCCTTGTGATCCCAGAACTTTGGCTCCTTCCACTAGTGTGCCTGTTGTCAGGTGTCACCTGTGTGAGAATCACCTGGATGGTCTGTTAGAGCACAGACCAGTAGGCCCACCTCGAGAGATTGGGATTCAGTATAGGTCCAAGCCTGAGATTTTGCTTCTAACCAATTCCCAGGTTATGCCGTGCGGCTGCTGGCTTGGGGTCCGGACTTTGAGAAACCCCCAGACTGCTCTCCATTTCTTCCTTGCATAGACCTAGCTCCCGATTTCCTGACTGATCTAGAAGGCATCGCCCGATGTGACCGCGGAGCCTCGCAAACATCACTTTCTGTGGCTGTGTGGCATGGTGCATGTTCTTTAAAAGAAACCTGTTGAGCCTTAGAAACTGCCTCCGCTACACACCCACACAGTTATAGCCCTCCCTGAGAAGGGCTCTTGGGCCCCTAGGGCTGCTCCCAAAGTGACAATACCTTGGATCAATCTGTGCCCAAGGCCATTTCCAGTTACCTAAATCTGACCCATTCCTCAAGGCCTGATTCAGCTTTCACCTCCACCAGGAAGCCCACCGTGCTTATACCAGCCTCTATGGCTAGAGATCCCCTGCCAAGAACAGTCACATGGGTGCTGCTGTGGTTGATGGCCTCGTTTAAAGCCTGGGAATGAATTTTGTCTCTTCCAAAGAGTGACCCTCAAATCCCAGAGCCATAGACCATCAGCCCCTGCAGGACCCCTGAAGGACGTTTGATCTGCCCCCCGCCCCCCCTTGTATAAATGATGACACCGAGGCCCAGAGGCAAAGAGGATTGTCCCTGGTCACACACAGCACTGTCCTTATAAAACTCCATTTTGAATTAATTCATGACAACTGAATATATATATTTTGACCTTACAACTGATTTACAATTACCACTTAAGATGCCTTCCTAGGTGTGGCTGCATGGAAAGCATTCAGACTTGAGACAGACTGGGTACAGCATCTCTCCCTCCCTCCCTGCATACAGCTTGGGGACGCTTACAGCCCGCTGCCATGGTATTGTCTGTACGCTTTCTAGCACCTGTGTGGGTAGCCGCTGGAGAAGGCACTGGATTTTGGATCCTATTCCCAACATATCCAAGGGGTCCACGGGAGCCAGGGCCCCCTTGGCTCTTCTGACTCCCCAGGGGCTCGAGCTGAGTTTACAGGTGTCCAGAGTTTGCAGATGGGTCCTTTATGCAAACGTGTGTGTGATCTGTGTGCAGAGCCCGGGGTGGAGAGCAACAATGGGGTGAATAATGTGGAAGAAAGCCACAGCTGGTCTTTCTCTGTGGGAGGGAAATATGCCTGGAGGCTTCTGTTTTTATTATCCAACAAGTGTATTTTCTCTGAAGCGGCTCAAAATGGGGCAAGAATAATTATTCCCTGCTGCCCCACCTCCGCCTCCTCCTCCCGGGGGACCGCTGTGACAGGCTCCTGGCTGGCCTTGCTCCCTCAGCCCCTCCGCCCGCAGCTGTCTCTCGGTGGCCGCCGTGAATACGGATGCGGGAACATGGTTCTTCGTTACAAACCGACCCTTATTTTTTTTCTTCTTACAAAAGCAATATACGTTCATTATTTAAAAACCAGAAAACACGAACAAAAAAGAAGTCTACAGAATTACCTCATTATACCACGTACCCCAAAGATAACCACTGTATAAAACTATAGGTATCAATTCCAGATTATCTTTTCTCTTTTTCCTCATTCTCTCTTTCATTTAAAGCCTTTATGTACATATAAACATGGTATTTAGTGTTACAGGAGTTTTGGGGTTTTTTTTTAACCCATAAATGAAATCATGCTTTTGCATATCATAACCTGCTTTTTTCACTTAGAGTATCTTGGGCACCTTTCCATGTCAATGCTGGAATATCTAATTCATCCTTGTTAAATAGCCTTCAATAATTCATAATGCTCAAGCACTGATTTATGAAATCCTCTTTTGTTGGCTGTCGAAATTATTTTCAAACTTTCCTTGTGAACAATGCACCCATCTTTGTGTACTGCCCAGTGACCTGGTTAGTTCACTGGCTGTTGTTTCAACGGCGAAGCTGATCGATTCCCCATTCGAGCAGGTATTTACAGAACTCCTGCTAGGGGCCTGCCGTGGGGCCACATACCAGGGCTCCTGTAAGGCCCCGGCTGACCAGGCCCCTGTCACTGCACTTCCAGAAAGGGGACGTGGCTCGTAAATAAGAAACAAGCAAATTTTTTTTTAAGATTTTATTTATTTATTTGACAGACAGAGATCACAACTAGGCAGAGAAGCAGGCAGAGAGAGAGGAGGAAGCAGGCTCTCTGCTGAGCAGAGAGCCCGATGCAATGCGGGACTCGATCCCAGGACCCTGGGATCATGACCCGAGCCGAAGGCAGAGGCTTTAACCCACTGAGCCACCCAGGCGCCCCAGAAACAAGCAAATTTTAAAAATCAGAGCAGCTTGTGAGAACTGCTGTAGGAAACCAACAAGATGATGTGATAGAGGAATTGAGGGAGGAGGCGGGGCAGCCCCCAGGGAGGGGAGGTCGGTCGGAGGAAGCCTCTCTGAGCCAGTCGTGTTTGAAAGAGGCCTGTAAGAGAAGAAGCCGGGGGATGGGGGGACGCGGGCTGGGCTGGTAGGGCTGAGGAATGAGAAGGAGGCGCAGAGTGCAGGTGGCCGGGGGCCAGCTGGCCTAAGAAGAGACTGGAGAAGTGGAGAGATTGAGATGCCTCCCTCGGGCCATTTCTGGTGAACCTGGGGACCCTATAGGCTGCGGTGACCGTGTGGGTTTCATGCCAGGAACAAGGTGACATGGCAGTGGTAGGAAGGTGAAGGGACCGGAAAGGCACCGAGATTTGTTTGGAACTGGAACCTACAGGACATGGAGGTGCGCCTGGGAGTAGGGGGCAGGGAAAGAGAAGAATCAAAGGAGACTTCTGGGTTCATCCCCAGGAGCCTGGTTCTGCCTCCTCACTGGTTACCGGAGTAAGTGCCCTGAGTTGTCCCGATGACAACAAGGGAAAGCCTCCCACCCTCTGGCCTGCCCCCTCGGCAGGGAGAATGCCCATGGGGATGCCCGCATTTGCCTCTTCTGCTCTTCTGTGGGGTCTTTCTAGCCCCTTGGAGGAAGGTCATCTGTCCTAGTCCAGAGTCTCCAACAGAAGAAGGGTTAGCTCTGTGACAAGGAAATCCTACAAAGCGTGTACTGAAATCTCTTTACAAAGTTACCAGGGCACCTGAGTTTTAGGGGCTAGAGACCCATTATTAGGATGTTGCCGGAATCTTGTTGTTCCAAGACTCTGCTGCACTGCTGGCCCCAGGAGGGAGCGTGGGGTTGGGTAGGGGGCAGAGCAATGGCCAGAGGCTGCTGGCAGTGCCACCAGGTGCGGGACACCCTGCATCACCTGCTGGAAGAAGGGTGCCGATAGGAGGCACAACCCCAAGGCAAACAGATTCCCAGTCTGATTTCACAAAGCAATAACGGTGTCTTTTTTAAAAGATGAAAAATGCAGGGCGCCTGGGTGGCTCAGTGGGTTAAAGCCTCTGCCTTCGGCTCAGGTCGTGATCCCAGGGTTCTGGGATTGAGCCCCACATCGGGCTCTCTGCTCAGCAGGGGGCCTGCTTCCTCCTCTCTCTCCGCCTGCCTCTCCACCTACTTGTGATCTCTGTCTGTCAAATAAACAATAAATCTTAAAAAAAAAAAAAAAAAGATGAAAAATACAACTGTCAGTGTGCAGTGAGTGCCCTCCCTCTTGGGGACAGGGGGCATGGCGGGGCATATGTGAGTGTATAGTCCTTAGAAACCAAAGCTGGGCTCTGGGTCATGAGGATGGTTTCGTTCTCTGGGAGAAAAAGACCTTGTCCAAGCCCTCCGCTGGGGTGAGGGCACCAATCAAGTGTGCAACCCTAACTGAAACTTCAGGCCGTCGTAATGTATAGTTCCAGAGTGGACTGAAGTTCTCCTGATTTCATGCTTGGGCCTTTTAGACAGGAAGGAAGAAAGAAAGAAATGGAGAGATTGAGATGCCTCCCTCGGGCCATTTCTGGTGAACCGGTTCCTGAGGTTTTATACACATTTTTACAAAGGGACAAATATATGGGTCAGATGAAGTAGCTTCGCAGGGGGCTGGGTTTTGACATGCTGTAAAGAGTTGTCCATGATGGGGCGAGGCCAGCTACACTGAGCCATTCCTGTGATTAAATCCTCAGCCTCTGGTCCGCTTGGCTTTCTGGCCAGCTGTGAGCCACTCACAAATGCTCTGTCATCACATGGTCTGGGTAGCCTGTGCCCCGCAAAGGCCTGGGGCGCGGGTAGTGAGTGTGGGCTGAGGTGAGCTGAGACGTGGACAGAGGGAGGGTCTGGGAAGCCGAGAGGAGGTGAGAGCTGGCATTGGCCAAGAGAAGCAGAGGTTTTGTCCTAAACAAGCCCACCCCCTCCTTCACATGGTCCCGTAGCTGGATGCGCTGGGGGCTAGAATGAGGCAGAAGCTGGGTGTGACTGAATAATTAGCTTGTTGGGTGGGGCATACCCTAAAAGTGGCGGCATTGCAGTGTGGCCTTTGGAATGGGGCACACCAGCAGCTGTGGTGGAATGGCGAGGGGCATTCTGGGTAGCGGGAGCTGCATGCCCCCATGGCGTAGAGGGATGGAAATGCGTGGAGAACACCGGAAGGCACCAAATGTGGTGTTGGTAGGTGAGGGGTCTTGGGAGACCACCATGGGGAGGTAGACTGGGTCACATTTTGAATGATCTCGAAGGCCGCCCTGGGGTGTACCTCCTGAGGCTACGGGAGCTGCTGGAGGGTTTTGTGCCCGAGCGAAGGCATCACGTGACAAAGGTGGCACAGTCAAGTGAAGGGCACGGCTGGGCCGGATGGGAGAAAAGTTACAGGCCATTGAGAGCAGTGGTGTCAAGACAGACAGGACGATCCTGAACGGGACAACCCTAGCGGCCAATCAGCGGGGCTTGGGAATCCTTTTGGGGGACATGGTGAAGGAGAAGTCAAGTTCACCTCCCGAATTCGGGAAATAAGCTGCTGTTGCACGTAAATCAATTTTCTACTCCACTAAGTTTATTCATTTAAGTGCCCGAAGTTAAAGTAGCTCTTTTTTGGTAGGCAGCTTTCTAACGGGTTACCACTGGCCATCAGCCTCTGCCTTTTTAAGCAAAGGAAGGAGAACGTCATGTAAGTACAGCTTGATGAGATGTTGCCATGAATGGCCGTAACTGTCCTCATCACACGCCTCAAGGCCTGTTGAAGTCTTGGGACCCTCTGCCCCAGCCCTGAATAGCCCCAGGCTATTGCACTTAGTAAGCTCTGGGTCTTCTCTTTAAAAAGAAAAAAGAGCTGTTTCTTTCCCCCTGTTCTTTCCTTCTTTGCTTCCAGCTGTCATTTCTCAGTTGTCGAGCTTTTAGGACACTCATTCTCCTGCTATTTCTAATCTTCGGCCTCAAGCTTTTCCAATCTACAACTCTTCCTAAAGCGCATGGCCATTGTGAGGGTTGTTCCCTCCTTCACTGTGGGGCCCTTCTGTGACGTCCACTGCCGTAGCTTTACTGCAGATAACTGAGCTCTGAGTACATGGGGATGTTTTCCTGTCCCTTCGGTATTAGCCCCAGTGCCTAGCATGGAGCTGGGCGTGTTGTCCTTACTCAGTAAACATCTATGGGTTTGAGACATGTAAATAGCCTTCAGTGTATTTTTCTTTTCCCCCATAATCAAAGGAGTCTACCTTTAGTCCCTTGAAAGCTGAAGTTACAAAGCCATTTGGAGAGCCAGGTTTTCTTCCCTTTAGATGTGGTGTTAATTGTTTGGCTATTGCCTACGGCACTGTGGAAGTCTGTGCCTGGGGAGCAGACTAGCACTGCCTCTCCGCATTGTCTGTGGATTTAGGCGCCAAGTGCAGCCGGGAGAAAAGCGGATGAGTCACAGGTGTGGATCCGCTAGGCAGCTCTTGTTGTGAGCCGTACAAAGCCACAGGTGTGCCTTGAGTGCTGCGAAGCAGAAAGAGGAGCCTTGATGATTCGGAGGGTCTTGGGTCAAGTTAGCTACACGTGAGCTAACAAACGCTTTGGAGATGCAGCCAGCCAGCCTTTCACGACCATGAAGGAAATGAGAATGATTTCTGCTATTTGCTTGTTGGGGCACCACAGAACCCACGTCTTGCTAGGTCAATGCTGGTGTGCCCGGAGCTATAAATTAAAAATGTGCCTCAGTCTTGGGTGGCATTTCCCTTACTAGAAGCTGGGTCTGTTTATTCCTTTGTGGTTGCTAGGAGCATTGTAGACCAGAAGGAAGGGAATGGAAGATGAATGATTTAAAGCATATTTTCCAAGAGGAATGAAACTGTAAACACAAATTCTCACACACCAGAAAGTAACCGGTTTCCACCCACTGCAGCAAAAGCTCATTGCGAGATCAAGACTCTGAAAATCCATCCCCCGTGCTCTGGCTCGGCTGGGCCACTGGCTTGATTGAAAGTCCTAGTTCAGCAGTAATGTGTGGGCAAGGTGTAGTCAAGTAGGCCACATCTATGCAAACCAGCCTCTGAATTGGTTATTTAAAAAAACAGACTGGGGGTGACATGGAAGATCATCCTAATCTGGTTCACCTGAGAGCCGTGTATCTCTGAATCCCATTTAATGCCACGAGATTGAGGTTGGTTTCAGAATGCTATCACCGTTGTGTGCGGGAGTCTCCTTTATTTTAACCCAGTCCTTAACACAGATAAGTTGGCATCTCTCTTGCTAGAGAGACTAGGGGAAAAGGCACTGTCTTTTATGTGGGTGACATGGCTCTATTTTCACAGATTCAGAAAGAGCCTAATAGAGCACGGGCTCTGCTCTCTAATTATTACCATCAAGACAGCTGCTGAATTCTAAACCCAGAGCCAACACTTTTGACATATGTTCTCCGGCATTTAACTGCCTTATAGCAAACATCCTGTCTCAGTTTCTATAACACCAGGCAAAAATCCACACCAAGATGTATGGCCTAAAAGAACAACAGTCATTCTTTGCTCAGGATCCTTGCAGGGTGGGCAGGGCCCAGCCAGGATGGTTCATCTCTGATCCTCATGATCTCCGCTGAGTGCCCTGACCCAGGTGGAAATGTGCATTTCCAAGGCAGTTCATTCACAGGGGGCGCAAGTTGTTGCCGGCCATTGGATGGAAGCTCAGCTGGGGCTGTTGACCAGAGCATTGCTCCCTTCCCCTGTAGCCTCTCCTGGTAGCTTGGTTGAGTTTTTCTTCGCATACAGTGGTTGGGTTCTGAGAGTATCCTAGGAGGAGAAGTTCCCAGGGGACAAGTCCCACTGTGCAAGCCCAGATCAAGCTTCTGCTCATATCCTACTTGCTTTTATCTCATTGGCTAAAACCAGTCACATGGTGTGGCAGGGAGCATAATGCCCCCCTAAGGGTGTCCACATCCTAGACCCCCAAAACTGTGAATTTGATATCTTTCCCATGACAGGAGAGGGTTTGCTGATGTTAAAGATCTTGAGATGGAGATTAATCTGGATTATATGGGTGGGCCCAAGGTCATCACGAGGGTCCTGATAAGTGAAAGATGTAGATAGAAGAGTCAATGTCCGAGAAAAAGCTTGGAGGACAGAAGCAGATTGGAGTAATGCCGAGGCTGGCTTTGGAGCTGGAAGTAGGGGCCACAAACGAAGGCAGGCAGGCAGCCACTCAAAGGTGGAAAAGGCAAGGAAACAGATTATCACCTAGGGCCTCCAGAAAGAACACTCTTGCTGACACCTTGATTCTAGCCCAGTGAGACTAATTTTGGGCTCATGATTTCCTGCACCACAAAATAATAAATTTATGTTGTTTTAAGCCACAAGATTGTGGTGATTTGGGATAGCAGCAATATGAAATGAATGCACAAGGGCCAAGCATAGAGTCAGTGTGGGGCAGACATACACAGAGGGAATGTAGGAGCCTGGGATCATAGAGGATCACCAAGGTAACAGTCTACCATTCAAAACAGGATACTTCCTGCAAACCAGAACATCATGGTGTTTCTATCAGGAAGTAATTTTGCCCAGAGTTAAATATTTTATGGGTGCCTTATCATAACTTCTCGGTCAAGGTGAGCATTTCGTTTTCTCTGCTGAACTATATTCCAGCCTAAAATTGTTATTGCTACCCTGAATGGGACACCACTTTTTTTAGGGCCTTGTGCTGGAACAAAGCTAAGATTCTTTTTCCTTTCCCCAATTTTTATTATGAGAGATTTAAAACATAGAGAAAAGTGGAAAGAACAATAAAATGAATTTCTGCATACCACCCAGATCCCATCCTTGTTGACATTATGACATATTTGCTTAATTTATAGTGTGGCATATTTATCTAATGTGTATCTCTGTATGTATACTTTTTGTTTGTTTGTTTGTTTGTTGCTGAGCCTTTTGAAAGCTGCAAATACACAGACCCTTCCTCCCTAAGTACTTTAGTATATGTGTCCTAACTGTAGGGACATTCTACTGTATTACCACGTTACTGTTATCACATCTATGAAAATTAATCATAATTCCCCACTACCATCTAACATCCATTCCACCTTCACATTTCCTCAATCGCCCCAAAAAAAATTTTTTTTTTAAGATTTTATTTATTTGACAGAGAGAGAGATCACAAGTAGGCAGAGAGGCAGGCGCGGGGGGGTGGGGGGAGAGGAGGGAAGCAGGCTCCCTGCTGAGCAGAGAGCCCAACATGGGGCTTGATCCCAGGACCCTGAGATCATGACCTGAGGTTAGGCCTCTGCCTAACCCTCTGAGCTACCTGGTGCCCCGCCAAAAAATTTTTTATTCATTCATACATTTAGTTGTTGATGTCTCTCTGTTCTCTCATTCTAAAACAGCCCCACACCTTTTCATGACTTTGAAAAGACCAGGCCAGTTTTCTTGTGCAATGTCCCTCCTCCTAGATTCACCCAGTTACTTCCTGGCAGTGGTGTCTGACTTGTTCCTCCATCCCCTATGTTTCCTGTAAACTGGAAGTTAGGTTTAAAGACTTGGCTGGATTTGGGTTCCACACTTTGGTCAAGAATACTTTGTGAATTGTGCTGTGTCCTTCCTATGGCATCAGACACGGAGGTACGTAATGTGTAGTGTCCCCTGTTGGTAAAAAGTTAAGTTGAATCACTGGGTTAAAAGTGGTGGTTGGTTTTTCCCTCTGTGATTGCAAGTAACCTGTAGGCTGATACTTCCAGCATGGGGCAAATAGGCTTTTCATCCCTAAAAACCCTTACTCAAACCGGTTATTTCAGGTGTAGATGGTGACTTTCTAATTCTGTCTTTCTTTCTACATTTTTTAGGTGAAGGTTTTTGTAAAGAAGACCTCATGTCCCTCTTTGAGCCCTTCCTTGCTTTTAGGCACAGTATGTCCCAGATAGACCTTGTATTTTCACTGTTCTAGACCTAGATTCAGCCATTTTCCTGAGGGATTATGGTTCTTTTTAGTGGGGAATTTAAAACCTAGATCTAGGCACTAGGGATGCTCATTCTAAGACCATTTAGAGGATCGAACCAGAAAACTTTTATTTACCAAAGGCTGTGTTCACAATGATATTTCTGATTCAAATTTAACATTCAGAGTATTCTTCTTAACTTCTTGGGTTTTTTTTTAATATATATTTGAATTTCTCTTCCCAAACTGAAAATTTGATTGCCACACATTAACAGATGTACCTATCTGTCCATAATAATACATAAACACATAAAATAGTTTCAAACTTAAAACACCAATATTATTACTAAAGTAAAACTATAGAGTATAGCTTTTCTTTGCATTTCTTTTTGACCTCAGACTATATCCTAGTAGGAAAGTACAGCGTACAGTGTTCTAAAGTCATTCTTTGTGTGATTATGTTATCAATTCGGTAAACAGGTTTGTGTATGAACATTTGTTTTAAATTGTAAGGCTTACCTATCCTTTTTAAATTAATTTTTGTGGGGGGTTTTGGAAAATAAAAAACATGTACGTGGTTTAACGTTGAACACTGTGTAATCACGGCAGCCTCATCTAAATCTTGACTCCGTAACGTCTTTTCCACTCGTCTTCTTCACCGTTCTGTTAGCTCTTCGTGTCTCTTTCCCCTGTATCTCTTTGTAAAAATAAACAGATTTTATATTCATTCTGATTTCCAGTTGTTTCCTAGACAAGAGTAGCCAAGTGCCTGTGCTTTCCTTCCTCTTGCCTTTTCCACTTTTTAGCTTAGCCCTGATGCGTCTCCACCTGAGCCCACCGAGGCTGTCCTCCTCTCAAGCCAGGGACGCCTGCCCCTCACCTAGTGGTGGCACTGGAGTGGATTCAGCCAGTGGCCTGCTGGGTCATTCCTGGTCTTTTTCCTTTGCCAAACATGTTGCAATGAATCATCTCTAACCCCAGTTTTCTCATACATGTGAAGGTTTGTCTTCAAGTGGAATTCAGAGTCACAGATAAAAACGGACATCTTTTCTGGGTGCCCGGGTGGCTCAGTGGGTTAAAGCCTCTGCCTTCGGCTCAGGTCATGATCCCAGGGTCCTGGGATCGAGCCCCACAGCGGGCTCTCTGCTCAGCAGGGAGCCTGCTTCCTCCTCTCTCTCTGCCTGCCTCTCTGCCTACTTGTGATCTCTGTCTGTCAAATAAATAAATAAAATCTTTTAAAAAACAAAAAACAAACAAAAAAAAAAACCAGACATCATTTCACCGGGTCTTGCTAACTTCCCCTCTTTGGGACCGTGCTGCCCTGCATTCCCCTGCTGGTAAGTGGATCTCCACAGACTTTTGGGTTTTGCCAATATTATGAGGAGGAAGTCTTTTTTCAGCTTAGTTGTGACTGATATTTATGTTAGGTTGAGGAAGACCGAGCATTTTTTCTTAGGTCTAAGGGTCATCTTCCTTTCTCTTTTCTGTGAACCGTATGTATCTTTTGTTCATTCTCTGTCTTGCTCTTGGTCTTGCTCTTTTTCTTCTCAGTTTTAAGAGCTTTTCTAATACTAGAGAGATTAGACCTCTATCTCTGATAGAAGTTACAACTATTTTCCTTTCTTAGTGTTGTCATTTGTCTTTTGACTTGGCTAATATGTATTCTGCTGTGCATTCACTTTTTTAGGTAGACAAACTTATCAAAGTTGGATTATCTATAGATTTTAAGTTAAATTTGGAAAGACTTTTCATCCCCCAGGTTATCAAGGAATTCAGCCATTTTTTTTCTTTCTAGGACATGTGTAATTTCATTGTCCATTTAGATAATCTAATCCATGGGAAGTATATTCTGGGGAATGCTGTGAGATATGGAGTTAGTTTTGTTTTTCCAAAAGGCCACACATCTTTCCCCCAAAGTTTTAAGGATGCCACCTTTGTCCTATGCTGAATTTCCACATGTCCTTGGGTCTACTTGTCAGCTTTCTATTCTGTTCATTGATCTATCAGACCTGAGATTCGTTAAGATCACCTTGACCCAACCCTGGGTGGAGGGAGCGTGTGTCTCTATCATTCTTTCCGTAGTCCAGAGTCAGCCCAAGCCCAGAAGGCAAAGCTTATGACAAAGCACTTAAACCTCAGCAGAGAGCGGCTATAGTCCACATGACCAGACTGTATTTGACATCACAGAGAGTCTGCTCTCTGTGACCTATATGGTACCAACAGTTTTGTTAAGGCCAACAGTACAGACAGCGCAGTCTGGGGGACAGCCAGCATATCGAGTCCTTGGGGGTAGATGCTCTAAAAGTTCTTTAGGTCATGCTGGAATATTAGGTACCATGTACCAGCCTGTACTATTTGGCTCCCTGTGGAATTGCTTTTGATGGCAAACGCTTCCGTGACGGGTCATGGTCCCATACTGAGGGTTGTGCTAAGAAAAAAACCCGGTGAAACTCTGGAATGTTTTTGAGCCTTCACTATACTATTGTCTCACTCCTCCTCTGATCTGATCTTTCCTATCTTTATCCTGATTTCCTGACATTATTTAACTCGTTTCTTTTCTTTTTATTTTAATGCATCTTTGGAACCGTTTTTGGAGTCAGGATATATTTTCGAAGGAGAAGGGAGGAGAGAAAGGAAATTAGATGAGACTGAGGGCTTTGTACCACTGAAATATGTAAACAACAGGCAGTCCTTGATTTCAGGCTAGATTTACTGCACTTTTCAAAGGAACTTCTCTTTGACAGGTCTGCCTGATGCAGAAAAATACCTTTGCTTCCAGGTCAAGCAGTTTCATCCTTTAAATCTTACCATTTTAGATCGGGGAGAAATAAATGCAGAAGGATTTTAAAAGCTGATGCAGGTTCAGACGAGTGTTCTTAGGGACCAAAGTCAACTTGAGACACTGGTGTTTGACTTCAAGGAACACATCGGCACCCTGACTCGCCTTTGCCCTCATGGGTCTGTGCTGGCGTGAACGCGGCTTCCCCCTGTGGACTGAATGCAGACCTTTCTGCGGGCACTCGTCACCAGGCAGGCACGGCCTCACTCACTTCCCAGCTCTTCTCCTTGGGTCCAGCGGCCCTTTTAACCATGTGCAGAGCGCACCCCCTCTAGGACACCGTGGCTGCCTTATTCTTTTTAAATTGCATTTGCTCCCGTCTCCCCAGCCCTAGACTCTGCTTGCACCCAAAGTGACTACATTGACCTTACTTTCTAGCTTGATAAATTTGTTTGCACCTTGCTTAAAGGTGTGTGAACAGAATCCCAGAGCTAGAATGGCATGCCTGGCATACGCTGAGTGCTCAGTCCTGTGGTGAGGGAAATGATGGGTAGGACAGGGACCCTGCCCTAGTGGGGTACTGAGAAAGATGGCCTGAGTGCAGGCTCTGCAGGGGAGGGGGCGTGCGATGAGCAGAAGTCGTGGTCCCGAGACCGAGGCCTGGAGCAGTAAGTAAAGGAAACCCCAAAATTCAACTCTCGCCACCAAAGTGCTTCCTGGACACTGGGGGACTGCTGGTTCAGAGCACCCTTCTCCTGGGCTCTGTTATGTTCATCACTGTTCTCCCAAAGGGAGGTCACCATCCTCTACTCTTCCAGATAGGTCTTCATTTGGTGTCTTGCCCTCCTTCCTGTTCTCATCACTGTTTGAAGAGACAGCACGGTTTTGCAGAAATCATCCCTTGGGGGTGCCTGCTTTTGTTGCATTTGGTCAGGTACCCTCGCAAATAGAAGAAGTTACCCAGCAGCCCACTGTGTCTTCTGAACACTACTGATGGCCTTGACTTGGACCCAGCTGGCCCTTTATGGCTGACCCTGCCCCTCCCCCACCCCACCGTCAGTCTCAGCACCAAGGTCATTGTCATATCATTAGGCCTTATGCAAAGGCCTGTATCCCGTATTCACAAAACTGAAAGCCAAAAAGATCTGGAAACAAGAAATCATTTGACGGAAAAACCTGACCAAAAGTGACATGAGGCCTTCTGATTCCTCATTTCTCCCAGTAAATGTAAAGATTCACACCTTTCACTGTAGAAATATAAATAAGTCTGATTCGGGGGGTGCTGTTGCAGACCCTTCTCGGAGTATCTTGAAATGCAGCATTTGTATTCTGAATTCCAAAGCAAGTTCAGTCTCAAGGACATGGACTCAGGGATTATGGGCGTGGATAAAACCAGTGACTTGAGATGCCTTTAATTTCCCTCCATGTGACTGACAAGACAACTTATGCATAGAAGTGACCCAGGCCACAAAGACTGAAACGATGTCATGCCCAGGCCTTTGAAAATATCCAAACCCAATCAGTACACGAAGAACCTCCTCATCCCTGGAAAATCCACCAAACTTGCAAGAAGCCTAGAAAAGGTCCCCACATCAGAATGTCACTAGATGTCTTGCAGTCCTCATAACTTATTGTCAACTCTGGGTGCCCTGACACCAGCAGTTTTCCAAAACCTAATTTAAATGTTTTCCATATGCTGGGCACTGCTCTAATTGCCTACCTGGATTATCTAAGCAAATCCTTGTGACAACCCTTTGAGGCATAAAGTATCAGTATCCCTTTACAGATGAGGAAACTGAGGTCTAGGGAGATTAAGCGTATCCATTACAGTTTAGAAGCCAGAAAACAGACACTTCTCTGGCTATTTAAGGAAAGATTAATAGAGGGGATTAGGAGTTTCCAAAATCATTAGACACACAGGATCTTGGCTCAGCCTCCAGGAATGGTTCCTGACACAACACTGCAGAGTTGCATTTCCACGGATGGAAAGGCTAGGAATCGGGGACCCCCCAACCACCACTGTGGGAACTGCAGACCTCCGGAACACCCACCTTTGCTGCCATCCAGAGACCAGGAGGGGTCACTGCAACAGTCAGCTTCAGAGTAGCATCGCTGTGTGGGTGTGCTCTGCTTCCCCACACATCCACAAAGCTGGTGGCTGGTCTCCTCACCTCTGCTTGGCAGGAGAATAGCAGAATCTATAGAATCTATAGCCCTACATCCTCACCCCCTTTCCTTAGCCTCTCACATCATATCCAAGCACATCTTCTTGGTAGAACCTTAAACACATCTGGATCCCCAGAGGTGTGAAGAAGTATGCCATTTTAGCTTTCTTGACTTTGAACTACAGGAAGAGACATCAGGAGTAGGGTTGAATGGATGTTGATTAGGCCAATTTATGGTTCCATGCATTACTTAATTATTTAAAGTTCACAAAGATGACCCAGGATGTGGTGGAACCAGGATTTGAAACCAGGCCGCCTAGTTCCAGGTTCCAAGTTCTGGAACTCATCTCTGGCCTGGCTGGCCCCCATGACATGTCTTCTCAAAGCTCTCTTCCTTCAAGAGAACTTCCATTGGTAGTATCTGTGTGTATCTGTATCTGTATGTATCTGTATCTGTATCTGTAAGTCCAAAGGGGCCTGTAGAACTAGACTCTGAATCATTTGGGATCTGGAATTGATGATCTCCATCTACTATAGATTATCTCCTTCTACCATGTGTGGCTGGGTATATTATAACCTATCAACCCAACAGGACTGTGCACAAAACCATCCCCAAATTCAGTGACTTAAGGTAACATCCGAGGGCACCTGGGTGGCTCAGTCAGTTAAGTTCCTGGCTCTTGGTTTTGGCTCAGGTCATGATCTCAGGGTCATGAGATCGAGCCCTGTGTCTGTCTCGACACTGAGCATGGGGCCTGCTTAAGATTCTTTCTCTCTCCCTCCCTCTCCTTCGGTGCCCTCTCTCCCCCACCCTGTTCATGCAAGATGCTCTCTCCCTCTTTCTTAGGAAGGAGGGGAGGAAGGAAGGAAAGAAGGAAGGAAAAAGAAAAGGAAAGGAAAGAAAGTGAACTTCTAGTGTTGTTCATCTCGTCTGCAGGTTGGCTGGTTCTTCTGTCATAGCTAGTTCATCCATCCTCTGTGGGCAGCTGCGGGTCACTTAGGTGGCTCTGTTATCTTGGCCGGGCTCTCTCAGACTTGGGCTCAGCTCACAAATCTCTGCCCGGGTAGGCTTGCCTCTCATCCTCCAGCAAATCTGACCAGCAAGTTTTTCGAGCCATTGCTGAGAAGTGAGAGAGGAAGTAGAAATGCACCTGCACTTTTCCAGACCAAGTCGCATGGTCATGCTCAGGGTCACAGTGGAAAGGATACTAGAGTTATAGGGCAAGGGTATGAATTCAAGGAGGCAGTTAGTTGGGACGACCAACCTCAGGCCACAGTATTTAACCTCTCAGACAGGCCCATACACCTAATGCCTTTGAAAGCCCTGCTTGGATGGGAATGGGGTGTAGCGTGTCCAACTTTCTGGAACCCCACAGGGCCCAATCTCATGCAGAATTCAGCCCCCCAGGGCCTGTCTGGCAAAGTTCTGCATAAACTAAGTCTTACTTTCTTTTGGCTGGTTCTGTGCTCAAGTCAGGCTCAGGAGCTGACTCAGGACACAGCCATTCACTTGCAGCCTCCTGCATCAAGGAGATGCATCTCAGCAAAGCCAGGCTCTTGACATCTCAAGCTGCATGTCTGCTCGCTCACCAATTAAAAGGCTCACGTCCTCCATGTGACAAAAACCAGGGAAAACAATTCCATGATTCAGAGCACAAGTGGTGAGAGCACAGGCGAGTTCAGCATCAATCAGGCGCTGGCCTTGCTGTCCAGCTTCCGTCTGGCTTCTCGGTGAGACAGAACAGGATTCTCCCAAGATTTCCCGGGTCACGCCGGCTGCTCTGCTCAGGCAGGACGTGCCATCGGGTGGAGATGGTTCGCCCGCTCTGCAGGATCATGTGAAGGGTCAGGCTTGTTTTTCCATAGCTTGGATTTCGGCAGGCAGATCTTACATTTTCTTAATTCATATTTAATAACCTGACAGTGCCGTCCGGCGGCTGTGCTGTGAGGACAGAGCAGAGGCCGAGGTCCTCTGCGCAGGGGATCCGTGGGCTCCCCTTCCCTTCAGAACAGGAGGGGCTACCCCAGCCCCAGGCCTGAGGGTTCACTTAGCAGCCTTGATACTGGAAGGCTCTAAAGAAAACACACATTCCCCCCACTTTTTCATCTGGCTCCCTTTGAAGCCAAGTTGAGCTGTCTCTCTAGGCCCGCAGTGAAAGAAGAGTTGTGTGTTCTACGGTTTGCTTCTCACAAAATTAATTGTAACTGCATTAAAAAAAAAAAAAGGAAAAGGAATAGCTTTATTAAGATATAATTTACCTTCCATACAACTTGCCCATTTGAGGCGTACGATTCAGTGGTTTTTAATACATTCACACATATGCGCAGGCATCACCACGGTCAGTATTTTCATCACCCCAGAAAGAAACCCACACCCACTGGCACTCCTCTCCCATACCCGTCTTCCCCCAACCTCTGGCCACTACTAATCCACCTTCTGTCTCTGTGCCTTTCCTTATTATGGACAGATCAAATGAATGGAATCATGTACTACGTGGTCTTCAGGGACTGAATTCTTTCACTTAGTGTAAATTAAGTGTAAATTAAGTTTTTGAAGGCAGGTGCATGGGTTTGAATCCTGACTCCATAGAGCTCACTGTGTGAGCTTTGGCAAATGGCTTAACAGCTCTGTGCCTCAGTTTCCCCATCTTAATATGAGGAGAGTTCCCGTGCTCCATCCCAGAAAGTTCCCCGGGTTAACATACGTGGAGGCTTTGAACTGAGCCTGGGACACAGAGTTCAGCAAGCCTGAGTTCCTGCCATCTTTCTTATCCTGGCCTTCCGGAAATACCCGTCTACCTCCTCTTGAGGAGCCCTGCCTCTCCGTGTTCATTCCCTCAGCAAACATTGTCTACAGTTTGCACACTTCCTCCCATCAGGGCTACACCTGTGTCCCAGGGTCTGGGGAACCTTGCGTGTTCCCTGCAAGTTCTCAGCCAAGTCTGCAGCCTCCTGCACCCACCCCCTTTTTCTAAGGCAGTCTGTCAGCCCCTCTTTGGGCTTTGAGTTCAAAAGAGTTAAATAGTTCTGCGAATGGCACCTGGAGGACCACACCTGCTTTATTCCCACGATGGCCACCCTTCTTGCCCTCAGTATTTTTACTCTCAAGTTGGGAGAGTAAGTCCTGTCACAGCCCTCGTGGAAAGGAGCAGCCCCCTCTGTTTTGATGTGCCAAGGGGTGGTACGTGAATATTATTAACTATAAAAATGATACAGACACATTTACAAAGGTCACAGGATAAAAGAAAACAAAACATTTCCCTCAAGCCTTAGATACTTACTGACTTTTTCCTTCTGGAAGATTCTTCTTTCCATCTCCAGGTGGGCAGAACTTGAAAAGATCAAGGAGGCTGTCTTCAGGAGACAGTAAGAAGACAGACCCTCACCCCTACCCCAGAGCCCTAGCACTGTGGTTCTCTGTAACCACCCCATTTGTACTGGGATTGTGGTTTCTTTGTACATTTTTATGTCTTCCCATGTCTGGGTTTGTCTCCCCGGAGAGATGGTAAACTTCTAAAGAACAAGAACTGTGTTGTCTCCTTTTATAATGTATGTGTTTCATACACAAAAAAATAAGTAAAAGTTAAATTTTTGATGTGTTTCTTACCTATGCTTACAATGTTCTCTTACAGGCACGAGGGTCCAGCGTCTCTGGCAATTTGTGGCAAACTCCCTCACCCCCGCCATTATCATCCAGCCACAGCCTCACCCTCGTGTACTTCCGGCTGTGTCTTTGGGCCCCACCACTACCTATGCTGTCTAAGGTGACAGAAAATGCAGCAATGGCCGGCCCAGGGCCGAAAGATAGGATTTCTCTGAAGCTTCAGAATTTCGTTGGCTTATGGCGCATCTCCTATCGTGAGACCTTTTCAGAAATACTGTTGGAAAAAAAATCAAAACTGTGAGGTATAGCATTTTCCTCCCTGCTGTATAAGGACTCCAGAAGTAGGACACCCCCTATGGCTAGGCCTTTGCTTCATTTGGAGGATGAAGGAGGGAACATCAGTGTAGTAACCAAGGCATCATCACGGCCTGAGAGGGGGCCACAATAAATGATAAAAATGGCTGGCATTTATTGAAGGCTTGCTTCATGCCAGGCTGTTCTAAACATTGATGTGTATGTAGTATTAGCTCATCTCCTCCTACAAAACTCTATGAAAAAGAGATGCCCTGGAGATGGGGTCACTGGGTGCTGGGAATGAAGGAGGCACGTGATGGAGGGAGCTCTGGGTGTTATATGCAACTGATGACTCACTAAACTACATCTGAACCGAGAGAGAGAGAGAGAGATGTCCATTTGCCAGTGAGGAAATGGACACAGGAAAAAAAAACATGCCCTTAAATTCCCACAGCCAATAATGGCAGAACCAGGTTTCCAGCCCACAGCGGCTGCCCCAGAAAATGCAGCATAACGGCATTCCCTGAGTGGCGGTCCTTCCGGTCGGAACAGTGCTTCCGGGAGGGCAAAGCACGCCCCCCCCCATTTCCTCTCCAGAGTCCCAGAAGTGTCCTTGTAAGGAACATGTCCCAGGGGCCCCAGTGACCACCAGGGTATCTGCCGAGGCCTTAGGTAGATTCACCAGTTCCTAAACTCTTCATTTACTGCCTCTCTCTTAAACATTCAAAAATAAGGGCAGGATAACAGTATTCATTCTTTTTGCACCACACCCAGTGCTCCATGCAATCCGTGCCCTCTATAATACCCACCACCTGGTAGCCCGACCTCCCCCGCCCCGCCCCTTCAAAACCCTCAATAAAAAATAAATTAAAAAAAAAAAGGGGGGTTGTAGGTATTTATCCTCACCCATCTCAGATTCTGCCATATAGGTATCCCTATACAAAAAAAATAAAAATAAAAAAATAAGGGCAGGAACTTCTCATTAAATCTTCACACCAGCACCATAGCTTTGGAGCAGCCATGTTCCCAGAAACTCTAAGAGAGGTGCTCTCTGATGAAATAAGGTTAGGCAGTAACATCCTCATCATAGAACGCTACAGGGCACATTTATTGGGCTGTTTTCAATACTTGGTCTAGCACAGGAAGACTGTGAGTAGGAAATGGATGGTGAATGTGTCTTTTCTTTCCAGTAGAAGTTAGCATTTTCCTTGATTTATGAATCAGGTAGGCAATGAACCACGTGAACAGGACCCATGACTTTGTCACAAGTAAGATCACAGCCATTTTCATCCTTGTGGCACGTGCCTCAGAATGTCATTTGCACTCATCACTGGTCTGGAATTATGGTAGTTTTAGAGTCTATTATTTGATGCACTAATAAGGAAGGACATTGACTACTACATTAACATTTCGGTGTTTAGTATTTTGAACACTCTACTTAAACAAAGTTGGTCTCCTTCATCCTCCTATGTGCTTTATTTTGTGCAAACACATTATTCTGGAAAGGTGTCCACAGGCTTCACCAGGCTGCCAAAGGTGCCCCTGGCTCCTGGTTACCCTCCCAGGAAGGCACTTTGGAGGATTCAGAGATGGGAAATGCAGGAGGAGGGTCTTGTACACACACGTGCGTGCACACACACGCTCACAATCCTTGCTGGGAGTGTGCAGTGGGCCTTTCCTCTAGAACCAGAGCCCCTGCCAGGTCCCAGAAGCCCCATGATGCCTCACGGACTCTGCTTCTCCAGCCACCCTGAGAAATGAAAACCAATGCCCCTGACTCGTGGCAAAGACACTGTTTCAATTAAGCCAGAGAAACACAATTTATTACGAGCATGTTTTCAGTTCCAGGCGATGTCTTGAAAAGGTCAGCTTATATGAATATTTAGAAAAAGCAAGATCATAAAATGAGAAGGACTTGGTATTTTAGGGGTTTTTTTTCCCCCACTTTTGATGAAGAAAATTCGGGTTTACTCTTAGGACTGGCAAACTGCAACATTTTTTTACTGGACCTGCATTTATTCTTTAAAAAAGGAAGATGTTTTAGAACAGCGTTTGAGGGGAATTTATGTTGCCGAGAATTTATAGTGTTGTGAAATCAAGACAGCGAGCCCTAGCCATGAGACCAATGGCTCACTCACTGTTTACTGGTCATTGAAGACAGCAAATCAGGAGAACTTGCCTGCTTTGAAGACCCTGTGTGATGCCTAATTGTTTTATATTTGTTTCGGGTAATGGTTACTGTTTTCATTAGGGGCTTTTCATCGGTGAGTCATCTTTTGAAAAATTCGAGTTTGATGTAGTCACTTATTCCTTTAAAACCTCCATTGTCTCCCCATTGCTAGAGGAGGAAATACAAAATCCTTAACCTCACGCCCAAGCCCTTTATGCTTGGGCTGCAACCTGTCTTATCTTCGTGTTTTGGTGGCTCCCTGCCGCCTCTCTCCTCCCGTCCGACTCGCAGTGTGATGGAGACTCCCCAGATTATATTGTAGGGTGAGCTCAGTAAAAGAACAAGCTAATATGCTTATTCTTTACTTCATAGAGTAAGTGTTTCAAAAACAACTTTATTTTTACGCTTTATAGGCTGGATTTTATTTGAACTCCCCAAATCCCAGGTTTTGTTTTTGTTTTTGTTTTTGTTTTAAGATTTTATTTATTTATTTGACAGAGATCATGGGTACGCAGAGAGGCAGGCAGAGAGAGAGGAGGAGGCAGCCTCGCTGCTGAGCAGAGAGCCCGAAGTGGGGCTCGATCCCAGAACCCCGGGATCATGACCCAAGCCGAAGGCAGAGGCTTTAACCCACTGAGCCACCCAGATGCCCCCCACCCCAGGTTTTTAACTGGTCTGTAGGATGCCTCATCTTGATGTCTTCCGTAACTTTGATACACACCCCTTATAAACTCTGGAGTTCATTTTGGAAAAGACGCAAGTGACACATGTTAAAGTAGTTATTTATTCCACTTTATTCCACTTACTTTTATAATCATATGAGAAAACTGAAGAGTGATTAATTTCATCCACACTGTCGCTCATGATTTGTAGAATGCTCTGCTTCAAGTTTCTCTGTGCGTTTTGCTCTCCCTCTATTCCTGCGTTTCCCAGCAGTCTTTCCCTTGCCCACAATGAACGTTTTTTTAAATTCCACACAACCAGTATTTTCGGGTGCCCACTGCCCACCAGATGGCTTGCTGAGGGCCCAGTGTACAAGGTGGATGGACGGCCAGCGCCCCCTACTCAGCGCCCGGCACGGCACCCCCAGGACATTTAAGGATTTTACACTGAGTCTGACCATTGTAGAAACGGGAGGCGGAGGCACATTTATTTTTTTCCCTTGTGCCCACACCCTGTGTTCGATTGGTTTAGGGTGTCTGGAGACAAATTCACAGTGAATGAAAGAAGACCCCCCCACCCCCATGATGACTCCAGGCCAGCCTCTTCCCTCTTCTCGGATCAGGCTCCTTTTGGTAGCAGTTTTGTCTAATTTTCGTCTCTTAAACAATTGGTGAAAAAGTTTTGGTTTGCGTGTGAAACCGAACCGTTGATAGTCTGTGGTCTCTTGTGACTGACTTACAACACTCTCTAGAAACATTAACGAGCAGGTTTTATAAATGCTGGGTGTTGTAGTTCAGAGTGACATTTTTGTCGACCTCAAGCTGGTTTAAGTTAAGCGTGTTTGTGGCTTTGCTTGGTATGGTTGGTGGTTGGTTTGTCTGCTATTGTCGTCACTAATTTGTCTGGTTTTGGTGAGGTCTTTGTTAAAAACAGATAAATAAAGGGAAATCCCATTAACAGGAATTATTTTGGTTAAGAATTTTATTCACCTTTCTGCTCAAAAGTTCCTCTGAAGGCAGACCAGTGTGCTGTTCAGTGAAGAGTCAGCAGGAGCGGGGGTGGGGGGGGGGGTCCCACTTTCCTTAACTCTGCTAGAACAAGGTGACACATATGATTGGCCCATTTGTTAGCCACTGTTCTACACTGAATTGTGTACCCCCCAAAATGGCTCTGTTGAAGCCCTGACTCCCAGTACCTCAGAATGTGACAGACAGTATTTGGAGATAGACATTAAAGAAGTAACTGAGGTTAAGTGAGGTCATGTGGTGTCCTTACAAAAAGAGGACATTGAGACCCACAGAGACCCACCAGGGATGTGGACACATAAAGGAGAGGCTGTGTGAGGACACAGCGAGAAGGCAGCCATCTACAAGCTAGGGCAGGAGGCCCCTAGAGAAACCAGAACTGCCCCTACTTTGATTTTGGACTTCCAGCCTCCAGAACTGTGAGAAAGTGAATTTTGGTTGTGTAAGCCCCTCCAGTCTGTGGTATTTTGTTATGACAGCCCTAGCAGACTCATACAGCCACCAAGCCTGTTTGAAATGATTCCTTTTCAGTCCAAATTCCTGCATGATGGACGACAGGCCCCAGCGTCCTCTTCATGTCTGTAAATGGAGAAAACCAAGGCAGAGAAGACTTTGGGCTCTGAGCCCTGGATGCAGTGGGCCAGTGGCAGGGGCAGGACTGAGAGGCAGCTGCCTGCACAGAACCCCCAGTGGGATCCCTTTAGTGCCCAGGTGTTCATGGAGCCGTGCCAGGATCCCTGGAAGATGCAGGTGGAAGAGGATGTTCTAGAACATTTGGAGCAGTGCTTTGAGCTTTGCTCAGGAGTATTCGTTCTCTTTTCTGTGATCTTAACAAAACATCTGAGAACTAAATGTGAAACTCTTCTCTCTAGTAAAGCCACGTGATGCATGCGTCTAGCACCCATGAGCGAAGAGCCGGAAACATTCTCCCGCACCAACTCTGTGGGTTTCTGGCTATTTGAGCTCTGGTGTAAATGCTCACATTGCATTTTTTTGTTCCTGCCACATTTAACGCTTCAGCCTGAATCCAGCTTTATTGCTGCTTGGGGAATTTGGTGCAACTTATTTATGAGTATTAAAATTCTAGAGTCTTCTTCCATCAAAAAAAAAAAAAAAAAGAAAGAAAGAAAGAAAAGGTGGCTACTTTTTGGCTTTGAGGTTTTACCAGGATGGCAGCTCCAGAAGATCCCCGCCAATCAGCCTACAGGCCTGGACTGTGGGTGCACCCAGGCTGGTTTGAAATGTGCTGACAGGGCCGAGCTAGGACGCCGCTGAGCGGAGGGAGGAGGGAGGCCGTGTCACTCCAGGTCAGGTGTGCCACAGAAGAAGCAGGTGCAGGCAAAAGGGAGCTGGGTGGCAGCGATCAGCTTCTCAGGTGTCAGAGGCAGTGCGGTTTGGAGCAGTTTTCCTTTCTAGGTGTTTGCTGAGAGTGTTTGCTGAGACCCTCCTGCGTGCGTTACTCTGTGCCCTCCTGATCCAGGGGTTGGAGCTGGAAGGGGTGGTGACAGGCAAGGAAAGCATAAAGCAGGCCCAGCTCTAAGATAGTGCAGGGTGTGGAGATGGGGACTCTCTTGCAAACACCAGGGACCACTATAAGATGTGTGACCAGAGGCCGAACTCAAAATGGGCTCTGAATAAAGAATGGCCAGGTCTTTGGGGACCAGAGTGACTAAGGCCATCTTCTCCTGTGGGTAGTGGTAGCCTTGAGCTGCAGGGTTCTGGAGGTTTGGGCTGGGAAGAGACAGAGCCAAGAGTTCTCAGTTCTCTCTTTTGCTTCTGTGCTTTGGTTTTATCCCTCTAGGGGTTTTGGTGTGGTTCTGGGCTCCTTCCCCACCCAGGGTCTCTGCAGTGTCCCTGAGGTGGGAGTGGCTCTGGAATTCCCTTTTCTTCCTTTCGGGCTGTCATAGGATTGTGGCAGGGTCTGGCTGGTGTGGGATAGCCAATGAGGGTTTCTCAGGTTTGAAGCACCAAGAGCAAAGGCCCTGTAGTCAGATGAAAGTCCCCCTCCTTGCCTAGAGTGACCTGTTGACAGGGAATCCAAAGAAAATTTAAGAAATCCTGCTCCTAAAGAAGAGAATGAGAGGACCCCTGGCTCCAACACAGGTCTGCAGGTGGCCAGCATTGCCCTGGAGAGGGCTGATTTGAGACACTCACTTAGCAGACACCAAGGCATATATCAGAAGCTCATTTTTTCAGCTTGCCCATTTACTCATTCATTTAACAAATTTGTATTGAATGTCTGCTGTCTGCTAGGTGCTGGTGTTCTGACTAGAACAGGGGCTGGCAGACGTTTTCTGTAGAGTAAATATTTTAGGCTTTGAGAGCCATATTGTCTTTGTCACAACTACCCAACTCTTGTAGGGTGAAAGCAACTGTAGACAATACATAAATGCACAGGTGTAGCTTTGTTCCAATAAAACTTTATTGACAGAAACAGGTAAGGGGCTGGATTTGGCCCAAAGACCGTTGTTTGCCGACCCCTGGGCTAGAAACACAGAGGTAAACAAAAATGGACATAGTCTCTACTTGTTGGAACTTAAACTCGGCTAAGAAGACAGAAATTATTCATATAATAAAAAATAAAAGTTATGAACACTGGTGCTTGAAGGAAAGACACATTCTCATAGCTCCACAAACAGGGATGTGATACAGTCTCAGGTCAAGGGAGGCTTAATGCTTGATTTGGGCTTTGAATCAGCATAACCAGGTGAAGAGAGAGAGAAAACAGCACATAGAAATGCCCTATGGCAGGAGTATGGAACATTCCAGAAACTTAAAGGCCGCTAGTGTGGTTGTATAGAGGAGAACAGAGGGGAGAGGTAAGATGAGGCAGTATCCAGTCCATGCACAGCCTTGGGACCATACTGGAGCTGCAGTCTATCTGACACTTAATGAAAAAGTCTTAAAGCAGGAGAAAAAAAGAATCATATTTGCATTTTGAGAAAACTCTCTCTGGCTGCAACATGAGAACAGATTAGAAAACAACAAGTGAATATTCAGGGAGACCAAGTAAAAGGCCTGTTGCAAGACAGGAAAGTGGTAATGGAGGTAAATAGAAGTAGATGGACCTAAAAGATCTTTGAGAAGGAGTGCTGAAGAGTAGTTAGGGAGGGAGAGAGCCTGCTGGATGGCTGTCAAGTCTGTGCAATGAGATGGTTAGAGATGCAGTCTACTGAGATCTGTGGCACTGGGGAAGTCTCTGGGTTTTTTTGTTGTGCTTGGTTTTGTATTTTGTTTTGGTCAGAGGAAGGAGCATAAGAGGTAGAGTTGCCTTTGAGACATCAAATTAGAGATGTCAGGTAAGCAAAGGAGATGTATAGATCTGGAGCCCAGAGGAAAGGTGGGGACTGCAAGTCATATGCTTTCGGGAGTCGTCAGCATGAGAGGGTACCTGAAGCCTTGAGCAGGGCTTAGCTTATCTGGGGGGGAGAGAATCAAGTAAAAAGAAGGAAGCCTAGAAAAAAATCTTCAAGGAACTCTGATAATTAATAGCCAGAGGGAGAGGGGAAAAGGGAGACTGCTGTGGCTCAGGAGCTAAGGGAGTGTTTCAAGCAAGGCTTTTCCATTCAGCCTGTACGCACAGCGTGGTAGAGCTGGCCACTGATACCCCACGGCCATCGTGACTGGTCAGTACGTGTGCTGTGCTGGGTGGGTGCCCATGCCTGGGCAGTTAGTAAATATCCACCCATCAGCCCTCCTCCCAACAGTGGTCATCAGGGTTGAAGGCTTTTGAGAGAGCAAATAGGACAAATAGGACTGAGCGTGGACACATTCCATTGGATTTAGCAACAGGGAGATGTGTTGGTGCCCTTAGGAAGAGAACTGGAGACAGAGCAATGGGCTCAGGAGGGAATGGCAGGTGAGGAAGCAGATAGAAAGCCCAGGCAACTCCTGCAGAAGTTTCTCTGGGATGCAGAGCAGCTGAATAGGACAGAGAGGGGAAACCGGGAGGCGATGGGGGGGTTGACATTTTTCTTTAAGATATTGAAACAATGAGAAGTGCTTGTTTGTTCAATACTCGTGCTGTGTGTTTAGTGACTTATCAAACGCTGTCTTGTTCATTTATTCATTGTTGGATCCCACATGCCTATCTCATCCTGGGTGGGGGAGGGGGGCAGGTATTTACTATGTTATGGGCATAAATTCATTTTATGTCCTTCTTTCTTTTTCAATGGGCATTTATTGAGCGCTTACTATTTGCCAACTACTGGACCAGGCCCCAGTGATACAGAAATGAGTAAGTTTTAGCCTAGGGGTCCCAGGGGCGTATAGTCTAGTGCAGCAGTTATCAACCAGGGGTAACTCTGTCCCCTTTTCTACCTTGGGGATGGGAGGCCATGTCTGGAGTTATTCTTGATTGTCACAGCATGGGGGTAAGGGAGAGGGATGCTACTGGCATCTAGCGGGTAGAGGCCAGGAATACTCCTAACCATCCTACATTGCCCAGGACAGCGCCTTCCACAAAGAATTATCTGGTCCAAAATGTGAATAGAGTCCAAGGTGCCTCAGTAAATGCACACAGGTGGTAACTGCTCGGAGGATGGGCGCTTAGGCATACACAGTGGAGCTGGCCAAGCAGAAGATGAGGGACAGACAGGACAGGTGGAGACAGCACCTGTGGAAAAGCATGAAGATGTGCGAGAACACAGCACACGCTCAGGAGTTTCCAGGAGGTCAGGGTGAAGGCACCGTGGGCAATAAAGGCAGAAACCACTAGAATAAGGTCTGGGCCATAGAAACCGTGCCAAGTGTTTGGGATTTTACCTATTCAGTGGGAGACCACTGAAAGATTCCAAATGAGAGCAAACCACATTTGTGTCTTAGGAAGATCATTCTGGTGGCAGACGAGATCAAACAAAAATCACGAACATTTACTATGTGTTAGGCACGTTTCTAAGTACCTTATTGAATGACCTCGTTTGCTCTCCCAACTGCCATATGGCGGAAGGGCTCTTGTTACCCCATTGTACAGCTGAGGAGACTGAGGCAGAGGAGTCATGAGGCTGGCTCGACATCATATGACTAGTACTTGGGGGAGCCAGGGTTGACCGAGACTGGGCTCGTAGACAAGCATGACGTGCGGTTCTTCCCACCTCCCCTTTAAATCTGGGCTCTGGAACCAAACTTGAGCATCTGCAAGCCCTCAATTCATAATTCATATGTCTCAGAGCTTCCTGCAGCTTCTCCAGGAATCCCACGCTTGCAGCTCTGTGGAGTGTGGCCTTGACGTAGCCAGCTTAATCCTTCCTGATTATGAGTTCTCATGGAGCTGTTAATTTTTAGGCACTTTGTGGCTGAAATGCCCCATCGAAAGACAAACACTTGAGAGAAGCATGCTTCTGGGAACTGAGAATTGTTCTTTGCTGCCTGGGGCTTTCAGAGGACCCCAGGAACCTTTTGTAACTTCTCCATCAGGATACCACACCCCATCATCACAGGCACCCTTCCTCCTCCAGCTTTACTGGGGAGAGAAGTGGGTCTGCGTGACTCAGAAAACTTAAAGTGGGTCTCAGCCCCGAGAGCTGCGTCATGAGCCAGCGTAGATCAGGCTTGCTTACCTTCTAGTAACAGCAGTCCCTCCTCCCGTCAGGATGGGAGGTCCAGGGGGCAGCCCCCGCCCAGCATCGGCAGGCATGAACAGCAGGAGCCTGAGGATTGCAGGTGCAAGGGATGCTCCAGGCCCAAGGAGAGAAGAGATTTTGCTGCTCAGGGAATCCTTAAATGAAGATGTGCTGGATGTGCAGGATGACAGACAGCGGTAGGACCAGAAGACCCCTCCTACCCGGCCCCTTTCAGCAGATTCCTCCGGCTTGAAAAGAAGACCAGACATACATTTTCATATTTAGATAGGCTTTTCAACAAATGCGTCTTCACTTTTTTTAAGCAGTGGTAGTGTTCTGGCTGGCTTCAGAAATGCAAGCTGGTGTGTGATCCAGAGGGAAAAGCTCCTGAAGAGAAGGCAAGCAAGCTACCTACTAGAGGTCGTGGGCTGGAGCAACCCACTACAGGTAGATCTTGGAGGTTAGCCCCAGAGTACCCCCGCTTGACAGATGAAGAGCTTTATACCCAACCACTGCCATGTGGGGTATCCACAGGAAGAGCCATGCTCAGATTTTCTAGATTTTCTTGTATGTTTCACTCCTTCATTTAAGGATTCCTTGGTAGGATAGAGAGTTCTCTGGCTTCTGTTTTTGCATCTGTATAATGAAGGAATTGTTGAACTGAAAATCGTCTAGCGTCCCTGATGGCTTTGATTTGTAGATTAAATTAGGTCTTTGCCAGGACGGTGACCATCCCTCTATAGTGCTAATGAAACTAACTTTCCACCCAAACATAAGCTATTCTCCACTTTTCCCAAAAAAAAAAAAAAAAAAAAAGGTCTCCAAAAAAACCTTCTTAGGCAACCTGAATATATTAATTTTTTAGAATATAGATGTACACATCTAGAGCATGATACAGATACAGAGTATAGTGTTGTAGTATAGATAACTTACCACTTACTTAAAATACGCAACGAATGCTTTAGCTACACATTTTTTAAATGACAAAATCTGTAACATACTAACTTCAAAATACGACTGATAGATTCCACAAGTCATCATTTAAGTCTGTCTTGTGCAGTTTCAACTCCAGCGACTGTTCTGTTCCCAGTGTACTTTCTAGCACTAGAGCAGTTTTGTTTGTTAAGTAGGTTCCATGCCAACACGGGGCTTGAACTCAGAACCCTGAGATCAAGAGTCACGAGCCGTACGAGACTGAGCCAGCCCCACTAGAGCAGTTTCTCTGGAGTCCTCTGACGGTTTTCCAGAGCTCCTGATTCTTGCTTGCATCCCGGTTTTCAGGAGAAGCCACTTTCTGAATCTGGGGATTATGCCTTCCTTTACAATTTTGTCTCCAGGCACTAGTCCCAGATCCTATCAGTTGTGACATTGTGGCGTTGTTTCTGTTGGCCACACAGGTGAATGTTCACCGTCTCTTGCAGCAATTGTCCATGGTCGGTGTCTTTCGGAAGTGACATTGCGGTCTCGTTTCCAACAACATCCAAAAGCTAAAATTGCGAAGTCATAATCCCAAGAATGATTATGTATCTGTTTTTGCTAAATGAGGCGAGAGAGTGCACTGTGAGATGTCCTTTTCTTGATAAAGACCATATCAATCAACTTATTGGTTATATTGAAACGAAGGCAAGTCCCTTTTTCTGAGGGCTAATGGGAGGTGAAGAGAAAGAAGTCACGTATCTGGGCATAAACAAACATTTTTTAATTTACCAAATTGTCCTTTTTTTATTTTTTTTTTTAATTTATTTGGCAGAGATCACAAGTAGGCAGAGAGGCAGGCAGAGAGAGAGGAAGGAAAGCAGACTCCCTGCTGAGCAGAGAGCCGGATGCAGGGCTTGATCCCAGGACCCTGGGATCATGACCTGAGCCAAAAGCAGAGGCTTTAACCCACTGAGCCACCCAGGTGTCCCCAAATTGTCCTTTAAAACCTATCAGCTTACTACTTCATACATACGGGCATTCCTCAGGGATATTCAGCGGCCGATGTCTGCAAATTGCAGGCAAAGGTCCCAGAAGGAGCCGGATCACAGACAATGATGCTGGGGCTCCTGGGCCCACCAAGAACCCTGGCCCCCCCCTCTTTCCCCACTTTCCAAGCACCAGGAACTGCAAGCCCCTTCCAACCACCTTCCTGCCAACCCGCCTCTGGGCTTTTGTGTCTTTTAATGAGCATAGAGTCGTTCGGAAATATGCACCATGTTCCACAAAAGGAAATAGTAATACAATCAGAAATAATTATATTCCAGCCCATCAGCACTATTGCTACTATTAATGCCCATTATCACTGTATTACCTGAAATGTGTTTAACAGTTATAGCCACCAATCAAGGTGCCCGTCCTGGAAAATGTGTATTCTTTCCATCTGGATCACACTATGTATTGTGCTGTTATTGTTTTAAAATTTTTTTCAGATAACTGGAACCTGCTACTTCATACTTCGAAAAGTAATGTGGCAGGTGAAGCCCTGAGAGGTAGAAAGCCTATGCTTCCATCGGGGAAATAATGCAATTTTCACGCAAAATGATTATAATATTATTCAGTGATTATACGGGAGGGGGGTAGTCTGTTTTTGTTAGACTTTTGAAAGTGGCAAATTGAATCCATCCAAGTAATCAGAGGTTATGATTTTCCAACCTAGTGTGTTTGCACATGCTGGAAATGTACTGTCCCGGGATCCTCCGCAACCCTGTGTCCCCAGAGCCTCTGTTGACCCCTTAGGGAAGACCTAAAAATGCCAGGGGGTGGTTCCCTCTCTGGCAGCAGCTCTAAGCCTAGGAGAAAGAGGAGTTGATGGGACATGCTCCAGCTGCCTCCCACCCCAGGATGTAAGGAATGCCTCTGAGACATGACCCTTTCTGTCCCCCAGAGGTCCCTAGTAAGATTGGCTTCAGTGCCCACAGCGGTGACCTGCTTCTTCAGGGCAATCTGTGTTGGCTTTCTTCACTTACCTCTGTGACTTCCTACTCCCTTAGCTTTCTGAAATCACTCCCCCAAAAAAACAGTTGCCTTAAATCCTTGTCTGGGTCCTACTGCAAAGGGAGAGGCACCCCTGGCCTTCCTACTTCCTTCTTCCCATTGTAAGGGCACCCCGGGGCTTCTCTGGATCCCTCTGTTCTAGAACACATTTTGTAGGGCAACACCCAGACGTCTTGGTGTGTTAAGGCATCCTCATCCTGAAAAGTGAAAATTCTTAATTTTTTTTTTTTTTCTGGTCGGGAAGGTGATGCTTATCATTGATTTCTCCCGCCTCTTCTCTCCGTTATTATCCCAGCATTCAAAGGAGACAAGATGATTTCATCCAAGTTGTACTTAAAATGTCCGTAATCAAGGTCCTCGTTCTGAACATGTGTCTGTGTGCTTTTAGATAATTTATGTGTAATTTTCATAGATTTGTCAACAGCAGCCCTTCCTCATCCAAAAGGGCTGCTCTCAGACAGATCACTTAATTTGCCCCTCAGTGTTATTTTTCATACATGGTTGCTGCCCGGCCGACAGATAGCAGATGATCCCACTACAAACACATTGGACATGGCATGTGCTGTGGGTATGAGCCAACTCAAGGTCTCCTACTGTGGCAAGCAGTGTGTGTCTCCCTGTTATGCAGAAGGAGGCGGGGGTGTTCCCAGAGACCAAGCAACAGAGAGGTGCTGAGGCTGCTGGCGCCGGCAGTATTGAGGTGCAGAAAAGAGCCCCCCCACCGCAGTACCAGAGGCTGACTGTGCCCTGCCCCTTCCCCAACCTGGAGGTCACCTGCTGACATTTTCCATCTCCTGCCTCTCTCTGTGGGAGGGCGGGGTGGAGGGGAAGGGGCGTTGATATCCCCAAGGCACCCTTCAGCCTTCTGGTCTCTATGCTGAGCTTGCAGGTTCTCTCACCCTCCAGGACCCAGAGTTCACCCTGACATAGAGCCTTCCTGTAGCTGGGAGCCCTCGATCCTCGGACCGCCTTCAGTCCCAGGAGTCTCTTTAACTTAGCCCGTAGCGTCCGCAGCCTTGTGACATCCTGTATTTCCTCGTGTGGGTGTGTGACGGGGTGGGTGCCAACTCTGCCAGCTTCGAGCTGACCTGAGCGTCTGTCGGAGAGGCGATGGTGCCCCAGCCACATGCTCACTTTGGCGTGAGGATCAGCCGGGTGGGGGATGGGGTCGCTAGCCGAGGCCAAGAGTACACACTCGGGGGTTTGGGGAGTACAGAAACCCTCCCTCCCAAAGACTAAGTGCAGTGCGAACGGATGGATTATTTGCTCCATTTTTGTCTGCTGGGGTAACGGCAAGCAAGTGCATTGTGTTCCAAAGGAAGAATGTTCTCTAGACGTGGTAATCTTCGCCATGCCAACTTGTGACAGAGTGAACCACATCAACTTCTAAATTTTCTCAATGGAGTGTGATGTGTGTAATGTGTAATAAAATATAAATAAGCCTTTAAGAAGCATCTATGTGTTTCTTTTTATCAACCTTTAGATGCGTTCAAGCCAACTACAATTTTATATGAATTCTAGATGATATGTAGTATTTTTATTTGCTACTTCATTGCTAAATGTTTCATATAAAACTGAAGAGGGGAAAAAATACACAGTCCCACATATAAAAGAAGAAGCAGATGGCTAAATGTGACCGTGGGAGAGAAGCAGTGAATGGAGTGCTCCGAATGGAGGACTCCCTGCTCTGGGGTGCAGCCCGGATGCAGTCGAGGGAAGTTCATGTCTGTGGTTACCTGTGCTCCTGGCCATTTGCTCCCATTGTGTCTTAAATAGGCCATTAGTGTATGCAGAAGAATCTACAGGTATCTTTGTTATGGCTTTTTTTTTAATCTTTTAAATGTACATATAAATGAGTATGTATTATTTATAGATGTCTTTGGATTTAGAAACATCGAGCTTGAAAAGTAATGCAGCAAGGAATATTTGATTTACTGCTAGCTGGAAAGGAGAGAGGAAGCCGGGGACATTCCACAGGAAGGAAGACTGGGTTCGATAAGTTGTAACCTTTCTAGGGGACTTTCCTGGAATCTTCGGGCCCAGTTCAACGTCAGAGAGACTAGGGGGAGAAAGAGGTCCACGGGGGAGTTTGGAAGCCAGCACCGCTGTCCTCCCTCTCCTGCTGATTAGCTGTGTGACCTTGAGCTAGTCACTCACTGGCGCTTGCCTTTGGTTTTTTGCCTGTACCTGGACATCCAGCCTTGCCAGGCCGCAGCTCAGAGACTCTGGGCACTTGTATCCACTGCTCTGGGCTCTGGCCTGGCTCCTCGGTCGCTGGTTTACATCGCAGCAGTAGGGTGATGTTGGTGAGGCATGCCTCCATGTTGTTTATTATTATTATTATTTATTATTATTATTATTATTTTCGGATGGAACGTGAAGCCATGATACGATCAAGCCACTTGCCTATACACGTTGGTAGAGATCAGGAAAACAGAATTAGCTCCTAATTCTATTTTCAGTTCCTAGGCTGTTTCTATATTGGCCAAGAAAAGCAGAGAACTTAGAGAAATTCCTGGTAATGACTGCTTTCTGCCTGGGTACGGAGAAACATGCCTGTCTGTGGTTTATTTTTAAATGGATAACTCATCATATCTGGGTAAAAAGTACTGTAATCTCCAAAGGCTTTTCTTTCACAATTTTTTTTTTCTCTGAGAGTATAGAAACAGCCTCAAATCTACTCAAATAAAACAGCTTTTCACTGGGTGAAGAAGCGATGGTTTTCAGATGCTGGCCCTGTCGGCTTGGGTTCGGAACCCAGGTGGAGCGAGCGAACGCGAGCCTTAGCGGCGTCTTCTCTCAGGCCTGGAGTCTGGTATACCAGTTGCTGGGTGGAGGTTGGGGGGAAAGGCTGAAGCTGCCCTCTCAGAGGACATTCAGGACATTCAGGGGCGCAGGGGGGCGGGAGTGGCAGCCGACCAGCGTCAGCTAGACCCTGGTGTCCTGTACCACGGTCAGCCCACTGCTTCCACCACCTCTCAGGGAATGTGCATTTGTCCCTGCGTGCTGGCTTCTGTAGGGAGGAGCTGAGAGAGAAAGCACCACCTCGTGTGACCCCAGCCCTCCCCGCGGCACCGCGTGTATCTTAGGGGCACCCCTTGTGAGCTTCAGTTAGCAGGCGTGGCTCTGTAACGGTTATAGCCACCCATCATCGGTGCCACGGGCTGTGCTGAGTGTCCTTCCTACACGCTCTCGACCACACACACAGGCCAGGCCAGCCCCTGAACCTCCGCGACGGGGACGGGGATATAAGTCCGAAAGGCGACTCTGGCTAGGCCACGCAGGCCGGGGGGATTCCGAGTTGGGTGAAGGGCATATCGGATCTCTCTGTGTCTCCCTGAGCAGACCAGAAACACACTGAGTCTGAAAGCCCAACACGTTTTATGCCGTGGACTCACTTTTGCCCATCATTTCTCTCTAAAGCTGTGGGCAGGAGGTGTCCAGGGGACAGGATGCTGTGGGACCCCTGGGCACTAGCAGCCACCAGGTCCAGTGAACAGGTGTGGTGGCTGCATCTCCTGTCCCCACAACTGTCCCCTGCCCCCTGACGTGCACAGCTGTGGGCCATATAGAGGACTCAGGTGTTTTCTGTTGTGGTTGGCTACTTGAGGTCTTAGGGTGCAGGTCAGAGTCTCTCCCTCACCTGAAGAACTAAAACCAACAGCCTTAGGGCCAGTCACCAGGAGGGAGACAGGTCTCCCAAAAACGGAGATCAGGGAAGGTGGAAAGAAAGGGGGAAGCTCCGTTCTCTCGGGCTCTGCCTGTGGGGTCCAGACCTGAGGTGGGCTCTTGCCTGAGTGTGACTTGCTCTGTGACTGATGCTAACACGGGGGCCACCCTGTGGAGCTGGGACAAACCTGCCTGGGGCCATAGACCAGCTGAGAAACCAACATATCTGGCCACGTCCAACTTCCTCTGTCCACAGCTGCCACCCGCCAACTGGACAACTGTTCTGTTTTACTCCGAGATTCTAGACAGGCCTTGTTGAAATGGTACAGCCTCACAGGCACGTCAGGGAGAACCAAGGGAAGCGACTTGCTCACCTCTGAGTCAGAGTTTGAAGTGGGCAGCATCACTGAGGCCAACATGGAGGGGGTGAGCCTCTGCGGATGCCCCACCCCACACGGAGAACTGGGGGTTGCTGGAAAAGAGGGTACTTCTGATCTCGCAGCAGCAGGCAGGAGAGGGGAACCCATTTGCACCGCGGTCCACTTGGAGGTATTGGCAGATGGCATCCCTTGTCAGTGAATTAGAGATGTCGGCGCCTGTCCTGCCTCTCGTGGGGTCTAATGAAGGGGAGAAGATGCACGAGCACTCCAGAGAGCCCACGGCACCAGGCAAATGGGAGGCGTCATCATGAAAAGCTTCAATTTATGGGTCTGAAGGAGAAGCAACATCTGGGAAGGAATTATTGCAATTTAAAGGGAAGATGCAGGCCTGTTCATAAGAGTGAAATCTGGAAGCAATGTCTGCTTTTTTTTTTTTTTCCCCCTAGCTGGTTTGTATTCCAGTCATGAAACCATGGTGTGAACTTCCAGATGTGTGAAGCAAAATTGTAGAAAATGAGTTGAGTCTGGTAGGCGTTTTCCTTCCTTCAACAGAGCCTTACTGAGCATCTACTACGTGCCAGGTGCTACACACTCCACCGACATCTTAAATGCGGCAAGTCAGGCTGGGGGGGGAGGGGGTCCCCTGGCATTGCCACCTCCCTCCTCAGTTTGTGGTGTCCAGAAAATGCAAGGGTCATGCCGGCTCCGTTTCCAGTGATAAGCACATGTGTCCTAACTGGGGTGGAGGGGGCTCTGCGGGCTGGCGCTGAGTCGTGGGGCCGAGTAAGACCAGTCCCATAATGCAGTTGCTGAGAGATCTGCTGTGTAACAAGACACTGAGGGGCCGGTGTGGGGGGGAAGGGGTTGATTTGAAAAAAAATTTTTTTTTTCCCCTGAACTTTTTCAGTCCTTTTGTCTGGCAGAGCCCCATCAAGACACAATTTAGGATCTAATAAGTCTGCGTGTGGGCACCCCATTTTCCTTCTCTGCTCATTCTCCTGGCCCAGACCAGCCAAGAAGGACCTGGAGTTGGGCCAACAAGAAACGTCTTCCGGTGACGTGCATACACTTGATACTCGCCAGCAGTTTTCCTTCAGAGTGTCTATACTCTGAAGAGAAGTTTTCAGTAGGAGACGGAATGAAGGCATGCGGGAGGAGATCCAGGGAGGAAGACAGGTGTGTGGTCCCAGAAGGAGAGCTGGGGATGTCCGTGGGGCGGGTAGCCCGGGCGGGGGAGGCTGGACAGCGCCTGGGCTCCCCGGGGCTCCTGCCATGGAGGGATTTGGGGCAGAAATGCCGTGACTATTCTTAGGTGGAGCAAAATCCCCGTGGTGACAACAGGGCCCCTCGGGGGGCTGTTGCTGTGAGGCCATGAGAGGTGGGGAGGCCCGGCCGCAGGAGGGAGATGATAGAGAACAGGACGTCATTAAGGACAGTGCTGGGGATGGGGAGCAAGAGAGAGAAGGCGGAACTGGGTTTATAAAGGCTGAGGAAGGGTCCGTGCTGGGCCCTGAGGAAGGGGTCCAGAAGCAGCAGGGCTGGAGAAAGGCAGTGAATTCATGCCAGGGGCCAGGGTGAGGGGTGAGGGTTGTAAATCGAGTCCAGGAGTGAACGGAGGAAGGAGGCACAAAAACTCGCAGATACTACAGTGCCTTACGCCCTCCACGTCTCCACCCTCCCCGACAAAATCTTACCCTTTCAGAGTTGAATGACACTTGTTAGAAAGAATTTAGATGGAACAGAATGGAATTTTTTTCTTGGTGGGGACGGTGAGAATAAAAAAAGTTGGAGAAACCCCGAGTTAATAGTCACGGAGAACCCGGTGTGCCGCCTTAGTGTTGAGAGAGGTTTCGTGGTAGGCGTGGGGGCCGATCTGTGGCTTCTTGGTTGTGGGAGGGGGCCCCTTGGGAAGCTGACCACCGCCGGGGCTGTGGAGAAGAGGGTGAGGGGGTCGGGGGGAGCAGCCAGTTGGGTTGTAGGGTTGGTTTGGGCTCACCAGTACCAGACCGGGATGAGGATATCCTCAGACACCTGTATTTTTATCCAGCCCGGGGGTGGGGAGTACAGAGTGAACACAGGACAGCTCCAATCTCACCATCCGTCAGCGTCCTGGGGACAAGGCCGTGGATGAATTTGGAACAAAGCAAGGGTTGGAAGGTGCAAACCTAGAGTTACGATTCCATTTCTCTCCCTTCTGTATTCGCCGGGTAGCACTGCGCCATTCTTCGTATCCCGTCTATAGAATAGGAATAATAACAGTGATCCACTCATAAACTTCTGAGCAAAATTAAATCAGAAAATGGGCACGAGCGAGGCTTTGTAAACTTCCAACATTATGAAAATTTCATTATTCCATCTGAGTCAGGAGTCACGGCCTCTGCAGATCCTCCCTTTGAAGAACACGAGCCTGCACAAAGGCTGGCCCGCCAGTGCCTCCCTAGCTTCGGAAATAAGTAATGGATCTCATCAGTGGCCGGTCCTGGCTCCTTAATGGAAAGAGGAAACCTCCGCCCTGGGTTGGGCGGGTTCTCGCAAAGCACTCCATCTCCGTGTGCCCGTTCTCTTCTTGAAGAGCGGGGCCTTCCGGACCCCTCAGCCCGTGAACTGTCGCCAACCTGATGGATAAACCTTTTGAGAGTGTTTATTTTGGGGTTGGCAGGATGCCTGCAGGCTTTGGTGAACCCCTGGTGGATGTTATTAATGGACGGGTTGTTTTTTCCCTCTTCTTAAGAGAATGTGAATGAGACTTCACCCTTGCTGGATACATTCAGAGCAGGTCTGCGAGCCCCCAGGGCCGGGGTGGGGCGGGGGTGCCACAGGGTCCTGAGCCTGGGCCGACGGGAAGGTGGGAGCTGGTTTTCTTCCACAGTTCGCAGCCTCTAGTGGCTTTGTTTTTTCCTTCCGAGGAAGGGAGAATCGTTGCTTCCAGGTTGGCTGAGGGCCGGCGAGCTGCCTGGGCGCGGGGCAGTCCTTGGGTAGCCTGGTCAAGACCTGGGCAGGGCCAGACTCTGATCCTGCATCAAATGGGAGACTCCCTAATTGGTTTATCCTCTCTTAAGGGCAGTTTCTCTCCAAAAATTGGGATCTTTTATAGGGAAATTAAAAAAAAAAAAAATCCTGGGGCCCTTATTTGTAATTCTCTTGGCTATCAGTTTGGTTCCTGGCAGGAGCCATCTTTATTTATAGACTTAGAGTGAGAATGGCCTCAAACATTTCTTTAGGTTTAATTTTTAAAGATCTCCCGTCGTTCGGAGTTATTTAACCCAAAGGCCCCATTGGAGGGAATTTCATATTGGCCCTTTTTATGCCCTGCCAGACCCAATTAGCATCTCTTAAGTGCCTTGACAAGGTGGGGGGGACGGTGTAAGACCCCTTCCACAGGCGTTGACTAACCACCCACTGTATATTTTAAGTGAAAGTAAAACATCTCTCATCTCTTGGCTATTTATTTATTTTTAAAGATTTTATTAATTTATTTGACAGAGAGAGAGAGAGGGGAAAGCATGCTCCCCGCCTAGCAGAGAGCCTGATGTGGGGCTCGATCCCAGGACCCCAAGATCACAACCTGAGCTGAAGGCAGAGGCTTGACCCTCTGAGCCCCCTAGGCACCCCATCCCTTGGCTTTTTAATTGCATTTTCCTTGGCCCTGGGAGCTGCCCTTTGATGATGAAGTGAGTGGAAGAGAAGGGGTCAGTTTGACCGCAGATGTCAAAGTCAAGGCCTCCCCTGGAGATGGAAATCCATACCTGTCTCCCTGTTGTTTCCTGAGTTTGTTTTTAGGGGTTTGTTTTTTTTTTTTTTAAGATTTTATTTATTTATTTGAGAGAAAGACAGAGAGAATGAACAAGTGAGAGAGAAAGAGAGAAAACACCAGCCAGGGGAGAGACAGAAAAGCAGACTCCCCACTGAGCAAGGGGCCCAATGCGGGACTCGATCCCAGGACCTGGGATCATGACCTAAGCCAAAGGGAGACACTTAACCAACTGAGCCACCCAGGCACACCTCCTGGTTCCATTCTTGATGGGCGCTATGGCCAGAGATTCAAATATTAAGATAATGTCTATTCTCCGGGTGCCCTGCGTTTGACTGCAAGGAGCAGAGGTTGGGTAGATAGAAGTGCAAGGGGAGATAAGTGAAATCACTGGGACATCAACTAATGCCAGACAAGAGCTGAGAGCAGCTCGAAACCCCTTGAGGGAGCAGTTTCTGGTGCGGGGGCAGGGGACAAAGATGTCAGCCAGGAGGTGCTCCTTGCCCGGGGTGGTGCAGCCGGTGGTGGAAATGCTGGGACAGGGATCCCGCTGCCGCTAATTTTGCATCTGTTTCTCTAGTTCCAAGAGTGAGAAGGAAGGTTCCTAGATATTAAATACCTTAGCCCGTGTCGCAAAACTAAGGGGCAGATTGGGATTCAGCCTGATCCCTGATTCCAAAGCCCTGCTCTCCGATGCCCCCGAGAACGTACCGTCTGGGGTCTTAATAGGAAATTGGCACATTGAAATGTGTGGTTGGAAGAGAGTCAGGCAGGGCTGCTCATAAGATGGGAGCTTGGGGTACAGAGACCACGCTATGGCCGTCCCCAGTGCACGGATGCAGTGCAGGGTGCGGCAGTTTCCAGCTAGAAGCTAAGGCACAGAGAGGATGCTCTGTGGGGCCCACCGCACCCCAGCCTCACCTGTGACCTTCAGTGGGGTCATGGCCAGCCTGTAAAGTCACTGCAAGGAGGGAGGCAAGTAGGGGAATAAAGACCCAACCCCATGCCAGTCCTCAGTCTCCTGGTGTCTATACCGCCTGCACCTAACCAGGAGTCTCCAGGGTCTCCGAGCTTCAGTGATGCCCTCCGTGCAAATCAGGGGACACACAGCATAGAAAACAGACCTGGGCAAGATACCCACACAACCTGTCATGTCTAACGTGTCAGCTCACGTCAGGATCTCTCCATAAGCACATTAGGGAAAAGCCCAAAAGAACTCAGCCTCATGTATAGTGTATTTTCGTTCAGGACTTTGATTCAGTTACCTCCTCTAGAAGTGGCCTCTGGGGACCACAGAGAAGGAAACACAAGGCCACTGTCCTCAGAGCAAGCTGGGCAGCCCTGGTGGCTCATCTCCTTCCACTGCCCCTCCCAGCCCCAGCCTGGCCTTTGCCCTGTTCATCTCGCACAGAGTGCTGAGCAATCTGGGTGGAAGGGACCGCAAGCAGATTCAGCTGACAGACCTGCGAGGTCTGTCTCCAGAGAATGAGAGCTCCTCCTAGAGCTGGGTCGCCAGCATCTTGGGTTCTCAGTGAGTAGCCTTTACCGTGGCCTGCAAGGCCCTACATGATCTAGATAGTCACCTCTCCAGCTGAATGTCCTTCTGGACTCTCCCTGTCCAGCCACCGGGGGCTCCTTGCTGGCCCAGGAACATGACAGGTATGCTTCCTCCCCCCACCCCAGGACATTTGCACTGGCTCTTCTCACTGCCAAATGTTCAACCCCAGATTCCCACATGGCCCAGTCCCTCATCCCCTTCATGTGAGCTCAGTCCCCTGACATTCATCTTCTGCTCTGTCTTCTCTAATGCATACACTGCCTACCTTTTAATACACTGTACAATTTGTACTTATTTCTCAAGCTTATTGTTTATTCTATGTTTCCCTCCACTAGAAGATGAGCTCCCTTAGGGCAGGAATTTTTTTTTTCTTTCTCTTTTGTTCACTTCTGTATCCCCAGTGCCTAGAACATTGCCTGACACACAGCAGACACTCAACAAATACTTATGGAATGAATGAATGAATGTATAAAATTCTCAAGGATCTAAAAACCATCTGACTGCTGTCTCCCAGACCTCTCTCTTCACCAACACATATCTGCCAAGGATCTTTCCCAGAAATACATCGATCGTTTATTATCACCAGTACCGTCGATACTTTGTGGCCGAAGCGATCAATATATCCGCATGCTTCACATCAGCTTGGTCGAGGAAATGTACTCACGACTTTGGCTCTGGGTCAGAATTAAATGGTGACCTTGGCTTCCTTTGCCTCCCCACAGAGGTTATTTCTTAATCGTAAAGGGAACGCTCTGTCCTTGGAAAAAATACTATTTTTGCCACCTTCAGCTTGAAAATGGCTATTTGATGTGGCTCGCTTTGTGTCTCCGTCAGTGGCAGCTGAGAAAGCTCGGGTGGAGAGAGGCTCCGAGAGAGACCCGTTGCGTTGTTGGAGAGAAGCTCATTGCAAGGTGGAATCAGTTTACAATAACTTATTTACCTGTCCAAATCCCTCATATCACATTAAAGCTTTCCTCTGCTATCCAGGACTCTGGAGTGCTAAGAGGAAACAGGAAAATCAATTGATAATGATATATTCCGTTTAGAAAAATATATCGATTCCTGGGTAATGACAGCCGTGTTTTTGCAGTGGAGGTTGCCATTCCTTGTCGTGAAGACAGCTTTCACATATATTAGATTTGAAAGAGGGAACTGGGAATAGCCTTGCCTCACCATAACAGATAGCTCTTTCTACTAGGTATTAAATCTATATTTAAAAAAAAAAAAAAAAAACTTATCCTCTCCAGGGAACCCATCCTTTGCTTCCTCAAGGTCTTCTTGCCCATTATCTGAAAGAAGCAGTGATTTGCTTTTGTAATTCTTGAGTTTGTGTCCTCTTCTCTTTTCAGCATTAGGTTAAAGGCCTAAATTTCGTGTTTCTCCCTGTCTTTGGAGTCTCTTGGCTTGAATCGGATGGAAGCCAATGCCTTTATTCTCCCTCACCCATGCTAGTGGCTGTGCTGTGGGAATTTGGGCTTTGTGTGTTTGGGGGACGGAGGAGGGACCTCTAGGCTCTGCCCTTTGGGGTTCTCTGCTGCCCACTTCACCCTTCCCTTGCCTGGGAGTGCCCGTGGCAGTGTTTGGACACACTCCATGTGAAAGGGTCCACACTCAGAGATTCAACACAGGGACAAGCACCTGCGTGGGTGGGGACTGTCTAAGACACTGGAATTCCGAAGAGATTTTTCTGCAGACGGTGATACCTTTTCCCACCCCAGCCCCACCCTTTTCCTTCTCGTTCTAGACTGTCTGGCCTCCCGGGGATGCTCACACTGTGCTAAGTGTTGGTTGCCATCGAGGTTTTTGCATCCTGGGGACGAATCCTGAGCTTGCCAGAGACGGACATCAAAAGGTAAGTCTCTGCTCAGCTCGCCTGCACATAAGGAAGGCATCCAACCTGGGCACTGCCAGCTATGTTCTCTAACACTGATTTTCCAGGGGCAGTGAGGAGGTAAACAGCGCGTGTCCTCTCTGCCTTCTGGTCATGGAGATTTTTATATAGATGTGGGATTAGAACCCAGCAAAGACACTGGACCTCAATCCCCCTGGAAACAATCTATGAGCATGGCGGGAACTCTTCCCGCTCCCCAGGAGGGGGGATTCGATCCCCAGGAGGGGGCATCCAGCAGCTAGGGGACCTTTAAGCTCCTCAAAACTGTAATACTTCCTTGGCAATTTAACTTTTCTTGTTATTAAAGTAGTACTTGATATCAGTAAAAGGCTGTTTGTTCGTTGTAAAAATACTTTAAAAATAGCACCTAAAATTACAGAAATTGCTTACAATCGTAATCCCAAGAAACATCTGTGTTGGTGTCCCTCTTCTGACTTTCTTTGTATGCACATATGTAAAGTGTACGTGCACACGCACACACGTGCACACACACACACATACGTGGGATCACGCTATACGTATGGCTCGGCGACACATTCTTTTGACTCTATGATATGTCACATGTACACTTCTTATGTCAGTAAACACAAATCTATAGCATTTTTGAACTCTGCATGTCATCTGCATATAATAATCTCCACAATTTACTTACCCAGTGCCCTAATGGTGGGCATTTAGCATATTTTTAAATTTCACTCCTATAAATAATAACACAACGAACATTTTTGCATATATATATCTTAGCATAGCGATTTGATTATTTCCTTGGATTAAATTTGTAGAGGTCTGGCCTCAAAGTTTGATTGAGGATTTCCAAACCCGGATTATAAAGACCAGGTAGCCAGGAGAGTTGTGGGGAAGGTGGCCTACTGTGCGGGCAGAAATCCGATGGAAAGAATCGGTGAGAATGCTTGAATACCCACCCAGCAGGCCAGGACTGTGCCCACAGAAGCAGGGAGGCCTGGAGAAGGATGCTCCGGGATTCTGCAGCTCTGGGATTCCGAATTGTGGGGAGCCATAATTGTCAGCAAGAAGCGGGAGGAGCTCCAGGCTGGGCCTGGACCAGGGAGAAACGTCCCCTGGGCACCCAGCCTGCTGCCACCGTGAGCAGCCCAATGGGGACAGCCAGCGGGGGCAGTTGGGCTTCTGGCTTTGGGAGCTTTGGGGCTGTTGGCAAGCATCTAACGACACCTCCGAGCAGCTGAGCCGCCGTCCTGGTTAGTTGTCCTAGGGCCTAGGTAATTTGCTTTGCTTCTGTGACTGTCCCGTGAGAGGAGAGGCGTTGGACAGCCAGACAGATCTGGTGATTGTGGCATCTCGGATCTGATGATGATGGCATTCCCAGCTCCTAGAGGGGGCACACCTGGAGAGGAGTGTCTGAGACCAAGGCATGCTGTTCCCAAAAGTCAGCTTTCCAAGGAGAAGCCTTCAAGTCTTAGACGCTGTGAGTGTGGCAGGGGTGAAGGGCATCTTGAGACCCAGGGGAAGGGGTTTGACAGCCTTTATCTTGGAACCTTCTGTTCCTTCCCACTGACACAGGGTGGCACATGGCTCTTGTTTATCCCAGGCTTCAAAAAGCATGTATTATAGGATAGGAAGGAACCTGGATAGGATACGTCATAGATCCAGCCCTGGATTGGTGTCCCCACGGCGAACTCACGTCAGTCTTCCCTACCACCTGGCCAGTTCCTGGAGGATGGGAATCACATCTGATTCATCCCTAGTTCCCCGGCCAGCCCCCCCACCCACCCCCCGCACAACACCTGCCAGGGCTCTCGGTAAACACATCCCCGCACACACAGCCACAACGGTTCCTGGGAACACCGGAGCACGTGGCCTGCTGCCCGGTCATGCTTTTCCCTTTTCCCTCACATGCAAGACTTCACTGATTCCCAAGAAGATAGGAGTCTCCACAACCTGGTCTGTCCCCTGGTGACCAGTGGAAAGAACTATCACTTTCCTATGGAAACTGGGCCGCATCACCAGGCTGTGTGCACCCTGCTGCAAAGGGGGCCCCGCCCTGCTGCAAAGCTGGGAAGGCTGCGCAGTGCTTGTCAGGGGCCCAGAGTGCAGTGCCAGGATGGGCTAGTGGGAGTGAAACCTGATCCCTGCACTGCAGTGTGGGAGCCTGGCTGGGCAGGTGCTCGGGGGATAGAGCTGAGGACCTGCTTTGTGCAGAACCCAAAGCTGAGCCAAGAATGATGTTAGCAGACACCTAGACTTTGGAGGTGGTGAAGGGCAACCACGGGTCCCCATCAGTGCTGATGAGCGCCCCTCTGCAGCCTCCCCCACCTCCATCCCCGCCCCAGCACTGCCCGCCCAGGCCCCTTATCCCCCTGCGTGCCGTGCCCTACATCCTGAGAGGACATTGCAGATGCCTCCAGAGCTGATGGGACTTGGAACCCTTCCATTAGAGGACGCCGCGTGCCGTGCCCTGGACTTCCGCACTCTGGCGGCTTCACCGGCGAAGCCATTCTGAAGGTGCCCTTGCCAGCCACACTCCTGCCCCCCACCCCCCGCACTCCCTCCCTCCCTCTCAACTCCCTCCCTCCTCCTCCTTCTCTCTCATCCATCACCTTTGGCTTCCATGGCTCCCACCCAAAGACAGACCCGTGGGCAGACATCTCAGCGCTGCCTTCCCCCAACACATCCACTCTGTCACCGACTCGTCCTTCGTCCTGGCTTCCTCTCCTAGCCCCACCCTGGGAACCTCCGGCAGCCCCCACCCACTGGGCTCTGGGCGCCCAGCCCTCTGGGGAGGCCATGGAACCACTCCAATCCCCTCCCCACAGAACCTTCCGCAGAGCCCCACCTCTCCCATCATCGCCAAGACCTCCGCCTGCCCTGTCCACCTAACAGTCAGCCAGTGACCTCCATGCTAGCTTCAAGGAGACCAAGAGCCTCTCTCTCTCTTGGCTTGGGGGGCCTTGTCACTCCATCTTTGTGGCCTCTCTTCCTCCTCCTGCCTGTAAGTGAGGGCACTGGTCCTAGAAGATTTTCCTCTGCTTTCCTTTCTCTCCGCGGTCCCTTTACTCCCACTGCTTCACCTGTCCCCGAGGCTTCGTTCTGTCCTAAGGTCCTGACTGCCTCTCCAGAGCCAAGGAACTGGTCACAACCTTTCTGATTCGCATTCCAGACCCGGCCTGGCCAACACAAAGCTGCCTTGTGCTCTGCAGCCTTTGGGGATCTTGTCACTCGCGCCTTCCTGGGCTGCACTTCTCACCTTCCTTCCTGGACCATGAGTTCCTTAAAGACAGGGACTGTCCTCTTGTCTCCACGTCACGAGATCAGGTAGTCTTGGTTCTAAGATTATAGGACCACAGGACAGAGTGGCCTCATAGGCAGTGGGTGGACAGGACCCTGGACTGGGAGGCAGCCACTGGGCTCTCGTCCCAACTCTGCATTAACTCTGGGCACGCCCCATAGAGCTGCTGAGTCTCCCATCTCGTCTGCTTTTGCTGAGGGCAACCCCTGACCTTCCTAGTCCCCGGGAGAAGACGGCATGTCTTCCTGGGCTGGCAATGCCAGCTCTCAGTGAACGCTGAAGTCACCTGGAGAGGCATGAAAACCTACAGATGCCTGGTTTTGCCCCCCAGACCTTCTAATTTAACTGTTCTTGTGAGGATGGGCACCAGTGCACTTTACACTTAACACTGCTCTCAACTCACAGGTGTTCCCCAATTCCTGGACTCTAAGCCTTGAATTGACATGGACATTACAGAGATCAGCAGAACAATGTTCCTGGATGATAGGTCATTTATTTACTCTTTTCAGATATTCTAAAACCTGCCCCCTGGATCATGCCACCCAAAAGCCTGGGTACTTTGCCATCCCACTGACAACCCCGGGCTCCTCACCCCAACCCCGGAACGTTTTCACATGAACCCTACGGGCTGTTGGAGTATCTTCTTTTCCTATTGATGGTAGTGATGTGCCCACATTCAGGATTTTGTGGTGGTTAATGTGTATCCTGTCCCTATGCTCCCTTTGCTGGGCCTCTTGGGAGAAGAGCCTCTTATGTCAGCATAAATTCTTCTCCCCAGCCTTGTCATAGGACTTCATATCAAATCATCCTGTAACATCAGCTTCTTGTTTGCCTCTTCCAAGTCAGAACAGTGGCTCTCAACTCTGGCTGATTCAATCCAGGTGATTCAAATCACCTGGGGACATTTTATTTATTTATTTTTAAAGATTTTATTTACTTATTTGACAGAGAGAGATCACAAGTAGGCAGAGAGGCAGGCAGAGGGGGTGGGGGAATACAGGCTCCCTGCTGAGCAGAGCCTGATGCAGGGCTCAAGACCATGACCTGAGCCGAAGGCAGATGCTTAACCCACTGAGCCACCCAGGCACCCCTCTGGGGACATTTTAAAACACTCTGTTATCCAGCTCGATGCCCCAGATCAGTTAGATCAAAATCTCTCACAATGGGACCCAGGCATAGGTATTTTTGGGAGGCTCCTCAGGTGATTCCCATGGGAGGCCACGGTCAGAGGCACCGCCAAGTCTGGAGGCAAATCTGTGTCCCACCTGTAACACACATGCAGAACTTCCTAGATCTGGTTTCAGGGAGGCAGCAGCGCCTGCGCCATTTCCTGTTCCTACACTTGTCGGTCCCCTCTCCTGCTTTCGATTGTCTCGTCTCCTTACACGTGTCCCTGTAAGTTACCGTCTGTCCTTCCTGGAACTGGGTGAGGAGAGAATGGGCTAGAAAGCCTCGTGCTTTTCTCTGGTGCGACCCTGGCACAGCTCCCACCCCCCAGCTCAGGCCCCTGAGGAGAGAGGGTCAAAAACCCCTTCCCCACCCATGGGTGCCTGTTCAGCACCCCTGTTCTGGGAATCCCAGATGAGGTCATCACCCCCAGTTTTGCCAAGAGCTGTCCAAGGCCCTGAATGAGGCTTGGTGGGTCTGCAGCATCTGGGTGCTGATTGGGACCGGGGCAGAGAGGGGACTGGCAGGGCAGGACTGGCTGTGCACCCTGGTCTGTTCCCCTCGGTCTGCGAGACTCGGCCCCTTTGATGAACGACATGCTGAGGTCATTGTTCAAAGGCAAGAGATGTCCCAGGAGTGGAATCCTTCCCTATTTCTGGAATCAGTGCTGTTCGGGAAGAGCAGATACTCGGTGCAGTTCCCGTTAGTTAGCAGGACTGGGGCGGGGCGCACACAGCGGTTCACTCTAGCTGCAAATCCTCGTTTGGCACCTGAGCTAGAAATAGCTTATCTGCAAACCTCAGAGTTTATTTTTGTGGCCAAGTTTGATTTTCCAAGCGACCTGTCTCCTTCCTTACCTTGAATGTGCCCCAGTGGCCGGGGCTGCTGGGAACAGTTGCGAGTTTGTGCCCTATAGGAGGGCACCTGGCCTGGTGGGGTGTGGGGACTGACCCAGCCGGCACCCTTGCATGTTCAGCTGTGTGCTATGAGTGCTCAGAGGGAGGTACGCTAATTTGCACAGAATTTTAATTTGCACAGAAACCTCATTTGCACAGAAATACCAAGGAGGCTAGTAACGGCCCCACCACCAGAGCCCTGCTCGGGGAAAGTGCCATGCATCCATCTGTCCAGGGACTGCGCGAGAATGCTCCTAACTACTGTGTTTCTATGGCTTCTTGATCATCCCATGTACCAGTCTGTCCTCCACGAACATTAGCTGAACATCTATTACGTGTCAAGCTCAATAACCCAGAAAGAAAACGGCCCTTCCTCCCACCCACCATGACCCAAGAGGCCTAAAGACGACAGGTCATCCAGACCTGTCAGAATCGTGCCGTTCCCCCCCCCACCCACCTGAAGGGGTGACAGAATCCACCACTAGCAGCCAGAGGCCACTCCACTGTCTCACCGGGTCCTGTCGTCCAGGCCACAGCTAATGCTAGCTGCTGGTACCTCCCTCCTGCCCTGTAAATGCCCTGTAAATAAGCTGGGTGCTGAAAGCATTGGGGGCTTATGCCTCACTCACAGAGCATTGGTTTGCCAGTGCACGGCAGACACAGCCTAACACCTTCACGGGTTGGGGGATTTTTTGTGTCTTGTTTTATGGTGGGTTTTTGTTGGTTTTTGGTTTTGGTTTTTTTTTTTTTTTTTTTTTTTTTGTAGCAACTCATTTAGATAAAAGCATCTGGTTCACAAGAAAGTAACAACAAAAAAAAAATCATTAAAAGCATATTTCTGCTTTTACAGAGTAACCTAGTAACGGCATAGGAGGTAACAATTAACCCGCCCACCCCCCGCTTCTCCAGGTAGTCAGGAAGGTGCTCTAAGTGGGAAATGAAAGTCAGGACCCAGAGAGGATCCATCCAGGGTCTCTTAGTTCGGCGCTCACCGCCGTGCACGCCGCACCAGCCGGCAGCAGAGCCTCGCCCTCCCATTAGCGTGTGGAGGAGGCACCCTGCCTCTCCATCCCAGAATAAGCAGTGTGATGATTTATTTAGCACCAGTTCAAGCCTTTCCAAAATGTACTCAAAGTGCTCTGCCGTCTTGCACAGGGTACACGATCTTGACTTTGTGCATCAGGTAAGGTAAATCAGACCCCACGCCAGCCAGCTTAACTCACCTCCTGTGACCACCACCGCCCCCCCGCCGATGCTCTCACACGCACAGCCTCTGTTCCCATGCAGACAGACCCTGTGCTCCCAACAGACCCTGCCTGGGTGCATCACACATCCTGCAAGCCCGAACATCCCGGAAAAGCCTCTCCCATCCCCGCCCATCTCCTGGCAGAGAGCTCCCAGCCACCCACTCACGGGAATCTTCTCGGATTTCCTGACGCAGCTCCTCTCCCTGACAGCCGTTCGTGTCCTCCCAAGTCAAGTGTGGTCCTTTCACTGTCCGGCGTGCTCGAGGCTCATTCCCCAACCACTGTGAGCTCTCAGGGTGTGAGGGGTGGGCGGCCAAGCTCCCGCAGAGCTGAGCACCTAATGAGCACTGAAAAGGAGCTGATGATAGAAAAAGCCAGTGCACACGGTCCATGCCTCTGCTCATTTGCTCCTGAGTCCTTCAGCCTCTCTGCTCCATTTCTATCTGGGGACCCTCATACCTGGCACCTGGCTCTTGTCTCTTCTGGCCTGGGAGACAGCTGGCAGTGCCTCGAGGGCAGGGGCTGTGTCTCGGTCACTGGATCCCTCCCCAGAGCCTGGCACAAAGAACACTCTGGAATGTTTATAGGATGATCGAGGGCCATATGTGAGGGGCCTATCTATTCAACCTATCTTGTGTGTTCAAGGGCCAGCCACAGTTCGCAGGGCCCACCTTAAGGTGGGGAGGGTGGTGCACTGACCTTGTCCTTTAAAGGCCACTGTCCCCTGGGGGTACCACACACCCTAGGCTAGGGTTCTCCTTCTGCTGTTCCAGGCACAGTCCAGGAAGAAACAGGCCTCCCCGAATCCCGCTGGAACCCAGGGTTTCAATATGCTGCATTTCACATTCAAGCCACATTTAGAAGGTGCGTCCCCTATCCAAAGGGATCTCAAAGCATTGCATCCATTCATTTGGGAAACATGTCTAGTAAACAATATGGCATAATGGTCAAGAGCACAGACCCGGACTGCCTGCTCCTAATCCCGACCCTGCCCCTTACCTGCTGTGCAACTTCTAGCGTATTATCGAAACTCCCTTTGCTTCAGCTTCTTCATCTGAAAAATCAGGATTGTAATAAACCCACGTCATATGGTGGTTGTAAGGATTAAAGAGTTCGTGTAGCCTAACGCCTAGCATAGTGCCAGAAATGTAGTCCTCTACAAAGTTTTGCTATTATTATTCTCGGGGGCTAGGACTCCAACTGAGTCATGAACTGAATTCATAGTCTCTTCAGGACCCAGTGCACTTTCAAGGAAGGTATAGGTGTGCCCATCGCCCCTCCCCCCACCCCCCCAATTCCCTTATCTCCCTCCCCGCTCCCCGCCCCGCCACCTCAGTCATCCTGTAGCTCTTCCTTGCTGAATGCAGTTAGTCTGGCAGGGGATTTCTGCTCCCAGAGAGGTGGCCCTCCTTAGCCCATGGGGACCCCAAGCAGCCACAGAGCTACATCCTGATTCTGTGTGGACAGTGCCCTCCAGGGCACCATCCCGGGGCCGCTCCTGCTCACTTGGGACACAGGGGTGGGAGATCTCCCAGCACCTGTTCCAGACCCATTTCATTCCCCACCCATGTACCCATGACCTCCCGAAGAGAGGGACCTAACCACCTAACCTCATGCCCAGCCCACAACTGCCCCAGCTGCCTACACCCAGACGTCGGAGAAATGACCACCAGAGACCCCGGGGCTTGACCCACCCAGGGCTGCCTCTGGGACCTGGGAGTGTGTCTTCTCCCCACTCTGGATTTCAGTTTCTTTATCTGTATCATGTTGGGTTTACGGTCTATTCCCAAGGACCAGTCAGGCTCTGTCCTTAGGAGAGACACTCTGGCTGTGGCCACATGGGGGCTTCTGGGACTCCCCACAATTAGCACTGTGACTTCAAAAGGTATGTCAGCATGTCCTTGGGGCAGCTGTCATTAACAATTAGGAAGTCATTATCTGGTAAATAATTCATAACCCGAGAGATGGGATAAGCCTCCAATAAACAATAACCCATTTAGAAGGGGGCTTGGCAAGGGCTAGGGCTGCCCCGGTGGTGTGGTCACATCCCTGCCTCTGGTGTCAGCATGGCCCGCAGCTACAGCCTTCCCGCAGCCCTCCCTGCTCACCCCTGACCAAAGGCATCACCCCTCCTCTGTCCTCAGGCAGGACTTCGTGCTTAGAGTAACAATACTGAGTGATCGTGCCAAGGACTGTGCAGAACGACAGACCTGCACATCCTCCTACAATCCTCTCAAGAGCCGTTGCCAGGCGTGGGTGTTGTTGTCGTCTCCCTTTGCGGACAACACACTGAGGTTCAGAGAAATTAACATTTTACCCAAGGTCTGAGCTGAGATCAGAAAGTGCTGGGCCAGGATTCAGGTCGGTATGATGTGAGAGCTCTCCTTCAGGGTCAGGATGTCCACTCTCCCTACTAGGAGCTTCGACCTCCCTTCGTGTGTCTGGCCTTTGTGGGCATGTGACCTGTGTCCTCCCAGCTGAACTGGGAGCCCCAGAGCCTCCGTTCCCCTCTCCCGTCTTCCTCAGCAAGGAGGGGGCCTCAAGGTGTTTCATGGAGGCTTCAAACCGCAGCCTCTGGGCCGGCTGCCTAGCTAATGGTGTGGTTAGCCTTGGCAGTGAACGCCAAACCAAGGGCATTTCAGAAGGGGAGCAGGCGTGCCTTTAGGACACTGTCCCGGAATTTCCTATCTTCTCATAGTCCTGGTGCACTTTTCCTTTTAGGGAAGACGTGGCAGCCTTTTGGTCACACTCCCACAGAGAACTCTATCCTGTGGAAGGAGCTTTTTCCAGAATGAGGTGAACCCGAACCACGTGGGTTGGTCTTTAGGGCAAGGTTAGCTTCTTCTAGGTAGAGACACATCATCGGCACCCATGCAATGAGCTTCCCTAAGGCCTCGAGTCATGAAAGGTCTTAAACGCTCTTCTCAGACTACCAGAGCCCCTGTGAGTTGGGAGCTTCCAGGAGCTGGGTGGACTTGCTGGAAGCTAGGCCTAGTAATTGTCACACATCTGGAATGTTGCGCAAACCTCCAGGGCCCAGCCGTGTGGCAGAGGAAGCCACAGTGGTTCCCAGGCATGCAAATTTCTCAGTAGCTGTGGTCACCAGCCCAAGGAGAGGCCCCTTTTAGCCTTCTGACCTCTCCTGCTGTGGTCAGTGGCGGGAAGGTCGAGATTGGCAGATATGAAGGCCAGAAGAAGGGGTCACCTTGCTGTGCCCTAGAATAGCCTGAAACAACCAGAACCCTCCATCTGCTTTGAACAGAATTTCCTCTTGGGATGTGCTGGTTCTGTCCTACTGGCCCGGCCCCCACACTGACAAAAACACATCCCCTGACCCCTTTCTGAATTGCCCCTTTGCTTCCAGAAATGGGGAAGGATTCCACTCCTGGGACATCTCTTGCCTTTGCACGATGACCTCAGCATGTCGTTCATCAAAGGGGCCGAGTCTCGCAGACCGAGGGGAACAGACCAGGGTGCACAGCCAGTCCTGCCCTGCCAGTCCCCTCTCTGCCCCGGTCCCAATCAGCACCCAGATGCTGCAGACCCACCAAGCCTCATTCAGGGCCTTGGACAGCTCTTGGCAAAACTGGGGGCGATGACCTCATCTGGGATTCCCAGAACAGGGGTGCTGAACTGGCACCCGTGGGTGGGGAAGGGGTTTCTGACCCTCTCTCCTTGGAGGTCTGAGCCTGGGGTGGGAGCTGTGCCAGGGCTGCACCAGAGAAAAACACAAGGCTTTCTAGCCCATTCTCACCTCACCCAGTTCCAGGAAGGACAGACGGTAACTCACAGGGACTTATGTAAGGAGACGAGACAATCCAAAGCAGGAGAGGGACCGACAAATGTAGGAACAGGAAATGGCGCAGGCGCTGCTGCCTCCCTGAAACCAGATCTAGAAAGTTTTGCATGCGTGTTACAGGTGGGTCACAAGATTTGCCTCCAGGCTTGGCGGTGTCTCTGAACTTGGCCTCCCATTGGAGGGATATTGGGATACTATCCACTGCTTGCTTACCCCAGAAAAGAGGGGGACACATCTGCTTGTGTTCAGGGCCCCATTCCTGGGGCTCACACTTCCTGTGCCTCGTGGCAGGTATAGTCTGAGACCCCGCCATGCTGCTCCCAGGGGACTGGGGAAGCTCCCGCCGCCAGGCCAGCTCCTCAGGTCACTAGGACGGGATTTTCCATGCCGACCCAGTTGTGGACAGAAAACAAAGCTATCATTTAGGGAGGGAGGGGGAGTTTTCAGCCCAGGCAGTCAAAGGAGTGAGAGGAACCAGCTGCCTTCATAAGGCAGAGAGCATGGCTTGTCCGTGGGCTGTAACGGAACGCACATCTTTCCAGCAGCCCCCAAGGAACGATGATGTTCCTTGTGTGTTCACATGTCATTTGTCCTCCTGTTCTCGGTGAGGAGGTGCTGGGGCCGTGCTGTCCTTGGTCTCGTCTCCTCCTGCACCGCGCCCTGGGGGTGGAGCGAGCTGGCACTAGAGCTTGCTCCCAGAGTCCCCAGGGTAGGAAATCCCATCAGCTCCCAGAGTCCCAGTTCCGGTGGCTCCTGCAGGCTTTTCTTCTATCTGACCTAAATCTCCCTTGCTGCAATTTAAGCCCATTTTCCCTGGTTTTGTTTTGAGTGGAAATGAAGAACAGCTAGTCCCCAGCTGCCTCTGAACGCCGGGTGAGTCATGGTCCTTCATACCTCCTGCCTCCCTGACGCATTCTCAGAAGCCCACCCTGTTGGAGCCCTCGCCACTGAAGCTGCCAAGGACCAGCTTTCACAGTAATGCAGGAGAGGAGCCCCCCGCCCCACGGGGGCCGTGGTGGGAGCAGAGCCTCTCGCCTGGCGGGCACAGCACGGAGGGGCACCCAGGTGGCTGGGGGAGATGGCGAGTGAGGAGATCAGGACCCCCACAGTGAACCGTGCAAGGATGCCGCCTGGCCAGGGAGTCTGGGGCAGCTTCTTGTAAGAGGTGACATCTGCAGGGAGTCCTGAAATAGCAGGGAGGCAGCTGGGAAAAAAGGCCTTGCAAGTGGATACCAGGAGATGGGCCATTCCCTCCAGATCCCACATCTGGGTTTGAAAAACTAGTTCTCTTACTTATACCCTTCTCCCCACCAGTGTTTAAATGGAACCAGGAGTTCCACATCCTCACCCTTTTATTCCCTTTTCGGTGAGCATCTGACTGGGGGAAAACCACCACGGGCCAGGCTGTGAACGCGGCCCGCGTGGCCCACGTGGCCCATGGGCCTTTCTGATGGCTCGTGGGTCTCCCGAGCTGCTGGCTAGGTTTCTGTCTTCATTTTGTGCCTTTTTACTTCTGGGAACAAAGAAGCCCCACTTGTTTCTGCTAAGCATTAGCTATTTTATGGGCCATCGAAGCCAATTCCTGGAAGAGTTGGGTTCACGGTTTAAATAAATAAATAAATAAAATTTGATTGGAAAGCCACAGATCGCAGCTCAGTCTGAGTTTAAAAAGTGGTGACGCTGAGTGTCCCTGACAGCACTCGGGCGGGGTGCGGTGAGTGCAAGAGAAGAATTTTTATTTTTCCTAGGCCCCTGGAATTAAAGCCTTCCTACTCTGGAGGATAAATGGAGAGAAACCGAAACCTTTTCCCTACGCTGTTATCGTGCCAAGGTACGGAGATGTGAGCAAGGTCGTTTGACTTTGTTTTCCATTGCTTGGTCAAAAGCGCCCTCCAAACTACTTGGCTTCAACACAAAGGAACCAAAAAAAAAAAAAAATTGATTAGATTTAAATAATGGAATTGCCATTAATATCGTCCATAAAAGATGATTGATTCTGACTTGGATTTATGGGAAGTTGGGCCTTGTAAAAGTAAACAGAGTGGCAGTCGTTCAATGTTAATACTGCTTTATGCACCACGCCCCGCACCCCCACCCCCAGGGCTGGTGAAATGGATGGGTTCCCAGCGGCCAGGTCTAGAGAGTTATCCACTGTGTGGATTTAGGAAATCAGCCTGCACCTGACCCTTCCTTCCCTTCCGTGAGATCCTAAAGTGAAAATTTCTGGGGCGCCCAGCAGCTTGCACCTCTGCTCTGTGCAAGCCTGTAGCCTCCAATAGGACCGAGGACTTCCAGATGGCCTTGTAGTCTCTCCCTCTCCCTGAACCCCTTAAGAGCTCCCAAGCTTCAGTGGGCTTGCTCTGAGCTTCTCTGCAGGTAGCTGGGCGTATGAGTCGCCGCAGCATCTAGCTTTGTTCTTTTTATGGTCCAACAGACGGGTCTTTAGAGCAGAGATGTGAAGACTGCAGGTTTCGGAAGCAGTTTCTCCATGATTCATTACTCATGCTCAGGAGGAGACAGAGGTGAGCCCCAGTCCTCAGGAAAGTGGTGGCAGGCTCTAAGTAGCCTAGGGCTCTTCTTAGGAAGGACTGGTGATTGAGGGTGATGGGGGTTGCCCATGTGCCATGGGGCCCGTAGCCCCCACCCCACCTGCCAGCATCCCACCCAGCTGGGCCATCTGTCCCCTTCCTGACCTTCTCCTCCAACCCAGATAGCTGGCTCTTTCATCCCTATCCAGGCAGCTTGAAACCGTTAGGACAGTCTCCCAGTCCTCTAGGTGCTATTAATCCCTGTCCCCCACCTGTGCACTAGCAACTCCCAGACCTGTCCTCAGGGTCTGCCAACATGGCCCCTCGCCAGGCTGCCCCTCTGGGGCCACAAGACCTCACAGCATTCTTCAGCTCTCCAGCCCGCTCCTCGACCTGTGCTTCCCACCTCCAGGAATGGCCGCACCATCCACCCAGATCCCAAGTCAGGAATGTGGGACCCCCCCTCCTCCATCATCTCCACCCCCACATCCCAGCCTTCTGGCTCCATCTCCCAGCCTCTCCCCCATCCTTCCCTCCATGCCCATAGCTCTTGGCCTGACTGAGGTCTTCCTCAGTTCTAGCCCTGTTTCTCTCCCCACCTCCCTCTTGCCCTCTTCTAATTCCTACCTGCTGGCTCACAGGGTCTTCTCTAGGGGACGAGCCACACCCATCTGCCTGTCCCCATAAGGTTAAGTCCTGCCCCTGCCCATGTTGAAAGCACCCCCCATGGTCACGTTCAGGTACTTCATACCACAGTGCCTTTCCCATGCTGTCTGCTCCACCAGCAGTGCCATTCCCACACCCACCCAGACCTCCTCCCAAAGCAGAAGCAGCCATCACGTTTGTGCTTTTCTGACACACTGTCCATACCTTTAATCCAGGGAAGGGAATGACCCTTTGAGGGCCTTCCATATCAGACATGTTTGGAGCTGCCTGCCTTGCCCACACCACCTTCTGGAAACATCCATACCCACCCACAGCCGCTGCTGCTGGCAGCAGGTCATGCAGCGTCCCTGCCTTCAGCGCATCTCCCAGACGAGGAGCCAACTCCTGATTGCAAGGGTGCCCTTGCATCGGCTGGCCAGCAGTTCAGGACTGCTTGGTCCTGGCGTTAAAAAAATCAGCTAAACCTGTAGGATCTCTGTCTTCTGGAATGGAACAAAGGGAACCAGAGACAGTTCCATGTGGGGCCATGCACTTGAGCCAAATGGTAGCAGAGTTGCAAGACAGCAGTGATTCCGGGCGTCTGTGATTAGGAGAGGAGGAGAAGGGAGATAAGGGAGATGGTGAACCGTGGGCAAGAGGCCTTGTTCCCGCTGGCTTTCCTGAAGCCTCACCACCACCTCACAGCATCTTCCTTTAACATGAGCTCAGAACCCTAACTAGAAGAACTATTTTTTTTACATTTTTACAAGTAAGTCCGTTGAGGCTCAAAAAATGTTAGGAGACATGCTCAAGGCTATAGGGCGAGGAGGAAAAGAGCCAAGATGTGGGCCCATCTTCCTCATCTATGGCCAAAGCCTCTGGCTCAATGCTTGCCAGCCCCATGTCCCAACCCATTTTCCGTGATCACTGTCCTCGAAGACAAGGCCGGGTCTCTTTTGCCACCGTGTGCCCACTGCCTCCCAGGGGCTCTGACATGACAAAAGCATCACATGCCTGATGGGTAGGGCTGAATTTCTGTGTGCCCGTGGAAAAAGGTTTGGACTCTGAGCCCAAAAGCCAGAATTCAAGTGCTGCCTGTCTCGTTAAGGTTGTGCAACCTCTCCCTTGCCAGCAACAATGGGAAGAGCCCAAAATGTCACTGGCGGTTGCAAGAAATGGTTTCTGAGGTCCTTGTGTGCTCTAAGATCTCACGGCTGTATCCTCTCCGCCCGCCTGCCTCACAGGAATGACAGAACATAGAGCCCTGCACATGCTTAGCCCACTGGCGTTTGCCCTGAGCTGCTTCTGTGCATAGGGCTGCCCTTTCGCACAGGTCCCCGGAGGGCCCCCACCAAGGGTCCTTCCCCTTTCGTGGCTTGGGGCTTGGGGGGGATATGTGCCGCAGCCAGCCGAGCTGCAGTTTTCAGGCATCCCTGATAGCAGCTTTGCCTAATGAGGACGCAATGCTTACACATATTTTCATTCTTTAAAAAAAAAAATCAGCTATTAATTTGTCAGAATTATTCATATTTTACTGATGATATTTTCCATGTATCTAATCAGGGAGCTCATGAATAGAAATGAAACTATTTAAATACAGAGATGGTGTACATTGTAAGATCTTGTTTTCTCAAGCTGTTTCAGAATGCGGCGCATACATTTATTTCTTCTAAAAACAGGTTTTTGCAACCATCAAAAAAAGTTTTTTTAAATCTTTGATTAAACATGACTCTATTCAAATATGCTAAATGGGTGAGAGTGGCGTGTGTGTGTGTATGTGTGTGTTTGCACACACGTGGTCACTTGAAGCCTGTTTTCTGGGCAGGAGACAGTGTTCGGTGAGAAAGGGGGAAAACACATTTGGATAAAAATCTTTTGGATGGATGGATGGATGGATGGATGGATGGCAAAATAAAAGTACAAATTGAAATTGGACTGAATAATATTCAAGATAATTATTTGTACAATGTAGACTTTTTTAAACTGCTCAAAATTCCAGCAGCACTTACCTCCATTGAAAGTGGCTTGGAATCATTAAACAAAGCCAGATATTAAATATACTACTGCTATCTCTCGAAACATTAGCAAGTAATGTAAAACACATGGCATCTACTCAATGGAAAATCTGAGAATACAAATTATAATAGTTGTCTTATAAGACCTCTGGGAAGCTTGAACTGAATTGCTTAATTCCATTAATAACAAACTATTACTCTAGCTATTAAAGCAACATAAGGTAATAGAGATCATGTCGAGAGATTGCACTGAGGCTCTTTCTTCACCTAGCACAAATTTATTCAGGGGCATTGATAGATTTTAATTGACTATGGCAACTGAATAGCAACAAAGGAAATTGAATGTCTTTTGAAAAGCTCCACATTTTGTAGAGGCAAATAGCAACACCAAAATGAGGGTTTGGGGGAGCTGGCAGAGGTGAGAAAGGACGTTGAGGAGCATCTGTACCAGCAGCTCCTCCGCAGAGAAGTTTTCCCGTGACCCGAACGGAAGGTTCCTTGGGAACAAGCACACCACAGGCCCGAGCATCTTTCTCATCTCCATGTGGTCCAAACTGAAACGAAACTGCTCCAGGCTGCTGTAAAGACACGTGCTTTCTTATGAATATCCGTGGGGCGTGCTTCCAAGATAGAGCATAGGAGGGACCTTCATGCAGGCTGCTGAGTCCTCTCTGGAGAGTTCTGAGAACAGAGTTTGTTTCGGCCTGAAGGCCTACCAAAGGTGTCTGTCTGACCTCGCGTCGTGGCCTGGCAACAGCGTGAGGGACCTTTCACCCTAGACTGGCGATGGCGTGAGGGACCCCTCGTCCCAGACTGGCAATGGTGTGAGCGACCCCTCATCCGAGATGGCAACGGCGTGAGGGACCCCTTGTCCCAGCCTGGCGATGGCATGAGGGAGCCCTCCTTGTGGCTTTGAACCTGAGGACCACTAAAGACTCCCTCGGGTCCTATCTCGTCCAACACGGATGCTGGTGACCTATCACCTACTTTTCTCTTCCACTTTTTGGTCCTCTGTCCAATATGCATGGTCCCTCTGTCTTCTGCTCACGCCCTGTGAGCATCCGGTGTCTGTCCTGCATCTCAGATGGGCCTTGCTGTCTGTGAAGTCCGTTCTAGACGCATCCACTCAGGCTGCCGTAACAAAACACCCCAAACCAGGTGCTTTCACAACAGAAACTGTTCCTTGTCGTTCTGGAGGCCTCGAGTCCAAGACCAGAGTGCCAGCATCCCCAGGTTCAGGCGAGCACTGTCTTCTTGGCTTGCGGACGGCCACCTTTCTGCTGTGTCCTCACATGGCAGAGCATGAGGGAGAGAAGGAGGAGGCAGACAGAGGGAGAGCTTTCTCTGGCGTCTCTTTGTAGAAAAGGACTAATGCTGTTGGATCAGGGCCCCACCCTTAGGGCCTCATTAAACCTGAATACTTCCATAAAGACGACGTCCAAGTACAGTCCCGTGGCAGGTGAGGGCTTTAACAGGGTGCTCTGAGAAGGACACGATTCAGTCCACAGCAGTCTTGAAGTCCTCTTCTCATCTGATTGGGCTAATCTCTCCTTCCCCACTCGCGCCCAGCCCCAAGTACCCAAGTGCTGCCTCAGCTCCTGTGTTGGAAGGGAAACCCAGGCACAAGGGGCTGCCGGGAGCATCCCTGTGGTTGCAATTGTAGAAGGTGGTAAGGAGCCTGTGGGCAGCAGAGGAAGTGGCAAAGTCGCAGGGCACCCCCCGCCCCATCCCCTCCACACTATGCTTGTTGACGGCTTGGGTGCGGATCACGGCGCCTCCTGGCCCCGGGCCAACCATGGTGTTGCTGCAGAGGAATTGGAAGGTCATGGCTCCTGATGTGTGGGCTTGCCACCGGTTTGGGGGGTGGGTCCCGAAAATCATCCCATGTCTGCGAGGTTATCTTCTCATTATTTTCCGCCCAGGGTGCCAGCAGGCGTAACATCCGACTCTGCTGTGTCCGCTGGGCTTAGGGACCTTCTCTTTCTCTCTGCCCATGGGTCCCAGCTTCTCTGTGGGACATCGCAGAGGACCTTTGTGGGGCTGGCCTGCGGCACACAGTCGCCCCTCCGTGTCACGCCCCAGCGAGGGCACTTGTTCCTTCGGGAGTCTTGTCGGAGCCGGAGCTCTGGGTGCGACGCCCCGGAAGGGGCTCTGGCTCCCGGCAGTGGGCGCCTGCTTGGGCGCTGGGAGAATTTAATACCACAGCCACTGCGGCGCACGCATGTGTTTGAAAACCTCCTTGGCAGGCAGGACCTCCTAATTTTTTCCACTTCTTGTGATTAGCGTTGCAGACTAATCCTAGCACCAGACTCAACACCAGCTGTTCTTCCCCCACTGCTTGTTTTTACTTAGAGACCAAATTCTGGAGCTGCTGCCGCGTCGTCTGGGCCCAGTCCTCGCCTGCCGCCTGTCACCTGCAGCGTGACCCCGGGCGAGTCATCCTTCTACTGGCGGCTGCCCGCCTGCTTCACGCTGCCTGGGCGGCACTCCCCCGTCTCAGGGTGCAAGGCACGCTTAGTGCCAAAGGGGCCTCTGGCTTACCTGCCAAGACGGTCTGCGAGCTGCCCTTCCCAGAGCCACACTGACCCTAGAAATCTGGTTCTGCATCGCAAAACATCAGGCGTCCCTGAGTACCCACCGCAGATCTGTATGTCCTGTGCTCTATTCAAAACAATGCGTGCAGCATTTAGGTAAGTTTTATAACTTGACAATAAGAGAGCACACATGACCCCACCTCTGAACATAAGAACTGGAACAGGGCCAGACTATTGAAATGGCCCGTTTTGCTCAATTCTTTCCAATATCCTTACATTTAGAAAGAGGTCTGCAGGAGGAGCATTGGCCTTGGTCCCTCTCTCCTCCCCTGCCCCACCTTGTGGCCCTCTGGAGGACAAGGACCTACCCCCTCAGGGGCCCCCAGTTTGCAGCAACAGCACCTTCCCCCTTCAACGGGCGCCCTGGCCAGGAAGCAGCCTCCAGCCCAGCAGGAGTGGCTAGAGCTCTTCTGCGGAGTCTGGGGAGGGTGACAGGCAGGAGGTCTCTCAGCTTTGTGAATCTCCCCGGCATCCCCTTTTCTTCCTATGACAGCCATGGCAGTGCTGGGAGGAAGGTTATTTACAGCGTGCACACACAGGAGCTCAGACGTCTGTATCCTTCGATGCCATCAATTTGCATTTCTATGAGAGTTTCTCACATACCTGGAAGGCCCTAAAAACAAATCAGGAGTGTGGCATATGGGACATTTGCCCTCCAAACACTCCAGCGTCAAGAAGAATTGTGATTGTCAGAAATATCATATTCCTGTCGAAAGCACATGAAATCAGCTCTATAAATTGGGAAACATAAGTCATGGTTATATTTGTTTTGCTGCCATAGAGGAATCACAAATGTCTCATAGAATAGGAAACAAAACAAAACAAAACTGTGAGCCCTTTTAGAATGACTTAATGTCCAACCATAGCCCCCTCTATCCAGCTGTGCTGTTTCTCTTGGTACGAAATTCCTGACTCCCTTCTGTCCTTATGTTTTTGGGGCCAGTTGGTTTCTTTCTTGGTGAGTGCAGTTTATTGAAAATAGGATTAAAGTAAATCACTCTTTTGTGCTCTTTTGCACCGTCTCCATGGCTCTGCCTGTCCGGCGGCCGCCCGCTGCATGGTTCTCTCTCCTTCCTCTTCTCTCCCCACTCCTCCTTCCCTCTCCTGGTGCAGAATTCCTGAATCACAGGGTCACACGCGGAGCTGATGGTTTTCGAGAGTAGAGCCCTGCTCAGCGCCCCAGCGCATGCCCCCCACATCACTATCCCCAAAAACATTTTAGCTAAACAGGCCTGTGGTTGAGGGTGGTGGTGGAGCGGGACAGTGAGCCCCACCGCGGTGAGCAGAGGTAGTAGAAGTAGATAGAACTCACCTCTGCCTGGAGGGAGAAGGCGGGGCGGAAGGTACTAGAGGGGTCTCGGAGAAAGGGAACAAACAGCTGGAGGAGTCCGCGAAGGTGTATCCCTCAAGCATCTGCCACTGGATCCTAAAGCAACATAGGATCCAGAGAAGCAAAACCACCAGGTGGGGAACGAGAAGGCTGGCTGACACCGGCACGTGTGTGAGTGACTCACACGAAGGGCTCGAAGCTAAGAGCACGACTGTGGTCGGGAGTGAGGGCCAGGGGCCTGGGTCCTGCGCTGAAGCTCGGTCTGTGTTGGGTTAGCCCTGAGTCGAGAATGTCCAGGGGGACAGAAATTGGTCTAAGGATTACAGGAATGGTTGACTCTGGATTTCAAGCCAGAATCCTAGGATCTTATATACTGGCAGGGAAGCCAAATTCTGTGAGCTCTCAAACTCAGATCCTTCCATGATCATTGTGTGTGTGTGTGTGTGTGTGTGTGTGTGTGTGCACATGTGTGTTTGAACCGAAAAGTCCTCCTTTGGAAAGCAGGCCTGGATTTCCCTGACCATCAGGAGGTCTGAGATTGGGGCAGCGGTCAGTCCCTCTTCTCTGAAATCCCCATGGACCCTCCCTTCTTGCATTACTGCCTTGGCCCCAATGCCGAATGGGCTGGGGCTGGCGTGCCAACAAAGGTGCCTTGACATCCCTGTGAATATGACAAATCAAAGCCTGCGGCCCTGCCAGGCAGGGAGCTCTAGACCTGTAGGTGGAGAGAAGCCCCCCTGGCTGGAGTCAGCATTGAGAGGAAGGAGACAGCAGGCCAGCCGGAAGGAGAATTTGGCCCTGCTCTAGCACCCAACTCAACACCCAACCACCACACCACTGCTTTCTTGGCACCTCCATGAGGAAATGTGGAAAAATCAGGAACTTTCTGTAATGGTACTACCCACAGTCCAGAACGTTCTACAGTCATGGAGCCATTCTACATTATGTTGTCTAGTCCCTTTGAAAACCTCAAATGTGGTTCCTGTGACTGGGGAATGGAATTTTTAATTCTATTCAAGTTACATTGATTTCAATTGAAATAACCCCATGGGCCAGTGGCCACAGTATTATTAGCAACACAGCTCCAGGTGACCCACAGCAGAGCCTGGCTGAGGCTGCTTGATTCCTCCCAAAACTCCGGAAGATCTTGTCCCTTTCTGTGCCTCGAAGTGGCAGAACATGCCGAGCTCTCAGAAATTATCCTGAAAATCAGAATGGGCTGGATGCTGACAGAGGTCCCTGCCACCAGGCACGTTCCGCTTAGTAGTCAGAAGAATTGTGCTCTGCATAGGAGAAGATCCTCCACGTTCCCCCAAAGCTATTTTCCCTCTTGCTGTACAAAGTTTCCTCCGCTCCAGCTGTCTGAGGAAGTGCTTTTGCAAGGCTTTATTATTTTTTATGTCTTTGGCATAGTCACCGAAGCTGTGCCTGGGTTCCAACTCTCTGTTTGATTGCTGGCTGTTCAGGATTCACTCCTGACCAGGGTGTTGGGGTTTCCCAACAGTTTAGAGTTTAGAGTTTAGAAACAGTTTAGAGTTCCTACCATGTCTCTCTTCCTTGGGGTTTTTGGAGAGATCAAGGGGCTGATTGCCAGCTTTCTTAGGAAATGGGCAGATGGAGGCAGTTTGAGCACCATTCCACTGAGAATATGTGCCCTCTTTGATATAAGTTAGGAATGCCTAGATAGATATTTATTTTCTTGCTCCAGAACTGCCAGACCCAAGCAGTAGCTCGGTTTGGGGTGCTTTGTGAAGTGCCTGGCTCGGGTAACTGATGGAGAAGTCAGACCCTTCCTGCTTTCAGTGATCTTGACGTCCTGGAGCAGCAGGGATACTAGGGAGAAAAGGGAGCCGGTCAGAACCTGGGACGAGGAGAAACTGGCCTTCAACCTTTGGGAAAGGGGAGGTAGCGCCTGGTCTGTGCCTACCCCCACCAGCCCCCCAGGGAGTAAATCTTATGGGGAAAGAGGTTGAGGGGGACAGCACTTAGAGTCCCAGAATCTCCCAGACCCCTGCACGGACTCAGGAAACAATGGAGGGTGCAGGACATAGCTCAACAGTCTCATGGTGTTTACGACACATCTTTTCTTCATGGGCTGCTGAGGATTCCAGAACCTTAATCTAGAAATAGAGCCCTGGTCCACTGGCTGGAAAGGGTGGAAACAGATGAGTAGGGGGTGTTTGCTTTTCCTAGGATGGAAGGCTTAATGGTTCATTTAAGAACATTTGCTTTGGGTTTAGCATTGTTAAGAATAATCAACTTATATGGGGACTCTCCTGAAACCCACAGATATGTACTGATGCCAGCTGTCCAGCAGGCTCTATGCTGTCCTCCAGCAAGGGAACAGTGAATGCAGTCACCTCTGCCTTAAATGGTGGACGCTTCCCAATATGGTCTGGGTGGGAGGACCAAGCTATTGAGACAGTGTTAGCAAGGAGGGACACTGGGTAGGGTAGTCGTGTCAGACACCAGTGTGCAGAAGGCAGCAAGCAGGAGGGCTTCATGGAAGAGAGAGAAACAAGCTGGGCCTCAACGTGAGTAGCAGGCTTCAGATGTCTGAGAAGAGTGAGGGGGGTCTCTTCAACTGTGCCGGTGGGAGAAAGAATAAGTGAAGGGAAGCCACGGGGAGTTTTATTAGTAAAATCTTCAGTTATTTGGGTATCTGCTTTTTGTGTTTAAACCTTATGAATTGGCAAACCACCTGGTACCATTTGTTAGGTCCTGGTTTGTGGTTCTAGAGACCCCCTGACCATCACCCACCTCCCCCCGAACCAGAAAGGTGGAGGAACAGACAAGACTGTGATAACGAGGACATGATTTATCTGTGATGGCCAATCAGCTGTGACTCTGAAGCCACTCTTCACACATTTTCTGTGATTTAAAACGCAGTTTTGGAAGTTGATTTCTAGGTTTATAAAAAAAAACCCGTCTATTTTGAGTTTGGAAACATAATTAATTATTTCCTAGAAAAGAGTTTTTAAACCTGATTACTTTCCCCAACTCCATATCTTCTTGTGGCTAGTCTAAAAAAAAAAAAAAAAGAAAGAAAAAAATCAAATTTCAAATCATGCACGCGGAGGGAGTAGCTTTTTCGAGTTCAGTTGACGAGGTTGCACTTTGACATGCTTTTCAAGATTTGAATATTTTTATAAATCATGATTATGCTACTGTTTAATGAGAACAAAAGTGGAAATAGCATCTGCTTGTCTGCCGCCGAGCCTCTCCCGGCCTGTGTGTGCTGTCTGGAAAAGTTGTGGCCCAGTCTGGAGAGCTGATGAGTGTCTTGATTAGCTGAAATTGCTTCCTGCGGTAGTTCGGGGGCGTCGGGGCTGTGATGAACTGGGTCATTTCAGGGATCCAGGACGTAGGAGCTGCTCTGAGACTCAGAGCAGCTGACAGTCTAGCTCAAGTCAGAAACCCCCAGCATGGACGCATGGGCTGGTTTCCGTTCTAGGCGTAGCTGGCAACTTGGGGTCCATTCTTGGCTAGACTGTGCACTTCAGCAAGGCAAGAGTAGGGGCTGATAGGGGTTGAATTGATGCCAACTGAGATGCAGGTGTGTGGCTGCTGTTTTTGGAGCAGGAGGTGGTACAGGCACAGACAGACTCACTAGGGGTGGAGAATGGAGACAGTGCAAGACAGCAGTGGAAACAGCTCTGCAGTGGGCATAGAGGGCAGCTTAATGCCATTCTCGTTCAACCCAATCATTGGTGTTCAGGCTGAAGAAACTGTGTCAGCAAAAGAGTTTAAATATGGTACTCTTTGTTTTCTGTGTCTTCAAATGTTGCAACATGTTAGTTTTCTTTCAAAATAGTGAAACTAAAAATGTTTTTGATTTTTAAACTGTTACCATTTTTATCTGGAAAACTCATCCTTCCAGAATTCCTTACCACCACCACCAACCCCCCAACAAGTTCCTTTCTAACTAACAATGTTTAATGTAACTTTTATGTAAGGAAATGCCTAGCTCTTCTGTGGACAGTCCATCAGTTGCACAGACAAATGCAAACATCAGTGTAACCCACATCCCTATCAAGAAAGCAACCATTTCCATCAGAAAGTTCCTCGTGCCCCTTCTCAGTCAACCCCCTACTCTGGACACAATCCCTGAATGCCTTGTCTTTGCTGTGCATTTGAATCCAGTGTTTTAATTTAAAATGTCACCTGCATTTTGAACCTGAAAAAGGATTCCTTCCCCTGACAAAAGTCTGCTGCTGGCTCCCAGGAGCCCCTGTAGTGACCAGGCCCAGGAGACCTTCTCCAGAGGTCGCCAAGCCCCACCGGCTCAGACTTGAAGGTCGTCTAAAGTCTCATCAACTGCACACCTCCACACCTAGTCGGAGACATCCGCGATACCTTGAGAACAATGGACGGCAAGAAAATCCACTCTATGCTTTTTCCAGGATTGCTTGCATGCAATTGTGCCTGCTGAGCAGGAGGGCTCCAGATTAGAGAGAGAGAGAGAGAGAGAGGCCTGCTTGTCGGCCTGCATAATCAGCATTGAACATATTTTTGCCCCAACAAAGAGAACAGTGTGTTCCTGAGATGCTGCTATGCGGCTTGGAGGCTCACTGGTAGGCGGTTCTCCTGGGAAGGAGTCAGACTTTTCAGCAGCACCTCATGCCCACCCCACCAACCCCCCCCCCCTTTTTTTTTTTGCGCCAGACTGTCTTGCTCCTGAGAAGGGGTCTGCTCCCGTGGGGCCTAGCGGGGGACAGAGATGGCCGTGGCTTCTGTGCCCCTTCATCCTTCTGACAGTCACAAAATGCAATTCCTGCAAACCCACCTGTCTTCCCAGTGACTGCCTTTCTCACACTACTGTGGCCCCTTTCCTGCCTCTTCAGATGTGGTGTGTGTCTTATGTCACAGTGCTGAGTGCACCCTAGCTTCTCCCAGGAGCTGCTGTGGGTTCCCTGGGCGCACTCTCCGATCCATCAGTCTGTCCAGCACTGTGCTAGACACCACGGACGGTTCTAGATATAAGCATCCAGGCAGCCAGCTACCAGACAGAAGTGAACCAATAGCCAGGCTGAGGTGAGACCTACCTTCTAGGTCAGGTCTCTCCCTGGGGACCTCCTGCAGCCAATTCCACTGGTTTGCTCACTAACACTCCATTAGGAGTCAGGTCTTTTCAAGGAGACCAAGATTGAAAAACTGACTTCTTTTTTCTATTTATTTTGTGTGTGTGTGTGTGTGTGTGTGTGTGTGTGTGTGTGTGTGTATCTTACCTATAATTGTATTTTCCTTTTGAGTCATAAGGGTTTAAATCCAGAAAAATAACCGAAGACTATAGGTGCTTTGTTTGAATGTCGCAGTCACACCCGTGGTAAAGTTACCCTGAGGCCAGAGAATTAAAGATGTCAAGGATTAGGATACAAGATGCGTGGGCAGGCCACCAGTGAAGGGGCTCCCTGGGACCCGCACACCCAGCCCTGCACTGGGAGGCCTCTGCTATCCCTCTGACCTTTGACAGGCCACTCTGGCCTGTGCCCCAGTCGCTCTATCCGAGTGAAGGCTGGGCTGAAGGTCAGAGGTCACCTCAGCATGACCGTCTGTGGCTCCGTCATTCCTTTATCACCAGTCACTTAAATGTCTGCCAGGATCTCTGCCAACTACACTGGTGAAAGTTAAATAGGTTTTAGAGACTCAAACGGGGAACAACAGAAAAGGCCACAGGGGTAGTGCTGTCCCACCGGCGGCTTGGGCTTCCTGTGGCCCGTGTGCTGCCGTCACCACAGAACAGCCCCGCTGGGCCAGCTCCGACTGCGCAGCCTTGCTTATCCAGGACGAAGGCAGCCGAAGAGAGCCACAGCAGCCCAAGGCCAGGAGGCACCTTCGCTTTCTTTTACAGAAGCTGCCCCATCCACGCTCTGGCTCCCACCAGACCCTGGGGAACAGAGTAAGGCCACAGGGGAGAAATGAGGGCCCTGACCCCAAGAGGCAGCTGCTGTTGGGGAGGAAGAAGAAGAAGAGGCAGGCAGATCTCCAAGCACAGCACTGAAGGCCTTTCGTCCTCACACACGGTCCTGCACTTACGGCCTTCTGTGTTTCAGCGAAGAAGAGGCCGGCCCTCGAGGCCGCGTGAATGATGAAATGCTTCTGTGTGCCCGAGTCCTTCCTCTTCCTCCGCAGGAGCCCGTTGGGCTGGGAACATCTCAGAAAAGCACTCCATGAATCAACCAGCGAGGTCTGCAAGAGCAGGGGACAAACTGTGGTCTGGATGCTCCCCGCCCAGGGCCTCAGGGCCACGGGACCTCGGGAGACCCTGGGAGCTCCGCCCGCGTCGGCTCAGGCCAGGCGTGGGTCTTCCTGAGAACAATCCCGGGTCCTGAAGGGAAGAGAGTATGTGCTCCATGTGTTCTGCTCAGGGCCAGACACATTTGTAACCCATTTCTAAAGTGTTTTTTAAAAAATATTTTTTTTTAGTTAATAGTTGATGCTTAAAATAACAAATGCCAGTTTCCTAGAAAATTCACTTCATTTGGAAAAAGGTCAGAGTGTAAGTGATGGCCCGCCAGCCTCAGCTTCCCGGAACAGGGACGTCTGAGGCACTGAGGGGCTCCTGCTGAGTGAGCGGCAGGTGTGGGAACATCTCCATGGGCGTCCCCGTTGCTCACAGAGGGGCGGTGGCTACGGGTCTTGCTTCAGTCCTAGCCCCACAGCTACAGGCAAGGACTCAGTTCTGTGTTCCCCTGGGCAGCGTGGCCTCTGGAGCCCCAGCAGCAGTTTTGGGTTTTTTTGTTTTTTTTTTTTTTTGTTTTTTCAGCAAAGGGGCTCAGGGTCAGGCTCAGGGCCTGCCCTGAAACGGGGTCATAGCTCCTATTGCAAATGGGACTAGAGGAGGGACAGGCACACGTTGGGCCGAAGAAGGGACTAGGCCACAGATTCCCTCTGGTCCTGGTGCCAGGGCTGGGCACGGATTTAGCCTGTAGTAATGGTGTCCCTGCTCCGGGCCCAAGGCTGGGGGCTGCGGCCAGGCAGCTGCGTCCCTGAGGCTCCCGGCCTACTGGGTTACAGCCCTGCCGGTAGGTGAACCCCTGGCCCTTCCCCGCAGGGCCCCCAGCCTTTGCTGGTGGTCTGGGTGGTCTTGTCTCCCAGGCAGTTGTCTCAAACCTCCCCTGGTGGGCACTGTGTGGCTTTGATCTGCTGACCTGCCCCCAAGAGGCAGCCGTTTTCAGAAGGTTTTTCTGCCTTTCATCTTCCCGCAGGGAACAAACACCCTTCGTTTCTCTCTTCCCTTCTGCTAGAATGCTTGGTCTTCTGTCATGCTGGTCTTTTATACACTGTTCTAGAAAGGTTCTCACTCAGTGAGATGTGTTGTTTATCCTATCCCTCACTTTCTTTCCAAGTGGGGAAACTGAGGCCCAGGCACTGATGGGAGAGCTAGGGTGGAGAGCCCGTGATGAGGGGTGTCAGAGGAGACTAGCCTTGTCCTGGCAGGTGGACCCCTGAGCGTCCCCAGGGCCCAGTGACTCCTCCCCCCAAACTCCCAGCACACAGGGGTAGAGGGTCTTCTCCCAAGATGTGGGCTGTGTAGCTAGGAGGCTCTCTTCTGGGTGGTGTGATGATGGTGGGTGTAATCAGTGCCCCGGTGGGCACTGACTTAGCTACTCCTTAGAGGTCTCTGCTTGCCTGCAGGGCTTAGACTGTACCCCTGGTTTCAGAACCCCCTATCCTGGCCATGCTCTGTCCACACTTATTTCTTCCATCCACCCCTTTTGGTGAGGGCTTCAGTTGCATTGTCTGCTGACCCTCAAGACATCGTACACTCTGACTCTGGTGCCACCTTCCCTGCTCTGCCCCATCCCTGCCCCCTGAACCAGCCATCAAAATCCTAACCCAGTCTGTTCCCCCAGCCCCAGAGGACTCTGAAGAGGATGTTCCATCTGTCACATTCAACACCAGGCAGGTCCCAGCCACGCTAACCGGGTCGACTCCTCTCCTCATGCAGCCGGGCACCTGACCACGGGGGCCGCTCTCAGGGAGGGGATCCGGCTTCACTCGGCCCCGTGCCAGCCTCCACAGCAACCAGAGCACTTAGCTGCTGAACTCCTAAAACCTGCCGTCTTCCCTTTTAAGAAAATGATAAGAAACATGCAAACTTCCCCAGGAGTGGCGGGCATTGTCCAGATGTACTCCAGATGGGCATGACTTAGAGCCCTTTCCTGCCCCGGGGGGTTCATTTTCCAACAGGCTGGGCAGCTGGCCTCATTAATGGGTTATTCGTTAGGAAACGAAGCTGCTTAGCTCCGTGCACTTGAAGGAATGGGAAGCCTCCTGTCCTGACCCTTCCCCACGTGTGTCTTGCAGATGCATCACTCTACTGTCTTTGCCGTGAAATTCTGGCTTCCTTAGCAAACAGCTCCTGACCCTCCCACGTGGTGCTGAAGAGTCTCAACCTGACCTTTATCCCACGGGCCTTGTCCTAAGTCAAGGACAAGGACTCTGGCTGCTCTCTGGCCAGAGTATGGTTATTCGGGGCCATTACCTTCTTCCCTGTTGCTGCTGAGATTACACTAGAACATTAAAAGGGGCTTCACCCAGGGCCATGGGAGAGCACCAGGGAAGTGAAGACAAAGAATATCACATCGCTAGGCTGTCTGGCTCCCCCACACCTGCCTCTCCTCCCCAGCTCCTTTCCTGGGTCTCCCTTAGTGATGGACACCATCACAGCACCAAGTGGTCACACCGTAACATCCTGACCTAGAGGGGCAGGCGAGATGGAAGCAGAGCGCCCTCAAGTCCCACCTTCCGTGTCTGGGCCCAGTGAGCCCTGTACCCCCAGCACCTGCAGAGTGGGGCAGAAGTCTCTCTTGGAGCTCTCCAAGGACAGGAGGAGGCTGAGTTTATGCGAGAGAACTTCCCGACTCAAACTGTTCAGATTTTTTTAATGCAATGCAGAAAAGCCATACCCGAGGCCAGAACGGGGTTGCCCCTAGGCTTGTGGCAAAGTTGTGACTGTGTGTCCCGCAGGCTGCCCCTCGCCATCCTGCATGGGGCTGCATGGGGTGGGGGGGTCCGTGCTGTGTGTCCACGTGCTGGCAATCCAGGGAGCCTGCGGGCACCACAAGTGCCAGGATCCTCTGACATGAGGGGCAGGAAAACAGGACATTTAAGACAAGAAATAAAAAAAACCTGTGCGGGAGAAGGGCCGGTTGCAGAGACCAGTTTGTCTGTTCTGACCTGCCAGATAATAGGATTACACATGCCTTATCGCTGCCACAAGCTGTCTGGGTGCCAGCCCCCATCTACGCAGTGTGACAGTGGGACACACGTCCTTCTGTGCCACATCCTTCACTGTGGTCACAGCAACTTGCTTTTGGGGACCTGATATCCCCAGGGTCTCAGCTTCCTCACTTTGCAGAGCCTCTAGGAAGAGGTGACTTTTTTTTTGTCTGTCTAGATTTTTGGCGTCTGCCCTTGGGTGTCTTCACCCATCTCTTGGTTCAAGAACCCAGCTTGCCGTGTGTCTCTGTAGGCAGCTCAGTAGGCCCCCACTGGGGCCTGACCTTTGGAAAACTCACCCAGGGCAGCACGTTTGCTCCCGCGGTTCTCTTTGTCCCCTGGTCCATCAGGCCCTCTTTTCAGATCCCCAGCAGGGGTCTGGGCCCTGCCTCCCAGGGCCTGATGCTGAGCACAGGAAGGGTGTGGCCAGGGCCAAGCACCAGGGACACCCTAAGACCAGGCATCTGCTGCGGCATTTGGGGTTAGGACTTCACCTTATGAATGGAGGGACCCATTTCAGTGTACTGAAAGCACCACCTTGTAGGGCTTCTGTAAGGATCCCATGAGTTACTGCTCACTGGGCACAGGCCTGCAAAGCTGCCTGGCCCGAGGCAGCCACGACAAAATACAATGAAAAATCAGGAGAGGAGCTCGGGACGGGAAGCAGCAGCTCTGCTGTCCAGGAGGGTGTCGCTGGTGGCGTCCTAGAGACATAGGGTCATCTCTGCCCCTGTATGGCCCACCGGTCGCTCAGATACCCTGCCCCTGTATGGCAAGGGCTGACATCTTGGGCGAGAATGGCGAAGGATGCCCACATGGGCCGGGGGGTGCTGTGCTGGGCCCTGGGGCTGGCCACCAAGTCCAGGGTCTGGCATTTGGACGGCAGTATGGAAATTTTCCCTTTCCTCTTCTTTGCCCGTGTTTGATTTTTTCAAGTTCATAACCTGTTCTCCTCCCTGGATTTGGGAGAGTAGGGGAGAGGAGCCGAAGATGTCTTTAATTAAATACTGCCACTCCCTCCTCCTTAAGGTCATTGACAGTCAATAAAGAGAAGGAGAACTCTCTCTTTAGAAGGCCTTGCAAATGAAAAAAAAAAAAAAAGAAAGAAAGAAAGAAAAAGAAAAAACCAAACTACTGAATGCAAAACCGTTCTTATCACGCCTGCATCCTTCCTTCAGTTGTGATTTAATATGTGCATGGTGCTATATAGAAATACAAAGCAGCTTGGGAAAAAGTCTCAGCCCTAAGAATCTTACAGTATTAAAACTCGAGTAATCCCACACAAGAGGAAAATGCAGCAAAGCCTGAGCTTGGCCCCCACAAACCGGTGTGCTCCACCCCCTGCGACCCCGGGGGCTGTGGGACGTCCCCGGAGAGCCTGCACGGGCTGCTTTTGACAGCTGAATTTTATTAACTGTTTTTTTTCATTACTCCTGATGGGTCTGGCAATGAACTCTTATCAGTGTATTGTGGCGAGTACAAGTCAATTAATTTCTTTTAAATAACTTCAACTGAAATCCTATTTGATTTATATTCCAAAAATGATTTCTATTCCCTTCCTTCCTGAGATTATAGTCCCGGCTGAGTTAATCACACCGGCCGTACAGATACCCATACCCCAGGGAGAAAACAGGATCAAGGAGGGAAGGAAATGAGAAGAAGGTGGATCTGAGCTTTCTAAAGACCCCTTTATTCAGTGTGAGGCCATGTGCTCGGTGACAGGAGAGCTCGTTTAAATCCTGCCTGCAGAAAAGCTTATTTCTCATCGTTGGGGCGAGGGATGAATCGAGAAACACACAAGATGTCCAGAAGGTAAAGGAGCCCTTACTGAGAAGTGTGGCCGGTGGCCACTGTGGCTGCTGAGTTTGGGTGATGAGCCAGAGTTTACTGCAGGTTCTGGGGCTGGTGACCTAGAAGCCCCCCACCCCCACCCCGCCTTTATTTTAGCTCTGCCCTGGCTGTGAGCTCTGAGCTTCATATGTCACCCCGGGCACGGCAGGGGCGCGGCGGCGGTCCCCGTGAGCAGAGCCCCAACAAGCTTCGCTGCTGGCCTGCCCGCCTCCCAGACGGGCACCGCGTGGAGGAGAGGGGCCGCCTTCCCGGGGCCGCCTTCACTGGCAGGGCCGTCCAGGTGATAATGCCCGGCTGAGCTGGGAGGCGGGGTGGCCGTCACGTGCTCTCAGAGGAGGCAGGCGGCACGCGCCGGTGGCATCTAGCCCCGGAGAGCAGAGCTTGGTGCCCGGCTGGGGATAACAACGAGATGTTGGAGCTCCAGGGGAAAAGCCGGTGGCTGCATTCCCGAGGCCCGGCAGGTGTGCGGCTGGTGAGAGATGCCTTCCCAAGCCCTCATCGGCCCTGACGCCAGGATACTGAGCTGGGCCTGGCAGATGTCTGGGTGACAACAGGTCACACGCAGCCTTGGGGAAGGAATACCCGGCAAAGAATTCAGGGCGGCGAAAAAGTTTGGCAAAGATGAGTTTGGGGGGGATATATATATACATATACATGTATAAATTATTGTATACATATATATGAGCTATCATATATACATATATAAATATTTATATAAATATTTGTATTATAATATGTATAATAATATAAAACATATATAAATATATGTATATATTTGCACAATATCTGCCATGGGTGTGGGATTAGTTTGCTGGGACTGCCCCGACCAAGCAGCTCTGATGAGCAGCTTAAACAATGGAAGTCGCTTTTCTCACCGTTCTGGGGACTCGATGTCAGAGAGGAAGGTGTCAGCAGGGTTCATTCCTTCTGAGAGCCATGAGGGGGAGGAATCAGTTCCAGGCCTTTCTCCTGGGCTTGGAGATGACCTTCTTCTCCCTGCGCCTTTACGTCGGCTTTCAGATTTCCTCTTCTTACAGGGACACCGTTGTATTGAACTAGGGCCCACCTTAATTACCTTCTTATAATTAATTACCTTTGTAAAGATCCTGTCTCCAAATTGGGGTACAATCTGAGCCACTGGGGATGAGACAGTCAACGGGGGAACTTGGTGCAGGGACACAGGTCAGCCCCCTGCGGGATGCAGTCCTGGACAGGGAAGCTAGCAGGTTTCCCCAAAACATGAACCCGGGACTGCCAGCATCAGAAGCATCTAGGGCACTAAATAAAAATATGAGTGGCTGAGCCACACACCAGATCCACAGAAGCAGAATCTCTAGGGGTGTGTCTCAACGTTTGGCGTTTAAATAAAGTAAATTAGCTCCGGTGATGCCGGTGACAACAGCTCCACCTTGAAGGAGATGCCTCGTCGAAGGAACGAGACCTTGATGAACAGTCGGAGAACACGGAACCCACCGTCTGATCGCCTGACCAGTGACACAACAGAGACCCATGTGAAGGAGGCAGATGCAGGAAGTAGGATGCACTGGAGAAGCCGTCCTAGAGGTTGTTTCCCACATCTCCCTCTGCACAGAAACAGTTCGAGGCCAAGGACTAGAAATACCTAAGGACAGGGACGCTTGAAGATGCGAGGTTCTGTATAAAAAATTATCTCGGTGTGAAGGATCTCTCTGAGCAGTGTACCGCTTTTGTCTTTATCAAAAAGCAAATATTGTTCTTCTCTGGAAGTCCGATTTGCGGTCTTGGAATGGGATATTGGTGCCTGAGGCATCAACCCCCAGCGAAGGTCTGCTGACTTGAAGGGTTTGGATGGTGTGTGGCCGGGGTGGCTTTACCTCTCTGGAGGGAGATGTGCGGTGGGAAGCAGCAGACAGGATGGGTCTGGGCACTGCTGGTGACTTCTGACTCCAGCAGGCCAGGGTGGATGTCATTGTCCTAACTGACATTCGTCCCACCTATCTTCCTGTGTGTGTATTGATCCCAGCCAACGGATACTGGACAGGAGAGCACTACGGAAACCTCTCAACCTCTCGGTGGGAAAGAACGTGCTTGGAAATGGGCAGGGAGCACGGTGAGGCTTGTGGCCTTGGGGGCTGTGCTCGCATCTTCTGGCTGGGTGAGCTTGGCAAGTTACTCTCCTACCTACGGCATAGTCCTGTGTTGCACATTAGATAAGTTAATCACAAGAGGAGTTTACCGTAGGGCCTGGAATGTAAGTCTGCAATAAATGTTAGAGATCAATATATTTTTTTCCACCTGGGTGAGTGATGTTCAGAGAATTTACTTCAAATAAGTGATCATGGCTATTCTCTGGGGATGGGCTAGTCCCTAACATCCATTCTCCTTATCGTGGTCTGTATAGCTCAGTGATTCTTCTGCTCTGTGCTCCAAGCTAAGGCGAGGAATCTTCGCCACTCCCTCCCCCACCCCCAGGCTGAAAGGAAGCATTAGGCCGTGCAGGGTCCCAGCCTTCCTGCAAGGGGCAGGGCCCAGTATGTGCGAGTGAGTGTGTGTGTGTGTGTGCACGCGTGCGCGCGCTTCTGCAGTCTCGAGGTCACTACACACTGGTTAGAGAAGGTCTTTCCTAGCTCCTAGAGATGCTGGAGCCAATGGCCCACTCAGGCAAATTTTCTGTTTGTACGGGTGGGACTCTGCTTCCTGGGAGGCAGTGTCCCCGACGCACACTCGTCACTCAGATTCCCTCAGAACCAAGTTATTGGCCATGGGGTATAGCCAAGCTGCTGTGGTGCAGCCCACCGTCACTTATCCTTGGGGTAGGCCCCCACATCTAATGGTCCCCTGAGGGCAGAGGACAGTACCCTTGTCCTCCTGGGAAGCCAGCTTCTTCTCCAGGGTCTTTACTGTCCCACTGTCCAAGAGTGCCTTCTTCCCTTTGCGTGTGATTTAAAATCACAGAAAAATGGTGGATTTGAACAGAGAGGGAGAAAGATCAAAGAGGAAGAACACACTGATGGTTCTCTAATCCATTTTTTTTTTTTGCTAACAATGGTATAGAAACCCATTAGAGACAATTAATAAAAGGCAGAGCTCCCTAGTTGAATGAGGGTGACCTCCTCCGGGAGCTCCTGACATCCCCACATGGGATCCTAGCATGTCTCTGAACCCTCATGGAAAACCCTTGCTGTGTGGGTGTTCCCCTTGCTGTCTCAGCCCGCCCCCCACTGCCAGCCTCTGTTCATGACGGTATCCACAGCACCTTCCTGGCCGAGTGGACAGAATGGGGTCCAAGAGAGGAGAGAGACTGATTCTTCCAGAACACGGCCGGTTTCCTTTTGGGTAATCATCGCAGACTCCTTGGCCCAAATGCCCTGTGTGAACTTGACATTTCTGTACTCCCCTAGTATCTGACTACCAGAGCTAACTGAGGCCTGAGCCGGGAAGCTGAACAGCTTTGATGTGTTAATCCGGACCGTCACTTGGCCCACTCTGGTTCCTAGTCTCCTCCTCCCTCCCACGTCACTTAGGGGACAGGAGGACAGTGGGAGGGATCGGAAATGCTGGGCATCGGGAAGCGAGGACGAGCCTCATGCAGGACCCACTGAAGATCCATGGACTTCGGCAGGCGAGCCTTCAACCCCACAATGGCTCTGTCTTTAGACTTCACATCAGCCTACAGCCACCCCAATTTTCCCATTATTATTATTTTAACACCACATTGGCCCTATTTTTAAAATCTGCTGCGCTCGAGCAATTTTTTCTGACGTCAGGCGGCTGCCGGCAACTCTGCTTGAAAACAAGAATAACCAAATCTTCTAAGGAGTAATGCTGAACCTGCTTCAAACGCAATAAATCACAAAAACCATTGTTTACGATAAGTGGTATCTGATTGCTGTTAGAACCTGTGTTTATTGCTTTTGTGCATTATGGTCTCTTGTAATTTGGACAGCCAGAAATTGTATTCCTTTATGCGGTGCGTAGGAAGGGTTTGTACGGAGGGAGGCATCTGTAATTACGCTGCCAGCAAGTGGGGCTGCGGAGCCTCCAAGGAGCTTGAAATGCAATTGCCGGGTTTTCATCTGAGGAGCTTTGCGTCGGGCTTCCCACTTCTCCTGTTCTTGGACCCCTCCAAGCTCCTTTGGAGACCTGGACAGAGGGGGGTAAGTGGAGGGGCCATGGAGCCGTGGTACCCCAGGTCAGGTGGCCTCTGGGAGAGGAGCGTGGGGGGAAGCTGGGCAGATGGTTTTCCCTGGAAATTGTTCTAGACGCCCCAGTACATTCCTTCCGTCTTTCTCATCCTGACAAGTGCCCACTCAGCTTCCTCAGCGAGGGCTGACAGCAGGGGTCCAAGGACAGCCAGTGGCAGGATTCCTGGGACCACCGTCTGCTGGATTGGGGAAGAAGCGACTTGGCCACGGAGGCTGGATCTTGACGCATACGGTGCACAGACGTCATCAGTCAGTGAATCGCTGATGTGGCTTGTTTCCTTGGAGGTGCGATTGGAAAGAGGGGCCATGTCTGGGTCACCGTGGGTCAGCTCTGCTTCTCATACCCCAAACATCTGGACTCACAGGAGAGGGCTGAGTTTCGGTTTTCATTCTCTCCATCTGTCCCTGCTGCGTTTGCCTCTGTCCATCCTGCCTACGTCACCTGGACGGAACCCACCTGGCTTCCCCATTCCCCCGTGCCTCCGCTTCCGTCAGAGTCGCCCGTGAACTGGTGCCTCCGCCCACGGTCCCAGTCCCGGGGAATTTCAGCACCCCTCCATGTCTTCAGCCTGAAAACTGGGGTTCTTCCCAGATGCCTCTCTTTCCGTCCACCCCATTGCCAGCCCCGCACACTGAAGGCCCTGTTAATGCCCTCAGTAGCCAGTCAACGCCAGGTCTCATCAAAACCGCCTCCTGACTTCCCCACATGTCCCCCTCCCCGTCCCCGCCTTCCCTGCCCTGCACTGGGCCCTGGGTTATTCCTGACAGGACCCCGTGCCAGACCCCCCGAGGCTCCGGAACCTGGCTAGTGTTCAGAGCCATGCCTTGGCCTCTGCCTTCTCCCAAATCGCCACCACGCCCCCCTTCCCTGTTAGACTCCACTTACCCCAAGCTTCTTTTAATCCCTGAACAATCCATGCAGCTTCCTGACTCTGTTTCCATTACTAAGACGGTCTCTTCGTGTAGAAGGCCCTTCCTCTCTTCTTCACCTGGTTGGCCTGCTTTCAAGACGATTCTGGCACCGGGTCCCCCAGAAACCTATTCCAGCTGAGCCTGCAGGCCCTGGGGCCTCCGTCCCTTCTCCCACAGCTCCCTGTGTTCTTCTGTGTGACTCTAACCACATTATAATCAACCAAGAGCGTCCCCCCCTTAAAGGCAAGAATGTTGTGTTCCCTGTCTGAATGTGGCCAGCACCATGCCCAGCCCACAGAAGAAAAAGAACTGTTCACGATATGTGTGAGAGCAAGTTCACTGCCAGCTCCCCAGCAAAACCACACCTCTGGGGGGGTGCGGTGGGAGGAGGTCCTTGCACAGCGCCTGGCCATCCCGTCTCCCCTCGAGGGCCTGAGCATTCACTTGGGACAAAGACTCAGTCTAAGGAGTTCCAGCCTCCCGGGGTATCTCTTGCTATCTTTCTCTCTCTCAAATAAAAATAAATAAAATCTATTTAAATAAATTAAATTAAATTAATCTTTTGAAAAAATATTTTAAAAAAATAAAATAAAATAACCCCCCTTGATACACACATACACACGCACACGTGCACATGCTAAACTGGCCAAACTCAGCTCCGAGCCCAAGAAACAAGAGATCCTTCCCCTCCCCCTCCTCCCACCCACCCTGCAGACCTTCCAGGGGTAATGCTCAGAATTTGGGTTTTTGTGGCATGACGCAGCAAGCTAGATTATGAAATTGGTCTCTGTGGTCTAGCCACACAGACTCATGACCACAGATGGCTTTGTCTCTACAGGGGCGTACAGTCTGAGTCCCAAACAGCCGACTTCCTGGCAGTCTTTTTGGAATTCGAGCAGCTCACCAGCACGGGTCTGGGAAGTAGGACCCCAGTCCAGTTGGCCGATCAGCAAACCCACCAGGACCCCGGTCTGGGCTTGGTCTGGGCCCTGGGGAGGCCAAGGAGGAATCAGAGCACAGAACCCCTGCTTCAAAGCCCCTGTGGTCTGGTGCGGGGTAGCAGTGCCCTGGGCACACGGACCTAAGTCTCCCCAACCTGGCTCTGAGGACAGTGAACGGAGGGGCTTCGGGGAAGAGGAGGCAGAGTGGACTGGGGCGGGCCGATGACTGGCGTGCCTCCGCAGAGAGCACTGAGCTGGCGCCTTCACCAGCTGCCTCGTGGAGCTGAGACCACAGGGTCTGCCAGACAAGATGTATGCCAGACAAGCTTCTCGCACCCCCCGGGTCTAAGGGCAAGGCCGAAGGGTAGCATTTTTTAGCCTCTCTCTTTTCCGGCCCAGGGACCTGCCTTCTGTGAACGTTTCTCTTAAAACTTAGAAATAAAAGCAACTGGACAGACATTTTTTTAAAAGAACCCAATTAGTGTAAAATTTGAAATGATCAGCCTTTCAAATTCTCCTTTCATCTTTCTAACGTGCAGACACAGAGGGATACCAGGCTTTCATGGTTTCTGCTTCTCTCCTGATGGGATTGCTCTCTGCCTTTCCGTCCATACTATGAGGCTGGACAGCGGATCGAGAGGCCCTGTTCCCCGGGCTGAGTTCCGCTCGCCGGCTCCCAGCCTTAGGAAAGTACTTAGTGTACCATCTTCTTGCCTCAAATACACTGGGCTTTCTTCTCTTTGAGCCTTGCAAGGTTAATAGCACGGGAGAGGGAAGTAGGTATTTCTCTTCCCATCAGCTATTATAGGGACAAGTCATTGTCCACCTGTAGTGGCTCAGTTTTCTCATCTATAAAATGGGCATGATAAGAATACTTCTCTCAGAGGGCACCTGTGAGAAGCAAATGAGATACTATGTGGTTCATAAGAAATACCGAGGCAAGGGTTGGATAGAAGTAGGATTTCGAGTAAATACTGTTACCACTGTTGTCAGGAATTATTACCTGGAAGCAGACAGGCTCGGTGAGCTGGGGGCTTACATCGCCGACCCGCCGCTAGCTTTCGAGAACATCCTGTTCAATAGTGACGTTTCCTTCTTCAGGCCAGCAGCTCCCCCACTCTGGGCCCTGGCGGATCTAGAATAGAGGAGACATGGGAGGTGCCCTCTGACACCTTAGCCCACATCACCCTGCCCCTTTAAGATTTGCATAAAATGTTCAGGGAGGGTTCACTACGACATCTTTTTCTTACCTAGAAAGAAAGATTTTTTTAAAAATTGGGGGCCCACCCATTTGACTCACGAGTGAAATGTCGGTCCTCTCTGGGGAGCAGTGACCATCCAGGCCACCAGGATGGGGAAGCAAATCCCTTCCCTTCTCTTGCCTCCCATCATGAATCCAGTGACTGTTCCCCTAGAAAGAGTGACTCTGGATGATGAAAGGAGTCCCCAACTCTCAGACCAACTCGGGAAGCAGCCAAAGGGACCTATCCCGTTTGAACAGTCAATGCTTTCTTTTTATTAGTGACTCCCTGGGAGCAGGGAAGGGGCCGGGTCTGTGAGGCCAGCGAGGGCCAGGCAGCTGAGAAGGAGGAGCTCGTTTCTGGAAGTCCTACACACTGTGCCCTGAGATGCACTTTCGGGGCCCAGGGCTGTTTAAGAGGCTCTCTGGCAGCCTGTGCCCAGAGGCTCTGTAGGAAGCTGTAGCCTCCAGGTGGGGATGGAGCTCCCTGTGGTCAGCTGACCCTGTGCCCTGCTCCTCCCTTGCTGTCAACCTGATCTGGCCACTCCCCCCGCCCTCCATACGCGCAACACTTTCTAGCCAGCGTTAGCCATCACCACCTCAGGCTTTGGGTTTCCCAGGGCTTCTGGCCCCCTGCCCTCTTCCTCCCCACCTCTTCTTCCTCTGGGACATCCTCACCTGCTAATTGAGCTAGAAGGTGCCAGCCAGGCCAGCCCTGCGGCAGAACTGGGCTCCAGCCCAGGACTGGGGTGTCACCTTGCCTGAGAGCTGTCAGCAGGGTGGGTGTCAACTTAAACCACCTTTGAGTATTGCATGCCCCGAGACAAGCGGAGTAAGGGAGACTCGGGGAGAGCAGGATGAGATGGAAGTCTTCCCCGTCTCGTGGAAGAGGATCAGTGGCCACTCCGGGTCAAACAGACTCCAGCCCAAACAGAGCCAGATGCCCCTAGAGATGGGGTCCTCTATGGGGGTGAGCATGATTAATTTTCTCAGGCTTGGCGTCTGCTGTTTCATGGGACCCAGGGCAAGTGCCTGTACCTCCCAGGATCTCAGTTTCCTAATCTGTGCAATGGGAGGGCTGGGCCAAGAGAAGCCTATAGGAGCCTTTCAAGAGCCTTTCAGTCTGGCCTGCTATGATTCATTGACTACCTAAAAACAAAGACTTACAGCTGGACTGGGTGGTGGGAGAGAGAGAGAACAAAGCCTGCCTTGTTTGCTTGTATCGGAATCCAAGGAGTAGACTCACTGGGATTTCCCACCCCGTGCTGGAGGTCAAGGCCAGGCCACTGCCATGACTCCTATTCCCCCAGTCCCTAGACCGAAAGACCACCAGAACTCACTGGAAAGGGTCGATGCCAGTGAGTAATTACACAAGTCTTTTCTTTCAGTGAACTATTTACATATCCCGCTCCGCAGGGGGAAACAAATTTCTGCATCATAGCGCATGAAAGTCTTCCCATGCTTTAAGGCTACTTTTTCATATATTTTTCCTTAGGACAACACAAATCCTCATTATAGATATTTCTGTATTTTAGCAAAGGGAACCATACTCATAGTAATGAGATCCCTGAATAAAGTTCAGTTCATTTTCATCTCTTTCCTCCCCGAATATTACTGCTGGAAATGTTACATTATCATAAACCAGAGTTCAGGTTGCATATAGGGTTTTAACAATTGTCATTTTTCTCTGGATACAAATTCTGATTACTGCCCACATTTTACAAAGACCCTCTCCCTCACTCTGGGGTTTTCTTTGCAGGTATCTTTGACTGCTGGGCTCACAATCCAGACAATGAGAATTAAGAGGGATTATGATGGTGTCGTTCTGTGTCCTCTGTCCCTCTTCTCTGCCAGCCATCTGAGGCTCAGAGCCTGGGGCTGGGGTGTATGTGGGAGGTAATGTGAGGGGGGTGATGCAAGGGGCTCCCCTAGAAGACTCTCCTTCTCACAATCCAGAAGAACACCTAGAGAAGACTCTGAGCCCAAGGCCTCCAGTCTGGGCACTGCCTGCTGTGTAGGAGACCCCTTACAGGCGATGTTTATAGGCTGGAAGCTCCCCCCTCGACCATATCACAAACCACTGGCAGTCTGATGCTTGGACTTCACGAGGGGTTCAGGCTCAAGGGCGTCTCTTTGCCTCACTGAAGCTGCAGGTGCGCCTGCCTGTCACTGGCATGACAACTGATGGGGCCGCCGCGGGTGGGGAGCTCCTCGCTGACTCAGGCTCCATCTCCTTCCTGTGGACTTTCTGGGAAGCCCCTCCCTCAGTGCCCCCCCTTCCTGCTGTAGGGATTAAGAAACTGTCTTTGGGGCTCCTGGGTGGCTCAGTTGATTAGACATCTGACTCTTGATTTCAGCTCAGGCCATGATCTCAGGGTTGAGATTGAGCCCCACGTCAGCCTCCGCACTGAGTGTGGAGTCTGCTTAAGATTCGCTCTCTCTCCCCCTCCCTCAGGCCCTCCCCCACCTCTCTCTCTCTCAAGAAGAAGAAAGAAACTGTCTTTGGACTCAGATAATTCTATATTTGAATCCCACTTGTAAGCTATGTAACCCCAGGAAAGTGTCTTCATTCCTGTGTAAGATTCTTTGCCTGTAAAATGGAGTTTTATAATAACTACAACTAAGTTGGGAGGATGGAATTAGATTAATTATATCAAATATCTTAACCAGTGCTTAGTACCCAGCAGTGTCCTGTAGGTGATGGGGTGGCTGTACCTGTTTTCATTCCCACCCACACTTCCTCTAGCTTCTCCTCTGGGTCATCTTCTCTTTGTCACTTTTGCCCCCCAGTAAAGCCCTAACTTTCTTTTATTTTGACCATGTTGGGTAAAGGCTCCCGAAGGGACTATCACCCCCACACCCCTCTTCCACAGCAGTGCCCATCCAGGGGACGCTCTCGGAATGACCCCAGGACTGTCTACTTTCCAAACAGCCTCACTCCCACAGTAAAAAGTGGGCATCACTTGTATCCCTGTCTCCTAGGAGAAAACAGAGGTTCAAAGAGTTCGGGCCAATTGCTCAAGGACATGCAAATGACACATGTCAGAGCCAGGACACAAGGCTCCGTGGAAGTCCAAAGCCCTCACCATTTTTTTTTTCCAGCGTAACAGTATTCATTATTTTTGCACCACACCCAGTGCTCCATGCAATCCGTGCCCTCCCCAATACCCAAAGCCCTCACTCTTAACCAGTCTGCAGCCCTGAGTGCATCCTTTCATATGCAGCGGGGCTTTGATGCCCCAGGGGTCCTACGGAGGTAGTCTGGATGTTTGTTTGACCCTGAACCACCGAAACTTGCCCTGCTTGGTGAGGCTTGCTTGCCCTGCTTTTCCCAGTCTTTCTGCTTCTTTTCTCATCCTCATTCATTCAGCTTGCTATGGCCAAGCAACAGCACCCCCGCCCCTCCTGTGGGCCTACTTGTGTGCAAAGGAAGCAGTTCTAGGCCGCCAACAAGGACACTGTGGTTTTGCTGTGAACAGGGAGCTTCTGCACGGTGAGGCCCTCTGGTTGGCTTGTTCGAAGGCTCTGTTTGATGGCTTCTGGACTGGTGGCTGTGTTCGGGGCAGACTGAAAACATTTTGCTGTTTGAAAAGGATTTTTTTTTTCAAGGTTCAGTAGTCATCCAAGTGGGGTGGGAAGAAGAGGCGGGTCCTTCAGGTTCTGTTCCCATAGCGTGGGCTGCTTGCCCCAAGGGGACCCAAGGTCTTGCATTCTGAGAGGAGATGCCCATGGCCCAAGCCCTGGGGAGGGGTCTTGATCTCCTCCAACCCCAGCCCTGGGTCCGGACTGTCTTATTTTATTCCTGCCTCCAGGGTCAGCTCTCTCTAGATGGGGTCATGCCACCCACCATAGGGGCCAGGCTCCAGACCTATGAAATGGGGGCTTGGCAGGCCCCCCACCCCCACAGAATTTTCAGAGTAAACTCCGCCCTGCATACATTGTAGGGGTCCGGGCGGGTCATTGCTTGCCCCAGTCACAGTCCGCGGAAAACTGCCCCTGTGGGCAGATGTGAGAGCGGTCTTTGTGGAACTGAGTGTTGGAGGCTGCACACCTGCCTCTCAGGGCTGGTTAGGGACACTTGGCCGGGGGTGGGGGGTGGTGTTCCAGAACCTCAGACGCGAGGGGAGGGCAGAGGCGTTCTAACTCCCAGAGATTCCTTTCACAGCCCCAATTTGCATTTTGCTCAGCAAAGTCTGGACCAGGAAAGCTTGGCACCCGGATGCCAGTGAGGAATGGCACAGCGTGTCTGGGGCGGGCCGGGGGCAGAGGACCCGCGTTCCGTGTGAGGAGACCAAAAAGGGTGCAGATGTATTCTCCCACAGTGAGTTTTCGAATTCCTCTTATGATCCTTCTTCCATTCTAAAGCAAAGGACATAAATGCTAAACTATGTTCTTGCTGGGGCTGATAAGGAAACCAGTGAATGCGGGAGTCTCATTAAGAAAATCCTAAAATTTTCGTCTTATCACTGCTGCAACATAATACAGTAAGTATGTTAATTCTAACCTCGCTCAGCCCCCCCACCCCTGCAATCCCTTTTAGCTACGGCTGGCAGGGCCAACTGCGGCCCCGCTCCAGCCTCAAGTGCTGTCAGATCCGGATTTGTCTCCCTGCCTCGGCTTTATGGACAGAATCTCCAATTTGAGCAGACAGGGCTTGGCCCCTTTGCGCTACCGGCCGCTGCTGCAGTCGCTCCGTTCAGCAAGCATTGTCTGAATCCCTACTGTGTGCAGCCGAGGGCAGCGGGAGCCGGGAGCCGGGGAACTTCCAGGTTGGGACGAACTCATCTCCTTGTGAGAGCCAATGAGATGAGGAGGGAGCCCTGATTTATAGGCCAAGCCGCCGGCCAACCTTGTCCCCAGCAAAGGCTCGTTTCAACAGGCTTCTCATCCAAGTGATTGTTAGCTGTTTGTACGGCTTGGACTTGGCAACGATCCTACAATTCCTGCTAGCAAAGAGGGAACAGGAACCTTGAAGTAAGTGCTTATCTCGTAAAGAGACGATTCATGGAGGAAGGCTTGTGCCTCTTTGGGGACTGGCCTAGATGCCTCCAGCCGGACTCCGTCATAGAACTTTCTGAATGGCTTGCCTGACTCTTCCGAATTCCTTCTCCATCTGGGGTTTCTCTCTCTCCCTCATGACACCGCAGGAGCTAGGTAGTGCAGACTCCAATATTCCCATTTCCCGGAGCGGGAAGCCAGCGCCCTCATGGTGAGGGGACTTGCTCCGGGGCGCCGGGAGGGAGTGGCCGAGCCTGCCCCGGCACACGCTGGCTCCTCGGCCGCATCTCTTGCGCTCCACCAAACCCGGAGCTGGCCAGGAGGGCAGAAGACACAGCCTGGGCACAGGCACCAGCCGGGCGGGCCTGGGCCCCGTGCAGAAGCTTGTGCTCAGAGGGTCGGAGGAGAGCCTGGAGCGGCTGCATCCCCTGGGGACTCGTAAGAGGTGCCGAGGGGGGACGCCGGGCGGCAGCTGCAGTCACACTGATGGATGTTTGGATGTTTGGATGTTCGCAGTGAACGAGTGGGTGGCCGCATGGCTGGCAGGCGGCGGGGGGTGGGGGGGGTGGGCAGGCATCACATTTCTGCAACACGATCCCATCCAGGCGCAATGTGGGGCGTGCAAGGGGAACTGGGCAGCCTGGCGTTCCTTCCCTCGTGGTCTTCTGCGCGGGGAGGAGCTGGGGGCCAGATTGGATGGGGTCGGGGATCTCTCTGGTTCTGTCTGCTCCTCATCTTTGCCCACCACTCCAGCTTTGCCAGAGGAAGCAATGCTATACGACCCTCCCAAGGCCCAGGAATACAGACACTGCATTTACAAGTCGGAGTTCCCGCGGGGACAGAAAGGAGAGAGGAGCACATTTGGTCTGAAAATGTTCCAGGAAAACGAAAGCCTCCCAGTCTCCCTGCCTCTCAGCAAAAGAATTAGAAAAGCCTTTTCCAAGTGTGTGTGTGTTGGGGGATTCGAGAGGAGGCCCATTTATGTTTGCTGGGCGTCGTATTTGAAAGTATTTGCTCCCTATAATTTTTTTTATTCAAACCCTCCCGGACTTTGGTTCTCAGCTGGGTGACAGTGATCTCCAAAATCTGCTGACATTCTGGCCCATAAAAATACATACTGTAACTTGTAATGAGAGGGATTTGTTTCCAGAACATTTCCCTGAGTCAGCAGAGCACCCAGGTGCAGCCCCAGGTCCGGTCCTGGAGACGAGAGGCCCAATGCACCCCTGAAGGGTGCTGGGAGCTTAGTGTACCCATCTAGACACGGAGGAGGGAGGAGGAAACCAGAGGAAGCTGGCTCTCTGCAAGCTGGAGAAGCCCCAGCCTGCCCCTGAAAGAGAAGAGCTCTCCCTTTGTTCCCTGCCCACTGCTTGTCCCTGAGCGGGCCCCACAGGAGGGCAGAGGAGACTTCTGGGGCTCGGCCCGGAGAATTCCTTTCTTTTCTTGCTTCCTCCTACACCACGTGGCATCAGATCATAACATTTCTGTTCGGTGCTGTCAGTGCCTTGGTCTGCCGAGAATGTCTGTGTACCCAGCTCCCTTGGCCAAGAAGAACCGGTGCCCGGAGCCTGCTGGCATCTGCTGCTCCCTGTCTCCCTCCCCCCCACCATGCGACAACAGACAAGGAACAGTGCCTAGCCCAAGGTGGTGGGGCAGAGCTAAGCAGGAGGCGATGCAGGCCAGGCCCAATCCTTAGCTTGCACATCTGGCTGTGGCCCCACTTCAGCCCCATCCAGGAAGGATAAGATCCAAAACCAGCTGTGATGGGCCTCACTCCTCCAAAACTTAGTGACCCAACAGCTCCAGTGCCTGCCCCCCGCCATAGGGAGGCCTGTGGGGCCAGGGCCCACCCGCTATTTTTAGAAAGCTATCAGGTGCACAGGATAGGCACTTGCCTTTTTCCACCTGCTTGGGGTCATTATAGGGATCCTATGTCTCTGCCACAGGCCCTGCCTGTCTAGCAGGAGCGTCTCACTGTGCTGAGGCAGCCTCCTGTCTCCCTCCCAGTGTCCCCCAGCCAACTCTCCAGCCTTGCCTGGCCATGACAAGGGAGCCACTGAGATCCTTGGCCCCTGGTCATTCTGTCCTTGGAATTACAAATGTTGGACCCTAGCACTTGCTCTCCCTCTACTTCCTTGAGAGGAAGTTCTCAAAGGTCAGGAAGTACGGTCGGGTCAGGAAGTGTCTTGAACTGGGAACCCAGCACGGGGAGTGTTGATTCATGGAGCAGAAGGTCCCAGAGCCCTTGTGCTAGCAGGAAGGGGCACAGCGTGTGCGGTCAAGTGGGGTGTCCCCGTGGGCGCTGTGAACTTCATTCCCAGCAGATGCAGGGGGCAGTGGGCTTTCAGAGAAAGCTTTGTACGGAGGTGGTGCATTGGGAAGGGTTTGATCGGGGAAAGCAGGAGGGAAGGTGTCACAGGCAGAGGGAAACTCCTAGGCTCTGCTCTTGGCCTGGAAGTGGGCTAGGACCCAGGGAGACAGTAAGGCTTGCACAGCAGGCTGCACAGGGACGGCACGAGAAGGACCTGCAAGAGGTGGCACCCCGTGTAAAAAGCCTTGAATGCAAAGAGAGGTGCTTGGACATGATCTGGCGGATCGGGGGAGGGTGGGGACACAGTGGGCAGCTCTGCTCCCTGCGGCCGGCCTGCCGTGGGCCTTCCTGGCCATGGGGCAGCATCTTCATGAATTCATGAAGCCCCCCGACCGCCGCTCGAACCCCATTCCCAGGTTCTGTGAGTGTGGTCAGCTGGCCTGACTCGGTGGCTCCCAGGAGCCCACTGCTGACATCTCTTCCCAGCTCTGTGGTCACTGCCTTCCCGTTGGGAGCTCGAACTCGAGCTGGGAGCATTTGTACAACAGAGACAGGCAAATGCTACAAATCAGGGTCTTGCGGTTCTGTTTGCTTTGTCTGCCCCCCTCGCCACCCCCCCCCCGCAAACATTTACCAGCACAGCCCTGGGTGATGGTGGCGCCTTTGTGACCGTGGCGTGCCTTCTTCCCTGTGGAGGGGGCCAAGGGTAGCAGTGGAGACAGGACCATGGAGCAGCCCTGTCATTAGCTGGTCAGTTCGAAACCAAACTTCTTAACCTGGACCACGGGGGTGAGATACTCCTCACCCGGGGGAAACAAGCTCCTCCGGCCTTTCTGCTTCCTCACCTGTGCCAGCTGGGGCCACAGTGAACTGCTTTCTTAACAGTCAGTCTGGTTAGTCTTGCCTCCCTGGTGAAAACGCAGGCTTTATTTGATGCTTTAGAGTCGCAGAGCCCAGAGAATCCTCCCAACAGCCTTGTGAGATGAGTAGCACAGCTCTTTTAGAGATGCGGAAACTGAGCCAACTGGTAGACCCCAAGCTTTGACCTTGGTTCCTGGGACCCTCCACCGGGAGCTCGCTTCCTGAAAGGAGGGTTTCGGATCATCTGTCCCAAGTGAGCTCAGAGATCAGGAGCCCAGCCTCTTGCAGGAGATCAGAGTTCAAGGCCTGACTCCGGAGACAGGCCTGCAAACTGCATCACCCTTACCCCTCAAGGCCTTGCCTCCCAACAATGGGCATTAGTGGTGGCAAGGAATATGCTGTTGCATTTGTTGCTCTTTTGAGAAAAGAAAAAAACCTGGCTTCTTAGAGCTGTTGTATTTTATTTTTCTGTAAAGAGGAAATTAATTTTAGTCTTTCTTTTTGGTTTAAAATGTTGTTCTTTGCTTTTTCCGCCCTACAATTTAAAAGGAAACATTTGTCTGTTGAGAAAAGAAATGATAATTATAGACTAAAAATTGTTTCTATTCTGATTTGAAAAAGTGACAAAAAAAAAAAATGCCATCGCACAGATGGGGCCCTGCTGACAGAGGGTGTTTAACAATGAAGCCCTGGGCCGGTTCGGGGCTCAGGGTGGCATTTGAGGTGGATTTGAGCTCAAGTATGGCCCGGGAAGGGGCTCTACCCAAAGCCGGGCCTCATTCTGGTGCTAGTTAGTAGTCACTGTGAGATGTGGACCCTGCGCCCTCCAGGTGGCTGAGCAGTGAGAGGAAGGAAGGGTGACCGGACGTGTTCCCTGTGGATTGCGTGGCCCCAATTAGGGGAGCTGTGTGGACAAGGTCAGGCAGTCCCTTGCACAGCCCCCCGAGCCGCACAGCCACCTCGCTTGACTCCCTTAGCTGAGAATTTTGCTTTTCAGCTTCACTAAATTACAATTGTTCCAAGTCCCTCGATCAATAAAGCAGGAAACTGATTAGACTGTGAAATTAAACTAATAATGCCACACTATTAACCCTTGATCAATGGGGAAAGAGCTCAAAGGGAAGGCTGTTCCTAAATCCATATTACCCTTCGGATACATGTATTTACTTTTGGAAGAACTCTGAAGAGCACACACGCTCCCTAGATTCCTTTCTTTCCCGCAAAGGCGGCACGATTGGCAATGCGGTACCCCCGGCATGTGTGACATGGAAGCCAAGATGGGCCCGGGAGTGCCAGGTCTGCAAGGTGGCTGGGCTAGGGCAGCGCCCTGTGTCTCGGCGTGGCTGCAGGCCATGGCCTCAGTGCTTCAGCTGCATGTGTTAGCCCCACCATCCCCCCAGCCCTGAACTGCCTTTCTGGCCTGTGGCTCTGGTCACAATCCAACAAAGGCACGTTTGTTGCAGTGTCGGGGACTGTGTCTCAGGTGCGGCCAAGTCCTTGGAGGCCACGGCTTACCCTTCGCCAAACATAAGCAGGACCAGGCAGCACCTCAAATAGAAGCATCCAAACCAGTTCCGCTATAGCACTTATGTCCGTCCCTCCAGCTCCAGAACCCTGGTCCAGAGCCCTCTGGTCGCCTGAGTTGTCTCCAAAGGGCTGTTCTGGAATGAGCCATGACTTCGTCCTTCCCTGGCCTGGTCTGAGGAGGCGCTCACATGCCCTTCCCACCGGCCCTCCACGGGGGACCCGTCCGCCCCATCCCTGTGCAGTGTTGCCAAGGCTCAGACCCCCCTCTCCGAAAGCGGTGATGGTATTTAATAACTAATGACTCTAATGATCCTGCAGAAATGCTGGAGACCTGTTTTAGGAGAGATGTCAATTAGAGCCATCTGCACGGTGAATAAAGGAGGCCTACCCCAGCTGTACTGTTGAAACATGTTAGCGTTTTCCTACCAGCGGCCATATGGTACTTAACGAAAGTGAATTGTTCACACTGCACAACCCGCGCCTCCTGATGAATACCAGCATTTTGTTTTGGAAAATAGTTCTTCAATCGCGTGGAATATTTTTCAATGCAATAAGTAGCAAGTTGGAAGGCGGCAAGCCCTTGAATGCAAAAAGACTTCCATCACCTCGAGATGATCTTCCTCCATCCCGGTACACCCCGTGTCCCCGCCGGCTGCCGAGCCCAGCCGCACCCCAGCTCCCACATCCCACCTGGGCCCAGGCCTGAGCATCTGTCCCGAGTCTGCTCAGCCTCGCCGAGGCCACACAGGGTTCTTGCCCCACCCCACCTTAGTGTTTTTAGTTTTATGTGAAATTGAAAGCAGGCGGTTCAAAGCTATGCAGAACCAGAGCCTGGAGCTCCATCTGGAAGGCCACAGACATCGGGCCAGAGTCCCCTAGAACTTGAAAAGTAGTGCAGGGTGTTTCATGGGGTGTGTGGCTTCAAGGAGGAGTGAACTTTCTATTTGCATCTGTTCTTTTTAAGAAGCGTAGGTCTCAAAGTCCACACCTGGATGCTCAGCAAGGGGGAGATAGACCATGTCAGGAGCTTAGCAGAAGCCAGCCTGAAGCCTCTCTCCTCTTGTCACCAGCACAATGCCACCAATCAGCAGTGACTAAAAGTCAAAGCTGCCTGGTGGCCACTCCCTGCCCTTGGGCCAGACATCTGGGGCCCCAGAGTACAGCCGCTCTGTGGGTTCCGTGAACTAAAAATAGATATGGTTCAGAAACAGGTCATTGCCAACGCAAGGCTTTTGTTGGGCCAAGGAGAACTGGTGATCACACTCCAATAGTTACGCCCCCACTGTTCACCCACCGCCAGGTCGTGCTGGGCAAGGGGGTCCTGCACTCTCCTTGGGGCTCTGTGACCTCAGCCAGCTGAAGGCTCAGCTGTCAGGACCACCAGGAGGAGGAGACTATTTTATTGTAGTTTGCTCTGGGACCAGTAGGATTTCACTTGCTGGCACTGTCTGTTCTGGAACTTTCCCTAGAAGCGAAGTCACTTATTAAAGCTTAATAAAAGGCAAGATTGACTACAGTTCGTGATAACAGAAGATCTGCGGCAAGTCCTGATACCCGAGATGTTCTTCACAAAACCGTGGTCCCATAAATCTCACTTATTTCCAATTCAGCAGCAACTGATCCCAAGTTACAATAATGATCCTAAGTTCAGCTGAACACGTCCTTAAAGGAAATCCTTCTGGGTGAAAAATAGCAGAAATCGTGCTCACATCTGTCCCTAATCCGCAGACTGCACGGTTGCTTTCCACATCCTGGTGTTTGCTCATTCTCACTGACACCTGGTACCCTCACAGACACGCTTCTGGCCAGCACCCCCTCATGATCGCACTCAGATGGCCATCTCACCAAGGTGACCAAGGCCAAGGGCATCCTCTACGGTCCCCGCTCGTGAAAGGTACCCAGAGCATCTCCGCTAAGTCACCAGCCTTTCCATTAGACCAATTCCAGACTGACCCATGCCACGCAGGGCCCACCCTGCTGCCCTTCTCGCCCCTTAGTGGCTGTGCCTGCCAGTTACCCTTAAGAGTTAACCTTTCCTCCTCTGGGGGAACGGGGTTGGGGAAGGCTGGGGCCAGTTCGACATACGCCGCCAGGACTGAACGTGAATGCTGTGCTCAGACACTGAATTTGATGAATTACAGTATAAAATTTAAAAACAAATTTAAAACTCTATTAACTCCCTGTAATGGCCTCCTCCTGGAGTGCACACACAGCAACGGCTCCCTGGCAAGGAGAGGAAATACTCTGGTTCGCGTTGTGCTCCACTCACAGCCAAAGGGAGACAGGCGGGAGCTGGCGAGGTGTGTAGTGGGCTCACACCCCCACTGCACCACACACCACCCCCTGCCCCAGGGTCCGGAGTGAAGCCCCTGCCAACAGGCCATCATGGGATTCACATCACCGAGGGTAGACTTTGACTGTCTCCTAGGTTTTACCTAAATCCTGCTTTCTTTCGAAGCTAAAACACTTCTTTCGAGACTGGACTGCAGGAGTGGTGGGCTTACAAGATGTGGCTGAGGCCTGGGGCGTGGGGAGCCCCTCCACACGGGGAGCCTGTGGTTTGTGGGTCAGAGTGTGGGGGTTGGGCAGGAGGGGGTTCACCCCTAGCCTTGTTCTCCCACTCTCTGTACCCAGAGAAGGGCAGGGCAGGGAGGTCTGCGGTTCGCTGGAGGCCTCTGCAAACCCAGGAGCATTCTGGGGAGGGAGGGGGATTGGCCTGGCTCCACACTACCAACTGGAGAAGGATGAACTTTTGTTGAGAAAGGAGCCAGCCCTGCAGCTGTATGTGTGCACGGGCAGAGGGGAGGAGCTCTGCTGGCAGTGAGAAGGCCCGGAGGCCCTGGGGACCGCTCCATTGCGCCTCAGATACCCCAAGCTGAGAGTACGAGGGGCTGCGTAGCCTGGACTTCGGGGGGCTCACGAGGCTCTCTGCCACCCAGTAGCTTCCCCATTTGAGAGGCAGCTCTCCCTCCTTCCATGCACATGAAGTGGTTTGGAGATCTTTGGAGAGGAAAAGGCTGGTGGCCGTACACGGCTGTCCTGGGGGACCAAAGACAGTAGAGAACCTCTGTGTGTTTGTGAGTGAAAGGGAGGGTGTGTGTGTGTGTGTGTGTGTGTGTGTGTGTGTGTTTGCAGATCTTTGTGTGCCTTGTAATGTGGCTACCTATTGGGCACTCCTGGGGATGCAGGGTTAATCTGGACTCTGTGTCCAGGGATGCCTGTCGTTCCGAGCACGTCCTTCTGGGCTGGTGTGCCACCCACTCTGGGGAGGAGGCTGGGACCATCCAGCCTGGGGTGCTAAAGAGACTCGTGGCATTAGGTGTTGAAGAAGACTTGAGCCCCTCCCAGGAGTTACGGAGCTGATGCAACACAAGGAGCTCCCGGTCTCTGACACAACTTCTATGTCTCTCCTGGGGAACCTTGACCCTGGCTAGCAGAGAAAATTCAGGTACAGCGGAGGCTTCTGGAGAGTTCCTCCCCTGCCAGCTCCGGATGGAGCGGGGTGCTTGGGGTAAAGGGAAGGCAGATGACATTTGCAGGAGTTTGAGGCGCCCCCTCCTCTCTTAGGACTAACAGTGCAAGCCAGAATTGGAGGCATTGACAGCAATGGAGAAAGGAGAATTTCCTCAGGCTAGCACACTCTAGAAGGCCCATTCCTGGGCAGCTGTGCTAAGTATAGGCCACCTCTGCCTCCAACCTTCTCAGCCTGCTCTGGGCCATTGTGTATAAATAACACTGCTTTTAGAAAAAATGATTTTACTAATTAGCCCCCATTACTTTAAATAAATAAGATTTTCCTACGATATTAAAAGAGAGAGAGAGAGATGTGTGTGTGCAAAATGCGGAGTTTACAGAGGTCCTTTTGTGAATGCGGTATTGTTCCTGTCATCTTAATGGAATTTGAACCAAGTGAGGAAGCACCAAGGTTCGAAAGTCCTCAGTGGTTTGAGGCCTCGGTCCCTACACCACCTCCCCTCGTGCAGCAGGCGAAAGCTTTGGTTAGAGTGTATTTCTTCCCACAGCACAGAAAGCAGCAGAACACGGGCTCAGAAACATCCAGAGCCAGGGCTGAATCCCGGGCCAATGCTTTGCGAACATGGGAAGTCACTTAGCCACATTGTACCTCATAGGATTTCTCTCGTAGGGCAGCCATCATCGTCGTTATTTTATTCTTGTTAAACAAAATCATGGTGTGAAACTCCTACGTCACAGCCATTCCGTAAACGATGGCTCGTCTTATGTCTCCGCGCCTTCGCTGACCCAGTGTTCTCCCTGCCTGGAGTTTTCTCCTCTTTCCGGCCTCCTGTTGAAATCCTCTGCATCCCTGAAAGGGCTACCCTGCCTCCAGAAAGCCTTCCCGTGGGCCGTGGCCGGAATGATGGATGTCTCTGCAGCATCACAAGATTTGAACTTGGGCCCCAGCCCAGATGCCATTCTTCTTCCTATTCTGCAGCGTGTCCCCTACCTGGCATGGCTGTGCCCAGTCCCATGCCCGGCCCAGAGCCAGGGCTTGAACAGGCTTATAGCCTGAATGGGACTTGAGTGGCTCTTGGGGCCCACAGTCTACTCTGGGCTCCAGTGATGCAGAACTTCCCTTGCCAGACCACTGTGGGTAGCTAACAAAGTGCAAAATTAGCGGGGGAAAACCCTGCCTTTTGTGGTGACTCAGGGCTGAGGGCATCTCAGGTTTCACAGCACAGAATCCCCAACAGGCTTTTTATAAGTCCCCTAACCCTGTTGATACTACAGCAATCTTGACTGCTCTAAAAGATACTGCCAAAATGCAGCCTGGCCCGAAGGAATGTTTGGGCTGACGGAGATGGCCTGCCCCTTGATTGGGGTGGGGGTTATGCAGGTACATACATTTATCGAAACTTGTCACACTGCACCCTTAAGATCTGAGCTGTTCCTTTTTGGGAATTGCATCTCCATAAAATTAATTAATTAAAAAAAAATTGCAGCCTGCCCAGGCGGACCAAGTAGGAGGGGCTGTGCTGGCCCCTATCTTCTCCTTCCTCGGGTGTGAGCTGGCATCGAGAAGTGTGGCTAAAGCCAGCGTGTCACAGGGCCACTCCAGAAGCCAAGGGATAGAACAGCCTCTGTGCTTGTGGAATTATAATCCTTTCCACCCCGAGCCTCGTCTGGGTGCAGAGGTGTAACCCCCCCTTTGCTCCCCTGCGCCCTCGCCCTAGCCTGCCTCTGCAGAGCTGCCTAGTGCCGGTTCTCAGCTTTGTGGCCTTGCTCAGCCACCAGCTGGAAGCCACCTGTCACCAGAGGGCAGAGGGTTAACATTAATGCAGTCCCCCAGGCTCCTTTAATATCTGTGTGCCCATGTTCATAACAGCGTTATTCATAACAGCCAAAGGGTGAAAACAGCTCAAGGGCCCATTCATGGACGGATGGACAGACAAAGCACAATGAACTATTATTCAGCCTTGAAAAGGAAGGAACTGCTACAGTCACGGGTAGATACTCTAACCCAGATGAACCTTAAATACACTGTACTAAATGAAATAAGCCAGACACGAAAGGACGCGTACTGTCTGGTTGCACTCATATGAGTTCCCCGGAGGAGTCAAATTCAGAGACAGAAGGTATAAAGGCAGTTATGATGGGCCGGTGGGGAGGGAAGAATAGGGAGTTAGTGGTTCATGAGTAAGAGCTGAAGATGAGAAAGTTCTGGAGGTGGGTGGTGGTGATGGTCACATGACCTTGCGAGTGTACTTAATACCACTGACGCAGATGCTTAAAATGACGAAAATGGTCAATTTTATATTCTGTATATTTTGTCACAATTTTTTAGATTTTGAAGGAAAAGAACCAAAAAAAAAAAAAATCCAAAGCCTAAGCCTGCCTTGTGGCTTCCCTAAATTGTGATTTACCCTGTCTTAGAGGCCATGTTTGCCCGGAGATGTGCTTTTTGTACTGAAAAACCCAGATGTAAAGAACACAGACGACCTCTGACTGCCTGCTCCTTTCTTAAAATCAGAGTGTAAGGTCTGCACTCTGAAGGGTGACAAGGGTCCCTCCTCAAGGCTGGGTCCTTTTGTCAAGACAAACAGTCACACCCTGGTTTCACTTGACTTTCTCATGTTGGCTTTCTCAGGTGACATGCAGCCTCAACCTGACAGCCAAGGGGTGGATATTAATTTATGGCTCCAGAATCTCCCAGCTTCATAATTGGGGTGACGCCATCCTCAAGACCTAAGGGGTCCCTGGCTGGAGAAATTAGAGCCCTCTAGGGGGCTGGCTGTCAGGGCGGGTTGGTGCTTGACCTGTAATGCAGAGGGACGCCCAGCCCTTGTCACAGCAGGGAGCCAGGCTCCCAGACAGGCCCACGGCTGAGGACTTTAGGAGGCCAACGGTCCCCACCTCTGCCTCAGGACCAGACTGGATTTGCCCCTGCATGTCCTAACAGTGCCCCCATCACCCTCAGAGGAGAGAATGGCTCCACACAGCAGCAACATTCCACAAGGGGCTCATGGCCTCTTTGTTTGCCAAACAGACCTGGAATGTTGAGTCCTGCTATCTCTCCATAACGGTCTGTTGTCGTCAGGTCTTGAGGGGACCAGAAAGAGGATCCATTGAGAAATGGAGATGTCCTGAGCCCGTCTTGTAGAAAGAAACGATATACTGTTTGGAGTGGCTGTCTATACGTACGTAAGACCCACTGTAGCTAAGGACAGTGACATTCTAAGACCAACTTCTGGTTTCTCCCCCTACCTAATGAATTGTGAAAACAACACACACACACACACACACGCACACATACACCCTTCTCCAGGCACAGTGGAAGACCGTTCTGCTCTGGACTGGCTGGCACGCCCCTTCTGTCTGTTATGTTCTTGTTCTCTGTGGAGCTTGGCTGAGTGTGCATGGCTCTTGCCCCACACAAGCCCACCTCTGGTTCGCACCTGCCTGCAGTCTGCCTGTCTCGGCGGGTTTCGAGCTGTAGATCCCTGCACCGAGCAGAAACATGAGCTGCGTGACCCTGTGTGTAACACAATTACATGCACGTACACACACATACACACCCCTCCGGCAGATCGAGAGGAGGCAGCCTATTTAACCACTCATGACCAGTATTCTATCAGCTGCGGTAGTACTGGGAATGCAGAGTTGTTTTCACTATGAAACAGATCAGGGTTCCTCTGTGGGCAGATTTAGAGCACAGAACCACAAGGACAAAAGGAAACCGGAGATATTTAGGAAGGGGGGGGGGTCCATGGGCTCTTTGCTGAGATTCTGGGCCTGTGGGGCTTGGCCCCCTCCAAGAAGCTGCATGTTGAAGGGAGCTGGGGGACAGGTCTTGGGCCACCATAGATGCCAGTTCAGAAGGAAGGGCTGGATTCTAATGACACTCACTTGGTTCAATGTTCTGGGCTGCTGGAGGCTTTGGAACGTGTCCCGAGGGGGTCAGGATGCATGTCACAGCTTGCAGGAGGGTAGGAGATGTTTCTGAAACCCCACGGTGATTCTTCCCCAAGGAGAAAGGAGGCTCTGGTCTGCAAAGGAAAATGACTCTGTTGACACCAGATGTACCTACAGACCCCGTTTTGAGGACGAACATGTGGGCACATCATTGAACCCACTGGGCTGGACCCCACTTAGCATTTGGGAAAACAGAGGCCACAAAGGAGAAGGAGGTCCCCAAATTCACTCCACAGCAAGTGCAGAAGTAGGACCAAGGCTCAGCTTTCCCTGCAACAGCCAGCACAGGAACAACGTTGAACACTTCAGTAGCCTATGAATTGTGCATCCCATTCCCCCTGATGATCTGTTAAAATGCAGATTCTGATTCAGTATGGGCTGGGGTAGGGCCTGGGATTCTGTGCTTCTGACAGGCTCCCAAGGGACCACTCTTTGAGAACCAAAGATGCCTGAAGTCCGATTCTTTGGCAAGGGAGCCCACTGGTCTCCATGCTAAGCTGGAATTTTTAAGTCTACATCAGATCCACTTGGCTCTGCTCTTGTTCTGTTTTATTTTTACCAAGATGCCAAAAAGCTTTTGGCCAAGACCCCCAACAAGAGGGTTGTCTGCCGTCCTTGGTCAGCTGCCTGCTGCCCAGACCTCCCGTGCTCACTGGCACGTGGGAAGCTGAATCACGGCTGAAAAGTGCATCACAGTCACTGGGAGGAGTGTGCCTGTGGCTTTGTGGGGGTGAGCGTGAGCAATGATCTCTGCTTGTGGGGAGGAACACTGCGGGGAATGTGTCACTCTGTTTTCCGAGCTGTAGCTGGACTGACACTAGCGTTCCGTGTCTGTTCTCGACATTTGTGAAGACATGACCATGTGTACCGTTGATCTTTTTTAGAAGAAGCAGTCCTGGGTGGCAAGACTGTCAGGGCACCTGCTTTTCCCACCAATTCTCATTTACCTGGAAACCTCTCCGGCCCAGAGCCTAGGTTGAGCAAAGACAGGAGAGCGTCTCTGAGGAGCTGACAGGACCAATAGGCATCACCAGGTGTGTGTACCCGGAATCCATCCGTTCTTCGTCATCAGTCCCGTGGGCTTTAATTCAGAATTGTTCTTTAAAAATAAAAAATGCAAATGGACTATAAGATTGACTACCTGGATTCTGAATTCAAAGCTGATTTCATAAACACTCGATCTGGCAAGAGTAAGGAGAGGAGTTGGAAGGAGAACAGAAGCGAGCAGTGTTTGGTGGAAGCTGATGGGAAATGAAGCAGTCGCAAAGCCCTAGAATGCGCTGTGCGCGGGTGGGAGGCCCCGCAGCCAGGGCCAGCCACGCGGACCTGCTCCTGCCCGGTCCCTCGGTCCCCTGTGTCACGCTGGTCTGCAGCCCTGTGTGTATCTATTAGGTCACATTCTGTGCAGCAAGTGTATTTCAAGACATTTTGTCTTTAAAATGGCTAAAATGCTTTGTTCTTGTTTGAGATTGGATATTTAAAGGAATCAATTTCAGTTATCTCAGAACTATGTCTGTAGGTAAGAAAAATGAGCCTCTCGCGGAGAATCCCCGCGGACTAGGATCATGCTATATCGCTCACGCTACCTTAGGTTACTTCCTGTGCCTCTTGTCCTTGTTTTCTCTTTCGACCACTTCTTCCTGGGAATCTTCTTCATGGTTCTAGCCTTGCATACATTTGTCTTTCTACAAGTTTGACCAGTTCCCTGCTAACCACCAATAGCCCCCAAACCTTTTGTCTTCAGCCTCCAGCTTTCTGTTAAATGACCTTCATCCTGGCATTCTCCTACCTCAGATTCCAGATAATCCCAAAACAAAACCCTCTGCTTGCCTTCCCCACGCGCATCCTCTTCTGCGTGCCTCGTGTCCGTGAGTGGCCACCCCAGCTCCCCCGTCCTGTGAGTTGGCTTTGTCCGCTGACTGCTCCTGTCTGCCTCCTTCCTGTCTCTGCTGCCACGTCAGACCCTCATCAGGCCTCCCCAGGCGACTTGGCATCCGTGTCTGCAGTGATCTCTCTGTTTCCAGTTGTCCATCCTCTGATCCGTCTCCATTATGCCCGCCTCCCCACCCCCCGGAAGAGCCCCCTGTTCTTCACACCTTCTCCCCAGGGTCTTTGTCCACACCTGCACTGCCCAGTATAGTAGCCACCAGACAGGTGTAGTATTTAAATTAATTAAAATTAAATATAGATCTTTCTCAGCATATAGCTGAGTTACGTCTTGATAAATGCATAGTAAAATGAAAATCTCGTTAGGCCACCTAACCTAATGAATATCCAAGCTTAACCTATCCTACCTTGCCTGTGCTCAGAACGCATCCATTAGCCCACGGTGGGACAAAATTGTCTAACACAGAGCCGGTTGTAGGGGAAAGCGTTGCATGTCTCATATCACTTACTGAATGTTGTACTGAGAGTGAAGAACAGAATGGCCGTCAGTGGGTTGGTTGTTTCCCCTTGTGGTCGCGTGGCTGCCGCCCCCGCCCAGCATCACGGGAGAGTATCTGTATATCACTGGCCTGGGGAAAGATCCAAATTCAGAATTCAAAGTGTGGTTCCTACTGAACGGGTATCACTTTCGCGACATCGTCAAGTCAACACATCGTAAATTGAACCATCATAAATGGGGAAGAGTCTGGAAAATTAAAAATTCTGTGCCTCGGTCACAATAGCCAGTTTTGGAGGACTAGGCAGCCATGTGTGGCTGGAGGCTAGCACAGATTCTAGCTGGCACATGGATCGCACAGGTTATAGAACAATCCCCATCATTGCAAAAAGTTCTGTTGGGCAATGCTGGCCCACGCTGTTATTTCATCTGGGGCGTCTTTCCTCTCTCCCTCTCTCTGAATCCTTCCTGTTTCCCAGAGAGTCACAAAGAAGTTTCCTTCCAGCCCAGACTTCCTCTTAAGCAGCACAGAACTTAGTTCTTCTAATCGTGTATTAGAACATACTAGAACTCTTGGGATTGCAGCAGACAGGAACCCAACCCAGGCTAATTTAAGCAGAAAAGAGCATGTGTTAGCTCTTGTAACTGAAAGTTTCGGCAACAGCTTCCGACATAGCTAGACCCAAGAGTTCCTAGAATATCAGAACTCTTGTCGGGCTCCCATCTCTGCTTCTCTCTCTGGCTGGCTTCACTCTCTGCTCTGCAGATTGCTTCCTCCTCACAATCAGGGAAGATGGCCAGGAGCAGCTCCAGCTTGCAAAAACCGTACTGTTCCTGATTCTGAGGGAAGAGAGACCTTTGTTTTCTGAGCTCTTCCATCCGATCTGAGGGATTTGGGTCTGTCTGGGCCAAGAACTCTGAATGAGTAATTATGGCCAGGGGGCTGGAGCCCACTGATTTGCTTGGCTTGGTCACGTGCTCCCCCTGGGGGTGGGTCAGAACACCTGAAACCTGCCTAATGGGCCTTGTGCACATGGGAAGCAGGAATTCTATTATCAGATGAAGGAGGAATGGATACCGGACAGCAGTCTGTGCAGCTGAGGTCAGCTCAGACCTTTCTCACTCTACAGTAATCTTCCTGATGCCTGGCAAAGTATCTGAATAGTTGATGCGTTAATGGGTGGAGAAATGAACCGAGGGGTGGGTGGGTGGGTGGTTGGGCGGGTGAGAGGAGGGATGACTGGACGGACAGAAGGATGGGAACCCATACGCCTGGCTGATTCCGTGGGGTGCAGTGGGGAAGGCAGGGAGAGAAGACCAGGTCTCAGAACTCAAGGAGCTCAAGTACATGCTCGGCAGAAATACCACTAGCTGTCTGATGGCCTCCCATACCCTTGAGGGTTGGCCCAGCCCTGCCAGACGGTGGCCCCCGTGAGTGAGCTCTACGACCCACTCCTCTCGGCTGCCCCTCACAGCCCCTGGCACAGTGCTGAGTGCTGGCCAGAGCTGGCTGGTGGGCTGGGAGCCTGGCAGCAGCACCGTGGGCCTTTTGTGTTCGTGGGACAGCAGGACAAGCTGACGGGCATGCTGGGCGAGTCCCGGCATCCGAGGCAGCTTCTCTCCCCGGATTCCTGGTCTCAGACACAGTATGTTCTCCATTCTCGCTCAAGCCCCTCACGATTGAAAACATGGGTTTTTTTTCTAAGTCCAAGCCAAAAACCCACACAATCGGTGCTCCCGGCGGAGAACAGCAGGGCTGGTGCCTCCTTCTTGTGCAAGAGGATCTGTGGGCTTCGGCCCAACGTCCAGCTCCCAGGAACCAGTAGGTGGGCCTTCCATCCAGGAGCTCTTGTTTCTGGCTGTAGCCGCGGCGGCACGACTGCTGGAGCGGTCTGGTAAACGGAAGAATTAATCCCGGGAAGTAATTGGCACCCCAGGGAGCAGTTGGAGGAGTCAGCCCGCCGTGTTGTCGTCCCGGCGTCGGCGCGCCAGTGGCCTTGGGAAGCCGCGTTAATGAGAGTAAAGGGCTCACCCAGGCAACCAGGGTGGTGTGGTGCTTTGTTTTGTTCTGTTTTTAATTTCCATCCCTTTAATCTGTTGTTTAAAATAGCCCCTCGGAATTTGGCAATCGTATTTCTTCCCTGGCAAGTTTGTGCTTTTCCCATCCTTTCTTCCATCGGATCTTCTGTGCACATGTTCATTAAGGAGCAGAAATTCATGAGGCGTCTAGAGGACTGATTCCAGCCTCTACAGGGCCGCCTGCCTGGAAGCCACACGCCCAGGATGCTCCCGCCGCAGAGACACCCGTCCGAGCGGGGATTAGCCCTGGGCCGAACCGGGTCTGTGTGGGGAGGCGCTGCCCCCTCTGCCTGGCTCTTGTTCCCTCTCCAGATGGCACGTGCACTCAGGGGCGGCCCCCGCTCAAGGTCTGGCTATTTGGGGATTTGCTGAGTCTCCTGCTTTCGGGAGTTGACCTTTTCCACAAAGCACGTGCCGTCCACAGGGCTTGCCGGGCATTTGCAGAAGACAATCCCCCGAGAGCCGGCATCCAGCCCCTGCCCTTCCCACATCCACTCTCTACGATGGAGGCTGCGGGGGACCATCCCCCAGGGATGGTCCCCTGCCTGGGACCTCAGGGAGTCAGCCTGTGCGCTGCTCAGCCCCGGGGAGCTGAGCTGGAAGATAGGCTCAGAACAGGCTGCCTTTCACCTGGGACACCCGAGGCTGGGAAATCAGGTCTCGCTAACACGTAGCTCATGCTTGGCTAGATCCAGGCTCTCTGTGACCTCAGAAAAGCCACTTTCAACTCTCTGAAGCTCTGTGTCTCCATCTGTAAAATTAAGATTGCGTTAGTCACGGCAGTGTAACTGCTAAACAAGGAATCCCAAAGTGTAGCGGCTCGGTCCAGTAGAAACCTGTTTCTTTTCCAAATCACAGGTTAAGGGGTGGAGTGGGGGAGGGGAGGTGGTCAGTGGGTCTGTCTGTGACCCTGACAAGAACCAAAGCTCCTCCCCTGGGCCTTGTCATCTCCTGCAGGGCACAGAGAAAGATGGTGAAGAAGGTGTAGATCTGGAGGAACCCACGTGGCTTGCACACCCTATTTGCACACTCTGGCAAGACCTAGTTACACAGCCCCAGCTAGAACCAAGCAGGACTGGGGAGTGTCGTCTCACCGTGGTCCCCAAGAAAGAGGGGGACACAGACACGGGGAGCCCCAGAGAGAGACCACCTCTCCCAGAGAGACCACAGTGAAACGTCCCTCCCTAGTCTACCCTGAGCTCTGTACAGTCAAATGCAAATGATCCCGCAGCACGGTGCCTGGCCCCATAGTCCTGGAGTGTTATTTTTCTCCTCTTTCCTCTACTGGTTATTCCCTGGAGGTTTATGCAAATAGCAGACCAAGGCAAGAAATTAAATATATGTCCCTCACCTCCGATGCTACTGATTTCCTGGTTTCCTCACAGTGTAGCATTTCATTAGCCCTTCCAGATGGGGAAAGAGCAGACAGATTAAAAGTCAGATAGTGCCTAGGAGCCTGCTTCATCGGTTTCGGGGACGGCTGGAGCTTCAAAGCTATTTGGTATTTCCACTGCCGAAAGGCCTCCTCAGGAGCAGTTGTGTTTTAATAAATGGCTGCCTGAGTAATTTTCCTCGAAGGAATTGCGTCGTAGATGTGTCTGCTCCTGGGGGAGCGCGGGCTGTTCCCTTCCGAGTGCTCCCGGTGCTGGTGCATTATGAATACGATGCTCTGCTCGGGGCTGGAGAAGCCCATCAAGTCTCCCTACCCCTCCACCCGCCCAGCAGACTCACAGGGCTCTGAGGCAGCGGGCTGAGGGGTGGGGGGGTGTTCTGGACAGGGACAAGGGGTGGGAGCTGGGCTGGGTCACGTCGGGGGTTTCATCCTCAATCCAGGATGGCTCCATCTGCGGTGGGGAGGGGACAGCAGAGGCCCATGCTGACGTGGGGTGGTGGGAGTCACACGTTCATTCGTTCGTTCATGGTTGACTGAGCGCTCACGTGAGGCCCGGCACTGTCTGAGCCGGGATACAGCGGTGACCAGAACGGGTGGTCAGAGAGCAGTGACTAAGAGCCACGCTGCCCGGGGTGGGAATCCGGATTCATCCACCCCCCCCCGAGCCGGATGACTTTGGGCAGGTTGTTTGACGCGTCTGTGCCTCCGATTCCTCATTGGGAAAACGGAGAGGGCCATCATCACAGTGGAGTGTTGTGCGGATTAAATGCATGGAGACGTATAAAGCCCTGCCTTTAGAGAACTTGTATTTCAGTGTGAGGGGGACAGAGAAATCTAAGGAAACTGGGTCGTCTGAGGGAAGGATGAAGAGCAGTCAAAAAAGAAAACGAGGGAAGAGCTGGTCACTTCAAAATAAGATGATCGGAGGAAGTCACTGAGAAGGTAAGGTGTGAGAAGAGACCTGGAGGAGATGAGAGCACTAGCCTTGAGCATACTGGGGAAGGGTGGGGCAGGCAGAGGGAGCGGCAGGTACAAAGGTCCTGAGGTAGGAGGGGGCCTAAGCTGCCGGACAAGATGCAAGGAGGGCCGTGTGGAGAGACGGAGTGAGAGAGGGAAGTGGGCACGAGGGCCTCGCGGACCGTGTAAGGGTTTGGCTTTTTCTCAAGGTGACATGGGAGCCACGACGAGGATTTGGTTGAAGAGGTATATGGTCTGACTTGCATTTTATCGGGCTCACTCGGGCTCTTGCGTGGAGAATACGCTAAACGAGGGCAGGGAAGTTCAGAGGCTCCAACAGAACCCAGGTGAGAGATAATGCAGGTTCATACCAGAGAGAGATGGAGAGAACAGCCGTCAGTCGGGGCAGCTGCACCTCTAAGAAGCATCAGGAGTTTGAGGTGAAGGTCTGCACAGCTGCAGCTGTCAAGGAGTCCAGGGTCAGAGGGGAAGTGGAAAGAGCCCGCCTTAAAGCCAGAGATAAGAGCAAGCACCTAATCTGGGGGCCTCAGTTTCCCCCCTCCTTAAAATGGAGGCCGTGCTAGGACTCCCATAGCTTAAGGGACTTGCGAGTGACAGGTGTGCTGGAGGTGCTCGGTAAATGCTCCTTGCCTTTCCTCCTTACTCTCCCCTTGCAGCTTGGTGAGGAAGGCTCCGCACAACAGAGAGGAGTCCGCAGGTCAGGAGGCCAAGGCTAGCGAAAGCTCAGGTGTGGGGAGTGAGGCCGGCACCCCTTGAGCCGATGCAAGCAAAGGGCGCGTTGGCGTCTCTCTCTCTCTCTGACTTCGTGATGCCTTCACCAGGCACTTCCCATAGGGCCCCGGGGGGCTGCAGGCTGGGCACGCCCTACCTGTTGCTCCTGAGGACAGTCATTTCCTGGGCAGCCAGGGAAGGGGCCCCAGGCCAGTCCTCTTCTCTGGCGTGGGTAATACTGAGCTCCTTTCATTCTGGTCCCGGAAGTCGGCCCCGATGGTGCCAGGCTGGCTTTTGACGCCAGAGTCCCCCAGGCCCAGGCAGGGACTCCCTTCCTACCCCTATCCCCCCCGACCCCCGTATCCAAGCCCAGACCTCTGTAGCATCCTTTGTTGAACTCCAGACACTGGGGTGTCAGCCCTGCCCTGGGTGCCTGCTGCAGGCTGGTCACTTGTAAATGGGCTGCTTGTCCCTGCAGCCTGGATTGGGCGGAGCTGAGAACAGATGGGCGTCTCACTCCCTCTCCTGGGGCTGCTGCAGCTGAGATCTGGCCTGTAGACAGCTGTCCAGCACCCATTCAGTGGCCCTGACTCTGTCATCCCCAATTATCCTCAGGCTGCCCACTCCCTTGTCCTTAGTAGACCCTGGGCCTGAGCTCCGTGCAGCCAGCATCTACACGAATGTGACTGTGGGCCAAGGCTATGACTGATGGATGTAAGTAGGGTTTCCGCCCAGACAACCAGTGGGGAGGTGCCCATCCTGTGTGTTTTCAGAGTTTAGTGTGTGATTGGGTACATGGGACTCTGCAGAGCAAGGGCTAATAGGCAGCATGGCCAAAGGATGAAGTAGCAGAATAACCTGACATCACCAGGAAGGCTTCCTGGAGGAGGCAAATACTGAACCAGAGAAGGATTGAATCATCCATAGCAAGATATTAAATTAGATGGTTTCTGTTGTCTTAGAGACTCAAACAAGGTTCAAGGCCGAGCATGAAACGTGCCCTGTATCATCACATTAAAAACAGGAACTAGATAACCCCAGGCCCCCTCCATCCCTCCCCCAAATCCTATATTAGGAAGGTCTTGAGAATGCAGGGGAGAACACCCCTGAGTGGAGCTGTGCTAGGATGGGTGCTGAGGCTTTTACCTTCCTCCTGGGGAGATGCCCTCCATGCACCCCCCGTCTCCGCCCGCCAACATCAACACAAGACAATCCTTCTTGTGCTTGCCTGAGCCTGGAACACTGGGGACGGTATGACCTGGGTTCCCTCAAGCTGGGAGGACTGAGGCTGTGCCTGACTCTGCAGGACCAGAGTTGATCTTGACCATAGTTGGTCAGGGAGATGTCATAGTCATGCTTCCAGAGTGTACACTGTAACAGGGAGCCAGACTGGAGCCGTCTTGGAAGACACCCACCCCAGAGGATAACCCGCCAGGGTACCAGTCATTGGCACTCTGCAGGAAGGACCCTCACAGGGCGCAGAGGCCACCAGGGGGCCCATAGGCAAAAGAGTCATCTCTAAAGGTGGGTGGTGCTCCCGTCACAACTTGCCCTTGTCCGCTTGGCCTCTCGCCTGGCCACTCGGGGAAGCCGGGAGCTAGTTCGTGAATAGGAAGGAGGCGAGACCTGGAGCGCATCACACACCCCTGCCCACCACTGGATCCTGAGCCTGGGTGAGCGAGGGGAGGTTCTGTGGATTGGACACGAGGTCAGAGATCCAGGAAAGCTTGGATTCAGCTGTGGAGAGAGGCAAGGATGGGGTTGCTTTCAGAGTTGCCTTTGCCAGTTACTAGCTGTGTGGCCGCTAGGTCGCTGAAACCCGTCAGCTGCCTCGCTTTGGTTCCGCCATCCCAGGTTTCTCGTGAGGACTGGGGGAGAGCTGGTGTGCAGACAACCCTGCGCGGTACCAGGTACATGGGACATGCTCAGAACTGATAGCCCTCGGTAGCAGACATCCTAACGGCAGCAGTAATAATAACAGAAGCCATACCCAAAAGTGTCCCCCCCCCCATCCTGCCGAACAAAGCTGTTTGGGTCCAACGGAGTAGATTTAAAGGAAAGAAGTGGGAGAAAAAGAAATCTGTTTGCTGTTGATATCCCACTGAGTTCAGCCTGTTTAACAAACCTGCTACACAGCTATCATTTCGTGGGATCTAGAATGAGAAGAGAGGCGTGCTGAGTGCCAGAGGAAGCCTGGGTCAGCTCTGCCTGCTGTCCGGGCCTACTGGGAGGGCTACTGGGAAGAGGGGACACAGAGTAGAGGTGGAGATACTCCGTAGGAGATGAGATCGGTCTGAACGTGCGGGTGTGTGGTCACATCCTTCTTGGTCACACCCCTGCCCTCGGGACAGTTGGGCTCAGTAAATGTCGGGGGACGCCAGCAATATGCCCAGCCCGGCAATGAGAGGAGGAAGAGGAGGCAGGCTCTGCCTCAGCATGGACTCGGGAAGGGCAGCCTGGCACAGGGCCCCAGATGCCCAGCAGGGAGTGTGTCCCAAGAGCAAATAGCACACATTACAGGTTAAGCCCCTGAGATCTGGGGCCATCATCCTAGTATGACCCACCTCTCCAGGCCGGTGCGACCACAGTTGGTTCTGAAGTGGCCTGAATAGATAACTGACCCTGAAAGCATCTTCTCTGAGCCATGTGACCCCTCTTTGCCCAGGGCATGGCAGGTCTGGATTCTAGTCTGTCCCTGCCCTAACGCTCATTGCCTCGGTTCCACTATCATCAAGGGGGTTGGCCGACCCCAGAGCTTCTGTGAGAGTTTAGTACAGTGGGGATGAGGCAGTCTTTAGGGACCTGGGCGCTAGGAGACAGCCGGCAGGCATTCTATATTCACCGGCTTCCTGGCTTTGGGCCCTGGGGATCACAGCGAAGGGCAAAAGCAGGGTCAGGTGCAGGACAAACCCAAGCCAGTTCTGGGCGAGACCCCAGAGGCAACATGGTGGTCCTTGCTGCTGGCGTGCAGGGGGTCAGTGCTCCCACACTGCCCAACGGGTGGAGGTGGCAGCCTGGAAGCCAAGTGTCCCTGCTTGGCTAATCTAAAAATAAACAGAAAGGCAACAAAAATCTATGTTTCAATTACTGCACACAAGCTGTTCAAACAGCCAGCTCTGCACTGGAGATGTGAACCTGTCAACAGAGGCTGCCTCGTTTGCATGCTTGGATGGTGATAGAACACACAACCTCACAACAGGCTGCCCTCTGGTCGGGGTGGGTTTGTTTTGTTTTGTTTTTAATTAAATTAAATTAAAACCACGGACATAGAATAAAGACGGTCGAAAATCGGAAGCAAGTACGTCAAGATAGGGGAGCAGCTCCCAAAACGAGGGCCCAAGAGGCTCTGAGGTCTGGAGACAAGCCTGGCCCTCGGTAGAGAGGTCAGCAGGAGCGCAGCCAAGGCAAGGGCTCGGCGGTCAGAACCAGGGGACACAAACCTCTCCCGAGAGGCCCCCCAACACTCCTCCCCTCCCCTGCTGATCCCTGGAGGCACCCCTAGGGAGCAGCACCGGCCTTTGGGTGCCCCTCTCTGTCGAGGAGAGGTGTGTTCGAGCCCGCGGCTGGGGTGAGCGGAGCAGGCCGGATGCTGGCCGGCAGGGCTGGCGTTCCCATCCTGGGCCACGGCTGCATTTATTTCCTCCCCCACGTGCCCGCCCTCACGCTCTCGTAGCTCCAGTGCAGTCTGCTCTCAGGAATGAATGGGGTCCCAGGAAGCTGAGGTGTCCTGACCGACCCTGCCTGGGCTGCAGGGCCATCCCGACCGACCCTGCCTGCGGCAGCCTCGGCAGGCCGCCCCCTCCCCTGAGCCCCGGCGTGTTCCGTGTGTTCGTGCCGCCCTGTTTTCCGACGGCGCGCCCCCCACCACTGTGAGCAACCCCGCTTTCCCTGCCGGCAGGAGCTGGGCCCCATCTGCACCGGCCTTCGGGATCCTGCACAGAGCCAGGCATGAGGGGGACAGAGGCGGTCAGTATATCGGATGTGGTTCGAGGAGGAGCCGGCAGATGCTGCGTATTAACCTGAGAGCCTGGCTAGGGGGGTTGCTCGGGAGGGAAGAGGAGGCACAGTGTCCTGACTCCTAGAAGCGGGGACGGTGGGCTACTTGGTGGCTTCCCAGGAAGGTATTCCAGACAAGCAGAAGGCCCCCGGGTCCCACCGGAGGCAGAGATGAGGAAGCGATGTGCTGGCTGAGAAGGTTCCACAGGTCCCACCTGCCGACAAGGCAGTCAGTTCCACACGTACCCTGGACAGGGATGTGGATGTCCCCGGCCCTCAGAGCCATCCCGCAGCCGTCAGACGCTACTTACTCGGGGAAATAAAAGCGTGGTGGAGTCTCTCCCAAGGAAGATAATATCCTGTCACGGGCAGTGGGATCTGCCGGCCATGTGACGGCCGTTCCCTAATGTTTCCAAATAGACTTTTGAATAGACTCTTGTCTAGAAGAAAGCAAATTGCAAGAGCATTTTTGGCAGCCAAATAGAGAGCGTGCATCAGTCTCTCTTCCCTGCAACTCTTCTTGCTGGGTCTGGCTCCAGGCACCGAGTGGGATTTATTCATCGGCTCGGGTCACTGGTGAACACCATTTGCTGTGAGGAGAGATCTCGTCAAATTAGTCAATTCTGCAAGATTTGGAATAATCAGGCGTGCCTGAGAGGCGGCCTGCGAGACAGCAGAAGGCCTGCTTGGAGAAGGGAGGTGATGGCAAAGTCTAGCTCCCAGGGCTGCAGTCGTGTGTTTGCAGGGCTGTGGGAAAGCGGGCTCCAGATTTCAGGGATTCTGCTCTCCGCGGAGCCCCCAAGAATAGGGAGTCAGAGGAACAAAGATGGCTTCTGGTAATGATAATCGTGGCTCATCCCCCCGTAAGTGATCAAACTGGGCCCGCCATAGCAGCCCCATCGATCCCGATGTTTACGAGCCCCTAATTTATACACGTCTCCCTTCTTCCCCCCATTTATGCGGATATTATGTTGCCAACTGTCAGTTCCAATATCTTTTTTATTTTTCATTATCACCATTATAATGATTTACACCAGTAGCAATAGCACAAATGCCTCGTCAATTAGTCCCATGAGAAAAGTCTCTGAATCGTGTGCGTCTCTTCGAAAAAAAAAATCGCTACATCAAAACCCACAGCCAGATTTCTCAAAGCAAAGGTGCACACGGGAAGGGAGGGAAATGAGAGGCTTGTTCTTTTAATATTGTTCATCTAAAACGGGCGCTGGATACCACCTTCCCGAGGCAGAGAGATTGCTTTTTGCGTGAGCAATTGTGCCCAGAAAAGGAATCGGTGGCATTTTTCCTGAAACCTATCATCAGAAAAGCATTTTGAAACATTTGTCTTTTTAGGTCATGTATTAAGCCCTGTAATTATGGATTATGGCTTTCCCCCAAAATACCTCTGCCCCCCAGCGCCTTCCGAGGACCATGGCGCAGTGGTGAGCCTTGCCGGGTGTCAGAAGGCCTGGGCCCTAGGGCCGACTCCGGTCCTGCTAAGAGGTGGATCTTGGGCTGGCACGTCTGGGGCTGTAACCTGTAGCTGAGTCCCCCACTGAGGATCCTATAAAAAAGGCAGATTCCTCCTCAGTAGTGCTGGGACAGTGCCTGTGATTCTGTACTCCCACAAGTACCTGGAGGCATGCTGCAGACCACAGTCAACGCTGCCGGTTAGTGGGCACAAACCACTACCCCTGCCCTGGTCTCTTCTTCTGCCTCACTCATGAAATGCGAGCGTCAAGTGTATCCCAGCCTGCACAGCCGGGCTGTCGTGAGAAGCACATGATGTGGTGGCTTGCCAAGAACCCAGCAAAGGGAAAGAGTGGTGAGCCTATAAGGCCATACAGTTTTTGCTGTGACCGCTGCTGGACCTTTCATGCCGGGACCCCTCCCTACCCTCCCCTGAGGCCAGTCCACCCACTGGTCTGGGGTCTGTTGGGTTGTGTCTCCCCCAAAGCTCCGGATGGGCCAAGACCTGGGAAATAAAGCAGGTGCCCAGTCTTCCCAGGCTGCCTGGTAGAGGCTGCCTGTGGCTCCAGACCTTGGAGCTTAGCAGGTCTTGGCAGAACCTGCCAGCAACTAAAACAGAGGGCTGGAATGAGCCACTTTGGTCTGGCACTTGGGCTGGATACTCTCCACACTTGCCCTGCTGAGAGAGTGACTGATGGTAGGGGGAGTGGGGGGAGGGGGACGGGCAGGTTCACACGAGGACCCTCATGGCTGGGCGAGGTAAGGTAGAAGCAAAAGGTCCTTCCAGAGCAGAGAGGAAGTGTGACTGTCTCCATCCACTGGGGCTTTGGTATTTGAAGAGAAAAAAACTAACTATAAAATCATACCTCGGGTCACGCATCCTACAGAAGACCAGGCAGAGGCTGCTGTTAGCCTGTGAATGTTCCAGAGCTCCCTTAGTTCCTGAGCAGATCCAAAGGATCCGAAGCAGGCCTCGGGCCCCAGGCCGGCACCTCAGCGTACACCCAGTAGCCACACAGTTCATATCCCCCTCGAGGTTCTCGACACCTACACGCCCCAAGCAAAATCTCTCCCTCAGGGTCCGCGCCAGAACCAGGGTGAGCCGGGTGAGGTGAGTGTGAGGAGGCCTCGCTTCGGGAGCTGAGCAAGTGTGGTGTGGAGCCTGACGCGGTCCTTCTTGCATTCTTCACGCCCAGGCACCTGTATCGCCTCACCTAGTCTCCACCCCACAGCGTGTTCTGAGCTGGAAGGAACTTGCCACTTGGATCCAGGGGCCAAGCCTGTGCCCAGAGAGCCCCAGGGAGGATACCGGGGGAGTCCCGCCTTTAGGGAGCACAGCCTTGCAGGAGCAGCAGCCCCGTGGGAGGAAGAGCATGCCAGGCCTTCACTGGGTCCTAGGCCTGCGTCTGAGCTCCAGGAAGAGAGGGCTGGGCGGACACTGCTTCCTGCAGCCTCAGCCAGAAGCAAGTCTTCTGAGTTAGTGGGGTTTCGCCTGGGCTGGGGGTCAATGGGAGCTGAAGCAACCCCAGGAAGCAGGGAGGCCTGTCCGAGGGGCACCCCAGCTCCCGCCAGCATCCACGCCAAGTCACAGCCGGGCCGGGTTCTCCAGCGCCTGGAGCCTGCCTTTGTGTTGCATTTGCCAATGGTCTTTCGGCTGCTATTTATTATTTTGCTTCAGAAGAAAGGCTAAAAGATGCAGAGAGGGAAAAGAAAATAAGAAAGATGGGCACGGCCTGTTCCAGCCGACTTGGCAGCACGTCTCCTCCAAATGAGGCAATCATACATTTTCCAATCGGGCTGGACAGGCCGTGGCTCATTCCTCAGCTCCCTGTCTGGAGGCAGTGCGGGCTCCCCTACCTTCTGTGGATTAATCACGCCTTCAGGGCCCTCACAGCCGGCGGCCGCGCCTGCATGTCCCTTCATGACATGAGCAAGAGGGGTCATTAGCCACCTGGGCTCCTGGCTACAGCCTGTGCACACGGGCCGGCAATGTGTGTGGCGACGACCGGTGTCCCGAGCACATCGCAGGTGTCTCTGGGTACAGAGCATTGCCGTCCTGATGTGTGCTGTGGTGTGCACGGTGGTCCCGTGCCCCAGACTGGCTGGAAAACACTGGGGACTATGGCGCACGCACCTCTGGATTAGTTACTCATGAATTATTCACAGGGAGGAGAACCTCCAGGGCAGGGTTGCTGATCTGGGACCCAGTAAGTGTCCGGGAGACTGACAGAGACACAGCGGAGGCACTGGGACTGAGCCTGGGGGTCCTCAGGCTATCTCGGGCTACACCCAGGCTATTCTCAGGCCCTGGATGGTCCAGGCCTTCTGTAAACCTGGGCCCGAGTCTGTCACAGCACCCTGAGGTGCTGGGAAAAGGCAATCTGATGAGGCAGGCCCTGAGGTTCCTGATACAAGCTCCCCCATGTCTCAGATATCCAGCTGAGGATGACCTTTGTCCCACCCAAGTCTGTTCTCCCCCAGGGTCTCTGGAAGGCAGAGCACCCTACAGGGTCCCACGCACCCAGCACGGGGTTCTCGGGGAGTCCGTGGCTGTGTGTTTCAGACACCAGACCACACACAGCTTCATGGTTGGCAGTCTCCTTCGTCCTCATCCTGGAAAACTGGTTCCTGTTGGCCTACCTTTTTCCACCCTGTAGCTTTCAGGCCCCATCATTGCCCAGTGACAGGGCTCTTTGGCCCGTGCAGAGGACTCACGGGAGTCATGCTGGATTCTCACGGTCCAGGGGCAGTAGGGCTGCCCCCTACTCTCTACATAAACAACCTGAGGCAACCCTGAGTTTTCGGAACAAGTGAGGGGTAGTACTGAGGTTCACACTCAGCTCTCTTGACCCCCGACTTGGCTCTCTTTCCACTCCTGGGGACCCAGGTCTGAGTCCTGGAGTGGTCACCGAGAGGTCTGGGCTTACAGAGCAGACAGGACAGTCCCAGAACTCAGACGCCAGCAGCCAGGGGGTTGTGGCCTCACCAAGCAGGGCAGGGAGTGTGGGCCCCTTTGCAGAGAGGCTCTGAATCCCAGCAACTCAGTGACCAGACTGAATGATGGCCAGAGAGGTAGCCCAATACTGGGGCCTGGTCGGGTTTCAGGATCCTACTCGATCAGGAACACAAGAGAGTCCAGCTCTGTGGGGTTCCCAGAGCCTGAACTGGGCCTTAATCCAGGTATAGAGTGAGCCCCAATTTCTGGCAGGGAAGGATGCCTAGGGTAGGCTCCTTAGCCCCAAACTATTTCTTATAGGATTCCAAAGTCCCGACGAAAAAGACATTCATTGCACATTACCCTTTCTATCATTCTAGAGGTGATCTTAAGCGTGTTTTAGAAAATGTAAAAACAAAATAAACACCACCTAAAACTTTGGATCAAATTCTTAAAACAGTTTCTTCTAAGCAGAAGATGGCTCCTTTTCAGAGGGCGTGCAAAACCGGAAAAAAGGAAGCTGTGGCTCGGAGTAGAAGCCGGGCATGGTTCAGATCTGGGCATCAGCAGCACAGAAGGCCATGTGATGGGGAGCTCAGGGATCTAGAGACGGGTAGTGAGAGGATGGTTCGGGACAGGAGCTAGAAGTACACCCAACACTCAGGGAAACGGCTCTGCTCAGGCTCCCCTCCGTGCCTTGGTGGAGGGCCCTGTGCCAGGCTCCTCCAGCTCGCCGGCAGCCTGCCGGGAGAAGGTGCTCACCTTGACAAGGGAGCACATCTGTGTGTCTTGTCTGTAATTGCTTGACCTGTCTTGTCTGAGGTGCCCTGTCCACAGGGGGCCCCCACCCGCCCCGACGGGCACGTCCTGCTGCCGTCCCCCCCACCACCACCACCCCGGGCACAGGTGTGGACACACAGGACCTTTTTGACACGCTGGCTCTGTGCCCGGCAGGAAATATTAAAGTTGCCCCCGCTGGAGCTGGCGCGCTGCCGACTCACGGTGCAGCCCATGTCTTGCATTCCGTCCGAAAGGGGAAATTAAATTGAGGAATGAAGTCTAACCCACATCTGGCAGGCAAGGCGTTGACCTTTGTCTTGAATACGCTTCATGAGGCTCAAACCAGACCGTGGGGCCTCCAGCTGCCTGAGCCCCCCCTAACCCCACTCTAGTATGGTACAGAACCTGGAAGAGACGCGCAGTGGGCGGGGCAATGGGGGGTGCAGGCTGCTGGGACCGTGGGGTTCGTGAAGCTCATTGCTCTACAGCAGGCAGTCCCAGAGGCAGCGAGCCGACGGGCTCTGGGGCATCAGAGGCATCCTTGGCGCCAAGGAGGCCCCATTGACCTGCTCCCAGGCGTGTTCTGTGGGCACATCTCAAGTCTGTCCTGCTTCTCTCCGTCCACACCAGCTGGAAGGAGATGATTTCCTTGACAGCATGTGAAGTTGGGTTGTTTTGTGGGAATGTAAGTGCTGACTTAGGGTATCAGTCGGGCTGGGCGAGGCTTCAGTAACCAGTAACCTCGCAATCTCAGCGCCTTCACACGATGAAGATTTATGTCCCAGTCGTGCCAAGTCCAACGCTGGTGGGGCAAGCCTCTTGCACCTCCAAGGTTTCCCTGGCAGGTGAAGGGGGCCGAGGTTAGTAGAAAGTGCTCTTAAAGGGCCAGGTCTCGGAATGTCTCCATCTCCTCCCCACTGATTCTAGCTGCCTGAATTCCGATGTGTGATTCCCAACCTGACTGCAAGGGAGGCAGTGGGGAGGTCTTCCTGGTTGGAGAGAGGTCACGGTGTGGTGAATCTCATGGCATTGTCTCCGCCATACTTAGGATCCAACCCAGGGAAACTGCCCTGAGGCACTGATCATTAGGAAGAGCCTTGCAGGGGAATCCTGGGAAACAGGAGCCTAAGCGGTGGTGTCCAGCCGACCCTGAACGTGCAGAGATTCCATTCTCCATCGGAGCCGTCCTTGGAGGCTGCAGGTGTGACCTACCAGGAAGATAGGGCATTTCCTGACCGTGGTACCTGCATGGAATTTCCAGTACCTGAGCTTCTCCCTTCACACAAATGTGCTGGTCTCTTCTACAAACACTCCCCAATTAAGAAGAAATAGTTGTTTATTCATTCAGCAAATGTGTACTGAACACCCTTCACCTGTGTTATGTGCTAAGGTTACAAAGACAATAAGCAGGGACTGTTCTCAAGGTAGCAAATATACCCCAATCATTAATGCTGGGATAGTGGTGGGGGCCAGGGGCCCTCTTGCCTGATCTGGAAGAAGTGGGTCAATGCAGCCTCCTAGAAGAGTTAGTGCCTGAGCTGAGTCATAACAGACATGCAGGTCTTGGCCGTGGAAAGAGTGGGATTCCATTCCTGGCAAAGGAGCTACATGGGCTTGAACCCCAAGCTGAGAGACGGCATAATGCCTTCAGAAACTAGTAAGGTGTTGGGAATGGCCAGGCATTGCCTCTGGGGTGGGAAGAGTGAATGAGTGTTGATGCTAGAATACTCTGGTGTCTCCTGGACCACACTGAGAAGCCTGGACCTTATCCTGAAGGATAGGATTTAAAGCAGGAGAATAAAGTATGATGATCAGACTTGTGCTTTAAAAAAAAAAAAAAAATCACAAGGTTAGGGGCACCTACGTGGTGCAGTTGGTTAAGCATCTGACTCTTGGTTTCAGCTCAGGTTATGATCTCAGGGTCATGAGATCGAGCCTTGCATCAGGCTCCACGCTCAGCACGGAGTCAGCTTAAGACTCTCTCTCCGTCTCCCTCTGCCTCTCCTCCCACCCCCTCTGGTGCACGCTCTTTCTCTCTTTCTAAAATAAATCGATCTTTAAAAAATAAAAAAGTGACAAGGGCAGTTGGGTAGCGAATGGGTAAAAAGAGCAAGACTAGAGCAGAGAGACGTGGAAATAATGTATGTGGGACACAACACATCGGGGCGGTGGATATGCAGAGGGAGGGATATGCAGACTTGAGAAGCAGCTGGGGCGACAGAGTTGAAGACCCCGCTGTTGAATATGTGGATGGAGGTGAGGACATGGGCTTGCAGAGCTGGCAGGACCTCCTGTCTGCAAGATGGAATCCCCGAGATTGAGGGGGCAAAAGAACAATGAGTTAATTCTGGGACATCCAGTGTTGGGGCACCTGGCAGGGGGGCAGCCAGTATTTCAGACGGTGGGGCAGTGGGTGTGCTGTGCAGGAGGGCCAGGGAGCCAGCCATGTAGCCTTGAGCGCCATTAGGGAGACTGTCTGAGGAGAGTGTGTAGGGGGGGAAGGAAGAGGAGGAAATCATGGAACTCCAAGGATGAGCCGACGAAGAGTTGCTTGCCAAGGAGAACCCAACGAGGAGAGAGCGTGAGAAACCACCGAGAAGAGGTTTCGAGAAAGAGAGGGAGAGAGCCACCTGCCCAAGGTGAGAGAAGACAAGGCGAGAGTGACCCATGAGTGACCTCGGTGAGACAGACTCCCAAGGAGTGGCCAGAGTGGAAGCCCCGTCAGAGCAGGCTGCGGCCTAGGCGGGACGGAGAACGGTTTCGAGAGCTATTGAAGCAACTCTCTCCAGAGAAGTCTGTGAGGGGGTGGTCGAAGGGGGATTCTTTTTTATCTTTTATTATGTGATATTGAGTAGATGGAAAAATGATGTCGTGGCGTTGTGTAAGCTCTGAAGCATAATGATAAAATAAACAAGAAGCACCCTGTCCGCTTTAAGAGGTCACGGTCAGCTCTGCTTGGGCCTGCTCCTTGTGCCTGGCAGGGGGAGCTGTGCCGAGGGAGGGGCCAGTGGCCACGAGGGCCCTGCAACCACAAGGAGGACATAGGGAACAGGTCACAAGGGGTAGGTCCAGGCGCTGGCTCTGTGGTCTAGAAGCTGACAACTAGACCTGGTGCGCAAAGACCAGAGTGACAGAAATGTTTAAAAGAGGTAGCCTATCCACCCACTAGCCGGTAATTCCAGAGCCCCCCGACCCGGGTTCCCGCTGTGATGGAGCTGACTTTGCAGGATGGGAAAATGAGCCAGAAGCGACCCCGGACCTCCAGGCGCTCGCTCCCCAGACAGGAAGTGATTGCAGAATAAAAAGAGTTAAAACCGAGCTGGAGCAGTGGCCCGAGGTGAGGATGTGATGTGCAGGACAGTTGCCACCCCAACCTCTTGACCGCTCTACCATTGACCAGACTCTACCATTCTCTCTCCCCTCGGCATCAGGCTTGCTGTGGCCCCTCTGGCTGAGTTGGCCCCTCCTGTATCTTTACATCCTTCATGACCAAGGTGACATTGGACCCAGGCTGGACAAGAAGCCGGCCAAGTCACCGTAATGCAGAGCAAAGCCCAGTCCTTGTGATACAGGAGGCCATCGGTGTCCTGGTGTGTCTGGGTCTCCATGACAACACGGAGGGCCTCCCGTTCAGACACTCAGGAAGGTCTCATGGGAGATGTCTGGTTCTCAGGGAGCATGGGGGTCTCGAGCCAGCGACTACATCATAGGGTTGTAAAGCACTTCTAACGCCCCGGGGCTTAACACCTTTTCAGACTGCAGTCCCGCATGGGCGACAGCCTGAAGGTCAGAGATCCTGGCCCCCTTCTCCCTTCCTATGTCTCTGACGTCAGGAAAGTCGCTTATGCTCAACCTGCAACCTGGTCCTTAAGCTGGGATGAGCCATGCCTGGCCAGCTCACGGGCGACTCGAAGGATACAGTGAGGTTTACGGAAAGGGTGTTGTCCGCTAGGAAAGAAGTCTACAGCTGCGGCTGCTCTCCCCGTCATAGGGTTGGGGGATCCCCAGGATCTTGCTTCCACGGTGAGGACGGTGGGATAGAATCCCAACCACAGTTAAAACGGGCACACGCATCTTTCAGGGCAGTGTGGCCCTGCGGACAGAAAGCATCGCTCTTCAGCTGAGACTGGGTTCGAATCTTGTCTACTACACTTTGGTCACGTGATCCCAGACAAAACATTTATCCCCCCAACCCCACCCCTGTGACACTAAGCTAATGGCCCATGCATTGCGGGCTTGCCGTGAACATGAGATCAGCTATCGTTGGAAAGCCCTTCTTTGCACACAGAGAAGGTGCTTCCTAGATGCCGACGGGCGTGGCTGCCCACCTGGCATCCTAGCAGGGCTGCCATTGGTCTAAATCGCCCTCCTCTCCGCTCTGTGCCAGCAGGTCCGGCCTCTGTTTCCCTGTGAGCAGCAGCCACGGCCCAGCAAGATGTCCCGGCATCACAGCCGCTTCGAAAGAGATTACCGGGTGGGCTGGGACCGCCGCGAGTGGAGCGCCAACGGGACGCATGGGACCACCAGCATCTGCAATGCCACGGCCGGGGCCGGGGGCGGTACAGCCAGCAGCCTCAGTGCCCGGCCCGGCCTCCTGCCGCTGCCTGTGGTGCCCTCCCGGCTGCCCACACCTGCCACAGCCCCGGCTCCCTGCACGACGGGCAGCGGCGAGGCCATCACCAGCCTCGTGGCCAGCTCTGCCTCCGCCGTCACCACCAAGGTAAGCCTGGTGGCCTCCCTGAGCAGGAGCTGGGCACGGGGGCCCTCTAACCCCGAAGGCGGGGGCCGGCTCCATGGGCTCACAGCCTGGGCCCTGGCCGCCGTGTCCTGCGGCCACCGTGTTCCCCAGGGTCTTGGCGTCCCGGGAGCTGGGCCGACCAGCCGTTGATCGTTCACATGGTTTCACGTGCTGTAAAGTGTCTGTCTGTGACTAACCTGTAAGACAAGCAGGTCTGAAGCTGCTCACTGTTTTTTGCCACATTAGTTCAGTGCGTGTAGGGATGGTGACCTCCAAGTTGGCCATAAAGATTCCCTAAATCGGCGACTTGAGACCACGCGAGTCCTCCTGCAGTGCCAAGTGACTTGGGTTTGCAAGAAGGTAGTGACCAGCAGTAAGGCATAAATGGTCCTAAATCTGCCACTTATTGACGACTCCGCTGAGAATTCTCCCAGACATTGCGTCTTCCCGGTCTCAGACAACCGCGTGAATCGGTGCGGTTGTCCCCCGCCTGACGGCTGGGGACGCTGAGACACGCCAAGTCTGTGAGAGCTGGTCTGAGGCTGCGCCTTCCCTGGGGACCCAGGCCTCGAGCCCCAGCAGTCCGCTTTGGGGCATTTGCTCCCTTCCAAAGGCAGCTCCCGTCTTGGGGGCTGAGCTCCCAACAGAGAGTCTGAAATAGAAATGACACCAAGGCTCTTGCCTGGCTTCAGGCCAAGCTGGTCCCCCTTGCGCCGCTCGGAGCCCCTCAGGCAGCTGGAGCCCCTCGGGGACGGGCCCATGCTGGGGGGCAGGAAGCCCCATTTATGACCGTCCTGTTTCCTTGGCCGGGCAGGGGCTCTGCAGGCCACCCTTGCCTCCGCCAGCCGTTCCGGGCGGCCTCCGGGAGCCCCTCCAAGCCGGCATGTGTGCAGGCGTCTGCGTGCGGCCAGTGCTGGCTTCCCTGCTCTCGGAAAAGTTGCAGGAGAAGCAGAAGGCGGGGGAGGCCCGGCGTGGCCATTGTGCGGTGGCCGTGGTGTGGGAAAGCCGCGCTCCAGGTGTGCTGCGCCTTTGTCTCCGTGATTTTCAAAACCCCCTTTCAGCCCTGCTTCCCATTAATAACGGAGCGCTGCCGGCCCAGAGCCCAGCGGAGGCCGAGACAATGGAGCTAGCGGAGGCCAGCGTGGAGCACGCGGACATCTTGCTGCAGTGCCTTATTGATTTTATTTTCCTGTTATGAAAACACCTCCCCACAGAGGTGGGGAGGGAAGGAATGTCGGACTGGGGCGGTGGGGACAGAGGGTTATTTGGGCACAACACCCACAGACTGGCCGAATGCATTCCTCCCCTGGACGCCAGCCCTCAGGACTGGCCTGATGCGGTGACCTCTGCCTGGCCGAGCCAGCCGGCCTCCCCACCAGCCACATCTGGCAGCCGCTCAGGAAGGCCAGCTGTTGGCCATCTGGACAATGGCAGCTTCTGGAACTGACCGCTGGGGGCTCCAGGTCGGCAGACAGAGAAGCTGGAGCGGGGAGCCCACTTGATGATTTTGGCCCTCTCTGGAGGGAGACCTTTTAAGGGATGCTGTGGGTCTGCATGCGGGACAGGGGTTGGACCCTCCAGGCCGGGGTGCTGGAAGGCATTTGGCGATGAGGGCCCCTCCCACAGGGCTCCCCTGCCCACACAGCCCTTGCTTTGCTCCCATGCAGCTTGATAGTCAGCAACCCTCACCGGCAGGGCCCCAAACCACAGCACATGGGGGGCCAGGAGCCCAGCCTTTGATAGAAAACAGCATCTGGGGAGGACTGCCCTGGGGGGCTGGGAGGGGAGAGGGGGCGAGAGTTCATGCCTGTGGGACAACCAGCTCCTTGGCACATGTCCTCTCTGGAGCCATCTCCAGCCCAGCTCCAGACCTGCAGGAGCTGGTCCAACCAAACAAAGGTGCCTGCTTCCACCCTGGGTTTTTCGAGGTGCTCAGGAGAACGGGATGTGCAGGGGAGAGGGAGGGCAACAGCCAGCCACAGCTTCTGTCCAGGACACTGCCATTGAATTTAGGCCATGGTGCCTCTCTGCCCTCTGGCCAAGCAGCAGCCCCCGCCAGACGCCTGTCGCCCAGCCTATTTGTCTAACCCCATGCCCGCACCACATCATTGACAGGCACACCCAAACCAATGTATCTGTGGTTGCCCTGGTCAACAGGCTGCGTCTTTACCGAGTAGCCAAGGCCTAGCTCTGGCCCTCGGGGAACACACAGGTCAGGATATGACAGGTCTTAGCCTGGCCGGTGTGACCAAATGACCCGAGAATGTTTCTCCCGTTGAGGTTATGGGCAGAGGCAGCATAGAGTTTTGGATGAAGACAGACTGTGGCACCAGCCGGGGTTTGACTTCTGCCCTATGTCTTGCTCACTAAGCAGCCCTGGACAAGCAACATGACCTCTCTGGGCCTTGCTTCTGTAAAACAGGGATGGGTAGTAGCACCTGTCTACCAGAGTTGTTGTGAACCTTGTGTGAGTTCAAACATATATACGGCGCTCAGAATAGAGCTGGGCCTGGCACGTGGCTGTCGTCACCCCCACCACTATTGTCACTGTCCCCCAGGAGAAGCCTAGGACACCTTCTCTCCCCTGTAGAGAAGAGGGATCATTTCTAACCTCACCAAGAGAAAAAGGTGAGTCTTCCTATAAGAAACAGGAGCTGGGCCCCAGGCAGGAGGAGAAAGCAAATTGTGTTTCTGAGTGGTTAGAGCTCACGTTGATCTGTGACATGGAGGCCTGACATGACCACGGTGACATCGTGGCAGCAAGAAGAGCTAGAGGGGGAGCACCCACACCCCCAACTGACCTCTAGTCAGCGTCGCCTAGTGAGCTTGATGATGGAGTGAAGGGGTTTTAAAGCCTTTTCAGCCACGGGACCCCTTCCTCCAAGGAAAGTGCAGTGTGTACACACGGCTGAGACCCCACTCTGGTGGAGGGGGGCTGAGGAAGGGGGCTTCATGGGAGCCAGGAGCAGAGCCCCATGTTCCTGCTACCCTGGAGTGTGGCAACAGGGGCTAGAGCATACTGGCCTGGCTTCCTCGGTGAAGGGTCAGGTGCCACATAGGGGCTGGTCTCACCCAAGGACTCAGGCAAAGGTCCCCACTATGACTCTCAGGCACAAGTGTTAGTGCTGTCAGGCCTGAGCGAGCCCCTGGGCTGGGCATGGAGCAGGGTGTCACATCTCTCTGAGGGCTGGGGGTGACTGCTGACATCTTATACCATCCTACCCATGCAGAGATGGCCTGCCCCTCTCCTGCCCCGAGGCCCATGGGCCTGGTCCCCCACTCACTCTCAGTACTGGGGCAGCTTCCTCCACACTGTGGGAGACAGTCCCAGGTTTCCCGGGGTAGGGAAGGCTGTCTAGGCTCCCTGCCAGGGGCTGGTGAGTGAGGTGATGACAATTTTTTCTGTCACTGCTGCCTTAGGCCTGAGTTGATTTTTATGTTTCTTCATTTTCCTGTGGCCTGAGGATTTCTTACTGGTCTTTGATGAAAGGCCAGTTGGACAAGCACAGATTCTGGGGCCACTGAGGCGGGGGAGGCTGTGACCAGATGCAACACACACTCACACGCACACACACGCACACTCACACACAAGTCCCCCGAGCCTAAGAGAGACACAGAGACCATGCCCTCCGGCCTCTCTGTTTTGCCGGTCGGGAGAGTGAGGCCAGAGGAAAGAGGGCTTGTGGAGGGCCAGCGGTGAGTGAGGAGCGGACCGCCGGGGCTGGCTCCTCTGCTCCCCGCAGGCCACCTGGCTCAGTGCGTTCTCCATGGTAACCGTTAGTGCAGCCCCGTGACGATAACTTTTCCAGCCCTTCAACCACCTACCTGACAGCAGACACGAGTCTGCAAGAAAATGGGCGGGTGTCCCTCTTGGGTGAGGTGGGGAAGTGCAGCCCCAAAGGTTCCGCCGACTCTACAGGGCAGAGCCGGTGAGCGCTCCAGGCTGTCGCCTCAGTCGGAACCGGGTTTGAATCCCACCTCTGCCTCCTCACAGCTGACTATGTCTCTGAGTCTCACTGTCTCTAAAGTGGGAATAAGAATAGTATCTTCCTCGTGAGGAGGTTGTGAGGATTGGATAAATCAGGATGTGTGGGAAAGCTTAGAGCGGCACCTGCTATCCATCAAGCACTCCATAAAAGTCAATTTTAAAAGCTTCATCAGAGATCGGGCTGGACCAAGTGTCCAGACACGTGGGGTAAAACCAGCCCCCTGGAGGCTGGTGCTGGTGGGAGCCCTCCGAGGACCATCTCCTCCCCTGACTGGAGAGGCCTGAGGACTCCGAGAGCTGGGACAGCCCTGCGCCCAGCCCGGCATGGCTACTCTGGGCTGCAGACCGTCCAGCCCCGCCCCCACCCTAAGGAGGGTGGCCCCAAGGAGCAGAAATGAGGCTCCGAGGCCAGGCCTCTTTGCGGGGTGGAGGGGAAGCCCGGCTGCCCCGCAGTTCCTGCTGCGTGAAATTTAAATTATTCTCGGCAAACCTGCCTGACAGATGAAACAGAAAAGGGACGGCTTCATAAAATGCAATTTTGTTCTTGAAAGAATGGACTTTGCAGAATCCTGGCTGATGTCTGTGAAATGTGTCGGGGGCTTTTTTCCTTGTGGTCAGGAGCGCTCATGCTGAAACATTCCCGTCGTTCCTCGGAGCTGAGCCCTTGAAAATAAATCTGGGCTGGGGAGAGAGAGACTTAGCCGGTGTCGGGGGCCCGAGGAAAACCAAAAGGGGGTATGAAATCTGTAGGCTCCGTCCTCGGAGCACCAAACAACCCAGACTTTTTTCTTTTTACTTTTATGAGCATTTGGGGCTTTCGGGGTGATATTTGTCATTAGAGAGACAGCCCTGGCCACAGTGTCTTTCCCCCATCCACTCTACGGTGTGTGGAGAGCTGCCCCTCCTGGGGGAGAGGAGCTGGGAATCGTGTGAAGGACCCCGAGGCCCCACCCGGCGGGCCCCTCCCCCTCGCGGGGTTCCGCAAATCCGTGAATGGATAAGGGATGCGTTGCACAGTTACGGAATGAGAAGCAGACCTCCCTTTCCTCTTGCATTCACACTGAAAATCAAAGGCTGCTGAGAGGGCTCGGTTGGGAGAATCACTCAAGTCCCTTTTGTGGTGCATTTCCAGACTGTGCATGATTTTATCCAGAAGACTGTTCCTGCTCCGTGAATGAGAATGTGTGATTTCCCTTGTGATAAATGATCAGGCACTGATGGTGCGCTGTGAGACAGCTTTTGTGCGTGTTCGTGCCGAGCTAATGGGTTTTGCCTGAACGTGGAGTTGCAGCCACGGTTTGGATTCTGTCTTCATTGACTTAAAACCCATCTGTCAGTCACGAAACGTGTACCATTGAAAAATGCCATGACTTCCAAAGCACCCGTTTCCGAACCTGCCGTGTGGGGAGGGAAGACCTGAAGGGCTTGAGCTTCAGATCTGTGACCGAGGGGGCAAAAAGAGGGGAGAAGACTCTATCTTCATCCGCACTTGTCAGGGGTGAGCCACAGGCTGGGTTCCAGAAGAAAGCTTCCAGGAGAGCCCATTGACTAGAGCTAGATGTGTAGGTAAGTTAGCTTTTGCTCCGGAAAAATCGTCCGAAAACGTAGTGGCTTACTCCTTCACAGTTCTGTTGAGCCGGCCGCCCGTTCTGGTCCAGGCTGGCTTCCTCCTCCGTCTGTGGTCAAGTGCTTTTCAGCTGAGGCCAGCTGATCTAGAACGGCCTCGCTCCCACATCTCTGCTTTACAGACTGCCAACCCATGGGTATCCGTTCTTCTTCCGTGGGGCCTGCTGTCCCCCCTGTGGCTACCTCAGGCTTGTTCACATGTTGTTCTTGGGCTTCCCAGAGCAGCAAGCGGGCAAGGCTCAAAGGCTTCTGTAACCTCTGCTTGAGGTACATTGGCTAAAATCCTACTGGCCACAGAAGTCTCCTGGCCAGGTCACATTCAAGGAGTGGGCAAAGAGACCCTGCATCTTGACTGACGGTGTTATAACACCGCATTGCAGAAGGGCGGGCATATAGGGACAAGAGGATTTATGGTCATTTTTGCAACATACCCCCAGGATTTCCAGCACACTTGCTTAAACCAAGGCTCACATGCCTCTGACAGAAAGGATAGGGTCCATCTGCTACCATCCTCTGCGTGGCCTCGTGTGGGAAATCAGGGGCCCACATGACACATGCACACCAGGGTTACACACCTCCCATCTACACCAAGAGCTTCCTGGTGAGGTCTGAAAGAAGGTGCAGAGCAAGGATTGTGCTGCCAGAGAGGAGAGGCAGCAGGCCCCCAGGGAACCCTGCAGGGTGCATTTACCTTGAGAACCCACTGCTGGCCAGGACATGGCCCTCACGTGACGCTATCACTGCCCCCAGAGTCGGTGGGACTGGGACACTGCTGTTCCTAGGACATCCGCACAGATAAACGCCGACCTGTGGCTCAGAATTTTAAAAATCCACCCCAAGGAGACCACCTTCATGGATTTTGGCCGGTGAATTTCTCCCTGTGGGAATCTACATGGCGATACGTTCTGACGAGCCCGGAATCAGGAAAGGAAGCCAGTTATGTGGTAGTAGCTGAAAAATGGACAAGTGCAATGGCTCTTTCTCCCTAATAGGCTAAATTCTGTGCAATTTCCCAAAAAGCCCTTGGAAAGGCCTCTTCTTAAATTAAATTAAGTTTTCTGCAAACAGCATCATTCAATATGAACATAAATCTACTTCTTATTCACTTTTAATGGTTTTCCCTGTTTTACTTAATTACTCATGTTGCAATTAAACAATTTTTCCCTTGCAAAAGGACAGTATTTTAGCTACATTATGGGTTAAATAGGCTTTGGAGAACTAGCCTGGGATTCTCATCACCATTTATAACATAGTTTTTTATAGGGAAAGTATGTTCCAAAATCTAAACAGCCAAATTACAAATGAACTTTCAGAACCCAACCCGTTTGCTAACTGGGAACTGTCTGTGATGCTAAAAATAACTCAGAGAAATAAACATAAAAAGAAGAGCTGAATACCTCTCGGTGTAATTTGTTCACCGTCAGCATCTACAGATCTTGTTTAATTTCAGGGAAGAGAATGTCCTCCAAACCCAGTCGGACCCTGTCCCTGTTTAACTCACTTTCATGACACAGGCCGCCAAATTGGCCTGAGCCCTCTCAAAGCACCATGCCACCGAGCAGAGTCACTGTGATGCCCCCGCAGAGCTAAAGGGATGTAACCTGGCAGATTACCCGTCAGTTTCAGAAGCCATTGGCTGCCCTGCAGTGAAGGCCCTGGAGGACTCTGGGCTGCTCTGGCTACCAGCTCCGCTCGTCGTGTTCATTTGCATCACGAATTTGCCTCTGTAGGAACCGTAGGCAAGAAACCTCATTTTCCTCTGGAAAATAAAGGCCCTGCGTGCCCATCCACGTGCCCCTGGAGGCTGCTGGTACACGCCTTTCCTGTTGGTGGGGCGAGATCCCTGCTGTTCCAGCCACCTCTCTCCTGCCTCTTCTTGGAGATGGACAAACATGTTGGACCCTCTGGCACCATGAGGGGAGTCCTTAGGACTGGGGATGGAGCAGAGGGCACACCGAAAATAAAAGGCCTATGATCAGCCCCTCTCTCCCTGGACGGCCTCCCTGGCTGCTGGCTGCCACAGTCCCCACATGGGGTCCTCATTAGACCCACTTCTGAAGTCAAGGCATTTTGGTTAAGCATGCTAACCCCCTGCCCCTCACCCCCACACTCCTTGGTCCTTAGAGGCCCCAAAGTCCTCCCCATAGGCCACCGGTTGGGTTGTTCACTGAGCAAGGCTCCTTGCCCTGTCCAAACAGAGCTGGGGTGCTAGAGGGAGTCCCTCACCTGGAGGGGTGAGGAATCAAAGCCCACGGGACTCCCCTTAGCTAAGAGGCTGGTGTTGAGGAGCTGGGGAGAGCTGGAAGGATCCCAGCCACTCCTCCTCTCAGAGTTGACTTCTTTCTTTGAAAAACATGGATTTAAATGGCTGAGAGGAGCCGGGACAAAAGGATAGACTCATGAGCCCGGCTCCATCAATGGCTATCCCAGGTTGGTCTGCTTCCAGCTGGCTATAAAATGTGGACCAAGGACTCCCACACTGAAGGCTCCTTTCCCTCATCAAAAGTATGTTCACCCACCTCTCCCGGTACACTGGCCAGCCCTGGGCCCCAGCTCTGACTTGGCTGTGATCCTCCCTGTGATTCTAGAACAATATCCTAAGGTTACCCTGAGGAAGCTCTTCTAGCAGCAGAGAAATCTTCTGAGTACAGGATAGACTTTTTCTAGGTTAAAAGAAACCCACCTCAGCCCTAAACTGGCCCTGAGGATGATTTCAGACGCTTGACATACTACTTAAAGAATTCCTTCATCAGGTTAGAAGCAGCCCTGAAGTTGGAGGGTTGGGTGTAGGGGTAGGAATAAAAAGGTGGCCAAGCCCACCCATGAGTCAGGTAGCTCTCACTATGGGAGCACAGAAGCTGGAGAACCTCTCCAGGCCTGACAAAGCAACCTTTGAGGTCTGTCAGGGTGTTGCTGGCTGTCTATAAGAATTGCATTTCTTCCTTCCTAACAGGGTCTCAGTTCTGGTCAGGTATCCGCCACTTCTCATGCCTTGGGGAAGTTGAACCCTAGCCTCTCCCGGGATTAGGATGGTTCTAAGCCAGGTGTTGGTGATCCCAATCCTTTTAGCCATTGTTGGTTCAGGAAGGGTTATGTGACCCAAGTATAGCCGTGGAACAGGAGGGTAATACTGTCTGGGGACTTTGGGGAAAGGTTTTCTTCCTTCTGAGGAAGAGTCACAAGAGAAAGGCCATCTTTCTCCCTCTGGACTGTCATGTCTGGACATGATGGCTTGAACCATTATGCTACAAACCTGAGGATGAAGCCAGCACATGAGGAATAGAAAAGAAAAAAAAAAACAAAACAAGAAAATTCCAGAAATATGGAACCAGAGCCCCAATGTGCATTCCTTCCTGCCCCCGGGGCTTCTTGATATGTGACCTAACACATTTCCACACTGTATAAAAAATAAACAAAACACAACTGTGTCCGTTGTGTGGATGCTCTCTGGTGACAGTGTGGGTGCCTTAGTCCATCTCCCAGACCTCGCATGGCACATTGGTTTGCCAAAAACAGCCACAGTGACCTTTGTGAGTGGAGTCTACCTGTTACTTACTCACTTCGGCACTCGCTGCTATGTACAGGGATTCTGCTATCTCTTACTTCCCTGAATGTTGACACCAAAACATAGATTACTCCCGCCACACTCATGTGTTTTCCTGGGACCATGCTTCTGGTTGAGGAAAATCCACCAACACACTGGACGGCCAAACCATGGGTTGGTTACTTGAGAGTTCATCCATACCATTCATTTTAGCCACAACTCCCCAGATATAAGAATTCTCATGCCCCAGGGTCTTTGTACTTGCCACTCACTTTGCCCACCCAGAAAAAAGAAGTCCTATTCATCCAACAGCTGACTACCTCTGTGGTGGGGAGAAGAAAATGCTATTATTTCTCTTGTTCCCATAACACTTTCATTTACGTTCCTACGTAAGGCCTAGAGTATAAGGTCCTTTCCCGTCTATTCATGTGTATGCTTATTAGGCAGTGAACTCCATAGGAATGGGCTCCATGTGATCCCAGCGTATAGAGGTTCTCAGTAAGCATGTGAGGACAGAATGAATGAATTCATGCATGTAAGTTTTACTCATTTATTTGGCCCCTATTTCTGGGGCCGAGAGGATGGACGCCTTTGACTTCACCTCCACCTACATGGTAGGTGAGCTTTCAAACAATGAGTTATGTCTGTGGTTGCCCATGATGAAAATGATGAAGACGGGACCCCTAGGGGGAGCCAGAAGGAAGACTTCACAGGCTTGCAGACCGGCCCGTGTCCTAACAATGTGGCCTGGATATCAGTATGGAGTTTCCATACCAAGGCCTTGCCCTAAGCCCTGCACCCCTTCCCGTTACTCCCAAGGTGTTTGGATTCATGGGATCACAAATACGAGTATTTATTCAGCATTAGTACTTTCCTCTCCAATATTAGTATTTTCTTGGGACTGTTTCCCATTTGCCTGCAATTCTTGGCAGCCTTTTTCATCTGCTTATTTTATTTAAGGCGCTCGCGTAGGAATTATTTTGTTCCAGACACTGTTCTAACGACTTTCCCAACATTCACTTTTAAAATCCCCATCACAGCCCTCTGAGGTACCTACTGTTACCACCATTAGAGACGAGAAAGGCTGGGGCACTTGACTGAGATCACTCAGCAGCCCGGGACTCGTCCCTGGGGAGTGTAGCTCCAGAGCTGGGCATGGAGCTCTCTGTGGGCGCTGCCCTGAACCATCCTCTCTCAATGAAATCTGCTGAAGGGGCCACTGGCTGAACATCTTGCCTTTGACATCTTTCCGTGACGCTCACAGCACCTGGTAAAGAGAGAGCTGCGGGCCACCCACCAAAGCAATTCTGTTCATCAGCAATTTGAAACAACCACAAAAGCCAGGACCGAAGCGCATGTGGGATTTCGTGGTGCAGCCCCATCCCTCCCAGAGGCCCGGCTGCACTTCTGTTCACTTGCTCTCTGGTCAGCTTGACACTCTTTCCTTAACATCCAAGCCATGTGCGCAGCACAGACTCTGCTCAGATGCGGGACATGGGGGACTGTGGAGCCTTGAGGCCATGGCCTCTTTCTTGGGGTTTCTTGTTCTGGTCCATGACAGAGGCCACGACTGGTGTCCACTTTAGTGGCTGCCTTCAGAATGCTTTGGCCTGTTTCATTCCAGAAGAGTGTTCTAGGTCCTCACAACTGCCCACTGATATGGCCCGTGGGCCTGGGACAATACCTGAGCTGAAGGGGGCAGCCCAGGTGGATTCCCACCTGGGCCAGGGAGTGGGGATGCCGCAGAATCGCGGCTAGCCGCTCGCGTCAGACGGGGTTGGAGCAGCCTCGACCTGACGCTGTCTTCTCTGTGAGTCAGCACTGCTCGAGGGGAACAGGGAGAAGGACGAAAGGCTACTCTCTGCTATGGGTCTTGTTACGGTAAAAATGGCAAATCGTATAGCATATGAATTTTACAATGAAAAAGTATTAAAAATAAATAAATGCCACGCCATCCAAAAAGAGGAGACATCTGTGTAAATTCGGGGAACTTTGAGGTGCCAAGTACGCCTCCCGGCACAGGTATGGCCTAAAACCCTGTGCTCTCACACGCCCGCCACGTGAGGAAGCAACTCGGGGCTGCCAGCCTGCAAGACCCTAGACGCGTCCTTGGACAAGCCACCGCCAACCGTCAGCATCACCGACGCTGATGTTTACCGAGTCCTCCTGTGAGCCAGCCGGGGCTCTGCGTGTCTTCGCCCGGGTTAACCCCCTGCATCCCACGAGTGTACGAGGCAGGTGCCCAGCACGACCTCCTGTAACGGCTCAAGGAGTTGATGCAGGGTCCGGCCCCAGCAGGGGAGGGCTGGCTACATCCGTAGGATGCTGCTGCAGCCGGTGGGCTCCTCACCACGAGAAGAAGGCAGGGAGGAGGAAGGACCGGAGCCACCGCAGCTCCCCCCGACGGAGCCCCAGTGCCCTGCCGGCCGTCCACCCAGCCTGGGAGCCTCGGCCGGCCCAGAGCAGAGCAAACGGACTGGCACTGCCAGCACCCCACACACACATCAGGAATATGCTGAGGGTGTGATTTTATTCCCCACAATATTAGGCTGAGGAGAGGATATTGGGCGAAATATATTGTACCCATAATTCATATTAATGGGAATTCAATGGTGGCAACTTGTCATCTGCTAGATTAGAAGGGAATATTGTGAATGTTGTGTTATAAAGGCATTAAAAAGGTCGTTATGAATTGGGTTCCATTGCACCACGTCGCGTTCCTTGTAAATAATTGAGGAAGAAGCCGGTGCTGGGCGTTCGGATGATCCATTTCTGAGATCGCAGCCGCTCCCTCACCAGGCTGAGGGGGCCCCACTGACCCGATATCTCCCACGGCTACCGGGAAAATCTGCACCTGGCATGTCTGAACATTCCGTAAAATGAGCATTATGCTGCCAAACAGACTCTTCCTCCCCGAAGAAGGTAGTAGCTGCCACATCCAACACAAGACTCTAGGTGTTTCTTGAAAAATCTTCCCAAGTCCAGATATTCCTGTTCCTGGAAGTCTGGCTCCCCGGCCAGGGCCAGGTGGGCTCTGGGGGCATGAGCGAGAGTCAGCAGCAGCCTTACCTCCACCACTCACGCCCACCTCTGATGTCCTCGGTGGCAAAGACTGGAGCACCAGGCACCCACATTCAGACAGCTGGTCAAGCATCAGCAGCTTCAGTCCTAGTGGAATGGGCCCTGCTTGGCCAATACCCATCTCCAGTGGGCTTCTCGGGCCTGCTCTGCCACCTGAAGGATCTGTCACCTGCTGTGAAACCATGCCTCCCCTTAGCTCAGACCCCTGGTGTCTCTGTGTGGTCCTGTGAAAGATACACAGGGCTTCCTGGCTAGGGTTCAGTTCTAACTTTTGTTATCAAAGATGAGAATTTGGCTCAGAACAGAGGATTGGCTGCCCCACCCCCTAGGAAAATCTAAAAAGAGATTAGGGGAAGAAGCTCCAAGTCTTTGCCCCATGTGCGGATCTGGGCAGAGCCGGTGTGCACTCGTCCTGCATCTCTGGTGTGGACTGTTCAAAAGCCTCTTTCCCTGACGTGTCCTGCCTGGCAATCCTAGGGACCAAAGAAGTTCCATGACCATTGCCAACTTCATGGGCAGCTGGTCTTATGCAGCTGGTTATTGGTAAATGAGTGACTCTCCCTTGTCATTAGAGGCGTTGAACTGGGATTTCAAATGTGACCTATCAGAAACCAGGGCAGGAGTGACTAGAGAGAGAAGGAGGGGCTGCAGGTCAAGGGGCAGTCAGGCCAAAGATTTGGTTGTTCTGTGGAGGGCAAAAAGAGTCATTGGTTGGCCAACCCCATTAATCAAACCGAGTTGGGATACCTGTTGCCATCAGATATAAGTACTTAACATGCATCCTTGCCTACACCGTGAGAGGACTGGGAACCCAGACTCCAGATCTGAGCTGCCAAGTTCAATTCTGACTCTTCTACTTTCTGGCTGTGTGACCGTTAGCAAGTTACTTCCCCACTTAGAGCTTGGTTTCCTCCTCTATAGAATGGGATACTAATATCATCTATTAATTGGGTTGTGGGGGAGAGTAAATGAATAATACAAAGCCTTTCCCGTCGCCTCTGGTGTCCAGTAGACCCTCTGTCCGTGTGATCTACCATTATTATTATTACATGGCCTTCACTGTGCAGTCTTCTCCTCTCTGCCTCTCTTCCTGTACAAAGTGGGTCCTTGAGACCTAAGATCCTGCTTTGGGTTTCACATCGCAAGCACCTCACACTTGCCTGCTATGTGCTTAGGAAGTAAGTGTTGAATTATCAGATTGTATCGTGGGTAGAAGAAGGTGTAGTCATGGAAATCAATTGCTTTACCTTAAAAAAAAAAAAAAATAGCTGTGCACTTCTGAAAATCGTCTTCCACTTTTCTGTGGTCATACAGTGTCTTTTCCGAGAGGTTCTGCGACTGCTTCTTGTTCTTCACGTAGCATCTCAGTGAGAGTAGTCAAGAGCCTGCAAATACGTTAACTAGGTGTTTGAAATGCATGCAACTCCTCACTGATTAAAAGGATCCCAAAGTAAGGCATTTTGCAGAGCAATTACTGTGCTTCCTTGAAATGGAAAATCATCCATCCCCTGTATTTGATGATCTCAAATCCAGAGCTGGTACTTTGAACAGCCCTGGGCTCCAAGCCACATTCTGTTTGTTGGGGGTTGTCGTGATAGTTGTGTTGTTGTTCTTCTTTTATTTTGTTTTGCTTTTTAAACCATTTGTGGAGGTCCAGGCACTGTGCCAAGAGCTTTACGTGTTTTGTCTCCGTTCTTACAACAGCCCCGTGTAGTAAGCCTACAATTATCCCCATTTCGCACACGAGGAAACTGAGTTTCAGAAAGCCTGGGGAATTTGCTCAGTACCCAAGGTCCTGAGTGGTAGAAGCAGGAATTGAACTCAGCCCCTTTTCAGGTCAAAGCCCATGCTTCTTGCTCTCAAGTCTTTTGCCTGGACAAAAGGAGGCAGGTGCCTCCTTTGGGAGCCGCTAATGTGAAGTGCCTGGAATTAAACTCCCAGTCCTGAGGCTCAAACCTGCTCCTCCCCTGCACACCTGGCTCTGGGCCAGGTCCACCACCGTCCCAGCTGCCCAGCTGCCCAGCCACCTGAAGTCTCCCTCTGCTGCACCAGCCCCACCTTCAGACGTTTCTCGAGTGCATCCATTTCCCTCCATTTCCGCGCCTACTGCGGTAGTCCAGGAGACCGTCAAAGCTCCCCCAGGAAACAGAGACAGCCTCCACGCCCATCTCCCCAGCTCCGGTCTGCCCCTTCCTCCTACCATTCTTCACTGCAAACCTGATCTTGTCACCCCGCCTGCTTTAAAAAATATGCAGGAACACCTGGGTGGCTCAGTTGGTTAAGTATCTGACTCTTGATTTCAGCTCAGGTCTTGATTTCAGGATGGTGAGTCCAGGCCCCAAACTGAGCTCCACACTGGGCGTGGAGCCTACTTTAAAAACAAACAAACGTGCAAATACCCCAAACTTGGCCTGAAGATAAAGTGACCTAAAGCCCACCTTGCTAGCCTCTTATCTCTCACCTCTGTACCTCTGCACCCCTGGTGTCCCACGTTTCAGCCATACTTCAGCTGCAAGCCCACCCCTGAAGCGGGTGAGTCCAACTGGAGCGTGGGGGCGAGCCCACAGTCCCATCCGACGCAGAACACGACCTGGAAAGAGCACAGGCCTTCAGACATGCAGGCTCTTATCATCGGTAACACGCGTAACATTCTGAGGTCTCATTTTCCTCATCTGTAAAATGGGGGCAACAACAATCCTACTTTATCAATGAGGGAAACTCCAGGTTAAAAAAAAAAAAAAAAACCTTAGCGCATCACTGGGCCAACGAGAAGTGCTCAGAAAATCCTGGGAGTGCGGGTGAAAGGAGACGCCACACGAGTTTTGTTTTATAGATCAGTTCCTAGGGGCTGATTTTTATGAAGAAATGGATGCTCATCTGAAAAAATGCAAAGTATGAGTCTTTGGACAATGACATCTCACAGGTTCCTACCATGTTCCTCTGAGGATTCAGGCCCCTCCTGTCTGGGGCACAGGCTGTAGAAACAGCTCAGCCTTGGAGTCTCTCCCAAGACACAAGTGTTCGTGAAGTGGATTGACATCTGGTGCCCTTCAGGTACCTTGCTTCCCTGCCTCAGTTTCCCCGGAAGCCATGCCCAGGATGGGCAGCCAGAGGCCTCGCTCCAAGCGAGCGCCACTGCCCCCAGGCTCCCAGCCCCGGTACCTCCCCGACTCCAGCAGTCTGCTCATCGGGGCAGGCCACAAACCAGGGAAGAAAAATCTTTTTAGACTGGAAAAATAGGTCTGCTGCTGTTTTATGGTGGTGTGGTTTATGGTTTTCAAACATTTTAATTAGTTTCATTTTTAATGTAAATGCACCCTGATGTTTTGTGCAGGAAGGGCACAGTTCTTAAAATCTCAGAAATAAAGTAGGAAAATGACAGATTGGCTATTAAAGCGTCATACTCAGATCTGTTATTATTATTATTGTTATTTAACATTGCTGAGCCTCAACGCGGAGCCTGGAGGGATGGTGCAGGGCAGAGCGCAGAAAGGTCTAGAGGTACTGACGATTCAGGGCGGTGGTGTCGGGAGGCTCCCCGGGGGGGCTGGCAGACGCTTTCTCAGAGACTGCTCGGGGTGCCCGTCAGCCATCTGGTGACTGGACTGAGGGCACAGTTGGGAGATCTAGGCTCTGTGTCACAAGCCCATCCTACGCTCGCTGGTGAACTTGCTAAGATTTCCTGGCACCCCCAGCCCCCCAAGTAGAGACTTGAGCTATGGTTTTGAGATAGGCATCTTCCGAAGAAACTGAACGTTTCTTTAAAACATTTGAATCCATGAGAAAGCAGGGTTAGACAGACAGGATTTTATTTCAGGGACACTCCGTGTCATGGGTTGAATAGTGCCCCCCGTGCAAAAAATGCTAGTCCACCCATAACCCCCCAGTGGGACCTTGTTTGGAAATAGGGTCTTCGCAGATGTCTCTAAGGTAAGGTTCTCACCATGAGGTCGCCCTGCATCAGAGCGGGCCCTCGGTCCAGCGACGGGGCCCCTTTGAAGAGAAAGCAGAGGGGAAGGTTGACATGCAGAGATCAGAGTGACGCAGCCACAGGCCGGGAACGCCCGCGGCCACCAGAAGCTGGCAGAGATAAGAAAAGTCTCTTCCCTAGAGTCTTCCAAGAGAGCACGGCCTGCCGGCACCTTGATTTTGGACTCCCGGCCTCCAGAGCCGAGAGAGAATGACTTCCTGCCCCTGGTTTGCGGTAAACTCGTCGCACTGTCCTAGGGAACTGCCGCGCTCCCCGAGAGTATCTCATCCTAGTTCCTCCGGCAAGAGTTCCCCGCCTGCATGGGGGCTGGTTTTCCACAAAGGATGCTCTTGATGCTCTGGGTTTCCTCCAGGAGCAGGATGGCCTTCTGACCTCTGCTGGGTTGAAATGAAATACCATTTCACCTTTTTCCTCCATGTCAAAAACTATTTCCAGGGGCTTCCTAATGACCACACGCCTGCTTCCTGCCACATAGGGACTCCAATTTGGAAAACTTTCAAAGGGCGAGTAAAGCGAGAAGCCAGGTGCTCCCCGGTCCCTCTCCCGTCTGACGGCAGTGTCCCCTCCACGTGGAGGGCCACCTGGGCTGGTGTCCGCATTTGCACACGTCACTGTTTGCAGAGAAAGGTGGATTTGTGCGTTTGGGGCAAGAGTTTTGCTGCGGCTGGAATGACAAAATGGGAATGGACGCGTTCTGCTGGTTATTCCTCCAGCAGAAGACTCTGGATCAAATGCAGAGAGCAATCAAGGAAATTCTTTAAATCTAACAACCATGCCAGACAAATAACACCTCCAAGCCCTAACACCTCCCCTCCTCTCCCTGACTTTAATTCAGAGGGAAATTCTCTGTGCTGCCCTCTCTGCTCCTCTTGGACTCATTGTAAGTAAAAGGAGAGGAACGTGCTGGGGCTGTGGTCTCGGCCACGCGGCGTCCTCAAAGATGGCAATGTTGACCGTGTGGTTTGCAGCAGGTCATTTTAGAAAGTTCCAAGGTGAGCACTGGGTAAAGAAGGACTTCTGCAAACCCGTACCTCCACCTAGACAAAACTAGCCAAGGGTAAGCCAAGGCTTAGGGGTCTAATTCGGAAAACGAGCGATCCCCAGGCAGGCTCCAGTCAGCCGGTCTGGGCCTGTGCTGTGTCTTTCCCCCCCGCTGGTCCCCTGAGTCTGGGGATGAAATTAGCCCAATTGTGTACCCAGCTGTTGCTGGTAGCCCAGAGCCCGTCCTGGGGCAGGCGTCAGTGCTGCTCGGAGGGTATTTACTCTTGAATCACTGGGGAGTTGGAAACAGAGCTGTGTACCGTGCTCCTGGAGAAAGGCACACTCCTCCCAGATTTGTCCTTGGGGGATTAAAACAGCAGAAACTCTGGGAACAGGGAGTCTGCGTTTGGGGAGTTCTGCCCCAGCCCAGTGGTGTTTAGGCTGCTAACTAAATTCCTTGGAAGTGATTTAACAAGTTGGGTTTAATTTCTTTGGAGAAACATAGAAACTATTTGAACTGATCGCATCCTTCCAAGCCTGTGGCCACACCGTAACCCCAGGTTGGCAGGGCTGGAGCAAGTCCTTAGCCAGGGAGACTGGGGGATGACTGGGGGTCAGAGAAAGTCAAGGACAACACCACTTGGGCGTAGACACTTGGCCTCAAACAAGGAGAGAAACTGGGAGACTCAGACCACAGTACCTACAAGACCCCACAGTAGGAAGGGCCACGAGCATGGGCCTAGATGCACAGAGAGATGCCAAGGGGCCCTCGGGAAGGCCAGACAAACGCGTGGGTCAGTTCAGCTGGCGTAGCCTGTGGGACGTTGCTCCGAGAAACGGTGCCCTTAAAGGCCCGGTGGTTCTCACAAGCTCAGCAACATGGCAGCTGAAATCGGTATTAGAAAGGAGCTAGATTACAGGAGGTGGAATCCGTTACTGAAAGATTCTTGGAGTCTAGCAGTGATGGCTGCAGCTCCCTGCTAACCGGGAGATTTATGTGACAAGATTATCGGCGGTATTAAGCACATTTAGAAGAGAGGATTATACCTACTTCTGGGTCAGTTCCGTGCCACCAGGCCCCGGTCTGGACAGTGTGTTAACAGATGGGTGGCCGGCTGCACCAAGGGGAAGCTGGATATTTGCATCGGCGCAGGAAGCGGGGGGGAGCACGGTGAGTGTGATGCTTGGTGGCTCAGTTCAGGTCCCAGGGAAGGATCTGGCTCCGGGTCGCTGCGGAATCCGGGAAGGCTCCACTTCCTCCTCCTCCTTCCCTTCCCCGACCTTCAACACCCACTGCCCCCAGCGGCCTCCCTGGATCTCTGCCAGGTGAACCCTCTGCCCCAGGGGGAGGGGACCCACGGGTACCCGGAAACAGGAGGGCGGTGTTGGGAAGCATCAAGGCGTGACAGGGGTGACAGGTGCCCAGGCCACCAGCCACCTTCCCAGAAATGAACTTCTGGGAACGGCAGACACTTCTCGAGAGGAGGAGTAGGGCCGTCATCGCTCTGCCACGGGAGAGCTTAAAACTTGACCAGGTGGAGCCCTAGAAGGTGGGCTGCTGGGAGCCATTCTCCGTGGTCCTTCAGAGGGTGGCTGTGAAGTGGCCCGGAAGGCTCCCCGTGACTTGCGATGCTGAAGCCCAGCCGGGAGCCGGCACTGAGCAGAAGGGAACAGAGTGGCAAGCCTCCGGGCAGGCTTCACTGTCTCAGGACACCCCCTCCCCCTGCAGCCCCCCAGCTCAGGGCTTCGAGGGCAGCCCTTGATCTTGTGAGCAGAGAATGTGACCTCAGAAAACTTCACTTATGAAAAATGGTTGTAAAATAAACACAGAATTCACCGTTTTCTAGTGCCCTGTTGGGCGGCATTCCGTGCACTCACGGTTTGGCCACCATCCTCGCTCTGCGCTTCCAGAACATTCTCATCACCCCAAGAGGAAGCCCAGACCCATCCCACAGTCACTCACCATGCCCTGCTCCCTGAACACGTTTCTTTTTTAAAGTAGGGGTAAGAGTTGGGCGCCTGGGTGGCTCAGTGGGTTAAGCCGCTGCCTTCGGCTCAGGTCATGATCTCAGGGTCCTGGGATCGAGTCCCGCATCGGGCTCTCTGCTCGGCAGGGAGCCTGCTTCCCTCTCTCTCTCTCTCTCTCTCTCTCTGCCTACTTGTAATCTCTCTCTGTGGTAGGGGTAAGAGAGCACTCTCATGGATTGTGGTCTTCGCCAACATGGTGTGGGGGGTAAAGGCCCATGGAGAGGGCTCCCCGCCCCTCCTCGGGAGGCCACACACCCACTGCCTGGCACACACTGCATTACCCTTGTCTGAACCTTCTCTTCCACCCATCGGCTCCGCCAGTGTCTTATTCCCCGTGACCTCAGCTCCTAGCATATTGCGGGCACATAAAAAACTTCAGCCACATTTGTTGGGCAGAAAGACATAAAAACCAGTAATTCAGTAGCCGATAGGCTACGTCTCATTGTTTGGGGACATAACTCTTTGTCCTCCAGTTGTCATACTTTTGAACACTGCACAGAAAGCCAAACCCAGAGTAGGAAGAAAAGGCCCTTCATGTCGCTCCTTTTAATTAGGCGTCCTGTTAAATTGCAGCCATTTTGTACCAAGGTCCCCTCAGCGTGTCTGGAAGCTTGGAAGAAGCTCTCGACCAAGAAAGCCAGGAGTTTATTGTTATTCTTTCCTCCTTATTTTCTTTCAAAAGCCAATGTAGATATTTTGCTTTTTGCCTGTGCTTTTCCTTGGAATTTGGGTATCTAACAGTACCTCCTTCCACAAAGGGGGCTAGTGCGGTGGAGTGGAAATCCCCGGGACCCCCCACTGAGTTCTTTTGATGGGCTAGGACTTGGAGAACCCATTATTTTGCCTCATAGTCTGAAGACATCCACCGTTCGCTTGCCTGCTTCATGGAGATCGAAGCCACCAGGAGAGCTCTGCTCTCCCCCAGCCCTGCCCCCCTCCACCACTGCCTTCCCGAGTCTCCCACTCTGCTCCCTGGCGGGACCTGGGGAGATCAAAGGGACAGATGACAGTGCTTGGTGCCCATTTGTCACTCGATTGGAGGGAACCAGTTGCAGTGTTAACAGTCAGGCCTGGTCCCGTGTTTCATGAATATTTTAGAATGTTTGCCGGCAGAATTCTAACTGCGCCGTGTCCTCCTCCCCGTACGTGTCACCCATATTCCAGAGCTTAATGGAGACTTTGGGGGAAGCAAGCACTTCTACTCCGCTAGTCTCCTTTATTACCCTAAAACATGCCGGCTAAGCGGTTCCGTGTCCAGGGTTTGAAGTCCCTGTGGTCCTTCTCATTCTTGCTGCGCACCACATCCCGACACAGGGACAGGAAAGCCGGCTTGGTTTTTATTGAGCGAACATTTAGGGGTTCAGGGAAGAAGGAGCTTGGGCCTTGGCCCCGTCGTGACATTTCTCTCAGGGGTCTTCAGCCTGTCCCGGAGTGGTTTGTTTCTACACTTGATCTTAGCCAAAAGGCCGAGAAGCGATGTGTAGTGGTTTGTTTCTAGAAAGCCCTCTCACCTGCCCTCCGCTCCCCCCAACCCACCCTGTCCTCTAGACCCCACCCACGGCCCACCCCTCCGGTCCGTCTTCACAGAAACCTCGGGCAGTTCTGACGTCCCCGTCCTTGCCTTGCGGTTTGGGCTTGACCTGTGCCCTCTGTCCATCTCCTGATGACCCAGTAGCGAGGGCTGCTCCCCTTCGTGGCCTCCCCATCACATAGCCCGGCATAAAGCTGGATAACAACAGGCCCCAGAAGAGAGGCCATATTGATAAGAAGCCACATGAGGCGCAAGCCTCTCCTTTTCTTGGTGGGAAAGCAAACTCGCTCACTTAGGAGCAGGCCAGGCAAGGAGGCAGCATCGTGAGGCCTCTGCACCCCTCACCACCTTCAACTCGCCCCCTCCCACCCAAGAGTGCCCCCAGTGTGGGCCCTCCCAGGCCTCCCTTGGACACCAAGGCCTTGGAGACACATGCTCCAGCCCCAGGTGACTCTGAGCTTCTCACTATGCGGGATAGTGGTATCTCTGAGCTTCTCACTCCCCGGGGATATTTGTGACCAGTCCTGCCTCAGCTCCCTGGGGACAGAGGCTGTCATCATGAAGCTGTTTTTAGGAGAGATGGGGCAACTGCCATGATCCTTCGCTGAGTGGTCCACATGGAACAGAAATGAGACCACGTGTGCCAGGTGCCTCCTTAACCCTTTGCCATGGAGAAACGCTCTGAATCCCACATTCCTGACTCTGACCCCACCTTTATTGTCCCTATCTCGCACCAGGGGGCACCCCGTTTGTGAGGCCTGCCACACGCACACAGGGCAGGCTCCAGAGTGGCCTGGAGTCTGGAGGCTAGTCAGCCAGAGATGTTCGAGGAGGGCCTCTCGGTGCCTGGCCTGGGCCCAGTGGGGGTGAGGCCAGGGAGGCCCCCTGCCTATAGGGGAGCCCAGTGGGGAGTCAGGAGAAGTCCGCCCGGCAGCATGTGGCCACTGGCCTGGGGGCCATTGTTCCCGTCACCCTCAGACGTCTTGGTACACCTGAGTAAAATAATGGGGGGGGGGGCGGAATGTGGCCGGTGTTGGGGGAGTTGTGTCCACATCTTTGGGGAATGTGGAATTTGGATTTTTCTTGGACCCAGGATCTGATAAAACACACGGAACACACACTCGAGCTCCATTGACCCCGAGGTCTGTTAAGCACTGAGCTGGGAAAGATGCCCGCACCGGAACGGCAGGGGAGGCCCCCAGGGGCCACAAATGCAGATTTCTGGTGTGGAGGTCAAGGGGGGTCCTGGGGTCAGCTCGGCACTCCCCACCCTTGTCAGTCTGAGAGAATTCTCCGACAAACGTGTCCTTCACCAGATGGATGCTGACGGACACCCGTGCTGCAGGGCATGGGGGCGCGGGGGCTGAGTGGAGCACGGGTGGCCTGGGGCTGGTCCAAGGATCCCACGTCCCGCGCGGTTCTTCTCAGAGCATGACTTGAGGACTTCCCCCACCCCAGAATCCGCCTATCTGACGGGCGGGTTTCCATGTGCCACCTCCCCCAGCCAGAGTGTACTGATTCGGAAGCTCTAGGGCTGCAGCCTGGACTTGGGTTTGACCAAGCCCCCCCCCCCAGCCCTGGACATTTTACGAGTTGTTCTGGGCTGGCCTGGCAGGACGCTGGATGCAATCGTACGGGGCCCAGCCAGGGGCACCTGCAGCCCGCGGGAGGAGCCACCTCACCCAGAACTCTGCCGTGAGGCCTGGCTGAGAGTGGGGGGCCTCCCGGACAGCCCCCCAGGAGACAGCGTCCCCACGCTCGCGCTGGGCGTGCTGCGGGACGTGCGAGTCCGCCTCCTCTCTGGGTCACGCACCGACTGTGCCACAAGACAGAGGGCTTCAGACCCTGGTCTCCTGGCCTCACCCTGTCTCGCCAATGACACATTGGCCCATAAGCTTCATTTATGTGTCTGTCTCCTGCAACACATGTGCTCCTCCAGGCCTAGGTCTGTCTTATTCATCCTCTGTCCCTTGTGCCCCGTGTGCTTTGACGCGTGGAAGATGCTCGATAAATGTCTGTTCCTTTCATGTAATCTGCTGAATTGAGGCAGGAAAGGGCCTAGTGGCCTGAGGGCCCCCTTCCTTGGACCCGGTGAGCGGGCGTGGCGAGAGGGCCTGGCCTGCCATCCAAAGACCCTGTACCTCCCCCCTGAAGGAAATATTGATTCTGCTGTTTGTTTTGCAAGGAAGCTGTCCCCAGCGGGACAGCCAGCTCGAGTACAAGTGAAATGGAAACTGGAAAGGAGGCAGCGTTCTTGCAGCGGGTCTATTAATAGGGCCTTCTGGGCGTGTCCGGGCAGAGGGAGAGGCCCCGAGGGGCTACTCTGGAACCCTGCTCGCCTGTACCCCTGCCCGGGCTCTGGGCCTGCCTCGGCTCTGCCCCTCTCCACACTACTGCAGATGGAGGTGGGAGATGTGGCAGGTGGCAGTCCGGGTCACCTTTGAAGCAAGAGCCAAGTTGAGCAGCCGTGGCCCAGGATTCCAGACAAGAACTCCTAAAACCCCTGCTGGACACAGCACAAGGGTCAACAGACAGACAGCACATTTGGGACCTGCAGGAAAACAAGTTTTTCCTTTCTGCTTCAGAGGAAAATTTGAGTTGAGCAAAGCACGGCCAACACAGCAGCCATCTGGATGCTACACAGTCTAGAAGCTAAATCCAGGACCCCAGTTACCCAGAAGAGTTCTCAGAGGAACCTTCTCAAATATTAAGGTTTGATTGCTTTTAAAAAGGAGTACTGAGGGGCACCTGGGTGGCTTAGTGGGTTAAGCCTCTGCCTTCAGCTCAGGTCATGATCTCAGAGTCCTGGAATCAAGCCCCACATCGGGCTCTCTGCTTAGCGGGGAGCCTGCTTCCCCCTTTCTCTCTACCTGCCTCTCTGCCTACTTGTGCTCTCTCTTTAAAAGAAAGGGGGGGTGGGTTACTGATATCTACAGTGCCAGGCAGATGAGACTGCCATGTACAGCTGCACAAGCTGCACACTGAGCAACTGGGAACTTCCTTCCATTCTACATTCTACTGTACTGTAATAACTTGCAAGGGCACACAGCTGGCATCTTGGGAGAGCCCAGCTGGCTGTTCTAAAGGAGGCTGTTTAAATAACAAGAAATGGAGCAGCTAGCTGGAAGGCCCAGTGTTCAAATCCCTCACTTGACAGACAAAAACAGAGGCCTAGAGAAGGAAGGAATATATCACACAGCATCTGTGGCAGAGCTAAGTATGTGGCTAGGCCTCTGAGTCCCCAAGCTTCTTCTTTCTCTTGTCACCTTTTCTATTAGCTTCCTCTGATGTTTTACCTTCTCTGGTACCAATGAGGGATATGGCCTCAAAGAAAGATCCTATTCCGGAATCTACTGCCTCTTCCCAAACAACTTTCTAAATGGTGATTTTGCTCAAAGGCCCTACACTGGGCTGTCCCTTCCGCCTGCTCTGTTTGTTCAGGCTTTGGCACATATGTTTTGTCCATTTCACGCTTCCCCTCCAGCTCTCTCCAGATTGTTTCCTTTAGGTTTGGGGTTTTATTTTTTGCATCTGCCCATCCCACCCCAAAGTATGTGTGTTAATGTTCAAGACCTTAAAACTCAGGGAGCCTTCAAAATAATAAATTCCATCCAACTCCAGGCGTCCTGCCCAGGCTCTACATTCCTCTCTAGACCTGTGTGAGGCCCACGGTGGCCAAGTGAGTGCTGAGATCACCACCCACAGGGAGGCTGCATTTCAGTCTCTACACTGCAGAGGCTGCATCTGAAGGCCCCAGCTGCCTAGAACCCAGGGGTCCCAAGTAGCCCTTCTGACACTTCCAGCACCCAGGCCCAGAGCTGGGCTAACTCCACTCTGAATTAGCAGCAACCCAGGACATCATTGATTCAGTGGAGGTGGGGATGGGGGCCTACCGGAGGATGCTCATTTATTCATTCCTCCAAATAAATAAAGTGTATTTAGCACCTACTGTGTGCCTGATCAAAACAAACATCCCTGCCTTTCTGGGGCTTATACGCTAACGGCTAGAGACAGATAATAACTAAGTGTCAAGTGGTGTCCTGTGTCCCAAAGAAATTAAGCCGAGGAGGAAGCGAGAGCCTGCCAGGGTAGAAAGTGGGGTACACAAACAGTGCAGAGACCCGGAGCGGGGCAAGCGTGCCTGGCCTTGCAAGGAGCTGTGAGAGCCCGGCGCCCCTGGGGCTTCAGGAATAGACCCCTCCGGCTGCCTCATTGGGGAGTGGACCGAAAGGGACCAAAGGAAGGCACTGGCCCTCCCCACGGTTCATCTGTGTCCCATACCCTTCCCCTGCCCCTGCCAAATATCACCTGAGGGGCAACCTGGCTTTCTCACGCCAGGCCAGCGTTGCCACCACCCCTTCTATGGCCCCTTCCAACCAAGGAACACGCACCCCTCCCTCAAAACTTGACCTTGTCATCTTCTCCCCTCCTGCCCCCAAGCTGGAGTGACCTTCGCCCCCCCCACAGCCCCCCACTGAGTCTGACATACATAAGGCCTCGGGGAGTGCTGAGTGGGAAATGAAGCCTTTTGGTGGCCCCCTCAAATGCCTTCCTCCGGCACCTGTCTGCTTGAGCCCCTGAACTGTCCTTGGGCCCACTGGGCCGGGAGCACGGAAGCTTTCAGTAAATGTTTAGTGAATGAGTGGGCATTTTTTTGAGCACGAACTGTGTCAGCCTGTGCCTGCTTGCTGACATAGAAAGAGGCCTCAGGGAAGCTCTCTGGAGATGGGGGTCCCCATCCTCATCAGGGGAAAATGGGCCCAGCTGGCCTGTCACAGCCATGGGCTTCATAAAAGGGAACACAGCTAGGGGCTCAGGAGGTTATTAGAGGTGTAGGGCATTAGGCTGCCCAGAGGCAGCTCCTGGGTGGTGGCGGAGGGTGGGGGTGTCTCTTTAGTTCCAGGGGAATTGAGCCCCGCGTTGAGCCCCAAGTGGCCTGTGCAAAGCTCCAGGTCACTGGTCACTTCGACCCAAAGACCCAGGAGTCCGCCTCCTGGAGCTGTCGCAGGTGTCCTCAGGCAGCGTCCCAGGCACACTCTGACATGGGGCACAGGCCAGGGCCCACCACAGAGAGAGGTTTAGCTTTCACATGGTAGCAGGCCTGTGGCATCTTGGGGAGACAGAGATCTGTTCAGCTCCTGCCTGACCGGCTGCAGCCCAGGCTTGTCCTGAAGTCAACCCTACTTTGGGGTCACATAGGCTTTTTAGTAGAAATAATCAGTCCCCTTTCTAGAACGGACATGCCGGGGTATGACTAGTCTGTCCAGCAGAGAGGGGAGAACAGAGACCTCAAGGCACCCTCACTGCTTCTCAGGAACAGTCAATAGAAGACTTTATAAATCTGTTGGGAGCAAAGGGACCTCTGGCCCCAAAAGTATGTGGGAGCCTCCCTGACTTCCTGCAGGTGAACTGGTCCAGAAACTTAATGTCTAATCTAGAAGCCTTTTTAGGGTACTTAGAGCACTTGGTTTTATAGGTTTTGAAGGCTTTTTTCCCCCAACCACGCCACTGGTCCTATCAGGGGCTTTGTCTTTGTGCCTGCGGCAGGGTCACACAGAAACAAGCAAGCAGGAGTGGAAGGGGCTCTTGACCACACCGGCTGAATTGGGGTAGGCCACAGATTTCCTATGCGGGGCACTCCCCAAGCCCCTAGGAGTACTCGGGCAGATTGTCTCCCCAGCTGGAGAAAGAACATCTCAGTCATCAGGGAACCTTGTCCAGTGGCTTGTTGATGGCTCAGCAAGTTTTTATGTCTGAGATTCAAAAGTGGAGAAAATCAGTCATTTATCCTGGTGCTTTGTTTACAGAACCTGGATGGTTTGCAGCCAAGCAGACACTGGCAGGCTTGGGTTGGATTTTTCCCATCTTGTCCACTGGGACAAGCAGTGGGTTGAATCAGAGTAGTGAACACCAGGGTCTGCGTGGAAGAGACCCAAGGGCCTTTCACTTTCTCCAAGACCCTGTCTCCCTAGGATGCAGGTGACGCTGGGTGCCCTAGCATAGCACAGGGTGTGGGTCCCTCCCTCCCATGGGGGGGAGCCTCTCCCACCATTCCTTTGGGGGCAGTCGTGATTGGGAGGAGGGATGGGAGGACATCAGACCCCCCCCCAAGGATGTGCAGCCGGGACCAGGGTGGTCCAGGGAGCCTACCCCCATCTGCTGATCCTGTGGTTCCTAAAACCCACAGTCTGAAACCCACAGTCTGCACCTAGGAAAGCCTCCCTTGAGCCCCGTCTTCTAGGTTAGACATCTCAGCCTGCAGCAGCCCGGAAGCAGGAAATTCGAAGGGAGGGCCCCCACTGGAAGCATCGGGGGCGTGAGAAATCTGGGCGCACCTGAGACCCGGTCTGCCGAAGAAGGACCCTTTGTCCTCAAGCCTTCCTTTCCTGCTCCTCCCTCCCCACAGCACAAGAGCGCCGGCCTGAGAGCAGGTTTCAGAACTTTCCCTACCACCCGCATACTGCCAGATCCCGTGCCTCAGTTTCCCTGCCTGTCAAGGTGGAAAACCCACCCTACCCCACCCCCCTGCGTACCCCACATGGTAGCGATGAACCTGAAATGAGAGGCAGGGTGTGGCAGGCCCTACAGGAGGGGCCAAATGAAGAGGGTGCCAGAAAGTTTACTGGACAGCAGTGGTCAGAAGGTTCTGACTTTCCTGCCTGAGCCCCTGGCCTGTAGTTTCCTGGGCTGCCCTATTGGAGGAGGCCGGGGAGCCACAGGCTTCATGGAAACGTGCTGTGATTTCATGGTCAGGCCGGGCGCCCTGCTGCCAGGGGTGGGGGGTGGTATGGGGGGGCTGCGGCGTGCCCCATCTGGAACCGATCGGTGCTTTCCTGTAGTCAGAGGCCAAGGACAGACTTCCTGCCTGGCTTCTCCAGGCCCTGGAGTCGTTCCCCACCTGAACCCAAGGCCAGGGACGTTGCATTCCATTGATGATTTGTGGCGCAGACCCTCGGGCCTCGCCTCCCCAGGCTCGACAGCACAGGCTCTTTTCTTTGTTGGCTTCTCCTCAGCAGCTCTCTCAGTAAACACGTTAAAAATCGCCTTCCGGTTTGAGTTCCCCACCTCTCCTGTAATTTTCTGGCCTCCCCTGATTTCAGCCTCCAGGATTGAAATTCTTTCTCCGGGTCTCCATGAGGAATTGGTGAAACAGAAAAGGCAGGAAATTAATGTCCCAGCCTCAAGGCTCCACACAGCATTAGATGGAATTAAAGTAGAATAATGAGTCAATACACACACAACTCTGTTGTTCTTTGATTTTCCTTTCAAAATTCATGTAGTGAACGCTTCCTCTGTCCCACACCGTCTTAGGCTGGGAGACTCGATAACGTCCTGAATGAATTTACATACCAAATGGGTTTTAATTTTATATTTTCGCTTAAGGTCAGGACATTTATTTATTATCATTATTTATTACTGAAGCACGAGTGGTTTTAATTATTTTGGTGTTCCTCCTACAAAGCAGGATCACTGCTAGCTACGGAACATTTTCCGTTTCCGCTCACATAAATAATATAGTTTTTAATTTCATGAAGATTTAGTATTCATCTGCTTTGTAAATTAAAGTCATCGTTTACCACAACAGAGACAGAGTGTTCAGAACATCCTGGTGGACCTTGTCAGGGTGCCCTTCGGTGATCGCTTTTTCCAGCTTTTGGTCTTCTGACATAGGTGCCCAGAAATAGGGACCCGCAGACAGGCCGGGAGTGGGTGTGGGAAGGGGGCGATGCAGCGAGGGGAGAAGAACCCCTTCTCTCATAAGGCATCCCTCGGTTCCCTCACAGACCAAATCCAAATGTGTTTGTTTGCCTCTGCTGGGCGGCTACGACAGCTGAGGGCCCTGCCCCTTCCCTTGCCCGAGGCCACTTACGTCCAAACAACACGTTCGATCCAAATATGTCGGACTCCAAAGCTCAGCCCCTTTTCCTCCCTCCCACGCTCGCTGTGCCTGGGAAGGTGGGCAGGCGTCTGTACCCAGGGCTGGGTGGAGTCTGGCGGACGCTTTGGCCAGCCTGAGTGAGAGCAGAAACCCAGAGCGGAAAGGAGCAGGCAGGTTGGGTGGAGGGCAGCAGCCACTGGCCAGGCCATGGCCATGACTCTGTGTGTCCATGTGGCAGAGGGAGAAACATCCTGACTGAGGGGACAGAGGTCTTCAGTCGTGCCTGGGGACGCTGTCCCACACACACGGCCAGGAGGCTCAGTCCAGCGACCCTAAAGTGACCAGATCTTGTGGGATCCCCCTCCCCCGTGCCTCCCATTTCCCCCACTTTCTCTCCACCTCGATCCTCACCCCTTTTCGGGGAGGCTGCCAGGTCAGTAAATGATGAGTTCCCATAAATTATGATTCCTTGCCTGGAAATCAGTCTCCTCTGCTTCCCCGTGGCCATCCTGGCCATCTCTTGGCCGGCTCCATCCTCGGAGGCATTCCCAGAAAGCAGCCAGCGGTCAGCAGGAACCGTTTGCAGGCTTCCCACTGTTAGTCGCGAGGACACCCTTCCGTGGCCCCACTTTTGCTGCCAGCGTAGCCTCTGGAATGAGCAGGCTGTTTGGGGTTGCCATGGAGAAGCTGGGCCCTTTTGGTGGTTGGAGCTGTGCTCCGCATCCCAGAAGGCCCTCGCCCACCAGGCGGGGCAGGGCAGGACAGCAGCCTCACACCCAGGGGCCCTGGCGGGGCGGTCGGTGCTCTCTGCTGGGACCCAGCCGGCCAGCTCTGTCCCCAGCCCCCAGGGCTATTAGCAGGTGGAAAACATATTCATTTAAAGGATGCCAGCTTCATCCCGCCGGGGACTCCTCCAGTTCTCGAGTGGGCTCCAGCTGCAGGGCAGCCCCTTTGAGACTCCATCTCCAAGCTCGGTCTTGGTGTCCTGGTGGCTGTGTCCCTGGGAGAGGAAAGAGCCCATTTCGTGACCGGGCAGACTCGCTCGGACATTCGCCATGATTAATCAGGGGCCGGGCCACACAGTCCTTGCGCACGACATGGTTTAAATTTAAGCAGAAAATAGAGCTCACCCTGAGTCATCCTGCTCCACGATGAAAGAGGAGACCGTGTTAGCAGCGATACAGTGTGTTAGGGGAGGTCCTCTGCCGGAGCAGGAATGTACCTCTTGAGTGCGTCTTTAATTCCTCTCCTGTGAGCATCTCTCTCTAAAGAAGGAAACCAGAAAGACTTCGCAGCTAGGACAAAACCATCTCCTACCTAGAATGGCAAAATCCTTGACTCCATCTCAGACACAGACTCCCCCAGGAAGACACACATAAATAGAAGATTCCTGCTGCATACTTTACCCATTTTTCAGATTTTCTTCCTTCTTACTCATGGCACCGACAAGTCATACTTCTAATCGGTACCCGCCCAGCCAGATAGGTGCCTGGGGGAGGCAGGAAGTCTCGCGGCTGCATGAGAATCACAGAGAGCTAATGGTGAAGTCTCTTCCTGCTGGAAAGGGAAATAAAGTAGCTTTCGGAGCCGATCTCTTGCTGTTTTATTCAGGGGCCCTGCTTTGGTTTGGTGGGCTCCCACTGAAATCCAGACCCACACATTAAAAAGACGTTTTTAGGGGAGGCTTCCTTTTAAAAAGGTGCCATTAGGCGTGTGTTTACCATTTCCCCTGTTTTACAGAGGAGGAGATGGAAGCCTGAGGTCCCATAGCTGGGGAGAAGTAGCACGTTCTACTCTGTGTGTTCAGAGACCTGTCTTTTCTGAGGGTCTGCGCAGGTCTCAGCCTCTGATGGACGTGCTGTGGCTTCTGCTCAGCCCGCACCTGCCTTTGGGGACCCCGGGTCTGGCTGCAGAGGCAGAATTAGGCAGGACTGAGGTAAGTCCACTGGTAACTCGGCTTCTGGCTACGGCAGACATGGTGGCCATCTGACGGAGGCTGGGACTGATGGCTTTGGATGGAAACTGGGAAGGGCAGCGAGTGGCTCAGAAGTCACCAGGAGCAGGTGGGACCAGCAGAGAACAGGGAGAGGAGGCCGCATAAGGAAAAAAGAGAAGAAGCAGAGGCTCAGATGCCTGGATGGTAGTTTGGGGCTTGACCTCGCGGGGGGTGGGGGTACCCTCAGGGAAAATGGTCCTAGAATCAAGATCCAAAACCCTGGACCCCCTCCAGGCTCTGCCACAAACCTGCCGTGTGTCCCTTCACCTGTCCCTAACACAAACGTCTGTAAGGTCCCTTCTGGCGCTCTCATGCTGCCAACCCAGGACAGTGCCCTTGCAGGTCCTTCTAAAAAGAAGAGAGAAGAGAGAAGAGGCTTCCACCGCCTCTGCACCCGGTGCCACGAGCAAGGCTCCCTTCCGGTACAGGGAGCTCTCACTTTTGCAGAAAATCAGCTGGATGGCTCTGCAAGGCGCAGGGGAAAGGCGTCCCGTCATGGCGACAAGGCTAACCAGACGGAGCACACTCAAGGTTGACAGTGAGAGCAAAGGAGATGATGGCCGGCATTTATTGAATCTTTACTGTCTGCCAGGCGTGCCTAAGTGCCTTGCATACGTTTTGCCTCAAACCCTATGGGGCAGGTATTATTATCCGCATGTTCAGATGGAAAACTGAGGTTTAGGGAAGTTCATTTGCCAAGATCATTTGCAAAGTAAGTGACCTTCCAACATTTTGACCTCAGGTTTGTCTGACTCCAAGAAAGAGTCCAAGAGTTAACATTCTTGTGTTCGCCTCGGGCAGAAATGCAAATTCAGGTGGGATTCACTGAAGGGCTTGCACACTTACGTGCACACTCATACTTCTCTACGCATGGGCACACACAGCCCCGTCCTGTTTGCACCCACATTCCCTGATGCACAGCTCCCCACCCCCCCGCACCCGCAGATGCCCGCGTGGGAGCTGCCTTCCTACACAGTCACGGAAAGAACTCAAGCTCATGAGTGAAGCCACGTCTGCAACAGAGAAGAAAGACTCCCAGAGTGCCTGCGTGCAGCCCCTTGGTGGCCCAGAGGAAGGCTCCGGCTGAGGGCTGGGCCGTGGTGGCCTTGGCTGACGATTCGGAATCTCCATCATGCTGGGTCCCTGGGCGGTCCTCCCTCCGATATTGGCCTCTGAGCCTGATCGCTCAAAATGGCCAATACTGAAATGAGGCTTGAGAGTAAAGAGCTGCAATGCCTGTTTGCAGATCACAGGGGCAGCGTCCTTCAGACCCAGAAGGCTGGGCAATGGGGGCAGGCCTGGGAACGCCAGACCCTGCCTGGAGCCCCTTGGGAGCTGCCATGGCTCCGGCCAGCTTGCGTGGGGAAGGGTCAGAGAAACCCCCAGATTCCTCTCCTCGCATTCTTTCCTATTTAAGGAGCGTTTTTTTGACTTAAGCAGCTACCCCAGGGCAGGCAGGGGCAAGAGAAGTCGGGAATGTTACACTTCTCAGAGAACAGAGGAGGAAAATATTTCTCCTGCAGAATGGTCTGAAGCTGGTACCAGGACACTCGCAGAGCTTCAAGCTCTGGGTTCGAGGCCCAGGTGCGCCCCTGGCCTCTCAGCACACGGTGGTCTCCGCTTCCTCATCTGTTAGGCGAGGAAAATACTGAGGTTCCCCGAAAACCTCACAGGTAGTTGTAGAAAATGTCGAGAGGTTTTCCAGATGCAGAAGCAGGGGCTTTTCCCATCAGTGAGAACAAGAGAAGGTGTGGAAGGAAATGTCCATTTCTTCAGTCACTGGCAGCTTCTAAAGTAGTGAGATATCTTCATGCGTAAATGAAGATTATATGATACATATGTTTAATATAGGAAATATCAATATTTGTATACATACATAAATATTTGTATATATGCATGTGGACGCACATGTAAATGCACACAGGCATGTATGCATATGTATTTTGGAAACGTGAGAACAAGAGAAAGTCTAAATGAGAATACTGGTACTTACGCTTGATGGTACCCATATTTTGTTTTTCCCTCCTCTAGCACTTTCTGCTATGGACAAGAAATGTGTCTCACACTTTTTTTAATTTAAAAGCAAAGGGGAGGAGCACCTGGGTGACTCAGATGGCTAAGCATCAGACTCCTGATTTCGGCTCAGGTCATGATCTCAGGGTCGTGGGATCAAGCCCCACATCAGGCTCAGACTCTCTCTCTCCCTCTCCCTCTGCCCCTCCCTCTGCTCTTGCGCTCACATGCTCACTCTCTCTCTCTCTTTCAAAAATACATACGTACATACATAAAAATGAGCCCTACCTCTTTGCAAGGCACCACTGGGCGCCATGTCCCTTCTCTGTGTTTCCTTCCACACGTTGGTTACACAGAGCTCCTGCGGGCTCAGCCCAGCTTTTGTCATCCCGTCGCCTTCCTTAGCATGTCCCCCAGGGGCCCTTGGCCACCGCCCATCCCCAGTGTGGCACACGTCTGCCCCTTGCTGGGCTAGGCACAGGAACCACAAGGTTTCTTCCTAGTTTCAGTGTGGGGCCGGGATGAGAGTGAAGAGGGAATTTGCCCCCGCGTATTAGCTGGAACGCAGCCTGAGCTGGAGGTCGGTGACACCGAAATAATTGGAGGTAAGAGCTGTGAGGCCATTAAGATAAATTTTTGACATAAAAATGTAGGCTGGTTCATAAAAGGTTGCAGTGACAATAGGTTATAGTGACAGCTTTTCAACAACTGTATAAGCCTCCAGATGGAAGGGAATTCAGCATAATGAATTATGGCCAATCTGGACAACGCAGTGTCCTTTTATGGGCGTAGATCTAAGGGAAGAATAAAGTTACTCAGCCTGGCCCATACTAAACAGCGTGTTGTTCGAACACGGAGCGGAGAAAGGGTGAGAGGCTGGAGGTGCTGAGGACGCAGCACTGAGGCGGGAAGGCCTTGGTCTTCCAACCTGGGTACGAGGCGCTTGTGGCTCCGTCCAAGGTCTAATGAGCATCCCGGCCCTCAGGACCCCAAGCTGAATGTCCACTCACATCTGGCAGAGCTCTGGGGCCTTCCTTTGAAGGGAGCCGTGTTCCTCCATCAGCTCAGTTTTTGCTCAGTTTTGCCCTTTTGGTGAAATTGCCCCCATCGACTCCCAAAGGAGACACATAGAACTTTCTTAAACAGGAGGTTCTCTGAGTGGGAGATTCTGCCAGAAAGAAGGGAGCTCAGGGAAGGGTGGGCTCCTTCAGGCTGGGAGATGGGGAAGGGTCTGGCTCACGCCGGACCCTCCTTGCCAGAGTCCACGCTTGGCCTCTGATGACAGTCTGCGTCACAGAGCAGAAGGGGCCGCCTTCATCCTGGTCCCTCTTCGCTTAGCGAAGAGTCGTCGCAGGGTCGAGGACAGCCGTCCTTCACTGAAGGCGCGTATCTGACACGGTGTGGGTCTCCCCACCGCCTCATTTACACCTCCCAACTACCTCAGGACCAGTATCATTACTCCCATTTCACAGACAAGAAAACTAAGGCCTATGGAAGTTTACCTACCGCTAGCTGCTGTTCACACCGCTTGGAGTTTAAATGTGGACGTGCCTGCCCCTCAGGTCTGGGCTCCCCGACCACCCCACTATGTTGTTCCCATTTACAGACACCCACACACTGGAAAACGGAACAAAAAGCTTCAAAAGGGAAAAAGAGCTGGTGAATGCCTCCCAGGGCTACTGGGGGCTCTGTGGGGAGCGTGGAGGCGGGATTTGCTTGACTGAAAAAATCCCCACGTATTTCAAAGGGGCTTTGGTTGGGTGGAATGTCTTTGATAGTAGAATGTCTGAGCTCAGTGATTTCACTCTGGATGTGTGAATTTATATTAATGATTTGCTAATGGCAGTTAAAGGAGATGGAGTAATTTATGTGGCTGTAGAGGAGCACAAGTCCACTGGAGCAGGGGCGGCTGTCAGGCCTGCACGTTCTGTGGTTTGCCACAGGGAAGCGTGGGCAGTTTGGGGTCTTATTAAACCAAACTTGTGCTTGTAAGTGATGTCTTCTGGGGTCTCTGCCCTCAGATAAGGGCTGACCCTTTAGAGACCTCCTCAGTCCCCAGGGAACACAAGGCCACGCCAGCGCCTGTGAGCCGTGAGCTCTTTGCGATCTCCTTCCAGATGCTAGAGTTCTGGAACAAGAATGAATTCCTCCAGGCCAGCCCACTGGAGTGTGGGGGCGGCGAGGGGGATGCACGTTAGCTCTGAGCCGCCCGGTGAAGACAGGAGTGCCCCTCTGTCTCAGACAGTTCTGGCTGCTGGAAGAAACACGCCATGGTGATTTGTAAACAACAGGAATTTATTTCAGACCATTCTCAGAGCTGAAGTTCCAAGATCTGGCTGCCAGGCTGGGAGCGTCCTGATCCCAGTCCTCTTCTGGCTTACAGACTCCGACCTCCTGTTGTACCCTCACATGGCAGGGAGGGCTCTGGAGAGCTCTCTGGGGTCTCCCTTACCAGAGCACTAATCCCATTCTCGAGGGCTCCATACTGATGACCCAATTACCCGCCGAAGGCCCAACCTCCTAATAACATCGTATTTAAGGATTAATACTTCAACATATGACTGTGGGGACACGAACTCAGTTCCTAACAACCGCCCCAATAAACAGTGCATCTTCGGTTGGTGGGTTCCCTGGCCAGCACACCACATGATCTGGCCCGACGGCTCTTCCGCATCGTTTCCAGGGATTTCCACCCTATATCCTAGCACCTCATTTGCTTATGCCCCAACCTCTCCCAGGCCACACCAGATGCACACCCGAGCCTCCCCTAGGGTCAGGGGCACGTGAGGCCCAGTTCACAGCTGCCACTCCCATGTCATGCAGAGAAGAGGAGGCCAAAGGGCCAGGCCGAGGCAGGCTGGTGGGAGAGTCCAGTGGCCATGGCAGTGACAGCCCTGGAGAGACCCACTCACCAGGGTAGGGGCAACAGCAAAAGTCCCCGAGTATGTCCCTGATCTTCTGCACCTTTGATAAGCCCAGGAGGCCCACTGCCCTGAGACTCCTGCCAGGCTGTACCTAGTCTCTGCAGAATTTGGAGACAACCGGAGCTCAGAGCCTCTTCACCCTAACAGACAAGGGGACAGCTGTGCCGGACAATTCGACGTGACTTTGTCCCTGTGCCTCCTGGAGCATCTCCTGAGTCATCTGCACCCCTCCCCCCAGCCACAGGGCCAGCCCGAGGCCGGCGTATTGTGTTACCCTTTCTCCTTGGGCTTTTCTTAGTAACAGTACTGGCTGTGGCCGCTGCACAGGGGCCTCCTGGAGACATTCTGTCCTGGTCAGCCCCCAGGCTGACCCTGAGTCAGCATGTCCACCTCGTCCGGGAAGCCTCCTTCTTACCCGGCCCGGGGCCTGGGTGAGGTCAATGGGGTGCCTTTGGTAAGACGCAAAGGTGGTCAGCAAAGCCGTGGCAGTGAACCATGAGCAGGTACCTGTCCCCCTCCCACCGCCACCGCAGCGAGGGATAGCTCTAGGCAGCTGTTCTAAGTGCAAATGCTTGTTCACGCTCAGGGCCATCTACCCCGAGGATCTGACTCCTGGGTGGGAGGGAATGACAGGGAGGGGTACGAGGCTGGATCTCAGATAATCCCAGACCTGGCCCCTGGGGGCCAGATCCCACTGGCTCGGAGACATCAGAAAGTGCGAGAGGGTCTGCCCATCCCAGGCCACCTTGGGCTTACCCATGATTCTGTGGCTTGTGGACCCTCCCACTTCTCAGGAAACGACATCATGACTCTCGCCACTCAGCAAATAAAACACTGAATATGGAGTGAGCAGAGTTCTGTGCCAGGCTTGGTGGCAGGTCACCATCTTCTCCAGGTAGATCAAGGTCAGAGCAGGGACCCCTACTCAGTGCAAGGAAGGGCTTAGGATGGCAGGTCCGTGGTCAGAGGTAAAGGAGGAGCAGGATTCTCAGGACCTAAAACTGGCGAATTTCCAGTCTGCTGCAAGTTCTTACGCGCCTGGGGGTGATTTGGGCCAGAAGAGTTATTCAGCAGGATTGGCTGGACCCCCACCTCCATGCAGCAGTCAAGGAGAGTCCTGGTTTAAGCTGTGAGGCTGAACAGAGGGGATCCAGACAGGGGTGTGTGCCCCAGAGAACTCAGCCTGGCCCTGGACTATTGGATTCCCGGGGCACCTCTGGTGGCCCCGGGCTCTGTGTCTCAGGACAGAAACCAGGGATTCCGGAGCTGGCGGAGCCTCGCTGTCTCCCCTCCAACCTCATTTATTTACAGGAGGGCTCTGCGGCATTTGTAAAAAGAATCTCCCCAGGGTGGTTTTCTGAATGAGGGAGCTGGAAGAGGTGTGGCCAAGGAAGAATGTCCTCTGTCTGGAGCTGGAGTCCAGGAAAGGCAAATGAACACATCTGAGCCCACACCCCACGCCCCTCCCCAGGCCTAACACTTGTCAGGCCCTGGGGAGCCTCCCAACTATGGAGCCCTGGTGGACTCGTTAGCAGAGGCCCTGGGGTGGCTGTAGAGGGAAGAGACATCTGTAGGCAGCTCATCACGGAGCACGGGGCAGGAACGGGTCATGGGGGGCAACTTTTGGTCACCCGACACTGTTTCTCATCTCCTCCTGGAGGACCGGGCCAAGGAAGTGCCTGGATCTGTGGTGACATGGCCACGGCACCATGAAGTCAATTCTGTATGCTCAGGCCTGGGTGCCCAGCGGACAATCCTATGTCCTGTCCTGGGCCTGGTCGTCAGAGCCCAGGGGCTGCGGCAGCCCCAACGGGGCCCCTGTTGCCATCCAGCATGAGACACTGGACCCAAGACCATTGGACAGCTGGAAGATCATTTCTCCTCTCCGTAACTGAGGCAGCTGCTGCTGGTTTCAAGGCCTGCTGATAAGTGGTCCCACTGGGACGTGGATGTCACCGGAGGACAGAACCGACAATGATGAAAGTGGCAGATTTCCTGGGAGACAGCGTCCCTTCTGGGCAGCAGCAGGAGCCCTGGGGGTGGACACCGAGAGCTTTTCCTTCTGGTTCCGACACTGAACGTGCCCTGAGGACTCGGGCCCCTGGAGCACTGGGTGCCCGTCTGCAAAATGGAAAGACCCAAGTCACCTCGGGTCATTTGGGTTCATCATATTTTTATGTATATATAATAGCAAGAGCGGCCATGGGATCAGAAATATGTGTGAATCCGCCCCACACCTCTGAAGTTCGCGAGGACCCTTCCTTGAAGCCTGTCTCCTTCCCCTCTACTCCATGCCTCCTCTTCTCTGCTCCTGGGCTAACTGTTGGCAAGTAGTCCCCATCCTGACTGGTGTCTCTGCCCCCACCCAGGGCTGAGGGCATGGTTGTCCTCTGGCCATTTGTAGACTAGGGCCAGGCCTCTCAGATGGCGAAACAGACGAGTCCTAGAGGACCATCTGTTGAGAATGGCACCCTGCCTGCTGGAGTGCGACCTGATCCAACCTGACCTGACCTCCTTACTCAATAAGACCTAGTGTAAGTCCTCCAGCACTTAAAGGACAATATGGCAGTTTTTTGTTGGTGACTTCCTTGCTGCATAGTCACCCCGAGCGGTCCCACAAGGCCATCTAGACAACATGGTCCCTGGCTCCCCGGGACTCCTGCCTAGGAAAGGACAGGCAGGAAGATTTCACGCTTCATTTTCCCTCCATTTTTGTTGTGCTATAAAGTAAATTTGGTCATGTTGTCAGAACATGTAAATCCCTACTGATTAAAGCGTCCTTGTAAATTGACACAGATCCTAGCTTCTGGACCAGAAAAAAAAAAAAAAAGAGGAACCAGAATAAAAGCAAAAAAGTTATCCAGAGCCCTCCTTCTCACATAACCTCAGCACTGTGAAATTCTACTGTCTTTAGGAACTGGGGAAACTTTCTTTTTTAAAAGATTTTATTTAGTTATTTGGGAGAGAGAGGGAGAGAGAACATACAGAGGGAGAAGGAGACGCAGACTCCCCACTGAGCAGAGAGCCCAAGGCTCGATCTCAGGACCCTAAGATCATGACCTGAGCAGAAGGCAGATGCTTAATTGACTGAGCCACCCAGGCGCCTCTGGGGAAACTTTCCTTGTTAGAGTAGATAGAGGGTGGGGGTCAGGGTCAACCTGTGAGTGCGTGTGTGTGTGCATGCACGCATAGTGTGTGTGTAATGTGAGTGTGGTATGTGTGTGGAAGGAAGGGGGGAGAGAGAGAGAGATTCCAGAACATTCTTATTGTTTAAGATTGATTGATTGATTGATTGATTGATTTGAGAGAGAGAGAGAGCAGGCATGGGGGATAGAGGGGCAAAGCAAGAGAAACCCAAGCGGACTCCACAGTGAGCGCAGACCCCAACGTGGGGCTCAATCCCATGACCCTGAGACCGTACCCTGAGCCAAAACCAAGACTCAGACACTTAACCAACTGTGCCACCCCGGCGCCCCTCCAGAACATTCTTCAGACACCCGGGAAGGTGGCACAAGCAGAGGCTGTGCTTGGGCAGCAGAGCCAGGCCTTGCATACAGCAGGGTCTCGGGAAGGCTTCCTCTGGCCCACTCCGCTGGAAGGTGCAGACGGCTCCGTGGCCTCCTTTGCCTGGGGCCTCCGGTGGGCCTACCCTCGCCGTGACTTGCTGGGCCGCAGCCTCTCCGGTCCCTGACTCCATTCCCTCTAGCGGCTAGATCTAAGGCACCATGGTAAACACTGCCTGAAAGCAGCTTAAGGGATCTGCCCAAAATTCTGTGTTCAGCCTGACCAATTTAACAATTAAAGGTTCACTTTATGAAATTTCTTTTCTTATAAAACACAATTAGCACTCTTAACCCCCTGAGGGAACAAATCATTCACGGCATGGTTTGAGTTGATTTTATCCATTTTTCTTTTAAAGCTAAACCAAGGGGAAAGCAGAGGGGCCAGGGAGGGTCCCGTGTGGGGGTCCGGGTACCCAGGGAGCGGGCACCTGTTGGGCACATCGGGGGAGTGCTGGGGAGGAGCCAGGGACGTGCTGAGCCTGCACCAAGAGGCAGATGCCATCTTGGACCCTAGCCACCCGCTGGCTAGTGAGGGAGACACCACCCACGGACATGGAGAGATGACTCAGCAGCCCACCAACTGCCCAGGGCATGCGGGAGGCAGAGATCAGCAGGGGGCTTGAAATGGGGGCCTTCCCAGCCCAGAGAAGAGTCTCTTCCTGGGGCCCATGATGGGGGCTGGGGTGGGGGCCGCCAAGAGGGATGGGGCGGGCTGGAGAAATGATTGAAAAATGCAGGGGAGGGGGGTGCTGTGCAGAAAGACAGGTGGAGAGTTCCAGTGATCCATTTTGGTTTTTTAGTCTTGGACCAAAGGGGAAAGTTATTTTTAACTGAATATCTAAAATCAAATCCTGGCTAATTATACATAGACTTAGTATTTCATTCTTTAAAGGGCCCCAGACTTGCTTCTTCTGTGAGCAAGGCTCCAAGGCAGCGTGCGCTGCCACTCCCCAGTTTATCTGTGCGATCGTGGGTTCTCACACTGCCCTCTCGTTCGAAGGGTCCTGCACTGCCTCGGGATGGGAAGGGCAGGGCAGGGAGTCTCCAGGTCACCAGTAGAGGCCATCCGTCGTGGGCCAGAAATGTCACCTCTTGCTGTCCACACACACACAGCCATGTCTGTCTCCATCCCTGCTATGGTGGGGGAGTGACACCCAGAAATAATTTGGGAGATGTTACCACGTACAGAAGGAAGTCAACGTGTGTCTGTAAACATTAAAATGGCAGGATCTGTGCTGAACTCCAGGGTTTTGTTTGTTTCTTCCTGAACGTTTCTGGGTTGTTGTCTGTACCAGGAACTCCCAGGCGCCCTGCATCACCCTTGTGATCATTCCGGTTTGTGTACAGCGCGTGTCCCCAGCAAAACCGGGGTCTCCTCGGAGGTAGGGCCTGGGCTTCTGCCTCTTTGTCTTATCTTCAATGCTTGCAATATCATAGGAGCTCAGAAAGTGTTTGTTGTTTTGTGTTTATTCAAAGTTAGAGCTATAATTCACAAAATACACACCGCACATTTACTCTGGTAAATTCTTCCTTTAATTGAAATGCATTCATTTGAAGAAAGCGATGCTGATAGGAGCCAGATAACCAAAGAACTGATGAATTTCTAAGTGCTGTGGGCCCCTCAGGATGGAAATTACAATATGGAGCATTTAGATACCAACCCCATTGGGGGAGGCACCGAGGGTGATCCATTCTCACACGGAACACTCGGTACAAACCCCAACTCTTATTAATTAAAAATTCTAAATCACCCAATTGTTTTTTGCTGGAAATACGTTTGCACGCCATTTTATTTATCACCATTAATAATAACGATAATGGTAACAATAATAATAAAACTACTATGTGATTAAGGTGCAGATAAGCAATTAGGAAACAAAATATTTACGAGTCTTAGCAAACCCTGTGCTAGAAACAGGAATAGAATAATTACGAGGAGGTTTGTGTAAGAGCTGCTTCCAGAAGATTCCTTGACTGGGAGGTGAGGTCGGTTCCAGGGTTCTCTTCCATCTGTGATTCCATTAACCTGTTCTCCTGATACCATTTATCCATTTGTTTGACAAACGTGTATTAAGAGAGCCCACTCTCCAGATCCAGGAGTGGTTACAGACAGGTGTGAGACTGTCAGAGCAAGGGGTGGCTGAGCCAGTGACATCAGTGGTGGAGACTGGGAGCTAAGCTGGGACCTGGGAGATGAGATGGAACTATCCAGGTGAGAGTGGTCCAGAGAGGGAAAGAGCATTCTCTGGAGAGGCCCCGTGATAAGAAAGAGCTTAGTCCTTTGGAGGCTGAATGGTAGTTCCATCCTTTTACTGAGGGGGTAACAGTCAGGCAAGAGCTGGAGATGTCAGTGTGGGTCAGATCCTAAGGGCAATGGGAGCCACTGAAGTTTCTATCAGAATGGTGTGATCGCTGTGCACTTCCGAGTGTTGTCTCCAGCTGCATTGTGCTGTGGGGTGAGGAGATAGGAAGCAGGGATGCTGGCGTAGAGCCAGATGCAGAAACCCATGATGATGGTGGCCAGTGTGTCGGGGACAGCACCGGGGGAAAGAGAAACAGGAGGGTTCGAGACGTTCAGGACAAGTCAAGGTAACAGTGGTAAGGATTTAATGAGCTCTCACTATGTGTCGGAGCCTGTAGTGGGGGCTTTATTCATTTGGTATAATATTTAAACAAAATGTGGGAGGCTGTGTTGATTATCCCCCATTTTATGGGAGAGAAAACTGAGACACAAAGAAGTAGAACGGGGGCCCGAGACCACACCACTCATCTAAGCAACAAATGTAAAGCAGACTCCTGTTTGGATTAAACCCACACTCTTGTGTAAATCCAGAGTCCCATGGCCCTAACTATTACATTCTATTACAAGACTGTCACCCAGGTGGGAAGGGTGGGCCGTGCCTGATGAGAGGTGGTGCGACTAGGGTAGCGGACAATCCCTCAGGGCTGTGGCTCCGGCTCCGGTTGTGCCAGGAGCAGCAGGGAGCCCTCGTCCTTTGGCTTCTCCCTGCCACGAAGTCCTTTCTCTCAGTGCTTGGAATTACTGGCCCTTCCACTAGGTGTCAGGGTGGGCATGGAGTAGGGGTGGGCGGGGGTGGGGCGCCCTCCTCACTCTGCACTCGCTGGGCTTGCTGAGCCGCAGGCCTGCCCTGCGCTCCCCTACCCTGACTCTCGCTGCCCCTCTAGCATGAAAGGCGCCCTGCTGTCTTTGTTCAGGTGTGACTTGGAAAACCAATTAATTTCCCAGCTCCTTATCGCATCACCATCTGAGTGAGCTTCTGGGGAGAATCTGCTGCTACTCTGAACAGTTTAAGGGACATTTTCTTCTTCTTCTTCTTCCTCCCCCCCCCCCCACTGGAATCAAGTCCATAAATTGGTGCTTGGAGGAGTGCAGTGAAGAATGGCAAGCTTAGGGGCGCCTGGGTGGCTCAGTGGGTTAAGCCACTGCCTTCGGCTCAGGTCATGATCTCAGGGTCCTGGGATCGAGTCCCACATCGGGCTCTCTGCTTAGCGTGGAGCCTGCTTCCTCCTCTCTCTCTCTCTGCCTGCCTCTCTGCCTACTTGTGATCTCTGTCTGTCAAATAAATAAATAAAATCTTAAAAAAAAAAAAAAAAAAAAAAAGAATGGCAAGCTTAGAAAAACTCATCTCCCTGATTTTCCACTTCCCCGCAGGCCCTCTGTTTGCCTTTGCCCTGTGGAGCTTGTGTGACTTCTGAACCCGAACTCCTCAGTGTCATCAGTTATGCGATGGGCAGGTCCCTCCTTGTCCCCACTCCAGCCCTGTCCTTGGTTCTGGGATAGCCGAGGAGCTCTGTGCACTGGGCAAGTGCCCTAAAATGCTACTCAAACAGCCTGGGTCCTGATTGTCTCAAGTCACCTTACTTTCTGGACCTAATATGCCTCTACAAACAAAGAAATTTTTTGCTTGTTGGGTAAATATTTGCAGCTATAGAATCAGATAATAGATTCATGCATTCATTCACCAACTATGTGCCAAGCACAGTTTCAAGCGCTTTGGATAGAGCAATAAACAGACAAAACTTACTGCCCTCATGGAGCAGTCAGTACCTTCAGGCGAGTGAGAGGACAACAAGAAAATAAGTAGCAAAAATATATCATGCATTACATAGTAACGAGTGCTAATGAGTTCCATGTCTAAAACAGTTGACTAGGAACTTCTGACCCATCCTTCCAAGGAACACAACTAGAAAAGCAGGCATTGAGTCTCGAAGGATCTGGAGACCTAAGAAGATAGTGAAAAATTGCCATATTGAAGTCTGAGAAAGGACAGCAGGTCCCATGCTGGCAAGCCGAGCATCTGGGACTAGTTTTTTCCCCAGGACTCCTTGACCAGCTCTGAAGGGACAGCTGAAGGCTGAGTAAGACTTATGACAGCCTTGTGGGTTCAGAGGACCAGGAGTGGCATCCAAAATCTGCCAAGGGAGCAGTGGGAGCCAGGGACCCCTTCACTTGCTTTGGGTTGGGACTCCATAGGGCTGCACCCTGAGCTTCTCAGCTTCAACTTGAGTATCTTGGTTTGCTAGTGCACCCGGGTACCCAAGAGAAGCAAACAAACCTTCTTGAGAGGAACATAACAGCATCTTAGGGCTCAAATTACTTTAAAAAGTAATATGCAAAGACAGAATCTGGCACATGATAAAAAAAAGAAAAGTAATAACCAGACACAAGGAGACAACATGAACAAATACCAGTAGAAACAAACAAACGAATAAACAAAAGAAACAGAGGCCCACAAGGGCTCCAGATATATTGGAGTGATCAGAAACAAACTTTAAAATTACTATACTTTACTGTGGTCAAAGTGTAATAAGCCAAAATGGGGGGTTTCAACACAGAACCAAAACCTATGTGTTTTTTTTAAAAACCAAGTGTAAATAACTGCATAACACCTCAAATTAAGAACTCATAATGACTTTAACAGATAAAACCAAAGAGAGAATATGGACTAAAAGATTAGTTAGAAATAAATACCCAAAACTGAGTACAGAGAGACAAAAGAAAAAATAATAACAATAATAATAAAAATGCAAGAGACATTGAGGTTTTGGCGAAAAGATTTGCCACATAGGGATGCCTGGGTGGCTCGGTCATTGCACATCTGCCTTCAGCTCAGGTCATGATCTCAGGGTCCTGGGATTGAGTCTCTTATTGGGCTCCCTGCTCAGTAGGGAACCTGCTTCTCCCTCTCCCTCTGCCTGCCACTCTCCTTGCTTTTGTTCTCTCCCTCTCTCTCTCTCTCTCTCTGACAAATAAATAAATAAAATCTTTAAAAAAAAAAATAAAAGAGAAAGAAAGAAGAGATTTGACACACATATGATTGGAATTCCAGAGAGAGAAGAGAGAAGACATGGACCAGAAGCAATTGTTCAAGAAATAATGGTTAATAGAAAAAGAAGAACAAACAAAACCTAAAACCATCAGAAGGAATGAAATAATAAAGATTAGACCAGAAGTAAATGATCTAGAACCTTTAAAAAATGATAGAATAGATCAATGAAACTAGGAACTTATTCTTTAAAGAGATCAACAAAATTGGTAAACCTCTAGGCAGACTCAGAGAGAGAGAGAGAGAGGAGGACTAAAATAAACAAAAACCACTAATAAAAGAGGAGAAATAACTACCAACACCACAGAAATACAAACGATTGTAAGAATATTATGAAAAATTATATGCCAACACAACCTAGAAGATATGGATAAATTCCTAGAAACATATAACCTCCCAAACAGAAGCAGGAAGAAATAGAAAGTTTACACAGACCAATTACCAACAATGAAATTCAATCAGTAATCAAAAAACTCCCCACAAATAAAAGTACAGGACCAGAGAGCTTCACAGGTGAATTCTACCAAACATTTAAAGCAACGATGAAAAAATAAAATAAATTAATAAAAATAATAAAGAAGAGGTGATAAAGAAGAGGTGATACCTATTCTTCTCAAACTTTTCCAAAAAATGGAAAAGAAAGGAAAACTTACAAATTCATTCTATGAGACCAGAATTTCCATGATTCAAAACCAGGTAAAGACACCACAAAAAAAGAGATGTACGGGCCAATATCTCTGATGAACATGGATGTAAAATCCTTAACAAAATAGTGGCAAACGAAATCCAACAACACATTAAGAAAATAATTCAAGGGGCGCCTAGGTGGCTCAGTGGGTTAAGCATCTGCCTTCAACTCAGGTCATGATCCCAGAGTCCTAGAATCAAGTCCTGCCTCAGGCTCCCTGCTCCACAGGGAGCCTGCTTCTCCATCTGCCTCTCACTTTCTCACTCTGTCTCTCGTAAATAAATAATAATCTTTACCAAAAAAAATCATTCACTACGACCAAATAGGATTTAGTCCCAGAATGCAAGGGTGCTTCCGTATTCTCAAATAAATCAACATGATACATCACATCAACAAGAGAAAGGATAAAAACCTATGATTATTTCAATAGATGCAGAAAAAGCATTTGACAAGGCACAACATCCATTCATGATAAAAACCCTCAACAAAGTAGGTTTAGAGGGAACACATCTCAACATAATAAAGGCCTTATATTGAAAATCCACAGCTAACCTCATACTCAGTGAGGAAAAACTGAGAGCTTTTCCTCTAAGGTCTGGAACAAGACAAGGCTGTCCACCATCACCACTTTTATTCCACATAGTACTGGAAGTCCTAGCCACAGCAATGAGACAACAAAAAGAAATTTTTTAAAAAGAAAGAAACAAAAAGAAATAAAAGGGACCTAGGTGGCTCAGTTAGTTAAGCTTCCAACTCTTGATGTGGGCTCAGGTCTTGATCTCAGGCTCCTGAGATCGAGCCTGTGTCTCAAGCCCATGAGTCTAAGATTGTCTCTGCCTTCTCACTCCCACTCACAAACATGCACACTTGCGTGCACATGCACTCTTGCTCTCTCTCACTCTCTGAAAAGAAAAGAAATAAAAGGCACCCAAATTGGTAAGGAAGAAGTAAAACTTTCACTATTTGCAGACCACATGACATGTATACAGAAAACCCTAAAGACTCCACCAAAAAGCTACTAGAACTGATAAATGAATCCACTAAAGTTGCAGGATATCGACTCAACGTACAGAAATCCATTGCATTTCCATACATTAATAATGAAGCAACAGGAAGAGAAATTAAGAAAACAACTCCATATATAATAGCAGCAAAAATAATAGGGAAACCTGGCTGGCTCAGTCAATAATAGAGCATGCAGCTCTTGATTACTGGGTCATGAGTTTGAGCCCCATGTGTGGTGTAGAGTTTACTTAAAATTTTTTAAAAGCTAATAAAATAATAATAATAATAAAAACACCTGAAGAGTACACTTGAACAAAGAGGTGAAAGGCCTGTACTATGAAAAGTGTAAAACAATGAGCACCTGGGTGACTCAGTCGGTTAAGCATCTGCCTTCACCTCAGGTCATGATCCCAGAGATCGAGTTTCACATCGGGCTCCCTGCCCAGTGGGGAGCTTGCTTCTCCCTCTGCCTCTGCTTACCCCCCTGCTCATGCACTCATCCTCTCTCTCTCTCTCTCTCTCTCTCTCACTCTTGCTCTCGCTCTCTCTCAAATAAACAAAATCTTTTTAAAAAAGAAACTGTAAAACACTGATGAAAAAAAATTGAAGATGACACAAAGAAATGGAAAGACATTCCAAGCTCACATATTGGAAGAACAAATATCGTTAAAATGTCTAGACTATCCAAAATAATCTATACATTTAATGCAATCCCTATCAAAATACCAGCAGCATTTTTCACAGAACTAGAATAAACAGTTCTCATCCTTGCATGAAACCACAAAAGACCCCAAATAACCAAAGCAATCTTGAAAAGAAAAACAAAACTGGAAGTATCATAATTCCAAACTTCAAGTTATTTACAAAGCTGTAGTAATCAAAACAGCATGGTACTGGCATAGCAATAGATACATAGATCAATGGAAAAGATTAGAAAGCCTAGAAATATACTCACAATTATATGGTCAGTTAATCTTTTATAAAGGAGACAAGAATATGCAATGGGAAGAAGACAATCTCTTCAACAAATGGTGCTGGGAAAATTGGACAGCTACATGCCAAAGAATGGAACTAGACCACTTTCTTATACCATACACAAAAATAAACTCACAATGGATTAAGGACCTACACATGAAACCTAAAATCATAAAAATCCTAGAAGAGAGAATAGACAATTTCCCTGATACTGACCATAGCGACATCTTTCTGGAAATGTCTCCTGAGTCAAGAGAAACAAATACAAAAGTAAACTATTGGGACTACCTCAAAATAAAAGGCTTCTGCACAGCAAAGGAAGCAACCAACAAAACTAAACAACCACCTATGGAATGGGAGAAGATATTTGCAAATGACCTATTGAATAAAGGGTTAGTATCCAAAATATATAAAGAACTTATAAACTCAACATTAAAACCCAAATAATTCAGTTTTCTTGCTTCTTTTTTTTTATATTTTATTTATTTATTTGACAGAGATCACAAATAGGCAGAGAGGCAGGCAGAGAGAGAGAGGAAGGGAAGCAGGCTCCCTGCTGAGCAGAGATCCTGATGTGGGGCTCAATCCCAGGACCCTGAGATCATGACTGGAGCCGAAGGCAGAGGCTTTAACCCACTGAGCCACCCAGGTTCCCCCCCAAAATCCAATTTTTTAAAATGGGGATAAGAAATGAATGGGGATAAGAAATGAACAGACATTTCTCCAAAGAAGACAACCAGATGGCCAACAGACACAAGAAAAGATGCTCGACATCACTCATCAACAGGGAAATGAAAATCAAAACAACAATGAGATACCATCTCACACCTCTCAGAATAAAAACTCAAGAAACAACAAGTGCTGGCAAGGATGTGGAGAAAAAGGAACCCTCGTGCTGTGTTGGTGGGAGTGCAAACTGTTGCAATGACTGTGGAAGACAGTATGGAGGGTCCTCAAAAAAATTCAAAATAGAACTGCCCTACAACCCAGTAATCACACTATTGGGTTTTACCCAGAGAATACAAAAACACTAATTTGAAGGGATATGTGCTCCCCTGTGTTTATTGCAGCATTATTTACAATAGCCAAACTAGAGAAGGAGCTCAAGTGACAATCCATAGGTAAATGGAAAAGGAGATGCAATGGAATTTTATTCAGCCATAAAATAGAATAAAATCTTGCCATCTGAAACAACATGGATGATCCAGAGAGTATAAGGCTAAATAAAATAAGCCAGTCATAGCAAGACAAATGCCATAAGATTTCACTCAGAAGTAGAATTTAAGAAACAAAACAAATGGACAAAGGAAAAAAAGAGGTGGGGTGGGAGACAAAACAAAAAACAGATTCATACTACAGAAAACACCTCCCCTCTGATGGCTACCAGAGGGGAGGTGGGGGGGGGGGTGAAATAGGTGAAGGGGATTAAGAGTATGCTAACCTTGATGAGCACTGAGTAATATATGGAAGTGTTGAATCACTGTGTTGCACACCTGAGACTAATATAACACTGTATGGTAACTGTGTAGGAGTTAAAATTTAAAAGAATAAAAAATGAAATAAAAAAGAGATAATGGCTGAGAACATCCCCAAACCATTGAAAAGACATTGTCACAGATACAAGAACCACTACAAACTCAAAGCAGGAGAAAGAAAAATAAGTCCACTGAAGCACTTGTAGTAAAACTGCAGAAAACAAAAGACAAAAAAAAAATTCTAAAAAGCAGGCAAAAAAAGGATTCCTTTCAAGATACATAATTAAACATGTAACTTTGGAAGTCAGAGGACAATGGAATGATATCTTTAAAGTGCTGAAAAAGAACTGTCAGCTTAGAATGTTATACCCAGTAAAAATACCCTTCAAGAACAAAGGTGAGGTTTTTTTTTTAAATGTCCAGACAAACAAAAGCTGAAATAATTTGTCCCCAGAAAATGCACACTACAGAATATACCAAAGCATGTTCTTTAAGCAGAAGAAAATTAATTCAAGATTAAAAGTTGGAGTTTCAGTTAGTAACAAAAAGAAGGAAAAAAAGGTAAAGGGGCGCCTGGGTGGCTCAGTGGGTTAAAGCCTCTGCCTTTGGCTCGGGTTGTGATCCCAGGGTCCTGGGATCGAGCCCCACATCGGGATCTCTGCTCAGCGGGGAGCCTGCTTCCTCCTCTCTCTGCCTGCCTCTCTGCCTACTTGTGATCTCTGTCTGCCACATAAAATCTTTAAAAAAAAAAAAAGGTAAAAAATGTATATCTAAATGAATATTTGCTTATGAAACAATAAAAACTACTCTTATATGGACCTGAACACATAGAGGGAAATCAAAGAGATGCAAAATTGGTGGGGGTAGGGAATGGAGCTAAATTACTTCAAGGCTCTTGAATTGACAAGGAAGAAAGTATAAATATCAATCGATATTAGACTTCAATAAGTCAACGATGCAGATAATAACTCTGGATATTACAATGAAATAACACAAAACACTTAATCCAAAAGAAAGTGAAGGGAAAAGAGGGAGAATGTAGAACAAGTGAAACCAATAGAAAGCATTTCATAAAATGATAAATTTAAACATAAATACATCAAATGGAATGCTCCAACTAAAAGACTAAGCATTTCAAATTGAATCTGAGAATTCTTACTATATCTTTTTTATAAAAAACACATTAAAAGATAAAATATGAAGAAAGATTAAAAGTTAAAGACAGAAAAAGAAAAGATACAAGGAGCAGGTATAGCTATGTCATTACTAGACTAAGTAGACTTTAAGACAAAAAGCAATACTAGAGGACATAATGTAAAAATAAACCCTTAGTTCACCAGGAAGATACAACAACTGTATGCACCTAAGAACAGAGCCTCAAAATATATAAGGCCAAAATGATAGAACTACAAGGAAAAAAAACAAAAAACAAAATCCACAACCACAATGGAACATTTTTTTTTCTCAAGTGGGAGGTTTTTAACACACTCTCTAAATAATCACTATAATAAGCAGGACCCCCACCCCCAAAAAAGTAAGGGTATGGAAGACTTGATGCAATTAATAATTGTGACTTAATGAACAGGTATCTAATATTGTACACAAAAACTAGAGAATACACATTGTTTTGAATCACACACATCATATTTATGAGTACAACAGAGAAAAATAAATAAGGGGCATTGGATGAGCAATTTTAAATAACAGGGTCAGGACAGACCTCACTGAAGTGGCATCTGAGCAGAGACCCCAAGGAGATAGAGTGGGTGGCACAGACGCCTGAGGGAAGGGCGCGGTAGGCTCGGGCAGGAGACTGCAGGTGTGGCCTGTTCGGGAAACAGCAAGGGGCCCACGTCGCTAGAGCAGTACGCCACAGAGGAGGACGTGGTCTGTACAGTTCCCACAGAGGAGTGGCACCCGTGCCCTGGGTGTGGCTGATGGGAGTGTGTGCCTGTGGTTCCCTCCATACCCAGGCCAGCAGCATTGCTTCCACAAAACAAGACTCCACCAAAATTCTACCCAAGACATCGGGTTACTTCCATCCATGTCCAATGAGCCCTCCAGGTCCCCATCAGCTCTGGAACTGCACACCTTCCAAAGCTCAGCCCCTGCCCGGTGTCCCATTTGGCCAAGATTTCAGGGAAGCCAGCGAAGCCACAGAAAATGTCCTGTGGCTCTGCAGCACACACAGTCCTCCTCCAGTCCTTTATCTGATCCTCACAAGCCTAGAGGTAGGTATTATTATTACTCCCATTGGACAGAGGAGAAAAACTCTCTCTGGGTCTGTTGCTCTTTTATAAACTTAGCCTCCTCACAGATGTTCACGTTACCCTCTATCTGAATTGTCACCAGGTTCTGCTAGTGGCCACCTTCCAAGGCAGCCACCTCCAGGGGTTGCGGCTCTTCCTCCCACCCTGTACTTATTTCTGGGCCCCAAGAACAAGGTGGGACTCTCAGAGCTTCCCACAGGCTCTTCCAATTGCCCTGAGATAATACCACCTTCTGCTCCTGGTGGCTCTATAGCCTTTCCCAGGGCGGACGTCAGCGCCCAGCCCCATCCTCCTCTGCAGGTCTTGTCCTCATCCTGGTCATACCAAGAGCAGCTCCAGCTTCCTGTCTAGGGAAGGCAGAGGAGAGCCTCCCTCTGCTTCCTCCTTCCAGCTCTCCAGGCCCAGAGCTCCCCTCCCTGGGGGTCGTGTGGCCCACACTGCTCAGTTTCTCATCTGTCACTCAAGGCCTCCTGCTGACCTCTGGGCTTGCTGCATATCAGTCTTACCTTTCTAACCAGTGTGAAGCTCTGGAAGCTTCTATTCCCATGTCCCACAGAGGAAAAGAATACTGTTCAGGATTCTGAGGTTAGGTGAGATTCTAGCGGCATGAACGTGGGATGAACACCTTCATCTTAACCCCTTAGCACTGACCCGCATTTTATAGTTTATGATGTGTTCACTGACCTTCCTCCACCTGTGCCTCATGAGAACTCTCCTCCCTGATGCTCAAGCTGGAAACCATAGTCATTGTTGGCTCTCCTATCCCAGGAAATCCGATGGGTTCTCCCTTCAGTGCAGATCTGAAATCCAACTTCTTCACACTGCCTCCCCTGCCGCCATCTTGTCCAGGCCGCCATCTTATCCAGGCCACCGTCTCTCTAACAGTGCCTCAGCCTCCCCAATTTCTTTACTGTCCTTCTCACATGCTGAGGACATATCCACCACTTGAACACTGTCCTGAGTCCAGGCGTCTGCAGATGAAGGCTCAGCGCTCAGGCCTCTGACCTCAGTGCTCATCAGGAAGGACTCGCTGGACCACTTGGTCTGAAATCACACCCTGGCACTGGCAGAGTCTTGGCAAGAAACAGATCACACACTCCAAGGGGGCAACTGGAGACTACTTAATGAAGGGTCTGCTTACCCCCAAGTGCTTCTGGTTAGGGGTGGTGAAGTACCGCAGGGCAAGCGACAGGAGGAAGACGGGACTTTAGGCCTGAAGAGGTGGGGTGGAGATGGGGGTGTATCAGAACGCAGAAGGAGAGCTGTAGTTTGGAGAGACCCATGCTTGGGAGTGTGGCCCTCCTTGCTGGAATGATGTTACCACCAACCTTAGCCCAGAGGAGGGAGCCAAAGTAAATGCCCACCCCATCATCTCCTTGGCACGTTCCCATTGGCCAGACTAGCCTGGAGCCAGATGGTAAGGGAGACCATGGATACAGTCCTCAGGAGTCACCTTCTAGGGCTCAGAGCAGAGCACAGAAGCTGGGAGTGGACCGGGAGGGATGAAACAGCATGTCGGGCAAGGCCCCCCATTACTCGGAAACCCCCACCCTGCCTCACACTTCTTCAGAGTGCCCATCACTACCCAACAACTCACTGTGCCTGAAATCACTTGTTCTGTTTTGTTCCCTCAATCCCACTAGAACCATGACGGTGGGATGGGGTCCTTGCCGGGGTTGGTTTGTTTTGCATTCCCGTCTCCCAGGTCCCTAGAACAGTGCTGGTATGTGGCAGACCTCAAGTATTCGGTGACTAAATGACTGAATGAGGCTGGTGTCATTATCCCATTTTAGAATTGGAAAGACCAAGACTTAAGATCACCCGGAGTCCCTCAGGGAAGCAGCAGGAGCCACAGCCAGGTCTTCTGAGCCGCAGGCTATGTTCCTTTCTCCACACCCTAGAATGATGAGACCCAGCTGCCAGAGACGGTTACCTGGTGCCTGGACACCACTGTCGGCACAGAGCATTCTTCCTGTCCCTTCTGTACCTGTGGGCTTGGCAACACCTCTAGCACTGTGTGGCTTTATTCAAAGTCTAGCCTGGCTTAAAATCCTGTTAGGCCTCAATAAAATTAGCAAGTAAGTCAACGTCTTTTTCTCAGTCCTTCGTGTTTGCCGCTAAGAATGCTTTCATCCTAGTGGCGGTTGCTTAGAGAAGATCCTCACCCCTTCCCCCAGCTCTGCCATGAGGATCTTGCAGAGCTCACTGAGGTCAGCACACCCCCAGACAAGGCCATGCTTGTGGCCCAAGGCCAAGTGCCCAGCGGCCTCTCTGTCCCGCATTCTGCTCTGCGAGTTACCTTGTTCCGGGGGGCATCGTGCCAGGGAAGAGGTCCCAGGCTCTGCAGAACCGGGCTTCACCCAGTGCCCGGACCCTGCCGAGCACCCGGACCAGGGCAGCGGGTGGGGAGGACACGGTGCTAACACGGCCCCTCATGTGGGCTTCCCGCCCCCATTCCCCAGCTCCTCGGAGAAAACCCATTCTTCCGGTCACGGTGGCTTCAGACCACAGGCACCGGCACACTCCACATTTGCAGCCAAATGATTAGGCACCTGTTGGGGGTCACTGTGTGGATGTGGCTGGCGCCGAGGGTTTGGGATTAAAATGAAGTGGCCGCATCAATCTGGTTCAGCTGCACTGGCCTTCAGCAAAACGATGTCATCGTCCCCTCATCCAGCATAAGCCTCTGCTCATTCCCGTCCGCTGTCTGCAAACATTCTTGCCCTAGATCCTGGGCCTCTAGGACCCACCTCTGCTTCTCCTTTGGGAACCAGGCTCCCTGGGGCCCCTGGCCTTCCAGGCCTTGATTCCTCCTGGTGAGGGATCCCAAGGCCGATCCCCTCAGGCTCAGATGAGAAGGAGGTCACTGGGGCTGTGGGTCCCCGCGGGGACTGGGGACACCTCTGCCCCATCTGCTGAGCCAGGCCGGCTCCAGCCCTGCATCCCTGGGGGCAGCACGCCCCGAGCTTATCCCCTGAGCCCCTGCTGGCCCTCTGCCCCAGGTAAGCCCAGGGAGCAGCTGGCCTTCTCTTCTCACCAGCTTCCCTTCTTCCCTGGAGCCCCCTGGGGAGTTCACAGCCAGCCTGGGTGCACCTTATCCTGGTGGGGGCCTCAGAGCTCCCCCTTTACCCAGTCTAACCTTTCTTCAGCCGGGAGGAGGAGGGAAAGATAGAAAGAGAACAGAGGGTGGCAGGTCAGAGTGAGGCATTTGCTGGGTGTCTAAATGTCGCCCTTGCCACACTCCCTGCCCTGCTGAATAAAGAAAACAGAGGTGCCTTCAGGCCTTTTTCAAATCAAGATTTTATTAAAAAGAAACACAGCTTCAATCACCAAGCCAACAATTCTCAAAGACATTTTCTAGAATAATGAGAATAATACAAGCTCTCGGGTTGGAGGGACCCTGTCTGTGGCGGGCCCGGCTGAGGGTTCCACATCCCTCACTGCTGCCACCCCATGGGCTGTGAGACAGACACCACCCCCCAGAGAAAGAGGGAACAGGTTGGGAGAAGGCTGGCGGCCTGTCCAAGGACACGGAGGCTATGAGAGGGAGATGCTGTGGTTCGCACTGAGCCCAGGGGGCCTCTGGCACTCTTCCCTGGGTGGATTGCGACAGGATCCCCCCCTCAGACCAAGGTAGGCAGAGGACAGGAGAGCCTCCCTGGGCATCCGCTAGAGGCGGAAGCTAAGAGATGACCACAGGGGATGCCTATCTTGGACCTCTGCTTTCCATTTCTCTCTGGACCAGAGCTGTGACCCTATCCCAGCATGTTTGCCCAGCCCCGCTTGAATAGCAAACTGGCGAAATAGAAATATCTTTGTGAAAATATGAACACACTTTTATTTACCAAAGGTAAACGAAACCTTTTCCTGGTTTAAAGATCTCCATCCTTCTGCCTCTCTGTCTCCTCCTCTCAGCTTGCTTGGATTGCCCATAACACCCGCCTTCAGAAAGAAACGAGGGTAAACAACCTGGCAAATCCAAGTATCGGATTTCCTGGCCGGGTCCTCCTCGGGCACGGCAGGGGCGCACGTCGCAGACCCTTGCGGGAGTCACCGGACGGGGAGCCCTGGACGGGCCCACTGCCCACCCCACACGTGTCCCCCCTCCTTTGGGGGCAGGGAGTTCCTTGCTGGCTTTGGGGCACTGTGAAGCTCGCGTATGTAACACTTCGTTGAGCTTTCCCTCCGTCTGGCAGCCTTGGCAAGGCTGAGCCGGAGCTCTGCGCTCCCCGGCTCTGGGACGGGGAGAAAAAGGAAGGTAAAGGCCTTCCAGCGAGGACTTGTCATCGCTGTAGAAATGGTCAGCGTTATTTTCAGGGATGATGTGTTAACAGGGGATGGCTGTTTTTTCGAAACTACCGCCTTCGAGTACTGTGATTTTCCAGGTTATATAAAAGGGCATTAGGCAAACACTGGGAAAATGGGCAGCTTCCTTTCTTGGGAGGGTAATCAGCGGGTAGGCAGGCTACCGGGACCGCTCCCGCCTCGCAGCATCCAAATTGGCTGCAGTTACCTTGCTAATCAGCCCTCAGTCTGGATAATATCAGCAGTACTAAAGGTTACAGCTTTTTCTGTGATATATGACTTCTTCAGAGAGTATTAAAGATGTTTTGAATCTATTTTTTAGGAATCTTGAAACCACCAGTGGAACATTTTTGATGTTGTGGGTAATGCAGGAAATAGCAGCTTGGGAAGGCCGGGCCCGGAGAAGTACCCAAGGGTGTTGGAAGCACAGAAGACACTGCCCATTATAGTTTGAACAGTTAAGAAGCAGGCGAGACAGAGCATATGCTGAGATGTGGGAGCAGATGTGGCTGGGAAGCAGCTTATTTATTTGATTTGCTGGGGGCGGGGTTGGAGGAGAGGCAGACCCTGCCTCTCCTGGGAGTGGGCAGTATTTACCAGCAAGGCAGAGCCAGAGGAAAAGCTCTGTAATTGTGGAAGGAATTCTCAAGCCCTGCTTAGTATTCTTATTGTTTTGGCTTTTTTTTCTCCCCCTGCCTGGACTCTCCCTACCCAGAGCACAGATTCCTACAAAAATTGCAACAAGAGGTAATATAATGGTGAAAGTTGTAATAGATAGTGTAATGGTTAATTTTATGTGTCCACTGGACTGGATCAAGGGATGCCAAGGTATTTGGCCAAATATTATTCTGCATGTGTCTGTGACGGTGTGTTTCTAGCTGAGAATAACATCTGAATCAGCAGAATGAGCAAAGCAGATTGCTCTCCCTCATATGGGTGGGCCTTGTATAATCAGTGGAAGGTCTAAATAGAACAGAAAGGCTAACCCTCTCACGAATGAGAAGGAATTCCTCCTGCCTGACAGCTTGAGCTGGAACATTGATTTTTTTTCCTGCCTTCAGACCGAAACATTGGCTCTTCTTGGGCCTCCAGCCTGCCAGCTTTTGGGCTAGCTCTTACACCACTGGTTCTCCTGGGTCTCCAGCTTGCCAACTGCAGATCTTGAGGCTTCCTAGCTTGCATAATCACATGAGCCAATTCCTTATAATAAACCTCTTCATATATATCTCCCATTGGTTCTGCTTCTCTGGAGAACCCTGAAAATAAGGAGGCATTAGTACGTCAGGCACTGAAATATTACAGTCGTTCCTGAATCCAGGACCTGAGCAAATCAGCTATGTTTTCTATGAGAGAAGAGGGTCACTGAATCTCCAGATTGTTCAAAATATGGCAAGCGGCTCTAGAAAACTCTCCAGTCATACCTCTCTGCTGAGAAAATCAGAGGTTGTGAGTGGAAATGAGGAGAGGATGACTTGAGGGACAGGGAAATGGACCTAGCCCCAGCTTCTCCCACCTGCCTCTCTAACCCGGCACCTCCTGGCTCCTCCCACTCAGAATGGCCATTGGAAAAGCAAAGGACTCAAGCCCGGCTCCACATCCCCTCTCCCAGCTTGGCCTGGACCTACCCCGCAAGGTCCTGCTGAGCTCCTAAAAGTAAAACCTAGCATCATCGGAGTGCTGGAGATGCCCTTTCACTGTGATTGTGACCCAGATCCCTGGAGGAGTCCCTCCCACACCCTCAGACGTGCTTCGATAAAAAAACCAGAAAACTCTCCAGCTGCCTTGCAGCTGCCCACTAACTGCATCTCCCAAGGTGGACCTTAGCCATGGAGAGGTCCTGAGTCCTTTTTACCTGCACAGCCTCTCTTTCTTCCCAGGCAGTGGGGTGCTGGGGCTGGCAGGAGGGGCGGGGAGGGAACACAGGGCACAGACCTGAGCCTGAACTGAGAGGAGCTGAGAGTCTTACGTCAGGAGGAACTGGGTATCACCTGCCATCTACACCCAGTGGGCAGCCATGGCTGGGGGTTCCTTTGTGGGGTTCATGTGGGGTGGGGGCCCCAGATTAGATAGCTCACCCAGGCACTATTACCCAGAATTAAAATAATCCTAGGTTTTGCAGCTCAGCAGCTAAGTAAACAGGTTTTCATATCCCAGCTCCACTTTCTTAGCTGTGCAGCTTTGAGAGAGTTAAGTAACCTCTCTGAGCCTTACCTAGTGAACCTAGTTATGGGGAGTAGATTAGACTAGACAGTAAAAAGTTTAGCTCAGTACTTAATAAAGTTAATACTCAATAAAATTTTGTTATCATCTTCCCATTAAGATCATCAGCCCTTTTCACTGGATTTATCAATACCCACGAGCTGACACATGACTTTAGAGCCTTGGCAATAACATCACCCTGTCCATGAAAATGGTGAAAAAATGAATCTGTGGCCCACCAGAGCATTTCAACAGTGGAAAAAAAAAATAGAAATCACATGAAGTAACCATTTCATTTGTACTCTCACACATTCATTCAACAAACACTTAGTATGCCAATTATGTCCCAGCCCAGGCCCTCAAGGAACTTACAGCTGGGATGAGGAAATAGACAATACTCTGTGAGGAATCCCAAGATCAAGATCAGCCCTGAGCCCTATCACAACCCAAAGGAGGAAGATACAGCCCAGACTTGGGCATAGGGAGTGGTCAGGGAAGGCTTCCTGGAGGAAGTAACACCCATGCTGAAGTTTAAGTTCCAGTTAGGCAAGCAAAGAGGTGGTGACAGAACACTCCAGTGAGGACTGGAAATACAGAGGCTGAGCGACAAGGAAAGAATGGGTGGGGGTGGAGAGAGAAGGTTCTGGAGCATGTGAGGAGTGTGGTGTGGTATGAAACTGGAGACCAGACTGGGGTCTGGTCCTGGGGGTTATTCACAGGCTGTGTGGAAGGACTCATGCTTTGCCCTGAAGACAGCGTGGAGCCCCTGAGGCTTGATACAGGAGTGGCATGGCCAGGTTTCCATTCACCCCCTTGAACCTTTACTGAGCACCTGCTATGTCCTGGACCCTTTCCTGAAGGTAAAGCACAGTCTTCGACTTCAAGGAATTCATGACCTGGTGGGGACAGATGAGCAAACAGGAATACACAGGGCTCCATCCTCATGGGGTGTTGGGGCCCAGAGGTGACACCTGTGGCCCAGCCAGGACAGGGAACGCTTCTCAGGAAGAGATGCCAGAGCAGAGTCTTCAAGGATACAACAGAGTGAGCTATGGGGAAGGGGAGCTCTGTTGTGGGGGCTAGGACCAACTACGGAGCCCAAAATTCGGCGGAGGGAGCCGATCTGGGGCGGTGCAGGCTAAGCACCCCTGTGGAGGTATCTGCTTGGCATTTGAACATGTAAGGTCTGGAATCAGAGGTGCTGAAGATTTGGCATTTGGGCAATGATCAGGTCCCGAAGTGCAAGCAGGGTCCCGTGCAGGTGTAGGAGAGGAAGGCATGAGAACGTTATGGCACCCTGAGAAACACTGACACTTAGGGAAGGCCAAACCCGCAGAGACGGACAGGTAAACCGGGCTACTGTGTGCCGCGTACAATGAGAACCCCCGGGGGGCAAACCTGCATGGGAAGCCGGGTCCAGCATTCACAGAGCAGGCAGGAGGTCTTAGATGGCGCACAGCCCGGCAGCTCAAGACACACATGAAGGGATAGCCAAGACCCTCTGCTACTTTCAAAGGGGCGCGTGAGGGAAGGGTCTTGTCCAGGTTACCCAGAGAGCCGAGGGAGGAACAGCAGTGGGTGCCCACAGCAAACGGAAGGAGAGGACCAGGCTCGTCCCCTGTTCAAACAGGACAGCCTCCCCCAGGTCAGGAAATGCACAGACCGAGAAGAATTTGAAAATGCTGCCCCCCCCAGGAGAACAAGGGGGGATGTGAATATGTTTTAAAATAGAAGCGACTGGGGTGCCTGGGTGGCTCAGTGGGTTAAAGCCTCTGCCTTCAGCTCAGGTCATGATCCCAGGGTCCTGGGATCGAGCCCTGCATCAGGCTCTCTGCTTAGCAGGGAGCCTGCTTCCCACCACCTGCCCCCCGCCTGCCTCTCTGCCTACTTGTGATCTTTCTCTCTGTGTCAAATAAATAAATAAAATCTTTAAAAAAAAAAAAAATAGAAGCAGCTGCCGAAATAGCGTGTGGCAGAGAGTCTCCCCTCTTTATTTTGGGGATGCTTAACAGAGAAGTGGCCTGATGCACGTTTTTAAGGAACAGGCCCCAGGAAGGGGCAAGAAGGTATAGGATATACCCTCCTCGCCTTCATCCCGGAGCCCCCTCGCCTGCTACGGCCTGCCACAAGGAGCACAGAGAGGCAGCTCTGCAGCGGTTAAGTGCGGCCCACCTCACCCAGGGCCCTGGAACAGGCACGGCCACAGCACCTCCCACGGGGCTGGAGGCTCAGCAGAGTCCGGGGGTGGGAGAGGGGACCAGATGGAAGCCAAGGGGGAGACGGGGCGTCCACAGTGCATGCCAACTGGTGTCTCCTTGTATGTGAGCACGTGGGAGGATGCGTGTATTTTCTACCTCAGGCTGCCAGAACAAAGTGCCGTGACCCGGGGACCTGCTTTTCGACAGCAGAAATTTATCCGCCACCAGCTGGGAGGCTGGAAGGCTGAGGTCAGGACACCCACACGATGAGGGCTGGTGAGAGGCTCTTCGGCCTGCAGCCTGATGACCCATCCGGTTTCCTCACCGCAGAGCGGAGAGGGGGCCGATGCCTCCGGGGGGCTCCACTTCTGAGATCCAGTCACCCCCCCAGAGGCACCCCCCCACCATGCGGGGATCGATCTTTCGACGCACGAATTCCGGGGGCAGACACTGAGTCCACAGCAGCGTGTGACGACCCATGTGACCGCGGGTGTGCCAGGAAACGTTTACCCTGCGTGAGAGCTTGCGTGCATTAAGTGTGGCTAAGACAGGACCTGTGGGAGAAAGCCCTGTCCCAAAGGTGGTGAGCGCCTCACGTGCTGGGAAGTCGGCGAAGCATGTCTGATACACATCCTTGCTTCTCTTCTTCACATGGGGCTTGGGATGGAGGGGACTATAATTCTCACCCAGCAGATGGGGAAACTGAGGCTCAGAGACACTGAACCCTTGCGTGGGGCACTCGAACCCCTCACTCTTGATGCCTTGCTGTTCTGTCTCCCAAAGGCATCATGCCCCCTGCGCCCAGAACTGCCCACTACCCGTCCCTCCACCCCCACACCCATCCTCCTGCCCCTCGGGACTCAGCCTCACCCACAGGGCAAGGGTGGGTGCCCCCCTCTGTCACAGCACTTGATCTCCCCGGCATGCACCTGCTTCCTTGCCCATCTCCACCAGTCTGATCTGCCAGAGGGCAGAGCCCTTGTTCTGCTCAAAACACACGGGATGGAGAAATAGAGCCCAGCAGACTCCCGCTCAGGACCCTGGCCCTGGCCATCCAATGCTCCCGGGCCTCAGGCACCTGCCTCAACAGCAGAGCTTGTCCTCTGGGCCCTACCTTCGGGGCATGGCTTCCCCTTCCTGCAATGCCCTCCACTCGGCAGACCTTGATGAGAAGCAGGCTGTCTGCAAGGGGTGTAACAACAAGACGGCTTGCACATGCAACGTCCATGTGCGCTGGGCCTGGTCCTCAGAACTTTGCATATATTTATTCACACTCTTGTGGTGTAGGTTTTAGAATCATCCCTATTAGGGAAGTAGTGGCACAGAAAGGTCCATTAGCTCGGCTCAGCCCACCCAAGTTGTAAGTGTCAGGATTTGCCTTTGAACCCAGGCGGCCTGGCCCTCCCCACCAAGGTGAGAGACCCTGTCCCGCCCTCAGGGCTCTGGCAGGGGAGACCTGCCGCCATAGTCACAGCAGGGGAGGAAGCGTCTCACCCACATCTCCGACCTTAGACAGGACGTCAGAGGTTGTGAGGTGGCCTGGAATCTGCAGGAACGTCCAGACTTGCCTCCCTGGAGACCAGGCTGTTGCCTGGTTCAGGGAGGCCTTGCCCTGTGGTGCTCCGAGGCCTTCACAGCCCCTCCAGGGCTGACCTGTGCCCCAAGGTGGGGACAGTTCTGGGGAGCCCAGCCCCCAGGTTCACACAGTGGTAGCTGGGGGGCAATGCACTGTCAGGAGACAATATGTTTGCCTGCCCCTTCTAGAGGGAATGGCTCTGTTTTCTCCCTCCTGTAATTGTTACCATCTGTTCCCCTCCATCGTGTTTGTTGATGTTTTCTTGTTTTAAAACTGAAATGAGTCAGATTGGAAGCTGATTTAGGAAAAAGTGTCTGGGAGGGAAGCTCAAAGTGGCCACGGGGGACTCGTGTTGCAGAGCTGTGGGAGAAGAAAAGATTTTGGGGGCAAGCAGAGGGTATCTGCCAGCGTCTCCTGCCCTGTGGGGGCTGGAGTCCCCCCGAAGCCCACACAGGTTGAGGCCGTGTGGGTTTGTGCGGGCGTGGAGAAGGTATGCGTGTGTCAGTAGATGTGAGTGTGTGTGTATGTGTGTGTGTGCGCGCGTGCACGCGCGTGTGTGCATAAACTGGGATGTCAGAGCTTGACCCTGGATGCAGGCGAGTGAGAGGACGGGCTTATTTGGGGGTATTTATAGGAGTGAAGGGCCCTCTGCCCCGGAGGTGATTCCCAGGAACAGCAGTTCCTGGGCGAATGGCACTTCTAGCCCTGCCAGCACCCCCAATCCCAGAGCTAAGCTTGGGGTTTCTCTGTAGGGCCAGGAGGCTTCCACATCCTGCTGAGCCCCTCCCCTGCTAGGTAGGAATTGGCTTCCTGAGCTGCCCTTCCATCAGGAATTTTAAGTCCGTGCGACTCACTCCTCTTCCTTCCTATTCTCATCCTAAGACTCATGGTTCCTAAGCGTTGTTCGTTAAGCCAAAGAAGGGTGCCCTGCGACTCTGCCCCTGGCTCTCTGGGGCTACAAGCCCAACACAGCCCCAAAACCTTGACCTGCAATTCGGAGTAACTGCCGCCAGAGCCCGAGGTGCTCTGGCTTTGGTCTCGTGGCCAAACAACCAGGCTTCCCACAGGTGCGGTGTGTGAATTCAGATTCAGCTTGCTTTCCTCTCCTTTGTCCTTTCTCCATAATCCCCCAGAGGATCCTGTGGGGGATCCTCTGGCCCCAGGAGCCCAGAGCAAAATGATGCAGAAGAAAGACTGCCGTGGGCACAGCTTCCTTCTTGCATTCTTGAGTCCCCTCAGGTCCGAACAGCTGCCCTTTCTTGAATGCCGTGAGCTCTTTCCTTTGTCCCTGCTTCTGTGCCAGCTCCTGGAAACAGGGGACGTCTGCCCTTCACCGAAATCAGTCTTTAGAAGCCGGTTGACCACGCAAGCTTTATAGGTGAAGAAGCAGGGGCTCCAAGGGGCTGATTTGTGCAAGGTCATAGGGTAAGCTGGAGGGGGAGAAGGCCTCAAACCCAGAGCCCCGATCATTCTGGAGGGGGAAGGTGCTTCAGGAGGCAGGCGTGCTGCCAGCCAGACAATGGCAATGTGTGGAGTCCGGGCTGGCTGGGTTTCCCCTAGAAATTCTTGGATTCTGTTTCTACCCTTGCACCTTTCATTCCAAGCCTCTCCTTCCCGGGAAGCCACCTGGCGTGCGCTCAGCCTCACTGCACGAGGCAGGGAACGCGAACTCGCTCCACTCACTATGTTATTTAGGAGCAAGCAAAGGAAACTTCTCGTGTCTGCATATTTAAGCGCTTTTATTAAGTGGAACAAGCTATTTCTGAACACAAGAGTGGCCAACAGCCTTAGAGGAAATTAAAATGAACCATGACAATGGAAAATTGCACAGGGGCACGGCGGATTCTCCGGAGATAAATACAACAAGCCTTTCAACAGCGTTCAGGAAAGACTAGAGATCATGGAGATTATGTTGTGAGAGGAAAAAAGCAAACCGTCAGAAAATTAGAGCTCAGGCTTATGGGCAGACCCACCGTATGCTGGTCAGGCCCCTGGGTGTCCCTCTATTAAATACCCCCCACCCCTCGGGGTCTGGTGGACAAGGTGCAGCCCGGAAACAGCCCGCAGACCGAGCTTCTCTCCAGCCGGCCAGCATCTTCTAAACCATCCTTGCGTCCATGCTTTGCAGGAGCCATCAGCTGAACCGTGTCTCCCCAGATTTTGTCTGTCGAAACCCTAACCCTCATTGTGATGGCATTTGGAGATGAGGATTTCTGGAGATAATTAAATTAAGATGAGATCATGAGTGTGGGGCCCCATGAAGAGATCGGTGTCTTTATAAGAAGAGGGACTAGAATTTTCAGCAAGAAGGCAGGCATCTGCAGACCCAGGAGAGCTCTCACTAGACCCCAGCCATGCTGACACCCCGACCTTGGACTTCCAGCCTCCAGAAGCACAAGAAGTTCTGTTGTTACATCAGGCAGCCAATGGTATTTTGTTATGGCATCCTGAGTTGTGTCAGTACAGAACAGACGGACGGCCGGACCTTGGTCTCAAACTACTCCTGGCCTTGAGGGTAGAAAGTGGCGCACCTAAGGGTTCAGTAGCTGTTGGCTGTTACCATTTTAATTACCATTAGCCATTAGCCGGTGCGCTCTCCAAGGCCGTAGACTGTTCCTCCCTGTGCTTCTAGCACGGGGTAGTTTCTCAGTAAGTGTGGGGTAAATGAATGAATGAACGATATAGCAGAAGCCAATGAGCACCAGCACGAACTGACGAAGCTACGGTAGCCAGGGAGCAGGGCAGGGCAGGGTGGAGGCCTCACTCGGCGATGAGAGGAAGGCAGCCTGGACGGGGCAGCCTGGGCCCCCACTGAGGCATCGGTGGAGGGGGGCTGGTCCGGGACCCCTTGGCCTGACCCAGGGATCCGCAGCGAACAGCCACAGGCGGCAAGCCCTGCGTGCGTTCCCTCGGCCGTCCCCATGCGGAGTCAGGTCCAAGCAGTTTGGGAGACAGAATCGTGGTCATGCAAGCCCCTTACAGAGCAGGGCCGGGGCCTTCTGCTGCTCTGGTCACCTGCGACCCTGGTCCTCCTCCACTGTCACTCCTGAGGCTGAGGAAGAGAAACTCAACCTGCCCCGAGAAAGCTGCTTCCCTGGGACTCCCATTCCCTTCACCAGCACTCTCTGTCCCGCACCTGGACCTCCAGTGAGCTGGGACAGAAATCCAGCAAGCTCGGTGAAGAGACAGACTGGTACTGAACAATGCCACCTCCTTAAAAAAAAAAAAAAAAGAAAGAAAAATCACTCAAACCACCTCAGTTCTGAACCAAGGGAGCTGAGCTGGACTGTGGCCAGAGGGCACTCCTCTCCCTCAGGGCCGTGCTTGGCTGCCAGTTGTTATGGTGGCAGAAAGCCTGAGCAAGCAGAAAGCAGAGAGAAAGAGAGAGGGCCAGAGAGCTGGGAAGGTGTTCATGGAGTGCCTGCATGCTTCTGGAATATTCCGCCGCAGAGCTGGTCGGTCCCTTACCACGTCAGAACCTAGGCTCCAGTCCCGAGACACAAGCTCGGGTGCTGACTTGCATCAGTGAGTCTTGAAGTCCCAGCAGTGAAACTGTTTCAGTTCCTTCAGCGGTGCCATCCCGTCTGAGGAGCTGCCTCACGGGGACATTTGTGCTGCCTTGTTTGTTTCATTGTCCCGCCTGACCTTGGGGCGACCCTGCCACAATCCCCTCTCTTGTTAAGGCTCTAATGAGGTCGCTAAAGATGTCTGTGTCAGGACCGCCTTGCCGAGCTCTCAGTTAACTTCATGCTCGGAGAGTCGGCTGTGCAAGTCACACGGCAGAGGCCTTCAGAACTCAGAACTGTCCCCTCTCCCCGGCGGGCCTTTGTCTGTGTGAAAAAGGTAAGGAATCCTCTGCCGAGGCCCACGACTCGAAGGGTAGACCACAGGAGTTTTAAAAGGAGTGTTAGGTGTTTGGTGAAGAAAGGACCCCCAGGGGGAGGTGCAGACAGCCAGCCGGAACTCATTTTGGGGTTCTTACTGGCTCCAGGGCGAGTCCTGCACCCAAGGCAGGCTTGATTACTCCCCAAATGTCCGATAGGGAGGGCCTGGCAGGGCGTCAAGGGGCAAAGTGGCCAGCCCAGTCCCTGGCCCCAAAAAGAGCCTGCTGTGTCCCCTGGAGGGGCTGGGAACCATCTCCAGGAGGCCTGGGAGCCTGGTCCAGGATCAATATTGGGTGCTCAGAGTCCAGGCCTCTGAGGGCCAGGCCGGACCAGCACATAGTTCAGTCAGGGATGCACGGGTAGCCCCATACCCACTCCCGGCTCAGCCGCACACCGCACACTGGCACAGAGGATCTTCTCCCCAGATTCACTGAGGATTTCAAATCTGAGAAGGACAAAGGCACCGAAACGGCTCTTGCCGCTGTGCCTCTGTGAGTGTGGAGCTGACCCTGGGGAGGATGGGGGTGTCACCGGCTCTGAGGCTGGGAGGTGGAGGGGTGGGTCCCGGAGTATCCCTGCCTGCGGGGGCCGGCATTTGGGAAATGTCCCATCAAAGGCCAGGGTGAGGCTGCTCTGGCCAAGCCTTCTTTCCCGCCCACTTCGCTGTTAAGAATGAAGACGGGTCGCTGTGCGCCGGAGGGAGCTGCCTCGGCACCAAGGCCAAGGTGAGCGGGAACGCGCCGGGCCGCTGGGCCTCTGAGCGGGGGCCACGCGGGTTACAAGGAGCAACGGCTGCCAGGGGGGCGATGAAAGGTCCATCCCAGCTCTGCGAGCAGGTGCCCCGCGCGCTCCTCCTCGGCCCCGTCGGTCCGTCTGGGCCACTCGCATCCTCACATCACAGGCGTCTGCTGAGGGCCAGGCCTGCCCTGTACCTTTCAGCAGAATGAAAGGGAAACTGATATCAGAGGGAACTGAAGCACAGGAAAGGGCCTCTTTCTTTTCAAAGACTTTCATTTGTGATGGGCTTTTTTTTTTTTTTCTAGGTGATCTTATTTCAAAGCCCCTTTGAAAATTTTGTGGGTTTTGTAATGGATGAAAAGTAACTTGGAAATGGGACTAAGAAGTTTTCAGTTGAAAGTTGTTAGAGGCAAGTTGAAAGCTTTGAGTTGTAAGGTTCTGCCAGATTTATCATGTCTTTTGTCCACGAGGCCCATCCGTGGGGGCAGGGGGCTGGAGGGAAGGGGCTGGGGAGCCAGACAGGGCCCACGAGAGAGCACAGTGCCGAACCCAGCCCCAGCCACGGTTGCTTCACGTCTGTAAGGGGAGCCATCCGAGCTGCACTTTCAGCAGAAACATCTCCAAGGTATAGACTTTGATGTGGGGAAAGGAAAAAGCAAATGTACTTCCAGAGTACTATAGGAAGCTGGGTTCTATCGAAAGCAGGGGCTACCTCGCAGATGTTTCCTATCAGAAAAATAATTATGGGAGACGTTAAGGCCCGAACAGCCCTGAGAGAGGGAGAGAGGGGACCTGGCATGAGCCCTGGGGCAGGGCCACGTCGCAGGACTGACGAGAGGGGAAGCCGGGGATCGCCACAGAAGCCGTTTGGGTAGAAAACCAGGAAGGGCACCGTTCCAGAAACAGAAGGGCAGAGAGTTTCAAGGAGGAGGAAGGAGGAAGCCAGAGGAAGACGATGGCTACAGTACTTTGCAGGGTTGGGCAGAGCTCGGGGGGCGGATGGAGGGGGGACGTCCAGAAACCCACGGAGGGCACAGCGTGGAAGAGGAAGGCAGAGGGATGCTAGAGTGGCAGGGGAGGTGGTCAGACAACGAGTTCTCAAGTTTTCAGGTCTTGGGTTGGAAAGCCCAGGGGAAGGGCTGCTGAGAGAGGGAGAGCTGGAGACAGAAGGGACTTGAAGGTGGGCCCCGCGGCACCATCCACGTTAGAGAGGGGAGGTATCTATATGGCCCTGCTCTGAGACAGAAGAACGGGCCCCCCCCCAGACAGTGTCAAGGCCGCACTGGCAGCATTTGGGGAAGCACATCCGCGATGGCTTAGGGTGTGTGGCCTGAGGGAATAGGAGACATGAGCGAAGTAGAGTATGCTAGGAGGGTCTGAGCAGGAGGCTCCGTTGGGCTGGATACGGTGTGGGGAGGGGAGGCCATGGCTGGTACTCAGAGCACCAGGGGCGGGTGTCTCCGTGTTACCCCAACGGGGTGGGTGGGTGCAGCCTTGACATGGCTGAACTCTTTATGAGGCGGTGGCCTGGAACATTCCAGCCACCCCAGATCACTTCCGACGGCCTAAGGGTAGAACAGACATGGGTAAGAGGCCTGAGTCTGGCCTACACTAGCTATGATCAAACTTCTCCAGGCCCAATTACTGTCATCCGTAAAATACAGGTAAAATCATGGAACTCCTCGTGGAAGGAAATCACGTCGTGCCCGTGCCTGGCATGTAGATGGCGCCCAATACATGTGAGCCGTAAAGATGGCGGCAGTCCGGGCAGCCCGTTCCATCTGTGCCTGGTGTGTGTCTACGGCTGGTCTTGTTGGGCCCTTGGGGTGCCCCATGAGAGAGAAGGCGCCGGAAGGCATCAATGGTTGCTGGCAACAAAGCCTGGGGTCACAAGGCCAGGTTAGAAGCAGAGCACTGGCCTCCAGCTCTATCTCCCATCCCAGCACTTGGGCTGCCCTCGCCGAGCTGTCCCCAGGGGCCACTCCCTCCTTACCAGGCTCTCCTGCCCCTCCCCCAACACATGCCCTACCCCCCACCCAGGTTGCCGGCAGGAACACCTGCCCCCCAGAGACATCATCATATTCTGTAATATGATTGGAATCTGAATATATATTTAAAATGACAAGATTGAAATTAAAATTTAAATAAAGAATTACTTTTCTGTAAGTTGCTCCAAAAGCAGTAATTTAGCAGCAAATTGATAGAGAAAGGTAAGCACTGGTCCTTTAAACCATCATGCAGTTTCCGGCATTCGAGCCAGAAGTGTCTCAATTTAACACATCATTGGTTAGTATTATTAGAAATTTCAGCGGTCTCTGGAGCATATTATGGCGGTGCTCTGAAGGGGAGGCCGAGGGCGCCGGCCTGGGTCCAGGGGGCCAGAGAGGGCATCCTCATGAATGAGAGCAGGAGGGGCTCCAGAGAGCCTCCCCGAGCCTTGTGTGGGGATTTAGCTGTGATGATTCTTTTGTTTGTAGTTCGGTGGCAGTCCTGAAATGAGAACTGAGAGACCCATAAATGTCCTATGCTCTCCCCAGAGGCCACGCATTTCTAGCTTTAGCATCTAACAAAACATCCTTCTGACCCCTTGAAACCAAGGCTGGGGCCAGGCGTCCGTGGAGATGGTGCCACCAAGAAGCCGGCTCCCATGAGCCGCGTGAGCAAGACCCAGAAATCTGTCCCATTTAGCATCTGGCCAGCAGCCTCCACGACTAGGTTCCCCACACGCCTGCAACCTTGAACATCCAAACTGTCACCGCTCCCCAGAGTAAGGTCCAAAGACTACCTTCCTCCCTGGGTCGGCCTGTTACACCACCACGTGGACTCAGGGTCCCCCTGCCCCAGGCCTACTGAATCGGAAGTTCCGGGTGGGTTCAGAAACCTGGATTCCTAACACACATACACACGCCCAGATACTCACGAGCACTCACGTTGGAGAACCCCTACGTTAGAGGTGGTCGGCGCTCCACTGTGTGACCTTGGCATCCGAGCTCTCACTGACAGCCTGCCGGTCCCAGAAAGCCAACAACCTAGGCATAAACACCAGCTATAATCTAAAAAACCCAGACACCAAAATAGCTCCTCCCCAAACCTGAATGGCCAACCTTAGAATACCATTCTTCAAGTAAAAATCACCTTCCTAGGGTCTTGCCTTTGTGGTGCAAGAGCCCCGGGGAGGTTCCAGCACTCAAGCCCCAGTATACGGGTCTGAATAGTTTAAACCTGTCTCCGCCCGCCCCCAAAGGTGGGCTAGACACCGTGAAGAACCTCAATGCCTTGCAGGTGCAGGGATGCTGAGAAGAAGAAACAACCACTCTTTGAAGGGAGTGGCCTGTCCTGCTGTGCGAGCCGCAGCTGTGATGGGATCCCCAGCGGTAGCCCAGGACCTGGTGATCCGAGGGCCCTGAGCAGATCTGCTTCTGCTGGGAGCTGGGTGGGAACCGACTCTGGCTGTTTTCAGAGGAGCCTTGAGAACCTTCCAGAGTAAAAAGGGAAAGGCAACAACAGCTTTTCACAGTGGATGCTATTCCTGGGACCCCAGGGCCTCTACCGTCAGTGTGCCTCCAACCAGCGGCGTGCTCCCAAATCCGTGGGTCTCTGCCACCAACCTCTGCAGACCGTAGGCTCCGAGCTGGACTGGCTTCCCCACATTGCCCAACTTCCAAACCAAAACCTCCCCCAAGTGTGTCTGAGCAGCAGGGCCCATGCCTGGAACCTAGCTTCAAGGGAAGCTGGCAGAGCAAGCTCTCTGGCTCCCACCTCAGGTTGGGAGAAGGGGGTGGTGTGGCCAAGGTGCGAGCAGTCAGAGACGATGCCCAACATCCGGGGGTGGTGCTCAGGCCACAACAACAGCAGTCCTTCGTCAGAAGGGGCCTTCAAAACACAGAGCCAATGCTTGTCTTTTCCAATTTAGGTGGAAATTGTGGGAAGTCGTGAGGCAAAACCAAGGCTGCAGGTCAAGTTCAGAGTGGGGTCAGCTCTGGGTTACCCACTGCTATTGTCCTCCTTGTGGGTTGTCTGTTTTCACCCAAGACCTCTCCCCCCGCCGCCCCAACCCAGCTGGGGTGTGCTTAGGGAGACGCTGCTCTCGCTTTAGTTGAAGCCTTTATGCCTGGTCCCCACTAGAGTTAAGCGGCAGGCATCTTTTGTGGACACAAAGGATACATACAGAACTGTCGTATTCATATGTCGAGAGCAGCACGCAGATGACTTTTTTGGTCTTTTGCTATTCTGCAATATACACAGTAGACTTTTTTCTTCTAGTGGCTTTAAACAATATCTCCAAGTACCTCACAGATTTGTGCACAGATTCTGAGAGGTCTTGGCTGGACCGTCTGCTGCTGACCAGAGTTGCCTGGTGGAATTCTTCTGAGCAGCGTTGCTGAGGGGCCCAGGAACTGCCTGGCAGTCCTCTTGAAAAGCTTGGCCCTTAGCTGGCATAATGTCATAGCCTCATGGGTCTGCTTCCTGCGGCCACTCTCCCAGCCTGGGTCATCCTCCTGGTCCCTGGACAGGCCTGTCCCGTCCTGCTGGTGCAGATGGCTTGAGGGCAGGAGCCGAGCTTGACTACCACTATGACCCAGGGTCCCGCAGTGCTTCTGGCCCACAGTGAACAGGGAAGCTTTGTCCAGCCCATTAAACGGAGGTGAGGGCTAGGGGACTCTGGGGTCCCCTGAGCAGAAGAGGCTCATTGCTTTTTAAAGGATGGGCCCAGCCGTGTTCATGACGCCCAGCAGAAGGCAGTCTCTGCCAGCCCTGTCAGTCCCCACAAGTGACAAGAAGGTCAAAGCTCACAGGTTCTGATCTGGGGAGGCAGGTTTATCAGCATCAGCAGGAGACAGACACATGCACTGGCATTGTCGTTACTCCTCCCAGAGGAGGCCACTTGAACCCCTAAAGTGGACTCTGGAGCCTGACTCTGTCAAATGTCTGTAGGCGGGAAACGCACTTGTTGCTGTGAGGTTCTTGGTGGTGACTTCGGCCTGCATCCATCTCCCTTGGTGAATCCTGCCTAGACTTTGTGGCCCAACACCAGCCCCGTTCCTTCTGGATGCTATCCCTGACTTCCAAGCTCCTTTGAGTCACCTTCTTCTGACCTCCTTGGACAAACAGTGGAAGAAGCTGAGCTCTGGTTCCTCCGGCCATCCCCCAGCCCCGGAGAGGCAGGTGTCAATCTCAGCACCCCACATCTTCCGTCCCACTCAGGCACGTGGGAGGGGGCCGACAGAGCCAGGCCTCCAAGCAGCCCCTGGCAGCATTCAGGGCGATGACATTGGGGGGCCCCTCACACAAGTCCCCCACAGTCTGGATCCTCATCTCCCCAGTAAGGGGAGCTCATTGCCTGCCATCTCCCACGGGCACCGAGCTACTCCACATCCGCACAGTGGACACGGTCCCCTCTTCTGGAACACACCCCATGCATTGCACTAGGAGTGAGGAATGCCCCTACCACTGGCCAGACCCAGAGCTCAGAGACGCCACCTGCTTGTTCGTTCCCTGGGCACCTGCAGAGGGCCAGGCACCACACCGGGTCCCTGTTGTCACGGAGCTGCCCCACCAGGACGGGGTCCGTACAGGCCCTGAGAGGCAGTGTGAGGAGACTGTGATCATCGCATGCACAGTATGTCGGTCCCAGAACCAGCAGGCACGTGAGCGCCCCAGGCAACTCCCTCCCATCTTGTCTCAAACCTTCCTGACCCCCTGGGATGCTCACCTCTGTGGCACTATGTGCAAAAAAGAAAAAGGTGCTCCCTCGGAGTGGACCGACTAGCCAAAATGAGCCCCTCTGGGCGGTCGCAGCCTCACGGGAGAATCCCCAGAGGAAAAGTGCCCCCTGACCCCCTCTGCCAGGCACCTCTGCATTGTGCACCACCTTTGGCCCCACACAGACACCCCCAAGCACAGCAGGCCCCCCAGTACCACTAGGTGGGCGATGTTTACCTGGGCTGGTACAGCCCAAGCCAGGGGCCCCGTGAGGCTTGTCATGGGGTGAGGTTCCTACCCCCAGACCAGCGGGCGTCTCAGCCCCGGCCTCCGCCTCACAGAAAGCTTCATCCGTAAAGGATCGGGGTCTTTAGTGTTCTTCTGTCTCGGAAAGAAGCAGGATGCTGTCAGCTGCCGTAAAAATGTGACCTTTGAAAATTTACAAGAGCTCGGGGTTTAAAAGCTGCCGCGTTAATGATGCATCCAATTAGCATCTCATTAAAGGGAAGCAGAGAGAAGTCTGGCCGGCCCAGCAATGGGCAGAGAGGGCCACTCCGAAGCACCAGGCAGAAGGAGGGCTCTCCTCATCTGCCTCTTTCTGCCCAGTGTCATCAGGACGGGGGAGCAGAAGCATGGCCAGGAATGCTGGCACAAGGCCAGACATCGGGTGGCTTCACTGACGTTCCGGGTGATGCAATGGGAGGGGCCGGCGGAGCCTCCCCCATCCCTGCCTCCGTCTCCTCCTGGGCTGTTCTCAGGGTTGGTTTCTGAGGCATTCTTGTGCTGACACCCCCCTGGCAGGGAGAAGCGGAACTGGGGGAGGCCTGCTCTGGCTGGGCGAGACCTGGAGGGCCTTCGGTGAGGTCAGAGACCTCTGGGGACTCCGGACCAAGGGAGAAAGTCTTAGCGGGCGCTCAGTTCGGAGCTGGAGCCACGGACCTGTAGGTGGTGCCCTCGAAGCCTCCAGAACTTGGGAGGCTTCTACTTCGGGCCTGGAGCCCTTCGAGGGAGGAGGGGCTCCGGTCAGGCCGAGCCGACTCCCATCACCTGCTGCAACATCCCTCACCCACCTGAGTGCCCGGGCGCGTGGCAGAATGCACGACCGCATCCAGTTTCTTCTGGAGGGAGGGGAGAAAGGGATGTTCGTTTCGTTGTTTCAAAAAAAAAAAAAAGCAGAAATTTCTGAGCTGGGAGTTGCTCCTCGCTTCAGGAGTTGCTAGTGCGAGCAGACTGAGTGGTCTTATTTATCTTTTCTAAAGGGAAAAATGAAAGACCCGTTTGCCTTCTCACGGCAGAACGGCTTTCTTGTACATAAGAACTTGCTTGTGACAGTCATGAAAGACACAGCCGAGCAGAAGCACTGTGGTAGCCAGGCCCAGTGCTCCCAGCCTTTCTGGGCTCCCCCTGGGCCCCCCGGCTTCCTTCTGGAGGCTAACTTGCCTGCCATGCGTAGAGCTAAGTGCCCCCCCTCTGCTGGGAGCAGCTGCTTGAGAGCAGGGCTGAGTCTCAGTCGCTGTGTCCCCGGTGCGCGGGGCAGGGCCCGGCACGGAGCAGGGGCCCAGTGCTCGCTTGCCAAACAACCCAGCTAACCAACAAACAGGTAACGGAAGGACCCGCCAGGAAGGCTTTGGAGCCAAGGGACTAAGCCCTTGAAAAAGTGTGCAGTGTTTCAAGTTCAGAAACTCCCCAGTTTTAGAGCAAAAACAGGAACTCCTGGAGTTTTCTAGTTCAGAATCTGGTACTCACCGTGGAGGAAGAGACCCCAACCCAGCTGGTGGCCTCCGCCGGCCGCCGTAGGGCCAGAGCTGCCAAGCTCCCAGAGCCCTCCCCGACCCTGCCCCAAAGTACCAGGCCCAGGAGGACCCTGCAAACCAGACCTGTCTCTGGCTTGAGAGGCCTCCAGGAACCCCGGCGCCGCAGAGAAGGGTTGCGGCGCCCCCTCCTGGCAGAGGGTGCCCAGGGAGGCTGGAGTGTCCTCCCTCAAACCTCACCCCCAGGCAGGGCCCTGAGTGAGACATGGGACGCGACCTCTGCTCCCCCCAGTCCGCGAGCACGCAGGGGAAGCTGGGCATGCGGAGGTGACCACAGACGGGGCCCGCTGCAAAGCCCTCTAGAGAATGCGAGAAAAGCCACAGTTTTGGTGAGTGTGGCTAAATCCCCAGCCTCCTCCCCACCGCCCACCACCACCACCACCACCACCACAGCCAACCCCAAGCTCCCGTCTGTCCCGATGAGAAGGAAGCTTGTCCACTGAACTGTTCTTTCCTCCGGAGATTCACTCTTTCCCTCTGTTTCCTGCTCTGTTCACAGAAGCGAAGCATCCGAAATGCAGGCCAGAGAGAAAGTGCAGCCTAATGTCATTAGCTCCGTGCAGCCCACAGGTCCTAACGGGACCCGGCTCCGCTCCTCCGGCCGCTGTCATGCAGGCTGTTTGTCATCTGCGTTAGGCATCCGAGACCCAATAAGTGCTGTCCTCCCTCCTCTCCGCCTGCCCCTGCCCAGCCAGCCCTGCTGCTCCCAGAGGCCGGCCGGGGGCACCGCCCTCCCAGCTGGCTCACTGCGACAGCTTCTGTGAGAAGTCAGAAAGACCGTGGACCTCACCTGGGAGAAGCCTGCAGACGCCCCTTCAGGCCCCTTGGGCCGTCTGTGGCTGTCCCCAGTAGAGAGGGTCTCTGCCCTGCAACCGAGCCCAAACCGGGCTGGGGCTCTGGCTGCAGTCCTGGAAACTGCAGAAACTTCCTGAAACCACCTGTGCGGAGACCCCACCCCCACCCCACCACATCCCAGTGACCCCAGGCTCTCCAGCATGCTGTAGGATTTCTTCTTGTTCTTCTTTTTTTCTTATTATAACGGTAATGGCCCTAGTAGAAAATCTGGCAATACAGGCAAGTAGAGACAAGAGAATAGAAGTTACCCATATTCCTCCCACCGAGGATAACACCCCTGCTAGCACTTTGGTTTTTTTTCTCTCCAACACGTACCGTTGTACATGTGAGGTTCTCTTTGTGCCCTCTTATGTCCTGCCTTTCTCATTTAACACTATACTATAAGCATTTTGCCATCTCATTATGCGTTTCAGTAAACATGATTTTTAATGACCATATAATATTCCATCAAGACTGTCGCTCAGAGACCAGTGCTCTCCTCATCCCTCTCGTTCATCTAAAAATCTAAGTTAGAGAATGAGATCCTGAGACAGAGAGCCTGCCTCCTTCCCACAACGAGGAGCCGAGGGTCCCAGGGAAGATGTCCCCTGGGCTGGGCTGTCCTCACACGGGTCTCAGCCCCTGCCCTGCCTACACCTCCTCCGGGAAGGGGCACATGGCAGGGCCTCGGACCGGATGGAGCCGAACGGTGGTGTTTCGGAGAGCGGTCTTCTCTTCTCACAGGTCAAAGGGCCAGGCCCAGAGTGGCGTTGAGCCTGGGCTTAAGACACAAGGGTCTGCGGCTCACGCCCGTAGACGCTGTGATTAAATCATGACCCGAGGGCCGCGGGAGCTTCGCTTCTCACAGCACAGAAAGCTTTCCTTCCCCATCGTTCAGGTGGACTGAGCAGCTGCAGAGGGCGGCCGGGGAGGCACCGGGCGGGTGCTCCCGGGGTTGGGACTGGAGCAGAAGCCTAACAAGGACTAAGCCCAGATGCTCTGCCACTCCACAGGGGTGCTGGGCTTGGGGCCTGCCCGGGCTCTGCCGCTGGCCCGCTGGCCACGTGGCACCGCTCAGGGAATAGGTCCCAAGGCAGCAGCTCTGGCTAGGCCACGCTCACCCTCCTGCTCTGCTTCTCCCCAGGCCCCTGGAATCTCCAAAGCGGACAATCAGTCCCAGGGACTCACGACCAGCATCCGGTGGGGGCAGACACCCATCAATCAGTCCACGCCCTGGGACACTGATGAGCCACCCTCCAAGCAGATGAGGGAGAGCGACAATCCAGGTGCGTATGTCATCGGCAGCCAGAGATTCCCCCCACCCCAGGGCTGGAAGGGGTGTCAGAGGTCCCCCAGGTGCTCCAGCTTGTCAGCAGGCCCCGGCCCACGGGTCTGCAGTCCTAGGCTCAGGCTGCCTGCAGGTCGGGACCCCGTGTGCCCTGGACGGTAGCTGCTTCTCTACCCCTTTCTCTGCTGCTCAAGAAAGCTTTGGGGAGGAGGAAGGAAGGGGAGCAGCATCACAGGGGTGACTCTGAATCTGCTTTGTGTTATTGTGAACAGCCCCTCCCAGAGTTCAGTACTCTGGTGCACACATTTCTCAAGCCACACCTTCCAGGGAGGTTTCGCCTTGTGGGTGTTTGTAGGAGAACCGGGATGCTCCCCCTCCCCCTGGGCCTGGGGGCTCCCCACCTCCTACAGCACCCCAGCCCTTCTTGGGTCAGCTCTGACCATAACAACACCTTCCCCGTTACCGCCCGTTGGTCCCAGACCTCCCCTTAGGACACACGGAACTCAGCTCCTTGGCCCTCCACACCAGAGCCCTGCAGATACCTGGACACCCCACTCATCCTCCCCTCCAGGTCCTCTGCAGGATGAACACCCCAGGTTCCTCAGCCACACTCCAGAGCCTGTGACTGACAGTTTCTTTACCCTCCAGAGAATTATATCTCCCTCTGCGTCCCTCAGGGCCCAGAACCCAATGCCCAGAGCCCACATGTGTCATGCCCAGCACCTCCTTCATTCAGCCCCTCTACTTTGACCACCGCAGCCTTAGATCACTTCTGATTGTCTGCTAGCCCCAGACATGCGCTGTCACCAGTGACACCCCAAGACTGTGATGGCAGCAGCTGTGACCCCCTTCCTCTCAATCTGCCTGAGGCGGTGGAGTGTAGGGACTCACGGACAAGTCCTAGTCCATATCTCCCCAGAGGACTCTTAGATCTCTTAGATTCCGGGTCTTTATTGCTGACCTGGGCCTAGCCTTCCTGATACTATGTCACCTGCAGCTGGCTGGTGACAGCTTCCCTCTCCTCATCCAGCTCATTGATAAATAGGGCGAGCAGGACTCAGGGCCCACCAGCAGAGACCTCCTTTAGGTCCCCAGCATCCTCTGGGCCAGTCACCCTCTCATACATCAGTCGCCTCCATGGGCCTTTCTGTACCTTCACCAGAGCTCCCAGAGAAGTCACTGGCCGTGCTCCCAAGTTCTGGTGCATCGTTCCAGGCCCCCCAACTAATCCTGGAGAGAAACGAGCCTCGGATGTCATGCCTTGTGCTTAAGACACCAGGCTGGCTCCCAGCTGGCTCCTATTCTTCGGGCTTGGGGACAGTCCCCCTTAGCAGCCCATTCTAGAATCTCGCCGGCACTGCTTCGCCAGTATTTGCCAGCTTCTAGTTGTCTCCAACGAGACAACTAGTTTTCTTTCTGCAAGGGAGCTCCAAGCTCCCCTTCTCGACTCTGGGGCTAGGGGGTCCTGAGTGGTCCCCTGGCCCCCACTCTCTTCCTCAGTCTCCCCACTCTCTGTCTATACTGCCACTCCCAACAGCATCATGAAAACCAAGGTGGCATTTGAGTGATGGAGACCCAGCCCCACACTCATTCAGTCAGAGGTGACCCAGAGTGTCCTTCCCTGTCACAGTGTCTTCTGGCTTCACTCACAAACACGCTTGGGTCAGCTCAGCTCAGGGGAACCTGGCCCTGCTCGGCCTGACCTGGGCTCAGCTGGCGTCGAATCTTGTATCAAGTCTCAGGAGGTGGGTCTGGGCCCCGTTGCTCATCAGAATTCCCTTATGGGCCAAAATGCACTTGTGTTGTTTCCCCCGGGACCGGCCATGCAGAGGTTGCTTAGGAAGAAGCCTGGTCCCCCAGCAGGGCAGTGGACTCCAGCCCCTGGCCGGCTCCCCCCACTGCCCGCACCCCCTTCTTTCCCTTCCCATACCACAGGGCTCTTGCACGGCTCCAGGCTCTGGTGTCCCCACCTTGCCCAGCAGACACCTACTGTCTTCAGAGTCCACCTTTCCCCCTACCTCCGCCAGACAGCTCTTCTCCAGAAAGGAAGGAAAAACACCAACATTTATGGAACATTTAACACATACCAGACACTCTGCTAGTTTTTCTTTCTTTCTTTCTTCTTTTTTTTTTTTCCCCCAAATATGTTTTCCTCATTCAGTTCCTCCCAGGAGAACTCTGAGGTAGGTGTTGCTAGTTCTGTCTAACAGAGAGGAAGAGTGAGGCTCAGAGAAGATAAGCAGCTTGCTCAGAGCTCCTGGCTAATTAATGGCAGAGCCGAGATTTGAACCCAGCACTCTTTGAAGGTCTCTGCTTTTTTTCCCTCTCGGTTTTGTTGCCTCTTGAGCTCTCCCAAGCAGACTGTGCTCCCTCTCTGGGCCTCCATGGCCATCTGCTCATGTACCCCCAGCACACTTATCCTGTGCTACTATTATCACAGATTTGTGATCTGGGGGTACTGGATGTGGGTGTCTTGTCCGCCTCTGTGACCTCCGCACCCAGCCCAGGGCCCGGGGCAGATGGTATTTGCCGAGGGAATATGTTTGCAGCAAATGACATCTCTTCCGTCTCCCTTGCAGGCACAGGGCCATGGGTGACCACGGTGGCCGCCGGGAGCCAGCCCGCCCTGATCGCACACTCCTATGGAGTGGCCCAGCCTCCCACCTTCAGCCCGGCTGTGAACGTCCAGGCCCCGGTCATTGGGGTGACCCCCTCACTGCCTCCCCACGTGGGGCCCCAGCTCCCGCTGCTGCCAGGCCACTACTCGCTCCCACAGCCACCTTCCCAGCCACTGAGCAGCGTGGTGGTCAACATGCCCGCCCAGGCCCTGTATGCCAGCCCGCAGCCCCTGGCCATGTCCACACTGCCTGGCGTGGGGCAGGTGGCCCGCCCGGGACCCACTGCCGTGGGCAACGGCCACATGGCCGGGCCCCTGCTGCCTCCACCACCACCAGCCCAGCCGTCTGCCACCCTCCCCAGCGGTGCCCCTGCCACCAATGGGCCCCCCACGACTGACTCGGCCCACGGGCTGCAGATGCTACGGACCATTGGCGTGGGGAAGTATGAGTTCACCGACCCCGGGCACCCCAAAGGTAAGTTCTGCTGCCTACATACTCCCGTGTGCCCGCATCTGTGCTTCCCTGAGGGGTCACGACAGCACGGACAGGCGTGCGTTTCCTGGCGTCCTGTGCTCTCCAGCGGTTCCCTCGCTGGCCTCACCCGGCTTGGAAGCAGTAGTGGGGCCTCCCCCTGCCCAAGGCAGCTGGGCCTCAGAGGAGGCAGAGGGGAAGGTGGGGGAGCGAAGGAAGGCCAGGGGAACGCCTTGTGAGCCGCCAAGGGAGGAAAGGGAGAGCCTTGCAAAGTCCCGGTCCTCCAGCCCAAGCCCTAGGCCGTTCTCCATCTGACCCCGAGGCTAGGCCAGGTATGGAATGAGCAGAAAGCCTGCGCTCCTCTTAGGGCTCCGTGGAACAGTCCTCTGTGCGGCCTTCACTTCCCACCCAGAACAGGCAGAACACGAACTGTGGCCTTCCCCAGAAGAGCTCCCTCTGCGGTGCGGTGCGGTGCGTGAGAGCGGCTCCCCAGACCACAGGGGAGAGGAATGTCTGTCTCCTCCCCAGGAGACACTCCCGGGCCATCCTGAGCCACTTGGATTTTTGGTTTCAAGGAAGCAAGGGTGGCTCTGTGAGGCTCCAAGAAAGAGCCCCTCTAGCCTCAGCCTTCAGTCACCCCTTTGCCCCACCCCCCGGGGCAGTTTTCAACAGAGCCTGCAGGAGGAACCCCCCGGCCTTAGGGTCAGGACAAAGTGCCTCAGCAAACAGGCTTCACTCCTGATATCTGTCGGAGCGGTCTACCCAGCTGGAATGCAGAAGGGGGCAGGAGGACGGGGCACCACAGATGTTACACTGCTGGGGTTCATCTACCCCAGACTTGCTTGCTATCCCTTAGAGCTCCAGACAGCCAAGCCCCTTTCCTGCTGAGTGCAGAGGGGAGACAGCAGTCGCAGGCAGGAGGGCACACGGTGGGTGGTCTGCCTGCTGGGGTACCCAGGCTTCCTTTGAAAAGGGGAGTAGACGGTCCTGGGAGATGTGGACCTCTGGGCATCACTTCTCTGTCTTCTGGCTAACAGCCCCTGGAGATGGCTCCTGGGGGGGGGGGGGCTGCCTCTCCACAGAGCAATGACTTCCACTAGCCATTCTTTCCAGCCTGCTTTCATGCATCTCTATCCTTATCCTTTTGAGCAATTTTCAGACCTCGTCAGGCATCCCAACAACAAAGCCGTGTCTAGATCTCCATTGGGTTTCATTCCCAATCTGATTGCGCCCCAACTGCCTTTGTTTTGGAAATCAGCACTAGTTTTAAATGACAAAATTACAGAAAATTACATCTAAATTCTGGTAAACTCTTGCTTTGTTTAAGATCTTTTTTAAAAAAAATTGACTAAATTGATTTTTTGTTTGAATTGTTTTGGTTAAGCTCTCTCTCCCTTAAAAAGAAAAAAAAAAAAAGTACTCCCAGTTTATACGCTGCCAGCTCTGATACACTGGGAACTGGGTGTCCTGGCTGCTTCCGGGGTTGTGCCAAAGGCCAGGCACTGGGTGGGCTTCCCTCTCCCCATCAACAGGAGCATCTCCGCTGCCCCCAGAGGCCTCCTAGGGCTGATGAAAGGTCTTGCTGAGTTGCCAAATTTCAGACATGTATCTAGGAAAAGGACTTATTCTGGGCAGAGAGGCAACAGGCCCAGCTGGATCTAAAGTCCCTGGTTTGGGGCTTAGCACAGAACTGGGGTCCACCTCCCCAAAGGCACACGTGCAATTTCTCATCACACATCTGAGCCCATAAGCTCAGGAAGTTACAGGCAGTAGAGACCCACTGGGCCCCCCGGGTCATTGCTGAGCCATACAACTCTCTGGGGCCAGAGGGCAGGGATCACCCTCTGTGGTGATGCCAAATCCTCAGACGGGAGGGAAGGAGAGTGAGGGCCCCTCCTGGGATGTGTCCTGCGAGCCCTAGGGCGTGGATTCAGGGCTAGGTGAGGCCAAGCATAGGGTAAGCCTAGAAAGGGTGCATAGCCCTGCCTTCTGGTAAGCCAGTGAGGTCCCTCCAGCTCCAGCCTGCGACAACCAGTGACCCATCTGTCATGTTGATTTCCATAGTCGGCCAGGGAACGGGCTTTTTCCCCAGAGATTACATTTAACTCACTTCTCTATTTATGGCCCTCATGAGCTGATTTCTCCCCTTATATTTGTGGCAAAGAAAGACAATGAAGCATGAACATACAAATGCCTCCAAACTCAAGCCTGGGTGGGTTATGTGGTTTTTTTTTTTTTTTGTGGCTTTTTTTTTGTAAAGTAATTTCTCCTTTCATTTCTAATCTTAAAAGCCTTTATTGCTAAAGCTATAATTTGTCTGTCAGATCTAGTGTCAAACAACTGAATTTTTTTTTTTTTTTTTAAATAAGAAACCCGGATTCTAAAACCAAATCTTTGAAACTTACCATGTGAGAATCATATCCCTGACAAGACCGTGTGGGTTTGGATTTGGGTCACTTTTAATTTTTCCCCGAGGGATTTTACATCTCCAAAACCCAATTGATTTCACACTCCTAAATGACAGACAGCTGGCTCCAAGTGGGAACCAGGAGGCTCGGCGTGATGGCATCAACACTAGTCAGAACTCCACTTAAGGAAGAAAAAAAAAAAAAGAAAAAGAACTTTCCTTCTCTCCTGTTCTGTTTGAAAGCTTGCCCGGCATTATAATAAGATTCACTGTAGAGCTCCTTGAGATCTAGCTCATTAAAGTCCTGCGATTTTTCCTCTATTGTTTGACATGACAACCTGGCCTCTCCCGGGGTTGAGTAATTATGGAGAGATCCCCTCCATGAGGAACAGGTCTTGCCAGCCAGAGGGATGGGCCTCTGGATGGGTATTTTTAGACTTCATTAGTGCCCTGATTTAAAATTTCACATTTTGTTTCTTGTAATTATCTTCCAATCGACGGAGCTGAAATTTCTGTTGGGGCTATGTGAGTCTGCCTTCCCAAAAAGAGTGTTGGGACTTTAATTTAAAACTTAACCAATTGAAAAATAAAGGTGGCGTGGAAATGCTTTTTTGATTTGCAATAGGTCAAGCGATTGTCTCTCGTCTGTGAACAGAGAAGCCGGCTTGCGTGCAGTTCACTTTAATGAGCGTTATTTAAATGCACTGAGCGCATATAGATTTTCTTAAGAAACGTACAAGATAAATCTTTCTTTCTCTAAGAACAATTTGGGGGTAGGATTTCATTCTTTAAAAAAAAAAAAAGATTATGTGTTGAAAACTAATTAAAATAGATTTCATGTGTGCAAAGTGATAAGGGAGGAAAAAAGAATTAGTTCCATTTGAATCCTGTTATATACCTGAGGCCTTTGTCTTGTACTGAAAACTGGGAAGCAATCTATGGGCTGAGGTGGCGGCCAATGTCGGGCCTTGTGAGATGAGTGAGGGATGTCTCATGTCCCCGCCCCGGGGCGATGGGAGCCCAGCCGAGTCAGGGCAGAGGCACGAGCTCTCGGTGTCCTTTTTCCACAAATGATTCTTGGGGCCTAACAAGGTAGCCAGAGACCTTTAAAAGCCCCAGACTAATGAGGAGCTGCAGAAAGGTTATGTTTTCACGTGCATTTCCAAGGAGAAAGAGGCAAGGTTGCACCTGCTCCCTTCTTTTTCTGAACGAAAAAGCAAAATCCAAGTTGACCTGAAGCGGTGAAGGCTTGTCTCTTCTGACTCCAGATTCTGTAGGCCTAGGGCGAGGGGCCTCGAGGATTCCCACGGCTGGGGAAACATGTTGTGGGATGGGCTCAGCCCCTCCCTGTGGTTTCACACCTCTTCCTTCCAGTTTAGGAAACCTGGACCCCCACCGGGGGGAGCTCTGTGTGTCTTTATGCCACTTTCTGCTTGGAAAGCAGCCACTCTGTCTTCTCTCCGAGTGGCAAAGACAGGATCTAGAAAAGAAACCTTGAGGCACACTGAATGTGACAAGGACAAGTCTCCTAACCTCTCTGAGCCTCCTTGTCTTCATCTTGAAAATAGGATGAGAGTACCATCCTCATCGGGCCGGGAGGAGGTTTGAATGGGACTGTGGCCATGAACATACATAGAGCTTTGCCCTCCTAACTCTGCAAACCATTGTTCCCGTCAACAGTGACCCCAGGTCTAGGGTTCAGCAGAGACGGAAGGTGGTGAAGGGGTGGGAAGCAGAGCCCCCTCCCCGCTGCAGAGGAGATGAAGGAAGCCCAAGCTTGTTCGCACGGTTGGCAGCGCCCTGGTCAGGCAGCGTCACGGGACCACCATGTCCTCATGCGTAAAAGGGAGTAGACATGTGGCCTTTCTGGCAGGAGGGTTTGGACCACTCTCCCCGGTGTGGAGCCCAGAACAGATGCCCCCCCCCCCCATCCCAGCCCCACCCTCTGACCGGCCAGGGCACACGGCTCCGTGCAGATTCTGGAAGCAGCTGGGAATTCATGATGATAAAGCTGTTTGCCCACACAGGGTTAGCCCAGAGGCACAAAATGTCCAAACTGAAATCACCTTCCCACAGACTTGCTCCTCCCATGCCTCTGTCTCAGAAATGACATCATGAGCCCACCCAGGAGTTCAAAGCCAAAGCCCAGAGTTGTCCTTGACCTGCCTTTATTACCCCCCTTATGAGTCTGAAAACGCCTTTGATTCTGCCTCCTCCAGATCTCTCCTCTCTCTGGCCCCACCACCACTCCCCTCTTAGTCCCTAACACCTCTGGCCTGCATTTGTGGCCTTCAGGCCCACGGTCTGTCCCCCTCCTGTCCAGGCCCATCGTGCAGCCACTGGAGTCTGCAGGGCCCAGGTCCAGTCCCGTCTCTCCCGGCAAATGCCTCCACCAGCCTCTGCTACTTTCAGGATCGTGCCCAACGCTTCACGTGGTGCCCCAGGGTCCGACTCCCGCCTGCCTCCACCTGCATCTGGGCCATTCCGCTCACAGGCTGCCCTGAAGCCATGTCAGGACAGGGGCTTTCTCCCAGCTGTGCTCTGCCCTTGGCCAGGCACCTACAGTACAGTCGCCCCGCTCCCGTGTCACTCTCCCTGCTAGGCGGCGAGGCTCTGGGTTGGGGGCAGGCACCTCCCCCCCCGACATACTTGCCCCAGAGCATAGGAGAATCTGAAACTCTGCCTCGGTTTCCTCGTCTATATAGGGGGATAATAACAGAAGGTGCTTCTTAAAGTCATAGTGAGGATTCAGTGAGTTCTTTGACATAAAGCCCTCGGAATAGTGCCCAGCATATCGTTAATCACTACAAAAATCTCTGCAATAAGTCTCTACAAAAGCAATGCCAGGGTCTCCTTTCAATGTCTGTGATCTTCTAGGGGCCCGGGGTAACATGAAAAAGCCAGAAGCCAGGTTACCTTGGGAGGCTTGATAGGTGGTGCCCCCACGGTGATGTCTGAAGCCCCTTGTCCCCGGGGATCCACTTTGAACACAAGACCTTGCTTTCTTCCCCCTTGTTAACACTTTACACCCCTCCACATCGCCATCACAACCAGAAGGCATCACGCTGTTGGGGAGACCCTCCCCCTAATTCCAGGAGCTGTTGGAGGAGGGCTTCTTTCTATCTGCCGTCAGGGGATCTCAGCATCCTGCGAGATTCAGCTGGACCCCAGGTGCCAGACTTGTGGCGTGGGTCCTCCTCCAGGGCCATATCAGTAGATGGGACAAATAGGATTGGGTCGCGCCTGCAGACCAACCAACACTTGGGGCCAACAGCACGGAAGGTGCCTAGGAGCCTAGGTTCGGCACCAGACTGCTGGCATAGAATTCCAGCCCCACCACCGGCTGACCCAGTGGACCTGTGCTGGAACACTGGGGTCTCTGAGTTACCTCAGTTCCTCATCAGTCCCATGGAGAGAATATTAGTGCTCTCATCATAGACATGTTTTAAGGACTTAATAATGTATGCCAAGTCTCAACATAGCGCATGGCACGTAGTAAGCCCACAATATTAGCTGTTGTTACGACCACCACTGATGTAGAGAATCCTGGAGAAGAAATATTGTCATGTTCCTTTGGCTCAGGCCCTCCATTGTTTCTAAAGTAAGGTTGCTGAAAACAATCTCCCAGAACTAACTGCCGTAACCCTCAGTGCTGATCTGGAACCAAATCCACAGACCCGCTGTTACCCTAATTTTCCCCTTTCCAGCCTGCCCCCCCCCCCAAACCCCGCCACAACACACACCCTCACCCAAGAAATACGTGTCTCAGTGGTTGTGGAGTTTGACACTTGGTCTACAGAAGGTGCTGGGTCCCCGCCTGTGCTGTGCCTACCCCAGGCCTGCCTCGGAGAGCCCTCCTCCCCTTCGCCGGGCTCAGCCCCCTGGGGTTTGTTAATCATTAATTGGAGGGTTGTCCAGGGCTTAACTGTTGTGTTAACAATCATTTGATGATGAGTGAAACAGGCAAGCAGAAAGATGCCGCAAAGGCCCCTAGACCACCCGGAGATTGTCGGAACAGGGATGACCCCAATACCCCAGCCCGTGTGCAACCCTCCCAGGGGCCTCTGCTCAAGTGTCTGCCTCCCCCCTGCCCTGAGTGAGCTGAGTGCATAGAACTAGGAGTAACATAGGGGCTTTCAGCCTGAAATCTCTACTGAGCATTCTGGAGATCAGAAATCCTGCTCTGCCTCTAACTGTTGACCGGCAGGGCCAGCGGAGACAAGACTCCATGGCAATGAGAGGGCTCTTCAGATGAGAGCAGAGGAAGGGGTATTTCCTGTCCAGGGGCTTTAGGAAATGGCACTCACCCACGGCAGGAAGCCAGCCGCCCTGGTCTCAAGCCCACGCAGATACCAGCAGGGATGACCACCAGGTTCCAGATCACTGATACTCAGAGGCCACCGAGCAGCTTCAGTTATGTCACCTCCTTCCCTGCTCTACCACCAATCATTTATTGAGCAAGCAGTATGTGTAGTATAAGGCACCTACTGTGTGCAAGGCCCACATTAGCTTTTCCACTCAGAAGGCGCTGCGGAATGTGCTGGCTGCCTGCTAACACTCCCAGCTCCTACTGAACCTGAAGCCCCATGGGGATGCCTAGAGTGTTCCAGACATGGCCAATGCAGTGGAAGGAGCTTATACCCCACTTGGGGAGTCCAGGGGACCTGGCAATAAAAGCCACAGGACCTGGAGAAGAGAGATCAGTATGGACTGGGCCTCAAAGGCAGGCAGAATGACAGAGGGAAGTGAGCAGAAGGGAGTTAGTTCTACATAGGCAAGATCTTAAGGAAGAATGTTTGAAATCAATGCCAGTGACACAGAATTGTGATTTCTATCACAGAGCCACACACACATCTATTCAAATGGCTTATAGGGCCTGTCCTGATTCAAGACAGGTCCAGTTAGTGATTTACACTTGAGGGCCCAGGAGTCCAGTCCCTGTCCTCTTGGTACACAGAGTTTAGGAAACCTGGATTTTCCTCCAGCTTCGTGGCTTTACTTGCCCAGTTAGTGATGGCCCGATAAGGATCCAGATAATGATCTTGGGCAAGAGTCCATTTTATCAGTCATTCTGATCTTGCAATGTGAAGTCATTCTGGCCAAGGTCAAGTCATTCTGGCCAAGGACAAGTCATTCCAGTCAAGGTCAAATCGTTCTGGTTTTGGAAGGCCACTCTGGTCTTGCAGGTGAAGACCCTGTGGTCTTCAGGGGCTTTGATCTGAGTAGGAAACATTTGAGGGCCATGAACCCCTCACTGGGAAATCGGTGCACACCCAGGGTCTATAATTTGTAAACCTTTCTCTCTCCCACTGTGACAGGTTAATAGCAAATTTCCCGTTGCCCGATCATTCTGCAAACATCTAACACAGGCTGTCTTTGCTAGGAAGGACATGCCATGCCAGGATGATCCCTAACATTTTTCAGTTTTTGAGGCTGGGGATGAGTTTTGAAAGGGGAAGAGCTGGACAAGGCTGTGGAGTGCCTGCTGCGTGTCCCCTTGTGATGTGGAGGTCACAGTGTCCCAAACCATGAAACCAGCGGGAGGAAACGGGACACAACACTGGCTGTGGCTGAAATTACATTCCATTCAAGAGCACACTCACTATTCCAGAAGCGTAAAAGGTCAGAATAACACACGCATGTTAGGAACCGAAAACATCATGTAGATTGCTTAAAGGGGAAAAACGACCCAAAATCTTGCCATCTGTTGAAGCAGTCACCATTGCTTGTTTTCATTGTATAACGCTTTCTTTTCAAAACCGTATCTTAGAGGGAAGCCCAAGTGTGCATCAGTGCAGCAAGAAAATGCTCTTTTTTACCTTCTAGCTATGCCAGCCGCCCTTTGGATGACCTAGCCGCCGTGCCGTGAACTGTCTGGTTTGGCCCACCGGCCCCACACGGCCTTTCCCTACTCTCCCACGTGACTTCTCACTGTTGTCATTGTCCCGTGTCGCAGACCCAGGTCTACACACGGCCTGGACAACCACGGATCTGTGTAGCCCTGCTGTCTGTGGAATCAGCTGTGTCTGAGCGTGTCAGGGCCGCCTTCACAGCCTGCCACCCCCAGGGCGGCTGAAACAACACCTGTTAGTGTCCTCGACGTTCTGGAGGCTGGACGTCCAAGATCAGGGTGCGCACAAGGTTGGTTCCTCATGTGGCCTCCCTGCTCGGCTTACGGATACCCATCTCCTTTCTGGGCCCTCCCCTGGCCTCTCCTCTGTGCAAGCCCTCCTGCTGGCTCTTCCTTGTCGGACATGGATTAGGGCCCAGTCCTCATGACCTCATTTAGCTTGAGTTCCTTCTTAGAGGCCCTGTCTCTACACACAGTTGCTTTGAGAGTTAGGGCTTCGTATTACTGGGGCAGGGGGACACAATTCCGTGCCTAAGAGGCTACCTGTCAGTCTAGTTGGCAAATGGAGTTAGAGTTAGTCCATGTCATCTTGCCTGAACAATGTCTCCTCCCCAGTCAGACCGCACTCCTGGGGCCATCACTGACCTTGGCCACATGGTGCCATTTATGACTGGGCCCCCCATAAGTGTGGGGGTGTCTGGTCCCCACTCTTCCTCCCATGCATGCCTTGTGGAGCTGCTGACAGCCAGTAAGTGGTCCTGTGGAAGGTGGCGCTTTGATTCCAGCAGCCTGGTCACATGTGTCCCATGAGCCTGGCCGGGAGAGGCCCAGTGAGCAGGGCCCAGAGCAGCCCAAGCACAAGGGGCCCGTCTCTATGCCGCTTTCTGTCTGCAGGGACAGAGGTTTCCAGGCAAAGAACTCCTAGCTGCAGATAAAGTGACTGCTTAAGGAGTGGGAATGGCTTCAACAGGGGACTCTCTAGAGACAGTTTCTGGGGACAAGGTGATATCTTGGAGAGAGCCCTGAACTTCAGTCTCCCCACCCGTAGAATTGGGGGGGGGCATGGTTTCTAAATGATCTGTAAGGTACTATCCCAACACTGTAGTGGTGTGGAAGGGGTGAGGGGGCGGAGAGGAGAGGATGGCTTGTTGCTGAGGAGTGACTTCTCACCACGTGGTGTAGGTGATGAGTGTCCTGGGAGAGCACGGCGGGGAGGAGGGGCAGCGGTCTGCGCCGGCAGACGCAGCCCTGCTTCTCAGAAGGGCATGGAGTGGATGTTTTATATCCGTTGTAGCTTCACTCTGCACTAATGTAATCCTTGCGGCTGCCCTCTGAAGTGGCCTCAAGGAGGGAAAAGCGAGGCTTGGCTGACACACTTGCCCGGGTGTGGGCAGTGGAGTGGGCATGGGAGTCAGGATCCAGGCCACCCGCCTCTAACCCCACGCCCTTCCCACCGTACCACACCTCGAAGCTTCCCCACCTCGTCGGGGGCTCCGCATATCGGGGCTAACGAGGGGTCACGATGACTATCTTACATCTCCTGGGGTCACATCTCAGTATAAATTGGCGATTCTGGTGTTCTTTCCTTATCTCTAGAAGAACTGTGTGGCGCACGGACGGGTGAGGGAGTGGATGTCGTTCCTCAAGGAAACCCATGAGGGACGTCGGGCCCTGGGGGGAGACTGCAGGCAGGGCACTGGCCACCCCAGAAGCCACCAAGCTTGGGAGTCAGGCCGCCCCAGAGATTCCTTCCCACGGTGGCATCTCCCGCATCTTATACATGGTATTGCAAATGCAGTAAAGTTAATGAAGCCAACCAGCCATGGGAGGAGTCAGGAATTCCGTGCAAAGATGATACATCTTCAAAGTTAATGAGGTCTATGGAGCTTATGCCCTTCTAAGTGATCGTGGTTCTTGAAACCCACCAAAGAGCAGCACACCCACTCAGAAGCCGTTACTGACACCATGCCCCTCTGTCACAGAGGGACAAGGGACCCACCAGGACAGGGCTCCTGGAACTGGCTTCCTACTGACGCCTGGGTAGCCTTCGGCTCCTTGGCAGCTCAGAAGATGTCATGCCTGGCCAGCCATTCTTGTCCTTTGCAAAGGGGACTGGTCAGCCTCGTGGTGCTCAAGGGGTCGTGTGATCAAATGGAGCCAGGAATCTCCTGAATAGTGTCCAGGCCAGCCCACAGCCTCAGGCCCAGCCTCAGCATTCGCCGGAAGAGGCGCATGAGAACAGCTAGACTGTCAGCCCTTCCAGACTGGCCAGGGCCCAGGGTGGTCCCTGGGCTCGGGGAAGGTGAGCAGACAGTTTCTAGGAAGCGTAGATCTGGAACCGGCTGAGGAGAAACACAAGCCGCCGTCAGCCCGACTGCAGACTGAACAGGGACCATCGTGCCCTGGCCCCGGGGCCCCCTGAATATGTTCCGCCAATGCTCTGCCGGATTCCAGTCTCCCCCGAGTTAACACTGCTCACAGTTTCTGAAGAACACAAAGTGGTATTTGTTGTGCCCACAGAACATCTGCTGAAGGCAAAACTTGTGTTCATAGCTCTTCACTTCAAAAGACTTGCCGTGTTATAAAAAGAAAGGGACCATCTGTCCCTCTTCTGGACCCCAGCACCTCTTGGAAAAGATTTCTGTGCAAGAAGGCAGTGAGAAGTCAGCACTGACTTCAGGGAACTATTCTGAGGCCGGAAGAGAAGGGTGCCTCCCCACGGAGGGGAAGCTGAGGCGGCAGATGGAGGCCGCGCGATGGCGGCCATGAGATGGTAGACGCTGGCGAGAAGGAAACAGCTGTGGGGCCGGGGGGATGCTCCAGCTGTGCCAAGGCCCAACGGGGAGGATGAGGGATGTGAGGGCAGTCCCAGAGGAAGGACCAGAAGGTACGGGGGCCCCAGCAGAAGGTGTGGAAGATGTTGTCGCTGTTTTCGACATACCTGTTGCACAGTCAGATACCATCCGTTTGCAATCCTCTGCTCAGCTTGTCTGGCCTTTCTTATCCGAAAAGCCCATTAGGACAGTTTTGCATCTTGGGGACCATCGTAGGTGCCAGGATTCCCCTCCAGGAGCTGATAATTGGGGTGTTCTTCTGGAGTGTGTGGGTCCGCTGTGAGGCCTGCTCAGGGTTTGTCTGATTCTCAACACCAAGATAGCGCGGGCCACCTACTGCCTACAACTCCACAAAAGGCCCTTCCTTCCTGGTCTTCATGCTGGCTCTTCCTGCTCTTTGGTTCCAAAACAGCCCTGTTCCTTCCACCTCCCCCCCCACACACCCAGGGAGAAGTTGGTTTCTACCAGAATCCTAGGAGATGCAAGAGATCCTTGGTCTGTGAACCTCGAAGCTTGAGGCTTATTTTGTTTCAGATCAAAACCTGCTTCTCTTCTGAGCTTCTGTCCTGGGGTGCAGAGCAGGAAAAATTTGGGAGGGGGAAGGGTGCTGGAGGTTCAGAAGTGGGGTCCTCTGAGGACACCCCTTGCTCCCATTTCCGGCTTGTCTCTGATGGGACTGAATGAATTGAGAGCTTGGCCTCTGTCCCGGTGAGGCTTTGCCAGTTTTCATCCACAGTCTTAAATGTACAGAACGGCCCCCACTTGGATGCATGCATTTAGACTCTGGGGCCGAAGGCAGTTTCTGCAGTCGCATATTCAAGGCTCCCAGAATCCTAAAAGGTCACACTTCTTTCATTCTTGCCTCTTTTCACTTCTGTTCTGTTCTTATTGATTTCTCTGGGCCCATAAGAAAACACAGTAGGCAAAGCCTGCTACTTCCATTGAAATAAAATATTCTGCAGTCAAACCACACACCATAAAGAAATAATTGCAGTCTGTATATATTGCTAATGGACATCTCTCAGCAATTCCCTGTCTCATAAGCTTTAAACACAGACATTAGTATAAATATGCAGAAACCCCCATTCTGGCAAATTACTCTGCATTTCTGAACAGAAGGAAGATTAACCATGTGCTGATATCTTTGAAGGAGCTCAGCAGAGCAGGAAAACTTCACTGGCCCTCTCTGGGAGGGAGCTGGGGACTCTGCAAGGCCTGGAGGACAGAGCTGGAGGCCCAGCAGGCATCTTCTCCTCCCCTGGGCCTGGGGCTCCCCTGGAGCCCTCAGGAGCAGGCCCTTGGGACTGCCCCGACCCCCGGGCCAGATCAGCCTCATCTGAGCTGGTTGGCCACTCGGTAGGAAGGTCCTGCTTCCAGAGTCTTCCAAGCTCCCAAGGTGCTGGCAGGTGCAGGAACAGAGAGGTTGCAGCATTAACCCCCCCGAGGTCTCTCATCTCCCTCACAAACGCCCTCAGGGATCATCATCAGCCTTCAAAGTAAAGGCTCACGAGGAGCCCTGGGGAGACTTCTAGAGGCAGCATCACCGTCTGAACTAGGCCCTAGAATTTCCCTTTCTCTGGTCCTCTTCTCAGCCCTCCTCCCCTACCTGCACACCCCCAGTGAGGGGCCCATCCTCCCTACAAAGGCTGACACAGTGCTTAGGGCTTCTCTCTTCTGAGGCTCAGCTGCCTGTGTCACCAGAGCCTAATCCCAGCCTGAGCTTCAGGGCTCTGTGAGGAGAGCCCCTTCCTTTCAGAAATCAGCCTGGCCTCACCAGGGTAGGGAAGACGCCCCCGTCAGAACAGGTTGCTCAGCCCAGGAGTCGGGAGCTCCCAGGGTTTAGCCTCCCCCCACGGCTGATTAGACCGGAGGCAGCAGAGGCAAGGGAGGGCTCTGCATGAAGCTCCCAAAAGTCCCCTCCAGGTGCTTAACACAGGCCACCATGACCCCTTCACCGACAGAACTCGAGGCTTGGTTTTCCTGGGCCTGGAGCGGCCAGGGGGGGCGGCCGGAGGGCTGCTGAGTTGCTGCAGGCCTGCCTTGTCCGGCCTGCGAGGGGAGCTACGAGCTGGTCAGGAATCACCGAGGGACGAGGGCCAGAGCGCAGAGAGGTCTTCTGGTTATTTGTTTTGTGTTCGCCTGCCTTTCCCCTGGTGGAACTGAACGCAGAGGAAAGCACTCGCATTTACATTCCAAGGCGGAGGGAGCGCACTCAGGCTTCTCCGAGCGAGCGGAGCCTCCCCGCCTGCCTGTTGCTATGAAGTCGGGACAGGACCGTCAGGGAGCCTGGCACCAGGTGCGCCGAGGCCCCCAGACCACCTGTGAGGCCGGGGTTTCTGAAACACTCCAGTTTTGGAGGCCGGGACTCCGGGGCAGCAGCCTGGGCCCGAAACAAGAAGCGCAGCAGAGGATGGGAGGCTCTCCTCAGCTCACCCCAGCACGCACGCAGACTTCACTCACCCGTCTCACCAGCGAGCATCTTGATGGTCTATTTTCATGTCTGTCTCCCCCACTCGACTGTGAATGACTTTAGAACACCCCCGCCGCTGGCCAATTTAGCAACTCCCTGTAAAATTTTAAGATACCCTTTCCTCAAGACCCTTGCTTGCCATCTACCAGATAACTGTCACAATAACAAGAGAAATCTTGATGAGTGTGAGGTGATGGGCGCCCCCTGGAGTTGTGCGGTGTGCAGTTTGAGCTCGAACGTGGCTTCTGGAGGGTACTGCATTCCAGACTCTCATCGAAGCCTCACACACACTGTGTAATCCTCATGGCAGCTGCGGTCAGAGGCCCCATTCTACAGATGAGAAACTTGGGCTCAAAAACATGAAGGGAACTTCCCATGTTTATCCAGCTGGTCAGGGACACAGTCGGGGTGGACACTGGGCCATCTGGCCCCAGGGCCTTGCCCTGCACCATGTACACACTGTAATAGCCTCAGTTTCTAGTTCTGGGACCGACCCTGAGGGTGCCCTGTTGGCCACAACGGCACAGAAAGGGCCTGGCTCCCAGCCCAGTTCAGCCCCTCTCCTGCCCTTCCCCCCCACACTGAATCTCTACATGTTTATAAAATGAGGAGCCAGATGCAGAGGGTCAGAGTTCAGGGGCCCTGGCTCCCCCAGAAGCTGCTGCAGGTTGCCCTACAGTCAGACCCAAGGAGATACCCTCACATGGACCCAAGCTGGGCTCATGGCCGGGGAGCCCCACACCCCAACAAGGACTTGGGGCCTTTGGCTCATCTGCACCAGGGCCTTTCAAGCTCAGCCCACCAGACTGGCTTCCAGGGCCCTCGCGTGCCTTCCCTCAGCCAGGCCTTCCTTCCTACCTGGTCAGCCTCTGTGTGGTCTCAGTTCTGCCATCGACCCTCTGCTCAGCCCCTCAGGACTCCCTCCTCAGCTCCTCCTGCCTCCAGGCCCGCGCTCTCACAGGCACTCTCCACTCTGCCGTCAGAGTAGATTGTCTAAAGCACCATGTGACCAGGCCCTCCCTTAGTCAACATCCTTCAGGGGTCCCCATCTCTCATGAAGCCCCCTTGCCTGTCACTCCAGGCTCTCCCACCCCTCAGCCCCACAGGCCTGGGCCTTGGGGCCTCCGCCCAACAACACACTCACTTCAGCTTCTGCTCGTGGCTCAGGAGGCCCACCCCTATTCAGACCTGCCTTTAGTCTTGTTCCTCCTCCGGAAAACCTTCCCAGACCCCCCAGGCTCAAGTGGCAGCCTAGGGCTGACATGACTCCCTCCTGGGTAAAGCAAAGGGTAACCTAATCAGGGTTCTCCAGGGCCATCCCACAGGCCCCTGTGGCTGCTGCACAGAAACCAGAGGGCCCTCCTGAGGAACTACAGGAAGCCCTTATGCATGTGGCCATCAGAGAGTTCCAGGAAAGGGCAACATTCCAACCTAAGAAGAGCTGGTCCTCACAGCCAAAAGCGTCAGGGGGGCTCAGGTAACTGTCCTCCCAGGTCCCCAGCCCATGGGAATCCAGCACCTCCCCTAGGGACAGGAAGCAGCTGGGGATGGCTCAGGTGCTCAGCGAGTCTCTGCCCGTCAGTAAGGAGAAAAGCCCAAGCTTTGAACATTCCCTTCATCCAGGAGACCCTCCTGTACCCTCCTCCAGCTACATCCCAGCCAAACGGGCAGCACCCGGCACACACGTGCACAGCCTCCTTCTGCCTTCATCCCAGGGTCGGCTGCGCACCCTCCTCATCTATGGTTGGGGCTTGGCTTGGAGCAACGGGGCTGAGAGTGGGAATGGGAGTGTGTAATCCCGCTTCCAGGATGAGGCCACTGACCTGAAAGGACCTGGCCTTACCCATCAGGAAGAAAAAAATCTCTTCCCAGGACAATCTTCCCTTGTCCTGGGAAGGAACCCAAAAAAATATGAGCAACGCCCAGGTGCACTAGGAAGAAGGGAAGAGAGATGATGAGTCATGAGGCCTGAGGCTCTGAACAGCCATTCGCTGGGAGCTTTGGGACCTGGTGCAGCGAAATGCATGACTGACCAAACCTCATGAGCCAGCTAAACCATGCCTGCCCTTGACAAAGAGGAGACAGACAGGTCACCAAATGTCTTCCAGAACCAGTGCCCCACAGGGCAGAGCTTTTGATCCTTTGTTCATCAATGTGTCCCATGGTGCCTTGCACATAGTAGGTGCTCAGTAAATGCTGGCTGAAGGTATGAGTGGATAAATGAATGAAGGGAGGACTATAGCTGTAAGCGCTCAGCTCTGCCCACGGTACTGAAGTGTAAACCCGACAGTGTTGTGAGCACAGAGCAGGGAGTGTGGGAGTCCAAGCAGACGGGACAACTTGAGCAAGGACAGAGGCGGCTACTGAGTTAGGGCATTTTTAGACGAAAGCCATCCTGAAGATGGGATGTCTGTCTTCTTTCAGTCATCAGCTACTGTGATTTTGTAGAACTTCATTCAAACGGTCAGCCCTTCGGCACAGTCTCTTGTCCAGACACTTCTGCAGGGTTTAACCTTACTACCTATCTTGTTGTTGCCCACTGACCATAGGTAACCCCCTTTTTGATGGATCCCTGGGCTTTGCAGGACCACATCATCATGCTCCTGGGCAATAAGCAGGGTTCCCCTTTCTTCTGAGAAGTTATTGTGATGTCCGGAGCTTTGGCCACTGGAGGCTCTGGCAATTTCTAGGGTTGCCCAGGATAGTACAATTGCTAGTCTGTGGCCATTGAGCTCACCAGCCCCCACTTTAGGTCAGAGCTCCTCCCAGTGGGTTCATCCTGCCTGCCTTTCCTTCCTGAAGGCCTGAGGTCTCCCTCACCACCTCAAGACCAGAGCCCTGGCCCCAAGCTAGCTCCAGACCCTGGGCTTTGCTGTGACTCTTTCCACCCATCCTGGGCACACCCCAGCGATCTCACCCAGCTGGCCATACCAACCAGCCCTGCGGCTTGCCTTCTGAGCCAGTTCTACCCAGCCCCAACCACCGGCATCCCCTTGCTTTATCTGCATCATGACCTTTTAGGATGCTCCTTGGACCCCGGGCATCACCTTCCCAAGTGACCTATAACTTCCTAGGCCCCTGGTCCTGCCCTGCCCTGAAAAAGGCAGCTAGGGCAAGCAAGATGCAGCAAAATATAGTGGTTTAAAACTATAAAAGCGGGGTTTGGGATTAGGCAGAGCTTGATTCAAACCTTGCTTCTGCCATTCTTGGGCCAGGGACAAGTTACTCTCCCTGCGCCTCACTTTGATCACCTGTAAAATGGGGACCATCTGTCCTAGGGTTACCATGGGGATAGAGGAGATAATGTAATCGGTAGGTATCAGAGGGGGATGCAGGTTGCATGCACCCTGGAGGGGAAGAAGGGGCTTTACAAAGTGCCAGTGCTTCCTCCTCCAACCCCTCCAACCCCACTCTCCGGGCAGAGGAAGTTGGGGGCGGGACGGGGGGGGGCAGCTACAACAGGTATGGGATCAGAAAGATGGCTGAGGGCGGTGGATGTAATTGAAGTGCCCCCTGCCCCAGCACCTGGCACGTGGTAAGCAGCGCAGAAAGGCGCCAGTCTCTTCAGTGCTTTGGGTTTTCAGGCTGGGTTCCTACTCCGCGCGGGTCTTCAAGATCAGCCGAGCTAGAGCCCCAGACCCGGCAGGCGGCGGCTCAGTGCTGCGGCCAAATGCCCGCGCCTGCAGGGGCTCGGGGCCGGAGAGGGGAGGCCCCGCCCCCCGTGACGTATAGAGCCCGCCCCCGCCCCCCCGCCCCCCCCCCGCGCCGCAGCACGTGCCGCGGGGAGGGGAGGGACGGCCGGGGTTCCCGGGCGCTCGGCGGCGGTGGCGCGTCTGCGAACGCCTATTTGCATATGCGCAGGTTGGATATTTATAACTTCTCTACAGCCAGTTCCGAGTTATTGATGTCTTAAAGTGACTTTAATCTGAGCCTTCTTTTCTTCAAATGGGCTTTTGATTTCCGGAGTGATATTATACATGGCTGTAAGCTATTGACTGAGCGATCGCCCTTGTGTTCTCAATGTGCTGATGTTGAAAATCTGCGATATAAATAAACTTCCTCTGGTAGAATCATTATAAAGCACAAGCAGCAGAAATTTATGGAAAGAACAGATTAAATGCTTAGACTTAAATTCTTCAGCGTGCTGCTTGCCCTAAACTGCTGTGTCTGGAGTTTGGGCTGCTGATTCAGGTGGAAAAAATCAAACGGACACATCGCTTGTCGGTGCATTTTTACTATGATCTATTGTGTTGCCAAAAGAGAAAGCTCAAAAGCTGCCATTGATAATCCTGGTTAAAACTTGGAGCATAAATTATTAAGACATGTAGTTTCTTTTCGGAGTGGTTGGGGACCAGGGCGTGAAGCACAGTAAAGAAATATCACATCAATATGTGCTTATGCATTGTAATGTGGGACATTTTTATGCCCTTAATAAAACATTCTGCCTACAACTATGTTTATGAACGCAACAGATAGGAAGATCCATAATGCCACTTAATAGAGTTAATCACCTCCCATCGGAATGGCTTAAAAGGCTTTTTATTGCATGTTGAAAAGCTCTGACCATAATTAATACTCCACACACTGTCAGGTGCCAGTCAGAGGGCTGGAAGCAGCAAAGGGAACTTTCTAGCACACCGGGGCTGGGAGCGTTCTCAGGACTCAGTCCAGTTGTCCGAGCGCCAGGTTTTTAAATCAGGAATCTAGCTTTTGTGTCAAACATGGGGCTGTGTCTGGGGCTTTAGGTTCGAAATGTTAAGCTCTGGGCTCTAGGTGTAAATTCTAGGTTTGTTCTGGGCTCTAGTATTGGTTCTAGGCTCTCAAATCTGGACTCCGGGTGACCAGTCCTGGGTCCACTGGTCCTGAGTGAGTTGGTCTGGTAGTAGGTCTCTACCCCCAGCCAGGAAAGGGATAGGGCTGTTTCCTGACAATGTTGGTTTAGCTCGCTGAGAACTTGGTGGATCCCACTGACCACAGAAATTTATCCTGCTTGCCTTCCGTTCACCTCTGACCTTTCCAACCAGTTTTCAGCTAAGAGGAGGGAAGTCTCAGAATGCCCATGGCCGGCCTCCCCCAGGGTCAACATGTGGGCAAAGGCTGGTCCCTCCAGACAACAGCCTGACAAGGAGCAGACCCAGATTCAGTGACCAGGCCCACGGCCAACCAGCCATGGAGGCTCCAGGGCTCCAGGAGGTGAAGGGTCAGCCTGAAATAATTAAAGAATAAAATCACCCTCTAGAAACGCAATTCAAGCCAGCAGGAGTGAAGCAGGCGACAAGGAGATAGTGCTTGCCAGGGGCTGGTCCTCTGTCACCAGCCTGGGTGGCAACTCTGGGGATGCTGGTGTCTGAGCCGGAGCCAGCTGGTACTCTGGAGATGTTTCTGAGGGGGAAAGCTCTTTTTCCTCCTGGAAAATTGGACCGACAAAAACTCAGAATGACCCCTGAGGGCACCGAGTGGAGGGCGGGTGGCCAGTGAGGCCAAGCCGTGTACCCCAATACAAAATGGCGGACTTCACTAGACTGGATTCCGGGGCTCGTTAGGGCCTGGGTGGGTGGGTTGTCCCCAGGAGCACAGATAGCTTTTATTTTTTAAGATTTTATTTATTGGGGCGCCTGGGAGGCTCAGTGGGTTAAAGCCCCTGCCTTCGGCTCAGGTCATGATCCCAGAGTCCTGGGATCGAGCCCCACATCGGGCTCTCTGCTCTGCAGGGAGCCTGCTTCCTCCTCTCTGCCTGCCTCTCTGCCTACTCGTGATCTCTGTCTGTCAAATAAATAAATAAAATATAAAAAAAAATTTTTTTATTTATTCATCTGAGAGAGAATGAGAGAGAGAGAGCACGAGAAGGGGGGAGGGTCAGAAGGAGAAGCAGACTTCCCCCTAAGCAGGGAGCCCGACGGCCCGACTCGATCCTGGGACTCCAGGATCATGACCTGAGCCAAAGGCAGTCACCCAACCAGCTGACCACCCAGGCGCCCGAGCTCGGAGACTTTGGGTTGCTGTAACAGGCCTTGGTTGAGACAGAGTCATCCCCCATCCGACCCCCCGCACCCGCCTGTAGCAGTAGACACTGGGTTTCCTTCACAACCTGAAAGGATCGCTTCCCCTCTGCCACCTCCGTTGCACCGGCTCCCCGCAGAGTGAGAGCTGTGCTCGAGGAAACTGGCCTTTCAACGAGGGAGGCAATGCCCCACATGGGCTGTGCACAGGGAACACTGTCTGTGGCTGCCATCCCAGAGGGGAGCTCCCTCATGGGGAGGGGCCACGCCTCCCCCCCCCCCCATATTGTACACGAAGTGACAGGGACAACGGGGGAAGAGAGGGCTGCACGTGTGTTGTGGAGGAAATGCTTGTTCATGCAGTCAGCCAACAAAAATGTCGTGAGCCCCAACCCGCCCTCCTTAACTAAATCTCTTCCCTCCCAGAGCTCACACTCTGGCTCCCCAGAGTCTCCCGAATGGTATGGCCTCCATCTCCTGGACGCAGCAACTAGAGAAATAAGGAATTGCGTGTGACCTCAGGGTGGTCCACAGCAGGCTGAGCTAGGATCCTGGAAGCCGGGGCCCCGGTTCTTAGATGGATCTTCAGTCTCTCCCAGCCCTCCTTGAGGAACTCCCTCCACCCACGGTGGGGAGGGTGGGTGCCCAGCCCAGGAGGACACCCCGGGGAGTGCTGAGCCTGCAGAAGGGAAGCAGTGAGGTTTCAGTTCCTCTTGGTCCTTCTCAAGGAACAGAGTCAGGGGCCAGAGGGTTGCAGGACTGGCTCATCCTTGAGGCAATGAGGCAAGGGTGTCCCAAAGTTATGGAGGCCAGGGTGTCTCCCGGGAAAAGACGTTGCGAACTAGTGCTGGGGCCACAGTGACCATTATGGGGGGTGTGGGTGTTCGTGCCAGTCTCGTGTTGATTAGGCAGGTTTTCTTCTGAGGTTCTGTATCACCCACTGGGTTTATATAAATGAGCCATGGGACGCGGTCAGGCCAAAAGCACACATGGCACAACCTGTCTGAGCAGGGTTGAGTGCCCAGCCACGTGCTAGCCTACCCAGACTGACCCAGAACAAAAGGGCGCCCAGCGAGGCCCTTGGGGGTCAGAGCTGTCCTCTTGGCAGCTACCAGGCGCCTACCAGTTGCCAGGCCCTCATTCTCTTTGCCTCTGGGCCTGATGGCCTTGAAGCGCCCACTGGGCAGCCGCTCCTGGTCCCTCCCTGGCCAGGGAATGAGCCCCTCCCTGGGCTTGAGTGAGTCCCGAGGCCGGAGTCCGGAGGCAAGGGGGTTTTGGTGCACAGAGCTGGGCTCCATGAGCAGCTCCCCGGAGGACTTTTGGGTTGAGCTTGCTAATAGAGATGTCTTTTCTGGGAGGTCGTGATATCACCTGTCATTAACCCGGGCACCCTGCCCAGGGCTCTCACCAAGAAATCGTAGACAGCTGCTTGCAGGCGGGTGAGTGATTTGCAAGGACCACAAGACTATTTGCATAAACATATGTATGGAGTGTGTATTTATTTGCATTCATTTGCATAAATTGCTGGCTCTTTGAGCTGTTGTTCCTTAATTTTTTTTTTTTCAGTAAATTTATTTGAGCTCTGAGCACAGATCTGGACACTTTAGGAATGAGAACAAAAAGGCAAAAAAAAAAAAAAAAAAAAAAAAAAACCAAGAACAGCGCTGGGGTATGAGACCAGAGATTCTCAAACTTTGCTACATATCAACATCTTCTAGGAAGCTTTTAGAAATCCTGGAGCCCAGGGGCGCCTGGGTGGCTCAGTGAGTTAAGCAGCTGCCTTTGGCTCAGGTCATGATCTCAGGGTCCTGGGATCGAGTCCCGCATCGGGCTCTCTGCTCAGCAGGGAGCCTGCTTCTCTCTCTCTCTCTCTGCCTGCCTCTCCATCTACTTGTGATTTCTCTCTGTCAAATAAATAAATAAAATCTTTAAAAAAAAAAAAAAAAAGAAATCCTGGAGCCCAGATTGTCTCCCATACTATTGGACACAAATCTGGGGGTGGGGCCCAGGTGTTAAGGATTTCTGTGAATACTTGGGTGGAAGAGACAGGCTGAGACCCGATGCCTTAGATAGGGCCAGGCCCATGTCAGATCGAAATGTCTCCAGCTGGAGACACGGGGCACATCACCAACCCCCCTCCCCCAACCCCGTACGTCCTGGACACTCACAACTTCAGCACAGCAAGGTGGGTGACATGCCAGGGCCTTGCCAGTGCACCACAGGCTCTCAGCAAAAGGTCACCATGCCCTTGTTCCTCGCCGTCCCCATACTGTGTCCTTCCATGCCCTCTAGAACATCTGGACACCCACTGCCCCTCCTGGCCTGGCCCACAGGGCGCCCTGAACTCCACCTGGAGCTTCAGTCCGCCGCTAGGAGACCTCAGGGCTTTAAGTGGGGCCCAGGGGCTGTTCTGTCCAAGGCCCTTGGTTCTTTGTCCTTCCGGATGACTTCCAAATGCCTGGGAAGTGAGAGCTTAGGAGAAGCAGGCCCTGTGTTCTGAGCAAGCTTGCCTGTCCCCACCCACCCCCCTCCCTTCCTCACCCCAGGCTGGGAGAGAGCCAAGCCCTGGGCTTGCAAACTTTTTCCCTCCCTGACGGGTGCTGCCTGGGCAAAGAAAATTCTGGAGGCCTGGAAATGCCTCACGTGCTTCCGTGTGGCTGTTGCCCGGGTTCTGCCGCTCTGCAGCTTCTCGCTCTCCCCGCTTGCTGCCGCCTCTCCACCCAGCCACCTGTCCCACCTGTCCCACCTGGTCCCTGCTTCTGGGCCTATGCTTCTGCCATCACTCCGGGGGCGGCCCTTTCTCCATGGCTGTTGGCTCAAATCCTTCCCATTCAAGACGCAGCTCAGTGTCTTCTCTTCCATGACACCTTGTCCGGTCCAGCAAGTCTTCCTTCATTCCCCACATCATTCACTCAGATCTCTACCTGAAACCTGATCAGGGCCAGACTCGATGCCAAGTGCTAAGGTACGGAGACCAGCCAGATCCAGGCTCTGCATCTGAGAGCTCTTGTGAGCAATGATCAAAGTCTATCATGTTCCCCTCCCCGGCGGGAGGCCATGTCCCCTGCTGCCGTGCAGACGTACCCCCATGAACAGACACTGCTCACGGTGGATGACACAGGTCTTGCTAACAGGAGACAGCACACAGCTGGACCTTGGCCTGCAGAGGTGAGCAAGGAGGGAAGTGTCGGTTTCAGAACCTTCCAGGGGCAGATGGGAGCAGAGAGAGCAGCTTCTGGTGGCAGTCAGGATGGCCCAGCCCACTCCTACCCTTGATCCTCCTTTGCTGGAACACATGGGGTCATTCCTTGGGCCTCAGGGAGCCCTACGGTTTGCAGCGCAGACCTTCCCTAGCCCTAGGTGAGCTGCGCAGGAGAAAGCCTTCTCTCTGCCTACCCCAGGCCCCAGTCAAAGCTTCCTGAGGCCAGGGCTATACCCTCTCATTCCACTGAGACCCTCACCTCCGCTGACCAGAGGTTTCAGACCGACCCCAGATGGAAGCCAGCATGGACCACCACAGTAGAATACTAGAAGATTCAGGAAACCTGGAGATGGCTTCTGTTCCTAAAAGGAGCTATGGTACCAGATGGACACCATTATCAGCCAGACAGAGCTGGGCAGGAGAGCCACAGCCCATAGGTGGCAAGGACAGCTCCCAGGTCAGGTCCAGCATTGCCCACCCCTGGGCCTGGAGCTGGAGGCTGGAGGTGGGGGGGGGGGCGGGTTGGCGCTCCTTCAGACTCTGTGCCATCACAGAGCTTGTCAGACCCACCTAGCAGTATCTGTGGGCTGCCCCAGGACGAGTTCCATGGGCCCCAGAGACGGTGCGAGGCTCTGGGCGTTGGGAGAACGAAAGGCAGCTTCTCCATCACAGTAGAGCTCTCATCTAACTGGAGACAAGATTTCCAGGCAAGGATCACAGACCTAGGCGAGCAGGATCAGCGGGGGAGGGGCCTGAGCTGGCAGACAGGAGACAGGAAGGAGGGATGTCAGAAGAGGCCGCCTGTTGACGCTTCCAGGTCCCTCCTGGGACCAAGCCTAGGCTGCCTCCTTCACAAGGAGCCTGGCAGCCAGTATGGCAGGGAAACCAGCCGTGGACCCAGGGCTGGCTCTTCTGTGGCGGCGAGGTTTTCTCCGCAGGTGTGACACCTGGGCTGGCTTTCAGGCAGGCCTGACCTTCTGACTCTGTGCCCGGGCCTGAAGCTGACACATGGTCACCTGGAGAACAGATGGCACTTTCTTCTTTTTTGCTAATTTTCCTAAAATGATCATGGTGACTGCTTGCATGATCCTTCAAGACCATGAGCAGTATGAAAAAAATGAAATGATCCCAGGCTTTCGTCTCCCCTGAAATGACAAGAGGCAAGGTGTTGCCCCAGACCTGACCCTGGCCAGGCCCGGCAGGAGAACTGGACCCAGATGGACACGCAGGGGCAAACAGCCATGGAGAGACACCCCTTCCCAGACATACCGGAAGACACAAGTGGGGTCCCCATCCCCTGCAAACACACGTGCTCCTCCCCTGCATCCTCACCCCAGGGCCTCTCTGGCCACGAATTCTCTTCTCCTGCGATGTGATTCAAAGTGTTCAGAGTTGCCATTAGCCTCTGGCATCTGGGCTTTCCGTTTCATTTCCCTCTTTACCCGGGTAACTGAACTGATCGTGCTCCCAGCTCTGGTTCACTAATTCTTGCAAATCCTTTAAAACTATTGATTTATTTGCTGGGACTGCACTCTCCGGAGTCTCGGGAAACACTGGCTTTTGCCAAAGCAGGTCAGGGAGGGCCATGTCTCCCCCACTTCTTGTATCTCTCTCCTGCCTGCCCTCCCCCCGCCCTGTCTTCTCCTCTCCAGCACCTCCCGCCAGCCCTTCTCTGTGTCATCCTCTCCCTTCCCGGGGCAGGTGCTGACTTTACGAACGTCCTCTCTGGCTGGACCTTTAAGGCTTACGTCTTCAGGACGCTTGCAACCAAGCAAGGTTCTGTGGAACATTGCTCATGAGAATTGAGGCTTTGAGATGGTGTCTAGTTGTTGGGATTCTCGCGCTTTATTTGAGATATCATTTCCTCCTCTGGGTCCTTGTTGCTCTTCCATATCCCTGGGTCTGGGATGATGGGTGAGGAAGCTCTGGGGCCCCTCTCTCGGCCTCTTCCCCAGCCAGCCCCTTTGCTACCCACACACACAACTGTCTCGCCCAGGCTCTGCAGGAACCCAGGTGGGAGGCAGGTCGGCCAGGACCTCTGGATGGAAAGAGGATGGGGTGGTTGTTTTGGCTAGTCGAGGGCGAAGATCCAGCCCCTCTGGGAATCCAGGGCACTGAGGCAGGGAAGCAGGGCTCCCTCTGGGCCTCCTCTGCCCCCCGCTGCCCGCTGTCCAGGAAATGAGGGTAGCAGGCACTCCCCACTTTGACCCTGGATGATGAAAGCAGAGGCACAGGATGACGAATTTTCAGATTCTGCACCTAGAGCCCCATCCTCTCCACCTGGGGGGCTAGGCTGGGTTCCACGGTGTGGTGGCAACAGTCCCCCAGCTGCCTTCGCTGAGCTCTGTCTTCCGGGCAAAGACGTCTAGAGTTTATCCCTATCTGGGGGCACATTTGGCACTGCTCCACGCAGCACACAGTTTTATTCTGTTCTGGCAGGGGCCAGCTACAGATCCTCATACGTATTTGGAAATCTGACGTCTTGCCCCTAAAATAGTGAGTAGTAAAATAGAAAGCTACAAAATGGTAACAGCCAAGGATAGACCACAGGCTGGTGGCTGCTCCTCGTAGAAAGGCCTCTGTACTCACAGCCCACGAGGCAAAGCGTGGGGACCCATCAGTTTGAGGGGCACATGCACGATGCTGAAGGGAAGAGAGGCAGCAGCCAGCACCTGCTTCCTGGATGCCATGTCCCAGGCCCAGCAGGGAGGTGGGCTAAAGAAGGGGGCCGCACTCAGGAAATCCTTCCCTCGGCCCCAGCCCTGCATGGGCTCTCGAAGACCTGGGGTCCTGCTTCCCCATCAGAGCTCAGGGTCCCTTCCACTGTTTTCCAGGCTAAAGGCCAGGCCTCATACTCACCGCCCACCCCCCAGTCAGCAGCAGTCCCTCGGGACAGGGTCTAGCTTTCTCCAGATATGTGCCCTCCCCCCAACCCACCCCAGGTGATCTGGGTGCCTTTTCCCAGTTTTCCTCCCAGGCCCACACTCTACAGTTCCTAACACAAGCCGGTCACAGGGACCTTTGTGGGCACTCCAGCCGCAGAGCCCCCGCCCCCCTCCCCACTCCAGCCGTACTCAGCTGCCCACTGCTCACGCGGCCTGTGTGCTGATGTGCGACGTGGGCCTTCGCACAGGCACTCTGCTAACCAAAATGCCCTCCTGTCCATCATTAACAAGCCCCACCCCCCTCCCAAGACACGGCCAAGTCCCCCACCCCCACGGGCCTTCCCTCCTCCACTTGCTCCCTGTGCTCCCCCAGTAGCCCAGGCAGGCTCTGCAGCAAGGGGTCTTTATCAGCTTGTGTATGACAGTGTAACACATGTGGCCATGTTGGTACCACTCGGGTCACGTGACACCAACCACAGACTGCCGCTCTGAGAGTTCAGGAGAGCAGGAACTGATCTGAGGCTGGGGATGGGGCAGCATGGGCAGATCCATGTCAGGGCCAGTACCCACTGGCACCATCCCCCCCCCAACCGCATACCCCCCGGGGTTGCTCGAGCACCCCTGAGCTGCCCGCTGGGCTGGCTCACCACAAGCACTGTGGTCATCACCGGCTGGCTCTGCATCCCCACAGGACATCCTGGGATCAGCTGAGCCAGGTCTTGTGGCGATGTGCCAGCTGCCAGGAGGCTGCCCCCACCAAACTCACTCCACAGGGCCCAGCTTCCTGTCCACCTTGGAATTCTCACCATAGAAGGGGGTTCCAGTGCCAAGAAACCCAGCTGACCTTAGTCTGAGGCAGCATCTACCTCTTCCATCTGACTGTGAGCGCCTTGAGGATGAAAACTGGTTTCGAATTCATAGTCCAGGTCCTGACCATAGTAGACCCTCAGTAAATGTGTATTAGGCTATGAACTAGTAAATTAAGAATACGTCTTGTTATGTGCATTTGGTTCTCCACCCGTGACACCCCCTGCACTTCGTGATCATCCCACTCCAACCCCCCCTCCCGAGACCCCCCACCTCTCCCTCCTCAGAAGGCCATCAGTACCACCACTGACCCCACTGATGTATGTCGGTGTCCCCACTGAGCTGCCCCTTCCCCTGGGACTACTGCTCCCTCTGCCGCAGCTCCCAACCCGACCCCAGCTCTGGGCCCAGTACCTTGTACCTGGAAATTCAGAGGAGGGGCATCAGAATGGGTTGGAATAGCAGAAAGGAAGTATCCGATGGTGTGGAAGGCTAGGGATGGGGGCAGAGTGTGGGGTATATGGGGGTGAGCCATTGATCGTTGATTCTGAGCCGATTTTTTGAGTGGAAGAGACAAACTTGACTCTCTCACCCTATCTCATAAAATTCACCAATGGCCCCCAGTTTCCCGTGGGTTAAAGACCACACTGGGTTTGTTTTCTTTCACAGTGTAATATGGGCCTGCGTCTTATACCCCCACACACACATATGCTTGCACATGTACACACAGGCTCATACACAACCACATGTTCACACATACCATATGGTCGTGCCCACATGCTTCCATACACTACACACTCCAACACACACACACACACACACACACACACACACGCACATATGCATATGGTTCACACCTGGCCCCTCCAGCCCACCTGGTGAGCTGCTACACATCTTTCCAGTGTTTTCTTCACTGTCTCCCCACCCAAGCCTCCCTCTGCTCAACCAACCCAGCCAGCAGTTGCTTCTGTGAGCCTCCTCTACCCGGCGCTTGCCCCACAAAACTCCCCTCACTTGGCACCACAGTCATTTCGTGTGTTTCCTGGTAAATCAGAAGCTCCTCGGGTCTGCAAATGGACCCCCAACACACCCCCAAGCCCAGCCCACCTGTTTAATGAGGAAAGAAGTGGGTCAGACAGACAGAAGGCATCTGAAGCTCCCAGTCTACCTCCGAATGGGGCTGTCCATACCTCAGCCTTACTCAGCTGTGGACTTAGTACCCCCAGCCCTTCTAGAGCCCTTCCCACTCTCTGCCAAGACCCCTGCATGCTTAGAGCTCTCCAAGGTGCTGAAACTGGTCCTCTCACGTGGCCTAACTGTGGCCTGGCCTCTGGACTCTCTAGTCCCTCTAGCTGAGAACCACTGCTCACCTTCCACAAATCTACCCTCCAGTGGAAGAGAAGCAGTATGTCTAAACATGCTAGAGGCACAAGACAGTTTCACAGAGGCCCAGGGGAAGAGGCGAGCTCCCCATCCCCACCCCAGACAACAGATTCAGCTCTTTCCCTGGGGCCAAACATGAGTCTCATCCTCCCCTGGTCCTGAGGAACAAGGGCCCTCAGAGTACCCATCTCCCTAGTGCCAAGTTCTGGCTCCTGGAGTTGTCTCCTGCCTCATAGAGGGACTGTCTGGCCACCTTCCCTCCAGACCCCTGACCTCACAGGGGCTTCCAGTCCATCTCTGTGGCCTCCCTTGACCACCTTCAGGCTTCTGATCCCCACAGAGCTCTTCAGTGTCCTGACCTGACTTGCCAGGATGTTTAATTCACTGCATATCCCCTGATCTTGGCTGTGGCGTGTCAGCCTGCATTCCAGCTCCTGCATGCTGTCTGCGCACTGCCAGCTCTCGTAAGCCCCAGACTTGCCACCAGGTCTCCTAGCCCTGGCCCCCATGACATTTCCATCCTCCCCTGTTCAGAGGGCGAACTCAGCCTTCATCCTCAAAGCAGGGGAAGCAGCCAGATGGAGGCAACTTTTCTGGGGGCAGGAAGGACTAACAGCAGCCAGTGTCCACCTAGCTGGGGTCCTTCCCTCTGACCACAGCTTCAGGGTTTGCCCACTGGCCTTCCCTGCCCATCTAGTGGTCTGCCCCCACCTTTGCAGTTTTATGAGAATTTTTAAAAATTTTAAGGAGAAAAATTTTCATGACTTCTGTATCACCTTGGAGGGCCTGAGAATGTTCCCACTGGAAGGTAACCCTCAGTTCTGCCCAGCAAATGCATATCAAGCATGCCCTAGTGTGTAGTCCTGGGACAGGGGCTGTAGGGACAGAAAGGCCCTTCTGTGCCAAATTTTACTGCCTGAGAAATAGGTCTTGTCACCCAGCATTAGACACCTTGGAAACGGCAGGCTAATGAGTGGTGGTGACTGTCCCTAGGGCTTTTTCCATTTCCAATAAATAGTAGGAATTTCCATTTGGGCAACAGGACAACCAGAAGGTCTCCTCACTAAAACTCTAAGTCAGGCAATACATCTGAGTCTTTCATGCTTCCTTTCTCTAGAAGGACACATTTCCAGGGAGCGCTTGCCTGTGTGAGACTGTCAGGCCCTGGCCTGGGGCAGGTATGACTTCCCAATAGAGGACCATCCCTCCAACTCAGGCTGGGCAGGTGGTCCACAGGCGGTTTTATCCTGCCTCACCTAGAAGAAAGGGCCCAGCTGGCGCTCCAGGTCGATTCTGAGCTGTTCTTTGGGAAAGGGGATGTGTCTATCTGATCAGTCGTGGGCAGGGGAGGAAGAAGGGTGACATTCAGCTTTGGAGCCTGTCCCTGACCGTCTATGACCTGACCCAGCCACGGCAGCAGGAAGCTCTGTTTGTGCAAAGTCGCCATTAGTCCCCACAGTGTCTGCACACAACCAGGCTCCTCCACTCCTGGATGAATTATCCTCTGGGCAGGCGTGACACAGTCGTTGCTGGGCTTTCTCACTATATTTCACAACTGCTCTGAGTTTATAATTTTTTCAAGTCCTTTATCAAATATGTGTCATAAATACCACTGGAATCAGGAGCATTTGTCACCTAGCTGGGTTCTTTCTTGAGCTCTGGAAAAAATTATTCGGCTGTACAACCTTTCTCGGGGCTCTGATTTAATGGACTTCTCTGCTGCAAAGCCACTGAAATGCGTTGCCTTTTAATATTTGACATCTCTTCCTCTTTATTACCAACTCAGACAGCCCTTCTAGTCCAGCTGGAATGAGCCCATTAGTCTCTGACAAATAACTCGTGTCGTTTGGTGAAAAATATTCAGAAGCTGGGCTGCGATGTCATCTCCAGGCTTGGTTCTGTTTGTGGCCTCCCTCTTCTCTAAACAAAGCACCCAGGTCCAGGCCGACCTTCCCCAGTGTCCTCTTTCTCTCCGAAGCCGCTTGGTGCTGGGTCCACAGAACCAGGCTACCCTGCCGCTCACAGCAGGGACTGAGCCAACACAGGTAGAGACATCCGCCACTGAGTGTCAAGAATTGGGCGTCACAGCGGCATGGTTCACAGTCGCCCAAAACCGGAAGCAAGCCGGGCGTCCACTCACAACCGAACAAGCACACGAACTGTGATGCATTCATATAAAAGAATTGCATCAAGCTTTAGAAGCAGAGGGATTTCTGACCCATGCTCCAATATGGATGAACCTTGAGGGCGTTATAGTAAGTTAAGTAAGCTTGCCCCAAGAAGACAAATACTCCACAATTCCACATGCACAAGGTATCCAGAGCGGTCAGATTCATAGAGACGGAAAGTAGAAGGGTCATGACCAAGAGCTGGGGAGGAGGGGATGGGAAGCCGCTGTCTAATGGGAATGGAGTTGCAGTTTTGTAAGATGAAGTATTCCAGGGACTGACCGCACAATGCTGTAAATATGCTTAATGCTACCGAACCGTATGCCTAAAACCAGTTATGATGCTAAATTTTATTGCAATTAAAAAAAAAAAAAGAATTAACTTAAACACTACCCGAGAAGGAGACCCTGATGGAGGGGAAGTTTCACAAGCACTTGAGCCCTATCAGTTATTCATGCTTTCTATATCAGTTAGCTCTTGCTGCGTAACAAAAAATTCCAAGATTTAGTGGCTTAGATGAACCACCACTGATCTGGATTATGATTCTCATCTGCCCTTGGGGCTGAGCTCAGCTGTTCTAGGTCAGGCTTAGCTGATATTGTGAGGACTGGCCAGTGTGAACGAATCATCTCTGCTCTGTGGCCTATTATCCTCCAAAAGAGTCACTCGGGCTTGTTCATAGGGTATTAGAGGCAGGAGTCCAAGAGTGTGAGCTGAAGCAAGCAAGTTTTCTTGAGGCTGTGGCTCACACTCACACAATGTCCTTTCAACCCCATTCCATGGCAAAGCAAGTCACAAGGGCAATGAAGACTCAGAGGGTGGGGAAAAGAACTTCACCCCTTAGTGGGAGGGGAGACGAAGAATTTTTGTCGTCTACCAGACCAGCTGTATATATGCCAGGCCCTGTGCTAGATGTTTCACATAAAAATATAAATAAATCACAGTCACGTGCAAGAGACAGACATGTAAATCAGTAATTACAATGCACAGGGTATGCTCTGAAGACATAAGCACCGGATGCTGTGGGAGCATGGAGGAGGGTGAATGGCTGGGGGAGGAGGAGGGGAAGGAGGCAGAGGCTTGGGACCCAGTAACACCTTAACTGGATTACAGGACAAAATGGTAATTTGCCAGAAGAAAAAGGAAAGAAGAGAGATTGAGGCAGGGAGAAGGGTAAGGGCTGGGAGGGGTCATGCCTGGGGTACAGAGAGGCTTCAGCGGGGCGTCGAGGAGCCTTGCTCCCCCTGCTCAGCCTTGAAGGGTTTATTTAATCTGGGAGGGGTTGCCAGGTTGCTGAGGGGCTTAGGGCCGGAAACAGCCAGACGTCTGTGGCTCAGACAGAGCCCAGTTGTTCCTGAGGCCAGGAGAGAATAGACAGCAGAGATTTCTAGGCAGTAAAGGAGGTGGGCTTGGTGTGGGGAGGAGAAGAATCAGAGGGGGAGATCCAGTGACCTGGACCTGTGAGAGTTCCCCACTGAGGGGCAAGGCCAAGGGCAAAGGGCAGCCACTCTGTGACCAGGTGAAGGCATCCCACCCAAAATCTGGGAGGCCAGAAAATAGTTCCCTGATGTCAGCCAAAAAGGAAGGACCCTGACTTTCCCCCTCCTCCCCAAGCCTGAAACAGTCAGATTCTGCCGGGTGCTGGGGTCTACCCCGAAGGTCCAACCCCTGCCGGGCTCTGCCCTGATGCCTGCACACTGGGCATAGCCCGGCTGGTTGGAAAGCTTCCCCAGGACCCCACGTTCCTCCGAGCCCCTCACACATTAAGTGATTGTCCTCAGCCAAGACAACGGGCTAGGCAGGAGTGCGGCTTGTGCCTGGAGCCAGGGCTGGCTTCCTCCCGTGGATCCTGGGTCGTGCTGTCCCAAAACACGGGCTCCCGCCAGCTGGGCGCTCAGCCGGCAGCAATAGGCGCACACAGCCTGATCGAAACTTTGAATGCACTTGGGTCCCTGCTGTGAAAAGGAATCCCCTGGTGAGCACTTTCATAAATTGAAATTTTTTTCCGAAACTGAGTAATCCTGCCCAGCTATTAAATCCAGATTTCCACAAAGCGAGAGTAGAAAGCGCTTGCATTTCAATGGTGACCTGGATCTCCCAGCACCTCCTAGATCCGGCCAGGAATCCCAGGGCAGCAGGCAGCGCTGCAGGGCTGGGGCTGCACGTGTCATCTTTGCCGGGTCCTTGGTCGCATGTCAGAGCTTTTCAGAAACAATCAGAATGCTTTGGGCCCAGGAGGAGTGGTATTTTGTAACCACTGTGTTTTCCGGGCCCCCAGGGCTTGGTTAACTCAGCAGGCGTGTGGGGCTGCATCTATCACTCCCTGCAGCCTGACAGCTGAGAGGCACCCGGCAGGTGCCTCTCGGTGCTCAAAGGGATTGAGGACCTAAAGCTGGCGCAGCTTGCCCAGGGTCACGCAGCCAATTAGTGGCAAAGCTGGAAGGAGAACCGGGATCCAGGTCTTTGGAACTCCAGCCCAGAACTCTTTAACCCCCGCATGACTTCACTCAAAAAGCTGACATCACCACCTGGCTCCTGTTTCGGGAATGAATTCAGGCGGTGGCTCTTCTTGGAGCCGCTCTGTGAGCGTAGCGAGCGGTTCAGCCGGAACCCACCCGAGCCTGCGGGCTCCCCGACCGCGTTGTGCCCCTGCCTGAGCCACGGGCTTAGGTTGCAGGTTCCACCGCCTCGCCTCCTGCCCGGGCCCCAGACGCGTCCCGCCTCCTGCCCCTCTCCCCGACGCGTCTCATAGGCCTGAACCCCAACCTCAAATTGAACTCAGCACCCCTTCCCTTCCTGCCATCTCCCGCAAGTGGTTCTCACACCTGCTGGCCTCCCTGTTCCTTCCAGCACGAAGGGCCGTAGTTTCCCAGCCTAAATACTTGTCTTTGTCCTCCGTCACCACTGCCCTTCAGGCCTTTGTCCCTCCTCACGTAGATCATGGAGCCGTCACCCCCATTGACAGTGACATCGTGCCTGCCACCCGTCGAGGCCCACGGAACAGTTTTCCATGGGCTAGCTCATTTAACTTCAACAAAGGAGAAACGGAGGCTTCCGGGACACTTTCCTGGGGTCGCACAGCTGATAGGAGGCAGAGTTCATGTTCTCCCCCAGGCCTGGCTCTGAGGCCCAGCGCTCCCCCACCTCCTTCCTGGCCTCCAGCCTCCAGCCTACCTGGTTCCTCCCGGTCCCACCCCTAAAGGGGGCTGCCAGAGTCATTCGTTTGGCACCCGGGTCCAAACCTGTCGCTCCCCTGAACAGAATCCCATGGTTCCCCGGTGTCCGCACGACTCACCGGAGCCCCCTTCCAAGGCTCTTGACGTCTGACCCCGCCTGCCGCCCCATCCTTGCTTTGCTCCCTGTCTGCCCCACAGGCTCCCTCCACACCCTCCACCTGGTGCTTCAGGCGCTGCTGGTCTCCCTCGTCCAGGTCAGAGCACACCCGCGGGGAGCTTTCTCGAGGCCCCAGCCAGCGCCCCCAGTACTCCCCCGCAGGTGCCCGGCCTGATGTAGGCTTGGTGGTGTGGTCAATGGTCAGACCTCTCTCTCTCTCTCTGTGTGCCTTGGTCTTCAGCAGAACCAGATCCCGGGATGTCCTTGCCAAGAAGGACCTACCTGACCTCACAGCCCCCAAGCCCACAGTCCCCTGCCTGAGCCCGAGCTCAGGGATTTTCACCAGGCTCTGCGAATAGAGTGGGAGCCTCCAGCTTCATTCTGCTGATGTACAGACAGAGGCTCAGAGAGCACAGGGGCTTGTCCGAGGACGCACAGCTGTCAGACGCAGGGCGGGGCTCAGAAGGGAGTCTTGAGAGGCAGCTGATGTCAGCCCATGTGGACAGAGATGAGAGTCGGGCTGGAGCAGAGCATGCTGGAGGATGATTCTAGAACACCAGCCTGGGGGCAGCATTGACCCGGAGGGCTCAGGAGATGGTGGGGGACTTGGAAGCAGGGCTCAGTTCTGCAGAACCCCTTTCCTATTCACCTGCCAAAGGACATAACCCTGCCTGACAACTGGTCATTCTGGCCAAGAATCTGGGCCTCTGCTGCCCAGCAACCAGCAACTAAGGACCCCAGGGGGCAGGCAGGTAAGGCAAGGCTAGTGGGAACATTGGTCATCCGAAGGCCCTAACTTTCGAAAATGAGAGTTTGTATCAGCGAATCAGGGTACCTGTCAGGCTCTCCTCCTTCCCCCTTCTGAGCTTTGAGGAGGGTCTGGGAGACATCCCCAGGTTCGGAGCCCATGGGCATGGGGCACTCTCTGGGCCAACCCCAGGTGGCCAAGACACCAGGCAAAGGTAGGTGTTCATCAAGGTGGGAAAGGCTCCGGAGGCCACTTTCTGGGAACTGCTGGGGGCTGCAAGCCAGGCTCTCCCATGCTGAAGCCTCAGCTGAAGGGGGGAGTCTGGAGAGAATGATCCAAGGAAATGGGAGGAGGTGCGCCCAGCCCCCACTTCCTACCAGCCCAGAGTGCGCACGGAAGAAGTGCTTGGCAGACCCCCATTCCACCCCCTCCTTCCTTGGAGGGAGAAAAGCTCACCCCCCGGTGCCATGGCTTGAGTGTCTAACATAAGGGATGCTGTTTTTGCAGGTTCTGTGGTTTTTATTCCTTTGATCCATATCCAGCCCATCTTGCATCACAATGCCATGCTTTACTTGGCATCCAATGCATCAGCACTCATTGGCATTTGGAGAACTCGTTCTGTAGTTACACGACAGTTTCAGTTGTCTGTGATAATGTATTCTCTGTGTTTCCAATTGTCAGTATGGGAACCTTTTTCCCCAGCCTTTCAATTTCTGGGTTCGATATATATATATATATATATATATATATATATATATTTTTTTTTTTTTTTTTTTTTGGTGTTGTATTGTTTTGGTTTGGGGTTTTTTGTTTGTTTGTTTGTTCGTTTGGTTGGTTTTGGGTTTTTTTGTTTTGTTTTGTTTTTGCTTTTGGAAAGTTGTCATTCCTTTGGTTCTGTAGCCCCTCCCAGTTGCTGCTTGTTGACACATACTGTTTGTGACTTCTTTTGACTGTCAGTGTTGAGCCAGTCTTGCCAAGAAACAGTATCAAGTATTTTCCGATTTCTCTACTTCTTGAAAGAAAAATTTTTAATTAAGAAAAAAAAAAAAAACTCTTAATGGGAACCTGGCCCTGTCTGTCTTCTCTGTTCTGCAGAAATGTTGAAGGAATTGAACCAGCAGCGCAGAGCGAAAGCGTTTACAGACCTGAAAATTGTTGTTGAAGGCAGAGAGTTTGAAGTCCACCAAAATGTTCTAGCTTCCTGCAGCTTGTATTTCAAGGACCTGATTCAAAGGTTTGCCTTCCTTCCAGCTGTGGTCGGGTCTGTTCCTTTGTAGGACGCTTTTGTGTCGCTTTTCTCCTCCCCTCTCTTGCAGGTTCCTGAAGCGTGACTCCCTGTCACAGAGCCAGTAGCCATCTCTCCTCACCCCCCCTCCCCACCCCCGAGTGCCCTTTCTCACATACAGCCCCAGAGCAGCCACAGCCCCCAGCCCACCCCACGCAGCTTTGCTAGTCACCAGGGGCCTCTGCCAGCCGTAGACAAACTCCCCCCCACCTGCCCTGCCCCGAGGAGGATCCTGAGTTCTCAGTGGCTCACAAGCCCTCCCTGAGATGAGGAGGACTGCGGACTCCATTTAAAGGGACCCCTGCACACTGTCCCCACTGGTTCAGCACAGGGGCCCAGGCACCATCATCGCTGCTGTCGATAGTGACCTTAATGCCAGGAAAGCACATCGACCAGGCTGTCCCCCGCTGAGGAGCACAAGGCGCCCACGGTGCCGCTTTTCCACAGCTTGAGTTGGGGAGAAGAGACTTGTAGTCAAATCCGCATTCACGCTGCATGCCTTGATACTTGTACACGGAGCCTAAACCGGCGTTGTCTGAGCACAGACCAGGTGTGTCCTAAACACGGTCTCTCTCAGCCTTTGCTCCTGCCCCTCCGCCCTCTGCCCCGGCTATTTCTACCTGAATGAGTTTTAATGGTGCATGAGCATCTTTTTTTTTTTTTTTTCCATTATGTTGATTTTTTTTTTTTTTTTTTTTTTTTTTTTTTGTCTGCTTCATACCCTCGCAAAGAAGTCAGGGGCCACCTTCTAGCTCCTTAGTGAGGGAGAGCAGCCGAGGGGGCCGGCCCAGGGTAACGCTCCTGTTTCTCTCACCATCAGCAGATTAATGCCGCTGCTCATTTTGCCTTGCAGCCTCTCCGGGGCGGACGCTGAGCCGGGACTGGGCTCAGAGTGGGAGGACAGGACCTCTGCTTGCTTCCCAATGCTGTGTTTGGACTTGCCAACTAACCCCAGAGTGACTGTGTTTTGTTTCAGGATGGCACACTGGCTGGCATCTCCTTTCCAATCTGTTGTGTCCTTTCACTTAGAGCTGAGCTGCCCGGCGTGCAAGCCCCACCCAGCCGCGCTGGCCCCAGCCATGCAGGAAGGGGCAGGCTCTTTGTGACTTCCAGTCTCATGGACAGCTTGGGTCTCCCGCCCCCAGTGCTTGGGTTCTCTGTGTCCAAGCACAGGGGTCAGGGGCATGAGCTCTGGGGTAAAGGGGCACGTCCAGTGGCTTCTTCAGGCCAAGGGAGGTCTTTGTGCTGCCACTCTTGGCAAGTTCTGATACTGGCAGTGACCAGCATCCTAGGGCCTTGGTCCCTGCTACAGACCAGCTGGAGAGCACAGAGCGGGCAGGATGCAGGGGCAGGTTGGTACTAAGTGATGGCCCAGGCCTGGGCTAGAGAGGTGGGCAAGAGGAGCACAGGAGCCATTTAACTGTCTTTAGAGACCTTAAAGCCAAACTCTCGTGCACAACAGAGGACACCACTTGGTGGGAACCCCAAGTAGTGAAGGCTTCTTAGGCCAAAAAGGAAGGAGGAAGAACATTCCAGGCAAGGGGTGGGTTGCCTGGAATGTTCTAGAATATAAGGAATGTTCTAGAATGCCCCCAGACAAGGCCTACAATGAAAAGCTGGGACAGAGGCCATCATAAGCAGTGTGGAGGGGAAGGTAGCATTCCCAGAGATGGATGTGAGCTGGGGTTAGATGAATGGGCAAGCCCGACCCCCGGGCTAGAGCCCTGGGCTTGGTCTGAGGTTGTGGGGGCATCCAGAGCAGTGGGAAAGGGATGTCCACCTGAAGGTGAAAGAACTGTAGGATGTGCCTCAGTGGCCCTAACCAGAAATGGTGGGCGCTGGAACTAAGAGGCAGTCCCTGAAAGGGAGAGGGCACTGCCCCCCGGCAGCTAAGAGACCTGGGTTCCACACCTGACTCTGCCACTTGTCCTACGACCCCAGGCAAGTCACATCCTCTCTTGTAGGCCTCAAGTTTTCTCATCTGTAAAGCAGGAGGCTGGTTCCAATGACATCCAGGTTTCCTTCCAGTTCCAGCATTCCAGGGTGGCGGTAAGGGGGTGGCACGGCCAGCCCTGCAGAGGTTTCCCATGTGCAAGCCCCAGGACGCGAGAATGGTGAGGTCACGGGGTGCAAGGCAGGTCCAAGGACCAGTGTCAGGGCAGGGCTGGGGGCGAGGGGTGAAATGAATGTCTGGGTGGCAGGTTTTCATGTCTGAAGGGTGCCCTGGGACAGATGCCTGCCAGGCAACAGACAGATGATAGGCCTGAATGCAGAGAGGCCTGAAGTCTGGGGAGACCCCTTCAGCGTAGAGGAGGGTCACTCAAGGAGGAGGGAAGGCCAAAGCTGAGCCCAGAGGCACCCCTGTGGCAGAAGGTCACAATGTTAATTCGCGGCCATTTTAAATTTTAGTTCCCCTTTCTTAAGCTTGGCATCCATCACTGTGTCTGCCCTTAGCTGCAAAGAAATTCCTGCTGTGGGGAGGAGAGCAGAGTCTGCAGAAAGCGGATTTCCTTTCTGGGGCATGTAACGTCCTGGAGAAGTTCACCCCCTCAGTAGTCAGGGAGCAGCCGGTGTCGTTCCCCTGTCATTTCGGGCTGGGACCCCGGGTTCGGTGAGCTGTGGCCAGAAAGGCCCGGCGGGAGAGGCGGGGCCCTGCCTGTTGAACCCGAGGCAGGAGCTTCCCTCTCCGGCAGCTGCACTGGAGAGCCCGAGGGAGGAGGGACGGTCTGTGTCCTGGTCCTTCCTTCCATCATGGCCTCAGTGAGCACTGTCAGCACAGGGGACCCACTCTTCTCTGCCATCCCGGGACCCGCAGACCTGGGGGCTCAGGCTGGACTCCTGGACTTCCATCCTGGGGCCGGTCTCATGTTCACCACTCTAGCCCCCGTGAGCCCCCTGCCCCAACCCCCGGCCACAACCCAGTGTAAACACCCTCACCTGGAGCCCCAGGACACACGTGGGGAAACCAAGTCATTCAGTCCTCTTCGCTCCGCAAACAGCGGAGCCCCTCTTGCAGGCAACACTAGATGAGAAGGGTCTCTGTCCTGAGGAAGCCCACGGCCCGACGAGGGGAGCCGCAAAGAAGTAGGAGCAAGAGAACAGGCTGAGCACAGAAATGGGGTTTAGACACACACACACACACACACACACATACACACCAGGCAGAGCGCCTGACTATGGGAAGAGGGACATTCAGGGGCGACAAGAGTGGCAAGGCCCAGCACGCGATTCTGTGTCGCTGCTGTTCCAAGTGCCAGGTGGCGATGGAGCGCACGAGGCCAGCGCAGGAGGCCGGAGCCGGCCCTCGGGGGTTTTGCTTTCGGCCTGGAGCTGTCGTGGTCAGATGTGTGTTTCACAAGGATGACAGTCAGGCCGTGAGCGGCAGAGCAGGTTCTCAGTGTCCTCTCCTGACCAGCTCACCTGCCCCTGTTCGCCAGGCCCCAGGCCAAGCCCCACTCCGTGCACACGCTCTGTCCTCACGTGTGTGTGTGTACCTTTGGTGCGGCTGCAACAGCTTCTCTCCATAGCCTTCCCTTGTATCATTTCAAACTCTTGTCTTTTTCCCCCTGGCGAGGTCAAGACCCAGCCCCTAAGGAGCCTGTAGAAATGTCGAATGTCATCCTGAAAATCCTCCCACTAACCCTGAGAAACAAGTAGCATTAGTGTCCCCACTTTACAGATGGAGAAATTGAGGCCCAGAGGATTTTAAGGAAGCAGTAGGACTGGGATGGGAGGTCTCACTCCAAAGTTCATGCTCTTACCGTCATTTGCTAACCCGCAGAAGAGCAGAGGGTAGTCTTTATTTGTGCGTGAAGCCTATATGGAAAGAAAGTGAAACTCAGGGTTGGTGGTGTGGACAGATAGGCGAGGAAAGAGATGTAAGAGTGTGTGTGTGTGTGTGTGTGTGCATGCACACCTGTGCATCTGTTGGAAACACTCGTAAACTGGTCACCATATCTGCCCAAGAGAAGACCCAGTCCCCACCTCTGCAGTGGTCACTTGTCCCCAGACCCGGCCTCGGGCATGAGGAGGAGCACCGAGGAGGCTCCGGGAGGCCATCAGGAAGCGCAGAGCCATGCTGAGCCCCCTGTGCTGCCTCACCTCCCCTTTGTCACCCATTCTGAGTCCCTGTGACAATCAGGGTAGGAGAAAGAGCCGTGTCTTGCTGCTAGGGCTGGGGCTTTGTCTTGGGATGCTGCTAGGGCTGGGGCTGTGCCCTCACTGCACCTCGCCGGCCTCCAGGCTGGTGGGGGACCCCAGAACTATTGAGTGGGCTGAGCCCCGGGCTTCAGGAAGGAGGAAGGATATTTAGAGCAGACTAGAGCTAGTGGCGCTTAGGGTTTACAACCTCCCGAGCCCAGAGTCACTTCTCAACCCCGCTGAGCAGGACCTGGGTCTGCCCTGGACATTTTGGGTAAGTGGAGATGTCTCTTCACTTATCCCTGGGAGCCGAGAAGGGCTCAAAACCGGCTGGTGCCACGGGAGGCGTCGACTAGCCCTGTCAGAGAGGACCAGGGTTGTCCTTCAGAGAGAGCAGAGCTCCTGCCCTCCCTGCCCATGCTTCCAAACGTGGCCCCCACGTGTGGGAGGAAATGTCGCGCTGCAGGGAAGAGCTGTCCCCTCATCCCACCAAACGGGACAGAGACCCAGCATTCTACCTTCCAGCCAAAACCCTCATCCCACCAGGTCTGTCGGAGCCAATGACACATTTGAACTCTGTTCTGTTTTTATAGTAAATGAAAGCAGACGGACACATTGATTTGTCCAGATTGATTTTCACAAGCCTCGTGTGTAGGCTCTGGGCCTCTCCCTCCATTGTTCTCTCCAGGGGAAGCGAAAGGGGCCTCCGGGGCTGCGCGGCACAGAGCCCGGACACAGGGTGACCCCACAAACAATAGGAAGGCCGTCCGCCCCCTCTCCCCTCCTTCCCCGTGAAGCTGGGCGTGTGTGGGTGTCAGTCTGCCCCCTTTTCCTGGTAGAACAGACAGGTGTGGCTGGAAAACCAGATAATAGAAGGAGAGACCCATCTCGAAGGCGAGCAGAACAGTGTGAGTCAGACCCATCGCCAGATCACCAGGGAGGGGCCGGAGCAGGCCAGGCCGCCCACCCGTCTTCTGCACCTGCTCCGTGGCTGCCCCCAGCCAGCGCCGCCCCACGGATGCCTCCCAGTCATTCCAGATCGAACTTGCAAAATGAAAGCATCTGATTACTGAGGTGTGTGAGGGCCTGATGAGGGACTAAAGTCTGGAGAGGGCAGTTCTTATCCAGGTGAGCAAACTGCTGACTGGATAGACCAAATGGTCTATAATGGGGATCTGGCGTTCCCGGCCCATCCAGAGGCCCAGGCCTACCAAGCAGAGGCTATGTCCCATACCCTATGGAAGGTGAGCCCGGGGAGCTTTGGTCTTCTGACAGAACCCACAGGGTCTGTGTGGGCTGGATCGCACCAGCCAGCCCCACACACCCACCCCCCAGGGTCAGGTTCACGGCCCAGCCTGACAAGGCTATCACTGCCCGTTCCTGCCCTGCTTCTCCTCCCTCCGAGATCACATTACGACCCAGACCGCCCAGCAGCTACCAGTGCTCCATGCAGCTAAGTGGAACAGGATGCTTAGACCCCAAGAGCCACCTTAGGACAGGGGCAGAAAAAGTCCTCTGTGGAGGACACAGCTCCCCATCGGTGACCAGGGCCACCCATCATGAGCAGTGCCTCCCAGGGATCCCAGGCTCATAGGGAAGAGTCCTAAGGATCACTGAGGTCCAGTCCCAAGACCGTCTGAGGGTCAGCAATAGAAAGTCACCACAGGCCTCCCTCGGCCCCACAGCTGTGTGGACCGTAAACACATACGTGCAGATGAGCTACATAAGACCTCCCAGCCAGGAGCCTCCCCACTACAGATCTTGAACTCAGCCACCCGACAAAGCTTCCATGATGTTCCCAAATATTCCACCATAACCGAGGGGAATGGTCATTCTGCCCGTGGCGTGGCATCTGGCCCCAGGGACCTCCACCCACTCCCCAGCTTCCCATGGGCAGCCCTCGCAGGGGTGCTGAAGGAGCGGCCCACAGCTGTGCATCACAGGGGCCGTGGGCCTCACCAACCCTGGACCGCACCTCTGATGACCAACACCCCATGGGCCTCCTCACATCGTCCCCACACTCCTTGGCCATGCAGGCAGCATGCTGTCCTTGGGGTCCTCTCCTCGGCTCAGGCTCGGGGCAGGACAAGCATCTCCCACAAGCATAGCCACACGTGTCCCACCAGACTCCACACTCAGGGTCGTGGGCCCCCCCACCCTGGCCCTCCATCTGCCCAATACCTCTCCCCACAGGGTCAGGCTGGGGGTTCTCGGGGTCATGTGTCACGTGCACTCCAGTGTGTGTGTGTGTGTGCGTGTGTGCGCACAGCTGAAGTCCACCGCAGCTCATCACCGAGTTGGATCTCCTCTGCAGCAGAACCATAGGTGGACAGGAGGGCTGAGCCGAGGTGGAAGTAGCAGTGGCTGGGGGAACTTGGGAGAATGTGAGCAGCCTGACTTTAGCCTCATATGCCCTGCCCTGGCTGTGGCCCAGTGGGACCTCCGCAGAGTATGAAGGGTGTGAGGAAAAAAGGCCAGGCAGCAGCATGTAGGAATGAAAGCAGAGACCGCCAAGCCGAGTAAGAGGTTGACCAGATGGCCCTGGAGGAGTTCGATTTCTGTGCTTTCAAGTGATCCCATAATGAACTATTTTTATACTTAACAAAATTACCCAGGCATGAAAATCTGTCCTGACAGCAGTGTTAACACAGTGTATTAAGTCACTTGAAAAGTCACACACCCCGTGTATGTCTATGGTTTTGAGAAGGGGCTATGCTCAGACCCTCGGCTTAGCTAGGCCTGTTCCCTTTCAGCTTTACCCGCCAAGCCTGGTGGCAGGGCCCCTGCGGACCCTGGTCGCACGAGCCATGCTGTGGGGAGGGGAGCCCCAAACGATGAGTCGCAGCTCATCTGTTCACTGCCCCGTCTTATTGGTGCCTTAAAAGCCTTTGGTGGCCGGACTGCAGAGAATGTTGCTCTCATGGGTTCATTTCAGGTTCTGTGGGGTAGAGCAGAGTCTCCTGGGCAAGGCGTTTTCCAGCCTCTGTTGTATAAACTCTCCATGGAACTCTAGACTTCATCTAGTTCAGTCCTTGTTTTGCAGAAGAGGAGCCTGAGGGCCAGAGAGGCAAGGTGACCCACCTGTCCGTGGCAGGGCGGGGGCACACAGGTCCCCTAGCTCCCTCCCCACCCAGGAGTCAGCCTCTCTCGGGGGCTGCAGCTGCTGGACACCCCCACACTCCCACTGTTGGCCACAGGGGTGCCCAAGGGACCTATCACGAGAGTCTTGCCCCCTGGCCTCCTCTGGAGGAGAGAGAGGGCAGGGGTCATTGCCCAGCTCAGGCAGGACCAAGCAGGACTGGTCAGAGCGGCCGAGATGGGGTGCCAAGCCAATCACCTCTGAAAAACCTGCCTCCTGACTCTTAACGCTCTGGGTGTCTTTCCTCCTGGTCACTTCGGTATTGTGTGATTTTTGCTTCATCTTATCTGTTTCCTTCCAGGTCCAGCTTTAGGGCGCGGCTGCCAGGCCTTAGGAGCCTTTGCAATGGTTTCGTATTTCTATAGACACCAGATATGAACATATTTATATATTTGTGTCCCTCCCCCGCTCCCCCCCCAGTTCACAAGCCCGATGCACACTCGACACGCAGGCCACTCTGACTTCTGACCCCGTGTTCCATGTGGCAGGAGGGCCCCGCCCCGGGCCAGGTCCCAGGTCATGGCTGCTGGCTGTCTGTGGCGGAAGTCCTTGGTTGTTTCCCTCCCCCTCCCCCCAGCTCTAACCATTCTGTCCGTCTATCTCGTCTCGTCCTCAGTTTCAAAGCAATGTCATGAAGGGCTTCCTTTCCATGCCTAAAAGGAAACAATATGTTTTTGGGGTTGGAGTCAGGGTTCCGGGACAGCTTGGGGCGATCGAGGGACGTCTCTGGATTGGCCGTGTTCACCGCCAGCTGGGGGGCCCGGTCACACGGGCGGCTCCCCGCTCGGAGGCAGCCGGGCCCCCCCAGGACGGGACACAGGAGCCAGCTTCAGGGCGGAGCCGTATTGTTTCCCTTTGAGGCCAGTCCCGGTCCTTGCCCCCACCCACAGCTCATGCTTCTTGATTTGCATCTTTTTTTGCATGGACATGCCAAGTAGTGATAAGCAGGGTTTTCTGTTCTTTTGGGCGTCTCTGGTCAGACTCTTCTCTTTCAGATCCTGTGTCAGGCCGTTAGGTTCAGGTGTGTCATTGCTGTGTCCCTTGAGTCCTAAAATGAAGGGCGTGACCGAGGCGTGCAGAGAGATGTAGCCCTGTGAGGAGGCGGCGCCGTGGCCGCAGGGCGGCAGGTAAGGGACACCCTGGTCTCTGTGCCTAGGTCGGTGCCAGATGGCAGCCAGTGCGGCCGGGAGAAGCTGGAGCTCGTCCTGTCCAACCTGCAGGCCGACGTCCTCGAGCTGCTGCTGGAGTTTGTGTACACGGGCTCCCTGGTCATCGACTCCGCCAACGCCAAGACGCTGCTGGAGGCGGCCAGCAAGTTCCAGTTCCACACCTTCTGCAAAGTCTGTGTGTCCTTTCTCGGTGAGTCCGGACAGGGGGGCATGGGTTGCCTGGAGGGAATGGCACGGATGGGCCCACTGGGTGGCTCAGGGGGTTAAGCATCTGCCTTCGGCTCAGGTCACGATCCAGAGGTCCTGGGATCAAACCCCACATCGGGCTCTCTGCTCAGCGGGAGCCTGCTTCTCCCTCTCCCTCTGCCGGCTACTCTGCCTACTTGTGCTCTCCATTTCTCTGTCAAATAAATAAATAAATAAAATCTTAAAAAAAAGAAAGAAAGAAAGAAAAAAAAAATTTGAACAACTGTATTCGGGCACAGACCCAGACACGTTCAGACTAGAATAACCATTTGCCAGACCTCAGGAGAGCCTGCTAGACTGTTGCCAGGCCTAGAGGCCAGGATGGGTGAGGCTGAGGCCCATGGGAGGTGGCCGCTGGGCCTGTGAGGGGAGTTACCGCTGGGGCGACCCTAAAGTGAGAGCCTGTCCCAGTTTCCACACGACCCTTGCTCCCAGCCCAGGCCCAAGCTCTGAGGCCCACAGCCCTGAGGGAGCACCAGGCCGCGCACTGACGCCCCATGCCTCGCTCTCAGTCCTTCTGGTGGGACCTGCCGGAGTGGAGCGAGGCCCCGGGGGAGGCAGCCTGTGGCGGGGCAGAGGAAAACCCAGAGGGTCGAGCCACAGCCCCAGGGATGCGGGGACCCCGGATGCTGAAGGCAAGTCGCAAGAGGGACGCCGGCTCCGAGAGAGATCCAGAGTGCAGGTGATAGGAGCAGAGGGCCACCCCTCCAGGGCCCTGTGCTCAGTGGACCTATGCTCTTGCCCCCAGAGAAGCAGCTGACGGCCAGCAACTGCCTGGGGGTCCTGGCCATGGCCGAGGCCATGCAGTGCAGTGAGCTCTACCACATGGCCAAGGCCTTCGCGCTGCAGATCTTCCCTGAGGTGGCGGCCCAGGAGGAGATCCTCAGCATCTCCAAGGATGACTTCATCGCCTACATCTCCAATGACAGCCTCAACACCAAGGCCGAGGAGCTAGTGTATGAGACTGTCATCAAATGGATCAGGAAGGACCCCGTGTCCCGAGCGCAGGTAGCCCCCCCCCCACCCTGCTCGCCCCTTCCCCCTGGGTCTGGGGTCCTGTGCAAGGATGACGTCAGGAGCCAAGGACGGAGGGAGGTGGAGGAAGCAGGACCTCCTGGGAGACCATCAGTGGGAGCCCAAAGGAGCCAATAGGCCTGGGCAGAGGGAGGCCAGAGCCATTCCCGTGGGCTGCAGAGAGATGAAGACGGGGAGGACAGGCGGGACGTCAGTCACCGGGGGGTCCCGGGGCTGGCCTTGCACCTGAAGGAGCCTCAGACCAGCCAGAGGCCGCAGGACCTGCAGGGAGAAGCGGGGACCCTGGGCCTCCTGTGAGCTCAGCCCCGGCAGGAGGAGCCGTGGAAACCATGCTGGGGCTGGGAAGCCACTGCACACGTCACAGGAGGGGAGGCAAGGCCCTCAGAGGGGACAGCTGGAGAAATCGGAGCCAGAATCCAGGGCAGAAGGAAAGGAGGGCCGGGTCCCCGGGCCGGGCGTCCGAGTCACCGGAGAGCTCTCCCATCCCAGCGGGATCTCTGGGGCAGAAAGCACTGGCTAAAGGCCTTGCTCAGAGTGGAACTGCCTTGATTCTAACGCATGAGGGGCCCCCAGCAGTGAGTACAGACGCAGGTAGCTTCAGGAGTGCTCAGAGGCCACCTGGAGCGCCGCCAAGGGGAGGTCAGAGTCAGGGAGGGAGGCCAGGACCCAGAGCTCCCAGCAGCGGGTGCGCATGGCAAGGGCACTTCGTCGCATGGGGAGCAAGAAGCGGCACGGGGGAGGGAAGGACGGCCAGGCGCTGGGACCAGCAGCATGCGGCGCTCCACCGGGGCAGGGCCCGGCCGCTAAACCCAAGAGGAGAGGGTCCTCTGATCAGGTGGGGAGGAGGCAGGGGTCCCTGGTGGAGAGAGCAGGCAGTCGGGCTGGACAGCTGTAGTAGTGACTGCCGTCCGCCCCAGCCCCAGTGCTCTGTCTTTGTCTGCGACACGCCTGTGACCGGCGTCCCCCAAGCCCCTCTAATTCGTACACCCCCAAAGCAGTACATCTTGTGTTCCTCCCTTCAGTTCTGCCCATCACCCAAAACAGAAGCCTGGGTCCCTTGCATCCCTTCCATGTCCATTTGGGCCGCACACGGCTGTCACTTTGCCTCCGTATTCCCTCCCGGGAGGGCCGGCTTCCTCTCCGCGTTCAGGCCTGTCATCTCACGGCATTGCTGAGGGGGCTGCCCTGCCTTCTGTCTCCCCCACTCCAAATCAGTCCTACCCTGCAGCCCGAGCGAGCAGTCTTCCTAAAGAACACACGTGACCGTGTAATTTCCTTATGGAGAGCCCCTCGTGAGCTCCGACACGCCCCCTGCGGGACCCAGCACACCAGCCCCGGCAGGCAAGGCGTGGGGCGGTCGGGCTCTGGGCTCCCTCACATCTCCAGCATCATCTCCCCTGTCTGCTCCACCCCCCAACAAAGACCTCGGGCACCCGAGAATAAGTTCCATAGAAGCCCCCAGATGCGATCTTCTCCGTCACGCGCCGTCCACCTGCACCCCAAAACTCCTAAGCAGACTCCTCCTCAGGGCCCCGCTAGCGCCTTCTCCTAACGGATCGTCCCCTTACCTGCATTTTCGCCGTGTGCCCCCGAAACTCAGGGCTTCCCGGCCTTACCGGCACTCTGGCCGTTATGAATGGTTGGCGAACCATTTGTTGCATGCAACCAAAGCCAAGTGGTGAGCAAAGAGTTTGCCAGGCAGGAGGGGGTCCCAGTCAGTTCGTGAAAAGCCTTCAGTGCAGGTGAGAGAGTCCACGTGCCCGTCTGAGGCCATGGGGTGCCACTCAAGGGGTCTCTAGATATTGGGGAGACGTAGGCTCTGACGGGTGTGACTTGCAGGCCTCGTGGTCACTCTCAGCCTTCCTGGGCTCTCCCACCTGTTCCTGACTTCCTGCCCCCATGTATACGTCTTCGGGGCTCAGGAGCCCCATTTCAGGCCCCCGCAGCCTGCGGTGAAGCCGAGCCCCAGGCCCTGGGAGGAGGCAGGAATGAGGTGCCAGAGAGCTGGATGGGTGGTTCGCCCCGGGCTCAGCTACAGCACACCCAACCTCCAGTCCTCACCTCTGGCTGATGGGAGGGCCCCCCATCACTCTCTAGGCCAGGGTGAGCCGTGTCTACACTGTCCAACCAGACACAGACGAGTTTCCTGTGTGGGACCGTACCCCGCCCGTCCTTCCTTTCTTCCCAGTACGACTCGCCCAGAGGCGGCTCGACCGTATAATCTCACCCACCCTGTGTCTCCCTGACCCCGCAGTACGCGGCGGAGCTCCTGGCCGTGGTCCGCCTCCCCTTCATCCACCCCAGCTACCTGCTCAACGTGGTGGACAACGAGGAGCTCATCAAGTCGTCAGAAGCCTGTCGGGACCTGGTCAACGAAGCCAAGCGCTACCACATGCTGCCCCACGCCCGCCAGGAGATGCAGACGCCCCGAACCCGGCCCCGCCTCTCCGCAGGTATCGAGGGACGGGCCTCCCGCGCCCCAAAAGCGGGTGCCGTGGGGTCAGCCCGACTCTGGGCCGGCCCCCCACCCCGTTCCCCAAGAGGCACCAGGCGCGGCGGCCGACAGCGTGGGGTTGTGTCCGAAGGCTGGGCATCGGTGTCCCTGCAGGTGTGGCCGAGGTCATAGTGCTGGTTGGGGGCCGTCAGATGGTGGGGATGACCCAGCGCTCCCTGGTGGCCGTCACCTGCTGGAACCCGCAGAACAACAAGTGGTACCCCCTGGCCTCGCTGCCTTTCTATGACCGAGAGTTCTTCAGCGTAGTGAGTGCCGGGGACAACATCTACCTCTCAGGTGAGGCCCCGCGGGGCTGGGCTGGGGGCCGAACACAGACTTTCCGGGGGGCTCCTCTCCCCACCCCAGGGCTAAGGAAAGCCAGAGCCCGGAAAGGGCCACTTTGCAGGTGAAAGCCTCTCTCCCCGCCTGTCCTCCGGCCCATCCTCACTCCCGCCCGCTCTCTGCACCTGTACTTCCTGCAGGGGGCATGGAATCGGGGGTGACGCTGGCCGATGTCTGGTGCTACATGTCCCTGCTCGATAACTGGAACCTCGTCTCCAGAATGACGGTCCCCCGCTGTCGGCACAACAGCCTGGTCTACGACGGGAAGATTTACACCCTCGGAGGACTCGGCGTGGCAGGCAACGTGGACCACGTGGAGAGGTAAGCCACGGGGATGGGAGCGAAGATCGCTTTGCTCCTGCCGCGAGCACGCGCCCAGCTGGGGCCAAGGGGAAAGGACGTTTATAAGGTGACGGTCGCGGGCTCTTCAAACACAGCAAAGAGGGAGGAGGGAGGACAGCGAGAGGGCAGCCGGAAGGATGACAGCCGCCACCGCTGAGACGGGGCACTCTTGTCCCATTCAGGCGTCAGACAAGCTGGAGGCAAGAGACCCACTGTGGGCTTGGCTGGTCTCACCAGACATCTAGGAGGTGCCCCAGGCCTGGAGGTACCAGTCCAGAGCCTGGCAGGGGTGGGGGGCAAGGCTGCGGCCGACAGCCCAGACGGGAGGATGCCGCGTCCGTGGCCGGGCCTCCACATCCCTGCCACATCGGGGAGCCCCTGCCTCCCTCTTTCCCACCCATCCCGGGAAAGCTGCTTTCAACACGGGGAATGGTCGCCGCACGCAGGGCTGGCCAACCATCTGGAATTCTCCAGAAACAGACACAAAGCAAAGGGCCGGAGAACAGTGTGTGTGAGCCTGCCCTCTGCTGGAAGTCCCGGGCTGGCCTCCTCCCTGAGTCCCACGGACCACAGAGGGTCGGGATCAGGGATAGAGGCTGGGCTGGGGGTGGGGGAGTGGGGTGAGGCAGCCACAGGCTGAGGTGGGCCCTTCCCAGGGTGGAAATACTTCATCTTCCCCCTTGAGCTGGAGACCATTCTTGCCGAGAATGGACGCCTGGGGGAGAAGAACTCAGAAGACTAGTGAGTCAGCAGCAAGCAAGGGGGAGCCTCAGAGCAGCCCCGCGTTTGGAGAAACTAGTGCCCCCAAGAGGGGCAAGTTAGGCTGAGCCGGCCCCAGGTCCCAGCCCAGGAGGGCGCTGCTGAGATCACCAGAGCCTCTTCTCCACATCCTCTCCCGCGGCTTGCCCACCATCCTAGGCCCACGTCATCAGCTGTCACAGAAAGCACAACTGTCCATGTGACAACATTTTGCCCCTGGACCCACACGTACCCCTCAATTTGTATTTTTCCCTCGGTGGCTAATTGGACACTTGACAAATGTTACAGCCGAGAGAGTTTCAGAGTGAGACAAGCTCTGGATGTTCACTGTGGGCTTTTAACTCCCCCAAGTGGAGCCTAGAGATGGCTCAGTAACGACATCTAATTGTCATATTGATTTGGAGTTAATGGGGAATCCCTGTGTGATTATGAGGATATTAACAGTGCTGCTGAACCTGGGTCAGCCCTGATGCTGACGGCCTTCAGTGGGGCCCGCTGCACGGCCCTCGCATCCCAGGGCTTCCAGAAGCACCAGCTTCCAGCCGTTTGTCATCCCATAATAAACACATGAAAAAGGAGACGTTTTCTATGTAGGAGTAAACTGAGCAAGATCTGTCATCCTGTCTTGCTTTTGTCAGCTATTTTTAATCTCCTAAGATGCTGATTACTCATCTTGCAAACTTATACTTGTTGATAGATACAGGGATTTGTTCGAGGATCAAATGCACCAAGAGGAGGGAAAGACTTTTTTACTTCCCTTAGGCTCGGGAGCAATTCTCCAAGGCCCGGTAGCAGCCTCTACCCGCCTTTCCTGGGGGACTGGGCCTTTGTGCCACTAAGAAATATCAGCCAGGTCATCGTGTGAGCAAGACCAGCCCAGGAACCTTGGTAGATGGGGGAGCCGTCCAGGATGGCAAGGGGCCCTGAGCCCTCCAGCCCTCTGGTATCCGGCGGCTGTCCTTGCAGGGACAGGACGTGGACCCGAAGACCCCTGGGTGGTGTGCCCGCAGGCAGGGTGGAGGACACAGGCAGAGGGGACGCCCACTGCCTCCCGAGAAACATAGCTGCCTGCAGCCCCTTCGGGCAAGTAATTTCTGCGCCACATGGTGGCAATGATGAGAATTCAGGGTGACAAGAAGGTCAGGGTAATGGGGACAGACACGAGGGTGCTTTGTTCCCCGGGAGGCACTAATGGTACAAATTGCTCTTATATTGATAATGAATGAGATATATGGTACATTATAATTATATTACATTACTGTATTACAGGAATAGAGCAAGATTATATAATTATAGATTAAAACAACAGTGCAACAGACAAACCTGTATTATATCATTATATAAATAACTGGGTCTAATACTTCCTAGCAATATATTGCACGAGCTGTGGTTACCGGATAAATGATAGCAGAGTGCCTCACTCCACAGGGTCATTTGCATGTCATTAGCATATCCTTCTCAAGCAGGAAGCTGACAGATTGAGCTGACGGAGGGCTTGTGGCTTGGCAATCAGCCACCTGGAATAACAAGCTCTGGGGAAATTCGCATTTGGCGGAATGTGCCATTATACCGAAAGCCTGAAGACTAACAGCCACATAATCTTCCACTGTCACCCAGCTCCTTCTGCAGGAGCTCTTTGGATCTCTGCCATATTGGCTAAAAAAAAAACATATCTGAACTTCTGACACTGTCCAAAAAGACACTTACTCCATTGCCTACTGGCCACATATCATTCGTCCGGAACTTAATGGAATCAGCCCCTGCTGCCCCGTAAGGTACCTCAGCCTCTTCTCGAATCCTGAGTCTTGACAGGCACAGAGCTGGACGTCTTCCCACTGTGCCCCTCCTCCCTGTCTCAGGGCCCGGGGCACCGGCTGGGAGAGGCCAGTCCTGGATCACTAAGCCATGACCTTGTTATGGCTCCTGCCCCCAAGGATCCTCATGAGGAAAAGCAGGCCCCGCAAGCTTCCCAGGATAGGTGTACTGGTTAAAAAAAAAAAAAAAAAAAAAAAAAACCAGCCCACAGGGGAAGCCCTGCCCGGAGTCCAGAACAGGCAAAAGAGCCATGTGGTGAGTGGGAGACGGGCCACCAAGAAGGTCCAGAGTGAGTGCTTGTGAGAGCAGCCCCGCGGGGACAGTTGACGGAGTTGCCGGGAACAGAGACCCAAAAGGTGCCCAGGTAGACCTCAGATACCCTAGGTCCTTGGCTGGTCTGTCAGATCCCACGTCTGTCTCTCTCATCGGCTCCCTGTGGTCATTTTTGTCGCTGCTTTTGTCTGGTATTCACATTTCTGCACATTTTGTCGCTTCCCCGTGCTCGTGCTTTGCCCTGCCATACATGTGCCACAGGTCTCTGCGGCCCTATAACTCTGCCCCTTCTCCGTGTCTTCCCTTGGGGCTGAGCGCTGGTGGAGAAAATGCCACCGTCTGGTAGATGGGCCCCACTCCAGACTGAAGTCTTCCGATGTCTACCGGGTCCTTCGTGCTGCAGGCCCCTTGTCAGCAGTTTGGCCAGCTCTCAACAACTTGTGTTTGTCATCTCCACCTCCCCCATCAAGGCTTTTATCCCATGGACACCGATATCCCGCCAACACTGACTCCAGCTTCACAGAGCTGGTGACGTCATCCGGCAAGACGTCTCTCCTCTCCCGGCCATTGCTCCTGCCCGACACACCCTCCTCTCTCACTCACACAAGCCCTTCCTCGCTCATGCCCGCGTGGACACCACCTCCCTCTCCACTCTGGGTGCAACCTGCATCCCACCAAAAGCCTCCTCCAACCAGCTCTCTCCTCTCTTCCGTCTGTATTTTATCTCTCTTTATCCATTTGGGCTCCTTCTACCATTCTGTAAACACAAGTAAACCTCTCCCCCTAAAATGAAAACAAAAGCCATGGTGCCCTGGAGCCCATTCATACTGGCTCCTGAGACATGACTGGTACCTTTTTTAGGCACTGTGCAAGCCAGTTGTTAGTTACAGATCTTACTAAAAATCAAATCATATAGACTTAGAACTAAATAAATTATATTAAAAACAAAGATAACCCATACTCAAAACTCACCACTACACTTTTCTTTTTTTCTGTATTCTCTACAATCTGTGCTCTGGAGGTTAGACGTGTCTGCTGTGTCTCTATGCGGTGGGGATTCTGTCCAGTGGTCCGCCGCAGCACGTCTCTTCCCAGTGCCACGTTCCCTGTGCCCTTGGTAGCTTGAAATCGGCCGAGAGAGGGTTCACATCACAGAAAGCAGCAAGTGCTGCCTAGCAGGTCTTTTTCCCTGGGGAGCTTGTTTTTAGACGTCTATCAGCACGCGCCAAGGAAAGCCATCTCTTAGCCCCGCAGACCTTTCCAGGCTCCACTTTCTCTGCCCCTTTTCCCATCTGAGTTTCATCCACAAGAAGTCTCTACCTGTCGTGTCCACTGCCTCCCTTCCCATTCATCCTCGATACGGAAATAGCTCTGCACCTCCCAGTCCACTTAAAGTCTCCTTGATAGGACCTCCAGGAACCTGCTGGGGACTTCTTGAACTCCCATAACATCCCCCACCCACGGAGCTGTGCCCTGTGCGGTGCCGCCACTCTTCTGAGGACCCCCTCCTTAGCTCCCCACTTAAAGGCCAAGGTTTCCCCCCGCGAGTGTCCTCAGCCTTATTCTCGCCCACACGCTGCCTGTGCAGTTCCTGACCTTCAGTTTCCATCTCTGTGCCCATGAGCCCAATGCAGAATACGTAGGCCACACGTCCACTGCAGCCACCCCCCGCCACACCTCCCCGGTTGGTTACCACGGGTCCTGTAAACTCCCCATCAATAAAACTGAAATCATCTATCTCCTCCAAACTCCCCAACCTCAGTTCCCTGTCGCCTGAGTAGTGCTCCCTCCTTCCCGTTTCCCGCACCAGAGACCCTGAGTCGTCCTGGGTAACTAACTCTGCCTGCCTTCGCGGCAACGTCAGTTAACGACTGAACCCCCCAGTCCGTCTCTCCTTCTGTCCCCTCTTCCTCTTGTCCCTCCCTGGTCCAGCCCACTGTTCCCCCAGCTTCCAGCCCAGAGCCTGCATATACAGCAAATGCTCAGGGCAGCCCTGTCGGGCAAAAACGGTAGGAACGAGCTGGACAGAGAAGGCTGAAGGGGCCTAGAAGCTGGGGAGCCCTGTGTGAGCCAAGGAAAGGAGACGAGAAGCTGCGTAGAGGTCGTGGCAGGCAAACAAGAGCCCGCTGAGGTTCAGGAGGACGACTGCGAAGGCCAGGATGGGCCAGATCCCAGGTGGCCTTGAGTGATTCATCCCAAGTCCCCCCAGATGTGTGTGGTCCCGGGCTGGGCTAGGGATGCCAAGGGCAGGAAGCAGATGCTGGCGCCCCTCCCCCCATGCCCGCTGCCCGGCACAAGGCCCACCGCTGATGCTGGGCTCTCGACCCCCTCCCCGCCCCGTGGCCCGCTGCCCAGCACAAGGCCCACCGCCGATGCTGGGCTCTCGACCCCCCCCATGCCCGCTGCCCGGCACAAGGCCCACCGCTGATGCTGGGCTCTCGACCCCGCCCCCGTACCCGCTGCCCGGCACGAGGCCCACCGCTGATGCTGGGCTCTTGTTCTCCCCTCTCCCCAGGTACGACACCATTACCAACCAATGGGAGGCCGTGGCCCCTCTGCCCAAGGCCGTGCACTCTGCGGCAGCCACGGTGTGCGGCGGCAAGATCTACGTGTTCGGGGGCGTAAACGAGGCGGGCAGAGCTGCGGGGGTCCTCCAGTCTTACGTTCCACAGACCAACACGTGGAGCTTTATCGAGTCCCCGATGATCGGTGAGAAGCAGCCCTCCGCTCCCCCCTCCCCGCCTCCCCTTGAGCTTCGTCTCAGTGTCCCAAGCCCAGAAGGCCCACTAAGCCCTGTGGTTCTGCAGACCCCGGTCTGGGGGCTGGGAGGGGGCTGGGAGAGGGAGGCAGGCCGCCAGGCCCGGCAGAGCCGCAGACTCCACTTGTCTGGGTGACAGGCAAGCTGGTCCGTGTGCTGGCTGCCCCCTGGGCCCGGGCCTTGTCCTCGGGTTAACGGCTGATGGTGGAGCCGTCCTCTGCCAGAGCCCGTCCTCTGGAGGCCTTTCTGGCGAAGGAAGGGGTGGAGAGGGGGTGGCCCAGAAGAGATGCCCTGACCTGCCTGCTGTGTTCTCCTGGCAGACAACAAGTACGCTCCCGCCGTCACGCTCAATGGCTTCGTGTTCATCCTGGGCGGGGCGTATGCCAGAGCCACCACCATCTACGACCCCGAGAAAGGGAACATTAAGGCAGGCCCAAACATGAATCACTCCCGGCAGTTCTGCAGGTGAGGGCCGCGGGAACTCTGCCGGCGGGGGGGGGGGGGGGGGCGGGGAGGGAAAGCCAGTAGGAATGGTCTGAGCACCAGAACGGCTGCCCGCCCTCCGATTCGAGCAGCAGCACCCTCCGACCACAGGCCCCACCCAGTGGCCCCAGCTGACCCGTCTCCAAGCCAGAAATGGAGGGCTTCGTACAGGGACCAACCCCAGGTCCTTGCGGCCACACCTTCTCCGGGTATAGGACAGCTGTCCCCCGGGACCACCTGCCCCATCACAGACGAGAGGCAATGCCAGGTCTCACCTGTGCAGCACCTCACATGGGACAAGTGGCCTCCCAAGGGACGCTCTGACCGCCGATCCAGGGAGTGGTATGAGGCCTGGCTGCCTTGGAGTCTCAGAGCTGACAGGGCAGGAACACACCCGGACCAGCAGCCATGGGAAGAGAGAGTAGGGGCAGTTCTCCTACTGATGAGGCAGGCAGTTGAGCTAGATACCCTCTAAGTGCCTAGAGCAGGAAGGTTCTACAGTTCTCGGGCCTCCCCCCCCACCGTCGCACACTCCAGGCAATGGCGCGTACGGGCAATTCTGACCACACTGGCCTCAGACTGGCCTTTGGGCACCACCTGTGGGGAGGACTTGCGTGCCTCCTTGGAAACTCAAATTGGGCCCAGAAAGACTTAATGCCTGTGAGGAGATGTCAGCTAGGTCTGGCAAGAGAAGCAGGGGGGAAATGTGCCTCCAAGGGAGAAATCTAAGGGCCCCAGGGGGCAGGCAACTACAGGGCAGAAGGCTGGAAACTTCAGGTAAGATGTCTAGCCCGGCCCGTTCCGTTCTAGGCTCAGAACTGCAGAGAGAGGTGGCAACTTGGCAAGGGTATCTGTGCAGCTTCAGGGGACGGTGAAGACGACAGGGCCGTTAGCGAAAGTGTGGGAGGACAGGGGGCCAGGTGCATGGATCTAGCCGGGCGTGGGATGGGGTGGCCAAGATGCAGGGAGACAGGAGGGGCAGATGGGAGCAGGGTGTGGTGCTCTCGCCGGGAGAGCCGCATGGAACCGGGTCAGCATCCCGGGTTGCCATGGCAACCACCCCGCTGAGAGGACGCTGGCCCGGCAGTCACTGGTGGGCAGCACCACCAGGCCACCGTGCTCCACAATCCCAGCAGGGAGCTTGGAGTCTAAATGTCCCAGTCGAGGAGTCAGCAGCCTTCAGTTAGGACTTAGCTCCTCTCTCCTGTCTGCCATCACCCTGGTGACCTGTGTTCTCAACCTGATTGGGACCGTTGAAACCTCTCTGTTCAAGCAACACACAGTGCCGCTCAGTAAACGGAATCGAGAGCCTGTACATGAGGCCGTGCTCCCGGCCACCTTTTGGGGGTCCGGCAGGTGCCGGGGTGTCCCCACGGCTGGGGGGGCCGCAGACACACGGCATCCGCGACCGGCCCTAGAGGGAAAGCTGTCTTCCTGCAGCTGCTCGGGTCATGGGGCAGAGGCAAACCATGAGATCCCTTACACCTTTCGCAAAGGGGGAGCAGGGAGGCCGCCCGCCCCGGGACAGGGTATTAAGCATCCAGCTCCAGGCCCAAGGGGGGGCGTGAAAGGGCTAACCCTCTCCCCGCTCTCCCCCACAGCGCCGTGGTGCTTGATGGCAAGATCTATGCCACGGGCGGCATCGTTAGCAGCGAGGGGCCTGCCCTGGGCAACATGGAAGCCTACGAGCCCGCGACCAACACGTGGGCCCTCCTGCCCCACATGCCCTGCCCTGTATTCAGACACGGCTGCGTCGTCATCAAGAAATACATTCAAAGCGGCTGACGTCCGCAGAAAGCCCGAGCCGGGACTGGTCAAGTCCGGTGAGGCCAATGCAACTCACAACGACCCATGTTCAGCAACACCCGTACGAGGCTGATAGACATGATCAAGGGAATCACTACGCTAAACATTTGGAATACTCTCTACATGGAATGTAGAAAATCATCCTCGCCTTTGGGGGAGACGGGGGCCGAGCGCCCCGCGCGGCAAGGAGCCACCACCATCCGGGCAGCTGGGCCAGGGCGCGCCTGCAAACGCACTTGCTCTGAGCGGAGGTGCTCGCTCTGCCTCGTGCAATAGAGTTTCACATATTTTTCAACTGGGAGAGAGAAGCTGATTTTTTTCCCTTCGGGCAGAGCAAGCTTGATCCCTAAACCACCATAGATCAATTATCCTGTGACAATAGTAGGTGGCAGGCTCTCTTGGAATCAGATCAAAGTGTCCTTATCACTTTGATTCCTACTTTTGTTTTTAACCAATCTACACTTTTCCGTGGCCGAGGGAAGAGAAGGGACAATACTGTGTGAGCGGCACAAGGTCTAGGAGGCTGGGCCGGAAGAGAGGTCCAGCCCCCCACCCCCGACCCCACCGCGCCGAGCCAGACGCGGCTGGAGCGGCCGTTTGGGGGCAGCCGAGGGACAGCCGGGAGAACCTTTGTCCTTCACAGGTTTTTCTACCGTGTTTTTGCTGAAGAGGGACAGGTGACTGTGCTAGCTTTCTCTTGTCCGATATGAATTATTTAGATTTCCAAGGCATTTTCTTGATAAACAAAAAGGCTATTTTTAAGTACGGAGAGGAGGAGGCGGCCATGAGAGGATCCTGCCCTTTGTAGGTAGTGTCAGAGTGGGGCATTTGCTCTAATTTTTTTCTATGTGCAGAATAGAGGATCTCTCCTGGGTGGGGGTGAGGGCCCCCGTTTTATTTTTTAAAAAAAAAATGTAACTCCCAGACAGCCCCATGAAGAGCTGTGCCTCATGGAGGCGGCGTCGAAGAAGATTCTGTTCTAGAAGGAAACCAATTCTGGCTCCCTCCATGAGGTAAAGCTGAGGCCCCAGGCTGGGTGGGAAGGGCAGGCGGGAGGGAGGGAGAATAAATGTCTACAAAGCACAGGAGACTATTTTTGATATTTATAGCTATATATTAAGGCACCTGCCTCAAGAGCTCTCAGGATGGGGACAGCCTTTGTAGACGAGCCACGTCAGCCAAGGCCCGAGGGGCGTGAGCAGAAGCCCTCTTCCTGTAGTGTATTAACCAGAGAAAGGGAAGCCAGGAGGGGGGTCACACCGTGGTTCAGGACGGAGGCCTTCCTGCCGGTCCTCAGACCCTCAAACCTCACGCGCCGATCAGCTTCCATTCCAGGGCAAGAAGAGAGCCGCCGCCACTGCGCTATTTAGGTGAAGTTGGTACCAAATACGCATTGACCATTTTTCTATCCGGGAAGTCAACTTGCCGTCATTTCACGATAGAAACCCATTTCTAAGGAGAAAAAGGACAGGACGTGCTTTCCACCTTCTGGTATTTGACGACACAAAACTCCCAATTCTCACGTCGGCCATCGACTTCTAGCACTACAAGTGTGGCTCCCACTTGGACAAGATACCGAGCTTCGTTATGCAGTTTTTAATATTATTTATTCTTTTAAAAAGTAATAAGCACAAAACTACATACATTGTATGTCATTTAAAGTATTTATGTCAAACAGGGTGCAAGTGTGAACCCAAGGACTGGAGCACAAATTCCTAACTGCCTGGGGCAGGGCTAACATTAGCGTCGGTGTGCGTCTGCCTCCAAAGGAGGTGTTAGTGGTCAGCAAGGCTCAACACAGATGACATTGAAATTCCGTTTCTCTCCTCATTGATCACACTGGAGCAAAACTGGCTATTTCTGTGAATGATTAAAACAGGGTTCTCTGTAATGGTATTGTACATAGTATATGTTTATTGTTAAGTTCTTGTTATATTATAATAAATATATTTATAGATCTAGACTCAGAAGCCACTGGAATGCCTTTGTGTGCCACCATCCTGGCCACAGTGACGAGAAACCCCATGGAGGCCAGCTCCTGCTCTCACCCCTCAGCCATCTGGGCTCTGTTCCAGAGACTTTAGTGCAGACCTTGAGGATGAGAAAGGACAGAACTCCTTAGCAAGGGAACATGCAGACCGACTTTGCTCCACTAAGGATATGCACACAAGGCTTCCCTGGAGAGCAGGGAGGATTGCTCACTCTCTTGCAGGGAAAGAAGTTTCCATTTAACAGGGTAGTAGGAGAAGGAAGATTCACCAGCATTTCATCCATGTGAAGAGCTCCCGCCCGCCCTCAGTCCCCAAATCTCACTAAGACCTAGCGTCATCTTCAAGAAAACATGCGAAGAAGGTAGATCAGGATGGAGGGGAGTGGGAGCTCTTCAGAGGACTTGGCTGAAGCCTCTGGTGCTTGACCAGACCCTTGCCAAATAAATTATCTGCAATGCTATCTCCAGAAACGCCATCCTAGAGGAGACGATGGAGAACATGCAGAAGATTCCAATCAGGAAGAGCTGAAATTATAACCTGTTATAAGAACCGAGCAATAGCTTTGTTAGCTCTTTCCCCAAATCAAGGGAAATGTGTTCTCTGGGCCTAGGAAGAGTCTGTGTACTTTCACCACGAAAGATACGTATGACTGCTCTATCCGGAGCCCGTGTAACATGGAAGGAGTCTCTCTTGCTGGACTGAAGCTACTACTCAGACCAGGCAAGGGTCAGGCACAAAGGAGATGGATCCCTGTGTGTGTGTGTGTGTGTGTGTGTGTGTGTGCATGTGTGAATTAAAAAAAAAAAAAATCATGACCAAAATAAGAAGAAAACAGTCAGGAAAAATGTTTGCACTCCATATGACAAAGGAGTATTATCTTTATTAAAGAGCCCACGTAATTCAATAAGAAAACATTCAGTGATTCTGGCTGTTAAATAGGTCGTAGACAGACCCTGTTAGAGGAAACATTGCTAGTAAGTGCGAGACAAGTTCAACATCGGTAATTATGAAATAATGACACTTCAATAACGAAGTATTATCGTCACCTACTAAATTAGCTTCCGAAACCTAAAAACAAAGCAGGGAGATGCTGGGGGAGCTCCAAGTGTGAACGAGGAGCAGAGAAACTCTTTACTACCAAGGGCTTGGGGAACTGAAATGGCTTCTAGAAAGCAGTGTGGCAGGGGCCATGTATCCGGAGTCTAAAAAGTATCTGACCCAGTAAATCCACTTCTGGGCGCCCATCAGGAAACGTCACCAGCTCCCACCTACTGACTCTAACTTCATGCCAGACACTGTGCTAAGCACTTGAAGCACTGAATCCTTACAATTCTACAAGCTAGGTGCTACAGACAAGCAGCAATATAAACTGTAGGATGCCTATTTGCATGATTGTGATTATGTAAGATACGTATAAAGATATATAAGCTACAAAGATACATAAAATCTGTATATAAAAATAACCAGATGTGCAGTCATAAAACTATTAGTTGTACTGACACACCTGTGGGCCATTTTCTTTCCCTCCTCTCCCAAATGTATATAAAGAGATGTTACTTTTCTAATAAAAGATAGAGATATTTTAACGGGGAACTGAGGATAGAAAGTAAACTTTCCCCTCTATTTTAGTCCAAGAAATTCTCAAAGATCATTTCTTATTTTGGCCACCAGAAGCAATGGAAAAGTTAGAATGAGTTTAGAAAAAAGCAAAGAATTACAGAGGAGAAAGTTGCAGTGATCATCAGGATCATGACTTTTTAAACCTAAATCCTGGGGGTGAATGAAATATATTTCAGTGCATGAAGACTTTCACGAAACAAATGAAAATTTTTGGGTTCCTGGAAGGCCAAGCAAGATAAAGAGGACAATAATAAAGAAAGAAAAATTCTAGTTCAACATAAGGATACACATATTAGTGCTAAACTCTGGAATGGGTAACCAAGAGCCTTGTGATGGGCTTTTCTAATTAAATCTCAATCAAATCTTGGTATAACCTAATTGCCAACTTACCTCATTTGATCCCCTGCACTACCCTAAGAGTCACAGGGCATCATCTTCACTCTTGAAGAAGAAACAATCTTAGAAAAGTTAAGTGGCCCATATGCAGGGACATTCACGCCACACCCCGAGCACTCTCCGTACATTATCACATCCTCTGAACAGTCCCGCAGATGACTATCCCCGCTGCACAGGTTCCAGACAGGAACCAGGGCTGGTCCGAGGCACGCTGGCACCGGAACCCGGCTCGGTGAGACCGCAGAGGGCTGGTGCTACCTCACACGCCCTCTCCAAGGCTGCCATAGCTCTGATGACTCCAAGACTAAGACTCTCTCCTCCTCTCCAAGCTCCCTCAGAAATCTGTACTGAGAAAAAGAATTCTGCGAATATGGCAGATGAGCTGGTCCGTGTTAGACACGGTCCTCTTGGGAAGCAGTTTCCACTTTGCCTGGTAAGAATCTCAGCAATGGGGGCGCCTGGGTGGCTCAGTGGGTTAAAGCCTCTGCCTTCGGCTTGGGTCATGATCCCAGGGTCCTGGGATCGAGCCTCACGTCGGGCTCTCTGCTCAGCGGGGAGCCTGCTTCCTCCTCTCTCTCTCTCTGCCTGCTTCTGGCTACTTGTGATCTCTCTGTCAAATAAATAAATAAAATCTTAAAAAAAAAAAAGAATCTCAGCAACACACAGGCTCCTCCACTGCAGGCTTTGGCTTCACACAGGAAATGGCTCTAGGGGAGGGAAAGAGTCCACTGAGGTAAAATATTAGACCAGCCTTTGCTGTCTCATTTGAAACTCCTCCTGTGAGCCTCCGCTCTGGAGGGGACTCTTCAGGGGTCCCTAACATTCTTGCTGACGACGGCTCTGGCCTGGGAGAGTGAGGAAGAGGGAACAACAGCCCTTGGATCGGCCGCACCATCCTCGGCTATAAAGGGCCTATCAGGACCTTGGCGCCCGAGAGGTAGGTAAAAGTGTTCCCCTACCTGGGTCAAGGGGCTGACGAAAACGGGAAGCCAACTCCAAGAAGTCTGCCTTTACCACAGGCTGGCAAAAGTCACACAATCCAAAAATCTGTGCTTACCTTCGCGAGTCTATAAGCCCATGGGGCTCTGTTGCCCTCTGTGTCACATCTGGCAAGTCACTCGAGTGTCTTTGCTCATGAAAGGAGAGGACAGCCTTTAAGTGGATCACACTCGGTCCTATGAGACTGTGTTGTCCGCAGGCGAGGGCCAGGCCCTCTCGCCTGCCCCCGGGGCACCGCACCCTGAGTAGGGACGGCCGGATGACTCAAACTCTACTGGCAGCAAGAAAACTGTTTTGAGTTATGGAAACCAGAAAGGCAAGACTATGATCCTGTGCACTGCTTTGGCCATCCCTGTGATCTACAGGGGACTAAAGAAGCGACAGTTCCTGCTAAAGCGTTTTTATTTGCCACAAGCACAGAGCTTCCCTCCCGGGGAAGCCAGCCACTGCCGGTGCGGCCTGTGCGCCGCCGGATGCACCAGCCTGTCTCCTCAGGCCTTCAGCCCAGGGACTCTGCATCCTCGTTGGTAAAAATCCGTCTTTGGGACTCTCCGAGAGCTCTCGCCTCCACACTCTCGTACCTCTCCATCCCACTACCTTATTTTAAGCCCTCATGACTTCTCGCCTTAGTTGTTGCTATAGCGTCTTTCTTATGGTTATTTTTAAAATAACAGCTTTTCTCACATACAACTCACATATGATAGAAGTCACCCTGTTCACGTATACAATTCAGTGGCTTCTAGTATATTCACAGAGTTGAGCTACCATCCCTACTACCTAACTGCAGAATATTTTCACCATCGCAAAAAGAAACCCGAGTCCATGAGCGGTCACCTTCCGCTTCCCCAGCGCGCTGCGTGGTAACCACTAATCTACTTTCTGTTTCTAGGACTGAGCCTATTAGGGACAACATCATACAAATGGAATCATAAAGTCTGCCGTCTCCTGTCTCTGGCTGCTTTCACTTAGCATAATGTTCTCAGGACTCGCCCGTGTTGTCGTGTGTATCCGTTCTTCATTCTCATTCTCGACCAACTGAGCCATCCAGGTGCCCCCAAATGTATCAATTTTTCTATCTCTCCATTTAATATACCTGCTCAGCGGATAGAGAATGAGACTCTTGACCTCAGGGTCGTGAATTCAAGCCCCACGTGGGGCAGAGATTACGTATAATTTTTTTAAATGGATATCTGTTGTTTGCCCACTCATCAGCTGATGGACACGGGTTGCTTCCACATTTTAACCATTAAAAATAATGCTGCTATGGGGCACCTGGGTGGCTCAGTGGGTTAAAGCCTCTGCCTTCGGCTCAGGTCATGATCCCAGGGTCCTGGGATGGAGTCCTGCATCGGGTTCTCTGCTCAGCAGGGAGCCTGCTTCCCTTCCTCTCTCTCTCTGCCTGCCTCTCTGCCTACTTGTGATCTCTGTCAACTAAATTAAAAAAATAATAATAATGCTGCTATAAACTTTTGTATACTGTGCAAGGTGTTGAGATTAAATAAATTTGGGAAATGCTACAGAACTTCTCAGGGTCCAAAAACAAACTAACATTCACTCCAATTTTACTAAAGTAGACACATAGCTAGTGTTTTTCCAAACTTATTTGGCCACAAATTGCCCCGACCTCACCCCCAAATCTAGAAAACTTTTCTTCTCTTCTGAAATTATGGCGCTCCCTGGGTGGCTCAACTGATAAGCATCTGACTCTTGTTTGTTTGTTTTTTTTAAGATTTTATTTATTTATTTGACAGAGAGAGATCACAAGTAGACGGAGAGGCATGCAGAGAGAGAGAGAGAGAGAGAGAGGGAAGCAGGCTCCCTGCCGAGCAGAGAGCCCGACGCAGGATTCCATCCCAGGACCCCGAGATCATGACCTGAGCCAAAGGCAGTGGCTTAACCCACTGAGCCACCCAGGCGCCCCTGACTCTTGGTTTTGACTGAGGTCATTATCTCAGGGTCTTGAGACTGAGCCCTGGGCGTGAAGCCTGCTGAGGATTCTCTCTCTCTCTCTCTCTCTCTAGCTCTTGCTCTCCCTCCCCACCCCGGCGCATGCGCACGCACACACTCACTCTCTCAAATAAACAAAAACTCAAACAGTCAATGGGGTTCTGGGGTCAGTACATCTGATCCTCATCTTTGAAAGATGCACAAGAGGAAGTAAAGGTAATATTATGAAAGATTTGGAAGCATTTAAATTCTAAATTCTGATTTAGAATTCTCAAAGTGTTTCTTAAAATAGATACATTTTTATATGTTAGAAGATCAGTATTCTTTAAAGTCAACAAATCCTTTTTCCGAATATGTTTCTTTCTAACTGCCAAAACTTCTCCAGCATCTCTTATGCTGTATTATAAAAAGATTGAAATAAACAATAACACTATAACCACTCTATACAACTAAAACATATCCAGGGATAGTTGCAAATGTGTGACTTGACAATTTCTAGAAAAGATTCTCAGGCATTCTGTACTTTATTAATTTCTTTATTTTGAACAACATGACACTCTTCTCAACAAGGGGACTGACAGCATTAGAGATCAGGCAACAGAGAAGTCGATCACTTGTCCCATCAACACTGAAAATACAAAAACTTTCACATTAATTCCAGTATTCTCATTAAAATCTAGTAAAACAAAAAAATCTATTTAGTAGGTGTTTAGATTAACATTTGTGTTAATAATGAGATACATTTCCATCCAATTCCAGCGTTAAAGTTTTGAGCATGTGGGGAAAAAGAAGTGCTTTTGATGATCTTTTGCTCTTTTGATTCTGTGTGTGTATATATATAAGTTCAAACAATGTGGAAATTAGTGTAAAGAAACATTCCAAAGATGTGAAACTGATTTTTTAATAGTGTGATAGGCAATTACTCCTTTCTTTGCAACAAACTCCATTTTAAACATAATCTTATTAAAGAAATTTCCTTATTAAACTCTGATAAACTACAGAACTGACAGCTTACTGATGTTTCCTTTAAATATGTGAAGTAATTTGAGACTTCACACCACAAATAACCTTTATTTCAGTAATATACTAAGTATAATGCCACTTGTGGATTGTCACATTTCTTTTGAAAGGGATATTTTGTTGCAAAGCCTTGTTAAAATACTTTGCACTCATTAAAATGGTAAAATAGAAATTTGTAACTAATTTCTAACACTTTCCCAAGGAATTTTATGTTATAAGCAAAGTAACTATACGCAATGTTTAGAAATAATGCTATCTCATATCATACCAAAATTAATTTTGCTTTGTTGCCATAATGAGAACACCAGAAAAGCTCTGTGCTCTGCGTAGATAGCCACAGCCACATGGCTCAGACTACTCATGTGTTTTTTATTAAGAGTTCTAAAGTTTTCTTAAGTTTTCTTGTGGCTCTCCAGCTCCTGTGACAATTTTACGTAATTAGGTAATAATGCCTACTGATTCACCATTTGTTGAGAAATTGGAAATTCCAGAGCATTCGGTAACTTACAGTGATCAAATACATGAAATTCCACCTGATACTAAACTCTTCTTTTTTTAACCTGTATCTGTTTTCCCTAAGACATCAACTCTGGCTCTGACAACGGTCTCCATCGAGCACATTCACATGGTTCCCCTTTTGTATTTGCTCTAGTTTCCCTACAGATTTTCAGCTCTTAGATCCTTTCCATAGTCTCCCAAGTTAGCAGCCCTACCCTGGCTATCCTGGTTTCACATCCACACATACCCAGGAATGGAATTCCTCCCACCAAAGATATCTCAACCACCTAATACTGGAGTCCTTCAATGAGACCAGCAAGGCAAAATTACAATCCTAATTGTAATCCTAACCCAGCTATCAGCCTCCTCTGAGGCTTCATCTGGGGTGACAGCTACAAGGGGGAAAAAACGCACATTCACACAGGCTGGTGCCGTGACGCATACGTGGTCCCCGCCCTCACCTGTGAGCTCACTTATTCTCAACATTCCTGAAGAGCTGCCTACTTCCATCAGTGACCACTACAAACCTTCACCTCTCCACCTTATGTTTCCTACTTAGAACCCCTCACTCTTAGCACCGGAGCATCTCTCTGCATAAAAACCACGGAGGTGGAGGGTGGTGGTAATGGCTGTATAGTTTGTTCTTGGTTTTTTGTTTTTTGTTTTTTTCTTAAATCTTTCTGAAGAGCCATTAAAAACAGAGAGTCCATGGTGAAAAAATTCACAGACTCATGGATAACATCTAAAACAAAATAAGTGACAAGCAATGTCCAGAACTCCCAATCCCAAGTGGGTAGGACCAAACCACTAATACCCATGAGACCACTGTCCATATGTGAGGAAGTGGGCTGTGGGCATCTAATGGAATTAAGAACAGCCACAGACACTCACTGGAGAGCTGGGGGCAGAGCTGAGGGCACCTGAGCTGAGAAGCCTTGTGAACTCCAGTCCTCAGGGGAGGGCAAGGCTTCCGTTGTAAACATAAGCCTCATGAATCCTCAAAACCAATATGCCAAAGCCCCCTTTCAGGACCACACCCCATACGACAAAGCTACTAGGGACAGTCTCAACTGAACCTCACAGGGATAAAGGAGAGACCCAGATAAAAGCAGGGTAGGGGAACAAAATCAAGAGATTTCAGAAATTTAAGCAGTCCTGTATTTAAACTTTTCAGAAAAATAACAGAAGAGAGAGCTCTAGCACTGTGAAATTCAGGCTTCCTTCTAAAAGTTCAAGAAAATTTCATATAAAAGTGAAAAACTGAGGGAAAAATCCCATATAAGTGTATTATAAGAAAAAACTGTAAAAGGAGTAAGCTACCCCCATAGGCAATAAAAGAAAATACAAAATACATGAAAATTCTGACCTACTATTTCAAAACAAGCTGAAGGACACAAAACAATAATGGAAGAATGAAAGAACCCTATAAACCAGAATTAGAAAAACTCACAAAGGCTATGAAATAACTCAGGAAGAATTAGAGTGCTTGCTTCAGCAGCGTATGTACTAAAATTGGAATGATACAGAGAAGATTAGAATTAGGAAAAAAATCACATTAGAAATGTACACTAAAGTGGAAGGAACATAAAAGTTAAAAAACATTAGGTAATGGCTTATGACAAACAGGAGGACAAAAAGGCAGGAAATTTCTTGAAGTAACCAATGAAAGAATTTCCGGTTCTGGTTAAGATTCGGTAGGCACGGGCGCCTGGGTGGCTCAGTGGTTTAAGCCGCTGCCTTCGGCTCAGGTCACGATCTCAGGGTCCTGGGATCAAGTCCCATATCGGGCTCTCTGCTCAGCAGGGCGCCTGCTTCCCTCTCTCTCTCTCTGCCTGCCTCTCTCTCCATCTACTTGTCATCTCTCTCTGTCAAATAAATAAATAAAATCTTAAAAAAAAAAAAAAAAGGTTTTTTCACTTGTAAGTTGGTTTTGAAATAAATTTAAAAATCACTCCAAAAAAAAAAAAAAAAAAAAAAAAAAAAGATTCGGTAGGCACACTCTACTTTCTCTCTCCCACTGATTACAACCAGAAGTCCTGGACAAAAGACATAAGCAATTACCTCAGGACTCTGAAAAATACATAAAGCACGTGAACTGGGCAGGAAACACAGCACTCACACAATGACCCACACAGCGGTGAATTCCGGGGTGGCCTTTAATCTCCTCCATGTCCCAGATCACACTCCAGGGCAACCAGAATCTCAGAAGAAAAAACTCTCTTTCCAGACTCTCCAGACCTAAACCCGTGGCAGCTATGACAATGATAATGGGCATGTCCCTTTAGCCAGACCACCTCTCTTTCCAGCCAGACCACCAGGAAAGGGGGCTCTTGGGAACCCAGCAGTGTGGGAGAATGAGGCCCTTTAAATTGTATGAAATCCCGAGCGGCACATGCATAGAACAGACCCAAATCAACAGAGCAGAGAGTATGAAATCCCAGCCTGGCCTCTCCCTGGGTGGTGCCCTGTGGAGCTGGATCATTTTCCTATTGTTGCCGTAAAAAATTACTGTAAACTTAGTGGATTAGGATAACTCAAAAGTACTACCTATGATTCTGGAGGTCAGAAGTCAAAAATAGGCTTTCAGGGGCACCTGGGTGGCTCAGTGGGTTAAACCTCTGCCTTTGGCTCAGGTCATGATCCCGGAGTCCTGGGATCGAGTCCTGCATCGGGCTCTCTGCTCAGCAGGAAGCCTGCTTCCCTCTCTCTCTCTCTCTCTCTCTGCCTGCTCCTCTGCCTACTTGTGATCTCTCTCTGTCAAATAAATAAATAAAATCTTTTTTTTTTTTTTAAATGAGCCTTCATGAGCTAAAATCAAGGTGTCACCAGACCTGTGTTCCTTCCTGGAGCTCGAGGAAAGAACCGTTTCCGTTGCCTACTTCAGCTTCTAGAGGCTGCCTATATTCCTTAGTTCGTGGCCCCTTCCACCATCTTCAGAACACGTCACTCCAACCTCTGCTTGTGTCATCACCTTTCCTCTTCCTGACTCTGACTGTCCTGCCTCCCTCCTGTAAGTACCCGTGTGATGACACTGGGTAATCAGATAATCCAGAATAACTGCCCCGTCTCATAATCCTTAATCATATCTGCAAAGTCCTTTACCAACAGATACCTTAAAATGATACACAAAACCATATTTAAATCATTCAAAGGACTCCAAGAAAGGGGAAATAGTGGAATAAAAAAGAGGCAAACAGAAAAAATCAAATAAAATGACAGAGTTAAATCCAAACACATCACTAATTACATTAAATGTAAACCACCTCACAACCATTAGCAGGGCTGCTATCGAAAATGCAGAAAACAAGTGTTGAGGAGAATGGGAAGGAATTAGAATCTTTGCACACTGTTGGTGGGGATGTAAAATGAAAACAGCATGGCGGTTCTTCAAAAAACTGAAACAGAATTACTACATGGCCCAGCAATTCCACTTCTGGTCCTACACCCAAAAGAACTGGAGCAAGGACTCAAAGGATATTTGTACACCACATTCACAGCATGAGTCACAGCAGCCAGATGTGGAAGCAACCCAAGTGCCCATTAATGGATAAATGTATTTTTTTAATGTGATACATACATACAACAGAATAGTATTCAACCTTGGAAAGAAAGGAAATTCTGGCTAGGGAAATAAATCAGTCACACAGGACAAATACGGTATGATTCCACTTACATGGGGTGCCTAGAGCAGTCAGATTCAGAGACAGAAAGTTGAACAGCGGTTGCCAAAGGCCATGGGGAGGAGGGAAATGAGGAACTGTTCCTTAATAAGTAGAGTTTCAGTTTTCCAAGATAGAATTTTGGAGGGGCACCTGGGTGGCTTAGTCAGTTAAGCGTCTGACTCTTGGTTTCACCACAGGTCATGATCTCAAGGTCATGATGTCAAGACCCAAATAGGCTCCACGCTCAGTGGGAGTCTGCTTGAGAGTCTCTCCTCCTTTTGCTCCTCCCCCATTCATGCTTGCTTGTGCGCTCTCTCTCTCTCCCCTAAAATAAATAAAACCTTTAAAAACAAAAAGAGTTTTGGAGATGGAGAGTAGTGATAGTTCACAACAACATGAATGTACTAAATACTACTAACCTCAAATGATTAGGATAAGTTTTATGGGTATTTTACCATAATTTTTAAAAATTACATTAAATGTAAATAATCTAAATATCCCAACCTAAAAACAGATATTGTGAGTTTTTCAAAAAGAACTAAAAAGATACAGCTTTCTTTCTAAAAGAAACCTACTTGAAATATAGTAATATAGAGAAATTTTAAGCAAAGTGATAGAGACACAGTAAGAAATGAAAAAATAAGCCACAGACCCGGGATGAAATATTTGCAAAATACACCTCTGATAAAGGACTGGATTTTTGTTGTTGTTGTTGTTTTGTTTTGCTTTGTTTTTGATAAAGGACTGTTATTCAAATTATGCAAAGAACTCTTAAAACTCAACAATACAGGCTCAGCTGGTTCAGGTAGTAAGAGCATGCCACTCTTGATCTTGGGATTATAAATCTGAGCCCCATGTTGGGCGTAGAGATGATTTAAAAACAAGATCTTAAAAAAACAAAAACAAAAACTCGGGGAGCCTGGGTGGCTCAGTCGGGTAAATGTCTGCTTAACCCACACCGGCGCTCCCTGCTCAGCACGGAGTCTGCTTCTCCCTCTCCCTCTGCCGTCTCCCCACCATTCATGCTCTCTCTCTCTCTCTAATAACTAAACTCATTAAAATTTTAAAAACTCAACAATACAACCTCAATTTAAAATAGACAAAAGATTTAAACCCACATCTTCCCATATAAAGATGATTAATATGAAAGATTTATATGATTTATAAATATGAAAAGATGCTCAATACCACACCACTAGGGAACTGCAAATTAAAACCTGTGTGGCTCAGCTGGTTAAGCTTCCAACTCTTAATTTCAGCTCAGGTCATGATCTCAGGGTCTTAGATCAAACACCACATCAGCCTGCTTAGAATTCTTCTCTCCCTCTCCCTCTGTCCCTCCTCAATCCCATCCCCCGTACCAACTATGCTTTCTCTCTCTCCCTCAAAAATAAATAAAAAATAAATAAAAACAACAAGATATACTACACACCTATTAGGCCAAAATCCTAAACACTGATAATATCAAATTCTGGGGAGGACATGGAACATCAGATACTCACTCTCATTTGTTGCTGGTGTGAATGTAAAATACTACAGCCATTTTGGAGGACAGTTTGGCAGTTTGTTACAAAACTAAACATACTCTTTCCATATAATCCAGCAATCATGATATTTGGTATTTACCCCATGAGTTGCCAACTTATGTTCACAAAAAATCCTGCACATGAATATTTATAGCAGCTTTATTCAAAACTGCCAAAACTTGGAAGCCACCAAGATGTCCTTTAATAGGCGAATGGGTAACAGACTGTAACACATCTATACAATGAAATGTTGTTGTGTTAAAAAAAAAAAAAAAGCTATCAAGCCACGAAAAGACATGAGAGAACTTTAAATGCATATTGCTGAGTGAAAGAAGGCAATCTGAGAGGGTGACATAAAACATGATTTTCACTCCATGACATTCCAGAAAAGGAAAAACTATGCAGACGGTAAAAAGGTCGGTGGTTTTTGCCAGAGAAGTGGGCAAGGAGTGAACAGGTAAAGTGTGAGAGGTTTTCAAGGCAGTGAAATGATTCTCAATGATAACTGCAATGATGAACGTATGTCATACAACTGTCAAAGCCTATGCACAGAATGTATGAAACAAAGATGAGTCCTAATGTAAACTATGGACTTTAGTTAACAATATGCATCAACGGGTGTCTGGGTGGCTCCGACGGTTAAACATTCAACTCTTGATCCTGGCTCAGGTCTTGATCTCAGGGTCTTGAGTTCAAGCCCTATGTTGGGCTCCATGCTGGATATAGAGCCTACTTAATAAATAATGATAATAAGAACAATAACGAAAATAATAACATATCAACATTTGCTCATAAATGTAAAAAATGTACCACAGTAATGTAAGATGTTAATAATAAGGGAAACTTGTTAGCGGGTGGGGGAGGGGCTAGGTAAGGAGATATAAGGGAACTCTGTCCTTTACGCTCAGTTTTTCTGCAAGCCTAAAACTTAAACAACAACAAAAAAGTTTTTTTTTTTAATTAAAAAAAAATTTTTTTTTTAAACATGTGCAAAGGAGTATTATAATAACTCCCTTTGGTGTAAGAATGGGGGAGGAATAAGAAAATGTACGTAAATATTTATTTTAGCCAAAGAAACACCACACAGATAAAAAGAAACTAAGGGGATTGGTCAGTTCCGTGGTGGAAGGGATGGGGGCAATGGCACTTCTCAGGTCTAACTAGTTTTGAACAGTTATGACTTTTACATATATGTTACTGTTTTACACACTAAAACAAATAAGGATGGGAGGGACCTTAAAACTGAACCCAAACAAAAAAAAACAAAAGAATCTATATTTTAGTTCAAAGAGTAACAATGAGAACAGATGAGGGTAGAGGAAGAGGAGGTTAACCCAAGTAACTTCTGAACACAGTATTTAGACTATATGCCCTCAGACTAAAGACAAAAAGCACTATAAACATAATCTGAACTCTATTTCATTGGATTCCCCCCACCCAGTGGTAGGAGTTAACCCTTATTTAACTACTTTTTATGTAATCAAGGATTTAGAAAAGAAATATATTCAACATAATGGGAGCCTATTTCTTGTTGGAGAAGAAAGTTCTAGGCGTGGAAAGATGAAAGGCTAGGGCAAAAGAAAGTAAAGTGATGGAAAAAGACATACCATACAAACACTAATGTAAAAGAAAAAAAAAACTGAAGTAGCTATATTGACAAAGACCATGAACAAGGACAATTAGCAGGGTCAAGGAAGAATATTATATAATTATAAAAGGTTCAATCCATCAAGAAGACATAATAAATCCCAAACATGTATGCAACTAACAAAAAAGCATTGATACAGGACACAAAAACTGACAGAACTAAAGGGAAAAGAGACGAATCCACAGTTATGGTTGGAGAGTTCAAAACTCCTCTCTCAGTAACTGAGATAAGTAGACAGAACATCAGCAAGGATACAGAGACTTGAACAAGACAAGCAGAGTGTGATCTAACTGACATTGTAGAACCCTCCACTCAACAACAGAATACACTTTTTTTTTTTCCAGGTCAATATAAAACATTAAAACTAAGAGGCACCTGAGTAGCTCGGTAGGTAAAGCATGCAACTCTTGATCTTGGGATTGTGAGTTCAATCCCCACGCTGGGTGGAGAGAGAGAGAGAGAGAGAGAGAGAAATGTGGAGCTTTAGAAAAAAGGTAACCAAGTTAGATCATACGCTAGGTAACAAAACAAACCAGAATCGATTTAAAAGAATTAAAATCATACAGAGTACGTTCTTTGACCACAACAGAATTAAATGAGAAATGAACACAAAATCTGGGAAATGCCAAATATTTGAAAATCAAACAATATACATTTAAATAACCCCCGGAGTCAAAGAGGAAGTTTCAATGTAAAGTAGAAAATATTTTTAAATGAATGAAAAAGAAAATACAACATATCAACATGTGTGGGATGCCACTAAAACATTGCTTATAAATTTTAACAGTAAATCTTTATATTAAAAAAGAAGGCACCTGGGTGGCTCAGTTGGTTAAGGAACTGACTTCTGCTCAGGTCAGGAGTAGGAGTCCCGGAATCGAGTCCCGCATCAAGCTCCCTGCTTAGCAAAGAGTCTGCTTCTCTCTCTGACTTTCCCCCTCTTGTGCTCTCTCTCATTCTCTCCTTCTCAAATAAATAAATAAAATCTTTTAAAAAATCTCAAACCAATAATCTAACTTCCCATTTAAGAAACTAAGCATAAAACAAACAGAAGGAAGGAGATTAACTTGAGAAATCAGAAAACTGAAAGAGAAAATGAAAAAAAAAAGAAAAAGAAAAAGTCCATAAAACCCAAAACCAGTTTTTTGAAAAGAGTAAAAATAGACTGACCAAGGGGGTAAAAAAAAGACATAAATTGTCAATTTCAAGTACAAAAAAAGGGATACCACTGCAGACAAAGCAGAGTTTAAAAGCAAACAAAGACTAGTAGAGTTGTGTCAAAAGGATTCAGGAACCAACTTGAAAAGATTCCCACAGGCCAGAGATGGGAATATGTGAGCAGCAATAAACATAATAATGCAATGCACTAAACAACATCAAATGTGTTTAAAGCTAGGAATTCCTAATGACACAAAGAAAAGTAATTTATCACTTTTGAATAGGAAGATCATTCATTTTTAAAACTGGTTAATAAAGATAAAGAATCAAGCATTAATCCTCCCTGGATAACCAGATAACAGACAAGGCAATAATAAATGAGTCAAGGAGTGATTTCCTTAGAACTCTCAGTTTGGCACACTCTAATGAATTAAGATATCTCAGCATTTAGTATCAATCACTGCTAACATCACAAGAAGAACCAGACACTATGTGCCTCCTAACAAAAGAACACACTCTTATTTATGAAGTAGTCTTGCAAAAAATAATAAAATAAAACCCTAATCTGATTAAGCCTGTAGATCAGCGCTGCCCAACAGAAACATAATACAAGGCACAGATGTATTTAAGTTTTCTAGTAACCGCATTACAAAGAGTAAAATGAATTAGGTGGAAATTATGTTTTAATAAATTTAACCCAATATATCCAAAGTATCATTTCAATATACAGTCAATATAAAATTACTGACATTTCATATTATTTTTATAATAAATCTTTCAAGTAAATGTGCATTTTATACTTGTAGCATCTCTCAATTTGGACTAGCTACACTTCAAGTGTTCAACAGACACATGTGGCCAGTTGCTACCATACTAGCACAACTCCAGATCCAAGTACCAGTTTATAGGAAATACAAAAGACAAATGAACGTGTTAACCTCACCATAAGTATTCAATCAGCAAAATCCAGACTGTCGGAAATTCAACGGGTCAACACCTGGTTTCTTCATCAAATTCAATGGCAAGGAAAAAGGGAGACTGAGGAGCCATCTGTAGGTTGAGATTTAAAGGACAAAGGAGCAAAAAGGAAGGAAAAGCGTAAACGCAGGATTTAGACATGCTCACAGCCGCTAAAACTCTAAGAAAAACAAAAACATCATTACCATAAATGTTAAGATAGTGGTAATACTCGGGGAGAAAAAGAGGGTTTTAATCGGAATGAAGCACAAAGAGAGTTGCTGGACTGGCTGACAATTTCTTTCACCCAGTGGTTGTTACATCTTCTAGGAGTTCATGATAAGTTATACATTTGTTTTCAGCAGTTTTCCTTATCTGTGTTATGTTTAACAATTTAAAAAGTATAAAATTAATAATAAATATGTATTTGATGGGAAAAGTGTGATGTGATTCAATTCCTAAACTTCCCAATTCCCCCCTCCCACCCACAATCTCACCACCTCCACCTGGAGCCCTAGTTTCTGGTGTTCAAGAATAAAATATCCTTCCTCTTGTTTCAGACCAAAACTCCCCCCTAGGTTCCTGACTTGATCCCCTCCAGTCTTCCCCAATCTTGATCCATTAAGGATCAGTGGCCTCCCCTCGATCAACAAGCTCCGTGGTTCTGCGGAGGCGGGATAGGACAGTGGCAAATAACGGCCTGTTTTGTCAGAACCCTCGCGTTCAAATTCTCATTCTGCTCTTTGACCAGTTGTCAACCATGTAACAATCTCTCTGTGGTAAACTCTCCTCAAGTAAAATGAGGAGAACAGGGTCTCTTTCATAGGGCTGCTGTGAGGAGTAAATGAGTTAACCCATGGAAAGCCCTTAGAGGGAGGTCTGGAATTCAGTCTATTTTCAGTAAGTGTTAGCTGCTATCAACACCTTCACTATATAAACATGCTCAGTCATTTTCCCACTTTTACCAGAATCCTTTTCTCACCCCTGCGCACCTCTCTGGTGACGCTCTCACTCCTTCCCTTTTTCCCCAAGAACAACAAAGATCGCCAAATTGTCGTATCTACTGGCGAGGTGTTAGTACCTATTTAATTAGCCTCCACTGGAACATTTGATATTGAGCTCATTTCAAACATAAACTCTCTCTTCCTTGAGTTCTGTGATATAGCCCTTGGCTGTTCTGCTTCGGAGAAATCACGATCAGTCTCCTTTGTACATGTCTTCATCCTCTACCTCTGCTCAAACATTACCGCTCCTCTGTGTACCGTTTTCTTTCTGCTTCGAAGAACCACCTACATTTGATGTACATTTGTGGTTGCAATGCACCTACAGCAGCTAACCCCTGAGAGTCCCTAGCTCTGAAGTCTCCCATGCTTCGGATGCACCTACAGCAGCTAACCCCTGAGAGTCCCTAGCTCTGAAGTCTCCCATGCTTCGGATATATTTAAATAAATCTCTGCCGGGCCTGGATGTCAACATCTCCCATATTGCATTCACTCTGGATCTGCTACTCTCTCATCTAGTCTCAGTTAATGGTGCTACTAATCTTCCTGATTACCCAGGCAGAAATCTAAGAGCAATCCGAGGCTCTTCCTTTATCCTTGACCCTGAAATCCAATCACTTAGTTCTAGTGATTTTACCCCTACATTTTCTAGAAGGAACCCTCCTTACCACAACTTCTCTTATTCAGGCCGCAGCACCTCTCACCTTGAATGCAAGAAAGGCATGCCAAGTCCTTGCTAACTTCAAACACTACTCTTCTCTTCACTTAGCTTCAGAATACAGCAAACCGGAAGTGCCCATGGTTGTATGAAATTAATATATTTGAGTGCCAGGGTGGCTCAGTAATTCAGCATCTGTCTTGGGCTCAGGTCATGGTCCCAGGGTCATGGAATCAAGCCCTGCATCAGACTTGGACAACCTGCTTCTCCCTCTCCCTCTGCCTGCTGCTCACTCTCTTTCTCTCTCTCGTCAAATAAATAAAATCGAAAGAAAGAAAGAGAAAAGAAGGAAACATGTTTACTTCTGTTTCTATGCCTTTGTTATACTGTTCCCTCTGCCTGGAATGTTCTTCCCCAGTTTTTTTACTACGTTCCTTCATTTTTTGAGAAGCTGTTATCACATCCACCAGAAAACCCTCTCACGAATTCCTAGGTGGGTTAAGTTCCTTCCTCTGATAGCACCTCTGCTACACCATTATCATTGCACTTACTTAAATTAAAAAAAAAAAAAATCTCTTAATATATCTTCTTCTACTGAGTAGTTATTTCCAAAGGCAGGGACTATTTTACTTATCTTTGTAACTTCAGTGCCTGGCACAGACCTACAGCAAATGGTAGGTAGTCAATACACCTTGTTGAAAGGAAGTAGTTATTTTCCATATTCCTGGCAAATCAATACTTCCAAAATTTCATTTTCATCATGTCCTGGTGCTGTTCAAAAACATTCCAGGACTGCCACATGATAAAGTACAAATACATTTTTTGGCCTGGTCCTCCACAACAAGACCCCAAACTACCTACACAGCTTTATCTTCCATCATACTTTCTCATATAATAAATCTTTAGTTCCAGTCTACTCAGCCCTCAAAACAACTTTTTGACCCAAACCTCCCAAAACCATTACAACTCATTAAAATGTTGGACTTATTAGCAATCACATTACTTATTAGCAATATTGCAACTTATTAGCAATTACCCTACAATGCAGCTGTTGACATTAAAAAACAATGCTGTCCGGACACCTGGGTAGTACAGTCAGTTGAGTGATGGACTCAGTTTCAGCTCAGGTCGTGATCTTGGAGTGAGGCTCAGCACTTAGCATGGGGTCTGCTTGGGATTCTCTCCCTCTCCCTCTGCCCCTCCCCGTCGTGCACTCTCTAATAAATGTTAATTTAAAAAAACTGTTGCCATGGGGGGGCCTGGCTGACTCCCTTGGTAGAGTATGGGACTCTTAATCCCTGGGTCAATGAGCCCCACACTGGGCCTAGAGCTTACTTTTATAATTATTTTTTTTAATATTGCCATGGACACCCACACTCCTAACGTCCGTATCTCCAGTAGGATGAGCAGTAGGGAAAAGGCCAAGATAACTTTTTGTTAACTTACAGAACACATTACTTTACATATATAAGAATAACACAAAACTTTTTTCTGCTTTACTCACCTTTTTTATCTCCAGTCCAGTCTTCCTTCATCTTTCTTGGCTTGAAGGTCATCAGGGACAAGTACAAAAGGATTAGCTAGTCTAGGACTTCTTTCCCTGAAGCTATCCTTCTTCTGATAATTAAAACACTAACCTGAAAAAATTCTAGATACCCAGAATTCCAGAAAGAAATAGAAATTATCGTAAGAAGAGCAGAGTCTTCAGTCTTTTGGTATGCGGTCTTTCAGATCTGCCATATGAACCATTAACAGTAGGTCCATTAATCGAAGTGATCTTACATAGACCAATCACTTCTGTTTCTGGAACAAGAGGGGCTGTCGGGAAAATAGGTGGCATTAATAGAAGTCAAAGTGAAAAGAAAACCTGACTCCATCACCTCCAAGTGCTCTAAAGACAACTGTCGCTCCTAAAAGCCATCAGTGCAAAATCTTCCAAAGAACACTGTCATTCCTTTTGAGTTCTTGAACCTAATATATTGGCCTAATAAAAGGAAAATGAGATTAAGAAGGCAAAGCTGAGCAAACTAAAGGAGTACGTGTGTGTGTGTATGTGTGTGTGTGTGTGTGTGTGGTGTGTGTGTGTGTTTCAAAAATCTCAAACTTGATTCTTAAAAATAATCTAAAAACAAAGGCATTCCCACTAAGAAACTTCAACTGGGATAACCAAGCAAACTGCAAAATTTCAGGGTCAGTTCTTAAAAGAACAGAGAATGATACTGAGGTAGCCAATATTTATTTGACTTTGTATTCATCATTTCCAATCTATACAACTTTGTCAGGTGATCTGGCTGCATAACCTCTTCAGGGAATCCCCAGTATGACTATCTTTAGCTTTTGTCCATGGTGGGCTCATGGTATCTTCCAGAGAAGGCTCTGCTACTCTCCCATCTGGATATTCTTACACAATGCTATGAAAGTAGCTTTTTAGTCCTCCACTCTTCAATATGAGCAGATAGCAAAGAATTACTGAGCATTTACGAAAAAGCTACAATATTAAACAGGAGCCAAAATAAATAGGAAAAGCAACTTGGAGGGAAAAGTGTCTCTGCAGGAAGAAGAAAAACCAAGGAAGAAAGAGTAATTATTAATATCCTCAAGAGAGACTAACCGACTTTACATCCTTTGGCTCCAGTCATGACCCCAGGCTCCCTGAAATCAAGCCCTGCATTGGGCTCCCTGCTCAGTGGGGAGCCTGTTTCTCCCTCTCCCACTCACTTGTGTTCCCTCTCTCACCGTGTCTCTGTCAAATAAATAAATAAAATCTTTTTAAAAAATCAAGAAAACAATAGCTCTGAAAAAATTAAATACGCAATTAAAACTGGGAAGGAAATAGAATTTAGAGAATGGTCTAGGAAGGTCAGTATCTAAAGAACTGTGATTCTAGAAATGAAGAATCAGAACAGTAACAATACAACAACAACAACAAAACTAGGTGAACAAATCATAAAGAAATAACTCCAGAAAATTTCTCAGAACTGAAGGACATGAATTTCTTAGAGCAGCGAGGCCCACTAGCACAAGACACCCATCCAGACATTTCTGGGACATTCTAGAACATCAGGGTAAAAATGAAGATTCTCAAAGCTTTAAGAAAGGAAAACAAAATCAAGAGAACACATCAAGAATCAGAATAGGAGAGTCTGGGTGGCTTAGTCAGTTGAGTGTACAGCTCTTGGTTTTGACTCAGGTCATGATCTTGGGGTTGGAGGGGGCCCCATGCTCAGTGAGGGCATCTGTTTCAGGTTCTCTCTCCCTCCCCCTCTCCCCTGCTTGTGCTTTCTAAAATCAATAAATACATCTTAAAAAAAAAAAAAAAAGGAATCAGAGTAGCACTAGACCACTTAGCACCAGCACAGGATACAAATGTCAGTAGAGAAAGGTGAAGGAGTGTAGTGAAGGGAGAACCCAGAAAGATAGTTACGTAAGACCTTCAACACACCAATGAGAAAGGTTAGAATGTTCCAGAAGAAACTTTCTCAAGATGATGAAATGCTAGAATGCCTGTATGTCTGAAGATAAGAGCTGGATTGCTGGGGATACACTTAGGGGCAAACTAGTTGTTAATAGAAAACTAGGCAAATAATAGCAAAGACTATTATTAACAAAAAAGTGTACAGGAAACGAACCATAGCATCCTAAATATCTCAGCTATCAAGAGTTTTTACGTAGTCACAGTCATGTAAAGACTGGATAATGTGGGACGCCTGGGTGGCTCAGTTGGTTAAGCGGCTGCCTTCGGCTCAGGTCATGATCCCAGCGTCCTGGGATCGAGTCCCACATCGGGCTCCTTGCTTGGCGGGGAGCCTGCTTCTCCCTCTGCCTCTGCCTGCCACTCTGTCTGTCTGTGCTTGCTCTCGCTTCTCTCTCTATGACAAATAAATAAATAAAATCTTTAAAAAAAAAAAAAGACTGGATGATGTAACAACAGTGAAAACTAACTGGGAAGATGAGAAAACAGAAATGTGGAGGTGCACGGGGGACAGCTGTGACTATTCTCTTCCGTGGGGGGAAATCGAGATATAGGCAAAAATTGGAAAGAATAAAGTAGTCACATAAGAACACTATTTAGAAATACAGAGATGCATCCTTAAATAATTAGTTAAGGATGTTGAAAACAACTGACTCTGGGGAGAATATTCCTTTTTTTGTTGGGAGAAAGGGAGGGAGGAGGAATCAGGAGATAACTAATTTTTGTAACAAGCCTTATAATTCTTTAAACCACATTCATGAATTTCAAATTAAAAATTTTAAAGATGTAAAATAATTCCATTTATGTACATTAAAAAAAAAAACCCAAACCATTTTGATGGACACAAACAGTAATAATTATATAGTAGTAATGATTAAAACATATTAAACAGGTCATGTGCCTGGGACTGTTCTAAGGTCATTATAATGTGTTTGTTGATCCAAATGCATAACCCTCACAATACCTACCACAGGCCTGGGGCTATCATGATCCCCTCCCTACAGATAAACACTGATGTACAGGGAAGTGAAGTCACTTGCTTCCTGTCACACAGCTGGGAAGAGACCAACTAGGATTCAGACTCACTCTGGCTTCAGCACCCTTCTCAAAGAATTACCTTCTCAAATAATGAGTTAAAAACAGACAGGGAAGATGTTCATCAAAGTCATCAGAATGGCTCCCTCTGAGGAAGAAAAAGAATGTGACTAGACAGCGGTAGGAAAGGGACATCAATTTATCTAGAATTTTGTTCTTAAAAAAGAGAACTATAGGGGTGCCTGGGTGGCTCAGTTAAGTCTCTGCCTTTGGCTCCGGTCAGGATCCCGGGGGTCCTGGGATCAAGCCTCACGGTGGCGGGCTCCCTGTTCAGTGGGGACACTTCCTCTCCCCCCAAAACTGCTTGTGCTCTCTCTCCCTCAAATGAGTAAGTAAAATCTTTAAAAAAAATTTTTTTAAATAAAAAATTTTTAAATTACATAAATAAGAACTACAACAATTGTGATAAGCTGTTAACATTTAACTCTGGACGATGGGAACATGCATGTTGTACCAGTCTCTGCAGGACTCTACAGTTTAAAAAACCTGAGTAAGAGCAAGTGCATTTATCATTCACCTCAATGATAGACCAGTTAAGAATCCAAGCTCTGAAACCACAGAAGTAGGAATCCCAGCTAATTCATTAGCTGTGTAGTGTCCTCGGGTAAGTCATCAGGTAATGGCTCAACCAATTCTGTATTTCAGTATCCCCTTCTGTTACGTGGAATCAACCACAGGCCTTAGCTCACAGATGCTATGATAATGAATGGTTAATCCTTGAAACGGTACCGATCACTCAGATGTTTGCTGCTGCGATTACTACTACCGTATGATCCCACAAGCATTAGAGAACATCTTGTTTGCCCTTTGCCCACTACACTGTTCTCCAAGAGAACCAGGACCTTGCTGTCCTGGCTTCAGTTTTAACTCTCATACCAAGAACTGTGCTTGGCAAGTGGCGTTGCTCAAATAAATGTGTTAAATAAATGTTGACCTTTGGTGATTAGGAACTGCTTGTACTCTCCCCTGCAGCTGTCACGCTATTTTACTCTTCAGTATATGCTTCTGTCGTTCCTTCTGCCTGGAAAACCTTCCCATCTTGATGCCCCAGCTCAGGTGTCAATTTTTTTTTTTTAGGAAGGCTTTGATGAGGGTGGGCTACGTGCTCCGCCTCTGTACACCCACTGGACCTTATGGCTAACTCAGTCGTTAACACGTGCCATACACAGTACGCTGAAATACGTTTGCATGTTTCTCTACCCCAACAAGAAGCGATGAGGCACAGCAATTAGGAGTATCCACTCTGGAGCCCGACTGACTGCATTTGGATCCCGGCTGTGTGACCTCAGACAAACTACTTTATGCCCCTGTCTACCTGCCTGTAAGATGGGGATAATAATAACACATAGCTCATAAGGTTCTCAAAGGATTAAGTGTGTATTTGTATTTGTAAAGCACTCAGGACAGTCCCTAGTGCCTGATGTAAGGATGTTAAATTATATTATAAAATTCTTACACATAAAATTTTTATATATAAATATGTACAATATATATAAAATATAACAAAATATATAAAATATATATAAATATAAAAATAAAATATATTTTAAAATTTTGAAAACAGATACTATGTCTTTGCCCAACTTTACATTCTCTCAAACTGGTGACTACTGCAGTAGTTCCGACAAAAGGATTCCTGCCCAGATTAAGTCAGCTGCAGTATGATGAAGAACGTGTGACGGACAGGAGACATTTTAGCGGGATAAAAATCAACAGAACAGGCTGCATGATTAGAATGAGATGCACCATAAAGAAGATAAAATTTAGGATGACAGGTTTTGGAACTTTGATGGATATGGTTCTATTCACTAAGACGGGAAATAGAAGAAAAGGAATAGTTCTTGGCAAAATTTTAATAAAAACCCTCTTCATTCAAGGTTTATAGACAGAAGAACATTTCTTTAAAAATAACTTGAACCTGACCAACCATGATAGAAATCTTGCAACTATAGCTAAAAGAATTTAAGTAATAAGCTCCATGAAGACAGGGACCTTTTCTGCTTTGTTTCCTGCTTTATTTCCAGCACCTGCAACAGTGCTTGGCACACTGTAGATACCCACTATAAACCTGCTGAATCAATGAAAGGATGATTTCAGTAAATTTCAGCTATGTCAATTAAACCAAAAGAAATAAGCATCTACTATCCAGCATTGCTTTTGTTTTGTTTTAAAGATTTTATTTATTTAAGAGAGAGATCACAAGTAGACAGAGAAGCAGGCAGAGAGAGGGGGAGGCAGGCTCCCTGCCAAGCAGAGAGCCCAACGTGGGACTCGATCCCAGGACCCTGAGACCGACCCTGAGGCCATGACCTTAGCTGAAGGCAGAGGCTTAACCCACTGAGCCACCCAGGCATTCCAAACCCAGCATTGTTTTCAATTCCTACAGAGAATGCAGAAAAAAATATGATACTTCCTTTCCCACATGAATACATTACTGTTTTGCCTAACATTAGTAATTCACTATGCGATGCACTACAAAATACAGCCAACTTCTGAGAAAGATAGATATAGTAGGGGAGATGTATTGGTGGAGAATCTAAGCCCAGCCCTGAAATATAAGCAAGATTTCAGTAGTTGAAAATGAAGATATTCCATGGTGAGTGGTATGAATAAAGCGATGATATGATGTAATATGAAGGGTTCCAAGAAAACTAAGAAAAGGTTTTGGTAAAGTGGGGCTACACTCTAGAAGAGCCAGAGAGGAACAAAGGACAAATAAAATGGCAACTCTCTCTGGGAAGAGTTTCATTTTCCCCACTCCTAAACAAAATTAATTGGTCCCCTTCTTATAACTCTGAACACCACCATGTTCCTTCTGTTATAACCCTTATCCCACTGATCACCACTACTGGTATACCCACCAGCCTTGCCTAGTGAACTATGAGCTACTGAAAGATAATGTGTCTAGCAATAGTACCTAGGACATAAGAGACAAGACTGTGGGGCGCCTGGGTGGCTCAGTGGGTTAAAGCCTCTGCCTTCAGCTCAGGTCATGATCCCAGGGTCCTGGGATCAAGCCCAGTATCAGGCTCTCTGCAAAGAGCCTGCTCAGCAGAGAGCCTGCTTCCTCTTCTCTCTCTCTGCCTGCCTCTCTGCCTACTTGTGATCTCTGTCAAATAAATAAAATCTTTAAAAAAAGAAAAAGAGAGAGAGAGACATGACTGTGCAGGTAAGAGAGGGAACTTAGATCTAAAAGATAGCCAAAAGGGGTGCCTTGGTGGCTCAGTCAGTTAAGCATCTGCATTCGGCTCAGGTCATGATCCAAGAGTCCTGGGATGGAGCCCTGCTTTGCGCTCCTGCTCAGCAGGGAGACTGCTTCTTCCTCTGCCCTTCACCCTGCTTGTGCTGTCATCCGCTCTTGTTCTCTGGCTCTTGCCCTCTCATATAAATAAAATCTTAAAACAAAAAAAAGGGGCACCTGGGTGGCTCAGTGGGTTGAAGCCTCTGCCTTCAGCTCAGGTCATGATCTCAGGGTCCTGGGATCGAGTCCCACATCGGGCTCTCTGCTCAGCAGGAGCCTGCTTCCTCCTCTCTCTCTCTCTGCCTGCCTCTCTGCCTACTTGTGATCTCTGTAAAATAAATAAATAAAATATTAAAAAAAAAAAAAAAAGACTGCCAATAGATAACTATGCAGGTGTTAGGGAATAGCAATAAATGAAATAGATATTTAAATGATTAGTGTCTTACTTTAGTTTTGAGTCCAATGTGAATTAAAACTGGATAAATAAACCCAACTTCTCTCCAGACCTCCACAAACTTCATTAAGGCTCAAATGCAGGGCACGCCTGGGGGGCTGCTGGGTTAAGCACCTGCCTTTGACTGGGTTCATGATCCCAAGGTTCTGGGATCGAGGCCTGCACCAGGCCCTCTGATCAGTGGGGTGTCTGTTTTGCCCTCGGTACCCCCCTCACCCAGGCTTGTGTTCTCTCTTTCTCTCTCTGTCTTAAATAAATAAATAAAATCTTTTTAAAAAGACTCAAATGTGCTTATAAATAATTTACATAAACATTTGACTACAGGGCGCCTGGGTGGCTCAGTGGGTTAAGCCGCTGCCTTCGGCTCAGGTCATGATCTCACAGTCCTGGGATCGAGTCCCGCATCGGGCTCTCTGCTCAGCAGGGAGCCTGTTTCCTCCTCTCTCTCTCTCTCTGCCTGCCTCTCTGCCTACTTGTGATCTCTCTCTCTGTCAAATAAATAAATAAAATCTTTAAAAAAAAAAAAAACAAAACATTTGACTACAATGTTTTTAAAAATGTTTCCCAGGTTTATTATTACCAGTCTTCTGATATAAAGACAATTTAAAGTAAAAATTAATACTCAAAATCAATAAAAACAAAGTCTTATTCAAATTCAACCAGTTCCTCTTTACTATGATTTTTTTTTAAATGAAAATTAAGAACTTCTATTTTTTAATTTTATTTATTTATTTATTTATTTGACAGAGAGAGAGAAAGAGAGAGAGAGCACAAGCAGGCAGAGAGGCAGGCAAAGGGAGAGGGAGAAGCAGACTGCCTGTAGAGCAGGGAGCCCAATTCGGGGCTCAATCCCAAGACCCTGGGATCATGACCTGAGCTGAAGGCAGAGGCTTACCGACTGAGCCACCCAGGCATCGCAAGAACTTCTGCTGAGTAGGATGAGCATACTAATCTCAGGACATGAAAAGGTATCTCAAGGTAGACAGCAGAAACATGGGCAATCTAAAGCCAAGAACATTCTACTCCCATGAAGCAACAAGCCCCTCAAAATTTTGGTATGAAATCTTTCTCCATATTTCAACTCTATGTTCTATTCAAAGTATGCTGGTAACTACCTGATCAAAGAGAAAAACTCTGTAAAGTAAGTTAACGAAGTACCTGATTATTACTGTAGCAGTCTTCCAAATAGAAAAACAATTACCAGAAGTAATCTATTTGCTTTTATAGAACACATTTTAGACAGTCTTCCACTGAAATTAAAACCCCATTTCCTCAACATGTTGAAAAACTTTTAGGTAAAAAATACAGAGGGCTACTAAAATCTAAACGAACGCCGTAACCAGATTTGGGTGGGTGCTTAACGAACATCAACATGCCGACCAGGGGAGTTAAGATGGCAGAGCAGTAGGGGGACCCTATGCTTGCCTCGTCCCTCGAACACAGCTAGATAAACAAACATCAAATGCCCGAACCGCACAGCAGAAGAGTTGAGCTACGGCAGTGGCGCTGCATCTGCAGCCAACAGCAATCATCATCAGGCTCAAGAAAGACAGGTTTTTCTTGTCATCTTTATTCAAGTATTTCACAGCAGTTATATTACAAATTACAGTAAATGTTCAAAATTCCAGAATCAAAAATTAAATAATTTACTTCAAACTAATGTAAAATGAAGTCAAATGCAAAACATCAATTTAACACAATTCTAAATTAAACTATAAACCCAAAACAGACCATAGTTGATGAAGTCTACTTAATCTACAAAGTAGACATACATGACTGAAACCAAAAAGGACTCCCAAAATCTAAATAACTGAATGTACAAAATACAAAAGATGCAGGTACAAGTCCAAATTCAAGCTTACAATGTGATTACAAATTATAATTATAATAACAATGGCATTCAGCTACGGGACCTGACACCGAAGATACCTACTGAATAGCACCATAGCTGAACCAACTTAATCAAAAAATGGGAAGATATTACCACCCCACTCCCTAAAAATAAAATCCAGTAAACCTACAAATACATTGGCATATGAGAAAAATCAAGTCATGAAAGGACATAAAACAAAACAAAACAAAATTAATCACAGGTGAGATTCAAGCTCAAAACACAATTAACTCCACAGCCATCAGTTTCAACCCTAGTGCGGTTCCATCTTCAAAAAGCTCCTATGGTCCCCACAGCTGAGCATTAACTATTGTTGGGCTGTGCTGTGATACATATTTTACTGATCTGAGAGCAAAGTTTTACACAGGAGCTATCATTTATAATGCTCACAATAGGAAATAAGAACAGAGGTCAATTTGTACATATTTTTGCCAATGCTATACAGCAAAAATTAAGAACTTACAGAAAGGTAAACAAAACTGAGTCCACTTGGATAATTTCACAAGCTGCTTTAAACTATAGAACCACCAGATATCTGTAAAGTAAGCACAACTGGTATGTGGGTTGTTTTTTTTGGGGTTTGTTTTTTTTTTTTTTTTTTTTTTTGTGGGAGCAGGGGAAGGGGAGTGGAGGAGTTGATATAATTTCAGCAAATTTTTCTCCCCTTGGCATTAGATTGGCTTTCTCTTTAAGACCTAAACTGTTCAAAGTGGCAGTTCCTATCATACTGAGGTTGCCTCCTATTTCTCCATCTATATAAAGGTTAAAATAAAAAAAACTTGATCTTTTGGAAGCATTTTAATGCTGAACATAAATAAATTTCCCTTGTCAAACCTACTGATGGCTAAAATCTTAATTAACTGGTACAAATTTAGTAACCTACTAAGAACATGTGCGTTTTTTTTTCCTTTCACAAGTGCTGCTGTTACTTGAACAGAATGCTTCTGAATTAGAGTAACTGGAATAAATATTTAAAAAAAAATAGTGCAGCAAGAACCTGAGACTTGCAAAAAACCCTTTTAGCAGAAACTTGCTACAAAAAATCTGCTACATCTTATTTCATCAAATCTTTAAATTCTGTAACAATTTCCATCAAAATACAAAATGCTAATGTATTAGACAGTAAAATAGTCTGAACTGGTATGATGGTAATAAATACTAAAGAAAGCATGAAAATCCTCCCAATAATCAAATTAGAGGTTTCAAATAACCTCCCCTTTAAAATGGTTCATCGTTAATCGCACTTGCCCACCTTAAAAATACAGTGTGTCTACATGGGTAGCATCTTGAATTATATGACTAACTGAATATTATGAAAACTTCATAGACTAGGTATAAAGAAAAAAAAGTGGCATTTTAAAAAAATTAAGCTATAATTAGAAGGCGCAAAATGTCAATGCAAAGAAGCACTTAAGATTACTGCAGTAGCCTACGGCCAAAGTGTGTGCTCTGCTCTGGCGACAAACACACTACAAACAGCCAGGGACAAGGAGACAAGTACCTTAGCTTCAGCATGTAAACGGTGGCAAAGTGATTACAGGACTCTGTAAACACTATTGGTAACTAAAATACAAAAAGCTGAGGTAGCTCAGTATCTCTGCAGTAGTCCAAGACCATTTGCTCTAATTAAAACCCAAACTACATGTGTTGCATATATTGGAAAGACACACCTGCAGCTAACGGCTATAATGAATGAAGATATCAAGCCAACTTGTCAAAATTTCCTACTTTTTGTTTAAAAATCATCTGATAAAAAATGTCACTGCACTCCCTTTGCCTCTTTGCAACTGCCTAGACTGTGTCTCCAAATTTGTAGAAAGTTTTTGTAAAACTAGTAACCCATAATTAATTTTAGGTAAGTACAATTCACAGAAATCACTCAATAAGATCCAATCAAAACGAACAACTGTGAAGGTAAGCTTATGGTAAGGGATTTAAACATTAATACTGTTATTCAAGAACCATACCAAAGCTCACCTGCAACTATGCATAAAGAAAATGAATTTATGGAGTTTCTGACAAATTCCTCTATTCTGTCCATTGGCAAGTCCTGGCTTTAAAACAAAACAGTTAACAATTTACTATACATGAAATCATTCTTCTCTGGGAACTCAAACATGGATAACTATTAAATTGCCACTGAGAGAGGAAAAGAATGTCGCCATCTATCTAATATCTGATCATCACTGTCAGCAATACTGTAAAGTTTGTACGTTTTTTGGTGGGCTGCGTTATTATTTGTTGTTGTTTTATTATGTGTTTCTTAAATAGAAACAGACCATACAGGAAAACTTACCATTTTAATATATCATGTGGCTTAATGTCTTGATTTGAGTTTGGAAACAAGATAAGCATTTTATACCAAAACACTGGTTGCCTCTTAATGACACAGAGTATCAAAACTTATTTTCAAGGTTGTGACCAAAGAGACATTCTAATTCACTTGCTACAAACAAGCCCATTCCTTTGTTTAGCCTTATCTTTCTCAAATGAATTAAAAGGCACATTAAAGGCAGTTCTAAAGAGCCTAATCTCATTTCATCCAGTTTCTTCAGTTTCCCACCAGAATACACCATAGCCAACTCTAAAACAGGTTTCAGTCCATGACCCAGAGGAACAAATAAAAACAAATATGCTAAAAGGAGTAGAAAGGAGAAAGAAAACGAAACAAAACAAAAAAAGGAAACAAAACAGGTTGCCCACTGTTTAAACAATTCAACACAGTTAGAACTGCCCCATCCAGTTTCCTCCTGTTTGCTGGTCTGCTCCCTAAGAGAGAAGTCTCCAAAAGAGAGTGCACGAAAAGAGGAGCAGAAGTGAGAGCAGTTTCTGTAGCACCAAAATCTCCAATCTGTGGGGTTGTATTTTTTATTTGTGGAAAATACAACATGTTTCTGAAGTTCTGTTTGGTTCTTGTAGGCTGGTTGGTTTCAGGTACCTGAGACAATAGCACCAAATTCAACAGAGAGAAAGAATGAGCGAGAGAGCACTTTACACCAAGGCTCTGCACATAATTGGTGCAATTTGAAATTGAATGGCTCAGAAGACTGCTCTGTCAGGAGCAGATGGGAGAGGATAAACCACTCATCTTGAAAAGTTCATAGGAATGTCTCAAACATATGAACTGTTCTTTCCATCTCCTACAAGGGGAAAAAAAGTGCATGTTATCTAATATAGAAAAGACAAAATTATTAAGGGAAAATTCACTTTAACTTTTTTAGAGAAAGAATTTTAGATACAGGTTAAGCTTTAAGTATTTTCTGATTATAATAGCATAGCTGCTCTATAAGACTAGCTGCCCTAGATGCTTCCAAATGCCTCCTGTTTGATACTTAGACTAATGACGATGATGCTAATAACACTCAATGAGTACTTATTATGCCCGATATTGTACCAAGAAATTTATATACGTAAATAATTTGTCAGCTTATAAACAACAAAATCAGAATTTAAGTATAGGTAGCCTCACTCCAGAGTCAGCCCATCCTTTACTCATGTTCTCTCAAAGCAAAATAAATGTACTCAGTATAGTAAAACTTGAAGTAGAAGGCACCTGTTCCCACTGCTATTCACTCTTATCAGAGCTGAAAACAAAAAGGGCGGGGGGGGGGGGGTAGGGGGGGGGGGGGGGTTGCAGAAACAGTTGCTGCCATCACCACATGAAATGTCACTCACTGGTGATTCTGCTACAGATTCCCTCCCTCCCTGAAAAAGGCCCCTAGATTACAGGGTTCCAAGTCCCCTACGGAAAAATGTTTCACTGCTGAAGAGTATTCATTCCATTCAAGCTAATCAAATGTCAACTCATGCAAATAAACAAGTTCAGGAATTTTTTTAAAAAAAGGTCAAGAACTCTACCCTACACATTTCATTCAGATGGCCAAGTGTCCAACACATCTAAGACATCTGGTTTTTCTTTCCCCCTTTAAACAGCTGAAATTATATTCTACATCTCTGTACAACAGGCTAGATTATCATCTGATCAAAAAGTTCTCCTATTAGACCAATAAAAATGTTTCATTATATTGTTACTGAATAAGGAAAAAAGTCAGATTATAAAAAAATGTACAATCTGATCTCAATTTTAAGTATGTATTCACATACTTATACATATGTTATACACATCTAGATATTTTTAAAGGATAGATGATATCCCGTAAGATTAACACTGACTAGTTTCCTCTAGATTGTGGGATGTGGATGTGTTTTTATGTTCTCATTTGTGCTTTCTTATTATTTCTATATATTATATAATGACAGTATAGATTCATAAAAATGTTAACTCCTAAAAATGTGATTAGAAAATAACTTTTAAATGTTCTCTCTCCCTGATTCAAGTCCAATATTCCTTATTGAACATGAAAAATCATCATATCCTCTACATAGAAACCTTTAATATACTAGAAATGCTCCTTGAGAGCAGGAACTTTATAGCCCGAACATTTAGCACAGCATCTGGAACTACAGGCAATCAGTAAGTATTTAATAATCAGTCCACCAGATAAACAAACTAACTGGCAAATGAATAGGGAGTCTAACTCAGTCACTTAGCCATTTAGTGGGTCTACATTTGCCCAGATGACTTCAAAAAGCAGAAGTGCGGCTTAATGATGTAAATTATATAAACAGGTATAAACTGATGTTTATAAGGAAGAACTCACTATGGCCCAGAGCTCTCTAGAAACAGAACAGTTCAGGGCACCTGGGTAGCTCAGTCAGTTAAGCATCCAACTCTTGGTTTCAGCTCAGCTCATGATCTCAGGGTTGTGAGATCAAGTCCTTGGCTGGGCTCTGCGTTCACCTCAGAGTCTGCCTGAGATTCTCCCCCTCTTCCTCTCTACCCATTCACACACACACTCTCTCTCTCAAATAAGTAAGACCTTTCAAAAAAGAAAGGGAATGGTTCACATCTAAAGTGTCTAGCAAAAGGACAACCACTCCTTCATGCAGCCATCTCCTAAGACTAGATCTGATGAGTGAGATGACTTTTAAAGTTCTTTTCTAATCATTAATGGGGCGGCAAACAGCTCTCACTGCTCAGGCCACTCCTTTAATCAGCAGTGGCTGCCTAGGTAGCAGTGGTAAGGACTATGAGGCCATCCCCACATGCAGTTGGACAAAATGATACGTTCAGTAATGCTCAGCACGTGCTCAGATATGCTCACTAATAGGAAGGGATAAGAGAACTGTGACATGCCATTCTAGGTATCTGCCAACCCAGAACCACGAAGTGCTATTTTGATAAACAAAGAATCCCAGATTACTTCTGTCCTGAGACAAAATGATCCAGAAAGGATTTATTCTTCAGACTGTAACTCAACAAGTCTTCTAATCTTCAATCTTCAAAACATTCTTCAGTTACTTGGTGAAAGATATATACTAAAAAAAATGTTTTCCTCTTTTTTCCATTGGGACAAGTAAAAGCACGTATTTGTTTATTCTAAGGATAAACTGAGCACTTACCTCTATAAGTTGTGATTTGTCATAATCTTTACGATGACGATAGATGCATTGACTAAGAAGAGAATATAACCTCTCAAGTTGATCAACTGCAAGATTGTTGCTTTTATCTACCAATAAATCAAGCAATTTCTAAGAAAAATTAGAAGAAAAGAGAATAAAATGAAGTTTGGTTTCATTTTTACACTGAAACAGATGTATTCAAATGGCTCGCCAATATGCACCATAGGCTATGGTGTAACAGTGACAAATTTAGAAGATTCTAAGGATTAGTTTATTCCCAAGACCATTCTCTAAACCCCTCAAAACACACATACCTCTTCTTTTACTAGAAGCCTTAAAGCACTTGTATTCCTAGGTAAAGTAAGAGATTATCAAAACTAGTTTTACTCAACTGCCTACAAACACAATAAATCTCTTTCCATTCATTTAACACTGACTGGGAATAGCAAAGCTTACCTTCAATCTCTCATGATCAACTATAAGAGGCGGCACAGGCTCAGACGGCTCTTCTGGAACCAGTTCCAGGCTTGTTGTTTTTGCCTGGTCTAAAATTAACTTACGGTATTTCTTTACTTTAGAAGCACCTACAATTGAAAAAAAAAAAAAAAAGCACTGCAGCAAACTATAAATTTTTCTACCCACCACAAAACTTTTTGGAATAAGGGTATATGCTGTAAATGATTTTTTTTTTTTTAAGATTTTATTTGCCAGAGAGAAAGAGTACACACAAGCTGGCAGAGAGGCAGGCAGAGGCCGTGAGAGAAGCAGGCTCCCTGCCAAGCAAGGAGCCTGATGTGGGACTCCATCCCAGGACCCTGAGATCATGACCTGAGCCGAAGGCAGCGGCTTAACCAACTGAGCCACCCAGGCGTCCCTGTAAATGATAATTTTTTAAAATAAGTAACCCAAATTGAAGAAACTTAAACCACAACTATGAAAGCCAAGTTATGTTAGAGTATCATATAATAAACAGATCCTCTTAAAGGAAGAGAAAAGCAATCATCACCTCTAAGCACTAACCTATAAATCGTCTTTACTCTTTTTACGATAGCCATCATTTTAAAAGTTAGAGCTTTCAGAATTGGAAGAGGGGAAACAACCTAGAAAAGCAGATACTCACACCAAGTGAGGCCAACCTGTCTATTTCTGTTGCAAGTTAAAAACAAAAAGAAACAAAAAAAAACTTCAACACTAACTGAAATTTATTTTCTCTTTTACACTGTCCAATTTTCTTTTCTTTTTTTTTTTTTTTTTTAATTTGACAGAGATCATAAGCAGGCAGAGAGAGAGGAGGAAGCAGGCTCCCCACTGAGCAGAGAGCCTGATATGGGGCTTGATCCCAGGACCCTGGGATCATGACCTGACCCGAAGGCAGAGGCTTTAACCCACTGAGCCACCCAGGTAGGTGCCCACTGTCCAGATTTCTATTAGAAATTTATCTGGTTTCTAACTTTTTTTTTTTTACATAAAAATATAAGCCCATTTAAAGTAATAGGGCTGGTGGTCTTTCCTATCTCAGAGTGAATTACACATAATCTAATTATTTTGCTTCCAACAACATACTGAGACCAGCTACACTGAAAAAAACAAAAAACAAAAAGCACCCCAGAAATCTGGAGGTGGCTGAGCATAATTTGACAGCACCAGGTACTCTGAGTGATAGAGAGGGCAGACAGGCCGTAAGACTTGTGATCCCGTAGGTAGGCATCTCTAAGAAAAAGCCAAGGTGGGGCGCCTGGGTGGCTAAGTGGGTTGGGCTGCTGCCTTCGGCTCGGGTCATGATCTCAGGGTCCTGGGATCGAGCCCCGCATCGGGCTCTCTGCTCCGCAGGGAGCCTGCTTCTCTCTCTCTCTCTCTCTCTCTCTCTCTCTCTGCCTGCCTCTCCGCCTACTTGTGATCTCTGTCTGTCAAATAAATAAATAAAATCTTTAAAAAAAAAGAAAAGAAAAAAGAAAAAAAGAAAAAGCCAAGGGGGAAGGAATGCAAAGACAAACTCAAACTGTTTGAACTTTGTTGTTGTTTTTTTTTAAAGATTTATTTATTTGTCAGAGAGAGAACAGGCACACAAACAGGGAGATTGGCAGGGTAAAGGGAGAAGCAGGCTCCCTGCTCAGCAGGGAGCCAGATATGGAACTAGATCCCAGGGCCTTGAGATCATGACTTGAGCTGAAGGCAGACGCTTAACCAACTGAGCCACCCAGGCATCCCTGTTTCAAAACCTTATAGCGGACCTGTCCCATCTCATAAACACTACGGAGAACCTTCCCCTTCCCTCCTGTGTTAGTTCTCTTACTCCCATGCCTTTAAACATTTCCCTCCAATCAATGCTTGCTATAAACAGTAAAAGAACCAAAATATTGCCTTGGGAAACATATACCTCCATATAGGAGAGATATTTTATATTTCAGACAGCTTCTAGAGTGAAAGTTTTTATTTACAGTTCAATTAACATATGCTAAGAGTTTTGTTAAGACCTTCTGTTCACATTACCAAATCCATGGACATCCAGGAGACTGAAAACTTGCATTAGGTAACCCTGCTCTGACAGAAGTGAAAATGTCAGGTAAAGCTTTTATACAACAAATTTATAAAGTTTTTAGATAACCAATTGAACATAATATTAATTTAAACCTTTTTTGCAAGCAACTAAAAATCTCATAGTGAAAGAACATTAAAAAGGACTCCTCACCTTATACCCAAAGTGCTTCATCAGGAAGATCTCTCCCTTTCTCCCTATTCTGTTACTCAACGCTAGCTTTAAAACATGTTTTAAATTCTATCATATGATAAACACAAAAAAATAAATAAATATCAGAATAAATACTCCCCTTAAAACTACCTTCTATTATTAAATATTGAAGAGAAAGAAAAATTCTCAACAGGTAGCATTTAAGAACATGGGCGCCTGGGTGCCTCAGTTGGTTAAGCGTCTGCCTTCAGCTCAGGTCCTAATCCCAGGGTTCTGGGATAGAGCCTTGGCATCTGCAGGGAGCCTGCTTCTCCCTTTCCCATTCCCCTGCTTATGCACTCTCTCTCTGTCAAATAAATGAAATCTTTAAAAAAAAAAAAAGACCAGTATACACACATATTCTTTATCCATCAAGATAATTCTAAGACTTTGAATAATTATCTTTCTACTTCCTACAACTGCTAGAGGGCTCAAAAACTTGGAGCAGGGTGCCTGGGTAGTACAGTTGGTTGGGGAGCTGCCTTTGGCTCAGGATTCGGGAGTCCTGGGATCAAGTCCTACACATCGGGATCCCTGCTCGGCAGGGAGTCTGCTTCTCCCTCTGCCCCCCTCCTTTTTCATGCTTTCTCTCAATCTCTCTCAAATAAAGAAATTAAAAAAAAAAAAAAAAAAGTTGGAGCAAAAAACTATTCCCACATAGCCCTGATCCCAAGCTAAAGCTAGATTCTAATTTACCCCATCCCACTATGGGCTAAAGAATGATAAACAAAGCAGGACTAGAAATTCCCAGGCCCCCTGTTCTGCTGCTGCTTAAAGGAATCACATAGCCATAGGAAGGCGGGAGCTAGCAGGGTGCTCTGAGTCTGCAAGAACAAGGCAGATCTGACAGCACAGGTTCTACTGCTTCTTATACCACCGGTTTTACAAAACAGTGGAGCCTCTTAGACTCAGCATCCCTTAGATTCAACTAACAGTGAATGCCTGGAATGAATACAGCTCCGTATGTGCCAGGCACAAAAAAGAGGCGATTTATGTACATGACTTATTTAATCCCTACAGTGACACCACTCTGAAGTTTAATTTAGAAGATGAAAAAAAAGATTGGAGAGCCTAAGTTACCAGCTCAAAGCCACATGAAAATAACAAACAGGAGAGGTAATTTAACTTGAATGTACATGAGCATAGGATACCATAGAGTATCTAGTATCCAACTCTTCTCAGCCAAGCCTACCTCACCCCAATCATTCTTATTAGAATTCCATCTTCTTAACACCTGTGGGCTTACTCAGCCTTTATCCATAAATCCTTTCGGATAGGGATAATAATCAGGTGGGAGGCAAAAGAGTAAGCAGCCAAGAAAGAGATGCTTTCTAGACCATAACCCTCTGAAATTCCTACCAACATTTACTAGGCATGAATATGCACACTTTCCTAGGGAAAAAGATTAAAGTTTAACAGATTCTCAGAGGGGTATAACTGCTTACCAACTAGTGCTACTGGGGACCAAACAAAATATGCCATTAGTTAACTCTGGAATTTAAAACTTCAATTTTTAAAAAAAATATTCGCTCTACCTTCTTTATCCAATTCTGCATCTTTAACCTCCACTTCGGGGCTGGGTTCTAACTTCTCATTACTGCTACATTCCAGGGCATCTAGTTTCTCAGGATCATCTCCATGATGTTCATTCGAAGTTTCTGGTTTTTCTTTTGACTGGTCCTCTGGGACAATCTTTTGTTCAGAACTACATTTGTCACCACTACCACAGAAAGAGACTACTTCAGCTTTGCCATTCTGACACTCCAGAACTGGTATTCCTTCAAAACTGTCAGTGGAGGCCTCACCATTTAGACAGCTTCCTTTAAGGAAAGGCTCTTTCCTAGATGTCTGTTCTGGATTTAGAGAACCGCTGCTGTTGACGAGCAGAGACTCATTGGAACTTTCCTCTTCAGTAGATGCAAAGTTCTCCTTCGTGCCCGCTCCATTGTTAAGCCTCTGCCCCTGGTCCATGTCCATGATGTCACATGATGATTCGTCATTGGTCATAGAGAGATCTCCGGTCTCTTCGCCATTTTCTTCATGGCAGTCAGTGCTTACCTCAAACTCTCCATTCTCTAGCAATTTCCTGTCCTCTGTATGGTTCTCGTAGTCTGCAAATTTAGTGTCCTCTTCATCTTTTTTTAAATTATTGACTTTCCTTTTCTTAATAATTCCTTTACCCCACTGTGATCGCCGCCTCGATTTTCTTCGAACTCGAACTATTTTAGAGAGAAGGAAAACAGGTATATAGAACTTGGAGTGCAACACTTGTTTTACAAATGTTCACTATACTAAGACCCAAAAGAAAATAAACCCATACTGGTTTAACACACAAGAACTACTTAGCTCTTTTTTTTCTCTTTTTTAAAGATCTTATTTATCTATTTGACAGAGAGAGAGATCACAAGTAGGCAGAGAGGCAGGCAGAGAGAGAGGAGGAAGCAAGCTCCCCACTGAGCAGAGAGCCCGATGCAGGGCTCAACCCCAGGACCCTGAGACCACGACCTGAGCTGAAGGTAGAGGCTTAATCCACTGAGCCACCCAGGCACCCCACTACTTAGCTCTTGAAATCCAAGCTGACTAATCCTCACAACCTACAAGGAGAATGAATATGAAGTCAGTGTTGAACTCTGAAGGATGAAAATTTTTTTTTAATTGAGTATAAGTTTACCCAGCATTAATTTTTTTCTATTATCCTAGATTCTACTTTATAGCTAACAGCCAGGGGCCAAGCATATAATATGTAGGGAATGACCAACTACATTACCAGGCTACCTAGAAAATTGAGGGCCACAGCCCCAGATTTCCAACAAGAAAATGAGTGCTTTGCCAGCAAAATCACCCCAAAGCTCCTAAACCATGGAAGAAAATGAACACATGATCCATTGTATCAAGACAGAACTGTTACAGATGTCCCACAAATAACTATCTACTGCCTCTCCTTCCAGAGGAGGAATCACCCACAGAAAGTACAGTAGTAAACAGAAATCCTACAAAGTTTGTAGACAATTTGGTTAGACAACTGTTAGCCTCCTCTGCTATAAATGGTTCACCAAGCAGATCAAGTGGTTACACACTTGTTATTTGAAAATATGTAAAAAGGGGGGGTGCCTGGGTGTCTCAGTCAGTTAAAAGTCCAACTCTTGATTTTGGCTCAGGTTATGATCTCAGGGTCCTGAGATCGAGCCCCATGTTGGGCTCTATGCTCAACCCGGGGTCTGCTGGTGCCTCTCCCTCTGCTCTTCCCTCTACTCTCCTTCAAATAAACAAACAAAATATTTAAAAGAAAAGAAAATATGGAAAAAAGTTAAGCCCTCTGCTATCAAGGCAGCAACAACATTAACAACCACTGAAAATATCAGTGATGTAAAAAGGAAGACCTACAGAAGCTGTAAAGACTATATTCATCTCAGACACTGGGGAGGGTATGTGCTATGGCGAGTGCTGTGAATTGTGTAAGACTGATGAATCATACACCTGTAACCCTGAAACAAATAATACATTATATACTAATTAAAAAAATAATAATAATAAAAAAAAGAACACATTCATCTCCAGATGCCAGAAACCATCATGAGCTTTAGGAGTACTTCCAGTAACAATGGGCCCAGGAACCTTTAATTCCCCATATATATGTTTACAAATTTTTCATCCTTTCAACTTTAATCCTTACTGAGTCTCTTTAGAGACATCCAGGTATTCACAGGAAATTGACAAATATTGTCTTAAATATTACTTTTTTTCTTATCTAAGAATAAATCTACAAAAGGGTCTCTGAAATGATTTCCCAAATTCAAGTTATTTTGTCACTTGGTTCAAAATAGATTTTGTCTTCAAAAACAAATCATGAGAATCATCTCTCCATTCCTATTTCCCCTGCTAATTTCTATTTTCATAATTTATACTTACAGGGTAATTGGAGAAGAAATTTGTTACTAGTTTACTGTTAAAAGCTGTATATAAAAGCTAAAGTGATGGGCATTTGTAAGTATTCCATTAACTATATGAAAAACTAATCTAGTCCACATTAAAAGTGAAAAAAAAAATCAGCCTGCTCTTTCTCTAAAAGGTAGAGCTGTTAGGTTTTTACTGACAATCACTCCAAACACTGTGACCTCACTTATTCTCCAGCAACACAATCATAAACAGTTCCCCTTTCTTTCCTCACTAAGCCATCTAACTCTACAGCAAGAAGCAGCTAAATTCTATTCAATCAAGAGCCAGCTCAATGACTTGATCTGTGGGCACTAAGTAAAGGCTTAGAAGGCCTAACAAAGCTTCATCCCAGCTAAGAACAAAGAAAATGTTCTCATTTGAGAGAAGGTCAAATTAGAGATACTTTTCTCCTCTTTATATAATTATTTCTAATTGTGAGTATGGTAAAATAAAAAAAAAAAATTAATCATACAAGCTCCAAAAGAATGGGAATTTTGGTTTTAAGCACTGCTGTATCTCTACAGCACCTGACATGTGGTAGTAGTATCCATTTATGGAACTAATCTTTCATATACTACTTCCTTTTACAGAAGCACGTTGTCTGAAAAACCAATATGGGGACACAATATTTAGAGTCAATTTTTATAGCCTCTTTGAGCTTATTTTCAAAACTAAAACCTTATGAAAGCAACTCTATCTTAAGGATATTTAGATTTATAACTCAAGTAAATTAATGTGAAACAGGCAAATGATGAGTCACATATGCCATCTACTGGTAAGAGAAAACTAAACTCACATTTGTAGATTAAAATAACATTTAAATGTTTAAAGGAACTTAAACTGCTTAAAGCTAATTTTCAATGGGTTTTAGTAAATATTTGTATCAGGTGCAGAGAATATACAGGATTTCAAGGTTAAAATTCGAGTGCTACATTACATAATCCAGGTCATGATCATGATCCAAGATACTACATCAAAGAGCTTTAATCAATTTCATGGAACCAAATGTACTACTAAGTCCTTCAAATTTTCTCACATATGAATGCCAAATACCACAGAGAAAAGAGCTGAAAAAAAAAAAAAAAAGAATCTGATTCATTCATTCAAATGCAATGCTATTGGTGAAAGAACATATTATAGCCAGCTTTACTGAGAGTTTCAACAGTATGACCACCTTTATACCAGAACAGCATATATCTTCCAAGGGTGGCTATCTTCAGCAAACATATGGACTATATTAGGAAAGTGCTGTGTTCGTTAACATTTGTCTTTCAGAAATCTTATAAATCAGCATGAATGAGCACAAGTGACAAAAACCTAGAACAATGAATTTTCCCTTTCTAAATACATCTCACTTAAACAAAACTAGATTTAAAAGGCTGTACAAATTATTTATTTATTTATTTATTTATTTATTAAAAAGATGTACAGAGGAGTATCTGGGTAGCTCAGTTGTTAAGCATCTACCTTTGGCTCAGGTCATGATCCCAGGGTCCTGGGATCAAGCCCCACCTCGGGCTCTCTGCTCAGTGGGAAGTCTGCTTCTCCCTGTCCCACAACCCCTGCTTGTGTTCCCTCTCTGTCTCTCTTGGTCAAATAAATAAATAAAACCTTAAAAAAAAAAAAAAGAAAGAAAAAGAAGTATCTCCTGAATTAGGCCCTCTTTCTCTACAGTTAGAGAAGTATACTTCTATCCCACCACACAAGTTCTTCACCTCTGGATAGAGAAAAGATGAGAAGACCTGTGAGAACACAGCAGCACCTAGTCTGTGTCCCCAACTCCTAAAAAATCTGCATCCTTCTCAGCTCTTCCCACTACTGGATAACATGGTCTCAAACACTCACATGCACATTTATTTGCAGAGTTGTGCCAGACATCCAATGGATTTCTTTGTTTGTGCCGAAATGCCTCTTCAACTCTAGTTTCAGTCTTCCGAGCTCCAGTGCCATGAGGATTTATTTGTTCTGCTGTTACCGATAAGCCTGCGGGCAAAAGATAAGCAACACCTATTTTAATATTCCCAGCTACATAAACCAACATGGTTTTAAAAAAAGTCTGAAATAAAGAACTAAGTTTTAGTCATTAATTACACCTGGACAGTTTGTAATTCAGATGAAAACAGTATCTTTTGTTTAAAGATGAGAAAGAAATTAGATATAAAATCAAAAAGAAATAACCCAGCAGGCCATGCGGAACACTTAATCCCCAAAGGAACCCTATGTTTACTCGGCTTAATTTGCAAAGCCACACAGTCTTATGACTGTAAGACAATGATAAGATTTTTTCTAAGTTACTATTTCTGCCATCTTAGAATGTATAAGTGTTTGTTGGGTCTTTAAACCTCATTCACTCGAACTGTTTTCATCTGGTATTAGGTGCCTGTCAAACCACACTGCAGGAAGTTTGGTTTTCCTACACTGATCTTCCTAAGAGTAACCACTCCATCTCAATTTCCTTCACTAGACTTGTTTCTTCTGTGTGGTCATTAAATATTGATCTTTCTCGGGGTTGTCTCTGGAATCCCTTTTCTTCTCACTCTGATCTATACCTTCTACCAAAAAGTATCACTCATGCCTTCGGCTTCTATCATCATTACATAATAATTCCTAAATCCACATGTTTAGCCCAAGCACCTCTTGAGCTTCTGATCCCTATACCCAACTTCCTATTTGGTATCTCCAATTGGGTATCATAAGATGGGTCAAATTAAAGCTAACTAGTTTATCTTTCCTCAACAAAAAACCCGTTCATCCCTATCTCTATAAAGATATTCCCTACCTCTACTGATAGTATTAGCATCTACTAAGTATTAAATCAGTCATATGAGTAGCCAATTTTGACTCTTCTTCCCTTCACAATAGCCTCCTCCCCTGCCCCAATTTACATTTATACCATTCCCTCTTCGTAATAATTAAAACTCTGCACAACTCCAACATCTTTTTTCCCCCAAAAGCTTTAACGAGGTACAACTTACACGACAAAAAAAAATCACTCATTTTAAGCATACAATTAAGTGATTTTTAGTAAAGTTACAGAGCTATGCAATCACCAGAGAAATCCAATTTTAGGTAACTACCCCAGGCCATCACGAATCTACATTTCGTCTCCACAGATTTGTCTTTTGTGACTGAATTCTTTCACTTCAGGTAATGTTCCTGAGGTTCATCTATGTTGTACCATGTGTCAATAATTTGTTCCTTTTTATGGCTGAGCAGTATGCCATTTTATGATATACCATTTTGCTTACCCATTCACCAGAAGATGGACACTTGCATTGTTTCCAGTTTTTAGTTGCTGTGAATAGTCTTTGTAAGTGCATATGTTTTCATTTCTCTTGGGCTGTTTCCAGGAGTAGAATCATGGGTCGTATAGTAAATGTTATACTTAATTTTTTAGAAACTGCCAAACTGTTTTCCAAACTGGCTCCAACAGTTTCTTGACTAGTCTCTCATCCTCCTATCCTGACATATTGAGACCTTGCTATTTCCTGCTGCCAAAGTAATTTACCAATTCATTTCACAGTTTAAAATATTTCAGTGACTCATACTGAGTATGGCAATGGTTCTCAAACTTTAGTGTACAAAAAAAACACTTGAATAGTTCATTAAAGTACAGATTTCTCAGCCTTACTACTCTCAGAGAATCTAATTCACTAAGTCTAATAAGCTGATGTGGGTATTAGGCACACACACACTTTGAAAAACACCTACCTACAGAATAAAGTCTTAAGCTCCTCAGCATTGGCATCGATTCATTCAAATATTTATAGGATAGTTCTAGGGACTGCAGTAGAGCTACAAATAAGCCATTCATAATACTTATATTCCAAATAAGAAAGAGAGACACAAAAAAAAGACAAAATGCCATGTGCTATAGTGGCCAGTGCCTATATTAGATTAGGTAACCAGGGAAGGCCTAACAAAGTAGGAAAAAAGCTTCTTAATTTCAGTGTTCTTGACTCTGCTCACCTTTATTTTCCACCATTCCATCAAGCTTCATCAATACCAGTTTGTAGTTCTTCAAATATACCATGTTATTTCATATCTCTGTGCCTTTACACATGCTATTATCTGCTGTGCTTACAAATACCTCCTACTCCTCTGTCACTGCCTCCCTTCTTCTGCTCCACTAGTAACAACACTCCTTTATTCATTCCCCAAACTCTAGACAAAATGCTGGGATCCCTAAAAAGAGGTCTTTCCTCTGTGCTATAAACATGTTCGACCAATTAATACATCTCAACAGTACTTGATTTGTTTTATAATTCTGTCTCCTACTAAGTGAGTTCCTCAAGGACAGGCTTATACACTGAATGAACAAACCATATTTGCTAATTCTGTTAATTTTATATTAATAAAACTACACATATATGCCAACAGGGAAAACACAAACTGTATTCCTAAAAACTTTTAAAAAGTAAACCCTCTACAGATATGAAAGCCTATAAATCCTTTAAGAATAAGAATCAAAAATTAACAGATCTACTCCTACAAAAAAAAATTTCACTGAAAAGAACTTTCTGTAATTTGCACTGCTGTACTTCCTAAAACTGTCACAGAAAGTAAAATTTTAAAATACATTTGAGAATTTGCATGGCACATTAGTATCAGGAATATATAAAGTCTATGCCTCAAAGGAGATTATTTTCATAATACCAGCAACACTAAAGAAACATCATTTGGTAACACTCAGTGATTTCTTGGTCTTCAGGAGCAAGCTCATTTCCATAACTCACCTCTTTTTATTCTTGCTTCCTTAATTTCTTCACAGAGTTTATTAAATTCTGGATCCAATTCTGCTGCAATGATGGCATGTGCAGTGTCCTTCAGGGTACAAGCCCTGTGCCTAATTATTTTATCTGTTAAAAAAGTTGGTATACTTGAAATAACATAAACAAAGGGCATCTTAAAAAGAGAAAGCAAAGAATACAAACATTTAAATAAAACTGTAAAAAGCATTTCAAGGTGAGAAACAAGCTCATTTAAATGATGAGTAAAATATGAATATAATACACCACTTAGTCACCTTGATAATTCTCTGAAAACTGTATTTTTTAGAACTTCAAAGTACAGGTGACCCTTGCACAACAGAGGGTCAGAGGTGCCAAATCCTCACATAGTCAAAAACCTATAACTTTGACTCCCCCCAAAATAGTAATAGCCTAGTAATAGCCTAATGTTGACCAGAAATCTTACAGGTAACATAAATAATCTATTAACACAAATTTTGTATATTAAATGTATCATATACTATATTCATACAATACAGCTAGAGAAACGAAAATGTTAAAAAAAAAATAAGAGAAAATATATTTATAGTACTGTACTGAATTTACCAGAAATAAAAAAAAATCCATGTGTAAGTGGACCTATGTAATTCAAACCTGTGTCCTTCAGGGTCAATTGTACAAGGCCTATTTAACAACTCATTATCTCAAAGATACAAAGCTTTATTTTGTATTTTTAAAAAACAAAAATGTATGATGTTCAATAAAAAAATGTTAAGAGATTCAGAGGACATTAACCATATGTCCAGCATCAGAGTTGTCACAGATAAATACTGAGGATCAGAGAATCTTATATAATTTTCTCCATAAGTTAAAACTGGTCAAAACTGTGAAGAAAATAATATACCCTGAAGATAATACACCCTAAGTAACAGTGACCTATTAAAAAACCTAACAGAAACAAAAAAATACAGCAAGACACTCTAAGCTGAAGACTGCTAGACAGTGTAAAAATCACAGATAAGGGGCGGGTGGCTCAGTGGGTTAAAGCCTCTGCCTTCGGCTCAGGTCATAATCCCAGAGTCCTGGGATTGAGCCCCGTGTCAGGCTCTCTGCTCAGCGGGGAGCCTGCTTCCTCCTCTCTCTCTGCCTGCCTCTCTGCCTACTTGTGATCTCTGTCAAATTAAAATAAAAATCTTAAAAAAAAAAATCACAGGTAAATCAAGAAGGGAAATACACACACCCGTCTACCTGGCTAGGTAAACTACAGCTGACACTTGCACGGAGTCTCTGGTTTACAGTAATCCAGAAGCCCCTATTCATGAACAGTACAACATAAAAAGTACTTCTGAGAGCTATGCAGCTCTGAAATACCAAAAGGAAAGGGGTGCCTGGGTGGCTCAATTGGGTAAGCATCCAACTCTCAATTTCATATAGTGTCGGGCTCGCACTCAGCCAGGAGTCTGCTTGTCCCCCTCCCTCTGCTCCCCCCACCCCGACTCCTCTAAAATAAATAAATAAAATATTTTTTAGAAATAAAAATAAAAAAATAAAAATCAAGTAAATATATCAAGGTCACTTATTTTACAAAGTGTCAAGAACTAAAACCCCAAGTCTCAAAATAACATCTGCTTTTCAACCCTAGTAAAGGCAAAAAGTATAGATGGACATTTTTTTGTAACTGCTCTTATGAGAAAGCCATAACAGTTCATGGTGGAAATCTTACAAAAATACATAACACTCAAAAGGCAACACTGGTATATTTCCTTGCAACACATTTCTCTAAACATTCATTCAATAAATAATGGCAACTGTACCAGAACCTGAGCCAGGTAACGCTACATGGTAATGAACAAGAGAAGTCCCCACTTCGAAGAAAATTTTCATATTAGTATAGGACAGAGATGTTAATCAAATAATCCCTCATACACACATATAAACATTTCCCTCACCCTTCCCACATCCCCCCAAATCTTGAGTAATGGCTATGAGGAAAACCCACATGGTATTTGGTGTGGGGGTAAATTTGAATTGGACAAGTAAGCAAAGGCCTCTCTGAAGAAATGGAATTTAAACTGAGACTGAAAGCACGCACTGGAAGCCACCTGAAGAGTGGGGGGTAAATCAGCGTAGGTTCAGAAAATACCATGGGAGAAAGTTCTGGAGTAAAAAGATCTTAGAGATTTCAAAAAACTAAAAGGCAGCCTCTGTGGTTAGAATACAAATAAACAGGGTACCTGGTTGGCTCAGTTGGTTAAGTGTCTGGTTAAGTGTCTGTTCAGCAGGAAGTCTGCTTCTCCCTCTGCCCCTCATCCCCCTTGTGCTTGCTCTGTCTTTCCCTCCCTCTCTCAAATAAATAAATAAAACCTTAATTAAATAAAAATAAAAAAGAGGGGCACCTGGGTGGCTCAGCTGTTAAAGTGTCTGCCTTCGGCCCAGGTCATGATCCCAGGGCCCTGGGATCAAGCCCTACATTGGGCTCCCTGCTCAGCAGGAAGCCTGTTTCTCCCTCTTCCACTCCCTCCTGCTTGCGTTCCCTCTCTTACTGGCTCTCTCTCTCTCTCTCTCTCTGTGTCAAATAAATAAGTAAAATATTTTTAAAAATTTTAAAAAAGTACAAGAGACAAATGGGAATCTGACTATTTAAAGGACTCAGACTTTATCTAAGAGCAATGAAAAGTCACTAAAAAGATCAGAACAGGGAAGCAACATGATTTAAATGAAGATCTTCAAAAGCTCATCTCTAGGGGCACCTGGGAAGCTCGGTCAGTTAATCAACCATGTCTTGACTTTGGCTCAGGTCATAATCTCAGGGTCATGGGATCAAGCCCCACATCAGCACCGAGTCTGCTTGTCCCTCTCCCTCTGATCACCCCTGCTCAGGGGCGTGCACGTGCTCATTCTTTCTCTCTCAAATAAATAAATAAATAAATAAAACCTTTTTAAAAAAAGAAGATCATCTCTAGCCATTACCTGGGAACTATTCTGAAGGGGTCAAGAATAAAAACAGGGAACATAATCAGAAGAAGGCTCTTTTTTTTTTTTTTTTTTTTTTTTAGTGAGAGAGGAGAGCAAACTGAACGAGGGTGGAGTAAGACTGGGGGTGGTGAAAAAAAGATTACAGACTTGAAATATGTTCTCAATAATGCAACTTGATGATGAAGTGCAGGGTGAGGTATGGATCAAGGATAACTCTCTAGCTTCTTGCATAAAAAATGGGAAAATGGAAGTAATACTTATAAAGATATAAAAAAATTAGAGAAAAAATTGAGAGGGAAGGAGGAAAAATGTCAGAAATTAAAGAGTTTATTTTGATATGTGTAAAAACAAATATCCAAAGGAAATAGCATAAAAATATGAAGGTAAATGAATATAGGTCTCAAGAATCTATGACCAAAAAACCACAACTGTATAATCTGAATTTATTATTTAACATTCTCTTCTTCCCTAAGTCTTAAAAACAAAAAGGATATATTAGAGATATTAAACTCCACATATTTAAAGTATACATTTGATCACACCAAAGAGAATAAAACATATTGGAATAAACTTAACCGAAGAAGTAAAAGACCTGTACTCTGGAAACTACAAAACACTGAATAAAGAAACTGAAAGTGATACAAATAGATGGAAAAATACTACATGTTCATGGATTGGACAAATTAATATTGCAATCTGCAGATTCAATGCAATTCCTATCAAAATGCCAACAACATTTTTCACAAAACTAGAACAAAGAATACCAAAATGCACACTGAACCACAAAAAACCACAAGTAGCCAAAGCAATCTGAGAAAGGAAAACAAAACTGGAGGTACACAATTTCAGATTTCAAGATGTACTACAAAGCTGTAAGAATAGAAACAGTGTAGTCCTGTACAAAAACAAGACACGGGGATCAACAGAATAGAAAACCCAGAAATAAACCCACGCTTACATGGGCAATTCATCTATGACAGTAGTGACAAGAAGATACATGGGGAAAAGACAGTCTCTTCAACAAATGGTGTTGGGAAAACTGGACAGCCACATGCATAAAAATGAAACTGGACCACTTTGTTACATCATACACAAAAACAAACTCAAAATGCATTAAAGACTTAAGTGTGAGAACTGAAACCATAAAATTCCTAGAAGAGAACACAGACAGTAATTTCCCAGACATTAGCCTTAGCAACATTTTTCTAGGTAAGTCTCCTCAGGGAAGGCAAACAAGAGCAAAATTAAGCTTCTGAGACTATGCCAAAATAGACCATTTACTTTCACTGTAACTGATGTGATTAATTTGTAAGGTTGTTATTTATTTTCCACTTGTTCCATTTGCTCTTTGTTCCCTTCTCCTCCTTTCTCTTACTTCTTTTGGATGTGTACTTATATTTGATCCCATTTTATCTCCTTGTTGGTTTATTAGCTCTAACTATTTGCTGCACTACTACCAGCCCTCCTCGAATTTAAGGAGTATTTCTTTTCTCTGGTCTCAGACAGTTTCCTCCCAAGTATACACCAGTGTTCAGCTCAAGACAGGAAGAAGATCTTCTGCAGATATCTAGAGTGCTCTCTGTGCAGCTTTCTTTCTGCCCTGAGAACTCCACCTGCTTTGACCTCCTTACATTCCCAGCTCTGTCTCTGTAATTCAGGTAGACTTCCAAGTCCTGCCTGGGCTCTTTCTTCCTTCCTGTACCACAGTCTGGAAATTCTCCAAGCAACTACAGTGCTCAACTTATTTGTTTCTCATCTTTTGGGGAACACTATCCTTCATTTCCTGATATCTAATGACTTCAAAATTGTTTTTTCACACATTTTATTCAGTTTCTTTCACTGTTTCAGGTAGGAGGGAAAATTCAGTTTCTTTTACCCATCATAGACAAAATCAGAAGTTTCCTGGTAACTTCAAATATTGAGAACCAAACCATAACGATATGTAAAAATCCAAACTAGGATGTAACTTAATTTTTCAAAACTATTACTCTACTGTTAGAAGTTTTAGTTGCTCCAAATTTTAGATACTACACAATAAAAACCTAAATTAAACATCCTTAGAAGTAGTTATACTTTCAAGCTGATAATACAATGTTTGTGGTGCATGTGATACCACAATTTTCTGCCACTGGCTTTCTACCCCAGCTTGAAAAAGCTAAGAAAGAGAGAAGTGAAAATATAAAGCCATGTATCTGACACATTATCAATCTAAAATAACTCAGTGGTCTTTCTTTTTAAATGTATGCCTCCCACCCATATTCCATCCACACTTAAATGGGAAATGAATGAATGAATGAATGAACGCATGAATGAAAAAAAGAACCATAAAAATTTCCCGCTGGTCTGAAGGATAAGGAATTTATTCTGAAGAGCATCTGCATTTATGAGGAAATAGTATTTTTCATGTGACTATCATTGTAATTATTTTTAATCATTCTTAGCTTAGAATTGTGTCTATGTTTATACACAGCAAAGAATCATAAGCTTATAGAACATTAAAACCAGAACAGATGTCATGTTTTCAAACTTCATCTTTTTTGAAAGGTGGGAGGGGGTAATCTTAGAACCTTATAAGCATGTGATGAAAATGAAAAATTATACATGTATACAATTTCGGATGCTGTTCTATAGACTCTCATGGACATCAGACTTAAAATCCTTGTTTTAAAATGTTAAGTTATGTATTTACTACTTCTTTTGTCTCATATTTATGATCTTAAGAATCTCAAAATCCACATAATATGAAAGTAATAAAAGCACAACGAAAAAACCACACACACTGGCTCTGAGGACAGAACTCAACCCATTCAGTTGTTCCATATAAGATTTGTGGATATGCACACTAAGTACGTAACCTCTGAGCCTCAACGCCCTTATATCTATAAAATAAAGGTAGGATCACCTACATTTTTGGGGCAAACTGATGAGTATCTATAAAATTAATTGAATTACTACTTTCCTCAACACCCCAAAACCAAATAATCCTGTCAAGAAATGGGCAGAAGACATGAACAGCCATTTTTCCAAAGAAGACATACAAATGGCCAAGAGACACATGAAAAAATGCTCAACATCACTCAGCATCAGGGAAATACAAATCAAAACCTCAATGAGGGGGCACCTGGGTGGCTCAGTGGGTTAAAGCTTCTGCCTTCGGGTCAGGTCATGATCCCAGGGTCCTGGGATTGAGCCCTGCATCAGGCTCTCTGCTCAGCGGGGAGCCTGCTTCCCCCTCTCTCTCTGCCTGCCTCTCTCCCTACTTGTGATCTCTGTCAAATAAATAAATAAAATCTTAAAAAAAAAAAAAAAAAACTCCAAAAACCTCAATGAGATACCACCTCACACGAGTCAGAATAGCTAAAATCACAAGTCAGGAAACAAGAGATGTTGGCAAGGATGCAGAGAAAGGGAAACCTTCTTACATTGTTGGTGGGAATGCAAGCTGGTACAGGCACTGTGGAAAACAATATGGAGGTTCCTTAAAAAGTTAAAAACAGAATTACTCTATGACCCGGGAACTGTACTACTATTTATCCAAAGGCTACAAACACAGTGATTTGAAGGGGCACCTGCCCCCCAATGCTTGTCGCAGCAATGTCCACAATAGCCAAACTGTGGAGAGAGCCCAGATGTCCATCAATAGATAAATGGATAAAGAAGATGTGAGGGGTGTGTGTGTGTGTGTGTGAAACAGAATATTACTCAGTCATCAAAAAAGCAAGCAAGCAAGCAAGCAAGCAAGCTTACCATTCCATCATGCACAGAACTAGAGGGTATAATCCTAATATAGAGGGTATAATGCTAGTAAGTATAGTGCAAAGTAAGTCGATCAGAGAAAGACAATTATCATATGACTTCACTCACATGTGAACTTTAAGAAACAAAATAGAGGAGCATAGAGGGGAAGGGAGGGAAAAATAAAATAAGATGAAATCAGAGAAGGAGACAAACCATAAGAAACTCTTAACTATAGGAACACACTGAGGGCTGTTGAAGGCGAGGCGGGTGGGGGGCTAGGGTAACTGTGATCAGCATACAATGAGCACTGGGTGTTACATACAACTGATGAATCACTGACCTCTACCTCTGAAACTAATAATACACCATATGTTAATTAACTGAATTTAAATAAAATTAAATTAAATTTAAAAAGAATCACTGCTTTTATGAATGTAGTAACTATTATCAATGCGTCAGTGTATCTTTTGTATTTTGGCAAACAGAAGTACATTAGCTGTCCTTTTCCTATAAAATTATTAAGAAAGATTAACATTTTGGGATGCCTGGGTGGCTCAGTGGGTTAAAGAAAGATTAACATTTTAAGCAAAACTAATTTTTATGGGATAATTTTTCATCTCAAATTATTTCATAAAAAAGATATTTCGTGTATTTACTGGCTCATATCTCCATTATGTTATCATGTCTCCACTTTATAATTTCTATGTAATTTGAAACTCCTTCAGTTAGTACCTAACAAGAGAACAACTGATGAAATTTACTCACTGGCCACATTTACTAAAAACATGCTCCATACATACACCTGCACAGATCCTGTTCCCAATCAGCTTAGAGTTGAACACAAGGTATAAGGATATGTGAACAAGTAACCACCTCGGGCCAAGGGAGCAGGTGGTGGAGAGGTAGGTAAAAACTGTCTCAGAAAAGTTACACAGTGCTAAAAAAATAAAAAATAAAAAAAAAATAAAAAAAAAAAAAAGAAAAGTTACACAGTGCTATGATTCCAAGATAAAGGGATGACTTATAACTGGAAGGACATTAAAAAAAAAACAAAAAAAAACTTTCACGAATGTAGCTTTTAGTATTCCTTGAAGGGTAAGTGGATTTTAAAAGATACATGTAGTTTTAAAAACAATGTACTCTATGTAACTTACACCTATAAAACCGGTTTACAAAGAAAAAGCTATACACTCTCCCAAGAGGGGCAATACATTTAACAAAGGTACCATAAGTTCCAACAGTAAGACTCGACCTAAACTGAGAAATGGGACCTAAATTTCCTAGGAGAGGATTCCTCCTAGGCTTCTCTTTCTTCTCATCCCGTATACCACCTCTATGATCTCATTCACTCCTACACGCTGATAACTCCAACCAAGTTTTTTGCCCAAATGTCTCCCAAGCTCCAGAACTGTATACACAACTACTACTCTGCAATATCTGTTTTATCTGAGTGCACCAAAAGTTAACTCATACTAACATGTCCGAAATTAAATATAGCATAATGCCTGTCAACCTGTTCCTCCACTCGTTTCCTCCTTATAGTCCTTAACCACTCAGACCAAACACTCAGAAATCATTCTCGATTTCTGTCAGTCACATCTAATCAATCCGTCACTAAGCCCTCTGTGTTCAATCTCACTAAGCCTACTACATAGGCTTTAGGCATCTTCCAGGCCAGAGCTGTACATTTCCAGCACTGACCACAACTTATCCGTAAGAGAGTATCTCACACATGGGTGCTCAGTAAATGGAGACTTGGTGAGAAGGGGAATCAATTAATTTCCATTCACTCTTCCACCCGATTCCACACTGTCCCACCCTATTCTCCAGCCACATTCATTTTTTTTTTTTAGAATCTTGTACACTACTTCTCTCGGCCTGGAATGAATGCCCTTCCTAACCTTAGTCATTTCTGGGTAGTGTCTTCTCCTCTGTGCTCTATTCATACTGTGTACGTATTTCTAACAGAGACCTTATAAAACTGCATTATAATCATCTGTGGTCACTTCAAGACAAAATTTTTAATTGCCACTTCTATGCTATCTCTATACCTTAATAACCTATTATAATTACAGGGGCACCTGGGTGGCTCAGTTGGTTAAGCATCCGACTCTTGATTTTGGCTCAGGTAACGTTCTCAGGGTTCTGGGATTGAGCACCATGATGGGCTCCGTGCTCGAGGTGGGGTGGGGAGGGGTTCTGCTTGAGGATTTCTCTCCCTCTCCCTCTGTTCCTCTCCCATTCATTCTTACTCTTGCACTCTCTCTAATAAATAAATAAATCTTTTAAAAAAATAAATAAAAATAAGTAGAGCCTTTAAAGAGGTAATTAAGGTAAAATAAGGTTGCATGAATAGGCCCTAATCCAATCTGTGTCCTTATGTGAGAAGAGGAAATTTGGATAGAGACACCAAGGGTTTGTGCACACAGAGAAATGACCACATGAGGGCACAGCAAGAAGGTAGCCATCTGCAAGCCAAGGAGAAGTCTCAAGAAAAACCAAACCTGCTGACACTTTCATTTAGGACTTGGAGCCTCCAGAACTGTAAGAAAATTAATTTCTGTTCTTTAAGCCTCTTTAAGTCTATAGCACTTTGTTATGAAAACTCTCTCAAACTAATACCATAACACATAGCATAATGTCTGCCACAGAGCAATTATTCAACATGTATTACATCTGCATATCTCTACCGTTAAGAGACAAGGACTATCACAATCATCTTTGTATTCTAAGCACCCGGTTCAGTAACTAGTACATGGTACTCACAAACACTAATAGAAAATATTAATGGGTTTGGCTGAAGCACAGCCCACAGAGGGCTCCAAAAGCTAGGGTAAAGCTGTGAGCTTTTTTCCTAAGCAAACTGGTACAAAACAGAAGATTCTGAGAAGACTACAAGACTAAGTCTGAACTTTCACCAAAATGAGCTCAATGGTCTGTTTGTGAATGAGACTGGGGGCTAGAGAATGTATTGTCTACAAGACAAAGAATGGGGAATGGCTTAACATATACAGTCCCATAAGATAATAATTAGGGTCAAATATCTGAGATACTAGTTACATTTAGAACTATAAGTTAAAATCCTTCTGGCTAACATATTTAATTTCTGTCCACATCATCCTCAAGGGAGAGAATCTGGGTAAACACTTAGGCAACATGGATAGCTTCCAAAATACTGGCTTTTGTCTTCTATGTATATGCTAGTTTTTTTCCCAAATGGCCAAGAGCTCTGCAAAACAGAACACTGTAAGCTTCCAAATACTCATGGGAGCTTGTAAAAGTAATACAACACTCATGTAATTTCTACTTGCTACACAACAGACCCTGAGGTTGTTTTCCTAATACATAACAAGTGGTTCTGCTGCTAAGAAAAAAATAAGCCTCTTAACTTAAAGATACGAAATAATCTAAGAGCCAAAATCGTGCTTTTGAATTATATCACACTCTTTGCATCTAAAACAGTGAAGAAAGAAGTTATAAGTGCACCATGTCAGCTCTGTGAGATAGAGCCTTATTCTTTGATTATACAACTGCATCAGATAGGAAAAGCTTATTATGCACCAAAAACCATGGTTTCTTCCTCAAAAGTAGTATTATTTCAATGTGTTTATAATTAAGGAACATAGGGTGAAAAATCTGAATTGATCAGATTAACCTTTATGATTAACCCAATGTGGTTATAATTAAGCAAATCTGGAGTGACCTCCACTGGCTTTCTCTAACCATTCAAATTTATTTTTCACTATCAGTCCCTAGATTTTTTCCTAAATGTGGTCCAGGGAATTTAATAAACAGGTACCCGCTAATCAACGACTTTATGAAAAATCAAGGCACAATTTAAATAAACTAATGATGATAACAAAAATAAAAATATGAACTACTAACCTCTATGGAACACTTAACAAGTCTCAGGCATTATGCTAAGGGCTTAATATACTTAGGTTGAACCATATGAAAACGGTAGTTCCATAAGATTTAACCTAATACATTTTCTCATTTAACCCATACAACCACCCCAATGAGAAGAATACTTCAATTATCCCTATTTTGCAGATAGGGACACTAAAATGGCCTTGGTGTACTCATATTAAACATATACAATTTTAAGAACACAACATCAGAAAAGGCCACTTGGTGATCATGATGAATCAAGATAAAATTAAGAGCACTCCATAATCATATCTAAACATAGACAAAAGCATGAACATTGTCCTAGCTACAAAAATAACCAAATATAACCCTTCTTGGATAATACAAATGACTGTTTCTTCTTTCCCCATCCCAGTTTTAGCCTTGCTCCATTCTTCTTGCCTTTCAGGTTCTTAAAAATACCTAATCACAAAGTTACCCCCACTTTGTAAGAGCATCCAATCTACTAAAATGCCTGACTTTCTTAAATCCTCTCCAAAATCCTTAGCACAAGCTCAAATCCCACATAGTTCCATATGATATATATTCTTTCGTGTTACAATGAATCAGCCAATTCATCTTGTTTTAACTACAGATATGTTCCTAGAGGTCCTTCCTGGAGGGTACTCACAGAGCTGGGACTAGAGATTTGAGTACAGGGTGGGATTAGGGACAAAACAATAAAGTAACATTAAAAATACCCACAATCGACAGAATACACGCTGTCTACCTAAAGGGGTCTTTTACTATATAAACTTATCCTATAATGAGTTCCCCATCAATTTGGAATTCCCAGTGTTTATCAGCACTGGTGTTTACTAAACAAATAAATTTCACATTCAATTCTCAATTACTCAGTTTTCCACCCTACCTGAACAAAATAAGAATCTAATTCCAAAAGTAAAAACTAAACACTGAACAGAATACCTAAAATATAAAATCCTAATTTAAACCCATTATTTAATAAAATAATAATTACAATTAAGTATGATTTCCTCATAAAGAAGTTTCTAAATACAATAATATGTCCTTACAACTAATTTATCTACCTAAACATGGGCATGCTTTAGTATTTACACTTTCAATCAACTTCTTATTGGTCACCAAAGTGAATCTTGCCCAGAGCCTCCTTACCTCCTGGGTCCTTATCTGGATTGTACTCTAGAGCATTGCTACAGATGAGGTCAATATCTTTCAGAAAATCCTTAGCAGTCAGGTAATTATGCTTATCAATTTTAGTTATTACTGTTGATAAATCCATTGGTTCCTTGATTACTTCAAGATAATCTGAAACCTAAAACAAAGAGGGTATTTTAATGAAAATTACTTCTATTTCATATGACCTACTCAGAAAAACACAAAACCATGTGGTTATTTAAAAATTAAGTCTAAATATCTTAAAAATTACAAATAAGGATAAAGTTATAGAACATTTATACTACTAAAGTTACTACTTTGAAGTCAACTTTCCATGAAAGCTTCGGTTTCAAGTCATATCTAAATCAACACTGAAATGTTTCTCATTTTGAAATATAAAAGCCAATTTTGTCAGCTTTCCCCGCCCCTGACCCCGATCCTTTGGATCTACCTGAGAAGAAAATGTATTCGTAAAAGCACCCAGTAAGTATCAATAAATATTACTTTAAGAAATTTTTTGAAGGAAATTAAGAAACATAGATTTTTCATATTACTAAGGAAGTCCTCTGGTAAATCTCTTTAATATCTTAAAACAAAAAAATTTTTTCTTTCTCATTTTCCAGAGTGAATCATTTCATGGAAAGTGTTTTCTGCTCCTTTGGAGTCATTACAAACATTCTGAGTAAATTATACAACAAAAATAAGTATTGCCTTCAATGACTAGTAAAAATTTGCTTGGACTTCCTAATGATAAATGAATTCGCAAGCAAATGTGCTCTATGTGCCAACTTTCTGGGAGATAACTCAAAATAGGAGGTAGTAAGTCAGGATTTGCCCAATGTTTTGTAACATTTGGCCACTAAGAAAGCTCTACCAACCTATCTACCTATTGCCTCCCCCAATGCAAATCTCAAATCAAATAATCAGGTTTGATACAAAAGCAGTCTTAGAAACATCTAATTAATCCAGGACCAAATTCTGGAGCTAGGATAATTTCTGTTCTATGAAAATAAAGGTTACTTTTTCTCCACTGTAAATACACACACACAAACATATACATATTTTATACATTTTTTAAAATTTTTAGGTAACTGTGTGGGCATGTGATAATTTTTTAATTTCTAGAAGCTGAAAATGTCCTTATAGGGGAGGCAGTGAAGCTATACTGAACAAATAAGAGCTCAGAAGATATTAGTTAGATTCCTGGTTCTGGCATTTGGCATGCCTTGTGTACATACGGAAACTGTTTATTAACTGCAAAGCACTATAAAAACTTATATTATCGGGGCAGCCTGTGTGGCTCAATTGGTTAAGCATCTGCTTCTCCCTCTCCCTCTGCCCCGCCCCTCCACTCATGTCACTTTCTCTCTCACTCTCTATTACACATTTTCTAAAAATTTACATTACTAAGATTATAAAATTTTTGCTCCAATATCTAATTTTAAGTTCAATGTTTATTTTCTAAACTTTTGTTTTCTCTGAAGTCTGCTTTGCAGTTCCATAAAGTTTTTAGACATGTCAAATTCATTATCTGAATATAAATTTTTATTTTTTAGGTTATTTAAATATTATCTTGTGTGGCACCTGGATGGCTCAGTTGGTTAAGCATCTGCCTTTGGATCAGGTCATCATCTAGGGATCCTGGGATGAGCCTGACTCCAGCTCCCTGCTCAGCAGGGAGTCTGCTTCTCCCTCTCCCTTTACCCTTCCCCTCCCTCACCCTCCTACCCCTGCTCTCTCTCTTTCAAATAAATAAAATGTTAAAAAAAAAAAAAATTTGTTTTCCCTTCATGCTTCAGAGACACCTCTATGTTTTCAGCTTTAAGAGCAAAGAACCAGTAGCAGAATGAACGTAAAAAAAAGAAAACAGAAAATAAGAAAACATAACCCTTGAATAGAAGTTTTATCTAATCAACATTTTCTATCCCCTTCCAATGCCTTACCAACCTTTATAAAACTTTTATTCTACCACAGATGGCATTTGAAATCTGATCATTTCTTCTGTTTAGAATGAAAGAGAGTTCTCTGGGGGAAGGGCAAAACTGGTTCACTCCCAGTAGAGTAGGCTGACTTGAGGTCAAGCCCTTATCAATTAAGTGTCAGAGGGGCACCTGCATTGCTCAGTCATTAAGCTTCTGCCTTCAGCTCAGGTCATGATCCCAGGATCTTGGGATCAAGCCCTGCGTCGGGCTCCCAGCTTGGCGGGGGGCCTTCTCCTCTCTCTTTCATTCGCCCTGCTTGTGTTCCCTCTCTCATTGTCTCAATCTTTAAAGTAGGCTGACAGTTTTAAGATTATCTGGTAACACTAAGAGGGGGAAAAAATGTTCCAAAAATGTAAAATGTTATGTATTAATTGCTAAAGCAAATTAGGCAATTCCTGTCTTTTCAGTAGAAAAAGATTTAAGGTATAGCTGTGATATAAGGTAAGGAATGTGGACATTGAATTTCAAAAAAATCTTTCAGTCTTGGCTACGTTGCTTGCCTAGGAGCCTCAGTTTTCTGAGCTGCAATGTAAGAATAATAATGACCTTGTGAGGTTGTTAAAAGAATCAATGGATAGAACTATGTATTGTGGATAAATAAAAATATACAAATAAAGTTACAGACAGTCCCTTTACTCCAAAAAACAGACAAAAACCAAAAATGGAAAAATAGCTACTTTCAGAGGGGAAAAAACCCATAATGCTAGCTTATTCTTTCTGGTCATACGTGACGTAATGATTCCAAAGGAATCTGCTCAGGTCCAAAAGTACAGGTTTCACAAGGACACAACATTAAACTATGAATCATTTCATAATTCAAATTAAAAAAAAAATGGAAGAAAAAACTTAAAACCAACAACACCAAAGCTGTTCAAACATGGAGTCTGAACTATAAGAAGAAGGTCAGTAAAGACTGCATTGTGTTCATCCACACACTATATTATCCCAGGATAAAAAAACAAAAACAAAAACAAAACAAAACAAAACAAAAAAAATTTCATCTACAGTATTATAGTAGATTCCAAATGGAAAATTTCTTCTCTTATCATCACAAACCATGCTCCCACAAGGACACAAAACAATACACATAAAAAGTGAGAAATTTTCCACTGGGAGCAGAGAAAATCCTTGCAGGGAAAAACAATTTTAGTTACATAGGATATACTTAACTTCAAACAGCATCTTTTAGTCACAGGCATTTCCAAAATATGAAAGATAAATTTCAGGTTTCTTTGCCACCACTTTCACTAAGGTATACATAATTTGGAAAATGCCAAAATTAATTGGTATTGGTTAGTTAACACCAATATACTTTTTAAGAGCAAAATTTATCCTGGAATAAAAATAGTCTAGTATGGACATTTCACTAAAGTAACTTTTAATCCTCTTCTTAAACTGAAGAGATAGAGATCACAAAGATCAATTCTAATTAAGAGGACATACAAATTGGTCACTATTTTCATCCAAAAGTCACCAGATTTTTGCTGATGACATCAGCAGTTATCACATGGATTAAAATTTTACAGGCTAGGGGTAATATTCATCCATGCCTTTGTTTTTTTTCCTTCCAAAAAAAGATGTCAACATTTTTTTCTTTTAGCCAGTTCAACTTCACTGTTTGCACACTACTGAAACAAGACCTCTTCAATATCCACCGGTTTGCTGAAGATGTTAAAGCGTTTATCTGTGGCCAGCCTCTTGGTTACATCCCTGAGAAACAACCGCAACTCTCTTAAAGTATTTTCCTCCTGGTCCTCCATCCGGTTCTTTTCTGATTCTGATAACTGACGAGGTGGAGAAGGTAGTGCAAGGGGAAGCACTTCCATAGCACAAAGACCTAAAGAAAATAGACGAAAATGTTAAGATTCCAACAGATCCAGGACAGCAATAAAGAATTCCAAGTACATATAAACAACCTGTAAACCCAGTAAGTAAAAATGTGAATGGAAAGTAACAGGACATTAGAGAACAAATTTAATAAAACAATTCATAGTAGGACTCCTTTAAATGGCAAATGATATGATTTTAAATAATTTGATTTTGAAATATGATTTACATAAAACTTACTAGAAATATTTCAAATAAAAAAAATATCTTTAGGTGAAGAACTATATGCTGATTTGCTTAAAGTCAATGTTGTTTAAAAACCCTCTTCTCAAAATGGGGTTGCCTTATGTGCATGAAAGTGAAATAGACAAGTAACCATTCTCTGATCCTTCCCCCTCCCAAAAGTTCTAATTTTAGACAAGTCTTCTATTCATATTCTTAGTACAACATAGTAGGGGTAGTGAATGCCATGTACCTGTGCAGAGAGCAAAAAAAAAAAAAAAATTACAAACTGGGGGCACCTGGATGGCTCAGTCATTTACCTGACTCTTGACTTCAGCTTAGCTCATATCTCAGGATCATGAGATTGAGCCCTGTGTGGGGCTCAGCGCTGCACAGTGGAACCTGCTCAAGACTCTCCCTCTCTCTCTGCCCCTCCCTACCCTCTCTCTCCCTCAAAAAAAAAAGGGAGAGGGACTAGAAGAAGAATCCCAAAAACATGAATAAGATAGAGCATCCAGTCTACAGTGATATATATAAAATCTATAATATTCATTATCTACCGTAAAACAAACAAACAAAAAAATCTCAAAAAGTAAAGTATTAACTTTCCTAAATACATTATTCCCTAATTCCTTAAGACTTTCCCAGTATCACACTGAATTTGAGGATTAAACTTTTAAGGATTATGGGTGATTTCTAAATAGCCCCTAAGATGAAAAATTAAAGTAAATAGAAGCAACTCAAAAAGAAAAAGAATTATGTTCATCTTTAACACAGAAAATTCAATCTATGCATGAGACTAAAATGTATCTGGAATATGCAAGATAAAATGATTCATTTTCATAATGAAATTTTTTAAAAACTTATTTAGATTAACGGGAGGAAACAACCAATAATCAGAAAGTGTAACTTCCATATTTAATTTCCCAAGGTTTCTAGGGGGGAAAACACCCCACAACTACAGCCATTTGATAGATGCTCCTTTTTAGAACTCTGAGATAATGTGGAAATGAGTCACTACAGAACAATTAAATGATTGACGTGTTGGATAAGATAATCAATAAAAAACAGAAGTAGAATTCAGAAAAGCAAGGACTTGGGAGGGGTAGAAATGTATTTAATATCCTCCAACAATCACATGAGAAATATAAAGATAGAATGATGGCAAAGACACTTAAAAACTTGTAACAGGATTGCTATTTTCAAGAAGAGGCTGAAAGAGTACAAAGAAGACCTTATCTTTTATACATCTTTTAGACTAGAAAGAGTCTCTTAAGCGACTTAGAATGCACTCCTCACTTAAATCAAGGGGCTGAAATTTGAAATATTATGCTACTAAGCCAAATCCAAGAAAATTCTAATACTTAAAGTCATGATGGGTTTCCAAGTGCCTACCATAAGATACCTAACAGAATAGGTACTCAATAAAAATGTGAAAAATAAATAAACCAGAAAAGGCAAACATTCTGATCATCTCTTGACCCATCACACGTACCATGACCCACAAAGTAATCAGCACACCACCCAGTGTTCTCAAAATTATTGTTCAAGTCCTCTGTCCTTAAACTAACTAAAAAAGAACAGAATTGAAGACTTTTTGAGCCTCAGAATGTGAAATCTACCAGAGCATCTGAACTGAAATGGTAAGAAGACTTCATTAACAGTCGCTTGTTAGTAGAGCTGTAACTATGAGGCTGTACTTCACAATCTCAAGTCAGGTAAACACAATTACCTCTCCATCTAAAGAGAAATTTCCATTCAAAGAAAATGTGTCCATCTAAAAAGAGCGAATCTAAAAAATCGACTTTACTTCCACAAGAAATTTTTTTTTTTAAGTGACAAGAAATGGCATTTTTAAAAAAGATTTTATTTATTTATTTGACAGAATGAGAGAGAGAGAGAGAGCACAGCAGGAGTGGAGGAGTGGCAGGCAGAGGGAGAGTAGAAGCAGGCTCCCCGGAGAGCAGGGGGAACCCGATGTGGGATTCAAACTCAGGACTCCCAGATCATGACCTGAGCTGAAGGCAGTTGCTTAACCAACTGAGCCGCACAGGCGCCCAGAAAGGGCATTTCTTAATTCCATTCCCCCTCCCCTTCCCCCATTTCCCTAAAGGCTTTGGGAACTTTACCAGTGTGTTTCCTCCGTGGTGGAGCCATTGATGCCTGATTGAGAATCAATTCTTGGAAAAATTTTCTTCTGTCTTCTTCAATAGGCCTTTGAATATACAAGACCTCTTCATACTGTATTCTAAAGATACATTTAACCTACACACATACACACAAAGACATTATGTAGAGAATTAAAAGTATACTTATTACACCAAACTACAATTTCTTCAACTTCCAGTACAATCTTTAATTTTTATTCACGTAGGGTTCACGTGGGGTTAGTTAACCCAGTCCTAAGGCTACGCTGTTGAGAGACTCAACCTCATTGTCTAATCCATAATGGGAGAATGACCAGTTGCCCAAGTTATTAATACATTATACTATCCCTGAAAGAGTCAACAAATAATAGCAGAAAGGATAACCAATTATAATAGTTTGATGGCAAATTTCAAAGGACTTCTTGCATAAGAGCTAGAAAGTAATGACCTAGAATCTACACTAGAGAGCTGGAAGGATGCTAACAACACCGCCTTCTTGTACATTATTTCTATGTACTTCCTATTCAGTGAGTTCCTTTCCTGGGCTCTTTTCATCTCAAGTCTATTCCACTGCATTTTCCAGAATCCTGGTTTCACTGCAAATAAACTAAACCTTCAGTTCCTCCCCAGAATGCTCCACAGTAACACCACCTTCCACACAAAACTCCCAAGCAATATTAAGCCAGTCATTCTCACATCCCTCAATTCCTCGCACTGGTGATTACATACCCTTCCTTTGTTTACCTTCTCTATAGAGCCTTTGACCCCAGATGTCCCCCTTGCAAGACAGGCTGCTTAAAACCTCCACATCATCCACATTAATTCTACACACTTCAATTTTTATGTTTTCCTAGAAGGTCTATATTCCACTTCTAGACACCAAACTCCCTGAGAACAGAAACCATCCCTTATTCATCCATTTTCCTACAGCTACCACATTGACTGGGACATACTAATGTGTAATTAGCATGGAATGAATGAGTAAAGTTTGCAATTTCCTTCCCCTAGATCAAAATGGCAACTGCAAATGAAAATGGGAAAAGGTCACTAATATAGAAAGAAGAACCAACTACAAGACAATGAGAAAACACTGGATCAAAATTCGAAACACATTAGATCATAGCCCAAATTTAGTCACACGTTTATGATAAACGTTAGATAATTCATTCTTTGTTATATCTAAGCACTTATTGAAGACTAAAAATTTCTAAATATTTCAATCTTTAGAACTCCTATATATAGGAGTCCTTCATTTTATACTTCAGAAAACTTAAACTTGGAAAGGTTTATGTAATTGGCTTAAGGTCACAAAGTAAATTTAAAAAAAAAACCTACATTATGTAATTTCTAAAGACCTTTTCCAACTCTAAAATTCTAACATAGAAAAGAAACAATGAAAAGTAGAATTCAAAATTTGGATGGGCAAGTATTTACCTCAACAGGAAGCCAGATCCTTTAAGAATTTATAAAATTTCACCATGTGCCCTTCTAATATTTTTTTTGTAGACTACTTTCATGTAAAACTTCCCCCAACCCTTTGATCTATGCTTCATTGGTCCTTCCTGGAAAGCTCTGCAAAGAAAATTTACTGCTGAATGCCCCTGGTGTGCTAAATATAATGCCAAATACTGCCATTACAAACTTGAAGGAAATACAATTACTTCCTGCTGTCAAGGATCTTAAAAGTTTCGCAAGAAAGCATTACGGTACCACACCAGAAGTGTCCTAACACTTGTTGAGAAACAGAAGAGACTCTGCAAGAGGTAGGGGTGAAGAGGCATTAGATGAGATACAGCAGAAATAGCTAACATTAACTGGGCCTTGAAAAATAAATAGAATGCAATACTCTAGAAGTACCAGGATTTTTTCAAGAGTAGCAAAACATTTCATCTCAGTTTTAAATATTCTCTCTCCTGATCATTTTTCAACACTGTGTTAAACTTTGTGAATACAAAAGCATACCAAGAGTAAGTCTGTGGTAATACTCTAAAACTCTTGCCAGGTTATTACCAACAGCTTAGATCCATCACTTTACAAGCAGGCTCATTTCACTTTAAATTTTCTCCCAGCTTTATCTTCTGACATTCCCAGCCTCAAATTTCATGCTGCATCTAGACAAGAAGCCTCAGATGACTCCCTGAAATCATGCTTTCTCACACTGGTTCACAATGATCACTATATGTGCTATCCACTCCTTCCTAACCCTGGTTTTGTTTTGTTTTGTTTTTAAGATTTTATTTATTTATTTGACAGACAGAGATCACAAGTAGGCAGAGAGGGAAGCAGAGAGAGAGGGGGAAGCAGGCACCCCACCAAGCAGAAAGCCCGATGCAGGGCTTGATCCCAGGACCCTGGATTATGACCTCAGCCAAAGGCAGAGGCTTTAACCCACTGAGCCACCCAGGTGCCCCTCTAACCCTGTTTTTAACCCTCCACTCAAGCCAATGCTTTCTGGATGATGCTTTCTCTGACCTTCCCAGATACACGCAAGCATACCTTCTAAAACCCCTTATTAGACTTTAATTTCAATGCTTTTTAGTAAATTAATTCAGTTGTGCAACCATCACAAGTCAGTTTTAAAACATTTCCATTACCTCCAAAGATCACCCTCATGCCCATCAATTCCTACTCACACTCACACTCCCCACCCAACAACCACTGATTTAACTGTCTCTAGGGATGTGCCTTTTCTAGAAACTGTATCATGTAGTCTGCTCTCTAGCTTCTCTCCCTTAGCATAATATACTGAAACTCATCCACACTGTAGAACGTTATCAGTTCATTCCATTTAATGCTGAACAATATTTTACTGTGTGTATATATAAATGTTTGGTTTCTCCAATCACCAGTGAATGAATAATGGGCTGTTTCCACTATTATGAATAATGGTAGTAGGAACATTTGCATTCAAGTCTTTGTATGAACATATTTCTCTTCTGTAGTTACATTGGAGTGGAAATGCTGAGTCATATCATAAGTTTATGACTTCCATCTTAAGAACTGCCAATTTTTCAAAAAATGACTACAAGCTTTACAATTCCACCACCAGTATATAAGGCCTCCACTTTCTTTAACATCCTTTGCCAACACTCAATACTGTCTAGTAGTTGTGCAGTGGTATCCCATTCCTGAATGACTAATGATATTAACAATCTTTTCCCATGCTTTATTAGCCCAAGAGAATACATACTCTTCAGTGAAATGTCTATTTAAATCTTAATTATAGTCTTTTTTACCTTAATTGTGGTAAAATAGTCATAACATAAAATTTGCTATTTTTATCACTTTTAATTATATAGCCTGTGCCAGTAAATATATTTGCATTATTATGCAACCATCATACCATCAAACTCCAAAACTTTTTCATGCTCCCCAAGTGAAATACTATATCCAGTAAATACTGATACCCCATACTCTCCCTTTCCCCAGCCCCTGACAATCACCATTCTACTTTCTACCTCTGTGACTATGACTACTCTAGGAACTTTTTAGAAGAGGAATCACATATTTGTCCTTTAGTGACAGGCCTATTTCACTTAGCATGATGTCTTCAAGGTTTATCTATGCTGCAGCCTGTGTTAAAATTCCCTTCCATTTTAAAGTTAAAAATGTTATACTGTATGTATATGCCACACTTTTTTTATCCAGCTATCTGCTGATGGACATTTGTATGTTTCTACCTTTTGGCTATTGTGAATAATGTGGCTATGAACATGGGTATACAAATACCTGTTTGAATCGCTGCTTTCACTTCTTTTGAGTGTATGCTCAAAAGCAGAATTGTTGGATCATACGATAATTCTGTTTAACTTTTTAAGGAATCACTGTATAATTTATTTTCAATGATACTGTGCAATTTTATATTCCCACCAGCAATACACAAAGGCTCAAATTTCTTCAGGTCCTGACCAACATTAGCTGTTTTCTGTCTGTCTGTTTGTTTTTTAAGATTTTTATTTATTTGACAGAGAACGAGAGAGCACAAGCAGAGGGAGAAGCAGGCTCTCCACTGAGCAGGAAGCCCAATGTGGGACTCGATCCCAGGACCCTGGGATCATGACCTGAACCCAAGGCTGCTTAATCAACTGAGCCATCAGGCATCCGCATTTTCTGTTTTTATGATAACAGCCATCCTAATGGGTATGAACTGACATCTCATTGTGGTCTCAATTTGATTTCCCTTTTGATTAGTGATGTTCAATATCTTTTCATATGCTATTGGCCATGTGAATATGGCTCCTTTAGGGGAAGTATGGTTGGCTGGGTTTTTATTCTTCAGTTGTAGAGCTCTTTATTTACTCTGGATATCAACCCTTTATCAGATATATGATTTGCAAATACCTCTGCCGTTCTGTGGGTTGTTTTTTCAGTCTTTTTTCAGCTTTTTCAGGTGGGGTTTGAACTCGTGACCCCAAGATCAAGAGTTGCATTCTCTAGTGACTGTGTCAGCCAGGCACCCTGAAAGAGTTCTAATACATTCTGGATGTAAGTCTTATCAAGATATGCAATTTGATGTATCTGAAATATTTTTTTCCAAGTCTGTGGCTTGTTTCCTCATTTTCTTAATGGTGTCTTTTTAAAAGTATTTAATTTTGATAAAGCTAACTTTATCAGGTTTTTCCTGGATTGTTTTCTTACATATTATATACATATTTTACATGCTATACTATCATAGCACTACTCATACTGTATTATTTTTTCCAGGTCTCTCTTCCTTCTACACTTTTTTTTTTTTTAATACATGTGTATTTTTATTTAAGGGGGTAGGGAGCAGAGGGAGAGGGAAAGAGAATCTCAAACAGACTCTGTGCTGGGTGTGGAGTCTGACCTCACGACCCTGAGATCATGACTGAGCCAAAATAAAGAACTGGACACTTAACCAACTAAGCCACCCAGTTGGCCCACTCTGAACTTTGAATTATTAGAGAACAGTGGCTATCTTTTGGTTTTTCACCTATTTTATTAATTCATTCATTCAATAAAGATTAACCATACTGGAAATATGTACATGTATATTTTATGTGTCAGTTTCTGAGTATTCTGTATGTGTGTACACATAAAGCAGCTAAGCACGGTGAATGAAAGCATGAGAAAAACAGACACTAGACCCGCCTTCAACAAATTCACTTATTATGACAGTGCATTGCACACAATAGGCACACAACAAGTTTTTGATGAATAAACAATGGTTCTAACTTGATAAATACAAAACTTACTTCCCTGACCACTCATCAGCCTAAGCATCACAATATCCAGAAATGGTCTCTCTGCATCTTATAGAGTACAGTGCATTATAAGTGCATGATGTTTGTAATCAGGCAAATCTGGGTTCAAAACTTTGCTCTGCCATACTAGCTGTGAGTTTCTTCATCTGTCAAATGGGAAAATGACAGTAATGCTTTTCTTACTGAACAGTTAAAAAAACTTGTGTTAGATAATAAATGTAACTGGCTTCTACAAGTGCCCGGGACATAGTTGCCTAAGTGGCAGTGAATTTTTCATTACCAAAATCTTTTCATTTTACCTCATTTATTAAATCTTAGAGGTGTCAGTCCCCAGTTTTAAAGGTAGAGTTCATTCAGACTCTAATGGGGAAAATTAATGTTTTAAGACACAAGATCTCAAAGATAAAAGGAATGGGAAATTAGGTCAGAAATGAACCCAAGACAGTGTTCATGAATAAAACCTGCTTTCCTCAAAACAAAGTAAGTAAATAATCCATTAAATAAAAATAAACTGACATTTTACCTTAACATAGTAATAATTCATGCTCATTTACTGCAGATAGTTGTAATTTTAAAAGACTTACAATAACCTCTTTCCTTGTAAATTTTAAGAATCATGTAATTGGTATACAACAAAAATATCAATACTAAGATACTTCTCTTGTATATGTGAATCATTCATCTGAGTTTTCAATGCCCCTACTTGGATTTCTCTACTTAAGTTATTGATTTTTAACTCCCAGTTCCCATGATAAACTGAGAGACACAAAAAGACATGAAATACTGAAATAACAAAATGCTACTTGTAATCTTTACTTTCCTAAGTGTAGCTAATACGATATTTCCTTAAAATTCATTTCCAGGAGGACCTGGGTGTCTGTTAAGTGTCTGACTCTTAATTTTGGCTCAGGTCACACCTCAGGCTTGTGAGACCAAGCCCCACATGGGGCTCTTCACTGGACGTGGAACCTGCTTAAGATTCTCTTTCTCCTGTCCCTCTCCCCCCCCTGCTCTAAAATAAATAGAACAAAAAATAAAATAAAATTCATTTTCAATTATATCATCTTGAGCCTGCCCATAACAATTTAATACCAAAATACATACTATGAATCTGTTCAGAAATATAAATGCAATTCTTTCTGACCAAAGTTTGTTTTCCTTCCTATATATATTTCTACTTTTTATCTGCTTCCTTGTTTAAAAAAGTCCCTTCTGATGCTCAATCCTCAATTCTTTCTTCTAACTCTCCTGAAGAGAAATAATTTCTAATTCCCATGTAACTCAACTAAAATTCTCCAGCTATTCTCAGAAAGAGTCTACAGGGTCCACAAAAGTAAATTTACCTACACTAGAATTTGCAAAAAACAAAAAAGAAATTAGGCTGAACAAGAGTTCAAACCAATGTGGTGATTCAGTGGTAAATTCCTATAATTTATGCAACAAACATTTACTAATTCCAATGTGTCAAGAAGTAGAGAAGTGAAGGCCAGTAAGACAGTCCCCTCCTCTCAAAGACCCTGTGGTCTAAGTCAGAGGTTCTCAAACGTTTTGGTCTCAGGATCTTATTAAACTAATGAGCTTGTTTATGTAGGTTACATCTGTCTGTAATTATGTATTAAAAATAAAACTAAGAGCACTCCAAATTATGTATTCATTTAAAATCCATTACATACTAACACTGAAAATGTATTTTGGAAAAATATATTCTTTTAAAAAATGTATTTTCCAAAATATGAAATATATATATAAAATAAAATTTAACAAGAAAAATGGCATTGTTTTACATTTCTTCAACTCTCTTTAATGTCTGGCTTACTGAGAGACAACTGGATTTTCATTTCTGCTTCTGCATTCAATGTTACATGTTGTTTTGACTGTAGTCATGAAGAAAATCCATAGTCAAGCAGATATGTAGTTAGAAAAAAGAGGAATGTGACATCTCCCTGAAAGCCTTGTGGGGCCCACAGAAGTCCTTGGATAACAGGTGATCTAGAGCAATGATTTCCAAATTTTTTAATCTAACATCTCATCAGTAAAAAAAAATCTGAAAATATCTCTTCTGGTACATTTATTTAACACACTATTTAAATATACTATTCTACTAATATTATCTTTTCTATTATAAAACCTATATACACAAAATACTTAAGATAATATGAAGACAAATGAAGTTCTTTTTTTTTTTTAAGCTTTTATTTATTTATCTGACAGACCGAGATCACAAGTAGGCAGAGAGGCAGGCAGAGAGAGAAGGAAGCAGGCTCCCTGCCAAGCAGAGAGCCCAATGCGGGACTTGATCCCAAGACCCTGAGATCATGACCTGAGCCAAAGGCAAAGGCCCTAACCCATTAGGCCACCCAGGCGCCCCAAGACAAATGAAGTTCTAATGTTTTTTTCAATATCCCAATGTACTGCCTTAAGTACAAACTTTACTTTGGGAACTACTGAATTAGGAGAGAGATGTACCTACAAAGAAACATCTACAAGAGAATGCTAAAGAGCTCTAAAAGATGAAATTATTACTTTGTCCCACAAAAAGAAAGTAGTTTTATATTACTAATAAAACACTACCCCTCCCCCAGGGGGGCCTGGGTGGCTTAGTGGGTTAAGCATCCGATTCTTGATTTCGGCTCAAGTCATGATATCAGAATCAGGGAATGGAGCTCCATGACAGGCTCTGTGCTCAGCAGGGAGTCTGCGTGGGGTTCTCTCCCTCTCCCTCTGTCCCTCCCCACCCCTCACACCTGCTTGCACAAGCGCTCTAAAATAAATAAATAAATAAATAAATCTTAAAAACAAAAACATTATCCCAACGGTAACTTAATTCTTTTTTGGTTTTGTTCTATTTATTTTATTTTTTAAAAGATTTTATTTATTTGACAGAGATAACAAGTAGGCAGAGAGGCAGGCAGAGAGAGAAAGAGGGGGAACTAGGCCTCCCGCTGAGCAGAGTCTGATGCGGGACCCTGAGATCATGACCTGAGCTGAAGGCAGAGGCTTAACCCACTGAGCCACCCAGGCACCCCTAAGATTTTATTTTTAAGTAATCTCTACACCCAACATGGGGCTCAAATTCACAACCTTGTGATCAAGAGTCACATGCTCTACCGAGCCAGGACCTCATGACATTATTTTCTACATCAATATTTTAAAGGTTTCATCGTGTTTCATGGAAGAAATTTATAATTTAGCCAATTCTCTACAATATGACAGTTTCCAATCTATGAATAAAGGCTATGATATTTTATATTTTTTGTGTGTGGTCTGCACTGAATCTTTGTGTTAGTCTGTGAAAAACTCTTCAGATAAACCTCAATAAATGGTATTGCTGAGTCAAAATATGTGTACATATTTAAATCTTTTACTCAGACTGCCCTTGAGAGATTTATTCAACCGCTTTTTATATTTGCCTACTTGACAGGTTAAAATCTGTATTTTACTTTTAAATTATCCACTATTATATTATTTAAACTCAATTAACCAATGTATAATATACTATTAGTTTCAGATAAAGAGTTTAATAATTTATAAGTTGCATATAACACCCAGTGCTCATCACATCACGTGCCTCCTTAATGTCCATCACCCCATTACCCCAACCCCCACTCAACTCCCCTCCAGCAAACCTGTTTGTTTCCTATACTTGAGTCTCTCATGGTTTTTCTCCCTCTCTAATGACCTTCCCATTCAGTTTTCCCTCCCTTCCCCAATCATTCTCCGTTCCACTATTTTTCCCCCACTGTATTTTCTTAAGGCACTCTAGTAACTGGCAGTTTCCTTCTTTTAGAATCACTTGGGTTTTTTGCCACACACTGTCTATTCTACAGATCAGGTACTTTGCTAACCTACAGTTACTTAGTCTGCAACACTATGCTTTTCATTTATTCACCAGATATTTATCAATATGTGCTAACTATTATTCACTACTATCTCAGTTTGTCACCTCAAAAGCAAGCATTCTAATGGCAAAGCTAAAATTTAAATGAAAGGCTTAGGGGCAATGAAGGATTTCCAAAGAATAGTAAGTATAAAACATGTTATGTAATGAGTAGTCTAAGAATTCTCATAATCTTCTCCCCACAAATGTGAATATGCATGATAGCTTTACTAGCTACTTGGTTAATAATGGCAAAGAACAGAGAAAACAAAAGGGAAAAAAGAGGTGAAATTTCAGGATTCGATATTAATAACTCTTTAAAATTTTAGCTAGTAATTAAGGGTACTAGTAAACAAATAATGAGTAAGCTGAATTCATTAAAAATTATGACAACAATATGGCAATACTGAAAATCTGTATGATATAATATTAACTTTAAAAAACTAAACCAACGGTTAGGCCTGGGTGGCTCAGCCAGTTGAGCGTCTAACTCTTGATTTCAGCTCAGGTCTTGATCTCAGGGTAGTGAGTTCAAGCCCTATTTTGGGCTCCACACTGGGCATGGAGGTTAGTTTAAAAAAAAAAAGAAGAAGAAGAAGAACTAAACCAACAATGAAATCGATATGTGAACAGAAAATAGGAGTAGGCAAAATTGCTGTATCAAAAAAATGGGTTCATAAAACCTTTATTTACATATTTTTCAGACAATATAAGGAAAAGAACACTTAATTATATATTCCTAAGAAGAACCCTCAATTATACCAGATTTTCTTTATCTCTTAAAAAATTATAATGAAACTACTTCACAGTGAGGATCTAATTTTTAAAAGTGGCTTCTAGGTTATGTTCAGGTTCAATCCATTTAAATCAATTTCAAGTACATACCTACTTTATAATACTAAGCATTTTATAGCTCTGTGATTTCCAACATAAATTCACATATACCATCTTACACCAAGAAGTCTGTTTGTTACCCACATTTTATAGATGAGGCAACTGAGGCTATTCTAGGGTCAAAGGTTTATCTAAAATTGAAAGACTAGTAAGTTGGTACAACTTCATTTTTCTGACTCTTACTACATATAGCATTCTACTAAACTTTTGGCCCCTATGATAAAAAAAAAAATTGTGATTAATTGTGATTAAGAATATCAGGGGGCACCTGGGTGGCTCAGAGGGTTAAGCCTCTGCCTTTGGCTGAAGTCATAATCTCAGGGTCCTGGGATCAAGCCCCACATCAGGCTCTCTGCTCAGCCAGAAGCCTGCTTTCCCCCTCTCTCTCTACCTGCTTGTGGTATCTCTCTCTCTCTCTCTCTCTCTCTCTGTGTCAAATAAATAAATAAAATCTTAAAAAAAAAAAGAATATCAGATTCTGAATAACCAAAAATCAATTATTCTAAATTTAATATATTTACTTACAAAATCAGCAAGACAGCTAACAAGTGCTAAACAAAAAGACCTCAGTAAACAGGTATCTTAATCATAAAATTCTACATAATCAAGGTTTACATTATAGCATTTAAAACACGCAAAACTTTCATATAAACTGTCACCTAGACAAAATATTTCTAAGCATTTCTAAAGGTGATCATTTCAAGACCTAGTAAGCTTAGGATGTTAAAAACACAATTTTTTAAAAATCAATTTCATTCACAAGTTGACTATTTTTTTTCTGTGATTTTACCTTTGTTTCTAATACATTAAATGAGTTGGCTTTTGAACTCAAAAACTAAATACCAGATTTGAAAACTACACACAGCAGAATTGACAGTCAAATTAACAATAATGCTACCAAGGAAAGAACTAAAAGGTCGAGTCCCAGCAAACAATCTACCAGACAGTAAGAACAAGAAGATTAATTGTAATGGAACTAACTGTTATACAGCTTAGGCCTTTATAGTACATATCATACATACGTTGGGCTCTGGTCTAAACATAAATTTTTTCAATCTTCACAGTAACAGTGACAAATCTATCATTAGTCCCAAAAAAGAAAGTGAAACTTAAATCATTAACTAACTTTCTTAAATCACAGAGCTAATAAGTGGTATAACCAAAGCATGAATCTAAACAATATTTATTTTGTTAAATAAGTTAAATTTATTAAATAAATTAAATGTGTCCAATTTACAAGATCAACTATTTTGAAACTATAAGGTAAATATTTAATCAGTTCTTACCTCTTCAGGCAGTTCACTGTACATGGTTTCAGAGGTAGACAATAAAAATATAGGTGAAAATGATGGTATATCTTGTAGCAATGTCAGAAAAGTAGCTCTCACAGTTTCACTGACGGCTTCCCACCAATCACCAATGTGAGGCATGTAAACAATACTAGGTACTGTTCTTCGAGCTTCACGAAAAATCTAATTAAGGAAAGAACTGGCATTAAAAATTCAAATTGATATTATTCTAAAGTTTACTCAGCAACCCCCAAATACATGAAATGTGTCAGGCCTGTTACTGCAATTATTCTTAGCTCAAATATTTAAGCCTTTCAAGATGTGATATACAAGTCTCACATAATAGCTTCTATCTACCCTTGCCCCACCTAAAAAAAGAAGGGTGTGGGTTTTTTGCCATTTTGTTATTCCTATTCAGTATTTATTGATAGTATAAAGGTATCAAATTGCTCCACTTATTAAGTAAAGATAATAAAGCAAAACACCAGTATAAAATATGCTGCAAATAAAGAGATAAACATGCACCTCTATGTCACCCGTATCAGAATGATGTATCAGTAAGCACAAAGAAGAGAAGGAAGACATAGTTTCCAAGTTTGTGCACATTCCTTAAAATCACTAAATATATGAATTAAACAAACATTTTTACCACAATGTACCACCCTAGAGCTTAAAATTAATGAACTACCTGCTGAACCACTTGTTTACCTCCTATTACCTTAATTCAATCCTCCATAAAGTAGTCACAAAATACCCTCACATCGCTAAAGAGCAGTAAATAAATTAGCAAAAAGTTCTGAGACACTCCCATTGTCAGAAAATACAAACTAAAGTTTCCTCGGGTGTTAAAGAGAGTCCTAACCGTAGATTCAGTCTCACTCTGCCAACATACGCCAATAGGACCAGGTTGGCTATTAGTAAGCTGCCAAGCAAAACTACTGCCCTTTACGTATGTATCAACAACAGCTCAACAGCCCATCAACAAATTCTGGTGGGTTAATATGGCATCTCTTCAATACTTTTTCAAGTGAAAGAATAAATGTAAATATCTTTCTCCAATTTCAGAATTCTAGTTCTAAAATCCTCTACTACTTTGCCTTATTTTAAACACGCTTCAATTAACCTGTGTAATGTGCAAGATAGGGAAATAATTATCTAGTGTTTTTTTTATCTAATATTCCAAATGATCAGAACTGTAAGAAACATTCCTAAAAATCAAAATGATTTTCTTTAATGAGTAAGCCTGCCACTTGCATGAATTTTTCAAATGCTACATTTTATAAAGCTTAAACATTCTGTGTAAAATAAAATGTACTGCCAATTTAATAAACCAGATGGAAAATGCTGAAATAAAAATTTCCCCCAAATTGGAAATGTAGATGTTATGATCACTCACATCAAAAGTAATATTTGCTCCTTCCCTTCCTTTAACATTTGCATATCCACCAATCCAGAACAGTTGTACAGTACAACTCCAGGACTCTCAAATTTTGACCTTTTCTGCAAACACGCACCCTCTTATCCTGGATCTTGAAAATCCAAGGATTATTGTTTTCCAAAGTTCTTGTAGAAGATTCATAAGAGAAAAACAAGCATAAATATTGGCAAAAGGAAGGAACCACACAGGAGCACAAAGGCAAGTGAGGCATTTAATCCCCCCCACAAAAAAAAATTGTTACATGCCACCCAAATCAGGGATGGTATGTGTAAGACAGTGACCAATGCCTTTTGTCTTTCCAATTCCCATTCTGTGCCGGTAAAACTAGGGAGAGTCAGCAGGGAAAAAAGTGTGATTACATGAAAAAGACTAATGAGCTATACAGCTTACTGAGAAACCTCACAAAACTAACCACCTAATTCAGCCATGCAAGTTACCACATGCCCAAGGAGAAATGAGAAAACATGCCTTTAAAAAATATAAAATGTAGCCTTTCATTCTAATACTTGTAGGTTAGATTTTCCAGAAATATGTGTTGAGAACATCTAGCTGCTATAAGTACTAAAAAATAAGGGCAAAGCAACAGAAGGTTAAGTAATAAAAAAACTTTACAGAGCCAGAAGTTAAATAACGCAGTACTACAGGTGTTTTAAACTCCTTTGCAAGGCTGAACTAGAAACAAAAGCATCACCAACTCTAAAGGAGTTGAGGAGTTTTGGGGTTGGTTTTTTTTTTTTCCTATTTCTTTCCTCTCTTCATCCAATTCTCCCCAAATTAACATAGTGAACACGATATCCTATTGAACTTATTTCCAAAGACTTTAGGAAAGTATCTTTATCAGTAGAACTTTTAAAAATTCCATTTTAAAAGCTAAAGGGGGAAAAGCCAGAAAGAAAAAAGCCTAAAACAAATACAGAAAATTAAAAAGGCTTAGGCTTTCTGGTCCATGAATATATAATTACCTGATTTTATAATTAATCCAACTACATGCAGTATCAATACCCAGGGGCTATTTTCAAAATTTCTCTCCTAAACCTTTACAGCAAAAACATCCTTAATTTCTAGAAAACTTCAAAAGCACTAATAAAACAAGTGTTACTTTTAATTTCTTACCCCATGTAACCTCAGAATATTTAAACTTTCATATTTTCTTTAAACATATAGCCAACCTGTTCTAATTCTCCAGCTTTTTGTAATGAAAATTCGAAAAGAATAGTCTAAAAACAGTATTTAAAAATTCAGAAAAAAAGTTTAATTCTATCGTGATTTTTCCATAATGTAAAAACCGTTCTTCAGCAGTTTGCTGGTAACTTTTAAAGTTGTGGAATAAGATACACTCTGTGAAATTAATTAACCAGATTCAGAGTAGAAAAATAAAGCCTAGTTTTAGTGAAGCGGCAACTGTCTTGGGAACAAGTGATGCCATTTGATAACTAGAAAAATACTCACCTATAGGGTGTCTTGGATTGGTGGATGTGCAAGGTGTAGTAGAAAACAGAAAAACTGTTATAGAGAAAAAAAGACAGTAGGCCAAATTACTGAACCAACCGTTCCAAAATACCTCTGACATGACCAGCACTCTTGCACAAATAAAATGAACAAACACCAATGTATGTGAACTGTTCATTTTGATTCTTTAAACAATATATTCTATTTCCTTCTGGCCTTTTCTTGCCCCAGACGTCATGGTCCCTTATGTAAGTTTTTTTTAAACTTCTTTATTTAAAAAAAAATCACAAACTACTTCCTCTGAATATTAAAGATATGAAAGAGAAAAATCAGGCCATTGAAGTTAAAAGTATCCACATAAGGAGGCACTAATTACATAAAGTGCACCTATATTTGAAAGAGTTCTTATCACCTCAAAAGCTAAACTTTAAAGTCAGTATTTTAGCCAGCAAATTAAATTGTGTAGTGCATGAAAATTTACTGTATTTTGAAAACTAAGACTATATAGCCCGTAACAAGCCACTTTCTTTAGAAACAGGAAACTAGAGTAATTTTATTTATTTTTTTTAAAGATTTTATTTATTTATTTATTTGACAGAGAGAAATCACAAGTAGACAGAGAGGCAGGCAGAGAGAGAGAGAGAGGGAAGCAGGCTCCCTGCTGAGCAGAGAGCCCGATGCGGGACTCGATCCCAGGACCCTGAGATCATGACCTGAGCCGAAGGCAGCGGCTTAACCCACTGAGCCACCCAGGCACCCTAGAGTAATTTTAAATACAAATGTGAATGAAGCAGAAAGCTCCAAGCTAGTACAGCCCTCACATTCCTAAAAGGGGCTATATAAGAGAGAGGGAAACAACTTTTTGTCATCAAAATTTCTAGAATCTGTCTTGCTCTTCTGCTATAATTTATAAAACATAGGTAAAAGAAAAATCTTGGGGGCTAAAATATTCTTGCTTTTTATAAAGCACTATTAAAATGCACTGTTAAGTTTATTTAATTCGTTATACCATGCTATCACAAAATATTATAATAAATAACATATCTGCATTACAAATAACTTCATATCATATCACTTGACTCCATTTATATTCTATCTACTTAGGATTTATCAAGCATCTCTGTGAAAAGGAGGCGCTGTCTAGGATCAAGATTCAAGAAATAAAGTGCTTGATTTCTTTACAAGCATACAAAATCAGCCTGTTATTAAATATACTAGAGTTTCTATATGATGATTGTAATATAAAGAAACATTTATGAAAATTAAATCACTCGAATTCCTTTTGTTATTTTCATTGCCTAAGAACGTCAAGAATTTCAGTAGATGTGATAAACGCTGGACTACGAAAATTTAATTTGTTTACAACTCAAGAAAAAGAAAATTGTTGCTATAGTAATACACAGAAACCCATGTGCACAAACACAAGAGTATCCAAAGTATACACAGACTGCTATGGAGAAATCCAGAAACCCTTATGCACAAACACAACAGCATCCAAAGATACACATAGGTTAAGTATCTAAATTCCTTCAGGCTATTTAACCAAAAAGGATTTCCCCTGAACATTTCCAAATACAATTTCTTCCTGGGAAAAGAAATACACTAAAATTTTCACCAAAAAAAAAAAAAATCCTTATTGACCATTTGAAACACCATACAGTATCCAAACTCCAAACTCTCTGACAGATAATATATAAATTTATCAATTCAACCATACTTCTGAATTACTGAAAAAGATAAAATATGAATCACTCATCAATCCTGGTTTTCCTTAATCAACAGCAGAAATAATACAAAAAGCAAAAAATATATATATATTTGAAGGTGTCAGAAAAGGAGAATCATAGCTACGAGTTTTTTAAGAGTGTTAATACAGTAAGTCTTTTAGTGTAGCTACTAACATCTCCAAACTTATTGTAGGGCTCAATAATTACTTGTGAATTTAATGGAACAATCATAAATCTTCCAGGCTATACCAGGGTTTTCTATTTTCCTTGCAAAGCCTTTGGAAGACTATACAACACTCAGGTAGGTAGGTAGGTAGAGAGAAAGATACGGACACACACACACACACAGAGAGAACCACTTTATGAACTCTGGCAATTGTTTTCTGTAAAAAATACCTAGTTCCAGTGATTGGCCAAAGTACTACATTGATCTACTCAGCCCTAGAATAGTAACACCCAGATGCAGGTTTAAAGTGCAGATTCCCAGGGCTCACCCTAAATTTAAGGAATCAGAAACCCTGGGAGTAGAGCCAGGGAATCAGAAATTTTAATAAGTACTCCCAGACAACTATTAATACTCACTAAATCTTAATCAACAATGAGAAAACCCTATAGTAGACACTAATCCTCTACTGTTTTCACACAATTTGTAATACTCATCATCAGGTGAGGCGGTATGAAGGAAAAAAGAAGATTTTCATATATATGTGTGTGTGCACAGGTTTTACAAAAACAGACCCAGAATTAAACATGTATGAAGAAATATAAACTGGGTTCTTCCCATGTTCCATTTCACCACATGTATAAATACAGCCCTTTAAAGGTGATTTAAGATTTCTTTCCTTTAAGATTAACTTTCATGTTTGTGTCACATTATTAAATAATCCAATTTAATTTAGATTAAGTATCTTAAAGGCTGGGGAAAAGAGCAAAAGCACAGAAGAAGAATTTGCCACAGACTAAACCACATCTATTTAGAGATAATACTGCCTACAGAAAGACTAGCTCTCAAGAAAGTAAGGGAAAAGGGAAGAAAGGGAATATAGAAAAAAGGAAGAGAGGGAAGAGGTTTCTATTCTTTCCAGCATTTTAGCCCCTGACTAGTATGCTCTCTTTCCCAGGAATTTTATACCTTCTTATACCCACTAACAGCTCCACAAACTAAGAAAAATAAATTCCTCAAATTTATAATGTAATAGTCTCCTTCTGGATTTTTTAGAAGAGACAGTAATATCTTTACAAGTTTAAAATAACTTTAAATATGTATTTAAGATACAAATAATCAGGGATCAACCAGGACAGTTTATCCAGTGTCTAGCCAATGTTCAGTTTTAGCTACCATATCTACAAAATTCTACTCAGTCACTGGGCAGACTGGAAAATCAGATGTAGTCATTCACAAATAAGCTCTACCTCTAACTGAGGACCTTGGAGGCAAAAGCAAAGATGAGATGTCGTATATCTACTAAGTGCAATGTAATAAACCAAAACAATAAATGTTAAGTTTTTGTTCTTTTCCACTACCAAAGGACACCCTTCTCCATCCTCTCCAAGAACACAATAAAAAGTAGTAAAAGACAAGAAATGAGAAAGAGACCTAAGAGTACAGTCAGAATTCAAATTTAGCCCAATGATGCCCAGCAGAATGCAGAAAAAAATCCTAGGATCCCAGATACACCAATATATAGTTTACTACAATGCTTCCTAAGTATGTCCTCACCTATGTCAGTAATGGATTTATGACCATGTACATACACATATAGCCCATAAAGAACAACTATAGACAGAATACCCTCTCACTCTGAAAATGATCCTCTTCCAGTTATTTTATCTTTAGTTTGCTTGATACTGTCAAGCATACATATAAAAAAAAAAAATCCAAACTGTACAGCAGAGTGTAAACTAAAATGACAAAGTTATATTCATTCCCCAACTCTCCATATTCCTTCCCCCAAGCCAAAGTAATAGTTACTATGTATTTTAGGTTATTCTTGGACAAAATTTCTACTTATATATAAGCACGGATATAAATTTTTTAAGGTTTTTTTTACACAAAGATATTATTTTGATAAACTCATTTACAACTTGCTTTTTTCATAAATATCCCCTTTCACATATACTCCTAAGTAAATTTATCACCTTCTTGTTAATGGCTTCATAGTACAAAAGGATATACCATAATTTGTCATAGACCATCCCCATTAAAGGACATTTAGTTTGTTGGGTCTTATTTAGTTTGGCAATGCTATACAATGATGTGATAAATGTCCCTATACATCCAGCAGAGACTATTTACAACTAAAACATCTTTAGGAAAAATTCTTTAATGTAAAATTCCTGGGCCAAAAGTAGTATGTAATTAAAATTTAAAAAAAAAAAAAAAAACAGTGCCAAACTATACTCCAAAATCACCAGGCATCATCAATCTTTTCATTTTTTTAATTTTTAAAAAGATTTTATTTATTTATTTATTTGTTTGTTTGTTTATTAAAGATTTTATTTATTTATTTGACAGACAGAGATCACAAGTAGGCAGAGAAGCAGGCAGAGGGAGAGGAGGAAGCAGATTCCCCGCCGAGCAGAGAGCCCGACGTGGGGCTCGATCCCAGGACCCTGGGATCATGACCCGAGCCAAAGGCAGAGGCTTTAACCCACTGAGACACCCAGGCACCCCAAGATTTTATTTATTTATGTCAGAGAGAAAGAGAGAGAGAGAACATACAAGCAGGGCGAGTTACAGAGTTCCGGAAAGTTGAGAAGCATGCTCCCCACTGAGCAGAGAGCCTGACGTGGGACTCAATCCCAGGACCCTGAGATCATGACTTGAGCCACAGGCAGATGCTTAACTGACTGAGCCACCTAGGAACCCCCAAGCTTTTTATTTTTATAAACCAGACAGTTGTTTCAAAGTAGTGTCCTGTTGTTATTGTTTTTTAAAGATTTTATTTATTTATCTGACAGACAGAGACCACAGGTAGGCAGAGAGGCAGGCAAAGAGAGAGGAAGGGAAGCAGGCTCTCTGTTGAGCAGAGTGCCCAACGTGGGGCTCGATCCCAGGACTCCGGGATCATGACCCGAGCCGAAGGCAGAGGCTTTAACCCACTGAGCCACCTAGTGCCCCTCCTATTGCTTTAATTTGCATTTCTTCAGCAATAAGTGAGACTAAGAATCTTTACAAACTTCTACTGGTTGCTTTTTCTATTTTTTTTCTTCCTATAAATGGCATGCTATTTTGCCAATTTTTATATTAGATTGTAACTGTCATTCCTTCTTACTGATTTTAACGTATTTTTGCATATTTAGGAAACTTACCCTTGAAATGTGTGTTACAAATATACTTTTTTGCCAGGTTGTGCCTATTAATTTTATAAAACAATTATTTCTGCCATGTGTAATTTAAATTACATAAAGTAAAATTTATTCATATCTTTATATTTTCTAGCTCGTGTTCATTGCTTAGAAACTACTTCCTCATATTCAAGATAATAAATATATTGACCTTGTTATTCTCTTTTTACAGTTCACTGATAATCTAGAGTTTATGTGGAGGCCACAAAAAACGGTAGGAAATCCAGTTTTGCTTCCTTTTTCTTTTTCCCCTCATAGAGTCAGACAGTTTTCCAAGACCACTTATTAAGTAATTCATCTATTCCATAATATCAAATGTCATCACTATTATCATCATATCCTCACCACTGTCATACAATAATCATCATCAGCTACTAAATTCTCATTTCTACACAGGCCTAAGTGTTCACGCTCTCTTCTAATACTTTGTCGGTCCCTGCACAGGTACATATTATTACCATGTTCCATTACATTTTTAAAAACCTGGTAGGGCTCCCTTCATTCTTTCTTTTTCCCTCTACAACTGTCCTTGCTATGCTCCTCCTTCTTTTCTTTTTCTTTTTCTTTTTTTTTTTTTTTTTTAAGAAAGAGAGCATGTGCACAAGCAGTGGGGAGGGCCAGAGAGAGACAGAGTCTTAAGCATACTCCACACTAAGCACAGAGCCTGATGTGGGTGGGGCTCAATCTCACAACCCTGAGATCACGACATGAGCCGAAATCAAGGGTCAGATGCTTAACCAACTGAGCCACCCAGGCACTGCTCGTATTTATTTTCTAGAAGAAACACAACTTCAACTGTGAGTATATTATACTTGAGATCTCATTTAATTTATACATTGATTTAAAAAAGAACTCACAACTTTACAATTTTGAGTCTTACCAGTTCTCAGCTGTGCAAAGAAGCTGTAGGAGTAGTAATAAATAAAATGACAGCTAACAGGTACTGGATACTATACGCCATCCATACTGGATGAGCTTATTTTAATAATTACAACCACCTTATGTAGCATTATTAACTTCATTTCATAGATGAGAAAATTAAATCTCAAAGAAGTAAGCAATTTCTCCAAGGCTACAAACAATAAGCAAAGTAGCTGATATTTTGATCAATTTGCAATTTAAACTGAGTACATCCTTTGAATTGGAATACAGTAATTAAAAAACAAAGTATATTTTTTATTTACTCAACTGTCCTATTCATTGAATTTTTAGTTTTCTTCTTTTAGACCATGAGAATTAATTGTTTAATTTCTAAGTAAACTTCGTAACTATTTTAAATGGGACTATTTCTTCTACTACATTTCTAACTTGAAAACTATTTTACATTAACTCTGAACATGTCTACCTTACAGAATTCTCTTAATGTCCCCAGTAATTTTTTCAGTAGCTCCTATAAGTTTTCTAAATATACAACTGTATCACAGACAAATATTTATAACTTCAATGTGTTTGTTCCAATATTTATATCTCTCAATGTCTAAATGAATCAATTTTGCATGCTTTAATAATGGTATGTTACTCTTTTGATGTGCTACTAGAATCCATTTGTAGTATTTACTTTATGACCATTGCCTAAGTGAGATCAGTCTTAGGGTTTTCTCTGTATTTTAGTTCAGCATTAAAATGATCTTATCCTTTAAGATTAAAAGAATTTAACCACGAAACTATCTGGATTTGGTGCTTTTTTGATACTCAATTTCTTCTTCCACACTTAGTGTCTGTTTAGATTCTCTCTCCCCTGGATTTATTTTTAACGGTACTGAGTAATTATCTTACTTGCATACAAACTACAATAGTTTTGTATCACTAAAAAGGAAAAATATGAACAAATATATACAGCCAGGATGAGTTAAATGTATAAAACTTGGAACAAATTACTAGTATATAGGTTTCAATTTAAGCCGTGGGTTTTGGGAAAAAAAAGAGTTTTCTAAGTAGTGAAGTACTGCTAAGATGTTGATACCCATGCAGCTGTAAGTGAAAAAGAAATGAAACCAATACTGTTGACTATTTTTAAAAAATACCTACTTCTTGCTACAAGGTACAGAATGGTTTTCAATTAAGTAGTATATATGTAGCTATTAAGTATTTATAAAATGTATCTTAAAAAAAAAAAAATTATGTGCAATGCTCTTAAATGTTACTACTCTAGTGACCTAATGTCAAAAGTAGGCTATATATCGAAGTAGAAAGTGACATTCCTCTCATTTGTTTGTAAGAAACATTAAACATTTAATGAGCACTTACTATGAGCTAGGCACTGTGTCAGAGACATAGAAATAGTGAAGACATGGTCCCTTGGCTCAAAAAACTTATTCCCCTAGCCTCTAGTTCCAACATGACACACTTAAATTCATAGTTATATAGTAAAACTTCAAGAAATACAAACAGCCCCACTAGAACTTTGTACTTCACAAACCAGCAAACATAAAGCAGTTGAAAATGAAATATACAAACACACTTGACTACTAACACAAATATATATAATGTTTAAATTGCTATCATTTTCTACATTAATTTTAAAACCTGACATTTCAAATTGGTTATCATTTCCCCTTCAGTAAGGCTCCAAGTACAGACAGAAGTCTAGAAAGGCTCTGAAACCACAGTGTTGAAAAGAGGATAAGAAAAAGCCAAAAGAAACTTACTTTCTACAGTGTTTAACAGAACCTCAATATAAGAAAGAGGGTATTAAAATTTAAGAAAAGAATGAAATATCATGGCGAAATCTATGAGCTCACATTTAAACATGATATATATCAAAAGGATGCTTGGCCTTAATATTTGAATGTTAATGAATAACCAACAGAAAATTAATATTCACATTACTGTTCTTTGAAAAATATTTATCTATAAACACTACAGAGACACAACAATAAGAAAGCTGGAAGTACTCTGATTTGGTACAAACCTACCTGTGCACATGATTCTTCAGGTGTTTTGGCACTAACTGAATAAAGTGCTGGGAGATCTAGTCTGTGCACAGAGAACTTTTCTAGAGTGTGCAAAAGTGCTGGAGCAAGGTGAGAAGTTTGACCTGAGCCCCGTTCTCCAGACAGCAATAATCTTGGCCTGTAAGAGGTTGGCTGATGATATGGTGACCTGCAATACATGTAAGACATGATAATTATTCCAAAACCATACACTCTGACAATCAGTATGAAATATTAGGCAAAATATTTACACTAAAAATGTAACTCCAAATTAACAGAACTTTCTCTTATCCTTATTTAAGTACAATGAATCATTTTTCATTAATTATACTTCTAAAAATTTTTCTCTGACCTTTGTAATAACCAAGATGTAAAAGTATAAAAATTCATTCTAAAACTATGTAAAAATACCTGGGTATTCATCCTATCATATGCATTAACATGGAAAATGCTTCAGACACTAAGCATTAGTGACACTATTAATTATTAAGGTCAATGTAAGAATTCCACTTCAACAAAGAAGTTGGTATATCTGAATATCATCCAAGATGTAAGACTTTTTTTTAAAAAAAGTTAAAATGCTAAATTTTATGTATATTTTACCACAATTTTTAAGATAGAAAAAAAATGTGGGACTTTCTCCGTGGCAGGAAAATTTGGTTTTTCAGCCAATAAAAACTAAACGCCCATACCTGAATACATAATACCTAAAGATCTACAACAGAGAAAGCAAATTTAGGGAAATATATTAAACTAAATTCAACTTGTGTTCTCAAGATTCTACAGCACCATTAAAATGATAAATGAAACAAGTTCATCTACTATCACTATAGATAATGCAGGAAAATTTAAGTAATGCAATAAGAATAAAGCAAATAAAAATGGAATAGAAATAAATAAGGATAACACTGTTACTTATAAAGGATATGATTATGCACTAAAATAATGCAACTAAAAGAATCAACTAGTAACTGTCAGAACCTACCAGAAGTAACAATTCAGAAGACAAAAATAGAAAAATCAAAACAGATCCTAATACCATCAATAACTAATTTAAGGAAGGAAAGGAGGTCCTATTTACAAATGCAAAAATAAAATAAAACAAACAAAATTAAATATTCTTAGCAAAACTGTAAAAGTACATATACATAATGAGCCTGAATATCAAGATGTCAATTCTTCCTAACCCATTTAGTGTTAACTATAGTTTATAGTATTTTATTTCATACATTTAAAATATTCGTATTAAGGCCAACAGACACATGAAAAGATGCTCAAAATCACTCATTATCAGAGAAATACAAATCAAAACCACAATGAGATACCACCTCACACCTGTCAGAATGGCTGAAATTAACAACACAGAAAACAACAGATGTTGGCAAGGATGTGGAGAAAGGGGAACCCTCTTACACTGTTGGTGGGAATACAAACTGGTGCAACCACTCTGGAGAACAGTATGGAGGTTCTTTAAAAAAAAAAAGAACTATCCTGAGATCTAGCAATTCCACTATTGGGTATTTACCCACAGGATACAAAAATACAGATTTGAAGGGACATATGCACCCATTATGTTTAGAACAGCCTTATCAACAGTAGCCAAACTATGGAAAGAGCCCAAATGCCAATAAATAGATAAAGACGTGGTATCTATACACAATGGAATACTACTCAGCCATCAAAAATAATGAAATATTGCCATTTGCAATGACATGGATGGAGCTAGCGTGTATTATACTAAGCGAAGTCAGTCACAGAAAGACAAATATCATATGGTTTCATTTATAAGTGGAATTTAAGAAACAAAACAGATGAGCAAACTGGAAAGGGGAAAAAGGCAGAGGGAAGCTAACCATAAGAGACTTAACTATAGAGAACAAATTGAAGATTAATGGAGCAAAGTGGGTGGGGGGTGGGCTAGATGAGTGATGGGTATTAGGGAGGGAGGGTTGTATCGAGCACTGGGTTTTATATGTAAGTGATGATCACTAAGTTCTACTCCTGAAACCAATATTACACTAAATGCAAACTAACTAGAATTTAAAAATGAGAAAAAAATTAAAATAGTCACATCGAAATCTAAGAAAAAAAAAAACTTGAGGAAGACAGAAAGATTTAAAACTTATAATATCTTCTGAAAGAATAATCAAGTAAGAACATCAAGAAAATTTTGATTAAGTGTGCTAGCTCCAATTTCAGAACATTTAAACATGTTTTAGTAATAAGTACTTCATAGAGCTTTAATTTTCTCAGCAATTCTATGAAATACATAGCTTCCTCTTACTAAACAGATGAGGAAACCAAGACTCAAAGAAGTCAGGTATGAGACTATACAAATGAGTGGTGAAAGACTTCAAATTTTCATTCAGGTCCATATACTTGCTAAGCTGAACCACTGTGATAGGATGTACTCTACTTTATATTGAAATATATTACAATGGAATAATAGGATATAATGTAGACTATACCAAATAAAACAAACGCAGATCAGAACATAACAGGCACTCTAGGAACCAAGTCACTATAGTTCAAAGAATTTCATATAAGATAATAAGCATAAAAAATAAATGGAATAGAGATGAATTATATTGTTTTTAAAAAGGGAAGATTCAGATCCTCATTTCACAGAAAATTAATTCAAAAAAACAAGAGATTCATATACTTGTAACTCATAAAAAATCTACAAACTTCTGTAACTCAAAAATTACAATCTGAACCAAATGGCAAAAAAACTAAATCAGACAAAGAACCTGCCACTAAAAAGAATAGTTCTTAATGTCTAAAGAACTTATGCTTATAGTGTTTTAACAGAAAACAGCTTCCTGGACAAAGGACATAAACAGATAATTCAAAAAGAAAATAGTAATAATACATTATATGTTAATTTAAAAATTTCAAAAAGAAAATAGTAATGTAACAAAATGTTCATTCATTTAATAACTGGAGAATGCTTCCTCAGCCCTGGATACCTAACACCACCAGTTATCACAGAGCTCATACTTTAATAGTATTGAGTGGTAAAAGGAAATAAACAACTAATAAAATCCAGTGTGGTTAACAAGCAGCACTGTTTAAGTACAGAATGCTATGAGAGACCTCAATTAGAGACAAAGGGGTTTCCTGGAAAGTGTTACCAAAGCACGAACTCAACAGGCTACCGGTAGAAAGGACAAATTTTATTGAAGAAATAAAAACAGGATATACAAAGGATCAAAGGCGGCCCCTGGCCCTTTGGAGTAATAGTTCATACATTTAGCTTCTTTTAAGGTTTTAGGGCAATGTATGGGTAAAGATTCTAGGGTTAGGGAGGAGAAGAGGGAAGGAGAATCAGACGATGAAGAGCTAAGAAGGGCTTTGTAAACCATGTCAAAAGTCTGGAATGCGCCAATCAGAGAAAGACAATTATCATATGATCTCCCTGATGAGGAAGCTGAGAGGCAACATGGGGGGCTTGGGGAGTAAAAAAGGAATAAATGAAACAAGATGGGATCGGGAGGGAGACAAACCATAAGAGACTCTTAACAAAACAACTGAGAGTTGCTGGGAGGAGGTGGGTAGGGAGAGGGAGGTTGGATTATGGACACTGGGGAAGGTACGTGCTATGGTGAGGGCTGTGAAGTGTAAACCTGGTGATTCACAGACCTGTACCCCGGGGCTAATAATACATTATATATTAATTAAAATTTTAAAAAATTTTTTTAAAAGTTTGGAATGTGCACTGAAATTAATGAGAAAACATTAGCTTAAGTAGGGGAAGTGATATGATCATACACATGTTTTCAGAAGATAACTCTAGATCACTATGTCAGTAGAGGAAAAGGTTTAAAAGAAGACAAAACAGGAGGAAAGATGATCGGTTAGGAGTCTGCAGTAATAAACCAGGTATGAGATGTTAATGATAATCTAGATAAGAGCAGTGTCAGAGGAAATGAGAAGGAACGGATTAGATACAGAGCAAAGAGAGGAAGGAGTTGAGGATGATGTCCAATTCTAGTCCTAACACCTGCACGGATGGTAGCTCACCAGACTCACAGGAGGAGACGGGAAGACACAGTGCAGTACTTTCTGAAAGATGTGTGGCACACTAAGGGCAACAGGCAGCTAGAGACAGTCTAAAGCTCAAGACCAATGTTGGCTTAAGAAAGATTTGGTGGGGCACCTGGGTGGCACAGCTGGTTTGGCTTTCCGACTCTTAATTTCTGCTTGGGTCATGATCTTGGGGTCATGGGACTGAGCCCTGTGCCAGGCTCCATGTTCAGCACAGTCTTAGGACTCTCACTCTGCCCCTCCCCCCACTCAAATAAATAAATAAATCTTGGAAGAAAGGGAGGAAGATTTGGTAGTTACAGGTCAGAGGAGAGACTTGGTAGTTATTAATAGAGATGAAAAAATTATGAAAATAATGAAATCATCTGTCATCTGTTAGACTGATAAGAATTCATTTTAATACCATTAGCAAGCAGATGTTGGGAAAATTGGTTTTCTCATGACTAGTGGCAATGGAAAAAGCAAAATTTTCCAAAATTAAATTTGGCAATTATGTCACATACATGCTAAAATACATATCCAAGGATATTCTGCAACTCGTCCCACTCCCAAGGACTCCCTTACCTCTTAAGCATTCTCTACATTTTTTTCATAGTGTGTATCTTCTAATACTTTATCTGTCTATTACACTTGTTTTATTATCTATCTCCATCTAAAACAAAAGCTGAATGAGGTCAGGGGTCTTTGTCCATTTTGTTCACGGACATATTCAAGTACCTAGGACAACATATGGCACATGATGGGCACTTTGACAAAATATCTGAATGAGTAAATATGAAAGAACAAATGAATGATTCAAACAAGCAAGAAGATATTATTTTCATCTATCTGGTTGGCAAAGATTTAAAAAGGCAGTGTTCAGAACTGACACGGGTATAGGAAAAATAACACTCTCATATATCAGTGCTGAAAATGTAAATTGGTACAACTGTTCTAGAAATCAATTTAAAAACCTGTATCAAGTTTTAAATGTATATACCCTTTGACATAGCAATCACTGTTTTTAAAATTTACCCTAAGCTATGAATCAGATAATGATGTTAAAAATGTATACTGAGAAAGATGCCTATCCAGATCCACATATCTATCATAGAAGAAGAAAAATTGGAAATTTCAATCTTTATTAATAAGGTTATAAAAATTATGGAACATCCAAAAATAAAATACTATGTAGCTATTTTAAAAGAATGACATTAAACATATACTGGCATAAAATAACATTCCCAATATAGTAGATAAAAAAGCAAGTTACATTAGCCTTACAGGAAGATTTTAATTTACATAAAATAATATGTGGGTCTGTCTATACGCATAGAGAGAATATGGAAGTGTGGTCACCAAAACTTTAACAAAAATTACCTTCAGGTGCTTGGGCTTTAATTTTTACTTTCTTCTTTATGCTCTTCTTTATTACTTGAATTTTCTATAGAGTATATCATCTTTCTAATCAGAAAAAACAAAGCTATATTCATTTAGAAAACCTCAGAAAGCTCTGTTTCTAATCCCCTTATGGTAATAAACAGTAAGAAAGAAAACTTATTTTCCATCATAAGGGTTTTCTATCAGATTGGTAGACTTTAAATATCTTGATTTCTATTTCACCTTAAATCTAAATAAAGGTTTCAACACTGTTTTAGGAAACTATTCCCTATTAGAAACCCACCAACAATGCCCAAGCTAGTGTTACCAGAGATCAGTATTAAAGTCATGCTTTCTACCTATCTAGCTAGCACTTTTACTGTATTAATACACACATACTAACACTTGTTCAAACACAAAGCCAAACCAAACCAACACCAACAACAACAAAAACCCACATATAGCCTTTATTAAAGGCCTCTATTCTAAAGTATATGCTTTTTGGAAAGCATGAAAATCCTACTGTCCAACCTACCCCCCCAAAAAATACAATTCCTGATCTACCTATTAAGCTCAGTAATCAATTTGGAAATCCCATAGATAGCTTAAAAAAAAAAAAAATTGGATCCTAGGAAACAAACAGTACAGAGCCTAACTCTGCTACCTTCCAGCACCTTAACCATGGGCAATTTACTTATTTTTCATTGCGTTTTGGTTTCCTTGTCTATAAAACGATGATACCACAAATGCTGTATGATTGATGAGAGTCCTATATAAAGCTTCAAGCTTTATATACTTGCCTCATGTCTAGTTTATATTGAGCATCAGATGCTAACTCTTATTCCTTCATATTCTGAAGGAGAGCAAATCCTCCTTGACTTCCCAATGAAAGCTTCTAGTTCTGCTATCAAGCATTTCAGCCATTTAACAATGTTTGTCACCCTCAATAAAAAGAACTTCTCCAGAGTAAGAACTACTTTACTCACGCTTATGTTTTCAGTACCTAATACAGTACCAGGCATAAACACATAAAAATTGGGAGAATGGGTCAGTAAATAAAGAAATAAATGAATGGGGGTGCCTGAGTAGCTCAGTCATTAAGCGTCTGCCTTTGGTTCAGGTCATGATCCCAGGGTCCTGGGATGGAGCTCGTATCAGGCTCCCTGCTCAGGCTCTCTGCTCGGGACTGCCTCTCCCTCTCCCACTCCTGCTGCTTTTGTTCTCTCTCTCTCTCTCTCTCTCTGTCAAATAAATAAAATCTTAAAAAAAAAAGAAAAGAAATAAAATGAATGGAACTTATAAAAACATCTAAAACAAAAAAAGCTTACTTCTAGGATATAGCTGTCTCCCTATTAAATAAAAATCACATCATGAACTAGAAATTTTACATAAAAGAAGCTAAAATTAAACCAATTCCTTCAAAGAGTTTAATCCAAACAAAACCATACCATGATATACATTAAATGAGAGAACGTTCTTAATAAAAAATCGGCCTCAAAACTGCACATAAAGTTTTCTAAATCAAAGATATTTCTTTATCACTTTACTGACAACAGAGTTAACTCATAAAAATTGAACAAGTCCTTTGATGGGAGTTTCTTAGCCCCTATTATGTATTTCAAATCCAATTAACTAAACAAATCACACACATGCACATAGGGTAGTCAGGTAAGAATCAGAAAAAAAATGATTATTTGGTTTTCCCTAAGCCAGCAATAAAATAGATTCATGAAATTACCAAAAAAAACCTAAGAAAATGTTCCTGAGGACATAAAAGAAAAGATCTGGAATAGAAGGAAAAGTTTCTAAGAGAAGAATCTTGCTGTTAAAGAACAAAAGAAAAAAGGATAAATGAAAGTAACTTAATCTCATTTTAAAAAATAAAAAATACGACTTATCAGAGCAAATAATCAAATTAACATTTCACCAAAATCTACATGGGAGAAACTTCAAGCTGAAGACTTAAGTTTGTTCAAAACATCTTGAAAAAGAATTTAAAAGTACATATAATCAATCCAGACTTTTCTAATAAAAGTGCTATTAGACCTACCTGACAGAGCATTCTGGTCCTATAACTATCATGCTAACTATGTAAATGCGAGTGATGAAGCTGCTAGTAGTTGAAAACTATTTGGTCTCTCAAGTTAAAATTACATTAGCACTAAAGCTGTTTCCCCAATAAAGTGCCTGACAAAAGCTGCTTTAATATGAATAAAAGTGAATGTAAACAGAAAAACCATAACATCAGGAAGAAGTAAACTAATGAGGTTTTGGAGAATCAAAAAGTTTTCTGTTAATCTGTTTACTAAGAAACTTCTAATTCAGAATCCTTTTAGTACTCTTAGAATCCCTGAACTATCATCTGACACTTGTTATAATTTAAAATATTCCAGATCATGATAAACATCTCATTTTTGACCATTTTAGTTCAAAATAAAAGGCATTAAAATTGTGGACATAAGCTGACTTTCTAAACAACAACCCTTCCTTCTACCTTGGTTTAAAAAAAAAGAAGAGGGGCACCTGGGTGGCTCAGTCAGTCAAGCATCTGCCCTCACCATGCTGGAATCCAGCTCCAGGGGGGAGTCTGCTTCTCCCTCTCCCTATGCCCTTCCATCCCCTACCACATGTGCTCTCTCTCAAATAAATAAAATCTTTCAAATTAAATAAATAAATCTCCTTTTTAAAAAATCAGTTTATAAAAAAAAAATCTTTAGTTTACCAATAAACCCATTTATTACCACACAAAGAAGCATACACAGTAAAACTTTCCCAGAATTGTGTCCAAACAGCAGAAAAAAAGTCCTCAAAATTACAACCTTGAGTAAAAATACACCATAATTCTAAATATAAAACAGTAAAAATCACTCTAAATTTTTAAAAAATTGTTATGATACTTACATTGTAAAATGAAGGTAGGGTTTATGTACAGCAGCAGCTGATGACTGTTTCTTTGGTGATCCTGAGTGACAACTGGTCTCAAAAATTGATAAAGCATTCTCATCTTCACTATCATCTAAAATCAGAGTTTCTATATCTGTTCAAAAAAAAAAATCACAACAATTATGAGGCTTATGAAGTCCTTTAATATTAGTGCCCCACCAAAGCTAAGGAAAGTTGGTTTAAAAATCAGTGATATTAATATGTTACCTATCAAATAATACAGATCAACCAAGCAAACAGACAAACTGCAGGGTTTTTAATAATTTGTAAATGGGGGGGGTGCCTGGGTGGCTCAGCGGGTTAAAGCCTCTGCCTTTGGCTCAGGTCATGATCCCAGGGTCCTGGGATCGAGCCCGACATCGTCTCTGCTCAGCAGGGAGCCTGCTTCCTCTGCTCTCTCTCTGCCTGCCTCTCTGCCTACTTGTGATCTCTGTCTGTCAAATAAATAAATAAAATCTTTTTTTAAAAAAAATAAATAAATAATTTGTAAATGGAATTAATGGAATTCTTTTACCTTTACACACTGCCTAGTGCTAAGAGATGCGATTCAGTAGACTTCATTGACTAACCATAAGAAGTCTGGAAAAGAAATGACACTCTCCTAAAACACTCACATATTTATTAAAAATTTCTAAGTCGGGGCGCCTGGGTGGCTCAGTGGGTTAAAGCCGTTGCCTTCAGCTCGGGTCATGATCCCACAGTTCTGGGATGGAGCCCCCCATCGGGCTCTCTGCTCAGCGGGGAGCCTGCTTCCCTTCCTCTCTCTCTGCCTGCCTCTCTGCCTACCTGTGATCTCTGTCCGTCAAATAAATAAATAAAATCTTTAAAAAAAAAATTTATAGGTCAACTTGACCAAGTAGTTGCTTAGCTGCTAGGGTGCTAGGGTTTTGGCCAGCTCTTTAGAAAAACAACAAGGAACAAGGTGATTTATTTTCTAACATGGCATACACAAACACACACATCTGTACGTCTAGGTTAGAGAGTCAGGAATTCTATGGAAGCAAAACCAATCCTAAAAATGCACTTATTCAAGTAACATTAGTCTCTATCTGAGCCTGCCACCTGTTACAGTTCAGTGGACAAACTGGAACCATTATCTCTATTGGTGCAATACTTAAAAATGTACCTGGGCTACAACCTCAAGTACTAATAACTGTGCTTCACACATACCCAACAAAAGTGTCAATTCACTCAATAAAAAGTAATGCCACATGTGTAGGAGAAATGAGAGAATCAACAGTGACAGAAATCATACTCTTCTCCTAAAAAAAAAAAAAATTAAAGAAAAAGAAAAAAAATGAGGAATAATTTCTACAAAGAGGTACTCAACTGTGCTGGCAGATAGAGATTTCAGATACTTGGGCAAGTTCTTGTAGGCGACCCTGAAAGTACCGGAAAAGACAGGGAGCAACTGAGATTAGGGGTAGTCAGAAGTGGGCAGGAGATGGCAGATAGAGATTTCAATGGATTTTATAAGCTAAATATTTTTTAAGGTTTTATTTATTTATTTGTCAGAGAGAGAGAGCACAAGCAGGCAGAGTGGCAGGCAGAGGGAGAAGCAGGCTCCCTGATGAGCAAGGAGCCCAATGCGGGAATCTATCCCAGGACCCTGGGATCATGACCTGAGCCGAAAGCAGACACTTAACCAACTGAGCCACCGATGTGTCCCCAACTGAATACCTTTTGAGTGATAATTTCATATACCAGTCTATGAAGGATGGTAAGACCAAAACAAACCAGAATAATATATCTAAATAACTAAAAAATAATTATTAATAATCAAATAATCATAATTTGTTTTCTCTACTGGTATATGAAGAAAAAACTGGAACTAAAGCATACTCTATACTTACTTTAAAAATTTATAAGAAAACAGATAATAATGCCATAAAAAATTCTCAAATGAAAAGAAAGGAACTATATCATATGTCTATAAACAGAGAAAAAGAAGATGTGGTGTATATATACAATGGAATGCTACTCAGCCATCAAATAAAATGGGATCCTGCTATTTGCAATGACATGGACAGAACTAGACAGTATTATGCTAAGTGAAGTAAGTCAATCAGAGAGGTAATTATATGATCTCACTCATACGTGGAATTTAATAAACAAAACAGAGGATCATAGGCAAAGGGAGGGAAAAATGAAACAAGACAAAATCAGAGAGGGAGACAAACAATAGGAGACTCTTAATCATAAGAAACAAACTGAGGGTGGCTGGAGGGGGATGACAGGGGGATGGGATAACTGGGTGATAGGCAGTAAGAAGGGCACATGATATAATGAGCACTGGGTATTATACAAGACTGATGAATCACTGAACTCTGCCTCTGAAACTAATAATACACTATATGTTAATGAACTGAATTTAAATTTTAAAATATCATAAATAAAAAGATGAACTATCATAATCTCTCAAATGGGAAGACACGATTTTTATTATTTTCTAACGGTGACATTAGTTTTTTTAAAAATTTGGGGAAAAGAGTGGCTCTTTTGGGTGGCTCAGTGGGTTAAAGCCTCTGCCTTCGGCTCAGGTCATGATCCCGGGGTCCTAGGACTGAGCCCCACATGGGGCTCTCTGTTCAGCAGGGAGCCTGCTTCCTCCTCTCTCTCTCTGCCTGCCTCTCTGCCTACTTGTGATCTGTCAAATAAATAAATAAATAAATAAAATCTTTAAAAAAATTTCTTGGGGAAAAGATCCATATCCTCAGTTATGAAAATCAGAGATAAGAAATGTATGATTCATGGCAGAGTACCTGGCACACTCATAATAAAATATTTATTCCCCACCTTACTTAACAAACTTAGGAGATCAAGTAATCCATGTGATATTTCAATGAGAATCTATCCCTGAAAAATATAGTTTCCATAAAAGTATTTATAAAGACAGCAAAATGCATTGACTATAGATGATTTTTACTACACATAATATTTTTAATGTTAGTATAATTAACTGAACAATTTTCTGGTGCAGACTACATGCCAAATAAGGTATTAGGAACTGGAAAAATTAAGATAATTAAAACTCATTACTTTCTCTTCAAAGTTCAGACTCTAGTATATAAACCTAAAGTTTCCCTGTAAATGGCTGGTTTCTTTTTTCTTAAGATTTTATTTATTTATTTGAGAGAGAGAGAGAACAAGAGACAGAGAGTATGAGTGGAAAGAGGGTGAGAGCAAGAAGCAGACTCCCTGCTGAGCAGGGAGCCCCACACAGGACTCATTCTGGGACTCCAGGACCATGACGTGAGCTGAAGGCAGTCGCTTTAACAGAGCCACCCAAGTACTTGCAATGGATGACTTTTTAAAGGCAGTATTGTATTTTTAACTCAGGTCCAATCTTGAAGCTAGAATTCAAGACCTTACACCACCTTATACAACCAGGTTCTAATTTACTCCCTTACTAAGGATTTACACTTCACGAATATAGCACACTGCAGAGTGCCCTGACAGTACCAACAAAACAGATTTCTTGAGTTGAAACCAGAGGGGCATTATAAGCAACAGAGAGACATTATGAGCAACAAGCGAAGGCTATAATCAGATACCCACGTCTGAGTAAGTCCTAAAACTTACTGAATGACCTCAAATAAGGGAATACTTCCTAAGTCTTCTAGTCTCCTTCTTTTCATTATAAAAGTACCTGCCCCACTGGACTATTATGAGGATTAGTAAGTGACAATTTATTTAAGGGCTTTATAATAAAATAAATGTAAGCCATCATATTATAGTCACCTTTTCTAAAGATAGTAACACTTCTACATTACTGAGAATGTCCTAAGAGGTAACAAACAGAACTAACATTCATTCTTCCTTTTGACAAACATTCACTAGGCAACTACCACACCTAGGCAATATACTAGGCCTAGACTATAACCTAGTGAGTGAAATAGATATATTTTCTATATTCATGGCAAATATAAAAGAATAACACATAACCTTATAAGGAAACTCGGAATTTATTTATGCCCGTACTTGTTTCATTTTAACAATACGAAAAATTACTTTTTGGTACCTTCTTTCTTGTCACTCTGGCTAATTTCAGCATGAGGAAACACTTTTTGCAAGACTGCTAGGATGTTGTTGAAGCTTCTTTCCAGCAGCGGTTTTATGATGGGGGATAGTGCATGTCCCGAAGACATGACAGCACGCTGAGAAGCAGGCACAATATTCTGCATTGCATGGTAAAAATCTTGGGCATTGAGCACTATGGAGGAAACATCTAGCTGCAGTTTATGACTGCTAGCATAGATCTGGGGGTAACGTCTCCGCAGGGCAATCAGGGCAGCTTCAGTGCACAGGGCCTTGATATCAGCTCCACAATAGCCTAATGCACAAAAAGAAAAGAGTAACAAAGGTAAGTTCATTCTCCCAGTACCAAATATAGTTTACAAATATACACATCTTTACCTAAGTAGTTATTAATCTTAAATCAATAATTATGCGTAATTTTATCAGCAAAAACTGACCATTTAAGTCACCTAGTAAAATTTACTCAGTAAGACTAAAAAATGTTTCAAATATTTTAATTAACAACACATGAACTAGTGATACCAAAACAAACCATGTATTCTGTGCCAAAATCACTGATTATAATGTACAACTTTCTTCGGGAAAGGTTTTTAAAGAGTAAGTTTCATCTCAATCCTTCATCACTATTCCCAATAATTAGTTTAGTCCTTCTAACAATATACTTACCTATAAACTTTTCTTTTTTTAAAAAATTAATTAATTAATTTATTTGACAGAGAGAAATCACAAGTAGGCAGCGAGGCAGGCAGAGAGAGAAAGGAGGAAGCAGGCTCCCTGCCAAGCAGAGAGCCCAATGTGGAACTTGATCCTAGGACGCTGAGATCATGACCTGAGCCAAAGGTAGAGGCTTAACCCACTGAACTACCCAGGTGCCCACCTATAAACTTTTCTAATATTACTAATTACCAAACACATATGGGAATAGTACACTGTAGAACATATGCAGAAAGGTCAAGAACAGAGCTATTCTCCTACTAACTCTGGGCGCAAACCACAGCGAGTTTCTATTTAATTACCCCAAAAATTATAGTTTAAAGTCGTCACCATCTCTAATAATTTCAAAGGTACTAAAGGGACTAAGAATCCATTAATATCCCACATTAATTTCCTTTTAATATATACGTTTAGCTTAAAATAACTGATAATCTAGTTCTACAGGCTATACCAACACAGGGCATTAGCCGTTAACCACACTTAACTGATAATGTAGTTAACAGATCAAGCCCCTGCTTTTAAGTCATTTCACTCATTTAAGCAACAAATACATACAAAAACACACAAACTGTTAGGTCTCAACCACAAAAAGGAAGAAAACCTCAAACCAGTCATGTTTTTTATGTCAGCATTTAAACTTGCATTTGGCCACCTTTATCACACACACCTTTATCGTACCAAACATGCCAGCAGGGGGAACCACTCAAACTAGTTTAAAACTTGAGACCCTAAGTTCTTCAAAGAGTGGCATCAAGTTTATTTATCTTTTTATACTATGCAATGACCTTGTGGAACATTTAAATAATAAAATAAAAATGGTGATTAGAAAAACTGAGCAGAAAATAGCACCAGACTAAATGACAGGTGTTAGGGTCTGTAATCAAAGGAACTAGACACAGAAAAAACTGTTAGGTAACACACAGGTGGCCAATTGAATTTCAATTCAATTCAATTGAAATTCAATTTCAATTTCAATTGCATTTCAATTGGCCACCTGTGTGTTACCTAGCAGTTTTTTCTGTGTGTGGCAGACCTAGCATGACTGGGCAGTTTTCTCTGTGTATTGCAATCTCATTGGCCACCTGTGTATAGCCCAGCTAAACTACCTCTATAAAAGTTAGTCTGTGAGGCTGGGAGGGGTCGCCTCTTTGCAAGAGACGGCCCTGACCAGTCAGTTTGATTCTCGATGCCTGGCGCAAAATAAAGCTTTGCTTGACCTTCGCTTTGTATCAGTCTCGCTCCTTTGATTACAGACCCTGACAACAGGAAAAAAACATTAAGGCACAAAACTGTATAAACCACTGGAGGGGGGGGTTGTGAGAAGGGGGGTGGGGTTATGAACATTGGGGAGGGTATGTACTATGGTGAGTGCTGTGAAGTGTGTAAACCTGGCGATTCACATAACCTGTACCCCGGGGGTTAAAAATATATTATATGTTTATATGAAAAAAAAAACTGTATAAATCAAACTGTAAGTGACTCACACACCTACAATGAACTGTATCTCTATTATTAGTAGGGCACATGATCTTGCTGATCAAGTCCTACAGAAACAGAAAAATCCTCCCTACTCTGCTCCCTTTTTCCCACAGCAAGTACCACTTCTATCATTTACCTATCATGTTTACTGTCTGCCTTCCCCAACTAGAATGTGAGCTTTGTGAGGGTATGGGTATTGATCAGTTTTGTTCACTAACGTATCTCATATACTGAAAATAATGCCTAGCCTGGCATTCAGTAGATATCCAATAAATATTTCATGAATGAAAGGAGAAAACAGTAACTCCAAGGTGATAGTTTGGGATTGCGTAACTGTGAGGTTACCATATACTACCACAAAAAGTGGGAGAATTATATTTACTGGGCTTTTTTTTTTCTTTTAATAAGAAATCTAAATTCTGGGGTGCCTGGGTGGCTCAGTGGGTTAAGCCGCTGCCTTCGGCTCAGGTCATGATATCAGGGTCCTGGGATCGAGTCCCGCATCGGGCTCTCTGCTCAGCAGGGAGCCTGCTTCCCTCCTCTCTCTCTCTCTGCCTACCTCTCTGCCTACTTGTGATCTCTCTCTGTCAAATAAGTAAATAAATAATCTTTAAAAAAAAAAATGTTTCTTTAAAAAAAAGGAAATCTAAATTTTTTTATTATTAAGCCAACTTACTATGAATAAAAATTTCAATGAAAATTACAGAAAAACACAAAAATATTCCATTCTTAAAGAAATATTTATTCAGAGTTAAGGGAAAAACTTAGTATAACCTGTGAAAATCTAATTCAGAAAATTATAAGCAGATGAAGCACTAACACTATCCCAAGACAGCAATCACCCAAATAATTCTCAGAATAACCAAATTAACCATTAGTCTCTCATTTTTTATTCTATTTCTCAATGAATCAACATGAAAAAAGGTATCTTTTCCTATGCTGAACATAACCTAGGTATAGTAGTTCAATAAAATAACTATAAAATACCAGCTTAGTCATAAATAGTTAATGAAATAATTCATTTCAGAGGAAGTAAAAAACAATCTACCATCTTCAAACAATATGAACCACCATTCTTTTTTCTTCTTTGAAAGCATATACAACACAGTTGGCAAACATACCATATGATCCTATTTCTAAGAGCAAGAAGCCTAAATTTTTTAGAAAGCTCAGAAACAAAGAACAGAAAAAAAAGCCACTAAAAGATATTTTATGTAACAAACGATACCCATAACATTTATGTTTGACATGTCAGCAACATACATAATAGCAATGTACTATTCATTTTTGCTTACTCTACTAAAGATCATTTAAAAGGGCAACAATAGGTCCCATTTAAGGAAATAAATCATTTGGATTATCATAATCAACAGACTAGAAAATAGAGGATTTATCTTCATTACAGTTGCCTGTGAATAAGAATTACTGGTTTATATCGGTAGTTTTTAATCTTGACCACTGATCTGAATAAACGATGAAACTGAAACAGAAACAGATTCCTAACGAACGTAGTGAATCAGAATCTCTGGTAATTTAATATTATAAATGTGTATTTTTAAGATTTTATTTATTTATTTGACAGACAGATCACAAGTAGGCAGAGAGGCAGGCAGAGAGAGAGGAGGAAGCAGGCTCCCCGTTGAGCAGAGAGCCCAATGCAGGGCTCGATCCCAGGACCCTGAGATAATGACCAGAGCCGAAGGCAGAGGCTTAACCCACTGAGCCACCCAGGCGGCCCATGAAGTCTACTGTTTAAATAAAACATCAAACATAATGAAGGCCCACAAGATAGATGCCTCGTTGATACATTTCCACTGTTTCGGCCCTCTTAGTGAAAATAAATAGAGAAATATGATTAGATTTGAGGTCCTCATAACCTTAAGCGCCTACTATTTGTGAATGTGATCTAGACACTGAAATTATGTGAGGACTACTTTCAAAAATCACCCCTATTAAGCATCCAAACCTCTCCACGTACTTGGGAATTTATTTCAAGTTAAAGTTACCAAATCCATAACCTTTACATGAAGAGGTCAGCTGTCTTCGCAGTTTTTTATCAAGACAACATATTCTTTTTGTTAGGCATAAATTTCACTGAACTGAACCCATACATGTTAAAACGTGTTTGGAATACAGAAAGTGGTAAGTTCATAATGAATTTAAAGTGTATGACTATTTCATTCCTGTTTGAAGACCCGCATTTGACTTTTTGTCTTAATGTACAACTGGCTTCTTATGTCACTCTCCAGGAAGAAAATGGTGTAGATATAAGCAGATCCTAAAACATCACCACCACCACCCTCAAAGGGCAAGAGAAATTTTTTAGTCCTGTAAGAAATTATGTCTTTAAAATGCTTAAACTTAAGAAACTGACTAAAAGCTAAAATAAATCACTGGGAATAATGAGAAGTTGTGGCCTTTGGAAATGAATAAAGGAAACTAAGATTCTTATATTTAGGATAGAGAATTAGAGTGTAACATTTCAGATGGTAGACAGGATAACAGCAAGTAATTTTAATATACCTATTGTTTAGGGGATTTCCAAAGCTATCTGAAGACTTATGCTTATTTCAGTTAAGGATCACTCTGGGACTGAGTCACAGAAAAATCTACAAAAATTTCCCAGTCTCATCAGTACTCTAAATAGTATCATAAAAAGTAGGAAATAAAAGGGGTCAAATTTCAAAAAGGGAAAAGACTGGATTTTGTACCAAATACCACCCTCTCCCATAAAGCAGCACAAGGCTTTGCAAAAGTCAAGCCAAATTTACATGAAATGGGTTTGGCGCATGCTCTCTTATACCAGGCAAAGCTTAAACTGGAGTAGTGCTGGAGAGATTTACGTTTTCTCCTCACCAGAAGATGTCGAGGTCTTTGTGGTTCAAAAGCTGAGGGATGCTGCTTCGGAGATGGAGGTCCCTGTGGATGAAGAGGATAATTCGGATGTAGCTAACTGAATGGACTAATGTTCTATTTAAGTTTTAATATCTGATGGTGGATCCCAATGATTTTTTTAACTAAGTTGTTCTTTCTGGTTTTGGTAAGTTTGAAGTTTTCCCAAGCAGACTGCTGATTGTTAGTGAACTTAGTTTGGGGATTTTTCATAATGCTTAAAAAGTTCATGGAGAAAAATTTTTTAATTTTTATTTGTGAGAGAATAAGAGGAAAACAGACAAAAGACAGAAAAAGAATGAAGGAGGAATACCAGTGTGGATACTCAGTTGTTTAATAGTGTAATCATTTTTATTTCAGACCTAATTAGAGCCAAAAACCTGAATTCCAAAACCCTTGAATTCCATCTCCTATATATGATCATGTATGCACATCTCTCTCAATACATCCTTTTAGGACAGTAGTTTTCATTCATGCTGTAAGGAGGATCTTCTACTCTGTGAATAATTTAACATTAAATTTGAAAGTTTTATATTTTGGGAAATACTAGTAAATGCCAATAAATATTTTCTTTTGAGGACTCTTCTCACTCAACTTCTTTCTAGACCACAGGCATGAAGACAAGATAATCTGCAAAGTAAAAGACTACAGTCCTGCCCTCAACATGGACCTTTATTTCTCAAGGTTAAGCTTCTTTTTCTTAGTAGAATTTCTGAGAGGGAACAACTCCCAAAAAAACGCACAGCCGTAATATTATGGAAATCCAGCACTCAATGAAAGGCATATTATTACTAGCTTTGTTAATAATCAAACACCTAATGGCAGCTAAAATTGTACCTCAGAAGGTTAATTTCAAGTGAAATGTTCAAAATAATTCTAGAGCCAGCCATCTACTGCACAGACATAACTATACTCATTCACATTCCAAACATAAGGGCAGGCTGAGCAGAACAAACAATAACAATCAAAGAATTCAAATAATAGCACTCACCAACACATTTTTCAGCCAGTTCACCTAAAAAAGCATCTGACAATTTTGGGTTCCAATCCCTGGTATGGATTTGTAAAATGTGTTTTCTTGCCTAAGAAAAAAAGTATAATATCAACAACCTGTGAAATGTATTAGCTGGAACACATTTATGTACTCACCATACCCCATAAAAACAATTATTTATTTATTTTTAAAGATTTTATTTATTTATTTGACAGACAAAGATCACAGGTAGGCAGAGAGGTAGGCAGAGAGAGAGCAGGGGAAGCAGGCTCCCTGCCAAGCAGGGAGCCTGATGCGGGGCTCGATCCCAGGACCCTGAGATCATGACCTCAGCTGAAGGCAGAGGCTTTAACCACTGAGCCACCCAGATGCCCTGAAAAACAACTATTTTAAAAGAAATTTAAATACCATGGAATCTACATCAACTCTGATTCCCACAATAACAATGGAATAGGGGCGCCTGGGTGGCTCAGTGGGTTAAGCCGCTGCCTTCGGCTCAGGTCATGATCTCGGGGTCCTGAGATTGAGTCCCACATTGGGCTCTCTGCTCAGCAGGGAGCCTGCTTCCCTCTCTCTCTCTCTCTCTCTGCCTGCCTCTCCATCTACTTGTGATTTCTCTCTGTCAAATAAATAAATAAATAAATCTAAAAAAAAAAATAACAAGAGAATAAATAGAATGTAAGAGAGATCGTGTCTCTGTTTCACAAACTAATATTCTGAGTGGTGAACGAACTGACTAATGGAACATACGACTAAGTGACTGATATTCACTGATCTAGGACTACATTCAAAACTAAGTTTCACTGTTCTACCACATCAGATCATTTTTACCCAAATACATATGAACAAGGAACTTTAATGTATTATAACATGGATAACCCTTTTTTAAAATAATAACATAGAATGTTATAAAAGTTTGAGATAGATAACATAATGATTCAACAATTCCATACATTACTCAGTGCTTTTTTTTTTTTTAAAGCAGGCTCTACACCCAGCATGGGCTTGAACTCATGACCCTAAGGTCAAAAGTTACATGCTCTACTGACTGAGCCAGTAAGGCACGCCAATTAGTGCTAACTTTTAAACAAACTACAGGTTTAGATTTCATAAAACTCTTGGTTCTATCATATGCATAAATTATTATGACTGACAAGCTAAACAAGTAATTTAAAACTTGGAAAAAGTTTTAAGTAGAAAAGTTTTCAATGAAATAAAGAAATATAATGTTTGGCATTTAATAAATAACAAGGTGATATTTCAGTAAATATTAATTTAATTCATTTAAAAAATCAAATATCTGAGCAATTCTACCTTGATTTTTTTGTTTTCAAAAGAACATTCTCTACCTTACATCGAACTGTATAGTACAATCAAAATTTTAAGATCGTGGTTTCAAATTAAATGAAATTTCTTCTTCTTTCACAGTCAAAAAGCAACTGAAGTAGTAAGAATCCATAATCAACTGATAGCATATCATGAAGAGTCATATCAGACTTTTATTTTCACTTTTGCCTTCTTTCAAGGAAAAACACTCTGTAAAACTTAAATGCACTCATACCCTCAACAATGCTACTTAAGGGGCACCTGGGTGGCTCAGTGGGTTAAGCCTCTGCCTTTGGCTCAGGTCATAACCTCAAGGTCCTGGGATGAAGCCCCACATCGGGATCTCTGCTCAGTGGGGAGCCTGTTTCTCCCTCTCTCTCTGTCTACCTCTCTGCCTACTTGTGATCTCTCTCTCTCTCTAATAAATAAATAAAATCTTTAAAAAACAAAACAAAACAATGCTACTTGAGCTTTTAAGACTAGGAAAAACAAGGGAGCCTGGGTGGCTCAGTTCAGCAGCCAGCTCTTGATTTTGGTTCAAGTCATCTCCAGGTCCCAGGATCAAGGCTTACATGAAGCACCACACTCAAGAGGGAGTCTGCCCGAGGACTCTCTCTCTCTCTCCTTCTTCCTCTTGCCCCTACCCCCATTCGTGTGCATGTGCTGGCACTCTCTTTCTAACATAAAAAAAAAATCCTTAAAAAAAAAAAAAGAATATGAAAAAGCAAATTATAACCAACATGATAGTCTTATTAGCTTGATGAGGAATTTGGGGTCTAGGAACAAAACAAAAAGAACTTCAAAGTCATCAAGATAAACCATGCTCAGAAAGTTGATAAAATTTGGTAATAATAGCTACGGTTCTATTCCAAGTTCTAAGTTAAGTGTTCAGCTACCAAATATAAACCAACGATGTGACACTTATTTTTTTCCGACTTGAAGTACCTGCCTGAATAGATACTAAAAAATTATAAAATCAAGGTTAAAAAAAAATCATCCAAGACTTTATATTCTCTAGAATATGACATTAAGAATCTACTTGACCTCATCAGCAGCATAGGCATCAATTTTAGAAGACCCTTTCAGAACTAGAAACACACCAAATAAATTCAGGCTGGAAGATGTCTCAAAAAAGATCTATTCTTATACTGTCTTTTCACAAAATAAGTAAAGGTTTAGAGGAATGAAATTAATTACTTAATGTCAAAAGTTATTGTCAGATCTCTAATACATTTAGTGCCTTGATCTTTCTCTATATAATCAATCGGAGTTTCCTTTATTGTAAAAACAAGAAATAGAGGGCGCCTGGGTGGCTGAGTGGGTTAAAGCCTCTGTCTATGGCTCAGGTCATGATCCCAGGCTCCTGGGATCGAGCCCCACATCGGGCTCTCTGCTTGGCGGGGAGCCTGCTTCCCCCTCCTCTCTGCCTGCCTCTCTGCCTACTTGTGATCTCTGTCTGTCAAATAAATAAATAAAATATTAAAAAAAAAAAAAGGAAATAGAAAAAGAAATTACTTAAATCAGAAATGATTCGTGATGTACTTTATATGACATACAGAACAGTAAGTTACATTGTTTCCCCTAATAGAAAGTAGCTTCCTCTATTATTAAGAGTCAGAGGCAAATTCAAGCTGCTCACTTCTCAGGACTCATATATACACACATAATACTTATAATAATAATTATAAGTGTTGGTGATAATAAAGAAAAAGCATTACCACCTGAAGAAGGTATGTGCTATTTTATGCTAATAAAGAATTAACAAAATTACTACAATTTGGAGGAATCAAGGCTTGCTTGCTTTTATTTATTTATTTATTTTACTTATTTGGTCAAACAGCGAGAGTCATGATATTCCATTGCCCAAACTGCAGAACTAACATGACACTGTGACTGGTATCACTTTAAAGTCCCAAGCAGATCCTTCTCACTGCCTTTAATCCTTCCCTAGATCATTCGTTAGGTCTATCTCCTAACAGACTAGTTCAGTTTCTCCGTCTTCACATTCAGCTTCTCATTGGGACCTGCTTCCTAATTCACAGAGAAAACTGAAGGAAAGTTCCAGAGACATTCCACACTAAATTTGTCTACCTGTAGGCATTTGTACCCATAATATTCTGTCTTCTCCCTAGTATCACAAACTATCCAATTCCTATCTAAAGTCATTCTCACCACTCATGTAGTAAATACTATGGCCCCTCTTGCTTATTAAGGACATAATGTGATAATTCTTCTTTCTCAATTTCATCACCAGAATTTCCTTCTCTATTGGCTAATTATCCCAGCTTAAAAATAACACACTCCCTCTTGCCTCCAATTCCCTCAACACCTATTGCTTCCTTTTGTAACAAAACTTTGAAAAACTTAACTTTCGTTCTGTCTCCAATTCCTCTTCTCCTGCTCTCTCTTAAGCTAACCATACTCCAGTTAAACGTCTTTGCACCCAACACTAAGTCAATTTACTCCCATTTAGGTTCACTGATAACCTACATAATACTAAAAACAATGGCCAATTTTCTCATCTGACTTAATTTAGCAACATACGACGAAGTTAGTCACACTGTCTTCACTGATACACTTTCTTCACTTGGCATCCAGAATTCACTCTCCTACTTTTCCTTTTACCTTATGAACCATTCCTTAGGACAGAGGATTTGATAATCTCATTTAATCTTACAATCTCATGACTTTACATATTATCTAAGAAAAAAAAAAAAAAAGAACAGTCTAAGCCTGTTCCACAGACACAGACCAAGAAAAATGACCTCAGGTTTAAGTCTCAAAGTAGTTTCCTTGAAATGTAGGAAGTTAAAATTCACATGGAAAACTATGTCAAGATCCATGCTGTACAATGTAGTAAACCACTACCCATACGATGCTTTTTTATTTAAATTTTTAAAGAAAATTTAAAATTCAGTTCCTTAGTCCCACTAGTGCCATTTCAAGGGCTAAACATGATCAGTAGCTACTGTACTGGACAGTGCTCAATGCACAATGTAAATACAGAATATTTCTATCATTACGGAAAATTTGACTGAACAGTGCTATTCTATACCTTGTTTACTATTAAATCTTTGATCTCTGTGAGCTGCATCTGAATTGTGAGGACTGTAACTGGCATATATGACTGAGGGCCACATGACTAGAAGACAACTGGTTAATGAGATAATGGCTTTGCTGTGCCAAAATGAACACAGGCTGTGTTTCTTAGAACTAAACACATTATCCACGTACGCTAAAAGATGTGAAAATGGCCCAAACAAGATAGCTGATGCTTCCCTATGCTGAAATAGGCTCTTCCCACCTCAGCCTTGTCTTCTACAACTAAGCACACCTCAATGCACTGATAGAGCCCTGAAAGCTACACTTGGGTTTTGAAAATGATGCTGCATATGGTAGGTTTCCTATCCTGATGAAGTCAAGTAAATTCAGTACCAAATTAAAGCCTCTAAGTTAGACGTCAATCAAAAACTGAGACAACTACTAATGACTGTGAAGACTGACTTCAAGCTGAAGTATGAACTGCTCTACACAGCAGCACATTGTCTTCATTTCCTTAGTCTTGTACATTGTCTTAATCACAGCCTTTTACTCTAAGTATGTAAACCAGGCATTTTACAGGAAGATCTAAAATCAAAGCTATATAACAATTAGAAATGTGAGTATTATACATGGATATATGTAATATACATGGGTATGCTTGTTTTATTTTTATATAATATATAATATTATATATATGGATATATACTATACATCCACAAATCATATCTTCTTTCTTCAGGTTATATTCATATGTTATAAATGTTTTAATTATGCTTATCTGTAATGTTAAATTACATGAGAAACATTGTCAAATAAAGTATCTTCTCATATCTCCCCCTTTCAAACTTGAAGTTTCCAATGAAGACTTAGTCAATGATTAAACTGCTCAAACAATAAAAATGTCAAGCAGAATTAAATAACATTTTATACAATGACTATACATTGCCCATGTGTAACTTTTGCTGCTTTTAATTAAATATGATATCATGGTCATTTCTATGAAAATCTGCACATTGGGTTCTTATTCATAATCTCACTAATACTCTAAAAACATTATTTTTATGGGAACACAGCTCCTTTGGCTAACCAGAGATATATAACCTGCCATCCAAGATAATTACTACAATCTAAATTTAAAGCTAAAGAGAGTACGTAAGCATTTTAGTAACCTAACTACAGGTTTTCCTCTTCCTGAAAGTCATAAATGTTCTAAAAGCTGTTAAGAGAAAAAGACTAAATTATTTAAGCATTTTTTTAGAATTACTAAGGTATCCCATAAGCACAAAATTTTTAAAATGAAAGTTCATAAAATGCACTCTCAAAGTGCATATATGCTTCACAACTGAATCACAAATATATCTTCATATATTAAAAACAGAAACTTTTACCTTTTGATCAGGCAGGTTGAAAAGGAATTCTCTGTCAAAACGACCCGGTCTCCTAAGAGCAGGATCTATAGAATCAAGTCTGTTTGTAGCACCAATAACAACAATTTCACCCCTATTATCTAATCCATCCATTAGAGCAAGGAGGGTTGACACTATAGAGCTGTAACAAAAGTTTCAGGCAAAGTTATGAATTAAAAAACAGAAAGAAAAAAACTGTAAAAACTGCTGCTTATACTAAACTTCACAGTCTTAAATGCTAATAAAATTATGGCATGACTAAGTCTTAATGTAAAATACTATACAGAAATCATTTTTGAAAGTATTAAAACATTATTAATAGACACCTAAAGCATAGAAACAAAAACAAAAGAGATAAGGACTTCATAAAAATTAACAGTTTTGCACTATCAGGAAAAATGTACCTAAAGAATAGGAGAAAATATCTGCAAATGATATACCTGATAAGGCTCTAGAAGAACAATTACAACTCAACAATATAAAGAAAATTAACCCAACTTAAAAACAGTCAGAAGATTTGAATAGACATTTCTCCACAAAAGATATACAAAGGGTCCATCTTCAGGGATACCCAAATCAAAACCAAATGACATACCACTTTAAAGTTTGCTGTTGTTGTTGTTTTTTAATTTACTTATTTGACAGAGAGTAAGAGAGATCACAAGTAGGCAAAGAGGCAGGCAGAGAGAGGGGGGAAGCAGACTCTCTGCTGAGCAGAGAGCCCAATGTGGGGCTCGATCCCAGGACCCTGAGATCATTACCTGAGGCGAAGGCAGAGGCTTAACCCACTGAGCCACCGAGGTGCCCTTACTTGTTTGTTTTTTTTTTTAAGATTTTATTTATTTATTTGACAGAGAGGGAGAAAGTACAAGCGGGAGAGCAGCAGGGAGAGGGAGAAGCGGGCTCCCGCTGAGCAGAGCGCCCAACGTGGGACTCAACCCCAGGACCCTGGGCCCATGACCCGAGCCAAAGGCTTAACCAACTAAGCCATTCAGGCGCCCCAAGGTACCACTTTAAACCCAATAGGATGATAATAATCAAAAAGACAAACAGTAAGTATTAACAAGGATGTAAAGAAATGGGAACATTCACACACTGCTTGATGGGAGTGTAAAATGGTATATGTCTTTTGAAAACAGTCTGACAGTTCCATCAACTATTAAACACAGTTACCATAAGATCCAGCAATGCTCATAAAAGACTTATACACAAATGTTCATAGCAGCTTTATTCACAACAGCCAAGAAATGGAGGTGATGCAAATGTCCAACAACTGATGAATGGATAGAGAAAACGTGGTATACCATACAATGAAATACAATTTGTAAATAAAAACAAATGAAGTACTGAGTGATGTTATAATATGGATGAACCTTGAAAACACTGGCCTAATCAGTGGGTTAAGCCTCTGCCTGCAGCATAGGTCATGACCTCAGGGTTCTGGGTTCGTGTGGCGCATCAGGCTCTCTGCTCAGCAGGGAGCCTATTTTCCCCCTTCTCTGCCTGCTGTTCTGCCTATTCATGGTCTCTCTCTGTATCAAATAAATAAATAAAATCTTAAAAACAAAAACACTGAGCTAACTGAAAAAAGCCAGTCACAAAAGTCCCCATGCTGTATGATTCCATTTATATGAAATATCCAATAGGCAAATCTACAGAAACACAATGTATATTAAGGGTTGCTTAGGATTTGGGGGTACTAAAGAGGAGGCTGGAGAGTGATGGCTAAAGGTTGAAAGGTTTCTTTCTGGGGAGATGAAAATGTTCTGTAACTGATTACTGTGATGGTTATGCAACTCTGGAAATACACTAAAAGCCACTGAACAAACAGCTTCAATGACTGAACTGCATGATGTATGAGTACCATCTCAATAAAACTTTTTAAAAAAGAAATAAAGGGGTGTCTGGCTGGCTCTTGAATCTCTGGATTGTGAATGTGAGCCCCGTATTAGGTGTAGAAATTACTAAAAACTAACTAAAATTTTCAAAGAAATATAAAAGTCTCTTAATAAGATAGCAATCTGGGGGAGGATTTATGTCTGGCAATTTATATGATGTTTAGATTCCTAGAGAATTACATTTGCATTATTATTATTATACCTTTGGATGACTTCTTTAGAATGGCTACTTTTTAAACTAAGTTCAATTCAAAATCATTCTGTGCATATTTTAGTTTTTGAAGTTATGACTTACACATTTCTGAAAATGCTGCATGTCTAATTATACAAAAACCGTAGCTCTAGTAACAAAGGTCTTCCTAATGGTTTTCTAAGTGTTCTCACTTCTATATACCTGCCTGAAACAACTTCTCCAATATGCTCAGTAAGTTAAAAAAATCATTCTCACTCCCAAATAAACTGTTCTAAATGTGTGTCAAAACTATAAATGGAACCAAAATGCTAGAGACCCAGTGTACATGTATAGTAAGGATTTGTGCTTGTGCTAATTAAATAATTTAAAATTAATGATCTAAGTGTCTCACTTCAGATATAAAGAAAAAATAAGCATCATTAAGTGTAAATTCATATTTAACCTCAAATTTTTCCTTAGTACATTCCAATCACAGATAGGTATTTCAAGTGTTTGTTAAGACTTATCAGCATTTTGGGGGCATCTGGGTGGCTCAGTCAGTTAAGCATCTGATTCTTGATTTCAGCTCAGGTCATAATCTCAGGGTCATGATCTCAAGCCCCAACTCCGGCTTTGCACTTAGCCGGGAATTTGCTTGAGATTCTCTCTCTTCCTCCATCTCTATCACCCTCTCATATAAATAAATGCACCTTAAAATATATATTCATCAGCATTTTTAAGTGTTCTTTAGAAGGGTTTTCAGAAAACAGTCTCAACCATGGCCAGAAACAGAATTACAACCTAGCTTGGATTCTATCAAAAGTTGACTTCTTTAGAAAAATCAAATGACCAGCCCCTGGATCAAAATCCTTTAGTAACCTTGATTAATGTTCAAAATAAAGTCCGAACAACTTAATACTATATTCAAGGCCTACTTGCCTGCCCTAAATCTTTCTCCTACATATCTTCTAAATGTATCTGTATTACCTTCAAATATGGATCTAAATAAAATTAACTGGAATTGTTTTGCATAGTGTGAAGAAGGATCCAGTTTTATTTTTTCACCAGATACCCAATTCTCCCAGCATTATTCATTGAAAAGGTCATCCTTTCCCAACAGTACTGCATTGTCTCTTGTATTAAAAATCAAGCATCCATATATGTGTAGATTTATACATGGCTCTGAATTTCGTTCTATTTGTCTATTGGTCTAGTCTTCCACCAACATCAAGTCATCTTAACCTTAAGAGGCCTTAATAACTAGCAGAGCAAATACTCCTCTATCTTGTTCTTCCACAAAAGTATTCACTATTATTTCTTTCTATTTCCGTATCAATTCCAGATTCATTTTGTCAATACAAAAAAGTGGTACAAAGAAAGGCAAAATTCTCTATCATGATTGGTTTAATCTTGCTAGATGCTCATTATTACATCCAAGAAGTTATCTACAGACTGCTTTGGAATTTCTATATACATAATTACATCATCTATAAATAATAACAGCATTGTCTATTCCTCTCCATTACACACACCTTATATTGCGTTGTCTTACCAGACTACACTGATCAGGATCTATGTAGAACACTGATCAAAAGTGTTCATAGTCATCCTTATAACTGTCATATTAAACGTTTTCATCTTTCAACATTAAGTCTGTAATAGGTTTTTACAGATACCTATATTCCTCATTCTCTGAGGTAAGTGACCTTATCAAAAACAAATATTAAAGGGGAACCCTCTTACACTGTTGGTGGGAACGCAACCTGGTGCAGCCACTCTGGAAAACAGTATGGAAGTTCCTCAAAAAGTTGAAAACAGAGCTATCCTATGACCCAGCAATTGCACAGATAGGTGTTCACCCCAAAGAAACATATGTAGTGATCCCAAGGGGCACCCTAATGTTTATAGCAGCAATGTCCAAAATAGCCAACTATGGAAAGAAACTAGATGTCCATCAACAGATGAATGAATAAAGAAGATGTAGTATGTGTGTGTATATTTATATGTACACACACACACACACACACAGGAATATTATGCAGCCATCAAAAATGAAATCTTGCCATTTGCAACAATGTGGATGGAACTAGAAGGTATTATGCTAAGCGAAATAAGTCAATCAGAGAAAGATAAGTATTATATAATCTCCCTGATATGAGGAATTTGAGAGGCAGAGTAGGAGGCTTGGGGGTTAGAGAAGGAAAAAAATGAAACAAGATGGGATCAGGAGGGAGACAAACCGTAAGAGACTCTTAATCTCACAAAACAAACAGAGAGTTGCTGGGGGGAAATGGGTATGGAGAGGGTGGTTGGGTTATGAACATTGGGGAGGGTATGTGCTATGGTGAGTACTATGAAGTGTGTAAGCCTGATGACTCACAGACCTGTACCCCAGGGGCAAATAATACATTATATGTTAATAAAAGTAATTAATAAAAAAACCTGAAGCTTTTATCATTATAAGCTGGTCCCTTTATATGTGTAATAATGCTTTCTGCCTCACAGTCTATCTTGTCTAATACTGATAACAGCAGTATTCTGTTAGTGTTAACTTGGCATATTTTCATGCCCATTTTACAAGTGACTATTATGGACATTTTTTATAAATAAAATAGTATGGGGCACCTGGGTACTCAGACCAAGCCCATGTCTGCTTCAGATTCTCTCCCCCCTCCCTCTTTTTGCACCTCCCCCCAGTTCATGCACTCACTCACTCATTCTAAATAAACAAATAAATATTTTTTGAAAAAATAAATAAGACAAATAAAATAGTATAACATGTGACCTTTCGTGTATGAATTACTTCACTTAGCATTAAGTCTTTGAGGGTCATCCATGTCACATGTACCATACAAGCTAAACCCAGGCAGCATGTGTCAGAATTTCATTCCTTTTTAAGGCTGAACTGTATGGCTATAACTCATTCTGTTTACGGATTCAGCAGTTAACGGACATATGGATTATTTATGTTTTGGCTATTGTGAATAACAGTGCTATGTGTATTTCTGACTAAGGTTTTGCATGCCTTTTTCCCACCATTTTACTTGGAACCTTTCTATACCCTTATACATGGTGTATCTCTTATAAACAAAGTATCAACATATTTTATTCTTCCTCAGTTTGACAATCTTTGTCTTTTAAAAAGAACACTTGGGGGAGCCTGAGTGACTCAGTCAGTTAAGCTTCTCACTCATAGTTTCAACTGAGGTCACCATCTGATGGGTGGTAAGATCAATCCCTGCATCAGACTCTGCTGGAAGATTCTCTCCCTCAGCCCCTTACCCCCATGCTATCTCTTTTTCTCTAAAATAAATAAATAAATCTTTAAATCTTTAAAAAAAGAACATTTGGTCTGGGGCATCTCAGTTGCTCAAACTGCAGACTCTTGATTTCAGCTCACGTCATGATCTCAGCTCTGGTCATAATCTAAGGGTCCTGGGATCAAGCCTCAAGTTAGGGTCCCATGCTCAGCAGGCAGTCTGCTTGAGGATTCTCTCCCACTTCTACCTTGCCCCGCCCCCCCCCGCAAATCACATAAATCACATGGCATTTTTTTCTCTAAAATAGTTAGCTCTTAAAAAAAAAAAAAGAACATTTAGTCCCTTTACATTTCAGGTCATTTTTTTATGTATTTGGGTTTAAATCTAAATTATATTTGTATGTTTCTCCTATTGGTCCTATGATTCTGTTCGTCTTCTTGAATGCATTCCAATTTTTTTTTTAATTATTCTATCCCTCCCTCCAACTACCAACTAACATTTTAGAAATTACAACATATTTCTATTAGTAATTACTTTAGAAATTAAAACTTGCATACTCGGTACTCAAAGCTTCCCCTTCCAGGTTTGATGGATGAAAACCCTGCCAGATAACCCCTTGCTCTGCTTCAGGAAATAACTATAAAACCTGAACAGAATAATACAAAAACACTGAACTAATGAGTAAACAGAGACATACAGACTTTGCTGGAAATTCATGGTCCTCTGGAGAAAAGAAGAACATAGAGAAAGCAAGTTCCCCTCTCTCTGGCTTTCAGCATGGGTCTAAGTACAGTGAGATAGGTAAGGAAGATTATGCTAAGGGAAACCCCTTAACTTTCCAGCCTGAGAGTTCAGAAAGAGAAGGCTGACCATTAACACTAAAGAATATGGGGGATCCCACAAAGGCAAGAGCCAGGGAAGACATCCCCAAACTCCATCTACCCACATCTCTAAATGACCCATAACAACAAAGACACAGAGTGAAGAAAGTATTGGTAAAGATTAAAAAAAAAAAAAAAAAAGATCTGAAAGGAGATCAAAGCTGCCAGCCAAGAAACAGTCTGTAATTCAATCCTAAAGCAGAAAATTATCTGTAAAACACAGGAAATACTACTCATAAAAGAAAAATAATAAAATCCAGAGCCTTCCCAAACGAGCATTAATAAATCCAGGATCCAATCCAAAATTGCCCAACAAATGAAGTACCAAAACAATAAAACATATTTTCAGAAGAAAACAAACAAGCCTAACAGTGAGATGAAACCAGATGTGGAAGCTAACATAAGAGGGTGGGGCACCTGGGTGGCTCAGATGGTTAGGCAACTGCCTTCCGCTGCCACTGGGCTCCCAGCTCCACAGGGAGTCTGCTGCTCCCTCTGACCTTCTCCCCTCTCATGCTCTTTCTCTCACCGTCTCTCAAATAAATAAATAAAGATCTTTAAAAAAAAAAAAAACCACACAAAACTCGGTCTAACATAAGAGGATTTTTTTCTAACATAAGAGGATTTTTAAAGATTTATTTATATTTATTTTAGAAAGAGAGCACGTGTGAACGTGGGGGGAGGGGGGAAGAGGGAGAAAGAGTCCCAAGCAAATGCCACACTAAGCATGGAACTTGATGTGGGGCTCAATCTCATGACCCTAAGATCACAACCCAAGCCAAAACCAAGAGTCAGACACTTAACTGACTGTATCACCCAGGCGCTCCAACATAAGAGGATTTTAAAGCAATTATTATTAACCTCGATGAAGTAAAACAAAATGTTTAAATGCATGAAAATCACATTGGAAAAATACAAATAATGCAAAAAAATCAAGGAGCACCTGGGTAGCTCAGTCAGTTAAACATCTCATTCTTGATTTTGGCTCAGGTCATGATCTCAGGGTTATGAGACTGAGCCCCACATCAGGGTCCCTACACAGTGTGGAGTCTGCTTAAGGTTCCCTCCCTCTGCCCCTCCCCTCCATGCTCACATACACACGTGCACACACTTTCACACTCTCTAAAAAAGAAAAAAAAAATCAAATGTAAGTTCTACAACTGAAAAAAATAATTTCTGAAACAAAAAAATGTGTTGGCTGAACAAAACAACAAAATGCACATGACAAAGTAAAAAGGACTGACCAAAGATAGATGAAAATATTATCCAAGTTGGAGAGAAAAAGATTGAAAAAGACAAATTTGCAAATACGTGATAAACACGAATCTGAATAAACACAAAGCCCATACTGACACATGTCACAGCTAAGTTGTTAAAAACCAAAGCTAGGGGCGCCTGGGCAGCTAAGTCAATTAAGCAGACGATTCTTCATTTCAGCTCAGGTTATGATCTCAGGGTCATGAGACTGAGCCCCAAGTTGGGCTCTGCACACATTGTGGAGTCTGCTTGATATTCTCTCTCTCCCCCTTGACCCCTCTTCCTACTCACACGAATACGAATTCTCTCTGAAAAAAATAAATCTTAGGGCACCTGGGTGGTTCCAGTGGGTTAAAGCCTCTGCCTTCGGCTCAGGTCATGATCCCAGGATCCTGGGATCGAGTCCCGCATCAGGCTCTCTGCTCAGCAGGGAGCCTGCTTCCTCCCCTCTCTCTGCCTGCCTCTCTGCCTATTGTGATCTCTGTCAAATAAATAAATAAAATCTTTTTAATAAATAAATAAATCTTTTAAAAATCACAGAGATCAGATTTTTCAAAAATCACAGTTAAGCAAACAAAAAAGGGCCAGACTAGTTGAAAATTTTTCAAAACACAGTCCTGACAAAGGGTTTCTTTTGAGAGTACATAACGAAATTGTATGATACAGTAAGACTCACAATCTGATCTCCTTTTTTTAAAAAAGGGAATAAAAGATTTTAAGATATTTAACAACATAAAATATGTAAATGGGCAATAACCATATACTAAGATGCTCAATAGTTCACTGAGCTAAGTGAGAGGAGTCTTTCTCAAGGACACGGTTCACATCTTATAAGCTTCCTAGCACTTACCCAAAGGCTAAGGCCAACTACTATGTCAGTGAGTGAAAAGAATCTAACATAATCAAATTAAGAAAAATCACCTGTGGATCTGATCTTGTCTGCTGGATCGAACTGGAGCTAATCCATCTATTTCGTCAAAAAATATTATAGAAGGTCTCATCAAATATGCCTAGGATGAAAAGAAAACAAATGTTATTTATATTAGTTTTTACTTTTTATATTTCATTATTGTATTTTCCTAATAGGTAATATAAACAAAATGTACAACATACAGCAGCTAAGAAAGATACAATAAAAATGAAGTCTCCTTACCAGCCAGTCTCCAACCACAAGCCCTCTCCCAGCAGACAATTACAGTTCTGTGTTTATTCTTCCAGACATGTTGTTTATACACATACACAAAAATGTACTTTTAAAAATATTATTTTATTTGATGCATTTTAAGCACAGTATACACACTGCTTTCATCAAATAACACAGTCTATCCATGTAACAATATATTTTAATTAGCTTCCATATAAGCACATGAAGATTGCTTCATTCTTGTTTGACAGCTACAAAATGCCCTAATGTATGGGCGTGCCATGATTAAACTAGTCTCCTATTTGTAGACATTTAGGTTATTTTCAATCTTTTCCTCCATAGCTAGACTCTTCCTACTCTGAGATTAGAAACAAAAACTCTCCAGAGTTTTCTTCCATTACTTTCACAGTTTTCATTTTTCACTCAAATCTTAAATCAAGCAGAAGCTTAACTGAAGGTAAAAAAATATATATATGTATTAGAGGGGTGCATGGGTGACTCTGTGGGTTAAGCCTCTGCCTTCGACTCAGGCCATGATCTGAGGGTCTTGGGATCGAGCTCCACATTGGGCTCTCTGCTCAGCGGAGAGCCTGCTTCCCCCCACCCTGCCTCTGACTGCCTCTCTGCCTACTTGTGATCTCTCTCTCTTTCTCTCTGTCAAATAAATAATCTTTTAAAAAATATTAGATTACAAATGAAAATTTTTTATATTACATAATTTACTTGATCATTTATGTTTCAGAATTACTTAAAGCAAATTCTTAGTTCATAGGATGGTCAACTTACTAAAAACCAGATGTAAATTTCCCACTTCTCTCTTATTTCCTCTCTTATTGACATGATATGCATTAAAAATCCAGTGTTTTCTAATAATTTTAAATGGGGGGGGGCAGTGAAGGTCAGAGGGAAGAGAAAGAGAATTTTAAGCAGGCTCCATACCCAGTGCAGGGCCCAAAGTGAGGCTCACCTCACAAACCTAAGATCATGACCTGAGCCAAAATCAAGAGTTGGGATGCTTAACCAACTAAGCCAGCCAGGTGACCCCTAGTAATTTAAAATGAAAGGCATTTAACTACAAAACTTAGGTTTTGGGGGAAAAAACTTTATAAAAGTAGAATCATGTAGTAAGAGAAAAACAGTGGAGCCTAGCTGGCTTAGTGAGTAGAGCATGGCTCAGTCAGTAGAGCACATGACTCTTGGTCTCTGGGTCATGAGTTCAAGCTCCACATTGGGTGTAAAGAATGATTGATTGATTGATTAAATAAATAAATAAATAAATAAATTTTATAAAAAGAAATAAAGATTTGATCATCACTTTTATATAAACAAAACACACAGCTGTTTTTCAGAACTAAAGCCTTGCAGAACCAAACTAGAGTATATTATGTGTCCGCCACGGTGGTAATAAAATAAACACTTTACATTCTTCCTTTCTGTGAAATCTCCCAGTAGTCCAGTGAGAATGGTATTATTTCTCATTTTATAGAAGAGGCAACTAAAGATCAGATGTGTTCATGTTATATACTTAAAGCCACACGTTAAACATTTTTCTAACACCAAAGAACAAACTCTTTTTTTTTAAGATTTTATTTATTTATCTGAAAGAGAGAGAACATAAGCTGGGGGCGGGCGGGGGGCGGGTGGTGATAGCAGAGGGAGAGGGAGAAGCAGACTCTCTGCACAGCAGGGATCCCAGATCCCAACATGAGGTCCATCCTAGGACTCTGCGATCATGACGCAAGCCAAAGGCAGAGGCGAAGCCAACTAAGCCACCTAGGCACCTCCGAAGACCAAATTATTAGCCAATATATTATACCTCATTTATTTCAATTAGTGTATAGATCATGTCCTTAATTTAAGAATGTGGACTCTTTCATTTAAAAAGACAATAGTGAGGATGGCTGGGTGGCTCAGTGAGTTAAGTGTCTGCCTTTGGCTTAGGTCATGATACTGGGGTCCTGGGATCGAGCCTCATATCAGGCTCCCTGCTCAGTGGGGAGCCTGCTTCTCCCTCTCCTCCCTGCCTGTGCTCTTTATCGCTTGCTCTCTTTCTATTAAATAAATATTTTAAAATTTTAATAAAAAATGAAATCAATAAATAAAAAGAGTAATGAGAGCATCTGGGTGGCTGGGTCAGTTAAGCATCCGACTCTTGATTTCAGCTCAGGTCATGATCTCAGGGTTGTGGAATCAAGCCCTATGTCATGCTCCATGCTCAGCAAGGAGTCTGCAGGAGATTCTCTCCCTCTGGCTCTCCCCTCAACACCTACTTTCAATCTCTCTCTCTCTCTCTCAAATAATAAATAAATCTTAAATATTTTTAACTAGTAATAATGACTATCAGCAATATTTTAGAAAAGAGAGCATCCCAACTACTCTTACCTACTTACCCACAAAGAAAACTATGAAACAGAAATAAACCAAATTTAGATTTTAAAAAGCATTAATTTATGCCATAGTTTTGAATGAAACCAACAGACATTCCTACACCCAGCATGAAGGGGCTAAAAGCATTTAAAATTAATACCCAAACTAATTCTTCTTTCATCTACCAATACTGCTCTATATTTGTATTTTTCAAATATTAGTAAATTCTCTTCAAGCAAACTGTTTCACTTCCCAATAGACACTGAACACCTTGAAGGCAAAAATTTTACCTTATTCCTCTTTCTACTCCCATTATCTAGAACATGGGAGTTTCTCATACTAACTAAAAATAGTATTTGAAGGCACCCGGGTAGCTCAGTAAGTCAAGCATCTGCCTTTGGCTCCATCAAGACCCCAGAGTCCAAGGATCAGGTTCCACATCAGGCTCCCCACTCAGCAGGGAGTCTGCTTCTCTCTCTGACCCCCCCCACCTCGTGCTTTCTCTCTCTCTCTCAAATAAATAAAACTTTAAAAAAAATAATAAATTTTAAAATGAATAAAAAGAATTGAAGTGCTTTACCAATTACAAAGGACTTTGATACACATAAACTCAAGTAATGACTACTCAAAGATTGCTTACTGAAAATTTTTTAATTTCATGTAATTTCCTTAGATATAATGAAATAAAAGTTGCATTGCCAAATATGAATGATATCCTTCACTAGTTCAAATAATCAAAAGTGAATTTATAACAAGACTAAGTTAATAAATGTCTTACAAAATAATATTGTTAAAGCTATAGAAATTTTTTTAAAAATGAAGACTGTCTACACAATATTCAGTCACCTAACCCTGCCTTTTGAAAGCACTCATTACTGGGGTGCCTGGGTGGCTCAACCAATTGAATGTCTGACTCTTGGCTTCCGCTCAGGTCATGATCTCAGGGTTGTGGGATGGAACCCCACATCGGGCTCTGCACTTAGTGCAGTCTACTTGGGATTCTCTCCCTCTGCACCCCCTCCCTGCACTCTCTCTCTCTCTCTCTCAAAATAAAGAAAGAACATTCGTTACTGAATTCTTCTAGCACGATATTTACAGCTCATGAAAATAATACAGTGCTCTGTGAGATTTCCTGCAGAGATATTTAATTTCTTATGCTTGTTCTATTTCCTCAATTAGAATAAAACCTAACAACATGTATGTTATACTCCATGTTCTCAAAAGCACCTAACAAGGTATTATATGCCTACTAGCCACCTTAATAAATGGTTTGTGAATCATCTTAAGTTAGTACTATTTAAACTGCTATTAAATACATCCAAAGCATACAAATTCAGATTACTGATCCTGAATTAAACATACTGATTGGAAATATGCCTCCTTATGAACAGTTTATGTTTAGACTAAATATAACATTTTAAAGAAGATATTTTAAAGAAGATATTCATAAGCTGATTTCACTTACCTGATCAAAAAGAAGCCGAAGTTGCCGTTCAGATTCACCAACCCACTTGCTCAGACAGTCTGCTCCTTTTCGCATAAAAAAAGCGACCTTTTTGTCTCCTTGACTGCACTCATTAGCTAATGCTCTGGCAACCAAGGTTTTACCTGTTCCAGGAGGGCCATAAAACAAACAGCCCCTAAAAGAAAAAAAGAATCAAGAGAAGTAAGGTAATGCTATCACCACCACTAATAATGAACACAAAAGGACGCATCACCCATATAAATTTGTACTAATGTGTATGATAACTATTACGCACCAGGAAAGCTTCCTGTACTATAAAGACAAAAGTTTCGGGGCACCTGGGTGGCTCAGTGGGTTAAGCCGCTGCCTTCGGCTCAGGTCATGATCTCAGGGTCCTGGGATCGAGTCCCGCATCGGGCTCCCTGCTGAGCGGGGAGCCTGCTTCCTCCTCTCTCTCTCTCTGCCTGCCTCTCTGCCTACTTGTGATCTCTCTCTGTCAAATAAATAAATAAAATCTTTAAAAAAAAAAAAAAGACAAAAGTTTCACTTTGCTAAGAGCGTTTAAGGATGTTTTCAACAATAAAACTTTGGTAGGTAAATCAGAGAAAAGAGTAATTTGGCAAGACATATGAAAATTTTAAATGTGTTCTCCCAGTGACCCAGAAATTTCTTATCTCAGAATGTAGCATATAGAAAGACTCAGAAGAAATATAATACAGATATTAAATGGATGTTCCAAAAAGCATTAATTCTAACTGTGAAAAATTGAAAAAATTTAAGTGCTATCTATTAGTAATGCACAGATAGGGGCACCTGGCTGGCTCAGCCAGGGGAGCATGCGACTCCTGATCTTGAGGTTGTGAGTTCGAGCCCTGTGTTGGGTATAGAGATTACTTCAAGTCTTTTTAAAAAAAAAAAAAAAAAACCTTAAAAAAAATAATAAGGTACAGGGACGCCTGGGTGGCTCAGTTGGTTAAACAGCTGCCTTCAGTTCAGGTCATGATCCCAGCGTCCTGGGATCGAGTCCCACATCAGGCTCCTTGCTTGTCAGGAAGCCTGCTTCTCCCTCTGCCTCTACCTGCCAGTCTGTCTGTCTGTGCTCACTCTCACTCCTCTCTCTCTCTAACAAATAAATAAATAAAATCTTTTAAAAAAATTTAAAATAATAATAATAATAACAATAAGGTACAGATAAATATATTGTTACATCCATAAAATGAAATACTACTAAAATGTCAAAAAGAATGATACATACATTATTGATATGGGAAGGTGTCTAGAATATACTGTAGAGTTAAAAAGGATTATATAAAGGTATTACTGAATAATTTCACCTATATTAAATGTTTATATGTGCTTAATACAGACAAAATATAAACTTTACACATACATGTATAAAATAAGCCTTTATATAAAAAATATACAAAACTGGGGCGCCTGGGTGGCTCAGTTGGTTAAGCAACTGCCTTTAGCTAGGGTCATGATCCTGGAGTCCCAAGATTGAGTCCTGCATCCAGCTCCCAGCTCAGCAGGGAGTCTGCTTCTCCCTCTGACCTCCCCCTTCACATGCTCTCTCATTTTCTCTCTCTCTCTCAATCTCTAATAAATAAATAAATAAATTTTTTAAAATATTTTATTTATTTATTTGACAGAGATCACAAGCAGGCAGAGAGGCAGGCAGAGAGAGAGGAGGAAGGAGGCTCCCTGCTGAGCAAAGAGCCCAATACGGGACTTAATCCCAGGACCCTGAGATCATGACCTGAGCCAAAGGCAGAGGCTTTAACCCACTGAGCCACCCAGGTGCCCCTAAATAAAATATTTTTTAAAAATTTTTTAAAATATATACAAAATTATTCATCCCTAAGGAGTAAGATTACCCTCCACTTATAACACTTTCTGCTTATCTCTCTCCATTTTGTTTCAGTTTCTTCCATAGCTGTATTACTTTAACGACTTTGAAAATAATAATTATGTTAAAATTCAAGTTACAAATTGCTTTTGTGATTTTAAAAAGCCACTTCAGAATTATAAGCCACATTTTTAATCTACTGATTAATGGAATAGGGGATGACTCTTTAATGAGATTTACATTCTGAAACAGATGGAAAATGAAAAGGAATATTTAGCAGTTTAAACCTAACAGTCTATATATACATCTTCAGAATATTTTATTTTGCCCTATTTCCTTTAACATAATTTCTAGCCTTTTTTCAGCCTAGCTATCTTATCATCAAACACAATTAATCTGATCATAAAAATAAATATCAAGCTTACCATTTCAAAACTACCCCCTCATCAAGTCAAAGAAACACTTAATTGAAATTGTGTTTCCAAAGACTAAACAACATAAAGAATCAAACTCAATGTTATTAGGAGGCCAAATTAAAGAAAATCCATTTCAGCAATCCACTTGTATACTCAAGGCCTACATAAAGATTTGTATCTTATGACTGACTCTTAAATGCTTAAATGTGAACTTCAAGAATACACTCAAGAGTACCAAAGACTTTGAATATTAAATAATAAAATTTCATTCTTAAATTCTCATTGTTAGAACACATCAAATAAATACAGATGAAATACTTCTAATCATTTACTAACTGAAATTTAATAAATCAACAGTAGTTACAGTAATAAATATCTAGAACATTACTGACCTTGGAGGCTGGATCTTAAATTTTTCAAAAATTTCCGGATATAGAAGTGGGAATACTACCATTTCCTTTAGTGCATGAATATGATGGCTCAATCCACCTATGCTATCAAACCGCACCTTGGGAAGAAGGGGAAAAGTTTAATATAAAATAATTTTAACTGCTTACAGAATTTTTAAAATTTGAGATAGTCTTATGATTCAGAAATATATGCCTTCAGTGGGTACGACAAAGAATTACACATTTGAAATGTGGAAAAATAAATTTAGCAGTAAAATTCAAGTTTACATTTCAATTCAGCTAAGTAAAGCTACCATTCTTTAATCTCCTAGCAACTAAGGACAAGATTAATAGCCAATGTAACACTTTAATGGATATCTATAGGAGATGATAAGTTGTAGTCACACTCTTAGTATTTTAAATACCTTTCAAAATACCATCTATCACATATACTCTTAGCAAGCGCAATAATGTCCCCAAGGGAATAAAAACTGATTTAGAAGTTGGGTGAAAAACATCTTAGCTAGTACAATGGTCTGTGACACTCCAAAGCTGAACTTTACATAACCAGATTTCTTTTCTTTTTTTTTTAAGATTTTATTTATTTATTTGACAGACAGAGATCACAAGCAGGCTCAGAGGCAGGCAGAGAGAGAGGGGGAAGCAGGCTCCCCACTGAGCAGAGAGGCCAATGCAGGGCTCGATCCCAGCACCCTGGGATTATAACCTGAGCCGAAGGCAGAGGCTTTAACACACGGAGCCACCCAGGCGCCCCAACCAGATTTCTTCTTTATTTTTTGTAAAGATTTACTTATCTGAGAGAGAAGAGAGAAAGTGAGGGCAGGGGCAGAGGGAGAGAATCTTAAGCAGATTTCTTGCTGATGAGCCCAGAGCCTGACATGGGGGCTCTATCTCATGACCCATGAGATCATGACCTGAGTGGAAATGCGGAGTCAGACTCTTAACTGACTGAGCCACCTAGGCACCCCATACCTAAAAGACTTTATAAAATAAAAACTATAGAAAAAAGCACTTGAAGGAAATACTGCCAAAATAATAACAGTGATTGCCTCTGACTGCTGGATTAGGGCGGATTTCTTCCCCTGTATCTATTAACGGTATTTGAAAATGTTTCACAATGAAATGTTACTATATTAAAAAAAATAAGTAATCTGGAAAAATAAATGAAGAGTTTAAGAGAAACTATATTTTCTTACATATGTTATCAAATTTTAAAGAAATACTCTTACTGAAGGGCAGAGACATCTAAAATTGACTGGATTCAAGAGAGTAAGGAGCTGGTAAACCAAATAACCAAATATCATTAAGTAAGGTACTATGAAGAGCACGTGGGTGGCTCAACTGGTTAATCTCAGGGTTGCGGGATCAAGCCCCAACCTCCACCCCACCCACTCCCATCAAGCTCCTCGCTCAGGGCAGAGTCTACTTGAGATTCTCTCCCCTCCTCCCGCACCCCTCCCCCAACTCATGCTCACTCACACTCTCTAAAATAAATAAATTTTAAAAATCTTTTTTAAAAAAAGATTAAGGTCCTCTGAGAATATGAGATTGTGAATTCAATATTCTAAATAAGGTCCTCAATTAAAATATTTTCTAAATAAGGTCCTCAATTAAAAAATATTTTCAGATTGGAGATAGCTAACATTTCATTTTAAAATATTACACAACTACATTTCATAACTTAAGTTTCTCTTATGAGAATCAAATTATGTCATATAGAAAGGCTTATGGGAACAAAATTTAAAAATATAAAATACAATCTTGGCTATGCAGTAAACTTATTCCCAAATATTTCCCCCCGCAAGATTATACTAACAGTAAGAATCTACATCTTGTCTCACTTTTCATACTACATACTTTCCCCGGGTACGATAATCCATTCCCATAGTGATCTCAACTATCTTTATATTGGGGACCCATATCTGAATTTCTAGATATTTCTCCTTAATGCCAAACCTAAATAATTAATTTCCTACAAATTACTTCCATTTGTGATGTGCCACTGAGAGAGTCACTTAAGCCAGAAACTTAGGTCATATATTAGGTCATATATTCAACTTGTTTCTCTCCCTCATTCGCCAAAAGCAGTAAATCCAACCAATTCATCAAACTTGAATTCTCTCCTGAATTCTGTCAAATCCACCTACTTCTTCTTTCGGTCATTACCCTACCATCACCATTACTCCAAATTACTATGTTACAACTACGTCTAAGCCAGTTTCCCTAATGCCAGCCTTACTTCCCTCAAATTCACTAACTACAACATAGAGTATTTCATCTACAATGTAAATCTGATCACGAAATCTAAGTAGCTTTAACAATGCCCCACTATATACTACAATTTATGGGGCCTTGCCTTATTTGTCAGCCTCATTTCCTACTCATTTTTTATTATATATGCCAGTACACTGAAATGTTTTTAAAAAAAAAAAAACTTGAGTAAACAACACATGGTACCAGAGTGCTAGGTTTCAAATCATATGCATCAAAACACTAATAATAATGATATCTGGGTTTTTATTTTTATTGTGTGTTGACTTAGAAACAAGAAGTAACATTTTTTTTAAAAAGTCCTCTGGAAAACTATTTACAAAACTTACTGATTTGTCAATGTTCATTGGATCAACATCAGCCAAGCTTGCACCCACTTTGACACGTTCTCGGAGAATACCACTAGCTAAATCTTCTGCTCTGAAGTTCATAGGCAAACACCTGAAATTCATAAAAATCCAAGTAGAGAACATTAGAAGTTTTACATTTTTAACATCAAAATAAGTGTAAATCTTTGACATATTTTCATCTTTCTCCTTTTTCTGAAAACTCAGAAAACAACAAGGATTTCATATTTTTAAAGTACTTTTCAACTTTTAAGGCCAAAAATAAATGTATTCACTAGACAAAACAAACAAGATCACTAATCTATTTATCTGTTCAAAGAACCCAACCTATTCCAACTTAGAAAACAACATATCTGATACTGGATATTATACAAGTATAAAATTAAAATAGATCTACTCTGTATATATTACATACAGTATTAAATGAACTCAAACTTTATTATAATATTTATATTTGTCCTCAGGTATTATGTGGGTATGTCTACATGATTAAGAAAATTTCTTTCTCTTTAATTCAAAGGATACAATTTTAGATCACTTTTGAGCTAACTAACCCTTATCTTCTGTGTAACTACCTTAAAAATGATCTTTAGCCACCTAAAATTTTATTTAATTTTACTCCCCCTAAGAAAATATAATCTAGTTCCTTTTTATCTTGTATAAAAACCAAAAAGATGACATAAATAACCTCAAAAGAAGTATAGTTTCTATAATGAATGTACTTGTCACTCACATTTCTGAATCCTTAACCGTGATCATATTTACCAGATTTACACTCACATTTCTGAATTCTTAACCTCAAAAATTTATTTCCAAAAAAAAAAAAATACTTCCAAACCAAGTATCAGAATAGTTCACATTAAACAGGTATTAAATTGTTTTATTTAAACATAGATTTTGGGCCATGTGGGTGGCTCAGTAGGTTAAGTGTCTGCCTTTGGCTCAAGTCATGATGCCAAGGGTCCTGGAACCGAGCCCTGCCTCAGGCTCCCTGCTCAGCAGGCAGCCTGCCTCTGACCCTGACTGCTGCTCCCCCTGCTTGTGCTCTTGTGTTCTCTGACAAATAATAAAATCTTTTTTAAAAAAATTTGAAATTAAAAAAAATAATAAACTTAGATGTTTTTGTCTTCTCTTATATTTTCTTTCCATCATCCACATGAGGAATTATTTTCAGCATAACATCTACACCAATCCAAATTTGTTTCCAAGACCAACTAACTGACAATTTGCTATTTCTACAATAGATATATAATGCCAAATTATAGAAATACTTTGCTAATCATAAGTTTTCTAAATATAATTTATCTCTACTAGTATAAATATAAGCTAATTAACTCAAGTTTTAAAGAATAAATTTTCATTTGACATTCTAATTACTTACTAGACAAAATACTGGCTCTCTCACCCAGTGAAAACTCCTGAGGTTTTTGTGAGCCACATAATAATCAGTCATTTACCCTAGGTAGGCAAAGACTACCAGATGGCACTCACTGAACCAAAACAAAACGAATTTTCCAATAAAATGGAAGGGCTTCTGAGACAATTTTATTAGAAATCAAATCAGGGGCCCTTGGGTGGCTCAGTCAGTTAAGTGATGGTCATGATCTCGGGTCATGATCTCAGGGTCCTGGAATCAGCCCTGCATTAAGCTCCCTGCTCAACAAGAAGTCTGTTTTTCCCTCTCTCTCTGCCTCTCTCCCCCCACTCAAGCTCTCCCTTTCTCATGTTCTCCCTCAAATAATTATATAAATAAAATCTTTAAAAAAAAAAAAAAACCAAAACCCACAGAAACCCAATCTTACTCTGAGTGCTGTAATCACTATAAACACTTAAAATCAGCCTCATTAAATGGATCTGGATTATAGGAAAGGTACCAAGGAAATACTACCGTAGTTGTTGGCCTCTTCCCCTTGGTTCTTTCTCCTTTACGTTCCTACATTCCACTGAGTAGTTACACAGTAAACAATTTACAAGAAGTTTCCCAAGATTAGATTTCTATTTTAAGAATTACTAATTAAAAACCAAGTCAGTGCATTACCCTAGTCTAAAATATGTATTGAACATCAGTGTTAGCTAAGTACTAGTGCAGATAAGAATCCCATTCAAAAAAGGACTGTTCTTCCTTATTTCTATAATGTATATAACAATAAAAAATTTACTAACCTATTTCTTGCTCTTGCCATGCTTTTTGATTTCCTCCTCTCAAAGCGTTCTTCATCAGAAGAAGTTGTGTCACTACTATGAATGGCATGCTTCTTTCTCCTATTAAAGAGAGTAAAATCCTTAAAATCATTATAGTAGCAAATGGCTTTAAAAAATACACTGCTGGCAGTGGGTTAAACCTCTGCCTTCAGCTCAGGTCATGGTCCCAGGGTTCTGAGATCAAGCCCCGCATCAGGCTCTCTGCTCAGCAGGGAACCTGTTTCCTTCTCTCTCTGCCTGCCTCTCTGCCTACTTGTGATCTCTGTGTCAAATAAATAAATAAAATCTTAAAATAAAAAAAAATAAATGTTTAAAAAAAAATACACTGTTGGGGCACCTGGCGGGCTCAGTCTGAAGAGTATGCAAGTCTTGACCTCAGGGCCCTGATTTCAAGCCCCATAGGGGGTACAGAGATTACTTAAACTTTAAAAAAAAAAAAAAAAACAGGTGGTTCAGTCGGCTGAGCAGCTGACTTTTGGTTGTTTTGGCTGGGGTCATGATCTCGTGGGAGATCATGTGGGATTGAGCTCCATCTGGCTCTGCACTCAGTGCGGGGTCTGGTTGGGATTCTTACCTCTCCCTCTTCTTCCCCCTCTGCTCCTCCCCCTGCCCTCTTGCTCTCAAATAAATAAATACATTATTTTCAAAAACAAAATTTAATCCTAACACCCAACTTGGCTCTACAGTGAAAAACACTGTAATTATTCAAAGAAATGTAAAAGCTATTAATTGGTTTCTGACTTTTAGAATTAACCTAATAAATTAATCAAGTAAGATTTAATAAGTGTCACAGAAAAAATATTGTAAATGTTATCAGTCCAAGCAATACAAAAAGATAGAGGGGCACCCGGCTGGCTCAATCAGTAGAGCATACAAGTCTTGATCTCAGGTTGTGAGTTTGAGTACCACATTGGGTGTAGAGATTACTCACAAATAAAATCTTAAAAATTTAAAGTAAAACAGGGACGCCTGGGTGGCTCAGTTGTTAAGCGTCTTCCTTTTGTTCAGGTCATGATCCCAGAGTCCTGGGATCAACCCCTGCATTGGCTCCCTGCTCAATAGGGAGCCTGCTTCTCCCTCTGGCTGCTTTCCCTGCTTGTGCGCTCTCTCTCTCTCTTACAAATAAATAAATAAAATCATTAAAAATTGTTTAAAAATAATTCTATATATTACTGAGTGTTCACACAACTAAGTGTATATTAATCCCCTTTACCTATTTCACCCATCCCCCCTTGCCCTCTGGAAATAATCTGTTTATTCTCTATAGTTAAGAGTCTGTCTTTTGGTTTATCTCTTTTATTTTGTTCATTTGTTTTGTTTCCTAAATTCCACATTGTTCACACCTGACTTTTAAGGTTAAGATACAAACATCCACTTTTCTCCATTCTACTCGTTCTTTTTACTTTTTATTTTAATTTTTTTTTTTTAAGATTCCATCTATTTATTTGACAGAGAAATCACAAGTAGGCAGAGAGGCAGCAGAGAGAGAGTGGGAAGCAGGCTCCCTGCAGAGTAGAGAGCCCAATATGGGTCTCAATCCCAGGACCTTGAGATCATAACCTGAGCCAAAGGCGGAGACTTAACCCACTGACCCACCCAGATGCCCCTATTTCAATTTTTTTAAGTTTTTTTTTTTTTTTAAGATTTTATTTATTTATTTGAGAGGGAGAGAGTGAGCCCAAGCAGGGGGAGCAGCAGACAGAGGGGGAGAGAGAAGCAGGCTCCCTGGCTGAGCAGAGAGCCTCACCCGGGGCTTGATCCCAGGACCTGGGGAGCCCGCTTCTCCTTCTCACTCTGCCCCACCTCCCCTCTTGTACTCTCTCACATCTCGAATAAATAAATCAAATCCTCAAAACAAAACAAATAAACAAATATCCTTCAGCTAATACCCTACTTACTGGAGAAATAGTGAACGTTGTGTCATACCAAAAACAGGTATGACACAAAGATACCCACTCTCAGAACTTCTATTCACCACTGTACAGAGGACCCTAGTCATTATAATAGGAAAGAAATAAAACTCACAGAGACTGAAACTGTCTCTACTTGCAGACAATATGGTTTATACAGAAAATACTCAGTAATCTACAAAACAACTACTAGAACTAAAAACAAAATTTGCTAAGGTCATAGAATACAAAGTTTACAGACAAAACAATTCTATTTTTAAATCTTAGTAGCAACCAATTAGATAGAAAGTAGGTTTTCTAAACAGTTTTTTTTTTTAAGTTTTTATTTATTCATTTAAGTAATCTCTACACCCAAGGTAAGGCTTGAACTCATGACCCCAAAATCAAGAGTCACATGCTCTTCTGACTGAGCCAGCCATTTACCCCGAAAGCAGGAGTTTTTTAAAATATATATATATATATATATATTTTTTTTTTTTACAGATTCTGTTTATTTATTCGCCAGAGAGAGAGCGCGCACAAGCGGGGGAGTGGCAGGCAGAGGGAGAAGCAGACCACTGCTGAACATGGAGTATGATACCATGTGGGACTCCATCCCAGGATCTGGGATCACGAATCTGAGCTGAAGACAGACATTTACAGCCGACTGAGCCACCCAGGCATCCTGAAAACAGTTTTTAAAAGCAATTCCACTGAAGCATAAAATAGGAAATACTTAAAAATAAATTTAAGACATGAAAAACCTTTACAATGTAAACTACAAATCACTGCTGAGAGAAATTTCAAAAGACTTAACTAAATGAAATGATATAACATGTTATGGACTGGCAAACTAAGTATTATTACAATATCGATTCTCCCCATACTGACCTACAGTTTTAATATAATCCAAACAAAATCCCAGCAGGCTTTTACTGCAGGAATTAACAGGAGTGCCTGGCTGGTTAAGTCAGAGGAGCACTGGATTCTTTTATTTTTTGAAGACTGACTGATTGATTGATTGATTGATTGATTTGACAGAGAGAGAGAGAGAGAGAGAAAGATCGATCACAAGTAGGCAGAGAGGCAGGCAGAGAGAGGGGGAGAAGCAGGCTCCCCGCCAAGCAGAAAGCCCAATTTGGGGCTTGATCTCAGTACCCTGAGATCATGACCTGAGCCCAAGGCAGAGGCTTAACCCACTGAGCCACCCAGCTTCCCCAGTACTGGACTCTTGACCTCAAATTGGGAGTTTAAGCCCCACAGTGCATGTATAGATTACTCTTTAAAAAAAAAAAAAAAAAAAAAAGAGGACACCTGGGCAGCTCAGTAGGTTAAGCATCGGACCCTTGATTTTGCCTCAGCTCATGATTTCGGGGTTCTGAGATCGAGTACTGCACGGGGCTCACACTGCACGTGAAATCTGCTTAAGATTCTCTCTCCCTCTGCCCATCCTCCCCCACTCACATGCACATACGTGCATGTGCTCTCTCTAAATAAAATAAAATAAAATAAATGTTGGGGGCACCTGGGTGGCTCAGTCATTAAGCAGCTGCCTTCAGCTCAGGTCATGATCCCAGGGTCCTGGGATCATAATTAATTAATTAACTTTTTTAAAAAGAAAAGAAAGAAATGAATTAACAAACTGATTACAACATTTAAGTGAAAATGCAAAGGACCTAAAATATCCAAACTAGGGGCACCTGGTGATTGTTGGTTAAGAGTCTGCCTTCAGGGGCAACTGGGTGGCTCAGTAGGTTGCGCCTCTGCCTTCAGCTCAGGTCATGATCTCAGGGTCCTGGGATGGAGCCCCACATCAGGCTCTCTGCTTGGTGGGGAGCCTGCTTCTTTCTCTCTCTCTGCCTGCCTCTCTATCTACTTGTGATCTCTCCCTCTGTCAAGTGAATAAATAAATTTTTAAAAAATGGATATTCTCATCTTCATATAAATTAGAAACAACCAATAAGAGATGTAGATAAGTAGGAGTCAGGCCTCTCAATGTCTGAAAGTTATAAGATAAACAAGAAAGATTAGAATAAACTCTGTGATAGTGGATTAGAGTGGCCCACTTCAGTAAGAACTCATGTTTAGCTCAAATATAAAGATGGGTAAAGAAACAATTATAAATGTGTCCGTAAACATAGGTTAGTGTACATACGTAAGATTACCTAACTATCTACAAGAGGGTCCTGTGTACAAACATACATAGTATCTAGATACTGGCTTCTAAATATTATTCTCCAATAGAAGAAAACAGGGATCCTTAGTGAGATGACTTATCCTAGAGCTGGGGCACAGAGTGTTTACAATGAGCTTGAAACATGTTGTAATGACAGAAAATAAGGAAGTACTCAAAATACAAAACGATGGAGGAATGTAAAAGGGACACAATGGGTAAAGCAGGTACAATTTGAACAACAAAATAACATAATATTTCATTACTACCCAAAGTATAAAACAAATAAGCACGCATCCATACTAATATAAATGACTGAATAAATATTTTTAAGGGAAGGATGCCAATGTCTTACAAAAGAATTTTAAGTAATACAGGTAGACACTCCCCCTCTAAGAGACAGAGCTTAATTTCCAAACCACTACCTTTCCTTGAAGGTGTGCAAGACTTAGTAATTTGTTTATATTAAAAAAATATATATGGAAATGGAAAAACAGTACCTTTACAGTGGAGAAATATGGCAAACACAACTCTAACCAAGTTATAAAGGTTAACTTAACATTATCATTGATGTCATATGGGTATAATTTTCCCCTTGATGTGATATAACAAGAAGGATCCTTTTCCTCCTGGGTAATCTTTCCAAAAATCCTAACCCCAGTCTCACCTAGAGAAAAACATGATTAGACAGACTGGGGGACATTTCATAAGATACAGGGACAGTGGGATGCCTGGGTGGCTCAGTCGGCTGAGCATGTGTCTTCAGCTCAAGTCATGATCCCAGGGTCCTGAGATCAAGTTCTGCATCAGTCTCCTGCTCAGCAGGGAGCCTATTTCCTCTCTCTGCCTGCCATTCCCCCTCCTTGTGCTCTTTCTCTCTTTGACAAATAAATAAATAAAATCTTAAATTAAAAAAAAAAATACAGGGACAGGATTCATCAAGATTATCAAAATCGTGAAAAATAAGGAAGACAAAAAACTGTCACAGACCAGAGGAGACTGTGGGGACATGACAACTACATGTAATATGGTGGTACCCTCATTTGTATTCTGCAGCAGAAAGGAACATTAATGAAAAAACTATTAAAATCCAAATAAACCTTGAAGGCTGGTAAGTAGTTATGTACCAATATCACCTTTTAGTTTTAACAAACATGCCACAACATGTTAGCAATGACAGAAATTGGGTAAGAGGGGGGCGCCTGTGTGGCTCAATTGTGAAGAGTCTGCTTTCGGCTCAGGTCATGATGCCAGGGGTCCTGGGCTCAAGCCCCGCACTGTGCTCCCTGCTTCTCCCTCTCGCACTCCCCCTGCTTGTGTTCCCTCTCTCACTGCGTCTCCCTCTGTCAAATAAATAAATAAATAAAATATTCAACAACAACAACAAACTGAGTAAGAGGTTTAAGGGAAACCTATACTATTTTTGCAAATTTTCTGCAAAGCAAAAATTGTTCCAAAACTAAAAATTCATTTAAAAAAATTTTTAAACATTTGCTCTTCAAAACATCATTTTGAGAACAAATAGCCAAGTCAAATGATGGAGCAAACACTTGTAATATGTACATGTGACAAAAGATTTATGTTTAGAATATATTTTTAAAACTTAAAACTCAGTAAGAAGGCAAACAACTCCATTTTAAGAGGGCAGAAATTTAAGCAGAAATCTTTACAAAGAAGATATAAAAATGGCCAACAAGGGGTGCCTGGGTGGCTCCGTCGTTCATCGGCTGCCCTCAGCTCAGGTCATGATCTCTGGGTCCTAGGATGGAGCCCTGAATCAGGCTCCCTACTCAGCAGGGAGTCTGCTTCTCCCTCTTACTCTGTGACAACCCTCCCCTACTCATGTGTGCACTGGCTAATGCTCTCTGTCTCAAATAAATAAAATCTTTAAAAAAAAAGAAAGAAAGAGGAAAAGGGAAAAAACAGGAAAGACTAACTGAACCACTGTTTCAAGTGAAAGCAATGTGAGTTGTTTAGATTCAACTCTACACAAGTAGATCACCAAAGAGCTATGTAGCTGTAGAGAACATAATTGTTAAAACAGTAACTATTCCAAGCAAACTAAACCAGGAAGAGAACAGTCACATGTAAGATAATAACTACTAGTCCTTAAAGAAAGATACCATTTAGTTCCTCATTGACATTATCAACACCATCAATACCTATATTCTAATTATAAGACATTTCATAATGTATTATTTAAAGAATATATCTAAATAACTGATATAAATTTTTCCTCTTTTGAAAACCAGCAAAACATACCTGATATGGCTTCTTCTTGCTGGAGATCTGTGAATATCAAACAGTGTGTTTTCCCTCTTTTTTTGATGAGCCGGTACTTAAAGAAAAAGAAAAAAAGACAGCAAAGAAATAACTAACGATAAATTGATAAACTGATGTATTAAAGGAATAGAAATTACTTCTGTTTACTTTCTGAATAGAAGTGAGTCTTGTGTGTTCAAGTTCCAAATGCTATCTAGAAGGAGTACAGCAAAAATAAAAACTTTGTAGCAAATAATAGCATAAATTGCAAACAAACTTTCTCAAAAGATGTTAAATTAAATCTTCATCATCTGGGGTTAAACAAAGATTTTTTTGGATACCACACCAAAAGCATAATCCATTAAAAAACGTAATATATTGGAGTTCATCAAAATTACAAATTCTGCTCTTTGAAAGACACTATCAAGAAATTAAAGGAAACAAGCTACACACAAAGAAAATATTTGCAAATCATGTATCAGATAAAGAACTGATTGCCACAATACATAGGACTCTTAAAACTCAGTACTGAAAAAATAAACAACTCAATTGAAAAAAAGGGCAAGAGATATGAACAGACATTTCACCAGCGATAATGCTGGCAAAGCAGCACATAAAGATGCTCAACATCACTTGGGAAATGGACATTTAAACTACAGTAAATATATATTAAAATTAATTTCAAAAACGGACCATACCAAGTATGTGGCAACAGAATGGTGCAACTGGACTCTCATGTACTCTTAGGGAGAATGTAAGTTGTACAATCACTCTGGAAAACAGTCTGGCAATTTCTTAGCACATTAAACATAAACCTAATAACAAACCCAACCATTCTACTCCTCAGTGTTTATGAAAAATGAAACAATATGTCCAAAGACTTGCACATGAATGTTCATAAGAAATCTGTAACAGCAAAACACTAAAAATGTCAACAGTCTAAATGTTCATCCACAAATGAATGAATAAACAATTTGTGATATAGCCATACAATGGAATGCTATTTGGTAATAAAAAGAAACACTCTGGTATTATTTTCAACAACATGGATGAGTCTAAAAATTATGCTGAGTGAAAGAAGTTGGACAAAAAAGAGTATATATTGTACACAAAATTCAAGAAAATGTGAACTCATCTACAGTTAGAGAAAGCAGATGAGATCAGTGCCTTCTCAAGGACTGGGATGGAGATGGTTCCAGAAGGTTAGAAACAGATTACAAACAGGCAACAAGATATTTGGGGGGTTGATAAACATGTTCAGTATCTTGATGGTGATGACAGTTTCATAGGTACGTACCTAAGGTATGTCCAATTTGCCAAACTGTACATATTAAATATGTGTATCTGCAGTATACTGCATTTCAATTATTCCCCAATAAAGATTTCATTTATCTATAAAAATGGCTCACAATCTTTTTTCTATCTTTACATATCTCCCCCATTATCAACAGGGCTATCTGTGACAGTGACTCCTACCTGGTGTAATGTCTGCATACCAATCTGCATCAACTAGAGGCAAGCCTCTAGTAAGATAACTCCGACCCACCCCTTTCAGAGATTCAATCATCATTTTAGAGCATAAGAGTTTAAGTATTGGGGTGCCTGGGTGGCTCACTCAGTTAAGCACGATCCCGGAGTCCCAAGATGGAGTCCCACATCAGGATCTCTAGTAAGCAGGGAGTCTGCTTCTCCCTCTACTCCTCACCCCACTCGTGCTCGCTCGCTCTCTCTCTCTCTCAAATAAATAAAATCTTTAAACAAACAAAGTATAACTATCTCATATAAATATCTCAGTCCTTCCTTAAAAACATTATGCTAAGTGAAAGAAGTTAGACACAAAAGGTCACATAAAGGCAAATCTATAGACAGAAAGTACATTAGTGGTTGCCAAGGTCTGAGGGTATGAAAGTGAAGAAATAATAAAATGTCCTGGAATTAGACAGTGGTGATGACTGCATAATCCCTATAAATACAGGGGCGCCTGGGTGGCTCAGTGGGTTAAAGCCTCTGCCTCTGGCCTAGGTCATGATCCCAGGGGCCTGGGATCGAGCCCCACATCGGGCTCCCTGCTCCACATCGGGAACCTGCTTCCTCCTCTCTCTCTGCCTGCCTCTCTGCCTGCTTGTGATCTCTGTCTGTCAAATGAATAATAAAAATAAAATCTTTAAAAAAACAAAAACAAAAAAAAACCAGATAAATGGAACTACAAGAAATTCCATTCTTCTAAATTCAGCAAAACTGGAGGTGCCTGGCTGGCTAAGCTGGTAGAGCATGCAACTCTTGGGGTTGTGAATTCAAGCCTCACACGGGATGTAGAGATCACTTAAAAATAAAATCTCTGAATTTAGCAGCACTTATTTTTTTAAAGAGGTGAAGTAGAATAAGCTGCTCAACTACAAAAGAAGTTCTTCAGCATCTCTTACCTATTGGAGGTGCTTGGTATCGATCCACTGTTTTCCTTTGTCTCAAATTATATGGTCTATCATTTTCTTCTCCTTCCGCCTCTTCAACTTCTATATCTCCATCCTCCTCTTGAGATTCTAGTTTTCCCCCACATTAAAGAAAAGAATCATTTTTTTAATCCACAAGGACTGGTTCACTCTAGAAATGAGTATTTATTTATATTTTGTCTTTTACTCTCAGCACAGTTGACATTTTAAAGTGTCAACATTTTATTATACAGCATATATCAATACAATTAAAAATCAACCAGACAGGTATTTTTTAAAAATGCCTTTCCTACAAATAATATAGCTCTCTGCTAAATAACCTAGGTATACTTATGATCTTTGGTCATACAAAACAGTAATAGAAGATAAATCAAAATTTGACTTGATCAAACTTCATTTAATGGCCAGTTACCCACCAGTGAATAAGGTTAGTATCCAAATACCACTTGGTAGTTCAAAAAAATATGCTTACAAGGTAATTACTAATGTTACAGCAAGAGCAATTTTTTTTGGCAGTATAATGGTTTCTTAGGCCTGCTGACGACAGATAAGCACAAATTAGTTCTATTTTGGTAGGAAAATGCAGGTAGGAATTATGAGGGAGCATGAAGCCGATTTCTGGGGTATTAATGGTTTATTTCTTGACATACGTGATCACTTTATGATTTGCCTAACTATATACTTAAAAAATAAATTATAATGTACATAAGTCCTGAAAGTTTATTTTTAAAAAGTGCTTTGGCTGGAGACACCTGGGTGGCTCAGTAGGTAAAGCGTCTGCCTTCATCTCAGGTCATAATATCAAGATTCTGGGATCGAGCCTCACTTCGGGCTCCCTGCTCCACAGGGAGCCTGCTTCTCCCTCTCCTCCCTACTCATGCTCTCAGTCTCATTCTCTCTGTCTCTCTCTCTCTCTCTCAAAAAAATAAAATCTTAAAAAAAAAATAAACTGTAGATAGATGTCATACCATAGTTACAGCCAAACCACTATTTATTACATATATATGTGTATCTATATACTTTTTAATTTTATTTATTTGAGAGAGTTAGAGAGCACATGAGCAGGATAAGGGGCAGAGGAAGAAGCAGACTCCCTGCTCAGCAGGGAGTCCAATACGGGGCTCGATCCCGGGACTCCAGGATAGTGACCTGAGCCTAAGGCAGATGCTTAACAGACTGAGCGACCTGGGGAACCCAAATTTACAGTTTAAAATAAACGTCTGAGGTGGGGTGCCTGGCTGGCTCAGTCAGTAGAGCATGTAACTCTTGATCTCAGGTTTTTGAATTCAAGCCCCATGTTTGGTGTAGACATTATTTAAAAATAAAATCTTTTAAAAATAATAATAAATTAAATTAAATTAAAATCTGATAAAAATTTACTTGCTTATGGTCCCCAAATCCAATATACTTTGTGATTAACTTTTTAGCCACAGGAATTGTCAACACAACACAACCATATTAAGGAACAGGAAAAATTTTTAAACCACCAGTAATACTGAGTGAAATAGGAGACTAAAAATGCAAAGGACTTCATATTTTAATAATGACATCTGAAAGCTTATTCCAAGTTTATAAAAATTTTTATTATTAAGTTCTAGAGAAAATCAGTAGATACAATATTATTCTCTAAATAAATTACTTATACCCAAGTTAAGTCTCTCTAAATCCTCAAAAAATATTACATTTTGAGAAACACCTGCACAACAATATTGTAGGAAGAAATTCTATACATGGCAAATCTACTGTGAAAACACAAAGGTGTTTAGTTAATGAAAAGGTAAAAGTCACATTATAAATCTGTCTCACCTATACTGATTTTCTCCAAAGGAAGTAATATAGAGGTTCTAGCTGTAACAACAATAATATTTGCTCAATAAAGTACCTTCGTTAGAAATATCAGCTCTTCAGAACTCGCTAATAATATATTAGAGAATTTGAGAAAAAAACCCCATCTTCTCCATCTAAGCTATACAAATAATAGGAACTGGTAAGATTTCCTGGTAAAATACAACTATCCTGTATTTACAATACATGGAATCTTCTGAAAACCCATTTCAATAAAAATTAACACCTACAGAATTGAATTCTATAGGTGTACTTACTAGTCACTGATTGGGGGCAAAGCTACTTCCATCATGTTCCCAGCTCCAACCCTAAAAATTCAGCCAGGGCTCTTCAATTCAGAACCCAGACAAGCCTCAGAAAAGAGCAGTACAACCTATTCCACTAACAGTAGCAGGCCCTCTTTCTCTGAATGTCACTATTTACTTCTCGGTCCATAACTAAATTTGGGACCCAAATAATCACAGAGATTCAGAGGATATAGAAAGTGACTATGGATAGAGGCTTCCAGTTAGAAGCTATCTATCGAAACACAAAAGAGGCCTCACTAATAACAAATCAGTCCATGGCAAATGTCACACCAGATTAGGTCTCGGGAGGACTACTAATAAATTATGTAAAGGCGATAGTATAAAGGCATTTTTCAAGGTGAAGGTAAAAACTCAGAGTGCCAAATAAAAATTATTCCAAATTATACAATATAGACCTCTAAAGCCAAAAATCACCCATCCAGCAGTATTATGCATATTATTACCTCACACATGCTTCCTCCCTCCCACCTCAACTTCGTAGTATTTACTTCATAAGGTACTTTACAAACCTTCTTCTTCACCCTCAGTGGAGACCTCATGATGATTCTGTATCCCATAACTATTTCTTCTCAGTGATTTTCTTCGCCTTTTCACTCTTGAATACATATCCATGTTTTCCTTTTAAAGACAGAAAGCTGTCGATTAACGGGGACTTTATTCCTATCCATGAATACCATTAACCCAATGGTATAAGACCACTCTTGAAATTTACTAAGCACCTATTTGAAGGCACAGACTCATGAAAAAATGGAGGTTCCTGAATTTAATAAATGCAAGGGACAAAAGGAAAAATAAAACAAATGTATAAAATATTTGAAAATTTAAAACTCTAATGCCATGAACATACTTTCTCCCTGAAGCAAATTACAGCCTAGTAAGATGGAATAAGACAAGTCACAGGTAACTATAAAACAAAGTAAAACAAACTAAATGCCATAAAGAAAGGTACAATGTACCATAGAATTCAGAGAGATGATCCTCTTGTTGCTAAGGGAAGGGAAGGGAGGCAGCATTTGAGATGAACCTTGAAACAAAGGTAGGATTGCAGCAGTCCCTAACCAGAACTATTACCAGTGGTTAAGGATAAAGGAACAAGAATGATTTATTTATATCTGGGCAATGGTGTGTGAGAAGATAAAGCTGAAACCAGATTATGAAGGTCAAGGTATTTTTAATTAATTCAGTACACAATAAAAAGAACATTAAAGGTTCAAATCAGCAGAGTTAACAATCAGACTGGTACTTTTTTTTTTTTTTTTTTTTTTTTTTTTAAGATTTCATCCATTCAGGGGCGCCTGGGTGGCTCAGTGGATTAAAGCCTCTGCCTTCAGCTCAGGTCATGATCTCAGGGTCCTGGGATCGAGCCCTGCATTGGGCTCTCTGCTCAGCGGGGAGCCTGCTTCCTCCTCTCTCTCTACCTGCCTCTCTGGGACTTGTGATCTCTGTCTGTCAAATAAATGAATAAAATCTTTGAACAACAACAACAACAAAAAAGATTTCATCCATTTATTTGACAGAGAGAGATCACAAGTGGGCAGAGAGGCAAGCAGAGAGACAGAGGGGGGAAGCAGGTTCCCTGCTAAGCAGGGAGCCTGAGAGGGGCTCAATCCTAGGACCCTGAGATCATGACCTGAGCCGAAGGCAGAGGCTTAACCCACTGAGCCACCCAGGCGACCCCAAAGTGGTACTGTTTAAGATGATTCTTCTGACAAAAGGGTCTTTTGGGGAAGATTGTGGAAAGCAGAGTAAGGACAGAAGAAAACATAAAATCCCTAACTAAAGTGGAAAAAAGAAAGGAACAAATCTGTTAATTCAAGAAAATCCAAATGCTGCTCATCCTCCCTTTGAATTCCACAACCAAAAAACCAAAATATTTGCCAAGGTTGTTAAAGTTAATATACTCACAAATTCTGTATCAGTCCACATTCTAAGTCGTTCTACTTCTCCTGACCGACGATTCCGTCTGATGTTAATGTTGTCCATTTCCTGTAGTACAGCTTCAGCAGTACTACAATCACAGAATAAACCCAAAAAATGTGTCAGACATGTGAAAGAGCTCTTCATCAAAGCATAATTACCTGATATGTAACTGTACATTGAACCAATTAAATAACTTTCTGAATCAGCATCCATCAGAAGATAATGCCCCATATGTGCTATGATGAGAAAAAATAAAAGAAGATAATGCCCCCCAAAATCCAGAACATCTTTTACCTTAATATAATTGCTATAATAAAACTTGTGAAACAGAACATTTGTTTATAATACTCCAAATATTTGGGGCACCTGGCTGGCTCAGTCAGTAGAGCATGCGATTCTTGATCTTAGAGCTTTAAGTTTAAGCCCTAAGGTGAGTGTCAAGATTGCTTTAAAAATAAAATCTGTAATACTACAAATATTTAACTCCACAATGCCACTATAAATAACTGACTACCAGATCTAAGACCAAAAAAAAAAAAAATTTCAATATTTTTATTTGAAGATGGTGTTAAGAAAATTTATAGGATAAAGAATCTATAAAAAGTTTAAAGCTAGGGGTGCCTGGGTGGCTCAGTGGGTTAAAGCTTCTGCCTTCGGCTTAGGGTATAATCCCATGACACGGATTATGCCCACATCAGGCTCTCTGAGCAGAGAGCCTGCTTCCCCCTCTCTCCCTACTTGTGATCTCTGTCTGTCAAATAAATAAATAAAATCTTAAAAAAAAAAAAAAAAGGTTTAAAGCTAGCGGGGAGGAAGGCAAAAAAAAAATGGTTAAAGCCAGGGACACCTGTATGGCTCAGTTAGTAAAGCATCTGACTTGATTTCAGCGCAGGTCTTGATCTCGGAGTCATGAGTTCAAGACCTGTGTTGGGCTCCACACTGGGCATGGAGCCTAGTTAAAAAAAGTTTAAAACTTGGGGCGCCTGGGTGGCTCAGTGGGTTAAGCCGCTGCCTTCGGCTCGGGTCATGATCCCAGGGTCCTGGGATCGAGCCCCACATCGGGCTCTCTGCTCAGCGGGGAGCCTGCTTCCTCCTCTCTCTCTGCCTTTCTCTCTGCCTGCTTGTGATCTCTGTCAAATAAATAAATAAAATCTTTAAAAAAAAAAAAAAAAAAAAGTTTAAAACCTACATTAAGTTAACTGAACAGGTAATTTTAAAAATTAGAAAACACTGACCTCCACGAAATAAAGGCTCACATTACCACATTTTATCTTTTAATATTATTTTTTTTTTTTAGATTTTATTTATTTGCCAGAGAAAGAGAGAGAGAGCATGCCAGCACAGGCAGGCTGAACCACATTTTATCTTTTAAACACATTTATATACCACTTACTGTGTTGTCCAGATAATGATCAAAGTACTTAACAAATAATAACTAATACTTGAATTTGACATTACCAGTATAGAATATAATTTCCTCTCTTATAAAACAGGGATTACACTGACCTCCCCTCTCTCTTGATCACTGCAAGGATTAAGAAGGATAATTTATCATCTGAGAAGAGTAAAATTTCACTGTATGGAGATACTGAGCAATCTGCTAGGCTCATTCACTGTTTCCCATATACCCAGTCTCAAAAGACCATTAATTCAAAATCTTGACTAAAGAAAAGTTACTTACTACACATCAACAATGGAAATTAATGTTGCTTGAAAACTCAGAAACAATTGTTAATTAGCAAATATTAAAAAACTGTAAGAGTAAAGAGAATAAAATTTTTTATATTATTTATGCATAAACTTAAAAAGGATGAGAAAAATTAAACCATCACATAAACTACTAAATCCTGTAAATGGACTAGAAACTGATAAATTATTGCTAACCACTATTAATTCAAATTAAGTTTAAAATAATTGCATTTATGGGGCGCCTGGGTGGCTCAGTGGGTTAAGCCGCCGCCTTCGGCTCAGGTCATGATCTCAGAGTCCTGGGATCAAGTCCCGCATCGGGCTCTCTGCTCAGCAGGGAGCCTGCTTCCCTCTCTCTCTCTCTGCCTGCCTCTCCATCTACTTGTGATTTCTCTCTGTCAAATAAATAAATAAAATCTTTAAAAAATAAAAAATAAAAAAATAATAATAATTGCATTTATTATTAAGTCAGTGCTTAAGTTATTTTTTGAAACATAACTAGGGGGCACCTGAGCGGCTCAGTGGGTTAAGCCTCTGCCTTCAGCTTGGGTCATGATCTCAGGGTCCTGGGATCGAGCCCCACATCAGGCTCTCTGCTCAGCGGGGAGCCTGCTACCCCCCCATCTCTGCCTGCTGCTCTGTCTACTTGTGACCTCTCTCTCTGTGTCAAATAAATAAATGAAATCTTTTAAAAAATAAATAAATAAATAACTAGCTTAAAAATGACTGATTTTTTTTGAAATCTGACTTTGAAATTTTAAAATCTGTTAAATCAATTAATTAAATTAAACTGTTTATAAGCATTCATACCTATTTACTAGTTGATCAAATAACAAACTCTGGTTCACGCTTTCAAATCTGTTTTTCCTGGAACGACAACTTTTTCTGACTTCCATGTCACCATTTATACAAGAAAGGTCCCCATCTCCCTTCTTTTCCCCTCGAAGGGGATGGCTTCGAAGGGCTACAAGAAGAGAGAGATTTACATTTCAAAGTACGGAGTATGAAAAGAAAAAAAGATACATCAAAAATTACTTTTAAAAGAGTATAAAAATTTAACATAACCTCTTATATGGCTTTAATATCCAATAACTTAAAATTTTGATAACTATTTATAATCTGTCACAGTAATTTAAATAATTTCATTTGTACTGATTTCTCAACATTTAACAATTACATAAGTATTCAGTATGACATGGAAATCCAGTCATTTCCAACTATATGCTGAACATACTAGTAAATTTTACCCCACTTTAACACTTACTAACAACATGAGTAAGGATTTCAATACTAACCAGTTTCATAACAGAATACTCACATAAGCTACTATGTCCGTTTGGTAATGTAGCACCAGGCTGAGAAGTTAACCTAGAACACAATTATATTTAATATGCAAACACATCAACATTCATTTAAAGAAGCAAGAAACGCAATACTTGTGGAATCATTTTAATCTTTAAAATGTCAGTAATATTACTTTTTTCAGAGTAAAGATGACATTATTTTACTCTAAGATTGGTAATATACCAACTAATAACATATACTTGCAATGACTCATTTCATTACTTCAAGAAAAGCTTTAATAACAGATTATAAACTGAATTTACTCTGTCTTCAACTCTATAAATTCCAGAGAGGCTGAAGCTCAACATGTACCATAAAGTTAACTGATATAAGCAGCAGCAAAGGTCACAGACATTTATTATTGGTTTTGGTTAAGAAAATAAAAATCAAACAATGACAAATTTATTCAAACAATAAACTGTAGGAAAAATAAAGTCCTTGAACAGCAATACCATTTAATAATTTCTCCAAAATATTTTATTACACATTCTAACCTGACAAATGAGAATAGCTAATTTCTCAAAATAGTCATTGTATAATTCTCCCTTTTAGGTGAAGGAAAGTAAATGTTAATTCAGTAAGAGATACTTAAATGACCATCAAAACATGAAGACTTGAAAAAATTCACAGTATGCTTTTGTATTATCAGAAAGTCAAAAAAACCTAAATTGCTACATAATAAAAGAACTGTGGATGTAAACTTACTAAGGTAGTTTTTAAATACCCAATGATTATCATTTTCAAAAATTAAAAAAAGGGAAAGGGCTCATTTAGAAAATAGTAAATATGTGATTATCTCCTATTATCTATATCATCTGCACAAAATTTTCTTTTAATAGAATTATACTTAATACACAATGTTACATTAGTTTCAGGTGCGTAACTCCATGATTCATTATGCTGTGCACACCACAGGTGTAGCTCCCATCTGTCATCACAGAATGCTATTACAATACCACTAACTATATATTCCCCATGCTATACCTTACATCCCCATGACTTACTTATTCCATAACTGGAAGCCTATATCGTCCACTCCTATTTGTACAAATTTTCTTAACTAAAATATTCTAACGTTTTGGGTTACTCCAGCACTCCTCATGCTAAATTTTAAATGTTAAGTATTAAATCCTGATTATAAAAGCCCTTGCCCAAAAAAGGTCAGAGCTAGGATGACTAAAGAATATACACAAAAACTCAAACTGTTATATGTACACTGTCAAAAACGCAAAAACAAAAAACTCCAGTCCCCTTTGCCCCCAGAAAACAACAAAACTATCTCATTCTAATATGCTACCCCTTGGAAAGTATTTCATTTTTAGCACCTTTGTATACAAAGTAAAGATAAAGTAACTGAAATTGGTGTATTAACATATCTTTCCTTGGAAGATTATACATAACAAATTTTCTAGAAGTCACTTAAAACCACACAGAAAAGTCAATTTTACTACTTCATAAATATACTTTGGCTTTGGACCCAACATAATACTAACTCAGTTTGATCAGTTTATTTACATGTCTTGGTTCCAAGTGAATTTTAGTGCATGCAAAACCAAACCACTGAAATTGTACATAAATTATTCAAAAACCTAAGATGCCAACCCTGAAATCACTCTACAAAAGAAATCTAAAACTTTTCTGAACAATAGCAACATCCCTAGAAAAACAGCACAATAAGCTTTTTGTTACTCTGAAGAAGATAATGCTTACTTGGCTTTTATTTTGTTGCTTAAGAAATACCGGTTTTAAAAGAAAAAATAAAAACTTATTCTTTAATTAAACCAATTATCTTAGAATCATATATTATTGTCATCCTTTTTCCATTAACATTTCTCTTTATAAAGACGAAGAACAACAAAAAAGAGACATAATATTAAACACTTGAGTATGGAAAGAGAAAAAAATACTGGGATTTTAAGAACTGGTCTGCCTATACAATAATATATATGTCTAAAGAAGTTTTTTTCTTTTTTTTTTTTTAAGATTATTTATTTATTTATTTGACAGAGAGAGAAATCACAAGTAGGCAGAGAGGCAGGCAGAGAGAGAGGAAGGGAAGCAGGTTCCCTGCTGAGCAGAGAGCCCAATGCAGGACTCCATCCCAGGACCCTGAGATCATGACCTGAGCTGAAGGCAGCGGCTTAACACACTGAGCCACCCAGGTGCCCCTCTAAAGAAGTTTCTTAAATCAATGTTCCCAAAAGTTAATCACTTAAAATGTAACTAGGTGACTTCACTATTTAAATGAAAGCTCCAATAAATCTTTTATGATTATGAAGTCTTTGTTTATTTTTAAAAAGGGAAGTAGGTGGGGGATATTTCCCTGTATCTATGTTTCCTAAACTTTGTATTTATTTTCTTTTTTTTTTTCCTAAATTTCTTAAGTGGTGGCAGCATTACTTTTACATTAGATGATTATCATGTTGGAATTTTCTACACCCTGGGGCATCTGGGTGACCGAGTTAAGCATCTACCTTCGGCTTGAATCATGACCCTGGAGTCGCAGGATCCTGGACATGTCTGGAGTCCCAGGATCAAGCCCCGCATTGGGTTCCCTGCTCAGCAAGGGATCTGCTTCCCCCTCCATCCCTCACTCACACTCTCTCTCTCAAATAAATAAATAAAATCTTTAAAAAAAAAAAAAGAATTTTCCACACCTTTAGTTATCTGGAGCATATTACCAATGAAATGCAGTATGAGGCTACTAGCAATCATTACTTATTCTCCCTTTCCCACATAAATCCAAGGCATTTAGTGACTTAGGGGTTTTAAACTTCATTTCAGGAAAAGCCTCAGTTTGGAAAGACCTTAACCAATACTACCTACAATTCTAATGTGCCTCAGCGGTTTAACAAGTGGTTACGTTTCTGCCTAACCTTATTATTCTCTCATCTGGCCAAAAAAACAAAATTTTCACACATACTATATTTAAGTGTACAGTTAGTCTTACCAAAGATTCAATTTTGTTTATATCTTATGGGATGTGTTTCTATTATTCTAGAGACATTAAATGCATGTCACATTCTTTAGGGTGCCTCCTCCAACAACACAGAAAGACAGACACATGTGCATGTGCCCACACATACACAGCATCCCAGTTCAATAAATGTATAGTAGCTAAGTAAGTATCAGCTGACAAAAATTTACTCAAAATATTTATAAGCTACGACATCTATCTAGGCTAGCATGGATGGATATTTGTGAATTTCTACATATAAGATAAAGAATATATAGTAAAATTTTTAACCAAAAATATCCTTATTTTATAAAAAATAATTATGTTGATAAACTTGAGCCTTTAAATATAAGCCCAGATTTCTCCCTAAAAAGAAAACTCATGATCTATTTCAAATCATTTATGAAAACTTCAAAATTCTAGTTCCACTTTTACTTCTATCTTCATCCGATTAACAAGCTCTCAAAAGAAAAGTGATTTCACCAAGCAACAGTAATTTTTTAAAAAAATTTAGCAGTCTTGGGGCACCTGGATGGCTCAGTCAGTTAAGTGTACTACTCTTTGATTTTGGCTCAGGTCATGATCTCAGGGTTGTGAGATTGAGCCCTGTTTGGGCTCTGCACTGGCCTGCTTAAGATTATCTCTCTCCTACATGATGTTAATTAATTGAATTTAAATTTTAAAAATGAAATAAAATTTAATTTAATTTTTAAAAGATTCTCTCTCTCCTTCCCCCTCTGTCCCTCCCCACCTGCTCATACTCAATCAATCAATCTCTCTCTCTCTCTGGAAAAAATTTAAAAATTAAAAAATTAAAATTTAGTAGTCTTTACAAAGTCATTTAGGATTCATTATTTTTCAGTGAATACTAATCCTTACCTATATTCACTTTTCCCCCAAATGAATTACATCTGTAACAAAGTACTTTTGTAAAAGAACCTTAATAATTTTACTTTAGATCCTCATAAGACCTTAGATAACCAAAATAAAGGAATCGGGATTCTCAGTCTCATGACATTAAAAACAAATACAAGCTTCCATATAAATCCTGATTTTTGTATTTATACTACCTCAAAATCTAAAATTTTTTAACTACAAGCCTCCCTCAAAATTCAATTCTGTTGAATCTAATAGGTCAAATGGTATCTTCTTTTCAAGTCATCTAAAATACAAAAACAGGGGCGCCTGGGTGGCTCAGTGGGTTAAAGCCTCTGCCTTCGGTTCAGGTCATGATCTCAGGGTCCTGGGATCGAACCCCACATCAAGCCCCGCATCCGGCTCTCTGCTCAGCAGGGAGCCTGCTTCTCCCTCTCTCTCTGTCTGCCTCTGCCTACTTGTGATCTCTGTCAAATAAATAAATAAAATCTTAAAAAAAACAAAACACAAAAACATTCTAACAGTGTAGCACTTGCATTCTTAGATGAAAATTTAACTCAAAAAACTTTTAAACTGTTATTCTTCTACCAAAATATAAATACATTATTAGTATTCATTATTTCTTGAGCTTTTTATTCAAAATATACTCTATTTTTTCAAAAAAGGAGTATCACACTAAGGCACCTAAATGGAAGCAAAACTTTCTTCCCAAAACAGTTTTTGAGGGCGCCTGGTGGCTCAGTCGTTGAGCATCTGCCTTTGGCTTGGGTCATGATCCCAGAGTACCCGGATCAAGTCCTGGGATCAAGTCCCACATCAGGATACGTGCTCAGCAGGGAGCCTGCTTCTCCCTCTCCCTCTCTCCCTGCTTATGTTCCCTCTCTCACTGTCTCTCTGTCAAATATATAAATAAAAAATCTTAAAAAAAAAAGTTTTTGAGGCATTTTTTTTTATAAAAAAGACATAATTAAGATCAATTTACACAAAGGCCTCTGAGTGGCTAAGATGAAGAAAATCAAGTGCCCATTATATATTCAAACTGTTAAAATTATCTTACAGTGAAAGATTAAACTCTGACACTAAAAGAACATTTTTAAGAAACATTTATCTAGAAAAGGCCACCTGATTCATTCATTTAATAAATATAGGATACAGATTACAACAGGTAGATCAAGTCTAGAAGTATAATTAAAGGGCAGTACTCATTTTAAGTAACATCATTATAGTGACCTGGATCTGTATAAAACAGATGAATGAGTGTGGGAAAAGAAAGATCAACAGTCTATGATTCAAGATTTTCCTACTTAGCTCCCAGACAATACAAAATAAAACACTTAGAGTAAAATGGTGCATCTTCTGGAACATACTGAAATAGGTAAAAGACTTCAAGGACTAGAAAATGTATACTGCCTATCAAAGTCTATACAACCCCCCAATTTTTTTTTTTTTTCATTAAAGAGTAACAGTATCCAGGGGCGCCTGGGTGGCTCAGATGGTTAACCATCAGCCTTTGGTTCAGGTCATGATCTCCTTGGCCAAAGAACTCCTAGCTCAGTGGGGAATCTGCTTTGCCCTCTCCCTCAGCCCCTCCCCAATGCTTGTGCTCTCTCTCTCAAATAAATAAAAATCTTTTTTAAAATATCTTTTAGAAAAAGAGCAACAGGGGGGGCGCCTGGGTGGCTCAGTGGGTTAAGCCTCTGCCTTCAGCTCAGGCCATGATGTCAGGGTCCTGGGACTGAGCCCCACTTTGGGCTCTCTGCTCAGCAGGAAGCCTGCTTCCCTCTCTCTCTCTCTCTCTCTCTACCTGCCTCTCTGCCCTTGTGATCTCTGTCTGTCAAATAAATAAATAAAATCTAAAAAAAAAAAAAAAAAAATAGTAACAGGGCGCCTGGGCGGCTCAGTGAGTTAAAGCCTCTGCCTTCAGCTCAGGTCGTGATCCCAGGGTCCTGAGATCGAGCCCAGTCAGGCTCTCTGCTCTGCAGGGAGCCTGCTTCCCCCTCTGTCTCTGCCTATCTGCCTACTTGTGATCTCTATCAAATAAATAAAATCTTTATAAAAATAAAAATAATAAAATAAAAAATAAAAAAGAGTAACAGTACCCAGAATTTATGTGCACATAGAAAACCAAGTAATTTTTAAGTACTTCAAGGAGGAAGGAAACCAAAGGATTTCCCTTTCACTTTTGTTTGTAGTCAGCACATCATCAGCACTTCTACGTTAAAGACTGGACAAAAGAGAAGCTAAAAATTCTGAGATCAAAGTTTAAATCCTTTCTGTGTGTGTGCCTTTTTTATCTACATTAAACTATTACTATTTACTTTGGTAAGTGTGTAAAAGTAAATTTTCCTGATACATACTGAACCAAACCAAATTTAAACTGACAACAAGCAGACAAATGAAAAGATTTCTTTAAAAGTTAATTTTTATTTTATTACATTTCAGTATATCAATTCAAGGGTAATATTTAATAATTTTAGAAAAGGGAGATTTTATTTTCAAATAAATATATAATTCTAACCAAATATCTTTATTTAAAACTTTCAGGAGTATAAAGATGTACACATATTCAAGACCTACTGAAATCCTTATTATTTAGTAATCATAGTTTCTATTATATACTAAATATCTTTACATAGCAAATATACTTTATGTGCTATTTAGAGAAAATACATACAAAATCATAAAACAAGTTTAAAATTTTGTATTTCTAGATAATAGTGGCTTTACAATTTAAGAAAATTAGCATTAATATGAGCCCTCAATCCTATCAGATAATTCATGAAAAAACAGTGGATGGGTTCTCACTCCTCACCTGGCCTGTCCAGTTGGTATGTTCCATTCCTCTCGCTGACCAGTACTTCGCAATTTTGATTTGTCTTTGCAAACAGAATCAGGTTGTTTCAAAGTGCGTTTGGCTGGAGGAGACACATGGCTATCACTTAAACTACCATCAACTTCAGCTTTCTGAAAGACAGTTAAAAATTTATTATTCCTCTTAAAACATAGAATTCCTACATTCTTGATAAAGTACAGTACTTATTCAACCAATAAGTATTTACTGAATGAATCACTCTACAAGTATGTAAATGTAATAATCTGTAAATACAGAAACAAGGGAATTAGATTACATTTATAATCAGGAAAGTATATAGTTTCTTATTTTAAAATAGTTTCAAGCCTACAGAAAAGATGTGCATATGTATCTCGTTGTGACATGATTCCTCATTCTCTCCTAAATACTCCAGTGCATACATCCCATAAAAGATAACTCTGATACATTACCATCATATAACCCTTCCAATCAGGAAGTCAACACTGATACAACACAGAGCCAATTCACATTCAAATTTTATTTGATCCAGGTTCAGCATCCTATCCAAGAACATATATCATATTCAGTTATCAGATCTCTTCTGCCATCCTCAATCTGGAATAGCTCTTTAGCTTTCCCCCATCTTTCATGCCTTTGACTATAAAGAGTACAGCTCTTGGGTGCCTGGGTGGCTCAACGGGTTAAGCCGGTTAAGCCGCGCTGCCTTTGGCTCAGGTCATGATCTCGAGGTCCTGGGATCGAGTTCCGCATGGGGCTCTCTGCTCAGTGGGGTGCCTGCTTCCCCCCTCTCTCTGCCTTGCCGCTCTGCCTACTTGTGATCTCTCTCTCTCTGTGCCAAATAAATAAATAAATAAAAATCTTTTAAAAAAATCATTTAAAAAAAAAAAAGGGTGTACCTACTATCCACCAAAACTAGTCCAAAATTCCATTTTTCTGCTCCAATTCCAATTTAAGAAAATCTCCTAAACTTTGAGTTGTTAACAGTCTATCTTCTGTCCCTGCTTGTTATTTCTGAATGTGTTAGCAATTTGTTCTTTAAAACTAGAGTTGAGGGGCGCCTGGTGGCTTGGTGGGTTAAAGCCTCTGCCTTCAGCTCAGGTCATGCCCACTTGTGATCTCTGTCAAATAAATAAATAAAATCTTTTTTAAAAATAAAAATAAATAAAGAGTACAGCTCTTTAAAAAAAAAAGAGTACAGCTCTTTAGTTTCTAAAATGACCCTGACTGTGGGTCTGACACTACTCATAACCAAATTCAGACCATACATTCTTGGGGAAAAAATACACAGAAATGATACTGTCTATACTTTACTTACCCAACATTAGGTATAACCTTGATCACCTGGTCAAGCTGGTATGTGCCAGGTTTCTCCACCATAAAGTCACTATTTTTCCCTTTGTGTATGATTAGATTTAATGAGGAATTATTCTGCTAATTCACCAATATCCTATTCCTCACCAAGCCTCCACCCACCAGCCATTAGCATTCATTGACTATTTTTGTTTTCACCCAATACCACTGTGATGGTGATTACCTAATCCTATCAGTCCTTCTACATTTTTTAGTCACATTTTACTTTTTTTTTTTTTTAATCTTATTTATTTTTTGACAGAGAGACAGTAAAAGGAGGAATATAAGCAGGGGGAGTAGGAGAGGGAAAAGCAGGCTTCCCATTCAGCAGAGAACTGATGCAGGGTTCAATCCCAGCACCCTAGGATCTTGACCTGAGCCAAAGGCAGAGGCTCAACGACTGAGCCATCCAGGCCACACCCCCCACCCCGGTTTTACTTTAAAGAGCTTTCCCTCCATCCCCTTGCCCAATTCATTTACTCATTAATTTTAACAGTATTAACTCATGGATTCTTATTTTAAACTACAGGTTATAATCCATTACTCTATTTTTTTTGCTCAATTTACACAAGATTTGGCAACTGAGGGCCCTTTCAAAGTGTTTCCAGTACCCTTTTCAACATTATCCCATCATTTTGTGAACTTCCTTGTTTTCTGACACAAAAAAAATCTCTAAACTCACCCTACACTTTCCCTCCCAGACTCTAGAATTAGTCATTTCTCTAAAGAGCCCTGACTCCTTTAAATCAAGAATAGTATTTAGAAATTGGGGCGGCTGGGCAGTTCAATCAGTTAAGCCTCTGACTCTTGGTTTCGGCTTAGATCATGATCTCATGGGTCATGGGATCCTGCCCCTTGTTGGGCTCCATGCTCAGTCAGGAGTCTGCCAGAAGATTCTTTCCCTCTGTCCCTCCTCCCAGTCGTGCACACATACATGCTCTCTCTCAAATAAATAAAGCTTTAAAAAAGAAAAAAGGAAGAAAGGAAGAAAGAAGCCAAGATGTGAGCATTAAGTGCGCTCATTGTTACTGGGCTTTCACTGTTACTGAGTCTTCTCAGCACAGACAGCTAAGAAATATATGAATATAAACATAAATCTACACATCCTTACCTATTTCTTTATCTGTGCATAAATAATAACATACATGTGTACACCAAGGCTTCTAATTCTAATTCCATGCCTTAAATTTCTTTCTAGACTTCCCCTTTCACGTTTGTAAGCTCTTCAGGAAGAACCATGGCTTCCATTATCTTCAATACATTTATTTATTTGCTTTTTTAAACAAATTAGTTAATTTGTTTAAAAGTAACTAATTTCTCAGGTGCATGGATGGCTCGGATGGTTGGGTGTCGGCCTCTGGCTCAGGTCATGATCCCAGGGTTCTGGGATCAAGTCCCACATCAGGCTCCCTGCTCACTGGAGAGCCTGTTTCTCCCTCTACCTCTCTCTCTCTGTTTCTGAATATGAATAAACAAGTAAAATCTCTTAAAAAATAAATAAAAAATAAATAATTTCTCAACCAGAGACTTCCTTCCATTGCATTTCCATTATTTCTTCCCCAGCCACATGTCCTCAGACTACAGAAATGTCATTATCTGCACAGCAGCCCTCCTCTTTACCACTTAATTTTTTGGATGTTGGGGAAGTAAGAGAGCACAGGGGGGAAAAAAAGAGCGAGCGAGCACAGGGAAGATTAACCTTTACTTTAGAGATGATTTAATTCACATGCTAATACTTCATCACTTGATATTACAGATCAGTATTTCAAAGGTATACATGATCATTTCCTATATGCTACCAAATAAATATATTAAAGTTTTATTTCCTTTTATGCTAGAAATTTAAGAAAAGCGTAAGAACTATCCTTTTCAGGGGCACCTCTGTGGCTTAGTCGGTGAACCATCTGCCTTTGGCTCAGGTCATGGTCTCAGGGTCCTTGGATCAAGCCCAACTCAGGCAGGGGAGCTCAGCCTCTCCCTCTGCCTCTTCCCCTACACAGCCTGTAAGTACTCTCTCTCTCGCTCTTTCTCTCTCCCAAATAAATAAATAAAATCTTTTTAAAAAAGAAAAAATAAAAATGAATTATCCTTTTCATAAATGCACTTCTAAATTCTACTTTCCCAAAGCAAGACAACTACGTTACACAATAACTAGTCAAAATGTAGCCATTAGTAAACAAACTTAAGAAATACTTGTAATAAGGGTGCTGGGCTGGCTCAGTTGGTAGAGCATGTGACTCCTGATCTCAGGGTCTTGAGTTCAAGCCCCATGTTGTACTTAGAGCTTACCTGAAAACAAACCAACAAAAACTTCTAACACTGTATATGTTTAAACATACCCAAGTATAACCTATAGATTTAACATTCACTTACTAAAAAATTTCTTACAGAAAGACCAATTTCTAATTTTGTAGTGTAATACAATTTGCCAAGAGCTAGTTTTAAAGTCACGAGACCACATTCGCACTAAAAAACACAAAAACTAAAAACTACTAGATATTCAAACATCAGAGTGTCTATAATTAAAGAAAATAAACATGTTAGTTGTATAACATATAGCATCACTTATTACTTTAAATTTCCAAGAAAAACTGGTTAGCTACTTCCAATCTATCCTCAGTAGAGGGAGATAAACTATGTGGAATGCAATTCAATCATATAATAGTACTTTATCAATAAACATGCTTACTGACTTAACAAATGAGTGCTTTTTAAAAATGTACTTCTTTAGGGCACCTGGGTGGCTCAGTTAAGTAACCTACTAGATTTCTGCTCAGGTCGTGATCTGTTGTGGGATCAAGCTGCATCAGGTCTGCGCTCAGTAGGGTGTCTGCTTCTCTCTCTCCTCCTCTCCCTCTGTCCCTCCCCTCTTTCACTCTAAAATAGTAAATCTTAAAATTGCACTAAATTTCACTTCCTCAGGCTCTTACCTTCTCTAATCCCCACTCTTTAGTGGAGTATATTAACTAGCCCAACATCACATGGCTAACGAAAGGAGTGACAGAACTAAGGAAAAAAATATTAGGTCCTGCCATTCCTAATATACAATAGGTCTCTATTATCTCCGACATTCCACCTAAGAAATTTATAAAACGCTAAGGTTAACGTGTATCTTAAAGGTCATGTAATTCAACTACTCATCCAAGACTTGATTACTCTACATTTGTCACTCCAAATGTGTTCCCTGCCCCAGTATCCAATCAGAAAACATTTCTTTACAAGATCCTCAGATGACTCTTGTGCACATAATGTCTGAAAAGCATTATTATAATGTTCTCAACAAGCAGTCACTGAGGAAGCAATGTCATGTATTCTACACTAAGGCATGTTTGTGAATACAGAAACTGATAACCTGTGAACTACTTCACCAATTTAGACAGTCCTGGTCAGCATTACTCCTAACCAAATCCTACCACTCACCCCTCAAAACCCATATTTTCCAGAGCTCCTGGCTGGCTCAGCTGGTAAAATGTGCAACCCTTAATCTCAGGTCTTCTCATATTGTACTAGCTTTTTTCAGTTCCATTCAGGAGTGTCTCTCAAAGTGTTATTCACATACTAACTGAATCAGAAATCACCTGATTTCTCATTTAAAGAAACATAACCTGCTAAACTAAATCTCTGGAGTTGTAATATTTTTAACAAGGGCCTCCGAATGATTCTTAGTACCCAGAAGTTTGAGGACTTCTAGCATATAATATAATTTAAGTATCTGAGTCACATCATCCTACTATTGCACTATTCTGTTGTCTTTTTCTTATCATGGTAGGGTTTCAGTTTGGACTTGGCTCCATGACAGAGATCTTAAAATAAGTAACATCACAAAAAGCTCCTTCCCTCCAAAGAAATCTAGGGATTTAAGTAAAGCAAAAAACCAAAATGTAAATACATAGAAATTAATTACTTCAGCACCATTTAATTAACTTAAAGCTTTGGGAAAGCTTTTACCTACAAAACCTGTGTACTAACAGTAGCCTTTAATAGGATGATCATAATGCTCAACATTAACTTTTTCATCTTCAAAGCATTTTACTAGGTAATTATAACCTAACCCTTTGAGGGAAGGCGTTGCCAGTTTCAGAACAAAGATACTTAAGAAAGATTATGCAATCTACCCACAGCCATTTAGCAATTTGTGTCAGAGTGATTACAATCCATGAGTAAGAAAGGCATCTCAGACTAGGGAATAATTTCATTTAACATTTATTGAGGAGCCTACTAGGTACCTAAGACATGGAGGACAACAGTAAAAAAGATTAAGAACTACCTGAACTCAATACACAATCTATGGCATTGACAGTCACAATGTCGATATATGGCATATTACAGTAAATACCATAATAGAAGTACATAATTCTCTGAAAACAAAAACAAAAAATGGTAACTGTCAGTAGAGAAGAACAAAGATATCATAAATGATGTGGACTTTGTTTTGTTAAAACACGATAATGGAGAACAAAGAATGATCAGATGTTCACAAAGAACATGATTCAAAGATGAGATAACTTCCAAAAGAAGTATCATAGTAATAGGGTCAAATGCCCAGAAAATAAAAGTACAAGGACAACATAAAGTCATTCCCACCTAAATGACTTTTTACTCTAAACTCTAACCTTAAAAACTGTTAATTTTTCCAATTAGCAAGAATCATTTTCTCCTTGAGTCTTAGAGTCTCTTAAGTCATACTTACCAGCTACTAAAAATACTGGCCACTATTCTACCACAAATTTCATAAAACTAGCCAAAAGAACCTGAGAATAATAGAGCAGAGAAGAATTTATACTGCTTTAATTTTTAGGGAAGACTTCCTGCCCAGAGGGGAATTCATCAGAAATCTAGAACTTGGGTTTTAACGTAAAGAAAAAAGAATATAACCAAGTATAACATTAAAAAATGAGAAAATCAAGGACATAAGTAAAATAGCAAACCATCAGATTAATCTGAGGCTTGATGACAGCCTCATGAAGAACTGTGGAAGTAGAAAAGAAGAAACTTACTCTAAGAAAGGAGAATAACAGAATTATTGACACCAGCATTCAAATAAGCACAATAATTGCAGATGTGAAAGTGGTTATTTTTTAGTGGGGATGGAGGGGAATCCAGGAGAGAGATGTTAAAGGAAGAAGTGTAATGGTGAATTCTAATTTCAAAAAGTTAGGTTTAGAATTCTAGCCAGCAATGTAGGGAGATGTCTATCAGGCTGTGGGAAATACAGCTCTGAGACAGAGTGAGGTGAGTACTAGAGATAGATACGACATGATTATAGAAGAATCATAGGTAAGGGGGCCTGGGTTGGTTAAGCATCTGACTTCAGCTCAGGTCATGATCTCAGGCTCTTGGAATCCAGCCCCAAGTGGAGCCCAAAGTGGAGCCCCACGTGGGCACCACATTCACCAGGGAGTCTGCTTCTCCCTCTCCCTCTCCCCAGGTGTTTTGTGTGGGCACTCACTCTGTCTCAAATAAACAAAATATTTTTAAAATGTTTAAAAGATGGATCATAGGTAACATACAGAATGAAAAAACAGAGAACAGAACTAAAAAATCTTAAAAAGGCCTACCTTAAATCAAAGAGCAGACAGCTTTTATATAATTAAGAGAAAAATATATAGTGTTTCACTAAAAAAGGGGAGTGGAAGTTTGTTCCAAAAAGACTTAATGGGAAAAAAGCTGATAAACCTGTGTATTAGTAATTAGAATATCACTGTAACTTCTGATAGGGCAAATTCTCCAAAATGCAGGATAGAAATTGCCAGGTGAAGGACTGAGTGAGCAGTGAGAAAATACAATTGATGACTAAAAAGCTATTACAGGAAGTGTCAGTGTGAAGAAAGAAATGAGACAATAGTCTAAAGAGGTTACAAAGTCAAAAAAGTAAGGGAAGAATTTTTTCTTTTTTTTTTTTTTTGCACCCTTTTTTCTTAAGTAAACTCTACTCCCAATGTGGGGCTCTAGTTCATGAGCCCAAGATCAAGAGTCATGTGCACTTGGGTACAACCAGGCACCCCAAGAATTTTCTCTTTTAAGATAAAGAGGCATCTGGGTTATTGTGCTTATTTGAATGCTGGTGTCAATAATTCTCAGTTATTCTCCTTTCTAGAGTAAGTTTCTTATTTTCTACTTCCACAGCTCTTCATGAGGCTGTCATCAAGCCTCAGATTAATCTGATGGTTTGCTAATTCACTTATTTCCTTGATTTTCTCATTTTTTAATGTTACACTAGGTTATATTCTTTTTTTCTTTACATTAACAGTGAGTTAAGTAAGCGTCCAACTCTTGGTTTTGGCTCAGGTCCCGACCCTCGGTCGTGAAATGGAGCCCTGCAACTGGCTCTGTACTCAGTGTGGAATCTGCTTAAGATTCTCTCTCCCTCTCCTTCTCTCTTTCTTACGCTCTCTCTAATAAATAAATCTTTAAAATAAAATGATAAAGACAAAAAATAAAAAACAGGGGCACCTGGGTGGCTCAGTCCTTAAGCATCTGCCTTCTGCTCAGGTCATGATCCCAGGGTCATGGGATCCAGCCCCGCATCCAGCTCCCCGCTCAGCAGGAAGCCTGCTTCTCCCTCTCCCACTCCCCCTGCATGTATTCCCTCTCTCACTGTCTCTCTGTCCAATAAATAAATAAAATCTATAAAATAATTATAATAAATAAATAATTACATGGTCTCTTCTAAATAGAAGGAACCACAGAAGAGAATTTTAAAAAACTTCAGGGGCACCTCAGTGGCTCAGTCTTCACTGTCTGCCTTCAGCTCAGGTTGTGATCCCAGAGTCCTGGGATGGAGCCCCATATCCTGCTGCCTGCTCAGCAGGGAGTCTGCTTCTCCCTCTGCCTTTCCCCCTGCTTGTGTTCTCTGGCAAATAAATAAATAAAATCTTTCTAAAAAATAAATAAATGAGATAAAATTTTAAAGAGTAAGATAACTGATGAGAACAAGATCCTCAAAGAGACAAGAAATAAACAAAATAGGAACATTATCACCCAGCTTAGATCAAAAAGTATATGAGTACAATCAATCTTTTCCAGTTTCCTATATAACACAGTCCTTTTATCTACCTTTTTTCAAAATAAGTACTCCTGCTTTCATGAGAAAGCTTAGAAGAGCAGTCAGTTTTTCTTTCAGCAGTTACCATGACTGCAGAAAACAAACTCACACGGCTATTTACTTGCTTAGAGCCAATGCTATTCCAACAAAGTCCTAAAACTTCAGACTCACAAAAGATCCTAAATTTTCCTCACATATCCCAAGAGCAATGGCTTACTAGTTTAAGATTTCTAAACATGAACAAATATATAAAAGGATATACAAAGAGATAAAAATATATAGAAATGAGCTGAGGAACTGTGTAAAAAATACAGAAACAGTCTACTATAATTTCGGATATATTTTTCTTAGTGGAAAATAATTTTCAATCTGAAAATAATACATTACTTAAAATAAGAAAGAGGGGCACCTGGGTGGCTCAGTCAGTTGGGCATCTGCCTTCGACTCAGGTCGTGATCTCAGGATCCTGGGATCAAGCCCCATGTTGGGCTCCCTACTCAGTGGGGAGCCTGCTTCTCCCTCTCCCTTTACCCCTCCCCCTGCTTCTGTTCTCTCCCTCTATCTCTCAAATAAATAACACATTAAAAATAAATAAATAAATGAATAAGAAAGAGACATGGGTACAGAAAAATGCCACACACTTAAATGTTGGACAGGACCAGTCTTATATAGCAACACTACCCCTGTAATTAAAAAATACTATTCACCTCTTAAGACTGTTTAGAAGAACCAGCTGAGGTAGTCAGGAGTTACAAACGTTATCTACAGACCGACGGCAGATAAACTCTCAAGTAAGGGCACTTGCTTGGCCTTACAGGATTAATATAACTCCATAGGCTTATTAAATTCTATTTAGGGGCACCTGGGTGGCTCAGTGGGTTGAGCCTCTGCCTTCGGCTCGGGTCATGATCTCGGGGTCCTGGGATCGAGCCCCACTTTGGGCTCTCTGCTCAGCAGGGAGCCTACTTCCCCCGCCCCTGCCTCTGCCTACTTGCAATCTCTCCCACTCTGTCAAATAAAAAAAAATCTTTTTTTAAAAAAATTCTGTTTAGCAAATTCATTTCTTTCACAAACAAAATTTATTAAGCACCTACTGTGTTAGATACTAAAAATACTTGATGACAAGACAGTCTCTGCTCTTCAAGAAAGTTAAAGCCTGCAGCACCTGGGTGGCTCAGTGGGTTAAGCCTCTGCCTTTGGCTCAGGTCATGATCCCAGGGTCCTGGGTTGGAGCCCTCCATCGGGCTCTCTGCTCAGCGGGGAGCCTGCGTCCCCCAGCTCTCTCTGCCTACTTGTGATCTCTCCCTCTGTGTCAAATAAATAAATAAAATCTTTAAAAAAAAAAAAAGAAAGAAAGTTAAAGCCTAACTCCTTATATCAGCCAGTAAAAGTTATATATAAAAATTCAGCAATTCTGAGAGTATTGGGGAGTGGGATGCATACTGATTTAACCTATTTAGAGAATAATCTGGAAAATCTATAGAAATTTAAAAGATACATGCTTCTAATCCAGTAATTCCACTTCACCTATTTAAAAAAAGGCATTTTCTACTACATTATTTATAATATTAAAAACACGATGACAGGGACGCCTGGGTGGCTCAGTTGGTTGGACGACTGCCTTCGGCTCAGGTCATGATCCCAGAGTCCCAGGATCGAGTCCCGCATCAGGCTCCCAGCTCCATGGGGAGTCTGCTTCTCCCTCTGACCTTCTCCTCGCTCATGCTCTCTCTCACTGTCTCTCTCTCTCAAATAAATAAATAAAATCTTTAAAAAAAAAAAAAAAACACGATGACAACCTGTGTACCAATAGGGAACAGTTACATAAGTGGTATAACGACACAACAAAAAAAGTATAAAGTCATCAAAAGAAGGACTAATATGAAAAAATTTACATGATACACAGTTTACTATCAAATAATATATAGATTATAATTCCATCTGTTCAAAAGACACACATATAAATCACCCATAAACACATATGCCATGGTCTGGAAAGATGAGCATCAGCTTTAACAGAAGTTATCACTAGGAAAAATGAACTGGAGGATTAGGGAAGGAGGGGAAGGGCATTTTTTTTCTGTGCACTTCCATATTGCTTGAGATACTTCTTTCATAATATTTTTAAAGATTTTATTTTACTTGTTTTTAAGGATTTTATTTATTGGGTGCCTGGGTGGCTCAGTGGGTTAAGCCTCTGCCTTCAGCTCAGGTCATGGTCTCAGAGTCATGGGATCAAGGCCCAGGTCGGGCTCTCTGCTCAGCAGGGAGCTTGCTTCCTCCTCTCTCTCTGCCTGCCTCTCCGCCTACTTGTGATGTCTCTCTCTCTCTCTCTGTCAAATAAATAAATATTTATTTATTGAGAGAGAGAGAACAAGCAGGGGAAAGGGCACAGGGAGGAGAAGCAGACTCCCTGCTGAGCACAGAGCCTGATGCAGGGCCTGATCCCAGGACCCTGAAATCATGAACCAACTGAGCCACCCAAGGACCCCTCATAATTTTTTTTTATTTTCTAATTCGTAATTTTTAAATAAAAATGAAATATTTTGTCAAAGAGCTAAGACCTAGAGTCTTACATACTCCTTTATCTTCAGCGTCTATCTGGTACACAGAGTTACTCAATTAACGACATTAAAGAATGTTAAGAAAGACAATTTCCTGCGGCACCTAGCTGGTTCAGTCAGGAGAGCCTGCGACTCTTGAGCTTAGAGTCATGAGTTCAAGCCCCAAAGTGTGTGTAGAGATTACTTTTTTAAAAAGGAATTTAAAAAACAAAAAGAGGGGCACCTGGGTGGCTCAGTGGCTAGGCGTCTGCCTTCGGTTTAGGTCAAGATCCCAGGGTCATGGGATCAAGCCCCACATCAGGCTCCCGGCTCAGCGGGAAGCCTGCTTCTCCCTCTCCCATTCCCCCTGCTTGTGTTCCTCACTCACTGTCTCCCCCCCGTATCAAATAAATAAATAAAAATCTTTTTTTTTTTTTTTTAAAGATTTTATTTATTTGTCAGAGAGAGCGAGCGAGAATGAGCACAGGCAGACAGAGTGGAAGGCAGAGTCAGACGGAGAAGCAGGCTCCCTGCGGAGCAAGGAGCCCGATGTGGGACTCGATCCCAGGACGCTGGGATCATGACCTGAGCTGAAGGCAGCTGCTTAACCAACTGAGCCACCCAGGCGTCCCAATAAATAAAAATCTTAAAAAAAAAAGAAAGAAAGAAAATTTCCACTTTCAACTGAACTGCCACTTCTAAATAACTGTATACTCAGCTGGTGCAGCCACTCTGGAAAACAATACGGAGATTCCTCGAAAATTTGAAAACAGAGCCACCCTACAACCAAGCAATCGCACTACCCCAAAGATACAAATGTAGTGATCCAAAGGGACATCAATGTTTATAGCAGCAATGTTCACAATAGCCAAACTACGGAAAGAGCTCAGATGACAATCAATAGATGAATGAACAAAGATGTGGGATATAGAGAGAGAGAGATATATACAGATGCATATATATATAGATGTATACATATGAACATATGTAGGTATATATATACACATAAATATGCATCTATATATATGGAATATTACATATTACATATGGAATATTACAGCCTTAAGAAAATGAAATCAAACCAAAATGGTCAACAGAAGACAGCTACTTGGAACACCAAGTAGCTTAAGTAACTGTAAGTTTCTTGTTTACTCAAGTAACTGTCAGGGCGCCTAGGTGGCTCAGTGGGTTAAAGCTTCTGCCTTCGGCTCAGGTCATGATCCCAGGGTCCTGGGATCGAGCCCCGCATCAGGCTCTCTGCTCAGCAGGGAGCCTGCTTCCCTCTCTCTCTCTGCCTGACTCTCTGCCTACTTGTGATCTCTATCAAATAAATAAATAAAATCTTTTAAAAAAAAAAAAGAGAGCATGAACTCATGATCTCAGGGTCATGAGTTCAAGCCCCACGTTAGACGTAGAGATTACTTAAAAATTAAAATTAAAATTAAATGAAGTGAAATAAGTTGACCACAATTTTAAAAAGATGAAAAACTGCAGAATAAAAGAGCTAAGATTGCCAAAAAAGGGTAAAGGAAAAACCGATGCCTAAAATTAGCAAAATGTCAGGGCACCTGGGTGTCTCAATTGGTTAAGTGGCAGCTCAGGTCATGATCCCAGGGTCCTGGAATCGACACCCACATCAGGCTCCCTGCTCAGTGGGGAGCCTGCTTCTCTCTCTCCCTCTGCCTGCCAGTCTACCTGCTTGTGCTCACACTCACGCTCTCACTCTCTCTCTCTGAGACAAATAAATAAAATCTTTAAAAAATAAAATAAAATTAGCAAAATGTATGCACAAAGACAAAAAAAAAAACTATAAGCTTCAAAAGAGCGTGAACACCTACAAAAGAATCATACCAACATCAAACTTCAAGAGGGAAATGTTGAAAAACAAAAATAAAACTGGGGGCATCCACTACCTGATTTCAAGCATTACTACAAAACTGTGATCACCAAGACAGTATGGTACTGGCATAAAATCAGACACATAGATCAGTGGAACAGAGTAGAGAGCCCAAATATGGACCCTCAACTCTATGGGCAAATAATCTTTAACAAAACAGTAAAAAATATACAGTGGAAAAAAGTCTCTTCAATAAATGGTGCTGGGGGGGGGGCTGGGTGGCTCAGTGGGTAAAGCTGCTGCCTTCGGCTCGGGTCATGATCTTAGGGTCCTGGGATCGAGTCCCGCATCGGGCTCTCTGCTCAGCGGGGAGCCTGCTTCCTCCTCTCTCTCTCTCTGCCTGCCTCTCTGCCTACTTGTGATCTCTGTCAAACAAATAAATAAATAATCTTTAAAAAAATAATAAAAATAAATGGTGCTGGGAAAACTGTGCAGCTATATGTAGAAGAATGAAACTCGACCATTCTCTTACACCATACACAAAGATAAACTCAAAATGGATAAAAGACCTCAACAGTGAGACAGGAATCCATCAGAACCCTAGAGGAGAACATAGGCAGTAATCTCTTCTATATCAGCCACAGCAACTTCTTTCAAGATATGTCCAAAGGCAAAGGAAACAAAAGCGAAAATAAACTTTTGGGACTTCATCAAGATCAAAAGCTTCTGCACAGCAAAGGAAACAGTCAACAAAACAAAGAGGCAACCCACGGAATGGGAGAAGATATTTGCAAATGACAGTACAGACAAAAGGTTGATATCCAGGATCTATGAAGAACTCCTCAAACTCAACACACACAAAACAATCATATCAAAAAATGGGCAGAAAATAATGAACAGACACTTCTCCAATGAAGACATCCAAATGGCTATCAGACACATGAGAAAATGTTCATCATCACTAGCCCTCAGGGAGATTCAAATTAAAACCACATTGAGCTATCACCTTACACCAGTTAGAATGGCCAAAATTAGCAAGACAGGAAACAACATGTGTTGGAGGGGATGTGGAGAATGGGGAACCCTCTTATACTGTTGGTGGAAATGCAAGTTGGTGCAGCCTCTTTGGAGAACAGTGTGGAGATTCCTCAAGAAATTAAAAATAGAACTTCCCTATGACCCTGCCATTGCACTACTGGGTATTTACCCTCAAAGATACAGATGTAGTGAAAAGAAGGGCCATCTGTACACCAATGTTTATAGCAGCAATGGCCACGGTCACCAAACTGTGGAAAGAACCAAGATGCCCTTCAACGGACGAAATGGATAAGGAAGATGTGGTCCATATACACGATGGAGTATTATGCCTCCATCAGAAAGGATGAATACCCAACTTTTGTAGCAACATGGGCGGGACTGGAAGAGATTATGCTGAGTGAAATAAGTCAAGCAGAGAGAGTCAATTATCATATGGTTTCACTTATTTGTGGAGCATAACAAATAGTATGGAGGACATGGGGAGTTAGAGAGGAGAAGGGAGTTGGGGGAAATTGGAAAGGGAGGTGAACTATGAGAGACTATGGACTCTGAAAAACAATCTGAGGGGTTTGAAGTGGCGGGGGGGTGGGAGGTTGGGGTACCAGGGGGTGGGTATTATAGAGGGCATGGACTGCATAAAGCACTGGGTGTCGTGCAAAAATAATGAATACTGTTATGCTGAAAATAAATAAATAAAGAGTAACACTGGATACAAGATGACAATAAAGTAATATTCTTTAAGTATTAAACCTAGAATTCTGTATTCAGCCAAATTTTTATTTTAATAAAAGAGCATCATGAAAATATTTTCAGCCATGTAATGCTGCAGAGAGTTTTTCACAAAAAGTCCCAAACTAAAAATATTCTTGGAGGAAGTATTCACAAAGAAGACAAATAAAAGATGATAATATGAAATATAAAAAGATAATCAAATTGATACCTTAAAAAAATTATTCCTACTGGAAAAAACAACAACAAATTAAAGAAAAAGAACAAGTACCTATACCCATAAAAAAAAGTCAGAACTAAAATTCTAGACAATACAGATAGGAAGGTGGAACATTACCAGAATATGTTAAATAGCATGGAGTTAGAAAGAACGGGGCGCCTGGGTGGCTCAGTAGCTTAAGGATCCAACTCTTGATTTCAGCTCAGGACATAAGATCAAGCCCCTCGACAACCCCCCCCCACAACCCACCCCACTGGAGATCCACACTGGGTTCACTCGTGCTGGATGGGGAGCCAGTTTTAAAGCTTTATGACACGGAGATCAGGCCCAAGGCAAGCTCTGCGCTGGGAGTGGAACCGGCTTAAGATGCTCTCTCCCTCCCCCTGCCCATTCTCTCCCTCCCATTCTAAATAAAATAAATTAATTAAATAAAATCAGAAGGTTCATAAAAATGACCTATTAGACATAATCTATGCAAAATCCACATTCTTTTGAAATATACACAGAACTAAAACTAATCATTTACTAAAACTAATCATAAATAAGGTGACAAATATAAATCAGAATTTCAAAAGACTGAAATCATAAGGAGTATGTACTCTGAACACAGTGGTATTAGACTAGAATAACATAAAGATAATTATAAAATAAGTGCCCCTTCAATTATTCTTGACAATATACTTCTTGACAATCACTGAATCTAGAATAAAGCAGGAAAGAAATTAGAAACAATTCTAAAAGAAAAAGTTTCTTTAAAAATATAGGGAGAGGGGCTCCTGGGTGGCTTAGTCAGCTGGGAATCTGCTTAGAGCTCAGACTGTGATCTCAGGGAGTCCTGGGATTGAGCCACGCATCAGGCTCCCTCGCCAGAGGGGAGCCTGCTTCTTCATTCTCCCCTCCTGCTCTCCCTGCTTATGCACTCCCTTTCTCAAATAAATTTTTTAAAAAATAAAAAATAAAAATATAGAGAGGGATACCTGAGTGGCTCAGTCAGTTAAGCATCTGCCTTCAGCTCAGGTCATAGTCCCAGCAACCTGGGATGGAGTCCCTCACTGGGCTCCTTGCTCAGTGGAGAGCCTGCTTCTCCCTCTGCCTGCTTCTCCCCCCTGCTTGTGTACACTCTCTCTCTCTGACAGATAAATAGAATCTTAAAAACAAAATAAAGTTTTTAAAATAAATAAGGGGGGCCAGGGGGATAAACAGGAGCTCCTGGCTGGCTCAGTCAGTAGAGCATGCAGCTCTTGATCTTGGAGTGATGAGTTTAAGGCCCAGGATGGGTACAGAACTTACTTTAAAATATTAAATTAAATTAAATACACACACACACACACATATATATATACACACACATATATACATATATATACATAACAGTAAGATTTGAACAACAAAAAAATTAGGTAGAATCCTAATATGAGACGAGACACAGCACCTGGGTGGCTCAGTGGTTAAGCGTCTGCCTTCAGCTCAGGTCATGATCCCAGGGACCTGGGATCAAGTCCTGCATCCTCGAACATCCAGCTCAGCAGAGAGTCTGCTTCTCCCTCTACCCCTTCCCCCGCTACCAACCCCCCCCCCCGCCACGATGTTGGTGCACGCATGCTCTCGCTTGCAAAATAAGTAAAATCTTTTAAAAAGAGGGAGACAAGATTTTAGTATCAAATAATCAATCCACACTATATCAAAAACATTACTATGGACGTAAAGTGTTGTTCATAAAATTAGTAACAAAAGAAATTAAAAAGCTAGGTATTAACTAACAATGTACTATATACTGGCTAATTAAACATAATAAAAAATAATAAATAAAAATTCCATAAGAATCCGGGGGGGGGCTAGATATTCCCAAATACTGGCAGGTGTCTGGGGATATAGGACCCCCTATAAACTACTCTTAGAAGTAGAGACCAGAGCAGCAAATGTGAAGTAATATTTAAATACATGTATCCTCTGTTCCACTTCTGGGTATCTCAAAGAAATTCCTATACCAAGTCCTCAAGGGACGTTGTATGAGGATGTTAACTGCAGCATATAACAAAAAAACTGCAATGCACAATTCCAGGGGATACAATTCACATAGACTACAGTGTGAATGGTGCCTCCTTGACTTTTTACAACATGGCAGTCCTGTAAGAGTGAACCAAAGACAAAAATGCTTGCCCATACTTACTCACACTTACCCACACTTGCCCACTTACATTTAATGTAGTTGTACTTCATAAATATTTATTGACTGAATGAAAAAACAAAGGAATAAGCAAGCCTCACCACCAAAGTTAGGCTGAATTTTCTCCAAGTTCCTGTCTTGGAGATGAGAGAATATATCATTTTATGGTGATGTGAAGCACCACTGGTCCAGAGATTCTAATTTGGGTCCTAGAATACAGACACAAACTAATAATGCTAAACATGTTTAATTCACTAGTATGTATCTCTATTTATAAGTATGCTATATAATCTCTTTTCAAGAGGTTTAAAGCATGACACTTTTTTTTTTTTTTCAAATGGAAAACACTTACCTACCCCCTCAAATAAACAGATTCTCAGAGCATAAAAGAAAATGTACACACAGGGTGCCTGGGTGGCTCAGTGGGTTGGGCAACTCCCTTCAGCTCAGGTCATGATCCTGGAGTTCCCAGATTGAGTACTACATTGGGCTCCCTGCTCGGCAGGGAGTCTTCTTCTCCCTCTGATCTTCCCCACTCTCACGCTGGCTCTCTCTTATTCTCTCTTTCAAATAAATAAATAAAATCTTTTTTTTTTTTAGATGTTTTAAAAAAAAGAAAATGTACACACTTTTGACAAATATCACAGAGCAGAGGGGACAGATGGCAGCACAAGTACACCTCTAATGTAGACCACAATGCTCCAGATTTACTCTTTATAGAGATTTTTTTCCCCAAGTCATCTTTACAATACTGCAAAATGATCTCTCTACAACGTATCTGCTCGTCTTCCTACACCCACCCCCTGAAGTAAGGCAGCAATTACTGAAAATCACTATCCAATATTTCATATCCCTATAGGCCACTATTCCCACTTTTAGTCCCAATACGTAATCCAAGACACAACTCTAGACAGTCTATACACAGTACGTAGAGAATTTCCCGACTGCACAACAGCCGCCTTCTTTCCTTTGCCAGATATTTGTGGAAACTACTGACTGAACAGCATCAAAGAATAGTGATAGGGCGCCTGGGTGGCTCAGTGGGTTAAAGCCTCTGCCTTCGGCTCAGGTCATGATCCCAGGGTCCTAGGATCAAGCCCCACGTCGGGCTCTCTGCTCCACAGGGAGCCTGCTTCCTCCTCTCTCTCTCTCTGCCTGCCTCTCTGCCTACTTGTGATTTCTCTCTCTGTCAAATAAATAAAATCTTTAAAAAAAAAAAAGAATAGTGATATGATAAGTACAGATGAGACAGTAAGATACCAAAGTGGAGAAAACAGAACTAGATTTAAATATGAAATCCACTTATTACCTATTTAATATTACTTATTACCTACTATTTATTACCTAATTGGTCTTCTACATGCCATTTAACCTTTTTGACAACTCATTTCCTCAACTGTAAAATGGGGGTACCATCACCTGCCTTACAGGGTTGCAGGGATTAAATGAGACAGAATTAAACACCTGGCATGAAATGCTAAATAAACCTTAGTTTACTCTCCTTATCAGGCTACCACTAATAGGCAGAAAAGCAAAATGCAACAAGTAAATACAGCTCAAGTAAAGCCTGCAAACATGAAAATAATTTAAAATGAGGCATACTTGAAACACCAAAGTGGCTCAGTCGGTTAAGAATCTACTTTCAGCTCAGGTCATGAGCCCAGGGTCCTGGGATCGAGTTCCGCATCGGGTTCCTTGTTCAGGAGGAAGCCAGCTTCTCCCTCTGCCTGCCACTCCCCCTGCTTTTGCACGCACGCTCTCTCTCTCTCGCTCTCTGACAAATAAACAAAATCTTAAAAAAAAAAAGAAGAAGAAGAAAAAGAAAGAGTAGGCATAGCTTTAAAGAAATAAATAAAATAAATAAAATGAAGCATACTTTCCATTCACTCATTCAAAAATTATTTACTGCGCACTATGTTTGGCAGGCAATACTACCAGCATTCAGGATACAGCTGTAAATACAATTTTTGTCGTTAAAGAACCTCAAACATTTCCACTCAAAACACTGAGTAAAGGATTAGAACTCACCCCACTGATTTAGCCCCTACTTGAACTGACTTGTCTTGTTAATAATTTCTTGTATGTATACTATGTGTATACTTATACCCCTAAAAGTAGGGACTGTATTATTTTAATCTTCTACTCTCAAATTCCAAACATCTTTATTTTCACAACATAATTGGCTCCTTAACACCCTATTCATTAACAGAAATGTATTGAGCATCTTCTATGTGTGGGATGTGGCACTAGCCCCTTGGAATATAGCAACTGAGGGAAAATAAGATTCAGTGCCGACCCTCCTGAAGCTTATACACTATTCTAGTAGAAAAGTCTAGGAATTTTTTTTTTTTAAATAAGTTCTACCCCCAACGTAGGTCTTGAACTCATGACCCCAAAATCAAGAGTCTCGTGCTCTCCCAACTAAGCCAGCCAGGTACCCCCAAGGGAGAAAAATTTTAACCAAAGATATATATTCTACCTCCAGATGAAACTAAAATAACAATCTAAAAATGAAAAAAAAAATACAAAATAGTTAAAGTTCAAAAGCACCTGAAGTTTAGAATCTTACAGCATATACTCAAAGGATGTAGTAACAAATACAAATTATAGCCTAGTAACTGTAATTTAGAAGTTAGATGTCTTTTTCTTTCTTTCTTTCTTTTTTATTTAGGATTTTATTTATTGGGACATCTGGGTGGCTCAGTCCATTAAGCATCTGCCTTCAGCTCAGGTCATGATCCCAGCCAGGGTCCTGGGATGGAGCACTACATCGGGCTCCTTGCTTAGCTGGAATCCTGCTTCTTCCTCTACCTGCCACTCCCCGGCTTGTGCTCTCTCTCTCTCTCTGGCAAATAAATAAATAAAATCTTTTTTTTTTTTTTTTTTTTTGAGAGAGAGAGAGAATGAGCAGGAAGAGGGAGAAGCAGACTCCCAGCTGAGCAAGGAGCACAATGCAGGGCTCGATTCCAGGACCCCAGGATCATGACCTGAGCAGAAGGCAGATGCTTGACCAACTGAGCCACCCACCCAGACACCCCTTCAGATGTCTTTTCTATCATTTGATATAAGCCACGCACAACATACCTCTATAAAACTGTCTAGTTTATATTTAAACACAACATTTTATGTATGGTTTTCCTCTCTAACTTTGTACTTTCGTAGAAGTTTTTATCCAAAAATCCCAACTGCCTTTTACTCAATAGCTCATTTTTCATGAAATCCTCCCACAGCAGAGAGGTAAAACAAAGATAAAATAGTCCCAATAAAAGACCAAAACCCAAATACCAAGAAATCAACTCAGTAGGGGACACAAATGAAATTTCATTGTGTATGTGTGAAAAGTAATGCCAAATATACAATTCAGAGTAATACAGCACATTTCTGAGGTGGATCCTTGAAGAAACAGGATCACTCTTCATTCAGGCTAAGCTACTGGTTTGGGCCTTAGCCCTCCTAGCAAGTAATAATCCTATATCACCCGTCCAGCTGGTTTCTAGAGGCTACAGGTTTATCTATAATTAGGTATTTAGGGAACATGCAATCAAGGACCTATCAAAGAATGGTTACAAAGACTACGTGCCAGCGAAAATGCTTTAAGGAATTAATATGGATTCACTGACACAGATATTTTAAGTTTCATCCATGACCTTAAAAACTGAAACTGAGTATCTAGACTACAGAAATGGCCAGTAATTGAATTGTTTAAAGTTGAATTTTCAGGGGCGCCTGAGTGGCTCAGTCTGTTGGGCTTATCTGTGTTTGGCTCAGGTCATGATCCCAAGGTCCTGGAATGGAGGAGCCCTTCATGGGGCTCCTTGCTCATTGGGGAGCCTGCTTCTCCCTCTTCTTCTGTCTGCAGCTCTGCTTATTTGTGCTTTCTTTCTCTCTGCCAAATGGATAAATAAAATCTTTAAAAATAATAATAATAGGGTGCCAGGTGGCTCAGTTGGTTAAGCAGCTACCTTGGGCTCAGGTCATGATCCCAGGGTCCTGGGATGGAGTCCCACCCACATCAGGCTCCCTGCTCAGCAGAGAGCCTGCTTCTCTCTCTCCCTCTGCCTGCCACTCTGCCTACTTGAACTCTCTATCTCCCTGTCAAATAAATAAATAAAATCTTTTAAAAATAATAATAATAAACTAAAAGAATAAAGTTGCATTTTCAGTTGGCTACCACAGGTAATCCTATGAACACCATAGCTATTTTGGTTCAAAACTGTGACAGGGGACATTGTTTAACACATTACTCAAGACCCTGATACATATGACAAAAACTTGCTCTACTGTGAAGAACTTCTGTTTTTACCTACTCATCTGAGTGTTCTATGCATTACTACATTTTGCTTTCAGACTTCTTTTTCATGTTTAACCATCAATTTCTACCACTCTGCTTCTATTGTGTTGGTAAATGCATGAGTGTTGGAAAAGAGTAAGTACAAGGTGATAAAAGAGCATACTAAAAAAGGACTCAAAGACTTTTTTTAATGAAATTAAGATAAAGCAAGTTTACCTATAAAGTAACTCAAAATACTTATTCTAACCCTCTCAACAAAGATGGGGCCTCAGAATGTACTATATAACCTTCCCCAAAAACGTAACACACTAGTGATGAAGTCAAAAGCAAACAGGCCTAACAGAAATAAAAAAAGAGCTGAAATATTTTTCAAAAACTGCTTTCCAATTCTGGGAATATAATATTAGTTTGCTGAGAGTGACTCTTTGGTGGAGCAAATAAATGCTAATTGATCATATTAACTGACCTAAAAGAGGTGAAATTCTATACATACTAAACAAACAAAAAAACACAGTTATCAGAGTATCACAACTAACTACATAAATCAAGTTGACATTTAAAAAGTTTGGGAACGGGGTGCCTGGGCTGTGCCTTCAGCTCAGGTCATAATCCTAGAATCCTGGGATCGAGCCCCCCCCCATTGGGCTTCCTGTTTGTTGGGAAGCCTGCTTCTCTCTCTCCCTCTGCCTGCCACTTCCCCTGCTTATGTTCTTTCTCTCTCTCTCTCTCTCTCAAATAAATAAATAAATAAATAGTCATTAAAAATAAAATGTGTAGGCACAAGAAAATCATGGTCATAACCTACAAAATGTATCATATGTGTATTTCCCAATTCTACACATACTTGGGGGGGAAAAGGCAAAATTATTGGCACAGCTCATGGTCCTATGACTTTTAAAGCAAATGAAGTAACTCTAAACAGCACATGAAATCTAAAAAGCATCCAGGAAGTTGAGGAGTAAGGGAAGAAATCAGCATCAGGTATAAAGTGAAGAACGTAAAAGAAGAAAAAGGAGGACCTCCTTAATTATGTATCTTATAAAAAGGAACAAATTTCTTCCTACAAAAATAAGGGTCTCCTAAAGCAACAGCATGAACAACTCCATTTTCCAACAAGTAAGTCATTACAAACACTAGCAAATGGCTAAAACTCCAAAGACACAGAGGGTACCTATTTAAATACACAGGAAAGAGTACTAAATTCTTGCAATTCATAAAACGAACTTGAGAGAAGAACTTACCACACTCGTATCAACCCACCTTAGAAATACATACAATGAAATATTCAGAAATCGCTTTGTAAATATATAGTCCATAAACTTAAACTCAGAATTTTAACTTATCCACTTTTAAAGGACCGATGACAAGATTAGTAAATTTCTTAAATTTCTCAGAGAAAGCCATTAGATCATTCTATCTAAAACAGAAAAACAAATATTTTAAAGTAAATCTTCATCAGCCTGTTATTTACAGCCTTTTAAAACATTTTCAAGGGATCCTTGAAACAAAGTTTCATTAGCATCCTTCTAGAAAAAGCTGTACTGCCTTTCATTCCTCCAGCCATTTAAAAGCTACCAAACATTCATTTCTACATTAGATTATTGATTCCTTGCCTTTTAACATCTCCATAACAGCTGCTTGACAAATTACTTCACCTTATTCCTCAGGGGGTAAGGACAGCATGATATCCATGAATTCAAAAATGGGACCACAAACTGATCAGTGACAGATGAGCTAATTGCTTCAGATGAATTAGATACTGCTCTAATAGACTAGGCATTCAAACCATTATACTACAATTAAATGCTTACACTCTAAATATTTTTCTTGTACTTGGGTGTAGAAGACAGACCTTTCTTAAATTTACTTCCTTTTTAAAATATATGTCAGCTTCAGAAAGTCTATAAGCTTGTACACATTGGGAGTAATTTCTACAAAATGCCAAGTTTTCAAAATAATTATTCTAAATAGTATGTACAACTTTCAGATTTAGCTTTCTCATTTCAACCTACGAGAAGTTCGCCCCAAAAGAGTCTAACGAGACAGTTTTTTAAAATGTTTTCCAGACTTTTAGCAAAATAAAAACCAAATACATTTTCAGAGATACAATAAATATATTTCAGGCTAGTACAGAATAATGTATGATTATTTCCCTCAGTTCATTCTGATTAGTGTCTGAACAGTCTGTGATAGAGAAAAAGCACACACAAACCATAATCTTGCAGACCCCATAGAAAACAAAATACTGTTTCCCTCCCACAATAACAAAATGGTGTGAAATCAAAGGAGCATTTTAAATAAATGAATAACCTTTTCCAGCCAAATTAGTCTCAGTAAATTAGCCTCTTGCTAGACAGAAGCAATACTCTTTTCTGAATTCATAACCAATCTCCTAACACAAACTTCTCCATTCCCTTAAAGTGACAAAACAAGTGCAAGCTTAGAGTGTTATAAAATGAGCTCTTTCGACCACTTTTTTTTTAAAAAAACTAAATCTCCAGCCTTCTTCAAATGTCACGTGTGCGACTGTGTGACCATCGTGTCAATTCACCTTCTATCAACTATTCCCATAACAAAAATGCAGACATCCAGGAAACCATACAATCTGAAGACAGCGTGTGCAATCCAAAACACTCGACGTGCCCCTTTCGAGACTTGAAGCTCTGCTGGAAAGCTCTCCTGGGTCCCTGCTAGAACCCTGGCTCGCTAGCTGGCTGATTCCCCAGCCACCAAAATCCTGCTTGATCTCTGCTGCCTGGAGAGGCGACAGCGTTGGTTTTGTTTTTAAAGTTGGTGTCAGAGCAGCTCCAAACTTTTTTCAGCATCCCTGCCTGGCTGCCAACCGGAGCTCTCCGTTCACTTCCTCACCAACTTGAACCACCCCCAAACAGTTTGAGAGTAAGCTGGAGTTGAGACACCGGCAGGAGCTGACACACTTACAAGAAGGGTTTGACACCGCAGAAAACTTTCACTTCTCTTCCCCAGCCCTTCCACCCGGGGACTCCCGGCCCTCCGCTCCGGCTTCCCTAGAATTCCCCTCTACGGCACGGCAAGGACACGGCAAGCAGACCGTTCTGATGTCCCCGAAAAGACCCCCCAGAGCTCTCTCCCCCCACACTCCAGTCCTGTTCCTCACACAAAAGGGCCGGACCAGCAAAGCTGTCGCAGCCCTGCCTAGCCGGGTGCCATCCTTCACCGCACCCGCAGACCCGGTCCCCAGCCGCCCAAGCGGTCTCCGCTGGAGGCTTCCTGCCCTAACCCGGCCAGACAAAGCCCCGGCGGCCGGGCCGGCCCTCGCCAGCCTCCGGACTCGGGCCGCCGCGCTCTTACCCGGGCCTCTTCCAGAGCGACGCCGGCGCCACCGCTTCCCCCGGCCTTGGCGCCGGGGCAGCTGGCAGCGCGGGTCTTGGAGGAGCGGGTCCGAGAGGAGATGAAATGGCTGCTGCCTCCGGTCGCCCCAGGCTCTGCTCCGGCCCCAGGCCCAGGCCCGGGCCCAGGCGACTTCGACCCGAGAAGACGCAGAGAGCTCTTCCGGGTGTTCACCATGGTCCAGCCAGGAGGACGGGGTCCACACCGCGCCCGCCGCGCCCGGGAGAGCCAAGGAAGGCCGGCCCGCCGGCCGGGCAATCAGGGCCAGTGGAGCCGGGCCGGGAGAGACGAGCCGACCCGCACTCTGCGGAGCGTAGACGAGGACAGGCGAGAGTAGGGCAGAGGAAGAGAAGTAGGCGTGAGAAGGCAGAAAGCGGGAAGCGGGAGCGATGCTCCAGGCCGGCAGCTCAGACCCTCCACCGGCTTCACCCTCCTCAGCGGGAGCCAAGCGGAGCCGCCATTTCTGCCCCTTTCTCTCTCGCTCTCGCTCTCGAGCTCCGTGCGTCAGGGATCCAGCGCCGCAGGGCCGACGAGACCGTGCTTCCGGCCGTGGCCGCTGCGGGGCGCTGCAAGGCTGGCCAGCCCTTCTCCTGCCTGGTTTCCCCCTCCTCTCCCTCCGCCCCTCGAGGAGACCCCGCCCAGCGGCGCGGCGTCAGCGCTCGGCGGCCCGAGAAGGGACGCTCTGGGCTGTGGGAGCTCTATGGTTTCCAGGTCAGGCCGGGCGTCCGGGAGGGGGATGGGACTAACCAGAAGGGGCTTGGGGGTGAGAGAGCGCAGGAGCTGTCTTTGGAATTCTCACCACCTTCCCGATCCTAGTACCCTAGCATCTGCACCATCGCCCCAGATGGGCTGGATGGAGTAAGGAACGACCGACAAAGGCGGGAGATAGACGGGGACACGAGGGCGCGGTGACCTGAGTTGGAAATCCCAGAGGTGTCTGAGGCAGGACACCGAACTTGAGTCTCACTTTTCGTGGCTGTAAAAATAAGACTCTAGTAAAATAGATCTATGCGGCTTCTGGCACATGTTAAGTTTAAGGAAGTACAAACGCTAGGCCCCTGAGTCTGTATACAAAACAAGAAAGGGTCGTTTTCTGTATGTAACCTTAGCCAGGTAGATCTAAGAATCACAAAGAATGAATTCTTTCTCCTTTATCACGGTCGCTCCCACCCGCGCAAGAATTACGAATATATAAAGCTGAACACAAAGTATAAAATTTGTGATTTAACTTTCAAGGTTTAAAACAATATGAAAAGCTCTCCAGTAAAGTAGAAATTATGTTAATTTCACCAAAATTCTCGATATTTTCGCGATAGTCTGTTATCCACTGGGCTTAAGTTCTTCCCGTTTGCTGCAGTAAGAAAAATTGAAGGCTCAAGAAAAGTCCTGTAAAAATACTCAAGCTGCATCAAAATTAAAGCATTCTGGCCATCTAAGCGCCGTCGTTGAACAAAACTTCGTCCAGCACTGAATGGAGGTAATAGTTCTGCTTGGAAAGAAGTATGGATGCCAGGATAATAGGCGAAGTCCACTTCCATTATTGCAACATTCCACCCACCACTTAAAAATCAGCGTCTTATGGGTGTGGAGACCTTATAATGGAAACAGACCTGGTTTTCCTGAATCAGTTAGCTTTGTAGGAGACCCCTGAAGGGAATACAGTTTTCCTATAGAAAGAGGCTGGTTTAAAAAAAAAAAAAAAGAAAGAAAGAGACAGGTTTTCGTTTGTATATGAAGTGTCCTGCATGCAAATTAGAATATGAAGGATTTGTGTGCTTTCCTCCCTGTTTTGTTTCTGTCTTTGTTTTTATAGTCCTCCATTGAGAAAGCCAGATATGATTTGAGCTATTATTCTTGATGAGAGGGCAAAACACAAGCTGGCAGCCCATAAAGCACCCCCCCCTTTAAGGTACCATATGTATATATTTAATTTTCCTCAGGCACTAGTGACTGCCTAACAACAGCAGGGGGAAAACAAATAGTCAACTGATAAATATCCCAGTTATGTAGGACATGAAACTTTACTATTTTTGTTTGTAGCTATTTTTTTGTTGTGTGTGTGGATTTTGTCTTGTTTTTTGTTTTTTAAGATTTAATTCAACTATTTGAGAGAGAAGAGAGAGCACATGAGCTGGGTAAGGAGCAGAAGGAAAAGCAGCCTCCTGGCAGAGCAGGGAGCCAACACCTGGCTCAGTTCCGGGACTCCAGGATCACAACCTGAGCTAAAACCCGTTTGTAGCTGTCTTAATGATTTACAAGAAAAACACAATCTTGGGGCACCTGGCTGGCTCAGAGGAGCATGTGACTCTTGATTTGGGGTCATGAGTTCGATCCTCATGTTGGATAGAGAGATTAAATAAAGCTTTTTAAAAAAGGAAAAGAGGGACGCCTGGGTGGCTCAGTCAATTAAGCTGCTGCCTTCTGCTCAGGTCAATCCCAGGGTCCTGGGATCGAGTCCCGCATTGGGCTCCTTGCTCAAAACAACTGGCTTGAGACTCTCTCACTCTTCTCCCACCCCTCCCCTCCCCAGGCCCCACCGCCCCCCACTTTCAGAAATAAATAAATAATATTTAAAAAGAGAGAGAGAGAGAGAAGAAAGAAAGAAAAGAAAAACAATCTTACTAATAGACCTCCAGGAACCTACAGACTCAACATCCTAGAGCCCTAAAGTCAACTTCACCTCCACAGAATACAAAACCCTATATATTTCGTCACTCCTCACAGTCACAATGCAACTCTCTCTACCCACAGGTCCTGTCCCCGTACTGTAATAAAGACACACCTTTTTGTACTGTAAAACATCTCAAGAATTCTGTCTTCACCATTGGGTTCAACAATCCCACATCAATAACCGGTACCATTTACTGTCAATAAATGTTCGCTCTGAACCCATCTGGTCTTAGGTACTCCGCCAGGGAAATTTTTTTTTTTAAATAGCAACACATAGTTCTGGCCCTCCAAATTACTTACAGGCAAGAGGGAATCAAGAAGACAGGCAAGAGGGCGCCTGGGTGGCTCAGTGGGTTAAGCCGCTGCCTTCGGCTCAGGTCATGATCTCAGGGTCCTGGGATCGAGTCCCGCATCAGGCTCTCTGCTCAGCAGGGAGCCTGCTTCTTCCTCCTCTCTCTCTCTGCCTGCCTCTCTGCCTACTTGTGATCTCTCTCTGTCAAATAAATAAATAAAATCTTAAAAAAAAAGGAAAGTCCTGAGATGCATCTTGAACCACCAAATAGAATAAGGGAATATTATGTACAAAAGAAAGGAAGACTTGAAGAAGATAACAAAGAGTTGCTTTTTTATCTGCAATATGAACCAGAGAAAAAGTTGATAAAAATCTGTTTTTAAACTTTGCTTAGGGGCGCCTGGGTGGCTCAGTGGGTTAAGCCGCTGCCTTCGGCTCAGGTCATGATCTCAGGGTCCTGGGATCGAGTCCCGCATCGGGCTCTCTGCTCAGCGGGGAGCCTGCTTCCTTCTCTCTCTCTCTCTGCCTGCCTCTCAGTGTACTTGTAATTTCTCTCTGTCAAATAAATAAATAAAATCTTTAAAAAAAAATAAAATAAAAAAATAAACTTTGCTTAAAACTACATAAGTTGGGGCTGCCTGGATGGCTCAGTGGGTTAAGCCTCTGCCTTTGGCTCAGGTTATGATCTCAGGGTCCTGGGATTGAGCCCGGCATCAGGCTCTCTGCTCGGCGGGCAGCCTACTTCCCCCTCTCTCTGCCTGCTTGCCTCTCTGCCTACTTGTGATCTCTGTCTGTCAAATAAATAAATATTTTTTTTAAATCACTTAAAAGGAAAAAAAACTACATGAGCTGGTGGGACACCTGGGTGGCTCACTCAGTTAAGCATCTCCCTTCAGCTTAGGTCATGATCCCAGAGTCCTGGGATGAAATCCTGCATCAGGCTCCTTGTTCAACAGGGAGCCTGCTTCTCCCTCTACCTGCCACTCTGCCTGCTTGTGTTCTCTCATTCTCTGATAAACAAATAAATAAAATCTTTAAAAAAAAAAAAGAAAGAAAGAAAGAAAAAAGGTCAAGACAAACCCCAGAACCTGCTCAAGTTAAAGCATCTAATTCAATCACCCTGCAAAATCCTGGTACAAAAGGATACACCCAAGTATAAGGACGAACTAGAAATAAACCTGCTAACCTTCCCACCACCCATCCTCAGGAAACTATGAGGAAAACTGCCTTTCCCAGCATCTACACTAAGAATGAAGAGGAAAAAAACACATCCCTTGAGAATTCAGAACAACGAAGTGGTCCTCAGATTTACAGCCTAAATTCACTAAATCTATTAGGTATGAAGAAACTTGGGACAATAACTTTAGTTATACAGGCTCAAGTCAAAAGTGATTCTTAGCACAAAGGAAAAGCAAACATACATTATCTGTGAAAGAATGCACTTTCAGCAGGACATGCAAAAAAATTAAGTCTCATAAATACAACTCCCTTAAAAAAAAATCACAAAACATTAAAAAAATCATGAAAGCCAGCAGAAAAGAACAAACAGAATGAGGCCTACAGATTGATATTCAAGTACATAATATAAAAGATTAAAAAATAACAAGCAAAAATTTAAAATTTTTAAAAGAATCTTAAATTCTTTTAAATTTTAAAAGAATGAGCTAGAAATTACAAAAGTAAAAAGAGTTCTTAAAGGTAACACCAAAGAGGCAATCTATAAAAGGAAAAAAAATAAAAAATTACATCTCAGGAAAATCTAAAACTTAGTTTCATGGGGATACCTGCTGGCTCAGTCACTGCAACAGGCAACTCTTGATGTCAGGATTGTATATTCAAGATCCACGCTGGGTGTAGAGATTACTAAAAATAGAACTGTAAGGATGCCCAGGTGGCTCAGATGATTAAGAGCCTGCCTTCGGCTCAGGTCATGATCCCAGAATTCTGGGATCCAGCCCTACATTGGGCTCCCGGCTCAGTGGAAGGCCTGCTTCTCTCTCTCCCACTCCCCCTGCTTGTGTTCCCTCTCTCTCTGTCAAAAAATAAATATATAAATAAATAATATATTTGTTTATATTATATGATATATAAAATATAATTAAATATTAATATTTAATTACTTTAAATTATTTAAATTTTATTATTTTAAATTATTGTTTAAATTTATTTTAAATTATTTAAAATATATTTAATATATTTTATATAAAATATATATTTGTGTAAAACAAATATTTATAATATAAAATATATTTAACATACTAAAATCAATAGATATTAAAATTTAATTATTAAAATAAATAATTAAATTATAAATAAAATATATAATATATAAATAAATAAATCTAAGATAATGAATGATACAGTTAAGACAATGAAAACCAAACAACAGACCAAGAGAAAATATTTGCAAACCACATATCTCACAAAGGACTCACCAAGAATATAAAGAGGGGCTTGGGGTACCTGGGTGGCTCAGTGGATTAAAGCCTCTGCCTTTGGCTCAGGTCATGATCTCAGGGTCCTGGGATCCAGCCCCACATCAGGCTCTTTGCTCAGCAGGGAGCCTGCTTCCCCCTCTCTCTCTGCCTGCCTTTCTGCCTACTTGTGATCTGTCTGTCAAATGAATAAATAAAATCTTAAAAAAAAAAAAAAAAGAGGGGCACCTGATTTGCTTGATATGTAGACCATGTGACTCTTGATCTCCAGGTTGGGAGTTCAAGTTCCATGTGGAGCATAGAGCTTACTAAAATAACATAACAATAATAATAATAGCATTAAAAAGAACTCTCAAAACTCAATAATAAAAAATTCTAATTAGAAAATGGGGAAAACACCAGAAGATATATCTTTTTTTTTTTAAGATTTTATTTATTTATTTGCCAGACAGAGATCACAAGTAGGCAGAGAAAGAGGGGAAAGCAGGCTCCCTGCTGAGCAGAGTGCCTGATGCAGGGCTCCATCCCAGGACTTTGAAATCATTACCTGAGCCAAAGGCAGAAGCTTAACCCACTGAGCCACCCAGGTGCCCCAGAAGATATATTTCATCTAAGAGGAGATGAATAGAGAAAACAAGCTTATGGAAACATTTCAATATCAGTAGTAGGGAAATACAAATTATGACCATAAAGAGTTATCAGTATATACCTATTAAAACAAATGAAATTTAAAAAAAAAAAACAGTGACAGTATTAAGTGCCAGTGATGATGCAGAAAAACTGGAAATCTCGTACACTGCTAGTAAGAATACAAAATGGTACAGCCAGCCCAAATCTGAAAAAACAGATTGGCAGTTTCTTAAAAATCTAAATACAATACAATCCAGCAATTGCAAATTACTCCAAAGAAATGAAAACTATATCCATACAAAAACCTGTAGACCATAATTTTGTTTTATTCTGTGTTTCTTTTTTTAAACCCACGCTCCCAGCCTTAGACCATAGCTTATTGCAGCTTTACTTGTAATAGTAAAAAATTTGGGGGGGAAGGGCCCTGAGTAGCTCACTAGATTAAGGGTCTGCCTTTGGCTAACGTCATGATCCCAGGAGCCTATCATCAAGTCCCACATTGGGCTCTTTGCTCAGCCGGGAGCCTGCTTTTCCCTCTGCTTGTACTAAATAAAATCTCTTAAAAAAAAAAAAAAACTGGGGGGAAATGTTCATCATAGATGAACAAACAAACTGTCATATCGTTAACATTAAATACTACTCAGCAATAAAGGGGGCTTAATTAGTGATATATGGAAAAACTTGTATGAATTTCAAAGATACTACACATTAAACGGAGGGACATAATATGTATTAAAGCATAATACAATAAAACAGGGAACAGTATAGAAATTCAATTAAATCAAAATTTGATTCCTGTAAAAAGAAAAAAAGATAAGCCACTAGCCAAATCAATCAAGGGAGGGAGGGCAGGGAGAAGAATCAAATTACAAATTTCAGGAATGAGAGTGTAAGCATCACTCAAGATCTTACAGACTTGAAGTCAGCAGAATTCTTTCTTCTTATAAAAGTCCAGTCTGTAAATCAAGTTTTCCAGACTACATATGGTCACATATATCCTTCTTTGTTTTAGTTTCATTTTGGTTTTTTGCTTTTTAACAATCCTTTAAAAATGACCTGAGTTGCTTAGTTGATTACGTATCTGTCTTCAGCTCAGGTCATGATCCCAAGGTCCTGGGATAGAGGCCGCATCAGGCTTTCTGCTCAGAGGGACTCCGCTTCCCCCTCTGGCCGTCCCCCGTCTTGTTCTCTCTCTAACTCTCTCTCAAATAAATAAATAAAAATTTTAAAAATATATATCTAAATAAATAAATAAAAACAAGACTGCAAAAATCTTTTTTTGCTCACACATATACACAGAACATAGAGTAGATGTGACTCCTGGGCTACTATTTGCCAACCTCTGCTATTAATAATATTAATGTTTATACATTAAAGAGACAAGAAATATAAGGAACAACTTTATGCCAATAAGTTCCAAAACATAGATGAAGTAGACAAACTCCTTGAACTGAAATTACTAAAGCTCACTCAAAAAAAAAAAAGATAATCTGAATACCCCTATCATTGATTAAATAAATTAAATATGTAATTAAATACTTTCCCAAAAATAATACACCAGACCCAGATAACATCAATTGTGAAGTCTATCCCATATTTAAATAAAAACAATGCCAATTTTATACCCATTATTTTAGAATATAGAAGAGGAAACATTTCTCAACTCACTTATAAATCAGCATTACCCTGATACTGAAACCAATAACATAAAGAAAACACAAACAGCTATTCTTTTTATATACAGGAACACAAACCTTTGTAACAAAACATTAATAACAAATCAAATCCATGAATATATAAAAGGAATGATAAATCATGACTAAGTGAGATTTATCCCAAGAATACAAAATTAGTTAAACATTTGAAACTAAAACAATCAATGTATTTCACCATATCAATATAATAAAGGAGAAAATCCATATGGGGGTGCCTGGGTGGCTCAGTGGGTTAAAGCCTCTGCCTTTGGCTCAGGTCATGATCCCGGAGTCCTGAGATCAAGGCCCTCATCAGGCTCTCTGCTCAGTGGGGAGCCTGCTTCCTCCTCTCTCTCTGCCTGCTTTTCTGACTACTTGTGATCTCTGTCTGTCAAATAAATAAATAAAATCTTTTAAAAAATCCATATGGTTGTCTTAGATCCAGAACAGACATTTATTCAAAGTGGAATTAGTAGGTAACTTTTTCAAACTGATAGAGAACATCTAAAGAGTCCTATAGCTAATACAATAACAAATGTTGAAGGATGATGGCTTTCCTCTGAATTTCAAGAACATGGCAAGAATGTCCGCTCTAACAATTTCTATTCAACATTGTACTAGGAGTCCTAGACAAAGCAATAGTAAAGGAAAACAAATAAAAAGTATATAGATTTTTTTTAAGATTTTTATTTTTAGGTAATGTCAATCCCAAGAAAAAGAGTTACACACTCCACCAAATGAGCCAGCCAGGCACTCCAAAGATAGACAATTCAGAAAGGAAGAGAAACTGTCTTTAGCAAACATGATAATCTCATAGGAAATCTTACAAAATCTAAAAAACAACAAAAAGCTCTGGTAGGACTAATAGGTGAATTTAGTAAAATCATAGCATAGAAGATCAATTTATAAAAATTATTTCTATATACTTAACAACAATCAATTGGACATAGTTGGAAATGCTAATGATAAATTTAACAATATAACTGGGTGGCTCTGTTGGTTAACCATCTGCATTTGGCTCAAGTCATGATCCCAGGGTTCTGGGATCGAGTGCCTGCATGTGGATCCTTGCTCAGCAGGGAGCCTGCTTCTCTCTCTGTCTCCCACTCTCCCTCTCTCTCTTTCTCTCTGACAAGTAAATGAATAAATAAATATTTTTTAAAATATGGAAAATCTATATAATGAAAACTAAAAAGTGTTGCCGAGGAAAAACTAAACAAGTAGAGAGGTTTACCAGATACTTCCTATTGTTAGGATGAAAATTATCCCCCAAATTAATCAATAGATTCAAGTCAATTCCAGTAAAAGTCAGAAGACATTTTAGAGATTTTATTTATTTATTTGACAGAGAGAGATGACAAGCAGGCAGAGAGGCAGGCAGAGAGAGAGGAGGAAGCAGGCTCCCTGCTGAGCAGAGAGCCTGATGCGGGGCTCGATCCCAAGACCCTGAGATCATGACCTGAGCCGAAGGAAGCGGCTTAACCCACTGAGCCACCCAGGCGCCCCCAGAAGACATTTTAGAAATTAAGAAACTGAATCTAAAATTTATAAGGAGATGCAAAGAAACTGGAGTCACCTAAACCATCAGAAAAGAACAAAAGTGGAGAACTACACTACTTCATTTTAAGTCTTCCTATTAAATTATAATAATCAAGGCAATGTAAATATATAGTCATATAGCTCAAGGGAAATGAATAGAAAGTCCAAAAAGAGACTCACCCATATGATCAATAGATTTTTGTCAAGAGGCCAAGGTGATTAACAAGGAAAGGATACTTTTCAATAAATAATGCTAGAATGACTGTATATTCTTATGCAAAAATTAAAAAAATAAATAAACCTTGACCATTAACTTCAGATTGATTATAAACTTAAACACAAGGCTAAAACTACCTTTTTTTTTTTTTTTAAAGGATAAAGCCTAAAAGAAAATCTTTGTTATTATGGGGTAGGCAAAGATTTCTTATAATGGACACAAAAACATAAACTATAGATGTTGATAAATTAGGCTCTTTGAAAGACACTTTTTTTTTGAAAGACACTTTTTTTAAAGTTGTTTTTTGTTTTGTTTTGTTTAAGAGTTTGTTTATTTAACTGACAAAGCATGTGAGTACAAGCAGGGGGAGTGGCAGGGAGAGGGAGACCAGGCTCCCGCTGAGCAGAGAGACCCATGCAGAGCTTGATCCCAGGACTCTGGGATCATGCCCTGAGCTGAAAGCAGATGCTTATCCAACTGAGGCACCCAGGTGCCCCTGAAAGACACTTTAAAAAAAAAAAACATTTTTATTTATTTGAGAGACAGAGTATGAGAGTGGAGAGCACAGAGGGAGAGCAGACTCCTTGCCAAGCAGGGAGCCCAATATGGGACTCGATTCTGGGACTCCAGGATCATGATTTGAGCCGAAAGCAGTTGCTTAACCAACTGAGCCACCCAGGCGCCCCCTGAGACACCTGTTTACAAGGCAAGTCACAGGTTGGGAGAAAGTAAAAATAAAAACAGAAATAATGATACAGGATATAAAAACTTAACAGAGGAGCATGTGGGTGGCTCAGTTGTTAAGCATCTGCATTTGGCTCAGGTCATAATTCCACCATCCTGGGATCGAGCCCCGCATTGGGCTCCCTGCTCTGTGAGAAGCCTGCTTTCCTTCTCCTAGTCTCCCTGCTTGTGCTTCCTCTGCCACTGTGTCTCCCTCTGTAAAATAAATAAATAACATCTTTGGGGGAAAAAAAAATTAATAGAAAGGATAAGCAATAACAAAATTAGGTTTGATTTTGTTTTTAATTTTACTTTGTTTAAAATATTGATTTTTTTAAAGATTTTATTTATTTATTTGACAGACAGAGATCACAAGTAGGCAGAGAGGCAGGCAGAGAGAGAGAGGAGGAAGCAGGCTCCCCGCCAAGCAGAGAGCCCCATGTGGAGCTCAATCCCAGGACCCTGAGATCATGACCCGAGCCGAAGGCAGAGGCTTTAACCCACTGAGCCACCCAGGCACCCCAAAAGATTGATTTATTTAGGGGGATCTAGAGGGCTCACTGAGTGGAGTGTCTGCCATTGGCTCAGATGGTGATCCCAGGCCAGAGCCTGGGATTAAGCCCCAGAGCTCGCTGCTCAGTGGAGAGCCGGCTTCTCTCTCTCCCTCTGCTGCTCTGCTCTCCCTGCTTGTGCTCTCTCAGTTAAATAAATAAAACCTTTAAAAAAAAAAAAAGATTGATTGATTGATTTGAGAGAAAGAGGGCATTCATGAGTATGGGGAGGGACAGATGGGGAGGGAGAGAATCTCAAGCAGACTCCCTGCTGAGCACAGAGCTTGACTTTGGGCTTGATCTTATAACCTTGAGATCTTGACCTGAGCTGAAATCAAGTTAGAAGCTCAACTCACTGAGCCATTTAAGTGCCCCTAATTTTACTTCTTATGGAGCTCAGGTGAAATACTGTAATTATATAAGGGGGTCCTCAGGGAAGAGATGATACTGATCCGGTAGGCATAGGGTGAATCCAAGAGGCTATATTTTAAGAAGCATGTCAGGTGCCTGGGTGGCTCAGTCATTCAGCAGCTGCCTTCAGCTAAGATCATGATCCCATGGTCCTTGGATCCAGCCCTGCATCGGGCTCCCTGCTCAGTAGGAGGCCTGCTTCTCCCTCTCCCACTACCCCCACTTGTGTTCCCTCTCTCACTGTCAAATAAATAAATAAAATCTAAAAAAAAAAAAAGGCAAGACACTTTGAATAAATACTAAATCATGGGACAAAATCAGAATTGGTGACATTAGAATTCTGTACTGTCCAATATGATAACTACTAGCCACATATGGCTATTTAAATTTAAATTAAAAACTAAAAATCCAGGGGCGCCTGGTGGCTCAGTGGGTTAGGCCTCTGCCTTTGGCTCAGGTCATGATTTCAGGGTCCTGGGATTGAGCCCCGCATCAGGCTCTCTGCTCAGCAGGGAGTCTGCTTCTCCTTCTCTCTCTGCTTGCCTCTCTGCCTACTTGTGATCTTACTCTGTCTGTCAAATAAATTAATGAAATATTAAAAAAACTAAAAATCCAGTCCCTCAGATATACTACCTAAATTTCAAGTATTCAGTAGCAAAATGTTGTCAGTAGCTAACGTATTAGACAGTGCAGAAACCATTTTATCACCTCAAAAAATTCTATTGGACAGATCTGGCCTAGATATTCATCCTGAGGTAGGGGAAATGCTCAAAGATGATGACTGTATTTGTAATTTGACTGGATGGTTGGAAGGGATACCAACTGGAAAAGGGGATGTAGCATCAGGAGCAGATTCCTGAGGGTCACCTATCATTTTTCTTTTCTTTATTTTTTTTTTTTAAAGATTTTATTTATTTATTTGACAGAGAGAAATCACAAGTAGGTGGAGAGGCAGGCAGAGAGAGAGAGAGAGAAGGAAGCAGGCTCCCTGCTGAGCAGAGAGCCCGATGCGGAGCTTGATTCCAGGACCCTGAGATCATGACCTGAGCCGAAGGCAGCGGCTTAACCCACTGAGCCACCCAGGCACCCCACTCAGTTTGCATCCTTAAGGAGATTATACTGGTTCACAACTAGAAAAAGCCAACAGATTCAATCCTGGGTTTCAGCACCCAAAAACAAACAAACCAAAAATAACAGAGAAAAGAATTAGAGAAAGAGCAAACGAAACCCCAAAGCTAGTAGGAGGAAGGAAGTAATAGAGATTCAAGTGGAGATTTAAAAAAAAAAATAGAGAATAGAAAAACAAGGGAGAGAATCAATTAAATTGAAAGCTGGTCCTTTCAAAAGAGTAACAAAATTGACAAAACTTTAGCTAGGCTGACCAAGGAAAAAAAGGGGGAAAGCAGAAATTATTAAAATCATAAATGACGGGGCTCCTGGGTGGCTCAATGGGTTAAGCCTCTGCCTTCAGCTCAGGTCATGATCTCAAGGTCCTAGGATCAAACCCAGCATGGGGCTCTCTGCCATCAGGGAGCCTGCTTCCTCCTCCTCTGCCTGCCTCTCTGCCTACTTGTGATCTCTGTCTGTCAAATAAATAAATAAAATATTCAAAAAAATAATAAATGAAAGTGGGGACATTATTATCAATCTTATAGAAATAAAAATCGTAAAAAAATATTATGAACAATTGTATGACAACAAATTAAGCAATCTCGATGAAACAAACAAATTTCTAGAAACATACAAATGACTAAAACTGACTCAAGAAGAAATAGAAACTGAACAGATCTACAGTAGGAGATTGAATCAGTTATCGAAAACCTCCCGACAAGGAAAATCTCAGAGCTAGATGACTTCACAGATTCTACTAAACAATTTTACCAAACACTTAAAGAAGAACTGACACCAATCTTTCTCAAAATATTCTGAAAAAAAGAAGAGAAGGAAACACTTCCTAACTCATTCTATGAGATCAGCATTATATTGATACCAAAGCTAGACAAAGATATCACAGTAAAAGAACTACAGAGCAAAAATATGAATATAGATGAAGGGGTGCCTGGCTGGTTCAGCTGTTAAGCGTCTGCCTTCAGCTCAAGTCATGGTCCCAGGGTTCTGGGATGGAGCCCCACATTAGGCTCCCTGCTTGGTGGGAGGCCTGTGTTTCCCTCTCCCACTCCCTCTGCTTGTGTTCCCTCTCTCTCTTTCTGCATCTCTATCAAATAAATAAATAAAATTCTTTGTAGAAAAAATTAATATAGGGGTGTCTGGGTGGCTCAGTCGTTGTCTGTCTTTGGCTCAGGTCATGATCCCAGGGTCCTGGGGTGGAATCCCACATTGGGTCTCCCTCCCCCACTTCCCCTGCTTGTGTTCCCTCTCTCACTGTATCTCTCTCTGTCAAATAAATAACTAAAATCTTTTTTTAGATTTTTTTTTTTTTTTGACAGAGAGAGAAACAGCCAGAGAGGGAACACAAGCAGGGAAAGAGGGAGAGGGAGAAGCAGGCTCCCCAGTGAGCAGGGAGCTGGACACAGGGCTTGATCCCAGGACCCTGAGATCATGACTTGAGCTGTAGGTAGACACTTAATGACTGAGCTATCCAGGTGCCCCCAAATAAATAAATAAAATCTTTAAAAAATGAATATAGATGCAAAAATCCTCAACAAAATGCTTGCAAACCAAATCCAGCAGCATGTCAAAAGAAATATATACCATAACTAAGTGGTATTTATCCCAAGACCATTAAATGGGGAAAGGATTGATAGTATTTTCAAAAAGATGGTTCTGAGAAAACTACATACACATGCAAAAGAATGAAGTTGGTCCCTTATTTTATACCATGTACAAAAAATTAATTCAAAATGCATCAAATACCTAATCTAAATGCTAAAACTATAAAATGTTTAGAAAAAAATGGGAAAATCTTCATGACATTGAATTTGGGCAATAATGTCTTGGATATGACTCCAAAAGCATTGGGGAAAAAAGAAAAAATAAATAAATTGAACCTCATCAAAATTTAAAACTTTTGTATATGAAAGTACACCACCAACAGAATGAACGAATAACCCACAGAATAGGAGAAAATACAAAACACATCTCTGATAAGGAATTAGTATCCAGAAGACACTAAAAAAACAAAACAAACCCCACAAAACTACAACTCAATTACAAAAAACAATCCTATTTAAAAATAGGCAAATATGGGGTGCCTAGGTGGCTAAGTGTGTTGGGGCCTCTGCCTTCAGCTTGGGTCACGATCCCAGGCTCCTGGGATGAAGCCCCACCTCGGGCTCTCTGCTCTCTCTGCCTCCCTCTCTGCCTACTTGTGACTTCTGTCTGTCAAATAAATAAATAAAATCTTTTTTTTTTTTTTTTTAATGGGCAAATACTGGACCACTGGCTCAGCTGATAGAGCATGGGATTCTTGATCTTAGGGTCATGAGTTTGAGCCTCAGGTTAGGTATAAAATTTACATACATACATACACTCAAATGGGCAAAGGACTCGATTAGACACTTTTCCAAAGATATACAATCATGAATAAGTACATGAAAAAAGGGGTGCCTGGGTGGCTCAGTCAGTTAAGAATCTGTCTTCCGCTTGGGTCATGATTGCAGGATCCTGGGATCTAGCCCCTCCATTGGGTCCCTGCTCAGTGAGGAGTCTGCTTCTCCCTCTCCCTTTGCCCCTCTCCCACTGCTCCTGCTCTCTCTTCCTCTCCCAAATAAACAAAATCTTAAAAAAGAAAAAAAAAAAAAGCTCATGAAAAAAATGCTCAGCATCACTAGTGACTAGGGAAATAAAAATCAAACCCTCAATGAATACCAACCACTTCACGTCCATTAGGATGGCTATTATAAAAACAGCAAAACCATGGAAAATAATGAGTGCTGTCAGGGGTATGGAGAAACCTGAATGCTTATGCACTGCTGCAGGTAATATTAAAATGCCGTACTCATTGTAGAAATCAGTTTGGCAGCTCCTCAGAAAGTTAAATATATGCCATATGGTCCAGTAATTCTGCATCTAGATACAAAATAACTGAAAGCAAGAGACTTAATCAGATACTTGTATACAGATGTTCATAGTTCCACCGTTCACAACAGCCAAAAGGTGGAAACAATCCAAATGTCCATCAGCAGGTGAGTGGATAAATAAAAGGTGGTATATACAACAACGGAGTATTTTTCAGCATAAAGGAGGATACATTGTGGTACTTGCTATAACATGGACGAACCTTGAAAATACAACGCCAAGTGAAGTAAGGGCAGACACAAAAGGACAAATACTGTATGATTCTAGTTATGTGGGGTACCTAGACGTCGTTAGCATCAGGAGATAGGAGAGGGAAAAAGACTATTCCAACGGGGTGTGGAGGGTGAGGGGTCACTATGCCTCCAGGGGAACTCTGACCAGGGGATCTGCAACTGTCTCCAAGGTCACGCCAAAAAAAAGGGGGGGGGGCTTTTCTTCCATCGGGATAAGTGAACAAAGCCTCGAAGGAACTGGGTGTGGGGAAGTGGGAGGGGCGGGTAGAGGTGGCCACGATCGCACTGCCCATTAGCGTTTTGCAGGGAGGTGAAATTTCCCCCGAAATTTCAGGAGTGGTGGATGACAAGGGGTTGCAGACCCGCTCAGGCTGAGAGTGGGTCAAAGTTTAGGGGCCTGGTGGAAGGAGAGCAGCTTAACTAAAGTTTGGTCAAGTCAGGGGAGCCCGTATTTCGTCCAGATTGGTCAGTGAGTGCAATCTGTTCACCTGACCATTTACGAGGCAAAAACGAAGGGAATTTGGACGGTCTACGTCTGACCTGTCATAGGTTAAAAACAAGGGGTGAGTCATATCTGAGTTACACCGGGAAGGGTGGTTCCTTGCAGTAAATCCTTTCGGGAGCACAAAAGGGTGGGGGGATTTCTTTCAACGTCGCTTTCCAGAATCACAGGGCTCGGGTTAAGTTCTACGTTGTCACAATGCAGGGACATCTCTCCGCGGACTCAATCGCAGGCTGCGGAGGTACAGAGGTAAGTAGACGCTGGGCTATTCTTTGAGCCCACACCTCGCTCCCAGCATTTTCGGGGCCGGGTGAGAAGGCGGCCAGCGACACCGCCGGCTGCAGGCAGGAGACTGCCGCCATTACCGCGCGTCAGCTAAGGGCTGAGGAGGCGACCGCGGCGGCGAAGCCAACCGGCCCCGCCCCCCCACCCACCGCGCGCGCTCCCGGGCCTGCGCGGAGCCTGCCCGGCGCGCGCTCGGCGCCCGGCGGCGGAGACCCGGAGAGGCGGGCCGGGTCCCAGCGGCGCGGCCCGCGAGCCTCCGCGGGTCTGGGGGCGGCGGCGCTCCCAGTCTGAGGGGCTCCGGCCCGGCAGCGGCGGTGGCGCCCGCGGCCCCGGAGCGAACCGAGGACCAGGCCGCAAGGCGACAGCGCGGCGCGGCCCCCTCCAGCGGCCGCGCCCAGAGGTGAGTGCGCTGGGGCCGCGCCGCGTTCGGCGGGGTGAGGGGCTGGGACGTCCGCTCCCCGCCGGCCGCGGGCGGGCGTTTTTTCCCAGGCGGGGCGCTGTCCCGGGTTAGGGTGTCGTTGGGTCGTGCGGAGCCGCAGCGCTCGGTATCGGTGAGCCCGGGGTCCGGGCGGTTTCGTTGACGCTGGAGGCGGCGGCTGGGGCGAGACTCCTGGCCAGTTCAGGTGAGCCGCGTCTCCGGCCTGCGTCCTGTGCTCGCTTCCTGCGTGGTGGCGACCTCCGAGCCGGCACCGTCTAGGGCTTTCCGTTCGGGGTTGGGGTGGGGGGGGTGTTGGAAACTTCGAGTTAGGCGCACTTAAGATGCCCCGGTTTCCAAAGGCGTGCGCTGCAGGAGCACGGTGCAGAAGTACCAGGCACGTCTGTTTGGGGTGGCCGTTTCTCGGGTCGCTTCACCACCGAGTCTCCCCCGACAGTCTCTTCGTAGGTTTCGAGTTTGCGTCTTTCCCTGTTTCATTTTTGTGTGTGTGTGTGTGCGCCTTTATACTCGCAGTGTCTCGTTAGCGGTAAGGAACGTTAGGGTGTTGTCCAGCCTGGCTGCTTCCATACATCACTTGAGATCACGGAAAATAAGGATAGGAATCGGACAGTCTTTATGGATGTCCGTGTGGAACTGTAAAGTATGACATTGTATGAACGACGTGAAAATCGGCCTCCGTATTTCAAAGTCATGGCTCAGGTGTGTTTGGGGAGTGTTTCACGTGTTTTTAAATTACGGTTTAGTTTTTAAAGGGGGAAGACGCCTTAAAAGTTGATGTTACGTCTGGTGTGTAAATATGCCGGAAGGCGTATTGATTTTAAAGGCAGTTAAATTCGGTGAATATTTGAGCATCTATTTATATCAATGAGGTTAGTGCTAGGCGCTGATGGCGTCCAAAAACGAGATGTTGTGCAGGATGGTGTGCAGGATGGAGAGAGTGATTAATTAAGCAAGCAAGTAGTAATGATACGAGGCCGAATGCAGTATTAACAGAAACTCCTACTTGTTGGGTACTGACTCTTAGCCTTGCACTGTGGTGTACACACGCATACTTAAGTTACTCAGTGCTTAATGTTAATTACTTAATTTATTCAAATTTCTTTTAGTACCTACTGTTTGGTGAGTGGCCATGACAACATGGTGACTCTTGTAAATTTTTTTTTTTTTTTTTAACACAAATCTCATCATTTGACCCTTGAGCAGTGTGAGTGGGTGGCAGTGTTAGGGGTGCCAGCCCCCACACAGTTGGAGAATCTGTGTATGAATTCTGAGTCCCCCAAAACTTAACTACTTATAGCCTGGTATTGACTGAAAGCCTTAAAGCCAGTTAACACGTATTTTGTATGTTATATGTATTCTGCTGTGTGCTTAATAATAAAGTAAGCTAGAGGAAAGAAAATATTATGGAGAAAATCATCATAAGAGAAAATACATTTACAATGTACTATATGTAGGACATTTATAATATGCTATGCTTATAGATAGTACATTTATAAATGCACTATTTAGAGATAACTGTATTTGTAGAAGAAAATCTTCACATAAAGTAGACTTGGTGCATTTCAAACCTGTATTATTCAAGGCTCCACTGTAAATGCCAGTAAACCTAGACAGAAGCTTAAAAAGGAAGAATATAGTATATTGTGAGAACAGTAAAAAGGGGATAACCAGCTTGGGAAATCAGTTAAAGTTTTCTTAGGAAAGTAATCTTCCAACTAAGATGTTATGGGTAAATAGGAATTGGTGAAAGGTGGCCCCCCAAAGGAGGGAAGAAAGGTCTGGGCGAAGGAAATAGGTTCCCCAGAGGAAGGTTAGGGAAATTTAAGGAACTGAAAGGTCAAAGCAAGTGGAATTTAGTGTGGAATGCAAAAGAGGGCATGAGAGATAATGCCAGGTCTTTTAAGCAGTGTTAAGAATTTGGGACTGACTTTTTTTTTCCTTTACCTTAAAGCTTTATGGTGAAATTTTCACACTATTCAAATGTGATGAGCTAACAGTACAGTGAACTTCTCTATAATATTAACCCAGAATATTTGGACCTTACTTGAAGAGCAGTGAATGGTCATTGAAAGTTTTAAGCCGGGAAGTTTCCATCAAATTTGTTATTATTATTATTTTTTTAACATTTTATTTATTTATTTGACAGAGAGCACAAGCAGGCAGAGGGGCAGAGGGAAAGGGAGAAGCAGGCTACCCGCTGAGCAGGGAACCCTCAAATTTGTGTCTTATTCAAAAAAGTCACATCTGGCTGGCCTAGTGGTAGAGTATGAGACTCTTGATCTCAAATCCCCTGTTGGAGATAGTTTATTTATTTGTTTATCTTTTTGAAAAGGGCATCCTGACTCCTGTGTAGAAACTGCCTTGAGGTGGGGGCAAGAATGGAGTGAGGAAACCACCAAGAGATCATATTTGGGCCAAGAGTTGTGGCTGTGTAGAGAGAGCAATATTCTAAGGGAACATAGTTGATCTCTCCTCACTCTGCTAATAATTTTATGTTTAGTCTTTCAGAGAAATTGTGGCAAGTTTTCTTTTTTTTAAGATTTTATTTATTTATTTGACAGAGATCACAGGTAGGCAGAGAAGCAGGCAGAGAGAGGAGGAAGCAGGTTTCCTGCTGAGCAGAGAGCCCGATGTGGGGCTCGATCCTAGGACCCTGGGATCATGACACAAGCCGAAGGCAGAGGCTTTAACCCACTGAGCCACCCAGTCGCCCCTCTGGCGAGTTTTCTAAGGGAATTTGTGTTTGTTCTCAGTTTTGCAAGGTAGATAACACTTCAGAGTGGAGCCCTGGAATGAAAATGTCTTGGTGTCAAAGGATGGCTGCCTTAGAGACTTTGACAGACTCTGCTCAAGTGCCCCTTTCCCCAGTTACTCTTGTCACTTAACACTTTGGTCCTTAGGGGTATTTAACTTTCTCATTAACAGTTTTTCTAGAAGACAAGAAAGTATTTTCAGTTATTCTGATGGCAACAAAGATAAGCTGAAACTTTCCAAAATTTTTCATTTATTATTTAACAGTAAACTAGAATTCTTTAAATACACAAAGTATCTTTTGAAGTGTTTGATTTTGATGCTACTGTGATTTGTTTGCTCTTGGAGGCACTCCCCCATTCCATAAGTGTAGGTGAAAAGGACTCCACATTGGAAATGTGATCCGTGAGTTCCTTTGTGCTGTGTTTAATGCCAGGAATGGCTTTATCCTTAAGGAGAAACTTCAACTTCTACACAAAGATAGCATACTCCATGGTATATCTTTATATACTCTAATCTTAAAAAAAAAATGCAGTCTGTCATGTGTGTTTACAAAAATAAGTACAATTGGTAATATGCAGATTTTTTCTGCTTGAATTCTAATGTATACATTCTTACCAGTCTGAATCTATTTTGACTGGATTTTTTTCCCAATGGATATGTTCCAGAAAGCTCAGTCTAGTCTCTCCTGACTGATTTTATCACTGCAGTTGTTGGGAGTAAGTGGGATAATAATTGGGAAGGTGTTTGGTAAACTGTGATACACAATAAAAATATAAGATGGTAGTGGTACTAATTGGAAGGAAACTGAAGTGAAATGAAGGAAATTCTACTCATCTGTCTCTTCTAATACCAAGCTTCATGCTGGTGACAGACATTTGTCAGATGGCTTTTTATATTCTCTGTAGTACAGCGCGTGACTTAGGTTCATTTGTGTCACATGACTGTGATGACTGTAGTTGACTCAGCTGACACAAATAGATTTTACATGGTTTATTGCATATTACTCATTTATGATAAATAACCTAAAATAATGATGACCTTTTTTTTTTTTTAAAGATTTTATTTATTTATTTGACAGATTACAAGTAGGCAGAGAGGCAGGCAGAGTGAGGGGGAGAAGCAGGCTCCCCGCTGAACAGAGAACCTGATACAGGCTGGATCCTAGGACCCTGAGATTATGACCTGAGCTGAAAGCAGAGGCTTAACTCACTGAGCCACCTGGGCACCTCTGATGACTCTTTAAATAATGACTTTAGGTCCATCTTAGAGTTGGTTTTTACTTTGTAATTTTTTTTTTTAACAATTTTATTTATTTATTTGACCGAGAGAGATCACAAGTAGACAGAGAGGCAGGCAGAGAGAGAGGAGGAAGCAGGCTCCTCGCTGAGCAGAGAGCCCAATGCAGGACTCAATCCCACGACTCTGAGATCATGACCTGAGCCCAAGGCAGCGGCTTAACCCACTGAGCCACCCAGGCGCCCTTACTTTGTAATTCTATGCCATTTGCTAATTCAGTATATTTACTCAGTATATTTATTAATTTAGTATATTTTTCTTGTTAGTTTGTAAACTCCCTAGGCGACTGTATCTGTCCTATTTACCCTTCTTTCATTAATTCTAAACCAGTGCCTTGCACATAGAGGTTCAGTAAATAGATAAAGGTTTTAAAAGGTTTAATTAGTGAAATCAAAACTAAAAGATCAAAGTAAATCAGAGAAAGGCAATTATCCCATGACCTCACTGGTAGGTGGAATTTAAAAAACAAAACAGGATCCTAGGGGAAGAGAGGAAAAAATAAAATAAGATGAAATCAGAGAAGGAGAAAAACCATAAGAGACTTTTTTTTACTAAAGATTTTATTTTTTTTTTTATTTGACACAGAGAGGGTGAGTGAGTGGCACGCAGAGGGAGAGGGAGAGGCAGATTCCCTTCCTAGCACAGAATCCCTTCCTAGATTCTCTTCCTAGTAGAGAGCCGGATGTGGGGCTCCATCCCAGGATCAAGATCAGCCCAGCCACCCAAGTGCCCCACCATAAGAGACTCTTAATCATGGGAAACAAACTGAGGGCTGCTGGAGGGGAGATGGGTGGGGGGATGGGGTAACTGGGTGATGGACATTAAGGAGGGCGTGTGATATAATGAGCACTGGGTATTATATAAGACTGATGAATCATTGAGCTCTACCTACCTCTGAATCAGTAATCTGTTATATGTTAATTAATTGAATTTAAGTTAAAAAATAATAATAAAAAATAAACTTAACATGGTTTAAAGTAAGTGCTTCAAAAAACAAAAACAAACCCCTGGGAGCGCCTGGGTGGCTCAGTGGGTTTCTGCCTTCTGCTGAGGTCATGATCTCAGGGTCTGGGGATGGAGCCCTGTCTCAGGCTCTCTGCTCAGCAGGAGGCCTGCTTTCCCTCCCCGCCACATCCTCTCCTTCCTCCTTGTGGTCTCTCTCTCTGTCAAATAAAAGAATAAAAACAAACCCCTAAACTAAAAGTTCAAAGCTGTGTCGAAATTAAAACTTTAGTGTAAGCCTGAAGATGTTTCTTAACTGATCCTTGTAACAGATTATGACAGAGTAACAGGAAAAGAGAAAGGAGCAAACATTATTGTATTCTTAGTATTTATTTGAGTCCTCAAAACAACCTTATGAGGATGAAAATCATCTCCATGTTACAGGTTTAGGGTTAGAGAGGTGAATAACAACAGTCACCCAGCTCAAAAATGATGTAGTCAGAATTCCATTACAAGTTAGTTTGACTCTAAGGTCATCTTCGTTCTCTGTTGGTGTCATAAAACAAGTAAAAACAATTCATTAGTAGTTTGTGACTATAACATAATGAAAGATATTAGCGATTTGCTGGAAAACAATAACCTGTTAAAGGGAAACATAGCGAAATACTTCAGGGATGGCTCCTCTTGGTTTTGCACTTGGCAAGGCAGTGTGGAAAAAACAGGAAATGAGTAAGTCATAATACATGTCCTCAAGGATCTTAGATCCAGCTAAAAAAGGTAAAAGAGACAACAGTAAACAGCCTCAGAAAATATGATTTAAATACCAAAAACTACGATTTAGGAGAAGAATATTAATATTGATTTAATATTTTACCTTTATGATAGTTGTGGGACTTGAAGGATAATTAGGATTTGAATACCCAGAAGGCTGGTTACATTATGAACAAAGAAGTGTTATAAACATGTTATGTTTATGACACAGTAAAGATCATATCTAAACTAAGGGATTATGTTAGAGTAGTTGAAAATAATGTTAGAAACAGTACCCACCAGGATATAATGTCCTCAACGGTTGGAATCTTTGTCTACTTGGTTCTGTATGTATCCCAAGCACCTAGAATCATACCTGGTATATAGTAGGTGCTGAATAAATACACATTTTTAATGCTTTTAATGTATAATTAATATGCAATAAAATGCACATATTTAAGACCTACCATTTTTTTAAAGACATACCATTTATTAAATATTTTTACCTGAATTAGTTTTCAATTCTGTAATGCCCTTTTTAAAAAAGATTTTATTTATTTATTTGAGAGAGACTGAGCATGCTGGAGCAGTGGGAGGAGCAGAGGGAGAAGAACAAGCAGACTTGCACTGAACCCGGAGCCCTATGTGAGACTCCATCCCACAGCCCTGAGACCATGACCCAAGCCAAAATCAGGTCTGACACCCAACCAGCAGCCACCCAGGCATTTCATAATGCTTTATTTCTTTAAAAAAAAAAAGTAAGTAAGTCAAAATGAAAACTTCCCTGACATCTGACTGGTTGAGATGGCTGTTTATATTTTTCTCTATTTTGTGTATGTTTGAAAGGGAAGAATTTTAAAGGGAAGCAATTAAATAAAGGTTTAGAAATATGAAATTTGAAGGACAAAGTCTTAGGAGAAAAAAATTAGTGGACATGAAATTCTGCTTTTCTGAATATGTTTTTAATTTGATTTTGCTTTGCAGTTTTAAAAAATTAGAATAATATAGGGACGCCTGGGTGGCTCAGTTGGTTGAGCCACTGCCTTCGGCTTGGGTCATGATCCCAGCGTCCTGGGATTGAGTCCCACATCGGGCTCCTTGCTCAGTGGGAGCCTGCTTCTCCATCTGCCTCTGCCTGCCACTCTGCCTGTGCTCACTCTGACAAATAAATAAATAAAATCTTAAAAAAAAATAGAATAACATATACATATATTTTAAAAGATAGTAGTGTTAGAAAACTAAAAATGCTCCCATTCCCTTTCGCTAAGTACAACGGCTTTGAACTCATAGCTGTTTTTTCTGTTACTTAAAATCATATATATATTTTTTAAAGATTTTATTTATTTGTCAGAGTGAACACGCTGAGCAAGGAGCCTAATGTGGGACTCGATCCCAGGATGCTGGGATCACGACCTGGGCCGAAGGCAGCCGCTTAACCAACTGAGCCACCCGGGCGTCCCACAATCATATTTCTAAACAACGTGTACAGTTGGAGTTATTTTTGAACATTGCCTTAAATATTGCTATTAGGATAGATAACCATTTTAGCTTTCTTATGTTTGGCCCCCCCCTTACTTTCTCATATCCTCTTAATGGTTTTATTTTTATTTATTTGTTTATTTTTTTAAAAGATTTTATATATTTGACAGAGATTACAAGTAGACAGAGAGGCATGCAGAGAGAGAGGAAGGGAAGCAGGCTCCCTGCTGAGCAGAGAGCAGATGCGGGACTCCATGCGGGGCTCAATCCCAGGACGCTGGCATCAGGATCCAAGCCGAAGGCAGAGGCTTTAACCCACTGAGCCACCCAGGCGCCCCTCTCTTAATGGTTTTAGCTCATATGTTTTCTTTACAATAAGTAAAGAAGTAACAGGAAAAGAGAAAGGAGCAAACATTATTGTATTCTTAGTATTTATTTGAGTCCTCAAAACAACCTTATGAGGATGAAAATCATCTCCATGTTACAGGTTTAGGGTTAGAGAGGTGAATAACAACAAAGTCACCCAGCTCAAAAATGATGTAGTCAGAATTCCATTACAAGTTGGTTTGACTCTAAGGTCATCTTCGTTCTCTGTTGGTGTCATAAAACAAGTAAAAACAATTCATTAGTAGTTTGTGACTATAACATAATGAAAGATAAGTAAAAATAAGTAAAAATATACACTATTTTCTTTTTCTTTTCCTTTAGACCTCAGGTCCATCCCCAGTTCAAAGATGGGGCTTGTATTTATCCAATAAATGTAATAAACATTGTAAACTTGAAAGAACATTGATAATACTGTGTCTTGTATTTAACAATCATTTTTAATGGCTGCATTTAAAAATATATATTTTTTAAAGATTTTACTTATTTATTTAACAGAGAGAGAGAGAGATCACAACTAGGCAGAGAGGCAGGCAGAGAGCTCTTTGCTGAGCAGAGAGCCTGATGTGGGGCTCCATCCCAGGACCCTGAGATCATGACCTGAGCTGAAGGCAGGGGCTTATTAACCCACCGAGCCACCCAGGCGCCCCTAATGGCTGCATTTTTAAAGCATATAGTTTACATATAATCTAATCTATGAATTTTATAATCTGTATAAATTATTGATACAAAAAATCTTCTTCTCTGATTTATTACTTGGTAAATCTAATGCCTAATCAGATGCCTTCCATAAAATTAATATTGAGCAAGATTCTTTGAATGAAATGGTCTCTTTGCATTTTTAAGTTTAGAGAATAATTTGAAAAGCATTCCTGGAAGGAAAAAAAGTCTTTTAGAAATAGAAACACTCGATAGAGTAGAGACATCCAGTTTGCCTTAGTTGTTGGATGCCATAGTCTTGGGTGCTGTGGCTCTAGTGACTCCTACCCTACCCTCGAGCTACAAGGCCGAGAGTCTGGAATGCCATTGATGGTGCTGTCCCTCCTCGCTTGGTATTCCACACTCACTCCTCAGCCCCTTTGCATTTCCTCCTTTTTCCTCGCCTTTCTGTTTCCCCTTGTCTTTCAGAGTTCTTCACAATTTTCTCATGAAAAGGTTAAGAAATAAATCTGCTATCAATTTATATTCAATTCATAATTAAAGCTAGAGGTGTCTAAAACAACTTTAGGGGATATTTTCCAGAGCAGAGCCCACTATCCTTCATTAATTCTTAACAAAACAAAGGCTAAGTGGGGAATTAGTGCTCAACACAAATTGCAATGGTTTTTGGCCCAGCTCCATTAGCGGGCCCTGAGATCATTCAGACGGATTTTTCTATCTGGTGAAAGGCTGCTGCACTAGATCCTTAGTTACCAGATTAAGTACCTCCAGATACATTGGAGACTTTTTCTTTTTTTGAGAGAGAGCTTTTTACATGGTAGCAGTGGATTGCTTCTTGTGGCCATTTTCTCTTTCTCATGGCTTTAGGATGGGTCTGGTGGGTATTATTTTGCAGATTTGTCTTCTATTCAAACATGCTTACATTTTTAAATAAAGGTACACTAACATGTTGTAGAAATACTCATATAGTCTTCACACTGATTTTCCACATTTTTGGGAATTTAAAGGAACAAAAAAGTAAGCCGTATATACAGAATTTATCCACCGTAGCTATTATTTGTTAGGAAAAATTGAAAGCAAACTAAATTCCCAGTAGTCATGGTATAGCTGGCTAATGGGATAATTTGTGTCCTTTAAAAATAGTTATGAAGTAGTTTATATAGCCGAATGGAAAAAGACAGCATAGATATGAAAAATAAACAAAAATCATTCATATACTAGCAGTTCATTTGAATGTGTATGAAAAATGGAGAGGAAGAAGCAAAAGTTTAGGGGTAATAAAAGTATGGATTATTTTCTCTCTTTTCCCAAACTTTCCATATTAGTGTTTTGCCTTTATAATAAAATATTGTGAGAACTAAGCAAACAAATCAATGTTTAAGGTAGTCCAAGCCATCTGTCCACTGAGAGGTCCTGGAAACAACACACAGTAGAAAAAACATACATGCCAAACACCCAGATCTTGATTTCTAAATACAGTAAAAAAAAAAGGAGGGGGGCGGGGGCGGCGCCTGTGTGGCTCAGTCAGTTAAGCATCTGCCTTTAGCTCAGGTCAAGATCCCAGGAGTCCTGGGATTGAGCCCTGTGGCAGCCTCCTTTTCCTTCTCCCTCTGCCTGTGGCTCCCCCTGCTTGTACTCTTTCTCTGTGTCAAATAAGTAAATCTTTAAAAAAAAGAAAAAAGTAACCATGGCTCCTTAGAGGTAAGTCTGTTTCCAAGGCTGAGGCAGAGAAAGAACAAATGATCCTAGAGCATATTCTTGCTCCAGAAATTAAGAAGATGCTTATAGGATGATAAATACGTATCAGAAGGACATCGCACTGAAGGGATCCCCACTGGACAAATCTGGGAAATGGAACATTGAAATAAATGGTGATATTAGTGAGTTATAACTCATTGACTAGGGGCGCCTGGGTGACTAAGTGGGTTAAAGCCTCTGCCTTCGCTCAGGTCATGATCCCAGGTCCTGGGATAGAATCCTGCATCGGACTCTCTGCTCTGCAGGGAGCCTGCAGAGGCTCCTCTCTCTCTGCCTGCCTCTCTGCCTACTTGTGATCTCTGTCTGTCAAATAAATAAATAAAATCTTAAAAAAAAAAAAAAACTCATTGACTAAAAAACCCATGAGTTTACTCTTAGATCTCTAAAAAAAAAAAAGGTAATAAATAAGGAAAAGATGGACTATTAAGTAAACTTAACAGTCATGTGGAGTCCCTGTAACTAAGATTAAGTTCCAAATATATCTAAATATAAAATTTTGAAATTAAAGTTGAGGGGCTGCCTGGGTGGCTAGTTGGTTAAGCGCCTGCTTTAGGCTTAGGTCATGCATGATTCCAGGATGCTGGGATTGAGCCCCACGTTGGGCACATTGGGGTCCCTGCTCAGCCCACGTCTTTTTCTCCCCACTGCTCATTCTGTCATGCTCTCTCTCAAATAAATAAAATCTTCTAAAACAATTTATATTGTGGGGGCACCTGGTGGCTCGGTGGGTTAAGCCTCTGCCTTCAGCTCAGGTTATGGTCTTGGGGTCCTGGGATTGAGCCCTGCATAGGGCTTTTTGCTCAGCGGGGAGCCTGCTTGCCTGTCTCTCTCTGCCTGCCTCTCTACCTACTTGTGATCTCTCTGTCAAATAAATAAATAAAATCTTTTAAAAAAAAATTTATATTGAGGGTCACTGCAGAATGGGAAAATAGGCAGTTGCAAGTTCATGTTCCCCCAGAAACATGAAAAACATGCGTTAACTGTTAGGACCAAGTTAGAACTCTGGAAGGTAGTTCTTGCTGAATCAAGAAAAATGCAGCTTGGCGCCTGGGTGGCTCAGTGGGTTAAGCCGCTGCCTTTAGCTCAGGTCATGATCTCAGGGTCCTGGGATTGAGTCCCACATCGGGCTCTCTGCTCGGCGGGGAGTCTGCTTCTCTCTCTCTCTCTCTCTGCCAGCCTCTCTACCTATCTGTGATCTCTCTCTGTCAAATAAATAAATAAATAAAAATAAAAATGCAACTTAAGAACAACAGGCAGTGGGGGTGCCTGGGTGGCTCAGTGGGTTAAGCCTCTGCCTTCGGCTCAGGTCATGATCCTGGAGTCCCAGCATCAGGTCCCGCATCGGGCTCCCAGCTCCATAGGGAGTCGCTTCTCCCTCTTATGCTTCTCCCCTCTCATGCTCTCTCTCACACTCTCTTTCTCTCTCAAATAAATAAATAAAATCTTAAAAAAAAAAAAAACAGGCAAAATACATAAAAATTGGGCAAAGGACTTGAATAGATTTTCTCCAAAGAAGATAGACAGATGGCCAATAAGTACATGTAAAAAAGATGCTCGACATCTAGTCACAATGACATGCACTTTATTAGGATGGGTATTATTTAATAAAATAATTAATAAATAAAATAATTATTTAATAAAATGATGGCTCAGTGGGTTAAAGCCTCTCTGCCTTCAGCTCAGGTTGTGATCCCAGAGTCCTGGGATCGAGCCCTGTATCGGGCTCTCTGCTCAGCGGGGAGCCTGGTCCATCCCACCCACCCCCGCCTCTCTGCCTACTTGTGTTCTCTGTCAAATAAATAAATAAATAAATAAAAAGCTTTAAGAAAACCCCCCAAAACAAAAAAAAAAACCACACATACAAAAAACCAAAATAATATTAGCAAGGATGTGGAGAAATTAGAATCCTGGTACATTGTTGGTGGGTATACAGAATTATTCACAGTAGCCAGAGGTGTAAACAGTCGAAATGTCCACGAACAAATGAATGTGTAGGGGTGCCTGGCTGGCTCAGTAGGTTAAATGTCTGCCTTCCTTTCAGGTCATAATCCCAGGGTCATGGGATCTAGCCCCACATCTGGTCTCCGGCTCAGAGGGAGTCTGCTGCTCCTCCTCCCTGCCCCTCCCCCTTGCTCATGCGTGTGCGCACAGTGCTAATAAATAAAATCTTGAAAAAAAAGCCAGATGAATGTGTAAACAAAATGTATATACATATAGTGGAATATTAGCCATAAAAAGGAATGAATTTATGTTAAGTGAAATAAGCCAGACACAAAAGGACAAATGTACAATTCTGTTTATGTGAAATACAAGGCAAATTGATGAAGGCAGAAGGTAAAATATGGGTTACCAGGCCTGGGAAGAGAGAGGAATAGAGAATTATTTTTTAATGGGTACAGAGTTTCTTTTTGGTAAGTGGAAAGAGTCTTGGAAATGGATAGTGGTAATGATTGTACAACATTTGTGGATGTAATTCATACCACTGAATTGTATACGTACTGTACGTCTTGTCAGTTTGCTTGAATTGTAAGAATGAGAATAAAAATGTTTCATTCACTTTTGTGAATGAAATTTTTATCATAATTCTTAAGAAAGAGTTCTAAAAGGAAAAAAAAAATTTCTTGTTGGAAGATTATTAGACTCCCAAAATATATTTTTCATTTCTGTTTTACTCTGTAGATGGAAATGACAGCTTTGAGTTCGGTCACATAAGTTCTTAAGACCCTTTCATACTACTTCGGGGATACCTAATAGTTTATGTTAAAGATTATTAATGCATATATAAGAATGAATTTACTTTAAGTACTCAGTTGAGGACTTTAACTTTTGTTTGTTTTTACTTTTGCAGTAAGGCAAGAGAATGAAAGAAGTAGATAATCTCGAAAGTATAAAAGAAGAATGGTAAGTTAATTCAAACTTTGCATTTCTTTGTTATTAATGCATTTCTTAGCATCTCTTTTTGCATTTCACTGACAAATGTAAGTTTTCTTTTTTTTTTTTTAAAGATTTTATTTATTTACTTGACAGAGATCACAAGTAGACAGAGAGGTAGGCAGAGAGAGAGGAGAAAGCAGGCTCCCCGCTGAACAGAGAGCCTGATGCAGGGCTCAATCCCAGGACTCTGGGATCACGACCTGAGCAGAAGGCTTAGGCTTTAACCCACTGAGCCACCCAGGCGCCCCTATAGTAAGTTTTCATTATGATTCTCTTTCAGTTAAATAGCTAATGGAAATATATTTTTTTTATTGGTAATGCAATTAAAAAAAAAAAGATTTTATTTATTTATTTGACAGACAGAGAAGGAACACAAGTAGGGGGATTGTGGGTGTGGGAAAGGAAGTAGGCTTCCCGCAGAGCAGGGTGTCTGATGTGGGGCTGGATTCCAGAACCCTGGGATCATAACCTGAGCAGAATGCAGATGCTTAATGACTGAGCCACCCTGGCATCCTTAAAGTAAATTTTTTTTTTTTTTTAAATCAAAGCTGCATTGTAAATGGTTTTGTTACTGAAACAGTTAAATTTCTCTTTGTTTGCATATTCTGTTGTTTCAGGGAGAAATTCAAGTAGCTGTTCACTTTTTTAGTCTCTTATGTTGTATTGCCTTGGAGTTGTAGTGGAAATACAAAGGCTCTGGAGTCAGAAAAACCTAAGCTTTGGCGGCACCTGGGTGGTTCAGTTGGTTAAGTGGCTGCCTTTGGCTCAGGTCATGATCCCAGGGTCCTGGGATTGAGCCCTGCCTTGGGCTCCCTACTCGGTGGAGAGCCTGCTTCTCCCTCCTCCTCTACCTGCTGCTCTGCCACTCTGCCTACTTATACTCTTTCTCTCTGTCAAATAAATAAAATCTTTAAAAAAAAAAAAAAAGAATTCTTCAAAAGAAAAGAAAAGAAAAATCCCAAGTTTGAATCCCATTGCTGTCTTTACTACCCTCTTTGGCCTTAGAGCAACTTAGGTAGTAGCTCCTTTGAGCTTCTGTATCTTACCTACATAACAGAGGGGAGGGGGTACATCTGTGTTTGTCCCTGAAAGGTTTTTATGAGAATTAGATAGCTGGCATAAAGCACTCAGAACGGTATTAGCACAGGGGCCTGGATGGTTCTGTTGGTGGAGTGTGCGAACTCTTGATCTCAGGCTCGTGAACAATTTAATTATTTGAGAGAGAAAGAGAGAGAATGCATGGGATGGGGGGTTTCAGAGCAGGGAAAAGAGAGAGACTCTCAAGCCAACTCTCTGATGAGCACAGAGCGGCATGTGGGGCTCAATCTCATAAGGTTTCTATCATGACCTGAGCTGAAATCAAGAGTTGGACTTGGCTTGGATCATATCCTGAGCCAAAATCAGCAGTTGGATGCTTAAACAACTGAGCCACCCAGGGGCCTCTAAAATAAAATCTTTTTTTTTTATTTGACGGAGAGACAGAGAGATCACAAGTAGGCAGAGAGGCAGGCAGAGAGAGAGAGAAGAAGGGAAGAAGGCGCCCCACTGAGCAGAGAGCCCCATGTGGGGCTGGATCCCAGGACCCTGGGATCATGACCTTAACCATAGGCAGAGGCTTTAACCCACTGAGCCACCCAGGTGCCCTTAAAATAAATTCTTTTAAAAATAGTAATAATAGAATGTAGTAGAGACACAGTAAATGGTAGGTGCAAAGGCTGTGGTTCTTACCAATATAGATTATTTTATATTCACTTATCTGAGGAGAAATGTTTATTTTTGTATTATACTGTTTTATTTATTTATTTATTTATTTAAAGATTTTATTTATTTATTTGACAGAGATCACAAGTAGGTAAAGAGGCAGGCAGAGAGAGAGAGAGAGAGGAGGAAGCAGGCTCCCTGCTGAGCAGAGAGCCTGATGCGGGGCTTGATCCCAGGACCCTGGGATCATGACCTGAGCTGAAGGCAGAGACTTTAACCCACTGAGCCACCCAGGCGCCCCTTATGCTATTTATTTTAAATACTTGAGGTAAATGTCCATTTAAGGAGACAGACAGCAATTTCATACTTAAAATAGTAAATGCTTCTGTACTAAACAAATACTACTTGTTTTTTATAACTTATTATTTTATATGAATATTTGATACTAATTATATAATTGTGAGATTGTGTCTGAGGACCTCTAAGACCACCCCCAGGCTTGATTTGCTGAAAGGATACAAAGGACTCAGCGTATAGTCATCCTGATGACTTTGCATTATTATATCATTATAAGAAGATAATAGAGAGGGAAACTGGATGGCTCAGTTGTTAAGCGTCTGTCTTCGGCTCAGGTCAGGACCCCAGGATCCTGGGATCAAGTCTCACATCGGTCTCCCTGCTGGACAGGAAGCCTGCTTCTTTCTCTCCTACTTCCCTGCTTGTGTTCCCTCTCTTGCTGTATCTCTCTCTCTCTCTGTCAAATAAATAAATAAATAAATAATATTTTTTAAAAAAGCACATGGGGTGAACTTCAGAGGAAGCCAGGCACAAACTTTAAAGAGTCCTTGCCTGGTGGTATCACCCAGGATGCACTTAATTCTCTCAGTAGTAAGTTATGAGACCACATGTAAATTGTTGTTTATTACCTAAGGAAGTTAATTATAAATCAGTCTGTGGTTTTTATTGGGTTGTAGTATGTATCAGTACTATGAATGTAATTAGATAGTAAGGTATCTGTACAAAAATATTAGGAATAGGTTTTATAACTTCTTTGTAACAAAAAAATAGATATTGTTAGAAATACTGGTCCAGTAAAAAAATGAAAAGACTTTTCCTGAGTATATCAGTAGTTCAAAGACTGTAAGTGGTGAAGACCTGTATATGTGCTCCCAAACAGATGCATAGCCTTCACCCATTTGGACAACAGCCAGTAACCTTATTTATTCAGAATGCAGTAGTGAGTGACAAAGTCAGCAGAAGAGGATATTCTGTAGCCAAAATAGATGTTTCAAAGTCCTTTTCTTGAACTTGTGTACTTTTTATTATCAGAGAAACTCCTGAAACTTCAAAACTATATACTGAGCCTTAACAACTTTGTTATCTGGTTTTCAGATTATAGAGAGGAGTATTGATAATTGTATCATAAAAGGATAGTGACATGTAAGGGAAAGGATGATGGAGTAGAAAGCATAGATGAAATAATAAAATTGTCTGAATATTTTTAGTGTTAAGGAAAGTCTTCATAAATTCATATGGCCATGGGATTTTGCTGCATTCTATCTTAATATAGTAGAATACAAAGGGATTCCCTGTATTATAAATAATAAAGAATTAAATATGGTGTACTTTCCCATTTTTCTGTCAGGAATGTCTTTCTTTCTTTCTTTCTTTTTTTTTTTTTTTTAAACACTTCATTTATATATTTGACAGAGAGACAGTGAGAGCAGGAGCCCAAGCAGGGGGAGTGGGAGAGGGAAAGCATGTTTCCTAATGAGCAGGGAGCCCCACGGGGGGCTCATGACCTGAGCCGAAGGTAGACCCTTAGCGACTGAGCCACCCAAGTGCCTTTTAAGTTTTTATTAAATTCATGCTCTTTTTAATTTTTATTTTATTTTAGTGCATGGGGGACGGGGGGCAGAGGGCGAGAGTGTGAAAATCTTAAGCAGGCTCCATACCCAGTGTGGATCTTGATGCAGGGCTTGATCTCACAACCCTGAGATTATGACTTGAGCTGAAATCAAGAGTTGGACGCTTAGGGGCGCCTGGGTGGGTCAGTCAGTCAAGCAGCTGCCTTTGGCTCAGGTCATGATCCCAGAGTCCTGGGATTGAGCACTGCATGGGCTCCCAGCTCAGTGGGAAGTCTGCTTCTCACTCTCCCACTCTTCATGCTTGTGTTCCCTCTCTCACCATGTCTGTCTGTCAAATAAATAAATAAAATCTTAAAGAAAAAGAGTTGGATGCTTAACTGACTAAGCCACCTAAGAGCCCCTCTTTTCATGCTCTTTTAAAAAAATTATTAATAATAAACTTTATTTTTAAGAGTAGTTTTAGGCTTAAAGAAAAATTGAGCAGAAAATACACTTCCCATATTCCCATCCTCCCCTTCCCCAGCGCACATATTTTCCTATATTATTAACATCTTGTGTTATGTAGTGTATTTGTTATAATTTGGAACCAATACTGATACATTATCATTAATTGTAGTTTACATTTCGGCCCATTTTTGAATTGTAATGTTCTTTGGGGTTTGACAAATGTTGCTGATGCATATGGGGTTGTGCTTTCTTTTATTTATTTATTTATTTATGATGTGATAATTATTTTAGTAATCTCTGTATCCAATATGGGCTTGAACTCACAACCCTGAAATGAAGAGCTGCATACTTTTCCATCTGAGCCAGCCAGGTGTTGTGCTTGTAATTCCAGGTAGTAGTTATTGTTGGTTTATAGGAAAGCACTTAGCTTTTATATATTAATCTTCTACAGCTTTGCTCAAATTGCTTCTTAGTTCCAGGAGTTTGTTGTTGTTGTTTGGGATTTTCTGTGTACACAGTCATGTCATCTGCAGTTTTTTTTCTTCCTTCCCAGTCTGTGTACTTTATTTCCTTTACTTGTTTTACTGACTTCGAATATAGTATTGAAGAGAAATAGTGAGTAGGGGCATCTTTGTCTGATTCCTGATCTTTGATGGAGGGCATCTAGTTTCTTGTCGTAAAGTGTGATGTTAGCTGTGGGTTTCCTGTAGATAGATGTTCTTTATCAAGTTAAGAGAGTTCTTCTCTGTTCCTAGTTTGCTGAGGGTTTTTAACCAACAATGAGTGTTGGACATCAGACCTAGCCATATTTAGCCTCCTTATGCTTAGGATAAGCATATTTCTTAAAACATGGTCCTTATTGCAATATTTTGTACTATGTTTAATTCTCACTGTGTTCTGAGATAGAAGTTAGAACCAAGCTTTAATTCTAAATGAAAAAGAAAATGGTTTTTAAGATGTGCCTTTGAACTGCAATTTAGAATTTCCAAGCTAATTCAGAAAATACTAGCTTTTTCCATAAAGGACTCAACTCTAGGAACAAACTGAGGGCTGCTGGAGGGGAGGTCGGTGGAGGGATGGGGTGACTGGATGATGGGCATATTAAGGAGGGCACGCACGTGAGGTGATGAGCACTGAGTGTTACATACAACTGATGAATCACTGACCTCCACTTCTGAAACTAATAATGTATTATATATTAATTAAAGTTGAAAAAAAAATTTTAAAAAGAATGCGTGTTGGATGTTGTCAGATGCTTTTTATCTGTTGATATGATCATGATTTGCTATAGCATATTGATGCGATGGATTATATTAATTGATTTTCTCATGTTGGATCAGCCTTGCATGCCTGTAATAAATCCTACTTGGTTGCAGTAAGGATTTTTGCATCTGTGTTCATGAGAGATACTGGTGAGGGAGCAGAAGTCAAGCTGAGGGTAAAGCACAAGCTGACACCTCATAACCTCCCAGCTCCCAGGTGGGATAATGTGTACACTTCTCAGGCACTGTTGCCTGCTCTTAAACTAAGGGAAGGAAAAAGCAGACGGTTAATAGAGACCACAGTCCAGGAGTCTTCATCAGTTTACAAACGACTTAGTGATTTACCAGAAAAAAAGGTTCTTATCAAAACCCTAACATCCAGGGCGCCTGGGTGGCTCAGTGGGTTAAGCCGCTGCCTTCGGCTCAGGTCATGATCTCAGGGTCCTGGGATCGAGTCCCGCATCGGGCTCTCTGCTTGGTAGGGAGCCTGCTTCCTCCTCTCTCTCTGCCTGTCTCTCTGCCTACTTGTGATCTCTCTCTGTCAAATAAATAAATAAAATTAAAAAAAAAAAAAAAAAACCCTAACATCCAGAAGCAAACTTAGTTATTTTCATGTTAATTGCTTTATTAGAGGGAAAAACCACCTTAACTTAACCTAGGCAAGTCCTCAGGTATCTTGTAGATCCTCTTTAGCATATGAAAGTTCTTTTGAAAACTTCCCTTTTTCCTTATCTCCCCCTGGCCACCCCTCACAAGCTCTGAGCCACAGCTCTTTTCTCCCTGTGTGGGTCCTGTCCCCATCCTTTAATAAAATCACCATTTCTGCACCAAAGGAGTCTCAAAAATTCTTCCTCGGCTGTTGGCTCCAGACCTCACCTATATTCAAAAACTACATCAATATTGGTTTTTTTTTTCCTTTTTTGAAATGTCTTTGTCTGGTTTTAACTTTATTTTTATTTTTTTAAAGATTTATTAATTTTAGAAATAGGGGGACGGGTGAAGGAGCAAAGGGAGGAGAATCTCAGACTCTACTGAGCAGAGAGCCTCATGAGATCATTACCTGAGCAAAACAAAGAATTGGAGTTAAAAGAGTTCTTTGCTTTTATTCCCTTGAAGACATTGTAGATAATTGGTATTTCTTCCTTAAATGTTTGATAGAATTTACTAGTGAAATTTTTTTACGTTTTTAAGATTTTATTTTATTTATTTATTTAAGGGAGAGAGTGCATGTGCACACAGGTGCATGTGGGAGCTGGTGGGGGACTGAGCTGAGAGGCAGAGGGAAAGGGAGATGCTCTCCTCAGCAGGGAGCCCCACACTGGGCTCCGTCCCAAGACCCTAGTGTCATAACCTGCGCAGATAGATGGTCCGGTCAGTGAAGCTTAACTGTCTGAGCCACCCACTAGTGAAATCTTTTCTGCCTAGTGATTTATGTTTTGGAAGATTGTGAATTATTGACTCAGTTTTCATAATAGATACGAGCCTTTGTGTATGTTCCTAAAATTTTGGTGGATTGTCCTTTCAAGGAATTGGACTATCAAAGTTACCAAATTTGTGGGCATAGAGCTGTTTATAATGCATCTCTACACCCCGTACTCTGGATCTCTTAAAAAACTAGACTGTTGGGACTCCTGGGTGGCTCAGTTGGTTAAGCAGCTGCCTTCGGCTCCGGGTCATGATCCCAGCGTCCTGGAATCGAGTTCCACATCCGGCTCCTTGCTCAGCGGGGAGTCTGCTTCTCCCTCTGCCTCTGCCTGCCACTCTGTCTGCCTGTACTCACTCGCGATCCTTTCTCTCTGACAAATAAATAAATAAAATCTTAAAAAACAAAAACCTAGACTATTTCTTGCTCATCTTTGTATCTCCTCACCACCTACCATAAAGTACTCAATAAATGTTTGAATGACTTGAATTAACAAAATGAGGCTTAATAGAATTTGCATATCAAATAGGTAAGATGGGGCACCTGGGTGGCTCAGTGGGTTAGGCCTCTGCCTTCGGCTCAGGCTCAGGTCGTGATCCCGGGGTCTTTGGATCGAGCCCCACATCGGGCTCTCTGCTCGGCAGGGAGCCTGCTTCCCATCCTTTCTCTCTGCCTGACTCTCTGCCTACTTGTGATCTCTCTGTCAAATAAATAAATAAAAATCTTTAAAAAAAATAGGTAAGATAAAAGACTAAAGCTACTTTAGATGCTCAGCTTTATTGTCTTTTTATTAATTAACTGCTTTCTTATAGCTGGGACACGGGTGCACGAGCACCTGGTTCTGAGGGTCCCAAACATACCAGGTTCAGGCACTGGACACTGACAAAATCCAAAAGCAGTGAAACAGGAAAGGAATTTATTTCAGTGAGGCCAGTGCTGGAAAAGACAGCAGACCAGCGTTTCATACTGTCTCCAGAGTGTCAAAAATCCTACTAGGTTTATTTAAGGTAACTATGGGACAAAAGTGGGTGGGTGTGTGCACATAGGCTGTGAAGGTCAAATTGATCATTCATTGTCTTGGAGTCAGTCAGTCAGTTATGGGGTGGGTCTTTGCTAGTTCAAGGCAGTCCTTATTGCTTGAGGGGTAGTTTCAGTTCCCATGGGGGGATGCTTTGCCCTTAGGGTCTTTCACCGGAGCCAAGAAACAATCTTGAAAGAACCTAACTAGAAAGTGAGGTCAAGATGGAGGCAGCCAGGGGCGCCTGGGTGGCTCAGTTTGTTAAATGTCTGACTGAGGTTATGATCTTGGGGTCCTGAGATCAAGCCCTGCATTGGGCTCCTTGTTCAGCGGGAGTCTGCTTGTCCCTCTGCCTCTGCCTTTCTCTCTCTCTCTCAAATAAATAAAATCTTAAAAAAGAAAAGATGGAGGCAGCCAAAGTCCATTTTTTCCCTGGCAAATAGCAGAGAGCATTCAGTGGTCCTAATAATAATATACATTTCTAATACCGTGCGCCAGCATGTGTACTGATGTACTGTATATCAGGTATTGCTTTTGTATGTGTTTTGCTGTAATATTCGCAGCAACCATAAGATAACGTGCTTAGTATCCGCATTTTTCAGATGAAAAAATCCAAATCACGTAGAGGCTGCTGGGTTTCTTGCCCAAAGTCAGTGTGACTCAGTACCTAAATACAGACACCAAAGCCTGAACTCTCATTAGACAAGATCCTCTACTGCTACATAACTATACTGATTAAAGAGGGGAAGATCATTAGTATTGTGAGAAATCATCTTAGGATGTGATTATTTTTATGTAAAAAGTGTGTCATTGCTTTCAGAAAGGCATAATTAATACCTTGTGATAATATGAAGCATCTTAAGAATGTATATAGAGAGATTACCTAGAAGAGTAAAAAGCGTATACCTAAATTAAAATATTGCTCTGAGTGTTAGCATTTTAATAATAACATAGAGATGACTATTTTGTCTGGCGCAGTGATGACGAGCACAGGCACTGGTTCAGTTTCCAACTCTGCCTCAGAGTAGCTTTGTGATCTTGAGCAAATTGCTTAGGGGTAGAGGGGGAAGCAGAGGGAGAGGGAGAAGCAGGCTCCCTGCTTAGCAGGGAGCTCTGGCAATGTGCGTGAATCCCAGGACCCCAGGATCACGACCTGGGCTAAAGGCAGAAACTTAACCAACTGAGCCACCCACCCAGGCACCCCCTCTTTTTTTTTTTTTTTGGCTTAAGTGTTTTTTTGATGTGCTGAATGGGGATAAACAGTATGTGCCTTTCTAGATCATTGTGAGGACTGAATGAGTTAATTCATGTAAAGTACTTAAAATAGTTCTCAAAATATATTAAATGCTTAATAAATGTTAGCTGTTAAGAGAAGCTTTATAGCATATCATAGACAAGATGTGGAAGGCAGATTAATAGTGTTTTAATGTTGTCTTTGCCACTTACTACCTCTAACCTCATTTAACTTAACCTTTCTGTGACTCATTTTCTTTCCTCTAAAAATGTGGTTGAGAGTATCTTACCTTATAGTTCCTGGCACAGTATGAGAGCTGTAAAAATACTATTTATGGAATCTGAGAAGTTACACTTCAGGACATGTATGAATTTTCTGTATGACTTTAAAAAGTTTGGTCAGAAACCATCTTTCCTGTCAAACCAAATCTTCAGTAATATTTCTTTTTTTTTTTTTTAAGATTTTATTTATTTATTTGACAGAGAGAAATCACAAGTAGATGGAGAGGCAGGAAGAGAGAGAGAGGGAAGCAGGCTCCCTGCTGAGCAGAGAGCCCAATGCGGGACTCGATTCCAGGACCCTGAGATCATGACCTGAGCCGAAGGCAGCGGCTTAACCCACTGAGCCACCCAGGCGTCCCTTCAGTAATATTTCTTAATAAAATACAAATGCAAAATGAAAACTTGTAGGTAGAGGGTAGGCAAAAGGTATAAGCTTTCAGTTACAAAATAAGTAATGAGAATGTAATAGATAGCATGGCAATTATAGTTTAAAATATTCTATGCATATTGGAAGGTTGCCCAAAAAATTACATCTTAAAAGTTCTGATCACAAGAAAAAAATTTCTCTGTGTATGGTGATAGATATTAACTAGACTTACTGTAGTAATCATTTTATAGTATATACAAATACAAATCATGTTGTACACCTGAAACTAACATGTTGATTATATCTCAGTTTAAAAAATAGTACTGAGGGGCGCCTGGGTGGCTCAGTGGGTTAAAGCCTCTGCCTTCGGCTCAGGTCATGATCTTCGGGTCCTGGGATCGAGCCCTGCATCAGGCTCTCTGCTCAGGAGGGAGCCTGCTTCCCCTCTTTCTCTCTGCCTGCCTCTCTGCCTACTTGTGATCTCTGTCTGTCAAATAAACAAATAAAAATATTTTTTAAAAAATAGTACTGAATGTCAAACTACTACAAATCAAAAATCTTCAGTGGGAAATCTCATTCTGTGAAGTATACAATCAATCAAAACTATGATTAGGACTGTTCTGGCACATTATCGCCTTTAGTTTTGAGTGCTTTCTGTTGGGGCACTGGGTGGCTCAGTTGGTTAAGGGTCTGCCTTCAGCTCAAGTAATGATGCCAGGGTCCTGGAATCAAGTCCCACTTCAGGCTCCCCTCTAAGTGCAGAGTCTGCTTCTCCCTCTCCTCTTGCCCCTCCCTGCAACTCATGTTCTTGCTCTTTCTCAAGTAAATACATAAAATCTTTTTAAAAAATGCTTTTTTATTACCAGAAGATACATAGTAACCCCTTATAAAGCTATTTTGAGGGGTACATGGCTTAGTTGGTTAAGCATCTGCCTTCAGCTTGGGTTGTGATCTTAGTATCCTGGGGTCAAGCCCTGCATCGTGCTCCTTGCTCTGAAGGACAGGAGCCTGCTTCTCCCCCTCCCTTCTGCTGCCCTGCTTGTGCTCTCTCTCTGTCAAATAAATAAAATCTTCAAGAATTAATAAATAAAGCTATTTTGAGCTTTTTGGGAAGAATTTTTTTTTTTTTAACTCTGGACCAGTAATTTTCGACCTGGTAAGATTTTTTTTTTTTTTTAAGATTTTATTTATTTATTCGACAGAGAGAGAGAGAGATCACAAGTAGCCTAGAGAGGCAGGCAGAGAGTGAGGAAGCAGGCTCCCCACGGAGTGGAGAGCCCAACTTGGGGTTCGATCCCAGGACTCTGGGATCATGACCTAAGCTGAGGGCAGAGGAGGCTTAATTAACCCACTGAGCCACCTAGGCGCCCCGACCTGGTAAGATTTTTGTCCTGCAGAAGATACCCGGCAATGTCTAGAGATGGTTTTAGGTATTTAACACCAGAGGTGGGGTGGGTAGAGTATGCATGATCTGGGCATCTAGTGGGTAAAGGCCACGGATGCTACCAAATATCCTATGATTATAGGGCAGCCCACACAACAAAGAATTATCCCTCCCCAGATGTCAATAGACTGAAGTTGAGAAAACCCTGCTCTGGACCAGAAAGGTTAATGACTTCCCAAGTTCACGTATCTGCTAAAATCTTAATTTAGAAGTGGGTCTAAACTGTGGAACTGGAGGCATTTCCGTTTAGGACCCTTTAACTAGAAATTCATGTAAATTTTTGGAAAAGTAATGGTAGTGCTTAATTTTCTTTTTGTGTGTGTGTAGGGTTTGTGAAACAGGATCTGACAACCAACCTCTTAGTGATGATCGACAAAGAAATTGTGAATATTTTGTTGACAGCCTTTTTGAGGAAGCTGAGAAGGTTGGTGCCAAATGCAGGTCTCCCACTGAACAGAAGAAACAGGTAAATGTCCATAACTTTTTTCTCATCCAGTGTTTCTCAAAATAGAGACCATATTTTGGGTCTATGAGGTCAAAACTGTTTTCATAATAATAGTAGGATATTGTTTACCCTTGTCACTGTGTTGATTTTGTGCTCATACTGCAGAAGTGATGGTGGTTAAAACGGGCAGTACCTTGGGAGGAATGTAGGCAGTGACACCAAACTGTACTAGTAATTACTGTATTTTTTGCTTGCCATTTGGTGGGGAATATGCTAGTTGCTATTAAGTGTGTCCTTCATGAAGCCAGGCTTGGGATAGCTTTATAACACAGTGTGTGTGAGGAGAGTGCCTTGGAAGTAGATAGCTTAAAACCTTGCAAGCCTGAATTTGCCTTTATTCTGTCTTCACACTTGGTTGATAGAATGCTGTTCTGGTAACTCAGCCTTTGTTGTGGGTTTTGTTTTGTTTTAAGATTTATTTATTTATTAGAGAGAGCACTTGTGCACCTGTGTGAGCAAGCAGGTGGATGGACCCAGGAGAGAGAAAGAGAAAGAATCCCAAGCAGACCCATGCTGAGCAGGGAGCCCCCTATGGGCTCGGAGATCAGGACTCGAGCTGAAACCAGTGGTCACTGACTGGTTAATTGAGCCACCCAGGTGCCCCATGGTATCTGAGCCTTTGTATGCGGTATATGTTTACTCACTGAAAGCTATTAGAATCTTTAACCCTGTGTTCTTATGGGCCTTGATGGTGGGTCCTTTTTTATTCATTCAATCTGGAAACTCAGTTTTACCATTCTAGGACATTTTCTTATGTTGCTTTATTGGTATTTTGCTCTCCTCCATTGCTGGTCTCTCTAGAATGCTTTTACATACATATTGGGCCTCTTGGATCAAGCCTCTTAATTTTTTATTGTTTCTTCTGTGTTCCACCTCTTTATAATTTTGTTCTACTTCAATTGGGATCTATCTTAGACCTTATATATATCATATATCATATCATATATATAAGGTCAAAGATATATGTATTATATATATATATATATATCAGTCTTTTTATTCAGTTTCCAATTTCAGTTTCTTTTCTTTTTTTTTTTAAGGTTTTATTTATTCATTTGACAGAGATCACAAGTAGGCAGAGAGAGAGAGGAGGAAGCAGGCTCTCTGCTCAGCAGGGGCTCCATCCCAGGACCCTGGGATCATGACCTGAGCTGAAGGCAGAGGCTTTAACCCACTGCGCCACCCAGGTGGCCCCCAATTTCAGTTTCTCAGAGCTCTTTTGTTCCTGAACATTCCCTCTCTTTCAGACATTATAGTCTCATATGAGTGTATTACCAATTTTGGATTTTTGTTTTTGTTTTTTTCTTTTAAATAGGTTTCATCCCCAGTGTGGAGCCAAAAACAGGGCTTAAACTCACAATGCTGAGATCAAAACCTGAGCTGAAATCAAGAGTCTGGATGCTTAGGGGTACCAGGGTGGTGTAGTGGTTTAAGTGTCCAACTGTCAGTTTGGCTTGGGTCGTGATCTGGGGGCCAGGAATCAGACACTTAGCCAGCTGAGCCCCCCAGGCGCCCCTGTTTTTCAGTTTCATCTGTTTTCCTCGGTGTCTTTATGAAGGAATAATTCTTTTCCTATTTGCTTTGTTCTCTTTTATGTGAATACCCTGAGAGCAGAGACTTGGTTATAAAGGGCAATATAGTTAAATGGTTAAAAGTATGGATTCGGGGCACCTGGGTGGCTCAGTGGGTGAAGTCTCTGCCTTCAGCTCAGGTCATGGTCTCAGGGTCCTGGGATCGAGCCCCGCATCAGGCGCTCTGCTCAGCAGGGAGCCTGCTTCCCCCTCACCCCCAGCCTGCCTCTCTGCCTACTTGTGATCTCTCTCTCTCTGTCACATAAATAAATAAAAATATCTTTAAAAAAAAAAAAAAAGTGTGGATTCAAGGGGCGCCTGGGGGGCTCAGTGGCTTAAGTGTCCTCTTTTTTTTTTTTTTTATTGTTTTTATTAACATAAAATGTATTATTTGCCCCAGGGGTACAGGTCTGTGAATTGTCAGGCGTATATACTTCACAGCACTCACATACCCTTCCCAGTGTCCATAACCCAGCCACCCTCTCCATACTACCCCTCCAGCAAACCTCAGTTTGTTTTGTGAGATTAAGAGTCTCTTATGGTTTGTATTCCTCCTGATCCCATCTTGTTTCATTTTTCCTTCTCTGTCCTCCAGACACCCCCACTCTGCCTTTCAGATTCCTCATATCAGAGAGATCATATGATAATTGACTTTCTCTGATTGACTTATTTCACTCAGCATATACCCTAGTTTCATCCACGTCATTGCAAATGGCAAGATTTCCTTTCTTTTGATAGCTGCATAGTATTCCTGTGTGTGTGTGTGTGTGTGTGTGTGTGTGTGTGTGTATGTGTGTCTTTATCCATTCATCTGCTGATGGACATCTAGGTTCTTTCCATAGTTTGGCTACTGTGGACATTGCTGCTATAAACATTCAGGTGCACATGCCCTTTTGGATCACTACCTTTGTATCTTCAGGGTAAATACCCAGCATTTGCTGGGTCATAGGGTAGCTTGATTTTCAACTTTTTGAGGAACTTCCATGCTGTTTTCCAGAGTGGCTGCACCAGTTTGCATTCCCACCAACAGTGTAAGAGGGTTCGCCTTTCTCCACATCCTCTCCAACATCTGTCATTTCCTGACTTGTTAATTTTAGCCATTCTAACTGGTGTGAGATGGTATCTCACTGTGGTTTTGATTTGTATTTCCCTTATGCTGGGTGATGTGGAACGCTTTTTCATATGTCTGTTGGCCATCCATATGTCTTTTTTGCAGAAATGTCTGTTCATGTCCTCTGCTATTTCTTGATTGGATTCTTTGTTCTTTGGGTGTTCAGTCTGATTAGTACTTTATAGATTTTGGATACTAGCCCTTTATCTGATAGTTGTTTGCGAATATCTTCGTTTGTCTTTTGGTGTTGACTGTTTCCTTTGCTGTGCAAAAGCTTTTGATATTGATGAAGTCCCAATAGTTCATTTTTGCCCTCGCTTCCCTTGCCTTTGGTGATGTTTCTAGGAAGAAGTTGCTATGGCTGAGGTCGAAAAGGTTGCTGCCTGTGTTCTCAAGGATTTTGATGGATTCTTGTCTCACATTGAGGTCTTTCATTCAATTTTAGTCTATTTTTGTGTGTGTTATAAGGAAATGGTCCACATTTTTCTGCATGTGGCTGTCCAATTTTCCCAACACCATTTGTTGAATACTGTCTTTTTTCCATTGTACATTCTTTCCTGCTTTGTCAAAGATTAGTTGACCATAGAGTGGAGGGTCTATTTCTGGGCTCTCTATTCTGTTCCAGTGATCTGTTTATCTGTTCTTGTGCCAGTACCACACTGTCTTGATGATTACAGCTTTATAATAGAGCTTGACGTCTGGAACTGTGATGCCACCAACTTTGGCTTTCTTTTTCAAAATTCCTCTGGCTATTCGGGGTCTTTCTGGGATTTTCTCTTTGTCACTGAGACTTGTAAGTTTTACTATTAGATAAGGGGGTATGGACCTATTTTTGTGGATTTTGAGGAGGATTCTCTTTGCCTCCTGGATTTTGATGCCTGTTGTCTTTGCCAACTCAGGGAAATTCTCTGCTATAATTTGTTCCAATATTCCTTCTTCCCATCTCTCTCTCACTTCTTCTGGAATCCTGATTATTCTAATTCATCCTATGGTATCACTTATCTCTCGAATTTTCCCCTTGTGGTCCGGTAGTTGTTTGTCTCTCTTTTGCTCAGCTTCTTTATTCCCCGTCATTTGGTCTTCTGTATCCCTAATTCTCTCTTCAGCCTCATTTATCCTATCAGTAAGAGCCTCCATTCTTGATTGCATTAATACCTATTTTTATAATTTCAGCTTGGTTAGATTTTATTTCTTTCATTTCTCCAGAAACGGATTTTATTTCTCTAGAAAGCATTTCTCTAATAGCTTCCATACCTTTTTCGAACCTGGCTAGTGCCTTGAGAATCGTCTTTCTGAACTCTAGATCTGACATTTACCAATGTCTGTATTGATTAGGTCCCTAGTCATTGGTACTGCCTCTTGTTTCTTTTTTTTTTTCCTTGCAGTGAGTTTTTCTGTCTTGTCATTTTATTCAGATAAGAATAAATGAACGAGCGTACCTGGGTGGCTCAGTGGGTTAAGCCTCTGCCTTCAGCTCGGGTCATGATCTTGGGGTCCTGGGATCGAGTCTGCATCTCATCTCGGGCTCTCTGCTCAGCAGAGAGCCTGCTTCCCCCACTCTTTCTCTGCCTGCCTCTCTGCCTACTTGTGATCTCTGTCTGTCAAATAAATAAATAAAATCTTTAAAAAAAAATGAATGAGAGAATAAAATACTAAAAGGGTGGCAAATACCCCAGAAAAAGTATGCTGAGATGGTATCTCACCAAATCAGAAGAGACCCCAAACTGGGGGGAGAAGAAAGGGGGTAAAAATTAATGAAACAATATATGTTAGACTGGTGAATAGAACAGAGCCACCCACTTGATTTTGTATTTTGTTCTCTTAGAAGAAACTACCTCCCAACATTTTAAAGAAAGAAAAACTTATATATATACAAAAATAAGGGTAAACAAAATGAAGGGATGGAATATGACTGTAAAGATAAAAGTTTTTTAAAAAGTTCTAAAAAAGGAATTGATAAGATAAATTGGTTGGAAAAATAAAGAAGAAAAAGAAAAAAAAGAGGAGAGAATGTGCTCAGGCTGGAGACTAGACCAAAGCCCTGTGCTAGATTTAGGGTATATTTTGATCTATTGGAAGAAATTGTATCCCAAGATTTTTTAGAAAAAAAAAAAAAACTACATGTATATAAAAAAATAAGGTTAAATACAATGAAGGATAAAATATGACTATGATAATGAAGGTTTAAAAAGATTTTTTTAGAAAGGTACTGTTGTTGTTTTTTAAGATTTTTATTTATTTGACAGAGATCACAAGTAGGCAGATAAGCAGGTTGGGAGAGGGGAAGCAGGCTCCCTGCTGAGCAGAGAGCCCGATGTAGGGCTCGATCCCAGGACCCTGAAATCCTGACCTGAGCCAAAGGCAGAAGCTTAACCCCCTGAGCCACCCAGGCGCCTCTAGAAAGGTATTGTTAAGATAAACTAGTTAAAAAGCATTAAAAGATGAAAAGTTTAAAAAATTAGAATAAGAAAAAAATAAAATTAAAAAAAATTAACTTTGCAAGACTAAAGATCATGGGGAGAAAGCCATGAATTCCATGCATTGCTTTCCCCTAGCTCTGGAGTTCTGCTGTTCTTCTTGATATGTTAGCTTGGTCTTAGCTGGATGTTTTTGCTGATCTTCTTCTAGGGGAGGGGCCTGGTGTAGTAGTTCTCAAATGTCTTTGCCTCAGGCAGAGTTGCACTGCCCTTGCCAGGGGCCAGTCTAAGAAATCTGCTCAAGTTCACTCTTGGGAGTTTTTGTTACCTGAACGCTTTCTGTAGAGCTCTGGAGGACAGGAATGAAAATGGTAGCCTCCCAATCTCCGGCCCCGTAGGATCTGAGAGCTTGGGGCCTGCTTCTCAGTGCACCCTCAGAGAAAAAGGGTTAATCCATCCCATCTCCCTGGTCTCCGGCTGTGTTCTGAGCTCACCTGGCCTGTGACCGAGCATTTCTGTCTCTGGCGTGCAGCCCTGTTTAGAGTCTCCAAACCCAGCAGATTCCTGCCTCCAGAGGAGAGAGGTGAGTCTCCTTGGATCTGCCACTTGTGGGGTCCCTTCTCAATGAGCAGTGCCCTGACTGTGCCTCGGATCACAGTTTAAGGTAACCCCAAGCTGAGAACTCACTCCTTGGCTGCATCTCTGTAGTTGGTGTCCGGCCTCTCCCCCCACGGTCTCTCTTCCTGTTGTTTTTGGATTCATTTCTCTGTGCATCCTGCCTTTCAGAAAGTGGTCAATTTTCTGTTCCTAGAATTGCTGCTCTTCGTCTCTTTGATCTTCTGTTCGGTTTGTAGGTGTTCAGAATGGTTTGACAGCTATCTAGCTGAACTCCTACGACCAGATGTCCTTTCAGCCTGCTACTCATCCGCCTTCTTGCCTCTTCACCTAAGTGTCCTACTCTTGATCTCAGCTCAGGTCTTCATCTCAGGATTGTGAGTTCAAGCCCCATGTTGGGTTCCATGCTGTGTGTGGAGCCACTGTTTTCCTGTTTTTGTTTTTTTTTTTAAGATTTTATTTATTTGAGAAAGAGCATGAGAGGGAGAGGTAGAATCAGAAGCAGACTCTGCACTGAGCACAAAGCCCAATGTGGGGCTTGATCCCACAACCGTGAGATGATGACTTAAAAAAAAAAAAATGTGGATTCAAGCCCCAGCTCCACCCCTTACTGACTGTGACTTTAGATAATTTAATCAATCTGTGTTTCCATTTCTCTCTCTATGTAAAGGGATAATAATACCTACCTTCTGTGGATTTGGGGAGGGATAATAAGTTTACCTTCTGAGAGTGCTTTAAAGGAGGGGTTAATTAAGTTTAGAGAGGAGAGTGCTTTCCCTGCTGAAGAGAGCCCGATGGATTTCCCAGTGATACACTAAAGCGGCTTACATAGGTAGGGGAGGTAGATGTGCTATACACTAAATACATAGGTAGGTAGGTAGATGTGCTAATAATATATGCTATCGTTATTATGATTATTTTCCTAACATCTTAATGGAGTGTTTCTTACTTAGTAGGTACTCAGTAAATGTATATTGAATAAATGCTTGAGACAAGGGAGAGGTTCTACTAGTCTGATATCTTCCTTCCTTCCTTTATTTATTTGAGAGAGGGAGAGAACATGCACTTGGTAGGGGAGGGACAAGCAGACTCCCTGCTGAGTGGGGAACCCAATTCAGGGCTCATGGGATCATGACCTGAACTGAAGTCAGATGCTCGTCCAGCTGAGCCACCCAGGCACTCCTGTTCTGATACCTTCTAAAACAGTTTTGTTGTTGTTGTTTTGTTTTTAAGATTTTATTTATTTATTTGACAGAGACACACAGAGAGAGGGAACACAAGCAGGGGGAGTGGGAAAGGAGGAAGCAGGCTTCCTGCCGAGTGGGGAGCCCAGTGCAGGGCTCGATGTGGGCTCTTTCCCAGGACCCTGAGATCATGACCTGAGCTGATGGCAGACGCTTAACAACGGAGCCACCCAGGCACCCCTTAAACAGCTTTTTTATCAGTCCTGCATTTAATTTGAAGTAGCCCTGAATTAAGTAAACTCTGCCCAGCATGGGGCTTGAACTCAAAACCCCGAGATCTAGAGTTTCGTGCCCCTTGACTGAGCCAGCAAGGGAGCCCATATACATTATTTTTGTATATTTTATACGTGATGTTCGCTGTTAAGAATTATACATTAAATTTTGAAGAGGGTTTAGGGGGATTGGCAGAAGGTGGTCAGAAGGCATAACCTTCCAGTTTTAAGATAAGTAAGTACTGGGGATACAATGCATAATGTGATGACTATAGTTAACAGTGCTCTGTGATACCATAGGACAGTTAAGAGAGTAAGTCCTTGAAGTTCTCATCACAAGGAGAAAATTCTTTTTTCTTTTCTTTTCATTGTGTCTGTATAAGATGATGGATATGAACTGAACCTATTGTGGTAATCATTTCACAATATATATAAATCAAACCATAATGCTGTATGCATTAAACTTACATAGTGATATGTGTGTTTCTCAGTAAAACTGGAGAAAAAATTGTAGTTATGCTGGGTAATGGATGTTGACTAAATCATCTTCAGTGTATGCATATATGAAATCATTATGTTATATGGCTAAAACTAATGTTATATGTCAGTTATATCTCAGTTTTTTACAAAGGAATGATATATAAAATATATACAATAGAAAACATTTTCAGACTTTTAATCTAGTATATTTTATTAATAATGCATTTTGTTTCTTAATTGCTTTGCAGGTGGATATAAGTATAAAATTATGGAAAAATGGATTCACAGTCAATGATGATTTCAGAAGTTACTCTGATGGTGCAAGTCAGCAGTTTCTGAACTCCATCAAAAAAGGGTAAGTAGTCTTTGTAAATAGAAGGATTATTTTAGGCATGTTTCATTTGGAAGAATCCATGTTATTGAATATAACTAGTTGGCATGAATCCCAGAAGCAATATAAAAATATGGATAAATTTCATTATGTAACTATTAAAGACTTCTGTATACCAAAGACACTTACATACAGTCAGAAGACAAGTGCTGGACTGGGGATACTTGTTACATATATGAAATGCAGATGGAATATATACATAATTTTTAAAAACCAGTAAGAAAAAAGGGACCTTTTATATATTTATACCATTTTATCTACTTAATAACAGAATAGCATGCATTTGGTAAAATGAATGACATTTGTATATTAACATGGGAAGATTTCTGTGGTATATTGTTTTTAAAAAATAGTTTGCAGGGGTACCTGGGTGGCTCAGTTGTTAAACATCTGCCTTAGGGTCAGGTCATGATCCCAGATCTTGGGTTCGAGCCCCACATTGGGCTCCCTGCTCAGCAGGAAGCCTGCTTCTCCTTCTCCCACTCCCCCTGCTTGTGTTCCCTCTCTCACTGTGCCTTTCTCTGTCAAGTAAATAAATCTTTTTTAAAAAATTAAAAATAAAACAGTTCACAGAATACTGAATAGTATATATAGATCAGTACCATTTGTGGAGAAATAAAATAATTACATGGAGTTTTAATGTATGTATAGAGAAAAATCTAGGAGTTGTAACACCAGTTTTGCTGGGTTTTGTTTTGTTTTGTTTTTAAGTACGCTGTAGGCCCATCATGGGGCTTGAACTCATGACCACAAGATGAACAAGAGTTCCGTGTTGGGGGTGCCTGGCAGGCTGGCCTGATGCAGGGCTCAGTCCTAGGACCCTGGTATCATGACCTGAGTCAGAGGCAGACGCTTAATGGACTAAACCACTCTGGCATCCCTATTTTTTTTTTTTAAGACTTATTTATTTTTAGAGAGAGGTCATGTGTGCACCGAGAGGGGGGCAGCAGAAGGAGGAGAGAAGCAGACTCCCTGCTAAGTGTGGAGCCCCATGCAGAGCCCCATGTGGGGCTCAATGCAGAATCAATCCCACAACCCTGAGATGATAAGCTGAGCCAAAATTGAGTCCGGTGCTTAACCGAGTGAATCATCTGGGTACACCTATTATTATTTTTTAAAGATCTATTTAGATCTTTAGAAAATCTGAAGGCACCTGGGTGTCTCAGATGGTTAAGCTTTTGCCTTTGGCTTAGGTTATGATCCCAGGGTCCTGGGATCGAGCCCCACATCAGGAGCTCGATCCCAGGACTTGGTGGAGAGCCAGCTTCTCCCTTTCCTTCTACTGCTCCCCCTGCTTGTGTTCTCCTGCTCTCTCTGTCAAGTAAATAAAATCTTTTTATTTATCTTTTTTTATTTTATTTATTTATTTTTTTTAAAGATTTATTTATTTATTTGACAGAGAGATCACAAGTAGACAGAGAGGCAGGCAGAGAGAGAGAGAAGCAGGCTCCCTGCTGAGCAGAGAGCCCGATATGGGGCTCGATCCCAGGACCCTGAGATCATGACCTGAGCCGAAGGCAGCGGCTTAACCCACTGAGCCACCCAGGCGCCCCAAAATCTTTTTAAAATAATAAAAAATAGGGGTACCTGGGTGGCTCAGTCGGCTCATCCCAGAGTCTCAGGATGTAATCCCGCATGGGGTGGGGGTCCCTGAGTTTGCTTCTCCCTCTGATACTCCTCCCTCTCGTGCTTTCTCTCTCCTTCTCCCATTCTCTCAATAAATAAATAAAATCTTAAAATAATAATAATAATAAATAAAAACCTACTTATTTGAGAGAGAGAGCGTGTGCTCCTTCAAGCTGGGGGAGGGCAGAGGGAGAGAACGTCCAAGCAGGCTCCCTGTTGAGCAGGCTGCCCAGCACAGCTTGGTCCCAGGACCCTGGGATCATGACTTGAGCCTGCAACTCTTGATCTCAGGGATGTGTGTTTGAGCCCCATTTGGGTATTAAGGTTACTTGAAAATAAAGTCTTAAAAAATAAGCTACATTTAGGGGCACCTGGACGGTTCATTTGGTTCAGCCCCGAGCAGGGAGCCTGTTTCCTCCCTGCTCATGTGCTCCCTCACTATCTCTGTCTCTCTCTCAACTGAAATAATAACATTTAGTTATTAATAAATGTTACATTTAGTTTTTTTATTGTAAAGATTATATGTCTCTTATTTCTATATATTTTTCAATTCTGTTTGCATTCTGAGAGTAAGTTTTTTGGAGAAAGAAAAAACATTGGGAGCTTTATCACTTTGTTTCTTTACCTTCCAAGGGAGTTACCTTTGGAATTACAGGGAATTTTTGATAAAGAGGAGGTGGATGTTAAAGTTGAAGACAAAAAAAATGAAGTATGTATGTCAACGAAGCCTGTATTCCAGCCCTTCTCAGGACAGGGTCACAGACTAGGAAGGTGAGTAGGCTCATAGTGTGTTTTCCACACACGGGCGTGACTAATGTTCAGTTTATCGTTGTTTTATGATACAGACCGGCTCTGTAGAGCTTATCGTTTCTCGCATTGGAAATGAGATTTTTCATGTTAACTTTCATGAGGACTCCTGTTTATCTTAGTGTAAATTAACATACGCTGGCAGTACACTAAAAACATCATGAAGGCTTTTTTGATTTTACCAAATTAAAGGACCTGTATTACTGAGGACTTTAGACAGAATTGATGGGTAAATATTTTTCTCCTTTGCACCCACCAACTTAAGCATAGCCATTAATGTTACAGAGTACATATGCTAGCTTCAGATTATAGAGTTACATTTTATAGTTATTAGTGCCTTTAGCATTTATGTTCTATGTTACGTATCTGAATTTTGTGGTAATAAAAATGAAAAAATGCATGATAAAATTAGTACCCCTATCAAAGCCTTTAATTGTTAAATTTTGTAGTCTTCATCATATCTAAATATACTTTATGACAGTATACAAAGAGGTTAGGTGTGTGATTATTTTGATGAATTCTTATAGTTTATCAAGATTGATAAAGTTACCTGTATATTCATCCACACATACAAAAATATTCACATGTGACTTACAGAATGACCAGGAAGTACTTTGCTTCATTTGTTTCCCCCTTTATAATCCAAGGACTAATTTCTATAAAGAACTTAGAATTTTGTTAGTGTTTTTATTTATTCATTTATTTAAATATTCTTAACACCTAACATGGGGCTCAAACTCATGATCTTTGGATCAAGAGTCCCAGTCCCAAGCTCTTCTGACTGAGCCAGCCCAGCCCACTCCTCCACTTTGTTTTTGTTTTGTTTTACTTGTTTTGTTTATTTTTGTTTTAAGAACTTATCATTTCTTATAGAAATTTTAACCTGGGGAGTAGTAGATAAAGGTAAAGTCTATAAATCTTTCAACCCTATTAAATTGTCTATTCTGTAAGGCACTATTAAAATAATTATAATATATTTACATAGCACCCTACAGTCTTACAAATTACTTGGATATGTATAATTTCATTAGGATCCTACGTTCATCATATATGAAGGACATAAGTAATATTAGTATCTTTATGTTATTATTCAGGAAACAGCTGTGACTGTAATATCTTCCTAAAAGGTACACTTAATGTAAAAGTTTTATAGTATTTGTTTAGTGATTAAGTTCTTCTTAATGAACAACTTGCACTTGACTTTGTTGTCTGGCTTTTCTTAGTGCCACCCCAAAAATTGTTTCTAAGGCAAAGAGTATCGAAGTTGAGAATAAAAATAATTTATCCATTCAACTAAACAATCTGGAACCCATCACTAATGTACAGATCTGGTTAGCCAATGGAAAAAGGATTGTCCAGAAATTTAACATTTCTCACAGGTGAGTCTTTCATTTCATTATTTGTCTGAATTTTTTCATGTTTAAATTTCTTTTCAGTTCAGTTAGCAGTTTTTAAGAACTAACCAAGGATCTTACCAGTTCTCTAAACAATATGTCATGACAATAGAAGTTTTTGGACATTAATGAAGTACTTTCAGTTTGTTTTATGGATTATCATTTTTATCAATTGATTGGCCTTCCTTTATAACTAGATATGTAGTTTTTTTTTTTTTTCTTTTAAGACTTATTTATTTCAGGAGGGGAGGGACAGAGGGAGAGGAAGAGAGAGAATCTTAAGCAGACTCCCTCATGAGTGTGAAGCCCAGCACATGATTCTGTCTCACAGCCCTGAAGTTGTGACCCAAGCCGAAATCTAGAGTTGAACACTTGGGGTACCTGGGTGGCTCAGTCAGTTAAGCATCTGTCTTCGGCTCAGGTCATGATCCCCGGTCCTGGATTTGAGCTCCGTGTCAGCCTTCCCTTCTTAGCATGGAGTCTGCTCCTACCTCTGCTGCTCTCCCTGCTCATGCTCTCTGTCTCAGATAAAAAAATCTTTAAAAAATACTAAAATTACATATCTAGGGGAACCTGGGTGGCTCAGTCAGTTAAACATCTGCCTGTAGCTCAGGTCATGATCGCAGGGTCCTGGAATGGAGCCCCACCTCAGGCTCCCCATGCCTCGGGAAGCCTGCTTTTCCCTCTGCATCTACCCCCTCCCTGCTCGTGTTCTTTCTCTCTCTCCTTTTTCCCTCAAATAAATAAATAAAATCTTAAAAAAGAAAAAAAGATTCTTTCTCTCCCCACCTTTCCCTTTGCCTCTCCGCACACACTCTCTTTAAAAAAATACACACACACACACATAACTAGCTCAGAATATATTTTAGTATACCTTATGTGCCTTTTCCCTGATCGTATCTTTTCATTTTGTGCAAGACATACTGTATTCTGAATTTATGTTAATCATTTTCTACTTTTATTCATAGTTTTATCAAGTACATATGTATCTTAAAAAAATACTGAATTGTTTTGCTCATTTTCAAATAATTAGTTTGAATTTTAAAACAGTCATAAAGGGGCACCTGGGTGGCTCAGTTGGTTAAGCAACTACCTTTGGCTCAGGTCATGGTCCCAGGACTCTGGGACCATGACCTGAGCCAAAGACATATGCAGGATCGAGCCCCATGTCAGGATCCTTGCTCAGCGGGGAGCCTGCTTCTCCTTCTCCCTCTGCCTGCTACTGCCAGCTTGTGCTCTCTCTCTCTTTGTTTCAAAGAACTAAATTAAAAAAAAAAAATCATAAATTGGGGCTCTAGGGTGGCTCAGTCAGTTAAGTATCTGGCTCTTGGTTTCTGCTTGGTCATGGTTTCTGGGTCATGAGGTCGAGCCCTTAGTTGGCCCTGCATTCAGTGCTGAGTCCTCTTGACACTCTTCACCCATCCTTCTCCTTCTCCTTCTTCTTTTTTTTTTTTTTTAAGATTTTATTTATTTATTTGACAGAGAGATCACAAGTAAGCAGAGCAGCAGTGGGGTGGGTGGAGTAGGGGGAGAAGCAGGCTCCTTGCTGAGCAGAAGCTGGATATGGGCCCAAATTCCAGGACCCTGAGATGACCTGAGCTGAAGGCAGAGGCTTAACCCCCTGAGCCACCCAAGCACCCCATCTCCTTCCCCTTTTTCTTCCCTTCTGTTCTTCCCCCTACCCCCTGCTCCCACTCTGTCTGAAATAAATAAATCTTAAAAATAAAATCATAAATAGAAAAGTTTTAAAAATACTATAAAGAATTTTTTTCCTATAGGCTTCAAGAGTAAATTGCTAATCTGATGACCATCACCCAAAATACTTTTTTTTTTTCCTTTTGTTAGAGAGAGCGAGCACAGGCATACAGAATGGCAGGCAGAGGCAGAGGGAGAAGCAGGCTTCCTGATGAGGAAGGAGCCCGATGTGGGACTCGATCCCAGGACGCTGGGATCATGACCTGAGCCGAAGGCAGCCGCTTAACCAACTGAGCCACCCAGGCATTCCCACCCCAAATACTTTTGTGTGTTTGTGTTTCCCACAGAGACTTTATCACATATAACCACATTTTGGCCATTTGAGAATTTAACATTAATACACCTCTATGAGCTAGTATTTGGGCCCTATTCAAAGTTTGCCGTTTAATCTGATACCATCCTTTTTACCCAAAGGCCATTCAGAATCACACATTACCTTTCAGGTGTCATGTCTCAATTTGAAATAATAGTTCATCATACTTTTTCCAAGAAACCCTGGTTCTTTTTAGTGGACAGTGGTGCCGAGAAGCCAGGATCTGGGTAGTAGGTATGCTTACTGCTTGATGGCACCACTCCCAGGCTTTCTGAATGGAGAGAGCTATAGGTGTATACACGCATACATATACATACATACGTACCCATTTACATGTGTATTTTTTGTGTCTTTGCATAATGAAAGCATGAGTTCACATAGATACCTCCAGACTCAATATACCACCATTGAGTTTATTCCAGTTTTTTCCTTTCCATATGTATAACTTAATTTCTTCCACAGTGAATAGCCGGGTTTCAATTTTTTTTTTTTTTTTTTAAAGATAGATTTATTTATTTTAGTGGTGGTAAGGGGAGGGGTAGAAGGAGAGAAATCCTCAGACTCCCCACCAAGCATGGAGCCAGTGCTGGGCTCAGTCCCAGGACCCCGAAATCACGACCCGAGCCAAAACCGAGTCAGACTTGGTTAACCAGCTGAGCAACCCAGGCACCCCTCGATTATTCTTAATATATTTACTGATTGATTAATCCTCCTCTATGTAACCAGTCTCTTTTTTCCCTGTTGCCACCTCCCCCACTTGAAGAATTCTTCACTCTGCTTGGTCTTTATCCTGACTGAGTTCCCATTTCAGTTCTTTTCTCTTCCTGCTGCATCTCTGACATCCCCCCAGGCCACTTCAACACCCCGTGTCCGTGACCTCTTCATGCTCCTTGGCTCTGACACTCAGTACCCCTCTTCTCCCCCATGCCTGCTTAGTCTCTTCACCCCTTCCTGGTTCTGACATGCCGCAGTGGCTGCTCCTTCCGGCCCACTCCAGGCCACTTCTCCTACCCCGCTGTTTGGGTACATTCCTCACCCTACTTTGCTTCTGACACTCTGTCCTGGACAACTTTTGTAGGACATACCCCTAACCTTGCTTACACTCTGACCACCCCTGCCTTACCTCCCCCTGCACTGACACCCTCCTCCTGCTTCTCAGGCTCTGACACCAGGCAGGTGGGCAGCTTTCCTGTACAGATGCCTTCTGAACCCTGCTTAGACTGATCCTGTTCCGGGCCACCTCAACTCCTGTCATCATTTCTGGCTCCCATGTTCTGCGCTCCTGGTGGCTTTTGGATCAGGTTCAGTAAGGGGAAAGAAATGCTGTTTTGCTTTTTATTTAAAATTGACATGAATGGAATCATACTACAATTTTTTTTTGAGACTCATCCATGTTGATGTGTGTTGCTGTCCCTCATTTACTTTCTATACTGTATTCCATTATATGAAATCAGTTATCCATCCTATTTTTGTTAGTAGTGTTCTAGGTTTCTATTTGTTTATGTGGCTGTATCAGTCAGCATTGCTCAGTAAACAGCCAGAAAAATCTCATGGCATGGAATAATGAGTATTATGTGTCAGTTGATGTGGATTTACTGATCTCAGCTGGGCTCATTCATATGTTTGCAGATCATTTAAGGGAGCACGAATTTAAGCTACAGATCTGAGTCTAGGTTTACTCCTGTGTCTCTCATCCTTGAATCAGCACCCTACTTGTCATAACAGGGGCAGAGGCACAAGCACATTTACTTGTATCACTGTCCTAACATCCCATTGACTAGAGCAAGTCACATGGCCAAGTCCTGTTTATTGTACACTTTGTAGAAAAGACTAATTTCCTGACCTAACTGCTGTAACATCTTTTTTGTAAAGCAGATGATCTGTTCTGGGCTCCCCATTCTATTTGAGTGTCCATCTAACTTACCTTTTGCCAACTCCATGTTCTCTCTCTCTCTCTCTCTCTCTTTTTTTTTTTTTTGTAAGATTTTATTTATTTTTTGACAGACAGAGACAGCACAGGAATAGAACACAAGTGGGAGAGGGAGAAGCAGGCTACCCACCAAGCAGGGAGCCCGATATGGGGCACGATCCCAGGACCCTGGGATTATGACCTGAGCTGAAGGCACATGCTTAATGGACTGAGCCACCCAGGCACCCCTCCACTTTCTCTTAATTACTTTTTGTTTATTTTTTAAAAGATTTTATTTATTTATTTGACAGAGAGAGATCACAAGTAGGCAGAGGCAGGCAGAGACAGAGGAGGAAGCAGGCTCCCTGGTGAGCAGAGAGCCCGATGTGGGGCTCAGTCCCAGGACCCTGAGATCATGACCTGACCCTAAGGCAGAGGCTTAACCCACTGAGCCACCCAGGCGCCCCTAATTACTATTACTTTTTAATAAAATTGAGTTACTTCTTTATTTTTCTGCATATTTTATCAGTTAGCGGTAGAGCTGTCCTAAAATCTATAGCTATAATTGTGGATTTGTCTATTTCTCCTTTCTTTCTGTTAAAATTTACATATGTTAAAGCTCTGTAATTAGGTCTGTATAGAAGTAAAATTGCAGTTTTTTTCTGATTAATTGACCTTTTTAACACTGAGAAATGTCCCTTTTAATCCCTGATAATTTTTTGTCATAGTTTACCTGATACTAATGTAGTCACATAAGCCTCTTTATGATTAATGCTTGCATGGTGTACATATCTTTCTCTTTAATTTCATTATATCTATGTATTTATGTTTCTGTATATTTAAAGGTATTTCTTGTCAATAGTTACTCAAGTATAGTTTTTATGACTAGGTTAACAGTCTTTTTTGATTCTTGTTTTGTGTTTTGTTTTTAGCTACCACCTATTGAATGTTTTCTATATATTAGGCTCTCTTCAAGGCATTTCACTTATATTATTTCTAAATAGCAAACTACCCTACACAGCAAGAATCAGAGAGCTGATGATCATAATAATAGAAGCATGTGTTCATAATTTTTTAACAATTTCTTTATAAGAGAGGGTGGGGAGAGGCCACAGGGGAGAGAGAGAAAAATATGCAGACTCCACACCAGCGTGGAGTTCAATCTCATAACCCTGAGATCATGACCTGAGCGGAAATCAGTCCATCACTTAACTGCTTGAGCCACTCAGGTGCCCCCGTAATAGAAGCAGCATATGTTTAAATGGTGCCTTAGGATGTTCTTCTGTGACCCAAGTTCTTTCAGATGGGAGGAAGGCAAACTAAACATGTGGAAAATGGAAGAGGGAATTTGTTATTCCAATCTAAATTTCTATATTTTCAGGGAAATAAAATATTTGAATCTCAACTTTCTTTGTCTAGAAGAATACTTGCACCATTTTTAGTAACAAATAGTCACCTAGACTTTTCTTTTCTTGAACAACTAAAGCATTTGAAAAACTCTGGCCAACAGTATTTATTAAGTGATTATTAATCAGACTTTGTTTTTATTTTTTAATTTAATTTAATTTTATTTTTTTTTAAAGATTTTATTTATTTATCTGACATAGAGAGAGATCACAAGTAGGCAGAGAGGCAGACAGAGAGAGAGAGGGAAGCAGGCTCCCTGCTGAGCAGAGAGCCCGATGCGGGACTCGATCCCAGGACCCTGAGATCATGACCTGAGCCGAAGGCAGAGGCTTAACCACTGAGCCACCCAGGCGCCCTATTTTTTAATTTTAAATTTAAAAAGTTTTTAGGATACATCTGTAATTTTGTTATAAAACCATTCTTTTGGGATTCGTTAGTTTGGCATAGTAGCCCAGAAGTAACAGTTGCATGCCTTGCTTCCTGAACTAAAATTTAAGTTACATTATATCCATCCATACATACAAGTTATATCCATACATTATATCCATACATACAAGTTACTTGCACTCATTAATGCTGCAGATCCTGGCCCACATTCCCTTTACGGAGGAGCTGATGTTAAGGGATTGAGTAAATATACAGAAGTTCCTTCTTAAGACTATTTCTTCTCCCCCCAAATTACTTTGCTTTATACATAATTAGGGGTGCCTGGGTGGCTTAGTCTGAAAAGCGTCTCCCTTAGGCTCAGGTCATGCTCCCAAGGTCCTGGGATCGAGCCCTGAGTTGGGCTCCCTGCTTAGTGGAGAGCCTACTTCTCTCCCTCTTCGTCTGCCTGCCCCCCAGCCTGCCTGTGCTCGCTCTCTGTCAAATAAATAAAATCTTCAAAAAATAAATGAATGAAATAAAATAATCAAATTGCCAGTCTGAATAGCAGCACCCAAGAAGCATCACAGTTGGGTTTTTTGTTTTGTTTTTTGTAAGACGAGGGAGATTATTTTTTTTTTAAAGATTTTATTTATTTATCAGAGGGGGGGGGAGAGAGCGAGCACAGGCAGACAGAATGGCAGGCAGAGGCAGAGGGAGAAGCAGGCTCCCTGCTGAGCAAGGAGCCCGATGTGGGACTCCATCCCAGGACGCTGGGATCATCACCTGAGCCGAAGGCAGCTGCTTAACCAACTGAGCCACCCAGGCGTCCCAGGGAGATTTTTTTTTAAAAGATTTTATTTATTTATTTGACAGATCATAAGGAGGCAGAGAGAGGAAGGGAAGCAGGCTCCCTGCCTAGCAGAGAGCCCAGTGTGGGGCTCAATCCCAGACCCTGGGATCATGACGTGAGCCAAAGGCAGAGACTTTGACCCACGGAGCCACCCAGGTGCCCCTTTGTTTTGTTTTTTTAAAGACTTTTTTATTTGAGAGAGAGGGCATGAGAGGGGAGGGGTGAGGGAGAAGCCAGCTCCTCGCTGAGCTCAGAGCCAGATGCGGGACTCGATCCGAAACTCCAGGATCATGACCCTGAGCCAAAGGCAGTTTACTTAACCAACTGAGCCCCCCAGGCACCCTCACAGTTGGTTCTTAAAAAGCAGTGCAGTGCATGTTTTATACCACAGGCAAAGGGAGTGATCACTTTAGTTTGAAATTCCTGTAGTAGATAGAGTCTCTTCAAAAATTAAAGTATTCCATCAACTTTTTTTTTTTTTAATTTTATTTATTTATTTGAGAGAGACAGGGAGAGAGAGCATGAGCGAGGAGAAGTTCAGAGAGAGAAGCAGACTCCCTGTGGAGCCGGGCGTCTGATGCGGGACTTGATCCCCGGACTCCAGGATCAAGACCTGAGCTGAAGGCAGTCGTCCAACCAACTGAGCCACCCAGGCGTCCCCCATCAACTTTTTCTAGATAGTGTTATGCTATATGTTTGTCAGTGGGTCACTTTCTATGCTGTGTTTGCTTTGAAAGGATCTTCAGTATATCTCCAATACTCCTTTCTTAAAGTGTCTTTTTTTTTTTTTTTAAAGCCAGGATTTCAGACAACTCTAATGCTTATTAAGAGTGTCCTCCTTGGGGTGGCTGGCTGGCTCACAAGCTCAGTGAGAGCTTATGACTCTTGATCAAAGGGTTGAGTTCGAGCCCCACATTGGGTGTAGAGATTAATTAAAAATAAAATCTTTTAGGGGCGCCTGGGTGGCTCAGTGGGTTAAAGCCTCTGCCTTTGGCTCAGGTCATGATCCCAGGCTCCTGGGATCGAGTCCCGCATCGGGCTCTCTGCTCAGCAGGGAGCCTTCGTCCTCCTCTCTCTCTGCCTACTTGTGATCTTTGTCTGTCAAATAAATAAATAAAATCTTTTTAAAAAAATATTTTAAAAAGTGTCTTCATAAATGTCCACAAGAAAGGCAATTAGGGGGACCTGTGACTTGGTTGCAAATCAAGGAATGGATTTAGTAGATTGGGATATTTGGAAAGACCATAGTCCTGTAAAATCCCTTCCAAATAGTTGCATGCACTTTCATTATGTGGTACTAGTTTGATCATTCCCAGAGGGTAAAGGACTTCTCTCTCCAGTATAGCCAGTAGTGTTAGAAATTACGAAGTATCTTTGGGTCCAGACAGTTAATTCTCAAATCCTTCTTTTAAGAAATTGGTCTACGCAAACCGTAAGTGACTCTTTTTTTTTTTTTTTTAAAGGCTTTATTTATTTATTTGACAGAGATCACAGTAGGCAGAGAGGCAGGCAGAGAGAAAGGAAGGGAAGTAGGCTCCCTGCTGAGCAGAGAAACCGATGCGATGCGGGGGCTCTATCCCAGGATCCTGGGACCATGACATGAGCGGAAGGCAGAGGCTTTAACCCACTGAGCCACCCAGGTGCCCCAACCATAAGTGACTCTTAATCTCACAAAACAAACTGAGGGTTGCTAGGGGGAGGGGGGTCGGGGAGAGGGTGGTGGGGTTATGGACATTGGGGAGGGTATGTGCTATGGTGAGTGCTGTGAAGTGTGTAAACCTGGCAATTCACAGACCTGTACCCCTGGGGATAAAAATACATTATATGTTTATAAAAAAATAAAAAATAAATTTTTTTTAAAAAGTGCTGTTCTAACACCCCCCAAAAAAAAATTGGTCTACATTGGAGCGTCTGGGTGGCTCATTTGTTAGGTGTCTGCCTTTGGCTCAGGTCATGATCCCAGGGTCCTAGGATTGAGCCCTGCATTGGCGGGGAGCCTGCTTCTCCCTCTCCCTCTGCCTGCTGCTCCCCCTACTTGTGCTGGCACTCTCTGTCAGATACATAAAATCTTAAAAAAAAAAAATTGGTCTACATATTGCAGCTCATTATCCCAAAGCTTAAATTCCTGAATAACCCATTGTTGATGTTCCCAGCAGTTGGTAATTCTTTGCATCCTAATCAAGAGTATGGGCAATAAACTCAGGGCCCTCATTCCACTAATACCTGTGGTGCTAAATTTCATAGTTTTTGGCCTGTTTCTCAAATATTAGAGTGGGTTAGTTCCTTTCCTCTTGTCAGTCATTTTGAGGTGACTGTAAGAGAACTTTCTAAAAAAGTCCCATTGCATAATTGGCTGCTTTTGACTTAGTAGCTTCTCCTGTTAGTTTAAAAGCTTGTTCACGTCTAGGGCGTCTGCATGGCTTCATCAGTTAAGCATCCAACTCTTTTTGTTTTCTTTTAAGATTTTATTTATTTATTTGACAGACAAAAGATTACAAGTAGGCAGAGAGGCAGGCAGAGAGAGAGCAGAGGAAGCAGGCTCCCTGCTGAGCAGAGAGCCCGATGCGGGGCTCGATCCCAGGACCCCGGGTTCACAACCTGAGCCGAAGGCAGAGGCTTAACCCATTGAGCCACCCAGGCACCCCTAAGCATCCAGCTGTTGACTGTGACTCAGGTCGTGATCTTGGGTGGTGGGGTCGAGCCCCGCATCGGGCTCTGCGCCCAGTGAGCAGTCTGCTGGAGATTCTCTCCTCTCCCCCGGCCCGCTCCTGTCCGCAGGGACCCATTCACACTCTCCCTCTCAAGTGAGTAAGTAAATCTCTTTAAAAAAAAAAAAAAAAAAATGCTCATTCACTTCTTTCATCACACTGCAGGACAGCCCAGAAATAATCCAGTCTAAATTTTCCACTGTAAATGATCTGGATCACTGGATTGAGGCCATCATTCTGCTCTGTTGGGTGCAAGACGTAGGTGGGCGAGTCTGGGCTCAGGTACCCACCATCCATAAGGGTGCTGCTGCTTCTCTGGGCTCAGCTCCCATAGCTTCTTCCTGATGCTGCTGCTAGGGCAGGGGCGGCTCTGGCTAACTGGGTTTGCTTCCCTGCATAGCCTCCCCAAGCCCGGCGATGGTCACCATCTCGCCGTAGTCCACAGCAGAGGTGGCCCAGGCTTTGTTTTTTATTTTTTAAAAAAACTTTTTAAGCTTTTTTTTTTCAGCCAGGTACCCCTCTGCCCCCCCCCCAATCCCCCAATACCACCCTTTGTAAATTGGAATGTTTAATCCACTTTTGACATTGATATATAATATCCTGAACTAATTGAGTTTAAGGCTACTATCTTGCTCTTTGTTTTCTCTTTACCCCATGTCTTCTTATTTTTTTTAAGATTTATTTGACAGAACAGGCTTGTGTGCACAAGCAGGAAGAGAGGCAGGCAGAGGCAGAGAGGCAGGGAGAAGTAGACTCTCCGCTGAGCAGGGAGCCCAGTGCGGGGCTCAATCCCAGGACCCTGGGATCATAACCTGAGCCCAAGACAGATGCTTAACCTACTGAGCCACCTAGGTGCTCTTTTCTTTCTTTCTTTCTTTCTTTTTTTTTTTTAAGGTTTATTTATTTTATTTTAGAATGAGCATGAGTGGGAGGGGCAGAAGGAGGGGGAAAGATAATCCCAAGCCGACTCCATGCTGATCGTGGAGCCCCACACGGGGCTCAGTCTCACGACTCTGAGATCATGACCCTAGTTGAAACCAAGAGTTGGGTCCCCAAATGACTGCACCACCCAGGCACCCCTATTCTTTTTTTTTTTTTTTTTTTTTTTTTTCATAGATTTGTTTATCTGTATGGGTGAGAAAATGGGCAGAGGGAGAGAGAGAGAAAGAGAGACTGTTCTAAGCAGACTCCATGCTGATTGCTGAGCCCCACTGGAGACACCAAGAGTTGAACACTTAACTGACTGTGCCACCCAGCACCCCGTCTTACTCTTTTTTTGTCCTTTCTTGCCTCCTTTTGAGCGTAATGTGTACTTACTATTTTTATCCTCTTACAGCTTTTTAGATTTGCATTTTTTTATTCTCTTAATGACAACACAGAGATCATAGTGTATGTCTAAAAATTTTTACTTAAAAAAAAAAAAGATTTATTTATTTATTTGAGAGAGAGAGAGCATGAGAGAGAAGTCAGAGGGAGAAGCAGACTCCCCGTGGAGCAGAGAGCCGGATGTAGGGCTTGATTCTGGGACCCCAGGATCATGACCTGAGCCAAAGGCAGTTGCTTAACCAACTGAGCCACCCAAATGCCCTGCTGTTTTCTTTTCATATTTATAACATTTGCTGTTAGCTTTAGCCTTTCGTTATCCCAACTCTTGGTACCCAAATACATGAGACTGTGTCCTAGACTTTTTTGGCAACTCACACAGCTTTAATAGACAGTTAATGAACTTTAGTGAATTGATTAGGATTCTGTTTTCCATGATAATAGCATAGTTCATTAATTCTGAGTTAAACATTTTTTCCCATTTTAGCCTCTCTGAAATGAGAGTTTATCCTAAAATCCATGGTTGACCACATGACAGTCATTACATAATTACCTTTTTCTTGGCATCTGCCTCAAAGCATGCAGAACAAGTCTCAGCTAAACAAAAATCATCTCAGAGACAGTTTCTTTTTTAAAGAAATTCTTTATCACCAACACACCTGTTAATACAGAGGGCTGGTATAATGTGGAAAAATACGTACCAGGGGCGCCCGGTGGCTGCCGGTTAAGCCTCTGCCTTCAGCTCTGGTCACGATCCCAGGGACCTGGGATCAAGCCCTGAATTGGGCTCCCTGCTCAGTGAGAAACCCGCTTCTCCCTCTCACCCTGCTCATGCTTTCTCTCTCTCTCTTACAAATAAATAAAATCTTTTTTTAAAGATTTTATTTATTTATTTGACAGAGATCACAAGTAGGCAGAGAGGCAGGCAGGGGAGGTAGGGGAGGCAGGCTCCCTGCTGAGCAGACAGCCCAGTGTGGGGCTTGATCCCAGGACCCTGAGATCATGACCTGAGCCAAAGGCAGACACTTAACCCACTGAGCCACCCAAGCGCCCCTCAAATAAAATCTTTAAAAAAAAAAAAAAAAAAAGAGAGAAGAATGTGTACCACATTATGACCGAATCAAAAGTGATTGAAAGGATCTGAGTCTGAACAATGTTCAAGTATTAAAAGAATGGCTTAACCATTTTATTCTAATAGAAGCACATGCTTGATTTGAGAAATGTTTACATGAAATTGTGCTTTCAATAAATATAAAAATTCTACATGTTAAAGTATTTTGTCATAATCTGGATTTTTTTTAGCAAAACATAAAGTGATGTGTTTTAAAATCACTGGCATCTTAGTTGTAATGAACTCTGTATGCGTTCTCTCTAAATACATACACATAGGGGTGCCTGGGTGGCATAGTGTTTAAGCGCCTGCCTTTGGCTCAGGTCATGGTCCTTGATGGGATCAAGCTCGCATCAGGCTCCGTGCTCACAGCAGGAGGCCTGCTTCTCACTCTTCCATTCCCGCTGCTTGTGTTCTCTCATTGTCTCTCTCTCTATCAAATAAATAAAATCTTTAAAAATATATACATACATACATATTTAGGTGAACATAACTTTGAGCTGACCTCCAAAATTGCAGTTATTGTAGTGTTGATTATAATAACTGCAATTCTGCCTACACTGAGTTAGGAATTTTACTAATTGTGTTTGAAACACAGCATGACCTGGTATTTAAGAGACATAGCCTGTATCTGTGTAATAGTACTATAGTGTAGTACATATATGATCCATTCAGAACCAGTTAAAGATAAATAAACTTTATATTATAGGAACTTCCAGATACACACATGTACCCAAACAAAAGAGAAGACATAGTAATTCCTCATTCAGTTCTAATGAACTGTTTTCAAGGAAATCTTAGACTTCGTATAGTTTCCTATTAAATATTTTAATGTATAACTCTAAAAGGGATGTACTCTATAAAAATGTAACCATAAAATTATATAGGACTGATGAGTCACTGTACTCTACCTCTGAAACTAATAATATATATTAAATTTAAAACAAAGTATAAATAAAAATGTAACCATAATACTTGTCACACTGAAGATAATTAATAGTAATTCCTTACTATCCAGGATCAGCCTTTAAAAAGATGGCCCAAATGATCAGTTCTATCATAATTTGACTATTCTGTGTATTAACATAACTAGAAAGATATCTTCAGCTTATTACCTTACTAAATTTACTCAGGTTTTCATAAAATTATATTAATAGTTTGTGCTGTTTTACAGGATAAGCCACATCAAAGACTTCATCGAAAAATACCAAGGATCTCAAAGAAGTCCTCCCTTTTCCCTGGCCACAGCTCTTCCTTTCCTCAAATTGCTAGATGAAACACTCACATTGGAAGAAGCAGATTTACAGAATGCTGTAATCATTCAGAGACTCCAAAAAACCGCTGAACCTTTTAGAGAACTTTCATAACATTGATTTTTGATACACTGAGTGGAAAGTTTGCAGAGAAATGATGGTTGTAAATGAACATCCAAACCAAAATGAGGGAAAGGAAGTGAGATTCACTGGACTTCTGGTTCAAGCACTATTTAACTCCCTCCTGATGAGAAGATTTTTAAATAAGTACAAGTTAGGAAAGTGAACCATGACTGGAAACTATATTCAGTGCACTTTTCCCAAAAAGCTGCTCAGAAAGAAAACTACACTTATTTTCAAATACCAGTTAGTTATTCAACAATAAGGTATATTAAATCACTATATATCATATAGAATCTTAATGTGTATAAGTTAGCAAATATAATCACGGCACCATTCATTCAGATATTCCCAAACAGCAGCGGTATGTTCAGATGTTAGCTGTCTCAGATTTTTGAAATGACAATACATTAAGAAATTTACATGGCAGGTTAAAACATCAGTGTAATGATTTTACATCTGAGATACAGTCAGAAGGCTGGAAGGAACTGCTTTCACCAGAGCTATGCCTGAACCTCAAAATGTTCTCAATTTTTACTTTCTAATGGTGAAATATACTCATTTGGCACAGTATCTAAAATGTATTTTAAGAATAAAACTGCAGCTTAGTATAATGTCAGTATTAATCTGCCTACTCACATTTTGACATTTTCAAGAAGTGTAATTTTTAAAAATTTCTTTTCTATGCAGGAACCCTAGTTCAGCCGTTATTTTGTTTTCTTTTGAAAATTAGGGATTTGTTTTTAGCTAACATTTTTGAGTTAGCCTTTCATTTGCTACCACTCACTTAGAATCTAATGCTTGTGTTGACACATTGCTATTTAATATTTTTTAACTGCATCAGATAAAGTATGGCTTTCAATTCCATATATATCAGAGCCAACCTGGGTATATATTAAAGGATTATTTATTACATTCTGATGCCACTAAGGAAAACATGTTTTGTATCTTAGTCTTTTAATTCAAACTGGTTAGACTTCTATATTTCACTGTCAGATTGAATTCCCTTGCCTGAAGATAAGTTTAAGAAGTTTTTTTTGCAAATTCCCTATTGAATCTTATTTAAAGCAGAATTTACATTGAATGTGCCAAGGAACTAAGTAGCCATACCTATCAGCAGTAATGTTCACAGGGCACTGGGTATCTGCTGGAAGAGCAGTTCTCAGACTTTTTGGTCCTGAGACCTTTTGTTTATGTGGGTTATATATATGATACTGAAAATAAATTATAAAATATTTATTCATTAAAAATAATAAGCACATGTTAATATAAAACCACATTTTATTGAAAATGCATTTTCTAAAAAATTCAGTGAGTAAAGTGGCATTGTATTCCATTTTTTGCAACTGTCTTTACCATCTGACTTAGAGAAGACAGATGGACTCTTGTATCTGCTTCAGCTTTCATTCTGTTGGATGTTGCACATCGTGTGGCCTCTGGTAAATGCTGCTGTATATTCACTAGAGAAGTGGGGGCAAATAATGTCTTAGTTTGGTTATGAAAACAGTTTGACTTAGGGACCTCCTGCAAGAACCATTCTTACAAAGCAGTTTACAGTGATTCTCGAGTCTTAGTGTAAGAATCACTAGGGAAACACTTCAGAGTATCTGTTCCAAGCATCTGCCACACACATTCTGATTCACGGTATCTGGGATGGGTCCCAGATCTCTGCATTTGCAAGATCTCAAGTGATTTTTAGGTATGTAGTAGAAGAACCATTCCTTCACTGTGCCTCCACCCTAAGAAAATAAACCTGCGTGTTTCACCAGGAACAGTGGAAGAAGACTCTCCACTCAAATGGGACTTCTGGACCTTTTAGGTTTAATCCTTTCTCTCCCACGGTTGGTTCTTAGACTGTTGCCCTTTAACTCTTAATCATGTTATAAACCTGTACTCCTCTTCTCCAGGCAGCCTCTTCTGAGGCTGGAACATTTAAATGAGATTTTCATTAGAAGCTCATGAATAACGAAAGGGAAATACACACAACTAGATGTCTTGTGTTCGGGTCCCTAACAAGACTGCTTCCTTTTCTAGCTCACAGCCTTCCATAGGGTAGAGGCTTAATCTTTTTATCAGGAAGAGAGGAAGGGCAAAGGAGAGCCTTTTCCTTTTGTCATTTACTTTCAGAAGTGAACAGATAGATAATAGAAAGTACTGTCACAATGTTTACGGCTGTAGTAGAGCCACTCCAGTGAAATACAACGGTATTCTTAAAATGAGGGGATGGTAAACATCAGTGAACGCTTTCAGATATAAAAATATGATGATGGTTAATATATTTTTCAAGAGTCTGTAAGAAAAGGTTTCCTATAGGCCTGTCATGAAGCTTTGTATATTTTAATTTGCATAGTCTATGTGATTCTCCATATATTTCTGTCAAAGGGCTTCTCATTGGAAATACTTTCTCGTACCTATTAAAAAAACCTCCTTTGTGGATTTTCCAATTTTTAATTATCTATCCAGAATATACATTGGAGGTTTTCTTGTGTGTACATGTAAAATATACCCCAGTGAGAAATTCCTATGGAGAAAGACCCATCATCAGCAATACTTCATTTCTGTAACTGTGAACACCTTCGTTAATGTGAATAATACTCTCAGAGGTTTTCAAAATGAGAATCATTCGCTAAAGCTTTCTACCTTAAAAATAGAAAACTGAAAGGCTGTTAATTCAGTGTGTGGATTATGTAAAACGTACTGATGTTAGAAGATATAAATTGAATTTGGTGAGGGAAGGCAAACTTGAAAACAAAACATTTTAGGTGTGGAATACAGTTTGACCTACGTAGTTGTTTCAAAACTCATCAGTCTCTTGAAAATCATTGTTTAGGCTGATACAAGAAGTACATTTCTGGTTTTACAGATTCTGATTTAATAGTTAAATTAGTATGCATTATGCTGGCTGTAAAACTGTTTTTATTTTATTTTATAGACTTTTTTTCATTCAGAACACTTTTCCTTATGTTTCATTGTGTTGAAAATACGGTATTATGCATCTGTTTCAGTGCCTTATTTTGAAAGCAATCTTTGGCTAACAGTTAAAGAATGTCTTAAGAATGAAATAATAATTCATTAAAAGGATCTGTGAAATAATCTACAGTTGTTTCTTACACAGTAGTTGCATCTGGGTGTATTTGTTACTTTTATTTGGCACTGGCAAAGTCATTCAGTTTGAGAATCAACATTTATTAGGTGCCTTCTGTTTACCAGGTACTTTAATCGGTGTTACTTTCATTTAATCCTCAGAAAGGTTAAAATGTGGTATTTTAAATAGGTGCGTTTTTTAAAAAACCATTTGTGTCCTGAGTTGAATTAGGATGAAGACTCCTTGGTAGGGTTTACTTCTTTGTTCTTTCTCTAAGTACAAACCATTTAATTAAGAAATTGCTCATCACGCTAATCTTGAGATAGAAGTGGCTTTTTCAGTAAACTAATATCTGGCTCTTTGTCATTAGCTTTAAATATTTTTTTCACAGATAATTCATATTCTTTGAAGAAAATTGTAAAATGCTGAAGTGATCTTTAAATCACCTATTTCACCTTTCAAATAATATAACCACTAATAACATTTTGGTGTGCATCCTTTCAGGTATTTTTAAGTGAGTCAGTTTTTATATTAATTAAAAGGCTTCTTGGTTATTGCAGTGCTGTTTTGTATATTGAAGTCTAACATACTTGTCTGTAACTAAAAATTACATTCAGAACATGCAATCACTTTAACTAGAATAATAGCTATTAGGGACAGATGCCTTTAAATTACATTTTTTGTGCAGAAGCCAAAAAATGCAGGGTTTCTTCTTTTGCTTTTTTTCTTTCAAAATTAAAATTATGGTAGTATATGCAACAAAGTACAGATATTGGGAATGAAGTGCTTCCAGACCTAAAAATGTATCAAATGATGTATGTAAAAGTAGATTATCCAAAGAAACTGCAGCTTGAGTTTCCAAGGAATTAAATATTTAACACATGTATTATCTGAGTATCCTTCCACAATCAAGAAAACGGAAGGTACCCATTTTGTAGGTTAAAGAATTGAGGCATATGTGCAGTATATATACAAATAATCATTACTCTGTACCCCTGAAACTAGTATACGGTTACATGTCAGTTATACCTCTAATTAGAAAAAAGAATTGAGGCATTGAAAATGGATGATTTAAACTGGGTAGTATATACTTTAGGATTATATTTAGCTGTACAGAAAAATCTAAAGTAATAGTGACTTACAAAACAAAACTTTATTTCCATGCAAAAGTTCATAGGGAAGCAGTTCAGGACTGGGAGATCAGCTTCATGAAACTTGAGACTCCCGTGCTGTTATTCTGCTGATGCCAGCATTTAGCCTCAGGCAACAAGAGAGCTGCTTTTGCACCAGTCCATCTGATGGAAAGAAGCACACACACCTTTACTTTTAAAAGCAGAAAAACAAAACAAAAATGGCTTTATTGGGATGTAATTTACATACCTTACCATTCACCCAATTAAAGTCTACAATTCAGTGGTTTTAGTATAGACACAGAATTGTGCAACCACCACCACAGTCTAACTTTAGGATATTTTCATCCTGTCTTCACCCCTGTACCCATTAGTCAGTCTACCCAAAGTCCTAGGCAACCGCAAATGTACATTCTCTCTGCAGATTTACCTATACTGGACATTGCATATAAAGGGAAGCATACAGTACATGGTTTTTCCATCTTCTCATTTAAGGTTTCTAAAGTTCACCCATGTTCTTTTTTGGAATAATAGTCCATTGTATGGATATATACCTACCACACTTCATTTATCCATCAGTTGATGGACAGTTGGGTTTCACTTTGGGTTACAAGTAATGTGGCTATGAACGTTTGTGTTCACGTTTTTGTGTGAACATGTTTTTTTCTGGAGTATATACTTAGGAAGAATTGCTGAGTCTTTGGGTGATTCCAGGTTTAACTTTTTGAAGAGCGGGATTTCCATAGTGCCTCCACCGGTTACATACCACCAGCAAGGTGTCATTTCTCCACACCCTCCCTGATGCTTGTTCCTGTCGGCTTTTTTAATCCTAGCCATCCAGTGGTGTATCTTGCAGCTTTGTATTTCCTTAATGACGTAAGAATCTTCTCATGTGTTCATTGTGTTTGGAGAAATACCTATAGAAATCCTCCCATTTTACAATTAGATTGTCTTTTATTGAGTTTTAAGAATTCTTTATATAATCCAGTACCAGTCTATGATTTGCAGATAATGCTTCCATTCAGTGGGTTATCTTTTCAGTGGTCGGATGGTTTGCTGCACAAAAATTTCTCATTTAGGGGCGCCTGGGTGGCTCAGTGGGTTAAAAGCCTCTGCCTTCGGCTCAGGTCGTGATCCCGGGGTCCTGGGATCGAGACCCCGCATCGGGCTCTCTGCTTGGCGGGGAGCCTGCTTCCTCCTCTCTCTCTCTGCCTGCCTCTCTGCCTACTTGTGATCTCTCTCAAATAGATAAAATCTTAGAAAAAAAAAAAAAATTTCTCATTTAGATAGTCCCAACTTATGACGCCCTAACAACAGTTGTCTAACCTAAGGTTATGATTTGCTCGTTTTCTTCGAGGTGGCTTATAGTTTTAGCCTTTACACTTAGGTCTGTGGTGCATTTTTGGTTACTTTTTGTGTGCGATGTGACCCCTTAACTTGGAGGGGGAGCTTCTTTGGCCAACTGCCTCTACACTGCTCTGCTTCCGTTCACCGGCCCGAGTTACGTGGCTACACCCATCACATCTGCGCGAGGCTGGACAATGTGTGTTTCAGGCATCTTGCATCAAATGCGGATTGTAAACCTTTTCGGCCATAGTCCTAAACAAATCAGTTCTATTGCTTCGCTTTTCAAGTAAATAGATCTGGCGATTTTTCACCCGCGAGGATTGAGCAGGGTGATCAGCGCGAAAGGGCGCTGGTTCTCACTCCCTCCGGGACCTGCTCCTAGGACTGCAGTTCCGAGGGACTTACCGGCCTTCGCCCCCTACCCCAGCCGCCAGCGAGTTTGGGCTCTCGGGGGAAACGAACCGGCGCCCTTCGCGTCTTCTCGCCGGCTCCCGCGGCCCGCCCCTCGCCGCGCCGCGCCCACTCGGCCCCCGGAGCCGCCCTCCCCGCGGGAGCCGGGGCGCCGGCCGGGCGATAACGCCGCAGGGCCGCGGCCGCGGGCGGAGCTGCCGTGCGCCATGGCCGCGTCCCCCGGAGCGCCCCGGGCCCCCGCCGTCGAGGCGCCGCCGCTCCAGCCGGACGCGCGCACCTTGGACCGCGGCTCGGTGAGCGCAGGGCGAGGGGCGTGGGGGAGCCGGGCCTGCGCGAGGGAGGCGGCGGGCAGGGGCGCTGGCCCCGGCGTTCAGCCTTCTGAGCCCCCCTAATAGAGCCGAAAGGCCGAGATACTCGGGAGCGCCAAAGAGAACAGGGAAACTGAGTCCCAGACTATGGAGGTAACTTGCTGCGTTGAGTCCGCTAGGCTGGCAGGACAGGGGCCAGCCTCTGGTCTCCTGGTTCTCCCCGCCACAGTCCAGGTCTTCCCGGAGCTCCCCGGCCCCCGGGCAGGTAGGACTTCCCGCTGCGTGTGGGGGGCCGCCTCCCCTCCCCAGTCTCCGAGAGCAGCCTGGCACCGGCTCGCAGAGACGACTTCTGGCAAGCAGGCTTCCCAGTGAGGGTGGAGGGCAGGTGGGAAGCTGGGGGTGTCCTCAGGCCGTCCTCACCCCTGCGTGGATGGGGCCGCGCACCAGCCGGTCAGGGTGGCTGTGTCCAAGAGGGGGCAGGACCCAGGAGCTTCGTGGGGACAAAGCTCCGTCGCTTGCTCCATGCTCAACGCGACCGTGGTCTGCGGCTTCACTTCAGCCCCTCCGTTCTCTCCCTTAACTCAGTGCTTCCTGTCAGACATCTCAGAGCAAAGGCCCGTGGCCCCCAAGAAAGAAAGGGAGATAGGGAGGCCCCCTGGGGACCCTCCTTTCCCAGGGAGATTTAGAAATTCAGGGGCAGATGAATGGCAGGAGGGAAAACCGACCTTGGCCAGAGAAGCGCCAGCATCTAGTTCTCATAACGACCTCCTCGGCGTCTTTCACCCCATTTTACATGGGAGGAAATGAAGCCCAGTCCCGCTGAAATGCCCTAGAAGTACCTTCTAGTAGGGCTAGAAGTAGCACACAGAATTTGAATCCCAGTTAGTCCAATGCTAAAACTTGTGCTGGGTTAACTGCAAAAGACTTAAGAAGTTCAAGTAGGTGAAACTGCTGTCCGCAGGCCTCCAAGAGTAGTTTCAGCCGGAAGTTCTCTTTCAAGTGACCTCTGTGTGCCAGAAGCTTGCTAGGAGGGTTGGGGGGAGGGGGGCAGAGGCACAGGGGGTGCTGTGGGGCTATCATGTTGGATTCTGCCTCTTACAATTTCTGGAAGTTGAAATAATGTTCACACAAGCGTCAGAAAAGGAGAGGACATCCTGCCTCATGTGTGGGTTTCTTCTGCGGGTAGGGAGAGCGTGCAGAGGATATGATAAACCATTATCTGGCAAGAACCTCCCTTCAGAAGTGCCCATGTGGGGTGTCCTGCAAGATACTAAAATGGGTGAAGTCATCGTCCTCTCCACTCTCCCTCCCATCCCCTAGCAAAGGATCGAAAGGAAGGATTCCCAGCATCTTTTGAAGAAACAGCCTTTTCCCTAGTCTTCATGACACTGATTTCTTCAACAAATGTATATAGCATCTGCTATATACCAGACATGGTTCTAGGTAATGGGGACATGGTGGTGAATAAAAATTATAGCACGTGCTGTCAGAGAGTTGACGTTCTCTTGGGAGAGGCAGGAAATAAATGAGAATGTATTAGGTATTAGGTACACTAGAGAGAGAGAGTTGGGTAGTCAGGGAAGGCCTCTGTGAGGAGATGACATTCAGGCTTGAATGGCAAGGAGTCAGCTCTGCAGAGACTGAGAGGAAGAACCCTCTAAACAGAAGCAACGGGAAGTGCAAAGGCCCTGAGGCAGCAACAGGCATGTTCGTATTGAGGCATAGCAAGGAAGGTACCAAGGTTGAGGAGAGCTGTCCGAAGTGAGGTGGGAAAGGGGCTGGGGGCTGTTTGGGTGGGCTCCTGTAGGCTAGATGGGAAGGACTTGGGATTATATTCAAACTGCAGTGGCAAGCTGCAGTTGGAGAGTTTTAAGCAGAGATGAGACAGGATAAAATTTATGTTATAAAAAGATCACCTTGGCTGCTGGATAGAGTGTGGGCAGTGGGGAATGAGCAGAAGCTGGGAAGCCACTTAGGAGGCCACTGATAGATTTGGTGAGGGAATTGGGAAAGAGAAATCAAGGTTTGTGGCCTGAGCTGCTGAGTGGACATTGGACATTGGGGCCATTTAATGCAATAAGGACAATAGGGTTAGGAGTTGGTTTAGACAATGGATGGAAATCAGCAACTGTGTTTGGACCCTGCTAAGCTGAAATGCCTGGTAGGCAACCATGTGGGTCTGTTAGTAGGCAGTCGAATATTCCAGTCTGGAGTTCACTGGATAGCTTAGAGCTTACGAGATATATATCTGTCTCACGCACACGCACACAATGCACTCACATGCACACACAAACACCACTTGGAGTCATGAACATTACTTTGTTTCAGTGGTGGGCTAGTATATAGTCTCCCCAGGAAAATAAAGAAAGCAACTCTGATTTGTAGTGTTTGCTGATTCCTGTGGTATAAATTCACCACAGCTGATTTCAGGCTGCCAGTAGTTCGAGGACTGGCCAAGGTCCTGGACATTTTTAACCATCAGCTCCTGCAGCAAATAACACTCAGCTTCATCAAGACACCTCTTGAGGGCGCCTGGGTGGCTCAGTGGATTAGGCCTCTGCCTTCGGCTCGGGTCATGGTCTCAGGGTCCTGGGATTGAGCCCTGCATCGGGAAGCTCTGCTCAGCAGGGAGCCTGCTTCCCCTTCTCTCTCTGCCTACCTCTCTGCCTACTTGTGATCTCTCTGTCTGTGTCAAATAAATATATAAAATCTTAAAAAAAAAAAAAAAACACACCTCTTGAAACTGGCAGGAATACTCTGACACAGAAGGCTTCAGGAGATACAGTGCTTTATTCAACGTCACACCGGGAGTTGGTGGCAAAGTTGGGAGCCTCCTGACCCCCCCAGTTCACTCTGGCTTGCTGACTCGGAGCACAAAGCAGACTGCAGGAGGAAGCACTGAGAGGGGAAAAGGAAGAACTTGTCCCGTGGAATGTGGGATCTTTGAGAGGTCACAGCTTAGGATTTTTTCCCCCTCTCTGTCTCACTTCCCTTTACGATGATCTAGGGCAAATGAGGACTGAGAGGTTTCTGGAGGAACCCTCAAGACAAAGGGACGTCAGGATGCTCATGGAGGCTCAGAAGGGTATGGGCGACTGTTGTGTATCTGCACAGGCTGGGGGCTTAGCTCCTGTGTTTCCCCCCAGGACAGCAGAGCCGGTCAGCTCTCATTCTGTACCAAGGTGTGCTATGGCATTGGTGGGATCCCCAACCAGGTGGCCTCCAGCGCCACAGCCTTTTACCTGCAACTGTTCCTGCTTGATGTGGCACAGGTGAGTGTGGGAAGCAGCCCAGGGCCCCCTGTTCCATCTTCCTTGGTACCCAGTTCTCCCGCCCCAACCTGTACTTCCCCGGATAGATAGCACTTCTGTCCCCAAACTGACAGTAAGCCAAATGCCTTTGAGGGCAACCCCCACAAGGATGTTTACTGCAGGCTGTTTGTGGTGAAAAATGGGGAAACTATGAATGCCCAGCAATATAGAAGTAGTTGGATAATAAGTTGTGTAAGAGCCACATAATGGACTGTTGTGTAGCCATTCAAAAGGAAGAGCTAGATCTGTACCAGTTGGCTTGGAGGGAGTTCCATGATGCACTGTCAAGTGAGAAGAAAAGTTGCTTTTAGAGTATACAAATTGGTTCTATTTTAAGACATGCCCCATATATGTAGGTACATGGGTATGTGAAGGATGTGACTATACGTGGTCCAGATACAGGCATGAAGAAAATAAATGACAGAAGATATACACAGGCTGTTCCTGTTGCCTATAGGAGGGAATGTGGAGGACAGAGAGTAAGCAGGAGGAGAGATTTCTCATACTGTACCCATGATTTTGTTAAATGACACTCATATGATCTCATTTATGTGAAGTTATAAATTATGAATGCACAGAAATAAATGCCTGAAAGGGTGATCACCAAAAGGCTCCGGCAGTTATCTCAGGATGGGGAGACTTCAAAGGAGTTTTGCTCAATATTTTTCTGTACTGCTTTTGAATGTTATTTTATAACGAGTGTGTCATTTATGTAATCAGAAAAGTTAATAAAACATTGTCACTGTGAAACAAAAAGCCTACCTCTGTCACCCTTCTTGTTCAGATAAGGGTCCCCAAGCCTTCTCCAAAAGCGCCTGGGCAAGAGTGGTAATGGGAATGTGGCAATGTGTGGCTGTCCGCTCCTCCCCTCCCCCTCTCTTCACTAGCGCAGCTGTGCCCTGAGAACCTTCTGGATTTGTGGCCGGGGAAAGAGACCTCACAGACCTTTCTCCTGGCAGGTAGGCAGGCCTAGACACCCTCTCTGACCCTGCCAGGACTCAGCCATCCTTCCGCCTGTGCTTTTCAGATCCCTGCTGCCCAGGTGTCCCTTGTCCTATTCGGAGGGAAGGTGTCTGGGGCAGCTGCCGACCCTGTGGCTGGGTTCTTCATCAATAGAAGCAGGAGGACAGGGTCTGGACGCCTCATGCCCTGGTGAGCAGCCCCATAATCCTCAGGGTCCTGGCTTCCAACCCTGGCCTGATGCCATCAGGTTGTGACAGCCCCGCTTCTTAGTGGAAATCCGTGTGGATGGTGAGACGACCAGATGGTTATAGGCGCCGGACTAGGTTAGGCTGAGCCAGGCAGGAGTTCAGAGACGTTCTTGGGGACTCTCCGTCACCAGGAGGCACAGGGCTGGACAAAGCCTTGTAGGCTCCCGGACTAATTGGGGGGGTCTGTGTGTAGCCAGGGTGGGCTGGAGGCCTTGGAAGTCGTCATGGAGGATAGGCCTCACTGGTGCTCCAGGGTCCTGGAGACTGGGAATGGCAAGGCCAACCTCCAAGTGCCCCCCGAGGTCTGCAGTGAGTGACCCCACACCCCCAGCTACCACCACAGCCCATCAGCCACCTCTCCCTCTCCTTCTCCATGGTGTGCACAGGAGCCCAGGGCTCCTGTTGGGGGCAGATGACTTCTTCATCCAGAAGGGTATGGTGGTTCCAGGTTTGCCTTCGTGTCCCCCATCCCGCGCCCCACGCCCGCTGTGCTCCCACAGGGTGCTGGGCTGCACGCCCTTCCTCACCGTGGCCTACTTCCTCCTGTGGTTCCTGCCCCCCTTCACCAGCCTGCGGGGCCTCTGGTACACGGGCTGCTACTGCCTGTTCCAGGCCCTGGCCACGGTAAGCCGGTGGCCCTGCTGCTGGTCAGTGGCCACCGGGAGGTGTTGTGTGGAGGGGAGAGGGCAGGTGGCCCCCAGGGACCCACTGCCCGCCGCGGCTCACCCCTCCCGCCCTCCGCCCCCTACTCTGGGTTTGGGGGGCATCCGCGGGGACATGCCAGCGGGGTCGTCGGGGTTGGGACGGGGCGGGGGCGGCGGGGCCCAGCCTGAGCCCGGCCCGGGCGCCCGCAGTTCTTCCAGGTGCCCTACGCGGCGCTCACCATGCTCCTGACCCCCTGCCCGAGGGAGCGGGACTCGGCCACCGCGTACCGTGAGTGCGGGGCGTGCGCGCGGGCGGGGGGCAGCGGACCCCGGGCCCGCCAGCGCCCGTCACCCGGCGCCGCTCCGTCCCAGGGATGACCATGGAGATGGCGGGGACGCTGATGGGAGCCGCCGTCCACGGGCTCATCGTGTCGGGCGCCCACGGGCCGCACAGGTGCGAGGACGTCGCGCTCGCCCGGCCGGCCGTCGTCTCCCCCGACGCGGTGAGTGTCCCTGCGGCCCGGCCTCTGGGCGTCGCCTCTCCCGCCCTCCCGCTCCTCCAGCCGGTGCCCCCGCGGCCCGCAGCCCGCTCACCCCGCTTCTCCGCCCGGGCGCCTTCTCAACGGAAAGCAACAGATCGCAGAGCAGCGGGAGGGGAGAGGGATGGGAAAGGGCCGCAGGCAGGGGCAGGGGGGAGGGGCTGGCGTCCCTGCGGCGCTCGGGGTGACACCCCTCCTGTGGCCGGTCCCACCCCGGCCTCACCCGCAGCGTGCACGGAGAAGGGGACACCTGAAAGCAGTTGCTCCTCGTCTCCCTGCAAACCAGATCTCTCCCCAGCAGCTAAGTCCGCGCCCCTGTTATCCAGCCAGTTCAGCTCTTCTTCCCTTCAGCAAGTGATGTGATTGTCCGGAGCCCCGGGAGCCAACATTTACTCCTCCCTCTCCAGCCATGACCCCCACTCCCACCCATTACCAAATCCCATGCGCCTGCTCGGCCCCAGATCTTCTGCACCTGGCATCCCCAGCATCTCCCGGTCACCCCAGGTCACCCCAGTCCTGCATCAGTCTCCCACAGAGTACCCCAGCCTCCAGCCACTCCCCCAGCCCGGTCAGGGTGACATTGGAAAGGAGTTCCATCTGGGTGGCCCCCACCTTCAGGACCCAGCTGGGCCTGGCTTCGGTTTGTGGCCTCTCCACAGTGTTCCCTGCATCATTCTTCTTTGTCATTTAGGAAATAGCTCAGATTTACAAAACGTTATCCAGCTGTGGTTCTCCAAGTGTGGTCCCTGGGCAGCAAGCAGCCTCAGCATCACCTGGAAACTTGTTAGAAGGGCAGATTCTTGGGGCCCTGCCTAGAACTACTGATTGACAAATTTGGGGGAGGGAGCCAGCAGTCTATGTTGTCTGAACAAGCCTTCCAGGGGATTCTGACCCCTACCAGCGCTCGAGAATCGGTGGTATGAGAACAGTACCACACCAGGGGCCCTGCACCGGCTCAAGAAAACATTACAGTGGAGTCCTGTGTATCCATCCCAGCCCTCTCCTCAGGGCCAGCTACAAAACGGGCCCATGAACACTGCAAAGTGCAAACACAGGGCTCTGGAAAGCCGAGGGATTGCTGGAGTCGAGATGCATAACTGACCCCACCCAGGTGCCCTCAGACCCATCATGGAGGCCGGCCCAGGACCAGAAGGTGGTGGCCTTGCCCCTCCCAGACTGACTCTTTCCGCATGTATGTCCATGTCCCCGCTCAGGCCTCCACAGGCCCCCTCCCCAAAGGTACTGGGTCACTCTCTGGATGGGGGTGACTGTGGCCTTGGGTTGGCCTGGCCTGGCCTGGAGTGCAAAGGAATGGGTAGCAGGAGGCTGAGAAGGCCACCCCTAGAGGTGGAGCCTCCCAGGAGCCAAGGCACAAAGCTCCAGGTACTCCGGTGAGGCCCTGTCCACCTCCTTCTCTCTTCCCCTCCCCAGAGACAACCTCAGCCTGAGCAGGTGACTGTTACTCCCATGCATGTCTTTACATGGATTTTATCACTTATGTATCTTCCCCTGGACAGCAGGTAGCACCATTTCTGTTTTCACCATTTATCTGGGTTCTCATGCCTCACACTATGCTGTAGCTTTCTGCTTGTGCGTCTGTCTTCTGCATTCCATGCCCCTTACTGGGGAAGGACAGGAGTCATGTACTGACCATTGTAATCTCAGGGTCTAGCGTGCAGAAGGGCCACCAATGTTTGCCTTAAAAAATGAGAGCGAAAGAGAGAGGAAGGGCGCCGACCCCTGGTGGCATGGATGCCCTCTGTCTCCTGCTCTGCTGATTGGCAGGAGAGACACCCAGCATCCTTGGGCTTGGACTGAAGGTCCCTCTCTGCCCCACTGGGAAACACTCCTGTCCTGGGTGTCCCCACTTCCGTAGGTTGGAGACATCACCCCCAGCCCAGTTCTGTCCTGTCCCACAGACTCGTCTCTACTCCATTGCAGCCGCAGTGCTTGCTCTGACTTACCCTGTGTGCACTGGTTTGCTCTGCCTTGGGGTGAAGGAGCGACCAGGTAAGGGGGTGCAGCCAGACTGTGGGAAGCCGAAGCGGGGACAGGATTCCTCTTGGGCCTGCGTTTTGGTTTTAGACTCTGCCAAGCCCAAGTGTTGTTTTCCTGTGTTGCAGACTCCTCCGGCCCAGCCTCAGGCCAAGGCCTGAGCTTCCTGGCTGGGCTGGGCCTCACTGTCCGGCACCGGCCCTACCTGAAGCTGGTCATCTCCTTCCTGTTCATCTCAGCAGCCATTCAGGTACCTCTGGCCTTGGCTCTGGCCATACTGACCCTGTGTAGGTTTAGGTTCAGCCTCTCGGCCCCACCGACCAGAGTTGGGCTTAAATCGAGAGAAATGGTGGCTGGCCCAGGTTCCAGAGAGTCTGGTGCAGGGAGGAGAGAGACCTAGACAGAACTTGTGGGACCAGGGAGAGGGTCAAGGCTAGACAGTAGGAAGCTGACAAAATCTGGCTAGTAAGGTCCACTAGCCGGGCAAGGGGAAGGATGGACTAGGAATGGTATTTATACCTGTTTCGGGGGCTGAGTGTCCTTTGTGGGGGAGGGGACTGCATGTTGCATGATGATGGCAACAGCTGGTGTTTGAGGTCCCAAAGAAGAGGCCAGACTTGCGACCCAGGCCTCGCGCTTGACCTCTGAATTCCTGCCGTTCCCGAGACACACCCACTTGCTGTTGGCTTCCTCAGGTGGAGCAGAGCTACCTGGTCCTGTTCTGTACACATGCCTCTCGGCTACATGATCACGTCCAGGGCGTGGTGCTGACCATCCTGGTGAGTGGTCCTGGGGTGATGGAGACAAGCTCCCGCAGAGACCTGAGTCGGGGACCTGGTGTGGTTCTTGACAAGACTTGTGTAGCCAGAATTCTGGTCAACATTCTGGACTCCTCTGTGATCTTGGTCACCTGCACTCCAGCAGAAGGTGGGATCGAAGCTGGGGTCGTAAAGTTCATAGCCACTGGTTCCAACCAGGGGGGCAGAGTCAAGGTCAAGCATCCCACCTAAAAGCCAGGGCTTCCGGAACCTGGGTGGGTTAAGGCATTGGCAGCCCCGCCCAAGCTGGGATGATTTCTTTCTGTTCACAGGTCTCAGCTGTGCTGAGCACCCCACTGTGGGAGTGGGTTCTACAGCGATTTGGGAAGAAGACATCGGCCTTCGGGATCTGTGTGAGTGAGACAAGAAGCAAGGCCTGGAGTGGGTGCAGGAAGGTGGCAGGGTCAGGGAGGTGGCCTTGGAGCCCGAGCTTCCTGGGCCAGGCAGGGCTGATCTGTACTCTCTTGTGTCTTCAGTCCCTTGGAAAGGACCAGGTGCAGGAGCACTTTATTAGTGTGGGAATGAAAGAGCCAGTCAGGGGCCGGTGGAGGGATCAGCTGGTGTATCTGTCTCCCCAGGTGATGGTGCCTTTTGCAATCCTGTTGGCTGCTGTACCCACAGCACCTGTGGCATACGTGGTGGCCTTTGTGTCTGGCCTGAGCATTGCTGTGTCCTTGCTGCTACCCTGGTAGGCTGGGTGAAGGGGAAGGGGTGTGTCCCTCCTCACGGGTATGCCCTCTTTCGCATCCACCTGTTGTCCCAGGCCTCCTGTGCCCTGCCTTTGCTGGGGAGGGGCTCTCCTACCTGCAGGAGATGGAGGCCACCAGTTCTGTCCTTGGAGCTCTCCTGGAAGGGCACTGGACAGCAGGAAGTGTGGGCAGCCGTGTTGGGGGAGGGAGCTGAAATGCAAGCACCTGTGGCCAGGCTCTCCATGGGCCAGTCCTGCTCCTGGGCAGCAGGAACCCAAGGATGAATCTGACTTGGTCTCTGTCCTCAGAGAGCTCTCAGGCTGGTGGCTGTCAAGGGGATAAAAGGGATAACCCTGCAGCCCTCTCCCGCAGGTCCATGCTTCCAGATGTGGTGGATGCCTTCCAGCAGCAGCAGCAGCCTGGCCCGGGCCTGGAGACCATCTTCTACTCATCCTATGTCTTCTTCACCAAGCTTTCTGGCGCAGGCGCCCTGGGCATCTCCACTCTCAGTCTGGAGTGAGTCCCAGGGTCGGGCTGTACTAAAGGCACAAACACCGAGTGGGGTGGGAAGAGGGCAGAGTTCTCCGTTCCATCGGCGCTCCCTGGTCGGCCCAACCCTCCCTTCCTCCGTGGTTAAGCTGATCTGGCTGGGGAACGACTCCTAGATTCGGGGCGCTGTGGGGGTGGAGTACAGGGAGCCCTCCTGCCGGGTCCGGTGGGATCGGAGCTGGAGGCGTGGGGATGCTGTTTCTCCAGGTTTGCGGGCTACGAGGCAGGAGCCTGCACGCAGGCGGAGCGGGTGGTGGTGACCCTCAAGGTCCTCATCGGGGCCGTGCCCACCTGCATGATCATCACCGGTCTGTGCATCCTCATGGTGGGCCCCGCACCAAAGGTGCCAAGCCAGGACCCCTCCCGCCGGCAGAGCCTTCAGAGGTGGGCACCCCACGCACACGGGTACACACGGTGGGGTACCAGCAGCCAGGTGCGCACGAACGTGTGCCAGCGTGAGACTAACAGGCCCACCGTTGTCCCTGAGACATTTACGAGGTCGAACACTCCCGCCTTTGCAGACTCTTCCCACAGACCCATCACTCTTCGGTGATGCCGTATGCTCCTGGATTTTTTTTTCTTTTTAAGATTTATTTAGTTATTTTTTCAGGAGAGTGAGGGAGAGCATGAGTTGTGTGGGGGGCAGAGAGAGAGGATGAGAAGCAGACTCCCCGTGGAGCACGGAACCCAACACGAGGCTTGATCTCATAACCCTGAGATCATGACTCAAGCTGAAACCGACGGAGCCACCTGGTTGTCCCTGCTCCTGGACTTTCTTTTTTTTTGAGATTTTATTTATTCATTTGTCAGAGAGAGAGAAGAGAGAAAGAGAGAGAGCGCATAAGCACAGGGAGCAGCAGATAGAGGGAGAAGCAGACTCCCAGCTGCTGAACTCGGTCCTTAGGACGCCAGGATCATGACCTGAGCCAAAGGTGGTTGCTTAACTGGACTGAGCCACCAGGGCAACTGAGACACCTGGGCGTCCGCTCTTGGATTTTCGCCAGCTACTCTGCACACCCCTTCTTAGTCTCCCTCCCCCGATTATCTGTTGCATGCGGTATGGAAGGGCTCCCTCCTCGGCCCCTGCTCCCTTTGCTCTCCATTATGCAGGCACCTGATCTCTGAGCCTGATCTGGAAGCCCTCTTATGCTTGGGGACTTCTAAAGCCGCCCCTCCCCTCGGACTTCCTACAAGTTCCAGATCCACGTGTGTGGCTCTCATTTGCACTCCCCCCCTGATGTCCCACAAGCATGGCTTCAGTTTCAAAGAGCCCCAAACTACTGAACTCATCTTCTTTCCGAGCGGGGCTCCTCCCCCTGTAACGGCACTGTCCTCTCGCCTGGAAGCCGAAAGCCGGGTCCTCTTCTGCTCTTTCCCCGGCAGGTTGTGCGGAGCCACACTCTGAACCTTGTTCTGCTGGCTTCCAGGGCACTGATCCCACCGCACAGGGATGAGAGGCCTCCTGGCTGGCTTTCCCAGGGCACTGTGGGGATCTTGAAGCTGGGGCTGTGTTTTATTCCTTTCTGCCTGCCCAGCCCAGCACAGAGGCCAAGGCCACGCCGGGGCCGCAGTGTCAAGACGTCTGGCCTGGCAGCTTTCAAGAGCATGTGGCCACCTGCTTGGAGATGCTCCCACACCCACAAACACCAGCACACGCCCACACAGAGGAACACAGGCGGGCGGCAGGAAGTGGCACTTGCCGACGGTCCCTCATTCTCCGCGTGGATGCTCAGACTGGCCAAGTAACACATGTCCACAGGGGTCTGTGGCCCGACATGGTCCCCGTCCACCCTCATCTGTCTCTTTGGTTTCTTTCCCTTTTCCAGGAGGACCAGCTACAGCCTCGCTTGAGGTCTGCCCGTGTGTGGGCTGGAACCACAGGAGCCAGCGTCTTCTGGGCTCAAAGTCCTTCTTTCTTCTCAGTCCCTTAGCACGCCCATTTCAAGGGTTACCTGTGACCCATCTTTCCCCCTGGGACATGGAGTCTTCAGGGACATCTCCTGAAGGGACTGGCCTGGGCCCAGGACCCTCCCCCGCCACTTCTTGCTTGTTGACCGCAGACTGTATCCGACAGGCCTGTGCCCCGGACCACCCAGCTCCAGGCGGCTCTGACCTGGAAAGCATCCCAAGAACAACTATTCCTGGAAAAAGGAAGGCCCACCCCCTGCTCACCTGACAGGACAGACACACAGACATCTTGCTCTTCCTGACACCCCAGTGGACACCTGAGAGGGAGGCTGACAGACACCACACGAACGGGCAGAGGGGGACAGATGGACTTGTTGGGGATGACGTCAGGAAAGATGCAAATAGAGACATTGAGACCAACAGACCCCAGAAGGAGCGAATGGGGACAGCAGCGGGGGAGGAGACCGAGCAGAGCACAAGAGGCGTTTCTCAAGGCTTTCGGGTCGCTCGGATAAGCCGGCCACAGTTTCCGGAATCAGACACAGACTGATACTGAGCTACCAAACATCAATCCCCTTTACGAACAAAAGTTATTTTTGCGGAAATATTGTTCTGAAATTGTATCTTATGAAAGCACAGGAACCACAGTTTTCTAAAGGCCATATCTTTGGGGAAGAAAGATCCACTGAGATTTATTTTTAAAATACATATATCTATTAAAGGCTTTATCTTCTACCAGGCCTACAAAATATGACGATGGCCATCCCTTTCATCCGACCTCCTGGGAAACCACTGCCCAGGGAGGGAAGGGAGAGGATGCCTGATGTCACTGCACCTGGCTCTCCAGTCCCCTGCTCTGTCCCCTCCATGGGGTCAGCTCTCCCAAGGCTAGCCCCCCTCCCACTTCCTCATTAGACCTTTGGCTGCCTCTTAGTTCCAGACTCTCGCCTAAGACTGCCAGAGCTCAGACTCACACTCAGACAGGATGTACCCCTCAAAGCATGAAACATCTTGCTTCCTCCGCAAACACTGTCGCCCGAGAAGGAACCTGACCTCCAAGTGAGAGTGCACAGTGTGACCTGCTCTGTCTGACGCTTGAGCTCTCTGCTGTTGGGCCCCTGACATGGGTATCTGATCCTTGAGGTTACAGGGCATCAGGGAAAGAGCTGGGTCAGCTTCTCTTCATTGCCCATCTGACTTAGGAACGGGCTGACAGGAAGCTCTGCTCCCTCCTGGCTGTGCGTGGCACACGCACGCATGCACACACACAGAACAGTTCCTCAACAGTGGAAAATCACGGGCTGCAAGGACAGAGCACCTGCTAAGACAGAAGGTGCCATAAAGTTTCTACCATGTTACCGTGCTGTGCTTTGGAAACATGGGCGATGCAGGTAGGATGAGAAGCTTGTGCCAAATTCTATGTTACCTGTTTCCCAGGAGCGCAATCTCAAAGGAGCTGAAGTATACCGTCCCAATACAGCTGCTGGGGGCCACCTCTGGGGTCAGGGGTTAGATCTTAGAGACAGGAGGGGTTGAGGGGGAGCCCAAAATGTATTATTCTCATTTTCAGATGTGGGAAAAGGCTCAGAGAGCTTAAGTAACTTGCCTAAGATCAGCTGGTGGCAGCAATGGCCTTGAAACTAAGTGGGCCTGACTCCAAAGCCTGTGGAGATAGCGGGTACTGAACACATTTGTTGGAGGAACGGCCGGTGCCCAGAGGCCAGCATGCCCTCCTCTGACTCTCTGCTCCGATCCCACAGTATTATTCCCACTGTTTGGGAACTATTATTCCCAATTCCGCCCATTCTTCCTCCTCTGGGTCCTTCAACTCATATATGCCCACAGAGCCTCCTGATGTGTCCCCGACTGTCTTCTGACACCCGTTCTCAGAGCCAGACCTCCCGTTTTAGAAATCCTAAGCAGGCTCCACACCTAGCCCAGTGAAGAGCCCAGCGCAGGGCTTAATCCCACAACCCTGAGACCACAACCTGAGCCGCAATTAAGAATCAAGACACTCAACAGACTGAGCCACTCAGGCGCCCCTACACCTCTCTCTTTCTAACCCTGAACTGTCTGCTGAACTTGAGAAGCCCCCTGAGTACTCTCCAGGCAGGGTGAAAACATCCTCTGTCTAAAGCGGAACTCGTCACCTCCCCACATCTGTTCTGCCACTTGCATTTTCGGGTAAATTGTATCAGCATCTATCAAGACACCACAACCAAAAACTTGGTGTTTTCTTAATTTTCTTTCTCCCCCACTCGCTCTGCCACTCACTCCCCACGCACTCCCCATGCACCCCCAAGTGTGGATTAAGCAACGGGAGGAAAGGGTTGCAGCTTGTAGGTTATTATCAAATGGTAGAAGTTACTTGGAATGGGACAGAAAATTGTCCCCAGATATGGCTGGGTGTGGCTCTAACCCACGTGGCAACTGACAGAGGTGCCTGTGAGGTGTCTGAGTTGTGTCTGTGTGTCGGTTTGTGCACTCCTACAGGACTTCGTTCAGCTGGGTACAGACTTCCGTGTTCACCTAGTGTTTCTTTGGGACAACACTGGTACATAAGCAAGGAAATCGTGTTACACGCTAATTGTTCCTTAATATAGTAACGGTTTTGGAGGGAATTTGTGTTTTCAAAACAAGCATTATAACAGAACTGATTGTATATGTGTGTGTGAGTGTAAACAACAGAAATCCTAAATGATCTCATAAACATTCAAGGAATGAAATAAATATTTTAAAGTAGTCCCACAGGGGCGCCTGGCTGGCTCAGTGGGTTAAAGTAGTCCCACAAAGTAAACATGAGATCCAAATGATATTACCAAGGGCTATCAGACTTTCATCAAGGATCATTTCATTCCTTCTGGAAATTTTTTCAGGGAAGAAAAAAAAGCACAGATCCTGCAAATCATTATATCAGGCCAGAATAACTTTGATAACAAAACCAGACAAGCAAAGTAAAAAAGAAAGGGAATTTACAGGCTGACCTTGAACACAGAACATGGAAATAAGAATCTGAAGCAAAATATTAGTAAACTGAGTCTGGCAATTTCTAAAAAGATAAACCCATCATGAACACATTGGGTTTGTTCTAAGAATGACAAGTTTGTTGCACATGAGAAAAATCTGTCAAGTGAAACTTACCTCATTAACAGATCAAAGGAGGAAAAAAGTTGTATTCTCAATAGATATAGAATCATTTGATAAAAAGCTAATACCCACTCATGATAAAAGTACTAAGCAAACCAAGAGGAAAAGGAAATTTTTAAACCTGAGAAAGGGTATCTACCAAAACCCTATAGTAAGCATCATTCTTAATAGTGAAATAGTCCCTTTAAAATCAGGAATGGGGTGCCTGGGTGGCTCAGTGGGTTAAGCCTCTGCCTTCGGCTCAGGTCACGATCTCAGGGTCCTGGGATTGAGCCATGCATCGGGCTCTCTGCTTGGTGGGAAGGCTGCCTCCCCCTCCCTCTCTCTGCCTACTTGTGATCTCTCTCTCTCTCTCTCTGTCAAATAAATAAATAAGATCTTTAAAAAAAAAAAAAAGGAAGGAAGAAACAAAATTGCCATTATTTGTAAATGATATGATTACCTACACAGAAAACCCAAGAATCTACAGATAAATTATTAGAATAAAGGAGTATAGCCACGGGGCACCTGGGTTGCTCAGTGGGTTAAAGCCTCTGCCTTCAGCTCAGGTCATGATCCCAGGGTCCTAGGATCAAGCCCCGCATTGGACTCTCTGCTTGGTGGGGAGCCTGCTTCCTCCCCTCTCTCTGCCTGCCTCTCTGCCTACTTGTGATCTCGGTCTGTCAAATAAATGAATAAAATCTTAAAAAAAAAAAAAAAAGGAGTATAGCCAGATAAAAAGAATATAAAAAGAATCCCTACAACTCAAGAAGAGAAAGACAACCCAATAGAAATCGGGGCAAAAGAAACAAACAGGGATTTTGCCAAAGAGAAAACTCAAATGGCCAATAAACACATGAAAGATGCTCAGTGTCCTTGGTGGTCTGGAAGTAAAAATTAGGATCATAATGAGAAGCCACTTAAAACTACTCCATTGTCCCAAGAAGCTTTGAGCATGAAAAACAATAGGAACTCTGATACATTGCTTCTGGGAGTGAAGACTGATGCAACCATCTAAGAAAATAATTGTAATTTATACACCCCCTATGCTCCAGCAATCCCCCATCTATGCCAAAGACCCTAGGGAGAGGGCGGGGATGGCTCAGTCGGTTAAGTGTCTGACTCTTGATTTTGGCTCAGGTCAGGATCTCACGGTCAGGACCTCACAGTTGTGAGACTGCACCCCACCCCACGTGGGGCTCCCCGCACAGCATGGAGTCTGCTTGAGAGCCCTCCCACCCAGGCTCACAAGGGTGCCTGCACTCAGGGGCTCTCTCTCTGAAAATAAAGACAATTAAGAAAAAAAAAGACCCTAGAGAGACTTCTCAAATACTTGCTTACGGACATACTTAGCAAGACTATTCAAGGCAATATTGTTTTAACTGCAAAAATAAAACCAGGGAATGGTCCCAATGTGCACAGTAGGAAAATGGATATATTATGGTAACTCAAAACAGCAAAAATAATAGAACAAACACATAACAAGCATGATTCTTAGAAATGATGTTGAGGGGAAAAGTTAAGCTGCAGAGGACTATATACAATATAACACCATTGTATAAAGTTCAAATACAAGGGGACATAAACACTATGTTGTTTAGGCCAATGTGTGTAGGTGGTTGTTGTAAAAAAAAGAAAGGAATGAATGATCACTACAACAATCAAGAAGATTAGTTACCTCTGGGGTAGAGTTCTCTCTATAGAAAAGGATCCAGAATGGTTTCTAGTAAACTGGTTCTTAAATTAGGCAGTAAGTGGGGCACCTGGGTGGCTCAGTGGGTTAAGCCTCTGCCTTTGGCTCAGGTCATGATCTCAGGGTCCTGGGATTGAGCCCCGCATCTGGCTTTCTGCTCAGTGGAGAGCCTGCCCCACCCCCCTGCCTGCTGCTCTTCCTACTTGTGCTCTCTCTCTCTCTGTCAAATAAATAAAATCTTAAAAAAAAAATAGGCGGTAGGTGGCTCATTGTATTATTAAGTTTTCCTGGGGCACCTGGGTGGCTCAGTTGGTTAAGCAGCTGCCTTCAGCTCAGATCAAGACCCTGGGGTCCTGGGATTGAGCCCCGCGTCCATCCAGCTACTGGCTCAGGAGGGAACCTGATTCTCCCTCTCCCTCCACTACTCCCCCTGCTTGTGCTCTCTGTCAAAAAATAAATAAAAATTTTTAAAATTAAGCCTTCTGGGGCGCCTGGGTGGCTCAGTGGGTTAAGCCGCTGCCTTCGGCTCAGGTCATGATCTCAGGGTCCTGGGATCGAGTCCCGCATCGGGCTCTCTGCTCAGCGGAGAGCCTGCTTCCCTCTCTCTCTCTCTGCCTGCCTCTCCATCTACATGTGATTTCTCTCTGTCAAATAAATAAATAAAATCTTTAAAAAAAAAAAAAAAAAAATTAAGCCTTCTTATACTTTATATGTACTGTGTATATCAAACAACACTCATACAAAATTTAGAAAAATTTGGGCACCAAATGGGATTTGTAAATAATGTTTTTCCCTATGCAAAATATTCTCAACAGAACATTTAACAATAATTAAAAGAATATAGCTCTTCTGTACCTATATCCGAAGCCAGCAAATACTGGATTATCTTCTATTGCTCCAATGACTATAATAATAGCAGAGGCCAGGGCGCCTGGGTGGCTCGGTCATTAAGCGTCTGCCTTCCGCTCAGGTCACAATCCCAGAGTCCTGGGATCAAGCTGCACATCCGGCTCCCTGCTCAGCAGGACGCCTGCTTCTTCCTCTCCCACTTCCCCTGCTTGTGTTCCCTCTCTCACTATCTCTCTCTCTCTCAGTGAAATAATAATAATAATAATAGCAGCAGAGGCCAAGGAGGTATTTTTCATAGGATAGTTGTCATGGAATCAGATTTGTTGTAAAAAAAATACGTAATTTATGTGCCAGACTGTCCACAAGAAGAAATACAGAGACAATGTCCACAAACATAAAACCAAGAACTTTGCTTTTTACCAGCAATGCTGGCAGAGAAAATACCATCAGAACATTTAAAACGGCCACAACAAGCATTAGTGATTTTATGGACTCATTCACAGGACTCTGACTAGGGAAATGGCAGTCATAACCTGTATGTACCTTGAGGCACCGGCACTGATCTTCCTATGGGGTCCCCAAGCCCCATAAAATCATGTGCTTTTATCCCGCCCAGACACTTTCTCTGCAAGAGGAGCCAGGCCTCAGGCTGTCCTCAGCCTCGGCTCTCAGGCACCTGATTACAGACCAGCGGCCCCACGTCCATTATCCCAGCAGCCGCTAATGCAATTAAACCGCAAGATGGGCCCTCGCCTCAACCCTCCCCAGCTCCATCTTCATAAACGGGAACAGACAGACAGGAGTCCCCAAGGGTATGAAACCTTTCCAGATAATTTTCAAGGAGAGTGGGGAGTGGGGTATGCGTCTGTGCTAATGGAACCTCTATGGCCGAGGCAATTTCTCCGCGGAGCTGCCCTGACCAGCCACACACTCATCGATCTGTCAGGCGTCTGTCCCTGGAATTTATGATTCTGTTTGAGAAGTGGTGTGTCTGTGTGAAGTTGCAATCAGGGCTCTCTCCATTTACTAAGTTGGCACTTGAGTCCGTAATTATAAGCTAGTACTTTTTACCTACCCCAGATTCACGGAAATTTCTCTCACAGACTCTTTGCTGGTCTCTAAGACTTGAATGGTGGGTAAAGAAAAACATCAAAATTGAAGTGACAGTTGAAGTAAGGGAACTGACTACTGGGAGAAAAATAGGACATTTTTATGATCCCCAAACTGGAATTAAAAAAAAAAAAAAGGCATTTCAGGGAGAAAATCGGGGGTGGCAATAGCACGAAATCATGCCTTAGACCTCACGGGTGCTTGCCATCGCACTACTAACATAAGCACACACTCGAGTGGGGTCCAGAGGGGTCAAAGCACTTGAAATTTCATTTGAAATTTGCCCAGGGCTAGTTTTTAGGAGTATGTGGACCTTAGTTTGCCAGAAGTTTTTTTTAAGATTTTATTATTTATTTGACAAAGAGATCACAAGAAGGCAGAGAGGCAGGCAGAGAAAGAGGGAGAGAGAGAGGAGGAAGCAGGCTTCCCGCTGAACAGAGAGCCTGATGCGGGGCTCGATCCCAGGACCCTGGGATCAGGACATGTGCCGATGGCAAAGGCTTAACCCACTGAGCCACCGAGGTGCCCCTCCCAGAACCTTTTAAGGAGGCAAGATAGTTAGGCTTAAACTCTGGAAGGTCCAGCCAACATCAGAAGTACTTCCTGTTCTAGGTAGCTCTGGGGACAGAGGTCAATCAATTTTTTTTGTCTTTTTTGAGCTCTGCTGATTGCTGCTGGTTTGGGTTAAGAAGGATATGCCAGAGCCCATGTTCTCCAGGACCTCTTGCTCTCATCTCTAAGCCAAGAAAATAATCTAAAACAATGTTAAAATACCTTTTAAGTGCTTCTAAGACAGCTTTAACGGGTTTTGGGCAAGGGACAGAAAACCTCAAAGAAACCGAAAAACACAATCCATATGGCACCAGAATACTGTTTTGTTCTGGGAATCCTGCCCTTAGACAAAACCACACAGTCTCGAATACGTAAACAACCACTTTTTGAGCCATCTAACAAAGACTGAGCTCTGCTAGACAGCAGGGAGCTGCAGCCCGGGGGTCGGCGTACAGGAGACAAGGAGGAAAAGCAGCCGAGGCAACCACGGCAGGGGCTTCACCTCTGAGCGACAGTGCGAATCCCAGCCGAGGAGAGTCCACGGTGGACAACAGCTCTCCTCTGAATGGCCTCATGTGCAGCAAATACTGCACAAAGAAGCATCAGGCCGTACTGCCTAAATGGGTGGGTTAGCCAGCGGCGTCCTCACTCTGGACAGTCAGACTCTCTCAAGACTTCGAGAGAAGGAGCAGGATTAAGGCTCTGAGAGTCCGTGAAGAGCTTTGCGCTGCCGTCTCTGATGGTTACTTCCTGAGTGGCCGTGAAAGTTAACGGGATAAAGCCTTCGCTGTCTGCACAGAGAAGGATCCAGTGTGAGTCTGCAGAGTGAAATAAACACACAGACAATTTAGGATATCTCGTCTTATTCTATGAAGAAAAAGACGACAAATAATTTTTTTTGAGGGTAAGAAGAGAGTAGTTGATACTATTGAACTGATCGTTATAAGACCATGACCGTGCAGATAAGTGGGGAGACGGAAGGACTGAGTACTGCTGAGGGTGACGTCATACGGCAGGAGCGGGCACTGATGGTACTGATGGCATAGGCATGGCTGGGGACACCCATCTTTACCCAGGTGAGGCACTTAACATGCAGGGCTACGCACAGGATTGTGTATGTGACACACACGTGTTAGGGGTTGTGCATGGAGTGTCCCTATCTACACGTTTTTAAGCAGTTTCTCCAGGAACAATGTGAAAGTGGGAACAGCTACTTTCTGGAGGAACCTTTATTCTTCAGAGCCACACTGATCTCTAGACACCTAAGCACACAGAGGGGCTAGACTAGAATGGTCCGGATAATCCTGAATGGTTTGTTCTGGGGTAACCCAAGGCCAGTGGCCTTACCACACGCCTGGACCCATTCTAATTTTTTCAAATCTACTGTGCCTCACCTTTGACTTTGTAATTTCACTTCTGAAAATCTGTACTTTCTAAGGGCCACATGTAAAATATGCAGAGAGGTTTTTATTAGGGCTACATAGGATGCTGAACGCTGGAAACCACTGAAAGGTCTGAGAAATACGGCAAAGTAAAATACAGTACACTCAGAACAGAATATTAACCCCACCCAGGACAAATGATAATTATGACGTCATATCATAAATCCATGTGTCAAAACAGAAAATGCTGGTGCTACAATGTTAAGAGGGGAAAAAAGAAATGGATTTAATGTTCAACATGGTGGCTATCTGGGACGCCTGGGTGGCTCAGTTGGTTAAGCGGCTGCCTTCAGCTCAGGTCATGATCCCAGCGTCCTGGGATCGAGTCCCACATTGGGCTCCTTGCTCAGCAGGAAGCCTGCTTCTCCCTCTGCCTCTGCCTGCCACTCTGTCTGCCTGTGCTCACTCTGACAAAAAAACAAAAAAAAACAACAAAAAAAAAACCATGGTGGCCATCGCGACAAGAATGAGGCATAAAAAACCCAGCGTGCTGGGCACCTGGTAGAGTGGACATGGCTCAGTTTCCTGGCATTTAGGGATGCCCTTAATCCCATGTGTGCTGCATATTAAAACGACAATTCCTTTAAGAAAAATTCTGTAATGCTGCTAGGATCTCTGTGTTTAGTGCAACAGGTACCTATGTCATTCCTTCTTATGTCATTCCTCTGCAGCTGTTACATATTGCTTGGTAACTCCTTCAGTTTTTTCCTGCGTACTTTCAGGGCTTCCACTTAGGCTGTAAGTTCCTTAAGGGCAGAACCCATATTTCCCATGTATTTTGGCACCTTATGATAGACTTGGGTATACAGCAGACAATGCACAATTCTCGTGAACTGTCTCGTGAATCACCGAGGGGTTCGTACACTTCATCTTCATTATCAATGAAACTTAACAAAACAGATGGTAGAGCCAATATCTGAAGGGTTGTGAGGTAGAGACAATATCTGAATTCTGAGCACCTGAGTACTCAGCCAATATCTGAATATCTGAGTACCTACCATGGAGCATTTCGATGAGAGAGAGGCCGAAAGTCTGCTGAACTGTCTTCAGACTTAATTTGCCATTGCAGAGGAGCATGGCTCTTCTTTCAACGGCAGGACCTACACAGAAAGATTTCTTCACATATAAAAACAAAAGTTGTTAAACTGATTGCAAAAGCAATAGAGTTAACATTTCTTAAGAACAGAATGTGTAAGTATTTTTTTACTATCTTTATAACTAGACCAATTGTGGGATGCCTGGGTGGCTCAGTCAATTAAGCATCTGCCTTTGGCTCTGGTCATGATCCCAGGGTCCTGGATGCGGCCCTGCACTGGGCTCCCTGCTCAGTGGGGAGCCTGCTTCTCCCTCTCCCTCTCCCTCTGCTCCTGTCCCCACTAGTGCGCATGCACTTGCTCTCTCTCTTTCCTTCCCTCTAATAAATAAATAAAATCTTTAAAAAGAATAAAAGTAACTAGACCAGTTGTAAATAAGGAGATTTTGGGTACACTATTTTTTTTTTAAGATTTTATTTATTTATTTGACAGACAGAGATCACAAGTAGGCAGAGAGGCGGGCAGAGAGAGAGGGGGAAGCAGGCTCTCCACTGAGCAGAGAGCCTGATGCGGGGCTTGATCCCAGGACCTTGGGATCATGACCTGAGCCAAAGGCAGAGGCTTTAACCTACTGAGCCACCCAGGCTCCCCTTGGCTACATTATTTAACACAACAAAAGGATTAGATCTCAAAATACTTATGGGTTAAATACCATGACATTCTTACCTAAAATGTTTTAGGAAATTAAAAAATAAAAAGCAATTATGGCAAAACATGTTAACAACTGTTAAATCCATATGGCAGATATTAAAAGGATTTCATTATGTAGTCTTTATTTATGTTTACAATTTTTCATAATAAAGAGTATATGTTTGAAAATTTTCACAATAAAAAAATTTAATTCAGTTTTAAACTATTCTCTGCTTCTTTTAAAAACCTGCATCCTGAGTTGCTCAAACAGTAGTACTTTTTTTTTAAGATTTTATTTTTTTTATTTGAGAGGAAGGGAGAGAGAGAGAGAGAGAAAGCAAGCAAGAGCACAAGAGCAGGGGGAGGGAAAAGCAGACTCCCTGATGAGTAGGGAACCTCATATGGGGTTTGATCCCAGGATGCTAGGACACTAAGGCAGCTGCTTAACCGACTAAGCCATCCAGGTGCCCCCAAACAATAGTAATTTTAAGAAAAAACTAATTAGGGGCTCCCGGGTGGCTCAGTCATTAAGCCGGCTGCTTTCAGCTCAGGTCATGATCCCCATGTCCTGGGACTGAGCCCCACATTGGGCTCTTGGCTCAGCGGGAAGCCTGCTTCTCCCTCTCCCACTCCCCCTGCTTATGTTCTCTCTCTTGCGGTATCTCTATCAAATAAATAAAATCTTAAAAAAAAAGGAAAAAAACTAATTAAAATATCTCTTCTTGACCATATTAAACAATAATTTGTATATTACTTATCAATGATTTTGATACCAACTTTCTGCAAATATCTTTTAAGATCAAGATACAGAAGTCCACAGTAATCAAATTAGTATGATATCAGTAATGTTCTAGATAAAGAGATCAGCATTCTAGTAGTCACAGTATGGAGAATCCAGAAATAGATCCCAGTATATTAAGTTTATAGATAACAAATGGGGTAGATCAAGTTCAGTGGGATTAAATACACATTTTTTTTCTTAATTTTTTAAGTAAGCTCTATGCCCAGTGTTGGGCTTTGAACTCAAGACCCTGAGTGGACCATGCACCAAAGTTTAATGAAAGATTAAAAATTTAAGTGCAAAAACTGATGTAAAGAGGCGCCTGGGTGGCTCAGTAGGTTAAAGCCTCTGCCTTCGGCTCAGGTCATAATCCCAGAGTTCTGGGATCAAGCCCCACATCAGGCTCTGTGCTCAGCAGGGAGCCTGCTTCCTCCTCTCTCTGCCTACTTGTGACCTCTGTCTGCCAAATAAATAAATAAAATCTTTAAAAAAAAACCTGATGTAATAAAATAATGCAAGAGAATCTAGACTATTACATGTATATGAATTTTTATAATCTACAAAAACCTCTTATGAACTGGTAACTGAATAGGAAAAAAATGAGCAATGGGCAATTCATCATCAGTTGGCCAAAAACCACAAAGACATACTCAAATTCACTAAAAGTAAAGGAAATACAAACGAATAAAAGTGAAGAGCACTTCACACTTACCAGACTGGTGGGGCTGTGAGGAAAAGGACAGTCTCATAGGTTGAAAAGGGGCATGTGATGATGCAGTAAGTAAAAAATCTTTGAGAGGCAATCTGGCAACTCTCGGAAAAGTAGAAACATACATATATACTCTTCAAATTAGCACTTCCAGTTCTGGGAACCAACCCAACAGAAATAAAAGTAGGAGTGCAAATAGCTACACATAAGGGTACTACTACAGCATGACTGCGAGTGACTGATGACACGGAAATGAAGAGCTAAAGGCAGTTGGAATGTCCACCAAGGGCCCAGCTACAGTAACAGTGTATTCTCAGCACAGAGAGTGACCCCATTTTTGTAAAACAATGACACCCCCCCCGCCCCCGCATCTAGAGACCTATGTATACAAAGAAGTATGTAAGATTGTAGGAGCAGGAACTAAAATAACGGAGGGAGCCACCTTAAGTTGTGAGTTATAGCGGGGGTGAGGTGGGGGGCCGGGCCAAGTTCAATGGGAAGAGAAAATGTTCATGATAAAAACAGATAAGATATGATTCCATTCACATAATATGATATGAATGCACATGCGTTAAATCTTACTAAATCAACCTAACCTTTCTGCAATGCACAAGGAAAAGTTCCCCACAGTGAAACAGCACAATAAGGAGAATTCTTTTTTTTCCTTCCTAAATGTAAATGGCCAGGATGAGTACAATCGTTCCTATTTTACACCATGCGGGTGATACAATCCCAGTGTATGCCAGCATGCGTGCCCATCTGGCTGGCAGCCAACCACCCTGGAGAGGCAGAACGACTTGCCTGTAATGTAACTCGCCCAGGTCAGGGAAGTTGGGCTACAACACCATCTTGTTCAACAATGAGTTTTTCTTGCCGGTACCCGCTGGGTATAGGGGCAGCCCTCAATGGGGAAGTTACCTGATAAGTCACGTGCACATAGGGCAGATCCTGCGAGAGAGGATACGCAGCAGAGGGCCTCTCCTTTTGTAGAAGGTCTGTGAGTTCGGAGAGACGTCGCTGCACTTCCGTCAGGGTCCTAGATAAAATTTCTATTTCCTTAGACAGCTGGGAAATTTCCTTTTCCCTTTGTATGTTCTTGCTTGGAGGCCAGTCAGGAGGTGTGGGAGTTAGGGCGGGCTGGGGTGTGGGGCCGGATCTGGGCCGTGGCGGTGAGCGGTTAACAGGCTGGGCAGCTACAGTGTCAAGGGCAAAGGAGCCGTCCCAGACCCTGGCCGGAGGACTTCTGATTTCTTCAATAAGGGGTCTTCCGGGCCGCCCGCTTTGCCCACTGCCATGAGCTGTTACGAGCCCTCTGTTTGGGGGACAAAAATCTGGGGAAAGACTCTCAATTCGCTTTTTCCCGTCTGTTTTATTTAACAGAGTACTGAGAGTTGAGCCTCCCTTCTGGTTTTCACCCACTGTTACTGGAAATTCTTCCAACGTTACTTCCCTAACGATCAAATGAAGGATATACTGATCAGTCTTTGAAGAAGGAAGAAATGCCGCATCAGTGGGCTTTTGTCTTCCTACCAAAATTAATAGTAACTTATCTGTCAAGAAACATATACCTTTTGGCTTTTCACTTCTCTCTAATTGAATCTGCCGCGTGTTTGGCACACGCGAGGGAATGACAGAATAGATAAAAATGACATTGTAAGTATTGGAAGCCACCGCGACCACCTGGGCTTTAGGATTAAATGCTATTAGATCAGGAGCCAGAATGCCAGGAATGGTGACTTTTCTGGTCTGCGTGACCTCTTTCTCAAAGGTCACAAGGACCAAATGTGAGGCATCCAGGCCAGTTCCTGTCAAGCAGTCCTTTTTTCTCAGACAAATAAGAGAACTACCCTCCAGCTTGGAGGTATTGAAATGTATATGAGTTAGATCTAGAGGATCTGAAAAGGAATGAGAAACAGGAGAACCCGAGGTTTCAAAATTCGTCTCGGAATCAACGGCCCCCTGATCCCCGGTGGGTGCCCCTTCAGGAACCGGTGAAGCACACAGACGAGTGTCTTCCCCACCAGGCGGGACATCCGTGGTTTCAGACGCATTTAAGCCACAAATCTTATCTAGTGGAAGCTCAGTGGCTACAGCGACCTGTGAGCCCGCGGTGGCCCTGATGCAGCGCACGTAGCTGTCCACATCAAACACCGGGTAGAAGGAGCACCTGCACAGAGTCTGCTGAGCGCTGTCCCAAATGTAGGAAAACAGGCTGCTGCCAACTGCCACCACCAGCCTCCGGCCATCCCGGGTCCAACAGCCACAGTGAATGAGGCCCCTGGTGTCGATGTCTGCTTTCACCGGGGGAATGTCACCATGGACACTTGGGAAGACTGACACAGCCTGTGCCGTCAACACAGCCAGGACAGCACTCTTTGGATGCCACACACAGCCCTGGGGAAGGACGGGGTGTGATTCTCTAATCTCACAGGTCCACGACATCAGCCACTGGCTTTTCTCCATAGTGCTGGGACACAGCTGCCCCACAGTGACATAATTCTTGTGCCAGACCGCGAGCAGAGCGGGCACGTCAGCCACACCAGGGGGTGCCCAGGACACTCCATATACGTGTTCAAACTGTGCAATGACCTTGGAGTCCCCGAACCTGGCCTCTCCGCCGTGAAGCTGTAAATCAGTCAGGATGACCTGATGCCCGTCAGTCCAGACAAGGCCGTGGACGGGGTGGATCGCCTGATACAAGGCATTCAGCCCCGTCCTGAGAAGTCTTCCTTTTCCCAACTCCATCCTTTTGGATACAGGTTGCCTGAAATCAGCAAGAAGGAAAGACTTACCAGGAGAATATAATCAGACAAATGCAAAATATAGAACATTTTACAAGACAATTGGCTTAGGCCTTTCACAAGTCAATATTTCAAGGGGGTAAAAGGATGAAGTTATGTCACAGATTAAAAGACATTACTGAGGGGCGCCTGGGTAACTCAGTGGGTTGAGCTGCTGCCTTCAGCTCGGGTGGTGATCTCAGAGTCCTGGGATCAAGTCCCACATCAGACTCTTGGCTCAGTGGGGAGCCTGCTTCCTTCTCTCTCTCCCTCTGCCTGCCTCTCTAACTACTTGTGACCTCTGTCAAATAAATAAATAAAACATTAAAAAAATAAATAAAAGACACTACTGAGCCATAATAAGCAAATGCAATACATAAACTTTGATTGGCTTTTGCATTGAGGAAATAAACATTTTTTTAAAAGACTTTATTTATTTACTTGTCAGAGAGAGAGAGAAAGAACGAGCACAAGCAGGGTTGCTGCTGAGCAAGGAGCCCAATGTGGGGCTCCCTCCCAGGACCCTGGGATCCTGACCTGAGCCAAAGGCAGACGCTTAACTGCCTGAGCCACCCACATGCCCCAAGGAAATAAAATTTTCTTTTTTTTTTTTTTAAGTTTTTTTTATTATTTATTTGACAAACAGAGATCACAAGTAGGCAGAGAGGCAGGCAGGGAGAGAGGGGGAAGCAGGCTCCCCGCTGAGCAGAGAGCCCGATGCGGGGCTCGATCCCAGGACCCTGGGATCGTAACCTGAGCCGAAAGCAGAGGCTTTAACCCACTGAGCCATCCAGGTGCCCCGGAAATAAAATTTTCTATTAAAACAAGGTATTTTTAGAATTGGAGAAATCTGAATGTGCGATGGATAATAGAAGATATTGTGGAGTTATTCATTTTAAGTGTGAACATGGTCTTGTGGGTTTGTAGGAGAATGTCCTCACCATTGAAATATGATGCTGGGGAGCGCCTGGGTGGCTCAGTGGGTTAAAGCCTCTGCCTTCAGCTCAGGTCATGATCTCAGGGTTCTGGGATCGAGCCCCACGTCAGGCTCTCTGCTCTGCAGGGAGCCTGCTTCCTCCCTTCTCTCTCTCTGCCTGCCTCTCTGCCTACTTGTGATCTCTCTCTCTGTGTCAAATAAATAAAATAAAAAAAAAATTAAAAAAAAAAAAAAAAAAAAAAAAAGAAATATGATGCTGAAGTATTTGGGGTAAAGTGCCATGATGCCTACAGTTTGCTTTCAAATGGTTTAGTGAAAAACAAAAACATGAAACCCCATACATTTTATAGAGAAATGCAGAGAGAGCAAATCGATGTGCCAAAATGTTAATAATTCTTGAATTTAGGATTGAGGGTATTTTGGTATGGTACTTTCAACTTAAAAAGTTTCATATTTAAAAATTGAGGGGCACCTGGGTGGCTCAGTGGGTTAAGCCTCTGCCTTCGGCTCAGGTCATGATCCCAGGGTCCTGGGATTGAGCCCCTCATCAGGATCTCTGCTCAGCAGGGAGCCAGCTTCCAGAGAGCCTGCTTCCTCCTCTCTCTCTGTGTGCCTCTCTGCCTACTTGTGATCTCTGTCAAATAAATAAACAAAATATGTTTTAAAAAATTGAGGGGTGCCTGGGTAGCTCGGTTAGTTAAGTGTCCAAGTCTTGATTTCGGCTCAGGTCACGATCTGGGGGTTGTGAGATGGAGCCCTACATTGTCATTGTTGTCGTATTGGTTGCGCTCTGAGCTCAGCAGGGAGCCTGAGCAGCCTCCCCCACTGAGTGCGGTGCTGGATGCAGGGGTTGATCCTAGGACCTGACCATAACCTGAGCTGAAGGCAGATGCCTAACTGACTCAACCAACCAGGTTCCCCAGTTTGTTTTTCTTTTCTTATTTATTTTTAAAAAGATTTATTTATTTATTTATTTATTTATTTATTTTGGACAGAGAGAGAGAGAACACAAGCAGGGGGAATGGGAGAGGGAGAATAGGCTTCCCACAAAGCAGGGAGCCTGGTTCGGGGCTCCATCCCAGGACCCTGGGATCATGACCTGAGTGGAAGGCAGATGCTTAACCACTGAGCCACCCAGGCACTCTGTTTTTCCTTTATACAAAAAGTGGGGTGTAAGTCAAAGTTCCCGGGTACTAACAACAGAAGCCACTCTGGCTAATTAAAGCAAAAAAGCAAAGCAAAACAAAACAAAACTAAAACTAAAACAAAAAAAGAAGTCTCCAGAACTAGGCTCTGCAAACAAGCAAGAGCCAAGTGGGGCCAGGCAGAACAAGTCATGGCCATCACTCTGTCTCCCACACATTAGCAGCTGAGAATCTAACTTCACTGGCCCTTCTTTGATGGCAATTGCTTAAGATCCCGAGTGGGGATCTAGGGGGGAACCTCCCACTGGCTAAGCCTAGCTTCCATGTCCTGTTCTAGCTGCCAGGATGGGGAGAGGGTTTCCCCACAAAGGCTTCTGTAACAGGGAGCTGGGGCTCTGCCTCCCCCCAAGACTCACACAACTGGCAGTTACTTCCAAATCAGGGAAGGGGTTTTCAAAAAATGACAATTACTGCAAGGATCATATGTTACATATTATTCACTAATTTAAGTCACGGGTACCTTTCCAAGTCAGTAAAAATAGGGCTGCTCCCTCAATCTTTTAAGTAGCTGCATTATGGCATGCCATAATGTCCCCAATGATTTCCCCTGGAGGTGGGAATTCAGCTTGTTTTCAATTTTTATTTAGATGTGGATAGAGTCCAGAAGTTTGGTACTCGGTTCTTCCCACTCCCTTCCTTCCAATGTCACCTACTCTTGTACTTTTTTGATGATCATCTGTTTATTACGGTCAGCCCCACATGACCCTTCTCCTGGCCCCCCTGCAGAGCTGCGGTGCTATTCGGATATCTGCTAGCCTTCACATTAAGGCTGATATTAGCCCTGCCCACACTCATTTCAAACCGTGTGCATAAAAGAAAAAAAATGGTGGGTTTTTTTTGTTTGTTTTGTTTCTCAGTAGTGGCTCCTTAATGGATATCACCATTCTCATATTCACTCAGGCTAAAAACTCAGGACTCCATCTGACTGCTCTCCAGTACTCTTCGTTAGTTGTCAAGTCCTATTAATTCTCAGAACTGTTTCTGAATCCAGTCCTTGTCACTCCCGCCAGCACTATCCTGAATCAATCACTGTCACCTCAAACCCAGATGACTGCAGTGCTCTCCTCCTACTTGGTTTCCCCACCTCTGTCTGTCTTCAGTCCATCCTCTGCAAAACCAATCTTAAAATGTCCTTTTAAGTATATTGTTTATCAGCTTTAAAGTTGGCGGACGTTAAAAAAATTGGCAGACGTTACCTACTGCCTATAGCTGCGCTGTTCAATACAGTAGTTACTAACCACGTGTGCTTTATAAATTGAATGAAAATGTTATTTCACTGTATTTTTTTAAAAAGATTTTATTTATTTATTTGACAGAGAGAGAGAGGGAACACAAGCAGGGGGAGTGGGAGAGGGAGAAGCAGCCTCCTTGCAGAGCAGGGAGCCAATGTGGGGCTCGATGTCAAGACCCCAGGATCATGACCCGAGCCAAAGGCAGATGCTTAATGACTGAGCCACCCAGGTACCCCTATTTAATTAAAATTTTAAGAAATCCACTTGCTCAGTCACACTAGCCCTTTCTCAAGTGGTCAACAGTTACATGTGGCCAGTGGCTCTCCTATTGGGCAGGGCGGAACAGAACATTTCCATCAGTGAGGAAAGTTCTGCTGGACAGCACCAGCCTATAGGAGACAGTCTGAATTCCTCAGATGGACATTCAACCCCTGCGCAGTGTGGACCTACCTATCCCTCCAGTCTTACTTCTGTTTATTCATTTTCGCAGTTACAATGCCTGGTGCATTCCAAACACATAATAAATGACAGGTGAAGTGAAGGCCCTGCTTAAATACCATCTCCTCCAAGAGGTGTTCCTTAGTCATCCTGCTAAAGGGGATACTTCCTCCTCCTAACGCCTACAGCCCTTACAGTCTAAAGCACTCGGGTGACATCTTCAGTTTATTACCTGCAATTACCAGTTCTTCTTTCCTGTACTGCCTCGCATTTCACAAAGTCCTTACCTGTGGGTTCCTAGCACATGTCATTAAGTACTGAAGTACTTTCAGATGGATTGCTCTGTTTCCATTATATCCTAAAAGGAGTTTCCAATTGGGTCATGGTATTTCCAGAGGTTGTGTTCTGATAGCATTTTTATTTCTTGTTTTAGGCTCTTATGATACGGTCAGTAAACCTCTGGAACTGTATTTGGACGCTCTAAATAATCTGTTAAATAATCCAGCCTCTTCAATAACACAATGGGGGATATATATATTTTTTTTTGGGGGGGGGATATATATTAAGAGATATTTCGCTTCCCTACTGGGTCGTACAGTCCTAATGAAGCCATACACTAGCATTTCTCATTTTTTGTATGATTAAAAGAAGAAAAAAAGTTAAGCAACCATTCATATTAGCACAAGTCCCCAGGTCTTAAAGATTGTCACTTAAATCATGAGGACAAACTCATGATTACTATCACTTAAATCATGAGGACAAACAATCGATGTTAATAAATCATATATTGACATGATATAATTTTAACATTCTATAAAACTAATTAATGTAGGGGGCGCCTGAGTGGCTCAGTGGGTTAAACCGCTGCCTTCGGCTCGGGTCATGATCTCAGGGTCCTGGGATCGAGTCCCGCATTGGGCTCTCTGCTCTCAGCGGGGAGCCTGCTTCCTCCTCTCTCTCTCTCTGCCTGCCTCTCTGCCTACTTGTGTTCTCTCTCTGTCAAATAAATAAATAAATAATCTTAAAAAAAAAAAAACTGATTAATGTAGGAATTTGCCACAGTCAAATGTTTCCTTCCTAGGGTAGTTCCAGGAGGAAGAAACATCTTTATTTTGGGTGATTATTATAATGTAGAGTCTCTATCAGTGCCATAGTATGAAAATCTTTCCTTGAATCATCTTATGTATAGAACCTGGTTTATTGTTGCTTTAGTGAACTTCCAAGTTCAGATGCACCAAAAGTTGGCTTTGCCTTAATATTCAGCCCAAATCTACTATTTGGCTTGGATTTCAGCCTTTGGAAAACTGAACAGCCTAATGCTAGCACCGCCGAGTGGTGTGTCCATACCTATTTAAGATAATAAGGTCAGATGGGAATAAGGCAGTGATAAGAACATGCTGGATATTCTAACTTATCTAAATGATAAGTATTCATTTTCAAATATAGACAAACATGATAAGCATTCTTTATTTAAAAGCCAAAAACTGCCTCAGGTACATTCTATTTCACGGTTCTATCAGTGAATTGAGGAATACATATATCTTATCACTATGTATAATACATATATATATATGCTGCAGTAATAATAAAATGCTGCAATAATAAATGACTATGCAGATTAATATCAGGACAAAAACAAGAACTTTCACATAGTTGACTTACTGAGAAATAGAATAGCAGAATATAAATATTTAAAAAGTACATTAGTTAGGTAACTTAAAGAAAAACATTATCTTCTTGATCAACACATTTATGAAATTTATTTTTTTTAGATTTATTCATTTAGTGAGAGAGAGTATGCACAAGTGTGGGGGGAGGGGCATAGGGAGAGGGAGAAAGAGAACCTCAAGCAGACTCCTTGCTGAGCACAGAGCCGAACACAGGGCTCTATCCTATGACCCATGAGATCAGGACCTGAAATCAAGTCAGACACTTAACCAACTGAGTCTCCCAGGTGCCCCAATGTTTATGAAATTTAAATAAAAATAAATGCACAGTTATAGAAATTAATTCTAGTTCTAATCTTGGTAAAACTGTTCATCACATTAGTATTTATTAAACAAAAAATATTAAGGAACTGTGTTTAACTTTTTTTTTTTAAGACTTTAAAAAAAAATTATTTGAAGAAAGAGACAGCGAGAGAAGGAACACAAGCAAGGAAGTGGGAGAGGAAGAAGCAGGCATCCTGCTGAGCAGGGAGCCTGATGTGGGTCTCAATCAAGGAACCCTGGGATCATGACCTGAGCTGAAGATAGATGCTTGACCCAGGACCCCCATTTTTTAGACTTTTTGTAATCTCTACACCCAACAAGGGGCTTGAGCTCATTATCCCAAGATCAAGAGTCAAGCTTCACCCACTGAGCCAGCCAGATACCCCTACTTTTTAGTTTTTAAATTATATTTAGCCATGGGTCACTTAATTAAACATCCTAACTGGGAATTCTTTATAAGCTGTGAGAATGAATTAAAGGCAGACAGTGAACTTGTCACCAGTTTTCATGAGGTGGAAAAGCTCCAAAATTCCTGATAAATCATTTTCAGTCCAGACATAATAATGAAAAAGAGAATGATGGAAAAAACTGTTAAATAAAAATGAGGTACCCAAAATACCTTGCAGCTGAAAGGAAGTGGCTTTTTTAGCACTGAAAGTATGTATCTTGTTGACCACAAGTACAATCCAGGACACAATATTGCTGAGAAATTATTTTTCCTACAAAATAAGGTCAAACCTGGGGTGCCTGGGTGGCTCAGTGGGTTAAAGCCTCTTCTTTCAGCTCAGGTCATGATCCCAGCACCCTGGAATCGAGCCCCGCATCGGGCTCTCTGCTCAGCAGGGAGCCTGATTTCCTTCCTCTCTCTCTCTGTCTGCCTCTCTGCCTACTTGTGATCTCTGCCTGTCAAAAAAAAAAAAAAAAGTCAAACCTTTGAAATGTAATGATGACTATATTGTTTTAATAATAGAAATAAAATTTCAGATTTTTCTTTTGTCTCACAGGTTCATTTTATGATTGCCTCTGTGGAATACTAGTTTTTACACTTGGCCATTTATGCACCCAAAATGTATTTTTTGGGCACCCCTAGTGCAAACTTCCCTTATCACAAGCAAGATACTAAAAATCAGTAATTTAGGCAAAATGATAGCAATGCCCATGGTAGCAGTTCTTGGTTCAAAGTTTCAAGACACTGAAAGGAATCAAGTAAATAAAAAATTTGCACCCTGACTACTAATCCTGTGTCTAAGTTACCGTAATCACAATTTTTGGATGTAGCTGGCTATGATGCTGGGGTGAATTCGGGAGAGCCAATAAAATATGCAACATGCACTTAAAGCCTGAAATGAATCAACTCATCATGGAGTTGATCAACACAGTGGATGTCTGCCCCAAATTCTTTTTGTAAATAGATTATGTAACAATTATATATACTATCATACATGTGCATAAACATTAAAATCTTATAAAATTAAGTACCAAAATCCAATTCTAAAACACACTGTGTTATTTGACAGTGATTTTTTTTAAAAGATTTTATTTATTTATTTGTCAGAAAGAGAAAGAGCACATAAGCAGGCAGACATGGAGAGAGAAGCAGGCTCCCTGCTAAGCAAGGGTCTGATGCAGGACTAGATCCCAGGACCCTGGGATCAAGACCTGAGCCGAAGGCAGAGGCTTAACCCAAACCACCCAGGCGTCCCAACAGAGTGATTATTTTTACTGCAATTCAGGATCCAAGATGTCTTAAAAGAATCTCCTTTTTAAGGTATTCAAACAGTTTTCTTTCATCTATATTCTTCCTTTAGAAGAAAAAACAAACAAACAAACATGGGTACTTGTATATATTTACATAAAGATGCAGACAAAAATTGGGAACGATACACAGCAAAACTGTTCAAGATAGATAACTAAAATGGAGTGCAGTGATGGGACTCTTATTTCTGTATGTTTTTAAAAAACTGTTTTATAATAAGTATGTATTCAAATAGTCTTTTCGTGATTAAAAGAAGGAAATAAAGATTTAAATGTGACCTCATTAAGCTCACTGGGGCACCTGGGTGGCTCAGTCGGTTAAGCAACTGCTTTCAGCTCAGGTCATATCCCAGGATCCTGGGATCCAGCCCAGAATCGGGCTCCCTGCACAGCAGGAATTCTGCTTCTCTTTCTCCTTCTGCTGTTTCTGCTCTCTTGCTTGTGCTCTCTCTCTCAAATAAATAAATAAAATCTTAAAAAAATATACTATTTTGAAAAAAAAATACTATTTTGAACCAACCACCTGAATTTTAAAATGGCCAAAGTCTATCAATAGGCAATTTATAAAATAGTATAGTTAATAAACAATCTTTAGAGTGATGTTCAATCTTACTAATTATCAAAGAATTGTCTGAACTTGCAGTGTCCACTTCTTTACCACTTTTTTTAAGTAATCTCTACACCCAGCCTGCGGCTTAAACTCAAGACCCTGAGATCAAGAATGGAGCACTCCACCGACTAAACCAGTCAAGCACCTCGTCACCACTCTCTTCTTAACCCACTCCAAAGTTACCCTAATACCATTTCCTTGAAATAGCGTTCACCAACCCACCAGAGGCATCTATGTCGCTGAACCCAATGGACGTTTTTCAACCCTGTTTTACTGAGCAGTATATGTCAAAGACAGAACTTGAGAAGTTGCCTTTGGACTCTAAATGCACAGAAATGCAGTCTCTACCCGGCACCTGAGTGGCACAGATGGTTCGGTGTCCAACTCATTGTTTAGGCTTGGGTGGTGATCTCAGGGTCATGGGATCCAGCCCCACGTGGGGCTCTGCACTCAATGGGAAGTCTGCCTGTGACTCTCTCTCCCTCTGCCCTCCCACTCATGCTGTCTCTCTCAAATAAATAAATCTTGAAAAAAAAAATGTATTCTCTACTGAACTGCCTGGTGATTTGCTTTTAATTTATCTGCAACTTATTTCTCATACCTCTTTGCTAACCTTGCCCTTGTCTGTAGAGTTTACTAAGAAGGAACGGTCTATTATGCTTCCACATGATGTCAGATTAAGTGGGTCTGTGGTGGCTTGCTAAATGGAGGAGTAAGTCCCCTGTTGTTACTAATGAAGAAAACTGCCATCTCTAACCCACTGGTCTTATATAAGATAATATATGTTTTCCTCTAATATCTACTTATGCACTTTAAAAGACTTTTATTAATAAATAATGCATGATACATTTTCCTGGGCAGAAAAAATTCCTAACGGGCCAGTTATATCAAAGGCAATTTATGTGATATGTTTTAGGCCACTCAAGTAAGGCTAATGTCATTGAAGGTATGTATGACCAGGGGTAGTATAGGGTAAGTATTTATATATAAGGGAAGAACAAACATGATTATGTTACTGAGATTTTTAGAAAAATTAATTTTAGTATTTTCATCCTTAGTAACAAGAAGAAACTTGGCAAAAACCTAACACAAATTATAAAAATTCGTTCCAAACCTTTGTACTCCACTGCTAGTTCAGGTCCTGATCACCTCTCCCTTTTTAGCAGGGTTAGTCAAGGAGGTATCCTCTGGACGCTAGGCTCTTCCTTCCCCAGAGGCTGGATGCTTATGTGACTGGGCAGAACCGTCTTTTTTTTTTTTTTTAAGATTTATTTATCTGAGAGAGAGAAAGAGTGTGTGCATTCACGCTTCCATGCGAGAGTGAGGGGAAGTGTAGAGGGAGAGAATCTTCAAGTGGACTTGATCCCAGGATGAATGAGATCATGACCTGAGCTGAAACCAAGAGCTGGATGCTCAACCCACTGAGCCACCCAGATGGCCCAGGGCAGAATCACCTTTTTAAAAAAAAAACCACAGCTATGGTCATTTTGTTCTTCTGTTCAAATACTTTAGCTCTACAGTCGACACATATTTTAAAAAGTTCTTACGGTGTTAGCAGGGTATTTCAGGCCTTCTATTTTCTGAGATCGATACAGCTTTCCTACCTTATCTCCCAGATCACAAAGAGCTGCTGAGGAATTAGGAGGCATTAGCACACATTCATGTGAACGTGCAGGACAGACCTCAGAAAGAAGCCTGGTAAGTTGAATAAGGGGCCACAAAATAGTCTGAATGTCATAATGAGAAAGGGAGCCAAGTTTGTAGCAGCTACTTCAGTAGAGAAAGAGGGCCTGATTCAAGAGAGATTTCTAAGGCAGACGGAATACATCGTGATATCAGGTAAAGGATATAAGTGGTGAGGAGGAAACGAGAATTAAGTACAACACACAAATTTTTTCTTGGAAAATTGTTGAACCAGAGAATTGTTAATCAGAATTGTTAATCAGGAATTGTTAATCAGAGATACAGGGCAGAGTGTGCTTCAGAGGTAGGAACAGTGTGCAGTGTGTGATAAATTTTGTATTAGATCTGCTTCATCTAAGATGTCTATAGGGTAGCAATGCACCTTAGGCAGTCAGAGGTCAAGGATTTGGGAGTCACTGTCACAACATAGGCAGTTAAAGCCAAAGCAGTGGACAGCCTGGCAGTGAAAGATCACAGTGCAAGAAGACAGAGGTCGAAACAGGCTTCAGAACTTTCCCAATTATCTTGCATTAAAAAAAAAAAAAAAAGATTTTTATTTATTTATCTGACAGACAGAGATCACAAGCAGACGGGTGGGCGGGGGGTGGAGCAGGCTCCCTGCTAAGCAGAGAGCCTGACAGCAGCAGTGCTCTCTGTAACAGGACCCTGAGATCATGACCTGAACGAAGGCAGAGGCTTAACCCACTGAGCCACCCAGGTGCCCCTTGCATTTAGAAAAATATTTAAATTCTGCCTGAAGCTAACTGTATACTTGTTGGCCTCTCAAACCTCAGACTATAAGATTTCAGGGAGTTTTAGGGAAAGAAAAGCTCTCTGTTATTAGTTCTCTAGAGAGATGCTCAGAACCAAAACCTGGTGCTCAGCCTGTGGCCATTTAATTCTGTTTTTTAATCTTTAAAGACAACTCACAGGGAGTATCAAGGGGCTTAGGTGAACCGGACCACTTCCAGCTGGTTTAAACAGAGCTACACAACCCCCAGTTTGTTTTTCTGTTTGTTGTGTTTCCACTATAAAATAATTTCAAGTTCTTTACACTTTTTTAAATTAACACACAAGAAAGGTAAAAAGGTAAATTCACACACACACACACAAAATCCCACATTCATCCAAAGGAACAAAATTATAATTACATCCCTCTGGGCTTTTTTCTATGTAGTTTTGGTTAATTTTTTTCACTCATACTGTATACAATTTCATATCACGACTTTTCACTTATTACATATCGTTTTCCCATGCCATTTAAATTTTATAAATTATTTTTAGAAGCCACTTAATATTCTGTAAGTCAAGTCGTATATTTCCTCACTGTTGCGACGCTTGGTTTTAAGGTTTAAAAGCCAACTTTAGGGGCGCCTGGGTGGCTCAGTGGGTTAAAGCCTCTGCCTTCGGCTCAGATCATGATCCCAGGGTCCTGGGATCGAGCCCCGCATCCGGCTCTCTCCTCAGTGCAGAGCCTGCTTCCTCCCCTCTCTCTCTGCCTGCCTCTCTGCCTACTTGTGATCTCTATCTGTCAAATAAATAAATAAAATCTTAAAAAAAAAAAAAAAGCCAACTTTACCTTATGATAAATAAGGCTGGGATAAAGGTTTCTATGCATAAAGCATGTTCTTCATTTCGAATGGTTTCCTTAGGATACAACCCCAGAAGTGTCACTAATGAGTCCCATGGAATATATTCAAACATTTAAACCCACCCCTCGCTTGTCCACAGCCGCCAGTCCTTCGCCCGCGTGCCTCCTACTCCCATTCTCCCCATCCTCTCAGCACGCCTGGGTCTCCTCCCCATTCCCCGACAGGTGCGGGTCTCCCCACCTCCCTCCCGGCCCACACACAGCCTCCCCACACCAGCTAAGCTGGGCAGCAGCGAAAACAAAATACCTTCAGTATTACTGCCCACAGAAAATAAGACTCCCGGCTGCCGCGGGATCCCGAGCCCAGAGCGAATACCGGAAGCATCTGCTCCCCGGCCTCTGATAGGTGACCGGTAGTGGGCCCGCCCCACAATGCCTTCTGCCTGTTGGCTTTTGCTTGTGTCACGTTAGGGGAGGGTCTTTCCCCTGACCAGTAAGCTGGGGATTTGCTGCACAGATCTCTGGGAGTAGTAGTTTCTGTACAATTTAATCTACAATAAACCAGCCACAGTTCGACTCTCCGTAAGAGTAGAACCTTCCTCCACTTCTCCTCGATTCTTAGTCTAGGAAAGAGTACAGGATCCCTAGAGTCAACACGGTTTCTTAACTTTTGGGGGGAGAGGATAGGGGACAAGGGGTGAGAAGGTGTTGAGGACTTATTTAAATGTGGTCAAATCTACCCACAAAAATGTTCTTATCCGCATACAAGATATTGTGCATTCAACCGAAGCCGCTCCATGGACCTGTCCGAGTTACAAACCCCTGTTCTACACTTACCCCAAGAGTGCCTCCCCACGGCCAGAGTCCAAGGTCCTAGTGTGTCTCTAGACTTCAGCTATACACCTGGGAGACTCTAGGCCACGCCGTGAAGCAGTCCATGTGGAATTTCAGATGCTGACCCTCACAGTACAGTCGACCATCATCTTTCTTGAACAAAACAGCCAGTCCTCCTTCAGCGATGCTGATAACCTGAAGTCTGGCCTAACCACCTGGGACAGTGGGGGGCAGGGGGGCCGGGGGGGGGGGAATGGAGGAAGAACACTCTAGGGCCCATTCTGGATGCCTCTGCTCAGGCGTTTATCCTCGTGCCTATATTCCAGTACCACTGGTCAGAATCATGGCCTCGCGTCAATTTTTAAAACAAGGCATGGAAAAATGAGAGAAAAAGAGAGGGAAAAATTAAAGTTCCATTCATTCTTCAAGCAAATGTTATCTCCTCCAAAGATACCTTTCCAGATTCCTGGAACTCTTTTGGGTGGAGGTGAGGGGTCTGGCGTGGAAGAGGAGCTCAGGATAGAATTTACTCATTCATCCCACAGCACGAATCACTCCACGCTGTAACTAACTCTCCGTGTCCCCACCCGTCCCAAATTTCGTTCTCTGGTGATAGCGATTCTGCCTTAGTTTAATTGGTATCCGCAGGGCGCAGTTCTTTGCCTTGAAAGGTTGGAAGTTCCCTATGAGTGGGGCAGAAGGGATGGTGAATAGGGGTTTAGGGTGGTTGCAGTAGGGTAATGACTGGTTTCCTCCCTTCCTGCCATCCCATTCCCTCCCAGCCCCCGCCCCCCCTACCCCACCGCGCGTCAGAATGCTCCTACATTCCGGGCAGTCGAGCCTAGGGTAAATACCTCTCAGGTGTTTCCTTAACGTTCTGAACTCCAGTGAGCGCATGTACTTAAAGTGTTGGTTTAGTTGCCGGCTTTCCCCTAGTCTGTGGGACCGGCTTGACTCCCCAGAGCTTAACACAGAGTACATGCTAGATAAATGTGTTGAACGGATGGATAGATCGATGGATAAATGGATGGATGGATGCATAGATGCGCGGGTGTCTCATGCCTTCCTCCCCATCCTCCGCAGTTGATGACCGTAAGCCTGGCCAAGCTAGGGAGCAGCCGCGTCAGGGTCCCTTCCCCCGGGCCCCGCCCCAGTCGACCCCACCTTTCCGCGCCGCTCCGCCCCGCCGCCCCCTTCCCCGTGGCCCCTCCCCGCGCAGGTCCCGACTCCCGCCGCACCTCCTCCGGCTCTGCAGTGGCGGCGGGGAGGCGAGCCGGAGCGCCAGCGGGGCCAGGGCCGGAGCCGAGCCGGGGTCGGGGCAGCAGCGGGGACCCTCGGAGGCGGGGCCAGTGGGACTGCGATGGGCGTGGAGATCGAGACCATCTCCCCAGGAGACGGTACCGGGCGGCGGAGCCGGGGGAGGAGGAAGGGTCCCGGGGCGGAGCCGGGCGGGCGGGGGTCTGATTCAGAGGTGGCGCGGAGGGTGCTGAGTCGGGGGCGGACATAGGATGGGGGCGGCGGGAGGAGACCCCAGATAGGATTGTTGGGGGTCTAGCAGACGATCCTCCACCATCCCCTTCCGCGCCGGCTCACCTAGGGGATCGAAGGCGGTGGCCAGGAGGCGGGGGTCTGCGGCCCGCCACCGCCCCGGGGGCTTCGGGCCGCCGCCGCCGCGGCTGCAACCACTCACTTATCTGCTACTGCTGATTTCCCAGGGCAGGGCTTTAGTTAGCTCTGCTTTCCCTGTCTGCTAGGTGAGCCCTGGGGACAGCTGGAAGGGATCCCTTCTGCTTGGGGCAGCCCTTTCTAACGCGCCCCCCTCCGGGCCTCCGGTCGGGCGGCCCCTGTGGGCTGGGCGGTGAGACGTAGTGGGGACCCAGCCAGTCTGGGAAGGAAGAAGCGCTCCCTCCGCCGCCTCTGCATCTTGCTTTATCCTCCCCGCCCCACTCAGCCTCTCCAGCCATCCTGTACACTCCCATGGCTTTCATTACCGTCTGCAAACCGATGGCCTCCAAACTTAAGCCTCCAGCCCAGACCTACGACCCGAGTTCAAGGTGGTCCGTTTATCCAACTGCTGCTCGACCTCTGTCTGGATGTCCCATGGATACCTAATTCAGAAAGTCCAAAACAACTCCTGCGCCTTGTCCTTCCCACTCCCAAGCACTCCTCTGTTATTCCCCTTTCCCTGCCCCCGGGACTGGCACCACTACTTTACACGCCAGACATCTCTTGCATAAATGGGTTTGGATGTGCAAGAATAGCCATTTTTAAATTTTTTAAATGAAACTTAATCCAGTCCAGAGCCTCCATTTCTGCAGAATTTGACAGACAGACTTCATGTGAGACCTAACTGACAGCCCCCACCCCTCCTAGGAAATTAGAGGACCTCTTGGTTCCAGGCCACACTCCTTGTTAAAAGGCAGTGGTCTCTCGAGGTCCCGGGCCCTTACCCCATCACCAGGCAGGTATGGACAGGTTTCTTTGTCCACTCTGGGAACCATGATGCTGAGTCCCAGGAACCGTCACCCTGAGACCTCGTCACACCCCAGAGCCCTGCCACTGAGTTCTGCCAGAGGGCTGGAGGCCTCTTCTCCCTTCCCTGGCTCGAAGTAGCCTTTATCGTTTTCTCTAGTTATCCTCTCTCCCTGGCCAAGGACAAGGGGCATTTTCTCTTGAGGGAGATTAGATTTTTAGAGAAAGCCTGGAAGAGCTTTGGCCTTCTGCTTTCAACTGTCTAAACCCCTGAGTCCAGCAAGAAGACACGGAAGGGCCGAGCTATTGTACTGTTAGCACTGGGGACACCGCATCTTGGTTGAGCCCCACAGCAAGTCTGACAGGACTCGTCCTTCTGCTGAACATCTCTAGGCTCCATCCCATTAGTCCCCGCCCTGGTTCTGGCCACCATCATCTCTCACCTGGATTTCTGCACATCTTCTGAACTAGTCACCCCACCTCCACTCTTGCCTTTTTGCCTTCCATTGGGTCTCCCTAACTCACCACCTATTTTCCACACCATAGCCTGAGGACCCTTTAAAATGCATGTGTGACCTTTCCTGTCCCATTCTACTGACCCCCACCCCACCTCCCTGCCTTGTGTTTTAATGAGCCTTCCCTTTCGTTCTCCAGACAAATGGTGATCTAGTCTAGTCTTACCTTCCACAGTCAAGCCTCCTCTCTTACTACAGCCCCTACCCCCACCACCATCTTCTTCTCCAACTTCAACAAGCTCCTGCAAAGTGGTTAAACACACCAGCATTCTGCAAATATTTATTGAACACGTACTCTGTGCTAGGCCCTGGGGTTACAGCAGTGAGCCAGACAGGGCTTGCACTAGTGCTCGACTGGCCCTTTGAATGTGTTGTTCTCTCTTCCCAGATTATCTCCCTTTATTTCCTCTGGCAAACTATTAATCCTTTAAGATGCTTTCCCTGACTCCCACAGAGTCTTCAACGTGTTGACTCAGTTGTTAACCACCCTAAGCTTTGCCATCCAGGCCTGTGGCTTTAAATTCCGCCCAGATTGATACCTCCAGTGCAGACTCTCCATCTGCCTACTTGCAATATAAACTCAGATGTCTAATAGGCATTTCAAGATTGCCAGCTGCTCAAATCTGCTCCTCCCCAGTCCTCCCCACCTGGAATTAGTTCACGGTCCATCCTGTAGCCCAAACTGAAAACCCAAGCATTGTACTCAATTTCTCCTTCTCCCTCCTCCTGGACCCCATCCCCACTCTGTTAATGTACCCTGTCAGCCCCGTTTCCCAAGTATATCTATTTTGCTCTATTCTCTGCTGCCACCACATTAATTCAAGCCATAATTGATTTCCTGTCTGGATTATTGCAAGAGGCGCCTAATCGTCCATCCTACACGCAGCAGCCAGAGTGATCTTATAAAATCTTAATTCAGATTATGTCATTCTCTTACTTAAAATCCTCCAGTGGCTTCTTATTTCTTATTGCACTTGGAGTTAAATCCAGCGCCGCGCTGCGCCCCCTACCCCCCGCCGTGATCCGGCTCTTTCCCACTTGTGTCCCTCGCCCTCTCTTCTTTCCAGCCACAGGGCCTTCGGTTCTCTTCTTCAAATGCTCCAATCCTTTTCTGTCTCAAAGTTGATGTGCAGGCAGCTCCCTCTTCCTGCAGTGCTTTCCCCAGCATCTTATTCATCTTTCAAGATTCAGCCCAAATGTCACCTTTTCTGAGAGGCCATCCTGGACCCCCTTTTCTAAAACGGCCTGTCCGTCACGTCTGTCTTTAACTTGTCATTGTGTTTCTTTTCCTTAGAGAATTATCATGATTTATAATCGTCTTGTTTATTTGAGTACTGTTTCTTTCTCTCCACTAGAATGTGAACTCCAGAGGAGTAGGGATCTTGTCTGTATGGTTTACTGCCGGGTCCCTGAAATCAGGCCCAGGCTTCGGCATGTAGTAGGTTCTGTAAATATGTGTGAAGGATTATGCTTCTTAATCCTTGATTGCAGCCATCATCCTGCATTATAATCGATTATTTATTTATGTGTCTGTTTCCCTGACTTCACCATGAGTTCATAGATGGCTCTGTGTTTCTGGAATCTGGTCCAGGCACGTCATAGGCTGTCAGTCGATGTCTGGGGAATGAATGAAGGAAAGGGAAAGGAGAAGTTGAAGAAAGGAAAATAACAAGGAGAGAGTGGAGTGGAGGAATGCAAGGGAATAAAGTTCAAGTCAAATAGAGGTGAAGGGACCAGCCTGGCTCATACAAGGCACAGAGCCGGAAGTAGAGCCGTGGGCATCCCCATGGTGTGGAGGGGAGTGTGGGCCAGACCTTCGGGTCACAGGCACACCTGAACATCCCAGGGGACTTTTCCTAATACCTTATTCGTTCACGTCTCTTTGCAGGAAGGACGTTCCCCAAGAAGGGACAGACGTGTGTGGTGCACTACACAGGTAGGCTCCCCTCACTTCTTGAGCCAGCCTTGTGCATACAGGAAAGGAAGCTTGCAAGGATACCCCTTCCCCACTTGTCCCAGCAGGAGCTGCGTGTGGAACCAGCCTCTAGCTGAGCCAAGCCACCTCCATTCTCTTCCCTCTGTGGTGGGCAGCGTGGAGCTGGGCCCTCCTGGTCCTGTCTGATATGTAGAAGTCCCTTCTTAAAGCCCTGAGAGCCCTGATCTTCCCTGTAGACTCGTCTCTCCTCCTACAATGTTGTTAGAGAAGAGGAGGTTGACTTCCTCAGCATTTCCTTCCTTTCTTTTTTTTTTTTTTTTCCCAAAGATTTTTATGTATTTAATTGACAGAAGTAGGCAGAGAGGTAGGCAGAGAGAGAAAGGAGGAAGCAGGTTCCCCACTGAGCAGAGAGCCCGATGTGGGGCTCGATCCCAGGACCCTGGGATCATGACCCAAGCCGAAGGCAGAGACTTTAACCCACTGAGCCACCCAGGCGCCCCAGCATTTCCTTTCTTTTTTCAAAAACAGACTATTCGACTGGCTTACTGTTATTGAGTACCTACTGTGTGCGACATGCTGTGCTGGGCACTGGGGACACACAGATGAAAAGGGAGGATTCCTTCCTTCTTTGGGGAGTTTGGAGAGTGGGACAGACCCATGATCCAGAGGCTCTCAGGCAGTGTTGGGAGGGTGACAGGAATGCCTGTCTCAAGGTGCCGTGGGAATGGGAGAAGGGCCCCACACCTCTGCTGATCCCTCTTGGATGCTCTATACTGGAAGGTCAGGTGGGCTGAGGAACATTCTAGATGGAGTTCCTGAGGTCTGCTGGCAGGAAGATCACGAGCAGGTATTTGTTCCCAGAGGAGTGAGCGCTCTGCCTTGTGACCTGCTTCCCAATGTGGCAAACTTGGTGACAGCCACTTAGCAGACAGCAAGGCCAGTTTAGTTCCTAGGACGCATTCAGATGGGGCCATTTTTAGCAGTTCTCTGGGCCAGTGTGAAGTGCCAGGTTAAATCTAGGCAGACAGTGTGGGTATTTCTCAACAGCTGTGTTGCCGGTCGCTGACGTCAGTGGGCTAGAGCTGTGTTTTATCTCCCGGTGATGTGGCCTAATTACCATGAGTCCTCTGGGGCCTCTGACCTGTGTAATTGATTTATCTGTTCTACATGTTGTAGACAGACCAGTACTTATCAAGTTACTAAAACCACAACATCCTTTTGCAAAGACTTTTCACAGTAGATACAGAGAGCAGGTGATGTGCATTAAACACTAACATTGGACATGAGTGCCTCTAGTTTAGGGAGGGACTGTTTCCTCAAACCTAGAGGGGACTGTATGGGACTTTTTGGTAAACTCCTTAATTAAATATGAACACAGTAGAGAACATAAATCTGAGATGTACAGCTCAATGAAATTTTTCGAAGTGATTACACTTAAATATAACCACCACCCAGATCAGCATCTACATTTCCAGAATGAGCTCCGGTCCAGGCATCTACCTAATCTCTCCTCCTAGTCATCAGACCTCTTTGAAGGTAACCAGCATACCTTTGTCCCCATCAATTGGCTGGCTTGTCCTCTTATTGAATATCATAGAAATGGAATCATAGAGTCTGCACTCTTTTGTGTTTGGCTTATTTTACTCAATATTATGTCTGTGAGATTATGTTGGTTCTTTTTTTTTTTTTTTTTAAGATTGATTTATTTATTTGAGAGAGAGAATGCACATATGAGCAGGGGGAGGGGCAGAGAGAGAGGGAGGGAGTGAGAATCTCAAGTAAACTTTGCGCTGAGCATGGAGCTCAGCATGGGGGCTCGATCCCATGACCCTGAGATCATGACCTGAACTGAAATCAAGAGTCAGATCCTTAACGGATTGAGTCACCCAGGGGCCCCTAATTTGTTCTTTTTTATTCCTGTACAGTTTATTGTATGATGAATAAATTATAATTTATCTTTGCAACAATTGATGAACATTTGGGTTGTTGATAGTTTTTGGCTATTATGAATAGTATTGCTTTGAACAGTCCTGTAGGTGTCTTTTGGTGGACATATGTACACATTTTGGTTGGTATACACCCAGAAGTGGTGCTACTTGGGCACAGGATTATATAGCAATGCTCAGCTTTATCAGATACTGCCAGACAGCCTCCCAGAGTTGTCCTGCCGATTTCCACTGCCATCAGCCATATACGAGAGTTGCAGTTCTCCCGCATCCTCATCGACACTTGGCATCACCTTTTTTGTTTTGTTTTTGGCCCACCGAGGTGGGTGTCTGGTGGTATTTCATTGTGGTTTTTTATTTGCACTGCCCTGATGACTAATGAAGTTGAATACCTTTTCATGTGCTTACTGGCCATTTGGATATACTCTTTAGTCTCTCATGTTTTGTCCAATATAAAAATTGGGTTGGCTGTCTTTTTCTTATTGACTTATGGAAATTATTATTATTATTATTATTTAAGAGAGAGAGAGAGCATGGGGGGGGGGGACAGCAGGAAAGGGAGAGAGAGAATCTTAAGCAGGTTTCACACCTGCACAGAGCCTGACCTGGGGCTCAATCTCACAACCTTAGATTATGACCTGAGCTGAAATCTGGAGTCAGATGCTTAACCAACTCAGCCACCCAGGTGCCCCAGGAATTCTTTATATATTGTAGATACAAATCTTTTGTTAGTTATACTGATTCAAATCACCACCCATGCCAGCGCTTGTCTTTTTACTCTCTTAATGGCATTTTTATCAATAGAAGTTCTTTATTTTATTTGAAGATTTTATTTATTTATTTGTCAGAGAGAGAGAGAGAGAGAGAGAGAGAGCGCGCACAAGTAGGGGGAGCAGGAGGCAGAGGGAGAAGCAAGCTTCCTGCTGAGCAGGGAGCCCGATGCAGGACTTGATCCCTGGACTCTGGGATCTTGACCTGAGCTGAAGGCAGATGCTTAACCAACTGAGCTACCCAGGCGCCCCTAGAAGTTCTTAATTTTAATGAAGTCCTACATACCGATCTTTTCCTTTATAGTTAGTACTTTTGTGTTCAGTTCAGAAATCTTTGTCCCTAGGTCATGAAGATATCCTTCTGTTTGTTATCTTGTAAAAGCTTTATTATTTTATTTTTCATATTTAAGTCTCTCATTCAGCTGGAATCAGTTTTTATGTGTGCATAAGGTAAGGGTCTAGGTTCATTTTTTTTCTCCATATGGACATGCAATTGATCTAGCACCATTAATTATTTTTAAAAAATCATCCTTTATCTGCTGCATTGCCATGACACCTTTGTTGAATCAGGTCACCATATATATGTGCTTCTGTTTCTGGGCTGCATGGTTTCGGCTGAACTTGTAGCAGTAGATGACTACATATGGTCCGAAGTATATTGAGTCAGGTAAAACCTGAAGAAGTTGGGAAATGAGAAAGCAGTTTTCAAAGGGAATGTGTGTGTGAATAGTCGTATGTGTACTTGTCCAAGTATGCATCTTGTTGAATGTATGTAGATTTGTGGATTTAAATCTTCTCTTTGAATCTGTTTGACCATTGGGTCTTTCTAATGAATGTGGGTGCATAAGTGCCGATGAGCTCGCACAGGTATCTCTATCTTAGCAACCTGTGTGTGTGCCTGAGTTTGTATTCGATCTCCTTAGTATCCATCTGTGTAGCCGCAGGGTTTTCTCCTTTGCCTGATTTTGTACCCAGAGTAAGAATCCCTTTTATTCTACCCAGAAAGCAGGAAAATGAGACTGCCCCTTGCATACATTTAAGTGGTAGCAATTAGGAAGTGGAGTCATAGATGCTCACACACTAAGCCTGTCTCTATCTCTCGTGTTAAACATGACAGAACTGAGGCCATGAGAAAGGAAGTGATTTACCTAACTTTACACAGGGAGTTATTGCCAGCATGAAGTCAGAATCCCGTCTCTGAACTTACGGGCCAGATTTTTCTCTGGTCTAAAATTGCCTTTTGTTGTGATCTGCGGGGTGCAGGAAGAAATCGTGGGAGGGCATCGTTTATAGAAGGTCTGATCTGGGGCACCTAGGTGGCTCAGTTCGTTAAGCAATTGCCTTCTTTCGGCTCAGGTCATGATCCTGGAGTCCTGGGATCAAGTCCCACATTGGGCTCCCTGCTCAGCAGGGAGTCTGCTTCTCCCTCTGACCTTTCCCCTCTCCCGCTCTCTCTCTCTCAAATAAATAAAATAAAATAAATCTTTAAAAAGAAGGTCTGATCTTTGAGCCAATCATCAATATGATCTAAAAACAGAAAAACAGCTCTTGAGCCTTAGTCGGCAGGAATGAGACAATATTTGTACCTCAGGGATGACAAGGCAACTGCACTTGGAGGCAGCATTGAGCTGTTCCAGGTTCAAATAGGCCCTTTTTATGGGGTCTGGTGGCCACCCTTGACTGGGTCACTTTGCTCTGTTCATTGCCGGAAGGAATGATATGGCTTTTGGGTTTTGCATGTCAGGGAACCTTGTGAAAAGCAGGTGGGGAGGCAGCCTGAGGCAGAAACATCCTTGGGCGGAGGAAGTGACACAGAAAAGGCTGTAAAGCACAGAGGTATTTGAGAAAGGTGTGACCTGAATAGGACATGGGGGGAAAGGCAAGGCAGGGGGAAGCAGCGAGGGTTATCAGACAGGCAGCCGCTGGGTCTGGAAGTGCCTGCACGCAGTGTAGGCCTTTCGATTCTGCCTCCGGGAGCTCCTGCCGGAACGGAGGAAGGAGAGTGAGTGCAAAGACAGTTAGAGGGTGTCCCGTACACAGGTGAGACACGATGGGGATGTGGTGGAGTCATGGGGTGGTAGAAGAAACGGAGAAAGTATGTAGATTGCAGAGATGCGTAGGACTTCGTAGGCTGTGTGTGGGGTAAGGCAGAGCAAAGTATTGGGGTTTCTTGCTTAGGTGACAGGGCAGGTGGGGAGATTGGAAGAGGCACAGGTTTTTGCAGAATAGGAATTCCGTTTTATTTTATTTTTTTAAAGATTTTATTTATTTATTTGACAAACAGAGATCACAAGTAGGCAGAGCGGCAGGCAGAGAGAGAGGGGGAAGCGGGCTCCCTGCTGAGCAGAGAGCCCGATGCAGGACTCGATGCGGGGCTCGATCCCAGGACTCTGGGATCATGGCCTGAGGCGAAGGCAGAGGCTTTACCCGCTGAGCCACCCAGGTGCCCCAGGAATTCCGATTTAGACAGGTGGCCCCAGATCTGGGAGTTGAGTCCTGGCCGCCGCCCTTCTCCATCCTCTTCTTGCTTTCACAGGAATGCTCCAAAATGGGAAGAAATTCGATTCGTCCAGAGACAGAAACAAACCTTTCAAGTTCCGAATCGGCAAACAGGAAGTCATCAAGGGTTTTGAAGAGGGTGCAGCCCAGGTAAGATGGGGGGATTTGGGGAGTCTAGGCTCAGTACGCTGCTGCCCTTGCCCTATTACAGACCGCCGTGGCTTGGCCTCTACTGCCAGGAATGCCAGCCTGGCTTTGTGCCCCCACCCCTTCCCCCTCATTGCCAGCATGACCCCTTCAAGTCACACTGGGGGCTCTCAGTCCAAACACATCCCTCCAGGCTTGCTCGGCACTAGCTTTGGAGGCCTGTGAGCCACCAGCTGTCTGGGACTGAGGCAGCAGGAGAGTTGGAGGGTGGAGAGACCCAAGTTTTTTGTTTTGTTTTAACTTAAAAATTTCAGACTTGCAAAAATATCACAGAAATAGTTCCGATATATTCTTTACCCAGATTCCCCACATGTGAACGTTTTACATAACCGTAGTACAATGATCAAATTATACATGTGTTTGTGATCAATGATACATTAACATTGATACAGAACTATGAACCGATCCATTCAATTTTGGGGGTTGGTTATTCAAAATTTAAAAATCGATTTATTCAAATTTCACCGCTTTATTAAAATTTCACCTGTCCTACCAGTGCCAGGTGTTGATGACTGCTGTGGTGAGCCCTGGTGCATGCCCTTCTCCCTCGGTCTCCGAGGCCATTCAGTGCTCTGTTAGAGTAGGTGCCTCAGCCCTCCCCACCTCGCGGTGGCCTCTGATTGCTTCACGTCTTTAATGGACTGCTCCTGTTAACTCCTTGAGTGTATACTTGGATGTGTGCCTTTTATACAACCTTTTTATGTTCTTTTGGAAGAGGGTGAGGAACGATTATGAACAAATCCAAGTCTTGGGGCCATGCGCTAATTGAGTAACCAGCAGTGGTTGTTGGATGAATGGATTTGGGACTGCTTTGGTGGAAGTGACTGCCCCACAGTCGAGTCTCTGCTGGTCTGAGGCAGAATCTAAATCCTGCGTCACTCCAGTGTGCCACTCAGAAAATTCGTCTCAGATCTTCAGAGTTAACCTTGAGGATGGTGTGGGAAAATGCCATAGTTATTTTACTTTTTTCTTTTAAATCAAGCTGGGTCCTCTTTCTCCTCTCCCCATCTGCCCCCATCCCTGCTAGATGAGCTTGGGGCAGAGGGCGAAGCTGACCTGCACCCCTGATGTGGCGTACGGAGCCACGGGCCACCCTGGTGTCATCCCTCCCAATGCCACTCTCATCTTTGACGTGGAGCTGCTCAACTTAGAGTGAAGGCAGGAAGGAACTCGAGGTGGCTGGAGATGGCGGCTGCTCACCCTCCTAGCCTGCTCGGCCACTGGGACGGCTCCTCCTGCTCGGGGCTCTTGATCAGTGCGCTAACGTCACAGCCCCACAGCATTTTCCGTGCTCTGCCCAAGTTGCTCCGTATGTGTTCGTCATCGTTCACGCGCATCTTTGCTTGAGGAAACTTTGGTTGCAGATCAAAGCATTTCAGGTTGTGCATTTTGCGTGATGCATGTCGTAGCCATTTCTGACCACAGAATACAGATTTCTTGTTCGCACAATCTACACTGCCTTACTTAAGCCAGACACACAAGGTGCTCAGACATGAAATGTACATGGTATACACAGAGGGACTTGAGCCAGTTACCTTTGCTGTCACTTCCTCTCTTAGAAATTCTGTTGGCTGCTGACTTACACAATGTCCTCTTTGGAAATATGTAAAATAAAGGCTAAGTGCTTCACAAATTCCTGTCCGTCCTTATTGCAGGAAGGAAGTGCTTTAAGGACTCCATGAGTCAGTTGCCCTTGGGAAAGAGTGGAAGGGAGCCTTCCAAGTAGCCAGGAATGATAAACGGCTGTGATGTGAGTTCTGTACATGCTTGGCCTTGTTCTATGTATTTTTAAATGAAATTGCCACCAACCCTCTAAGCAGCCCTACAAGGTAAGTATTAACTTGCCACTCACCTCACAGGCTCAGAATTCTTCTCTGATTGAAGGGACATATTATGTTCAAACCCCATAGCCAAGCAATGTGGCGTTAAGATCTCAACACTTTACGTGACCTTGCAATGTGTTTGGACTTAGAGGGACAAGTTCCCCACACCCAAATGGAAAAGACCACCACGCCTGAACAAATGAAGGTGAGTTAGGTCTTGGAGCTATACGCTAACTTACACTGGGAAGTTACTTTTGAAAAGAATGTGTGGTTCTGAGCTTGTTTTTGCGTTTATCTAGTTTTGCCCTTACACTGGGGTATTATGATTCTGAACTTGTTTCCATATGTACTGCATATTTTCATCTATATTTACTGTTAACTTATGGGAATTTCCAGTTGGGTTTTATAACCAGCCCACTGTGGAGCCTGGGGCAATGTGGCTAAAGAATTTTTTTTTGACATAGCTGAGAAAATTTCTTAGCCATAGTCAGGGTTATTCTGTCAGTGAGGACTTGGAATTAAGATTGAGAGGCTGGTCGGTCAGTACTTACTTTCCTGCATAGATTCACCGATACGTGTCACATAATGTCATACATGAGATACGGGTCCATGTCATCTTAGCTGCTTCATCTACCCCTTTTGTCTCCAGGAAGCCCTGGGCTGTATTCCTCTGCTGAGGATCGAGGAGTTAAGAGGCAGTGCTTTAAGATGGAGGAAAAGAAATGAGAAAGGGGGTGCTTTGCTTTTAATTACCTGATTCCTGGTCTCACTTCTGTTGTGGGAGCAGACCAGCCAGAGGGTGCTGCACCCATTCCCTTCTGGTTTTTTTCTTCCTTCAGCATGTCTTAGTCCCCAGCTTTTCTCAATGACACAGATGTCTGAAAATTTCTTAGGACTTTGCCTGTATAAGAGACGTACTCTTGTTTTCTGCTGTGACATCAATAGTATAAAATTAAAAATGGCATCAAAGACCATTTCGGGTGTCCACTGTGGAGCTGAAGAAAAATCTCAGTGTAGAGTATTCATAGGCTAGGTGGTCATGGGAGATATCCGCGAAGAAAACCAAAACACACCAATGTGAATGAACAACTACTGGCTAGCACCTGGAAAGAATATGCTAGGCCTCGCAGGTCCTGCGTTCCTGGCGCTCTTCAAAGGTGATGCAGAAAATTATGCTAACAAGTTTGGACACTGTCCTGTGAGAGCCATGTGAAGCAGGGAAGTGGTAATGAGATCTTTGTCTTACAGTCATTTTCAAATTTCCAGTCTATTCATACAAAATCTTTCTTAGAAACTCAAAATTTAACCTAGGTGGATGTAAAGCAGCTCTGGCACACGTCTTTACCCATACATGTGCATGAACACAAAACCATCATCCCTTGTACTCTTAAAAGGAGTCTCAGAAATAGCCTTCGATGCCTGGTGTAGAAGACTGATGAAAAGTCCATCCTCAGCATCTTAGCACACACAGGCTTGGTGCAGAGTTGGTGCTCAATATTTATCTACAGAATTCCAGTTCTTTTAAGTGGGACAGGCCACAAAACTGCCAAACTGGAGTTTTTAAAGTTTTTTTTTTTTTTTAAAGGTTTTATTTATTTGACAGAGATCACAAGTAGGCAGAGAGGCAGGCAGAGAGAGAGGAGGAAGCAGGTTCCTCGCTGAGCAGAGAGCCTGATGCAGGGCTTGATCTCAAGACCCTGGGACCATGACCCGAGCCGAAAGCAGAGGCTTTAACCCACTGAGCCACCCAGGCGCCCCAGGAATTTTTAAAGCTTTGAAGTAATTTCTACATTCAACGTGGGGCTTGAACTTACGACCCCAAGATCAAGAGTCACATGCTCTACTGACTAAGCCAGCCAGTTGCCTCACAATTGGAATTTTTAATTTTAAAATTCTTTTAAAGATTTATTTATTTGAGAGACAGAACTGGGTGGAGGGCAGAGGGAGAGAAACTTAAGGAGACTCCACATTGAGCATGGAGCCCAGCATGGGGCTCAGTCTCACGACGCTGAAATCTTGACCTGAGTTGAAGCCAAGAGTCGGACACTCAGCTGACTGTGCCACCCAGGCTCCCTAGACAATTGGAATTTTAAAAACTCTTAGCCTTAGGTCATGAGATTCAGCTAACAGATGTACTGATCCAAAGGATGGGACTGGCTATAATTGTCAATAGAAGCAATTTCCCCTTGTTATTAAGTTAAAAAAACCGCACTAGGGCAAGCCAGTCTGCCACTTAGACAAAGCACACTCGAAGCCTGTTTTCCCCTTACAAAAAGTCTTCTAGCAAATTATTTTACATTGGTAAACACCTAAAGGTACACCATGCATTTTACACAAATTAATAAGGAATTCATAAAAGCATTCAGAAGGAAATTAAAGCTATGGCTCCTTTGTCATCTCCCTGCCCTTCTTAGAAATGTTTCTTTCTAGTCTTTTACAGCGCTTTCAGAAAGCACTGACATAATTAAGAGGAATAATCTTTTCATTTTCAATAGTAGGCTTTGAGAAGACAGTACCAGAAGTATAAAAGAACATATTAGCTTAAAGTAAGCACAGACAGCAAAGCTAAATGCACTTAAAAGTAGAAGAGATGCTTTTTGTCCATTTAAATGATTCAGTGCTTGTACCTTCAAATTGACTTTGGGTTATAGTTATATACAAAACAATTGGTTCATGTTTTTCCATTTGGCCCATGTCTAAACTATAAAAAGAAAATTATAGCTATCTCCTCCAAGCTGCCAAGCTATGATGAATGTGGTAATAACCATACTATTTCCATGCCATGGGAGTGTATGGTTATAAGAATAAGCATTAAATTTTATATATAAGAAAAGCATTATATTCTATTTATGGCAAAGATATACTATGACCTAAGGTCCAAGATATTCAGACATTTATTAACTAAAGGAAAAGACTGCACAATACAATCTTAGACATGTAACAACCAACACCACTACCCAAGAAACATGCTCTCAAATTTCTAACAGTGTGCTGTCATCTGAATGGCCACTTCTAAAACTGACTTCTAAGGATGGCATACTCATATGGACAAAGTGTTTTGTTAACTGTAAGGCATGTATTATTCAAATGTACTGGTATGGTTAATACTGGTGGATGTTATAGCAACTTTTAAAGTAAACATTTTATTCATTCAACCAACACAATGAGCTTTGGTTTCCTTATCTGCAAAATGGAGATAGCTACCTTCACTGAGTTGTTAACATTCAATAAATGACAACACTCTAAAAACTTCCCTTGATGGCTAAGCATTGGATTGAACATCACAGGCATTAAGAATACAAAAAGCTCCCTGCTCTTAAGAAGCTTGGTCTCTGTGACCACCTACCACCAAACAATTCTTGATACAGTTCAACTGCTGATTTGTTTTCTGGTATCAAATAAAAAGGGAAAGTTTAAGAGAAAACACTGACATGTTTTACAAAAAGTTTACAAGTTTATTCATATAACATTCTAACATGTATCAAAGTTTCAAGCAGGTCCTTTTGAATCTCGAATAAGAAATTACAACATTCAGCATTACTTAAAAATAAGAAAAGGGTGATGTGGTCACTTATGGGTTTTAATCTAAAATGAAAATGCAGAAAATGTTTATTTTGGTGGATCTGTGTTGATGCCATATTTCTCCTTGAGAAGCTTCAACTGTTCTTCCTTCTTTTTTGTGTCCATCTTCTGAAATGCCTGAAATGTGGTAAGCACCAAGGTTAACAGTTACTGATCTGTCATCAAATGAATTTCACCAGTAGCACTAGCGAACCAAGAACTCACAGTATACTCTTCCCCTCATGGTACACTACTTCTTAATATGGGCTCCCCACAAAATGAGGACTGTGGCCTGATACTTACCCTGTTGGCATTATAGTACAAAACCACCAGGTATCTGTTACAAACATTGAATCCTGAAAGGTGATCACATGCATTTTTGGCATCGAAGATGTCTTCATAGACCACATAAGCTGTTCCTCTAGTTTCAGGTGTGTTCCCCCTGCAGAGTGAAATCAGACTTAATTAAAACACACACTTACTGGAGTTGGGAAAGACGCTGGGTTTGAGGTTGGGTGTTAAGGAGAATAACCACCATGACTTCCAGGGCTTGCCGAAACCTCAGATGGGAGGCCTTCTGGCCAAGCACCTGCGATTTCATATTGCTGGAACATTCCCTAGGGGTTGCAGCTTTCTAGAAGTTTTCTGTGGCCAAATCAAGAAAGAAGGATACGCAGATTTCTACAGAAATTATGATTCCATGAGAGATTTTGAGGAGATGAAAAAGGCTGGTATCTTTCAGAGTGGAAAGTGATTTTGGAATGTAAAGAATTTCTTTGGGTTGAGTTCCACGGAAATTTATCACTGACCTGTGTTCCTGAACTATGAAACATGACTGCTGAGCTACGGAATAGTTTCTTTATAAATAAGTAACAAATACTGTGGACAAAAATACATTTACCTGAGCACTGATGGTTGATGAACTGTCTTTTAAACCATTAACCACTGAAGATTAGAGACAGTAAGTTAAAGTATTTTTTTTAAACAATCATCATAGATTTTTTTTTTTTAAAGATTTTTATTTATTTGTTCGACAGACAGAGATCACATGTAGGCAGAGAGGGGCAGGCAGAATGAGAGGAAGGGAAGCAGGCCCCCGCTGAGCAGAGAGCCCGATGTGGGGCTCGATCCCAGGACCCCGAGACCATGACCTGAGCCGAAGGCAGAGGCTTTAACCCACTGAGCCACCCAGGTGCCCCTAAGTTAAAGTATTTTGAGATCAACCTGAACACTGTTAGATTATGGACAGGTATGCTGGATAAGCCTATTTCTTTCTTTTTTTTTTTTTTTTAAAGATTTTATTTATTTTTTTGTCAGAGCGAGATCACAAGTAGGCAGAGAGGCAGGCAGAGAGAGAGAGGAGGAAGCAGGATCCCTGCTGAGCAGAGAGCCCGATTCGGGACTTGATCCCAGGACCCTGAGATCATGACCTGAGCCGAAGGCAGCGGCTTAACGCATTGAGCCACCCAGGCACCCCTGGATAAGCCTATTTCTTGAATTAAGGTAATTTTTGTTTTCTTTTTTAAGTAAAACAGCTACAAGTTAAACTAGCTGTGTCAAAACTACTCCTTATAGCTACCAAAGCACTAGCAGCAAAGACCTAGCTTGAAATTTTGGCCCAGTCTTTATGTTTACTGTCCTAGTCTTTCCTACTTCTCACACTAAGAACTAATTCTTTTTTTTTTTTTTAAAGATTTTATTGATTTGGGAGAGAGAGAAAAAAAGAGCATGTATGCATAAGGCGTGCACAGAGGCAGAGGGAGGGAGAAGGAGACTCCCCACTGAGCAGGAAGCCCTACTGGGCCCCGATCCCAGGACCCGGAGACCATGACCTGAGCCGAAGGAGATGCTTAACTGACTGAGCACCAGGCGCCCTCAATTCTCAGTCTTAAGTTGGAAAGTACAGCATTTCGTAGGAGTGATGGTTATTAATCAGCAATGATTAGAATGAGGTTTTTCGTACTGCACATTTATGCAACAGAACCAATACTTAAATTATTTACTACTCTATTACCTGGTAACTAGCCCCTTGTTTCTAAAAATTTTAATTTTCTCCCTCACTCCATTCTAATTTTTAAAGATTTTATTTATTTATTTGACAGAGATCTCAAGTAGGCAAAGAGGAGGCAGAGAGAGAGGAGGAAGCAGGCTCCCTGCTGAGCAGAGAGCCCACTGCCAGGCTTGATCCCAGGACCCTGAGATCATGACCTGAGCCGAAGGCAGAGGCTTAACCCACTGAGCCACCCAGGCGCTTTCAAGATTTCATTCTATTTTTTAAAAAATATTTTATTTATCTGACACAGAGAGAGCACTAGCAGGGGGAGCTGTTGGCCAAGGGAGAGAGAGAAGGAGGCTTCCTGCTGAGCAAGGAGCCTGAACTGGGGCTTGATCCCAGGACTCTGGGATCATGACCCGAGCAGAAGGCAGACACTCAACCGAATAAGCCACCCAGGTGCCCCTAAAATCTTATTTTTAAGCAATATCTACACACAGTGTGGGGCTAGATCTCACAACCCCAAGATCAAGAGTCATGTTCTCAGGGCATCTGGGTGGCTCAGTGGGTTAAGCCTCTGCCTTCAGCTCAGGTCATGGTCTCGGGGTCTTGGGATCGAGCCCCACAACAGGCTCTCTGCTCAGCAGGGAGCCTGCCTCCCCTCTCTTTGCCTACTTGTGATTTCTGTCAAATAAATAAAATCTTTAAGAAAAAAAAAATAATAAAATAGGGCCAGGCGCCCCTCCCTAACCCTAATTTTAGTTTCAATTGTTAAAGACAACACAGTCACCATCAATGTAGGAAACAAATGTTTCTGAGCAGTATTTTACTTAGGTTTATCCATAAAAATAAAACCTATTTGTGTCTGTAGAAAGGGTGGTGGTGGAAGTCCCTACCAAAAAGATGGCAAAATTACAGAGGATATGTAGGAAAACAGCCAACCATTATCCTTTATGGCCAGGAAAGGACGCAAAGAGTTAATGCAGTTTCTTCCACTTAGAAGATTCACTGCTTTTCTAAAATATGGCACAGGGGTGTCTGGGTGGCTCAGTCGGTTAAGTGTCTGCCTTCAGCTCAGGTCATCATCCCGGGGTCCTAGGATCGAGCCCTGTGTCGGGTTCCCCACTAAGCGGAAGTGTGCTGCTGCTTCTCCCTCTGCCTCTCCTCCTGGCTGTGCTCTCTCACTCTCCCTCAACTAAATAAAATCTTTAAAAATAATAATGATGATGATGTGGTATAGTCAGCTCCCAACTTTTCGTACACTCAATTTTAATAACATGTGCACTCTCATGCATTACACAGCCCTGTCTGGCTCAGGAGAAGGGCTGAGCTTTGGCAGACCCGGGTGGGAGGGAGTGTGCTTTTGGGCAGGCTCATCTGCCCGCCCGGGGAGAAGGTGGCTAGAAGTGGAAGGCGGACCTTGCTTGTGGGTGCGGAGCTGCTTCTGGTGTAGGTTTTCCTTGCCACCTCGTCTCTCCACCTCACCAGCCTCCTTCGCGGGGAGGGGGGAAGTGTGAAGAGCAACAAACTGCAGCAGCAGATGGCCGTGTGCTTGTCAGTGGGGGCAGTGGGCACAGGTCCCACTCAGCTTATGCTCCCAGTGTGATAAAGACGGACCCCTCCATCTGTGTTCTAGCCACCCAGTGCCAACTGTGGAATAAGGTTTAAGACTGGGGGCTGCCTCTCCATCTGCCACGGTCCCCACATAGGGTCAAGCAAAGGAAGGAGGCCAGGGGAAGGGGAGGTCCCTGTGAAAATTTGATCCAGGACAGGACCACAGCGCTGGGCCCTCATCCGTGCTTATACCTCCTATAAAGGGGGAGGGGAGACGTACAGGGTGCTGGGTTGGTCGGAGGGGGCCAGTGTCCTTGAATGCTTACAGGCCGTTAGGCTAAATGGGCCCAATAAGGGATTTTATAATATTCCTTACTTTCAAGGAATAATCTAACAACTTTTGGACATTTTTAAAAGTTTGTTTATTTAAGTATTCTCTACACCCAACATGACGCTCAAACCCTACAATCAAGAATCATGCACTCTCCCTACTGAGCCAGCTAGACACCCCAACTCTTAGGACTTTTGACTTTTAGTTGTCAAGAATGCATCAGCTTGAAGAGAAATTTTTATAATTTAAAAAAAAAAAAAAAAGAATGCATTAGCTATGGAAGTTGGGGATTACCCAAAGGGAAGAAAAACACTGCCTCAAAGATTTTACCAGGGGTGCCTGTGCCTAGGTGGCTCAGTCATTAAACACTTGCCTTTGGCTCAGGTCATGATCCCAGGGTCCTGAGATCGAGCCCCGCATCGGGCTCCCTGCTCGGCGGGAAGCCTGCTTCTCCCTTAGCCTCTCCCCCTGCCTTGTACTCCTTCTCTTGCTGTCTGTCAAAGAAGTTAATAAAATCTTTAAAAAAAATTTGGGGGGGTGTCAAAAAGTCTATCTATTTCTCCTTTGGAATAAAAACATATAGAATTTGGGGTGCCTGGGTGGCTCAGATGGTTAAGCATCTGCCTTCGGCTTAGGTCATGGTCCTAGAATCCTGAAATCAAGCCCAGTGTTGGGCTCCCTGCTCAGTGCAGCGCCTGCTTCTCCCTCTCCCTCTGCCATTCCCTCCACTTGTACTCTCTGGCTCTATCTCTCTGTCAAACAAATAAAATCTTAAAAAAACACGAAACATAAAGAACTTAATATTTTAGTTCTTGTTAACTGTCCAAGAAAGGTCTTATATTTCATTTTTCTCTCACAGCACCATGCACTCAAGTGCTAAGAGGCATCTGAAAAGTGGAGATCTACTCTCTCCCACCAATTCTCTCACCCTTTCTCCTGGAAGCTTAAGAAAAAAATTATCTCCTCCTCTTACATCTTCTGAGGAACTAGAACAGGGCTGGGTACTAAACCCATTTTATTTTTTTTTTTTTTTTTTTTTTTTTTTTTTTTTTTTTTTTTTTTTTTTTTAAAGCTTTTAATTTATTTGAAAAAAATACAAGTAGGCAGAGAGGCAGGCAGAGAGAGAGAGAGGAGGAAGCAGGCTCCCCGCTGAGCAGAGAGCCCGATGCGGGACTCGATCCCAGGACCCTGAGATCATGACCTGAGCCGAAGGCAGCGGCTTAACCACTGAGCCACCCAGGCGCCCCACTAAACCCATTTTAAAGATTCTCATCTCAGTGTCCTAGCTCCTGATTATCAACCTAGTATCTTAACCATATTGTAACTTCAATTTCTAAAAAGTATGTAGTTGGTACCTGCTGTGTGGCAGGCACTGAGCCAACATTATTTTCTCGATTGGTGGTAAACCTCAGTGTAGGAATGAGAAAACCTCATCATGTGCATCAACCTCTCTGAGCCTCCGCTGCTTCATGTGTCAAACAGCCATATCAGGACCTGTCACCTGCTCTATACCATACACGTTTTAGTAATCAAGAGGTAAAAGGTATGAGCGGGCTTTAAAAAGTTTAAAGCATCAAGTGTCTGCTACATGCCAGGAAGGGCAACCCCTTCATCCCAGTTTGCCCAAGACTGTCCAGGTTTTAGTACACAGGTCCCAGAAAACCCCTTGGTCCTTGGGCCAACTAGGAAGGTGGGTCACCTTAGTTCTAGGTTCCAGATAGATGATGAAGCATGATCACAGCTAGGGAACAACAACAACAAAAATCGGGTTTTCAATCTCTAATTCAGACCCAAATTCCTGCTTTTATGAATTTATTCAACAAATACATATTGTGTTCTTTCTGTGTGACAGGCACTGGAAATAGAACAGTGAAAAAGACAAGCATCCTCCCTCCCTTCAAGGAACTTTATCCAAGTGGGAGAAAGACAGATAAAGGCAGATGAGAAATATTATAAAGGAAGGAGACAGCTGTGACAGAGGTTACTGGGAGGACAAGGATGACTTAACGCTAGGGCGGTCAAGGATAAACCTCTTTGAAAAGGTGACACTGCTGGGTGACAGAAGCCGTGCCTACTGGGAGGATCAAGTCCCGCATCGACTTAAGCAGGGAACGCTAGGGCGGTCAAGGATAAACCTCTTTGAAAAGGTGACACTGGGGGCACCTGGGTGGCTCAGTGGGTTAAGCCGCTGCCTTCAGGGCTCGGGTCATGACCCTCAATTTCTGGGATCGAGCCCCACATCGGGCTCTCTGCTCAGCAGGGAGCCTGCTTCCTCCTTTCTCTGCCTGCCTCTCTGCCTGCTTGTCATCTCTCTCTGTCAAATAAATAAATAAAATCTTAAAAAAAAAAAAAAAAAAAAAAAAAAAGGTGACACTGTAGTGGAGACCTGAAAAATGAGAAGGCAGGCGGGAGATGAGCTGCGTGAAAACCATTCCAAGTGGAGGGACCAGAGTACAAAGGCCCTGAGCTACTCTGCACCCTTCTAAAGATGCCACTGCTTGATCATCTACCTTGGCTTTCCGAAACACTAACTTCACTGATGTAAGCATCTCTTAATTGTGTACTATCAGTAAATTTTATAACACTTTCAGAAGTCAAACACAACCATGTTCTGTATTACTCATTTACTTATATTTATATACATGAGGTGTTTAACATGTATCAGGCATAACAGCTATCAACCCAAAATGAAAAGAATGTATGATACCTGTCCTGGAGGAGCTCACAGGCTGGCAGGAGAGTCAAGTACAAAGACAAAAGCAAAATCATGTGTTATAAGATGTTCACAGAAGGTGCTACGGGAGAACAGAGAGGGGTGGCTAATGTACACTGGGAAGGAAAGACTCCGAGACAAAGCGCTTTCACAGACATGACCTACTTTGATCCTCATTAAAATTCTTTTAGGGTGAGCCTGGGTGGCTCAGTCATTAAGTGTCTGTCTTTGGCTCAGGTCATGATCCCAGTGTCCTGGGATCGAGCCCCGAGTCAGGTTCCCTGCTCAGCAGGAAGCCTGATTCTCCTCTTCCCTCTCCCCCTGCTTGTGTTCCCTCTCTTGCTGTCTGTCAAATAAATAAATAAAATCTTAAGAAAAAAACAAAAAAAACAAAAAACAAAACTCTTTAGGCTAGAGTGGAGGGGGGGATGGGGTGGCTGGGTGATGGACATTGGGGAGGGTATGTGTATTGTGTAAGACTGATGAATCACAGACCTGTACTCTTGAAACAAATAATACATTACATGTCACTAATAATAAAAAAATTCCTTTAAGACAGTAGGTTAGGAAGATTATGTTTCGTAAGTAACTGAAGCTCAGCGGGATTAAATATTTTGCCCAGTTGTGCATGACTAGCCAATGTCCAGCTAGTATTTGAACTCAGGTGTTACAACCAATTCAGTAAATTTAACATGCTGCCTCCATGTTAAAAAGCTGAAAGGCAGTCTATCTACATTATCTTACATGTGAGGGAGCAGAGAACCAAAAAGCTGGACAACTTGTCTAAGGCTGCAGGGCCTGAAGCAGGATCTTACCTCCTGATCTCCAAGTCAGGGGACCTTTTCTATACCATTCCTGTACGTTTAGAACAGGATTTCTTAACCTAGGATTCATGTATCCACTGAAATCAGATGCAAAATGTTTCATGTATTGTTCTTTGAAAAGGGTCCAAAGCTCTCAAATACACAAAGGACTAAGACTTCCTGAAGAGGATGGCTGGTCTGTAACACCTCATTTCCATCCCCACATGAGTACCAATGATCATGTATTGCTAGCATTTGGCTGACTTTCTGGAAGGAAAGTAATGATTTAAAGGGAGTGTCCTCAAGATCTTACAGAGATCTAAAAACCAAAAAGCAGCTCTCAGTTCACAAAAGAAAATGTATTAAGAAAGATATTGAAGGGCACCTGTGTGGCTCAGTTGGCAAAGCATCTGCCTTTGGCTCAGGTCATGATCCCAGGGCCCTGGGATCGAGTCCCGCATTGGGTTCCTTGCTCAGTGAGAACCCTGCTTCTCCTGCTCCTCCCTGCTAGTACTCTCTCTCGTGCTCTCTCTCTCTCTCATATAATAAATAAAACCTTAAAAAAAAAAGGAAGAGATATTCAGGGGAAGCTGGGTGGCTCAGTCGGGTAAGTGTCCAACTCCTGGTTTTGGATCAGGTTGTGATTTCAGGGTCATGAGACTGAACCCCGTGTTGGGCTCTGCACTCCGTGCAGAGTCTGCTTAAGATTCTCTCTCTCCCTCTGCTCCTCCCTGTGCTCATGCTCCCTCTAAATAAATAAATAATTTAAAAAATATTTTATTTATTTATTTAACAGAGAGAGAGAGATCACAAGTAGGCAGAGAGACAGGCAGAGAGAGGGGGTGAAGCAGGCTCCCTGCTGAGCAGAGAGCCCGATGCGGGGCTCAATCCCAGGACCACTGGGATCATGACCTGAGCTAAAGGCAGAGGCTTAACCCACTGAGCCACTCAGGTGCCCCTAAATAAGTAAATCTTAAAAAAGAAAAAAAAAAAAATATAAGAGACATTCAGGGGTGCCTGGCTGGTGACTCTTGATCTCAGGATCATGAGTCTGAGACCCCATGTTAGGTTTATAGATTAATTTTAAAAACTAGTAATAATAAACTTAAAAAGAAGAAGAAGAAGAAGAAGAAGAAATCCTTTCAGATAAACTCTTAGGTAAGTGGCCCATTTATACTAATTAGAGTATTACCAGCTATGGCTCTATGTAGTGTACTCAATTTAAAATTAGAAAATTTGGGGGCGCCTGGGTGGCTCAGTGGGTGAAGCCTCTGCCTTCGCTCAGGTCATGATCTCAGGGTCCTGGGATCGAGCCCTGCATCGGGCTCTCTGCTCAGTAGGAAGCCTGCTTTCCCTCCTCTCTCTGTCTGCCTCTGCCTACTTGTGATCTCTCTGTCAAATAAATAAAATCTTAAAAAAAAAAATTAGAAAATTTTATCACTAAATAGTTGTGTGAAGCTTATAAAGCAGACAACTCTTGGGGCACCTGGGCAGCTCAGTTGGTTTAAGTGTCTGACCCTTGCTTTCAGCTCAGGTCAGGATCTCAAGGTCTTAGGACTGAGCCCAATCCATGCTCAGCAGGGAGTCTGTTCAGGGATTCTTCCCCCCCCCCCCCCCCCCCCCCCCCCGTCTGCCTTTCCCCTTGTTCCCATGCTCACTAATGCTCTCTCTCAAATAAATATGTCTTAAAACAAAATCCAGACAATTTATCACCTCCACACAAGGTTGTAGTGTTGGTGATATAAATAAAAGCACCTATTACAACAAATGATATTTTGTAGATGTTCAATAAATATCATCTGAAAATATAAACACCAATTTTTATATTTAATTAAAACCTGAACTTGTGTTGCAATTATTCTCCCATATACTTTTATTTATTTTATTATATTTTTTAAAAAGATTTTATTTATCTATTTGACAGAGAGAGAGATCACAAGTAGGCAGAGAGGCAGGCAGAGAGAGAAGGGGAAGCAGGCTCCCCCCTGAGCAGAGAGACCAGTGCGGGGCTAGATCCCAGGACCCTGGGATCATGACCTGAACCGAAAGCAGAGGCTTAACCCACGGAGCCACCCAGGTGCCCCCCATATACTTTTAAATCTTCAATAGAAAAAAGTAATACTAATAAATCAATCTTGGGGTGCCTGGGTGGCTCAGCCATTAGATGTCTGCCTTTGGCTCAGGTCATGATCCCAGGGTCCTGGGACAGAGTCCTGCATTAGGCTCTCTGCTCAGCGGGAAGCCTGCTTCTCCCTCTCTCCCTCCCCCTGCTTGTGTTTCCTCTCTCGCTGTCTCTCTCTCTGTCAAATAAAATCTTTAAAAACCAACCAACCAACCAATCAATCTTCAATAGAAAGCTGTGGTTGGGAAAAAATAATTTTTCTCAGTTACTTGTAGAGCTCCTTACTCAGTTTATTCAGAAATTCTGGAGTCAGTAAAGGAAACAGGAGAGAATATTAGAGTTAATGCACATAAAAAACACAGCACCATACTGATTTTACAAATGATAGTTAGGCGATAAAGGTTATTTCTTTTCCCACCCGTTCCCCTCAAACCATTCATTATACTTCATGCCTTCTCTAATTTCACAACTACTATTCTTGGCGCTCACTGAGCTAGATCAGGAAGGTGTCATTTTTTTCCATACAAAAAAAAAAAATCTCATCTCCCAGATTTCAATCCATTTAGTCTCTAGGCTCTTGGTTAGGCCTTGCTGCCAGCTCTAATTCTGAGATGATACAATCATTTTTGTGAAACATTTCAAAAATCTCAGTAAGACTCACACTCGGATTTGACGAATAGGTCCATATTTCCCAAATATATCATACATTTCTTCAGCTGTGATTTTGTATGGCAAATTTCTTATATATAAAATCCGATTTACTTCAGGTGGAAGTCGAATCTAAAATGAGAAATATGTACTATTATTATAATCAGGGGCAGAAGTGCTACTACCTAAAAAAGATCTATTCTCACAGTAGGGGCACCTGGGTGGCTCAGTCACTGGGCATCTGCCTTGGGCTCAGGTCATGATCCTGGGGTCTTGGGATCAAGACCCGCATCAGTCTCCCTGCTCAGTGGGAAGCCTGCTTCTCCCTCTCACATTCTCCCTGCTTGTGCTCCCTCTCTCTCTCTGTCAACTAAATGAATAAAATCTTAAAAATAAATAAATAAGTAAAAATAAATTCTCACACTAAAAGCAAACAAAAACCCCACATAATAGTCAAGAATAAGAATTATTTTTAAAAGATTATAATCTGATATTCCTGAAAATGGCATTCTTTTCAGAAAAGCAATGGGCACTAGTTTTAGGGAGGACTATTAGTAGGAACTAGTAAGGGCTACTATAAAACCCAGGCATCCAGTCACTGCAGTTAAACAAGGATTTTCAACCTCATTTAAAAGTCCTCAATGCCGGGGCGCCTGGGTGGCTCAGTGGGTTAAGCCTCTGCCTTCGGCTCAGGTCTTGATCTCAGGGTTCTGGGATAGAGCCCCGCATCGGGCTCTCTACTCGGCAGGGAACCTGCTTCTCCCTCTCTCTCTCTCTCTGCCTGCCTCTCTGCCTACTTGTGATCCCTGTCTGTCAAATAAATAAATAAAATCTTAAAAAAAAAAAAAAAGTCCTCAATGCCTCAGACGTATATGGGAAAGAACGAAGGGAACTGTTCTTGCTTCCAAGACAATGAAACTCCCATTGATGACTCTTATCTGGTCTTTTTATGTTGCATCAATAATATCTTCCCTCTCTTGAATTTACAATTTTTCCTTCATCCTTGGCTTCTATTCCCTAGGTGAGCACTGCTTATGTCCTGACAATTGTCATGCCAAAAAAAAAAAAAAAAAAAGTCATTTGTATTCCTCTTCCTTTGCTCAACAAATATTTACTGAGCACCTTCTTTTGCACGTATCAGGCAAGGGAAAAAGCAAGGTTTCTGCCTTCCCTGAACTTACCAGCTCCCTACTTACTACCCTATTTTGCTTTTTTCTTTTCTTTCAGTCAAGCATCTGGAAAGATCTATACTCACTTACTTCATAATCTTTACTTCACTGACACTCATCAACCTACCACAACCCAGCTTCTACCCCAGCACTGATGAAAATATTTTTATGCTAAGACCTTTAAAAAGGGGTAGAAAGGGGTATAGGGAGAGAATCTCAAGCAGACTCCGTGCTGAGCGTGGAGCCCACCATGGGGCCAGATCCCACAACCTTGAGATCAAGACCTCAGCCAAAACCAACAGTTGGGTGCTTAACAGACTGCACCGCCCAGGCACCCTGGTAGTAACTTTATTTTTTTCTTTTTTAAAAAGATTTTATTTATTTGAGAGAGAGAGAGAACACCAGTAGGCAGGAAAGCAAATGGGGCAGGGGGGGGGGGAAGCAGGCTTCTCACGGAGCAGAGAGCCCGTCATGGGGATTGATCCCAGGACCCTGAGATCATGACCTGAGCTGAAGGCAGAGGCTTTAACCCACTGAGCCACCCAGGCGCCCCGCATTAAGACCTTTTAACTTCAGTGTTCAATTGTCGTCACACTTAACTTCTGAGGCTTCTGACAGTGTTGACTATTTTTGGCACTTTTACTTCCTACCACTCTGGCTAGTTCTTCTCACTCTTATTTGCCATTAAAATATGCTCTTCTACAGAGTTTTACTTTTAGACTCCTTTTTGACTCTTTGTATAACTCTCCTTAATTCTACACTCTTTGATCTCTTAACCACACAGATGGTTTCCACATTAAGTTGATGACTCTCAAATATATATCTCCCATCCTGAGTTCACTCCTGTGTTTTTATTAACATATTCAATTACATACTGGGTTGTATGTAATTGAATGGGGCAGGGGGAGGGGGTTGTATGTAATTGAATACAATCCAATTGTATTGTATTGTACTTGTACAATACAATGTACAAGTACATTTGCTCAAATGTACTTCTGCTCAAAAACTATTTGCTCAAAAACTATTCAACTGGCAGCTTTTTAAGGTATTACGCTAAGTGTTGTATAAGAGGAAAAAGAGGATACTTATTCCCCGTCCTCAAACTAGTAGTGGTGACAAATGGTCAACAAGTAAGTACAATAAAGTTTTAGATTTAAGATTTCGGACTGAGTTCAAACAGACAATCGACACTTCCAATTATAATACACTTCTCCCATAAATCTGCTTTCTCGCTCTATACGATACTGTATCACACTTTCTTTCCTCGAACCTTACCGCCGCACTCCCTCTAACGTCTGAGTTCCACTGTAACCTCTTCCTTGCCTGTCCCAGGAACTGATCTTGCCTCTTGCTTACTGAAGAAAATATATTATCACCAAATGGTAAGTACCTTATATTCATGTCACTCAACCCACCGATCTAAATTCATCCATATCCACCCCCTCTTCCTGTCATCCTCTACTCCAAAACCTTCACTCCTGAACTTACCTCATCTTTCTCCCACATCATCAATTTCTCCCACTCTACTGGATCATTCTCAGTGACACACAAATACACCTTATATAAAGTCAACTATTATTCAACCTCTGTACTCCCTATTCACATGAAAACTTGAAGAGCTGTCTCTATTTTCTTAACTTCCAACCTCTTTTCATCCCTCTGCAACCAAATTTTCATCCACTGAAACGATCACCAAAATTCTGCATCTCACCAAGTCCAATTTTCTGTCTTCATTATCCTATACCTCTCAGCCTTACAGCTGACCTACCCTCTTTTCCCTGAGACGGCTTTTCTTAGGTTTCTATAATACCCCATTCTCTAACAAAAGAATGTGAACAGAAGGGCTTTTCGTTTATTCACTGTTGTATCCCCAATACCTGGATTAGTGTCAGGCACACAGTACATGTTCGGTAAATTTAACTTCTGAATTCTTCCCGATCTCTCAATTCCGGCACACAGTAGGTGCTCAAACATATTAAGACATTAATGAAAAATCCAAAACACTCCGTGACTTTAGGAGAATCCCAGGCTTTGGTTGCCTGTGAGATATTAGATTACTTATTGCAGACTAGGTTGTGCTACTGACTTGGGGTCGTAGGTCGTAGGTGCTGATCAAGCAACAAATGCTGTAGGACTGACACCAGAGTAAGAAACCGAGGGAACTCTCAAAAGGGTTGGAGCCGGAACTGTGGCTCAAGGAGCATATCCGCAAGGACAGGGCCAGGATGGAACTGCCAGTATTAGGACAGTAAGTTCGGGGCTACTCTGGCCTGGGGAACCGAGCAGGGGCAAAATACACAGTTCCACGCCGTTAAGAAAGTCCAGGAGCGAGGTCCCCCCCCCTACCCCGCCCCATTCTTCTGCTGAATGCCCGGAAACTCACATTCGCCCTCTTGGCCGCTTGCATCGCCATCTTGGCGGGCTGATAAAGTTACTGCAACAAACACTGGAATTCCTCCGGACACCTCCGGAGCTCGCTCTACTGGACCGCCACACGGCCTCCAACTCAGGACATCAACATCCAACCTCCGCCGGAAGTTTTACTACACGCCGGATGATCGCCCTCTTACGTCCAGACGTGCTGACGTAATGTCCCCTTTCGAAAAGACTCCGGGGCCGAAGGAACCTGAAACGAAAAGAGACGACGGTAAGATGAAAGGCGAGCGTTGGAGACCCTTTTACGAGCCGCACCGGAAAGGGCGGGGCCTGGGTTAAAGAAGGGGCGGTGTTCCTGTCGAGGCGATCCTGAGCGGAGGATCCGGCCAGAGGGGCGGGGCCTAGGAGAGCCGGACGAGGTGGGGCCGCTCCCAGGTGAGTTGCGGGGGGATAGGGTGGGTCCTGACGTGGGACCGGCCTCGGTGAGGCGCGCGGGGCGGGCATGTAGGGCTGGTGGGTGGGCCCGGGCTGCTGGCGCCGCGCGGAGAGGCTTTCGGGGGTTGTGGCACGTTGTATGGTGGCTGACGCTGTTCGTTCGGTATCCGGGAGCCCCGGCCCCGGACCAGCCAGAGTTGCGCACCCACTGCCCCGGCCTTTGCTGTAATCCCTGCGACAACTGCGGTCGCGCCTCCCACCCCACCCGCGCCGCGGCGGCCCAGGCCGCGGTCTGGGGCCGCCGCAGTGAGAGGGCAACCCTTCAAATCTACTCTTTATTTCATTCGATTGTTTTTACACGAATCCGTAGGCGAGACCAGGGGAGGGCCAGGAGGTTACAGGGCGGCTTGGAGTGGCACCCGATCTCTTTCCTGCGTCCTATGGACTTTCTCCAGTTTGTCCTGGGAAACTTGTCCTTCACTGCGGCAGTTCCAGGACGATTTTGCCCACGTTCTTGTTACTCTCCATGTATGCATGGGCCTCTTGGATGGCAGTCACGGGGTAGACTCTGTCCAGCACGGGCAGTAGACGTTGGGGACTCTCCGTGGAGAAGTGGGGTAGGACTTGTTCTGTGAAAGCCTCCACCAGCCTTTGCTTGTACTTAAGATAAGGAAAAGAAGACATCAGCCTAGACAAAGACTTTACCTTGCCGCTCCCCATTCTCTTAGTAGTCTCTGTGCTCTCTCTGAAATGTGTACACACCTGAAGATGCACAGAGCATACCCACCCCCTTCACTGCCAGCATGTATGTGCATGCTCCCAAATGTATAATCTCTTCTGTACCAGGGAAAAAGCCTAAATCCTGTACTAAGATATTAGTGGCACTGACAACACCGACTGCTCTTAAAGGTTTAAAGCAGGTGGTGGCCACAGACAGGATTTCTGTTGGCTCAGTTCAAAAGGGATGTTTAAGCTCTACTATCCCACAGGTGTGAAATACTCAGCGGGAAAACATTCCCCAGTCTGGCACCTGCTGGAGTCCCACATAGAGAAGATTTCAATAACATAATCTATTGAAGGCAGAACCTTAACTAACCTTATTCACCTTTCTTATCACACCGAGAAGAGTTTTCCTTTGAAGACAACATCTTGGCACTATTAGAAATGTATTTCCTAATACTGTCAACGCTTTGTTCATTCTGTTAGAAAATTTTAAATAACAGGTGAAATGTTCCCTACGTTCCAAGATGTTGAGACTTTCTGTTGACTACTTTTAATTAGTTCTGTGAAAATGGTTACTTATTTATCCATGGGAGGGGGCAGGTTTCTACATAGGTGCTCTCACAGAAGATGTGTCAGATCTTCCTTTCTTGGAGCTACATAAACGCACCACACTTTTGTGGGTAATAATGACATCACGTTATCTTCTCACTCATCATTCACCTTTTTGTCCCTAGACCTCAGCAGAGTGGTGATCAGACTTCCTCGTTTAAAAAGTAGCTTTGAAAATAGAGGTCCACTGACGTCAGTTCCTCCCATCAGACCGTAGAGAATCCAGCGACCATCTAGAGCCAGGCAGTTGACGTTTTTCTCCCAGTAGGATCCACCTATGCAGTCTAGAATAAGGTTGACTCCAGCACCTTTCACAGGAAACACAGATTTGTAATGCTCCTCAGACACAGAAGGCTTTGTGCAAAGTAAGATTCCATAGTATATTTGTGAATATATGGGTATATACACAGGTGGGATTGGTAAATCTGTAGCTTGGAACTAGAAACACTACTCATAGTGGTTGTATGGGTGGTAAATCTCAGGTAGATCTTGGATCGAGTCCCGCATCGGGCTCTCTGCTCAGCAGGGAGCCTGCTTCCTCCTCTCTCTCTCTGCCTGCCTCTCTGCCTACTTGTGATTTCTCTCTGTCAAATAAATAAATAAAATCTTTAAAAAAAAAAAAAAAAAAAAGAAACACTGTTGTAGATGGAGTTTAGGTAACTGAACTTTATCATACATGTGTGCTGTAATTCATGTTTTATGATTCCTAGCCACAGCAAGAGGGAAATGGGGCAACACCATGACCTGGCTTATCTCTCTTGATCCCCCTTAAGTACAAAACTCACAGTCACCCAGGCACGAATGAGAACAGAACAGGGGAGGTCTGCCCAGTCTACAGGACAGGCAGGTTTGCATCTAAATTATGAAATGTCTGCACTGGGTTATCTGAATCGTAGTTTTACAAGTATCCGTTTCACGTTTCCTTTTTAACTCATGCGAAAAATGGAAAGGGATAAGCCAAAAACAGACACATTTGGCTTGGGAATACAGAGGCTCACCTCTTTAGAGAGCTATCATCCTAACCCTACTCTGACCACACCAAGCTCCTGTTAACTCATTGCAGAGTGACTCTGAAGAATGGCTCCTGGCTAATTCTAGTCCAACTCTCTCGGACTCATCCGGTTTCTAGAAAGCTATGAATGCTATCCCTTACGAGAATGCACACAGAATGCTATCCCTTACAAGAATGCACACAGAAACATTTTAGTCCTAACACTGCCTGCCTGTCTCCAGAGGCCAAACACCTGAATGCTAGAATTTGGCTGGGTAGCTGCTGTGTATTTAGCAGAGCACTGGCAAACTTCAGGCTGGTGAGGACTTGACTGAACCATCTCTGAAATTCCTGTTGGGCTACAGGAGCTACTGCTTACCTTTGGTGAATTTCAGTGTTGCTTCAGAAAAATCCTCTTCTTTGTAATTGAATCCGGCTGCTGCTCCAAGCTTTTCTGCTATCTGAAGCTTGTGCTGGGAGCCAGCTGTGACTAGAGGAATAGCTCCAGCCATGCGGGCGAGTTGGATGGCAGCCGTGCCCACACCACTTGATCCTGCATGGATTAGCACAGTCTCTCCAGCCTGAACGTTTCCTGCGGCACAAAGTACAGGAACCATTCTCTTTACAAGTGCTACACGTGCCCCACGCAGGCATATTCTACCACATGCCCCTGGCCCTGGCCCACCAAATGCCCAGTTTCTTGGTCTCTTAAGAGAACACGATGACAGCTCTTTTTTGTTTTACTGACTCTTATCAAAGTGGAAGAAAACCTTTTGAAATAAAGTTGTTAGCAGTCACATCCACAATCTGTTTTACTTAAGAAATGATCCCGAGATGCGCATCTCTGACATGTACCTTAATAGATAAGAATATGTACCATTGGGGCACCTCTGTGGCTCAGTGGGTTAAAGCCTCTGCCTTCGGCTCAGGTCATGATCTCAGGGTCCTGGGATGGAGCCCCGAGTTGGGCTCTCTGCTCAGCAGGGAGCCCGCTTCCCTTCCTCTCTCTCTGCCTGCCTCTCTGCCTACTTGTGATCTCTGTCTGTCAAATGAATAAATAAAATCTTTAAAAAAAAATGTGTACCATTCCCACTGTCACCACCTGAAGCCCGTTCCCCTTCAGTCTGAAACTGGTCTCCAACTGGTCTCAACGATCCTGTCACCATACACAACCATCAGGATCCTCTTACTTAAATGAAGCTTTCATTATGTCACTTTCTTCTCAAAATATAAAGTGGTTCTCAGGTGGCTCTTGCATCAGGTTCTGGCAATGTGCCATTCAAGGCCACTGAAACCCAGTCCTAGTGTCGTCTTTCACAGATGATAATCATCCTTCACTCTGAGTGGAGTAGCTGATTTTACCGGGTCACTGCCTTAAGCCACCAAGGCTTGCCTTCTATCACATCTCAACTTTACCCACCCTTCAAGTCCTTCTCTTCCAGAAAGCCCTCTCTTATCACCTGTGCCCACACTAACTATTCCCATCTTGAGTTTTGTTTTTTTTTAAGATTTCATTTTTTCATTTGACAGAGAGGGAGCAGGCCCTGGAGGGAGGAGCAGAGGGAAAGGGACAAGCAGACTCCCCGCTGAGCAGGGAGCCCGATGCAGGCCTTGATCCCAGGACCCTGGGATCATAAACGGAGCTGAAGGCAGATGCTTAACTGAATGAGCCACCCAGGTGCCTCTCTCCCTCCCACTCCCATCTTGAGACAAGGCCATCTTCTGAACTCTGTGGTTGTCTAATTTCTGTACATGCCTTGTCTTCCCAGTTTACTCTATTCCCTGACAACAGGGACCAGATCTTAAGCTGGCCCCATCATCTCTTGACTGACTTCAGTGGGACTGAGGAGGAATAAAAGACTGACTGGCCCCTTCTACCCCACTAGGGCTCACAGAGAGAAGCTCAGCAAGACTTTGAGCTGCTGAGACTACTGGTGGGCCTACATGTGAAGATGGGCACAGGCCTTCTATCCAGTGCTTTCTAGGCTTTCCATCTGCTAACCTTGGTTTTCAGCCTCAACATCAGGTCATTGGTAACATGGTATGAGGACCTCATACTACTGATAGTACATCAGGGTGCGCTGTTGGGTGTGGCATAGTGGCCAGGTCAAAGCCACCCCAGAAGACTGCTGGGTTTTCAGGTGGCTGAGTCATCAAGTAACGGAACCACACTGTATAGGGTGAGCATGGGGGGGGCCTCCTCACCCACGAGATGTAACAGCTGGAAGGCAGTAAGCCAGGCCTCTGGAATGGCTGCAGCCTGGGACAGGGTCATTCCTGCTGGGATGGGCATCAGGAACTCTTCAGGGGCAGTGACATACTGAGCCTGTCCCCCACCAGGCAGCAGAACCATGGCTGGGTCCCCAATTTTCCAGTGCCCCTGGCAGGCAGGCCCCAGCTCTGCTATGTGTCCAGATGCCTCCAGTCCCAAAATGCTGCTGGCTCCTGGGGGTGGGGCATACTGGCCTTGTCTCTGCAGAAAGAGGAGTGAGCTAAGTGAGCAGCATGGTCAGGAATGTGTGCATTACCATCCCTGGGCCTCTTCCAAAGCCCCTCTTTTTCTCAAAAAGATCAGGATAAAGATAGGGTTTGTAAGTCAGGAAAATAGACAAGAAAAGTTAATTCAAGCAAGATACTGTAGGTCATATAATCACTGGATGTCAGAACTGGTAGGGTCCTTAGCTATTTATCCGAACGCCTTGTTTTACAAATGGAGAAACAGACCTGTAAAGGGAAATGCCTTGTCCAAAGTCTGAAAGTAAATTAGTAAATTAGTAGCAAGACTTAGGAACAAAACCATGGAATACCCCCCTTTTTTTAAAAAATTTTTTCCCCCGGAAGCCCCATTAACTCCATTTAACCCCATTTCCCACAGATCAAGGGCTGAGCCATTGACACAGGGAAGTCAAGTGTAGCCCAGGACCAGAGCCAGATCTGGGTTCCATGATGGTGCCCACCAGCAAAAACCATGGACTCCTAAATGATTGTTCTCGTAAGTGCCAGCTCTGTCCTCACGCATTGCAATCCTCAGAAGCCTCCAACTGGAGGCCTCAGAGCAGAGGGGCTGAACTAAGAGTGTGTACTAGAACCATTTGAGGAGCTTTGTCAAGGTATACATGCCTGCGTTGTGGTCATGTTTATTTTTGAAAAGTGCCCCAGGGGTGTCTGGGTGGCTCAGTCGGTTGGACTTCTGCCTTCCCTCTGCTGCTCCCCTTGCTTGTGCGAGCGCTCTCTCTAATAAATAAACAAAAATAAAATCTTTAAGAAAGAAAAGTGCCCCCAAGTGATTCTGGCACGCTTCTGTTACCCCAATCAATGCAGCTGGCTCAGTTTAGCGTTTCAAACAGCAGGAAAAAAGATTCCTAGAGTATAGTCCCTGGCCAGCTCCCGGGACCCTACAGCTCCTGGATCCGACAAGCAGAAAGAGTGCAGACTTTGGATCCACAAAGCCCTAGATTTGAATTACAGCTGCCCAGATTACTGCTGTCGTGGCCTTGGGTACACTGCTTAACCTCTGACTCTGGGGGCGCCTGGGTGGCTCAGTGGGTTAAGCCGCTGCCTTCGGCTCAGGTCATGATCTCAGGGTCCTGGGATCAAGTCCCGCATCGGGCTCTCTGCTCAGCAGGGATCCTGCTTCCCCCTCTCTCTCTGCCTGCCTCTCCATCTACTTGTGATTTCTCTCTGTCAAAAAAAAAAAAAAAAAAAAATCTTAAAAAAAACAAACAAAAAGCAAAAAAAACCTCTGACTCTGTTGATCTGTATAATGCGGACGGTAAGCAGGGTTGCTAGAGGAGTGAAATGGAGACAGAGCAAGGCCTAACACACAGTCCCCTCAACAAAGAGCAGTTCCCATCTCCTTATCTGTTAGCCTGAGCAGATGATGGATTAACACAGCGTAGATGCTGCTTTGTAAACATGCCTGTATACTGCCTAGAACCCCCAGCACACATTCTGCAGACACATCCTGATGAATGTTACAGGCAATGCCCTAGGTCATCCCTTCATCTGTCTGGTAAATGTTTATGGAAGACCCTGGAATCCCACCCTGCCCCAGCCACTGCCTGACCCCTGGACACCTGGAGTAAGTCGGCCCGGTTTAGGGCACTGGCCGCCACCTTCAGGAGGACTTCACCCTCTGCTGGGCTGGGCTTGGCCACCTCCTTCAGGTAAAGGTTTTCTGGTCCTCCGGGCTTGTCGAAGTGCACAGCTAGCATGTTCTCTGAGGACACCTTAGAAGCAAGGAACGGAGTCCGAGGCCCTTTGCGGAGCGCAGCGCCCCCTGCCGGCCAGCGGCTTCTCCTTGGGTCTCCACGAGGTCTGACCCTCGCCGCTCCCCACCCTCCTTCCCGCAAGGTCCCCGCAGCCTCCAGACAGATCCCTCGCAGAGGACTCAAGTTAGGACTGGGGGAAGTGGGGACACCGTCCCAGAGCGTGAGGCAAACTGCGCTGCCTTTGGGCGGGAACACTCCTCCCACCCCCGCCCCCCGCCCCACGGGTCCGGGTGTGAGTTTCTGGAGACTTACTGGAGCCCGGCTCTGCGCTGCTCCCCGCGGCTCGGCGCGGTCCTGCGCTCCCCGCCGGCGGGTCCCCGCGAAGGAACTTCGGGGCCCAGCACGGCCTCGGCGGCGAGCGCGAAGCACTGTGGGCAGTACCGGGGGTGGGACTGACCCGAGCCTACCCTCCTCTTCCTTCGGCTCCTTCCCCTTTGAAGATGCAAAGTTAGTGGCAGCGAATCAAGTTCTGTTCGTTCTTTCTTTTCTTTCTTTCTTTCCTTCCTTTTTTTTAAAGCCTGGGGAAACGCATCGTTCTTCCCGTTGGCAGATGGTCCAGCCCCTGCTGCGAGAAGAAAGGACTTCCTCTCTCTCGGGAACTGGACTCGGACTCTGGGCCGGCGATCGGTTTTTCCAGCCAGGCCAGGCCTTTAGCTCCTGGTGTCGTAAGGCTGGTATCCTAAGTATGGGTCGGCAAGCAGGGTGCTGCTGCGAGGAAAGAGAGGAGGACTAGGAGAAAGGGGGAAGGTGAGCGCTGCCAGGAATCCTGACCTCTCCGGCTCTTCCTCCCGGGGATGAGGGAGCTGCTGCCCAGCGAGGCAGTCTGACTTTACGTTAAGGCTGTATGAATAGGCTACAGCGGGGTTTCTCAGGTTTGGCACTGTTGACACTTTGGGATTAAAAAACATTAAAAAAAATTTTTAAGGGGCACCTGGGTGGCTCAGTGGGTTAAGCCGCTGCCTTCGGCTCAGGTCATGATCTCGGGGTCCCGGGATCGAGTCCCGCATCGGGGCTTCTCTGCTCAGCAGAGAGCCTGCTTCCTCCTCTCTCTCTCTCTCTGCCTGCCTCTCTGCCTACTTGAGATTTCTCTCTGTCAAATAAATTAAATAAATAAATAAATAAATAAATAAATAATTTTAAGAGTTTTATTTATTTACTTGAGAGAGAGCATGTGCAGGGGTAGGGGCAGCGACAGGGAGATGCGGACTCCCCGCTGAGCAGGGAGCGCGGATGTGGAGCTCGATTCCCAGGACCCTGAGAACTTGACCTGAGCCGAAGGCACATGCTTAACCCACTGAGCCACCCAGGCGCCCCACTATTGACACTTGGGACTAGATAATTCTTAATTCTGAAAGCCTGTCGTGTGCATTGTGCAGTGTTTAACAGCATTCCTGCTCTCCACCCACTAATAGCACTAGCACCCCATCCAGTCTGGAAGAAAAAGTGCCTCCAGGCATGGGGGGGGGGCGCGCAAAATTGTCCCCAGTTAAGAAGCAATGGGTCCACACAAATGTGTGCTTGTATAAAATAAGTAACTTTTTTTTTTTTTAAAGTGTCTTATAATTTACTACGTCTTTACATGTATTCTCATTTGGTCTTCATAAAGCTCAGCTGAAAAGCAACTGAGATGTAGAAAGATTAATTTGATTTCAAGGGGCACATAGCTAGTGAGTGCCAAGCCAGGAATCAAATTCACATGTCCTGGTGCTGAGGGAGCTGGCCGAGGACAAAGCAAAAGCTGACACCCTGAAACCACCACTCCTGGGTGGGATCTGTGTGACATTCCTCCGGGAAACTTCCAACTATCTTTTTTCTTTCTTTCTTTCTTTTTTTTTTTTTTTAATTTAAAGATTTTATTTATTTAACAGAGAGGGAGAGTACAAGCAGGGAGAGCAGCAGGCAGAGGGGGAGGAAGAAGCAGGCTCTCCACTGAGCCTGGAGCCAGATGTGGAACTCCATCCCAGGACCCTAGGACCACGTCCCCAGCTGAAGTCAGCCACATAATGAACTGAGCCACTCAGGTGCCCCAACTTCCAATTATCTTAATGTCATTACCTTGCCAGAGGGTAAAACAACCTTAACTTGACCATGGCAAGGCCTCCAGGGGCTTGTAGGTCCTCTTGAATATGAAAGTTCTTTTGAAAACCTCTTTTTTCCTTCCCTCCCCTGACTCCCAAGTATATAATCAGCCACCCCTCACAACCCCAGGAACAGCAGCTCTTTCTGCCCATGGGCCTGTCCCCCTGCTTTAATAAAACCACCATTTTGCACAAAAGGTGTCTCAACAATTCTTTCTTGGCTGTCAGCTCTGGACTGCACACTGATGTGGGAAACAAAGGCAGAAGATGATTACATTTCCCTACTACCTATAGCTCATTGACCGGTCTTTGAAACAGGCAGAGTGACATTCCTCTAGGGACTCAGCTGCCTCCATGTTAATACTTGGCTAAGGGCAAAAGACAATCCTAGCCCCCACCCCCACCCCCATCCTGTAAGTCTACTTTAACATATAAAAATTCCTTTAGCAATTTCCTTTCTCTCAGGGCACCTGGGTGACTCAGTCGGTTAAGCATCAGCCTTTGGCTCAGGTCATCATCCCAAGATCTTGGGATGGAGCCCTGCATCGAGCTCCCTCTCCCTCTGTGCTCTCTCTCTCAAAAAATAAACAAAAAATCTTAAAAAAGAATAAAGTTGAGGGGCGCCTGGGTGCCTTAGGGACTTCAGCCTCTGCCTTCGGCTCAGGTCATGATCTCAGGGTCCCCCCTCCACCCCATCCCCGCGTGGGGCTCTCTGTTCAGCAGGGAGCCTGCTTCCTGGTCTCTCTCTGCCTGCTGCTCTGCCTTTTTTTTTTTTTTAAGGTTTTATTTATTCATTTGATAGAGAGAGAGAGAGAGAGAGAGAGAGGGAGAGCACTCGAGCATGCATGAGCACACACAGACAAGGAGGGGGAGTGGTGGCTGGCAGAGGGAGAGGGAGAAGCAGGCTCTCCACTGAGCAAGGAGCCCTATGTGGGGCTCTGTTCCAGGACCCCGGGATCATGACCCTAGCTGAAGGCAGACACTTAACCAACTGAGCCATCCAGGCACCCCCTCAGAGCAGTCTGATATTTATAATCATCCGGTAAAAATGTGCAAAACAGTTCTTTAACAGTTGGAAGTTTTAAAATGTAATTTTTCTTCTAGGACTCATATTTTCATTCTACTTTTCTCATAGAATTATATATTGCTATATTTTATACTTTATTGATCATTCTTATCTGGAACAAAAATGTGTATTGTAATTTAAAAAGTTATTTCCTGTGACCACAGGGCTCTAAGTGTTCAGTTTCTTCTGGATTTTATTATCATTACAATATTCTTAGTCCACAAGTGATCAAAACATTATTTTGAATTTTCATATTTTAAGTATAATTTGAAATATTAATAATTATTGAACATGGAAAGTAAAATTTTATTGGAAAGATAGCTCTTAATGACCATTGGTGGGGTTGAATTTTTCCAAGTAATTATGTCTGTGGTGAATATTCCTCATTGCTAGAATGAGACTGGGATCAACATTCATTCTCTTCCTATTTTTCATTTTTATAGACAAGCTCTGAGGAATGTAATTTGCATAAATTAGAAGGGAAAGAGGAATTTCATTATAGGAATGTCAGCCAAGTCTCTGAATACCTCTGAGTTATATGATTAAAAACTATATAATGATCTATCATTGAAAATTATTTTCAGTGATCTATGAGCTAGCAACTTAATTAGGTCTTTCTTTAATTTTGTTGAAAGCAAAGACTTGAAAACTACTCAACCTGTTAAAGGATTTGTTGTACAGCCGTATGTGTCATTCGGGGTCTTGATATCTGGGGTCATACTAACAAAACTTTGTGAGGGTTTATCAAATGATTATCAATTATAGCTGCTTTTTTTTTTTCACTTAGAGACACCTTCTTTAAATTGATATACTCACAAAGGATTCAGAAAGTAAAAATGTTAATTTCAATACAGTTTTGCTAAGACAATTTTTATTTTTAAAATTTTTTCCAACTCTATTACTTTAATTTTGTCAGTGTTCCAAGATTCATTGTTTATGCACCACACTCAGTGCTCCCTGCAATATGTGCCTTCCTTAATACCCACCACCAGGCTCACTCATCCCTCTACCCACTTCCCCTCCAAAACCCTCAGTTTGTTTCTCAGAGGCTAAGACAATTTTTAAAAATCAAGTCCTTCTACCTCATCATATACTTCAAATATATTTTCATTAACATCTGGGAGCTGCAGATTAATTATGAAAAACCTCTGTGACGTTCTTATTGGCAAAGCCAGTCCTCTTGTTAAATAATCAGCCAAATAAAATTACTTCCTATCAGAGAAGGTTTCTCATTTCTTAATCCAAGTAATCATTGTTAATACATGTCCTATGCCAATCATTTTTCTTCTGAATTTTAAGAAATATAGATAGGTAAGACATAGAAACTTTCTAAGACAAATGATGCAAAGATTTTCATTATGTCTCATTAATGCTCTTTACTTTATTCTCATGAATCTCTCCCTCACATATGATGTGATTTTTGACAACAGAGGATTAAAACATTAAAAAATACTTAGAATTTTCCTTCCCCTCACACATTGCAGGTTTTGCTATCCAGGCCAAGCATCACAGTAAGATTGGGGCTGGATGAGAGTACCTACCCCTTTCTTTTGTATCCTGGGGGAAGGGAGCTTGGGGAGGGCAGGTGGGCAGGTGGGCAGCTAGAGCTGAGATGACTCCTCAGTTGTGGCAAGTACATATGGAAATTGAGGATCTGGGAAAAAAATTAATCACTTAAACCCATTTGCACCTGTGTGCCCATTCTAAAGTCTTTTTGGACCACCAGGACACAAATCTCCCTCATTTGAAGATCCCAATGTTTCAGAAGATCATCCAGTCCCTGGGAACCTCTGCAAGTACTCTGGCTACCATCAAAGGGTCATTTTTGTGGGTCTCTCTTCAGAAATGGACCTAGTTGGAACTTTGTGATGAGAATTTCAGAACTTAACTGCACAGATCTACCTAGAAGGGCTCTAGACCGTGAGACACTTGCCTTGAGGAGGTTTACAAAAAGGGCCCCAGGAGGATCCCAGCAGCGCAGTGGGCATGTGTCCGGGAAGAGCTGGTGAGCAGCAAGAGGCTTCATGATGGCCTCTAGCACTTTAGACATTACCTAGAGTCAGACCTTCTGCCTTGCAGGCTCAAAACCCCAGCTTGACAGCATGTGGAGAGTTGAGTATATAATCTACATGATGTCAATGTGCTGATTTACAAGGAGAAACCATTCACGGGAGGACTGATGCCAAAATCTATAGGCAGGTCTACATGGAGAGCCCCAGACAGCATGTGTTTGGAATTCAGAAAATTGTACTTTGCCGCTTGATCATGTCAAGAACTGCAAGAGGTCTAAGACTTGATGCCAGGGGTGTAAGCTGTTCTCTCCTCAGGAGTACCTGAGAGTGTACCAACCAGGTTGGTCTGGAGTTGCCGTTAGGGGAAAGGAAGATGCATCATGCCCAGAAATGATCAGGGTGGAATCCTGAATTTTCAAAATAGAAAATTTTCTCTATAGCTCCCTACCCTTATTGTCCTGATCACCCAGTAAGTGACCAAGAGGAGATGAACCCTTTCTGGAGAAGGTCGCATTCTTTAACCATACTAAGTTATGTGGACTAAGAGGAAGTCAAGAAGATGAAGTAAGGGCGCCTGGGTGGCTCAGTGGGTTAAGCCGCTGCCTTCGGCTCAGGTCATGATCTCAGGGTCCTGGGATCGAGTACCACATCGGGCTCTCTGCTCAGCGGGGAGCCTGCTTCCTCCTCTCTCTCTGCCTGCCTCTCTGCCTACTTGTGATCTCTGTCTGTCAAATAAATAAATAAAATCTTTAAAAAAAAAAAAAGAAGAAGATGAAGTAAAAAATCTTTTTGAGTTGATTCTTTAAAAATTCTTTTGAGTTGACTTTTGAAAGGCCTTCCCCATGTTCAACAAAATCCAATGCCTGTAGGTGGTGGGGAGCATGGAACATCTGTTAAATACCTTGACTTGTGGCCCAAAGTGTGGCTTTTGTGTTGCCCTTCTCCCCAAGTCCTACAGGGGTGGTGTGGACCAGTGGATGTCACATATGTAATGAGTGGCATTACAGCTCTGAGTTCAGGGAACTTACCTCTTTTATAGCAAGCAGTAAGAAAGTTTGCTCTTTGTTCTGAAGGGAGGCATTACCTCCTTGTTCAAGGTTGCTTCCTGAAAAATCACCCAGAGAAAGGGCCTGGATGAAGAGTTGTTAGAGCCTTGCATTCTTGGCATACCCAGCAAGATGTATGGGAGCACAAGACCCTCAGGGAGGAGTCTCTCAACAGATATGCCCTGGGCAGATAGCAGGTTTCTCATACTCATGTCAATGACCAACACTTAAACAAACAAACCAAGTATAGCTTATAAAGAATTCCAATTAAAAAAGAAGATCTCTTGAAATAAAAAAAATTGTTCCCTTAACTTCTTCCTCTTTAGTATCTTCTTCCTAGTGTTTTCAACCACAAAAGAAAGCATGATTTTTTTTTTTTCCCTTTAGGATCTATTTCTTAAAATAATGAGAGCTGTCTTTCATAGTCCTCTGGTGACTTAATTTCCTTTTCTTCTTAGATATTCTCCTGAAAAGGAAAAGAACATGATGGTTATTTGTGAGCAACAAATTATCACCACAAAGTGCTTTATTATATTTATTCCACAGACATTGGGAGTGACTACCATGTGCTAGATTCTGGAGATACAAGAATGAATGAATAGTTAAGACTCACTCCCTGCTCTCAAACATACATATATCTCCTAGAATCTTTCACAATTAAACATTTTTAAATAGTCATAATTCTCTTTCTTAAAATGCCTATAATTATCATGTAGAGTGTTTTGACAGAAATACAATTATGAGAAAAACAAGTGAAGGAAACAGAAGTAATGAGACAAGTAACTGGCTCCTGAGTAGGTTTCAGCCTCAACCATCCCTCATGAGAATGCAGCCACTTCCAAGATCAGCCTAGCCCTTCCCGAGCAGTGGGATTTTAGTAGCATGATTCCAGCTATCTCCTTCTAAGCAGTACACACTCTTTGGAGCCTTTTGTGGTCCTAACAGGAGTCTCAACCTTTACTGCCAGCCACAGAATCAACCTTACAGTGGTCAGACAAGTTCCCAGGACAGATTCTGGCCTCTTGACAGCCTAACTGCCCATTTTCCTAGCCTCATTTTCTGAATACCTTTAATTAGATAATTAACCCCACTCTACAGGTCTCCATTTTGTCTTCCTGCTCCAGCCCTAGTCTATGGAAACTGAACCTCTCTCAAACTTTGGACACTTGCTCAGAAAAGGTCCTTGGTATTGCAATTGCCTGTTTCTCCCAGGTTGGAGTTCACTCCTTCTATTAGATGCTTCCAAAGTTGTGTCCTGTCCAGGCTCCGTCCTATTCACTCTTAGAATACCTTATTGCCAGCTATGTAGCATGGTTTATGACATTCCATGCCAGGAAACTGTTAACACCTGGGAAGGTCTGTGCATACATACATTTATGTGTGTATTTTTTTCTGTGATGGTACTTAACTTCTCAGTTAATTTTTTAAGATTCATTTCTTTGGAGACTTCCCTGATTCTGCTAGGCAGAGGTCACTCATTTATTTGTTCATCAAACATGTACTAATTGCCTATTCAACAGTAGACACTCTTAGGTACCAGAGACAGGAGATTAAAACCACAATTCTTATCTTCTAGGGGCTCACAGTCCAGGTAAACAAACAACTCTAGTGGCTCTAACAATAAAAAAGAACTCTAGTTATAAGCGTATGCATAAAATAGGTAGCATAGTGGAGAGAAGCTGAAGATTTCACTTGCATCTTCAATGATGGTTAAGCATTTGACAACTAAGGGCCCCTGGGTGGCTCAGTCGGTCAAGCATTTGCTTTTGGCTGGGATTGTGATCTCAGGGTCCTGGGACTGAGTCCTACATCTCATTCCCTGCTTAGCGAGGAGTCTGCTTTTCCCTCTACCCTTCCCCCCTGCTCATTTTTTTCTCTCTCAAATAAATAAATAAAATCTTTAGAAAAAAAAAATTTGACAACTGGATGTGAAAGGGCAGGGACAGAAAGGGACACTACAGATAGGGCAGCATGTATAGAGGCATGGAAGGTAGAGACTCTATCTGTTTACAGCTTCCATTTTCTTGCTTTATTAGGATAGTGTAGCACCCATAGGAGATCGTCACTGAATATTTCTTGAAGGAATGAAAGAATGGCTGCTTTCCTCACTAGTAGAAGTAGGGGCTTCTACTATCTTAAAGGAGTGTTCAAGCAATTCCTGCATTTTTTTTTTTTTTAGGAATTTAAGTTTACATTAAAAAACCTAAAATATAATTTATCATCATTAAACTCAACTTTCAAAGATACAGTTTTCCAGTTAGTCCTACATTAGATCTTCATTCAAAGACATAAAGACATGGAAGGGGAATGCAATAGACCTCAACAAGGGAGCTGCAGGGCTCAGTAATTTCTTTTCCTGTAAAGGGTCCTTTACATAGAGTGACCCCCAGCAGCTAAATTTCTGGTTTTACTTTTTTTTTTTTTTTTTTTTTTTACACCCTGCTGCTTTACTCACCTTTAGCCCCCCAACAGCTAATAGATGATGGGGTAGTGTGGAATGACTGATAAAGGGGTAAACTATATGACCCAAGACTTGTCAAATCAGGGTCTTAAAAGAGATTAAGAGGCACAGTGTGAGGCTTGGCCATGATACCAGCCAGGACAGAACAAAACTGACCCTCTTAGAAACAGAGGTTAGAGAAGCATTCTAGCAGTATTCCTGTCCCTGGAGTCCATTTTCACTGTGGCTCCGTTCTACTCCGTTGTTCCAGTGAATCTGTAAGTAACCCAGCATCCTTCTAATAAATCCCTCCCTTTGACCCTGCGTGGTTTGTATTGGCTCTCAGTGACTGGCAGTCAGATCTTTGTCATAGGGAACAAAGACAGGCGTGCGGAGACAAACTTACCCAGCTTCTCCGTGGCTTCCACACAGACACTAGGATACATGCCTTCAATGTAAGTTGCCACCAGAAGATATAGATGGGTCTTCACAACAACCACACCAGTGTTTTCCTGGATAAGAGTAAAACAGAATGCCCTACTTTCAGTTCTAGTCACAGGACTAGCAATTACACTCCAGTCACATTTTGTGCCATTTTTTTACTTCCATACACTCATAGTTTTGACTCTTCACTTTTTTTCCACTAATTTAGTTGTCTGCTCAAAAAATTTCAGACTTGTAATAACAGTATGTGTATTTTGAAAAAGTTCCACTGATTGGAATATACCCCATCCCAGTGAGAACAACTGATATAACAGGGGCGCCTGGGTGGCACGATTGCCTTCAGCTCAGGTCATGATCCCAGAGTGCTGGGATCAAGCCCTGTGTCAGGCTCCCTGCTCAGTGGGAGTCCAGTAGGAGTCTGCTTTTCCTTCTCCCTCCTCACGCTCACTGGCTATCTGTGTGTCTCTCTCTGACAAATAAATAAATTTTTTTTTAAAGATTTCATTTATTTATTTGACAGAGAGATAGGGAAAGAGCACAAGTAGGCAGAATGGCAGGCAAAGGGAGAGGGAGAAGCCTGCTCTCTGCTGAGCAGGAAGCCCGATGCGGGGCTCGATCCCAGGACCCTGGGACCATGACCCGAGCCGAAGGCAGAGGCTTTAACCCACTGAGCCACCTAGGCGCCCCTAAAATATTTTTTAAAAATGAGAAAGTAATAGATTTTGGAATTGGGCATCTCTGGGCTTGAATCCCAGCACCTCCATTTCCTGCAGCATGACTAAAGAAGACTTACTTAACCTTGCAAATGCTCTGTTTCCTTGTTCCAGTAAAATGAGGCTACTTTAGAATGCAGATGAAGTGTGCTTAACCCACAAGATAGGCCATCCAGTAAATGTGAATTTTCTCTTCTTATTTCCCTATAGGCAGTAGAGCTAGGAGAGGTGTTAAGCATAAGAATGTTATCTTTCTTTCTTTTTTAAAAGGAGCTTGTAGAATATAGAGTAGTGAAAAGAGATACTTCAGGCAAGTTTCTGTTGATAGATTTGGGGAATGGGTGTTTCTCAGGTAGGCTCCCTGTTCCTACTTTATTTTACGCATGTCTTCCTAAGTACTAGACCGCTGTCTCAGACAGTGTCACCGCAGGAATGGGGTTAGGTTGTTTTATAAATGGGATCAGGGGACACCGCAGATTGGAAATCAAATTCTTTTCTCAAGGTTTTTTACCTAGCTGTCTTCAAATTGTGAACACTCACATTCTTAGCATAAAGTGAATAGTCATCAGCTCGGATACATTTGTAGTCCTTTTCCTTGAAATACAATCCTTCTCTTCTAGTTTGCAAAGGGTTCTTGGCGAATCCATTCACAAGTGTTCGGATGTCATGAGGCATCATCTGCAGAAGTTAAATAGAGTATGAGTGGGTAAACTATGCAAGCTGGCCAAATTTTGGCCCACTGTCTGTTTTTGTAGGCCTGCCAGCAAAGAATAGTTTTTACATTTTTAAGTCATCGGAAAAAAGGCAATAGAATAATATTTTGTGATATGTAAAAGTTGCATGAAATTCAAATTTCAGTGTTCATAAATAAAAAGAGTTGTTGGAACATGGTCACACCCATTCTTTTATGTATGCCTGTTTTCCCACTCAAACTGCATAGTAGTTGTGTAGTTGTGACTCAGGCCATATGGCCCAGAAATCTAAAATGTTTACTATGGCTCTTTACAGAAAAACTTTTGATAACAATGCTTATGCCTGGGGTGCCTGGGTGGCTCAGTTGGTTAATTAAGCATCTGCGTTTTGGCTCTGGTCATGATCCCAGGGTCCTGGGTTGGAGCCTGCTTCTCCCTCTCTCACTTCCCCTTGCTTGTGTTCCCTCTCTCACTGTGTCTCTTTCTGTCAAATAAATAAATAAATAAATAAAATCTTAAAAAAAAAAAAAAAAAAAGCTTATGCCCAAACTTGCTTTTCCTTACACTAAATCCTGGTGATGCTACACACAAGCTTCGTTCTTGGAGCTTGATGAGGGCTGCACTGTCAACATGCTTTGTTCCCAGCAGAGTATCCAACAGTAAGTTCTGCAGATGGCTCATGCTCCCTCCGCTCTGAAAAGGGGAACTACAGTTGAAACGACTCACTCTGGCTACCTTTGGAAAGGCCTGCGAATACAAGTCTCCTTAGACACTTCAGTTTTCAGCGCGTGCACTTTGGAAGTAGGGAAAATGGTGGTCCATCATGTAATAGCCACCAGTATTCAAAGAGGAAAATAGAATCCTAGAAAATCGCAATTCATACAGCAGGTTATTGAGTTTGGAAAAACCACTGCTCACAATTTTCTAGTTATACCAATGGTTTGCTCCAGAGTCACCAGAGATTATAAACCCAAACCCAAACACCTGCGGGACGCAGAGCCACGGATCTAAGTTGACAAGGGTCAATGAGATCAGCGGGTCCTTACCCCTGACCAGCATCCCCGCGAACTATGGGTACTGATCCAGAGGATTTAACGCGTTTAAAGCGGCCTTTTCCGCATTTGGGCCTCCTTCATAAGGACAACCTCCACAAATACTAGTCCTTACGGGATACATAAGGCCAAGCGCCCTTTCCGGCCACTCCCTGCGCAGTGATTTAGGCCACGGGGCCGGAGGTAGGGGTGGGGGGGGTCCCTGAGGAAGGACTGGAGGCGAGGGAGGGGGGTGTTTAACGTCCAGTCGTGTTGGCTGGGAAGACGCACAGAGTGCTTAGGGGAAGGCGATGGTCCAGCGCGAGCAGAACGCAAGACGACACTCGGAAAGCAGCGCGGCCCTGAGCCAAGGGCCGGCGAGCCGAGCGGCGGCCCGTCAACGGGCGCGGGGGAAGGCGGGACGGAAAGGCGACGTGCCTAGCTATTGGCTGCAATATCTGCCCGTCACCGAGAAGCGCTTCGGCGTGGTTCGCTACCTCCGACCCGCCCACCAGCGCCCCAACCCGGGTACCCCGGTTATTTCTCCGCGGGGCTGGGCTCGGCAGCGCAGTTGCTCCGGGCTCGGGGTCGCAGTGGTGGCTGGTGGGGTTCTAGCTTGTCGTCTGTCGCGGCGCAGGGGCTGCGGGGGGCTACGTCAATTAAACACTGGACTCGAACGTTTTGTCATTCCGAGGCGACGCGCCCAGGCTGACGGGCCCCCAGGTCCTGGGGGGCACACTCTCCTGTCGCAGTCGACCACTGCGGGGCCGTGGGCCTTGGGGCAGGACCCCTCGCGTGCTTGGGAAGGGAGCTGAGGTACCTGGATGGTCGGCAGCTTTCCCGCCAGGCCGGGCGGAGCAGGCACTAATCTTGTTGACGGGATGGGAGGGAAGGGACGGGGTGGTGGGTCCTGTAGGTCTACAGCGGGCGCAAGCCCTAATGACATCCCCCTCAGGTGACGATCGGCGGGCGGGGGGTGGTGGTGGTGTGTGTGGGGGGGTGCTTTGGGCGTCCTAGAACTTGAGGACACAAATTTTTGTGAAAGCCCCTCCCTCTCTACTAAGCCCCTCGCGTGGGCTTCAGTAGCCAGTAAGTTGGAAGTCCCTGGGTTCGCGGTCCTGAGTCAGGAAAACTGCAGTGCGACCCCTAGAGGCCTGTCTGGTAATTGCCACGCCGACGGGCTGTGTGGTTGAAGGACGAGGAAAGCCTGGAATTCCGGGGGTTGCTGGGGTCAGTCCTGTGAGAACCTCCCCTGCTTAAAAGACGGTGGGACAGGATGTGATTGCTTACTGAATGGTTTGTAATTCCAGGCTGTTCTGAGGACACAGAGCCTTGGAAGTGAGCTGAAGGGGCATGCAAAGCGCCATAAGGCCCCTTCCCCTGTCCAGCATGGCTGGTTCTGAAGATCTAATAAAAAATGATGGTGAAGGCCTCCTCCTAGGGAAAGTGTGGGTGGCTACTAATTCAGAATCTGTTCCACACCCTTCGTGGTCACGAGGATTGTTAATTACGCAGAAGAGAAAGCAGGACTGTGAATTCTCATTACTAAATAAGCTCTTTTTTTTTTTTTTTTTTTTTTTTTTTTTTTTAGTTTCCCTAGGGGCTCTGTTTTTTGTGACCACAATGAGAAATTTAGACAGTGATGATCAGTTAACTGACAAGCTACACAAGCCCAAGAGATCGAAAGAATGGTTTGAACCACAGCCACTTTCTTTTATGCAGGTAACGGTAGCATGGCATTTTGAAGTTTGTATTTGGGTAGTTGTACTGAGATGTGGCTTGTGCGTAATATTTTTTCCTGTTTTATATTTAACTTCTGCTCTTTATTATTCCATTCCTTCTACTAACTTTCGTTTGCTATTCATTTACTTGCTTTTTAAGGTGGAATCATAGGCAAAGGATTACGTTTTCCGTAGAGCAGGTATAAAATTTGTCCTGAAGCACTTTTAACACTTTGTGTTTTTAAAAACTATTGTAATTTTTTTCTAAACCACTTCATTAAGTTATAACTGATATGCAGTAAGCTGCATATATTTGAAGTGTACAGTTTGATCAATTTTGACGTGTTCCCACATGTGAAACTATCACCACAATCAAGAGAATGAACATATTCAGTGTTCCCAAAGTTTCCTTCTACTGTGTCCCTTTTGTCATCCTTCCCTCCCTGCCAGCCCTCAAGGCAACCACTGATTTGCTTTCTGTCACTACATTTGTTTAGCATTTAAAAAATTTTATACAGATGTCATCTTAAACAGCATGTATTCCCTTTATCTGGCTTCTTTCACGCACCATAATTATTTTGCAATTCATTCATGTTGTGGCATGTATCAGTACCTCATTCCCCCCCCCCTTTTTTTTTTTTGGTGAGTGCTGTATATCTTAGTTTGTCCATCCTGCTGATGGAAATTTGGGTCATTTGCATTTTTTTTGGCTATTACAAATAAAGCTGTTAGGAATACTCATGTACATGTCTTTACATGGACATATGCTTTCGTTTCTCCTGGGTATCTAGTTGTGGGATGACTGGGTCATGTAATAAGTGAATTTAACTTTTTTTAAAAAATATTTTATTTATTTATTCGTCCCAGAGAGAGAGATGGTAAGAGAAAGAATATAAGCAGGGGTAGTAGAAGATGGAGAAGGATTCCCACTGAGCAGGGAGCTGGATATGGGGCTCCATCCCAGGAACCTGGAATCACGATGTGAGCCGAAGGCAGACACCTAATGACTGAGCCATCCAGGTGCCCCGAATTTAACTTTTTTATGAAACTGCCAGACTGTTTTCCAAAGGAGTTTGCCTTGTACATACATAGGTCAAGGATCTGCCAGGAATTTGGTTAGTTAATTTGTAAAATTGGTGGCATCTGCTCTACGGCTTTTTTGTCTCAGGTATTTCACCTTTGACTTTCTAGCACCTATGATTGCCCTGAACTCTGTCTTCTAATTCTTTTTTTTTTTTTCTTCTTTTTTTAAAAGTCCATCTTTTTTTAGTAATCTCTGCACCCAACAGGGGCTCAAATTCACAATCCTGAGATCAAGAGTTGCATGCTCCTCTGACTGACCAGCCAGGTCCCCCTGTCTTCTAATTCTTGAATTCTGTAAAACTTCTTGTTTCTGAGTTTGGGCTCGCACCTTTAGCTCTGTGGAGGCCTGCTCTTAGACAAAAGTCCATAAAAACTTAAAACTTCTATCAATGTTACGGTCTTTTTCCGAGGGTTGATTACATTCTTGTTTCTCTCTGCTTTTGGTCAGTCTCCAGCATTTTCAGATTGTTTTTTATATTTTTGTCTAGAATATTAATTCAGTACCCATATTGGTTTTGAGAACAACAGATTTGCCATGAATAGCAACTCTCTGGGACAGAAAGAGCAAAGAAAATGAATCTGGATGTGGTTTTTTTTTTTTTTTTTTTTTAATTAAAAAAATTTTTTTTATTTTAGTTTTTTTTAACAATTTTATTCATTTGAGAGAGAGACAGACAGAGCACAAACCAGGGGAGAGACAGAAGAAGAGGGAGAAGCAGACTCCCTGCCCAGCCCGGAGCCCAAAGTGGGGCTTAATCCCAGGACCCGCAGATCACAGCCCGAGACCAAGGCAGACACCCAACCACCGGAGCCACCCAGGCACCCTTTTTATGAATTTTAAAAAATCATTAAAAATTTTTTTTATTACTTTAATGATTCCACTCATTCATTTGACAGAGAGAGAGACAGCAAGAGAGGGAACACAAGCAGAGGGAGAGGAGAAGCAGGCTTCCCGCTAAGCAGGGAGCCTGATGTGGAGCTCGATCCCAGCACCCTGGGATCATGACCTGAGCCGAAGGCAGACACTTGACGACTGAGCCACACAGGCACCCCTAAATCATTTTTTAAAAAGATTTTATCCATTTATTTGAAGCAGGGAGCCTGATGGCAGGCAGAGGAGAGGGAGAAGCAACGGCTCCCCAGCACCCTGGGGTCTCTATTTCAGGACCCCCAGGACCATGACCTGAGCCGAAGGCAGTCACTCAACCAACTGAGCCACCCAGGCAACCCTTTACTTGAGTTTGAATTCTGACTCAGTGCATGGTTTTCTGGGCTTCTAGTTCTCGGTTAACTCCCATGACTCTTAATTTCCTTGGGTGTTAACCATCCTTGGGAAGGTTAGTCCTTGGGTTTTGAGGTTTTACTCATCTGTTCTGAAAACAAGAGTAGTGGAATTGAAGACTGCTACTTCCAATGATTGATAATTTGAGAATATTTTGTTTTTGTATAATTGTCAGAAGATTTCAAAGGCCCATCCCAAATGTCTCTCACTTTGGGAATTAAAAAAAAAATTAATCATATTTACATTGTGGTAAAAGATATATAGCATCAATAGCATCAAAGTTTGCTATTTTTGACCATTTTTAAAAAAAAGATTTTATTTATTTATTTGACAGACAGAGATCACGAGTAGGCAGAGAGGCAGGCAGAGAGAGAGGGAGAAGCAGGCTCCCTGCTGAGCAGAGAGCCTGATGCGGGGCTCGATTCCAGGACCTTGGGCTCATGACCTGAGCCAAAGGCAGAGGCTTAACCCACTGAGCCACCCAGGCGCCCCTATTTTTGACCATTTTTTTTTTTTAAAGATTTTATTTATTTATCAGAGAGAGAGAAGGGGAGAGAGCAAGCACAGGCAGACAGAATGGCAGGCAGAGGCAGAGGGAGAAGCAGGCTCCCCGCTGAGCAAGGAGACCGACGTGGGACTCGATCCCAGGACGCTGGGATCATGACCTGAGCCGAAGGCAGCTGCTTAACCAACTGAGCCACCCAGGTGTCCCGACCATTTTTTTTTTTTTTTTTAAGATTTTTATTTATTTGTTAGAGAGAGAGATACAGAGCGCAAGCACAGGCAGAGTGGCAGGCTAGAGGCAGAGGGAGAAGCAGGCTCCCTGCCGAGCAAGGAGCCCGATGTGGGACTCGATCCCAGGACGCTGGGATCATGACCTGAGCCGAAGGCAGCCGCTTAACCAACTGAGCCACCCAGGCGTCCCTATTTTTGACCATTTTTAAGTGTACAATTTCAGTGACCTGTTTACAGCCTCTTGTATTTTCTGGCGGGTATTCATGGAAGATTTGTTATGCAAGTGGAAAAAATTAATGTTATGAACTATTTTGTGAAGACTGTTGCTTTAAAATCTGAAAATGTGGAATGCCTGGGTGGCTCAGTTGGTTAAGTGTCTGACTCTTGGTTTTAGGTTGGGATCACAGGATTGTGAGATAGAGCCCTGCTTTGGACTTTACGCTCTGCAAGGATTCTGCTTGGGATTTGCTAAACCGCCCTCCTCCCAACATGCTTTGGTGCACTCTCTCACAAATAAATAAATCTTCAAAAAAAAACCCTGAAAATACAACTTGTATATAAATAAATCTATTAATCTTTGAAGCTGTAATGACTAAATGAATTAAAGTAGAATTCAGTAATGACTGAATGAATTCAAATAGAGGCCTAATTCTATTTTAACTTTTTTTAAAAAACATTTTATTTACTTATTTGACAGAGATCACAAGTCAGCAGAGAGGCAGGCAGAAAGAGAGAGAAGTAAGCAGGCTTCCCACTGAGCAGAGAACCCGATGCGGGGCTCGATCCCAGGACCCTGGGATCATGACCTGAGCCGAAGGTCTTTAACCTTCGAAGGTCTTTAACCTTCGAACCACCACTTGGAAGTGGCTTTAACCCACTGAGCCACCCAGGCGCCCCTCTATTTTAATTTATAAAGGTAAAAGCATTTTATGAAATGTGAAAAAAAGATGCGTTCTACTTATCATGCAACTCTGGGCAAGTCATTTGACCATGCTGGAACTCAAAATGTCTGTAATCTGAGTTATTTTTTTGCCCCTGAATGAGCTAAAGCAAATAACGGAAAGATTCAAATACCCTTTAAGAAGTACTTGATGAAGGCTCCTGGCTTGGTAGGAAGTCTGCTTCTCCCTCTGACCCTCACCCCTCTCGTGCTTTCTGTTTCTCACACATAAATAAATAAAAAGTCTTACAGGAAAAAAAAGTACTTGATGATATGATTTGAAGTAGAAAAATTGTATTTACAGGGAACTTTTCAGGGATATGTCTGTCACATAAAAGCAAGTCCAGATAGTATTAATAATATGATTTAAATTTTTTTTTTTTTTTTTTAGAATGGGGTGGGGAGGGGCAGAGGGAGATGGAGAGAGAAACTGAAGGTGACTCCACACAGAGTGCAGAGCCTGACATGGGGCTCGATCTCACGACTGAGATCATGACCTGAGCCAAAACTGAGTCGGATGCTTAACTGACTGCACCACCCAGGTACCTCAATAATTTGATTTATTTTTAAGATTGGATTTTCAAAATTTCATTTTGTCATTTTAGGCATTAGCTGAAGAAGATACTGAGGCAGCTATTCAATCAATATTATATAGAGAAAATTATGTGATTAAGGTAAGAATTGGTTACGGAATGTGTCACAATTAAAAATTAAATTTTGTTTATCCATTTTAGATGTAGTACATCATCATTATATGAATTTAAAAAAATAGGGAAAATAGAATTGAAAACACTCCTTAGCCCCTAGGATTAACCTTAAGCGATCTCTGAGATTGTTTTAATTGACTTCTCTTTTTATACTTTGTGGGAATTCTGTAAGAGTTTTCCCCAGCTTGCGCTTTCATCCAGTGGGGCTTCTGTGGTGTCAGCGTGTATTAAGAGCTTTAAGAGCTGTTACTGGAATGCATTGACCAATGATTACCCAGAGATGCATAGGTAAGAAGGAGGCTTTAACTGTAACAGGAGGGGTTTAATTATAAGACAAGATGAATGTGCATGTAGTAATCACTGGAGTGGATAACCTGTAAAGAAAAATTTTCTTTGGAATTGTTTAAAAAGGAAAGGAGCTATTCATTAAAAATGGTTGGACACTGCTATGACCTGAAGCTAGGGAGGGATAGAGCCTGGAGAAGCTCTCAGGGTTCCTGGTTGGTTGGCTGGTTGGTTGATTTTGAATTTCACGTTGTTGATTGTAGCAATCACATGATTTCATCTCCTAGGGGAGAGGCAAATACGTTTTGGATAAGAAGTTTTAGTTTATAGCCTAAGTCAATCATTTTCTCTATGGGCTGCTTGCCGTTTCGGCCAGGTTGTGCTGTGCTGTGCTCCTGCTTCTTCACTCTTCCCCCTCCCCCTTTTTTTTTCCTTCCATAGAACATACCTCTTCACATTCTCTCATCCCTCCTCTTCCTATACAACTCTTCATTCTTTAAGGCCCATCCCGAATGTCTCCCCCTCTAGGAATTAAAAAGAAAAGTTTAGTCCTTTTTTCCCCATTATGGTAAAAAATATATAGCATAACATTGCTATTTTTAGCCATTTTTTAAAGGTACAGTTCAGTGACATTAATTACATTCACATGTTGTACAACCATTATCACTATTTCCAAATAGATGGATGTCATGAAATCATCACCATTATCTATTTCTATTTCTATAACTTTTTCATCATCCCAGCCAAAACTTCGTACACATTAAGTAATGAATTCCTATCCCCTCTGCCCCAGAGGTCCCTCGAGTAACCTCTAATGTATTTTCTCTTTCTGAACTTGCTTATTCGAGATAATTTCAAATAAGTGGGATCCTACAATATTTGTCCTTTTGTGGTCTGGCTTATTTCACTTAGCATATTGTCTTCAAGATTCATCTATTTTGAAGTATGTGTTAAAATCTCATTCTATCTTATGGCTGTCTAATATTCCATTTTGTGTATATACATTTTATTTATACATTCATCTGTAGATGGACACTTGGGTTTTTCCTTTTGGTTATTGTGAATAATGGTTCTATGAACATCGATGTGCAGGTATCTGAGTCTCCGTGTGTGTGTGTGTGTGTGTGTGTGCGTGTACGCGCGTGTTTGTGTGTGTGTATATTTTGGTATATTGTCCCTCAATTGTTTTGTATATTTATTTCGTAGTCTGTCTCTCCAGGGAGAGCCCTCATGTTGTCTAATCTGTCTGTGTATTATTCACTATTTCCATTATGGTATGTGCCACCCAGTAGAAGCCAAATGAATGATTGAATTAATGAATGACTTTGTGGGTTATTCTTAGGACTGTAATTGAGTTTAAAGTTTAGAACAATGTAGCTTTAAGATAATTGTCTCTTCCATCACTGTTTATTAGGAACTAGATAAGTCTTTACAACATCATGACTTCTTAAAGGCAAGGAGAAAAGAGATGCTACATAAAAGATGGGTTGACCATGTCGCACATCCTCTCCAGAAGAAAATTATAGAAAAAGTTGGTTCATATAAGAAGATTAAAAAAAGGAGACAAGAAGAATTAGATGGTTTTTTAAAACATGTAAATAAAAAGGTACGAAGAGGTCATTTGATACTTGTTTCAGTTGGTTTAAAGCTATGATTATCTTTATAATGATCCAAACAGCCTGCCCCTTCTGACTCTATATTAATCTCTGTTATGGCGAATACTGTTCTTAAATCCAGCATATGTGGAAAGGATGGAGGGAAGAGGGTTAGGTCTGGATTTAAATGTGTATCTTAGAATCTGTATTTTTTGCTTTTTAAATGTAATTGTTAATTTTATATACCGATTAAATTTTGGCTCCAGGTTCAGGATACTTATATGTAGTTCTAGAACTCTGTTATTTACAAAGTAAATAACTCCATTATTTACAAGGTAAAATATATATTTTTTGGCATTTCTAAGAGATTGAGATGTTTGACTAGGAAGCATTTAAAAATAAATTTCCAAATCTGTTAGTGTTCCAACGTTTGTTATTCTTGCAAATTTTAAGTGGATTCCTTCTGTCACTATAATAGTTATTACTTGGTTACATTAAGTTTAATTCCAAATTTGATCTTCCCTTCCCCTTTGTATTTGTCATTGATGCTGTTTTGAAGTAGAAGAATGCAACTGTGTGACTCTTGAGTTTTGTTAATGCTCAAAATTAATCATGTACCTCTTGTTATGTGTAGTTTTATTTCCTTCCTATAGGGAAATGTATTTATAGAACATTATGATCCCAAAGAATATGATCCTTTTTATATGAGCAAAGAGGACCCGAATTTTCTGAAGGTAGGATAGATTTCTTAATTTTGGTATTATGTGGTTGGTTATTCTGAGTAGCCCTAATATATAAGTAGTTATTTAGTGATTCCCTAAGAATGCAGTAACATCTTTTTTTTCTTTAAAGATTATTTATTTACTTATTTGAGAGAGAGCATGAGCGAGGAGAAGGTCAGAGGGAGAAGCAGACTCCCCGTGGAGCTGGGAGCCTGACGCGGGACTTGATTCCGGGACTCCGGGATCATGACCTGAGCCGAAAGCAGTCGTCCAACCAACTGAGCCACCCAGATGTCCCACATCTTTTTTTTTTTTAAAGATTGTATTTATTTATTTATTTATAAGACAGAGATCACAAGTAGGCGGAAAGGCAGGCAGAGAGAGAGGAAGGGAAGCAAGTTTCCTGCTGAGCAGAGAGCCTGATGCGGGGCTCGATCCCAGGACCCTGGGATCATGACCTGAGCCGAAGGCAGAGGCTTTAAACCACTGAGCCACCCAGGCACCCCAGAATGCAGTAACATCTTAAGAATAGTGTGCCATCTCCATATCCTAGAGAGGAATAAAAAGCAAAGTCCAAAGTAAATTAAACCTCTGTAAAATTTGAAAATACTGTATAATAATTGGGTAATAGGTAATATTTTAAAATTTCATAGACTTTAAAAAATTTGTTAGAAATTTAATACATTCTCATGATACATGAAAAAAAGGTTTTTTTTTTTTTGAGAGAGAGAGAGAGAATCTTAATCAGGTTCCTTGCCCAGCATGGATGCAGGGCTCAATCTCCCAACCCTGAGATCATGACCTGAGTTGAAGTCAGGAGTTAGATGCTTAACTGACTGAGCCACCCAGGTGCCCCCCCTCAAAATCTATTTTTATTTTTATTTATTTTTTTTAAGATTTTATTTATTTATTTGACAGAGAGAGATCACAGGTAGGCAGAGAGGCAGGCAGAGAGAGAGAGAGAGAGGGAAGCAGGCTCCCTGCTGAGCAGAGAGCCCAATGCGGGACTCGATCCCAGGACCCTGAGATCATGACCTGAGCCAGGCACCCCCTCAAAATCTATTTTTAAATAAAGAATTTTAAAAACCACTCTAAGGGGCACTTGGGTGGCTCATTTGGTTAAGTGTCTGCCTTGGACTTAGGTCATGATCTCAGGGTCCTGGGATGGAGCCCTGTGTGGGACTCCCTTCTCAGTGGGGAGTCTGTGTCTCCCTCTGTCTCTGCCTTCTTCCCTCACTCATGTTCTGTCTGTCTGTCTCTCTCTCTCTCGCTCTTTCTCAAATAAATCAAACAAAATAAAATCTTAAAAAAAAAAAACTCACGATTTCATTACACAGAATGAACTTATTAACATTTTTTGGTATATCCTTCTGGATAGCCAAGACTACTTTCTATATGTAGATGTATACACACATTTTTATTTTACAAATTGTTGTAACACACATTATGTTTTATAATCTGCATTTTTTTCTCAATAGTTCTATGATTTGCTTCTTTCTTTGTCAATAAATGTAAATACATAATTTTAATCATTGCATAGTATTCTGTTAATAACAGCTGGGGTGCCTGGGTGGCTCAGTCTGTTAGGCCTCTGACTCTTGATTTCTGCTCAGGTCATGATCACAGGGTATGAGATCAAGCCCTGAGTTGAGCTACGCACTCAGTGGGGAATCTGCTTGAGATTCTCTCTCTTCCCTCTCCCCACTCTCCTCCTCTCAAATAATAAATCTTGGGGTGCCTGGGTGGCTCAGTGGGTTAAAGCCTCTGCCTTTGGCTCAGGTTGTTGATCTCAGGGATTGAGCCCCGCATCGGGCTCTCTGCTCAGTGGGGAGCCTTCTTCCCCCCCCTCCCCCGCCTACTTGTGATCTCTGTCTGTCAAATAAATAAATAAAAATATTTAAAAAAATAAAATAATAAATCTTAAAAAAATATTAACTTGCACTGAGGGCTTAACCAAATGTTAGGAATTTTTTTTTTTTTCATCCTCACTGCTACCACATGATGTAATTTGCAGATGAGGCAAGTGAGACACAAATTGGTTAAGTTACTTTTCCAGAGTCACACAACTGTAAATAGCAAAGCGTAGATGTGTTTCTAGCTATATATGGTGTCTTGCTATACCACCATTTTTTTAAACATATTCCCTACTGTGAACATTTAGATTATTTTTGACCTATTGCTGTTATAAATGATGTTATGATGAACTTACCTGTAACTATTTCATAAGGTTTTCCATAGGTAAGTTGCTAGAAGTAGAATTTCTGAGTTAAAGGTTATGCATAATTTTGATTTATACTGCCAAATTGTTCTCCAGGATGGCTGTATAAATTTGTACCCCCACCAGAGCGTCCATTTTCCCACACTTTTGCTTATAATAGTGCATATTATTAAACAAAATTAAAATCCTTGAGCCATAGACCTCATTTGAATCATAGACATTTTAAACTGCTGGCATTTGCAGACAAAGCAGGTTTTTGTTTTTGTTTTTTGTTTTGCTAAATTGTGTTGTGTGTATGTGTTATTGTCCCTCTTTTTTTTTTTTTTTTAAAGATTTTATTTATTTATTTGACAGACAGATCACAAGTAGGCAGAGAGGTAGGCAGAGAGAGAGGAGGAAGCAGGCTCCCCACTAAGCAGAGAGCCCGATGCGGGGCTCGATCCCAGGACCCTGAGACCATGATCCGAGCCGAAGGCAGAGGCTTCAACCCACTGAGCCACCCAGGCGCCCCTGTTGTCCCTCTTTTAATAGGTGAAAGTTAAACTGAGATTTTACAGCTAGAGCCTTAGATAAACTAGCTAGTAACATAACTAGTAAAGGGCAGAACTGGAATTTGAAACCTGATCTTGGTTTTTTTTTTTTTTTTTAAGTATTTTATTTATTTGAGAGAGAGAGAGAGAGAGAGCATGCATGCTTACCCCAAAGGGAGGAGTGGGAGAGGGAGAGAGAGAAAATCTCAAGCAGACTCCCCAGTTGAGTGTGGAACCCAGCTCTGGGCTGGATCTCATGACCCTGAAATCACGACCTGAGCAGAAATAATGAGAGACTTAATGGACTGAGTCACCCTGGCGGCCCTGAAACCAGATCTTTTTGTATCACAATTGAAGTTCTTTTACCATGCTGCCAGTCTAAATGATGCGGTGATAGGTGGCCTCTTAAGTTTAGCTGAGCATTTTGAAGTTATAGCAGCAGTTCTCAAAGAGGAATATAGACCTCTGAGAACCCTGAAAGCCTGTTAGGGGTCCATAAGGCCGAGTAGTTTCATAATAGTGCTGAATATCATTTGCCTTTTTCATAATGTTGACATTTGCTCTGATGGGGCAAAATCAGTGGTGGATAAAACTGCTGGTACCTTAGAACTTGTTATTAAGTCAGTGTCACCAAATCAAACTCGTGGTCATTATCGACTTCGTTGCCATGCACTCACAGTAAAATCTAGTTTCACTTAAGAATGTCCTTGATCAAACATTAAAAATTAATTAATTTTATTAAACCTTGCTCCTGAGTGCACATCTTTTAAATATTCTGTGTGATGAAATGGAAAGTATGCCAAGCATTTCTGCTGCCTGCTGAAATGCAGGATGATTGTATGAATTGTGAGCTATACTGGTTTAATTTTTTTTTTTAAGGTATACTGTTTTTACTTGAAAGAATGTCTTACAAACTGTGATTAAGTGTTGGGTGTTTGGCAGACATTTTAATAAAGTAAGTCTGTCACTTCAGGAAAAACAGCTGACAATATTTGTTGCTAATAGTAAAATATGGATTTTTAAGCAAAAATTTGAATTTTGGAGAAATATTCACCATCATGGGTGTGATGGCTTCCTAATGCCCTTACACTTTTCTGATGAGAGTGGTAATGATTTTAATGAATGTAATTATAGGGTAATGAAATATATTAGCATTTGGAAGATCTCACATATATCAGTGATATAATTTTTTCCAAATAGTCAACCCATAACATAGACAAAAGATCCATTCAAAGTTCAAGCTAGGCCAATGGATTTTTTTTAAATATTTTATTTATTTATCAGAGAGAGATAGGGGGAGAGAGTGAGCACAGGCAGACAGAATGGCAGGCAGAGGCAGAGGGAGAAGCAGGCTCCCTGCTGAGCAAGGAGCCCGATGTGGGACTCCATCCCAGGACGCTAGGGATCATGACCTGAGCCGAAGGCAGCTGCTTAACCAACTGAGCCACACAGGTGTCCCTAGGCCAATGGATTTTAGTGTAGTTGAGTTTGAATAATTTATTGATACAGTTTCAGATTGGACATCATAACCTTTAAGAAACTACCACTTACTGCATTTGGGTAGAGTGTCTAAGAAGAATATTTGATCTGAATCAGATCAATTCATATTAGAATGATCTGAAAAAGCTATTAAAATTAGAGTTGACTATGGGGTGCCTGGGTGGCTCAGTGGGTTAGGCCTCTGCCTTTGGCTCAGGTCATGATCTCAGGGTCCTGGGATCAAGTCCTGCATTGGGCTCTCTGCTCAGCAGGGAGCCTGCTTCCTCCTCTCTCTCTCTGCCTGCCTCTCTGCCTACTTCTGATCTCTCTCTCTGCCAAATAAATTAAAAATTTAAAAAAAAATTAGAGTTAACTATGATGGAGGGCCCTCATTTCTTTGTAATGTGTTAAATATAAATAATGGTTACTCTGAAATATGTAGAGACTATTCTTTTTTTATTTTAATTTTATTTATTTATTTATTTTTTAAAAGATTTTATTTATTTATTTGAAAGACAGAGATCGCAAGTAGGCAGAGAGGCAGGCAGAGAGAGAGGAAGGGAAGCAGGTTCCCTGCTGAGCAGAGAGCCCGATGCGGGACTCGATCCCAGGACCCTGGGATCATGACCTGAGCTGAAGGCAGACGCTTAACAGCTGAGCCACTGAGCACCCTAAGAGTATATTCTTGATTCATCTGGCCAAAGAGTCGTACACAGTTGCTTAGTTTAGACTGAAAGAGACCTGCCACCCTGTCCTCAAAAGACATGTTTTTCTTATAGGTTACCATTCCACCATTTCGTGATCCTTTGAAAAAGGCACAATATGACAAAGATGATGAAAAAAGAACTCTTCTTCAGTGTGAGACTGGTACTTAGTGCCTAATTGTTACATGATTTTACAACCAAGAGCAATGGGAGTTGCATTTAATTGTACTAATTTAGGTTACTAATCTTCCTGCAGGCAAAATATATACAATGAAAGAATTTAAAGAGATTGAAAAGGCCAAACTGCATTCCAGATTCCCAAGAATTTCTAATTCAAGGCACTTTATGACTCCAAATGAGTGGCTTAAGCTGCCTACAACTTACATAGAAAGTGAATTTTGTAAAAGGAGCAGGTAATGGTTAATATTATAGAAATTATAGAACCTTTGGAATTTGAAGCTGTTCTTAAGACAGTGGTATAAATTTTGTCATAATTCTGATTTTTAAAAAATTTCATTCTTCAATGAGAAATCTGTAATTCTTTATTCCTATTTTTGATGTTTCTTTTTTTCTTGGGCACTTTCAAGATTTTCTCCTTGCTTTTCAATAGCTAGATTGTGATGTGTCTGAGTGTGTGTGTGTGTGTGTGTGTGTGCGCGTATGTGTCCCCTTTCTTTCTGTTTATCCTGCTTCGGGTTCTCAGAGATTCTTGTATCTGTTGTTTGACATCTTTCTTTTTTTATTTTTGGAAAATATGAGGCCATTATCACTTCAATTATTTCTTATGCCCCATTCTTTGTTTTTCTTTTCTTTCTGAGACTCCAATTATTATTATTATTATTATTATTTTTTAAAGATTTTATTTATTTGACAAAGAGAGCAAGCACAAGTAGGGAGAGCAGTAGGCAAAGGGAGAGGCAGAAGCAGATTCCCTGCTGAGCAGGAAGCCCGATGTGGGGCTTGATCCCAGCCAGGTGTCCCTATTATGTTTTTTTAAAGATTTAAAAAAATTTTTTTTTAAAGATTTTTATTTATTTATTTGACAGAGAGAGACCACAAGCAGGCAGAGCAGCAGGCAGAGAGAGAGGGAAGCAGCCTCCCCACTGAGAAGAGAGCCCAATACAGGGCTTGATCCCAGGAACCTGAGATCATGACCTGAGCTGTAGGCAGAGGCTTTAACTCGCTGAGCCTCCCAGGCACCCCTTAAAAAGATTTTTATTTGAGAGAGACCACACAAGAGAAAGAGTACTGGTAGGGGCGTGGGGCAGAAGGAAAGGGTGAAACAGGCTCCCTGCTGAGCAAGGAGCCCAGTGTGGGACTCCATCTTAGGACCTTGGGATCATGACCAAGCCGAAGGCAGACACCTGACTGAGTGAGCCTCGAAGGTGCCCCTGAGACTCCAATATATATATGTTAGACCATCTGATATTGTCTCATAGCTCTGTAGCTCTTATTTTGTTCTTTTCTGTTAAAAAAAATTTTTTTTCTGCTTATATTTCAGTTGGACAGTTTCTACTAACCTATCTTTTGGTTCTCTGAGCCTTTCCTCAGCTATGTTCCATCTCTCTTTTTTTTAAAAGATTTTATTTATTTTGAGAGAGAGAGAGAGAGAGAGCCAGATACAGAAATAGTGACAGAGAGCATGAGATCAGAGAGGAGAGGGAGAAGCAGGTTCCTACTGAGCAAGGAGCCCAACACAGGGCTCCATCCCAGGACCCTGAGATCATGACCTGTGCTGAAGGCACCACCCAGGCGCCCCTGTGTCCCATCTTTTGATCAGTCCATCAGTGGAATTCTTTGTCTCTGGTGTGATTTTTATTTCTAGCATTTCCATTTGATTTTTTCACATAGTTTTCATTTCTTTTGATACTCTCTTGTTTATACAGGTTCACTTTTCCATTAGATTCTTTAACATATTAGTCATAGTTATTTTAAATTCTCTGATAGTTCCCATGCTAGGGTCATTTCTGAATGTGGTTCTATTGATTATTTTCACTCTTGACAATGGATTATTTTTTGTCTTGCCCCCCCCCCACCCTGTGTCTTATAATTTTTTATTAAATGCTAGATATTTGAGGTTCTTTTGTCTGGCCTTTTTTCTTCCATGTCTTGTCATTTTTTATTAAATACCAGGAAATAGAGGTAGAATAGTATAGACCAAATATATCTAGAAACAGATATGCCTTTGCTTCTGTCAAGTATTAGTGTGGAGAATTGGGTTCATCTAGTCAGAAGTTCAGCTGGGTTTAGGTATTACTGTTGCTATTGTTACTTTTAGTGCATTGGAGGCTTCAAATGCCTTTAGTGTTGGGTTGCTGTTACCTTGTGCTTAGGGTAGGGGCTGGCTTGCCAGAAGGGTTTTCTCAAGCATTTCTACTCCCCTATCAGTTTTTGGCTATTTCTATAAGCCTGCTTCACAGAGTTGTGTGGGGGAGATGTGGGGGGAGTCTCTCTCATGTTTTTGCTTCATTCCCAGAAGTATACTGCTGTTGCCTGTTATTGCTAGGCTCATAGTGGGAGCAGAGGAATTTTTTTCTGTTTTCCTTATCCTGCCACAGTTTAAGGCATGCTCTATATCCTTGGGCCTCAGGAATAGCATGTTCTTGGAGTTCCTTTCCCTTCTCCTTGTGGCAGCCAAAGTCTTGTGTGAGTTTCCTGCCCCTGTTCCAATAGTAGCAGATCTCTGCTTGGTATAGGTATAGGATTCTGGACCTAAAGTGGTTTCTTTCTTTCTTTCTTTCTTTCTTTCTTTCTTTCTTTTTTTTTTTAAAGATTTTATTTATTTATTTGACAGACGGAGATCACAAGTAGGCATGTTGGGTCCCCCCCAAAATTGGGTACCCCAATAATGGGTCCTTGATTAAAGGAGCGAGACTGATACAAAGCGAAAGTCAAGCAAAGCTTTATTTCGCGCCAAGCATCAGGAATCAAACTGACCATCTAACAGACCGGCCTGGGGCCACCCCTACAGAGAGGGTAACCCCTCCCTGCTTTCCAGACTAACTTTTATAGAGCAAAGGCCATGTGGTTGGGCCTGGCCACACACAGGTGGCCAATGAGATTGTAACACACACAAGAAACTCCACAGTGATGCTAGGTGACCAATTGAATTACAATTTACCCTAGTAGACATTTGAACCAGCCTATCACCTAGTTCAGAATTGGTGCCAAAAGGCTCCCAGAGGGTGGGGGCCCATATTTCTTGGTAGCTAGGAGACAGTATGGGCCCCCCACTGATTGAATACCTCCTCCTGGCCTAACCCACCCTCGTACTTGGACTTTGTTACCTGGGACTGGTTTCCCGGACTTGCTTTTAAGTAAGTTCCCCTGGCGGGGTGGGGGATGGGCAAAATCAATTTAAGGTTTACAACAGAATGGCAGTTCTGCCAGGGTGGGGCTGCTCTGGCTGAATAGGCCCTTACAGGCAGAGAAGCAGGCAGAGAGAGAGGAGGAAGTAGGCTCCCTGTGATGTGGAGCTGGATCCCAGCCAAAGGCAGAGGCTTTAACCCACTGAGCCACCCAGGCGCCCCCTAAAGTGGTTACTTGTCTCTTCCTGTGGGACAGAGGATTTTTACTTCCATCCTTATCCTAGTAGCACTGGATCTTTGCCTTGGTCCTAGGTGTACCCCTCTTACTTCTCCATAAGCAGACAGGTTTTGCCTGTACTTTTCTTCCAGAAGCAGCATATCTTTGCTCATTGTCTTGTGGGGGCTGTGTGTGTGTGGGGGGGAGAATTTACTTCCCTCTTCCCAGCAGCTTTAGGCTTTTGCTTTGTAGTAGGAAAGAATCCAGGGAAATGGATGGTTTCCCTGGGTTTTTACCTGAAGCTCTTGGTCTCTTCCTGAGCATCCTTGTCACATCCTTTCGGTGGTCTTCTGCTCTATGCCCAGTCTTTTCTGAGGAAAACACTGTTTCCAACACTATTAAATGCCACTTTAACCCTTCCTCTATCAAATATTCCCAGTTGGGGCACCTGGCTGGCTCAGTTGGTAGAGCGTGTGGCTCTTGATCTCAAGGTTGTCAGTTGGAGCCCCACGTTGGGTGTAGAGATTTTTACATAAATCTAAAAAAATAATCTTGAAGTAAAATATGTCCAATCCACCTCCTTATACTGGTCAGTATGGTCCAGTCTCTCTTTTGTCCCATCACTTGACACACATGTACTTTTCACTTATCATATAGTTTGCAACTGTGTAGTTGTGTGTGAAATGACTAAGTGGATGACTAGTCATTGGTTGAGTCTGTGAAACTACTTTGGAGAGATTTTGTGAAAAGCCTTTAATGCCAGCTTAAAAATTGGGATTTTATCATGAATGGGGAGTCATTGAGGGTAGTTGAGGAGAGCATGAAATGCTGGGAACTTTATTCTGGCATATGCTGTATATGACAGATTACAGATAAGATTGGACTGGAAGCTGGAGAACATTGAAGTTTTTATAAGGATCTATGTTGTTTTGATAAAGGTCTCAGGATAGTGACAAAAACAATGAAATGAAGAGACTGATGTGGTAAAACAAAGGAATTTTAGATTCTGGTGGCCAGATTTGGAGGGCCAGTGAAAAGAGAGGAAATCAGTTTTTTTTTTTTTTTTTAAGATATTATTTATTCATTTGACAGAGAGAGCGAGGACAAGTAGGGGAAGCAGCAGGCAGAGAGAGAGGGGGAAGCAGGCTCCCCATGACATGGGACTCAATTGCAGGACCCTGAGATCCCTGAGATCATGACCTGAGCTGAAGGCAGCCGCTTAATGACTGAGCCACCCAGGTGCCACGAGAGGAAGTCAGTTTTGAGAAGTACTATCTTACGTATTAGTTTCCTAAGGCAGTTGTAATAAAGTACCACAAACTGGGTATTTTCTTCAGTTCCGGGGGTGGGAAGTATAAAATCAAGAAGTCAGCAGTGCCATTCCCTCCATGAAGGCTCTAGGGGAGGCTCCTCCTTGCCTGTTTCCTAGTTACTGGTGGCCGCTGGCAATCATTTTAGTTGGTCTGTGGTCTTTTTTTTTTTTTTTCTTTAAGATTTTATTTATTTATTTGACAGAGAGAGAGAGAGAGAGAGAGCGGCAGGCTTCCCACTGAGCAGGGAGCCCCGTGCAGGGCTTGATCCCAGACTGGGATCGTGACCCGAGCTGAAGGCAGACGCTTAATGACTGAGCCACCCAGGGTCCCCTTTATTCTTGTTCTTTAAAGATAATTTGCTGAGTACAAAATTCTAGGTTGGTATTTATTTTCTCTTAACGCTTTAAACATATGCTTCTTGTTTTTGGTTTCTGTTGTTTATGAGAGGTCTGCTGTTATTCTGATTTTCATCCTTTCTCCATGGCTGCTTATAAAATCTTTAAGGTTCTTTTTAAAATTTTTATTTTATTTTCTTAAAGATTTTATTAGCGTGAGCGAGAGAGAGAGCATGAGCAGGGGGAGGGGCAGAGGAAGAAGCAGGCTCCGCACTGAGCAGGGAGCCCAACACGGAGCTCAAGCCCAGGACCGGGATCATGACCAAAGCCAAAGGCAGACCCTTAACTGACTGAGCCATTCAGGTGCCCCAGTCTTAGTATTCTGCACTCTTACTAGAGGTGTCTAGGTATAGATGTCTTTTTATTTAATCTGTTGGTATATATTGTGCTTCTTGGATCTCTGTGTTCATTTTTCATCAGTCTTGAAAATTCACAGCAACGATCTCTTGATTGCTTTTTCTTTATTTGTTCCATTCTGCTTCTGGGCTCAAATTAGACATATATTAGACCTTATGTCTTTTTATTTTTATTTTTTAGAGGGAGAGAGGGGGAGAGACAAATGGAGAGGAAGAGAAAAATCTTTTTTTTTTTTAAGATTTATTTATTCTAGAGAGAGAGTACAGGAGCAGGGAGAGCGGCAGAGGGTGAAAGAGAGAGGGGAAGCAGACTCCCCACTGAGTGGGGAACCAGATAAAGGGCTGGGTCTCAGGACGCCTAGATCATGACTTGAGCTGAAACCAAGAGTCAGATGCTTAACCGACTGAACCACTCAGGGGTGTCAGTTTCAGTAGCGCTTAAATACTCAAGAATGTACACTAGTTTGAAATAATGGTCTTTTGGACAATATACATAGCAGTCAATATATAACAATAATTTCTGTATAAATATAAGATAGTTTTGTTTTCAAAAACATCCTCACACCATGTTATCTTATTAAAGGTTAAAAGTGAAAATGAATTTTAACGATTGTAGCTTTGATATGAAACCCTTGACAAGAGTTCCTCATCCTGTGGAGGCTCAGCAAGAAGAAAAAGCAGTTATTTCCAAGTGAGTCTGTTTTTCCATAGCTTTGCTTTTTTCATTAAAGATGCTTGGCTGTGTTTCCATCCCCTGCCATCCTTTTAAGTTGCTGGAGTGGTGCTGAGGCATACACCACGCTCCTGTGGCATGACATTGGGCCCCTCCTTCCTCTGTGTTGGGATGAGGTGGTGACAGAGGCTTTAACCTACGGAGCCACCCAGGCGCTCCTCAACTCTGGTTTTTTTTTGTTTTTTTTTTTTAATTTTAATTTTTTTTTCAGTTGCTCTTTTATTTTTATTTTTTTTAATAAACATATATTTTTATCCCCAGGGGTACAGGTCTGTGAATCACCAGGTTTACACACTTCACAGCACTCACCAAAGCACATACCCTCCCCAATGTCCATAATCCCAGCCCCTTCTCCCAACACCCCTCCCCCCAGCAACCCTCAGTTTGTTTTGTGAGATTAAGAGTCACTTATGGTTTGTGTCCCTCCCAATTCCATCTTGTTTCATTGATTCTTCTTCTACCCACTTAAGCCCCCATGTTGCATCACCACTTCCTCATATCAAGGAGATCATATGACTCAACTCTGGTTTTAAAGAACAAATTGCTAACACATTCAGAAATAACAAACAGGGACAGAAGACAGACTGTTAACAACTCAAAGTTTAGGAGATTTTTAAAAATTGGAATTGGAGCAGAAAAATGGAATTTTTGGACTAGTTTTGGTGGATAGCAGGTACACCGAGAATGAAGCAATATTGCGAGGAGAGTGGTAGTAAGTACTACTTGTGACAGAGGGATCCTCTCAATTGCCTAGTTATGGAATTCAAGGAAGAGATTTCTCTGTATAGTTACATCATCTGTTTAACTAGCTGATTAAAACTAATGAGATCCCGCAGCTGTTGGTGCAGGGAATGTAAAGTGGTGCAGCAACTATGGAAAAGGGTTGGGCAGTTTCTCAAAATGTGAAACATTAAATGGCCATGTGACCCAGCGATTCAACTCCTACCCAGGAAAAGTGGAAACATACGTCCGCGTAAGTGATCATGACCTGACTGTGAGTGATCATGGCGGTATTAGTCACAATCGCCAAAAAGTGGAAACAACCTAGATATTCATCAGCTGGTGAGTGGGTAAAAAAAAATGTGCCATATCTCTACCTGGAGTATTATTTGGTGATTAAAAGGAAGAGAAGTAGTGATACATGTTATGAAATGGTTGAAGCTCAAAAGTATTCTCTGTGAAAGAGGACAGCCACAAAAGACCACATACTGTATAATCCTATGTCCAGGAAGGCAGATCTATAGAGACAGGAAGTAGACTGTTGTTGGGCTAGGCCTAGGGTTGGGGATGGACAGTGATTGTAAATGAGCTTGAGGTTTTTAGACTTTCTAAAATTAGATCATGGTGTTGGTTGGACACCTCTAAATACACTAGTAATCATTGATTTCTATATTTAAAATGGGTGAATTGTGTGGTGTGTAAATTACACCTCAGTAAAGCTGTTGATCGTAATAGAAAATATTAAAAATTATTTTTTAAAAACCAAGCAAAGCAGAAGAAAAATGAGCTTATATGATGTACAATTCTCTGTTCCTAAAAAGCCCCAAAGTAAGTTGCAGTACACTTTCCTTTTTCTGAGTAGGCTCAGAATTTGATGGATAAATGGAGTGTGGCCAAAGCCAGAGGGCTTTTTAGAGATGATTGATGCTGCCATGGACAGCAGAAAAAATGATTAATGACTAATTGTAGAAACAGATGACTGTTGAGATGGAGGTGGACGCTGTGGGCTTCTCAGTGTCCTAGAGGGGTGGTTTAATAATTGGCTGCTTTTTTTTTTTTTAAAAGATTTTATTTATTTATTTGGCAGAGAGATCACAGTAGGAGAGAGGAAGGGAAGAGATCACAGAGAGAGAGGAAGGGAAGCAGGCCCCCTGCTGAGCAGAGAGCCCGATGTGGGACTCGATCCCAGGACCCTGAGATCATGACCTGAGCCGAAGGCAGCGGCCTAACCCACTGAGCCACCCAGGCGCCCATAATTGGCTGCTTTTTGAATGGGAGTTTAAATTCAGAAATAATAGAAGTATTGAAAGTAAGTCCTGTTCACTTGGTAGCTAAAGGCCTTAAAAGATGGAATGAGTCAAAATCACTCTTGAATCCTAGGTTTCAAAAGAGTAAGTTTCTCTACAATCTCTAACGGGCACGGTCTCATGGATCTGTTTGGGTCAGGTTTTAGGATAATAAACATTTAGATCCTACTTAATTTCTATGTTTGATATAAAAGGAGGGCTTTTGTTCTCAAATATCTCTTCTAACAGAGTGGAACCCAGCTATGAAAGAGAATATTGCGTATTTGAGTACCGGGGGGCCTGTATTTTAGAGTAGAGGCTTAAGTCTATGAGCTTCCCTCTGGAAAAGAGGTGGATTAGATTGTGAATTAGGGAAACATCCCAGTTATGGCATCAGGGGTGGGGAAAGCATATTGGACTTCGACAGTTAGACCTTCCTTGGGAAGACACAATGGACAACTCTGTGAGGCGGACATTTACTCTGAAATAACCCCACTCAGCTGTTTGATTAAGCAGCAAAGCAGTTACACATGGAACTAATATTAAAGCTAGGTAATGCTATTCATTTGGGTTTCTTTTTTATAAAAATGTGTAGATTCATATAAAACTCACCAAATTCAAACTAAAAAAACTTTTTTTAATTAAAAATTTTAAAAATTTTTTATTATTTTTTTAATTTTAAAGATTTTTATTTATTTGACAGAGAGAGATCCCACAAGTAGGCAGAGAGACAGGCAGGGGGGGGGGGGAAGCAGGCTCCCTGGTGAGCAGAGAGCCCAATGCGGGGGCTTGATCCCAGGACCCGGAGATCATGACCCGAGCTGAAGGAAGAGGCCTAACCCACTGAGCCACCCAAGCTCCCGCCCCGCCAAATTAATTAATTAATTATTAATTATTTTACTTTTATTTATTTTTTAATATTTTATTTATTTGACAGAGATCACAAGTAGGCAGAGAGGCAGGCAGAGAGAGAGGAGGAAGCAGGCTCCCCTTGGAGCAGAGAGCCCGATGTGGGGCTTGATCCCAGGACCCTGGGATCATGACCTGAGCTGAAGGCAGAGGCTCAACCCACTGAGCCACCCAGGTGCCCCCCCAATTTTTTTTTAATGCTACAGGTGAGTTGTTACTTAAGAGAATACTTCTCTTTCTGGTTCCTTCCTACAGAAATAAAGGATCATCCTTTCTGGAAAAAGAATCTCCATCTTTTCATGAGAGAAGAAATCCAAGTCTCAAAGAGGCCAACTCTGTAGGCCACTTCCTTGACCCTCAGCAGGAAGGGGACCAGGACACCGTGAGGGCTGGGAGAGTCCTTTTTGCCATGCACAAGGTAGACATTGCTGATACCAAAATCTGGGCAGCTGGGAGCTTCTCTGTAGGACAGGCTTTCAGGAAGAGAGAAGGCAGTGGACTGCACCCTCTTTACCCCAAACAAGGCGAGGGAGAGAGTAGAAGAAACAGAAGCAGCTTCCTTTATTCAGAGGGACTGGAGAGAGTTGCCCTGGGAGTTATTACACAGTGGACATGCCCTTTGGTGGGTGGACTTCCAGGTTTTCCTACCTCCCTTTTAGGAATGTTAACTGTTCTCCTGTCTCTCTGCCGTCTCTGTCATCCCTACCATTTACCACTTAGCACACCCAAGCCAGACCCCAAATTTTGTTCCCCTTAATTCAACCAAGACAGGCAGAAAATTTTCAAAAGCACCATGTACTAAATGCAGTGTAGTAAAATTTAGGAAGTAAAGCCCCCCACATTAAAAAATGTAAAATGTATGGAAATACAGGTGTTCACAGAGCACAGTTTTCTCATCCTACGATAACTACAGTTAAACTTGGTGGCCATGTGACTGGTCTCACTTAATTTACTGCTTCCAGGTCTACGTGCCACTTTTCCCCTTCATTTCTCTTCTCTACACCCTTGTGTGTCCCAGTGCCCTGGGGTAGAGCCTCTTTCAGGAGTGGATTTGGAGGAAAAGTCACAGCACACCCTTCCCATCTTCCAGTTAGAGATCAATATGGGAATGGTGCGTTAGTCCAGATACACACTCTTCCTGCCTTCTTTTCGGTCTCTCCATTTCCCTATTCCAAAGTGTCAGAAAACTAATTTTTTAAAAAAAAGATTTTATTTATTTGACAGAGATCACAAGTAGGCAGAGAGAGAGAGAGAGAGAAGGAAGCAGGCTCCCTGTGGAGGAGAGAGCCTGATGTGGGGCTCGATCCCAGGACCCTGGGATCATGACCTGAGCCAAAGGCAGAGGCTTTAACCCACTGAGCCACCCAGGCGCCCCAGGAAACTCATTTTTTTTCTTACTCATGGGAGTTTTATTAAAACCTTATTTTGTAGTTTAACTCCTTTTACTGTAATGTTTTAGTATCCTCCTATGTGCTTGCTTGCTTTCTTCCTCAAAAAATTGTTTTAAGATTTTGGGCTCCTGGGTGGCTCAGTCAGTTACGTGTCTGCCTTCTGCTCAGGTCATGATCGCAGGGTCCTGGAATCAAACCCCATCAGGCTCCCTGCTCGGTGGGGAGAGCCTGCTTCTCCCTCTCCCTCTCCTCTTCCCCAACACTCCTGCATGCTCTCTCTTGCTATCTCTCTCTCTCAAGTAAAATCTTTAAAAATATTTGTTTTAAAGATTTTACTTATTTATTTGAGAGCGTGAGAGAGAGCATGAGCAGGAGGATGGGGAGAGGGAGAAGCAGACTCCCCTGCTGAGCAGGGACCCCCCACACGTGGGGCTGGATCCCAGGACCTTGGAATCATGACCTGAGCCAAAGGCAGACTCAACGGACTGAGCCACCCAGGTTCCCCTCTTCCTCAAAATTTTAGCAAGCACCTACTCTGACCCAGGGGTTATTTGAGAGGCATAATGGTAAACATAAGAGGTAAATCTCTGATTTTGAGGAGCTTACATTTTGAAGGAGGAGGGACAGACAATAAATATGATAGATGTGAGGTAGTAATAAGTACAAGGAGGAAAATAAAACAGGGGAGGTAGGGTAGGGAAGTACATCAACAGAACAGGTTTGAAATGAACAGCAGGGAAGAAACCCAAGTTGCTTTATACTTTTTACTGTGCTTATACTGTACAAATCCATGTTACAATGGTTGTGAGTATCTTGACTTTAACCAGCCCCCAAAAGGATTATTCTTTTTACTTTGTATCTGTGTCCCTCTGATTGCCAAAACCTCCTTTGCCTCCAGATTTCCCCTCATACAGGAAAACAGATTATAATCCAACCAGGACCCCTCAGGACAAAAATCTAGGAGTCATGTTTGATTTCTTGCTTTTTCCTCACTTCCCTGTCTAGCAGGTGTGGGCTCTGTTGACTTAGTAACTTTTCGGTTTCTCACTATTCTTCCCGGTTCAGGCCGTCGTGTTCCTACCTGGTCTTCCTCCTTCTGCAGTTGCCCCTGTATCATCCGTTCCCCATGCAGAAGCTGTGTTCTTTAAAAAATGTTAGATCCGATTTCTCCTCTACTCAAAACCTGTGAATGGCTTCCTTTCATACTTTGGAACTTATCCTAATTCCCTACTGTGGTCTCTAAGTCCCCGGACCATGGGGCCCTGCCTCCGCTCCAACCTCAGCTCCTGTCTTCCCTCCACATTTGCTGTGCCGGCCTCACCAGCCTTTTTTTGTCTTCTTCTTCTTTCTTTCTTTCTTTCTTTTTTTTTTTAAAAGATTTTATTATTTATTGAACAGACAGAAATCACAAGTAGGCAGAGAGGCAGGCAGAGAGAGAGGGGGAGGCAGGCTCCCCACCAAGCAGAGAGCCCGATGTGGGACTCGATCCCAGGACCCCAGGATCATGACCTGAGCCGAAGGCAGAGACTTTAACCCACTGAGCCACCCAGGCGCCCCCTTTTTTTGTTTTCTGAACTTACCAACTTGGCTCCCATCTCAGACTTTTGCTTCTGTCCTTCCTTCTACCAGGAACATTCGTTCTCGAGATTTCTCCGTGTCTTACTTCCTCAGTTCACCCAGACCTGGGTGACCTCAGCACAAATATCTCCTCAGAGAAGCCTTCTCTGACTTTTCTAGTTACAACAGTCCTCCCCCAACATCCATTCCCCTATCCTCCCTACCCACTTTTACCTGTAAAGAGGGGGGATTCTGGACCCAAATAGAGGGAGAGTACATGGGTGTCGCTTGGGGAATTTTGTGAAGGAGCATTGTTTATTTCTGTTCACTTCATTACTCAAGTGAGAAGGTCATCTGTCGGTTGACAGTGAAGGGAGAAGACCAAGATTCAGAGGTTTGAAAAAAGGGAAGAAAGGGAGGTAGTATGTTCTAAATCACCATAATCCTAGTGTAAATGGGTACTCCAGACACCCTGACAGTCTGAAAGCAAGACCATGGCGGGGTCCCTCAACTCCTGTCACACATCAGTGATCTACCCCTCCACTCCATAATAGGGTTGGCTTGTCCCCAAATCTCTGCGTGTTTTGAATCCAGAGAGAGTGAGGAGAGGCTGAGGTGGGTTTCGGTGGGTCTTTGCCTGAGAGAGGAGCCCCTCAGCTCTGGAAGGACAAGGCTTCCCGGGGGGCTCAGCTCTGCCGGGCTGAGGAACTCTTTCTGCTCTGGTAGGCTCCCCATTCCTGTATCACACGTGACTCTTCTTTTCTGTCACCTTTAAAAGGTTTTAGCGACCAAGGAGTGTACACCCTGATCCTTGATCGGTGAGGGGCACGAAAGAAGGCTTCTCCGGAGGGAGTCATCCGCCGGCGGGACTCACTCATGGTGAGGACCCAGGAAGGCGCTCAGCCACTTCCCTTCTGAGTTCAGCGTCTGTCTGGTAGTTAAGGAATCACAATACCATGTATTGATGGTTATTGCCAATGTATTTTCTGTAGATGTTAAATATTGCCTGAAAGATCCAATAAAAATAAGGATAGCTACCTTACTGAGTGCCTGTCTCACTTCACTTGATCTTTCCTGAATCAAGGTAGGTTCCGTCAGGCACCCTTAAACCCACTGCCTCACATTCTCGCCTGTTTTCCTCCCCTCCCCTCCCCTCCCCTCCTCTCCCCTCCCCTCCTCTCCTCTCCCTCCCTCCTTTCTCTCTTTTTATCTTTCTTTCTTCTTTCTTTCTCTCTTTTTCCCCCTTTCTTTCATTTTATTTATTTGTTTATTAGCAGGAGCAGGGGACAGACAGAGAAGCAGGCTCCCACTGGAGCAGGGGGCCCCGGGACCCAGGGACCATGACCTGAGCTGAAGGCGGACCCGTAACCGACTGAGCCACCCAGGTGCCCTTCCCCAGCTTTTCCTAACGGACTTCAGAAAATTTAAGAATTCATTTTGAGGATGATGACCCACTTGCTGATTCTGACTCTGTGTGTCACCCTTTGGCTCATGTTGAGTGTGATCCCTAGTCAGGGGAAGATGGCAGGATTTTCCTTAGGCAAAGGGGACACTAAAAGTCATCCCTCTCCTAGTCGTAGCCCTAGTTCATATAGGAAAACTGTATATTCTCTGTAGTATGAATTTATAAGACGTCAACTAATTTGAAATAAAATATACAGTAGCGTTGGATTGGGCCGTTGAAGGCCCCATGTGCGCGCGCCCTCTTCCTCCCTGACCTCCCCCACACTTGAGTGGCCCTTGCTGGGACAGGGGCTTCCAGGAAAGTGGGCTCCGGTTTCAGCCCAGTGCTTTAGTCTGGTTTGAAAAGGACGTTCCTTTTCCCTCCCTTAATCCTCTCGGTCGCTGGTCACCTGCTGGAGGTGGGTTGGTGGGTTAGCCGGCCAGGCACTCCACCGAGGGGGAAAAAGCCTGTGGGGAGGCTCTAGGTCCTGGAGGTGGTGGTCCGGGAGCGGGGGTGAGGGTGGGGGTCCTCCACGGTGACGAGTGGTGTTGGCCCAGGCCTGCCAGCCAGGAGGACCCGGCAGCCACATGTGGGGGAGGCATAATCACCCCTTTGGAAACAGGCTCTAGGGCGCCATGGATTTCTGTTTTGTTTTACTCAGAACTCAAACTGCTTTCTGTCTTGCGAAGTCTCTTCGATTACTCTCTCTTCGCTCAGGGATCCTATTATCCATGGCTTCCAAGAAAGTGCCTACCTATGGTGGACATTACAGGACGGAAAAATTGAAAGAATGGCCGGAGACAGTCAGTTGCTCTCATGGAGGTATAGGAATGTGGTGTTCTGGGATGTAAGTCATTTGGGTGATGGGACATAAATCCCTTGAGAACTATTTTGTCTGTAGTCATGGCTCTAGTCTCCAGAACTAGAACAGCTCCTGGAAGAGAAGAATTTCTGTGAGTGGGAATGAATGATCCAGGATCAAATGTGGCCAAGAGTGTGGTTCAGTTGGCTGGCCAGCTGTGGCTGCATGCCCCAGGGAATTCTGATACTTAAGGGTATGGTAAAGCAATGATTGTTTTTTTAAAAAAAGATTTTATTTATTTATTTATTTATTTATTTGAGAGACAAAGATCACAAGTAGGCAGAGAGGCAGGCAGAGAGAGAGAGAGAGAGGGAAGCAGGCTCCCCACTGAGCAGAGAGCCTGATGTGGGGCTCAATCCCAGGACCCTGAGATCATGACCTGAGCTGAAGGCAGAGGCTTAACCTACTGAGCAACTCAGGAGCCCTAAAGCAATGATTTCCTCATCAAGTTTCATTATTTTATACAATCCTATAATTTGTCTCACTGTAAAGAAAAGCTTGTGGATGCTTCCTTTCTTTTGCCATGGTAGCAGTTAAGAGTGGTGAGACCTTTAGCATTGGTGTGTGTGCACACAGAAAACTGTGGGTCTCACAAATGCTGCCAGAAATCATTAACCTTCCTTGTGTTTTCTGGCAAAATGACGAAGTAATTATTGAAAGCAACAACTGTTTATTTCCTTTAAAAGGGTGGTTCAAAATTTGGACACGTGATCAATAGTATTTATAACATTTATTACTAATATTAATAGGATGGCTAAAAAACGTGGTTTTCCAAGACATTTGTCAAAATAGATGTTTCTACTTCAAATAGATTGATTTAAGTTTATAACATCAGGGGAAAATATTTAATTATTTTACATGATTTTTCAATTGCCGTCTTTTTTTTTTTTTTTTTTTTAGATTTTATTTATTTAACAGGCAGCTAGAGAGGGAACACAAGCAGGGAGAGTGGGGGAGAGAGAGGCAGACTTCCCACAGAGCTGGGAGCCCGAGGCAGGGCTCAATCCCAGGACCCTGGGATCATGATCTGAACCATAGGCAGTTGTTGTACTGACTGAGCCAACCAGGCTCCCCTTAATTGCTGTCTTAGAATAAGAAGGCTTTAAAGCAAGATTCTGCTTATGTTACTTAGAGAGCTTTATTTTGAAGACCCAAATAGCTATCTGAATATTATTTTAGATTTCATTTGTAACTGTTAAATGTATGGATAAAACTACAACTCTTGGGCGCCTGGGTGACTCAGTGGGTTAAGCCGCTGCCTTTGGCTCAGGTCATGATCTCAGGGTCCTGGGATCAAGGCCCGCATCGGGGTCTCTGCTCAGCAGGGATCCTGCTTCCTCCTCTCTCTCTCTGCCTGCCTCTCTCTCTACTTGTGATCTCTCTGTCAAATAAATAAATAAAATCTTAATGACTGAGCCACTCAGGTGCCTCTAAATAAAATCTTAAAAAAAAAAAAAAAACCTACAACTCTCCTTTTCGAGGTCTCTCCTATTCACAGATTTGTTATTTGAATTTGGGGGTTAGTTTGTTTTGATGCATTCACTGTGGCAGAACCAAAGATCGAATAATATAGTTTTAAGAACCTGGATCTTTTTACACTAATTCTTTTAGGCATAGCATTTCTCTTCCAGATACTGGACTTTTATTGCCTTCCCATTTGTTCCTACTTAGTCCTATAAACATAAAAGCTGGAAAACCAGTTCATAGTGATCCAAATGAAAAACCCTAAGGTGAGGTTTAAGTGCATCAGTTTTACCCAAACTCATAATAGAAGCAGCAAGTCTCTAGATGTAAGATCATCTTGGTCCTAGGCCAGGAGCTGCCACTAACTGGCTCTTTTTTTACTTAAAAAGAGGTTTTGACTTATAAAGAGAACCAGCAGAAGTCAGAAACTTCAAGGGCCCTTTAAAACATACCCAATGAATGCCTGAAAAGAGGATTCATTTTATAGAGGATCCCTTTAATTAGTAAGCTTTCTCAGTACTTCAAAAATATGATTTAATGGTATGACGTGTAAGAGATTTGTTTCAGTTAATCTGGGTAGGGAGGCCGGGGAGAGTGAGCAGGGATATAGATGAAGTAAGATTGACTCCCTGAGTTGATAATTATTGAACCTGGGTGATGGGTTCACAGAGAATCATGTTTGAAAATTGCCTTAATAAAAAGTTATAAAATAGTCTTTGAGGTAACAGGCAGTAGATACACAGTAAAACTATTGGTAAAATACAATGGGTTTTGTGATTCTGGTTGGTTTCTTCAGGATTTACATCCAAATACTCAATTCTATAATTTTAGGCATTAGCTAGAGAAGACATTGATGAAGCTGTCCGTGTAATATTATTTAGAGGAAATTACGTTGCCAAGGTGAGAGTTGGCTACAGGCTGTGGATTCTAAGTGTCCAGGTAAACAAGAGTGGTGCGTGGCCAAGAGGATGTTACTGTGTCACAGAGACTCGTTCTGCTGGGAGAAGGAGCCTCCTCTGATTTGTTTATCTGAGATTGCCCAGCTCCTTGCTGGCTCGCTCAGAGGTCAGGATTCCTAGATCTGCCCGTAAGGGATCTGAGAGATTGTTCTAACTGCTTCCCCTCTGTGTTCTGGTATTGAATAGAAATTCTCTCTGACTCCAACGAAATCTCTTTCTCATATGTTCCCACATCACAATGGGGCTACGTAAAACCACCCGAAATGGTATTTAAGGGTAATGACCAAACAGTCCTGAGAGTTACTATGAAATTAATAAATGTAAAGGACTTTCTTTCTTTCTCTTTCTTTCATTTTTTCTTTCTTTCGCCTTTCCTTCCCCTTCCTTCCTTCCTCCCTCCTCCCTTCCTTCCTTTCTTTTTTAAGAGAGTATGAGGGGGAGGGGCAAAGGGAAGGAGGGATACATTTTTTAAAAGATTTATTTATTTATTTAAAAAATTTTAAAAAATTTATTTGGGGGGGGGAGCGCGCACAAGCTGGGGGAGTGGCAGGCAGAGGCAGAGGAGAAGCAGGCTCCCCACTGAGTGGAGAACCCAATGTCAGCCTCAATCCCAAGACTCAGGGATCACAACCCTAAGGCAGATGCTTGTTATCCAGGTGCCCCAAGATTTGTTTATTTTGGAGAGAGCGAGAGAGAGAGAGAGAGAGAGAGTGAGTGGGGGCGAAAGGCAGAGGGAGAGAGTCTCAAGCAGACTCCGCATTGAGCGTGGAGCCAGATGCTGGGCTGGATCTCAGGACCCTAAGATCATGACCTGAGCTGAAATCAAGAGTTGAACACTTAACCGACTAAGCCACACAAACACCCCAATAAACTTAAAGAAAGATCTGTTTATTCTAGAGAGAGAGAATCTTGAAGCACACAGAGTCCTTGCAGGGGCTCAGTCTCACAACCCAAGAAATCAGGAACCGAGGCCAAACCCAGAGTTAGATGCTTAACCCACTGAGCCCCACGCACACCCCAAAGAAGTTTTAATTTTAATGAGAGAGATTGAAATTTGGTGTTAAAATGGTCCTTTGATGTTTGTAATTTATAAAGGAAGTTCACATATATTCTCACTTGCACATCAAAAGAGGTAGATGGGATTGGTCTCCTTGTGTAGATTCATAGAGTGGTGCTGGGGCAGGTCTAGTGCCCTTCTTACTCTACCAATTTTGTTGTAGACTTTACTGATGATGAAGCCTGGGGCCATGCCGTGGGTGACAGGAAAGCTCTGACATCCTTAGAAGGAAGCAGGAGTTGGGTGAGTTAGGAATGGTTTGGCTGTGGTGTAACCTGAAGACATACTTCTAGTTTAGAACTTTCCCTGGGTTCCTCCTGCCCTGTGCTCTCATGTTCTCTTCCTGAACTTCACTGTGTTCTTCTGTTATCTCATGCTCGGACCTTGCAACCTGAAAATATTGAGGGCTTAGGAGTGGGAGCAAGTGTTTTTTGCTTTATTCAAATGAAGGTAAGTGGAAAACTTTTAAAAACATTTTATTTATTTATTTGACAGACAGAGATCACAAGTAGGCAGAGTGAATGGGGGAAGCAGGCTCCCCACAGAGCAGAGAGCCCGATGTGGGGCTCGATCCCAGGACCCTGGGATCATGACCTGAGCCAAAGGCAGAGGCTTAACCCATTGAGTCACACAGGCACCCCAATAAGTGGAAAACTTCTTAATAATGTGTTTTCCTTGTATCCTCTGATTAGAGATTAGATACATATTTTTAAGCAAAGAAGAAAAGAGATGTTACATAAGAAATGGGTTGAAAAATGTTGCACAGCCTTTTCAGAGAATTATAGACAAAGTAATTTCATACCGACAGTTGGAAAAAAATGAAAGAGAATTTTGAATATTTTTTACAGAACACCAATAAAAGGGTTTTTTTTTTAAATAAAGTATAATTTATGGAGTCAAGCCAACATTTTCACTGGTTATGCAAACAGTCCTAGTGTTATTTTTGTATTTATGATGAATTCATGGAATTATAATACTACTATATTTTTAAACTTAGGGTTTCAGAAGGAGGAAATAGAAATATTTACTTGGAACTAGATTTATCAGGAATGTTTTTAGGTAAATATAAAGAGAATAGCAGTAGCCTAAATCCTAAGGAAATTTATTTTTAACTAAGAAGTTGAGGGTTAGGTGGTCTTATGATGGTTTCTGACAGCAAAACAATGTTAGTCACCCTGGTTTTTTCCTGTAGTTCTTTGCTGCTATCCTTAATATTTTCAGTTTTTTCCTCATCATTCCTACATTTGAAGATTTAATTTAATTAATTAATTTATTTGACAGAGAGAATCAGAGAGAGAGAGATCACAAGTAGGCAGAAAAGCAGGCAGAGAGAGAGAGAGAGGGAAGCAGGCTCCCCATTGAGCAAAGAGCCTGACGTGGAGCTTAATCCCAGGACCCTGAGATCATGACCTGAGCTGAAGGCAGAGGCTTAACCCACTGAGCCACCCAGGCACCCCTCATTCTTACATTTGTAAGCACACTTGGTTACTCACAGCTTCAGGTGTTAGATCTATGCTCAAGAAGGAAGAAGGGGTAAGGAATGGTGCCAGCATACCCTTTTCTTACAACTGATCCTTTGATCTGGAAGCAGAAGGAGTACCCAGAAGCTCCTAGCAGATTTCCGCTTAGGTCGCATTATCCATAACTGGGTCACATCACAAGAGCTAGCTAGAAGGAGGGCCAGGAAAGAGAATGTGTGGCTTTCCAATCTCTTGAGTAGCAAGAGGGCAAGGGAGAAAGGGACTTCATGGCTGTTGAGTTGGGAGGGACCACTGGTTTCTATACACTGTTCTTCAGTTTGGCTCTACAAAACAATAACATTTTGACTGCTGCTTTTAAAGATTTTTTTCTGTTTTAGCTTTGAGGTCAGGATCCTCCTTTGGAATTTAGGTCTGCCTAGATTTCTAGGCATTTACTATAGATCTAGAGTAGTTTTCCTGGAATGTCAGAGTATTTATTTGCTGAGCAAAATTTCTGGATGTGACCATTAAATACTTCTTCCTAAGCACTCTAAGGGGCAGAGCTCAGTGTCAGAACCAAAGTGCACAGTATTACAATTGTGCCCAGAAAGTTGATTAAGCATCTGCCTTTAGCTCAGATCATGATCTCAGGGTCCTGGGCTTGAGCTCTGAGTTGGGCTCACAGCTTAGTGGGGGAGTCTGTACCTCTGCCCCTCACCTAGCTCATGCTCTGTCTCTCTCTCTCTCAAATAAACAAACAAAATCTTTTTTCTTTTAAGATTTTGTTTATTTGTCAGAGAGAGAAAGAGAGGACACAAATGGGGAGCAGCAGACAGAGGGAGAAGCAGGTTCCTCACTGGGCAAGGAGCCCGATGTGGGACTCGATCCCAGGACTCTAGGATCATGACTTGAGCCAAAGGCAGATGCTTAACGACTGAGCCACCCAGGTTTCCCTCAAATAAATAAATAAAATCTTAAAAGAAAAAAAAAGCATGTGTTGAAATATGAGGTTTTGTTTTGTTTTAAAGATTTTATTCATTTGAGAGAGCAGCATTTATTTATTTGAGAGCATGCAAAAGCACATAAGGGAGTTGGGAGAGGCTGAGCGAGTAGAAGAAGCAGACCTCCTGCTAAGCAGGGACGCTGGTTCAGGGCTCAATCCCAGGATCCTGAGATCATGACCTGAGCCAGAGGCTGACACTCAACCGACTGAACCACCCAGGCGCCCATTAGTGTGCATGGTTTTTGTTTGTTTGTTTTTTAAAGATGTTATTTATTTATTTGACAGAGATCACAAGTCGGCAGAGAGGCAGGCGAAGAGAGAAGGGGAAGCAGGCTCCTCGCTGAGCAGAGAACCCGATGCAGGACTCGATCCCAGGACCCTGGGATCATGACCTGAGCCGAAGACAGAGGCTTTAACCCACTGAGCCACCCAGGCGCCCAGTGTGCATGGTTTTAAATGACTGTAAAATCAGTATGAGTGGACTGTGGGAGCAGACTTCTAAGAAAACATCTGGACTCTCGGGCTGTATGAAGGGAGGTGGTACTTGGAGTGGGAAGCATCAAAGTCCCCCCTTGCTCTCCTGTCACTCCGGATTCACACTATAGAGGGGACCATCACCAGTTGCGGAACCTTTAGAAGAGGGTGGAGGCTTGATGACACTTCAAGGGAGGCAAAGTGGGAAGGGGTACGGGGTAACTGAGCCCGAGGAAGAGAGGACAGGAGAGGGAATGAGACCTTTAAATATTTAAAAGGCTGGCATGTGGGTGATGGGTAGATGAATTTTGCGTTGCTCCCGCTAGAGAACTAGTATCTGCCCGGGTCAGTGACAAGGCGGATTTCAGCTCAGTCTGAGGACAAACCGGTGGTTAGAAGGACCAAAGTGCTTTCCTGATGGAGCAGGGAGTTCTCAGGCTAAGGCTAGTTGAGGACGTCAGACTAAAGCTTGATGATTACTTCTCTCAGAAGGTGGTCGGCTGTCAGTGCCGTCTAAATTACTTCTCAGGTTCCTTCTTACCCTTTGAATCTATAAGTATATATGAAAGTAGAATAAAGCATTTTGCATTTTTGAATCTTGCAAAACACCGCTGTATGAAGTGATTTGCTCTTAGGTGTATTTTTGTTTTTTTCTAAAGTAAATTGTATTTGGAGACCTTTGTGATCCTAAAGTATGCAGGACTTTTTACATGACAAAAAAGGACCCAAATTATCAAAGGTAAGTAAGATTCATTCATTAATTCTTTCATTCTTAGAAGCTCTGGGGTTGGGGGAGAACCTAGTCATTTTCGAAGTCTTGTAAGTACTCTGTATTCATTTAAAAATCGACAGAAGCATTTCCTCTGAGTTTTAGAACAGGAACCCACAGTAATTTCACCTACTGGGGAATTTACATGTGTGTGTTCCTCTACTTCCATTCAGCAAACTGGAAGCCCAGGAGGGAGACATGACAGCAAGTGCAGTGGGGTGTGCAGGTGTCATGGTGCAGGGGGCACTGGCCCAAGAGGCAGAGCTCCTTTCTGTGGAAGGAAGGTGCCGGGAAGTTTGCCCAGAGAACCAGTAGTTGGGCTGGTAATGAATCTTCACGTTTCAAACTCACCAATGTAGAGTTAAAATTTCACAAAATTTTGAGATGTAGTTTCCAGTTTTTACTCCTGTGAAGCCAAAGTAGCCACCTGGTATTAGAAGTCATCAACAATGGGACGCCTGGGTGGCTCAGTGGGTTAAACTGCTGCCTTCAGCTCAGGTCATGATCCCAGTATCCTGGGATCGAGTCCCGCATTGGGCTCCTTGCTCAGCAGGGAGCCTGCTTCTCTCTCTGCCTCTGCCTGCCTCTCTGCCTGCTTGTGTGCTGTCTCTCCCTCTCTTCCTCTCTGACAAATAAATAAATAAAATCTTAAAAAAAAAAAAAGAAGTCATTAACAAAGTATGCGGGGCTCTGAAGAGGGAAGCAGTTTGTTTTGCCTCTTCCAGAAAACCAACGCAGATCATTGTTACCAAGAAAAGAAGGTTCTTTTGGCTCCGGGAGACTTGCTGGTGTGGGTCGGTCAGTCATTTTGCTGCCTCGCTTATTCAGCACCTGTTTAGCTCATCCGTGCTTGGGGAGCCAGCGTCGGGCCGGGTGTCCGGGGGGAAGTGAAGGAGTGGAAAGTGGCCCCTCGTCTAAAGTCCGTAATCAGGAATGGGGAGGGGAGAAAGCCACCTTTCTCAGCATCCTCGGTAGCCCGGCCTCCTGACGCTCACCCAGGCCAAGGCTCCCTGCCCTTCTGTTCTCACAGACTCTAGAGACTGGTTGCCAGGTCTCCTGGGAGCGCTCTTACCGCCAGGCCACCCAGAGATGCTGCCTGGTGCTCCTAAAGCGTCCTGGGCTGATCCCGTTCGTGACTAGTTTGTCACTGTGTATGACCTTCTATTCTAGACCGAGAGATCCTTGAGGACAGGAGCTCACTGGGTTGTGGCACAGGATGGCGTCGGCAAGTATGTATGGGCCGATGCAGGGATGCGACGCGTTTCTTGACAGAGTATGTCGCGTCTCTCTGGGCGGCCCTCCCTCCAGTAAGCCACTCGCGGCTCAGTGAAATGTCCTGAAGGGAGACAGATGACATGTACTCTTCTTCTGCTACGTGGATTGACAGTATTCATGCGTCCTTACTCCTTGTTGTAAAATAAGGTGGAATGCTTCAGACGGACTTAGAGAGCTTACTACGTACACACTGTAGTAGGACCCTCAAAGTTGATTTTCTTGTACTGGCTTTGTTTTTAGAGACTTGTAATTGTCCGGTGATTGCCTACCTCAAGAGTGACTGGAGTTGACTATAAGAGTGTTGATTTAGCTTAGTTTTTTTTTTTTTTAATCTTCCTCTAGGAAAGGATATACCATTTTATAAAAAAGATTTCATTTATTTATCTGATAGAAGACACAGTGAGAGAGGGAGCACAAGCAGGGGGAGTGGGAGAGGGAGAAGCAGGCTTCCCGCTGAGCAGGGAGCTGGGTGTGGGGCTCCATCCCTGGACCTTGGGCTCATGACCTGAGCTGAAGGCAGACATCTGATGACTAAGCCACAGCCCAACATATAGGAATTGATAAGAAAATCCATTCATAGCTGTAGGATAGCACCCCACTTTTTAAAAATTAATTAAAAAAATATATTTTATTAACTTAGAAAATACATGTGTGTACAGGCAAGGGGGTGGGGTCGAGGGAAAGGGAGAAACAGACTCCCACCGAGCAGGGAGCCTGATGGGGGGGCTCCATCCCAGCATCGTGGGATCATGACCTGAGCTGAAGGCAGATGCTTAACTGATGGTCCCTAGCACCCCGCTTTCAAAAGCTGGTCCCTGCCTTTGGCTGACATCATGATCCCAGAGGTGGGGATTGAGCCCCACTTTGGACTTCCTGCTCAGCGGGGGGCCTGCTTCTCCTTCTGCCCCTCATCCTGCTCTTGTGCTCTCTCCCACATAAAAACAAACAAATAAAATCCTTAAAAATAAAAAAGTAAAATCTCATCCCAGTGCACTAACCAAATTTTCTAGTAGGTGTTACTAATAGTTGATTTTATCTATTTTTCTTCCTATGATAACCACTTCAAAGATTTTTTTCCCACAGAATTTTTATTTTTTAATAAGTATTTTAATCACCCAGTACACATCCTGACAAGTGCACTCCTCAATCCCTATCACCTATTTAGCCCATCTTCTAACCCACTTCCCCTCTAGTAGCTATCAGTTTGTTCCCTATAGTTAAGAGTCCGTTTCTTGGGTTGTCTCTCTCCCTTTCTCTTTTCCCCCACATTGCTCATTTGTTTCTTAAATTCCACGTGTAAGTGAAATCCTATGGTATTTGTCTTTCTCTGACTTACTTCACTTAGCATTATACTTGTTCAGCTTGATTACTTTCCATTACTCTGTCTTCCAGGTCAGTAATTCATTCCTCTGCTTTTCCAGCCTGCTATTCATTTTATCAAGTGTGTGTTTCATTGTGTTCATTGAGTGCTTTATCTCTGCCATGTTATTTCTTATCTCTGTGTTAATGGTTTCACAGATATCTCCATTGTTTTCCCAGATCCAGAGTGTACCTTATGATCCATGCTTTAAATTCTCCATCAGCCATGTTACTTATGCTTAGATTTTGGCTGTAGCCTTGTCCTGTTCTTTTATTTGGGACAAATTCCTCTGTCTTCTTATTTTATCTAAGACTCTGCTTATTTCTGTATGTGAGGAAAGTCAGCTACGTCTCCTGTTCTTGAGGGTGATGGTCTTGTGAAGAAGAGGTCTGTGGTGCCCTGCTGTGTAGTGTTTCCTGTTCCCCAGGGCCTGGCACCTCCAGAAGTGTCTCCAGCGTGTGCTGTGTATACTCTGCTCTTTTGTCTTGACCACTTTATGCTGTAGGCTAGTCATTTCCAGAGGCTCTCTTTGCCTGTTGTGGGCATGTTTGGTCCCAGGCCTGAATGTGGCATGTTTTAGCTAGGCGGGCTCTGGTCTGCACTTTATTTTATTTTATTTTCATTTATTTATTTGACAGAGAGAGAGAGATCACAAGTAGGCAGAAGCAGGCAGAGACGGAGGGAAGCAGGCTCCTGACTCAGCAGAGAGCCTGATGCGGGCCTCAATCCCAGGACCCTGAGATCATGACCTGAGCCGAAGGCAGAGAGGCTTAACCCACTGAGCCACCCAGGCACCCCTATTTTCCATCTTTTGTTGTTGTTGTTGTTGTTACTTTATACTTGATTCTAGATATTTTACTAATTATCTCTTCCGTTGTGTCTAATAATCTCTTGTTAAACCCATCAGTGAGTTATCTTCAGGTGTTCTATTTTTATAGCTTTAGCATTGCATTTGGTTCTTTTTCTGAGAGGTTTGGGGAAAGCTCAGGGCCTGAAGGGTCTCCCTCTCCCACCCTGGGGGATCCTATCTCCCATGTGCCTACCACCGGGAGGAAGATGTTGAGAACAAGGTTAACTACCCACCTGCCAAGATAGCAACCAGGCCTGGGAGAAGAAATTCACCAAAGATATGCTGGGACCGTGGAGGAATCAGTCCCTCCCCTGCCACCTGAGGTCGGCACATTCCCTCAGCAGAGAAAATAGCCAGAGATGGCCAGCTCATTCTTTTTTATTTTTTTTTTATCTTTTTTTTTTTTAAGATTTTATTTTTTATTTATTTGTCAGAGAGAGATGGCCAGCTCATTCTTTTTTTTTTTTTTTTAAGATTTTATTTTTTATTTATTTGTCAGAGAGAGAGCGAGAGCGAGCACAGGCAGACAGAATGGCAGGCAGAGTCAGAGGGAGAAGCAGGCTCTCTGTGGAGCAAGGAGCCTGATGTGGGACTCGATCCCAGGATGCTGGGATCATGACCTGAGCCGAAGGCAGCTGCTTAACCAACTGAGCCACCCAGGCGTCCCTGGCCAGCTCATTCTAAAAGAGTTCTCTCCTCTCTGAAGTTGTTCAATAACTTTAAAATTGGGAATTTTTTTCCCTAGGAAGTCGTGGTAAAACATTCTCTTTTTCTAGTTGTTGCAGCAGGAGTGTTGGCCTGTGCAAACTTGTAAGTTCTACACAAAAAATAGAAGTCCTGTTATGTTCTCCTGATATTTCCTTTTAGTCTCTCACCCTGAGTTTTTCTGGAACGAACAGTCTGCGTTCTGTTTCCTCTTCTGATTTAGAAATTTTATGTTTTATTTCTGCTTTCTTGGCTTCGTTATACATTTGAACAATTTTAATTTAAACATTAATAATTATGTAACTCCTTATCCCTCAGTGAGACAAAGGCTTTGTTTTGCTTTATTTCAACCCCCCACTTTCTTGCTCCTTGGTTCCTTAAGTGGCTGTCAGCCCTTTAGTCTGGCGTCCTCGAGTGAATTTTCCACCTTGCAGCCAGAGGACTCTCTCTGAAGTGATCACCCCTCTCCACTGAAAACCTTCCAGTGGCTTCCCATAACCCTTACAGTAAAGTCCAGACAGCACATTAGGTGCTGTCTGGACTCTGCCACCCTTTCTGTCTTCATCTAAAAAATCCCTTTCCTAAACTACAGAAATATCTGGGTCGAGTCAGCACAGTTACAACTGCCTGCACTGCCACATTGGTTCATGCCTTTGCTTCTTCTTTTCATTCCTGACCATCCCAATCCAGACAGTAGAGGGCATTCTCAGGCCCTCCATCTGCCTTTTCCTACCCCAGCAAGCCCCTTGAGGGCAGGGACTGTGTCGTCTTTATCTTGGTGTCCCCAGCACAGAGCTGGAATGCAGTCGAGGATGAGTAAATCTTGTTGAATGAAGGAAGGAAGGAAGAAGGCGGCTTAGATGCCGAGATAGGCCTGGGGTTCCCAGGGCAGGAATGGGGGCAGCCCTGGGGAGATCCTCTGGCAGGACATACCCGGAGGTGCCTCCACATGGCTGCTCAATAAAGTAAGACAAGTACTTAAAGAAAAGGTGGCTGTGTTAGTCAGAGACAGTTTGATTACAAAAAGCAGAATCCTTCTTAAGTCAGAAAAAAAACCAGCAGGGGGTGTGGGAGGAGCCTTGGTAGGTTAGAGAGCACTGGTCTATTATGAAGTTACAGTCAGTGTCTCAGCCCATTTGGCTGCTACAACAGAATACCAGAGATTGGGGGCCTTATAAACAACAGAAATTTGGGCGCCTGGGTGGCTCAGTTAGTTAAGCGTCTGCCTTCAGCTCAGGTCATGATCTCTAAGTCCTGGGATCAAGCACCATGTCGGGCTCCCAGCTCAGTGGGGAGTCTGGTTCTCCCTCTCCCTCTGCTTGTGCTCTCTCTGTGTCTCAAATGAATAAATACAAAATACTAAAAAATACAAATAAACAACAGAAATTTATTTCTTACAGTTCTGGAGGCTCAGAAGTCCAAGATCAAGGTGCTGGCAGATTCGGTATCTCATGGGGGCCCACTTCCTGGTTCTTAGGCAGCACCTTCTTGCTGTGTTCTCACGTGGATAAGTGGGTGAGAGAACATTCTAGGGCCTCTTTTATAGGGGCATTCATTCACGAGGGCTCTGACCTCATGACCTAATCACCTCCCAAAGGCCCTACGTCCTAATCCCATCACATTGGGGGCTGGGTTTCAACATAGGAATTTTGGGGGGATACAAACATTCAGACTGTAGGGCTCATGAGGACAGCCAGGCTGCGAAAGGACTGACAGCCATGTCCTTTCCTCTTTGGGACTTTGTGGCTTTCATCAGAGCTTCTTTGTGAACCTGCTTCACAAAGTTTTCTCTGCATACTGGGGAAAACAATAGGATAGGGTAGGACTTAGATCCCAAGTCTGCACACTGGCTTTCTCTGCGCACTGGCTTTCTCTGCTTTCTTGTGCATGTGCTGGAAAATGGATGCATTGGGCCTACCTGAGTTTCTGGTTTGGGTGCTCTAGGACTGCCTGAAAGCTGTCCTGTCTCACTTATAACTGTGGGGCCCGAAACCCTGGACCAGGTACCTTGGCCATAGGCAGAGAAGGGTCACATGACTGTCTAATTGTTGTGCTAGCAGGGGTGTGGGTGCGGCAGACCTATTGATGGACAATTGATGGATAGCCACTAAGTGATGTGAGTTTGCAAAATTAATTTTCAGACAAATATTGAATAATACAATTCTGTTTATATGGAATTGAGATACTTTTTTTCCTCCTGCTTTTCTTTGCAGTTGTGAAAAACTTACCTGTTCAGAAAACAAATGTCTGCCTGATAAAGAGAACAAGACCACCGGCCCAAGTCAGAGGCTTTTGAAAGGAAGTTTCATCCCTCGAAGCTCAGCCAGGAGAATAAAAGGGACGAGAAGAACTGTGTGGTGAGGGGAAAAGATCTGGGGGGAGCAGGGCGGGGATGGCCCAGGTTTGCCGCGTGCACGAGACAGCAGACATTGATTGTGGCATCTGAGCCGTGGACAGAGCCCGCCTTCTCCCATGGCTCCCCCAGGGCAGAGAAGGCTGGAGCCCAGGAAGGGAGTGAGAGAAAGGATGCAGAAGAGGCTTCATTTAATGCACGAGAATCGATGGGTTTGCCTCTGGGCTTTGTGCTGCTGCACAGATCAGACAGCCTCTGGCAGGGAGCCTGGGGTCTGGAAACTCAGAGAAGGAGCATATTAGGGAAGCCTGGACCCTGCTTTTGGGGGGACAGATTGTGCCCATACAAGATGAGAGAAACTCTGGCCACAGAGTTCTGCCCTCTGAGATCTCCTCAATTTTTTCTGGAGTTTTTGCTCTTCCGCCGTTTTTCTACCATTTACACATCCAACCCAGACCAAACCAATTTGTTCTCCTGAGTGTAGTCACAACAGGTGGGAATCTTCTGAAATGAAATTTATACTAAAAATTAGGCCAAATGATGGTTTAGCTACACGAAAGTTATTTTTTATGTAAGCATTTTCCACAAACAGGTTTCTTATCGCGAGCTCACGATCTGCCTGGCACATCTTCCCTCTCATTGTCTCATCTTCCCACATCCTGTATCCTAGTGCCCGAGCGTGAGGAGGCTTCCAGGTGCCTGGGAACTGTAAGGGGTTCAGGACTGTCTGCAGGGCCGTGCATCTGTGTGTTCACCAACTGCCCCGCTCTCGCCTCCAGCACACGCAGGACGAGGGACTAGTTTTCTTGAGCATGAAAATCTTGTTAGATGTTTTGTGATCCAAGTCCTACCCTATCCTGTTGTTTTCCCTGGTCTCTCAGAAATGGATTCTCCTTATATGGTTGCTTCCATAACACTTTCCTCAGCAATTTTTAAAAAAAGATTTTATATGTTTGAGAGAGAGAGAGGAGAGAGAGAGAGAGACAGCACAAGCAGGGGGAGAGGCAGAGGGAGACGCACACTGCCCACTGAACAGGGAGCTGGATGTGGGACTTGATGTGAGGCCTTTGGGATCATGACCTGAGCCGAAGGCTGCTGGTTAACTAACTGAGCCACCCAGGGCCCCCGTCAGCAATGTCTTCTGTGGATCATTCTGAGAGCCAAGCCCCATAGTCCTGAACGGGACTGGTCAGCTCTGCCCTCTGGCAGGGAAGCCTGGCTGCTGTTACCAAAAGAGCCCCAAACTGGAATGTGGTCTACACACGACAGAAGTTCATTTTTCGTTCAGGTACCGGAACGGGGTAGGTTGGCAGGCTGTCCCTCTTCCATGCCGTCCTCTGTCTGAGGGAACCTTTTAGTGCCCAGGTTCCAAGGTTGCCTTGGGGAACTCATTCCTGTCCACCTGAAGAGGGAAGAGGCCATGCAGCAGTGCCCCCCTGGGAGGGTAGGTGGGCCGGGTCTCACACGTTCCGACCTGTGAGGACCAGTCACATGGCTGTCCCCAACCACAGGGGGGCTGGTGCGGGGAAGAGTAGCCCCTCTCTGCTCTGAGCACAATGGCAGAGGGAGCGAGTGTTTTGTGGGGAGCTGGTTCTCTCTGTCCCACCACAGGAAGGTTAGTACGGTGTGGAGTCCAAAGACCCAGGACTTGGGCTGAGCGTTGGTTGAGCACGGCAGAAGCCCGAGAGCAGGGGAGAGGTGAGGAGAGGGCTGCCTGGGAGGTCCCAGCTCAGGCAGGAGGGTCGAGTGTTGGGTGGGATCCTCTGAGGATCCTCCGAGGCCTCGTCCTTGCCCGGCAGCCCCCTTCCCTACCCTACACTCAGCGCTTCCCTCTGTTCATAGGTTGGAGGAACCGGACAGCACAGACCATGCTCGGGCGGCGGCCAGGGGAGGCCAGCATAGGTGCGGGGCACGGCCTGGTCCTGGGGCGGACCTGGCCTCCCTGCCGCTGGGGCTCGGGTGAGGCTGCCCGGAACCGCGCCGTCTGCAGGGACGCCCCTGGCAGTAAAGCTCCGCCGCGCTTTAGCTTGTGGTGTCTGTGCAACAGTTAGAATGCTGCGACGGGGTTTCTCTCTCCAGATACTGCGAGACATAAGCACACAGGAATGGTTACCGTTTATTGAGCTCCTGTTGTGAACCAGGTGAGGCGTTTTACTCACGTAGAAGCTTTGACAGTAAGATAGTAGTAGTAGCTCCTGTTACATGAAGCTCAGAGGGGTTCTGGAACTTGTTCAAGGTCTGCTGCATCGTCGAAAGCAGCAGCGTTCTTGATTCCAAGTCCAGGCCCTCCGGTGCCAAAGCACTGGTCTGCTCACCAGAGCGCTTCTCTCCCCATAACATCGGTCAGACTGGTCAGGATTCGGGTCCCTTTCAGAGGGTGGTTATCCTGCGGGTTGGTGTGCCACAGTGTCCTGATCCTGAAGGGCACGGACGGTGGGGTAGGGGTTGCTGGGCATCCCTCGGGTCCGCTCAGTCCTTCCCTGGGAGATGCAAGGAATCTAAAGGCGTAGCCCGTTCCCTCGCCCTTCAGAAAATCAAGCTCACGATTCAGTCAGGAGAGAACTTGATTTCTTAAGAGGCAGAGCTGCATCCCCAGGTCAAAGCAAGTGACTGGTGTTGCTGGGAATACAGACATCGAATGTCCTCCAGAGTTTCAGAGAAGTTATCTGACTCACATCCTCTAGGCTCCTGCTCTGAATCTGAAGAGAATCCTGACGTATGCAGACCCGGAGAGATGGCTCTGGCCCTAGCTCATCCCAGTGAGAATGCAAGTCCCCACCACCCTGGGAAAAAGATTATTCTGTAGGTCAGGTCAGAAGTAACCCAAGAACTGGTTTCAAACCAGCCGGACCCACCAGTGAGCGTCTCAGGCTTTAGAAGTCCAGGCAGAGGCAGACTTGGACACTGACCTATATATCTGCTTCCCAAGACCCTAAGGGAGACCCTCTAGATCAGGGAGGCTGTGCCTGACCAGCCAAACTTTGCCTTAATTGATGCATCCAGTTGTTTTGGTTTCAGATGTTGAGTGGGGTCTCCTTTGTTGACACTGGGCCATATTTCTTTTACATCTAAGTTGTAACAAGTCAGTGCCCAGGATTAATACCTAGAACGATGATTTTTTTTACTTGAATATTCTGAATTATGTTTTCTAGCCTTTTTTTTTTGCTCAGTGATTATGTTGAGACAGAAGTGGGGGCTGTGTTGGAGGGACACCTGGACCTCTCCTGTTCTTCCAGCTCCCTGAGAATTAGGGCTTCCCCAGCCTGTGTGGTTCTTTCCAAAAGTCAGTTGTTGGTCCTGCTGCACTCACGAGTCCTGGATTTAGTGGGTAAGACCTTATTTTTATCAATGTTAAAAACAAATTTCATACTCCAAACTCCAGAGCCCAAATAAGCAGCTCCAATGGTGCGTATGAGGCTCATACAGGACAGGGAAGGGGAAAGGGGCTGCGAGAGGGCCCCTCCGAGGGGCCTGCTCAGGAGGTTTAATGTTTGTGCATTTTCTGGAGTCCCAAGTTACCCCTGAGGTTCCTGCTCACCTGGCAAGCAGAAGGACTCAGAAGGGTCTTGCTCCCACAGAGGTCAGCAGTCTAGCCCCCTAAGATGACCACGCCCCAGAAACAGCAGGTGAATGGACCAGAGTCCTAGAGCAAGTAGGAGTTAAGACGAGGCTGCAGGGTCTCCCAGGCACACCCCACCCCCACGCCGCCCTTGGTTTTGCCACTGTTGTAGAAGGAAAATTTGGTTTCATTACCAGCAACCCCTGAAGTTACCTTTTAATTTTTTTTAAAAGATTTTATTTATTTGAGATAGCCAGCAGGACACCACAAGCAGAGGGAGCAGGAGAGGGAGGCACAGGCTCCCAGCTGAGTAGGGAGCCCAGTGTGGGGCTTGATCCCAGAACCCTGGGATCATGACTTGAGTCAAAGGCAGACACTTAACCGACTGAGCCATTGAAACTTAACCTTTTAAGAGCCTTTCAGGTGGAACATAAATCAGTCAAACTTTGAAAGAAGTTACATTCATAAACATATTTTTATTCTTTCTGTACATATTGGCGATGATAAAGCTTAAAGATGCATGTCCTATGAAATAGGCAAAACAAGGAATTTACATAAATAATTTATACTTCAGAAAATTAAAGTTGAAAAATATTTCCATATCATTAGAGTTCACAGTATTTAAAGTAAATCAAGCTTTCCCCTTTATATTTCAAACTCTATTGTCTCAGCAGAGATGATAAAATCTAGTTGGGAACAAAATGATCAAGTTTGTGTTTTCATTCAGTGCAGAGAGTAGACCGACGTCAGCAGGAGGCTGTGCCTGCGCCGAGGTGGCTGCGCTTCTCCACAGTCCTCCACCTCCTGAGCGCCTGTGGCCCGGCACAGCACCACCCCCCTGACCCCCGCCCCGGGCCCCCCGGCAGGGAATGGCTACAGTGTCACCAAAACCACCCACCCTGGGTACATTCAACCACGGGACAGTGTCCAGTGTTCTGATGCCTCATTTCCACTTAATACTTTTTATAGCCCTGAAAATGGAAACCCTGGCATCTAAACACAGCCAGAGATGTTAACACTAATACAAGGCACTGTGCTATGGGTTTGGTTTATTTATAGGAAAGATCATGGTTGCATAGATTGCTAGCAATTTAGTGTGCAAGAAAATAGCCCCGGCGCGCGTGGCCCGTGATGGATGAAGCCGCGGTGCTCCTCCGGCCCAGGTGCAGCGCCGGCCGTCTGGCTCTAGCCCTGGCCTTTTGGGCAGATCCCTGAGCCCTCTACAGGAGAGTTTTTTGCTCAAAAAGCTGTAGGTCAAAGCGGACCCAGACCTCCCCCGTGGGGACTTCGTGCAGCAGGAGTCGGCGGGTTGTGGGGCCTTTGCTTTCTTGTTCTGTGCGAATTTTTGCCACTGGAACCTCAGTACGACCCAGGAAATCTGGTGAAAAGACATGCCAGAGTCAATGTTCCTTCTTTATAAAAGTCGTTAAAGAGAACTACTAGGAGTATCTGAAGACATTCTTATAGCTTTCAGATCCAACTCAGTGGCTGTCACTGCGACTGTGTGCACAACGGGGGTGTGTGGGAGGAGACTGCCTCGTTGGGCTCCAGGTCTCTACAGTCAGAGGAGGCGTCAACCACTCAGGGGGTGCGGGGAGCAGTGCTCTGCTACTCTGTAGGGAGGGACTGGGGTCCCTAAGGCAACACTCCGGAGGGCACCCTTTACCCCGGGGAGAATCCCCCTCCCCAGCCTTGCTTCTCCCCATGGGCCCCTGTCCTTTTCCTTAGGTGTCATGGGGTAAAAATGAAGCCAAGTACCCTGGACCTAGACCCCAGATTCTGGAGTACTGGGGAAACCCTGGGTTCCCTGGTCGAGTTATACCGTACCATCCGGTGAAAACTGGTCTCTGTCAAACATGGTGAGACACAGCACATCTTGGTAGAGATCCTTAATGAAGAACTGGCAGTTAAAGTTCCACTTGGGATTGAGCGTGTCCGGCAGGGTCCTGGTGGTATAGCTCTGGGAGCCCATGCTGATTTCACAGTATGGATTGCTCTTTCCTGAACAAAAAACAAAGCAAGGACGCATGTGGCCTGTGTGAGTAGAATAAAGGACAACGGCACCTTCCCTGAGCAGAAGCAGGACCCAGACCACGGGATCGGCAGTCACCCTGGGGGCCCAGGTCTGCCCGGCAGTCTCCGTGTGCCCAGTACCGACAGCAGCACAAGCCTGGAGCACGCGTGCGGGCTCCCGTGTCCCAGCTGCCTCCCATGAGCCCGGGCAAGTGTCCGTGTGGCTTCCGTTCAGGAGCGCGGAGGAGGGAGGCACTGGAACTTACTGGGAAAACACACCGGTGATAATATGGGTCCCACGACCGTTTTAGTGATTTTTTAAAAGTGTCCCATTAGTCAACGTTCAGAAGAGTCACCAGCAAAGAATAGAGCAGTTACCACCTCTGTTGAACAGGATGCAGCATTTACCATTTGGTTTACAGGCTTTTAATTCTGTAGCTTCGATGACCTGCACCATCAGACGCCCGATGCCTGAAGTCTTTTGCGAGCGAGCTACAAAAGAGGAGGAAAGCCCGGTTAAGTTCTTCTCCGAGCCTGCAGGTAACGCACAGAGGACACGGAGCTCTCTAGATGACCTAACACTCCCCTGCGGCCCCTGCCACGGTGCTGGGCCTGGCCGACCAGCGTCTGGCTGCTCTGCCTTTGCCCAGGCTGTGTCCCTGCTGGGGCGCCTTGTCCGTGCTCCCTGCTTGTCTGCATCCTACCCGGCCTTGAGGATGCACACGGCCCATCTGGACCCCCATCTCTGCCCCCTGCGCGCCCGTTATCCCCAGCTTCTGCGCGTCCCGCAACTTCCTCTCCAGGAGAGGCTGCTGCAGAGCTTGTGTTTATGCAGCCTTGTAGTAACGCTCTGTTGCCTAGCGATGGTCATAGTAATAAAATAATACATTCTATCTGTTCAGCACTTAAAAGCAGCTAACATTTATTGGATACTTTGTGTCAGGCACCGTGCTAGACCTCTACAAAAGTTTTATTATTTAAACTGCACAATTCCACGATCTGGTAGCTGAGAACTGCCATCTCCACACAGGACAACGGAGTCTGACAAAGGACTGTGACCGCCCCCGTCACAGAGGCTGTCAATGGCAAGGTAAAAAAAAAGTCACTACCAGGTACCAAAGGCTATTAGCCACCCACTGTCATTCCGTCACATGTAAACACTTCAGGTTAAGACCTTGCTCTATTTTGAGGATGTACTCAAAACCCTTTCATATAGAGGGGAATGAGTCTGGGAACTTGGGGTTATCTTGGTAAATATGAAGTTAAGCAGGTTTTGCTCTCAAGCATTTAAAAATGAACAAAAGGCTGCTTGTGAGCTATTGATTTTTCAAAACTTAGGGCGTGTAAAACTTTACGACAAGGGGTTCCCGTCCGCCATGCCAACCTCTCCAGCGTGGCACTTACACTCCGTTCCCCTTAAAGACAGGGCTGGGCCATACTCATCTTTGAAGGCCCAGTTAGGACTAGCACAGAGCTTGGCACAGAGTAAGTAATAAATGTCTAAAGAATTGAACATAGAGAAAATGCGTAACAGTATGTAGAGATATTGATGTTAAGCAAAACTAACAGAAAAACTGATTTATGTCTTTGACCAATTAAGAGATCGTTATATGCTTTACAGATCATTCAGTCGTTGATTCTTCAATAGCAAGCATTTGAAGTAACATTAAAACAAGATTCAATCAGCAAAAGCCAATATGCACATACCTTTCAAGAGATATAACAAAATAAGGGGAACCTGAATAAAAAAAACAGAGTTGCAGCTACAGCAGGGGAACATGACGGGGAGGCCTGGACAGGGGAGGCCTGGGGGCGGGCACGGGCGGGGCTTCCGAGGAGGGCGGTTCGGTCAGGCAGTGGTGGGGGCGAGGCAGAGGGAAAGAGGTGGGGCTCTGCCCTGAGTCTGGGATAGGACATTACCCTTAATTTGGGAGGCAACAGGGAAGACGCTTAGCAAGGAGATTAAGTCCTGTAAGAAGAATGCTCTGGAAAGGATAGGGACGGGCGATGGGGGGCCTTGTGCCAGGGTGGAGGTTAGAGGGTCTTAACTGGGCTCCGCCACCGGGAAAGGACCAGGACGAGGGAAGAGAATGAGAGAAGGTGCGCGACGTGGCCTCTGAGTAGGGGAGCGTGCGGGCTGAGAGCGTGCCTGCAGTGTGGGTGGCGGGAACACCACTGCCATTCCCGGGGCTTCCCGGGAGATGCCGGGGTGCGAAGCCCAGCAGGCGGCCAGGAGAGGTCGCGGTGTGTCCGGAGCGTGGGCTCAGGGAAGCAGCCCAGCATGACTTTATGAAACAGCAGAGGGACAGAGAAGCTTAGGCGAGGGCGGCTCCGGGTAGAACGAGAGGAGCCGCTCTGACTTCCTGCCGTCGGGTGCAGGGACCTCAGAGTGAGTGAAGCCATGGGTTAGGTCACTGGTGTCCCGTGAGGGAGCCATCTGCACACGACGGGGACAGCAAGTGGGGCGAACGGCGTGTGAGGGGGAGGAGAGCCCTGGGATCTGGGCCCGGGTATGGAGGCGGACGGGTGGACGTGGACGGGGCTGGGGCAGGCGCCCGGAGAGAGAGGAGGAGCGGGGCTGAAGGCAGGCAGGCCGCGGACGTGACGCTGGGTGAAGGCAGACAGGCCACGGACGTGACGTTGGGTGAAGCAAAACGGACCAAGCAAAAGTGGGCTTGGTTGTGCAAAGGACCTTCTTCCTTTGCCACAAGAGAAGCGAGGTCTCAGGGCTGGCATGGGATGCCCCCCATCTGTGTGGTGGGTAGGGGGTTCAGGGAGGCCCCGAGGGCAGCAGCAGCCAACGGGATCACAACTGCCTGGTCCCCCAGCAAGTCTGTCCTTCAGGCTGTCGCTGTTTAGCCCCCTCTGCAGGAGCAGCAGCTTGTGTCCTGAGAGTGGGGCCTGTTCCCCTCCCAGGGGTCCCCTGGCAGCTGCTTCCAACCCTCCAGGGCACCACCAAGTACCTTGATAAGCTTTTTCCCGTTTCTTCTTTTCTGTGTCGATGTACTGCTCAGAGGCCGCCTTGATCTTCTGGACCCAGGCAGTCCTGGAGAGGCAGAGCACAGCCGTAGGGTTGGCTTTCCCGCACGCCTCCCGGGCTCGGCCAGGAGCACCAAAGCTCGGCCCTCACTCGGCCCTCCTGCGCCGCCCTCGGCTTTGACAAGTTTCCCATCACAGACCGAGTGTTAGCTCAACCGAAAGGCTTGTTCGCTACTTGAAGATCAAGCTGGGGATTTGTGGGCAGCTACCGCTTAGAGAACACCAGGCACCGGCAGGGTGCTGGCACCCAGAGAGAGACGCAGGGCGCCACCACAGTGGCAATTCAGCACGACAGAGGGACATTCGACCTGAAAGCAAAGAAGCGGGCGCACAGAGGAGGGGGCGGGCCCCCGTCTGCCATCACAGAGGTGGCCGTGGAGGATGGTGGCTGGCCGGGCAGAGAGCAGGAGCGCGGCGCTCCACACCAAGCGGGCAGACATCCTGGGGGGTGGAGGGATGGGGCCGGGCTGAGACACACAGTGAAGGAGCCGGGCCTGCCGCACGAGGGATTTTAGCAGGAAGCAAGGTGCCGGATCTCCCGTTTTGGAAGATCTTGAGGAGAGAGCGAGGCAGGGACACAGGCTGAGCTGATGGCAGCAAGCCGGCACGTCCACACCGAGGCTGGCCGGTCGGACGGGGCTGGGCGGGACCGGTCAGGGGAGCCTGGGGTGCAGGAGGAGCAGCACTCGAGCATGTCTGCAGGCGGCTAGTGGGAGGGAGCCGTCCAGGCTTCAAGGCAGGTCCCAGGTGGTCAGGACTGACTGACCTCTCGTTAATGTTGTCTGTTCGGAGGGTGTAGACCCGGTCAATGTGAGAAATGTGGAAGACGGGCTCATCGCTGGAAGGGTCTGTGGGCAGTTTCACCAAGACTTCATTCAGGAAAATGGGCTGAAAGAGTTAGGGCCGAAACAGAGGCTGTGAGATGGGCCAGAACCCTCCACCTGCCTATGTTTCCAGAGAACGCTGTCTGTTCCGAAGAGCCTTTTTTTTTTTTTTTAAAGATTTTATTTATTTGATAGAGATCACAACCAGGCAGAGAGAGAGAGGAAGGGAAGCAGGCTCCCCGCTGAGCAAAGAGCCCGATGTGGAACTTGATCCCAGGACCCTGGGATCATGACTTGAGCCAAAGGCAGAGGCTTTAACCCACTGAGCCACCCCGGTGCCCCTGAAGAGCCTTGCTGAGAAGCAGAGAAGAGGCTGGCTTCTCGAGCCTTCTACTTAGGGAAAAAGAGACAGTGTCCATTTTGTGGAAGAAGCATGTTGGGCAGATCAGAGATTCCTGAACTGGGGACAGGAGCTCCGAGTGCCCACGGGTCAGGGTCACTCAGCACTCTGCTCCCGCTTCAGTTTCACAGAGACCTGATGCTGAACGTGGATGGGGGCGGTGGGGGGGCTACATGTCAAGTTTGCCAGGGAGGAGGCCAGAGCCTACAGCTGGAGTCCGGCCATCAGCGGCCAGAGGGCAGTGAGGGCCCCGCGACACTGGGCCTTCCTTCCTGGGATGTGACGAAGGGGGAGTGACCCATCTGGAGACGGGGGAAGAGAGTCACATGGGGACAAGGAAGGCTCAGGCCAGGAAGGAGGTCTTCGAGGTGGCGGAAACACCTCGTTACGCTCCTGACGCCAGGGCCAGGGACATGACACTTACCGTTTTATACATTTTGAACTGGGCATTGGACTTAGAGCTGAAAAGCTTCTCAGAGCCTGAGGAAACAGCAAACTGCTTGACCATGTAGGTCAGGAGCAGAAAGTCGTTGAAGAGGAATCCATGTAGCTCCTTATTGCTCTTGGTCTTATATAACTTTCCACTGTGCAGAAGCTTCCGGGGCCCCAGGCAGTTGGTGAGGGAGTTGAAAATCAGTTGCTTAAAGAGAAATTGTCGCTTTGTGAGTGCCAGCACAAGCCATCCCCATGTCCTGTGGGAAGCCAGTGCCCCGGACCTGAGGTGCTGTGGTAGAATCTTGTAGTTGGGAAGGTGGCTGGAACCATCCACCTTGACACAAAAGATCCTTGTGTTTATTTTTCTTCAGAGTTCAGAGTGGCATCATGAAAAGCCTCACTCAGAGCCACAGAATATGGATCTTAACAGCTGGATTCAAGGAGCTCAAAAAGATCCAAGTTCTCTTTCTAAGAAAGGGAAATGACACCCCAGAAGGGACAGGACGGTGGGTCCCGGGGCTGGGCTGAGGCAGACACTGTTCACAGGCTCCGGCTCCCCACCCAGCGGCTGCCCAGGGGGCCCCAGCTTAGCCCCACAGGGCTCACCTCTGCGAGACCGTCACACTGAACGTGGGCCTGGATCCACTCCAGCCGGTCGGAATTTTCTTTTTCCCGAACTCCTTCATTAACTTGGGAGCAAAGCTCCTCTGCCCGCTCGAGAGCCAGCTTTAGGGAGGAGTGGTCTACATGATTCTCCAGGGTGTTCTCCAGAATCTGGAAAAGAGTGGGCCGCGTCATCCGGTGAGCAGTGTACCCGCCCGCCCAGGCGTCGTGCTGGCTGCTGCACGTGCTGGGCGCGGGCCACTGGCTGCACAGCTGCCCTTGAGGAGCTCATGGCTGCTCTGTTCCTGGGGAGACAGGGACTTGGGTAAAGAGGCTGTGCCAAGTGCTGCACAGATCAAGTGCCCTGAGACCTGTGGGCATCTAGGGGCTCTCGGTGGGGTCTTAGCAATAGGACCTGTGTGAAAGGGGCCTGCCTGCCGCCCCCAGTCACTTGAGCCAGTGCCTTTAACCCACCAGGGGACCTGGGTGTGAACCTGCTGAAGGACAATCATGTGTAACATTCTGGGGGTCACTGGTCTTTTTAAAAAATCTGCAGAAAGCAATGAATCCTCTGCTATGGGAAAAATACAATAAAATCATGTCATCCCCTAGTAGGAAACATGTTCAGTTCATTCCGAAGTGCCTTCAAACTAATGTCACAAATGCAAAAGAACAGAGGCGCACCCCCCTGTGTGGCCCCCGCAGCAGATGCCTCCTGACTGGACTCTGGTCACGGTGGGACCACAGTCCTCTGTCTACAGCTCCAAAATGGGACAAAGCCCCGAAAGTCTAACATGTTTTCCAATATTCATTTGGTGACAAAACCTGACCTAGCCGGAAGAGAGGCCTTTATTTATTCTACTCGGAAGTGATGACTCACGTACGTCACTGTAGGAATACTACTGTGTTTGGTTAAAGGTGATGACCAGGCTTTGTTGTGATGTCATATGAGAGACAGTATTTGAATCACATTCTGAATTTTGAGACCCATCCGGCTCACACTATTTCAGCTGAGGGCCTGCGGATGACTGTATTAAGGGGTCAGCTTGGTATCATCACTGTGGCACGAGGTCCACACTGAGCCAGCGCGGCTTAGAGACCAATGGTCAAGGGATAATCCGTAAAAGCAAGTCTTACACTACTTCTGCTGTTTTCCTTTGTAAGATGATTAAAATTGCATCCATGATAACTTATGGAAAGATGCTTCTCAGAAGGCATACTGGCTCAAGAGGGCCACCTAGTTTCTGTTAAAAGATGGATGGCTTTTAGGACTGTTGAGTTAGCAAGTTGAGGTGGGCACGGCGCGGGGATGGCGGTGAGCCCGGGTGAGGCTGTGCTGAGTCGGGGGCTCGGGAGACCATCCAGGTACAGGTGTTCAGCTGGGAGAAGAATTCTGCTCTCACCCGAAAGACTGGAGTCCAGGGTTGTACTAGCAGAGGACTCTGTCTGGGCTCAAGACAGGCTCTGCAGCTGCAGACCTAGAGGGCGACCGCCCTGCCTAGAAAAACACACTCCTGACTCTGAGAGGCCAGCGGAGTTTCCTAGGGGAGGGGGCGCAGGTTACTCTAGTGACCCTGGTTGACCTGTATTTGCCTAATCCGGATGCCCGTGTGCACTCATGTGCGCACACATGGCCCGGCCCATCGGACCGTGTGGCCGGGGAGGCTGGCGCTCTCCCGGGCTCCCTGGCTAGGGCCTCCGTGGCCCTCTGCGGGCCGCCGCTCCGTCCCCGCCAGGGCACTCACGCTTCTGATGAGAAGAGGGTAGCGGGTGATCCTCTGCATGGGCTTCAGCAGGAAGCTGGACAGGGGCATCCCCTTACAGCGAGGGTCGGACGCCAGCTTCTGCAAAGAATAGACAGGCTCATGAGCCTTTGAGGAAAACAAAGGAAGCACCGACTGTACTCCTGATGTTGAGCACCTCGTAGATTTCTAATTTCTCTTAAAAACTCAGGATTTAAAAATGGTATGTCTCAGATGAACAGACCTCCGAGGGGAGGTCAAACTTCCTACCCCTGATGCTCAACACAGCAGAAGCTTTCATTTCTCTCTTTCTCACATGGATCTGTGGCTGTGCCGTGTCTCCCTCCTCTGCTTCCAGAAGCACGGACTGCTGTCTTCCCAGCCGGCTCCTTCCCGATCCCCACTTCCTTCCTCTCCTCTCCCAGCTCTTAAGTGATGGTGCTGCCTGAGGCCCCGTGCAGCGAAGTCCCGAGCGTCACCCAGACCCTCTCCAGAGCTCCATGCTTGCCGCCTTACTCTCCTTCCTACCGGAACCTCCCACTCAGCACCTCGGCACACCCCGAAGTCCTCACCTTCTTTCCCGAAAGCCTTCTCTTTCACCTCCGTCCCTGAGCTGCTGCACCGCTCTGCACCCATCCACCTTCCCGCCACACGCCGGGGAGTCCCCTTTCACGCCAGTTCGTCTTCTAAATAGCTCTTGATTTCCCCTGCCTCTGCCTGCCATTGTCTCTGCTTTGTTCGAAACAGTCACTACCGTTTATTGAGCACCTACGATGTGCCAGGTAATGAGTGCACTTGGCTACTGTGCCTTCTCTCTCTCCACCTAGTTCATAGTCGTTTCTGAAGACTCACATTACGCCTCCCCTTGGGCAGCCTCTCCCCTTCCTTGGCGCCCTCCCTCCTTTTCAGTGATCCTTCTTGAGCCTCACAATAACCCGTGGACGCCTTTATCGCAAAGCCACCTCTGGACTGGGTGAGACAGGGAGAGGGGTCACGTTTGAGTCGTCTCCATGACCTTGTAGACTGTTAGCCCCAGGAAACTAAGTACCCCAACATTTTTGCTTCTACTCCTATTAATATTTACCTGAATAAAGTAGCTAGTATTCTTGGGTGACCTTTTCTTTTTTTAATGACCATTGGTAATGATTGAAAAGCACATTTATTATAATTTAACTTTTGCCACGATGGGATATTAAAACTGTTCCCTCCTTTTGTTTTTGGATATATCTAAGATGTATTTTGTTCTGTATTATCTGAGACTTTTTAAACAGTTACATTTAGAATGAATATTATTGTTAGATTTTGTTTTTAATATAATGTAATCAATACAATGCCTTTCATTATGAGACTATAAATTTATTCTTACTATTGTTAACAGTTGTGATGACACCGATACCCTATTTATACTGTGGCTGTTATTACTATTTGGAAAATTTTAAAAATCTTTTACTCATGCTTTATTTATTTTTTTTTTTTAAAGATTTTATTTATTTATTTGACAGAGATCACAAGTAGACAGAGAGGCAGGCAGAGAGAGAGGAAGGGAAGCAGGCCCCCTGCTGAGCAGAGAGCCTGATTTGGGACTCGACCCCAGGACCCTGAGATCATGACCTGAGCTGAAGGTAGTGGCTTAACCCACTGAGCCACCCAGGCGCCCTTACTCATGCTTTAGATGATAAAGATCCAGTTTCTTTTTAAAGATTTTTATTTATTTATTTATTTATTTTATATAAAGATTTTTATTTTTAAGTAATCTTTGTGCCCAATGTGGGGCCTGAATCCATAACCCCGAAATCAAGAGTCACAAACTCTACCAATTAAGCCAGAGAGGCACCCCTAAATATCCTTCATTCTACTATTCATTATTTTAAAGCATTTAAATGCACTCAACAGTCCCACATTTATCTACTTATTCTGACCAGTGTTTGTGTCTGTAATTTCGGTTCCCTTGTATGCTTCTTCTGGTTCATTTTTAAGCAAGCCCATGCCTCCCACCCTTACTGCCAACTTCATGAAGAGTCAGTCCTCAGGGCCTTACCTAAGTCGAATCATTTTTGCATCCCGGAGATCATCATAAGGAATGTAAATATAATTAACATTTACTGAATGCTTATACAGGCTGGTCTCTGCTAGAAAGTACTTTAAAAGTAGTAACTGACCATCTCTGGGTTACACACTGGAGTCCGAAGGCACCAAATGTTAAGTAGCTTGCCTTGGTCACACGCCCCGCCGTCTGATTCTGAAGGCTGCTTTATTCTAGGATGAGGCAATGTGGCCTCCTGGGATGATTCTACTTGGTTATGACAGACTCTTCTTTTCATGTAAGGTTTATTTTTATTCACTGATTTTTATTTTATTTTAAAGACTTTATTTATTTGACACAGAGAGGGACAGTGAGAGAGGGAATACAAGCAGGGGGAGTGGGGGAGAGAGAAGCAGGCTTCCCACTGAGCAGGGAGCCTGATGCGGGGCTCGGTCCCAGGACCCTGGGATCGTGACCTGAGCCAAAGGCAGACACTTAAGGACTGAGCCATCCAGGCGTTCCTATTTGCTGATATTTTAATTAAGATTTTAACAACTATATTTATAAGAGATATTGGGTTATAACTCTTTTTTTTCATTTTTGTAATTAAATATAAATGCAAATATAGGCTTTGGGGGTCAGGAACACTTTTGCCTTATACAGTGAATTAGACGGGTTTGTCTTTCTTTCTTTCTTTAACATTTTATTTATTTGAGAGAGACAGAATGAGTAGGGGGCGGGCAGAAGGAGAGGGCAAGGGACAAGCAGACTCCCCATTTGGCAGGTACCCCGAGATCATGACCTGAGCTCAAGGCAGACACTTAACCGACGGAGCCACCCAGGCGCCCCACAGTTATATTCTATTAGTGCTTTTCAGTGTACCTGTTCTCAGATATATTGATATCATTTGTGCTTTTATCTTTATTACTTACTCCATCTTTTTTTTTTTTTTTAAAGATTTTATTTATTTATTTGACAGAGATCACAAGTAGGCAGAGAGGCAGGCAGAGAGAGAGAGAGAGAGAGAGAGAGAGAGGGAAGCAAGCTCCCTGTGGAGCAGAGAGCCCGATGCGGGGCTCGATCCCACGACTCTGAGATCATGACCCGAGCCGAAGGCAGCAGCCCAAACCACTGAGCCACCCAGGCGCCCCACTTACTCCATCTTTTGTTGGAATTTTTATCCTCTGCCTAAATATCTTATATTCTATGCTTAATTATTTTTTCCATTCTTTTTTGATAATGAAGATATTAAAATGATGCATTCTCCCTTCAGGCACTGTGGCTGTAACAGACCCCAATATGCAGTATTTCAGAAACCAAAAAACAGGAAGACATGTAGAAAAGGAAGCAGCAGATGTGACTCTCATTTCTGTCAGCACTTTAACATGTGTGGGAAGAGTGTGTGTTGCCCAACACGGGCGAAGATGCGTTCGCGTTCGCACACCGGGCTGGGCTGCGGTACCCGCTGGGCATCTCGCTGCTGGATCTCTGGGAGGCTGTCGCTGACCCCTTACGCTACCCACGGCGGTCTCTGACGGCCCTTCTAGCGTGACTGCGCACCAAGGCTTTGTTTTTAATTTACGACCATGGCACCACGGAGCTAAATGTGTTCTCTCATTGGCTTCTGGACTTTTTGGGGACATGGGGGCACACGTGGAGCACATGGACAGAGTCACACGTGAGTGTTTAAGCAGCGTCCTAAGTCCAGTGTCGCCCTTCTCCTCTCGTTTCCTTTGGTCCCACTGTATGCATCCACTGACATTTTATCTTGTTGCTTTTGATATATTTGAGTAAACTATTTTATGCTTTTTTGGGAATAAGATGGGTATAGTTCACAAATTTAATATAAATTTAATAAAGTGACATTCTGGATATTTTGGGGGTATAAAGTAGCTGATTTAATAGGCTTAAACAACACTCTGCTAATAGATGGCAACAACATGGTCCCAGTGGCAAGAAAAGTCAATTCTACATGGACGGTAACACCAACACTCAAAACATTTTTTGCCATATTGGTGTTTCCTCTGGAAAGTTGGGGGGGTGCCCTTCCCCAGGCTGAGCCCCCTGACGGTGCAGCCTGCCTCCAGGCTCAGAACGAGGTGGCCTGCCCACGATCCCAGAATGGAGTTACCTTTAAAAATTCCTTGAACTCCGTGTCTTCGTCCGTCTTCTGCTGTAACAGAGCTGCTCCGTTCAGCTGACAGCTACAGAACCGGATGTAAGCCTGCATGTGGGACAGCTCAGCGGCCAGGATGTCCCCGATCGTCTGCACCGGCATCTTCTCTCCTCCCGTCTTCTTCCGGACCCGCAAGGCCCTGCAACCAACACACTCCCATGGTCAGTTTCTAGCGAACTTCGTCAGTAAATAAAGGATGAATATCATGGGAGACTAAGGAAATGAGAACCAGTGAGTTACCTAAACACCTGGCACTGTGAGGGGAGAGTCAGAAGGAGGCGGCAGCGGGGGCCTACGTGCTGCTGGCCAAGCCAACCTGGGTAAAACGTTAGCAAAGAAGAGTAAGAAAACGGAAGTCTGTACACGGGGCTATTTCTAGGTCCTTGGAATTGCTTTGGACTCATTTTTGGTTCTTAGCAAAGTTCCTTTAGAGAAATTCTAATGTGTTCTCAGCTGAACCAAGAAGAAGGGGACAAAGGGAGCAGGAGCCCACAGAGGCCAGGCGTGGAGGGAGAGGTGAGCACTGTCCTCAGGAGAGCTGCTGCGCCCTGAGGAGGGCAGAGATGCAGCAAGGGCTGGGCGTGCTGAGTCCCCTGCGCCCTGGAGTCCGTCCTCACAGGCGAGGGGGATGGGAAGTCACCCCAAGGAATGGAATTTCTCACACAGGGACTGAGGAGACTGCCAGACCAGCCAGGATGCCTGGGGCAGGAGCTACAGCTTCTCTCCTACTCTAACTAGAGTCAAGCAAATTTTGAAATCCTATGTTAATATTTTATGATTTAATTTTTCTTTGTCCAAATTTTTTCTTTGTTGTATTTCTCAACTTCAAGAATTATGTCTTTTACAGTTACGGGGCATTTCATAAAATGACAATAAAATAAAAAGCTTGAGGGAGCAGAGAACAATTAAAAGTTCCTTTGCGAAACAGCCCCGTGTGGGGAGTCAAGTGAGGACGTCCTGGTCCTGGGGGCTGGGGGCGTCCACTGCCGGGGCGGGAGCTGCTCGCAACTCACTTCAGCAGCTTCGTGTTACACATGATGAGCTCCTTCCAGTTTACAAAGATTAAGGCCATTTCTCCTTCAGTGAGAAAGCCTGACTCCACCATCCGTTTCTGAAAAACCTAAATTCAAGACACAAAAGAAATGTTAGCTGGGGTGTGAATACACAGGCTATGTGGTCTAAATCAAACAATAACTTCACATATTGAAACTAATATGATCATGATGTTTTTAAATAAACCTACTTATGATTGCTAAATTTTCCCCCAAATTTTAATTTAAATTCTAGTTAGTTAACATAGAGTGTAATACTGGTTTCAGGAGCAGAATTTCGTGATTTGTCACATATATATAACACTGAGTTGATTGCTAAATCTTATTTTATTTATTTGAGAGAGAGAGTACAAGCATGGGGGGTTGAGGGGGAGAAGGAGAGAGAGAATCTCAAGCAGACTCCCCGCTGAGCATGGAGCCTGACCTGGGGCTCAATGTCACCATCCTGAGATCATGACCTGAGCTGAAACCAAGGGCCAGATGCCCAACTGACTGAGCCACCCAGGCGCCCTGATTGCTAAATTTTAAGTTGCATAATTTCCCTACTGTTTGCTCTCTGGTTCTTACTAGGGCTAATTCTTCTTCTTCTTCTTTTTCTTTTTTTTGGTAAGTGGGCTCCATGCCCAACTTGGGACTTGCGCTCACAACCCTGAGATCAGGAATCACATGTTCCACTGATCGAGCCAGCCAGGTGCCCCTTATTAGGCCTAATTCTGAGGAGGACTGAGGCCAGTACTCTCATCAATAAGAGGAGCTTCTCCTACCTACCTCCTAGGGAGATGAAGCAGGTTCAATGAAACCATGTGCATAAAGTACCCGCACCCCGTGAAAGCTGCAGAATTGAGGGGCTGGGCATCCCAGAGTCCCAGAAGCGGTCTGTGAGAGGGTCAGCAACAGAAAAAGTGGTGATTTACATGGCCCCCACGCAGATGCGGACTTCAGAGGCTGGCTGGCTGAGCGGAAATGTGACCCTCTATCTATTTTCCACGACACCGGAGGATTTACGAAGCTGATGGGTACGTATCTGCACACGCCTGTGTGCATGTGTGCACACGCTGTGAGTGGGTTCTGAGTGAACTTCACAGATGACGCAGGTCAAGCCCAATCAGCTATTATTATTATTATTATTATTTGTTTTTAAAGATATATTTATTTGTTTTTTTAGACAGAGTGAGTTGGAGAAGGTTCGGAGCAAGAAAATTCTAGGAAGACTCTGCACAGAGCATGGAGCCTGAAGTGGGGATTGATCTCAAGGTCCCGAGATCATGACCTGAGCTGAAATCCAGATCCGGTCCCTTAGCTGACAGAGCCACCCAGGCGCCCCTCAGCTGTTGCTTTTCCCGGGGCACTCATGAGGAAAGAAAGGCTGAGAGAGGGATCTGCTCAAGGTCACAAACCTAGACCACGAAGGAGCCAGAACAAAAACACGTCTTTTTGATTCTGAGCTGGTTTCCACTGAACAACTGGGATTCCCAGCAAGTGACTGGTCTAAAGTCTTCGGAAACCGTGAAGTTACCCGAGACAACCTTCTCGTGTGTGATCTTTCCAAGATACGACATGTCAGCCTCCTAAAGGCGCTCGTCGGCCCTGGGATAAGGCGCAGACTCCTTCTGAAGGCTCACCATGCCCGCGCGGCCTGCCCCTGCCAGCTTCACCCGCCTGGCCCCTCGAGGCCTGGACACACCACGTGGGACCACCCGCAGGACCCTAGCTCCCGGGCACAGCCTTCCCACTCCTTCTTCCTCTTCCAGGCACACTTGTCCTTGTCCTTCTGGTCTGTCCTGACTCTCCTCTGTGGCAGGGGTGGTCAGCCCTCTCCTGGCTCCCACCTCTCTGTTCTGCCGCCGTCTGTCTGTCTTTTGTCCTCGTGACTGTGAACTCCTGAGGGCAGGAACGTTCTCCTTCCCCTCTGCTCTCCAGCACAGAGCTTTCTGCCCGCGGCAGGTCTTCGGTGAGTGTCGATTTACTGAGTTGTGCTGAGCACGGGCTCGAAGGATTCAGGTAACAGTGCTATGAAGCGGACGTCTCTGAACCTTCGTCGTTCCAAGACTGGAGTGAGGATGTCAGGATCCTCGGACCGGAGCGCGCCCTGGCAAGGTGGTGGGTCTGCTCCAAGGTGCCGGAAGGCCGGGAAGGCACCTGCTGGTCTGTTCTCTCACCCGCTGATGAACATTCATCCCATTCACCTGCCTCCGAGAGGGAAGCAGAGGACGGTCGGACCCTCTGAGAGCCTCCGTGGGGATGGCGATGAGCCCGCCTGGCCTGCGAACCGCGCTCTCACTCTACGTCCCTGCCCCCGACGTGAGCCCCTGCTCCTCAGCCCGGGCAGGCGGGCAGAGTGGGAATAACCCACGGGGAAGTGACGGGTCTGAGTGGGGGAGGCGTGCGGCCCCGTGCACGCTCCACGCCGGTGTCCGACAGGTGCTTCCCCGGCCATTGGCAACCTCCCAGCACTGCGACCTGCCAGCGGCAGGGGGATGCTCGGAGGGGTCAATGGCAAGATGGGCTGTTCTTCTCGCCATCCTTCCAGGTCAGAGAAGTGTAGACGTAAACACACATAATTCATTCAGGGCCGACCGGAAGGCCTGTAAAGGGCCAGACTGAGTGTTGGGGACACAGGATGAAGGATACATGTCCCTGCTGTCAGGGGCTCACAGCCTCGCGGGCAAGAGAGACGTTACCCACTAGCAGCGTGGCAGAGTGTACTTGTGAGCAGAACAAGTGTGCGGGTCGCAAGCCCCAGCTTGCACGCGGGCTGGAGGATGGTGCGAGGGCGGGCCTTTCTGGGGGCCGATGGAGAAGGGTGCAGCTTCCCCGCCACACCTCCAGCGAGGTCACGGCCAGGCACCTGCTGGGCCCGCTGGGGACATGTGTTCTCTTCGACGGCTTGTTTATTTAACTGGGCTTCTCATCCCGAGGGCCTTGAAACATTTGGTGAGAACGAGGAGCCACAGAAACAAGTCTTACTTTGTCTACTCAAACACAGACCATTTTTAAGTGCTGCTGTAGCGGCTGTTGCTGGCTTGGGGGTCACTGGGAACGGGAGTCGGCGCCGACAGGGAACACAGGCCTCACCTCCACGACGAGCTGCAGGTCGTCCACGTACCGCTCCTCCGTCCGGATCAGCTCGTGGATGTAGCCCTGCCTCTTCCTCTCCCCCGGCTGCATGGTGTCCAGGCTCTGGAGGTCCGCACACCCTATGGGAAGACAGGGCACAGGTTCAAAACAGCCCTTTCGTCTTCTTTGTAGGAAACAGACAATTATCAGCAGATGTGCTGGGTTTCAAATAGAGCCTCGAAAGAGCCACGCAGCTTTCCAGAGTAACCGATGGTCCGCAGAGTGGCGCCCACCTGCCGAAGGCCGGCCTCACCGCCCGCTCCCCCGGAGCCGCAGGGAGCCATGCCCCTGCCATCTCACGGGGGTCCGCGCTTCTCTTCCAAATCAATGACAGAGGAAGGGGTTTTAGGAATGGCCTCAGAGAGAGGAGAACTGTTCTGAACTTGTGGAGAACCTGTGCGGTTCTCTTCGCTGCGGGACATTTTCAAAGGTAGATAGTGATCTTCGAGATATCAAAGATATTTGATTGATTAAATCAACCAGCCGAGGGACAGATGTGATTAAATCAATCAAATGCCTGAGACCAGTGTTTTCCAAATTGCAGGTCATAAGCCATCTGTGGATCCGTCCATCAATTTTGTTTTTAAAAATGTGGGTTAGGCACGCTCTCTCTTTCCCTTTTCCTCACTCTCTCTAATAAATAAATAAAATCTTAAAAAAAAAAAAAGAGCATCTCAGAGGCTAAGTCGGTTAAGCCTCTGCCTCCTTTCAGCTCAGGTCATGATCTCAGGGTCCTGGGATCCAGCCCTGAGTCAGGCTCCCTGCTCGGTGAGGAATCTGCTTCTCCTTCTCCCACTGCTCCAACGCCTGTCTTGTGTGCTCTTTCTCAAATAAATTTTTTTTTTTAAAGATTTTATTTATTTATTTGACAGAGAGAGATCACAAGTAGGCAGAGAGGCAGGCAGAGAGAGAGAGAGAGAGAGAGGAGGAAGCAGGCTCCACGCTAAGCAGAGAGCCCGATGTGGGACTCGATCCCAGGACCCTGAGATCATGACCTGAGCCGAAGGCAGTGGCTTAACCCACTGAGCCACCAGGCGCCCTCTCAAATAAATCTTAAAAAAAAAAAGTGGGTTGGCGGGCACCTGGGTGACTCAGTGGGTGAAGCCTCTGCCTTTGGCTCAGGTCATCATCTCAGGGTCCTGCGATAGAGCCCCAGGTTGGACTCCTGGCTCAGTGGGGAACCTGCTTCTCCCTGTTCCCCTGCTCATTCTCTCACTCTCAAATGAATAAATAAAATCTTTTAAAAAATGTGGGTCAGGCTTAGCATTAACACAAACAAATACAAACCAGCTGGTGTGCAGCATTGGTAATTACTGCTCTGTGAGCACTTTTACGTAGGTGTGTAGAGAATCTTACTGCTAAGAAATGGCTGAGGAACATTTCTCTAGATTTCTCAAAGTCAAGTGTTACAGTTAGGAAACCTGAAATTCCTGGAATTCAGCAGTTCCCAACAAGGCCACTGCCTTAGCCACCAGAACTGGTTCCAGGACATCATGGCCATAAGACCTCGAGGCAAGTCCCCAGCAGCCTCGCGTCAGGGTGAGCGCCATTGCTCAGTCTGGATCAATTTAAGGGCACACGGGAGCTGAACTGAATGTCAGCCCCAGAACCGACATGATTCTAGAATTACTTGGTACATAGCTGAGGGCTTGCCTTACGCACAGTGGCGGGGGACTACCTCAGGTAGGCCTTCCTCAGACAAAGAGAAAGAGCAGGTAGGTACCAGCAAGCTACCACGTGAGGGAGACAGAAAGCCGAGTGAGGTGTGGGTGACCGTCGAGGATGAGGCAACCATGAGAGGCAGCGGGAGCGGGGGTGTCACACTGCCCCAGCCTTCATCCATGGGACAGGCGGGGACCGATGCAGAGGCACCACTTGGAGATGTGCTTGTGGGGCACTGGGAACACATAAAGCCACAGAGGCAGAAAATGCAAGGATCAGACTGGGCTTTTCCAGGGGGCTTCTCTTTCTGCTTGCCTTTGAGTTTTTATATATTTTGTATAGATCTGGGCCAACAGTTCTAAGGGAGAAAATTGGTCTATTTTCTGTACGTGTTGCCAACAGCTTCAAAAAAAATTCTTCTCACAGTAAAACAGAAATAAAATAAGGCAGGTTGTGTTTGGTGCTTTCAAGAAGACATCATGGTGCCACTGTCATGTTCAAAATTATCCGGCTTTTCTGGGGATCGTACTGTGCCCTGTTCTGCCGGCGAGAGCTGCAGAAAGACCAGGTGTCCTGACCCCGTGAAGCTAATACAGACCCTGTCTGACTAGGCTGTGGGGGCACGGAGGCTGGAGGGGGAATGTCAATGGCGGTGTGAGCTGGGGTCACTGGTCAGGGTGACCAGCTGACTGGGATGAGCCGTCGGAAGGGTTTCTAAGTCTCTGAGGTTAGCGCATCTCCTACACCCACGTGTACGGATTACACCTTCTCCCACGTCCTTCCCTGTGAGTTTACTCATGTTTGAGTTAAATATGGAGGGGACCATGGGTTTTATGTATTGATTATGTTTCTTCTGATACTCACTAAAATAAATACATAGCTTTTAGAACAAAACAAGTTCTCCTATGGGGCGCCCAGGCAGCTCAGTTGGTTAAGTGTCAGACTCTTGATCTCAGCTCAGGTCTTAATCTCAGGGTCATGAGTTCAAGGCCTGCACTGGGCTCCACACCGGGCTTAGAGCCTGCTTAAAAAGCAAACAAGTCGTCCCAGTACTATTTTGTGTGCCACCGTGTAGTGTGCCCTCTGGTATGTGGATCACACTTCGGGAAGCGATTTATGGTAAAACCCACGAGCATCAGCCTATGTTCTGTACCTTGGAATAACAGGAAAAGTCTCAGATATTTTATCGTTTTTAAAAATTAATTAATTCTTTCAGTACAAAGGTTCTTAAAATTTTATTCTCTTCAAGTTTCCAATTTGACCCCAACCCTCACTTTCAGACATTCCTACCTCTGATGTCGGAGGAAAGGCATGGCAGCCCTTTTACTTCTGCCCTTCACTTCCCTGCTCACTCACCCCTGTACTTCCTTCCTGTGTTAGGGGATGAGGGGATCCTGTTTCCTCCTGGGGCCGCATCGTTAACCGAACCTCACCTTTTGACCCCTTGCCGTCCTCTCCACCCACGCTGTCCAACATGTTAGCCGTTAGCAACACGGAGCACTTGAACTGTGGCCAGTCCAAACAGAGAAGTGCTCTACGTGTGAAATACACAACCAGATTTCAAAGACCTAGTACCAAAAAATCTAGCACATAAAATAATGCATTAATAATTCTTATGTTGGCTGCATATTAAAATGGTAATATTTTGCATAATACTGAGCTAAGTAAAAAATTATTCAAATCAATTTCATGTTTTACTCTTTTTAAAATGTGGCTTTTGGAAAATTTTAAATTACATATGGGCTGGCTGCATTTGTGACTTACATTATATTTCTATTAAACAGCTCAAGCCAGCTGGAGCATTTTTTATTATGTTCCTTCCCTAACAGGGTGTTTTAGCGGCTTCTGCTATCTGCAGAATAAAGTCTTAGCTTAGTAGCACAGGGCTCCAGAGTCTCTGTATCTACCCACAGCTACATTTGCAACCTCACCTTTGACCATGTAGCCTGCCTGTTAGCCACCCTGGTCCAGGCTCAGTCCTCATGATGAGCTGTCCACACTGCCCATAGCCCTCTTCTCCACACACAGCCAGCTTTCTAACCCTTCAGGGTACAGCTCATGTGACCCTACTCTGGGGGAACTCTTCCATTCCTATCCCACTTACCCCCAGCTTGCCTCTCTTTTGTGCTTCCAGGCTAGTCTGCATCTGTATTTAACATTTCACATAACGTAACCTGTGCTATAGTTCACCTCTTATATAGTTGGTGTGTCCGTCTCTCCCATGGGAGGTCAGGGACAGGATCTCCCACAGTTCTAGAATATCAAATTTAACATAGCGTTTTGACCAGGAAATATCTGTCAAATGGCAGACTGTTAGGGTGGTCCCCAGACCTGTTTCTCACCTCTCCTCCGCTCTGTGCTACAGGGAAGCCAACCCCACAGGCTGCTTGTATAAGCTCCTATTTCAGTTGGCTTCTGCCCAGGTTTGGCCAATGAGAGGAGGCTCCGGAAGGAGACCACAGGGCCAACTGGGAGAACTCTCCTCCTGCTGGAAGAGTGAGAGGATAGGAGAGCTTTTAAGTCTGCTGGGTCAAGAAGTAAAGAATTGCTAGGTTTGCATCTCACATAAATGGGGAGTTCAAGAGTTCCAAAACTGATGGATCAACAGAAAAATGGTCCCTAGCTGGTGATACCCTTAGTGTGGTTGGCCAAAGAAAATGTACACTGTCTCTCTCACAACCGTGGTTCCACATGATTTCCACAGGAAAACCATCTCACTAAAGAGGAGTTCAAAGTAAAAAATTACAAAAAATAAGAACTGATCCACCATAAATAAAAATGATGACTAGGAAGAACCCTCAAGGGGGTCATCTGGCTGGCTCAGTTGGTATAGCACGAAACTCCTGAACTTCGGGTTGTGAGCTGCAGCCCCATGCTGGTGTAGAGATTTCTTAAAATAAAATCTTAAAAAACAAAACAAGAGGGGTGCCTGGGTGGCTTAGTCGGTTAAGCATTTGCCTTGAGCTCCACATCGGGCTCCCTGCTCGGTGGAGACCTGCTTCTGCTGCTCCCTCTGGCTTGTGCTATCTTTCTCTGTGAAATAAATAAATAAAATCTTAACAACAACAACAAAACCCCCAAGAACATAAAGTAATAGAATAAACTCTAAAAAAAAAAAAAGGTGAAGTTTCTATATTTAAAATAACTCAAGATATACATTAAGAGTTTAAATACATAAATACCGTCTATAAAAAAGAATGGCCAGGGATGCCTGGGTGATGCTTTCGGTTAAGCATCTGCCATTGGCTCAAATCATGATCCCAGGATCCTGGGATCATGTCCTATGTCAGGCTCCTTGCTCCGCAGGGAGATTGCTTCTCCCTCTGCTGATGCTCCCCCTGCTTGTGTGTGTGTTCTCTGACAAATAAATAAAATCTTAAAAAAAAATAATGGGCAAATGTAAAAAGAAACTAATAAGAATGTTATTATTGGGGCACCTGGGTGGCTCAGTGGGTTAAGCCTCTGCCTTCGGCTCAGGTCATGATCCCAGGGTCCTGGGATTGAGCTCTGCATTAAGCTCTCTGCTCAGTGGGGAGCCTGTTACCCGCTCTCTCTCTGCCTGCCTCTCTGCCTACTTGTGATCTTTGTCTGTCAAATAAATAAATAAAATCTTAAAAAAAAAAAAGAAGGTGGCCTGGAAAGACAAAAAGATGGAAAACATAAAATGGAGGTTAGGGGACACAGAGGACAGAATGACATCACCCCATACATCTAATGGGAATCTGGCGAGGGGGGTGGTGGTGAACAGAAATAATGGGAGGAAGTGATATTGAGATTATAATGGTTGAGAATGTTCTAGAATTGATGAAAGACATACCTCCACATATTCAAATGGAACAAAGATTCCTGATTATGGAAAAAATAAAAACGAATCCATACCTAAACTGCAAAACACCAGGAAGAAAAAAAATGATTAAGATGGCCACAAAGAAAAAGCAAAACAACTACACAGGAACAGTAATCACACTAGCTGCACACATCTCAACACAACAATAGAGGATACTGAGCAAAAATAACTATCAAACTCAAATTCTAATTATACACCATTCATGGATGAGGGAGAAATACAAACATTTTCAGACAAAGTTTGAGGGCATTTCCCACTAATAGGCTGACTAAAGGAACTATTAAGAGCTGTATTTTGGGAAGAAGGAAATTGAATAAGAAGGAATAATGAGGAAGGCTGGGGGACTCAGATAAGTGTTTGCCTTCGGCTCAGGTCATGATCTCAGCATCCTGGGATTGAACCCTGCATCAGGAACCTGCTTTTCCCTTCCCTCCCTGCTATCTCTGCCTCACTTGTTCAAATGAATAAATAAAATCTTAAAAAAAAAAAAAAGAAGGAATGGTGAAGAAAGAAAAAGAAGAAAGAGAAAAGGGAAGGAAGGAAAGAAAGAGAGAAAGAAAGAAAGAGAAAGAGGGAAGGAAGGGGGAGCAAAAACACTAGTAAATATGTGAGAAATCAAAATAATCATTGATGATATAAAGTAACAATAATGGTAGGTATAAATTCAAGGTGGATTTTAAATTTACTTAAAACTAATTTTTTAAAAATTTATTTATTTGACACAGAGAGCAAGAGCCAGAGTGAGACAGAATGAAAGAGCACAAGCTGCGGGGAGAGGCAGAGGGTAATTTTTTTTTTTAAACACACGAGAGGCAGGAAGAGAATCATTAGAGATAAAATATCCCACCTGCACTGATCAGAAAAAGGAAGATAAACATCAAATTTAGACTTTGTGGAGGCAAACACATTTGTTAGAAATGGAAAGGTAACCAAAGAATAGACACAGAAAACGTAACTTTCAAACCAGTAAAGGGAAAAAAAGGAAGGAAATTTGATCAAAGCAACAGAAGTAATGTATAAGTGAACTACAACAAGAAAAGAAAACCATGGTAAATAGAAAATATATTAGGTGGACATAAATAGAAGTATTCCATTTTTCCAATTAATGTAAATTACTTAAATCTCAATTACAAGAAGACTTTAAATTGGATTTTAAAATTCAGCTAGATGCTGAGGGAAGATGTCAGAGTAGGAATCTGCTAGGGTCACCTCTTCCCACAGATACAGCTAGATAACACTGACATCAGTGAAAATAAACCAGAAGACATCAGGAAGACTGGCATGCTACTAAACAATGAATAGATCAACCAAGAAATCAAAAAGGAAATAAGAGGGGTGCCTGGGTGGCTCAGTTAGCTAAGCATTTGCCTTCAGCTCAGGCCATGAGCCCAGGGTCCTGAGAACAAACCACACACTCGGCTCCCTGCTCAGTGGGGAGTCTGCTTCTCCCTCTCCCCCTGCTGCTCCCCCAGCTCATGCTCTCCCTCAAAGAAATAAATAAAGAAAGAAAGTCTTAAAAACAAAACAAGACAAAAAACCAAAAAGGAAATAAGAAAGTATGTGGAAACAAATGAAAATGAAAACACAATGGTCCTCGGGGCGCCTGGGTGACTCAGTGGGTTAGGCCTCTGCCTTTGGCTTCGGTCATGGTCTCAGAGTCCTGGGATTGAGCCCCACATTGCGGGGTCTCTGTTCAGCAGGGAGCCTGCTTCCCCCTCACCCCTGCCTGCCTCTCTGCCTACTTGTGATCTCTCTCTCTCTGTCAAATAAATAAATAAAATCTTAAAAAAAAAAAAAAAACCCACAATGATCCAAAATCTTTGAGATGCAGCAAAAGCTATTCTAACAGGGACATTCATAGCAATAAGGCCTACCTTAAGAAACAGGAAATATCACAAATAAACAACCTAACTTTATACCTAAAGGAGCTAGAAAAAGAAGAACAAATTAAACCCCAAACCAGTGGAAAGAAAATAAAGGTTAGACCAGAAATAAGTGAAATACAAACAAACAAACAAAGGTTTTATTTTGCTTGCAGTAGCTTTTTGTTAATTGCACAAAATCATGTTTTTGCCATTTAAACATTATCACACAATCCTATTCTGAAAGACAAATGTTCATTAAAAACAAAGCAAAAATAAAAATTTACAACCTTAATTACCTAGATTTGTCATTTAAAGGAGGTTTAAAGGGAAAAAAAAAAAGGGTCATGGAAGAGGGGCTTTCTTACAATCTTTTACACAAGTGTCACATTTTCTCCTAAAAGGGAAACAAACCAAAAACAACAGAAAAGATCAATGAAACCAGGAGCTGATTCTTTGAAATTGATAAATTTTAGCCAGACTCATAAAAGAGAAAAAGAGAGAAAGAGAGAGAGGGAGGACTCAAACAAAATCAGAAATGAAAGAGGAGAAATAACAACTGACATCATAGAGATACAAAGGGTTATAAGAGAACATTATGAAAAATTATATGGCAACAAACTGGACAACCTAGAAGAAATGGATAAATTCCTAGAAACATATAATCTCCCAAAAGTGAATCAGGAAGAAATAGAAAACGTGAATAGACTCATTACCAGCAATGAAATTGAATTGGAAAATTTAAAAACTCACAACAAAGAAAACTCCAGGACCAGATGCTGTTGCAGGTAAATGCTAACAAACATTTAAAGACATGTTAAACTTATTCTTCTAAAACCATTCAAAAGAATAGAAAAGGAAAAAAATTTCCAAATTCATTTTATGAGGCCAACATGACCTTGATACCAAAATCAGACAAAGACAGCACAAACGAAGAATTATAGGCCAATGTCTCTGATAACATAGATGCAAAAATCCTTAAGAAAATATTAGCAAACCAGGGACGCCTGGGTGGCTCAGCTGGTTAAGCGGCCGCCTTCAGCTCAGGTCATGATCCCAGCGCCCTGGGATCGAGTCCCACATCGGGCTCCTTGCTCAGCAGGGAACCTGCTTCTCCCTCTGCCTCTGCCTGCCATTCTGTCTGCCTGTGCTTGCTCTCTCCCCCTCTCTCTCTGATAAATAAATAAAATCTTAAAAAAAAAAAAAAAAAAAAAAAAAATATTAGCAAACCAAACTTAACAGGACATTAAAAAAGTCATTCATTGCAATCAAGTGAGATTTATTCCTGAGATGCAAGGGTGGGTCCATATTTGTAAATCAATCAATGTGATACATCACATGAACCCATAGCTAACATCATACTCAATGGTAAAAACTGAAAACTTTCCCCCCTAAGATCAGGAACAACACAAGGATGTCCACTTTCACCACTTTTATTCACATAGTACTGAAAGTCCTATCCACAGCAATCAGACAAGAAAAAGAAGTAAAAGGCAACCAAAGTGGTAAAGAAGTAGTAAAACTTCCACTATTTATAGATGACATGATACTATATATAGAAAACCCTAAAGATTCCAACAAAAAACTACTAGAACTGATAAATAAACTTGCAGGATACAAAGTCAATATACAGAAATCTGTTACATTTTTATGCATTAATAATGAAATAGTAGAAAGGGAAATTAAAAAAAATCCCATTTACAATTGCACCAAAAAGAAAAAGTACCTAGGAACCAAAGAGACAAAAGATCTGTACTCTGAAAACTATAAAACACTGATGAAAGAAATAGAAGATGACACAAACAAATGGAAAGATACTCCATGTTCATGGACTGGGAGAACACGTATTGTTAAAATGTCCATATTACCTAAAGCAATCCCCAGATTTAATGCAACTCTTATAAAAATACCTAAAGCATTTTTTTCACAGAACCAGAATAATCCTAAAATTTGTATGAAACCACAAAAGACCCCAAGTAGCCAAGCAATCTTGAGAAAGAACAAAACTGGAGGTATCACAATCCCAGATTTCAAGATAAACTACAAATCTGTGGTAATCAAAACAGTATGATACGGATACAAAAAGAGACACATTGATTAATGGAACAGAATAGAGAGCCCAGAAATAAACCCATGATTGAATGATCAATTAATCTTTGACAAAGGAGGCAAGAATATGCAATGGGAGAAAGTCTCTTCAAAAAAGGTGTTGGGAAAACTGGAGAGCTACCCGTGAAAGAATGAAACTGGGCCACTTTCATACATCACACATAAAAATAAACTCAAAATGGATTGAGAACCTAAATAAATGTGAGACTGAGTCCATAAAGATCCTAGAAGAGCGCAGGCAGTGATTTCTCTGACATCATACACGGCAAGTTTTTTCTTTTCTTCTTTTTAAAGATTTCATTTATTTATTTGAGAGAGAGCGCAAGCGAGAGAGCACATGTACACACACACACACACACACACACACACACACAAGCTAAGGGAGAGGGATAAAGAATCTCAAGCAGATTCCACACTGACAGCAGAGCCTGATGCAGGGCTTAATCTCATGACCCCTGAAATCATGACCTGAGCTGAAATCAAGAATCAGATTCTTAAAACTGGCTGAGATATCCAGGTGCCTCCACAGCAAGTTTTTTCTAGATATGTCTTCTGAGGCAAGGGAAACAAAAGCAAAAATAAACTATTGGCACTAGAACAAAATAAAAAGCTTCTGCACAAAAACAGAAACAATCAACAAACAAAAAGACAACCTAATGAACGGGAAAAGATATTTGCAAAAGACATGATCTGATAAAGGGTTAGAATCTAAAATATGTAAAGAACTTACACAATCCAACATAAAAAAAACCCCAAATAATCTGATTAAAAATGGGCAGAAGACATTAATAGGAATTTCTCCAAAGAAGACATCCAGATGGCCAAGAGACACAAGAAGAGATGCTCATCACTTGGCATCAAGGAAACACAAATCAAAATTGCAGTGACATATCACCTAATACCCGTCAGAATGGCTGAAATCAAAAACATAAGAAACAAGTGTTGCCAGGGATATGGAGGAAAAGGAATCCTCCTACGTTGTTGGTGGAAATGTAAAGTGGTATAGCCACTGGAGAAAACAGTATAAAAATTTTTCAAAAAATTAAAGATAGAGTTACCATACAGTTCAGCAATTTCATTACTGGATATTTACCCCAAGAATAAGAAAACATGAATTTAAAAGATAAGAGCACTCTTCTGTTTACTGCAGCATTATTTATAATAGCTGTATTATGGAAGCAGCCCAAGTGTCCACTCATAGATGAACGGATAAAGATGTGTGTGTGTGTGTGTGTGTGTTTATAAAATGGAGTATTACTCAGACACGAAAATGAATGAAATCTTGCCATTTGCAACAAGTGGATAGATCTAGAGTGTATAATGCTAAATGAAATAAGTCAGCCAGTGAAAGACAAATACTGTATGATTTTATTTATATGTGGAATTTAAGGAATGAAACAATAAAAGCCAAAAAACGTTTTTTTTTTTTTGTTTTAAAGATTTTATTTAGGGGCGCCTGGGTGGCTTCAGTTGGTTGAACAACCACCTTGATATCAGCTCAGATCATGATATCCTGGAGTCCTAGGATTGAGTCCCGCATCAGGCTCCCTGTTCAGCAGGGGGTCTACTGCTCCCTCTGACCTTCCCCCTCTCATGCTCGCTCTCATTCTCTCTCTCTCTCTCTCTCTCTCTCTCGGACAAATGAATAAAACCTTTAAAGAAAATAAAGACTTTATTTATTTGAAGAGAGAGACACAGTGAGAGAAGGAACACAAGCTGGGGGAGTGGGAGAGGGAGAAGCAGGCTTCCTGCTGAGCGGGGAGCCCGATGCGGGGCTCGATTCCAGGACCCTGGGATCATGACCTGAACCGAAGGCAGACGCTTAATGACTGAGCCACCCAGGCACCTCAAACAAACAAACAAAAAACCCTCTTAAATGTAAATATAAAACTTTTAAATATAGAGAACTGGTGGTTACCAGAGAGGAGGTCGGGGAGAATGAGACACACAGGTGATGGGGGTAAGAGTACGCGCCCTGTGATGAGCACAGGTGTTGTACGGAAGTGCTGAATCACTATATTGTACGCCTGAAACTCACATAGCACTGCATATTAATTATACTGGAATTAAAAAAAATTCAGCTAGATGTTGTTTACAATGACACCTAACGTAATCTTACAGAAATGTCAGAAGTAAAGGTTTGGACAAGGCTCCACATTTACAGTATATTAAAAAGGAACTAGGGAGCTTTTATTAGCAACAGACAAAATAGGCTTTTAAAGACCTGTGTAAACATTATAAATATTTAGGATGGTATAATAATTCTGGTTTCATTTGCAAGTAACAGGACAGCATCAAAATGTAAAATTAATTGACAAAATGACCTCTGAAAGAGAGGAAGGAAGAAAAAAAGATTTGAAAAATCTATAATCAAAGTAATCTCTCAATGAAAATTAGTAAATATGAAAGACTTGTATATTAACAGGCTTAATATAGTGAACACATAGGCAAAGGAATATTTTTCTCAAGCACCCACAGAATTAATTTCAACAAATACCAGCCTCTATATTTCTATGTAAACACATTTCCTGAATAACTGAAACACTAAGCATTGAAATTATTTCAAATGTTGTAGTTTCAAGAAGAGATTACCCAAAGCTCCAGGTAGCTTCCTCCTTTAGCAAAAGGCCCCTCAATTCGCTTGACCAATCACTAGCATTTGTGACAGTGGATCACTCCCTCCTCCTTAAAATCCTTCTTTACTTGGCTTCTAGGTCGCCGCCTCATCAGCCAGTCCCCTCCTCTCCTTTCCCAGCTCCTCCTCAACCCACAGACTTAACACTGGAAGCCAAAGGCTCAGCCCTGTAACTATTCTCCACAAACAGCCTCGGTGGTCCCACCGAGTCTTGTGCCTTTAAGAATCATCGACGTACCGAGGCACTCCCACCCGTGCACTCCAGCCCGAATATATGCTCTGGACCTCGCCAGCATCTCTACTAACCAATCTTTTTATTTATTTTTTATTAAAAATATTTTATTTATTTGACAGAGAGAGATCACAAGTAGGCAGAGAGGCAGGCAGAGACAGAGAGGGGGAAGCAGGCTCCCTGTTGAGCAGAGAGCCCGATGTGGGGCTCGATCCCAGGACCCTGAGATCATGACCTGAGCCGAAGGAAGAGGCTTAACCCACTGGGCCACCCAGGCGCCCCTCTACTGACCGATCTTAAAAGTAAGTGAGGGCCATACCCAAGATCAAATTCCTCATCATTTCCCCTGCCCCTCCTCCCTCATCATGTGCCTTCATTTAATGGCACTTCCATGCCTCTGGCTGCTTAGGCCAAGATCTTTAGGGACATCCTTGACACTTTTTTCTTCTTTTCACACCCCACATTCAATCCGCCTGTTGGCTCTATCTTCAGAATATAGTCTGACCACTTCCCACGACGTCCGCTCGGATCATGCCGATCAGGCCACCACCACTGTGCACCTGGATTACTGAACTAGCCTCTTAACGTGTCTACTTGCTTCTGAGCCTTTCCCTGTCCCAACCACTGCTTTCATCTAGCAAGCCGGAGCTATCCTGTTAAAGCGTATCAGATCGTGTCCTTCCTTTGATTAAAAACCTCTGATGCGTTCTTGTCACTCCCAGCAAAAGCCAAGGCGGTTCTTACAAAAAGCCTCCAAGAACCTAAACCATCTCCCCTCTCCCCAGTTAGCCCTCTGTCCTCGCTTCTTGCTCTGTTCCAGCCACACCAGGCTCACACTGTTCCTCAGGCACTATAGTCCTGTTCCCGACTGAGGCCCTGGCATGTGCTCTTCCTGCTGCCTAGAATGACTCTCCAGGTATCCGCATGGCTCCCTCCAGATGTCCCTCATGTCCTTCAAGTCTCTGCTCACATGTCACCACTTCAGAGCCTGTTTAAAGCCGAAATCCATCTGGATCCACCCCCCTCCCACCAACCCATCACTCCCTTTCCCTAACCTGCTTTAATTTCCCAAGACATGACATATTTATTCATTTTGTTTTCATCTTGCCCTACTCAAATGTCAGCTCCGAGAGGGGAGAAATTTTTTTTTTTTTGCTTTATAATCTGCTATATCCCCCGGGTCTGACACATAGTAGGTTTTTTTAAAAAACAGATTTTATTTATTTATTTGACATCACAAGTAGGCAGAGAGGCAGGCACAGAGAGAGGGGGGTAAGCAGGATCCCTGTTGAGCAGAGAGCCCGATGAGGGGCTCGATCCCAGGACTGTGAGACCATGACCTGAGCCGAAGGCAGAAGCTTTAACCCACTGAGCCACCCAGGCACCCACACAGTAGGTTTTCAACAAGTATCTGAAGAATGTGATATGAAGATAAGCCCTGACCTGCAGGAGACGGTACAATGATAGTAACTACGGGTGGCCAGAGAGAATGATGAGAAGGTGCTGGTAAGTTCTTTCTGGCAGACAGGAAGTGTGGCAAAGTAAGAAAAAGGAGAGATTATGGCGACGATCAGGTCAAAGTCCCCAGGGTCACAAGACCCCCTCCTCCACCCCCAACTTTCGTGAGGACACAGAGACTGACAGCCAACTTATGTACAATGAATAACAGCCCTGTAGACTGGGTCCCACAGAGTCGGGGAGCGGCTGCCGTTTAAACGCACACGAGAGCGAGAAGCAAACGAGAGACGCCTAAGAAAGCAGAGGAGGGAGCTCTGCAGAGAGTCCACAAGGTGAAGGACAAAAGATGGTTTGTGGTGACCAGTACAAAGAGAGCTTGTTCGGATTACGTCATCAAGTCCCAGAAGCGTCCTTGCCCATTGTGAGAAGAGCAAGGCCACTGAACGATGCTATTCTCCACCCCGAAGGAGCAGCCCGAGGGTCACATAATGGTTTTCAGTCTGTTTGGAAGCTCAGTGAAAAGACAATTTTTAACAGTAAATCCAGATGACGAAGCTGGGTGCATTTTCTGACACTGCCTTAAAGAAAAAAACATTTTATTTATTTATTTGAGAGAGAGAGTGAGAGCACGAGCGAGGGAGAGGGACAAGCGGACTCCGGACCAAGCACAGGGCCCACCGTGGGGCTCCGTGCCAGGACCTCGAGATCGTGATCTGAGCCGAAATGAAGAGTCAGACGTTCAACTGACTAAGCCAGCCAGGCGCCCCTGAAGGCTGCCTTTAATAAAGAAGTTTTATCGGGGGACCAGAAAATTAGTGCAGATCTCATTTTGTAAAAGAACAGCGGTTTATCCACTTGGCAACTACTACCGAATACCAACCACGTACCAGGCACTATGCTCCTACCACGGAGCCACGGATATTTGTGGTTTTGTTTTTGGAAATCTAAACAATTGTTGAACAAACTTTTAAGCTCTAGGTCTTCCTGATGCCTGTCAATTCTTCATCACCAGGAATTAGGTTGTTTAAGCACAAAAAGAGAAGTTAATAATGTATTCTAATATTGCAGACCATCAGTAAGCAAAAGCGAAATATTCGGTTATCGGTAAGTGAATGTATTTCAGAGCTTCCCAAAGTAAGTCTGCTGATAAACACAAGTGGACAAAGAAACCGTTTATTGGTTTTATTTTTACTTTGGAATCTACAGTGGAAGGTCACAAGCCTAAAAGAGAGCGAAGACCTCCTAATGGCAGACAGAGGAGCCTCCGAGGTTGAGCCTCGGAAGGAGTTTTGTTCAGGCTGAGCCTGGCGACATGTTCTAGACTAGCCAGCGTTCTGTCACCGGCCCATGTGAGGGACCGGACGTGCCAGGCAGATGCAGAACATCACGAAGAGGTGTTATGCAACTCTAGTCTTTTCAGGTTCGCCCAACAGAGAGCCTTTAATCTGAACATAAAAATAACCGTTACCAACACGCGCATGACAACTTACAACCTCTCATCGGCCCTGCGACCCGCAGATCCCACTGGGACCCCTGCTGTGCCAGTGTATGGAGCCTCAGAAGTTTGGTGGCTAAGGGACTTAGTGCAGAATTTCAAGCTACGAAATCCCTGCTCCTAGGCCTCTTGGTTCAAGTCTTACACTTTGAAATATCAGGCCATTTTAAATGGCGTCTACACAGCCATCCTCCTTGGGGCAAACCGTGGATGACAGTGTACAGAAACGTGACCTGGTCTGCTGCTTGCTGAAATCTAGAGGGAATAAGGGGCACTTTTCTGGAAATGCCAACAGAGCTCTCACCTTCCCTTAACTCATTTTTGTGTTTAAGTGGCGACTGGTACCTACAAACCTCCTTTGTCACACATGCAGTGAGTAGTGGGGTCCCACCGCTCGCCTCCTGTGCACTATTCTGCACGCTTCGGCCCTCACACTAGGCACCCATTACTATGCTAGCATGGCCTGGGGAGACGGGGGCTGTTTGGTCTCCCCATTACTAAACATCTTGCTTTACTCCTAATTCTCCCCAGCAGCATGATCACCACACAGCCCATACTTTCAAACTGTTTGTGACAACGTAATTGGTGACTTTGCCACCCTGTGCTTGGTGTGGACACGCCAGCTCTCCAGCACTGTCTGATAGAGCTCGTGGTTAACAGGTGGCTGTCGGCGACACAGGGACCCTAGCAGCAGGTTCCCCCCAGTACCTTTCAGGGTAACTTGACCGGACTGGATTTATTTATTTATTTATTTTAAGATTTTATTTTTTTATTTACATGACAGAGAGAGGGACCACAAGTAGGCAGAGAGGCAGGCAGAGAGAGAGGAAGGGAAGCAGGGTCCCTGCTGAGCAGAGAGCCCGATGTGGGGTTCGATCCCAGGACCCTGAGATCATGACCTGAGCCGAAGGCAGAGGCTTAACCCACTGAGTCACCCAGGCGCCCCCGGACTGGATTTATTTAAAACAGCGAATTCTCTTTACACTCTTCTCGCCTGACTCTTGGAGTTAAGAGATGGTTGTTCTGCTTTTGTGATCTGGAGTTGCAGCTGCTTCCAGGTTACGGAAAGCAGTGTGGGGTGAGGCTAAGAGCACGACTTCGGAGTCAGACTCCATCTGGAGTGGAGTTCTAACTCCATCACTGACTAACCCAGACAGGTACCCGAAGTACTTAGTCCATCGCTCAGTACAAAGTAAACGCTTAGTAAACGTTAGCTGTTCTTTTCTTTCTTTTTTAAAAACATTTTATTGATTTATTTGACAGAGAGAGACACAGTGAGGGGGGAACACAAGCAGAGGGAGTGGCAGAGGGGGAAGCAGGCTTCCTGCTGAGTAGGGAGCCTGATGCAGGGCTCCATCTCAGGACCCCAGGATCACGACCCGAGCTGAAGGCAGACACTTAACCGACTGGGCCACTCAAGTGCCCAGAACTTGTTCTTGTTTAAAACGAATTTAAAACATGATTACGAAGACCAAGTACTCAAATAAAAGGCAAAGGATCTAAATACTCTTCTCTCCAAAGACACGAAAATGCTCAACAAGCACAGGAAAAGACACCCAGCATCATTAGTCATGCAGGAGATGTAAAGCAAAACCACAGTGAGTTGTGGCTTCACGCCCAGAGGGACGGCTACAATAAGTAAGAGAATAACAAGTGTTGGTAAGGATATGGAGAAAGAGAAAACTTGTGCCCTGCTGGTGGGAATATTAAATGGTGCAGCTACTTTGGAAAACGTTCCTCAAAAAGTTAAAACACAGAAGCGTGTCTGGGTGGCTCAGTGGGTTGAGCGTCTGCCCTTGGCTCAGGTCATGCTTGTGGGGTCCTGGGAGGGAGCCCCACCTTGGACTCTCCACTCAGCAGGGAGCCTGCTTCTCCCTCTCCCTCGGCTCCTCCCCACTGTTCATTTTCTTGGTCTCTCTCAAATAAATAAAATCTTAAAAAAAAAAAAGAAGCTAAACACAGAATTGCCATTTGATGTAGCAATTCCACTCCTACCTAGTATACTCCTGTATACCCAAGAAAAATGAAGACATATGCCTCCACAGCGGACTACTACTACTTAGCCATGAAAAGGAACGAAGGGCAGAGGCATCCCACAGCATGGGTGTACCCTGAAGATATGATGCTGAGTAAAATAAGTCAATCACAAAACCCACACATTTATGGTTCCACATATATGATATGCCCAGAACACGCAAACATATGGGGGTGGAAAGTAGGTGAGTAGTGGCTGCCTAGGGCTGGAGGTGGGGGTTGTATAGAAAGACAGGAGGGTAAAAGTTAAAGGGTACAGGGCTTCTTTTGGGGGTGAGGAGAATGTTCTGGAATCCACTATCTCTGGTGACAGTCGCCCAACACTTAATATACTAAAAAACATTCAACTGTACACTTTAAATGGATAGACTGTATGGTATACAACTTATCTCAACAAAGCTGCTACCCAAAAAGTGGTTTGTTCAGCTTTATCCTTGCAGACACTATTCTTAAAGATTCCTGTCCTTGTTGGTCATATTCAGTCTTTGCCTCCTGGCTGCTTCTCTGGGTGTACTTTCTACAAAGAGGAAACGCTGTGCTGCCTCTGATTTTCCCTCTTTCCTTTTCCCTGGTTCCAGTGCTGGCCACTGCGGAGCCTCACTGCTCTAAAGGGGCGCAGTGGCCGCACCCTAGTGTAGATGGTGAGAGCATGGGCTCTGGAGACAAACCATGTGGGTCTGAACCCAGCTCTACCACTCACGGGGTGTGTAACCTTGGACAAGTTATTTAGCTTTTGCTTTCACTTCCATATCTGTAAAAAGAAAATCATAATGAGGAAAAACATTAGGGAACATCAGAAAAGTACCTAGATTAGTAAGGGCTCAGTGAAGGGCACTTCCTTCTCTTCTTTTCATTGGTCTGAGCAATGGCTGTGCAGCCAGCGTGTCCTTGTTCTCCTAGAACCTGTTTCCTGCCTCTGTGGGTGCTTTTGCGGACGCACCCGTAACTGCTAACACCCTGGACGGTCAGCTCATCTATGTTCATGGGCTCAACCATCAAGCTGCGTTCCTCCCACCGGCTGATGTCCTGAAGCTCCGACCGCCTGCCGGACAGGTCTACGCTGGTGGCCCACTGGGGGGGCTTGGTAAGAAAAAACCCAACTCTTCTTTCCCTAACTCTGACTCCTTACTGGAGGTGGTGGCACAACGATTCTACCTGTCACCAGGATACACACCTGCCCACACATCCCATCCATTACCAACTCCTGCCAATGTTCCTTCAGAAACAATTCTTAGCTCTGTTTCATCACCTTTTCCCCACCTTGGCTTCAGAGCAGAATCATCTGGGCAGCTCTGAACGCCCCCCCCCCCCATGCAGACTATGGTTTAGACCATTAAAAAAAATTTTTTTTTAAATTTATTTGACACAGAGAGAGATCACAAGTAGGCAGAGAGAGAGAGAGAGAGAGGAGGAAGCAGGCTTCCCACTGAGCAAAGAGTCTGATGCGGGACTCGATCCCAGGACCCCGAGATCACGACCTGAGCCGAAGGCAGAGGCTCAACCCACTGAGCCACCCAGGTGCCCCGCTTTAGACCATTTAAATGAGGACGCAGGCATCAACAGTTTTTTTTTTAAAGCTTCCCAGGTGGTCCCAGTGAATTTCTCATCCAGGCTAGAGAATCTGATCCAGCCTTTGGTCCGGCTCTCAAGCCCCACCTTGCACTGATTCTGGCTTTGCACTTCCACTGCGGCCACAATGAACTGCTTATAAAACCACCCCCTCCACTGTCTCTGTCCGCCGTACGCTTCGCCATCCCGTCCATCGGGCTCACTCCTATTTATCTTACTGGTCTCCCGGTTGCCTCCCCCAGGAAAGCTTCTCTAACTCACCCAACTACAATGAATGAGGTATTCCTCCCTCTGTACTCTTGTCGTGCCCAGTGAATGTTGATCACTGTGCTTACTAGTGTGCTGTTCTAGAATTATCTGCCTGTGTGCCTGACCCCCCTCACAGGGCAATGTGCTACCTGAGCCCAGGACTAGCTGACACTTGTTTTCATATTCTCAGCAGTTAGTCCCTGTCTGGCCTTATGCAAAGACTCAGTTCCAGAGGTGAGGAAAGGTTTTCTGGAAAGAGGTTGTTTATGCCAGACACTGACGGATGGGTTGGATTTCAATACATATTTTTTCACTCAAGGTGAAACCACCAACTTGATAATGTGTAAGTGTCAGACTCTACTTAAGTCTGGGGTCTCCATGTATTCACTACAATTTCTTATACATAGACTCTTGGTTTTTTGTTTTTGTTTTTAATTTTATTTATTTATTTGTCAGGGATAGAGGGAGAGAGAGCAAGCGAGCACAGGCAGACAGAGAGGCAGGCAGAAGCAGAGGGAGAAGCAGGCTCCCCGCTGAGCAAGGAGCCTGATGTGGGACTCGATCCCAGGACCCTGGGATCATGGCCTGAGCTGAAGGCAGACACTTAACCAACTGAGCCACCCAGGCGTCCCTAGACTCTTGTTTTATACTAAGAATGTTTTATCTTGGGTTTGCAATGAGGATCAACTTGTAAGTTCCCTCCAATTTTTTAGAAACAAGATGGAGTAAAAACTATAAATAACATAGTAGTCTATTACCCTAGATCATATTTTCTTTTACTTTCAAATCAAACTTTCTTCTGCTTTTGAGATACGTATGATTATCTTGGATCAAATTATCTCTATCTTGACCATTTAAAAATTTCTTTTGCCTACTGTAATATGAAACAGCTTGCTGGCCTGTACCCACAGACTATGTCAAGGAAAAAGAGAAATTCCACAGAAATTCCATCACGACTACATATAATTACAAATACGTTTCAAAGGGTGCTTCAAAAGAAATACACAATACAAGTAATGTAGTTTGTGTCCTTTTAATAAACACACTTGCATAGTTATATTACAATTTTGTAAAAATAAAAACAGATGACCTCATGCCAAGCGTGCCCAGCATCTGCACAATCTCAACACCTTTAATACTATAGTTTTAAGACACACAAAATAAAAATTTAAGGCAAAAACAGCACTTTGCAACAATTTAATAACTTATTACAGTAGCATCACAGCAGCATCCAATAATGCCACTTCAGGCAAAGTCTCTCAGTATTTCCATTATAGATTCTATTTACAAAAATTTATAACTAGGTAAAATTTATTCTAAGAAAACTTGGCAAATAAAGCTGTGGACTGGAACTGGCATTTCTTTCTCTACTTTTCCTTCCCCCACTTTCTTTTAAACTGTCACTATTCATTTTGTATTTTAAAATAACAGTTACATTTTTAAATAGTTGTTCTACTTTAAAATGACTCTTTTAAGATAAAGTTTTAGAGGAAACTATATAATGGGTGGGACTGACTTAAATTTTTAAATTTGCTAAAAAAATCAGCTTCAGTTTTAGAACTTAACTTTTTTCATCACTGGAAAACCTATCAGGTTTAATCACATACTTTAAAAATGATTATCACAAGTGCTGTGAAATGTGTAAACCTGGCGATTCACAGACCTATACCCCTGGGGATAAAAATACATTATATGTTTATTAAAAATTTTAAAAATAAAAAAAAGAGAATTTACCAGCAAAAAACAAAAAGAAAAAAGAAAAAGATTATCACATACTACAATCTTGAAATAAACAGCTTTAAAAAAAAATTAACAGGTATTTGGAGTCTTCCTATGGGGTTCAGATTTATCCCTATTTTAAAATTCTGTGTTCCTGATAAACCGTTTCCTTCTAATGCTTCTTTCTAAGCCAACTGAAAGCCGCCTCTCATCCTGAACGAGGAAGAGAGCAAACAACGCGGCGGAACGGGAGGTCCTGTGAAGGACCGGCTGCATGCGCTTTTAAGAAGGATTTAGGTTACTTTTACATGTCATTCAGTTTCCTTTACTTTTAGCTTTCTCTCAAATATATGGCAAAATACCTACACAAAGAGTGGTATTTCAGGAAAAACAGTACACTTATTTTCCAGACCAACATCCAGCTTAAGTATGCCCTTATGGGATTTGATTTAGTCCATGGGTACCTGATGAATGTATTATTTTTCTGACTGATTACAGATGCTAAGCTTTCCTTGAATGTCATTCTTGATAAATTATATTTATCAGGGTTACAGTGAAGCGATTTGAGCTATAAAAATACCTTTGAAATAATTTATCAGTGTATTAGATAAGCCCAAATTCAAAATTAGAAAGAGAAAATGTTATACTAAATTGTGTGGCTAATTAGCAGAGGTCTGATTTCCACTCTCAGGGTTTAAAATGGATTTAAAGTAACTGTCCTTAATCTGAACCCAATCAAATAGTGCAAAAGCAGAAAGTTCAGAAAATAAAAGGCAAGACCAAGTAATCCATACAATCTGGAAGATCAGCTGAATTCACAAGGACTCAGTCTTTGTACTGTCTCCTTTAGTGACTGCAGGCAATCTGTTATCCCACCTGTAAAGTGTTATTATTGCTTTCCTATTAACGTCATATTTTATAAAAGTACCATGATGATGCCAAATACTAAAAACTGAGGTGGTCTAATAGTTAACTAGAAATCCCTGCTCCATGGAACGCACATGTACATCATACATCCCAGGAACGGTAAGCATTTTGAAACACAGACATTTGAACTTTGTAAAGTTCTACCTAAACTGTTGATTCTTTCTCAAGAAAAAAGTTATGATTTAGGCAATGACTGAAATTATTCATTCACAATGTATAGGCACATTAACATAAATATTACACAAAATACGCCTCTAACTGAAACTCAGAGATATAAAAACATATTTCACTCTTCTTAAAGAACTCTGTGAGGAAATAAGACTCTGATTGTATGTACACTTTTCCTGATAATACTCTGACATTCATGAACAGTAGATTGCACTGCAGTTTGTAAACATTTTAAGTTGCATAAACTTCTCATTGATTTTCAAATATAGTTTAATACTGCCTACTAATACCCTTTTTTCTTTCAGCTAGGTACTCTCACATCATTTACTTATTTATAATAATGTTTATTATCTTTAAAGTGTTTTCTGTTCAAGGAAAAGGAGTAAAATCCTATGCCAAAGTAGCCAATGTGTCTGAAGACGAGATATGAGACAGAGAATTCTGGGTGGTAAAACCAATCTTCTAGCCTCAGAGCAGCTTCATGGACACAGAAAAATGCTGCTCTCACACATCTTTCCTTCACTCGAATTCAGTTGAGACTGAGCAGAGCCTGTATGCCTGCCTCAGTGGCATTTACACTCTTCAAGGATTCCTTATGATTTTTACTAAATACATTAAGAAGAACGTCAACGCATGTCCTTTTATGACAGGTAGTCACCTCATTAAAATAGGTATCATAAATTTTGACTTTAGAATGTATTCTAGATCTAAACGCTAAGGCAGGGAAGGTTTCCTATCTCACCGTCAATGATAGGAGTCTTTCATTCCTCCAAGAGTCCATTTTTAGGTCCCCAATAGAGAAGTAACACCTGACTGCTACAGCACACGGTGCAGGACCTTCCTCAGCTCAGAGCTCACAGACCCTAAGGAACTCCCACAGTACAGTGCCCGTTTGTGCGTGGCTGAGACGGAGGAAACATAGCCCACTCTGCACATCCTGCTGGGATAGGCTGCTTTCCTCTTTGCTGAGAAAAAGCTTCCCAGAAGTGTTATTGCTCCCACCCAGAAACACACAGAAAATACAAAAAAGGTTATTTCCAGTTCTTGGCCTTTAAACGATTTCAATATTGGTTCTCATGGTGGCATATTAGAAAGTAACAGTAAACAGTGCATATCTGGGAGCAAATCACATATTGAACCAGTTAAGAGCTCACTGTGATTAGGATCAGATCAAACATAAGAGCAAAACATAAGCAAGTTTTATCTGAACTGTAATGAATATACATGTTGCAGTAACATTAGAAAAGCATGGCAGCCCATTCCGAACCAGGGAGAATAGTTTGTGCAAATAGTGGGTCTTTGTGTGTTTGAACTCCCACCATGTAAGGGCAAACTCAATATGCATGCTAATGACCTACAATTACCAAATTAAAAAAGAAGAAAAATGCTAAAGGATGCCAGAGTGAACAGCAGGGAAAGCCACACAAAGACCCACTATCCTTTAACTTGTTACAAATAAATTTTAACTGTAAATTAGAAACACAAAGAAATAATCACAAGTGGCTCTAACATTCAAACGGAGTTAATGAATTGTGTAGGAGAGATTTGATCAGGGCTGCCTGCCCTGCCTCCACGCTAGAGTCAAACTTGGATAGTGGGTCTCTGGGGTGCTTTCACACTGGAAGACAACATTGGGTCCTATAAAAAGAAAAATGAGGAATAAAATGAACATAAAGCAAATTAAGTGGGTGAGAAAAAAATTTGACTAGTAACATGCAACATCAACTAAACAAATCAGAACTATTAAAATCCTCAATCTTTAAAAAACATCCTAATCACATAATAAAATGAAAACAGTAATTGTTAAGGGCCCAAGAAACACAAATGGTAATCTAAAATTTAACCAGTTTTCACAGACTCATATACTCCTGGCTGTTCTTCCTTTAGAACAGTTTTTATCTCTTCTTTGTATTCCTTATTATATAAGACTTAATTGGAAAAGAGTGTTCCTCCACTGGAAAACAAGAGAAACAACAACAACGCACTTGGAAACCTGTCCCTTCACATCCTGGAAAAGCCAAACGTACCGCTGCACTGGGTGTCTCCAGGGTTCACTAGCCAAGAAGCTTCCATACCCCACAGGTCTGACAAGTATCTTCCCCTCCAGGGGCCAGGGAAGGTACCTCATGCATGTCTAGTTAATGAGATAAGCGGGCAAGCTCTGGAAGCTGCCAAACCAATCAGCAGAGCTTACAAACGGTCATGTAGATAGCCCACATTTTGGGGGGATGTTCGAACCATAAAAAACTCGACTCCTCCCACATCCAAATTGAGAAATTCAGTTGCTTTATCTAAAGGAAAGACTTCTCCCAGGATCAGAACTCTTTTTGGAGCTACAAGCTCTACAGTGAAAATAATGCTCTAATACTTCAATTTTATAGTATTTATAATTTTATAGAATTTATAGTATAAATTCATAATACTTGCACTGAATCATAAGCATCTCTCAGATTGACTGGGTTACCATTTATGTGTTCTCAGAAACTAAAATGAAAGGCTAATAAATATTTTAGATAATTTCACAATGATAAAAATACAAATCATGATGAATCATGATGTATTCTGTAAAAAACAAAACAAAACAAAACAATCAAAATCAAAAGGGTGGGGGGAAAGTGACATTTTATAAAGGTAAAAAGCATTTCTAAGTGCTGTTTAATTCTCTAATTATTACAAATATAAGAAAGGCTAGGCAATTACTAAGAGATAATTTTATAAAATACCGTATTTCATACTGTGATCTGGATCCTTGTTCTAAAAACAGTGAAACAGATCTTGACTCATGTATCTCTTATGGCATTAGGCATCTTAAAAAAATCACCTACTAAGAGTTTTGCAAACAAACAGTTTAATCAGGTTTTTAATTCTCTGCTAACCTGGATGTTGTGTAAATATATGGATATTAAATGAGAAGGTTGCAAAATTAATAGCACCTGTACTCTCAAAGGGTAATTTGAGTAAGTGAATATGGTAATTACTGGCTGCTCTTTATTAAGCAGAAAAAGATCATTAGAGGTGAAAAAAGGATGGTGGTAAAGGGAAGTTGAAGTATAGACTGCTCTTTAACTCAAGAACCTGTAAAAGAGTTGGCATCTTTTCAGATACGGTCTAATAGTAAGGTCTAAAGCTAAAAGAAAAAGTATTTAAGCAGTATAACTTTTGATTTTGTGAAAAAATTTCTTTTGCAATTTACTGCTTTCATCACTAATATAGACTTGCTAAGAAGAGTGCTGAGTTTGAGACATGCCTGGGGACAGAATGTGCTACATATTAAAGCTTTTGTACTAGCTGAGAGCAAACAGTTTGGTATTACTCACACTGTTGACTTGGATCGGAGTCTGTTGTCATCTTAACATAGTTTGAAGGAAAGAGACCAGTCACCCCGTTGATTTCGCCCTGCCACCAGTCAGGATCATCTTTGTTCAAAACATTGATCAGCTGTCCCTTGGAGAAATTCAGCTCATCCTCGTTATTTGCCACATAGTCATACATGGCAATCACCTGACACACTACCAGAAAAAGAACAAAATAATAGATTAATTATTCCTACAAAGATCCCATGTTACAACTAGGCTAAAATTTCCCTTGAGCTGCTCTCTCTCACCCTCCTTCCTCCATTCCTTATTTTACAAAACAAGGCTCTCCCAGCTACAGTTAATCCACATGAACCACTACACTTTACGTATGAGAGCAGAGGAATTCCACCTTGAAAAATTTGAAGCAATTAAGTGGTTGGTTCAATTATCACCGAACAGTTGACTGTTTCCACACAGAACTTTCTAGAAAGGAAGTTCTCATTGGGTAGAATTATAAAAAGAAATAATTTTTACTATTTTTCAAAGTTTCTGTTAATCTAAGAAGTTGCTGAGTTTCAACAAAACTTCTAGAAGCTGCGACACAAGTTAACCCACTGCCGTACCAGGATGAAAGGCAGGTGTAGTTCTTTCACTGCTTGGACCCAAAAGTTTAACGTGGCTGGCAGGAAACCATCCTTTCTGTCGCTTTTTTCCTCTGGCCTGTAAGATCAGCAAAAGGAATATGAAAGATGAGATTAAAAACAATTACTGAGATATAAACTAAAAAAGGCTGTGTAGTAAAGAATTTAGCCCTGTCCCAAAAGAGGTATGAACTCTACCTTTGGCTCCTGGGAGGTCATCTCTAAACCTGTGATATGTCCTGATTGCTCAGTGTCTTATTTTTTCTGGGGGCCTTGACCATGCCAGATAGTCTAACAATGTGACTTATGGTGGATGCTTTGGGTCACATATTATGAACTCAACCCCCAGAGGGACTGGAGACTCATTTAAGCTATATGGGCAGAACCATGTCTATGTGATGGAACCCCAGTAAAATCTCTGGATACCAGGTCCTGAATGAGCTTCTTTGCTTGGCAATACTCGGCAGTATGTGTTGTTGCCAGGAGTTAATGTTGTCCATGACTCTACTGCGAGAGGACAATGAAAACTCTTGTTTTTGGAACTGTCCTTAAATCAGTCCCATACCATATATCTCTTCTCTTGGCTATTTTTTTTTTTAAGATTTTATTTATTTATTTGACAGACAGAGATCTCAAGAAGGCAGAGAGGCAGGCAGAGAGAGAGGAAGGGAAACAGGCTCTCTGCTGCGCAGAGAGCCCGATGTGGGGCTCGATCCCAGGACCCTGGGATCATGACCTGAGCCAAAGGCAGAGGCTTAACCCACTGAGCCACCCAGGCGCCCCTTCTCTTGGCTAATTTTAATCTAAATTATTTTGCTGTAATAAACCGTAACTATGAGAAGAATAATTTCAGTCCCTTGTGAATCATTCTAGTTAATTACTGAACTTGAGAGTGATCTTGGGGACGTCCAAACTTAACAACTGGTGTCAGAAATTAGGGTGGTCTTGGGGACTGCTGAACTCTGCAGTGACCTTCCAGGTTAGTATCATACAACCAGAAGACTCAATATGCATCTCCAAGTAGTGCTGAAATGCCATTGTAGAAGGCTACTAGGAGGCCTTTGGGGCTCAGAGTACTCTGCATATTTCACACAAATAATATTTATAAACTAAAAACACTTTTCTAGAGTTCTCTTAGTAAGTTCAAGTTAACCTTAAAATGGTACAGTGCACAATGAACATCTCTTGGAGCTTTGTTAAAAATTAATACAGAGATCACAAATACAATTTGTGGAGAGCCATATTTCCCATTTAGTTGGGTTGATCCTCAAAGCAAAATAGGAAGATGGGATTTCAGGGGGTTATTCAAGATACTGAACTTTGAACCTCCACTGCTCTCTAGGAACTGTGTAAGGCTGATCTGCAAGAACAAAGCTGTGTTTATCCTCCATGTTATAATCACATATCAATCTTACATAAAAAGACAGCTATTATACCCCTCATCATCTTTTAATCTTAAAATGCTTTTTAGTTTTTCTAGTAAGGAACTTTTAGGAGAAAAGAAGTCTCTTTCTGAATCAAGACGTATGCAATAACTGTCTCTAACATTTTAGGAAAAAACTAGGTTCACTTATGCCTACATTTCCTTTCCTTTCACTGCTGTTTCAAAAGCATAAGACTATGGTGGGCAAAGTCCAACAAGTTTCTCAGTACATAGTCTGGATCATGTTTCTTTTCCTGGAGAGAGGCTATACCCTGGGGTTATCCCAGGCAAAGGTGATGCTATGCTTTCCTTTAAGAAGGTGACCTGTGGTTTATTAAAGCAGATATTATTGGAAAACAATTATGTCTATATAGAAAATTATTCTTCATATTGTTACTTATAATATCAGCTCAAATGCGCTAAAAATGAACAGGGAAAATACTAGAGGGAAAATAATACATTAAAATGTTAATATTGATTACCTTAGGTGGTATGATTATAGGTGATCTAAAAATTTTTAATTTTATTTTTTAATATGAACATGCATTACTTTTATAATAAAAATGATAAATGTTACTTCAAGGTTATTACCTGTAATTCCCCTTGCCACCACCCGCTTGAATTTTTCTTTAGGATTAATATTAACTGCCCTGGTGCGAGACTTAGTTGTTCAGAACCAGAAGCCACATATGCTGAAGTTACTTGAGCAATCTCTGAAAAGAAGACAGATAAGAAACTATGAATTCAAGACAATTAAAACACTATAGTAATTTTGCAACTTCATTATTATACATACCAGGTTTCTTGTTTGATGTTCCAGATTTGCTAGCACTCCCAAAACTCTGTAAGAAAAAGACATACTGTTTTACCATTTTCTAATAATCCAGATGTAAGAATGCAAAGGTTACTAGGAATTAGAGATTTCTAATTCCCAGGACTGTTTCTTTAAATGAAGATCAAAATAACAATTAGTCTTTTTTTTTTTTTAATTTTATTTATTTATTTGACAGACAGAGATCACAAGTAGGCAGAGAGGCAGGCAGGCAGAGAGAGAGGAAAGGAAGCAGGTTCCCTGCCAAGCAGAGAGCCCGATGCAGGGCTCGATTCCAGGACCCTGGGATTGTGACCTGAGCTGAAAGCAGAGGCTTTAACCCACTGAGCCATCCAGGTGCCCCAACAATTAGTCTTATATTAACCAAGTAAGTAAAGAATCCAAAACATTAATTATGGGGAGATCTGGTCTACTAATAGACATTATACACAAGTGGTTGATGCTGGCAGCCAATGATTCAACAAGAATAGCTTATTAAATGCATCTTTCCTGAATACCAAATGTGACCAGATACCTCTCATTTATCAGGTTAGCATCAATGCCCACCACCTACAACATACCTTAAGGCATATGTGAGTTTTACTGCTGCTACCTAGGAGTCAATGTTTTTAATTCTTTTGCATATTCCACCTGAACCTGACATAAGAACAAAAAAATCCATGCCCTGGGTAGCAACTATAACCTCAGTCTGACGTTACAGGACAGTTGCACCAACAACCTTTCTTCATTTCAGGAATCTGAACAAGCAAAGGGAAGGAACAGAACACCTTTCTTCTGTGAGTGAACACAGCTAGAGTGGAAGTACTGAGGCTGAAGAGATGTTAGGCAAGGGCTAACGATTTCCGAGCACTTACACGAACAGTATTTAGAAACCACCATTTGTGCAACAGATGTGGGTTACAGCCAATGAATTTTACATATAGTCACTTATTTAATTCTCACAACAACCCTATTAAGTATTATGATTATCCCCATGTTACAGAGAAGGAAACTGAGGTACAGAAAGGTGAAATAACTTGTCCAAGGCCTCTAAGTGTTAGAGCCTGAAGTCAACCTAGATGGTTCTCACCGGGCAGTTTGTGGATCCCTGGGGACGGTCCTTGCGCCCCTTTCAAGGGGCTTTTTCATTAAATAAAGACCTTTTTCATTCACAGTATTAAGACATTAATCGCTTCTTTTACTGTGTTGACATTTACCCCAAGGAGTAAAACTGCTGATGCCTTAGCATGAATCATGACAGCGGTGTGAAATTATACTAGAGGTCACAGTATTCTTCACAACCACATAATCACAGGACAAAAATGTCCTCAGTCAAGCAGTAAAAATGTTATGAAATCTTAGTGAAACATGATCTTTTTTTTTTTTTAAGGATTTTTTTTTTATTTGACAGAGATCACAATTAGGCAGAGAGGCAGGCAGGCAGGCAGAGAGAGAGAGAGAGAGGAAGGGAAGCAGGCTCCCTGCTGAGCAGAGAGCCCGATTCGGGGCTTGATCCCAGGACCCTGGGATCCTGACCTGAGCCAAAGGCAGAGGCTTTAACCCTCTGAGCCACCCAGGCACCTGAAACATGATCTTTTAAAAATTCTGTGTGACTAGATGGAAGCAAGCCTACAGCGTTTCCGCAGCATACTGAATAAAAGATGGCTATCTGAAGGAGAAGCACTTGTGTTATTCAACTGTGAGATGAACTGGGGTTTTCACGGGACGTTTTTACTTGAAAGAACAACTAAAGACAAACTCTTCAGACTCGGGATTTAGCAGACGTTTTCTCCAAGATAAAGTATGTCTGTCACATCAAGGAATACAGCTGACGGGACTTGTGGCCAATGATCCAATTCAAGATTTCAAGAGAAAATTGAAATTTTGGAAAACTTGCATCTACCACCATGAGTTTGACAGTTTCAAAGTATATGAAGATTTTCCCATGAGATCTATGGTGATATAAACAAATGAAATTTTTTGATATTGTATAATGAAATGTGGCAATACAAGGAATATTTGCATAACTCAGGGATTCCATCTTTACCAAATGACCAATGCATGGATTAAAAAATCCATTCAATGTCAAAACAGAGTGGTGAATTTTCATGTAACAGTAAGAAATGTTCACTGACATGGCTTTAGATTCATGTGTAACTAACCTATAACAATTTAACACTTACTAAGTTTTGGTATAGTAATATCAAAGCATAACCACAGGCACCAGAAAATGTTAATAAATCCTCCTGTTTTCTCCCATATCTGTGTGAGGTTGAATTTTCTTCACGTGTCAACCAAAAAAATGTGTCACCACAGACTGAATACGGAAACAGTGAAGAATCTAGCTGTCTTCAAGGTAAGCCAGACATTAAAGAGCTTTGCAAAAATACAAAACGATGCTACTCTTTCTAACAAACTTTCTTCTTTGTTTTTCATAAGAACCAAGTTATTTATATTACCATATAATGGATTTACTTTTGTTACTTTATTTTTTAAAAGACTGTTTATTTTTCAGAGGGAGTGAGCATAGGCAGGAGGAGTGGTAGACAGAGGGAGAGGCGGTCTTCCCGCTGAGCAAGGACTCTGTCCCACCCCCAACGTGGGACTTGGGATCATGACCCGAGCAAAAGGAAGACACTTTAACAGACTGAGCCATCCAGGCATCCCTACTTTTGTTACTTTAAAATAAGTATTTTTAAAATTCTACGGTTTTAATTTCTAATATGGAAAACAGAACTATGTGTAACCCATATATATGTGTATTTTAACCTATATATGTATTTTTAAAATACATTTAATAAAAGATTTTATTTATTTATTAGAGAGAGAAGAGAGAGAAAGTGGGGAGTGGCAGAGGGAGACGTAGAAGCAGGCTCCCCAACGAGCAGGGAGCCCAACGTGGGGTTCCATCCCAGGACCCAGGGATCATGACCTCAGCCGAAGGCAGATGCTTAACCAAATGAGCGACCCAGACATCCCCCACCCATACAGTTTTAAAAACTCTTTAGAGTGCCCAATAATTTTTTTTAAAGATTTATTTATTTATTTATTTAAGAGAGAGTGGGAGTGGGAGGGGAAGGAATCTCACGCAGGCTCCCCGCTGAGCGCAGAGGCTGACAGACGCAGGGCTGGATCTCAAGACCCTGCTGAGATCATGACTTGAGGTGAAATCAAGAGTCAGTTGCTCAACTGACTGAGGTACCCAGGTGCTCCTAAAATCCCCAGTAATTTTTTTTTTTTAAGATTTTATTTATTTATTTGTCAGAGAGAGAGAGAGAGTGAGAGCGAGCACAGGCAGACAGAGTGGAAGGCAGAGGCAGAGGGAGAAGCAGGCTCCCTGCGGAGCAAGAAGCCCGATGTGGGACTCGATCCCAGGACGCTGGGATCATGACCTGAGCCGAAGGCAGCTGCTTAACCAACTGAGCCATCCAGGCGTCCCCCCAGTAATTTTTAAGAATGTAAAAAGTTCCTCAAATCAAAGAGTTTGAGAACCGCTGTATTGTACGGCACTAGTGGTAGGATGAAAAGAGGCAGGAACTGAGCGTAGGATGAGTCACATTAACACCAGGGCTGCAAAGATTTACAAACTCCTTGAAGGTGATCCCTGGGATCTGGGACTCCTTCCTAGCTTCAGTAACCATGACGCCCAGCTCTACCTTTGGCTCCTACTCTTAGAAATTTCATGAAATCCTGTCCCTCTTATTTAACTGGTGCCACTTTCAGTGGTGTCCTTACAACCAAAGCTTGTCTATACATGGGTCTCTGTTTTCAGTATGAATCTCAATACACAAGAATGGAATAATTTTGTTTCTATATCAAAATAACTTCACCTCTTGATCTTTTGGCTTGACATAATTTGATGGAAAAATTCCAGTTCTATCTCCAATGCTTCCTGTCCACCACTCTCCGTCTTTCTGGGTCACCAGTATTTCTTCACCTTCAATGAAAGTCAAATCTCCAGGTTCTACACTCGAATATGAATAAAGTGCAATATACTCTGTAGGAAACAAAACAAAAAGAAACGAATTTTGGTTTTAAGAGTATAGAAAGCAAAAGATTATGTTAATCTCCAAACCTTGTGTAAATTAACTAAAAAAGACCTTGTAAGTTAAGGAAACCAAATGTGAAAAGATATTAAAGTAGAAAAAAGAATGAGGCAATTATTTAATAATTTTGAGAAAAAGATTATTTAACATAAAGCTTTATCACAGGGTTTCTTCTTTTCCCTACTGTAGCATCATCACCACCGTCTTATCACAGAGAATCCAAAAACACAAATAGGTAGAAGTACCTCTACAGAGTTAAGATATGAAAGTATTTTTTCAATTTCCTTACACAAAATATCATTTAATATGCTAAGTTTTTTTCTCTCTAATTCTTTTATATATCGTTATGGAAATGCCCAATATTGACATCCGTACCAGTAGCCAAGTTCTACCACAGTGACCCGGCTCCTAGCACAATGCTTGGCACAGAGTAGATGCTCAATACATACTGACTTCTTTGGGAAAATATATTGGCTTTGGTTTCCATCCCTGTCATTACTGCTATTTAGAATAAACAGTCAATGACCTGGTTGTAGAAGTCTTTCTTAGTTTCCAGTTAATTTTATTTGTCAACATGGAATTTCATATGTACATCATAAACTAGAAATGACTAGGAACACCATCTACACCCTACTTACTATTCATGTTCCCAGTATTACTGGGTGATTTAACAAAACCAAAAATGCCTGCAAGGTTTAGGTATGCTGCAATTAGCAAGGTCTCCCCCAAACACTCCTTCCTCCCTTCCTAGACTCACTTCACAAACTCATTCCACAGTGAACCTATGTATGGGTCCAATCTGGCTGGTGATCTGAGCTCTCTAATCTTTCACAGCCATGCCCTGACTCTTAACTTTCCCTCCGTCCACAAGAGCTTTCTCTTCCCTTGTCACTATGCGAAATTCTACTCCTTGCTTAAGATGATCCAAAACTGCCTTGTCCGTGGATTCATAGGTCCTATTCAAAATTCAGTTCTATGTACTCATTACATAATTTCTTACAGTGGTATGCCTATACTCCCCAGTCTACTGTGAGGACTTGGGAAACTGTGTTTTATTCATCCTTGTATTTTTCAGGCTTTAGCACAGAAACTTTAACATAGTAGATACTGAATAAATGGTTTAATTTATCATTAAGCTAATCTTCTTGAGCAGTGATGTAAACATAAAATGTACTTCTACTATTCAACTAATTTTACAGGGGACGTACATCATTCATTTATAAAGCTATGTAAGTGTTAAATAAATGTCAGAAACTTAGGGTGGATAATCTTTCATTTTTTAGTACATTGAAATAAAAAAATAAATTATTAGTCAGCCCAAAGGGCTATAGAAAAAAATTTCTTTGTAATAATTATGATAAAGTACACCTTGATTTCAAATCCTACTTAATGACTTATATGATACACTGTAATTAAAATGCAGTTTGTAAGTAAATGTATTAAAATTGCCTAACCTGGATATCTAAAATAACAGGAAAACAAAAACCTTCATGCTATCTCACTGTAACATTTTTCATTTATGATCTTATTGAGTCTATGCTGAATTTTTATAGTACCGATTTTCCAAAAGTGCCATATGTTTTCTATAGTCTCAATCTTCACATGAAATAGCTAAGGGGCAGGTTCCTCTAAGTCTACTTTAACAGCGAAGACATGGAAACAAGGCAAATAACAACTGTGGGAACTCAGACAATGAGTCAATAGCTAATCTGACTCCCATTTAATTTACAGCTTGCCAAAAACTCACCATCTCCAACTGTATAGGCCGCAGAGGTAGGTTTCTTGTTTATAGCTGCATACAAAGCTTCTGATCTGCCAAATAAATATACAAACCGATTTTAAAAAATAATGAAACAAAGACACCAACAAGCAAAAACCAAGAAAGGCGATCAGCAGGTGTTTGCAGTACTTTCTTTTAGGGCTTTCTAAAATTAATTTAAATATTGTCTCAGTACACAGGCTAGAAATATTCTCATAACACAAAATCGTTAGGGGACTAAGAAGGGCCTAGTTATAAACCTCTAAATGTTTTAATGAAGTAATTTCAACATGATTTATAAATAGTTTTTTTAAAGTGTGAGTTACTTTGCCTTTCTAGAGGAATTTAAAAGACATAAGTGCTTTGGTAAATGGACAGTAATTTAGTAAAGCATATAGGGGGCTTGGCTTGGTATATGGAGAAACAAGAAGAACATAATATATTAATTTTAATATTTGTTTTGAGCACAGAACTTTATTTTTATATTTCAGAAACAGTAAAGCTTTTAATTTCCAATTTAACCCAAGAAACTGTCTTTAAAAATGTGGAAGACTGTCGTACTTAAGAACTGGACATCTGTAGGATGTACCAGTGCTCCCCAGGACCCTTGAGGAAATTATACAGTAAGGCAGTTCTCAGGGAACAGAATGGAAACTTACTACAGCTCATGGTCCCAGCTTAACAGACTGCCTTGTTTAAGGCATGATCTCTCCATTACTGTAGGCTTTCAAGTTGTATGCCTTATATGCTAGAAAAGGTCAGGAACTGAATGAAAAGTTAGCGGGGGAAAGCATTTAAACTTACTATCTTTGCACTTATGTCTTCTACTCCATAAAATGTTATGGTGTTTAAATAGATAATTCCTATCAAGGGCCCAGCTCAGTGCCAATATGCACCTGTCAGCTCTGAACTGCTATCACTTACAGAATTTTAAGTCTAAAATTCCATGTCAGTCTGAAGAGTAAATTTCTGCATTTGAACTAAAAATTCCTACAAAGAGTCTCAGCACTGAGAAGGTTTTTAAAGATTAATTTACTTTTTTCATCTCATCAATTAGAAAACTGCAAAGTAGGTAATTCTATACAGCCTGACAAAAAAAATAGCAGAATCCGAACTCAAGCCTCTTGATTTCCAAAGACCTATCTCTTTCGTTCAATCAGATCACTTTTCTATTTAGATCAATTTCCATGAAAAACACAAGAGACAGCTCCCCACTGCTACATTAGAGTACTTATTTCTTAAGCATCTTAAAGATGTCTGATGATCTGACTCCTCTGCACTGGGAAATAAAGGCCAGAGACCTTGTCCACTTGCTGTTCTCTGAAAATGGATTCAACTGACTGTTCGTTCACTGACTCCTCTGCTTATTCACTGAGCTAACATGACTGAGAAGCTAGTGTGCACCGTGATGACACGAGGCAGGGAAAAACTGAAAAACAAACAAAAGACATGGACCCTGTCCTCCTGGAGCGTATGCTCTAGTAAGGGATATGGTTAAGATAATGCGTAACTATAGCCCAGTCTCTTCTGAGCAGTTAGAGAGGTGTGATCTTCAAGGAATTCTGGAGGCCCAGAAACTGCAAGCCCTCCACTCTGGCAAAGTAAACCTTTATTTAAAAACTGACAATGTAAAATAAACAAGGAAGAAGTGCTCCAAAGGAAATGAAAAAGAACTCTAATTGACCTGATAGCACAAAGAAAACAACAGATCTCAAATTTTAAGCACTTTGAAAACTTTAGGAATCAGAAATAACTAGAATAAAAGATGTTCTAAAACTGATATAAATATCTGAAACACACTTTTTTCACTCCAGAAATTGCCCTCCTGGTGGTCAAACTCAAGCGTAAATGTTTTACATTCTACGGTGGACTCACTAGGGAAAACACCAACATTCACATCTCACGGAAACACAAAATGCTTACTCTTCCCGCTTGACTTCACTCCCAGGGATGATTTTGACATAAGATTTTGGAAACCATCCTCTTCCTCCATGTACCTCCCCAAACCACCAATTTTCTTGCTGCTCCAAGACAGTAATAATATCATGTTTTGAGAAGTTCAAGTGGTTATCTTTCTTTGCAGTCCAAGAACAAAGGGCCTGTGCCTTTAGGTTTTCTACAACTTGTCCCTGTGAATACAAAACCACAAAATTAAAAAAAAAAAAAAAAAGAAAAAGAAAAGGTAACCGTGACTTCTTTTTCCTAATATATAACTTATTAACTGTTTAAACAGAGACAAGTTTGGTGTGGTGGTGACTTAAGATAACCTTTATCTATCAACCCATTTAAAATGACAGATGACGGAACATTTGAATAGCCTTCTGTTTGTTAAAGACTGAACACCTACCATTCAAGGAAACATCTTGGCACAAAGGAACACTAGATTGTAGGAGAAACACTGGACACTCAAGAAATGTTTTCATAAATCCATCAAGCTGACATCATGGAACAAGTGCAAAGAGCTACTATAGCTCTTCCTACCCTCTAGTTCCTGACTCCCTCCGTGCAGTCACTATAGGTCAAAGGTCGCGCCACTAACCAATACACATGGGCTGTGCTCTCCTCCCTCCACTTCTTAGCTTTTGTTCCCCAACTTCCTCCTGGTATTCTTACTCATTCTCCTTTCCTTGCTCCTCTTGGAGGAAGGAGTGTTTTGTTGATAAGGCTCATCTCTTTACCTGTGCCCTAAATCTTCTATTATACCCTCCATTTTCCAAAAATATTTTGTAACATCATGAAGTGCCTCTAAAATAGCTAATCTCTCCACCTCTCTACTTAGTTTCTACTTCTAAATTCCTTAAAGACAGGAACTCAATCCATTTTAATTTAGGTTCTGCACCCACCACTCTATTGAACCTCTTCTTGACAAGGTCACTGATAACATCAAAGTGCAAAAAGCTTCTTCCAAACCCATATCTTCCCTGATGTCTGAACAGTGCACATCACTTACACCCCTGTCCTTCAGAAAACTCACTCTCTGGTGCTTGATGGATTCCATCTTTGGTCCAAGCCCTTTCCTTGCCTGTTTCCACATGACTTCCCTAAATTATCTTATTTATGTCTATACCTTTTCAAATCTTTAAAAAAAAAAAAAAAGATTTTATTTACTTATTTGTCAGAGAGAGAGAGAGAAAAAGAGAGCACAAGCAGGAGGAGTTGCAGGCAGAGGGGAGATGCAGGCTCCCCACCGAGCAAGGAGCTGGAGGTGGGACTCGATCCCACTAAGATCATGACGAGCCCAAAGGCAGAGTCGCTTCCTCAAATATGTATCTTAATTACAACTTTATCTCCTGAGCTCCAGTCTTGTAAGTCCGACTCTGCTTATGTGGCCTTCCCACCACATTGTCTCTAAACCAGATACCTAAGTTGCAGGTGTGGGATGCATTTTTGGAACCCACAGAACCCACTCCTCTTGTGATGCCCACCAAAGACAATGCCATCACCTTCCTTCCCGTTACTCGAGCTAAAGATCCTGAAGATACATAGAAGGGAAATCCATTTCCTCTCCATGTTTTCTCTCCTGTGGCCCGGGCTCACGCCATCCTCTCCTCCCCGGCTCCTGCAGCACCCTTCCTCCTTAATCTCCTTCCTTCACTTCCTTCCACCCATCCGGCCCCTGTACTCTGGTGGGGTTAGGTTAAAATATATACCTCTTAGAAACTTTCAGGTGCTGCCCACTGCCAAGCTGCTGGGCACTGTACCAAACATTTCACAAAGAGACCTCCACCTCTAACTGTGCTTCCTGACCCTTTCGCCACGAATCCTGTACTCTGGCCACACCATAAATAATTCTCATCCTGCAAACTCTTTGTGTTAACATGCCTCACTGATCTTCCCCAACTTATTTTTTCACAGGAATAATGTTCCTTCTCTGTTTGCTAAAATCTCGCTTATCTTCACCTTCCCACTCAAAAACCTGGCTCTTTGTGAACCGTGCTCCAATTTCCACAGACTGAATGAGATCTGTCTCAGCTGTATATACCTCAAGACTTTGCAGAGTATCTTTATGACAATACTTCTCATAATTTATAATTATTTATTTCTTTTTTAAAAAAGATTTTAAAGATTTATTTATTCAGTTGAGAGAGACCACAAGCAAGCAGGAGGGTAAAAGGGAGAGGGAAGAAGCAGACTCCCCATTGAGCAGGGAGCCCAAAGGTGGGCTTGTTCCCAGGGCTTGGAAATCATGGCCTGAATCAAAGGCAGACACTTGACTGACTGAGCCACCCAGGCGCCCCTACAATTATTTATTTCTTTGTCTCATTAGATTATGACTTCTTAAAGCAGGGATTTCTTTTCCCATTAAATTTCTAGCATGTAATGAGATGCCTGGAACGAATGGTCACATAATAAACATTTTTTTGAAAGAAGGCATATCTCTGGACTCTACTGTGATGAAGTCTGTGCTTTCTTTTCAATAATGTTCATGTAAAAATGCTTGATCTGTAATTTAGAGGTAACAGTTAGATGTAATGATCACATCTACATCAGAGGGTAAATATACATAACATAGTTCCCACACAAATAACTTTTTTAAGAACAAAAAACCAAAACCTCCCAAACCCAAAAAACTTCTTACAGCAACTATGAATTAAGAATAATATAATCAGACTTGTAACAATGACATTTTGAGCTTAGAAACCTTAACTAGTAATAACTGGATGCTATGAAAATGAATCACTGGGAAACTTCTAAGTAATAATTTCTTTACATCACACTTGGACAGTAAGAATAGAAACCAAATGCTACAAACTCTGATTAAAAGAGTAAATGATGCCTTTGTACAAAAATCTTCATTCTATTTTATGTGAATAGAAGCAATGTCAAAGAATAAAGAACACAGGACGCTCTGTCAGTTGAGTGTCTGACTCTTAGTTTTGGCTCCGGTCATGATCTCAAGGTTGTGTGACTGAACCCCGCGTTGGGCTCTGCGCTCAGCACGGAGTCTGAGTTTCTCTCCCTCTGCTCCTTCCCCCACTTGTGTGTGCTCCCTCTCTCTTCCCCTCTCTCTCTCTAATAAATAAATAAATCTTAAAAAGGAAAAAAAAAGGATAAAGCACACAAAATTAAAAATACACACCTGTCCATGAATCGGTGATACAGATCCAGGGGACACAGTACGAGTAAAAGCTGACTTTTTCTGCCATGACGTATTAACAGTTAGGTTTGTAAAAGATACATTTTGATAATCAGTCACTGATGCTGGTTGATTTGAAGAAAGTGATCTGTAAATACAACACTTCGATGTAAGTACAGTTAATCATTTAAAATCTAGTGAAGTACTACAAATTTATCAGCTTGTATGTAATTTACTTTGTGTTTAAACACAATTTGTGGGGAAAAAGTTCATGAACAAAGTACTGTCCTACATTTTTATTTATTAAATTCCAGTATGAAATTTGGAACAAAAGGGACTCTTGGAAAGCCCAGCACAGATTAGATTATGATTACATAGCAGGCTGACACAAATACCTATTAAGAATTTATACATTACCAAAAAAATGCATAAACTCCACTGTTAGCAAAAACTTACTCAGAGGAAGTTGAGGTAGCAGACACAGATACTGTAGGGGGAAGTAAGGCCTTCTTAGGAGACACAGATTTTTCACCTGATGGCATTTTTTCTACGTAGTTGCATGGAAACCAGCCAAAATTTCCTTGAAAACTACCATAAAGCCAACCAGGTTCTCCTATGGTTTTTTCATCAACCTATGGAAACAAAAACAAGGGTTAACAATGGTTAGAATGCCACGGATTTACAAAGGAAGAAAATGCAGACTACTGTATAGTAGCCTCATTTTCAGAATTAAGTCCATTGAACTAAAGAGTCGATGCCATTTTCTACAAATTAATAGGTCACTCACTATCTCTAATGACTGACAAAGTGCCTTTTTAAAATTTAATTTTTAATTCCATCCAAGTTAAATATGAAAATAGTTTACAAAAACAAACAGCATTCCACATGGTTTATGATAGAAGACCCTATCACTCATTATGCCCTGATTTCCACTCCTCATAGTAACTTGCCATTTTCATTGGTTTCTTCTGTATTACCTTCTTTACCTCTAAATAACGTATTTATACTATTTCTTGAATGTTTCAATTTTAGACATTATCTATTGGCTTTTGATAATGGAAAATCAACATTTAACTGTCTTCTACTACATCTTCTTATTCTATCGATACTGCTATCTCAAAATTTTTGGTTAAATTATATTTAATGTTTACATTATTATGATTCTGTAAATAAATTTTCGCAACTGAATTATGCCCTATTCTGATAATTACACTTACTTTCTTGCAAACTTGTTATTATCCTATAGTTAATCATTAATTTTTGTTTTGCTTAGTTTTTTCTGTTCCTATGACAGTCTTCTTGAACTCTCTAAGAGTTCTGAATACTATTTTTCAACTGGTAACACACATAGGTGGTTTATAGTTTCATTTTTTTCCCCCTTTAATTGCTGAGTAATATTACATTGTATAGATGTACCACAATTTTTGTTTAAATGCTTACACCTAGTGATGGACATCTGAGTGGTTTCCAGCTTTTGGCTATTACAAATAAAACCATGAACATTTGTCCTTGTATATTGATCTTGTATCCTGCAACCTTGCTTGTTAAACACACTCATTAGTTCTAAAATAGCTGGCACAGCTATGTAGTAACTATAAAATGGTGTTCTGAAACAGAACAAAAGAAACCCCTGCTAAAATATCATCCTGTAGATCTAGTTTAAGGCTACTTTAAAAGAGCCAATCCAGAGCACTAAAACTAAAGACAAGAACATAACAGACCCCAAGGAAGTACGCAACCTAAAGTAGCATGCTCAGCAATTTACCTGATTTAAATGTTGGTCTCAAAGCACGGATCACTGACAGTTAAGAATACTGGCGTTCGAACACTAACTTCCTCCTTTTCCTACAAACTGTTAAAAGTCTCCTTTCTTTAATACTTTTTCCTAATATTCTCTACCATTCCAAGAAGAAAAGGCCCATTCAGGGCACTTTGGTGGCTCAGTGGGTTAAAGCCTCTGCCTTTGGCTTGGGTCATGATCCCAGGGTGCTGGGATCATGCCCCACATCGGGCTCTCTGCTCAGCAGGGAGCCTGCTTCCTCCTCTCTCTCTTTCTGCCTGCCTCTCTGCCTACTTGTGATCTCTATCTGTCAATAAATAAAATCTCTGAAAAAAAAAAAAAGAAGAAAAAGAAAAGGAACATTCACTTCATCTTTAGAATTAGACCAAGCTTGCTTTGTCAGGGGTCAATTTTAACCAATTTCATATCTGTTATTTATAGCTCTGATTACACAGAGATTTACACAGAGAATTAAACTAGAAATTTTTATATAGTTCTCACAGGTTGATGGAAATTATTACTTCAAAAACAGCATTAATACATATGAACACTGGAAAAATAGGTTGTCATGGAAAATGTTGCCAGGGCTCAGTGGAATTTGTCATCTTTTTCACCTTCAAACAAATCTCTTCTGCTACCCTCATCCATTAAGTTGATTAGATTTTGCCTCCTATCTTACCAAGGATAGGGAAGCCCTCAGATCTGAGCTCACCTTCTAACTCAGCAAAATGCATTTTTAATAATCCCACCCATCCTTTCTTTCAGTCCTCTAATCTCTAAGAGGTTATCTAGTCCTTCCACTATTCTCTCCTCCTGGGCTCTAGATTCCAAGCCTTCCAGCCTTACCAAGGATCTTCCTCATCTGCATTCACTAGTCAGAATAGAGAGGTCTGCCAGGGAGACATGAGGTGCCTTCCTAAGTGTTCTGTGTTCTATATGTTGATCTGAGTGGTAGTTTCACAGATACACACATGTGCACTAATCATTTGAGCTGTATATTTACAGTTGTGCACTTTAGTAAATCCAGTATCATTAATCCTTTCCCTTTCTGCAGATCTTCTCTATCATTATTTGAACTTGCTCAAGCTTCAGCCAAGTTAAAAAAAAAAACAAACACCAAAAAACCATAAAACAAAACATAGAACAACCTCCCCTCAACCCATACACCTCACTATCATTTTCTCTCCCTTCCAACTTTCAAAAGCCAAGCTCCTTCAAAGAATTTTGTATATTCACCATTTCCTCTTCCTTCCAATTTGTTCAGGTCACTAAAATCTGGCTTCTTCACCCACCACTCCACTCAACTAGTACTGTTTTCCTCCAGGTTAACAATAGTTGTGATACTGTTAATCTAATGGTTATTATTATTATTTTTTTTTAGTCCCATCTTATTTGACATACAGACCCAGACCACTCTTCTCAAAATTCCCTCCTGCTAAACTACCCTCCTGGCTTTTTCCTACCTCTCGTTGTTTCTTTTAAGACTTCCCTTCCTCTAATAATACCTCCAGTGTTCATGTCTCTTGGGGACTGCATCATCAGTCATCCTCTACACTCATGTCAATTACCATCACAACAGAGTGATGACACTTAAACTGGCCGCCTCTGATCTCTGCCTGAGATCCCTCTATATTTCTGGATAGCCAGAGGTGTATCCACCTGCTGACTAGGAATCTGAAACTCACCCCAAATTAAACTCATTGTAACTCTTACTCCAATTCTCTCCTTCTGATCTTCCTCTCTTAGTGAATGACACTGTCATCAACCAAGGTGTCCAAATCAGGCATTTGTAACACATGACTCATTCTTTACATTAGTGATTCGGCACAGAACATAGTCGAGAAACTCTAGCTATCTCAATGTTCCCGTTGTCACTGCCACCAGACTGGCTTGATGACCACGGGCGAGGTCTGCTGTAAAGCTGGTAGCTTTCCACCACCTTCCTTCCTCAACTGCATTAGAATGTCTGTCTTTCTCATTAGACTATCAGCGGTTTAAGGGTAGAGACCGTGCCTTGTTCACTATATTTCTAGCCTAGCACAGCCCTCAAAAAATATTTGTTGACAGAGTAAATAAAAGATATAAGCAGAACTGTAAGTGGGCTCCTCGCCACATAGGCTGCATCTCTTCACTTCTGGACCAAATTCATCATTAACAGGTAGAAGATGAGGAAGGCCACCAGACTGTGGCACTGTCAGTGGTGGCAATGGTAACAGAAGGAAGGGGGACTATCTCGAGTGTTTGAACAGATGCTTCTAGTAAACTCTATGCCAAGTATCACTAAATATCTGCTGTGTAACAGATAAAATACACCAAACTGGTGACCATACAGGGAAAAATGAAAGCAGGCACTGGCTCGGTAGTCCAGGTAATAGTACCTTAATTTATTAAGAAGAAAACTGAAGCAGAGACTAAAACCCAAGTTAGTATGCTTCTAAAGCCTGTATTCTTTCCATTACGTCACAACAGCTGTATCAAATGCTATTCCCTGCATCTTCCCTTATTCATCCATCTTCTGTGGTTTGTGACTATATAATAAAGGGCTTTTGTTTCTAGGAACAAGGGACTGCATCTAATTAGAGCTACAGAACCTGCCTCCTTCAATTCTTTTAATGTTGCCGGAAAATAATCAGCTTCCCCAAATTTCACTGGTGATTTGTTAACAAAATCAGCATCACCTTTTACGATGTGAAGCAATGGCACAGTGTAAAGAACACAGGATTTGAAAATCAAAGACATGTACTTGCAACCCACTCCGTCACTGGCCTGCTGACTGTTACCTGTTGTGTAAGTCTCAGCTGCCTGACCTAGAATATGGCAGTGGTAATACGCAACTGTGCAGTACGTTGTTAGGGCCAAATTGGATAAAGTTAAAGATATGCATTTTAAATGACAAATCACTACATGAAATTATAGTCATTATTATTATAGAAAGTTATACACTTCATTGTATTAAGCTTATTCATGAACAAAAAAAGATAGTTTCCTACCTGTATTATATCCCCAGAATTAAAACTCATCTCATCATGGCTCCTGGCTTCAAAGCGATATAATGCTTTATAATTTACCAAAGCACTAGCTGGCTCACCTAAAGAGAAGATAATGGTCATTATTTGCTACTTTCATGTACATACATCTTCATGACTCAATATAAAGAACTTGTAAAATCAAAAGGAAAAAAAACTGAACATCAAATAGTAAAATGAAAATCCATTTGACACAGGCTTGTTAGGATTTAAATATCTTGTATAGTCACAGAATCGATATAAAAGCAAACAAGGACATTCATCTTCAGTAAAGTAGGAGGCAATGAAACAAAGCCATGACTTGCGAGGTGTGCCACGCGCAGGGACGTCGGGGAAGGCAGAGGAGTGGTGGCAGCTAAGCCGTGCAAAGCGCAAGGAGGCCAAGCAGCGAGGTTTGTTCTGTGGCACTCAGGGTGTAACAGGGAAGAAGAGGCAGAGAGAGAGGTCACAGATGAGGTTAGCAGTGAACAGGGTTCAGTGAAGAAAGAGCTGTAGATTAACCAGTATGGTTCTAAAAGAAAAGCAGAAGTGCTCACAGATACACTACCCTTAATAAGATTAAAAATACTTAGCTTTATTTGCAGAATAAAGGCTTTGGCTTACAGAAATTTCAACACATGTATCATCAATAAGGTTTCAAATACTTGTATATCCAAAAGAAATACAGTAATATGTAAAGTATCTTAGGAATGGATACTGAGCTGTATCATGAACAAAACATTCCTTCTGAGAAAATTTCAATATGCAAAGACTTAAAATTTTACTGTTGTATCATTAAAATAAACAGTTTAGTTAACACTGGTTGAATAAACTACAACTGTTTACTTCGATTATGAAAACCATGTCAAGGTCTGTTCATAGCTACTCAGTGATTATGATCCTCTTCTTTTCTGCAAGTTGTTTTAAGACTTCTACCCTGTCTGTTTTAATAAAACCTTCTCCAAGTTCAATTTAGAAAAAGTTTTTTTCTGACTCCAAGGTTAACATCTGTTTAAATTTTTTTTTTGCTTTTCATCATAATCTTTTTATTCTCATTGCTTTCATTGTTCTGTCTCAGAAAAATCAAGTCTATTATTTCTATCCTTATCCTTACACTGCTTCTCCTCCACTTTCCGCTCCTCTTCTTGAACTTTCTCTTGTGTTTTTTCTTCCTGGAGTCGCTTTTGTTTTTCTTCTTCCTCCTTTCTAAGACTTTCTCTCCATAAGGTTTCTTTTCCTTGCTTTGCTTTCCTTTACATAAAAAAAAGAGAGAGTTTGCATAATGTCCTAAAATTTCTGTTATGCAAAATAATAACAAAATAAAAAATATCAGATCTTATTCCTCACAAACTATAGGAATATTACATATTTCTTATGTACTTATATATAATCTTATGTATTTATCATATAGCTAAGACATTAGCATGGGGTGTGGAGAAACAGTGGGGATCATGGATGAAGGGGAAAAAACCAATTAATCAGGAGAGGACCCTTGGTCAAATAGATGAACTGGGGAGTAAGACTGACAATTTCTCATACCCTTAAATTCCCTCCTGTCAGCCAACCTCCCAACGCTGAGAAAAAAGGGGAACTATTCAGAAAATAAATACATAAGGTATATCTAAATGTTCTTCCCCTCTCTCCCGATTTCTTTCTTTCTCTCTAGATTTTTCACAAGGACTGTATTTCAGCTCTTATTTCCACTATCTAGCTAACCCCTGTTTTCAGGATTTGGTCATTACTGTAGAAACAGGAAATGCTTCTGGGCAGATTACCTACTTTCTATATTACCCCTTGGAAGTCTTTTTCATTGTTAGAGAGCAGGGCATGTTCCCCTATAGGTCCACGCTTCCATATGTGCTTCTATGACATTTGATAACAGCTGCAGCTTGGTTTCTAGCTGGGCAAGTTGGTCTATGCCCTACCAAGGAAGACATCTTGGCTTAATTCCATGTCTCAATTCCTATATAATCCCCAAAACTGCAGACCCACTTATTCTGCCACTTCTCTTCCTCATTCCTGGACTGTCTTACACTCATACTCCTGGTTGATTATCCCATGATTAGCTTCCCCTTGACCCTTTGCAAATCCTCCCATAACCTCTCTCACTGCAAAGAGTGCTTCCTCCAGCACTTTTTGTGACTGACATCTGGCTCTCCCTTGAGGGCCACGCTTCTCTGAGGTCCTTTCTTCATCTCAGCCACCATTCCTTTTCCTGGTGAGTTCCTCCATCGCCTTTTCCCACATTCTTCCACACTAAGGTGACCTAATCTAGCCTCTACTTGAATTCCCAGAGATTATAAACACCACAGAGTATTTACCCCATGTTTACTGGGATAAAGAAAGGCTAGAGAGTTAAAAGAATATGAAATTAAATTTTGATAAACTTTCTTATGTGTCAGTGCCTGAGAAACAATTCAGAGCCAGAAGATAGCTCAGAAGCTGGACAAAGGGCAAGGCGGCCAAACCTACACTGAAAACCTGACTCTAACCAACAGCGGAGGACAAAGAGGGAGCCTTCCTAGGCAAACGGCTAAGAAATCAAGTTGTTATTTCTAAGACTCAGCTCTGGACTGATTCGACATGTGTGTCTGCTCTGATTTCTTTCCTCTTCTATAGCAGGATAATGTGTGAGGAGGATGAATGAAATGAATGAAATGAAAACGTGTATTATTAATATGGCTTGCTGGCCTAGGAAAAATTGTGAGCGGTGATGCAATTTCAAAACACTTGCAACATCATCAGCAGAAAATTCTGACACAGTGACTAGCCATGTAGTTACTGCACTATTCCCTTATGCAACGTGCAGTGGCAGTTAAGTGGTTAAAAAAAAAGCTTCTAAATTTGAACTTCACTGTCTCTGCTCTTACATTATTCTAGTATTTCTTGTTAGCAGCCACAAAAGTGGGGGTCTTGGAGTAAGGAGTACTACAGAGCTCTGTCTGGCAGTCTCCAGCTCCTACTGGAATGATGAGGAATCAAGAACAAGGAGTAAAACCAGAGTGTCCTTGCATCACAGTCAACAGCGGCCACTCATTAAGTGTGCTGGGAGTGGTTATTCTGAAGCCGTTAAAAATAGAGGCCTACTACATGGTAATGTGTCTTTCTTGCCTTTCGAGTAACTGTTAGCTCCTTCATGGGCATTACTCGTCTACTTATCTCCAAGGCAAAGAAAAGCTGGCTCCTTAGTATTTGTTAATTATACTGATTTCTGACGCTAGAGGACTTGGAGGGGGTCGTGGCTAAGGAACATATTAGAAACAAGACCTCACAACAGAAAAAAATTATGCCGAGTCTCTACACAAATGCCTCAGATTCTGCAACTATCTTACTTCTTACTATAAATGGAGGCAACTGATAGGCTCAGTGGCACAAAGAGAACTGCATCAACATGGCATTATATACTCCATCTCATCACCCCATCTTATCACTTAATAAAATTAAGTATTTGGTTTTTGTGATCTTTTAGCAAACTTAACAGATTTACAATGGAGAGAAGGAAGTGATGAGTGTAAGACATTTGTGTTTGGCTTGCTAGCTACATTATTTTTACTTATGAGGCATGCATCAGTATTTCTATTTCTCAGGTGGAGAAATGGGATTCAAAAGGTAAAGTGACTTAACCAAGGTCATCCAAATAGTAAGTGGTAGATCAAGAAGTCTAATCCAGGTCTGAGTCCAAACCCCCTATTCTTCACCAATGGAACATAAAATTGATTACTATAATCTCACTCCCTAAAAGAAAAACTGAACTTCTAAACTTCTAAACTGCTGACTCTAATTAGCATCCAAGGATAATCCTTTTATTTCCCTTAAATTTTCATAATCAAACTAAGATATAGGCAACAAAATTAGAATTCTAATAGTAAAGTAGTATATTAAATTTATCAGCTATATTACCTTATAGCCTCATCTTCTAGTTTCTTTTTCTGTATTAGCTCTGACCTTTTTCTTTCAATTTCCTTCAACTTGTCACGTTTGATTTTATGAAGTTGTTCAAGCGCTAACTGCTGTGTGTTGTAGCTTTCTCTCAGTTCCTAAGGAGAAAATGAAAATAAGTCAATATGCATTGATTTAAATATTTTTATCTTATATACTAATGTGGCATTTTATTAAGAGACAAAAATCTGAAAGCAAGTTAAACTAAAGTAAGAAGAGTAAAAGTTTAAAAATATCTAGATGATTAAAAAGTCCTGAATACAAGTATTTAAGTCCTATAACCACTGAGGACAAATGTATGTTAAAGTCATGTACTTGTGTATTAACTATTTTCTAAGGAATAAAGATAAGCCAACTTCATAAGCCAAATCTTTGATTTGATACTTTATTTTCAATTTAAAAAAAAAAACCCAATCCATTAAAAATATGGGGAAACAGGGTGGTGGCTTAATCAGTTGAACATACAGCTCCTGCTTTTGGCTCAGGTCATGATCTCGGGGTTGTGCAACAGAGCCCTGCATCGGGCTCCAAGCTCAGCTTGGAATCTGCTTGAGATTCTCTCTCTCCCTCTCCATCTGCCCCTCCCCCTGCTCACACTGGCATGCGCTCTCTCTTGTGCTCTCTCTCTCTCTCTCAAATAAATGAACAAATCTTTTTAAAAAAACATGGGGAAACAATCTCCTTATTATTTGAAGAGGAATTTTATTCAGTCATATTTTTTATATATGTAGGTTGACTGTGTACCCATAACTTATCCAGTAAGGTCCTGAACTAAACACAGAAGCAATTATTAAATAATTCAGCTAAAACTAAAAATGGAAAAGATAATGTCTACCTAATATCATGACTATAGTAACCCAAAATAATGAGAAGTACTGCAAACAGGAATTGAAATAAATACTTGCTTATTGAGCATCTAGTTCTATGTGGTGCACATAGGGATGCACAGGGAATCAAATCTAGGGCCCACTGGCTCTCAAGTTTTTGCCTTCAAAGAGCTTGAAGTCTCAAAGCAGAGAAAAGTCCCAAAACATGGGATAGAGATAAGCACCTTAGCAGAAACCTGTGGTTACTTTAACCTGTGGTTAAACCTGTGGTTACAGCATTTTCCTTCCATCTTCTAACAGCACCTGCCCAACCCTATTCTGCGAGTTTGTTAGGAATCTGTCACTCAGATTCCACCCACTCCCTCTCAGGTGCAGTCATTTAATCTAGGCCTAACTAATCAATCACAGCACCCCACCTCCCTGGCCAGAATGACTGGTCCAAAGGACATACACATGGATCCAAGCTGAGCCAGAATCCTTTCCTGGGATTCAGATAGACTAAAAAGGGGAGAAAGAGGTCTTTTCTTCTCTAAACTCATTAAACTGGGATAAGGCAAACCTGGAGCTGTCCCACCACCAAGTGACGCCACTGGGGTGGAAATGAAATCCATACAGAAAAGAGGCAAGCAAAGACTGGAGACAGAGGGAGGGAGGCCTGTAGGAACCGACTCTCCCAACTGCATTCCTACGCCTAGGAACTGCTCCTTCCTAGTAGCACTTGTATGGACTCAGCAGTCCTGGGACTCTTCCAGTAACAACTCTTGTGAGCTTAACTATTTGAAATGAGTTTTTTTTACATGCTATCTACAGGATCTTGAACAAGAGAGTTTAAAGAGACTGGATTAAGGGCGCCTGGGTGGCTCAGTGGGTTAAGCCACTGCCTTCGGCTCAGGTCATGATCTCAGGGTCCTGGGATCGAGTCCCGAATCGGGCTCTCTGCTCAGCAGGGAGCCTGCTTCCTCCTCTCTCTCTCTCTGCCTGCCTCTCTGCCTACTTGTGATGTCTCTCTGTCAAATAAATAAATAAAACCTTTAAAAAAAAAAAAGAGAGACTGGATTAAGGAAGAGGAAAAAGCCCTCAAGAGGTTTCATGGCAAAGGTGGAACCTTCACAGTACAGCTGACCCTCAAATAATCGGGGTTGAACTATTTGTGCACACCTATACACAGATTTTTAAAAATAAATACAACAGAGTACCATAAATGGGTTTTCCTTATGATTTTCTTAATTTTCTTTTCTCTAGCTCAATTTTAAGAATATAATATGATATACATACAATACACAACATATGTATTAATCACTTTTATAGGTTAGGTGCCTGGTCAATAGTAGGCTATTAGTAGTTAAATTTGGGGGAAGTCAAAAGCTGTATGCAGATTTTCAACTCTATTGGGCACTGGCGCCCCTAACCCATGTAGCTCAAGGGTCAACTATATTTGGTAGAATGTTTTGGGGTATCTACTCACACATAATAACAAAACTAAACCAAAAAAATCCTCCAAAACAACCTCCCCCAAAACCCAAGAAATGCAATTTCTTTCCAGAAATAAAATATCTTATAAGTGGATCCTTTTAACTTGATTTAAGTGATAGATATGATCTGAGTACAATGCGGTGTAAGTGTGAAGACTACATCCAAAGTGTCTGAGATCAAGACTTGCAGCTTAAGGGGCGCCTGGGTGGCTCAGTGGTTTAAGCCTCTGCCTTCGGCTCAGGTCATGATCTCAGGATCCTGGGATTGAGCCCCACATGGGGCTCTCTGCTCAGCGGGGAGCCTGCTTCCCCCCTCTCTCTCTGCCTGCCTTCTGCCTACTTGTGATCTCTGTCTATCAAATAAATAAATAAAAATCTTAAAAAAAAAAAAAAAAAAGACTTGCAGCTTAAGTCAATAACAATAAAAATACTGCATTCAGCAAGTCTCCACAAATCTCAGCTTCAACAGTTCTCTTGGTCACACCTTTCTCTAAATTCTACTGAAAACCACAAGGATATGGTGGTTATAATCTATGGAGGAGCAGTCTGGCTTAGTGATAAGGACTCTGGGAACATCAGTCTGAGTCAGGCTCTGTCAGTGGTGTGCTGAGTAACATCAGGAAAGTTACTTGCAGTTTCCTCATCCGTAAAATGCAGTTAATTCTAGTACATGCCTCACTAGTACATGCACTCTAGTACATTTAATCCTCACAATACTGTTGAGGATGAAATGGGTTAGTATTTATAAAGTACTGGAGGACACAGAGCAAGTTCATAGGAAGTTTAGCTATTATTATTGGCTGAGGTCATAAAGAAAAAGAATTGTAAGGTTAAGAGAGAGTAAAGAGGAGCCAAATTAACATCTGATCTTCTTATGGCTGCAAGATTAGCCCTCTAACGTGTCCTGAAAGATACTGTTTCAAGTCTTCCTTCACCAGCCCATTCCTGCAGTGTCTGAGTTCATTAGCTGCCCATGCTCCCCAAGGCATCCTGTGCCTTCCTCTATCATAATCAGCGTCTCCTGACTGTATGGTTCCCTCCAACAATGGACTGAGTTTCGTGACAACAGGACTGATTTTCATCAAGGTATCTCCACCCAAAATGGTCTGGTATTATGTGGATATTTAATTAATATTTCTTAAACAAATGAGAATGCATAAACAATAGTCACACATACTAATAAGATTTGAAGAGCAGTATAAGGCTTGCCAGAAACTTCCTCTGCCTGACTGCAATAATCTTGGCAATTCCTATCACTAGACTCATTCCTCTGGATTAAGTCATTGCTTCCAGGAGGCCCTTGTTCAATAGATGAGTTAACTGAGGACAAGTAAATTAATCAGCACTTGTGGACAGTACTGTCGCAGTCTTAAGAGAATGACAGATCTTTTTCAGGTTAAGGAAGTTCTATTCTTAATTTGCTATTAAGTTTTTCATGTTTTAATCATGAATGGATTTAAAATTTTCTCACATACTTTTTTTTATAAAAAGATTTTATTTATCTATTTGACAGAGAGATACAGAGAACAAATAGGCAGAGAGGCGGGTAGAGAGAGAGAGAGAAAAACAGGCTCTCCGCTGAGCAGGGAGCCTGATGTGGGTCTTGATCCCAGGACTGTGGGAGCCAAAGGCAGCTGCTTAACCCACTGAGCCACCCAGGCAACCCATCACATATTTTTTTGCATCTAATGAGTTAAACATACTATTTTCCCCCTTTAATCTGTTTATAGGGCAAATTACATGTTTTTGTATGTCAAATCACCTTTGCATGACTAAGATAAATCAACTTTTTTGGTCATTATGGATTATCCTTTTTTATAAATTCTACATTTGTCTTTTTAATATTTTTTTAGAATTTTCACCTCTATATTAAACTGGCCCATAATGATCTTTTCTCACACTGTTCTTATATGTTTTGATATGTCTCTGATAGCTTTGTATAAGTTGGGAATAATCCCGTTTCTGTATTTTGAAGCAGCTGTGTAAAACTACACTTTATCTTAGACAAAAGGCTGAATGGTAACAGAAACAGCTATGTAAGACTAGATTTACTGGTTCCTCCAGTAAAGACTCTGTGCTTCTCTTTTAGGAAAGATTTTAAACTATAGATTTAAAATATTTTATAACAATAGAGCTGTCCAGATATTTTATATTTTGAGTCAGTTTTGGCAAGTCGTAATTTGTTCATCTACATTTAGCATGCACCAGCAGACTGAGGGGGAGAGGGAGAGAGAATCCATAAGTAGATTCCCCACTGAGTGCACAGGCTGCTGCGGGCTCTATCTCAAGACCCTGAGATCATGACCTGAACTGAAACCAAGAGTTGGTTGCTTAGCCAAATGAGCCACCCAGGCACCCCAATATGCTCTTCTAATGTTTGCAGCATTTATATTTTTATTTCCTTTTCATTCCTAATTTTATTACTACCTTCTTTCCTTTTAAAATTGGTCTTGCCAAAGGTTTAATTTTATTAATCTTTTTAAAAGAGTCAAATACTGGCTTTCTTGATTCCCTGTATTTAATGTCTTTTGTTTCATTGGTTTCCTTCTACTATTTTTGCTTTATTACACTAGTCTTTTTCTAGCTTCTTAAGGTGAAAGCTTAGCTTATACATTTTCATCTTTTTTTCCCCAATATAACCGTTTATGGTCAACTGTATAACCTTGGGCACCTTCTGTGTCTTAACTTACTCCTATGTGAAATGTGGAGAGGAATAATACTGACCTACATCACAGGGTTAATGTAAGGATTCAATAAGTAAGATACTTAGAACCATGTCAGTTCCAGAGAAAGCCCTTAATAAACCCTAGCTAATATCAATACATCTTCATTTATGAATCAGCAGCTACAGACCCCTGATATGACTGAGGAGAAGTCTGTTAATTTACACTACTCCCCACCACTCTGTTTCCCACTGTTGATATTTACTGGTGGTTAATCTACTTAGCACTTTTACAACTTAAAAATATACTTAATCGGGGCGCCTGGGTGGCTCAGGTCATGATCCCAGGGTGCTGGGATCAAGATCCGCATTGGGCTCTCTGCTCAGCAGGGAGCCTGCTTCCTCCTCTCTCTCTCTCTCTCTCTGCCTGCCTCTCTGCCTACTTGTAATCTCTGCCTGTCAAATAAATAAATAAATAATCTTTAAAAATAAATAAAAATAAACTTAATCTACTGTTTCATTTTCACAAACACCTGACATTGTGCAACTCTAAATTTTTCTTTTTATTTTGAAAACTTTCGCAGACGCTGATGATTTCACCCCAGATACCTCATCACTATTCCACGTTAACTACAACTCCAATGCCAGTACTAAATTACAGACATTTAACACAGCCATATAGTGATATTTAATACAGAATTCATATTCAAAAGTGTCCCCACTACCGTGAATACTGTCCTCAATAATAGCTTTCTCCCTTATCCATGATCTCATTGAGGGTCACACACTGCATTTTGCTGTCATGACTCTTTAGTGTCCTTTAGGAGTGGCTCTTTGGTCTCCTTAAATCATAAAGATTTCTTCCATCTTTTATGAGATTCACATTTTTAGAGTGCGGGTCAGTCAGCTGTTTCATAGATCAAATCACAATTTGGGTGTGTCTAATTTATTTCCTTACACTTAGATGAAATTATTTTTGGCAAAAATAATACAGCAGTGATGTGCTTCTTTCAGCGCAATGTATCAGGAGACATATAATGCTGGTTTGCGCCATTTTGGTAATGTTAAATTTGACCACTTGGTTTAAGATTGGTTTACTTAGTTTTAGTCCTGAGTGTACCTCAACATGACTCAACAAAGCACTCACAAAAATTTTTAAATCCAGCACCCATTTCTACTGTTCTCATTACTCAGAGAGAGTACTTATTCTGCCATCCTGGTAGAAATGGAAGATGTAACTTGCTAAACTTAAACCACTAATACGGAATACCTTTAATAGTGATAGGAAGTAATGTTATATTCTGATTTTTGCTTCAAGAAAGGATACAATGGGGGCGCCTGGGTGGCTCAGTGGGTTAAAGCCTCTGCCTTTGGCTCAGGTCTTGATCCCAAGGTCCTGGGATTGAGCCCTGCATCAGGCTCTCTGCTCAGCAGGAAGCCTGCTTTTTCCTCTCTCTCTGCCTGCCTCTCTGCCTACTTGTGATCTCTGCCTGTCAAATAAATAAATAAAATCTTAAAAAAAAAAGGATATAATATTCTTTCCAAAGGCCAGGTCTTAAAAGAGATTCGATGGACAAAATACAGCTTAGCTCAATAATGTGATATAATGTGATACAAAAAATTTTTATTAGTCATGAAAAAAAATCCTGGCAGAACGCAAATTAGCACCTCAAACTTAACATCCAAAAACCCCAAAACAAAAAACTCTGAACATCTGTGTAGCACTTTAAAGTGTTTTTACACATAATACCTACATTTGATCTTGATAGCATTCTTGTAAAATGGATAAAATGATGACCAATTCTGAGACTCAGAAGATTAAGTGACTTGTCTCTTTTTGAATTATCTACACCATGTCATTCAAACCCCAAATTGTACCACAGATTCTATATTTACTTCCACTTAACTCCACTTTCAGCTAAATTACTAAAATATCTTTATTAGATAGGAAACATTTTAAAAATTAAATGAATTAAAGGGATTTGAAACCAACAGTATTTCATGTCCATTCTAAAGGAGTCAAGAACACAAAAGCAGCATTCTGATTATGAGGAGGCAACATCAAGTCTTAGTAATGACCACTAACAACACTAGTGTGCTCATTCTCTCAGTCTGTTAAACAGTAAGGGGGATCACCCACCTCTATCCTGAATCAGAAGGGCCATCAGTAAAACTCAATTTCAGAAGCACTGTCTGTAGTAATGAGGACTAGTTAGTAAGGCCAGAATGACAAAGCCCCAATGGAGAAATTTAGGATAGAGGTCTGTGATAAGCCCCAATTTGGCTGTTGGCAGATTCCACTTTGTCTCAAAGGAATAGTACCTCCTCAATCATTATCCCAAGTCAGCGGTGGTGACCTTCAATGCACTGAAAGTACTGTGGTGATTCAGGATGATCCCTACTCATAAGAACAACAAAAAAATTTGTATGGTTCATAATAGTTCACAAAGCACTTCTGTACATACGCAATCTCATTTAATCGCCCTACGACTCTGCAAAGAAGGCAGAACAGATACTATCAGCTTCATTTTGTAAATGAAGAAAGCAAAATTTGGAGGTTAAATGACAGTTACACAGCTAGCAAGTGGCACTGGTAGGACTATAACTCATTTCTTCAGATTCTGAGGCCAATACTCTTCTCACTACTAACTCACTGCTAAAGATACGACAGTGCGTGAATTTCTCTAATGGAATAAGGGCATGTCAAATGTCTCATCTTTGGACCCACACAGGCTTTGCTGTGTGTCCTAGTGTCACTTAAGCAAAAGAGCAAAAATTACCACTGATCCTATACATGAATATGACAGGGACCAGTAGAACATAATTTCTTAAGACAAATAATTTTAAACCTTATACTCCCATTCCACCATAAATAGGCTAAAGCAGATGCTCCGCTGTCTCAAAGACCACAAATTAGAACTCACTGCCTGTCCTCCTCCAAGACCAAAAAGGCCAATTTTTTCTCTCACCTGCCAACCCACCTGGCCTTCCCTGTCACCCTTTACCGCCCAAATCCTCATCTCTAGAATGCTGTTCATCCTTGATCCGACCCAATCTCCCACCCTTCTTCTCCTCAAATCCCTCCACTGCTGGGCACCTTCCTGTTTGTGCTCAGGAAGCCCCTTACAGACCTGCATAGCTTCTCTGAATGGAAATTCCCTTAGCTCTTTGTCCTTTTGGCTGATCCCTCAGGATGCTGTTTTCCTCTGTTTCTCTCTCAGTTTACTACCACATATTCCATTTACATCAGGGTGAGGAGATAACTACAGTTATTTTCTTTGCTCCTCACTGTCCTTTCCAGACTATTATCTCTCTTCCCTTTTATGAAGTCATGCTTTCCTGAGGCTCATGCCATCTTGCAACACTGCCCTCCTCTTCCTCTTTATTGGTATCTCTTGATCACCTGGTCTGATCCTCATTCATTAATGTTCACTACTCTCCAAGGTTTTGACAACCACATGGATTGGATCAAAACCTCAACTCTCCTTTTTACCCCACTTAACTCACCATTTGCATTATTCTATGTTGAATCTTGTCATCATTAGAAACAGAACTACCACTGATGAAAGATCCCATTCTTCAAATGTAAGTTCTTATCCTTGGAGATCTTGTACCTGATACACTCAATGACCCCAACAGCTTCTCCTCTTTCATCAGCATAATTTTCTTTCCTCATACCTCTTCATGTCAGTCCATACTTCAGAGTTCCTCTTTGCTGAAATTACTGTGTCAAGATCTGCAATTCCCTGTCCCTCCCTCACTGTCATGTCTATTAAAACTTCAAACCTGTGTAAACCTATGACTCTGCTTTACCCTTCTTTGTGTTTTTATCTAAGCAGCTGAACTTTGGTGGGGAAGAAAATCATACAATTAGGCATGCTGCTTTCAATTTATTTTTTTAAGATTTTATTTATTTATTTATTTGTCAGAGAGAGAGAGAGAGAGAGAGCAATCACGCATGAGCACACGCATGAGCAGGGGGAGCAGCAGGCAGAGGTGGAGAGAGAAGCAGGCTCCCTGCTGAGCAAGGAGCCCAATGCAGGACTCAATCCCAGGACCTTGGGATCATGACCTGAGCCAAAAGCAGCAGCCCAACGAACTGAGCTACCCAGGCATCCCTGCTTTCAATTTATATTCATGACCTCCAACTTCACACAGGCATTCAACATTGCTCAGCACACGTACTGTCTTCCTCTACTAAGCATACACCCTTTACCCCCACTGCAATGTCTATTTCATGCCTACTTCTCTCTCCTGAAACAGAACTGCCTAATCTTCCCTAATCCGGGAATTTGGGAGTTCCCTAAACTCCCTAATCTTGCATCCATTCTTCTCACTACCAGCTAATAATCTTGCCTCATTAAGCCACCAGACTGGAACTCCCTCATCTTCCCATCTCAAAAATCAACACAACTTCCTGCCTCTGCACCCAACTTCTAGCCTGGCTGAACTTATTCCATGTCCTCAACTACGCAGGAAGATTCCTTGTAATGGTTCAACTTGCTTCTGATTTTAAGTCTTCGAGCTGTCAGCGTCCTACTCTCCACAAGCAAATTTAGCTGCATTCACACTCATCTTTCCTCCATATGTTACACTCAAAGACTTTTTACCTAACCCTTAAATCTATCCTCTGGATTGTATCTCAATCTGCTTCCCTTGGACTCTATCAATAACCACCACCTTATATATTCAACCTGAAGCTCTCCCTTCCTTCCTCCCCTTCCCTTCTGTCTCCTTCAAGTTTGTGTGTGTGTCTTAAAGATTTTGTTTATTTATTTGAGAAAGAGAGAGAGAGTGTGAGACAGCACAAGCAGGGGGAGCAGAAGAGGGAGAAGCAGGCTCCCCTCCTGAGCAGGGAGCTCAACTAGGGCCTCCAATGCAGGACTCCAGGATCATGACCCTGAGCCAAAGGCAGACAGTTAACTGACTGAGCCACCCAGGTGCCCCCATTTTTTGCATTTAAAAAATAGCCTTTACTTAATAGAAAAAAATACACGAAGTCACAAGTGTTCCTAGAATGTGGAATACATGTTTTCTGACAAATTCTTTTCTACTTTTTTTTTTTTTTTTTAATCAGCTCCATATATCAATCCTAAAGTACTGCATATTTTTTTGAGAACATTCAAAACCCTTCATTCACTCCACAAGTATTTACTGCCACCCTTAACCTACCATGTACTCCTACAGGTGCTGGGAATTCAGCAACAAGACATTCGGCTTGGCCAAGAAATCACCATTAAGACAGACTCGGTCAGTTACCTCACCAGCTCTGTTCTCTCCATTTCCATTCCTCAACCCCAACCGAATCTCTTCCCCATGTAAGCATATGCCTCACAGAAAGCTGATACCACCTCCAAGGGTGGTCCTGATTATTTTCTCCCCAGCTTTCTTAAGATAAAACTGACAAATAAAAATTGTGTATGTTTAAGGTATACAACTTGATGTTTCGGTATTAGTACACAATGGGAAATGATCACCCAAACTGTGTCAATGAACATATCTACCTCACGTATTTTAACCGTTTTCTCTATCTTAGCAAATCTCAAGCATCCAACACGATATTGTTAACTAGAGTCACCATGTTGTACATCACATCCCAGAACTTATCCATCTTTCCTAACTGAAACTTTGTATCCTTTATCCTTCAGGTCTTTCTTACACACACACACACACACACACACACACACACACACACAGGTTTTCCTTTGACCTCATGTTTTCTTTGCACTCTCCTCCCCGAGGTGTTCACATTCACTCAGCCCTTCCTTAACCCCCATTCATTCCTATCTGCTGCAGTTCAGCTTCTGCTCACTTAACTAAAATGGCCCTTTCAGTACGGTCTTCAACGGTCTCACGGACAATTCCATGGATATTTTTCAGGACTACGCTGACTGCTCTGCAGTGCTTTGCAGTGATAACTCTCGGAGGCCTCTTTTCTTGCTTTCTGGGACAGTACACTCTCCGGGCCACTCTCATCCCCTCTTAGTTTTAATCCTAAATTGCCTCTGATGAAAGTATCAACAAGCAGTGAAAGGCTGGAAGGCAAGAAGCATAAGGAAGAAAGTAAAACAAGAGATAAGAATAATCTGCTGGCCTGTGGAGAATCAAATGCTAACTGAAATAATCAGACTTACATGTGTGAGTACAGCCCACAAGTCATCATCAAACCTCATTTTGTAGATGAAGAAATGTAGGGTGAAATTTTTATGCAACCTGTGGCACAAGTTCTAAGACCAGATAAGCTGGCCATTCACGCTACAACCATAAAGGAAAGGCTGACACCATCTTTCCAACTTGCACAACCTTTGCTTAAACACGTGAGTTCCACTTATCATGTTCTTGTCTTCATTATGTACGAAGGCACATACATATATATGCAACTGCCCTACTGATGCAGAATGCACTCAGAATGTAGGGTCAAGGAGAGCTAAATGCAAAGCACCTTTCTTTAAACTATATTAAAACAGAAATTCATTGAGTATTTGAAATCCTCTGTGCTAAAATGACAAAGTGAGCTATTTATTTTTGCATATGATTTGAACATTTTTTATCTGAATTGCAAGCATGTCTAAACATGAGGCCTGCTAACTAGACATAACTAAAGCTGCCCCTCCATTATTGGCTATGATTTTTCCTTATAGCAGTATCAGGAAGCAGCCTGGTATATATACATGACATAACCTTGCCCTACATTTCAGAAGAAATACATTTTATTTTAAATAATGATTTTCAGTGATATGGGTAAACGATTTAATCTCCCATTCCCTTGCTTTCTTTTAAACTGAATCAGTAATCATCCCAGCAGTTAACCCAAAGCACAGGGATGTTATAGGGAAATCGGTAGTTATTTCTAAGTGTCTTGAGTTCCTTATGAGACAGGTTACTCTGGGCAACCCCACAAATTTCTGGCATTAGTCTCAAACAGGCAGTTAGACAGCAGAAGGCTATTCAAGCAAACAGAAAGAAAAAAGGTCCAAATTGTGTATGTTATTTCAAACAAAGACACTCATAAATGCAAAGAATAGTCTAGATTTTAAGAAAAGAAAACAGTAAAGTAACTCAAAAGAAAAGGAGCTAGATATTAGAAAATAACCTTAAGTAAGAGGAAGAGGTTGTTGAGACAGCTTAGCAGAGACAAAAGGCACTGCAGAACAGAGTCATCCATATTCCCACACTGTAAGATAAGGCAGATAAAAAGCCAATTAAACTATGTACAAATTTTTAAAAATTATGTAGGGATGATAACTTGGCTGGCTTATCTGTCCACCAGCAAAAAATTATTTGGTTTTCTTTAAAAATTTTTCTATAAAATATATGCTCATATATAATGTAATATTAACATTATTCACCCAAAATTTCCCCTCCAGAACTGAAGCCACCATGATCTCTTTTCTTTATAATGTTCACTCTATAGGTGGTGGAGTATTACTCTAAATAAGTCAGCAAAAGTCATATGAAGAGATAGAGAGCTGTGACTATTCCCAAATTGGAATGATGTGCCATCAGTCTGGTTTTTACCTTCTAATACTTCTTTCAGAGGTATGGCTTCCATATACAACTAATACTGCACAGAATGGTAAGCATGCAGTAGATGTTTTCGACATCTGCTCTGCCAATGCAGCAAATAATAGATCATGAACTTACTTTTCATGCAAAATTCAGAGTGCCAGATTATGCTTTGGATTTCACTGATTATTGCATTACTTAATAAAGGTTAATTATATTATAACAAAGAAACAAATGAAAGAATTTAGTATGTTATAAAAGCCTCTACCATTACAACTATTTTAAATAATTTTCCGTATCTACCATCTTAGAATTTTGCCCAAGATCATGTTGCCTGAGATCAACTTTCTAAACTGATAAAGGCACTTATTCTTTACAGGTACAGATACCAATAAAAACGATCAAGAACTGGAAACCATGGTAAATGACTGCTTTCATTACTTAACCATGTTTATAGTATCTACAGAGAACATCAAAAGCAATCTTGTAAACCTGGTATAGCTCAAATTATGAGAAAAATTATGCAAATATACTACATATAACAAAAATAGCTTTAGTTACTCATTCCACTAAATCAAAACAAGGACAGTAAGAAGGCAGCTAACTAAAAATGAATATTATGGAAGATAAATACCTTTAGTTGATTGTTAAATGAATCCATTTCGGATAACTTAGATGCAGTTTCTTTTTCAAGAGCGTCTAATTGTTCTTTAAGTCTTTGGCATAATTCTTCCTTTTCCAATGATTTTTTATGAAGCAAATCAATCCCTAAATCTGAAATACAAACATCAGATAGTTTACACTTGGCAGAAATTCTTCTGTTACTACTGGTGATTGACTTTTACTCTCACAATATATCTAAGTCAAACTCCTATGATGCACACCTTAAACTTGCACAGTGGTGTATGCCAATTATATTGTAGTAACACTGGAAAAAAAAGATGTATAAATATAAAATTACTCTATGGTTGTCTACATATTTTTTAATTATATAAGTTATATAAATTATTTCATAATTTATATAACTATTCCCTTTTGGATTGCCATTAGGTTGTTTCTAATTTCCTACACACTCTCAACAACACTGGATATTATCAACCTTTTTTCATTTTCTCCAATGGGCAAAAAAAGAAACCTTATTGTTATTTTAATTTGTATTTCCTTGATAACAACTGAAATCAAACCAACACCTATTTATAGGCTCACTGGCCACCCTCTTGGATTGCCTCACCCCATCCACTGCTTTTTTTCTTTCTGTTGGGTTGTCTTGATTTCTGATCTACAGCAGCTATAAATTCTTGTTGTACTGTAGTTCCAATGCTGCACTGTTTATCGATGTCTTTCATCATGAAAAAGTTCATTTTTGTATCATTGAATCTGTAAATATTTTCCCTCATAGCTCTAGGGATTACTTGAAGAAATGTTTCTGACAGTGAGATTATAAAAAAGTCTTCCTTTGTTTTTATAACATTTTTTCCAGAGGTATTTTTTTTTATGTTTAACCTCTTAGCTTACCTAGAATTTATTTATGTACATGGATTGAGGTAAAGAGCTTCCCTACCTCCCTTTCAGAGCGTCAACTGTCCTCCTCCAGATCACTTATTTGGAAGCCCATCCTTTCCCCACTGGTGTTAAATGCCAAACTTATCGGACTCTAAATTGTGAGCTATATCTCACAATTTAGAGTACGATAAGGCATATATTTAGTTCCATCATTCTATGTTTCCTTTCTGATCAATAATACGCTACTTTAGGGACTAGAGCTTTCCTAACATGTTTTTTTTTTTAATTTTTTAAAATTTAAATTCAACTAATTAACATAAAATGTACTATTTCTTTCAGGGGTCCTAACATGTTTTGATACCTGGTAGAGCTAGTGTGTTCTCCCCACCAATGTCATTCTTTTTCAAGTCTTGCCTCATCTTGCACGTTCTCTTCTAGGTGAATCTGTGAATCATCTTGCCAGGTTTCATTTAAAGAAACCTGAATGGAACTGAATGTACGGGACAAAGTAGTAGAGAATAACATCTTTACAACGTTGAGCTATATCAGCGCTCCGGAGTCAGGAACATAACATGTACCTACTTATCCAGGAATCTTTCATATCTAGCAGTAAAATTTTACAGCTACACATTTCTTTATATGAGAATCCTAATGTAAATGAGACCTTTGTTCATGATATTTTCTTATTTTAAAAATTTTATTTATTTATTTGATGGAGAGAGATCCCACGGAGGCAGAGAGGCAGGCAGAGAGACAGGAGGAAGCAGGCTTCCCACTGAGCAGGAAGCCTGATGCGGGGCTGATCCCATGATCCTGGGATCATGACCCAAGCCGAAGGCAGAGGCTTTAACCCACTGAGCCACCCAGGTGCCCCTGTTCATGATATTTTCTAAGTGCTTTTGATATACAGTAAAAGTTGCTGGGTTTTACATTCTTTTTACCCAGACACCTTGCTAAATTAAATTCTCTTATAATTATCTTGTAGCTTTCCAGTATTTCAACAAATATTTTCTCAAGAAATTATACCTCCACTATGTGCAAGGCACTGTACTAGGTTCAATAGCAGGGGAAAAAGAAGGACAAGGCATGGGTCCTAGCCTCAAGTAGTTCAGAGTCTATTTCAGTTGGGAGACAAGCACTGTGGAAAAAATCAGTTAATTTACACACCTAGTACTCTTCAAAATAAGCATCACGAAGAATGGATGTTTCAACACTAGATTTGAATAGATCATATCTATGAGCAAACTGAAAATCCAGAGAGGCAATGTGGTAGTACAATGGGCTTCAGACTGAAACAAGAATTTGAGAACGACTATTGTACCACCTTGGGCAACCACTTAATCTCTCTGAGCCTCAGCTTTGCTGAGCTACACAAGGGGAATAACAATACCTACTTCACCGGGCTGTTGTAAAAATTAAAAGACACAGTGCATGAAAACTGCCCAGCATGGTGCTTGGCCACGGTTGGTGATCTTCAGCGGCAACAGGGATGCAGAGAGGAATCTAAGGGATACAGGGTGCTTTGAAAACTGCCAACAAAAGCTTCCAATTTTGAACCAATAACTGTAATAACAGGTGGATCACATTCTGTAAGAAAGACTAGCTCTACCAGGTCCCCAATAAGACACAGTCCACATTCCATTCACAGTCCAAATACTGCAACAACAAGAGTGATGCTATGCTCTCTGTGACTGCACGGATCAGGAGGGCTGCTCATCCAGCCTCTGGAATGCCTGTGGAGGGGTGAGGTAGGGGCTGATATGCTTCGAACAGCCAAGAAGACAATTACGTGCAAGGAAGATGGTCTGAGAAGAGACGTGGACAGACCGTTTCAGTGGAAGGTGGGAGACACAGCAGGAACAGTTCACAAAAGTAAAATTCTCTATGCCTGGTATTTCTTCCAAGTGAAGGGCCCTTCACTAGGATACCATTCCCAACTTCTTCCCACCCCTTCAGTAACTGGTGGGCTCACGATTAAGGACTTGGGCATACACAGCCTAGGCCCTTCCAGTCCCTCGTGTTCTTGAGACTGAACTGCCCACAGGAAACCTGTTCTACTTTGCAGTACACCCAGTTTTTTACAGGGGTGACTGTCCCACTCACAGGTAAGCCAGGCTGTCCAATACCAGCTTTACCAAAAATGAGGCAATATTTTTGGTCTCTCATATGTCTTGCTCCTTTGCCTTATTACTCTATTCGTTCAGAACTTGGGCAAAGATGAGGGATGTTGTTAACTGGACTTCCTAAAGAGCCAAAAGTATAAGAAAGAGCCCCGGAATGGAAAGACTGACAGATACTCAAAGGGAGACATTTATAATACTTCAGTCAGTTCTAACATGGTATTTGCAGATTCACTTTTCTTTAAGTAAACCTTTCTTCTATTATGTTGTTACTGGCATGCTATCCAACATAGAGATCTTTTTTTCAGTATCCTGGTTGGACAATGGGTCAAGAAAAATGTGACATTCCACAAATTGCCTTGGACTATTTTGCTCCAAAGGTGTCAGAGGGCCAAGCCAGTAAAAGTCTTTATATGAATCAGATAGGTGATATGAAAGGTCTGGGAAGAGCGTTCCATTCTGCTTAGGTCTGTACACGATCACCTAGAATTTCACAGGCTTGGTCCCATGGTAGAATTTCCTGAAATTCTTTCCATTAGTGTAGGATTTTGCCAGAATGTACATACAGTCTTGTGTTAGAGCCAAACCTATATCTTATTTAACTATAGTCTAACATTTTATTTGACTGATACTTGAAACACATGTTATGAAGATAGGAAGGCATACCACAATGACTAGTTATTTCATTCTTATTTATTTATAAGGGTTTTTTTCTCACCATAGCACATACCGTCCCTAATGTCCATCACCCAGCCACCCCATCTCTCCCACCTCCCTCCCCTCCAGTAGCCCTCAGTTTATTTCCTGAGATTGAGTCTCTCATGATTTGTCTTTCCCTCTGGTTTCATCTTGTTTCATTTTTCCCTCCCTTCCCCTATGATCCTCTATCTTGTTTTTCAAATTCCTCATATCAGTGAGATCATAAGTTAATTGTCTTTCTCCGATGGACTTATTTACTTTTTATTGCTAAAGATGCTCTAACATCTGTGATTTTTTTTTTCACATTATTTTGAAATTTTTAACTATAGACAAGAAATGCTATGTATAACAGAATAATGTTATTTTAACAAGTAACAGAGTATGACTGGTATGGTCATTCAAAAATGAAAGAGGTAAAACAAACCTTAGAGACTTACCAGGTGTGTTACCGAGTTGCATGTTCTTAATTCTTTCATTTAGTAATTGCTTCTCAGGTACCAAATAGATAAGCTTATTTTGATAATCCTTATTTAAAAAAAAAGTAGTACCTGATTAAAATTCTGTCATGTTGTCTGAGCATTTTTTGAAGACTTAAAAACATGATTTAATCACTCTTAAAACTTAGTATAGGAATAGTGTGTAGCTGTAAACCGCCTACAATTCACAAATAAATTAAAATGGAATTACGCATGATTTAAAATACAAATATTTAAACATACATCCATTTATGAATGATTGGCTGGAGCAAAGGTGGTGAGGAAAATCTTTGGTAATGGCATGTGTCTGGAAGTCTTACAATCTGCCGCGCACTGACGGATCTCCGCTAGCACAAGGGGGGAGGTGCCTTTGCCGTCTGCACCAAACCATATTTGTAAGCAGGTCATGACACCCCAGAATGAATATCGAAGAGAAATTAGAGACTTAGGAATTAGGGAAGCAGGTTTAAATCAGACAGTAAATGTTATCTGGCCTCTGTCTGTCCAGCTGTGACACAGTAAGAATACTTCGTTAATTAATTGCTAGTCCATATGGAAGCACAAATTTGGTTAAGAGGACTCTAAAGATGCAGAATGCTCCCAGGGTCCTTATTCTCAACCACGATAACTGAGCTAGACCTTACTGCACAGGTAAAGAAGATGACAAGGTCCCTGAGGGACACACATTTAACACTCTTCACCGCAACTGTGAAAGAATAACATTAAGTCAAAATTTCCTAAAAGTAGTAGCAATAAACTTAAGTTTAATGTAAAGGTATATCTACATATTTATTAAAGACTTAAAAGTCAAAGTGAAAGGCATCCATTTATGTACAAATATTAAGCAGAATTTAACCAGATGTCTAGTAGAGCTTTAGAGGGCATATGAGCGTCCCGATATTATATAAAAGATGGTGTATACATTTACATCCTTCTAGGAATGAAGTCTATCAGAGACCCAGAGGGGTTCATCACCCCAAAATGAAAACTATGCTATTAGGAAGAATTATTAACAACTGCTCACATTTATGCACAATTCAGCAGCAAGGGACTAACCTGAAGTTCTTGTTGGAGTTGCTTGATTTCCATGATTTCCAGGTCACATTGCTTATCTAGAACTTCTATCTCAGTCTTTTGAGTTTGTTTTCGGAGTCGGACATCTTGAAGTCTGCCTGAGATCTGCTGATGTTTGCCATTCTATAGGAAGAGCATATAAACATACAGTGACTTAAAACACTAATAGAAAAAGCTCCTATCAGAAGAATTATATTCTCATTTAAACTTTTAAATGTCAGTTATCATTTATACTCAGTCTAGATAAATATCTAAAACTAAGTGGTGGAGGGCACCTGGCTGGCTTAGTCAGTAGAGCATATGACTTTTAATCTGGAGGTGGTGCATCTGAGCCCCACATTAGGCATGGAGCCTACCTAAAAATAAGTAAATACAACTAAGTGGAATGTGTTCTAAGGTTGTATCTGTTAACTCCGGATAGAGTTATTATTAGCAGGAAATATACCATTCTCAGAGGGTAAGAGCCCAGATGCTAATATGACCAAGCACAAACATAGCACGCTGAATTTTTTCTGATTCCAGCAGTGAGGCATTAATTTATAATATTAAAATAGAGGTAGTCTCAAAGGATAACGAAGAGAGATAAACATCTACATGCGACTTTCGGCACTGTCTCCTTGAAGCTTCTGAAATTTCTACTCTCCACATTGCCATCTAATTTCCTCTAATTAAACAGGGTCCAGGAGGGCCTTTTGGGCCACAATTCTCTTCTCCTACACTAAATATTCCTTTCTTCTTCTCTGAGAAGTAGGGAGGAAAAAAAGAACCCAAACTAGCAGAGATTCTTTTTTTTTTTTTTTCTTTAAGATTTATTTATCTGACACACAGAGAGACAGTGAGCGAGGAAACAAGAGGTAGAGGGAGTGCGAGAGGGAGAAGCAGGCCTCCTGTCAAGCAGGGAGCCTGATGTGGGGCTCCATCTTAGGACCCCAGGATGATGACCTGAGCTGAAGGCAGACGCTTAACGACTGAGCCACCCAGGTGCCCCCCAAACTAGCAGAGATTCTTAATGGAGACTAAGGAGAAGGGTGAGGTGTTATGGGCTGAAGTGTATCTCCCCAAAATTTGTATGTTGAAGTCTTAATCTCCAGGACCCCAGAGTGTGACTGTTATTTGGAAACAGGGTCTTTAAAGAGATCATAAGTTTAAATAAGGTCATATGGATGGGCCCTAATATAACCTGACTTATGACATGAGAAAATCTGGACACAAAACAGACACTAGAGATGCACAGGCAAGGAGGGGCCATGTAAGGAAAACAGCAAGGAGGCAGCCATCTATCTGCAAGCCAAGGAGAGAGGTCTCAGAAGTAACCAAACCTGGGACGCCTGGGTGGCTCAGTTGGTTAAGCAGCTGCCTTCGGCTCAGGTCATGATCCCAGCGTCCTGGGATCGAGTCCCACATCGGGCTCCTTGCTCCGCAGGGAGCCTGCTTCTCCCTCTGACTCTGCCTTCCACTCTGTCTGCCTGTGCTCGCTCTCACTCTCTCTTACAAATAAATAAATAAAATCTTAAAAAAAAAAAAAAAAAAAAGAAGTAACCAAACCTGCTGACATCCTGATCTTGGGACTCCAGACCTGTGAGAAAATTAATTTCTTTTGTTTAAGCCCCCTAGTCTGTGTTATTTCATTATGGTAGCCCTAGTTAATACAGCAAGGTGAGGAGGAGAAATGAAGCTTAAAAATCACTGATAATTAAAGTTTTTACTGAAAAGTTAGTTTTATATTTGAGAAACACACATGCTAAAAGGAATATGCAATGTCTACCCTAGCGTTCATGTTCCTATCTTCAGCAGGTACAGGCTCTGGACCTTCCAGATTCTTTACATTAATCTATGTTACTGCTTGGTATGCAATCCAGGTTCTTGGGGGAAAAACAATCAATCATAAGGTTCCTTTTTATAATTTTAAGGAAAAACATAGTTAAAATAATCATTCAGACAGAAAACCAAATAGCTACACAAAGAAGTTAAGGATTTTTAGGCCTATTTTGTAGTACTGTGGCATCAATAATAATTGTGATATGCTTTCTTATCCATTTGAAGGCATAAGATAGCACCTTTATAACCACAAATGCGATTTTTAAAAATTGTAATTTCAAGTCAGAAACCAAATAAAATGTTAGAATCCAATTAAAAAAGGTCTAAGCTTGAATCTATAACATGGCTACCCGTGTATTTTTTTTCAAAATCCTATTACACTATTAGGTCAGGCTTTTAGAATCTAGGGTTAAACCTACACCCTTTCTATCTTCTCACCATGCATTTGAAGCAAAGCGATTTATTTTTTTATTTATTTGCAACAAAGCCTTTTAAACAACTTGACTCTCTGACATCTGAAGTGTAAAATCTGGTAAGCATACTGGCCAATATTAGCTAAAAACCACAGTCCGGCAGAACTGGAAGAAGTCCTAAGAGGTCGTCTAGATCAGGAGCTTCAAATCATTTTTTCTTTTTAGCAGAATCCTTTTTTCCAAGCAAATCCAGATAAAACTCCAAGAAAAGCAAAGCAAGTAACTGTGGAGCTTGTGTGTTGCGAGTCATGCAAAGTGCTAGGGAGAAGGGAGCACTGCCCTGCTGCCTTGGTTTCCCCCCTCCCACTGCTGGTCACCCCTCTGCAGACCACTTCTAGACATCAACTTCAAAACTGAAAATTACTAAACTAAAAAAAAATTTTTTTTACTAAACTGACACAACTCTATCTTTTACAGACGGGCAAAGCAACACACAGAGAAGGGATGCCTTGCCCAGGAATACATAGTTTGGCAGCTTCGGCACTGAGACCACAACGTAACTCTCAGCACTCTGAGTCACTGTTCTGGTAAACTATATTGTCCAGACTGTTAAGAAGCACACATGAAAACATGACTATTCAATCCCATGAAAACATAATGTATTCATGAGGTAGGTTTAAAAAGCAATGACAGGGGTGCCTGGGTGGCTCAGTCCGTTAAATGTCTGCATTCAGTTCAGGTTATGATCCCAGAGTCCTGGGACTAAGCCAGCAAGGAGTCTCCTCACCCCCCCACCCCCCCACCCCTGCTCCCCACTCCCTGCTTGTGGCTGCTCTTTCTCTCTCTCTCACATAAGTAAATAAAATCTTAAGGGAAAAAAAAAAAAAAGAACAGTATTTTCAACAGGTAACTTTAGCATCATTCACAGCAATTTCACTCAAACCTCAGGCATACCAGTGCTTCCAACTCGAGATGAAGACTCTTCTTTTTAGAGTTTAACCTGACAATTTCTTCCTGTTCTCTATTCCTTTGATTGAGAAGCTCCTGTCGACGAATCCTCTCCCATTCTAAACGACGTTGTCTTTCCAGTTCCTGTTTTGCTGCCTGAAAATAATGAATTTTTTTTAAAAGATTTTATTTATTCATTTGACAGAGATCACAAGCAGGCAGAGAAGCAGGCAGAGAGAGAGAGGAGGAAGCCCCGTAGAGCAGAGAGCCAGATGCAGGGCTCCATCCCAGAACCCTGGGATCATGACCTGAGCTGAAGGCAGAGGCTTTAACCCACTGAGCCACCCAGGCGCCCCAATGAATTAATTTTTAAATTAACAATTTTGCCTCATTCAAAAAGTGATGGGAGGACAGAGAGGGGAGGCAGTGTTTGGCATTTAGTGAGCTTCAGTGCCTAAGTTAGGAAACTGGGCAAACCCAGTTTTAGCAGTTGGCCTAACCTATGGACTTCCACAAAAGTAACATCACCCATCAGACTTTTTGACTGTTTCATGGAACCATCTTTTTCTTTGTAGTTACTTTTTTCTTAAATAAAAAGACAATCTCAGAAATAGAAGTGTTAATAAGAATAATCATACCTTTATTCTGGTATCAGGGAAGAAAAACCCTTCTCCTGACTTTACTTCAGTGTCATTGTGATTTCTGTGCTCCATCCCAAGCCCCTTAAAACAAAGCCAGTCCTCCTAGGGATACCACACAGCAGTATTTATCCCAAGGACCTGTGCAAGCCCACCCTTGTGCTCCTCCTCCGGACTCCCCAGTCTCAGCTTTCTGCGGCTCCAATTCCGCGGCCTCTTACTCTGGATCCCAAGCTTACTTTTGTTCATGCCCTGCCTGGACGGACTCCTTCCTCTGGCTCACTAACCTCAGCTCCTCACTCAACTCAGCTCTGCCATCAGTCCTCCTCTGAATAACTTATCACCTGCAGACAGGCGTCCTCCACCAGGTACTGGCCCTGAAAACCCTTCACAAGCAAGGGCCCTCTTCCCCTCCGCAAGGGAAGGCAGGCTCAGAGATGGAGATGATAAGTAAGAATGAATGATGCAGAGAAAATAAGACACAACAAAAATACCCATTTTTAAATCAAATGGAATAAAGTCACTTATTAAATATAATCATTTTCTGAGGAAACAAAATAAGTTAAAAACAACCTCTCGTCTTTCTATCTCTTTTCTCCTTTCTTCCTCCCGCTGTCTTTCCAGTTCCCTCTGCTTCTCCAAGCGTTTTTCTAATTCAAGTTGCTTCTTCCATTCTTGCTCCTGCAATTCTCTCTGTTTGCGCTCCCACTCTTCCTTTTCTTTCTGGGCCTTCCGTTCTGCCTCCCTCTGCTGCTGCTCCATCAGCGCTTGGCGTCGCTTCTCCAGCTCCACGTTTCCTCGCTCGTAGTTGGCCTTCCGCTTGTCCTCAAAAGTAACTAAATAAAACATGTTGTAAGGACTCTCACATGAACAGCCCAAGAACGTGGACTCCAGTTTCAACACCCTCATGCCTCGTGATCATTTGAGTGCTGTTACTCTGTGGACACTTCCCCTAAGGATAGTTTTAACTCAAATGTAAATAGTAAAGTATTTACTTTTGTCTAAGAGGATTCATTTTTGGAAAACAAATTTCTAAGTTTGAATCCATCTGAGAGAAATAATTTTACTATTCCTGCCAATAAAAATGCTAACTGTTTTCTCAGTATTTTCTTCGGATAAATAAAGTTATACGGCTATATACTTATTTTATTTGATATAGTTCATTAACTTTTTAATACTTTAAAATATATACATATGTACTTTTTCAACCAATATTTAAACTTTTCTTTACAGCTGAAGATTTCATCACAAAGCTTGCTGTAGTGATTTTTCCTAAAGTGGGAGGAGCATTTTAACTAGGATGTCTAAGACAAAGACTCTTGCCAAACACATACACTGTCTCTTCTTCCTAAATATACTTCTCACTTTTTACTATCTTCAGTTTATTGATGTCAGAATCTAACCCTTTTGGTGAATAGTTTTCTCTTATAGCATATAAAATATTAAGAATGTAACATACTAAATACTTGTTTACAACTCAAGGTAAAATTTAAGAGAACCCACTGTAAACATACAACTTAGACATTCAATGTTACCTGGTAATTTTTTCTGAGGTTCCTCTTCTTGAATTTTCTGATATGAAGGCAGAGTTCCATTAATAGAATCAATTTGCTTTCCTCCCCTAAGAAAAGAAGACAACAAATGAATTTAGCACCAAACAGTCTGGACATTTCTAGACTGTATATATAGCTGTACTACCAATGACTAGAGCCATTGAATATTTAGAATGCAGTATTAAAGACACTTAGAGTGCAATATGGTCTAAAGTTATGATGTATGGAAGGATATGGACTATCTAGCCAGAAAGGCTTGGATTCACATCATGGTTTAGCTGACTGCTGTCCGTGAGCAACTGTGTTCTTAATCTGTAGCTGCCAGTTTCCTTATCTATAACACGGTGGAAACCCACCTATTTCTACTCCTTGCTGGTGTAACTCATTAAATACCAAAATCAAATGTCAGTGTCAATGTTTAACTTCAGGAGATTGCAACGTAATCATCATGTCTACCCAAAAATCAAAACCATGCCTCTTCACCTCAAGAGGCGCCCACCTGAAAGACGGAGGGACAAGCTCAGGAGGCAACGTCAGTGGTAATGGTTGTCCCGCTTTGGCCATGTCAGTGAGGTGCATCGCAAGGATGAACTCTTCAGCTCTCAGCTGTCCGTCACCATCAATGTCAGCCAGGGTCCTAAAGAAAATGTGAACATTCACAGCTATAAACAGTCTACTTAGAGTGAAGTATTTTCAAAAGAGTTCAATATTTAATTTCAAAATAATAATAATTACAATAAACAGCTGGGTTAACATACTTTAGGGAAATATAAATATACATGGAAAAGTGAGCTTATTTTTACCGTTCACTGTTCTATCACAAAGGGAGGGGAGAAAAAGAAACATTCCTTCTGAAAAGGTGGCTTGTCTCATTTCATGGATAATTCACCTATCAAATCACATTTAGCTCTAAATTAAAAATGAGACATTCTCTAATTCTCCACAGATGCCATTATGAAAAGACAAACCAGTTTTACTTGCAAAATAATTAAATGCTACATTGCCAAAAAATAACAATTTGTACAATTTTATTGGCTTTTAGGGTTGCATTAGGCTTTGAATGGCTGCTTTTATGGAACATCTTTGAGTCATAAACTTTGACAGAAACAGTATTTTTCCTACAACAGAGGATGTATAGTTAAAAATCACGATCAATGGACAAACTCACCAAATAGTAGCTAGCTGAGTTTGGGAAAGATTTGACTGAAGAAGAGCATTTCTAGCTTGAAAACCTGATTGAGTGGGAAAAACCAGAAAAAAGAAAGAAAATTCTTTAGTCTCTTCAAAGTCATGCAAACTGAAATGACTGTATTCCATAAAATAATACTGCTGCTATCCTGGAAACTTTTGACATCAAAAAGGTTTTTACTATATGCCAGCTGCTGAGCACTGGGGAGTAATCAAAACACAGTAATCAAAACCCTTGCCCCCAAGGAATTTAAAATCAAGAATTAGTAACTCAAGTGTTCCCCCACCTCCTTTCAGAAAATAACAAGCACACACCACTGACCAACACAAGGGTCCTAGTGCTGGCACAGAAAGTGCTGGAGGCTGAGCTCTCAGGTCTCCTCATGCTCCCTGTGCACCTCTAAGCACTGCTTTCTTAGCATCTTCAGACTTTCTCATCTCTCTCTGATCTTTCCTCTCTACTTTCTCTTTTCCAAGTGACCTGTAAATGCTGGGATTCCCCAAGGCTCTGTTCTGGGCACTCTGTTCTCTCTGTGTGTTCACATTCATTTTTGTGACTTTAAATAGCACCTAGATAATTTGCAAATGTACATCCCAGCCTAAACCTCTGCTTTAGGTTTAGATTTCTATATCCAACTGAAAAACCTGCTGAAGTATTTTACAGGCATCTCAAACCAAATGCATACCAAATGACTCTCTCAATCCCCATTCACAGCCCTTTTCACCCAATTTACCTTCAGCCTTCCCCTTGCTCTGGGTGGCATCACTGTCCTGCCAGGGTCTCAAGCCAGAAAGCAGAAAGTCACCCTTGATCCCTCCCTCATGTACACCCATATCCAACATCAAGTTCTAAAATCTGACATCACTGCCTGTCTGGGTCCTCACCCTGAAAGTCCCAATTTAATGCCACCTTCTCAGAAATGTCTTCTCTGTCTGCCCTATGATCTAATATACTTCTTGTTTGTTTCTTTCATAACTCATATCACAATCTGTAATGTAATATTTATCTTCCTGTTTAGCTATTTATTGTCTGTTTCTGCTAAGTCCTATGGACAAAAACCTTGACTGCCTTATTCACTAACGATTGTACCCAGTGCCAGGTCCATAAATGCTCAATAAATATTTGCTAAAGTGATGAAAAGAATTGTAATCCGAAGTTCTCTAAGGTGCAATGGGGACTTATGGGATAGAGTCCGAGAGTAATAACAGCATTCACTGATTGCTTATGATCTGTAACAAACTGTTTCAACTTCTTTTCTCTCCCTCAGTCATCAAAAATATGTTTCTGTAACAGGCTTCCTGCCCTGCATTTTCATGTCAGGATGATGGCCACACAGAAATCCCAGAAATCCATTCAGGTCTCATTCACAGGAGTATTCACTCCTGATGGCCAAGTGTGAGGCTTTCTGACCATGGATAAAATGACATGGCTTCTCCAGGGCAGGTCTCCTAGTCAGTAACGCAGGTGTTGCACCTCCCACTCCCAGGTGACGACTGAGCCATGAGTACTGGGAGTCAGCCTCTACTCAGGGTTCAGCCTGAGCTGAGAACCATCCAAACAACTGCACAGAAAACAGTACATCCACCAACTCTTCCTCAGCTCCCACTGCAGAGCCAGCCTGAATGCTGCTAACCCACTGTTTCACTGAGCTTTGAACATGAGCTATATATACCATACGGAACAGACATAAATACACCATAAATTATAACATGCAACTGGACATTTATATTATGTAACTTTAAAATCTCAGTCTTGAAAAAACACTGCAAATAGCTTATACCGTCTCCCAAATAATTAGTCCTCAGTAGATTTTACGTAAGTGAGATTTGAGGAGGTCTTTGTGTTAAAAAGAAGACTCTTCTTCTTCTTTTTTTTTTTTTTATTAACATATGATGTATTATTAGCCCCAGGGGTACAGACCTGTGAATCACCAGATTTATATACTTCATAGCACTTACTGTAGCACATACTTTCTCCAATGTCCATAACCCAACCACCCTCTCCCTATCCCCTATCCCCCGGCAACTCTCAGTTTGTTTTGTGAGATTAAGAGTCTCTTATGGTTTGCCTCCCTCCCGATCCCATCTTGTTTCATTTGTAAGGAGGACTTTTCTAATAAAGAGAAATGGAAGGTTATTTCAAACCTGAAAAAAAGGTCTAGTAACTAATGTTTCAGTTTTTAGTCAAAGACAACTGAAAGTAGATCCCTTAGCATGGGGCAAGAGAGCAAACAGGAGGAAGGAAGGAAGGAATGTAAATGGTTAAAAGCCTACTGGTGGAAGGCTTAAATGTGCAAGGTATAAATCGTACAAAGGGCTATAGAGAGCCTGCAGAGTACTCTACTAAGAAAAGCTCACTTGAACATCTACACTGTTGGTCTGCCAATCCTTTTGATATCATATTCCCTGTGCCTATAAGGCTAGTTCCTCCTTCTCTACCTGGTGGACTACTCATCCTATAAGGTCCAGCTCAGCTGTCATCTCTTCCCTGAAGCTCTTTCATATCCTCACATACTGGTCACTTTCTCATCTTTATTAACCACAGCACTTTTATTTTTTAATTTATTTTTTAAAAAGATTTTATGTATTTATTTGAGAGAGAGTGAACAAGTGAGCAGAGGGAGGAGTAGGAGAAACAGGGGCACCTGGGTGGCTCAGTGGATTAAAGCCTCTGCCTTTGGCTCAGGTCATGATCTTAGGGTTCTGAGACCCAGCCCAGCCTTGGGCTCTCTGCTCAGCAGAGACCCTGCTTCCTTCTCTCTCTCTGCCTGCCTCTCTGCCTACTTGTGATCTCTGTCAAATAAATAAATAAAATCTTAAAAAAAAAAAAAAAAAAAAAGGAGAGGGACAAGCAGGATCCCTGCTGAGCATGAAGCCTAAAGTGGGACTCAGTCTCATGACAGCAAGATCATGACCTGAGCTGAAATCAAAAGTTAGATGCTTAACCAACTGAGCCACCCAAGCACCCCAATCACAGCACTTTTAAACCACTAATCAAATATTATGATTATGTGACCTATATACTATGGACTCCTCAAAGATATGGACCATATCTCCCCCCACCCCGTGCATTTCAGTGTGTCACAGAGTGCCCAGAAGATATGGGACTCAGCAACTATGAGTCAATGAATTAATCTAAATAAATCACAAGAGTTAAGGGGGAAGGGAAGAAGAAGAAGAGAAAGAAAATCAGACCACTGAATGCTACACTTACTGAACAAAGCAAAACATGTAAGTCTAGGTCAGTCCCAGCCTCATATACCTGGGGCTCATGCTCAGTTGCAAGACACAAGAAACACCTATTTAAAAAAAAAAACAAAAAACGGGGCACCTGGGTGGCTCAGTGGGTTAAAGCTTCTGCCTTCGGCTCAGGTCATGGTCCTGGGATCGAGCCCTGCATCAGGCTCTCTGCTCAGCCAGGGAGCCTGCTTCCTCCTCCTCTCTCTCTCTGCCTGCCTCTCTGCCTACTTGTGATCTCTGTCTGTTAAATAAATAAATAAAATCTTTAAAAAATAAAAATAAAAACAACTTTCCCTTAACTATGAATACATAGCTTCATTCTTGTAGGTCTCAGGTTAATACTCCGCGAACAACTCAATATATGACCTTCATATAATGTGGCATATACAAATCAAGTAACATTAGGGGACTAATTCTTCACAGGTGACTTTCTATTGACCTTCATATTCCACCTTTGTTTTTACTGTATGTTTTTAGTACATACGTAAAGTGAACTAATCTTAAGTGTACTGCTTGATGAGTTTTTACACGGGTATGTGCATATGCAACCAACATCCTTATCAACATACAGAATGTTTTTAGCACCTCACAAGGTTTGTGCATGGTCCCTTCCCAACAGAGTAACTATAATATTCTGATTTCTATCACCATCCATCATGTTTCCAGTTGCTCAGCTTCATATAAATGTATTAAATAGTGTGGACCCTTTGAGCCAAGCTTCTTTCATTCAATACATTATCCATGTTGTTGTATGTATCAGGAATTCATTCATCTTTTTGCTGTGAAATGTTGTGTTACACAAATATTTAATATTACTTATTTATTTATTTATTAAGGTAATTTAATATTATTTATAAATAATATCCACATTATTTATATTGTGTTATTATCAACACAATATTAAATATCCACATTTTTTCGGATGTTTTGAATGAAGTTGTTATCAACATTTTTGTACATGGCTTTTTAGTCCACTTTTTAATGTAAAATGTAGGGCCCAAAGTTCATTTTTTTAAAAAAATGGGAGTTGTGATGACTTTTCATGAATCTTAAGTGTGTTGAATATCATATTTCACAGATTCTAAGATGCCATCAATTATAAGACATATCATTATTTTATGTAACAGTAAGAAAGGAAAAAAAAAAACACTGCCAACAAAACCATGACAGTGCTAAGACACCACTGATGGTAACACATCCTTAATTTCAGAGATGTTAAAATGTTAAAAAAAAAAATAGTGTGACTTTAAAATATATCTTATTTCAAGTAATTTGATAAAATCACAGAAAAAAGTAACTATGTACTATTTGATACATATAAAATCACACATTATAGGTTATGAAATACAATACAAAGACATGCCCGAACCTGCCACCCAAACTTAACACTAGCTCATGACTAAATGCTTTGAAGCTATGTTCCACGACTTTATCTCCACACCTCCGTCAGGAGAGGGAACTGCTGTCCTGAATTTTGTGTGCATGACTACCTTGCCCTTTTCTCCCCCCTTCAGTTTCTAGTGAATCTGACATACATGACCTTAGACGCAAATGCAGTGGACGGTGCTAAGTGTATAGAAAGGAGCTGTCCAGCCCAAGGCCTGATCACCCCCATCTTGCTTTTTTAAAGTTTTTATCACAAATTTATGATGTAAATTTAAAGAAAACATCATACAGTTTTGCTTGCCAAATCAGTTGCAAGGCTTTCTTGCTCCCTTGCCCCATTGCACAATTAAGAGATCCCATACATTCATATTCTCCAAATACACCATGTACTTTTTGCTCTTAAGACTTCTTCTCTGTCACCCTCAAATGCTATCACCTTCAATCTCTATCTGTCCAAACCCTAACTCTTCCTTTCATGATGGAGCTGAAATGCTCCCTCCTATAAGATGTTTTATCTAATCTCTTTAGTATCTCCCACTCTATTTTCCCTAAGCACTTTGAAGCTCTAATATTTTAAAACACTTATTTTATTACTCTGTCTAAACTATAAATTAGTTGCTGAGTGGAGAGAGAGGGGCAGTTAAAAGGTGGGAACTCTCCTTGGCCTACTACCATCTGTTTATATCCCCTTCACTATCCTTTATTAGAAAAGTTTGCTTCCTCTAGTCTTTGGAGAGGACAGAAGTACCAGAGTATTATGCTCAAACCGGTTCATTCTTTTCTCTTCCAGCAGGCTGCTCCATAAATGTTTTTTGTTTAATCACTTCACCTCCTTGTCACATCCTACTTTCCTGGTACAAATTTTTATTCCTACTCAGCAATAATACAAATCAAAGGTCCCCCCCCCCCAAAAAAAAAAAAAGAAAGAAAGAAAAAGAAAAAAAGAGAAAAGTTTGGATAGTGTTCGAGATGGACTCAAATGTTCTGTAGGGACCTGAGGTCAAGTCTTTTTTTTTTTAGATTTTATTTATTTGAGAGAGAGCAAGAGAGACAGCGTGAGTGGGGAGGAGAGGCAGAGGGAGAGGTAGAAGCAGAATCCCCACTGAGCAGGGAGCCCGATGTGGGGCTTAAACCCAATACCCTGAGATCGTGATCTGAGCAAAAGGCAGACACATAACCAACTGAGCCACCCAGGCGCCCCTCCTGAGGTCAAGTCTTATGGGCACCTCTTGGTTGGAACATTAAAAGGTGGACAGTGCTCACAGAGGTTTAAGTAAGGGTAAGCATAGAAAGACCCAAGGAAGAAGAGGACCCGCAGGGAAAAAGTTGAGGTTAAGTCCCACACAACGGAGCTTGTCATAGGAGGTTCTCCTTTCACTGCACTGAAGCGTGACGCTTAATCTTCTGAAGGGAGAGGTCTTCTTTCCAAAAACCTGGGGGTCTACCTGTGTGCTCAACTTCATTATAAGAACTTCGAAGAAATCAGTCAAGTTGTATCTGTCTTTGAGCTCTCACACTACTTAAAATATCTGTATTTACCAAATGCTGCTAAACTTTTTGGATGTTAAAATTTTAGATAAGCTACAAAGTATAAACGCAAATGTTCTTCAGTAGAAATTCATATAAAAAACTTTAACTCTCTCACATTCTGAAGCACTGAATGTCACTTACCTGAGAGGTATCCACTCATACTTTTGTCAAGACTATTAAATTTTTGTCGATATTTTAATCTTGAAGGCTGAGGAACTGCCCACTCGGAGGTCCCAGTCTTGGGCGAGTTCCCTGACAGTGAAGCAGTTGAGGAAGTTGAGCTATAACAAAATTTATTTAAAATCTTTATATTACTAAATAAAATACATTTAGTTAAACCTTATAAGGCAGAAACATTAAGAATCATACCTTCTATAGTACAACGTAATTGCTTTTGTGTTTGATATTTTAAAGTTTTAAATAATTTAACCTCATTCTTAGGAAAGCAAATACCATATGAAGTACAGAACTACCTTATACCAAGAACGTACTATGTGCCCGGCCCTCTGTTGTGCTACGACTTTTACGAATACTGTTTCTTATCCCTATGACAAATGTAAAAGGTATTACTGTCTCTGCCTTTTCGATGGGCAAACTGCGGCTCAGTGATGTTATGAAAAACAAGGTTATACATTCAGTGAGCAGCTAAGCTGGGACACCAAGACCCTTCTTTTTGGTTAAAATCTAACACTCTTGCTACACTGATTTGAAGAATATTATTATGATTTATATGAGGTGTGGTGAATGAATACTGAAGACTTTGTGTTCTCTAAAATTTAAAAGATACTCAACCAGCAGAATTTGCTCAAGAAAAAATTAATGATATACCATAATTATGAAACTTTTTGAGAAAAATATACAAAAAGTATATTATTTTGGGCAAAAACTTGACTAATTAAAAACAGAACATTTTTGGCTTGTGTGAAACATTTTTCCATGCATTTACTAATCCTAAAAATAAAGAATTATTTTAGGTGAATTATAAGTAGTAAATATGCCTTAAATTCTACATTTGGCCATTGTAAAGTTAAAATCTGTATAAGCTCAGAGCTTACAAAAAAAAAAGTCGTTTGTAGATACTCCTTATTGAAAGCATTAAAAGTTGGAGGTTTTAAGCCTTCATACCTGCTAGATCCTAGATCAATCAGAGACTGGGCTTTCTGTAAACTAGCACCGCCGCCGAGTCCTCCCATCATGAGACTGTAAGATGACGTATGAGGCAATGCTAAAAGGAAAAAGGCGGGGGGAGAAATGAAGAAAGAAAATGGCTCACGCTAAACAATTTTACAAAGTATGAAGGAAATCTATATTTATTGGGATACAAGTATACCAGTTTCTTTCTTTGACAGTTTCTCAGTCATTAGCTAGAAGTACTTACTTGAAGAAGAATAAGGAATGGATAAAGGCTGAATGAGGCCAGCGGTTCCATTTGGTAGTGATGATGTGCTAACGGAAGGCACTAGGGGAGCAGGCATCATTAAGGGAGGAAGGGTGGTCCCTGAAGTCGCAGAGGATAAGGGGGTTGCCATAGGTGCAACTGGAGGCAATGAGTGAGGAATGGACAGATTGGGCATGCTTCCCATTCCTAGAGACAAAACAGAACACATTTCCCAGTGCTAGCAACGGACTATATAAAGCACAGAAAACAAACTGACAGTACAGTGAGCAAATCCACATTTACAGAGACACTATGGGCAAATTAGTCTTCTAGATAAAAAGTTCACTAAAGCAGCTTTGACTTAGCAGCAAGGGAGGTACACCACTGCTTTTAATATCAACATTCTGACCTATGTGAACTATGGGAATGCTTTCTAAGGAGTTAAAGCATCATGATGAAAGCTAAGGAACCTTTTCCAATTAAATATTAGTACTCTCAAAGAGAGACTGCATTACTGGATTAAAATGTGGGGTTTTGTGTGAGGATAATATAGTGCTGTTGAGTTACTCAAATAACACACACACACATACATTCCCCCAATGTCCCCACCCCCCGCAAAAGGATAGTTACTAGATACGTTAGGAGACCCATTTATGTATATGCATTATTTGTGAGAAGGAAGTATACCACATATTTCACTTTTCTTATAAGGACAATTCTTTAAAAAGAATAAAATGATGACTTTTATTCAGTTACTAACTAGATTACTAGGTACAATCTATGTAAGTATGGTCACACAGTGATCTGGTCTTTATCTCCAGAGCTCACTGAAATAATGAAAGAATTTAGTATTTTAGGCTCTAACATCTGGAATCAAAGAACATGTAGATTCACAGAATCTAACTGAATGTTCCATACCAATGAGTGCTTCTTATATATAATTAATAAAAAATTGGCTAATCAAAATTAACAGAAAACAGATTCTCTCTGATGAATATATATATTAATGAGCACAAAGTCTGCAACTTTTAGCCCTGAATTTAGCTGGGTAATTAACCTTTAAATTAAAAAAAATTTCTACTTAGGAATAATTTCAAATCACCTCCCACTTAAACCATCTAAGTGAGTTTGAAATTGTTCATAATTTTTCTGTGACTCATTCGGAGTAGAGAGGAAACTAAGAATAGTATTTAAGATCAGCTCTAACTGGAGGGGGTCAGATATTTTATCATCCAACTGGGAATTATGAAAGGGAACACTAACCAGACTTGAGGCCAGGACAACAGGCATAAATCAGAACTGTCCCTGGAAAACTGGGACACAAGGACACCCCTGCTATGACAGCAAGTTTAACATCTTATCTCAGGCACAATTAACCTGGAGTCTGAGGATTATTGTTTTATGCTAACAAACCCTTTTCTAATCCTTAAATATTATGTATAGGGAAAGTTTAACTATCAAAAGCAGCCAATTCAATTAATAAATACATACCGAAACGAGCAGAAATTAATGGAGAGAACATAGGAGGTTGTTTCATAATAGGAGGGAGGACTACGGGCAACTGTTGGCCCTGCAGCTTTAGCTTGATGAGTTTCATTGCTATGGAGAACTCCTGCTGATCCATCTTCCCATCCTTGTTCAGATCTGATAAAGCCCTAAAAGAATTATGAAGTAGGCAGATTAGTATACAGTGCTAGCATTATTTTTGAGGATAATAAAATAGAAACAATGACGTAGTATTCACATACAGATCATCACTTAATAACCATAATATAAAATTAAGCAAATAAAATCCAAAAAGCTAAAACCTGTAAATTAAGAAATAGTGACCAAAGATCGCATCTAATGAAATACTGCCGGGGCGCCTGGTTGGCTCAGTGGGTTAAGCCTCTGCCTTCAGCTCAGGTCATGATCCCAGGGTTCTGGGATCGAGCCCCGCATCGGGCTCTCTGCTCAGCAGGGAGCCTGCTTCCTCCTCTCTCTCTGCCTGCCTCTCTGCCTGCTTGTGATCTCTCTCTGTCAAATAAATAAATAAAATCTTTAAAAAAAAAAAAAAAGAAATACTGCCCATCTACACAGAATCCATGTAAAGAGAATCTATGAGACCTTTGGGATGAATTCCACCAGTGTGGACAGAAAGAAATTACTCAAGAGTATAATCATTCTAAATTTAATTTATTAATTTGCTCAAATATTTATTGAAAGCCTGCTATGTGTCCAGTACTCTACCAGGCATGGGAATATTCCAAGTGGAAAGAAAGAAGGGGTAGGGGTTGACATTTCTTGTAAATACATTGAAAAACAAAACTCTAGGGAGCCTGGGTGGCTCAGTCAGTTGGGCATCAGCCTTTGGCTCAGGTCATGATCCCAGAGTCCTGATATCAAGCCCCGCATGGGGCTCCCTGCTCAGTGGGGAACCTGCTTCTCCCTCTCCTGCTCCCCCTCTGTCAAATAAATAAACAAAATCTTAAAAAAAGTTTTTTTATAAAACCCTAGATAATATAAAGAACAATTCTGTTTAAGGTAGGAGCAGGAAAAGGGAGGGCTAATTTTGGTCTTACAGATGATGAAATGAAATAACTACAAAGTAACATAAAGAAGATTTTTGAGAGTTTGCCAAATTATAAAGAAATATTTTTCAATGGCAATGTATTTATCATTCCTTAAAAATTCTAAGGACATTAAAAAATTTGTCCAAGAGAGGGGCGCCTAGGTGGCTCAGTTGGTTAAGCGTCTGCCTTCAGCTCAGGTCATGATCAGGTCCTGGGATCAAGCCCCGCTTTGAGCACAAAGTTCAAGTGGGGAGTCTGCTTTTGCCTCTGCTCCTCCCCCCCCCCAACTTGAGCTCATTCTCTCTTAAAAAAAAAAAACAAAAAACAAAACTGTCCAATAGAATAAAACCCCAATTATTTTCAGTCATTTACTCAATAAAATTTATTTTCCTAAAAGCTGAAGAAATACTTAACAACAGCAGACTATGATAAAAAAAAAAAATCTTTAGATTAAGACTATATCAAACACAAAATAAAACCAGACTATCAGAAATTTAAATTCATCTACAAGAGAGAACACTTTACCATATTTCAGCTAAAACAGGAGCCGGCAGGCCTGACTGTAAGAAAAAGGTACGTGCTTGATCACCTGAAGGTAATAAAAGCAAAAATCGAGAAGCACATTAGTAAATGGAATTCCTCCAATGCCTCTGAATAATAGTAGTGGACAATAATAATAATAATGTCATTGCTTTATTTTCATTTTAATTGCAGTCACTAAGGAATAAATTAAACAAAAATAAGCACATAAAATTATTTACATTACATTAAGAAGATTTAGGTTTTAACAAGAAAGCCACAAATCAAGTTATATGCATTAATCAATGATGAAAGATTACATTATTCATCTTAGGTTTTTCATAATAACTGGTGTATAACTTGATAATATTTCTAATTAATAAAATTCATAATTTCAAACTTTATTCCCTAAAAGAGTTCTAAATAAAAAATACCAGGTGTTGGGAAAGGCAGTCCCCCAATTGGTCTCGTGGTCTCGCACAATCCTCTACATCCTTCCGTGTGTGCCAAGAACGCAAGACCCTAACTGCTCTCCACCTGGGTTGTTTCTCAGGTTGGGTTTGTGGTGAACAATCTTGAGGCATGAAGAGGTAATGTTTCCCCCGGCCAAAAAACAACCTGCTTGCTAAAGATGGTGGGTTCCCTCAGGGTCAATGTTCTGTCCTATGACACAACTGTTGCATTTCTGCCATCCTTTTGGGCTCTCTGCATCACCCTGTGGGATTTAGGGAACAGAGAAGCCTACAGGAACGTGCTGATGCTCCTAACACTGGCTGTGCCCTTTGTAACAAAGTCCTTTGTCTCTGACTCAGGAACCCTGGGTCATATGAGGAACCTGGGTCTTATGCCGCATCCATGAGACAGTAACCGACTATGTTACTAACTTGTAAGCAGAGTGAGCAAATCCCAGCCATGATACCAGGAAAGGTAGCTATTATTATAGAAGCACAAATAACATTAGGCTATAATGGCTAAAAGGATGGATTCCAAAATCAGACTGAAAGGTTTCACAGCACAGATTAACACTAACAGCACAGATTTGGCAAATATTAGTCATTATAGTTACTATTACTGGAAATAAAGCACTCAGGTTCTTTGGCACAGAAAAAAAGTTTAATCTATACAAAAAAATTTGAAAGACACACCTAAATTAATCCTCCTTAGGCTCTGGAGGTCATCTTGCAAGACAAGAGCTAGTACCAACAATCAATGCTTTGTATCACCTTTCAAAAACGGAGGACTAGCATTATAAAAACAGATTGTAGGAAAAAACTTCTAGATTATTTTCAAGGAAATGGGTCTGATACATACTTCTTCTAGACCTAGTAACACTGACCATCATACAGGGAACTAGCACAATGGATTCAGAGCATATTAATAAATTTGGTTGGGAAAAAAGTCTCAACTACCTTAAGAAAGAAACTGAAAACATTCTAGAAACAATGTTAAAGTGGGAAACTGAAATTCTTGGATGTCCTTTAGGATCAAGAAAAGATCTTCCATAAGGAAATCCAAAACAACAAATTAAGACAGTTGCAGGTAAAATAAGAAAGCCACAATTTTTTTAAATGCATAAATTCTGACTGATAGGAATTTAATCACTTGGTAATACAAAATTGATGGTAATCAAATTAAAACTAATTCTAAGACAATACATGAAAAGGAACATAACTGACAAATAAAATGTAAATACAAACCTGTTATGTAACCTCCTGAGGGTTTGAGGTTATCAAACTGCTTGTCATGCTTAGTCCGTTCCTCAGAAGTAATAGCCCACATGTTTGGCCCTCCTAAACCAGAAGTGAAAGACAAAGAAATTATAGTATGTATATATGAGAATGCTCCAAATAATTCTAAAATGTAAATATGAATCACAGGTGTCCCTGTAGAGACAGTACTCTATCCCTGCATGACACAAACGGTAAAGTTCTATCACAACCATATATGTGACACAGCCCTAAGGTTCTTCACTCATTCACCCCATTAACATCTATAGAACAATAACTATACCATTCACAAGAAATAGGCAATAAGCTAAATTCTGGAAATAAAAAGATGAAATAAGATAGTATTCCCATCCTCTCTACATATTCAAATTAGCTAATAATGGTCTATACACTTCACTTCTGACTACCTTTTCAGTTTACTCAACTTCTACCAGTAAGAAACCAAATATGTTTAGGTATATAAATTCATATAAATTTGCTGTATATGGTATAAAAATCGGCCCTACAGAGTTGCTTCCAGGAAATGCCTATCATTGAAAGTAGGTACCCACTATACTTTGAAACACTAAGATGGATATGACTTAACAAATACTTCTTAGCCCTAAATGAAGGGCTTTTAAAGACAAGCTTTAAGATTAAAGTTAAAAATATAGAAACAGGGGCGCCTGGGTGGCTCAGTGGGTTAAGCTGCTGCCTTCGGCTCAGGTCATGATCTCGGGGTCCTGGGATCAAGTCCGGCATCGGGCTCTCTGCTCAGCGGGGAGCCTGTTTCCCTCTCTCTCTCTCTGCCTGACTCTCCGACTACATGTGATTTCTCTCTGTCAAATAAATAAATAAAATCTTTAAAAAAATATATATAGAAACAGATGTACTGAAGAACTAAGTTCCTAAAACAGCTAAACCTACACACTTTCTAAATAAATACCACACACATAGTAAACCCTTGGTTTATCAGTTTATTATAAAGTAAACAAATTAACCTGTCATGACTCCTGTGACTAGGAGTGTGGACCTAGGAATCTGGAAAACTGATGACAACAGAAAAACAATGACAACAACACAGGATGACAGAGAAGGAAGCAGCTCACTTGCACTGAGCCCCAACTCTATGTCAGAGACTTTTTATGCAGTACCTCAGTGCTCCCACCGCTGCCCTCGACATTAGGTACTATTATTATCCCCATGACACACGTGAGGAAACCAAAACCCATGGCAGTAAAGTTATTTGTCCAAGGTCACACAACTAGTAAGTGGCAGAGCTGAGATCGGAACCCAGGTAGCCTGAACTGTGAGCTACACTGTCTCTCGATATTTATGGTTAATATGCTCGTGTTTTCTGTACTTTAGCTGCCACCTCTAAAAATGAGGAAGACTGGGGCGCCTGGGTGGCTCACTTGTTAGGAATCTGCCTTCAGCTCAGGTAATGATCCCAGGGTCCTGGGATTGAGCCTCCTATCAGCTCCCTGCTCAGCGGGAAGCCTGCTTTTCCCTCCTCCACTCCCCCTGCTTGTGTTTCCTCTCACTGTTTCTCTTTCTGTCAGATAAATATAATCTTTAAAAAATAAAAATAAAAACTAGGAAGATTATCTAAGTTTACAGGGTTGTAAAGACTGTATGTAATAAGTAATATAGCAACTCTAAAAATAACACTAAATATAATTTTTCATCTATTAGATTGGTAAAATAACAACAGCTAGCATTTAATGAAACTTGCCATGTGTTAGGTATTTCTCTAAAAGCTTTATGTGCACTGTTTCTAAAAGTCTCGTAAGAATTCTATGAGGTTACTATTACTATTATTACTGTTTTACAGAGGAGGAAACAGAGGCATGGAGAGATTAGATAATTTGCCCCAGGTATCAAAGTTGTTAAGTGTTGAAGACAGGGTCAGAATCCACAGACTTAAAATTAAGAATCTTAAACTACCTGCCCTGAAAATAATTAAAAACAAATAAAACCACAAATACGTTGCCACTTGATTTCAACAAAGACGTCAAGATAATTCAACGGGGAAGGGATAACCCTTCACTGAACCCTTCACTGAAAGGATGAAAGAACAGGACACCCACATGAACAACAACAGTAACAACAAATCAAACCATTTCAATCCTGCACCACATATGAAGAGTTAACTCTAAATGGATTATAGAATTAAACACAGGAGCCAAACTGAAAATTTCTGTGATGAAAGCAAACAAAAACTCTTTGTGAATTTAGATTAGGAAATGATATTAGGACACAAATGACTAAAACTTTTTGTTAAGTTGGACTTTCTCCTTTCTTAAAGACACTGTTAAGAAAGTAAAAAGACAATGGGTGGCTGTGTGGCTCAGTTGGTTAAGCATCCAACCTGTGATTTCAGCTTAGGCCATGATCTCATGGACCGTGAAATGGAGCCCCATGTCTCGCTCTGCATTCTGCAGGGAGTCTGCATGAGATGCTCTCTCTATATCCCTCCCCCCACTCATGCTTGTGTGTGCATGAGCCTGCTCTCTCTCTAAAATAAATAAATCTAAAAAAAATGTAAAAAGACAAGCTACAGACTGGGAGAAAATATCTGTAAAACATAATAAAGGACATGCATCCAACATATATGAAGAACTATTCAACTCATTAATACAATCCCTGCTCCTCCCTGTCTTTTCCCCAATGGGCAAAAGATTTGAACAGACATATTAAAGATAAAGATGGCAAATAAGCATGTGACAATATGGTCAATGTCACTGATCATCAGGGAAATGAGTATTAATTTTTTGAAGGTTCTATTTATTTATTTATTTGATAGAGAGAGAGAGAGAGAAAGCAGGGGTAGGGGCAGAGAGAAGCAGGCTCCCTGCTCAGAGCCTGACACAGTGGGGGCGGAGTTGGGGGAGTTGATCCCAGGACCCTAGGATCATGACCTGAGCCAAAGGCAGATGCCTAAACCTATTAAGCCACCCAGGCACCCCAGGAAATGCTTAGTAAAACTATAGTAACCAGGCACCCCAGGAAATGCATATTAAAACTACAGTAACAGGGGTGCCTGGGTGGCTCAGTGGGTTAAGCCTCTGCCTTCGGCTCGGGTCATAATCTCGGGGTCCTGGGATCAAGTCCCAATCGGGCTCTCTGTTCAGCGGAGAGCCTGCTTCGCACCCCCCGCCCCGCCTACTTGTGATCTCTCTCTCTCCCTGTCAAGTAAATAAATAAAAATCTTAAAGAAAAAAAAAGAAAACAACACTACAGTAACATATCACTCCATGCCCATAGAATGTCAAAAGTTTTTTTTAAAAACTGCTGGCAAGCCTACTGAGCAACTCAAATTCTCACATACTGCTGGTGGGGAAGGAAACTGAGACAATTTACAAAGAAGAGTCTAGCAACTTCTTATGAAGTTAAATATCCATTTCCCACGCAACCCAGCAACAAGCTCATGGGTAGGGGTGCCTGGGTGGCTCAGTCGGTTAAGTGTCTGCCTTCAGCTCAGGTCATGATCCCGGGAGGCCTGGGATTGAGGTCTGTGTGGGCTCCCTGATCAGCAGGGTGCCTGCTTCTCCCTCTCCAACTCCCCCTGCTTGCGCTCGCTCTGTCAAATAAATGAATAAAATCTTAAAAAAAAAAAAAAAAAAAAAGAAAAAACTCCTGGGTATTTATGCAAGAGAAAAGAAGACTTTTTCCAGATAAAAATCTGTCCTCTGATGATTATAGTAGCTTTAGACATTTGGTTTAGACATGAAAGCCTGGAAACAACCTAGATGTTTTCTACAGATGAATGGATAAATAACTTGTGGTATACATTTATACAATGGAATTCTACTCAGCAATGAAAAAGAAAGATAAATATAATTATATAGATGAATTGTGAAAGTATTTTGTTAAGTGAAACGAGCCAGACACAAATAGCCATGTACTGTGTATTTCACTTACATGACGTTCTGGAAAAAGCAAAACTGCAGGGACAGAAATCTGACCAGTGGTTGCCAGTGGCTAAGGGCAGGGTATGGGGGATAAGGGAACCTTCTATGTGATGGAAATGTTCCATAACCTGATTTATATGACTGTATGCACTTATTAAAACCCACTGAACTATATATATACTTAAGAAGGGTAAATTATACTTCAATAAACTCAACTTAAAAATAAAACAACAAAAAAAACAACACAGGGGCGCCTGGGTGGCTCAGTGGGTTAAAGCCTCTGCCTACGGCTCAGGTCATGATCTCAGGGTCCTGGGATCAAGCCCCACGTCGGGCTCTCTGCTCAGCAGTGAGCCTGCTTCCCCCTCCCTCTCTCTCTCTGTCTACTTGTAATCTCTGTCTGTCAAATAAATAAATAAAATCTTGAAAAAAAAAAAAAAACCGAAACAATACAGCAGCTAATACATACCAGCCACATGGAGGCGGTCAATAAATTAGTTTCCTTACTCAACCCAATGCCAGGGAACAATATAACTAAGGAGAAGTCAGAGCATTAAAATCTTTCTCAGGCTCTTCCCCTTCTGGTAAAGGTACCCTTGCCAGAAAATACTGAGAGCAAGGCTGTTTAGTCAGAAACCTCAAGACTATTTTAAGTCTGGAGAGTCTGGTTAGGAAGGCTCGAGCTGCTCTAACACACATCGAGGGAGTGTACATACCCCCAGGGAGTGGCAAACTGCTTCCTAAGACTGCAGAGGGCTCTGTGGCATCAGAAGGACAGCGCTTTTTTATGTCCCACTGACACCTCACTTTTCCTTGGCTACCTGTCTTCGCAGTGGCCAACTCAACTATCTGATAAGGTCTCTCGTTTAGTTCCAACGACCTTGACACCTTCATACCTATTCAGCCAAAAACCATTTTGGGGCACCACTGTGAATAACGACTAGGGATACAAGGATGAATAAAATGAATGATTTAAAAGGAACTTATACACTCTCTTAGCCAAGAGAATCACACACAACAATCATGATTAAATGTTAACATGATTAATGTCACTTATAGAATAAAAATGCCTAAGGTATTAAGACAAGGCATAATTTTTAAGTAGTATTTAAATAATCTTTAAACTGCACACTTAAAAAATGACCACATTAATGTAAGATGTTAATGCACTACGAATTTTACAAAAAGGAAAAGTTACACAGAAGTAAGAAAACTAGAAAATATATGTACTTCAAAAACCATTTTAAAAGAGTTGATCTGGGGCACGTGGATGTCTCAGTTGGTTAGGTGTCCAACTTGATTTCCGCTCAGGTCAAGATCTCGGGTTTGTGAGATCATGCCCTATATCGGGCTGGGTGTGGAGTCTGCTTGAGATAGTCTCTCTCTCCCTCTCCCTTTGCCCCTTCCCCCTGCCCCCTACCTCCTGCATCACCCCTGCAATAAATAAATAAATAAATAAATAAATAAATAAAGTATTAAAAAAAATTTGATCCAATTCTGGTTTTCTCACAGAACCTTTCCAAGAGTCAACAGTTTATTATTTTGAACTTAGAGTAAAAGATTTCTCAATTTTTCTCTGTATTTATTTGTAAACCTATAGAAAGTCAGGAAAACCCAAGTTTTGGGGTTGATGTTTAATATTTCCTTGAAAAGCCAACATCTTTTTACATTGTCTGATCACTTTAGAAATGTATTAAAATTCTATCCACTTCCCCCACTCATCACTAAATTGAGAATGTGGTATTTCCATAAAGATTTCTGTTGCTTATTCTCATCTTCTCACCTACTGGCTCTGTCAAAAATGTTCTTATGGTCTACGTGGAAGGAAAAATAGACATTTATAGAATATCCACTATATACTAAATCCCATGCAGTAGATAGTGTCATCCCTGTTTCACACACATAGACAAACATACATACACATATGCATATGCACGTATGGGTACACACACACACACACAAGTTCCATAAGGTTAAGTCAACACAGCTGAGTTTAGCATAGCAGTATCCTAACACACAGTTCTGAAGGTACATGATTCAAACATGCTCAATCCTGCTTATATGCTGCAAAATTAACTGAAGACTACTTCTGGGTCCAGTTCAAAATAACAGTTAAATGATGTATGTCAACCCAGTACAAACTTAAATCTCTAAAACACAACTAGAATACTGGTCTAGATAGAACTAAAGCCTTAACTAGGATATGAGTAATGCATGCTTGGGCTGTTATAAGTTCAGTGCAGTACCACCTCTAATTCTGCAGATCCAATGTTTAACAATTTCCTAATTACACAGATGAAAAGACCAATGAACTCTAAAATTCTGAAAAAGTAATAAAACTCTAAAATGGCACTTTTTCCTCCTAAAGCCATTAGCCATTCTCTCCCTCCCCATCCTCCTTCCCTCTTCCATATTTTGAATATTGCCACTGTCATGGGCTTCAGAACTTCTTATTCATTTAACCAGTCTTCAGTACCCCCACCCCCCAATTTTAAGGCTGGAACAAGCTACAGTACACTATAATCAACAGGCAGTAACATGAATTTGAAGTAGCCTCTTGCTTATCACCTGATGACTCAAATATCAGGCTCTCTGTGTTTACAGTTTTATTACATTTTTGAAAAGCAGAAAGCAAACCTACCATGATCAAAGAAGACTCTGGCAAGGATGATTCTGCTGGTGCAGAAGACACCAGAATTAGAGTCACGAGTGGTAAAAATATGACGCACTGATCTTTTTTGCTCTGTTGAGGAGATGGGAAGTGAAGCATCAAAGAGACTAAGAAAAGAATATCTACTCAATAGAACTTTCTGAGATGATGTAAATGTTCTGTATCTGCATTGTCCAATACAATGGCCACATGTGGTTTTGAGAGCTTGAAACGTGGCTATATGACTGAGCGACTGAATTTACTTAATTTTTATTAAAGTTAAGTTGAAATCGTCACATGTAGCTAATGGCTACTATATAAGGCAGCACATCTTTGTGAGAACCAAAGAAGTCTAAATCTGTAGTTAGTCTTGGGATGATGAAATAGACATGGCAAAATGTGAGAAATACATTTAAGCGTTTAGACATACAGCTTGGTCTAGAGCACTTAAAGACAGGTTCCAACGGTACTGGGCATCGAAAAGATTTAACACCATCTATAATTGAGCATTTACTAGAAGAGCAAACACTGCTTTTGAAAGTTTTGTGCTATATGTGAATGCCTTTTCTAGTAAGATCTTAAACTCCGAATTTGACGAAATTAGATATGAGCAAGATCATCTTCAATCTTCAGCTGTATTATAAACTAAGGAGGGTACAAAGTCTACATTTACTATCAATTCTTCAGAATTTAAAAAAAAATTACTACCTCTAATTCTTTTTTAACTACCTTGATTCCTAAACGTCACTCTTAAAGTAATTATCCAACATTTTGTCAGTATTATTCTTTCATATATAATGCAATGAGCTACAAATAGATACACAAATGTTAAGAAAAGGGAAGAAACAGAATGAAGAAAGACTAGGCCTACCTACACTGCTTTCTTTTATGTCCATTTTGTTTGTAAGCCTTAACATTTTGATTGAAGTTTGAAACTAAACTATGTGTTTAATGCAAACTCCTATGTGTGGTGTGTAGAAATCCTAAGTTTGGGTAGAGCACTTTAGTACTACAATTATTACCCTGATTCTAAGCTTATGTTTATCACTCATTATGAAGAAAAAAGCCATTATTCAATTTTTAAAAACTGCCTGTGGCATCAAATAATCTTCATAACCCCACACCATTTCCAGCAATGCTCACAGTGATCTTTAAATAAGAGTTCTGAAAAGGCAAAAAGCAAAACAAAACTCTTATCTCAAGCCCATCCTTATATGACATAGAATTCTACCACACAGAATTTAGTTTTACCTTTTACACAAATAATTCAATTTTCCGAAACTTTCCTAAATCTCACAAGGTCAATTCTGAATCTTAAAATTTTAGATATACAACATGTATTTTTTTGTTAACAATGTGCTTAATTTGGCCCTATGACTGAAAACGTGTTTTTAAAAAGGATACAACTGATCAAATATAAATGGGAGCATTAAAACAGAATCATTGTTTGAAAGCGGTAGAATTAATTCATGAAGCTTCCTTCTTTTTCTTCTCCTAGTGTTCTTTAATATCACTGCTTTCGATTTAAATGTTAAAGAGTTATTGACTGGGCTTTCTATTCCTTTATAATTGGCTAATGAAATTTACCACAAATTTAAGAAGTTCACATCTTAGATTTCTTTAGCAATTTAAAAATATAATGCATTTTTTCTTTCTCTTAAAAGTATAATGCATTAATTCTAAGTGACATACACACTACCTTAATACTTATTAAGGGTGGTTAATTTGTATTTGGGAAAAGAAAACTAGAATCAGAAAAGAAACTTTAAAAACTTTTTGTTACTGAAGTTATATAAACATTTTCTTTAAAAATGTTTCATATGAAACAATTGTGTGTGTAGGCACACACAACCCTTTAAAAGGAATACTTAATTTTATGTGCATATTACTAAATGAATCTTTATTAACTTAGTTTACAATCATCCTAAACTACTGAAATACCTTCAACAGTCTTCACTTACAGCACTCTGCTTTTTGTCCTCCCATTTTATACATCAAACACAATATACCTTTAGGTTATTCTTAACTGCTAAAAGGCAAACACACATTCCAGATGATACAGCAGAACGTGCTTACACTAAGCCACAGGATTTACTGCATAATATTCTAATAGAAGATATATGCAGTGTTCTGAAGTAAACTATCAAAACATTTTCAGTAAGAATATTTTAAGTTTTGCATTTATTAGCTCAAGGAAAAATATCAAGACGAATATTTTACCACCTTTACAACTCCCCCCCCCCAACCCGGCATAACCTCTTTATCTTGCCACAAGCACAAAGCAGCTTACCATTCATTGCTGTGGGAAACTGAGCCATCATGGTCCTGAATTTTCCTTGCTAGCTCTCAGCCATCTGCAACATAAAAACATTGTGCCATTAATAATACAACAAGGGCAGATCACAGCTTTAGTGCACCAGCTTAGCAGTGGGAATGTCTGTCCCCTTGAGCTCACACTTCCAATAGGAAACAATGCAGAGCTGCTGCTGCCGCTGAAGGGGTAGGATTTACATTTAGGGAAGGAAGGGTAGGAGACTTTGTTGGTTAATGATACTGCCTTTAAAACAGAAACATTTATAAGAAAAAACAGTCCCATATTTCATAGCAAATACTGAATAAAGAAACCCTTGGCATGAATCAGCTTTGTAGACATCAACTTGGGAGAGAGGAAGGTTGTTAGAGCTAGGCAAGATGCTATTTCAGAGAAATCAACTGTATAAATTAAGTGTATAATAACATGGAAATCCGTAAGTTCTTTTCTTTAAAAAATCCCCAAATGAGAAAAATATCCAAAATAAATGTGGCACAGGGTTCTACAGGTTTATAAAAATTTCCCAGAATTATTATAATATATATGTTTATTTAAACAACTAACTGTGCTGGGCAAGTACCCTGTACTAGGAACAGAAGCGACTTTGGAAATTAACAGCTGTGATTTAAATCCCAACTCTGCTATTTTCCTAGCTGTGATGGCGGGAGAGTTATTTAATCTTCTCGAGTCTCAGATCCCTCATCTGTAAAAATACTCTGCACGAGTATTTTTTTTTTAAGTATTAGATATATTCCAGTACACTGCTTGACACACAGTGAGTGTTTGATAAATAGCTGCTATTTTGCAAACATCCAGGAAGGGAGAGTGCAATATAATCTTGAACCCTAAATTCATTATTTTACTATGAATAAATTCAAAATTCATTCCATGAATCTTGAGGGTAAGATCAGTTAGGAAGAGTGAAGACCTAGGAAATTTATAATAATGTACTTAGTAATTAAAACCATGGCTTATAAACTGCAGGGGAAAATCACTATATTAAAAAGACCGTTCAGTAGCTCATCTATTTACCCAAATCATTTAAATATTAACATTTTTAGAAGCCCAAGGTAAAATGTTTACACAAGCCATGTGAACAAAGAAGGCACAAAGAGTTACACATCACGTGGATGGTGTCACCAGAGATGCTCCAGAGGAGCTGGCTAACCAGCTGCCTGGAAGTGCTACAAGGCACTAGATCGTAGTGAATCTGGCGTGCTCAAAGAGAAATATGACTGTATCAGTATAACCAGCAAAAGTTAGTCACACCAACAAAAAACTGGTATATACATCCAATTTACTGATTTACAAAGAGAAATTTAATAGCCGAGAAAACAGTCCCTTTTCTTCCTATCAAGCAAATTACAACATCTACTAAATTTCAACCAGATGACTGTGTAGTGAGAGAAGGGAGTTACCAGTGATTAGAATGCTTAATGACATCATGCACTGACAGTCAGATACATTTACCTACACAACAAGAATAAGCCAAGGACTGCACAATAGGGACGGACAGTTAAAGCTCCAATAATGCTTTGAATGACACTGCCAACTTTACTCTTGTGACTCCTAGCTTTTCTGTATGCTACCACCATACACCATCCCCCCCCTTAAAGTGTATACTCTTTCTTTAGGTGTTAATAAGCGTTAGTGCAGCTTTTTTGCACAGCAGAGAAAACCATCAACAAAACTAAAAAACAACCTATTGAATGGGAGAAGATATTTGTGAATGACATATCTGATAGAGGGTTAGTATCCAAAATATACAAAGAACATATAAAACTCAATGCCCCAAAAACAAATAATCCATTTAAAAAAGACACAGACATTTCTCAAAAACAACAACAACAACAACAACAACAAAAAACATATAGATGGTCAACAGACAGATGAAAAGATGCCCAACAACACGAATCATCAGGGAAACGCAAATCAAAACCACAATGAGATATTACCTCATGCCTGTCAGAACAGCTAAAATAAAAGATACAGGAAATATCCAGTATCCAGTATAGGTGAGGATGTGGAGAAAAAGGAACCCTCGTGTACTATGGTAGGAATGAAACTGGCGTAGCCACTGTAGGAAAACAATATGGAGGTTCCTCAAAATATTAAAAGCAGAATGACCATATGATCCAGTAATTCCGGCACCGTGTATTTACCAAAAGATGAAAACACTAATTTGAAAAGACAGACGCACCCCTATGTTTATTGCAGCATTATTTACAATAGCCAAGTTGTGGAAGCAGCCTGACTGTCCACTGACAGATAATGGATAAAAAAAATGTGGTATACAGAATGGAATACTACTCAGCCATAAAGAACGAAACCCGTGGTGCCTGGGTGGCTCAGTGGGTTAAGCATCTGCCTTCAGCTCAGGTCATGATCTCAGGGTCCCATGAATGAGCCCCATACAGGGGGCTCCTCCTCTTCCTCTGAGTCTGCTCCTCCTCTTCCTCTGCCTCCAGCTCTGCCTACTTGTGCTCTATGTATCAAAGAAATAAATAAATCTTAAAAAAAAAAAAAAACAACCAATAAACCCAAACCCTCCTTGTGAGCCACAGGTTCAAATCCAGTGTTCTTACCCCATGTAAAGTGAGTTCTTGACTACCCCACCAGGTTTAGATATTGTTTTCTGTGTAGTAAACAAGTCCAATACCTACACCTTACATTACCTTTTGAAAAAGGAAGAAAGAAAACACTAACTTGTATGTAAGTGGAATTTCCTCCTACCTAGGAAGAGTATAGTGACAGGTGAAGTCTAAGTGTGGTAACAGGATTAAAGTTCCATTGCAATAAAGCTTTTTAAAAAATTTTTTTTAATTCCAGTATAGTTAACACTATGTTATATTAGTTTCAGGTGTACGATATGGTGATTCATCTTAAGTATACACCTAATTACTTCACGTGGTTCACCCATTCCCCTGCCATCTCCCTCTGGCAGCCATCAGTTTATTCTCTGTGCCCCCCAGGCGCCCCGCTCACAGGGAGTTTTAAAATGGTCAAAGGAGAGGGACATAGATTTCACTTAAGACAATCAATGGTGAAGAAAAGACCGCAGCTATACCAGGGAGATCAGTTAGGGAAGAGATGAGAACAATAACTGACACCTGATCTAAAATAGTGGCAGACGGAACAGAGCAGATGGGGTGTACTGGAATAATAAGGAAGGGTTTAAAACAGATAGAACCCAGAAACTCTTTAGATATGAGGGATTATGAAGTAAAAGGAATCAAAGTGATGACTCCCAGAATTTGTTTGTGAGACTGGGTGAATTGTGGGGTCACCAGTTTTAAGAAAAAGTGAACACAGAGGAAGTCTCATAAATATCGATATAACTGATAATTCCCCAATACAGAAATTCTACAAAAAAGTCTGACACTTTTATTTCACCAATTTTAAATTGTTATCAGTAATGTTAAACCAAAATAAGTTAACATGCCTGCAAAGAAACTGTTTAAAGATACATAGTAGCAAGTAGCAAGACCTATTTTATTAGGTCTCTGAGACGAGATAGTTTCAAAATGTAGAAGAAAAATCCTCCAAAAATGTTACATGAAACACACTGTATAACTGCATAAAAGCATGTGAATTACCAGGGACAGTTTGAAGAGAAAGCATGCACTTACAAAGGACAAAGAATAGGATCCCACAGTCACAAAGCCTTAATCAGTTAGATCTAGGTCTAAAATTTAAAGATTATCTATCTAGAACTTATAGTTAGTCATCACATATCCTATGAATACAACAGAAGGCCACATAATAGATACTCAGTAATCACAGGTATGATTCTGAAATAAAACCAAAGAATGAATCAAATAATATAATGGGAAGGGAGGGCAAGTAAAGCTGAAGGTACCAGTATTACAGAACTTTCTTTACCTGGGATTTAGCCCATGGTACATGGGATTTAGCCAGCCACACATGCAGGTATCATTACATAGATGTATACATGTAACATCTGATTGACTGTGGTAACATCTGACTATGGTAGTGCAGTTTGTTGGAACCAACAGCTTTTACTATTTCATATCTGTTATGTTTATATCACTTCTCTCTGCCCTATTGTCAAATAATTACCTCATGCTTAACAATTCTACTAATCTACTTGCAGAATAGTACTTGTACAAAGAAATAACAACTGAAATTTTGAAAAGTTAGACATTTTACACTTAAATCAATTTTTTAACTTTTTAAAAATAGTTTATTTATTGGGGCGCCTGGGTGGCTCAGTGGGTTAAGCCGCTGCCTTCGGCTCAGGTCATGATCTCAGGGTCCTGGGGTCGAGTCCCACGTCAGGCTTTCTGCTCAGCAGGGAGCCTCCTTCCCTTCCTCTCTCTCTGCCTGCCTCTTGCCTGCTTGTGATCTCTCTCTGTCAAATAAATGAATAAAATCTTTAAAAAAAAATTTTTTTAAATAGTTTATTTATTTGACAAACAGAGATCACAAGTATGCAGAGAGGCAGGCGGGGGTGGGGGGGAGAAGCAGGCTCCCCGCTGAGCAGAGAACCCAATGTGGGGCTCGATCCCGGGACCCGGGGATCATGACCTGAGCCGAAGACAGAGGCTTTAACCCACTGAGCCACCCAGGTGCTACAATTTAATAAGTGCTTACTATTAATGCAATACACTTCTATTAATCATCTACTATGTGTTACTATGTGTTGTGCTCAATACTGAGAGTCTAATATATTCTAGGTTGCATACAAGGAACTTCAGAGGAGAAACAGAGGAGCTTGTAAAACAGGCTTCCAGGTGCCAGATACTGCTAAACACCTTTGATAACACTAATAACTTTCACAATTATCCCTGCAAGGCAGAGGATACTGTATTCATTTCACAGATGAAGAAACAGAAAGGCTAAATTACTTGCCAATATTCACTGAGTGATGAAGCCAGGATGCAATCCCAAACCTGTCTAATTTTAAAGGCCACAAACTTCCCTTCCCATGGGCTTTATATGCCTCTTCTTCTCTTAAATTGGGATAATAATTAATGATGAATAGGGCACAACTTCCTGAGAGTAGCAGCTCAACTTAATGGTGGTACATTTGTAGGGGAGAAGGAAAACAAGCCAGAGATATCTTAAAACACATAGGTCTCTCATGTACATAAATTGGGGGACAGCTAATTATTTCTTTCCTCTTGGTATAACCCTCTCAGAGGAAGAAAAGGGTAATCAGCATCTCCCCAGTTACCTGCCTGACGCCTGTTTCAGATGTGGGTGATTGGAGTCAGCATCCAACAAACACCTGCCTCCATTCCTTAGGAGGGGTAATATGATGATGGGCACTCTTGGCAGTTTGCAGTTATCATGCAATTAGAACATTGTGTTAATTGCCTATGGCTTTGGAATATTCATGTGGAAAAGAGAATATTCACGTGGAGCTTTCCTTGCACATTATAAATTAGTGGAGAACTGGCACTGTTACCTTTTGAGACACCAAGAAAACACATGTGGTAGACAGCAGGCCTAAGGCAAAGAAGAATGTTGCAAATTAATATAAAGCAAATACCACTTTAGAATTTGGCAACTACATTCATACTAAGGCAGAGAAAAGTAGAAATGCTTCACCAGAAGCAGGAAATCCTTCTTTAAGATCCAGAGTAGGGTAAGTTGTAGACATTATAAGTTAAACAATTTTTTGTCTAGAAGAACAGTTTGAGAAGGAAACAATCACAGTACTTACTTAGTTCAAAACCCTCAACTTTCAAGATAGGAAGACTGAGAGACTTGTACAAGTTCATACAGCTAGCCAGTAGCAAAGCTGATCCTAGAAACCACATCTTTTATGTCCAATGATCTGGACATAAGAGTTCCCCAACTTGCCTGACTGTATCACTTAGGTCATTTACTAGAGATTCCCAAGCACATCATTGAGAGATGGTGTGAATTAGGGCATGAACTTTGCTTTGAGACCTTCTACAGAGCTACTAGTTTTCTTCTAAAACACCTTATTTCACAACTACAAGTTCAAGCCCAAACTTGTTAGTATGAAACACGGTTGAGTATGAAACATAATTCAGAACCTCACCTCAATCTACTTACCACATTCATCTCTAGACATGTTGCCTTGATTCAGCTTTTTTCTTTTTTAAACAATGATGCTTTTTCACTCCCCTATTTCTTTGTAAAGAGCTGTTCCCCATCACATTCACACTTTTTTCACATTCTTCAACTCTCAAGTCAATGACACATCCTATCTGAGAGACTTGTGTCCTCCCAGTTAGCCACAATCTCCTACGTTGTCCACCATATTTGTTCGTCCCACTGTAACTTCATTTATTATACTGTATTTCAGCTGCATGTTTCACTTGTTCTGAGCAAAGACTTTTTTTTAGGCTTGGTGCCTAAACCAGACCTCCCAAAGACAAATGTTCAATAAACATTTGCTGAACAAATGAATTGGGTAAATGAGTGGTATGGGTAAGATAAACAAAAACAAAGCAAGGGAAGCAAGGAGCAAGGCACCGCAGAACGGAATATACAGAAAAGAAACTCTAAATGACTTCCTTGAAACCCTGCAGGTACTAGGCTCTGGATTTTAGATCAAATCATCCTTTGCAACATGGTCGATCCACAACTTTTTCTTCTAAGTATACTTTTAGAGACAAAGTTTTATGGCCTGTTGGTTTCTGAAGCTTTTACATTGGGACAGAAAGACTTGGGTTTTTCAGTTATACTTATCATGTTTGTTAAACATTGCTGAGCTTAAATAAATCTGACTGAAGGTCTGACATTCAAAAGCAAGATAATCAAGTTCCTGAAGGCCTATCTTATATAAAACTTTCTCCAGTGCCTCCTTCACTTCATGTGCTATGTACAGAGAACCAACTCTCCAAACTTACTGATCAGTTGGAGAAAATGTTCCTTCCTCATCTGATTCCAAAGGAGATCAAGGTCGGTCCCATGAGAGAATGACTAAGGCAAAATTACTTACTTCTTTACAGTTTCTGCAGTAGAAGGAAATTTACAGTGTACAATACGTTCTCTACACCTGTTCCCTGTCTAGCTATCCCGTCTTTCATTCATCCATTTGTTTAGTTACCAGACATTAATAGTCACTATAATAAAAGGATTTGAAGAATGTTGTAAGAACCCAGAGGACAGAACTACCACTACTAAGGAGGTGAGTTAAACTAGGGCACATATCACAAAGGAGGTAATATTTGTGTAAGAAGGCTCTAACGTGATTATGATGGCAAAGTAAGTCGGTTCCATGCATTCTCAGAGTGAAAGACATTGTATACGTGCGTGGACAGGCACTGATACAGAGAAAGGAAAAGCACCTGAATCTAAGGGAAAGATAGGTTGAAAGGAAAGTACATAGCCTGTATCACAGTAGAGACTTTCCTATTCAAAAACAGTGTGATTTGAGAGCCATGGGATTTCAAAGAACTCACTTAATTTTAATTGTTAAAAGACACCGTAAGAGACCCAATAGTTTTAAACTTGGCTCCTTGCAATTCTAGAAATTTCAAAGCGATACGATAGATGTGGAATAGGGAAGAGGAATGCAGGATTGGAAGAGGATACCAACTTCAATGACAGTAGCTCCGTTTTTGTGTTTCACATACTAAGGCTTCTCTATAATATTTTATCTGATGATTTTTTCTTAAAGAATTAAACAGCATACTGAATTTCAGCCCCTTCATTTTAGAAACAATTAAAGAGAATCCAAAGAGATTAAGTAACTTGCCAAGATCATACAATTTAAGCAAAGTATGTCATGTTATTGATTTTGAATTTCACTGTGCAAGTCATGGAGAGACCGTATTTATGCAAGACAGACACTCAGTTTTGGTAGTCATCAGGGACTGGAAATAGTTGTCATCATATCAGTGAGTGACTTTATCCAGGGAAAGCCTATATAAGAAACAAGAGAAGAACCTGATCTTTTAAGGGCAGATGAAGAGAATTCTGAGAAACAATATAGGAACTGAACCGGACATGAGTATCTTGAGACACGGACACCAGTTATGAGTGACTGATGTAATCCAGATGGTGAGAATTTTAACTTGGACAATAGAGAAGAAGCACTTCTGAGCTAGAATGGACAGCATTTTCTGATTAGCTAAATGCTGCTGATGAAAGAAGAGCATCAAGATAAGTTTCTCTCTTGGGTGACTGTAGTGGTAATACTAACCAAGACAAAAGCTCTAAAAAAGTAGAAATTTAAGTATTAGATTTGGGGGGTGAGCAACAAAACGTTCAGTTTTCAGCTTACTTAATCTGATGCACTTACAAAGACATCCAGGTGGAAATGTTTAAGAGATGGTAAGGATTCTGCCCAGGCTGCAGACCAGATCTGGTAGCTATCATGGATTGGGAATAGCTGTAAACAGGTCAGTAAATGAAATTATCCACAAAAAGCATGTACAGGAAAAAGGAGAGGAATTATCAGAACAGAGGTTGAGAAAAAGGAGAAATCACAACATAGAGGAAAGAAAAGCATTTCAAAGAGATGATGGTCATAACTGTCAAATGTCATAGAAGTCAAGACTAAGCCATTAGTTTTAGCCATCTGTGCAGGTAATGGACTTCAGTCAAACTGAAGCAGACCAGCAGTAAAGTGTGACTCAAGAATATGTTGTTAAAGGAGAGAGGAAGAAAAGGGGGGAGGGGGAGGAGTGACAGGAGGTTTCAGGAAAGAGGCACGGTTATCAGGCTTTCCTGTTAGATGGGAGAACAAAACTATTTTTAGAGGAAGATGAACAGATTTAATTTCCAAAAGGAGAAGGAAAGGAGGTTAATTAATAATGAAAGCTAGAGTCCAGAGAAAGCAGACAGCTCTAGAGTATAAAGCTAGAACATGGGGCACACATTTCTGGTTCTGGGAATATAGGACAAAATAAAAAGATAAATATCTTTATAGATAGTAAAGATTAATAAAGACACATATAAGTTTGGAAGCAGAAGGAAAAGGAGTTGAGAAAGTACAGCTTTTCTTCGAGCCCAGACATCCAAAGGGCAGGGCTGAAAACAAACTCTTGGATCTCCTGGGCTCTGAGGTGGCTAAGCACACATTTCTCTTCTCTTCAAGCAACAAAAGAAGGTCTCATGTAAATATGTTCCCATGAGTCACCCAGGTATATGAATTTCAGTTGTGTTCAACTAGCTATGCTTTATACATGGGAACATTTGTTACCCGAATGAATATAGGAGAGTAACATTCTAGGCTGAGGTAATATGTGCAAAAGCGGAGTGAGGAGTGTGGTCTGGGAAAATTGGTGGTGGTTTATTCACATGAAGTAGTGAAGAGCTTAACAATGCAAGGAACTATAACAATAGCTGTAAAAATGAGAATTATATTAATACCTAGCTGATAGAAATGAAAATTGGCACAACTACTCTTCTGGAAAGGAATCTGGAAATGAACTTATTTATAGCCTGCCTTCTCCAAAAAAGAACTAAAGCTCATGCAAAAGTATAAAAACCTTAAATTAGGGCGCCTGGGTGGCTCAGTGGGTTAAGCCGCTGCCTTCGGCTCAGGTCATGATCTCAGGATCCTGGGATCGAGTCCCGCATCGGGCTCTCTGCTCAGCAGGGAGCCTGCTTCCCTCACTCTCTCTCTCTCTCTGCCTGCCTCTCTCTCCGTCTACTTGTGATCTCTCTCTGTCAAATAAATAAATAAAATCTTAAAAAAAAAAACAAAAAACAAAACATTAAATTAAAAAGTACATAGGTAAATGAAGGTAATTAGAAAATAACTTTTGCATGTTTGACATTTTTCATAAATGAAAGTTGAAAAAGAAAACTAGTGCATCTGACTTGACCACTGGCTCTCCCTCACTGCTGTCCCCTACAATCACCATGGCAATTCCTTAACTGCTTTCACACCTACCTCACCATCCCCTCTCCACCATTATTCCAATACTTCTTGGTGAAGTCAAGTCTCCCCACAGATGATCCTACCCACATCCTGTCTTTGACCCCCGAATTCCAAATGTCTTATCCTCCATCTTATCTTAGCTGGGCACTTCCAGGTCACACCCTAGGCCTTGTTATCATAATGACTGCACTCCTCTGTAACCCACTTCAAGCCTCCCACTCTCCCTTCACCAGAGCCTTGATCAACAGCCCATTTTCCCTAGTTCCCAGACTCCAGAAATTCTTTAACTCTACCAGGACTTACAAACTATTGGTCTTGGCAAATTTTCATTGTCTCTCATTCTTCTTCATGCCCTAACATCAGCTTCCTTTGGTCCTAATAACCCTCCTTACCCAAATTGTAAGTCGTTGTATGAATCCCAAAGTTCACTCTCCCCTCTTCCTGTATATTATGCATCTAGTAAAACCCCACTACTATTTCATGGCCACATGAATGAAGGTGTTGACTGGCGTCACTTTAAACTCCTGACCACTAACTCCCACCAGCCTGACAAGTCCTAGCTCACCTGTTCCCCCGACCCACCACCACACTTCCCTCTCTCCCTCACTCTTCCAGACTCATAACATGCGTCATAAAACTCTTCATCCAGATTCTCGCCTTTTGATTTGAAGGCATTTTTTACTATACCAACTTCTTTATTTTCATACCAAGATTTGTCAATCTTTTCTTTTATGACTACTGAGTATACAAATCAGATTAATCATCCAATAGAGAAAGGAACAAGAAAATAAATTTCAGAATATCACACATGTATTATAAATGATAATTTCAAGGCTATAATAGGTAATGTTTGTGATATAAAGTAAATTTTTTAAAAAAGATTTTATTTGTTTATTTGACACAGAGAGAGAGACAGCCAGAGAGGGAACATAAGCAGGGGGAGTAAGAGAGGAAGAAGCAGGCCGCTTGCCAAGCACGGAGTCCGACACAGGGCTCGATCCCATGGTCCCACAATCATGACCTGAGCCAAAGGCAGACGTTTAACAACTGACCAACCCAGGCACCCCAATATAATGTAAATTTTTAAAAAAATACAAAATTCTATGGGGCACCTGGGTGGCTCAGTGGTTGAGGCCTCTGCCTTCGGCTCAGGTCATGATCTCAGGGTCCTGGGATCGAGCCCCACATCAGGCTCTCTGCTCAGTTCCTCCTCTGTCTCTGCCTGCCTCTCTGCCTACTTGTGATCACTCTGTCAAACAAATAAATAAAATCTTTTTAAAAAAATAAAATAAAATAAAAAATAAGAAATTCTAGAATATGGATACAAATATTCAAAATTATAAATGTGCATGTAAAGGATTAGAAGAAAACCTCTTAAGGGAAAGAACCTTATCTTTATGAAGCACCTAATGAGAGTCTGACAGACTAAATGTATAATATACATTCAACGAATAATATTCATCAATTTCATTTATAATAGCAAAAAACTTGAAACAAATCCATACATCTGAAAATAGGAGTATGGTTAATAAATCATAGTCTATCTACTAGATAAATATAAACACCGGGGCACCTGGGTGGCTCAGTCGTTAAGCGTCTGCCTTCGGCTAAGGTCACGAAGGATGGAACACTACCTCAGGTTCCCTGCTCTGTGGGAAGCCTCCTTCTCCCTCTCCCCTTGCTTGTGTTCCCTCTTTCGCTGTGTCTCTATCAAACAAATAAAATCTTTTTAAAAATTTTAAAAAAACATAGCCATTAATACTTATGAAAATCATTGTAACACAAAAAATTCCTTCCATGTAGTAAGTAGACAAAAATCTATACTGATTGCAATTATGTAAAAATCATATATGTATGTGTGTATGTTATAAACAGATAGATACTCTAATTAAAAAGCATTAATATACTGGGGTGCATGGGTGGAACAGTCTTGGTTTGGGCTCAGGTTGTGATCTCAGAGTCAGGCGATCGAGCCCTGCATCCAGCTCTGCACTCAACTCAGAGTCTGCCTGAGATTCTCTCTCTCTCTCCCCCTCCCTCTGCCCCTCCTGCTCATGTTCTCTCTCTAAAATAACATTTAAAAAATTAATATGCTAAAAATAGATGACTTATGTTGAAAGGCTGTGACTGATATTTTTTTCCAAGTTTTGTTGCTATTTTTTAAAATCTCATATGAACTGCACATACCAAATGTCAAGCAATTAAAAATAGACAATTTTCAGTAATTCAGAGAAGAGAAGTCTATAGTAAGTTTACCTGTCTTTCAAAAACCAGTAATGTCTTCTATGGATATTTTTTTTTTTTTTCCTGACACCAAGTAGGTGTCCAACAATTCACTTCTAACTCTAACCACCTAGAGTTATGTAGTCCCCACAGGTTGAGGCCTTAGCTCAACCAGCTGGCTATTAGTCAGAGGTTCCCATGATCACCTCCATGGGTTTGATAATTTGCTAGAAAAGCTCACAGAACCTAGAAAAACAATTTATTTACATTTACTGTTTTAATATAAAGGTTATAATTCAAGGAGAGCCAAATGGAAGAAACACACTGGGCAAGGTATGGGGGGCAGGACATGGAGCTTCCATGCCTTCTCCAGGCATGTCACCCTCCCAGCACCTCAATGCATTCACCAACCTGGAAGCTTGCTGAACCTCACTGTTCTAGAGCTTTTACAGAGCTCAATCTCTAGTGCCCACCTCCTCTTCCTGGAGGTCAGTGGGTGGGGTGGAAAGTATCCTCATCCTCAGGCTATCTAGAGGTACCACTGTTAGCCTTATTAGCATACCTCAGGTGTGATGGGAAGGGGCTTATTATGAATAAAAGACACTCCTATCACTCAGGAAATTCCAAAGGTTTTAGGAGATCTGTGCCAGGCACCAGGGACAAAGACCAAATATGTTTTTGTATTCTACTATACGATCTTTCAACACAATAGCAAATATGACCCAGAGCCTTGCTCTTGTCTATATCTTAGTGTATTACAAATAATATTAAGTAAAAAGTCTGTTTTACCAAAAACATTTAACTAAAATTACCAATCTCTCAAACCCTGCCATGCTACAGTGCTAAAAACTACAGAGGAGAAGTATACTCCTCCACACGTACCCTGCTGCAAAGGCCTAAAGAGCCTGGAATCCAAAAGCAATGCCACACCCAGAAGGTCCTGAGTGGGAATGGCTTCCATCTGAGACTTTTTTTTTTAAGATTTTATTTATTTGACAGACAGAGATCACAAGTAGGCAGAGAGGCAGGCAGAGAGAGAAGAGGAAGCAGGCTCCCCGCTGAGCAGAGAGACCAAGGCGGGGCTCAATCCCAGGACCCTGAGATCACGACCTGCGCCTAAGGCAGAGGCTTTAACCCACTGAGCCACCCAGGTGCCCCTGTGACTGGTAGTTTCTAAATTCAATCCAAACACATACAGAACAAGAGAGTAAGGAAAATGAAAGCAGTAGCCAGTGGGAACAAAAGCAACCATCCATTTTCCTATTCTATCAGTCTACTTTAAGTTTTTTGTTTTTTTTTTTTTAATATCAATGTTTCAGCTACTGGAAAGTATGCTATCAGTGCAGCAAAAATAATGCTCTTAAGTAGAACATCCTAATCTATTAAGAAAGCAAATATAAAATAGTAGAATGAGGATTTTAAAAGCAAACTCTAAGTTCTGACAGGGAGAAAAACTACCATAAAAAAGTAAGATAGAAATACTCTAATGTGGAATTAGTCCCACTAAAACCACCAGTGTTCAGAAAATACTTATCTCTAATCAAAACAAGGACTCACTTCCCTCGAATACTTCAAAAACACAAATTTACAAATTCTCTTCACCAATCCGAATTCTTTAATTTTGAGGAGTCATGGACTTAAAAAATCTGGCAAACCTATAGTTGCTCTTTCTGGAAAAAAACACAAATGTATAAAATGTAGCATACAATTCCAAAGGTTTTTCAGACCTGTCAAGCCAATGTGAAGATTTTCAGAGAGTTCCTGTTTTCCATAGCTAAGGTTCTTAATTATAAATATAGTAATTCCCACTTTTAAAAATACATACAATACTAGAGTAGGAAAGAATCCTTCCACTATGTATTCCATTCGTTTTCAAAGTATTCTAACTGTGGCGCACCTAAGTGGGACAAGAGACCCAACCTAACCAACCACCTGCTTCCATTTTCCAATAGAAAAATAACTCCATGATGAAGAATTATACAATGCAACAGTGGCATAAGAGCAAAGTGGGCAAAAAAATTAAATTTAACATTGATTCTATAATTACAGCTAATTCAAGGACAGCAATTGGAACTACCTCAAACTTAAGATAATACCAATGCTTGCACTGAAAACAGTATTTACATTTGAGTGTGGGTTTACATTGTAGGCATTTTTCAATGCAGCCAAAGTATTGTATAGCTAACAGGTTTTTTTAGTTTGTTTGTTTGTTTGTTTGTAAGTATAAGGATTTTACTTAGGGCTTTGTAATTTTTTAAATTTCTTTTCAGTGTACCAGAATTCACCACATCCAGTGCTCCATGCAATACGTGCCCTCCATAATACCCGCCACCAGGCTCATCCAACTTCCCACCTCCCTCCCCTTCAAAACCCTCAGATTGTTTTTCAGAGTCCATAGTCTCTCATGGTTCACCTCGCCCTCCAGTTTCCCCCAACTCCCTTCTCCTCTTCCTCTCCCTGTGTCCTCCATGTTATTTCTTATGCTCCACAAATAAGTGAAACCATATGATAATTGACTTTCTCTGCTTGACTTATTTCACTCAGCATAATCTCACCTAGTCCCATCCATGTTGATACAAAAGTTGGGTATTCATGCTTTCTGATGGAGGCATAATACTCCGTAGTGTATATGGACCACATCTTCCTTAGCCATTCGTCCGTTGAAAGGCATCTTGGTTCTTTCCACAGTTGGGTGACCATGGCCATTGCTGCCATAAACATGGGGATACAGATGGCCCTTCTTTTCACTACATCTGTATCTTTGGAGTAAATACCCAAAGTGCAATTGCAGGGTCACAAGGAAGCTCTATTTTTTAATTTCTTAAGGAATCTCCACATGTTTTCCAAAGCGGCTACACCAACTTGCATTGCCACCAACAGTGTAAGAGGGTTCCCCTTTCTCCACATCCTCTCCAACACATGTTGTTTACTGTCTTGTTAATTTTGGCCATTCTAATTGGTGTAAGGTGGTTATCTCAATGTGGTTTTGATTTGAATCTCCCTGGCTAGAGATGATGAACATTTTTTCATGTGTCTGATAGCCATTTGTATGTCTTCATTGGAGAACTGTCTGTTCATGTCTTCTGCCCATTTTTTGACATGATTATCTGTTTTGTGTGTGTTGACTTTGAGAAGTTCTTTATAGATCCTGGATATCAATCAGCCTTATGTCTGTACTGTCATTTGCAAATATCTTCTCCCATTCCATGGGTTGCCTCTTTGTTTTGTTGACTGTTTCCTTTGCTGTGCAGAAGCTTTTGATCTTGATGAAGTCCCAAAAATTCATTTTCACTTTTGTCTTCTTTGCCTTTAGAGACGTATCTTATAAGAAGTCGCTGTGGCTGATATCGAAGAGGTTACTCCCTATGTTCTCCTCTATGATTCTAATGGATTCCTGCCTCATGTTGAGGTCTTTTATCCATTTTGAGTTTATCTTTGTACATGGTGTAAGAGAACGGTCGAGTTTCATTCTTCTACATATAGCTGTCCAATTTTCCCAGCACCATTTACTGAAGAGACTGTCTTTTTCCCACAGTATATTTTTTCCAGCTAACAAGTTTCGTAAAAGAAAACTAAAATAGAGCCCTCAGTAGGCTCTAAAAACTGGTTAATTTTAGTTTATAAACACTAAATTTCAGTAATCCTTAGTACCTCAGATTATCAGTAAGTATACTAACACAAAAATCTAGACTATGGACACAAAATAACAGTAGCTCCTAAGAAACAAGAAAATAACTTTCATTTTAGTTTCATATTCATCATCATATTCATCAGGAAAATCTGCTCACCTGCATGTGTCTTGAACTATACTGGAGAAACAGTAACCTAATCCAAAAATTTTCAGCCATTTTCCACCATGATTCTGTGTAATAATAGCTCATCAGTAGTATAAAATCGAATCTCCTAAATTGGATCCCTCATACATTGCTGGTGGGAATGTAAAACGATTCAGCTGCTTTGGAAAACAACTTGGCAATTTCTCAAAATGTTAAGCATAGGTTACCATATAACTCAGCTATTCTACCCCTAGGTATGAACCCAAGAAAAATGAAAACCTAAATCCATGTCCACACAAAACTGTGTATACAGATGCTCACAGCAGTATTCTTCATTATAGCCAAAAAGTGTAAACAACCCGAATGTCCATCCACTGATGAATGGATAAACCAAATGTGGTATATCCATATAATAGAATATTTAACCATGAAAAGGAGTGACTTATTCATATATGCTATAACAAAGACACACCTTAAAAACATTATGGTTGCGAGAGAAACCAATCACAAAAGACCACACATATTTTATGTTCCCATTTATATGAAATGTCCACAATAGGCAAATTCATAGAGACCCCAGGGGGCGCCTGGGTGGCTCAGTGGGTTAAGCCACTGCCTTCGGCTCAGGTCATGATCTCAGGGTCCTGGGATCGAGTCCCACATCGGGCTCTCTGCTCAGCAGGGAGCCTGCTTCCCGCTCTCTCTCTCTCTCTCTCTCTCTCTCTCTGCCAGTCTCTCTACCTACCTGTGATCTCTTTCTGTCAAATAAATAAATCAAATCTTTAAAAAAAAAAAAATTTCATAGAAACCCCAGAACCCATGCTTAGGACTGGGGTGGTGGGGGAATGGAAATGGGGCTAATGGATAAGGGGGTTCTTTCTTGGATGATGAAAATGTTCTAAAATTCGGGGTGCTTGGGTGCCCCAGCTGGCTAAAAATCTGCCTATGGCTCAGGTCATGATCCCAGGATCCTGGGAAAGAGCCCTGCCTCAGGTTCCCTGCTTAGCAGGGAGTCTGCTTGTCCCTCTCCCCCTCCCATCCCCAAACCCCGCTCCTGCTCTCTCCTCCCATCCCCTCAAATAAGTAAATATCTTTTTTTTTTTTAATGTTCTAAAATTAGTCACTTGTGTGGCTCAGATGGTTAAGTGTCTGCCTTCAGCTCAGGTCATGATCCCAGCATCCTGGGATCAAGCGCCCCATCGGGATCCCTGTTCAGACAGGAGCCTGCTTCTCCCTCTCCCTCTACTGCTCCCCCTGCTTGTGATTTCTCTTTCAAATAAATAAATAAAATCTTTAAAATAATCTTTAAAAATGTTCTAAAATTAGGTATTGTTGATAGCTGCACAATTCTGTGAATATAATTAAAACCACAGAATTGTAAGCTTTAAAAAGGTGAATTTTATGGTATGAATTATATCTCAACAAAACTGTTACATTAAAAAAAAACTAATCTCTTTCACGTTGCATATGAGGTGTTTTACGGTTTATCCTCTGCCTATTTTCCTAGTGTTAGAATATGTTCCCACCTTTATCTCTGCCCCATCTTATTTCATTCCCGCTCTCTGACCCTATGGAACTACCTACCCTCCTGAGTGATACTTCCACTTATAAAAGCTTCCTTTGCTACATTCCTGTTTAATCTTGTATATATCTCCATTAAACTACATACTACCCAGTATTATTAACTTTTATTTTCATGCCAACCACATCTATGATATGGTGAACTCCTATGAATGTCTCTTCATCTTCATATACCTAGTGTCCAGAAGTCAGCCATGTGACTGGTACTAAAATATCCTTTAAGAAACCTAAATGCTTTGACTCTCAGAAGTTAGCATTCTTTCAACTGCAGTGAGGACAAGAAGGCTGATAACTTTGAACTTTGAAAGGACGTCAACCAACTTGTGTTTAAATCCCAGCACAGTTACTCCTTGGCTTTGTGGACTCCATGTGACAGCTTCAACTTCCTAACCTCTAAGTGTGGATAGTTGTACCTAAATGCTGGGTTGTTTTAAGGCTTAGATATAATGTCTGCAAAGCACCTGGCACACAGAAGGTGCTCATAAATGATGGCTATTACTACTATTATTTCAATGCTATTTTTAACACAATAGTTACCTTGATTTCACTGAGTTGGTGCAACAAACTAAAGTTGTACCAATTACTGATAAGAAGGACATACTTTTTCTCACTTTCATATCTAAGGAAAAGGTTACTAGTATTTCTTTCTAAAGGCTTAGGGATCAAATATACAAAACATGCTGAGACTTAAAAACTTCAAAGATAACTTTCCTATTCAAAATTAGTTACTAGTTCTAATTCTGCAACTTAGCATTCTCTGTTTAAGATGTTTAAACATAAATTTTAAGTCTGATTTTTTGTAATTGTTAAGCTTAGCCTACAAAGAATCAACTAATAAGCCAAGCAGGTATATAAGAACAGAAACAGTAAACTAATACAGAAGTTGTTGCTACTCCAATAATATTGCAGATTTAAATTAAATCAGTTTTAGAAGAACTAGTCAACAACTCTGAATAAGACAATTCACCCACACAAAGGGGGAAAAAAAGCCACCTAAGAATAGCTTGTGACTCAGCCCGCACCGCTGTAAGGAGAAGGTGGTGGGTGCCGGCTATTTGGTCTGTTCTCTTCAGTCTCATATCAAGGCTAAATATTGAAACAAAACCATTTACTTGTCTTGAATAAGAAGAGGGAAACATTCAGATAAATGTTTCACCTTCAAGTAAAATACCACCTCTCTGACAAAAAAATAAAACAAAACAAAACAAAAACTAAGTTCTAACACCACTCAAGAAAACTCAAAGGGAAAAATTAAGATTCATCTATATAAATATTTTAAATGTTTGCTGAAAACAAAATTTAAAGATAAATGGGGAAAAAACAAAATAAATATGATAGTCAATATTTTTAACGTACAGAGAACTATTAAAGTAGATAATGAAAACTCTAAGACCTCAAATAGCTTTGCAAAGGGGAAAAGAAATTGGGTAATAAATGTTAACATCATGAATAATCAAGGCAGTGCAAATGAAATTTTGTTTTGTTTCTCCCAAAAAACTTATTTAAAACAAAACAAAACAACAACAAAAACAAACCTTGGCTGATTTGCAACAATGAGGATGGAGCTAGAGTGTATTTTTTTTTTAATAAAGTGTATTTTATTTTTTAAATACAATATATATTTGAGAGAGAGAGAGTAAGAGAGAAAATGAGAGGGGAGAAGGTCAGAGGGAGAAGCAGACTCCCTGCAGAGCTGGGAGCCTAATGTGGGACTTGATCCCGGGACTCCCGGCCCAGGATCATGACCTGAGCCAAAGGCAGTCGCTTAACCAGCTGAGCCACTGAGGTCCCTACTAGAGTGTATTATGTACGCTAAGTGAAATAAGTCAGTCAGAGAAAGACAAATATCATATGATCTCACTCATGTAGGAATTTAAGAAAACAGATGAACATATGGGAAGGAGAAAAAAAGAGAGAAACAAGCCATAAGTAACTCCTTTTTTTTTTAAGATTTTATTTATCTGAGAGAGAGAGAGCATGATGGGGAGGCAAGACAGGCAGAGGGAGAGGGAGAAGCAGACTCCCGCCAAGCAGGGAGCCCAGGGCAGGATTCCATCCCATGACCTAAAGATCACAACCTGAGTAGAACGCAGACGCTTCTCAAGACACTCAATGAGATGCTCAATGACTGAGGCAGGCACCCCACCATGAGAGAAGAAACTGAGGGCTGACGTAGGGAGGTGCGTGGGGGATGGGCTGATGGGTATTAAGGAGAGCACTTGTGGTGAGCACTGGGGATTTTATGTAAGCGATGAAGCATTGAATCCTACTCCTGAAACCAATACTGACTATATCTTAAATAAATTTAAACAACAACAACAAAACCTTGACTAAGAGCCAGGGCTAGCAAAGGTGAGGGAAGTTAAGTGCTACAGACATAACTCATGGGAATGCAAACTGGTATTGCTCTTCAGAAGACAGTCTGAAAACATACACCAAAAACCCTACTAATGTTCAGAGGCAGTGAGCCAACTATTTCACAAAAATATGATAAATGGAGAAAATGTGTATATATTCACAGCATTTAATAATTAATACAGAAAGAGGGGTGCCTGGGTGGCTCAGTGAATTAAGCCTCTGCCTTCGGCTTGGGTCATGATCTCAGGGTCCTACGATTGAGCCCCACATCAGGCTCCCTGCTCAGTGGGGAGCCTGCCTCCCCCTCCCGCCTGCCTCTCTGCCTCCTTGTGATCTCTCTCTCTGTGTCAAATAAATAAATAGAATCTAAAAAAAGAATTATTATTACAGAAAGAAAAAAACTGAAAGTAAGACAAGTGACCAGCAATGGGGAATACACTGAACCATGAATCATGCTGTTACTTAAGTCAAATATCAAATTCATAATGACATCTAAATTTCTATCTCAATAAGCTTACTTTTAAAAACACAAGTTCGGCTATACCATGTAATAACATGGAAACTGGTTACATTTTTATAATTTATGATATAATGTGCATCAGTACAAAAATAATAATAACAGCTAACAATCACTGAACACTTGGCACATTCCAAGCCTGACATTTAGGTCTTTACATGTTATCATTGACATCATTATTATAATAGGGCCATCCTAGAAGGGTTTGATGCTCAGGGCCAGCCACCAACTGCACAGCTGGCTCAAGATAAATTACACTCTAAAGAAGGCCTCACTGTAAACAATTGCAAAATTCCCTTAAGAATGTTAAAAAATTTTTGAAACTGCTGTTTCGGGAAAGAAAGGTACAGTGCCCCAGACATGCTCCCTTCCCTCCAGGCATAGCCTAGGTCAGCAGCCCCAGCTAACCTAACCAAAGACAGGCCTGATTATTACTGATATATTTATAAAGAATTTATTATGAGATAACCATGCTAAACATACATTATCTCTTCATCCTCCTGACAGCTCTAAGGGTAAGTATGATTACGAGATCTCCACTTTTTTTTTTTTTTTTTTTTATCAGAGAGAGAGAGGGAGAGAGCGAGCACAGGCAGGCAGAGAGGCAGCAGAGGCAGAGGGAGAAGCAGGATCCCAGCTGAGCAAGGAGCTGGATGTGGGACTTGATCCCAGGACGCTGGGATCATGACCCGAGCCGAAGGCAGCTGCTTAACCAACTGAGCCACCCAGGCGTCCCGAGATCTCCACTTTTTAAGGAAGGACAAACCAAAGTTCAGTGAGACTGTTAGACTCATCGAGCTAATAAAAAGCCAAGCTAGAACTAAAACTCCACGGAGCAAAAGCCATGTTATTCTTAACTACCATGCTGTATTATAAAACACACAGAATATATATGTAAAAACAACAAAAAAAATAAGGTGGGTAGGAGACACCAAAATGTGATTGTTATTGGCTGTTGGACGTGGAATGACACAACATTTTAGCCTACTTTTCTCCCCCTTATTTTACAAAGTTTCTTTAATCAGCATGCATTATTTTTACAATAAATATAAGTTACATAATAAAAAATAAAGTTAAATTGAATGAGAAAAGGATTTGGAAAAATATTGAAAAACAAGTTATATTAATAGTACTCAGACCCCAGCAAAATTAAACTAGTAAATTTAGAGAAGAATGTCTCTTAACAAAATTAGAACAGAAATGTAATGAATGCTGGAGAGAAAAGGAGGTGAGATCTCATCCAATGCACTAACAGGGAGAAGTGTGACTAGAACCCCAAATCTCCAAAGACAACAGCTTCACAGTTGTTCTCTCCCCTAAAGCTCTGACTTCTGGGAGAAGCTACCAGCGGACCTACTCCATCAGTTCACCAAACTTCCCAAAGCATTTCAAAACCTTACCAGGATTACATCAGGACCCTCCAACTTCCTTCATTACGCTGAAAACAAAAAAAGGGGGGGAAGTCAGAAGAGAAACTGAGCAAGAAGGAATATTCTGAATACCAGAAGAGGTATACTGGACTGAAAGGTGGATCTTTTTCCTCAGGCCTTCCCAAAGGCAAAGTTAATAATCCTCAAAGTCACTCTAGGTAAATTGCTATTCCCAGAAGGGGAAATACCCAAGTCTGCTTTCATTCAATTTGTCTCTAGGCCCCACCCCCAAACCCAAGGTCCTTCTAAGCCCAGTTCCATTGTTATTTCCTCAGTGTTAAGTTTCTCTACTTTATATACTTGGAAGGTGGATTCCCTTCTTGATAACACCAACAACATTGTAAGTACCTTTAATTCAAATCGACAAATATTTACCAAGTCATCACAGGTATAACACCTGGATAAGATGTATAAGAACAGGAAATACAGAAGAGGAATAAGGCCCAAACTCAGAATTCTATATAAGTGCTATAGGTACAAAGGACAGAAGACAGGCACCTAACTTTGTCTTAGAGAACTAGAAAGTTGTTAGATGAGCAATCCCAGAAGAAACGACTCCTCAACTGAGTAATGAAGAACTAATCAATAAGTATCACCCAGTAGGCTAGAAAAGGAGAATTTTTAGGACTTGGGAACAGAAATAGGCAAAGACACAGAGGAAAAAGCTGTTTGAGAATTAAAAGACAATGTCAGAGGACTTTGTAAATGAGGTTAATAATAGCACCTATCCCATAGGAATGTTTTAAGAATTAAATGAGGGAATAATGTATCAAATAAGAACAGTGCTGCATAAGGGAAATACTATACAAATTCTTTTATCGTTGATAAAAATCTAAAAACAAAACTAAGAAACAAACTTGGGAAAAATTATACTTATATGGCAAAGAGGTACTATTCTTAAAATACAAAGAATCCTTAGAAATAACTAAGAGATGAAAATGCTAAAAAAGTGAGAAATGGTAGAGATAAATATTTCTCAAAGAAAAATCTTTGAAAGTATAACTTCAATAATAAAGAAAACAAGGTGGTCTTCATCAAATTAGCAGATGAAAAAAAAAGCCAATGTTTCTGCGGATGTGGTAAATAGGACTGGTATCACTGGTAGGAGAACACTTTGGTACTGACAAGTTTTTCTAGAAGACAATTTGGCAATAAGTTTACACTCACAGATGTGCACACAGATACAATTACAAAGATGTTAACTGTGGCACAATATAAAATTTTAAATTACGAAATACTTTAATGCTATTGAACCAATATAAGTCCAGTTCACATCCTCTGTCTACCATTTTGTTAGCTATGGGATCTTGGGAAAATTACTGAACCTATCCTTGTTCAATCTTCTCCACTGTAAAATAAATAAAATAAAATAAATAATAACAGAATAATTCTTACGGAGAGGCTGAAAATTAAACAAGTAAAAATACGTAAAGTGTCTCAAAAGTAACTAGAATACAGTGAATGCTCAGTACATATTAGACATTATGAATGTTCGGTGGTAGCAAAGCAATATAATTTAGCCAATAAAATTACACTGCAGATAAATATACCATAAAATAGAACCATGTTTTTTATAATGCTAGCAAGCTAAGAATATATAATTCCATTTTTTGCAAAGAAAAATTTCTAGAAGGATATCTACCAAAATATTAATACTGACTATTTCTCTGGGTAATATGATTATTAATGACTATTATTTTCTTCTTTCAATTTTCCTGTTGCTTTCCAATTTTCCAAAAGAACATATATTAGTCATAAAAATGGTATAAACAAAAAGCCTACAGGATTTAAAAACAAACATAGTATGCCACTTTTAGGAAAAAGAAAATGAAGATTCTATTCTAAACCATTTGACAAATCTGCTCTAGACTCATGCTGTGCCTGAGGTTTGTTGTTCTGGCTTAAATTACTAGAAAACAGGAATATTCACAGGTGTGCTGGGTGCAAAACAAATAGTAATATTGAAATGATGGACATTTACGTTAAATACAGTGATGTGAAATAGTAAGTTTACTCCTAAAACACACAGAATAATCTTTTCCCAAATCTTGAATTCCTCAATAATAACTTCAAATAAGGCAAATTTACTTCTCTCAATTACCCCCCACACAACTGCCCACATATTCCCTACCCCCATTTTCTACCTTGCTTTTCTCCATAGCCCTAGCAAACTCTAACTTCTAAACATTTTATTGTCTCTCCTTCTCCCTCTTGAATGGGAGCAGCACCAGGGCAGGTATTTTTGCAGATTTTGTTTACTGCTTATATACTCATTGCTTGGACCAGTTCCTGGCATGAAGGCACTCAATATTTGTTAAAAAGAGTTAATTTGGTACCACGATTTATGAGTAACTTCTGTTTGGTTCAATTCTTTAAAGATGAAAAATGGTTGTTGATAATAAAGAAAAAGTTAAACCAGAGGACAGAAAACTACGAAGAAGGGGGGCTTTTTTTTTTTTCTCTCACTGAAGTCCCTAGAAAGACAAAGATGACAAAGACACAGATGACAAAGTCAATCTGATGAGGAAAGCAATAACAAAGTTGTATTTAAGAGGGAGCTGCAGCATACACTTTCTCAAGATAAGATTACCACCATGCTACAAAAACTATAAAATCCAGGTACTAGAGAGTAATGTTCAGAAAAAGTTTTGGGTTATCTGTATTTAGTCTAAATGGCTCTTGACATCTCAACCATACAACTGACTCAGCTATAAAGGAGCCAAAATCTCCAAGTCAGAATCATAGAATGAGGATCAGGACCAGAACAAAAGACAGGGAAAGCCTTCCAATATGGAATGTCTCGGCAGCAAGACAAAATCAATTTGTAAGCTGGAACCTCACTGGAACATTGGCAGAGGGAAAGCCTAAAATGCCCCTAGTAAGGAGAAGGTAAATGGAAATTAAACCATAGCTTCTGTTCTACCGTTCAGGTTTCCAGGACTTATCACAATGTTAGAAAGTGCTACACATGCATCTCAGCTCACATCATTCTCTGTTAATCTTCAAGTTTTCACTTATACTCAGGAAAATGTATTTCATGCTCACTAAAAAGTAAAACTACCAAATAATACATATGCTAGGAAATTTATTAACTTGACCTACTTAATTCTTATATGTAAGCACTCATTCTTAAGTGTGAAGGAGGGCAGCAGGGTGATGTAAAATGTCCAAATACCTACGCCAATGTGTTTAAGCAAAAAGAAAATGATAAAGCCGTAGTTATCAGTGTCCTCCCAACTGTCAGAGTAAACCCTGCTGGGGTTTATCTACACAGACTCTGTAGTTTGACATGGCCCACCATTCTGGACCATTCTTCCCCTCCCCCCCCATCCGCCTCATACCAGTCAAGTGCTCTTCACACTTAAAAGTACACATTATTTAAGCACCTGGATTCAAAGACTTGGAAGTGATAATCCAAAGCAGTAGGGTTTTTTGCAGATATAGATATTTCCTTCCTGAAATTTTTTTCAGTCACTAGGTAAAAAGACCCCCCTTCCCACCAAAAAGCATTAAGCTAGTTTGAAATTTCTCACGGAAGCTAGTTGGAATAATGGTACCTGGGCACTCATACAAAGCAGCAGTCACTGCGAAACACTTTATATCACAACACTATGACAATACATTTTATAGATGAGAAACAGCAGCTCAGAGAATTAAAATCAGTTGCTCAAGATCATACAGCTATTTAGTTAGGAGCAGGAGGTTTAACTTGAAAGCCTTTATTTTATCTACTATGGTTACAAGGAAAGTAAGTGAAATTTTTATTAACCACATATACTTTTCTAAAATGAATATGCATTAGCTAAGAAAATAATCTAGAAAACATAAAACGGTTGCTTACATGAGAGACAAGTTAAATGTCTACTGTCTGGTTAATTGATCCCTAAATGTCTCCCATAACCACTGCTGAATAACTTCACAAGTAACTAAATCCTTCAGTGTCCTGATAGAATTGTGAAATGATTTTTTAAGTGAATCTCTCAAAATAATACTATACATTTGCAAATGAAATATGCTGCCCTCTTAGAGTTGTATAAATACCTTATTTTTTGAAGCATTCACTGCCCTATTTCTGCTCCGTTTCCTCCCCTCCTCCCCCACTTCCTCTCTGCCTTAAGATCCTTTAAGACAAGTTCAGTTCCTCCTTCTCAAAAAATACCTACGAATATGCAGTCTACCCAACAGGAATCTAACATCAGTGGCTGTCCTCTGTCATCAGTTGCTGTGCTCTGTAATTACAGAAGGGTACGAAGTAAAAAATGAACTAAAAAAAAAAAACAGCATTCCTGATGCACCTTCATCTTTAGATCTATTCATTTACATAATTAATTCTAAACATTCTTATTTCTCTACTTCACACTTGGAATCCTGCCTTTAACAATTAGTACATGAAAAAAAGTCTGCCTTTTCTTAGTCTTTCTTCAAAAATAGTTATTCCTGGGACGCCTGGGTGGCTCAGTTGGTTAAGCAGCTGCCTTCGGCTCAGGTCATGATCCCAGCGTCCTGGGATCGAGTCCCACATCCGGCTCCTTGCTCTGCAGGGAGCCTGCTTCTCCCTCTGACTCTGCCTTCCACTCTGTCTGCCTGTGCTCGCTCTCGCTTGCTCTCTCTCTGACAAATAAATAAATAAAATCTTTAAAAAAAAAAAAAATAGTTATTCCATAAAAAAATTTTTCCATAAATAAGTTATTGAAAAGATCAGAATCCAAAAAAAAAGGAAAGAAAGAAAAGAAATGCAGATAGGAATAAATACACCACATTTTTAGTAAAATAAGTTTAAGTGATATAATTTAGCAACATAATTATTCTGAATCATTTCTGGAATTTGTTCATAAAATGCTTTACAAATAAATATAGTATATAAAAATGCTAGTTACTTATCAGTGGACTAACATGTAATTTCATTTGTTTACTGTAACAACAAATATTTATCGAATACCCAAATCACTTTTTTTTTTCTTTTTCTGAACCAAGAGGAGTGATAAAGGCACAGATGCCAAAGTTAGAAGGACCTTGGTTTGAAACCTGGTTCTTGTACTTATTAGCTCAGAGATGGAGCGTAATCAGTTAACCTCTATGTTAGCATTTCACTCATCTGTTTGACAGGAGAAAAAGAACTACTTCTACGGTACTGCTAAGCTTCAACTGATTATGCAAAACAGCACACCGCCTAGCATGTACTAAGTGTTCAATAAATCACAACCACAATAGCAAATATATTTTAGTACTGAAAAAAGTATGTGAAACAGATGGTCAATAAATGTTCATCTTACTAGAAAGATGGAAATTTGTGAAACTGTGTATTAAAGAGACATTAAAAATAAAAATCTTAAGGTTATGAGGAAAAAAATTCCATCAAAAAAATCCAAGATGTGTTAAGTATGTATGGTGAAATGACTAAAAAATAAAGATAAGGAAGAAAAAGAGATGGATAAAGAAAATCTTGACAGCTCCTAAATGTGGGTGACTGGCATACAGAGATTCCTTATACTATTCTTCTTTTTACAAAAGTACAATTTTGGGGGGTAACTGTAATTCACTCCCAGAACATGCCTAATACATTTCCTCATATTCAGAACAGACTGGGATTTTAGCCTTGAGATCTGCTGAACAATGTATTTTCCTTCAGGATAGGTCAAGTTTTTTCAGACAATTCTACTTTTCATTATAAAGGTGAGCAGAGGAATAAATGCATTAGAGCATTAAGAAATACAAGCTTTTCTGCTGCTCATGAATATTACATTAAAATAGCAGCAATGCACATTTTCCCACGTCCTTGAAAAATATGGAATTGTCTGTTTTTAAGTTAAGCTTTTAAATACAACTTCCACCTTCTACACTTTTGAAATTACAAGAGATGTATGTCAATCATATCTCAAAGCTGGGGGATGGGAGCAAGAAATTACTAGAGGATGTTAGACACAGCCAAAGAAACCTAAAGGTATGCACATCAGAGATGCTACTGCCTTTAAAATTTAAGGGACATTATTATTGATTTATTGCGTTTAAATTTTATCATTAACAATACAGCAAACAAGGACAGGGAAAGAGGCAATTGATTTTCTTAAGAGGCTTAAGAACTTAACCTCCAAAGTCTATGCCACCTAAATTAAGCTGACGAAAACAACACAAAATTTCAACTCACACCTAGCCTATCTCTGGGTAAGCAAGTAAACTCTAGTAAAAACAAACTAGTGCATTTAATAAAGCGATCATTCTGTGTTAACCTTAGTTCCTAAAATAAACTGGTTGGCTCTATCAAACACATTCCTAATTCATAATTAATCCAAGTCTCAAATGAAGCAAACTTGCCATTGGCTATCGTTCAACGACAAAGCACATGATTAATCACCCAGATACGGCACCTTTTTACAGAATGCAAAGCCGTCTGCAGTTTCAGCCTCTGTTTACCCATTCACTACGCACACGCAGGAGTCTTTAAAAATAATAACAATAATGATAAGCAATAAACTTTACTCTGGCTTGGGAGATTACACCTTTCCGTGCTTCCTGTACACCCTGGAAGTCAATAACGCTAAAGTCAAACGGTAACATTTCCCAACTTTGGTTTAATGCGAGCGGTGGACGCCGAGCATCCGCCCACTGGCCGCTCGTGACTCGGGCTACTTTGACGCACCGGGATGCGGCTCACCTGACATTCCGCGCCAGCCATGACCAAGGAAAGCCAACTCGGCCGAAAACACAAAAATAAAAAAGAAGGGTCCCAGGGTCCCCGAGGAAGCGTGCGACTGCCCCTAAGGGCCCTCTTGGGCCGGCACCGCGAAAACGAGGGGCCACGCCGCCCCCCAGCCCCCGCCGCCGCCGCCGCCCTCAAAGGCGTCCGCACCTGCCAGGAGAGGCCGGGGCCTGGGGATCCGCCGCGCGGGAAGGGGCGACCCGGCCCCGGCCCCGGCCCCTCGGCGTCCGCCCCTGCCCCGCCGCAGGAGCAGGAACCGGGGCCGGAGGTTTCCGCCCGGCGCCGCCAAGCCCGCCAGGGGCCTAGCCCCGGCTCCCGAGGCGTCCGCGGCGGCCGGGGCGCGCAGCCGTCTCCCCGCCGGGCCCGCCGAGCCTCCCCGCGGCGAGCGCAGCGGCGCCCGCACCTGCCCCGCGCCCTACCGCAGCCCCCGCCGGCCGCTTCACCCACCTGGCGCCCCCGCCGCGCCTCCTGCACGTCACAGCGCGACCCCGCGCCCCTCGGCCCCGGCAGCGCGGTCGCGGACGGACGCCGGGAGACCCTGGTCGGCCACCGCCGCCGCCGCCGCCCGGTTCGTCGCCAGGCCGCCCACAGCGAACCTGTTGCGCAGCCTGTCACCGGCGCTCGGGCTCCGCGGCGCCGCCTCAGCCCCACAACAACATGGCGGCCGCGGCCTCCGCAGGAAGCCGGGGGGCGGGGAGGTAGGCGACGGGCCGGGCAGCTGACGGCCCGCCCGCCCCGGCCGGCACCGACTCCCCCACCCTCGGGAACGCGAGGTTGGCCCGGGCGCCGCTCCTCACCCCCAGAGTCCTGGGGCAGCCGACCCCGCGGGCCTGGTGCCGGCGCTCCTCTCGCCCCTCGGGGAGGCCCTGAAGCCCCGCGCCCCGCAGCCCTTTCCCGGAGCAGCGGCGGCCCACCTGGCTCCTCCTCCCCGAGGTGACATGTTGAGGTTGGGTGGTGCGTTTCCTGCCACTGCAGAACCCCCAAGGTTTCGGGGAAGGCCTAGCCTTGTCGGACACATGCCTGTTGCACCCCACATGGGGCTCTCTCCGGAGCCTTCTCTCCCTCTAAGGTTAACTCCGCTGATGAGAGAGCTGGGATTCTCCTGGAAAGGGGATGTGAGTCAGGAGAAGGAGGTCATTCTCGCCCTTGTTTATGGGTCTGGTACAGTCCTCAGAAGGACTGACCATACCCCAGGGTCATCCGTTCAGCATTCCTCACTTTCCTCTATACCATATAAGAAAGGCCAACAAGGTAGGGGCCCGCCTCCGGTTGGGAGAGCATCCACCCCATAAACTCTCCCGAGCAATGAGATGTTCATCTCTCCCCAAATCCCACCACCCGGTCTGCAGAAGCTGAACATCCTTCCCCACCCTACAGCCACCTGATAGGTGAAGATCAGAGTATCTCTTTTTTCCTCAACACTTTCAGCTCCTGGTCTCCACACAAAACTCTAGACCTTAACTCAAGTAACCGCCATCTACCCTTGCCCTTGACATAGCACTCCTTCTAGACAGAGGGTTTCTGTTAGTTGGGATTGGAGGCAGAGTCATGGTTCTTATGAGTATAACAAAACGGGATTACAAGACCCGATATTTCTGTGGGCTTTAGAGGCAGAGTGGGGGCTAGTCCCATGTACAAAACTCATATTCCCCCTGACTTATATTGGTAAAGGAGAAATCTGTGCAAATCAAATGATCCCATGGCTTCCTTCCTTACTTGTTAGGACAAGAGAAGGTAACAAGGCTGGCTCTAGAAGGATGGGTCCAAACCTTAGGCCAACCAACTCATGTGAGGAACTTAGCAAGCATCAATGATGATAAACAGGCTTTTCCCGCTCTGGCGCTCAGTGTTTTTTCTAACTCTTCGATTAAGACCTGACCAAGACCTGAAAGACAGGCCCTGTGCTTCGGTGACACAGTGAGGCTGGATTCCTTTGTGTTAGTCTAGGAAGTCCTTTATCTACTAGGGTTAATTTAACTCTTATCTCCTGGGGACCAATCAATCTGCAAACAAACCACCCAAGCTAAGAATAACACTCTTGACCACATGGTCTCATTCCCATAGCAGACATCACCAAATAATTGTGGTGCTTCCTTTCAGAGCGTGTATTCAATCCCTTTTCTAAGCCTCTGAATCCTTCTTAGCATGTTGCTCCAAAGACTTGGCCTAGGGCAAAACCTCTTTTTTAATTCCTGATAGGCAGAGAGCTTGTCTCCATTTCCCTTCCACCACTTGGTCATTGTCATTTGTGTTTCTGAGTTCTGGACCTGGTGAAATTCACCCTGAGTCCCTTTTCTTTCTGGAGGAGGTGCCAAATCCATGGCAGGACAAAAATTAAGTTTGTTAAAAGGAATATTTGTAAACAAAGGAAAAAAAATAAACATCTCCCTAAAATAAGCCAAAAATTTAGCAACCTCTCATGGAAATTGGTGTCCTGTATACAACTGGGAGCCTATAGTATCCCAACTCCTAAAACATATCTTAGGGTTCCTCCTTTAAGGAACTTTGAGGCTAGTTTGTCCAACCTGTCCTACTCATTGAGTATGTATGATTTACGTAGATGATAGAAACACCATTCTACTTCTTTGATGTCCTCTTCTATTCACAGAGCATACCCTGGAACTGTATCTGTAATTTTTCTCCTTCATATTTTCCAAATCCCATCGTCTCTTGTTTACCTCCCACACCAACTGGTGATCAGATATGTGAAGGAACTAAGTCCGACCTAAGACATAGAGACATACCTGTCAAATCTAAAGAAGATTAGGAGTTATTGTAGAATAAGAAGACATGGAGGTCAGGGAAGGGACTAGATATATTACATTTTTCTTCCCCAAGTTCTTCCACAATTTAGGATAGATTTTCAGGTCTATTCCTAGTAACCTAGCTTTTCCTTGGAGAGCATTTAATCTCAGTCTGTTTTCCTTACCCGCGCTGGTTCTCCCCACCCCAACCACATATATGTTATGTTACATCAATTTCTCTTTCTGTTAGTTTTCAAGGATTCCATCCTTAACCCCATTCCTATTCAGTTTACCCTCAAAACAAACCCACAGTGGTGGGAAGAGGCAATAATAGAGAAGAGAAACGATTCCAGACTCTAACCATTCCATCGGGTAAATACATTATCTATCCAAAAAGAAGGAAGGCTATGAGAAACTGGAGTTCACATGTAATGCCCCCACTAGTAATAAATCTCCAAGACGACGTGATAAACAAATAGTTTAGAACTTCCTTTATTGTTGCTTGTTGTGCAGTTTGACTACAAGTTCCTTAATTTTATCTGAAAATGTTATTTTATTTTCATACTTGAACTACATATCCCCTAGATATATAGAATATAGGATTCTGGATTGACAGAGTTTTTTTCTTTTGGCATTTTAAAAATGTTTTCCCATTGTCTTCTGGCCTTCATGGTTTCCACTGAAAGTCAGCTGTTGACAAGATCATTTTCTTCTTTATGTAATATGCTGTTTTCTCTTGCTGCCTTCAAAGTTTGCTCTTTATCTTTGGCTTTCAATAATTTGACTCTGATGTGCACCAGTGTGTACTTCTTTGGTATTTATTCTGTGTGGTATTTATTTACAATCTTGTATCTGCAAATTTCTGTATTTCATCAAATTTAAAAAATCTTAGACATTATTTCTTCAAATATTTTTTCTCTGCCCCATTCTGTCTCTTACCTCCTTCTGGCATTCCAGTTACACATATATTTGACTATTTGGTATCATCTAGGGTTCATATAGGTGTAGCGGTGTTGAACCAACACTGAACACCAGAAAAACCTGGCTCTGCCCTTCTGATCCTCAGGGCATCTAAAGATAGGAGTAGTGAACAGTGGGAATCTAAAGCTGTGCTCCTTTTACCTTCTATCTTTGGTAGGAGTTAATATGCCTCTATTGTTAGCAACTGTGCTTTTTAACGAAGGGTGTCTCTTTTATTCTGTAGGGAAAAAAACCTTTGCAATATCTCTATACCAGTGTTAAACACACACGCATGCACACACACACATCAGAATTATGCTATTCCTTTTGAGAAATAGATGGAAAGTGAGGTTTGTCCTTTTTTAGATTCTTTTTTTCTTTCCAAACTCACACAAAAGAATAGATGTGCTGACAGTCATTCTTTGTGCATAAAGCACTAAAGTCAAAGTCAATTTGGGAAACCAAGCAGAGACTGCCCTAGTATTTGGCCATAAGAGCACATGAAAATCAGGTCAGGGATAGGGGAAGTCGGGGTCCAGGAAAAGTCCTAGGGCTTTATCTGGTATATATTTGCTGATTCATTAATTTGATGTTTTTTTTTCATTCAACCGATAGCTATTAAGAATCTATTACCGGGACACCTGGGTGGCTCAGTTGGTTAAGCAGCTGCCTTTGGCTCAGGTCATGATCCCAGCATCCTGGGATCGAGTCCCACATCGGGCTCCTTGCTCCGCGGGGAGCCTGCTTCTCCCTCTGACTCTGCCTTCCACTCTGTCTGCCTGTGCTCGCTCTCGCTCTGACAAATAAATAAAATCTTTAAAAAAAAAAAAAAGAATCTATTACCTTGTAGCTACTGGAAACAGGGAGTTAGTGAGGAATTGGCACTAGGGGAAGCAGGTGAGACCCGGTTCAGAGATGTGGTTAATGGGCCTAATTAGTTCCTTTATCTTGTCACCAGCTTCATCACCTCCTGCATTCTACTCTGGAGCCCTGACACAGAGAAGAAATGTAAATAGCAGTGATTTAAGGGGAAAGAGGAGAGAAGGATAATTCCCGAGCCCACTGGAACGAGTGTTCTCATTATTGGGTCGCTTGTGTCATGCAAAACTCGAGGCTCTGGCTTAAGGCCTACTGGTACTGGAAGAGGCAGTACGAGGCATATTAGAGGGGAAGTTAGACCAGACATGACTCTGGGCCAGCTTAGCAGGGTGGAGCCAAAGGCCAGACTGGGGCAAGGCCCTAGAGCTCTGCACAAGACGTGCTCATTCATGACTGAAGAACCAGGGGCTTCCAGTCTGGCAGGTGTAGCTCAGCGAAAGGGAATTCAGCCTGTATTCGGGAGTCAGACATGCTTCCTGTCTGGCATATTTGCCCAGCTGTCTGTTCAGTTCATTGCTGCCCTCTCCAGCACAAACTTGGAGTGATTCCAGTTCCCTTTCTGTGATAAACTAACTAATATTTATGTGGCATTTTGCCCTTGACAGAGTAATTTTGTTATTTCATTTATAATCCTCACAACAATCCTGGGATGCAAGGTAAAGATCTGTTTGTGATCATCTAAACTTCGTATGAAAGGAAAGAAGCAAAATCAGGTCTCAGTCTTGTGTGGGTAGTTTTCCCATGCTGGGTTGTTGTGATTTTCTTTTCCCCCTTCAAATAGAGAAACACAGGCTATGCTATTCTGGGTTCAGACAACAACAATGTTTTACTTTAAAATACACAATGGATCAGATCATTTTGTACTGCTTGGCCTAGTCTAGCTGGACAAACATTTTTATTTCTAGAATTACCATTTTCTTCTTCCTAGGGAAGATAATATCTTAAACCAATGAAATATAAAAAAAGATAACTGGCTCCCACCCCCAATCTCAGGAGAGAGAGATGGAATTGCTGTGTTTGCTGTGGTACCAGCACACTAGATGAGGAAAGACCCCAGGCAAATGGGAGGCCACATTTCCTCGTTTAGATGATACGCTTAAAACTTGCCCTGTCTTGACTTCCCACAAGAACAAGATGAACATCTAAGAATTACAGCAATGAAATCACTGCACAAAATGGGGTCAGCAACCTCAGCTTGGTTGCCATCCTCATCCACCCTAGGGAAGAATGACCAGACCAGAATTTTCTGCCTTGGGACTTAGATGGAAATTAAGATTGGGTGCTTGGTGCTATTTGCCATTCCTTTTTCTTTCTTTTCTTTCTTTTTTTTTTTTTTCCTTTTGTGTTTCATGTATCCAATAAGTAGGCCTTTTTCTTTTTTCAAGTACCTATGGTTTCAAAGTGTTTAATTCAGGGATGCCTGGCTGGCTTAGTGGGGTGAGTGTCTGCTTTTAGCTCAGGTCATGATCTTGGGGTCCTGGAATCTAGTCTCACATCTAGCTCTGTGCTCAGCAGGGAGCCTGCTTCTCCCTCTACCTGCCAGTTCTTCTGCTTGTTCTCTCTCTCTCTCTGGCAAATACCTGAGTAAAGTCTTTTTTTTAAAAAAGCGTTTATGAACACCCAAAGAACAAATAATCCAATCAAGAAATGGGAAGAAGACATGAACAGACATTTCTGCAGACATCCAAATGGCCAATAGACACATGAAAAAGTGCTCAACATCACTTGGCATCAGGAAAATACAAATCAAAACCACAGTGAGGGGGCGCCTGGGTGGCTCAGTGGGTTGGGCCTCTGCCTTTGGCTCAGGTCGTGATCTCAGCATCCTGGGATTGAGCCCCACATCTGGCTCTCTGCTCAGCAGGGAGCCTGCTTCCTCCTCTCTCTGTCTGCCTGCCTCTCTGCCTACTTGTGATCTCTGTCTGTCAAATGAATAAATAAAATCTTTAAAAAAACACACACACACACACAGTGAGATACCACCTCACACCTGTCAGAACAGCTAAAATTAACAAGTCAGGAAATGACAGATGTTGACAAGGATGCAGAGAAAGGGGAACCCTCCTACACTGTTGGTTGGAATGCAAGCTGGTGCAGCTACTCTGGAGAACAGTATGGAGGTTTCTCAAAAAGTTGAATATAGAGCTACCCTATGACCCAGCAATCCTACTACTGGGTATTTATCCTAAAGATACAAATGTAGTGATCCAAAGGGGCATGTGCACCTGAAAGTTTATAGCAGCAATGTCCACGATAGCCAAACTATGGGAAAAACCTAGATGTCCATCAACAGATGAATGGATAAAGAAGATATATATATATATGTATATACACACACACACACACACACACACACACGCACGCGTGCGCGGAATACTATGCAGCCATCAAAAATGAAACCCTGCCATTTCCAACGACTATGGATGCCATCTAGTGGATGGAACTAGAGCGTATTATGCTGAGCAAAATAAGTCAATCAAAGACAATTATCATATGATCTCTTTGATATGAGGAATTGGAGAGGTGGGTGGGTCATAGGGAGAAGGGAGGGAAAAAAATGATACAAGATGGGATTGGGAGGGAGACAAACCATAAGAGACTCTTAATCCCAGGAAACAAACTGAGCGTTGCTAGGAGGTAAGGGTGGGGGACGGATAGCATGGCTGGGTTGTGGACATTGGGGAGGGTTTGTGCTATGGTGATTGCTATGTATTGTGCAAGACTGATGATTCACAGACCTGTACTCCTGAAGCAAATAATACATGATAATCTTTTTAAAAGTGTTTAATTCAGGAGAACTACATAGGAGGGCAAGAAAGAAAAAAATAGGCTTGTTTGCAAATTAATTGAACATTAGAAGCTATTCTTCAACATGTGAATGTTTTTGCCTTTTTTTAATAAATGAATAAGTTTGAATGTCCAAAAAAGTACAGCATTTGAACAAAACCATTCAGCCATAAATGCTGAATCACCACCATCACTGTTCCCTGAGTGTGCCAAGCCCATATACACACACATATTTATAGTTTCTAATGAAAGATAACAATGCGGGGCGCCTGGGTGGCTCAGTGGGTTAAGCCGCTGCCTTCGGCTCAGGTCATGATCTCAGGGTCCTGGGATCGAGTCCCGCATCGGGCTCTCTGCTCAGCGGAGAGCCTGCTTCCCTCTCTCTCTCTCTGCCTGCCTCTCCATCTACATGTGATTTCTCTCTGTCAAATAAATAAATAAAATCTTTAAAAAAAAAAAAAAAAAAAGAAAGATAACAATGCATGGCAGATATTATAAACCTCACTTCCCAGGTAAAGGAACTGTAGTTGAGAGAAATTGGACCATTTCTTTTTCTTTTTTTTTTTTAATATTTTATTTATTTATTTGACAGACAGAGATCACAAGTAGGCAGAGAAGCAGGCTCCCTGCTGAGCAGAGAGCCTGATTCCGGGCTCCATCCCAGGACTCTGGGATCATGACCTGAGCCAAAGGCAGAGGCTTTAACCCACTGAGCCACCCAGGCACCCCCATTTTTCCATAATTATATTTAGGAAGTGGAAGAGCTAGAATTTGAATCCTTATTTTTATGACCTTCAAGACCATGCTCTTTGTACTCTACAATGCTTCTTCTCACTACATTACATCATCAGTAATTTCCATCTTTGTATTAATATGCATGAGTAAGAACTTCCAAAATAATTTATCTTGGAAGAACAGTTCCCCAAAATATGAAGATTCAAATAGTAGGTCAAGTTCCACTCAGCAGTCAGACACACCAGGTGATGATCCCGGAGCTTGTGATTCCTCCCACTGCAGTCAAGACTTCATGTCATGTGCGCTCCTGTTCTTTGTGTTGGTTGTGGATTTCCAAGGTGTGACATATATGGTCTTATTCCTTATTTTCCTTTAAGAGTCTGTCCTGTAAATAACATAACTCTTTAGAAATAAGAGAATCTACCTGATCACTGGAAGGAGCGTAGCAGCATTAACCTTAAGGATGTATGCTCAGTCTGGCCAGTGTGAGCCATTATAACTAATTAAATGAACATCTTGCCATTCATGACCACCCACATTGACCCGAGGTAATTTAGGAAGGTCGCATTACTCAAAATACTTAGAAAAGCTTCATTACATTCCAAATAGGCAATTGAAGGAAAATAAACCCTCAATGTCTGTGTCTGAGTTTCAATTCTGTGAAATGATTTTATCTGACTATGGAACATTTTTTTTCTTCCTTATTGAGATATAATTTGCAGATGGTAAAGTACACACACACATCATAAATTTGCCAGCTCCTAGATTTTATGTAAGTGAAATACAGTGTGTTTCTATCTGTCTCTGGCTTCTTTTGCCCAATGTTGTAGACAGTCCATTTTGAAGCAACAGATTTTTCTACCCCACTTTTAAATTCTTCCTACAAATTCCTCATTTGTAGGATGAGAAACTTAAAAAGATTTTAGAATATGTCATCTTTAAGAGGTTGCCTATTACCTTATTTTCATCAAGAAGTGATTAATGAAAACCGTTGTGTAAATGTTATGCATCCATTTATCTGTCCATCTCATTTTGTTCTAAGAAATAGTTTCAAGTTCTTTTTGTTACAGCACTAAGAATTTTCAATTCTGTGTTCTGGATAATGCCAGCAATTGTTTTGGTATATAAGAAAGCTGTTGACCAACTGCCCCATATCCAGCAATGTTTTTATTTTCTAAAATTCACTTTTTTCTTCAGGAAAAAAAGGGGCTGTTTTACTTTTTTTTATATTCCAAAAAACATTATTTCAATGATTCCAATAAGTTCAAAATTACACATAGATTCTAAGTCATGTAGCTGCATCATAATGAAAAATCAAACCTCTTTCATTTTCCTCCTAGGATTTGTCCATTTAGATGTATACTCATTATTTGACTGTACTCATTGTGTAATACAATTTTCAGCTTTTTCTCACTTAAAGTCATAAATACTATTCCACAGTAGCATGTTTTCTATATTTTTCACACTTATCTTTAAAAACCACATACTATCTATTGAATAAAGTACCATAATTAATGATTCTCCTGTTACTGGCTGATTTTAATTTTTCATTATTAAAAATTACATTTCCTTTCTAAATACCTAAACACATATTAAAAGCATTTCATAGTAAATGTTTCATAGATACCATTTTTCTTTCTTTTGGCATTCATCCTTATAATTAATTCTCAGAACTATAATTACTGCATAAATATAATTATTGGTAATTTCCATAAAAATAGATTAATTTACTCTCTCATAGCAGCATAGGAGTATACCAATTCCACCACACCCTCCTCAAAATATTTCATCCACATTTAAAAGTTTTAATTACTATACATTTTAGTACTATTTATTTAGTACTATTTTATTACTACAAAATAATTTTTTGATTTAAATAGTTTTTCTTAGATCATTACAAAGTAAGATGATAAACAACACTTTAGTACTTTTATTAATAAAAGCAATAAAATTACTTTTTATTAATAAAATTAATTTTTATTCTGTGAATTATTCACATTCTTTGTTCATTTATATATTATGGTATTCCAATTTTACCAATTCTTATACATTCTTTTTAAAAATTGAGATATAATGAGATATATTAGTTTCAGTTGACAATGTGATTTGATATTTGTATATATTGCCAAATGATCACCACAATAAGTCTCATTAACAGCTGTCACCATACATAATTACAAATTTTTCTTCTTGTGATATGAACAAAGATTTCTCTCTTAACTTTTAAACATGTACGACGATATTATTAACTATATATAACTAATGCTGTACATTACACTCCTATGGCTTATTTATTTTATAACTGGTAGTTTGTAGCCCCTTCACCCATTTCACTCACTCCCCCACCACCAAAGTATGGTTGCCACACTCCTGGCAACCATAAATAATCTGTTCTCTGTATCTATGAACTTGTTTTTTGTTTTTTGGGTTTTGTTTTATTTTTTAGATTCTATATACGACTGAGATCATATGGTATTTATCTTTCTCTGTCTGACTTATTTCACTTAGCGTAATGACCTTAAGGCCCATCAATGTTGTCACAAGTGGCAAGATTTCATTCTTTTTACAGCTGAATAATATTCCATTGTATGTATATCACATTTTTAAAAAATCCAGTCATCCATTGATGGATACTTTGGTTGTTTCTTTATCTTGGCAATTATAAATTATGCTGCAATGAACACGGGGGTGATACATCACTTTGAGTTAATATTTTCATTTTTTATGGATAAATGTCCAGAAGTAGAATTGCTGGATCATATGGTAGTTCTCTTTTTAATTTTTTGAGGAAACTCCCTTCTGTTTTCCATAGTGGCTGCACACGTTTGCATTCCACTGACAGTGCCCAGGGGTTCCCTTTTCTCTATGTCCTCTTCAGTACTGGTCATTTCTTATCTTTTGAAATAATTCCTATTCTAACAGGTGCGAAGCGATATCTCTTTGATTTACATTTCCCTGATGATCTTTTCATATACTTGTTGGCTGGCTGTATGTCTTCTTTGGAAAAATGTCCGTACAGGTCCTCTGCTCATTTTTCTTTCTTTTCTTTTTTTAAGATTTATTTATTTATTTATTTGACAGAGAGAGAGAGAGAGAGAGAGAGATCACTAGTAGATGGAGAGGCAGGCAGAGAGAGAGGAGGAAGCAGGCTCCCTGCTGAGCAGAGAGGCTGATGCAGGGCTTGATCCCAGGACCCTGAGATCATGACCTGAGCCGAAGGCAGCGGCTTAACCCACTGAGCCACTCAGGCGCCCTCTCTGCTCATCTTTCAGTTGGATTCTTTTGGTATTGAGTTATGAATTCTTCATATATTTTGGATATTAACTCCTAATTAGATACATAATTTGCCAGTTTTCCTCCTTATTAAGTAGGCTGGCTTCTCATTTTGTTGTTGGTTTCCTTTGCTGTGTAGAAGCTTTTTCGTTTGAAGTTTGTTTATTTTTGTTTTTGTTCGCTTTGCTTTGGGTGTCAAATCCAAAAAAAATCATCACCAAAAGCAATATCAAACTTATTGCCTATGTTTTCTTCCTGGAGTTTAGGCCTTACATTCAAGTCTTTAATCTAATTTTTTGGGGGGGAGGGAATTTCTTTTTAAGATTTTATTTATTTATTTGACAGACAGAGATCACAGGTAGGTAGAGAGGTAGGCAGAGAGAGAGAGGGAAGCAGGTTCCCTGCTGAGCAGAGAGCCCGATGCGGGGCTTGATCCCAGGACTCTGGGACCATGACCTGAGCCAAAGGCAGAGGCTTTAACCCACTGAGCCACCCAGGTGCCCCATCTTTAATCCATTTTAATTTAATTTTTTAATTTAAAAATTTTATTAATTTATGGGTGAAAGAGAGTACACAAGCAAGGAGTGGGGCGGAGAGAGAGGAGAAGCAGGCTCTCTGCTGAATAGGGAACCCAATGCAGGGTTCCATCACCAGTCCCTGAGATCATGACCTGAGCCAAAGGCAGACAGTTAACTGACTGAGCCACCCAGGTGCCCCCATTTTGAGTTAATTTTTGTTTATGGTGTAAAAGAGTGGTCCAGTTTTATTCTTTTGCATGCAGCTGTCTAGTTTCCCCAGCACCACTGACTGAAGAGATTGTCCATTCACCATTGTATATTCTTGGTTCATTTGTCATTAAATTAATTGACCATTTATGTGCGGGTTTACTTCAGGTCTTTCTGTTATGTTCCTTCGATCTATGTGTCTATTTCTATGCCAATTGAATCGTTTCAATTACTATAGCTTTGTAGTATAGTTTGAAATCAGGCAGTGTGATGCCTCCAGTTTTGTTCTTTCTCAAGACTGGTTTGGCTATTAGGGAGTTTTTATGTTTTGTGGTTCTATACAAATTTGAGGATTGTTTGTTTTATTTCTGTAGAAAATGTCATTTGAATTTTGATAAGGATTGCACTGAATTTGCAGATTGGTTTGGGTAGCATGGGCATTTTAATAATATCAATTCTTTCAATCTATGAGAATAGATTATCTTTCCACTTATTTACCTTTTCTTAGATTTTTGTCATCGGTGTCTTACTAGAGTTTTCAGTGTACAGGTTTTTCACCTCTTTGGTAGAGTTTGTTCCAGGTACTTGATTCATTTTTGGTGCAATTGTAAATGGGATCATTTTTTTAAATTTCTGTTTCTGGTAGTTCATTATTAGTATATATAAGCACAGCAGATTTTTGTATATTGATTCTGTATCCTGCAACCTTTCTGAATTCATTTACTCTAAGAGGTTTTTTTGGTTGTTAGAGTGTCTATGATTTCATAAATATAGTATATGTCATCTGCAAATAGTCACAGTTTCATTTTTTAAATTAATTTATATTTTAGTCATCTCTATGCCCAGTGTGGGGCCTGAACTCATGACCCTGAGATCAAGAGTTGCATGCTCTTCCAACTAAGCCAGCCAGTTGCCCCCAAATAGTGAAAGGTTTTTACCTTTTCCTTTCCAGTTTGGATGCCTTTCATTTCTAATTGTTCTGGCCAGGACTTCCAATATTATGCTGAATAAAAGTGGTGAGAATAAGCATTCTTTTCTTGTTCCTGAGACAATGTTGCTGTGGGTTTGTCATTTGTAACCTTTATTATGTTGAGGTACATTACCTCCATGCCCACCTTGTTGAGAGTTTTTATCATAATGGATGTTGAATTTTGTCAAATGCTTTTTCTGCATCTAACGAGATGATCGTATGATTTTTATCTTTCATTTCGTTAATGTGGTGTATCATATTAATTGATTTGTGGATGTTGAGCCATCCTCGAATGGAATAAATCCCATTCGATCACGGTTTATGATCCTTTTAATGTATTATTGAATTTGGTTTGCTGGTATTTTGTTCAGGATTTTTGTATCTATGTTCAAAATAATGGCCTATAATTTTCTTTTCCTGTAATGTCCTTGTGTGGTTTTGGTATTAAGCTAATGCTGGCCTTGTAAAATAAATTTGGAAGTGTTCCCTCCTCTTAAAGTTTTTGGGAGAGTTTGAGAAGGATTGGTGTTAATTCATTTAAAAATGTATGTTAAAATTCACCAGTGAAGTCATCTGATCCTGGACTCTGGTTTCTTGGGAGGTTTTTATCTACTGATTCATTCTCCTTACTAGTAATCAGTCCATTCAGATTTTCTATTCCTTCATGATTCAGCCTTGGGAGGCTGTAATTTTCTAGGGTTTATCCATTTCTTGTATGTTGACACATTTGTTGGCATATTATTGTTGAGAGTAGTCTCACAATCCTTTGTATTTCTGTGGAATCAGTTGTCATGTCTCTTCTTTCATTTCTATTTATTTCATTTCTGAATTTATTTATTTGAGCCTGCCTCTTTTCTTGGTGAGTCTAGCTAAAGATTTCTTTTGTGTATCTTTTCAAAGAGCCAGCTCTTAGTTTCACTTACCTTTCTATTGCTTTTTTAGTTCCTGTTTCATTTATTTCTGCTCTGTCTTTGCTGTTTCCCACCTTCTACAAACTTTGGGCTTCATGTATTCTTCTTTTGAGGTGTAAATGCTATAGGTCTAGCCACATAAAAGAAATTTAAATCCCTCAGTTCCACTTCCAGATTTCTTGGGACGAGACTGAGCGGTCCAACTTGAGTCAGTTGCCCACTCCTGCTCCAATCAACTGCAGTCAGGGAGGTAGAATCAACCTGTATAAACAATCCAGTCTTGTGATTTTGGAATTTTAATGTCTGAAGGACAAGGGAAAGAGGAGGAACAATAGGAACCGGACAGGCACCAGAAAAGATTTCTCCTGTAATATTTTGGTCAGACAGACATAATGGTACTGGTGGCGATTTTTTTAAAGGAAAAGAAAAATAAATATTGACATGTCTTTGCAGTATGCTAAGTGTCTCTGAGACTTTTGTTATGATGGCATTTATTTTAGTTATTATTTATTTTAGTTATTTAGATGTCTAAGGAGAATCTGGGTGGTATCAGAAGTTTATGTTGTGGTTTGGTTTTATCATTTGAGACAAGAGAGAGTAACTGAAATTGTATTGCGACTCTAGCACTCTCTTCTTAAGTTCTGCATTCTTCCCCAAAACAGTGGCAGTGGCATTGTTCAAAGTTAAAACAAACACAGAATTCTACCTTCCAATCAACACATTTTAGTTAGAATTATGCTAACTTCCTAGGGATTTACAAAAATGTCCCTGAACTTTGTGTCCTTCAAGTTTAGCCTTGCTTTTAATTTGATGTAGTGCCCAGTTTGAATTGATTTGTTTTGTAATTTATATGGCAAGCCTCAGTGCAAGGAGCAGGTTTTGACATGTAATAGAGGCTTACACTGTACTCTCAATACTTAGGAAATAATAATTAATGGTTAGATATTGGGTGTTTGGCACAAAACGCTAACTCTAAGTATAATTAACTCTAAGAGCTATTTTGGTAGATGATGAAAGAGAGATGTGAAAAACTTTTCATGGCTTCTTAGAAGGAGTCAGGAAAGTATCCCATGGCTGAAACATGTTGAAATTTGCAATACATAAATGTCATGGCCTGATGAATGTGGAAATCAGGTGGTTCTCATGTTAAGAGCTGTAAAAACGTTTATACTAGGATTAATGTCAGCAAGATTGGATTAAGAGTTTAGAGGCCCTAAAATTAAAGCACACACGTGTGAAATTAAAACAAAACAAAGCACCAAAATACACCAAACCTTAAAATCAGCAAGTCCACTAAGTTTTATGATTTGTTTGTCTTCTAATTTTGCATGGAAATTATTTCATTGCCTTTTTTAAAAAAAGATTTTATTTATTTATTTGTTTGTTTGATAGAGAGAGGGAAAGGGAGAGAGCAAGTACTGGTAGGGGGAGTGGCAGAAGGAGAGGGAGAAGACTCCCCACTGAGCAAGGAACCCATAGAGGGCTTGGTCCTAGGACCCTGGAATCACGACCTGAGCCAAAGGCAGATGCCCGACTGACTGAGCCACCCAGGCACCCCTTTGTTGCCCTCCCCCTTTTTCTTGAACTCTCAAACATTGAAGTATTTCTAAATAATTGTGTGTGCGTGCATGTGTGAATGTCATGTGTGCACACTCGCACACATACAGATATGCATGCTCAAGGGTATACCTTTGCTGCCAGTTCCCTAAGCCTGTGCTTGGTTTGCTTTTTGGATAACTCACACTGGGTACACCATGTTCTTCAGAACTCAGAATGTTAAGTAGATTATGTGGACTTTGGTTCCAGTTATGGAAAATTTGAGTAGACTGTTTGGCAACCAAGGAAGCTACACCAAGGGGCAACTCCTTTATGACTCCTCAAGAGACAGAGCTGAGCCTGGTGTCTTTATTTATTTATTTTTTAAAAAGATTTTGTTTGTTTATTTGACAGACGAAGATCACAAGTAGGCAGAGAGAGAGAGAGGAGGAAGCAGGCTTCCAGCTGAACAGAGATCCCGATGCCGGGCTTGATCCCAGGATCCTTGGATCATGACCTGAGCCGAAGGCAGAGGCTTTAACCCACTGAGCCACCCAGGCGTCCCGAGCCTGGTGTCTTCTATCAGTGTAGTAGCTCAGTTTCATGTTTGAGCAAAACAATTTTGCTCCAATATGAACTTGATCCAGGAGCAAGAGAGCAGCTATGAAAGCCTCTTTGTGTGTTGACCCCTAATATTTCTTCAAAAACGCTTTTCATCCACCCCCCCGAGTTTGAATATTTTTTTTAAAAATGCATTTACTATTTAAAAGTTTGTTGTATGTAAATGCATATTAAAATGCCCTTTAAAAAAATAGCCAAACTTTGGAGAGAGCCCAAATGTCCATCAACAGATGAATGGATAAAGAAGATGTGACTATATATATATATATATATATATATATATATACACACACACACACACACATACATATATATGATGAATTATTAGACACCCATCAAAAATGAAATCTTGCCATTTGCAATGACATGGATCGAACTAGAGGGGATTATGCTAAGTAAAATAAATCAATCAGAGAAAGACAATTATCATACGATCTCACTCATATGGGGAATTTAAGAAACAAAACAAGATCATAGGGAAAGAAAGGAAAAAATAATGACAAAACTAGAGAGGGAGACAAACCATGAGGGACTCTTAGTCATAGGAAACAAACTGAGGCTGCTGGCGGGGAGGGGGCTCGAGGGCTGGGGGAACTGGGTGATGGACATTAAGGAGGGCGTGTGATGTAATGAGCTCTGGGTATTATATAAGACTGAAGAATCACAGACCTGTACCTCTGAAACCAATAATGCATTTTATGTTAATTAATTGAATTAAAATTAAAAAAATAAAAGAAATGTGTTTTGTTAAGCCAAGAAGGAGGAGGAGAAGAGGAAGAAGAAGAAGAAAAAGAAGAAGGGAGGGGGAGGGGAGAAGAAGGAAAGAAACGTAATTTTGCAAATATTTTCTGTTTTGCCACCAGGTTGTCAATAACTAGCCTATTCAACCCACAAAAACTGAGAAAGGTTTCACCTATTCTGCTCACCCACCATCCTACCCAAATCTAACAGGTGCTGCGGAAATCATTATTACTCTTTTATAGTAACTGATTTCAATTATTAAATAATTTTAAAAAGGAAAGAAATTGAGGAAATACTCTTCAGAGTTAAACTATCGCAATACAACACTGCAGAAGAAAAAAGAGCTGAAAGTGCCTTGAAGGAAGTGGAAGGGCTCCACGCGTGAGCACGCGCTGACTGTCCATGCTAAGGGTGCGATGTGAAGGAAATGGAGGTTTGTTAGTCTGGTGAGATTTTTATAAAAGGGGAATCTCGGAGATTAATTTTGGCAGTGCCTATCCAACTACTACTGTGCTGGGAAGAAGGAACCTCAGACTTGTACTTATAGTTCTATTGGCAAGGCCATGTTTATTGAGAACAGGGTACGTCCTGCCTAGCTTAGTCAGGTCCCATTAAATTTTCAAGTTGCTACCTGCCCCTAGTATGATTCCAGGCTTAGCAAGCAGCGTTCTAATCACAATCTGGTTCCCTATGTCACCCCACAGGGAAGAAATGTGCTGGTTACACTGGGAGTACTCTTCTGACTTATGTGACTGTGATCATTCTCAGCACAAATTAATACATCGTTCTAATTTGCTCATCAGTGAACTTGAATCCTGAGAGATGATCACAAATGGGCTGACAAATGGGGTTTCAGAGCCAGCAAGGATGAGAGCCAAGGAACTTCACCAAGGAATGTGGCCTTTAGACTCTGGGAGGGCCGAGAGTCCTGGGACTCAGTAGAAACTCAGTGCTCATTTATCTTGACGAGACACTCCTTAATAGTAAAGCCCATTTTATAACTGGAATCTCATAGTTACTCAAAAGCGTATATTCACCAATGAGAGATTTAAACAATACCTTTAAAAAGTTACCTAGGTAATACAGATTTAAAAAATAAACTAGGGGCCCCTGGGTGGCTCAGCAGGTTGGGCCTCTGCTTTCGGCTCGGATCGTGGTCCCAGGGTCCTGGGATCGAGGCCCTCGCCGGGCTCTTTGCTCAGCGGGGAGCCTGCTTCTCCCTCTCTCTCTGCCTCCCTCTCTACCTATTTGTGATCTCTCTCTGTGTGTCAAATAAATGAATAGAATCTTTAAAATATATATATATTTAAAAAATAAACCATAAAATATAAGTAAAAAGCAGCTACTCACATTGCAATTATTTAAAGAAAACCATTGTTAACTTTTTAGTATATACCCTTTGATGTTTTTTATGCACAAAATATCAAAATATCATATATATATATGCACAGAGAGATTGATATATCTACCTATGTATGTACTTTTTTAATAAAATAGAATCTTACCATTAAGGAGTTTCATAGTTTGCCTTTTTTTTTTTTAACTCAAACTATACAGTGAAAATTCTTTTCATATCAGTATGTACTCTGTGGCATCATTTTTAATGACAGCATAATATTCCTTAGCATATGGGTGTACCATAACTTAAACATTCTCCTGTTGTTCATCACTTAACATGCATCCATTTCTTTGTTATTATACCCAACACTTTACAGAACACATTTATCATTTCTTTAGAATGAATTTCTAGTGGAGCTATTGCTAGGTTAAATATTTTAAAGCTTTTTTTTTTTTTAAAGATTTTTATTTATTTATTTGACAGAGAGAAATCACAAGTAGTCGGAGAGGCAGGCAGAGAGAGAGAGAGGGAAGCAGGCTCCCCGCTGAGCAGAGAGCCCGATGCGGGACTCGATCCCAGGACCCTGAGATCCTGACCTGAGCCGAAGGCAGCAGCTTAACCCACTGAGCCACCCAGGCGCCCCTATTTTAAAGCTTTTGATGTGTAGTCAAATTGTCCTCTAGAAAAACTCCCATTAACTTATTCATCAACTAGCAGTGCTTCAGAGGGTCCCATTCTAACCCCCTAAGCTTTCTACACCTAACATCACTTGACATCCCTTGAACTTAGGGCTGCTTATAACCCACAGGATCCTTAGCAAATAATTTGTACCCCAAGGGCAGCTTTTCTGCTCAGCCCTGCCAAGCTCCTCGAATCCCAACCATTGTCCCTCCATACCTGAGCTCCAGCATCTCCCTCCCTTTCTCTCTTCCTCCTTCCTTCTGTCCTGGCCTTGAAGTTCCTTCAGGGAAGCTCGGAATGGGTTGTGGGGTATGACTGCCAGACAAAATACAGGATGCCCCGTTAAATCCAAACGTTAAACAATGAATATCTCATGCACCAATAGTATAAAAGTTATTTATTATTTCTCTGAGATGCAAATTGAACTGTGTATCTTGTATTTTTATTTGCTAAAGCTGACAATCGTGCCTGGGTATTCTTTAACACCAACTGCCCTAAATGTAGTAAAATTCAGTTCTCCAAGGAGCCTGCTCTTTGTGTGCTTCCCTTCTGTATCGTCAGAGCTGATACAGAACGTTCCTTACTTTAGATTTCTTTGGTCATTTTGCAAGGCGTGGGGTATATGGGATGGGGAGGGAAAGAAATCAACCATGTTTTCTCAAACTGCCCTCTATTTTCCAGAAGTGTGAAGGTTTTATGAAAAAGCAAAACAAAACAGTGAGTTTGAAGGCTATGAAGTAGGGACATTCAAGACATACTATTTGGAAAAAATAGGTTACAGAGCATGGGGCATGATTCCATTTAGCTTAGAATATTTTATTTTAAAGTGATAGAAATAATTTTTAAATAAAATTCTAACCCCAGACCTCAATTAAATTTCTAGTTCTGCCTTTCCAACAATTTTACCTGGGACAAGTTATGTAGTCTTTCTTAGTTTTTCTTCATCTTTCAAGGGGACATATAGTCTCCATTGTAAATTTATTTCAAGTGATGAGGCAACAAGTATATTGCTGGGCGCATCCTAGGTCTTCTCTATTTCTGCACCTAGTAGAAAAATCACACACAGAACAGTCTTAATGATTGGATTACTCTTTAGTTCATTCAATTTTTTTTTAATAACACATCTACAGAGTCTTAGATGAAATTTGGAAATATTATTCAATCTATTTTCTAGGTCTATAAAGATAAAGGGATTTTGTTATTTAGGTATCTATTTTTCTAAATCAGAATGGGTGTTCATGTGGGGTGTGTGTGTGGTGTGTGTATTTACTGTGCATTCAATTATATAGGTTGGTTGTGTGCATAAAAGAGATTTTGGATTTTGTAGCCCCAAATACTCTACAGCCACCCAGATGGACACCCACTAGATCTCTGCGAAAAATACATGAATGGACATTTTTAAGGGTATTATTTATTCTTTTTGGAGGCTGGGGATTTGGTTCAGTTGTTATTCTAAGCTGCTGCTAAGCCAGGCAGGACTTCAAGATCCAAGTCTAGGCAAAAAGCAGGTCTTACAGGTCCTTTGCCCTTGGGGCTACGCTTTGATCTTATCCTGGGAAGAGAAAGGGAAGAATGGAAAAGGAAACCGAGATAAAGAGAACCCTTTCTTCATAAGCCCTGACAAAGATTGTCTCCTTGACCAAGCATAAGTCAGGTTCCTCTGAGCCCTCTTCTCAACTGGACCTCGACCTTGACCTCTTGAAGACCACTTATCTGGCCTGAATAGCCAAATTTAGCAAGAACCCTGCCAAGTCAGTTAAGAGAAATACCCCACCTGGGATACCTGATTACCCTCCATATCTGATCAAGTTCTTCATTCCCTACCTTTGACTCTAAGGTCTTGGCCTGCAGTAGAATCCTGCTAAGTCAGTGTAGCAAAAACCCCCTACCCTTGCTGTCTCCTCTAGTAATTTTCCATCCACTGGCCCCTTCTCTCTGCTCCTTGGCCATGGATCCCCACTTGTCCTTACTCAATTCCGAATTCAGCCTGACCCCTCTCTCCATTTTGATAGTATTGAAGCCTATTCCAACAGTCTTGAATGAAGTCTTTCTTACCATTTTAATAAGTGTCAGAATATTTTTTTCTTTTCCCCCCACATTTATTAAAATATAAATGACATATAACATTGTGCAGATGCAAGGCATACAATTGGATGATTTTTATAGAGCTATATATTGTGAAATGAATATCACGTCACATGGTATTTATTTATTTATTGGTGTGCTGAGAACTTTTAAGATTATTCTCTTAGCGATTTGAAATGTACAATGCAATATATTTTAAAAAGATTTATTTACTTTTTAGAGGGGGAGGGGCAGAGATAGAGAGAGAATCCTGAAGCAGACTCCCTGCTGAGTGGAAAGCCAACTGCCAGGCTCCATCCCAGGACCCGGAGATCACGACCTGGGCCAAAATCAAGAGTTGGAGCTGGGCCAAAATCAAGAGTCGGATGCTCGGGCATCTGGGTGGCTCAGTCTTTAAGCGTTTGCCTTTGGATCAGGTCATGATCCCAGGGTCCTGGGATGAGCCCCTCAGCAGGAAGCCTGCTTCTCCCTCTTCCCCTGCTTGTGTTCCCTCTCTCACTCACTGTCAAATAAATAAATAAAATCTGAAAAAAAAGAAAGAAAGAAAGAGTCAGATGCTCAACGGATTGAGCCACCCAGGTGCCCTCCCTCTTTTCTTTTACAATACAATATTTTTAGAATAATTTTTTCTTTAACAACCCTGGCAAATCTAGCCTAGGCTACCTCAGAGAACATTTTCTTTCTTTCTTTCTTTCTTTCTTTTTTTTGTCTTAAGATGCAAAGATTTAAATAGGAGACAGAAGAACTTTTCCTTCTTTTATACATTGCATGTATAATGAAATGCTTTTAGCCTTTAGCTCCTACCAGACTTTGCTGTTCCCTTAGCAATAAAGTCCTCAAGTTCTTGACCCCTGTTAAATTTCTCCCTGCTAGGGAATGGGTTTTGTGTGTGGAAATCCTTGGGCTCCCTCTAGCGGTTGGAGTATGCATCAGCACTGACTGGAAAATTCACGTGCTTGCGTTGGGGGGTTGTTGCTGCTGTTGATTTAGTGTTAAAGTCAAGAAATTTAGGGTGTTGCTTTCCCTCACCGGGGAGCTTAGCAGAGTATCAGAAATGTCCTGTCTGTACTTTCATGCATCTAATTCTTTAATCCTTGCTAGTTCTCTGCTCGGGACTCATGAAATGGGTAAGTAGTTCAGCCCTTTTACAAATGTTCCTTTGATGTTCTACCCAGGGAGCCTGAGTTATGTCAAGACATTCTATCAAATGCAGCCCAAGTGTTTTTCCAAGTGTGCTCTTTGGACCACATGCATGGGAATATCCTAGAGTATTTCTTTAAAATGAAGATTTCTGGGTCCCACCCCAAACCTCTGAATCAGAATTTCCGGGACATGGATGGAATTAGAGGGTATTATGCTAAGGGTACTATACTAGGGGGTATTATGCTAAGACAAATACCATATGATTTCACTCATATGTGGACTTTAGGAAGCAAAACAGATGAACGCAGGGGAAGGGAAGGAAAAATAAAATCAGATGGAAATAGAGAGGGAGGCAAACCATGGAGACACTGAACTCTAGGAAACAAAATGAAGGTTGCTGGGTGGGGGGTGGATATTGGGGGATGGGCATTAAGGAGGGCACTTGATGTAATGGGTGCTGAGTATTATATGCAACTGAGGAATCACTAAATTCTACCTCTGCAACTAAAGAAAGAAAGGAGAGAAGGTAGTAGGGAGGTAGGAAGAAAGAAAGGTAAAAGAAAGGCAGGAAGGAAGGGGAATAACAGGGGTGGGATGGGGATGGTTGGTGATAGACAAATCTTAGGCACGTTAAAGTTGAAAACCAGTGCCGCACACTCCTTGAAAAGGAACTTCATCGATTCAATGTCTCATTTACTGTTATGGTGCCTGATGCTGACATTAAACTCATCAGACAGTATTCCATTCACAGTGAACGCGCTATAATAATGTAGCACACCAGCCTTTGACTGCCTCCCACAAACGCAACAAGTATACCCTTCCTTTACTTAATCCCTTGAACCTAAATCCTCCATTATATAGAAAATGTGTTCCTTCTTCCTTTTTAAAAATTATTTGCTTATTTATTTTAAGTAGGCTTCAGGCCCAGTGTGGAGGTCAGGATAGGACTTGAACTTACGGCCCTGAGATCAAGACTTGAGCTGAGATCAAGAGTCAGATCAGATGCTTAACCCAACTGAGCCACCCAGGTGCTCCTCCCTCTCTCTTTCTAAAAATCTTATTTTGTTCAGTCTAAGTAGAGGAGTCTTATTTGCTCCTTGAGCTACTACAAAGTTGGGTTAATTTAGTTCAAATCTCTCAAGTGTTCCCAGCCTTCCAAGGTTCCAGGAATCCATTGGAAACTGGCTATTTGCACCAGATTGAGTAAGCCTAACCAACTGTGTATACATATAATTGCTTATGACCTAAGCATAATTTCTCTCTGGACACGTGTTTAAAATGCTCTTTCATAGCCTTCATTCCCAAATTTCCTGGTTTGGTAGATCTTGGTTGGAGCCAGGAATCTACATTTTATCAAGCATCCTAAGAGGATGCTGATGCAGGTAAGCCTCAGACTACTGAAGATTTTTTTTTTTTTTTTTTTAGATGTTTAAGAAACATTGCCTTGTATGTCAGAGCTTCCTAAACAAACACGGTATTGCTAGAATATTTTACAACCAAGTTCCTTATAAATCTTATAAACTAGAGTCCTAAGCAAATATTTAATGTTAATCTGCAGAGAGGAAGTAGACTTGGGACAATAAATAGTGGCACAGAGGCCATAATTTTACCTTCCCCCCCCCCCCGCCCCGATTCCCCATAGCTCTAACCTTTATTGTGGTAAAATATATGTAACATAAAATTTACCACTTTAATCATTTTTAAGTATAAAATTCAGTGGCATGGGGGCGCCTGAGTGGCTCAGTGGGTTAGGCCGCTGCCTTCAGCTCAGGTCATGATCTCAGGGTCCTGGGATCGAGTCCCGCATCGGGCTCTCTGCTCAGCAGGGAGCCTGCTTCCTCCTCTCTCTCTGCCTGCCTCTCTGTCTACTTGTGATTTCTGTCTGTCAAATAAATAAAATCTTTAAAATTCAGTGGCATGAATTATATTCACAATGTTATGTAATCACCACCACAATCTATATTCAACCCTTTTTATTGCCTCCAACAAAAACTCGTAGGCATTAAACAGTCATGCCTTCTCCCCGTTCCCCCAGCCCCTGGTAATTTCTAACCTACTCTCTGTCTCTACGAACTTGCTTGTTCTAGATACTTAGCATAGGTGGAATCATTCATCATTTTCCCTCTTGTGTCTGGCTCATCGCACTTCGTATGTTTCCAAGTTCGTCCACATGGCAGCATGCATCAGAACCTCATTCTGTTTCTGGCTAGATTATATTACCTTGCGTGTGTTTGCCACAATTCGTTTATCCTTTTATCTATTGATGGATATTTCGGTTGTCTCCACCTGCTGGCTATTGTGAATCCTGCAGTGGACGCTGGCATACGACTAAGGATCCCTGTTTGCAGTCTTCTGAGTGTGTACCTAAGAGCAGAACTGCAGGGTCCTACGGTAAGTCCATGTTTAACTTCTTTCTTTCTTTTTTTTTTTTTAAGATTTTATTTATTTATTTGACAGATGGAGATCACAAGTAGGCAGAGAAGCAGGCAGACAGAGAGGATGAAGCAGGCTCCCCGCTGAACAGAGAGCCCGATTCGGGGCTCAATCCCAGGACTCTGGGATCATGACCTGAGCCAAAGGCAGAGGCTTTAACCCACTGAGCCACCCAGGCGCCCCCCATGTTTAACTTTTTGAAGACCGCCAAACTGTTTTCCACAACTATGCCATTTTATATTCCCACCAGCAATGAACAGGGGTTCTAATGTCTCCACATCCTTGCCAACCATTGTTTTATTCCTGTTGTTTTTTTATATTTGTCAGCCTAATGCATATGAGGTGATATCTCATTATAGTTCCGAATTGCAATGATGTGGCTCATCTTTTTGTGTGCTTATTGGCCATTTGTATGTCTTCTTTGGACAAATGTTTATTTAAAGTCCTTTGTCCATTTTTGAATTATTTGTTCTTGCCGTTGTTGTTGAGTTATACAAGTTCTCTCTATATTCTGGATGTTAATCCCATATCAGATGTAGTTCTGCAAATATTTTCCCTTATCCTGTGGTTTGCTTTTTAATTCTGTTGACACTGCCTTTTGATACACAGAATTTTTTTTTAAGATTTTATTTATTTATTTGACAGAGAGAGATCACAAGTAGACAGAAAGGCAGGCAGAGAGAGAGATAGAGGGAAGCAGGCTCCCTGCTGAGCAGAGAGCCCGATGTGGGACTCGATCCCAGGACCCTGAGATCATGACCTGAGCTGAAGGCAGCGGCTTAACCCACTGAGCCACTCAGGCACCCGATACACAGAATTTTTAAAGTTGCATGAAGTCCAACTTATCTTCTTAGTTTGTTGCTTGTGCCTTTGGTGTCATATCCAAGGAATCACTGCCAAATCCCACACAGTGAAGGTTTTGCCCTGTGTTTCCTTCTAATAATTTTTTACTTTTAAGTCTTACATTTAGGTCTTTTACTAATTTTGAGTTAATTTTTGCATATGGTGTTAAGTAAAGGTCCAACCTCATTCTTTAGCATGTGAGTATCCAGTTTTCCCAGCAACATTTATAGAAAAGACCATCTTTTCTCCATTGAATGGTCTGGGTACACTTGTTGAAAGTCATTTGACCCTATGGAGTGCCTGGGTGGCTCAGTCAGTTAAGTGTCTGACTTCATTCAGTCCAGGTCATGATCTATGGGTCTGGGGATTGAGCCCTGTGTCAGGCTCCGCGCTCGGTGGGGAATCTGCTTGTCCTTCTCCCTCCACCCTTCCCCCTGTTTGTGTCCCCTCTCTCAATAATATAAATAAAAATCTTTTAAGAAATTAATGTGACCACATATTTAAGGTTTATTCCTGGGCTCTCAACTAAACTTCATTGGTCTGGATGTTTGTCTTTTTGCCAGTACCACACTGTTTTTTAAAAGGTTTTATTTATTTATGTGAGAGAGAAAGAGAGAAAGAGTACAAGCAGGGGAAGCAGGAGAGGGAGAAGCAGGCTTGCTGTTGAGCAAGGAGCCCGATGTGGGACTTGATCCCAGGACTCAGACCAAGACCTGAGCTGAAGGCAGCCGCTTAACTGACTGAGCCATCCAGGTGCCCCCACGTTGTTTTGATTACTGTAGTTTGGTAGCTTTTATAATTGCTTGTGTATTTATCTTTATTGAGGGATGTTTCTATTTCTTCCCATGACTTCAAGTTACTCTCCGGTGTCCTTTCATTTCAGCCTGCAGGATCGCCTTGAGCATATCCTGAAGGGCAGCTCTGGTGGCTGTGAATTCTCTCAGCTTTTGTTTATCATTAATGTATCAGTATCTCCACTTTTTTTTTTTTTTTAAGATTTTATTTATTTATTTATTTGACAGGTAGAGATCATAAGTAGGCAGAGAGGCTTGATCCCAGACCCCGAGATCATGACCTGAGCCGAAGGCAGCGGCTTAACCCACTGAGCCACCCAGGCGCCCCAGTATCTCCACTTTCAAAGGAGAGTTGTGCTGGATATTGAATTCTTGGTTAACAGTTTTTTTTTTTTCTTTTAGCCCCTTGGATATGTTAGACTCCAAAATTTCTTTTTCTTTTTCTTTTTTTTAAGATTTTTATTTATTTATTTGACAGATGGAGATCACAGAGAAGCAGGAAAAGAGAGAGGAGGAAGCAGGCTCCCTGCTGAGCAGAGGGCCCAATGTGGGGCTCGATCCCAGGACCCTGGGACCATGACCTGAGCCGAAGGCAGCGGCTTTAACCCACTGAGCCACCCAGGTGCCCCTGGACTCCAGAATTTCTGAGGAGGTTTCTGATAATCTTCCTCCTTGTATACAGTGAATTGCTTCTCTCTTGCTGCTTTCAAGATTCTCTTTTTGTCTTTTGAAAATTTGATTATGACCTGTTTTGGATCTATTTCGATTTGTCTTACTTAGAATTCACTGAGCTTCTTGGATATTTATATTCATGTATTTCATCAAATTGGGGAAGTTTTCAGGCACTATTTATTCATATATTCTCTCTATCCTTTTCTTCTTCTGGGACTTCCATGATGTATATGTTGGTCTGTTTAGGGGTGTCCCACAGCTCCCTTAGGGTCAGTTAATTTTTTACAGTCTTTTTTTCTATCTGTTCCTTAGAATTATTACTTTACATTGTCACCTTCGTGTTTGCTGATTCTGTCTTTTGTTTGCTCAAATCTGCCTTTGAATCCCCCCAATGAAATTTTTTAAAGATTTTATTTATTTATTTGACAGAGAGAGAGTGAGAAATCACAAGCAGGCAGGCAGAAAGAGAGGGGAAAGCATGTCCGTCATCTAAGAAAACATACTCTTTATGGAGTCAGGTGTCCACAGTTAGTACAAATGTGACTAAGAAAAAAGAAAGAACACTACAGAAATTTGGAGACTTCTTACAACATTCTCCAACAATTCTTCAATCAAAAGCAAAGAAGATAATTGAAACAATGAGCTCTCCAAAGCTCTCAAATGTAGAAGTAAGTAAAGAAAATATGTCTCGACCAAAATGGGCCAAACGGAAATTATACACAAATGAAATTTCATCTTTTATTGATATATCTGGGCAAGTGATTTTGATGGACCATAAAGTAAAGGAAAGTGATCATCAGATTCTCAAACGACGACTCCGAACTAAAACAGCTAAATAAATCACTTATGGAAAATGTTTTAATACAGGTTTTATGTTCATAATCATTGTAACTTGAGTCCTGACTTTTCAAAGATAATTGTATATATTACGATACATTAATTCCTGTGTATACATTGCTGTTTTATACATAGTATAATTTTAATTCAATAAAGATAATAAATTAACAGCAAAAAAAGAAAAGCACGCCCAAAATCACTTTCCCTTGCTGAACAGAGAGCCTGATGCAGGGCTCGATCCCAGGACCTGGGATCATGACCTGAGCTGAAGGCAGAAGCTTAACCCACTGAACCAGCCAGGTGCCCCAGGATTTTTCAATTTTAGTTATTGTACTTTTCAGTCCCAGAATGTCTTTTAGTTTTCTTCTTAGTTTTTTCTATTTCTTTATTGATATTTCTATTTTATTCATACATCATTTTCTTGACTCTCTAGATCTTTGAGCATCTTTAAGACAGCTGTTTTAAAGTCTCTTTCTAGTAGATTTGTCATCAAATTTTTTCAGGGAAAGTCCCTGTGGATTTAAATTTTTCCTTTGCATGGGCACCTTTTCCTATTTTGTTTTATGCCTTGTGATTTTTTTCTTGAATATGGACATTTGTTTAAAGATTATTTATTTGAGAGTGTGCTCATGCTGAAAGGGGCAGAGGGAGAGTATCTGTAAGCAGAATCCCTGCTGAGTGCAGAGCCTGACTCAGAACTTGATCCCATGGTTCATGAGATCATGACCTCAGCCAAAACTAAGAGCTAGACACTTAACCAACTGAGCTACTCTGGCACCCTGAAAACTGGACATTTTAATCTAATAATGTGGTAACACTTGAAATCAGATTTCTCTCCTTTCCCAAGGGTTTGCTATGGGGTTTTCTTGTTGTTTGTTTGTTTATTGTTTTGAAAAAATTTATTGTATCCTGGCTCTGCATCAGGGACGTATGTGAGTTATGAACTTAAGATCTTCTCTGATCTTTTCTGAGCCTACACTTTTCCCTGGGCATGCATGGCTACTTTCTTATTTCCCCATTTATGCAATTGTTTTTGAATGTCCTATTCTTTAATGTGTGGCCCCTAAAAGGGGAAAAAGAGAAAAAAAAGGGAAAAGCCCTTTAAATCCCTTAACCTAGAAAGGTAGGAGTTTGCAACAATGGGAGTAGGTGCAAAGAGGTGTACCTCTCTGATCAGAAGCAGCAATCTATAACCAAAACACAGATCCCAGATATTTGGAGGGTAATTTCTGCCTATGCTGACTTCTACAAGCTGTGTGTACCTGCTTTAGGAGGCATGCACAGCTACCTATCATGGGGCTGAGGGTGGGGAATGGGTACTTGCTCCTGTGCTAAGAAATGAAATTGACCGAAATTAACCACAATTTACCAATTTAGCCTTCCCTTGGAAGTTGCAAGCCCTCAATAGACTCCAGAGATCCAAAATTGTGTATCAGAGGGATTCTGCCATCAACTGTTATCTAGGTGGGGAGACAAATTACTGGTACTTTCTATTCTGCCAGATTCCTAGATTTCCCCTTGTTTTCCCCTAATAATTTTGGACCGTATCTTGGATATTATAAACAATACGTTGTAGAGACTCTGGATTCTGCTATATTTCTCCAAAAAGTTTTTTTTTTTTTTTTTTTTTTTTAAGTAAACTATGCCCAATGTGGGGCTCAAATTCATGATCCCAAGATCATGAGTCACATCCTGTACCAACTGAGCCAACCACATGCCCCTGTTTTGTTTTGTTTTGCTTTGCTTTGCTGGGAGTTTAACTTGGCAGTTAACTTGGCTAGACTCAAACCTCAAACTTTCTATTGTTGTGGGGAGCAGCTGAAATCTCAGTTCAGCTCTTCTAGCATTAGCTGGGTTGCACAGAGTCTGCTCTGCACAAGTGTAGTTCAAGGTCAGGCAGATATAGGGGCAGAATTTATACACAGAACCCTGTCTCCCTCTCTCTGGCTCTCTCCTATTTGTGATCTGCCCTTTCTTTTCAAGGGTTATTGTCACCTCACATTCTTCTTTTTCTTTTTTTAGAAAAATTTAATATTTGAGAGAGGGAGAGCAAGCGAGCAAGGGGAGGAGCAGAGGGAGAGAGAATCTCCAGCAAACTCCCCACTGGAATGGGGCCCAATCTCATGACCCTGAGATCTTGACCCCGAGATCATAACACTGAGATTTGCTGAGTCAAAGTCTTAGGGTCTTAAGCGACTGAGCTACCCAGGTGCCCCCATCCCTTTTCTTCTTCATGTTTAACTATCCCACATGGGGTCATCTGGCACCTTCCCTCAAGTTAAATGGGTTAACAATGAGAACTTATTCAGAAACATTCCCCTTTTTCAAATGTAAACGCCCCTACTACCTACTTTTGGCCTGAGTTTGGTCTTTCTCCAGTGCTTTCAAGTTGTTGATTTTTTACAATTTTTCTCAGAATTTATACTTATTATCCACTAGAAAGTTGATTTGATAGGAACTGCTCTATCGTTACATTTATAATTGGTTAATCTCTAATTTGGTTGTAGTTCTTTTCTGAAGAGTGTTTTAGGGTATGCTCTTGTATATCTAAAATGTATTTCTGTTGTCTTTACAAGTCAATGGCAACTTCTGTTAATACTTAATGAATTCTGAGGGGTTTGATGAGACCAGTATGTCCTCCACCATATGACCTTCCCTTAAGCTTTTCCTCAGCTTTGTTTTTCTTCTCTAGGCCCCGAGTGAACCTTACTATTTTAATGGCAACACATATATCCTTTATTCCTTCGTTAGCTTTTATGAAAGTGAAATATGTACATAATTTGAAGAAGTCCAATATGAGGATAAGGTTTATATTGAGAATAGTATAGCACCATGAACCCCCATTCCCCTCTCTGAAATGTGTTCCCTAGAAGCAAAATTTTGAATTCTTTTAGCTGTTTCTCCTGTTTTTTTTTTTTTTATTCTATATTTCCAAAAATAATCTTAAGTTGCTCTTTATATGCTACCTATTGACTTCATATTATGGAATAATGGGATTTTGCCCATGTAACATGCCCTTCCTTCCCTTCACCCTTCCAATATATTTGTTTCACATTTTTGATTTTTATTTTATTTTCACATTTTTTGTTTAAATCAATATACTTGTATTGTTATACTACTGATTATATAACTTTTTAATTATACTAGAATTAATAATTGCCTATGGGTTGTTCTAGTAATTTTCTATGTAGTAGTTCTAGTTCAACCTTAAGCTCTCCAGTAGAATTGTGATATCCTGCTCTGAATCCTGTACAAATAATTATTCTTGCCTTCAGCTATGTCTGGTGTTCTTGTGTCTAGATACTGCAAGTTTCCTGACGCCTTGTCTTCTGCTAGAGTGGGAAAGAGGGCCCACTTGTCTCTGCAGAATGGAGTTTTATGGCTATGAGCAAGACATTTAACGTTTTCCAACCAGTCCTTTTTTTTTTTCAGCTCTGCATTAATTTCTGCCTTTAGTGATAACTGGTGCCTCCAGATTCTGGGCATTTATAAAATACTGTGATGATTTCAGCTTTCTTCTTATTAACATACCCCTGCGGTACTAAGCTTTCACAATTGTAGCAACTCCTTTATCCAATTTTTATCTTCTAAAAATTTGTTGACATCTCTTGTCTGTACTTGTGTTATTTATCATTTTGCTCTTCCAAATTCATGTTCTCTCTCTCTCTCTCTTTTTTTTTTTTTTTTTTTTTTGCCCTGCTCTGTGTGCAGAGAAGATACTTCTGTGGAATTCAGCTCCCTTGACTTTTGGCTTCCAGTTGGATTCAGCTAATTGGAGGTACTGGCAGAAGACTGGAGAGTGGGAGGAAATAGAATTGTAGATGTAAGAATATTTATTCTCATCCCTGCGTTCTCCCCACATACTTCTCCCTGGAACACCACAGTTTTGGTGGTGGCACAATCCTTCTACTTAGCTCTGTGACTCCTATAGTGTTCTTCTCTTCCATGCCTAGAGCTTTTAACCAGGTTCCAGTCATCATTCTTCCCACTGGCCCCTAGAAGCCTAGAGATGATGATCGCTTCCAAATGATGTTAGCCCCCATGTACTTCACCATCCCTTGTCAGTTCTCTTAATCCTGCTCACACCTCTGTAAATAGTTTTATTAAATTCTATTCAATTCTCATTTGAGTGTGCCAATCTGTTTTCTGCCAGAGCTCTGACTGCTACATCGCTGTTCATGTTCTCTCTTTACTGTGTTTATTCATTTCAAAAATTTTATTCTCATTTTAGCAGAGTTTCTGGAGGCAACAGAAATAAGAGCCATATGTTCAATCTGCTATGTTTAACTGTTAGATATCCTTTCCCCAGTATCTTTTCCTATGCAGAAGTATCTATTTTCTTTGATAGAATAGACTAATTTCTCTCCTATGCCCTAAGCAGAAGATTGGAGGTTTAATGCATGGATAAATTGAAAAGATGGGCCCCAAATCGGGGACAAGTACAGTGGCAGGCAAAGCAGAAGCCATACTATAAAGAGTGAGATTAAGAAAAAGTCCATATAATAAAGGATAATTCTCCACCCACTCCCTTGAGTTTCTTAGTGCCAAGAAAGCTGAAAGCCAGAATGTTGATAGCTTTATCCGCACGTACCCAGCAATCAGAAGGTTCAGCTTTCTTCCCTGGAATAGCCCTAGAAAAATCTGAATATGTGTATTCAATAATCACACATAGTTGAAAAAGACTTAAACAAGAAAGACAAAGACAACCAATGCTAAATATACAAAGAAACAAACAAGTCATAGCAAGAATCCAAAGGAAGGAAAAGCAATCCAGGACTCAGGAAAAAAAAAAAAAAAGACAAAATCAAAACCAAAAAACCCCACAAAAAACAAAGACAAACAAACCAAGAATACTAGATTAATCTGGGGGGGAAAAAGGAGCGGTGGCTTAAAATTCTGAAGACAAATTATATCCAATCTGAAATTCTATACTTAGGCAAGTTACCACTCAGGTGAGTGAGTAAAATCATGACAAGTCTATTCAGAAACACTAAATGATGTAAAAAAGGAAACCAAGAAAGATAAAAACACTGGATCCCAGGGAGCAAAGATTCAACACAGTAAGTGGAGGCGGGGTGGGGGGGAATTTCCTAAATTTTAGTGATGGTTAGTTTCAAGATCATAGCTGGGAGCAGGCCTCATGAACAACCAGTACCAATAAGAAAATGGAGACAGAGGGCTCCAAGAAAGTCACTTGGAGAGAAAACTAAATGGAGAAAACTAAGTGTACTAAGTATATGGAGTATCCAATGTATTTTAATACACTCAGAAATTGGTTTTAGCTCTGTTTGATAGTTCGGAATTCAATTAGTGATTTGACATGGAAAAACTAACCAGACAAGCAACAAAAACCAAAGCAATTATTTATACTGGAAATAACATAAAGTTGTTCAAAAATGAAATGTTATCATAGTACGCCCTATCACAGGTATGAATAGTAGAAACTATACTAATATAAATAATAAATATTTGCTTAAACAAAAATGCCCATGGAACAGATTTGGGAAAATGGGAATGAGGAAGAATATTTAAATGAATATACAGACACATCTCTGAGATATTCAGTTCGAAACCATGGCAATAAAGCAACTGTTGCAATAAAGTGAGTCAAATGAATTTTTGCCTTCCCAGTGCCTATGAAACTTATGCTTACATTATACTGTAGTTTGTTAAGTGTGCAATAACATTATATTTTTAAAAAAGAATACATACTTTATTTGAAACATTCTTTATTGCTAAAAAAATGTTAACCATCATTCATAATCATAATCGTTAATCACCAATCACATAACAAATATAAAAATAATGAAAAATTTTGAAAAACTGCAAAATTAACCAAAATAGGATGCTGGGACACGAAGCAATCAAGTGCTGCTGGGAAAATGGGGCCACGGACTTCCTCGACTCCGGGTTGCCACAAACCTCAAACTCCTAAAAAACGCAGTGTCTGCCAAGCGGCATAACATGAAGTACAATCAGATGAGGAAAGCTTGTACTTGAGGGAGATGATTTAAGAGAGGTAAATCTCCATTTACCATAATAGCAAATCAAGAGATAATAGGTAAAGTAAAAAATGAAAAAAAAAAAATGGCAATGTAAGCACATAGTTTAGGTACCTGGAGACAAAACCAGGATAAATAGCCCAAAAAACTCAGAGAAGTTGCTTAAGAGGAGGGGGAATTTGTGGGGGCACCTGGGTGGCTCAGCGGGTTAAGCATCTGCCTTCGGCTCAGGTCGTGATCCCAGGGTCCTGGGGTGGCGTCCTGTGTCAGGCCCCTGCCCCTCAGGGAGTCTGCTTCCCCTCTATCCCTTCCACTTATTCTCTCAATCTTTCTCTCACTCATTCTCTCTAATAAAAAAAATGAAAAAAAAAAAAAGAGGAGTTTTGGAAATGAGGATCAAAGGGGCAGAATTCTGGTATTTTCCACTGTAAGCTAACTGTTCCATTTAAGTTTTTAAGAGATACACTCATGGGTTTCATTAAAAAAAAAACAAAAAATGAAAAGAAACACATAATCCCATGTGTGGACCCAAATAGCAGTGACATAGCAGTATTTCTCTCTCTTCCCTCACCTATTCTAAGAACTCTTCTGTTTCCTTGTGAAGAGTTCTTGGAATCCCTATGTGGTATCTCACAAGTGTTCTGTGAATTTGTTCTCTTGGCTGCCTCAGAGTTTTCTTGCTCTTCTCTCTTCAGAGGCCAACTGCAGGCCACACCCCTGCAGGCTGCAGACTTTCCGATCTCCGTTCCCAGGCTGCCAACACCTGGTGTCAAATTGTTGCCGCTTGTGCCAGGGATGCTCCTCCTTGTCACTGCTGGGGCTGCAGGCTCCAAGGCTGATGACATTTCACACCTTCACCCTCCCCCGCACAGTAGTATTTTTCCTAATTGGGAGAACGTTCTCTCAATTCACAGAATCCGGAAATGATACTCTCTCATGAGCATCTGCTTTTGTCTTTTATCGTATGAGCACTGTGGACCTGAAACTGACTTTTCTTCTTCTGGGGGCTGGCTGCTGGAAAGTGTTTGGTCGAATCTGCTTGTAATTCTAGAGGGTAGAGTGTGCGCAATGATTTGCATGTTTGTGTGTTACTTTTTAAAAATTTATTATTTTATTAACATATAATGTATTCTTTGCCCCAGGTCTGTGAATCGCCAGGTTTACACACTTCACAGCACTCACCATATATATCACATACCCTCCCCAATGTCCCTAACTCGACCACCCTCCCCATACCCTTCCTCCCCGCAGCAACCCTCTGTTTTGTGAGATTAAGAGTCTCTGATGGTTTGTCTCCCTCCCGATCCCATCTTGTTTCATTTTTTGTCCTTCCCTACCCCCGAACCCCCCCCACATTGTGTCTCAAATTCCTCATATCAGTGAGATCATATGATAATTGTTTTTCTCTGATCGACTTATTTCACTCAGCATAATACCCTCTAGTTCCATCCACGTTGTTGCAAATGGCAAGATTTCATTTCTTTTGATGGCTGCATAGTATTCCATAGTAGTCCATTGTATTGTATTCCTCTTCTTTATCCATTCATCTGTTGATGGACATCTAGTTCCGTTTTTTTTTAACTTTTTAAATTTTTTAAAATAAACATATAATGTATTTTTAGCCCCAGGGGTACAGGTCTGTGAATTGCCAGGTTTACACACTTCACAGCACTCACCATAGCACATACCCTCCCCAATGTCCATAATCACACCACCCTCTCTCAACTCCCCTTCCCCCAGCAACCCTCGGTTTGTTTTGTGAGATTAAGAGTCACTTATGGTTTGTCTCCCTCCCAATCCCATCTTGTTTCATTTATTCTTCTCCTACCCCCTTAAGCCCCCATGTTGCAGCATCACTTCCTCATATCAGGGGGATAATATGATAGTTATCTTTCTCTGATTGACTTATTTCACTAAACATAATACCCTCTAGTTCCATCCATGTCATCCCAAATGGCAAGATTTCATTTCTTTTGATGGCTGCATAGTATTCCATTGTGTATATATACCACCTCTTCTTTATCCATTCATCTGTTGATGGACATCTAGGTTCTTTCCATAGTTTGGCTATTGTGGACATTGCTGCTATAAACATTCAGGTGCACGTGCCCCTTCAGATCTCTACATTTGTATCTTGAGGGTAAACACCCAGTAGTGCGATTGCTGGATCATAGGGTATCTCTGTTTTCAATTTTTTGAGGAATGTCCATGCTGTTTTCCAGAGTGGCTGCGCCAGCTTGCATTCCTACCAACAGTGTAGGAGGGTTCCCCTTTCTCCACATCCTCTTCAACATCTGTTGTTTCCTGACTTGTTAATTTTAGCCATTCTGACTGGTGTGAGGTGGTACCTCATTGTGGTTTTGATTTGTATTTCACTGATGCTGAATGATGTTGAGCACTTTTTCATGTATCTATTGGCCATTTGGATGTATTCTTTGCAGAAATGTCTGTTCATGTCTTCTGCCCATTTATTGATTAGATTCTTTGTTCTTTGGGTGTTGAGTTCGATTAGTTCTTTATAGATTTTGGATACTAGCCCTTTCTCTGATATGTCGTTTGTGAATATATTCTCCCATTCTGTCAGTTGTCTTTGTTTTTTTTGTCTGTTTCCTTTGCTGTGCAAAAGCTTTTGATCTTGATGAAGTCCCAATAGTTCATTTTTGCCCTTGCTTCCCTTGCCTTTGGCAATGTTTCTAGGAAGAAGTTTCTGTGGCTGAGGTCGAAGAGGTTGCTGCCTGTGTTCTCCTCAAAGATTTTGATGGATTCTGGTCTCATATTGAGGTCTTTCATCTATTTTGAGTCTATTTTTGTGTATGTTATAAGGAAATGGTCCAGTTTCATTTTTCTGCATGTGGCTATCCAATTTTCCCAAAAACATTTGTTGAAGAGACTGTCTTTTTTCTGTTAGACATTCTTTCCTGCTTTGTTGAAGATTAGTTAACCATAGAGTTGAGGGTCTATTCCTGGGCTCCCTATTCTGTTCCATTGACCTATGTGTCTGTTTTTGTGCCAGTGCCATACAGTCTTGATGATTACAGCTTTGTAATTGAGCTTGAAGTCTGGAATTGTGATACCACCAACTTTGGCTTTCTTTTTTAATATTCCTCTGGCTATTTGGGGTCTTTTCTCATTCCATATAAATTGTAGGATTGTTTGTTCCATCTCTGAAAAAAAAAATGATGGTATTTTAATAGGGATTGCATTAACTGTGTAGATTGCTTTAGGTAGCATAGACATTTTCACAATATTTGTTCTTCCAACCCATGAGCATGGGATGTTTTTCCATTTCTTTGTGTCTTCCTCAATTTCTTTCATGAGTACTTTATAGTATACAGATTCTGTGCCTCTTTGGTTAGGTTTATTCCTAGGTATCTTATGGTTTGGGTGCAACTGTAAATGGGATTGACTCCTTAATTTCTCTTTCTTCTGTCTTGTTGTTGGTGCATAGAAATGCAACTGATTTCTATGCATTGATTTTATATCCTGACACTTAACTGAATTCCTATATGAGTTCTAGCAGTTTTGGAGTGGAGTCTTTTGGGTTTTCCACATAAAGTATCATATCATCTGGAAAGAGTGTGTTTGACTTCTTTGCTGATTCATATGCCTTTAATTTATTTTTGTTGTCTGACTGCTAAGGTTAGGACTTCTAGTACTATGTTGAATAGCAGTGATGATAGCGGACGTCCCTGCCGTGTTCCTGACCTTAGCGGAAAAGCTCTCAGTTTTTCCCCATTGAGAATGATATTCGCTGTGGGTTTTCATAGATGCCTTTGTTGATATCGAGGTATGTACCCTCTATCCCTGTGAAGGTTTTGATCAAAAAGATGCTGTATTTTGCCAAACACTTTTTCAGTGTCTATTGAGAGTATCATATGGTTCTTGTTCTTTCTTTTATTAATGTATTGTAACACATTGATTGATTTGCGGATGTTGAACCAACTTTGCAGCCCAGGCATAAATCTCACTTGGTTGTGGTAAATGATCCTTTCAATGTACTGCTGTATCCTATTGGCTAGTATTTTGCTGAGAATTTTCACATCTGTGTTCGTCAAGGATACTGGTCTGTAATTCTCTTTTTTGATGGGGTCTCTGTCTGGTTTTGGGATCAAGGTAATGCTGGCCTCATAAAAATGATTTTGGAAGTTTTTCTTCCATTTCAATTTTTTGGAACTGTTTCAGGAGAATAGGTATTAATTCATCTTTAAATGTTTGGTAGAATTCCCCTGGGAAGCCGTCTGGCCCTGGACTCTTGTTTGTTGGGAGATTTTTGATGACTGCTTCAATCTCCTTACTGGTTATGGGTCTACTCAGGTTTTCTATTTATTCCTGGTTCAGTTTTGGTAGTTTATTATGTCTCTAGGAATGCATCCATTTCTTCCAGATTATCAAATTTGCTGGTGTATAGTTGCTCATAATATATTCTTATAATTGTTTGTATTTCTTTGGTGTTGGTTGTGATCTCTCCTCTTTCATTAATGATTTTATTAATTTGGGTCCTTTCTCTTTTCTTTTTGATAAGTCTGGCCAGGAGTTTATCAATCTTATTAACTCTTTTAAGGAACCAGCTCCTAGTTTTGTTGACTTGTTCTACTATTCTTTTGGTTTCTGTTTCATTGATTTCTGCTCTGCTCTGATTTCTCTTCTCCTGCTGGATTTAGGCTTTCTTTGCTGTTCTTTCTCCAGCTCTTTTAGGTGTAGGGTTAAGTTGCATACTTGAGAACTTTCTTGTTTCTTGAAAAAGGCTTGTATCATCATAAACTTTCTTCTCAGGACTGCCTTGCTGTGTCCCACATATGTTGAACAGTTGTGTTTTCATTATCATTTGTTTCCATGAATTTTTTCAATTTTTCTTGACTTTCCTGGTTGACCCACTCATTCTTTAGTAGGATGCTCTTTAGCCTCCGTGTATTTGAGTTCTTTCCAACTTTTCTCTTGTGATTGAGTTCTAGGTTCAGAGCATTTTGGTTTGAAAATATGCATGGAATGATCCCAATCTTTTGCTATGGGTTGAGACTTGATTTGTGACGCAGGATGTGATCTGTTCTGGAGAACGTTTCATGTGCAGTAGAGAAGAATGTGTATTCTGTTGCTTTGGGATAGAATGTTCTGAATATATCTGTGATGTCCATCTGGTCCAGTGTGTCATTTTAGGCCTTTTATTTCTTTGCTGATCTTTTGCTTGGATGATCTGTCCATTTCAGTGAGGGGGTGTTAAAGTCCCCTACTATTACTGTATCATTGTCGATGTGTTTCTTTGATTTTTTTTTTATTAATTGGTTTATATAGTTGGCTGCTCCCATGATAGGGGCATAGGTATTTAAGATTGTTAGATCTTTTTGGACAGACCCTTTGAGTATGATATAGTGTCCTTTCTCATCTCTTAGTATAGTCTTGGGCTTAAAATCTAATTTATCTGATGTAAGGATTGTGATCCCAGCTTTTGTTTGATGTCATTAGCATGGTAAATTGTTTTCCACCTCCCTCACTTTAAATCTGGAGGTGTCTTTGGGTCTAAAATGAGTTTCTTGCAGCATATTGATGAGTTTTGGTTTTTTATCCATTCTGATACCCTGTGTATTTTTGATTGGGGCATTTAGCCCATTTACATTCAGGGTAACTATTTAAAGATATGAATTTAGTACCATTATATTGCCTGTAAGGTGACTTTTACTGTATATTGTCTCTGTTGCTTTTTGACCTACTACTTTAAGGCTCTCTCTTTGCTTAGAGGACCCCTTTCAATATTTCCTGTAGGGCTGGTTTGGTGTTTTCAAATTCTTTTAGTTTTTGTTTGTCCTGGAAGCTTTTTATCTCTCCTTCTATTTTCAATGATAGCCTAGCTGGACATAGTGTCCGTGGCTGCATATTTTTCTCATTTAGTGCTCTGGATATATCATGCCAGTTCTTTCTGGCCTGCCAGTTCTCTATGAATAAGTCTGCTGCCAATCTAATATTTTTACAATTGTATGTTACAGACTTCTTGTCCTGAGCTGCTTTCAGGATTTTCTCTTTGTCACTAAGACTTGTAAATTTTACTATTAGATGTCTGGGTGTGGACCTATTTTTATTGATTTTGAGGGGGATTCTCTGTGCCTCCTGGATTTTGATGCTTGTTCCCTTTACCATATTAGGGAAATTCTCAAAATAATTCCCTCCAATATACCTTCTGCCCCCTTCTCTCTTTCTTCTTCTCGAATCCCAATTATTCTAATAATGTTTCATCTTATGGTATCACTTATCTCTTGAATATCCCTTGTGGTCCAGTAGTTGTTTGTCTCTCTTTTGCTCAGCTTCTTTATTCTTGGTCATTTGGTCTTCTATATCACTAATACTCTCTTCTGTCTCATTTATTCTAGCAGTAAGAGCTTCCATTTTTGATTGGACCTCATTAATAGCTTTTTTGATTTCAGTTTGGTTAGATTTTAGTTCTTTTATTTCTCCAGAAAGTGATTTTATTTCTCCAGACAGGTTTCTTTAATATCCTCCATGCCTTTTTTGAGCCCAGCTAGCACCTTGTGAATCGTCATTCTGAACTCTAGATCTGACATATTACCGATGTCCATATTGATTAGGTCCCTAGCCTTTGGTACTGCCTCTTGTTCTTTTTTTTTGTGGTGAGTTTTTCCTTTTTCTGCCTTGTCATTTTATCCAGATGGGAATATATGAATGACAGAATAAAATACTAAAAGTGTGGCAAAGACCCCAGAAAAATGAATGCTAACCAAGTCAAAAGAGACCCCAAATTGGGGATAGAAGAAAGGTGTAGAAAGAAAAAAAAATACATATGTGTGTGTGTCATTCATACATATATATATATATATATATATATATATATATATATATATATATATGACTGGTGAATAGAACAGAGCCAACCACTTGATTTTGGGTGTAATTTTGGTCTCTTAGAAGAAACTACCTCTCAAAATTTTAAAGGAAGAAAAACTTATGTATATACAAAAATAAGGGTAAACATGATGAAAGGATGGAATATGACTGTAAAGATGAAAATTTTTAAAATTCTAAAAAAGGAATTAATAAGATAAGTTGATTGGAAAAAGAAAGAAAAAAGTGGAAAGAATGTGCTCAGGCTAAAGACTAGAACAAAGCCCTGTGCTAGATTTAGGGTATATTTTGATCTATTAGAAGAAATTGTATCCCCAAATTATTTAGAAAAAAAAAAAGCGCCATATATATGTGTGTGTGTGTGTGTATACACACACATATATATATATACACACAAAAAGTAAGGTTAAATACAATGAAGGATAAAATATGACTATAATAATGAAGGTTAAAAAGATTTTTTAAAGAAAATTATTGTTAAGATAAACTAGTTAAAAAACGTTAAAAAAGGAAAGAAGAGAAGTTGAAAAAAATAGAATAAGAAAAAAATAAAATTAAAAAATTAATTTAACTTTGTAAGACTAAAGGATCATGGGGAGAACTCCATGAATTCCATGCACTGCTTTCCCCTAGCTCTGAAGTTCCGCTGTTCTCCTTGATCAGTGAGCTTGGTCTTGGCTGAATGTTCTTGCTGATCCTCTGTGGGAGGGGCCTGTTGCAGTGATTCTCAAATGGCTTTGCCTGAGGTGGAACTGCGCTGCCCTTGCCAGAGGCCGGGCTAAGTAATCTGCCCCGATTTGCTGGGGAGCTTTTGTTCCCTGAACACTTTCCTTAGAGCTCTGGAGGATGGGAATGAAAATGGCGGCCTCCCAGTCTCTGGCCTGGAGGAGCCGAGAGCTCAGGGCCTGCTCCTCAGTGTGCTCTTGAAGAAAAGCGCTCAATCCCCCCGTCTCCCTGGTCTCCGGCTGTGCTCTGGGATCACCTGGCCTGTGACTGAGCATTCCTGTCTCTGACACACAACCCCATCTGGAGTCTCCAAACCCAGCAGACTCCTGCAACATGCTTCTCCAGAGGAGAAAGGTGAGTCTCCCTGGATCTGCCACTTGTGCGGTCACTTCTCGAAGAACAGTGGCCCGACTGTGCCTCGGATCACAGTTTAAGGTAACCCTGAGCTGAGAGCTCACTCCTCAGCTCCGTCTCTGCTGTTGGCTTCCCCATTCCAATACCTGGGAACTCTGCCACCCTCAGACACCCCAGTCTTTCCGTGACCCCACGGTACCCGAGACCACACTGTCCCCGCGAGGGCTCCACCCCTGCTTAGCCTCTGGAGCGATGTCCCTCAGTGGAGCAGACTTCTGAAAGTTCTGATTTTGTGCTCTGCTGCTTTACTGCTTTCTGGGACCCCGCCCCTCCCTCCGCAGTCTATCTTTCCGTGGCTTCAGATTCACTTCTCCGCATGACCTACCTTCCAGAAAGTGGTCGATTTTCTGTTGTTCTTAGAATTGCTGCTCTTCTTCTCTTCGATCTCCTGGTGCCTTTGTAGGTGTTCAGAATGGTTTGATAACTATCTAACTGAACTCCTGAGACCTGATGTCATCTCAGTCTGCTACTCCTCCTCGATCCTGTGTATTATTTTTAAGTGACTTTTGTGCCTTTGTTTTACTCTTATGTTTTCACTTGTCTTTTATTCGTTCACTCAATACTATATTTTGGTAAGGTGCCTCAAATTCTATTTTTTTTAAATGGGGAAATATGTTAATAATGGAATAAATAAATAAAAATATTTAGCTTTAAGAAAACTTTTCCTTTTATGAAAAATCTCCTAGGACTTAGGGTTCAGCCTTTATGGACTACAGTTTATCCTCTATTGGTTACTGCAGGTTTATAGAAAATCTTGAGATTGGATAGTGTGATTCTTTGTTCTTCTCTTTCAAATTTTTTAGCCATTTGCGTTCCTTTTCCTTTCTAAAAAATTTTAGAATCAGCTTGTCTGTATTCATAAAAACTGCGAGAATTTTTTAGCATCACCTTTACTGAGCTATAACTCACATACTATAAAATTTATCCCTTTAATGTGTACAGTTTCAGGGTGTCTGGGTGGCTCAGTTAGTGAAGCAGAGGACTCCTGGTTTCAGCTCAGGTTGTGATCTCATGGATCATGAGATCCAGCCCTGTGTAGGGTTCCATGCTCAGCAGGGAGTCTGCCTCAAGATTCTCTCCCTCTGTCCCTCGCCCCACTCATGTGCACGTGCTCTCTCTCTCTAAGATAAATAAATAAATCTTTTTTAAAAAGTGTGTGATTCTGTGACTTTTTGTGTAATCACTTAGTCCAGAATATTTTTACCAGCCTAGAAAGGAAACCCATACCCATTAGAAGTCACTAATCCAATCATTCAAATGCCTTAAGAAGAAAAAGCCAGAGGTCCCCGGAAAAAGAGAGACTCAAGCCTGCAACACCAACTCTTCCCTGAACGTCCAGCCTGCTGATCGATTTTGAACTCGCCAGTCCACACAGTCATGTTTCTTCTCTGGGAAACCCTAACACAGATTTTGAAATCATACAACATGTGCCTTTCCTGTCTGTTTAGTTTTGTTTCGTTTTTACTTGGCATAATGTTTTCAAGGTCCACCCATGTTCTAGCACGACTCCATTCTTCATTCCTTTTTATGGCCCAATAATATTCTGTTGTGTGGACATACCACATTTTGTTTACCCATTCATTAGTTGATGGATATTGGGGTTGTTTCCACTTCTGTCTATCATGATTGACTCTGCTACAAACATTTTTGTACAAGTTTTTGTGTGGACAAGTTTCAGTTCTCTTGGGTTTCTCTTCAATATATGGCTGTGCTCTTTAACATTTCTACCAGCATTCCATGTGGGTCCTAATTTCCCCACATCCTTGCTGACACTTGTTAGTGCCTTTTTTGATTACTGGCATTCTTGTGGGTATGACGTGGCATTTCATTGTGCTTTTGGCTTGCATTTGCTTGCTGGCTGGTGATGGTGGGAATCTTGTCCTATTTATGCTCAGACTCATCAAAGAGCTGCTGCTTGAGTTCTGTCCAGGTGTCATAGCTGTATTCAGTGTGAGAGAGGATGGAATAGTTCTTACTCTCTTTTACCAGAAACAGAAACTTGTTAGTTTTTGATACTCACAAAAATAATATCTTTACATTTTCTCATTACTATTACTGGTGAATATAAAGGCAATTGATTTTGGGGGGGGGAGATTTTATTTATTTATTTGAAAGAGAGAGAAATCACAAGTAGGCAGAGTGGCAGGCAGAGGGAGAGGGGGAAGCAGGCTCCCTGCTGAACAGGAAGCCCGATGCGGGGCTTGACCCAAGTACAGTGATTTCTGACTCCTGGCCTCAAGGGATTTTGTTCCTTTGCTCTCTCCCCCTTAAAGCACTTCTCTCAATGTGGAAAAGCCCAGGATAGCCCTCATGGAGAGAGGTCCAGAATCCCAGCCTTTCCAGACATGGCAGATGAGGTCCCAGATACATGAGTAAGGTCAGCTTGGGCCATCCATTCCCAACTGAACTCCCATCTGACTTGCAGCCATGAAAGTAACCAGGCCAATGTTGGCCCAGCCAACCCATAGCATTGTGAGAAATAATAAACTTTTGCAAGCTGCTGTTTCAGAGTGTTGTCATTTTGGTTTTGGTGCTTTGTTTTTAATGTAGCGTAGGTAACTGATACACTCATCTTGCATTCTTGTGTTAACCTCAGCTTCGACGTGGTGTATCATCATTTCATATATTGCTAGATTCCTTTTCCTAGTGTCTTGCTGAGGATTTGCATTGATGTCTGAATGAATTTAGTTTGTAATTTTCCGATCATGTAATCTCATTAGGTTTCTGATGTTGAAATAAAATCAGCCTCATAAAGTGAGTTGGGTTTCTCTTTTTTTAGTCTCTGAGATAGTTTGTATAAGGCTGAAATTATTTGCTTCTAGTAAGTTCTTGAGAGAACTTACTACTAAAATTGTCTGGGTCTATTGTTTTCTTTTATGGGAGTAATTGAAGCGGATTCAATTTCTCTAATTATTTTAAAGGCCTGCATGTTTTCTGTTTTTTTCCTGCACCACTTTAAGTAAGCTATATTTTTCTACTTTCAAATTCTTTGGCAAAAAGTTGCTCAAACTATTTCTTTTAAAAAGTTGTTCAGGGAAGCCTGGATGGCTCAGTCAGTTAAGCATCTGCTTTCAGCTCAGGTCATGATCCCAGGATCCTGAGACTGAGTCCTGTGTCTGGCTCCCTACTCAGTGGGGAGTCTGCTCCCTCTCCTTCGGCTCCCCCGACCTCCAGCTCATGCTCTCTCAAATAAATAAATAAAATATTAAAAAAAAGTTGTTCAAAAATATCTTCCTATCTTAAAGGCTCTTTAGCATCATGGTTATATCATGTGTATTTATTTTCAATATTATTTGTATCTTCCTTTTTTTGCCTTGATTGATCTTTAAAGAGGTTTGTCTTTTCAAAGACTAAAGTTTTAGCTTTGATATGCCTCTATTTTCTATTTAATTTTATATATTTATAAATGTGTTATATGTATAGCTATTGAAAAATTATATAAAATTTAATATAAATAAAAGTTTAAGTTATATAATGTATAGAATATATAATACATATATAAGTATATAGAATTGATTATATCATATATTGCTTGTTACTTCTTTTTTACTTTCTGAATAATATATATTGTGTACTTATACCACACTTAATTTATCCATTCAGTTGATGGATATTTGGGTCATTCCTGTTGATATCACAAGCAATGTTACTATACATGTTCTTGGGCATATATATGTTTTGGTTCTCATGCATGTGACTTTCTTTCTCCAGGATATATAATATGGAGTAGAATATCTGGATCCCTAGGGGGATGTGTCTTAAAATTTGGTAATATAAACACCCTGTTGTCCATATGTTCACCAGCATTTGACATTTTTAGGATTTTAAAGTTTTGGCAATCTGGGGCTGTGTAATGGTATCTCATGGTGGTTTTAATTTATCTTTCCCTGATTACTAATCAATTTTAACATCTCTTCATATGTTTGTTAACCATTTACATTTCCTTTTTTGTAAAGAGGCCTGTCCAGTGTTTGAGCACATTTTCCTATTAGGTCCTCAACTTTTTCTTTTTGACTTCATAGGCATTCTCTGTAGGTTATCAGTATAAACCTTTTGTTAGTTGTCTGTATTGCAAATATCTTTTCCTATTTTATAGCTTTTTTTTTTCTCAACCTTTTGTGATGTGCTTTGATGAACAAAAGTTCTTCATTTTAATTTAGTCAAATTTATCTAAATTTTTCCCATTTACGGTCAGTGGGCTGTTTCTATGTCCTGGTAGGAAATATATACATCTTTTAAAAAAATACTTGCACCTTTTTAAAGAAATTGATTTCTATCTCAAGCACGTGAAATTATTATCTTAAATTACCTTCTAAAAACATTATTGTTTTGCCTTCACAGTTAGATCTATAATTTACTGGAGTTAATGAAAGAAGTACATTAAAATCCATCACAATGATTTCTGTGTTGTCTCCTTCTTGTCTCAACTTGTTTTGTTTTATATACTTCTGGGTTATGTTATAAAGTGCATATAAGTTTAAAATTGTTCTATCTCCCTGGTGAATAAAATCTTTTATCATTATGAAGTTACCCTCTTTATTTTTAGTAGTGATTTTGCCTTAAAGTTTATTTTGTCTGGTAATAATTATATCTGATCCACCTTTTTAAAAAAATTTTTTTAAAGATTTTATTTATTTATTTGACAGATAGAGATCACAAGTAGGCAGAGAGGCAGGCAGAGAGAGAGGAGGAAGCAGGCTCCCTGCTGAGTGGAGACACCCCCCACTCCGCCGATGTGGGGCTCCATCTCAGGACCCTGAGATCATGACCGGAGCCGAAGGCAGAGGCTTTAACCCATTGAGCCACTCAGGCGCCCCTATCTGATCCAGCTTTTAGGGAATTAGCATTTTCATGTTTACTTATTCCTATTAAATTCATTAATATGCGCTCTATATTTAAAGCCAGTTCATTTTTGGAGCACCTGGGTGTTCAATCAGTTAAGTGTTCTTTTTCTTTTTTTTGAAAAAAGGTTGTATTTATTTTATTTTAGAGAGAGAGTATGCATGAGTGGGAGGAGGGGGAGAGGGAGAGAGGGAGACAGACCCTCCACTGAGTACTGAGCCCTACTTGGGGCTTGATCTCAAGATCCTGAGATCATGACCTCAGCTGGAGCTTCACTGACAGAGCCACCCAGGAGCCCCAAGCATCCAACTCTTGATTTTGGCTCAAATCATGATCTCAGGATAGTAGGATAGAGCCCCATGTGGGGCTCAGCTCAGAGTCTGCTTGGGATTCTCTCTCTCCCTCTCCCTTTGCCCCTCCCCCTGCTTGCATGCTTTCCCTCTCTCTAAAATAAATAAATAAATAAATAAATAAATAAAATCTTTTTTTTTTTTTTTTAAAGCTGGTTCATTTTCACAGAGAATATTGAATGCTACATCATCTGTTTTGTAAATTTAACTTAATAAATAACTCCAATTTTTATTTTTGTTCTCTTTCTTTGATAAACACAGTTTCATAGGTCATACTGATTGTTCTTTTTTCCCCTCATACTTTCATCTCCAAAATTGTTGATACCTTTTGGGACTTGCAGACTATGACCCACTACTTGTGATCACTTCATGTGATTAGAAAGAGCTCATTTATACATCATCACCGCCAAGGAGAATAACATGGAATTTGTTAAAGATCCACTTCTAGTGTCACTTCTAAGAAGTTGGCTTTTTTGGGGGTTGTTTTTGTATATTTTTACACTACCATTTCCTTCATCAAACAGGACTTCTATATCGCTTCACTTTTCTCACTGACTTTAAAAAATTGTAAAAATGGTATATAAGATACTCTGTTCAGTCTCTACAGAAAAAGAATAAGGCAAACAGTAGATTCTTATTAAAATTAAATGTTTTAGTGCCACGCAGTAGTAAATTTTTCAGGACCGTATTCTAGGTGAGTGTGGTTATTACATCTTATCAATGTTTTTTAGACCAAATGTATTTCATAGTCATCAGTGTTAATTTTGTTTGCAAGTAGAAATGTTTCATTGCTTCCAGGATGACCTCAGGAGTTAAATTCTTTTTCTTTGTCATTATTTCTTTGTTTTAAAAAAATCTTGAATTTATCATGCTTTACTAGATCCTGCATTGAAAGAAACAACAGCTATGATACGCATTATTGAATAATTAGGGAAATTGAATATGGGCTGTGTATATTAGTGTTAATATGTGTTGAGTTTCCTCAATGTGATAATTGTATAGTGCCTGTAGGAGTTTGTCCTTGGTCTCAGAAGAAACATCTGTGAGGGGTGTCTGGCTGGCTCAGTTGGAAGAGCATCGGACTCTGAACTTGGGGTCATGAGTTCAAGCTCCACTTTGGGGGAAGAGATTACTTAAATAAATAAAATGTTTTTTAAAATGTAAAAAAAGTAAAAAGAAATGAAGAACCATCTGAGAGATTTCGGGGTGAAGTGTCATGGCAGTCTGTAACTAACTAAAGTAAATGATCCAGTGGGGTGAAGGAAGGAAAGAAAAAGGAGAAAAGGAGAGAAAGAAAGTGTATGGAGAAAGTTGGATCAAGCAAACATGACAAAATGTCAACTCTTAGTGATTCTAGATGAATCGCGAATGGCGTATTTTTTGTTCTATTCTTGTCACTTGCAGTAAGCTTGACATTTTTCAAAATAACAGGTTGGGACAATAAACTCATGTCCACTAAAAAGAATTCCTGATTTCACTGAGTTTGTGGCTCTGATCTAGTATCAGAATGGCACAGGTAGAAGGGCTCCAGCTTATCATTTGTTCTGGGATCGGAGGCAGATTCCCCTTGCGTTTTAGGAATTCCCGATTCCTCTCTGACCTAGCCTCCTTAAGATTTTCTTCTTGCCTTCCTTTTTTTCTTTTTAAAATTGTATTTATTTATTTGTGAGAAAGAATGAGCAGAGTGAGGGGCAGAGGGAGAGGGAGAAGCAGACTCCTCACTGAGCAGGGACCCTGACTTTAGTCTCCATCCCCAAACCCCAGGATCATGATCTGAGTGGAAGGCAGACGTTTAACTGATTGAGCCACCCAGGTGCCTCTTTTTCTTGCTTTCTTTAGGGCTTAAAGAAAGCTTACTTACTCCCTTTGAAACTTAACTGAACTATTGATTTTTATCTTTATTTCAAAAAGCAGTGTAATTACATTAGTCTAGCCTAGATAAGCCCAAGGTGTCCATTGTGTTTAGAAGTTTCCCTGGGTAAAGTGGGAGAGAGGAGGAGAACTGAGGTTCCCAGGACACTGGAAAACCAGGCAGAGCAGGTTTTGTGTGCATGTGTGTGTGTGTGTGTGTGTGTGTGGCTGGGAACATCACATTCTCCTGTTTTAGAGAGGTTCTCTGATTCAGCAAAATTAGATTTTCCACCAGATTTCAAGGTCATTGCCATTGGCAGTCAGCTCACCGTGGGAGGCAGACAGGCGCTCTCTCCACCTGAACTGGCTCATCAGGCTCCAGTCTCCCCTTATCTGAGCATGCACAACTGCTTTCTCTGGACAGTTCTCCCCAGAACAGAAAGAATAGCAGGCTCCGATCTGGAGCTGTTTTTCCCTAAAACAATGAAAACAGAAGTATTTGTCCTTTTTTTTTTTTAATTTCTTTTCAGCGTAACAGTATTCATTGTTTTTGCACCACCCCAGTGCTCCATGCAATCTGTGCCCTCTATAATACCCACCACCTGGTACCCCGACCTCCCACCCCTCGCCCCTTCAAAACCGTCAGGTTGTTTTTCAGAGTCCATAGTCTCTCATGGTTCACCTCCTCTTCCAATTTCCCTCAACTCCCTTCTCCTCTCCATCTCCCCTTGTCCTCCATGCTATTTGTTATGCTCCACAAATAAGTGAAACCATATGATAACTGACTCTCTCTGCTTGACTTATTTCACTCAGCATAATCTCTTCCAGTCCCGTCCATGTTGCTACAAAAGTTGGGTATTCATCCTTTCTGATAGAAGTATTTATCTTTTTATAGTGAAATAGAATCAACAAGCAGTTCATAAGGTAAGTTCAGAAATAATCAAGTAAATCACCTCCTTTTACATTGATGAGCCTTTAAAAACTAATGTGACAGAGGACTTTGAACGAGAACCACATTGATGTAGAAGCACTGATAGTGTGTTTCAAAGTATTTCCCTACAGTGTGCTTCTTCACTGAAACAGATTATCACACACACACACGAGACTGTATAAAAAGACTAAATTTAAAACTTATAAGGAATTTGAAGAAATGGGGGAAATGATCAAGTTATAAAAAGCTCCTTAGAATACACTGAATTATAACATTTTTGGGGAATGACAAATTTTATTTAAAGAATACCAGTAGGGTTGGGGTTTGCTGGGTGAGAGAATTGGAGGGTTAGCAGGCTGAAGGATTGAGATTTACACAAGGGAATGGTTGTAAAGGATGGAGCCGCATCTCAACTCAGGACGGAGTCCAGCCGTTCTATCATTACAGACCCGATTACTGGGATTCGCTTATTGTGGAGGTGACCCAGCAGGGCAAGTCTTCCCTTCTTAATGTTTTAGCGATACCCCTGAAGTCCCTGTTGTTTGCATTTGGACATTGGTGTTTCATTGTGCTACTCGTCTGTGTACCTTTACCTTCATCCTCTGTCAAGAAAGCAGATGCATAAAGAAAACTCCATCTGACGGGCGGCTTTCCGATCATATCCTCATCTATTTTCCTCCACAATATTTGGTTCTGTCGGAAGGTTTTCTTCTCTCTCTAGGTTTCTGTCCTGCAGTAAACACAGGGCCTTGCATGTGATCCCACTAGGAGATCTTCCCAGAAAAATGTGGCCCAGTCAGAAGGGAGATTTGGGATGGAAAAAAGCAGAAAGCCCTGCTGATATGTGGGTAGTTTGGATCATTTTCTTTCTTTCCTTCTTTTTTTGTTTTTATTTTTTTATTTTTAAGTAATCTCTGTGCCCAATGTGGGGCTCAAGCTTACAACCCTGAGTCACACACTCCAACAACCACCAGCCAGGTGTCCCTTGGATGATTTTTAATAGCCTGACTTAAATTTAGAAGTTCAGTGTTTATAGAATGATCATCTAAAAACTTTAAGGAATTTCATAAAACACACTTCGGAAGGATTTCTGGTTGAAGGTCATCTCACCGTGGCATATTTTGGTTTCAGAGGATTTGATAGGCTGTCATGTAAGAAGTTACCAAAATGGGCAAAAGACCAGAACAGGAACTTCACAGAAGAGAAAACCCAATTAGACAATAAACAGATGGAAAAATGCTCAAATTAATTATTTTCAAGGAAATGATACATTCAGGTACAAATTTATATCCATGAAGCTGGCATAAATTAATGTCCGGTATTGGGTGTGGGCAAAGCTCGGAACAACGCAAACTCTAATACTTTGCTAGTGGAAGTGTAAATTGAGACAGAAAATAATTTGGCATTATATAGTAATGTTTCTATTATCTATTTGTGTATTATTAATATCTGTTGTATTAATACATGTTTTAAAATACATATTCTATATTTATATAAGACATGATTATGCACAATTATATATAAAGATTATGTATATAATTATAGTATATAATTATATAATATAAAAGAATAGTTTTTCTCTTAATAATGAATAAAATCACTTTGAAGTGAAAAGTCCCCAATGTGTCACTACATGTCTTCAGAGTTACAGAGTTCCTTCTCATATTTATTTTTTAATTGCTCTAACGGTTGCTTCTTTTTTTTTTTTTTTAAAGATTTTTATTCATTTGAGAGACAGAGATCACAAGTAGGCAGAGAGGCAGGCAGAGAGAGAGGAAGGGAAGCAGGCTCCCTGCTGAGCAGAGAGCCCGATGCTGGGCTTGATCCCAGGACCCTGGAATCATGACCTGAGCTGAAGGCAGAGGCTTTAACCCACTGAGCCACCCAGGCACCCCCCTTTTTTTTTTCTTTAAAGATTTTATTTATTTATTTGAGAGAGAGAGAGAGAAACAGCATGAGAGGGGAGAAGGTCAGAGGGAGAAGCAGACTCCCCATGGAGCAGGGAGCCTGATGCGGGACTTGATCCCAGGACTCTGGGATCATGAACTGAGCTGAAGGCAGTCGCTTAATCCACTGAGCCACCCAGGCGCCCAGTCTAACGGTTGCTTCTGCAGTCTAGGTATAAAACTATCATAGGTGCCATAGCCATGAAAGGGAGCTGCAAGGGATCCAGGTCACCACAGTCAGCCACCCATTTTCCTTTTAAAATAAAAGAACATATTGATTCCTTAAAACATCTGCTTGAAATCGCACAGTAGGTGCTATTTTTGAACAGCCGTTCTCAAGTCCCTGCTGTACATCGCAAGTACCCAGAGACTTCAAAAAACACAAAATGTTGATGCCCTACCTCCATCCTTAACTAACTGAATTAAAATCTCTAGGTGTGGAGCCTGGGTTTTACATTTTTCTTGAAAAATTCCCCAGGTTATCCCAATTTAAAACCAGAATTGGAAAGTACTATTTTAAAACCACTTTCCAAACCAGCGTTTCTAAATTTTGCTGATGCAAAATTCTTAACTGGATAGGAAATCAATTTGGTAGGTTTCTAGCATTTAGAAAACACAAATAACTGAGTTTGGAAGACATCTGAGGGTGTCACATTTTGTTTCGGGTGTGTGTATGTGTGTATAATGAGCAGTTCTATAAAATACAGATTCTTAACCGTGTATCACAGTGCATTTGAAAATAGGTCTAAGCAAACCTTTTCCAAGTTGCTATTAGATATTCTCTCCATTGAGTTTGAGGTAATGGAGCAGAATATAAGGTGGTGGTTGCAATGCCCATGTTTGAATCCAGGCTTTTCCTCTTTTTTTTTTTTTTTTTAAAGATTTTATTTATTTATTTGACAGACAGAGATCACAAGTAGGCAGAGAGACAGAAGGAAGCAGGCTCCCTGCCGAGCAAAGAGCCTCATATGGGGCTCTTTCCCAGAACTCTGGGAGTCATGACCTGAACCAAAGGCAGAAGCTTTAACCCACTGAGCCACCCAGGCTTTTCCTCTTATGTCCTGTGTGATCTCAGGCAGATTCCTTACACTCTCTGTGTTATTCTGTCATCATAACAATCGCTTGAGTGCATGCAGAGGAGTTTAGCAAAGCACCCAGAGGGCACCGTCCCTGAAAGCCTGCCCTCAGTTAGACACAAGCATAAAGTCTGGAGGCTCCCAGGGCCACCCTCACTTCACATCAGCGGGATATAAATTCAGAGGTACTCATGACTAGCCTGAGGTTTGATAATTTGTTAGAAAGATTCCCAAGAACTCTCTGAAAGCTATTAAACTCATAGTCACATTTATTTTTGGCAAGGGATACAAATTAGACCCAGCCAAAGGGAGGTACAGATGGAACTAAGTGTGGGAAGCTTAAGCAAAGCTTCCATCGTCCTCAGGATGTGTTATCTTCCCAGCACTGAAGTGTGACAGAGTATTGTCAACCAGAGAAGCTTCTCGCAGCTTTGGTGTCCAGAATTTTGACTGGGGCTTCACTACACAGGTATGATTGATTGAATTACCCACGTGGTAGAACTCAATCCCTCTCCCCTCCTTGGAAGTCAAGAGGGTATCATGTGGGCCAAAGCCCCACCCTTCTAATCTCATGGTTGACCATGGCCAGCCCCCACCTTGAATCATCTGCTTCGTGTAGACGACCTATGGGCCCACCATGGGTCACCTTGTTAGTGTAAGTCTCAGGTGTGGTCCCAGGGGCCCACCATGAGCCACAAAGACATCCCCTGTCACTTGGAATATCCCAAGAGGATGGAGGTAACCTCCTAGAGCTAGACAAAGGCCAGACCTCTCTCTCAGGATAAATTCTTTACTACACAGTGGTTCTGGGGATTCAATGGATAAACACATGTAAATTTCTTAGAATAGTACCTGGTGCGTGGTAAGTGCCCAGTAGCTGTTTGTAACTACTCTGACTATTCCCGGGCTTGTTAATCCTTGCCCCTTTTTTGTTTTCAGGCCTTGACTTCTGAGAGCTGTGTTGCCGTCTTAAATTTTACTTTCTTGTATCCCACAGACTTTGCTTTCCTGGTTTTTCTCTCTTTAATCTTGTGTAAGGAAGAAATGGCTTGAGTGAGAGAGGGAAGCCAAGAGTCGGAAGAAAGGTGTAGCCTCTCTCCTCCCGCAAACATCCCTCCCCTCTTCCGTTCTAAGCCCGCAGCCTCTTTACCATCTTAACTCCTCTCTTTCTTTCAGTTCTAATTTGGAAGATCTGGCAACACTGGTCCCAGATTCTTGCCTAACAACAACACCCTGATACTGGATCCCTGCTTTCAACAAGCTCGCTCTGTTCTAGACTGTCCTCACACCGCGAATCTGCTTCGTCGACCTCTTCAAACCCTGTAGGATCTGATTTTGCAACCCCAAGTCCGGAGACTTTTACCAATAGCCTCTCAGTCTCTTACCAATAAACAGAATACAGGAAACATTATTAGCAAAACAAATTTAGCCTAATTCTCTTACTACAGAATTCTCTTACTAAAACTCAGATGTGCTAGGTTTTATACGGAGAGCGAAGTTTTAATGACAGGAGGTCATGTTAATTTTTTTTTAATAATCTGATTTCCCCACCTTGCCATTGCGCCTGAGGAATGGTGTTTCCATTTTTTAACTACACTGCCTAACGAAATGCTTTCATTAAAAAAAAAAAAAAAAAAAAAAGAAGGTCCTTGGATAGAAATCTCGTGTGACAAAAACCAGATGCATAAGATTTTCCTGAAGCTTCAGTTCACTTATCAAAAAAAAAAAAAAAAATTATCTTTCCCCCAAGGGGCTGGAACTTCTGGTGCATAGTTAAAGTTTTAGGTTAAACAACAAAAACAAAAAAGCACAACAGAATTCTGAAAAAAAATTATTCCAAGTTAGAATAAAAAAATAAACAGTGTTTTCAAGGCTCTTAAGCGATGTTAGAGATCAATCAGTCCAATTCCTTCTCTTTAAATATAAGGCAAGTATCCAAGAATTAAGGAAGCTCTATGTTGTGTTTTATGTTTAAAGCTGTCAGAACCTCTGAAAAAAGTAACCATTGTAGTGGGGGGGAGACAGCCGAGAATCTGCTTCTTTAAATACTGGAAATCACACCATGGATTTCCTATTGTTTCAGGAATAATTCTTCCTTGGAACTATTTCAAGGAGTTCATTTTAAGTTCAATCATATTTAAAGTGATGTAATTTATTATAATTTATTAGTCACTGAATATCCATGTGCTCCCTTACATTTCCCAGCTCCCTTGCAGTTAGATGGGTCTATGTGATGAGTTATGACAAGCGAGCTGTGAGTGGAAGTGACATGTGTCACTTCTGGGACAAAGAATAAAGAGAAGAGCACTTTTTAGTTCTTGATGCTTCTCTCTTTTCCCGCCGCCACAACAGCAGAGGCTAGACCTGGGAACAGTGTAGCCACAAGATGGAACAGCCTGGATGTCAGACGTGCTTGGGAGGGAGGTACCGGGAAGAGCCCCCGTATCTGCAGCCAACTTTGCACGAGTGAAATGTCAACTTTCATGGGTTTCACCAGTGGAGGTTGGGGATCAGTTAATCCTGCAGCATAACTCAGTCTATTGCAGCTAACACATTAACAATACCATCTCACATGTTTTAAACTTTCCATAATTACCCAGAATGTAATTTATAATCTTTGGCATTCATACAGATTTGAAAGCTCCATGTTTGTGTGAGTAAAACATCTCTTATCAAAAACATTTGACAGCAAGGGGATTCTTATTTCTTCACAGATCATTTCAGGATCTAGAAGAAAGCCCAATAGAAAAATATGTCACCTGTGACTAGTACAAAACAGGATCAAATGTAATCCTCTTTAAGGTCTGGATTAAGTCCGAATAATTAGGTAACCCAAAACTTTTTGGTTTAGTTTATAAAGTTGTCAGTTTGCTGTGTTTACCAGCACAGACTAAGCCATTTTGGAGAATAACACAAAAGTTCTTTCAGGTCTCAGTGATATATATATATTTTAATTCCCTTGCATTTTCCTTAAATTTCCATAATGAATTTGAGCATGTGTGTTAAAATAGATTTTTTTCCCTTTTTTTGGGGGGGGGTTATTTATTTATTTATTTATTTGAGAGAGAGAGAACATGAGACAGGAGAAGGTCAGAGGGAGAAGCAAACTCCCTGCGGGGCTGGGACCCTGATGTGGGACTCGATCCTGGGACTCCGGGATCATGACCTGAGCTGAAGGCAGTTGCTTAACCAACTGAGCCACCCAGGTGCCCTTGGGCATGTGTGTTAATTTTAATTTGTTTCCACAAAACTTAGAGTCAAATGTTAGGTGAACCACACAACAAATTCATGGAGAGGGCAATACCAAAGGCCCAAGTTTCATTGTCTCCACTATGTCTGTACTTCCTCAAAAAGTCACAGGATACTAAGTAGGAGATGAAAAGTTAAGGTTAGTCTTCTCCTTCCAGGAATGATAAGTGAAGTGATTTAGAAAAATCCTCCCATTGAAGACAACTAAAATGCTGAGCAAAATATAAAAATCACCTGTCCAGAAATAGCAAACTAACAAATAGTGAAGAATTACCAGGGTAAGTTCCTGGGGAACGTGAAAATCCATAAAGATGAGCGCGGTACTGGTGCCATTTTGTCCTGAGGATGTGTGGTGATCTCAGGTGGCTGGGAGGTTTGACAGACCCATTAGGGCTAGGGACACGAAAGTCGAGACCTGGGGCCCACCACGGGTAAGTGCCCTGGACCCCGAGTGAAGACTGACGGACTCTAGAAATGAGTGACCTGGAAGTTGACCAGCCCTTGCTTGTACTGCATTCTGTCTTCGAGTCACCTGGGTGGCCTGGGAAATCTCAAGCCTGAAACTGGATTAGGGAAATATTGGAATGTTGGTGTCTTCAAGTGCCTGGTAGAAGCAATAAAAATTTTCTTTGGATGGGGCATCTGGGGAGTGCAGTTGGGTGAGCATCCGACTCTTGGTTTCAGCTCAGGTCGTGATCTCAGGGTCATGAGACTAAGACCTGCATGAGGCTCTGCAGTTCACCACAGAGTCTGCTTGAGATTTCCTCTCTCTTTCTCTCTCTCTCTCTTCCTCTGCTCCTCCTGCTCATGCTCTCTCTTTCTCTAAAATGAAAGAAATCTTTTTTTTTTTAATGAAATAAATCTTAAAAACAAATTCTCTTTGGAGAAAGAGAACATCATAGTAAGTCTCAAATTATTTTTACAAATAATTAAAAATTCAATTTTCAGGACATAGGAAAAAATAACCAGGTGTACAAGATGCTAAAACACTAGGAACAAGAAAAATAAATCAGACTGCAGAACTAGACCTTCAGGGATTCCAAATACAGACTGTAAAGCAATTATGCTTACCAAGTTCAAGTAGATACAAGTGAAGTATGAATATTTTAGCAGAAAACTCTAGTGTATAAGAAAATGACATAGACTTGAAAAAGAATCAAATAGTAAAAAAAAAAAAAAATCGAGTAGCCTAAATTAAATCAGTGGATGCATTTAAGAACAAATTAGACATAATTAAGAAAGAATTCTGACAAAGATCTTATGAAACCTTTCAGAATGTAGCACAAAGAGAAAAAAAGAATGGGAAAAAAGAGAGAATACAATGAGCATTCAGTTGGAGAGCTTAAAAGAAGAAAAGAGAACGGGGTAGAAGCGACATTTAAGGAAAAAATAGCTGGGATTTTTCAGCTCCAGACATCAACCCGCAGAAGCCCAGTGAATCGCAAGGAGGATCACAGGAAGCCAGCCGCCACAGACGCAGCACAGGGAAGTGAAGAAAACCAAAGGCAATGAGAAACTATTAAGAGAAGCCAGAGGGAAAAAGGACAGTTTACCTTCAAAGAAGCAATGGTTAGACTGACTGCTGAATTCTCAGCAGCGGTTATAGAAGCCAAAGATTAAGGAACGATATCTTTAATGTTCTCAAGAAAACAGTTGCCAACCTAGAATTACACACCAAATGAAAAGTCACTAAATAGCCTCAGCTCAGTCATTAAATCTTTTCCCCACTGACACCCGCTGCAGTTACAAGTCCGCGTTGACAGCTTTTCTCTTTTGCACTCTCCTCCTCTGCAACCTCGAAACGATGTGCTTGACGGGCTCGTTGCTAGTCACGTGGCAAGGAGCCAGGATAGAGGTGCGCTCAGGGCAGGCGCGAAGGCGAGAGGAGGAGTACCGAAGTTTATTTCACCGACATTTTTGCAAGATGGCTTGCAAGCTGGAGAGCTCGTCCGGGTCTGAGGCTGGCTGTCTCGTGGGCAATTTCCAGAGTTCTTCATGAATCCGCATTGGGTTGTCCAGATTTTTTCTTACTGGTTTGTAAGAGTTCTTTATACTCTTGAGGTGAAGTCCTTTTCTCCCTGCCTCCCTCTCTTCCTTGTCTCTTTTCAATAATATGTGATGCCAAGATGATTCCCCACTCTGTGGCTTACCTTTCCGTTCTCTTGGTTGTGTCTTTTGATAAGCAAAGGTCCGTAATTTTAACATAGCTTAATTTACCATTCTTTTCCTTATGGCTAGTGTTTTTTGTTTGTTTGTTTGTTTTCCTTTCTGAGAAGTTCCCCTTGGTCACTTTTTCATAGTGCATGTCAAATCTTTTCTCTCAGCCATTTAAAATCTAAATTTAACCGTGTAATGCTGACCAGGACCTGGTACTCTAACAGCCATCCTTCAGCTCTCCCCGGCTTACAAACCAAAATAAATGAGAGAAGGATTAGGGGAAATGTATCGTCTAAAAACATACGATGTTCGGACAAAGGCACCACCTATTTGACGCCCTGAATCTTGGACTAGAACTTGGATGTGTGTAATTTTTTAAAGTCCCCCAGGGGATTCAGTTATGTCTTGATAGTGACTACAAAAGAGACAAACAACCCTCAGGTGTCTGGAATGTCACAGAGGGGTTGGGAAACAGTTTCAGACAGAGCAGACATTCCAGACGGTACAAAGATTAAGAAGGGGACAGACTTTTAGCTCTAAGATGAGTAAGTTCTGGGGATCTAATGGATAGCGTGGTGACTATAATTAACAGGTGAAAAGAGTAGATCTTACATATTCTCACCACACACACAATATGTAATTATGTGAGGGTTTGGTGGTGTTAACTAACCTTATCGTGGTCATCATTTTGCATTCTTTACATGTTTCAAATCATCACATTGTACCTTAAACTCATATATATTTCAATAAAATCTCAGTAAAGCTGGGGGGAAAAATCATGCAAGGCAGACGTGAGAACCAAGAAAGAGAGAGACAACAAGGAACAAGGCACCCACAACAGCAAGCAACTCCACCAGATGCTGACATTGTGGCATGTATACAAGAAGGAGAATTCTAAAAATGCATGTTGATTCTAGAAACATTTGCAGAAATAAACCAATTATCTAGTTTTTTTTTTAAGATTAAGAAAAATGTAGGATTTAGCTTAAATCTTCAGTCATTAGTAAAAGAAGAGTTTTCATCCAAAGGTGGGGTATAGAGTATGGGTTACATAACATTAAGGATGAGGAATAGGCAGTCAGAAAGTAGAAAAGAAATAGGGATCTATCAGATATTTACAGAGAGAAGATGGTAACAAAAACAGTTTTGCAGCGTCAAAGAAGAAACGGTCTATTTCAGTTTTAAGATTCAAGATTGAAGAACAGACAATCCTTGAATCTCAGAGCCGAGGAACCTCAAAGATTATTTTGTCTAATTCCATCTGACACTTAAATTTCCCTTACAAAGTCCTGTCATTCTGTTTATTCTTCAGCTCCTCTGTGGGTGAGGTCTGCCATCTGCCACCGCCCTCAGGAGCGGCCTGTTGTGTCTTCGCTTTGGCTTTGAGTGAAGGCTCTTCCTTACCATGAGCTCAGAACTCCTCTCTGCAAATTGTGCTGATTGCCGTGTTTGAAACAGGAGGACAGGTGTCAGCTGCGAGGGAATGTCATCTTACCAATACATGTCTTTAATGGCTTTCCAAAGGAAATGGGGTGGGGTTGGGGGAGAAGTCTGGCTTGGATTATTTTGCGGGGAGGCGGGAACACCAGATCAAATTTAAACAAATAGGACAGTTTAAGAAATAGCTGTTCAGCAAGAAGGACTGCTTGAAAGTCAGTCCTCTCTTTTAGGCTTTGTTAGGCAAATACATAACCTCCAGGTTCAGCCGAGTGGTATTTAGTCTGGCAGCCACAAGTCAGAAATTTGAGGGGATCTGTATCACGTACGAATGACGTTGCCTGAAAGCAACAGAATATCCGACTAAAAGTGCTCAAACCACATGACGCATAATATGCAGAAGCAGGTGATGACTGGGGCGTTGAGCAGCTGGACATCTGGGTCCAAGTTCGCTGGTCGCTTGGCCTTCCCCTTCGGGCCAGCAGGTGGCACAGCTGCTCTAAACACGACGCCCTCAGCTTGTTGAGTCCTAAGCAGGTTAGGGAGGAGACCACAGCAAGGCGGGCTTCTCTTTTTCATCAGTCTTCCTCTGCAGGAAGAAACCTTGAGGCTCCTAGCAGACGTCTTGGGCCAGAACTTGACCACATGCCCCTCCCTGGACCGACAAAAGGGAAATGAGAATGGCACGCTTTACTTAGACCTTGAAGCTGGGCACATCATTGTCCAAGTGAAACAGGGCTTTTATTTTACTTATGTACTTTTTTTTTAAAAAAAGCCAAAAAGAAGCCGGGAATATCTGTTTGGTAGGCTACCAATAGCCCTTGCCAGAGGAGCTCTGGAGAAATTACACACGCTAAATCCACCGGGCCCCGTGCCAAGGGCAGGACAATGCCTCTACAGAAACTAGTAAAATGTTTTTCTTCCTCTGATAATTATTAATTCTCTGCAGTGACTTAGAAAAATTCTAGGACTTAATTTCTTGCTGTTAATGCTTGATGAAACCGACTGTAAAAGTGTTTTTAAGAATCATTCCACTTCTAACCCAAACTTCTCACTCTAGAGCTTATCTTCCGACGACATGAGTTGTACGAGTCACCTCCGGTTTACATATGATAGAAGAACCTTACATGGTAAAGAATAAATCATGTTCAAAGGAGACATTCCATCTAAAACTGACAGCAGCTGATTCCCAGCACTGTCTTTTATTTCTGACATGCTTTTAGATGAGAGTAATCTTATATTTGCAGTAATTCTCAGGATAAAATTTTCTTCTCAAAGCTTATTTGATGAAGGATTTTTTTTTTTTTTTTTAGTTTTGAAGAATAAAGCAATTATTCTTTCTTTTTAAGATTGCCACATCAAGTCCAGAAACATTCATTATTCTTTCTTTTTGAAATTGCCTATCAAGTCCAGAAACCTTGACTCTTTAATTTGAAGTATTAATGTCCAACGATGGGTGTAAACATCTATTTCCTATCCTCTTTCTCTGAGGGTGCCTTTCTTGTTCGTGGTGGATCATCATTCCTATTGGATTTCCACTGCACACTAATTATCTCAGGCCACAGCTGCTTACTGACAGCTGTTCCCTTCACTGCTCACCATGTAGCCACCCTCCTTCTGGGAACCACACTCCAGCTCCCATCTGTGGAAACCCCTGCCTCCCCGGTGTGGCTGCTTCCGCTGGGGCTTTACCCTGCCTCAGACACAGAGCGTCCAAATGTTGCATTCCCCTGGCCAGACGGACTGACTGATTCACAGAAGCCTGGTTCGGCATCGGTGCGAATACTTTTGCTGGGACTTCTGGGAGAGACAGATTCTTTCTCTGTCCTGCCAGATTTATACCTTTAGAGTGAGGCCCAGAGTTGCTGTAGCCATCTTGATATCTTGAGTGGGAACCAGTTTCAGAATGGAGCTGAGAGAAAGAGAGAGAGACAGACAGACAGAAAGGTTCCCAGGGTGATACATTTCAGCCTTCAGGCCAAGATAGCAGCATAGCACCAAGTCTTATCCTTGGACTGTTCAGTTACGTAATCCAGTAAGTTCGTATTTTGTTGAAGCCAGTGTTTGGATCCGATTTTTCTCTCACTTGCTACCCAGGGGACTCTAACTGATACAGAGGTTCAGAATCTCTTATGACCAAGAAATAGTCTCAGATGCTGTCATAAAAATTAATACGAGGAGGGTGGGGGAGCTTGGGTGGCTCAGTCAGTTAAGCATCAGACTCTGGGTTTCAGCTCAGGTGGTGATCTCAGGATTGTGAGGTCCAGCCCCACTGGACTCTGTGCTCCGTAGGGAGTCTGCTTTTCTCCTTCATCCTCTCCCTCTGCCCCCCTCCCCCGGTGCTCTCTCTCTCTCTAAAATAAATAAAATGAATCTTACAAAAATTAGTATGGAAAATACTTCATAGGGAATAAGTGCACATATAACTTCTTATGTCCAGTATTTGTACCGTCTTTTCTTCAGATAGTAATGTTCCCCTGTCATATAATTTAATGAGCTTAAATTAGTATTCTTGATATGATATACTTAATGAACTGTAATCATTATTGTGGTAATATGCTCTGGGGACAGTCCTCAAGTCTGAGCATGTACACTTGTTTCCTTTTTGAATCTAAATCATTTCCCATTATCATGGGGTATAATAATCTTGCAGATACTTAGAAATATTGATCAATTTTCTGTACACATAAGCCTATCACTGTAAAAGTGGGGTCTCCTGCTGCGAGGCCCGAATTTCTCCAGCTATTTGTTCTGCTCAAGCCATGCTGTTCTGGAAAACAGGCACAACACAGTGGCCCACCCGGGTGACGACAATGTTTTGGCTGAGAGACGTTTACACCTGGGGACAGAGGTCACTGTGAAGAAACTGTTCCTTTCTGAAAAGCTTCATTCTTAAGTCGATGCCTCTAGCTCCCCCCCCCCCCCCCCCCCCCCCCCCCCCCCCCCCCCCCCCCCCGCTTGCGACCTGTGCGTTCTGCACTCCAGGAGTCCACATCCTTGTCAAAGGGTGAAAAACGTTTTGTCATTGGAAGGATGATTCCAGTTTGTCTACCTGGAGCATTCCCTGGAAACAGACCCAGTTCATTTTCCTGTGCAAACAAAACAGTAAGGCAGATTTTATTGAGTGTGTGTGTGTGTGTGTGTGTGTGTATTTTAATGGTGGTAAAGGACACACTGATTGTGCTGAAAGAAGGTCATCTTCACAGTGAGCCCCCGTCCTGTATCACACAGCTATATTGGTCCTACTACACCAGCGAAGCCTCCAGTTTATGCTAATAGGTGATTCTTTCACATGGCTCAAAATACTTGTGAACACTTCCTTTCCCACTCCCTTTTCTTCCCAGTGCCCGGATCTCCTTCCCAGAGGCCATCCATCTGATGTTTTCTTTTCTGGGAGGTGTTATGCACATTTAAACAAAGGCATGTAAATATCATCTTTCCCCCTTTCCCTCAATAATATGTCCTACTCTGCAAAGGCACAGATTTCTCTTTTCACTTAGGATACCTTTTTTTTTTTTTAATTTATTTCTTTATTTATCAGAGACAAAGAGGGAGCACAAGCAGGGGGAGCAGCAGGCAGAGGGAGAAACACCCTCCCTGCTGAGCAAGGAGCCCAATGCAGGATTTGATCCCAAGACCCTGGAATCATGACCTGAGCTGAAGGCAGATGCCCAGCTGACCTACATATGTCAGACAGTATATGTCAATTGTCTTTGCTTAGAAGGAATATACAAGGATCATACACCATTCTGCATGTTGCTTTTTTCACTTAATATATCTTAGAATTTATGGCTAGTATAGATCAATCTCACTCTCTTTATTTTTTTTTAAAGATTGTATTTATTTATTTGACAGAGAGATCACAAGGAGGCAGAGAGGCAGGCGGAGAGAGGGAGAAGCAGACTCCCCACTGAGCAGAGAGCCTGATGTGGGGCTTGATGCCAGGACCCTGAGATCATGACCGAGACGAAGGCAGAAGCTTAACCCACTGAGCCACCCAGGCACCCCAATCTCATTCTCTTTAAAAGCAATATAGGATTTCTTGTGAAGAGACTGGCTTTAATGTTTTCCATTTAAAAATAATTAAATTAAGATATAATTTAGATATAACAGATTTTTTACCATTTCGAGTACACAGTTCTGCAAATTTTGACTGACACATACTGTTCTTTGTAATTTTGATAGATACTGCCCTGTAGCCCTTCTGAGGATGTTATATATGTATGCATACCTGCTTTATACAACTCAGATGTGTCATCTAACTTTTTGATCTTTACAATCTCTTGGTGAAAATGGTACTGCATTAGCATTTAAAATGTTATTTCCCTCATTATGATGAAGCTAGGCATCTTTTATTTTTATTTTATTTACTTTTGGGGAAGATTTTATTTTCTTAAGTAATCTCTACACCCAACATGGGGCTTGAACTCACAGTCCTGAAATCAAGAATTGCACACTCTACCGACTGAGCCAGGCAGGTGCCCTATCATCTTTTTCATTTGTATGAGATATGAGATATATTTAAATGTCCTTTCCTTGGGACTATCCATACTTTATTTTTTGGCTCCTTTGTCTCGTGGGGGTTGGTTGTCTTCTTCATATTAAGTAGGGACTCTTGACATATCAGGACATTAGCCTTTGCCTAGTATATAAATTCCAAAAGTTGGGGAAACTTGATGTTCATAGAAATGGGAACTAAGAACTGCATTCCCTACACAACAAATACTTCAACCATTGGGAGAATATTGCATGTACAAAGTTCTACTTTGGGAGAACTAAACTTCCAAAATGAGGTTTGGCTTAGAAGATAGTCATGCTTTGCAGAAGAATCAGATGTATATTATTCTGAAACAATGGGGGCACCTGGATGGCTCAGTGGGTTCAACCAAGATGACTCTTGGTTTCAGCTCAGGTCATGATCTCAGAGTCCGAAGACTGAGTCCTGAGTCTGCTTTCCCTCGTCCTCTCCTTCTGCCCCTCTTCTCCTACCATGCACTCTCTCTCTCTCTCTCTTTGAAATAAATGAATAAATCTAAAAAATATTAAAAAATGAAAAAAAATCGCTCACATTTGCACAGTTTGACTGTATAGTCTCTGAATAACCTATCAGGATTAAAGGTTAATGTTTTATCTTCTATAATGTAGCTGACCCAGGTCTCTCTGATTAACACAATGAGTATCCACCAGTTCATTTTAGGCACCTGCAAAGATGACAAGTCTCTTCTGGGTGCTTCCTGCCATAGCCTTCTGTGATGATGACATCACGCTGAAATGAAGAATAAATTCACCGTCATGGGTCTCTATCTCCAAAGGGCACACATCATGTGCAACACAGAGATCTACGTCTCAGGGTGCAATGGAAAAGAGTTGAGACATAAGAAAACTAGAAACTATCTAGTTTTCCTGTAACATGGAGAAATAGAATGTGCGTGTTGGCCCCCAATACCGCGGAGGACAGCTGGTGAATTACAAATGGTGGGGCACAAACATTTCACTTGATTTATTTGGATCAACAAGTGTATAGAATGTTTAAAGAAAGAAACTCCAGGAGAAGAGTGGTGGCAATAGACAGAAGTGACTCAGTCTCCCGTCTTACATGGGGAATAATGGCCATGAGGGTATAATTAACTCAACCCTTATGAGCTTGAGCCCGGTGAGCGGCCGTCGCTGGCTTTGATTTTAATTTGTGTATTGGGATGAAACTTTCCACATACTCTGTCATTAAATGTGACTTTCTTCAAGTGTGGAGAATCGGAACAAGTCATACATATCTGGAGCCTTTTTATTCTACCTCTTCTTCTTCTTTTTTTTTTTTCTTTAGAAGATAGAACTTTATTCCTTCATCTTTTACAAAGTTACCAGGGATGAAGGAGATCTGCCGCAATGTGAACTCTGTATACATGTGATGAACTACATCGGAATTGATAAACATCCACATGTTTTCGCACAAGGTGGGACGTCACTGTTATGTGGAACTCTGCCACTGTGCCTTTCTTCAGGCTTTGAAGGACGAAGCACAAGAATTTTCAGGTTAAGTAGAAGGTCAAGTGGAGGAACGAATGAGGCAGCCAAACTGGAAACCATGACTCGGAGTGGCCGTAGATTAGCCAGGCCTCCCATCCCTGGAGCCTGTAAGTACACAGCGGGGTGGATGGGGGAGCATGAGGCCTTTTTCCATTGAAATGTGTCCACCTTTTCCTCTGCTTTTCCTGAATGCATCCCAGTATAACAATAAAACAACATCAGGAGCCTTTTTATTCCTTCTCTTGATGTCTGCACCTATCTTGATCAATGTCTACATTCGATATGATTAATAGACCTTTCTAACGATTCATGATGGGGTGCCTCGGCGGCTCAGTCAGTTAAGCATCCGCCTTGAGCTCAGGTCATGATCCCAGGGTCCAGGGATGGAGTCCCCCATCGGGCTCCCTGCTCAGTGGGACGTCTACTACTCCCTCTTCCTCTGCCTCCTCGCCCCTGCTCATGCTCTCTCTCTCTCCCTCAGAAAAATAAATAAAATCTTTTTAAAAAGTCATTCATGATAAGGCCTAATTATTCTTTTTTTTTTTTTTTAAAGATTTTATTTATTTATTTGACAGAGAGAGATCACAAGTAGGCAGAAAGGCAGGCAGAGAGAGAGAGAGAGGAGGAAGCAGGCTTCCTGCTGAGCAAAGAGCCCGACGTGGGACTCGATCCCAGGACCCTGAGATCATGACCTGAGCCGAAGGCAGCGGCTTAACCCACTGAGCCACCCAGGCGCCCCAGGCCTAATTATTCTTAATTAGAATGAAAAACGATGAAAAAAACTCACTTTTACCCTAGTTAGCTAATCTTTTTTTGTGCAACTGGCTCATCAAACAGCAACTTCCTTTGTGTGTCCTCCTGTTCCCCTTGCTTGGGGTGAAGACTCAAGCCCGTCCTTCGTTTGTCATCCCTCTCAGGTAATAAGCATCCTTATGGTGGCTTTAAGTCACACACAGAGCCTCAACCGCGTAATTACAGCTTTTCCCTTCCTTTGGCTGGGGCCTGTCGCAGACTAGACTCCGAGATCCACGAGAGGAGGGCGGGGGAAAATGCTTCTCTTTGTTCACTGCCTTCCTGCAGCTAGATGTTGTCTGTCGTCGGTGAGGAGCTCTGCCAGGAGCGGGGAGCCTGGAACGGGTGTGATAGGAAGGAGAGAGGCGCTGCCATGAATGTACTTACTCGCTAGTACTACCTGGCTTCCCTCTCTCTGGGCCTCACAATGTCTGAAACACTCTCCTGGTCAATTTCTGAGGCCCTTTATCCAACCTGCTCCTGGACCTTGACCGACAGACCCTTTGACCTGAGCAGTGCCCTTTCCTTTGGCTGGCTGTACCCGTTCTCTTGGGGTCTGCTCCTGCCACTGTTCTTTTTACCTGTGCCCTTCACCCCAGCAAGCTGCCCTCGCAGGTAGGATCTATTTTAAATGACCTCAGGACAAAGTCACAACAGGAAGGGATCTGCTGAGGCTCTTGGGGTAGAAGGGCCCTATTTCCTTCTTCTCTGCGACCTGGCCCCTTAATCGTTCTCGGTCATCCCCGGAACTAACACTGCAAGGAGTACAAAGCCAGTTTCCAGGGGTGCCTGGGTGGCTCAGTGGGTTAAGGCCTCTGCCTTGGGCTCAGGACATGATCCCAGGGTCAGGGGATCGAGCCCCACATCAGGCTCCCTGCTCTGCGGGGAGCCTGTTTCCTCTTCTCTCTCTCTCTTCCTGTCTCTCTGGCTACTTGTGATCTCTGTCTCAAATAAGTAAGTAAAATCTTAAAAAACAAAACAAAATAAAAAACAAAGCCAGTTTCCAGGGAGTCTGGCTGATGCTCCCCCAACTTTGAGCAGGTTTCCCAGCTCCTTCCAGAGAAATCTTCCTCACAAAATCCTCCCTCTCTCCTCTCCCAACGCGTTAGGCCTTTTATGTGGGTCAGTTGTCTAACCTGTTCTTGGCATCTACTTTGAAATTTCCATATGGCCTCTCGCACCACCCTTTGGAATCTGAAATCGATCGAACCTCCCTATTAAACATCTTGTCGTGTTTGTTTTCTCTTTTTCCTTTGAAGGATACTGCTTTCATTTAGAGCATTATCAGTAAAACTTTCCCCCTACCGGAGAGCCTCGCTCGGATCGGTGAGATGGCCTTCATCATCCCAGGTCCCTGGGAGGCCCCTCAGCTTTCTTTATGTCTGCGTACGGAAGCCACGTGGCTTTGGTTAGGTAACGTATGCACATAGTACAAAATCCACTCACATTAAATTCCCTTGAGTGGCTGTAACATAATCTACTTTACCAGTTCCATATTTGTAAAGATTCAGGTTTACCCTTGTGGACTGATTTAAACAATCCACTTAAAGGGGCACCCAGGCTGGCTCAGTTGGTAGAGCACGCTACTCTTGATCTTGGGGTTGTGAGTTCAAGCCCCACATTGGGCATAGAGCTTACTTTAAAAAAGTAAATAAAGGTGTTAAAAAAAAATAATCCATTTGTGTAATTGTTTGAGTGTGGGTTCTTGAACCAGACTGACTCTATTTATGTTTCAGCCAGACCACTTATTTGCTGTGTGGCCTGAAGCAGGCTACTTAACCTCTCTGTGTCTCAGTTTCTGCATCTCTAAAACGGGAGTAATACTATTTATCTTTTAATGCTGTGAAGATCAAACAAATTAAAACATGTAAAAAGCTTATAGCCATAGTCAGCACATGCTAAACACTTACTCCACATTCAAGTTTATTCTTCCGGGATAAAAGTACTCTGTGGCCTCCTGCGGTTCCTAAGCTGTATCTGGATTTAGCTAGTGTTTCTTCCATTTTGTGTTGGGGAAGGGACTCCCTGGCTTTGTGCCGTGGTTGCACTGTCTTGTATCTGCTTGTATCGAGGGTGCCTGGATGCTCTTCGTCTCATAGTTTTCACAGCTAAGTCTGAGGTCCATGACTTGTGATCTGCTTGTCTCACCAAGGTGTGGCCTGATGGTACTTCCTGCCATTCACCTTCTCTGTGGTTCCTACTGGCTACTTCTCCAGTGTTGCCTGGTTCAGGCAGTTTGCTCCATCTTCCATGCCACGGTCTTCCTATCTTGGTGATATCTCTGATGAGCTTCATGCCCTGCGGTTGTCCAGAGTTTGAAACAAGTCTCTGGGTCAGCAGCCTTCTTTGTTCTCTGTGTTGGTTCGTATCTGATGAATGCACCTCTCCAAATTCTCCATCCTCTCTCGATTGGCTAAAGGTTGTCCTGCAGGATTTTCTTCCAGAAAGGAATGACTCCCTGACTTTTGGCTTGTTTGACAATATTTTGGTTGCATTTTTATTTAAACGATGATAGTTCAGTTGTGTATGAAATTCCGGGATTACACTCTTTTTTTTTCTAAGGATTGCCTCACTGGTGTTTGTTTGTTTGTTTCTTTCTTTCTTTCTTTCTGCTGTTGTTGAATGTTACTATGGAGAATTCTGAAGCTCATCTGAAACTTTTCCCTTTGTAGATGAGCTGATAACTTTGGGTAAATGTTCAAAATATTCTTTTCTTTGTCACTGAAATCCAGTGACTTTCCTGAGACATATTCTTATTGACAGTTCACAATGTTTGTTTTCATTTTGCTTTGTTTTTTTTTTCTCAAACTTTTCTTCTGTGTTCTTTACAGGTTTTCAAGTGTTCACTATTTCTTTGTTACTCCTGCTGTGGCCATCAGTTCTATGATGGTAAATACCTTTTCTCTCTTCTCTTAATCTTCTTTTTTTTTAGATTTTATTTATTTATTTGACACACAGAGAGAGAGATTGAGAGAGAGAGAGACCACAAGCAGGGGGAGCAGCAGGCAGAGGAAGAAGCAGGCTCTCCACTGAGCAGGAAGCCCAACGCAGGGCTCCATTCCAGGACCCTGGGATCATGGCCTGAGCCAAAGGCAGATGCTTAAGGACTGAGCCACCCAGATGCCCCTAGGCTATGATTTCTTAAAACAGGTTGAAAAAAAGCACTAAATATAAATATAAAAAACAGGTTGCAAAAAGCACTAAATATCAGAATACTCTTAAGTGGGATCTAATTAAAGTTAAGAACTTTTCATCAAAAAGACATCATTAGAGTGGAAAAGTAAGATACAAACTGGGAGAAGATATTTGTATACATATATGGGACAAAGGACACCTATGCAAAATATACAAAGAACTCCTTCATATATTTTTAAACTTAAATTCAATTAACTAGTGTATTACTAGTTTCAGAGGCAGAATTCAGTGATTCATCAGTTGTATATACTATCAAGGGCTCATTACATCACATGACCTCCTAAATGCTCATCACCCAATGACCCAACCCTTTCCCACCCTCCCCTCTGGCAACCTTTTATTTGTATTGTTCGTTCTTTTAATTTTAGGCATTCTGTTAGCCACATCTCATTGTGATTTTAATTTACATTTCCCTGAGGACTCAAGTTTAGAATATTTTCATGTGTTGGGGCGCCTGGGTGGCTCAGTGGATTAAAGCCGCTGCCTTCGGCTCAGGTCATGATCTCAGTGTCCTGGGATCGAGCCCCGCATCGGGCCCTCTGCTCAGCAGGGAGCCTGCTTCCCCCTCTGTCTCTGCCTGCCTCTCTGCCTACTTGTGATCTCTCTCTCTGTCAAATAAAATAAATAAAATCTTTAAAAAAAAAAAAAAAGAATATTTTCATGTGCTTATTTTTTGTGAAATAACCATTCAAGTCTTTACCCATTTTCTATTGGATTGTCTGTCTTTTCCATGAAGGCTCCATGCCCAGTGTGGGACTTGAATTCATGACCCTGGGATCAAGAGTAGCATGCTCTACTGACTGAGCCAGCCAGGCACCCCACTAACTCATGTTTAAACTTGAGTTGTCAGGGCACCTTGCCTTCAGCTCCAGTCATGGTCCAGGGTACTGGGGTGGAACCCCACATGAGGGTCCCTCCTCAGCAGGAAGCCTGCTTCTCCCTCTCCCACCCCCCATGCTTGTGTTCCCTCTCTTGCTGGATCTCTCTCTCTCTCTCTCACTGTCAAATACACAAATAAAAATCATAATAAAATAAAATAACTTCAATTGTCTTGTCATTTTCTCCTTGACCCCCTGTATCTCTGCTTTAAGTGCTTGTTATATACAAGTTATTATTATTATTATTTTAGAAGTTAGTTTTTCTTTAGTCCCTAGAGATAATGGAAATTTTTTTGGTCATAATTTTCATTGTCTTTGTGGCAAGACCTTTCTGCTATAGTTCTTTATCTGCCAATAATTTTCCCTATTGATTTCATCCTTTTTTGTTGTATTTTTGTAAAGATTTGTGCTGTATCTCTTTTGATTATTTCCTACCTGAAGTAAGGGCACTTTTTCCAGCAGGGCCAACACATTATACATCTCCGAAGGATGATCTCCACATTGTGTTCTTTTCTGGGGGTGCCGTTCCCACAAAATGCAATATGAATGATGTCTCTTGGAGACCCTACTGCTTAGACTACCTATGTGCTGAAATACTTGTGGGGAAGGGACCAAAGCAGAGTGCTGAATCTCTCCTTGTGTCCCAAGAATCTAAGCAGGGTTGGTATGTGTGCTTGTATGAGCTGGCTTAGCCTTTCCTCCTCTTCAGAGGAAAAACTTAGCAATGGGAGGGCAGCTTATTACTGACAGCTCTTCCTCAAACTTGCAGCACCATGCTAAGATGGTGGCTCTACAACCTTCTTCTTTGTCTGCTCCCTTACCCCTCTGTAGTCTTAAATGGAGTCCAAAAAAACCTTCAGCATACGGCCTGTACCAAGTCTGGTTCTAAGCGAGGTACTACTGGTTTTGCACTTCGGGAATCCACTTGTGTTTGAGCATTCTGGGTTCTGCCAGCTCTGCAGTATGCAATCTCTCTACCGGATCTCCTTTCTTACTTGGGTTGGACTGTCAACCATAGAAAATAGCCTTCATTCATATATGTTAAGTTTTAGGGTAGAAGCGACTTGGCCATTCTGTTAATGATTAAGTTCCTTATTCTCCTTCTTGTTTTCAGATGATTAAAAATATTTTGCTTTCATAAACAATACTGCAATCACACATAGCTCAGTTTGTATATATATAAGTGTATCAGTAGAATAAATCCCTAAGATTGCAGTACTGTCTAAAAGAATATGTGCACTTATCATTTGAACAGATATCACCAAATTGGCCTTCCTAGATGTACGGATTTATATTCCCATCAGTAAGCATGCCCATTTCTCCAGACCCTTGTCAACACCAGGGACTTGTGTACATTTTGGTCTTTGCCATACTAAGAGGTGAAAAATGGAGTTTTAGTATACTTTGAAATTAAATCTTTGCATTTCAGATGTTTAAAAGGTGTTTGTCTTAGTGTTTCCTTTGTACCTCCCTTTTTATAAACTGTGTATCCATGGGAGGTGCCTGGGTGGCTCAGTGGGTTAAGCCGCTGCCTTCGGCTCGGGTCATGATCTCGGGGTCCTGGGATCGAGTCCCACATCAGGCTCTCTGCTCAGTGGGGAGCCTGCTTCCTCCTCTCTCTCTCTCTCTGCCTGCCTCTCTGCCTACTTGTGATCTCTCTCTGTCAAATAAATAAATAAAATCTTAAAAAAAAAAAACAACTGTGTATCCATATCATTGGCCCATTTTCCTTTTGGGTGTTGGTCTTATTGATTTATAGGTCCTCTTTATACTGAGGAAATAAACCTTTGTGATATGCTGTGCAAATATTTTTCCCAGTTTGTCATTTGTCTTTTGATTTTGCTTACAGCAATTATTGCTTTATTGATTATTTTTATTCATGATGTAGCGGTTATAGACTCTTCTTTAATTTTTTTTTTAATATCCTGAGGAATTACTGTAATTCCTCACTGCAATACAAGGTGAGTCGCTTTGTGGTTACCACTCATGGTGAAACAGGGCTCAGAATGAATTCCTCTACATCATGCAATATGGCTTAAGGATCCAATTTTGTTGGCAGAAACTATAAGCCAGGGGTCCTCAAGAAGAGAAAAGGTGACTAATCCTCATCTTCTCATCATCCCATGGAGAGACACACCAGAATCTAGGTAATCAGCTGAATGCAGAGTAGGTTTGAGTTTCAACGAAAGGGTGCCCTCTCCTCCCGCATTACTCTTTGTTCTTATAGGGCAAGCATAAAAACATTATGTCTGGGCGTAATTAGATACTGGGCACCAAGTATTTAGGAGTATGACTGTTTGTAGGAATTACATAGGAAAGTCAGCTCCCCAAAACTTGGGATCTTTGCAGCTAGTAGGAGGTTGTGCAATAAAAATCAAGGAGGGTAAAATATACAGATTTCCTAATCTTTCATAGCTAAGGGGTCAAAAGATTTCATTTAAAGCTGACAAATCAGATAAAGAGGCATAACACACTAATTAGTACAAAGGAAAACCCTAAGACTGATACTATAATCAACTAAAATTGGGTCAAGTGCTTGGTATCAACTATAAAATCCATAGTAACTACTTTAGGCGGAAAGGGAGTTATTAGCTCATATAAGCATTGGAAAGGCTGGAAGAACAGGCTATAGGCTGAACTTCTGGAACAACTCTCAGAACCATACTGCAGAACCAGCCTGGCAAGAAAGCTGCTGCCATTACCAGCATCAGCTAGGCCCAGGAAGACACTTGCTCAAAACCAGGAGCTGCTGCTTCCAACCTGCAAAAGATCTTCTCTGCACAGGATGTTCTTCCCCAGATAGTGGCATGCCTCCCTCCCCGGGCTAGTGCCTTCTACGTCTCTGCCTCAAGGTTGCAGACTAAATTTGGTTCTAGACCTCTAGAACCTAAAGAAGGGCCTTCGGCTTAGAGGCTCCGTGTAAATCTGTCAGTGTTCTCAACCATTTCACCTGCCAGCCTCAGCTTCCACATTCTCCTTTTGAAGCAACTGCATGATTTCTTACCCCAGGATCTAGGAGAACCATTTTCTGAGGGGAAAGATTGAGAGCCACCAAAATGTGTACAGAATAAACATGTAGCAAGTACAGATTCCTTCTCAGAATCAAAAGGGAGATTTTTTTAAATTAATGAATTTTTTAAAAAGATTTTATTTATTTATTTGACAGAAGGAGAGAGATCAAAGTAGGCAGAGAGAGAGGCAGAGAGAGAGGAAGGAAAACAGGCTCCCCGCCAAGCAGAGAGCCTGATGTGGTGCTCGATCCCAGGACCCTGAGATCATGACCTGAGCCGAAGGCAGAGGCCTAACCCACTGAGCCACCCAGGTGCCCCAAAAGGGAGATATTAAGAGGATCTCGTGCTAGGGGTGCCTAGGTTAAAGCCTCTGCCTTCAGCTCAGGTCATGATCTTAGGGTCCTGGAATCGAGCACCTGCATCAGGCTCTCTGCTCAACAAGGAGCCTGCTTCCCTTCCTCTCCCTGCCTACCTGTGATCTGTCAAATAAATAAATAAAAAATCTTAAAAAAAAAAAAAAGAGGATCTCATGCTATATTCTTCCCAACTTATAATTTGTCTTTTAGGGAATGAATATGATTTGAAGGCTGGTGTCCATCGGTAGGCATTTAAAATGATTTCTTATTTAATTGATTAAAATCCTCTCTCTCTCTCTCTCTTTTTTTTTTTTGACATATGAGACAGCCTTTGATACCAGTCAAGTCAAAAGCTGGGTCCCCAGTTCAGAGCTCCTGTCATTCCCTCTTATACAGACTCAGTGGTGTGTTCTCTTCCAAGTCTGCACGCCACATCCATACACTCTATGGGGAGATTATTTTTAGTCATCAAATTCCTTAACATGTTGGTGATGAATTTCTGCTGGAGTTTTTTTTTTTTTTTTTTTGCATTTAAAAAATCAAATCACAGCATGAATTTCATCTGGGAACCACATGTCTAGGAAATTAATTATTTCAAACCCAAGGGCATAACCGACCACAGCTAAAATGGATCTAGTTTATGGTTCTGCCATATTTGCTCATGAAGTATTGAACTCCCAACAGAATTGCTGTGCTCCATGCTGGGCACTAGTCAGAAGCTTGTGACTGTCTTCTGGTATGACTTGGTTATTTGGGACCTGAAGTTTGAGGAAGTTTGTAATGTCCAGAAATGGAGAACAAGGGGCTCGGTAAAATGATCAATTTCAAGGGATTATGAGACCATGAAATGCAGATGTAAGAAAACAGAACCACAGGGATATTTTGAAAAATATCGCTGCTACCTGTAGTAATGTGGATTATGGTAATGATAGGAAATTAGATTGTAAGATCCTTTAAGGAAAGGGAGGATCTCATCCTTAGTCCTTACCTGCTTGGTACAGATGACCTGATGATGAAAGGAAATAAAACCTTGACCTCATGAAGAAAAAAAAGCAATGTCTTCTCTTAGGTGCCCTTCAACAAATAATCATTGACTGAGGGCCGGGAAGGATAATTATACGCCTCAAGCAGATATTCGGCTAAACTTTGCATCTGAGCTTGTGCACATAGAAGTGGGTAAGGTAGGCTTCCTCAGAAAGGCATTTTCTCCATGGAGAAAGCCTTAGAACTGAACTGGAAGACTTGGATCTTGTACTATATCTTTGAAACTTAGTCTATTCTGTATAAATCATTTATGAACATATAATAAGCGTGTGGACTACTGCATTCATTCGGCAGAGCAATCCAGCTTTATCAAGAGAATTTGAGTGAGAGTCATTGTTATGACCCTGTAATCCCCCAGAGGAGCTCACCACAGCCTATAAGGGCATCTTTAGGAAGATGTTCATTATATGGAGAGAGTGTGCAGCAGCCTAGTTTCCATCTCTAGGGGGATGGGTAAGTAAAGTATGAAGAATCTTTATCATAAAATACTCTGCAGCAATTGGAAATGATGAATTAGAGATATATAGAGCAATATGGATAGACCTTTAAAAATAGTCTTGAGTAAATAAATAAGACAGATCATAGAACGATTTCATGTCCACTAATTAAAATCACATTTGTGGAAAACAACCCACCCATTTATCAAAGGTACCTACCCATCAGAGGACATATTCCAAACATAATAGAAAGGATACCTACAGAGCAGGGATTGGAAAAATAATATAAGAGAGGGGCCTTATCCAAAACCAGTGCTGAGAATATGGCCTAATCTTCTCTAGCCGAATGAGAAACGTAGCAAAAATCGCCATTCTCCATCCCCATAATTGGAATTCTTCCACTCACCCAGCCCACTGTCATGGGATTTTTTTTTTCAAATTGTTCTTTAGGCACGCATGGCTTTTTCTATATGCTGTTCAGTGATAACCATTGATAATGCGTAGAGTTCATGTAGGGTTTGCAAATATTCTTCTGTTTCTTAAACTTTTGTAGTCAAATTAAGAATTAGATGTGAGTAGAAAATAATGAGTTTTTAAATGTGATCCAAAGAAGTGTTATTTCCTACAACGCAGTCATAGATTCCAGCAGTTCTGCCAATGCTTGAAACAGTTTCGGAACCTCGTGTGTGTGTGTGTGTGTGTGTGTGTGTGTGTTTGCGCGCGCGCACACACGTGCACACGTGCGTACACACGTGCACACATGCACATTTAAGGATCAGCTAAACCTTACCTGGTTTTAAAACCTAGCCTCACTTACCTGTCCAGTGCCCACCTCTTCAGTCTCATCTCATTCCAGTCTCCCCATCTGGTTCACAGGATTCTGGGCACAACCTGCCTTCTTTTCCTCTCTGCATCACATAAAATTCATCCTTGCTAGGGGATTTTGCAATAGCTATTCCCTTTGTCTGAGATGCTTGTCCTTCTGATCTTCCTTCTCAAGATGGCTCCTTCTTAAATGTTCCATCCTCATAAGGCTGTTTCTGATTCTCCAGGTAAGAGTCACTGAATAACTTGCTTTTCCACCATCTTGCTTTAATTCTTCCCGTTGCTACCACAATCAGATTTCTGATTCCTTGTTGACCGTATCCCCACCTTGAATAAGAGGTGCTTATTCTCAACACCCAAAAAGGTTCCTGCCACATAGTGGGTGCTCAGGAATGTTTGTGCAATAAACTGAAGAGTACCATGAACTCCGATCTTTGTACGCAAGGTCCAAAAGTCAAGCAACCTGAATCCAAGAGGTTATCGTAGATTCTTTCTCCCTTGTTCATTTATTATAATTTATTGTTTATTCTTTTATTATATCACTTCACACTTTACCATGTATCACGTATGTCTATGTCTATCTTTAAATGCATCTATTTCTCTTACTAAGTGGTGGGATCCTGAAAAGAATGAACTCTGTTTTTAATTTTTATATCCCATGGAGGACTTAACACCAAACTTTGATATTCCAAGTACTAGAAACATATTTTTATCACGTTGAACTGAGTCTGAACACTATGAGTGTGTGTGTGTGTGTGTGTGTGTGTGTGTGTGACAGAGAGAGAGAAAGAGAACAATTGTGTGGGCCTATTTGGGTACATTTTGTGCCAGTGATTTTTAGACTCATTTTGAGTGTCTACTTACATTTAGAAAGTGCAAATTTGGACAGAGATCAAATTTCTGGGCCATGTTGTCATAACGGCCTGAATTCTGTAGGACATAAAACAAAATGGAAAATGGACAAATGGAAATAAATTCATCTACCTAAGATGGTAATACCCAATTTAAACCAGACTGGGCTCCTTTCTATATAAAAGCAATGGCAGAAGGTAGGTAAAATGGGGATAAGACCACAAAAACCGGGGTTAACCTGGTAACCAGAGTAGGCGGAACATATGGGCAAGGGACGACCCGAGGACGGAGCCTGGTGCCCCCCTCATTTTTCCCTGCCGTGACTAGCACGGTGCATAGCACATAGGAGATACTTAACACAAGTTTGTTAAATGGTGGATTAAATGAAAAATGGATCAATGAAAAGTAATGACTTTTTTTGTATGACTCATAAGTTGGCTCAGAAGCCACTGGCTCCGGAGACTCAAAAGAAAGGGTTCCAAAAATGTGGCATCATTGACCTAAGTGTGAGATCTCTCTAGAACACATATTTAGCTGTAGAAGTGGCGTTGCTATCCATCAAGTCACCATCTTCCAGTCTCTCAGGCTAGAAACTTTAGAAGCTTACATGAGTCACCCACTTTACTTGTCTAACACGCCTAAGCAGTCATTAATTCCTGCCAGATTATTGCTAATTTCTTTTTTTTTTAAGGTTTTATTTTTTTATTTTTTTATTTGAGAAAGAGAGAGAGCACAAGCAGGGAGTGGGGGGAGCTGATAGAGAAGGAGAGACAGGCTCCCTGCTGAGCAGGGTGCCCAAAGCAGGGCTGGATCCCAGGACCCTGACCTGAGCTGAAGGCAGATGCTTCACTGGCTGAACCATCCAGGCACACCTTGTTACATAATTTCCAGACAACAGCCTCTTGATCGGGATCTGGCCTCCAGTATCACTCCCCTTTACAACCCTCCCGCAACTCCCCGAAATTACCCTTCTGTAACTGGTGTGTGAAACCAGCAGGAGCTGGGAGGATTCAAGCAGAAAGCAACTTTGGTTGACCTTATGACTGGCCCTTTAAATTGCTCTCTCCAGTCTTTCTTCCCTACCCATGATTGTCTGCTTCCTTTCAAGTATTGAAAAGTTCTGTGCAATGTCATTTCAAAACTTCAGTTTCTCATCCAAATTAGAGTTCTCCCTCCCCCTCGTGTGGGCCACCGCCAGTCTTGCAACCAGGGTTCACGGACATTTCTATTCTCTTTGTTTCACCTCCTCTCGCACTAGCCGGGTCCAGGAGAGAGAGGGAATTAGAGAAGAAGGGGCAAGGTGTTCAGTGGCCCTTGCAGTGGTCATCACATGGGTATTTCCGTAGTGGGATGCCTTGGGAGAGTTGTTGAGAGACCCCTCCTCCCCGGGGATAGCCTACCATAGCCTTGCTTGGATGATACCCACCTCAGCTAGATTCTTGAAATTCCCCCCCATCATCTGGATCCCAGCAGAACACCCCACACGGTGTGTTGTAATGTTGGAATCATCTAGAAGGGTCTCGTTGAAGAGGTAAGATAATGAGTCCAGCTCTCTTCTTCATGTCCTAATGGCATAAACTTTTCTATTGTTTCTTTAAGTGCAGCTTATTCCCTCTGGGACCCATTGGCTTTGCTCGGCTGCCCGAGGTGCCACCAGCCAGCCCTTCATTAAAGATTTTTTTCTCCCCCAGTGGAATGAGAAGGCAGCCTAATGAGAAGGCAGCCTCTCTAGGTCCCTTCTCTTAGCCTTCTCTGCAAAGCCTGGGTGTGTGTGAAGGTCTAACTGAGGCAGAACAAGCTCGAGGTCCGTCTCTACAAGTCGTGCCCAGACAGTCTTGTATCTCGCTTACAATGTGTGTGAGTGTGTGTGTGTGTGTGTGTGTGTGAGCACGCGGGAGGGGGGCATAAACCCATTGTTCTCCGCTTTGGAGCCCCAGCCAAAGCCCTGAGAAAGGAAGAGGCCTATTTTAACATGCTGTTACATTCCTTTAAAAACATCAGAAACTGTTTTGTTTTGTTTTAATTAACTGTTCTAAGCTTACAATGCCTGAGTTTGAAGTCCCAGAAAAGACATTTTAGCAAGCTAAGAAAGGGATCACTGAAACCCCATCATTTTGTAAGTGAGAATGCAAAGTGCAGGAAAGTTGACTGGCTTATGGAAGACCACACTGCTGTTAATGACCAGGTCTTGAACCCAGACCTTTGGCCTCTAAATGTCATGCCCTTGAGATTTGGCACATTATCCTATTTAATGTGCTTCTCCTTAAAGGGGACCAGAGCCATTTATACCTAAAATAATGCTACCTATGTGTAAGGATCAAGTGAAAATCATACATACTTTTAATGGGTTTCATTTTTTTAAGATTTTATTTATTTATTTGAGAGAGAGTGAGGAGAACATGAGAGGGGAGTAGGTCAGAGGGAGAAACAGACTTCCTGCAGAGCTGGGAGCCCAATGTGGGACTTGATCCCGGGACTCCAGGATCATGACCAGAGCCGAAGGCAGTCGCTTAACCAACTGAGCCACCCAAGCGCCCAACTTTTAATGATTTTCAAAGCCGATAAAATGGATGCTGTATTTATGGATGATTTTAATCTTTTGGCTTGCTTGTATTTTCTTAAATTTTCTGAGGTGATCACATATTTCTTTTCCTGTAAAAAAACATATACAATTATTGTTTTTTAAGTATTGGTCTTTATTGTAGGAAGTAAATGCATATGAATAAACACAAAATTACATTTATACCCTTTTTGGTAAGTCCATTTCAGTAGAAGAATGAGACCTGAATTACAGTCCTGGAGCTACTTAACTGTGCAACCTCGAGTTAGTCACTTGACCTCTTTGGGAAATATTTCCTCAAATGTAATGAACGTGTGGAGCCTGGGCTATGTAAAAATCTAAGATATTTTCCGATTCTAAAAAGTAAAAATTCTACCTTAAAAGCCTTGTGAGAAGTGATTATGAAAATTCATTTGAAAAGTCTCAAAATATAAAGTTCAATGTAACTGTGGGGCAATAATGGTGGATTTCTCACCATTCTCTAACATGGACCTTCCAATCAAGTGAGATCAGCCTTGTCGATTCATCTAGCAAGGCACTCTGCTTCCGTGTTTACCCTCAAGTGCCTCACTTACCCCCAGTCCAGCCTCCTCTGTGAATTCTCTCAGATGACCCCAACCCTCACTGCTGTCCCTTCTAGTACCTACAGACTCAGCCTGGCACTGCCCCATTGTGCTTAACATCCGATGGTCTTTGTTGAACGTTGTGATTTCCTGTGTATTAGGCTTTCTTCTCCAGTGTGTCACCTATAGACGGCAGCCATATTTGCTGTCCCCTGTTTCCTCAGCTGTTGTCCTCACAGGGAACCTTCCACTTACTAGTAGAGGTGTCTGTTAGGAGGAGGAAGATTTGAAAGGTCCATTTAGAGATTCAAGATCGGTGGGGTTCCCAGCTGTCCTTGGGTCAAGGGGTGCCCCAAACTGCGAATCAGGTCTAGAAGAAAATGCAACCGATCCCTTTTCTTCCAGCTCCCTTTGGTTCTTTCCTCTCCCTGGCCCTGGGTGGCAGGCTCTGGGTTGTGTTCTGTTGCTGTCACTTCCTTGAATTGGACCCACGGTTTTGATCTCTTCTGGAAAAGGGATCATGGGTCTCTGCTTACACTGCTGGCTCCAGGTGACCTTCCTCAGGCCAGGCCAAGGGAGTAGAGTTGGCCAGGCCATTACACTATCTGGGGTATGCTCTAAGCCTCTTGGCTGAGGAGGACAAAACATTCACAGTCGGTTCTGCTGAATTTTATTCTGTCCCAGGACCTGGGGAGGAAGGAGGAAGAGCCACCTCTCTCCCTTGCCTCTCCTAGGGTTGCCCTTCTGCCCTCCCCACCACCTCCTCTCCCCTGGTTGCCTCCCCTTCCTCCTCCCTCTGACCAGCTCTCTGACAATCGCCTTTTCTTGGTGGGCAGGGGGAGGCTACCCTTCTGCATCAAGAGGGGAACTAGGTGGTTTCTACACGTGTTTCTCATTGTAAGAGCGACACTTGGTTGTCCCTCTAAGTTGGGGAAACAGAACAGTTGGCTCAGGCAGCACCTCAGAAGCTGCTCACCTCCTGTCAGAACTTGGGTCACACCCTGAGCCTCAGTGCTGGCCCCGGAGGTGAGACGTCAGGGGCAGAAGTCCAAGCCCTCCAAAGTAGGCCACATACGCCATTCCGCACAATCCCGGGCTCTCTGATAAGCCCTTCCGCGCACACTGCCTCAAGTCACACATCCAAAGTGAAATGTGGGTGTTTTAATCACTGAAGAGAATCCTTAATACCGCTCCTTCAGCACATAGTTGCCTCTCTCGCGCCAGGAACGGCAGGGAGCCTATTGCTTCCCGTCCTGAACTGGTTCCAGAAGCGTTAGGTGATGCTCAGTACAATTTTCCGTTGTTATCATATGAGGCCCTTGGAGACGCTTCTCAATTCTAGCAATTAGCCACACAGGGGTCAACCAAGTGTTCTCAGCTCTAATTAACAGCTGTGTTGAATCTGGGACACATGCAATTCCTCTGGGGATCCACTCTTCAAACAGAAACAAAACCAGAATATCAAGCTCTTTCCTCCTTATCGGAGGCTGTGAAGTCTGGAAATTGCTGCTGAGGATACTCCTAATAAAAATTCTGGGAAGCCGAGTGGATGTATAAATTTAAAGGTAAAAATATCATCTCAGCTCTACCACAGAATGATCCAGTGGGGCTCCTGAGGCTCCAGGGAATGCTAGGGGAATTAGGTGTCTCCCACATGCTCGCCCAGAGCCCAGCTACACCCAGCAGGCTACATGATATCATCGCCCCATGAATCAAAGGCTCGCTCTCTGGCTTCAGAAGGAAAAGGAACAGGAACAGGATACTTTGTGTTGGGACTTCTGCCCCAAGTGGGAGCTATGCTGATGCCTGCTCAAGTTGTCTCTGGGTATGCTGGCTTCCTGCCCTGCCTGACAGCTGCAGGAGCTCTGTAAGAAATCTGAGGGAGAATTTCCTTTGCAGCCATGACTGAGAACTCGGGATCAAGAGCTTTGCAGACAGAAAAGACATTACCCTTCAAATATCCCAAGTCATCTAGGAGGGTCAAGAAGCAGCCGGCAGAGAGCAGGACAGCTGGCCGTCCAGCCCTGGATGGAGAAAATGTATTCCACTGGGAACCAGCCAGTTGGATTTTTCCTAACTGAGAGCAAATGCACAGAGGCATTTAAAAACGAGTATATTTTTATATTGTGATATTTCAAGTGGATAAAAATATAGAGAACCATACCTATGGCCCCAAATAGTAAACATTAACTTTGTGCCATAGTTACGCCCCATCTCCTGCTAAATAATCTGTGTGTGTACATTTGAACCTCCCCGTGCTCTCCCTGGCCCCAGATCCCATTAGCATCTTGAGGTTGGTATGTATCTTCCTGTGTTTCCATGGGGTTTTATATTCTCACTAAATACGCATGTACCCATAAGCGACAATATTCCTGTTTTTCAAATGTAGATAAGTGGTATCATTCTGTGCCCCTCATTTAGCAACATGTTATTTCTCTCAACATGCTCCAAAATCATCCACATTAACACATAAAATCTAGCTCATTTATTTTGACTTCAAAGAGGTGTTTTATTATATGACTATATCAAAATGTATTTATCCATTCCCTGACTGATAATTACTAAGTAATTTATTTTTTTGAAATCACGAACACTGCTGTATAAATAGACTTGTGTGTATCTCTTGGGGAACATAAAGGAGCTTTTTTTTTTTTCTTTCTTTTTTCTTTAGGGTGGCGGTTTTGCTCTCAGGATCCTTTAAACTGTTAAAATTATTAAGGACCCCAAATAGCTTTTGTCTGTATGGATTATATCTATTGATGTTTATGGCATTTGAAATTAAAACTGAGAAATTTTTTTAAATGTTTATTTACTAGCTCATATAAAAATAACAATAATAATGTCTTTGTTTTTGCATTTTTGCAAATCTTAATATTTGGCTTAATAGAAGTCAGCTGGACCTTTTTATCTGCTTCTGCATTCAATCTGTTGCAATATGGTGTCTTGGTTAAAGTATATGAAGGCCACAGGTCTCCCACAGTTATGTAGCTGGAAAAGGGAGGAGAAAACAGTTTGGAGAGACAGAGTGAGCATCACAACCAATTTCGGATACGGCAGAGATGCTGAGATGATCAGAATGAGAATTTGGAATGACTATGATTAATAGGTTATGGGTGTTTTGTTTCTATGATTCTAATTCTTACACATTTTATTTGTTTCTTGCACAGGATCTCCATGACAATGTTAAACAGAGGTGAGGATGATGGTCATTCTTGTCTTTTTTCCCTGAATGTAACAATGCTTCTAACATTTCACTATTGACTCTATTTTCAGTTGGTTTTGCTCAATATTCCTTTTGAGGCTAGGAAGTGTCCTTTTATTTCTAATTAAGAGTTTTGTAGGTTTTGGGGCACCTGGGTGGTTCAGTCTCTTGGGTGTCTGCCTTCAGTTCAGGTCATGGTCCGGGAGTCCTGGGATGGAGCCCCACATTGGGCTCCTTCCTCGAACTGGGAGTCTGCTTTTCCCTCTCCCTCTGCCTGCAGTTCCCCCTCCTTGTGCTCAAGAAGCTCTCTCTCTATAAAATAAATAAATAAAATCTTAAAAAAAAGAGGTTTGTCATTTTTGTTGTTGTTATTGTTATTTTTATCATGAGCAGATGTTGAATTTTACTGAATGCTTTTCCAGGATCCTCTGAGGTGATTATGTGGTTTTCTTTTTTAATGTATTAATGTGTTGAAATGAAGCAATGGGTTTTCTCTTAGGATAGTTCATCATTATATTTGTGTGATAAACCCAATTGGTCATTATTTTAAAATAAAACTGTATTTCTGGATTTGGCTTGTTATTATTTTGTATAGGATATTTTTATATTTATGTTCATAATCAAGATTGGCCTATTTTTTCTTCCTTTTACAGTCATTGTCTGGTTTTGGAATCAGAGATATATTAGCCTCTTAAAATGAAATTTCAACTTTTGAGTTCATTTCCTGGAAATGAACTTGCCTGTAAAATATTATGAGCCTCATGTTTTTTTTTTTTTTGTGGTAGACTTATTTATGATTCCAATTCTTTTATGATCGTAAGTCTAGTAACATTGTCTATTTCTTCTCGAGTTAAATTTAATAATTTATCTTAAAAGCCCATGTCATTTGTTTTCAAATTTAACAGCACTAATTGGGCCAAAGCAGTTTTTATTGTAATCATAGTTATATCTTCATATCATTTCTAATAGTGTTTATTTGTGCCTTCTCTTTTTTCACTAGTTAACCTTACCAGAACTTTGCCTACCATATTTAATTGAATCTTAGATATCATCAATTGTAAAATATTTAAGAAATGTTAAAATGTAGGGGAAAGTGTCTCAAAGTAAATAAATTGTTACCTTCTTGGAGTCTTCAGTGTTTGTTTTTCACCTCATGAATGTCTGCTGTGATTCTATTCTTTCCTTCCTTCCACTTTCTTTCATACTCCATTATTCATTTTGTAACATCTGGACTTAGAAATGTAACTCATTAATTTTCATTCTTCTTTCTAAAATATATACATGTCTGGCAATACATTTTCCTTTTGTGCTGTTTGTGCTATGGGTTTGATATACAATGTTTTCACTGCCGTTCATTTTCTGTGTATTTCATATGCATAATTATTTCTTCTTAGAAGACTTAATAAAAATGTGTTTTAAAATCTCCAAATCTTAAAAAATATTTAAAAGTTTTTTTATGTCTTTGTAGGAGAGAGAGCGCACAGGCAGGGAGGGGGCAAAGGGAGAGGGAGAAGCAGGTTCCCCAGGGAGCAAGGAGCCCAAGACCCTGAGATCATGACCTGAGCTGAAGGTAGAGGTTTAACCATCTGAGACACCCAGGTGTCCCTAAAAATTATTTTTGTTATTTATTTCTAATTTTATCAGATTGTGCTCAGAAAACATGATCTATATATAAATTCTGTAGTATTTTGTAAGACTTCCTTTATCATCTGGCCCATAGTTAATATTTCTAAATGTTTCTTCTATAATTTCATGTGTTCTTGAAAAGTTATGTATTCTATAATTGTTGGGTATAGAGTCCTCAATATGTCTCTTGGATGGAATTTGTTAAGTCAGTTACACAAATCATCTGTATCTTGAACTAGATTTGTCTGTTTGATCTCATTATGTCATGTGTGAGAAATGTTAAAAATCTAACAAATGTTATTATGGGTTTATCAATCTTCCTTAGAATCTTGTCAGATTCTTTTTTTTTTTTTTCCAGATTTATTTATTTATTTATTTATTTATGGAGAGAGAGTGTGTGCATGCTGTGGGGAGGGGCAAAGGGAGAGGTAGAGACAGATTTCCTGTTGAGCATAGGGTTCTTTGTGGCACTTGATCTCATGACCCTGAGATCATGACCTGAGTCAAAATCTAGAGTCAGATGCTTAACCAACTGGGCCACCCAGATGCTCCTGTTCTGTATATATTTTAAGGCTCTGATGTTAGGTCTATAATTTCCTCATGACTTAATTTATTCAACCATTCATTTACTGAGCACCTACTATGTGCCAGGCATTGTTCAATACAATGAAAAAACAACATCAAACAATACAGAATTATTACTCCTTTCATTATTAAATAATGATTTTCTTTATCACTAATAATACTTTTTGCTTTAATGTTTACTCTATTTAATGACAGTGTTGGCATACCAGCTCTTAAAAAAATGTGTATTTTCCATGTGCTCACTTTGGCAGCACATATATTTTTAAAAATGTATATTTTCCTGTTTTTTTAAAAAATCTTTTTGACTTCATTGACATATGGCAGGACTTTGTTGTTTTTTAAATCCAATTTGAAAATATCTAACTTTTAATGGAGTCAGAAAATCATCCTTTTTCTTTTATTTTAATCATGGGTATATTTGGTATTAATTGTAGCAAGTTATTTTGTATTTTCTCTTTACTCTGTCCTTTCTCTGTTTCTCTTTTCCTGTCCTGTATTGTCTTGATTTTTTTTTTTCAGAGATTTTATTTTTCCTATATATAGAGAGAGAGTGAGTGAATGAGAGATTTGGGAGTTGGGCAGAGGCAGAGACAATCCCAAGCTTACTCTGCTCCAAGCACGGAGCCCAATGTGGGGCTTGATCCTATGACCCTGAGATCATGACCTGAGCTGAAACCAAGAGTTGGAGCCTTAACTAACTGAGCCACTAGGTGCCCCATTATTTGTCTTGATTTTTTAAGACCTCTTTTCCCCTCTATTAGTTGGAGGGTTGTATATTATATATCTATATTTTTAGAGGCTTTTTGGTTATTGTTAATATTTAACATGTATAGTTGTTAATAAAATTCCCAGTTAACCAAGAGTTCTATCCTCTTCCCAAACAGCACAAAGGCCTTAAATTCTTTAAATTTAATTTCCCACCTCCCATTTGACATGTTCTTCTTCACTCATATTTAATTTACTTAATAAATTACTATACTTATTAAATTAAATTATTTAATTTAATATTTGATTTCTGTCCTCCGGTCTTCAATATTATTGATGTTCTTTTTATAATTGATATTTGTGTCCATTTTACCTACATGTTTGCCAATTTATCTCTCAACTGTTTTTTGCATCTCATTTCTTCACTTTTGATTTCTTTCTTCTGGAAATCCAGGAAAAAGTAATTATCACGGATCTTCCAGTGATAGCCAGTGAGTAATAAACTTTTTCTCTTTTGGCCTGAAAATGACTTCATTTTAGCCTTATTTTAGAAGATATGTTAGTGTGTATAATTATTAGTTAGCTTTTTTTTCTCTTATTATTATTATTATTATTATTATTATTATTTCTTTGAAGATACAAATCTAATCTTTCAAACTCTATTGTTACTGAGGAGAAATCTGCTGCCAGTCTGACTGCTGCTCTTTGTGTTCATACGTCCTTCTCCTCTGGTTGCTTTTGAGACTTTTTTGTTATTTCTGGTATTCTGTAGTTTTGCCATGACTTTCCTGTTTTCGTTGGTTGGTTGGTGGGTTTTCATGCCTGGTCCTTCAATATGAGTGTTTACAACTTTCTTTAAGTATGGAAAATCTTCATCTATTTTCCCTGAACATTGCCTCTTACCCTATTTTCTCCTTCAAGGAGTTTCTATTAGAGGGATATGGCATCTTCTCATCGTGTCCTCTCTTGGAATTCTCTCATGCATTTTCCATCTCTTGATCTCTCCGACCGGCATCCTGTGTGATTTATTCAAATCTTATTTTTTCAGGTAACAAATTCTCTTCTTGGCTATGTTTAATATGCTGTTTAATTTGTCTTTTAACTTTTTACTTCAGTGACAATATTTTTTTTTTTACTCCAGTGACAATATTTTTCATTTCTAAAGGTTTTGTTCATATTTAAAAAATCTGCCTAGGTTTTCTTTATCATAGCTTCTTTTCTTTCTTAGATATCTTTCCTCATTTGTGTGTGTGTGTTTAGTTGTGTGTTGTGTGTGTGCGTGTGCGTGTGTAGTTTTATGCAATCTTCTAACATGTATAGCTTTGAGGAACGGCCACCACGATGAAGATACAGAAGTGACAAGACATGGGCTGCTCTTAGAACCACACCCACTTCCCTCACTCTCCTACCCTGTTCTTGACCTCTAGCAAGCACAAATCTGTTCTCCATTTTTATCTTTTGTTATATCAAGCATGTTATATACATTGGATAATACAGTATATAACCTTTGAGATGGGCTTGTCTCACTCCTTGAGATCTATCCAAGTTGTGTTTATAATTAATAGTTCACTCCTTTTTATTGCTCAGTAGTATTCTACAGCTGGAATATACCATAGTTGTTTGAACTTTCACCAGTTGAAGACGTCTGGGTTGTTTCCAGTTTTATGCTTACATGAATAGATCTGTTATGACTATTCACGTACAGATTTTGTGTAAATGTAACTTTTCATTTCTTGGGGCACCTGGGTGGTTGAGCAGCTGCCATCAGCTCAGGTAATAATCCCAGGGTCCTGGGATTGAGACCTGCATTTGGCTCCTTGCTCAGCAGGGAGTCTGCTTCTCCCTCTTCCTCTACGCCCCTTGCTTGTTGTCTCTCAAATAAATGGATGGAATCTTTAAAATAAAAATTTTTTTCAGGGCACCTGGGTGGCTCAGTGGGTTAAAGCCTCTGCCTTCGGCTCAGGTCATGATCCCAGGGTCCTGGAATAGAGCCACTCATCGGGCTCTCTGCTCAACAGGGAGCCTGCTCCCCCCACCACTCCACCGCCTGCCTATCTGCCTACTTGTGATCTCTGTCTGTCAAATAAATAAATAAAATCTTTAAAAACCTTTTTTTCATTTCTCTGGAATAAATAAATGCTCAAGAGTTCAGTTGCTGAGTTATATGATGATTGTGTGTTTAGTTTCAAAAGAAATAGTCAACTGTATTGCAGAATGGCTATGTCCTAGCACTGTATGAATGAACCAGTCTCTCCATAGCTCACCAACATTCTAATAGGTGTGCAGTGGTATCTTGTAATGCGTTGCATTTCCCCAGTGGCTAATGATGTCTAGCACCTTTTCATGTGCTTGTCAGCTGTCTATCTTCTAGGGGAAATGTCTCTTGATATCTTTTGTCCATTTCCTAAATGAATTTTTTTTTAACTATTCAGTTTTTGAGAGTTCCTGTATTGTCTAGATACAAGTACTTTGTTGAATGTGTGGCTTGCCAACATTTTTCCCGAGTCTGTAGCTTATCTTCATCATTTCACGGGGTCTGTTGGAAGGCAGAAGTTTTAAATTTTGATGAGGTACAATTTATCAATTTTTCCTTTAAGGGTCATGTTTTTGATGTCAACTCCTTTGTCATTTTAACTTAAATATCTAGAATTCTCTTTCTCATTTGCTGTTATACCTGGTTCATAGCACATAAATTCTTTATATTGTGTGTGTGAGCTCTACCTCACGCTGGTTCATTTCTTCATCTCTTTATTATATTATGAACTTGTTTTGGAGGATATGAAATATTCTTTTTTCTCATCTTAGTCCCTTGAACTGTGAGAGTCACTCTACTTTGATGTTTTATATTTTCTCTTGTCAGGGCTTGGGAAATTCTGAGAGTCCTAGACAATTAAGGACTTCTATACCTACAGGCACTAAAAATATGAAACTTATACCCTCATTTGAATTGTCTAGAGTTTTTATTCCCCTGATGGACATGCAATCCGTCTAGTTTTGGGCATAGAGCTTCTTTGCAACTTCTGTGGGCCATTGGGATGCTTCTTTTTTTAGTTCCCTTGTCATGAATTTAATAGACCGTCTTGGCAAAGTCCTAGTTCCAACTTTTTCAAGTTGAGGGTATTTGTATTTTTACAAAATACAGGGTATTTATATTTTGTATTGTATTTTTCTCTTCATGGATGTCTAATTCCCACCTTCCAGCTCAAATCCCTCATATCAAAGTCTAGTTTCCCACTTCACTAGGTTCCTACAGGATAATTGAAGTCTATTGCTCTGATTTTGAATCCACTTTTTGTTCTTGACAAAGGGTTTCCTTCTCTGTTTATGCTTTCTTCCTTTCTTTCTCTCCATCTTGACTAATTAAAATTTTTTGTGTGATTTTATACAGCATTTTAATATATTTGTAGTGAAAGTCGGCCCGGAATAGTTTAATATTCCATGCTGCCAAGCACAAAACACTCCATATGAGAATTTTGATTAATTAATTAATTTGTTTGTTTTTTGACAGGCAGAGATCACAAGTAGGCAGAGAGGCAGGCGGTGGGGGGTGGGGGGAAGCAAGCTCCCTGCTGAGCAGAGAACCCGATGTGGGGCTCGATCCCAGGACCCTGGGATCATGACCTGAACCAAAGGCAGAGGCTTTAACCCACTGAGCCACCCAGGCGCCCCTCCACATAAGAATTTCAATCTTACAGGAAATTACATACAATCTGAGAGATAGAGAATGAAAAATTATGAATCCAGAGAATACAAGAAAAAGATAATAGCGAGGGGCGCCTGGGTGACTCAGTGGGTTAAAGCCTCTGCCTTCGGATCAGGTCATGATCCCAGAGTCCTGGGATCGAACCGTGCATCGGGCTCTCTGCTCAGCGGAGGGTCTGCTTCTCTCTCTCTCTCTCTCTGCCTGCCTCTCTGCCTACTTGTGATCTCTGCCTGTCAAAGAAATGAATAAATAAATCTTAAAAAAAAAGAAAAGATAATAGTGATATTAAAATGACAAAAGTTTGACAGGGAAGGGCCTAATACTTCTCCACTCACCAAAGTATAGGTTTGTATGCAAGGCATCATTTATTTTTCTTTTAAAATCTTCCTGATTGTTTCTTTCTCTGATTCCTTTTCTACCACCTTCTCTTGAATAAACACTGATATTCCAGGGTACGGTGAACAGAAAGAATTCTAGGCCTTGTCCCTAGCTCTTGTTTCCTGAATATTCCTCCTCATAATCTCTCCTCATACTCTCTCCTCTCCAGCCCTGCACTGTAATTTTAGCTTGTTCTACCTTAGCAACAGGTTTCTGATTACCAGGTCACTTCCTGTGCCTATTACCTAGCAATGCTTTTTAGGCTTATCTCAACAATTCTAGTGCTCATTTCACACCCTTAATCCCTAAACTGCTTGGTATTCTTAGTTTCCCAATTCTTTATGCCAAAAAGGTTGGCATGAAGTTTGCCTCATCATGATAAATGGGGAGAAAAGGGAGGGGTCCCATGCATGAAGGAATGTAAGAGATTGCCACAGCTAATGTGGAAGCAGAAAGGCCTTGTGTTGTAAAGTAATACCATGGCTTAATTCTCATATTTCATTTTTTTTTCAGGGCCATGCACATTTTTACTTCCATTTTGTATAATCAATGGTGCCTCTGGTTAAAGTCCTCCAAATTCCTATTGCACTTAGAACAAAATTGAAATTTCTTTTAGTGGCTTATAAGGACCAATGGGCTCTGGTCCCCGCCTAATCTCCATCTCATCTCTGTATGTTCCCTTCAAAATGTAGATAGAAATCTTCTCTTATTTCTAGACATTTCTCTTGGATTCTAATTTTAAGTATTTCTTCTATTTTAATATTTTGTTTTTATTCTTCAGGGACCACCCCCCCATTATCCATATGTTGGCTCTTCTCTGCATATCTTCTATATAGATCACTTTGAATCAACTTTAAATAAGTAGGTATCATTTCAACTCATACATGTACTGGGTGCCTTGGATGCTAGTGTGTCCCTCTGTTAGGGATCCAGAAAACAAAGAATCCAATGTGTTGCATTTTGCTTTTTATGGCCAGTAATCTATATATGGAGGCAACTTGCAGGAAAAAATACCTTGATAAAAAGCAAGGTTATTAATATATGACTAACTACTAAAACAGGGGTAAAGATATCAGATGATTAGGATGGAATTATGTAGTGAATCACAAAACTAAAAAGGCTGCTTCTAAAATCCAGCCTTAATAAGCTCCCACGCGGAGATCTTGTCTTCTCCATTTATTTATCAATGCTTACAATTCATCTTTATTTCAACACTGCTGACGTATTTATACTTTTTATACGCTTTTTCATTTTTGTGCTGCTTTACACGTTTCCCCCTGGCAGGTATCTGGTGCTTTTTATGTGTTCCCTCAGAATCTTATACGAACTTTTGTTATAACATTAACTACTTGGGTTGTCTAGAGCAGGGGCTCTAATGTCTGATAGACCTGGGGGTAGGATATCAGCTCCACTACTCACTAGCTTTGTTGACCTCAACCAACTTGCCTAGCCTATAGCTTAATTTACTTCATGTGTCAAAGGGGAGAAGAATAAGAATAGACTGTCCTAAATGTTAAACTCAGTAATGCATGTAAAGTGGTTTGTACAGTTTTTGGCATACACTAAAGTCCACTTATCTTTACAGGCGCCTCTCTGTCTCCTCTACTGTACCATGGTCTCCATGATGATAGGAACATAGTCCCAGTACATTGTAGAGTGTATTTGCAGCCCTAAGGACAATTATATATTGTCCTTTTTCTTGACCACGGTCATATGTCATGTTGGTTCACCATTTAGAAGACTCTTTTACAGAGAAAAGATCCCCAAAGAGCCTCTCTTGTGCTCATCTGGTAGAGTATGTTTAGGAGTGATAATTATAGATACTTGTTCTCCCTACCTGTGGTCTAGGAAACTCTACTGATGGATTTCCTCAGATTTCTTGTGTCCATGAATTTTTCTGGTCACTTTCCCTATTGAAGACATGACTGTATCTTTTCTAGGATGGCTAATCATTTTTCTTTTAAATTCACCTATAAAACCTTATTCCAGAGTACACGGTATGCTGCTAAAGTTGTTTTGCATTTAGCAACTCTGAGAAATATAAACATGCAATTATAGAACACACTCTCCTCTTTCCTGTAGTTACTCCAATGTTGGTTTTCCCATGAAGCTTATTAAGAGTTTAAAGGGAGAAAAACAACCTGGTTCTCTTTCCCTTTGACTTACTGCAGTAATTAAAATAGTTCCTTTAAAAGTAATGTATGGCTACATTTATAGAAATATAGGTATAATTATGGATACACTGGTTGTATATATGGATGAAAAGTGTGGAAGACTATATCTCAAAAAAATTAATGGTGGTAACCACTGGGTGGTGATATTATCAGTGTTTATTTTTTCTTTATACTTTTCAACATAAATCTTTTTAGGGTTGTGTTCCTTTCTGCTCTCACTTTAGCTGTGGTAATTTTCTCAGAGACTGCTAATTGTCTTCAAAGTCCCTTTCCCATTCTTCTTTAGTAATAGAATTTTTAGCTGAGGACAGGGATGCCCAGAATAAACACTACACTTCACAGTCTCTCTTGAAATGAGGTTTGAGCCATGTGTCTACCTTCTGGTTCATGAGATGTCATCTGAAATGTCATGTGCAGGGCACCTGGGTGGCTCAATTGGTTGAGCAACTGCCGTCGGCTCAGGTCATGATCCTGGAGTCCCGGGATGGAGTCCCACATCAGGCTCCCAGCTCCGTGGGGAGTCTGTTTCTCCCTCTGACCTTCTCTCCTCTCATGCTCTCTCTCACTCTCTCTGTCAAATAAATAAATAAAATCTTAAGAAATGTCATGTACCATTTGGGGAAGAGTCCTTGAATGAAATGTGTGCTTTCCCTCCACCCCCTTTCTTTCTCCTTCTTCCTGACTAAGAAGCAGAAATAAGGGCTAGAAGTTGAGCAGTCCTTTTGGATCATGAAGACAAAGGTCACACTCTTAGGGTTGCAAGCTGGAAAGCTGGAAGAAGCCAAGATCCATGACAACTTTGTAGACCTTGCCATGCCAGTTGTAAGCCTCTCCTGTCTGGATGTTTTACAGGACAGCAACATGGATATTTAAGCCAATATTCATTTCAATTTCATGGGAGAGCCAAATCAAATCTCAACTGACATGCAATTCGTGTCTCATTCTTGTTGTGCTTTGCCTCAAAGGTGAAGAATTTATACTACATGCTCTTCCCTAGATACACATGACATGATTTCTGTAAGTGAACTGTTAAGCTTTGAGTCTTATGTTGTTTTAAGATCGTTCAGTCACATAAAGCTCTAGTTCAATGGCCATGTCAGTGCACATTTCCCAGGAGACACCTATGAGTGTGGCAGAACCCATTTGTAAGAGGAAAAATTTAGAAACCACCGATGGACGTGGTGAAATAAATTGTGGTAAATTCCTGCTAGTGAATATTACACGACAGTGAAAATGCATTAACTATAGTCGCAACATTATTAATCAATCTTAGGAACATGACATTGAACCAAAAGAGTAAGTCAGAAGACAACATGTAAATTCAAAAGCAAATAAACCTAGCTTAAAGTTTAGGCCCAAATGTATGGGTAATAAAGTGTGTAGAAAAGCAAGGGTATGACAGAAGCAAAATTTAAGAGAATGGTTACTACTGAGGGGACAGTTGGGGGGTAGGATGGAAGAGGAACACGTAAGTTAAATGTCCGTCATGGAGGCCTTTTAGCTCTGGGATTGAAAGGTGTGTCTGGGTGGTTTATTATGTTATTATAATACATACAGTATCAATCATTTAGATGAGGTTTACGTAAGGACCGAAGAACCAATCATAGTCCGTGATTCATGGCGCACTAATAACATGAATCAAGATTATGATTAACCCAGTCGTGTGCTTCTGAAATTCACAAAGCGAACTTATGAAGTTGCCTATTAGGCAGGCCTGGTTTTATTTCCATAAACTAGGCAATAAGCACGGACGCATTTCTATTTGTATACCCAACTGTTTCCCTATCCAGGTTTTTAAAAATAAACTTTTAATTTTAGAATAGTTTTGGATTAAAAAAAAAAGTTGCAAAAATGGCACAGAGTTGCTGCAAACCCCCCCACCAACCACCAACCCCGTTTTCCCTACTGTTAACATTTTACACGGCTATGGTACATTTGTTCCAATTATGGAGCCGGTGGTGGTACATCATTATCGACCCTAACCAGATTGTAAGCTTCCTGAGAGCACGGCTCGTGCACTCAGCATTCCCTAGCATCGTGCCTCTAGTCGACTTCACGCGTGTGGAACTGATGAGGAAATTAAACTCACGAAATGACTAAATTGTCTGCAAAAACAATCTCCATATTTCACGATCATTTATCATTTGCTTTAAGTGGCTAAAGCTGCTTTGAGATAGAACCCCTGAGCTAAGTTGGGTTTAATGTTCTTAAAAGTCATTGTTTCTGAATTATTTACAAGTGTTCTCATTAGAATGAGCGCAGGGAGCCGAATGCTAAAGTGGGTATTATTTTTTTTCTTCCCTCCGTTTCTTTTCTAAATCAGGTCACAGAAAATGGATGCTATTTCTTTAAATAATATAACCAAGCTGATCCCTGGATTACAATTAGGTTACGTAACTTGCTTATGAGCTGCTTTTCATTAAGACTTGCAGTGGGCAATGGGGCTTTACATTTCAGAGCAAAGCTGAGAGAACAATCCTAAAAGCCAGAACACAGGCGGCGTCAGAGGCAGGGACAGTAATAACATCGGCACGGGAATGAGTTCAATGTAGGCGGCTTCTTTTCTCTTTAAATCCTTAAAACGTCCTTTGTCCTACCAAACTCCCTGGTTCCAAAGTCATCTAAAATATAGGAGCTGAGGGTCCTCACCGGGAGGGAAGATCACCCGTGCTGGTCCCCAGGAGGCTGAGCAAGGAAGAGTCCTCTAGGGAGGACATTCTCAAGTTTCTGCAGAACCGTGGCTCAGTTTCATTTCTTGCAGAACACAAATTACTAGGAAACAGTATTTTTAAAAAAATGTGGCCAAGGGAGGTAGCAAAAATCCCACTGCCCGCCTATAACTCTATCTTTGCAAATTGGCATTGCAAAGGTACAGGAAGTTCAAGTGTGGAAGGTGTCAGGAAACAAGAAGCTTGATGTCAAAGGAAGCAAGTCAGAGGAGATGCTGGATGGGGGTTCATCAGAACACACGAACATCTGCTCTCAGAAGTGGAGAGAAAGCCAACTTTCCCCATAAGGAAGTTGTTCGTTGTTGTTATGCTGGGTACTCACTGTAGGACGAGACCATTTTTTGATAGAATATAAAAACCACCTCCTCATGGAAGATGACACATGCTGGAAATGGAAGGTTTACAAGTTAGGGTCAGCAGCAAAGCCCTTTTGACAATAAGTGAGCAGGGAGAAGCTTCTGCTGGGGAGAATGAATCAGGACAGGCTCGAGGAAAGAAAAGACAGTGTAACGCCCAAATTCTACCACATGCAAAATTCTTTTTTTGAAACGGAGTCACTGCATAGTGATTAAAATAGCAATCAGGAACAATTAAATGAACTTGGAGCCCTTTATGTACTTGAAGAAACACCTGCCATTTACTATCTGGGAACAGCCAAAGGGTAATTCTTTAAGCAGTTAAGCAGTTAAAGCTTGCTTCTTTTGATAAATGTGATCCTTTACAAATTCCCAAAGTCAGGATGGTGTTTTATTATACAGCGCTATAAAATAATGAATACAGAGAAGTTTATTTCTTCTAACTTATACCTAACTTGAAAGAATTACGGTTAACTTTCAACTACTAATATTTAATATCTATAGGTAACTTTTATAAGTTTTTAAACTTGAAGATAAACCTTTAACTATCAATAATACCACCAATGTAGTTGTAAACCGCATGCTTGAATGCAAAGCAGTTAATTCATTCTAATGGTATTGCACATTAATCTTGGCTTCAACGAAAACTTGCCTAAGCCCTGTTGGTTGCTGGGGAGTCTTTGATTCTTGTGTGTGTGTCTAATTTACTAATGAACTTGGTGTCATTTAGGGCTGAAGCAAGCACATCTGAACGGGTCTGGCTGCTCCTGGGCAGCTGGGGAAGGGCACCCACAGTGTTCTGAACAGAGTTGGAAGAACACCAGAGCTGAGATGAGTCAGAGCCTCTCAAAGTGTGTGGTGAGTCAGAATCAATGCCCCCCACCCTACCCCAGCTGTAACAAAATAAAATAAAATAAAATAAAGTTGGTGTGTATGTGGGGGGGTGGATTCTAGAAAGGAAGCTATGAAGGGATGTACCACACCACTAGTCTCTCCCTGTTTTCCTTTATCCCTCGAGTGCTGTGGGCCCTGACCATTCCTAAGAAGGCACAGATCAGAGACTGCACTCTGTGACTGCACTCAAGTGACGGCCAGAAGGAGAGCCAACAAGGCTAACTCTGATTCTGACTGTAGCATGACAAACAGTAAGAAAGGGGGCCGACTGGCCAGCACCTGCCTGTGGGGTGTGATCACCAGCAATGAATCTTGGGGACCCGGCAAGTGGTTCCAGGAGTCGGGGAGATGCATCAGGGATCCTATCTGAGCCCTGGATCTTAGAGACTTGGGTTAAGTTTAATTCCTTCCCAGTCACTTACGCGTGTGTGATATTGGACCAAGTCACTTAAACACCCTGAGCCATATCTCCTTTACCTGAAGGGAGTAATATGCCTTCTCTTTAGGCGGTCGGTTTGGTGGGATCGGGGGAGGAGACTGCAGGTTGCTAAACAGGATTTCATGGTATTGTTTGGTTCAACCCTGGGCCTAAAATGAAGGAGATACTCAGTAAAACATGTGCTGAATGATTACCTAAGTGATCCTGCCACTGCGTCACCCGGGTGGGGCTGTGCTTGATGCCTGGTGGACGTGTTTCCCAGGACAATTTCCTTAGACCCTCCCACATCCCCCAGAGATCAGGAGCTGTCTGTCTTCTAATCTGGGAATCATCTATGTCCTATGAGGAAACATTACAAGTTTAGCTACATAATATATCAAAAGGCTCTGTCCAGTAACCTCTTGATGTATACGATCTTCCCCAAAATGGCTCCCTCGCCAATATACCACCACTGAAAATTCACATTGTAGTGATGGTGAGAAAGCCAGAGGCTTTTGAACCTCGTTTCAGGATCCATGCTCATTTTGGAGAAGTACCATTCAGCATTTTACTGAAGGTTCCTCCTCTAAAAGGCTTTGTTTTGGGTCCACCCAACAGAAAGAATTGCAGATAAGGCACCAAAGCCCTATCTAAAACCTACAATCTAATAGGAGGAAATGACTGTGCAGACACGCGTGTGTACAGAGGCAGGCCGTAGGGGGGAGAAGTGGGAAGACAGAGTCTTGAGACTGTCTTGCTAATTTCTGTCATTCTCACAAGGCCTATTGTTCTGTTGTGCCCAAAATAATGATAATAATAATGCTAATGAGGTAGTAGTAATCATGTTATTGCGAGCATCCTGAGTACTGAATGGCATACCAAACGCTGTGATCAGAGCTTCAGGTACCCATACACTGCTTCCCTTAATTTTTACAACTCTGTTAGGTAACTTCTCTCGCTGAACCAGATTCCAGATAAGGGAATTCAGGCAAAGATTTTTTTTTTTTCCTCCCCCTCTGGGAGATGCTAATGACAGTCATTTGCTTCTTCATCTGAATTTCAGTACCACATAAAAATTTGGGAAACAAAAATGGAAGAAAACTTTTGATTCTAGATGCTTCTAGAAAGGGGGAAAGAAGAATATTACCATGACCTGAGTGGTGACTATGTGCCCTGCACTTTCACATATATGATGTCATATAATCTTCATTTCAAGGGGAAGAAACAGAAGGTTAGAGAGGAAGGGAAGGTTAGGTTGAGCCCAGATATGCCTGACTCTTAAGTCCATGATGTTTCCATTCTATCGGTGAAATTCTGGCTCTGCCACTTACTACCTATCAAAGTCACCTACTTTTCCAAACCTTAATGGTAAAAGGGTGATGAAATGCTTGCCCCTCTAGGGCAATAAGAAAGGGGACATTTTGAGAAATCATGTAAACTAATTGGGGTGGTCTAAAAACTGAAACAGGGACCGATCCCAAATAATTCAGCAAATTATTCAAATTCAGATAAAAGAGATATAAATAGAACTTTTTTTTTCTTTAAGTCAGGTATCAGGGTGCCCGGCTGGCTTGATTGGTAGAGTGTGTGACTCTTGATCTTGAAATCATGAGTTTGAGCCCCACATTGGGTGCAGAGATTACTTAAGAATACAAAAAAAAAAAAAAAAAAAAAAGTGTTACTATACCAGTTTGACCAAACTGTTGGGAGTATGGAAGAGTTATTTCTGTTGTTTGGGTGAGCCATGGAAGAGTCCATCTAGAAGGTGACATTTGAGCCAGACCTTGAGGATAAGTAAAAAAAAAAAAAAAAAAAGGAAGGAAGTAGAAGGACGGATGTAAGGAGAAATGAGAGAGGCAAAGACATGGAGGTGTGAAATAGTGTGATGTGTCCAGGACACAGTGAGCTGTAGAGAAGGACCAGGGTTCCAGGGACTCTGAGCTTAATAGATGATGAGCCTAGAATGATTGGACCAGACTGAGAAGGCCTTGAATGCCACGCTAAGACCTTTGGACATAATTCTGTAGACAACTGGGAGCCACCAAGGGTGACTACCCGAAGAATCCACAGGGACAAAGAGTCTGAGCAGGGCCTTTTGCCATCCTGTTCTTGTGATAATCACAAAGTCCCATGTTCAGAACATCACAGTCTGTTGCCATGGAAATAGTAATGGGCCTCACTATGGGAATAAATTATCCTCATCATTATACCTTTCTTCTAAGGAACTCAAAAGTGTTTGTTGTATGTGTTTTCTTCTCTTTCTCTCTCTTTCTTTTTTTTATTTCTTTCTTTTCTTTTTTTTTTTTTTTTTAATAGAAACACCAGATGGTGGTTGAGGGAAAGAAGAAAGCCTAAAGACTGTTGAATTAGAGGAGATTTCAAAGGAATGGAAGGAAAAACACAAGTTGAATTTTGAAAGGTTTAATCAAAACAGATGGCAGAATACCTCAGCCTGAGGGAAGGGGAAAATTGTCTCAGAACCCATCTGAAGTGGGAGCTTCTTCACCCTTGCTTCCTGGGTCCCTGTCTGCTGCCTCTCTTCTCAAGCTGGGTAACAAGGAAGCTCTCAGCACACTCGTGTGTGTGTATGTGTGCATACATATACACGTGTGCACACATGTGTGAGCCTAGGACATAACATAAATGACAGAAGAATTAACATTGTTGCAATGTTTTTTAAATTAGGTTACTATAAATATTGATTTATTATGCATGGGATCTTTATTTTCAGAAAAAAAATTTTTTTAAATAATCAACAGATCGTTTTACTATCTTCACAAAACTGTGCCTGCTGTTTCCACTCAGGGGGTAGAAGGAAACTATTATTTTTGTGTATCTAATTTGTACACACTTTTCTATATCACTGTATTTTAATTACCTATTTTAATTCAGTGTTTGGAATAGAATAATCCTCTGAGGTAGGCATTGTTATTCCTTATTATAAAGGAAGACGAGGCCCATGGAGATTGCAAATATTATTTGGAGTCTGGTTAGCCCAGGCATTTTCCAAAGTTCCAGAAAATTTCTGGCATTGCCACTCTAGAACTGAGGAAAGCCGGGCAAGTTATTCATCCTCTCTGGGCCTCAGTTTCCTCTGTACGACAGGAGGAAAAGTCTGCCTCTGGCATTCTTCTTCAGAAGCATGGACAAGCTGTGGGACCTGAACATTCTCTGAAGAATGCGAAGCATTAGGCACATTTTCTGATAGTCTGTGCTCATCATTTGAGATCTCTGAGTCCCTGTCTGGCTAGGCTGCCTGGGTTATTCTGAGAGGACCGACTGTGTTCTGAAGATTGAAATATTTACATAAAAAACAAAAAAAATGTGTAAAATGCAAAAGGCAGGGAGAAGTTGGGGCACTGGGTTGGCCGTAGTGGTTATATTTATACAACATGGGTTTAATGGGTATCTACTACATGCCGGGCACTGGGCTCATTGGTGGAGCTACTACCATGAACAACATAGGGGTTGGCTATCCTAGAGGGCATAGAGAAAGAGGAGTCAGGCAAGAATTCCTACCTGGAAGCTGCATTTAAAATAAGCCATTATTAGGGACACCTGGGTGGCTCAGTGGGTTCAAGCCTCTGCCTTCAGCTCAGGTCATAATCTCAGGGTCCTGGGATCGAGTTCCGCATAGGGCTCTCTGCTCAGCAGGGAGCCTGCCTCCCCTCCTTCTCTGCCTCCCTCTCTGCCTACTTGTGATCTATCAAATAAATAAATAAAATCTTTAAAAAAAAAAAAGCCATTATTCTCCATGAAGGATTACCTTCCTGAATCTGTATCTCGTATCTTCTTCAAGGAGGGAAGGAAAGCTGTATCACTTTTAACCTGCTCTCCCAGTGAAGCACGTGTCCCCACTCATTTTGCTTCCTTACCGCACACAATGCTTCTCAGCTTCCTGACTATTTCTGAGGTTTCCATATGAACCACACATTAGAGGGATGGGGCAAAAAACGCTGGCGTTTGAGTGCTTTATCATGCTGCCTTTTATGGACCGCACTCCTTCATGGAACTGTACTAGAGGTTGATAACCCAACCGTCTGGCTGCACGTTGTGGTTTTGCTGTGAGCTGGGAATGGCAAGAGGCGGTCGAGGCAGCTCCAGTGTAATGGGGAGGGAGAAGGATTACAAAGAGGTCCAGCCCGGGGATGGGCCAGCTCCTTTGCTTCAGGATGATCTTGAGTTCTTCCAACCTGCTAATATTTTTTCATAAAAATCTATACCTTGGGGTGCCTGGGTGACTCTGTCAGTTAAGCAGCTGCCTTCAGCTCAGGTCATGATCTTAGGGTCTTGTGATTGAGCCCCACATTGGGCTCTCTGCTTGGTGGAAAGCCTGCTTCTCCCTCTCCCTCTGCCTGCCACTCCTCCTGCTTGTTCTCTCTCTCTGTCAAATAAATAAATACAATCTTAAAAAAAATTAACATATACTCTAAATGCAACAATTTAAATTTAATCTAAATTTAATAATATATGACAGGCAGGCGATCCATTAAAAAAAAAAAAAAAAAGCTTTACCTTTTGGTGTGGATGTCTCTAACACATTCTCTCTCAAAGTCCTTTATTGTTTCTCTGTCCCACTCTGCTCCACCTATGTCATTCTGTGCACCACCAAGTTTTACTGAAGCTTAAGCAAATTTAGAAGTGTGTCTTTGTGGTGGTTCACAGACCAGTGGGACCAGTGGGACCTGTGGGAAAATAACAGAACCTTTGCTGAGGAAGAGAGCTGAGGTAGATCCAAGGAAGTATATCCCAAAGAGGTTATAAATGGCAGGAGGGTTGGAGAAATTTGGGAGAGCCTGTAACCAAACAGGGCTTGGAAAAGCCCAGAACGGCAGCAGTTGGGAGCAGAGAAGTGGAAAGGGGGTAGGGGGGGTGGTCAGGGAGGCAGAAGCCATTAGAGAGAACTTGTGCATTTTTCTGACCACGGCAGATTCATTTTAAGGCAACAATAGAAGGACTTAAGGACACCGGCCATGGCCTTGGAAAGAATTTGGGATTTTATTCTATTAGTTATTGGATTGGATGTTAGGTGGGACCGAGAAAGAGGAAGCAAGGAGTCAAGAGATGGTACCATTTATGGAGGTGAAGCATTTTAGATAAGAACCAGGATCCTGGACTCTGAGTCATTTTATTTTACCTTTGTTAAGTCCGCATTGTGTTTGGATGCAGGAGCCTGAGACTGAGAAGAGATTTGGGTTGGAAAATGAATTTGAGAGTTGTCAACATGGAGATACTTAATGCTGTTTTCTGGTGTAATCATCCAGGGAGAGAGTGTAAAAGTATTATCATTTGCATTTTAAAAGATGAGAAAACTCAGGGTAGGGGGAAGTTAAGTAACAGGTCAGTATGCCCATTCTGCGACCAGCAATTGGTGGAACCAAGATTCAAACCAAGGCTCACTGATGGGCCTAAAGAATAATTACTGTCATTTTTGTAGCTATTTTTGGCTATTCTGTCTTGCTGAGGTTAAGGGTTTGGCTCTATTGCATTTATGTAAAACCAGCTTCGTACCCTAAATAGCCCCCATAAAAATCCTCTGCATGGGTAGTCCAGTGCCCTGGGAAACCCCCAGGCTCTGCCTCCCACCTGTCATTACAAACCACTTGCCTTGTCCTGGGACCTCAGTTCCCATCCCTTGCCCAGCACCTGGTTATTTCTGACCCTTAGCCCAGATCCTTTGGCTTGGCACTTCCGTGGGACTTTCTGTTTGGCATGCTCCCAGCTTTGCCCATGCATGCTGTCTTTCCCTTGGCTCCATAAGTCATAGCCCATGGGCCAGTCTTTCCTCATCTCTGAGCTTAGTCCTGGATTCCAGATCCCGAAAGCAAGTAGGGTTCCCTGGGTGCTTGAATGTCTAAGAGGAAACGACGCAATTTCCTGTCTCTGCCCCTTAATATATATTCTTTCCATTGAGGCATCCTGGATATATTCTTCTTATTCCTGTCTTATTATTCCAGACTTGGGCTAATCTAGTAAGATACGATTGATCTTCATTTTATTATCTTGGCTCTTCTGAACCTTTTTTTTTTTTTTTGCTTTTCGCTTCTATCTGTCTCTTATAGACTTTTATACCTTCTTATATTTTTAAAAAATATTATTATTATTTTTTAAAAGATTTCACTTATTTATTGATTAAGAGAGAGATTGAGAGAGAGCAGGGAGAGGAGCAGAGGGAGAGGGACAAGCAGACTCCCCGCTGAGCATGGAGCCCTACACAAGGTTCTATCTCACAATGCTGAGATCATGACCTGAGCTGAAATCAAGAATCGGATGCTTAACCGACTGAGCTACCCAGGTGCCCCATACCTATTTTTAAAAACCTTTTTTCTTCTTATTTCCAGGTGTCTGTTTTTCTTGAAGACTTTTCCTCATTTCATTCCTGTGTGTTGCTCTCTCCCATACCATATCTGCTTATTGATAGCTTCAACTTCAAAAAAAAATAGTTTAAACTTCACTGTTTGCTTTCAATGTTGACCAATTCTCATTCTTGTTCTGAGATGTCTTCTTACAATCCACAAATATTGTCTGGGGAAGGGTCAGGTATTCAGTCAAGTGTTTCCTTCATTGCTAAGTGCAGGTTGACCTTCAGGTCAAATTCACCTATTGGTTATTTATGGTCAGCATAAAGCTGACCATACCAGATGGTCTGGTAGCCACACTGGCCAGCCATTGAATGTTTTAAAGATCACCCTGGCTAAAATATACTAATATTTCTAGAATAGAGGCATGCTGAGAATGCCACCTGTTAACTTTAGTTGGCTAGAGAACTCATTGACTCTAAATGTCAGCTTATAAGGCTCCTGGTGGCCCACTGAACTCTTATGTTCTTTCTGGAAATAGGGTGGTGAAATAAACACATCAGAATCCCAAACAGAAGGTTTATAGGACTTCCTTGCTGGGGATTGCTGCTGCTAGGACTACCCCAAGAGATGAGATTTCCCTTGCCTTTGTTTAAGGCTTCTCAACCAGGGCACCTTTGACCTTTGGGGCAATAGAAGAATCTGCAGGGGTGCCTGGGTGGCTCAGTAGGTTAAGCCTCTGCCTTCAGCTCAGATCATGATCCTAGGGTCCTGGGATCGAGCCCCGCATCGGGCTCTCTGCCTGGCGGGGAGCCTGCTCCTCCTCTCTCTCTGCCTGCCTCTCTGCCTGCTTGTGATCTCTGTCTGTTGAGTAAATAAACAAAATCTTTAAAAAAAAAAATAGAAGAATCTGCAGGTGCAAGGGGGAGGATTGCTTGAGAAACACAATCCATATTAGAATATACTTTTATATTAAAAAATAAATGGAATTTTTTGTTTTCATTATGGGAACTAAAGAAAGTAAAGATGCACACATGCAGAAAATGAAATAATTTCAGTAGGGAGGCCAGGGAGAGGGCATGATTTTTCTAATTGTTGTTGTTATGTGACATGTAACAAGACAAGAAATACATTTTACACCTCAATTGAATACACATTTGTGTGTGCGTAAAATGAAAACAAATTTTTTTAGACAGTTCTTATTCTTTTTTTGTTTTTAAAGTGCTGGTCGTGACCACCTACACTGACTATAGGATCCATGGCTTGAAAACATTTCCCTCAGGTGGCAGTGTTAAGTCTTGAGGGAGGGTGACATTTTTAAGCTTATTAATTATTTTTTTAAAAAAGCTTTTTTTGTTGTTGTTTGAAGTTGACTTGGCCCTTCAGACTGCCAACTTCCTTCTCTTCTCATCTTCCCAGGGTCCCTGTTACGATTACTTTCTTTGATCCCAACTTGTCCAGGCAATGTGTGACAGACAGTGTGGAACCAGTGTGCTACAGAGTGTGGAAATCTTAGGTTATGTATCCCAGGGAGCTGGTCAATGGTAGGCACATGGTTTCACGACTTAAACCTAAACTTATCTGACCACCTACTGAGAGCTTGATGAAGAAATTGATTAATAATAAATATGTAATTCATTCGCTTTATCTTGTGATTTTTAGTCCTATCAGGTAATGTTCATCTCTAATTCTCCACAAAAGTCCAGTTCTGAGCTCACCTAGCTGACAAGGAAGCAAAGCTCCATTTTCCGGACATGCTGGAGGTCTCCCCTTCCCACACGGGATGTGTCCCGTTCCTCTCAGCCTCTTGGAATCCAAAGCAGCAGTCTTCTGCTGATCCCTCCACTCCTCAACATTTCCTGTAGCTGTCTCTCTTGCTGGGCTTCCTCTTAATCTGCTGTTTAAGTTAACCTTTTTCGAAGAGGGACCTTCTGATCTTTTCTCCTATTTCCTGAGCCTCTAGCTCCTGTATTCCTTCCACCATTCCCTTCCCCAGAAGGTAGGAGCCCAGACCAGAAGTATCATGTACCAGCCCAATTTCTTCAATCCAGTCTGATGTTGTGATTTTTCCTAGTCTACACCAATAAGATTCATTGCCACATTTCAGATTGGTGGGAGAAGGAAGGGACTACCTTATGGGCTCTGAATAGAGACAGCTGCCCAGTCTGCCTATTGTAATTACTGGGGGGTGGGGGCAAGGGCCCAGTGCAGAGTTAAGAGCATAGATTTTTGGAGTCAGGCACACTCCCTAATGGCTCGTGACCTTTCTGCCTCTTTTGGCCTTTGGTGGTAATCCTGTTGCCTACTTCACAGAGACATGGTGAGAATAGAAAGAAAAAAACGCAGGTAACACAAGTTCTGGAGCCTAGTGCATACTCAGTGAGTGAAGCTATTATCAGCTCTCGTCTCTGGGAAATGTACATTATGATAAGGGTTGTCCACACACTCGAAGTGAAATGGGAAGGTCTTCTTCCTTGCGTGAAGTACCTCCTGGGGGCTTGTGGCTTCTCTGCTTCTCTCTGCACATCTGTTTTCCTCCATCTCCTGACAGCTCCCTCTGCCATTCCATCTTTTCTTGCGTCTTCAACTCTGGTTGGCAATTTCAGCCCCCACTGCCGTGTTTTTTCAGTCCAAAGACGCAGGAGAGGGAAATGGGCTTGCCCAGTTCACCTTTTGGCATCAGACCTTGTGGGTAGGATGGTCCTGAATCCGGGGCCCACTTCTTCCATCATTCACCATGTGGCTACTTTTGGAAGGACGGGTGGTGTGGAGTCTCCCGGGGACTTACTCGAGAAGCTATACTTGGAAGAGAAAGTAGAAAATGTCTCTAGTTGAGCTTCAGGTTCAACATATATCCTTGTTTCAATCTAAAGAGTCCTAGTAGATGACAATAAAGTTCTACCAATGTGATGAATGGTGCAAAAGTCACCATTTCACCCACTTAATAAATGGGAGGGAACATTTGCTTTATGAAAAGGACTCTGCTTTCCATTAGGAACCATCATACGATTTCTTCAAATAGCAGCTGATTTTATGCTTCTTATGATTGCCTGTAACTTTCTTTCAGGAAAAGTAAGTTGTTGTTTTTTTTTTGTCACCACCCCTTTTTCTATGATACTCAGCCTAGTTCATTGATTTACATTCTTAGACATATACCAATCTTTTTTCTCCCACTAGTTTAATTATTGCATCCAGCTAGCCATAACCTCTCTTTTTATGTTCCCACTTTATTCTTTATTTTCTACTTACTCTTCTTTAAAAATTAATTATTTCTATTAACATATAATGTATTATTTGCCCTAGGGGTACAGCTATATGAATCATCAGGCTTACACACTTCACAGCACTCACCATAGCACATGCCGTCCCCAAGGTCCATAACCCAACCACCCTCTCCCGACGCCCCTAACCCCCAGCAACCCTCAGTTGGTTTGCAAGTTAATTTGTCTCCCTCCTGATCCCATCTTGTCTTGTTTCATTTTTTCCCTCTCTACCCCCTAAGCCCCCCATGTTGCCTCTCCAATTCCTCATATCAGGGAGATCATTTGATAATTGTCTTTTCCTGATTGACTTATTTCGCTCAGCACAATACCCTCTAGTTCCATCCATGTTGTTGCGAATGGCAAGATTTCATTTCTTTTGATGGCTGCATAGTATTCCTGTGTGTGTGTGTGTGTGTGTGTGTGTGTGTATGATATATATATATATATATATATATATATATATATATATATATCTCATCTTCTTTATCCATTCATCTGTTGATGGACATCTAGGTTCTTTCCATAGTTTAGCTATCACGGACATTGCTGCTATAAACATTCGGGTGCACATGCCCCTTCGGATCACTACATTTGTATCTTTAGGAAAAATACCCAGTAGTGCGATTGCTGGGTCGTAGGGTAGCTCTATTTTCAACTTTTGGAGGAAACTCTATGCTGTTTTCCAGAGTGGCTGCACCAGCTTGCATTCCCACCAACAGTGTGGGAGGGTTCCCCTTTCTCCGCATCCTCTCCAACATCTGTCGTTTCCTGACTTGTTAATTTTAACTCTTCTGACTGGTGTGGGGTGGCATCTCACTGTGGTTTTGATTCGTATTCCCTGCCTACTTACTCTTATACCTTTTTTCCCCCTCATTTCAGTCTTACTTGTTTTTGCTATCTTCTGTGTACTTCACACTGGTGGACATCCAAGGATGCAGATGAATGAGCCTCCAGGAAGAGCTCTCCAGTGCTGCAGCAGTCACATCCAGGCTTCCAGAGCCCAGAAAGACCAGGACACTGTCCCTCAGGTGTCTTCTATAGATGCTGTACCATGCAAGGGCTAATAAGCTTTAGTTCCACAGTGAAGTCCACACTCTAAAATTGTTATCAGGAACATGGAAGACCTGACCCCTTCCAGAAACATGTTCTTGTTCTATATAATGGCCCTGACTCATTAACTCCCGACTTCACCCCCTAACATCTGGCTTTCTCCACTTGGATATTATTTCAACATCTTAGCACATTTACTTATTTAATTTTTAATTTTTAAAAAAGATTTATTTGTTTATTTATTTGAGAAAGAGAGAGAAAGAGAGAGAGAGAGAGAGCAAGCTGGAAGAGGGTCAGAGGGAGAAAGAGAATCCTGACCTGAGGTCATGACCTGAGCCGAAACCATAAGCCATTTGCCTGACTGACTGAGCCACCCAGGTGCCCCTCCCCCCCACCTTAGCACATTGGAAATGGAATTTACTATATTCTCCCTCAAACTCTATCCCTTTCTGGCTTCCTTTCTGACAACAATGAGAACGATAATGGTGAACTGTGCTGCCTCCACTCCTGGAGGACATTGTCAACTGTGCTGCCCTTTCTCACAAATCATCTTATTTGTGCCTCACAAAACCACTTGGAGGCTGACAGCAGCACCTGACAGGCGAGGAGACAGCCCAAGAGGGAATGTGACCCATTCAAAGTGACAGAGGTGGGCCTTCTGACTCTTGGTTCCGAGCCTTGCACTAAGCCACCTAGTGCTAGCCTCATGTTGTTTCTGTTCCTTCCTGTTTCAGCGTGCCCCATATCTAACACATCACAAAGTTCTCCTGAGTTCTCTCCTGCGGTGCCCACACTCACTCACTATCAAACCCGTTCAACAACTGCCTCCTGGTGCGGGTCCTCATCTGTTCCCTCCACAGCCACAGCCAACACCTCTCCTTTCCCATTCTTCCCTTCTGCTCTCACTCATCCCGAAGATGTGTGTTGGGACATGAGGCGGATCTGACACATTTTTTTCTTTCACAGCTTCTCCCCTCTTTTGCCATGTCTTTCTGAGGTCTCATTCTGGCTTCCAAGCAGGACTGAAGCATGGGTCTCATGTCCAGCAGCTGCTAGGACAGTGGCACTATGTTAGTAATACCTACACCGGTTTGAATAGTAAAATATCTGTGGCTAATTGGAAAAATTGTATGTGTAGATATGCTGTTCTCATGATATCACTCCCTTGTGGCCTACATCAACCTCCTATTTCCTATTTTGGAAAATTCAAAATAGGCCCTAGATCCAAGCCTGCCCATGAATTGTGAACTTGCTAACTTTGCCCTAGGTACCAAAGCGATGCAGCGCTTACACTGTCTGGGCCAAGACTCAAAGATGCATGTAGCCAGGGCCTCCCTTCAAGGGTAGATGAGGGAGACATCAATTTCAATGATGCCAGAAATTTCCTAAGGAATAGGAAGATAACTAACACTTACTCTGCACTTTTTTAAAAAAAAGATTTTATTTATTTATTTGACAGACAGAGATCACAAGTAGGCAGAGAGGCAGGCAGAGAGAGAGGAGGAAGCAGGATCCCCACCAGGCAGAGAGCCCGACGTGGGGCTCAATCCCAGGACCCCAGGATCATGACTTGAGCCAAAGGCAGAGGGTTTAACCCACTGAGCCACCCAGGGGCCCCTATTCTGCAATTTTTGATGCCACCACCAAGTCTGATATTTTATCCACTTTATCTCATCGAATGCTAATGTTAACCCTGTAAAGCAGATAATGATGAGGGGCAGGGAGGGTCCCAGCTTGGCCATCCAACCTGACCTGAGTCACAATAGTCGAGGGATAGTATCCAGAAACTGGGTAAGAAGGGACTATTTGCTTGAAGCATTAAATAGGGTCTGAGAAATGACTCATCCTAAGAAGAGTGGGGCAAATTTGGGTGAAAGTGGGACAGGGGTCATCAGTATTGTAAGCCGCCTGAAACTCACATTATCTGCTGAGTCTGCTGCGGGGCTTCTGGCTTTAATCCTAATGAGGTTGAACAAAAAGGCAGAAACAAACAAAGCCATTTCACTGGAAAGCTGTTGAGGCAAGATGTTATGACCTGAGGCACCTTTGCTGGTCAGCGTGCAGCCCCACGGGGCTCTGGCGGGACACACAGTGACCTTGAACTTGAAAGCATGGGACACCTGCACCCTCAGCCTAGGCCTTAGCCTCTCAGCCACAGGCTTTGCCCCTGATCTCACAGCTGGAAAACAGGGACGTGGCCCACTCCATGTGCTGCTTGGATGACTACAGTTCTTCAGGAATACTTACGAGACAACCACCGGTTCTGCGGTCTGTGCCCTTTCCCCACTCCCAGAGCTATCTGAATAAAGTCAAAGAGGCTTATTTCACAAACTCTATTGTTGTTGGCACATTTTAGTCACTATGCATTCCCACACCTGGCTGGGATCACCTGGGGAGCAGACCACAAACATATCTTCATCTCCATGATACGATACGGATGAGAAACCAAGGCTTGAGGAATTTGAGTAACTTGCCTAAATTAATGCAGAAAGTAGCAGCACTTGGATTAGAATGTAGGTCTCCTTCATTTCGAAGCCCATGCCCTTCCCACTATCTTATTTATTCAACAAGCATGTACTGGGTTCTTACTACCTGTCAGGCCCAGGAGGCAAACAGGAAATAAATGAGATTCTGCCCAAATGAAACTCACACTCAGTGGTAGAAGAGTGATAACTGTTCACCAAAATTCGTGGGCTCTCTTCTTCCTGGAAGTGCCATGGTTGGGCAACATTTCCCAGCTTGCTCTGCAGCTGGGTCTCCAGCCTGCTGAATAGGAGTAGAAACAGGGACCGACACTTCCATACAAGCCTCCCTCTCGTGTGTCTCTACCAACTTTGGAAGCCATGTGCGGGAAATGGCAGAGCTGTCTCCACTGATGAGGAACATATGATTCGGCCTGCTACATGAACAAGAAATCAATTTATATTGTGCTTGAAATGTTATACATTTAGGGTTTTTTTTTTTTTTAATATAGCACTCGCTATATCTTAATGGAAACATACTCCCACATGAATACTGCCTAGAATGGTTTTCTTTTTACCAACAGAACTACAGATAAACTTTCCTCCTTTTCCAATTAAATGGCTTTCTAGAGACAACTCTGAAAATCTGGGGGTTTGCATGGAAGGCGATAACCTGCTGGTGTTGACTGAAAGGGCAACACCGGCGACCTTCGGGAGGAAGCTGGTCTTGGTCCCGTGTTGCCCACAATGATGGGACAGTTCTTCCTAAGTCTGGCTCTGTATGAATTATCCCACCTTGCAAAAAGGCTTGATGCTACATTCTCCAACCAGGCTTCTTCTATCAGTTATAATGCAGGTGACATCGTTACCTCTCTCTGCCATGCTTCTGTTTTACTTTCAATTTGTTGAGAGCTTGCTTTGGGAAGATGAGTGCTACTTACTAGATGCCCACAGAGACCTTGAAAGTTATCCTAATCTTTGGACAAATCAGCAGTCAGGGACTGATTGTATGATGATTGATTGTGTAAATAATCTTCACAATCGAAATAAGTGGTGTACTATGACTATGCTTTGTTTCTAGGACAGTTTTTCTGGAAGTTAATAAGTGTGATTTTTTTTTTTTGTTTTAAATATTTTTAGTTTTCTGTGAAGCTACCATGATTTTTTCCAACCGCTAGTATTTCTCTGTCAAAGGTTTTGAAGCAGGATGATAAAAGTGCTAACTGTAGAAGAAAAGTAGATAAATTGGGAAATATTATAAGTAAGAATGTATATTCATCAAATGGCATGATTAAAAGAGTAAAAAGGAAAAACACAGAATGGGAGGAGATATTTGCAATACATGTATCCAAAAAAGGACTCAGGTCCACATCATATAAAAAACCCCAATAGATCAATAAAAGATCAATAAAAAAAATGGGCAAACGATTTCAATAGCACCTTACAAACCAGTATTTCAAATAACCATAAATATATGAAAAGGTGATCAACTTCATTAGTTGTCAGGGAAATACAAATTAACAGCACAGGGAGGTCCTATACATCTACCAGAATGGTTAAAATTAAGAAGGCAGATAATCCATTGGATCTCTTCCCCACTGCTGTTGGAAATACAAATTTGTAAACTCATTTTGGGTAACTGTTTGTACTACCTATTAAAACTGAACTTACAGAGCACCTGGGTGGCTCAGTTGGTTAAACGTCTGCCTTCTGTTCAGGTCATGATCCTGGGGTTCTGTGATGGAGCCCCACATTAGGCTCCTGGCTCAATGGAAAGCCTGCTTCTCCCTCTCCCTTTGCTGCCCCCCTGCTTCTGCTTTCTCTCTCTGTCAAATAAATAAATAAAATTTTAAAAAACAATAATAAATATGAACTTAACTTTGTGAACCAGCAGCTCCACTCCTTGTGATATACCCAACAAAAACGAATATATATACTCACAAAAGACATGTACGTGAATGTTCATAGTGGCACAATTTGCAATGCTTAAAAACGGAAAACAGGGCACCTGGGTGGCTCAGTTGGTTAAGCAACTGCCTTCGGCTCAGGTCATGATCCTGGAGTCCCAGGATCAAGTCCCACATCAGGCCCTCTGCTCATCAGGGAGCCGGTTTCTCCCTCTAACCCTCACCCCTTTCATGCTCGCTCTCTCTCAAATAAATAAAATCTTTAAAAAACAAAACAAAGCAAAGCAAAAACTGGAAAACAAATGTCCATCCACAGTAGATTGGGCAAGCAGTAATGTGCTCATAAAATACTCTACACCAAGGAGAATGAGCAGACTATTTGCAACATTATGAATGAATCTTATAAAATGCAACAGTGACTGAAAGAAAACTGATACAAAAAAAGCACATAATATATGATTCAGTTTACATAAAGCTTAAAACCAGGCAAAACTCAGGTGCCTGGCTGGCTTGATCAGTAGAGCATGCAACTCTTGATCTTGGGGTTGTAAATTCTAGCCCTGTGTTGGGCATAGAGCTTACTTAAAAACAAAAACAAATCAGGGCAAAACTCACTGATGGAAACAGAAGTTAGTTTAGTGGTTACCTCTGTTGAGAAAGAGGGCTTGAAGGAAATATCCTGGGGTGCTGGTTATATTCTATTTCACAATCTGCTTCCTTTTTTCTTTTTATTTTTTTTTAAATAAAGATTTTATTTATTTAATTGACAGAGAAAGAGAGTGAGAGAGCATAAGCAGGGGGAGCAGCAGGCAGAGGGAGAAGCAGGGTTCCCACTGAGCAGGGAGTCCCATGTGGGGCTCGATCCTTGGACCCTGGGATCATGACCTGAGCTAAAAGTAGATGCTTAATGACTGAGCAACCCAGGCATCCCCACAATCTGCTTTCTGATTACACATTGTTCACTTTATCAAAATTCTTCGAGCTGAGCACTTACGTTATGTGCACTTTCCTACATGCGTGTTATACTAGAATGAAAAAAAAATTTAAACCTACCAGATCATGTAGACGTACTGAACAAATACTGAAAATTCTAGGAAATGAGATACTTATGCGTAGAAAAGCTCCACAGTCTCTGAATTCATCATTTACTGTCAGATTTGCCCTCTGGAATGACAAATGTAGATTCCAGTGCGTGGACTTCTCCAGTGGAAAGGCACTCGAGCAGCATTTTTTCCAATCATCTATCCACACTCCTTTTTAAATTTTATTTCATCTATCTATTTTGAGCGAGTGGGCGTGTGCGTATGCGCGCACATGCGTAGTGGGGAGGGGCAAAGGGAAAGAGAGAATTTTAAGCCCCATGTGGGGCTCCATCTTAGCACCCTGAGATCATGACCTGAGCCAAAATCAAGAGTTTAACCCTTCATCTCCACCCATGCGACTCCACATTCTTTTAAAGGTGAATATTGAAGTGGAGGTGCCCAGAGCGGATATCAGTTATTTCTTGTCTGCTCGAATCTCTTCCTTGGGGGGGGGGCTGCCCCTATTTGATATGTCTGATAGGTTGTGTTGATGGGTTCAGTAACAGCATTCTGCTGTCTACGCCCAACAAGGAGGTTGATGTTTGATCTTCCCTTGGCCAGTAACACTTTTTCATCTCAGGAATTTCAATTTTGAGCTGAGACATCCAGACACAGAAGGTGATGAAGCTGCATTATCTGAAATTCTGAGCCACAGAAAGGCAGTTCACAAGGTCCTGCCACCAAGGTCCCTGAAGCTGCTTTGCTTCTCGCCTCCTCAGGCCGAATGGTCCAACAGATCCTTTCATTCTCTGCCCTGCCTTCTATCTTTCCAATCAATTAATGTTTGCCCTGGTAACAAGAGTCTATTTCTATGACTTGCCACCAAAGAACTGCTAGAGTGTCAGATCCCCAATCTGCAAGATTGAAAAACTCAATATTCTTAGGTCATCTAGGAATGATTAGGCTACACAGAAAGTATTTACATTGGCCAAATTCACAGGAATCTGATATGTAAACCATGATATTAATTTATGACTTTATTCTGTGAGCTATTTTTATTCTAAGGACAAAAACAGTCATTGTACAGAGAACATTCATCTCATTTTTTGCATTTACTCAGTCTGCACTGCCTGTTGGGCACCACTGAGAACAAAGGAAAATGACCCCGGGGGTTTTCAAAAAGATTTTCACAACTTCTGAATCACTAAGCTCTCTCACTCTATGTCTCCAGAGTTTTTAAATTTGATTTTTCTAAAATACCATTTATTTGGCCTCTGGTCAACAACCTTCAATGACTCCTGATCATCTAGAGACTGTCCAGAATCTTCCACCCTCCTCATGGCAGCCCTCATCCCAAGACAAGTCTTCCATAAAGCTCTTGTGTCCCATTCTGGTTCCTGAGGTTGTTCCTGCAGATGCTGCTTCCAGAGCCAGCTCTGCCTCAACACCTTTAGGTCAGGTTGGTTACCTCATAACTAGTTCTGCCTCTCGTTGATCGTTGATCTTGATCCTGGCCATGCCACTGTTTGTAATTCCATGGGTCCATCTTTCCTTACATCATACCCTCCCTCAGCTCCCGGACTAGGTAGACACGGTATCTGAGTTCTCCTCATTCCAGCAGGGTGTTAGGACAAGGATCAGGTCCTGAGGCCTAAGACTGGCATTCAGAAATCTCAAAAATGCTATCTACTTGCTTTACATGAACATGTCACTCTAGCTGGAATGATTATTTATTCTTTTGTTAATAGAAAAGAAAGCATTTCCAATTGTCTGCTTTTGCTTACATTGTTCTCTGTCCCAGGAATGTCTCCATGCCCCCAATTTCTTCTCTTCCTGTCTGGATCCTAGCCATCAAGCGTTCCATAATGCTCCTACAGATCCCTTGGTTCCATACAGCCCTGGCACCTCCTACTTTGCTGGTGATTCTCCCATGCCTGCCTTGTCTCTGCTAAAAGTTTTCAAGCATTTTGAAGGCAGTGACTGTATCTTAGCCTGTTTTATGAACTATCAGTTGAAAGATGTGTGCTGAGGTCCTATTCTGTGAAGGACCTGGCATTTGGGGCATACAAGGAAATATAAGACTTAGGTCCTGCCTTCAGATAGTTACAGCTCAGTTGAGCACACTTTGTCACTGTGTCCATATGACCTGCGATGAGGACCTGTTTGCGTTAGTTTGCTAGGGCTGCTATAACAAGATACCACAGACTGGGCTGTTTTCAAAAACAGAGATTTATTTTCTCACAGTTCTGGAGGTTGGAAATCCAAGAGCAAGGTGTCAGCAGGCTTGGTTTCTTCTGAGGCCTCTCGCCTTGGCTTGCAGACAGTCGCCTTCCTGCTGCGTCCTCATGTGGTTTTTCCTCTGTGTGTCTGTGTGTATATCCTCCATATATCTTTGTGTGTCTGAGTTTCCTCTTATAAGGACACTGGTCAGATTGGATGAGGTCCCACTCTCATAGCCTCCTTTTAATGTAATCATCCCTTTAAAGGCCCTTTCTCCAAATTCAGTTGCATTCTGAGGGACTGGGGTTTAGGATTTCAACATACCAATTTTGAGGGGAACTTAATTTAACATACAACCTTGTTGAATGATTGGTTAATTGTAACCTTGTAGAATAAGGCCCAGCTTCCATAAGAGGCTAAACGGCTGTGGCCATTACTTGTGAATGGTCAACTAACATGTTTCCAGGATTTTGGAAGCATTTCATCAGGAATACTTCCTTTGGTTTCATAGTACACAATACAGTGTAAGACCCAGAGAAGACCTGTTTTCTTTAAGAAATGAATAGAAGTATATAATATCTGTATTTGATTTTCTATCTGTTAAAATTAGAGGTGGAGTGTCCCGTGACCCACAGGAAACTCAGGGGAATCAGAATCTTCTCTCCAATAGTATTCTCGTGTCTGCAACTTCTTGGAACTTGGTTTTCTTCTCTTGGTCCTCCATGTCGTCCAATTTTCTTTGAGTCTTTTTTTGTGGTTAAATCTTATCCAGAAACTGGTCTGTTAGGTTTGACCATTCTGGTCATATAGGTATTGGGAATAATTATAGGCTAGTAAAGGTAATTGATGTATGGATTAGCTAAGGGCAGGCCTAGTACGGATGTGTCTGGTTCGAACGTTTGATGCATCAGGGAAGCCAGAGATTGAAGCAAGTGTCCAATATCAGGGTTTGCTGGAGTCAGGGGGACAAAGTGCAAAAAAACAGTGAGTACAGCTCTGCTCCACTGAATGGAGAAACATCGGGCTAAGAATTGATGGGGAAGACGTTGCTCTGAAAGCATGCAACATTGCTTTGCACACTCTTTCTTCCATCTGGCAAAATGGCCTTTTTAAAACAGCTCTGTTATTTTCGGAGCATCAGTGTGAGCAACAGCCATGTGCGGTCCTCATCGCCAGTACACACAGGTGCAGACACACGGGTTGCTTAGGCTTGGTCTGTCGGCTTCTGTGCCATACCAGTTGTTAAACATTTTGAATATCACCCTTGTGCATATGTATAATTTCTTTATCTTTTTTGGTAAAACTTCTATCAAGGGCACCAGCTACTCTGCTATTCAGGGTCCTCATATAAAGATTTACATGATAAATTTCACTTGGCATTCAGAACTCAGGATGATAAATAACTTTATGCTGTAGTGTACTGTTCCAATTAACATCAGCACTGAAGTCACCAGAACTGTCAGTTTCTCTACATGGCAGTGACTACTGACAATTCATCTTGGTTTCCTGGATGTCATCCAGTACATTGGCCAAAGAGGCCAGAGCAAGCATCTGTGTTGTATTTTAACCCCCTTCTTGCCTCTTTTTTTCCCTTCTTCTTTTATTTGATCCTAAACTTTTGCTATTGCACATAAGTGCAGCATTGAGAGGTTCCCTTATCATTCATTCATTCATTCATTCCTCCAACAAATATTATAGAGCTGTTACTATGTGCTAGGTATTGGACACAATGGTGAGCAAAACCTGACATGGTCCTAGTCCTTGTGGAATAAGAGTCAAATAATTAATGGCACAATAAACTGAGAAGTCATGCCCCTACTTATGGCTTTAATCTCACCCCTGTCCACCAAGGTGAATTGTCAGTAGTCACTGCCATGTAGAAAATGTAAACTATTTTCCTTTTTTGCAACTTTGGTCTTTTCTAATAAAAGATCTTCCCCTCTGCCCATCAACATGTCATTATCTCCCTTCTACGGAAATGATAATCCTCCTGTCTTCATTTAAGTTCTTGATTACCATCTTCTCTCCCCATCAACAGATTTCACAAGTGAGTTAGACTTGACCTTCTGCTGCCTACTCACTTCTTAGCCACTTGTAATCCTGCTTCTATCCCAACTTCTCCGGGAGGCCAGGTGATTGTCCTGCTCTGGGCATTAACTCTATTTGGTCAACTGAGGCCTCGTTGTCCTTTCAATGCTAACAACCAGCATCAGACAAGTTAAAATCTGCTTAAATCTGTTAAACCTTGTCCCTGAAACCTTCCCCTGACTTACCCCAGCAAAAATGCTCCCTGCCGGAAGTAACTAACTAGCTGTTTGGTCTTGGACAGGTCTCCAGACCTCAGCTTCCTTATCTGTTATATGAATAAGTTGTGCCAAGATCTCTTCCTGCCTTAGAATTTTGTGAGTGTAGGGAATTAGATGAGGAAAGAGCCAAGAGAAAGAGTGGGCCCAGTGTCTCCTGACCTGAGGGAAAATAAGAAGGTGAGGAGATAGTGAACTCTCTGATATAGCTCATGGAGAAAGGGTAGCTAGGGCTTTGGGCCATGGGCTTTCTTTCTTTCTTTCCTTTCCTTTTTTTTTTTTTTTTTTTAAGATTTCATTTATTTATTTGACAGAGAGAGAGATCACAAGTAGACAGAGAGGCAGGCAGAGAGGGTGGGGGAGGGGTAGCACGCTCCCCGCTGAACAGAGAGCCCGAAATGGGGCTCGATCCCAGGACCCTGAGATCATGACCTGAGCCGAAGGCAGAGGCTTAACCCACGGAGCCACCCAGGAGTCAAGGAGATGCTGGAGGGCAGTGATGAGGCTGGGCAATTGGGAAAAGCAGAGGGGCAAAATAAACGCTCCTGGAATCACAGCTATAGACACTCACAGAACAAGAGCTGTGTGCAGGCTCTGAGCTTGCAGACCCAAGATATGCAGAATTTGAAGTTATGTCCTTGGCACATGCTAGCTCCTTGAATGGAAACACACACATCTCCTTTCCCATCATGAAGATATATAGTACAAGCACCAACTATTGCGGTTAGTTGAATACGTGAACGTTCCCTACTAGACAGTGAGTGTTTGGAAGGCAGGGAGCCTCTCTTTCCAATCTTCATGGCTTCCCAGCTACTGTAGGAAGTTCACTTTGTTAAGCTGGACTGAAAAACATTCTTAGATTTTATTTAGCTTCCTACTGAATGGAAATTCTGAAAGTGATTCAGAATGATTAACACACCAGATTATTGTAGCACTGATGGTTGTCCTTTATATATTCTACTCAGATGAAGCCTCTCCTCATTTATTGTTGATTCATTTGTTATCCGTGTCTTCCACAATGTAAGCTTTTGAGGACAAAAATTGTTCCCACTGTGTCCCCAGTGCTGGGCACATAGTGGGCTCTTAATAAATATTTATTGGATGATTGCATGAATGAATCTCTGGATACAATCTCTGCTTATAATTCTTGTATTTGAAAATTTAGGGCCTGACGGCTTGCCTCAGGACTCAGGAGGGGAGCTAGCAATTTCCTCTTCTCTGCTCTCTCACTCTTTTCCTCTACCCAAGTGACAGAGTCTGGGCAGCCCTGGGACGTGGGAGGGAAAGAGGAATGTATCCACCCCATTAAGACTAGAGGGTGAGGCTTAAATTTGTCTGCAGCCCAGTGGCAAATGGAAATACAGGAAGGCTTGGCACAATCCCCAGAAGGATCCCTTCAGCAGGTCCTGCCTGGGGATTCTTTGGCAAGGCACAAATGGATGCCACCATGAGCTCTCACCCATGTGTCAGCAACTGGTAGGCCCCATCTTTAAGGGAAAGTTCAGATTCCTCCTTGGTCCACAGAGTTATGAAAGAATGGATTGGTGTATCAATAGCTACTAGTTGCATCACTGGGCAAAGTGCAGAAGGGTGGGTTCTTCTGAAAGCCAAAACTAATGAAAAACAAGGGCCATGGGCTTTCTTTCTTTCTTTCCTTTTTTTTTTTTTTAAAGATTTTATTTATTTATTTGACAGAGAGAGAGATCACAAGTAGACAGAGAGGCAAGCAGAGAGGGTGGGGGGGGGATAGCATGCTCCCCGCTGAACAGAGAGCCCGAAATGGGGCTCAATCCCAGGACCCTGAGATCATGACCTGAGCTGAAGGCAGGGGCTTAACCCACTGAGCCACCCAGGCATCCCAGCCATGGGCTTTCTGAAAGATGTGGAAGTCTCTGCCCTCAGTGAGCTTGCATGAGTGGAATCCACCATGCAACAGTGGTAGAAAGGGTGTCACTCCTAGTTACAATTCCTGTCATTCACAGAGAGCCTAGCTGAGCCAGGCAGACGGGAAAGTTCATCTTCAGTGGCTTTTGCCTTCCCTGTGGGATACTTACCTTTTTCAATGCTTCTACTTCCCTGAAATGGGAAGAGAACCAGCTGCTTGACTGAATTCATGGAAAGTTGAAGGTACTTGTAATTAGTTCCTCCTCCTATTCGTATTCAAGTTCCAAGAGGAGATAAGTAACAGTAACTCCCTTTGATTTGGTAACTTCCTTTGAGGAATAAGGTCTAAGGAAGGAATAAAAAAAAAAAAAAAAAAGGAGGAGGAGGAGAAAAGAGCCCAAATTTGCAATATTAGAGAATAGTAAAATCAATACGAGTGAATACTATACAACCCTTAAAAACCAAGAAGACTGAGGCACATATAGGAATCTATAAGAATCAATATTGAAAAAGAAAATTAGAGGGGCACCTGGGTGGCTCAGTTGGTTAAGCATCTGTCTTTGGCTCAGGTCATGATCCCAGGGTCCTGGAATTGAGCCCCACATTGGGTTCCCTGTTCAGTGGGGAGCCTGTTTCTCCCTCTCCCCCTGCTTGTGTTCGCTCTGTCTCTGTCAAATAAATAAAATCTTTAAAAAAAAAAAAGAGGAAAGAAAACTAGAACATAAAATGCTTTGTGCACTGATTATATGTCTGATTACTGATTTGTAAAAATATGTAAATTTTCATATTCTGACAATGTGTTCTGTATTGCTATTCTGTGTCTAGCTCAGTGCCTACACGTAGTAGGTATTTAATAATGTTTATTGAGTGAAGGAAGGAATCAGAAGTTAATTTAGAGAAATGCTTGCAATTTAAATTCATCAATTTCCTTTACTGTAAAGCTGCTTAAATGCATAACAAAAGACTTTTAAATAAGGTCATCTTTTCAATTTCATGTACAGGAAATACCAAATGTTAACAGTGGTGGCGTCTGAGTCTTGAGCTACAGGTAATTTCTATTTTCATTTATCAACTTCTCTGTATGTTCTCAATTTTCTACAATAACTGTAATCAAGGAGAAATGATTTGTTTAAAGGATCATCTTGAGACGACAAATTACAAACCCAAAGGAATGAATCTCTGTCATTGAAACTGCAGGCACTATGTGCTAAGCTTGGGGTGGGATATGCCTGGCATCTAGAAGCACACACACAGGACACCGCCAGTCCAGTCCTCCTCCATGTACAATTGGCTTTGGCACTCAGACTTCAAAAGCAAGGAGCAGCTGCTACTGGTAGTCTGATTGAAGCCTACACGTGTTAGGGAGGCATGCCTGTGTTTTAGATCATTAATGCTAGGGAAAATAAATGACATTGTCATCTCAGAAGGGTGCAAAGAAAGCATTTGTTGCAGTGTGCTTTTAGTTGTAAAAGTTTTTAAATAACCAAAACGTTTATAATAGAGATTATAATCCCTGGAATTTAGATGTAAAAACCAAAGGAATTTTATGGTACTTTCATTTTCTTAGTTGAGATCAGCATGCATGGATAATATCCATCTTAGGAGAAACAGGATGGTTGTGGAGACTAACAGTGTGAAGTGGTCATTCCAGAGAACAAGACTGTCTTTTATTTATTTATTCATCAGAGACAGAGAGAACAAGAGCACAAGCCAGGGCGGGGGTGGTGGGGGCGGGGGGGGGCAGCAGGCAGAGGGAGAAGCAGGCTCCTCGCTGAGCAAGGAGCCCATTGAAGGACTTGATCCCAAGACCCTGGGATCATGACCTGAGCCAAAGGCAGCTGCCTAACCAACTGAGCCACCCAGGCGCCCCAAGATTGTCTTTTTTTTTTTTTTAAGATTTTATTTATTTATTTAACAGACAGAGATCACAAGTAGGCAGAGGCAAACAGAAAGAGAGAGAGAGGGAGGCAGGCTCCCTGCTGAGCAGAGAGCCTGATGTGGGGCTCCATCCCAGGACCCTGAGATCTTGACCCGAGCCGAAGGCAGAGGCTTTAACCCACTGAGCGTCCCCCAAGATTGTCTTCTAAACACGATTATGCTTCCATTGCCATGGGTCCAAGACACAATGGAGCTGCATCTACTGCTGAAGAATTCACCACCACCATCCAGCGAACAGGATGACATTGCTAAGTATGCAGCTCCGATAGGGGAACTAACTAATGCAGGACCTAAATGTCTTTTAGACAAGAGCTGCTGCATGATGTATAGAGCTCAAGATACAGCAATGAATCCATGAGACCTGGCAAAGAGACCAGAAATCCTGTTATTTGATAACAGAACACTAGGACATGATAAGGTACTTATTTGACTTAAAAAATACCTACTTCCAGGGAAAAAATTTTTACCACCCAAATCAACAGCTTGGACTGAAAGAAACCAAAAATCATTATCATTTGCATGGGGTATATATACAAGGAATATTACTCAGCCATAAAAAAGTGTGAAATCTTGGTGTGCCTGGGTGGCTCAGTTGGTTAAGCGCTTGGCTCTTGAATTTGGATCAGATCATGGTCTCTGGATCATGAGATCGAGCTCCATGTCAGGCTCTGTGTTCAGTGTGTGTGTGGGGGGTCTGCCTGACAGTCTCCCTCTCTCTATTCCCCTCCCTCTGTCCCTGCCCCCACTTGTGCTCACTCTCTCTCAAATAAATAAATAAATCTTAAATCATAAAAAGAGTGAAATCATGTCATTTGCCACAACGTGGATGGTTCTAGATGGCATAATGCCAAGTGAAATACGTCAGAGAAAGACAAATATCATATGATTTTACTCATTGGTGGAATTTAAGAAACAAAACAAACGAAGAAAAGAGACAAAAAAATAGATGTTTATATGTAGAGAACAAATGGATGGTTTTCAGAGGGGAGAGGTGATGGGTTGAACTAGGTAAAGGGGATTAAGAGTACATTTATTGTAATGAGCACTGAGTAATGTATACAATTGTTGAATCACTATACTGTACACCTGAAACTAATATAACACTGTGTATTAACTGTATCAGAATTAAAATTTTAAAAATCACTGTCACGTGGAAGTATAACCATTCAATTTGCCTGACGACAGCTAACTTAATAAATAGTATTTTCAAATTGTTAAGAAGAAATTTCTAAGGTATTCCAGATGAAACCCTATGGTTATGTAATAGCTACTTCTATTTAATGCCACAGGCGAGAAGATACTAACCTCCAGCAGAGTTTAGAAGCAGCTAAAATAAAGCCAGTTTAAATAAATGAAGGGGTCACCATCCAGTCTGTCCAGCAAGGTAGACCCAGAGTCCTGATGCTTTGGAAACAATAAGAGTGTAGGGGTGTTTGTTGGGAAACACCCACTCCCTTTATCTAAACTCTATGTCTAGGTTGTAAATCAAGATGAGGTCTCTGTCAAAAAGGATCTCAACTCTCTGGGCAAGAGATGGATGCTTCATTCTTATTGATATAATTGCAAACAGCAAAGTTTCTTATATCTCTGATGGTAGAGCACGAAGTTTCGCAGTGTGTAGGAAAGCAGTAGTCCCTTGAAGAAGGCAGCTATCATGATACTTCACAGCTGCGTTATGTCCTCAGGGGACACTGCATGCTGTTCCCCGCGCAGCTGGCTTTATCTGTGCCTGTGCTTCCAGCCTGATGAATGGTGGGGAAGATTTTTACCTTCTTAGTGTGTGCTCGTTTTTATTTTCTCACGGGCAATCCTAAATGCTGAACACTCTACTGAGTGCCCTGCATATGTTATTTCATTTAATCTTTGCCATAACTGTTGGCTAGAGTCCTATTTTGCAGAGGAGGACACTGAGGTCTGGTGGTAGTGTGTTTAAAGGGGTTTGTTCAAGGTCACACGGTGAGGAAGTGGCAGAGCTGTTGCCAACCCAGGTCTGCTGGACTCCAAACATAGTCTTAATGTCTTTACTTCAAGCAGACCTGGAAATGAAAGACTATTCAAAAGCACACTGACAAAATTTATTTTGTGGGGCGGTGGCAGGCTCATGCACTATGGGGAGGATTGTAGATTGGAACAATTTTCCTAAAGGCCAGTTTGGCAAAAGTGTAGTAGAAAAAAATTAAGCCAGCAATTTGAGCTAGCAATTAATCTAGGAATTTAACCTAAGAAAATAATTTCCAACTGGACACAAGGCATGCATTAGAATTATGGTAATATTTTTAAAAATAAACACACAAACAAAAAACCCAGAAACAATGTAAACATTTTGCAGTAAGGGACTGGTTAATTGAATGGCTAAAGAAACATACAATGCATGAATATTCAGCTATTTTAATGATGAAAAGATATTTTACAGTAAAAAATACCAGATTATTGATGACCATTTATAGTGTGAGTCTATTATGTAAAATTGAATACCTTACTGTAATTATATGTGCAAATATACAGTTGATATGTGGAAAGGTGTTCACTATGTTTTTCTCTGGCCAATAGAGGTTTTTTTGTTTTTTTTTTTAAACTGCTTTGTACTTTTCTTTACTGTTTGAATATTTTTTGAATTTGTTTCATTATTACAAAACAAAAAACTATTTTAAAAAGAGTGTCAAAGTTAAGTCCTTCTTGCTTCAAAAACTGGAGTGATTTCATGTGTACTAGTCACATGTTTTATAGAACCGGGAATCAATTTTGCTTTGGAAAAAATTCAACAGGTATGTTAAAGATCCTTGAGTATGTTATAAATCCTGGACTTAGGTCAATTAGGACCTGGTCTAAAATCAGATCTAGCTGGGCTATAAAAGTTAAATGTCTTACATTTTTCATTTAAAAAATTCTCTTCAAAGCATTTTCATTTAATTGGAGTCAGTCCTACTTGTTGATTGGCATTGGTACTTGGAAGTAAAGGAACTTTCACTTAAGTAGCTAAAGCAAATGGATTTCCAAGAGGCTGACTTGGGATTCAGGAAGTAAATCTAACTATAAATCTTTTGCCCCTGTATTAATGGTTCCTCAGGGGTTAGTTGGAATTAAGGAATTGGGCCCATTTAAGAAAAGTAGATGGAACCAGAGAGGTGTTGAAAATGACTGGAAAAGAGATGACCAATTGGGAGAAATAAAAGTGGGTTGTAAGCTCATGAAAAGATGCTCCACATGACTAGTCACTAGGGAAATGCAAATCAAGACTTCAATGAAATACCTCACATCCATTAGGATGGCTATTAAAAACAACACTAACAAGAGAAAAAAAAAAACCCACAAAAAGCAAATGTGAGCAAAGATGTGGAGAAGGAACACTTGTGCACTGTTGGTGGGAATGTAAAATGGTATAGCCACTGTGGAAATCAGTACAGAGGTTCCTAAAAAAATTAAAAATAGAATTACCATAGGACCCAGCAATTCCAGTTCTGAGTATATACACAAAAGAACTGAAAGCAGGGTCTCAGAGATATTTGTATTACCATGTTCACTGCAGCTTTATTCACAATAGCTCAAATGTGTCCATTATGGATGAATGGATAAGCAAAATGTGGAATATTATTTAGACTTAAAAAGGGGGGAATTCTGCAAAATGCGACAAGAGGGATAAACCTTGAAGACATTATGCTAAATGAAATAAGTCAGGCACAAAAAGGCAGATATTGTATGATTCCCTTACATGAGGTACTTACAGTAAACAAAATCATAAAGACAGCAAGTAGAATAATGTTTGTCAGAAGCTGGGAAGGAGAGAACGAGAGTTATTGTTTAATAGGTATAGAGTTTCAATTTTACAAGATGAAAGAGTTCTGGGGATAGATGGTGGTAATGGTTGCATACCAATGCGAAGGTAAGCTAAGATGGTAAATTCTATGTAATGTGTGTTTTAGTGCAATAAAATAAAGAAAAAAAGTAGGTTTAACTGTTTTGGCAAGTGATTATGATTTGCAGAGGAAGAAGGAAAACGTCAAAGGGTCTTAAGAAAGAGTATAGCCCCAGAAAAAGAGTTCTTTCCTTAACGTCTATGGATGGTTATGGCAATAAAAATAATGTCCTAAGTTTCATTCATCACTCAACAGAATCTCAGCACTGCCTGTCTTTTTTTTTTTTTTTTTAAAGATTTTATTTATTTATTTGAGAGAGAGTGAGCAAGAAAAAGAGAGAGCTCACACAAGTTAGGGGAGGGGCAGAGAGAGGGGGGAAGCAGACTCCCTGCTGGGCTCCATCCCATTGCGACCTGAGCCACTGACTGAGTCACCCAGGTATCTCAGCACTGCCTGTCCTGAGGATGTTTTAAAGTTAATTAAGCCACTGAGCTACAGAGTGTATGTGTGTGTGTGGTTGGGGGGGGGGTGGCTAGAAGAAGGGCATGCAGGAGTTAACAGTTGAAGCGGTGGAAACAGATGAAGTCAATCTAAGTGAGATGAAAGGAGGGAAAAATAAAATCTTGAGATTATAAACATTTTATGCCTTTGTAAAAAAGGAGCAGCCAAGAAATGTGCTGGCACAGGGAAGGTCAGAAAAACAGGTAGAGGGAAAGGAGAATGATGTAGGAGAGGGAGAAGAAGAGAATTTGAAAAAGGAGGAGCTTGCAGTATCCATCCAGCACAGTAGAAAGACCCATAAGTAGGAGGACCAAAGTGTCCACTGGATCTGGCAATCAGCAGGAACTAGAGTGTAGCCCCAGCAGGAGGACAGGATCACCTCTCCAAGTGGCTCATTTGTGGGCACCTCCACACAGTCTGGACTGGACTGGAGGGGGAGGTAGGTCCTTCAAAAGGGGACAACAGGGTGAATGTGGAGATGCATAGTTTTGGGTAACTCCAGCTATTATTGGGGATGGGAACTCTGCTGGTGTCTAGAGGTCCTAATAAATCAGGTGAGGGGAAGATCTAACGAAGTGTACCTAGGGTGCCAGGAACAGGTCTTTGACAAGAATCAGTTGATTGAACATAAATGGGTGAATTTATGAGCGAATGCGGGGTGTGGGTGAAAGGTTGCTTTATGAGCAAGACAGGGAGAAGATGGATGATCGTGGGTGTGGCAGAATGGGATGCCTGCCTCGGGAGGAAGCTGCCCACTGCCTCAGAGAGATGCCAGGGAGCATGGCATTTTCACGGCGGCCAGGTTTCAGTTAGGAGGGGTGAGAAGGGTTTAAGGATTTACAGAGGTAGCTCTAGGATGGAAAACACTGGCGGCGGCAGCAGCGGCAGGACAGGACTGAAGCAGGTGAAAGCAGCTAACTGGGAGAAAGAGTGCAGGAAAAGGATAGATGTATGCTTTACAAAGCACTTCCGCAGCCAGTGACTCATTCATCCTTAGGACATCGCGGGGAGAGAGATAGGTATTATATTGCCAGCCTTTGGGACGAAGGATGCTTTCCAGATAAGGCCATCACGGCTCAGAAAGCCCGTTCGGCAGCTGTTTGATTCCTCCAGTGACAAGGAACACTCCACTTTTTGCAAGTAGTACTTCCATTATAGACTTTAAAAAAAAAAAAAAAAGCGCGTTGAAAAGAAGAAAGGTGTGGGCCCCCTTGAGGGGAAAGCTCTGTCAATGACAGACATTTTGGGTAATTCATAGAATTGCAGAGCCAGACGTGTCAGTCAGATCTTTTCATCCGTAAAACGAAGGGGGCAGATGATCCTTCTTTTCCCTTGTCTAACAGCCTGTGAAATCATCTAGGCAACCACCTTCCAATTTTACACAATATAAAAAAAGCGGCCCGCGGGATGCGTCTCTCTCAAAGTAATACAACAGATTAGTGGAGGGCCAGGCCCAGAGCCGACTCCACCCGGGTGTGCGGGGCCTCGCGCCGCGGCACCGCCACCTTCTCCGCGAGATAAGCGCGGCGGGAGGCTGCAGGCCGGGCGGCCTAGCTGAGAGCACCCTGGGGCTCCAGGCGGCTTCCCGGCAGCGGTCGGAGGAACGCCCCGAGGGGAGGGGAAGAGTTGGGGCCTCCTTTCCCACACTTCGTTAGGACGCGGGCCGGGGCGGGACCCGGGTGCCCTCCCTGGGGCTGGCGGCCGGCAGAGGGCGCGGGGCGACTCTTCCCTCCGCGGCCGGGCGGGGAGCGCGCTGCCCGGGCGCGCCGTCGGAGGTTGTGGGTGCAGGGTCGCCGCGGCCCGGCCGGACCCGAGAGCGCAGGGGCAGCGCGGCGGGCGGGGCGGCGGGGAGCTAGGGAGTGGGGCGGGGCGGGGTGGGGCGGGGCGGGGGCGGGGCCGCGAGCGGGGGGCGGTGGCGGCGGCGGCGGCGGCAGCGGCGGCGGCGGCGGCCGAGGAGGAGGAGAACATGGCGGCCGCGGAGAGCGGCTGAAATGCCTGTTCTTCAGGCCAGGCGAGCGGGAGTCTGACGCGATCCGCCGAGCCCTCCCCTCAGACGGCTGCACCGCGGCCTCGAGCGCCTCGACCGCCCGGTTCCCTGCTGCTTCCTCAAGCGGAGCCTGCGCCCGGTTCTTTCTGCATCCCCCTGCGGGGGGACCCCTGCTCCGGAGGAGGGGGCCGGAGAGCCGCGGCAGCGGCGGCGGCGGCGGCGGCGGCGGGCTCCCGGCCCGGGGAGCGGCGGAGGCCGCGGCGGCGCCGCCTCGGTCCCGGCGAGCGCGGCGCCCGTCAGCGCGGCCCAGAGGCGGCGGCGGCGGCAGGTGAGTGGCGGGCGGCGGGCGCCGAGCCTCCCGGTGGGTGCAGCTGTCACGAGCCGCGCGGCCGCCGAGGCCCTAGGGGGCGGGGAGCAGCTGGCGCCCCTCCGCCCCCCACTCTCCTTTCTCTCCGTTCCGTCCCCCTCCCACTTTCCCCGAGTTCTCCCTCGGCCTCGCACGGCTGGAGGGGGCGGAGGTCGCAGCTGTCACGGGCGCCAGCTGGGGGCTGCGCCCGCGAAGGAAATTGCTGCAGCAGCGACTTCGCGGCCCCTTTTCCCAGTTGCCCTAGTTAGCGCCGACTGGGCGAGCATCCGCGGAGGGTGCGCGAGGCTCGCGGCCGCCGGCCCGGCGTGGGGAGCGGCGCCCCCAGCCCGCCGGCGCTCCCCGCCGCCGCCGCTGCCGAGAGGGGGAGCCGGAAGTCGGCGCGGGCGCCCCTCGGCCCCGGCGCGCGCGGTGACCTTGGCAAGCCGGGCAACCTCTCCGAGTCTCGCTTGCCCGGACTGCGAAATGGGGATGACCATGGCGTGCCTTCCCGTAAGCGCAGCCTTCGACGGCGCTTCTGTTACCCCGGGGCACTTGCGTTTTCCTTCTCCCGTCGAGGGCTTTCGGAGGTAGAAAGGGGATGGATCAGTGAGATTTTGCTGTGGGGCTAGGGTTTGGTCCCCTTCTTAGGAGTCGCTGGAAGGACCTAGGAGGGGGAGCCGGCGTGTTGACTGGACGACCGGGAGGTGGGACTGGTTAATGGTCAGCGGCAGAACTCGAGCCGCCCTCTGGTCTCTCGGAAGAGAAACGGAGAAACCGGACACCAGGGTCCCTAGTCCTAACTACCCAGCTGTGGGTTTGGTTTTGTTTTGTTTTGTTCGTTCGTTTTGCTTCTTTTCAAAGCAGCCAACTCCCCACCCCCCATGGTCTAGACACTGACGATGTTAGAGGGAGATGGAAGGTTTGACAGTAAAGCCTGTGTGTGTGACAAGGACAGTCCACGGTGCTGTGGCTGCAGAGTTTGTTGGGGAGGAAAACTTTAAGCTGGAGGATCTTTTAGCCTTTCATGCTTGGTTCTCCTCGTTCACTGTAGAGACGTTGAAGAGGCAGGTGTCCTTGTGGAGAAGGTGACTTTTTTTTTTTTTTCCTTTTGAGAGGGCGAATTTTTAATGTCGAGTATGGTGATGGTGAATGAAGGGTTCTTGAGTGAATTGCAGTCCCAGCACCCTCTGTTGATGCCAAGAATAATCTCTGTGGCGATGATTTGTGAGGGCTGAGGCTTACACTTCAGTGATTAAGAAATCTTCAAGTGTCTGTGTCAAACATTGCTGTGGTGGAGCTTGCTGTACTGCGGAAGGGATGGATATCAAGGGTTAAATTTGTTTGAGGTTTGTCTCTTCTTCTGGAATTGGTTGGAGGTTAGGCTCCAAAAAAAAAAAAAAGTTGGCCAAAGGGGCCTCTCAGCTTGTTTCACAGAAGCTATGATGTAGTAGGAAGGGGGTCAGATTTCTTCATGTTGAGAATAATGTGAAAAGAAAGTATTTGCTTGGGTCTTTTGGCTCTTGAACTAGAAATAGTTTTGGGTGAAAGGTAGCAGTGGGGTTTGATTCAGCTTCATAAGTGGTCATTCCTTGAACTATTTGTCATAAACTAGATACCATTTGAGTGTGTTTCTATTTTGCCTCCTGTACTTTGTGGAAAGGTCTAATTTGGTTTTGGCCAAATTAGCCTCTGAAATGTTTTCCCTCCATTTCTTATTCAGACTTCTTGCTTTGGGAACAGTGGATCAAAAAGGGGGCCTGAATAGGGAAATACATGGTTTGGAGAGAAAATGGAGGGGTGTTGCTTATAAGAACAGGTGTTTGGTTTGATTTTTGTAGACATTTTGCACTGCTTATTTATTACATTTATTTAACTCTCAAGGAAGTTTGAGTTTGAAGGTGCAAAACTTGAATTTGACATAGTTTGTAGTTAATCTCTTCCCCATTTCTGAGAAAATCTGTAGGATTGTGTCTATTTTTTTTTTTTTTTTAAGATTTTATTTATTTATTTGACAGACAGAGATCACAAGTAGGCAGAGAGGCAGGCAGAGAGAGAGGAAGGGAAGCAGGCTCCCTGCTGAGCGGAGAGCCCGATGCGGGGCTCGATCTCAGGACCCTGAGATCATGACCTGAGCCGAAGGCAGAGGCCTTAACCCTCTGAGCTACCCAGGCGCCCCGGATTGTGTCTATTAAATTGCTTTTTGTGTGGTTTAAGCCAAGGGAGTATTTTAGATCTGCATTTTTGGGTAAGTGGTTTTATTGAAAAAAAGTGCTTGATGGAACTAATGGTGATTGTTCCTCTTAAACTGGGATTATATAGACAATGCATTTTCCTCCCTCTTTCTGCCAACATTTGTTTTTCTTTCTCCCTCAATTCTAGGGTTTCATTTCTAGAAATCTGGGCTGGAAACAGAAGCAGCAGTTTGTATAATCCCAAGAATTTGCTTATGCCAGGAAGCTGTAAGGGTAGCATGAAGTGGGTGTGATATAAAGATACTGCTACTACTTAAGACATTTAACTGTTGAGGGAGTCTAGGGTCAAATTTAATTTTTGTTGAATTTCCTGTTTTGTGTGTATGTGTTAATCTTTTGGTGGGCAGAGGATTGGGTTGCTATGGTGCTGACTGGTATATATTGTGAAAGTGTTGGCAACATTTCATGCTTTTACTCTATAGGGAAGGGTGGTAAACAAGCCTAAATAATTTAAAGATGTTCTCAGGGTGGAATGTTCTCTCCATGTACTCTTGATCCTGCTAATCCAATGACTGGTCTTCACCAGGACTGAATGTTAAGTGATAAGGATGGTGTGGAGGTGCTGAAAGGTAGAGTGTGGGAGAGAGGATATTGGACATTCCATGAAAATCTTTCCTCTGTTGGATTACGTATCACAGTGTGATTTCTAATTGTTTTTCAAAGACTTTTAGCCCTCCTTTCTTTGTTGTCATCAATTTTATATACCTAATCTTAGAGAAATAACTACCTCTGTTTCTTACTTTAGTTTCTCTCTCTTTCTCTTTTTTTTTTCTTCATCCTCCAAGGGTTCCACATTGTTTGAATGTTACGTGGCATATCTTTTGGAGTTAGTTGGCCTTAAACCCTATGGCCTAACATAGGTTTCATTTTAGGACAAGTACGGGAGGTCAGTATAAGCACATACTACCCGTGAGTCTTGGGGCGCGGGAGGAGAGCCCCAGGATGCTCATTATTATCTTAGTCATGTCTTTTGCCTTCTACATAGGACAATCACAAGAATTCCCAGAGGATGAGCAACCGCTTTCCTGGCAGAGGTTCATAACCACGTGGTGGGCTCCTTTCTAGCTTACCTGCAAATGTCAGGCACAGATGGAAGTGTGGGACTGGGTGAGAAAATTATGCCATCCAGGAATTGAACTGGGTCTGGGCTTCAGAGCTGCACAGATTTCTTCCTATGGTGTACAGCTTTCCTATCCACTGGGACAGACTAGACTGTAGGAACTTTGTTGCTTCTTTCCTCAGTTAACCACTAGGTTAGGCTTTGGTCATTGGTCACTGAGAATGGGCCCTGTGGCCTCTGACTTTTTTCTTACCATTTGAGATGAGGTCTAATCATTTCAAGCCTTTCCTTCTTCTCCCTTCTTTATAGTTTAGCCAGACTTTGTACTTTTCTCTCAACATGTGGGGTTAGAGGTCATAAAATGCCCTAGTGCCAACTGGGTACCATACTTGGTTGCTTAGTTTAAAGAGGTGCAGGAATTTTCCTATAGTTCTGGACAATGTTTCACAGGCGTCAGTATTTAGATTATAGGTAGTTGGAATATGGGAAAATTGATATTTTATATTTCCACAGGATATGTGGTTGAAGAAGAGAAATCATTACAAAACACTGACATCAACATATAAATCCAATTCGGAGGCGCAAGTGGAGTGGGTTGTTGTATCCATGCTTCCTCCCCCATACCCCCATCTGCAGCACAGTATTTTTGAGGCTCCTTGAAGTGACAGGCTTTTAGAAAAGCTTAGTATAGTTATCATATTTTCGAAGATAAATAGCTTATGCCAAAACAGAAGCTATAGTCACTTGAGTTTTGTAAGACTTGAAATTAATCACCCTCCAGTCACCCTCAATTTATATATATTTTGATCTAATCTCTCCCCATGGATGTTTTAGTGTGGAGAGCTGGGAAGTTTAGCTTTACTGAGACATCCTGGACCCGACCATTGGAAACAGGCAGATGAGACTGATAACGGTAGGTGCAGGCATAGAGGCAAAATACACCTGTAAGCAGGACCAGAATTCTAATAATACTGCGGTGTCCGCCGTTTCCAGAGTGATACTTTAACTTAGCTCTTCTAGCTTATACTTTTGAGGCAAGTTTTAGGTTTCTTTTGGAAATGGAGGTTTGACTTCAGAAAGGGATGATGTCCTGGCCCTTCCAGACACTTAGTAGAAGTAACCTTGGGCTAGTTATGTAACCACGCTAAACCCCAGGTTTTCATGTGTAAAATCGGAATAATGTACTTACCCTCACATTGTTATGATGTTCAAATTATTAAAGAACAAAATAGATCATGCATAATGATTGGCACAAAGTAAGACTTTAATAATGTTTTCCTACACTAACAATCTAAACACATCACTATCTAATCCATCACTAAATTCGATTCTTTTCTCTGCCATTTGGATTGTCCCCTTTATTTCTGGTTCTTCAATCTGGTCCTCCTGTCATTTTGCACATGGAGTAAGAGAGTCAATCGTTTCTCGGGGCCCGCCTTTCTTTATCATTAGATCAGCATATTGGACTGATTTCATATTTTTTCTTTCTATGATTTGTAGGTTTATAGCTGTTTGCCTGCATGTATTTGCCTACAAAGAAATGCTTAAAAATTCCTTTCCAAGATGGTTTTTCGTGTTATTGTTTGTAGCGGAGACTTTCTGTGCACAAATTTATCAAATGTAAATAATTTAAACAGTTCTTGTATCTCTTATTCCAGAAAATTTGCTGCAGATGGCACGTGCAGAAATGCTTTGTAAACTGTAAAGTACTACACAAGTGAAGAAGGTGTTATAATCACCTGTTGATACCTTGCTCTGATTTTATATGTTTCATTTTCTTTATTTAAATTATTTCCTTTTCCTTTACCTCTTGACCTTTAAAAACAGGGTCAAAGTTGGTGTGTTCTCTAGAAAGCTTGATTTTTATCACTCCCTCAGCATCGGTTGCTCAGTTTTTCAATATAATAGATTTTTTATTTCTTTTTTTCTTTTTCTTTCTTCTGGAAAGAAATCCTTTTTTAAAATTGTACATTGAATTGTTTTTCCTAATTGGGTTGGAACAGCCCTTGAGATGACGCGAACCACACCGTTTTTTAAAAAAAATTTTGCTTATAAATTTTTTAAAATTTAGATTCAAATGGAGTTAACATATACTGTATTATTAGTTTCAGGGATAGAATTTAGTGATTCATCAGTTCATCTTACACCCAGTGCTCATTACATCAAGTGCTCTTCTTAATGCCCATCACCCAATTAGAACCACACCATTCAGAGTGAAGGGGCCTTAATGGTAATTTCGCACAGCCTCCTTAATATTACAGATGATAAGACTAAGGCCAGGCAAATACAGTAATTTTCACGGGTCACATACTTAGTGGCATTACTTAGGCAGAAATCCAGGAATTTGTCTTCCAGGTTTCCTTAGGAGAGGTTTTGTTTTGTTTCAGTATTTGAAAGTTATTACAAAGATTTTAAATCTTAAGAATTTTAGTAAGCTTTTAAGTAATGTGTAAGTGAGGAGGAGAGGAAATTTTTATTTTTTGGCCAAAATTGACTGTTAAATATTGCAGTAAATTAGTAAGCAGGGATTACTTAGGGCTGTTCTCTCAAAAACTACAAAAGTGCCTGGAGAGAAATGTCTGCTTTTCTTGTATGGCCCTCATTCAGAGTCGGCAAATATTTATTGAGCGCTGTCTCTGAGACACACTGTACTCAGGTACTGTGCTTATTCTGCATGTTACATTTTATAAACGAGGAAACAAGGCTCAGGGTGGTTAAGTGGTTGGTGTAAGATTGCACAGCTTGTAGGTATTAGGGATGCCATTTGAGTCCAGGGTCTTTACCTGAAATCACAGGCATCCCTTAATTTTATTTATTGAGAAGTATTTTAATTTAATTAATTAGTTAATTAATTAATGTATAGCATGTGCATGGTTGGGTGTGGGGAGGAGGGGCAGGAAGACAGAGAATCTGAAACGGGCTGAGTCTCGTTACCCTGAGATCACAATCCGAGCAGAAATCAAGAGTCTGAGGCTTGATCAATTTCGCCAGTCAGGTGTCCCTTCACAGGCATGCCTTTAAACCGACTATACCGACTTTTCTCCAGTTGTGTTTGCCACAGTTGGCCGCTTGTAGCACTTCTTTTTAGGCTTTCTCTCGTCCTTACATGTGCAGTGGAGACTCCTCTAATCTCCTTGCTTTCTGAGGATCCAGGAGCCCATATATATCAGTTTCTTAATGATAGTGTCACTTTAAGATTTTCGTGCTGTTTCTGAACTCACCTTTGTACTTTAGTAATGTTGATTCTTTGGTGCTTCTGTCTAGGTAAGCTTATCTTAGAATGGTTGGTTTTGGATTCTTAGCAATAAAATTCTGCCTCTCAGGTTTCGTTAGCATTTAAATAGCTAAAGCTCAGGTGTTGTTTTTTTTTTTCCCCCAGCTGGAATAAATTGCTTGGTCATTCTCTGTGTTTCCACTTGTACTTTTTTTTTTTTTTTTTTTTAAATGTAGGCTACCCCCGCTGGGCGTGGAGCCCAGTGTGGGGCTTGAACTCACGCCCTGAGATCAAGATCTTAGGTGAGATCAAGAGTCAGACACTTAACTGACTGAACACCTCCACTTGTACTTTGAATGGTTGATCTCATTCTGATAGCTTTAATACGTTACATCTTAAATTTTTAGTTTGCCTATATGGTTAAAATATTTACATGCTTTCATTATCAAGCATAGATTGATTGTTTAATGGAAGATATTCTGTGTGAGTGTACATAAAGATATCACATGGTATTTGACCAGATAGTTGAAGGATGAAATGTCCTTGCTTTTTGAAAGCACCTGTGTGTATAATACAGGCTTTACTTTGGTGAGTTTGTTTGGAGGAAACTGGGGGAAGAGTTGCTTGTTGTGCAAAGTCTCATACCTTCCTCTCCATTCCAGGTGGTACAGGAAGTAATTGAATTTCTAAGTAGCCGCTCAATCATTCATTCAAGACATAGTTATATAAGTACCTACTTTGTTCAAGGTGCTGTGTTGTTAAAAGATAGGGGAGTTAAAAGATAAGATACAGATCCTGTTCTTAAGGAGATTATGACCTAAGAGAGGTGATAAGACAAACACACAAATACCTGTAATACTGATTGAATGTGATGAGTGCTGTGAGAGAGGTATGAAAGAGTACTTTGAGGAGTCAGGAGCGGGAGTATTACTCTCATTGGAGAGTGATCAGGGCGGGTTTCATGCAGGGCCTAGGGTGGACCAGAACACTGAAGGCAGGGGATGGTTTGTATGAGTGAGGGTGAGGGGAGCAGTATATTAAGGAAGATGAAATGCCAGAGATAAAAGGACAGAAAAGCTTGGGATTATTTAGGAGTAATGGAAGGGGAGAGTGCAAGGAGGAGGGTGGCACCAGCTGAAGGAGGAGGAGGGAACCAGATGCTGTGGGTGCAATGGCAAGACATTGCAGGATTTTAATGGAGGGAGGTGGTGGGGAACAGTGAAGTATGCAGATCTGGATGAGATCTATGAGAAATGTCAGTTTTCCAAATTTACATAGATTTTTTTTGGCAGGTTTTACACCCCAAATTTTATATTTTCATAGTTTTTGAAATGATTCCATATGTAAGGCTTACCACACTAGGAACTTATTCACTCATTTTTATGTATATTCGAGAACAGATTATGTGCTTTTTTTTTTTTTCTTGATAGGAGTTAGTACAAAATCTTTTTCACTGGCTTATACTTTTTTTTTAAACAGTAGCTGTTTTTTTTTTTTAAACAGCGTATTGTCATTTGGCTTTTATGCAGCGGACTTGTTTTTTAAGTGTAAAAATGTCATCTCCTTGTATAAATATAAGTATTTCTCTGTATAAGTGAGGTTGGTCATGTAAGTTGAAAGTCCCTGGCTCTCAATATAGTTCATGATTTATTTTACTGATTTATTTATGCCCTGCCATGTTCCAAAAAGGATTTAAGGCAGGATATGTCATGAAGAGTCTTGGACCTTGTTCTAGCCCTATCTATTATTTGACTGAACTGCTAGCCAACATTACACTGAGGGAACAGTGTTAAAGACAACTGGTGTCACAGAATGTGCTGCAGTTGTGTCTTTTGCCAAACTGGTAGTAATTCAGAGATGCAGACAATATAATTAGAGTACCTTTAAAGATAACTCCTTTAAACTTTGCTAGCACGCGAGGGAAGTTGGTGGGAGGGTAACGAGAGATCGCTTTGACCCTTCAGGTCCCAGGCACAGTTAGAACCATGGTGTCCACAGTACAGTTTACATAAAATTATCTGGGAAATGGGAGAAATATTAAATGGGAGAAATATTAGAGGTCTCTAAGGAAGTTTTTTTTTTGTTTTGTTTTTAAGTCTCTTGTGATGAGTTACAGTTTATAGGGGCCTGGGTAACTGGATTTTCAAGTTTGTTGGAATAGTCGACTCTTAACATACTTCGTCTTACAGTAGGAAGTCTCTGCAGATCTTTTGTGTAATACTTCACGGAAGTTAACTGGTCATCTTAAGGCAAAGGACTGAAAAATTGTCTAACTTAAAGGTGACTTACTCATTTTTCTTTCATGAAAACACAGATGTTCCAAATTTGCTGACATTTTCTGTGACAAGTGGCTGTGAGTAATGTGCTACCTAGCAGATAATTATGAAAAATAAACACACTTACTTTATCTGCCTCTTTGGGATGATGGTAAGTTCTTAACAGTGACTCAAAAAGTAACTACTTTTCAGAACAAAATTAAATTCAGTGTTATAGACAGAGGTAATTAAAAATGAGTATTTGGAACTGTTTCCATCATTATTGGATTTTATTGCTGAAAATGATGTATGTAACTTTGAGAATGTTTTTATACATACCTTTGAACTTGGAAACAAAATGTTCTATAAAAACCTTATAAAAATTAGTTGTTTTAATGATTTTGTACCTACCTGCCTAAGTTATAAGAAAGCAATACCTTTTGTTTCATTAGGAAGAACAACTGGTTGTCATCAAGAAATACGGAAAAGTGCTAACTGAACTTTAGCAAAAAACATTTGCATAAATGGTCAGTGGGATTGAAAATTGAATAGAATATCATGTTTTATACAGTGCAGCAAATGATGCCGTTCTTTGATTTGGTTTTACCCATCTTGGTGAAATATATTTTTTGGCTGTGATAGCCGTTAAAACCAAATAAAATAGTTACTTACTATAAAAATGAACTGAAATTGAGAACCAGACCTCAAGTTGACATTTTACAAAATACAAAAGCAAAGTTGAAAAATAATAAACCATATTCAATCACATTATTTTCACTAAAATAGGGGTGTTAATAATAGTGTTGGGAAAAGCACAAAACTGTGTCATCAGTAAGTAAGATAAATGCTTTAAACTTGTTTGTTTTATTATAAGAAATGGCATTCTGTTAAATTTCCATTTTTGTGTGTGCTTTACAAGGCACATAATTTATTGGTCTGGTGTGCACTGTATATAAATTATAAATAAATATAAATATATGGCTTCCTGTTCAAAACTTTTTAACTGTGAGGTATATAATGATAAATAGTTATCAGTGTTTTTTAGCAAGGGTTCTTAACTAAAAACTCTTGGAATTCATAGACTAACAGTTTCTAGATAGTCCTTAGAGGGTCTGTGAATACTCTGAAATTATATGCAAAATATTGTGAGCATTTCTCTGGGAAGAGGGTCTATAGCTTTTAATTTACCAAATTCCCAAAAGGGCTCATGACCTCCCCAAAGGTTAAGAACCTCTGTTGTTAACGACTGGGACCTCAATAACTCCATTCATCTACTCTTACCCTCTTGCCAAGATTAATGGATATATCTGATGTCATTACTCAAGCCCGCAGTATGACTGGATTTGCAGTCCATTTTTCCATTTTGCAATAGATGTGATTACACTGTCTTTGGCTTTTACAGATGTTTGAGTTCTATTTGTTGCACAACTACCTGGCCTTCCTCATCTGACTGCTCTTATATATTATTTCCCACCTCTGTCCCCCTAAACCCTAATAAAAAAGAGTGGACCTTTTGTAGGAGTGTGGAGATGGGAATGCATATATGTATGGCAGAGCCCGGTATCAGTTCAAGTGTAGGGAGACCCTGTTGGGTAGACTGGAATTCACAGTTGCTGTGCTTTTAAACTCTTTCTTTCTAGCATTTGAATCTCAGCTTTCTAGAGTCCTTAGGGTCTGATTAGACATATGCTAGAAACACTTTCCAAGTTTGATCAGCTGCTTAGATCTGTTCCTTTTCCTCCTGTCATCGTTCTGATTTAGGCCTAGTTATTGTGGTGGTGTCCAAGGTGGTCTCACTGTCCCCAATGAGTTCCTTTTTAAGTCTGTCCTAAATTTTGTTTTGGGGTGATCATCCTGATTTTTATTTCATTGTATTAGTTGCTTAAAAGCCTTCAAAGGTTCTTCATTATTGTCAGGATAAAATTGTTACTTAGCCTGGCATTTAAAGCTTTCCTGTGTCTGGCACCAACCTGCATTTCTGGTCTCATTTCCCTAGTAAACTGTTCGAGATAAATTGTCTGTTTACTGTCCCGTAAACATCCCTTCAGCTTCTCTGTTTCTACTGCTTTATGTAGTCCTTTCTCTGGAATGTTCTCCCTTACCCTACTCTGTGCCTCTTGAAATCTTTATCCTTTAAAGCTCAGCTGAGAGTCCACCTTGATATTAATTGCTCAGAATATGAAATTTGAAAGTAATCTCTTCCTTCTATGAACTCTTTTAATATTTATTTTCCATATTATTCATTTGACACTTTACTGCTTGTATTGTGTGGAATTTTTTGTTTTCATGTGTCCTAGCTCCCAAATTATGGTATGAGAATGGCAAAAGGGGATTATGTTTTATATTTTGTCCTATATATTTTTGCTATGTTTCACACAGATAGGAAAATATTTGACAAATCACATTGATTAAATCAGTGCTACTTATTAATGTACTTAGGGAAACAGAACTTTAAAAAAAAAAAAAATGTGTGCCTGGACTACTTGTATGTATTATCTAGGGATTCTTTTTACTGGTTTCAGGGTATTTGGGAAATTGAATTGGAAATCAGATATTGCCTGAAGAGCAGGTAGTCCCTACAGGATAAGAAGTTGGCTGTCATGGGCTATTTCAAAAGTCTGGGGAAGCCTGGTGAGTCATTGTTCTCCAGTGGAAAGTTCTACCTGCCACGGATAACAGAAAAACTTGTGTTCTTCCTCTCTCTCCATTGCCCTGCTGGAGACACAAATTTGTAATGTCTTGGGGATTCCTATATTTCTGTTTTAATTTCTCAGCCCATTCTTCTCAATAAAAGCTATATATTTATCGAATACTTACTTATTGTTTGGATGGTGGTATAGGAAGCCAGGATGTTACTATATCTTAAGGTTCCTACCCTTTAAAGAGATTGTAATCTCCATAAAGAAAGCCCATTTGCTTTAAATCATACATGAATTAGAAAATTATAGAAAAAATGTCATATGGGTATATATAGTTACTTGCTAACTGAGATAGGTGGAAAGTCCTGTAGCACTTACTATTTTTAGTACTCAAAATTTATTTATTACCATGTATACTTATTTCTGTTTTTACATGTGTCCTGTTGCAGCAACCGCATTGTAAATTATAGAGGGTAGAACATTTGTTGTACTGCTTATATCTCAGTATCGCAGTGCTTTCACAGTGCTTTACCCGTTGTATACATACGTAGTGCTTTAATGATGATGCTGGGAGGCTGGCCTGGTCTGGGTAGCTGGGTAGGCTTCCTTGAGGAAGTGGAATTTGAATTAGATTTGTAGAATCCGGTATATTAACTGTACATAGTCTCCTGGAACATAAAAAAGGGTTCTGTAGCTAAAATAATAATGTACGTTTGGTTCACTATCTGGAACATGGAACCTCTTTGATTACTGTGCCTTTGGCCCTGAAGTGACCCTCATCACTTCCTCTTACGTGATGCATTGGTCAGTAGTAGTCATGGAGCAACTACTTACAGGGCTAGGAAATGTGGGCAAGAAATACTGGGTGAGCAATAAATGTCTTACCATAGTAGAATTGGCTTTATTTAGAGAGGTGATTGAATGCCAGAATTGGTAGGACTTGCTTAAGAGGCACTGAAGTAAAGAGGAATTGTTTTGTGTTTCAGTCTAACTGGGATTTTTTGTTTGTTTGTTTTTGTAAGAAGAACTTGTAATGTTGAGTGGTAGACCTTGGGACTATTAAAACAGAAATTTTAACTATATCTCTACTTTAGGGGTAGGTAATATACATTGTTTTAGTTTAGATGGTTTGCTGCCATATTTACAGTATATATTTGAAACAGGTAGAAAGTGATTATTTGGTTTCAGTAAAACTGATCCTAAGCTTTTCTATATATGCTGTTTGGCTGGTGACATTGTAGGATGGGAAAAATGAGAGAGGGCATAAAGGGCTTTCTGACACTCCTGGAGACCTTTTGCTGTTTGAGGATTTCATAATATTTCTCCTTAGAGTCCTTGGAGGTCTTTTCCTTCCCTCTTATCAACATAATGCTAAGTAATTAAAATCTCTTCTCTCTGTTTTTCATATTTCTTTTATGCTTGGTTCAATAAGGATTATTGGATGGTTGTTAAAATGTTGGCCAATTATGCAGGACTAGGAAGCCCAGTTTCTTATTTATACATGATGCTTATGTTCCTCCTAGTTTTATTCTTAAAGTCATCAACCCTGAACTTTTTATTTTTATCTTTAAAAAAATATATTTTATTTATTTATTTGACAGACACAGTGAGAGAGGGAACATAAGTGGGGGGGGGCGGTGGGTGAGGGAGAAGCAGGGTTCTGCTGAGCTGGGAGCCTGATGTGGGGATTGATCCATGATGCTGGGATAGTGCCCTGCTGAAGGCAGATGCTTAATGACTGAGCCACCCAGGCACCCCAACCCTGAACTTTTTACACCTTCGGCTTTCTTTATGACTACATCCCAATAGCATTCTCTTTTAAATGAAAAAATAAACCACATGTGTAAATCATGACTATATTCAAATAACAAATTCAAAGAAATGAAAATATAAAGTGAAAGTCTCTGTATATAATATATATACAGTATATAAAGTGAAAGTCTCTGTAGTGAATTACATGGCAGCTGTTAATTTAGGTTCCCCTCTTCCCCCCATTTCAGGTCACAGTATCTTTCCTGGTGGCCAAGGGATGGACATGTGACCTAGGCTGGATATGTATGTATGTATGTATTTAAATTTTATTAAAAAAAAAAAAAAAAGGCCCACACTCATTGTGGGACTTGAACTCATAACCCTGAGATCAAGACTGCCGTGCACTATTGACTGAGCCAGCCAGGTGCCCTGTCATAGTGTCTTTGGACACGGTGATTGCTGCAGAATAGCTCTGTGACAATACAGGTTCAGAGCCTTGCCTTGAGATTGAAAAATAGATGTTGGACAAGGACAGGCTCATTCCATTGGAGTTACTAAACTGAGATGGAGTGCGCCTGGCCACATGGAGGAAGCCTGTCTGCCGTAGGAAAGAGTAGGACCAGCATACGGGTGAAGCGGAGTTGACTGAGAGAGACTGTCTCTCTCACACTCAGAAATGCACAATCACACACATTCTCACACTCCGTGAGCTTGGGGAGTCACTGGAGCCCCTGGATCCACTTTAACCTTAAATTAGATCCACCCTATAGTTTCCAGTTAAATGAGCTAATCAGTTGCCTGACTTGCTTGTGCTAGTTTGAATCAGGTTTTTGTCTCTTGGAACTGAAAGTTCTGACTAATTCAGACCCCTTTTGGCATCTACTCCTCCTTTCTTTCCTATCCTTCCCACCCCACCATAGGATCATATTTTTTGAACTGTTACAGACTTTCAAAACTTAATGTCATGGGAATTTTTTTTTTTTTTTACCTCAGAATATTGAAGGAGCCATTTTATCTTTGCATAAAATGCTATATAACATTACATTAAATGTATATTCTGTAATTTAGCTGTCTTTCTCCCTTTTGATGGGCATTTAGGTAGGGAGTTTTTTGTTTTTTTTTTTTGGTTTTTTTTTTTTGCTGTTGTAAGCTATGTTTTGGGAGACATCCTAGTTTATATTTTTGTGCATATGTATGAGAACATACTTATGGAATTAATGGTTGTATGCACATCTGAAAAACTCATGTCCTTTCAAAATGTTACCCCCCAAAGCTTTATCAGTTTACTCTTCTACCAACAGTTTATGATAGTTGCTGCCATCCTCTACCTTTATCAACTCTGGGTATTATCAGTCATTTCTATTTGAGCCCTATTTGGCAGGTGAAAATGGTATAACAGCATTGTTGTAAATTGCAGTTCCCTGACTATTGATAAAGTTGTTCATCTTATTAGATGTTTATTGTATGTTGGATTTTTTTCCCCCTTAAGGTTTTTTGATTCATATTGTTAACTTTCTTTTGGGGATGTTTGTCTTTTTTTTTTTTTTTAATTGTTCTTATCCATAATGTGCTTATGATGTAGTTGTATTTACATTAATTAGGAATGGCCTTGTTAGGCAGCTGACCCTGCTACCTAGTTATTTCAGAAGGAAGAATTTGAGGTATCTATTAGTTCAAAACCCACATCATATGTATATTTTACAGATGTCCCTGGACATTTAACTGGTTTATATCTAATAACTTTATATAACTGCCCAATTCATTTAGTTAGCTCAGGGATATATATATCTTAATTGGATGGATGTTCCATGGGTGCTTAATTGAGGTTAATTTTTTGGTTGAGGTGAATGTTCGGAGACTCTTGTTAAAGAAATTTTCAAGTTCAAAATCATTGACAGTACAGTGGATGGTATAGAGCTTTCTGACTCAACAGACTGGTTTGTCCATTGGTGCAGAATCAGAACCACTTTCAGAGGAAAATTTTGGCCCTATAAGAAAATACTTTCTTGGCTCACCTCCATGGAGAGGTGGTTTGGCTGCTAGGTATCTTTAGTGGTTAGGCTCCTTAATTTTCATAAGAGGATATTAACCTGACTCTGGACTTGAGCATGAAAGTATTTAGTCCACCTGTAATTGGCAGTGTAGAATAGCTTCTCTCTAGCAAATATGTATCCACTTACTTTGCTGCCCAATTCTTATAAAAAAACCTACAAGTCAGAAACAGCACTCTCTGAGAATTGCTTAAATATATTCAATCCACCACTCTAGAAGCAGTTTTTATTTGGATCAAGCCAGAATACCAGAAAGCTAACTTTATAGATGCATTGTTTTAGACTGGGGTAGAATTACTTCACAGCATTGTTATTTGGTATAATGTAATCAACCTTTATTGAGGGCCATTAAAATAGACAGCTTATAAAATTTAGTATTCCTCTTATTATACTCTTATTATAGAATTCTTGTGAGCCTTTTATCTCCTTTATCTTAGTGCCCTTATCGATGTTGTTAGCTCTGCTACTACTATTACTATTAGCAGCTGTCCAGAAGACTAAGACTGAACACAGATGAGCTGTGTGGTGAATCCTCTTGCCCAGAAGGAGACACCATTCTGGTTGATGTAAGAGTATGGGCTCTTATATCTGGGTTATGTAAGAGTATGGGCTCTGGAGCCAGATTCCCCAGACTGGAAGCCTGGCTCTGCTGCTTCCTAGTTGTGTTCTGCTTAACCTCTTGGTGCTTTAGTTTTCTCATCTGTGAAGTAGGGTAATAATTGTACCTGCCTGCACAAGGTTGTCGTGAGAATTACGTGAGTTTATAGGGGTAGGGAGTAGGAAGCTGGGGAATTGGATGAAGGTGGCCCAAGGTACAAACTTCTGGTTATAAGTACAAGTGATGTAATGTAATGTACAACATGATGGCTATAGTTAACACTGCTGTAAGATATATTTGAAAGTAAGAGAGTAGATCCTGAGTTCTCATCAGAAATGAAAGAAATTTTTTTTTTTCCTTTTTTTTGGTATCTATATGACATGATGGATGTTAATGGAACTTACTATGGTCATCACTTCACAGTATATGTAAGTTACATGGTTATATTGTATACCTTAAACTTACATAGTGCTGTTTGTCATGTCTCAATTAAACTGGGGGAAAAATTGGGGTGCCTGGGTGGCTCATTGGGTTAAAGCCTCTGCTTTCCGCTCAGGTCATGATCCCTGGGTTCTGGGATTGAGCCCCCACATCGGGCTCTTTGCTCTCCTTTTCTCTCTCTGCCTGCTTGTGATCTCTGTCTGTCAAATGAATAAATAAAATCTTAAAAAAAAACTGGGGGAAAAATTGAACTAAAATAAATATACAAGAGAAGAAGAAGAAGAAGAAGAAGAAGAAGAAGAAGAAGAAGAAGAAGAAGTAAATTCTGTGAGTTTAGACATGCAAAATGCTTGGAACATGCTCAGCCCAGCACACATGCAATGAAAGAGAGCTGCTGCTGTTCTCCCCAGCTTTTTTTTTTTTTTTTGGTATAGTAAAATACAAATAATATACAATTTACCATCTTCACCATTTTTAAGTGTATAGTTCAAGCTGCTACATCACCATTATTTTTTGAACCCATGTAGTCACTTTTCCCCCAGGTCTTGGTACCAGGAAAAGCTGCCTTTCCCTTGACCAGCTGGTCTGCTTGTATTACATAGTCACAACTGCTGTGGCCCATGGTGTTTCCATGCAGGAGAGCTCAGTCAAATGGGCAGTCCTTCCCTTGCAGCTTTATAGAACCTTGTGGCATTTAGGTTTTGTGGTGAGCTACCCCTCACTTCATCTTATTTTCCTCCCTCACTTTCTCCTTGCCCCAGTGTCTCCACTTCCTTCTTTTTAATTCTAATGCTCCCTGTGAGCTCTCTCCATCTCTTTTAGAATACCAGGGACAGAAACAAGTAATCTGCATTACAGCAGTTGCCCATGTTGAAATTTCAGATTAATTTTCATTCAGTTTACCTTAACTGCCTGCTTCTTGATGACAGGGAGGTGCTGTAATTTTCATTAAGATATCTCAGATCTCATCATAGGATGGCTTACTTCGGGGAAGGTTCCTGTTGACAGCTAATCCTGTTCATGCTGTGGGTTTTCTTTTAAGCTTCAGTTACAAAAGTGTTCCTTCCTGACTTTTCTTGTTTGTTTTTTCCCTTGACCTTTGATCCAGCCATCTCTTGTAGATTGAGGGAGGAGTTTGGGGAGGATCATTTTAAGAACATATAAACTTGTAGTTTTGAAAAAATACACTTCAGAATAAAACTTTTACCATAATATAGCTCAGAAAGAGTAAAAGCTATGTGTATTGTTATTGCTTTTCTTTAAAAAACTAGAATGTTGATTTGTTGATTTACAAGGGGTAAAAAGAAATGTCCCAAAGTCTAAAATATTCCTGAATATTTCTGGTTATGTCTCTAGGGTATTCTCCAGATAATACATGGGGCTGATGCTATGCCTTTTTGGTTGGGGGAAGAATCAAAGTTTTTTTGATATCAGGATTAATTGAAATATCTTTTAAGCCCTTTTTAATTTTGTAGGTTCCTTATTTCCTTTTTTTTCCCCCCCTTGAATTTATATGTTGAAGAACCTGGGTGATTTGTTCTTTAGAAGTTGTTACAGTCTAGATTTCTGTTTAGATTAGCATATTTCTCTACCCTCTATGTATCCTGTAAATTGGTAGTTTGACATAGAAGCTTGATTAAGGTTTAATTTTGTGTATGTGGGGGCAACACAACTTTATAGGTAGTATTATGAGACACATATAATGTCTGGTTGTCTTTTGGTGATGTTAGCAGCTGTTGGTATTGCTATTGGTTTTTGCTTCTTAAAATCCTAATGTGATCGCCATGGTGTCTAGATGAGAACAGGAAGTCATTGCCTGCAAATGGCAAAGTCTATGCTGTACAGTAGGACTCCCGGTTGACCATTTGAGAATGAAGCTGTGTGCTGTGCAATCAAAAAAGACCTAAGTTTCAGACTTGGCTCCCGTGTTTAAGAACTGTTTGATCTTGCCTAATTAACAGCAAGAGTAGTAGCAGCTACCATTTCTTTAGTGTTTATTTTACACCAGGCTCTGTACTAAGCGCTTTCTATATGTTGTGCAATCTAATCCTCATAACTATGCTGTGAGGCAGGCATTATCATCTTTATTTTGCAGTACACATTGCTGAGTAGTGAAGCAGGGATTCAAGCCCTGCTTCACTCCAATCTTGTGCTCTTAATAGCTCTGTTCTTCCATGTCTGCAAAAGAGGGGGTATAAATAGAGCTGCCTTATCTATCTTGTGGGGTTAATGAGATACCGTGTGTGAAAGTGCCTTGAAAAATATTATAGATGTTAAAATGAGAAGTGTGCTGTGCTGGCAATACACAGGAAGGGTGAAAGTGGTGGCCTTTGCCTTTGGCTAAGTGATAGTGAAAAGTGTGGGTGGAAAGAACCCTCTGGTCACTTTCTAACTTCTGTTTCCATTAGTACTGCTGTTGACATGTGGGAGAGTTTCCTTCTCTTGTTAAAATTGACAGTGATAGAGATTTTGTGTGTGGTGAATGTCATATGTCAGAGGTCGCTTAAGACTCCCTAGGTGAGTATTGATGTCTTGGTTTTACTCCATGAGCCACATACGTAGGCTCACTGTCGATATTTTTAACTGAGAGAGCAAGAGTGTAGTCAACAGTTCTTTTTCTAAAAGGATAAATATTTATTAAAAGTAGAGGAAGTGTTAACTGAATTTGTAATGTAATATTGCTTTAGCCAGATAGTGGATATATCTGTTAAAATTATTTTCAATATTTTCTTCTGTGTCTGAAATAATATATAGTTAATAAAACTATTATTTAAAGTACTAACCACAATATTTGCATGTGTACCAGACAAGAGAAATGGGCATGAAGTTAGGACCTTCAGGTCTAACCTTCAGCAATTTGTTACCCATAATGATCATTAGATAACAAGTGCTTTGACAATCTGTTTTCAGCTCCAGCTCCAAGGCAGAGGGTATTGTGATGGATAAATCTCTCTGCCTGAGGCAGACATGCAGAGTATAGGAAAATGTGCTTTGTTTTTGCTAAATGTTGGTAATGTGTTTATCAGAAATCCCTGGGGCTTGACCTGGACACCTTTACTTGGTACTGTGCTTATTGTAGTTCTTTTGTTACTCTGGGAACCATACTGTCATTCTTGATTTACTATAGTGAAATATTTCGGGTTTGATTGTGATAGTCCCAAGAAAGATTTCCATTTATATATGTATGTATGTATGTATGTGCATGTGGAGCGCAGTGTGGGGCTTGAACTCACAACCCTGAGTTAAGACTTGAGCTAAGATATGAGTTGGACACTTAACTGACTGAGCCACCCATGCACCCCTTCCTATTTATTTTTATTACTACTTTTTGAGATCTAATTCACATATCATAAAATTACCCTTTTATATTTTAAAGATTTTATTTATTTATTTGAGAGAGAGAGAATGAGAGAGAGAAAGACAGCATGGGGCCGGGGGCTTCTGAGGAAGATACAGATTCCCTGCTGAGCAAGGAACCTTGATCCCAGGACTCTGGGATCATGACCTGAGCTGAAAGCAATCACTTAACCTACTGAGCCACCCAGGCACTCCTAAAATTACCCTTTTAAAGTAGCTTTTAGTATACTCACAAAGTTATATAAGTGTTATGCTAAAATCAGACTATATCATCATCCCCAGAAGAAATCCCATGGAACCATACAGTATTTGATCTTTTGTGTCTCAATTCTTTTCACTTTGTATAATGTTTTCAAGGTTCATTCAGATGGTAGCATGTATCAGCTTTTCATTCCATCTTATGGCCAAAAAATAGTCCATTGTATGGATAGGCCACATTTTATTTATCTGTTCAACTATTGATGGACATTTGAGTTATTTCTATTCTTTTACTACTAGGAATAATGCTGCTGTCAACTTTCATGTCCAAGTTTTTACATGGACATGTGTTTCCTTTCTTTTATTAATACACTTAGGAGTGGAATTGCTGGGTCATATGGTAACTCTGTGTTTAACATTTTGAGGAATACAAACTTTTCCAAAGTGGCTGTACCATTTTACATTCCCACCAGCAGTGTATGAAGTTTCTGATTCTTCTACCTCCTGTTACATGACTCTGATTCCAGCCATCCTAGAAAGTGTAAAGAGGCATTGTAATTTGTACTTCCCTAATGACTAGGATGTGGAAGATGTGGAACATCTTTTCATATGCTTATTGTCCATGCATACATCTTTTTGAGAGAAATGTCTACTCAGATATTTTGCCTGTTTTAAAGTTTGGTTATTTGCCTTTTTATTATTGAATATTAAGTGTTCTTTATAGATTTTCGATATGAGTCCCATATCAAATACATGATTTGCAAGTACACCCTCCCATCATGTGGATAGTGTTTTCACTTTCTTGATGGTGTCCTCTGAGGCACAAAAGTTTTCAATTTTGATGAAGTCCAATTTATCTTTTGTTTTTTCCTTGTGCCTTTGGTGTCATAACTAAGAAACTCTCACCTAATCCAAGGTGATGAAAATTTATGCCTGTGTCTTTTTCTAAGAGTTTTATAGTTTTAGCACTTAATATAAGTCTTTGATATGAGATAAAGCTCATTATTTTTTAAATTTGCTTGTCAGCAAGACCCTCTGATTCACCTCACTTGATAATATTTTAATCAGAATATGATTTCCTGCCACTTCATTAGTTCACCTCTGACTCCTTACTAATGAGTATTTTGTTGGTCTTAAGTGGAGTTTCTTTACCAAAGCCATGTTCACCTTTACACTTAAAAAAATGTGAGAATTAGGAGGAAGCTTATTGATCACACAGTCCAGCCTCTTACCAGAGTGGAAGCTTCAGCATCTGTGACAGAAAAGCTTTCAACTTCTTTTTGGACACTTTCAGAGATGGTTAGCTCAATGCATTGTATTGCACTATAATGCAATAGTTACCTTAAGAACTCTTACCTAGTCAAAAATCATATTATAAATAAGAAATGTTTCAGAGTGAAATGGTAGTTATTGAGCTTAGTAGTTTATCACAGGTTTAATTTTATTTTTCCTGTAGCGATATAAGTTAAAAGGAATTGGTTATTATATCATGTTATGGATGGAAAGTTTGTATCACCCCCAAATTCATGTGTTGAAGCCCTAACCCCCCTACCCCCAGTGTGCTGTTATCAGAAGGTGGGGCCTTTTGGTAGTAATTAGGGTTAGATGAGGTCATGAGGGTGGAGTCGGCACAGTGGGATTAATGTCCTCATAAGAGAATACCAAGCTTGCCCCCCCAACCCCCCCATGGCTCCCTAGCCTGTGAGGATACTGCAAGAAGGCAGAGATTATCTATACACCAGGAAGAGGGCCCTTGCGAGGCAACAACTGTTGGCACCTTGATCTTGAACTTCCCAGGCTTCAGAACTGTGAGAAATAAATGGGTGTTGTCTAAGTCCAGTCTATGGTATTTTGATTATCTCCAGTCTATGATATTTTGTTACAGTGGCTAGAACTGACTAAGACATATCATAATCCACAGTGTTTTATAATTAAATGAGAACATTATATCCACCAGCATAATAGGAAAAATGCTTATATTCCTAGAGCAATTCAGCTCATTTTGAAAAAAGCCAATGGTTAGAACATCTATTCTTTTTTTCAGCTGGAATATTGCTGGTAACAAACTCTCCATTTTGTGAATGTCCTCTTAAAACTTGGCATCTTCAAGTCAGTACTTCACGTATGCCCATAGTACAAAGTATGATTGGCTGATAGTTTTTGTTTGTTCTGTTTCTTTTTATATAACCTAGAATTAAGCTGTTTTTAGTAGCCATATCTTTGGAGCTCATATTGAACTTATAATCAAATGAAACCCCCTTTTCACCATGTACCGAACTGTGTGTCCCATTACTTTGAAACTCCTTTGAGTTGCTATGAACGTTGCTTTACCCCTACAAATTGTCTGGGCTCTTCTCTTGCTAATCAGGTGTATGACCTGAGCCAAGATACCAGATTTCTTTGACCTCATTTACCTGTGAGATAGGAATAATATGTCCATTTTCACACTGTTGTTGGGATTTAATTAGATGATTTGTGCCTATGTGTACATATGTCTCTAGCACTCCAAATGGAAATAGTTCTTGTGAAAACAGTCTTCTCTCACAGGTGCTTCTTTGCTGGCTTTACTTAGTCTTTGTCAGATACTATTTGTTAAATAGAATCCACCCAGTTCAGATCTCTGTATATCTTGAATTGATAGGAAATATTTCAAATATGCAGAAAAGAATAAACAGTAGTAGAAAAATGATTCCATGTACATTCCACCTAACTTAATTGGATCTTCACATTTTGCTGTATTTGCTTCAGATCTTTTTAAAAGATTTATTGATTTATTAGAGAAATCGTGTGCAAGCAGGGGAGTGGCAGAGAAAGCGTGTGCAAGCAGGGGAGTGGCAGATAGAGGGAGAGGGAGAAGCAGACTACTTGCTGAGTGTGGGAGTGATGTCATGCTTCATCCTAGGACCCTGTGATCATGACCTGAGCCCAAGGCAGATGCTTCACCGACTGAGCCACCTAGATCCCCCTGCTTCAAATTTTGTTTAAAAGAAGTGAAGCACTGTGGAGTTGAACCTACTATGCACCATTCTCTCACTTTTCCTTCCTACCCATTCCCTAGAGGTACACACTATCCTGAATGTATGCTTCCTTAAATAATCTAGCTGTTTTGCATGTTTTTAAAGTATAGGTATATACTATAATGCAATGTGCTCTTGAAATGTACTTTTTCTTCCTCAACATTTTTCTATTGCGTGGTTACCATAATTTATTTACTCATTTGCCTTTCAGTTGTTTTAGGTAGTTTCTAATTTTTTATTATTAGGTAATGTTGCAGTGACCATTCCTGAACATGCTTTTTATGAATGTATGTGAATTTCTGTAGAGAACATGTAGGGATATGTGTGTGTGTGTGTGTGTAGGATTGGAATCACTGGTTGAGGAGTATATGCCTCTTCAGTTTTGGAGAATAATTTGACATTACTTAATAAAAAGTACACCAATTTAGACAATTTTTGCCAGAGTGTGAGAGTTTTACTTTACCTACGTTTCCTCTACCAGGTTTTTAGCATTATCTAAAATAATGACTTCATCAGGTTCTAGAAGGTGAGCAGTTACTACATTTAGCAGTTTCTCGGGCCAACTTTAGAAGCCCTTGGCATGTATAAGGAAACATTTATACTATCAAATGAACAGGCTCCTGGAACTGTGTGGCTCCAGGTTTGTGTCTAACTTATTCTGGTATAACGCATAATTCGTTTGAGAAGTTTATTTTTAGTTGAAAAATAGCAACTTTTAACTTCTGTTAGCTTTTAACTTTTTAACTTTTAACTTGTGGCAATAACACAATGCTATAAGCATTAGTAAAGTCTTCATTGCCCATATTTTATTTGGTTATGTTCTATGTAGAGCAAGTAAAGTAAGATTTTAGTTTCTAGCAATTGCGACTTAAATAGTATTAGCCAAGCAATAAAATTGGTATAGGATATACTTGGGTGATAAAATGTAAACCTAAATAGAAAGCTTAATTTTTATGGTTTAAGACTTTGACATTGAAAGACATTTGTGATCATTTATACAAAGTAAATATGGTTAAGTATAGTATAATGAGTGCTAGATGAATCTGTAGTATGGTTATGTTCTGATATATACTGACAGTTCGGAGACAAAGACCGTGTGTGTTTATTGGATTAAGAAGTAAATGTGTGAGCCAGAAATAAAGCTGCTTATCACATCTTGACCCTTGCTCAAACTCTAGGCATCAGAATAAGTTATAGCTGTTAAATCTAGTTTAGCATTAAGAAAGAGCTTATCTTTAATTTTTAAAAAATAGTATTAAAAACATATTTCTTCTGAAGTTCCTAAATTATTAAATGAGCATTTAGGAATAATTTATTTTGGGGACATTTACTTTGGCATCCATGTTAAACTTATTTCTCCTTTGGTATTTTGGAAGATTAAAGTTCATTCATGTTATATTACTCGGTTGAAAGCTGTCTTGCTGTGTTGCTTGCTTGCTTGTTTTTGACCCCCTTGTAAGGAAAAGAAAAATGCAGTATTGTGGAATATAGGGAAAAATATTTAAAAATAGAATAGAGCAAAACTTAGAGTGTAATTAGCCACATGTAGTCCTATCCCTAGACAAAAGCTGTTAATATTTTGGTGGATTTCTGAAAGTTACAGTATGGATTTATAATTTTATTCAGAATTTTAACCCCCCCCCCCAAAGCAAATAACTGTTCTTTAATTTTTTGGGTCAGGAGTTGAAAACAAACAAAAACAAGAAACAGGAACCTTCAGTGAATTTCCTTCAAGAAAGAAGGTATTCTTAGTCTGTCAGGGAGGAACAGCCATAGCGGCTCTGCAGCAGTAGTCAGTCAACTCTGAGCTGCCTGAATGTGACCTCCTACGTGTGGGCTGCCTGCTGGTAAACAGGCTGAACTTTGCTCTGCAGACTATAATGGCACAAATGACATGGACCCTGACCTACAAAATATATTTTTTCTCTTTATGAATATGAATAGGTTTTTTCCTTTTTGAATTGAGGAGGAGCAAAGACAAAAGTTCACTAAGCTGTAAATGCAAATAACTATGTTATTGTTGATAAGTGAGCCTAATTAATGGCCACCTTTATGAAATGTTAGTAAGAATCTTATTAGTACAGTTTACATTTAAAAAAAAATTTGGGGGCGCCTGGGTGGCTCAGTGGGTTAAGCCACTGCCTTCGGCTCAGGTCACAATCTCAGGGTCCTGGGATCAAGTCCCATGTCGGGCTCTCTGCTCAGCAGGGAGCCTGCTTCCCTCTCTCTCTCTCTGCCTGCCTCTCTCTCCATCTACTTGTGATCTCTCTCTGTCAAATAAATAAATAAAATCTTAAAAAAAAAAAAAGGTTAAAAAAAAAATTTGGCCTGGGGCACCTGCGTGGCTCAGTGGGTTAAAGCCTCTGCCTTTGGCTCAGGTCGTGGTCCCAGGGTCCTGGGATCAAGCCCCGAGTCAGGCTCTCTGCTCAGCAGGGAGCCTGCTTCCTCCCCCCCCTCTCTCTCTGCCTGCCTCTCCACCTACTTGTGATCTCTGCCTGTTAAATGAATAAATAAAATCTTAAAAAAAAAAAAATTTGGCCTAACCCCCTTTAATTCTCAGTTTGGTATCTGACCTTTTAGTCTCTTCTCCCATCTGTTAGGGCCATCTTTCTCCCTCTCTGGTACTCCCTCTGTTTCACCTCTTGATTTAAAAGTGTCTCTCTGGGACACGTGGGTGGCTCAGTGGGTTAAGCCTCTGCCTTTGGCTCAGTTCATGGTCTCAGGGTCCTGGGGTAGAGCCCTCCATCGGGCTCTCTCCTCAGCAGGGAGCCTGCTTCCCTCTCTCTCTCTCTCTCTCTGCCTACGTGTTGTCTCTCTCTGTCAAATAAATAAATCAAATCTTTAAAAGAAAAAAAACTGCCTCTCTAGCTTTTTCTACAATGTACTCTATTCTCTATCCTGCTTTTTCCCATTTTGGATGTATCTTTAATATGTTAATATGCCAGTGTTTTTTCTCCACACACCCTGTAACCACATATGCACACTATTTTGTTTGTTCTGCACAGTGTTTAATATCTGTTGAATTTAGTGCTTTAGGGATATAGTCCACACTTCTTCCTGTTGGGTTAAAGTTGCCCCATTTATACACTTTGTTACTTTGGCAATTGTAGGGATTTGAATTTATACTTTTTTTTTTTTTACTATATTATATTTTACATTCTCTGTTAAACTACAGGAATAGATCCATACACATATGTGAAATTGATTTTTGACAAAGGTACCAAAGCAGTTCAGTGGCAAAAGGGCACTCTTCAGCAAATGGTGCTGAAACAGTTGGATATCTACATGCAAAAAAATGGACTTTGATCCGTATTTTGTACCATAGTAAAAGAAAAAAATTAACTCCAAATGGATCATAGAACTAAATATAAAACCTAAAACTTTTTAGAAAAAGAATAGTATAAATCCTTTGTGACCATTGGTTAGGCAGAGATTTCTTAGGTTCAGCACAGAAGATGTGATCTAGAAAAGGAACTGATAAATTGGATATCATCAAGATTGAGAATTTCTGACCTTCGAAAGATATCATTAAGAGTGTGGGAAAAAATAGCCATTAGAGAAATGTAAACCAAAGCAGAAAGAGATACCACTTCACATCTAAAAAAGTAGATGATAACAAGTATTTATGAGAATGTGGAGAAATCAGAATCTTCAAACACTGGTGGGACTATAAAGTGGTGCAGTTACTTTGGAAAACATTCTGGCAGTTTCTTGGATATACTGCTAAACTCCACAAGCCTTTGTTCAAATCTTGAGTCAAGGAGGGCTACTCATACCATCCTGTTTAGTGTTATAATTTTCCCCTTTCCTTCCTCTTCATTCACAATCCCTTTCCCTGCCTTTTTTTTTTAAACCCCTTAATATATATCACCATATATATATTTTAATGTCATCTTACAAAGTACTGTATAATTTACTTATTTAATTGTGTTTATTGTTTGCCTCTTCACAATGGGATATAAATTCTTTGAGGCCAGGATAGAACAGTGCCTGACTTAAAGTGGTCGCTCATTAAATGTTTGTTGAATGAATGCGTGAAACCTGGGCCTAACTCCAGATCTTGCACCCTCAATCACAATGATACACACCCTCTCTAACAAAGATTACTGAGTCTTCATAATGACTTAATTTTTATAATGATTCAGTAACTATGTAATACTTCATCTAGTTGAGCTATGATTTATCAAACTATTTCTTGTCACGTAGTTTATTTCTGAAGGATAGAGTCATCCATTCAGCATTTAGAAGGCTTTAGCATCAGGTTTGTGTGCCAGCCTCATAAAGATGAGGAAAACGTGGGCCTTGTTCTCCAGGACCTGTCAGACTATAGTGGAGGCACATACCGCAGCAGTTATTATAATGGTGCCTTATCAGGAGACGGAGTAGAGGTGTTTTGAAGCTACAAAGAGATTATACCAGATTGGTGCCCAACTCTGTAGGAACTAGATGTTGGGTCCTGATTTGGGGTGGGGTAGAAATGGGAGGAGGAAGGACAGCTGAGCAAAAGGATGCAGTAATCAAAAAGTGCATTGAGGGCTGTTTTGGCCAGATATTAACATAGACAGGAAGAGGACTGACGATTGTGAAGGATGAAAAAAGTGAAGTTCAACTTTAATCATTAGCAATATCGTGTTTTCTAATAATTTGTAGTGTAACACATCATTGTAACCTGAGGAAGGTTCTTCCAAAAGCCTGAAAGAGGTAATACATTTAGTTTGTATTTATCTTAAATATGTGTTATTCATCACTTTTAGGAAAGTATAGGATTGAGTACTTAGAATTATTTAAACTATAAACAACAGGTGCTATAAACTAATAGTTATAGAAGTGAACACTTTTTGAGACTTTATTACATACCAGGCACTGTTCTAAACATTTTATACATATAAATTCAGAATAATATATTTTACAGGGACGCCTGGGTGGCTCAGTCAGTTAAGCATCCAACTCTTGTTTTCGGCTCAGGTCATGATGTCAGGGTTGTGGGATTGTGGGTTCTAGCCTCAGTGGGCTCTGCACCCAGTGGGAGTCTGAGATTCTCTCTCTGCCCCTCCCTCCTACTCACATACTCTCTCTCTAAAACAAGCCAATCTTAAAATTAAAAAAAAAGAGAATACTATATTTTATGTTCAGTCAAGTCATGATTATCTTTAGGTAGATTATTTATTTGTATTTGGATTGTCCATTCATTTCAATGTTGACTGTGTCCTTCTACCTTTCCCTCAGTATTCTCCCAGTTGGTTTTATTACACCTAACCAGCTCCCCCGACATCATCATTTATACCTATATTTAAAGCTGATAAATAGATTGTTTTTGTCTTTCTAACACATTTTTTGATGCTTTTTGGGGGAGCAGATGTCATGTAAGCCTAAGAAAAGTGTACAGACTCATTTTCCTCATTCTTAGAATTTTCCTAACTAATTAATGTTTTATTTATCCATTCAGGGTTTTTCTCTAATTACAGTTCATTTACATAAGTACCAATGGAAGCCATTTTTTCCCAGTCCTATTTATTATCAGACTCCCTCTGCCCATAAATTAGGGATACAGTTCTTTTTTTTAAATTAATTTTTTAAAAAAGATCTTATTTATTTATTTGTTTGACACACAGAGAGAGAAATCACAAGTAGGCAGAGAGGCAGGCATAGAGAGAGGGGGAACCAGGCTCTCCGCTGAGCAGAGAGCCCGATGTGGGACTCGATCCCAGGACCCTGAGATCATGACCTGAGCCGAAGGTAGAGGCTTAACCCACTGAGCCACCCAAGCGCCCCAGGGATACAGTTCTTAAAAACCATATACTTTTAGAGAAGTTGAAGGCTCAGAATTAGAGGAAAGGGAAAAGTTATGAAACAGAATTCACTTTTAGGAACTGATTTCAGACAGGCTTATGATGGACTTTACATAAAAATATCCTCACTGCCATGATGATTTCTTAAATTTTACTTTGCTATGTTGCTTGAAATTCTATTAAATGTTGATTTGGGTAGACAAATACCTGCTCCTAAGATACCTCTGGTTAAGGTAAGGGTTTATAATCTGTTCCAGTCAGATTGCCTCTCTACCCCTAGTTGTGATTAGAAGTGAGAAATGTAATATTGGAGTTTTCTGTTTTTTTTTTTTTAAAGATTTTACTTATTTATTCATGAGAGACAGGCAGAGGCAGAGGGAGAAGTAGGCTTCCCACAGAGCAGGGAGCCCAATGCGGGACTCAACCTGGGATCATGACCTGAGCTGAAGACACTTAACTGACTGAGCCACTGAGGCAAACGGAGATAGGGGTATCACGGTAAGTTGGGGCTGCCAGAGTAAGGTCAGAGTAGGGCCAGAGTAGGGCCAGAGTAGGGTTCTAAAGTGTAGGGGAGTTTGAGGGTACTGAGATTAGGGAAGAAGGGCATGGAGAGTGCTGTGCAGAAATGTGGGATTCACAAAAGAAAAATTACTTTAGTAAAAAATTAATAGAGATGACACTTTAGGGAGAAATCACTTTAAGGGTAAAAGGACATTTTTTTCCCTTTAAGTCTGTCTTGTTCTGATGACTTCCTGCTCACATGCTCAGGACTTAGGTTGGTTCTTCAATGTAGTTTCATTTTCCATGTTTGGGAGACTAGTATAGAGGTGAAGGTTAGGTTGAATTTGGGAAAGATAAAAGCAAATAAAATGTGACTCCACTCTAGTTAATATTATAGTACAGCTTTGTAAAATAAGTGTTTGTGGACTAGCCTGCCAATTGGACCATTATTTGTGACATTTCTTTCATAAGAATATGCATATAACACAATTTGTTTTAGAGAACAAAAACTTCATTTTAAAGATAAAGATTAGGGAAAAAGAATGCGACATTTGTAAGGAACCTTTTTTTTTTTTTAAATTGAGGTATAATTGACATATTATTGATATTATATTAGTTTCAGTATACAGTATAATGATCTGATGTTTGTATACACTGAAATTATCAAATAATTCTAATTACCATCTGTCACCATGCAGAATTAAATTTTTTTTTGTTTCTCTGGTGATGAGAACTTTTAGGATTTATTTTCTCAGCAACTTTCAAATATGCGCTACAATAATACTAACTGTAGTCACTGTGCTGCATGTTACATCCTCATGACTTACTTATTTTATAGCTGGAAGTTTGTATCTTTTGACCCCCTGGGACCTTTGTTTTTTTTAGTCCATCTCTCTTCTGTTTAACTTTAGTAATGATTGTGAGGTTGACTTTGCATTATCTACTTACTGGTCCTGGTTATACTCTCTGAAGTCATATAGAACACATCTCTGTCCATTTTGATATGTCGAGAGTTCAGATATTCGATGATGATTTCAATGTCTCTTTATGATGATAGCTATTCTGTCTTCCCATATGCTTCTCTTTTTCAGGCTAATTTCCATAGCCTATTGTTTCTTCTATGCCGTTGTTTTCAGACTTGGAAATCTTTCTTAGATAATCTCTAAGTTTAAGTCCTTTAAATCATGGTATTCAAAGACCTCATCTAATGGTTTAAATGTGATCATGATCGACTGAGATTAGAAAGGGTCTATTTTGTCAGTGTGATCAAGATAGTCCAAGTTTGCTTTTTTTTTGGGGGGGGGTCTTTTAAATGACTATATCCTACATTTTGTTTCCATTAACTGCTTTGGTCATGTAAACCTATAGATGATTTTGTTTATGTATTTAACTATTTATATACCTGTGTATTTATTTTCATAATTGGCTATTAAGCCAGGTTTTCCTGTCATCATTTTAACCTTGGAGAAGAGAATGGTGTAGGAAATCAAGCCATGGATGTTAAGGGCAAAAAGATTTGGGTTTTGCCATTTATTAATAAAGTATCCTTGGATTGTTGATTTAGTTTTTGTTTTTATTTTTTATTTTTAAAAGATTTTATTTTTAAGTGACCTCTATACTCAGCATGGGGCTTGAACTTAAAACTCAGAGATCAAGAGGCACATGCTATACTGACCAAGCAAGCCAGATCTCTCTTGTTTTTGTTTTTAAATGAAATGAGGACAATAATGCCTCATTACTGCGATTGTTATGAGAAGTACATGAAATAACCTAGGGAAAGGACTTTATCTTAAAAGATTTTATTTATTGATTTGAGAGAGAGAGAGCGAGAGAACGAGAGAGCATGCAGGGGGAGGGGCAGAGGGAGGGGCAGAGGGAGAAGCAGATTCCCCACTGAGCAGGGAGCCTGCAGGGGGCTTGATTCCAAGGCCCCCCCCCCCCAGATCATCATCCGAGCTAAAGGTAGACGCTTAACAGAATGAGACACCCAGGCATCCTGGGAAAAACTTTCATATGCTTTATTCTAGTGATTTATAACATAAATGTTTGCTGTATAGTATTCTTTATTGGCTACATATTTTTTACATACTTTTTTCACCTATTAAATGTTTACAAAGAACATTTAAAAAATTAATAGCAAGTATATCACCTTTAATTTAGTTCTTCTTTGTTTTTAACGCAGTGGTCTATCCTTTAGATAATTTACCATTTAAATTTTTCATTTATTGCATTGTCTAGCTTACTCAGTGTTATGTTTTTAAGAGATCCAATGAATAGATTTTTGATTCTTGGAGCAAGTCATTGAAAAAAATATTTAACAGGGCAGCCTGAGGCTGAGCACTGAGGCCGGCCACCACAGGCTGCTCCTGGTGGATATTGAGTGGTTAGTTAGCATTTTATAGGGCCAAGGTTTATGGACAGCTTTTCTGCCTGGAAGTGTCCTAACCACTTCCTTTCTACCATTTTTTTCTCTGGGAGAATATCTGAGCGCTCCCTGTACCATTTGTGTATTCTTTTTAGTATTGTCCTCATTTATCCACCTGATATTTTTTTCTGATGGTTATGCTGTAAAAACTGCTAATTTTATGACAAAATCAGCCACATTTAGCATAATGACATAACTTAAGCTCTTAGATAATTTAGCTACTGGTAAAATACACATATTTTTTAGTCATACATAGCATATTGCAGATTTTTAAAAATTAAATTTCTCAGATTATTTAAGTTCTCAGTGTAACATTCCCCAGGAACTAAGAAATTCTCAACCAATATTGGTTTCTCACTAAAAACTGCAAAGGACATGAGAGTTGCAACCAAAGATTTCCACTTTTAGAATTAACAATAACAAAAGATAACATTTTTTGTGCCATTTTTAATGGTCATTAGAATATTTGAAGAAGTGTAGAAATGTTTTCAATACAGTTTTGATTTAAACAACAAAACAAAAAAGGATCAGTTTGTTTATCATTAAAAGTTAGAGATGAATCCCTGTTTTAATAATTACATTCACTTTGCCATTTATTTATGTTATGACATTTTAGTGAGAGAATTTTTATTATGACTAACACTATGAAATTTCTGGGTAATCGGGTATTTATTTTGGGAAATAAAGACACATCTGTTTCTTATACTTTACTTTTGTAGTGGTATGGCCCTGGGTCTGTGTTTCAGATTTGGCTTTTGTTCTCTCAGGGGGCTTATTGATTTTTTTTGTTCCTAGTGAGGCCCAATATTCTTAATCTCACTTTTGCTTTCGTATGGTTATTTCCCCTTAGTTTATCATGCCTATGCAGATTAAATATAATAACAGTCAAGGCATTGCCGTCTGTCTGTCTCAAGCTAAGTTAGTTTGCATTTTCCTTTTACTTTGTTCAGTACTTCCTTTAAAATGGCAAAGTCCAGAGTCCACACGTGTTCGGACTTGGATGTGTAGGACCTCTGCAGACCTCTTCTGTGCTGGTAAGGAGAGGAGGGACTGAGAAATGTCTTGAGGTTGAAATGTAAGGTAAAGGAAATGTACTTATGAATATTTTAGATAGAAGATATCTCTTAAAAGAGGTTGATTGCTTTGGATACAAAGTTTTGTGGGGATTTTTTTTATAATATCAGATTTCTTTATAGCCTCATCTTAGCAGCATTAAAGCCTCCTAACAAAAAATGATCTTACAGCTTCTCTAGTGTTGTACAGTAGCCATGATGGACTGCTCAGTTGACAGCTATGCTAACATTTTGTTTCTAGGATGGGGTAAGGGAACAGCCCATTACCACAAGCAAACTGACAAAACCCCCTTTCTTTCCTTGTAAGCCCACAACTGTACAGGTGTGGGAAATTGATCTTACTTTGAATGTTAAGAGATGATTTTTTTGTGTTTGTTGGCTTGTTTGCTTTTTAGGATGTCTGATAAAATTACAGAATAGATCCACAGAAAGCAAATCTTGTATCTGTGTTTGGTATTTGGTCACCTGGTAAAATCAGATCTATGGCCTGAATGAATGCTTTTTAACCTTTCCTTCCCCAGTTTGAGCATGAGTAGCTGCCTCCAAGAGAAGTCTCATTCGAAGACAAACCATGGCCAAATGTTGATAGACTAAAATTAGGTGATGATATACGTTGGGAAAACTTTCATTTTCAAGCAGTATTCAGCTGCTAAGGTGGTATTATCCTTCCCAAGCCTCATATGACACCAACTGTAGTAGGATAAGTCAGTAAAGTTGAATGAGCTTTGTAAAGGGAATTAGAAAATAGGGATTCGAATCCATGTTCTGTTCGGTGTTCTGAGCTTGAGCAGATCATTTTACCTCCCTCTCTGGGATGCAGTTCTTTAATCTGTAACCTGAGGGCTTGCACGTGCTAATCTCTTAAAATCTTTTCCAATTTAAAACCATTGCATAATTGTTACATTTTCCTCACTACCTCTAAATGTCTGTGTATACTTTCCCTTTTCTTTTTTCTTGGGGGAAAAGTTAAATGACTTTCCAAGATAAGTTTGTATGATTGTGAAACTGCCCATTGCTAATTCTCCCAGTTTTGTTGTTTATTCATTTATCCAGCAAACATTTATGACACATGTGCAGAATTTCAGGTTCTTTTGGGCTCTAGGAAGATCAAGAAGACATAGAACTCTGTCCTCAAGGAGATTATAGGTTGGTAGGGGAAGAAAAACATTTAATACAGTAGGACAAAAAAAGGGGTGTAACACGGCAGTGTGGTGGCAGGAAGAGGAAGTAAAACTTTTTTGGCTAGTCAAGTAAGGGTTTACAGAGCGGGGTGCCCCTGACCAGACTTCTAAAATGAAAAAAACTTACTTTCTCCCTCAAAAAAAGTAGTAGATTCTTTTTTCTTTTTAAACATTTTATTTACTTGAGAGAAAGAAAGAGAGCAGGAGGAAGAGGGAGAGATAGTCCGAAGCAGACTCTATGCTGAGTGCAGAGCTCAGTCCCATGACCTAAGGTCACCACCTGGCCCAAAACCAAGCGTGGGATGCTTAACTGACTGAACTGCTCAGGTGCCCCAAAAGTAGTAGATTCTTAATGTGAACAAAAAACTAGGAAATATGGATAAGCAAAACTTAGGAAAACAACCACTCCTAATACCTTGATAGGCATTTCTTCCTACCTTTTTGAAGCTGGGTTTTAAAGGATGCCTAGACAACTAAAAAGAGGCTGGAGAAGGAAGCATTAACGACAAAAGAAATGAGAAATACTAAGGTATGAAGGCCTTCAGGCATGAAAAAAAAGCATGTTGTATATGGCCAACTCTGAGTAGTTAGGTATGACTGGCCAAACCGCGTGAGGGGTATTGCATGGGGAATGGGAAGATGTTTGGAGTCATCTGCCATACTGTGGAGGACTTTGAATGCGATACTAAGGCATTTAGAGTCTATCTGTAGAAGTTGAGAGCCCATAAAGGGTTTTAAGATAGGAAAGGGATAGACTTATGATGTGACAGCTTTTTTTGCGGGGGGGGGTGACAGTTTCAAGAAGACAGACTAAACACTAATACCTGTTTGCTTTCCTTCACCAAATATATAAAAATAACAGAAAAATGTATATGTAGTCATCTATAAAAATAAGAAGGGGAAATCTTTGTAAATCAGAAACTGTGAAGAATTTCTGAAAATAGGAGGTCCAGTGGGTAACACTCATATCCAGAGATGGGGGAAACTGGGAGCATGAAGGGTACTAGAGTGGTCAGTAAGGTGGTTACTGTAACATAAGCAGCTCCAACCTATGTATATTCTAACATCAATTTGGACCAAGTGAAAGGTCTGTTTCCATGCAAGAACTGTACGGAGGAGCCTGGGTCTGTGAGATGGTGAAGCACCATGGGTAACTGGCTGTACTCACATGTGGAAGACCAGACCCTGAGACATCCTGTCTGCTCTTCCTCTGTTCTTCCTGAAAACAATATGAAAAGAGTATTGCTTCCTGAATAAGCAGTACCAACAGAAGCCAGCAGAATGTAACAGAATCCCAAATACAAGGATAAGAATCCCCAAATGTTTCAGGAAAGCAAATACTGTGCAAGAGAATCCACAAACAGAAGAACTCAGAGTCAAGTAAAAAGTCACTAGAACAGAGTTCTAAAATAAGTTTAGCTAATAATATTAAATAAGGAATTTATTATATTTTTAACAAAAGCAAGTGATTATAAAACAAGAGTAGGCATTTACTGGGAAGAGTCAGTTAGAGATCTGAGGAATGAGACATATGGTTGTTGAAATGTAACAATATTTGGTGCCAGGGGAGAATGGATTAGAACAGCGCATGATTGGTAGCAGAGAGAACTGGCTCTTGCTGGTGATCCAGTGATACAATGAGATCCTGAATGAAGATAGTAGTGGTAGAGATAGAGCTGAGGAAACAAATATAAGAGATGTTGTTAAAAATACAGAGTTAATAAGACCCTTGGGTGTGGGAATGAGAGAAGAAGGAATCTTGAAAATTCCTAGGTTTCTTGATTGGTTAAGTGGAGAAGTAACATTGCCAGAAGCCAAACTAGCAAATTCAGGAGTAAAAGCCGTTTTTTGGGGGGTAGTGTTCTCTCACTTGGACATGTTGAGATTGAGGTGCCTGTGAGACAACTGGGTGAAGTGTTGTCTCTTAAACTAGTGGATATGTGGATTGAGAACTCCAGTGTTCAAGTTTAAGTGAGTTTTGGAAGTCCTATATTGGTGATAGTGGTGTGGGTGGTCATGCTCGTAGGTGAGTTTGCTCAGGAGCCATGCAGACTTTGAGACAGAAAGAGTGCTTCCATTTGAGAGGTCTGTGGATGAAGAAGAGCCAGCACATGCAGGGGAGGGTTGGAAGAGTAAGAGGTACACGAAGAGTAACGTCTTGGAAACCAGAGAAGTAAGGGAGTGGTCAACAATGTCAGATTACCAGAGGGTAAATGAAGGTTGAGTGGTGATTTGGCAGTTCAGGGAAGGTGGGGAGCAGCTTCAGTGGAGTGATGGGGCTAAAACCAGATTGAAGTGAGTTCAAGAATGTACGTTGGGGGCGCTTGGGTAGCTCAGTGTGTTAATTGTCTGCCTTCTGCTCAGGATATTATCTTGGGGTCCTGGGATCAAGCCTGGTGTCCGTGCCACGTGGGCCCTTCTCCACCAGTGCTCAGAGGAGAGTCTGCCTGTCCCTCTTCCTTTGCCCCCCAGCTCCCATCTTTATCTCAAATACCTAAAATCTTAAAAGAGAAGAATGCATGGGAGGTAAGGTAGTAGAGGCTGTGAAAACAGATTCTGCAGACTTAGGTTTTGTAGAGGAGCAAGGTCTTTGGGAGCAGGGAATAGAGGTGGGTGCAGGGTTGGAGGAGGGATGTTCTTCTGTTAGTCCTTTTTTCTTCTCCAGCTTCTCTTCTCTGCTAGTTTCTGACCTGTTTCTTAACAACCATTGTCAGGGGTGTTCTCTCATTCTCTCCTTTGACCTTCTCCCATTCCACCCTTGAACTTTTCTCCTAGCTCCACATTTCTGTGGCACTTATTTTTTTTCTTTTCTTTGTCTGGAAAGATTTATATATCTTTCCTTTTTTGTTCATTTATTTTTATGTTCTCTCTCCTCAGCTACTTGATACCACAAGTCTTTCAAGGTCTGTTTGTGTCTTTAACTTGAAAATTGAATTGAAGATGTTCAATTAAGAGTCATTGTAGAATCAATTGCATTTAGTTTCAAAATCCCATTTTGGAGTAGTTCTGGCCAAAAAAGTACATTTTATTTTATTTTTTAATTATTATTATTTTTAAGTAGGCTCCATGCTGGATGTAGAGCCCATTGTGGTGTTTGAATTTATGACTGCGAGATCAAGACCTGAGCTGGGATCAAGAGTCAGATGCTTAACTTTCTGAGCCACTCAGGTGCCCCCAAGAAGCACATTTTAGATAATCAGAATTTTGATATGACTTTTGGGGAAATTTGGGCAACCTTAAAATATATTAATTGGGGTATTATGTTTTGATTACAGGAAGAGTTAAGTATCCTGCCCTGGTGAAATACATGTAACATCTGTTGTTTGACTTCATATCTAGAGGGATGTTGGTAGGGGCACCTGAGTGGCTCTAGTCTGTTCAGTGTCTGCCTTCAGCTCAGGTCATGATCCCAGGGTCCTGGAATCGAGTCCTGCATTGGGCTCCCTGCTGAATAGGGAGTCTGCTTCCCCCTCTTCCTCTCTCCCTCTACCCCCCCACTCATGCTTTCTCTTTCTCTTACTCTCTCTCTCAGTCAAATAAATAATAAATAAAATCTTAAAAAGGGGAGAGAGAGAGGTGTTGGCAAACTAGAATCTTATTCTGGAGAGAGAGAAAAACGTTGGGATTGAGTGCTGGTTGCCAACCTAGTGTCTGTCCTCTCTTTCATTTTTAGTAACATTACTACTATAGTATGTACACATTATTAAGCCTAACTATAAAATATTTCCCAGCAGCTGTAAACAAAAGTCTTAGGGTAGCACTTCTAGGAAAGCTCTTTTAAAAGAGATGGTGTCATCTGGGAAGCCTCAGAAGGAGCTCTCGCCACTTCCTTCTTTCTTCTGTCTGGGACATGGATGTGATTTCTGGAGATGCCATGATCATTTTTTGACCATTAGATGACTTTGAGCATAGATGCCATGGGGTAAGGCAGAGCAAAAAGATAGAACAGGAGGGAATCGGTGGTGACTACTGAGCTGTCAGTGTATCGTGATGTTCCTACCTCCAAATGTCTTATGTAAGAGAAAAATAAACCTCTGTTCTGTCAGTATTTGTTTGTGTGCACCTGAACCTCATCTGGACAAACACAGAGGGCCAGTCCACTAACTGCATTGAGGTTATTACTAAGGCCAGCCTTAGTAGTCAGAGAGCTTGTGGCCCCAGCTGGTTTTTGGGTTTCCAGACTTGACCTTAAGGGAAGATTTTCTGAAAAAGATTTTAACACTGATCTAAGTAATTCTTAAGAGAGCTTTTCTTACCTTGATTCTGAAAATATGTGGCCATCCTTGTAGGTAAGAACAAACAGAAAAACATAGGAGACAAGATGGCAGTTCAAAAGAAAGAAGGAATTAAATTAATTAAATTAATTTTCATAGCAGATAACTCTCTGCAATGTAGTTAGGGCTCTGTGCCAGATGCTAAAAATCCGAATTCTTAGACTCAGCGAAATTTAAGAGAGGATTGTCATGAACAACGGGCATTCAGAAAACAGGAAAAAGTTTTTGGAAGACAAAAATCATTCATTTTGAACTAAAATAAGTAATAATAGCGAAAAGTAATCGCATAACCAGGAAATCATATTAGTCGATTAGAACATTAGTTCAAATAATGTTCCAGAGTGGATCATGACAAAAAAGAATAATAGACATAGTAGATAGATCCGAAAGATATGATATACAAAAATTGAGTGTTCTAGAAGGAAGAGACAGAGATGATTATAAATAATCAAGAAATACTCAAGAGTATGTGTTGAAAATATTGCTAAACTGATGACTTGTATTTTAAAAGAACTCACCAAATGGCAAAGAAGCGTGATTATGCTAGTCACATTTCTGATGTTCAAGGATGAGAGAGAATTCCACAAGTATTCTTGGAGGAAAGCAAAATAATTTTCAAGGAAAAGATAACCAGATTGGAATCTAGTCTTATATTTAATGAAAATGCCAAACCAGAGAATTCTAGACCTTTGGATTTATGGGCCAATAAAATGCTGATAGAAAATTGAGTGATTAACATAAATTTTCAAACATTTTTTGACTAAATAAGGACATAAAGTATAAAGCAAACAATGGAATAATTTTTGTTTTAGTGTGAGCAACACTCACTTTTATTGATTTTGCTGAGTTGGGGAATAGTGAAAATTTCATCACCAAATAGTATTAGTTCTTGGTTTGGAGTTTGGTAACTACTGCAGTATTTAGACTGTGAGGGAAAAGGGTATGAACCCAGAGTTTCATAATTTACCATACTGTCATTTACATATAAAGGCAAATAGAGATTTCCAGACAGATTTCAGAAATAATACTGGTTTTGTATCTTTTTTGAAAAAAAGTATCAATAATACAATTAGTAAACTTGATTTAACAGATTAATAATAAACTGTGTACCTTACAGAAGATATTTAATTCTTGTAAAAGAGTCATTACTTGTGAAAAAGTCATTAAAGCTAAGGCACAGAAATAGCAAAAACAGAAACTCAAGTATTTATTTTAAGCATTTATTGTGTTCCTACTCTGTACTAGGCAGAGAGCTAGGCTCTGAGGATACAGTAGACTCAACAAGGTCATATGAATTTTGCCCTGATGGAGCTTAGAGTCTAGCGAGTGATACAAGAACCGGGTAGGTACAGTGTAGTACAGTGGATGCTACAGTGGGTAGCCTGCAGGGTGGAACGTGAGCATAGACAGAGCAGAAGCTGACTTTCTGAAGAAGAAATGTCTGTGTTGAGACAAGAAGACAGGAGAGAGAAGTTGAAAAGATTTCGGATTAGTAGGAGAAAGGAACAGAAGACACCAGAGAGGTAATGAGGGACAGTATCATGCAGAACCTTGAAAACAATGTTGAGGCCCTTGGGCATTATCTTGGGAGGAATGGGGAATTATTAAAAGATTTTAGTCATGAAAAAGTGATGTGATTTGGTTTGTTTTTAGGAAGATGACTCAAGCTATAGTGGGGAGAATATCAGATTAGAGCCCAGTAAAATTGAGGGTAGTAAGATCATTCAGAGCATTGTCTTACTTGTTTGTTCTAACAAATACTTCTGAGTCAGAGGTGATCCTGGGCTGCCTATGGTAGGATCATGGCATGGTGAGTAGTAGGTGGATTTGAGAAAGATTAGGCTTTCGTTGATATTGGGTAGATGTAGAGGGAAGACAACAGATCCGATCTTAGATTTTTGGCTTGTGAATAGGTACGTGATGGTGATGCCATTCATAGGGGAACCCCAGAGAAGATTAGAGAAGGATGATAAGTTCAGTTTGAGGTGCCAATCCAGAAGATGGATAAGTGGATTTGAAGTTTAGGAGAGGGATCTGGGCTAGAGATACTGATTTGGAAGGTAGCTGAAGTCATGGATTTGAAAGATCACCTGTGTAGAATGTGTAAAGAGGGAAGAGATGATTTAAGTGAAAGACCTTAGGAACATTTACTTAAAATGAGGATTCTTCTAATAAGACTTTCAGAAGTAATGACAAAATAGTAAGACAAAAATTCGGAAGAGTGTGGGCTAACAATTCTGAAACCATTGTATGTGTATACTGGTATTAAACAAACAAATAAATGAATGGTTGGTAAACTGTGGGAGCCAGGTTTCTCACTTTTGGAGAGTGAGATTACAGATAAGCATGTGGTATTGGATTAGAGACATCAATACGAATTCTTGTTTAGCTCTTTTTTTTTTTTTTTTTTTAACATTTTATTAGGGTGCCTTGGTGGCTCATTTGTTAAGCATCCGCCTTTGGCACAGGTCATGATCCCAGGGTTTTGGGATTGAGCCCCGCATCAGGCTCCCTGCTCGGCAAGCCTGTTTCTCCTTCTCCCTTTGCCTGCTGCCCCCGGCCCCTGCTTTGCGCGCACTCTCTCTCTCTGTCAAATAAATCTTTTTTTTTTTTTTTTTTTTAAAGATTTTATTTATCTGTTTGAGAGAGAGTCCACAAGTAGGGGAGAGGGACAGAGGGGGAGGGAGAAGCAGGTTCTGCGCTGAGCAGGGAGCCCGACACAGGTCTCAAACCCAGGACCCTGGCATCGTGACTTGAGCTGAAGGCAGATGCTTAACTGACTGAGCCACGCAGGCACCAGTCATGTTTAGCTTAATAGAAATAGAGAAACGATTATAGATATGTGTGTATAAATGGCATAGTATACGCATATATATTTCTTTGCTCTGTCTACTGAGAGGGCCTGAAAGCATTGGCACCCTGGTGCACACCCAGGATCCAGATCTAGGTCTCTAATACCATTCTCCAATAAAAAGAATTAGGCTACTTGGAAAATGGCTGATTCTAGGAGTGGGGCAGGAATATGCAACATATGCCTTGAACATTTTGTAGTGCTGAAAGTAAGAATATATTCAAAATCCCAAAATGTAGGGGCTTGGCAAAAAGATACAGGAACCAGCCAGAAAGAGTTTCCAGTGGCCTTAGCAGGAACAATGTGAACAACAAAATAAAGAACATAGTATTGGATTATAACCCAAAGTATAAAATAAATATCCCTAAGTCCATACTGATTAAAAGAAGTGACTGAATATATGAGTGCCCCACTTATTTATTTATCCTGTACAGAAGAATTCAAAGTAATTTATGCAGATACTTCCCTTCTTTAAGGAGGTGGAACCTAATTCCCCATTCCTTGAGTGTGGGCTGCACTTAGTGACTAAAAGGGAATGCTTATTTGTGTGGAGGATGTTTAAGATTAAATAAGGCAGGGACCAAGGAATTTTCATGGGGTGCAGCATTAAAGAAATTGGTGATCTCAGTGGGACCAGTTCTAGGGGGAAGGTAGATTGTTTTGGCTCTTAATGTATACTTCTCTAACTTTAACTAGTCTTATAGAGTATTTATTCTGTATGTTCTTACTGGAAGATTTAATCACAAACTGACAGCTACTGAGTGTCTATCAAAAACTCACTTAAATATCAAATCTGGGAAGATAGTATAATGAATATCTTAATGATGTATTCATCTGGTTTCTTGTATTAAGTTTTCATAGAACAAAAGTATCAGGACCATGTCATCTCATTTTTCCCAATACAAAAATGCCTGTACTGAATTCTGATTTAATGATATGCTCTTTGTCTGTATAGAATCGATCTGAAAGAAATATCATTTGAATGATGCACATCTTCTAAAATTATATTTGAAACTGTAGTCTGCTTGGTTCGTTATTCTTTATAGGAGTGCATATGATTCAGGTACAAAATTTATGTTTTCTTCTTAATTAAAAATTAAAAACTTACAACCTGGAAAACATAGACCTAAATCCGATACTCAGTGTTTATATGCTGCTGATATCGTGAGCTAGATAGTGTCTGTTCAGTTGCCTACTGCCATATAACAAATTACTCCCAAAATTAGTGTCTTAAAACAATGTTGATTTGTTATTTTGACAGTTCTGTGGATCAGGAATTTGGGCAGTGCGAGGCTAGGGGATTCTTCTGTCTTATGTGACTTTCAGCTAGGATCTCTCACTCAGTTGGTGGCTGAGCAGGGCTGGATAGTCTAAGAAGGTTCTGTCACATGTCTGGCACTTAGACCTGTCTCCACATGGCTTCTCCATAGTATCATAGTTTCAGGGTAGTTGGATCTCTTATGTGGCTTCTAGCTTCTCAGGGAGAGAAAAGGGAAACTGCCAATTCTTACAGTTTCTAGAGCTTGAAAACGTCACTTTTGCTACATCCTGTTGGTCAAAGCAAGTTACTAGGCCAACCAAGATTTAAGGATCTGGGACATAAGCCCTGTCTCTCTAAGTTTTTTTTATTTAAGTAGTCTCTACACCCAACATGGGGCTTGCACTCACGACCCTGACTGAGACTAAAAGTCACCTGCTCTTCCGACTGATCGAGCCAGGCACGCCTGCCCTCCATGCCCTGTTCTTCATCCCAATTCTTTTTTTTTTTTTTTTAAGATTTTATTTATTTATTTTGACAGAGAGAGAGACAGCAAGAGAGGGAACACAAGCAGAGGGAATAGGAGAAGGAAAAGCAGATTTCCTGCTGAGCGGGGAGCCCGATGTGGGGCTTGATCCCAGGACTCCGGGATCATGACCTGAGCCAAAGGCAGATGCTTAACAACTGAGCCACCCAGGTGCCTCCAGCCCCAGCTCTTGATGGGTGACATGTGCATAAGGGGTGAGAAGGAATCAATGGTAGCCATTTTTTAGATGGTAGTCAGTGCCCATACCGACTGCTGCAGTGTCTAATGTTTCTATAGTTTTATTTATTTATTTACTTATTTTAAGATTTTATTTATTCATTTGACAGACAGAGATCACAAGTAGGCAGAGAGGCAGGCAGAGAGAGAGAGAGGAGGAAGCAGGCTCCCTGCCGAGCAGAGAGCCTGATGTGGGGCTCCATTCAAGGATCCTGGGATCATGACCTGAGCTGAAGGCAGAGGCTTTAACCCACTGAGCTACCCAGGTGCCCAGTTTTATTTATTTTTAAAAATTTATTTATATAGTTTTATTGTAATGAATCCTCTTTACCTTGTATTTTAACTTGTAACCAATCCAAGAAATTAGACAGGTTATAAATTTTAAATAAAAAGTATTACCTTGGGGTGCCTGGGTGGCTCAGTGGGTTGAAGCCTCTGCTTTCGGCCCAGGTCATGATCCCGGGAAATGATCTGTCAAATAAATAAAGTCTTAAAAAAAAAAAGTATTACCTTAATTTAATAGAAAATAGGGGGACCATGCTGGGCCTCACAGTTATCATCGTGACTCAGTATATAAATTTATCTTGGATTAATAAGATACTCTTTTTAAAAAAAAAATTAAAAAAATATTTTAGAAAGAGTATCTTGATTTTATTATTATTGTAAAGATTTTATTTATTTATTTGATAGGGATCACAAGTAGGCGGAGGGGCAGGCAGAGAGAGAGGAGGAAACAGGCTCCCTGCTGAGCAGAGAGCCTGATGTGGGGCTCTATCCCAGGACCTTGGGATCATGACCTGAGCCAAAGGCAGAGGCTTAACCCACTGAGCCACCCAGGTTCTCCAAGTATCTTGATTTTAAATTACAACAGCCTCTGCTAGACTGTGCTCCACAAAGTTTACCAGGGCTTAAGTGTAATATATATGGAAATATATCAGTAAATATTCCAGATCAGGGGAACTAAAATAAAACAGAAAATTCTCATAATACAGCCCTAAAGAAAGATGTTTTGAAGACCTTTAACTCTTAATAAGCCAAGATACTTATTAATCCAAGTTTGTGACTTGTCTTTATACTTTCATTACACTTTTGAAGAGCAGAATGTAAAGATTTGTTTTATTGTGATATATCAGTTTTTTCCTTTATGGTTTGTGCTTTTTGTGTCATACCTGAGAACTATTTACCTAACTTGGGTTGGCAAACTATACCTGATTCAACCCACTGCTTGTTTTTGTAAATAAAGTGTTGTTGGAAAAGGACCATGCCCATTTATTTACCTGCTGTCTATGGCTGCTTTCATACTATAGTGACAGAGTTGAATATTTGTAATAGAGACTGAATAGCCCATAAAATTTAAAATATTGACTGTATAGTCTTTTGCGGAAAAAGTTTGACAGCCCCTGGGCTAACCTAGTGTTCCCAAATTTTCTCCTGTATTTTCCTCTAGAAGTTTTATAGGTTTGCATTTTTAAATATTTAGGTCTATTAATTTTTGTATAAGATGTGAGATATGAGTTGAGTTTCTTCTTTTCTTCCCCATATGGATTGTTGGTTGTCTCAGCAGCATTTGTTACAAAGGCAATTCTTTTTTTTTTTTTAAAGATTTTATTTATTTATTAGACAGAGATCACAAGTAGGCAGAGAGGCAGGCAGAGAGAGAGGAGGAAGCAGGCTCCCTGCAGAGCAGAGAGCCCGATGCGGGGCTCGATTCCAGGACCCTGGGATCATGACCTGAGCCGAAGGCAGAGGCTTTAACCCACTGAGCCACCCAGGTGCCCCAACAAAGGCAATTCTTTTTGCATCGAATTACCCTGGCACTTTTGTTGTCCATCAGTTGACTGTGAATTTGTAGATATGTTTCTGGATTGTCTCTTTTGTTCCCTTGGTTTGTATGTTTATTTTTATGCCAGAATTCCAGTGTCTTGATAACTATCACTTTATAGAAAGTCTTGAAAACAGGTAGTGTAAGTTTTCTAACTTTGTTCTTTTTTGTTTTTCCAAAATTGTTTTGAATATTCTAGGTTCTTGGCATTTCCATGTAAATTTTAGACTCAGCTTATCAGTTTTTACAAAAAAAAAACCTGCTGGGATTTTAATTGGGACTTAAATCTATAAATTGCTATTTTAACAATATTGGTGGAGCTGTTCTTTGAAAATAGTATTTCTTCATTTATTGAGGTCTTTGATTTTTCACTCAGAGTTTTATATTTCTTATATAAATATTCCATTTATTTTGTTATATTTATTCTATTTTTTGATGTTAATATAATCGCTACTGTTTTGTTCATTTGTAATTATTCATTTCTGCCATATAGAAATATAGTTGAATTTTGTGTGCTGACTTTGTATTCTGCAATTTTGCTAAATTATTTCATTAGTTTTAGTAGTGGATTCTTTGGATTCTCTGTATAGACAATTCTGTCATTTGTGAAAAAGCATTTTGATCCTGTTTTTTTTTTTTCATCTCTAGGCTTTTATTTATTTTTTCTTATATTATTGTACTGGCAGTATAGTACAGTGAATAAGAGTGGTGAGAGCTGATGTTCTTGCCTTATTCCTGATCCTAGAGGGAAATAATTTAGTTTTTCATGATTATGTATATCAGCTGTAGGTTTATTGTAGATTCATGTCATACTAGGCTGAGGACATTTCCTTCTGTTCCTAGTTTTCTGAGAGTTTTGAATCATGAATGACTGGGCTTTTTCTAATACTTTTTTTTCGTCTATTAAGATGATCATTTATGTTTTAGTCCATTGTTAGGGTAAATTTCATTGATGGGTTTTTTCATATATTGAACTATTATTTATATTAAATTCCTGGGTTGAATTTTATTTGGTCATGATATATATCCCTTTTTATATATTGCTGGATTCATTTTTATAATATTTGGTTAAGATATTTTGTGTCTGTTGGGGCACTTGGGTGGCTCAGTCATTAGGTGTCTGCCTTCGGCTCTGGTCATGTTCACGGGGTCCTGGGATTGAGCCTCACATCAGGCTCCCTGATCATTGGGAAGCCTGCTTCTGCCTCTCCCACTCCCCCTGCTTGTGTTCCCACTCTCACTCTCTCTCTCTGTCAAATAAATAAACAAAATCTTAAAAAAAAAAAAGGAATTTGTGTCTGTTTATGAAAGGATGTTGTCTATAGTTTACTTTTCTTAAGATTTTTTTTCCTTTTGTCTGATTTTTATATCAGAGTCACGCTAAAATTTACGAGTAGTGCTTATAAAATGAATTGGGAAGTGTTTTCTTCTTACATATTTCTAGAAGAGCTTATGTAATATGGTATAACTTTCTTAGATGTTTGGCAGAATACACCAAAGTAGTCACTTGTCCTGGAGCTTTCTTCATGGGAAAGTTTTTTTTTAAAGCTTTTTTTTTTTTTTTAAGGCTTTATTTATTTGACACAGAGAGAGAGATCACAAGTAGGCAGAGAGGCAGGCAGAGAGAGAGGCAGAAGCAGGCTTCCCGCCCAGCAGATAGCCCGATGTGGGGCTCAATCCCAGGACCCGGAGATCATGACCTGAGCCGAAGACAGAGGATTAACCCACTGAGCCACCCAGGCTCCCCCATGGGAAAGTTTTAAATTATGAATTAAATGTCCTTAGTATATTAAGAGCTATTCTTATTATCTAATTTCTTCATTTAGTGAACTTGGTAGTTTGTCTTCAAACTTTCAAGAAATTGGTACATTTTATGGAAGTTATAAAATTTATTGCCATAAATTCTTCATAATATTCTCTTGTTATCCTTTTAATATCTATAAGCTCTCTAGTGGTATTCTCTTTTCATTCCTGATACAAGTAATTTGTGGCTTCTCTCTTTTTGTCTTGATCATCCGGAAGTTTATTCAACTTTATCTAATGTTTCAAAGAACTAGGTTTCAGTTTCATAGATTTTCTCTATTTTTTTTTTCAATTTCATTTCTTCCTTCTAAATGCTTTGTGCTTAATTTACTCTTCATTTCCTGTTTCTCTAAAATGAAGGCCTATAGTATTGATTCATGCTTATTCTCTAATATAAACAATCACTGCTCCAAGTTTCTAAGAAATGCTTTAGTGTTATCCTACAAATTTTGATATGTTCTAATTTTCATTCAATTAAAAATATTTAAAAATTTCTCTTATTCTTTTACCCTTGGATATTTAGAAGTACGTTGTTTAATTTCTAACCCTTGGTGATTCTTTATCTTTCAGTTACTGATTCTGATTTAATTCTGTTTTTGCCAGAGAAAATATATTATTTGACTTTAATTCTTTTAAATATCTTGAGGTTCATTTTGTAGCTCAGAATATGGTCTTTCTTGGTGAATGTTCCATGTGCCCTTGAAAAGAATATGTATTCTGCTCTCATTGTGTAAAATGTTCTATAAATGTCCAATTAGGTCAAGTCAGTTGATAGTGTTTTTAAGTCTTCTTTACGTTAGTGATTTTCTTTTTCTTCTGTCAATTAATAACAGGGGAGTAGTAAGGTCTATAACTGTAATTGTGGATTTGTCTAATCTCCTGTTTTATTAGTTTTTGTTTCATTTATTTTAAAGCTGTGTTATTAAGTGAAAACACATTTAGGATTGCTATGTCTTTGGTGAATTGATCCTTTATCCTTATGTAGTGTAAGTGTCTTGTGGATATAATTGGATCTTGTTTTTAAAATTTGATCTGATAATCTTCATCTTTTAATTGGGTGTTTAGGTAATTTTTATTTAATATAATCATTAATAAATCTGTCATCTTGCTAGCTTTCTATTTTTTTATGTTTTAAAAATTTTTTGAGTCCTTTTTTTTTTTTTTCTAAGAGAGAAAGATTGATGGAGTGTGATTGGCGAGGTGCAGGGAGGGACAGAGGGAGAGGGAGAATCCTAAGCAGGCTTCATGCCCAGTGCAGAGTTTGATGTGGGACCTGATCTCATGACCCTAAAATTATGACCTGAGCTAAAATCAAGAGTTAGACATTTAACCGACTGAGCTACCCTGGTACCCCAGCTAGTTTTCTATTTTTGGATATTTTAAATTTATTTTTTTCCTCTTTTCCTGCCTCCTGTTGAATTAATCCCTTTTTCATAATTCCATTTTATATAATACTCTTGGCTAATTCTATATGTCTAGATACACATGTATATGTATACACACATATATACATGTATAATCATATACACATACATATGTATGTTTATATACCTATATGTGTGTGTATATACATATATATTTTAGCAGTTGCTCTAAGTCATGGTTTCTCAAGCTTAGCACTGTTGGTATTTTCAGTTGGATAATTCTTTGTTATTGAGGACTGGAGGGGATATCCTATATGCAGTGTAGGATTTTCAGTAGCATCTCTGGCCTCTGTTGACTAGATGTTAGTAGCAGCCACTCCCCACCCCCATTGTGACAACCAAAAATGTTTCCAAGGGTACCTGGGTGGCTCAGGCAGTTAAGTGGTGGACTCTTGGTTTCAGTTTAGGTCATAATCTCAGGATTGTGAGATTGAGTCCTGTCTGGGGCTCCATGCTGGGTATGGAGCCTGCTTAATACTCTCTCTCCTTCTCCCTTTGCTCCCCACCCCATTGCTTATGCATATGTGCCCTGTCTCTCAAAAAAAAAAAAAAAAGTTTCTGGGCTTTGCTACATGTCACTGAGGGAGTATGAGAACCATTACTCTAGAGTTTAAAAAATCTAACTTTAACTTATGACAGTCTTTAATTACTTACTTATTTATTTTTAAAATGATTTTATTTATCTGAGAGAGGAGAGAGAGAAAGTGCGTGCACACATGGCAGGGAGGGGGAGAGGGAGAAGCCGACTCCCCACTGAGCAGAGAAACCAGAGAAACCTCCATCCCAAGACTTGGGGATCATGACCTGAGCTGAAGGCATTCGGCTCAGGTCATGATCCCCAAGTCCTGGGATCATGACCTGAGCTGAAGGCAGACATTTAGCCGACTGAGCCACCCAGGTGCTCCGACAATCTTTATTTAAATAACATTATACTATTTCATGTATCACATGATCACTTTTGACCATATACTTTAATTTCTACCTTCTCTATGTTGTTATGATTTTACCTGTATATATGTTATTAACCCCACAATGCAGTACATTATTATTTTTTGTATTCTGGTATAATCTTCTAAAATGAATAAAAATATGAAAAAAAAAAACAGTCTTGGGATGCCTGGGTGGCTCAGTCAGTTAAGTGTCTGCCTTCGGCTCAGGTCATGATCCCAGGGTCCTAGGATTGAGTCCCGTCCCCCCCCCGCCCCCCCCCCCCCCGCCCCGCCTCCCTCGGTGGGGAGCCTGCTTCTTCCTCTACCTGCCACTCCCCTGTGCTTGTGCGTGCTCTCTCTGACAAATAAATAAATAAAATCTTCCAAAAAAAGAAAGAAAACAAGAAAGAAAGTCTTTTATATTTACCTTCTCTTTATAATCCTCATCATTTCTTTTTATAGATCTACATTTTCACCTGGTAATTTTCAGTCCTGCCTAAAGAACTTCCTTAAACATTTTTGGTGTCTGCAGGCAGTGCATTCTGTCAGGTTTTATTCGTCCAAAAATTCTTTTTTTATTCATTTTTGAAGAAATATTTTTCTGGTTATTGAATTCTGTGTGCAGCTTTTATCTTTCTACTCTATTGTTTTTTTGCTTGTATAATTTCCCGAAGAAAAGGAAATCTTGATCTTTGTTCTTTGTATGTAATTTTTCCCCCTCTGCCTTTGAGATTTTTATTTTTGTTTTTCTGCATTTTGGCTATGATGTATCCATGTATATTCGTTTGTGTGTGTACATTTTGGTATTTATCACGATTGGGATTCTGTAGGATTTTTTGCTTGCTGGTTTCTTGTCTTGGATTCAGTAGAGAAAATTCTTAGCCATCATCTCTTTACATATTTCTTGTATCTCATTTTGTTTGTTTGTTTCCTTTTCTTGGGGCTTCAATTGAATGGAATTTGAAGACATTTTGGTACAGTTCCACGATTCTTGGGTACCCTGACATGTATTTTTCCCTCACTTCTTTTTACACCATGGTTTCATTTTGAATTATTTCTATTTTCTTGTCTTTAAGTTCACTCATTCTTTCCTCCTCTGTGTCCTCCTCTGTGTTATTTCTATCTTTTATATTTTCCTTCCTTTGAAGTTTCCATCTCAGTGCTGAAAATGTCCATCTGTTTGTGCATGTTGTCCGTCATTCCTACTAGACCATTTAACATATTTGTAGTTATTTTTAAATGTCTGATAGTTTCAGTAGCAGAATAATTGCTGATTCTTTTGCTTGCTTTATCTTTTGACAAAGGGTTTTTTTTTTCTTGCTTTTGTGTAATTTTTTATTTAATGCTCATCATTATGTACGAAAGAGTAGGAGAGATTGAAATGATTTTCTTCTTTCATTAGACTGTTTGTATTGGAAATTGAGTCAATCTAATCACAAATCCAGCTAGGTTTGGATTCTTTTGCCTTTATTACCTTGATTGTACCACAGGCTTCAAATTTCTCCAACAGTGGCTGCTGTTTCCTTGTGTTTAAAGTGTGGTATGTAGTACTACATGGTTTTTCTGTGTTTCTATACCACCCTCATCTTTCAACAGTATTTGGGTATCTGCATTGGAGAGATTTCTCTTTATGTTCCTGTCCCTCTCCCAGTAATTATTGTTGCTTATTACCCAGTGCTTTGCTTATGGGGCAGGTTGAGGTTCTTTTGTTCTAGTCTGGACCCAATCCTGGTCAGGCCCTAAGTTTCTGAGTGTTGGTGAGATGGGGCTTTCTTAGCTTTTCTGCTCTTTCTCCTTTATGGCAGTCGACTTCTTTCATATATTTATAGTTGGTTATTGCCAGGAATATCCTTTCCCTCCTCTGTGGTAGTTGATCTCTTTTGGTATTGGTGTAGGATCCTTTGCCCAAGACTTTTTCCTGTTCCCCCTCCCCAGTAGTGGCAGAATTAATTTTTTTCTCTGCCTTTTTTCTAGCATCAGTGTATCTTTGCCGGTGCCTGGGGACTTGACACTATTTTCTCCCCCTCTGCCAGAGGCAGAGGCATTTTGCTTCTGTTCTCTGAAGCAGTGGATTTTTGCCTGGACCTTAGAGTGAGAGGGGCTTTCTTTCCTTCCCCTCGTGGCTCTAGGCTTTTGCTCTGTGTTTAAAGAAAGGTTGGGGAATTAGGACTTCAAGCCAGTTCTTGTCACCTCCTGCACACTTGCCCCATTGATGAAGGGCTTTCTCTGATTTACCTTTAATTTTTCTTGTGAGCACCTGGTTGAGGCCTATAGAAGAACTTAAAATTGAATGTAAGCTCCCCTTGTGTCAGGGATCCCCAGCCATTCCTAAATGTTACACAAGTCTACACTTGGTCTTTAAGAATTTGTTAAAATCTTAGTTGGTTTTTTTGGGGCGCCTGGGTGGTTCAGTTGGTTAAGCATCTGCCTTCAGTTCAGGTCATGATTCCAGGGTCCTGCATCAAGCCTGGCATTGGGCTCTTTGCTCAGCTCTGCTCTTCCCCCTGTTTGTGCTGTCTCTCTCTCAAATGAATAAAGTCTTAAAAAAAAAATCTTAGCTGATTTTTTTCTTACACACCTTTATGGTGGCCCCTTCTTTTTCTGTGACCTGCCAAAGGTAAAACAGATTATGTGTATGGTCTCTCCTTGGAGGAACTTGTCCCTCTTTGGAATTAAATTTACTTGATTGCCTTGTGACCTCAACTCTTTGTTAGGCTCAAGATAAGTTTTGATTTGATAGATCTTGCTTTTTCTTATGAGGGTGGTATTGACATTACTCAGGCTTTCTACATTCTAAGTGGAGTGGAACTAGAGTTCTTGACAAGGTATGCTATTTCAAACAGCTCTTTATTCTGATGCCTCCTTAATGCTTTCTCTTGCCTTCTTGTGCCCCTTGTGCATTTCTGCCACCTCTAGAGCATTTCTTCTTTTAGGATTGAACCTAAGGGACTGTGTCTGTTCCTCTGTGAAACCTCTCCTGGTTCCACTAAGTAGAGTGGAACATTTATTTGTACAACTGTCTTGACTCTTGTATAGCTGTATTTCATTTTTGCAGGCTCACTGAAGCTTAGTGAGGTTGGGCAGCTTTTAGAATCTGAGGCTTCTCGCTCTGAGAACTATCCTTTTTTTTTTAAAGATTTTATTTATTTATTTGACACAGAAAGCGAGCACACAAGCAGGCAGAGCTTCAGGCAGAGGGAGAGGGAGAAGCAGACTCCACACTGAGCAGGGAGCCTGATGCAGGGCTCAATTCCAGGACCCCAAGATCATGACCTGAGTCAAAGGCAGATGCTTAACCAACTGAGCCATCAAGTCGCCCCTAAGAACTATCCTTCTACTTTCAGAGTTTATGACTAGAACAGTTGATAGATTTTAGATAGGCTCATGGAGTAAACTTGAGAGAAAAGGTAAAATGATATACAAGAGAACTTACATTTATCGGTAGAATATAAATTTGTGAAATTACACCGCATAGGTTCCTATGCTGTTTGGTTTGTACAGTTGCTTCTCTTGAATTCTAAATTACTTTCATAAATAAGACTTAAGTTTGCGGAATCTAATTTCTTAAAACTGTGGGCTTGGTTATACAAACTAGTATGATTCACGTAATAAAATGCCATAGAGCTTTAGAAACAATGAAGAAATACATCCTAACCTGGAAAATCTTCAGGATGTTCTGAGTGAAAAAAAATAAGGTGCAAAACTGGACATTTTATTTAAGAAGATAGGAGGAATAAGACTATTTTCAGTTAAGTGTACTTGTATAAAGAATTGCTGGAAGGATATAGAAGAGACTAATAAAAGTGGTGACCAGTAGCAATCAAGGGCATTGTAAGCGGCAGTTAGATGACATAGAAATGAGACTGTTTAATTACATGTTCCTTTTAACATCATTTTCAATTTTGATAAAATATTTTCAAGTCAATGTAGCATGTAAAAAATGTTAGCTAAAGGTGTGCTTGGGTAGATCAGTTGGTTAAACGTCTGCCATCAGCTCAGGTCATGATCTCAGGGTCCTGGAATTGTGCCCCTTGTTGGGCTCTGTGCTCAGTGGGGAGTTTGCTTCTCCCTCTCCCTCTGACCTTCTCCCTGCTTCTATGCGGGCACTTTCTCTTTCTCAAAAAAATAAATAAAACCTCTAAAAAAATGTAAACTAAAAATAATAAGCATAACTTTGTGGATCTTAAAAGATAATAGGAAGATCTGAAAAATACTTCAGAGCTGATAAAAAATGTTGGCCTATGAAATAAAAATTGTGTGTGAGATACCTTTATTTTATGCAAATCAGATTTTACAAATGAAAAGATAAATGCAAAACATGGAAAATTACAAAGAATGAGGTTTAATGAAATGTGGCACCAGGTGAATAAATATATAAAAGTGCGGTTTTCTAGCATGATTAGAAAGGTTTTAATTCTAGACTTAGTAGTGGAATGCATGAGCCCTTAAAACAGAAAGGAGCAGTGTGTGTAGGCAACAACCATAACAGAAATACACAGTACTCAGAGTAGACTGGGTCACCATTTCTTACTCATGAAATCCCTTGGCATGTCCTCCGAAACAAATAAAATGTATCTAACTGTTGTCGGGAAGAAGAGAAGATGAGAATACCAAAGAATATTTTTATCACAAAGTAAAACATAAGGAAACCTTACTTCCACAGAAATCAACCTTTTGTAGAAAAACAAATGAAATATGTGAAAAGAAAGCTTATTTAAAAAAAGAAACTTTATAAACCAAAGGATGGTGAGAATTAATTAGATGTTAGGAAAACTGGGCAATTCAGAAACAGTTTACAGTCAAATTTCATTCCATACATCTTTTGGAATGAAATATTGGAACAATTGGCCCACAGAAAGGCAAATATTAAGAGTTTATTTATCTGCTATTATTGAAGGGGGAGAAATTTCTAAGCAGAGAAATAGTAAAAGAAATGGAGAAGGCAGTGATGGACAAATCTGGCTACCTGAATATAATGAATTTTTATATTAAAAGCCAGCAATTGAGAAAATGTTCCAAGTAAATGGAAGAAATAGTGTTTTCACAATATAAATAACCTGCACAACCAGTAAAGGAGAACATGAAGGAATCCCTCTCCCCTCCCACCCCCTGGAGGACTGGAAGTGGAAGTGTGGCTCAAGTTTGAAAAGAAAGGCACTGTGTGTCATGGGGGAAGGAAGGACCTGATTAATGACATGTAAAAGGCTCACTGGATAACATTGTAACTAACTGGAGAGATGAGACTAGATGGAGTGCATCTAAGGGATTAAATCCGGACCTAGGTTACAAAAGGTAGATGGGGTATTGCATGGCAAAGAGAAGAGAGCAGGATAGCCAGATGGCCTGAGCCTGAGCAAAGGAGTGGGTTTGCTTGTGACTTAGGGTCTAGAAATATCACTGTGGAGAAGGTTGATCCCTACTGCCTTAGCCTTCACTTTAGAGGGTTCTTCTCAAGAGACTGATTTAGCCCAGGGATTGAAAGAACTATTCATTGATAGGTTGAGGATGTGGAAGTGATTTGTTTCACTATGGTAAAAGAGGTTTCCAGAGGTTCCCCAGGGAAAAGGTTGGAAGGAAGGACAACAGTGGGGAAAAACATGGGGTGGATGAGAAAGCACAGAGAGCATTGTGGGCATGAAAATAGGGGAGAGGGTAGCTGGCCAGATAGGTTTGTATTTTGAGTAAAGCCCAAGGGTGATGGGTGGAAGCCATAGAATTGACTAGTAAGATTCCTGAATCGACCTGTGATAATAATGATTTCTCTGGACCTAATGCACTGTGTCTTTGTGATCTAAAGGCAATATTACATTTAGTAAAAAGCTTAACCCTAGGTGGTGAAGCCTAAATTAATTAGGCTTTAAGTAATGAAAGCCAGTAGGTTTCACATTTCTTAAGCATTCTCTGATGTCTGCCTAGTCCCCCCATTGTTAGGAGTTTTAATTTATTTAACTATTTATTTATTTATATTTTTTATTTTATTGTTAGAGAGAGAGAGCAGGAGAGCAAATGAGTGAGCACGAGCTGGGGGAGGGGTAGAGGGAGAGGGAAGCAGACTCTGATGAGCTCAATCCCAGGACCCCGGGATCATGACCTGAGCTGAAGGCAGACACTTAACCGTCTGAGCCACCCAGGGACCCCTAGGAGTTAGCTTTGAGATAAAAGTGGGAAAAGAATACTACCATTAGTTTAAAAAAAGTTTGTCCTATCGCACTGTCAATGACCCAGTAATGAATGCTAGCCATTACACTGGGGTGTCTTCTGCTAGGAATCCCATTTCCTCCTACTGTTCCACTTTACCTGAAACAGGTTACTGAGGTGCCTGCTGCTGGGGTGACCTCAGCAACTCTGATGATTAAGCTGATAGTTGAGGGTCCTGATCTCTTTGGAATACCAGTGCAAAACCCAACTTGCTCTGTATAGCTGCATTGGGATATGAACCTTTTAAAGTGAGTAACTAATGATCTCTTATAAATTTAATTTTTTATTTAGCCATTAATCTTTAATTTCAACTTTTAAAGTCTGTAGTGGAACAAAAATGAGAATTGGCATTTCTTTTTTTTTTCTTTTTTCTTTTTAAAAAATATTTTATTTATTTATTTGACAGAGAGAGACACAGCAAGAGAGAGAACACAAACAGGGAGTGGGAGAGGGAGAAGCAGTCCTCCCGCCAAGCAGGGAGCCTGACATAGTGCTTGATCCCAGGACCTGGGAATCATGACCTGAGTGGAAGGCAGATGCTTAATGACTGAGCCACCCAGGTGCCCCGAGAATTGTCATTTCTTGAAATAAAGCATCCATATAAGATTCTTTGCATGCTTACAGGGAAACAGTGATATGTAGTAGAATCTAAAGTCTGTAATGTTTTCAGTAGACTAAATGAATGTATCTTCTTTTTCTTACTTTAGATCTGTGCATATTAGTGGAAATGTAACTGGAACTGACTCTGATGATAAAATCAAGGACCATCAGCAAGAGCATGCAGTAGGAAATTTTGGTCCCAAATGAAGACATCAACATTTAGAATTTCTGCTTTTTCTGAGGTATTTGAAGCACAAATTTACTTTAATCTGACTCCTTGGAATTCATTTTATAATGTTGTTTTCTATATATAGATTTCATAAGTTTAAAAGTTTTTATGTTAGAATGGTTAGCTTTTATTTATTTTTTTAAAGATTTATTTATTTTAGAGAGAGCATGTGAGAGCTTGGTGGGGAGGGGCAGAGGGAGAGGGAGAGAGAGTCTTAAGCAGAGTGTGCGCTCAGCGTGGAGCGCGAGGCAGGGCTCAGTCTCATGACTCTGAGATCAGGACCTGAGCTGAAACCAAGAGTCAGTCAGGTGCTTAACGACTGAGCCAATCAGCGGCCCCGAGAACAGTTAGCTTTTAGAGAAGAGTTCATTCAACCTTCCCTACCCACTTCCCCCTAAAACTAGTTGAGAAAAAAATCCAGATTTTAAAGGGAGATAGTCTTTATAATTAGTAAAGCGTGTTCAATTATAAGAAATCTACTGGGTGCAGATTAAGATTGAGTAAACTATGTTAGAAGAACTGGAATAAATAAGTGTCAATTTAGTAATTATTTTATGTCATGACCCTCTGGGATGAGCAGCTGAATTCAGCCCTGTAACCAAGTCAGCTCACATGATACATGAAATCTTAGCGATTGTCCTTTAGTTTGATTTGGAAACCTTTTTGTTCCTCTTCTAAATTTATTATTAAGTGTTTTCTATTCACCAAGAAGTGTCACTTTTACTCCTCATAGACTGTTCATGTAGGACCTTTGGGATCTGTTGGGTTAGTTTCACTTGGACCAGACAGGGAGATAAGTAATTAAAGAACCAAGTGACACTTCCAAATCGTGGGATGGATCCCCACCTTAAAGACTACATACGACAGTTGAAAATAATCAAAGGAAATGTAGTGTCAACAGAAAACAAACATAGTACTCTATTTCTAAATAAACATATATTCCAAATAGGATATATACTTGGTCAGGTGTTTATTTAAAAACAAATTATTTTTTCTTTTAATTATGTTTTTTCCAAATAAGAAAGAAGTATGGAAAATAATTATTTTTTTAAAAGATTTTATTCATTTATTTGGCAGATATCACAAGTTGGCAGAGGCAGGCAGAGAGAGGGGGAAACGGGCTCCCTACTGAGCAGAGAGCCCTACTCAAGGCTCCATCCCAGGACCCTGGGATCATGACCTGCAACAAAGGCAGAGGCTTCAACCATTGAGCCACCAGGGGCCCCTGGAAAATAATTATTTTAAGGGGCAGGTCAAAGTTGGTTGGTTCTCTGTATTCATTGTAGAGGTTTGTAGATTAATCTTGCTAGAATGCAAAGAAGAAAACTGAGAATAATGTATCACTTACTGCAAGGATTATTAATTTATTAATTTCATTTTGTTCTGTTTTGGAAGAAGAATATATAAAGCAATAAATTCTAAGATAATAAATAATTCCATGATATTAGAAAATCCTTAGACTGCTTTAGTTATATGGCTGCCTTCTAAAGGGGTTGGTATAACTGAGCAATGTTTGTGAGAGAAAAGTTATTTTGAATCAAAAAATAATGATAAATATATAAATGTCTTGTTATCAGAACCACTTTAAAGATACCTTTTTTTGTTTCTTTCCAATAATATTTAATAACATCCATTGACTGTCCAAGCTTTGCAAAGAACAATTCTAGATATGGGGAAGAATGTAAATGATTCTGTAACTTCATGTTTCTAGATATGGGGAAGAATAGAAATTATTCTATATCTTTATTATAAATGGAGTTGAAGAAATCTTTCACTTCAGATGTTTATTTTTGGGGCTAGGGAAGCTGAATACAGTCGTCTGAAAACCATTTAAAAACAATCCTAAAACGAGCTCATAAGGTCAAATTTTGGAAGCCCTTTCTAAGTAATATAGTACTATGTTCAGATCTCAACAGAAGTTAAGATTAGGGAATAGGAAGTTCTGATCAATTTGCTGACTATTTGGTTTTGGCTGTTAACTATTTATGGTTCTACTTGTGAAAGTGCTATATAGGCTATATTTATTTGCTTAATTCCTTAAATGAGGATATCTCTAATTCATCAATTTCTTATATCTCCCCACCCATTTATAAGCATTTGCACATGATATCTTTTTTTAATATTTTTCATTTTCCCCTTTGAAAATGAAAAGAAGTGGAAATTTCACAAACATTTGCTCAGAAGTTATATATGATACATTTTGACAGTATTTTCTTATAATTTTTTTTGAGGGGACTTTAGATTTTGAGATTGTGAGATTTGGGGTTTTTTTGAGGAGGAGCCAAACAAAATAAAACCAGTACCTGAATTATGGCCCTAGAACATGTATAAGGTTCTATCTTAGATTACAGTTTACATTAAGTTAAAGTGGCACCTTAAAAAAATACTTTATTTGAACTCAAAACATTTGAAAACAAATGTCTACAGGGCATATTAAGGGAATCGTATTCCCTTGATACAGTTTTCTCTGTGGCATGCTGGAAAGGGCACAAGCTCTGCTCTACTTCCAAGCCACCCTGGGGAAATGAACTAGTATTTCTGTCTTAGAAATATTACTTTTTAGACTTGTGATGAAGAGTGAAATATGTATAAATTATATAAAATAATGCTTCTCAGTGTGAGATTAATGAATGTTGTTGCTAAAGACAGAGGAAAAGTATCATTCAGGGTTATTCTTCTCATAGCAAAAAACAGGTCAACTCACACTACTAGTGAGAAGCTTGTAAAACCAGTTTCAAAGTTAATGGCAAATATTATGCTTGGAGAGAAAGTAAAATGAGCTTTTGGCAAAAATCCCTTATCAAAGGCATACCATCTGGAAAAGCAATTACTGTCATGTGTGCACGCTAGCAGAATTTTTGTTTTTCAGTTGGATGAAAGCACTGATGTTCAGAGAACATACCAGCACTTCATAGAGATGTGTTACTGTTTATCACTGAGAAAGCCTTACTGCAACAGAGGAGTCTTTGTTGTTATTTTGTTTTGTTGTTTTTGTTGTTCGTGGTGTTTGGTGGCCTTTGTTTAAAGCCGGCGTTGCCTGAGGAAGTTGCATTGGCTCCTGTGATCAAAGCCTCACAAGGTTAGCTGCAGGAAGGGGTTCACTTAATCTGTGAGGAAAAGAAATTGTACCAGGTTATCAGTTCATGCCTGCTTTTTACAGGGAGAATTATATTCAGTGATATGATTTTTTTTAAAAGATTTTATTTATTTGTTTGTTTGTTTGTTTGCTTATTTATTTATTTAGAGAGGGCAGGAGCAAGGGGAGGGAGGGGCAAAGGGAGAGGGATTTCTGTGTAAAGCCTGCTGTGGAGCTAGATCTTAGGCCCCTGAGATTATGACCAGAGTTGAAATCAAGAGTTGATGCCCAACCGAGTGAGCCACACAGGCACCCCTTCAATAATGTGATTTCTGATTGTGCTTTAATATCAAAATGGTAAAAAACTGTGGATGCAAGCAGTTCTTGACCACTAAAGCCATGTCTTTTCAGTGTTTTGTGAAGAAATGGTCAGGAAGTATAGGATCCTGCTTTTTCACAGTGATGCATGCTAGCTAGCTCTGTAGTGTGACAGGGCTTTAAATGTTTAATTAGTTTTTTAGTAAAATAAGATAAAAATTTCTTTAATACTGATAATGCCATTTCTATGATTTCAAGGGGACACAGCATAGTAAATATATTTGGTATTTTAAATAGAACTTATAAGTTCATATTTACAGTTATGAATTTTAAAGAGGAGGTATGAGGATTTTATAGAAGTCTAAATTATGGTACAAAATAATTCAGCCTTTAAGAGCTTGACCATTTCCCATACTTGATGATTTTATCAATTTATCAAAGAAAAAAACAGTGGATTTTTATTATGCATTTTTAAAAACCATCCCTGAATTTTGGAATAGAGCATGAAAAAACACTTTCCAGAGCCAAAATGACAGCAGAGAATAGATTAGGAATCTTTCTGTTCCAGTCTTTCAAATTGAAGCATTTAAAATCTAGTTTTGAGTGGTGTATGATGCCTTTTTTCTTTCTTTTTTTTTTTTTTTTTTTTTTTTTTTTTGCATTCAGTGGAACGCTGAAAGTAGACTTCAGTGAAAAATAGTGTTAAAATTTCTGGGTCCATGTTCAGCTATAATATCCAGAGTATATAACACAGCTGATTTATCATTGAGAACTAGTGATTTTTAATTTAGTAAGAATACAGAATAAGAAAGAAACTACTTGAATATGGAAAGTGGCTTATGGCTAATGATGATTCCAGATATGGGGACTTGAAATCTTTGCAAGGTGGTTATCAAACACTAACAGCATGTGTCAAGACAACAGAGGTGCTTAATTGAATGGGGTCTGACTGGCCAAAGATGAGGCATTTTGAATATCAGTTAAGTATAACTGCAATATAATCAATAATATCAAATATATTTAAATCTATGAGTTCATAATGATAGTTAAAAAAAAAAAAAAACAAATAGCTCTCATTAGGTTTCGTGGGAGTAGGCTAAAGAGTCGGCTGTACCTGAGTGTAACCAGTAGATGAAGAGAGGAAGTTTCTTTTCTGGGGAGTATTCTGGTTGATAAATGAAAAAGGAGTGATAAATAGAATGTTACCATTTTGTAGTGAATTCCTGGGCCCAAGTAAAGATTATTGGTGGCTGCTAACATCACACACAGAGAGAAGACATTAGATTGCTCTCAATAAAAAGTCACAGTATAACCTAGTAAGTTGAACTTGATCTGAATCTCATCAAGCTGCTAGCTCCAACCACCAGTTTACAGGAAACCTAGAAATCAGGGAAACAAATAAAATGATACCATAGAGAAGCAGTTAGCAAAATCTAGGCTTTGGGGAAGTCTTTGAGACACATAGCTGGGTTTTTTTAGCAAACAAATTGTAGGGAACAAAAAAAGAAAAATGAGAAGGAAACCTGAGATTAATAGCAATGATTGGACTTTATCTAGGTCCAGACTTTGATATGTAAATGTTTATGAAATAATCAGGGAAATTTTAACTGCATATTTGATACTAAGAAATTATTGGTAGTTTTTAGGTATAATCGTATGTAGTTATATTTAAAAATGAGTCATTACCTTTTAGAGCTATGTATTTAAATGATAGTAGATGCGAGGATATATCTGGGACCTATTTCATTATTATCCAGAGTAGAGGGGAAACTGGATGGGGATAAAACCAGATTTGGCTCAGTTGATGTGGTCTTTGTTTAAAGTAGGCACTTTAAAAAGCAGTTTCCCAAGGCTTACAATTTAAAAGAACAATATTTCTCAGCACTGTGATTGATGTTGATAGGATTTCAAAGTTATGCCCTTGATGAAAAGCAGCGCCCTGTTTGTCCTTTTTAAAATCTCCCTTTGATCCTTTTTTTTATTTAAGAAGAGACCACTAAATTCAGATTCATGTCCCCAGATCGATCGATCGATCTCTCTCTCTCTCTCTCTCTCACACACACACACAGTAGGCACTTCTGGTATTGGGGGTGGTAGTGGTATAATTCTTGGTACTATTCTCTAAGATTTTTTGAACATTTCCATCAGAAAAAGGTCCAGAAATCTACTTCTCTGTTGGCTTATAAGAGATCAATTGAATTATGTGTAGTTAGCAAGCTGCTGAATTCTTATTTCTGATCATTTCTTGAGTCTTGGGTTTCTGTATAGAAAATCATATTGCTTAAAAAGGACAGTTTTACTATATAGTGCTTACTATTTACCAGGCTTTTATTCTAAGCACTACACATATTAACCCGTTTGATCCTTATAAGAGCTCTAATGAAGTAGTCGTTAACTTGTCCAACATTATGAGCTGAGATTCAAATCCAGACCTTCTACCCTAGAATCTGTGCTTTCCTAGGTTTTTGTATCTATCCATCTCTGCTCTAATCCTTATACCTTTTATTTTTGTTTGTTTTAGTGTGCTGGCTAGACTTTAACTTTTAAATAGCAGTTTTCACTTGTAATTTTGATTTTGGAAGTTGTCTTTATACTGAAGGAATTCAGAGTCCAATTGAGTTTTCTTCTTTACAAATATCAGGTACTCACTACTAGTCTTAAGAATTAGTGTGTAGCAAGAAACAGAATAAAGTGTATTGTAACTGCTTGTAGTGTTTTGTTTCTTTTTTAAAATTTACCTCCTGGTCTGTAAGCAGCCTATTCATGGCTTATTTTACTTTCAATTAATTGTTGATTTCATTGGTCCTATTTGCTGAATTTCTTGAATCTTAGATAAAATTATTCCTTCCATCTCCCAACCCTCACACCTGTTATATGATTACTTCCCACCTAACTTTACAAAATTACATAAGATAAACTTAGGCAAAGCACTTAGTATATGGTTTAGCATATAATATGTATCTAGTTAACGTATGCCTTCTGATTTAAAAAGTAACTTCTTTACAATTTTGTTTAAAAATTGTTTCTTTTCTTTAATCTTTAAAATGGGAAAGGGTGAATATGGCTTGGTTATTTTAAGACAAGTCCTAGGCCTGGGACAGGTGGCAAAAACTTGATAATGTGTTATGGTGGTTTAATGAGTAATCTCTGTGTTCTCTGTAAGGAACTTTTAAAATAATTGTTTCTGAGTTTGAGAAAGATTACTGAGAGTTGGTCGTCAAAAGAATACTTGCCTATTAGAGGTTGGGGTGGGAACAATTTAGGGTGAAATGTGACTTGTCCCAACTCCATGGGTTTTAGGATAGCTAAGTTTCATTTAAGGAGGCATATACTTTTCTTACTAGAAGGACTGTTTTTGGTTTCACCCTCAAGAAAAAGAGATGAATCACAGTTACAGCCTTTTCCTAAAAGTTATAGAAGGTAGCTATCCAAAGACCTGGTATAGCTAGTTAAAAGCTGTACTATTTTTCTGTACCACACTCCTTCCTCTAACTCAGGTGCACCTGTGATTTTGTATAGCAATCAACTTCAGCAACCTAATGTATCTTTAGTGGTATTTTTGAAAATGGTATTAAGCTATTTGGAAACTGAAGATGGTAAAGTACAAGATTCCATTTTTCAAACGAAAGCTATAATTATTGAGTGGCATAGCTATTGAAATTGAACAATCGGTCACTTGACTACTAAAGTAGAGGTTTTGTTGTTATGGGTTATAGTTTACTGGTTAGAGACAAAAGATACTTTTTGAAGACTAAAATAAATAATGAATATGTATGATAGAAGCTCATTCTCTGGTCATGAAAGCTTTCAGTGGAAAGATGAAATACTTTCTAAACTACACTGGATACTTTGGAAACAAAAAGATAGTAGTTAAGCATAGTTGAGAGGTTACTCACTTTAGTATCTGTTTTCAGTTAGTTAATAAAGGCATTGAGATGTTTATTGTTCCATATATGATCTTAAATGAGGAGACATAGCTAATGTGGCCATTTACAGAGTTTGGGATTAGTAAATTAAAAAAAAAAAGAAAGCTGACATGAGGAAAACAAAAATATAATAATAATAGTTAATATTTAATGTTCACCATGAGCCAGGCACTGTGACACTTTATATGTATTATTAGATTCTATCCCTGTAACTGTGAGATGTAAACTATTATTACATCTATTTTATGTATAAGAAATGGAGTCTTAATAAGGTTTACTTTTCCATATTTTAAGTGGGCTCCAGGCCCAGTGGTGGGGCTTGAACTCACAATCCTGAGATCAAGAGTCATGTGTTCTACCAACTGAGCCATCCAGGCGTCTCAGTAAGGCTTACTTTAAAGTTAATTTGCAGTAGAGTCTGGATTCATCCATCTCTTTCTCTTGGAGGAAAACCAAAAGTTCGACTTTAGAAAATAACTATTTTTTTTAAAAGATTTTATTTATTTATTTGAGAGAGAGAGCAAGAACAGGGGAAGGGGCAGAAGGAGAAGCAGATCCCCTGCTGAGCAGGGAGCCCAATGCATGACTCCATCCAGGGACTCCAGGATCATGACCTGAGCTGAAGGCATTTGCTTAACCAACTGAGCCACCTGGGTACCCCCAGAAACTAACTTTTAATCAGGATTAGAAAAGAAAGTGTATTCTGGTTCAAACTGCAGAAGCATAGATTTTGCAAAACCAGTGATGTAGCTAGTTCAGTATAAATTTCTGATATGATAGAGCTCCTTAAAAGTTACTGTAATCAAAGATGTATTAGTTGGATTATAGTATCTTTGGGGTATAGTATCTTATACAAGAAAGATCATAATTCTAACTTGCTACTCACTAGTCAGATCACATTTTACCATTTTAGAGAAGAAGGAGGGATGATTTTTTGTTTTTAGAAAATGGTGTTTGACATGGATGATGTACCAATATTTTATTACTTTAATTTCCTCAATTAAAGATGAATATGGAAGTGTTTAACATGGAAATGAATTTAAAAAGCTATTGAAACTTTAAGAACTTTTAGACATTCATTTAAGTTAGAAATTCCTTACATTAAACTCTTTTTATCTATTACGCATCTAGCAATGTAAACATTAAAATTAGGTTAGGTGCAAAACTGAGAACCTCTGTCCTTACTCTTAGTATATGGATGCATTTAATGCTAGTTAAAAGTAAAAGATTGACTGTAGTGCAAAACCTACATTGCTTTCATAATGGTGCTTATTTAGTCAATTCTAAAGCTTTTGCTTAAATTTGGCGTTAAGAATACTTTTCCAGTTGACCATGCAACAGCAACAATAAAATGACCCCCGTAAATTTTAGGTTAAACCACAAAGGAAAAACCTCAGTAAATTACAGAAAAGCTGAGACTTTTTGTGTCCATTTTATTCCTACAACAGAAGTTTAAAATGTACTACTCCAACCACTTGGAAAAACCAGACAGAAACTGTTCTTAAATATTGAGTGAAAGAGGAGATCAAATATACAATAATTGGTTATTCAGCTAGCTGAAATGAGACTTAGGCTAAGATTAATACCAACCTTAGAAGTAAACTGATTAAAAAAATAAATGAACTCAACTGTGGAATTCAGTATAACAAATAAAACCAACAAAATAAATGCTTAGGGGAAAGAAAGGGTATAAATAAGATAAAAGCAGAAACAGATACATTAAAAAACAGAAACTATAGACCTGAAAAATCTAAGAGCTGTTTCTTAGGATTAAAAAACAAATAAATCTAATCTTATCAAGGAAAATAGAAAACCAAAGTATGAAGGAATAAACAGAATATATATGGATAAGAGGGTTTCTTTTTTTGGAAAGATAGAAAAGAGACAGCTTTATTTAACTGTAAGCCAGTTGATTTGAAATCTCTTTGAAATGAATTGTTAAACACTCAAACTACGTTAAGGAGAAAATCTGGGTAAACCAAGAACTATGGAAGAAAGTTTAAGGAATTTCCTCTAGAAATTGGTTCTGGGGCCAGATCGTTTTGCCAGTGAGTTTTTTCTAACTTTCAAGGAACATACACTTCCTATGGTAAGAAACTATTCTAGAGATTATAAAAAGATGGAAATATGCCCAACTAATGTTATGAAATCTGTATGAATATCTTAATGGTTATTTCATGAGAGTGAGACTTTTTTTTTTTCATGAGAATGAGATTCTTTTGGGGGAGTTACTTACATTTCTGCTGTAAGCAGAGATTTTTACTGAAATTAAGATAATTGGGAGAAAACAAGCCAGAAATTAAAAACCTAGACAAAGATATCTTTTGTATGTATTAATATATTTACTATTACCAGTGCTCTTTATTCCTTCCTGTAGATCCAAGTTTTGACTTGATGCTCTTTTCCTTTTGCCTAGAGAGCATCTAAGTGCATTGCATATCTTGTAATGGATTTTTCTCAACCTTTGTCTGAAAACATTACCACTTTCATTTTGAAATATGTTTTAACCAGATACAGAATTTTACGTTGACAGTGTCTTTCTTCTAATACTTAGTACTGTTAAACCATTGACTTCTCATTTGCATAGGTTCTGATGAGAAGTGTTTGTTTTTCTGTACATAATCTGGCACCTTTTTCCATTTTTCCTTAATCACTGGTTTTCAGAAGTTTGATTATAAGTGTGTTTTGCTTTGTTTTTCCTTTTTGGATTTTATTGAGCCTCATGGATATGTGGGTTTATGGTTTGAAAAATGTTGCCCATCATTTCTCCAAATATTTTTTCTATCACCTTCTTCCCTCTAGTTTTAGGACCCCAATTACATGTACATTAAATTGTTTGATATATTACTATACATCATTTGTCTCTTTCTGTTTTTCCTTTATTGTTCTCGGTATTTTTTTTCTCTTTGTGCTTCATTCTGGATATTTTTCTGTTGCTGTGTTTTGAAGTTAAGTGTCGAATCTGCTGTTAATCCCATCCCAGTGTATATTTTTCATTTCAGATACTCTATTTTTCATTTCTAGAATTTCCATTTCAGGCTTAAAAAAATCTTTCACTTATCCCTCAACACTTCCATGTGTTTCTCTACCTTCTTGAGCATATTGAGCATATTTATAGTAGCTCTTTTAACATCTTTGTCTGCCAAGTTCTGTGTCTCTGTCAGTTCTGCATCTGTTTCTATTGATTTGTCATTCTCCTGGTTATAGGTCATATTTCCCTTTTAATTTATATGCCTGGTAATTTTTCATTGGACGCCATACATTGTGAATTTTATGTTGCTGGGTGCTGGATTTTGTTGTATTCCTTTCAATGATGTTAGTTTAAGTTTTGGCATGCAGTTGAATTTTTTGAAATCTCTTTGATGCTTTTTTGAGACTTGCTTTGTTTTGAGGAAGATTTGTTAGGGTGGGTCTAGAGGATCCTGTTTTCCTAGAACTAATTTAGAGTTGACACCTTCTGAAGACTTAATGTCTCATGTATTATGAGGTCTTTTCATTCAACTTCTTGGGAATACTAACTATTCTTAATCTTGTATGAGTTTTAAGAATTCTTTGGCCTATTTATTTTTCAGTGGTCCTTTCACCAACCTTAAGTAGTTTCCTCTCATACAGGACAGGTCACTACCTGTCAAAGCCTTGAAGGGGACACCTCTGCAGATCTCTGGAGCTCTTTCTGTGCAGTCCCTTTTCTCTGGTATGCTTTTCCACAAATTCTGGGTGCCTTGGCCTCCCTGAGTATCATTCTCTGTCTCCTCAACCCTCTGAGATTTCCAGGCTCATTGAAATACACACTATGCTGCATCCTAGAAACTGCTTCAAGGGTGTGAGGTGGGGCATTTATAGGATTCACCTCATTTTCCTTTCCCACTTTCTCAAGAATCCCACTCCTGCTCTGACTGTTGTTCAATATCTGAAAATTTTTGTTTTATTAATCCATTTTATCAAGTTTTCTGGTTATATAAGGCAGGAGGATTAATTGGATTCCTGTTAGTCCATCATGGCTGTTTGTGGAAATAGTTGCTGGATTATTTTTTCCTTCTTCCTTTCTATGGGTTAATATGTGGGCCTGTGGGGGCGCCTGGGTGCCTCAGTGGGTTAAAGCCTCTGCCTTCTGTTTAACCCACTGAGCCACCCAGGACCCTGGGATCCAGCCCGCATCAGGCTCTCTGCTCAGCGGGGAGCCTGCTTCCCTTCCTCTCTCTCTCTGTCTGCCTCTCTGCCTACTTGTGATCTCTCTGTCTCTGTCAAATAAATAAATAAAAATCTTTAAATTTAATCCCCCCTCTTTACAAGTAAAAGGGGGTAGGGAGGATAGGGGAATGGATGTTGGGGGAGGACTGTTGTAACTAGAAAAGTCAGAGAAGGCTTCTCTGAGGAGATATTTGTGCTGAGGTCACCCAGGTCTGGGTGAACTGAGGAAGTGAGACACAGAGAAATCTGGAGAATGAATGTTCCTGGTAGAAGGAATGACAGAAGCAAAAGTCTGAGATGGGAGCAAAGTTGGTATGTTCAGAAAACAAAAAAGAGGGTGCCTGGTGGCTCAGTGGGTTAAAGTCTCTGCCTTTGGCTCAGGTCATGATCCTAGGGTCCTGGGATCGAGCCCCGCATTGGACTCTCTGCTCAGCGGGGAGCCTGCTTTCCTTCCTCTCTGTGCCTGCCTCTCAGCCTACTTGTGATCTCTGTTTGTCAAATAAATAAAATATTAAAAAAAAAAAAAAAAGATGTGGACCTATGTATAAAAGAAGCCAAAAAACCCAGTTGGCTTATTCTCAGTGTTCCAAGTGTTAGACTGACCTGTAACTGAGGTGGAAGATTCCCTAGTTGCTTGTTGTCCAAACCCTTGAATAAATAGGCAGTTTTGCCTGGTGCATCCTTTCTCATTTTCACTCTCTGGAACCTTCTGCGGTGGTAGGGTGGTTGATCAAGAATTATGGTATTTGAGGAATGTTGAAAAAGAAAACCAAAGTTGGCGGCATCACAATTCCAGACTTCAAGCTCTATTACAAAGCTATAATCATTAAGACAGTATGGTACTGGCACAAAAACAGGCACATAGTTCAAGGGAACAGAATAGAGAGCCCAGAAATGGACCTTCAACTCTATGGTCAACTAATCTTCGACAAAGTAGGAAAGAATGTCCAATGGAAAGAAGACAGTCTCTTCCACAAATGGTGTAGGGGAAATTGGACAACCACATGCAGAAGAAGGAAACTGGACCATTTCCTTATGCCACACACAAAAATAGACTCAAAATGGATGAAAGACCTCAATGTGAGACCAGAATCCATCAAAATCCTTGAGGAGAACACAGGCAGCAACCTCTTTGACTTCAGCCGTACAACTTCTTCCCAGAAATATTGGCAAAAACAAGGGAAGCAAGGGCAAAAATGAACTATGGGACTTCATCAAGATCAAAAGCTTTTGCACAGCAAAGGAAACAGACAACAAAACCAAAAGACAACTGACAGAATGGGAGAAGGTATTTGCAAATGACATAGCAATAAAGGGCTAGTATTCAAAATCTATAAAGAACATACCAAACCCAACACCTAAAGAACAAATAATCCAATCACGAAATGGGCAGAAGACATGAACAGATATTTCTGCAAAGAAGACATCGAAATGGCCAATAGACACATGAAAAGTGCTCCACATCACTCAGCATCAGGGAAATACAAATCAAAACCACAGTGAGATACCACCTCACACTAGTCAGGCTAAAATTAAGAAGTCAGGAAACGACAGATGTTGGCAGGGTTGTGGAGAGAGGGGAACCCTCCTACTCTTTTGGCAGGAATGCAAGCTGGTGCAGCCACTCTGGAAAACAGCATGGAGGTTTCTCAAAAAGTTGAAAATAGAGCTACCCTATGACCCAGCAGTTGCACTACTGGGTATTTACCCTAAAGATACAAATGTAGTGATCCGAAGGGACATGTGCACCTGAAAGTTTATAGCAGCAGTGTCCACAATAGCCAAACTGTGGAGAGAACCTGGATGTTCATCAACAGATGAATGGACAAAGAAGAGGTGATATATATATATATATGATTGAATATTATGCAGCCATCAAAAAAGGGAAATCCTGCCATTTGCAATGATGGTTGGAACTAGACGGTATTATGCTGAGTGAAATAAGTTAATAGAGAAGGACAATTATCATAGGATCTTTTTGATATGAAGAATTGGAGAGGCAGGACAGGGGGTCATAGAGGATAGGGAGGGAAAAAATGAAACAAGATGGGACAGGGAAGGAGACAAACCATAAGAGACTCTTAAATCTCAGGAAACAAACTGATGGCTGTTTGGGGATGGGGACATAGAGATAGGGTGGCTGGGTGATGGACATTGGGGAAGGTATGCGCTATGGTGAGTGCTGTGATTTATGTAAGACTGATAATTCACAGACTTGTACCCCAGAAGCAAGTAATACATTATATGTTAATAATAATAATAATAAAAAGAATTATGGTATCCTAGGGCTGTCTAGGTAGCTCAGTCAGTAAAGCATCTGCCTTCAGCTCAAGTCATGACCCCAGGGTCCTGGGATGGAGCCCCACATCCAGTTCTCTGCTCAGTGGGGAGCCTGCTTCTCCCTCTCCCTCTGCCTGCTACTCCCCCGTGCTTGTGCTCTTTCTCTGTGTCAAATAAATGAATAAAATCTTTAAGAAAAAGTATTCTGGTAGTCTATCATGATGTTCTATATGTTCTATATGTTGGCTAATTGAATTTAAATAAAAATTTAAAAAAGGAATTATGGTATTCTGAATCTTGTTCAGATACCACATAGCTTTAATAAGTTCTTAATACTCTAAGCTGAATTAAGACCCATTTCTATTTACTTTTTCTCAACTGTTTCTGTTTGCTATTACTTACCTTTAATTTTATCAGATTTTTTTGGTTGTTGTTAGCTAGTTATCTACCTGGTTGTCATTTTCCCCCTGGGTTGTGTTTACTTCAGTCATCAAGTATTTTTCTGCATCACAGTAACCATTAAGAGCTTGAAAGGGTTTGATCTTTAATGCATTTTATCTTTAGTGTTGTTCCTACTTCTCTGTTCTTGCCCTTCCCTACTCAGAAATGAATGAGCAAATAAATGAATAGATTTAGAGAAATATATGCATGTGTACATATACACAGTGCATTTTCAACATTCTAAGACTATTAATTGTTATATATAGTATTGATTTAATAAATTTCAAGGAAAAAACATTAAATTTATTTTTTTTAATTCTTAGAAATTAACTGACAGAAGCATACATTTATCCATATAATTTCTGTACCATCTTCTTTGGAATCATAAAATCAAATCTAACCCTTTTTCACAGTCTGACATGCTGATTTTCCTTACCTGTGCTTGCTTTTTTTCTTCACACATTATGATGGTATAGTTTTGAGTCATATAGGAAATGTTTCGATTTAACTGCTTTTCTTTTTTGGCTAAACTCATAGTTTCAGTTTTTCTACAGCTAAACTGTGAATTAAATAACTTCCTTTTTGATATACCTGGAAACTTTTGACAGATGAATATCTAGCTGTTGGGTGTTAGTACCTTGTAAAATGTAAATTGGTCACACCAGTGTCTCTCTTCCAACTCTGATAACTCGGTGATCTATTTTGAGAGATTGGGCAATTTCTGCTGGCTTTAATTGGCCTTACTTGTGCTGCAGTGGACAACTTTTATCCCATAGTAGCTTTTTATTGCAGAGCTTCATCATAGTTCAGTCTTTCTGAAAATATTTTCAAGCAGCAGTTGGGCTTTCAGATTTAACTTAAAGTTCAACTGTGTATGAGTTAACCTATGCAGTTAACTCAGCTGTGGTCGTAGTTGAATAAACAGATATCTTCTTAGAAAAGGTTATTCCCCCTAGATTTACACATGGGTGAGCAGTGACATACAGCTTACTCATTTGCTTGGCTAGTGATAGGTTTTTGGACATTAATTCTGATACTTCCTATAGTTTCAGAAACCTAAAAATACTATTTTTTAAGAAAAATGAATATCTTTAGTATTGAAAAAGTATGATTTAGAAATTTAATATACAGTGAGCAAGTATAACATCCATCAAGTGGTTGAATTATTGAATAAATTTTGCGGTGAACAAATAGAAGTTAGAAAAATTAGTGTTGAACATGTCTGTATGCAAATGTATAGTTAACTTTTATAAAATTGAAAAGCTATTAAACTGCAAAGAATAAGAAGGTTAAAAAATTGATCATAGGGCGCCTGGGTGGCTCAGTGGGTTAAGCCGCTGCCTTCGGCTCAGGTCATGATCTCAGAGTCCTAGGATCAAGTCCCGCATCGGGCTCTCTGCTCAGCAGAGAGCCTGCTTCCCTCTCTCTCTCTGCCTGCCTCTCCATCTACTTGTGATTTCTCTCTGTCAAATCAATAAATAAAATCTTAAAAAAAAATTGATCATAAAACATTGAGCACATCTATATAAATAAAACTAACACAAAATTAAAAAGAAAAAGAAAATATTTACAACTGAGATCTTAAATATTATCTAACATACTATGAATATTAAAAAAATATTTACAGTAATAAGATCAAGTAAGTTATGTCCATTAGATCATAAGGGGACATTGAGAAAACAAAAATAAGGAAAAGAGTCTGACTTCCTGGGAGTTCAAACAGTACTGAATAACCTTTCATACTTATTGAGTAAGTATAATAAAGTCATCCACAGGCAATCCAGTACTTAGGCACTGCTTTTGGAATTGGTACACTTTATTTAGATAATAGGATGGTAGTATATATCATAAAAGCCATAAACATATCTGTGACCATTGATTCAGTAATTCTACTCGTGGGAATTAACCCTGAGTAAATAATTAAAGGAATAAAAGAACTGTGTGAGAGCTATAGTTAACAATAATATTACTTATAATAGTAAAAACTGAGGACAGCGTTGTTGGCCAACAGTGGGAAATTTGATGTATTATGATCAATTAGTATCCAAATACTTCATATCCACTGCATATAAGTGTATAAGGGTAAGCACCATGACAACAAGGACTGTATCACTTTTGTTCTTAGTGTAACAGCAGTGCCTAGAATAGCTTCTCTTGTAAGTACTTAACAATTGTTATTATTGAAATGAACAAATCAGTGGAATAATGTTAAATTAAATTGAAATAAACACATACAGAACCTGTTTGTAAGTACCTTAGTGAGGAAGGGAGATGGGGAACATGTTGGCTGTTGAGGAATTTTTTGGATAAGTTTGAACTGGAGTGTGAAAGTTCAGTAAGATATGGATTTCTCTTGTGAGCCAGGAGTTGGGGAAGGTGCTCCAGAAGAGGGTCAGTCTGAGGAAAGGCCTGATGGTAGCAACTGACTAGAAGATTAGGAAGTACCTGGGGGCATAGGTTAAGGCAGTGTTCTGAGTGCACTTGTAGGGAAATAAAGCTAACTAGATGAGACTTTATTCTGTAGTATGGGAAGTCATTGATGATTTTTCAACAGAAGTTGACTTTAGAAGAGTTATTTAATTCAAGAAGTTTAATCTGGCATGAGTATCCAGGACAGGTGCAGGCAGGGAGATCAGTTTAAACTCTGTTGGAAATGCAGTGAAGCTTCATGTGAAAAGTCCAGTTACAGTAATTGTAAAGCTATTTTGTTTTTCATCTTGAACTATGGATAGGAATGATTGTTCCTTTGTGCTAATGTTATTTTTATTAATTTTAAGGGTTAAACTTGGTTCTGTAAAAGGACAGTGCTATTAGAAGAATAAATAAAAACTTAAATATACAGGAAATTTTTTTTTTTACTGAAATCTTAACATTTAAAATGATTCAAAAAATGCTCAGAGTCAAAATAACACTGTCTTAGGAAGCCTCCATTGAACCGTGCCACACAAATATGTAATTCTTTCAGCTTTACTTTCATTTTTGTATCTCTCTCCTTCTTCCTTGAAGATGGAAGAAAACTGTGTCAACTCTCATTGTTCTGTCAAAAATATTGCTAGAACTTTTAAAAAATTATAATCTAGTGAAGGATCAGACTTTAAAAATTATGAATTGAAGGCCTACTTTGCCATCTAGGGCTTTATGAAGAAGTAGATTCCTCCCCACCTAATTTTTAACATTTTAGTGATACTGGGGTAGCGAAAATTGACATTTATGAAGCAGTTCATTGTACTGAATATTAGGGTCATGAAATTTATTTGGAATAAACTAAGAAGAAAAACCAGTGTGTTTCCAGTAGTTGTGCAACACTAAAATCTGCATTGTTTACAAAATAGAGAAACGTCTTAAATTAAATTATCTTAGATAAACATGTGCAGATTCTTAAAATAAAAAAAAAATAGCAAGCATTTTATCAAGCCGTTGGCCAGTATTTTTGTGTGTTAATGTTTAACATTCAGAATTGAAAATGTAAATGAAAGCTTTAGATAACCATCTGATGAATTTTTAATTGAATTGACAATTCAGTTGAATTAATTGAGTAGTGGGTTAGAGGAACATACCCATGTGCATAATTAAATAATTTTATATTTTTAGGGTTAGAGATTGAGTTGGAAAAGGGCTTTGCAGAGTAGGTGATGTTTTACCTGAATCTTAAGATTGTTTATTGAGTATGTACTCTCTGCTCTGCACGCCAGATACTGGGTTTTCTACATATGCACAATACATGATTCCTTCTTTAATGGGCTAACAATTGTTTATAAACTGTAACAAATATTGAGATAAGGGTGGTAATGATGTGCCGTGGGAACACAGGGATTAATCTGGAGAAGGGACAGGAGTAGAGGAGACTTAGAGCTTTGCAGAGAAGGTGGCACGAGTTGGGACTTGAATAATAGACCCACGCACCCTGGAGAAGAGGGAAAGGTATGTTCTTAGATGTAGGGCGTGTAGCATGAAGGGATGTATTCTTTCTTCTCACTAAATATAAATAAGCATTTAGATCCTTTAATTGGTGGCTATAGAAAAAAGTTCTGTTAACATGTCAAACCACTTGTCATAGAATTCATTTAGGATACCTTTATTAAAGTAAAAGTTGTCTGGACTGCAAAGAGTTATAAAGATACATTTTGGGGGAGCGGAAGTGTTCTGAATCTTGATTGTGGTAGTTCTTTTGTTAAGACTTATTCCTCTGTCCATTTAAATTAGACATGTCTTATTGCATACATATTTTATCTCACTAATGTTGATAAAAAATTGCCTGTGAAATCACATTTTTTTCCCAAATTTATGCCCATTATTTAAATATCGCATTTCTAAAGAAGGTTTTCAGCTCTCCATTTTCAAACTAAATGTCCAGCACAAGAAACAAGCACATGAATCTTATAGCTTTGAGGGGAATAAAAGTCTGTGCTTTCGTGGAACTTACATTTTAGTGAAGGAAGGAGAGATAATAAAGAAGAAAACAGAGAGCACACGGTGCGCCTGGGTGGCTCCATGGGTCATGATCTCTGGGTCCTGGGATCCAGCCCCGCATCGGGCTCTCTGCTCAGCGGGGAGCCTGCTTCTCCCTCTCTCTACCTGCCTCTCTGCCTCCTTGTGATCTCTCCCTCTCTGTCAAATAAATAAATAAAATCTTAAAAAAAAAAAGAAAACAGAGAGCACAGAATTAGTTTCAGGTGATAAGTGCTGTGACAAAAGTTAATAGGGGAGTGGTGGGGAAGAGTTTTCATTTTAGGTAGAGGGCCAAATAAAACCGAAATGGGGAATCAGCCGTAGTTCTAGCTTATTGGTTTTATTCTTTAAATATGACAAACACTGAACTCACCTAAGATTAGAACTAAGACTGTGGATACCTGTGGAAATTGCATATGTAATTATAATGTGTAATTGATTATACAAGTATAAGGTAGAATGTAAATGTTGAAACTTGAACAAAAAATAAATTGAGGTGTAGGAATTAGAGTTATGAGTATACTCTTTAAAATTTTTGTAGCAGAAATTCAGTAAATGCTATTTAAAATTAAAATGTAAGGGAAAAGCATGCACCATATTGGCTCTTGATAATCTTTTATGGTAAAGGAATTCTTCTGACCGCTTCTGATGAGAAGCTCGTTGTCATCCTAATTTTGTTCTCCCATATGCAAATGCACTGTTTTTCCTCTGGCTGCTTGCAAAATTTTTTTCTTTGTGTTCAGTTTTCAGAAATGTTATTATGTACCTGTGTTTGGATGTCTTTATGTTCAACCTGTTTGCAGTTTGCTCTGCTTCTTAGATTTGTTAGTTCATGATTTTCACCACATTTGAAAAATAGCCGTGTATCTTCAAATAATTTTGCAGTGCACACTCTTTCTCTTTCTGGGATTTCGATGACATGAATGTTAAATCTTATGTAGTTGTTCCACAGGTCCCTGATGCTTCATTTATTTTTTTTCAACCTGTTAACTTTCTTTGTTCAGATGGATAAATTCTGTTGATCAATCTTTCTTCTGTTAGTCTACTATCAAGTCCATCCAGTGAGGTTAATTTTGGCTGTTGTATTTTTCAGTTCTTAAATTTCCATTTTGTTCTTCTTTTCATCTTCTGTTTCTTTGCTGAAACTTTCTGTTTTTCCATTTGTTCCAGTACAGTTCATAATTGCTTATTGATTCATTCTACTGATAGCTGCTTTAAAATCCTTATTAGACAATTCTTTGTCATCTCAGTACTTGTGTCTATTAATTGTCTTTTTTTAAGTTGAAGTTTTTCATTTATTTATTTCTTTCAGAATGAGTATAATTATAAAAACATTAGGGGAATAAAGATAAAGAGGAAATGGAACCAATCTTGGCTGTATAAGCTCAATTTCTTTTTCTAGTAGAAATGAGAATGAGAATGTCTACCTTGTAGACTTTTGGGAAAGACTGCATGAGAACATATATGTAAAGTATCCAGCACTGTCCCTGGCTTATAAAAAATGCTCAGAAATATTAGTTAACTTTGGTTAAGAATGAACTGAGGGTTGATGGAGTGATGTGAGAGGGGGTTGAGCTTGATAGGTGATGGGCTAGATAGGTGATGGGTATTAAAGAGGGCAATTGTGATGAGCCCTGAGTGTTGTATGTAAGTGATGAATCACTGAGTTCTACTCATGAAACCAATATTGCAATGTATGTTAACGAACTAAAATTTAAATATAAATTTAAAAAAGAAAATATTAGCTTGGAGCTGTTGCTGCTTCTTCTTTTTCTTCTTCTTCTTCTTTTTGATTATAGTATTTTGAAATCATTACTGTCAACTACATAGCATTTTAAGGGAAGAGGCTCTTTAAAAGAAGTCTTAACTCCTCCCCCACCCACCAGTTCTTTAAATTGTGGTTACTTCATACGCAGATCAGCCTGTTTCTTAATACTGCCTTATTTTTTTTTTTTGTTGGGGATAGACCTTTTTGTTGTTAAACTAGATGCGTTTCCTCCTTGTGCTAGGCCCTAGGAAGTTCATCCACTTGCTTCTCTTCCTTAGAGAATCTACTTTCTCCAGGACCTATTCAGGGCAGGAGTGAAATTATGTATTGTTGGCAGCTCCCCTCTTCTTGCCACCAGGATGACAAATACACTTTTCCTTATTTGCTTTTAGGATTTTACAGCTAATCATAGGGGAAAGGTAGAAGGAGGAAGAGGTGCAGAATGGATGGTGGTCATTGACAGAAAAACGACAGAGCTTAGAAAATCCAAATAGCTTTTAAGGCCATTGATAGTCCTTGATTCTTGCTGAATTTATAATTGGAAGCCCTTTTGAACTGGTATGTTTTGATTTTTTTTCCTTTGGTCATGAAACCTCTTTGACCATCGTGATGGGAAGTTTTTTCTGAGAACGTGACATTTATGCCGGATTCTGAAGGATGAGTTAGAAGTAACTAGGTGGGAGAAGAGGAATGTGCAGGCAGACAGAACCAGAATATCTAAATGTCTTTAAGGAAGGAGCATATAGCATATTGAAGGTACTCAAAGATGTCGGTATGGAAATAAAGATGGTGTGATATAGTAAAGGGATAGACACATAGATCATTGGAACAAGAGCAGACAATCCAGAAATAGGACACATGCAAGTATGGCCAATTGATTTTTGACAAAGGTGGAAAAGCAATTCAGGAAAGAAAGCATAACTTTTTTTAATAAATGGCTTTGCGTTCATATGCAAAAAAAACCCGAACAAACAAAAAACCCTTGATTTATACTTTACATCTTATATAACAATTAACTCAAAATGCATTGCAGTGAGCGCCTAGGTGGCTCAGTCCTTAAGCATCTGCCTTCCCCTCGGGTCATGATCCCCCGGTCCTGGTATTGAATCTGCTCTGGGTCTGGCTCCCTGCTCGGTGAGAAGCCTACTTCTCCCTTTCCCACGCCCCCTGCTTGTGTTCCCTCTCTCGCTGTGTCTCTTTCTGTCAAATAAATAAATAAATAAATAAATAAATAAATAAATAAATAAATAAATAAAATCTTTTAAAAAGATGCATTTCAGACCTAAATGTAAAATGAGAAATTATAAAGCTTTTGGAAAAGGCATAAGGGAAAATCTTGTGACTTGAGGTTAAGCAAAGAATTCTCAGAAATGATACCAAAAGCATAATCCATTAAAGAAAAAAAATGATAAATTGTATTTAATAGAAATTAGAGGCTTTTGCTCTGTGAAAGCCACTGTTTGTTTGTTTATTTATTTATTTATTTATTATTAACATATAATGTGTTTTTTTCCCAGGGTCTGTGAATCATCAGGCGTACATATTTCACAGCACTCACCATAGCACATACGCTTCCTGTGAAAGCCACTGTTAAAGAGATTAAGAATACAAGCCACAGACTGAGAGTATTTGCATATCACATATGCAATAAAAGGCTTATCTCAAGAATATATAAGGAACTATCAAAGCTCAACAGTAAGAAAGAATTGCCTCCATTTAAAAATGGGCAAAAGGCAGACATTTCATTAAAGAGGCTATAAGGTTGGTAAATAACTCATGAAAAGATTTCCAAAATCATTAGCCATTAGGGAAATGCAAATTAAAACCACAGGGAGAGAATCTGGAACTACTGTGCATTTCTAGGGACAATATAAAATGGTACATATGGGGCACCTGGGTGGCTCAATGGTTAAAGCCTCTGCCTTCCGCTCAGGTCCTGATCTCAGGGTCCCCAGATTGAGTCCCGCATCGCATAGGGCTCTCTGCTCAGCAGGGAGCCTGCTTCATCCTGTCTCTCTGCCTGCTTCTCTGCCTACTTGTGATCTCTGTCTGTCAAATAAGTAAATAAAAAATCATTAGAAAAATGGTACATATTTTTCTTCAAAAATAAAAAAAACCCCTTCGGAATGAATTTATAAAGATTTACAGAAAAAGTTGCCAAGATAATACAGGATGCCCATGTACCTCAGTTTCCTATAATGTTAACACCTTATAAAAAACCATGGTTTATATTTTAAAACAGAGAAACCAACATGGGCATATTACTTTTAACTAAACTCTGGATTTTATTCATATTTTACCAGTCTTTCTGTTTCTAATGTAATCAGAATCCCGTATTTTATTTAACTATCATGTTTCCTTAATCTCCTCTGGTTTGTGACAGTTTGGTAGATTTTACTTCTTTTTGATAGCTTTGACATTTTCAGTAGTATTGGTCAGATATCTTGTGGAATGTCCCTCCATTGGGTTTGTCTGATCTTTTTCTCATGATTAGACTTAGTCTATGGTGTTTTGGGAAGAACAGTGCAGGAAATGAGGTTCCCATTTCTTTATATTGTATCACAGAGTACAGTTTCAACATGACTGTCAATGTTGAGGTTAACATTACTGATTTTTTTTTTTAAATACTCTGGAAACTAATTTGTTTTTTAATATAGTTAAACATATATTACCATATACCCAACAGTCATCCTCTGGGTGTTTACCTTAGAGGAGAAAAACTTAATTTGACATAAAAATCTGTATATAGATGTTTATAGCAACTTTATTCATAATCACCAAAAACTGGAAACAACTTGAATGTTATCCTGTTGGGTGAGTAGATTAAAAATGTGGTATATCCCTACAGTGGATTACTACTCAAGAATAAAAAGTAAATTAATACATGTAACAACTTGGATGAATGTGGAGACATTGTGTTAGGTGAAAAAGGCAAGTCTCAACAGATTATCTATTGTATAGTATGACATTTTACAGGATATTCTCTTATATGACAAGATGACAAAGTCATTCTGATTAGAACCAATTAGGGTTTAGGTGTGGTAGGAGGGTGTGACTGTCAGCATGAGGGAGGTTTTTATTTTGCAGGAAATGAGGCTCCGTCTTCCACTTGTGTGGGTGGTTGCATTATTCGATATATATGTTAAAATTCATAGACCTGTATACACAAAAAAGTCAATTTACTATACAATAGTTCACAAACTATAATTTTTAAAAAGTGAAGCTAAAGTTAAAAAAAAAAAAAGACTGCACAACTAGGACACAGAGAGTACTAGCAAAAATGGTAAGAGGTATGAAGAAATAGAGAGGAACTGCATCATTTGGTCTTCATAGGACTTCATGGATTTTAAGCAGAGGAATGACCTGATGAAGTAATTTTTGAAGAGAGGTTTATGAAATGTTTTTAATCCTCAGTGTGGAGAATGAATTCATGGGGGATAGACTGAAGATCTAAGAGAAACAGAAAGTAAGACCATTTCTTGCATCTTTCCCACAAATATTTGTAAAGTCCCACTTCCTGAAGTCTGTTTATGGTGTTAGGATTGTTGTGATGATAAGAATAATAATTACAAGTAGTCCTTTGTTCCTGTACTTTTGGCTTTTTTATACAGCCTGTATTTTTGCACATTATACTCTGCTTTTTTTTTAATGAATAAACAAGCTTTTGTAATCAACTAACATGATAATTGTCTAGTTCTGTCTGTCCAATATTTTTATTTCAAAAGTGTTGCCATCTTTAAAAAATTATTTGGATAGTCCTTGGGATAAATACTTGCTCTTATTTGTAAAAATGAGTAGAAAATTAAAGAAATTCAGTTAATAGTGATAATTTTAAGTATGCTTATAAACTGAAAAGTTAAGACCAAGATTAAAATTACAAGTTTTTGGCTTTAGTCAGATGCTTATCAGATGGAAAGTATGTTAATGCAATGTTGTGTGTTAAGTAAGAGGACAGAATTTGAAGAAAATGTAGAAATGCTGTAGTTATATTGTTGGTAACTGGTCTGGTGAAATTAGGGGCATACGTGGTTTTTAACCCTTTAACAGCAACTCATTTTATTTTTTTCACACATTTATCTTTCGTACAAGTTTTCGGGAATATGTTATATATATTCTATATTATAGAATTTCCTGCAATAATAGTATTGCTATTAGAAAATCTCTTATGTCAAACCTCATGAAATTTTTAAAGGCAAAAAAAAACTATAGAATATTGGCAGCTTTCACCTTTAAACCTAGTATTTTTTTTCCCCAGATTGATGCATTCTTGTCTGTAAGTTCTTTATTTTTATTATAGAGAAGAATATTTTGTATAGTTAATTTTCTAGGAGATACATCTCAGTCCTGTTTCTGTACAGAAGTCAAAAAAGATTCACTGATTTGCAAAGAGATAGCAATAGTGTGGATTAGTGTTCTGTTTTAAAAATAAATTATACCTACAGAACTAATTCTCATTTTTGAAACACTGGCAAGACAGATAAAACTGAAGCCCCTGAAGTCCATCGTGAGCATTCCTGCAGTCCTGGTTCTCTCTCATTCTCTTCATTAGTAACTGTTGTTAAACATTTGTTGTCTTATCTTTTCAAATATTTTTACTCCATTTATATTTATGTAGATACAAAAATATATACACATAAACTCTGATTTAAATACACCTATATATAGGGCGCCTGGGTGGCTCAGTGGGTTAAGCCGTTGCCTTCGGCTCAGGCCATGATCTCAGGGTCCTGGGATCGAGTCCCGCATCGGGCTCTCTGCTCAGCAGGGAGCCTACTTCCTCCTCTCGCTCTCTCTGCCTGCCTCTATGCCTACTTGTGATCTCTCTCTGTCAAGTAAATAAATAAAATCTCTTACAAAAAAATAAATAAATAAGTACACCTATATATACACCCACATAGCTTAGGAAATATATGGTATTATGTGGATTATTTTTCATAAATGAAATATTTATATAGTTTGGCATTATGATTTTTGCAGTCTACAATATGTTTAGATCTGTGTTTTGTCATCTTTTTTTTCAGTTTCTACATTATTTTTTGTATTATGGCTATATAGTAGTTTTATTTGGACCCTCAAGGTTTTTAGTGCAGATTGTTTATAGTTTTTTAAAACTACTAACAATGAAGACAGAACTATCCTTGTATATGCTTTCTCATGCGCCTACATAAGAGTTCCTTCAAGATAAAGAGAGTGGAATTGCTGAGTCATATGGTGTATGCATTTTTAAAATGTGTTATTTGGAAAATTTCAAACATATGCCAAAGTAGACAAATAGAATAATGAATTCCTACTCACTTTCAACAGTTATCAGTCCTTGACCTATCTTGTTTATCTGTACTCTTTAATCACTTTCTCCCCTCTCGTATTCTGAAAGAAATCTAGTTATCATGTCATTTGATCTATAAGTATTTCATATATTTCTGAAAAAGATAAGTGCTTCCTTTTTTAAAGAAAAACATAATCACAACACCATTATCATACTTCAGAATAATAATTCTTTGACATTAAATATTCAGTGTTCATTTTTCCAATGTCTTAATGTCAATAACATTTTGTTCTGTATTTTTATTGTTTTACCTGTTTGAATTAGGATTCGAATAAGGATCACAATGATTAGTTGATATGTGATTATTTTTGTTAAAGTCTCTTTTAATGTTTGTTTTTTTTTCTTTTGCTCCCTCTCTCCATCTCTTTATTATCTTCTCCTCCCCAACCCTCTTTTTTTTTTCCTGTCCCCATTTTTTTTTCTCTGTTTTTAAAATTCTTGCAGTATATTGGTTGGAGTGACTGGGCTGTTTGTCTTGAAGATTTTTCCACACTCTGGCTCTTGCTTATTGCATCCCATGACACTGTTTAACTTGTTTTTTTGTCCTCTGTATTTCCTATAAATTTTTAATTGGGTGTGGATGCTTGATGAGATTCAGATTTGATTTGTCAAGACTGTTTTATAGACAGTGTTGTCATCTACTGTAAGGAGGCACATAGTGATGATATATGCATTTTAACTTGGAAGATATGCCAGATTATCTTCCAGAACTGTTGTTTCAATCTATACCTCCATCATTAATATGTAAAGCATTGTTTCACACTTGTGAACTGTTATTATCAGGCTTTCAGCATTTTTTGAATTGACTAGCAGAAAATGTCTTCTCAGTCTTTTTTTTTTTTTAAAGATTTTATTTATTTATTTGACAGAGAGAGATCACAAGTAGGCAGAGAGGCAGAGAGAGAGAGAGAGGAGGAAGCAGGCTCCCTGCTGAGCAGAGAGCCCAATGCGGGACTCGATCCCAGGACCCTGAGATCATTACCTGAGCCGAAGGCAGCGGCTTAACCCACTGAGCCACCCAGGCGCCCCTGTCTTCTCAGTCTTAAGTATTTCCCTAATAGTATTACTAGTGAGGTTGCTTGTTTTCTTTATTTTTTAGGATCATTTGTATTTTCTCTAATGGAATTGCATGTTCAAAATATGCTTTGTCTTTTCCTGTTGGATGTTGAACATTTTTCTTACTGATTTGAATTTCTTTGGCTCTTTTAATTACTCATCCTCTTTTTCTGTTATATAATGCCAATTTTTTTCTTAGGTTATTGTTAATCTGTCATTTTGATTATATTGTCCTTTAATATACAAAAATTGTACAAAAAGTTATCACATTTATCCATCTTTTCCTTTATGGTTTATGTGTACTTTTTAGTTTGAGAACTGTTTCTTTCCTCAGACATAAAATATTCACTAACACTTTTTTAATTGTAAAAAACACATAACATAACATTTACATCTTAACTATTTTTAAATGTACAGTTCAGTAGTGGTAAATATATTCTCATTGTTGTGCAACTAATCTCCAGAACTTTTTCATTTTGCCAAACTGAAACTTTTTTTAAAGTTTTATTTAAATTCCAGTTAGCTAACACTCATTGTAATATTAGTTTCAAGTGTACACAAAACTGAAACTTTATATCCATTAAACAACCCCCCATTCTCCCCTCCCCTCAGCTTTTTTTCTAATAACTTGAGATTTAATTTTCACATTTAGCTATTTTATTTCTCTCTCTCTTCTTTTTTAACTTTTTGATGATATGGAATATACATCTTACTTTTATTTAAAAGTTATTTAAAAAAACTTTAAAAAAAACTATTTATTTAAATAGTTTGCCATTTGTCTTAGCAACAAGTATTGAATAGTTAGTATTATACTTAGTATTGAATAGTCTGCCTTCCTGCTACTACCACGTTTGTATATACTAATATCCCATATTTACAGGTGCTGTTTCTATAGTTTATATTGTTTCCTTGATCTATTTTTGTACTTATATGCCATTACTTCCAATTACTGTGTTGTTAAAAGTTTTTGATAACTAGTAGGACATGTAATACTGCTTTGTTCTTTTTCATAATGGTCTTTGTTATTTATATCTGTGTGTGTATGTGTGTCTTTTCTCTGTATTTTGAATCTGCTTCATAAGAGGCATGAAAAATTTTGCTAGCATATTATTTGGATTTATGTATCAATTTGGAGAAAATTGACATTTCTAAAATGTATATTGACTGTTCTCTATGCTTGAAGGTTTTGTTCTTTTGGAACTGTTAGCTTTCTGCTTGAAGACCTTATACATATATCATAGTTTTTTTTATTCCTAGGTGATTTTTATTTTTGATTCTTCTGGAATAAGTGATTCTATTTTATTTTGTTTTTTTAATTGTAGTCTACCTGTTCCAGTTCTGATTTCCCCGTATCCTACTTTATATTACATTTTCATAGCATTTATCACTTTGTAACAGAGTTGATTATTTATTTTGTTTGTTGTTGTTACCTGTTTCCTTTACCCTCTCCCCAGACCTAGAATGTAATTTCTGCAACGCCAGGGATCCATCTTTTATTTTTTGACATCATGTTGAGCACTGTCATGAATTCCAGTAGTGATTCACCCTATTCTCTTTAAATTTTATAAGGGTAGGTATTCGTAGTTTATGCAGATAACAGTGTTTTTGGAGTCTTTTCCTTTCCAGAATGAATATATTTTGTTTTCTTTTTCTTGATTTATTGCATTAGCTAAGTCTTATAATACTGTGTTGAATAGTACATGTGATTTCCCTCATTATCTTGTTCTTAGCATCCATGAGAATACATCTATTATTTTATTCCTAAGTATAATGTTTACAGTTGGTTTCTAATAGGTTTTAACAAAGTGGGGGATTGTTTTGTTGTTATTGTAACTAACTTTAACAAAGCTAGGGAAGTTTTTCTTTTGTTCTGAACTTGCTAAGGATTGTTATTTTAGGATTTTGAATTTTATCAATGGGAAAAAGAACATAAATTATCTCTAGAGGGGTTTTCACGATTTTGTAGATGACCCCACGGTGAGACAGGAAAGCTGAACATATAGTGGTTGCTAAGAAACTGAAATTAAGGAGCGCTTTTGGCAGTCTTAACATGGGTGGAGAGAGTTGGAGTTCAGGGTTACCAAGACATCTGTAACTTGAGTGACCAAGACCATGAAGAGAATATAAGCATAGGGAAGTGAGCCCAAAAGTCTAACCCATGTTGCCTCTAGAAATTGTTGCAGATTAGTAAGCACAAGCTAATAAGCAGAAACATTGAGCAGAAAGCAGCTGCTAAGAGGTTGAGAAGCTAAGCAGAATTTTCAGCAGTCTAATGGTACTGTAGAGATAGAGGAGTCCTGGTAAATGCCCTCGGCTTTCAGATGAGATCTGTGAATAACTATATCCTAGCAATAAGGGGGAACTAGAGGAAATAGACAAGGTCTTAATGTGCTTGAAAACTAGCTTCAAGTTAGCTGATTGGATTGGCTCCTGTTGCCAATCAGAAACTAAAGAAAATCTTCTCTTGAGAAAGAGGAGCATTCACAGCCTCTACAGTTTTTATTACACAATAATCTGACATTCAATCCCGAGATTCCAGGCATGCCAAGAGTCATGAACAAGAGAGAAACAGATATAGAAACACAGATGATCAGGTGTGGACTTCAGTGAAAAATGTTGTGCCACTTTCTTTATCTCTTCTTTGTTTCAGATGAGAAATCTATCATTTGAATTGTCTTTTCCTATAAAACATCATTTTTAGGTAAAGCATCATTTTTTTCTCTCTCACAGTTTTCATTACATTCTCTTTGTCTTTAGTTTTCAGAAGTTTAACTATGATGTGTCTTGTTTGTGTTTGCTTTGGGCTTATCCTATTCAGAATTCACTTAGCTTCTTAAATTCCTAAATTTATATGTTTGGCCAAGCTTAGAAGTTATCAGCTTTTACTTTTCAAGAGTACTTTTCAGCCCTGCCCTCTTTCTTCTTTTTGGGAGTCTGATGACATGAAAGATAAATCTTTTGTTATATTCCACAGGTCCCCAATGTTCTGTTAATTTGTTTTCATTATATTCTCTCTGTTGTTAAGATTGGGTAGGTTTTTTTTTTTTCTTTTTTTTTTCTGTCTTCCAGTTCAGTGATTCTTCCCTCTGTCCTTTCCATTCTGTCATATTCATCCTGGATCTTTTTTAAGATTTTTTTTTTTTTAATTTATTTGACAGACAGCGATCACAAGCAGGCAGAGAGGCAGGCAGAGAGAGAGGAAGAGAAGCAGACTCCCGGCTGAGCAGAGAGCCTGATGCGGGGGCTCAATCCCAGGACCCTGGGATCAGGACCTGAGCTGAAGGCAGAGGCTTAACCCACTGAGCTACCCAGGCGCCCCCATCTTGGAATCTTTTATATCAATTACTGTATTTACTGTTCTGAAATTTTCATTTGGTTCTTCCTTATATTTTTCTTTCCTTGGTGAGACTTTTTATTTTTTTCATTGTTTGTTTTAGGCATGCGTGTAACTTGAGACATTTTTGTGATTGCTGCTGAAAACCCTTTTCAGTTATCTTAACATCTCCGTCATCATGGTATTGACATCTGTGGGTCATCTTTTTGTATTCATTTTGAGATATTCCTGGTTCTTGGTATGATGAATGATGTTAATTTGATACCTGGACATTTTGAGTATTATGTTCTGAGACTCTGGATTTTATCTAAACAGTCTGGTTTAGATGGCTTCCTCTGGCACGGCTCCAGCATGAGGAGTGGCATGCTTTGCTGCGACATTACTGCCTGCTGCAGATAGAAGCCCAGGTAGCTCATTCTGCCTCCTTTAACTCTCAGTTTGTTAGGAAATTTGTCATTACTGTTGGTCAGGGATGGGAGTTTTGGCTTCCCCTGACTTTTCCCTGGTTAGGTGGGTCAGGAGTGCCTCAGTACTGCCTTCCACATGGCCTCCATGGGGAGGGCTAGTTTCTGTTGGGCAGTGGTGAAAGGCATGACTTCACTAGGCCTCTTTTGATACAAGCCTATTGTAGGGAGGGAGAGGGGCACCTTGTTAGGTGCCAGGTGAATGTCCAAGTTCTTCATGTGGTCTTGGCTGATACCAAGCCTCACAGCTGGCTTTTTGTGACATGACTATGGTTGATAGCGTGGGGTTCCCTGTTACAGCTTGGCAAGGGTGGAAGTCTAGGGTCCCCACTTGACCTTTGTTGGTCGGGGGTGGGTCCACAGCTTTTAAAATTTTTTTTGTGATGTTTGTCTGGGTATGACAGCTTTTGTCTAAACTGTCCCTTTTCTGATCTTTTGCTAAGGAGAACAGGATTTTGTTTTATTTGTTTGTTTTGAGGAGTCTGCTTCCATTGGTATTTTCAGTTTGCCAGCTTCTTTAACTCCTAGATGAGATATTTAAGGCACAAAAGAAAACCTGTAGAACTTACTCCTGTGTCATTTTCTTTGGACCCTGAGGTCTGTACCAGGTCTGTCTTCTCTCTCTCTACCTTTAGAGTGTTCTTTGTTTGTTACATATGATGTACAGGACTTTTATTTTTGTGAGAGGAATAGGGAAAAAAATGCATCTATTCTACTTCCCCAGAAGTGGAAATCTTCATGTACTTTTAATTCTTAATTGTTTAGTTTTCATTATAGTTAAAATTCCCTTTTAGTCTGTTTGCCATATGCTTGAGTGGGTAGAATTTTATCACTGTGGCTTACATTTAGGGCTTTAAAATTTTTTTTAATAAAAGTGGTTCATCATCTAGAAATGGAAGTTTTAGAATTAATCTCTTAGTCTTAGTTATTTTAGAGAAAATTATAATTTTTTATATCCCATTTTATTAAAAAATATACATAAAATCTCTAGTATTTGTTTGCTTCAGGAGAAATGTCTCTGTATGGTTTATGTATTATATTAATTGTGCATCTCTCAATAAGTTAATTAAGATGCGTAATTATCTTATTACATTTAAAATATATTAATTTACTGCCCCATTTTCTAAAGTAGCTTGCATTACTTTCATGTGATTGATTCACATAGATATAACTGACTGTCATGTTTTCCTAACTTAAGGTTCTTCTTACAGCTACATCAGAATGAATTACCACACTAAGATATAAGGGCACTAGTTTGGCTCAGTCAGTTAAACATCTTACACTTGGTTTTCTGCTAAGGTCATGATCTCAGGGTCATGAGAATGAGCCCTGTGTTGGGTTCCGTACTGAGCACAACGTTTGCTTGAGGGTTTCTTCCTTCCCTTTGCCCCTTCTACCCCCCGACACTCTCTCTCAAAATGAATGAATGAATAAATAAATAAAATCTAAAAAAATATGCGAAGAAATCACTAAATACTACTCTGAGGGCTTTAGAGATAAATAAAGTTAAGTTTAATACCATCTTAAATACAGCCTGGATTTTTTTAGTGAATTCTTGATTTTAGGCCTAAAATGTGTCAGGTATCAAGCTGGACACTGGGAAGAATATCTTCACTTTGATTTTGATCTTTGCTTGTAGTGGTTTTCAATTTTCTTTTGGATCAGGAACCCACTGGAGGGTCTGCTTAAAGCTGTATGCAGTCCCTTTTCACAAACGTTTACACAGGTTCAATCAGGGTGTTTTAAGGATCTTCTAAAGTCCCCTAGAGTTCACAGATTTGGCCTCAGCCCTCTGCTCTGTAGTTTTGAAGATATTTTTACATGCTGTGATACTTTTTAAAATATCACAACAACAACTTTGAGCATTAGTGGTTTGTGTTCATATTTTATGCTGCTCAAAGTGGTGTGTGCCTTGTGCCTTCCCTCGTATCACACAGCTGTCAAATGTTTGTCTAGAATTGAAGACACTCCTAACTTGTAGTAATTTGAGAGAGCATCAACATTTTCTAAGGTTCTTGCTCCTTAATGTCAAGTTACTGCCTAATAAGATCCTGTCACCTTTTCCTCACTGTCCACAAACGAGTATGCCTGTCGCTAGTGTTTGGTGAATTGATAGATGCATGATGATATTTGTTTCTTTGTATTTAGGGTCCTCTATCCACTTATCTCTGAGTCTTACAGATTTTTAGATCATTGTGTGTAAGTTTTTAATATGTTAAGAATATTTGTCATATTTTTTGCAAATACTTTTGATGAAGTTTTAGGACATTTGTAAGCCAAGGGAGACTCCTGTCTAGCAGGATTGTGAGCTCTGCAAGTTAACTATTTGCTTATTGTTCATGGCAGTCAGGGCTGCCTGAGGGATGCTACACTTATGGAGGGGAAAGGGTGAAGAGGGGGTGCAAGGCGCCAGCTTTTGCTTTGTCCTCAGCCAGCCTCCTGCTCCCTCATCACTTTTACCTTTTTATTTGCCTTTAATTTCGTGATTTCTTTTTATGGATAGAAGTTTTGAAATAAGCATTCAGAGTTCCTCTAATAAGGATTTGAAGGATTTTGATTAGAATTGGATCAAGTTAAGGATATATTGGAGAAAAATTGGTATCGCTGTATTTTATCTTTATGGTCAGTCGGTTAGATCATTGTTCAGTCCCTCCAGCCTTCGCTATACTTCATGCTGCTTCTATATGTACATACCTTAGGGGAATCAGGAATCTTCTCTGTCCCTGTACTTTTGGGGACTTTCCTTATATTCTTTGGCTCCCAGGAGTTTTTTCCTGGCCTTCTCACTAGAAAGCTGAGGTTTCCTTCTTTGAGTCTTAGCGCTTCCCCTATATTGTTACACAGTTGTACCCCCTTGAGGCCCTCCTGGGTTGAAGTAGTAAGGGAAAAAGAGAAATACATCATGAGGATTTCCCCCATACTCTTCATTGTATCCTGGCTCCTTTTTCTCGTTCCTTAGGACAGATGGACAGGTTTTCTCTTAGTCTTTTAGGTGTCCTGTCTCTGATTTATAGCTTTGTGATTTGGGCTGGCTTCAGGGCAGAGAGAGAGAGAATAAAAAAAAAAGGAACTGGGAACTACCCCCAACCCAACATACATACACTTACCAGCTCACAGATGCCCCTTTTACTCTAGCTAGAAAGGGGGTTTCCCTTGGAGTTTTTGCTGTGTGTGCCTGTGGCATAATCCTGGGACTTTGCCCATCCTCGTGTCAAAGTGGTAGATGAAGGCTTTTTAAAAAAGAGTAAACTCACCACCATATCTATTGTTTGTTTAAGTTTTGACTTCCCTCCTCAGTGCTCCTGCCATTGTTTGCTTTTCAGAGTCTTGAGGTGGTTGGTTTTAGTTTGTTTCCAGAGCTTTTAGTTGTATTCAGTGGGAGAGACTGCTGTAGTGGGTGGGCTTACTCTTTCTTGGCCTTCACTGAAAGTTAAGCTATTTCATCTTGAAAATAATTTTTGTTTTTGTTTTCTAAAAATTCTTTTTTATTCTTTGATTACTGCATTTTATGAACAGATTTTTCTTGTTTTATGAATATATTCACTTCTTGAATCTCTCTAAAGAGAGCAGTCAAAATTAAGGACATTTTACTCCTCTTTGTTACCTTTCTTTCTTTGGGTCAGTGTGTCCTTGCTTTTCAACTTAGTGCCTCTCTTAGTTTTTATTAAATAGCTGCTAAGTCTTAGCTGTTCTTCTTTACAGTATTTTCAAATGAAGGTATGAATCAGTGGTTATCAACCTGAATATATATCATAGTCCCTTGGGGACCCAGTTTAAATACAAATTCCTGGCCTCAAAAACTCTGATTCAGTAAGTCTGGGAGGGGCACCTAAACCTTTACATGATTCTGATGCTGTTAACATCTTGGTAATTGGTGTAATTCTAAAAAGGTCAGTATTCTCCTTTACAAAGCATTATCTTCTTCACTGAATATCATCACTGACCACAGGACTCTGCAGGTTGGCTTTCTATTGCTCTGGCGAATGGGAGGTGGAGTTCCTTTTTTCTTTATCAGGCACTTGCAGAGACAAGGCTAACAAGCTGGGACCTATCCCTGTCTCAGTTTCAGGTATAGGGAAAGAATTTATATGCAGATTAATTCTGAGTTGTGGTTCCCTGCCCCCCCCACCACCCCACCACCCCCCCACCCCCCGCCCATAGAGATTGTCCATAGCCTATTACCTCCATCTCAAAGTTCACACTATTAGTCCTCTGACAAAGACTTTAGACTTTAGACCAGCATTACTAACCATCAGAGTTGTACTGGTCATCTCTGGTGGTTTTTCACTCAGCTGTTCTGTGGTCTGCTTACACTTGCAGGCTCTCCTGACATGAGGTATTTAAGACAGGGAAGAGGTAGATAAATGGGCTCAGGCTGCCATCTTGAACCAGAACGCCACTGTTAGTTTTAAAGTGGTGTTGGTGTGTAATGTGTCAAGAGGTATTTTGAATCTCACATAAAATAAACATAAAATCTGTAGCAGGATTGCTACTTCCTCATACTCAGGAGTACAAAGAAAAATGTAGCTTCTTTATAACTCATCTTTTTCATTTTGATGGGCGTTGGTCACTGGGTAAGTAGAGGAAGAGTAACAGTCTTACTTCAGTCTGGTAAACTCAGTCTTATCCCGTAATTTAAATTAATCTCTTTGGATATTTCAGTCTCTGTTTGGATACGAGTCATTCAGATATCGTCTCTTATCTCGTACCTTCCTGCAGTGGAATCTAGACTTGCAGGTTGTATGTCTATGACTTGTGTGACCTTGTAGTGGTAGAACGGTGTCAAGGACCTGTGGTCCATGTGTTGTCTCCCCTGGTTACTCTCATGTCCCCTTCAGTGTCAGTGGTTGTGCTGTTCCCTGTAATTATGACTACTTTGGTGCTACCAGACCTATCCTTGGGTGTACTTCAGATGTCTGGCTGAAGTTTTCAACTGATGTTACTTGAGGTCTGTTCTCTTGGTTCCCAGGATGCATTGGCCACCTTCCCAGGTATCACAGATAACCTGAGGTCGGCTTGCGCTTGCGTTGGCCCCCTACCCAGGTGGTCTCTTTTCCAGGCCTCTGCTGTGGCGTTACTTTGCTCCTAATCACAGTGACCTCTTCCGGTAAACTCACTGTCCAACATCTTTAATTACCTTTCCTGTACTACTTCAGAGCCCTCCGGAATTTCCCAGTGCCTTCCATGATGCATAGAAAAGGGAGACTCCAGAACTGATCTCATACTCTTCCTCAATCTGATCATGCTTCTCTGCATATTTTTGATGGTAATCTCCAGCTTGTACAGAGTGTGTATAGAGGGGAGGTGAGACTTCAGTGGTATGTGTGGTGGAGGGATGCTCCCGGAAGGCAGACACTTGGCACAGTCTCAACAGGAAGGAGAGCAGAAGCCATTCTGACTCCCCGATTTCTTTATTACATCAAACATTTTTTCCTTTTGCAGCCTCTGCCTGCAGAGAGCAGTGGAAATATTGGTCTACTCACTTTCCTGTCTCTGTCTCAATTTTTTATGCTACAATCCCCTGGCCAGAATTAGGAATTTGAGGCCTTAATTCACACTTTCTTTAGGTTTGATCCTCCTTCTACCCTAGGTAACTAACAAGCCTTACCTTGTAGCCATCATGAGCAAAGGAATATCTGCTCTATAATGAAGATAAAACTATAATCTGAGTCTTTCAGTTTTGGTTAGAAGATACTAATGTCAATTTTTTTTTCCTTTGGGAAAACTAGAATTTCAAGGCTTTTATTGTAAAATCCTTTTTAAAATTTTGGTGAATATTAACTATTTATTTCTTTTAATATTCCTAAATTTCTCCAACCACATGGATGCTATTATAGAATAGTAGGGAAGTCAGCAGAAGGAAATGCAAATGGGAAAAGTATTTTAATAACTGTTTTCATAATCGTTAGTATATATCTGCCCTCATTACTCTTCTTTAAAAATTTCTTTGTTTTTTCTTACACATTTATCCTCTTACCCTTTTAATTATAGTATAGATTCTTATGATGATGTTTCTGAAAAATATTTTTGTTTTTATTTGATTTGTATTAAACCTGTAATTTTTAGATCATTTTGTGTCTTCATAATAATTTTCCCAAACAGGAAAATAGTCTGTGACTCTATTTCTATTGTATCTTCTTTAAATATTTATCAGTAAGGTTTTATGAAATTTTGGAATGTGGCTTTAAAATATAGGTCTCATATTCTTTTTTCTATGGTTCTTTTTCTTTTTTGTTGTTGTATGTGTTTATATATGTTTCAAAGATCAGAATCCAGCTTGTAGTTCAGTTCCTTCTGCCTTATGGCCCTATCCTATGTGTTTCCATAGTACCTTGTTTATTGGTCTTTTCTCGAATTCCTCATATTTATGTTTACTCGAGTGTGGTCAGCTCAAGGGCAAGGACTCAGGTACTGTTTGACTTGATTTGCCTTAGTGACTGATATATTCCTGCTCATAATAGGTGGGGGGGGGGTCAGCAAACTCCTTCCTTGGTTTATTTTCTTCCATAGTACTTTCCATATACTTTAAAAAATATATATATTTATTTTATTTTAGAGATGGGGGAGGGGCAGAGAGAGAGAGAGAGAGAGTTCCAAGTAGATTCCACTCTGAGCATGGAGCCTGATGGGGACTCAGTCAATCCCACCACCCTGTGATCATTACCAGAACCAAAACCCAGAGTAGGACACCCAACCGACTGTGCCACCCTGGTGCCCCCTTACCATATCCTAATGTACTATATTGTTTACTTTTTTGTTTTATGTGTTGTCTCTCTCCGCCCTGCTAAGTTCTAAGTGCCACAAAGATAGAGATTTTTAACTGTTTTATTTACTACTGTATTTCTAATACCTAGAAGAGTACCTGGCACAAAGCTGACCAGTGATTGTAGAATGATTAATTAATGAGTTGTTCAGATTTAGTTAATTGCCTAAATTATTCCATATGCTCTACCAAATATGATAGGTATAAACTGTCATGGAAAAAAAATTAGTAATATAGTCATAAAGGATAGAGTTTAACAGCTAGGAATATCTTAATATCATCTCAGTTAATTGTTGAGATGGAACAAGTATTTAGAATTCTTGAGTAAAACTTAATAACTAGCAGTGGCATCTGGATATGTGGTAGGAAGACTTTGTGATGGCAGTTAAGGAAAAGCATAGTTTCTGGAATCAGATGTAGGCACGTTACCTGATCTTTTGTACATCAGAGTCCTCCTCTGCGAACTAGGAATAATTGTACCCTTCTTAAGGATTGTTCTGGGACCCATATGAGACAAAGCACATTAACTCTTAACACACTGCCTGGCATTTAGTGGAGGCTCAATAAAGGTACCTTCCATTACTACTATTTGGAATATTTTTCATCTGCAGCTTGTGGATGTGAAAGGTTTTTTTTTGTTTGTTTGTTTGTTTTTTTAAGATTTTATGTATTTTTTTCATGAGAGACTGGGAGAGAGAGAGAGAAAGAGGAAGAGAGACAGAGGGAGAAGCAGGCTCCCCAAGGAGCAGAGAGAGCCCTGATGTGGGACTTGATCCCAGGACCCCAGGATCATGACCTGAGCTGAAGGCTGATGCCTAACCACGTGAGCCACCAGGTGTCTTTGGATGTGAAAGATCTTTAGCTGGTGTTGAGGCTTTAATCTCTGTAGTGTGCCGGGCTCCCAGGTTCTCTCGATTAAGGTGTATCTTCTTCCTTCGACCCAGAGAACACTCTTCTCTGGCAGCTTTTACCTGTTTATTACCTCCTTATCTTTCGGATCTCTTATATCTTGCATTTTTAAATTTCGATTTTGAGACTTTTAAGCATATATGAAAGTAGAGAGCATGAGGAATCCCTGTGCGTCCATTACCCAGCATCAATAGCTGTCAACGTTCAGTATGTTTATATATCAAAGAAGCTGTTCTTGATACCCTAGTAAAAATGCTTTAGGTTTTTTTCCTTCATAGCACGGTTAACACAACTTTTCATCGTGTATCTAATGTTTCACTTCTCCATTAGACTGTAAACCCCACAAAGGCATGAGTTGTATCTATTTTCTTTATTGTGATGTACCCAGTATTTTTTACAGTGCCTGAAACATGGGTGGGATTGTATATGAATGAATTCTTAAATAACTGAGAAAGTTGCTAAGGGATTTCAAAAGAGGAACATTTGATGGAAGCCTTTTGACTAGCAAAGATTGAGAAGCATTACTTGGGCAGCTTTATATGAAAACCATAGGTAGCTTCTTGGGCTCCGATTCATATACTTCTAAGCAACCTTGCCCTCTTTTTTTTCCCAAGTAAGCTTCTGCTGCAAGGCAAATTCAAGAATATCAGTTGAGGGGCGCCTGGGTGGCTCAGTGGGTTAAAGCCTCTGCTTTCGGCTCAGGTCATGATCCCGGGGTCCTGGGATCAAGCCCCACATCGGGCTCTCTGCTCAGCGGGGAGCCTTCTTCCTCCTCTCTCTCTGTCTGCCTCTCTGCCTACTTGTGATCTCTGTCTGTCAAATAAATAAATAAATCTTTAAAAAAAAAAAGCATATCAGTTGAGTTTATACAGTATTATTCATTGTAAATGATGAAGTTGGCTTTTGGGGATCACCCTTGGGTAAGGTAAAATGACCCATTGAGGTTCTAGACCTTTAAGGATGAGGGATCAAATACCTCAGCAGCTCTGTGGAGAGGTGAGAGTCTTGGGGCCCTTGCCCAGCCATCAGCCTGTCTCTCGTTATTACAGCTTCATTTGATGAAAATCAAGAAAACTGTTTTTCTCTTCAAATTGCTATCCCCTCCTACTTTTTTTGGTGCTGTTTTGAAGTAGTAACCATGGTTACTAGTAGAGGCTCTTTAGAGCTTTATAAACCTCAGTTTCACAGCTGGAGGCAGAATGATCTAGATAAAAGCATAAGAATAAAGCTTACTGTGGTTCCTCCACCCGCCCCCCTCTTAGAACTGAGTTCTTTCATTAGGGAGCACTTTGCATAAAGTGAAATGTTCTTTGTTCTCACTAGAGTAGACAACATTTTTATTTAAAATAACAGTAGCCCCTGGCTCCTTCTTAGAGTCACGAAAGAGAGGTAATCCCACCACTCCCTTGTCTTCCGCCAGAATCTACCCTCTCTCTATCCTCTTCTTTCTGTTCTCTTTTTCTTTACCACCTTCCCTGGCCCAATAGTGAGTAATTAGTAATACTGAGATTTAAGGCTCAGATGGAAAAGATTGTGAAGTTGCAGGTTTAGGTTAATGGGGTGAAAAGGGAATGAAGGAGCGCTAAAACCTTGATACAATGGTACCAGGAGCATGTTTGCCAGGATCTAGAAGAATCAAGGACCAGCTTTTATCCAAGGTCCAGCATAAGTGATTTCTAGAAGGATGGCTAGGCAGCAAATACTATCTTGAGGAATGACACTGTTGAGAAGGGAGAGGAAATCTCTATTTATTAAGCATCTAATAAGTATTTAATACCTGCATAGGTAGTTGCTACTCTATCATGCTCTAATACTAAGCTGAAGGGATTCTTTAAAATTTTAAAATGACTCTGGGGTGCCTGGGTGGCTCAGTGGGTTAAGCCGCTGCCTTCGGCTCAGGTCATGATCTCAGGGTCCTGGGATCGAGTCCCGCATTGGGCTCTCTGCTCAGCAGGGAGCCTGCTTCCCTCACTCTCTCTCTCTCTGCCTGCCTCTCTGTCTACTTGTGATTTCTCTCTGTCAAATAAATAAATAAAATCTTTAAAAAAAAACCTTATAAAATGACTCATAGTTGTTTTCTTTGTAGTGATTTTCTATTCTGAAACTATGTCACCTTCACTTACAGCTGGTTCATCTGGTTTCTTGATGTGATCTAGACCAGATGTTGGCAAACTACAGCCAGTGGGCTAAATCTGGCCTGCAGCCTGTTTTTTGTAAATAAAGTTTTATTAGAACACAGCCACCATACTCATTAGTTTGTATTGTCAGTGGCTGCATTTCTACTCTGAAGGCAAGTTGAGTAGTTGCTAGGGAGACCATATAGCCTGCAAAACCTAAAATATTTACTAACTGGCTCTTCACAGAGCAGTTTACCAACCCCTCTAGGTATCCATTCATCTTGGACCCGATGTGGGAATGGTCAAAATGGGAGGAAAGCACACTATTAGGTTATACTATTTGTGGATATTAGGATAGTGGCAGCATGAAAAGAGGTTTTGGGGGATTTGCATGAATGTGACTTTCTGGGCCCTTTTTAATCGTTAGCCCCAAACTAAACTTTGAAAGGAAACCTTAAGTGTGAATATTGTGGCCCTTTTCTTTTTTAATACACTTATTTGCTATTTTTTATTCCTACATATATACCTATGATCATAGTCTTGTATGGACTTATTCTAATTTTGTTATTCATTTGTATACTCATATAAATGTAGATTTACATAAGTATCTTAATTGGAAGTGGCCCTGAAGATCATCTGCTCTAACATACGTGTTTTACACATGGCAGAAACTGAGTTTCTGAGAAGTTGTCCTATATACCAGATGTCACAAAAGCAGGTTAGTGGCAAATCTGAGGGGTAAAAACCTGATGTTTTGACTAATTCCTGCTGTCATGCATTCACCCATGAAGCCTCCTCTGTAAGACCTTGCCCAGTGTATCTTTAAGGAGGACTTAAAAAACTAAAGCTGAAGAGGAGAGAAACATTAATTCTAGATTCTTATTTAATTCTGCTGCTGATTGATATCTTTGCAAATTTTTAGTAAGTATATCATTCTTTGATAGAAGTAAAAATCTAGAATGTAAATTAGGCTTATAAGGATGATTACAGACTAAGTTCTAGATATTTGCTTCATTTCCAGGTAAATGTGCAATTATTCAAGTAGACACAGCCACTATTTACAGTTCTCGAGTAATTTAATTTATAAGTGGAACATTGGAGAATCCAGAATCTGTGTTCTAAGTAGGTTACATAAATGTGTTTAAATGTTTTTCACTTGTGAACTGAATAAACTATATTTTGTAATTTGTAATAAAAAGACTTTATGGGGCTCCAGGGTGGCTCATTTGGTAAAGTGACTGCCTTCGGCTCAGGTCATGATTTCAGGGTCCTGGGATTGAGCCCCACATTAGGCTCCCTGCTTGTCTCCTTCTCCCTCTCCCTCTCTGTCTGCTCCTCCTCCTACTTGTGCTATCACCGTCAAATAAATAAAAAATTTTTTAAAAGACTTAATTTATGATTTCATGACTTGATGAAAAGATCCCTTAAGAAGATATGCTTTATCTAAAAAGACAAAAGAAATATACCAGAAATTATAGCCATTTTATTTTTATATTCCTGATAGGGATATTCCCATCACAATTGGGGCAGAGTCATTATTTTCCTTAAAAAGCCTCTCCCTTTATTGCATCAGAAAATAATCATAGAATTTCTTCTTGCTGGTTCTCTGGGGACCCGTTTTAGATGAGAAGAATCCTAAGAGAAGCTCACACAAGGTCTACGTTGGAAACCGTACTAAAAGAGCAGATATTCGCATGCTTTTGGCATATTCTGAGGATGATTTAAAAAAAACCTCGACACCATTATTTGCCTATGTTTAATGAATCTCTGCAGAGTTGTGTAATTGCTCCTTTTTTCCTGTATGTGGTAAGTCAGGCCCCTCTACTTCCTTTCCTTTTACATTGAAAAGTGTTTAAAAATTTTTCCTTAACTTTCCTTTCTTTTGTAGTATAATGAACAAATTGATATAGCTCAATAAATTTAACAAAAAAATTTTTTTTAAGATTTCATGTATTTATTTGACAGAGAGAGAGATCACAAGTAGGCAGAGAGGCAGGCAGAGAGAGAGGAAAGCAGGCTCCCTGGCTGGGCTCCATCCCAGGATCCTGAGATCATGACCTGAGCCGAAGGCGGGGACTTAACCCACTGAGCCACCCAGGTGCCCCAAATTTAACCAATCTTAACTATAAATTAGTTATGTTCAACTTTTACAGTATACGATTGCTATGTAATCTTTCAGAAATTAAAGCCATTTTAACAAGTCAATATGTATATTTAGTTTTATATTTTTATTGAAGGCTTATGTCCGAATGGGTGTCTACAGAAAGAGAATCAAATGGAACATATGTTTGTTTAAGTTTGGAATCCTAAATCAATGCTGTAATAAATTACACCTGGTTCATTGGAATTGAGACTGATATATAATCATATTGGTTTGGATATCACTTATCTGGAATTCTGATTTGCAAACATAGTTTAATGTTCTAAGCTAGTAGCTGGGAGTTCTTTGAAACCATGTTTCGCCTTGATAGTTACAAAAATAATTGATTACTCTTACTGTTGTTTGAAATTTAAAATTTAATTTGTTAATAAAAAAGAACCAGGTGCAAAGTACTGCTTTGTTTTCAAACTTATTAACATGTCTCCAGTTTATTGAATTCTATTTAAATTTATAAGACATAAGTGTCTGACATGAGTTCCATGAACCCCTTCAGAGGATCATTAAACTCTACTGATATTTTATTAAAATTTTTTTTTCCTTGTGGGAATTGTTTTGTGATGATTAGTGTCTGTAGCATTTTGGAAGACAGGTATGCTCACCACTATACCACCAACGCACATTTTGTAGTCTCAAAGCTGTCCATCAACCAAACAAGGTTAAAAACCACTTTTATAGGACTTCTGAAGCATTGTACTCTCCAAAGGAATATTGAAGGTAAATTTGCTTTGCGTCCTAGAATTACTTAATCATAGAATTTTGGAGTGACCAACTTGAAGCCCCCAGAAGTTACCCAAGGATTAGCAGAGAAGGCGGTGGGGCTCTTGTGGTATCCTGATTGATAACTTAAGGCCTTTTCAGCCTTCGAGCCTCAGCACAGAGGGTGTGGAGCTTCAAATTGATAGCAAGGTATTTGTATTTGAATAGAAAGCTTTTGTGAGCCCAGTAGAAATCTTGAATAATTTGCTCCAGTAGTTTCATGAAGTATTAGAGTGATGCTAGTTTATGTAGTTTCTTAGAGGATGGATAAATGGAGGTCCCTGTAGTCTCAAAGGAGAATCTCTTAATCTTCACAAAAAAATTATACCTTTGGCAGTGTCCATGATGAATAGAATTTAGGCACATTACATTCATTCTGTTAGCAAATATTTATTGTGTGCCTACTATGTGGATGTAGGTTTCACCAGCTGATAAAGAGTAATTGTGGAAAATTAATGAGATTGTGTTAATTTAATAATATCTATCAGCAGTTTAATGTTGAAAAATGTTTTCTTTTTTTTTTAAGATTAATTTATTTTAAGAGAGAGAGAGAGAGCATGAGCGGGAGGGGTAGAGGGAAGGGAGAGAGAATCTCAAGCAGGCTCTGTGCTTACCCCACAGCCCTACGTGGGGCTCAGTCTCTGGACCCCGAGATTGCAACCTGAGCTGAAACCAAGAGTCAGACTCTTAATTTACTATGCCACCCACGTACCCTGGAAGATGTTTTTCTTTCCAGTCACAAACCCAGAGAAGAAAATGTCATATAATAATACTGATAGGAGTTTTTGTATGATAGTCTTTAGTATGCAGGTTGACAGAGTTATGAAATATTACAAATTCTCAGACTACTGGGAATTAAAGAAATTGCCTTATTTAAATAAGGACCAAAGCTAAAAATCCAAGATTTTCATTTTATTTATCACTCTTCACTATCTGATTGAGATTTAACTATTGTTCTTAAGTTAATGATCTTTTATTGTTTAAATTTGGTCACACATTTCTCACTGTGAACATAGAACCTGAATTTTTATATTATTTGGTAATATTAGTAGCATAGTTACAAGTAGCTAAAGCTATAGCAAATTAATTTGAAGTAATCTTTTTAAAATTTATTTTAATTTTTTTTTATTTTAAAAAATATTTTATTTATTTATTTGATAGAGGGAGCATGAGCGGGGGGAGAAACAAGGAGAGAGGGAGAAGCAGACTCATTGCTGAGCAGGGAGCTCACTGTGGGATTTGATCCCAGGACCATAGGATCATGACCTGAGCTGAAGGCAGACACTTAACAGACTGAGCCACCCAGTTGCCCAATTTGAAGTATTCTTTTTTTTTTTTCTAATTTGAAGTATTCTTAAATGAACATAGAGTCAAATGAATTTAAGATTACACATGATTGTAATCACTTTTCATATATGCTTAAGAGGCTTTCAAAGTAAGGACTTTATGATTTAATATCTAATTACATTTCAAAGAATTAAAGACTAATCCCATTTTACAATATTCATTTTACACGGTATGCTCGAGATTTATGAACTGTGAGATTTTGTGCATATCTTTACAGTGCCAGTTAATCAGTTTGGCTTTTAAAACTGGAACAAGATTCTTCAACATTCTGACTCCTATTTTAAGATTCCTTACTCAGTTCAGCTTATTAAAAAAAAAAAAAAAACTCCAACGAAATACTAACAATGTCGTATTTCTGTTGTGTTTGTTTTCAACAAAACAAATTCTATATCTATATTCTATATCTATATTTCTATGTATCTATATATCATTCCATATCTTTTAAAATGTATTTATTTTAAAATTTAAACATGTAAGGTATGTAATTGGTTTTCAGGGGTGAATTTATGATGAAGTATTTTGATTACAGGCAGTAAGATTCAACTGATGCAGGAACCTCAGTTGTGTCCTGCCCCTCCCTCCTTTCTGTGCTCCCATGATTAGTATCCTGAGCTTATAACCTTATATTTATTACATTCTAATTTATTGCATATTTATTGTATTGTATCTTTCCTCAACTAAACTCCCCCTATTCCCAAGTCCTTGAGGACAAGGCTCTAGATCAACTTTGAATCTTCAGAATGTAGCACACAGCAGATACTCATATATTTCTTAAATGAATGGACTGATTGAGGGACATGAGGGACTTATCTTTGAGTTTTCTATACTCACCAAACAAGATTTTAAACTCTGGGGTACTCTATAATGGTTTTCCAGAGCCTATATGTCTCCAGAGAGATTGATTGATTGATTGATTGATTTTAATTGGTGTACATAATTGTAGGGGCTGGCAAATCTGAAATCTGCAGAACAGGCTGGCAGGCTGTACACCCAGGAAAATGTTGATGATGCAGCTCAAGTCTGAAGATGTCTACAGGCAGAATTACCTCTTCCTTGGGGAACTTCAGTCTTTTTTCCTCTTAAGGTCTTCAACTGATTGGATGAAGCCCACCTATATTATGGAGAATAGTCTGCTTTATTCAGAATCTCCTGACTTAAATGTTAATTTATCTTCAAATCCAGAGTCAGAATGTCTACAAGGGAAGAAGGAAGAACTATTGCAAAAAGTGAAAGAAGTTTAAGAGACATATATCCCAATGCTGAGGACTTCATCTGGATCCTGATTAGATCAAACCAGTTGTAAAAAAATGGATTTTGTTAGGCGAACAGAAAAAATTTAAAATGGAGTAGGTATTAGATGATAGGAAGGAATTGTAATTGTACTGGATATAATAATTGGTATTGTTCCATTTTAAGAATGAGAAAAAAGAGGACTCTCTATAGACTGAAGTTTTTATGGGTCAAACAAATAGAATATCTGGGATGGCTTTAAAATACTCTTTCTCTCCATGCCTATAGTAGGTAGAACATTAGTAATTGCTAAAGTTGGGTAATGGTTATAAAGGGATTTATTGTATTATTTCTGTGTATAAAAGGTTCTATAAAATTTTTTTTAAATGAGTAAAAGTATAATAAAAACAGAGCTTGTCACATAGTAAAAAAAAGGAAGTTGGGCACCTGGGTGGCTCAGTTGGTTAAGCGACTGCCTTCAGCTCAGGTCATGATGCCGGAATCCCAGGATCCAGTCCCGCATCAGGCTCCCAGCTCCGCGGGGAGTCTGCGTCTCTCTCTGACCTTCTCCACACTCATGCTTGGTCTCATTGTTTCTCTCTCAAACAAATAAATAAAATCTTTAAAAAAAAAAAAAAGAAGTTAATTCATCTTAAAAAAAAATAGCCTTCATATAAGCATCTGGATTGGTGTTTGATCATGTATCTGGGTACTGTGGCTTCACCAAGTTGACATGTAAAAGTAACCGTCATAGGTACCGAGTAAGTGATTAATTTCAGTGGGAAAAAGATTTCTAAGGGGCACCTGGGTGGCTCAGCTCAGGTCACAATCCCAGAGTCCTGTGATGGAGTCCCACATCGGGGCTCCCTACTCAGCAAGGAGTCTGCTTCCCCCTCTGCCTCTCCCCCTCACTCTCTCACACTCTTTCACTCTCTCTCCCTCAAATAAATAAATAAAAATATAAAAAAGAAGGGGAAAGATTCCTCAGCATTTTCATAAAGAAATCAGCTATGGAAAAATTGAAATTTGTATAAAGAATACTAGTAAGTTAAAAAAGAAACATGCATGAGTAGCTATGGCCAAGACTGTATTTATATATTAGAATCTTATTTTTGTTTTACTTTATTTTTTATATTAACATATAATGTATTATTTGCTTCAGGGGTACAGGTCTGTGAATCATCAGTCTTACACAATTCACAGCACTCACCATAGCACATACCCTCCCTAATGTGCGTATCCCGCTACACTGTCCCTCCCTCCACCTCTCACCACGCCAGCAACCCTCAGTTTGTTTCCTGAGATTAAAAGTCTCTTATGGTTTTGTCTCCCTCCTCATCCCTTCTTGTTTCATATCAGAATCTTATTGAAGTGCAACATAGGAAACAATTGAAGCATATGAACAAATACTACATACTGTATAAGTTAGGAAATTTTCGGGGATCAGTGATCAGAATGGGATAGATTTAAGAAAATATTTTTCAAAAATATGCATTTTGATCTGATTTTGCAGAATGTGTACATGCTATGTATACATATGTGGAGTTGGGGAATAATCTCAGTAAGTACAATACCAAAGGCCTTTGAGAGTCTCTGGGAGGGAAAGGCGGGGGAAAACTGAAAGAGGGCCTTGAGTATACATTTTATATCTGTTAAGCTAGACAACTAAAACAACAACAACTTCTTGAAAGTTAATTAGGAGGGAAGTGATTAATTAAAACATTCCTTGCAGATACTGTCCTGCATATATAGTGGACTAGAGTGGTTTCTAAGCCCCCAACCACAGGAGATGAGAGCGTGGACAGAGATTTATAAATAGAAAGATAATCCAAGTCTCATAGAGGTTGCTGTAGAACTTTGTGATTTCATGTTACAGACAAAGACAGAGAGGATGGATATACTAAGTTTGCCTAAACTGGCAGTCTGACACTTAAAAGAGTGATGTTAATTTTGATAGCGATGTGGAAATCGAGAGTGGGCAGGTAGAATACGGTGCATGATGTACTTGCATGACTTAGTAGATACTCCATGAGGTAAAACATATTGTAGTGTATTCTATTATTCCCAGCATTCCACTCTGAGGCATAGAATGCTCCTTTTAAGGGATTTAAAAAAAAAGGTTTATTTATGTATTTGAGAGAGTGAGAGCGCACAAAAGTACAGTGGGGAGAGGCAGAGGGAGAGGGCATCTCAAGCAAACTCTGTGCTGAGTGCCCAGCGCAGAGCCCGGAGCCCACGCAAGCCTCCGTCCCACCACCCTGAGATCATGACCTGAGCCAAAACCAAGAGACCAGTGCTTACCAAACTGTGCCACCCAGGCGCCCCTTAAGGAATTTTATCCTACTTGGTGGGTCAGCAGACTTTGGTTACAAAATTTATAGTATAGAATCTAATATTTGAAGATATCAAACTACTGATAAATCATCTCTGTCAATTGTGTAGTTAGTATCTGCTGTGATGAAGACAAAAAAACTGTAGAAGTTCAAAATGGGAGGGTATTTACCACTATTTTCTGGGAAGAATTTATGAAGGATGTCAGATTTAAGCTCTCATAAAATAGCATTTGGAGCATCTTACATAGTAGAGCTAATGGGGCAAGTGGAAAGCCTCACAAGTGGGAGGCTTAGCTATGACTGAAATATACTACATGTTTTAAAAGAAAGCTCTGTTAATTTGGATTATCTTTTAATTTATACAGAGCCCTTCTGCCTGCTTATTGTGTCTGGTGAGTCATTTTTATAGGCCTCAGCCTTAGCCCTACTGTTTACATGGAGCCCTGGCGACCTGAAACTGTAGCCTCAGTCAGTTATTTTTACCTTTTTCTCTCACTCCCCTTCTCTTTAGCCTGTCAGTCTCAAAAAATCATGAGTGCATTGGTCACTTCTTGAAAGTAACACTGAGATTATCTGTTATTTCCCACCTGTTCTTTACTTTGTCATCACACTGTGTGTGCTTTTGTTTTCATTACTTTGCTTTGCCCATAGTCCTAACAGTGGGGATATTCCTTGGTCCGGTCACATAGTCCTACCATTGTCATTGTGCTGTGGCCTGCCTCCTCTTGCTTTCTTTCCAGATAGGAGCTTTTTTCAATGGTAGTATTTCTTTCTGTGCGTGCGTCTCAGGCCCAACTCTGATTTGTTTTCCAAACCTTTTTACCTCCTACTGTTTCAGTTCCATGGTAAATCTTTTCTTTGGATTACATTTATAGCAGTTTTTATGATATGCACAGAATTTGAATTACTGAAATAAAACTGCATTTATTTTCTGTATCCTAGTTAATATTCTTTGCCTCAGTTTTTATCAAGTCGACTGATTTCTTTCCAAGTAGTCTATATCTTCAAGGTTTCAGTACATATTATCATCTTGCAATAAAAAATAGTTGGTATTGCTGAGGCTTGTCACTTTTATAAGTTTAAAATATTAATGCAGTTTACATGGAAAACTTTCTACAATTCTGTAGCTTCAATATTATTTTTAAAATAATACTGTATACTTATAATCAGTGAAACTACATTTTTAACAGTCCTGGGAAAAAAGGATTTAAGAGCTCCTGAGCATTTAATCCCACTCCTTTCTGTGACAGTTTTATTAATTGGGATTCCTCTGGAGATTGTTCTTTGGAAAAAAAGCCCTACCTTCTTCCCACCTTTTCCCAAGAGGTTAGAATACAAGTATTCCTTTCCTCGCATGTACTTTAAACTTAGTTAGAATTATTATGTCTCCTCCCCTCCACCTTCATTGTTCATTTTTACTACTTCTGTAGTTTCAAAAAATACTCACTCTAATTAAAATTCAGGATGGCCACTGAGACTTCAATGTAGCTTTCATTTGTTATATTAGGTATAATTTGCTAAATGGTCGCGTGGTTGGGGAAGACTACCAACAAGTAATTGGATGGTCAGCTGATAAACTATTTTTTTCATAAATGTTAAATTCTTTTAAACGTCTATGTAATAACTGGTATTTTTCTTAAATATTTTTCTTCAGGTAATCAGTATATTTGTGTTAATAAATAAGAGCATAAGTAGAGCTATTTAAAATATTTATATTGTTAGTTGCCATAAAATACTATTCTATAATCTCCTTAATTTATTGAATAAAAAATTGTTGTCCTCCATCAAAAAGTATATTAGTGTGACCCAAGCAGTAGTATGTATACCCAACCTAAGAGATGACATTTTACCAGTACAATGGAAACTCCCTTTGTATGTTTGTCTTAACTCATCCCTCTTCCTACCTCCCCACAAGTGTAAATACTATACTACATTTTGTGATTTTTAAAAAATTTTTAAAAGATTTTATTTATTTTAGAGTAGGGAAGGGGGAGAGTGCCAGTATGAGTGGGGAGAGGGGCAGAGGGAGAGAATCTTCAAGCTGACTCCCCACCGAGTATGCAGCCTGAGCCAGGGCTTGACCTTACTGAGCTCAGCAGTGTTCAACCCACTGGGTCAGCCACATGCCCTTTTAATTTTTATTCTTTTTTATTTTTAAAAAAATTACTAGAGTGAGCGAGAGAGAGAGAGAGAGAGAGAGAGCATAGTCGGGGGGAGGAGCAGAGGAAGAGGGAGAAACAGACTCGCCACTGAGCAGGGAGCCTGACGCCAGCTAGATCCTGGGACTCTGGGATCATGACCTGAGCTGAAGGCAGACGTTTAATGGACCAAGCCACACAGACACTCCTGCCGCCTCTTTTAATTTTTTGAAAATAAGTCTTGCTGCATATATATCTATGCTAAACAGAATAGTATTGATTTATTTATTTCTGAACTTTATAATAAATGGCATATTGTGTGTTTCTTTTTAAGATCTTCTTGTAGGTCTCTAAGATTCATTTACATTGCTCTCTAGATTTTTCTCATGGCTAGTTGTAAATACGCAATAATATTATTTTATTGTTGATTGATACACTCGTTCTTGTTTTTTCTATTATTATTATGTGGTATTATGAACAATATCACAATGAGTATTCTCATACACATCTTGTGGTATACATGTGTAAACACACCTGTACCTAGGAATAGAATTGCTGGACCATATGGTATATGCATTTTCAGTTTCAGATAATGCTAAATTATTTTCCAGTTCAATTTGTGGCACAGAGTGGCTAGATGTACACTAAAAATTTCCTGTTCTTCCTGGGCACAGATTAGGTTGTCCTTTCCATCTTTTTTTGCATTAGGAATGTCTACTTAGATGAGATCTATTATGTAGAATATGAGTAGAAGTAATGTATGCCTCTTATAGGCTTGGCCCACAGAAATCTGCCATGTGTGATCATCCAGTTTCTTTTTTTCCATCATTTGGCCAAGTTGTGTTTCTCCCATACCAATTCTTGCATTTTTCCCTCCCCCTGTTAGGTACACTGTGCCAGTTATAACTGTATAGATAAAATAGAGGTGGTGGTCAGTGACTCTCTCTGCCTTATTTCTGTTTTTAAAGTCAATACTCCAAATAATTCACAATTATCTACAATATCTTCTATGTTCTCTTGATACCCTTTATTAAGTAAGGATATTCTCTTTAAGATTTTTCTAAAAATGTTACCAGGAATGTTGAATTTCATTAAATGTTTTACCAGTTACTATGGAAATGATCATTTGAGTTTTCTCCCTTGATCTATTAATTTTGTGAATAATATTTATATCTTTGTAATGTTAAATCACACTTGTATCCCTAGCATAAACTCATATGGACAAATCTTTTTCATCAGTACATGCAGTTTGCTAATACAAGTATCTTTCAGTAAGAACATTTTTTTAGATTCTTAGTTTGGATAGTAAGGGATGCTCTGTAAAGTGCCTGTTTCAGAAATTCCCAAACTTCCCCAGTTCATGGTGCCCTTAGAAAGACCAAACAAAAGAAATACCTAAAAGCTATATTTATTAAGCAGTTGGGTTCAAACGACTTCATATTTATGTCCTAATAGCTTAGTAGCTGTTTGAAAAAAGTACATAGATAAATTCAAAGAAAAAGCTATATTTTCATTTTATTTTTAAATAACTGCAATTATAGTCAGCCTTGAACAATGCAGGGATTAGGAGCACTGATCCTCTGCACAATCAAAAAGCCTCCAAACTTAACTACTTAATAGTCTACTCTTGACTGGAAGCCTTACTGATAATACAGTCAATTGATACATAGTTTGTATTTTTACAATGAAGTAAGCCAGAGAAAAAGAAATGCTTTTAAAATTATGAGGAAAAGAAAATAGAATATTGTACAGCACAGTTCAAACCCATGCTGTTGGAGTCAACTGTACTTACTAGTGGGATGTGTGTGCTTGAAATTATTGCATAACTTCTCAAATCGTGGAATGAGATTGGGCACTGCCACGCTCATTTCCTGTTCCATGTTGATTTTCACATGGTGATTGCTTTTTTATTGCAGCAACTACCATAAACTCAGATTCACAAAGAGGTCATCAAAAGGAATGCAGTGTGATTTAATGTTGAAACTATGAAAGAAAGCATGTGATATTTGACAGATGTTGTATATTGCTGTTTCCTTCAAATTGAAAACATCCCTTGATTCCACTGGTGGGTTCACTGTGGCACCTCAGGGTGACTTGGACCGTAGTTTGGAAGCTATAGAACTAGGTAGGTCCTGAGTTTTGGAGAAAGGATAGTGAATGACAATGTGGACATTAAAGAATACGGCATTTTCCCCCCATTTGATACACCTTATAAAGTATTGAGGTGATTGGAATAACAAAGGATATCAGCCCCACTTTTAATAAAATGTGCTTTATAAATTCATTTTTTGTGATGAGGCCTCGATTGTGAGGGATACCTGTATTTTATTTAGAGTTTCACACCTGTGTTTAAGAGTAAGATCGACATATTTCCTTTACTAATACTGTTTGGTTTTAGTATTAAAGTTATACTGGCCTCATAGGATAAATTGGGGAATATTTCCATTTCTGGGAAAGTTTTTGGTAAAATTCAACTGCCTTGTGAGAAGATTTTTTAAAAAATTGTTACGATTGGGTTTTCTTTTTTTTCATTTGCTTGTCTATATTTTCTTATTTTCTATAATGCCATGTAATATACCTTTAAGAACAAGCAGTCTTATATCAAGACACAAAAGAAAATCTGTATATGAAGTTAATTCTTAGTTTGATCACTCAGTTCAAATCCTGTACTGTTAAGGCTAATTGACTCATGATTTGGGAGAAAATTTTTTAAACTATTGATTTAGTTTTCTTGAGACCAGTAGGATTATTAAGTCTTTCTGTATCTTCCTGGTTAGTTAGCTTTTTTTTTTTTTAAATTAAGGGAAACTTTTTTTTTAATAACTTTAGATTTATAGAAAAGTACAAAAATAGTATATTAAGTTCTAGTATGCCCTTCATCAACCCCACCCCATTCTTGACATCTTCCATTACCATGATACATATGTTAAAACTAGGACAGCGGTGTTGACTAATTAAACTTTAGGCTTTATTAGGATTTGAATAGTTTTTATTTTATTTTATTTTATTTTTTAATTGATATCCTCTTTCTGTCTGGGGCCAACCCAGAGTATCCCTTTGTTTTTGGTGGTCATGTCTCTCCAATCTCCTAAGTCTATGACTCTTTCTTAGTTTTTCCTTATTTTTTTGACCTTGACTCTTGAGGTGTGCTAACCAGCTGTGCTATAGAATATCTCCCTATCTGGGTTTATCTCGTGTTTTTCTCATGGTCAGACTGAGGTTATGAGAAGAATACCACCAAAAGGAAGTGCCATTCTCATCACATCATTTTAGGGGGTAGGTGATATCCACCACGTCACTGATGATGGTGAATTAACCTTCCTCACATGGCTGAGGTAGTGTTGGCAGGTTTTCCCATCATGAAGTTATTGCTCTTCTCTTTCCCCACTTAATTCTTTGGTAACGAGTTCCTAAACCACTAAGTCTAGAGATTAAGCACCATCTCTTAGAAGGAGGGGTAGCGCCATATATTTTTTGGAATTCTTCTCTTTACTTATTTGTTCCGTCATATGTTTATATTAGTGTGCCCTAGGTTAGTTTTAATGGGTTTTGTTTTAAGAAATTACCTATTTCATTTAAGTTTTCAAATCTGTTCGTGGAAATGTTTTCATAATATCCTATTTGTTTAATCTTTGGTTTATTTATAGTTAGGTTCTCCTTCATTTTTAATAATTAATTTGTATCTTTTTTTTCTTGACCTCATCAAGGGTATTTTGTTATTGATTTCAAAGAACCAGCTTTTGGTTTTATCATTCTCTTTATTGTGTTGTTTTCCATTTCATTGATTTATACTTTTATATTTCTTGCTCTTTATTTTTTTTAAGGTGAGGTTATTTGTTGAAATAACTTTATAGTTAGACATTTAGCCCATTAGTTTTCAACCATTCTTCTTTCCTAATATTAAAATAAAACTTTCAACCATTTCTTCTTTCCTAATATTTATGGGAATACATTCTCCTCTGAATGTTGCTTTTGCTGCATTTTATAGTTTTGAAATGTAGCATTTTCATTATTGTTTCGTTCTTAGTTTTACAGTTTTTTCTCTTAAGAAATAATTGTTTTCTGGTATTGTTTCTTGAATTGTGCGTTATTTAGAGGTGGAGTTTTAAATTTCCAATTGCTTGGCAGTTTTGTGTTTAGTTTCTTTTTGACATTTTTTTCATTGTGTTGTGAATCAGAGAATATAGTCCTGGTGGTAGTGATTATTCTGTTCTCTCCTGCATGTTTCTTAACCTCTCTTTCATACTTTCCTTTCTAGTGACCGTGTAGGCTACTGTAAATTTGTCATAGCTGGAAATTTTTACGACAAATTTTTAAATTTTTACTGATATTTTATAATAGTGCTGTATTTACTTGTGTGTTTTGTGATTTTCTTCTTGAATTCTGAACTCCTTTTCTTTGGAATCCTGTGTAAGTATGAAAACTCTTTGGTTTAAGTTCAGGATATATTCTTCTAGAGTGGATTTTTATTTCCTTCTACTATATGCTTGGAGTTGGGGGGCTTGGTCTGTCAACCTGGATTTTAACTTAAAATTCTTACTCTTGGTTTTTTAGGAACATCCACATGGTGTAGATGATTCAGGCATCAAATTCTCATGATGTGTTTGCTAAAACAAAGAGGTAAATTTTCCTTGATGTTTGCCTTTGAGGTATTTTTGATGTTTGAGTTCATCCTTTTCCTGGGTTATTGTCCATTTGGGTCCCGGCTTTGTCTGATGGCATGAGACCTCAGGAGGCCTGAGCCTTTTTCCTTGATCTCTCTTACTCTTAGTTTATGCCCCCTGTGTTTCCTGGCAGCTTTGCTGCTTGCTTTTCCATCTTTTTTCTTGATTTGTTTCCATTGCTGATGTTGGTGGTTTTCCCTTGCATTCTTTATGGGGTATCCATCACTGAAAACGGTAATTTTTATATTTTATTGAGCAGTTTCAGATGCTATGTAGCAGAAATTTTTAAGACCTCTAGTATATTTCAGAGACTGGAAATCCTGTTGGAAATTCTTCAAAAGAATAATTTCTAGAAACCAGTCCAGACCCACAGACTAGAATCTGCAGAATGCAGGTCCTGTGGGTATTTTTAAAAAATTCTTAGATAATTTGGATACACTATAAGTTTTGATAACCACTGACATAGAAAATGTTAAAGACTTTTTGTGTAAGCTTAAATAATTAAACATTCATAGCTAATGTTTACTGAAGGTAAGTTAACATACATAGTAGGCATGCAATAATCCTGGCTGTTAGTAGTAGTATTACATGCTGGGCTCTATTCTAAATCCTTCACACATCTTGTAATCTGTTCCTCACAACAGTGCTATAGCTACTACTCCTATTCTCATTTTATAAATGAGAAATTGAAGCACAGCAATATTAAAAACTTACTCAATAATACATAGCTAACAGATAGCACAATTGGTACTTGAATCCAGATAGTTAATATAATTCCAGAGCATATAAGCTTAACCCCTAGTCCCTATGGTCTTCCAGATAACTAGCATCTTATTGATTCCCAGAAGGAATCTAACGTTGTAGAATATAGCAAGAAAAATATATTTGAATTATTATATATTCATGTCACTTCAGTATAGGTATAAGGGAAGCAGAATAGTATAGTAGAAACATCTTTGATTTACAGGAAAACAGGCATGAATCTTTTCCTTAATTGCTTACTGTATAGCTATGAGAAAGCAGTTTATCTTTTCTGAGTTTTTACTTTTCTTATTGGTAAAAGAGGATAATTATTTTTACTTCGTGGAGATTTTGAAGAAATAAATAGAACCTGTAATGTGTTGCTTAACCATATGCAAAGTGGAAGATCAGTATCAGGATTTATGGTATTCCCTAAGAAAACTGTGTTGATTCCCGTTCAGGAGATTATAATAAGCCTTAGTCTAGGAGCAGAGCAGTTGGATGGTACTGGATAATGGTGCTGGTGGGGGCCACATCGACTCTGTCGAGAATATATTTGGTGACACACACTGCCCTAGATTCTGGAGATACAGAAGTGAGTAAGACATAGCCTTCCTGTTCTCAACGAGTTGACAGTCTGCTTGCGCGCATCCAGACAGATATGTAGGCAAATACTTTGCTAGCTGCTACAGTGTGGTAAACATAGAGTGTTACGGGGACACATAGGAGAGATACTCAACCAAACCTTAGTGGATGAAGAATGGCTTCCCAGAAGGAGAATGATGATGTGGGGGATTAGAATCATAAATCTAGAGAGGAGGCAAAGCTAAGGCTGGTAGAAATTGTCATTGCACTAAAAGTGTCCCATTCACTAACAAAATCTTCCACATTAATGAAAATATCAGAGATGTTAAGAAAGTTTATCAGGGTCTAGGCTTTACTAAAGCAGTTTTTAAAGGTAAAATAAAAGTAAAACATAATATTGAAATATCTATTAAAGAGATTTCTGAGGTATTGTGCTTTCTGAGGCCTATGTGCTTGTTATTCGGTACTAGTGTCATATGAAGTTATGCTTCTCAGGAGGAGAGAGGGAGAAACAATGATCCTCAGAGGATGGAATGATAATTTGTGAACTGGGGTGAATATCGCCAGGTACTGTTTACACATTTCCTTTTCTCTCATCCTTGTTCACATGCGATGAAAAAAATATTTGTTTCAGTGACTCATTTATAGTTCATAGTTTTAATTTGGTATAGTACATTGCTCTGGTATAGATTTCCTGTTGATCAATAAAATTGTATGTATAGGCGTTGAGATTTCTTTTGATCTTTTTCTAGTGCCCCTTCCCAATAAAGTAACATACTAAAAATATGCAAGGGAAAGACCACTCCTTTGGCCAAACTGGGATATGAAAAAGGGAATGAATAAAGAAATTCTTAGAAGGGGAGGAAGGTGGGACTGGAAGAAAGAAGAGGATATTGAAATGGGCAGTTGTAATGGCTAGAATGGAATCCGTGATTATAGGAATAATGAATGAGGTTGGTCTTTAAAAATAACCCCAGGGCAAGCAGTATCTCTGCATGTTCTGGCAGCCAGATGATTGTGACTTGATGTAAGAGTATACTTTGATCTGCAACTCAACTTGTATATCCATATGAGGCCCACCAAGTACTGTGGTGTTTTGCAAGAGTAGTCCCTGACTGAAGCTGGGGAAAGTGGAGCAATTGGAAAGTTTAGAACCCAGTTGTAGGAGGACTAAAGCCCTTAATCCTCAGGGTTAAGCAAAGGGTAGAAAGAGGAAGGGGAAAATGAAATCAAGTTTGTAAAAATTAATTCTGGAAAAGATATTTTGGAAAGCTTGTAAAATGAGGTTGAAATTGTAAACGTGTTTTCTATAATAATAAATCTTAGCACACTAGGAGTAGCCAAAATCTTGAAGGGAGAAAAACAATTTTAGGCCACCCCCCCAAAAAAAAACTCTCTATAATGCTATACCACAAATTTACATAGAATTCTTCCTTATTTGGACTTTTATGGCATGAAGTTGGGTGAAGTTGACAGACACATTGAGCATAAAAGAGTGTAGGTTCGGTGCTTATGGTTGTATTAGGATATATTGAATTCCTAGTATCTTTGGGACATTTGTGTCTCATTGGGGTTTATTTTAGCAAGAACTTTTGACTCTGGGCACTTTTCTAAGAGTTTGTTGCATTTTAAAGGATTGTGATTCTTTGGGAAGGTTGAAAATAATTCTTGAAACTGGGCATTACTGATCGCTGTGCCTTCAACTTCTGCTAGTTTTCCTCTTATCTTTATTCATTTTCTCTCTCTCTCTCTCTTGCTCTCTCTCTCTCTCTCTTTTTTTTTTTTTTTTTGTTTGCTCTTTCAGCTTTAACTGCTGCCCTGACCCCAAACATTGGGGTGTTTCCATAGTAATTCATTCTCCTCTCTCTACAGTTTTCCTTGGTCATCTCATGTACTCACTATCATCAATATGTCAGAGATTCCAGAACCTTTATATAACACTTGTTTGGAAGTCATCTGGATTTATCTGCTTGTATGTCATATTCATAATTAATGTAGACATAACTGAATTCATTAGCCTCTCCATCAGACATCTGTTATCTCCTGTAAACTCATTCTTGGCTTAGTAGCCTTAATATATACCCAGTCTCCTGTGCCAGGAAACGTGGTGTTTGTAGGAGCTTATTCAGAGAACATAATCCTGAATGTAAACAAAATTTTAGCCAGAAAGATGCCTTATCATAACATTGTGTTTTAATATTTTATTAATGTATTGATTTATTTTTTAAAGTAGGTTCCATGCCCAATGTGGGGCTTGAACTCATGACCCTGAGAAAAAGAGTCGCATGCTCTACCAACTGAGCCAGATAGATGCCCTGTAGTATTGTTTTTAATAGCAAAAAATTAGAACCAATCTCAAGTCCTGCACCACTGCTTTGATTAAAAACTGTGTCACAGAGAGAGCGAGGAGTGTTTCTCAGATTATACAAATCTTTTTAGAAGAATACTTAATAGCATGAGAAGTTATATACATAAATTTAGTGAAAAAAGATGCTTTGAAGCAATATGTGCACTGTGAATCCATAATCATTAAAACAAAACCATATCTAGATCTATGTTTATAGAAGAGTAAATATACAGCTGTTTCCATTAATTCTAGTTGGAACACTTACGGGTTATTTTTATATTTTATTCTTTTTACTTACCTGTATTTTCTGGATTTGAATAGTAAACCTGAACTATATTTATAATTCAGACGTGTGGACAATGTGACCTCTCTTGTTCACCCCCAACTCTTGTTAATTTAGTCCAGTGCCTCATTCACCTCATTTGCTGCCATCAGTCCAGTCGCTCATCACATTGGAATTAGATTGCTACAACAACCCTCTTGCCTCCATTGCTCAGCTACCAGAGCCGTCTTCCTAAAGATCTTAGCCAGTTGGGTTCATTCTTTGCTTAATCCCTCCAGTTTAAGTAGTTAAATGTTAAATCCCCAAAACCGTCAAGTAGAATACATTTTGGATATTTTCCCTTGTTACGATTTGGTCTGAAGACCTGCAGCCAACTGGAATTTGGCCAGCTCGAGACTTAATGTAGCATTTTCTCCTAACCCTAACAAAGTCACTTTTGACCAGATAGCTGTGGCAGGTTTGGGGGGTAGGGGACCAGAGGAAGAGAGGGAGAGAGAAAATATAAATAGAACTCAGGCATTGCCAGATCTTTATTCTTTGTCCCTCTGCAACCCATCACATTTTGCCCTTGCTGGGTATTTGTTTGTTTCTATTCAAGGGACAATTTATTGGTTTTCTTGAGTGTTTAGTTAGTAAGAACAAATAGCCGAATAATGAAAATCCATCAGTTTTAGTGCCAATTATTATATCAGCAGATCCTATTAGGAGTATTTATTGAAGCATGTCATGCTAATAGTCCCAGAGTGTAATTATACTTGCAGATTTTTCTTGCTTTCAGGGAGTTTGTAACATGTTCCAGATGGTTAAATAGGAAAGAGTAGACATTTTGTACTGTCTTTTCAATTATGATTAAGAATTTGATGTTACATATTACTTATGTTATCATTCTTGCTTTTGTTAGATTTAAACATGAGAGGAATTTAAACAAAATGTGTTGGGTTTTTTTCTTTTCTTTTTTTAAAATTTCTTAACCATGGTCAACAATGAACAGGACCCTTCATAGACACTTTTCCCCTGTTAAGTTGTTTAATTGCTTTTAATTTAAGCATCATTAAAATCAGATAATTGCATCTTAAGGAGTAATTCTTTTATGAATGTAGTCCTTAATTTATTCTTGGAAAGTATTTACTTGGGTTTGTTTTAGACTTAAAATTACATGGTGAACCTTCTTGAAAATACTTACACAAGACTGAAATAGAATAATTTTCTAAACCGTTGATGGTTCTTTAACCTTTTTCCACAGAGCGGTGTGACCTTAGATTCAGCATTAGTGGGACATGCAATTTAAATTTGCCAGTGATAAGCGATGACTTTTCATTCATCTTTTCATGTTCTCCTGTCTACCCTTCACTGACCATCCAGCTACTTTCATTTGAAAGGATGTTTACCGAAGATTAGGCATATAACGTGTGAATGCAGAATAGAATAGTTTGTGGGTCATGGTTATCCAGACCCATAAACTGTGGCTTCTTATGACCTTGTATTAACCAGTTTGCTAACTGGTTAGTTGACTTGGAGAAATATGTTATTTTTCAATGAGCAATAGACTACTCTGTACTTCAATTTAACTACCTGTATATTTTTACAATGTAAATTTTGTGTGGTTGGGGGACAAATTGGTCTTGACCCTTTGACTACCATTCTCTGTCCTTGAAGCTCTCTTCAGGATTTCTTGCATACAAGAAAAAAAGGGAAAAAATACAAAAATATAATGCCAAAGTTATATTTTTGGTTATGAATACTGTATAGACTATTCCTGAAAGATTTTGTAGGAATAAAGCGATGATGCATTCTGTATCATCCAGCAAGATTTACTTCCTGTAATTTGCCTTTAAATATCTTTGCTAGTTCTCAGATTTTCCTGTTCCTTACTAAGATGCCACCTTTCTACCTTTTCTTGACCTTTTCTCCCCCAAACACCCCGCCTTCTCAGCCTCTGCACACTCTTTCAGTCTTCCTCGTGCCCGCTCTACAAATTCTTTACAGTTTTTCCAGGTAAAATTCTTATCCTTTCTATAAAATTCTTTAAATTCCTTCCCAGCAAGATAGCCTAACTGAGTAGCCTAAACTGAGACTTAAGAAGAGCATGTCTTTGGGTAGATTCTGTTCATCTTGCTATAATAAACTGGTATTAAATTGGGATTTCTATTTTCATGGCTATTGCCAAGTTTTATATAGTTTGGTGTGTTTAGCATGTATGACAACTGTCATGATAAAGTTATTATTAACTGTCTGGGAATCTGGGAATATGGAAAGCAGTATGGGCATATTTGAATTCTTATTTGTGTGTTTATGTGTGTGCTTTAAAGATTTACTTATATATTTGAGAGAGAGGGAGCATGGGTACGGGCATGGGGGAATGGGCAGAGGGAGAGAATCTTCAAGTAGACCCCTCGCTTAGTGGGGAGCACAGGTGAGGATCTGACTCGTGACCCGTGAGATCATGGCCTAAGCTAAAACCAAGAGTCAGATGTTTAACTGACTGAGCCACCCATGCACCCCATGTGTGTTTTTAAAATGTTTTATATATTCACTGTCCCATATGTAAAACTTTGATTTTCTACAAAAGAGATGTTTAGGTAGGAATAATTTTTAAAAGAATGATTTGGGAGCACCTGGGTGGCTCAGGCAGTTGAGCATCAGACTCTTGATTTTGGCTCAGGTCATGATCTCAGGGTCCTGAGATGGAGCTCTTTGCTCAGCAGGGAGTCTGCTTATAGTTTTTTTTCCTCTCTCTCTCCCTATGTCCCTTCTCCCCTCTGCTTGCATTCTCTCTCTCTCAACCAAATAAATCTTTAAAAAAAAAATAAAAGAATGGTTCACAGTAGGATTTCATTGAATGAGATATTTTAGCTTTGCTATAAAGAATGAGATTTGATCTATGAATTTAGTATATGCAAGACCTTTCCAGGCATATCTATATGAGTTAGACGTATGTGATGAAATTTAGGCTAATTGGGGAAAATATCTCTCTTGCAAGTGGAAAGAGATGATAACAGGATATTTGAAAAGCAATTCTATTTTGAATTCCTGATACTGTCTTTCATCTGGTTAACTAAGCTACGAATTTTCCTTACCTCTTCTTTGCAGTATCCCAGCCCCTATCACTTCTATCCACTGCACTTTCCTCATTAGGCGAAAGGGGGTTGTGACTGTAACTCCCATATTCATGAGGTCCTTGAGGGTTTACTTACCCATTAACCCCATGCCTAGAATATGACATTTGAAACATCCAGAAAATTGTAACAAGGGTACTTCAGTTCTCATCGTTCCTGAGGTTTCCTTTGTCCCCTAACTATGTATCTGATATATTTAAAATCACTTTACTTTTCTGTTTTCCCTTTGAATAATTTAACTACCATAGCCCTGAACGTGGGTCCCGTCTGGATTCAGATTTTATTTTTTGGTATGTGTTCAGGCAAGTTTCTAAGCAGAGCTCATGAATTTGCATTCCCCATGGGCCCAATTTGTTACAGATCTCTTTATTCATGTATCCTAGGAGGCTCTGTTAGGAATTAGCACACACCTTTGTCTCATTCCCCCAGACCTAATGTTTGACCTTACTCTGTTAGCTGACTATCAAGTTCAGTTCACAGAATGATAGGCATGTGGTAGTACTTGTGACACCTCTAATCCCCATGTATTTTGACCCATTAACTGTGTGAGAGGAAGATGCTCAGCCATTTCTAGGAAGTCAGGCTGAATCAATTTATATGTAGGAGAAGGGGAGCCATATAGCAGTTGGACCTTTTAGTGTACATTATCCACACCTGCTAGTTACATAGCTAGTTAGTATACTAGAGTTTGACGTAAAGAAGACTTAATTTTCTTCCCTTCTGGGGAGGAGGTAGGGTAGCTAGAGTGGTAAAAAGTTCCTGAAGCCAACCTTTCTAAGAACGATTGACATGTGGGTCATATAATTCTTTGTTGTGGGGTCTGATCTGTACATCATGGGATTTTCAGAAGCATCTCGGGGCTCTACCCACTAGATACCAGTAGCATTCCCTACTCCAAGTTGTGACAAGCAAAAATGTCTCCAAACGTTGCTAAATGTTCCCTGGAGGAAGCTGAAGGTCCCAGCTGAGAGTGGCTGCCCTACAATTAATGCACTTCTGATTATATGATGAAGACAAGTTCTTTGAAGGTGGATTGCTTTTTATGTACATTTTAATTATTTTGGTAATTCCAGAAAGGCAGTACCAATTTACATTCCTTTTTTTTTTTTTTAAGATTTTATTTATTTATTTGAGAGAGAAAGAGAGAGCAAGCATGAGAGGAGGGCAGGGAAAAGGAGAAGCAGGCTCCTCGCTGAGCAGGGAGCCTGATGTGGGGCTCCATCCCAGGACCCCAGACCATGACCCGAGTTGAAAGCAGGTGCTTAACCCACTGAGCCATCCAAGCCCTCACCAATTTACATTCCTAATAATGATGTGGGACACTGCATAATTCCCTAGACCCTCACTAATGCTGGATTTTGTCAGTCTTTTAGCTTTACCAGCCTAGTAGATGAGAAATTACTTTTCCTTATTTTTAATTTAATCCAAACAGTTATTAATTAGGTTGGATATATTCTCATTTTTGTTGTCCAATTATATATCATCTAATGTGCATTACTTTTTTAATTCTTTGCCCATTTTTCTAGGATTAATTTAGTCCATTGTGGGTTTATAAAATTATTTTCATTGTTAAGAATTTTTATGGTTTCTTGCTTAAATTTATAACTAGCTTTATGCACATATGTTTCTCAGTATTGAAGTTATTGAAATGTCATCCATAAGATACTCAATAGATTTTTAAATTAAATTCAGTGTAGAAGAACACTGGTATTTATCTAAGGAAAGAGAGAATGTGCGCACGTGTGTGTTCATGTGTGAATGAATGTGTGTGTGTGTTCCTGTATGTTTACACTGGTATTGAAGAAAAGAGGGCTACAGACTGAGGACATTTACCAAACATTGGGAAGATATTGGGAACTGAAGTCAATCAGGAGAGTGTAGTTTCTTATGATGTGCCTGAATGCTCAAAAAGAATATTGACTTTAGGACAGACAGAAGGTTCACCTCAAATCTCCCTAACCAAATTCTGTAAGGTCAAATAAGTGATGATGGTTCAAAGGGTTAAAAGGAGTTAGAGGTGACGATTCAGAGAAGTGATATAGTAAGAAGGATATAGGAGGCTTGAACTTCAGAGTCTAAGTAACATGGGATTTGGGAAATCTAGATGTGGATTGGTGGGAGAGCCCATTTATATGGATTATCTATTGTACTTTATAATTTTTTCCATTTTTATTGGGAAATTTCTATTCTTTATCCTGGTTATCATCTTATTTCCTTTCCCAGGCTGCAGGTGGCCATCTTTTTCTTTGAACACACCTTTGCCCTCTTCCTTAAGAACAGTAAAAGAGATAGTAAATATATACCTAGAGCCCAAATTCTCAAAATAAGATCTGCAGATTCCTGGGGGTCTGCATTCGTCTGCTTAGGCTGCCATAATAGAATACCACAGACTTGGTGGCTTAAACAACACAACGTATTTTCTCAATATTCTGGGCACCGGAAGTTTAATATTAAAGTGCTGGTAGTGTTGGTTTCTGGTGAAACCTTCTTTCTGGTTTGCAAAGGACCACCTTTTCTCTGTGTCTTCCCGTGGACTTTCCTCTGTGAGTATACTCCTAGTGTCTCTTCCTTTTCCCATAAGGACATTAATCCTGTTGGATTAAGACCCCATCCTTACGATGTTAATTAACCTTGATTATCACCTTAAAGGCTCTATCTCTACATACAGTCACATTGGAGGGCTAGGGTGTCAACATACAAATTTTAGGGAGACAAAATTCAATCCATAACAGGGTCCCAAGATCTTTTCATGGGGTCTACAACATCTAAAAACATTTTTTTTAAAGATTTTGTTTATTTATCAGAGAGAGTGCGAACGCACAAGCAGTGGGAGCAGCAGGCAGAGGGAGAAGCAGGTTTCCTGCTGAGCAAGTATCCTGATCCAAGATTCCATCCCAGGACCTTGGTATCATGACCTGAGCTGAACGCAGACGCTTAATCAGCTGAGCCACCCAGGTGTCCCTACAACATCTAAATGGTTTTATGAATAATACTAAGATGTTACTTGCCTTTTCTAATGCATAGACATTTTCATTGAGGGTACAGAAATAAAGGAAGGTAAATCTGGTAGCTTACCACAAATCAGGGCAGTGATTTATATAACTATAACTATATTTGTGATCTTTACCTTCTTCAGTGCTACATATTTGCAGTAAAGAAAAAATAGGTTATTAAAGGGCTTAAATATTGTATTTATTGTATTATAAATTAAAACTAAGCAAATTTTAGAAAATTTGCTTAGAATTTTAGAATTTAGAATATAATTTATAATTTATAAATACAATAAATACAATATTTATTGTATTATAACCTATATAAATAAAATCGATTGGATTATAACCTATATAAATTAAATCTCTTTTCAGTCCTCTATAATTTTTTTTATTTCTTTTTCTTGTCTGATTGCTGAGACTAGGACTTCTAGGACTTATAGTACTAGGGCTTCTAGTCACTATGGACTAGGTGACTAGGACTTCTAGTACTATGTTGAATAAAAGTGGTGAGAGAGGACATCTTTGTCTTGTTCCTGATCTTAGGGGAAAAGCTGTCGGGTTTTCAGCATTGAGTATGATGTTAGCTATCGGCTTTTCATATATGGCCTATATTATGTTGAGGTATGTTTCCTCTAAACCTACCTTGTTGAGAGTTTTTATCATGAATGGATGTTGAACTTTGTCAAATGCTTTTCTGAATCTGTTGAGATGATCATGTGGTTTTTATCCTTTCTCTTGTTAATGTGTTGTATTGTGGTGAATTTTTTTTTAATGTATTGTTGAATTTGGTTTGGAGTCCTCAATAATTTTGAAAAATGTAAAGAGAGGTGACAATTCAGGGAAGTGACATAGTATATATATATATATATATATAGAGAGAGAGAGAGAGAGTATGGGGGGAGGAGCAGAGGGAGAGGAACAAGTAGACTCCTTGCCAAGCACAGAGCCCAACTCAGGGCTTGATCCTCTGACCCTGAGATTTTGACCTGAGCTGAAATCAAGGGCTGAAATGATTAACTGACTGAGCCATCCAGGTGCTGCAGAGCAGAGGTTCTTTGTGCTGAGTTTTTCACACATACTATGACATCATTCATTTCTGAAATCATTTTGGGATGAAGTTTTTACTATGCGCGGTCTTGGCTCAAACATTACCCTCACATATAAACTGGCCTTAATCATTCTGTCTAATGTGTAAAAGTAGCTCCCCTAGTGACTACCTCAAATTACTCAGTTTTATTTACTGATCTTTTCCTCTCACTGGAGTGTGAGCTTTGAAGTGTGGGAACTTCATCTCTGGTTCACTGCCATACCCAAGCACCTGCTATAGTGCTTACCACACATTGAGCTCTTAAATATGAGAGGATTGAATCACTCTGCCTGTTACACAAGAAATGATGTGTACTGAGTAAAATAAATAATAAAAAGAAGATATTTTATAATCTGATTTTAAAATACCGTGTAATTATTACCTGTTTTGTTATTATCTGCCCCCCCCATACCTGAAGACACTGTGCATGTCACCTTATGGAAAGTGAAAGTTAAATATAACTGTAGATTAGCACACCTCATTATGAGATATGGAATCACTTATTAAAACCTCTAAGCACGTGTGCAGGTCGTTTCTCTATTTTAAAAGGTAATCTGTAATTTAGAAATGTTACAAAAAGAAACAGAAATATCTAGATACAAGCATTTTTATCCATTAACTTTACTGAGTATCTATTCTTTGCTACCCTTGAGAGGTACAGAGAGGTAGTAAGACTGTCTGTTGGTTGACCATGTGTGGAGTAAACTGAGCCTGTACATTGAAAAACGTGTAATGCAAACACTCATCTGATAAAGTATATGCCAATTTTAATTGTTACCTAAAGTGATCTAATCTGTATTTTGTAAAATACCATCTTAGTACAATGCCATCTTCTAACACATATAAAACCTGTATTGGGAATTAAAATCCTGTCTGAGCATCCCACCATAGTGTTTTGGAGATTTAGAACAGCTTAGTTTTGATAGTCCTCAACAGCTGCCTTCCGATTCAGTAAAGTTGCTCTTTAAGAAAGAACTAAACACTTGTAGTCTAGGTGTTATATTTCATTTTTAGCTCTTTGAATGTGGACTCTCTCCAACATCCTGGTGTTTTCTCTTGCCTTATAGCAAAAACAGAGAGATAAATTATATTGCAGAATGATGCCACAGAAATGGGCTTTCTCCAATTAGTAAAGACTAACCCAGCAGGTTTACGGCTTTCAGCTTTCTCTTCTCCATGTGTTTTCACTGTCATACCTGTGCCTAATCCCTAACGCACCCCCATGCCAGTGATACTGCTCTTAGATTTGTTTAGAAGGATGTAATGTCCTTTGACCAGTTTAATGATCCACGTTCTCTTTAAGTTTTTAACTGTGTTACCATTGTTGAATTGGAATAGGTTCAGTAGTAACATAATTTAACCTTTTAAAATGTTGCGTACCTACTGTGCAAGTCGGAAAGACATTCCTCTAGGAGCTTAAAGTCCAATGAGAGCAATAGACAATAAGCACATAATCACACAAATAGGTAAATATAAATTTTGGAAAATGCTGAGAAGGAGAAGTAGAAAATACTATTAAAGTATAAGAAAGAGCTGATTTAGATTACTATGGTAAGAGTAGCAGAGTTTTAGCTGAAGCTTGAATAGTGAATAGGAATTGGGCAGGTGAAGAAAATAAGAGATTATTTGCAACAGAGAGTATTATTAGAGTGAAGGTCGTGGAGGGGTGAAGAAAGACGGGAATAGGTAGGAGCTCAGGAAGGACCATTGCTGCAAAAACATAGCATCATATGGGAAAAGTGGCTATGTCATGAGTTTGGGATCTTATTATAAGTGAGATAAAACCTCATGGCAGGGGTTTAAACAGAAATAGGATATCAGATTTGTATGTATGTGGATGCTGACTTATTTTTGCAATAGGCTAGATGGGGCTTGGTGAATGAGTACAATATAGGAAGTGACAGTGGAAAAGTTTTCAAAGGTGATATCTGGGTTTCTGTGGTAGCATTCAGGTGAGTGTGAAGGTACCTTATTTTTTTTTTTCTTTTTCTTTTTCTGGGTAGGGAATAGCCAAGGAACAGGAATATAGAGGAGTTTAGTTTGGAACTTCTAATAAATAGGCAGATACTTATAGGCGTGGAGCTTAAAATAGAGCATAAAAATAGTAGGAGCATTCTTTTGCAAATAACTTGTATCCAAAATAGAGGTGTTTATATGGCACCAGAATTAGTAGTTTTGAAATCCAGTAGTCTGGGCTTTTCAGTGTTTATCCCTTTAATGTAAATGTAATAGAGAATGTAAGAATCATTAATATTTTAGATTTAGTAGTTGATATGCAGGCAGTTAAACAGTTTCGGTTTTAAGGTTATAATCTGCCTTTTTTTTAAAAGAGGGGAACAAAAAATGGAAATCGTGACTCAACAAAGTACTTTGAATTGACGGTTTACTGTATTATTTAAATTCCATTTTATCTTTTTTTTTTTAAAGATTATTTATTTATTTAATTGTCAGAGAGAGAGAGAGGGAGAGAGCACAAGCAGAGGGAGCAGCAGGCAGAGGGAGAAGCAGACTCCTTGCTGAGCAAAGGTCCTGATGTGGGACTTAGTCCTAGGACCCTGGGATCATGATCTGAGCTGAAGGCAGACACTCAACTGACTGAGCCACCCAAGTGTCCCTAAATTTCAAAACTTTGAATTTAAGCATCAGTATTTCCCTGGAAGCCAAATGAGAATTAAAAACAAAAAGCCATATGAAGGTACGTAAAATTTCCTGAATATATATTACTGAAACCAATAATTAAAGAAATGCATGATACCCAAGTCTGAAAAAACCAAGGGAAAATGTGATGGCTGCCATCATTTATGAGATAAGTGGCTGCTAAGCAGAAGAGATATTAAACTTAGTTGACTATGGTCTGTTAATCACTTTGCAATGTTTACCATGTGCCAGGCATCATTTTTATTTACTCTCCTAACAACTTTGGAATAGGTACAAGTATTAGTCTGCTTTTTTTTTTTTTTTTTTTTAAGATTTTATTTATTCATTTGACAGAGAGAGATCACAGGTAGGTAGAGAGGCAGGCAGAGAGAGAGAGAGGAGGAAGCAGGCTCCCTGCTGAGCAGAGAGCCCGATGCAGGACTCGATCCCAGGACCCTGAGATCATGACCTGAGCCGAAGGCAGCGGCTTAACCCACTGAGCCACCCAGGCGCCCTAGTCTGCTTTTTTAAACAGCAGGAAACTAAGGCATGTAGAGGTTAAGGTCAGAAAGTTAGTGATGATGGAGTTAAGCTCTGGAATCCATACTTGTAACCGTAATGCAATATGCCTCAGTTATAAGAAAGGAATGTGGTTGCCTATAGGCAGATATGGATAGCTAAAGCTCAATTAATTTCACTGGTGTGAGGTTTTATTCTATTGGTATGCTAGAGTTTGCTAATCAGTTCTATTATTTATGAGCATTTGGGTTCTTACCATTTTTTACTTTCATAAATAATGCTGGCATGAACATCTTTCTTCATATGTCTTATCCACATACACAAAGAATTTCCTTGGGATCACAGTTTTCTTTAATGCTGGTCAGCTCAGAATTCTTGCCACGTACCAAGATTTATTTTTCAGCTGGAGTCCCCTTGGAGCTCATACTTTAACCATGGTTTCATATCTTTCCAACATAATATAATTTCTTCTACCAATACCCATGAATTTACCCAGATTTTTTAAGACCTCCGAAAATTGTATGAAGAGGTGATTTTTTTTCCCTGGAGATTACCAGGTTTTCATAAAAGCAGTTTATAATCATAAGAGCAATGAAATCAGCCTTTTAAAAATCAAAGATTAAGAAGGAAAACAAGTAAATATTGCCATTCTATTAAAGAAATAAACAATTTCATCTTTAAAATCTTTCTTTAGGCCTCCTCTTCATAGTGTTAATAAGAAAAAACAAATAGATGCTATAGAGAAGTTAAAAACAAACTTTACATACATTTTAAAATTATTTTTTTAACAATATCACTGGTTGATTTCAAATTTTATTTAAATTATTTTTGCCTTTGATTTGGAGAGCATGACTCCTGCATGATAAGTAGGAGGAGGATTGGTAGCATCATTGTTTGTTCTGTGAAAACCTCATAGTCTCTCTTAAGGGAAAAAACCCATTTTGCACAAAGTTTTAGGTGCCACCTTCTTTCTTAAGTTTTATTTTGGGTAGAATTAGTAAGAACAGAGAATTCACTATGGAATCTCAACTCCATGTAAACCAAAGTAATTTCTGACCATCACTAGTATTAATGGCTTATTTATAATGACCCACAACAAGATGGCTGCAGAGCTAACCTAAGCCAGTCCCATCACACCCAGATTTTGGCTAACATTATCCCTTTCTTTCCTCATCAAAAAGCACATTGTAAAGAAGAAGAGTTAAAGTCCTGTTGTAATTATGATAACCTTGAATCTGCACTAATTTGATTGAAGTAATGAATGTATAAACATTGTAGTTTTAAGTGTTACTAGTAACAGGTTACTTTATTCACACATATGGTATGTGGGCTGGGGGAGAGAATCTACTGCCCTTAGAGATTTGAAGGTTTCTTTTACTTCTTCATAGAGAAAAGGACAGTAGACCACAGCTTGTTTTGATACCCATCTCATAAGGTGACAGTTGATAATTGAAGGTGTGTTTTTTTCTGCTTTCCCAAAGTCAGAATCCATGGTATCAGCTAATGTGTATGAAGAGACATTCCCTTGATCTAAAATTGATCCTTTTTAAAACTTTCCTGACTGTTTTGTAGACCTTACTGCCTGTTCTTAGTTCTCTTTCTGTCATATCGTTCATTATGTTGTTGAGCAATTTCAATAGCTGTTGGTTCTTGAGAGTGTCAAGATGGTGGATTTTAAAATTGTCAGAAAGATTAAGGGGTAAATAACATACATGAAGCAAAACTTTAAAAAGATAATGAAATAACAGGAAGATTGAAAATAAATAAAATATTACCAATAATAACATAGTATTTGATTCCAGGTAAAGGTGGTACGTTGAGCACACAGTTAATATTATTCCCTCCCCAAACTACAGTTAAGGTAAACAACAAAAATATAGTTAATAAGGATTGTTCAGTCATAAATCCAGAGATGTGGGAGAATTGGAGAAATATAGGGCAAAATTTTCAAGGCTGGAGAACAGCTAGAGGAGTGGTAACAATCTTGTTAAACCTAGGAAAGCTGAGTTTTACAAGGAGAAAATTAAGGACTAATGGAATTTGTACGGTGAATCCCCAAAGGGCTCAGGCAGTGGTAGTATTGTGTAACTTTGAAGTGGAAGGTGAGGGGCGCCTGGAGGGCTCAGTCGTTAAGCATCTCCCTTTAGCTCAGGGCATGATCCCAGGGTTCTGGGATGGAGCCCAACATTGGGCTCTTTGCTCCACTGGAAGCCTACTTCTCCCTCTCCCAGTCCCTCTGCTTGTATTCCCTCTCTCGTTGTCTCTCTCTCTGTCAGATAAATAAAATCTTTTTAAAAAGTGGAAGGTGAAAAAGGATAAGGAAAAATAAGGAGGATTGTTCAAAAGATGTTTAAGAAATAGTTAAATGAGGGCACCTCGGTGGCTCAGTCAGTTGGGCATCCTACTCTTGATTTCAGTCAGGTCATGATGTCAGGGTCATGAGATCAAGCCTGCTTGAGATTCTCTCCCTCTCCCCTGACCCCTCCTCCCCCTAAAAAAGAAGAAGAAATATCTAGATGCCTGGATTTTCTACCCTCTTTGCCACTGTTCTAATGAACTGCTTCTGTCTTGGCAGGTGGGCCATTGAAGTATATTTTCTGGATGAAAACAGGACAGGGGTGCCTGGGTGGCTCAGTGGGTTAAAGCCCCTGCCTTCAGCTCGGGTCATGATCCCAGGGTCAGAGGATCGAGCCCTGCATCCGGTTCTCTGCTCAGCATGGAGCCTGCTTCCTCCTCTCTCTGCCTGCCTCTCTGCCTACTTGTGATCTCTGTCTGTCAAATAAATTTTTTAAAAAAGTAAGAAAAGAAAACAGGACAGCTGGGCTACTAGACAACAGGCATGTTGAAGGTGGAGGAGGATTAAGTGAGCATTGGCATTTTGAATAATAAAAGCCCCTGCCCTCTTCTCCATCACTGGCTTCCCATACTGAGGTCTTTATCCTCCAGGCAGGAAGCAGGAAGAATCTTCTGCAAAGAATATGACTAGCCCATTAATAAAAAACTAAAGGCAGAAAGAACCGTACATAAATATTGTACTGTATTTGGTCAGTTTGTTTCTTATAGGGGTGTAAATTAACAGTTCTGAAACTACTTTATATGTGTACAGGTGAATAAGTAAGTAAGTGGTAGAGAAGGGGTTTCTGACAGCACTAGCTGTACTCTAACAAAGAGTCTGCCCAGGGGACGCCTGGGTGGCTCAGTTGGTTGGGCGGCTGCCTTCGGCTTAGGTCATGATCCCAGCGTCCTGGGATCGAGTCCCACATCGGACTCCTTGCTCCGCAGGGAGCCTGCTTCTCCCTCTGACTCTTCCTTCCACTCTGTCTGCCTGTGCTCGCTCTCATTCACTCTCTCTCTGACAAATAAATAAATAAAATCTTAAAAAAAAAAAAAAAAAGAGCCTGCTCGGGTTGCCCTGTAGTGAAGGTCATAGTCAATAGCCCCACATAGTTGATTAGAGCTTTAAAAAAACTTTTTATCTCCTAAATATGAAGCATCTCAGGAAAGCACCTACTATGAATAACAGAAACCAAAATAAATAACTCAAAAATCAAAACAACTTGCTGAAAACAGACTATACAACTAAGACAATATTATGTATATGTATATACATACACACACATACATCCAGCCATATATAGATAAATATACACATAGATACACACACACACATACATATATACATTTACCATATGTGTGTATAAAATATCTTCAGCAAGATGGGATGCTACATCTGTAAAGCAAGAATAAGATATTTTAAAAAGAACATTCAGAAAACAAAGAATTCTTATAAATTAAGAATTTGTAGCAGAAAAAACTCAATAGCAGTATTAGACAGTGAATTGTGGGAAAATGTTTAGAAAGTAGAGTAAAAAGGCAAAGAAATGATAAACAGAAGATTGAGGAAAATAAAAACATGAATCTAGGAGGGTCAACTTACCAGTATTAGGAGTTCCAAAAAGAGAGAAGGATAAATGAAGGGAAAGAAAATTAAATTAGTATAAATCAAGAAAATTCCCCAGAACTAAAAGTGCCTCTTGGGTGCCCAGCATAAGGGAAGAAAAGAGACCAAATACTAGTTCAAATAATAGGATATCCACATAGTCAGCTAAGATGCTCAGTCTCCGTAATAGTCAAGGAAATTCAGGTTGAAGGGAAATCCCATTTTCATCCATTAGACTGTTGAAAAAATAAAGTCTGATGATATCAGGTATTGGAAGGAATGTGGGGGAAATGGCTCTTATCCATTGCTAATGGGAGTATGAAATAACCATTTTGGCAAGCAGTTTGACACATGGTGAGTAGAGTGGGAGATAGGTAGCTTCTGTAACTCAGAAATACACTTCCGGGTATTGCCATTAGAAATTCTTGCACTTGTGCATATGAAAATATGAACAAGAAGCCATGTACAAGAACACTCATTGAGGTTTTATTTGTAAAAATAAAAATGTACAGACCACTTAAATACAGGAATGGCTAAGACCAGGTATATTCATATATATGTATGAATGAAACCCACATGCATGCACACTTCAGCAAGGATAGAGCCCCAAAACATAATGGATGAAATGAACAAAATGCAGAATTTATGTGTAGTATATACAGTTTAAATGCATATATTTTAAAACCCAGAACTTTAGTTTATACTGTTTATGGATACACATACACAGATATATTCAGAAAGAGATGTACCAAATTCACGATGATGGTTTTTCTATCAAAGGGAGGTGGAATGAGCAGATTGGGCTCTGTGTCAGTATGGGGACCTCCGATTTATTGGTAGTGCTTCATTTCCTAAGAAAGAAAAAATATAAAAAGTGTTTACTGTTTTAATCTGAGGATAAACCCATAGATACTTATTTGTTCTATTTCTCTACATATTCTTAATTTCTGGCTCTGTACCTCTTCCTAACTCCAAAATAACGAAGGAAGACAGTTTAATAGATTTCCTTTTTACTCTTTCTATGTGGTAGGTGCACGATAGGTGCTCTTCTTTCCACTGGCTTCCTCATTTGGTCTTTAAATCAGATGGAATTTAAGAAATTAAATTAATAATTAAATTAAGGATATTGAGGTGCTGCATTAACCAGAACTTGTTCCAGAATCCAGCATTGGAAGCAGATAATGAAGATAGAAAGGCCTTATGCAGGAGGGGAGAAATGGAACCAATGATTCAAAGCCTTCAGGCATGTTCAGTAATCATGGCGGTCTAGTAGGAATTTGTACTATCTATTTCAGATCTCCTACTCTGGATTCCTTGGGATCAGGGGAGGGGTGGCGAGGAAAGACTTAAAATGCTGAGCTGTTGATAGCACAGATAATTACATAGCAATCACTGGCATATAGAATATTTGAATCACTATATTGTACACCTGAAACTAATATAAGACTATGTTAAATATACTGGAATTAAAATCCAATTAAATGAAAAAAATCATTGGATTAAAATCACATTTTATTTTTTAATTAAAAAAAACTTATTTCTTTGAGAGAGAGAACATGTGGGGAGGGGCAGAGGGTGAGAGAGAAACTGACTCCCTGCAGCCCCACCAGGGGCTGGATCCTAGGACCCTGAGATCATGAATCATGGGGCCTGAGCTAAAGGTAGCCCCTTAACTGATTGAGGCCCCCTTGTCCCCCAAGGAGAGATACATTTTAAGAGAGCTCTGATTTCCCAGTACTAATTAAACATCAGATTATCAGAACTGTCCTTTTTCTCAGTATTTCTTCATATTCCTCTTGTCTTCCTATGTTCTCTGTGTCACCTATCTCCTGGTTCCATATTTCTTACTACTTATTGTGTACATACCTTTTTGGAAGATGGATTTAGCGGTGCTTTTCCATCTTCCTGCAGTTTCTAAATGACTGTGCTCAGCCTCCCCCTTAGCATTGCTTTCACCTTGCCTCTCATATGGTTGACCATGAATCCATCAGGACCCTAAATCATTAGCAGGATCCATCTGGCTTCAGTTACTGCTTGGTTTTGAAGAAGTACCCATAAAAACTCTCGGTTTTATAGAAGAGAGTGGCATTCTGTGGCAGAGATTCTACCTGCGGGATGAAGTATGCAAGTGATTATGGGGGTTGCTCTTCCTTGGTAGCCAAATAATGACAGAACCTAGGTTTATGGATGACTAGATGAACAGTGCCATCTTTGCACTAGTCAGTTGCTATTTACCAATTCCGATACAGATTTGCTTAGGAAAAATTCAAAGATAAAGTGCTTCACAAATGAAAGAACACACAAAATAGTATCAGGAGGATTGAAATGAATTGTTTCAAGAAATTATTTATTACAAATGCAAATGCAAATATACTGGACATATAAAGTGAGAAAACTTCAAATAAACTGTAAATTGGGCTAATCTAACTGTAAGTCCTTTAATAGTTTTTAACTGTAAGTCAGTACGAAAAACTAGTTCATTTCTTTGAGTTTTTGAATTGTGGATTTAAATCAAGAGAAGAAAAATCTTGAAAATATAAGAAAATATAAAAATCTTGAAAATATAAACTAACTTAGTTTATGAGAGACTAGAAGGGGTAAGCACTTTTGGATCTAGGTAATGAGATCACCCAGTTTTCTAGTATTAAACATTTTATTTTAACTTGGAATTCAGCATTGGGGGAAATCATGACTTGGAGAAAACGTGTTTTTATATAAAAAGAAAAAGTCCAAAACAAGCATTTTAAAAAAAACCTATTACAAATGTAAAACAGGAGAAAAATAGATTTGTATTTATTGATAGTATAATGTACTAGATATACATAAAGTAAACCACTGATTTTATTTTTGAATATATGAATTTGGGGGGAGAATTGAATCTTGGTGAACCCACGGAAATACTTAATCCCCTTTTTTTTTAAGATTTTATTTATTTATTTGACAGACAGATCACAAGTAGGCAGAGAGGCAGGCGGGGGGGCGGGGGGGGAAGCAGTCTACCTACTAAGCAGAGAGGCTGATTTGGGGCTCCATCCCAGGGCCCTGGGATCATGACCTGAGCCGAAGGCAGAGGCCCTAGCCCACTGAGCCACCCAGGTACACCTGCCATAAAAAATTTTTAAAAGACACATAAATGGCTCTTTCAGAAGATTAAGGGCAGAATGTAATTATGTATTACCTAAGTAGCAGTCTTAAATAGGAATACGGATCTAATCACCTCAGGACTTCACCTGTAAAATCATATCTTAGTCCATTGTCTGTTGGAAGTGTTTTTCCGTATGGTATTAAAAGTTGTAATTTTTTTTTCTTCATGCAGCATTTCTGACCTTTGTCATTTCTTAGAGAATAAAGTGGCAATCTTATATTCCTTCTGCTTTTATTTTTTTCTCCTTTTAGTTGTTTGTGTAATTGGCCTTAAATGAGGTGAGAGTGAAGAAACTAGAACCATCTCTGGAAACCTCGCTACCCCATCCCCTGGAAGCTACCCTCCGGAGTACTAGATTTGACCATATCTGTTTTGAGGACTCATTATGAACAAAGAAGTCTCCCAGGTGGGAATTGTAGCTCTGTTTTTAAAGAACTTTGTCTCTACAAAAAGTATGGAGAGAAAATGATTACCTGCTGACTCTTTTTGTTAATGGAAATAATGTTTGATTTGAAAGTTTCAGGGTATTTATAAAACATGTGCTGACATTCCTAAAGGGAAATGTTAGATAAGTTCTAGATTACATTTTATGAACCACTTTAATGCATGCTGAAATGAATATAGGGCTCATATCAATATTTTACGAGACCCTCATTATTGAATTAAAAATGGCAAGCAGAAAAACTATACTGAACTATCCCTCAATTTGATCTGTATATATCTAACATGTATGCAGTCAATAAATCTATATTTGGTGCCCCCCCCCTTTTTGTAATATTTGGGCATTTTTTATGTAGTTGTTTTCTAAGAGTTTGTGAGCTGAGGGAATAGTATTTTGTGAATCCATGAACATGATGAACATGCAGCAAGCCAGGACAGTAGGTAAAAAGCTGAAGATAAATCAGAAACTGATAAATCAGTTAAGTGGAAGACTTCCAGCAGGAAGTTTTTTAAATTAGTAGGTTATACAATATACAGATAAAAGTTACAAATTTTAAATGTAGAACTCTTGAGTTCCCATGTACCAAACATATTTGTTAAACAGGTTAAGAAGTAGAATATCAGCACCCCAGAAAGCCCTCTCATCCCTGCCCCAGCAGCACACCCACCCACTCACTTTAAAGGACAAGGCTGTCACCATCGAGAGGTAGCTGTCAACTTGAAGAGTGGGGTTTAACAATCATAGAAGTTAAAGGCAGTTAAATTTAGTTGGCTGACAAGCAACACCTATGTTTGGAATAAACAGTGAATTTGGGAGATGAAAGCAAGACTATTTGTAGGCAGAGAGCTTTAAAGCAGGGACTGGAGGTGCAAAATGATTTGAGGAGATATGCATTTTATCCTGCTACTTCTCACGTTAAAATCCCATTGGTTTCTAGAACACACTCCTGATTTCTGGCCTTTATAAACTGGTGATATTTATTAACTTACATTTTCTGTTATTTGAAATCAGACTTGATTCTCAATAAAGAAAGAGAGGTGAATTAATAAAGCATTTTGAATATTAAAAAGCCATTTTGCAGAGTAGGGTGTATTATAATTCAGAGAAATTTTAATCACATAGGAGAGCCCTCTCTTATTTAAGAGTTTTCAGGAGGAGAATGTTAGTACCATGACTTTATGAAAGAGAAAGAGAAGGAAAACAGAATGATCTAATGATTGATCTCTAGTGTGGGTGTCTTTTCCTGTAACTCATTGTTCATTGAGTGACTTAATGTTTATCAAAAACAATTTTACAACTGTTACATAGTTGCCAGCTTGGTATGCCCTGTATGTCCATTGCCCACTTTCACCAGTTGTAAACTTTTTGTTACATTTACTTTATCTTTCTCTGTATTTACTATTATTTTTGCTTCTCCTCTCCCACCACCACTATGATGACCATGAATCATTTGAGAACAAGTTGTAGACATTTATATCTTCCATTCTTAAGTATTCAGTGTGTTTCTCCTACTTAATCGCAACATAATAATGAAATTCAGGAAACAACATTTTCATTATTGTTGTTATTTCATTTATATTTATATTCCTATTAGAATTTTATCAGTCATCTGATCCACAATCACACACTATGAGTTGTTACAGCTATTTGGTTTCTTAACCTGGAATTCGCTATCAGCTTTTGTCTTCCATAAAACTGACATTTTGGAAGAGTACAGGTCAGCTGTTTGGTACAGTAGTACTCATTGTGAGCTTGATATCTCTTTTCATCTATGTTCCTTTCTAAAGAGACTATAATGTGGGACTTTAGAGAGTCATGGATTTGTTAACTGAGAACTTGTCTGGTAGAACAAAGCCTGTAAAGATTTTTTTCAGGAGAAAGTCTGTTAAAACATGGTAAGAGTCCAGAATCCCAAAAGGGTGATTCCTAAAGATGATTTGGGTGTTATTGAAAAGAATTTTATGTATGTATGTTTGTATACATATCTTAAAATCCAGCAATATTTATTAATTTTTGGACAAAAAACAGGGTTTGTAATGGCAAAATTTTTTATCTTAACGAAATAGCGCATTTACGTTTTAAAGTGGATTACATCTTACAGGAAATAATTGTTTTATATTGTAATGGCAAGAGAAGAAGTCAGGATTAGATACATGATCAATTTTATTTATTTCTGTGTGATATTTGGACTAAGAATTGAGAAGACTCTGTTTGTGTGTTTGAGATTCTTGTAAATACCACCCAGGTTTCTCGAAGTGGCATAATTTAATGTCAGCTTTTCTGGGAAAACAAATGAAGAAGCAAGCATTCTAGTGTAGAAGCAAAAGCAAAAGTGGGAATCTATCGTTAGCTTTTCTGCTTATCAGTTATGTGACTGTAGTTTAATTGTATAAGTTAAAGCATAGCCAGAATCTGGAATCAACTACCCACGAATGATTTTTACCTCTGCCACTTGACAAAGTTGAGCAGATTAAATAATGTTTCTGAGCCTGTGTTACCTCATTTCTAAAATGTATTATAGTATTACCTCTCATATTTTATGAGTGAATGAATTAGTAAGGTTTGATTGGCATGTAGTAAATCCTACGTGTTGGTCATCTCATTTTCATCATTATCATTGTCAGATAGTAGTTTCTTTATCAATAAGATAAAACTGTTGAACTCAGTCCATGATTCTGTAAATAGAAATAATAATTATACTTCATAGAGCAGTTGGAGGAATAGATGAGTTAATACATATAAAATACATAAACACTATATATATTATTAATTTGTCATAGCCTTTAAATGCATGTTAATAGGCCTCCTTTTTTGTGAACCTTTTTATTATTTTGTTTCTTTCAAATTCTTTGTTACTGACTTTATACTGTGCAAGTGAAAACAGGCAAGATAGGCATTTCATATATTCTTAAGTGGCCTATATAGTTAAAAAGTTAAGCAGTGCACTAGATGGCAATTGCTAGGGTCCCTCTGATTCTGAAAGCTTGTATTATTTTCCATTGCTTCTGAAATATAGGCTTTATTTTCATAGTTGTTATTCTGTTGAGAACACTGGAAAGTGAAATTTGAATTTCACTTGTGTAGAGTTCTTCCTTCATTGGACATTGCACTGGAAGGAATATAGTTAGTTCGGTTAGTATGATCATTGAAGAAATGTTAATGCTATTTAACCAGCTAGTCACCTGAAATGCTTGGGGATTTTTTTTTTCCATTTCCCAGTGGGTATTAAGGTTTTTGCCAAAAATAAGTGAATCAAGTGAGATGACTTAAACTTTAAGCTAGGCTTTAAAAAGTACATATTCTTCTATAAATTTGGGCAGTGAAAATTATATGTACATTTATATTGTGATTTTCTTCATGTTCCTTCTGTTCTAGTTGGGGGATGACCCTGAAATTAACTGGAGGTTTACCTGACTTGATCATTTTCTAGTGCCCTCAGAATATGATTCCATTGTTTTGCCAAGTAATTGATATGCAGCTCTGTTACTTTGGTACTTCTGCTACCTTATAACTGTAAGGATCAAATTTTAGTATATTTATTTTTCTTTGATTGGTTTATATATGTACATTTAACCAGACTGTATTCTGAAATTAGTTTCTAAAATATTTGAGGAAAATTGAACAACTTCTGATCGGGGGCTTAATCGTTTATTTTAGATACTGGAATATTTTTTAAAGATTTACTTATTTATTTTAGAGAGAGAGAGAAGGGTGCACATGCATGCTAGCACGGGAAGGGGCAAAGGGAGAGGGAGAGAAGCAGATTCCCCACTGAGCACAAGGCGTGATACAGGGCTTGATCTCAAGACCCTGAGATCATGACCTGAGCCAAAACCAAGAGTCAGATGCTTAACTGACTGAGCCACCAAGGTCCCCCTCGATATTGGAATAATTTTATGTAGTAAATGTGATTTTGGTTTTGGATAATCATCTGTGAATTATCTGTGTCTAATGCTGATATTCATTCTCTTCTGGCGACAGCTTCTAGCTGATTTTGTGCTCATTAGTATTCGAATCTGAAAGAGGGTGGAATTGATGGGAAGAGAGAGACAATGAAATTTTTATCACTTAGTTTTGTCTCTCTAATCACCATTTTCTTTTTTTAAGGCTATTACTTCTTTGCTAAACTATTATAAACTTTTCTGCTGTGCACATGCAAGTAAATAACACTTTGTTGTTTACACAGTTAAAGAGAGCTATGGTCAGGAAGACTGATTTTAATCTCTTTTTTATACTTATTTTAAGAAATACCAACACATTTTCCATAAGGTAGAATGATATAGAACTAATTTTTTGGAAGACATGTACAGTGTATCTACAATTACCCAATGTTGTACAATAACCAGGAATCATCTAGTACCATGGATTTGCAAGGAAATGTTGAGGGTTGTTTCTGCCCAGTTGTCTTAATAAGATAGCATTCCACAAATTTGTATTTCATATGCTGACTGTCTATCCTTAGGCACAAATTCATACAACAGGAGTATTTTAGCAAGGTGAATGCATATATGTTTATTTTTTAATCTTGAAAAATTAAATTTTAAATAAAGTCATTGTGAGTAATTTAAAATATTAGGTTTTAAAACTAATTTGATTTTTCTCTTTTTCCTATATTTTTGTTAATAGAAAACAAAAAATAAACTTTTATAGCTTTTCCAAACTTACTCTTTCCATTTAGAAAAAAAAATACAAAGAAAGAAAGCATTCTCTTAATCTGTAGGATGAACTTTTAATGGTAAACATAAAATGTATTAAGTGCAGTTTTTCAAACATTACATAGTTTTAGAATTTAAGTTATCAAGTCCTTGATAATGTCTTTATTATTAACATAATATCAATAAGATTTTGCACAGGATTTGCTTTTAAGAAAAATCTGATGTTTTATAGAATCAATTAGAATTGAGATAAAAATGATGTCTTTATTTTTAAGAATTCATTGCTTTGATCCATTTATTTCCTTTTTTTTAAATTCCTGGCCATAAGAGTTCAGCTACTGTGGAATACTATGCAGCCATCAAAAGAAATGAAAGCTTGCCATTTGCAACAATGTGGATAGAACTAGAGGGTATCATGCTAAGTGAAATAAGTTCATCAGAGAAAGACAATTATCATATGATCTGACTGACACAAGAAATTTGAGAGGCTGGGCTAGGGTCATAGGGAATAGGGAGGGAAAAAATGAAATAAGATGGGATCAGGAGGGAGACAAACCATAAGAGACTGTTAATCTCACGAAACAAACTAAGGATTGCAGGGTGGTGGTTGGGGGTAGGATTAGGGTGGCTGGGTTATGGACATTAGGGAAGGTATGTGCTATGGTGAGTGCTATGAAAAGCCTGATGATTCACATACCAGTACCTCTGGTGCAAATAGTACATTATGTATTTTTTTTTTAAAAGTTCAGATACTGGCAGGCCACTTATGGCAGAGATTATGGCAGGAGTTCTTCTCTGGGCCAGGGAGAGAGCCATTATCTGAGTTCTGGTCTCTGGCTTTGTGGATTCAGAGAGACTTTTTGTTTCCAGGCATTTAAGGAAATCTTTGTTTAGGCATTAGCTTCAAAATATCTGTTTTTTTTTTTTAACAAAAAATTAGGAATCATTCAGAGAAACAGGAAAGTAAGGCATATAGAGAGGAAAAATAGCAATTAATAGAAACTGTCTTTAAGGAAGTCTAGGAATTGCCCTTACTCCAGTAAGGAAAAGTAGATAAATTGGATTTCATCAAAATTAAAGACTTTGTTCATAAAACAAAATGTTTACAAATCATGTATCTGGTAGAGGTGAGGTACCCTAATATAAAGAACTCTCATAGGGTGTCAGGATGGCCGAGTGGTCTAAGGCGCCAGAATCACAATGAACTCTCAAAAATAAAAAGACAAATAACCCAATTTTAAAATGGGCAAAGTGACATTCTCCAAAGAATATATAAAAATGGCCAATAAGCACATGAAAAAGCACAGTAGGGAAATAAATGCAAATCAAAACTGTAATGAGATACCATTTCACAACCCCTAGCATGGCCAGAGTTAAGATAAAATTACAAAACACAAAATAACAAATTTCGTGAGGATGTGGAGAAATTGGAACAATTGTACATTTCTGGTAAAAAATTAAGGTGGTATAGCCACTGTGGAAGACAGTTTGGCAGTTCCTCCAAAAGCTAAAGAGAGTTACAGTATGATGCAGTAGTTCCAGTCCAAGAATACTAAGAGAATTGAAGACATTGATGCATATAAATGTTCACGGAATCATTATTGATAAATAGCCCCTGAAATGGAAAAACCTAATGTATATCAACTGATGAATAAACAAAATGTGGATATTTGAAAAATGGAAAATTACTCAACCATAACAAGTACGGTGAAAATCCCCAAAGTCCCCACACTTTATCACATGAGAAAGATTTCAATTGACAAGGGATTAAAACGACAAGAAAACTGAAAACTTCTTTTAGAGAACCTTAGGTGTCTGAGAAATATTTCTATATGGCAGCTGCTCAGTGCAGGAGCTTTGTTTATCATGATTTTCCTATGTGATTCTTTTCTTACAGCTGTCAGCTTGGAGAGGTTTAGCTCGCAGAATGCCCCCTCATCATGTCTATGCTGTTTTGTGCTAATTGCCTGCTAAGCATTTTAATGTGTAAGAGTTGTTTACTAACATATTGTTACTTACTTTTCAAATTGTATGGTTCTCAGCTAAGTCTGGAGGATGAGTGACAAATGTCTTATGTTCTAGAAATTTATAATTCAACTGAAATGTAAAACACTGACCTATTTCTTCAGCCCCACCTGTTTGGTTTTGTCTGGTCTATTTGAGATAGATGTGGTTTCTAATTCCTAAAATGGTTCTCTGCAGATTGCTTGAGGTTGTTTGGGTACAACTTAGCAAGTCTTCAAATCAACAGGGAACTTTTACTCAGAAACCTTACCTCTTTTTAAAAGGTGATACGCAAATTGGTTTCCTGAAACCCACATTTCTTTTCTTAATGAACCTTATTTAAGTACCCTTACTGCCAAACGTAAAGCCATTCCACAAATAGAAGAGCTGTAATAGTTCTTACTCATCAGAGGTTTTGCATTCCACGATCTGTATATTGTGTTTTGTAAATAGAAAGCAGTTAATACCAGAATCATATCATCAGCACATTGTTGGTGACTCTCTCATAGCTTCTTATTGTTGGCTCTTCTTTTGGTAGGCCAGCCTGTCTGGCTGCTGTTGAATTATTGTCTAATGTCTCCTTAGCCTCAGAATCTCAGATAAATGTAGGAGATATCAATCTCTAGCCAGTAGTCTGAAGGGTGCACGGTCTGGGGAATCTTGTTTTAAGTCTAGCTCAGAATTATCCAGTCTGTGAGACTGTATTAGTTATGTTTACAGTTGTATGACTGTAACGTGACTTCATGTCTCTACAGTACTATAGAATATTGTGGGGGATTCCCCCCAAATAGTAGATTTTTACCTTTTCAAAATTAGAAGAGATATTCTCCAATTTCTAGATCAAGAAGACAGGTTTTTTGGGGTTTTTTTCCCCATTGAGAACAGGGTAACAAGGATTTCAAGCAAGCGTAGTTTCTCAGTTATAGGAAAGAATTCCAAAGCTTTATGAAAGATTCCAGAAAATATTTAACTATAAAATATCTTAAATATCCTTTAAACTTTCAAATGTCATATTACTTAAGGAGCTTTATCACTTTTAATTCATCGCCTATTTTAGCTTTTACATCTTTTAGACATTATGTTGGATACTGGATATATAATAAAAAGATCTAATAACTGTCTTTGAGTTCATAATCTAGAAGGGGAGACACACAGGAGAATTATAATTTATAGCATAGTGTAATAAGAAGTGTATGGCCCTTTGAATTTTGAGAGCTAGTAGAATTTCAGATGGGTATAACCTAATGTCTTTGGAGGCAAAAAAGATGGGCAGATAAGAAAGTAAGTAGTCCCTGAGCAGGAGGTGTAGGGAGTTAGCTGGTTTCCTTTCTTTCAGTTGAGCAAACTCTAAAGTCTTCTCTTTCATTTTCTTCCCCTCTTCATTTTCTGTATACTTCTATTGAAAAGTTTAGAGTTAATGTTCCTTCATTATTATAAAATTTGTTGCAGAATTTCATTTTTTCTATTAATACATTTAAAAATATTGCACTTTATTTCTATGTGAATATAAAATGAAGTGGCTTCTTCTGTGATATTTGGTTAACCTCATTTATGTTTCTATGAATACATTACTTAGATGATTATTGTTATTTTGGGTTTGGGTTTCAGAATAGATGCTAAAAACATGCCAGATCTTTTGACATCTTTTTTGTTGTGGTGGTAGTTGTTACAAGGCTTGCATATTTGCCTTTGCATTGAGGCTGTCCACCTTAAACTGTAATTATTTTCCTTTTCGTGGGTCCTTTCTCTCTCCCCACCACAGGAGATTTAACAAGTATTTTTTATGATGACATCAATTGACAATGCAGCTCATCTCATTTATTTATCATTAATGGAAGTCTGGATCTTAAAAGTCCAGCATATTTTATACATGTTGAGTTTGAGGTGACAGTGAGCTATTCCAATGAAAAAAGCCATTTAGCAATTGGAAACTTAAATACCAAATTACTGAGATGAGAAAGATTGTACTCCCCTTCATAGCAGGAGTCTTAGAATGAAAATTAGGTCTTGTCATTCCTCTGTTCTTTACCTTCCACTGATTGCCTAATTCAGTCAGAAAAAAGCTCAAGTCTTTAAAATGATTTTTTCTGGCCTTACACAGTGTAGCCTCCTGTGATCTTTCAGAGCTTATCACCGTCCTCACTCCCCGGTTTTGGCTACACTAATCTTTCATGTTTCTCAAAAAGCATAGTTATGTGCTGGCCTTGAGGCCTTAAAGCTCGTCCCTCTGCCTCACCTCCTTCAAGTCTTTGCTTATATTCTCACCTTCTCAGTGAGACCTTTTCTAACTACTTAAAATTCTATTTAAAATTCTACTTAAAATTGCTATCCCTTCCCTTCCACACAGTCTCTATTTTCACCTGGTCTTTCTCTTCAACACTTATCACCTTCTAATAACTCCATAACTTACTTTTAAATTTTATGTATTGTCTCTCTCCCTCGCAATAGAATGAAACTCTGTGAGGACAGGGTTATTTTAAGATTTTGTCAGAGAGAGAGAGTGCACACAAGCAGGGAGAGCAGCAGGCAGAGGGAGAAGCAGGCTCCCGCTGAGCAGGGAGCACGATGTGGGACTCAAACCCAGGACCCTGGGATCATGACCTGAGCCGAAGGCAGACACTTAACTGACTGAGCCACCCAGGCATCCCAAGGACAGTGATTTTTATAAATTTTATTCACAGCTGTCTCCCCAGTACCTAAAACAGAGGCTGGCATATACTAGGAGATTGATAAATACTTATTGCTAAGTTAAGTTAGGGTTACCCACATTGAGATTTAAAGTTTTCTGACTAAAGTTACAGATTTTATTTTTATCTTTTTATCTTTCGACACCCCCACCCCCCCACGTCGAGCTCTCTGCTCAGCGGGGAGTCTGCTCCCTCGGCCTCTCCCCCTGCTCATGCTCTCTGTCTGAAATAAGCAGATAAAATCTTTTTAAAAAATATAATCTATAAATACTTTTTTAAAAGATTTTATTTATGTATTTGACAGAGATTACAAATGCAGAGAGGCAGGTGTTGGGGTGGGGGGAGGGGAAGCAGGCTCCCTGCTGAGCAGAGAGCCAATGTGAGGCTTGATCCCAAGACCCTGAGATCATGATCTGAGCTGAAAGCAGACTTAACCCACTGAGCCACCCAAGGCCCCCATAATCTATAAATGCTTGATTGAACAGAAGTTTAGTCACTTATTCACCAAGTTCTGTAATAGACACACAACAGGTGAGAGCTGATGGAAACTTTGTATATTATGTAAAGGAGGTTAAATGTCCTGTTTGCAGTGAGGATTTAGTGAAGGGTTTTAAGCAAAGATTGAGATGATTACATTTTTGATAGCCTGGTGGCTCAGGGAGACCATCTGGAAAGTTATTTTAATAGTCCAGCAGGAGACAGTGAGAGGAGAATTTGAGAAAGGGATGGATTTTGGAAACAATTGGGAAATAAAAATTGACAAATTTTGGTGTCTGCTTGCATGCGGAGAAGAAGCTAGAATGATTCCAACATACTGAGAGAAGAAATTGATGAGGTGATATTAAGTTCATTTTTGGAAAGTTAAATTTGAAGTGCCTATGTGATATCTCGATAGAGATTCGTGGTGAAGAATTGGATTCAGGGCCTGAGACTCAGGAGGTCTGAGCTAGAGATAGAGTTTCAGGGATAATCAGTACAGAGATGTGTTTTGAAATCATGTTGAGTGAGTGGTTTTACCCCAGGATAATATATGTAGTCTGAGGGAAAAAGAGATGTAGAACGTTAAGACCATAAGGAATTCTGACTCCGAATAATTGGGCAAAAAGTACTAAGAATGAAGTAAGAAGAAAATGACACTAATTGCAATCCCTCAGGTCATGACTTAAACATCACCTCTTCAGAGAAGGCTCGGGTGATCCCCCAATTAAAATTAGGTTTCCTCTGTTGCTTCTCTCTATGAACCGTATTCTTTTTCTTTGTAACTTTTATCACAATTTAAAAGTATATGTTGGGGCACCTGGGTGGCTCAGTCAGTTAAACGTCTACCTTTGGCTCAGGTCATGATCCCAGGGTCGTGAGATCCAGCCTCACGTTGGGCTCCCTGCTCAATGGGGAGCCTGCTTCTCCCTCCCCCTGCTTGTGTGCACTCGAATGCACTTGCTTGCTCTCTCCCTCTCAAATGAATAAGTCTTCTAAAAAAGAAAAAGAATATATACAATGGACTACTATGCAACCATAAAAAACCCCAAATCTTGCTATGTTAAATTTGCAATGATGTGGAAGGGTATTATGGAAGAGATCAGTCAGAGATCATATGATCTTTCTGACACGAGGAATTTGAGAGGCAGAGCTGGGGATCGTGTGGGGAAGGGAAGAAAAAAATGAAACAATATGGGACCAAACCATAAGAGACTCTTAATCTCAGGAAATAAACTGAAGGTTGCTGGAGGGGAGAGGGTTGGGAGGGATGGGGATGATGGGAGATGGACTTTGGAGAGGGTATGTGCTATGGTGATTACTGTGAAGTGTGTAAGACTGATGACTCACAGAGCTGTACCCCTGAAACAAATAATACATTATATGTTTATTTAAAAAAAAGAAAAAAATCAACAAAATTATACGTTATTTTTGTGTCTCTTCAAGTTTATGTTTTGTACTCCATGAAGACAGGAACCTCTCTTTTGCTGTCCATTATTTCCTCAGTTTTTAGCACAGTGCCTGATGCATGATAGACATACAGATTCATTTATTTTCTAAGTGTTTGTTAAGGTGTGGGATCACAGAAGCCAGTGGATGACAATGTTTTAGAACATAACTATTTTAAATGCTGCTCCGAGTAATCCAATAAAATAATAATAATATAAGTTAGCAGATATTGAGCAGTAAGAAATGAAGGAATGAGAAGTGCCCATTGTATTTATTGATGAGGAGGTTTGGAATGAGTTATCCCCTGAGTGAACACTGCCCCTAGAGCTGTTTCCAGTAGCCAGCTTCTCCGGAACTACAGTGTGCTCTTTACACACACTATTCAGTCCTCACGACAGATCTGAAGGTAGGTGAAGGTAATTATTATCCCTGTGTTACAGATGAGGAATTAGGTTTAAGGAGATTATATACTTTGCCCAAGAATAAGCAGGTAGTGGTTAATCCAGGACTTAAATAAACTTAAGGCCTTTCTGACCCCAAAGCCCATCTTTAATCACCATACTCCAGTGGGGGACCCAGTTGATTCCTCATCAGGGAACTGATACCTTGAAAATGACATTTGAGCAGGAATGGTTTAGGTGCTGTTTATAGGACAGATTAGAAGTGAGAGTGACTGGAATTGAGAAACCAGATACATGGATCTTGCATCAATCCAGAATGAGGCATTTGGTTCCAACTGGAATTATAACTATGTCTGAGAATAAAGAAGGAGGGGAGAATCTAAGATCTCTTATTAAGGAAAAATTGACAGGACATAGATACCAGTTAGGAATAAGGAGTAAACGGGACAAGTAAAAAGTAATTATAAGACTGCAATCCTAGGCAGTGGAGATTTCTGTGAACGCCACTTCAAATACGGGAAAAATTCAAATTGTGCCCTTTTGTTGCATGAAATAATAAATTTGTGATTAGAATTTTAGGTACTATTTATACACTGAGAAGGGAAATGACAGTCTTTGGTATTGAGAAAGGGCTAGTAACAGTAAATTTTCGAACTAGAGGAAAAAGATGTACTCCGATGTATTAATAAAAACCATGTGAGTGATTCTTAGATCTCAGCATTTTTTATAAGATACTTTATAAGCACAGCTGCCATTGCTGTGGTTTAATGATTTTATAATTTAAGGCAAAGCTAAAAGTTTTTCACATTTAACAAGAATTTTCTTTCCTTTTATAAGGGTAGATGGAGTGAAAGAGAATGGAGGAGGTGTATTGTTTGGCACTAATTAAACACAAAAGGTAGTGATAAATATAAGGCCAGGAATAGGGTTCTGAGGGCCATTAGGGATTCTGCAGAGACTAGTGGTTGATAGGGACAGGTCAGAAGGGATCTGTAAGTGCAGTCACTAACTGGCACAACATGTGAGAGAGAGAGACCTGGCTGACATGCTCAGGGAAATGACTTTGTGTTCTCTGGCATCTATACCAAGATCCTAACATAGACTAAACATTTGATCTTTGTCTCCTGACTACATAGACACGAGGTTAGGAGTATAGAATTCAAAGTTGGTAAGTATCAAATCTAGTTCATCGCTTTAACTTTAATTGTATATGTATTATTTATTTTCCTAACAATATAAAGTCCCAAACCTTATGAGTAAAAGTCATTTAAAGTTCTTTTCAAAGTATAACCCAAAATAAATGTAAAAATATAATTTCTCTGACTCCCAAATTATTCATTGTTTTTACACTTACATCTGAAAGTGATTTTTTTCCTCTGAAAAAAATTTCAGTATCTACTTCATTATTCGAACAATATTTTCATCCTGATTGACCTTTATGATTTCATAGGGGCTTATTAATTTTGTTTCACAGATACAGAAAAGAAATGTAGAAATAATAACTAGCTGATGATTCTGTGCTTTTCTGTAGATGTGGTTGTTTCATGATGACTGTAATTAGCTATTCATTGAGAGAAAACTGTGTTTAGATATCTTCTAATGTAAAGGAGCTTCTTCCTCCCCTATGGTTAGAAAGTTGACCAGGGTGGATTTCTTACTGTTGGCCTTCCTTTTTAGGTGTGAAGTTTTTCAACATGAGTGGCCTTGGAGACAGTTCATCTGACCCTGCTAACCCAGACTCACATAAGAGGAAAGGATCGCCATGTGACACACTGGCATCAAGGTAGGAACACTCTTTTCCTAGTCTATATCTGGGAGAGCATCTTTATCATTTTCATTGACACTTTGGAGCCCTTGTTTCATCTACTCCAAGTTTCCTGGTCTTGAGTCCCTTAGACTTACCATGTTCTCTCGCTTCCCCGGGGCCTTTGCATATGCTGCTCCCTTACTCCAGCTTGCTCCCTCTAGATTTATAGTCAACATATAATCAACACCTATATGTTTTCCAGATGCCAGCTTAGACATTACCACCTTAAAAGAAACGTCCTCTTATTTCCATAACTATTATTTTAAATCTCCCTCATTCATGTATCTGTCTCACATGTATGTTTATAGCTCTGCTCCATAATTTCAAGTTTTTACTGATTCTTGTGATCATTTTATGAATCCCTGGCTTCTCCATAGCACACTTAGGCTGCCATTTGGTAAGGACCTTGTCTGTTCTTACCATGTTATCCCTGGTTCGTAGCATAGTATTTGTGAGTATAGTAAGTATAGTAAGGACACAGTAAATATTTTTCAAGTGTATGAATAAATCCATTGTACATCTTTAATTGCTGTCTTAGAACATTATGGTCTTAGTAGAACAAAGAAATATATTGTTGTAATATTAGGATTTTTAAAGAATGCCTATTTGTGAAATTAGATATTTGTATATTATAAGGGATATGATCACCTTAAATAGGCTAAAAGAGAGTAATTGCTAAGAAGATACTAACAAACACCAGATAGAGAAGGGACCTTAATCACATCAAAAGAGCAGCTTCCCACCTGAGAGGAGAAGAGTGGGGATCCATTCACCTTCTAGGATCTCCAGCAAGCTTTCTCGGCCTTTCACTATTTCCGATAATAGTGATAATTCTTTGTTGTAGATGCCATCCTGTATATTGTACAATGTTTAGCAATATCCCTGGCTTTCACACACTAGAGGCCAGTAGCATCTTTATGTCAGTTCTGATAACCAAAATGTCACTGCAAGTTGCGATTACCAAAAATTTCTTCAAACATTATCAAATGTTTGTCAGTATTTCCCAAGGATGGGGAAAGCAATATGGCTCCAGTTGATAATCACTGACCTTGAGAGTGAAGTAGCAGAAGACTCTTTTGTCACTGGATTACATGCTTCTTTCTTCCGGGGCTCAGGAGGAGAAAAGGATTTTAATAGGAGAGTGAGTGCCAGGGCTCCAGGCTGGAGAGAGAAGTTAATCAGTTCAGAGACCTCTTGTAGAGAGATCATAATCTAAGCACTCATAACCACAGGTAAGTCCAGATGCTCAGAGGAATGTTGATATCAAGATACAATGGAGCTCTGTGTTATCAGAGTTAATGTTCTTATGTAAAGTCAGTCCTTTTCAAAGGAAAACTTACGAATAAATAAAACTTTTTTAGATTTAATTTTTTGTTTGGGGGAATTTTTTTAATCTACAAAAGTAGAGAGACTAAGAGACTATTTATAGACATCACATAATTGTTCATATTTTACAGTATTATTAGTATTATGTTAATATTTGCTTGAATAAAGACAGTAAAATGATTAATGATTAAATTATCTGTCTGCAACTAAATTCTCCATTTTTAATAATCATATAGATAAGGATTGGTAATAATGAATGTTTATAAATATATATTGTACCATACTGTATACTATATATACATATACTATAATATAATGTACTCTTTTCAGCATGTATCTTGAGCTATAAATACATATAGATTCAGTCCTGTCACTTTTTGATGAAATAGTGTATTATAGGAATGTACCCCGTTTGAAAAATCTATTTCTCTACGGAGAGACATTCCCTATAGATAAATAACCTTTTTGTTAGAAATTTTCGTCCTTACCGCTAGCACTGCAGCAAACATCCTCATACACATCTCCTACTTTACATGTAAGAGTTCTGTTAGGATCTGTGTACATTTTTATGTTAACTAGGTCACTACCACATTGCTCTTCAAAAAACAAGCATTGAGAGTTCTTTTTTCTCACATCCTTACCCACACTATTCTCTCCTCACTTTAACTCTTTGCCAATCTGATGAATGTGGGGTTAAGTTTTATGTATATTTAACCAACCACTAGTTAAATTGATCATGATTTTTCTTTTCCTCTTCTGTGAATTTCCTGGTTGTATCTTTTGCCCATATTCCTGCTAGGGTATTTATCCTTTTCCTTTTCATCTATAAGAGTTATTTTTAGGGGCACCTGGGTGGCTCAGTGGGTTAAAGCCTCTGCCTTCAGCTCGGGTCATATCTCGGGGTCTTGGGATCAAGCCCCGCATCGCATCAGGCTCTCTGCCCAGCAAGGAGCCTGCTTCCCTCTCCCTCTCTGCCTGCCTCTCTACCTCCTTGTGATCTCTGCCTGTCAAATAAATAAATAAAATCTTTTTTTAAAAAAGAGTTATTTTTAATTTTCTAGCGACTACTTTGTTTTGCTTATATTTGATGCAAGTATCTTCTCCCAGTCTGTTTAACTCTGTTTTTGAAATCTGTTGATGTATCTCGGAACCTTCAGTTTTCATGTGTCAAGCTCTTGGGGGATCTTGTTAAAGAATTTTTTCCCCTCTGCCTTAGGCCTTAACTGTATTTTTATGTATTTTCCCCTAAAACATATTTAGAGTTTTCATTAATCTGGAATTTATTTTTGTGTGTGATAGATACAGTTTTATTTTTTCCCATGTAGCTCATAAGTAATTATGACCCTATCCTTTCGATGCTTTTGTGCTGTTACCTTTATCATAGATCAAGTTCCCGAATAGATAGGGATCTGGTTCTGAACTTTCTTAAGACAATCACCTTGATCTCTGAAGGGGCAAGTCACTCTTCCTTTTCATTTTTCAGTATTGTTTTCCCTCTTCTTATCCCTTTAACTTTCAATTCAGATGTTTCTTCTGGAAAAAAATACTCCTGGGATTTGGATTAGAATTTCATTTACTTTTATAGATTAAGTTGGGGGAGAAATGACATTTTTATTTTCTAGACTCCAGATTCTAGAGTGTTCTTATTTATATATAAAGGCTGTTCACTTATTCAAGTCTTCCCTGTTCTTCAGTAACAGCTTATAAATTTCCCTTTTGAAAACCTACCTCATCTTTAGTTAGATGTATCCCAGTGTACTACCAAATTTTTATTGTTTTTAGAAATGGTTTTGTCTATTATACTTTCTAATTGGCAGTTTTTAATACCGAGGAATACTAATGATTTGGGATTATTGGTCTCGTGTGCATGTGCATCCAGTGTTCTGAACTTTCCTATTTGTTTAATGGCTTATCTGTAGGTCTTTGTTTTTTGTACATGTATAATCATGTTATTAAAAATATTAAAAATTTAATATATTTTTCTCTTAGATGTTTTAAAGACAATCCTTATATGTTTGTAAGAACAATCCTTACATTTGTATGTTTGCTTTCAAAATACTTGAAAACATTCCCTCCTTCAGTTTTATAAATGTGGGCCTTAGTTTCAATTGCTATTTTTGGTATGGTAAACCAAAACTTTGTGATTTTGAAACTGATTGAGTTTTCCCATGAATACCACTTTGTCACGTTTCTTTTGGTTTTGTTATCACCTACTGACTCTTCATTAATCGTGAAGAGCATATGTTAGACTTCAGGTATTGCCAGCCCTGTCCACAGGAGCCCTGATAGAGTTTCTTAGTAGTTGTTTGGTGGGGTGAGATGTCTCGTTTCGCCTCCTATTACCTCTTCTCCATTCCTTAACTCCACTGGAGAATGGAGATTAAAACGCTGGTCTCAGAATGGCAGGTAGCAGTGCCTTGTGCTTGTGTAACATTTCTAATTTAGCTCAACAGGTCTTTATTAAGTGCCTGCTATTCAGCCAGCATGGTGTGCATGTTATTACGGATGTTAAGTGAAGTGAGACAGGTTTTCTATCTTCAGGGAGCTTACAAATCTGGTCATGCCACGCATTCCTCTTCTGAAACCCTTCTAGGCTTCCTTTTACCCTGAAAATAAGTGTTCATAGCCAAAATGGTGATGATAGATAACATTTATTGAACTAATAGCCAGGAACTCTGCCAAGCATTTTACATGTATCATCTTTTTTAATCCTCACACAATTCTGGGAGATAATTAATGTCATCATCCTTGTTTTGCGGATAAAGAAATTGAAGCTTAGAGAAGTTAAATTGCTTCTGAGTAACTTGCCCAGCATTACACAGCTAATAAATGACCAAGGAGGTTTGAACTTATGCTTTTAAGCAACGCACTGTGCATACTCTTTATCTTGGTGTATGCGAGAGCCCTCATGATCTGGCCTGGACCTCATCTCTTGCCCTTTTGTTTCTTACTTATAGTTCAAGCATACTGAACTACCTATAGGTCCTTTAACTTGACATTTCCATTCCCAGTTTATAACTTTGAAAAAGCTCTGGGTGGGTTTATCTGCCTCCCCAACCCTGAAACCAACCCCTCTCTACCACTAGGTTTGGACTCGTCTTTCTCTAGGTTTAGGTGCTTTTTCTGTGAGCTTCTCTAATGAAAGGTTTTAAAGATAAAGACAATACGATTGTTGTAGTTTTAAAATTTGATTTTGTTTTGGGATGTGTACTATTTTGTAGCATCTTGTTTTACATAGTTAAATACAGTTGATTGTCAACTTATTATGTTGTTATGGAAATGTTATTGCTTTTATAGTTTTTTTATTATGAAAAGTAAGAGATATTTTAATTGTTGCCAATTATGAGGTTTTTAAAAAGCAACTGGTCTTTCCCTCTTTTCACCTCTTTTTTTCTGCCACTTTTCTACCATTATACCAGATGATTTTGATTGCTGCTTATAAAACAAAGAGCTATTTGTGTCCAGTCTTTCTTATTATGTTAATTTGATAATGGAAAAATTCATTTCAAAGTAATACTTCACTATCTTTGTATGTATTACATGAAGCAAGTTGCCTGATGATTTGGCTAATTAACCCAGAAGTAAAGACTGGAAAACAAAAGTGAACAATATTCATTCAGTACATTGGAATGAATATAAAGTGCTAGCTTTTTGCACTATTATCCTTTGTTCTTATTCCAAATTGATTTTATTTTTTACATTTATGAGAACTTATAAATAGATGTTCTTTCTATTTTTAGAACAAAGTTTATACAAAAGACCTTGTTCTCTGTACCTTTGTCTCTCTATTGATTTTTTATTCTTCTTTTACTTTTTGGATGGAAACTCTTTTTGATAGGACCAACTAATGGTCAAATCATTATAAGAATCAAGAGTTCATCAGATTTCTTTCAGTAGCAAAAAAATTAAGACAGTTTATCAGATTTCCAAGTATAACTTATTTGAATCGTAGTATAGTCTCCACTGCTTAATTTATAATATTTAGAATGTAAAATAAATTCCAAATGCAACTTGTATATGTACCATCTGCTTCCTTTTAACATCTAACATTCATTCGCTATTTGAAATAATTGATGTATTTATATCATTGAGGAAATAACTTCTGTGATGGCAGTCATTCTTTTTACGTACTTTGGCCAGAATTGTTTTCTGTACTTCGGTATTTCGTAGTATCTGTTTTTCAGATGTGAATTTAGATTGTTTTCAAAATCTGACTTTATATTCCGGATAAGATTACAGATCTCTATAAGTATGTAAATATTAAGTACTTGAAGAGAGAAGGAAGTACGGTGGTAGAAATGTACACTGACTGGTTTTTCTTTGTGTAACAGCACTGAAAAGAGGCGCAGGGAGCAAGAAAATAAATATTTAGAAGAGCTAGCTGAGTTACTGTCTGCCAACATCAGTGACATTGACAGTTTGAGTGTAAAGCCAGACAAATGCAAGATTTTGAAGAAGACAGTCGATCAGATACAGCTAATGAAGAGAATGGAACAAGGTAAACAAAACCAAACCCATAGCTGTGTGCTTTGTTATGAAGACCTTTATAATATGCAATTTTATTTTTTTATTATAAAGAAATTGCATTGAATCTCATAATCTTATTAAAGCATGTTTGTTTAGATGGTCTTTATTTTAGAAAGTGAATCTGAGAGGCTTCTTGTTATAACAACAAGGCTTATTAATTTAACATGAACACTTGTTGCCTTGGTTGGTTATGGAACCTGGTATCCTAGGGAATTGAGTTAAGACACATAAGTTGTGGTATCAGACGGGATGCTCTGGCATGGTGTTAAAAGACAATAGCTCACTTGTAGGAAAATCCCTCCATCTGAATAATAAGCCTGGGCTCTGAGTGTGGGAAACAGTGTTCTATGAGAACACCCTGATTTTTTTTATGATTTGTATTTGTACTTACTCATATTTACTCAGCACCCATACCACAAAACCCCTTACAAAGAACTAAAGTAGATACAAAAGCAGAGTACTTTGGAGTGAAATTCCCACACCTGGCCCCAAGGCATTCCCAAAGAACAAGTGATTTAATGCTAAAAATTTATGTAACATATGAGGAAGTAATCTACAGTAAGTAGGAACACATACAACAAATGGAATAGACCCAAAAGAACATCAGATGAAAAGCAATGTCAAAAGAGTATAAACAAATATATTTATGATGATTAAAGTGATAGGATTTTAAGATTTTATAAGTTGGAAAGTAGATCGTCTAGTGACAGCTGATTGAGCAGAGAGGAGAAGCTGGTATTTTTAAGTATGCAAAGGGGAGAGCCAGTAAGAGGCTACATGTCTCCTTGCTGCTTGGTCTCAAACCCTGACAGCCTGACTCATACTCCCTAAGTCAGAGGTGGGAGGACTCTTCTGGGGACACTGAGCAGTCCAAAGGAAGAGACGTATAGACACTGATCATTGGGAATGATCCGCACATGACCAAATCAGTTCTCTGCCTTGCCCCCTCTATTCACAGAGCTGCCAGTCAGCATTTTAGTACCTCACTTTTTAATATGAATAAAAATCCAGATATTTGAGGAAAGGCTGTAATCAAACAAAGAGAAAAAGAAAAGGCACAAATCAAGCCAGTAGAAAAAACGGGAACTTAGAGAAAGCAGAGACAATGCAGGGAGCAGAAAAAAACTTAAAACCATCCAACAGTCCCTCAGAGACAAAAAGGAAAATATTTCATGTATGAAATAATAATAAGATGCTATAAAATAAAACATTCACAACATCAAATAACCTTTGGTACTTAAAATCAGGATAGCCGAAATAAACTTTATCTCTTTACCTTGTTTTCTACTCTTTGCCTACTCACACCCTCTGCCTGATCATTTTGGGCACTCTCTGCCTCAAGTATTTGCACTTTCTGTTACTTTTGTCTGGAATGTTCTTTCCCATATATATATATACTCTCTTTCCCAGATATATACTTTCTCAGATATGTACATTCTCTCACCCCTTATATGTCTGTGTTCAAACATTTCTTCTCAATGAACTTGTCCGTAACTATCCTGTCTAATACATACACACCTCCACAGCTTCCTTGACTTATTTTCCCTCAGTGTTTTTTGCACCTAACATGTTACATGTGCTACATGTTCATTGTCCGCCTACTCCCACTAGAGCTTCATGAGGGCAGGGATTTTTGCTTGTTCATCACTGTGTCATCAATACCTAAAGCAGTTCCTGGCTACATAGTAGACTTTCAGTGAGTATCTGTTGAAAAATAGATGAAGGGTTGAAAAAGAATGTGAAGAAATCCCTTAGAAAGTAAAATAAAAAGATAAGCAGTGGAAAACCAAGAGAAAGATGAAAATGTATGGGATTAGTTCAGGAGATATAACATATGATTAATTCCAGAGAAAGAGAACAAACCAAATAGAAGGGAGGAAATTATAAGCATAGTAGTACAAAAGCAAAACAGCACACTTCTCAGAATTAGAGAGATGTGGGTTTCCAGATTGAAAGTACTCATATGGTGCCCAGCATAGTGAATAAAAAAGAAAAGGAAAAAAAAACAACTCACATCACTGCACAATTTTCAGACACGAGAGAGAAAAGAAATGAGAGAGAAAAAAATAGACAACACACTAGACTCAGAATGTGTCCAAATTTCTGAATAACAGTACTAAAAAATGAGAATTCTAAACCTGGAATTCTATGTGCATCCAAATGAAGTATGAGTGCAAAATAAAGACATTCTCAGACCTTCAGAGCCTGAATATTCAGCCAACATTTCAGAATTGAAAAGTTGGTTTTTTGTTTGTTTGTTTGTTTGTTTGTTTTGTTTTTTCAGAAATACCTAGTAAAACCAAGGTAGTAAACCAAGAAAGAAAGGCAATAGGATCTTAATCCAGGGAAACCATGGAATCTTAACAGAAGAAAGGTAAAAGGAGACCCAGGATTACAGTTGTGCATCAGCCTAAAAACATAGCCAGTCCCAGTTGGAGCAGGTGGATGAGGGACTTAAGGAGGAATACTTCCATAGGAAAAAAAAGGGGGGGGGCAGAATATATGATGACTGACCAAACTGAGAGGAATTTTTCAACTCTTGGGGATAGTTTAGAGATGAGTTGTTCTAAAAAAGAAAAAAAAAAACAAAACACAAAATATAAGAAACATAAATTATAGCACACATCTGGCTCATTTGTGAAGTATATTTATATAGCCATAGTAACATAGATGTTAAATACTGATTGTTCTAAAAATTGTTGTAACTGTATTGGGAGGACGGAAGGACGGAGAAGTATGTATGTAGAAGGTGGGTGTAAGTAAGCTCAAGTCTTACTTTTCATGATAGCAGGTCAGTAATGTCTGTCGAGGACATAATCCAGGATACAGCAAATAAACATATTATTGAGAAATACAGAATGTATTAGTTAGGATATAGGCTAGGCTACTGTAACAAGAGACCAAAGTACAGTGGCTTTAACAAGATAATCTAGGTATGTGTCAGAGGTTGTAATTCCTTCTGTCTTTTCTGCTGTGCCCTTCCTAGTGTATTGCCATCACCTCTGTGGTCACACATGGCTCATCTGTCTATATCCCTGCTGACAGGAAGGGGGAAGAAGAAAATGGGAAGACACACTTCTTTCCTTTTAAGGATAAAACCCAGAAATTGCATGTCATTTCTGTCCACATTCCTTAAGCCAGAAAGTTGGTCCTGCAGCCACTCCTGCCTTAGGATTTACCTAAAACTTTAGATGTTTTGTTTTTCACACATAGTTATTTAATTTACTTGAACTTGATAGTTTATGTTTTTCAGCAAACTAATGTTTAAAAACAAAAACATGTCTTAGTGTCATAAACATATAAATTAATGAAGGAAGTATGTCTTAGAACTAAATGAGAAATTTTTATACCTTAATATTAAAAAGATAAATAATCCAATTTAAAAATGGGCAAAGGCTCTGAATAGACTTTTCTCCAAAGACATATAAATGACGAACATGTTCAATATCATTAGCCATCAGAGAAACGCAAATCAAAACCACAATAAGATACTAGATGGCTATGATCAAAGAAACAGATTAACAGGTGTTGGTAAGGATGAGAGAAATTTGAACCCCCATACGCTGCTTTTAAGAACGTAAAATAAAATTGTGGAGCCACTTTGGGAAACAGTCCAGTAGTCCCACAAAATGTTAAACATAGAGTTACCATATCGCTCAGCAATTCCATTTGTAGGTATAAACCTGAGACAAATGAAAACATATGTCTACATGAAAACTTGCACACAGATGTTCATAACATCATTATTCATAAAGAGCTGAAAAGTAGGAACAACTCCTATCTATCAGCTGATCAATGGATAAGTAAAGGGAGGTATACTTAATGTAATGGAATATCATTTGGCAACAAAAAGGAATCAAGTACTGACAAATGCTTCAATATGGATGAACCTTGAAAACATGCTAAGCAAAAGAAGCCAGTCACAAAGAACCACACATTGTATGATTCCATTTATATAAAATGATCAGAATAGGCAAATCCATAGAAACAAAGTAGATTGGTGGTTGCCTAGGGCTTGGGAGTATCGGGAAAATGGAGAGTGAGTACTAAAGGGCACGAGGCTTCCTTTTTGGGTGATGAATATGTCCTAAAATTTATTGTGATGATAGTTGCTCAACTCTGTGAATATACTAAAAACCATTGAATTTTATGCTTTAAATACATGAATGGTATGCTATGTGAATTGTAGCTCAGTAAAGCTGTTATTATAAATACTGTAAGAGATGACATTTTATACCTATTAGAGTCACAAAACTAAAAAGAAAAAAAAAGTGCCATCAGTTGCCAGTGAAGGTGCAGAGAAACAAAAACCCTTAAACCTTACTAGAGATACATTCTCTTTAGAGAGTAGTCTGTCAGACTTAGCCCTTTAAAAAAAAAAAAAAAAAAAAATATTGTTTATTTGAGAGAGAGTTAAATGCAAGAAAGCACAAGTGGTTGGGAAAACAGAGGGAGAGGGAGAAGCAGGCTCCCCACTGAACGAGGAACCCAGTGCTGGCTCGATCCCAGGACCCTGGGATCATGACCTGAGCTGAAGGCAGAGACTTAACCAACCGAACCACCCAGGTGGCCCAAGCTTAATGATGTCAAAAATGCACAGACCCTATATGATCCAGCAACTTCACTTTTATTTACCTTAAAGAAGCTGCCACACATGTAGAAAAAAGGAAATACTGAAAATAGTTTATTACGGCACTGTATGTGGTGGTCAAAGGACTGTCAGGGGTGGACTAGGAAGTCTAACTGTGAGTTGTTCATATGATATAATACCATATCCCAGTTCAAATGAATGGATTAAATCTTCATCAGTGTGCTTAAATCTCAAACATAATAGTGAATGGCAAAAGTAAGTAGGAAAAGTATATTTATGTAAACTTTAAAACACAAAACTAATATATTATTCAGGAATTCATACATGTGTACTTAAGTAATAAAAACAGGCTTAGAAATTATTACTCTGACCTGAGAATACAGATTAGTTCTGAAAAGGGATAAAGGAGGAGCGGTGGCAGAACGTTAGTTCTATGGGCAGCATTTTATTTTTTTAAAAAGGAAGGACCTGAAGCAAATGTTAACATCTGTGAAAAACGAACAGTGGATATGTGAACGTATGCTATGTCATTTTCTGTATTTTTTGGAATATATGAAATAGTTCATATTTTAAAGTGAAAAAATGAGTCTCTATATTCAATAATACCACATTTGGTTTTTGGCTGACTAACTAACTAGTTTGACAGATTGGAAACTTATTTAAGGATGGTGCTGCTTTAAGATGATGGATGGCTTTTTCAACATCACTGCACAAAAGAATTTCAGATCATTTAGCAGTTACGGATTTATCAATCGGATCACCATGACATGAATGTGAAAGGTTAGCTAATTCATGCAGGCTCACTAAAGGAAAAAGCATTTGTTCACTCTTTATTCAGTGGCAATTGATCAAATCAGAAAAGGATGAAGAAAAATGGAGAAAACCGTCATTCTACTACAATTTAGCATTTCTTAAAAACTTTAAGTGTAGACTTTCTAAACAGTCTATATATTTATACCATTTTTCCCATTGTTGGAATACTGGACTTAATAGGTTGGAATTCAAATTCTCCTACTGCCACTTTAATAGTTACATGATTTGCGACACGTTACTCCGCCTTTGTGACCCTCAATTTTGTCATCCATAAAATGAGTATAATTAAGATTAAATAATACTCTTAATAAATATCACATAGGTAATAGACAAATGTTATTTGAATCTTAAACCAGGTGAATCTATGTCTTCACAGACTTGCCATCATGGAAATGCACCTTTTTGGATTTGTGACTTTTTGTTTCTTTATTGTAGAGAAATCCACAACTGATGATGAAGTGCAGAAGTCAGACATCTCGTCCAGCAGTCAGGGAGTGATAGAAAAGGAATCCCTGGGACCTCTTCTGTTGGAGGTAGCTGTTCTCACTGAGTCACAAAGTGGTCAGAGTCTTTGGTCTAAGCCAGTTTGGCTTTTTCTTTATCTTTTATGTCTTACTTCCAATTAATAAATTAGAAAACAAAGTAAGTTTTAAAAAACCTTTAATAATTACTTTATTTTGTAACCTATTTTGACAGTTGTGGCTATTTCAGGATAAATGTGAATGATGAATATGAGGACTTTCATGAAGGCCTTCCATGTAGTCAGATGGAAAACTGAAGTCTAGGGGATGGCTTTGCCATTTGTTTCTGGGGTGGTTGGACTTGTGGGTATAAAACATAGAGTCATTTAGCTTGCGAGTGCTATTTGCATGTCTACAAGAGAATTTCACTTTTGAGTAAGGTATGCCTCACTTTATTGCAGTAGTTTAGTTTAGTTTCCTGACTAAAATTTTTAATTGTTTATGTAAACACTGTGAGAAAACTTACTGTTTTAACAATTCTTACCAAACTTTTAAAGTGAAGAACTTTTAAACTTGAATTATTTTGTAATTACTGTGTAATTTTCTCCTCAGCTTTCCCTACCTAATCCTCACTCCCTCTGTTCTCAAGGCAGATGTTTTGTTTCCAGGCAGGCTCATCACCTTAAGTGCTCCCTCTCATACATGAATGTTTAAGGACATATGTGTATGGACACACTCGTTCCCCACAGCGTATGCCTTTCTGTCTGTAGGCCTAGTTTCCTTTGTACACCTATATATAGGTGTGTATGTGTATAAATCATATATAAATAAATGTGAATATATATATATACACATATACACACACATATATATTTTTTAAATTTTTTATTTTTTATAAACATATATTTTTATCCCCAGGGGTACAGGTCTGTGAATCACCAGGTTTACACACTTCACAGCACTCACCAAAGCACATACCCTCCCCAATGTCCGTAACCCCACCCCCTTCTCCCAACCCCCCTCCCCCCAGCAACCCTCAGTTTGTTTTGTGAGATTAAGAGTTGGGAGGGAGACAAACCATAAGTAACTCTTAATCTTACACATGTATTTTTAATCTATTTTGTGTATGCAGTAAATTTTCCTTTTCTTGTCCTACTTGAAGGCCCCCCTTTCTGGTGAAGTCTTTCTTACAATTCAGACTTACACAGATCTCTTTGTTTTCTAGCTCCCTGATGCATTTTTCTCTATTATCCTGACTAAATCCTCTTTTTTAAAAAATCCATAATTCCCTCTGCCAACACTGCTAATGTGAGAATATTCTGAGAATTCAGTTCTTGCTTTTCTACCCCCAGAAATTTCTTATTTCTTGCTCTTTGCTTTACCTTTCATCTCTGTGGATATGAGACCTAAATACATACCTCTTGGTCTAACCTCTTCACATACTCTGTTCCTATATCTTTAACAGGCTACTGAATATTTTTTGCTCTCCTAATAGCAGTTCCCCCTCAAAATCTAAATTGTTCATTTTCCCTCCATGTGACACAAGCACTGTATTACTTACAGTATTGGTCTTAATGATTTTTTTTTTTTAGGGAATGGGCTCATATTTTATAGAACTGTAACATATAAAAGACATAGGCCATTGAAACTGGATAGAAATAACTACCACCTGAGTACGTGCATGCACATATAACTGGGAGAGGGGAGCTAGCCACATGTGATAGCATCTGATAGTTTTTATTCTGTTCTTTTCATAACTTACTAAGTCGATTGCATGACACATGACCTTATTTTGGAAACAGTATTGTAACAAGTATAGTAAAAATGTTAATGGTAGAATCTAGATGGTCAACATTCCAGATGTTCACTACAGAATTCTTTCAACTGCTGTGTTTTAAAATTTTAAAATATAATCTCTTAGAGGAAAATATGTTAAGGAAAGAAAAACACTTTTGGTTCATTTTCAACTTCCATCTCTTTGCCCTGCTGGGTACCTGTAACTGGCCCACTGCTTGGTTACCCTTGGCCTTTCTAGAGAACCTGATCTGTCAGCATTTACTGCCTATCTTCTCTCTCCTACAGGATGTTGGTAGGCTAGACTTTTCAAAACTTCTAGTTTTCCTGTGTGGGTTCTGCCTTCTCAGTGCCCTAAAATTTAAAACTAGCCTCGGGACTCCTTTCAATTCATTAAATATTATATTATTTTCTACATATAATGCCTTTTGAGATACTAATAAGTATAAGGTGTACAGGTTCTTGAGATTTCTGGGCTTCCTGTAGGAAAATGGCGATTATTTAAATCCTAGCTTCATCCCAGGTTCTTGAGAAACCACAGAGATCAACATGGACAGCAAGCAGGTTATCAACAGCCCGAACACAGCACGACTGGAGACAGAGCGTATTACTGCTGCTACTTTACTTTATATAAACATTCGTTATTGCTGTGTGAGCAAAATCTACAACACTTTAGCACGAAGAGAAAATGACAGGAAAATGTCCACTCAAAACTACTATAAAAAGAAAATAAAGTAGGAATTATTTCTTTTAGCTGATGAAATTATTACCCTGAAAACCACTGTGGGGGCACCTGGGTGGCTCAGTGGGTTAAAGCCTCTGCCTTCAACTCAGGTCATGATCCCAGGGTCCTGGGATTGAGCCCCACATTGTGGTCTCTGCTAGATAGGGAGCCTGCTTCCCTTCCTCTCTCTGCCTCTCTCTGCCTACTTGTGATCTCTCTCTCTGTCAAATAAATAAATAAAATCTTAAAAAAACAAACAAACAAACAAACAAAGCACTGTGAATCCAAGGAAAGCTGTGGCTCAGAGTTGCACATGAGTTAGGTATCATGGGACAAGCAGTTTCAAATAGGAAAAGGCACATCAAATTAGAAATTCTAAAACCTCAGAATAGAAATGTATTTAGGTTCTTGACTTCAGGGAGCTAATAGTATTTTTATTAATGAGCCACAGATATGTGAAACAGATGCAAAATAGAATTACTAACTTTTACAGACTTCATTGCCTCCATCAGCACCTTTTTCTGTGCTGCCTTCTGTGCCCCCAATCTCATCTTCATGGCCTTAAACTTTGTATAGAGTCTAACCCAGGGCAGCCAGGAGAGGTGGTGAAAAGCCACCGTGACTCTCCTTGGGTTCATTCAGACTGCAGTCTAGAGCTGCACCATTCAGTAAAATAGCCACTAGCCACACTTGGCTGTTCAAAGTTAAATAAAATGAGAAATTCAGTGCTTCAGCCTCGCCAGCCACATTTAACCTGCTCAGTGCCCACATGTGGTTGGTGACTACTGTACTGGACACACAGATATAGAACTTTCTGCAATGACAGGAAGTTCTCTTTGGCAGCATTGGTCTAGAGGGACTTGCTTAGATGGGAGATGTGCTCATCTAAAAAGTAACCAAATACGAACCATTCTCTGAGAAATTCTCGCCAGCCAGTTTTCCAGTTATTCTTTCCCCTCCCCTTTTAAACATAAAGTAGCATGAGTTAAGAATGAAGATATTGGAGGTAATGTCCTCACATTTAAAGGAAGAGTAGAATTAGACTTGATTTATTCAACAAGTATTTGTTGCTTGACACATAGTAAGTACTCATGCACTTTTTTTTATTGTCCTGATTGTTGCTCTCTGCTGTCTAAAGTCTTTGCCTCTTCTTCAGAGCTCTGCGTTATCTGACTCTAGCTCCTTATCTCCTATTGCTTCCCAAGAAAGATTCTGTTTAGTCATAGTGTCTCGTGCTCGTGCATTCAGGCCTCCTTACCTCACTTTGTTCCACTCCTTAACATTGCTATGTGCCTCTTGACACCATTTACCACTCAGTTCCCCTGCCTTCCTTCATGTAAATTATTTTTATTAACATATAATGTATTATTTGCCCCAGGGGTACAGGTCTGTGAATCACCAGGTTTATACACTTCACAGCACTCACCACAGCACATACCCTCCCCAATGTCTATAACCCAACGACCCTCTCCCTACCCCCCACCCCCCAGCAACCCTTGGTTTGTGAGATTAAGAGTTTCTTATGGTTTGTCTCCCTCCCAATTCCTTCTTGTTTCATTTTTACCTTCCTTAGCCCCGCCCTGCCTGTCAAATTCCTCATATCAGAGACATCATATGACAATTGTCTTTCTCTGTCAATCCCTCTTTCTTAAAACTCTCTTGCCTCCTTGCCAGAACTCTCTCCTCTCTGGCTACTCCTCAGCCTCTACCTCATATTTCTTTCATCAACTGCCTCTTAAATGTTAGTATCCTTCAGGGTTCTGGCCTTGGCTCCTTTCCTTTTTGTTATTCTGTGCACATTTCCTGGGCAGTTTCATCTACATCTATGTGTCCTCTGATATATTCATGTATGCATGTGCACATGTAAGTATATGTAAATTATCAATTAGGGTTCTTGGTTTTCAGGCAACACCAATGCTGACTAAATTTAGCGCATGTGAATTTATTGGAGTGCTGTTTGGATAGCACAGAACAATCCTTGGAAAAAAGATGAAACCAAGGCATCTTAAGGAGGCTAGGAAGCAGGTACAATACAAATGGTCTCTTAGACACATTTGGGCAGTGCCCTGCTGTTAGAATGAATGCATTCCAGCTCTGTTCATTCTCTCTGCATTTCTCCTCAAGGTTCCCAGTTAGGCTGGAAGTCTCCCAATGGCCTGATTAAGAATCTCATGAGACCTTATTTAATGGGGAAGAAGTAACTCCCCAAAGGAAATCAGATATTCTTTGGAAGGGGAAAAGATGATTGTAGTTAAGAACAAATAAAAAAACAAATGGTATCATATGTACCTGTAAATTGCAAATGTCTATCTTTAGCCCAGATCTCCCTTCAGTTTCTCTTTCACTATGTCTTGCTGCCTTCTGAACATCTCCATCTAAATGTTGCTTAGTCATTTCAAATATAACGTCTTTTTTTTTTTTTTTTTTTTTTTTAAGAGAAGGAAAGAGAGTGCGGGGGCAGGAGGGGCAGAGAGAGAAAGAGAGAATCTTAAGCAAACTCCATGCCCATTGTGAACCCAATGTGGGGCTCAGGACGCTGAGATCATGACCTGGGCCGAAATCAAGAGTCGGATGCTTCGCCCACTGAGCCACCCAGGCACCCCTCAAATACATTTCTAAAACTAAATTTGTAATCTATCCTCTTACCTCCTGCTTAAAAATGGGGAAAAAAAAGTAAAATAATTAAGAGTACATTTCTTTACTCCTTGATCCCCTTTCTGAGGGAAAGACACTTATCTACCAGAAACCTTACATCATTAATGAAAGATGACCCCAAATCTTCATTCTCAGAGCTGCTAGAGGTCACCAAATACTGTTTGTTCTGCCTATGTCAAATTCTCTCCTATCACTTCCACTGCTGTTGCCTTAATTCAGGCTTTCATTGGAACTGGAGTATCACAATAGCTTTGCAACTGTAATTGCTTCCAGTCTGCTTGCCAGAGCTACTGCCAGAAGGATCTTTGTAAAAGCAGATCATGTCATTCTTGTGCTTAAAAACATGGCCTTCAAGAAAATGCCCATTGCCTTTATAATAAACTCCTTATTTTTTTGCTTTTCTTGAAGATTTAAAAAAAAACACATTTTACTGGTATATATGACAAAAATATAACAAGTGCATACAAAGAGATTTTGTTTTTAACCTCTGAGCTGTTTCCTCTGTCTTGAATGTCCTTTCCAACCCTCATCCACCTGAGTTACTACTCCGTGTCCTTCAAGACTTGGCTCGGGCATAGTGTGTTTTCCTCCCAGGAGTCTGTACCAGTGACAGTCACCCCTTTGCCCATTTCGAGTGCTTCACTCTGTGCATAAGCTTTTGAATTCCCCTTCGTACTGTATAACTATGTGTACTGTGTGTACCTTTTTTTCTCCTTTAGAGACTATGGAATTGTTGAGGATTGTGTGTTTTATCTCCAGGATTTTTGCCTGTTAACTGGCACATAGGTGATAGTGAACCTCGTGGGGTCATGTAAGACCAAGGCCCTGTGAGAAGTCTTGGCCAGTGTGGACCCCTGCTGTGAGACACTTGGGGGGGGTCAGGAGAGAACCCCCCTCAGATTGCTGATGTTGTGCTGAATGGATGGACGCTTATTGTCTGTACATAGCTCAGTGGAAGACTGGATGCCAGGGCATGGAGAAACAGGAAGATTCCTTCCCAGAAGCACACTTGGAAGTTAATTATACGCACAACATATGAGGGAAAGTTGTAGAATAAGAGCGAGTATCAGCAGATTATATTAGTCAGTCATACTTGAAGAAATTAGAGATGTTTGTATATTCATAGAAATAGTCTTAAAGAATATCCCCTGAAATGTTACCAGTTTCTTGGGGGTGAGATTCCAGCAGATCTTGTACTATTTCATTTTCATACTTAAGCAATTTTTTAAGTACATATATAAATTGTAATTAAAAAACAAGAACAAAAAAAAGGCATTTCCAGCAAGAGACAGGCTGTCTGCATCCCAGGCGTAGGGTCAGCAGGACAACTCTGCAACCACGAGGGAGCCTTTGTGGACCTGTTTTCCCAGCCAGCCTTTTCTGGGGAAGCTCAAAAGAAACATGATGCCCCAGACTTCACAGAGGAAACAGCAAGTCTATGTAACTGAGGCCAGATAGAGACCTGGTGAAAGTTCTGCTCTCCCTGTAAGGCTGATCAGTTGCATATTCCAGAGGCCAGTTACTAGAATAACTTCCCAGCCTGGCAGTGAAGTCAGGTACAGTCAATGGGAAGAGAACTTGGAGAAGCCCCAGTAGGTCTGTGGAAAGGATACTACAGGGATTCCAGCCCTACTACAATGAAGGAGAGCTTTTAAGTCCCTTGGATTTTAAAAATGCAGCAAATAGTCCGGGTGAATCCGAAGGTCTTTCTGGTGCTGGATGCTGAGCCCACCGTTGGCTAATCTTCAGACTGGACAGAAATGACCCCAGAAATGGGTCTTGTTCTCTCCCCTTCCCTCTGCAGGTAACAGGCAACTTCCAGAGATACCAGAGACAGACATGGAAAGTGAAGAAAGCAAGGGAGAGAGTAGCTGTGGCTTTGAGGATAAACAGGGTCACTGGGGAGGCAGAGAGGGAGGAACCAAGAAGGATGCCCTGAAAAGGGAGAAGGTAGGGTGCCTGGGTGACTCAGTGGCTTAAAGCCTCTGCCTTCGGCTCAGGTCATGATCCCAGGGCCCTGGGATTGAGCTCCGCATCAGGCTCTCTGCTCAGCAGGGAGCCTGTTTCCTCCTCTCTCTCTGCCTGCCTCTCTGCCCACTTGTGATTTCTGTCAAATAAATAAATAAAATCTTTTTAAAAAAGGGGGGGGTGGGGAGAAGGTAGTGCCAAAGAGGCTGAGTAGTGTGGTCTTTGCCATAGGTTCTCCATGGAACAACCAGGTTTTGCTTGCTGGTCTTTGATGTCAATATCAATACTGTTTCTTGCTCTAAACTATGACACTTAGTTATACCTGCACTGTTCTTTATTAAACTCCTTTAAGAGACCAAAAATAAAATAAATTAAGTGAAATTGTATTTATGCTGCTTCAGTTAATAGCTAAGAACAATTTAAATAATTTTCAGGTCTACTTTTTAAAAATTGATATATCTGTATTTCCATTGTTCTATTTTCACATAAACTGCAAAGCAAATGATGTATTGATCACCTGCTATGAAATTTATAGCTAATCTGACTTATAGAAACAGAAAAACAGCCAGTTAGAAATGAGGGTGCTTTTCTGTGCTCTTCTACACATGAAATAGGTCAGCAAAGGGTTTATCTAGGAGTGAGGTTTTTTAGATCATTAATCACATCCCTAGGTTTTTATTGAAATTCCATCTTCCTTGATCTCAAGCAGTGATTCTTCCAAAGTAATCAAAAGGTGTTGCATTTTCACATTAAAAAAAAAAAATGAGTTTAAACCCTACTGAAACTGGAAGATTTTTGAGTAGGTAAAAAGTCCTGTTTTAAAATTTTTAAACTGAGAAGAGAATTCTTACAAATGATTTTTATCATTTTGGTGACAAAATCGCAACTACAGTAACATTTCAAAACTTGCATTTTCACCTGCTGTCTCTGTAGTGTAAATGTCTTCTTGAAAGGAAATCTACTTCTTACTCACTGTTTAAATGTTATCTTGACCCTGGAGGGACAAAATTAAGTGTGTTTGTTATTTGGAAAACATCTGCTAGGTAACTTACTATCACAACCACTCATCGTCATAGAAGAGGTTAGCAAATTTGGGACACTTGCCTTTTTTAAAAAGAAAAATGAATAGCCAATGACACTGTTAGCTCTTTTAAGAATTTTGCCGCAGATAACTAGCACACTTATGTGTGTGATACAGAGGATTTTCATGGTCATTTTACATCTTTTATAGAATCCTGTACATGTTCTACTTTCTAAAGATCTTGTCTTTACTGCTTATACATATCCTATAGCAAGTAAATTGCAATATGTTACAATAAGTGGAACGATTACAAATAAGACACGTGCCACTGTCAGCCACTGAATTCTGGATCTTCTCTCCAGATTCCCTGGTTTGTGATATGTGACTGTCTGGACTGAGTTGATGTATCAGGGTGTCAGTATGGTTTATTAAGCTTAACTTCTTTATTTTTTAGATTACACTATAAACAGAGATTCTGACTTTTTCCCTCCATCTCTAGGATTTAATGCTCTCCTTAGGGCATACTATATTTCTTTTTTGAGACCCCCTAGCTCTGTATCAGAGCATAGGAGGCCCTCAGATTTGACTCTTACCTACCTCTCCAAACTTATTTCTTGGCATGAGCCTGTCTTGTACCATGTACTCCAGCCAACTCCAAACTGCTTTTTTTGTTCCTTAATGTGCCACATTGTCCCCTCTGCCTAGAATGTTATTCTCTTATTCCTCTTCCGCTCCTCCACTATGTTCTGTAGAACTCAGGGGTCTGTAAAGAGCCTCTCTATGTCTCTCAACCCAACCTCAAGTTAGGTATCTTTCTTTGTGCTCATCGAGTATTTGGTGTATGACTCTGACGCTGCATTACTGGTATTTTATTATATTTATGCCTCTCTACCACCATACCCCAAGTTCTTTGAGGGTAGAGACCAGGTCTTAACCTATAGTTTAGAGATGTTTATGACTACGTTAATACCAGTTACTTGCTTCACATCTGCTACCATAAAGTTTCTCTCTGAGAGAGAGGGTTGATACACTCACTCATGCCTGTGAAGATTACTGTATAGTCTGTTTTAAAATCCTGCCCCTTCTACAGAAAACATGCAATATTAAATCTTCTATTCAGGCTCCCTTTTTCTTTTAACTTGATATATATTTCTGATCTCTTTTTCAATAGAGATATGTATATGTTTATTTTTCTTTTATTTTATTAACCTCCTAATCTTTTTTTTTTTTTTTTTTGGCTTTGCAGGCTTTGGATGGATTTTTCTTTGTTGTGAACTGTGAAGGGAGAATTGTGTTTGTGTCAGAGAATGTGACCAGCTACTTGGGTTACAATCAGGAGGAATTAATGAATACCAGTGTCTACAGCATACTACATGTGGGGGATCATGCGGAATTTGTGAAGAATCTGCTCCCCAAATCACTAGGTATAAAACAATGTTTTTTGAAAAGAATATGAACTCTCTGTAGCTTTCTTTTCCATTATGCAATTATTATATTTGTAGTACATAGTATTATTCTAGAATATGTTATAACATATTAAAAATATTTAAATTTCATTTCGGCCTGATATGTAAATATGAAGAGAGAGTATCCTCAAATAGTTGATAGAGAGCACTCCTTTTATCCTCATCCTCTCGCTATGCCCTAGTCATATGACAGTAGGAAGAAGCAGAGCAGTCAGCTGCCACGAGAAGCTCCTGCTTGAAATTACCTTTGTTTTCAATTTTGATTATGTCCAAGAAAGAGACAAATGTATATCCTTCCCACCACCCTGCTCCAAAGATAAAAAGGAGGGAGGGAGGAAGGAAGGGGAAAATATTCTGTCATATTATGTATGGATTAAAATGAACATTTTTGGATATAAGTGGTTTCAACTCAGAAGTTTCCAGTATGGTTGGACAGATTGTTTGCTGACAAAGGAGCCCAGCTGAGAGGACGGATGGGGTCTGATTTCCAACCTCTGTTCCATTTGCTAAACCCTGTGCCTGTTGCTTAGCCTGTGCGTGCGCTAAAGTAAGGGGAGGGCCTTGAGTAGAAATTCTGTATAACTAAACTACACATGCAAATAAAATGTTATCTGTAGCTCTTTATTTTCTATACTGTTCACTCAATAGAATGGAAGTTTTATTTCTTCTTTGAAAAAGAGTAGTGTGTTTATGGTACCTGAGGGCCTGAAATGATTATTTCTATTAAAATCACTAGTTTGATATTTGAATTATCAAGGGGTCTTCTGTGTTTTGTTACAGAATTTTAGAGCATGAATGACTTGAGAGATAATATAGCAGATTCCTTTATTTTAAAGATGGTACAAAGATAAAGTAATTAACCTAAACCTCACCGCTTGCTCATAACAAAACCAAGACTCCTTCCTCCAGTATAGGTTTGTTTCCATGATTTCCTCTAACAGTTACAGGCTGATGAGATACTAAAAAGGAAGGAGGTTCAGTGCAGAGGATAAAGTAAGAAAACTGTCGCAAATAGCAAGAGAAGAGCCTTAAAAACCCTCTTACTGCCACCATGGTTTGAATAGAACATTGTTAACTGGGCAGTGACCCATCACACAGTGATGATTACATGAAATATACAGACATCTTTTCTATAACTGAATTCAGTTTTTTAATACCAAATCAGGCAACATTTATGTTTTAACAATCATTTTTATATAATAACTTACTTTTTTAATTTTTTAGAGAGGGAGGAAGTGAGGCAGAGGGGTACAGAGAGAGAGCGGAAATCTTTTTTTTTTTTTTCCAAAGATTTTATTTATTTATTTGACAGAAATCACAAGTAGGCAGAGAGGCAGGCAGAGAGAGGAAGGGAAGCAGGCCTCCGGCTGAGCAGAGAGCCCAATGCAGGGCTCAATCCCAGGATCCCAGGATCATGACCTGAGCCAACTGCAGAGGCTTTAACCACTGAGCCACCCAGGCACCCTGAGAGAGCAAGAGTCTTAAGCAGGTTCCATGCCCAGTGAGGAGCCCGACACTGGACTTGATCTCACGACCCTGAGATCATGACCTGAACTGAAATCAAAAGCTTAACCAACTGAGCCAACCAGGCATCCCAATTTTTATGTAATAACTTATTGACTACCCACTATATTTGCGGGTGAGAAGAATGGTTTGTGAAAAGAATGGTCATTAAGAAGCCAAGGTTGGTCTCTTTCTAGTTTAAATATTTTTTTGAGTCACAGTCTCCTTTGAGAAACTTTGAATCCTCTCCCCAAAAAGGTGCACATTTTGACAAGCCCATCCTTAAGAATACATACCTGCCAGGTTAAAACTCCTGCTTCACAATGGGTCTCTGGTTTCCAATCATTTTTTCATTTCCAGGGTGTAACAGAAACAAATGGAAAAGTGCATTAATTAACTGCTATAAAAAAATCTGAGTAAGAGTGTGAGCTATTATTTTTTGTCTTTAACTTTTTTTAAAGACTGCTAAAGAATTAGGAATACGTTAGGTCTTATTTTTGAGGGGGGGACATCCTATACAATCTCTTAGAAATTTTGCACTTTTTGTAATTGGTAGACATTAAGATTTGCTAAGGAAGATAAGTATCCTGTTGCCTCAGGATAATGTTAAATGCGAAGAGATCTGTCTTTAATCTGAATATCTAATAAAGCAGATGGCTAAATGTATGTCTTTGTATCCTCAGAGTTCTTCACCCTATTCGCAGACATATAATCAGTTTTTCTTCCACAGTAAATGGAGTTCCGTGGCCTCAGGAGGCAACACGACGAAACAGCCATACCTTTAACTGCAGGATGCTAATTCACCCTCCGGATGAGCCAGGCACCGAGAACCAAGAAGCGTGCCAGCGCTATGAAGTCATGCAGTGCTTCACTGTGTCACAGCCAAAATCAATTCAAGAGGATGGAGAAGGTAAAACAAAGGGTGATTTTAAGGGCTTTGCTCGCTTTTTCCATGGCTTTAAAGATCAGGGAGGTAATTGATTATAAACAGCCTTTTTCAGATAATAATTTTGGCTACTATATTATGCATCATAGTGGTGATTCAGCTTACTGTGTTATTTCCCAAAACTTAAGAAAGTTGCCAACATCTAGAATCACCCCTTTAAAATGCCCCCACGCTCTCGGTTTTAAGCTGGCATTCCCACTAAAATGTCAAATTCAAACCAACTTGCTGCCTAGAAATAAGAGACGTAGCTAACTGCTGCCAGTTGGAAATGTACCAGATGCAGCAGGCTGTTGAACAGCTCTGATTTTTAGAAAGTTTCAAGTTTAGAGTGTGGGGAACATTGGAGAATAGAGTTAGCATTTTTGAGGCCATACAAGGTAATTTACAAGAAGAAAGCGTATGAGCAGAAGAAAACACAGCTGAAGCTCTAATACGAACATGGTATCAACATGGCATTCGTCAAGTATATGATAGAGGATGAGTTCTGCACGTGAGCCAGTCTGAGCTAAGTAAAGAGCACCACAAACTGGAAACTGGAGTAAGGACTGGGGAAGGTAGAAGAGGAGAAATTAATCAGATACAAAGAAGGCCATGCATGTAGCAGGTTTCACCTGCAAATGGGTGCCACAGTCAACTGAGGATTTTTTACAAAATACACATGCCAGTGCCAGTCTGTCTGATATGATCGAAGTTCATGTTCAGCTGTGTAGCACTCAAAAATATTGGAAATGGGACTTCGAAAAAATTTGGTTACCAGCAATTTTATTTCTAGTATTATATTATTAGATCAGAGTGACTCCAGTATTGGGTCCTATAACATGTGTTGTTTTATGGAAACCATTAATGGAAAATGATGGATGTGAACTGTTTTCTGCCCTCTCTTCTTCAACTTCCCTTTCTTGTTTTGGCAGATTTCCAGTCATGTTTGATTTGTATTGCACGGCGATTACCTCGGCCTCCAGCTATTACAGGTGTAGAATCCTTTATGACCAAGCAAGATACTACAGGTATTTACTGCAGAATTCAGAATTTACATCCAAAATTTTGTGTCCTTCTGTTGTCTGCTATTCAGCTTCTGGTCACTCGTCTTAAACAGAATACATTTTAAATGATGGTCTTGATCCTGGGCACTTTATATTTCATTGTATTAATTTTTTTTTTAAGATTCTACTTTTAAGTAATCTCCATTCAGCATCAGACTCAGCCTCACAACTCCAAGATCAAGAGTCACATGCTCCCCCAACCAAGGCAGCCAGGCACCCCATTTATCTTGTGCATTCTAGATGTTGTAATCATTGTCATGGGCAGGGCGCTGGGGAGAACATTATAACTATTCACATACTGTTTTGGTTATAAATTATTTTTCATAATCATGGAATAAGATTCTTAAAGAAATTTGGCAAGGTAGATGTACATATAATTATTTTTAAATGGTGCTTTTAAAATTATGCTTCAGTGGATCTGGCTATTTCTTTTTCCTCTCCTCTTTTTCTTTAAATGTATTCAGCACATACTGATTAAGTGCCTGGAAGTGCCTGTCACTGGGTGTGAGATGGGAAAAGGCAAACCAATAGGGAGAACCTGTTTTTAAATTAGCTGGTGAACCAGTGCCTATCGGAGGAGCTGATATTGAGCCCTAAGCTCCAAAAGATGAGGAGGAGCCAACTCGCAAAGTGTGGAAGGGGCGGCAAGGAGGGTCACGGTGCAGCCTGAGAGCTCCTGATTGAGGAAGGAGAGCTAGCTGCAGAGGCCTGTGGGAAAACAGACAAGTGCATGAGAGGAACCGAAAGAAGGGCAGCAGTGCCCAAAAGTGAGTGCCAGGAAGGAAGGCCCTCTTTATAAAGGCCTGCTTCATATTTGATTTTTAGCCAAAACAAATTGTTATTGTCCTTTACAATTTTCTATAGTATTTTTCATATGTTATATAATCCTATCTTCACTTTAACACATCAAGTTTCATACTTTCACATCAGAGTTACTTAGGTATCAACTACTTCTCTTTTTTTAAAATAAGGATAGATATCTCAGAGACATTTTTTAGCAGATCAAGATTTTAAAAATCATTTCTACTGGATTTTATTCTTCGTGAAAGTTTAGATTTAAAATACTTTTTGACCCTTACCATTATTTATAACATTTATTAATATTTGTTACAATATTTACTAGTTTTTTAGTCCCAGAAACTTAATATTCCTATTGTGTGCTTTCATTCTTGTGTTTTTAAAGATAAGCTCCCAGCTGCTCTTACTGAAGAGTAGGTGGGGATAAATTAGCATGAATAATAGAGTATAGTAAAGAGAATGTCTAGGACTTGGAGATACAGCATCTGCGCATGGTAATTATCCTTTACCATAACTTTCTTCCTTCCCTTTTGAGTCTACCATCTACATGTCCTTTTCCATTTCCCACCCATGTACAGCTCTGGAAAAACTGAATAATCTTTATTAAAAACCAAAAATACTAATGCATGGGGAAGAATAGGGTTTACTGAAAAATATAACTGGTCTTTTGCGTCCATAAGACCAAGTAAGGGCTTGTGAGCAGAATGAAAGCTTGCTGGAAAGAGTGGAAGTCCGGTCACTGAATAAATGTGGGAGATGAAGGAGGCCTGAAATTTATGAGGATAATTTAGGAACAGTGTATTTCAGCTTCTCCTCATATTGCATTTCTATACATTGAATCTTAAATTGGATTTTTTAAAAATTTATTTGAGAGAGAGAGAGAGAGAGCATTACAAGCAAGGCGAGAGGCAGAGGGAGAGGGAGAGAAGCAGACTCTGCTTCTGCTTCATGACCAGAACTAAAATCAAAAGTCAGACCCTTAACTGACTGAGCCACTCAGGTGCCCCGTAAATTGGATTATTTTAAAGAAGACTATATTTTCCCATAGGAATAATGTTATTACTGGTAGTTTTGTTCCTGACCAAGGACCCAGCATTAAAATCTTAGATGTACCTGATTTTAAAGTAGATGTGTATAAATTTAAAAATTAAGCTCTGAATCAAATAATAATTATAAATCTAGAGAGAACCTCAGAGATCATGGACTCTAGCCCACTCATTTTACAAAGGATAGAATGGTGCCTTTCCAAAACCATACAGCTAATTGGTGAGAACAGACATCGATAGGCCCTAATATATAGCTCTTCCTTTATATTGCATTGCCTTCTACCAAAGCACTATTACAAGGACATCACTGTACTGTACACACTTATTACATAGAAGATACCAGAGGAAATGTAAAATATAAAAAAAATAGAAAGGTGGCAAAGAAATATAAAGTGTTCTTAAAATGTAAATAACATTTTATTGTATCATCAAAATATATCATTGATTTAGATAAAAAAATAATAAACCAGTTGCAATAAGTATTAGATATTTAATTCCTTAAATTTTAGTAGTACTTTTAACTCTCCATAGAGTTACATCACTTTTAAAAGTGGTTCCCATCCCTTAAAAAAAAAAAAATCATCTGCCAAGAAATGTTGAACAGTGGCTTACTAGTTGGATTGGTTAGTTAAACTTTTCTCTAGCAAGCAGAGGACTCGAAATCAACCCATTCATGATCCTCTTCTAAGATAGTCACTGCGTTACCTAGTCATTTGTTACCATTGCTGATAATTTAATCACTTTCTCTCCTCTGATCATGCAGTTCTAGGCTCTTGCTTTCTTGTGGTTAGTACTGACATGAACACCTACCCCTCCCTTTGTCATTGCATCTGAGGAGCATAGTTGTGTGTGAAGACCCTGTGACAATCAATTCTCAGCTATAACCAACTCTTGACCTCTGATGTAATAAGAGACAAAGATTAAATAATTATAATTCTTAGAAAATCCAGAATTGGTTGTAATTACAGCCAAGTGTTCACCAGGCTTTTCCCAAATCATTCTTAAATAACAAAATTCCTTTAAGTTTAAATTTTTTTCTTTCTACCATTTACATTTACGCCAAGACTTGGGCAACAGCCTTATCAGACTGATTCAGATGTATCAGATTCAAGACCCTGAGTTAAAGAAGCCTAATAAATTCCAGGCAAGCCAAGTGTAATACATAAAGAAGGAATTAGTTAAAATGAGGATGCACAAATAGTACAACAGATTTGAGTCTGTTGTGAGAAGAGGGAAGATAAGGAAAAAAATCAGCAATTCACCAAAGAGGAAAAAATGAAAAATTCTCAACCTCATTCATTGGAAAGTACAAATTTAGATCATAAACATTTTCTAGCTACTAATTGTAAAAAATAAAGAAGCCTGACAATACCCCAAGTGATGGAGAGGATGTTGGATTAAGAGTAGCTCTTATATAAGTTTCTGGGGAACAGTTTAATGTTATAAAGTTGAATATTCACATAACCTATGACTCAGCAGTTCTGTCCTATGTCTGTACGCTAGAGAAGCTGTCACACACATGCACCATGGAAAATGTAGATAGTGTTCACAGCAGCATTCATTGTAATATCAAAAAACGGGATACAATTTAGATGTTTCTTGACGGGAGAATGTAAAAACAGAGGGATGTGACATGTGAGGAGTACACACATAATGGAATGGAATAGGTAATATTCCAGTTCTGAAGTTGGTTGGTGGGTTTGCAAGTTTTCATTTATTAATCTAACTCTATACATGTATATATCTTGCCTATATTATTTTGTGTTAATATAAGATTGCATAAAAATCTGGATAATCCCAAACTGGATTAATTGGCCCCTGGTTAACTAAGGAATAATTTACCTGAATTCTTCCATAGCCATCTAGGAAATTTGTTGAAGTACGGTAATAATAGCAAGTCACTACTACGGTTTATGAAGCATATATTCTGTGTGTAGAATATCTAGCCAATCTTAATGCTGTTATGTTTTTTCTGATTTAACTTTGATTGCCTTCAGTCTTTGTTAAATGAAGTGTTATCTACAGCCCAAGAAGATAGGTAGAAAAGGAAAGTTTTGCTTACTTTCTTATATTCTCTTCACTTAGTTACTGGAAATTAATTTAAACCAAAATGATGTATTTCATCTCTGTCTCTCCTTTCCCAATAAATTATCTAGTCATTAGTAGACAGAGAGTAGAATCCAGAGAGCAAACCAGAGGAGTTCAATTTGCGTTAGTCTCTGCAGCTTCAGGTCCTTATGGCATGACTTTAATACTTGACTGGGATTGAATTTTAGAATATGAGATGCTAATACACACTCCAAGGCCAAAACAGTTTTTTATTATCATGTAAGTGATACACTCTGTTACCATATGTAATAAAAAAAATTTTTTTAAGATTTTATTTATTTATTTGACAGAGATTACAAGTAGGCAGAGAGGCAGGAGAGGGAGAGAGGAGGAAGCAGGCTCCCCGCTGAGCAGAGAGCCCGATGTGGGGCTCCATCCCATGACCCTGAGATCATGACCTGAGCCGAAGGAAGAGGCTTTAACCCACTGAGCCACCAGGCGCCCCACCATATGTAATAAAAATTAATAGTGTTTATTAATGCTTCTGTCCATAAGCATTTAGGGGCAGAAACAAATTTCTTAGATGTAGTTGTCGATTTTGAAATATGGGTGACTTATATGAAGAGGCTATCACAAATGGAAACTTTCATTCTTCATGTAGGTAAAATCATCTCTATTGATACTAGTTCCCTGAGAGCTGCTGGCAGAACTGGCTGGGAAGATTTAGTGAGGAAATGCATCTATGCTTTTTTCCAACCTCAGGGCAGAGAACCATCTTATGCCAGACAACTGTTTCAAGAAGGTAAAGTTTTCTTCTCATAATGATTTTCATTAACCTTACTTTTTATTAATACTGAAGTAATTTACATAGAACTTATGGCTTGATAAGTATTTTCTCCAAATTACAGTTTTTGCAATAATCGGTTTTAGGAAAGGAAGAAATGGGTAAGCAAAGTAATTCATGAGTGGATCCTGAATTTGGGATGCACATTTTAAAGAACAGGGTATCATGTGGTGGTCACTCACTCACTCACTCACTCATTCGTTCATTCATTCATTCAGCAGACATGTATCAAGTTCCTCACATACATAGAACACTATGTCAGGTGGCAGGGATATAGTGATGACTAAGAAGCAGGGTTTTGCCCTCAAGGAGCTCAAAATATATTAGGACAATATATAACTTTAAAGATTAGTGTGATATGGGCTTATACCCAGAGGTGTAACCAAAGAAGAAAAAAATTACTTCTGACTTGGAGGACCAGGGATGGCTTCAGAAAGGAAGTGATAATTTCATCTGATTTTTGAAGGTCATTCCCAGGAGGGACAGGCATGTGAAAGGGCTTCTAGATAATACAGAAATCTGTATCACACAGGTTTACTTTATTACTGTTATGGTACCTGTATCACCTGACTCAGGTTGAAGTTTCAAGTTAAAAATATGTCATATGAGATTAATAATTGTATAGATGCTATATGGTACTGTGGGAGATAAATATACTCTCTGCCCTTAAGGAACTTAACAGTATTACAGGAAACAGGGAAAATTATTTGAGAAAGTTCATAGAGTTTCGAGGTGAGGATTTTGATATACTTTAAAAATATTGTCACGTAATTATGTTAGCCTAATTCTCCATTCCCTCTATAATTTATTCTCTATTCACTAACAGTTTCTTTGTGAAAGACTCTTTGTGTGATTCTTCCTGAAAAATAATTTTAAAATGTTTTTCATTATTCCATCATCCTTCTTAATTTTAACATTTTCCTGTAACATTAGGTTTCCTAACTTGACAGATGATTTTCCATTCGTTACATTTTAACATCCAGGTGGTATGTGGATAGGAAGCAGCTTGATTTTTTTTTTTTTCCAAGAAGCCATCTATATGAGTCTCACTAATCTGGTTATTCGTGGGACAACTTCCTATAGACTAATAGTTCTCCAGTGGGCCTCTTGCTACACTGATACTTTCCCCAAAGATGGTATTTCAGAGGATAGGACCAAGAACCTACATGTTTTAAGTTTTCAGGCAACCCTGAAGTACATCAGGTTTGGAAACCGTCACAACAACCAGCTAATGCCATTTACTGGTTGCAGACTTTGTGAGTCCCTCTTGCTAATAATGGCACTTGACTTTTACTTAAGTTTGAGACTCAGAGCACTCTCTCCATTTATTGCTAAAAATGCTGAAGTATATGATGCTCTTTGGTTTTTACCTTAACTTTATAAGTTGGGCCTTCCAAGACTGTACGTGAAAGACTTTTAGTTTTATTTGCCTGTAATTTCCATATACTTGCACCAAGGGAAAGCAGATCTAGATTATTGTCTTACTGTCTGACTAGGTTCCCTGTAGATGTGACTGAACCACAGTTGATGTGTTTCTAAACCATTAGAATTCTCTATAAAACAGGTTGGTTAGAGTTAGAACAAGTAACTATCATTAACATATGAAGTAAAACAATTTAGAGTAGAATGTAAAGAAATATAATTCAATACCTTTTCCCCATTAGTCATTTCTTCATGTCCTTTTCTTCCACTTCTTTGGGGGAAGAAAACATTCCTCAATAGAGATAACTTGTATTTTTCTCAACACTGTTGTGCAGAGTTCACGTGACTCTGATGATATAGTTTTGTAGATTCGGGGCCATTTGCCTAACAGTGTTCATGGACTTGGACTAAATACGTCTTTTTCTGATATTTCATGCTCAGCAGTGTCTAACCTGGTAAGAAAACGGTGGTCCATGAAACACTCTTATGGGGATCATCTGTTAAAGATGTTGCCTGCTGAATTCAAATCTCCTGTGAGGGCCCAGGTATCTGAACTTCCAAAGGCAGTGCTTAAGTACATTGAGTGTGAGATCCATTGGGTCCTCTCAGAGTTGGGGGAGGTGTAAAACTCTGTAGTGATGGAGTCTGTCTTTTTTTTATTTCCCTGCCCATTAAATTACTCTTTGAAGACAGTGACTGGTAGAAAATCCTAAAATGCATTAACCTTTAAGTTAGTTCTTAGCTTAACTTTTCAGCTGCTTTTGACAGAGACAGCTTTTAAAGGAAGTTTACCATTTTATTTTCTGGGATCAAATTTGAAGAAAAACAAAAACAAAAAAGAACCTCACATTTCAGCCAAAAAATATGTGGGCATTCAGCATGAACTAGAATACAACTGTGGTTCTCCAGTGAGATTAGGGGGAAATGGGTATCAGCATCACCTGAGCAACTTTTTAACTAGAGGAGGTCTGTGTAGGTGTATACAGTTTGAAAAAGTTTCCCAGATTCAGTTCAATTGAGAGCCATTCCTTTAAGAAGGGTTTAGATTAAATACTTCCCCAGGGTCCTTGATAACATTCATCTAGGCAATTGTTAAACCAGATTTCTGGACTCCACCCCCACAACTGAATCAGAGTCTATAAGCTAAGGTGCTTTCTTACAGAGAAGTTTGGAAAACATCAACTTACATTCCACAAGATATTAATAGCTGTAACTAAGGAATGTTTCATGCTGAATTAAGTTTGGGGAATGTTTCAGTCTCCCATTCTTGAGAATTCATAAGACATATAAAGGATTTAAGTTTCTGGGAGGTTCTACCATGAAGGTACCTGTTTGACTTTGTTATCTAGACTTATTTTTCCGCAGAGTACTTATTCCTGTAGGACATCTATCAGCATTTAGGGAGAGTAGCAGAAATGGGAATATTGTTCTATATAGCCTAGGAAAGTTTTATGAAAGTTTTGCTCACCTATTATCAGTGACATAATGGATCATCATTGTTTTGTCTTTGAGAGATGTCCATGATATTTTGTTATATTGGAAAATAGTCTCCAAAAGCCCAGCGGATATAGTACCATCTCACTCTTGGATGTTTGTTTATCCAGTTCTAGAGGATTCACAAAATATGCACAGTGGTTATCTCCAAATGATGGTATTACAAATGGCTTTATCATACTCTTTGTTCATTTTTCTGTTATCTTAACGTTATAATCACAAAATAAAGTTATTTTAATTAAGAAGATGGCAAGACGGTTGGAAGGAGTTTATAGTATCAAGAAGTTTGGGAGCATTGTGATAAAACATAAATACCCATTTATACCCATATGAATGATTAACCAGAATGTTCTTTGAGACTTGTGCAATGTGGTTAATTCCATGGTCCATATTAACAGAGTTAACTGAAAATCTTTTTTTTTTTTTGGTCAGTCTTGTTGAAAATATTTAAAATATGAATTTATTTTTCTTTTTGAGAAATTTTGATATATTGAATAGGGTTTACTTATTAGTAATTGAAAATCTTAGAGCATCTAAGGGTAATTCTTCTTCTTTACCTTAATTAATAACTTTTTAAGTTGCATTCTTTCTGCATATATTTAGGGAAATACAAAAGGAAAAAGAAATCTCTACGGGCATTGCCGTGTAATACCCTACCACACATTTTATACCTGCCCATTTAGTTAACATCAGTAAAAACATCCGTAAAAAGCATACTTGTTGAGGTTATCTTGGCAGCAAATTAGGTGGAGTCAGAAACCCAAATAGCTCTACTCTAGAGCTGCTATAACCGGAGAAAATGGTGTCCTTTGCTTCATAGCTCTTTTGAGGCCTATTCTGGAGGGGAAAGCAAAACAAAAAAGTTGTTATTTTAAAAGTTTCCCAGAAGAGTTTCTGGGGTGTCAGTAATACCACATCAATACCATCCCTCCCCACTAAGTGTTCTAAAAATTTTAGAAATGGACACAGGAATCAGGGATCACAATACTAGCTAGCTATATACCTGACAAAACTAGTTTGCAAAACAAGGCCAGGACCTGTGAACAACAACATTCCCATAAACCTTGAAATCCACTTGTAGGGAATATTTGGTGTGTGGAACAAATGTTTATCCAGCCATCTTATAAAGAACTGTGGCTTCCTTATTCATGTCTTAATTCAAAATATCAATGATTGTTATACAGGATTGAAGCTATTGGTGTGAATACTATCTAGGGATTGGCTGAATATGTGTATGACTCGGGACATAGGTACTTTGCTTTTTCTTTACTTGGATTTTTCTTTGGTGTTTATTCAGGAAATATTCATTCGGTACCTGCTATATACTAGGCTACATACTAGATATTACCTCATAACATTATTGGCTCAGTTTTAGTGATGCTGGGTGAAGGTTAATTTGCATTACAAAGTCCTGAAGTTGTAAATGACAAAGTCAGAGTTCAAGCCTGACTCTGACTTCTAGGCGCTTTTTTTTTTTAATTGATCCATGCTACCTTCCTGTTTACCTTTCCATCTGAAAATTAAGCACCAAAAAGAATTTTAATTAGCTGGATAGTCTTTTTTTTTTTTTTAAGGATTTTATTTATTTATTAGAAAGAGAGTGAGTGCACACAAGTGCGAGTGCCCAGGGAAGAGGCAGAGGGAGAGGGAGAAGCAGACTCCTAGGGGACCAGGGAGTCCCACATGGGCTCAATCCCAGGATCCTGGGATCATAACCTGAGCCAAAAGCAGATGTCTTAAATGACTGAGCCACCCTTGTGCTCCTAGTTAACTGGATAGTCTTAATTAAGTTCTAATAATTAAAGTTTTACTATAGTTTATCTTACCTTTTTTCCTTCTCAAAGGAAAAGGAGTGTATGAATTATGACTTATGGTTATAATTATGAATTATGACTATGAATTATGATGTGTGCTAAGTCACACATTATCATCCAAAATAAATAATCTTAACTTCAAAACTTAGAGTGTAGTAATTTCCTTATATAAGTTAATAGGGGTTCTTTATTTTGGAATTTTTACTAGTTGAGATAGATAGAGTCCCAAGTTAAGACAGCATGGTTACCAAAGGGTCAAGTATATTAATGTTCCCATGCATGTCTGAGTTTCTAGTTCTTTCTCACTTTATAGGGCTTATCAACAAATCAAGAAATTTCTTTCCATTAATTTTCATTACAAAAGTTGAGTCCAGATTTCTATGAGAGCAAGAACATAAATTGAGATATAAGAACACAGCTAAGATCTGAAATCTGTCCTTTAAAGAAATGTTATGGTAGTTGATCACAAGTCAATATTAATCTATTTACATGAGATTCAAGTTGAGGGTCCGTCAGAAAGTACTTACTAGGTGACGTTATATGCAAAGCATCATACAAGATTCAAGGAGAGTGGAAAACAAAAATGGGACACAGTATTAGCCCTTATGTTTATTTTAACTGATGAAGAAGAAGTGTGTAAAGTTATCTACCTCTTATTTAAAGTGACACAGAGGAAATGTTTAGGAAGCAATGAAAAATGAGATTGGAAATGTAAGTTGAAGCCAGATTGTATGTATGTATACCAAACTGTCCAGTATGGGAGACATCAGCCACCTGTCGCTATTGAGTAGTTGAAATTTGATGTGGCTGAGAAACCGAATTTAAAATTTTATTTAATTTTAAATTTAAATAGCCCCATGTGGCTGGTGACCATGTAGCTCAAAAGTGAAGAGCCAGTATTTTCCAGCAGGATGGGGAGACCCTAAAGAGCATTAAGAAATGAGGAAGGAAGAGACAAAATGGCATAAGCAAAATAATGTGAAAAATATTGTATCTTGCCTGGCCCTTTATATAATATAGCTTTATCATTATCCCAGGTTAATAACTTATCTTGAAATTCTACTTTTTTGCTGTAGATGTATCTTCCAAAATATACTATTAAAAACATTTAACAGTTTGGAATCATTAAATTTTTTAGGGTTTTGCTATAGCAAACATTTATTTATATCCTTATATAAAAATTATCCATTTCATTTAAGACTCTCTTTCATCAGTAATTATTTCATTAGGTACTAAATTTCTCCATGTGTTATATTTGGTAAATGTGCCAGTGATCTGGCTGAAATTGCCAGATGGGTAAGGAATGTGGTTGGTTGGACATCAATCGTAATCCTTTCCATTAAGCTTATATCCTAATTTTGGTACCTAGTCTGATTTATAGATTTATAACAGATTATGCTCTCTTCAGTATATAAGGTATACCCAAAGCAGTAAAAGAGAGTATGTCTTCTCTTAAAGTAATACATAGTTTCAAAAAAATATTTATTAATTGGTCATTTTAAGTCTTTTTAACATGTCTTTAAAATGTAATAGAAAGGCTTTCTGAAATGTCTTTGAAAAACAGTACTAACATTCATTACAGGCTAAATCATAATAGTCATTTGTGCTAGTAATTCTTGTGTTTCTGTGAATGTGATTTTTAACCTTGTTATAGCTGAATCCACCTATTAAATCTTTAATAAAATAGAACTTTATTACATGGCTAAAACATCAGTGACATTTTCTTACTTAGTAGTCTGGTATAACCTGTATATATCTAATAAATACTTACCAGTATGGTTAGATTTTTGTCTGCTATTAATAAATCTTTAAGACAAAAGTAAATTATGTTGTTTATATAGTGATTTGACTGCCTTAACCTAGTTTTTGTTTTTTATATTAATCATGATCGGCTTTATCTTAATTTTCTTTCTACACTAAATTCAAACATAAAAAATAATATGTGAATACACTAATTTGACAGACCTCAGTGGTTCACATTCCTGAGTGAAAAATTAAATGTGAATTTCAGTTACGTGACTCCACAAACTAATAAAAAAAATGGAGGGTGAATTTTATATTATATGAATTATATCTCAGTAAAGCTGTTGAAATATCAGCCAGAGAAAGGACCAAAAAAAAAAAAAACAAAAAAAAAAAAACAACTTGTTAGAGATAATTCTGAAAGGGAGAAGGTTACTTCCTGGTATTTTTAATGGACACTTAATAAAATTTGAAGAACTGTCCCATTATGGGGAAAGATTAAGGTTGATTTTTTTTCCTGGTTTGAAGTTTCTTCGTCATTTTAACTTATATGAGGAGGCACTCATTCAAGTAGTACTGAATTAAAACTTGTCATCAAGTGGTCTATTTTAACCAGAATCATTTCCCCTCACCCATCAGATACCTGCTTTGTCTGAACTATTCTTTATTTGGAGTCTGAGCAAGCAGCTGTTAGGAGGGCATTTAAAATGAGGTTCAAGGTAGAAATAAGGCTTGGTAACTCTCCTCTGCCCAAAGTACAAGTGTCAGAATTTTAACTAGGTTTTTCTTTTGTTTGAAACAGTGATGACTCGTGGCACTGCCTCCAGCCCATCCTATAGATTCATATTGAATGATGGGACAATGCTTAGCGCCCACACCAAGTGTAAACTTTGCTACCCTCAAAGTCCAGACATGCAACCTTTCATCATGGGAATTCATATCATCGACAGGTACTACTTATTTGGAGAGCTTCATATGAAATAAGTCAGTTCACATATCTCTTCTTAGAAAAAAATTTTTAATACTCTTGATGGCTAGAAAGCAGAAATTCTAAATTAGGCATTAAGCTAGTGTGATGAGTATATAATCACTATATCCATACTGGGTTCTATAGTTTTTTTGTCTAACAATAATAGCCTTATTGTATAAAAAAAAAAAAAGAAGAAGAAGAAGAAGAAGAAGAGGAAAGAAAAAGGAACACAGGAAAGGTTAGGCTGAAAATATGTGTTTCAGGGGTAAAAAACCAAAAAGATGGCTAAAAATAGCCAGCTGTCCATATGTGAACTTTGCTCTTATAAAAAATTTCAGTTTGTTAATATTGTTATTTTTATTTTTAAAAGTGCTATATTCTCATTAGGGCAAACTCTATGGCTCCTGAGTTCAAGTTGACAGTTTCTCAAACTACAAGTCATTAAACTATCAACTTGAGATTTTTGAATGTCATTGCCTCTAATTTGTTCTCCTCTCTAAATACATTTTACATTGGTATATATGGTAAATTCATGGAACCATTCTTTTATCTTATGAATTATTCAAAACCCTACATTTGCAACTATTTAAAATGTAGCATTAAACAAAAACAAAGACATTTCCCCTCACTTCATCTTTTCCTCATCTGATATATTTGCTTATTGGAACATGGTAATACCAGTCACAAATCTGTTGTCATAATTATGGATTTGAGTAAAGAGCTCGATGAAAATCTGAATTCAGTATTCTGTTTTTTTTCTAATTTTAGTTTAATTTATGCTTGTGAGTGGAATTAGCACAGTTCTTTTTTTCATATTGTGATTTCTCTTTCAAAACATCTGCTATGTCTGCATATCACCCTTTTTAATTTTTACATCAGTGACACAGTATTTTCCTTACCCAGTCTTCCTCTTTGGAGTTGAAATACTTAAAAGCTGTAACAAGGGAGTCATGAATAAAAGACTTGTAAACAGAGGTGTGGGAAGTTTCTCTTTCAACCAAAAAAATTACTGTAATGTTAAGTATTTGTACTAAATTTTGAAAAGTTTAAAAGTACATATATTGGATTTTTTCTAAGGCCAAGAAGGATTTCTTTCCCATATAACTGAAACCATTATCCAATTTATGGGACCATGAGCACTGTTTCCTATTAAGCAGTGCTAATATTTCACAGTAGCACTAACAGTCCATTGTTTTTCCTTAATTTAAAGTCATACAGAAGCTCTTTACTTGATGGCTTACAATATTAATGAGGTTAATGGTCTTGGCTTATAATATGCATCATAAAAATATTTTAATGGAAACCAGTGAAGATGTTTGAATAATAATGTCTTTTCCCCCCCCTAGGGAACACAGTGGTCTTTCTCCTCAAGATGACACTAATTCTGGAATATCAATTCCCCGAGTAAACCCCTCCGTCAATTCTAGTATCTCGCCAGCTCATGGTGTGGCCCGTTCGTCCACATTGCCACCATCCAGCAACAACATGGTATCCCCCAGAGTAAACCGCCAACAGAGCTCAGACCTCCATAGCAGCAGTCATAGTAATTCTAGCAACAGCCAAGGGAGTTTTGGATGCTCACCTGGAAATCAGATTGTAGCCAGTGTTGCCTTAAACCAGGGACAGGCCAGTTCCCAGAGCACTAACCCCTCTTTAAACCTCAATAATTCTCCTATGGAAGGTACAGGAATATCTCTCGCACAGTTCATGTCTCCAAGGAGACAAGTTAGTTCTGGAATGGCACCAAGGCCCAGGATGCCAAATAATTCGTTCCCTCCTAATATTCCAACATTAAGCTCCCCTGTTGGCATGACAGGTACTGCCTGTAATAATAGTAACCGATCTTATTCAAACATCCCAGTAACATCCTTACAGAGCATGAATGAAGGACCCAATAACTCCGTTGGCTTCTCTGCCAGTTCTCCAGTCCTCAGGCAGATGAGCTCACAGAATTCACCTAGCAGATTAAATATACAACCAGCAAAAGCTGAGTCCAAAGATAACAAAGAGATTGCATCCATTTTGAATGAAATGATTCAGTCTGACAACAGCTCCAGTGATGGCAAACCTCTGGATTCGGGGCTTCTGCATAACAATGACAGACTCTCAGATGGAGACAATAAATACTCCCAAACCAGTCACAAACTGGTGCAGCTTTTGACAACGACTGCAGAGCAGCAGTTACGCCATGCTGATATAGACACAAGTTGCAAAGAGGTCCTGTCCTGCTCAGGCTCTTCAAGCTCTGCCTCTGCTAACTCTTCAAGTGGTTCGTGCCCCTCCTCTCATAGCTCGCTGACAGAGAGGCACAAGATTTTGCACCGGCTCCTCCAGGAGGGTAGCCCCTCGGACATCACCACTCTATCTGTTGAGCCTGATAAAAAGGACAGTGCATCGACTTCTGTGTCAGTGACTGGACAGGTACAAGGGAGCTCGAGTGTAAAACTAGAACTGGATGCATCGAAGAAAAAGGAATCAAAAGACCATCAGCTCCTACGATACCTTTTAGATAAAGACGAGAAAGATTTACGATCAACTCCGAACCTGAGCCTGGATGATGTCAAGGTGAAAGTGGAAAAGAAAGAACAGATGGATCCTTGTAACACAAACCCAACCCCAATGACCAAACCGGCTCCTGAGGAAATTAAACTGGAGTCCCAGAGCCAGGTAGGTAATCCCTCACTGCATGATGCACATTCACAGTTATTTGTTCCTTTTCATGTATTTTATGCCAACCATAAACCAGATTTGGATTCAGGCTATGTTTTGTCCTACCCTTTGGGCACGTGTTAAAAGGTTAGTATCATGGTTGAAGCATCAAGGGATGCCCTCAGACAAAGTGATTGAGAAATCACAGAGTGCCCTCTTTGCAACTTTGGAGGGCTGCAGTTTCAACGTGGCATTCTAAGCCAAGTGGAGATTTGCTTCTTTCTATAAAATCAGTTCACAACTTTGGAGAGTTTTAAATATACCTCTTCTGCCACCCTCCTCCCAACCCCACCTGTTGAGTCCAGCTCTTGGAAGTAGGACCCAGAAATTTGTATTTTTACGAAGCTCCCCAGGGAACTCTGATGGGTAGCTAAGTTGGGGAACCTCTGATGTAAGTGAAATGGGACAGAAGTGTGAGGAGGTGGGCAGGACAGCCTAGTCTGGCTTTCTTTGCTATTTAGTTTCCCTTGAAGCAGTTTTCTAAGGCTGTTTCTCTTTGCATCTGATTCTAATTACCTTTAACCTTTATCAGAATAGGGACTTTGAGATTCTGGGACTTTGAGTATTCTGAAATAGAAGTAAACATAAATAAACCTTTGCATAACTTGTTACAGATTAGGAACCTCTGTGTTCAGGCTGAGGTGGGGGTGGGGTGAAATTAACAGGCACCTTCATTTATTGAATAATTGCTCTGGACCCTGGAGGAATTTAAGAAAAAAAGAAATTATAGTCTCTCCCCGCTAGGAGCTTATAAATTATTTGGAAAGAATGTAGACAAGTATGAAATAGCTGAAAATGTATGTACAAAGCAACTTGTCAATGAGTTGTGAAACAGGGTTCACACTCAGTGTGCATTGGTCCTTCATTTCTTGAGCCAGCTTTATGTTCTGCCCTCCGGCATACTGCATTCTAGACACGTGGAAGTCCTTGCCATTCCTGGGATAAGCCATGTCTCTCCTAAGCATCTTCTGCCTTGCTCTCCTTTCTGTGTCTGCTGAACGTCTCATCCTTCACAAACCAGTTCAGACATCATCCCTCTAAAGCCTTCCCGACTGGTCCTCGTTAGACATTTCTTTCCTCTCTGCACTCCTAGTGCTCCATATTGTCTCTATGTACTATTTGTAATAACACTATTTTGGTTACTTCTGTATGTGTGTGATCTTTGAGGATAAGACTATCTCTCAAGTTTCTTGGTACAGGTAAACTAATACTATGTTTTTTTTTTTTGTTTGTTTTTGTTTTTTTTTTTTTAAGATTTTATTTATTTATTTGTTTGTCAGGGAGAGAGAGCGAGCACAGGCAGACAGAGTGGCAGGCAGAGTCAGAGGGAGAAGCAGGCTCCCTGCAGAGCAAGGAGCCCGATGTGGGACTCGATCCCAGGACGCTGGGATCATGACCTGAGCCGAAGACAGCTGCTTAACCAACTGAGCCACCCAGGCATCCCCCTAATACTATGTTTTTAAGCTGAAAAACAGCTTTGAATAATAACTACATTGAAACTCTCACTCTTTAAAATTAACTTAAGGGGCGCCTGGGTGGCTCAGTGGGTTAAGCCTCTGCCTTCGGCTCAGATCATGATCTCAGGGTCCTGGGATTGAGCCCCACATCGGACGCTCTGCTCAGCGAGGAGCCTGCTTCCTCCTCTCTCTTTGCCTGCCTCTCTGCCTACTTGTGATCTCTGCCTGTCAAATAAATAAATAAAATCTTAAAAAAATAAATAAAATAAAATAAAAATAAAAATAAAATTAACTTAAAAAGTCACAGCTATATAAAATAATGCCATTGTGTGCAATCCTGGTACATCTGTTTTAGCTTACATGGACATACATTTCTACTGAGTTTATGCCTATGAATGGAATTGCAAGATCGTAGGACATGTGTATGTTCATCTTGAGTTGATAACACCGGTTTTCCTAGTGTGTACAAAGAATGCCCTCTAGTTGTTCCATGTTGTTGCTAATATTTGGTATTGTCAGTTTTTTAATTTTAGCTATTCTGGGATCTGTGTAGTGATACTTAATAGTTTTAATTTACATTTCCCTAATAAATGTCTTTTTGATCATTTGGATATCTTCTTTTTTGAACTTTGTATTCAGGTGTCTTGCCCATTTTCCCAATACGTTGTCTTTTTCTTATTGACTTGTAAGAGTTTTTTATGTATTTTGGATGAGTCCTTTATTGGTTATTTATTTACAGACATCTTCTCTAGGCTTTGCCTTGCCTTTTCTTTCTTTCAGTGGTACTTGTGATGAAGTGAAGTTCCTTATTGTAATTGTAATGTAGTCCAATTTGTCAGTTTTTTCCTTTAAGATTAGTACTTTTTTGCACACATATAACAAAAGATGTGTTCAAAGATGTTCATAGTACCTTTGTTTATATTAGCCCCAAACTGGAAACACCCCCAAATCCAACACAGTAGAATGGATAAATATACTGTGGTATGTTCATACAGTGGGTTGCTATTTGAAAACAAATTAACTACTGCTACCTGTGACAAGATTCAGAACTTCAGAATGCAATGCTAAGTGAAAGGAGTCAGACATTTAGAAATATACATATAAATATATTTTTAAAAAATATAGATATATATTTCTGTTTAGACAGTCTAGAAGCATAAATTTTAGTTCAATTAAATATGAAACCCAAGCAGGAAGATATTTTATGTTAATGAACAATCTCAAAGTAATCATTAGTAGAATAATGTTGTGAAATAAAAGCCAATTTTCTCCTATGCATAACCTCAGACAAATGTAGGGATATCCTATCTAGTCTAGAAGGTAGGTTTCTTATTTTGTTAAATCCTCAAGTAGAAAGTAACCTTCCTGGGATCTTTGAAGCTGATATACTGTTTATAAAAAAATTTCTCAAAGCTTTATCAAATTATAAAGTTATATCAGTGTAAATTTATTTTTTATCCTATCCTAAAGTAAAATTTCAAAAGATTTTTAAAAATATGACAAAGAAAATCATCCACGATCAGCATAGCACAATATTCTTGACACTTCTTGCCAGTCTAATCTTTCTCCAATGCATAAATTTTATGCTAAAATATAGTAGACGGATGATATTGCATATTATCTTATATCCTCTGGAATAGTAATATCAAAAGCATCCAAACTGTTTTCCAGTAGCTCAGGTAATTTTACTGATCTTTAATTACTTCTTCTTTCTTCACTTTCTCATAGTCACACATAACTCATAGAGTATAAAGGAACAACTTTTTCTGCATTTATTCTAGTAAAGTATAGACTATATTTCCTCTAACTTTGGTTTCTGTTCTTAGTTTACAGCTGACCTTGACCAGTTTGATCAATTACTACCTACACTGGAGAAGGCAGCCCAGTTGCCAGGCTTATGCGAGCCCGAGAGGATGGATGGTGCGGTCACCAACGTAACCATCAAATCGGAGACCCTGCCAACTTCACTTCAGTCTACCACTGCCAGACCCACTTCCAGGCTGAATAGTATGTGTTGGAAGAAAACCTCATTTTAAATGTCTAATGATAATGTGCACTAGTGCTTTGTTTCTCAGCATTACTTCACAGATCATTTATTTGTTGAGAGTGAACTATTTTTGCATTAATGCCACCATAAATAATGTACAGTTACTTTTATACAGGTGAACTTCACTCATCATGAATATCTTAAGTTATAGTATAACTTCCATCTTTTTTTTTTTTTTAAGATTTTGTTTATTTATTTATTTGACAGAGAGAGAGAGAGAGAGAGATCACAAATAGCCAGATAGGCAGGCAGAGAGGGCGGGGGGGGGAGCAGGCTCCCTGCTGAACAGAGAACCCAATGAGGGGCTTGATCCCAGGACTCTGAGATCATGACCTGAGCCAAAGGCAAAGGCTTAACCCACTGAGCCACCCAGGTGCCCCAACTTCTATCTTTCTGTAATTAATGTTGAAGTAAAGAGTTGATGTTAAGGAGAGCAGTTTTGTGTGTTTTTACGCAAAACATTCCATGCAGGACTCTCAGAAATATAATATTAGTCATATTATATTATCTAAAGTGTCTCCCTTGAATGGAAAAAGGGATTTTGTGCTAAAATCCTGTGGGCAAATGCTGCATGGCACATATACCATTCTCCTATTAAAATTCCATGGTGCATATTAAAGGTTTTAAAAAGTCCTATGTTAAAGGTATCCGCTTTGATTTCTGTAATCCTGCATTTACCATACTTTCTTCATTATGGAATTCCTTTTCTCAAGTCATGTTACCCCCCTGGAGCACCATTTAGGAGGACTGTGTCGAGATGGATCACTGCTGCTCTAGCCTAAAGAGACACTTTAAAGTGTAACACTTTAAAGTGTAAAGACTGGGCTGTCAGGTTTTTTCATCTGCCAAATTTTTAAGTTGAAGATAATAGTGGTAATTCCATTGTATAACCTTGAAGCCAAAGGAAACTAAGCAGCTCACTTTCAAAATTTGCCCGTGTTCCCAATCTAAGTCTTGTCCCAATTCTGACAAGATCAGATTTATTTATTTCAGTCTTACTGCAGCTTTTAGCTGTCATGACACAATTCCTGCAAGTTTGCCAAGATTTCCAGGAAGCTGGAAAAAAAAGGTCTTGAGTCATTTGTGACAGTTTTGGAAGCAGTCTTTCAGCTGACCAGAGCACTAGGTGTGAGCAGGAACCCAGGTTCAAGTCTTACATTCTCTGTTTATTAACAGTGTTACTTTGGGCACATGACTTTCTGGAGCTTTATTCTTTTTATCTTCAAAAGGAGAATGAGATGAAATTACTCCAAAAGTCTCTTCTAATTGGAACTAGAATTCCAATTCTAGTTCCAACTAGAGGCTCCAGATTCTGGGATACCAGACAGAGTTGGGGAAACAAGAAGGTGTAGGGCTAACAGGCAAAAAAATAGAATCTGAATATCAAATGGTTTGATCCTGGATCCCCATCCAATATGGGAGCCTGGGGGATTTATCTCAGGAGAACTAAATGGCCAGAATGAAGATGTCTAGATATGAGTATGTACAGGAAGCTCCCTAAAGTGCAAAGGTCACCCTGCCATCTAATCATCTAACAGAAGTCTCCCAGAAGACACAAGCCTCACACTCAGCTCTCACACTGAACAGACACAGAGATCACCAGGACATTGAGGGAAGTCTGCAACTTCAAAGAGTAAAAGAAACAAAAAGAGGGGCGCATGGGTGGCTTAGTGGGTTAAGCCTCTGCCTTCGGCTCAGGTCATGATCTCAGGGTCCTGGGATCGAGTCCCGCATCGGGCTCTCTGCTCAGCAGGGAGCCTGCTTCTCTCTCTCTCTCTCTCTGCCTGCCTCTCCATCTACTTGTGATCTCTGTCAAAAAAATAAATAAAATCTTTAAAAAAAAAAAAAAAGAAACAAAAAGAGGTTGCAGGAAAGCTATATAACAAGTGCCTGGGTGGCTCAGTTGGTTAAGCAACGGTCTTCAGCTCAGGTCATGATCCTGGAGTCCCAGGATTGGGTCCCCGCATCAGGCTCCCTGCTTGGCAGGGAGTCTGCTTCTGCCTCTGACCCTTCCTCTTCTCATGCTCTCTCTCTCTTATTCTCTCAAATAAATAAAATCTTTAGGAAAAAAAATTACACCTATTAAAAATAATAATAAACAAACAAACAAAAAAACAAAATTTTTGAAAAGATATTTTATCCGTATGGGAAGAAAAAGGGGGGCAAAAAATAAGAAAAAAATTTTTTAAATCTTTGGAAACTAGATATTCAGCATTTTAAAATTTTAAGAGAAATCGTAGAAGAAAAAACTGAGGAAAACTTTCAGAAAGAACAAAAAGACCAAAAAAAAAAAAAAAGGGAAAGAAAAAGAAATAGAAAGTTGGGAAGAAGAATATTAAGATTGACCGAGGAGGGCCAATAATGATTGATAAGAATCAATCAAACAAGCAGTGAGAAGAGGATAAAAAGGGAAGAGATGATGTTTTCAAAGAAAAAAATTGAGAATGTTCTAAAACCAAAGGACATAATTCTTCAGATTGCAGTGGCTGAACAGGTATCCAACACATAACATATGAAAAAGACCTATACCAAAACTTATCATGATGTAATTATGGAACATACCAGAGAGAAAGATTCTAAAAGCTTTCAGAGAAAAGATGTGAATTGCATGCAATGAGTCATAATTACCCAAACTTGGAAGCTTTCAAGCCATGAAAAGACAGGGAGAAACTTTAAGTGCATATTGCTGAGTGAAAGAAGCCAATCTGAAAAGCCTATGTACTGTATGATTCCAACTATAAAGCATTCTGGAAAAGGCAAAACTGTGGGGACAATAAAAAGATCAGTGATTGACAGGGATTTGTTGTTCGTGGTTACCAGGGGGAAGGATGAAGGGGTAGAGCATGAGGGATTTTTAGAGCAGTAAAATTGTTCTGTATGATACTGTAATGATGGGTACATGTTGCCATACATTTGTCAAACCCTGTAGAATGTACAACATGAAAAGTGAACCCTGTAAGCTATACATTTTAGTTAATGAACATGTGTCACTATTAGCTCTGGAATTCTAACAAATGTAGTACGTTAGTGCAGAATGCTAATAATAGAAGAAACAGCCCAGTCTAAAAAAAATAAGCAAAGGATTTTAAAAGACACCTCATAAATGAAGATTGAAAATAGCCAATAAGTGCATGAAAAGATGACCAATATCATTTAATCATCAAGGAAATGCATATTAAAACTATAATGCAGTTCTACTATACATGCATTAAAATACCTCAGATTTTCAGAATTGACAGTAGCAAACCATGATGTCAAAGGTGTGAAGCACCTTGAACTTTGGCATTGCTTTTCAATATGTAGAAAATGGTAAAATTGTTCAGCAGTTTCTCATCAAATGAAACATATATTACCATGTGACCCAACAATCCATCTCATAGGTGTGTAACAACAGAGAAATGAAAGTATGTGCTCATCAAAAGAACTTGACCACAAATGTCCCTAAAGCTTTATTCATGATAGCCTCAGACTGGAAATAGTCTAAATGTCCATCAACAAAGAAATGGTACATTTATAAAATGAGATATTGCTCAGCAGTGAAAAGGAAGAAACTAGTGGTACATGACATGAATTATTTTCAAAAACAAGCTGAGTGAGAAAAGTCCGGATCGTTGGTTGACAGTGTTGGGTTGAGGCAGAGAAAATCAACAGCAAAGGAGCTTGAAGAACTTTTAGACATGACAGAAATACTCTATTTTCTTTATTGAGATGGAAGGTTATGGGTTCATATCTTTGTCAAAATTTATTAAACTGTACACTTAAAATGGGTGCATAATATTATATATAAATTTGGGACACCTGGGTGGCTCAGTGGGTTAGGCCTCTGCCTTCGGCTCAGGTCATGATCTCAGGGTCCTGGGATTGAGCCCCGCATTGGGCTCTCTGCTCGGCGAGGAGCATTCTTCCCCCTCTCTCTCTGCCTGCCTCTCTGCCTGCTTGTGATCCCTCTCTCTCTCTCTGTCAAATAAATAAATAAAAATCTTAAAAAAAAAATGAAAAAATTATATATAAATTAGACCTCAGTCAAATTTATTTTAGAAATATCTGTTAGAGTAATTTCTAACCTATAATTTACATAATTTTATATATATATATATATATATATATATATATATATAATTAGCCATCCAAATTTCCAGTAGTTGTGAAGATGGAAAAAACCATTTTCAGATCTAAAATGGCTCAGATATTTGTATGGGATAGTCACCTTTTCTAGTGAAGGCCCTTAGGAAATGTACTTCAACAAAAGAGGGAGAAAACCAAAAAAGAGAAAGATATAAGTTCCAGGGGAAAGGATCTGAAAGGAAGTCCAGGAATGATAGCTGATCAATAAGATTGGGGAACAACCAATACAGATTGGAATCTGAATCTTCTGGAAAGAAAGTTCTAGGGGAGAAATGAGATATATCTCTTTTGAGTTTATTGAAAAGATTACTGATAGGTTTATGTCAACAATGTTGAAGCATCTGAAAGATTCCCCTAGAAAATCAAGCAGATGAAAAAAATAAGACATTTGTTAATTCCAGATAAAGAAAGCATAGTACAAGAGAGGAGGTTTGAACATAGTGCACAGTGTAATTTTGCAATGAGTAATATTGCATAATCATAAGAAACTAAGTATTAACTTTTTATGTTATAAAAAAAACTGTGATAGGGAATTGGAAACATGGGAGGTGGTAGGTATGGGAGAATTAAGACCTCATCTATCACAACGGGAAGTCAGTAATCTGAAATTGAGACATCAAGGAATAGCAGCATATGTGTATTTAGAAATAAATAGGCAAATGCCAAAAAAAACCCCAGTTGAGAATGGCTGCCTCTGTTAAAACGGAAGTAACCAAAAGATTAGAAGAATTAAGGCTTAAATCTGCTTTTATTCCTAATGGACCTTTTGGCCTTGACTTTAAAAATTATGTACATATATTAACTTGATAAAAAGTAAACGTAATAAAAGAAGAAAGTGTTTTCTGGCTGCACAGGTCTGTGAAAACAGAGTGTTTTTCCTTCATAGTCTGTCCTGAGGCAAATAGCTCTTTCTTCTCTCTGAGATTTCCTCCCCTGAATATAGCTCCATGTATAAAGGTATATAAATAGGCCAGAATCTGTTAAACCTTGTGCTATAGTGTTGGCAAAGGCCAAAAGCATAGAAGGGGAAGATCCTGAGATAAAGGAGGGCGAGGATGATAGATGCAGACAGTATGGAATTCCATATAGATGAGGGGGAAAAAATAAGCTTTCAGGAGGTATAAGGCTAAGGAAGTAAGTTGGGCAGAATAAAGGAAAAGAGCATAAAGGATTAGAGGAGGAAAAAGAATCTGGGGACAAAAATACGATAACCTATCCAGTAAAGAAGAGAGTAGCCTCTAATTCCCTGGCTCCTCTATCTAGCTTGCCATCACTACCTTTTCCTAGAACCAGAGTCCTTCGCTGGGTGGCTGATTCATATCTTAACCTTGTGCCCACCTGGGAAAATCAGACATCTTTCTTTAGTCTTCAGTCTTAAGCTGAACCATATCAAGTGCAAATGCCTAGAGTAGAACAGAGTTTAGTCACCATCCTATTTCACCACCTGAGGTACACCAGTTAGAACTTCTGGGTCTTTCTGCCATGGCACTCATCTTTTCTCTTGCCTTTTCTTTTCCTTTTGCCCTTTTGCACTGTATTTCAAGAGAATCTCTGGGCCACATTTTCCAGATCAAAACTGAATCTTTAGCCATATTCATTCTGCTTTTCAGTTCCATCTGTTGAGTTCTTTTAATTGTAGCTATCATGTTTCTAATATCTAGAAATTATTTTTCTTCTCATAGGAATCCATTACCTTCTATGGGTATGATAAACCTTGTAATCTGTGTGGCAGTAAATTTATCATACCTACTCTAGGCCTTGTCCATTTTCTCTAAGAATATTTTTTTCCTCCAAAGTTACTTTCTTTGTTAAATTTGCTCTCTCCTTTTCCTACCATTGACTTTCCTTGTGTGTTTGGTGGATTTGTGCTGTCTGTCCATATACACTGACCAAGGCCCAGAGTGAACAATCTTCACAGCTAGAGTGTGTCTTTAGCTAAAGTGAGAAAGCCTTCTGCTCTGGCAGCAGATGTATGTTCTGATGTATAGAAGGCCTGTTTCTATGTTGCTGTTGTGAGAGTGGGGCTTGGTGGTGGGGAAATCCTCATCAGCCTAAGCACACACTGGGAGATTCCCTGGGCAGAACTCCCACTTCACGTCATGCTCCTACTCCTTAATTCCCAGGGGCAGAAGCCAGAGTCCTCCGCTCTTGGGGCGGGGCTGGCTGCAGCTGTCCCTGGACCCGCTCCAGTGACCACTGAGCTTCAAGTTCTGGGCTTCTTTTGGGGAAACTCCCCTTCTTGGAGAATCTTCTTTTTGTCTTGTGGATTTTTTAGTTTTGTTGAAGTTTTACCATTGGTTTGTGCCCTTTGTTTCATCTTTCAGAAACTCTTCATCGTTTGAGTCAGCTACCATAATACTTCTTTTGCCTTTCCTTCAGATGGAGATTTATTTTTCCCTTTTTATTTCTGTTGTTCTTTCAGAGGTTATTTAGAGGTAAAGTAAAATAGAAGGGATAAATCTGCCACATTGAGCCAGAAAATTCCCTTACATATGAGAAAATGAAGGACCAGAGAATGAAAAGAAAAAAAAAATACACACAAAAATTTGCCTGAAGTTTTCCACTTAGTACGTGCAGAATCAGGATTTAAATCTCAGTCTGCCTAGTTTCAAAACATCCTGTTGATACGCATACCACACACCCATGTAGTGTGACCACGTGATTTAAATAATTTTTTTTAGAAATGTACCACCAGAGCCCATCAAGAGACAATAGGAGGGTGTTGTTGATCAAAATATGTATAGTGTACCTCTGTGGCAGTAGTACCTTCAAAACCTGTGCTGTCTTTTTGACAGTCTTCAAATCCTTATCCTCTGAGGGCGGATTTGACTTCTGATACTTTTCTACGGTTATTTGGAGTCAAATTTGTTGATCCAAAAAGAATAATGCTTCTTTTTTTAAATCTAGACCTAAATTAGATCTTAACTGTGAGAAGATATATTTTCTTGAGGGACCTGTATACTGTTCTAGATAGATCTAGAATTCCAAAAATATTTGAACTTTGAGAATATCACTGGAGTAGGTGAATGATCTTGTGAAGGGGATGATTTTATGTTTGGGGAACATACACACCCTGAGCTGATTATTTTTAAAAGCTCAATCTCATTTATTTGTAGGCCATTAAAATAGTTGCATAACTCTAAAAATAATGAGGTTCAACATAAAGCATTTTCAATACTTAAAAAATCCATTTTAATTTCTCTTTTCTTAGTGTGTTGTGCCTCTTGGTAGGTATCTTTTGCTACTATAGAGCTGTGATGATTACCTATATGTAGAGATAACTTATCACATATGAAAATATATCTGAAATAAAAGTTCTAAATAGAATTGCTTGGTCAAAGGATAGATGGATTTTGCCAAATAGCCTTCTTAGATATAGTGCCACTTTACACTCAAATGGATAATGTTCTTCTACACATCCTTTCTAAGACATTGAATTATATTCTTTCTTATCTTTGCCAACCTGATGGTTTGGGTTTTTTAAGTTTTAATCTGTGAGGTTTTTTTTTTTTAATTAGGTAGATCATTTTTCAGTGATTGCATGTGACCCGTTCATATTCTCTAACCATTTATCTGTTGGGTTTTTCCTTTTGTGTCTTGTGATTTATAGGAGGTTTTTTTTTTCATTCAATAAGTTCATTCTTTGTCTATATCATGTTTAGAAAAATAAAACACTCTAACTGCTGTGCATTGCATTTGCATTTGCATTTGCATTTGCATACAGCCAAAGGTAACACAAAACTGAGCCAGAAACCTCTTAACCAACACCTGAAGAAAGTAGCTGAACATCAGAATCACTAGGTAGTGAATTGTCTGTTAGTGGAGTAGAATGTGCAAAAGCCACTCTAATGGTTAGACAGTGCTTTCTACTGTGTGTAGAAATGGTTGGATTTTTTAGTAATGTGACTTTGTTTTGGCTAATGGAGATATAAAGTTTTCCTTTTAGCCAGATTTTTAAAAAGACTTATTTATTTATTTGAGAGAGAGAGAGAGAGCGCACGCACAGGGGAGGGGCAGAGGAGAGGGAGAGAGAATCTCAAGCAGACTCCGTGCTGAATGCAGAGCCCACAGGGGGCTCCATCTCATGACCCTGAGATCATCATGACCTATGCCAGAATCTAGATGCCAGCTGTGCCACCCAGGAGCCCCTAAGCAGATTTTAAATGGAGAAAATACGACGTTGAGCCCTTTGCAAAGATGATAAGAAACATTAATAGCTTGATTAGGGATCCCTAAGCGCTTGTTTTCTACTCACTTCAGCTTCCCTTCTCCATCACAGGGACTGGGAGAGACATCAGTGCTTCCCTTTACAAATTATCATGCCTGTCTTGTGTTGCATATATACATACTTACTTTTGAGATAGGGCACAAACATGGCCAAATATCGTCGGTTTATTCCCCTAAGAGAAGATAATGTGTATTTCTTAGAACATTCCGATAAATCCTTGAATTTTTAGTAGAAATAAATTTCTAAAAGAAATCTTAAAAGGCTGGCCTGACTTTTAGAATAAAAACTAACTTCTCTGGGGGCACGTGGGTGGCTCAGTCATTAAATGTGCATCTTGGGCTTGGGTCAGAGCCCCGCATCTGGCTCCCTACTCGACAGGAAGCCTGCTTCTCCCTCTCCAACCTTCTTCTGCTTATGTTTCCTCTACCGCTATGTCTCTCTCTGTCAAATAAATAAATAAAATCTTTTTTAAAAATAGAATAAAAACTAACTTCTTTTTGTCCAATTTTGTCCAGTGTATTTTCTTAATATTTTCCCCTAGTAAAATGAGATACTGTATCCTGTTACGGAGTCAAATAAGATATCATATAGTCAGTATTAATGGTAGACAGCCTTATAAATTTGCTTTAACTCTTAAATATAATTAATTTTAACTAGGTTAGATTTCTGAAATAGAATAGGACTAAAGAATTAATGTTTGGAGTAGAGCAATGGGTCAACTTATTTGACCAACTTCCTGTTTTAAATAATGATAGGAATTAAGTGATTATTTTCCCATCATCATTTGTGGTTAGTGTTGTTTGTTGGGTTTTGTTTGCTCTGTTTTGGGAATCCTACAGAGTTTGATTTTTCTATCATTTGTCACGACAGAGAAGACAAATTTAACCAAAAGCTCTAATTATTTGGATTTAGAAATGAATGTGCTTACTTAGAATCCTATACTTCACTCATAATAAATGTTGAGGATATTTCACATAAAAGTGAGCCTAACATGTTCTCTGTAGTTAATAATGATCAATATCTACCATTAAACACGTTTTTTCTCAGGCATTCCTAAATCTACTTATTCTCCATTCATTAGAAAGAAAACATAACTCCAAGGTGGGGCATCTGGGTGGCTGAGTCAGTTAAATGTCCTACTCTTGGTTTTAGCTCAGGTCATGATCTCAGAGTCATGGGATCAAGCCCCATGTCAGGTTCTGTGGTGGGTACAGAACCTGCTTAAGATTCTCTCTCTTTCCCTTTCCTTCTCTGCCCTCTGTGCTCACATGCATGCTCTCTCTCTCTCTCAATAAAATAAATAAATAAATAAATCTAAATTCCAAGCCATTTCTAGTTGTTTTTTAAAAAATTACATTAGTTTGCGAGGACTGCCATTATAAATACCACAGACCAGGTGGTTTAAACAACAGAAATTCATTTTCTCATAGTTCTGGAAGCTAGAAGTCCAAGCTGAAGGGGTTGGCAGGTTTGGTTTCTTCTGAAGCCTCTCACGGTCTTGTGGATGGCCATCTCCTTACTGTGGCATCATGGTCAGCCCTTTGTCTGTGTTGTCTGTGTCCTAATCCCCTGTTCTTATAAGAACACCAGTCCTGTTGAATCAGAGCGCACCTTAATGGCCCTATTTTAACTTAATCACATCTCTGAACACCCTGTCTCCAAATACAGTCCCATTCTGTGCTACTCAGAGTTAGAGCTTTAACATATGAATTTTGGGGGAATACATTTCAGCCTATAACAATAATTAATTAATATATATCCATTTTCAGAAATTACAGATAACCATTATAAACATTAAAAAAGGTCAAAGTCAAAAAAAAGAAAAGTCATCCTTAATCTTACAATCAAAAAGCAACCAAAGATATACATACCCTTTCATAACTTTTTCCTACTAATACACACAAAATAATTTATAAAACTAGAATTATTCTGAACATAATATCTTGGCTTATGGACTTTTTTTCTTTTTCATTTAATGGCACATTATAAATATCTATACCATGGTTCCTTAATCAGTCCCTACATTTCTGGAATTCAGATTATTTACAATTTTTTCTAGTCTAAAGAGTATAGAAATAATCAGGTTTCCCAAAAAAATGTCTAAACAAAAACCTTCTAGAATGCATATAGTATTTTCTTCCATTATAAAACATAACTAAATCTGTCTCTTCATTTGTCATCATCGTAATCATGGGTTTTTACACTGTTATATAGCCAGGTTCTCAGTTAACAGTTGCAAAGCTTTGTCCATTTTCAGAATGGCCCCAGACTGCTGTGCCCTTTAGTTTTTGTTCCTGCCTGATACAGAACAAAAGAATTTTATCTTGTATTTGCTGCTCTCGTGTCATGATAACATCTCTATCCCCACCTGTAGCAGATCCTAATGTCCTCTAGACTGAAAAAGCAGTAGCCAAAATTGTTATAATTATCTTTAAAAAGAAATAATTTCGGGAGGCGCCTGGCTGGCTCCATTGGTGGAACATGCACCGCTTGATCTCAGGGTTATGAGTTCAAACCTCACATTGGGTATAGAGATTACTTAAAAATAAGATCTAAAACATAAAATTTTTTTTTTAAATTCTCACAAAGTTCTGAGTGAGTCTCCCTATGATAACATCAACTTACGTGCGAACTTTTTTTTACATCAGATTTTCTTTGGTTCAGAGAACTTTTTCTTACTTTCTCACTGGTTATTATGTGGCCACATTCTAGACAGTTTAAGTTTCTGAAAAATGGGCCAGTGTACCACTGAAATAATATTTTATAGGGGATATCTCATTCTTCCATACAATATATTGTTTCTGAAAAATACTGTTTATGTATTTTTGTGATACTGACTTCTTACCTTTTCTTCTGTAATCAGGGTTACCAGAGCTGGAATTGGAAGCAATTGATAACCAGTTTGGACAGCCAGGAACAGGTGACCAGATTCCATGGGCAAATAATACAGTGACTCCTGTAAATCAGAATAAGCCAGAAGAGTGAGTAATACATTTCCTACCTTATAAAATATCAGATACCAACTTCTACAACAAAGAACTATTTCCCAGACTGGATTCCAGTCTTCATTTTATTTTGTGAGATAGTAGTAGACAAAAGAAAGGGGGATAGATGGGTGCCTGGGTGGCTCAGTTCGTTAAGCAACTGCCTTCAGCTTAGGTCCTGGTCCCGGTGTCCTGGGATTGAGTCCCGCATCAGGCTCCCAGCTTCACAGGGAGTCTGCTTCTCCCTCTGACCCTCTCCCCTCTCATGCTCTCTCTTTCTCAAATAAATAAATAAAATCTTTTTTTTTTTTTTTAAAAAGAGGGGGGTATAGAGGAAGACCCCACATTAAACAGATTTATTTACTGTGTGACTGCAAGGCTAGTATGTATTATAATTACTGAAAGATTGATATAGTATCCAGCAGTTGTTTTCTTTTCATCTCTTGCTTTGCTTTGATTGATTACTGTAAAATTTCTGAGATCTGTAGATGAATTGAGCTCAGTGTAACAATTATTATAAAAGCTTTTGAGCTTTTAGTTGTATAATTATTTTGTCCGGTGTTTCTCTTTGGAGCAAGATGATATTAAGAAAAGAAAGTACTTTTTGCATCTACTCAGTGTCCCATCTTGATTAGAATTTAATTTCTTAATTGACATGAGTAGCTCCATTCCAAAACATTAGAGTACATCTCATGCATAGCAACCAAAGGGTGACTAGACAGTGTTGAGTGTGGTTTAGAGCTTTAACTATGAACTGTATTCCCATTTACCTTCCCTAGAGAGGATTCCTTATAATTATGTTTGTACTATTAATATTATTTTCCATATATTTCTGAGTTTTTTGCATCTGTTGGTATCAGGAGGATTAGACTGTGTATTTCCTCCATGTAATCAACAGGTTTTTTTGTTGCTTAACACTGAGAATGTTTCATTTTCCTAGTTTGATTTCTTTTGTAAATGGTAATCATGTTATTTTATGATTAAATCAATATAATTTGATCGTCTTTGAAACTTAAGTATATATAGAATAAATCTTGCTGTAGGCTAGATGATTTTTTTCCCTGAGATTTTTATTGATTTTTATTTTCGACTTTCATGAAGAATTCTTTTCCCTTTCTTAACTATGTTTAGTTAATTTTTCAAGCTATTTCTATAAGCAAAGAGCAAGAATATGGAAGCAAATTTCAGTGACTGACAAAACAGTGAGAATATATTCAAGCTTCATACAGAACATTTATAAATTTCTACACATAAGTATAGAACATTTCATTGTGTGATAATTGGTTGAAAAAGCGTCTCCACAGAATTTTCTAGAACAAGATTTGCATATTTGTGTGTATCTCATACATATATATGTATATATCTATGTTTATGTTATTGAGATTGAATACTTATTTGCTATGTGAGTCTTAAACTCTTTTATCTTTTGATTCTATTAGCCAGTGTATTAGTTCACAATTAGATGAGCTGCTCTGTCCACCAACAACAGTAGAAGGAAGAAATGATGAGAAGGCTCTTCTTGAACAGCTCGTGTCCTTCCTCAGCGGCAAAGATGAAACTGAGCTAGCTGAACTAGATAGAGCTCTGGGAATTGACAAACTCGTCCAGGTATTCATTAAAACTGGCATTATTTAAACAATACAATCCTGAGAAGCTAGAAAATTATTTTTAAGCAAGATTTGTCAATATTGGTCTCACTGTGTTTAAGTAGTTTTATAACTTATTCTTGTGAAAGTTATCAAAATATACCTAAATAATGAGGTTTTTAAAACAAAAAAAAGTCATAATAATTAGAAATAGTTAGAATCAGAAAGTCTTAGCCTTTCACTATGGACCAGAATCTTAGAGGCTCCCCCTAGAAGAGAATCCAGATTTATATAATGACTTCTTATCCTAGGACTTAATTTATCCTTTATTCTTGCTAGACATCAACCTGCACATCCCATGATAGTCCACCTTTGGGCATTTTTCACATGGTGAGGTTAAAAAATCAACTTAGTGTTTCATGACCAACATTTTTAAAGTAGTAGAATATAAGAAAAAGTGGAAGTTGTATTTCATAAAACTTTCCTTTCAGTTACATACACATTTGTGCACGTGCACACACACACACACTCAAGCACACCAGGTCATAATTTAAATTATATTTTTACAATGAATAATAGTTATCAATTTTAAAAGCCATAGTTATGGCATTCTTTTAGGCCAGCTATGAATTTTTTTTTTCAACTAAGAGGAAAGAAAGCATGAATTCTCTATTTGGGATAGAAAAATGCCTAACTTAATCCCTCCTATAATAATACTTCTCATGGTAAGCTACTAAATGTAATGTTTGTTGACTCTTAGGCTTTGCAGTGTGATTCTTTTCAAACCTTTTGGCTTCATTCCATTGATTTTAGCCTGTGTTTTAACCATGTTTTTGTCTCTTTTTTGAGATTTTTAAACATCTCAGTTGATCTGTTATTCCATTTCAGAAGGAAATTTCATAAGTGATTCCCTTAGATAGCAAACTCCTAGAGACCTTCATGAATTCAGCATAATATTTTATAATAAAACTTTCTAGAGATAACGTATTCTCAGATCCAAGATTATATAGAGAAGCATGTCATATAGGCAGTAATTTATTTGTGAAATGTTCTGGCTTATTTTCCAACAGGGAGGTGGATTAGATGTCTTATCAGAGAGATTTCCACCACAACAAGCAACACCACCTTTGATGATGGAAGAAAGACCTAACCTTTATTCCCAGCCTTATTCATCTCCTTCACCTACTGCCAATCTCTCTACCCCTTTCCAAGGCATGGTCAGGCAAAAACCTTCGCTGGGGACTATGCCTGTCCAAGTGACGCCTCCCCGAGGCGCCTTCTCACCCGGCATGGGCATGCAGCCCCGGCAGCCGCTGAACAGACCTCCGGCCGCGCCCAACCAGCTGCGGCTCCAGCTTCAGCAGCGCTTGCAGGGCCAACAGCAGGTGAGTCTGCAGGGAGCACTCTGAGAAGGCTTCTGCTAACTCGTGCTGCATTGACACTGCCCTCGGGCTAGAATAAAGGTATCAGGTCGAAGTGTTCCCACAACCTTTGTGAAAAACTCAAAACATCATCCTTGGTCGGCAAAGATAAGGTAAAGGAGACTTTCTTTCAGTTAAAGACAGCTGGCTCGTAACAAAGTACTCTTGAAACTCACTATTTAAAAGCAATTTGCTTCTATTTTTTGTGGTAAGAAATATTTAGGATGAGCATCATATATTATTAAATTAATAAAGAGAAATATGTAGCTTAATTTATAAAGTAGAGCATCAAGAGATACTGTTATGATTATTGAAACAGAAAATGAAATTTATGTTGTTTGAAGTTGGAGTGATTGAAGCTTACTGATGTTATTGCATTAGGAGAATGGAGGAAAGGATAATTTGGGGATCCTGGGGAGCTGGGTGCGTTCAGTCTTCTCTCTCCTTACAGGTGATGAGTGGGTATAGTGCCATAAATATTTAAAATTGTCTAAGCAGCAAATACAGAGATAAGTAAGCATCAAGAACCAAAAAAGCAAATCGTTAAAAGTATTGTCTCCAGGGCAGGGGGTGTGCCTGGGTGGCTCAGTCAGTTAAGTATCCTACTCTTAATCTCAGCTCAGGTCTTGATCTCACGGTCATGAGTTCAAACCCTGTGTTGGGCTGCATACTGGGTGTGGAACCCACTTAAAAAAAAAGTATTGTCTTTGAGAAGCAGGACCAGGGCTATAGATTGTTGCTTTTTCTTCTTAACCTTTTTGTATTTTCTTAATCATCTGTGGATGATATTGCTTTGGATTTTCTTTAAAGTATTTATTTACTTACTTACTTGACAGAGAGAGATCACAAGTAGGCAGAGAGGCAGGCAGAGAGAGGGGGGAAGCAAGCTCTTCCCACTGATCAGAGAGCCCAGGGCTCAATCCCAGGACCCTTAGGTCACGACCTGAGCCAAAGACAGAGGCCCAACCCACTGAGCCACCCAGGTGCCCTCTTTAAAGTATTTAAAGCAATTTCCTAGAATGTTACAAATTCAGGAAAGAAGAGAAATAAGGAACTAAATTATATTAGAAAGGCAATATTTTATAATGTTATAAGATCTCTAATTTCAAGTCCTAGTTCTAACTTAGGTGGCTTGACAAATTATTTACCCTTTTAAAGCCTCTGATTTCTGATTATATCCATAAAAGAAATACAGTAAATAATTTGTCTACCTCGTAGGTGGTCTGTGGATTGAATGAGTGAGATAGTAAATATAATAAAGATCTTAGCACAGTGTCAGTAAGATGAGATGGCCTGTATAATAAATGCTAATACATTGGACTGTCCTTGAGGAGAAAAAATTATATTCCTTAATCTCATACCATACATAAAAATAAATTCTAGGTATTTTAATGATCTAAATGTGAATATGAGATTTATGTGGCCCCTAAAAGGCATAAGGGAAAAGTTTGATGTTTGCGTTAAAATTTAAAACTTGTAAGATAAAAGACACCATAAACAAGGTTAAATGTAGGCTCAGGGAAGATATTTTCAACACTGTGTAAGTGACAAAGAATTAGTGTCCAGAATACATCAGATTCATAACATGGTGTTCATAATATACCCACCTCGCTAGACTAATACCATCTCTTTACTCGCTGTTCATGTTCTCTCATTCCCACACACAGGACATATAAAGCATCTCATAGGAATTTAGGACAGTGCCTGATGATCTGAAAAAAGAAAGGTACAAACTCAGGACTACATCATAGTTTCTTTCTTTTAATGGATTTTTAAGATCAGTTTAAAAACATATTTCTTGACTATAAGTATATCTCATTGACGGGAATGTGGTACACAAGGAGTAAAAAGAGTCTACAATTTTACATTTGATTATACAGTTTTGAATAATCCCCAGTTGGGGGAGAGGGGAAGGAAAAACACCCTAGGAAACTAGTAGAGATTCATTGGCTAAAACTTTTAAGGAACAGCAAAAATGAAGGAGGGAGCTAGTGATTAGGAATACAAAGTTATAATGAAGCCTTTAGATATAGTGTCTGCTCACATGTCAAATAAGCCAAGTCTCAAGAAATATATCCATGATAAGAATAAAGAATTCCTAAAGTTCTATTTTGAGAAAAGGATAACAGCAAAAATGGGTAGACCTGCTGCTTGTAGAAAATTATGTAAGATTGGCTCATAAAAGATGTGATTATTCTGTTCTAGTTTTCTATTCTTCTTCTCCAGCCAGGGTCTTCATACTCTCAAGAAAAGAATACTGTGAAAAGGGAGTAACATTGGAGACACATAAAGAAATGTGATATACTTAGCCATCTCAAACAAGTCAAGTCCACATGTGTTATGTGTTAGAGTATTGGAGAAAATGTATGGATCTGGTAGAAGAACCACTATTGATTATTTTTTATATATTAGAGAAAATAGAAGTGACCAGAAAGACCAAAAGGCTGAAAGCAGAGGGAAGCTAATTTCATCTCTAGAATTCTGGCCATGAAAACTGCCTGATAGAAGAATAGCTTCTTCTTCTTTTTTTTTTAAAGAGCTAATTTATTTATTTGACAGAGATCACAAGTAGGCAGAGAGGCAGGTAGAGAGTGGGGGGGAAGCAGGCTCCCTGCTGACCAGAGAGCCAGATGTGGGGCTCGATCCCAGAACCCTGGGATCATGACCTGAGCCGAGCGGAGGCTTAACCCACTAAGCCACCCAGGCACCCCAAGAATAGCTTCTTCAAAAGAAACCCCCTATTGGGGCACCTGGGTGGCTCAGTCAGTTAAGCATTGGATCTTGGTTTGGCTCAGGTCATGATCTTGCGGTCATGGGATCAAGCCCTGCTGGGGCTCTGCACTCAGCACAAAGTTTGCTTCACATTCTCTCACCCTCTCTCTCCACGCATGTTCCTTCTCTAATAAATAAATAAATAAATAAATAAATCTTAAAAAATAAAAAACCCTTGTCAAGAATTTACATGTGGCTAAATCAGGGTTTTCATTCTTGGCACTATTGACATTTTAGGGCAGATAATTCTAGTTTTGGGGGCTTTCCTGTTCATTTAAGAATGTCTAACAACAAAAAAAATATAAATAAATAAAATAAAAATAAAAATAAAAAAAAGAATGTCTAACAGCATCCCTGACCTTCACCTTAGATGCCAATAGCAACCTTTCCCCAAGTTGTGTAGCTAAAAGTGTCTTCAGACATTGCTAAATTTCTCTTGTGGGGCAGAATTATTCCTGTTTGAGACCGTCTAGGCTAGATAATCATCTTTTAAGTTTCCTATAGAAGGATTTCTTGATAAGGCATTGAAAAAAAGAAATCCATGCAGACAGACAAAATGTCAGCCAGCCTGAACTCTGAATGTGTGTGTGTGTAGGGGTGTGGGAGATGTGTGTGTATGTGTGTGTGTTTTGTGTGTAGGCTGAGTTTGTACTGTTCCACTGGCCGCAAACTCCACATTTCCTTTTATAATACAAGCCTTTTGACCTGGCCTTTATAGACTTCTGAATTTATGTCCCAAGCTCTGAGGACTCCTGACCTCTCTCCTCCCACCAGCCAAAAGTGAAGATTTCCAAGGAGTTAAAGGATATGGTGATCATTTTGGGAAGACTTCCTAGAAAGAATAGAACTTGACCTGCTTGCTAGATAATGAGTAGCATTTTAGTAATCAGAGTGAAGAGGAAGGTCAGAGTGAAACAACTGTATACAGCATTAGGTTGTATATAGAGAGAGGGGAGGGGCAGAAATAGATAAATTTCTCTTTAACAGAATGTGCTTTAGAATAATTTCTTCCTCTGCTAAAAATAGACTATTTATTTTCTAAGGTTGTAATTTATTTCCTCGTTGAAATTTTCTCGTTTTTACTACTTCTCAAGCATCTTTCCTCCCTCCCCACCCATTTCATGCTCTCATTATCTCACAGTTCAAAGAATATATAAAGCTGTAAGTTTGGAAACCCAACTCCCACTCCCCTGGTAGTGTTACCTCTCTTCATTGCTAAGATTAATGTATTTCCCCCTATCCTCATGGCCTTGTCTTCTGTTTCCAGAGTTGCCGTACTTTCTACCTTAAGTTAACTCGACCATCCTTCTTGCCATCTCGCATTCTCATCTTTCAAGGTCCTATTGCGCGCTCAAGCTCTTGGTCCCGGCCTTCCTTCTCTCCTCTAAGCTTGAGCGCCTTGTAGGTGTCTCTGGGTATGCAAGTGTTGCACTTATAGGTGGCACCCTTCTGTATTGGCCTCTGCCACTCGACAGAATTCCCAGAGGACAGAGATTTGCTCACCTCTGTAGCCTTCAAACTTTATATATTATCTTGCATACACTTAATTTTTTTGCTAAATCTTTGTAAAATTAATGGTTTATTTAAACTTATGTCTGGGGTCTGTAGAATTTAAAGAAGTATGTAGAGTTTTGTACTTAAGAATCCCTTTGACGGGCACCTGGGTGGCTCAGTGGGTTAAGCCGCTGCCTTCAGCTCAGGTCATGATCTCAGGGTCCTGGGATCGAGTCCCGCATCGGGCTCTTTGCTCAGCAGGGAGCCTGCTTCCCTCTCTCTCTCTCTCTGCCTGCCTCTCTGCTTACTTGTGATTTCTCTCTGTCAAATAAATAAATAAAATCTTTAAAAAAAAAAAAGAATCCCTTTGACTTTTATCTTTTTTTTTTAAGATTTTATTTATTTGAGAGATAGAGAGAGGGTGTGTGAGCAGGAGTAGGGGGAGGAGCAGAGGGTCCATCCCAGTACCCTGGGATCCGCAGTGCAACCGAACCAGTCCTCTGGTATTGCTCAGGTGTCCCCAGTCTGTAGGGTTTGTGTTCCAGGCCTTAGCCAACTGAGCCATCTAGGCACCCCAAGAGTCCCTTTGACTTTTAAAACCATAATGTTCGTATCTTTAATTTTTAAACGATTCTGAATGTTCTATCCTATTCCATAAAAGCCTGGAAGCTTTAATTTTTACATTTATATTAAATGAGCTTTTCCCCCAAACATTTTGTTTTCTGATCTAATGGGAATCAAAAAAATTAATGAAACCAGAATTAAGAATTGAGCTGTTTGGAGATGGGAGATTTAATCACTGTTCACAGCAATTTGGATTCTCTTACAAAATCTCCAGTCTTTCTAGTTTGCATCTCATATATTAAAATATATTAAATGTATTAAAATATTAAATATATTAAAATATGAGTGTTAATATCTTTATTAGTAATTTATGTTATAAAGCATCATATACACACAAAATAGTATTGATACTTATATTATCCCTCTGAAGAGTTTATTCACCTCAAATGATTGAGCAAGAAATTCTTTAAGCTATAGATTGTTTATCAGGAAATATCAATTCCCAGGGTGCTTGTTTGTTACCTGATGAAGTTAAGGCCTGCCTATGACCTGGAATTCTAAGCCTGATACGACAGCATCTTCCAAACTAGTGTTCCATACAAAATTATTCTAGGAGATAAATGTTAATGGCAGATTCACAGTGTGCTTTGGCCAGTTAAAGGCTCATAGAATTACTGCAGTAAAGAAATCTGTTTCACCTTGTGTAACCCATCATTTCCAATACTTAATACAGCACAGCATGCTATTTTCCTGGCACATCTATTAATATCTGCAGAACAGTGTTCTTTAGAACACCAATTTGGGAAATGCTGGTCTAAAGTAATTACTTCTTCTAGTTAAATAAATAGTCTATTTTCTCAAACCATTTGTTTCTTACATAATTCTCCCCAGCAATGAAATCACGTTGGATTTCCCCAAATATGTACCCATCTGACCGTCAGCCTCCAAGTGAGAAAGAAGTACCTCAACTTTTCCATTAATCTTCTAGACTTTTGTAAAATGTGCCCTATTATATACTTACTTTTATACTGTAGTTTAAGATGTAGGGCTGATATTTCTTTTCTCTCCATTATTGTACTTATCTGAAATAACTGAGTAGTAGCATGATTTTGAAAGTATGATCTATGGGGGCACCTGGGTGACTCTGTCATTTAAGCATCTGACTCTTGATCTCAGCTCAGGTCTTAATCTCAGGGTTGTGGGTTCAAGCCCCACATTGGGGTCCATGCTAGGCATGGAGCCTACTTTAAAAAAATAAAAAATAGGGACACCTGGGTGGCTCAGTTGGTTGAACAGCTACCTTCAGCTCAGGTCATGATCCCAGGGTCCTGGGATTGAGTCCTGCATCGGGCTCCTTGCTCAGCGTAGAGCCTCCTTCTCCCTCTGCCTGCTACTTCCCCTGCTGGTACTCTGGCTTTCTCTCTCTCTAACAAATAAATAAAAATTAAAAAAATAAAAAAATAAAGGTAAGCTATATGTATGTATATGTGTATATACCTATGTGCATATGTACACATATATGTGGATTCTGCTTTTATTTTTTTTTTAAGATTTTATTTATTTATTTGACAGGCAGAGATCACAAGTAGGCAGAGAAGCAGGCAGAGAGAGAGGAGGAAGCAGGAGCAGAGAGCCTGATGCGGGGTTCGATCCCAGGACTCTGGGATCATGACCTGAGCCGAAGGCAGAGGCTTTAACCCACTGAGCCACTCAGGCGCCCCTGGATTCTGCTTTTAAATGCTCTGTCCTATTTAGTGTTCTGTAGGTGGGAACTATTTGATAAAATGTTTGGAATTGCCAGCCTTTTGGCAAATAAACATGGGAAATAATCTTACTAAACTTGTAATACTGAAACTTGTTAGTAATCAATAAAAAGTTTCTGTTACCCTAAAAGGGCCAAAGTATGTATTTGTATGTAAAAATATGATATCTCATTGTTATATTTTTTTCTAGTTGATCCACCAAAATCGACAAGCTATCTTGAACCAGTTTGCAGCGAACGCTCCTGTTGGCATCAATATGAGGTCAGGCATGCAGCAGCAAATTACACCTCAGGTAATGTGAGAAAAGCAGACATTGTTAGCAATTCTCTACCCCAGGCTGTTTCTTAAAGTGTCGACTTGAGTGTCCGAGATGATCTTTTAAGGTAGTGGTGCAACTTTCTTCTAGAATGAATTGATAATCAACTTGTGATACCCCTTACTGATATTTAATCTAAAGCAAGAGTCCTTTGTTTGGTTTTGGTGGTGGTGTTGTCGTTGCTATTAGATACCAGATGAATCAGTAGAACACTCCTACTGGTATCCTGAATAGGGCCAGTTATAAGACCCCTAGATAAGAAACTGTGTGGATGGTACTGGAAGCCTGATCAAAACCCAGTCACATTGCTGAGTTATATTAACTACCCTTTTGTGTCCTCTGCTCGATCTGAGCATCAGCATTTTCAGTTTTTTATTTATTTTAGCAAGCCTTGTACATGAACCCAGGGCCACTGGAACTTTAAACATAAAAAGAACTGGGTTGCCTTCTACGTCTTATCCTGTACTCAACTCCCTACTTAACTTCGTAGTACTTCTGCTTCAACTGCTTCATGCTTTCTTAACCAAGGTGACACAAAAATTGGAGAGATGAGGAATTTTAGACAGGATGCACACAAAACTTCTTTCCTCCGTAAGGTGTACCTAGATGGATTCAGGGCAAAAACAGGAAGACAACTGTAATCAAAAGGGTTACAGACAGAAACTAATGTTCATGGGTCACCTGGGTGGCTTAGTCAGTTAACCATATAGCTCTTGGTTTCAGCGTAGGTCATGATCTTGGGTTCTTGGGCTCGAGCCCCCCCATTGGCTCCATGGTCAGCATGGAGAGGGGTTCTCTCTCCCTCTCCCGTGCTCTTCCCCTGCTTGCTCTCTCTCTAAAGAAAAGAAAAGAAAAAAAAACTACTGTTAAGCAGCAGATATTGGCATCTTCATGGATCCATACTTGGGTTTCCCTGTCTTAAAAAGCTCACTAATTAGCTCATGCAAGGGTAGTTAGGTTATAAGGAAGGAAGACCCTACTTTTGGAATTCACATAAGGATGATTTCTGTTAGAAAGTCATATGTCACAGTTTCTTCTAGATTGGACTATATCTGTTTGCAAGTTTAATTTTAGAGGAGCTATCTGCCTTGATCAGATCCTCAGTCTGAATTGAAATCTTCTGAGGAAGGCTTTATTGAAATTCCATGTTGCTTTAATGAGTTAGACCCAAAAAAGTTATTTTAACCCTAATTTTACTGTTGCTTTTGTCATTCCTAGTATTATAGCTATTAAAACACATACTCTGATGCCTGGAGCAGTCTTTTTTACAACAGTGTTATAAAATAGCTTGTTCTGGCCCCTGGGTAGCTCAGTTGGTTAAGCATCCAACTCAGGTCATGATCTCAGGGTTGTGGAATCGAGGCTTGTGTCTGGCCCTGTCTGGAGTCTGCTTCTCTCCCTTTCCCTCTGCCCCTTCCGCTACTCATGCTCTTTCTCTAAAATAAATCTTAAAAAAAAAAAAAGCTAGTTCTGTTTATTTTATTTCTAATTATTCTTTTTAAGTAACAATTTGTTTGGCATTGGATCCTAGATTTCTGATTCTTCCTTTTTAAATGGTATTCTTAGGTTTTTCCAATTGTAAAGATAATGCATGCTCATTATAAATAATTTGGAAAATACAGGAAAGTGTAATGAAGAAAATTAAAATCAACTCTAATCACATTTTATTCATTTAAGTAAAGTGGAATAAATGATCTCAGTGAGAAAAGAGAAGAACTAAGAAACAGAAAATTTGGGGGGAAAGGAAAAGAAAAAAAAGCCTCCTAACCACGTCACCTCAGACATGTTTGAAGTCATAGTGATAATTGCTGCGTGTTTTGTTGCCCCAAGCTACTAGGCTTTATCCTGTAAGCTTCCCAAAGTAGGGGATGGTGATAACAGTATTCATAAATGAGGATTGGTTTTCTCTTTTGCAGCCCCCCCTGAATGCCCAGATGTTGGCACAGCGCCAGCGGGAGTTGTACAGCCAGCAGCACCGGCAGAGGCAGCTAATACAGCAGCAAAGAGCCATGCTCATGAGGCAACAAAGCTTTGGGAACAACCTCCCTCCCTCATCTGGACTGCCAGTTCAAATGGGGAACCCCCGTCTTCCTCAGGGTGCTCCGCAGCAATTTCCCTACCCACCCAACTACGGTACAAATCCAGGAACCCCACCTGCTTCAACCAGCCCATTTTCACAACTGGCCGCAAATCCCGAGTCAGCCTTGGCCAACCGCAACAGCATGGTCAACAGAGGCATGACGGGAAACATGGGAGGACAGTTTGGCACTGGAATCAATCCTCAGATGCAGCAGAACGTCTTCCAGTACCCAGGATCAGGTATGAGGACTGCTCCTCTGCGCTGCTTCCCACGTATCTGATGGCGCAGGTGTTCCCCTGCGCTCATGGCGGGGCAGTGCGCCCAAGGGGAAGGTGCTGCCGTGGGAGTCAGGGGACCCGGGCTCCAGACTCATCTCTTGCCACTAGTGGTTAAATAGTTGGAGGCTTATCACTCCCTGACAGCTAATATGATTAATCAGAGGATCCAGAAGGACCTGATTCTAAAATTTTTTGAATTTTGTCTGCAGGGTACATTCTCTTAACGTTCTTACTTTCTGTCATGGATCCCTGTAAGAATCTTATGAGAGTCCTCTTCAGACGATGGGTTGAAGTACATGAACTCAAAATGGGCATACAGTTTTTTCATTATTTTGGAGACTTTGATTTTGATAGTTTATATAGGGATAACCCTCTTTGCAAAGCCTCTCAGGCTTCTTATTGGTGTCAGCACTCCTAGCTACTTAAGTTGGAAGCTCTTCTTCTGCAGTCTGAGGAACTTCCTGGCTTCCAGGAGTGTTTTCCTTTTTAACCTTTTGTTTGCATTGTCTCTCTTCCGTTCTCTTTGTCCTAGGTGATGATGTCCTTTTAAATTTTACTTCTTTCACTTTCAGACTCTAATGGGTAGTGGTAATAAAACACATTTGATTAATCCACGATATTTAATCAAACTTTGATGCAAAATTAATGGCAGATTCCTGGGGAAAAATTGAAATAAATCCCTTCATTTTATAAATGAAAGAAAAAGTAAATTATAAGTCTGCCTAAAAATGAATTTCCATGAGAAGACTGCTATTTGACTTGAATAAAATGTTGAGGTTACATAGAGATTTTTTTTTTACATAGCAATATGCTTATCAACTTTGACAGCCAAATCAATTTAGACTTTCATTCTCGTGGCAACAAGTGCTAAAATCCTTTGACTATTAAATTAAGTTATCTAGGGAGACTGTGTCAGACAGCACCAGAATTCTCAAAGATCTTTTACTCAAAATTATGTCACATCAGTTCCTTTGTCCTCAAGACAATGAAGTCATCTTTGGCTGGTTTACATCGCTGACACTATCTGTATGGGCAAGAAACGGATTATAAATCTATATTTTAATAATAATATTGTCTGAACCTTTTGAAGGCCACTTTCATGTGTCTTAAGATTTCTGTATGCAGAGAACTTGACAAGGCTTTTTCACTTTATTCTGGCCTGCAGAAGTACTTCCTCCAGCATTAGAAGACCTGTGTCGTTACCTGGTTCTCCACTCCTCTTCCAAAATGGCAGCTTAGCCCACGCAGCAAATAGACTCTTAGTAGCATTCAGAATATTGATTACAGAGCCTTAAATCAAAAGATTTGTCTCATTCATTGGCAAAATAAGAAATAACTATGAGTAACCCAAACATTAGTAAATTCCCCAAGGATTCTTTTCTCTTAAGAAACAGAGAAATAAAAACAGTACTTATGCCCATTTTCAGTTATGTTCCTCAGCACCTCTTCTCTGGAAGACCAAGAAAGAATTTCGTATCCCTCTTCTGTTTCTTGACAAAGCCACCTAGAAAGGCAGTTCTTCAGAACCCCATTTCCAATGAAGTTGACAAGATTTCTTTCAGAGTTGTGTTCTCCTCTTTGAGCTACTGCCATGTCAGTGTGTACACAGTGGTTGAGATCATGAGTGGTGGGGCTTACTTCTCTAGGCGACAGAACTGGATGTGTTGCTTCCCATCATAAGCGCTCTATCTGGTACCTGATTTTTCTTCTAGTCCAAATTTAGATTGACAGAAAATGCTTTTCACAACATAAGAATTCATCGTTGATCAAATCAGCATTCCTACTACAAACAAAACCCAGACGCTGGGTGCGATAGAGAGTAGTTGTTTCATCCAGTTGCAAATTGAAATAAAATGACAGAGCCTGAAGTTCTTTCGTGAACTACTTCAAAATAATGGGGTGGGGGGAGTGGTCAGGTTTTCTGGAGAACAAAAGAACATTTAAAGAGGCAGTGTTTTTAAATGTCTTCCATTGTGCTAAGTTATAAACTCATTCCAACATTATCAATAACCTGGTAAAAAGCTTCATGACCAGGTTTTGTGTGAGTACAAATGCAAGTTCTGGAAAAGTTTCAACCTTTGCAAATGAAGACTTCTTTTAGAAGAAAAAAAAAAAAACCACCACATGTTTTTTAAATAAAATCTTACTGTAACACAGTCCTCCTCTTTAGTTTATGTGTGATAATACATAATGTGGTTGGCTTCATACACAGAGTTGAATTGTACCAGGAACCTTATGACCTGCAAAACCAAAAATATTTCCTATCTGGTCCTTTGCAGAAAAAGTTTTTGTGTTAATTGATATTAGTAAGACTAAAGGTTGAATTCATTAACTTAGCTTTAGTCCTTTGCTTTGGCATCTTTTAGCTTAGTAGGGGCCCAGAGTAAATGAAGGAATATGTGAATAATAGTAATGACAGAGTATGCTCTCTTTTATTTCTGAAAACCAAAAATATTTCTAGACTATCAAGCCATAATGATGAGTGCACAAGAACAGAATTAGACATTTACAATTTATTTAGGGGCCCCTGCGTGGCTCGGTCGGTTAACCGCCTACCTTTGGCTCTTGTCGTGATCTCAGGGTCCTGCGACCAGTCCCCACATTGGGCTCCCTGCTCAGCAAGGAGTCTGCTTCTCCCTCTGCCTCTTTTCCCCATTTCTCCCATTCATGCTCTCTCTCAAATAAATAGGTAAAATCTTAAAAACAAAACAAAACACACACACACACACACACACACACACAAATCCTGCATTTTTTAAAAAATAAATAAAATTTATTTTATACCAAGGTGACATTTAAAGGAAATATGATGGAAATTTTTACAAAATTTTGTACCCACTCTATGAATTCCTTGAAGCTAATCCATAGCTCCTTCTGTGAACTACAGTAATGCTACTCCACCCATTCCTCCTCAGTGATCTCATCCACTCCTGTGGCTACAGTGACCTCTTCATGCTGATGACTCTCTTCTGTATCTCTAACCAGATCTCTCAGCTCTTGTGTACAACTGCCTGATGACAGACATCCTTGAATTTTCTCTCCACTAACACCCCAAACTCAGCTTGTCCAAAGTTAGACTCATCAGTTCTGCTTCCCTTCTCTCCATATCTCAGAGTTCCAGCTGTTCTAACAAATTTCTCAAGATCCAAGAAAGAATGTATACCTTGCTCTCTTTTCATACTAGGCCTTGTAATCCTATATCTGCTGTTTCAAACCAGTGTCCTTCACTCACCGGCCTCATTCTTGTTCCTCCCTTCTCTCAGAACTGTCTCCTCTGGGAAGCCTTCCCTGACCACTCCCAATCATAGGCACTCACCACTCTGTCTTACACTCACTTGTTCACCTAGCTGCCTTGCTTTTTAAATAGCAAGTTTCTTGACTGAGCAAAGTGTGATCTTTTTAGTTTCTCAGTTGCCTAGCACAGAGGTCTGGCAGGGAGAGTAGGTGCTCAATGAACCTTCGTGAAGTAAATGAATGGAAGGATGAATCCTGGTTCTGGTTGCTGCTGCCAATGGCTGTAATGCTATTTATGGTCCAGCAGGGAGGCTTAGCATAGTTTAGGTGAAGACAGAATTATCGTAATTTTGGAAGGAACTAGATTGTCTGGTCCAAGGAATCCAAGGTCCAGTGTGGTGGCAGAACCTGAACCAGAACTCTGTCTACCCCTCCAGTTCCTTATTTACAAGCTGGTTCTCTCTACTAAAACTAGGTCAGCTGATAAGGAACAATTAGAATGTGAAATGAGTCCAGAAAGAAATGTCAAAAAGTATGCTGATATACTTGCAATCTCTTATTTATTGTTTAACTTTGATTCTACAGAATAATGTCCAGAATATGAGAAGTATCTCTCCTGCCCTCACATACATATTTTTCTGAAAGAAACTATTTCCTCATTAACAAGATTATAAATGCATTAAGAACAGACAAGTATTTTTTCAAAGATCACAACCAAAATAGTTAAATTATAGAGTTTATATAGAGATAGTCTGCATAATTCTATATGCATAACATAGAAATGATGAAGATGGGGGGAAAACACCCATCTTCTAGAGTCATAAATGAAAAATTAACTTCTCCTTATATTCTTAGTCAAAATTATTAAGAGATTAAATTACAGATGGAGGAAGCAACAGAGAGAAAATATATAGCTTTATTTATAATAGTCTTTACCAAGAAAAATAAACATTTGATGAAAGAAAAAAACTATAGAAAATTTACAGTTGGCTCTATTTTCACAGAAAATGTAAAATATTTTTAAAATTGTAGCCTACAAAAAACCAAAAGGAATAAATTAACTACATCTCTGGCCATATTAAACAAACAAAAGGAGAAAAGTTATAATAATGGTGGCAAAACATAGAATATACGATTATATTTATAGAGAGACATTAAGGACATAGAGACATGCTTATGATATAATCATAAGGGAAAGAAGCAGGTCACAAAAATGTGTTAGATTTTTTAAATAAAGATTTGAATGAATTATACTAAATTATGGATAATCAGATTATGACATTCTTCTCTGCACTTTTAAAACTTTCTGTATCTCAAAAGTATTTAACTATGAAATGTATTTTGTCAGGAAAAAAATACAAAGTGCTAGCATAACAGAAATCATTTTTAAAAATCCATTTTTACCTTTTAAACTGTTAGGACTTCCACTTTGGGCTAAGTTGGAGTAACAGGAGCCAGATTTATTCCCCCATCTGAAACAAACAAAAAGATCAAAGTACATCGAACTATAGTTTTTGATATTATCCAGACTATGCTGCATGGAGAGGGAGTCCAAAAGGAACCAGTAGTCTCCCTGAGTTGAGCCCATGGAGCTGGGAGTCTAGGAAGGCCAAGGCAACTCGAGGTCTCAGGGCACAGGACCAGAGAAGAGAGAGCCACAGGGAACTGCAAGGATGTACACAGGGTCCCACTCAGATTTTGTGTGTGTGTTTGTGTGTGCTCGCACAACAAACCAAGGCCAGGGAAAACCACCTGGAAAGATTATAGGGAACAATCTACAAAGTTCGCACAGGGCCAACTTCTCTTCCCACCAGCCAGAATAGAAAACCTCATGATTCATGGGGTGTCAAGTAAGATACTCAGAAGGGTTTTGTCTCAGTAGCAGACAAAATAAGCCCTAACCTTTGCTTTTGTCTCTTGACACACAAGACCCAAAAGGATTAAACTGTCTCCATGTAACCTAACTACAACCCAGATAAAGGTTGAAAATACTTAAAGGGCATTTAGGGGTACCTGAGTGGCTCAGTTGTTTAAGCATCCAACTCTTGATTCCAGCTCAACTCATGATCTCAGGATCATGAGATCGAGCCCTGCTTCAAGCTCCTTTGTCAGGCTCCACTCTGGACATGGGACCTGCTTAAGACTCTCTCTCTCCCTTTTCCTCTGCCCTGCCACCCCCTTTCACATGCACCCACTCTTTTTTCCTCCTTCTTAAAAAAAAATCCAGCACCTAACAAGGTAGAATTCACAAGGTCTGGGATCTAGTCTTTTATTACCAGGCATGCAGAGATGCAGTATAATAAAACCAATAACGAGGAATAAAATCTGTCATTGAAACCAACACAGACACACACAAATGATAAAATGAGTAGACAAGACATTGAGACAATTAAAAAGTATACAATTATTCTATATGTTCAAAAAGCTAGAGGAAAGCTTGAACATATTAAGTAAAGTCAAGGACAATATAAATAAAATCAAAATCAACTTCTGGAAACAAACTACAGTGTCTGCGATGAAAAATATACTAGATGGGATAACAGAGATATTAGACATTACAAAAGAAAAAATTAGTGAACTTGAAGACATAACAATGGACACTGTCAAAATGAAATCAGAAAAAAACTGAAACGATAGCAGGTTCACTCCAAATTGACCTTACACAAAGCAAATCAAAATGTCAATATGCTTTTTGGAGAATTGACAAGCTTCTCCTAAAATTTATATGGAAATACAAAGGATCCAGTGTAGCCAAGACAGTTTTGAAAAAGAGAGCCAACTTGGATGACTGTCATTTCAAAAATTACCATAAAGTCACATCAGTCAAGGGGTGCCTGGGTGGCTCAGTGGGTTAAAGGCTCTGCCTTCAGCTCGGGTCATGATCCCAGGGTCCTGGGATCGAGCCCCACACCAGGCTCTCTGCTCAGCGGGGAACCTGCTTCCTCCTCTCTGCCTGCCTCTCTGCCTATTTTTGATCTCTGTCAAATAAATGAATAAAATCTAATTTAAAAAAATTTTTTTAGAAGATTTAGAAAAAGTCACATCAGTCAAGACAATATAGCATTCATACAAGTATGGACATAGAGACCACAGCAACAACCTAAAAATTCAGAAGTAAATTGTTAATATTACGGCCAGCTGATGTTTTTAAAACGATTGTATCAATAGCTGCTAATAAGCATCATCCTGCCCAGGAAGGAACAAACTACCAATAAATGCTGCAGAATGGTCAAACCTCAGAAACATTATCTAAGTGAAAGAGGCCAGACCCAAAAGATCTCATGTGATTACATTTATATGAAATTGCCCCCAAAATGCACACCTGTCAAGACAGAAAGCAGATCCATGGTTGCCTGAGGCTGGGGTAGGAGAGGGGAATGACTGCTGACAGGCATAGGGGGGACATGAGGGGAATGAAAATGTCCATACTCGACTGTGCTGATGGTTGCACAGCTCCATAAATGGACTACAAGTCACTGAGTTGTGCAGTTCGGTGGGTAAATTTGAGGTGGCATAGGTGATACCTCAGTAAAGCTTAAAGAAAAAGGACAGGGAAAGAAGAGCCCACAGAGATGACTGAGGCATGGACAACAAAGCTCTTCTCATTTTTCATTTCACACGCGTTTGTTTTGCCTTTTTCCTTTCCTAATTTATTTTTATTACACAAGTAATCTGTCATGTATATTCATGTACATTTTTGCACTTAAAAACTCATGTAAGGGGCACCTGGGTGGCTCAGTGGGTTAAAGCCTCTGCCTTCAGCTTAGGTCATGATCTCAGGGTCCTGGGATCGAGCCCTGCATCAGGCCCTCTGCTCAGTGGGGAGCCTGCTTCCCCCCTCTCTGCCTGCCTCTCTGCCTACTTGTGATCTCTCTCCCTCTGTCAAACAAATAAATAAAATCTTTTTTAAAAATCCATGTAAGCAAAAAGAATAGAAAAAAAATTATACATAATCCTGGAACCGAAATCAATATGTTAGTGATGCATTCTTGCAGACTTATTTTATGTTTACTTCTCTGTTTATACTCTTAATTTCTTGCCTTATTTTGAAGAGACTGAAATGTTTTCCCTGCTCTATTGAATAGGCTGTTTCTAATTATATCATGAATTATATCATGACAGATCCTTGTGGGAGTGGGGGGTTCTCTTTTATAGGGTTAATACATTTATAGTATAGTCACATAAATTAATTTATGTCAATTTGCAGGAATGGTTCCCCAAGGTGAGGCAAACTTCGCTCCATCTCTGAGCCCCGGGAGCTCCATGGTGCCCATGCCGATCCCTCCTCCTCAGAGCTCTCTGCTCCAGCCAACTCCGCCCTCGTCTGGGTACCAGTCACCAGACATGAAGGCCTGGCAGCAAGGTGCAATGGGAAACAACAAGTAAGTAAGTTTTTGAATATGAGCATCCCTGGTCTCCGCAGCACATAAGAACAGTTGTGCCGTGACGATCGGAATAGAAGAGGGCTGGCTGCTTCCAGTTGCAAGCTCATGGAACTGAATTTTACATGATAGCAAAGAGAAATAACTTCTGAATCCTCTAAGTTTCAAGTCATTTTTAAGGTAAATGTGTGTGTTTACAGTGCAGAAAAGTGGTCTAGTGGCCCCCAATCCCCCATCTCACTGTCAGCGCACCTGAAGAACTTGATCATGTGTGAAACGGAGCTTCCCTGGGACGGAGGTAGAAATGGGTACTTAAAAAAAAAAAAAGTGTTATTTATAAAAACACTTTAAAAATTCGAAAAATCTAAAGTAAGAATGGCTAAATATCAGAATTCACTAGAGCCTAAAGAGTGGGCACACAGGCTTTACCCCTCTCGGCATGTTTCAGAGATCTCGTGGCAACAGTAGAGGTTTTGTGGCTTCTCAGGCTGTTCTGCCTCAGCCAGCTCTTTGAATCTCTAGATTTTCAGTGGCCTCATCTTGCCCATTCTGCTCTGAATTATCTCACTAATGTCATTTTCCCCCCAATCCTGGCTGCTGAACTTTTCACACTTCACTTGAGTTTTATAAGGCTTTTAATTAGGTTGTGTCTTGGTTCTAATGACAGGGAAACCGTTTGATCTGACAACATAATAAGTGAGGCAGTTAAAGTTGAAAACTTAAGACCATATTCTCCTAAAGTTCACTGAAAGGTGAGAGGAAGTCTTCCAGTTAGAGAACTGTGGAGCTCTCAGTGAGGACTGTGTGTAAATTAGGTAGAAATGAAACTGCCTATATAACATGCAAGAAGAATTTAGACTCCTAATATGTTCTAATCCCAGCTTACTAAATTCACTTTAGATTCCACGGTCCATGGGTATCGTGATTCCTTTACAGACACTCTCCACTCCCTTGGCCAGCTCTCCTTCTGCTGCACTTGGCCGTGCTAGCAAGATGCTTCCTAATGAAATCCAGCTAAACTCTAGCTCCATGCCCACATCTAAGCATTTAAATGTGTCTTGGAAAAAACACAGTCCCACTGACAGTTCTGCTCCCTTTTACAGTTAAATACCCTAAAAGACTCTGAGCACTTCTCCTTTCCTTGCTGACCAGTCGGGCTTTCATCCCCACCGCTCTAGCACCAGTACTCTTGTCCAGGTTGGCAGTGTCCTCCACAGTGACAGGTGCGGTGACTGCTGGTAGCATTTGCATTTGTTCTTTCTTGACGCTCCTCCTTCATTTAGTTTCTGGAACAGCTTTCTCTCTTGAGAAAGGTCACTCTCACCCTGTTTCTCATTGTCCTCTGCTGGATCTTCCTCATCTCCCCGAGCTCCATTTGAGGGCCTCAGAGCTCATTCTGTCCACTTGCTCCCTTGGTTATGCTGTCCAATACGATTACGCATCCCTATCTCAGTGTCTATGACTCCCCAGTTTAAATCTCCAGCCCAGGGACACCTGGGTGGCTCAGTCAGTTAAGCGTCTGCCTTCAGCTCAGGTCACGGTTCCAGGGTTCTGGGATTGAGCCCTGCCTTGGGCTTCTTGTTCAGCAGGGAGCCTGCTTCTCCCTCTGCCTGCCACTCCCCCTGCTTGTGTGTGCTCTCTCTCTCTCTCTCTCTAACAAATAAAATCTTTTAAAAGACAAAGTCTCTAAATCCCAGCCCAGGCTTCTCCCTGAACACCATACTATATGTATAACCACCTAATCTCTATCCCTCTCAGAAGTCTAATAGGCTCTCTGGCTCACCATGACAAAATCTGAAGGGGTGTCGTCCCCCCGCCAAAACCTGCTCCTCTCCTACTGTTCCCCGTCTCAGTGAACAACAACTTTATTCTCCCAGTTATGCAGAGAAAACCTCTTCTCTCATATCCCACATCAGACAGCCCGTCAGCAAATCATGTCAGCTTCTTAGCTCTCCCTTCTTCCCTGTCCCATGTGCAAGCCACCACTGTCTTTTTTCCAGACTGTCGAAGGAGTCTCCTGTCTCCTGTCTTCGACCCTTGCTCCCTGGCAGTGTAATCACGTGGTAGCCTGCGTGATGCTCTTCAGACATGAGCAGCATGGCAGTCCTCTCCTCAAAACTCACCAACTTACTCAGAGTGCAGAATGGGGCCCGGGAAGCCCACATAATCCTGTTCCTGGGTCCCTTTCTGACCTCAGCTGCTATTCCCATCACTCAGTCTGCATACTGGTGTCTGTTTATTCTTCTGTTCCTCACATGTGCCAAGTACATTGCAAACTCAGGGCCTTTGCGTTTTTAAATCCCTCTGTCGGAATGTTCTTCTCACAGTGGCCACATGGTTTGCTCTCTCACACTTCAAGTCTCTCCTTAAATGTCAGCTAATTAGACATAGATATTAAATGTCACCATATTAAAGCTCCCTGATCATCATTTCTAAAACAACAGCGGTTTCCACCCCCTCGTCCCTTTTTTCCCTTCTATATTTCTCTCTATGGTACTTAACACCCGACATATTGTGTGTTGGTCCTTTTGTTTATGGTCTGTCTCCTCCAACTAGAATATAATCATCCTAAACACAGGACTTTGTTTTTGTTTACTTGCGTATGTCCATCCTTTAGAACAGGTGAGCCCTTACTATACATTTATTGAGTGAACAAGGACAAAAATTCTCTGTCCTGCCTCAATCACTTCTTGAGTTCAGATTCAAATGTGGGCTTGAATTTTTGTTGTACTTTAACAGTTTTTGTGAACTTTGACTTTACCAAATCATTTGGAAAAAAAAAAAATAGTTGTCACGAAGTCTCTAAGCATTCACATTTGCTTATTTGCTTCATGTGTAAAGGCTTATTAGTGGACACAGGTAGCATGGATTTGTGACCCCTCGCTGTTTCTCTTGAACAGTGCAGGGTACCACAAGGAACAGGGGAAACTGCCCTTGCTGTGAACTTACCAAGAGTCCAGTGGGTGACGGCAGTAAAGGGACAAAAGTAATACATGAAACAAAGAATCACTTAGTAGAATGATGTAATAGAGTTCAGAGACTGTGTAATGTGATTCTTTTTCATGATCTCTCCAGTCAAGAAAAATAAAGGGTTAAACCCAGCCTCTTTGTCCTGGAACAGTGCAGGTTTGTGTGTAACACTAGTCGCCAGGGAGAGTCTGAGCACTTATTAGCATTTTAAAGGCTAGGAAGGCCTGTTGTTTAACCCTTTGTTTTTAGACTTCTAGGACCTGGAGCGGCTCCGTGCTTGCTAACAATACCTCCAATACCTATGGCAGCCATTGTGGCTGAAGTCTTCATCTTTACTTTCCCCCACACCGTGATTTAGGGGCTTCCAAATCCCTGGTGCTAGCCGAAAAAACTGTAGTAACTGACATGGGGCTGACCGGGAAAGCAGAGGGAGGGAGGTGAACCCCACCCCCCTGTCATTTCTGAGACCTAGAGCAGTGACTGGTGCTGCAGAGGGCTTGGTCTTCTTCCCATAGTGGAAGAAACTGAAATGGAACTGTTGGCAAGAGCAGTTTGAATGAACTTAAGCTAATATAAGTCCCAAGTATAAATGTGAAAAGAAATTAAATCTTGAACTTTTTTTCACTAAGTATGACATCATTGCAGTCCTTGAAGCTTCTGCATGCATTAACTTACAGAGCCCTGAGCTGAGCCTCCGCAGGGCTGATTTATGGATCAGTTGACAAATGAGCATTGTCTGGGGTAGAAATGTTCTCATTAGGAAATGGGCAGTGAACTAATGGGTTTTTCCTCACCTTTAGTTGTGGGGGCACTGCCTCACAAGCATACACACTGTAGAGACGTTAATGGTTCAAAGATGTATTACTGACCATTTCCTAGGCATAGAATTTTCTTTGAGCATTTGTGTTTTATAATTACTTGGGGAAAATTTGCTGCTTTTCTTCAGACATGATGAATAGGCTGTTTCTCAGTATGTTAATTTTAGTGTGATTACCTTAATCTACCGGAAACGATAAATGTCAGTACATCCTGTTTACCTCCCAGGAGGGAGCAAGGAATATAGGGATAGATAAGCCATTGATGGGGTAAATAATATTTAGAAATCAAATTCTCCAGAATTAACCTTAAAATAGGTGGGATTTTACTAGCAGTTTATTATTTAACAACTGATAATCATAAAACATTTGGTGTTTTGTAGAACTTATAAAAGACACAATTCATATCATTTTCCTTTAGATGTGTATATATATGTATCATTTAGAATTTCAGAGTTCAAATATAAAGTTTCAAGTTGTATTTACTTGCTGTTTATTTCATACTGTTCTACCTACTAAGAGAAATAGGCCAGACTATACCAACAGTCCAGAACGAGGCCATAAAGAAGGCAATCAGTAAAATAAGCCCTCTGAAAAACATAACTGCATTTTGCTTCTGGAAAAGACATAAAGCCATGTTCTAGCCTGAGAAGACCTTTGGGATCTTTAAAAACATTACATTTGCCAAATAGAAATATCTGGTTATATTCCTCTTAGTTTATAGCATAGTGAAAACAACCAGAAGCTGAATCCTTGAGAAGCAACAGCGTCTCTAGAACATTGAATAAAGGCCCTTGAGTCTTAATGTGCATGAAAAGTTAGAAATGTGACTGTCTGTGCCCATCCTCAGAAACTGATTCATTAGGGCTGGAGTAAGGCCTGGGAGTCCCAGTTCTCAGAGTCTGAGGAAATTCTCTTCAGATGGTGTTTTTCTATAAATAAGAAGCAGTCCATACCTCATCAGTTGACAGCACTGAGTAATAATAACCCATGTTCATAATTCACTCATCACCAGATATTTACTGAGTGCTTGCCATGTGTCACTTATTACTAGAGACAAGGAATGAGTGGAACAAGATAGTAGTGTTTGCCTGAAGTGTTAGTCCAAGAAGATATATAAGCAATCACAATATAAAACTCCATCATTGAATCATTGATTCCTTTGTTCATTCATTCGTTGAGCAGTTATTAAACATACATATCCCAGGCATTTTGCTTAAATAGAGTATTCTTGGTTTAGGAAGATAAAATGATATAAAAAATTTCAGAATGATTTTGATTGTTAAATGAGTGCATTTCAGTTATCTGGAAGACGTACTTATGTGGAAAACTTTTTTTTCTTAATTATTCACCTAATTGGAATTTCACAACTCTGATATGAAGCCAGATGATTGTAACTTAAAATGAGCTCTTTGTAGCTATTAAATCCTTTGGGCAGAGTTCAAAATTCATCTCAATTACGCTCAATTTCTATATATTGTAATAAGATGAAGTCTTATATGTAATTTAAGAATGTAATGTCTTTTCTGTGGAGTTTTATCTAATACTTAAGAAACAGAGTCCAGTATGCTACGCCCATGTTCACGATCCGTGGATGTAATTGGGCTTGTTTTTGAGTTAACAGTGTGTTCAGTCAAGCTGTCCAGAACCAGCCCACGCCTGCGCAGCCAGGAGTGTACAACAATATGAGCATCACCGTGTCCATGGCAGGTGGAAACACAAATGTTCAGAACATGAACCCAATGATGGGCCAGATGCAGATGAGCTCTTTGCAGATGCCGGGAATGAACGCTGTGTGCCCTGAGCAGGTAAGTGGCGCAGCTGGCACACTCGCCACACACACACACTCCCCCCCTCCAGACCATACCACAGGTCATTCCTCCAGGGAAAATCAGGTATGTTCAGTTACTCGTCAAAAATGACTGTACTGTGGGGCGCCTGGGTGGCTCAGGGGGTTGAGCCTCTGCCTTCAGCTCGGGTCATGATCCCAGGGTCCTGGGATCGAGCCCCGCATCGGGCTCTCTGCTCAGCAGGAAGCCTGCTTCCTCCTCTCTCTCTGCCTGCCTCTCTGCCTACTTGTGATCTCTGTCTGTCAAATAAATAAATAAAACCTTTAAAAAAAAAAATGACTGTACTGGGTGGAGATGTGTGTCAGTTATTTCTTAGTAGCGCTAGGGGGAAAGACACACTTCTTTGACTTCCCACCATCTTTTGATAGCTACTACCTCCTAAGATATACAATGGAAATTTTGACAGACCTTATAAGATTTTACTCTCAAAAGAGATTGTATTGTTTTTGATTTATTGTAAAATGATACAGGGGCATCTGGGTGACTCAGTTGGTTAAGCATCCAACTCTTGATCTCCACTCGGGTCTGGATCTCAAGGTCATAAATTCAGGCCCTGCGCTGGGCTCCACGCTGGGCATGGAGCCTACTTAAAAATAAATAAAATAAAATAAAATAAAATGATACATATAATACATTGACTTGGAACTTACCCCTTTACATTTGGAACACATTTTCTTCACTTTTTCCTTTCATTTCAACAAACATTTATTCCATACTTACTATATACAAAGATAGCTCTGTGGGAGGTAATATTAACAAGTTGGGGAGACACAACATAAACAAAGATCAGTTGAATAATAGGACAAAACCGCTGCGTTAAGAGACAGACCTCCATAGGACCGTAAATATTTGTGTCGTATTAGGGATATGTGCAATTAACTACTGAGGGTTTAAAGGAAAAGCCGCATGATTAGGAAAGCCTTCTGGGAAGGTTTGCCTAAGAAAGAGAATAGAAAAAAACATTCAAGACTTGTCACAGCATAACCTTAGCAAGGGATAGAAATTGAAAAGTCTCATGAACGTTAAGGGAACATTGATATTATATTTAAAGCAGAATTTATGTGGTAAGCTTTTTAGACCTGCTGTAAGCCATCTAAATGTTTTAGAGTTTACCCCGAGACTCCTGAAGATTTTTAAGGATAGAATGACTGAATGACTAAATTCAAAATGATATTTAAGAAGATCATTGGGGTACCTCCCTGTAGTTACTGTTCTCATTTTCAGCAACCACAAAGTAGACTGTGACCATGTAGCCATAATTTGTAGCAAGTCTTAAAAACATGTAAACCCTGATTACCTTTTCTATAGAATCCCTTTTTGATGTGAATTTTATTTAGAAAACTTTCTGTTCCCCAGATACTCTATAGTAAGTCCCTAAGGAGTTTAACAAGGAAAAAGAACAACTTAGTGATTCATTTCTTGTGCAAAATAGAAGACCTAAATAGTATTGTATCTTGTCCTTGTTCTTATTGTTCAGTTATTAGAATTTTTCGCCATCTCCAGCAGATTAAAATAATGAAAAATACAATGAATTAGGTAAAAAAATATTATACTTAAAGCATATTTCTTATTTAGTTGGGTCTTGCTTTCTCAGTTCGACAGTCCGCAGCTTTTAATTGGAGTGGTTAGCCCATTGACATGTAATGTGATTATTGATGTTGTTGAATTTAAATGTCTCACAATTTGGGGGGTTTTGTCTCATCTTTTTTTTTTTTTTTTTTTTTTTGTTCCATCTCTTGCCTTTCTTTGGTTTAATTGAACATTGTAATTCATGTTATCTCCTTTGATGGCTTATTAGCTATATATAACTCCATTTTGTTATTTTAGTGGTTGCTTCCGAGCTTAGAGCATGCATCTCTCACGTAGCATCATGTCCTTTCCGACGCTATGAGAACCACCTGGTGTATAAAAACCACACAGCTCTCAACTTCCATTTCTCCCCTCCTGCACTGTCGTTACCATACATATCGTGTCTACATCTGGCATATACCCCACATGCTTTTACTTTAAACAGTTACTTTTTTTTTTTAATTTAAAGAAGCACTTTTATACTTACCTGTGTAGTGATTTACAGCAGTCTTCATTCCTTTGTGGAGACCCCAGTTTCCAGCTTGGTATCGTTTTCCTTCTGCATGAAGGTCTACCTTTAGCATTTCTTACAGTCGGCCGCCGCTGAATTCTTTCAGCTGAGACTGACTGAGAAAGTTTTTGTTTCACCTTCATCTTTTTTTTTTTCACCTTCATCTTTGAAAGGTTTATCTCCCCCGAATTTTAGGTTGATTTTAGTTTTAGCTTCAGTACTTTAGAGATGTTGCTTCACTACAGTATTTCTGATGCCTTATCCCCTGGCATTTTCTCTTTGTTCCTCTGTACGGGATTGATTTTTCTCCCGCTCTGGTTGCTTTCAAAAAAGGTTATTCTCTTTGTCACTGGTTTTAACCAATTTGATTACAATATGCCTTAGTGATTGTTTTCATGGTTCTTGTGCTTGGAATTCATTGAGCTTCTTGATTTATGGATATATAATTTTCATCAAATTTGGAAAACTATTGACCATTGTTTCTTCAGATACTTTTTCTGTCACCACCCACCTCCTTTCCTTCAGAGACTCTTAATTACACACAGACACACATTATATTAGATTATATTATATTCATATATACATATTATGTACATATATACATATACATAAAAGTTGGCCACTTGAACTTATCCCACAGCTCACTGATTCCCTGGGTTTGGGGACCATGTGGGGAGGGTAACAAGGTCAATCGTTTTTTTCTCTGTGTCTTTTATTTTAGATACCTTCTATCGCTGTAGGTTTAAGTTCATTAATCTTTTTCTTTCTTTCTTTCTTTTTTTTTTCAACGTCTGATCTGTTCATTTCATCTGGTGTATTTTTCATCTCAGGTATTCTGCTTTCTTCTCCAGAAAGAGAGGAAAGTCAGTTTGGACTTCTTTTATATCTTCTGTATCTCTAACATATTTAACCTTTCCGCTCCTTGAACATCTGGAAAACAGTTATTATAATAACTTTCTTAATATTCTCGTGTTCTATCATCTGTATCATTTTGGGGTTGGTTTCAGTTGACTGACTTTTCATTATGGGTCATATTTTTCTGAAAATTAACATGGTTTAGTAATTTTTTATTAGGTGCGTTTGTGAATTTTACCTTGTTGAGCTTTATTCTGGGAAATGGGTCAGTTACTTGAAACAGTTTGATCATTTCAGGTCTTGCTTTTTTTGATTAGTGGGACCAGAGCAGTGTTCAGTATATTAGGCACAGTTTACTTTGCTACTGAGGCAAAGCCTGTCTAATATACTGCTTGATACTCTATGAGTTATGTTCTTCACTCTAGCTGGCCGGATCAGGACCTATTCTCAACTCTGTGTGATCTTTGGGAATTATTCCATCAACATAGTTTTGGGGACTCTTTCCTCTGCTTTGGGTAGTTCCCTAAAATCCATTAGCGGATCAGTTCTAACTTGGAGACTCAAGGGGATCCCTTTGCGGGTCTTTGGAGCTTTCTCTCTGCGTGGTTCCCTCTCCTCTGACATTTCTGTACTGTGAATTCCAGCTGCCTTGGCCATCTCAGACTTCCCGCTGCATCATCTCAACTCAGGGAGCCTGCAGGGCTCTGCCTGGGTTTCCTGTCCCCACGCTGGCTGCAGCCTGGAAATTCTCTGTACTGTGGGCTGAAGCAATTGTAGGACTCACCTCAGTTAATTTCCTAGCTCTTAGGGATCACTCTCCTTCACTGGGTTTGTCTAATGTCTTGAGTGCCTCTGTTTCATATAACTTATGCAATTTCTTCATTGATTCAGGCAGAGGATAAATCTACTTCCTATTAGTGAATCTTGACAAGAAATAAAAGCCTTTTGCTGATTAACTTTTGTGTGTATGATTTTAACTTTTTATTGAAGTATCATGTAAGAATATATAGAAAAATATACAACTCAATTAATTTTCCCAAACTGAACACACCTTTAAAGCTACCATTCAGATCAAGAAACAAAACATTATCAGCAATACCCCAAAGATTCTCTTCATGCTCCCTTCTACATCCCTCTTCACCCTGCAAAAGGAACCACTATCCTGACTTAGGACAACACAGTAAATTGCTAAGCTTTTTATTTCCGCTACACCCTATTTTCTGTCCGTGAGATTATTTTTCATGGAAGAATTTGGTCTTCATCTTAAACAACTAGCTTGTAATTTGGTCTTGTACTTATCTTTAATAGATAAATGATCCAGCACTGAGACACACAGGCCTCTACTGCAACCAGCTCTCATCCACTGACCTTCTCAAAACAGAAACAGATGGAACCCAGGTCAGTAAGAAAATTCTAAAGCCAGAGCTGCCAAATGTACTCTAGATACACAGGAAACTTTCTTTAGCATCATTTTGATTGATTAAGAGCCTGACCTTGGGAGTCAGACCTGGGTGTGAGTCCTGGTTCTAGTCTTCTTAGCTCTGTCCTCCTGGGCATGTTAGGGAGCTTCCCTGAGCTGCTACCTAACCAACAGAACTAACAAGATACCTGCTAATAGGATTGTTGAGAGGGTTAAGTGAGATAATGTTTCGAAAGGTTTAATCTGGTGGTAAAATAGGATAAAGGGATCACGAATGGTGGCCACTGGTTGTTATATGGTAAATAAGCACAATTCTCAAACTCATGTGTAATCAAAGTACCCCAAAAGATGTCAGTAAACTCAGACAAAACAGAGTGCCTGCTGTGTACTCTGCCTCCTTTTAGAAGTTTGTTTCAAAACAGTATACAGATAGCAAGGCTGGCTACTGTCCTATATTAACCTAAATTTAGAGATTTGGGATGTTTTAGCTCACTTCAGTAACTTTGATTTAGTCTTTAGTCCCTTAATAAATACATATTTTTAAGATATTCTGCAGGCATTATGGTAAGGTGGAGATACAAGGAAACATGAGACATGTTTGCCCTTTAGGTGAACTATGGGGAGAAGTGAGGAAGGAAAGTTTCATTTGTGAAATGCTTTTAATTTGCCTGGCACTGTGCTAAGCACTGTCTGCTTTATCTCATCTGAGCCTCGCTATGACCCTACGAAGGAAGCGGTATTCCTTTTGTTCACAGATGAAGAAAGAGAACCAGAGGAGATTTAACTACATGCACAATTCACAAAGCTAGAAATGGCAGAGCTGATGTTGAACCCCGGTATTTCTAACACTGAAGTTCATGCTCTTTCTGCCATACCACTTAGGGCCTGTTGAAAGATAGAACATGTGACATTAATTGTCACATTAAGAAGGCAAACTCAAATTTATAAGTTTCAAGAGCCATAGTGTTCAAAGAAAGGGGCAAATGCTGTGAGGGTCAGAAGAGCATTTCCACAGGAGCTGAACTGGGCCTTGATGAGCACAGTTGGCAAGACAAGGTGAAGGAAAAAGTGTCTGAGGCTGGAGGAGGGAGTGAGCTTGCAAGTCTAGGGGACTGGAAGTAGACGGCCCGGAGACAGGGAAACAGTAATGTCCTAGCGTGGTCGTAGGAAACCAAATTCACTGAAGCTAAAGGGTTTGCAATCAAATTTTGTAGGACTTAAAATTGGTAAAATAGATTGGGGCAGGTTTCTGGGAGCCTTGAATGCTAAACTCGGGGTTTTAGATTGAGTCCTACAGATGAAGCGTTACCCTCAGGAGGAACAGTGATACAAGCACCGGTTCAGGCTTCATCTTGAGGTGGTAGAGGGACAAGAGGAGCAGCGGACAGTCTCCTCAGGATCAGACAGACCAGCTGGGAGCCATGTCTCGAATCGGAGCCACAGGAAATAGGATCTGAGTCCTGTGAGGGTGAAGAGGGGATTTTTGTGATGGGGAAAATAAAGTCTTCATTAGAAAGTTTCCAGAGCCTCGCTCCTGCAGGGACATATACTGGGCAGCCCGACAAATTAATTAAAACTAAACAACTGAGTTTTAAAGTTCTTGAGCTCTAAGATAGCATTTAAATGAATGTGAAAACTCTGCTAGAAAATCTTATGAGTTTGGGACTCCACTCACACCACTCTTCTCCCCTGGCAAATTGTAGGATTTGTGTATGTCTTGCTTTTGCCTGTCTGTGAAGGTGTGGCAGTATGTGAAGTCCTTTGAGGTCTGGCCTAAGGCATCCTGTTTTTAAGGAGCAGTTCAAATGGCTGAAGATTGGTTTGATCGTTTCCATTTTTTTTTTTTTAATTTCAAAACAGACGATCTTCAAAACATTCTTTTTAAAGAAGCAAAATTTTCTCTAGTTTGTTTGCTCATGCCTTTCTTAAGAATGTTTTTAAGTGTTGGGGACAGAAACACCTTATGCTCTGCCCCAGTATTTCCTATGTTGAAACACATAAACATGAAATTTTACATGCTATTATTTTTTTAATCAGTTGGTGCCTAAAAGCCCTATAGCTTGTGTTCATGCCAAATTTCAGTGGCAGAATCTTCTTTCTGTTGTAGCCCATCATGCAATCTTTATTTGCTCCAGTGCTTTTCCACTTGCCAAACAGAAGCTTGGGAGTGAGTTTAATAGACATACAGAGACAGGCGTACAGGAAAGGAGAAGGAACAGAACCAAGAGAGGAGGGTCTGAAGAGGATTGTATTTGGAGAGCAGAGAACCAGGAAAGAAGAGAATATAGAGACCAGGAAAAGAAGACTTAGTAGGGGGATTGTTGACCTGGAGAGGAGAGGAGAGTCAGGGGTGGAGCTCCGGACGGAAAAGAGTAGGAAAGAGAAATTAGGAACAGAGGGGAGGGGGAGGACACAGAGATGTCGAGTGACTAGACTCGGAGAGTTGGTATATGTTAGTTGCACAAAAAAAGAGCCCAAAGAAAGAAGAAAACAAATGGGAACCTGTGGGATCCAGAAGCAAAACTTGGGAAATCAGGCAAAGGAGAAAAAACAATGCTAATCTAACCAAGGTTTAATCCACCAGGTTAAGAAGATTCAGCTCAGAGGCTGTCTGTCTTTCTGAGGGAGCGCAGAGTGGAGGTGTAGGCGGATCAAGAAGGAAGGACACTGGGGGCTGGACTGATACAGTAGTTAGAGGTCAGGATATTTGACATGTGGCCAATGAAGGTTGATGAAAACAACCTTTTATTCAATTACAATAGAAAAGTTTTCAGAAAAGCTGAGTGTAATTGACATAAATTAGTGATGAATGACCCCAAAAATGCATTGCTAAAATGCTTCACGTACCTATTGAACATGAAGCATACATTTGCCAAAGGGTTGAGACACTAACAGATGTACTTGGATGCCTTGGAAGGCATCTCAGTTCTTGGTCTGGAACATTCGCAAGTATGATACTGGCTTTAATCAGTTCTACAAATGACTTTTTAATAAGGATGGTTGTAAAAACTAACTTCTGGTTTTGTTTTCCCAATAGAAAATGCTAGAACTATGCAACTTTAGACATTTTTAAGGTATATGTGTATTATTATTGAGAGTAGCTAAAGGGAAAATTCACACTGTTCTCAGCTAGTAATTGACTGTTATTTTTAGCTTATGTGTTTAAATGAATTGTCTATCAGGAAAAATAAGTTAAATATAAAATTGTTCTACTAATATTTTGCTGTAATTCTAAAGGCAATATGTAAAAGAGCTATGTAATAGTATATTTAGATACTATGCAAATCTTCTGGACATTAACTCTAGTAATGCTCATGTCCTATTACTGAGTTGTGGTGGTTTTTATTTTGCTAATACTGGGTTAAAGCCCTTAATTTTCTAACATCATAAAGTTTTTTTTTATTCTACTAAAGTCGTCCGTAGAATGCTTTTGTAACCAGTTTCCAAATAATATATATGTGTGTATATACATTTTTTTTTCTTTTTTCTTTTTTTAAACCCACCACTGAACACCCAGACTCTGACACTGGGCTTTTCCCAATCTTGGCAATATTAGCAGTGATACTCCTTTTCATTATTGATGGCAACCCTGTAGGAGGCTTGACCATTCCAATTTTGATTTTATTTTTAAAGTGTGAACTTTCCAGAACCCTGAGCAAAATGAGTGCAGCGATTTTCTTTTTGTAGGACAAGAAGACAGAAGAGTTCTTCTCTGTGGTGACTACAGACTAGAGGAATGCTCTAGTGAGTTTCCACTTCAAGTAGTACCCACTCATAAGCCGGGGGGGCAGACCCTTCTGTCTAAACACATCTTTTATTTGTGTTCCAGCAGGTGCAACAGGTTCAGGTGTTTGCTGACGTCCAGTGTACAGTGAATCTGGTAGGCGGGGACCCTTACCTGAACCAGCCTGGTCCACTGGGAACTCAAAAACCCACGGCAGGACCACAGACCCCCCAGGCCCAGCAGAAGAGCCTCCTTCAGCAGCTACTGACTGAATAACCACTTTTAAAGGAATGTGAAATTTAAATAATAGACATACAGAGATATACAAATATATTATATATTTTTCTGAGATTTTTGATATCTCAATCTGCAGCCATTCTTCAGGTCGTAGCATTTGGAGCAAAAAAAAAAAAAAAAAAAAAAAAAAAAAAAAAAGGAATTCACTTTTGTTGGAAGATTGAGAGGTGTTTTTGTTTCTTTCTTTGTAAAGGCCTTGGATATTGAAAAAAATAACAAGGCAGAACAGTTGGACAATCTTTCTTGAGCCAAATTTAATTATTCTTATTTTTGTAATCAGTCATTGGCTTCTTATCTGGATGAAGACTTTTGGAGGAGAACCAAAATGACAAGTTCCAAGGGGAAGATGAAGCCCGGCCTCTGCTGGCTCAGTCCTGACCTTGACAAAGAAGAAGGGCCCAGTGGGGCTTTGCCTGTGCCCGTCCACCGAAGGCTGTCACGCGTGTCTAAATCAACAGCCCTCCCCTTCCCGACCCCAGGCAGCTTGTGTGTACAATCAGCTTCTTCTAGCAACTCTATATCTGTTGGCTTCAAGAGAATATTTTGCCTCCCATATGTACCCCTTCTCCTTTTTTTAAAGATGGATTTAAACCAAGATGCCTCCAGGAACGGGGACGAAATGAGTATATTCACAGAGGAATCCAAAAAATACAGTTTGGGGGAAAATGCAATAATTTTTGATGAGATGGGTGAAGGACAAGAAGCGAGTTCTGTCAATTATTGTAGATATAATTTTTCTGATTAAATCTGGGGGAAAAAAGGCAGCCTGTTCTTTCTGCTTTTATTGTATTAACAGCTAAGGTAGCTAAAGTTATTTAAAATAAAATTAAATTTATGATCCAAGTAGCTTATTTTTCCCTTTAAATCTCACTGTAAATATATTTGATTTCTTGTAGAAATTGATTTCCTTCTGTTTAATTTTATGGTTTTATTATCATACTCTTGATTTTTCTAAACTTGTGTGTGAATATATCATTGATTGAATTGCAGTTCCATTTGGCTAGTGATATTTCATTATTTTACTAACTGTGATGCCATGTATGGATTTACTTTGCGGTTCAGATCGAAATGCCACTGCCAGAAAGAGCTGTTGGAGATGAGCTGGAGCACACCGCCCTAGAATGTCCCTGGGATCCCCTACCTTGAGACAGTGTGAGGAGTTAACACCGGAAGTGCAACAGGCTACTTGTACAGAGAAAAATTAGTACTCAAAGAAAATTTTCATGTGTTTTAGATTGACTTTGGGGATTTGAATTGTCATCAGTGCAAATATAAATTTATCTATCCTACTCTGAGGCTAATTGGTACCATATTTTCCCTTTGTGTCTTGTCACTCTGCCACGTCTTGTCTCATCCTGGCCTCTGAGTCAAGGACCCAGTGAACTGCCTCTAGTTCTAGAAGTTCCACTGCAAGGCCAGGCAAGCTTGAGAAGGGTACTGTGGACGAAGCAAAGGTAGACCCCCATCACTCGCCTTTACCTGCACCCGGGCCTGTGAATGATGACTGCATCTTGACATCGTGCACCAGCTACCTCTGCTTCCACGGCAGAGCAAAGGCCATAAGAACTAACGGCGGACGAGGAGCACGGACTCAGACACCAAGGAAGAAGCCATTTCCCCAGGTCCTCCTTTGTGCATCTCAGCACCCCTACTCACAGATAACTCCATTGAACAGCATCTACTCAGAAACTATTCGGAATAAAAAGATTGCTGGAAGGGCTCACATGGGTAGCAACTATGAAACAGAAATAGGACACTCAGTTACAAACATTATCTCTTTTAGTTTTTCAGAAAATGCATCCCTGATTTCATTCATTCCCAGCTTGAACGCCCAGCCATATTACTCTAGTCCTTACCAAACTGCTCTAGGAGGTCATTTCTGTTTTGTTTGTGATACTTAGATGTGCAGACTTCAGGAAGTTCACCTTTAACTTCAGCATTCCAGATGAAGTTTCCTGACTCAGTGCTTTTGCATAAGGAACTAGTTTTAAAAAGTGGTAAGGAAAATTGGAGATGCTAATAACATCCTCCCCATCCCAGCTGCACCTTAAAGTATGCATGTCACCTTCAAGGTTTTATAATTGCACTGTTTGTTTTATGTATGTACAGATTAAAATTATTGCTACATTTGAGGAAAATAAAATTGCTTGCTTCTATGTAATTCCTGTCATTCCACAGGAAATTCACTTTTCCAGCTACTGAATAGAATTTGTTTAACAATGTCCTGGGTTGCCTCTTCATTTACAGGGAAGAAATGAAAGCTACATCCTACGGGAATCACCCAACCCCCAGTGACTAATGAGTCATTAAAGGATCACGAAAGAAAGGATCCCCGAAGCCAAAGATCCTCGAAGGCACCCTCATATGAACCAGTGAAAATTGGAAAGGGTCAAAGTAAAGTTGTGAGAGTGGGCCATGAGGAAATCATAGCTTTGGCCATTTGCCCGATGATTCAACACGCTGGTCCTGCTGTTTCTGGACCCAGGAGATGGAGTCAGGGCAGCCCTTTGTAGCTACAAGACACTATCTCTCCCCATCATGGGTTTTTATATACTAACACTTATTATCAGTATGTAGATTACAGAGATGTTGAATCTTACGTAAGGAGGCTCCCTCATTTTGCCCTCACATTTCGTAAAATGTCTCTTATTCAATACACATGTTTTTAAAGCAGCATAAATCTGCCAACACTTGGCTAAGTAGGCCAGGGTAAGAAGGGTAAGCAAATATGATTCTAGAAGGCATTCCGGCCTACGTATAAATACACACAGATTTGGTGGCTGCTCTCTGAAGTCATGCTTATGGGAGAAGAAAACCTTTTCCAGTGTTGGGGTAAGGTACAAATGATACTTCTCTTAGATGACCCCAGGTATCTGTTGAAATTTATGCTAAGGGAGGGGTGGGAAGACCGCTAGAAAAACCGAAACAGTTGAGGGAAAAGTGAGGTTGATATAGAAGAACTTCCATCTTCTTTATGGTTTGGCCAAGACAGGCTCGTACCTAGAAACTGTCTCCTGGGCCCTGACAGTCAAAGAAAAAGAAAGGACAGTTGTCTATTCACAAAGGAAGCCGTGCTGATTTCCTCCTTGAAACGAACGCCTCCTCCCAGGAGAGCAGCTCCACTTGAAAAAAGTGAATGTTTCAGAACCAGTTTGATCCTTGGCCATTCCTGTACCTCTGAAAAAGATCTTGATGATTTAATTAAGCCCATAAATTCTTTTTATTGGAGAAAACTGCCAAAGGAAGCATTCCTCCATCCAGAACCTTTTCTGCCAGCACTAAATTAGTTTTCTTTAGATATTTTATTTTCATTGCCACAAGAGCTCTTAACAAGATTAAAGAAACCCAAAGCTCTGGCCTCATTCAACATGTTTTATTGTCTTTATCCAAGGCGCTAAGATGTGGAAGAACCCAGAGACACGAACCCTGCTCTCCCGGAGCTTTTTTTTTTTTTTTTTTTTTTTTTTTAAGATTTTATTTATACATTTTTGAGAGAGAGAGGGCACATATGAGAGCATGAGGAGTTGGGGCAGCTGGAGAAGCAGATCCCCGCTGAGCAGAGAGCCTGATGCGGGACTCAGTCTGGAGACTCCAGGTTCATGACCTGACCGGAAGGTAGAGACTTAACTGGCCACGCCACCCAGGCGCCCCCTGCCAGAGCTGATATTCACACTGGGGATTCAACTTCCATAGTTGCAGTCACAGTTGGACTAAGTGGTGTCGAGGAGAGTTAGAAGTTGCTTTGGGAGTGAAACCTCATCTGGTCAAGGAAGGTTTCCTCAAGGGAAGAAACGGCATTTGAGGTATGGTTTGTAGGATAAAGAGGAGGGAGCTCAGAGAAGGGCAGGGTGAGAATTCTGCCGAACTGCCCGTGGTAGAGACAGGAAAGAACCTCAGAGAGCTGCTTTTTTTTTTTTTTTTTTTTTTTTTTTTTTATTAACTAGTTTGAAATCTCATAAACATCTTATTAAAATTATGTCAGCTAGTCAACTGGAACGTAATTGAAACCAGCCTTTGGCTCCAGGAGAAACATGAACCAGGCTCTGGGACCCTCACAGGGAAACTGTGCCAGCCTGTAGCTAAGGTCTCTTCCATAACTAGCCCTGTCCAGCCAGAAGCACAGGCTTTTACATTATTTTCTGCCAGATGGGCCACAATACTCTGTTGTAGCATTCAGAGGAAACATTTGTGCTATAACCATTTCTAAGGTGCTTTTAGGCTCGTTGTCTCATTCATTCCCTGCAGTCCTTTGAGAGAGATGTTGTAAAGAGAAAACAAACTGAAAGCTTATGCCACAAACATGGTTTATCAGGGGAATTGGAACCTGAAGCCAAGTCTTCTGATTCCAAATTCTGGATTCCCCTTCCTGGACTACAGGCTAGAGGACTGCTTCAGAGTCTACAGGCGGTAATCTCACTGTGTGGCCTTAAGCAAGGCTTTCTTCTCTGAAATACCTTTTTTTTTTTTTTAAGATTTTCATTTTTTATTTGAGAGAGAACAAGCAAGGGAGAGGAGCAGAGGTAGAGACAGGAGCAGGCTGAGCAGAAGCCTGATGCGGGGTTCAATCCCAGGACCCTGAGATCATGACCTGAACCGAAGGCAGACGCTTTGCCGACTGAGCCACCCAGGCGCCTCTGAAATAACTTTTAATAAAAAACAGGCCTTGAAAACTGGGGTGGGGTGAGGTGGGAGCCGAAGGGCTGAGGAGAGAGAACCTGGCCCTTCGCCAGAGGCCGTCCGAGCCTGCCCTTCAGGGCCTAACTGGGGCTGAGCTTCGGCATCCTATCGGGAAGATGTCCCCCCACGGTCTGGGGAGAGGCATTAGAGGCATAATCTGAACAGGAACTGGGGAAGGGGCTCTGGGAAACTGCAGCGTCACTCCCTCAGCTTGAAAGAATTTTGGAAAATGTAGGCTCCTTATGCAGGAGGTATAAATGAGTGACCAAGGACCACTTTTGGGTGGCAGAGCCCTACAATTCCTCCTAGAAAATTTGGTTTCTTGGATCGGCTCATGGAGGCTCTGGCTCTGGACCCTTCTGCAAACAAAGAATCTTTTTGCTCTGCTGGAATTTGGCTCTGGTCTAATCATTTGTGTTTGTCTCAGAACTTTGGTCGTTTATGCAACCGGCAGAACCAATCAATGTCCACAGGTATCTGTAGCAAACCCGAGACATTGGCTTGAGAAAAGAACAAAAATGTTTACAGGAATAGTTTCTTTTCCTCCTTTTTTTTTCTGTAAAGTAAGTTAGCTTTTTTTTTTTTTTTTTTTTTAAGTAATCTCTATACCCAGCGTGGGGCTTGAACTCATGACCCCAAGATCAAGAACCACATGCTGTATCTACTGAGCCAGGCAGGCACACCATAAAGGAATCATTTCTATTCCTTCAGGTTTTCTTGCCACTCCAATGCCCACAGGTCCTAAGGTGCAGAATAAAAAAAAAAACCTGACACCAAGGTTTATATATTCCATTTCTGATGACCAGACCTGTTTCCCTATAGACAACCGTGATAGGCAGTTCTCTGGGAACTACAGAGATAGTTGCCTAAAGCTGATTCCTAATAATGGAGATTCTGCATCCATTAAAAAATACATCTCATTTCTACTCTGCCGGCGATGTTCTAGACTGACATTCTTGTGCCAATGTCTTCTTAGTTTGTACAGCACTTTCACATACCATATGTCTTGATCTTCAAAATCCTATGAAGCAATTAAAATCTGAAGCTCAGATTTATGGTCAGGTGGCTGGGAAGTTCTGGACACAAGAGTCAATCCTTGGGTTTTGTGATGAGACCTGCTATTCTTCCCACCGCACAATACAACTGTTAGAGACGACAGAACCTAGAGAGTGACACCTAAAAAGTGGGAATCCTGATGCGTTAACAATTGTTCTTAGAAGCTTGTAGGGGTTTCCATTTTGAAAATAAAACTGGGCTCTAATTTTGGGTTTGTTAAATTACCGAATTTTTTTTTTTTCATATTTTAAATTTGTGTGAGGGTGACCGTTCTCAAGCAAGTCCCTGTGCTCTTCCGGAGCAACTACGTCTTTTTCTTTGATCTCAGCACCACTTACGCTGATAGCGCATCTTAAATCCAGCCACCATCGCCCTCGAGATCCAGGCCTGAACTTCCCGCTGGCGAACATTACCACGTACATGGATCCCACCACCCCAGCCCAGCGCCTCAAAACTCAATCACACACCAAATCACTTCCCCACAAACACATTCTTGTGTCCCTTATCTGGATTCATTGCATCACCATCCTGTTAGTGGTCATTTTCAACAACTTCCTCCCACTCATCTCACCAAATCGCTAACAGTTGCCTTTGCAGTGTCATAACAGCTATCTTCTCCTTTCTAGCCTCCTTAATCACAGACTGAATTCATGACTTAATTATCTTTCTTTGGATGATTACAGTAACCACCTCCACGCCTTTTACCTTCAACTCTCACATGGTCTATCAGAGAAGTCTTTCTGAACACAACCTTCAGAGTCTTAATGACTCTTTCCTGCCTATAGTTGGTTTGAAATCAACCTGCCTTTAATTTATTTCTTTTTATTTTTTTTTAAGATTTTTATTTATTTATTTGACAGAGGGAGGACACAAGTAGGCAGAGAGGCAGGCAGAGAGAGAGGGGGAAGCAGGCTCCCCGCTGAGCAGAGAGCCCGATGCGGGGCTTGATCCCAGGACCCCAGGATCATGACCCAAGCCAAAGGCAGAGGCTTAACCCACTGAGCCACCCAGGCACCCCTCAACCTGCCTTTTAAGTTTCATTATGCTCTATGTCACACTGATCTGGTCTTCATCTTTGAATTGACAACATTTGTTCTCACTTAATTACCATATTCATCCCTTTTCCTCAGCCTTTAATGCTCCTCCTTTCTCCTCCCTCCTTGTCCCTTCAAATCTTCAATTCGGATCCTTTCTAAGACGCCCTCGCTGGCCCACACTTTTAAATTAACCCCTTTCTTCTCTACTGTCTTTCTGCAGTGTTTGGGTTTGCATTGGCAGTTGGTCATATGTAAATTGGTTTCTCTCCACCAAATTATAAGATTTTGATTTTTATTTTTAAATTGTAAGCTTTTCAAAGAGGAGGCTCGTTTTCTTTCCCTCCACCTCCCACCTCCGAGCCTTCCACATAGTAACCTCTAGACAGCTCACTGAAGAAATCGATTCAGAAGCAATATTTTAAATCAGGGAAAGGAGCTGACGGACAGAGCAGGCTCTGAGTTGTCGTTCTAGAGTACGGATTTTTGAGCTAAGGAAAAGTTGCAAAGTGTCCAAGAGTTCAAGATGAGGTCCCAATTCTACCCTGATGATTATTCCCTTTTTGTCATGAAATGTGAGCCCCACATATTTGGGGAATTGGAAGAACATCAGTAGTTACCTTTAATACTTCCACCTCTATGGTGTTTTTATAAGTTACTCAAAAGTAATACTTTTATCATGCTCTCAAGCTTTGTATTTATAGATGACATAACATGCTTCTATTAAACCCTTTACTTTTCTCAGAAATTAATTCCTCACTGAAAATCAGCTGATTGGTTAACTACAGTCTTAACTGAAAAAAATAGAAAAGGCAGATCAGGGGAGACAATCCCTTCCAGTTTTTTCTCCCCAAATGAGTACAGATCTCCCTTGACTATGATAGGGTTATGTCCCAATAAATCTGTTATAAGCTGAAAGTAACATTACTGGAAAATGCATTTAATACAGATAATCTGTTAAACATCCAAGCTTACCCTAGCCTACCTCAGGTGTGCTCAGAACACTTACATTAGCCTACAGCTGAGCACAATCATCTAGCGCAAAACCTATTTTATAATAAAATGTCAAGTATCTCATGTAATTTACTGACTACTGAAAGTGGAAAACAGAATGGTTGTATGGGTACAGAAGGGTGGTCGGTGTGCTGTCCATTCTCCTGATCGCATGGCTGACAGGTGTACGTTGCTGTCCAGCGTCACGTCACGAGAGAGTGTTGTACTTGCCTATCACGAGCCTGGGAAAATAACCGATTCAAAATTCAAAGTGCAGTTTCTACTGAGTGCATATTGCTTTTGCAGCATTATAAAGTTGAAGATTTTTAAGTCCAACTGTCGTTAATCCAACCATAATAAATCAGGGACTATCTGTTTGTAGAATGCCCTGCTATCTCTTTCACTTAGAATAGAAGAATCACTCTGAGAAGTGATTCATGGTAAAATTAAATACGAGTAAGAAGGCTCTTCGTGAAATAGCTTTTCAACTGGCCTTTAAAACCAGTGCCTCTGGAAGGCGAGTGACTTCATCAATTTGAAAAGCAGACAGATGGAACAGGTCGATGAACAGGAAGACCTTTCTTTAACAGAACAAATGTCTTACCTGGAATTCCTTTCCTCATACCCGAAGAGTCAGTCCTGCTCAGTTCTGCTTTGTTTTCAAATCTAAAGTAATTTATTATATACCTGCCTGTACTAAATTTTAGGCTGAATTCTTTTTTAACTTGCAAACTTCCACAAAATAATCATTAATTTTAAAATTAGCTTTCCACTTAATGTGTTGATGTTAGTAATTGCATTTTAAATGAGAATTAACTAGTAAGCTAGACTTTTAAAGTTCAACCAAAACCAGCTGGGAAAAAGGATCTACCATAGAACATACTTTATTTAAAGACTCATGAACATCTAAGCTTAGACTAAAATTTCATCCTACCTTCTCTTGAAAGTTTTTTCAAAGTCTTTTATTAAGGACATTTTCAAGTGCATATAAAGTAGAAAACATGGTGTAATGAACCCGTTCCAGGTTTTAAAATCTGTCTTTGATATGTGATTTTTATAACCCCAAATAAAGAGATGACTTCAGTCACTCTATCAATTTCCAGTTTAAAATGAAGCTGTGGTTAGCTTTGGGAACCTTCAGACTTAAGAGTTTGTTTTTTAAAGCATTGCATGATAACTACTTTAAAGAACTACTTTACTACTACTATTTACTACTTTAAATATTCTTTTAAGAATATTTTAAAAGATTTTTTTGGTTTTTAATTAACATATAATGTATTGTTAGCCCCAGGGGTACAGGTCTGTGAATTGCCAGGTTTACACACTTCCCAGCACTCATCATAGCACATACCTTCCCCAATGTCCATAACCCCATCACCCTCCTCCTCCCCCTTCCCCCAAGCAACCCTTAGTTTGTTCTGTGAGATTAAGAGTTTTTTATGGTTTGTCTCCCTCCTGATCCCATTTTGTTTCATTTATTCCTTTCCTACCCTCCAAGCCCCCCCCCCCACGTTGCCTCTCAAATTCTTCATATCAGGGAAATCATATGATAATTGTCTTTCTCTGATGGACTTATTTCACTCAGCATAATACCCTCTAGTTCCATCCACATCGTCGCAAATGGCAAGATTTCATTTCTTCTGATGGCTGCATAGTATTCCATTGTATACATATATACCACATCTTTATCCATTCATCTGTGGATAGACATCTAGGTTCTTTCCATAGTTTGGCTATTGTGGACATTGCTGCTATGAACATTTGGGTGCACGTGTCCCTTCGGATCACTACATTTGTATCTTTAGGGTAAATACCCAGTAGTGCGATTGCTGGGTCATAGGGTAGCTCTATTTTCAACTTTTTGAGGAACCTCCATGCTGTTTTCCAGAGTGGCTGCACCAACTTGCATTCCCACCAACAGTGTAGGAGGGCTCCCCTTTCTCCGCATCCTCGCCAGCCTCTGTCATTCCCTAACTTGTCAATTTTAGCCAAAGAATGAATATTTTAAAGAAGTTGTAATATATATTTTCAGTCAATAGATATTAATTTCTTGCCTACCATTGACTATTTGTCAATTACTATTCCAGGCACTGGCGCTACATTAATGAGGAAGATAAAAATCCCTGTTCTCACGGAGCTTGCATTCTAATAAAGGTTGGTTGACAAATGAGCAAAATACACAGTGTGTCAGGTGCTAAGTGCTGTGAAAAAAATTAAGTAGGGAAGGAAGAGCAGAGAGTGTTTCTGGAAGAGAGTGGTGACCATTTAAAACGGGAAGGACAGAACAGGTCTTCAGAGAAGGTAATGTTTGAGTGGACCTAAGAAGGTGAGAGAGTGAGCCATGGGAATCGGGAGAAAAAGCTCTCTAAGAGAGTTGTGAAGTCTTCAGGCTAGAGCAGAATGAATGAGAATAGCCGAAGATGAAGTCAAACAGGTAGCAAGGGCCAGTATAGTGAAGGGTCTTGTAGACCAATGCAAGAACTTTGGCTTTTGTTCTGACATGGGGAGCCATTGGAGCATCTTAAGCAAAGGAGTGATGTGATCTTACTTGGGTTTTTAAAGAATCGCTTGGGATTTTGTGTTGAGAATAGTTGTAAAGAAAGCAACTACAGGAACAAGTAGACCTGTAGGAGGCTACTGCAATAGTCCAGGCAAGAGATGATGACTTGGACCAGGATCATAGCAGTGGAAATCGGGGGAGGTGGTCAGATTCCAGATGTATTTTGAAAGTAGGAACAACAACATTTGCAGACATTATTAGATGTGGAGTGTGAGGGAAGAATCAAAAGAAACTCCAAGGTTTTTGGCCTGAGCCAAACTGGAAGGATGGGACTTCCATCAACAGAGATGGGGAAAAGAAGTAGGTTTAATCAGTTTTCTGTCATGATCAGTTTGATATTCCTGTTAGACGTACTGGAGGCAGAGATATCAAATCAGCTGTTGGATATAGATGGGTTTAAAATTTAGGGGGTAGTTGGAGCTGCAGACACAAATTTGGAAGTTGTTGGCTTATATTAAAACCAGGAGGCTAAAAGATGAATGGAACCCAGCTCTTTCTCTCTTTTTTTTCTAAAGATTTTATTTATTTATCTATTTATTTATTTAAGAGAGTGCACAGGCACACACAAGTACACACAAGCAGGGGAGGGACGGAAGGAGAGGGGTAGAGAGGGAAGCAGACTCCCAACTGAGTGGGGAACCCAACACGGGGCTTGATCCCAGGACCTTGGGATCATGACCTGAGCCAAAGGCAGACGCTTAATTGACTGAGATGCTTAATTGACTGACCCAGGCGCCCTGGAACCCAGGTCTCTTAACTAGGCCACTTCTCTCACATTACATAATCATTCTGAAGTAAGGTTTATAGAGGAACTAGATGGTTCAGTATCTGAAGTCTTGCAATGCGATTTCACACAGTAACAATAGAGAAAAACTACATGATTATCTCAGCAAATGCAGAAAATGTACTTGCTCTTTAAAAAAAAAAAAATCCCATAAATGACTTTTTTTTAATTAGCAGGCCTGTGGCAGAGGGGAATCTTCCTTGATCTGATATAAAGTATTTGCTGAGACTCTCAACAAATAATGTACCAAACAGCGAAGGTTTAAAAAATTCCCATTATGTTCAACAGCAAGTCAAGGGTAGGAGTTCACACTGCCATTCCTGGGCTACAGGTCCTCACCCGTGGGAGGACCAGTTAGACGTCTCCATAAGGCAATAAGATGAGACAAAAAAGTAAGCAAGCATCATGATTGCATTGAAAGAGACAAAATTGTCTATGTGATGATAGTTCTATAGCATATGCTTAGAAGGTATTTTTTAAATAAATCCTTAAATTTGAGTTGATTGTTTAAATAATTCTTGTCAGGAATTATTCACAGGTGAGGTAAAATTACGTAGCGATTAGGTAGCAAAGTTCAGCCTGAACCAGGTCTTCTGAGGTAGTCACTTGCCTGGCCTTTGTCATTTGTACCATAAGGAAGTAAGATCCTGTTTCTTATAGTTCAATTTTCATTTTGCAGCTACGTCGTCACAGTCATGCCTTGATATTTCCACGAGTCTCCTTACTGATGCCCCAAAGTTTCTCTCCACTCATAGCAAATACATCCTGTACATGTTGTCAGATCAGTCTTCCTCTTGGATCATTGGCACTTCTCCGGAGTTCCTTACATCTAATGCTGGGGAGGAGGCGGAATCCTTATGTCCACTTATGCCTTTATTGAGTGAATTAAGGAACATAGAGCTCCTGGTTCCTTCAGCCCTTACTCTTCCTTGTGTGGGTTGAATGAATAACCCACTTGCTAGATGATTGCCTGTGGTCCATGTTTCTCAATTGGGTGGAACTAATCTCTCGAAGTTTAATAGATTGAATGTGGGGGATTTGTTCTCTTCGTACTCTGCAACTTCAGTGAAACCTCCTCTGTCTGCTTGCTTTCCTTAGGACGGGAAATTATCAAGCCCATTTAGGCTATCAGATAAAGCTGTATCTTCTCACCCATTGATAATAGAAGTGACATTTTGTTTCTCCATCCATTTTTTAATCATTTTTATCAAGAATCTATGTTCAGAACTTGGGTGCTACCTATTCGGCCCTTGCAAAACCCCCACAGCTAAAAGCCAGACCTAGGCCAGCATTTAAGACCTACCAAACCTGGATCTTGAAGTAGAGGAGAAATTGGGTTTGTTGTGTTAAGCTTAACATCAGACAGCAGCTAAAACTGCCGAGGGCTGTGGTTCTCAGCCATGTCTCCATACTGATACCTTCCCGCCAGGGACTGTGGTTCGCTATTGCCAAGATTCTCAACCAAGAAGCAGGGCACACTCCCAGGATGGCATCTCAGAATCCATGGGGGAAGATGTATGCTGATTAAATGACAATAAAACGTGATTTTAAATACCCCTCCAGGGGAGCCCTCTGCATCCTGCCAGCCCCACGAGAAGCCATGGCTGAGGCACGGGTTCTCAGTGCTACCAGCTCAGAAACTCGATTTTGTCAGCTCATCCAGTGATAATTGGACTCTAGGGTATTGAGTCACACAACTCACAGTCACAGGAGGCTGATTTATAATCCGGAATGTCAATTAACCAATTTAAAATGGAAGATACAGCTTCCCAGCACTTGAACTACTCATGACCCCTTTTCAAACCCCTTTCTAGTAGCTAGGTGGCTGAAACCCAAATTAGTAGCCAACTAGGGGAGGTTACGAGAAAATGAGACTGACAAAAGACCTGGTTTTCAGTTCCAGATCTGCCACTGACTTTGACCGCAGGCAAGTCAAAGCCTTTTTGTATCTGCAAACTTGAGACATGGTGGCCTGCATTGCACGCAACTGCCAGGATTGATTTGCACTTAGCAAAGTCTTTTGTTAATTACAAAACATTTTTCACATATAAGAAACTTACCAAAGCATAGGATATTCTTTTCAAGGATATATCACCTATCTGGGACCTCCAGTACAATCTTTGCTTTTTTGGAGAATACATCACTTTTTTTTTTTTTTTTTTGTAAACTTGATATGCAAGGCCAGTTACACTGTACTTGGTGCTAGAGTCTTGCTCTTCGTCTCAGTCCTTTCTGAAGGCACGTTGTACACCACCATAATGGGTTGGTTCTAAATCACACATATTTATTCTTCATCTTTTCAGCCAGCTTCCTCCAGGGTCCAGGCTGCTTCTAGACAGCACCAGTTTCCAGTTCAGTAGGTCTGGGGTAAGACCTGAGAATTTGCATTTCTAACAAGTACCCAAGTGAGGCTGACCCAGGGACCACACTTCAAAAAACACTGATCTAGTTCAAATGACAATGGTCTGAGCTGATGCTCATAAGATGTGCTACTTCCCTGGTACTAGCTTGCATTCACTCGAGATCAACCGTGGATACCTCTCCTCTCCCCTCTTGGGTACAAGTTTATGCTATTTGTCCTCAGATCTCGGCTTTAGGGATTTGTCTAAGCTGTTCTCTCTCAGCTCTATTGACTTCTCTCTCTCCCTCCTCTCTCTCTCTCTCTCTCTCTCTCAGCTTTATCACTATGTCTTGCAGCAGAATTCAGAATTTTGAAAAAAAGTTTTTTAAGATATGGTGTCATTTAGAAACATTTTCCTAATAGCAGCAACTGGATGGCATCCCTCTCAAGCAGAAAACAGGCTTACTTGACTGAAAGCTTGACTGAAAGCTCTTCAAGGACTGTGTCTTATCTTTTTATGCGTAGGTTCTAGCAACAAGTGCCCAGGCACTGTTCTAAGGGGACCTGTTTGTACTAACACACTTAATCCGCATAGCACTCCCATAAATTCCTATTGTACAGATGAAGGAACTGGGGGTCAGGGAAGATGACTGACTTTTCTGAATTCACACAGCTTGAAGGAATGAGAGCCAGGATTTGGACTCAGGCCATAGGACACCAGAGTATGAGGCCTTCACCACCATGCTGTGCCATATAATACAGTGCTTGGGAAGTCTGTTCTGTGTTACGAAAGGCTGCATGTCCCTCCCGCTTCATAGAAGAAAATGAAGTCAACAAGGATGGTCAACTGCAACTTTCTCCCTTCCCTGGTTTATAGACTCGTGTCTATGTTTGCGTCTCCCCACTTCTTTCCTCCAGTCTCAGAGTTTTCTCTCTCTGCTCAAGGCCGGTCCTTCCTTATGTCCTGGACCCCACCTCTTCCCCCTTTTTCTGGACTTCCTTTATCAGTTATTCCTTTTAGGAACTTCGATTTCTCTTCTCCCCAGCCTCCCTCTCCTCATCCATAAACTTGCTTAGACATCTAAGAAAAGTCCCCCTGTGGGACCCAGAATTCATCTTTCTGGCCCCCATTTGGTCATTACGACTTCCCATCTGAACTTCTTAAAGGAACAGTCCCCACCTCTTACCTCCTCTCCCATTCTGGTCTCAATAGACGACAGTCGGATTCCCACCCCATGGCCTCCCTCACCTGCTTCCCACAAGTTCACCGTTATGTTCCCAAACGCGACCTGTTTCTAGTACTTAGATACTGAAATTCCACAATGCATTTGATTGAAACTCTATTGATGTGGTTTCCTGGACTTGGTTCTGCCCTCAGCACTCTACTAATTCTCCAAGCCACTCTCCCAGTTTCAAATGACCACCTCTTAGAACAGAAAATCTTTGTATCTAGTATCTTATTTGTTTTGGTGTCTAGAGAGGAGTGGCAAGTATACCCATGTTTCCTTGCACAGTTCTTTCTGTATGAATTATCTATGTATCTGTATTCTCATTAGATTCTCAGCTTTCTGAAGGCAAAAATTGTTCTGTCCAACCTTATATTCTCAGCTCCTAATACAATGCCACCCACCATAGACTTACAACAAGTATTTGTTGAGCAAATTACCCTTTAAAACCTTTGCTTCACAGAGGTCCAAGCAGTCTTCTGTAGATGTTTCCAAATCTTTCTGTGTAAAACACTGTGGATTGTTCTAGATGTTCAGAGAGGGGACCTGTCATTTTGGGCTGGCTAAGACTTTGTGAAGGTGATCGAACTTAAGCCAGAATTCGTTTCAAGTCCAGAGGTGGGAACAGGGAGGGAAGAATACCAATGCTTGACTCCCAGGCCAGAGACCGGCAGGCAGCAACTGGAGTGCCTTTGTTGAAGCATCAAGTTTGTGTACGGAAAATGTAGAAGACAAGCTTAAAATACTGGGTAGGAAATGCACATGTGGAGGATCTGAAGGCTAAGCTGAAGAGTCCGTACTTTATTCTATGGCGAGGTAGGAGTCTCTACTGAACCGGGTGCTCAGTGATCTTAAATAAACCTTATGGCAGAAAGCCTGCTGGATTGTAGCCAGGACACATGAGACGTGAGCAGACCAGTGGGACACTCAGATGAACAAAATGAGAGCCTAATGCAGGCTGGTAGCACCAAAAACCACAATACGGTACTTGACAAATTTCATCAAATATGTATTTGTGTGTTTGTGTGTGTGCATATGTACAGTTTAACATCTTTGAAACTGAAATACATTTTATGGTTAATCGCATGTCTTAATTGGCAGCGTCTCTTCTTTCCTAACAACATGTAAAATAATGGTGTATCTTAAAGTTGATAGTGTCCGAGATTCAATGAATATGATATCTGGATGTGAATAAGAAATAAAGAATTCAAAGGCAAAGTTTTCAACTTGGGTGACCGGATGACTGGAAGGACGGGTATTCGTTTCCTTGACCCCCGGAGAGGAGTCTAACCAGATCTTCCATTTGAGCAATGCCGCATAGACAATACTGCGGCTCACCTACTATTAATCAGTTGCCCATCGGAACTAATTAATAATTAAGAATAGGAGGAAGTACTTCTTAATGACAACTTTAATAAGAACATGGGTTTGACCCTCAAGAAACATTCGTAACTTAAAGGAAGGGTGAGTTGCCTTTGAGAGGAGTACATGATGCTTAGGGATGGATGGCAAGAAGTTTCTGGATCCAGCTGATGCTCAAATACATCAAGGCAACTGCTAACCTTAGTCATTTGAACAATCGGTACTTCTTCAAATACTGGTTTACTTCTTCCTTGGGGTAGGGACGGAGCGCAATGCAAGTGGCGATATTCTCCGGCTGTTCTAGCCACAGCATGTGGTCAACGTTCTTCTGTTGTAGGGTCTCAGCCAGGTCCTTCAGGGCGCGCTCATCGGCGGCCTACAAGGAGCAGAGCACAGAACACAGACTGAATGGCCCTTTGAGGAAGTGTCGGGAGGCAATGAAAAAAAGGTGTGGGGGCTGGGGGGGGGGTTCCTCCTGACTCAAAGTGGAGAAATAGGTTTTCTCAACGAAAGAGCTGGAGAGCAAGTCTCCAGAAGCAAGAGCTTCACTGCCCCATTTGCTGTTCACTCTCTGAAGGACCTTAGATAAGTGGCTTGGGGGGTCAGAGAGGGAGAGGTATAATCTGTTTCTAAAATAGAAACGATTTTTCTCTTCCCTCCTGAGATACTGTATGCATTGACTGTAATTATGCTCTACTTCTCTTATGGCTGGTGTCCATCCAGCTATCCCTAATCCTTCAGCCAGCTTTGACTTTAAGAGTTGTAGGAAAGGGGGCGCCTGGGTGGCTCAGTGGGGTAAAGCCTCTGCCTTCGGCTCAGGTCATGAACTCAGGGTCCTGGGATCGAGCCCCGCATCGGGCTCTCTGCCCCGCAGGGAGTCTGCTTTCCTCTCTCTCTGCCTGCCTCTCTGCCTACTTGTGATCTCTATGTCAAATAAATAAGTAAAATCTTAAAAAAAAAAAATGAGTTGTAGGAAAGGAGTTCTAACACACACCGCCTCCATCTCCGTCCTCCCCCGCTTTCCCACCTGACCAAACGTGAAGGGCTTTCCTTCTGCTGGGACAGATGCCCGCTGGGTGGCTCAACAGGCAAATCTCTCACATCCTCTCCCATTGTGTCTCATCATCCTTATCACTGTGCTGGCTCCCATTAGCAGGAAGTATTAGAGCTAGCTCTCAGAAAATAATAATAATTAGTGTGCTATTTAGAATAAGGTATTTTTCCCCCTTTTTTTTTGCCTAGGAAGGCAGAAGCCAGTAAGGTAACTAGAGATATGTGTCATTGAAATAGAGGAAATTGAGATTGTCACTCTTTACCTAGAGTCCTCTGGGCACAGCCACGCTGAAGAACTCATGGACTTCCCCTCCCTCCTTCAGCACCAGACGTTAGCACAGGACAGTGAGAGTAAGCCCAAACTCTTGCTCTGCCCCTTACTGACTGTGTTCTGTACATGTGTATATTTTAAGCAGGCTCCACACCCAGTATGGAGCCCAATTCGGCCGAAGTCACAACCCCAAGATCAAGACCTGAGCTGAGATCAACAGTCAGACCCTTAACCAGCCAAGCTACCCAAGTGTCCCAGTAATTGTGTGATCTTTGATGAGTTACGTGACTTAGCAGGGACTTTCTTTGTAGTGATGACTCAAAGAAATTAGGCTCAGACTAGTGCCTGGCACATAGCAGGCACCCAAGAAATGGAATTAGCCTTGGCATGGTCTTGTATTTTATTGGTCTTTATGGCTGCAGCAGCACTTTAATTTACTCAGGGGTGATTCCTTGGTCCCTTTCTTGGGTATGGCTATTAGTTAGGAATCATCAGACGTCTTTCAGACTTAGGGGAGGTCACCTAATCTCTGTGGGTTTCGGATCTCTCATCTGAGAAATGGGGTGAATAATATATTATCTGCCTGAAAGTGAGGGGGAGGGGGTTGTCTGAACCACATAATTTCTTGAGCTGCTTCCTACAAAAGGAGTCTGAATAAAAAGCTATCTGTTAGGGTGCCTGGGTAGCTCAGTTGGTTAAACAACTGCTTTTAGCTCAGGTCATGATCCTGGAGCTCACGGATCAAGTCCAGCATCAGGCTCCCTGCTCAGCAGGGAGTCTGCTTCTCCCTCTGACCTCTCCCCTCTCATGCCCTCTCTCTCTCTCAAGTAAATAAATAAAATCTTAAAGCAAAGAAACAAACAAAAAGCTATCGGCTGGGACACCACGGTGTCAGTCAGTTAAACGTCTGCATTTGGCTCAGGTCATGATCCCAGGTCCTCAGACTGAATCCTGCATCAGGCTCCCTGCTCAGCGAGGAGCCTGCTTCGATCTCTTCCTGCTGCTCCCCCTGCTTGTGCTCTCTCTCTGACAAATAAGTGAATAATATCTTTTTAAAAAAATTTTTTTCGTTTATTTATTTGACAGAGAGCACAAGTAGGCAGAGAGGCAGGCAGAGAGACAGAGAGGAAGAAGCAGGCTCCCTGCTAAGCAGAGAGCCTGATGTGGGGCTCAATCCCAGGACCCTGGGATCATGACCTGAGCTGAAGGCAGAGGCTTTAACCCACTGAGCCACCCAGGTGCCCCTATGAATAATATCTTTTTTTAAAAATCTGTTTCATTTCTGTCTACTCGGATTCTCAAGACATTTCCCCATAGAAATTACTGCCTGATATTTTACTACCCAACAGAAGTTTTTCTCTTGACAGATAAATCGGTTTGTGCCAGCTAGCCATAAAGTATTACTGCACCTCAGGGTTCTAGTTTGTTTAAAATAAATTTTACAATGTAAAGTAAAAGATGTGCTTCACATCGAAAACTAAAAAGAATAGAGAAGCATTAGAAACAAACCAAAATCCTACCACTAGCTTAATATTCGGATGTACTTCCTTAGTTTTTCTTTTCAAAATCTGGATCATTTTGTATAGAATACAGTTCAGTTAGCATCCCATAATGAGCACTCTTCCATGCCAACTAAATATGCTCCAAAACCACGATATGCTAGCTTTATTATAGCACATTTTATGGGCATAAAATGAACCAATCACTAGTTTTGAAAATTTGGTAATTTCCACATTTTTTACTATTATAAAGTGCTCCTATTTATATTCTTGTAGTATACAGTGCGCCTCGGCGCATCTGATTATCTTCCCGTGATACATTTCCAGCAGCAGCAGAACTGACAAAGGGTAAAGGTGAGGGTAAGATCTGTTTGGCTATCTGCAAAAAGAACCTTACCTCTGTCTTCACCGGTGGTGTCTGGTATGTATGTACGTACATACGTACGTATGTATGTATTTTAAAGATTTTATTTATTTGACAGACAGATCACAGGTACGCAGAGAGGCAGGTGGGGAGGGCGGGGGAAGCAGGCTCCCTGCTGAGCTGAGAACCCGATGGGGGGCTCGATCCCACGACCCTGAGATCATGACCTGAGCGGAAGGCAGCAGCTTTAACCCACTGAGCCACCCAGGCAGGCGCCCTGTGTCTGGTATTTATGATGCTAGGTTCAACTTACATTAAGTACACATTAACTTTCAAATAATTAGGCATCATATCCCCGTAATGCTTCAGATTCACTTTACTTGCAATAGGAACTCCGTGTCCTTGTCCCTTCCGAATCGGTTTTTCCGGGAGGGAGCGTGACAGTACCTTCGGGAGATGCAATAAAAGGCTGGCCCAGTGCACAGGTAGAAGGGCAGGGCCCGTTTCCACCGGCCTCCACCCTCACTGGCACCTCCTAAGACATCCGTGGGTGAGGGCGGAGGGGTGCGGGAAGCATTAATAAGTGGACCGAAGTCCACTCTTTACACAGACCCGCTCCAGCCATGGGAAGACGCCCGGGGAAACAGCTGAAGCCCCCGAACCATTTCCAACACTTAGACGTAAACGGCCCCTCCCAACTATCGCCGCACCCGCGCTACGAAGTTAAGCCTCAGCCTCAACACCACACCCACTTCCGCTCTCGACGGCCTCGATGCCCCTCCCCCTCCGCCGGATGCCTCACCTCGAGGACCACCTTGCGCATGCGCCCCAGGTCCTGGAGGTATGCGGCCGTGTGGGGATGGTCGCGGTGAATGTGCAAGGCCGCGGTGGCTGCGTGACAGGCCTGCGCTACCAGTGCGCCCGCCGGCCAGGAGAATGGGGCCTGCGATAGATCCTTTCGTAGCACCAAGTATTGGACTAGGATCTGCGGCTCTGGGCCAGAGGACGCCATCTTCCTGGCCCACCGAAAGGCCGGCCCTGCTCCCCGGTGCATGCCGGGATGAGGGAGGGGCCCTGAGGGCAGCCATGTTTTTGTACGGCGGCGGCGCAAAGCACCCTGGGTCCGACTGGTTTGATTTTTTGAAGGCGTGGACGGCGGGAACTGCTCGTCCTTGTCCTGCCTAAGCGAGAGGAGCGGAGGTAAGAGTAAACGTAAGACCTGGTGACGGACGGGACCGTGACTAGGGTGGAAGGGTGAACGGCTTCTTAAAACGGCGTGTTCTGGAGCAGGTAGGTGTCCGGAGGCCGACGGTGCGTTCCTGAGTTGTGCGCGTCCTGCCGTGAATAGGTGTGACTTTCTTGCCTTTTTTCTTTTACCAGCAAGGAAATCTGGGTGTCTGTTACCGCTTGCCTGCCCAGCTTCACAGGGGCGCCTGTGGAAATCTGAGGAGATGGAGTGGGCGAATGACGGCAAGTCCAAAGGAGGTATTCACAGGGTCGCCTCCCCTCCCCACCACGGCTGCCAAGACGACCTCTAGGTTAAAGGAGCCCTTTCCTCCTCTGACGGGCGTGACCTGGCCTGTTTCGGAGCATTAGGGTGAAAGGAACAGACAGGAGACTGAAAGGGACATAAGATCATTCCTGGCACAAGGAAAATCACTTAAAACGTTTCTAGGCTCTTGTTTAGGCCCTTTCTAAACCGATAGGGTAGAGTTCACCATGTGCTCAGTGTTTATATTCAGAGTTACAGTTCTAGCCAGCGAGGCCTCTTTCCAGGATTTTTTGGGGTCATCTATGCATTATGCCTGTGGAAGGGTCGATGCCAGGCAGTGACTTTGGTGTTGGTTAGGCCTAGGTTTGAGTCCCGGCTCTGCCCTGAGAAATACTGTGGCCTTAGGCAAGTTATTTTACCTTTCTCTGCCTTAATTTCTTCATCTGGAAAGGGAAGGCAAAGGATAGCCTTACGGTGGTGGTTGTAGAGATTAGAGAAGGACTTCATTCTCTTCATGCTTTCAGTCTTTACATGGTTTGCAAGTGAAGCCTCTAGCACAAGACTCTTTAGAGGTAGGAAATGTTCAGCAGGCGGTTCGTTGTTGGACTTGATTGGCATTTTGAAACTGTGACCTCTCCTGTGTTGGTCTTTAAGCTCTTGGGAACTGAGATTTGCCTCTGAATTTCTGTCCAACCACGAACTTGTTTTCCTTTCCGATACCCAGTGGTACTGGTAGGCAGTTCCCTCTCGTGTGTGTCTTTATAGTCCTGTGTGAGTAATACTTTTCGGAGCTTTAAAGTACTTCATTTAAGTCTCTCTGGATGTCTAAATCCAAAGAGTTATGCATTAGCACTTTGGGAAAACATGCATAAAAGACAATTTAAAAAATCATTCTACATTTTAAGAAAAGGTTCTGAGAAAGTCTGAATTTGGTGACCTCGTTTTCCCGTGGTCCTTATTATCATGGGTAAGTGAGATGAGTTATATTCAGAAAATGCTCTCTTTGGACAGTGTCCTGGTCAGGGACTGCTTGTACATTAGTGCTGAGCTATGAGGTGGCTTGTCATTGATTTCTCTTGTCACCTTCTCTGGTTTTATAAATTGTGGCTAATGTCCAACATTTTAGCTGACCCAAATTCTGAAAAGAGTCACCCTTTGTTCCCCCTGAAGTGCTTCCTGTTGCCAGAGTTAGAGATTCCTGGCTTCTTGTGAAATGGCCTTTTTTCTTTCCTCAGGTGTTTTAGCTCACTTGGAAAGACTAGAGATTCAAGTGAATAGATCCCGTAAAAACTCAGAAGATCTGCAGAGAGCACAGGCTGTTGAAGGCGCTCTTAGGACCAAGATTCATAAACTGAGATGTCTACGAGATGAGCTGAGAGCTGAAGCAAAGCAGCGTCAAGCCAGAGTGAGTGCAAGGGTAACGTTAGCAGGTTTTCCGAGAGTGTAAAGAGCAGGCAGGATCTGGGAATTAGCAGATTTGTATACTGGGTTTCACCTGTGATCTTCCTGGATTGATTTCAGCCCTCGACCTCTCAAGTGATCAGCCCTGTAGAGTCAGCTAATATCAGTATGAACCAGTAATTGTCAGACACCACTGACAGGCCAGGCAGGTTCTTCGAATTGTTTCTTAGCCCGCATTCAGACGCACGGGTCTTCCCTCAATCTCAGCCTGACTTGAGTCATTGGCACTTTTGTCATTAGCGCCATCTTTCCCTTACCCACACTTGAAACGACACAGTGAACTTCAGTTCTTCCCTCTTTTCAGTTTTCTCTCAAGCCCAGAGTCAGCATGACCTGTCAGATTTTCCTTTAGATTGTCTTTGTCCTTCAATTATTATCCACATGTTGTAAAATGTTTACTAGGTGATTTGGGTGCCAGGATTATTGCAGTAGTCTGCTAGTTATTTCTCTTTCTGTACCTCTGCTGCTCTAATAACTCCTGCACAGGCAAGAAAATGCTTCATAAAACACCACATCATTGGACTTTATATAAATGTAAAAAGTGTAAACTCTTTCTTGTCCGACTTTTTTTTTTTTTTCCTGACTGCTCTGTGAGACTGATCCAAACTGCTGCATATAGTGGTCATTCTTTTTTGTTGCTGTATAGTAATTTCATTTTATGACTAGTCCACAACTTATTTACTAAATTGTATTGTTGGTGACATTTGGGTTATTTGGGTTGTTTCACTTTGGGGCTGTGAAACATTCTTGTTTCTGTCTTTTGATGGAAATATATACTTTTCTATTGGGTATATACCTTGTAGAGTTGCTGGGTCACAGGGTATGTATACTGTCTTTAGTAAATACTGCAGAACAGTTTCTGAAGTGATTATACCAATTTTACATTCCCAGCAGCAGGGTATGAGATTTCCATTGTTGTGCATCTTTACCAGAACTTGATATTGTCAGTTTAAAAAATCCGTCTCTCTGGTGGGAGTGTCCTAGAATCTCGTTCGCCTCATAACTAATGCTGTTAAGGGCTTGTATTGGAAATTTGAAAGTCTTCTGTTGTGAAATGTGCTTTTCAAGGCTTGCACAGAAATTTTATTGCATTGTCTATCTCTTACTGCATTGTAGAATCTTTACTTATTTTTAATATGAATTCTTTGTTTGGGATATTTATTACGAATTTTCTCTTGGCCTGTGGCTTACCTTTTCACTCCCTAATGGTGTCTTGTGATGAAAAGAAAGTCTTCATTTCAGTGAAGTTTGATTTAGGAATCTAACTTTTGACTTACTGCTTTTGTTTTCTTTTAATAAATCTTTGCCTAACTTAAGATGATGAAGCTGTTCTGTGGTATTTTCTAAACGCTCTATTATACTTTGTACTTTCAGAATTACAGTTCATCTGGAATTGATTTTTGTGTATGGTATGCAATAGAAGGCATATTTTTTTAGTTTTCCATATGAATATCCACTGCATCCAGTATCACTTTCTGAAGTCCACTCTTTCCCCATTGTATTGTAATGGATCTTTGGTCCCTCGCGGGCCTGTTTCTGACTTCTGTTCCATTGGTCTGTTTGTGCTAGTACCAGAGGTTCATTTACTGTATATATGTCCTATATGATATACATCTGTCATATATGTCCTCTTTTTCAGAATTATCTTGGGCTATTCTTGGCCCCTTGAATTTTTCATAAATTCAGGAATCAGCCATCAGTTTCCAAAAACAAACCTATACATTTGATTTGGGATTGCATTGAATCTGTACACCAGTTTGGAGAGAACTGAAATATTTTCAGTATTGCATCTTCCAGCCAGTGTATATGATCTTTCTCTCCATTTATTTAGTTCTTCAATCTCTCAGCAATGTGTGTAGTTTTATGTGTAGAGGTCTTAAATCAGTCATTATATTTATCTTTGGGTATTTGATTTTTCCTGTTGTTACCATATAAGGCAGGGGTCAGCAGACTTTTCCTGTGTGAGGCCAGATCGTCAGTATATGAAGCTTTGTGAACCAGACGGTCTCTAGGGCAGCTACTTAGCTCTGCTGTTGTATTGTGAAGTGGCGCAAACAGTGTGTAATTTAATGGGTGTGAAACCTTATCTACAAAAATAAGTGTCCAATTAGGTCTGACCCACAAGCCACATTTTGATGACCTCTGATATATGGATTGTTTTTTAGAAATTTGATTTTCAAATTGTGTAGAAATATATTTGATTTTTGTATACTGACTTTATATTTCACAACTTTGCTAAATCTACATTCTATTTCTCTCTCTATTCTTTGGGGATTTCTACATTTGGAATCATGTCATATGCAAACGATCACAGTTTTACTGCTTGCCAATCCTTGTAACTTGTTTTTCTTGCCTTATTCTGTTAGCTGAGATCTTCACTATATTGTTGAGTAGAAATAGTCTTAGGGTTAACATGTTCCCTCTAAATTTTGTATACTCTGATCAGATTAAGGAAATCCTCTTGTATGGCTAGTTTGCTAGAGTTTTAATTGTGATCAGGTATTGAGGTTTTTTAAATGTTTTTACTGCATATATTAAAGTTGTCATGTTTTTCTTCTTTTATTAATGTGGTGCTACATATTGGTTGGTGTTTGATAATGGCTTACTTTTTTGGAATAAACCTAATTTGGCTTGATGTGTTATCCTTTCTATATAATGCTGAATTTTATTTGCTGATATTTGCTAATTGGACTTTTACATCTCAATTCATGAGATTGTCTTATGATTTTTTTTTTTAATGTCCTTGTCAGGTGTTGGCAGCACATTTAACCTGGTCTCAGAATGCAAATTTTGAGATGTTTTCCCTTTTTTTCCTCAATTTGATCGTAGAGTTTATATAAAATAGTGTGGTTTTTTCCTTAAATTTTTATAAAGAATTACCTAGGAAAGCCCCTCAGGCCTCCCCTGTGGGAAGGTTTTAAATTTCTAATTTGGGGAATCCTGGGTGGCTCAGCCGGTTAAGCATCTGCCTTCAGCTCAGGTCATGATCCCAGGATCCTGGGATCGAGCCCCACATTGGGCTCTCTCCTGAGAGGGGAACCTGCTTCTCTCCCTCTGCCTGCTGTTCCCCTTGCTTGTGCCTGCTCTCGCCCTCTCCATCTTTCTGTCAAATAATAAATAAAATCATCTGTTTCAATTTCTTTGATTAATATAAAGGTTTTATATTTCCTATTTCCTCTTGGGTCATCTTTGATAAGTCGCATTTCTCAGGGAATTTGTCCATTTCATCTAAACTCACTTTTATAAAGTTGTTTGAACCTTCTCAAACAACTTACCAGCTTGTGAGTAGGATTAGTCAGTAATATGGTCTCATTTTTTATTCTGGTAATTTTTGTTTTTATTATTGGTAATTTGTGTTCACTGTTCTACTCTTTTTCTCTTCTGGATCGCTCTTAAGTTTTATCAATTTTGTATTAGTTTTATTAATTTTGGTGTTATTAATTTTCTCTGTTGGTACATGTGTATTGCATTTGTGTTTGTATTTTCATTGATATCGTCTCATCATTCTATCATTCTTGTTGGATTTAAGTTGCTTTTTAGCTTCCTGAGATGAATACTTAATTTTTTTTTTAAGTCTTTCTTTTCCCCTTTTTGTATGTGAGGTTATAAATTTCCCACTAAACAGTGTCTTAGTCAATATGGGCTCTTGTAACAAAAATACCGTGATTTGGGTGGCTTACAGCAACACTTAGGTCTCACAGTTCTAGAGGCTGGGAAGTCCAAGACTGTGGACCCGGCAGATTCAATGTCCATCTAGTGAGGACCTGTTTCCCAATTGATGGTACTGTTCTCATGTAGCCTCACATGGTAGAAGCGGCAAGCTAGCCCTCTGGACACTAGTTACAAGGGCACTAATCCCATTCGTGAGGGCTCTAACACTGTGACCTAATCACCAGCAACGAATGAATTCTGAGGGATACTCACATTCAGTCCATAGCACATGGCTTTAACTATATCCCTCAAGTTGTGGTATGTCATGTTTTCATTGCTTTGCTCACCCTATACTCATCCTAGACTTCCCTCACATCCTTGTCTTATTCCTCTCACAATACTCTCCAGTCCCACCAAAGCCTTAATTTGTTCTTCAGGCAAGCACAGTTTCTACTTCTGTAACCCACAAGGTTCTTCCTCTGTTGTGAATTCATAGCATTACCTGGTCACAGTAGCATTTCTTGAGATATTACATAATAATTTTAAAAACTCTGCATTTGGGGTGCCTGGGTAGCTAAGTGGGTTAAAGCCTCTGCCTTCGGCTCGGGTCATGATCCCAGGGTCCTGGGATCGAGCCCCGCATCGGGCTCTCTGCTCAGCAGGGAGCCTGCTTCCCTTCCTCTCTCTCTGGCCGCCTCTCTGCCTACCTGTGATCTCTGTCTGTCAAATAAATAAATTAAGTCTTTAAAAACAAAAAACAAACTCCGCATTTAGCTTTCTTTCTACTTGTGTCAGGGTAAGAACTCTGTGCTATGCCCCTACCCAGTTTGATTTACTACATATTTTGCAGATTAAAGCATCTGCTGCCAATGTAGAACCTGACCAAACCCTGGAAATCAGTGAGCAAGAAGTTGCGGAAAGAAGACGAGAAAATGTGAAAGCCATCCTGCGGGCGTATCGTTTCACAGGTATAATTTATTTTCTGACCTGCTTCAGTCCGAATCTCTTGTTTTTAGTGAGTTGGTTTGCTAGATACATTATTGATCCTGGACTTATTTCATGAGCTTGCCTTCCTCAACATAACATACAAAGCTGGCATACTCTCTGTAGGCATCTTGACCTAGAAAATTGGCCTCTTTTTGCAGAAGATTGGTTCGTGGCCAGCTTAGAGGATTCATTTTAGCTATTCAGTGTGTATCAGAACTGGTACTAGAACTGCCTTTGCTACTGGCTGCCTTAATGCCACTGGTCAAATAGTTCGAACCCATTAAGTCTCTGTTTCCCCATTAAAATGGGGATTTATCTTGCCCATTATCTGTGGCATAGAGGATTGTGGAAGGAACTGGACTATTGTACATTAATTGACACTCAGAGAAAAAGAAGAGGTAAAATGAAAATTTCGAAATCTCTTCTTCCATAATTTGATATTAAGATGTTTGATCTTTTCCACCATTTTCTCTGGTTTTAGCAGCTCAAACTTAAAATGAGCCAGAGTGAGCAGAAAGTGTCTATGATGTTCCTTCAATACAGTTTGAGCTCATACTGTATGTACACGGCAGTGCTGAAGCGAAGGGGTGCGCAGCTGAAGAAGACACTCCCTGTGCTGCTGTCTGTTGAGAGGCTTCTCTTGTTTTCTGCAGGGCTCAGTGGGAAGCTGACCAGCCGAGGGTTCTGTGTCTGCATCAGCACTGCTTTTGAGGGAAATCTGCTGGATTCCTATTTCGTCGACCTTGTCATACAGAAGCCACTTCGGATACATCACCATTCCATTCCGGTCTTCATTCCCCTCGAGGAGATCTCTGCAAAATACTTACAGACTAATATTCAGCACTTCCTGTTCTGTCTTTGTGAATACCTAAATGCTTACGCTGGGAGGAAGTACCAGGCAGATCGACTTCAGGTATTTGTCTGGGGTTTTGGGGTTTTTATTTATTTATTTATTTTTTTTTTTAAAGATTGATTTATTTGACAGAGATCACAAGTAGGCAGAGAGGCAGGCAGAGAGAGCGGGGGAAGCAGGCTCCCCGCTGAAGAGAGCCCGATGGGGGACTCGATCCCAGGACCCTGGGATCATGACCTAAGCTGAAGGCAGAGGCTTAACTCACTGAGCCACCCAGGTGCCCCTGTTTATTTGTCTTTTTTTAAAGATTTTATCTATTTGACGGGGAAAGAAAGAAAGTATAAGCAGGGGCACTGGCAGAGGGAGAGAGAGAAGCAGACTGTCCACTGAGCAGGAAGCTGGATGTGGGGCTTGATCCCAGGATGCTGGGATCATGACCTGAGCTGAAGGCAGACACTTTACTCACTGAGCCACCCAGGTGCCCCTGTCTGGGATCTTATATTTTATGAGCTCAGAATAGGCTTAAAAAGGGGAAAGAAAGGGGGGAGGCGAACAAGTTTTCTTTCGTATTCTAAAATGCTTTTTAATTCTGAGCCTGAAATTTGACCATTATCCTTATGGTGCATGTTTCTTATTTATATACAAGCTGTTTTCCACCTTCTTCCCCTCTTGAAATGGTGGATGCTGTTGAAGCATGGATACTGGTTAAGGGATTATTTATACTCCCTGATGGTGGTCCTCAGGCTTGAATACTTGACCCTGTCTTCCCATCACAGAGTAGTACAGTCACAGCTCGTTTTCTGGTATTTCTCTTCATTGTGCTTTGCAGATAATTGCATTTTTCTACAGATCGAAGGTTTGTGGCAACTGCGTGTGTTAAGCCTATTGGTGCCATTTGTCCAACAGTATTTTCTCACTTTGTGTCTCTGTCACATTTTGCTAATTCTCACAGCATTACCAAATTTTTCATTATTTGTTATGGCGATCTGATCATTGATTACACCTCATTAAAAGTTCAAATGAGGGTTAGCCTTTTTTTAGCAATAAAGTATTTTTTAATTAAAGTATTTTTTAACTAAAATGTATACACTAGTTTTTTTGACATAATGTTATTACATACTTAATAGACTACAGTGTAGTATAAACATAATTGTCCTAGGAAACCAAAAAATTCCAGGTTATTGCGGTGGTTGGGAAATCAACCCACAGTATCTCCAGCGTATGTCCGTGTAGTTTCTGTGCTTTCACTTCAGCAGGGGTTTATCAAATCTGCCTTGTGCCGGGTGCCTTGCCGAAGCTTGGGTATAGATGCGGAGCGGGATAATACATAGGGGGTACTGTCCATCTTTGTCTAAACTCTGGCCTTTTGGGGGGATGTAATGGAACTAGGGTTGGGCTAAAACAAATTTCTTTACATAGATGGAAAATGAATGCAGATAAGGAATATGTGAATTTTGTCAGCTTCGTGTCCTGTTCTCCCCGCCCCGGCTTGCCTGCATTCCGAGTGCCTCCGACGCTCTCAGGTTTCGGGTAGACGGATACGAGAAGGCGGACACAGAGCCTCTCCGCCGGCCGCACAAAGGCCGTGTATCTCCCTCGTGCCCTGGGCGTTTATTCAGTGCTTCCTGCCGCCCTTTCTAGGATGCTGCCAACTCTTGGTTATCTTATAAGTCTTTATCATTAGTCCTTTTCACAGGCTTCTTTCTGCCCTTTATTTCTCTGAAATTTGATTCACGGGCCGTATTTTTGTAGACATGTTTGAAGTGTCACAGCCACCCACTGCCTTTGGAACTGTCACCATCCCGTATTGTGTCTGTTTTGACCCCCACCTTCCTCAGAGTGACTTTGCAGCCTTCCTGGCCGGGCCCTTGCGGAGAAACTCGCTGTGCAACTTGCTCTCCTTCACTTACAAAGTGGAGCTGCAGGGTCAGTCGGTCCCATTTTGTGCCAGACTGCGGTATAAGGACCTCACGACAACCCTGCCAACTGACGTCACCGTTACGTACCAAGGTGAGAGGAAGGACACCTTGGCAAAGAAATGATGACGTGCTCTGTGGGGTTCAGGTGGAATGAAACGGGGTAAAATGGTGGACTCTCTCCCGGAGCCCCAGTCTTCTGTTACTCTAGACATTTACTCAGTACAATACAAAGACTATTTTCCTTTTTTCTACCATTTTTCCTCTCCTCTTTGTAATTATGTAAACATAATTACCCTAGTTCCCACCTCCTCTGCCCCATCGGACTCGGCCAGTGTTCCTTCAGTTCATGTGCGTCGTCATTGGAGACCCCTCTCGAGAGACAGCTAATGAGGCCGAGTCATGGGGTCACTCACCGAGCGCGCCAGTAGACTCGTTTCACTAGGCAGCCAATTAGACAAATAAGTATACACTTAGCTCTCTAGAGACCCTTCGGTGTATGGGAATTCTGGAGCCCTGGCTGAGAGAGATTGTGTAACTGTTTTGGTTAAATGAACCAGAGTAATGTGACATGGGACATAATGTAAAAAAGGATCAAGTATTTTTAGGAAGTTGGAAAGTTTCAAAGCTGCCACACATTTTACACTATAGGTTTTAGACTTCTGGGCAGAGTCTGTTTGGGGCTTAAAATGTCATTGGTCCAATAAAGGGCAGTTTCAGTTCCAGACCGAAAAAAAAAGGTTACATGGGTCCAGAACATCAGCGATCTGGGTTCTTTCCTCATTTAGTCGCACTAAATGAGGTCGATATAATCTGTTCTAGGAACGGACGCATTATCCCCCTCGTGGGAAGAACAGCGAGCATCCCATGAAAATCTGTTTTTTTCGAAGCCCCTACATCAAGTGTTTACTTCATTTGCAAGAAAAGGAGAAAAGTTGGATATGAGCCTGGTCTCCTAGAATATTTTCATTGGGAACATGTCAAAAAGTGAGTAAAATAATACTGTGCACAGTCCCCAGGCTAGGTCCTGTGAACTGAAAACTGTTGAAAGGTTCAGACCCCCTGCCTGGGGACCATCCTTGCAGTGAGAGCAATCGCGCAGCCCATCAGGGTGGTCGGGGCGGTTCGGACAGTTTTGGTGTCGATCTGATCGTGTTTTAGCTGAAAACCAGAGGATGTGATGGGGCAGTTGAAGGCGTGTTGTCAAAGAGGGAGTAAGTACCTTTTAACTAGAGAGTATTCCTAGCTTTTTTGAGAGCTTTAAGTAATTCTGTTTCATTTTCTTGAGACTTTTGAAAAGAAAGTTCTTAGAACGAACACTCCAGGTTCCTGATATGACAGGAATCACATGGCTAAGAAAAGAGTGATCTTTAGTTTGAAGCCCTGTGTTCTAGGCTACTGTTTTATAAAGAATACGTGTTAAGTACCATGGATAATCAGGGCAGTATGTAGCTAATACTTTGTTTCTAAACATGTTAGTAGAGAGTTGAGTGTATTAAGTCAGCTATAAACAGCGTGATCCGAAGTCTGCTCTTACTCCGTGCTTGTCAGGGGCCGCAGACCCTCCCTCCTCGCTCTCCTGCAGGCTCTTGGCCACAGCTGCACAGTTGCCTCCCCCCGTCTCCTGATCTCAGTTACAAGGATCATTTCTCCTTACGTTATAACCCCGGCCTCAGCCTTGCTGACATGTTTTGTTCCTTATGGGAATATGTAGAGGGACGGTGCCCGGATGTGAAAGCCTGCGTCTGGCAGGGTCCAGCTGTTGAGAGCCTGTCCGCACGTTGCCCAGGCACAAGTAGGTGTCCTTACTCCCCGTCCTGCCCTGGGCCCACAGCCGCATCCTGCCCTAACACGGTCACTTCCTAGACCAGGTGACCAGGAAGCAACCCTGCGCGTGTGGGCGCCCGTGGGGCGGGTCGAGTCGGCTGGGACCACCATGTGGAAGAAAGGGGCTTGAGCAGGATCAGCCGTCTTAGTTCAGGCTCTTGCCTTCCAGGCACCTGGTAAGGATGCGCGGTGTGAGTCAGCAAAGTACTACACAGAATTTTCACAATGATCACATTCAAGTTGAATAAAGCTTTTAATAAAACAGTCTTGTTCTTTATCAATACCTGTAAATTCTCTTTTTTAAAGCAGTAGCAAAGGCGACTGACTGTAGCAAGAGCTCAAGAGGCAAGGCAATATCGGAAAGTGGTTTTTTTTTTTTAAACAGAAAGTTAAAAATATAAATGTAGAAGATCTGTTTATATATTTTTCTCTCAGAAATAAATTCCCTTTCCCTCCCTCCCACCAGGTAAAAGGAAATATTGCACTTTCTGCTGTCATGACTAAGGTGGCAGGGGTTCCGGAAGAACCTTTCAAGATTATCAGGAACATAGCATGAGGGCCAGTTCACCTAACCCGGACCAGATTGAGACGAGCAGGTCTCCAACTTGAAAGACTGCTTCCAGGTGAGCACTGGGGAGCAGAACACTTGCCTGCTCGGCCATCTTGTCCCACCACGTCCTCGTCTGAAGCACAGCTTTCCCGTCTGTGCTCCGAGCCCAGAAGCAAAGGCAGCTTTGTTCCACCTCGGACACGTTTCCTGCTCACAGTGGCCATGGCCTCTCTGGGGGAAGGAGGGCTGGTCAGACCCAGGGCTCTGGAAGATTCTGTTCCAGTACTAAGCCTAAGACCCCTACTCTCTGAGGAAGCTACAGGCACACTGAGGAAGAGTATGGCCACCCTCAGAGCTCACGTATCCATGAACAAATGAAGGCTTGAGGAGATTTTTAAACCTAAAGTCTATGTGAGTGTGCACTTCAACAGTTTGGGAATGTCGGGACTTGGTCATGTGTCCTTTCCCAAGGCCTTTCTCTGATTCCAAAAAATAGATTCTTCCTTCCCATCTGGACTGTGGTGAAACTGGAGGCCGTTCAGGAGTTATCCACCACCTGGTGGGGCAGGGTGACCGAGGAGCCGTTAGGGAAGGCAGCTGGCTTATCACGCCCCTTCAGGAAAAAAGTTAGCAGCTCCCCCTTCCCCTTCACAAAGATGGGCCCTCGCCTCACAAAGCGGAAGCCGTACTCTCGAAGGATGGCTTGTGTTTCTTCCACCACCTGTAGAGGGAGAACATTGTGTGAGCTCAGACCGGGGCTGCCCAGAGGTGTCCACATGGGGCCTGCGGGTCCCGATGAGTCTGCCTGTAGTGCTCTTTTCCAGATGTCTTCGGCCAGGCCCCTTATTCTGCGCATGAGGGGGCCAGGGTAGTTTGCCTGGGGCCTCTCTCACAGCAATAGCGCTCGCTGACCCAAAGGACAGCCCTAGGTTGTCTCTGGCAGCATCGCTCCCTGTTCTTTTGTCGGCACTCTCTGCCAGACCCAGCTGGCATGATTCGGGGTGGCTTCAGGGGGAAGTTGGTGGTGGTGCAAGAGATTAGAAAGTTCATACCAAAAGCATAGGGTTACCAAGAGCTTAAGCCTAAATTTTGCAAAGGGGAGTGAAGTATTTCCCACCCTTGCCTGTGACCTTCCAGAGCTACCCCCTTGATACCCTGGGCCAACAGACAGGCAGGAGCACATGGCAACACACGCTAGTCCGATGTTGTTCCCGGCTCCTGCGTCTGCGCACACGCTCTGCTCTGCTGCAGGCCTCACCTGAATGTTGCCCATGACCCCCGTGGACTCCATCCTGCTGGCCACATTGACCGTATTGCCCCAGATGTCATAGTGTGGTTTCCGGGCTCCAATGACCCCAGCCAGGACCCCTCCTTTGTTCATGCCTGGTGGAGGGACAGAAAACTGAGCGCAGCCGCGAGCCATGATTTATCCCACTCGCCATCCCATCTCAGAAGCCACCAGCTCCTCTCCCGGAGAATTCACCACCTGATCCCAGCCACAAGGCTCCCAAGCCTGTGAACAGAGTCCTCAGGAAGCTCGTCTCTAAGCCGCCAGAGGGCAGATATGTCTCCCGTCTGTCCTGTCCTGTCCTGACCACCATGCTAACTCATGCAGCACAGAAGCTGCCAGTTTCAACGCGTATCTGTCACTGCAGGGGTCCTGTGAGCTCAGCCAGGAGTGAGAATCCCACCCCCACCTCTTCACAGAGGGGACAGCAGGGGACATGAACTCTTAAGACGCTGGACTGAGGCAGCAGAGCTCTCCACAGGCATGCAGGATTGCCCTGGGGGGCCGGAGTAGGCAGCCTGACCGCAGCCACGCTCCGAAGGCAGGCTCATCACCGTGAGGTATGGCCATGTTGCCAGATGTGCCGTCTGATCATCTGAGATCCCTAAGGTCCCAGAGCTGTGCAAGTGCGACCCTCCCCAACCTAAACGCCTCCAAGGCTAAGTCTCTGGCCCTTCCTGCCCAGGATGTGCTGAAGCCCTTGCCTCGGAGCATGGCAAGGAGCGCACAGGCCCGAGAACCCTTACCGATGCGCAGCATGAAGTTGTTGAAGGACTGGTTGTTGATGTTTGTGAGTGTGTCCTTCATGGCCAGAGCGAAGTCTGCCAGGTCAGCCAGGTGCTGCCAGCGCTCCTTGTCTGACTTCTCCTCCTGAGCAGGGGAGCAGCGGCGAGAGCATGAGGAGCCGGAATGGACACCTTCCTCCCTTTGCGGCATTCTGGAGGCGAATTCCTACACCTCCCACAAATGAGGCCGTGACCTCTACCTTGGCTCGTCACTGACAGTTCCCCTGGATCCCTTAGGGTCCCGAGGGTCCCCAGGTGGGGTGGGGCCAATCCTGGCCAGCTACGTTGCTTCCCATCTGCTATGTGGCCGATCAGGAGTCCTACCTCATCGCCTTGCCTGGGCTCATGTCTGGGGTAGTCCTCATTTTGATTTCTTAACTAGATTCTAAGCCCTTGAAGGTCATGACCCATCTTGGGTTTCTTTAGCCTCATCCATAAAATGGAGATGGTAGTAGTACTTGTATAGGACAGTTGAAAAACAAAATAGGATGATAACAGTTTAAGAACAGCTCTTGGGCCCTGGGCCCCCACAGCTCATTTCCTCTCGTAAACAGCTAGCTCTGCAAGTCCGACAAGACAAAAGAACAGGCTGATGCAGGCCAGTGAGCTCTAAAGACCCCTTTTCTATCAGAACTGCTCCCCCAACCTGGATGTTTTCATTGTCACGTAATTGCGTGGATGGTTGCTTACTCCCCAGCTCTTTAGAAAGTTTAGAGCGTATGGGCGCCTGGGTGGCTCAGTGGGTTAAGCCGCTGCCTTCGGCTCAGGTCATGATCTCGGGGTCCTGGGATCAAGTCCCGCATCTCTCTCTCTCTCTCTCTCTGCCTGCCTCTCCATCTACTTGTGATTTCTCTCTGTCAAAATAAATACATAAAATCTTTAAAAAAAAAAAAAAAAGAAAGAAAGAAAGTTTAGAGCGTAAAGGGAGCATGGCCACGGTTAGAGCAGTTCTGCCTGGCCTAAGCTGGGCACCAGTTGCAGGGGTGGAGGGGGGCTGTGTAGCCTACTCTTTCTCTGCCCGTTAAACTGGGCTGGTAAAGGGACCCCAGGGTCCTGGGATCGAGTGCCGCCATTGGGCTCCTTGCTCGGCAGGGAGCCTGCTTCTTTCTCCACCTCTGCCTGCCTCTCTGCCTGGTTGTGCACTTGCTCTCTCTCTCCCTCTCTGACAAATAAAAAAAAAACTTAAAAAAAAAAAAAAAACTGTGCCAATAAACCTAATTTTAAGTTTGCCTTACGTGCTGGTGTGTGTGTGACCCACTGAGCCAGCAGTGCTCGCTCACGTCAGCTACCCTGGTGACTCCTTGCTTCGCATGCGAGCCGTGGACTGCCGCGCTCCTGCCTCAGGAGACAGCGCCCCATCCCCTCCAGCCATGGGGGGGCGCTTAGCTACCTTGTTGGAGCTGGCAAAGCCGTTGGTGTTGACATCTGGGGTGACTCCTGAAGCTGCCATGTAGGTGCTGCCGATGGTTTTGATCTTGGTGATGACCCGGAATTTGGGGTTGTCCAGCAGCTGAGGCCAGTAGTAAAGAGGAGAGAAAGGTCACCAGAGTCCGAGGAGATAAACGAGTCAACTAAGTGACAGATATGCCTGTGTACAGCAGCCCCACAGGACTCCACCAAAGCTCTTCTGCCACTTATCGGTCACATGATGTTAGTCAGACTTGCCGACGGAGACTCCATTTCTGTCACCTTAACATGCGACAAAACTGCCAGGCCCCTAGGGTGCTTGAACCTACCTGGAAAAGTATTTTCCTCGGCAACACAAGTCACCCAGTAGACAGTTACGGAATCTCAATCAGGTTTGGAGCAGACGGTGCCTCAGAATCTTATTTGGGCCAGTGCTTCCGCTGTGATCGTGTAGGTAACCCCCCCCCCCCCCCCCCTCCTGCCTGCCCCACGCAGACCCGCCAGGCCGCAGAAGCTCCTGCGCTCCCGGGAGAGGCGCACACGGGAAGACCGAGCCGCTGGCGTAGCTGCAGCTTCTCCGACTGCTGCGGCCCGGCCTGCGCTAGAACCCGGACGGGCTGGCACAGGGCGAGGGAGGGGCGGGAGGGGCACTCACGGAATCAAAGTCTGAGATGATCTCGTTGAGGAAGCGCAGACACTCGATGCCGCCGTTGTTGATGCTCTCCTCCGTGTAGAAGTCGGCGAAGTTGGGCAGGGAGGCGAACATGACTCCGATCTCGTCGTAGGACTGGCTGTACAGCTCCTAAGGAGGCAGGGCCTGGTGGGGTCGGTGCCCAGGAATGAATCCCTCCCACCCCCAGGACGGTGGACTCCGCTTTCTGGATGGACTGCAGCTTGTAAGGATGTGGCCCATCGCGACTTCGAATGAGTTTCCCTGGGCCCTGTAAGAGCCCTGGCTGTGAGGAGGAGGGTGGATGGAGTCGGGAAATGAGGCATCAGAACCCTCGTGTGAGGAGATGACCCCTGGCAGAGGGTGGGGCCTTCCAGGGATGTGTGGCCGCGGAAAAACGTCCCGGAAGCCTGTGCACTGCCGGCCTCGCGTCCGCCGCCGACAGCCAGGTGGAGACACACAGCGTCCTGGCTGCCTGCGACCGTGTGAGGCCACCCCTCACCTCATCTCTCTTCTTGGACCCCAGGAAATGGCGGGCCACGTGCTCAGGCAGCATGTTGGTGACCAAGGCCTCATTCCAGCGCCGCATCTCGTAGACACGTTCTTTCTGGTCGTGGACCTCAATCTTCCACAAGAACAGTGTCCTTGCCAGTTTTTCCACCTGTGGACAGACGCGGGCAAGGTGTGTGCTTCAGCCGGCCATTTGATGGAAAGGCGAAGAGTGGAACTCGGAGGGGTTCCACGGGGGAAACACCCACAGGAAGACGGCCAAGTGGCCAAGGAAAGATGACACAGAGAGAAGCACCGACACCTCAGTGGGGTTCCCGGCCTCGCCGTGATTGTGTAGAGCTCCAAGAGCCTTCTGGGTATGTGGGGGCCTAGCTCTGGGACCTCATTCTAGCTATGGGTCTGTCTAGGAGGCTGGTGGCAGCAGTGGGGACCTCCTAGCCTGGGGTGGAGCCCCGACTTCCAGCGGGCCCCATCAGCCAACAAGTGGCTAGGGAAGGCTGTACTTCCCCTGGCAAACCACTGGGGGGCACTTGGGCTTTCGGGGAGCTACTCCACACCCCCCCCCCAGGTCTGCTTGCTTTTTTTCTTCTTCCTTTTAAGCAAACAAAACTTCATCAGCTTCTTTCCCTTTCTCTTCTGGCTCCATGGTGTCTTAGTGACCACCCCCAGAGCCAGGGTGGGTGAAAACCCACGGGCCCTGACCTAGGAAACAGATTTTCTCTCAGCTTTCAGTCTCTGTGCTCTGCTTCAGCATCCCGGAGGCGGTCAGGAGGAAGAGGCAAAGACTCTTGTATTACAGGCAGGAAACCGAAAAATGGAGGGGGTGAAGGCTCAGGCAGGCCCACATGTCAGGCTACGCAAGGGAAGCAGCATTCCCGAGGAGCTCGGGTTCTTGGATCCTGAGCTTCTCAGGAGGCCCCACCGGGTTGTGTGCAAGGGGGGGGGGGGCGTGCCAGCACTCACGTGGCGCGAGAAGTAGTAGAAGCTCAGCATCATGATGAAGATCATCACGGTCATGGAGTACTTAGAGGGCACCAGGGGCAGCCTGTGGGCCAGAGAAGAGCTTGATTCCCTCCAATGGGACTGGGCCCTTCCTGTCACCCTGGGCCAGAAACTTCTCCCAGCTCCTTAGGCACCTTCACAGCAAGTCCAGATTCCCACACGTCAATCTTTCTTCAACCACTGGGCTCCTAACAGGCAGCCGAGCCCTGGCCCCTCCCAGAATCCACCTCAGGGCTCCCCAGGTATTAAGAAAACACCATAGGTGCAACCATGAAGTCTCTGGAGAAAGGAGAGCCTGGCGTTGCAGTGATGAGACGAGGGTACATACGAGGGTATGATTCTTTTTTTAATAATTTCACATTTCTGGATGGAGCTACCCTTTGCATTACTATACAGTAGTCTGTTGTATGAATGTATCACAGCTTGTGGAGCCATTTGCTGTTGATGTGGTTTGGGTTCTCATCTGCTTTGTGTATTCCTGTGTATGTGCAGCTATGATGAACGACGGGGCTGGACGACTGTGCGCACATCCTGGAGTGGTGAGGTGCGCACGGATTTCTGTGATGTTCGTAGGGCTCGGTGGGAATGCTGCGTCGTAGGACTATTTGCAACTTTACTAAATAACTCCAAATTGTTTTCTAAAATGGTTGTACCGGTTTATACTCCCATCAGGAGTACGTCACTGTTGTACTTGATAGTACCAGACTTCTCCGTCCTTGCCCAGCTGATAGGTGCGTAGTGGTCTTTTGTTGTGGTCCTAATGTTCACATCCGTGATTACGTGAATGCCTTTCATTTATTAGTAGCCATTTAGATTTCTTTTAGGAAGGGCCTATTCTGTTCTTCTGCCCTAATTCTCTTACATAATCTGTTTTTTTTTTTTTAATTTGAAGGTCTAATCAAGTCACTGAATCAAAATGTTAAGAGCTAGAAGGGACCTTGGAGAGCTTCTAGTCCAATATCCTCTTTAAGATGTAAAATAGACTAAAAAACTGGCCTGCCTGTGGCCCCAGAGACAGCCGTGCAGCAGGGAGCAAAGCTACATCCTCGAACCTTCTAGACTGGGTGCAGTCTTCCTTCCTCCTCCTCTGCTGTCCATCCCACTGGCTCCCACTCTCCTCACCTCAACCCAGCCCTGTCCCGCCCGCTAAAGCACAGTGCTGCTGCTCCCCTGCTTCGCTCTGGCCCCGGAGTGTCCAGACCAGCGTCCTTCTGGCTCTCTCCAACCCTCCTCTAATGAAAATCCCACACTGTGTGCCTCTGAAGGGGTGAGATCATGGCCTTCTCTTGTCTCTAGAAGAGAGGGCAGGGCGACTAAGTCCCGACCAAGAAGAGGAAAGCCGCTGCCCTTACCTGCCAGTGCTGTTGAGCCCAGGGGTGGAAAGTCCCTGCATCTTCTCTAAGGCGACCACGGGAAAGCTGCGGGACAGAATGTAGCACCCTTAGTTCCTCCCTGGGGACAAGTGGCTGACATCCAACAGCCAAACACGGAGGGAGCCAGGATCGTCTGCTCATCAAGAATGAAAGGATCTACCCCAGGGTCACAGCCCACTAGTCGCGAACCCCGACTCCCGTATCATCCTCCGATGAGCCCCAGGCCTGGGACCTCGAAGTGGGGACTTGGGGTGGAGGAAGGAGACGATACAGATCCCCAGACAGGCTTCATCTTACTCGTGTTCCTGAAAGCGCTTGCGGTCGTATTCATCAAAGATGGGGCGCCAGGCGTAGATGTTGATGACGGCCACGGCCCCCGTGACGAGCAGCATGAGTGTGAGCTTCACCATGTGGCTGACCTGCACCAGCATGATGGTGGCGATGAGGGACAGCACGGCGACATAGTTGTAATACTTGGGGTTCTCCACGCAGCCGTCCTCCACGTCCAGCCCTGCGGTGCTGTTGTTGGGCCCGGTGTAGTACTGGAGACAGCTGAGCTGGAGGCCAGGACCCGGGGGCAGGAGGACACGGAGCGCAAGGGGACAGCAGACACCGGTCAGAGGCGGCTGGGTCGTGGCCACCACGTCCCACAGCTCCCTCAGAAACACTGACAGACGGGACAGCTACCAAGGAACAATGCAAGTTAGTAGTTCTCACTAAGAACTGAACCGTATCTTGCTGGATGTTTATGAAAATCGTCGAGTATCTGTAGTGTCGCCACCTTTACAGAAAGCCCCCCGAGGCTAGGCTTGCGCCCAGCAGCGCGCTCAGCAAGCGGGACCGCCAGAGCGAGGGGTCCAGCGTTCAGGTTTCCCGTACAATGTGCGCTTGTCCCTTCTCACTGTTGCTTAAGGAGGGGCCAGCCAGGGGGCCTCGGTCCCGGTTTCGCCGCCTGGCAGCCAGTCTCTGCTCAGATGCTTCTATTTCCGGGCCTGGGCCCGCTGCCTGGCAGACGTAAGTCAATGGCAAGTCCGTCCATCTGCCGCAGCAAACCTACTTCCCGGAACTTTCACCCGCCGGTACTCGGCCAGCCCCGGGGAAGTTCTCAGTGAAAAGCTGTCCTACTGCCCTGGTCTTTCATCCTGCCCTGGCGACGGGATCTCGAAATCCTGTCCTGCACAGTGTCCGTGACCCTGCTAAAACAGTGGTCCCCAGACCCGGCGCCAGGCTCCAGGGATGCTCAGGCAGGCCAGGGGCTCAGGCTTCCTTCCCTGCACTCGGGCGCCGCGTGACCCGGGCTTGTGGGGTTCTGCAGCTCCGAACGTGGCATTCTAACTGGACTTTGGAGCAGTTGGCCTAAGGGCCTTTTCACCTATGCTGCTACAGAACAAGTCTCCACAGTGAGGTTCTCCCCAACCCCGGGGCTTAAATTGTTAGAGAAAATAAAGCAAATGATGTAACATTTATTTGTAAAAAGTAGGACTTTTTAAGAGCACGTATACAGTACAGCCAAAATTGTTGGGGACCATGAGGACTGACAAGAACATTCCCTGCAGCTCCAAGCTGCTAAGGCTCAGTCGCTGCCTGGTGGCTCTGAGTCCACAGTGCTGGGCTGCCAGCGGCGAGCACTGTGTCCCCTGAGCAGTGAGGGATCTAGGATCCCAGGACTGGGATCTAGAACTGCTTGATCCTTGATTCTGTCACTTACTGACTGTGACCTTAAGTGAATTAACCTGAGCTTTGCAGCTGTAGATAATGATACCAATGTCTTGGGAATGTTAGAAAGATTCAATGAGTCAGCGTCCGCCACGGGGCCTGGGGCCTAGGGTTGAGCCCTTGGACTCTGAGAGAGCTAGGAGCTGGGGGAAACAGGTCAGTCTCAGGTTTCTGGGGTAGAAGATCCCCTCCACTTGGCCAAGGTGATGTGTTTAGGAAACTGAGTGCCACTCTAAACCTGTGTCTAGTGGGGGAGGACTGGTTGACCACCAGCCTTTCTCCACTGGACAGGGGGGTGGGGGAGGTCCCTTCACCAGGCACAGCAGGAGCTCACCATGTCCACGACGTTTGCCATGACCAGAATGAAGATGGCTAACATGGCCCAGGTGTTCCTGGCCCAGCGGGTCCGGTCGATCCAGGTCGAGAAGGCAACGAGCTTCTTAGGAAAGGCCTAGAAGGAATGGGATTCCATTCCATTCAGGAATGGAATTTCATAAACTTTTGATGTTTTTTTCTCCTATAAAAGGTCTCTACTAATGACTCTGGTTGCTCCCCTACCTCCCAGGAACCTAAAATGTAGACCTTTGCCTGCGAGTCAACCAAAACCTGGCAGAGCTGAGACGTAGAGCAGGACCCTGGTGCTCTTTGTCAGTCCTTCTGGAGGGGTTTGTGACACAGCAGGGCCACCCAGGAGCCCTTTCTGGAGCAGTCGCTGTGACCAGCCCAGGAGGCTGTGGGCAGCACCAGCCGGCGGCAGCCCGCTCCGTGTAAGTCCCAGCAGCGAGGCCGTGGTGGGGAAGGAGTCTCGGGGCAGCCATCTTTGCCTGGCTGCCCCCGCCTTTCCTGGGTCAGTTCACCCGAAATCCTCCAAGTTACCCAGCAAGCCACCTGCTGGACCCATTCCCCTCAGACACTGCTTTTCTCTTGTCATTCTGATCAAAAACTCTGCGTGGCACCCCAGTTCTTACAGGAGGAAACCTCAGTCCCTTTGGCTCTCCTGGTCCTTCACAATCCAGGGCCAACCCGCTTCCAGCTGGGCCTCCACTGCTGTCCTACAGTTTCCCGTTGGTCTGGGCTCCGGCGTAGGCGCCTTGTTAGCTCAGCAGATGCGAGTGAGTGACATGGAATGAATGGATGGACACACGCCTGCGCTGTCCCAACACAACAGTCTATTCGTAAGGAGTCGGGTGACGCAAAACTCCGTCCGGACCCCTTCTGCCTCCGGGAGGGCTCCTGAGCCCAAGTGGCTCTTACCCGGGGAAAGATGGCAGCCAGTGAGCAGACCGTCAGGATCAGCAGCAGAACCTCCCCAACAACAAAGGTCATGTAGTTGGTCATTAGCCTGTAACAGGGAGAGACAGGGAGGGGGACAGAGGAACCAGTGAGATCAGGGTCGAGGGGGGAGGGCTGGGAGAGGAGAGAAGGTACAAGAGCAGGCCCTCTGCGCCCACTCCTCAGGTGTCCCCACGATGCCACCGACTCCTGCCTCCTGCCACACAGGCGAGAGGGAGGCCGAGCACAGGGCCTGGGAACGTGTGCCCCTCCTCTGCTGCTGGGTGCCCAGTGGAAACCTGGGGGTGCTTCAGGGTGAGCACTGTGCTCGCGAGGGGGCAGCCTGGGACGGGGCAGCCCGGCTGTCGGGGCGGGGGTGGTGCTGGCAGGGTGACCCCCGGGCAACCACACAGCTTCATAGTTGAACACCGCCTTCATGACTGGGAGATCCTCCCCGTTCGCACAACCCCACCATCTGGATCCAGAGAGACCCCCGCTGCTAGGCCAGCGCCTGGCTCGCGGTCATCTCTCGCCCGACTCTGGCTCTTTGCCGCAACACCGCCCTGTCCCCGTGCGTGAGGCCCGCTCCGCCCCGCGCTAGGCAGAGGCGGCGCAGACAAAATGGAACTCGCCGCCCGCATTCCTGCTGCCTTCCTCACTTTTACCCGCCCCGCTGGCCCCTGCCTGCGCGCCCTTTCTGATGCCCCCTAGGAGGGCATCAGCTCCACGCGGGCCGGGGAGCTGCTGTGCTGTGTTCACGGCACGTCCTGGCCCCTCGGTGCCTGGCGCTGATTAGCCGCCGTCTGTACACTGCACGAGTGCATGTGACCCAGCCCTCCCAGGGGTTAGTGGCAGATGTGACCACCTTCAAGCCACAAGCACCACCATCATCTTTGGCTTCTGGAACCTTGGTGATACAGCGGTGCAACAGACTGGCAAGGAAACTGTGTCTAGAAGCTACGATAAAATCCAAGGCTTCTCATGGTTCCCCTAGCTACAGCTGGGGCAGGTCTCCACCGCCCCCCTTCACAGGGAGCAGGGACCCCTGCATAGGAGTGAGCTGCAGTGGTGGAGGGGGGTATGGGGAGGGAGGGGGCGGGCAGCCGCCCTCTACTTGGGTCTCAACAGTTGGGGCGAGGACTCCAGAACATTCCTTGCCTCGGACAACCTACTGCTGGGTGCCAGGGGTCTGGTTGTACCCAGAGCCTGAAATCCATCTGCTAAGATGAAGCAAGAGACGGGAGCCAGATCAGCCCTGACGACTGGGCTTGAGGAATGTCCCCATCTTGTCTCCTTGTCCCCGCCCCACTCAGGCCCACGCAGCCAAGATCTCCCACCTCCTGGACCCCTCTCTGTCCCTGGGCTTTCTCGGTCCGAGTTTTGATGCTAGTGCTCTTCTAGAACCCCGGGGTAGACAGGAAGAAGGGGGTCCAGAGCACGGTCATAGCCACACCTGGGCCTGAGTTCACTTGGGCAGCTCCACTGGAGGCAAGAACGAGACCAAGCTTCTGCCCCAGTGTCCTGCTCCTGCGGAGGCAGCGACCTCCCTCCCGCCTGGCCTAGGACGCTCACCACCTCACCCTCTCCCGGCCTCTTGGCTCCTGCCATGCCCTCCCTCACCAGGGGTCGATGAGTATCTCGACCAGGGCCGTACAGAGCAGGACAACACAGGAGCAGCTGAAGGCAGCCCCGCTCTGCTTTTCCTTCTCCACCGAGTAGCGGGTTTCCATATCGGGGTCCATGAACCGCATGGAAAGGAGGAAGGTGTTTCTCTTCTTCACTCTGCAAAGGAAATGAGACCCAGGAAATGATAAATGTCACACCTGTCTTGGCCCATCGGAAGGGTCCCCACCCGGGACAGCTGACCCCCGAGCTAGGGCCTACGAGGTGCGTGCAGGGAGACCACTTACACCTGGGCGGACTCTCGCTCCAGCAGCGCCTCGTTGAGCAGCTGGTTGAGCTCGTGCTCGTCCTCAGAGGCGTCCACCACTCGGTCCGCCAGGTCCTGAAGGCGCAGCCTCCGGCGCGGGTTGGGGAACGAGGGATTGTCGGCCTGCGAGCCAGTGCGCCAGGTGGGGACGGGCGGGAGGGACGCGGGGCGAGTTGGGGGAAGAGGGTGGTCAGGGGAGGGGAACAAAAGGATCACACTCAGGAGGACTAGGCCCTCCACTCTAGGAACCACTTGGAGGGAAGCGTTCCCGATGCCCCCCTGCAGCTGCGTCCCGCTTGGGTCTGGACCCAAAGACACAGTCCTTCCTGGTTTCCCGGCCCCACGGCTCTGCAGTGACCACCTGCTACCAGCAGCCCGTCGGGGAGCGGGGGCCAGCAGTGTGAGACTGCTGTGCTGCTAGGAGGAGGGGAGCCCCCAGCCGTGGGGTCACCCCTGGTTATCGCTGGGGAGGTGAACCACCCCCAACCCTCAGGCTTCCGGGAGCTCTTAAAGGAACACACATCAAGCTCACCTGGGGAAGGAAGGTCTGGGGGGGAAGTGCTCGGAGAGGAAGGGACGTCCTTGTCACTAGCGGGCTGGTGGGGCTGGGGCTGGTGGGGCTGGGGCCGCTACTATTTTTATTCCCATAAAGGGTAAGCTTCGGCTCCAGAGATGGGAATCCAGACTGATTCCACGGCCATCGGCCTAAATAACAAGGGACACTGGGCCCATCGGAGCTGTGTGTACTGGTCCAGAGTGCACACGGAAGCCAGAACCAAGACGGCCCCGGCCTTAAGCTCCGGTGCCACTGGCTGACATTAGGACCCATGTCACGCATGTTCCCCCGCTCCAGCTTTCTTCCCTGTAAAATGACGTGGGAGGTCTGCTCCAGCACCGAGAACCTGTGTCCCCGAAGTACGCGTGGGAGAGTGCGGCTGAGCGTGAGGACAGGAGAGCCAGAGGCTGCTAAAACCATGGCGCCCCTGTTGCTGAGTCACGTCGGGTCTGCATTTCCACTTTGCATCAAGAAAATCACACTAGGGAAAAGCTGCTGAATGTCATGGTGATCCAGAAAAACCCAGCAGCTCCCGGCCCTGTGTCCCCTCTCAGTCCACAGAGCCTGACCTAGAGGGACCGGGACAGGGAGGACAGGCAAGGCCAGGCTTCCGGCCACAGGGCAGCTGCCTTCGTCAGTGAACGTAGCCGGGCAGCTCCGTAGTCAAGGGCAGGCCCTGGATGTTCTCCCAGCGAGGACCCCGTCCTCGGCGGGGACCATGTTCACTGCTTTGGAAATGCCCCATCTGTGCCCAGGCCTTGTGGAGTCTGGACCTCGCCAGACAGGTGAGCCCACCCTGAGGTCTCACTTCGACAACGGTCTCGTCAGACCCTACAGAATTTTCCATGGATGTCCTCACTGACCTCAAAGCCACAGGATTCTGGGACAGGAGGGCTAGACAAAAGCCTCCGAGCTGAGCACCTCTTTTGTCCCTACTCACCCCCAGCCCAGGAACTACTAAGGAGACCGTGGGACCAGGGGAGGAGGTGACGCCCAAGGCGACAGTGCTGAAAAGGAGCAGAGCCAGTGGCCAGGTGCCCGAGTCCCATGCAGGACACCTCCTCTGGCAACCTTCACGCCCCGGCCCTCGCCCTGCACGCACCTGGGCATCCTGGTCCTCGGGCTCCTCCGACGTGGAGCCGCTGGTGTGGACACTCCCATTGGGCTCCTTGGTCTCAATGAGGGCGGGGGAGCCGGGCTTGGAGGAGGCCGGGGCGCCGTTCAGCAGGGCCTGCGTGGGAAGGAGCAGCCGTCAGCCGCCCGCCCGCCCCGGCACACGCGCTCGGTCCGCCCTCCGTCTGGAATCTTGCCACGGGAGGCTAAGAAAGGTCACTTCCTGACTCCTCCTCTAGGACGTTAATTTTAAAACTCCGTACTCTGCCGGTGCCGGTTTCTACTATCGGAATTTTTCTAAGCAGAGAAAGACCCTCTTGTTCCCACTCCTATTTCTAAAACAATAGCTTGACACAGTCCCTGACACAGAGGTCCTTGCCGGTCGTAGAACCTGACGAACGCCTTCCAAAAGTCTGATTAAGTCCCACCAGCCTGTCTCCCCAGTGACGAGTCCCTTTTCCTTGACAGAGTAAGTCAAACCCTGTAACACGGCCGAACAGTCCTCTCGATTCATGGGCGTTGGCCGAATCCCTAAACTTCTGGGGATACACTGGAATTCCTGACTGTGGAGCTCACGTTCTAGTGAGGAAAGGCAGCAGGAAGGCAAGTCAGTCAAATCAGTACAGTCTGGAAGAAGGGGGAAGTGCTCTGGAGAGAGGTAAAGCGAGAAAGGGCCCAGGGATCGCTGGGCAGCGAGAGGGTAACGAGGCCAGGGGAGGTGTCCCCGCGAGGGAGACAGTTCAGTGATGACCCGAAGGAGTGAATCCTGCAGCTCCCGGGGGGATGCCTCCACCCCCTCTCCCCCGCCCCAAGAAGAGAGAGAAGCTGGTGCAAAGGCCCTGCAGCAGGCATGTCCCCCCGCCTCCAGGAGGCCCATGCCGCTGCCAAAGCAATGAGTGACAGCAGAGCAAGGGCCTGGGTGTCCTGGGCTCTCCCGGCCTCCGTGGGACCTGGCTCTCCCTCCGAGGGAGGCGGAGACCAAGGCAGCGACAGGATGTCCCCTGTCACTTCAGCGGGAGCACTGCCTGCTGGGGAGAAGGGAAGGCAGGACCGGGTCAGCAGCAGGATCACTAGCTGGAGACCTGCGATCTGGCCACACAGGCACAGCCCTGCCTGGCTCGCGGTGGGGGGTGGGAGGTGGTGGCCGGTGGGAGGGTGCTGGGGGGGGCGGTTAGAGCCCTCCCTCACAGGAGGGTCGACAGAGCTGGCTTGTGTCCCGTAGAGACCGGGCTCGAGCCTGTGTTCAGTGTTTGGTCTGAGCTGCTGAAAGAACGAAGGGGCCGCCGGGGAGCTGGGCGGCCGGAGGGATGAGCAGGCCCCGGGCCTGGGATGGAACTGCCCCTGCTCATGCAGGGGTGAGTGCGGGCAAGCTGCTGGGCCGGAGGTGGAGACCCGGGAGTCGTCAGAGGTGGCATTTGAGACAAGGAGACTGGGTGAGCCTGGCAACAGGGCAGGGTGGGCAGGGAGAGGCCTGGAAGGACTCGCGAGGATTCTCTTCCTCCCCGTCCATCGCTCTGCTGCGCTGAACCGCGGGCCCAGATTTCTGCAAGTGGGACTGCGCTCGCTGCTGTGACTTCCCGAGGAGATCCCCTCACCACCTTCCTTCCTTCACCCCACTGTCCCCCCCCCCCCAACTACACCTGCGTCACCCACCCCCCCATATCGTCCATGCATTACTGCTTCTGACCCATGGAGATGTCGCCTTATACACATGTGGCTGAGGAGGAGACTTCTGGAACAGTCGCCGAGCTGGCCACACGAGCTACACCAGCCGTGATGCGTGGTTCACCTGTGCATTGCCCTGCCATGAACACGGGGATCCAGGGGCGGCGGGGGGGGAGACGAGCTACCACAGCTAAACGTTCAAAGTCCCCGAGATGCAGCAGGGCTGACACGTGCTGGACGTCTGACAAGAGCCTGACGACGGCCGCCTGAGCGAGGGTTCCCTGCTCGGGTCAACCAGGAGCCCCCACGTAGCTGAAGGGGGCCGAAGCCGGGTTCAGAGCCAGGCAGGGAGGGTGCCCAGGGGCGGGGGGCATCAGGAGGTGAGTGAGCGGGGACAGGAGTAAAACTTCCCACGTGCAGAACCCTTCACCCAGCCTTCCTACTTCAAGAAATTTCTCCGGCAGGAGCATTAAGAAACCGTTAAAAATCAACTTTACAAAATACTGAAAACCTCGATGGCCACAACATGTCACTGAAAGAAGTGTTGAAGAGAGAACGGTGTCCATGTTTCCATCAGAAGGGGCGCTGGCTGCCGCGTGTGACGGGGCACCCCGGACGGCAAGGTCAGTGTGCCGGCGGCCACCACCACCCGTCCTGTGCGGGCAGCAGCCTCCGCGCGGGCCCCTTCCTCCTCGCTCACGGCTTCCGTGCTCACGTGTGAAGCGATGCCACCACAAGCTCAACCTTTCTCTCCTTTGGAAGCTAAGAACTCAAGCTCAACAGCTTCATAAGGCCCGCTCTGCCCAAGTTCCCTGTGCCTCAGTGGTCTCATCTGCACCCTCGGAGTGGGGGTGTCAGGCGAACAATGCCGGACCCAAATTTCAAATCAGCACAATAGAATGCAAGATTAGAATGAACGGGAACGAGTGTCCCAAAGACCTATCTGACTGCTGCTTTGTGACTTCACGGTGGTCCCTGGTAAAGCCCAATTTGGGGGTAATTTTTGAATGGAAGAACATTTCTCTACTTACAAAATTTTATATCCCAGAAATTATAAATTCCCAAGCACTTCACAAAAAAGTAGGTGATTTCCTAAAGTACTGTCTATTACAGTCTCGTAGAACAGCCTAGAAGACACATTTTTAACATGTGCTAGGGAGTATGTTGAAGTTCTGTATGCAGCACTCTGACAAATACAAAGGACTTGTTAATTTGGGGGCAAGGTCAAGTCTTCTCTCATGAGGCTTTCCTTTCTACTCTGACAGTTCCTAATTTCCTGAAAGACCGGTGCCTACTCTTCTGAGTTCTTTGGAGCATTTAACTGTAGCTCAAACCTTACATGCAACACAATGCATCTTGAGCTGTCCTCCGCTTCACCACGGGCGCCGGGGCATTTTACATTACTCGGAGTGAGGCGGTGGCCCACACACCCGTGCATCCCCCCCCCCCCCCCGGTGCTGAGTCTGTGTGAGCTGCACACAGGAGCGACACACGCGCATCTGGGAGGCAGGGTGGCTGGCAGGCGGGGGGACCAGGCCCAGTAGCCCTGCTGCCTACTAGATCTGCAACTCGCCTGCAGAGTTCTGGGTCTCAGTTTCCTCCTCTGCAAAGTGGGTATGACAGCCCCCTTCTCGCAGAGTTGTCTTGAAGAATGAGATAACAGATGCCCAGAAGCACTCCCGGAATAGTGGCTGTGATTAAAGTTAACGGATGAGTCTTCGTTTGTGTTTGATTTGCTGGCCATCACCATATATTTTCGGGGAAGGGAAAGGTGTATTTTTCTTTTAAAACTTCCCCACGGGCTGCATCTTCAGCCACAGCCCCTGAAGCCTCCCCAGACCAGCTCATGCTCTGCTTTTGTTATTACTATGCAAAGCCCCAGCCCTGGGATGGTCTCAGACCACATGTCGACCCCGAGAGCGCCAAACTCCTTATTCGTTCGATTCTCATGACGGGTGGGTTCCTAAGTACAACGTTACAAGGACCAAAACAATTCCCAGGTTCAGCAGAGGACGACAGAAGGCCCATTTCTGCAGCGGCCCCTGGTGGCTCCTAACCAGATGGCCTGCCAGGAGGCCAGCACAGGGCCGGAGAAGCCAGGCAGCTGCTGTGGGCACCTGGTCTGAGGAGATGCAGGGAAGCAGCCCAGGGACGAGAACAGGGCGGGGCGGTTTCACTGCTTCCATCCTGTTCTTGCTTCATCTCCCACCCAGCAAACCTCCCCGGCCTCCGTTCTTCCCCTCGGTGACCAAGCCAACCCCACTCCCTGCCCCCCGCCTGCTGGCATCCTGGCCAGCTCTCCCATGGCTCCGACCGCTTCCCCCATGTAGGGAAGACCTGTCTTCACCAGCTGCTATCCCAGGGCCACAGAGACCCCTCCAGGGGCCTCCCCTCTGTCAACCCGCCGGAGCCAGGCCCGTTCCTTTCCCCAGAGCCTGCTTCCTCCCGCCTCCACCAGGGTGCCCCCTCCACACACCCCTGCCCACTCTTCTACCTGCCCTGCTTCTAGAACCCGCCTTCCCGTGCCCTGTCCGGGGTGGGTGGGGGACTCACCGGGCCGCCGAGGCCATGCTGGGCGGCTGTCTTCTTCACCTCTGGCTTGGACGCGATGATGAGGTAGGTCTCGATGCCCTTCTCGTCCAGGTACTCACAGCGGCTGCCCCCCTCGCCTGGCTCCACGTCGAACTCGCCCTTCAGGCAGTCTAGGGTGCTCTGGGAGATGTGCACGCGCCTGGATGGCAGCGAGAGGCCCGTCAGGCCCATCAGGCCGGCAGACCCCAGGGGAGGCCACCAGCCCTCTGAGCCTCAGCGCTACACCCACGAGGCAGGAAGGACATGTCCTCGGCCGCCCAGAGCACTGAGGGAGGTAAGGAATTCGGAAGGCCCCCCTCAATTCTGCCGTGAGGTGTGTACTTCGTGGGTTCCTAGCTGCAACACGGCTGTCGGGGATAATGAACCCACTTCTGGGGAGTCACCGCAGAGAAATGAATCATGACTGCCCTCGGGGGGTGTCCACCCTGACCGGCCGAGTCCGGGAAAGAGCTCCAGCCAGATGGGCGGCTGCACGGTCACTGCCAACCCCTGCCTCAGCCCCCGCACCTCCCCCCCGGGGAAGAAACGCTTGCTCACCCGGGGATGCCACCGGCCTCCATCTTGTTGGCCACAGTGACGTCGGTCGACCACACATCGTACTGCCAGCGTTTCTGGCCCAGGACGCCCCCCAGCACGGTGCCTGTGTGCACCCCCACACGCATGTCCACCCCCGTCTTCGTCTTCTCCCGCACGTACCTGCCAGGCACACGTGGAGAGGAGGGGGCTCAGGCTTGGCCGTAGCAAGGTGACCAGCCCTCTGTGCCCGTGGGAGGAGTTCTGCGTGGGGTTTTTCCCCTCCAGGCCCAGGGTACTCCTGGGCCCCCCACAACTCTCTGCCTCCACCTGAGCTGAGTAACCTGCGGTTGGGGGTCCAGCAGGCTTGTGCCCAGACTCCACATCACAGGCTCACGTGATGGGGGTGCAGGTGGGAGATGACAGAGCAAAGGCTGCTGCTTCCCCACATCCACCTGTGCTGGACACCACGCCGGAGCCCATGTGCAGCCGGGAAAGCTGCCCCCCCACCCCAGCACAGCATCTGTTTCTAGGCTAATGTCAAAGGAGCTCTAACCCAGAAAAGGGTAACAATGCAAAACGGCCCTCTGGTGGCAAGGTGACCCCTGTTGGCCCCACCATGGTTGAGGGGAGAAGCTTCAGCAAGGACCCCTTTCCCTTTGGGGGGCTTCTTGGGGGGCCTGATGTGGCCAGGGCCTGCCTGGTAGGGCCTCCAAGGGGCTTGTGGGAGGACAGCGATGGGAAGTGTGAGGACAAGGGTCACGTCCTCATGCCTCATAGCACCGGAGGCAGGAGCCCTGGCTGGGAGCCCAGAGCAGAGGCCAGGATTCCAGTCCCTCGTGGCCACACAAGGACTTTCTGAGATGAGCCTGGAGGCTCACAGTGAGAAAACACTGAGAGAAGAACAGGGGATCTGAGAGGAAAGTCCCAGCAAGCGTGAGGGGGCATGACAGACTTCGCCATGACTGCCACTTCTCCAGAAAACCCTGGCGGATGGAGGCTGGGCCCCTCGGAGGCTGTGGAAGGCTCGCGGCCCCTCGGCCGTGACGAATGCAAACCACGTCCCCGCTGCCCAGAACCGGGCACCGAGCAACCTGCCGACCAACACGGCACCCGCCCGGCGTGGGGGCCTGGGGTGCGCACCAGAAAGGCCTGCCTCTCCCGTGGTCCCCGGCCCTCACCCCAGAACCCCACTCACGAGATGGCCTCCACCATGGCAAGCCCCATGAGGATGGAGCAGACGGCGTGGTCCTCCCGGTAGTCGGGCAGGCCGCAGATGCAGTAGTAGCAGTCGCCCAGGATCTTAATCCGCAGCTGGTGGTATTTCTGAAGGGACAGGGGTGGGGGTGGCTCTGAGTCCCTCCTTCGCACGGCGGGAGGAAACCGGGCGCACCAGGGAGGGCCAGGCCCGCACCCCGAGGGGGCCCCCGACCCCGAAAGCCGGGTGAGCCCGGGTACTCACGGCAGCCAGCTTGTCAAAGCGGGCAAACAGCTCATTGAGCAGCTTCACGAGCTCCTGGGCGCTGCAGGCCGAGGACAGCTGGGTGAAGCCCACGATGTCCGCAAAGAGGATGCTGCGGGAGGAGGGCGGGCCGTGGCCGTGAGGCTGCAGACACCGCGCGGGTCCCCCCGCCAGCCCCGGCACCCGAACGCAGGCAGCCAGGATCCCGGCGGACGGGGCCCTTGCTCAGGCCCCAAAGCAGTGAGATCCTGCACTTCCAGGGCGGGTTTGGGGCTCTATTTTGTGGGGGCCCCCCTCAAAAGGGCCACCTTCCCCTACGCTGCCCACTCCTGGGGGAACCTACCCCTCCTAGAAGGAGCGTGGCTGTGAGCCCCCGTGCTGGCCCTGAACGGCTGGGTGACCTCCGGGATGTCACCTCTCCACCCTGGGGTGATATTAGGTTGACAGGCTGGACCACACGGCCCCGATGTCTCAGCCCCAGCATCGGCCAGCACCACTGCTCCCGCAGGGGCTGAGGCTCACACGGCGGGGGTGGCCCGGCTTCTAGGCCTGGGGAGGGCTCTGGAACTCCACAGGGCACGGCCGACCCATGAAGTCCGGCCCCCGTCCCGCTCTTGCTGCCGGGCGTGGGGGCGGCGCACCTGACGTTCTCGTGCCGGTACATGTACATGGTGTTGAACTGCTGCTGGTCCTTCTGGCTCTCGTCCTTCTTCATGTCCTTCAGCATCTCGTCCGCCACGTGCTTGGGCAGGATGGAAAGCATAAGGTTCTCCTGCGGGGAGGAGGACAGCGTTAGTGGGGAGGCAGGTCTGGCCTGCATCCTTCCAGAGGCGGGTTCGGAGGTTTCCGGCGGCAGACGTCAGCCAGAGGCTTTCCGCGCAGACCCCACGCGGGGAAGCAGCCAGAGGCCCAGGCAGCAACTTCCTGTGACTGAGCTTCTTCGGGCCCTGACGGGAGTCAGACACTCATGAAGAAACCCACGCTTGGTTCTGTGCCTCTAGAACATCCTCAAGGCCACAGGGAAGGCGACAGTGCCTACATCGCTGGGAGCCCCCAAGGGCAGGACCTGTGTCATCCACCCCACCTTGCACAGAGCAATCACTTAATTCTGATTCGACATGACCAAAGACCTACCATGTGCCAGGTAGCCCGCTGGGAACCAATGCTACCAAAGGAGTGAGTCTTTGCCCTCAGAGGGCTGAGGGTCTCATGGGGGACAGGTAAGTGTGTCCACTGCGGTGCGGTACGGTACGTGCCCAGACGAGCGAGGGAGAGCAGGGGAGTAAGAAAAAAGGGTTCCAGAATCAGCCGGGGGGTGTCGGGGCAATCAGGAGGGCTTCCTGGAAGTGAGGCTTGAAGATTAAGATGTTGAGAACATCTCGTCGGAGGGAGCCACAAAAAAAAGGCACAGAGACCTAAGGACCCCAGGTTCAGGGACCTGCAAGTCCTTCAGTGGAGGGAGAAATAGGGAAGTGCAGCTCCAGAGGTGGGTTCGGATGGGGGTGTCGGGGAGGGGGACGGTGTGGGGGACGGTGTGGGGGGGCGTAGTCAGCACACTGCCATCTGCTGGGCGAATCCTGCCACTGCCTGTTTGCGCCAAAGTAGTCTTGCTGGCCCCCAGCCACACTCGCTGGTTTCCGTGTCATCTACGGCTGTCTTCTCCCTCCAACAGCAGAGCTGAGTTGCTGTGACAGAGAACATATGGCCTACAAAACTGAAAGGGCTCTTCTGGCCCTTTCCAGAAAATGTCTGCTGACCCCCGTTTTGCACCACAAAGGGCCTCGGGTGCCAGGCGAGGAACAGGACCGCTCCTTCCTGAAAGCCACAGAGAAGGACCAGGGCAGACACGGTGGGGTGGGGCAGGGTGACCAGTCAGCTGTCACCCAGGCAGAGGGAGGGTTTGCACCAAGCAGGCAGGACAGGCCCATGGCTTGGGCTTCTGGGTGGAAGGTGCTGGTCTGAGGGGTCAGGACCAGAGAGGCAGAGAGATGTGAAAGGAGAGACAGGGCTGGTTTGGGACGCACTGTGGGCAGAGGCCGAGCCGGCTACGGGGCTGGGAGCCGGGGCAGGAGACGGACCCCAGGAGGAGGTAAAGCCGGACAGGGAAGCCCAGGCCGGGCGCCACGTCAACAAGGGTGCGTGGCCTCCCCCGAGGTGGGGAGAAACCTGAGGCTGCGGCTCAAGCTGAGGTTTGCGGGATGGAAGCTCAGAAGCATCAACAGCTTCGGGAAGTGTGGCTGCGGTGAGGCTCTCTGGAGGCCTGCGGGGCGTGGCAGCAAAACTGAGGGCAGCCTGGGAGAAGCGGGGTGGGGGGGGGCACAGCAGGAATGGGAGGGGACGGAGAGGCACATCTGGGTCTGTCCCCTGTGCTGGAGTGATTCTGAGGCACCAGACCACGTGCTGCTGACCAGGTTGACGGACAGGGAGGGGCCAGGCGGGAGGGGAGGGGGGTCCAGGAGCACCGTGTCTAGCCGGCCTGCTGCTGGTGCAGGGGTGGCAGGAAACCAAGAGCTGCTCTGCGTCCTCAGCGCCTGGGGCCAGGCCAGGCGTCACAGGACCATAGAGAAACAGGGGCTGTGGGTCCTGGGGGGCACAGGAGCGGGGGACCCCGCCTTCCACAAGGGCCTGGGAGGACGCGGGTCCCACTGGCTCTTGTTCTCTGTTGTGTTCAGTGGACCCCGAGGCCACAGGCCCCAGCCCTGCGTATTAAACACACCTCTCACTGGGGCAGGAGAACCAAGGTGTGGAGGTTCTGCTCTTCTCCCTGGAGTGAGGCAGCCAAGAGCCCCTCGGGGGCCCGGGCCCGTGCCCCCCATAAGGCAGAGGGCTGGGGCCTCACCTGCTCTGGGAGAAGACGGCTGAGCGGTAGGGGCAGCCCCTCCCTTCTACTCCCACGACTATGTGCAGACCAGAGCCTCGGCCCACTCGCCCCTGCGCCACAGGAAGTCCCTCTCCCCTGTCCCTCCTTCTTGTGGCTAATCACACCATTAAGGACCAGGTGGGCCCTTGGTCCAGTGTGCGGGGCACGGCTCTTACCTGAAGCACCACAGCCATTACCACCTTTCTCCCATTTCCACGGCTATGTGGCCCCCACAGCTAACCACCAACCGGGAGGCGCCAATGCCAAGGAACGAGGGGCCAAAATCAGCCTGGTGTGCCCTGCTGTGGCTCCCGCTGAGCCCAGGAAGGAGCACGAGGCACGGTCCCTGTGCCCGCTGCCTGCACATGGTGAGGGGCCTTCGGAAACCGGACTGACCCCAGGCAGGAGCAAGCACTCAGCTGGGGCAGAACAGGGGCCACAAGGGGGGGTTTTCCGGACAAGCCAGAGACCTGGGGCCCTGCCAGCTCTCAGGGCGGCCTGGGGGGAGCTGCCGGAGTCTGGAGGGTGAAGGTGGTGAGCGCTGGGGCAGGAATCCGGCTGGTAGGGACAGGAGCACATGGACGGGAAGAGCTTGAGCTCTGGACCCCACAGCTCACTTCAGGCCCCGCCACTGAGACACGCAGGGTGACACCACATGACTCTCACTGTCCCTGGCCTTGGTTTCCTCATCGGTAAAGCAGGAGAAAAAGTGACTCCTCACTGTAGGGCATGAAGGACAGGCCTGTATACAGTAAACACTCAATACACAGCAGCTGTTATGACACCTGAGGAGACATAACTGTTGAGCTGAGGAGAGTGTGGCTCCTGAGGGTGTGGAGACAACAGGTGCCTCAGAAAGACGAGGCCTAAAATCCTTTGGGCCTTGAAGCTGGCCACAGGTTTATGACAGGTTAAGAGTCCCAGTGGGGTGTCCAGGGTGAGAAGAAAGTCTTGGGGTCACTTGGCCAGGCCTAGGAACTCTGTCTGGTCCAGGCACAACAATGAAAGGGAACTGGCTCCCTCCTTCCATGCGTGTCCCTGCCTTGCTCTCCCTCTGTCCCCCACCCCCTGGACCCCGCCACGTGTGTGTGCAGGTGCTCGCTAAGGGGAAGAAGAGGTAGAAGGTAGACGTGTGAGGAGTGCGGGAGGGCCCAGCACCCCAGGGAAGAGGGCACGCAGGTGTGTGCGCAGGGAGGGGTCGCGGGACACCAAGGATTAGGAAAGTCCCAGTGTTGAGCTGGACTCCCGGCCAATCCGCCTACCAGCCCCAGCAGCCCGCACCCAGCGCCCACAGATCAGGCCTTTCCCCCGCGCTCAGACCCCACCTCAGAGTCCCGCCCCTCCAGAAGAGCCTCTCTGGGCAACCTGGGAACCAGTCCAGTCCTGCGAGGTGCTCTGTGCCCCGGATCACAGTCCCAATTGCCCTAAAAACATAGCTAGGCCTCTACAGGGGAACAGGGCGACCCAGAGCAGCTGAGGGCTGTGGCTTGGTCTCCCCAGCATAGAGGCAGAGCCTGCTCTTCCTCAAAAAGAAACTACTATATGTTTTGGGAGTCACAAGAATGTTCCAGGCCTCTGGCCCACTAATGGCTCTCCTGGGAATTTTTCTAACAGATAGAATCCACAAGAAGAAAAAGACATACATGCCAGAGAGACTTCAAGGCAACATTACTCACACTTGTGGAAAAGACCAGAAGGCCCAAATGCCCAGGAAGTGGCTCATTCAACTGGGACACATCCTTGGGATGAACCTCAGAAATCATCATAATGACTAGTGCCGTGAGGCAAACATGACCAAAAGGAAAAAGACCCAACACCGTATTCTGAGGAGGCGACAGCAGACCCAGGTGTGGCCCTGAACCACGGCAGGAGAGCGTGTGCGAGAGAGAACAGGGTACTGCGACCTGGCGAATGGAATCCAGAGAAAACGGGAGGTTTTTCAAAACTGCTATATGGTTATGCTGCCGCTGACTTTTCACGTACTTCTTAAACAGGAAATAAACACAAAACTTCCTGTTGACGCCAGCTGTGACCCTGACCCCACTTGGCTGCAATGACCAGATTTCTTAGAAAGGGAAGAGCCCTGCAAGTCCACCGGGCTCGCTCCGGACTCCCACGTCCGCCTGGATATGAGCTGAAGAAGGAGACTGATGCCCAGGTTCGAAGCCAGGGGGGGACCCCCTCCCCACAGCACAAGAGGAAGGTGGCCAGGGGTCCTCTCTGAGGGCCGAGTGACAGAACGATCCTCCCGGGCTGGTTTCTGTCTCGCCACTCCCCAGGCAGATGGACACTACGGGCTAATATCAATGCCGTCTCTCTTCGCTAAAACTTCCTCACTTCCCCTGTATTTTCCTGTGTGTGTAATTCTGCTTCCATTCTGACCAAATCAAACCATGGAGGGGGTAAGTGGTTTCCCCCAGGTACCTCAGAGTCAGTGACGGATCCAGAACCAGAACCCAGGGCTCCTGGACCGAAAGAGTGGGTGGGATTTTCTTTTTCACCAAAAAAAATGTGCTTTTGACACAGTAATTCTCTCATCCAAGTTGGACGCTATTTTGCTGCAAATATGAAGGAACATGCAGTACCCAAATCTTCCCTAGTAAGGACCTAGAAACCCGTACGAGGACTCTCCCGTGGGTGAGCCACTGGAACGTCCTTTCTGTGCTGCCCCGTGCTCGTGGAGTTGAGCTGGGACGTCCGGCCACTCCTGGTGTGGGTCCCTCCTTGCAGAAGCAGACTAAGACCTCTGTGGCTGCCTCAGCATGGTGGCCCGGCAGCAGACCAGACCCTTCTTTTTTTCTTTTTTTAAATATTTTATTTATTTGACAGACAGAGCTCACAAGCGGGCAGAGAGGCAGGCAGAGAGAGAGGAGGAAGCACGCTCCCCGTTCTCCTGCAGAGAGCCCGATCCCAGGACCCTAAGTTCAGATCATGACCTGAGCCGAAGGCAGAGGCCTAACCCACCGAGCCACCCAGGTGCCCCAGACCAGACCCTTCGGGGCCTCAGGGAGAGCAGGCCAGGGCTCGTGGCAGCTGCTGGCATTCCTTCTGATGGGTCAGCAGAGCAGAGGAGAGGAGACAGGTGCTACTGAGGGAGATGCCTGGCTCCCCATGACAGACCCCGGCAGGCCACAGTGACCTCCCTCAGCCTCTGTACACCCTCCTCACAGGCTGAGGGGAGGGGAGAGGGGCCAATGCCAGGAGGCCTGGTCTCGGTGACTGGCTGTGGACCCTGAATGTAACCAACAGGGCCAAATGTGAGGGTCAAATGCTGAGTCACCCTACAGCTATGACAGAGGCCAGCTGTGGGGGCCCTAGAAGGCCTCCACCGTGACACATCCACAGCATGAGGCCACCCAACTGCCCGCAAGGGGCCCAGTAAGGTTAATGGGGGAAATGTGGCATTGTTTGACACCGCTACCCGCAAGAGCAGAAATCTATGGCAAATCCCTGGACGTCTGGGCTCCAGGAGGTCCCTGCTTCCAACGAGCCCATCCCTCAGGACCTCAGGCCCCATAGCATCGTTGCTCCGAGTGGCAGCCTCAAGCATCACCCGAGGCCGCTTCCTGATGAGGCCCAGATGACCTCAGGTAACCTGTGACCACATTAAAGTTTAGAAGTTCCCCCTTAAAAGCCTTCAAGGAAAGAGTTCCTCAAGGAAACTGTTCACCTGGGCCCTCATTGGGGAGGGACCACACGGTGCAAGAGCCTGAGGCCAGGGATCAGAGGTGGGCTGAGGGGCCGGGAAGCCACCCAGAGGTGACACAGAGCAACCTTCAGGCCTGAGGGTGTGTGGAGAAGGAATGGTGCTTGCCTGGAGGTTCCCACAACAGGAAGCTGGTGAGGCAAGGCTTTGGGGAACAGACTGTCGCTTCTAGAGCAGGAAAAAAATGTTCTACGAGTCAAAGCAGTTCAAACAAGGAATATGAGGAATATGCTGCCCAGAGAGCTAGTGTGCTCTGGTCCCAGACACCGGATGAGGAGGCTACCGGAGGGGGCCAACCACAGGATGGTCCAGCGGACAGGGACATGCCAGACCCGTCAGGCCGAGGCCAGGGGCCCTGCCACACGGGTCCACGCAGAGAGATGGGGAAGGTGGGCAGCTGCCTCACGTGGTCTCTCCCCAGTCCCGCTGTGCTTTGCGGGCTGTCCTCGAAATGCGCACCAAGTCAAGGCCTTGACCTGCTCTGGGAAAAGAACCAAAGGAAGCAAAACAACGAACAAGCCCTGAAAGTTTCTAGTAGACTTCCTGGTACCCAGATCCCACGGAGAAGAACCGGAGCCCGCCCTGGGCACTGTGCGGAGGTGGGGTGGGGTGGGGACGGGCTGGGGCGCAGCGTGTGTCCCAGTCCCAGGCAGGGATCTGGAAACAGGTATTTGCCGCACTGCTCAGGTGGGCCCTGAACCCCTGACAGGGACAGGTGGTCCGGATGGCCTCCACAAGGCTCTGGGAAGGAACCAATCGCGCCCCCTTCTCCTTAGCAGTGACTCAGGCCAGGCCTGGCCTTTGTAAGGCTCAGGACTGAGACAGAAGCAGGAGGCCCCTGCTACCCCCAGGGGTCCTGGGGCGGCACTCGGGAGTGGATGACAGCACGTGGGCTGCAGGGGTGTGGATACCTGAGCTTGGCTGATGAGCGGCTAAGTTTCTACAACATCCTTGTCAAGGGGCAGAGGGAGGAAGGCTTACAAGGGAGAGAGAGATCAGCAGCGCCCGGGTAGCTGGGGGCTGTGTGCGGCGTCTGCACCGAGCAAGCACGGAGTCTGCATGCTGTGTCCTTGTGCACACCCACATATGTCCTCTGTGTGTGCCGTGCACACACACACACCTCACTACAACCCATAACAGGCTGTGAGCACATGCACAGCTGTCCACAAACACATCTGCTCTGGGCCTGATTTCTCCAGATTCTTGGAGCTCCCAGGACACTTGAAAGCCAAAGAAACGTCCAACGGCCACAACAGGTGCCCATCCTGGCCTGACCAGCTGAGCAGAGGAGGCAGCACAAGGAAGGAAACAAGGAGCGGGAGGACCTGGCCGGCCCCAGGAGGCGAGAACCCACACAGCTCACCTCTCCCCAGTGAGAGGGCGAAGGGCCACGACGTGTGAAATCGGGAAACTCCCGAGCTGCCATGTGCCCGGGGTGCGCAGCCACCATATAGACGAGGGACCCGCACGGGCTGCCCCATCCAAAGACACGGTCACCACGTCCCTCAAAGAACAATCACTGGTCATCTCTGCAAGTCCCCAAGCTAAATGCCAGCAAGGTCAAAGGTAAACAGTCCTCCCGAGAGGTCCGACGGCCTGGGCACTCAGGTCCTCCCGCAGTGACTGGTCTCATGGGGCCGGAGCGCTTTGCTGTCTTCAGCCAAGGGCTGTGGGCATTCACAGGCAGCTCAAAGACCGGCATCTCTTTAAACAAGCCCCTCGTATGTGAAAACAGCATCCCCAGAGTCTCCCAAGTTGTCAGCCCCGAGACGGAAGCAGCGTCATGCTTAATCTCAGAACGGGGAGGGGGGCGGGCCAACAAGTCACCACCAGGCCATGTCATCAGTGACAGTGCAGAAATCACACAGACCCAAGGGCAGCGCAGAACCCTGACCCTGCTGGAGGGGGAGAGGGGACACTTGCCTGGACTCCTGTACGGTCTCCAGAGATGGGGGCCACCGTGTGGGCCAAGGGGACTGCCATCTCAGGAGATGGCCCTCTGGGCCCAGAGACGGCCACGTGTGTGGTGTGTGCAGCCCTGGCCCGGCGTGGTTGACACGGAGCAGGTGCTCCATAGAGGTTTGGCGAGATAATGAGCTGTCAACTAGGAGCCGCGGCCCAAGGGGCAAGCCGTCGCCTTCGAGCAACTTTCGGCAATCAAACAAATGCTGTGTGGTCTGTGCTGTCCAAGATGGTAGCCACGAGCCACTTGTAGTTACGGGGCACGGAAGACGTGGCTGGTACAACAGACACACTGATGCTTAATTTTTCAATTTTAATTAAATGTACATGGCCACATATGACTAGTAACTTCCTTATCAGTGCATGCAGTTCTAGACACTGTAGCAAGCAAGTGCGGCTGACGGGCCAACTCTGGGTAACCGAGAGCCGATGCCTGGAGGACCCCGAGGCCACATCTGTTGTCACTGGGAAAGACCTGCCGTGTCTGCGGTGGGAGCACAACCACGGGCTTCCGTCCTTGCTCAACCCACCCAGGCGTGAAGGTTCCAGCGAGTCTGACAGACCAGCTCTCCACCTGTGAGGGTCGTGGTGGTTTGGGTTCGCTCCCTTTGCTCCTCCCGATGGAGCAGTAAATCTTACCAGTGCTTTTCCCAAACACAGCTCCCCCCTTCCTTTACTCTCTGGGCCTTTACTCGGCTCGGCCCCAGCCCAGTTCTGGCTGGGCTTCCGGCCCCAGGCTCTCTCATGCAAGTGACGAGTGATGGGTGCTCTGGGGAGGACTCCGTCCGCCACGTGTCCTGCTTCACCTCTGCACTCAGCCCCCGCTGACCCACTTCTGCCCTTCCACGTGGATCGGGACTCCATTCTCCCCAGTGTGCACTGGCCAGCACCCACCCGGCTTCTTGAAAAGCCACCCAAGAATCCGCACCCATCACGTTACAAATGCGAGCCTGAACACACGTTTCCCAGCCCTTCTGACCCGGGCCGTGTGGTTGCCAACTTTCGCTGGACTCCCCAGCATGAGGTCCTGTCTTACAGGAACCCCCTCCTCACCCCTGGAGGGCCCCTCCGGAGGATGCAGATGCAGACCTGGCCCAGCGAGCCTCCCAAACATGCAGGCAGGGCACAGGATGAGCTGGGTGCCATCAATTCTCCTCCTAGACATCAGAAAGACGGACTCTCCACCCCCCACCGAAGCTGGGCCTCCTCCCCCTCCAATTGCCTCCTGGCCCCAATCCTGACCGCCATCACGGACTCCCCACCCTCTCACCTCCTGGGTCACTCAGCAGTCAGTCCTGTTGGCTCTGCCTTCAAAACACATCCAGAAGTGTTCCCCTCGTCCCCTCCACCCTGGTCTGAGCCACTATCCTCTCTTCCAAAAATTACCGCATTGCTTCAAATTGGTCGCTCTGCTTCCACTGCTCGCTCTTCTCCACCAGCAGCCAGATGGATCCAGTTCAAACCTACCACCCTCCAGGGTCTCCCATCTCCCTCAAGGGAAAGCCATGGTCCTTACAAGACCTTGCAGGACTGACCCCCACCCACTCCCTGCCTCACCTCCTCCCTCTCTTCCCCTGACTTCTACTCAACCTGCAACCACTGCCATGACGTCACGTGAACCTACCACAGGGCCTTGGCACTTACTGCTTCCTCTCCCTAAACATTGTACAGCTCCCACCCTGACTTCCGGTCTCTGCTCAAGTCTTATTTTATCTGAAAGCCTCCTATGCTCCATCCCCTGCTTTGCCCACAGCCTTCCTACCTGCTAATAGCATATGCTCATTTAATATCTGTCTCCCCACTGGAATCTGTTTTGCTTAAAACCACATCCCAGCGCCAAGGACAGGGCCCACAATATTTCTGCAATAAATGCTCTCTCTTTTAGACCTTTTAACAAGCTTACTCCATTCCTACTTCACAAGGGGGATCTGAGGGCATAATTAACGGGCGCAAGGTCATGTGGCAAGTAAGAGGCTGGCGCGGATGTGAACGCGAGTCTGACTCCTGAGCCCTGTGCTCTCGTATCTTTCCATTTTCCAAGGCAGTCAGGTATACAAGTTTTATAAAGAGAATGTCCAAATTCTTAAGCATTACAAATGTTTTAAACTCTAGGCAAGGTCAAAGGAAGCAGATCCCCACAGGCCAGGCGTGGTCCAAAGAAGATACCCGTGAAGCTGCCGGTACCCAGAACAGAGGCCCCCGCTGGGAGGGAGGTGCGCCACCTCTGCGCTGGGTTTGCCGGGATGATTCAAGGAGGTAATCCCGTGAAAACGCAGCCCAGGGCTCGACACAAAGTAACCTGCTCATAACTACCCCATGATGAAACAAAACGTTGGGCCCCAGGCCAGAGAAAGGGCAGGACTCAGCACAGCCCCAGCCACACTGGTCATGGACACGGATGGTAGTCGCTAAAACTGGGGACACACACGCAGCGGGTGGGGGGGGCAGGCGCTGCAGCTCTGACCGCCGCCACCTCCCCCTACCCCTGGGCCATAGCTCTGAAGCCACGCAGCCCTCACTCAGTCCTGGGGCTGCCCGACCCTGCAGATGCCCGCCCGCCCCCGGGAGGCCCCATGGCTTGGGAAATACCTGTCCTCTGTGGGCTCGTCCCTTGCATTATTTAAAACGTGGATTTATTCTGCTAAGTCCTAAAACGTTAGAATGAAGAACGTTTTGTCAAATCTGAGGGGTGGTGGTGGAGCCCACAGAAGCATGAATTCCTGCTTCACACCCCGGGCAACTCGCCTTCTGGCTTTTCTCAAACCAAGACATGCTCGTGGCTGAAATGAAGCTTACAAATATCCGATACACTGGAAGTTCAGGTGGTAAGTACATTCGAGCCTGGTGTTGGCGTGCAGGGTCGTCTGGACTCTCTGGGGGTTGACGGGTCTGTCCCGCCCACATCAGGGGCTGATGGCACAGCAGCCTGGCCCTGGGCCACCACACGAGGGGCTAGAGGCACAGCTGCTGGGACCATGTTCCTCCCACCCTGCACCTGCCCCCCCCACCCCTGCCCAGTGGCTCCCCGGAAGGCAGGTCTCCAGCCCCAACCTCACTGTTGCCAGGACATGAGCCAGCATGTTAAGGAGGGACACCAGATGCCCCAACCCCAGGGCAAGAGGTAGCTGGTCTCTCTCTGTGTGTCTTTCTTGCTCTGTGTCTGTGTGTCTGTCCTCTCCTGCCCCGACTTCCCTCTCCCCAGCCAGCCTCTCGTGAGGCGTGGGCAGAGGTCAGCCAGGAGGACCGTTCAAGAAGACAAGCAGTGGAGCTTACGAAATGACAGCGCTCCAGAGTCCCAAGCTCTAGGGCTCCCAGGAGAGAAGTCTGTGCCTTTCCCCGTGAACAGGTGGTTCTTCCCTCCCAGATGTCAAGGCCGAAGGTCACCCCCTGGAGGAAAGACTCCAGCAGGAAGAAGAAACGCCACCCCCTGGTCACAGTGACCCTTAAAGACACAGTTCGCTTTAAGTAGAAGGAAAAGCAGAGAAAATGGGCTGTTCTGTCCTGCACATGCCCCCAGGGGCTACATGGAAACCACCCGCACCACGCTCCCCAGGGTGCCCCAGACGAAGATGACCTGGCCCCCTGGCCCTCCCTGAGGCCAGCGGATGCTTCTCTGACTTAAAATCAACCCTGCGCAGTCAGCCCTGGGCTCTCCCTCCTCCCTTCTGATGGGTGGGGTCCGGGGCAGTCCTCCCTTCCCCGAGTAAGGACAGGCCCACCCGTCTACGAGAACGTGGTCTGAAGGAAACGCTTGCCGCTGCCACATCCTGTCATCCCTCCATCCTCCCTGGCGTCCTCCTCCAACCTTGTCCCACTCCCTGGGAAGTAAATTCTGAGCGTGAGATCCAGAGAAGCTCGGAATCCTGTCGTTTGCACCTGGCGACAGGTATGTGCTGCGCAGGTTTCCTGTCAGCCTGCCGTTGCCACACCGCGGTTGGGCCACTTAGCAACCCTCGAGGTCCCCAAGCACACCCTGGGGTATGGCCACACGGGTATACAGGAAAACAACGCCAGTCCTCCAGTCCTCTGGGCTCCCTGCTCTACCCTAACAGGCCCCTGGAGCTGGGGAGGCGGGAGCGAGGCCCCAGGTCCATCCTATGGCCCCGTGCCCCAGGCTGGTGCAGGGGTTGCCTCCGCAGTGGGACAGGTGCTCAGCAGAAAGAGTGCCCCGTGCCTGCCAGAGGTGCCGTCCCAGAACTCCGGCTCCCAACGACCTCGGGGCAGTCAGGACCCCCTGACCCCACCCTGCAGACAGGAGACTGGGGTCAGGGAGGCTGCAGCAATGGGGCGACTGGAACCTGAGAACCCCCATCCCACTCCTTCTCACGACACAGACGTGCCCACTTCGGTGCCAAAACAGAAGGGGAAGCCTGTACACCAAGGCCCGGGGCTGCTCTGCACCTTCCAGAGGTGGGGGTGGGGGCAAGGGGGCCCACTGTCAGGGGTCACCTGCCATTACCAGCAGGACGCTGGCCATCTTCGTGAAGGAGAGTACGACCTCCCAGGTGACAGTGGCAAGGAAAACAGAATCTGAAGAGCTGGGATGGGATCCCCTCAGCCTGGCTGGGGAAGGGGAGGAGGCCCAGAGAGGCCACCGTCCTGCTGGAGGCTGCCCAGCCGCCAGGGCAGCTCCCCCCGTCGGTGTACACGCTGCTCCACCGCCCCCCCCCGCCCCCCGGCAAGGCTTAGAAAACAAGATAAATACACACCAACAAAATCCAAACTGAGACATGAACCATGATATACTCAATTCTGAAATGAGGCCTCCTCTGCAAAGGATCTACTGAGCGTATTTTTAATTAGGAATTTTTCACCAAGGCATCTAAACACTGGGAGGGACCACAGAGGCCCAGACCTCAGACAGCTCCTCGCACGGAAGCTGCAATGAAACCAGCTTCCCCGACTTTCTGCAGTCCTTTCTAGCATTTTCACATCTATGATCCCATTTTTTTTTTTTTTTAAAGATTTTATTTACTTGACAGACAGAGATCACAAGCAGGCAGAGAGGCAGGCAGAGAGAGGGGGATGCGATGCGGAGCTCAATCCCAGGACCCTAGGATCATGACCTGAGCTGACCTAAACCACTGAGCCACCCAAGCGCCCCTACAATCTCATTTTTATTCTCACCAGAGGTCCTCGTGGGAGGACAGCGATATGAGATTGCTGACTTTTCCTCCTCACCGGCACTCAGCCGACCTTCCCAGATGTCAGGTCGGCCCTGCCACCCAGGGAGGGAGGCAGCCGGGTCCCATCTACCTGGGGCCCCTTCCCCAGCCAATGTCCCCAAGGCAGGAGCCAGCGCAACAGCAGCCAATAGCACGAAAGAGCTTCGCCGTCTCTAGACCCATCTCCGTGTTCTTACTTCAGCGATTTCCAGACAACCCCATGACGCGGCATTATCTTTAATCTCACTTTTGCAGAAAAGTGAAGACCAAACAGGCAGAGTGCCAACATCACAAGGTGAGAAAAAGGTGGGAAAGCCGGGTCTCACTTCTCCCCAGAAAATGCTGGAGGAAGTAATGCACACAAATCCCAGGGCCAAGTTCATCAGCGGGGCCCGCCTGTGGTGCAGGCTTCAGACCCTGGGGTCGGTCCCAGGGAGAGGCGCACACAGAACGGCAGGTGCGTGCGAGGACCTCAGGCCTCAGTCCTTAGGGGCAAGGAAAGCAACCAGCTGCTCGGGGCTGGCCTGACGCTCAGGCAGTGCCTTCTGTGCAGTTTTGAAGATCAGGCTTGGGTATGGGATTTTCTTTCAGAGTGATGAACATGTTTTAGAACTAGATATGGTGCTGGCACAGCCTTGGGAAGGTTCTCAATGACACCCTTTCGTATGGTTAACTCGATGGCACAAGAATTTCACCTCCATAAAAAGGAAAAAAGAAAAAAAAAAGCAAATTTGGAAAGCTCTAAGACCTTTTCTAGCAGAGAACAACTTATCACATTGTAGTTTTTAAGGTGTTTTTTTTTTAAAGATTTTATTTATTTATTTGACAGACACAGAGGCAACAAAAGAGGGGAACACAAGCAGGGGGAGTGGGAGAGGGAGAAGCAGGCTTCCCGCTGAGCAGAGAGCCTGATGCAGGGCTCCATCCCAGGACCCTGCGATCGTGACCTGAGCTGAAGGCAGACATCCAAGACTGAGCCACCCAGCCACGCCTAAAGTTATTTTTAAATATTTCCCAAACACCCAAAGGATGGGAAGTTTGGGTGGTCTTTTCTACGCTTCTCTCTATCTTCAGATTTTTATCCAACAACAACCATCCGATAGGAGACAGCCCAGTGCACTGTGCAAAACAGACTCTCCATTTGGCATCCACAGTACCACGTGACACAGGCGTCCACACTCGGACAGCTGGTTCTTAGCCGCTATTCTTACCAGCTATCTACGAGAATAACATGTTACTTCTATAATCAGGAAAACATGCTGAGGACACTCTCAAAACACAGAGGAAGAAAAAAAGACTCGTAGGGATAATTCTCTATCAGTGTTTTTTTTTTTTTAATACTTGTTTGCATTTACCAAATAGTCTACAATGTATGGTAAAATATACAGACAAGGAAAGCTCTTCCCAGCCTCAGTCTACCTGGCCCATGACTTGAGCCAAAGGAGTCCTCAGCAGGAAAGAGCTTACAGGACACCACGACCTCCTCGGGGCCCCTGCCCTGCCACTGGGGTTTTCAAACAGGCATTTCTGGAGGAGCTGCTGCAATCCCATAGCAAAGCAGCATTTTCTCAATAAACCAGGAAGATTTAACCGCCCAAGTGCATTCTCGTTCACTGCTGGGAGGAGTGTAAATTCTTTGAACCTCTATATGAGACAATTCAGTATTATTTCTCAACACTAACCATGAATGTGCCTGGTTTCCTAAAAAATGAGAACTACTACCGAGAACTACCACATGAGCCGTTAATTCTACCTCTGGGTTTACACCCCGAAGAATCGAGAGCAGAGAGTCAAACAGGTCGGCATCCACCTGTGTTCACAGCAGCATGATTCCCCACAGCTAGGAGGGGAAACAACCCAACTGGGCATCCACAAACGAGGGGATACACAGATGTGGTGTGTACGGGCAACAGAACATTACTGGGCCTTGAAAAGGAAGGACGTCCCGCCACGTGTGGCACCACAGATCAATTCTGATGACATTGTGCCAAGAACGAGAAGCTGGTCGCAGACGGACGTGATACTACCGACGTGCGGTACCGAGAAAAGGGAAACTCATCAAGACAGAAAGTAGGATGGTGGCAGCTAGGGGAAAGGAAGGGGGAGCAGCTAGTGTTTCATGGCCACAGAGTTTCGGTCTGAGATGATAAAAAAGTTCTGGAAATGGATAGCAGTGAAGGTTGCATACAACACCGTGAACTCAATGCCACTGAGAACAGTACACTTGGAAGCCCAGTTAAGTAAACGTTACTTCTTGATCACGGAATACGATACAGTCATTTACAAGGATAAGGCAATGCAATGTCACCGGAGAACCCTCTAGAAGAGCAGGTGAAAGACCTGGGGCAGGAGAAGGGTGTACTACTTGCTTGTGTGTGCAAAGTCTGTGCCCCAGATTTGGAAGTAACTGGAATCCTTAAAGGGTCTACAAGATGTGACGGTGGCGATCTGAGGGATGGTGAAGTGGATGGCCATGCAGGAAACCTTACTTTCCATGGAATAATCTTTTTCACACCTTCATAATTTTATACCATGTACATACACTCTGAGCTACTTAAAATTTAACTTCAAGGCATTGAGGAGGATGTCCAACCTTTGCTTCTTGCTATTATAGAGGTGCTTACACCAGATCAATGCTTCAGCCAAGACCAACCAGAAACGCTGGATAAGACAGCTATCTGAAGACCATGGGAAACCACATAGGGAGCTAGGATGAGAAGGACAAGGTTCTGAGGGCAGGGAAACACATTTCAGTGAGGCCGACACTCTGCCCCTTTTTGCCCTTGAGACCAGGGTTCGGAGGCCGGCCAGAGAGCGAGGGCTATATGCTGTCGAGGGGCTGGAGAGACAAGGTTTGCTGAGCTAGGCTTCCAAGGCGGAACAGAGGGGCGAGGTCCTGGAGAGGAGAGACCCTTTCTCTACATATACCTTCTCGAAGCATCTGCTGACCCCCAAGCTACAGGAGGCGAGCGAGACAGAGAACCCAAGCAGAAAGTGACAGCGGAAAGGCTGAAGTCAAAGGGAAGTCTGGGCAGTCCTCTCAGTGCTGGGAGTTCAGGGCCCCTCAAGAGTGGAAGAAGCCTTTGACTTAAAACCCCTGAAGGACTTTTTCCCAAGAGGAGGCACAAAGAGAAACCCACTCTCAGACCAAAACCCAGCCCTAAATCTTCTCGTCCCCACGCTGGATCAAGATGAGCTGCAAGAGAAGTAAATCCTCTCAGGAGAAACATATTCACCAGAGCCATGACTACTCTCTGTACACGACATTCAGCATTTAATTTATCCAGCATTAAAAAAAAAAAAAGTCCAGAATGCCACAAAAGGCAAAAGTCAATAGGAAAAAACCAAAAATCATGAGGGAAAAGCAGACCCATTGGTCTGTCAGACATCACAGTTGTCAGAGCCTTTAAAATGTTCCATATGTTCCAAAGAATAGATGACAATGCACAGAACTTAACTGGAGAACAGGAATCTGTTCTGTTTTAAATCAAGTGGAAGTTCTAGAAATGAAAAAATAGTGAAATTAAGAATTCAACAGAGGAGCTCAAGCATTGATTTAATAAAGCAGATAAAAGAATTAGTAACCCAGAAGTTAGGTCAGTAAAAATATTCAGTCTGGAGCCCAGAAAAAAAAAAAAAAAAGAAGAAGAAGAAGATGATTCAGGGGAATAAAAAGAGAGAGAGAGAGAGAGATTCATGGAACATGGTAAAAATATCTAATAAGGACATCTAGAGTTCTGGAAGGAAAGGACAGAATGAAGCAAAAAGATACTGGCTGAAAATTTCAAAACTGACGAAAAACCTCAAGCCATCAACTCAAGGAGCTCTTCAAATACCAGGCAGAGTAGCTGTAAAGAAAAGTGCTAAGCTCATCCTTAGGAAACTGTGGACACCAAAGAAAATTGTAAAAGCAACCAGAGGAAAAACTACTGCATTACTTCAAGAGGAGCAGCGTGTGTCGGACAGCTGGCATTTCAACGAAAATAGTGGAAGCCACAGGATATCGGAAAGACACCTTCAAAGGGCTCAGAGTAAAGCAGAGTCAACCTAGAATTCTCCTTCTGAGAATTGAACTTCAAAACTGAAAGCAAAATGGACACATTTCTAGGCAATTAGAAATGGAGAGAATTTACCACCGACAGACCTTCAAGAAAAGTGACACTAAAGGGAATTCTTCAAGATGGAAGCACAAAAATGAAGAAACAAGAGAGCATCTGAGAAGGCAGAATGGGGGCAAGTGTGCACACTGGCTATTTGCTGCAGGAAGATGCAGTCATACCATCTGACGGGGCTTCAGATATATGTGGAGTTAAAATATATTACAATTGCCAGAAAGTCTAGGGGAGGGGGAATTGAGCGTTGTGAGGTCCTTGCACTGTGACCAAAAAGGTAAAAGTACTAGTTTGGTGTAGATGAAAATGCACGATTGACACGTACCGACATTATGTCATTGCTGAAAGATATTTTGATGCATTTTGCAAAATACATGTCATCCTTAAGTACATCAAAGTCAAGCAAAAAATGCAATATCAAAAATAAAGTTCCGACAGATTCCAAAGGACTGAAATCATACAGAATATGTTCTCTGACTGCACCAGAAGTAAACTAAAAATCAGTAATGAAAAGATGACCTTAAAAATTCCCTGGATCTTTGCAAATTAATTAATGTCCTCTCAAATAGCCTGTGGATCAAAGATACCTTGATGGAAATTAAAACATATCAAAATTTGTAGAAGAAAGCAAAAAAACAAGTAGTGAGGGAAATCTATAACATCTAGTGCATGTTTTAGAAAATAAAAACACTAAAATTACTTGCTAAATTTCATCTTGAGAAGGTAAAAAAGAACATGATGTTAACCCTGAAGAAAGCAGAAGAAAATCAAAGTCAAAAACAACTAATTATAGAAGTGTACAAAAAAAGCAACAAAAAGGTGGTTCACTGAAAAGGCCCAAACATTAATAAACCCCAACTAAGACAGATTAAGGAGAAATAAAAAAAAAACAAAACCAGAAGGTACAAACTACCAACACCAGTAATGAAAAAGGAACATCACTACAAATCCCACAAAGATAGAGAATAAACATGTCAAAAATGCAACATATATATATGAAATGGAGGAGTTCCTGAAAAAACAAAAGCATTCTATAACTTACACAAAAAACCAAAAAAACCAAAAACTTTGTACTTGTGAAGGAAACGGAGTCTCATAAAGGAAACTCCTGAGCCACGGGACCTCACTCGTGAGTCCTTTTAATCCTGTAAAGAACCCGTACATTCTTCAAGCTCCCCCAGGTTAAAAAAAAAAAGGAACATTTTTCAGATTAGTTCCTAAGTCCAGCACAACCACGATGCCCAAACCTGCCAAGGACATGGGAAGAAAGCAAAAATGCCAGCAGCTCTCTTCCATGCACAGCCACAAGGGTCCCAAGGGAAACATGAGCCAAGTGCAAGGCACAGTGGTGCTGGGGGGCTGCAGAATTCTGCCCCTCCTGAAGGGGACAGTGCTTTCCTCATTTCCAGAGGGACTCACGCATGTTATCCCATCTTCGCCAAAGGTTTTGTTCTCATGTACGCTTTACACATAGGGAAACTGAGGCCCAAAAAGGGGAAGATGCTGTCCCAAGGTCACATGGGCTAGAGCGGGGCGAGCCAAATTCATTCCACGTGATGGGCATTTACAGGCACCTGTGTTGTCCCAGCTTGGCCTGTTTGTGTGTCTCCTCCCCCGCCCCCCCCCACCTCCCTTCTGCCTCCCTGGACCTCCCACTCTTGCAACCAGAGTCTGCTCTGCGGTTGCGGCCCTGGGCAGGCAACAACGTGGAACAGCAGTGTGGCCCGGACAGGCTGCAGCGCCCCCTGGCTGCCATGTGGCATGCAGGAGTCCTAGAGCGCGTGGTCCCCAGGCTCCTGACGCTGACCCTGCCTCGAGGGGAATCAGAAAATGCCCAAGCACTGCGTGGCCCGTGCACTGCAGCCTGATCAGCAGCATGTCCAAGCTCTACAGGCTACGAAGCACTCCCGCCGGGTTCCTACCTGCAGGGAACCCCACAAGACAAGTAACAACACTCCTGCTTTGCAGACGAGGAAAGCGAGGCTGCGGGAGGTGGGCAGCTTGTCTAAATTATCTCTGCAGAGGATAACAGGTCCAGGGGAGACACAGGACCTTCCCCAGCACCCCAGGAGCAGTGCCCCCCCCACCCCCGGTGACCGAAGATGTCCTGGGTTATGCCAGTTACACGCTGTGAGGCAGACGAGATGAACAGGGAGGCTGGAGACTGCACAAGTACGAGGGACAAAAACTCCTGACCTAGCTGAGCGGGGACACAAGTGGTTTTTAACATTGAGAACCCAGTGGGATGACTCCACACGAGGAGAGAGGAGATGCGAAGACACAAGAGACAGCATAAAAGCCAAAACTGAAAAACACCTTTCAAGAGACTCCATAAAGCCGGTACAGCAGGATTCTCTAGGTCCAGGCAAGCAGGAGCAGCTCCTGGGGAACCACGGGATACAGGGATAGGAGAAGGAGACACACACAGTGAGCTCTCGGGTTGAACTTGGCCCCTGTGGCAATGGAGGCTGGGGAGACTTCTCTTCTAAAACCTGTCTTCTGAAGAAGCTGGCCCCTAGGCCCAGCTCAGAAGCTTCTAGCAATCCCTGGTAAACAGACAAAACACATCCTCGGGACTCAGCCAACGACTCAGTATGTGGCTTTGAAGAGCACCACTGAGAGAAGGTGAGGCTCGCCCACGGGACAGCCTTCCAGAACGGCCCCCCAAAACTATGGCTCTGTCCACCTGAGTGGCAGGGTCTGTGAAAACAACAATTTCAGCGAATCCAGAGCCAAGAGCACCACCTGAGCCCAAAATGACATGGTTCCCAGCCCAGAGAATCCTGTAGCTTCAACCTATTGAGTCTGTTAGGGGGAAGCAAGCCTATGGGTAACAGGAAGGTGGCAGATGGAACTTCTGCAGACCGTCGAAAGGCACTTGAGATGAATCCAGAGCAGAAACTATATAAACGACTGACTCACAGGAGAACCGGGTGGGTCAGGCTGGAGTAAAGCCGGTAAACAGAGAGCGGAGACGCAGGCACTTCTCTCCGTGGGACAATGTAAACAGCGGGGCGGGGTCCCCCGGGCTTGGGCTGGTTTTACTTCTTCATCAGTGACTTAGAAGGAGAAGGAAATGGGAACCTGCCCTGAGCCCAAAGGAAACTGAGCACCCTGGGTGGAGGGGAGCAGGCTGGGGGGCCTCACAGGCAAGGCCCCCCCTACAGCTGGGCCCACCACAGCGGCAGAGACCCCAGCGCAGGCCAGCCCGCGGCAGGTGCGCGCCGCCAGGGGGCCAGAGAACCAGAAAGGGCAGCCGAGGAGGTGATGCCCCCGGGGGGGGGGGGGGGGAGGGGAAGTATTCAAAAGAAAAACACACAGAACTTTTTAGCCTGAAAGAGGAACACAGGAAGTCACCGGTGACTGCTTGGGTCAATGCAGTTCTTTACAAAGTTTTAAATTACAGGGGAAAACACACAGACGGAGGGGAGGTTTAGGTCAAGCACGGAGAAGGAGAGAGGAGGGAGGTTCCAGCGAGAGAAACTCCCTGACGTCAGGAGGAGCTCTCTGGGGGCGACAGGCCCGGGAGGCTGCCAACCCCTGACCCTGGCAGTGAACTCTGATCCCCCCTCCCCCGCTGGGTCCCGCCCTGGTTCCCCCCCACCCCCCCCACCCCCCGGCTCCAGGCCGGCGGCCACCCCGAAGGAGACTCGCCTGCTGCTGGCTCTGCTCCTCCAGGTTCATCTTCACCTCCAGCGACTGGCGGGCCTCCAGGAAGGCCTTGCGGTGCTTGCGGTCCGCCATGTAGTAGGACATGATGCCCACGACGATGGCGCACAGGTAGAGGAAGACGTTGGCCAGGATCTGTGCCCCGAGGAGAGAAAAGGACAGCGGCAATGAAGCTCCAGCTCAGGAGGAGGGACGGAGGGAGGTGGCGCAGGGGTAACAAAAATCAACTCCCAAGCTGCACGGTGCCCATGGGGGACCCCAGCGAGCCTACCTGGGTCCCCGGAACACACCCTGCCCCACTTGCCACTGGTGGGGGAGGCCCAGGCCTGGAAGCCTGGTCAAGGGGCTGTTCTCTCCCCCTGCTTCACACCACAGCTAAACTGGCCAATCCTGTCCACCTGTGAGGTCCCTCTGCTACCCAGTTCATTCTTCATTCATTCATTCACGTACTCATTCATTCAACCAGCACTTGCTGAGGACCTAGTAGGTGCCCTTAGCTGCTGTGCTGATTAGCAGGGCTGGAGAGGGTCCAGCCCCCAGATCCACCAGCCAGGAGCGTATGACTCTAAAAGCTACAGGTTGTATGGAAGGTCACAAGGGACAGGCAGCCGCCCCGGGCCGACCCACAGGCATCACGCGACCTTACGTGTGGGCTGCAGGCGTGGAGGGGGCTGGGCTTCACATGCACCCCCTCAGCCAGCCCACCTGGCAGTCCCAGTACCCAGGTGCCATGAGGAAGCTACGGGAAGGGGAAAGGGCAATTATGGGGCCAGACTCCTGTTCTGCAAGCTCAGTGGCACAAAGCCCTCCTTGGGGAATTGAGAGTCTATTCCTCCCTCCTTGGCCCCCTGCAGGCTCCCCCTGGTGCCTGTGGTCCCCAGCCTTCCACAGCTACTGGGATCGCAGACCTGACTGCCTCCTGCCAGAGGCAACCTTGGCTCTGGACCGGAACATAAAACCACATCCGATTTCCTAGTGCTTGTGCAAATGGCCACCGCCTTTGACCCTGACTAGGTCCCATCTAGGGCTGGCCCAGGTTCTCGCTCTACAGCTTCTCCAGCTCCCACGAGGCCCATTTCCAGGTCAGGCCCCTCTCACGTCCCCCGGGGGGGGGGCGGCTCACATCCTCCCCACCTGGGTTCCCTGATCCGCGCCAGGGGAGGCCTGACCCCTTCTCTGAAGGGTGTGGCTCTTCAGGCAGAAGTCTGTAGCTGAGATGTGGTTAGGGTGACAAAGGTTCTCCATTTCTGACCCCTCGGAGAGAAAAGTTCTCCTAGTGAAGTATCATGTTTTCCAAATTTTCTGAATAGGTGAAAAATGCAGGAACATCAATTTTAGATTCTTGAACAAGATGGTTTAATAGACAATAAGAGAGATTAACTCTGACGTGAATGTCCTGGGGACTCTTGGTTGCGCCATATTCCTACTTCTATTTCACCGGGGCTGATCAGTCCCCAGCAGAACGTTCCTGCAGGCCTGGGCAATCAGCAAAGGCCTGCTGAGTAGTGAACTTGTTAGTAGGTGACATGTGTGTTGCTACTGGTCATCAAACGCAGATGTCACGCGCTCCTTCAGTGGCTGGTTCCAGCAAATACCACCTTACTGTGTTTTGGGGTCTGGGCAGCCCCGAATGCCCATACCATTCATGTGGTGGGTGGGCGATTTCAAAGTCCCATGGGACGTCTCCTGCTCTTCTGCTTGGGCATGACAGACCATTCTCACCTGAGCTCTCAGTATCTGTATGGCCTCAGGCTACTTACTAAATACCCGAGAGTCCAAAGAGCCACCAATTTATGTTGAGTCCATGCAAATCACACAGACCATGCTGAGTTTGAAAGCCAGTCTTGGCCTGAGGTCCAGGACCTCCTACCAGCCCAGAGGCTACCTGTATTTCCAAGGCAGTATAACTTTGGACATCTGCCCAGCCCCAAGTTCATGGTACAGGAAGCCAGTCAACAAGGTCAGGCTGTACCTCACACATCCTCACTGAGCACTCGCACTTTGCCAGAGCCCACGTGGGGTCCAGATACAGCAGTCACCAAGACCAAGGGTCTCCGGCTTTATGGGGCTCTGAGTCCTAGAGGTCAGGGGAGTAGCTGCACATCAGGAGTCACATGTCTGGGCCCCATAGATACCAGTGTCCATGACTCCGAACCAGAGGCCCCAGGCAAGCTTCCCTGGGGCCATAGGCTCATCTTGGGTCCCAGCCACAACTAGCCTAGGCTGCCATACCAGGCCACGGACAGAGCTTCATGCTCAGGGGTCTCTTTGCCCTGCAACAAGCTCAGCCTGACCACCTGGCACGGTGGATGGAACAGACTCTGTGAAGCGTACTTCGCTGAGGCTGTTCCAGGATTACTTTTGTCATGACCCATCGGGCTGCCCCCTGAGAAAATCACACCCGCTTTGCGACAGTCAGCAACTACAGTGGGAAAGCCTCAGACCAACCCCCACCAAAGATGGTTATCCAAGGAGCAAAACAAGATTCAGGCTCGGCTCGCCCTTGGCGACCATTTACATGGAGCCACACTCCCTTCCTCGAACCCTATTTTAAAACAGGCGCCCCTTCTGCCTTCCACTCGTAGGTGCAGACAACAAGTGTAGAAGGCAGACTGGCCAGGGGTGCTGCCCCTCGCTGGATGGGCGACCCACTAGTTCAGGTACCTTCTCTGAGCCCCTGCTTTGCCATCTATGAGCTGAGGGGCGGGCTAACTCCTCTCACACATCCCTGCCGTCCTGACCCCATCTGGCCCCCATCAGGCTGCACTTGGGAGGGTGAAGGTTGGGCCTGGAGAGAACCCACTTGGCAAGGCTGGAGTCGGAGGAGGGAAGGTCAGGCCGGGGCGTTCACACGGCGTCTTGTCCCAGGAGCACCCCGAATTACAGAGGGCGCGGCCCACCCCTTCTTGACCTGCGCTCTCAGCAGGACGTGGAGGCAAATGGCCATGACTGGGTCACACACTGGAGACTCGTGTGGGTCCTGCAGGTCCCTCCCATGCCAGGGAATTCTTTCCCGGCCTCCCGGGGAGCTTATTCCTTCCTAGAGAATTCTCCCAGGAGCCCCAGGCTGTGGGATTCTCAGAGCTCCCTCAGTTCTCCAAACTTGCCTCGACAAAAGAAAGGGTCCTCAGGGTGGCTGTTGCTCTGTTCCAACCCAACCCCTCTGTTCCACGCAGCCGTGGGAGGATAGCCAGGGCCCTACAGGTGACTCTCTGCCTCCAGGTCCAGGCCATGAATCAGATCGGGCGATGCTGCTAAGCCAAGGAGACCTCCAGCCGGGAAGCCAGGGTCCACTAGGGAGGAGGAAGTTTCAGAAGTGAGGAGTTGCTGCTCTGCTCAAGGGGGAGGCTCTCAACATGCAAAGCACACAGCAACACAGTCACCTGGGTAATGGCTGCCCGGCCGGCTCCACCCTCGGGGTGTGGGGGGCGCTCAGGGGCTGGACGTGGTGGGCAGAGGTCTGCCAACGCTGCTGGGTGATCCTGCTGTGCGGCCTGCTGTGTGTCCAGGGCCAGAAAACCTCCTCCTGCTCTCAGCCCAGCACGGTGCGGGCATCGAGGAGTCCACGGGGACTGAGACACTGTCCCTGCCCCCAGGGCTGCCGCTGGCGGGAGGTGGCCCGGGTCCAGGGAGGACAAGATGGGATAAGCAGGGAGGCTGTCCTCTCTCCAAAACACACTGATGAGTCCTGCTCCCACTACAGGACCCAGGGAAAACTTGAACCCCAGCAAGCATCTGAACCATGTCTCTCATGTGACTGGGACAAACAGGCATCTCCAAACTGAGCCCTGAGCCCTGCTGTCTTACAGTAAGTCCTGGAGCGCGCCCCCCCACCTCATGCCAGGGTAAGGGGGGAAGGTCTCCTTTTCAGGACTCATCTCCGCCCTCCAGGGCTGCCTTCGCCCACCCCCAGCTACAGCTGGCCTACCCAGCAGGCCCCTCCTTCTCCTCAAGAGCCCTGCTCAGCCCCCATGGCCCCCAGCAGCATCCCCCGCCACCCCTGTGCTCCCCCGGCCCACCTGAGAGGTAGTGCAACCACGTCACAACTCGCCCCCCCCCCCTGACCCCTTCAGCCTCTGGTCAGCTGACTAGAAACCATCACAGACCTGACCTCCCAGCCTCAGGATCTCCCCGGGAGCCAGCCCTCGAGTCAATATCCCCTCCGTGCACCCCACACCTTTCCCACCCTACCCCACCCCAGATCAGAATAGAGGAACAAGGCTCGGTAACTTCCCTGGGGACCGTGTAGGCCAGGACAGCATGGGAGACCGTCCCCTGCAGGAAATATCCAGAGGCGAAGGCTGAGCCTGCAAAGAGTGCCGACAGAGGCCAGGCAGGTGGGGAGGGTCACACTGGGTCAGGGAGGTGTTGCACAGCTTCAGGAAGTCGCCAGTCTTGGAAACAAAGACCGGCTTGGACACTGCACTTGGCAACCCCCTGAGCATGGCAGCATGGCCGGGAGGCTTCTCCTCTCCATCACTGTCAACACGGACTGCCCTGGGGTGCTCCAGGGGCAGGGTTCGCACACAGGACACATGACCCTGGGAACAGAAGGGGAAGAGGTTCCCAGCCCGGGCAGGCCCATGGGAGCCTTGATGCATGGCCTCTGGCTCCAGGGGAGATGGGGTTCAGGCAGGGGGCCGTGGTGCCACCTTGAGCCTGTTTCACACCAGGCTTCAGACTCGGTGTGATTCCCCCGCACAGCAAGCCTGAGAAGTCCCGTTCTAGGGTGCCATCAAGGTCACCTCTTCTTATCCCAGTGGTCTCCTTTCTCCAGTGAAAGAGACTAGGCCTCAGTCTCAGTGCAAAAGAACTGTTTGTTTTTTTAAATGTAAGATTTTTAAAACAATGAGGAGAATGAATGAATCTCCCAAGTGGGCAAACATTCAGAAGACAGCTTCATCTAACCGATGACAGCCGGATGGAGTGTCTGTAATACCCCAGCTCCGAGACGCAGCCGTGAGAAAATTCCTTCACAAAATCCTTCCCCTTGGAATCTGATGAATCACAAAATCCTGCACATTTCTAACAGTCCCCGGGGACACGGGGCTGGGCCAAGCAGGAAGTCATCCTATCCAAGGAGGGCTGGTGCCTCCCTTGCCTAGGCTGGCCCCTCCCCATAGGCTCATTCCAGCCTGGAGATTCCAGAACACTCTAGAACTGGGGAGAAGAAACCCAGAGAGAGAAAGCCGCTCTGGGGAATCAACATCCTTGCCAGCTGCCCTCAGAGACCTTGTGATGCTCTGTGTCGGGGGAAGACCACATTGGAGCCTCTGTTCATTAAAACTAACTTAGATGTTTTGGAAAAAAAAAAAAAAAAAATCTCCAAGGAGCTGTAGGGCAGGAAGGAGCAAGGGAGCAGGCCCCTCTGTAGGTAACCAGGCTCCCCAACCTAAGGAAGCCAGGCCAGAGCCTGCGGTGGTCCCATACAGTGCCCGAGAGACACCCCTCTCTGGAGCTCACTGCAGACCATAGGTGGTCCTCATCAGTCAGGTCCCTGCTATGTCCCCTCTTCGCAGAGACCTACCCTGACGACCCCCGACTCTAACATTTTCCTGTTTTAGACCCTGCAGAGAAGTACCTGCACTTCCCACTCCCTGATCTTCTTATTTGTCCGTTTACTCTGTTTACTTCACTAGAAAGCCAGCGCCCAGGGGACAGGGCTCTGTTTTTCTGTTTCCCTGCCAATTCCCCAGCCCTGGGACTGTGAGTCCACACGGGAAGGCCGGTGCCCACTGGATGAATGCGTGGCAGAGAGAGGTCAGGCTGTGTGGCTTGGAGCAAGTGGCTTAGTCCCCTCGGTGGCCCTGAAGGCTCCTCCACAAGATCAAAACAGAGGTCATGTGCAAGACCACCTGGTCCAGGGCTGAGCACAGAGCAGGTGCTGAGTGACTCTGGGAAATCAGTCCCTCCTGACGACACTGTAACAGTTTGCTCAGAGCCTCCAGGTTCACGATCCTCATATGTCACAACGAGTGAAGTTCCTATTCTCATTTTATGGAAAACACTTGGATTCAGAGGCATGAAGCAACAAGGTTATGGTCTCCTGATGGTGCTGACGCGAGAGCCAGATCTCTTTCCTCTTCTGTCCCCGCTCCAAGCACAGAGTTCAAGTTTCAAGACATTAATAAAAACCTACCCCCAACCCAGGAGACCGAACATTAGAAGACAGCCTGACCAGACCTGTACTGCCCGAGAACTGGTCCGCTGCTGGCCTCGCCCTGACAAGCCAGCACAGGACCTGAGCAGGAGTCCAGGACCTGCCCTGCGTCACTCAGCTGAGTTGTGATGAGGCTCAGCAGAGGCTGGGTGGAGTCTGAGGCACCTGCGGCCCATGGGGAGCACAGAACCCAGAAAGGACAACAGGGGCCACTCTCATGCTACTCTAAAGCTAACTCTAGCATCACTGTGCCAAGAGATGTCTGGGGTCTCCAGTAAATACAACCCTACTCTGTATCATTCAAGGTTTGAGCCTTGAGGTACCACTGAGCTATCCTTCCAAGCTGGGCATTTGTCAAGTTTCCACCAGGGGCCTCAAAACAAGAAAACCTCTAGAAGCTTCCAGCTAGTTTTATAGCTTGGGTATGCCTCTGCTAAAAAATATTCAATGTCTACTCTCTTCCAAAATAAAAACGACTTCTAGAATAAGCATCCAGCCAACCTGACATGTTACAAGAAGTCCTCCATGATCCACTGGGTTGCCAGAACAGTCTCTCAGCTTGTGCACTGCATAACACCAGGGGCACCACTCTGCAGACTCTGACCTGACGGCTCCCCTGCAGGTGTGGAACATGGCATTCCTAACAACTGGGTTCTAGTATCACTTATTTATTCTACCTGGCTGCTGCCCACTGCGCTCCCCTCACCCCAGCCACACTGATCCTCTCTCCAATCCTCCAGTAAGATAGGCTCTACAGCTCTAACCAGAACATCCTGCCTCTGCTCCGCCTGTGGAGGGACACACGGGATGACCCTCCAGCATAACCTGGCTCAAACTCCCAGCACATACCTGTTATTGTTACAGTCCCAAGACCCAGCTCCAACCCCCACTCCCCAAACAGAACTATTCATTCATTCATTCACTCATTCGAAGGTTTTGTGAATGTCCACCCTGTGCCAGGGAGATGTTTGGCATGTCGCATTGAACACAGCAGAGGCAGTTCCAGCTATCAGGAGTGGATGTTCTGGTGACAGAACTAGAAAAGAAACATAATTCAACAACAAGAGGGTCAGAGCTCAGCAGAGAATAGAGATGATGAGGTGACGGGCAGCTGCTTCGGATCAGAAGGCGAGGGAGCCGGCGCGGGCCCCATTCTTGTCTCCCCGGACGAGCACTGTACAGCCGCACCCTCACCGAGACTCCTCCCTCCTATGGATTCTGACCCCAGGATCCGTTCTGGCCCAAACGGACCTCAGCGCGGATGACGCGAGGGAATGCTGAGACAAGCCCGCATGTGCTCTCGTGTTTCCACTGTTGCCTTGAGAACAATAAGCATGGAGACGCGCAGGGATCCAGCAGAACGAGGGACCCGTGCGAGCCCCGCAAAACCCAAGCTACGCCTGGAGCCCAGCCCAGCTGAACGCAGCCCCGACGGGCCACGCGCTGTCCACGCTGCGCTCGTGCAAGTGAGGAACGTGGGGCTACGAGCCACTCGGGGTCGGACGGGTCGTTAGCGCAGGTGGTCCTGAAGCAAGAACCTCGAAGCTGAGATATGAATGACAAAAAAGACTCCGCCATGGGAAAAGTCAAGAAGAAAGAGCGTCCTGGCTGGAGAAACACATGCCTCTTTTCCACCGGACGCCCCCACCCACTGTACCTTCTGCTGCTTCTCCCTGCCGGGGACACAGCAAAGTCTCCAAGGGCAGGGGTGTCTCTCGCTTCCGCGGCAGCCTCTGGGGCCGGCACAGTCAACTGGCACAGAGCACAGTGAATGGCAAGAGAAGGCAGGCCAGAGAAGGGTTCACCCTCCACTGACGTGTTCCCTTAGGTAAGAGAGCCAAAATGAGGCAGACAAAGGCTAGAGCTGGGGGCAGTCCAGCCTGCCGGGGGGCCAGGCAGCAGTGCATCTGGGGACTGTCTGACCACAGCGACAAGGAGACACAGGGCTCCCGGCATCTGCTGAGCGGAGGCCAGGGACGCTACAGAACACCCTACCACCAGCACACAGCAGTCCCCACAACAATTAATCACCTAGCCCCCGGTGTCAATAGACGCGAGGTCGGGAAACCTTGGCTAGAAAAAAATCATCTTCCTCTCTGATGTCCGAGTATTCACATGAAACTTTCCTAAGGTTTTTTAACTGCACGGTAATAAACTCTGAGGACAAAGATGCGAGCAAGCAGATGTTGATGTCTGTCACAGGCCTTGGGGCTGAGAGGAAATCGTGACTGATGCCCGCTGAACGTAAGGACACGGTATCTTGACAAACCCACCCAGGATGGAAAGACGGCCATGTCCCTGGGGGCAGGGCGATGAAGACAGAGAAGGCCGTCCTGCCTGTCTCTCTGCAGGAGGAGACGCAGGAATGAACATCCCACACCTAATATTTTATACTGACCCAGGGATTATCACTTGAAGGGGACTAGGACACTGGGAATCAGCAAACCCCTAAAATTAGGGGCAAATGTTTCACCCTTTTTGGGGAAGCAAGTCCATTGCTCTCACCAGATTCTCAGAAGGGTCTGTTAGCCCAGATACGTAAGAACCACAGAACTCATCAAAAGCTCCCCCTTCTCCAGTGGCTTCACTACAGACAGAAGACATCTGGTCCCAGCATTCCGTGTCTTCTCTTACTGATGTGACCCCGTTACTTAGTCACCTTGGTCCTCTTCTCCAGGCCAAATAATTCCGATTTTACTTAAAGGGCTCTATTTTACAACATTTAATCATGTTTGGCTTCAGTTCCTTTTTTAAAAAACTCAATCCCACTAGTGTCTTGGGAAACAGTGGGGTCCCATACTGGGTCCTTGACAGTTAAAAAAAAAAAAAAAAAGGCCTCAAGAGCTTAACTCTAGTGGGGATAAAGAAGCTACTAGAAAGAGAGGAAGCACAGACTGATCCTGATGGAGAAAAGGCTAGGGATGCCTGGGTGGCTCAGTTGATTAAGCACATGCCTACGGGTTAGATCATGATTCCAGGGTTCTGGGATCAAGCCCCACATCAGGCTCTGTGCTCAGCCAGGAGCCTGCTTCTCCCTCTGCCTGCCTCTTCCCCTGCTTGTGTTTTCTCTGTCTGACAAATAAATAAAATCTTTGGGGGGGGGAGGGTAGGTCAGCAAAGGCCCCCACGAGGGAGTAAAATTTGATCTGGCAAACTTGGTTATGGACTTTCACACACGCAACACTGAGCTTTTATAGATGTTTTAATATATGGATTCTGGATGGTAAAGAACATTTAAGCCAATTTCTGATGACCAATATTAAATGAAAAAAAAAAAAGGCAAAAAATAAATTGGATGCTCACGAGAGTGAGCAGAGTGACAGCAGAGCTCTGTGCCTCCTGCTCTGGTCTTATTGCCGCTGAGCAATCCAGCTGCGTTTAATGCATAGACCCTGAATTTCTGGAAATGTCTTCAAATGAACTCGAGAACACATGTACCAGCCCAGAGGAGGAGGAGCACGTAATCCAGAGACAGGAGATTTTTGGAATTCTGGAAACAGAACCATCACATAAACCGAGCATGCGGAAATGTGCAGGGAGACCGCCAATCACACAAAAACATCGGAGCCCTTGCCCCATGGGACAGAGCAAGCTCCCAGGATTCCAGAGCTGCCGACCTCTCATTTCAGAGCGGCTCAGACCTTGAGAGTGAGCCTTCCCGCAGGTTCTCCAGCTGCAGAAACCAGCCACCGCTCCTCCTCCTTGGGGACGCCATCCCCTTCTCTCCCAACGTGCCGCTGAGGCCTTCCTCAGGGGTTTTTCTTCCTGCGGCCCCTCGGAGCCCGTCCAATGACAGCCAGGGTGGTTTTCTCAGTCACTGGTTCCAACTCAACCCTCCAGGGCTTTCCCCCTCGGTTGCTATCTCTCCAGCTCCGGGCTTCGGAGCCAAGTGCGTTGGCATCCCCAGGGGACCAGCTGAAGAACGGGACTCCCGGGGCCCTCCTGCCTGCAGCACAAGAAGCTGCACTGCACCCTCTCTACTTCTGGTGCGTCTCTTCTACAAGTCACTGTTCTAGGTGGTGTAATAAATACAAAAGCAAAGCCAAGATCCCCCCCCCCCACTTTCCTGGTTCTATAAACCAAACTCCAAACATACATGGCTGCTTCCCATCACCCCCCCCCTGCGCCCGTCACCTATTTTTCTCCTGTCTGCTGACTCTTTCCAATGTTCACCCCTCACCCCCCAGACACCGGACCTCCTCACTGCCCTTCCCCGTCGACCTGCATCTCTTCCTTACATTGGAAGCCATGCCCACGGAGAGGTCTTCCACCATGAATGCCAGTTCAAGGATCCTGCCTTTAGTCCAGTTCCCCGGTGTTCACAGGGACCGTGCACCCCAGATGACTAGAACCCAGCACCCAACACTGTGCACACCCCAGGAAACCTTCCTTGAATGCCTGAACCCGCACTAGCCCATTCTCCCTGTTGGGCGGGGGTTCCCTTCAGCAGCACCCATGGGTCACTCATCCCATCTCCTCTCTCTGGGTCTTCCTTCGTCATCACCTATCCCTCAGGATGGGGCCCTCCCTGGCCCCTCTCTGGTTCTGTCCATCCACCCCCTGGAATCACATAATCTTCCCAAATTGTCTTTTTGCAAGCACTATCTCCTGCTCAGAACACATAGCTAGCTTCCAATCGTCTAAAAGGTAGAAATTCAAAATCCTCATTCTGGCACTCAAAGTCCTACTTTGGCCCCAATCGATTTTTCTAAATTTCCCGCCCTCCACGTCCCTGACGTAACACATCTGCTCCAGCCAAGCTGACATCCCTGGTGTGGTGGCCAGCAGGCACGTCTGGCTTCAGCACTGACTACGGCCCCCCACTTTGAGAGCTCTTGAACTTTCCCACTAAAGCATCTGGGAGGAAAACCTCCTCCGACCCTGCTAGGGCACATGGACTTGGCATTCTAGTCCATGAAAACCCCCTTTGTATTACTACTTTTAAATGTTGTAAAAGAGTAAAAGAGACATGTCTGCCCGTTATATTATACGCACCAGCAGGACAGAGATGAGGTCTGTTCCAATCACCACCATGTCCCCAGCACTCAGCAAGCCCCGGACACGCACGAGGTGCTCAGTGACTGCTGGGCAAAGGGAGGGACAGACAGAGGGATGGAGAGAGAAGGGAAATGCTGCCTCCATAGCTACGACCCTGACACTTCGCACAGCAGGAAAACACCTCCCCCCAGCCCCGGATGTGAGACCCGGATGTGAGAAGGGCCCCATCCGAAATGCCCCCCTGTAACCCCCACTCCTTCCACCCTTCCCTTACAAATCTAGCTAAGCCCTGCCTCCTCCACAGAGCCTTCTTTGACAGCCTGAGCAATCCGTCTCCCCCACGCTTCTTGACGAGGAAACACGTGCAGGATAAATTACTGGGCGGGGAGGGGGGGGTTAAATATGCAGCCGCACTCCGATCTCACAGAACGAGATGGATAGGACAGGAGCAAAAATACCAAAATGTCAGCCGTGGTTATCTTGCAGGGGTGAGGGAAGGCAGGGCTGTACATTTAGGACAACTTCTTCTGTCCTGTTTTGCCTTACCATCTTTCTAGCGCAAATCTCTTCGTGGAACAGCCGGACCGCCAGCAGACGTGGGGACGCTTGGGGACAGAGCCTCCTCTTCACGGACACTGGGAGTGGCCCCCCGTAAACACGCTGACTGGCGTGGCTCTGCCGCGGGTCCCAGGGGGCTCCGTCGGGCCATCGCCATCAGCCCAACCATCCCTCACGAACAACGCCACGGGACTCGCTTGTTGGGCTGATCTCTGCAGCCACCCAGCTTCCTTCCTCGTGGCCTCAAACGCTTTTCCTCCTGCGGGAGCCGCCATCAGGCTCTCCCTGGGAGACGGGCCGCTGCCACGGAGGCGGCGGGGATTTCCCGGCCTGGGAACACGCATTTTCCAGGCTTCCAAAGAGTTCTAAAAACCAACCCCCAGCTTCCTGAGAGGTTCCTGGCTTTTAACATATTTCCATTGCTTTTTCCCCACTTATCGGCCTTAGGCTTTTGACACACAAGGGTCCCGACCTGGGCTCTCTCCGGCCGGAGACAGCCAACTCTGCCCACAGGGGCTGCCGCACCTCTCCCAGCTCACCACCCGCACTCCACGCTCCCACGGCATCGTCCTCTGTGGGCCCCTGATGACTCTGTCCCCCGACACACCCCCACCCTCCCCTCCCTCCATGAAGTACCAGTCAGGGCCACTAACATGGCAGTTAGACACGGAGCTTGAATCCTGCCCCTGTCGCTGGGGGCTGGGACCTGCGCCAGTCACCGCCGCTGTGAGCTGGCTCCTTTTCTGTGAGCCGAGAATACCCTGCCCCTTTACCCACTCCGACTGGGAAGCCTTTGATGGCAGTGCCAGCAGCTGCTCCAAGCATTTCACCGGCCCACAGTGCTGTCCCCATACAGAGACACGAAGAACCTCAGCCATTCGTCAGCAAGCCCTTCTCCCACCCCACGACAGGAGGCAGTGTGACCCCACGGGACGAGCAGTGGCTCTGGAGCCCAACAACTCCTATTCTAGCATCTGTTCGCAGGTCCCATAAAACCACCATCTTCAACTTCCTCATGTGGAAAATGAGGTTTGCAGCTCCAATTCTATCTCCTTTCAAGAAATCTTTGCCCAGCCCAAGGTCACAAGGGTTTTTTTTTCTTAAAGTTCTGTAAGTTTTACTATGATCTATTTCAAGTTAATTTTTATATTTGGGGTGAGATATGGATTATGATTTTTGCCACATGGATATCAATGATTCCAATATCATCTGTTGAAAGATTATCATTTTTCTATTGAATTACCTTGGCATTTTTATTGAATATTAACTGATTATAGATGTGCTCATTTCTGGACTTTATTTGGAATCTATCCTTGGGCTAGTACTGTACTATCTTGATTGCTATACCCTTATATCTTTTTTTTTTTAAAGATTTTATTTATTTATTTGACAGACAGAGATCACAAGTAGGCAGAGAGGCAGGCAGAGAGACTGGGGGAAGCAGGCTCCCTGCTGAGCAGAAAGCCCGATGCAGGGCTTGATCCCATGACCCTGAGATCATAACCTGAGCCGAAGGCAGAGGCTTTAACCCACTGAGCCACCCAGGTGTCCCTATAACCTTATATCTTATAAGCAGGTAGTATAAGACCTTTTTTAAAATATTGTTATCTTTCTAGCATATGTATCCATATAAATTTTTAATCTTATTAGTTTCTACAAAAACGACTGATAGGATTTTGATTTGCACTGAATTGAATCTGTAACAATTCAGAGAGAATTGACATTTTAGTATCTGTGATCTCTCCATTAATGTAGGTCTTAATTTTTTTCAGTGATATTTTTATTCTTTATTATAAAGGTCTTCACACATCTTGTTAAGTTTAGCTTTAAGTAGTTTTTGGTTTTGGATGCTACTTTAAATGGATTTTTTTTCCCAATTTTTTTTTCCAATTTCTAATTGTTGCCAGTATACAAAAAATAGACTTTTTTTTCCTTTTTTTTTTTTTTTTTTTAAAGAGAGACAGTGCATGAGAGCAGTGTTTAGGGGGGACAGCACAGGGAGAGAAAGAATCTTAAGCAGCCTCCATACCCAGCACGGAGCCCAACATGGGGCTTGATGACACAACCCTGAGATCATGACCTGAGCTGAAATCAAGAGTTGGAAGTTTAACTGAGCCACGCAGGCACCCCCACAAAAGATCTTTCAACACTAATCATGTAACTTCCTATTCTTTTGAGGACTCCTTAGGATTTTCTACACAGATGATCCAATCACATGAAAATACACAGTTCCATTCCTCTCCTATTTGTAGGACTGCTTTTTCTTGCTTTATTGCATTGGCTAGGACCTCATGAAAGAAGTGCTAAGAACCAATTTTCTTTCTTCTCTTGTTCCTGACCTGAGGGACAGGGCCAGCTACATAACTACTGGAAAGGGAAAAATGAAGTTTCCCTTATTCAAAAAGCAGGAAAAAAGAGCCAATGAAGGTACTAAAATACAAAGCTTTGTCCTTTCCTCCGTGGTATTTCCTTTGTCATGGTGATTTTTATTTTTTATGCAACATTGGTCTAAGTTAAATTTAAAAATTATTAGCATGGATTTTCACCATCTTTACATTGTACAATGCCAATTTTAAATGCAAATACAAGAGCACATGACACATATGTAGAACACTGAAATGAAACAGTGAGTAGCTCCACGTGTATAGGTTCATATGTGTATTTTATTCTTACCAAAACAGTGGAAACACTGTACAAAACTAAACTTATTTCATTTGATATGCACGCACTCTACTAACACTGTCTACTTTACCTTCAGCTGACTAATGAAGGACTGAAAAGAAAAGGGACTATGGTTTCTATCTTTCCTTCCATGCCACCAATTTCTGCGTTAAATGGTTGGCTAACACAGGGAAGCAATGTGGGTAAAAAGAGATGTTCTTAGAATGCCACTGAACTTCTTTCCACATTAGAAGCAAGTTCTAGTTTGAACAGAAAGCAAGGCCCCTCAAGGTTGTCAGGATCTCCACTTAGTTGTAGATGCAACAAAAGTTTATTTTGTACTTGTTTTGCATCTTGCTGAACTCCCAGACTCTAGGAGCTCCCCCAGAATTCATGCCATTGGAGCTCTGCAAACACTACAAGAAGATGGACCAAAGAATGGAAGACACACATACTGTGCATATTTCCTCTGTACCCAGGCATGTTCCACTGTCCCAGTAGACTTCAATGACAAAACAGAAGGTCAGAGATAACATCAAGAATTTCAAGATGGCACAAGTCATGTGCCCACAAAGCCAAGCCTGCTTAGGAGGAGAGAATTCAGATTTTCACTATTAAATAGGATGTAAGTTTTTCAGAGCTGCCTTTTTTCAGGTCAAAGAAATTTTCTTCTGTTCCTAGTTTGCTAACGCATTTTACCATAAATGGGTGTTGAATTTTGTCAAGTACTTTTCCCACATTTATTGAAATAATCATGAATTTGCCTTTTTAGTCTAATATGCTGAATTATATCAATTGACTTTAACATGTCAAAACATTATTTTCCTTTGAAAATCCCTAACTGGTCATTATGTGTTACTCTTTTTACATACTGGGTTTCATTTGCTAATGTTCTTTCGAAGATTTTTACACAAGAGCTATTCGCCTAGGGGCGCCTGGGTGGCTCAGTGGGTTAAGCCGCTGCCTTCGGCTCAGGTCATGATCTCAGGGTCCTGGGATCGAGTCCCGCATCGGGCTCTCTGCTCAGCAGGGCGCCTGCTTCCTCCTCTCTCTCTCTCTCTCTCTCTGCCTGCCTCTCCATCTACTTGTGATTTCTCTCTGTCAAATAAATAAATAAAATTAAAAAAAAAAAAGAGCTATTCGCCTATAGTCTTCCCCCACACCACGTCTTTTTCTGGTTTTGATATCCAGGAATGCTGTCCTCATAAAAGGAGTAGGAAAATGTTCCATCCTATTTTCTGGCACAGTTTGTGTAGAATTGATATTATTCCACTCTTAATTGTTTGGTGGAATTTAGCCTTGAAGTCACATGGAACTGGAGTGCTCTTTGAAGAAGGTTTTTAAGTTCTTGCTCAATTTATTTAATGGATATAGGACTACTCAACTTTGTAGTTTATATCTCTCCAGTAATTTGTTCAATATATCTAAGTTGTCAAATTTGTTGGCATATAGTAGTTAAAGATAATAATATTATCTTATTTTTCTATTAATGTCTGTAGGACCTAGAGTCATGTTCCCATTTCCATTTCTGGTATTTGTAATTTGTATTTGCTCTCATTTCCCTGATCATCTAACTAGAGATTTAGCACTATGGGTTTTTCAGAGAACCAGCTTTGGATTCACTGTTTTTTATTATTTGTCACCATTTTCTGTTATATTTTTTTAAATTCCTTCCAACTTTTTACTCTGGATTTTTCTTAAGGTCGGAGCATAATTTATTTTAGACCTTCTTTATTTCCCTCTTAATACTACTTTGCCTACATTGCACAAGTTTTGGTATATTTTCATTTAACTCAACATTTTCTAATGTCTCTTGTGATTTGTCTTGACCCATGGGTTCTTTAGGTATTGGTTTAATTTCTAAATACTTTATGATTTTTCAAGATACAATTGTTATTTCTACTTCAATCCATCATTTTTTTGTCAGAGAACATACTTTGTTGTATGCTTTTAATCATTTTTTAATGAACATTTCAGTGCACCTGAAAATAATGCATTTTCTGTAGATGGGTGGAAGGTTCTATAAAACGCTTTGGTCTAGCTGGTTGTTCAGATTGTTCAAATGTTCTATATATTTACTAATTTGCCTATTTGTTTTACCAGTAACAGAGGAATGATGTAATCGTCAAATATTATGGAATTGTCTATTCTTCCTTTTAGTTCCGTCAGTTTTTGCTTCATGTATTTTGGAGCTTTGTTATTAGGTACATATGTATTTAGGATTATGATGAATTTTTGATGAATTGTCTCCATCATTATGAAATGTCCCTCTTTGTCCCTGGTAATGTTCTAGATTCCCAAGTCCCATTGTCTTTATGTTTTGCCTAACAGAGCCAGCCAAGCCATCTTGCATTTGATTAATATTTGAATGGGATATCTTTTTCCATCCTTTTATTACATTTAATATGGGTTACCTTATAATAGCTTATAGTTGGTTCTTGCTTTGTTATCCATCTGACAATATCTGCCTATTAAATGGAGTCGTTACATTGCATATATTTAATATTTTCATCGATACGGCTGAATTTCAACTATCAATATTGTCTATTTGTCTCATTTGTTCTGTTGCTTTTCTCCTCTTTTCCTGCATCTTTTGATTTTATCATTCTCCTTTACCTCTTTTATAGGCTTATGTGCCATACTTATTTGTTACACTTTTTTAACGGTTGCTCTGATATTTACAATACACATCACTAACTTAATAAAGTCCACTTCAAATATTCCTTTACCTAAAGTATAAGAGAATTACAATAGTCTATAGTCATGTCTCCTCTCTGGTCCCTTGTGCTATTGTTGTCCTACATCTTTCCTCTGGGTTATAAACCTCACAGAGCATTCTTCATATTTTTGCTTTAGATAGTCTTCAAAAGAGATTAAATGAGGAAAAAAGGACTTTCATATTTTCCCACATATTTACCATTTAGTGTCTCCTCGTTCCTTTGTACAGTCCAAATTTCTGTCCAGTACATTTTTCTTTTGATTGAAAATCTTTCATAAATACTTTTTGTAGTACAGTTCTGCTATTGATGAATTCTCTTTAGTTTGTCTATAAAAAAAAAGCATTTCTTGGGGTGCCTGAGTGGCTCACTCAGTTGAGTGTCTGACTCTTGGTTTCAGCTCAGGTCATGATCTCATGGGTCATGAGACTGAGCCCCATATTTTTTTTAAGATTCTATTTATTTGCCAGAGAGAGAGAGAGAGAGAGCGCAAGCGAGCACAGGCAGACAGAGCAGCAGGCAGAGGCAGAGGGAGAAGCAGGCTTCCCGCCAAGCCAGGAGCCTGATGAGGGACTTGATCCCAGGACACTGGGTTCATGACCTGAGCCAAAGGCAGCTGCTTGACCAACTGAGTCACCCAGGCGTCCCGAGACCAAACCCCATATTAGGCGCCATGCCCCGCAGGGAGTCTGCTTAAAGATGCTCTCTCCTTCGCCCTTCCCCGCAACTCGCACATGCTCTCTCATGTGCACACTCTCTAAAATAAATACATCTTTTAAAAAGTATTTTTTAAGAAAAATATTAATCTCTACCCCCTCTGTGGGGCCTGAACTCATGACCCTGAGATCAAGAGTCACATGCTCTCCCAACTGAGTCACCAGGCATGCCCCCCTCAAACATATTTCACCTTTACTTTCTGAAGGATATTTTTGTTGGGTATAGAATTCTAGATTGACCATTTTTATCTTTCAGTTTTGTTGTCTTCTGCCTTAGAATAATTTCTGACCAGACATCTGCTATCATTCTTTTTCCTCTCTATATAACATGTCTTTTCATTTTCTTTCCAGTTTTCATGAGTTTCTCCTTATTACTAGTGTTAAACATTTCAATTATGATGCACCTTGATGAGATTTTTTTTTTTTTTAAGATTTATTTGTTTGAGAAAGAGAGGACGAGAGCACCAGCAGCAGGGAGAGGCAGTGGCAGACTCTCTGCTTAGCAGGGAACCCAGTATGGGACTTGATCCCAGGACCCTGGGATCATGGCCCGAGCCAAAGGCGGCTGCTCAACCGACTGAGCCACCCTGGCGCCGATGTGATTCTCTTTAGTTTTGGTTTTTTTTGTATCTACTTGAATTATGCTGTGCTTCTTAAAATATGGATTTACAGTTTTCAGACACAACTTCAAATATTTTTTCTGTCTTCCTTTCTGGGACTGCACTGCTCCCCACGGACTACAGATTGCAGTCAAGGTCGTCTTAAATGTCTGTTCAGGTCTTCCACTTCAGATCCAAAATTACCTTCTAGTTTTCTCTCTTACTATCTTACCCAATTCTCCAAAGGATCTCTGTTAATATATGTTTATCCTCTAGACCACTGCTCACTAAAAGTTGCCTCCATCTCTTAATACAGAGCTCACAGTGGAGTTTGCCCTTCATGGCCCAGCTCAGTACTGCCTCCTCCATGAGCATTCTCCCTCTCAAGATAGAAAGAAGTTGTATTCTTTGTACTCTCATAAGTCTTATGTGTCATAGCGGCACTCTGAGGGTTTCAGGACATCCTTTCAGTCAGTTTGGGGTGAGCCCCACCCTCATGCCCAGGAAAAGGAAAGGTGCTGGACCCAAATGTCTCTGTCTTGGGAGTAGAAGTAACGATTATATCAAAATGTGCCTATGAGAGACTTTCCTGAGGGAGAAGGTGAGCAACAGTATCTTACGAAGGAGTGAGTCAGGCAGAAGCTCTCCTATTTCCAAAGGGAAAAATGAGCCACACTGCAGATTAAGTCAATTATTCTGAGCCAGAGGAAATACCCGTAGAGGTATTTACTGTCAGATCAGTTTCTCTCAATACAGCCTCTCAGGAGTTGGGGAGAAAACCACGCCAGCCTCTGACTTCCTTCTTATTCAGCCAGGGGAGCAGGGGCAGGCAATCCTGTCCCAGGAAACCACACAGCTCCTGGCTCCAGATCTCAGAGGAGAGAGCCCTGGCCCCAGGACAACAAACCTTTCCCAAGATTGGGAAAACAAAAGCAAGTTTAACCATGCAACTGAGAACAATTCCCCAGCAAAAATCTAAAACCTAAGGCCACCCCCCAGTTTTACACTGGAAGCTCTTTCAAGGTACAGAACTCCGGACCATCCCCTCCAAGTGTGCCCACCCTAGGTCACCCACCTTTCCTTGACCGCCACCTCCTGTTCACATCTTCTTCACACAACCACACACTCAATACCCTTCCACTTGAGTAAATTCCTCATAATACCCCACTAACCCTCATGTACCCTTGTCACCCCATATCCCAATGCCCACTTACCCCTCCACCCCCAGTCCTCTGAGGCTCTCCCATCTCCACATAAGTTCCTGGAGGAGAACCACACAGGATACGCACAAACAGACCCTCCACCTTCCATTTACTGTACCTGTTACACGTCCCTGCCTTATCATATCAGCTCCCTTCTTTGAGGGGATGGAAAAGAGCCAGCTTGAGAACCAGGAGACTAGTGCTACCCAGAGGGGCCAGGACACCATCTCTCATGTGACCTCCAGGCAAGTGACCTCCCCTCTAGGCCTCGGCATCTTCTCTCTGGAAACAGTAACCTCTCCAAGGCCGTCCCCACCTGGCAGAAGCAACATGCGAAGCAGGGGACAGAAAGCGGAAGGAACAAGGTCCTTTTAGCTGCAAATTTGTAAATTTGGGCTCAGCACAATTTGTAAATTCCACTCAAGCAAAATGCAGTTTAGCACCTCTCCCTGAGGATACATTTTCTGGTTTAACATGGTTACCAATAAACGCAAAGTAACACTTGCATGTGAGCAGGGCTTGGTGGTTCACAAAGGACTTGCACTCATCGTCTCCCACCCTCCTCGCCACAACCCAGCGGGCTGGTCCCCAGCATCTCAGCAAACCTGTGAGGCCAGCGCTGCTCTGAGAGCTTTACCTACGATCACTCACGCAGAGGCTTAACATGGGCGGCACAGCCCGGGCTGAGCAACTTGACCGAGACGGCAGAGCTGATGAATGGCAGACCCAGCCCTGGAACCCCAGCATCTGGCCTTGCATTTGGCTCTTACTCATCAGGGATTCGCCCCTCTAGCCTCCTCACTCAGGGAGGAGCCAACCAACCCCTGGAACATCAAAGGGCTTGCCTCAGATGCCAGCACCCAAAGAAGACCATTGTGGGAACACAGCTCCCATTCCCTGATGAAACAGTGATGAAACAGGCAAAGCGTGAAGAATGTCAGCACAGGCAGGAAAGGTGGGTACTGCGGGGCCCCGACTCTCCACAGTGCCCTGGGTGGCCAGCTCCCAGCTCGGGTCCCCTCCATCTGCACAAAGTGCCACCCTCTCTCTCTTCTGCCCGGCAAGTTGATTTGTGCTGATGCGGGTGCCTCTAAGTGCCCCACTCAAGACCGGGGCCGCAGCAAGTGCCGGGACTCATGGAGCACCTCACCCGCGGCCAGGGTGCTGCCGTCCACCTCCCCGACCCCTCCAGCCACCCCCCCTCAGCCCGCTGGGCTGGGCCTGCACTTCCTGCTCCGTGGGAGTCCCCCATGCTGTCATAGGGAGGCATGGAGGCTGCAGGAGCAGCTCACCACACCAGCCCGGCTCTTCCTCGGCTTAAGGAGCAGCCACAGCTGCACACGAGAGACACAACATGGACCTCGGGTGGGAACCCCTGGCTGCTGCAGGCTGCAGGTATATGTCCCCACCTTGAGAGGGAAACCGGGTGACGGAGAGGAGGAGCGAGCGGGTGGGCATTAGCGAGGAGTTAGTTTCAGTGATTTGCATAAACGTATGAATAATCTCTCAATCCTAAATGTGCATATACTCACACAAATACGCAAATTCATAGGAAGTTCTCTGGAAGTACACACACACAAAACACTTGGTAGCGGGGGCCTATGGAAAGGGGAGCAGGGGCCGGAAGTGTGGGGGGGGGGTGGCTTTCGCTATTTATAACTATTTATAGCTCCTGCCTGGGTCGAATCATTTCTTACATCAAGCACTTCACACAACACAGAAGAAAATCAATCTTCGTATCTATCGATTGATAAAAAGGGGCCCGATGTTACCAGTAGGCATCCTTGAGGGGTAACATGGGCAATATTTTCCTATACTATTTAGTCTATTCCGGGCTTTCCATAATGGGCACATTTGTTACTTTTATATTAGACTGAACCATAAGCAATGCAATTACCTTTTTTTTTTTTTACAGATTGAAAGTGGTTGGATTTTGGTGATTTCAGATGATCCCACCTAATCATTCATGCATCAACATTCAACAAATATTTATGGAGGCACCACTCTGTGCCATGCTCATATTCAGACAATTTTTTTGGTTTTAAGTAAATAAAGCAAGCTGGGTGCCCCTTGTAGGCAGGACCCCAGATTACTCATTCCTGTAGCCCCAGCACCTTGCACAAACATGGATCCAGAGCCATAGGTGTTTGGCTGACCAAAAAGAAGAATGACTAGCTAGATGGACCACAGATGGCCAGCAGCAGACGTGCGAATGAAATTACCCAGTCCAGGTAGTCAATATCACACGCATCATCCCTGCAGGAAACGACAGCAAAGACGGGGATGGGTCCGACTCAGGTTAACTTGGAAGTCACACTCATCTTGGCTATTCTGGCGGGTCACGGAATCAGAGAAGCAACAGAGAAAGGAGACGGCACAGGGGCGTGCAGGCTACAGAATCATGGCCAGGGGTTGTGGGCAGCCCAGGTTAGCTAACACACCCTCCAGGCTTGAGCAGCAGTCCCCAGCTGCACGGTCCTTTGGAAGGGCTCCTCTGCCTACCCCCCACTCCCTTAAACAGCACAGCCAGGCAGGGGAACATTCCAACAGTGTCCGCCGAGCAGGCATCCAGCAGCAGTGGGTTTCTCTACATTACAGTAAATATTTGCGGAGACTATAATTCTTTCCTGAAGGTTTGATCCCTTAATTGTCCAAGAGCAGAGACCACCCTCGCCACCAAATGTTAAAGAAGAGCTGTAGAAGGATGTATGCCACTAGCACATGTGTCCTGAGACAAGGCAAGCCAGGCAGGCTCTTAGCAAGGCCGGGGGACGAGGTCTGTCAGACAGGAGCCGGTGCTCCCAGGCACCGCGTTTCGATTTGCAGGCAAAAGGTGCCCAGCATCCTGTAAGGTCCAAAACCCTCGTCTCCTGAGGACTTGTTGGAAAGGTAAGGTGGCTTCAGCTGAGAAGACTGAGGGGAGCGAGGTGGCCAAATTCAAACACTGGAAGGGCTGCCGGACAGGAAGCAGGAGGCAGGTGCACATCTCTCTCGATATAAACTACAACTAGGAACAGACGCTAAGAGAGGGAAGGAAGGGGCGCAGAGAGAGAAAGGCCAGGAGTGCAGGACAGCCCCAAAGTCCTGTGAACCAATACGCCAGAGGAGGCAAGACCATCTGTCCCTCTCAAACTTCCTGGCCTTTAGTAGCTGGCAGGATCATCTCTGGAACTCGCCTGCATTTCTGCTCCAACTTTTGGAGTGTTTCCCCAGAGGCAGTTGTGTTTAGTCCCAAACCTGGGTCTGTCCACTGTTTTTTTTGGTATCATATTTACATAATTTAAATACAACCTAAATGGATAAAGTTTGAGTTTTTAAAGAAGGCAATTGTTTCTAAGGAAAGTAAAGTGAATATTTTGGAAAATTTTGAGTGAGCAGCTAGAAGAAACTGCTGATAAATTAGAAGTGAGCAAGATACCAGCAAAAATTTGACCAAAAAAAGATCCTAAAAATCTCTAAAACTCTGGGACACCTGGGTGGCTCAGTCTGTTAAGCGTGTGCCTTCATCTCAGGTCATGATTCCAGGGTCCTGGGTCAGCAGGCACCTGCTTCTTCCTCTGCCTGACACTCCCCTGCTTCTGTACTCTCTCTGACAAAGTCTTAAGAAAAAAATACTCTAAAATTCTGTATCTGGATTATTTCCAACTGACCCTCAATCCTCTCTCTTAAGGAAACTGGAAGTTACAGATGACTTACCCTCGCTCTAACGAACATTAGCTGGACGGAAAGGAAAGATCTTCCCCTCAACAAAAGACGAACAAGCGATGATACAGCTAAATGTATTCAATTAAAATAATGTTAAATACATATAAATGTATCTGCATACATACAATTGCTTTGCGATCTCTGGATTCTACTGACTTTTTAAAAAATTCTACCTCATTGCATTCTTCTTTACAATCGGCAAGTGTGTATTTTGAGGAGTGTTGACAAATACAAACAGCTATGGGACTCCATCCACAATCACGACCCGGAACATTTTTTTTTCACTCCAGAATGTTCCATCAGGGTCCATCCAAGTCTGCGCCCTCACCCCACAAACAGTCCTGCTGAGGTAGTGTGTCTCCTACCATGCCATATTGAGGTCATCTGTTGACCCCCAGCCATCCAGCCTGGGCTTTTACTCCTGTCACATACAGTGGAATTTACTCTCTCGGTGTATAGTCTATGTGCTTTGGCACACAGTTGTGTGGCCACTATCACTGGAACTTTGCACACTCACTGGCCAGCGACCCACCCCTATTTCATCAGGCAAGAGCACTTTCACTACATTTGGATCTAGAAGACTTGAGATGAGCCTACACTGCATTTTCAGTGCATGGTCCTGGGCATTCGTCTACCCCCATGCCCCTCTGCCCTCTTCTCTTCCAGAAACAAGAATATCAACTCAGAGTAGGTATGAGGACTAAAGACATTCAGCAGATTAAGAAGTACTCTAAAGATCTATGTAAATGTCCTTTGGAACTAGTTTGAACAGCGTCTTCAGACCAATTAGGCTGTTGGTAAAGAAAGGGAGCTCCCCCGCCCCAGAAAAAAGGAAGCAAAGACTAGAGAATGGATTGGGGCATCCACAGCCTGTGTGTTGGACCATAAGCCCCACAACTCTTTCCACCCCAAGTCCAGTGAGAAGTCTTAGGCGGTATGTGTCACTAATACTGGTGGAGAGGAGCATAGCAAGGCCACCCAGGATCAGGCAGGATGTCCCCCAGCCCCCAGGGTCCCCTTTATTCCCAATAAAGAAACCAAGCACCACATGGCTCAAGTGATTTGACCCCAGGAGAATACATTTGATATGACTCCATCCAAATCTGTTCTGGAGACTTTCTTCACCCACGCATGACCTACTCTTAATTCAGTCCTCTCCAAATAGGGAAAGATACTAAATGAAAGGCCAATGCTGTGAGGCAAATCCAAAAACAAAAACAAAAACCCCCGCATCAAAAAGTACAGAATTTAAAAAAAAGTACAGAATTCTTTGTCCTCATGGGAAACCTCAGCTGAAAACACATTCCCTCTAACATTTACAAGGCAACAACAACAATGACAACAAAATGGGTGGCCGAGCTCCCCTCCCCTCCCAGAAAGGGGGTTAAGTGTCCAGTGACCAACCAAGATGCCCTCTAGACATCTGGAACATGGAGCTGCTCTTCTCTCTCCCTGGGACTGGCCCAAGCTGCTCGAAATTCCTCTCTATCAGAGCCAGGAACAAGGCCAGCCCCAGCCGGAGCAAACAAGCATGGCTAGCACTGGCAGTGAACCAGCCCTGTGCTGGAAGGCCACGGACACTGGTCACAGAGATAGATGCTGGACAGACAGATTAAATGATGTACCGAAGAGCTCACAGCTGGTAAGCTGGGGAACCAGGAGGTACTCAGAGTCAAAGGTGGGAAGCCAGTTGCCTTTACAGATTCCCAAAGCAGCAAGCTCATGGGCAGGCCAGGCTCCCAAGGCCCCTGTACCAGTTTATAACCGTAGAGGTCAGCTGGAGACCAGAGGCTACAGAAAGGAGAGAAAACGCTCCCTAAAATGGCCAGGCTACACTGGATCCTTCCTGAAATAAAGAGGCAGGGTCCCAGATTTGTTCCCAGAGGTGGGCAGTATAATTTTACCATCCCAATTTTTGGGGTGGGAGGAGGGTAGTGTTTTCCAGAGTGCTCATGAAGGATCAACTACAATCACATGTAGGAGTTCAGGAAAAGAGCTGAAGAGGGCATCGTGCCCCTTTGCCAGCCATCAGAGGGAGGCTGTGTCTAATGGCGTCATCCAATACTGGGAAACAGGCCGTAAGGATAGCAGGAGCAGAAGGAACAGCTCCCAGCCCCAGCCTGAGAGGATGGATGACCCACCCTCAGCAGCACTGGATGCCCTGTGCTCAGATTCCCCTTCAGGAAATTATGGATTTGTTTTTTTTAGGAATTGGCAGTCAATTTGTACGAAAAAAAACAGACATGCATAGTATTCTCCTCCTCAGGAGGATGGCAAGGTCCATCTATCATCATCACGCTGGTGAGTAAGCCTTGGGCTGATCAGTCAGTCTCTTCAGAATCTGGCCAGTAGGGATCAGTTACCCAGGGCCCAGTCCCACTGAGTGGGAAACAGCCTTCCAGAAGCAGTCCAGAAGCTCATCTAGAGCCAAGCAGAGAAATGGGAGAGGCAGCTGCCTGGCCTTATGCTGCCAGATCTCACTTAGCTGGACCCAAGTTACACTGCATAGGGAGCAGTCTTGAAAAGGACATGGGAACAAGAAACCACAACCATGGAAATCTTGTAAAGGTTCAAATCCAGTTGCTTACTTTGGGGTTTTGAATGGGGGTAAAAGGGTGGGGTGGGAATTTTTCTTAAACATGTCATTTTTGGTTTTGTTTACAATAAAGAAAGTGTTCTTGAAGAGAGGAAAGGGAAAAAAGAAAAGCCTACGTTATTAATCAAAGGAAATTTCTTCACAACCACAAAGAGGAATTTTGCTGGAAGAAATGGCTAAAAACCTAAACAGAGAAAGGAAGACACGTCAGACAGAAAATGGCCAGGAGGGAGCTCAAATAGTCCAACTTTATACCTAAAGGAACTAAAAGAAGAAGAACAAAGCCCAAAGTGAGTAGAAGGAAGAAAATCATGAAGATCAGAACAGAAATAAATGACAGAGACTGAAAAACAAAAATCAATGAAACTCAAAAAACTGGTTCTTTCAAAAGTTTAACAAAATTTATATACCCTTAGCCAGACTCTTCAAGGAAAAAGAGAAAGGGACCCAAATAAAATCAGAAACAAAAGTCATAAATGATTCCACAGAAAGAGAAAGGATTGTAAGAGAACACCCGGGGAAAATTATACGCCAACAAATTGGCCAACCTAGAAGAAATGGATAAATTCCTAGAAATATACAGCCTTCCAAAACTAAGTCAGGAAAAAATAGAAAACCTGAACAGATTGCTAGTAACAAAATTGAATCAATAATCAGAAAACGACCAAAAAATAAAAATCCAGGACCAGATGGATTCACAGGAGAATTCTACTGAACATTTTAAGAAGAGCAAGTACCTACTTTCCTTAAACTATTCCAAAAAAATAGAAAAGGAATGAAAGCTTCTAAATATATTCTTATTCTATGAGGCCAGCATTACCCTGATGCCAAAACCAGCCAAAGACACAACAAGGAAAGAACTACAGGCCATTATCCCTGATGAGCATAGATGCAAAAATCCTTAACAAAATATGAGCAAACCACATTCAACCATACACGGAAAAAATCATCTTTCACAATCAAGTGAAATTTATTCTAGAGATCCAAGGATGGCTCAATATTTGCAAATCAATCAACACAATATACCACATCAACAAAATGAAGGATAAAAATCATATAATCATTTCAATAGATGCAGAAAAAATATTTGACAAAATTCAACAACTGTTCACAATACTCTCAGAGTGGGTTCAGAGGGAACATACGTCAAGGTAATAAATGCCATACATGAAGAATGCATAGCCAACACGCTACTCAATAGTGAAAAACTGAGACCTTTTCTTCTACAATCAGGAACACCACAAAGATGTCTACTCTTGCCACTTTTATTCGACATAGTACCAGAAGTCCTAGCCATCGTAATCAGACAAGAAAAAGAAATGAGGCATCCATATTGGTAAGCAAGAAAAATTATAGAGGACACAAAACAATACATAACCAGGGACCTCAGTAGGAAGCGGGGAGGGGCATGGATGCTCTGTGCTGGGGACTCCTCCTCTGACTATTCCCTAGAGCTAAGTCCTAGGCCCTCTTCTCTCTTGATTCTACACACTTTTCTTGGACAAAACTCACCCTCCCCATGGAGATGGGTGCCATTTAAATGCTGATGATTCCCAAATCTGGAACTCTAAATGTCTCTAAGCTCCAGATCTTGAATATAGGGCCTAGTGTTCAATAATTACCCACTGAATAAGCTGATAATTCTACGTGGATGTCCCATGGGCACCTCAAAAACTGAACTCATCTTCTCCAGCCTGTTTCCATATTGCTGGATGGCCCCCATGGCATCATGCCCGTATGACCTCAACAGTCTTGTAATCAATCAATCTTGGCCTCACCCAAGTCCATCAAAATGACTCTTCAGAATGTAAATCAGACTCCATCTGCCCCTACTTAAATTCCTTTGATGGACCTCACCACTGTAGGAACAAAGCCCAAATCTGACTTCTCTACACCTTGTCTCTCCAGCTCCTGTAACCCACTTATGTTCCTGTCACATAATGATGCTCACCAGTCCCAATCAAGAGCAAAACTCCTATGACTCTGCCTGGAAAAGCCCCATTCCTATTATTCCCCCTGGAAAACTCCTACTCATCCTTCAAAAACCCAGATCAATGGCCAGCTCCTTAAGAAGCCTTCTTTTTGCCTAGGTAGGTCCTCACTAACAGGACTTGTACCAAGAGGAAAGCTTCTAGAGGGAAGGAGCTTCTAAAGGGAAGGAGCCAAGTTTTCCTCTCCGTACACTCTCACTAGATCACTGCTTGCAGTCCTGATGAAATATCTGAGAGGTGGTGGAAGGAATGAAGTTTCTCCTTAAACTACAGGAATAGCAGAGGAGGTGAGATGGTAAGAGGTCTAACTCGGCTTAGCCATTCTTCTGTATGATCTCACACAAATCACATTTTTGTCCAAAGAGGAGATTAGAATTAAGCCAACAGGATCTAGGACTCATTTTGGGGGCTCCTAAGAACCCTCCTTTGTTGCTGCTTTTCTCCTCAAACAAGCAGCAAGGGAGTATGAATCAGCACCCCCTGAAAGGTAATATAAATCTTGCTTTTAAAAATTCTCAAATCACTTGGATTAGCACTAAAACATTCCCATCTTGGATCGAACCAAAAATTTATCAAACTCTTCACGAGATGATAAGGAAGGAAACAAATGTAAAAGCAAAGCAGGAATGTATGTATTCAACATTTACAGAGTGACAGTCACAACTGAGGCACCACAAAAGAGCTGAAAAGGAATTCAATCATTCTTAACATCTCCTTGAAATAAATGACAACCTGCTAAGACAGACGAATCCAACATGTTTCTGAAGCACGTACCTGAGCAAACTCCCACCTTCTGGGAAAGGAAGACAAACATCAGAGCCAGGCTGCCAATCTAGCCGATGCATGGACCAGGGCTGGAGGCAGGGACAGCTTCCCCAGGAACTGGCACAGAGCCCTGGACAGAGCGGGTCTGCATGTTTGACTAGAGAACGAAGTCTTCTCAAAAACATAAGGCAAGCCATAGCCCATGCAGATGAACTATGAGCCACTGTCTCTCTATGTGCAATGCAGTTTCTGGAACTTTCTGAAAATCTTAGAAATGATGAATTTCACAGAGAAGCAATGCCTTAAAGTTCTATACACCCTGCCTGGATCACATCTCTAACTCTGGAAGCAACCTGTGATCACATGGTATTTTTTTTAACCCCCCCCCCAAGACTCATGGATTTCTTTCATCCCTTCTCCCAGCACACCCCCCTGTGCCCCCCTGGTTTGTGGGCAGCCTCAGAAGATGCCTGGCCTCTATCCCTTCCCTCCCGATATAAACATGCCACTCTCACATCAAGGGGTAGAATCCGTTTCCCCTTATCTTGCATCCGGCTTAGCCTTGTGACCTGCTTTGACCACGATGACTAGTCTAGCCTCTAAAACATTCTAGTAGCTTCCATGTTCTCTCAGGGACCACCACACCTGTGAGGAAGCCCCCTAGTGGAACACACAGAGAAGTCACGTGAGGGAGCTCCGAGGCTCCGGACACGCAAGGCTTCCTAGAGCGTTCCAGGACAGCATTCTCCTGGATGCCGAAGGCTGAGGGCCAGAGTCAAGACAGTGACCCCAGTCGGTGCCTCGGAAACAGAAAAAAAAACTGCCCTGCTGAGCACAGCCGACCCAGGGACTCATGAGACAGTAGGCTCTCGTGTTGAGACTATCACAGAAAGGGTAAGAGAAACACATAGTCCGTGAGCACATACGTGTGCGGGAAGGCCACTGAGAAAAGGGCCGCCCCACACTGAATTTCCTAGAGAACCAAAATATTCAAACAAGTCTTTACCCAATTCTGACCCAAAAATGTTTTCAGAGAGCAATACCGCGCCCCATCTTACACGAGATGTAATTCAGCGTTTTCCGGATGAGCGAGTCAGCCTGGCACACATCAGTTAGACACGGTCCCGGAGCACACAGCAAAGGCTCCAGCAGCCACAGAAGTGCACAGGCTCTTGGCTGCAACCCTCATTGGCCCCCCCAGACCACAGTGCTCTTGACCCACAGCGCCATGCCTGCCCCCAGAAACACCTCCTCCTCCACGTTGCTCCTTGGAAGGATTGTGAGTTAAGGAACCAAGAATCCTATCCCGACTGGAACAGGGCTGAGGATAGCTAATCCAAGAGGTTCTTTTAGGACTGCAGAAGACAAGGAACACTGTAATCCCACCGACCTGAGTTTGAATCCTGCTCCGCCACCGGCTAGCTATATGGCCTTGGACAAGTCACGTCACTCATCATGCATTTTGGTTTCCCTGTCTGTAAAATGAAAAATGATATCCACCTCCTGCTGGGAGCTCCTCGACAGAAACCCAGGTGGAGCTCAGTAAATGAGGGCACCTGTGTATACTCCACGTCCATAGGCCTGGCCCTGAACGTGGGCGTGAGCCCTGAGCACACACATCCAAGTGTCGGTCTGGATGACACCCACGGACGCCTACCCCCAAGAGTGCATATCAAGAAAGGACAGGGGAGGGAGGTTGGCGGGGAAGGTCCGAATATTTATGCAGGCTTGGAGCACCCTAGTGGGATTTACTGACCAAGAAAACTGCAGGATGAGCGTCACCTTGGAGTCCCGGCAAGTCCATCTCAAGGGGCTTTCAGGCAGGCTGTGAGGCAGACCAAGCCTGGGTGTGCGTGTATGTGTACACACATATGGATGGACGTACAACATGTACCTGCCCACAAGGCGGGCCTGGCGGGGGGGCAAAGGGAGACCGCAGCACGGACACTGGTGTCTAATCTAGCCTGCTGCTACCCAGCTACCCACCAGCAGCCCAGCCCCGGGCTCTGGTTTCCTCTCCAGGGAAGCCCACTAAGGATAAAGCACAGATTTAAAATAAAACACGAGGGATTGGACACTCACGGCTAAAGCTCTGAGAGGCAATGCAGCCAGCAAAAGGCAGGGCCCACCGCACGTGCAGGACAAGGACATACTGGAAAAGCTGTTTCCACATAGAGAAGGACCCAAAGAGGCCACAGAGAAATGCAACCCAGGACAGGACTGAGGGGGGTGACGTGCTGCAAAGGTGTTTATGTGTTCGTTAATTGACTGTTCTTTCACAGTTGGATTTCTATACCTCCCCGTCCCCTTCGAGGCCTTTCCTTATTATTCAGATGCCTAAAACCTGCCCCACCTGCACACTCTGAGGGGTGGGGGCAGTGGATGGCCGTTTCTGTCCCGCTCTGGGACGGTGGGCAGAGCTGATCCGGGGTTGGCCTTCCTGCCCGTCCCCCCCACATTGCCTGCACCCATCTCTTACCTTGATGCCTCTGGTGGTTCAGGCCATACGGAGAGAAAGAGGCCTTCAGGGAAGCCCCGGGATCCATCCTGCCCACCCCCTGCACCCACTTTCTCACTCCCCAGTGACCCTCCCCAGTTACCCGGCCGGCCCCTCCATCCCTCAACCTCCCTGGGCGTCGGTTTTTCCTCATCAGTCAAATGGAGCTGGTAACCATCCAGGATTGAATGGGAGGATGTGCATAGAACCCTAAACTCCAGCCCGCCAATGAAGGCATCTGGAAGCATCAGCCCTTCCACAACACCCCTACTGTAGCTGCCTCCAGCCCCTTGGAGCCGAACATTCCTTCACAGGGTGAACAGTGAATGGTCTAGGTCATGGTATGGGTGGCGGGAATTACACATCCACGGCTCTGTCATGTTCTAATTTGTAAGGAAAGGTCTTAACAGGCTATTAATTCCAAGAGGAAATTTTGCTTCCAAATAACCTTTCTGCTATGAAATAAAGCAACAAGTGATTTTGTAAATGTTGTTCCTTGTCCCCTAACCTGTCACAGACTCTTTGCTCTAACACCCCCATCAGATGCTAATAGGTCCTGAATGCATCAAGGTCTCAGGAATGGTCGCTGGTCTCAGGAATGCCCCCCATCACCGTGGCTGTATTTTCTGCCCTTCCCCCTCCCACATCTTCACCCACTGGCTGCTGCCTGGTCCTGCCCTTGACCCCCTCCTGCTCCAACACATCACGTGGGGTGGTGCAGGGCAGCAGAAGGCAAGTTGTGCCATAAGAGACCTAGTGGTGCCAGGACTGAGGCCAGGAAAGGGATGTAGAGAAACCCTGCCAGCCACAGCTCAGGCTCCCCTCCACCCCAGTGCCTGACTGTGATTATCGGATTCCTGTTAGTCGCAAAACCCTGCAGGTTAAGGCCCATCCCTCTTGCCCAGTAATATTACTTCACAAATAAAGTCCCAGCAACACCCCACCCGACAGCCAGATTTCACCTGCTCTTCCTATCGGAACCCCAACCTGCTTGCCTCCCATGAGAAGAGCCAGGGGCCGGCTGCATGACTTGCCTGGGACATGTGGGCTACTGTGAGGACTCCCCCCCCCCATCCCTCTGTCGATCCCCAGCCCCCATGAGAGCAGAGCATAGGTTTGAGAGATTAAAGGGTGCAGAGAAGGCAGAAGCAACAGAAGCATTCTCAAAGCCCCCAAATCCAGGGTCTGCTTCTAACCATGAAACTTAGTTCACACTCCCCCGCCCCACAGGCCCAGAAGGGAATTCCTGGCCAGAACCAACAGGTGATGGGCAAAGAAAAAGAAGACGGGAGGCTGCAGGTAAGAGACAGAAAAGCAAGGAGGGGCAGGAGGTCTGGAGTGCGTGCCTGGTGTCCCTCTGGCTGGGCATCCAGCTCCCCCAGCCTCACATCCCTGCCCCGCAGCCCCTGGGCCAACCTACCCTTGATGGTTGTCCCATCCCAGGAGGTAAGCTGGGCCCACCAGGGCCGCCGGCAGGTGAGTGTCGCTTCACTCCACAGCTGGAGGACAGCTGGATGCAGTGTCCTCACAACACACACACACACACACACCTGGGCTGTTTCCACCCCATCCAGAAATACTGAAGGCGGCAATTCTGTGACTTAAGGAAAAACTTTGGCGAGTGAGCCTGGGAACCCAGGCACCTTTTTAAAAAGTCACAGGAGTTCCAAACAAGTGACTCAAACTTCTGGAACACAGCCTACTGAAAGCCGGGGCCTCTTGCATTCTATCTCAGGCTCCCAAATGGACCTCGAGAGCCACCTCCTCCTTCCCCACCATCCCCCAAAGCCACAAGGAGGGCCCTGCCTCCACGTCAAGGCCATGCTCTCCTGGGATGCTAACGTGGTTATCTTCTATTTACTTATTTCTTTTCCTGTTTCTTAATCTTTTCGGGTTTTTGTCTCCTCTTAATAGTGCCCAAAGGATACCAGCAATCCTGGGTTTAGCATCTGAGGCTCCAAAGGATGGAATTTTTGCTTTGCTTCCTTAACGGACAATGAAGCATGTGGGAGACTCATGGTTCAGGGGCTCCAGCAGAGAGGAAAATGCCCGCAGCAGCTAGGAACGGTTCAGTGTCAGATCACAGACCCCAAATGCTGCCATGTCCACCTGCCTGTCTGCCCCAGTCTGTGCTGCCTACTGATTCCAAGCAGCAGGGCTGCCACATTCTTACCCAGACAGCTCCCAGCAGGGCCCTTGACTGGCAGAAGCACAGGCTGAAGCCGACCGACCCAGAAGTGGAGACAGCGACGGCAGACCCAGGTCGTCACTTTATGTGAACGGGGTGTTTCGGAGAAAAACAAAGGACCTGTTGCTGTACCCACAGGGTTCAGATGCTGCCCCAGCCCAGGGCTAGGCTTCTGCAGAACGAGAGCACAGAGCTTCCCGAGTGAGCACAGTGTGTGAGCCAGAATGGAGGAACAGGAAGAATTTGGGTCCAAGGACCCAGAAAAAGTCAAAACTGCAAACTTGTGTTTTCCCTCTAACCGAGGGGGAGGCGATGGGGCAAGCCCCACAGGGTTCTTGCGTCAACGCCCCACAGTCCCACGGGGCCCCTGGAGACTCAGCCCTCAAGTGCAAAAGACCAGGATGATGGCTTTGGCCGAGATGCAGCCAGCATCACAATAAAGTAGGAAGATCACTGAAACTGGAAGTGAGAAATGGACGCTCCGGGCACATGACTACTGTACCGACCGATGGGCCTTAGGCAGGTCACTTCCCCATCTCGTGCATAAAGGAGGTAGCAGGATGATGGAATTTATTAAGCCCCCCCCCCCAGACTCCTCCTCCCAATGGGTTACCAGATAAACACGGAGGCTGAGAATGGCATCTCCCAGTCTCTACAGCCCCGCAGCACCTCCAGGCTCTTGGGTCCTGGGCAGAGCACGGGGCTCTTAATTAAGCTGAGGCCAAAATTCCACCCCTTCCAGCAAAACACGTCCTCAAAGAACTAGCAGACCTTTCACCGCTGTGGCCAGCACGACTGTCCCTGTTTGTGTCCCCACACCACACCTCACGTCATCTAAGTAATCCCCACACCCTGAGCTCCCTGCGGCACAAGCAGGATCTAGGGCCATCACACCTTCAGGTCTCCTAGTGTGTCTTCACCCACATTCCCTCTGATCTTGGAAATGAGCACTAGGACAGACAGACAGCCCCCACTTGACAGAGAATCACTGCATCTGCACGAGTTAGACAGCTGCTGAAGCTAACCCGTGACAGGCTAGAGATCAGAAGCCAAGGGAGCTCCTTTCCCCACAAGAGGTCTTTCTGGAGGGATCAAGGGCAGGGACTGGCTGGGACATGGCTGAAAACTACCGCCCCAGGACCAGGCCTCATAGGCCTTCCTGCCACCCACTTGGGCAGGACACCAGTGACACAGTGGCCCTGAGGCCCAATGTCCGGACATCCTCCACTCCCTCAGGCCCAGCACAGAAAGCTCTAGCGCCAAGCCCAGGGGCTGCGGGAGAGACGGTCTTCCTGCACAAGCAGCTGAGATCCCCAGAAGCACGTACCCACCCCAAAGCATGTTGACTCGAAGGCCAAGAAAACAGTGCCATCCCACCCCGGAAACTGTGGCCACTCTGGATGAGAGCTGGCGGGAAGGGAAGCCCCAGGGCGGGACCCGAGGCAGGACTCACCTCCCTCAGCAAGTGCGTGCCCTTCAGGCCATCCTGCTGCTGCTGGGCCACGGTGACCCCCAAGACGAGTGTGTGCACGACACAGGAGACCACGGAGATGATGACGATGGGGCTGAGGCTGAGCGGCAGCGTGATGAAGAAGGAGAATACGAAGAAGGCCTGCCAGCCCACGGTGTCGTCGCTGGCCGCATGGGCTCCCGAAAAGTTCAGGCCCAGGTAGGAGAAAAAATCTGCGCGGTGATCAGCAGCCACAGCAGGTAGGGCACCACTTTCCGGGTGACCCGGTCCGGAAGCAGCCCCTTTTTGCAGAGCACGAAGAGGAGGAGGTCCAACAGCAGTCCCATGGCGGCCACGAGGAGGGGAGCCAGCTTGTCGCTGGAGAAGACCACGGTGCACATCACCACCACGTAGCAGTCAAAGAGGGCCGCGAACACCACCAGCACCAGCAGGGTCTCGTGGCGCTGCCGTTTTTTTTTTTTTTTTTTTTTTTTTTTTTTTTTTTTTAAGATTTTATTTATTTATCAGAGAGAGAGAGAGAGGGGGAGAGAGCGAGCACAGGCAGACAGAATGGCAGGCAGAGGCAGAGGGAGAAGCAGGCTCCCTGCCGAGCAAGGAGCCCGATGTGGGACTCGATCCCAGGACGCTGGGACCATGACCCGAGCCGAAGGCAGCTGCCTAACCAACTGAGCCACCCAGGCGTTAGAATTCTAGATTGACCATTTTTATCTTTCAGTTTTGTTGTCTTCTGCCTTAGAATAATTTCTGACCAGACATCTGCTATCATTCTTTTTCCTCTCTATATAACATGTCTTTTCATTTTCTTTCCAGTTTTCATGAGTTTCTCCTTATTACTAGTGTTAAACATTTCAATTATGATGCACCTTGATGAGATTTTTTTTTTTTTTAAGATTTATTTGTTTGAGAAAGAGAGGACGAGAGCACCAGCAGCAGGGAGAGGCAGTGGCAGACTCTCTGCTTAGCAGGGAACCCAGTATGGGACTTGATCCCAGGACCCTGGGATCATGGCCCGAGCCAAAGGCGGCTGCTCAACCGACTGAGCCACCCTGGCGCCGATGTGATTCTCTTTAGTTTTGGTTTTTGTATCTACTTGAATTATGCTGTGCTTCTTAAAATATGGATTTACAGTTTCAGACACAACTTCAAATATTTTTTCTGTCTTCCTTTCTGGGACTGCACTGCTCCCCACGGACTACAGATTGCAGTCAAGGTCGTCTTAAATGTCTGTTCAGGTCTTCCACTTCAGATCCAAAATTACCTTCTAGTTTTCTCTCTTACTATCTTACCCAATTCTCCAAAGGATCTCTGTTAATATATGTTTATCCTCTAGACCACTGCTCACTAAAAGTTGCCTCCATCTCTTAATACAGAGCTCACAGTGGAGTTTGCCCTTCATGGCCCAGCTCAGTACTGCCTCCTCCATGAGCATTCTCCCTCTCAAGATAGAAAGAAGTTGTATTCTTTGTACTCTCATAAGTCTTATGTGTCATAGCGGCACTCTGAGGGTTTCAGGACATCCTTTCAGTCAGTTTGGGGTGAGCCCCACCCTCATGCCCAGGAAAAGGAAAGGTGCTGGACCCAAATGTCTCTGTCTTGGGAGTAGAAGTAACGATTATATCAAAAATGTGCCTATGAGAGACTTTCCTGAGGGAGAAGGTGAGCAACAGTATCTTACGAAGGAGTGAGTCAGGCAGAAGCTCTCCTATTTCCAAAGGGAAAAAATGAGCCACACTGCAGATTAAGTCAATTATTCTGAGCCAGAGGAAATACCCGTAGAGGTATTTACTGTCAGATCAGTTTCTCTCAATACAGCCTCTCAGGAGTTGGGGAGAAAAACCACGCCAGCCTCTGACTTCCTTCTTATTCAGCCAGGGGAGCAGGGGGCAGGCAATCCTGTCCCAGGAAACCACACAGCTCCTGGCTCCAGATCTCAGAGGAGAGAGCCCTGGCCCCAGGACAACAAACCTTTCCCAAGATTGGGAAAACAAAAGCAAGTTTAACCATGCAACTGAGAACAATTCCCCAGCAAAAAATCTAAAAACCTAAGGCCACCCCAGTTTTACACTGGAAGCTCTTTCAAGGTACAGAACTCCGGACCATCCCCTCCAAGTGTGCCCACCCTAGGTCACCCACCTTTCCTTGACCGCCACCTCCTGTTCACATCTTCTTCACACAACCACACACTCAATACCCTTCCACTTGAGTAAATTCCTCATAATACCCCACTAACCCTCATGTACCCTTGTCACCCCATATCCCAATGCCCACTTACCCCTCCACCCCCAGTCCTCTGAGGCTCTCCCATCTCCACATAAGTTCCTGGAGGAGAACCACACAGGATACGCACAAACAGACCCTCCACCTTCCATTTACTGTACCTGTTACACGTCCCTGCCTTATCATATCAGCTCCCTTCTTTGAGGGGATGGAAAAGAGCCAGCTTGAGAACCAGGAGACTAGTGCTACCCAGAGGGGCCAGGACACCATCTCTCATGTGACCTCCAGGCAAGTGACCTCCCCTCTAGGCCTCGGCATCTTCTCTCTGGAAACAGTAACCTCTCCAAGGCCGTCCCCCACCTGGCAGAAGCAACATGCGAAGCAGGGGACAGAAAGCGGAAGGAACAAGGTCCTTTTAGCTGCAAATTTGTAAATTTGGGCTCAGCACAATTTGTAAATTCCACTCAAGCAAAATGCAGTTTAGCACCTCTCCCTGAGGATACATTTTCTGGTTTAACATGGTTACCAATAAACGCAAAGTAACACTTGCATGTGAGCAGGGCTTGGTGGTTCACAAAGGACTTGCACTCATCGTCTCCCACCCTCCTCGCCACAACCCAGCGGGCTGGTCCCCAGCATCTCAGCAAACCTGTGAGGCCAGCGCTGCTCTGAGAGCTTTACCTACGATCACTCACGCAGAGGCTTAACATGGGCGGCACAGCCCGGGCTGAGCAACTTGACCGAGACGGCAGAGCTGATGAATGGCAGACCCAGCCCTGGAACCCCAGCATCTGGCCTTGCATTTGGCTCTTACTCATCAGGGATTCGCCCCTCTAGCCTCCTCACTCAGGGAGGAGCCAACCAACCCCTGGAACATCAAAGGGCTTGCCTCAGATGCCAGCACCCAAAGAAGACCATTGTGGGAACACAGCTCCCATTCCCTGATGAAACAGTGATGAAACAGGCAAAGCGTGAAGAATGTCAGCACAGGCAGGAAAGGTGGGTACTGCGGGGCCCCGACTCTCCACAGTGCCCTGGGTGGCCAGCTCCCAGCTCGGGTCCCCTCCATCTGCACAAAGTGCCACCCTCTCTCTCTTCTGCCCGGCAAGTTGATTTGTGCTGATGCGGGTGCCTCTAAGTGCCCCACTCAAGACCGGGGCCGCAGCAAGTGCCGGGACTCATGGAGCACCTCACCCGCGGCCAGGGTGCTGCCGTCCACCTCCCCGACCCCTCCAGCCACCCCCCCTCAGCCCGCTGGGCTGGGCCTGCACTTCCTGCTCCGTGGGAGTCCCCCATGCTGTCATAGGGAGGCATGGAGGCTGCAGGAGCAGCTCACCACACCAGCCCGGCTCTTCCTCGGCTTAAGGAGCAGCCACAGCTGCACACGAGAGACACAACATGGACCTCGGGTGGGAACCCCCTGGCTGCTGCAGGCTGCAGGTATATGTCCCCACCTTGAGAGGGAAAACCGGGTGACGGAGAGGAGGAGCGAGCGGGGTGGGCATTAGCGAGGAGTTAGTTTCAGTGATTTGCATAAACGTATGAATAATCTCTCAATCCTAAATGTGCATATACTCACACAAATACGCAAATTCATAGGAAGTTCTCTGGAAGTACACACACACAAAAACACTTGGTAGCGGGGGCCTATGGAAAGGGGAGCAGGGGCCGGAAGTGTGGGGGGGGGGGGGGGCTTTCGCTATTTATAACTATTTATAGCTCCTGCCTGGGTCGAATCATTTCTTACATCAAGCACTTCACACAACACAGAAGAAAATCAATCTTCGTATCTATCGATTGATAAAAAGGGGCCCGATGTTACCAGTAGGCATCCTTGAGGGGTAACATGGGCAATATTTTCCTATACTATTTAGTCTATTCCGGGCTTTCCATAATGGGCACATTTGTTACTTTTATATTAGACTGAACCATAAGCAATGCAATTACCTTTTTTTTTTTTTACAGATTGAAAGTGGTTGGATTTTGGTGATTTCAGATGATCCCACCTAATCATTCATGCATCAACATTCAACAAATATTTATGGAGGCACCACTCTGTGCCATGCTCATATTCAGACAATTTTTTTGGTTTTAAGTAAATAAAGCAAGCTGGGTGCCCCTTGTAGGCAGGACCCCAGATTACTCATTCCTGTAGCCCCAGCACCTTGCACAAACATGGATCCAGAGCCATAGGTGTTTGGCTGACCAAAAAGAAGAATGACTAGCTAGATGGACCACAGATGGCCAGCAGCAGACGTGCGAATGAAATTACCCAGTCCAGGTAGTCAATATCACACGCATCATCCCTGCAGGAAACGACAGCAAAGACGGGGATGGGTCCGACTCAGGTTAACTTGGAAGTCACACTCATCTTGGCTATTCTGGCGGGTCACGGAATCAGAGAAGCAACAGAGAAAGGAGACGGCACAGGGGCGTGCAGGCTACAGAATCATGGCCAGGGGTTGTGGGCAGCCCAGGTTAGCTAACACACCCTCCAGGCTTGAGCAGCAGTCCCCAGCTGCACGGTCCTTTGGAAGGGCTCCTCTGCCTACCCCCCACTCCCTTAAACAGCACAGCCAGGCAGGGGAACATTCCAACAGTGTCCGCCGAGCAGGCATCCAGCAGCAGTGGGTTTCTCTACATTACAGTAAATATTTGCGGAGACTATAATTCTTTCCTGAAGGTTTGATCCCTTAATTGTCCAAGAGCAGAGACCACCCTCGCCACCAAATGTTAAAGAAGAGCTGTAGAAGGATGTATGCCACTAGCACATGTGTCCTGAGACAAGGCAAGCCAGGCAGGCTCTTAGCAAGGCCGGGGGACGAGGTCTGTCAGACAGGAGCCGGTGCTCCCAGGCACCGCGTTTCGATTTGCAGGCAAAAGGTGCCCAGCATCCTGTAAGGTCCAAAACCCTCGTCTCCTGAGGACTTGTTGGAAAGGTAAGGTGGCTTCAGCTGAGAAGACTGAGGGGAGCGAGGTGGCCAAATTCAAACACTGGAAGGGCTGCCGGACAGGAAGCAGGAGGCAGGTGCACATCTCTCTCGATATAAACTACAACTAGGAACAGACGCTAAGAGAGGGAAGGAAGGGGCGCAGAGAGAAAGGCCAGGAGTGCAGGACAGCCCCAAAGTCCTGTGAACCAATACGCCAGAGGAGGCAAGACCATCTGTCCCTCTCAAACTTCCTGGCCTTTAGTAGCTGGCAGGATCATCTCTGGAACTCGCCTGCATTTCTGCTCCAACTTTTGGAGTGTTTCCCCAGAGGCAGTTGTGTTTAGTCCCAAACCTGGGTCTGTCCACTGTTTTTTTGGTATCATATTTACATAATTTAAATACAACCTAAATGGATAAAGTTTGAGTTTTTAAAGAAGGCAATTGTTTCTAAGGAAAGTAAAGTGAATATTTTGGAAAATTTTGAGTGAGCAGCTAGAAGAAACTGCTGATAAATTAGAAGTGAGCAAGATACCAGCAAAAATTTGACCAAAAAAAGATCCTAAAAATCTAAAACTCTGGGACACCTGGGTGGCTCAGTCTGTTAAGCGTGTGCCTTCATCTCAGGTCATGATTCCAGGGTCCTGGGTCAGCAGGCACCTGCTTCTTCCTCTGCCTGACACTCCCCTGCTTCTGTACTCTCTCTGACAAAGTCTTAAGAAAAAAATACTCTAAAATTCTGTATCTGGATTATTTCCAACTGACCCTCAATCCTCTCTCTTAAGGAAACTGGAAGTTACAGATGACTTACCCTCGCTCTAAGGAACATTAGCTGGACGGAAAGGAAAGATCTTCCCCTCAACAAAAGACGAACAAGCGATGATACAGCTAAATGTATTCAATTAAAATAATGTTAAATACATATAAATGTATCTGCATACATACAATTGCTTTGCGATCTCTGGATTCTACTGACTTTTTAAAAAATTCTACCTCATTGCATTCTTCTTTACAATCGGCAAGTGTGTATTTTGAGGAGTGTTGACAAATACAAACAGCTATGGGACTCCATCCACAATCACGACCCGGAACATTTTTTTTTCACTCCAGAATGTTCCATCAGGGTCCATCCAAGTCTGCGCCCTCACCCCACAAACAGTCCTGCTGAGGTAGTGTGTCTCCTACCATGCCATATTGAGGTCATCTGTTGACCCCCAGCCATCCAGCCTGGGCTTTTACTCCTGTCACATACAGTGGAATTTACTCTCTCGGTGTATAGTAGTCTATGTGCTTTGGCACACAGTTGTGTGGCCACTATCACTGGAACTTTGCACACTCACTGGCCAGCGACCCACCCCTATTTCATCAGGCAAGAGCACTTTCACTACATTTGGATCTAGAAGACTTGAGATGAGCCTACACTGCATTTTCAGTGCATGGTCCTGGGCATTCGTCTACCCCCATGCCCCTCTGCCCTCTTCTCTTCCAGAAACAAGAATATCAACTCAGAGTAGGTATGAGGACTAAAGACATTCAGCAGATTAAGAAGTACTCTAAAGATCTATGTAAATGTCCTTTGGAACTAGTTTGAACAGCGTCTTCAGACCAATTAGGCTGTTGGTAAAGAAAGGGAGCTCCCCCGCCCCAGAAAAAAGGAAGCAAAGACTAGAGAATGGATTGGGGCATCCACAGCCTGTGTGTTGGACCATAAGCCCCACAACTCTTTCCACCCCAAGTCCAGTGAGAAGTCTTAGGCGGTATGTGTCACTAATACTGGTGGAGAGGAGCATAGCAAGGCCACCCAGGATCAGGCAGGATGTCCCCCAGCCCCCAGGGTCCCCTTTATTCCCAATAAAGAAACCAAGCACCACATGGCTCAAGTGATTTGACCCCAGGAGAATACATTTGATATGACTCCATCCAAATCTGTTCTGGAGACTTTCTTCACCCACGCATGACCTACTCTTAATTCAGTCCTCTCCAAATAGGGAAAGATACTAAATGAAAGGCCAATGCTGTGAGGCAAATCCAAAAACAAAAACAAAAACCCCCGCATCAAAAGTACAGAATTTAAAAAAAAGTACAGAATTCTTTGTCCTCATGGGAAACCTCAGCTGAAAACACATTCCCTCTAACATTTACAAGGCAACAACAACAATGACAACAAAATGGTGGCCGAGCTCCCCTCCCCTCCCAGAAAGGGGGTTAAGTGTCCAGTGACCAACCAAGATGCCCTCTAGACATCTGGAACATGGAGCTGCTCTTCTCTCCCCTGGGACTGGCCCAAGCTGCTCGAAATTCCTCTCTATCAGAGCCAGGAACAAGGCCAGCCCCAGCCGGAGCAACAAGCATGGCTAGCACTGGCAGTGAACCAGCCCTGTGCTGGAAGGCCACGGACACTGGTCACAGAGATAGATGCTGGACAGACAGATTAAATGATGTACCGAAGAGCTCACAGCTGGTAAGCTGGGGAACCAGGAGGTACTCAGAGTCAAAGGTGGGAAGCCAGTTGCCTTTACAGATTCCCAAAGCAGCAAGCTCATGGGCAGGCCAGGCTCCCAAGGCCCCTGTACCAGTTTATAACCGTAGAGGTCAGCTGGAGACCAGAGGCTACAGAAAGGAGAGAAAACGCTCCCTAAAATGGCCAGGCTACACTGGATCCTTCCTGAAATAAAGAGGCAGGGTCCCAGATTTGTTCCCAGAGGTGGGCAGTATAATTTACCATCCCAATTTTTGGGGTGGGAGGAGGGTAGTGTTTTCCAGAGTGCTCATGAAGGATCAACTACAATCACATGTAGGAGTTCAGGAAAAGAGCTGAAGAGGGCATCGTGCCCCTTTGCCAGCCATCAGAGGGAGGCTGTGTCTAATGGCGTCATCCAATACTGGGAAACAGGCCGTAAGGATAGCAGGAGCAGAAGGAACAGCTCCCAGCCCCAGCCTGAGAGGATGACCCACCCTCAGCAGCACTGGATGCCCTGTGCTCAGATTCCCCTTCAGGAAATTATGGATTTGTTTTTTTAGGAATTGGCAGTCAATTTGTACGAAAAAACAGACATGCATAGTATTCTCCTCCTCAGGAGGATGGCAAGGTCCATCTATCATCATCACGCTGGTGAGTAAGCCTTGGGCTGATCAGTCAGTCTCTTCAGAATCTGGCCAGTAGGGATCAGTTACCCAGGGCCCAGTCCCACTGAGTGGGAAACAGCCTTCCAGAAGCAGTCCAGAAGCTCATCTAGAGCCAAGCAGAGAAATGGGAGAGGCAGCTGCCTGGCCTTATGCTGCCAGATCTCACTTAGCTGGACCCAAGTTACACTGCATAGGGAGCAGTCTTGAAAGGACATGGGAACAAGAAACCACAACCATGGAAATCTTGTAAAGGTTCAAATCCAGTTGCTTACTTTGGGGTTTTGAATGGGGGTAAAGGGTGGGGTGGGAATTTTTCTTAAACATGTCATTTTTGGTTTTGTTTACAATAAAGAAAGTGTTCTTGAAGAGAGGAAAGGGAAAAAAGAAAAGCCTACGTTATTAATCAAAGGAAATTTCTTCACAACCACAAAGAGGAATTTTGCTGGAAGAAATGGCTAAAAACCTAAACAGAGAAAGGAAGACACGTCAGACAGAAAATGGCCAGGAGGGAGCTCAAATAGTCCAACTTTATACCTAAAGGAACTAAAAGAAGAAGAACAAAGCCCAAAGTGAGTAGAAGGAAGAAAATCATGAAGATCAGAACAGAAATAAATGACAGAGACTGAAAAACAAAAATCAATGAAACTCAAAAAACTGGTTCTTTCAAAAGTTTAACAAAATTTATATACCCTTAGCCAGACTCTTCAAGGAAAAAAGAGAAAGGACCCAAATAAAATCAGAAACAAAAGTCATAAATGATTCCACAGAAAGAGAAAGGATTGTAAGAGAACACCCGGGGAAAATTATACGCCAACAAATTGGCCAACCTAGAAGAAATGGATAAATTCCTAGAAATATACAGCCTTCCAAAACTAAGTCAGGAAAAAATAGAAAACCTGAACAGATTGCTAGTAACAAAATTGAATCAATAATCAGAAAACGACCAAAAAATAAAAATCCAGGACCAGATGGATTCACAGGAGAATTCTACTGAACATTTTAAGAAGAGCAAGTACCTACTTTCCTTAAACTATTCCAAAAAAATAGAAAAGGAATGAAAGCTTCTAAATATATTCTTATTCTATGAGGCCAGCATTACCCTGATGCCAAAACCAGCCAAAGACACAACAAGGAAAGAACTACAGGCCATTATCCCTGATGAGCATAGATGCAAAAATCCTTAACAAAATATGAGCAAACCACATTCAACCATACACGGAAAAAATCATCTTTCACAATCAAGTGAAATTTATTCTAGAGATCCAAGGATGGCTCAATATTTGCAAATCAATCAACACAATATACCACATCAACAAAATGAAGGATAAAAATCATATAATCATTTCAATAGATGCAGAAAAAAAATATTTGACAAAATTCAACAACTGTTCACAATACTCTCAGAGTGGGTTCAGAGGGAACATACGTCAAGGTAATAAATGCCATACATGAAGAATGCATAGCCAACACGCTACTCAATAGTGAAAAACTGAGACCTTTTCTTCTACAATCAGGAACACCACAAAGATGTCTACTCTTGCCACTTTTATTCGACATAGTACCAGAAGTCCTAGCCATCGTAATCAGACAAGAAAAAGAAATGAGGCATCCATATTGGTAAGCAAGAAAAATTATAGAGGACACAAAACAATACATAACCAGGGACCTCAGTAGGAAGCGGGGAGGGGCATGGATGCTCTGTGCTGGGGACTCCTCCTCTGACTATTCCCTAGAGCTAAGTCCTAGGCCCTCTTCTCTCTTGATTCTACACACTTTTCTTGGACAAAACTCACCCTCCCCATGGAGATGGGTGCCATTTAAATGCTGATGATTCCCAAATCTGGAACTCTAAATGTCTCTAAGCTCCAGATCTTGAATATAGGGCCTAGTGTTCAATAATTACCCACTGAATAAGCTGATAATTCTACGTGGATGTCCCATGGGCACCTCAAACTGAACTCATCTTCTCCAGCCTGTTTCCATATTGCTGGATGGCCCCCATGGCATCATGCCCGTATGACCTCAACAGTCTTGTAATCAATCAATCTTGGCCTCACCCAAGTCCATCAAAATGACTCTTCAGAATGTAAATCAGACTCCATCTGCCCCTACTTAAATTCCTTTGATGGACCTCACCACTGTAGGAACAAAGCCCAAATCTGACTTCTCTACACCTTGTCTCTCCAGCTCCTGTAACCCACTTATGTTCCTGTCACATAATGATGCTCACCAGTCCCAATCAAGAGCAAAACTCCTATGACTCTGCCTGGAAAGCCCCATTCCTATTATTCCCCCTGGAAAACTCCTACTCATCCTTCAAAACCCAGATCAATGGCCAGCTCCTTAAGAAGCCTTCTTTTTGCCTAGGTAGGTCCTCACTAACAGGACTTGTACCAAGAGGAAAGCTTCTAGAGGGAAGGAGCTTCTAAAGGGAAGGAGCCAAGTTTTCCTCTCCGTACACTCTCACTAGATCACTGCTTGCAGTCCTGATGAAATATCTGAGAGGTGGTGGAAGGAATGAAGTTTCTCCTTAAACTACAGGAATAGCAGAGGAGGTGAGATGGTAAGAGGTCTAACTCGGCTTAGCCATTCTTCTGTATGATCTCACACAAATCACATTTTTGTCCAAAGAGGAGATTAGAATTAAGCCAACAGGATCTAGGACTCATTTTGGGGGCTCCTAAGAACCCTCCTTTGTTGCTGCTTTTCTCCTCAAACAAGCAGCAAGGGAGTATGAATCAGCACCCCCTGAAAGGTAATATAAATCTTGCTTTTAAAAATTCTCAAATCACTTGGATTAGCACTAAAACATTCCCATCTTGGATCGAACCAAAAATTTATCAAACTCTTCACGAGATGATAAGGAAGGAAACAAATGTAAAAGCAAAGCAGGAATGTATGTATTCAACATTTACAGAGTGACAGTCACAACTGAGGCACCACAAAGAGCTGAAAAGGAATTCAATCATTCTTAACATCTCCTTGAAATAAATGACAACCTGCTAAGACAGACGAATCCAACATGTTTCTGAAGCACGTACCTGAGCAAACTCCCACCTTCTGGGAAAGGAAGACAAACATCAGAGCCAGGCTGCCAATCTAGCCGATGCATGGACCAGGGCTGGAGGCAGGGACAGCTTCCCCAGGAACTGGCACAGAGCCCTGGACAGAGCGGGTCTGCATGTTTGACTAGAGAACGAAGTCTTCTCAAAAACATAAGGCAAGCCATAGCCCATGCAGATGAACTATGAGCCACTGTCTCTCTATGTGCAATGCAGTTTCTGGAACTTTCTGAAAATCTTAGAAATGATGAATTTCACAGAGAAGCAATGCCTTAAAGTTCTATACACCCTGCCTGGATCACATCTCTAACTCTGGAAGCAACCTGTGATCACATGGTATTTTTTTTAACCCCCCCCCCAAGACTCATGGATTTCTTTCATCCCTTCTCCCAGCACACCCCCTGTGCCCCCCTGGTTTGTGGGCAGCCTCAGAAGATGCCTGGCCTCTATCCCTTCCCTCCCGATATAAACATGCCACTCTCACATCAAGGGGTAGAATCCGTTTCCCCTTATCTTGCATCCGGCTTAGCCTTGTGACCTGCTTTGACCACGATGACTAGTCTAGCCTCTAAAACATTCTAGTAGCTTCCATGTTCTCTCAGGGACCACCACACCTGTGAGGAAGCCCTAGTGGAACACACAGAGAAGTCACGTGAGGGAGCTCCGAGGCTCCGGACACGCAAGGCTTCCTAGAGCGTTCCAGGACAGCATTCTCCTGGATGCCGAAGGCTGAGGGCCAGAGTCAAGACAGTGACCCCAGTCGGTGCCTCGGAAACAGAAAAACTGCCCTGCTGAGCACAGCCGACCCAGGGACTCATGAGACAGTAGGCTCTCGTGTTGAGACTATCACAGAAAGGGTAAGAGAAACACATAGTCCGTGAGCACATACGTGTGCGGGAAGGCCACTGAGAAAAGGGCCGCCCCACACTGAATTTCCTAGAGAACCAAAATATTCAAACAAGTCTTTACCCAATTCTGACCCAAAAATGTTTTCAGAGAGCAATACCGCGCCCCATCTTACACGAGATGTAATTCAGCGTTTTCCGGATGAGCGAGTCAGCCTGGCACACATCAGTTAGACACGGTCCCGGAGCACAGCAAAGGCTCCAGCAGCCACAGAAGTGCACAGGCTCTTGGCTGCAACCCTCATTGGCCCCCCCAGACCACAGTGCTCTTGACCCACAGCGCCATGCCTGCCCCCAGAAACACCTCCTCCTCCACGTTGCTCCTTGGAAGGATTGTGAGTTAAGGAACCAAGAATCCTATCCCGACTGGAACAGGGCTGAGGATAGCTAATCCAAGAGGTTCTTTTAGGACTGCAGAAGACAAGGAACACTGTAATCCCACCGACCTGAGTTTGAATCCTGCTCCGCCACCGGCTAGCTATATGGCCTTGGACAAGTCACGTCACTCATCATGCATTTTGGTTTCCCTGTCTGTAAAATGAAAATGATATCCACCTCCTGCTGGGAGCTCCTCGACAGAAACCCAGGTGGAGCTCAGTAAATGAGGGCACCTGTGTATACTCCACGTCCATAGGCCTGGCCCTGAACGTGGGCGTGAGCCCTGAGCACACACATCCAAGTGTCGGTCTGGATGACACCCACGGACGCCTACCCCCAAGAGTGCATATCAAGAAAGGACAGGGGAGGGAGGTTGGCGGGGAAGGTCCGAATATTTATGCAGGCTTGGAGCACCCTAGTGGGATTTACTGACCAAGAAACTGCAGGATGAGCGTCACCTTGGAGTCCCGGCAAGTCCATCTCAAGGGGCTTTCAGGCAGGCTGTGAGGCAGACCAAGCCTGGGTGTGCGTGTATGTGTACACACATATGGATGGACGTACAACATGTACCTGCCCACAAGGCGGGCCTGGCGGGGGGGCAAAGGGAGACCGCAGCACGGACACTGGTGTCTAATCTAGCCTGCTGCTACCCAGCTACCCACCAGCAGCCCAGCCCCGGGCTCTGGTTTCCTCTCCAGGGAAGCCCACTAAGGATAAAGCACAGATTTAAAATAAACACGAGGGATTGGACACTCACGGCTAAAGCTCTGAGAGGCAATGCAGCCAGCAAAAGGCAGGGCCCACCGCACGTGCAGGACAAGGACATACTGGAAAAGCTGTTTCCACATAGAGAAGGACCCAAAGAGGCCACAGAGAAATGCAACCCAGGACAGGACTGAGGGGGTGACGTGCTGCAAAGGTGTTTATGTGTTCGTTAATTGACTGTTCTTTCACAGTTGGATTTCTATACCTCCCCGTCCCCTTCGAGGCCTTTCCTTATTATTCAGATGCCTAAAACCTGCCCACCTGCACACTCTGAGGGGTGGGGGCAGTGGATGGCCGTTTCTGTCCCGCTCTGGGACGGTGGCAGAGCTGATCCGGGGTTGGCCTTCCTGCCCGTCCCCCCCACATTGCCTGCACCCATCTCTTACCTTGATGCCTCTGGTGGTTCAGGCCATACGGAGAGAAAGAGGCCTTCAGGGAAGCCCCGGGATCCATCCTGCCCACCCCCTGCACCCACTTTCTCACTCCCCAGTGACCCTCCCCAGTTACCCGGCCCCTCCATCCCTCAACCTCCCTGGGCGTCGGTTTCCTCATCAGTCAAATGGAGCTGGTAACCATCCAGGATTGAATGGGAGGATGTGCATAGAACCCTAAACTCCAGCCCGCCAATGAAGGCATCTGGAAGCATCAGCCCTTCCACAACACCCCTACTGTAGCTGCCTCCAGCCCCTTGGAGCCGAACATTCCTTCACAGGGTGAACAGTGAATGGTCTAGGTCATGGTATGGGTGGCGGGAATTACACATCCACGGCTCTGTCATGTTCTAATTTGTAAGGAAAGGTCTTAACAGGCTATTAATTCCAAGAGGAAATTTTGCTTCCAAATAACCTTTCTGCTATGAAATAAAGCAACAAGTGATTTTGTAAATGTTGTTCCTTGTCCCCTAACCTGTCACAGACTCTTTGCTCTAACACCCCCATCAGATGCTAATAGGTCCTGAATGCATCAAGGTCTCAGGAATGGTCGCTGGTCTCAGGAATGCCCCCCATCACCGTGGCTGTATTTTCTGCCCTTCCCCCTCCCCATCTTCACCCACTGGCTGCTGCCTGGTCCTGCCCTTGACCCCCTCCTGCTCCAACACATCACGTGGGGTGGTGCAGGGCAGCAGAAGGCAAGTTGTGCCATAAGAGACCTAGTGGTGCCAGGACTGAGGCCAGGAAAGGGATGTAGAGAAACCCTGCCAGCCACAGCTCAGGCTCCCCTCCACCCCAGTGCCTGACTGTGATTATCGGATTCCTGTTAGTCGCAACCCTGCAGGTTAAGGCCCATCCCTCTTGCCCAGTAATATTACTTCACAAATAAAGTCCCAGCAACACCCCACCCGACAGCCAGATTTCACCTGCTCTTCCTATCGGAACCCCAACCTGCTTGCCTCCCATGAGAAGAGCCAGGGGCCGGCTGCATGACTTGCCTGGGACATGTGGGCTACTGTGAGGACTCCCCCCCCCATCCCTCTGTCGATCCCCAGCCCCCATGAGAGCAGAGCATAGGTTTGAGAGATTAAAGGGTGCAGAGAAGGCAGAAGCAACAGAAGCATTCTCAAAGCCCCCAAATCCAGGGTCTGCTTCTAACCATGAAACTTAGTTCACACTCCCCCGCCCCACAGGCCCAGAAGGGAATTCCTGGCCAGAACCAACAGGTGATGGGCAAAGAAAAAGAAGACGGGAGGCTGCAGGTAAGAGACAGAAAAGCAAGGAGGGGCAGGAGGTCTGGAGTGCGTGCCTGGTGTCCCTCTGGCTGGGCATCCAGCTCCCCCAGCCTCACATCCCTGCCCCGCAGCCCCTGGGCCAACCTACCCTTGATGGTTGTCCCATCCCAGGAGGTAAGCTGGGCCCACCAGGGCCGCCGGCAGGTGAGTGTCGCTTCACTCCACAGCTGGAGGACAGCTGGATGCAGTGTCCTCACAACACACACACACACACACACCTGGGCTGTTTCCACCCCATCCAGAAATACTGAAGGCGGCAATTCTGTGACTTAAGGAAAACTTTGGCGAGTGAGCCTGGGAACCCAGGCACCTTTTAAAAAGTCACAGGAGTTCCAAACAAGTGACTCAAACTTCTGGAACACAGCCTACTGAAAGCCGGGGCCTCTTGCATTCTATCTCAGGCTCCCAAATGGACCTCGAGAGCCACCTCCTCCTTCCCCACCATCCCCCAAAGCCACAAGGAGGGCCCTGCCTCCACGTCAAGGCCATGCTCTCCTGGGATGCTAACGTGGTTATCTTCTATTTACTTATTTCTTTTCCTGTTTCTTAATCTTTTCGGGTTTTTGTCTCCTCTTAATAGTGCCCAAAGGATACCAGCAATCCTGGGTTTAGCATCTGAGGCTCCAAAGGATGGAATTTTTGCTTTGCTTCCTTAACGGACAATGAAGCATGTGGGAGAGACTCATGGTTCAGGGGCTCCAGCAGAGAGGAAAATGCCCGCAGCAGCTAGGAACGGTTCAGTGTCAGATCACAGACCCCAAATGCTGCCATGTCCACCTGCCTGTCTGCCCCAGTCTGTGCTGCCTACTGATTCCAAGCAGCAGGGCTGCCACATTCTTACCCAGACAGCTCCCAGCAGGGCCCTTGACTGGCAGAAGCACAGGCTGAAGCCGACCGACCCAGAAGTGGAGACAGCGACGGCAGACCCAGGTCGTCACTTTATGTGAACGGGGTGTTCGGAGAAAAACAAAGGACCTGTTGCTGTACCCACAGGGTTCAGATGCTGCCCCAGCCCAGGGCTAGGCTTCTGCAGAACGAGAGCACAGAGCTTCCCGAGTGAGCACAGTGTGTGAGCCAGAATGGAGGAACAGGAAGAATTTGGGTCCAAGGACCCAGAAAAAGTCAAAACTGCAAACTTGTGTTTTCCCTCTAACCGAGGGGGAGGCGATGGGGCAAGCCCCACAGGGTTCTTGCGTCAACGCCCCACAGTCCCACGGGGCCCCTGGAGACTCAGCCCTCAAGTGCAAAAGACCAGGATGATGGCTTTGGCCGAGATGCAGCCAGCATCACAATAAAGTAGGAAGATCACTGAAACTGGAAGTGAGAAATGGACGCTCCGGGCACATGACTACTGTACCGACCGATGGGCCTTAGGCAGGTCACTTCCCATCTCGTGCATAAAGGAGGTAGCAGGATGATGGAATTTATTAAGCCCCCCCCCCCAGACTCCTCCCAATGGGTTACCAGATAAACACGGAGGCTGAGAATGGCATCTCCCAGTCTCTACAGCCCCGCAGCACCTCCAGGCTCTTGGGTCCTGGGCAGAGCACGGGGCTCTTAATTAAGCTGAGGCCAAAATTCCACCCCTTCCAGCAAAACACGTCCTCAAAGAACTAGCAGACCTTTCACCGCTGTGGCCAGCACGACTGTCCCTGTTTGTGTCCCCACACCACACCTCACGTCATCTAAGTAATCCCCACACCCTGAGCTCCCTGCGGCACAAGCAGGATCTAGGGCCATCACACCTTCAGGTCTCCTAGTGTGTCTTCACCCACATTCCCTCTGATCTTGGAAATGAGCACTAGGACAGACAGACAGCCCCCACTTGACAGAGAATCACTGCATCTGCACGAGTTAGACAGCTGCTGAAGCTAACCCGTGACAGGCTAGAGATCAGAAGCCAAGGGAGCTCCTTTCCCCACAAGAGGTCTTTCTGGAGGGATCAAGGGCAGGGACTGGCTGGGACATGGCTGAAAACTACCGCCCCAGGACCAGGCCTCATAGGCCTTCCTGCCACCCACTTGGGCAGGACACCAGTGACACAGTGGCCCTGAGGCCCAATGTCCGGACATCCTCCACTCCCTCAGGCCCAGCACAGAAAGCTCTAGCGCCAAGCCCAGGGGCTGCGGGAGAGACGGTCTTCCTGCACAAGCAGCTGAGATCCCCAGAAGCACGTACCCACCCCAAAGCATGTTGACTCGAAGGCCAAGGCCAAGAAAACAGTGCCATCCCACCCCGGAAACTGTGGCCACTCTGGATGAGAGCTGGCGGGAAGGGAAGCCCCAGGGCGGGACCCGAGGCAGGACTCACCTCCCTCAGCAAGTGCGTGCCCTTCAGGCCATCCTGCTGCTGCTGGGCCACGGTGACCCCCAAGACGAGTGTGTGCACGACACAGGAGACCACGGAGATGATGACGATGGGGCTGAGGCTGAGCGGCAGCGTGATGAAGAAGGAGAATACGAAGAAGGCCTGCCAGCCCACGGTGTCGCTGGCCGCATGGGCTCCCGAAAAGTTCAGGCCCAGGTAGGAGAAAATCTGCGCGGTGATCAGCAGCCACAGCAGGTAGGGCACCACTTTCCGGGTGACCCGGTCCGGAAGCAGCCCCTTTTTGCAGAGCACGAAGAGGAGGAGGTCCAACAGCAGTCCCATGGCGGCCACGAGGAGGGGAGCCAGCTTGTCGCTGGAGAAGACCACGGTGCACATCACCACCACGTAGCAGTCAAAGAGGGCCGCGAACACCACCAGCACCAGCAGGGTCTCGTGGCGCTGCCGTTTGAAGTAGGTCTGATACAAGTTCTCCAAGGACTCGGGCACGAAGGTCAGCCGCATGAACCGAGGCAGGCAGAGGCATGATCCCGAGTTCCGGACCGAAATTTCGTGGGTCCGGCCCACCCCGCGGTCGGGGTCAGAGGGCAAGCTGACCGAGTACTCCGCGGAGTACTCGGCCGAGTACTCAGGCTCGGAGAAGCCCTGGTTCCTCGGCATCCTGGCTGCGGGCTGCTTCTACTGGCCCAGGAGAAAGGGACCGGGAACGGCGGGAGGGCTCCGGACTGGGCCACCTACCAGGGCTCTCGGAGAGCTGGGGCAAACAGAGGGCCAGCCACCTCCCGCAGCAACGCACCGCAGACCTCCAGGGCACAGGTAGCGCGGGTCATCTGGAACTTAGAAGGACATGGCTAAGTAGAAACACCTCTGCTTTCCTGCCTGGGGTTCCGCACGACCCACCCCACCCCTCCTGAGAGGATCGCTGCGCACGACGCTCCAGGACCAGGGCCTTCTCCAGCCACCCCCACACTCAGGCCACCGCCCGGCCACACACACACACACACACACACACACTCACACTCACTCCTGTCCTCGTGGAACAGCTTCTTGTCCCCGGCTGGCCAAAAGGCCTGGCCACCTCTCCACCCCTCACACTCCGGGTCCGTCTCTGTGTCATCTCTGCTCCCTCAGTCCCTCACTTCCTCACCTAAAACGCCGCCAGGCCCAAGCCTTAGAAGCGGGAGATAAAACGTGCCCGAGAGCAGCTGGAACCATCCTCGGGATTCCCGAATCTTCCTTCTGTTTACTTCCTTTTCCCACCCGACCCCTGGAGGCCCCGAGCTCTCCACCTCGGGGCACTACCTGCCCTCCGGAAGGCTGGCCTGCCCCTGCGTTTACCTGTGCGGGAACTCGGGAGCCGCGTGCTTCGGCCGGTCCCTGCGCGGGCTGCGGGGCTGGGTCACGCGTGTGGCGGGCGGGGACAGGAGGGCTCAGGGCGCCCGGGGACCGCGCCGCCCCGCCAGCGCCCGGGTCCCCGGTCCCCCGCCGGAGCGCGAGCACCCCCCAACCCCCGCCGTCAGGCCCGGGATCCGGCAGGGGGAGGCGCGGGGCTGCCCCTCAGCATCCGCGGGTGCCCGGCGGCAGGAGGAAGGAGGCGGCGGGGGCTGGGAAACCGGGGGGCGCCCGCCCCTGGGGCTGCGGCTCGCGGCGCGGTCGGACCCCTCCCTCTCGCCCCCGCGCTGGCGGCGGTGGCGGCGGCGCGGCTAGGGGCGCGCCCGGGGCCCTCCCGGGCGGGAGCGCGGGCCGAGGCCGGGGCAGCCCGCCAGCATCCTCCGGGCCGCCCGCGCGCCGAGCCGAGCCAGCCGAGTCCGGGCGCGGCGCGCTGCACTGTGAGTCCCCGCGCGGCGCCGGCGGCTCCCGGGCCACGCGCGCTCCAGGCCCCGGGAGGCGGGCGGCGCCCCTCCCTCCCCCCGCAGTCGCCGCCCTCTCGGCGGCGAGCGCGTCCGGGAGTTGGGGGGTGGGGGGGAGCGCCCCGCTCCAGCCGCGCGGCCGGCGGGGGGAAGGAGAAGGGCGCGGAGGAGAGCGGGGGGGCGAGGGGCCGAGGCGCCGGTGTCCCCGCGCTCTGACCCGGGGCGGCGAGCAGGCGGCGGCCGCTCGGTGGAGGCGCCGCGGTGGGCGGTGGGCAGGAAGGATGGGCGACCCGACACCTAGCTCCGCGGCAGGCCGGGTCTCTGGAGAAGGGAGCCCGGGCCGTGTCCTCCCGCCTCCCGCAGGTGAGGCGCGCTCGCGGCACCCCCGCCGCCGCCTCCTTCGCCGCGATTTCCTCCTGGGCCTGGAGATGAGAGGCCGGGGTTGAGGTTTGGGGACGCCTGCCCCGCCGGGCGCGCCGGGCCTAAGTGTCCCCGCCCACCCTGGCAGCCCCAGCCTTCTGCAGAGGGGCCCGCAGCCGAGCTCCGTTCGAGAAGGAAGAGGGGAGGAGTGGCCCGCTGGGCACCTGGCACGTGGAATGCCAGAGACCTGGCTTCAGAAAGATCTCCCGTGCGCATTCCACCTGGGATGGGTTTGAATTTACGAACACCCTATAAAAACCCAAATGCTCCTGTGAATGGTTAAGCCTATTAATCTCTTACACCTTAGTATAAATTCCTTTCCTTGGCAGGGCGCCTGGATGGCTCAGTGAGTTAAGCCTCTGCCTTCAGCTGTGGTCATGATCTCAGGGTCTGGGATCGGGCTCTCTGTTCAGCGGGGAGCCTGCTTCCCTCTCTCTCTGCTTGCCTGTCTGCCTGCTTGTGATCTCTCTCTGTGTGTCAAATAAATAAAATCTAAAAAAAAAAAATTCCTTTCCTTGGCTTTGCTAGAACCTTGCCAAGCGCCACTACAGGCCACAGGCTTTAAGAATTAAGGGAAAGGGAACAAAGCATGGGGGGCGGGGGGGGGGGGTTTGCTGAGGACAGCCAGCAGCATCAGGGAGAGCAGAAGACACGGATCAGAAAGGAGAGAAAAACTCAGCCATCCAGGTCCTGGAAAGAGTGATCCCTTTCCAGAGCCTCAATTAACTCAGCCCTCAGAAGAAGATTCATCAGGGAATGGATCCTATCACAGCTGTTTCTCTCCGTCCCTCATGCTAATTCTGAAATGCAGCCAACATCAGTCCAAACTTGTCAGGGCTCTGATTACCAAGGTTGGGGGGGTGTCAGCTCAAACTTAGGAGAAACATAATTTGAATAAAACACCTTTTCCCATTGTTTTCTTTTGTTTGGAGTCCCAGTGTTTTTTATTTTGAATTGTTGCGTGCAGTTAAAGGAGGCATGGTTTTTATGTTTAACAAAGAGACAGGTGTTAATAAAAGAGGATGACGTTTAGGCCTCGATTGGGGGATGCATTTGATGTCATGGGCACTGGGTGTTGTATGAAACGGATGACTCATTACACTCTACTCCTGAAACTAATAATACACTATATGTTAACTAAATTGAATTTAAATTAAAAAAATACTGTTTGGGTCTGCGTTGGCACAAAGGACACCTCCCCCTTCCTGGTACATGGGACTACCCTTGGAGTTCTCCTGTGCGGCTCCCTACTCGGCAAGACCATGCCCGGCTCCTGGGCCGTGTGTGTTCCTTGCTGGGTTTTTGCCCTTGTGCCTCAGCCTCAGCTCCAAACTCCCCTAGGGAAGGGAGAGGATTCCACACAGTTGTCTCTGATTAAAAAAAAAAAACACACACACACAAAAACCCAGTCTCCTGACGGTCCTGCCCTAAGGCTCTCCTACACTGCTCCAACTCCCTGACCATCCCTACTCTTCCTCTCTTTGTTGTGGGCAGCTCTTCAGCAGCTGAACCAGGCATCAGGGAAGGCCAGAGATGCCCCCCCCTTACTCCCAGCCCCTGCCCTCAGGATGCCTGCTGGCTCTGAGCACCAGATCCCCCAACAAGACAGACCCTGGGCGTGGGCGGCAATCAGAGGCGACCTGACACTGGGCCTTTTGGGACTTGTCCTGAAAGGGGCACCCTCAGAGGCCTGGAGCCTCCTGACAAAGACTGACAACCTCCCTACCACCGCTTGGCATTCTGGGTAATGGGTGCAGCCCTTCCCTGTGGATATGGGAAGCTCCGTGGACCTCGCTAAGAGTCAGAGGCAACTGAGTGAATATTCCAGAGCAAGCAAGCTGCTTGAGGTGCTGTGCACAGAGACTGGGGAAAACACAATATTGGGAGAGAGGCCGACAGGCCTGAGAGCCTTCCTTGTCTGTCTTTGCTCTTGGCAACGTCTCCGGCACCTGGAGCCAAACAGTCATGGAATGAAATGATTTCCCTAAGAAGAAAACGACACTTTATAAGGGCACCTCCTGCTGATGAGGAAGCCAATAGACCTCATTCATTGATGCTGAAAATGCCCTGGTTTAAGGATATTAAAAACAACTCCATTCAAGAATAGGATAGGAGGTGCCTTCAGTTCCCAAGCTATACATTTTTTCTGTTGCTGTAATCCGGACAACTGGCAAGCATTTGCTTTCATAATCCAAAGATACAGTAAGTTATCTTAAAACACACACGTTACACGCATAGGCACGCACCCACGCAACCTAGGACTATGAATGGTTGTGTGGGTGACTTGCCTAGGACGCATGTTCTAAAGTGAAGATGGAATCTTGGGCTTGGGTAGAAGCTTGGTGGGCGTCCTGACCCCCACCCTAACTCAAGATCGGGGACAGGATATCTCTTTGCTGAAGACACCTCTTGTTTGTATGGCTTGAGACTGGAGATGATTGCCGAGCAGTAATTGCTATTGCGTAAACAAGAGTAGTTTGGCCCCCTGGAGAGATGCGGCGGCTCCTGAACCCTGCAAACAATAGATCAGAGCAGAGCCCTGGTGTCCTGGGGAAAGAGAAGGGGGAGGAGAGAAGGTCTTTAGCTCCCCTGATGCTGGGCCCCAGGAGGGCCCTGTTTGGGGCCTTAGCTAAAGGCAGAGCCTGAGACCAGGGCCTACATGCAGTTGGTTTGACTGGACAAGTGATTGCCAGGGAAAGAAGATAGGAAACCCAGTAAAGACAAGGGTGTGTGAACAGGGAGCACAGTGGCTGATAGGGCTCAATTCCTTCGTGCACAGAGCGCCTCAGAACTTTCCACTGGAGGACTGGAGGGTGGGGGACATTGATTCCTGCTTCCTATCCCGTGCTGAAGGGGTTGTCGAGTGGCACATTCACTCTGGAGTACTGGCAGGTGTGTGCAAGCTGCAAGGGGCCGAGTGATGGGCTCAGAGGCGGGAAACAGGACAGCACAGAGGACCTAGATGCCTATGCTCAGGGCGGAGGAGAGCACTGGCCCAAGAGGAAGGGGTCCAGACCCTGCATCCACTCCCACCGGCTTAGAGGTTCGAGCCCTGTCACTGGAGGAGAGTGCCACGTGGTCCGGGAGGAAGCCGGCCCTCCGCAGTCCGAGAACTCAGCCTGGGCCCTGGCTAAGCAGCTGAGGCCACGGGATCTCAGTTACTCACCCTCCCCAAACATGGGTCCTGGCAGTGCGATGACACAGCACTCACACCCAAGTGGGGTCACTGGGAGGAAGGAGGAACTTAATGCGAACCAAAGTGGGTGGGAAATCTCCACAGAACAAGTCAGTCTGAGGGAGCTTGGGTCCACCTCATGGTGGGATCCCCATGGCGCTCTGGCCTCAGCTGTCCCTGTGTGACGCATGCTAGGCTGGGCTGCCACCTCCCGGGAGCACTCCCTGGTTGCATCTGGGAGCCTCTCCTGATTCCGCTGCCATTTTCTTCTCCAACAGCATCGGCCTATCCGCCGATGTCCTTGCTGTCCTCCGTGTCCCTTTCTGTGCCTCTTGGTGCCTCTGCTTCTGGGACACTGACAAGGCCACTGTGTGTGTGTGTGTGCTGTGTGTGTGTGGATAAAGGGGAGCATGATAGGAAGTGCATGTGTGTGAGTGTGTGTGTGTAGGAGTATGTGTTTTTGTGTATGTGTGATCAGTGTGAGTTGGGAGTGAATGAGGTCGGTGTGCATGGGCATGTATGTGCAGTTGGTGTGCAGTGTGTGTGATCATTGTGACTGACCATGTGTGATCAGTGCGAGAGTAGGTGTGGTGAGTGTGAGCTCGTCTGCTCAGTGTGGTGTATGTGCCATGAGAGCAAACGTGCTGAGTGTGGGCGTGTGTGATCTTTATGTCAGCATGCGTGTGAATGAGCACGTGTGCAGGTGCGCATGCGTCCCGCAGATGTGGCTCCGGCCTCCCCTTCGGGTACCCGTGCCCCCACTTGTGCTGCCCCCATTGGTACGGCCTGCTCGCTGCCTGCGGGGACTTCCACGGCCTCTCATGTGGGCAGAGGGAAGTGAGTAGAGATAGAGAGCACAGCACCGGCCTTCCAGGGCCGGGTGCGTTTCTGGGTCTGTCCCGTGCCTGGGTATGAGCAGCCCCACAGGAGCAGGACCGGGTCCCCTGGTCTCTCCTGCTCAGTATTTGACACAGACCAGCTATTCCTTAACTTGCCACCAAAATGACATCAATTAAACCCTAACCGTGTGTCAGTGCTCCTGCGCTGGACCTAGGCCTCCCAATGGGGTCAGCAGTGAGGTCAGTATCCGCAGCCGCCATGCTGTGTGGGGTAGGGCCTTATGGGCCCAGTGGTTTGTGGCTCTCCTTTAGCTTAACCAGATAAGCACCAGCGTCCTCAGGACACAGTGACCTCACAGCCGAATGTGCACTAGGCCACGCAGAAGTGCACTAGGCCGAATGTGCACTAGGCCACGCAGAAGTCTGACTCAAGCAGGAATCCTCAAGAAGCTTCCTCTGGTCATTTGCTGCTTCCTTAACCAAGGGTGTACTCAATCTCAGAGACCTGGTGTTTAGTTGACAGCCAGAGGCCACCTGTAGAATCGTGGCTCCCCGGATGTCAGAGGGGACACGAGGCATCATCCTGTTCCAGCCCAATGAGGAAGTCAAAGCCCAGACAGGTTAGATTTGGGGAAGGCAAGACCCATGTCCATGGAGCGTGAAACAATGTGTGAATGCTGAGTAATCCCAGGGCCTCTGTGGGAAATGTCACGTTTCCAAAAGTACTCAAGCCAGGGCCCCTCTGGGAAGAGGCCACCATAGAAATCCGTGCTAACGAGCCTCTCCCCCAGCCTGCTGGGGATAAGAGGGAGCAGACACAGATCTGAGAACAACAAGAGATGGCGAGACAAGGTCCAGGCGGGAGGAGCTGGGGGCCTCCACCTTCACGGTCCCTCTCATAGGTGGAAAGTCACAACACCCTGAAGAGCAAGGCTGAGACCGCCACGGGGTCATCAGGCTGGAGGGGCAAAGAGAGGGCTGGTCTAGGGCTCTCCCAGCAGATGAGAACAATCTCCCATCCCTCTAGCCTCCCCTCTCCACAGGTGCCACGCCTATCTCGGGAATCGCCCTAGACCCTGCCCCTTCTCACCCTGCCAGCCAAATCTCTACCCTGCAACCAGGGTGATCCTTCCAAATTCAGATCTGTTCTTCATCGCTATCCGGTCCCTAGCTGTCCCTGTTCCCAGGTAGGAGGACTGCCCAGTTCCCACCTGCTAGGGGATTAAATAAGAAAATACTAGTAAAATGCTCAGATGTCACCTTCCCTTTCAAGTTGCACTAAAGGAACTTCAGTGATATTTTTACTTAGGTTGAATGGTGACCCCCAAAAGGGGTCCAGATCCCTGGAACCTGTGACTGTGACTTTGAAACAAGCGTCTTTGCAGGTGTAATTGAGTTACGGATTTGAGAGAAGACCATCCCGGACTGCTTGGATGGCCGTAATCCCAAAGCTTAGCATCCTTTGGAGAGACAGGCACAGAGCAGATCATGTGAAGATGGAGGCAGAGTTTGAGGGATGGGGCCCCCACGCCAGGAAGCCCCTGGAGCCACCAAAAATGCCAAGTGGCAAGAAGGCAATTTCCCCTTGAGCCTCCAGAGGAGGCGCAGTCCTGCCGACCATGTTGATTGCAGGCTTCTGGACTCTGGAATGGCAAGAAAATAAATTCTGTTGTTTTAAACCACCCAGCTGTGGTTGTTATGACAGCTGCAGAAACCTAAGACAGGATCCAACAGCACATTTTCTAGGCCTTTATAGAACGCTTATTAGGATTTTGTGTAATTTTACCTGTCACCCCATTCACTGGACTTTGAGCCCAGGTTCAAGGCCTTGATTCACCTTCACACCTGGAGTGCCCGCCCTGCGAGGTTATCAGTGAGCCTCGTTGAATTAAAATAACCGATCTGTTGGGTCCTCTTTCCCAATCCCAGAGCTTCTTCAATTACCCGGAGATGTGCCAGGAGGTGGCAAGATCCGCCTCCTGGTTATTCTCAGACTTCAGTTTTACCGGAAGTGATCCCTCCCCCCACCCCCCGACCCCTTGGCAGGAAGTGGAATGATTTACCTGGTAAATAATTTTAATCACTATTTTTATCACGAAACCAGGGATTGATTTCAGGGCTTGACTGGTGAGTGGAACCCATGGATTTGTATCTGTTTGGTCATGCAAGATTGCAAGAAAACGGACACAAGGGGCTATCTCTGGGTCACGCCTCCAGCTCTCATGGGGGCTCGTCTCTCTATACCTACAGGAATGCTGGGGATGCCCATGGCCCACGCCACTCCCCGGACCTGCCCCGCTTCTCCTCCTGAGCCCAGCCACTTGGCGTTCCTCACCCTCCCCAGCACACTTTCATGCCCCCATACTTTGCATATGCCATTCCCTCTGCCCAGGTCTCTCCGCCCCCACTGTCCACCTGACACACTCCTCCTCATCCTCAAAGACCCCCTTCCCGTGTCACCTGGTCCGTGAGGTCTTCTTGGATCTCCAGCAGGGGCAGTCCTTTGGGAACCACTGTGAGGACAGTCTACTCGTCTGTCTTCCACTTGGCCGAGGCCCTCAGAAGTGGACAAAGTGTCCCCATCCCTCCCCTCCCCTGCTTCTTGTTTCTTGATGGCGCGGTCCGCCTGGAACAACAGTGCAGAATTATTTGTTTGCTCACAAGTTTTGTTTCTTCCCCATAGAATGTGAGTTCTGCTGGGAAAAGGGCCCTGTTTGTTTTTTTTTTTTCTTTTAAGATTTTTTAATTAATTTGAGAGAGAGAGTGAGCAAGGGGAGGGGCAGAGGGGAAGGGAGAGAGAGAGACTCTCCAGCAGACTCCCCGCTGAGCATGGAGCCAGACATGGGGCTCCATCCCTTAGACCTGAGATCACGACCTGAGCGGAAGTCAAGAGCTGGGCATTTAACTGACTGAGCCACCCAGGTGACCCTTGTTTTGGTTTTTTACCTGTTGATTTTCACGTGCTTAGCATCAAGTCGGCCCATAGTGAATGTACTCCTTGACTGAATCTCCCATAACAAATTACTATAAATGTAGGATCTAAACAGTACAGATTTATTATTTTACAGTTCGGGAGGTCAGAAGTTCAAAACGGATCTCATTGGGCAGAAGTCATGCCTTTGGCAGAGCTACCTTCTGTTTTGGAGACTAGGGAAATCCAGTTTTTCCTTACTTTTTCCAGCTTCTAGAGACCACCCATATTCCTCAGCTCATGGCCCCCTTCTTCGAAGCCAGCAGCATTATACCTCTCTGCCATTCTTCCATAGCCACATCTCCCTCCGACCAGAGCCTGGGAAGTTTTTCCCATTTTAGGGATCCATGGCATGAGGTTAGACCCACCTGGATAATTTCCCCATCTCAAGGTCCTTCATCATACTTGCAAAATCCCTTTTGCCATGTAAAGTAACATTCTAGAGATTAGGATAATGAACTTGGGGTGGGGGGGTCGTTGTTCTGCCTGCCCCAGTAAGCTCCTGCTAGGATGTCCAGGTGGTGCCTATTAGAGCAAGGACCCATGTGAGCTCATTTTTCCTAAACATATCTTCCCTGGATGTTTCCAACCTTGGTGTTGTGCTCAATGGTATTAGCAGGTTAAATGTAGAGATCATAAATCGTCTTAAAAGTCTGTAAAAGGGTGCTTTTTTTTTTTTTGACAGGGAAGAGGCCCTTGAAATCTTTTAATGCAAGAGCAAGCTGCAGAAGGAACTCATCTGCCCGAGATCTCTGGGGCGTCCATTCCGTGTTACCTAATCTGCATTAACAGGACAAATCCGATGTTCCAGAAAGGCTGGTTGGGAACAAGAGGGGGATCCCAGGAGCAGAACAGACACCTGAGGTTCATGGGATTCATTCCCAGACTCTCCAAATCCCCGTCATGCTGCCGCTGGAAATTGTCTCCCAGAAGCCCAGTTTCCATTGTTGCACTTCCTCAAGAATGTCTGTGGTTTTCTTACTGTTTTTTCAGATTTGATTCTAAAGTCCTTAGCATCCAGGATATTATTCCTTGGTTGGGTCCCAAGCTCCTTATCTCCTGCAATCTTCACAACAGTTTCTGTGGTGTAAAATGATTATTATGTCCATTTCACAGATGAAAAAAACTGAGACTAGGTTCAGAACTTACCTAAGGTTCCATAGCCCATAAAGGGCACTGCCAAGTTTTATACCCATGTACCTGACCTTAGGGCCTGGCACCTATGTACCAAGCAATCTGATCCGCCCACCTGTCAGTCATTGCTGCGGGAATGACCGACTCAGTAACCTTCCGCCACTGCTTGGGTAGGGGTCAAGTTAGTGCTGGACCACAGGCGGGGGAAAGCAAAGCAGGAGAGAGGCTGAGCCTTTGCCTTCAGGCGTCTCTGTTCAAATCCAGAGTCATCCCCCAGCCTGGGAGGCAGGAAGGCAGCCCAGGTCGGGGATGGGGTAGAAAACCAGAGAGCAGGCCCATGACAGGGCAACACCTGAGGGGAGGCCTGCGTTCTAGCCCAGGAAGGACTCAGGTCAACTTAATTTACATACCGCTGACCCATTTTCAATGTCTTAAAATAAGAAACACTGAGTACAAGCTTTAGTGATTGTATTTATCAAGTCAGCAGCACACAGTGAGGCCCAGGACTGCAGAGCTGAGGTTGATTGTCTCCCTTGGTCTTTAAGGGCACGGCTCCCCACCCTCACCTCCATGGTGGGGACGCTCACCTTCTCTTCTTGTCTCCCCCTCCTCAGGACCAGACTCCAGAGGGTGATCCGCCCCAAAGCTGGAGCGATTTACATGCTACTGCAACCATCTTGCTTCCGCCTGTAGGAAGCAGACCCTGGAAGCAGACAGATAGGACGCACAGATCCCAAGGATGGAGGCTGAGCCGGAGCTTGGCACTTGGACATGTGGCCACAGTCTGCAGTCCTGCTTCTCTCTGGACCTGAACCCCTTTACTCAGTCCCAGGCCTCGGGGCTGGCCAAAGGTGCCCCCAGGGGGACAGAACCTGTCCCAGAGATACAGAAGGGCGAGGACAAAGTGCACGCCATCTCTCATCCAACCTGCAAAGGAAAACAGAGTGAGAAGGCCAAGAAGATGGGGATCCGTTCCTGTTCTCCATTTCACCGGAAGAAAGTTAATGAGGCCAGGAGAACCCCCCCAGGGATCTCTGTAGAAGCAGAAGAGGGAGAGGTAGCCCACTCCCAGTGACCTCTACACGCACACACACACACACACACAGATGCACACATACCTGCACACACACCTTCAATTGATGGTCAAAGGAATAAAAGTCAGACCGATGGCCTTTCCGACTGCACTAAGTAGGTGAGGGAAGACAGCAGTCTACGGGCACAGTGGCCTTCCAAGCACCCCCACCTCCACTCCCACTACCATTGTATCAGAGCGTATATGATCTGAAAACGACAGTGGGGACTGGAGAGAGAAGTCCCTGCCTCCCGTCCAGGACTGACCCCTCCCCTTGCCCAGGAGACCATCCCATGCACCCCACTCTGGACCTTCCCCTTTTCCCCTTCTCTCCAGGCACTTCCCTCTCCACAGACAAGGCTCCTCCTATCATCGATCACAAGCAAATGACAACGCTTCTCTGTCCTTCATTCCCTCCGGCTGCCGCCTTAACTCCTTTCTTCCAGGTCAGGCGTCTCAAGGAAATCTACTAAGCAGCATTCGTAATGTTTACTCAAAAAAGGCAACCAGGAAAGGCTGTGTGCAGTAGGGCGCATCTGGGAAAGAGAAAGGGAAAGAGCATTTGCCCAGAATGAGGGAAGGACAGCCCGCCCAGAGGGAGCCTCCGTGAGTGCAGACAGGTTGGCGGGGAAGTCCAGCCAGGACCTGGGGATGAGGAATGCAGGTGGAGTGTAGAAAGGGAGGTCGTGGTGAGGCAAGGGACATAGAATGGGGCCAGACCACCAGAGGCCTTGAATGCCGAGCTAAAGCAAGGGCTTCCCACTTGACAGTCGCTGGGGATTCATTTGGACAAACCACAGGTCCTGACCAGCTACGTTCTCTCAGAGGATTGATTTGGAATGAAAGATGGTTTGGAAAAGGAAGAGACTATCAAGGGAAAACTGGCAAGAAGGCGCAAAAGAAAAAAAAACTACCGGAAGACAGCGGTCCAGATTAAGTAATGCTCTCTAGGATTCATTCCACAAAGTGCTCAGGTCTTGCTCGTGAGCTGTCATGCTGACTTACACCCAGACGCATGGGTTTCGGGTAAGCACATTCACGTGTTTTTACAGATAGTAATTTTTATTGCTGTTAAATAATTCATGCTGGCATTGTTTTCCGTCTTGAGTTTCTTAAAAAAGAGGCTGTTTACTGCGCAAGGGCTGGCGGAAATAAATCAGCTACCCACTTTGTCATCCTTTTTTCAATCTTGCTGTGCCACGTGGGGGAGGCCAGGCACCTTCCAAAAGTGTTATCTTCAGAGGACCCCGTGCTGAGCTTTCTCAAAACCAGATCAAGAGCTTAGTCCTTTTTTTCCTTTATTGAGTGTTTTTAATTTACAACTTTTTCATTTGATTCAAACTCCTCTCAGTGAAATGGGTTCAGAGTTCAGAGTGGGTTTTAGCAGGTGTGTCTCTCCCCCTCCTTTCCCTCTAGGATGCCCCTGGCTTTACGTGCCACCCACCCCGATGGCTTTCCTCGCTGCCAAGCGAGGGCCCGGAACTTCCAGCGGGAGGCATTCAGGTCAAGATGACTCCAGCCCTTGCCTTCCCTTTGTTAGGAGCCCCACAGAGCCCACGCTACCTGTCAGCTTTAAAATCTGTTTGCACAGGAAAGCGTACAGCCCTGCTCTGCTATTTTTAGGAGCTGCCAGCATTGACTCAGTCTCTCTGCTGGCTTGCAGCCCTCTGCTCTCTCCTTCCCGCGCTGTCAGGGACTTGCTCCCATCTTACAGTGCTGAGCTCATCCCCTGTCTCCCTGGCTTGCTCAGCTTTGGCCTGCATCCCCCTGTTTGTTATTTTCATGGGGTAGGGGCACTTCAGGAGCTGCATTTCCTTGCTTTTCCATTTTTTTTTTTTTTTTTTTAAAGTAGGCTCCCACACCCAGCATGGAGTCTGACACAGGGCTTGAACTCACGACCCTGAGCTTAAGACCTGAGCTGAGATCTCTTAATAAAAACTCCACAAATAACACACAGATAACCTGGATGGGACTGGAGACTTTTCATCTTTTTTTTTTAAAGATTTTATTTATTATTTATTTGACAGAGATCACAAGTAGGCAAAGAGGCAGGCAGAGAAAGAGAGGAAAGGAAGCAGGCTCCCTGCTGAGCAGAAAAGCCCGATGTGGGGCTTGATCCCAGGACCCTGAGATCATGACCTGAGCTGAAGGCAGAGGCTTTAACCCACTGAGCCACCCAGGTGCTTCGAGACTTTTCATCTTGTTCATAATTTTGCATTCATGTAGCTCTAAGTGGGAGTTAGGGTTTTGTTTTGGGTTTTATTTTAATGGAGTCTAAGTTCAAATATGCTTTTAAACAAAAATAATTTAGGGGCGCTTGGGTGGCTCAGTGGGTTAAGCCTCTGCCTTCAGCTCAGGTCATGATCTCTGGGTCCTGGGATCAAGCCCCACATCGGGCTTTTCTGCTCAGCAGAGAGCCTGCTTCCCCTTCTCTCTCTCTGCCTGCCTCTCCGCCTACTTGTGATCTCTGTCTGTCAAATAAATAAATAAATAAAAATCTTAAAAAAAATTAATTTACAGTTGATCCTTGAATAACACAGTTTTGAACTGCATGGATCCACTTATATGTGGATTTTTAAAAAAATACAGTATAGATCTATAAATGTATGTTTGTTTCCTAATGATTTTCTTGAAGACATTTTCTTTTCTCTGGTTTACTTTTTCATAAGAATACATTAGTAATACATATCAACACAAAATATATGTTCAAATCTTTATGTTATCACTAAGGCTTCTGGTCAAAGGTAGACTATCAGTAGCTAATTTGGGGGGGAGTCAGAAGTTATACTCAGATCTTCAAAGGCTTGGAGGTTGGTGTCCTTAACTGCTCCCTGCCATTCAAGTTCAGCTGCACATTAAAATAACTTCAGAGAGGGGCGCCTGGGTGGCTCAGAGGGTTAAAGCCTCTGCCTTTGGCTCAGGTCATGATCCCAGGGTCCTGGGATCGAGCCCCACATCGGGCTCTCTGCTTAGTGGGGAGCCTGCTTCCCTTCCTCTCTCTCTGCCTGTCTCTCTGCCCACTTGTGATCTCTGTCAAATAAATAAATAAAATCTTAAAAAAAAATAACTTCAGAGAGAATGACATAAAGGAAGATTTACATGCTAGCTATAGGTTGAAACTTACTGTTCATTATATCTTCATCCCAGAGTCTAGCAGAATGACTGCCATAGAAAAGACACAGAAAAAATGTGTAGGGGAAAGGCTGTTTAGGAATCAATAAACACATTCTGAAGTGTGAAGAGCTCGGTGACCGATCCCTCTGCAGGGTACACTTGCTGTCTGACATGTGGAACTTTTCTTCAATAATTTGAAAATGGTGGAGTTCTCAGACTTCTCTCCCAGGGTGGGCCTGGAGATATTTTTGGCCATTGGGTTGTATGATAGTTGTTGGGATGATTTCTGTTTTAAGTAATCCCAAACTCAGTACAAACATGTCTTAAATGGTAGAGAAAGGTATTACCTCTATGCTGTGTCTTCGGATGGGCCTCTACCCAGTCTTTGGACAGCGCTGGTCTAAGGTTAGTTATTCAGTGGTAAAATACTGTCTTTAAGGTCCATGTGACTTTCCCACCTCACACCGTGCTGCCCTTAGCGTATCTGCGTCACCATTGAAAGTTAACACTCCCCATGGCTACAAGATGGCGCCCACAATCCAGCATCGTAGGCAGATAGGGCATTGTACCACAGAAGAGGAACAGTTTCCTCCAATGCCTCTTTTTCCAGGAGTACAAAATTCTTCCTAAAAGCTCCCCATAAGGGGGTCCCTGGGTGGCTCAGTTGGTTAAGCCTCTGACTTCGGCTCAAGTCATGATCTCGGGGTCCTGGAATGGACAGACACTGTGCTCAGCTGGGAATCTGCTTCTCCCTCTCCTTTTGTCCTCCCCCAGCTTGTGCTCTCCCTGTCTCTCAAATAAATAAATAAAATCTTGAAAAAAATGCCCATTATGTCTTTTTGGCTAGCACAGGATCACATACCCATTTCCAAACCAATCATTGGCCATAGAATTGGTCCCACTGTGGACAGTTCCAATAGCTCCTGAGTCACCCCTGAGCCAGCCTGTGGAGGGATACGTTCCTGGGTAACATAAGAAATCTGCCAGCGAGGAAGGAGGGAGGAACGACAATTGGACAGGCCATCAACAGTGCTGGTGCCCTTCATAGGCCAGGCCTGATTCCCAGCAAAGGGAACTTCCACAAACCAGGAAGACACTGAGACAAATTTCATCAAGAAAATTACACCAAGATTTGATTAATTAATGAGCAACATATTGGGGGACAGTAAGAGTTTGCCAGGCCAAGAGAAGGGAAAGAGGGTGTGCCTTCGAGGCCGTTAGAACAGGGGGGCTTAGACAGCAAGCATGCATTTCTCACAGTTCTGCAGGCTGGAAGTCCCAGATCAAGGTGCCAGTGGACCCAGACTTCGGTGAGAGCGCTCCTCCCCGCTGGCAGATGGCTGCTTTCTTCCTGCGTCTTCATGCGGTGGATAGAGGAAGCTCTGGTGTCTCTTCCTCTACTTAGAAGGACACCAGCCCCATTGTAGGGGCTCCACGCTCATGACCTCCAAATAGTCCCACCTCCGATACCATCACACTGGGAATGAGGGCTTCCCCATCATGGGGAGGGGGGAGGACAAACACTCAGTCCATCACACTGCGTTAGGTAGAGGGGGCAGGAGTCACAAAGGCACAGAGCCATCAACAGTACGATGTATTCAGAGAAGGCCAGGTTCAGTGTGCCTAGAGCACACAGGAGGGTAAAGAGATGTAAGTGCAGAGATAGTAGAAGGAGGCCAGATTACCCCAGGCCAAAGCCTTGTCCTGTGGTGGCAAAGGTATGGGCTCAGAAGTCAGGCCCCCGGCTGCATGTGGATTCCGCTCCTAGGATCTGTTTCCTGCAGCGGCCATAGCAAGTTTTACAAGCTGGGTGGCCCCCAACGGCAGACATGTATTCTCTCCCAGTTCTGAAGGCTGGAAGTCCCAAATCAAGATGTCATTAGGATAAGTTCCCTCTGGAGGCTGAGGGAGAATCCCTTTCTGCCCCTTTCCTAATTCTGGTAGCTGCCAGCAACCACCAGCCTTCCTTAGCTCGTGGCTCTGTAACTCCGTGTCTGCCTCCATCTTCACATGGTCTCCTTTTCTCTGTGTGTCTCTGCCCTCTTCCCCTTCTCTTGCAAGGACTTGGCATTGGCTTTAGGACCCACCCTAATGCAGATATTCTCATTTCCTTACCTTAATTACTTTAATACATATAAAAAGACTCTATGCCAAATAAAGTCATATTCTCGGGCTCTGGAGGGACATATCTTTGGGGGACCATAAGGCAACACGACTATGGTATTAGATGATTTACTTAAGGTGATTTATATCACCTTCAGGTGATGTGTACCTGAAACTAATGTAATACTGTATGAGCACATTTCCTTTTCCATAATATGGGGATAAAATGTTTGTCCTGGGGGCACCTGGGTGGCTCAATCGGCTAATTGATCTTGATCTCAGCTCAGGTCTTGATCTCACAGTCATGAGTTTGAGCCCTATACTGGGCTCCATGCTGGGTGTGGAGCCTATGTAAAAAAAAAAAAAAAAAAAAAAAAAGTTTTCTCCGAAGGGTCATCGTAAGTTTGAAATAAAATCCTTTTAAATGACTGAAGAAGTACTTGGTTTACGGTAAGTGCTCAATAAATGGTAGGAGCGCCGATTTTATGGAGCGAGAGTAGGTGTGTAAGGAAGGAGGAAAAGAAGAGTCACTTCCCAAATCTGTTCTCTCCTTTTGACTGCAGACGTGCACCAGGCAAGGCTCTAAGCCATTCCCAGCTCAGTCAGTCTTTCGGGATCAGGGAGGGGGCAGTGTTGCAGCTGCCCGTCAAGGAACCCTGGGGGCCCGGGCTGCTGGTCCCAGACCCCGCTTCAAGAATCATGGTCCTACACATTTCCTCAGTTCTTTTTTTTTTTTTTTAATAAGATTTTTAAAAATTTATTTATTTGACAGAGAGAGAGATCATAAGTAGGCAGAAAGGCAGGCAGAGAGATGGGGGAAGCAGGCTCCCTGCCAAGCAGAGAGCTCCATGTGGAGCTGATGTGGGGTTCAATCCCAGGACCCTGGGATCCATGACCTGAGCCAAAGGCAGAGGCTTTAACCCACTGAACCACCCAGGCACCCCACATTTCCTCAGTTCTTAAAGCACCTTCTTTGCAAATATTAAGTGTTCAATCAGTCTTTGTTGCAATGACTCATACACTTGGGGCTAAAAAGTTGATCAAAGACTTAACACCGATTTGATAATGTTGACTGGAGGCTGCTAGTGAGTTCAGTCAGGTCTTTCTGCCTAGAAATTTAAATCATGATATCAATTAATTTGATTTCTACCAAATCCAAATCCCACTAAATATGTTTCACGAAACCGTACACCTTGCTGTATTAAAAAATTCCCTGGGTGGGGCGCCTGGCCGGCTCAGGTGGTGGAGAGACTCTTGATCTCAGGCTTGTAACTTTAAGCCCCACGTTGGGTGTAGACATTACTTAAACAATGGAATCTCAAAAAAAAAAAAAAAAGTCCCTAGCAATGTGGCCGGCACGTTCTCCGTGCGCGTTCAGGAGCTATGGGGCACTGGATTAATTTCATCGGATCTGCAGGGAAAAATCACAAGGAATGAGCCACCTTCATGCCTCCAACAGCAAAACAAAGAGATTTTAAGTCCTTAGCAGCAGATGGTAACTAAACCCATCACTGGGATCATTTCATAACGTATAAAATTACTGAATCACTATGATGTACACCTGAAACTAATGTAACACTGTCTGTCAATTATACTTTAGTAAAAAAACCAAAATGTAATTAAAGAGTCTTTAGTGGAAATATTGTTAAAGAATGTAATCAGTCAACATAAGCGCTGAGAGCCTCCTGCCAAGCCCCTGGGAGAAATGCTTTGGGAAATGAGGCTTTGAGATGTAATCTTGCTCCAAACGAGCTAACAGTCTAGCAGAGGAGATGAGACAAAAGGGGAAGAAGATCTCTCGAGGTGTGTGGGGAAAGCTGTGTAAACCCCCCTGCCCACTCCCTTGCTTCCCGGGTACAAAGAGCTGAAGTTTGCTGTATCACGGCTCACAAAAACTTACTGGTGTGCTTCCCAGCTTGAAATCAACCATGAGGACAGTCTGGATATGACAACGGGGCAAAAGCTGCAAATCAGGATTTCCTTGCCCTCTCCCTGCGAGCCAGTTTGCCAACACACCAGTAACTCCGAGGGCCAGAATAGGAAATCTCAAGGTCTCTTCCAGGGTATAGCCTGGAGACTGCAATTTCCAGGGACTCCTGGTGTGAAGTTGCACGGGAGCCGGACTGGCCAAGACCTAGGGGGCTCCCAGGGGCTGGCGCTCAGGGCGGGGCTGGGGAAAAGTGGCCTGGAATTACTGACCCTCCAGGTGAACAGGCTGCAGAGGAGCGAAGAGGTCAAGGGCCAGCCTGGACAATCAGGGCAACCAGGAGGACAAGCCCTTGGGCCTGGGGTCTGGAGGCCGTGGCGTGCCCGTGATGTCAGCGGCCAATGGCGGAGCAGGTGGGACCAGCGAGAGGCCAGGGAGGCCACTAGGGATGGGGGACAGCAAGAGGGCCCCAAAATACTCTCTTGACCAACACGAGAGGTAAGGCGTCTTTGCCCCCAGTCTAGGTCTCCCCTGGGCAAAGAAGAGGGTGGAAGTATCAGGAGGAGGGGGTCTTGGATTTACTGGGTTTTAATCTAGAGTTGATCATGTTTCAAACCAGAAGTGACTAACTTGCCTCAAGAGGTGAATTTTAAGTTTTCCCACCTTTGGTGGAAAATGTGAGCTCAGGGCTCAAGATGATTTCCGTTTTATAGGAATAAAGAATGTCTTTGTACATCTGAGTCTTGTGGACTTGTTACTAAAAAATTTCCAGCACCATTTGCTTTTGTAAAGCGAGCTGCTGAAATCACGACTGCGTGTAGCAGGAGTTTAAAGGTTTATTAAAAGAAAGGAAGGGGTTCAACAATGCCTATTATTCCTAAGTTTAGCACAAGCCTAATTCACTAACGTTTTTTCTAACATCATTTTTCTTTTCCTTTCCCTTTTCTGTTTTTGGAGCTGTGGAGTGGCAGCAGGATGATAGAGAGATGTTCGTGACCTTCCTCAGATTTCAACAAGGGCTGGTCTTTAATCAGGAGCCTCATCTAATAACGGAGGGAAGTGCACCTTGGAAGGAGGACCCCTTTGCCCAAGGCTACTCTCTTAATTATGAGGAGAGAGAAGGGCCCACCCCAGGTCCTCCCCTCTCAGTCCTACTGCTTCTGTGTTAGAGAGAGCTTGCAGATACGTAATGTTGGTAAGTGAATTTGAAATTCCAGTCGGACAGCCCTGATTGCAAGGTTAGCTTTTCTTTATCTTTTTTTTTTAGTATAATTAATCTTTTTATTTTTAAGATTTAAAAAAAAAATTATTTGACAGAGAGATCACAAGTAGGCAGAGAGGCAGGCAGAGAGAGAGGAAGAAGCAGGCTCCCTGCTGAGCAGAGAGCCTGATGCAATGCGGGGCTCCATCCCAGGACCCTAAGATCATGACCTGAGCCGAAGGCAGAGGCTTAACCCACTGGGCCCCCTAGGTGCCTCTGAGGTTAGCTTTTCAAACAAACTTGTGAGAGACTAAAAGCTTTTTCTCTCTTAGGATAAAGTTTCTACTGAAGTAAAGAAGTAGGATTTAATTACAGCCCAGAGCTGCCCTTAGAGGTTCCCACAGTTTGGAGTCTCTTTTTTTTAAAAATGGGTACCATATTTAGTTTTTGTTGTTGTTTCATTTAACTTTTTAGATGACTAAAATAGTATACATCCATTGGGAAAACACAAATAATATGGACAAGTATAGGGTCGAAAGTCAAACAATCTTGACCTCGACTCCTAAAACTCTCTCCCCAGACAGTTTGGCGAAAATAAACCACCCTTCCTCCTGCAGTGCTGGTGATTCGGACACAGAAAGCCAGGGCTAGGCTTTGCAGGCGGGGAAACCACCTTTTTAGGGCTGGATGGCTTCTAGCTATGACAAATAAATTAAGGGTGTTAAAAACCGCCCAGAAACAGAAGCCGTAAAGCATCTATCTCTCGGGTCCGCAGGCTTAATTGCCCCCAGTTGCTGACCTGGCTGGATATCCCCTAAGACATGATTCCCAAGCTGTAAGGAGTCATCACAGGTTTGGCAAGGGCTTGTTCAAAATCTCACTGAAAAAAAAAAGAAAACTTGTTGATAAATAGATCCAAATGTATTATATTTCATATTTTAAATATTTTTAAAAAATTTCTTTGACAGAGGAGTGCCTCTGTGGGTTAGGCCTCTGCCTTCAGCTCAGGTCATCATCTCGGGGTCCTGGGATCGAGCCCGGCATCGGGCTCTCTGCTTGGCGGGGAGCCTGCTTCTTCCTCTCTCTCTGCTAGCTGCTGTGATCTCTCTCTCTCTGGCAAATAAATAAATAAAATCTTTAAAAAAATTTTTTCTTTGAGAGAAAGAGAGAAAGCACACACAAGCAGAGGTAGGGGGAAGGGGCAGAATGAGAGGGAGAAGCAGGCTCCCTGCTAAGCAAAGAGACTGATGAGGGGCTTAATCCCAGGACCCTGAGATCATGACCTGAGCCGAAGACAGATGCCCAATCGACTGAGCCATCCAGGTGCCCCTATATGCTGTATTTTAACACACTGTTAACTTATATTGTCATGCTAACTCCCTCTTGGCTTGGACACCTTCAGAAAGAAGTTTCCTTCATTCCTGTGCACACATGCAGGATTTAAACTTGTGTCACTGTAAGGAAAGTTGTACCTTTGCGGTCTTCAAAAAAAAATACAGCCTATTTATTCCTTTACGCAAATGGGACAAGAGGGTACAATATTACTCAGGAATACAAAGCAGAATATTTTAGGATTTGGATCCTGAGGCTGGTAGCGTAGATTGCGAGCCTGGGTTCTGGAGCTGAGCGAGCTCTGGTCTGAAGAGCTTCCTGTGTGGTCTGGAGCAAGTCACTTAACCTCTCTGAGCCTCTGTTTTCTCACCTATAAAATGGTGATGTTATAAAATGTATCCATCTTCTTAAAAGTCCTTTGGTTGTTTCTGCCACTGGGTACTTCTCTATGGCTGTCTTTCTGTTTCCTAACATCTAATAATTTTTAATGTCAACTATCCTTCCACTTATCCTTCTGGTCTTTCTTCCCTTTCTTTTGGCAGCCCCCACCCTCAGAAATCTTGTTCATTTCTTAAGAAGAGCTCAGGTCTTTGCCTCCTGACACAAAGCCATAGTATTTTCGCGTATGTCTAAAATGTCATCAGGACCCTTCGTTAAACAGAGTCCCCGCCCAGCCTGCCCGCAATACCGAGTGCCTGTCAGCAGCTCATAACAGACAGTGCTTCCCTGAGCCCCTCACTCTCTCGGGTGAAGTGCTCCCCTCACCAGTGCCTGTGGGCAGGAGGGAATGGCATAGGGATATATATATATATATATATATATATTGGATTTTTATTTATTTATTTGACAGAGATCACAAGTAGGCAGAGAGGCAGGCAGAGAGAGAGGAGGAAGCAGGCTCCCCGCTGAGCAGAGAGCCTGATGTGGGGCTCGATCCCAGGACCCTGGGATCATCATGACCTGAGCTGAAGGCAGAGGCTTTAACCCTCTGAGCTACCCAGGCGCCCCAGCATGAGGACTTCTGACAGAAACTCTGCCATCTGCCTTGGGAGGCAGAACGGCCCCATAGGTTGGTTTTATAAGGAATGATGTTGAAACTGTCATCTTACAAATTCATCCTACTGAAATGTCGCTCTTAACCCTTTTACATACAGGGTTCCCATGTTGGGAGTTCACTAGAAATAATGGGGATCTGTCCATAAAGAAACATTTGACAAATGCTGACTTGGGGATTTTCTCCTTGCTCCCTGTTACTCAGAATGGAAACGGTTTCTTTCATTGTATTTTTCCTTTTGAACCACTAAGAGTCTTTGTTTTCTTTAGTATTTCTTTTATTAAACTTTTTGTTCTCTCTCATGCTCTGAAACTAGCAGAATGCTCTCATTCTGATATCTGAGGCCTGTAGACACCTCACGTTTTCATTTCCCTCAATCGTAGCAAACTTTTACTGTCTCTCCTGTCCATAAAATGCTATCATGGGCGGCACTTGCTGGCTTTATAATGACCTCTGACAACTGACTGTTCTGGATGCAGAGAGGATAATTTTCTTGAAGTCAGCACCCTTTACAACTGTCTACTGAACAAAATCTTCACTGGATGGTACCAGAGGTACAGATTGTTGTTTTAACTAAAACAACCTAAATTCTAGGTATTTCCTCCAAATAAATTCAAACTTATCAACTGCTTGGGGGAAATACATTAATTATAAATATAAAACATAAATAAAGAGACTCTTTAAGTCTGGAACTATTTTCTCTAGGCCAATATGAAAAATTGAGCTTTGGATAATAATAATGATTAAGTTTCCTGAAAAAACCCGTAATACAGCATTTGAACAACCCCCATGATCTACAGTATATAGTAGAAATCAGAGTATTCATTCCAAATTGTGTATCTTGAATACTCAAAAAGTATTCTTTTTGAATACTTTGCCTCTTTGGAAATAAACCTATAGGAAATAAGAAATAAGCCTATAGAAAAATAAAAAAAAGAAACTGGAATGCCTGGGCTCAGTTGGTTAAGCTGCCTTCGGCTCAGGTCATGATCCTGGTGTCCTGGGACAGAGTCCCACATCCGGCTCCTTGCTCAGTGGGGAGTCTGCTTCTCCCTCTGCCTGCCACTCCTCCGCTTGTTGCTCACTCTGATAAATAAATAACTCTTAAAAAAAAAAAAAAAGAAAGAAAAAGAATTTTTCTTCAAAACTACACACACAGAGACACTAGAATGTTAAGAGGCACAGGGCAGGGATTTTTGTTGGTCCTGAGCTCGGTTGTATCCTCCATGCCTAGAACGGGGCCAGCACATAGTAGGTGCTCAATACATGTGTGGCAAATGATCACTTTAACAATAAAATTTAATTAGAAACTTAAGCAGTTGCAAGTATTTGGCATAAATGGACCCTGAAAACAAATAGAATAAACCTAATTTTGCTTTTCCGTTTATAGTTTGCGACTATTGGGTTAAGACGTAGCCAAAGACTCCAACTGAGAAACAAGTAATTGGATATATTATAATATATAAATGTAATAACATGCCTATCAGATGTCATTTCAGTCTATAGACAGTAGCTTTCTCATCCTTGCTTACAATCTTAAGGTCTACTATTGTCTAATATCCCTTTAGTTTCAAGTAATGGAAAGCAAACTCCAACTAAACCAAGCAGAAAACAGGGGTTGGAAGTTTGTGGGAAGGATTCTGGGGTGGCATTGGGCTTGCAGAACCACCAGCTCAAGGGATCTCAGGAACCAGAAGGTGAGTGTTGGCCATCAGGACTCTGTCTCCTTATGAATGTCTGCTGCGTTCTTTCAGAATGTTTTCCATGGCATTGGAATCAGGTTGCCAACATCCGCAGGACTCCTCCCGTCTTACTTCCTCTCCTGAGACGAAGTTTGCTTTCCCAGCTCCCGTGAGAAAGATCCCAGAGAAGGATGCCAGTTGGTTCAGCTTGGGTGACACTCCCAGCTCATGGGCCATTCTGGGTGGCTAGGAAGCAAAGGAGACTTTGGCAGCTTGTCTTGAAAGCATGTTTGGGGACAGTAGAGCAGTTCCCCAAAAGAGTGTCGTGCCTTCTCAGGTGAGAACATACTTTGTTCATAATGAAAATTACAGCCCTCATGTGAAGGCTTCCGAGAGACACTGCCTTCTGCGGTTTGGCCCTGCAAGGCTTTCCCTTTCAAATTCTGGGTTCCCAACAGTCTGTTACTTAAGGATTCTTGTTTCCAGGGACCAGCTGAATGAGTAAGTTGTTCAGCCAAGAGCTGCATTATTAAAATAGGATGGTAACAGTTTTATCTGAATTAAAAATGCAACACAATATTAGTTATCTTTAAGAAATCAAGACACGGGGCGCCTGGATGGCTCAGTGGGCTAAGCCTCTGCCTTCAGCTCAGGTCATGATCCCAGGGCCCTAGGATAGAGCCCCACATCGGGTTTTCTGCTCAGCAGGGAGCCTGCTCTCCCCACCCCCCGCCCCCGACCTACTGTGATCTCTGTCTGTCAAATAAATAAAATCTTTAAAAAAAAAAAAAGAAATCAAAACACTTTCACCATGACTTAAGAAGGTTAGGATTGGGGCGCCTGGGTGGCTCAGTGGGTTAAGCCTCTGCCTTCGACTCAGGTCATGATCTCAGAGTCCTGGGATCGGGCCCCACATCTGGCTCTCTGCTCAGCAGTGAGCCTGCTTCCCTCTCTCTCTGCCTGCCTCTCTGCCTACTTGTGATCTCTCTCTCTCTCTGTCAAATAAATAAATAAAATCTTAAAAAAAAAAAAAAAAAAGAAGAAGATTAGAATTACCTGATGGACTGAGGAATAAAATTTCCTCCATTTCCCAATTGGAAACTCAAGCAAGATATCCTCTGTCAGGCCTCAGTTGGTGAGGGCCTGGGCTGCTTCTAGACTAGTACATTTTACATTAAAAAGACCAGCATCTCATCAAAGAAGTACAGCCCACAGGCCAGTGTTCGAGTTTTGGCTTTATTTTATAAAAATACACAACTTAAATACATATGACACTCTCTATACAAGACATAAACAACTGTTAGATTTAACATTTTCAGTTACTTCAACAGAACACAAATATGCAAATTACCTCGTAAGAGCAAAGGGTATCGTTAGAGACTCTGCATTCACAGTCAGAGGGGACGATCGCCCTGCAGGATGCCGGACACTAACCCAGACCGTCCAACCTGCCGACAAGCCACTTCACACCAGGGCCTTTTTGGCACGGCTCAATATTGCACTGCTTGTTAGACACACTCTAATTTCCCCATGTCACAAATCTAAGCTTTTGTCTTCTCTAGAAACGTTTAACGGAAAAACCAATGTACAAACGTTACACTTGTGCTAATACCAAACATGAGAAGTGTGAACCTTTTTTCACTTTGCAAAAAAACTTGCAGTGGAAGGTGGGTAGCTCTCTTGTGCAGCTAAACTCATTTTCCAAAAGTTTTGCAAAAAACGTTGGCAGACTGAGTGAGCTAGGTGGAGTGCGGTGGGGAAGGGAGTGACATGCCAGCGCCCACGGAAAGTGCCTCTGAGGAAGGCGCTGTCCCTGTCACTGTCAGCGGCAATCCGTGCGCGGATCCACCCTTTCTAACTTGGGCCTCAACTACCTCCCTCCCCCTCGAGATTCTGTCACCGGTCCAGGAGGAAGTGTGGTCCTGACACAGGGCTGACGGGGGCTCCTTACTTACTCTGGCTTTCTTTCAGAAATTTAGCTGCCTTATCTATGGCTCTTGTAACTAGCAGTGAATTAGATACTGGTTTATGGGTAGAAAGAAATTATTTACCAGTTGGGAATTCGATGCACGAGAACACACTAGAGTGAGTTTCCTGAGGTAAATGTGAGCCTCAAGAAAAGCGTGCCAGCGACAGGATCTCCGCAGCTTTTCCTGGGTGGCAGCACAGTGCTTGAGGCCTGGACTTTGAAGTTCACAGGCTAACAGAGCCGAGGACACACGTGTGGGGAGACGCGAGACGACGAGGCTGCAGGAGAACTGCGGACAGGCGAGAACAGCAGTTCGGAAGAAGCCTCAAAGGGGAGCAGGGGAGAAGAGGACGGTGTATTTTAAAGTGCTTAGGTAGGACGGGCAATTAGTTAGAAATACCTCAAGGGATTTCTAACAAGCTTTAAAACTGCTCGTTCTTGATGACTCAGACATGGAAGTAATGGCTTTAATACGAACTGTTCAAACTTCTTATTCTTTCTTGAAAAACAAGAATCTCCATCAAATATTTTTAGCCAATGGAATGATTCTGCTAGTTGTTAATCTCACCAATGTATTTTGAGATCCTAACTGGCTGAAGGAATTTCATCAAGTTGAACTACAAAGTACATATTTGCACCGAGAATATAAATGTAATGCACAGAGGTCTACAAAGCTTTGTATTACATTAGTACCAAAAAACTTTGCATTGCAAATCATGCTTTATTATCCCTTAATATTCTACTCAAGGATTATGGCACTCGGACAAATTCCAGGACCCTGAAGCTTAACTTTCTTTCTTTTTCTTTCTTTTACATAAATGAAGTAGTTCATGGCCATCCTTAATATTAATAATGGTGTTAGGAACTGAGTTCTAAGACCTACAAACCAAAATCAGGCTAAATTTCCACAAGTCACTCGTTATATAGGAACGGAAGCACTAACAAATTCTGTTGTAACTGTTCATCGGCACAATGTAGTTGAATGAGATGACCAACCTGGTCTTTAGCAACATGATGAAAACTAGCACAGGCTCCATACAGGGCCACACACTCAGTGGGCTGTCATGTCAATTTGGGCTGACGCTACCATGCACAGTCCCTCGTTTCTTTGACTCTAGTTCCTTTACAAGAATAGACCCACATTTTAATTACTTTAGGCATGATGAAGGCCTTAAGTAAAATTTAAATTCAGAAGCACTTTGGGTTGGAGTTTTATAGTCCCAAAAGCTATTTAAAATTACAAGTCCAGAGGAAAATCCCCAGGAAATCATGTATTAGACTCAATTCGTAAAAAAGAAGCATTTTCAGTACTACCAAGATGAAAAGCCATACTAGAAAACAATGCTCTGGTTTCCTGACAACAAGCTCAATGCAGCCCAAGGGCAGACACACAAAGGGAAGCTGCTTTGGAGAGGAGAATCCAAAAGACTGCAGAGGGCTGGAATGAAACTGAAGTGGCTTTTCTTTTTGGGTAGGTGAATGCTATTTGGTGATCAATATGGGATAGCTGCTTGAAACTCACATTTTATGCACCTTAAAGCCCAATTAGTGCAGGGTGGTTGCAGCTAAAAGATGAGTAACGTACCAAGATTCACAATACAATGGGTCAAACAGCAAGACCAGTTCTGAAAGCTCTGGGGGAAGGGCCAGTCCTAACATACTTCATCCGTTCCGTGGGTATGGAGGAGACTATGGCAAGAGAATGGATTTCTGTACATTATATTAGCTTTCATAATCTAGAGTGTAAATATATTATTGTTTAGAACTATGGAGCCCAAGCAAAAATTAGAAATTCTTCCCTCACAGGCCTTAAGATCTCTCCCTCCACCAACACCCAAAGGATCCACACTGGACTCCAGTCAAGCAGGGCTTGTATGGGAGTACAAGTAAGGTGAAGCCTCGGAAGGGAGGATGGAAGAGGCAGTGGCCAAGAGCCAGACAATCAGGAGAAAAATGACAGCTGTGGTATATTTGTAAAATAAATAAATAAGGAAGAGAAAAGGAAAAGGAAGGAACTCAAGTAGGTAAGTGAAGAGGCCAGGCGGTAGAGGCGTGCCCCCGCGTCTCCTACCTACCTGTGGCAAAGGATGCAGAAACAAGAAAAGGCAGAAGCCTCATCCACAGGCTCTCTGAGGGGCATCAGACAAGTCCAAGCCAGGCTGGCTGTGCCCTTGGGCCTTGCCTCTGGCCTTGCCTTCGGGGATGCGTACACAAGCTCTAATGTGACCAGCAAGCACGTCTGTTGTGGGACCTGACTCCTGCTTCCTGGGTGCCCGATGCTCCCTACTGCTACCGGCATTGCTTCCGTGGCTGGAGAAAGGCCTCAGATCCAGGGGCAAGACGAGCAACAGCCAGTGTTCCAGAACTCGTGGCTGCCACAGCCTTTTCTCTCCTAGGACTAGCCTGTCTCTCCCCCTGGTGGCTGGAGAAGGGGACAGAGTGTAGGTCCACAAAGGACTGCTCAATTTGGAACGGTATTACCTTGATTCACAAACTTCCAAAGGGCCCTCCAGAGTTCATTAATTATAGAAGGATCAATGGTTCAAATCCTACTAAGGAACTCGTAAAAGAAGTGACTTGCGTGTGAGGTCCCACCACACTTTTGGGGGTTTTGTTACCATTTCCTTCTGTATCTGCTGTCTCCTTCTCCGATGAACTTTACAAAAAAAGAAAAAGAAAAGCGAAAGGTCCCCCTGCGCCCCTTCCTCCCTCCAGAAACCTCCTGGACTGTCCTGAGTCAAGTGCGTGAGGGACGCTACCATTACCGAGCTCACAAATGAAGGAGGAACAAAATTTGGATTATTTGGAAATAGGAAAGAAACTGTACGTACAAGTGGCGCTTGGTTGTCTTCACTGCTCTGTAAAATGTCTGAAATGGTCACAGGCACCTGAATTTCTAATTTACAAATGACAACACAAAAGAAAAAAGCAGTAAGATTTTTGTGGAGAAAAAAAAAGAAAAAAAACCCATGGTGGTTATTTCACTTCTAGGGACAGTCAGTTTATACTTGAGGGCTGCACTTGTCTTTTTCTCTGACTTCCTACTTGATGTTCTTCAGGAGGGCTGTCCGGGCATTCACCACCGCTTTGAAGGCATCTTCACTACCAGGCGCCACGCACTTGTCGGGGTGAAGCAGCACAGCGAGCTTCCGATAGGCTTTGTTGACTTCATCCCTAGGAGAAAGAAGCCAAGCTCTATGTCAGCGACAGGGTCAGCCCCCGCCCACGGCAGTTCGGTGTCCGGACTTACATCATATCTCTTGCATTACTACCTTTTCTCAAAAGTGGGACTAAAGGACTCGGAAACAAACAATAAACAAGTAAATAATATGTTACAGACAAGTAGAGAAAGAAATATCATGTGGAGTACCGAAACACCAAGAAAATGCCTGGTAAAAGGAGGATCCACGGAAAGGTCCTTGGCACAGAGCAGGCATCCAGCAAATCTTTGCTGTCTGAAGCGATGAGGGCACGGGGTGATCAGGAAGGGCCTGTGGGGTGGGGTTCTGAAGGAGATGGGGAGACACTGGGCCACCGGGAGAGAGCCGGCAGAAGCGAGGAACTACGAACAGCATGGCCGTGGCATGAAGTTCTGTGAGGGCACTGCTGGGGGTAACAAAAACAAAGTTGGCCAGGAAGCACTGACCAATAAGGGAGGGGCCTTGAAATCAAAACAACAATAAAAAAGTAGACTTGATAAACAATGACATCAGTAAGTGTTTCATGACAAAAAAAGGTGCTGAGAAAGCTGATTTTCGAGGTTAGGAGATTGTTACGAGAAGCCAAGCACAAGTACAAGAGTCTGGATCAAGGGAGGCTAAGGGATGACACACAGGAAGAATCGGCAGAAGCAGGTGACAAGCTGGACATACAGGTCAAGGAGATGGAAGAAAAGGGGTTGAGATGAGTTCCAGGGTCAAGGGGATGCTAAGCCTCAGGGAAGATGGTGACACCATTGACCAAGAAAGGGACGCTGCACATGGGGGTACTGGAGAGCTCCAGCGAGCTCCTGAGACCAAAGAAGAAAGAAAAGAGAAGGGGAACATTACCCATAAAGGAAAGGGGCAGTAAAGTGAATCCCAAAGACCAGGAGAGCTCCGGGAGACCACCTCTCCCTGCTCTTCATCATCCTCTGGTGTTAGGCCTCCAGAAGCTTCTAAGTATCCAGCTCCTTCCCTGGTCAGGTGTAGTTCTGTGTGTACCAGATAGTTTTATTTCCCACCTTCTTTTTGTAATTCAGGTTTCCAGTTATGCTATTAGCCTGGATATGGCACTTTCCCAAACGCTCTAGTTTTTCTCCTTTATGTTTTATCAGAAGGATTTCTACTCGGCTCTCCGAATTAGAGAGATGGTCTGTGATTGTCTTGCGGGTGATGGAAAATCTTGGGTGTCTACTTGGAAAGACTGAGGTCACAAGGCCATGTTCATAGTTCTCTAGGCTTGGGCATGTATTCTAAGGCTTTTTCTGCTTTCTGCTCTTAAACAAACCCTGAATTCTCTTATTCTCCTTCATTTTTTTTTCTTTAAAGATTTATTTATTTATTTAACAGAGAAAGAGAAAGCGACAGAGGGAACACAAGCAGGGGGAACAGGAGAGGGAGAAGCAGGCTTCCCGCTGAGCAGGGAGCCCGACGCGGGACTCGATTCCAGGACCCAGGATCATGACCTGAACTGAAGGCAAACAGCTAATGACTGAACCACCCAGGTGCCCCTTGAATTCTCTTGTTCTAAAATATGCATGGGGCTTTTTTACATAGACAATTCTGATATTAGCTAACAAGAATCATATTCTCCCTCTCTGAAGAAATCTGAATTGCCAGAATTCTTCACCAAAATAACAATGTATTAACAAATACATTTACAAAGTAACAAATACATTAATTCTGCTGAAGCTGAAGATTTTCTTAAAGTTCAAGAACAGTAAACATGATACTGAACAAACATTAAAACTCTTTATAACTTCAAAACACTGTTTCTAGGTTCTGTTCAAGTGAGCTCACTGACATACAAAATTAGTTCGATCGACCCAGAGAGAGGTAAGAGGAGCACATGTTTATATTGGTCAATGAGAGAGAACTTGTGGAAGTCCTGTATATTTTGGTAGATTCCAATTAATACAGATAGTAAATAAATAAGGAACCTGAAGTTTCTTTTTCCTTAATAAACACTGTACTAAGTTAATAAGTTTCTTTCTTTTAGAGCCAATCTCCCTTGGAGGTAAACAGAAGATGTTAGAATGAGACTATGGAAATCCCAAAGGACATTTAAAAGACACCAATTAACTGTGCTATTTACACAAGATCATCTGAAATGTTCGTGTGTTTAAAGCCTTCTCTGTAAGGCCTGGCAAGTCGAGGCGACCAGTAACTGTGTTCTTCTTCCCCTGCCCTCTCGCCTTCTGGGCCTGAAGACAGACTAGGAGACCAAACTGGAAAAGAGAAACTTAACGCCACTGGTATCAACAAGATGTTTCAACACGTACTTTTGTGTGCGTGTGTGTGTGTGAATCAAGGTGACAAAGTAGAAAGGGACAAGGTTGGGGAGGAAAGTTATGGTGCAAAATAAAAAGACCTGAGAACGCTTACAATTACAATAAAAATCATAATATGTATAGTAACAGAAGCATCCTGTTGTTAAAAGTTATATAATCATACCGAACAAGGATTTATTCTTGCACAAGCAACAAAGAATAGTGATTGTATTTGTCTTCCTCCCAAATATTTCTTTTGGCTAAAGATAAAACCATTTAACATAAATTCATACACAGATGAGGACCTAGCAGGATTCTGAGGGCCATAGAAAGAGACAGAGCCAGGCAGACACACAGTGTTCAAGGTCAAGAACCAATTCTACCACTAACTCCTAGGGTCCTTGAACATGTGTTTAGTCTCGCCGAATTCCAGTTTTCTCATCTATAAAATGAAATGTCTGGAGAAGCTGCTAATATCCTTTTCCTCTTCTAAAATTCTATGATTTAAGATTTCTCTTTTGTAGGGTATTTTTTTAAGGTTACATTTGCTTCAAGGCTCCTATTCAACACAGACAAAAGCAGAACACACCATTACCGAAAGTATTCATGCAAATACACTGCAGAGCTCCTTCATCAGGCCACTGCGTCCTCTACTTGTTTCTCTGGCATTCAATTAATTCACTGAAGAAAAGTTATTACATAAGCTAATGCATTTCCACACATCTTCATATTTACAGTCAATGACAAGAAGATATATCAGACCTACGATGTTGGCAGCTGAGTTTTTCCCCAGGACAGAACTTGGAACGAAGATCCTAGAGCACCGCTTACCTTGAGGCCCCAGGTTTGACTCCCAACATGTCCCAACTGTCTTTACTGTTTCGAATTCTGCGAATGGTGTCTGCTTGTTCTTTGGTGAAACTAGCATTGCTATTCGTGATAGGACGTTTCCCTCCATTTTCACATAAGTCAACTATGGATACATAAAAGGTCTGCAAAAAGAAATCATCCCAGAGGAGAACTGATTTTATGAAAATAGGAATTTCCTTTAAGCATAACTTAAAGAATTTTAATATATTACAATAACTTAAAATTCACCATAAAGCAAATATATAGTTTGGAAGGTTTTTTTCTTTTATCTTATATGTATGTTTATGTGTATATGCACAAAATACACACGCTTGTGTATTTTTTTAACACACAAAAGTATAAGGAATAAACTTTAAATGGCTCATAATCTTCCTCTCAAATAACACTCTTGAGGTGAAAAGGTAGTAGGTGAACACTGTTAGAAAAATTCAAATAGTAAATGAAAGTGTAAAATGAAAACTGTCTTCCTGCCCCTCAAGTTCCTCTCCTAAAAGTAACCATTGTTAATATTTTTGAGTATCTTCCCAGAAAAATTTTCTATCAGAATACCAGTATATCAGGGCACCTGGGTGGCTCAGTGGGTTAAAGCCTCTGCCTTCGGCTCAGATCGTGATCCCAGGGGCCTGGGATTGAGCCCCGCATGGGGCTCTCTGCTCAGCAGGGAGCCTGCTTCTACCTGCCTCTCTGCCTATTTGTGATCTTGGTTTGTTGAATAAATAAATAAAATCTTTAAAAAAAAAAAAGAAAAGGATACCGGTATATCCATCCCTACACTAAACACTGACATAAGAGAAAGCAGATTAAACATACTGCTTAGCTCCTCAAACTTTTTCACATAAAAATACAGAGGCACCTGGCTGTTTTAGTTGGTAGAGTGTGCAACTCTTGATCTTGGTGCTGTTGGGAATAGAGATTACATTTAAAAAAAAAAATCTTTTAAAAAAATATACCTTGGACTCTTTCTCTAGAAAGTGCATATAGACACTTTCCTCATCCTTTTTAATGACTGTTCAGTATTTCACTGTGACTGTATCTTAATTTATTTAACCAACTCCCTATTTCCCCAACTGACAAGTCAATTATTTCTAGGTGTTGCTATTACACACAGTGCTTTAATGAATACTCTGTGTGTGTGTGTGTGTGTGTGTGTGTTTGCACACTTGTGGAGATGCTGCTTTCAGATAAATTCCTAAAAGGAGAAGTACTAAGTAACAGTGTAGAGGCATTTAGATTTTTGATTTTGACAACTGTCCTACAAAATGTGTCGGTTTACACCATCACAGGGTCCAACACTCTATTTCTCTGTCTCCTTGTCACTATGGGGCATTCTCACACAGCTTCACTTTTGCCAAACCTATGTGTAGCACACAGTTTGGATTTAAAGTTTCTGTAAGTGAAACTGAGTGTCTTTTCATATGCTTAGTGCCTTTCCTTTTTCTCTAAATTGTTCAGATTCTTTGCCCATTTTTTTGATGTTTTTCAAAGCGAAAACTATTTTTTGATCCTGCTCATAGTTCAGTTACTATTGTTGGAAAACTTTGCTCAAAAGTCTCATTTAATACACTAGACATCTCTTCTTCCCTCCATCTCTTTTTTAATCTCTCTTCTTTTTCAGATATGTCTATAATTCCTGTCATTGTCCAAAATTTTTCCATTTCTCTTAGACTCCTCCTTCTTATCTCCAGTAATAGCTAATAGACTTGACAACCTAAACAAGAAGGCTGATTTGTGAGCAGGGTGCCAAAGGAAAAGCCACAAGATAACAAGACAAAAGAAGAGTTAATGTGATTAGTCTGTCTTACTCTGCTCACAAAGTGCAAAAGACAAAACTAAGTTCCTTTCTGACATAGTGTCTAGAAGTGTATAGGAAACAAAGAAAATATGAATTAAATTGAGTCAGCAGGAAAGCACTGTTTCTAAGCGTTTGCTTACATAGTTTTTTTTTTTTTTTTACATTCCTTGTTAGCCTGTTTTTAAACAGACTGTTTTATCCCTGAGTGCTACCCAAGATTTATCTGAAAGGATAAAAGCAACCTAAAAGTCATCACAGTTCACTGATGTTTGCTTGTGTTCTGTATCAGTAAGGTTTTCTTCTAGTTTATCAGTTAAACTAAAATATAAACCCCCCCAGATCTCTGAGGACACAAGCATTCACTGGTAGCACACATGGTTTAGAAGCGCCAGCTGTGGTGTGGTGTACAAAACAGGAGAACTGAAGTCAAGGGTCTGTTTACATTCCACGTCTGAGTTCCAGCCATGATGGAGTGACAGGGACCGGGCTAGAACTCCTGCCATAAACTACTATGAAAATGGACAGATAGAGCAAGAAACTATTTCCAGGTAGTGGACAACAGCAAGCACAGTACTGCCCCTCAGTTTCTACCTGGAGCCCATTTCCTGGCCATGTCACAGAGAGCTGGTCTGAGCAGTCCCACAGTCCCACTGAATGAAAGAGACAGAGATCAGAGTTTAAGGATACTGAAGGGGCTGGAATCTGCAGAGCAGGGCATTGGAGAGGAAGGAGAAAGGCAGGATTGGGCCCCAGAAGTCCATGTGACGGTTCCCCACTGATCTGTAGCTGCGGCCCAGGCTATAAATGCACCGGGTGAGATCACCTGAGGTTGACCATGGGATTGAGAAGAGAACCAATATACTAGAAGTCTAGTGGTGTTTTGGAAAGAGGCATTCCAGGAACAGTACAGTCTGACCTTGCTAGAGTGCAGACATTGCTTACTATTTCATTGGTATCCTGAGTATCTAGCTGAGATACCATAGAAAGACTATGGCTTGGTAGTAAACTCATCCTGATAAAACCGAAAACCAAGAGCTGACAAGGTCTAAAAGGAGACAGAATTTGAAGGTTGAGTTCTACCAGATTTGAAGGGCTTAGACAACAATTTGGGCTTCCTTCAGATCCTTGCTATGAAAGCAAAAAACCAAACCCATGCAAATTCAATGTAATCTGTTGGTAACTGCCCGCTGAAATTAAGAACCAATATTCTGCTGAGGAAAATAAAGAATCTAGAGCCTCTACAATGCATTATTCACAGTGTCTTGGTATTCAATCAAAAATCACTATTCATACAAAGACACAAGAAAATATGATCCATAGTCAGGTGAAAAAAAAGAAAAAAAAGCTGTCAACAGAAACTGGGCCCAAGATGATTCAGATATTGGACCTAGTAGACAAAGACTTTAAAGGAGCTATTATAAATATTTCAAAGAGATAAAGGAAAACATAGTCTTAATAAGTGAACAGATAGAGAATCCCAGCAGAGAACCAGGATCTACACAAGAAAATCAAATCCAAATCCTAGGACTGAAAAGTATGGAGTTGAAAAATTCACTCAGATTTAAAAGCAGCTGAAAGTCAGACCAATAGAGACTATATGATCCAAAATATAGAGAAAAAGGAAAGAAAAATAACATAGTCTCAAGGACTATGGGACAAAAAGAAATGGCCTAATACACATGTAACTGGAGTCCAGGAAGGAAATGAGTGAAAATAAACTAAAAAAATTTTGAACAAATGATGATAAAAAACACCTACTTAGCTCTCCGAGAAACTCAACAAATACCAAGCAGGATAGATATAAGGAGAATCACATCTAGTCACACAGTCCAAAGCCAAAAGCCAAAGATAAAGAAAAACTCTTGAAAGTGGCTAGAGGGGAAAAAATCCCCAACACATTATGAACAAAAAACCAAGAGTACGAATGGGTACTAACAACTCATGAGTTGCAAGAGAGGCCAGAAGAGAATGGACTACATCTTTCAAGGGCTGATAGAAATTTAATCTTCAACAGCTGTTATTTATACCCTTGGACAAGTCACTTCAGCACTCTTAGATGTTATAAAATCTGAAATGAGAATAAAACCTGCTACACACTAAATCTCAAATGAGATGAAACACGTAAACTTCTCCAGAATAGTAAAACACTACTCAAATGATCAAGTACTGTTACTGCACATAAATAGGTACAAACTCACACAGGTTCATGTACTCAATAGAACAGGATGTGGCAAGCCAACATCAACCTTATTTGGTCTTGAAACAGAAGCTATGATGCCCGATTCAAACTGTCAGCCAAGGATGAAACCTGTCTTCTAATACGGGCAGTGACACCTTAAGAGAAAGAAATTCAGCATAAAAGATTAAATAAAATCCCACTCAATAATTAAGAACAACTCTTTAAAGTATAGCTACATTATTTGAAATGCTAAAAATTCCCAAAATATCAAGATATATTCAGAAGAGAAAAAATGCATAATTCATGTCACCACTTACTTCCAAATGTATCTGTAATCAAGAGTTGACTTTATAATTTACTATTTTAAAAAAGCCTTGTTCTGGGGGTGCCTGGGGGCATGGTTGGTTAAGCATCTGAATCTTGGTTTCAGCTCAGGTCGTGATCTCAGAGTCATGAGATCAAGCTCCACGTCAGGCTCCCTGCTCAGCTCGGGAGTCTGCTGGAGTTTCTCTCTCTCTCTCCGTCCCTCTGCCCCTCCTGCTCATGCTCTCTCTTTTTCTCTCTCTCTCAAATAAATAAATAAATAAATAAAATCTTTTTTAAAAAAAGGTCTTGTTCTGGGCACCCAGGTGGTTTAGTTGGTTAAGTGTCCAATTCTTGATTTTAGCTCAGGTCATAGTCTCAGGGTTGTGAGGTCAAGCCCGCATTGGACTCTGCGCTAGGCACAGAGTCCGCTTCAGATTCTTTCTCTCCCTCTGGCCCTCCCCTCTCCTTCTCTAAAAAAAAAAAAAAAAAAAAAAAAAAAAAAAAAAAAAAATAAATAACCTTGGCCCTTAAAATTATTCAAGATTAGTAATTTTTAAAAAATCACCATCTATTCAGGTTGCAATATGAGTACACCCTTCCATTGTCTACTTGGTGGATAAGACCTTATTTTTACGTGTGATTGGCGGGACTCTGCAATGCCAGGCTCCTATTCTCTAACTGTGCTCTTGCAATATAGGATTATATCAGCTACAGCAAGGCAATTTCGCCAAAGTAATCCTTCCATCTACCTATTCATGCAAATGTAACACCATTAACCAAAGGGAGTTCTCAAGAAAATCTTTGTTCTATTATAAGTAAGTATATAATAACAGTTGTTAAACTTGATGATCATCAGAAATCACCTGGAAAGCTTTTTCAAAATATAGATTCTCGAGCTCCAGCACAAGCACTAAGCTTCCAGTAGTTTTAGAGCCTGGAAATCTGTATTTTTAAGAATTTCCCAAAGTAATTCTGATGATCAGCCAGGTCCGGTCTCAAGTACACAGCAGGCAGATAGATACCACACACACACACTCTCTCTCTCTCTCTCTCAATCTTTTTCTCACCAGCTTCTGAAAAGAACAAGCTTATTCCAATGCGAAATTCCTATTACATTTTTGCTTCTCATAATTTAAACTAAAATTTGGCATGGTCAGCCTCGGAACAAACAAAACGATGCCAGCTTACCTGGAACATCTCATTGATTCCCTCTCCAGTCTGTGCTGAAGTTTCAAAGTACAGGAAGCCTTTGCTTTCGGCCCACAAACGCCCTTCACTTTCATCTACACAGCGGTGCTTGGTACAGTCAATCTGAAACAGAAATTTGGGGAACAGAGAGAAGACCCCAACCTTGATCCACTAGCACAGGCCCTGTGAGGTCTTCATCAATCTTTTACTGAGGCCAAAACTACTCTTACATGAACTCCAGCACCAGTATATACAATTACGAGGACCAAAGGAGACCAAAAAAATTGCCCATATTGAACACAGACTGATTTTCTGTGGCAAAATAACAAATGCCTGCTCCTGCACTTCCCACTTTATCCTCGAAGAAAACTGCTCACCTCAAATTCACCTCTGTGAAAGTTGGCTTCATGAGGTCTCCCACACTCAAGTCTGTTTTCCATTCCTTTCCATAATCCATGCTGCACACCTAACTACTGTCCCTTCTCTAATCAAGGCCAGAGTGTAATTATTAGGATCCCCTTCTCCTGCTCTGTCACTAATACCCTTCCCCATGTACAGCACCAGAAAAAAATGGATAAATACCCCAACATATGGGAATTTGTGTTTTTATTCTTTGTTTTAGGGATGTATGTTTTGAAAATCTGTTGATTCCTATAGCATAGAATAAGGATTTCTTTCTTTCTTTTTTTTTCATTTGTTCCCCAAAACTCAGAGCTGCACTCTTCCCATAATAGATCTGGAAAGTTGAGCATACAATGTCCAAAGCAGTTACCTTGTTGGCACACACTGCAAATACAATATTTTCCATGTTTCCGTGAGGTCCAAGATCCTGCTTCATCTCTGCCAGCCACGCATCTAGGGCGTCAAAGGAATCTTTCTGCCCAACATCATAGACCAGTATTACACCCTGTGTATCCTTGTAAAACTCATTACGAACCTTCACAGAAAAGAACAGATGTGCAAATTGGAGGTTTTGTGATTTTATAATATATCTCACCATCATTAACATAACAAAGGGCATTCTTTTGTGCATACATAGTATTTGCTATTGTATCTCAGTATCTACTGGTCTTTAGAGGACTTTTTATAAAATCAAAGTAACATGATAAGAAAAACCCTACGAGGACAAGGTCTTGTAATGAACGTAACATTAACATTCCCGCCTCAGCCCTTCTCACCTCCAGCTCCACTCCCTAGAGGCAATCCATCTTTAATTCTTGTTAGTAGATCTTAAAATAACACAAATTCTATAAAATAAAGCTCTTCTCAGGAAGAATGAAGAACTTCAGGCAAAAATGACACAAGCGTCAGCAAGAGTTATGGCCATTTATGTACCAGAGCCTGGAGCAGACTCCCTGGGATGCTGGGTAGAGCTTCCCTGACTCTAGGGTCTCCACACTAACTTCAGAACTCCAAAAGCAGAGCCCCAGTGGTGTAATGGCTCTAGAGTCAAACCTGGGGTCACTCTTACTTATTAGTTGTGTGATTTGGGGCAAGTCACTTAACCTCTCTGCATCCGAGTGTCCTCATCTATCAAATGGGGACAGTACTACTTCCTTCACGGGGTAATTCCGAGGATTATATGAGATGATGAAGGCAGAGCACCTACAGTGCCTGTGAAACAATGTCTATTTGCATCTTCTGCCTTCCTTTCTCACCCTCCTCTGATGGTCCACCTTCAATATTTTGGCTAGAAATGGCAACTCACTTCTGGGGCATATCTATAATTCCAGGAAGAGGCAGCACGAAGTATAGGGCACAAGAAAGTGGCAGAGGAAGGATCAGTCGAGTGGGTGCGTAGTAACATTGACAAACCAGGCGTTTCAGGCCAAAACTCCAGTAAGAACCTTGACAGAGGCCATGTATTACTCATTCGTCTCAGAGAGTCCAGTCTGCACATGCCCATACCAGTCTGTTGTAAGAAATGAAGTCTTCTTACACACATCAGGCACGAAATTTAGGTTTCTGAGTATAGACAGATGCCTGGGCCAAGACGGCAAATGGCTATTAATTTGTAGAAACAGAAGCAGTTATCTCCTAAATTAAAAGCAATTAAATCAGAAAGAATTGAAGTGATGAGCAGCAGGAGTCTTCTCCCCTCAGTCCTCAAGGTCCTCAGCCCACCTGCAGAAGTGAAAATGGGCCTCTGGCTTCTTCCCCGAAACTCTTGCTGCCTTGGCTCCCATACGCCACGCTCTCTAGGTTCTTTCTCATCTGGTCTCTTACCAAATCCTCCTCTCTCCATTGCTCCCACGCCAGCTGGCTGCTCTAATTCCCCTAATCCCACCCCAAACCCTCAGCCTTTCTTTTTCAATCCTTCCTTCCAACTCAGACAACAAAACCACCTGCATAATTTCAACTGGGAGAAGCTCCAAGGTGAGCCTTTTCATCTGTGCTTCCAGAGCTGCTTTTCTAGTTAACTCTAGACTCTCCCTGCTCAATGTCTTGCTGGAATCTCAAATCCAATATGTACAACAGGAAACCCTCCAACTTATTCCCTCCCAATCTTTTCCTTCCCTTGAACTTCTAGTGATGAAAGGAGCGCACCATTCTCTGAGCCGTGTGGATTGAAAGTCTAGTGTTCACCTTTGCTGCTTTCCTCTCCTTTTTCACTCTGCAGGTACAAACAATCCTCTGCCAGATTTCCTGCACCTGTCACTTCCTTTCCATTTCCATGTGCCAACATTACACTACCTCTTGACTACTACTGCAAGAATTTTCTAAGTAACCTCCCCAGCAACATAATACACATTACATATTTATCTTTTCGAAGCCCTGGTTCAAAAATTCTTTAGTGTTTCCCTACTGCCAACCCCTTAAATTTCAAATTCTTTTAACTGGTGTTGAAAGCTCTGATCAGTCCCCCACCGGCTTCCCAGTCTTATCCTCCTCCTACCTCCTGTCCTTCAAAGTGGATAATCTCTCATTCCCTAAACCTCCCCTGTGTTTCTCTAACTCCGTCTCGAAACAGACACCTCTTTATCTTTAATCTTTCAAGTTTAGCTATGACACTGCATCTTTCATGGAGTTTTTCCTGCCCCACACCTTATCATCTAATCCCGAACCCCTGCCAAACAGAATCTAACCCCTGTATCCCTGAAATACCACAGCCTTTGTGCTTCTAGTAGTGCCCATATTACTTCCTGTCTGGTGTTATAGTTGGTAGCATACACAGCTGCCTTTTCCAGTAGGCCGCAAGTGACAGGCATGTGTCTTGATATGTCTGTCTTTGTGTCAGCCAACAGGGCCTACCAGGTGTAAGTATTCAAGACATTTTAAATCAAGAAGAGCTGAATGTAGGGAATGTAAGCAGAAGTCAAAGAATTTCAAAGTGCAAATTATGCTATCCAGAGGGAGATTTGCGTGTAAATAGAGGTTTAGGCAAGCCTCATGGATTTCTCTTTCAACGGACTCAAGTTCAAGTCTGGGCTCAGCAACTGGCTACCTCTGTAGTCTTAAGTAAGTGGTTTTACCACCTCCAGCTTTGGTTTTTCCCATCTGTAAAATAAAAAAGGAGAAGCCTCAATGGTCCCCCACAGCTTTCTTACTCTCAGCTCCCAAGACAGCTCTCTGATGTTAGTCCTGGAAGTCTTGCAGCATCCAAAGTTTAATTAAATAGGATGCTAAGGGAATTGGGATTATTTCTTAGAGCAGGGATGGCAAACTTTCTAGCTTGTAGGCCACAGAAAGCTGTTAGTTTAATAGCACTCAGGCCTCAAGAACTTTCTACAGACTGTCTAACTCATACCAGCAAGTCCCAGAATGATGTGTGCATCAGTGGAAGCAAAATTGCTGTTAAGACACAGGCCTGGCATTCCCTCGCAGTCCTCTCTTTGACACTTTCCTCTGAGAGTGCTCTTTCACATGCTAAGCAGACGGGCCTCTCTCAGTAGGCCCTTTGGGTAAACCTGTTGAGAGGACAGATGACAGTAGTAGCTTCAATGGAAGACAGGCCGCCAGGATGGGGGGAAGCCAGGGATCATGACAATGGCTACAGACGCTTCACCCACTGTGTGCCGAGCAAAAATATACTTTGGTCAGTTTGGGCCTTAGGGAGAAGATGGCTTTGGTCTTGTCAAAAAGGAGGGTTTGAGCTATGGACAAGTAAATATTTGACAAAAAAGAAAAAATCGAAGCTATTCAGAGAAAAGTTACTTCAGAAGTGGTGATTTCAAGAAGCTTCTATTAATTATACTGTTATCTTTTTGAGCTGCTGGGGGGGAAAGCTATTGTAATTTCAATTTGCATTGATAAGACGTCCAGTGTCTAATGACAGAAAGTAAAGAACACTCAGTGCTTTTCACTAGACAATATCTGGAATGTTGTGCTCAGTTGTCATCTCCCCATTAGCTAACTAGAGGTTATCTACAAAGGATGTTGAGAAGCCTAGCTAGGGCAGGGCTAGAAAATATTTTACCTGAAAAGGAGCGGATTAACAAATTTTAGAAAGGTTCCATTGTAGAAGCACAGACTCAGTCTATGTTGTTCTAAAAACAAGCCCAAGATCAATAGTGAAAGTCAAAGGAAGGAAGCCTTCAAAAGGGAGTTGTTAATCTAGAGTTTTTAACAGTGAAAAGGATGAACTGGTGAGGCAGTATGACCTCATCATTAGAGACATTCATTCTCCAAACTATTACAGTCTGTACCACTCAAAACTATCCTGTGTATCACATCATCCCTGGATTCCCACCAATCTACGTAATTCTTACTTATCCATCAAAGCTTACTTTAAATGTTGCTTCCTTCAACAAGGCTTCCTGTCCTCCCAGATACTAGGCTAGATATTAAATGCTCCCAAGCATTCTGTCATTTGTTTAATATCCGTCTTCTTTGACATATTTATGTTCCATGAGGACAGGGACTGTGTATTACCAGCATCCAAACTGACACACTGGTATGCGGTGAATGAATGGCAGCCATCGATCAGGAAGGTATAAAGCATAAAAGCAACAGTCCTTTGAAATTTAAAATGTCTTATCTAAGTGTTTGAAACATTAGCAATGGAATTTCCTACCACTATCTAAGGGGATGGAACAAAAGACCAACAGGTTTCCATTCAGTTAAGGCTCAGAAAGGAAGCCACACCCACCAGCTAAATTCACCTAATTTTATACATGATTTGCATACTGGTAGTTTCTAATAACTCAGGATCTTTCCCTAACCCACTGACAATACTGGACGCAGATTTTCTCAAAAAGTCTTTCTTACCTCATAGAAGAAGGGATGGCCAGCCATATCAAAGATGTTAACTTTGATTTCTCTGTCTCTGACTTGTACCCTGAAATGTTCAAATGGAAACAATTCCAAAGAAGGTTATGGCTTCTGCATTCCCATTGAAATCATTTATGTCGTTTATTAATTTTAAAAAGGTATGTGTATGAAATTTAAAAGAGGCTTTCATAGTGCCTCTTCTTGAGAACAGATAATCATTACAACAGAAGCTGGTAATTTGGCAGATCATCTTGCCCTCCTTATTTTCAGAACACTGAGCCCACTGTAACATTAAACACCTTCATTTACCTTCAGCTTGCCTCAAGATACTTCAGTCCGTCCCCCTTAACTAACAAAAAAAAATACTTATGCTCATCAGTCATATCTATGCTACTACCATGGAACTAAGAAAACCGATGTGGGACAAGTAGGACTGAGAGGAAGGAAAACAAAATACTTTATTTCACTTAAGAAGACATCTTCATTGCTAGTGGTTATGCTGGGTTACCATGTAGAACAGTAACTAAAGTGTGTGATCTTCATTGAGCAGAAGCAAATCAACTTGTTTTCAAAAATTTTTAAATAGAGAAAAGAACAAAAAGGAAAAATAACAACCATTCATATTAGAATTAAATACTATTCAATGTGGTAGCATATTTGCATCTTTTATTTTTTTCCAGAAAAATCACTACTGGTAAATAAATTAATGAAGTATTTTAAGTATTTCAAACACTAAAAAAAAATACAAAGATGAAAGTTTAAAATTTATCCCAAATCCTATCACCCAGAAAAAAACCTTTGTCAATATCGATAAACATCACTACAGTCTTCTATGCATAGATATGACTGATGAGCAGAAGTATTTTTTTATAAAAATGGGATTATCCATTTTAAAATAAAAAGTATGAAATGTACTTGTTACTGAATTTAACAAAAGAAAAGGGAACTGAAGTGAACTAGAATTATTGAACTTTAAATACGTTTCCTCATCACAAGAAATATTTCCTGAAAGACCCCTCTAAGTTAAGAATAGGAATTATTCACAATAAATTAACAGGGTAGAATCATTATGTTTTTAAGTGACATGTTTCAGTTTGCACAACACTGACATGAACCCCTCCTCCAGGATACAAGGACATCGGTGCTTGGTCTCATTGTCCCTGTACGACCTCCTGGTTTGTTTATTGTTATTATCCCCTTGTCCACATCTATAATATCCACTTTCTATTCTGAAATCATAATTCCTACAGTTGTTTTATATTACTTGTAGACGTAAATTAAGCTAATCATTTCTTTATTCCTGAATTTTCTACCATATTTCATCAATTCCAAAATGCATATTTGCTTTCATTTTAACATCTGTGAAATCAGGATCCATCTTACAAAAGAGGATGTGAGAATAGCAAACAAAATAACAACAGAGCCTGAGAGCATCTGGAGAAGATCTGGTATAATAATTTATACTAGAAAATTTTGCCTTAAAGAGATAGCAGCTGACAGGGGATGTAACTAAAGGCCATAAAGTAAAAAATGCATTCACACATTGAAACTGAAAGAGGTTAATTTAATTCAGATGCCAGACAGAGGCAATTACTTTAAGAAAATTGGTAATTCATTACCTCAAGGTTGTGCTTTCCTAGATTATGGCCTGAAGACCACCTGTATCATTATTATGAGAGACTTTTAAAAATGCAGATTCCTGTGCCCCATCTCAGACCTGGCAAATCAGAATCGTGGTGGGCAGGTCCTAGGAATCTGCATTTTTACAAACTCTACAGGTAATTCTTCAGCATGCTGGAATTTGAGCTTCGCCATGTTGGAAACAGGGAGGATGGAATATGTATCTATTATTTTGTGGGATTCTTTTTTTTTTTTTTTTAAAGATTTTATTTATTTACCTGACAGAAAGAGAGACAGTGAGAGTGGGAACACAAGCAGGAGGAGTGGGAGAGGGAGAAGCAGGCTTCCCGCAGAGCAGGGAGCCTGATGTGGGGCTCAATCCCAGGACCCCGGGATCATGACCTGAGCTGAAGGCAGCCACTCAATGACTGAGCCACCCAGGCACCCCTTCCCTGGGATTTTTAAACTTGGAATACTAACTTTTGTCCGTCTCTGGAAGTAAAATTCACACTGTGAGTCTGAGATCTGCTGGAAGCCATGTAGAGGAAGATATAAGGTGGAGAGAGATGGAGCAAATGATCTGTCTCTATTCTGTCCCTGGTTCCAGCAATCTCTAAGCCCAGCATCCTTATAACTGGATTATGTGAATTTATTAATATCCTTTATTTATGCTTATTATCATTATTATTATTATTATTATTATTATTTTGCTTGAGCTGGTTTGACTTGGGTTCCTCTCAGTTATAGCCTCCTGATTCACCATGGGACAACCATCTTTCCCCCCAAAACTTTCAGCCCGAAATAGAAGAGTCTGTTGACTAAATGACCACAGTTCTATGGTGTAATATGGTAATACTCATTTCTTAGGGGAATAAATTAGCTACTTATATGGATTCAAAACAGAACTGCCTGAAACAGGATCTCCTGCCCTATCACTGATGAAACTCTGTGTCCTGAAGTACAGATACACCCACCCACCACTTCAGTCTACCTTCTTGAAAGCTGCCCTCATGTTCTAATCTTGCAAACTTCCTCTTCAGTCCTAGCTTACCTAATAATACATAGTTTTTGAGTATCTACTCTGTACAAGCACTGTACCAGGCATTTGGGGATGACTTATACTAATAGCCCCTTCTTCGTGGAGCTTATAATCTAGCAGGAGACATTTAACATATAAAAATAACGACATGTGGCAATTTATTTTAAGTACCATAAACAGCATAGAAAAGTTTAATATTTCTGTCATTTGCAACCAAAAAGAGTCCTCACTAATAAAGGAGCTTATTCCAAGACCTCATGGGAACAAGACCATTTCACATCTTGGAAAGTCTGACAGATGGAGAGATGCAGGGAAAGGACTCTTCAGGTAGACAGAATAAATAATGGCACTGAGACCAGAAAAATATGAGGACAGTGCTGTAGTGTGGAGGGAGGCTAAAGTGTGTAAAGGAATGAAACAAGAGGGAAGAAGAGGCAGCTTAGGGCCAGAATAGTAAGTCCCTGAAATTCCACCTTCCGGGAGAGTGCTGTGTACCTCGATTCTCTGCACTGGCAGTATTATTTACTGCTAAAGTAATCCTACCTCCCCAAGCTCAACCCACCCTGAGTCACGTCCAGATAAATCCCCACTTCTTCCCAGTTTTACTTCTCCCAGATCATTTTCTAGATACCAATAGGCTATAAAGATCATAAACCAATAAATGAGGTTGTCTGGGAAAATTTTCCACATAATATATATACTTTTTAGAAAGAATATCTCAAAATGCTCTACAAACACATTTGCTAATAGGACCTATTAATACAAACATGTGTATTAAAGGCACATCTGTCAGTTGAGTTTTACATTAACTTGCTCATTGCTGCAGACCCTATACCTAAGGGAGGGCCTGGCAAAAAAGAATGTGGTCAGTGATGAATACATTATATGATCACTACATTTCTGTAAAGGTCTTTTATTCCAATCTTTCCTGATTTATTTTCAGAGCACCTATTTCAAGACACATCATTTTATAGGAGTTCAAAGGTCTATGTAACTTACAAGCCCCAAAAAACAATGTACTTACTTTGTGACTCCATAGTCAATTCCAATGGTTGCAAGATATTTAGACACAAATCTTTTCTCACAGTATCGTTTTATAATACAGCTCTAAAAAGGTTAAAAAAAATGCAGGCTTTTAGTAAATACACTCTGGAAACATACAATATAGGAACAGTTCATCATGGTTTCTTCACTTACCACAGTGAGAGAGAAAGCATTTTCAAAGAACCAAAACAAATGATAAAAGTGAAAATTTTAAGAAAAGATTACTTAAAATTACTTAATTACTTCCCTAGCACCAAGCATGCTTTCAGTTTAGTTCTCCATCCTTGTGCTCTTTTCTTTTGAAGACTTACTCTTATGCTTTCAACAATACCACCAAAACGTTTAGCGTTGACCTCCCTTCTCAAAAGCACATCTATACCTTCAATACTAAGACTACTTTCTACTTGGGTGTCCTGCTGTTACCTCAAATTCGACATGTCCCCAAATGGCCTAATCCTATACATAAAAACAGTTCATCCTGCTGACATCCTGATTCTGTTAACACCACCATTTTCTCAACCCCGAGGATCAGAATATTAAAGCCACGTTTGATTCTGAGCCTTTCTAAACCTTCTGAAGGTTTCCTGCCTCCTTCTCATTCTAATTCCCACTTACATCTTTTGGGTTTAGATTCTCATCATCTACTAGACAACAGTAGGAAATTCTTTATTGGTCTTTCTGCCTTCCTTTTGTCCCAACCTCAGTCAATATGGCACACCACTGACATTTTTCACTTCCCTAACTCAAAAATCGTCAGTGGTTTCTCAGTGCCAAGTTTGAAACCCAAATTCCTTTGTCCTTTATTTAAGGTCCTCCATAATCTGGCCCTAATCTGCATTACCTGTCTGAACCCTTCTAATACAAACTCTCCATTTCCGCAAACTCCTGGACACCTGACTTCCTAGCTTTTGTCATGACTTACCCTCCAGTTGGAATGAGCTTTCTCCCTTCTTTCCAAATCTTGACTTGTCCTTTAAGGCCCAGCTCAAGCTCTGAGCTCCAGGTTTTAAGAGATCTTGCCTGCATCTGAACTCTTCCAATACTCGATACACATACTAATATACACACATATATTACACACACACCCCAGCAGTCATAAATGGCTTTGTATTGTAAGTTATCATTTCGCATGTACATACTCACATTACCTCTTCAGCTAGATGGTAAACTATTTGAGGACAACAAACGCTGGTATTTTACTTCTATCTTTTTGCTCAAGCCATTGAAATTTGCTCAGTGCCAGTGAAAACCAATTTTAAAAGACGTGTATATTAATAACAACTCTTAGCACTCATGAAACTTACAATTTACTTGGGAGTGCTAGTAACGGAGTTTATTTTGCTCAAATCCTTCCCCGATGAATGTTAACCTAAATTATATAGGACAGTTAATTTAAAAAGCAGTTAATAAGCTTACTGTGAACTAAAGGAAAAATTTCTTTGGAGTGACTACTGCTAAGAGGCTATACTTTTAAAAGCATTTTATAGCTGGAACGCACTTCACAAATATTTTCTCTCACAATAGCTTGGGAAAATGAATATAGCCTTTTTCTAAATTATTCATGAGATTAAGAGGCCTGGCAGTCCTTTAACTACAGTACACTATTTAAACACTAGTTATAAGTATTTCACAAGACACATATTTAAGTAATTGTATTAATAACCACTCCCTATTACATAAATAGGGCTCCTGGTCCTTAGACTCTTATAAGCTCTTACAAGTTAAATAACATAAATATAGAGAGAATGTTTTGCTCTCACTATTTTTCTTAAATAGATTTTTAGGTACTTTTCTCTTTTTACACAGATTCAGTTAAAATCTTAACAGGTTTGGGCCTCTGTTTTTAATAGAATTTTCCTAAAATTCATATGAAAGAACAACTATCTGGGAAGAACTAATCAAAATATGAAAAAGAGGAATGGGGCAGGATAATAGAAAGAAGAGGGAAGCTACCTTAATAGATATTAAAATACAGTCTGAAACCAATCAAGACAATATCATATTGGTGTAAGAATAGACAAATAGGTCAGTAGAACAGAAGAGAGAGCCCAGAAATAGATTCTATTAAAAGAAGAGAGTTTAAAAGTGACCAAGGTGATTATTTAAAGTTAAGAGGAAATGGGCAACTGGGTGGCTCAGTTGGTTAAGCAACTGCCTTCAGCTCAGGCCATGATCCCGGACTATCAGGACTGAGTCCTGCATCAGGCTCCCAGCTCCACGGGGAGTCTGCTTCTCCCTCTCACCTTCTCCCCTCTCATGTTCTCTCTCTCAGTCTCTCTCAAATAAATAAATAAAATCTTTAAAGTTAAGGGGAAAAGAGTGATTTATTTGGTAAAATGCTACTTACACAAGTTAGGCCTTTCTCTAAATACAGAATAATTCAGATGAATTTGTGATTTCAAAATTTAAAAATAAAACAACAAAAATTTCAGAAGAAAATGTGCACCAACACTTCTCGGCCCTTTGGTTAAGATCAAGTGCAAAAGAAATGTGCAACATATGTACAATCTTAGGAAAACATTTTCAACCAAGAAAGGAAACTCAAAAAACATAAAAGAAAGGACAGGAGTGTGGGGGTGGCTTAGCCAGTTAAACCTTTAGCTTCAGCTGTGATCCCGGAGTCCAGGGACTGAGCCCCTCATCGTGCTCCCTGCTCAGCGGAGAGTCTGCTTCTTCCTCAGACCCTCCCCCACCTAATAAATAAATAAATCTTTAAAAAAAAAAGGAAAAAAAAAAGGAAGGAAGCAAAGACAGGCACAACTGAGTATATAAAAAAATAGTAATAGGGGTACCTGGATGGCTCAGTGAGTTAAGCGTCTGTCTTTGGCTCAGGTCATGATCCCAGGGTTTTGGGATACAGTCCACATCAGGCTCCCTGCTCAGCGGAGAGCCTGCTTCTCCCTCTCCCACTCCCCCTGCTTGTGCTCCCTCTCTCGCTGTGTTTCTCTATCAAATAAATAAATAATTTTTTTAAAAAAGAAATAATAATAACAAAAGCAATTGTATGGCAAAATATTTGTAAAAAATATTAAAAGACAAGGACATATCCAGACAAATATTCATTACTTATATGACTGGCAAAAGTTATTATCTCTGATGTCCCTGAACCAGAAAAATTGATAAGACACATTATCCAATAGAAAAATAAATAGGGAATATAAATATACAGAACAGCAAATCCAAATAGCCAATAAGCATATGAAAAGGTGCTCAACTTCATCCGTAATCCATGAAATGCAAATTAAAGTAATAATTCTCACTAACCGGACTGGGAGTCATTAAAAGAATGACAACACCTGTGTTGGCAGGGATATGGGAAAAAGGGTACCTCCATACCATATTGTTGGTAGAAACACAGTTTTTTTTTTTAAATCTTTTATTTATTTATTTGACATCACAGAGAAGCAGGCTCACTGCTGAGCAGAGAACCCGATGTGGGGCTCGATCCCAGGACCCCGGGATCATGACCTGAGCCGAAAGCAGAGGCTTTAACCCACTGAGCCACCCAGATGCCCCGAAACACAGTTTTTTTAAGCAGAGTTGGCAATAGCTATGAAAATTTTAAAATATGCTCTTGAACTCAGCATTCCACCCCTGGAAATCTAGTCTATAGAAATTAGAAAACCAGTATTTACGTGTGTACACACACACACACACACACACACACACACAGGGACTATTTATTGCAACATTGTTTGTTAATAGGGGAAAAGCTGGAAATGACATGAATTCTCATCAACAGAGGAATGCTTGCATATTGTGGACTATATACAAATGAAAAAGAGTAGAGCTGTACCGGATTACTTGGAGGGATTATCATGTCTATTGTTAAGACAGAGAAGTAAACTCCAAGAAGTATATACAATATTGTAGAACATTTGAAAACTCAATTCAACTAATTTAACAGGAAAATATTTATTAAATTTGACTGGAAATCTAAAATTAGGGCAAGCTTCAAAGTTGGATGTTACAAAGAGTCTGACCCTAGAGGACACTGAGAACTGGACTGGGTCTTTGGAGTAGGTTGACTGCCAAGGCAGAAAGCTGAATCAGATATACACAAAGACCACAGAGAACTTTCAGGATTCTCCCATAGAGAAGATTAAGCCCTTGGAAATCCCCTTTTTCTTACTGAATTTCTAGAACCTCTAAAACAATGCTAAGTAATAAAGGAAAATAGCAAGTATCCTTTTCGTACCTAATTTTAATGGAAATAGACCTAGCATTGTACCATTTGCTATGATGTTTGCTGTTCGCTAATAATAAATATTGTCTTTCATATTTAAGTAGTTTCATTTTATTCTGATTCTGCTTAAAATTTTTATTAGGATTGACTACTTGATTATATCAAATGTTTTTCTAGTACTGAAAAAATTTTCTCCAGTAGTCAGTTAATGTAACAAATTATGTTGACAAACTTAATATCGAACCATGTTTGCATTCCAGGGATAAACTCTCCTTGCTAGTAGTGGATTATTTTTGATATACTACTGAATTCTATTTGTTGATATTTAAGAAATTATACATCTCTCTATACTTGTGAAATTGGCATATACTTTTCTGTTTTGATACTATATCAAGTTTTGCTAGTTAAGTTACCACGACTTCATATAATAAACTGGAGAGCTGTTCACCTTTTTCTTTGCCTTAAAATTATTTAAAGCTTAAATAAAGTTTATTCATGAAGCCATCTGATCCTGATACCTTTTAGAAGGATAAATCTTTTCATTGTTTTTCTAATCCTTATTATGTGTCTAAGGAATTGGATTTTCTACTTCTTTTTGAGTCAGTTTTGGTCATTTATATTTTGCTAGGAAGTCCTTCATTTCCCCTACCTTTTCAAATGTGCTTCTACAGAACTGGATGTAATATTTCCTAGTCATTCTTTTAATCTCTTCTAGTATATGATTATGTCTCCCTTTCAGTACTAATCTTGAAATTTTTCATTCTCTATTTTCTTCTTAAATAGATTTTTTAAGGCACTTTTCTTTATTAATTTTAATTTTCCAAACTTTCTTTTGGTCTATTTTGTGGCCTTTTCCTAATGTCTTAGGTATTAAGTTCCTTTTGAAATGAGATATACCATATTACAAAATTCACACTTTTAAGGTATACACTTCAGTGGTTTTTTGTACACTCACAAAGATGTAAAACCATTAAGTTCCTTTAGTTTTTCTCTCTCTCTTCTTTAGAAATGAATAAGATAATGTGTTTTCCTTTGACTACAGGTTTAATTTTGTCCTAAAGTTTTCAGTATAGACTCTCTTTACCTGCTTTCTAGTTATTTTGTCATTTGTTTTGATTTGCCCTTTAAGCCAAAGATTATTTACTAGGGTATGTCTTAATTTTTAACTTAAAATTGTTTATCTTTCTATATTTTCCAAATTCTTTAAAATGAATATGTGTTACTTTTATAAGTAAGGTGCTTTTTTTTTTTTTTTTTGAGAGAGAGAGAGAGTGTGTGAGGGGAGAGGAAGGGTGGCGGGGGAACAGAGAGAATCTTAAGGAAGCTCCATACCCAGCATGGAGCCTGACATGGGGCTCAATTTCATGATCCTGAGATCATGACCTGAGCCAAAATCGAGAGTCAGATGCTTAACCAACTGAGCCACCCAGGTGCCCTGGCAATTTTTTTTTAAGTTACATTTAAATCTTTGATTCACCTAAAATTCATTTTTGAGAAAGCAATGCAAGAGGAATCCACCTCACTCCCAAACAGTAAATAGTTGTTCCAGCAGTATTTATTAAATGGTCCCTACTTTCCTACCACTTTACTATATTTGTTATAAATTTCCTTATGTGTTTGGATTTACTTCTAGACTCCAGTCTATTCCACTGATGTCTCTCTATGTCCTTCTCAGCATCAATAGGAAAAACTTGGTAATTTAAAATATGTTTTATTATCTGGTAGTGTTTTCTTTTCTTTTTTATTTTTTTCAGTTTTCTTAGTTATTCTTACATTTAATTTTTCATAAGGACCTTAATACTTTCTATTATATTCTGAAAGGAAAAAAAAACTTATTTTTATTTTAACTAGTATTTTAACTAGGATTGAATTACATTTGTAGATTATTTTAAAGAACTGACATCTCTAAAATGTTGAGTGATCCTAATTAAGGGGAAAGTATATCTTTCCATGTGCCTAAGAAATTTTATGTCACTTTGTAGAGCTCTGAATTTTTCTTTATATAGGTCCTACCTATTTCTTCTTGAGTTTAAGCCTAGGCATTTTATTTTGGCTGTTCTTGTAAATTAAAATAATTTCTCAATTATATATTAAAAATACTATTTAATATACTATAGCTGTTAATTTTTGCATATTAATTTTGCTTTACTGAATTTTCTTATTGTTTCTCAAAGCTTTTCAGTTAATTCTCTTTAAATTTCAAGATAAATAATCATATCATTAGCAAATAGTAATAATTTTGCCTTCTCCTTTCCAGTATCTCCTATTTTTTTTCCTCTTGTCTAATTCCATTGGCTAATAAATATAGAACAATGTTAAAAAAATGTGACACTGGGCATTTTGGGCTATTTTAAAAGATTTTATTTATTTATTTGAGAGAGAGGCAGTGAGAGAGAGCATGAGCAAGGAGAAGGTCAGAGGGAGAAGCAGACTCCCCATGGAGCTGGGAGCCCGATGCAGGACTCGATCCCCGGACTCCGGGATCATGGCCTGAGCTGAAGGCAGTCGTCCAACCAACTGAGCCACCCAGGCGTCCCTGGGCTATTTTTAATGTTGCACCATTAGGCACAGGAAAATGGTAAAAGTGATGCATGCTAACTTAGCCAGCTTACTAATAAACCTTTTAAAGGCTTTATTCTTTTCTTTTTAATGCCTGGCACATAGCTGGTGTTCAATAAATGTAGAGTTCCAGTGAACTTCTGTTAATACATATATATATACAAAGATACATAAATAGTACAGGATATTACTAAATGGAAAGAAAAGGCACTACTAAACATTTACTGAGCATCAACAATGTGCAGAGCACCGGCCTAAACACCTCCATTAAGGGCTCTTTTGATTTTCACAGCATACAATGATGGAGCGAGAACTGCAATAGGCTGTGAAGACTCAGGTTCTAATCCTGTCTCTGTCGTTGATTTGATGACCTTGGAAGGTTCTTAACCAATAGCTTGGGAGACAATTTGGGTGAAGAGGAGACAGTTTAGAGTTCACTTGGGGGAAGAGCTTTGGTCCCTCTTGCCCCCCGACAACCCCCCCAACTATGGGGGAGCTTACAGCTGGGACCCAGGAGAGCCAGCCAAGAGAAAGGTGGCAGGACGAAGGCTTTGAGAGAATGAGTAGGATGACACCACCGGAAAACAAAAACAAAAACACAAAAGCAACACACAAAACAAAATGCAGGCTCCGTGACATCCACTGCACTTCCCTTGAGAAAAATGTCACCCTCAATTGCGCTCTTAAAATAGGTTCTGGGCTCCAAGTCCGCGGAGCAACATTCACAAACGCCAATCCTCACATGCACCCCGGTCAGCTCCCTTAGGCTCCCAAGAACGGCTGGGGTAACTCAACTTTTATTCTGCACCTCTAAGTCCTGGACAGGTCACCTAGAAGGCAGACAGGGTAGTAGGAAGACGATCTGACATAAGGACCGAGGCCTCCTTACTCTTTTAGGGATACATTCAAGGGTGAGCGGTCACAGGAGACACCTTCTTATGGAGAGTGACGTCAGTGGAGGAGGAGGGGGGGGGCAACCAAAGGTCAAAAAGGTCACGAGAGTTTTCCTCACGGAGGCGCATCCCCTAGGAGGAGACCCGGGCCTGCTCAGGGGCGGGGAGGAGGCCGGGCCCCGGGCAGTTGAGTGGCCGCCCTCCCAGCCAATGGGCACGTCGCCCCGCCGCGCTGAGGTCCCGCCCCTCCCAGCGCAGTACTCACTTTTCCCACTTCAGCGTTGCCCATGGAGATGACTTTGATGCGCAGGGACTTGCCAGGCTCCTTCCGCTTCGGCATGTTGGCCTCCATTGCCCTCGCTCTCTCGGGGCCACCCGCCTCGCTATCTCCTTGTTCACCAGGCTGGCCCGTCCCTCAGGGCTGCTCGTCCAATGGCGGACTCGCTGCTATCGTCACCGCCCCGGCTCCGCGGCTCGCCATCCCCGCCGCTGCCTAGCAGCGGGCGCGGGCGGTTGGGAGCGCTGGGAACTGGGGGTGGGAGCAGACAGTCTCGCGATGCTAGAAAGGGGCGGAGTGACGTCATCACCGGGCTCTGGGGACGAGGTTTTGATTACCTGTTCCCAGGAGTCGCGCCGACGTGCGGGGCTGAGTCTCTCCGCAGGAAGTCGCCCTTGGGGCGCGCGGCGGGGGTGCGGGGGCGCCAGGGCAAGCGGCATTTGTTAACGTTTCACCTCCGAGTGGTAGAAATGTTTTGGGGGTTTGGGGCAGATCCTCGGGCTGGGAGTATTTGGAATTGTGGGTCCAGGCCCAGTCGCGCTAAAAATTCGGAAGTAGACCGTAGTATGTTTGGGGGTGTTTTTCTGAATTCTTCCGTCCCTATGGGCGGGTCTGCACTAATAAACCCCGCTTACCCATATTATGTTTCTCTTGCGGGGAGTTAGAGAAGTCGGGGCCCTGGTTCTGGAACAGGGGCGTTAGGCAAGATCTGAATCCCGTTAACTATTATTAAAAAAAAAAAAAAAATAGCTTGTCTATTTGGAGTCAAGACTGATTTTAGTTGAGTCATTGCTCTTATTACATAGTCCTTACCTGTAGGAAGAAAGCTCAGATTAGACATTTCTTAGACTCTTCCAGTTCTATGAAGGGGTGTGTGTGTGTGTCCTTGTAGCTGTTTGCTCCTTCATTTTCCTCTGCCTCCCACTCACATTCAAAGTTAACCCCATCATCTGTGCTCACCATCCTTGTACTGTTAATATGACCGTAGAATAATAGCGAATCCTAAAATAACCACTTTTCTATTCTCATTCAAGGGGATGAGAAAAGGATCTGCTTAGAGAAAAACCAGTCTGGGAGGAACAGTAGATTTTTGAGTCATCCTCTTGAATTACAGAAGTTAAATAGAACTTGACAAATGATTAGTACCTTGAAAAAGAGTGGCTGCCAACTTCCGAGTAAATTACAAGGGCAAAAGTAGCATTATTTCTGTTCTCACATAGCTTTAAACATCTTAAAGGAAATATATTGCAGGAAGATAGTGAATAAAGCCTTAAAATTTCTTATTTTCAAACATTTTATTTTTAAAACATGATTTTTAAGAAAGAAGCTTACTCTGGGTTGTATTTATAATCACCAAGTAATAAAACTTTTTATTGAAGCTTCTAAGGTTTTTTACAACCATGAAATCTAAGTCCTGGTCAGAATTTTGATATTTTAAAGTTCAAAAGAATTGAATTTATACCGATTCTTCACAAATCTAGATGCTGACCAATCAGTATAATTTAATAAATCAAAGCAATAAACACTTTCTTTGCTAGTTCACTTTTGGCCCTGTGATACAACTGTTGTGGAAGAATAATAGCAAAATGTCAAATCTTCAGTTATTAAAAAGCTGATTAGGTATGACACTATTGAGCATATGGGCAGTAAAACAGGCCAAAGTTTAAAATTTACCATTTTTTCATACTGATGTTTCTGAGATTTGAAAAAGTACAGCCATATTCTCTATTGGGTGTGCAATTTAATTTGGAATGGAAAAGGCAAAAGAGCTTTATTTTTCAGTCTTTTTTTTTTCTTCTTCTTCTTCAGGTTCTCCCCAGCCCTTTTATTTTCCAGTCTTTAATACAGAAAGAAGAATAGTGCGGGTGCCTGAATGGCTCAGTTGGTTAAGCGGCTGCCTTCAGCTCGGATCATGATTTTCAGCAAGTCTGCTTCTCTCTCTCTCTCTCTCTCTCTCTCTCTCCCCCTCCGCCCCTCCCCAACCCTCATTCTCTCTCAAATTAAAAAAAAAAAAATCTTTTAAAAAAATAATAAAAGTTTTTAAAAAAGAGGAAGAAAGTGTGCATTAGCTATTTATAGTACAAACCTAGAAAGTGGGAGTTAGGAACATATACTCTGGAGTCAGCCCTGTTATACTTTTCGTTGGCATAAGATGGGCATGTGAGGGTAAGGATTACAAAAGATAATGCACATGAAGTACATGATAGTTCCCCAGTAACTAGCCATATGCTTTCCTATACTCGTGCTTTTTTATTTTTATGTATTAAAGACTATATATTTTAAATCTGTGTTTTTAAAGTAAATTATGAAATCTTTTGGACCTGGTTAAAGGTATACAGAATAATATAATGAATACCTCTGCATCCACTGCATAGCTTAACAAATGAAATATCACTGATACTGTGTGTGCTTTCCCAATACGTCCAACCTCCCTCTTTCTAAAAGGTTACAATTATCTGAATTGGTGCTTTTAATTTCCAGGCATTTAAAAATTGTTTTACTACCGATGTATATACCACCTTAAGAATGTAGTGTTGTGTTGCATTTTAAAAAATCTTTATTATGAAATAATTTCACTCAGAAAAATTTTAAGAACAGCAGAAAAAAGTTGTATATACACTTCATCCAGATTCATCAATTTTTGACATACCTCTTTTACTATATCAGTGTACTCATTATCTATATATTCATATATATATATACACACACACACTTTTTTTAAAAGATCTTATTTATTTATTTCACAGAGATCACAAGTAGACAGAGAGGCAGGCAGAGAGAGGGGGAAGCAGGCTCCCTACCGAGGAGAGAGCCCGATGTGGGGCTTGATCCCAGCTGGGATCATGACCTGAGCCGAAGGCAGAGGCTTTAAACCACTGAGCCACCCAGGCGTCCCCCCACACACCTTTTTTTTCTGAATAATTTGTAGTTTACACATGTTTCTTTATCCATAAATACTTCAATTTGTATTTCCTAAGGACTTTCTCTTGCATAGCAATAGAATATTTATGGAAATCAGGAAATGTAACATTGTAACAACACTATTATCTAATCTTATGGTCTGGAACTGTGCAGTGGGGTGCCCCACATCCTCTCAGGGTAATCCAAGGGGTTATCTGTGGGATATTTTACATTCTAAGTTTTCAAAGCAAACAAAGTGAAAACTACTAGCTCAAGGTTGTTTACAATTTCAACAATAGGTGGCACCATATTCCTTGGATATATCATGTATATGGGAAGCTGGATTTTTCACGGGTTGCAATAAATAAGCAAATATAGCACCAAAATCAATGAGAATCAGGAAATGAGGGTGCTCTTGTCTAATCTGATTCCAAGGTTTGAGAAGTTGTGCAATGCCCAACAGGTGCACAAATCCTATTGTGGTTAAGATGAAATAAAAAACTTTCTTTCAATTTATGTGCATTATTTTTTAAAATAGCAGCTAAATTGTTAGGGCATAAATATTTCATAAGTTGTTTGAACCTGAATATTTTCTTTGACCAAGGAACACTCTGAAAAAAAAATGGAGATACTGAGGTGCCTGGAATGAAGGACATTTGGGAAACCTTGTTCTAACCCACAGTTCTTCATTAGTGCCAATAATATCCATTATAGCTATGTTCCCCTCTCCCTCAGTCTGGAGTCTCATCCAGCATCATTTAGTTGTGAGGCATCTTTATTCTTCTATCTAGTATGATTCCTTAGTTTTTCTTTATCTTCCAGAATGACAGTTATTTTTGAAATATCTCTGTTTGTGTTTGTCTGATATATTCTTATAATTAGATTCAATAATGTTTGGCTAAAATAGCACAGGAAAGGCATTATGTCTTTTTAAGGGTATCATATTAAAAAATGGGTGATGTCAATTTGTTCCACTTAATAGTATGTTAACTTTAGTTATGGTCCAGTGTTTACTAGGTTAATTCACAATAAAGTGAATTTTTCCCTTTGTAATAAGTAATCTATAAGGGGATACTTAGAAATTATATAGATATCCTTTCTCCATTGAACTTTTATCCACAAATTTTCATAATCCAATGAGGATTCATGACGGAAGAGATTATTGCTATGATGGATGAGAAATGGTGATTTTTTGAACTCCATCATTTCTCTTACATTTATTATTTAGTAGTCTATCACAAGGGAGGGCTTTCCTTTCTCATTCAGTCATTTATATCAGGATGCCCTCATATATGCTTATTTTACTCCATGAATGTTCTGTTATTACTATTATTTGTTTTGATGCTAAAACTGGCTCATGTCTTTTTGATATGTCTCCACCATTTTTTTGTTTGAACCTGTTTTTGAGTACTTCTGTGCTTTCTGGCACAATGAGCCCTGGATCCCCACGTCCTTTTAGTGGAGAAAGATATTTAGAAACCATAATTTGAGTGCTAGGTGTGTTCATTGATCTGGGTGCCTTTGCTTTGGGCCCTTTCAATTAACTGAGTCAAAAAAAATACATATATATATATATTTATATATTAAAACATATTTCACACCGATATCCCCATTTTAGCACACCAGAATTCATTCTAGTCTTCCCCCTGTCCAAATTTATAATTCTCTGCTTCAACAGTAAGAAACCTGGCTCTCATTATCTTCAATATATTTACTCATTTGCCCAACCCACAGTTCATAGGAAGTACTTTCAGAGAGCTAAAACCATACCATTTCAAAAAATGGGAACATTTTAAACTAGAATTCAGTGTTTATTTACAGCTATTGTTATAGCTTTTTTTGTTGTTATAGCTTTTTTTAAACAAAGATTTTAATTATTTGAGAGGGAGAGAGAGAAACAGAGAGCACAGGCAGGGAGGAGAGGGAGAAGCAGGCTCCCCGCTGAACAGGGAGCCTGATGTGGGCTTCGATCCTAGGACTCAGGGATCATGACCTGAGCCAAAGGCAGACGCTGAACTGACTGAGCCACTCAGGTACCCCATAGCTATTTTTGTCTCAAACTGACAAATATAGTTTTTCATATAGTTTCATATAGTATAAATATTATGTTCAAAAGTTAATTGGATTAATCCTTTTTTCCCTCTTCCATGTACTTATAGTTTTCATTTGAAACGCAGTTAAGTTCCTTTGTTTCTGTTAGTATTTTACTCTGGTTTTTTCCCCCTTCATTACCATTGACTTTACCAATTTTTGGAACAAATAAAACATGAATATAGTTTCAAAAGTCAAAACGTTAAAAACTGCTACACTCGGCAAAGTGTCACTGTCACCCCCATTGCCATCCTCTTCCTGTCTTCGCACTGACCTTCTGGGGGCCATCAATTACACTAGGATCTGGTTTATTCTTTCTTACGTTTCTTTTTATAAAAAGTGAGCTGTTACGTGTATGTTTTCTCATTTCTCCTTTATTACATAAAAGTGTGTGTGTGTTCTTTTGAACTTTGCTTTTTTCACTTAACAATATATCCTAGAAAGCACCTCATGTTAGTTCACAGAGATCATACTCATTCTCTTTTGCAGCCATGTGAAACAAGAATCCGTTGTGCAGTTACTATGGTTTTTTTCAATATATCTCTGGGCATTTACGTATTTTCCATATTGTTGTAGGTATGTCTTTAGGGGCAATTTCTTAAAAAGCAACATTACTGGCTTGAAGATAAGTGTACCTCCAGTTTTGTTATATATTACCAAATTCTGTAAGGTAAGATTTGAGAAATTAATCTTAATATTGGAATTAAACAATATTCTTAAATAACAGATTAAGTAATTGTGTGAAACTTTAGCTCACTTAAATATTCATGTTCTACTTGCTTCATAAAAAACATTTGGAAATTTTGTCTCATTTTCCATGCTGGAACAATTTATGTGAAGAGAGAATAATGTAACCAAGGCTCCATATACTCATTTCCCAGCTTCAGCTCTATCAACAATATAAGAGTTGTTTTCAAGATAGAAAGATTATCCTCTGTGGGCCAGATTTAATCAGGTGAGTCCTTAAATAGGACTGGCTTCTTCTGGCAAGAGATATTCAAAGAATGAGGGGGATTAGAAATGAGGGAGGTTCTCCATTGCTGGTTTTGAACATGGAAGGTACTACATACCAAAGATGTAAGAGTGGCCTTTCAGAGCTGAGAGCGACCCCTAGCCAACAGCTATCAAGAAAATGGGCACCTCAATCCTATAATCTTAGGTAACCAAATTCTGCCACAAACCTACATGAGACTGGAAAGAGCTCCTGGGCTCCAGGTGAGAACATAGCTCTCTGTCTGATACCTTGATGGCAGCTTCGTGAGATTTCTGGCTTAGAAAACTTAGCTACTCCATTCCTGAGCTCCTGACGAACAGAACTGGGAGATATTAAATGTCTATTGTTTAAGGCTGTTAAGTTTGTTGTAATTTGTTATGTGGTAATAGAAAACGAATGATGGAAAATGAAAAATTTTTATCTACAGATTCCATTTCTTGAGAAGGTCTGTCTTCGATGTGGCAGTGCAAGTCCCTGCAGACCAGTGGTCCCACTGACAGCTACAAACTCTGGGGGGAAAATGCAAAACCGCTATCTGCAGATTGTGAAGAGTAATAAAAATTAGACAGATGATGGAGGGGAGTAAAAGCCTTGGAGAAATGACTGGCATGGGATGAGTTTCTCCTGATCAATACAAAGACTTGAGTACACACCAACTCTGCTTAGCCCTTTCTGTCTTACCTATGAGCATACAGGATTTTAAGTCTGAGCATATACAACATGGTATCAAAGGACAGGGACATTAGGATACTATACAGACATCTACACACTCATTCTACTACCATCCCAAGGACTGCGTGGCAGTCTGCATTTTCCAAATAGGGATGAAACACTATCTCCCATCCCACATGATTTATTTTGGTAAAATTAAAATATAGAGAAAATTTGCTATTTTGACCATTTTTAAGTGTACAGTTTGTGGCATTAAGTATGTCCATATTATTGTACAACCACTGGTACAGTACCAGCCATCTCCAGAATTTTTCGTCTTCTCAAACTAAGACCCTGTACCCACTTGAATCCCTGTTTTTCCTCCCCTTGCCCATAGCAACCACCATTCCACTTCTGTCTCTATGTCTTATATAAGTGGAATCATATAGTATTTGTTCTTTAGTGCCTGGCGTATATCACTTAGCATAATGACTTTAAGGTTCCCTTATGTTAGTCTTACAATGGGACTGACACTTCTCCCCTTGATGGGAGTGGGGTGTCCATGTTCCCTCACCTTTGAACCTGGGTAGTCTTGTGATTGTGGTGTAACTGACATCACAACACTTTGAAAACTAATAAAAGGCAATGCAAATTCTAGTTTTCTTGGAATGCTCACATTTGGAATCTAGATATCAACTGTAAAGAAGCCCTAGCAGTTCATGCAGAGGCCCACATAGAAAGGAGCAGAGGTCCTCCACACCCACCCACAATCACAGCTGAGTTCCCATATGCCAAGTAGCACCAACTTGCCAGCAGTGGGATTGAGCCATCTTGAATGTGCCAAGGCAATGAAACAAGAATGCCAACAAGAAGCGGAATGTAGCAGTTACGAAATATATAGCAGATGATGCTCAGTAATGTAGACAGGTAGAAAATTGCCATTAACCTTATGAAGGAATTTGAGCTCAGACCAAGGTGCCAATTTTAGGGGAGACATCCTGGGGTAACAGGTGAATTACAGAAAGAGCTCAAATAACATCTTCCTTACATTCTTGGGATGCCAAGTTCATTTGAACTTCTAGGCCTTTGTACTTAGTTTCCTTCTGCCTAAAACACTCTTCTTCAGATCTCCAGGTGCTGTGATTGAGCCCCACCTCAGGGTCTGCGATGGAGCCTGCTTGCAATTCTTTCTCCCTCTGCCCCCCCACCCCCACCACCAAATAAAACAAAAAACAAAAAACAAGAAATGAAGAAGAAATGAAGTCTCTAGGCTATGCCATAGGACTCTATTTCCTACCCAGCTCTCTTCAGCAGCTCAGGTCAAGGCAGAGCAGAAAAGTTGACAAGAGTTGTCAATAATCATAAAAAAATAGGAACTCTGATGATTATGTTGGAAAGATTTAAAAAAGACCAGTCTGCTATAGATTAGTCATGCATATTCGTAGCTTGATGCAATTTTAACATTTTGCAAAATCCACCAAAATTTCTGGTGTCCACATGTCTATGGGGCTGGACTGCTTTGTCATAGGGTAGATATGTATTCAGCCTTGGTAGCTGGTACCAATAGTTTTTCAAAGTAGGTTTTATCAATTTATACTCACCAACAGTAAATAGAGAGTTCTAGTCCCTCCTAATTCTCACTGGCCTTCGGTTTTGTCAGTTTGTTCAGTTTAGCCTCCCTTATAGGTTTGTAATTGTATCTAATTGTAGTCTCTACTTGTCTACCCATGATGACCAATGAGGTTGGGTGCTGTTTCATTGGTCTATAGGTCATTTCCTCTTACGTGAAGTGTCTGTTCAATCACCTTGTCCAACAGTTTATTAAGTTGCTTATTTTTTCTCAGTGATTTGAAATTCTTTATATACTCTAGATATGTATCTTTTGTGAGATAGATACAGCTGGCAGAAGAGCAGTCCTATAAATTGTAGTCGAAAACTGGGAGCAATTCATTTGTCCAGCCGTGGAGGAACGGAGACGTAAGTTACAGGATATTCTTACAATGGACTATTATGCTGTTGCTGTACAATACTGTACTATTCGTGTGAATCTCACAAATACAATATTGATTTTAAGAGGTTAAACAGAAAGAGTATTAATCCAGTTATATAAAGTTCAAAAATAGATAAGATTAATCAGTGGTATTAGGAGTCAGGATTCAGGTTATCTTTGGGCACGGTGAATGGAAAGGGCTGTAAAGAGGGTTTCCGGATGCTGACCTTGTTTATTTCTTGATCTGGGTTGTGGTCACGCAGGTGTGTTGATGTTGTGAAAATCCACCAGGCTACACACTAAGGATTTGTGCACGTTCCTGTGGTATGTTACACTTCAACACAAAGGCGTTTACAAGGACAATTCTTACCTAATTTTCAAAAGGGCCTAAGAGCTAAAAAAGCGGGCTTGGCTTGATGGTTTTTCTCTGCTTGGAGTATCTCGTGCTGTTGCTGTGATAGATCTTGGTGTCCATGGAAACCAGACAGAGAGTTGGTGGGAAAGCAAGCAAGTAGGGGTTGGAGCCTGGGGGAGAGGCACGTGCGACAAAGGAACAGACATTCTTGGCATCTCCCCACCCATCCCAGCATACTCTCAGACCCCACTCAAGCTACCACTAGTTCCCTGCTAACACAACTGTGTGCCTAGGCCAACTGTGACAAAGACTGCTTGTTGTAGCTTACTGGGAATCCACCCCATAACCAGCTCCAGCTCATCTTCTCCATGACTGGTTTCCATTTTCCTTACCCCAGCAGGAGCGCTGACCTGGCAGGAGCTTGAAATAGAGCCTTCTCTGGATGAGGCACGCTAACATCTCACTACCTAGAGCTCACTTATGGACTGACTTGGGTTCCAGAGTGGAACCTTCCTGTAGGCAGTAGCCTGACAGCATCTTCGAGCAGTGACCATGAATGTTAGAGTCTGTGTGTTCATGGCTGTGCACTTCACCTACAGCAGAATTCTTCAGGTCTTTGCTCAGAGCTTACTAATTCTTATTTTAAGCATAGTTATATCCCTTTGATATCTAGTATTCTAGGTCTATAAAAAGACCAATTAAAAGTGGGGGCTGGTGGTGAAATTTTCCCTGAAACAGTGCACGTGTGTCTGGCTTTGTTGAGTTTGAGAATGATTCTGGATATATCTGGAGATGGGTAAGTAAATCTGTGGAAGTCTATGTGTACACCAATGTGTTGGTTCTGATGAATGTGTGTGAGAGAGCATGTGTAGGTTTCCATCGTGTACATCTGTCAGTTTCGTGTGTGTATATCGGGTATGTGGTGTATGAGGACATTTGTGAATGAGTTTGTCATTTTGTGTTTTTATATACGTACGTGTGATCAGATGTAAAATATGTAAATGAGAATTTACACTTATGGAAATATGTAGGCTGTACATGAGAGAGCATTTGTGGGGCTGCTTTATAAGTTGTGTCTTGGAGCTAAACTGTAAGTTTGTATGATGGATTCATGCAGGGAGAGCTCCAGGAAAAGCTTTCAAGTCATATGGTTGGACCATAAGGAACTGCCATTGTTGTGGGGTAAAATTGGTTAAATATTCAGTGATTTTTGTGTGACTCATCCTGATGTGTGTATGCCTGTACATCTGTATACATATTACATACATACATAAGTTCAACATAGCCTCTGTACCACCTTAGTATTACTATTAGAGCTAAGAAGGAGATGGCACCCATGGGTGTGAGATGGGGGGAGAGGGGGATTTAACATGGATCTTGAAGGAAAGATAAGACACAGAAGGAATGATGACTAAGGCAACAGAAAGTTGCAATGGGGACATATCAAGAAATGAGATCAAAAGTTCTCTGGGCTCCATCGGTTAAGGGTGGGACCCTTGATCTCAGCTCAGGTCTTGAGCTCAGGGTTGTGCGTTCAAGCCCCATGCTGGGCTCCACACTGGATGTGGAACCTCCTTAAAAAGTTATTTACTCTGAGAAATCTTCTCCAACACTTTTTTCTTTTCTTTTTTCTTTTTTTAAACCTACCCTCCCCAAGTTCTCTGTCATGGGCTCCTGCACCAGCTGTGAACTGGGGTTGTTATCTCAAGTGGCTATCTTCCCCTGTAGACAGCAAGTTTCCTGAGGGCAAGAACTGGATTTCTGTCACTCACTCACTTCCCAGTATGGGGAACGAAGCTCGGTACAGAACAGAATCTCAATTGGTATTTGTTGAAGAAATGACTAAGAGATAGATATGCTGAGGAAGCTGTGCTTGTGTGACTTCTGTATTGGCCAAGGTGCTTGGCTTTTGTTCTGTGCAACTGATAGACATCTTGGAGAGGGGATTAACATCCACAGAATGCCATTTTAGAAAGATTCATTTAGGGCTTGTAGAAAGTGTAGACAGAAGTAGGGATGGTTGGCAATAAGCCCAGTACTTACCCAGGTGTGTAGTAATAAAAAACCTACACTCCGGAGGTGCCTGGGTGGCTCAGTGGATGAAGTGTCTGCCTTCGGTTCAGGGCATGATCCCGGGATCCTGGGATTGAGACCCTGCTCGTGCTCTCACTTGCTCTCTCTCTCAAATAAATTTTTAAAAATCTTTAGAAAAAAAGAAAAACCCTACACTCCAATGCTGCTGCCCTTTGGAACAATTTGTTACTTAAACTCTAACCCCTGGAGGATTTTACTAGTTGCCGAGCACATTTAGATCTGGCCTTAAAAAATACTGATACTGACAACAGGTCTTTGGGGAGAAGGACGATGTACGACCGTGAAGCCGGGCAGCTGGGGATGCCCGGCTCGCTCAGGGCGGAAAGCCGCCTGCTTCAGGGAAGCGGAGCACCCGGGAACCCCCGGTCAGCTCAGGGTGGAAGGAAAACCGCCTGCTCCCCTTATCCGTTAGCGCTCCTTTCTCTTACCAGAAGTGCTTGTTAGTTAGATGAGTCCTTTGAATGTGCTTGGTTAACTAGAAACTTTGTCCTCCTTCTTGTTCATCTGCAAGACGGGATTAACGTTTGACCTTCATCAGTCCTTCTGTTGGCTGTTGTTTTCTATCTAATAAAAGTGAGACTGTGCAGTTGCTCGTGGCAGCCGTCCTGTTCGAGTGTTGTCCCCTGCTCCCAGTCTTTTGCAGCTGACTTGTTTGTGCCTAATTCTTCTCTCGTCGCCGACTGGAAGCGGCAAGTGGCGCCCGAACAGGGACCGGGGCCAGACCAGACCCGATCTGATCAGAAATAAAACAGGAGAAGAAGCCCCAACGTGAGTTTTGCGCGGCCGTGCCTTTTTCCCGCTGGTGAGTTGTGGGCAATTATCGCAGGGTATGGGTAATCTAGAGAGCACAAATGATTATCGCCCTTCCGTGTGTTTATTGAGAAGCTCCTGAAGGCGGGAGGAGCAAGAGTCAGCGAGGGCCAACTTACGGAGCTTTTAAAGGTAATTAAAGAACATTGCTCCTGGGTCCCTATATTAGGGACTTTAGATTTACAAACATGGGAAAAAGTAGGTCACGAGTTAAAACTTTCGTATATGAAAGGAAAGCAAATTCCAGTCACTATATGGCCTACTTGGACCCTCATTCGCTCCGTTTTGGAGCCTTTACAAACCCCTGATTCGGAGAGCGATAATGAATGTTCAGGAGAAACTAAAAAAGAAGAACCTGAACATGCCATCCAGGAGGAGAAAGAAACTATTAAGGCCACCAGAAAGGAATATAGAAAGGAGGAAACTCCTCCTCCTCCTCCTCCTCCGGTAACAGAGCAAAAGGTGCCCATATCACTGTTGCCGTTGGCTCCGCCGTTCTATAAGAGGGCACCCGTTAATGAAAAAGACGGAAAGTACATGCTATCGGCTGTTCAGAAAGGCCTCCTTGAAGCACAGCGAGCGGGAGACCTAGATGCCTTGCATTTTAATTTCCCGGTTATTATTACAGAACATGTCGCTCCAGGACATGATCCTAACAACCCTAATGGTGTCTATGAGGCCAAGCATGAGAAATTTCCCTTCAAATTGTTGAAGGAACTAAAACAGGCAGTACAAAACCATGGAGCTAATTCTCCATTTACAACGGGAATTATTCAAGGCATCGCAGAAGGCAATCAACTTATTCCGACGGATTGGTCATTGCTAGCAAGAACAGTTCTATCTCCAAGTGAGTTCTTGCAGTTCAAAACATGGTGGCAAGATCATGCAGAAATAGCAGCTGCCCATAATAGAGCTCATAACATTCCATGGAACAGCTCATGGGTCTTGGACCATGGGCCCAGGTTCAAGATCAGATGTTAATGAATGATCAAGCTGTTGAGCAGCTCCGGCGTTGCTGTTTGAGAGCATGGGAGAGAATAGAATCTCAGGGAGATAAGTGCTCTTCTTTTCAAAAGGTGGTACAGGGTCCAAGAGAGCCCTGTACTGATTTTATTGCAAGATTACAAGAGGCTGTCGGAAGACAGATAAATAATATTGAGACTGTGGATACCATTATGCAACTGTTGGCTTATGAGAATGCTAATTCTGATTGTAAGAAGTTGCTAGCACCCTTTAAAGGCAAGGGAACATTGACAGATTATATTAAGCTATGTCAAGGAATAGGAACAGAGACCTATAGAGCTGATTTGTTAGCTCAAGCAATGGCTGCTCTGACCACAGGAAAATTTAAAGGACAGTGTTTCAACTGTGAGCAAGCAGGACATCCTAAAGCTCAATGTAGGCAAAGAGGACAATTCCCTCTACAAAATGTAAGAAATAAAACACCTGGTCTCTGTCCCAGATGCAAAAAGGGAAACCATTGAGCGAGCCAGGCATCCCCAGCTGCCCGGCTTCACGGTTGTACATCGTCCTTCTCCCCAAAGACCTGTTGTCAGTATCAGAATTTTTTAAGGCCATATCTAAATGTGCTTGGCAACTAGTAAAATCCTCCAGGGGTTACAGTTTAAGTAACAAATTGTTCCGAGGGGCAGCAGCACTCCAATGACAGTGGGTCATTGTACAGCAAGGGACAGAGAGAGGAAGAACAATAGAAGACTCAGTAATTGCTAGGCATGGGGGAAAGAGAGAGCAGGAAAAGGTGACCCCAAGTTTTAGAGCCCGACTAAGGTTAATGCTGAGAACACGGACAGAAAAGAATGTAAGCAGTGTACATGGTGGCGAGGTCTGTGTTGAACATGTTGCAGATTTCTGCTATGTTGAGCATGAATTGAGGCAAACAAAGAAAAGAACATCCTAATAAAGATGACCACCAGGCATTTGAATATGTGACAAGAGCCCAGGCAGGAGGCTGCGGGTATAGCTATCCGGTCATTTCCTCAACTATTTGCTCTGTATTTTTTGTGTGCCAGGCAATGGTCCAGGCCCTGGCCATTCAGCAGTGAACAATTTCTGCAAACTTCTATAGCTTCCTTATCCCTGCAGATGTTCATGAGCCATTCTTGTATGTATTTATTCATTATTTATTATTTATTAGTATTTAAATCCAGTAAGCGCTGTTATGTTGTAATCTGTACCTCGAAGCTCTAGTCTGACGTCCTTCATGGTCTATTTCCAATGTCTCTTCCTTCGGCCCTCCTCCTCTCATGCTGGCTTAGATCCCTTCGTGCTGGGTTATCTTTGACTTCGAGTGGGAAAATTATTTGTAGAGATCTCCTGAGAACTAAAATGAAATCTCCTGAGAATGAAAAAAATTAAAAGTATAAAAATGTAAAAAAAGTATTAAGATGTCAGTTCTTCTTAAATTGACCTATAGAATCAATGCCATTACAGGTATAATCCCAAAAGGAACTGGACAAGGTGATTCTGCATTTTATATGGAAGAGAAAAGGACAACTACTTGTTAAGACACACCTGAAAAAGAACAAGTTGGGACAACTTGTCCTGCCAGGTAGCCAGACCTATTGTAGACCCTCCAGTGTGAAGCATAACACCCTCCGTCCATGAGCTCAGAATGTCTATTACCACACCCCACTTTCTGGAACCTATCTCATATTTCCATCACTTCTCAGCATGAAATGCTCGTTGGAGTCCATCTGGTGTTCTCCCTGTCTTCTAACCTTGGGCTATTACCTCCCCTCTCTTTGCCTTTGTTCTTTTTGTTTTCCTTGTCTTTACTTCTTTTTTAAAGATTTTTATTTTTAAGCAATCTCTACACCAATGTGGGGCTTGAACTCACAACCCTGGGATCAAGAGTTGCATACTCCACCTACCGAGTCAGCCAGGTGCCCCTGTTTTCCTTGCCTTAACTCATGAACCCCTCCTTTCTACCAGCCCCTGGCCCAGCCCCATCTCTCCAAAATCTCTTTTTATTTTTCTCCAGCTCATGTAAATTTCTTTCCTCCAAACTCTCATGCTCCCTATTGTTTATGCCATTGATTTTGCTATTTTATCACGTATAGTATAAAAACAGAGGAGAGAAAAGAGAGAGGGGAACCTAGAGATGAGTATTTATTTATTTATTTATTTTAAATATTTTATTTTATTTATTTGACAGATCATAAGTAGGCAGAGAGGCAGGCAGAGAGAGAGGAGGAAGCAGGCTCCCTGCTGAGCAGAGAGCCCCATGCGGGGCTTGATCCCAGGACCCTGGAATCATGACCTGAGCCAAAGGCAGAGGCTTTAACCCACTGTGCCACCCAGGTGCCCCTAGAGATGAGTATTTAAAACTGGCCATATGTATGCCTGGTGTCCCCCATCAGGAGATGCTCAGTCTTCTTGAGCAGGTATCCGAGATCTGACAGAAAGCCTGCCAAGAGTCATTAAGCACTCATACCAGCTGATTTGTGTAGGAGATGTCATAGAGTCTGACAAAGCCTTATATAGGATGGGTGACAGCCTTGAGGCTGTTGGTTTTCAAGAGCTATTTTCATCTCTCTTCATCTGATTAACAGTTTCAATCATGAAAACAAAGACTAAAAGATCAGAAACCAACTGTACGTCCTTTGGGAGGAGCTTTAGTTCTATGATGGTATGACCACAGGCAGCTAGGAAAGAGAATGAGGCAGCTCTGTGTCAGTGATGGGAAATTCTCTCCAAGAGATAGATAAGGAAAAAGCCAGGTGGAAAGCAGCACCACCGTGTGTAGGTTTCTTGTTGGTTTGTTTGTTTTAAGAATATGCACACCCATGGTTTTGGGCCTGCAGAGAGTCTGGCATTTGTGGGTGCCTGGGGAGAGGGGCTGAGGGCTGGAAAATAGGAGGAGGAGACCCCACTGAATGTCCTTTGGTACCTTTTGTATTTTGTACCATATGCAGCTGTTGACCATTCAAAAAATAAATATTTAGGAGAAAATAATAAGCAACAAAGATATTGGAAACAAACAGCAAGATAGATGGTGCCAAAGAACAAAATTTGGATATTTTTTGTGCTGTATCTTATGAGGCCAAAAGGAATGGTAATGAGGGATGGCTTATTCCTCATTAAGATGAAGATGAATGTGTTCAGGACAGACCTTCTAACCTGACCAAAAGCCTTTCAACTAAAATGTGAAGCAGAGGAAGGACAGAGCCAAGCTCTGGCTGCTAAATTCAATGCCTCCAAAAAGATACTAGCAACAGAGATATAATTGGGAGAGAATGGGTTGCTTAGCACTGGCTATTTGGTTCCAGAAAGAGAACCACATTAATAACCACACTAACTTGAGGAAGCCAGAAGATGCTCGTGTGTAATTGTAAACCAGATGTTAGTTTTGAACTTGCCTTCTACTGGAAAGGGACAGAAGGTTTGTGACAGCCCCAGGCTCTGTCCCGCTCCATCCATGAAGAAGACCAGGTACCAGCATCCACCGCCGCTCTCAGGTGGGCTGTGGGACCACGACTTCAGGTTCATGGTTGCCAGAGATCGAAGAAATGTACAGAAAGGGCAAGATCAGGGACCTGAGAAAGTACTTGAGTCATGGTCAACACATGCCCGGGCACTGAATAGGAATGAAAAGCCCTGGGGGCCAAGAAATGCCACCGGCCAAGTGACAATCTTCCAGAGTCCTCTCCTGAGAAGTATTTATGGACCTCAAAACAGAAAAACTATAATCTTAATGTGAAGCTTCTTTATTCTCTGAAGAAAGAACAGCAAGGAAGATAGATAATTTGAGAGATCCGAAGGTCAAATTCCTAACCAGCAAGAAGAGGAAAACAGATCTATGATGTGTTCCTGCTAGAGTGGGATATTCACAGGGGTCAATGGAACAAGGTCTGAGAATCAGGGACACTTGAATCAAGGTAACATAAGAATGATTGTATATTAGAAAATATGTACTCAAGATGTATGACAACCTCAAGGGTCCCACTGAATTCTCAGTATTGGCAAATTGTTCAGGGATTAAGATGCCAAAAGGAAACCAGGTTGGCTCTTTAAAAAGAGAACAGATTGGGGGATTAGGGCCCGGAGCAGCAAAGGAAGTGGTGTAGCTGGGCCTCTGTCTCTCAAGCCAGATCTCTGGTCAGTGAGTTTCAATGCATGAAGGTCAGCTGCCCTCCAAACCCAATCAAAGCCAGGCAGGCTCAGATTGGAGACTTCATGGCCTGGTTTGCACTCAGGCCATAAAGTGCATCAGAAGCAGTATCATTGTGAATACTTGGTCACCAACCCCTTGGCATTTTTCAGACCCCAATTATTCACCACAGTTGAAAGCTGGGCACATAGGGGATGGCCCCAGTATTTGCTTTAGCTATGGTAAAGAGGAAGAGCCAGTGGGAGTCTGAAGTCTTGAGGACTTTTACCCAGTGAACATATCTTTTCTTGCATAGGATAAGGCAACTCCTCCTAGAGAAATTCTGCATTCCTCAACTTTAAGAATTTCAGGCAGAAACTATGAATAACTAAGAATCTGGCAGCAGCTCTAGAGTCCTCCATTAAGATTGCACTCCCCCCAACAGGGGGCTGGAGTATAAATACAAGGAACAGTGGATGGCCTAAAATGATATGTATCATTCCTCATGGAGAATCACAGATGTTGTACTGGGGGAGAAGGAAAAAGAATTGACAGTGTTGAGAGAGAGACACGAAGACCAAGAGGAATGGTGGAGAAGGAGGTTTTTATGATGTATTACTGTAAGTTATGAATAGGTCTTTGTTAGTAGTCTTCGAAGGAGGCAAATAGAAATTACAATTTCCTTTAAATACCTCCGGTTGCCAGACTCTGTTTATTGGACTGTGACACCCTGCGGAGCCTGGGGACCATGGAGCTCAGGCTAAATTTTGGGTTACACCAGACTGCACCCTTTTGAGAAGCAGAGAAGAATATAAGTGACAGACAGTATTTTATGCCTCATAAATATTTGTTGTTGAATAAATAAATGAACTGATTAATGAGAAATTGCAGGTAGTGAAGAGAAGAAATGACATATAAGAGAAAGAAGGAAGGACGCTTGGGTGGCTTAGTGGGTTAAAGCCTCTGCCTTCGGCTCAGGTCATGATCTCAGGGTCCTGGGATCGAGTTCCGCATCGGGCTCTCTGCTTGGTAGGGAGCCTGCTTCCCCCTCTCTCTCTGTCTGCCTCTCTGCCTACTTGTGATCTCTGTCTGTCAAATAAATAAATAAATAAATAAATAAATAAGTAAATAAGTAAATAAAATCTTTTAAAAAAGAAAGTACAGTGAACTGAAGGAGCGGTAAGGTTGTTACATGCAGCAGAGCAATTAATGGGCAAATGGGGTCATTGTTCTTAGAGGACAAGAGACTAGAAGATGATTGAGATAAAGAAGAGGAGTGGTTGTGTGGCTTAGAAAAGCTAAGGCCAGGAAGATGGAACTGGCTGTGGCTTTATGCAGATGCCAAAGAGAATGTTCTCAAGATACTCAAGGCATAGTGGTTCCATGTTGGCCTTGAATTCATTCTCTTAGCAAAGGTTTATCGAATGCTTACTTATCTGACAGGTATTATATTAGGTCCTGGAGGCTAATCATAAACAAGGCACAGCTCTGACTAGTCAAATCTTACAGTCTAGTGCAAAGCTCAGCAAGCTGCTGCCAAATCCAGCCTGTTTTTGTAAATAAATGTTTGTTTGAACATACTCATTTGTCTACACATTATCTATAGCTGTTTTTTAAAAACAGCTTTATTGAGATGTAATTCACATACTGTTAAGATTCACCTTTTTAGCATTTACAACCTAGTGGTTTTTAGTATGTTCACAGAGTTGTGCAATCATTGCCATTATCTAATTTTACCCCCCCCCAAAACCCATACTCATTAACAGTCACTCCCCCATTCCCCTTTCCACCCAGCGCCTGGAAGCCACTAATTCACTTTCTATCTTTATTGATTTACCTGTTCTGGACATTTCATCTAAATGGAATCAAACAGCCTTTCGTGTCTGGTTTTTCTTACTTAGTGTATGTTTCCAAGGTTCATCATGGTAGAATGTATCAGTATTTCTACATATGGCTCTGTGATGGCTTTTGCACTCTATTGACAGAGTTACATAGCTGTAACAGATTCTACGGCCAGTAAAGCCAAAGAAATTTACTAATATTTATTAAATATGATCAAAAAATTTGTGGTGTTTGGTCTAAGGTGGGGAAAGAGATATCTTAGAATCTTGGTCTTGGTGAAAAGTGTACAAGTCAGCAAGTTTAACATCTCACCTAATTCTGGGATCTCTTCATTAGCACCCCTGTTAGTCTTAGTCTGTTGAGAGGACATCTGACGTATTCTTGACTTGACTTGCCAATAATGTATCAGGAAATATTTAGAAAGAACTGACTCCTAATGGAGAAGTCATGAGAAAGTGAAAGGAATGGGTGGGAAGGTGGGGCATAGTAAGACCAGTACCTTAGATTTTAGAAAACCAAATTTTAGAAAACCAAAGAAAAGAATAACTTGACCTAATAGTTAAAAATTCAGAAAGGGCCCAGGTAAATGAATGGGAGGACATCCATGATCATGGATTGGAAGACGTCGTATCATTAAGATATCAAAACCACCCAAAGGGATCTTCAGATTCAGTGCAATCCCTGTCAAAATCCCAGTGACGCACTTTTTTAGGGAAACAGAAAAATCCATCCTAAAGTTCATATGGAATCTCAAGAAACTCTGAATAACCAAAACAATCTTGAAAAAGGACAGTCTCCCTGGGAAGTGTTTGGGATCCTGTGGGTGCCATTTTGTTTGCCACAATGATTGAAGAGCCCCAATGGCTTGCAGAGATGCTGGACTGTGTGCGATGTGTGGACAGACCCACACAGTGAGGAGCTGTCTCACACAGGTTTCCAGTGCCACTAGATTATCCATGTAGGAGAAATCCTTCTTATACTTCTCCAAGCCTAGAGGTTGAACTCCATTTTACATAAGAACACACGTACAGTTTACATGGCTTTACTGTATATAGTGAATTTTCCCCAAGGACAACTGCTGGTTACATTGAGAGAATATTCCACTTGGTTTTGTTGGAAACTTTACCAAGAATTGCTTAAAGTTTCAGAAAATCATATCACTTATGGTAATGTTGCTTGCAATATTTGAGTCAACATACCTGTATCAGCTGCCAAGCTATGGTGTTTTTATGGCTTGCAGAAGCATATTTGCTTAACCTTTATTTCTAAATGTTAAATAGGGAGATAAAAGATCAACAGTATCCAGATGAATGTCATCTTACTTCTCTTAAGAAGTACAAGAAGTAAGATTCTCTTAAATCCAAACTTATTCATCATAAGGAGTCACAAGCATTTGCTTGTTTCATGCTATCTTCTAGCTTAGCTGTGCCTGAGTATTTATGTATTAAAATACAAATTGTGGGGCGCCTGGGTGGCTCAGTGGATTAAGCCGCTGCCTTCGGCTCAGGTCATGATCTCAGTGTCCTGGGATCGAGCCCCGCATCGGGCTCTTTGCTCAGCGGGAGCCTGCTTCTCTCTCTCTCTCTGCCTGACTCTCCGCCTACTTGTGATTTCTCTCTCTGTCAAATAAATAATAAGTAAAATCTTTAAAAAAAAAAAAAAAAAGACAGATGATTAACCAACTGACGGACGCCGGTGCCCCTAAAATAAAATAAAATAAAATACAAATTGTTTCATTATAAATTACTTCCCTTTATTTCTTCTTTATGTCATAGGAATACATCAATTTTAGGAAGTGATGGGATAATGTTATCTACATTGCTTATGAATTTCATTTCAGGGCGTTACAAATATTTTTAATAAAAAGGTAATGTTAGGTCTTGCAGGATTGGGACCACTGTTCTGGAATATTAAATGAACTTTTATTTTTATTTATTTTTTTAAGGGTTTCTTTATTTTAGAGTGAGAGGGAGAGTCCATGTGAGCAGGGGGAGGGACAGAAGGAGAGGGACAGAGAGTCTTAAGCAGACTCTCCAACGTGGGGCTTGGTCCCATGACCCGAGATCGTGACCTGAGCCGAAACCAAGAATCAGATGCTTAGTTGACAGCACCACCCAGGCACTCCGAAATGAACTTTTATTTTATTTTTTTAAGATTTTATGTATTTATTTGACAGACAGAGATCACAAGTAGGCAGAGAAGCAGGCAGAGAGAGGAGGAAGCAGTCTCCCCACTGAGCAGAGAGCCCAATGCAGGGCTTGATCCCAGGACCCTGAGATCATGATCTGAGCTGAAGACAGAGGCTTTAACCCACTGAGCCACCCAAGTGCCCCCAAAATGAACTTTTATTTATTTATTTATATTTAAGAATTTATTTATTTATTTGACAGACAGAGATCACAAGTAGGCAGAGGCAGGCAGAGAAAGAGAGTGGAGGAAGCAGGCTTCCTGCTGAGCAGAGAGCCCAATGTGGAGCTCGACCCCAGGACCCTGGGATCATGACATGAGCCGAAGGCCAAGGTTTTAACCCACTAAGCCACCCAGGTGCCCCCAAAATGAACTTTTAAATATACCTGTAGAACTATAGTTCTCACACACACACACGCACACACACACACGCACATGCACACACATTCACATCTATGTGTCCACATATACTGCCCATGCAAAGCAAATCCCTTCTTAGAACATAGCTCGTTATCATTACAAGCAATCAGATAGAACATGTGTCAAATAATATCCCCGGGGACATATCAACTTCCTATGGAAAAACTGAACCTAATTTGTCTTTAAATATCCTTCCTGGCCAAGCTTATTTTCTTGGAATGAGACCAAACGAAAACTGTATGGGTGCATATTACTACTTTTCTAGCATAAAAGGAGCCATGGTTCTTGTCCTTGAGATTTCAAAGCCCGCAGAGCACGGACTAATCTGTGCTACACACATGCTGTTGCAGTGCAAGTTACAGTTGCTGCCATTATGGTAATATCCTTTTATAACATTACTCCCCTCTTCCTTCTGAAGCGCCTGGATTGCTGGACTGTGGAGGGAAGATACTTCGTCTCATCGTTTTCTGCATTCATGATTGCAGAGGCCATGGCGTAGGTCATCTTTATAGATTCAAAGTTCCAGGGCCTTTGTTCCCTTCCTATTTCTCTCCTTCCTCCCCGCGCTGCATCTGTGTTTTCCTCCTGGTCCCTTCCCTTCCTCCCACTCTGTTCTTCCCTCTGCTGTGCCCCCACATGGCTTGAGTCACTGCCTCCCGTCCTGAAGGCGTGATCATTAGTCAGGGATGCAGGCTCAGTGTTCGCCTGGTTTTCCCTTTGTGTGCAGCCGTGCCGGCTCTCTGCAGGATTCTGAGGAAACTGCAGGGACAGCTCGGCCACTGGCACGGCCCCGGCTCTTCCAGCGTTGTGGCAGGGGTGGCCACAGTGGCCGTGGTGACCACAGGAGAATGAGGGCCATAGGCTGATGGAGGCTGCGCAGGGGAGACCAGAGGGGCTGTGTGTGTGTGTGTGTGTGTGTGTGTGTGGAGGGAAACCCAGCAGGTGCACGGGTGGATGGGCAGATCAGGGCTCTCACCTGGCTGCCTGGAGAAACGTACTCGGAAACCTCACGCAATGCAAAGACAGTAAGCGAATCGTCTGCCTGCAGTGTCACCTCCCCTGTGATGAGCACCCAGAGGAATGCGTGCCCACCCCCACCCCCCACCCACGCTGTGCCAGCCCTTGACCTTCCTTCTGTCTCCTCTGTGCCTCCTCTCTCATCCTTCCTCCCACTCCCTCTGGAGAAGAAGTGCTCATGGTACTTTTAATAGTTGCAGTGACGTAATGCTCTGGAATCCCCAGGTACCTCAATTCTATAAGCCAGGGGACTCTGAGGAAGTAAGTGGGAGCTCAGAAACCAGTCCTGCAGGCAGGAGAGAAGCACAGTCCTCTCCTCCTCTCCCTGAGTTCGCCCAGTTGTTTCTGGTTCTGTTTTTAAAATCTGGTGTGGTTCTTTTGAAGCTTGCGGTCAACACCCTTTTGTGTCGTCTTCAACCTCCAGTCCAGGGCAGAACTGGGACCAACCCCAGCAGGAGGGTTTGAAGGGATGAGCTCTGCTCTCCTCTACCTCGCTTCCTTGTTCCAAGCCAGGTTTCTGCCTCTTGCCTCAGCATGAAATTTGGTAGCAAGGGTCAGAAAAACTAAAGCTCAAAACTGGAATAGATTCCAAGGGGATGAAGGTGGGAATGGCCCTCTCCCTTTCTAGGAAACTCGGGGACAGCACATGATGGACTCTTACTACTTTTCAGCCCTGCATCTCTAGAAAGGATCTGTTTGGGGTAGACCAGCAGCTCTAGTCTTAAGTGAAATTGAAGAGAAATTATAGTTTATGTTGGGCGTACTCCTTTCTTTTCCGTGCCCATGACTTTGCATTGTCCTTTCCTTCTAATTCACTTCCCTCCAGGGAATTATGTTCCCCGTGGTGCTCTATCCAGAAATGCCCCAGCCAGATCTCCTGGGGCAATAGTGCACACTGACTTCGCCTTCGTCGTCTTCCACATTTTGTCACAATTCTGGTTCCCTTGGGCTGGGTTATCTCAGCTGGTAGTTAGGAGAAAAGCATCTAATTAAGCTAATTCAAATTAAAGTCATGAAAATGCTCTTCCTAAAGATCCTGGGTATTTCCCCAACCTCTTAAAATAGCCACACAGGGTACCCAGTTGGCCTGATGTGAGGGATTCTTCTTTAAACCAACATTCTCCTCCTTCCTCCTCTTATGGCCAACGAGCTCTGCTGGCTATCTTAGAGAAGGGCCACCTCTCTCACCTTCTCTCAGGCCTCACCGTGAAATTTCCCAGACACGTAAGGTGAAAGCTAGGAAATGTCTCCAGGGACGGTTTCCTGAAATGCATTTAGCATTTTTAACTCAACAGGTCCTTGAGGGGCGCCTGGGTGGCTCTGGGATGGAGCCCCGCATCGGGATCTCTGCTCAGCAAGGAGTCTGCCTCCCTCACCTCTCTGCCTGCCTCTCTGCCTACTTGTGATCTCTGTCAAATAAATAAATAAAATCTTTAAAAAAAAAAAGTCAGGTCCTTGAGTGAATGTCCACACCTCTGTGTCTTGAGATAGCCCTGCTCCTTATCCTGGACTCCTTAAATCCCCTAGAAATCAAGAGCTACCAGAAGCAGAGTAGATTACCGTTGGCCCTAGAAGCAAATAGATGCAGTGTACCAGTTACGATGAGGAAGAAATCAATCATCTGGAACAGAAATAATGAAGATGTAGGCCAACCATTACCATTTGTGACATGTTGCCTTGGCTGCTTTTTTTTTGGGTGGGGGGGAACCAAAACACAACAGGATATGTATGTATGTGTGTATTGGTATACACACACACACACACACACACACACCCCTGTTGGGTTTTTGGCCCCTCTGGAGAAACCTCACTAATACAGAGTTTCTACCTAATTTCCCCCAAATCAAGAAAGGATTAAATGGAGGCTTAATTCTCGTACTTTATCTCAGTGTACCTGCTTGACCAAATGTGGAATGTCACGGGATCAGATCTTGTATGTTTGTCGGGATTTTGTCGACTTAAAAGGCAAGAAGGACAGGATTTGCTGACTCGTGCATCAGGTTGTCCTAACCATGACTCTGCAGATGTGAGTGGGTTTAGAGGTTTAAATAATGTCATTGGTTCTGTCCTCCCATTGTTGACTTGTTTGCTCTGGAGTTGGCTTCCCAGCCAGGCAGGTTCTCCCCACCTTGTAGCAAAGATGGCCTCTGGCAGCAATTGACATTACGTTGTTTTCCCTTCACGTCTTCCTCAGTAGATCCTTCAAAAGTCCCCAGGATGACTCTGATAGACTTGTCTTGGGCCAAGAGAACCAAATAGTCAGAAGGATGAAATCCTTTAATGGCCAGTTCACATTGTGGGTCCACCGTGCATGGGAAGACCAGGCAAGAGATCAGCCATCCTGTGAAGTAGAGGAGGAGCAATTCTCAAAAGGAAAATGCGCCAGGCTGATAAAAAGTAATGTATTGATACACTTTTATAAGGGCCAGCATACTTTCTGAAAATTTAATTCAAATTAGCAAGGAATAGGATGAGATGTGTGAATAATACAGAGATTTTTAAGACATGCTTTTTTGTCCTTCACATATAATCTAGTTGTTCTGAAACTGATCACATTATTTAATAATTTAAGGAAACATGAATTATTTCATTAGAAACTATTTTCTGAGTGCTTACTGAACGCCAGACATCGTGCTAGATGTCTGTTGTACGGAGGTAAAAGACAAATTTCTTCTCACAAGGACCTTACAATCAGGTGGGAAAGACAAGCAAACCAGGAAACATTTTCAATGTGGGGTCACAAGTGCAATGGTAGATGCGGGCATAGGCACCATGAGACTCCCCCAAAGGGCACCTATTTAACTCTAGGGTTTAAGGAGCTGATGCATGAGCTGAAGTTTGAAAAACAAGTGGGGGTCAGAGAGATGTTGTAGGATAGGAAAGAGTCTTGCAAAACAGAGGGACTAGCGTGTGCAGGAGACCAGGGTCATAAGGTAGGGTACTGTGTTTGAAGAAGTATAGATAACTTGAATGGTGTACAGGTGGGGTGCAGGGAGGGGCGGAGATCGAGAGGGAGGCTGGAGACAGATCACAGAGCCCTGTGCCAAGCCCACAGATTTGAGTTTATCCCTGAAGGATTCTAAACAGGGCATGATGTGTCCAGATTTGCAATTGAGCGTGCTGCTCCCGGCAGCAGATGGAGCGGAGTGAGCCAGACTGGAGGCAGGAAGAATCGTCAGAACACGGCTGTGGGTATGTAAGATACGAGGAGAACGTCTTTACAGAGAATGCCCCTTAATAACATAGGGGAAGTAGCAAAATCACTTTTTTGCAATCCCAATTCAAGCAAGGATTATGATTATCCACTGATGTTAAAATGTTCATATGGTCTTAAAGAATCATTCATTGGATTATTAATCACAAAGGAAAATCCGTGCCTTTCCAATGGAAAGATCTGGCAGCCATCACCTTAATCTCGAGGTCAAACTCAAGCACAGTGGAACAATCCAAAGTTCTGTGCCTTCTGCTGTGAGGCAGTAAGAGTCACATAACTTCTCTTCTCTCGTGTTCTTTCCAAAGATGTTTAATCTGAATTCAAGCTTTAAGAAACAGACAAATCCAGAATGTGGGAGCTTTTCTAAGAAAAATGGCTGGAACTCTTAAATAATGTAGTATATGGGAAACAGAAATACAAAATGTGAGGGGAATGTTCTAAATGGAAAGAGGTTAAGGAGAGCCAACAACCACATGCATATGGAACCCTTCCTGAGATCTTTTTTTTTTTTTTTTTTTTTTTTTTTTTTTTTTTTAAAGATTTTATTTATTTATTTGACAGAGGGAGATCACAAGTAGGCAGAGAGGCAGGCAGAGAGAGAGAGGAGGAAGCAGGCTCCCCACTGAGCAGAGAGCCCGATGCGGGACTCGATCCCAGGACCCTGAGATCATGACCTGAGCCGAAGGCAGCGGCTTAACCCACTGAGCCACCCAGGCGCCCCCCTTCCTGAGATCTTTGATCAAAAACTTGAAACAGCTATAAAAGACATTTTGGGGACAATTTGGGAAAGTTGAACATGAACTAAATATGAGGTAACAGCTTTCTAAGTGTGACAATGGTATCATTCCCACGTAAGAGAATGTCTTCATACTTAGGTGATGCTGGAGAACTGAGGAGTAAAGGGTCTTGATATCTTCAACCTAGTTACAAGTGGCTCCATCAAATGCATAATGTATATATATGTGCAAATATGTTATATATGGAAGCTTTGGCATATATGATGTATGCGTGGTATGTATGGGTGCTCTTTTGTATCTAGACCATACACGGTGTATGTGTGTGTATGTGGGGGAATGGGACAGATCACCATTCTGCAATGTCTTTTTCAGAATTTTACAAGAATGGGATGTCATTTTGGAACCTTATTATGATGAAACACATTATATACTTGAGAATGAAATAACTGATATATTAAAATGTTAAAATATATTAATGAAATATTCAAATGTTTCTTTAACATTGTTTGTATCTCATATAATAAAAAGATTTACTGTTTTCTTTTTTAATTTGGTTTGCATTCATTAAGGACCGCATTTTAAAAAAGATTTTGTTTATTTATTTGAGAGAGAGTGAGTGCAAGAAGGGGGAGCGGCTGAGGGAGAGGGAGAAGTAGGTTACCCGCTGAGCAGGGAGAGTGACATGGGGCTGGATCCCAGGACCCTAAGATCATGACCTGAGCCGAAGACCGATGCTTAACTGACTGAGCCACGCAGGTGCCCCAAAGATTCACTGTTTTCTTGTAAGATATTTTCCAAATGGTGACAACTCTTGGCTCATTTTTTCTTGTTCTGATATAAGACTGACCTGTTATACTATCAATTCAATACCAGAGAATACCAGGATAAAGAAAAGACAAGGGAAAGATACAGAATTTCTCAGTCTATGATACTCTATCACCACCTCTGAACAGCAGTGATGGGATTTGTAGGGGGTATGAGTACAGTGAATGCATAACAGGGGACAACCAATTGAAGGGAGAAAGAAAATGAATTAAATAGGAGAGGCGTGGAGATACACACATATGGTAAATACCTTGGAGATTCCTTCTCCTTTCTTACTAATGCCAAATAATAAAGTTTAATTTTAATGTACTGTGTGTGTGTGTGTGTGTGTGTGTGTGTGTGACAGAGGAGTGGGAGAGACATGTGAGGGGGATACATTCTATTTTTTTTTTTAAAGATTTTATTTATTTGACAGACAGATCACAAGCAGGCAGAGAGAGGAGGAAGCAGGCTCCCTGCTGAGCAGAGAGAGCCCAATGCGGGGCTCGATCCCAGGACCCTGGGATCAGGACCTGAGATGAAGGCAGAGGCCTCAACCCACTGAGCTACCCAGGTGCCCTGAGGGGGATACATTCTAGAACTTAAAAAAACAAAAAACAAAACCAGTATTAATCGTGAGCACTTTCTAATGTCATTAAATTAATTTTAAAACATCCTAACAGTTGACAGATGGATATGGTTTATTTTTTCCAAGGAAGACCCTAAACCATTCACTCATCTAAGCATGTAGTATTTTGAGCCAAGAAGTTCAAATCACTTAATTCATCTTCATGGTTTCTCTGGGAAACAAGGAGAAAGAAGAAATTACTCTCCATCCCCTTTTTTACATTTTTTGTCTATAAATGCATATATTTTGATTATGCACTTTATAGAAAAGGAAATTCCATAAACCAAGTACATCTCTCTGAAACACTTTAAACCCTCATTAGAATATATACATTCACCTGAAATTATTGCCTACAGACACCCTGTATTCTTGCAATTTTCCAAATATGTACACTTCTATGGCCATCATGCTTATTATTTTTAATGGCTACATAATATTCCATTTTATTGATTATGCCACAGTTTGCTCAAATACCTTACTCTGACATTTTTAGGGGTTGTTTTTAAACTACTTTTGGCATCATAAGTAATCTGTGAATGTGTCATTGTGCAAATACTTTGTTTACCTTTTGGATTCTTTACCTGAGTCTCAATGATGCTGGCTTTATTGTTTCATTTTTGCTAGACTTGTAAGTATATAATAGAACGTATAAGCTGTTTGATTTGTATTTCTCTCATTTCTGTCAGTGGTTTAGCCCACAGTTTCTATTTGCCTGTGTATAAAATTGTCTATTCTTATCCTTTTACACACTGACCAATTGCCACAGAGAAGATAAAGAGTAGCCATAAAAATTTTTATTAGATCTAAATTTTTTAAGAATGTAAGCTCCCACGAGTTATATTTGTCACAAATCGTTTTCACATTCTGTGGTCTTTCCTTTTTAAACTTCGTTCAGTTACATTATTTAATATGATGTATTAATAGACATTAAGAAGAAACTGTAACAGGATTTGCTCACAGTTTCTTTTCCAGTGATTTCTATTGCCCTTGGAGACCTCCTTATCATCCCTGCAATTCCTAACACCTGAATCCTCTGGTCCCAGAACAAGAGGAGAAAATAGCTTTGGCTCAAGGTTGAAGTGAGGCCTGGCATACCCTGGGAACACAGCCTCCTCTCTGGGGACCATGACTGAGAGCTGGGCGGCTAGTCCCCAGGGACATTGTTATCTTCACTCTGTTTTTTTCCACTTCCCTATTTGTTCCCAAATGATCACTGTGATATCCCAGAATTAAATCTCTGGCTGTCCCTTAAGCTATGGGGTGAAGGAACCAGAACTGACTATTCCCAGAGTTGCCTGGGAGGGGTGGAGGTGGGGGGTCACAGGGAGAAATGGGCAAGGATGTTGTGTCTCTTTGTGTCTCTTTGCCTCAGTCATGCTTGCTCCAGATCACTGCAATGACACTGCTGCCCCCTTCCATTATCCTGGGCCCGAAACAGGCATTGCACACTACCCCGGCTTGGGGCTAGAGGTGTGAGACAGCTCCCAGCTCCACACAGAAGATTATCTTTATGGCTGTTTCTGGCAGAGCTCAGTCCGTGTGTGTGTTGTGTCTCTGGAGTCTCTGTTGTGCATTACACCTGTGTCCAGCACCGCCTGCACCGTCCTTGTGATGTGTGGATGTGTGCTTGGTCCCCAGAAGCCATGAGGAGGGAGCTGCTTCATGGCCGCCAAGCCACATTCTCCAATGCAGTCATTCTGCTCGGCTGCGAGCACTTGGACCTCAGTGGGTCCTCGAGCTCTCCACTCTGATTCTGCTGAGGCGTAAATAATATGACCCGGGATGAGAATCCACTCGAAGCTGGAGGGGCTGGGGAGCATGGTGGTTTGGGAATGGGAGTGGCGGAGGGGAAGAGAAGGAGTGTGGAGATGGTCTACCACTGTGTTTCGAAGAAGGCGTACTCTAAAACTTAAAGATAAAAGGATACACACATTTGTTTGAAAATGCTCGGTTAAGAGCTCTGAAAGGCATTATCAACTGCCTGAATTACGGGACTGCAAAAGCTGGTATGATCTTCCTCAACTTACGGTGGGATTCCATCTTGAGAAACACTTCATCAGCTGAAAATACCATGAGTCGAAAATGCATTTCATTCACTTCACCTGCAAAACCGCACCCCCCTTCCATGTGCTCAGAACAGTTCCACTAGCCTATAGCTGGGCCAAATCATCTAACCCAGAGCCTACTTTATACTCAAGTGTGGACCATCTCATGTAACTCACTGAAGACTGCGCTGAAAATGAACAGAATGGTCGTGCGGGTGCAGAAGCATGGTTTGTGTGTGGACGGTTCACTCTCACGGTCACAGGCTGGCTGGGTGCTGTGCTCCCTGCCCAGCATCATGAGAGAGGGTTGTCCTGCACAGCGCCAGCCCGGGGAAGAGATCCAAATTCAAAATTTGAGGGATGGTTTCTACTGAATGCACATTGCTTTCACCCCATTGTGAAGTCAAAAACTCCTAAGCTGAATCATCCTAAGTCTGGGAATGCCTATATTGAGGACATGGTGATAGAGAGCTGTTCACACACAGGCAGAGTGAGAAATTTCAAGGATAAAACAAAGGAGGGTAAGACTCAGGGCAAACACTGTGTAAAGAAAGAGTCGGGCAGGAAGCGGGGGGTGCGGGGGGGGATTGCGGCAGGACAGGGTTGTCACTGGCAGGGCTGACCCCATAGGCAATGGGGTACATCCAGCAATTCTTCATTCTATCCATAAATAGCTCTCTGAATACGAGGCCATACATACCATTATTTGCTTAATATTTATAATGGACTTTCTTTTTGAAATGTAAGCATCTGGGGCGCCTGGGGGGCTCTGTCAGTTAAGCCTCTGCCTTCGGTTCAGGTCATGATCTCAGGGTCCTGGAATCGAGCCCTGCATCGGGCCCTCTGCTCAGCAGGAAGCCTACTTCCCCTCTCTCTCTGCCTGCTTCTCTGCCTACTTGTGATCTCTCTTTCTCTCTCTCTCTCTGTCGAATAAATAAATAAAATCTTTTTTAAAAATAAAAGAAAAGATATTTACAATAGCACACTGTATTTATTGAGCAATATCCACATATAAGTGGATCCGAATACTTCAAACCTGTGCTGTTCAAGGATCAGCTGTTATTTTCAACCCTCAATTGAATGTGAAGCTGCCAGAGCAAAGACGCATTAGTCTTTTTCATCATTATATTATCAGGCCTACCCCACTGCCAAGTACTTTGTAGCTCTCAATGCAGCACTCAATTCAAGCTGTTGAATGAATGAATTCCACTGTCCAGCACCCTTGAACAATTCTTCCTTTTATCAAAATCTTTTCTTAGCTGAACTTTCAATCTGCAACATATTAAGATCTCTAGATTTAAAGACCAAGACCAACTGCATTACTGGCTTATTTGTGTGGTCCAGCTAGCCAGTGAGATATTTCCCTGCAGACGATTGGCTTAGAGTCTTTTAAATCACACTTATGTGGTGGGGCCACCTGTTTTGCTTCACAAAATAGCAGTGTGCATGACAGGTGACAGCAGTCTCCCAGGTTGGACTCCTGGGTTCCAGTCTCTGATTTCTCACTTACTAACTGTGTGACATTGAGCAAGTTATTGAGCATCCCTTGACTCAGTTTCCCCATCTGTAAAATTATACCTGCCTCATAAGGTTTTTTTTTTTTTTTAATGTTTTTGACATGGTGCTTGGCACACTGTAAGTGCTAAGTAAATTATCATTATAGCTACTAGATGCCTTTCCCTGCATGCTCTCCAGTTTATTACTATCTCGTTTTCAAAGTGTAACCAGTCAGTGGAGCACCTGGGTGGCTAGGTCGGTTAAGTGTCTGCCTTTGGCTCAGATCATCACCCCAGCACCCAGGGATTGAACTTCATGTTGGGCTCCCTGCTCAGTAGTGAGTCTGCTTGTCCCTCTGCCACTCCCCCAACCTGTGCTCTCTAACTCACTCTCTCTCTCAAATAAATGAAATCTTAAAAAAATAAATAAATAAAGTGTAACCAGCATTCTAGTCTGAGCAGAGCAAAAGGTACAGGAGGCTAGCATTTAAGTTCTAGATATTTTACTTATTTTTAAAGATTTTTATTTATTTATTTGACAGAGATCACAATAGGCAGAGAGGCAGGCAAAGAGAGTGGGGGAAGCAGGCTCCCCACTGTGCAGAGAGCCTGATGCAGAGCTTGATCCTAGGACCCTGAAATCATGACCTAAGACGAAGGCAGAGGCTTAACCCACTGAGCCACCCAGGCGCCCCTAGATATTTTACTTATTTTAATACATTCTAAGATCACACTGGTTTTGGATATCATACTGTTGAACCATATCAACCTTGCATTTAGTAAAACCTTCATGCCTTTCTGTATGAATTTCTGTCCAAATAGCACTTACCTTTCCTGTCTCTGAAGAATTGTTTAAAAAAAAATGCAGAACTTTTACATTTGTTCCTATTAGGTTTAATTTTGTTGGCTTAGACCTGGTATTTCAGTTCATAAGGGTCATTCTGAAGTTTGATGACGTTGTGCCATATTGGTTACCATTCTTAGATCTATGGTGTCTGCAAATTTTTTAAGTCCATTTTTTTAATGGCTTATCTAAATTGTCCACAAAGTTGTTGAACAGAAAGAGGCCAAAGGCAAAATCCATGTAGCATTAGTAAAGTCTCTGCAAGTTAACATCTAATGGACCAACAGCATTCTTCACACAACATCATCCAGCCTAGAAATCTCTGGTCCATAAGGATTCTAGATTACCACTTCTTAATAAAGAAGCCTGTAAAAACTAGGGTCTAACGATGTTTGTCGAGGTATACTTATAAAAGCAAAAAATAGAAAACTATTTTGATGTCCCATAAGAGGTAATTGATGGAATACGTACTTCCAATGGATTATTGTCAATGTAAAAAAATTATAATTCTGCAGACTCATGGTTTCTAAACTTATTTTGAGCCATAGATACTATAGAAATTTGCTGGCTTTGCTCCCTCGTTTTCATACCCTCTTCTGATAATGTCATTTGGACATCCAGGAGGAGATTTCCCTTTCTCCACTGATGGACTTTTAGTAAAACTAATAATTTTCCTTTTGCTTCCCTAGCCAGAGGGTAAACCCCTGATCCAACTTAGGACAAGTGGGTTCTCTCTCCTAGCACTTTAAAAACAAAAAGTTGGAACTGATGCACCACAACAGTCATGCCCTCCTCCAGCTGGTTAATACAACATTCCTGCTCCTGGGAGCCCAGAGCTGCCCTGGTTCCTGCCCATTCTGATTCTGATTTTTCACCTCTGCCCTTGAATCGATGAGCTACACATAACCTTCTAATGAATTGCATTTTTGTTTCAGTTATCTAGTGTTAATTTCTGTCCCTTAAATCCAACATTCTATGTACGGTAACAGATGCTACAATTGTGGCAAGCCTAGCATAATGTATAGAGTTGTGGAATCACTATGTTTTACACCTGAAACTAATGCAACATTGTGCGTGAAGTTTACTTCAATAACAAATAAATTTAAATATTAATTTTAAAACTTTAACTCTAGAGCCCTTTAATACTTTGTTAATCCATTTCTAAAATTACAATATATAAACAAAACAAAACAAAAATCCGGAGTGTCCATGTTAATGGGAGGTCTATCCATTTGGCTGCCTCTTGCCCCATATAATAAATGGAAAAGGCTCTACAAATGTAGTGTAAAACGGAAGTCCTCTTTCATTGGTGCCATATTTTCTCTTCCTTCTCTGGGGATATTAAATGTAAAGTTTTCTTCTACTACCTACACTGTCTCTATGTCCTGCAAGTCCTTTTTCCTGTTTTGTGTTTTGTTCTCTATCTTTCATGTTAGATGCTTTTTTTTTTTTTTTTAAAGATTTTTTCTTTATTTATCTGACAGAGATCACAAGTAGGCAGAGAGGCAGGCAGAGAGAGAGGAGGAAGCAGGCTCCCTGCAGAGCAGAGAGCCCGACGTGGGGCTCGATCCCAGGACCCTGGGATCATGACCCGAGCCAAAGGCAGAGGCTTAACCCACTGAGCCACCCAGGTGCCCCTGTTAGATGCTTTTCTTAAGGATCTGAGGATCTTTGGCTTTCAGTTTATATTTAAAAGCAACCCACTAAAACATGATGAGAAATGTGAATGGACAGGAGTCCTATCCAGTTCTCCCGTTTTCAGCTCCACTCCCTACATCTGGCTCTTAGTGCCTGTGATCCTGAGAATTCCTGGAGTTCTGCTGTCCACATCGCCTTGTTTTCATTGGCATCTCCTTTGTGGGCACTTGTTTTCCATCTCTTTGTTCTGCCAAGTCAGTGCCATACATCTTCTTTCCTTACTTCGATCTTCCAAAAACGTGCTGTCTTCTATGGTCCTGTTATCTCTTCTCCTCATCTCCATTTCCTTGCAGATTCTTATCGTTCTTAGTCCTTTAATGTAATTTTAGTGGGGAGGAAGTACGGGTAATCGTTGGAGTTCATTTCACTAGAAAATTCTATCTACTTTTCCATAATTACCATGGTTTCTTTTTATAGTAAAAGCAAATAATGGTATTTTTCACCTTTTAAAGACACAGTACTTAAAACATTTTCATTTTGTCTACTGATGGTCAAAAACCAATTAATGGATTAACAGATTGAATGATTGGTCAGTTGATTCAAAAAGGAAATAAAGATGGTTACTATGACTGATCCTTCATAAATTCATACTGGCTCCAAGTGTTCCCTTAATCATTTTCTAGGTATTCACAACAAGCAACCCTGTTTAACCAAGTGATTCTATTAATTGTCAGCATTTAACATGAATCTGGTAATTAGCAGAATCCACAATTTTCCTTCATACAAGGTCATTTCAATTTCAATTCCTTTCTAGTTTCTCATGAATTTTTAAAGTTTATTGATAGTTACTTTGCAATCCCTTTTCCAAGACTTTCTAACATCTTAGAAAGAAATTTATCTAGACATGGAGATTTTTATTTGTTAAAATAATTAATTCTAATAAACAACTTTTGCCTACCTTACGCTTTGTCTTTTTGATGTTTGTTCTAAATCTTTTCAGTTTAAAGACCATAGTAGACTTTTTCTGGGGGGAGTGGAATGGGACCACCTAGCATCCAAACACACTTCTCATGTGAGGGAATCCAACATCTGTAGGAAACAAGGTTCCACCTTCCACTACAGAAACCAAGCAGAACAGCTCTCCTTGTTCTCCACATACCAACTAAGCATGCAGTCTACAACCAGTGAAACAGACGCTACTGTTCAAGATTTTGAATATTGTGAAGATACAGAAGGTGGTAGGTCTTTGTTACTGCAGTATGGATTTGAAAGAACAGATGAAAAGGAATGAGCATCCTTTGTCAGAGACACTAAAAGTGGCAGCAGCACGTAGCCAGTGGTGGTGGGGTCAGCCATGGTGGCCTTATTTTAGTGGTGTGATCCTGAAGGCATTTGGATTCCCAGTCTCTCTTGGTTTCTGGCTGGGTTTTGATCTTGGGCTTCCTATTGACTCTCTACTATTCTAATGAATTTCTTTTCTGCTTAAGCTAGCCAGAGTTAGTTTATGCTATGTAGACCAAGAACCTTGACTAGTTCAAAGAAACTGGTGCTGGGAGATCGTTGCCAGCAACAGAACCTTGGGGAAATTGGTAGAAGACAGAATCTGCTACCTAGTTACTTAAGACTAAGAAAAGTAAATATCATTAGTATACATGACATCCAGTGGCTGGAAAAAATTAAAAGGTAAATAATGCCCCTGATCGCTGTTTGTTAGAACCAACTATTTGATCCTGCCAAACTACAGCAATGTCAAAAGGAATTACAGGACTACAGAATGCTATGACTTCCGTTGTGTTGAATTTGCCTAAAAGAAAATAAGTCGCCAACTCAAGTTCTTAAATTCTCAGACTGTAATACAAATTTTCTGAGACTGCATGAAAAAAAAAACTCATTTCTTACAGCCACAGGACAGAGATAACTCAAAGCTACACTCCAAGAGTTGCCAAATTACAAAGTCAGTGGAATTGACAGCCTCCCTAGATCTCTGACATCAAAGTTGGGGCATTGATCAGCAAACTGGTATACCTCAAGCACTAAAATGGGAAAATATGCAAGAATATGAAGAGCTTAGGAAATCCTATTCCGCCCTCAAACCTCACTGAGCCTCCACCAGTCCTAACAGGATCTGCCTTTCTATCTAATGAGGCTATTATTATTTTACATGAAGAAGCATCTAAGGGAGTTACCTTGCAAAGAGAAGCCAATTATCCTTCCCTACTCTACCACCTTCACTCCTCGTTATCTCCAAACATATAACTAGAATTAGGTACCAGCATGCCCAGGGGGGCCAATTATAAAGTAGAACCCAGGAGTTAATGATCAGCGCTCACTGTGGGCAAGTTGCACACACACACACACACACACACACACACACCAACTTTTCTTAATTTATATGAATATGGTGGGAAACACACATGGGAACAGTTTGGGGTTTTGTTTTGTTTTGTTTTTTGTTTTTTGTGGTTTTTTTTTTTTTTTAAGGAAGATAACCAACATTTTAGATTCAGCTAGAATTTATAGACGTGGATCCATTTTCTAGAAATTTGAATTTAACATACTAATTTGAGTAGTTGGAAGTGTTTCTCCTTATTTTCTTGGTGGGCTGCCTAAAACCTAGTCACACTAGAGAACAATGTTAAGTGAAGCCAAGATACAATATAGTGTAAGGTTGAGGAAGGACTTCAAAGGCACTGAAGGGTAGAAATATCCGAGGGCATTTTTCATATCCTCTTTCTATGTCCCCAAGGTGGCCCAGAAAATGCTCATGAAGGAAATCTTTGAGAGCGGTTTAATGGCTATCCTAAGTAGGCCAAGAATGGCTGTGTTAGGCTACCGCTGAAAGGGACCCTCCCCCTGCAACTCCCCTTCCTTTATTTCAAACACCATGGACAGATCCTGGCTCAGCAAAGGCCAAAGATGACAGTTAATTGCTAGTGATACAGGGACGTGATTTGCATCTTGGGCAGCAAGGCGAGTATGATAATCAGAAGCTTCAGGCCTTCCAGGATTTTTTTTATACTAAAATAAATAATCAACCACTAGGATCCCATTTGACTTAAAAATTTTTATATAAATAATTTGAAAATTTGAAAACCAAACACCTGGTCTGCTGGAAAAATGTTTGGCTCAAGTCTTTACAATAGAGTGGCAGCCTCACATCAAATTGCTAGACCCAAGACTTCATGAATAAAGGGAAAGCCTGGGTGCATTTGAGGAACAACACTGCCGTGCCACCACAAGTATAGACGGTGTGTAGTTCTACCCTTTCCCAAAGGGGATTGTGGCCACAAAAAAAGGATCACTTAGGGATTACTGGGCAATGACTTTGGCCTAACACTAATTCTTCAGAACATTTCATATCTCTCTTGCCCACTGGTTGGAGTGAAGGTCTACTAGAATCAGGTCATAAGTGGAATTTTGGTCAGAATCTACTTCACAGTGGGCCCTAGAACCCTGGAGTCCATCCCATAGTTATTCCCTCAGCTCTTGAGTACAGAGTTGGACTACACATTCTCATAGCTTGGCATAATCACAGAAATGGGTTCCTCACCTGTGGAGGAAGGTCTATTATGTAAATAGGGCCGTGTGGAAGTACCGGTGATCTCTCCTACCAAACAATATGCTGATGGCCACTTAGGTTGTTTCCGTATCTTGGCTGTTGTGAATAATGCTCCAATTGAGCATGGGAGTGCAGACATGTCTTCAAGATATTGACTTCAGGGGTTGCTTGGGTGGCTCAATTGGTTGAGCGTCTGCCTTCTGCTCAGGTCATGATCCCAGGGTCCTGGGGTTGAGCCCTGTGTAGGGCTCTCGGCAGGAAGCTGACTTCTCCTCCCTCTGCCTATCACTCTGCCTACTTGTGCCCTCTCTCTCGGTCAAATAAATAAATAAAATCTTTAAAAAAATAGATATCTATTTCATTTCCCTTGGATACATATCCAGGAGTGGGATTGCTGGGTTATATGGTAGTTCTATTTTTAATTGTTCATGCTGTTTTCCATATTTACTGTAGAATACATTCTCACCAACAGTGCACAAGGGTTCCCTTTTCTCCACACACTCACCAACACTTGTTATCTCTTGCCTTTTAGGTAACAGACATGAAGTGGTATCTCATTGTGGTTTTGATTTGTATTTCTCTGATGATTAGTGATGTGAGCGTCCCTTCATATACCTGCTGACCATTTGAATGTCTTCTTTGGAGAAACATCTATTCAAATCCTTTGCTCATTTTCATCTCAGGTTCTTCCTTCTTTTGATGTTGAGTCATATGAGTTCCTTATGTATTTTAGATATCAACCCCATACCAGGAACATGGTTTGTAATTATTTTCTCCCATTTCATAAGCTGCCCTTTCATTTTGTTTATTGTTACCTTTGTTGTATAAAAGCTTTTTAGTTTGATGTAGTCCCATTTGTTTATTTTTGCTTTGCTTACTTATGCTTTTGTTGTCATATCGAAAGAATTATTGCTAAGATCAATGTCAAAAAGCTCTTTAAGTATGCTTTCTTCTAGGAGTTTCAAAGTTTCAGGTCTTATGTATAAGTCTTTAATCCATTTAAAGTCAATCTTTGTGTTTGGTATAAAATAAGTGTCTAACTTCTCTCTTTTGCATGCAGATACCCAATTTTCCCAGGACCATTTGTTGAAGAAGCTGACTTTTCCCACTGAATGGTTTTGGCATCCTTGTTGAAAGTCATTTGACTGTGGATGTGAGGGATTATTTCTGGGCTCTTCATTTTATTCCATTGGTTTATATGCCTATCTTTGTGCCCGTACCATACTGTTTTGATTACCATTACTTTGTAATATGGCTTGAACTCAGGAAGTGTGATGCCTCCAATTTATTCTGCTTTCTCAGGATTGCTTTGACTATTCAGAATCCTTGTGGTTCCATGTGAATTTTAGGATTTGTTTTCCATTTCTGAAAAAAATGCTGTTGGAATTTTGATAGGGCTTGCATTGAATCTAAAGATTGTCTTGGACACTGTGGACATTTTAACATTCATATTAAATTTTTTAAGCCATAAATACAATATCTCTCATTCATTTGTGTCTTCTTTAATTCCTTTAAGCAACATTTTAGTTTTCAGAGTCCTGACACTCTATTTTGATCCTTCTTCTGATATGCCATTTTTTAATGTCTTGACTTACCTTTCCTACTAGACCTGACTTTTCTGGATGGCAGGAGTGTTCTTAGTTCTCTCTCTCTCTTAGACTCTCTAACAAAGTCTCTTGCATGGAGTATGCTCTCAGTAAATGTATGTCCCATAAATTAGAGCACAACGGAGTCCTAAGCTAACAGACGTAAGATACTAATGGGTTCAAAATCAAATTGACTTCCTTGGTTATATGCATGTTGGTATAAAGATGTGCGAGCTTCTTCATTATTTTCCCTTGGGAGTGGCTGAGCATTCTGTCATGGAACTGAACTGAGCTGTCATCCTTGAGCTGGAAAAGTGAGCACTTTTAGAGATTCAGAGATTTAGGACTTTAGAGATTTAGAAGCTGAGAATGGGGCTGAGTATCAAAGAGGGGTCCTGTAGCCAAGCGGAGCCCAGGGAGGGGGAAATGGGCATAGCCAGGGATTTCCAACTTCACGGCCACCAAAGACTGGGCATCTTATGGGAGAAAAGGAGAGGTGCTCTCCAAAGCCACCATGAGGCTGTGAATAGACAAGGCTGGGAAGTCTGGGTATGGCTCAGGCAGGCCAGGGAGAAGTGCCAAGGGTTCAAGTCACCAGGCTCCAACGTCCTTGGAGAGTTGGCATCTGGCCTCACTGAAGTCCCAGGGCTCTGCCTCCACTGGTACCATTTCCCCAGGCTTTGAGTTCAGCATCACACGTCCTTCCTATATTCCTAGTGGTCAGGTTTTTCTCCCTTCTCCAAGTTCACTTAAACCCCGCTTTGACCGGGTTGGCCAGGCCGTGGGCAAACCTGTTCCTTCTGGGTGCAGTATCATGCTGGTCTCCTTAGCCAAGGTCTGGAAAGCCAGATCTGACCTTCTGAGATGATCCGTTTGACCAGCCATTCACCTCCCATGTTCTTCCTTCTTCTAAACCGTGTCTTTCAATGGACAAACATGGCGCCATGGGCCTTCAAGTCTTTCAGTGTGTCCCAGTGGAAGCAAGCATCCCACAGGCTGGAGATGGGAGGTGATGAGTGGCGAACAGGTGGCTCCTGACAGCTGGGAACAAGGACAGAGTGAAAGGACAGAAGAGTGGGGGCAAAGGGCATGGTAATTCCTGAACTTTCTACTAGAAGCAAGTGAACATGGATTTGAACTTCACATGGGAAGGGAGCCTCTTCTCCAGAGACCACAGACAGCAGCACCTAATGAAGGGAAGCTGACTCTGTTCTGGGGGGTAAACACGAGAGGAATCGAAAACAGTGAAGAGGACAGTGACCAGGAGAATTTGCTTAATATTTTTAAACCTTGAAATGTCAATAATCGATACCTCACTTCACTCACTCTCTGGCAAAATCTGGTTTAGAGGTGAAATCTGTCTGCAGCAGCCTTCTGTTGCACAGCCTGTGATCTCACGGCAGCAGGCAGCTCTGTCCCCCTGTGTCCCTCCTGCAGCCCAAGGCAGCTTCCAGGAACCTGGCCAAGAGCACGTCCTACTGACCCGGCTCTGGGCTGTTTTCTGTGTTGTGGAGATGCATTCTTCGGTCCTAGGATACCCACCTGCTCCTAAACTTGGGTATTGTTTTTATAGGCTGTTCTTTCCCTGAGGCTCCTGAGAAGTAGGTCAAGGTACCTGCTTCAAGGGAGAAGTGCCAAAGGTTCAAGTCACCAGGCCCGGAGTCTGGAATCCTGAGTTCTATTTCAGGCTTCACAGCTAATCAGCTACGTGACAACCTTAGGGGCACACCCTCCCTCTGGTTCTCCCTGGACCCTTCTCCAGGCCGGATCATTTCTTTTCTCAGGAGCGCTATCACCCGGAGCTGTCGTCCTCTTCCGTTTTACCCTCTCTGGAAGGCCCTTTAAAGCCATTGGCCGCTTAAGGCTGGTGCCCAGAGCAAGAGCTGCTGAAGCTGTGTGGCTGGTGGAGCAATTAGAGGCTCCTGGACAGACACAGAGGAGACTGGTGTGGCTGTGTAGGGCTGGAACATCACAGACCAGGCTCCTGGACTGAAGGACAGGCGTGGTGTGATGCCAGAGCCCAGGATGCAAGTGAGAGTCCAGCTTTTTATGCCATGCTTGTGGACTGCCTCCCACTTCTAAGCCCTCCTTTCTCTGAAGTGCAGGGAAATCTGGCCTTTGGTCCATACAGAAACTCTGGAAATTGTGGTGCCCATTGAAGGGATCATTGAGCTGTTGCAGCCAAGCACATTGCCCGGAGTGATCGTGTTCCCGAGGGTGCTCTCTGGCAAACGGAGAATAACTTTTCCTTAGGCTCAGTTCCTCCAGCCTGGCCGACCAGGTGCCAAGACACCTCTGGGCTCTGGCACAGCTGATGCCTCAAGGGTCCACCGCTGATGGCTTAGAAGGGGTGAAAATTAGAGCACCTGCTTTGGTCTGGATAGCTTAAGACCCTCTCCACCCCACCCTCCAAACCCGAATAACGGGAGAGTGAAATACAGATGAGGAAGGAGAGCAAAAACGGGTAAAAGAGAAGGAAGGGGGCATGGCCTTTGGACTGTGGAGAACTACTCAATTCAAAATGCAGTTGTCTTGTGTGCATCAGTGTGGACTGCAAGGCGTTACAGTGTGGTCGGAAAACTGTTCCTGGAGGGCAGAGTGTCCTGGGCTTGAATCCCTGCTTGATACTTACTAGAGTCATCTCACCTCTCTGGGCCTCAGTTTCCCGGCTGCAGAATGGGAGTAGCACTGTTGACCTTTCAAGGTTGCTGGGAGTGTTGGCTGAGATAAACTATGTAAAGTGGCCCAAAGCATAATACACACACCGTAAATGCTATTTCTTCTCTACTTTCCTTCCTGCCATACTCATCACCATGTTTTGGGTTTCTGCAGATACAGAAAGAACCTAGGTAGGACTGAAATCTGAATTCTCACTTTTCCTCCTTACCATAGTTCACCTAAATAGCTGATAGCTGCATGATGTCTTTTCATGGGCACACTGTCCTGGCTATTGGGACTCTTGGTTTCTGCCCTTACATTTAAATTGTGAACCAGGGGCACCTGGATGGTGCAGTCATTTAAGCACCTGACTCTTGATTTCGGCTCAGGTCATGATCTCAGGGTCGTGAGATGGAGCCTCGCATCAGGCCCCGTGCTCAGTGGGGAGTCCGCTTGTCCCTCTCCCTCTCCTTCTCTGTCCTCCTCCTCCTGCTCATGCACCTGTGCTCCACCATGCTCGCTCTCTTTCTCTCTAATACATAGATATAATTTAAAAAAAAAAAACAAAAAAAAAACTGTGAGCCAAAAGACTGTGCCTCCACCCAACTTCCTCATACAGGAGTAGCACCTGCCAGACATTTCACTCCATGAAGATAGACAGTGCATCAGCCACTGTGCTGAGAGCACCAGTGTTTAATATTTTGCGTTGAACAGAACTGTGGGCTGGGAGTATCTCCCAGTGTTCAGACCAAGCTTGACTCCAAATGCTCCCTTCTACACTGGTTCAGGTGTGACTCTTAGCAGATCTCAAAGCTACCTGACTTCCTAAAACTAGAGAATAGAGATACAGCTTCTTTGTAAGTCATCGGAGGGTCAGGACTAAATGTGAAATTCAGGAACCCTCCCAGGGTTTCCAGGGGGGCCTCCAGTGCTCACATGTGCTGCTAAGAGAGGTAAAGAGGTAAAGGAGCTAGAGCAAAACCTGGAAACAGCAAGAAAGTAGAAGGAGATGGTGAGGCCAGACAGAAATAGGGAACGTGAGTTTGGGGTACAACGGAGAGAACACTGTTCCAAGAGTCCAGCCACCCTCCGGTTCTGTTCCCTGCCCTGGGGGAGGAAGGAAAGAAAGTAAATAACTGTGTGAGTGCCCACTGTGTACTTTCACGTAGGTTTTATATAAACTTACCAATAGTTCTGCAGGAAGCTGAGGTTCAGAGAGGGTAGATGACTGGCCTGCAGACACACAGCTCGGTATCTAGGAAGAACACAAATCAAACGCCTCCGTTTCCTCTTCTGTACAATGAGAGACATCACACCATCTTTAAGGTTGTTACCTCCTTCACTCCTACTTGTAGAATATGTTAGGGACAAAAACCTCAACCATGGGATAAGAGGAGAAACTAAGGAATAGATGCTGGAAGGAAGGCCAGGTGAATGTGTGAGAGGCCGAGGAAGCTGGATGGAGAAGCCTTAGGGAAGCCACCAGCTAGGCCAGAAGATGTCATCAGGGTGTGGGGCGGGAGCCTTCTGTCTACCGTCTGCTTCTCACATAGGGTGAAGTCAGCCTGGAGCACAAGTAGAGAGGATCCTGGGCGCAAAAAGTGTGAATTAAGCAAGGGGCATAATTCCCTGCAGCACTTAGGGGTTGGGTGGGGTGGGGTCCGTTTCCCGCGTACCTGGCGCAGGATGGACGCTCTTTGGTAGCCAGAAGCTGACTAGGAGGGCCACATCGGAGTTCTTAACTAGGAAATGGGGCTTCGCTGAGGGAACCAAGGAAGGAAGGAGAGTTAGTCCCTCTTCCTTGCCTCCCCGGGCTCAGCCTAAGCATCCTGGACAGATCGGGGTGGGGGTGGGGAGGGGTACACCTGCAGCTTCGGGAGCCCGGGCTGACCCTCTGGGCGCAAGGGTTAGCGGCGATGTCCGCTGTCGGCCTGCGCATTCCGACAGGGGCAGGGAATTTGGGTGGGCGACTCCCCCGAAGAACGCTGCAGCTGGAAAACGCGCGGCCCAGGACCTGGGAGCGACAGGCTGGGAAGGGCGCACCTTGGGGTTGGGGTTTCTGGGGAGACTGCTGGAGCCTCGCCAGGCGGAGGGCGGGGATTTGCCTGGGGCGGGGCGCGGCGGGGCGGGGCCGGGGGTCGGGGCGGCCTGGCAGTGGCCGAGCAAGGGGGCGGGACGTCTCATTAGCATAGCCTCCTCCCCTCCCGGCGCGGCCCTGCCCGGCAACCCGAGCGCAGGCCGGCCGCGCTCAGTCTGGGCGGCTGAATGGGCGCGGGGCTCCCGGCTCCGGCCCTTCCGCGTCCCGCCCTCGCTCCCGCTCCCGCCCCGCCCCGGCCTCCGCCGGCAGCCGCCATCCGCCGCCCAGGCTGTGAATGAAAGGCAGGCGCCGCCGGGGCTGGCTGCAGGCGACACGGCGACGCGGCCTCCCAGGAGGCGCTCGCCCCGCGGAGATGTACGGTAAGGAGGGCTCTGCCTCGGGGCTCGCAAACTTGCGGGGCGCGGACCATTGTCCCCCTGCGGGGCCCGGCGAGGCCAGGGGGCGCGGACTCGGTACCCAGCCGGGCTCTTTCTGTCGCCCTGTGCGCTCGCGGCTGCGCTGAGAGGACAAAGATGCTTGAGGCCGGGGACCCTGGGGTCCTCGGAAGTCCTTCGGGCCGGTAGTGCGCGGGCGTGGGGCGGGTGGGCGGTGGTCCGTCAGGGGGCGGGGGGGCTGGAGTGACTCGAGCGGCTGCGTGGTGGGGAGTGCGGGTCTCCCCTGGAGCCGAGCAGGCAGGGAGCGTTGGTGGAGGTGGCCGTGTGACAGCATTTGCAGAATTAACAAAAGCGGGTTGCGCTGGGGAGTTTTATGCGGGAAGCCGGCCTGGGATTGCGGGGAGAGCTCGCTGCCTACCTTGTGCCGGGCTCCGAGGATGAGGGGGGCGGCGCCGGTGCAGAGGGCTGGGGCGCGAGCCAGTCCTGGGAGCTTCTTGTCGCCGCCCCTGGAGGGACGTGGCCTCTGTCCACCCCTGCCGCCCGCGGGTCCCAGGTTCCCTAACTTCCAGATTAGCCCTTCTCAGTGATGAAGGGAGGAGACGCTGCTGAGGGTACAGCGCACCTTCTGGGGAGTCGGCCACCTTCTGGCTGTCACCACCCCCCACCCCCGACATCTCTTCCTCCCTTCCCCAACCATCCCCTCAACTGATGTGCAACAGTTAGCCAGACCCTCCTTATGCACAGTTCCGCTTTAAAAATTTGCCAGGCATTTCTCTGGTTTGGAGGCATTGTGGGTGAAGAAAAGAGAGCAATTAGGGTCTCACATTGTATCTCTAATGAATGGAACACTGGAGACCCAGACCAGTCTAGGAATCAACGGCCTTATAGAGAGGCTCAGATGCTATGAACTGAGGGGTGTGTGTGTGTGTGTGTGTGTGTGTAAGAGAGAGAGATGATCCCGATGGACATAAGTCCATCAGGACGCAGGTCCGGGGTTCTGACAGCTATTTAGGATCAGCCAAAACACTGGAGCTGTGCTCGCCTCCTACCCCTGCTGCCAGGTAGGGGCTCAGGTGGCACCTGGGGGGAGAGCGTTGGGAGAAGAGCAAGTTCCCGATTTCACGCCGCTGCTGAGGCCCTCTCAGCTGCCTCACTCTGCACACAGACCATGAGTCACAAAGTTTGGTGGAGGCAGAGGAAGCTGAGCATAGTACAAAGGCTCCGCAGTCAGTGGGCCTCACTATTTAGAGAGAGAGAGAGAGAGAGAGAGAGAGAAAGATTCGGCCCTACCACCAGTATCCTTTCCTGTCCTGTGGTCACACATCTGCATTTTTGAACCAGGTGGAGACATCAGCAGATCCCCCTCGGCGAGTATGATTTCTCTTGGATGCACCAAAGGTGGGGGTGGGGGCTGGTCTGAGAGCATGTTCTGCCGGACAGTGGGGACTCTGCAGGAAGGTAGCAAGGTGAATAATCCAGGAGGTAACAAGCTTTTATAAGCTGGGAGGCTGTGAGGTTCCCAGGAGAAAGCCCTATTTTCTTTCTTTCTGTTTCCCCCCTGTTCTTTTCTGCAGAGTGTGCAGGCTGGCACTGCAGATCACTTGACAAGAGCACGTGACTGCAGGGCACCTGCAGTGGGGAAGGAGTTAGGACCGGGCCCATGAGAACTGGGGCGAGGGGGGGCTAGGAACCCTAGTCCTGCTGGACCACCTCTCTGCCTTTACTCTGGAACAGTTTCATAACTGATCTCAGCTATCTGGACATTGGGGGTCCCAGTCTGCCTCTGCTGTATGAAACAGATCCAGGAAGAACTGATGGGTACAGAGAGGTGAACTGGGAAGCCAACATATCTGGGTGTTATTTTTGGATACCCCACAGCTTTTTCCTTTCTCTGTTATGGTTTTATTCCTCCAGATGCAAACAGAGATGGCACTTACTCCTAAATCATTCATAGAAAGAAAGAATCTTCTGGGCAGTTGCCTGCAGCAAAGGGAAGTCACGCCGATGCTGGTTGGGAGATTGTTACTGAGTCTTGCTTAGTGCAAAGCCTTGTCTTAGGAAGTGTGAAAGGGAGGCTGCTCTCCAAAGGGAGGCCTCAGTGGCCTGGATTTCAGTGTTTTCTTGCGTTTCATGAAAAGAAAGGGTCCGTGAGATACTTGTAGTCATTCTCTCTCCAGCAGTCAAGAGAGTGATGAAAAAAAGAAGTGGATAGAGAGGTTGGGAAGGCATAGAGACAGACTTTTTATATTTGGTTCTTGTTTTTCCCTATTTTCCAAGTGATTTGCTCAAGGTGACACAGTTAGGTGGAACAGGGGGGAATGAAAACGGGCTTCCTAGCTCAGTGCCCTTCTCCCCTCAAAGCCTCGGGTAAATGCTCATTGGGAGAATGCCATGAGGGATGTTATTGGCTGATGGGCAGTGAGGCCCCATGTATGGCCAAAGGCACCTAAAATTTAGGTAAAAGTATCCCTTGACCACCCACCTTGGTGACTTGATCCCACTCTGAATTTGTAAAACCTGACTGCTGTTGGCACCTCACAGCTCCTAGGAGATGTGGGACAGACCTCCCTCTGCTCCCCTCTCTCCTCCTCACCTTACCTCAGCCCCTGACAACTCAGTCTTTCTGCCTTCCTCAGTCTCCTCTCTCCCCTTCCTTCTGTCTGTGGGAGAATGAGGGCCCCTTGTCTTGGCTAGAGGACACAGTGCTATTTGGGACAGAAAGAATCTTAGAACTGGGGTCAGCCCATCTCCGTCTAAGAGCCAGCTCATGGCTATGTGACTGCAGACAAGTGGGGTCATCTCTCGGGATTACATCTCGGTACGAACTGGTGGGCTGCCCGTCTATACCTTCCGAGTCTGTGGTGAGCCTCGAAGCTGGGTGGTGGGTGTAACAGGACCTCAAGAGGTTCTGCGCTCACAAGACAGGTTGCTGGAGAGCCTGGGCCCTTCAGATCCTGTCGGGCCTTTTCCCTTCTCTCTTCCTCTCTGCCAGCTCCTGGGATGGCTGTTTGCATCACCTCCTGCCCCAGCCTAGCCACACAGATATCTTCCTTCACCAGCCGCCCAAGACTCACTTCCACTGCCTCCTTACCATACACTCATTCCTAAACCCCAGTCACTTTCTGGAAATGGCTCTCCAAAGTCTCCAAGACTTTCCCACAGTCTTGTTTATACCTAGGAACAGAGGTTGATAAAGGAGCTGGAAAAATAAAAGCACTTGGTCCTGGGGTAGGAAGATCGAAAGCAAATTTTCTGGAAAGAATAGGGTTCCCCTTAAGGTTTCTTTGTGTTAGAATTGTATAACTAAGTTTCCCTATTCCCCTCTCCTGGGATGGAGCCACAGGAGTCCTGCCAAGGAGTGTCCCACTTACCCACTGAGGTGAGACGGAGCTCTCCGAGAGACGATACCCTCCAGGATGAAGGGAGCGGGCCGTGGAGAGCGATTGGACAGGATTTCCCCAGAACCCCATACAGTCCCTAGAGCCCCATCCCTCTAGAACAAAAGCTGCTCACCTCCCCGGTCCTGCCTCGTCCTCGGCAAATGCCTTTCTTCTTGCTCTGTGGTTGAGAATGCACACTGTAGGGAAGTGAGCCATGGTGGACAACTTTCTGGAAAGATGCCTGACACAGCACACTCATGTGCAACCCATGTGGATGGCGTGGAGAAGCCTCAGGGTGGGGCTGACTCCCTCGGAGGTGTAAGGCTCACTGTTGCAGAAAGCTCTAAAGCTCTATAACCCTGGGAAGATCTTTCGATCTTCCTACCCCAGGACCAGTTGCTCCCATCATGGGCAACTCCCACAGCGTGCACACACACACGCGCACACACACGCACACGCATGCACATGGCTTGCAACCTCGTCCCCCAAATCTCGAGGCTCCTGCAGCCCTGTGGTGCAGGGTCTGGCTTGGGACAGGAGCCCTGTGCCCTGCCTCCCCTTACCTCCCCCACCCAACTCCTTTAGTCCTCTCAGGAGTAGGCGGCATCTCCCTGCAGCTCACAGTTCAGTGAATCCAAACGCAGTTTTCTTTTTGCACATGTATGAAAGTAGACCTTAATATTACCTTACAGAAAGTCTAGAAAAAAGAGAAGGGAAAAGACCGTCCACAATCCTACACACTGAAACCAATGTTTTAAAAAATACCATCAATGCTCTGGTTTCTCTTCAGATCGTATAAATCTTTCGCCTTTTAAAAAATACTATCATATAAATGACCACTAGGATTTTGGACTCATCTTTTGCCCTTTTCCTTGCGATTTCTTGCCCCATATTGGCTGGGTTACCCTTAGCATGAGGGTGAGGGAGCACGGTGGGGGGGTTGGGGGCGCCCATAGCCTGGGTCTGAATCCCGACTCTGCCCTTCCAGTAACCTTGGACCTGAGCCTTTCTGAACCTGTTTCTGGCTCTGCAAAGATGACAACCCCCGCCCACCTCACTGCAGAGATTAATCAGGATGAGAATGCTGCCCCCACTTTCTCTTTCCCTTTCTTCAACTCTCTTCTGTGTCTTAATAAAAAAAAAAAAAAAAACAGGGGGAAACAAAAATATATGTCCCATAAGCTTGATACCAGTGCCTGTGAGCCTGTTCCTTACATCAGACACCACCACCAACAACAACAAAAAAAAAAAAAAAAAGAAAGAAAGAAAGAAAGAAAATCCAATTTGAAAAGCATTTTTTTTTCCTGGTAGTCATCCAATCCTTCTAGAAAATCTGGAAAACATAGTAAACTATAAACAAGTATAACTGCTTTTACTGTTTTGATATCTTTCCTTCATGCATTTGTTTGTGTGGTTGGAATTACTCATTTTACATAATTTTATATTGTATTTTTCTCTAGTTTAACATTGGAATATAAGCATTCCTCCCCCCGCCCCCTACCAGGTTAATGGCTGCCATTTCTAATGGCTACGTAACAGTCCACCGAGTGGAAGTAGAATTTCCTTCTCCTACATTTAGGTTGTACATACAGTATTATAACCCTGGGAAGGGTACCAAAGCTTTCTCTGAATTTTAGAATATTTCCCTAGCAGCTCTCTAAATGGGTTGATCAAGGTATATGAACATTTAGAATATTTGTTACATATTGTCTAATTATTTTCAGTTTGTATCAGTTACAATACCACTAGCAGTTGTGAGAGTACCTAACCCCCAGTACCCTCAACACCATTAAATACTGAGATTTCCCCCCAACCTGTGCTAATTTGATAGAAAAGTTGTATCATTTTAACTTGTATTCTTTATTTCTAGTGGTCAAACACTTCGTACGTTTTTAAACCATTTGCATTTTAGTGAATTGTCAAACAAGTGAGTGCCTTATTTATTGAAGATCTTAACTACTTCCCTGTCAATTGCTCCACGTGTTGTGTTTGAAGGGAAACGGATAAACATTGTCAACTATTTCTGGAGTGTCAGCTACATGTGATACTTCGAGAGGCATCCAAGGGGGATACAAAAACATCGAGAAGTCCCTTCCATCAAGAAGATGGAATTATTTGAATTATTCCAGTAGGTAACCAGGTTGTAAAACGTGCAAGACTGCAAATGATACACAGGTAGATTCGGTAAAGTTGCACAGTGTTGCAGGACCCGGGGGTGACTCATTAGCTGTTCAGCCCGAAGCATCTCCAGGTGGGAGAGACCACTGCCAGGTGGAGCCATTTGGGAGGACTTTCGAGGGGGTCTGAAGGCTGGATGGGGGGAGGGGTACGGGTGTGCCAGGTGGTGGCACCAATGTGAGAGCATGCAAGGAAGTGGGGGAAAGAGAAGACCCGTCCAGAGAGAATTAGGGGCGGGGGGATCCCTGGGTTGGGGCAGAGGTTAGGTGAGGAATGACTTGATGGAGATTTTGTCAAGATAAACGCTTTTCACTTATCTCCAGGAGCATTAGGAGCCACTGAAGATTTTAAACTGCCAAAAGGCTGACTGGCAAAGTTGATTGTTTTGGGAAATGAAGCTGGGGGCACTGTGCAGAATGGGATGGGGGTGGAGAATGAAGTGCAAATGAAGAAAAGTAGAGACAGTTCTTGTAGCCACAGGCAGTAGCTGAAGGAGTGAGAAAGCCTTGGACCACTTACAATTGTGCATTTTCAGTGGGAAATGTTTGTGTCTTTAAAAAAAAAAAAAAAAGCAGTAGGACAGGGCGGTGGGGAGGGGTTGGGCGGCAGGGAGGGGAATTGAAACATAAAAAAAATTCTCTTGCTACATAAATATGGGTTATATAAACACATATAGAAAACAGTTTTTTGGGCGCCTGGGTGGCTCAGTGGGTTAAAGTCTGCCTTCGGCTTGGGTCATGATCCCGAGGTCCTGGGATCGAGCCCACATCAGGCTCTCTGCTCATCAGGGAGCCTGCTTCCCTTCCTCTCTCTCTGCCTGCCGCTCTGCCTACTTGTGATCTCTGCCTGTCAAATAAATAAATAAAATCTTAAAAAAAAAAAAAACCAGTTTTTCTCTCAAAAAAAATTTTTTTAAAGAAATAAGCATAGTTTAAAGTAAGTGCTTAATTACTTAGTGCTGTAAAGTTATTATAATCTAACTTGCTCTAAAGATGATTTAGAGTCTATACTTTATACACACACATATACACATGTACACACACCTGGACTACAATAAATAAAGAGATCAAAGCAAGGAAAATCTAAGAATTATACAGAAAAAAATAAAGCCGGGAACAAAGTTATTTCAGGGGGGAAGAAAGTGCATGCCAGCAGGCCCTGTTGCAAATTCAGTTTTGAATTTTCTACAGGAAATTCAGTTTTGAGCTTCCTGTAGGCCAAAAAAGAGGGGAAAAGTCATTTGCAAGACTCACAGCATCTGCAGATTTTTTTTTTTTTTAATTCAGTTACCTAGGCCCCAAATAGTTTTTTGAGATGCTAAGGTCTGAGAGAAAATCCTCCAAGTTCCTCCAAAAAAAGGAGATATTTCATACATATTGGTCTAAATTAGATTTTTCTTTTGCAAATGTAGTTCTCTTAATCTGCTCTATACCAGTCTGGAGGGTACCAGAGTCCTGTCCAAATACAAGTTTGTGGGTTCTGATTCCTTACCTCGAAACTATCCCTGGCTCTGTTCTTGGCTTGTCCCACTTCACAAATGTGATTTCTCGGGGCGCCTAGGTGGCTCAATGAGTTAAAGCCTCTGCCTTCGACTTGGGTCATGATCCCAGGGTCCTGGGATTGAGTCCCACATCGGGCTCTCTGCTCAGCGGGGATCCTGCTCCCTCTTCTCTCTCTGCCTGCCTCTCTGCCTACTTGTGATCTCTCTCTTTCAAATAAATAAATAAAATCTTTAAAAAAAAAATGTGATTTCTCCTCCCAAGGATGAACGTGAACCTTCAGAGACGTTGCTGCTTTACATTCCTGCCTTTTCAGTTAGGGAGGCTGGCTGGACACTCTGGCTCATGTGCCTTAGTTTCCCTCCCCTCCAGTATTTCTCTTGTTTGTTCTCCACTAGACTGTCTGCTCCATGTAAACAGGGAACCCATTCCTCTCTCTCCCCCCACTGCCTCTTTAGGGCATAGGACACTGCCTGGTACAGAGTGAGGCACTGGAGAACTTGATTGAAGGAGTGAATCCCAAGTTAAGTGTCGTCTTTTTTACTTACCTTTCTAACTCCTGACCCTCTCCGTATTTCAGCCTTAAATGTGTTTCGAATCACAGTACAATTACTGTTATTGTAGTTTCCTTTCAGTGGGCATTTCCGTGTGCCAAGCTAGTCGTCTACGCACTTTTTATGCATCAACTGACTTAATCTTCCCCAAATTATATTAGGGATTATTATTTTCATTTTAGAAATGGGAACATGGAGGCATTGAGAGGTTTAGTAACCTGCCCACGGCTACACCGTTACATGATAGGGCTGAGAGAGAATCTAGGCGTTTCCTTTGCAGAGTTCGCTGTACCTCACAGACTCACACATGTCGATTTGGGCCATGCAGGGGAGTGCAGAAGCCAGGGATGGACCCCTGGGAGGGAATGAGCCTTCCCTTTGGGCCCAAGCCAGTTAGCACGGAAACTGAGAGGCCTCACTCCTGAGTCAGAGCCTGTGCCTCTGTGCACCCTTCTTACCTCCTTCATCATTGTTTTGTTTTATGGGAGAGAAAGGCCCCTGGGAAAGCCCTAGGTGTGGATAAGCAGGAAAGGAGCCAGGAGAGCAGGTTGGTGAGGCCGAAAGATAGGATACAGGAGCCCATGATGGCATGAGAACCAAGAAGGCACAGGCGTGCATCTTGAGAGAGGGACACGTAGGGGAGCAGAGGGAGGCTGTCATGACTACCACTGAGTCACACACATGCGTAGATGGCAGCAGTCTTTTTTTTTTTTTTTAATATTTTTAATTTATTTGACAGAGATCACAAGTAGGCAGAGAGGCAGAGAGAGATGGGGAAGCAGGCACCCCGCTGAGCAGAGAGCCCGATTCGGGGCTCCATCCCAGGACCCTGGGATCATGACCTGAACCGAAGGCAGAGACTTTAACCTACTGAGCCACCCAGGCGCCCCGATGGCAGTGTTCTTAAAGACGTGCTCCACGGTCAGTGCTTGGTCTGGAGGAGAACAGAGACTGGAGACCTTCTTTAGCAGGAGGACCTCCTGTTTCTCTGATAGTTTGCCTGTGAATTAAAACTCTTTCCCTGTGTCTTCTGGTCTGGCCAGTCTGGATGCAGCAGTCGCTGACTCTGAGGGGTGGGTCAGGACTGAGCAGTGTGTGGGAGAGAGAGACCGTGGTGCCAGTCCCAGATGGCCACTTCCCAGCTGTAGGACCCTGGACAGGTAGTTCCCCTCCCTCTGAGCCCATTTCGTCCCCTGTAAAATGGGAATAATCGGGCAGCCTGATGTAGGGAGGGCATACTGAGGGAGTCAAATGGGCTAATGTCTAGGTGAGTGTGTTTCCATTGCAGAACACTATGCCTATCAAAGGTGATATTATCCCCAGCCAAGCAATTCTAATGGATGCTTCTGGAGCATGCCCACCAACTCTCCAGAAATACTAACAAGCCCCGTGTACAAGGGTGGAAATGTTATGTTTAGACCGTGTTTGTTAGATGCCTTAGAAGGGTCTGGTAAAACCAATGTAAAACCAGAGAGCTGCTTCCGTATTGTGAGCTAGATACCCACCTCGGTGAAATCCCCCTGTCCGATTGGGCCCCTGAGATGGGATAGCCGTAACACTGATGATGTCGAGGGCTTTCCTGTATCCTAGAGGATCGGCCAAAGGTTGGCAGTCAGTGACCATGTCCCTTTCATCCCTGCACCAGAAAGATAAGAAAAATCTCAGAGACCACAAAGAGGATGGACGTGGCCCCTTTAGCCAAGCTTTATATTATAAGTTTTTGTGCATTACTGACATTTACCAATGTTTACTCTGTGTCATTCTACTTATTGTAGCAACTCAGAAAGGTCCTCAGGTGGTGGATGCCATTCTTTCTGTGGCTGAGCTGAGGGCACCGAGATTTGGAAGTCCAACGATTTGCTCAAGGTCATGCGGCTAGTGAAGTCATTTCTCTTCCCTGTCTCCTAAGCACGTGCTCACAGAGCTTCGTGCGAGATCAAACACTGCCTTTTTACCTCGTGGCAATTAGTGTGCCTTATGCCTTATGCCAAACAGCAAATTTCACTGTGAGGGAAGATTTTCAAGCCGACTATTTGAGTAGATTTGGCACAGTTTCTTTGTAGCTTTACATCTAGGACTTTTAAGCTCAGCGCCCTAGTGCACATCCTGTGGTCTGAATATAAATCGGAGAATTAGGACTTCTGGGTTCAAATACTGACTTTGTCGTCATCCTACAGAAAGACCCAGATAAATTCAAGCACCTGGGAAGCAAGAGTCTTAGCTTCGGAGCTTGGCAGAGTGCCACGCTTTATCTCATGCTTATTGAGAAAGACTTTGCTCTGTGTCCCAACTTTCTTTTTAGGTGGATAATACTTTAAATAACATTTGTACATTGTATGAAGAAGAATCCCCAAATTACAAGAACATTTATAAACACCTTGGCAGAGATCCCTTAGAAAGGAATTCTTGTAATAGGATGTCTTCTCACTACTTGTACAGGAGGGATGCTTCTAGAACAGAAGCATCCAAGACGATGCTGAAAGAAATCAAGAGCTCGGCAGCCTCCTGCCACATCTTCGTGTCCCCGCTGTATCTTATGCTCTGCTGTTATTTTTGTCATTTATTTGTCACACCGAATGTCATTTCTTTCTTTCCACACTAGATCTGTCACACTTTTGAAGACACAGCCTGTATCTTAATTATTTTTCCTAGCTTGCAGCAGAGATCTTTGGTATGTAGTAAGGGGCACCTGGGTGGCTCAGTGGGTTAAAGCCTCTGCCTTCCGCTCAGGTCATGATCTCAGGGTCCTGGGATCGAGCCCCGCATCAGGTTCTCTGCTCAGCGGGGAGCCTGCTTCCCCCTCTCTCTCTGCCTGCCTCTCTGCCTACTTGTGATCTCTCTCTCTCTGTCAAATAAATAAATAAAATCTTAAAAATAAAAATCCTGTAGCAATAGCAATAGTATTTCGCCATTTTACCTTGTCTTCCTGCATTGGTCATAAGGCTATATGGTGTAAAGAATATGCCAGAATATAGCCATTTGACTTTTCCTCTAGACTTCGATGGTGTTAGTCACGAGAAACAGCCCCTTGACCTGCCCGCAGAATCGTGAAAGGCAATTAGAGAGACATTCTCACACACTTCCTCCTTGGTTTGTGAAGTTCAGAATAAATGTCACAATCTTTTTCTTCAAAAAAGGAGGTCACTTAGTAGTATAGTTATGGGTAAATCTTTCCTTTGCTTTCTATTCATATCTTTTGTGCATTATTCTTTTGTAAAACAAGAAAGATAAAAGGCTTTTTGAGGCAAAGGCAATGAAATGCCTGTTTTCTTGTTGCTTGGAAGCACCTGACCAGAATGTTCCTGGATAAAGCACTACACAGCTTTCTGCACCCTCAGTCTCAGAGCTGGATTTCGGAGGCTCTGAGTGGAAGAGCAGGTGTGCGAATCTTGGCTGGGGGTCATATACAGACAGAATAGAAGAGGGAACAAACACCAGGGGCTTCCCATATTGTTTCCATCAAACTCCTGAAAGTGCTTGATCTTACAAGCTGCCTGGACCAGCAGCTGGTCAATACAGGACACACGTCAGTCTTGAGAAGTTTTGCCCCAAAGCCATTCCACAGCACCGCTAGGAATGTCCTCTTCTCCCCAGACAACACTGTCAGAGAAGAACAAGGCTGAGTGTTCTGAGGAGTGGGCGGTGCTGGACGTTGTACAAGGCTTTCCTTCTGCTTGATCAAGGACATTCATTTCTGAGCTGGGAGGGACAGTTGGCCATCAGGGCTGATTCTAACTCCGTGAATTTGAGCAAAATTCTTAAACTCCTTCAGATTTGGTTTCACTGTCTGCCATTTGGGAGAGCTAGACTGGATGGTCTTGATGGGTTCCTGGGTTCTTGGGTCTGCGAACGGTTTGGAGCATCTGTCTGTCCCATTGTGGGGGAAGCAGGGGCTGAGGGTGCACTGACAATAGGATTTTTCAAAAGATCCATAGGGCGATGTAAACACCGTGATCTCAGGTCCTTTATGGAACCTGGCTATGCGTCCATTTCCTCATTGATCAGATGAGGGTAACGATCCCTTTGTTAATACAAAGAGTGTCCGTGCTGGGGTCCTTTTGAATGGGGTGGTGCCAGCTGACAAGTATGTTGGGGCAAGCTTGGATAAGAGCTGTGTACATCCCAAGTGCTGGGCACTACTATTCTTGCTCTCTGTATATGCAAATTTCACAAAAATCCTGGGTGGGAGGTGTTCCTTTCCCCTGACCTGTTTTCAGATAATGATGAGAACATTCAGAGAAGGGGACATCGAGCTGACTCAGTCGGTGGAGCATGTGACTCTTGATCTCAGGGTTCTAAATTCAAGCCCATGTTGGGTATAGAGGTTACTTAAAAATAAAATCTTAAAAAAAAAAAAAAAAAAGGCCAGGAAAGTTCAATGACTTGTTGGAGGTCAACCAGCTCATTAAGTGGCATAGCCAAGAAAAGAACCAGGTCTGTTTCATTCCAATGTTATTTTCATCTGTTATGCCTGGATTCTTACTGAAAACACCATCATTAATTGGACTACATCAAAATTTAAAACTTTTGTGCACCAAAGGGCCCTATGAACAGAGTATAAATGCAGCCCATGAAATGGGAGAAAATACTTGCAAATCAGATATCTGATAAGAAATATCTCTCCAGGGATGCCTGGGTGGCTAACGGGTTAAAGCCTCTGCCTTCAACTCAGGTCATGATCCCAGGGTCCTGGGATCCAGCCCTGCATCAGGCTCTCTGCCCAGCAGGGAGCCTGCTTCCCTTCCTCTCTCTGGCTGCCTCCCTGCCTACCTATGATCTGTCTGTCAAATAAATGAATAAAATCTTAAAAAAGAAAAGAAAAGAAATTTCTCTCCAGAATATATGAAGAGAGCTGGAGCATCTGGGTAGCTCAGTCCGTTAAATGTCCAACTCTTGATTTTGGCTCAGGTCTGATCTCAGGGTGGTGAGATTGAGCCTCCCATCATGCTCCACACCGCGTGTGAAACTTGCTTAAGATTTTCTTTCCTTCTCCCTCTGCCTCTCCCTCCCCACCCAAATGCACTCTCTCTCTCTCTCTCAAAAAAAAAAAAAAAAAAAAAAAAAGTGCCTACAATTCAACAACAACAAACCTGTTTAAAAATGGACAAAGGGGGCGCCTGGGTGGCTCAGTGGGTTAAAGCCTCTGCCTTCCGCTCAGGTCATGATCTCAGGGTCCTGGGATCAAGCCCCACATCAGGCTTTCTGCTCAGCGGGGAGCCTGCTTCCTTTCCTCTCTCTCTGCCTGCCTCTCTGCCTACTTGTGATATCTGTCTGTCCAATAAATAAATAAAATCTTAAAAAAAAAAATGGGCAAAGGACCTGAATAGACATTTCTTCAAAGATATATAAATGGCAACAAGCCCCTGAAAAGATGCTCAGGGTCAGGAATTATTAGGGAGATGCAAGTCAAAATCACAATGATGTGTCATCTCAGAGTCATAGGGATGGCTGTTATCAAAAAACCAGAAGTGTCAGCGAGGATGTGGAGAAATTGGAAGCCTTGTGCACTGCTGGTGGGAATGCAAAATGGTGCAGCCATTATGGAAAACAGTAAGGCGGTTCCTCAAAAAACTAAAAATAGAATTACCATATGATCCAGTAATTCCACTTCTGGATATATACCAAAAGAAGTGAAAAACAGGGCCTCAAAAAGGTATTTGCACGCCCACGGTCATAGCAGCATTATTCAAAATAGCGCAAAGTGGAAGCAACCCAAGTGCTTATCCACAGAGAAATGGATAAGCAAAATGTAACCTGTGTGTACAGTGGGATATCACTCCGCCTCAGACATCGCTGATGACCTAGCATTAGTCACTTGATGGCTCAGGGGTGGGTAGGAAAGGAGACCAGAAATTATGGTGTCTTCATATTCTTTGGGTCTCCGAAAAATTCCTCTAACTTGAATGAAGAATATCATGAAAGTACTTTTTTTTTTTTTAAAGAAGGAAGATGTACATAAATAAAATTGAGGGCGTGTCTGTTACTGCCCTGCAGGGGGGCGTGGCCAGAAGGATGGCGAGATTTGGCGGGGGAGGGGCAAAGGGGGAGGGGGTGGGAGGGTAATCGCGGGTGGTCTGCGTGGCAGGCAAGTGCGTATTCACCTGGGCGGGGCGAATCCCAAGGAGCTGGCCGCTGTCCTTGTGAGCAGTGAAACGAAAGCTCCAGGAGAGGTCCGGAGGCGGACAAGACCTATTCCACAGAAGAGAAGAAATCGTGAATTCAGACGTTGGCCCCCCACTGAACCAGAGGGGCTAGCGCGCTAAATTGCAGGTTGAATTTTTGATCAAGCCGCCTGTCACTCAGGCAGCTCGAAATGGCCCGCTCTGAGGTGAGCAGCAACAAGCCTTTATTTATTTATTTATTTATTTTACAAAAAAGCTCATGCTCCACTAGGGAGCCAGCCTATAATCAGTGCGTGTGTCCCAGCCTTGAAAGGAATCTACTGGAATACTAGCCGTGGTTATTTCTGCGGGACAGGATCATGGATCGTTTTTTGAGTTTTCTTTAAAAACTATTTTGCATTTTTCACATTTTGTGTAGTGAGCGTGTGTTTCCTGATGGCAGAATGTAAACATAATTAAAAGCATTTTTCATCGTCAAAACCCTGCGGAGAGTTTTCTAGAACCTTCTCATCATGTTGTAGGAACAATTATGCAAGAATGCATGCAAAAACAAGAAACTAGAAATCAGAATGTGGTTGGGTGAGGGGCTTGCCTAGAAAGGGGGGTTCTTTAGAGGGCACTGAAATGTTTAATCTCTTGTTTGAGTGGTGGCCACACAAATGTATAAACAGTTGTCCAAACTCAAGGCAGTGGATTCTTAAGATCTGGGCATCTATTGCATGTTAATTATATTGCAATAAGACCATAGGAAACCCAGGAGAAGAAGAAAACACGCTCACAAACAATAGCGGGTCTGTTCTGCATTGCTGGCAAGTTGGTGGGCCGGGAGACAGCCAAGGACCTGTGCCAGCCGGCTCCAGGGATCTTACCCACAGCCCCAGATGGTCCCTGGCACCCCAGGAAAAGCGGCCATTGAGAGCGGCTGGTCAGGGGGCTCAGGCTGCTAGACAACTTCCGTGCTGAGCATAGAGTGGAGGAAGCCACCCCAGGAAGTCCAGCTTTTTGCTGGCAGCCGGGGAGCTGATGGTGCTGGCAGGGCAGTGGGCAGAGGGCCCACAGAGCGGGGCCATCTGGTGGAAGGCCTTCTGAGCACTGCCACTGGCATTCCCTGGGACTCTGAATGACAAAATAAAGCCTGGCTTGACCAGGCCTATAGCAGCGTCCCAGCACCAGCATCGGCCTGGCTGATGGCCGAGCGGGGTCTCGCATGGGTCCAGGATTGATTTTTCCATTTCCTCCCTGGGGCTGCTGTGACCTCACAGCCTACAGTCCTGTCTTTTGCTGAAGAATTCGGAGACTTTAATGGCCTTATTATTCACCTGTTCTTAATAATTTTTTTAAATTTTTTATTTGACAGAGAGAGACAATGAGAGAAGGAACACAAGCAAAAGGAGTGGGAGAGGGAGAAGCAGGGAGCCCGATTTGGGACTCAATCAGGGGATCCTGGGATCATAACCTGAGCCAAAGGCAGATGCTTAACGACTGAGCCACCCAAATGCCCCTCACCTGTTCTTAATAATTCATAATAATGTGCTGGTTTGTGACATCTCTGCACAAAGGCCTGTGCCTCCCTAGCTAATTTTTTTTTTTTTTTTTTTCCTAATGACAATGGAAAGGAATGAATCTCAGCATCACCTTGGCAGGCCAGGGTCAAGTGTGAACAGCCTGGGGTTTGATTCCAACTACCTCACCTAACAGTTGTGTGACTTTGGATAAGTTACTTCACTGCTCTAAGCCTCCGTTTTCCTCATCTGTAAAATGGGGAAGGTAGACCTCGCCTCAATATTGTTGGATTACATAAAATAATGCATTCAAACCTCTTAATAGTTCCTGACACAGAATGAGAGTTGAATGTCAGCCGAGGTTAGTATTAACAGGTGAGGTCATAATAGATATTTTACTACCAGCATCCTTTGTAATGATAACAGAGCAGTAACAGGGCCCGAGGATATGGTTCCAAGGAGGCTTTCCGCACTCATTGAGAGCTTTCCAAGGAGCTGTTCCTTTCCAGCTGGGTTTCTGCTTTCAGAGACGCACTCGACTGAGCTGCCTGAGTCCACCTGTCTTTTGCTTCTTGCAGAGGGTGGAACTTGCTGGAGGGACTTTCTTCCTCGTGCGAGCTTGGCCAGAGCACCCATGCGCGCTGGAGCTGCTTCATTAAAAATGGGTCTTGGCTGTGCTTGGCCAGCGGCTTACTTGGCATTTTTTGCATGACTCAACCTAGTACTTGTTTTGCATTTTTGCAGAATTCTGGTACTTGCTCTTGATTCTGTTTTGCATTTCAAAAGTGTTGCTTCTGAAATTTCCCTCTGGCACTGAGACCACCCTGGTCCTGGCTTTATTTTTCAGCAGCTCTGGGCACGATGCCGATTTTGTGCTCTGGCACCGGCGGCGCGGGCTGTGACAGACTCTCTGATTATATATTTGGACTCTGAAGTGATTGATCTTGGATTCATAGCCTGTTAGAGTCTGCATCTTAAATCTGCTAGTTCCTCTACATATTTAGAGCACTCACACTTGCTCTCAATCAGTTTGGCTCCCTAACAATGAAGCTTCCTCTGGTTTCTATATTTGATACTGTGTGTTCATTTGGAAAGCTGGAGGTGAGTAACCCTGCTTTTTATAGGCTGCTTGGTGGCCGCAGTAGGAAGCCGGACGTATTAAGGGAATGGGGAAGGCATATATGTGTTGTAAATCCTAAATCCTAATTTCTAGTTCTTAGCTCCCAACTTAAACCAAATTACCAGTGAAATTTCTAATACTGCACTGTTTTCATGTGAGAGAGTCTACTGATTGTTCCGCAAGATTTTTGAAGGCAGGACTTATCTACTGGAAGGCTTCTTAGCCTCCATAGTTCAAATGTCCTTGAAAAAAAAAAAAAAAGAATGAGGGGCGCCTGGGTGGCTCAGTGGGTTAAAGCCTCTGCCTTCTGCTCAGGTCATGATCCCAGGGTCCTGGGATCGAGCCCCACATCGGGCTCTCTGCCCAGCTGGGAACTGCTTCCCTTCCTCTCTCTCTGCCTGCCTCTCTGCCTACTTGTGATCTCTGTCTATCAAATAAATAAATAAATAAATAAATAAATAAAAGAATGAAATGCCTCAGTGTGCTATATTCAGATGAATGAATTTCCACAATGAGCTCAGAACATCTTACAGACAACTATACACATAAGGATTAACTTTCCCCCTTTGAGCTCGTGGATGAGGATTCCCTGGGCTTCAAAGGCCCACAAAATACTATCTTCCACAAGTGGAATCAGGACACTACTTATACTGATTAACAATGCTTTTTAAGTAGTACTAAGGGAATTCTAAAAGAGCAACAATGCTTTGTTAACAGAAATTCTATCATCCAAGCTACAAAATATGTCTAGGGTCCTGAGGCCACCCTGGAAGCACCAAGTTGGAGGGCCACCTCAGAAGTTGCCCCCCCCAGCCCAGGGGCCTGCGCCGCTGATCCTGGAGGCGACCCTTGGGTCCTCAAGTATGCACGCCTGGCAGCGGGGTTGCTGAGCTGCCGAAGCAACGTGTCCCCGTGATGGCTGCATAGACAGACCAAGACCTTTGCTGTTGTTGAATAAAATGACTCATGTCATATTCTAGACCCTTCTAAACCTCTCCCCCTCGCTCCATGGCGGCTGTCCCCTTACCTATTCTATCTGAGACTGCACTGTCCCCTCTCTCCCTGTCGGCTCAGCATTTGAGTTTTTCCTATCTTGACCATTTGCACTTCTTGAAACTCCCTTTGCCCCCAAACTGCCATGACAGGTGGCCCCTGGATGCTCACCTCCATCTGAGGGCAAGCGTCCTTGCTGGTGGCTGTGCCGACACCGTGAGGCTCCGCCCTCACTGTCTCCAAGTGTCCCCCTGGAAAGCCCCTCTCCTCCCCTTCATCTGTCAACTCCCCCTCGGTGACCCTCATGGGAAAAGAGAGGGAGAGAGGCCCACCTCACCTATGGTCCTCTAGCCTGATCCCAAAAATCATCCCTCACCCCCCGGGGGCAGGTGAGCCACCAGCAAGCAGAAGCCCGCCCTTCCTCTGACTTCCCTTTTTACCTACTCACCACGCCACTGTGGTGACATACTGAATCTGCTTTGACTCCCGGTCACACCCTCACCCGGTGTGACTCCCTTACGTCCGTTCGTCACATCTCCAAGTGGGCACTGCTAGTTCACCCGTTGTCTTGGTCCTCTGCCTGGGGAGTCCCATTCCCAGTGGCCTACAGGAGGGGCAGACCCTGTTCCTTCCATGCACCATCCATTGGAAGTAGATTCCTTACACATTCTTTGGCACAATAAAATGTGTTCGAGGGGCACCGGGCTGACTCAGCCAGTGATCCTGGGGTTGTGAGTTCAAGTCCCATATTGCGCATAGAGATTACCTTTAAAAAAAAAAAAAGAGAGAGAAGAAAAAGTAAAGAGGGTTGAGACTGTCATTTACTAATGAGGACAGTTCTCCTCTTGTGTTCTATTTCTTTTCATCTTTACCCCATCTTATGTACTTGTTTAATGTACTCCATGGGTTTGGGCTGCTCGCATGGGGGTGTGCAAGTGTGAATAAATGAAATGACTCCTGGCTCTTTCACAGCAACTGGGTGTCAAAATTCCAGCAAGAACCAAGCTGAGCAAGTGCAGAAAACAGCCCATGTGTGTGTGTGTGTGTGTGTGTTTAAACTCTCAGATTCCAAATATTTGAACAGAAAATACTTCCTGTCACATTTGAAGAGAAAATGGAAGAAACATGAAAATTATGGATGTTTATGTATTACCCATACATTACACATTGTTTTGTATTTTTTAAAGATGTTATTGATTTATTTAATTGACAGAGAGAGAGAGACAGTGAGAGAGGGAACACAAGCAGGGCAAGTGGGAGAGGGAGAAGCAGACTTTCTGCTGAGCAGGGAGCTGGACTCAGGACTTGATCCCAGGACCCTGGGGCCATGACCTGAGCCGAAGGCAGATGCCCAATGACTGGGCCACCCAGGCGCCCCTGTTTTGTATTATATAACACAGAACCATTTTGGAGGGGGAGGAAATTGAAATAATATTTAATATTTAATAGTTAATATTATTATTTAATAATAATTTAGACTAAAGGTCTAAGCCAGAGCTGTCCAGGAGAACTGGCTATGGTTATATACATGTTTTGTATCCGCCTTGTTTGGTACAGAAACCACTAGCCATGTGTGGCTGTTGACCACAGAAAATGTGGCCACGGTGCCTGAGGGACTGAGCTCTATGTTTTATTTAATTTAAACAACCACACGTGGCTAGTGGCTTCCGTGGTGGGGACTCTGTCCCCTCCTCCCCAGGCCCCAAGCGGCACCCCTACTCCCCCATGCTGGAGGTAACCGCCGCTAACCCTGCATTGTGGGGGACCCTCACCAGACTTTCTGGGTGCATTTACGCCTGTTTCACACACATGTTTACACACATGCCGCGTTTGCTTGGCCTGCATGTGTTTCACACCCATGGAATCATGGCATACGTGTTGTGCACACGTACAAAAGGAGGCTTCCATTTGAATTGGCAGTCTGTTGGGAGAGTTCCTGGGAGCAGTGCTCAGAGCCCCACTTTATTCACCCCAGGGGCTGCGTAGTGTTCTTTGCCTGGAGGTTCACTGGGTTGTTTAGGTGATTCCCTCTTGATGACCATTTAGGCTGTTTCCAAACGAAGCCACCGACCCGTTCCTACCTGCTTCCCTGTGCATCAGGGCAGGTGCAGACACTCAGAATGGCATTCTGAGCCAGGGGAGGAAAAGTACCCATGTTCCACCCATGTTTCTTCGAGGCCGCGTTCTCCTGGACCATGCATGCGGGACCGGGGCCGACAGTGACCAGGAGCCATTCTTCTTCTTCTTACTATTATCATTATTACTTTGTAGGAAGCTGGCACCCTGTAATACAGTGATCTTTGTTTTCACTGTCCATGCTCAGACGCTGAAACCTAGATTCCATCAAACAGGCTGCAACGCGCTCAGAAAATACTGAGACTTAAATAACAATCTGAAGATGACACAGACAGCATTCGGCAAGATAAGCAAGCCGAGTGCATCACAGAACTGGAGAAAACCCCGGAATGTTCCGTGCCTCCTTTTTTGAGTTTGATTTCTCAAACCACGGGCATTATTCCCATCTTGGGGCACAAAGTAAGGTAACTGGGCTTACAGGCCCATCTGTTTGCTGGCACCTGAAAATTGGGTGTTGAGCAATGAGGCAAACAAAGATTCATTGTCTGATCTGTACCAGAGAGTCATTTTCTAAGTGAGCCAAAGGAAGCCGAGGCTTTGGGAAGAGCCGGGAGTCCATGTGAATTGAAGAGAGAGGACTTTGCCTGTCCTGGTGGCCACCGTCTGTCTATCTAGTACTTCTCCCCCCACCCAATGTCAAAGCATGCTGAAATAAAAGTTATTAAAGATTCTGCACAAGTTTTTTCTTTCCCCTCAGTGGTTACCAGGGGTTACTGGTAGTGATTTTAAAGTTTAGGGCGCCTGGGTCGCTCAGTGGGTTAAGCCGCTGCCTTCGGCTCAGGTCATGATCTCAGGGTCCTGGGATGGAGTCCCACATCAGGCTCTCTGCTCAGCAGGGAGCCTGCTTTCTCCTCTCTCTCTCTCTGCTTGCCTCTCTGCCTACCTGTGATCTCTCTCTGCCAAATAAATAAATAAAATCATTAAAAAAAAAAAAAAGTTTTACCCTGGAGGAAGAATGTGGCAAACAGCAGGTAGCATCCTATAATTTGGAAATGGCCCCTCCGCAGCCAGGAGAGGGAAGGGGCCATCGTCCAACCCAGAACCAGCAAAGGAGAAAGGAAAGGAAGTGAGAACAGGGAAGGGGAACAGCAGCTTGGAGGGAACAGAGCCTGCTAATCAGGCTTGCAGGCAAATGGAACTAGGGGCGGGCGGTGGGGGGGCGGGGAGGATGCACATGTCTGGTGTGTCTGAACCTGAAAACAAAGGAGAAAGTTCACTGTGGTTTATACCCCCAACAGATCAAGCTGTTTCCTTTCCTGAACATCTCCTGTCCTGATTTAATCTTAAATGTTCATAGTTTGGGCCATCCCCTGAACACATATTAACATATACCTCATTTACCTTTCTCTCAGCCCATCCTAGAATGTTTCCAGGTTGTCACCCCATCTTCAAAATCATGTCAGTGAGGGTTGCCCTTAAGTTACTTCTCCGAATCCATTCCAGGCAGCTGGCTACCTTCAGTCCAGTTCCTTTGTTTACAAACATCATGGTAAGCATGTATCCTGTGCCTGTGATTCGCAGACATCTGGAAAACAGGAGAGCCTGTGCTGGAAGGCTCCTCTCCATTGTTTTCCCTCCAGATTTTTATCAGCTTTCAGCACACTGATTTTAATGGACAGTGTTCGGACTCTGGCCTCAGTTCACCTTCTTTGTCACGGCCAAAGCCATATCTCACGGGTCACTCTGACTTGGTGTTCACTGCAGCTGGCGTTCTACAGCCAGGGCCGGGTTTCTCAGCCGTGGTGAAGTGCCACTGGGGGTGGGGGTCCCTGTTTTGGCCACTAGTTGCAAGTAGTGGACTTCTGCCTTCATCTCTGTGAGGTCAGCACGGGCCGTGGGCTGCGCTTGCTCGGACTGTGACCATCGGGCCCTCCCTGTCTCTTCTCTTTGGCGCTCACCCTGACTCTGGCCTTTCTTGTCCTAAACCTTGGTTCCTGATCCTTGTCCTGATGGCGTCCATTCTTCCATTCTCTCCAAAGTCAGATTCAGCTGTCCAAATTACTTTTGTTAGTCTTCCCAGGACACTCTGCTCAACCTCTCACACCTGTTTTTCAACAAACCCTCAGGTAGCTCCCCTTCACCTACGAGATACTTTATCTATTTCTGGAAATTCGTCCTAAGAAAATAATCCAAAAAATGAAAAAAAAGCTGCAGTGGACACACACTCATTCTAACATTATTATTATTATTTTTAATTTATTTGACAGGCAGAGATCACAAGTAGGCAGAGAGGCAGGCGGGGGAGGGGGAGCAGGCTCTCCGCTGAGCAGAGAGCCCGATGTGGGGCTCGATCCCAGGACCCTGGGATCATGACCTGAGCTGAAGGCAGAGGCTTTAACCCACTGAGCCACCCAAGCACCCCCTAACATTATTTTTAATAGCATGAACATGTAAACAAGAGAAATGTCAAAGAATATGGAAACGGTTTGGCAATGATAATAGATCTCCTCACTGGGATTATAAGTCACATTAACAATGATGGGTATGATGACAATTCAGCAACAGGAAAAATGCTTATGAAATAAGGGGACCTGACAGCTCACATTTATGGACGCCTACTGTATACCACCTCCTGCTAGGTGTTTTATTCATCTCCCACAAACAAGGAAATCAGCAGAGGGGTTGCATGACCCGTCTGAGATAATATAGTTCGTAGTCCCGGTTTTCCAAAGCATGTTCTTTAGCTACCGTTCAAAGCTACCGTTTGGTAGCTATGTTATGACACAATTTCTACGGTAGCTATGTTATGACACAATTTCTGTTTGGAGTGAGTACCCGGTAGGTCCACATCCTTCAAGGCTCTGCCCAAATTCTACTTCCCCCAGAGAGTTCATCTTCCTCAACCAACCCAACCTAATTCAGTCTTCTCTGAATTACTATAACACATGCAACTTTGCTTGAGAAAACTCTGTCCACCTAGGCTGACTTACATCCATTTATTGGTTGTGCCTTTCTCTCCAAATAGACTGTAAGAGTTTGGAAAACCAGACCTGTGTCTTGTTAGCACCTTGTGTACCTCTGGCATAGGAGGGGAGAGACATAATAGGGGCTCCATGAATGTGTTGACAAGCCTATTTCTCTCTCCAGTGGTAGCTAAGCTAGCACGGGTCTGGCTGGTCACTGAAAGAGGCAGTGGGAGACGCTCTGGCATGACATTGGTCGTATGCCCCCCAGAGCAGATCAGAGTCCTATGTCAAGGTCCTCTGCCAATTATCATCTCCACTCAAAGCAAGTGCCTTTGCCTTTGTTATATGCCAACTTTTAAAAAAACTTCTTATTTTGAAAAATGTATTTACAGGGAGTTGCAAAGAAATGTACCGGGAGGGCTTGCCCACCACGCCCTGTGTCTGCTTCTTGCATAACCGTCATTGAGTATCAATACCTGGAAACTGACATTGGTATAATGTCAGTTTCAGAGCTGGTTCAGATTTCATCATCAGTTATATATAACTTTAAAAAAAATAATCCACCATGGAAATTATCTTTTTCTACCTGGGCACATTTTCTTCATACTCTTGCCTGACATACTGACTCTCACTTCAAATCTTTATGCACATCACTGCTCTGAAGTCAGAGGGCCTCTCTTGCTCTGTTCCTGACTCTGTTCCTTGCTCCCTGTGTGGTCTTGGTCAAATTAGTTAACCTCTCTGAGCTCTGATTTTCTCATCCAGAAAGTGATAATACTAACCTCGTGGAATCCTTGTTTTAAGTGTGACGTGATTAACCTAGGCACGTGATATCCTAGACACGAAGGAAATGCCAGTGTGTCCTTTCTACCCTTTCGATACATGGAAAGTCCTTTTTCTCTCACGATTTAATGGAATCCTTCACATTCAAATAGTGTTCTAATTTAGTCTCCTCTCAAAATTACTTTTCCATCCCATCTCATTACCTCCACAGTCCTGCTCTGTGTATGTGGAACATTTAATTAATATGATTCTGATTATATGTTCCATCTTCCTGTCCAATATATTTTTATTTCTATTTTTGCCTCTCAGTAACTTAAGGTATCTGAGGACAGACCTCTGTGCTTTGATTTCTATCAAAGGGATGGTGTCATCTGTAAAATGAGGATGAATACATCAACCTCATAGATTTTTTGTAAAGATTAAACAGAAAAATGCAAATGAGACACTCAGCATAGCACCTGGTCCAGCCAGGGTCGAAGCATGGTAATAGCTGCTTGGGGGTGCTTCTACCTGGAGCTTTGTCCTTGGGCATCCGAGAGGTGATGCGGGTCTACCTGGATTTGGATTTAAATCCCTAAATTGTGGTTTTGTGCTTTATCTTTATCTAATCCGCTTTATGTCACACTCCAAGTATAAAATAAAACCAAGAGACTGTCAGGGTCATTCTTGCTCTGAAATCCCATTTTATTCTGTCTTGCCTTCTCTCTCCTAAGTGGGCAAAGAGATTTTAATAACCATTATTAGATCAATATTAATGATGATAATAGCTAATAGTTTTGGAGTGCTTATTATATGCTAGGAAGGCTTCTCAGAACTTTCCTTGTGTTAACTCAGCCCGTCTTCACTGCAAACCTATGGAGTGGTTCTGTTATGCCCATTTTACTGATGAGGAGCCGAAGGCACAGAGGGCTTGAATACCTTGCCTAAGTGTGTACAACTGGTGAGACCTGGAATTGGGGCTGTAATATGGGCTGTCCAGCTCCTGAAAATAGGTGGGATAAATTTTCCCCACTATCAGTGGTTCTAAGAGACAAAGAATAGAGAAACAGTCTGTTATGTTTACTTATTTTTGTCTTCTCTTAGGGAGAGATAGATGGAGAGAGCGGGAGTCGTTGGGGGTGGGGAGAGGAATGGCAGAGGGAGAGAATCTTACGCAGGCTCCTTGCCCAGCACAGAGCCTGACATGGGGCTCAAACCCACAGCCCTGAGATCATGACCTGAGTCAAAATCCAAGTGTCTGACGCTCAACTAACTGAGCTATCCCTATGCGTCCCACATTCTGTTTATTTTAATGAATTTCTTGCTTGAAGAGCAATACCAAAGCCCAGAGAAACTTAGTTAGTAAAGAATGGAAGCCTTGACATAAAATCAACTGGACCCGTTTCTTTCTTTTTTTTTTTTTTTTAAATCCCCATCCTCAATTAAGGTGGCAATCAGATTAATCAAGATTGGCTGGAAAGCAGTGAGTGTGTTAGAAATGTGAGGGGCCCAAAAAGGTCAGGCTGCTGACAGGTACAGGCTTGTCAGACATTGTCTGGCCCAAACTGTCTCCCCAGGGACAATTCATTTGCTGTTTAATTCCACTCCCAATAAAATCCGCCTGGAAACTTGGATCCTGCCTCCTTCCTCAGGCTCATTTTCATCATTGTATCCTCTTGGTCCCTTTGTTCCCAAATCTTCCTGGACAGCGAGAGACAGGTGCCAGTCCCCACAGACACCCTCTCTAATGCACCACAAGTCCGGCAGCCACGGGTCACCATTTGATTTCCTGATGCCCAATAAAACCAATCCAGGCTTTCACCACACGATTTCTGGCTTTAATTACCAAGGGCAAATCTCCACATCATTCAGGATAATGAAAATTTAGAAACAACAGAGAGAAATGATTAAATAAATCAGAGTCTGGTCAAAAGGTTGAGTAGTGAGTAGCTATGAAAATGAGGTGCTGGAAAATATTTAGTGGGAAGGTAGATACAGTACAAAAAGAAGAAAGGTTTTAACACTATACTGTTTGATACCAATTTTATGCTTGTATTTAAAAATATGCATAAACACTAATTTTGAAGGGGGGGGGACAACAAACTTTATAGGAAATTGAAAAGGAAATGAACAGAGCAGGAATTACCTGTGAAAAATAAAAAGAACATACATTTGGGGCACCTGGGTGGCTCAGTCGTTAAGCGTCTGCCTTCAGTTCAGGTCATGATCCCTGGGTCCCGGGATTGGCCTGCATCGGACTGCCTGCTCGGCGGGAAGCCTCCTTCTCTCTCTCCCACTCCCCCTGCTTGTGTTCCCTCTCTCTCTGTGTCTCTCTCTCTGTCAAATAAATACATAAAATCTTTAAAAAAAACGAAAGAAAGAACATGCAATTGTATCTTTAAGAATTTTCATGAAGGGCACCTGGGTGGCTCAGTGTGTTAAGCCTCTGCCTTCGATTGGGGTCATTGATCTCAGGGTCCGGGTATCAAGCTCTGCATTGGGCTCTCTGCTCAGCAGGGATCCTGATCCCCCTCTTTCTCCGCCTGCTTCTCTGCCTACTTGTGATCTCTCTGTCAAATAAATAAATAAAATCTTTAAAAGAAAAAAAAAAAAGAATTTTCACGGAACATGTTCTCTAACACAGGTGAACTGCTCTGAGAAAAGGCAGTAAGAAAATATTCTAATGTAGTGCTGCCTACTAGAACTTTCTGTGATGATGGAAAGGTTCCATTATCTCCGTGCTGTCTAATACAACATCTGGTAGCCACATGAATACTTACCATGATTTCACTAAAATTTTAATAGTTAATCACAGATAGTGTGATTATGTGGTGTTTACATTCATTTTTATTTCTTGCTATTTTACAAATGTATACACATGAGCATGGATTCCTTTTAAAATCAGAAACAAGAGGGGCTCAGAGGGTTAAAGCCTCTGCCTTTGGCTCAGGTCATGATCCCAGGGTCCTGGGATCGAGCCCCACATCGGGCTCTCTGCTCAACAGGGAGCCTGCTTCCCTTCCTCTCTCTCTGCCTGCCTCTCTGCCTACCTGTGATCTCTGTCTGTCAAATAAATAAATAAATAATCTTTAAAAATAATTTTAAAAAATAAAATCAGAAGCAAGCAAGAAAGAGATTTTTTTTTTTTTGCCCACTTTACTGATAAGTACCCCATCAGTAACCCATACAGCTACATGCTCAAAAAGATAGCATCTTTTTGGTTTTCTTCAATTTTTGCCATTGAAGAGCTGTTGATTTTTCCTTCTGTGGATTCACCTGCATTTACCAACTCTTTCCAGCCCTAGAGATCCAGCTCAGGTCTTGCCTCTTCCAGAAGCCTTCCTGGACTCACTGAACTCCCAGAGATTTCTTCAGGCTTATGGACTCCTTGGTCTTATTGTGACATATCATCAACTTTAGATATGTATCGGTCCCAACTAGACAGTAGTTGTCATGGGACAGTAGTCCCATCAAGTTCCTTGATGGCAGAAACTATATATTTTAAACTTCCTCCTCTTCCCCACCCCACCCAGCAAGTACTGTGCAATGTGCTGGCTCAGTTAGCATCAGCTGGACCTGGCCAGGCCCTCTCCAGAGGCACTTGAGTCTGACGCTCCTTGCTCTCCAAACTTTGTTCTGCTTCCTCCAATTCATCTAGAAGGGGTGTCGGTGCTATCACCCTGGGGCTAAATTTTATTGTAAATTGCTTAAATAGAATTAGTTGGCTTTGGTAAGGATAACCAAGTGTAAAGCTAAGAAAATAAATATGAACTATTTTGAGTAAAAAGGCATTGCTCTTGGTGAATGGGGATAACGCAGTTGATGTTTATAAGAAGGAAACTAAGGGCCAGGAGAGGAGGTGACTTCGCTGGGTCCCACGCTGATCAAAGGCATCACACGTCATACCCGCTTTCCTCCAGTCCTTCTGGGCTCAGGATACTGTACTGAGGTCAGAGGAAAGAGACCCAAGGAATTTACAGTTTATCTGGAGGAGGAAAATATGAGTCACTGAAATCACTTAGACTGAGCACACGGGTAATAGGAGAGTGTGTAAGACAGTACAAGAATACAGCTGGAGAGCAGAAGGTAATGTCTAGCGCCGGGGCTGTTATTAACAGAGGTCTTTCAAGGAAGACCCAGCAGGTGCCAGAACCCACCCGATGTGATGATTTCAAGGCCCCAGTTCCAAGGTTCAGATTCTCCAGCCCCTTCACCATCGTCAGCTTCTGCACGATCCTCGTCACCCAAACACCCCCTCATCAGCAGGTGCATGACTCCGTAACTAAGCGCCTCCCCATCGGCTCCTCTTCAGACCCCCCTCTCTTGTCACAGCTGGTGTGGTCCTGGCAGCTGGGCTGGCAGTCCCAGGAGGAGAGCATGGGCGAGAGCCCCAACCCCCCATGGCGGGGGAAGGACATGAAGACAGACCACACCGCTACCACCGCCACCACCCCCAACCCCGCCGCCGCCACCTTGATGAGCCGCCCTGTGTTGAGTACTAAGTTGAAGGGATGACATTTAATGAGTTAGCCACGCTGACTGCTTGACTGTGAAGCAAACTAAGGCGAACATAGATTCACCTCAAAACTACACATGGAATGACCTGAAGCAAGGAGACTGGACAAGGGACATTTACAAGGACTGGCTATCAGGTGTCCAGCAGGCAATCTAGTACAGTGGCTATGGCCAAAGACAGCCCAGGATGAACCCGAGGAATGGCTGAGGATACGTTTTGGGGGAAGTTATGGGAGAGCCTCATGGCAGAAAGCTGCACGCTGTGTTTCCCGAGGCAAGTGCCAAACCCCGCTGGTCCTGCTTTTTTATCTGTAAAGTGAGAATAACAGAACTTATCTTACTGGGTTGTTATGAGTATTATATTAAAATATTTGTCAAGTGCTTGGTTTAGTGCCAAGCATAGAGTGGGTATTTTCTTTAGATATTAAAGATCAACACATGAGATGCTGGGCAGTGAGGAGGGACAGGAAGGACCCCGAAGGAATGAACATTGTCACTCAGGGTATCTGATAGAAGATGTGCAATAGGGAATTTGGAGAAAGGGCCCTGGATGTTGGAAAGAATGACGAGTTCATGGAGTTGGCTATTTTCTGTTTGTTTACTTCAGATCACCCATCGCCCTGGTTAGTGGGTAGCTCCCTTCCAGGGTTCAGAACAGTGGAGGAAACCATCAGATAGGCGAGCAAAGGAGAAACAGGCTGCAGAGTGTAGGAGGTGAAGATGCTGCCGGCAGACAAGGTGAGAGGTCCAGAGTCCCCAGAGGCGGCCAGCAGCTGGGAGACCCGCGGCCATACGCCAGAGGCGGGGCCGGTGCTTCTCCCCCAGCCGCGCACCCGAAACACAGAGGAACACCTCAGGCCTCTCCTGAGACTCAAGGTTCTGATTCTGATGGGTGGTCAAGGCCGCAGCCACAGGTCACGGCAGGAGCTGGCAAGGCTGGGGGACCCATGTGCGGCGGGGCAGAAGGTGCCACGTCCCCAGGCTACCCGCCAAAGCGCCCCCTCCCCACCTCACCCCTACCCACCTGGAGGGAGCTTGACTCCAGTGAGCTTGGCCTCAAGAGGCACAGAGGGTGGCCACCCCAAAAGATGGGCTGGAGTTAGCGATTCTCCAAGGGCGTGTTTCCCCAAGGCCCTCCTAGAGCTCTGTTCTTTTGTTGTTCCCTTACCGACCTTGACATTCGTGATTCCTTTTCGGCCCCGTCACACGCTCATTCTTCATTCAGCAAATACGTAGGACCATCGACCCTGCCCCAAGGGCTAGACCCTGTCCAGACTCTGGGATTCAGCCGGGACAAACAGGCTAGGTTCTTGCTCTCGAGGTCCTCACTGGCAAGTGGGGGAGCCAGAGTGTAGACATAATATGAAATGTGTCAAATGGTTAAAAAAAAAAAAAAAAAAGGAAAGGAAAAAAGTCTTGTGAAGAGGAGGAGGAGGTCAGGGATAGAAATTGAAGGAGCATGGGGGTCAAAGAAGTTCTCACTGGTTAGGTGATATTTGGGGCAGAGACCTTAGCAGAAAAAAGTGGGGGAAGAATGTTCCAGATGGGGGAATATTAAGTGCGAGGGCCCCGAGGTGGGGTCGTGCAAGATGGCTTGTGCAGCTAGGGCAGAAAGAGCTGTAGGGAGATCGGAGGAGGGGCAGGGGACCCCCTGAGACAGGTCTAACCACTCTGAGAGTTTTCAAGTTCAAGGAGGTCAGTGAACTCCTGTCATGGCCCACCATGAATCCCTACTGATGGGATTTGTCAGTAACCCAACCCACTCCACGCTAGTGAAGTTGGGTGTAGCGCTTTCCCCTCGTTTTCTTAAAATAGGGATAGGAGCACCTGGGGGGCTTCGTCAGTTAAGTGCTGACTCTTGGTTTCAGCTCAGGTCATGATCTCAGGGTCGTGAGGTCGAGCCCCACGTGGGGCTCTGTGCTTAATGTGGGGTCTTTTTAAGATTCTCTCCCTTTTAGATGAAACCAGAGAGAGAGAGAAACCATAAGAGACTCTTAATCATAAGAAACAAACTGAGGGTTGCTGCAGGGGAGGGGCATGGGAGGATGGGGTCACTGGGTGGTGGACACCGGGGAGGGCGCGTGATGTAATGCGCACTGGGTGTCGTATACGACTGATGAGTCACAGACCTGTACCCCTGAAACAAATAATACATTATATGGTAACTTAAAAATTTTTTAAATCCCCCCCCCCACAAAAAAAGGATCTCTCCCTCTCTCTCTCCTTCTCTCCCTTCTCTTGTGTGCACTGCCTCTCTCTAATAAATAAATAAATGAAATCTTTTTAAAAAACAGGTAAAAATATATTAGGCAAGGGGCACCTGGGTGGCTCAGTGGGTTAAAGCCTCTGCCTTCGGCTCAGGTCATGACCCCCGGGTCCTGGGATCCAGCCCTGTTTTGGGCTCTCCGCTCGGCAGAAAGCCAGCTTCCTCCTCTCTCTCTGCCTGCCTCTCTGCCTACTTGTGATCTCCGTCTGTCAAATAAATAAAGAAAATCTTTAAAAATATATATATTAGGCAAGACAGGTCTAGTGACAGATCAGGATCCTTAATAAATTTACTTTTGCCATCCGGTGGGTGGATCTGTTAGACGCAATCCCTGGAGAGGAAGAGAGAGCCCTGGGGGAGAGTACTTCTGCTTAAGAAATAAAATGGCTCAGAATTTAAAAGATACTTTTAGAGGCCGTGGCTGAGTTAAACCCCACCTACTTCTACAGACTCACATTAGGAATAAGTATGGCCAGTAGCAGGATTAAATAAATATAAAACACTGTATTGCTGACTCTCTTGTAGCAGTGAACAGTTTTCAAATCCTTTTCAGCGTCTTCTGTTTTTGGGGTTTTTTTTTCCTCCTGGCCCGGTTGTGGCTGCTTTGAATTCACCTTCTCCGGGTTGGAAGCTTTCTAGTGGTGCCTGTGGGTTCCTGTCATGCCCTGAGCTGCTCTGGCGCCGGGAGGCCATGGGGTCTGGACCAAGCCTTGCCAGACATCTCCCTTATCAGAGAAGAGACTTATCTTCTGCTTTCAGCTCTGATTACTGACCCGGGAAGTGCAGAGGGCTGCTCAAGGCTTTCTGCCCTCTGGCTGAGATTCGGAAAAAATATCTCTGTAGTTATATGCCTGCTTCCTTTCTAACTGGGAGCAGATACAATGGTAAATAATAGTGTTAGGCTGATTTTCCTCAGTGACCCATTCTCTCAAAAAAACGACAAGTTTTTTCTGTTCTTCCTCTCTGCTCCAAAAGAACAAACCTATTAATTTTGCTTCTCTAGCTGATTTTCCTTAAAACTGGGTATGTAAAAGGTTAAAAAACAAACAGGAAACCCCAGAGTCCAACACAGCAGATCAGTGTACAGACACTTGTACACTGGTTTTCCTCTTATAAACGCCCTACCCCTGCCCCGTGCCTTCAAGATTCTACTCTTAGAGATTATTTTGTTTGAGTTTAGAGATTTTTTTTTAAAAGAAGCATGTGCCCTCTGGAAGACTGTTTATCAGCTGGCTACTAGCATCTTGTGAATTAGATAATCAGATCACTGAGATAGGGAATTTTGATTTTTTAGCAGGGTGCTAATAAGGGGATGTCTCTAGGACCAAGGTAAGCAGCCTAAAGGTCCCAAATGCCTTACTTGCAGGGCCTCAGGGAACGGGAGAGGAATGAGGAAAAGGTGAAATGCCTCACAGAAAAGAAGTGGGAGGGGAAAACAGGAAGAAGATAGCAGAGGGAAAGGACAAGGCAGCCATCTTCAGGAGATCTGCCTTTTGCCCGCCCCCTGCCCGTGTGCTCTGAGCTATCAGATCCTGTCTCACAGCACTGGTGGTTGGTCATGTCTGAGCCAATGAGCCTCAGAGCTCCAGCCTTGATCTCCCTGACAAACCCTCAACCTCCTCCCTGGCTGCCTGTTGGACGTGCCGTGCCGCCTGATGTCCCCAATCCCCTGTCTTCCCCCATTCAGCCGAGGGTGTCGCTGGTCCCCTGTCATTGTACTGGAAAGCCCAAGGTCCTACCTGGAACCCCCCTTCCTTCCTCCCCAGAGAACCATTGCCAATTCTCGCCTTCCTCTCCCATCCAGACGGCTTCCCTCACTTCAGGCACTTAACCCCGACCCGGGGTGATTCACTCACTTATCTCTGCCTTAAATCTCTGGGTCCAGTGTTGCACGCCACCCCCGGGCTGATCATCACCGTCACTCCCTGCTCATGAAGCTCCCAGAGCTCCCTGGTAACTTGGCAAAACCTAAATTGTCCGGCCTAGTCTTCAGTCTGGCCCAGCCTGGTCGCCCGGGTCCCTCCTGCAAGCGGGTTGGGGAAGAGAGAGGAGGCAGGGGGCCGAGCTACCGCTTAATTTGTGTCGTGGCCCCCTGGCAAGGAGCCATCACCGTCTTCATTTTTTATGGGAGAAAACTCCACGCTAGGTTAAGTAAGTTGTTCAAGGTCAAACAGTCAGCAATGGGAAGCGCTGGGATTTCAACCTAAGCCCGTCTGACCCCTGAGCTCAAAGGCGTCACCACTGTGCTCTGGGATCTCGCCCTCCCGGTGCGGCCAGTGGACCCAGGCGGGGGGCGGCACCTGGGAGCCTGGCGGAGATGTGGGGGTTCAGGTCCCATGTCCGCGAGCTGAACAAGAATCTGCATTTTAGTTGATTCCCCAGATGTTCTCTGGTGCCCTTTACAGTTTAAAATTGTAGGGGATAAAAAAGTGTCCCTTGACCCTCTTAGGGCTGGGTCCCAAGATAAAACGGACGAAGATTAATGGGACAGAGACGCACAGGGATTTGAAGTTTTACAGGAACCTGAGGGCCTTCATCACAGAAGGAGACCCTAAGACGAGACCAGAGCAGGACGCTTTCTTACCTTTTAGGCAAAGACACAAAAAACTTGTGAAGAATTGACAAGACAAAGGGGTTTGGGCTATGGGGTAGTGGATGGTGAAGAAGTAACTAGGAAGATATGCGTGAGCTTAATAAAGTTTGTTTGCCGGTTCCTCTGGTGCCTTTTCTGCATTTCTGCCTTTGCATTTACTGCTCCTTGATCGCCTTCAGGTCAAAATAACTTTTATGTCAAAAGGCATATTTTGGGGTGACATAACTCAATTCCCTTTAGGATGCACCGCCTGGGTGGTTCTTCTCTTTCTGTGCAAGCTCGTGGCTTTCTCCGCTCTGTGACGGTGCTATCCCTGCCCCTCCCTGGTATAGTAGTTAACGTCGTGGCCCCTGGATTTGGGGGGCTCAAATCCTGGTCTGCCGCTTATCGGCTATGCCACTCTGGGCAGGTAACTTTGCCTTTTGATGCCTCAGTCCACCCATCTGTGAAATGGCAAAACAACAGGACCACCCGGGGGGGCGGGGGTTGTTGCAAAGATTTAACACTTTTTTTTTAGCCCTGTGCCAGACACACGAGGAAGAAAGCACCCACTGTGTTTTTCAAGTGTGAATCCTACCCCACTTCTTGTCCCTTCTCTTCTGAGAAGCCCTGCCCTGACCATCAGCTCTCTGGGTGATCTCTTCCTTTCTGGAAATCTGTGGCACATTCTGGGACTCCAGTCACAGCATTGTATCTTAGGGACAATCTTTTCCTCTTATGGTCTTGATGAGGAAGCAGTCTCGAAGATAAAAGGGCAGAACCGGGACTTGAACTCAGAGTTCACAGCAACAGAACCAGGACTTGAACCCAGTCCTTTTCAGACTCTGAAGTTAGCACCATTTCCAGTGTCCTACGTTTATAGCCTTGTAAACCAAGGCATATGCTCTTGGAAAAAGAGTGTTAAACGTATTCCTCATGGTGATATTTGTAGTTGTGAAAAAGGAGGAGATGTTGGTTTGAACAAATGTCAACAGATTCCCTTACCTTATGGTTATTAATATTAAATTAATATGCTAATTTGTACTGTGAATCTGAAATCGCGGGATTTGGCACGCACAGGTTCCTGCACTGATTTGCCCTTAGACCCTTTTCTGAGGGGTGCTTGTTAGCATGTGGCAACTAGTGTTCCACGGAACACAGTTTGGGGAATGCAGTTCTGTTCTCCAGAGCCCCCCCTTCTCCCCATGGACTCCTCAGTTCATTGAGGAGGTGATGCTGGCAGTGTGGGAGGAGCCAGCGGGAGTCCGAAAGCAGAGTTTATTGAAGAAACAGAGAGAGCAGATGCAGACGGAACCTCTGGGAGACCCGGAGAAGAAAGGAGCAGGAGTCTGACTTTCTTTGGGGTCTGCGGGATTTTACCGAGGACAGTGGTCTGGTGCACCTGCCCTCGCAGGTGTCCAGGAACCAGTTAGAACAAAGACAAGGACCTAATTGTTATTCCTTAGAGCAGGGGGCCTTGACAGGGGTCTGGAGTACGCAGATGGAAGCTTCCTCCGGTCATTCTCACCTGGTCCTTCCTTAGATGTTATCCATCCTAGAGAAATCCATTAGCTCCTTGTCTCTTATAAGGGCATATGCTATTTGCATCACAAGGCATGTTTAAAGTGGAGTGGGGGCGCAAGTCCTAGCAAGAATAGAAGCCCCAAAAGAAGCAAAGGGAAAAAAAAATTAGCTTTCTCTCTCACGGGGTCCCTTCTGTTTCCCTGTCTCAACACATGACCAGTGCTGTCCTGATGACTGACCTCCCGAGGGCCAGTCCTGGGGATTCTCTCCAGCGACACTTGCTTTGTCTCATCAGCACCTGGCTCTGCTCTGCGGAGGGAGGACCTAGCAGGTCACATTTGCACTGGGGTTCACGAAAGCACTACGGTTTGGGGACCCTGGCTGCGGGGAGGGGCTGGAGCTGGAGGTCAAGGTACTGTGATTTGCAGGTGCCTGGAGCTGCCTCGGGCCTGTTTCAGACCCACAGGTCAATGAGGTTTGATCCGAAGGCCTGCTCAGGCCTTCAGATGTGCACCGGCCTTGGATGCTGTCACTGCGCAAGCAGTCAGTGGGGAAAGCCCCACTACGACGTAGCAGCCAGCACAGAGCAGTGAGCAGCGAGGAAAGGACTTGGCTGCCCTGGGCCTGGGGAATGCGGGGGGTGCGAGGGGACACTACCCTTGAGCCTTCTTGGGGAGCTACCAGGCCCCACCCTGCTTCAAGGGATTTGCTGCCACCCGCTCACTTAGACCTCACAACAGCCTTGTGCCCTGAGCCCAGGACACTCACAAACATAGTGTAGTTATTTGCTCAAGGTCACACATCTGGGAAGCAGCAGTGCTGGGATTTCACTAGAAACCATGCTGTGGGGTGTCTTGGTGGCTCAGTCGGTTAAGCTTCTGCCTTGGGCTCAGGTCACGATCTCTGGGTCCTGGGATCGAGTCCCGAGGCTGGCTCTGTATTCAGTGGGGAGCCTGCTTCTCCGTCTGCCCAGGCTCCTCTCCCCTCCCCCTGCTCCTGCACGTACATGCTCTCTCTCTCATTCTCTCTCTCCCTCAAATACACAAACAAAATCTTTTTTAAAAAAGAAAAAAAAGGGGGGGGGCTTGCTGTTGACCACTCTACCTCACAAGCCATCAAGGGGTCTGAGGAGGTGGGAAAGGAAGAACAGACCAGGAAAAAGCCCCAGGACCTAAGTCAGGAAGGACCCTGAAAACAGTGGCAGCTTTGTTGATGAGGGGGTACCCACTCTCCTCTCTTGTTCTCTTGCCGCTCCCTGTCTGGTGGGACAGTGCCCTGGGGCCTTGAATGCAACTGGTTCTCCCTGGGGCCATGCCCTGTGGCTCCTCACATGGGAGAGGCGTGTTCCAGGGAGAGGCCCGTGGGTTAGAGAAGGAGGCACTGGATAGAAGGGGCACGTGAGGCATACCCCTTCTAGACACAAGAGATCAGGAGACCAACAGGCTGCCTGGTTTTACTGGGAAGACACCGAGCCCATGTCCCTAGACCGAGGTACAGCCAGGCCTGCTCACTCTGGGAGGTGGCTCGTGTCCCCACTGGTAGCACCAAGAGCCCCCAGCCCCTTCGGTGCCCCTGCACAGAGCTTTCTGCCCTGAGTACCCAAAATGGGCTTGTGCTTCCTGACAAGTCTGGGTTTCTAACGAGCTTGGCCTCTCTCCCGTGCAGGTCCTGCCCCTTAGGCCTCTCAGACACGCTGGAGGAAGGGACAGGCACTGGGGCTGTGCAGTGCCAGCTTCTCTGTGATGCTCTGTCCTCACTCCCTTCAGACGCAAATGGCCGGTTCTCCTGGTCTGGAGACAGCAACAAAGGAGGCTGCCGGGAGAGCGGAGGGCATGTCCCGTGGGCATCTTGGGAAGAAGCTTGCGAACGGCTGCACTGGGCAGAGGGCAGGGTGGCCGAAGGGGAAGGATGGATGGATGGGCTTCGATCCCAGGCTTCGAGACCCGGGACAGAGAACACCACCCCTGGGAGCTGTTCCATCAGGAGAACTAGCCCTGGCTGGCGTCCAGGGCCCGAACACCCCCTCCCAGGCGTGGACAGAGAGGAGAGGAGGGCACGTCAGGCCAACCCAACAAGACTGAGCGCAGAGGGCCTGACTGCAGCCGCCGACCAGGTCTGTGGCCCTCCGCAGGCCAGGGGGATGGCTGGGGGTGCGCAGCTGCCTGTGAGGCGGGCGAGGGGGGATGTGAGCCAGTTACCGGGTGGCCTGTCCTCCTGTGGCATGCCCCCAGGCTTCTCCCAGATAGCACCCGTTCCCTTGTACCGGAGTCACCCCAAATCTCTGCTCCTTCCTCCTCCTGGCACAGCCGCCCGCTACCCCCTCCCAGTCAAAATTTCCAGAGAGCCGCTTTTCTCCTGCAGCTGTAAAGCTCTTTGTGAGATTCAAGTAATTCCCACTAAAGTAATTCATTCTTTTCTGAATGGTCCATGGCCTTGATCCTTCCACGGTGCACTTGCATTCCAACTGGAGAGTTTGTGCAAGCAGAATTAAGCATTAATTGGGAGGATGAGGGAACAATTATTGTTGGGGGTTGGACTTTCCCAGGCCCTTCGCTGCCCTCCCCTCGGCTCCTCCCCGAGGGGCCCATTCCCCGCACCGGGCAGGGAGAGGTGCGGCTAGAACGCGGAAGGAAAGATCCCTGGGGCCGGAGGAAGGTGGAGACCGCGCCGGGTCCCAGAGGGTTCCGTGTCCTCTGTCTAAAGACAGTTTATGGGGGGACTTGCAAGAGTCCGCTTTTTATTTTCCCAGGGTTTGGTCTATTATCGCTGATCTCCTAACACCATCATTTCACAGCACCCAAAGACACAGAAAGAGGTCATGTCAGGGAGCCTTCTCCATGCAATAGATTCAGCTTTCTGGAAATGTACCACATTGTTCTCAGTCTCTCATTTTGCCACAGGCTGGTGGACACCTTGTGAGGTTGGGGATGGGGGGCTCACCCGGGGTGGGGCGGAGGCTGGCACAGGGGGCTGGCACAGGGGGGACTGGGATGGGGGGGCTGGCCCCCTAGGGACCCACCCCACCCTGAAACACCACCGTCACCCTGCATTAAAGATGCATTTTCAAATGTTAATAATTAATGGTAATGTTAATTTATCAGCATTTCACGTAACGTTCTATAATGGAAATGGCCGCAGGAAACAGGAAGGTAGCAGATATTGAGGAGCAGAGAATAAAAGAAGTGGGGTGTCCGTGGGGGTGGGTGGGAGGAACGAGCACTCCTCAAGCTGTGCATCTTCTCAGGACAATGGGGAGGCTCTTGGGCTGCAGGAGGCAGGGTTATAGTCCTGCCCCCGGGTGTGTGTGTGTGTGTGTGTGTGTGTGTGTACGTGCACGCGTGTCCGTCCAGGGGTAGCACCTGACCTTTGGGTGAGTTCCCAGCCCTCACAGTTCCCTTCCATGGCCCGGCTTCACGCTCACACACGCCGCCGGGCTTGACCCCCTAGGCGAAGGACGCAAGGCTCAAAGGCAAAGGTGTAGCATGAGGCAAGTCGTGGGAGTCGGCCACCCCAGGGCCCCCGGCACACGGCACGGGAGGGATGAGATCTTTCTGCTTCCCGGCCTGGGTTTGGTTCCTTACAAGCCGCCTTGGCCTGGTTCCCAGGAGGCCACATTCATGGGTTTTTCTTCTTGCTCTTCTAGGTGTCTGTGGCTGCTGTGGCGCTCTACGCCCCAGGTACAAAAGGCTGGTTGACAACATCTTTCCTGAGGATCCCGAGGTGGGTCACTCCTCCGCCTGGCATCACCTCCCACCGTCTCACCCCGTCCAGGGCTGCGAGGGGAAGGCGGGTCTGCCGGGCCCCTGGCCCGTGAGCCTGCTCAGACTCTGGTCAGTGGGGAACAGCTGCCGGGGGTCTGCCTGCCACAGAGATTTGGATCTGTCTGCAGTCAGGATCTGCAGGGGGCTTGGGAAGCTGGTTTCGGCTTGGTTTAGGTCTTTACTGCACGGCTGAGACATCTTTCTCACTCGTGTCTCTCTGAGCAGTGGTTTCTAGAACTGCTCGCTCTCTTGATGGTGCTCTCCCTGCTGTGTCCTGTGAGCACTTCCCTTCTTGGGTTTTGGCTCAGGAGCTGGTGTCTTCTCTTTGGCTCCCTCTGGCACCCACCCAGGGTCTGGCTGTGCGCACAGGGGAGGCCTGGCTTCCCGGCTTCCCGGCGGCTACTCTCCGCTTGGGCTACATTATGGATTGTGTGGTTTCGGAAATGTCGGGATCTGATATTCTTGATTTGCTCTTTGGAAATCAATGACATCTTCTTGATGGACAGTTGAAGGGCCACGTTTCCAGCATCCTCTGGAGAATTCCCTAATTGCTACTGAACTGCCTTCTCTTCCTGTTCATGTCTTAGGGCTGGATTTCCAGCACATTTTAATTCTGAGTTGCCTTCAGTGAAGGCTTATCATTCACACACACACACACACACACACACACACACACACACACACATATACATGCCTACACACATATGCATATGTACATTTGTGTCTATATATGTATACATGAATCCGTATACATACAAAAATAATATGTACATTTATACAACTATTCTAATTTATAGCTGGCATACTCTGGGCTAAGTTGTGAGTTCCTGGGAGGCAGGAACCATGTTTTCATCATTTCTGTATCCCTGACCCCACATGGGAGGTTTGTCACATACGTAATGGCACTGGGCAGAATGATAATTCAATCAACATATGATTTACCTTTAGACTTGAACCCTTCTAGCCATGGAATAGTCACGGTGAGACATGGGGTCTTGTCTTTTACAGGATGGCCTGGTGAAGACCAACATGGAAAAGCTGACTTTCTATGCCCTCTCAGCTCCAGAGAAGCTGGACCGAATTGGCGCCTATCTCTCCGAGAGGCTCATCCGTGATGTGGGACGTCATCGATACGGGTAAGAGTGTGAGAAAGTGAGAGAGATGCTTTCAGAAGCATTGGACAAAACAAAGGGTCCTTTTATGAAATGATAGTAGACTTGGTCACCGAACAGACTGGAAAAACAGGGATCGGGCCTGAGGGAGGTTTGCATGTGTTTTTCCAATGGCAGGTAAAATTTGATGCCATTACCAAGATGTGGGAAGAAGGGGATGTCCGCTTCCTAGGAGCACCTCTGTTAGCATCCATTTTCCCCTTTTGTCTCTATCCAGAAGCCCTCACCCACACTCTAGGGTCTTGAAAAGTTGGTCTAGTCCTAAGTCTGCCATTATTCTCATCAAACCAAGCAACTTACAGCCTTAAAAAGCAGGGAAGGGGGGCTGTCCGATTCTTGATATTGGCTCAGGTCATGATCTCACAGTTGTGAGATCAAGCCTCACGTAGGGCTCCATGCTGGACATGGCACCTGCCTGGGATTCTCTCTCTCCCTCTCCCCCACCCACCCCCAATCTCTAATTTAAAACAAAAACAATAAATATTAAAAAAAAAAAAAAAAGCAGGGAGGAGCCATCTACATTCTAGTGAGAAGGCAAGGTTGGGGTAATTTGTCCATTAAAAATACACTTAAATGAAATATTTATCAGTCTGAGGGGGAAGGACTTGCTATGTTTAGTAAAGAAAAGAAACCTTAAATGAAAATGACTGATCGATAGATTTAACTGTTTAAAAATTTAAATATTTTGATGTCAAAAAAGAAACCACCAAAATTTAAATGACAACCAAAAGAAGTGTTTTGAAAGAGTAAGACAAAGGATTCAAACTCATCTATTATTTGTATAAACCAACGATGGGGCTGGAGTGGGAAAACTGAGTCACTAAAAACTGAAACCAGGGCTCCAAGTAACCAACTCACAGAAAGAGGAAGGAGAAATAATAACGGTCAATAAATTTATAATCAAAGATGTGGCTTGAAGCACTAAGATACCATCTTCACTTAACAAAAAAGTATTTCCAGTACTAACCAAGGAATGGCAGCGTGAGGGTAGTTTCCTACTTTTCTAGAATAAGTGCAAATTGGTTGGACCTTTTTAGACCATAATTTTTTTTAAAGATTTTATTTATTTGACAGAGAGAGGGATCACAAGCAGGCAGAGGCAGGCAGAGAGAGGAAGGGAAGCAGGCTCCCTGCTGAGCAGGGAACCCATTGTGGGGCTCAATCCCAGGACCCTGAGATCATGACCTGAGCTGAAGGCAGAGGCTTAACCCACTGAGCCACCCAGGTGCCTCCTAGACCATCATTTTAAAATATAAGTCAAGTCTTCAAAAAACATGTATGCCCTTTGATCCGGTAAATTCTTTGTCTATTCTTCTATCCCAAGAAATCAATCTTAAATATAAACTAGCTTTACACACAGAGATGTTCATTGTAGTGTTTTTTATAATAATGATATATTAGAAATTGATGTCCAATAAGAGAGAAAGGGTTTAATGAATTATAATGTGTCTCACTTTATATTATCTGTTCAATAGAATATTATCTGTTCAATAGAAACAATATTATAAACACGCTTTCCCCATAATAATGAAAATGCCTTAAGTAAATGAAAAACAGACTATGTCATTACAAATACAGTGTTTTACAATTAAGTTTAAAAATAAGCAACAAATACCAATGCCTAGAAAATAAAGGAAAAACAAATATGCTGTAAATACTACGAGGGCTCATTTTCTGAGCAGTGTGGTTGGGTTTTGGTGTGTGCAAAAGCTGAATGTAAGAAACCCCGAAGACATCCCTGGTGGCATTGCTGATGGTCTGGAGGGCAGGGTAAATCTGACGCAACTGTTCTGAAGTCCCAGTTGCTTCTGTTCTCCATACATCCATGCTCTGCTTTCCTCTGCTTCTTCCTTTCTCCTACTGCAGACTCCAGATCATGGTAACATTAGCAATTCTCTCCCTGCATTCTTTCCTGTTCTGGTCCTTCCAAATGAGTACTAGCTATGACCTTCCCCTAACTCACCAGGCTCCCCCAGCCATGCCCGCCACACCTGCCTTGCCTGCTCAGACCCACTCCAGCCACCCCCGGCTCTCTGAGCCTCATGCCTCTGCGACAGTGCTCTCTCCCCTCGATCCCGATCATGGGCCCCCCTACCACCACAGTCCAACAGCCCAACCACCTGCCAAGCTCCCTTCCTCCTGGCGAGGAAGCCGGAGTGAGTGCTGGCATGAAAACATTTGCCTTGTGCTGACAAGGTGTAGACCTCTAAGCTCTGCAGGACCCACCTGCGAATCCAGAATCAAGCTATCCCTAGGAGGGACAGCAAGACCAGAAACAGTACATTTCTATCATCGTTTTATAAAATAAAATTAGGTTACACGCTCAATAAAAAGGGCACAAATACACTCTACGTGCTGATTACGTAAATCGCCCTGACATCCGGTAAAGCATGCTCAAGCAAGTAAAAATGACTTCGTCCTAGATTCAACCGAAAACTGATAGGCTAGCAGTAACATTAAACATTTAATACTAATTTCATCTGCCCTCTTTGCAGGGATGGTTCTCTTGATAAAAATGTCCCATAGCCAGCAGAGCCAATTAGAGTCCTTCCACTGCCCTTAGAACTGCAATTCGAAATCGGTATCGTTCTGTTAAAAATAGTCGTGGCAGCCTCTCAGTGTTTAAAGCCTTGAAGGCCTCCCTGGAAGTTTCAATCATAAACATTTGGAGAAGAGAAATCCGTTAGATCTGATCTCCCGTTCTGCTTCCCTGTCCGCCCCTTCTTGCCCAGCCCGGTGCTCTGTCCATCATTCTCGGCTTCTTGTCATTAGCACCTTCCCGATGGCAGCTTTGGAAGCGCAAATATTCGCCTACAGATGGTCTGAGGGCTGTGTCTCCCTGTGATCACGGAGGTGTCTGTATTTATGGTTTAACTACATGGACGTGAACCTCGGGGGTTGGCCTCAGGCGCAGAACCATCCTCTCTGGTCCCCTGGCCTCCCGGCCTTAGCACCCCTCTCCTGTGGGTATGAACTCTGCCTTGATCTGCATTCAGCATCAGGAATGATGACCAGATGTGGGCGGAGAGAGGCTAGGCTGTGAATTCTGAGGTAGAGCTCACTGACCTGAGCTGTGACGGACGGGCAGAGACGTGCAGAGCGGCAAAAAGTGAGATTTCCTCCTGGTTTTCTCTTTGTGCATGTTCCTTCCAGCCCTAGAAGGGCTGTTCTACGGCTAGGACAGCCCTAGAACCTGGAGAGGGGGTTCATGCTTCCCTCCCTCTGCTGAAGTCAGCCCCTGCATCTAAGTTCCTAAAACCCAGAAGTTTCTGTACTGGAGTGGGGCTGACCAAGTACATTCCAACTGCTTAGAATAAGAGGTTCTTTGTCAAGGCGACTGACCTTTGAGTGATTCTCGGGCAGTGACTGGCCTTGCTAAAGCTGTCCCCTCTCTCCTGCCTGCCTGTCTTCATCTCTGACTTTGCCTTCCTCTCCAGCCCCGCCCCCCGCCCCGCTCTGTTCCCAGACTCTTTACACCTGCTCCTCCTTTCCTCGGGTTCAGGGCCTCTTGACCGAGCTCAGTGTGTTCAAACAGAACCGGCCGCCTCTTCTAGACTTCAGCAGGAGACATGTCTTGCCTCTTCTCCTGTGTATTTTCCTCCGTTGCTATGACTTACCTCCTGCCTTGGCCATTGTCACTGAGTTCCTGTCGTTATCACCTGTCAAGTGTCTTCTCCGGATTTCAGTTGCTGCCCACGAACCCAATTCTCTCCCAGGTTCCTTGGGGTCTGCCTTCCTCACCTGCTGGGGAGCCTTACCAGTACGTCCAGTACCCTTCGTTGTCACTTGCTGTCATCTGTACCCGCTCTCGTCCTTCCCCCCCAGACCCTGTGGCGGGTTAGTCCTCACCAGCTCCGTCCGGCCTCATCCAGCTCCTAGCACTCAGGCCAGCTCAGTCTCCCAGACCCATCACTACACCAGACTCCTTCCAGGACACTCTATTCTCCTTGACAGTGTGGACCCCACTACAAGACCTCCCAGGGAGGGTAGAGATTAGAGAACTAATTTTTTGAGATACTTGGAAAAATTCAAGCTCATAATTACAACCTTTCCATCCTTCATAACGGGGCTCGACATGGGGAACAAAGCAGAGCATGTTCAAAGAACTAGGCTTTAAACTTCTGGACTTTTCAGTTTCTCTTTCTACCATAATTTTCACTTCCCATCAGAGTTTCCACTCTGGATTAGTAGCCAATTGCTTGTTATTTTATTTTCTCATTCATTCAATCATGTTGTTAGCAAAGGACTATTTTTTCCTTCTTAGGGTTTTCTGGTAATTTTTTACAGGAAAAGGAAAAACAGTGATCTAAGCTCTGGAATCTGGGAAGCCTTCTAGTTTCTTCTCTTGCCAAACCCCACCCCGCCTCTTCCTTTCCCTCGTTTAAGCTCTGTGAACTAAGGGTGAAGCCCTTCATACGTTAAGATGCTGGCGATGATTCCTGAGAGAAGAGAATTCTACCCTGGCTGGCCCCGTTTCCCACCTGCCGTGTTTGGTTGCCCAGATGGGGCCTGGTTTTTCTGCAAGGAAAGTGTGTCTCCTTTAGAAGGGCCCCAGCCAGGCCGTTTCCCCAAACATACATGACTCAGTCTACCTCACTGGCCAGCACAGCCGACCTGAAACACACGGGGACTATCTGCGAGGCATCGCAGGTTTCCAGGACTGTGACAATGATGGCTTCTGAAGAACAAGGCTGTCGTGAGCCAGGAATGGCCAGCACTGCGCCCCCCCACCCCCCCAGCAGGGACTGGGGGCTCCCGTTTGCTCCAGGAGCTCAGAGACCTAGGGCTGGCCTTCTATTTGAAAGACATTCTGTAGACAAGAGCATGACCTGATCCACTTATAAACATGCCCAGTAATGACTATTTAATAGTGCTTAATAATATTAAGTAATAATTTAATAATTATTAAATTATCAGTAAATTATCAGTTCACCAAACATTTTTTTGAAAATGGGCAGGAAAATTTCGGGATAGGGAAGCTGCTTTTCTTATAATTGCTCAGTACAAAGGTTAGCCTAAGAACACTTAAGAAATGGTATCTGATATCTTTAAAAAAGAAGAAGAACATTAAGGAAATAGACACCATGATGGCTGTTACTTTATAGGTTTGGATTTGCAAGGCTGGCTCCTGTGTGAGGTGGTTTGGCCACATATTGAAACCAAACAGCTGCCCCAAGAGTTATCATGCAGCCTTGTGTTGTGGCCTTGTGGAAACCCCAGAAATCACCTTGTAGTCATACTTTTTAGCTAGTTCTTTGTATTTCACCAACTTGGTTTTAAAAAAAGAAGATAAGCAACTCGCTAATCAAAGTCTTTTTAAAATACTTGCCTAACATTCAAAGATGGGTATGATTGGGACCGAGGCATAAGGGAGAACAGATCTCTAAATTCATTCTTGATTCTATGTCTGGCATACGAGCCTGGCTCTCAAGTATGAGGCAGCTTTCACACTCTGGAAGCTCATGCTGACAGCTCTACCGTAATCTTTAAGACAGGTCTTGTGTTCCTTGCTTTCGACTTGGAGGCACTAACTTGATTCCTCCACACCTCTGTTAGGTTTGGGGTCCTCTGCCCACTTGACCTGTCCTGCATTTCTGTATATCAGGAAGGACTCTTCTAGTCCACGTGGTTTGAATTAACAAGTAGAAGGATCGACATCCCAGGCACGTGGGTCCACTCATGAGTTCGCGGAGTCTTGTGATGACCTCCCCGTCACAGGCTCCAAGCCCTTCCAGCTCTCCTCCTTCCTGGGAGGTAGGTCACCGATTTGCCTTGGACTGCTCAGGATTCACTTTTATTTGCACCACTGGGTCTCCGAAGTGCTCCTAGACCTGAGTATTAGGTATCTGGGTTCTTTGTGTAAAAATACAGTGGCTCCAGCATTTCGGGGTTTTGCAAAGGGTTTTGCTCTCTCTTGGGTGACTGTCCAGCCTCACAATGTTGGGCGGTCGGGGGGGGGGGGGAATCATCTGGGAACTCCAGTGTTTGGGACTCCAGTGGCTGCCACTCCTCAGTCCCAGGAGGAAGGGAGGAGGGGAGGGGCCAAGCCTGTCTTCTAAGCCAGTGATGCTGACATTGCTCACCTCAATTTCCCTCATTTTTTTGTAATTAACATATAATGTATTATTAGCCCCAAGGATGCAGGTCTATGAATCGCCAGGTTTACACACTTCATAGCACTCACCATAGCACATACCTTCCCCAATGTCCATAACCCCACCCCCCTCTCCCTACCCTCCTCTCCCTGGCAACCCTCAGTTTGTTTTGTGAAATTAAGAGTCTCTTGTGTCTTGTCTCTCTCTGATCCCATCTTGTTTCATTTTTTCCCTTCCTACCCACCAAGCCCCCTATGCTGCCTCTCAAATTCCTCATATCAGGAAGATCGTATAATTGTCTTTCTCTGATTTATTTATTTTGCTCAGCATAATACCCTCTAGTTCCATCCACGTCGTGGCAAATGCTTTCCCTCATTTTAATGGCAACATTTTTGTCACGTGGCCTCAGCTAGCAGCAAGAGAGGCTGAGAACAGATCCTCGTGAGCCCCACAAGCTCTGCTAAAATTCCAAATTATGAGGGAAAAGGGGGGAAAGAGATTCCAGGGGCGATGTCTAGCATTCTGCCTCAGAAACCTGACTCCCTAGAAAAAATTACAAAGATTTCAAATAGAATGATACTGGACAGATTTGCAGCAGCTTCTTCATTAGAAGGTGAACGATGACCTTTTCTAATGAAAGTCTACTCTGTTTTCTTTTTCTTTATTTTTATTTTTTTATTTTTAGAGAGAGAGTGGGGGGTGGGACAGAGGCAGAGGGAGAGAGAGAATCTTAAGCAGGCTCCACACCCAGCATGGAGCCCAATGCAGGGCTCGATCTCACAACCCTGAGATCCTGAGCTAAGCAAAATCAAGAGTCAGATGGTCAACCGGGGTGCCCCTCCTCTGTTTTCTGCCATGTGCAGTGACTTATAAGTTGGGCATGTACCCTTCATGATGTGGCCACCGTGGAACACACATCGGGTTTGGGCTCAGACGTGCCCTCCTAATTCTCAGGAGGAATTTGATTCATGGTATTTTTTTCTTGGGGTTCAAGAGAGGCGTTTAAGGGGATAGCCACCAGCCAGGATCATCAGGGGTTGTCCTGTGAAGGCTAGTTTGGGAAGGATTGGGTATTTTTAGCGTGGAGAAGAGAAAAGCAAGAAAAATGGGATTGCTCTTTTCAAGTGGTTGAAAGGTGGGCAGGTAGAAATATGAAGCTTGAAATAGCTTGAAATATGAAGACGTTTTTATGTAGTTGTCAAGAAATGGGATGGGATGACCTACCTAGTATGTTCATCATTGGGTGCTGCGTATTTCCGGTTTCAGAAGGTATTCAGGTTTTAGACTTTAGAAGGAATAAGAAGTTTGGGCCTCAGAATCATCTTCATTAGGAAAAAATAATAATTTTGTTCCTGTGTATCTTATCCTCTGTGAGGTACAGATGCTCTCTAAGTAGGGAATGTGTCACCTAAATATGGTAATACCAGCAACCATATTGTGTGATGATCAGAGGACTTCTGAGGTCTTCAAATGCAATATCTGCAGGTTTTATACTCTTTAACCTTCACAGTTGATTGGTCTTCAGGCCTATATCAGATTCTTCATAAACATTCTTCCTAAAGTTCTTCTCTTCCTCCCCATTAGAGTCATCTCTCTCCTTTGGAACTCTGTGGAATGTCCTGCATGATTTTCGTGTAGCATTTCTTATCTTCCCTTTACAGGAGATATCTTGTCCATTGAATTCCAGGCTCCTCGAGTTGAAGGACTTCTTCCCCCTACACCCTTGCACTAAGACAGAGTGTTTCCCCTGTGGGTGCCCAACAAGTACTTCTCGACTTCAGATTGAGTAATTCTTTGATCTCATTGGGTTTGGGTTCAGAATTTGCTCTTCTGAGCATCAGTTCTTTCTGCTTGTATCAACTTATGAGATGGTACACCTTGTCTGTCCTTACGTTCTTCATCTGTAGAATGAGCAGCTGGGGAGAGCTGGTCTCCAGGCTCCCTTCCAGGGCTGGTTCCTGCTGATTCTTGGTGCTGCGCTGCAGTGGGCACTAGCTGGAATGGCTGTCCAGACATTAACATCCTATTGGAAGAGCCTCATTACCCAGATGCTGGCCAGGGGGTCACTGTGCTGATTGTCCCACGCATGCAATGAGCGTGGGACGGGCGTGAAACCCAATGATGGTGCTCCTTTCCCCAGGTACGTGTGCATTGCCATGGAGGCGCTGGACCAATTGCTCATGGCCTGCCATTGCCAGAGCATCAACCTCTTCGTGGAGAGTTTCCTCAAGATGGTGGCCAAGCTGCTGGAGTCAGAGAAGCCCAACCTGCAGATCCTTGGCACCAACTCGGTAAGGAGCCGGTGGGGGTGTGGGGAGTAGGGATTGGGGAGGACCAGGGAGGGGGCAGTTCCTGGAGGACGTCTGGGTCAGCCTTGCTATAATCCATTCCTATTTGGTTTCTGACCCTAAGTATAACTCACCTCTTACCTTCGTGTCTCTCTTTGCGTGAATTAAGGGCTATTTGTTCTTTTAATTTAAATAAATATAGAATAAACAGAATAAATGTTAAAGACAAAGTTCACATAGTAAAGCATATGATTCTGTGGTTTTTAACATGTTCACAAGGTTGGGCAACCATGGCCACGATCTACTGTGTGTGTGTATCTTTAGACTAGCGATCTTCAAACGTTTTCTGGTCTTGGATTTTTTTTCCCCTGAAATAATTTTAAGTGGAGCTCCAACGGATATAAAAGTAGATGGAAAGGGAGCTATTCCTTTGAGGGTGGGGGGTGTCCCGTGCCCTCACAGCGTGGCCCCTGACCCCATGGGGCCCACTTTGAAAGCTGTCGGACAGAGGCATCAGGTAAGTGGGAAGATCACGGGGAAGCCGGAAACGGGACTTCTGGCTCAGTTCTGCCCTTGCCCGGCTGGTGACCTGGAGTGGGCTATCTTTTATGGACCTGTCTTTCCATCCATACCATGAGCCGACTGAAGTTGGTCCAAGCTCTGTAATACTGTTCCCCGTAAAGGGGCTGCTGTCGTGAGAGGTTATGGTTTGGGGGGATGTCAAATGGGATGTGTCAAGAACTCCCCAGTTCGTATTTATCTATATATCCTGGAATATCCCGGTGGCTTTCTTCAATGTCTCGCTCTCGGTCCTCCTCCCTCCTCTTCGGGGCATACTTTCAGCTCCAGGCCTTCCAGCGGCTTCTCCTTAAAAGCCCTGATAGGCAACCATTTTACAGCTCTCACAAAAGACAAGGCAAAGGTGTGTGCTCTCTTCGCCTTCCCCGGCCTGGCTTTCCTGAATTTTTATTGCACAGATCACCGCTGCTTTCCTGTCCTACCTGAGCTGAGTTCACCAGAAGATAGTCTTTAAATTTTCATTTTCATTTCCGGGCCCCAAAGTAGCAACTGTGGCCTTCCCTTTCCTCTCCCTAGAAGCCAGCTGCCTTGGACAAATTACAAGTACAGTAGCTGAGGGTGAAAAGTCTTTTGTCAGGTTGCCCTGGCAACAGCTTCTGATACTGTTTCATTTGTCCTGTTTAAGAGAACTCTAGTCTAGGAGAGAACGTCTGAATGGAGAATAAGCCAGCCATCATGTATCCAGAGGGCCTCTCCCCAGGGGGGACGCAGAAGCAGGCGGCTGCCCCAGCTACCCTTCCCCACAGCCAGACCCGGCCCGGCCAGGGTAGCTGTTTTCTTAGCTCCAGCCTCGCCAATTTCCTAGATTCCCCATGACAGCGAGTACCTGCCTCATCCGCAGAGTGAGTCAGCTCGTGATTCTGGTGCCGCATGCAATGAAGGTTACATAAGGACAGGCAATAAGTAAAGTCACATCATTACAATAGAGTCAAAGTCCAGCTTGGGAGGCAGCTTGTGCCCCTCATCGAGATGCTTTTCCCCGCTCTAAAAAGCCTGGGACCTCCACAAGCCTCTGCGAGAACGGGGTTCCTCTGCTCCTCGTCATCTTAGAACAGCCAGCCTGCCGGCGCTTGATGTCGTCCTGGAGAGTCTAGCCTGGGAGTTTCAACTGGTTTTCGTGGGGCTTCGAGGCCTCGTGGGGGCAAAAGGAGGACCCGGGAGGAGGACTAGAAGGGTCCTGTCTGGAAGTTTGCAACCTTTGGTTTGGATAAAGGGTTTTGCTGCTAGGAAATTAACAGAAAGACACAGAAGGAGGGGGAAAGAGAAAGAAAGAGAAAAGGAAGCTTCCCATGCGATGCTAGCAGCAGATTTGGGGAGCGCTGAAGCAGGGCAACCTTAAAGCTGTGCAGGGTTCCTCCCTCCCTTCCTTTCTTCCTTTCTTCACCAGCTTGTACTTGATCACCATAAGGATGATGTTGTGTTGAGACTTGTCACAAAATCCAAACTTGCTAACACTAATCCTGCATGTTGCATGCAGTAAGTTGTGATTTTTGAAATGTAAGTGATGTTTTCAAGCCCTTAAGGAGAATATAGAGGTTTTGGAGGTTGATGAGTGCCAGGAAAATCTGCGGAGATGAGAGCCAGGGCCAACTAAGCTCACTTCACTTATTCAGGGATTTGCCTGTGTGGATGCACCTGCCTCATTGCCTGACGGGTCCATATGTGTGGCTCAGGGACAGGGATGTGACCATGTGTCTTGACCTTTTGAGATCACTTCCTGATGATAAACTGAAAATATTAAATCTGCAAGTGCCAAGGTCCCCTACATGACCAATCCAATGTGTTAGCCTCATGTATACAAACAGTAAACTCTTAAGAAGATTCATAGGTTACAGTTTGCACTTTGGTCCTTACATCACAACATATATAAAAATTAACTCAAAATAAACAAAGACCTAAATGTAAGAGCTGAAATTACAGAGCTCTTCAAAGAAACTATAGAATCCTGTGTTCATGATCTAGAATTTGGCAGTGGATACTTAGGTACAACATCAAAAGCAGAAACAACAAAAAAGAAAAAATAGACCAGCAGACTTCATCAATGACACTACTACGCATCCAACGACACTACTGAGAAAGGGAAAAGACAGCCACAGAATGGGAGAAAATATTTACCAATCATATACCTGATAAGGGTCCAACAACCAGAATGTATAAGAAATTCTTACAACTCAACAACAGAAAGACAACCCAATTAAAAAATGGCCCAGGATTTGAATAGACCTTCCTCCAAAGGCAATCTACAGATGGCCAAGACACAAGTGAAAAGATGCTCAACATCACTAATCGTTAGGGAAATACAAGCCAAAACCATGGGCTACCACTTCACAGCCTGGGGATGACCATTAAAAACAAAACAAAGGGGCCTGGGTGGCTCAGTCATTTAAGCGACTTCCTTCACTCAGGTCATGATCCCAGCGTCCTGTGATCGAGTCCCGAGCTGCGCTCGCTGCTCAGCAGAGAGCCTGCTTTTCCTTCTCCTTCTGCCTACTACTCTGCCTACTCTGTTAAATAAATAAGTAAAATCTTTAAGAAACAAAACAAAACAAAAACAAAAACACTGTAAAAGACAAATGTTGGCAAGAATGTGTAGAAATCAAAACCCTCATACATTGCTAGTCAAAAGTAAAATGGCGTCGGTACCGTGGAAAACAGGTAAGTGTTTCCTCAAAGTTAAACAGAATTATTAGAGGACTCAGCAAGTCTTCCTCAGTATAGACCCCCAAGAACTGAAAACAGGTACTCAGACAAATACTGGACACAAATGCTCACAAAAACACCATCCGCCACAGCCAAAAGATGGAAACAGCCCAAAAGTCACATGGTGTGTGATTCCATTTAGATGAGTGTCCTGTCTCGGTCAATCCACAGGTGCAGAAAGCAGAAGACTGCTTGCCTGGGGCTGGGGAAGCCGGCAGTGGGGGTGACTGCTTAGTGGGTGGGTACTGGGGCTCCTTTGGAGATGATAAAATGCTTTAGTTGCAAAATATGAATGTATTAAAGGCCACGGAATTGTGCACTTTAAGAGGGTTAACTTTAGGTTTTGTAAATTTTTTTTTAAGATTTTTATTTATTTATTTGACTGACAGAGATCACAAGTAGGCAAAGAGGCAGAGAGAGAGAGGAGGAAGCAGGCTCCCTGCTGAGCAGAGAGCCCAATTCGGGGCTCCATCCCAGGACCCTGAGAGCATGACCTGAACCAAAGGCAGAGGCTTTAACCCACTGAACCATCCAGGCGCCCCAAGGTTTTGTAAATTTTACCTGAAAATTTTTTTAACTGCACCTTCAGGGGCATCTGTGTGGCTCAGTCATTTAAGCACCTGCCTTCAGCTCAGGTCATGATCTCAGGGTCCCAAGATTGAGCCCCAGTCGGGCTCCCTGCTCAATGGGGAGCCTGGTTCTCCCTCTGCCCCTGCCCCTTCCCCTGCTTGTGCTCTTTCTCTGGCTCACTCTCTCTTTTCCAAATAAATAAAAATAAAGACAAAACCGCCCTTCCAGCTCTCAGCAGCCCAGCGTCAATGGCACACGGGCATTTGTGTTCTCGATGAACCACCACCTTGGATCAGGCACGCAGAGGCCCTGCAGGGAAGGGTGGCTTCCTTCCTGGCGCTGGAGGGACACAGGAGCCGGGAGTCCTCTCCCTCTGGGAAAACAGATCTCCCGCTGGGACTTGCCTGTGTCCCGTCCTCCCCATCTCGCCCTCCCCCCAGTCCCCTCCAGACCTCACCTCCAGGATGCCTTTTTCTCGCCCAGGTTCAGCTGCCTCTGGTGCTCCCTTTCTTTGACTCCCATCCTGGACCAGGTGGGAGTCATTGCTTTCCACCTGTCCTTGCTCCCCCCCCACCCCCCCGCTCCCCGGGTCCCCGGCCACACTGCCTCCCCATCCGAATGGCCCGGTTCGGAGATGTGCCTCTGAAAACCACAAGACGTGTGGGTCTGGGACTCTGTGGATACCTGCTGCAAAATTTAATTTGGGCTTTCAGGGTGGCTCCTGAGTCCTTTTTTTTTTTTTTTTTTTTTTTTTGGGCTACTGCCCTCACTCACCTTCTCAGTGGTCTCTGCAAATCTTCCTTTCTTTTCCGTCCAATTCCCTCCCATATTGGCTTCCTGGCTTCCTCCGTGTCAGAGGCAGCTTCGCTTTCTCCTGTCCGAGAGACCCTGTTCCTGGGACCCGGTTCCTTCTCTGGTTCCTTCTCTGGTTCCTTCCCTCGGTCGACATGGAAGTTCGAGTCTCTTCCAGTGTCAGTATCAACAAAGTCAGTGAACAAACTCACAAGAAAGAACATACGTTCTGCGTGACTGCAAAGTACCTTTAGCTCACCTGACAAAATGAACAATCATTCCATGATATTTGTTTCATAATTAGTACAAATTTCCCCAATAGTCGCAAAATGTCTTTTATCGCTATCGTCCAAATCTGAATTCAGTACGGGGGATGCGTTGATTTGTTTTCTGGGGCTCTTCGCCTGTCCCCAGCCCTCTCCTGCCCAGCTTTGCTTTTCATGACACTGACTTCTCGGAGAGACTGGGTTAGCTGGTTTGTGGAATGCCACACACATTCTGGGTTTGTCCGGTTACTTGCTTGTGGACCTTTTCTTTCACTCTCCTGTTGCCCGTAATTCCTGCAAACTGGAATTATAACAGGAACACAAACGTCTGGGGTCTCAGGTTTTTAATGGGTGCCATCCCAGGTTAGGGTGGTATCAGCCGGCTCTCTCCATTTTAAAAGTATGTCGTTGTCTCTTGCCGGTAGAGATCTGTGGAAAGCGGGCGAGTAACCCATCCCCCATCTTTCCGCCGATGTTTTACCTTTGAGAGCACCTGCTCCTTGTTGACTGCACCTGCTTCCTCAGGCTCCCCTGACTTCCCTGACCCCGTGACCCCAGCTCTTCCCACCTGGTTCATCCTTCTTGGCTCCTGTGGCTGAGTAAGGGTCCCCCAAGGATGTCCACGTTCTAATCCCTGGGACCCGTGAATGTGAGCAGAAATGACAAAAGGGCCTTTGTGCATAGGATCAGGCTGAGGATCTTGAGATGGAGAGGTTCTCCCGAGGATTATCCAGGTGGGTCCGATGGCATCACAGGGATGCTTATAGGTGGGGGTGGGTCAGAGTCAGACAGAAGGTGAGTGATGATGGGAGCAGAGGGAAAGAGAGAAAGACTGCTGGCCTTGAAGATGGAGGAAGGGGGCCATGAGCCAAAAGCTGTGGGCGGCTTCTGGAAGCTAAAAAGGGCAAGGAAATGCTCCTCTAGAGCCTCCAGAGCGCACGCAGCCTTGCAGACCCATTGTAGACTTCCGATCTCCAGAACCGTAAGATAATAGACGTGTGTTGTTTTACACCAATAAATTGTGGTGTTCTTGCAGCAGCAATCGGAAACGAACAGTTTCCTGCGATGATTCTCTTCCTCTGCATGCCCCTGCAATGCCTGTGGTCTCCCCGGCCCCTGGTGCCCCATCTTCTCATTCTCTGTGCTCCCCCTGGACCATTCATCAGCTCTTGCGGTTTTGACTGTCATCTCTAGACTGGAAATCCTCCCCCATTCAACGCTGGTGCAGAAACCACCACTAGGAGCCCATGAGCTACATAGAAGGGGCCTCCTTTGGAGGTGGATCAAGTTAGAGTTCCGAGGCCACAGGGGTCAGCAGCAGCAAAGCACAGGGATTCTAGAATAGAGGCAGCTGGTGCTTCCCTGGGTCTCTGTTGACCCGGCCAGCACGTGGGGTAGCTAGGACCAGGCTTTCCCAAAAGACCTTAAACTGTGTCAGTTTTGCAACGAATCTGGACAAAGAGAAGGCATTATGTGGGTAGACAGGAGACAAATATCCTAGGTCTAGGGGAGGTCCATGCCTCGGCTGGCATTGGCAGGCCATGATCACATCACAGTGGAACTTTCTCTGGCTTTAGTGGAAAGTGCTCCTGGAAGTTGCTATCAACAAGAGGCAGCTGGAGGACCAGGCCGAGGGTGTTACTGTCAAACCCACGCAATGTACAGCATCTGCTTCCCAGCTAGGATTTGTCTCAGCGAAGCTGAGAAGCAGTTCCTGTTTCTCTTGGTGGAGGCCAACACAGCGCCACGGCCTGCAGTCCTAGACCCAGGAAGGAGCTGGGGTTCTGTCTATGCCCAGCATTTTATTTATTTATTATTTTCTTAAGATTTTATTTATTTATTCCACAGAGAGAAAATGGACATCACTGGGGGGGCGGGCAGCAGGCAGAGGGAGAAGCAGGGAGCCCGATGCAGACTCAATCCCAGGACCCCAGGATCATGACCTGAGCTGAAGGCAGATCCTTAACGACTGAGTCACCCAGGTGCCCCTGTGCCCAGCATTTTAGACTGCGGTTCTGTCCTTGACAGCAGGAAATCATGCAGCTCAGAATGCTTCTGTATAAGAGGGAAAAGCTAACTTCTGCGTGGAGACACTCAGTTGGCACAGAAGTGAGGCCAGCCAGCTCAGCTTCCATTTTCCACACCAGGGAAGAGCTGTTTTTATACTGTCAATATTTGGAGATTGCTTTCCCTTTATTAACTCAGGCCCTTGGGAACTCTCCGTATTCGCATCACAGCCGCTCCTGCCTGCCTCTGCCGGGGGTGGGGGGAGGTGTGATCGCCCCAACAAGCCTGCCACCCTTTGTTGTCTATAAAGAGCTGAGACTTTGATCTTGAAAGGGTGGCCCTAGCAGTGCCTGGGGCCTTTGAAGTGTCGCATGTTCAGAATCTTTAGTCTGGGGGCACCTGGGTTGCTCAGTCGGTTGAGAGTCTGCCTTTGGCTCAGGTCATGATCCTGTGATCCCGGGGTCCTGGGAGTGAGCCCAGAATGGGGCTCTTTGCTCCGCAGGGGAGCCAGCTTCTCCTCCCTCTGCCCCTCCCACCATTCATGCTCTCTCTCTCTCTCTCTCACACACACACTCGCTCACTCACTCTAAAATAAATAAATAACATCTTTAAAAAAATGAATCTTCAGCTTGTTGCTATGGAGAACTTCATCATTACTATATCTTTTTATTTTTTTTTGAAGATTTGATTTATTTATTTGACAGACAGAGATCACAAGTAGGCAGAGAGGCAGACAGAGAGTGAGGAGAAAGCAGGCTCCCTGCAAAGCAGAGAGCCCAAAGTGGGGCTCCATCCCAGGACCCTGGGATCCTGACCTGAGCCGAAGGCAGAGGCTTTAACCCACTGAGCCACCCAGGCGCCCTCATCATTACTATATCTTAAAACAAACAACCAACCAAACCCAGCTTTATTATTTCCCATCTTATTCACTAGGCAAGTAGCATTTTAATAAAAGTCGATTGTAAGGTATGAATTAGCAATAATGGGAGCAAAGCAGACAGGAAGTTCCTGGTGTATCACGCGTTAAAAAAAAAAAAAAATAGGGACGTGTCACACAGGTAAATGGGCCCCTAGTGAGAATCCAAGGAGTGTTCATACCAAGCCAAAAATGCTCTGGGGTTGGGGAGTGGAAATGTCGCCACCCCCCCGCCCCGATCAACTGGGATGGGCTACTCATACCAAGCTGCTGGTAAGACAACTGCCTTTATTAGCTCCATTTCACAGATGGGGCAACTGAGGCACAAGAAACTTAAGTAACTTGCCCCAGACAAGCTTCATAAGTGGGGGCAGTGGAACTCAGTGATGCAGTCTGGCTCCAGACCCCTTCTTATAACCATGACATTCTACTGTGTCTTGTGACAGGACTGAAGGCCTTCCTCTCACAAAACCCTAGTGTTCCAACCCCATGTCTGCCAGACCTTGGTGGACTTCCTCAGCAGTTATGGGGCCTTGACCAGGGCCCCCATGAAGCACCCCAATTTCACCCTCTGAACCGTGATTACTAAAGGTTCATGTCAGCCCCTAGAAGCCTCAGGAGCAGCTTGGGGTGGGCTCTCTAAGAGGTGTTCCTTGGGGACTCCACAGGCCAGTTCTCCCTGGGGGAGCCACTGGGGGCTGTCATGTCTGGGCAGTCATACTCTCAGACTCGAGGGAGAAAAGCTCCTTCTATCAAGTTATCACACCAAGGGTTCCTAGGGATGCTCAGATATCTTGGTAACAAAAAGTTACCTATTTCACATGCCCCATCATGTAATAAACAGGGTGCGTACCCTTTGAATAGGAGGTTCAGATGGACAGTGAGTGTGGGCTCATGACCAGATCCCCGGACAGAGCAAGAGTCCCAGCAAACATGGGAATGGCATGGTTGGCCGCCAAAACCTCGAAGCTGCAGCTCACCCCCAGGCCATTTGGGGCCCCAGGGATGGAGTTAAGGCTCGGTCATCTATTCAACCTTTGGTTTAACCCCAAACCACTTCAGTTCAAAGGAAATGGTCTTCAAAGGAGATGACCATCTATTCTGCGTTGCCAACCTCCTTTACCAACATTTTCCCAGCGTCCTGCATAAGCAGTCTCCCTCCCAGCCTGACTGGAAACATTTCCAGAGCTACTGGTCCAGCCTGCCAGTACAGGGACAAAAGACATAGAGTCTGTAGACCTGCTGCTTCAGAACCTCCAGGGTGGAAGTTGCCTGAGGGATGGCTCTTCAGAATGCAGATACCTGGGCCCACTCCCCAGATAATCGTGTTCACCAGTCCTGGGGTGGCTCAGAAGTCTGCATTTTCCACAAGCTCCCCAGATCATTCCAAGACACAGTAAGATTTAAAAACCAGGGCACCTGGGTGGCTCAGTTGGTTAAGAGGCTGCCTTCAACTCAGGTCATGATCCCAGGATCCGGGGATCGAGCCCGGCATTATGCTCACTGCTCAGCGAGGGGTCTGCTTCTCCCTCTCCCTCTGCCTGCCGCTCCCCCAATTTGTGCTCTCTCCGTCAAATAAATAAATAAAGGGCGCCTGGGTGGCTCAGTCGATAAGCGACTGTCTTCAGCTCATTTCAAGATCCCAGGGTCCTGGGATCGAGGCCCACATCTGGCTCCTTGCTCGGGGGGAAGCCTGCTTTTCCCTCCCACTCCCCCTGCTTGTGTAGCCCCAGGAGCCTTTCGTGCTGTCTCAAGGGTCTTAGGAGAGGGAGATGTGACAGAGGAGAAGACGGGGTGAAGGTGGAGACAGAGGCGGTCCTGACGCAGCCCCAGGGAACTGGGGTGAGGTGCCCTAGAAATGTCGTAGGTGCCTTAGAAATATTTAATGTTGTTATGACAGGATGTCAGCGCGAGGGGCTGCTTTTGCGGATGGCTCCCATCCACATCAGGTGGGAAAGATGGGCGGGGCCTGCTGTGGCCCCACCCCATACACATTCCTTTCTATAAATAGCCTTCTCTAGGGCCCCTGCCTTTTGCACATTTTGAGGACTTCAACAGAACAAGGTACTAGTTAAACGGAGGCAAACAGGCTTCACCAAAGCCATACTGGAAATGGGTTTTTCTGGTCAGGTGGGATGAGAACGTGCACTGAGAACAGAGCCCTGGTTACTGAGCGGGGGTCTTTTGATGATCTTGCACTGCTGAATCCTGTAAGACCCGTACAAAGTTACAGCCTCAGGGCGCCTGAGTGGTCAGGGAGTTAAACCTCCGACTCTTGGTTTCAGGTCATAATCTCCCAGAGCCTGCTTAAGATTCTTTCTCTCTCCCTCTGCCCCTCCCCCACCTCTTAAAAAAAAAGTTTAAGCCTCTTAGAAATAAGAACCTTGCTAATATGAAAACTTGGAATCACAGAGTTCCTGTTATAACAGGAACTTGGGGAGCTTTTCTTAATTATTTCTAATGTATTCACATTCCTAGGAGATGATGTGTGCATTTTAAAGAGAAGAAAACGAACGTTCAGCTGGTTTGTCCCTGGTCTTGCAGTGATGACTGCTGGCTATCCCATAGTCCCACCCTCTTGCCCCTCAGTGCCCTAAATGACCTCAGTGACCTAAATGACCTCAGTCCCTGAATGGCACCTGGAGGGGGCGTGGCCACCCCCCCCCCATAGCCCCTGCCCTCTGCCGCAGCCCTCACTCCCATCCTCAGCCACCAGTTCCCTGGGGGGTGGCAAAAACTAGTTTCCTTCTCTCCACACCTCCAGGCATCACATTTGAGGTGTGTTACCTGCATGGTCTGTGCTACCCACCTGGACCCCTCCTCTGTGATTGCCTGGCCGGGCCTGTGTTGATGACATGAAAAGGACAAGGGTCACGCTGTCTAGCCCCCGAGCTGACAGACCAGACCACAGTCACCACGGTCACTGCAGCACTGTTCCCTGAGCTAGCCAGGCACCGTGCTAGTCATTCTGCATATGTCCCCACATTTAATCCTGGTGACCATTCGGTGTCCTAGTGTCCCTACTTCACCAAGGAGGAGGCAGTGGCTCAGAAGTTTTACAACATGTTCACAGTCACACAGAGGACAAGAGGCAGAGTAAGGAGGCGGCCGTCTACCTGTGGCCCCAGCACCATAGGGAGGACCACTGTCTACTTAAATGGAAGAACTCTCTTGTTGAAAGCAAAATTTGAGAAGACGCAGACCTGAATTCCCAGGGAGGAAGGGTGCAGAAGAGTGAAAATCCAGGGACACAGACAGTCACAGAAGAAAAGAATGAGGACAATTTCCAGTGTGGTTAGCAGCTGGAGCTGGCCCTGTGGGCACAGATCCAGAAGAAACTAAAAAGGCCGCCCCGGTTGTAGAAAAGGGATCCCCAGGCATGTTTTCTATCCCGCGTTACCAGTGTGGCTGCCATGGAATTTTCGGTTTTTAAATATCGATCATATCTCAACTCTAACCTTACAGCCTGTGGGTATGAGTCAAAATATTTAGCAGCTTGAACAGCATGGGTAATGGCCAGACTCAACAGCACTGGGCATGACAAGCACTTGGGCTGTGCCGCTAGGCCATGCCCCTGCCTAGGGTCAGGCCTCCTTGTGGCTTCACGGCGCTTAGAAGAGGAGGAAAGTCGAAGTGGAAAGTTGCACAGAGATCAGGCATCGGTTCAGAGAAGCGTCCGTGTCCGAGGTGTGAGGAAGACGGGAGACCAGGTTGTCCACTAGCGACCAGGCAGTGTTTCTCAAATGGGGGCCGTCCTATCAGGTCTGCTGGGACTGACCATGCTACAAGGTCAACCCCTGGGCCTCCTCCCAGAGTGACTCAGCATGTCTGGGGCCGGCAGTGCCAATCCATGTGGCTCTGGAGCTCTGTGGCTCTGATTACCATAATCTGTCTCTCACTTAGAGTCATTCTAAGAAGAGATGATATGTGTAAAATGCTTGGGGTGGCCCTCCTAAACCAGTGAACTTGAGGTCTGGGCATTTGTCCCCCTGACATACATCTGAGTCTACCCAGTCAGTAAATGTGAGATGAAATCTTTGACTATTTCTCCCTCTTTATTATGGTCTCTTGTTTTAATACTTTCAAATGCATATTCTCTTGCATATACTTGGATTGTCTTATTTTAAGCTGCCTCATCATATGGGAAGTACATACAGTATAAGAAAAAATTTAAGGGGCACCTGGGTGGCTCAGTTAGTTTTAAGCCTCTGCCTTTGGCTCAGGTCATGATCTCAGGGTCCTGGGATGGAGCCCCGCATCGGGCTTCCTGCTCAGCCGAGAGCCTGCTTCTCCCTCTCCCTCTGCCCTCCCCCTGCTCTTGCGTGGGCACAGTCTCTCCCTCTCCCTCTCAAATAAATTTTTTAAAAATCCTTTTTAAAAAATGAAGACTCTTAGTGAATGATGACTGCAGTATTTATTCACATACGGGAAAACCAAACCATAAGAGAAGTTCAAAGTCCCGCTCAAAAGTCATGCTGCCAGTGAGGGGCCCCTGGGTGGCTCAGTGGGTTAAGCCTCTGCCTTTGGCTCAGGTCATGATCTCAGGGTCCTGGGCTCGAGCCCCACATCGGGCTCTTTGCTCAGCGGAGAACCTGCTTCCTCCTCTCTCTGCCTGCTTCTCTGCCTACCTGTAATCTCTATCAAATAAATAAATAAAATCTTAAAAAAAAAAAAAGTCATGTTGCCAGTGAGAGTAGATCTGCTGTGTGTCCCCTTTGAGTAGATGGACACCCTGACCACGCCAGACTCCCACGGTGAGGAGGGAAGGGCGGCCAGGGATCATCCTATCGGTAGGTATGAGCAGGCGTGAGCCCAAACTTCGCTTGAACCTTAGGATCAACCTACCTGTGTGTTCTAACCTTTGGGGACTTAAGAAGTTCACGTAGCCGAAGGCTGACTTTATCGTTATTTCTAGAATTCCTGAACTTACATCTAGTCAATGAATTAATCTAATCAACTTACGATCTATCAATGATGGATTACCACTATGCCTCTTCTGCAGAACCCCATCAATAATGCAAGCAGGATCCTTTGGATTTATTGCTAATATCAGAATATTCGCTTCCAACTAGAGGTTGACATTTCAGATGTTAACTTGGAAAGCAAGATCTCCTCATCTGCTTTGTATGTTGAGATTCGTTCAGCCAGCAGAAAATATATGTATATTTATTAGTGAAAGAAACATTAATGATGTTGGTGCAAGCTGCTAATTGTCATCCAGAAAAGTGAACAAATTTTGAGTAGTTACATAGAGAAACAGATTGGAATTGATAATGAATATTATGAGTGCATTAACTAGATGATTTTAGAAATAATAGCATATCCTTTTAGAGCCAAGAAATGTTTATAAAAATTAAATAATGCAAGACAGAGTCATGGAGAATAGATTTTATTATAAGTGTAATCTTTTGAGTTGTTTGCAGTACTAAATTTATAACATTAAACAAAATAACCTATAAGAATTATCCTTAATTTTTAGCAATTTAACTCTACTTAGTCCCTGATTCTTGCTTCTCTGTGGGAGTCCATTGAAATTAAGTCCCTATTTAGAATTGCAAATGTGCAGCCGGGTGGCAGAAGGAATCCAGCCCTGATAATACTGAGCTAGACTTAACAGAACTGAATCCGCAAACTTTAAAAACGTGCTCAAATTTGAAGCAATAGGGGTGCCTGGGTGGCTCAGTTGGTCAAGAGTCTGCCTTTGGCTTAGGTCATGATCTCGGGATCCTGGGATCGAGCCCTGCATCAGGGCTCCCGGCTCAGTAAGGAGTCTGCTTGTCCCTCCCTACATCCCAATGCCCTGTGCTCTCTCTCTCTCTCTCTCTCTCTCTCGTTAATAAATAAAATCTTTAAACATAAATTAATTAATAAATAAATTTAAATAATAAAATGGAATTACATTTTTATAAATTATATTTATTAACATATAATGTATTATTTGCCCCAGGGGTACAGGTCTGTGAATCATCAGGCTGACACATCTCACAGCACTCCCCATAGCACATTCCCTCCCCAGTGACCATCACCCAGCCACCCTCTCCCTACGGAATTACATTTTAAAATTGAATTTCAGGTTTGTTCTTGTTTCCCAGAATTCATTCTACAGTGTTGAGACAGGGTTTGGCGTTGGCTTTGGCTGTTTCAGTTCATCCCTGACTGCCTCTGGGCCTCCGTGTGTTTGGTGCAGCTCTGGGCATGGAAGGGGGCAAGAGCTTAAGAGAGTCACCTTCGTATCCTCGCCTGTTCTCGCCTGTTCCATCCTCTGCTCACCTCTGCGGGGATGGGCTGAAAGGGGCCATGGGTCCGGTCGTGTAGACGGGAAGGGCAAGCAGGATTTGGAATCCACGGAGGCGTGGAGACTGGGTGTGCTGTGGGAAGCAGAGCCGAGCCACATCCTGGAACGCGCGGCTCCCGGGTGTGTATGTCGCCTGGCTTTACTAGGGCAGGGGGCCTCGGGATGGCAGCGCCAGAGCCCAGAGCCCGAAGGTGAAGAGCACAGTGGGTCACCTCTCACCTGTACATCTCTCCTTCCTCCCGGGCAGTTTGTGAAGTTTGCCAACATCGAGGAGGACACCCCATCCTATCACCGGAGCTATGACTTCTTTGTGTCCCGCTTCAGTGAAATGTGCCACTCCAGCCACGATGACACAGAAATCAAAACCAAGTGAGTAGGGGAGGCGAGGGGGCCCACTCAGCTAAGGGCAGAAGCATCGAGGGGTCGTACAGCGTTCCCAGCCCAGAGCACACTGTCTGACCTCAGCCGCATTGACCTTGGCTCTGGCATCGCTGGGGAGGGAGGGAAACACCTGGCAGGACGTATGTAGGCAAGTGGGCAGAGCTGGACTCCCAGCTTGTGCTTTCAAAGGAAAACCTTCTGGGGCACGAAATAGGAGCAGATGGAAGGCAGTGGTCTTGGGAACCAAATCTGAGCACACTTATACACACATGCACAGACCTGTGTTTTTTTGTTCAGGCGTACGTGCATTTATACACACCCAGAAACACACCCACTTGCCACTATCCATCACCACATACATCTGCCGATACAAAACCCAAGTTTTCACATTGGCTGATCTCTGTGGGCATCCTGGCTTTGTGTCTTCCACTAACCCCTGGCTCATTCCCCTCCAGCCACACAGGCCTCCTTACTGCCCACAAACACACCAAGGACATTCCTGCCACAGGGCCTTTGCACCATCTGTTCCTGTGCCTGGAATGCTTCCTCCATAGATCTGTCTAGCTCACTTGCTTTCCCCCTGCAAGCCCTTGCTCAAATAAGTCCTGGTCAACACCACCTTCTCTCAAACATCCCACATACCCCCTTCTCTTCTCCCTTGCCCTGCTGTTTTCCCCACATAGTACAATCCCCTTAATGACACGCTTATTGTTTCTGACTCTTTGTCTGTCCCCCAGGAGAATGTAAATTCTGGGAGGCCAGGAATCATCATTTTGTTCACTGCTGCCTCTCAGGTGCAGCAGCACTGCCTGGGGACCAGTAGGCGCTCAATAAACAGTCACTGAGTGAATGAATGAGTGAATGAATGAATGCTTTCTTTTTTTAAGATTTTATTTCTTTTATGTCATCTCTGTGCCTAACGTGGAGCTCGAACTCACAATCCCAAGATCAAGGGTCGGATGCTCTGCCAACCACGTAAGCCAGGTGCAAAGAATGAATGCTTTCAGATAAACGTCCTGAATTATGGACTACGCTTTTACGTTCAGACACAAACTTATCAAGTTCTTCAACTCACAGAAACACACTTATCCACATAGAATGAAAACTTCTCACATAAAATCACAAAGACATTATGTGAACATATGCCCACAGAAGATAAGGGGGACAGAGCATCAGACCAATGGAGCAGCGCATGGGCAAGGAAACAGGGAATTGGGGTTTGCGCTAAGTCTCATCGTAGAACGATAAGGTGCAAAACGATTAGAAGGGGGCCTCTGCCCAAATGGGGTGTGTTTGTGTTATCAACTCGGGGAGGCCCTATGACATGGAGAATATGTTCAAAGGGGACAAAGAAGGAAGGAGAAGGGAAGAGAAGGGAGAGGCCAGGGGGAGTCAGAGCGAGGAGGCTTGGCGGCTGACGTTGATGGTGGTATGCCCAGAGCAGCCCAGTTCTCCAGTGCTTTGTTCCAGAGCCCAGCCACCGGCTTGGAGGGGCCCTGAGTGCCATGTTTTGTGCAACAGCAGGGCCAGGGAGCCCTGCTGATGGTCTGGGTTGAAGGAACTGAAAATGAACCCTACCATCCCGCAGAGAGCCAGTTCCCAACGCTGTGAGCCTATGGAACATCTCCAGGGCAGGTCACCCTGTGAGTGGTTGGCAGGATCCCCTCTTCCTCAGGCCCCCGTTTCTTAAAATAGTCATGGACTCTGGAAGGGTGCTACCCCAGTGCCTTCGACGGGTAGTGGGGGCCCCTGGGGGAAGGAGCCCCTCGTCATCTCCCCAGCACTGGCCCTGCCGTAGCCCCCTCACTGCAGATGGGCTCTAAAGAGACAGAAGGTTCTGGAACAGTTGGGGCATGTCTGGGGGCAGGTGCTGGGGAAGGCACAGGACTGGAGCCTGATGTGGCTGTAATAGGGGCCGGTCATTCAGGCCATACTGAGCTTTCAGAAGGGGGAGCAGAGGGAACATCCCTGTGCCACCACACACACACACACACACACACACACACACACACACACGACATGGTGGGGGAAGAGGGCACAGAAGCAGACGTCTGTCAGCCCTGTGTTGTGACAGCATTGGGATGTATGACCCGTGGGGAGGACGGTGGCTGAGGTTGTTTGCTCCTGGCACCTGAGCAGGGCCATTAGTGCCCATAGACGGCACGTGTCAACCCTGAAAGGAAGGCTGCGAGGGTGACAGGTGTTTCTGGCATAAGTCATCCTTTTTCTTTCTGTCAGCCTCCCTGTGCCCCTTTCCCCCAAGAGCCCCCTGTTGTTCATTCACAGCCCCAGCAGAGCCCAGAGCCCCTTTCCAAGAACAACACTTGGGTCTTATAAATAAGAGTGTGTGTTTGGCGGGGAGAGGGGAGGGGAGGGAGGGGTCCCTTGGGTTCAGATACTCCCCAGGCCCCTTGCTCTTGGTTAAGCCTCCGATGGGCCCATGACAGGGAGCCATAAGAGGAGCAGGTCTCTCTGAGGGCCTGGTCTTTGGGGCTTTATTTTGAAAGGGTCGGTCAGCTTCAGGTGCCGTGGAATGAAATGTGTACATATGTGGGAGGCATTCTGGAGAGACGGAATTAATTCACATTCACACATAAGGAAGCCCTGGGGAGGAAACCAGCCAGGCCTGGTTTCTTGCCGGCCAGGCTCTCTTGGGTGGGACATAGGAGCCCAGTGTGCTTGGGACGTATTTCTTCTGTGCATTAGGAAGTACCTTGTTTTCTGTTTTTTTAAAAGAGTTTACTTATTTACCTGACAGAGAGAGATCACAAGTAGGCAGAGAGGCAGGCAGAGAGAGAGGAGGAAGCGGGTTCCCTGCTGAGCAGAGAGCCCAATGCGGGGCTCCATTCGAAGACCCTGAGATCATGACCTGAGCAGAAGGCAGAGGCTTAACCCACTGAGCCACTCAGGCGACCCTAGGAAGTACCTTGTAACCCAGAACCAGGAGTAAGAATAGTGAGGGGGACAGTATTCTAGTTACTTGGCTCTTAAGTCTGCATAGCCTCTGGCTCAGGGTCTTGACCTGAGTGGGGCAAGATCAAAGCAGCTCATGTCCACTTGCACAGGAAGCTGGCCGGCCAGGAGGCTGAGTCACACGGAGGGTAGAAGGTGGGCTCCCTTCTGCCTTTGGATGGATGAATGCATCCCCGGTCCCCACACCGTGCTCCTCCCCTTGCCACAGAAGCCAGGCTTCTCTGGGCTGGAGGATTTCATGACTCCGTGTTGCCCTTTTTCTTCCAGAATCAGAATGTCAGGCATCAAAGGTCTGCAAGGGGTGGTGAGGAAGACAGTGAACGATGAATTGCAAGCCAATATCTGGGACCCACAGCACATGGACAAAATTGTCCCGTCACTGCTTTTCAATCTGCAGCACATAGAGGAGGCAGAGAGGTAAGCAGGCGAGGCAGGAGCTCGGGCAGCAGCCATGCACGGCCCTCCCAGGCTGCCTCTGCCATCTGCTTGGGAACCACAGGGCTTGGGCTGGCTGGTAAAGCCTAATTAAAAGGCTAGGTATCTTGGTTTTTGTGGCTTGTTATGCAATGCATCCAAGGCCGGCTCCCTAGGAGCCTGGGCTCTGGCCTTCTGCCAGCTTGCTGCACCCCCTACGGTCTGCGTTCAGTGAAGGAAGGGCAGAAACCGTGCTGGGTTCCCTAAGGGTAAGTGCGAGCTGGTCAGAACACAAAGAAGAAAAGTCAGTTACCTCTGTCTCTCTGAAAGCAGCAAGCCAAGGAGGTTTGAAAGCACCTTTCATGGCTCCAGTGGCTGAGGACTTTCCCTTCCTCCCTCACCTCCTACTGGCACTGCAGGCCCCTAAAACTAGCTTGACCAGCCAGCAGCCCCTGGACACTAGTTGCAGATGCTGGGTTTGAATCTGGGAGCCCTCAGACAGGGGATTCAGTGTGTTCCAGCCCCTCGCTCTTCCCCTCTGTAAAATGGGATGCAGGGAAAGAGGCTCGTGTTGCTGTCCACCTGGGCTGTGCCTGGCGAGGTGTGAGAACAGCAGGTTCCTCCCTCCCTCCCTCTGACTCCCTGGAGCTGGTGAAGCTGGGGACAGGCTGGGGGGAAGGAAGTGTGGCCCTCTGGGGGCCGTTCCTGGAACTGCACCTCACCCCCCCACCCCCCCACCCCCCCCACCCCACCCCCATCCTGGCCTGTGGACTCTAGGGGTCTCAGCCCCCAGAGAGAGACATGAGGCTCCTTCTTCTGTCCAGATCCAGCCCCTGTGACTGAGGTACCACTCACTCCCACTTGCGCCAGCCGCCTTGCCTTTCTTTTTCCTCTCCCTCTATCCTCCACTTTCTTTTGCTTTTTCTATTATTCGGCCTCCCTCTCTTTCACACTCAATCTTTTTCCTTCCCAGGCTTTGGGGAATGGAGACACTGTGGTCTGTGCCTCCCAGACCTGTGATGTGCAGGCTCTCTGTCCTTCCTGCGGGGACACCTGTGCTCAAGGATTTCCGGAAAGAGAATTCGACCCTTCTCCCATGATCTTCCTCCATCCTGGGGTCCTTGACTCTGTTTCCTCTCTGACAGTCAGGATATCTCCCACATTATCTCTGCAGCCCACATCAAATTCCTGCCTGTCCCAGTGCACCGCCTGCAAGGACACAGTGTGGAAACGCAGGCTGCCGGGGCGCCTGGGTGCTGCAGTCGGTTAAGCGTCTGCCTTTGGCTCAAATCATGATCTCAGGGTGGAGATGGAGGCTCGCATTGGGCTCCCTACTCAGCGGGAAGGCTGCTTCTCCCTCTTCCACTCTCTCTGCTTGTGCCCTCTCTCTCTTTCTCTCTAATAAATAAGTAAAATCATCTTTAAAAAAAAGAAAAAAGAAATGCAGGCTGCACAAAGACTGATTCGAGCTTTGCTCACCATCACTTACCCACGTGCTGCTTGTTTCCACAGCCGCTCTCCCTCGCCCCTCCAAGCACCAGAGAAGGAGAAAGAGAACCCAGCAGAGCTGGCCGAGAGGTGCCTTCGGGAATTGCTGGGCCGCGCTGCCTTTGGCAACATCAAAAATGCCATCAAGCCTGTTCTCATGTGAGTGCTGCCGGCCCCCACCCCAGCCCTCAGAGAACTTTCAGGTCCTGGCATCTTGCTGACTCAGGGAGAGGGGGAAAGAGGTGTTACGGTGGTGGTCCTTTGCCCAAGATGGTCCTTTGCCTGTGCCTGTGTGACAGCAGAAGCTACCACACAGTGGCCAAGAGCAGTGTTGGGGAGAGGTGCTGGTAGGAGGTCCCAAAACCAGAGGAAGGTGCCCGGCTTCACTCCTGAGTCCACAGCTGCGGAACTCTGTTCTTGGCTTCCCTCCGGTTCCCGTGGGGTCCAGCCCCCGGGTCCTCATCCTCCTCCCCCCGCCACCTGTAAAGCCTTCCTCACCTGGGAGCTCTGCCAGGGGCTGGGTCTCTGGGGAGGCTCCTCTCCCCCCAAGCTTGTCTGTTCTCCCTACCATTGCTTTACCTTTCATAGCCATTCCCCTGTGTTTTCTCCCTCACAGCCACCTGGATAACCATTCTCTCTGGGAACCCAAGGTCTTTGCCATTCGTTGCTTTAAAATCATCATGTACTCCATTCAGGTACGGCGGCTTCCTCCTCCAGCTTGTAGACCCGCCAAGGGCACTTCGGGGAGCAGGCCTGTGTGCTATAGAAGAAAGCCAGCCGTCCTCTGACTTCTCCCCAGCCCCCAGGTGTCTCAACGTGCTGCTTCATCTGGCTGGGAGGAAGGGCAGGTTTTAGTTTTGTTTCTGATACAGCACAGATCAATACTTTATAAAATACAATTTAAAAGAATCCTTTAAAAAAGCAAATGAAAAGCTCATGTAAAATATAAGCCCCTAGACCCCACTCACCCCACAGCCTGATGACGTTGCTTACTAAGCCCTTATTCTCGAGGTTTCTACTGTCCCAGTGTAATCAGGCTACACTTTGTGCAGCACGGGACTAAAGCCGGTGGCCTGTGGTGGTCCTTACCAGTGTGACCTGGGACCCAGGAACAATGAAAAGAAAGACCAAAAAATTGACTTTTGACGCGTTTGAAGTGGAAGGGCCCAGGGCAACTCGAAATCAAGGTCGTCCCTGGGATGGGGCTTCTGCTCCTGTGGGACCAGGGGGAAGGGACTGAGGAGACATGGACACCACCTCCAGTGCCCACTGGCCTCAGGACCTCACCTTCGTCCACGCCGGCCGTTGCGTCCCAGTCGAGAGCTGCCCTGGCGCAGAGGCCGCGTGGGGGTTGCGGTTTGGGGCCAGCACGTCTTCCTCCCCCCAGCCGCAGCACTCCCACCTGGTTATCCAGCAGCTCCTGAGCCACCTGGACGCCAACAGCCGCAGCGCGGCCACGGTGCGGGCGGGCATCGTGGAGGTCCTGTCGGAAGCTGCCGTCATCGCGGCCACCGGCTCCGTCGGTAAGGGGGCCCCGAGGGACATCGTGGGGGCCCCGGAAGCCTCCAAGGACAAAGCCTTGCCCTCGGCGGGAGGCTGCCTCCCCCTCCAGAAAAGGGCAAGGGAGCGCGGGGAGGGGGCAGAGGAAGGCCCCGGCTGGATTGCAAGACCGGGGAGAACGAGCGGGGGTGCCAGCCCTGGATTTCGGGTCTCCCCCTCCCTGCGCCCCGCCCCCGCTACGCTCAGGGCCCACGGTGCTGGAGATGTTCAACACTCTGCTGAGGCAGCTGCGGCTCAGCATCGACTACGCCCTCACCGGGAGCTACGACGGGGCCATCAGCCTGGGCACCAAGATCATCAAAGAGCACGAAGAGCGCATGTTCCAAGAGGCTGTCATCAAGACCATAGGTGGGACCCGGGGCGGGGCCATGGTGGGGCGGGGCCGGTGGTGGGCGGGGCCGGTGGTGGGGCGGGGCCAGGCGCCGCAGCGTCCGCCCGCGTTGGAAGGGGCAGGGGGCTGCCTCCACCCGGACCGCGCTCGGACGCTGCAGGAAAGTCATCCGCTCAGGTTGCGTTACCCGCGGTGGTCGGAGGAGATGGAGTCCGTCGGCGGTACGCACAGCCCTCGGACTGGCCGGGGTCGGGTGTGAGGCAGAGCGCAGAACGACGTCCGCGGGTTGCTCAGGCGGGACTTCGGATCGAGGCGGAGAGCCGCGAACTCTTCCCGCCCCCGACCCCATCAGGCCCGTCGGATGCCGCCACGCGGGAGCGATTAGTGGGGAGAAGCGAGGAAGAGGAGAGGCGGGAGGGAGGAAAGGGAGAAGGCCGTGGATGCGCACGTGCATGCGGACGGGGAGTACCGGACGGCCACCTCCGAGCTTGCAGAGCGGGTCACTTCAGAGCTGCCCTGGCTTCGCACCAGGACGCTCCCCTCTCCTTCCCAGAGGCGCTGACCACGGCCTGCGGAATGACAAGCGCAGGTTTCTCCCTCCGCGTCTTAGTTGTCTCCCTAGGGACGCAGCCCGCACTCTGGGCGGTAGTTTGTCCAGTTGAGCGGCGGAGCGGAGACCTGGCAGCCCGCAGCCCCACCTGAGCCAACCGCGTCTCCTTCCTGCAGGCTCCTTTGCCAGCACGTTGCCCACATATCAGCGCTCCGAGGTGATCCTCTTCATCATGAGCAAGGTCCCACTGCCTTCCCTGCATCATCCCATGGAGACAGGGAAGACAGGGTAAGCCCAGCCTTGCTGCCCTTTCTCCCCTATTGGCCAAAATTCCACCCCAGCTTCCCTTCCCGTCTTTTCTCCCTTACTTCGCTTTAATTTTCCTGGTCCTGCCCTCACTTTTCTCCTACTCTCAAATCCCTCAGCAGTCTTTAGCGGGGCCCTTGGAGCCCACAACAATTCCTCAGGCTGCCCCACCAATAACTACCTCCCACCTTTGGGGCAAGCCGTTAATTCTCTGGTCTACTTCCTGGCTCTGGAAGTCAACTGTCCTGGGAAACAAGCTTAATGGAGAATCTAATCACAAAGGGAACCTGGGGAGGCAAATGTGGGGTCTCTCCCCACATCACCATCCTGGTGAGTATTTGTGTCTCTGGTCTACAGAGAGAACAGGAACCGGCTGACCCAGATTATGCTGCTGAAATCCCTCCTTCAGGTGAGCCTCTCCTGTCCCCAGTCCTGCTCTGACTCTACAGGAGGCAACTCCTCCCAAGGGACCAAGAGAAGGCTACCACATACAGTTGCACAGGTTGAACACTGCACAAATAGGTCCGGCTTGAAGGGTGACTAGGGGGCTGAAATCTAGCCTGTGTTACACTCATTAGCAGTCTGGGCATCCACAGAGCTGGATCATCCGGAGCAGGCAGGGCACTGCTCCTAATTTTCACAAAGATTCCTTATCAGCTACTAATAGCCTTGTCACTCAAACATTATCTCTGAATTGGGATGCTAACTTTGGTTCCTGCCCTTTGTTCCCCTTCCAAGGACCTCCCTAGGTCCCTTCCACCTGTTTCCCCCTCAGCACTTGTGCCCACCTCAGTCTGTCTTTCCCTTCATCGGGATTTTTCATTCCTCTTTACATCTTTGCAACCATCACTGGAGTCCAGATCTTCAAAAGCCATCTCATGACCAACTTGTTAGAACATATATGGACTCGGTGGAGATTTGGAGCCATGGGTCTGAGTGGGGTCCTGGAATCTGTTTGTAACGGGCTCCCCAGGGATTCTTACACACAGCTCTGCCTAAGCTCTGGAAATCTCACAGCTAGATTCTCCTCATGGTTGTCCTTATCTCCATCTGTCCTCATCCATCAGACATACAACCACAAGGAGAATCTTCTAGAAATGATGCTCCCTACACGTTGCTCCATTTTAAATAGTAGGTGTCCGTGTACAATTGACATGCCTCCAGATTTCACACTTCTCAGACTGAGGTGGGAGATCCCCAGGCGCCTTCCCCTCCCTGACTCCCCATCTCAACCCTCAGCCCCAATCTCTGTTCCAGCCCTGCTGATCTGCACCCCCCACCCGCTCCTGAGCCCACGCCATTCATGCCACTGTATTTTTATAAAGGCTTTTCATGCTGGCACTGCCCACATCTGGTGACCTCCTTGGTCTGTGTGCTCCTACCATTTCTGCTGAGCTTGCCCTCACTGTACCCAGCTCCTTATCAAGGTGACAGTTTGGGGGGCACTCACACCCCCCTTTAGCTGATGTTTACTATTGATGCCACCAGGCCTTGCTAGACCCCCTAGGGTCTGCTGAATCATCAAAGGCATTGTTTTGCCATTTGGATTTAACCATCAATATTGTTTTGCTGCTTTTATTTTTTGTGGGTTTTTAAAAATGTTTTTTGTTTTCATTTAAATTCAATTAATTAACATATATTATTAGTTGCAGAGGTAGAGGTCAGTGATTCATCAGTCTTATAATACCCAGTGCTCATTACATCACGTGCCCTCCTTAATGTCCTTCCCCCAGTTACCCCATCTCCACCCCCGACCCCTCAAGCAACCCTGTTTGTTTCCTAAGATTAAGAGTCTCTTATGGTTTGTTTCCCTCTCTCATCTCGTCTTGTTTTATTTTTCCCTCCCTTGATCCTCTGTTTTGTTACTTAAATTCAGCGTAGGAGTGAGATTATATGATAATTGTCTTTCTCCAATTGACTCATTTCGCTTAGCATAATACCCTCTAGTTCCATCCACATTGTTGCAAATGGCAAGATTTCATTTTTGATGGCTGCATAATATTGTATTGTGTATGTACACCACATCTTCTTTTAAATTTTTGTTTTTTAGATTTTATTTATTTATTTGACAAACAGAGATCACCAGTAGGCAGAGAGGCAGGCAGAGAGAAAGGAGGAAGCGGGCTCCCCGCTGAGCAGAGAGCCCAATGCGGGGCTCAATCCCAGGACCCTGGGATCATGACCTGAGCCAAAGGCAGAGGCTTTAACCCACTGAGCCACCCAGGCGCCCCACATCACATCTTCTTTATCCATTCATCTGTCAGAGGACATCTGGGCTCCTTCCACAGTTGGGCTGTGGTGGATGCTGCTGCTGTAAACTTTGGGGTTGTTTTACTGCTTTTGTACACTTTAACAACATTACATGTGATGTGTCTACCAACAGCCACTGGCTTTAATCTGAAGACCCCCAGGATGCCCACCTTAAAGAGTTGTCTTGAAATGGTTGTTGTGGGGGGAGGGTTGTGGGTCCTCAGCCCCGCTGTAAGCTCTCCCACTGTCTCTCCGTGTCTGTGTGACCATCCATGCCCTTACATAGTGTCGTGTTTGTGGGGAGTGTTCATCAGCTGTGCCCTGACAGCTGGGCCAATAGGTTGAGAGGCTCTCTGGCCCCTGCTCCCCTCTAGTGCTTACCCCTTGCTTGCTTTCAACAACCTAAAATAGGTCTAGGTAGTTGTTGGCATGTTCAAAAAAGTTGCCTCAGGCATCCAGGGCCTAGGATGGAGGACAAGGGAGCTGGACTGGGAGCTGTCAGGAGAGGTCAGGTTCATTAGATCCCCAGATCCGCCGGCTGCTGTCCATCTCCTCACTGTACTGAGGGTGCCAGCGTCCCCAACTAAGCTCGGCCTTGCTGGGCTTGCTCACAGGTGTCCACAGGCTTCCAGTGCAACAACATGATGTCAGCCCTGCCCAGCAACTTCCTGGACCGCCTTCTGTCCACCGCCCTCATGGAGGACGCAGAGATCCGCCTCTTTGTTCTAGAGATTCTCATCAGTTTCATCGATCGTCATGGCAACCGCCACAAGTTCTCTACCATCAGGTGAACTTGGGGTCTCCCCTCCGGTAGGTGCATGGTGGGGGAGAAGACTTCCCGTAGGTCTCACACCCAGGTGAGAGGACAGTTCCCTTATTCGTTGGGAACCAGCAGGAGCTGACCATGGACATGGACCCTGGGGTCCTATGGGAGCGGGAGTGAGGGAAGGATACTTCTCCCAAGGAGCCAGGGGATGGAGTGGAGACGGGCAAGAGGAGGAGCAGCTGCTAAAGGGAGTTAGTGGGTGGGGAGGAAGGAAGGGGGTGCAGGTTTATCAGGAAAGACTGGGGAGGAGGGGAAGGGAGGAAGAGAATGATCGGAATTGGTATTTAAAGATTTTCTTTATTTATTAAAGAGAGAGAGTGAGAGAGAGCATGAGTGAGGAGAAGGTCAGAGGGAGAAGCAGACTCCCCATGTTGCTGGGAGCCTGATGTAGGACTCGATCCTGGGACTCTGGGATCGTGACCCGAGCCGAAGGCAGTCGCTTAACCAACTGAGCCACCCAAGTGCCCCTGAATTGGTGTTTTAGAAAAAGGGACCAGAAAAAGTAGGCAGGACAGAGGGGCTGAGAACTTGAGGAAAGTGGAGACTGAGCTAAGAACCAATGCAGGGGGGTAGGAGGCTGGGCCCCAACTGACAACATTGGGGTAAAGCCCAGTGACGCTGCCTGAGCTCTGACTGGCCTTGCACAGGGCTAAGGTGGCCCCTTGTGTCCCTTCCCAGTACCCTTAGTGACATCTCTGTCCTGAAGCTGAAAGTGGACAAGTGCTCCCGACAGGACACCGTCTTCATGAAGAAGGTTAGCCCCTGTGACTTAAGCCCCAGCAAACCCGAGGTGGGCCAGGCTTTATGGGCCCCCGCCTCCCAGCCCCCAAGACAGCACTGACCCCATCTCCAGGCCTGCTTGCTCCCTCTTTGAGCACACTTAGTCGGGATGACCAGCTGAACCCTCGGGGGGCCAAGTACTTGAGAGAGAGAGAAGGCACCCTTTCCCTAAGGGTGGAGGTGGGGTGCACGCAGCCTCAGCCTCGCACCACCTGCAGACTGGTCTCCTCCCATTCTCCCCTCCACCCACCCACTGCGGCCTTGCCCCCGCCCTTTTCCCATGCCCAGCACTCCCAGCAGCTCTACAGACATATCTACCTGAGCTGCAAGGAGGAGTCGAACATACAGAAGCACTATGAGGCGCTCTACGGCTTGCTGGCGCTCATCAGCATTGAGCTGGCCAACGAGGAGGTGGTGGTCGACCTCATCCGCCTGGTGCTGGCTGTTCAGGTGGGGCTGTTCAGGGGGGACCTGGCGTGGGCAGCATGTGGCGAGTGGGATCAGCGCGGGGCACCGGCTGGGCGAGCGCTCATGAGAGCACGGCTGTCTCAGAGCCCAGGAATATGGCACCCTTGGGTCCCCATTCCTCCAGGGACCACAAGCCATGGTTCTGTTTGGGGAACCACCCAAGAATGCCTCCTCCGTGGCTGGCACCCATCCTCAGGCCAGAGGAGACCCAGGGAACAGGCTCTTTCAAAAACACCCTTTGGTCCCTGATATTTCAAGTCTCCCAAGGTCTGAATGAGACTTCAAGGGGGTACCAAGTTCTTATAAACCTTGAGTGATCCCAACACAAACTTCATCTGGGGTCGTCTCGTGACCAAGCCTGGCTGTGTCTCAGAATTACCCCAAGCACTTATGAAAAATACATATTCCCAGTTCTTGTCCCATGCGTGGGGTCCTGGAGATTCAGCAAGCCTCCCTCGCGACTCTTAGAGAGCCGGTGTTCACTAGATAGGGCTGCAGCCTTCCAGAGTCCTTCTGGATGGAGGTGTACGCTCAAGGATGCTGGAAATTGAGGTGGGTCCTTTAGACCTCAAAATACTGGGCAGTGTCCAAGGTCCTGAAGCTCGGCAGCTTTAGATTCTACCTAGGAACAGGAATGAGGGCAAACCTGGGAATTCAGTGGGGGATAATCTTAGGCCACCAGGGCTAAATCCTGCAAAGCCAGCCCAGCTGCTATGATTGTCTTCACGCTAGAACTTGAGATTCCTCTGTGTCCCAATCCCGAGTACCTGTTGCAACTCTCTCAGCTTAATATGGGGACCCAGTTTAGCAAACCAGTCCAGCCCCCAAGAGTCTTTCAAGGCCGATATTCAAGGACACAGCATCCTAGAGGTAGGATTAATGATGAGGGTTTGGACGGTCAAGGTCACCAAAGCTGGAACTGCAAAGTGGTGAATGAGGTCATCACCCCTCCACTCAAGTACATACAAGCAACTAGACCATGTGTTGTTCTTGGGGTGATTCCCTTCCACTTTACCAAGAATGACTTCTGTCTCCCAGGAAGTTATGGGACAAATGCTGAAAAAGGCTTGGTCTAAAGAGATGGGCCATCCCTTACTAAAGGCTGGGAGAGGTTGGGCGGAGGGTGGGGCGCCAGTGTTAATTTGTCTGTTGAAAAACTCCAAGGCGCTTCTGTGTTGCCCCAGGACGTGGCCCAGGTCAATGAAGAGAACTTGCCCGTGTACAACCGCTGTGCCCTCTACGCGCTGGGCGCGGCCTACCTGAACCTCATCAGCCAGCTCACCACCGTCCCTGCCTTCTGCCAACACATCCATGAGGTTGGTATCCTCGCGACCCTGAGAGCTCAGGAGGCCCTCGGCTTGGGGTTTCCCCAGAACCACTCATCCTCCATTGCGGGAGCCCCGTGCCACATGTAGGCATTGAGGAAGTGTTGACGGAACTACTAGGGACCAGGAGAAGTTACCAGAGGCAGCATTTCCTCCTGTATGACACCACATAGCATGGTGGGGTCTGCCACAGGCAGGAACCTGGACCCCTTCCTCACCTGCAAACCGCCTGCCTCTACTCTCTGCCTCCACCCATGCCGCCCCCGCTCCCGGAGGCCCAGCTACACACCACTCTCGTGTGGTCTGGGACGAATGCTACTTTAAAAAAAAATTTTTTTTTTATTACGGAAGTTTTCAAACATCACCAAAGCAGTGTGAGAACAGGGATCATCTGTGTTTCTATCATGTGGATGAAACAGGAGGGTTTTCCCACATTTACTTTATCTCTTTTTCACTTTTTCTTATTTTACAGCAGATCTCAGCTTGCATGTCATTTTACCCCTGTGGTAAAATGTCAATGTGTCAGTGTTGTGTGTAAAAAATAGGGACCCCGTCCTACCTAATCACCATGCTATTAACATGCCTAACTAAGTCATCTGTAATGCCTCAGTGTTATCTAATACCCAGTCTATAATCAAATGTCCCCAAAAGACATTTTAAAAACATACTGAAATATTTATAGGTGGAATGATAGAATGTCTAGGATTAACTTTAAAATACACAAGCAAAGGGGCACCTGGGTGGCTCAGTGGGTTAAAGCTTCTGCCTTCATCTCAGGTCATGATCCCAGGGTCCTGGGATCGAGGCCTGTGTCGGGCTCTCTACTCTCTGCCTACCTCTCTGCTTACTTGTGATCTGTCTGTCAGATAAATAAATAAAAATCTTAAAAAATATATATATATATATACAAGCAAAACGAACTAAAATAAGAAACCTCAAGTCCCAGCTGGCTCAGGTATGCTGGGGGCCATGGGGGCGGGGCACTGTGTCACCTTGCCCCCCCAGCATGGGCCAATAGAGGGCGCAGAGAAGGCCGTGCCCAGACATGGCCCAGACGTGACTGGTTCTCTCCTGTCCCTACTTGCACGGCAACTACCCTCCCATCTCTCTCACCATCTTACCAACTTTCACTGGAACTTCGTCTGTGACTGTCCATCAGGATGTTTCTGCTCTGCACCTGGGTTGGGGGGAGGGTGTGACCACTGCCCCCTCTTCCATGTTTACAAAGAAAATAGGAATAGGGCATAGGAGCAAGCAACCGCCATCTCTCTCCCCAGGGCTAAGTGCCCTGCCTTTAAAGGACACTTGATGTGTACCCGTCACTGGTGATGGCCTGAGCCATCCGCCTGGGCTTCTCAGGCTGCTGTGAGGGTCACTGTTGATCTGAGTTTGTCCCTTCGAAGGCCAGCTGCAGGGTGCTCGGGCAAGGAGTCTGTGGGAGGAAGGAAGCACCAGGAGAGGGGTGACAGCTAGCCTTTGCCTGCCCAGAGCTCCTCCCCTCTGTGAACCCCAGCTCTCATGTGGTTCCTCCCAACTGCAGGTGATAGAGACCCGGAAGAAGGAGGCTCCCTACATGCTCCCTGAGGCCGTGTTTGTGGAGAAGCCCAGGTGAGGGGAACACCTGGGATGTGGTGAGTGAGAAGGTGGCCAGTGTGAAGCCGGGGCTGAGGCCTCCATGGTCTCAAGGGCCCAAAGTGGACCCTGCCTGTGGCCCAGACATCCTGGGTCCAGTGTGACCTTCATCGAGGGGCCGTAATCCACCCTTGAGCCGTGTCAGTGTGTTGTGCTCTAGAGAGTTTGATGTAAGCTTACGGGGCTTTGGCCAAGCCCATGGGCTGTGCCTCCTGGAGAAGTTGTTCTTGCAAGACACAGGATCCATCCAGGTGGTGTCCGAGGACTGCAGTCTGGGTCATGCCAGCCTCAGAGGAACTCAAGGAAAACACTGTGAAAAAGCTAAATGTTTAACCAGAGAGGGTAGCTTTATAAACGATGGCCTTTCCACCACAGCGGTTTGGGAGAAAAGTTCATGCGAACCATGCATGGGGCAATCGGTAGATAAAAACGATGACAGAACAGGAATTCAGGGGGTGAAGTGATGTGTGTGTGTGTGTGTGTGTGTGTGTGTGTGTGTGTGTACACGTGTACGGGTACATGCGCATAGACCTGAGCCCCCGGAAGGATTGTGCACAAAATGCAAAGATGTCGTCTCTGGAAAGTGGGACTATGGCTGATTTTCTTTTCCTTCTGTTTCTCTGTCATTTTGTAGGATGAATGTTCCTTTTATAATAAAGTCATTAGGAGATCCCCCGCTAGTTGCCTCTTTTCCTTCTGTGTCTTCCAGGTTGTCCCAAAATCTAGACGGGGTAGTCATTGAGTTCCTCTTCCGCCAGAGCAAGATCAGCGAGGTCCTGGGGGGCAGCGGCTACAACTCTGACAGGCTCTGCCTGCCCTACGTCCCTCAGCTGACAGGTAGGCCCTTTGCACGAGCACTTCCGAGACTGCCTCTGGCTGTTCCTCAGCAGAACAGGGCCTGAGCCTGAGGGCCTTGGGTGCCCTTCAGGGCCTTCCCTGGCCCCTGGTGTGTCATGTGGGAGCGAACAAACACAGGGAAAATTTGCAGTGAGAACCTCTCGATTCCCCGACCTCTTCTCCTCAGGGCCGGATCCTTGGGGGAAAGTGGCCCATGAGACAGGGGCCTGTCCCGCCTGTGGACGGGAGAGGCCCCACGGAGCCCCAAAGAGCACACATGGGCTGTGCACGTTCCCTGCCCTTTACTCCCTGAAAATCCTTTGGCAGGTTTCCAGGCATCTGGCAAATGAAAAGCTTCATTTTCCTTGACTAGCAAATAGGGATTAATGACCCCTGCCTTAGGGGGCTGGTGGGAGACACACACAGAATAATAACGCCACGGGCACTTCAGGAAATGCTCCACAAGTGACAGCTTCCCATGCACCTTGCTGTGTGTTTTCTGGTCGTGAGTGGCTGCTTTGTGCTCATCGAGGATTTCAAAATCTCAGCCATAAACAGCAAAACTCAGCACCCTAAGGGTGGCAGGGGAGGCCGGCAGTCTTCGGAAAACCAGCTGTCGCGTCTGTGCGTCCTGAGCCTTCCAGAAGGACTTTGGGTTAGGCAAAGGTGGGGGATGGGGGCGAGATAGTTCCAGAGCTGTGAGCCTGGCTCCATCTGAGCACTGGCAACTCTAACTTCTGGGCTTCCCTTTCCCAGATGAGGATCGCTTATCCAAGAGGAAGAGCATTGGAGAAACCATTTCCCTGCAGGTGGAGGTGGAATCCAGGAATAGCCCAGAGAAGGAGGAGGTGAGTGGCCTGTTCTCGCTATGCCCTCCCGCATCCCCAGGGGAGGGGACCCGCTCTGGCTGCTCGCCAGTCAGGCATTCCAGGCTCCAGGGTCCCCTAACTGCACAACACATTTAAAGTTGCATGGAAAGCCAATTTCTCAAATACCCCATTTTCTTACCGTCTCTAGTCATGTATGTCATAGATATTTCCATCTGGAAAAATTATATGCACTCCACACACACACACACACACACACACAGCACTCCCATGACAACATCATACAAATCCCTCTTGAAAAGCTTGCTCTTAGTGACATTTCCCTTTCCCAACGGAGGTCGGTGTGCACCATGTTTGGAACTGGAAGGCCTGACAGGAGAGATGAGGGTGAGAAGAGCTTTCACGGTGTTTCTTCCAGAAAGCTCAATAGAGGTGCTTTTTTAAAAGACGCAGTTGCGGCTTAAAGATCTCTCTTCCATCTTCTCTTGGGGGCTCTGAATATCTAATTTATGTCCAAATGAACCGGGGATATCTCCGCTGTCATTACTTCTTCTACCTCCAAAAATAAAGCAGATGAGCCCGTGAGTAAGCAAGAAGGAATCACAGTGGAAAGACTCAACTTACTCCTACAAATGAAAAAGAAATAAGGGCGGGGCCGAGCAGGAGCGGAGGGGGTCATGAGGGAGATGAGGCCATGAGACGCAGCGCCCTTGGGTTTAACTGGGTCTCCTGCCATTAGAGAAATTGACGGGTGGGGAAGCCTCAGCAGGAAGTGAGGAGGATGCCCAGGAGCAGGAGGGGGGCTGGGACAGTTTCTACCTGTTGGTGCTGGGGCAGCCGTGGAGGACAGCCTCTACCCTGAGCCTTTCCCTAGACGCTCCGGAGTAAGGAGAAGTCGTTGGGGTCGGGACCGAGCCTCCCTCTAACTGTGCCCTTAGCCACCTTCCCTGCTCTTCTGTCACTGGGGCACTTGTCTGGAACCTTCTCCTACGAGGAAGGAAGCCCCGACTTGGGCTAATTGGCAGACTGGAATGGAGTTGAAGCTGGCGTCCTCTGAGGCCTTCCGGCTCTGCAGGACAGGGAACCGTGTCAGGACTGCAGCAGGAGTTGGCTGCTGTTCCCCCCAAAGTTGTGATTCTCCTTCCCAGGAGTTAAGAGACCCTCAGGAACTGATGAGTAAAATGAAGCAGAAGGAGAAGGAGAAACAGAGCCTCCTACTCTCCAGTGTCCCCTGGGTCACCAGAATGGGTTCCTTTTCTTCCCAGGGAGTCCCCCTAGCTCAGGGGGAGCCTGATAGCTACAGGAAGAGTGTGGGGGCCTCCAGCCCATGCCCTGCAGCCACGCCACGCTTCTTTCCACTCTCAGCCTGCCATACCCTACCAGGAGCCTGCCCTGGCTCCCTGTGACTGAGGGCTCAGCACAGCGCCCTCTGCCTGTCCTTCCCACGCTAACAGGCTGTGCCCTCTACCGCGGGACCAGGAGAGTCCTGCCCGCACTCAGGGCTCACTTAATATTCCGTGAACGACTGTCACCCATACCTAATCTCTGCCCTTTCCTCCTCACACTAGCATTTGCTGAATGGTAGTCAAATCAGAAAAGAACAGCTCAGTGAATTTTCACCAAAGAAATGTGTCCGTGCAGTCACACCCAGATCAGGGGAGAGGATGTTGTCATTGCCCAAGAGACTCCCCTCCCAAAGGGAGCCACTAGCCTGACTTCAGTCCTTTCTTGAACTTTGTATCCGTGAAATAATTTCCTCCTGTGTCTGCTTCTTTCACTTAATACTGTGTTTAAGTGATGGGATAGGAGTGAATCATGGAGCCGAGAGTCTCCTGGGGACTACCTAGGACTTAGTTCAAAGTCTTCACGGCTTTCAGCCGAGGCTGTGTGGCCATGGGGCAGTCCTTCTTTGGGTTTGTTACTTCCCTCCTCCTTTCCTAGGGCCTGCGAGGGCTGAGAACCTGTGACCCAGGTCCCTGAGCTGACCTCAGCGTGTCTGACCTCAGCGTGTCTGACCTTTACTCAATACTCAGATCACCTCAGTGGGTCATTTGATATCCTGAGTCTTCAAAAATGTTGTGCAGTTCTTAAAATTTCCATTTGAGGTATTCTCCAGCTGCTTCCTCTTGCTGCCAATATTTTCCGTTACATTCTCTGAAGATTTTTTTGAATTTCACGGGGTTTTCTTCCCATAGGGCTTGATGGGGCAAGCTGGGGCAAGGGTTGGGGGGCAGAGAGGCAGCTGGCTCTTCCAGGTGATTCTTGGCACACTGATGAGGACTAGACCTCCCCCACCCCACCCTGATGCTGCCAGCCCGCTGCCACCCTTCAGGGGACGGCTCTGTGCCGCCTGCTAGGGGAGCTTCAGAGACCCTGGTGAGAATGTGGGTGTCCTGGGGCAGCTTCCACCCCTGGGGACATTCTTCTGAGGAGCCAGAGGGGCTGCCCGCTAACTGAGGAAGCCAGAGCCACCTCCCCCACCCGCACTCCACCTTTCTGATCACTTCTGTCCCTTCTTCAGCGAGTGCCTGCCGAGGAGATCACCTATGAGACCCTAAAGAAGGCCATCGGTGAGTTGGCGGGGAGGCCGGGTCCGGGTCCTGGGGGAGGCAGGGGTGTGTGCAGCCCGCTGCGGGATTCGGCACAGAGGGAGGCGGGTGGCATCCCTGAAACTCATGACCGCTACCACAGCTGCCGTGAAAAGCTCCCCTTCCCTGATCAGGATCAGCAGTGCCGGCCCGCATCTCCTCGGTCTGGCAACTCTTCTTCGACAACAGCGAGATGCCCTTAATAAAAGCAATCAACTGAGGGTTACAGCCAGTTAGGCAAAAAGCAATTTTGTGTAAATACTTAGACCATTTTTTGGTGGATTATAATACAAAAGAATAAGTTGACCTTTAAAAGATAGGAAGAACAAATCAGATTCATAGTTACTGGCAACAGATTGTAAAATGCAGTAGTACCTTCCTTGTCTGGGTGAGTGCGCAGTGAAGTATTCCGAATAAGAGAATTTTTCTGATAACTGATGATAAATTCTATTTTCAGATGCCAGACCGTTTTCATTTGGGTTGTCCCTGGTAGTATTCCTTCTGAAGGCTCAGTCTGCTCAGCCTTCTTCGAGCGTGGACATATCGAACCACCACCCCCTTCTTTATTTTTGCTGACTCGTTTTGGAAACTAAAAGGAATGTGTAGAAGCCTTAAATTGGACAGCCTCAGACTGCTGGGCCCTGGGGCCGAGCTCTTGTCCTGGCTCTTGGGATCCATCTGACTTTACCACTGTTGGTGTCCCTTTCCAATCAGGGCCAGAATACTTCCCGTTCCAGAAACTTCTTTGAGAGTCTTAGTGATGATGCAGCTTTGAAATCTTTAACAGGGGCACCTGGGTGGCTCAGTGAGTTCAAGTCTCTACCTTCAGCTCGGGTCATGATCCCAGGGTCCTGGGATCCAAGCCCCACATCAGACTCTCTGCTCAGTGGGGAGCCTGCTCCCCCCACCCTGCCTACTGATGATCTCTGTCTGTCAAGTAAATAAACAAAAATATATTTTTTAAATAATAATAAATAAATAATAAAATAAAATCTTTAACAGCTTTAAAAGCCCAGCTGAAGGGTCCCCTTCCCAGGTTCTCAGGTTCTTTCACGAGGAAAGGGGCAGAGCCTCAGGTCCAATCACCCCAAGATCTAGCCATCGTGGGCCCAAGTAATGGCACCCCACCCTCTGTGCACTGCTCATCAGCGGAGGGTAGGGCCCCAAACGCAGTCACAGACGGCACTCCCCCTGGAGGGGTCTTGGCCGTCTTCTCCAGCCCCTGCCCCTGGGTGCGCGGGGCAGGACCTCGGGGCTGACCCAGCTCTCTGTGCCACAGTGGACAGCGGAGCAGTCGAGGAGCAGGAACGTGAACGGCGGCGACAGGTGGTGGAGAAGTTCCAGAAGGCACCTTTTGAGGAGATCGCGGCACACTGCGGGGCCAGGGTGAGTGAGCCGTCACAGGGCCGATTCCTTGGGGACCCAAGCAGGGCTGAGTTTCTAGGAGGTCTTGGCACTTTTGTCACCCAGAAATTAGGGTTTAGATCCCACCAATGCCCCAGCGCTGCATCGCTTCCCCAAAAACCCAGAGGCTGGGCTATTAGCCATATACTTCTTTAGATCTCGTAATTTCTCTCTGAAGAGGAAGTCCTGACCTCGGGAGCTCCTGCATCAGCTGGACAGACTATAATATTTACAACAGCAAGTCTGCAGCTCACACTTAGGCACACACCAGAACATCTTCTATTTAGTAGCTCATGTCATTGTCATGACACCTCTGCAAGGGCTGTGACCGCATGCTCATCTCATTACGGGTGAATGGGGAATGAGCCCCCCCAAAGGAGAGATGGCCATTGTTTGCAACAGAGTCCCACTTCCAGCCAGGCGCTACCCAGTAGCGGGTACGGAACAGCCTGGCCCTGGAAAAGAGATTTGAAAGAGAAGGTGGCAAATACGTAAAGCAGAAGGACTCGTGTCTATGCATTTCTTGAAATTGATTAGGATTTGTCAGTCACAATGGCCATCTGAGGAACAATGCAACATAATTATAAACATCCCAAATTGCAAATACTTCTATTTTATTGTGATTTTTTTTCCTCTCAGTAGAAATATGTGTTATTTTCTTTTCTAGTATGTAAGAGGTATTATCTATATTTCTATATGTCATAATGTATAATAACAATATAATAAGATGAGTAAATACCTATAGATTTTTTTGGGCCTATGTTATCCTCCCCTGTTCCATCTCTAGAGGTGCACCCCGCTCATTTCATGAGCTCAAAGCTGAGGGGCCCGTTCCTGAATCAGACACAGTCTCACTCTCTGTGTACATGGGCTTTGTTAGAGCCAGAAGGGACCAGAGAGAGCCTCCTCCCTAACCCACCAGTTTAGCACAGCTGCTCCTTGGAAGTTGAGGGACATCTCAAACCAGCTGTGAACCTCCTGACTATATATGCCCAGCAGGGCCCTACGACCCACTTGGAGGAACTAAAGGCCCTTTATGAGCTGTCTACTGAGGCCCTGTGCCTCTGTGCTGTCCCCAGCCGGCCTTCCTGGGTGGCCCTACCTGATCTGAACCCATAGCCAGGATCCAGAGATAAGTGCCAGAAATAAGCTCACACCCGTTCCCCTCCTAAGACTGCAACCGGCCCCCATCTCCACGGGTTCTCTGGACAGCGGGGCTCATGAGAGCGGGGAAGCCCCTGGCTGACTTCCCTCTGTTCATGTCTAGGCATCACTGCTGCAGAGCAAACTCAATCAAATCTTTGAAATCACCATCCGGTAAGTGGCAGCCCTGGGCAGAGACCACCCCCCACCATCCTCCTCTCTCACCTGTCTCCAGGCATCCTGGCCTCCAGGGCTTCACGCAGCCACCAGCTTTCCCAGATAAGGAAAGCAAGACTAGAGGGAGAAAAAGATAGCTCAGTGAAGCCCAGAAATGAGCCAGGGGTCCCAAGGTCCCAGACTGGTATTTTCTAAAGCAACAGTGTTACTGTAGAGCCTGCAGTGAAGCTACACTTCAAGTGAAATCTAGAAGATTCTAGAACTTGCAACCTAGGAACCCATGGAGGGACAGTCTCTGGTCCCTGTTCAAAGAAAAACCCAAATCAACTACTCCTTTTGGTTGCATGGGGTGGGACCCGAGAGCCCCCTTCTCACGCTTTTCTCCCCCATGTGCTTCTGCCCAGGCCCCCGCCAAGCCCATCAGGCACCATCACCGCAGCCTATGGCCAGCCTCAGAACCACTCCATCCCAGTCTACGAGATGAAGTTTCCCGATCTGTGTGTATACTGAATCCAGAAGACAGAGCTCCTCGGCGGGGTGGGGTCTGAGGGAGGGGCTAGCCTCACAACCCACCCCTGTGACCTGGAAATGGAACTGAGATGTCAGAGAAAAAGCAGCTTGGTTGGCGGCACCTCCCCAGCTAAGCAAGGGGGGAGCCTTGGGCCCCCTCTCAGCCCTCCCACTTCCTCCTCATCTTCCCTGAAGGAGATCAGCCTCTGGAGCCAATAAGCATCTCACCTGCCCTTTGTCTCCGCCTTTGTGTCCGCCAAGAGCTGAGAACCATGGGAGGGCTGGGGCGTACTCTCCGGAGGGAGACAGGGGTCCTGAGAATCCCCTGCTTGCTGTAGGTTGGGAAGGGCTTTCATGGGGGTGGGTCTGGGGGGCACAGCTGCCGAACCCCCGGGAGGGAACTAGACAGAGACATGGACGACAGTCAGGAGGATGCAGGGCGAGCTGCCAGCTGCTCTGGGAAAGCAGTGCTGTGCAAGGTTGGGAGGCAGCTGCTGTCTTCCAGAGCATTCTCCCTCTGCCTGGAGGCCTCCAGCCTCTCCTCCTTTCCGTGCTCCTGCTTGCCCTGCCGGTTGTGTCCTTGTGATTCTTTCTATTATTAATTCACGTCAAGCCCTTCCAACAGGAACTGCAGTCAAGACACCATGCACGGCAAGAAAGGATAAAACCCCAGGATGGGCATCTTGGGCCATAGAGGGGACTGGCTCTCCCCGGGCGAGGCCTGCCCCCTGTAGAGGAGCGGCAGGCAGAAATGGGCAAGGCCACGTCCCCTGTTAAATCCTCTCACCTCCCTCATTGAGAGGGAGCTTGCTGGGTCCCCCCACAGTTCTCTTCCTTCTGGATGTTTCTCTAAGTTGAGTCTTCTCTCTGATGCCTTTCTTCCTGAGGATCCTAGCATGTTTCTACAGCCCCTGAGTTGAGGGAGGGCAGAATGAGGTAATGTTTCAAGAAAATCTGGTTCTATGCGTCTCAAAAGGAAGAGGAATTGTGAGGGCCCCCGGGCCTGCCCACTTCACTTCCTGTGGCAGAGGCTCCCAGCCTGACTTGGGAGGGGGCAGGGGAGAGGCTTATGAAGATAGCATTTCGTATCTCACGGATGTCAGAGTCAACCTTTTGGATGTTTCCTTCAAGGAAAGAAGGATCTGGCATCCAATATTAGAATGATCTCTTCGCTTTTTGGTCAAAGTCAGGATATCAGCGCCAACTGGAAAACTTGAGGCTTGGGGAGAAGCAATGGGGACCCCTTTGGGTTCTGGCTTTCCATCTTTGCTGAGCGCCCTGCCTATCTATGTGCAGAGGCAGAGCTAGAAGGCCTTTCGCCATGTTCTCTCTGCCCCCCTCACCCATCCCCCCTCCAGGAGCCTTTGTCCCTCCGGAGCCTCCTGGGTCTCCTCGCATGGCAGCACCCAATGGTCCCAAATAGCCCCTCTCTTATCTCCCAGGAAAACTTCCCATCACTTTTCTGAGCTGATGGAACTCGCAGGAAGGTGTGAATGGTCAAATGATTCCTCCCTGGAGAATTTGCTTTTTAAAAAGAGGGAGCATGAGATTTCTTGACCCAAAGGAATCCCTTTTTAGGGTACAATTTTAGGCTGTGTGGTGAAGGGCCAGAAGCAGGATGTTTCTGCTAAGGGGAAGGGACTTTGTGGGACACCCTCTGGTCACACTGGTGCCCACAGCCCTGCACAGATACACAGTGAAATCCTGGGTATAAGGGTAAGTCGGTGTATTTTCCCAGAACTGGGAAAACCTTAACATGTGCATTTTCCCATTACGTGTGCAATAACTATTTTGAATAGGGGGGCTATCTGACACTTATCCTGTAGTTTCCACTCAGGTCGGTGCCTCTGTGCTAAGGGCCTGTGGCTTCTGGATGGCCTGCATGATTACGAGACCCAAGGATCTCGGCTTCTGCTCCCCACCCCTCCCCCACCTGTGGCTTTTGGCTCTGGCTCTTAACTAGTGCTCAGCCCAAATTTATAAAGCATGAACTTTGACTTCCTCTTTACCTTTCTGTCTCTTTATTAAGAAACAAATTTTAAAATAAAATATGAAGGCAAATGACCTTTGGAAGAAACTTTAAAGAAACTCTCAATCTTGAGCCACAAATGGGTCTTTCCTTACCAGATCTTTCCATCTGTATCCCCTGCTTGGCTTTGATGAGAAACCCTATTTCTTTCTTGTGTCCACTTGACTTTGGGGGTTAATTCATGGCAGCTGCACCCTGGGACATACCCTCGGGGTCCTGGCCCTGGGACTGGGATGTTGTGGTGCTGGAGCCTCTTTCTAGACCCAGCACCAGAACCAGAGATCTGTAGGCCCACCGGATGCCCCTCCCTCGTCCGCCCTGGGAATGGAGTGAAGAAGCAGGTGCACAGTTACCATTCTTCTTCCTACACTCACCCCTGTCTCGGTCCACAGCAGCTCTTTCCTTACCTCACCAGGGCTTAGCAAAGATGCGCTTCTTTTAGGGGAACTAGCCATTTCTTGAGGGCCCTCTTCTCAGTTTCAATTTAGAAACTTACATTCGGTAGAATACTGGATTGCCGGCTAACAGGAAGTAGGACCTGGATCCTAGCCAGATACGCCTCAGAGTCAGAAACCATAATGTGACTTATCTCGATTACTCCGTAAATTGCGGAGTGTCCTTCACACCCATACTCCCCTCCCGTGAGCCCAGGGAGAGGGGCAAAGCAGACTGTGATGGGCACCCAGTCCTCGGGCTTAAAGTCACTGCTTACTGCCTTCCGAGCCCTCTGGTGTCTGGCTGCCCTGTGTCACGTGACTGACAACTGCGTCCTGCCTCTCTCTGTCTGGCTTGAGCCAACAAGCCCATCCAAAGCAGCGGCTCCTGGGAGCCACAGAGGACTCTTGCTTTGAGGCCACGGTGCAGGGCTGGTCACCACTCTTCACATCACTTAAGGCATGAATGTATTTGAGACTTTAAAGGTCCTGTTAATTTGGCTGAATCATGTAAGTGGGTAAGAAGCAGCTCAGCAGACAGTCCCCGTAGGATCCTGGAGGCTCCTTGTTTTCCTTTCAGTGGGGTCCCTGGTGCCCTGTGCCCGCTCCCACTTTCCCCTCTCTGAAAAGCAGAGATAAGTGGTTCTTTGACTCCTAAATGCCTCCTCACCAAAGGAGGAGCCCAAGGAAGTGAGAAGAACTAGAAAGGTGCTCCCTCGGATGCTGTCTTCTGTCCAGCCTCTCCCACAGACGGATGGGCAGTGAAAAGTGGGCAGGGACCACCCACAGTGCTGGATGGAGAAGTACCAGGACCACACACACATGCTGCCCTTTGCCCTGGGTGGCCTGGGTCCCAGAGAACATGTTTCAGTTGACCTAAGAATCACAGCAGCTTGGGGTGCCGTGAAACAGCTCAAAGCCAGACCTTAGGGCTTCTCTTCCCTGCGGCATGATAGTTTCCTGTTGCTGTTACACGGTCCTCAGGCCTTCTGACCTGGTCACACAGGGTCACCGGGAAGTGAGGCTGTTTCTTCCAATCTTTTTCTGTGACCATAAAATGGCAACTGGCCTGTGGGGGTCTCTGGGGAAGGAGAAGGCCTGCTTGTAAAGCCGAGTATTAAGTTTAAAGGAAGATAGGAAAGGGGCGCCTGGGTGTCTCAGTTGTTAAGCATCTGCTTTTGGCTCAGGTCATGACCCCAGGGTTCTGGGATCGAGCCCCGCATTGGGCTCTCCACTCATTGGAAACCCTGCTGCTCCCTCTCCCACTCCCCCTGCTTGTATTCCCTCTCTCCATGTCTCTCTCTCTGTCAAATAAGATCTTTAAAAATAAAAAATAAAGGTAGACAGGACAGCTCACGAGAGCAGATCAGGCCTGCTTTCCCTAACCCACAGACCCTGGCAGGCAGATCCTGCTGAAACATGGTATCTTATGGTGTCTAAGGAGGTTTAAGGTCCTGTGCTGCTGCTCCATCCCCAAGAAATCTTCCGGTTAAAGTGACCCTACGTCTGAAGATTGCAGCAGGATGGTCATGGTGGGCCTGGCCAGCTGAGGGGGTGGGGAGGAGACACGGACTGTGGATGGGGTTCAGTGGCCCATTGGGGACAGAGGGCAGTTTTCTGGGCTCTCCTTTAGCATGGCCAGGTTGACCTGGTCTTTCTCCTTCAGGGTACCTTGGGGCCTCAAGCTATCCCCTTCCCCTTCTGAGCTCTTCCTCCGTGACTGTTGGTTCTGGCCTGTGGAGTGCAGAGCTGGAAATCCACAATACTACGGCATTACACGTACATCACGACATGTCTGTGTCCACTTAGACCCTCCTGACCTGAGAGTGTGTGTGCCCACGCGCACACACGTGTGTGCAACATAGTTGATAGTTGACAATATATGTACGTAACAGCTGACGTATTTATGTGGGAGCACAGAATTAGTGCCTGTGGCAGTTTTCTGTATTTTAAACTCATTGAGTCAAATTAGTTTTATTTCAAGGAAGGGGAAAGAGGGTGGGGGTAGGGGGGATTGTACGAAGAAGGACTCTTTAGCGAGATTATTCTCTAGGACTATTAGTCATGATTTCCCAATGAGTCTTCATGATGCCCTTTTCAAATAAATGTTAATGTTGTCACCACATGGTTGTGTATTTGGTTTCTTTAAAGTAAATGGTTTTGGGGGGATGCAAACAGGATCTGAAAATACCAACATTAACTACTGCCATTTAGCTGCCTCTACCTACCATTACTTTTTGCACCTAAAAAGGAAGGAGAGTAGGGGAAAAGATGCTGCCCAGATGTAAACACCAGGCTTGGGATTCCAAGCATGGGAGCATTCTGATGAGAGAGCCTAGGCCATTTCTTCTTCACAGCGACTAGACTCTAGCCCCATTATATAACCCACCATAGGGGAGATTTTAGGCTTAAAGAATAGGGCTTTCCAACTCCCTTTACAGAGGATTGCTCAGAGTATGTTCCAGTTTTCTTTAATTAGGAACTCCTAGAGCATCAAAATATGGGGATCTCTGTGCATGTGCCATACACAAATGTTTCCCAGTGGGATTTGATCTGTGCCATCCACTGCTACGTCCAATGTAATTGGCATATATGTGTGAATCTCTGTGTGCATGTTGAGTATTTGTGTTTCTTGTGAATTGTCAGTGTGTGTGGCTGTAAATCCATGACCCAGCATTATACAAACACTATGGGACATCTGAAAGAAAAACAGGGGTGCTGGGCTTGGAGTCTACTTAAAAAGAAAAAGAAAGAAGGAAAAAGACACAACCCCATGCCTTTGCCCCATGGCCCATGAAATCTGACATTGAGAGCAAATTGGGGTGGGGTGACTTTTGGCTCTTGAACCAGGGAATGTAAGGAAAGCAAGATTTTGTATACATGAATCTGAAGAACTTGTGTATGGTGGGTTGGGAAGGAAACAGACTGGAGACAAGGACATGGGTTGGTTAGGAAGCTGTTGGGATAGTTGAGGCCGAGCACTGAGTATAATAAAGAGAAAAGCTGTGGCTAGGCAACATGGGAAGGGGTCTGGGCATAGCTAGGGCAAGAAGACAGAGCCATGAAGGCTGGAGCCTAAGGGTCTAAAAGAAGCATCTGTGTATGTTGTGTTGTATTTGTACAGGTGTGTCTCCATGGCAGGGGGCGGGGTGTGTCTATGTAGGTTAGAACAAGTGTTTGGGGACATTTGTGAGTAGCCTGAGAGAGCAGCCAAGTCTGAACTGTCAGCCACCCTCAGCTGTCACACGTAGCCTCTCAGTGATAAAAAGATCACATCTCTTTTCTCATTAATCCTCACACTAGGAAGGGGTGGGTGGATGGATGAGAGAACCAAATCTTGGAAAAGTAGAGACACTTGCCCAAGGTCACACAGATAGCTGGATTCAGAGAGGTGTTACCACAGTTTCCCACCTCACAGCCAACAACAGTGAGCTTCAACCAATGTTGGGCTGGTTCTTAGACATGTTAAAAAGAAAACCGCAGGCCCCCAGAATGGCATCAGCCAAGTCACCAAACTGGGGCTTAATACCTTACCTAATTGCACCCTCCCCCAGAAATGTAAATCTAGTTCCTTGATCAGGAATTTCCTGGTAAGCACCAATCAGGTAATCTGTTACACGGGTCCTTTCAATTTGCTACCCACCCCTCTCAACGTGCAACCGTGCACACCTGGCATGCACACACATCACACACCCCCACCCCAAAGATTAGGTAGTCAGCATGAGACCCCCCCCCTCCGAGGGAAAGACCTTGCCCTGAACAGTTCTTTCCCTAATCATCTTCTTGCCCAACGCTCCTTCCTATAAAAACCTTCCATCTTGTTCAACCACTCTGAGCTTCCTTCTACTTGCTAGACGGGATGCTACTAGACTCATGAAACAATAAAGCCAGTTAGATCTTCAGATTAACTCAGCTTAATTTTTGTTCTTTCATAGAGGGGAGCTCCTACACGATTCCCCTAACACCCATGGGGTGGGGGTACATCTTCTCTTCATTCCCACTGTGTCCTAGAAAATACACTTCCACGTGGTCACATGGAAACCACTGTCCCTCCGATCAGTATATGCTGTTCTTTTTTTGATGGGTATGTATTTTTATTTTATTCACCCCGTGGACATTCAGAGCCGGAGTCAGATGTGAGACTGGAAAGGTTTTATTTCCTAACTACAGACAGCTTGAAGAGGCTGACTATGGGGCCATCACGGCCTGAGCGAGGAGCACACCCAGGCCGGGAGGCGGTGGGAGGGCAGGCGAGGAGAGGTCGACTTCCTGGGGGGAGAGAAGCCTCTGGCCCCGCGGCGCCCTCACTGGCCCTTCTTGTGGGCGTTCTTGATGATGGCGTTTTTGAACAGCGTCACCAAGGGGGTCTGGCTCTTCTCGGAGGTCATGAAGCCGCCGTAGCGCTTGTCCTTGGGCGGGCTGCCCCAGCGGAAGTGCTCCATCTTGTAGGGCCCGACGTCCTTCTTCTCCGCCACCTCGGCCTCCGCCACCAGGCCGTACTCCAGGTCGGCCAGGGCCGCCATGCCCTCGGCCGCGCCCTCGGGGCCGAGCGCCGGCTCAGGCCGCTCCCCGGCCAGCTCTCTCTTGAACTCGAGCGGGAAGGCCTCGGCCGACTCGTCCTCGGCGCCGTTGGGGTACACCTTCACCGGGCGCCGCTTCTTGCCCACAGGCTTGCCCCAGCGGAAGTGCTCCATGGAATAGGAGCGCTTGCCCTCGCGGGGGCCGTGCTCGCTGCCATCTCCGAGGAGCTCCCGGCCGCCCGCGGGCAGCAGGGCACGGCCTTCGCCCACGGCGACCTCCTCTTCTTCGCGCTTCTGGCCCGCGCTGCCATTGCGGGGGCCAAACCGGTCCCAGCGGAAGTGGCCCATGACGTACTTCCGGGGGATCTCGGTCAGCGGCTGCTCGTTGCCGCTGCGGGGGAGCACAGGCGTCTGGGCCAGGAGGTCAGGCTTGCAGGCCCGGATGCACGCCTGCGGGGGCGAGCGGGGGGGGGGGGGGGCGTGGTTAGGGCAGCCTTGGCCCATGACCCGCAGCCTAGAAGCCCGCGCTGCGCCTGCGCCCTGCGCGCCCTCGGCTCTCAACACGTGCCGGCAGGACCTGGGGCCTCGGCAGCTGCCGCCCCCCTGCCGAGGACAAGGATGTCTGACCCCCGGTCCTGTTGGCGCCCGCGGACGCCTGAGACCTATCGTCTCTTCTGGTCCCTGTACCCTTTGGTTCTTCTGCCTGGCAGCTACAACAAATACCCCCATCCCATTCGTGGGTTTACTTCTCCCAGAGCTTTAGTGAGCAGAGTCAGTGTCTTACCTTAGTGTATATGCACTGATCAAAAAATGGTCAATGGTGGTCATCTTTGGCACTTAATGAATACTGAATAAATTAAATAAATAGATATGCTTCTGTGTGAGTCCGAGAGGGGCATTGGGCTGAAATTTGGGGGAGATTTTTTTTTTTTAAGATTTTATTTATTTGAGAGAGAGAGACAGAGATAGCAAGAGAGCATGAGTCAGGAGGAGAGGGTGAAACAGGCTCCCTGACGAGCAAGGAACCCCATGTGGGGCTCCACCCAGGACCCTGGATTTATGACCTGGGCTAAAGGCAGCTGCTTAACTGACTGAGCCACCCAGGCACCCCTGAAATTTGGAGGAGAATCTATTCATATGAGAGAAATAGAAGTCTGGCCTTTAGAGCCTGTATTTCCAATAATGTCTCAACCTTTCCCCATGATCTGCACACCTGACTGATTCCCTACCCCAGCCATCTCCCTGTACCATGCCTCAAAATTCTTCCCATGCCATCTGGCACTTTCTTTGGTTCTTTAAAGTCTTTTGAGCTGATCCAGTACTTTCCCCAATCAGTGAGCTTTGGGAGGAAGTAGTTCCCTTCCCTGTCACCTCATTCTAACTGGAGGGAGGAGTAAACAACCAGGATTATTTCCATTGCTTGGGTCAGGGAGGATATGTCTCTGCTCTCTGTAAGCAGACAACTCCACTATGGTACACATTTGTCTGAGAGAATGACCTATAGCCTGCAGCCTTGATTTTTCAGTTACTTGGGACTGCAAAGGAGGAAACAGAAGGATCCCACCCACTCTGCTGAGTTGGGAATTTCATACTCCAGGGATTTAGAATTATGATGCTGCTGAACAGTGGAAAGTAAAAGCTATCTCACACTCCTCTCCCCTGGACACATAACCAAGCAGGAGGATCAGAGAGGTAAAAAGACCTTGGCAAGTATCTATGACTCTTCAGTGGCAGAGCTGGGGCTAGAACTCTGACCATGGCCACTGCTCCTTCCCTGGTGGGCTCTCAGTAGGAGAGGCTGTGCAGTGGGTATCTCCAATCAACAGTCTCTTGGGTCTCTCTCTGACCTAGAACTGACGGAATTCCCTGGGCTCTTTCTGTTTTGTACTGTACGTGAAACCTCTGTGTTTCTAAGCTCTCTCTCTTCACCATAACTAACTTCTTCATGGACAAAGCACACAGAATGTAGTGACGTTCATTCTACCCTCACCAGGCAGGTGCTGGCAGCCGGATGAAACTCATCCACTGATACTGGCAGTGTGTCTTTTAGTCCTTAACTTGGTATAATTTCTCATTTATGCCTCTTAATAGACACACTCTCTCTCTCTCTCTCTCTCTCTCACACACACACACACACACACACACAATTCCAGCTTGGCACAAATGGCTTTTACATGCTTCTGGAAAGGCTGCAGGTCAGTCCTCCAGAAGAAGAATAAGACATTTGGCAGTTAGAGGAAAATGGCACCGGGTTTTTCCTTCTCCTGCTAGAGAAGATTTGCAGTACTACCTCACTGACTTTATAATTGGTGGTAGAAAGGGAATGAAAATGTCAAGTGATACAAGGTTATAAGGAATAGTAAGTCTAAAAGATTGAAAATGTAGAATCAATAGTGGAAACAGTTATTATTACTGTTACTATCATTGTTATTATTTTAACAGCAATATCGCTAAATAGCTAAAATCGAGTGGTCTTCATACAAGAAGATAAGGAAGGAAGATAATTAAGTAGAAACTGTGGACCGACCCCCATCTCCCTGAAGCTGCTTCCTCCCCTCCTTGGCTCAATTCTGACTTTACCCTAGAGATCTGTTCCTACCCTGCCCTGAGTTACCCATATCTCTGGGAATGAATTTCCCCTTCCCCAGTCCCCTTTCTTATGTGCTGTCCCAGTCCCAACCACAGTCCCATCCAATGCCCAGACCAAGATGGCGGCCACAGCCCACATACCAGCAGGTTACTTTCCGTGGTGAGGTCCTGACACTGGCTGCTTTCCAGGCACCAGCCACTCACTTTCACAGAGGCCTGAAGCAGCAAGGCCAACAGCAGGGCCCCTGGGTGGCTGCAGCACGATCTCGGCATCTTCCAGGCAGGCTGAGGCTCTGCAGAGGCAAACAAGATTGGTGGGACCCCTGCAAGGAGCAGAACAATGTTGGCCACTGACCAGGAAGGACTGTGAGCCAATATTAACAACACATTCACTTGTGGAGCTCAAGGCTTTTTGAGGACAGGAGCAGTTCAAGGAGAAGTTTGGTGTGAGTTGTGGTGGAGAGGAGGGGAGAAGGACCTGGGCAACCTATGTGCAATTTCCCCTTTGTCTCCTGTTAAAAATCAGACCCCAAAGAAGGTTAGGACTGGAAGCTATTTTAGGGATCATTTGTTCCAGGCATTATTTGAGAGATGAGGAAAATGAGTTCCAGAGAGGTAATAATTTGGATGTTCAGAACAAGCAAGGCTAAGTTCTCCTGTTTCCCTAAACTTTCTTATTTCACCACCTTCATGAAGCCATAGTTCTAACACTCCAGATCCAGGATGTTACTTGGGAAAGACAAGGGACTCTGAAATTCCTGCTCAAGACAAGTTTCCTCCTCATCATCCACTAGGATCCTATCATTCTTCAGAAACTCTTGTTTCCTATGAATAGTAGGTTTGTGTAAAGGCAAATAAAACCTTTGGCCAATTTGGCCAAAATCTCAAGCAACATAATATGATGTCCTGTACACAAATCACTCAGATGATCACTATTTCTCAGATTCCTGCAGGTTTGAAGATATTTGTTTATTTATTTAAAGATTATTTATTTATCTATTTATTTGACAGACAGAGATCACAAGCAGGCAGAGAGGCAGGCAGAGAGAGAGGAGGAAGCAGGTTCCCTGTGGAGCAGAGAGCCCGATGCGGGCTCCATCCCAGGACCCTGGGACCACGACCCGAGCCGAAGGCAAAGGTCCCAACCCACAGAGCCACCCAGGCGCCCCTGAAGATATTTATTTTTAAAGCAGACCCCCATTCTTTCAATACTGGCTCATCTTCTGTATAAATTACATATTGGACCTCCTCTTGTTCTCCGAGTCTCTCAAATGTAGTCTGAACTAGCTGGACTTGAAGATACTCTAAGTGTAGAAAAGAAAGAGGTGAACACACAAAACAGAAGAGAACTACCCACCCCCCAATGTGAAAACCCACCAAAGATACTTTGGGGGAAGTCAGCAATTACCTCTCAGCAGATGCTGAAGTCAAGAGGTCAAGATGCAGTAAAGAAGGGAGCACTGGTGCTGCCCTTTGCCTCCGGTGCCCAACACTTTCCCCAGACCTCTACTTCTCCCACTACCTTGTCTCCTTTCACCCCTCAACCAATTCAACTTCCAGAGTTGACCCTGAGTTTGGTCATTAGCTCAACACCAACCCACAATCATTGTGGGTTTCAAAAGAGCTCAACCAGCTGTAGAAGGACACCTAATTAAGTTGAGGAAAGCAATTCACGTTAAGGTGTGGATGGCTGATTTTCTTATCTGTCCTAGTGAACTTTTGCATTTTAAAATGTTTGCCTAAAAGAAATCTCCTATTTGTGGAGGGTGGCCAAATCTTTTTTCTGGATAAGGTTTTGGAAATGAAAGTTCTCTCTGGCTTTCATTGTCTAGTTCAGAAAGCATTTCCTTTTCTTTGCCCCGCCTCCACTCCTTCCCCCCAAAGCTGAGCCAGGTCAGGGCTCCCTTCTTGAATGACTGCCAGGCACAACCTGAGTGACTTCAGAGCAGCCATTAGATGGCGCTGGCAGCCAGTCAGCTGGCCCATGAGTGCCTCAGGTTGAAGGGGCAAACAGGAGAGCATCAATCAACCTTGGTGTCCAGTCTTGACCAGGGGCAGGCTGCTCCAGTTCAAGAATGGAGCCCAGATTTGGTGGGTAAAGCAATTTAGATTAAAGCTCTGAGACCAAACAGCACACTTGGGTCAGACTTACAAGAGAGGCAGAAAAATGGACATTACATATCACCGTGGGCAAGTGTAAAATAACATCTTAATAAAGAAAGAAGCAACATCATACAGATCTGGCAGTCCCCTCAACTATATTTCAGTTCTCCTCAAGGCTGGCCATTCTGGGATGATTTCCATTTTCTTACAACCTACCTCATGATTTTAGGACTGAGAAGCCCCAGAGAGCATTTCTTCTCTCTCTCCCCAACTGACTGTCTGTGTCATACAACATGGTAACAGTCACGCTGCCCACCCTCTCAGCATTCCATTCTACTGCTAAAACATTAGTTTCCGGAAAGCAACTTGATTTCTTTTTGCTTATGTTTATTTTCTATTTTTTTAATGAGCAAATATTATATTGTGTCCCTTTTTTCAAGAAATAGAGAAATGGGAGATGTCAGATGTTGTGCTTTTGGTAAGTAGGGATTGTGTTATATATGATCAATAATTGAAAATCTTGGAAAAATAAATAGAAATTTGTAATTTACTAATCTTGACATTAACTTTATAACAGAACTATACTTATTAGAACTGCATATATGTAGGTGAATTCTCTTTGAGCTAAGCAAAACATTGTGTTTTTCGGTCTGAAACTGGACACTGGCCATGCCCTTCTATAAAGATTAGAGGAACAGAGGTGCAGCGTTTTCTCCTTTCATCATGATACACACATATCAAGTCCTAAAACGAAAGTGTCGAAAGAATATTAAGTCATTAAATAACGTGTAACCTGTGCATATGCTCACAATTAACAAAATAAATGCATACTCGTACTTTCCTTGGCTTTTTCCAGCCATTCTGTGAGAACCACCACCTCCCCATTTATGTGCGGAAAACTAGGAGAATCCAAATGTCCTGCAGACTCTCCCTCCTTCACTGGAAACCTACCTTACCTAAGCCTCTATCAGCTCAAAGGGCTGCTTCTGCCCTGCAATCTAGGGTCTTCAGGATTAAAGGTCCACTCTGTTGTCCCATTGAGGGCACACACAGAGGGTGGTTCAGAACCTTGGACAGTTCCCACACCGGCCACCTCGTTTTAACCCCAGCTGGGTCTTTCAGAGGAGACCCGCGTCTGGACGGAGCTCAGCCACAACGGGTGCACTATCGTGCGCAGAGAAACAAGGATTCAGAGGTCTGGATCTAAAGAAATCTGGAATGCAGGGAGTTTATGGTAACTTCTAGCTTTTACTCTCCCGCTCTCATTTCCGACATTAATTTGCTCTACAGTACATGGTAGCTTTTAAGAAGTGACACCTACCCAAGAAAATCGAGAGGAAGAGGAGCCAAAAGGCGGGGCTTTACCGAGATCTCCCCGAGAAGGCTGTAGAAATCTCGGGAGTCCTAACAGCCCAACTCCCCGGGGAAGACGCTCTCGCCCGCTCTTGGAAGGCACTGCTTTCAGCGCCGCAGCCGTTTTCCCACCATCCGGAGGCTGCCCCCCTCTGCACCTCTGCGGGCGGCTTACCACGCCGCCCTCAGTAGGGAAAGTTTTGGGAAGTCAGGACCACAGCGAGCCAAAGGCGCCTCAAGTCAGCGATTGGGAGCCGGGCAAAAGCATCCCGGGGCCCAGGGACAGGGATGCCGGCTAAGAGCGAGGTTCCGTGCTGCTATACCCTTACCTGTTGCAGAGAGGCTGCGTTCTGGGCGACTTCTGCTGCGCCGGGCGAGGATGCTCGGCGGCCCCGTTAGGTGACTTTTCTTCCTTCCTTTCTCCTCCTCCGCCTCCGCCTTGTCCGGGTCGCTCTCCTCGGTCCTTATATACCTGCCGGGCTCGCCCTGGTGGGCAACGGACGTGAACTTCCTGGCAGCGTAACAAGCAACTCCCCCGACCATGAGAAGGGGGGCCGTAGGGCTCAGGAGGGGGGTTTCCCGGTAGGGGCTAGCGCAAGGGCATACGTGCTGGGGAAGGGGGCCGGGTCTCTGTCCCCGGAGGCTGGAATTAACACCGTCCTGCTGAAGGGCGCACCTGGCAGCCATCAGGAAATAACTTAATTAAGGATGGTATTGGGTCTCCAGTTAGGACAAGCAGGCGGCTTATCACCCCGGTGTGGAGTAGGCCTGGAGCAACGGCTGAGGTAGTTGAGGAGAGGGTGAAGTTACTTGTGTGCGCGCTTGGACTGTCATTTGCCTCGTTCACACTTGAAGGTAAATATCCCACAAAGGGGAGTGCGTCTGCAATGCCTCAGATTTCCCCAACGTTTGGAAACTGTGATGAAGATGTTATGGGGAATCGCAATCCCTCTGCTCCAGTTTAGGAGTGCGGGGCAGCAAGGTGTGGTTGTGGGGGAGGGGTGAGTTCACTCATTGGGTAGAGGCCCGGGAAAGTTGCCTTCTCGGAGGTGTGAACTGCAAGCTGCATTGTCCCTCCTGGGGTCTAGTCCAGAGCAGGCTCCTTCCTGTGCCCCAAATCCCGAGAGAAAGGTGTTGTTAACTTATTATTAGTGGGGGAGAGGAAGGGGGTGCTCTGGGAAGAGCAGCTGAAGTACTTTTCCTGTGGCCTCTACCTTAACCTGGAGTAAAAGAGAAACAAATTGAGGAGTCACGGGGTGGTGAGAGGGAGGGCTGGAATGAAACTGAACTTCAGATCAAGGTGCTTATTTTATTTTATTTTATTTTTCAAGGTGCTTGTTTTAATATGCCAGTTGCAGGAACTTTCTTTATCCCCAGTCAGAGGTTCTTTCAGACTCCAACACTCCCATGAGAATTCCTGGTTGGTGACATTGGCTTTATATTCCACAATCCTTTCCTTTTGGGATACAGGAAAAATCTAAGCTAAATAGTAAACAAGGTACTTTGTCATCTGGCCTTGCCCTCTTTCCAGGGTCATCTCCCACCTGTCTGTCTTGCATCCTGGTACTTCAACCATCCACAACATTCCTATTCCCATAAACACTACTTTCTCAAGCTTCCATGTCTTTGTCCATGCTACTCCCACAACTGGAACATTCTTCCTCTCTCCAGCCACGCAGGAAAGTTGAACTCCTGCATTAAGATTTAGCTTATCCATCACTACTTGTTCTCTCAAGCCCTCCTTGGCTACTTGTGCTACCTGGGACATGAAACATGGCTTTCTCTATTCCGCAAAGAATCCCTTTCCCATCCCATCCATACATGTAGCCTTTTTTGCTGGAACAAATTCCATGCTGTTTTCCATCTTCCTCCTCTACCTACACTTGCCCCCCCCCCCGGCTTGTGAGCACTCTAAATTAGATTGTGATTTTATCTTATTTTTCTTTGTATTATTCTTCTAACTTTAAGGGGCAGTTGATGGTAGCAGAAAGGCCAGGTGAAAAAAAGTTCAGATTGACCCAGCTTCTGTCCTTCTTTAGTTAGCTGAGTTCTTAATTACACACAGCAGAACTGAAAGACCAATGAATTGTATTTAGGATCACTGAGTAGGTTGGGGAACCAGGATCCAAAAATAGGCAGGAACAAAAGTTGGCTGGAATTATGACCAAAATTGGGTTGCTGACCAGATCCAATTAGAAAAAAAATCAGATCATCATTGGAAACAAGAGGGCACAAGTAGCACTGTCAACACCCGAGGCGTCAAACATATTTCTACAACTTCTATCCCCAGAATAAATAGATTAGGAGGTTGCAGATGCCACCAGGTAGGACTGACCATTGCACTTGCTTCTCTAGCATTAGCTCCTTTTGAAAGCCTAGAACAGCTGCCTTTGATTGCCTGAGATAATATAACTTTTCCCCTTTGTTTGATAATGTGGTGAATTACAGTGTTGATTTTTAGTGTTACACAATATATTCCTAGATTGAGCCTAATTTATTATGACTTGTTATCTTTATTTAGCACTGGGTTTAATTTGTTAATATTTTACTTAAGATGTTGTATCCATATTTATGAGATTGGCCTGTAGTTTTTCTTTGTTATACAATTCTTGTCAGATTTTGGTGTCAAAATTAGGCTGTCCTCATAAAACAAGCTGGAAATCTTTATCCCCCCATCTCCTCCATATTAATAATTTGGTACAATTTGTATACAATGGTGTTTATCTCTTCCCTAAATGTTTGGGATGATTTATCAGTGATAGCATGTTTGTTTGTTTGTTGATTGGCTTTGAATTACAGATTCAATCTCTTGACTAGCACAATTCTAATAATCTATTTCTTCTTGTGTCAGTTTTAGTAAGATGCCTATTTCTAACAATATATCCATTTCGTCTAAATTTTTTAATTTATTGGCTTAAAATTATTTATTACATCTTCTTATAATCTTCTTAGCATCTATGGAATCTGTAATTATGGTCCCCTTTCATCTCTAATGTTGATATGTCATCTCTCTTTTCCTCTTGATTCTTTTCTTACGAATTCATCGATTTTTTTAGTGTTTTTAAAGAATCAATTTTGGTTTCATTGATTTCTCTATTGCATGTACACTTTTATGTAATATAGAAACTTATTTCTAGACATAAAAAACGGCCACTATGTGTTAAGGGGAAGAGGTATAAGATGAAGATATATGTAGAGATAGAGATAGGAACTGAGATAAAGCTTAAAAGACACTGAAGTGCCTGTAGTGGTTGTTCTGGTTCTCTAATTTATACTACAAACCATTCCCAAAACTTAGTGGTTTAAAATGATACTTATGTTGCTCAAAGATCTGCAGAATGATGGGGTTGGGTCAGGCCAGCACGTCCATGCCCCACTTGGCATTGGCTGGGGCGGCTTAAAGCTTGGCATCTGTAATTATCAAAACCTCTCATTCACAAGACTGGTTCCTGGGCTGGAAAGATCTCAGACAGCTGGGGGCAAGAGGAGTTGGGGCTCCTCTGACATCCCTTTCTGTCTCTCTCTAGCTTTGCCACATGATCTCTTGCATGTGGCAGCTTTAGGGGAGCTGGACTTTCTAGAAGTCTCAGGCCTTGAAAGCATGCATCTGGGGGCAGTTTGCTCTGCCAAGTAGAGGCCGTGGGTGGTCAGTAAGGGCTTCCCAGAGAAGCAAATGCTGAGTTGGGCTGAGTCTGGATGTAATAGGCCACCAGGATGGAGAAAGGAAAGGCCATCCAGGCAGAGGGAACAGCATATGCAAAGAGCTCAGGGCAAGAGAAAGCCGATTATGTTTTCTGGAAGGCTGGGTGCATGTGTTGGAAGGAGAGAAGAATACTAGAGGGGAGGAAGTAGAGAACCATTTAGGGATTGAGTCAGAGAGCAATAGAACCAGATTTCTGTAGCAGTGAGGGGTGGGTGATCAGAGGGCAAGGAGTCTGGAAATGACAAGTGTTGATCAGATAGTTAAGGGCACAGCTCTGAAGCCAGACTCCCTGGTCTGAGCTCCACTCAGCTACTGCTGAGCTGTCTGACTCTGAGCAAATTCCCAGCTTCTCTGTATTTGGTTGTCACATCCGCGAAATGAGGGAAATGGTTGCACCAACCCATGTTGCTGTCATGTGTCATGTGGATGAAAGAAGATAATACCCGTAAAGATCTTAGAGCAGAGCCTGCACACGGCTAGCCATTACCCTTATTATTCTAGAAGCGCTGGCCCAGGAGAGCCCAGCCTGGAGTGGAAGAAAGAATGGGAGGGAGGTAGGGAAAAAAGCAAGAAGGAAGGAGCAGACCCAGGGTCTTTGGACAGGGAAGGGAAGGTTCCTTCAGAGACTCTGAGCGTGAGGTCCCCGGGGGCGAGATGAGGCACCCCCACGGGGCTGGGCTACAGGCACAAGGCCAGGCTGCCTTCGTCATCCCAGCTTTTCACCTTCGATGGCTTAATTGGAAAAGCAATGTCACCAGGGTGTGAGTGCGTTACAAAGACAGGTGCAGAGGTGGCTTCCAGGGGAGAGGAAAGAGCAGGGAGGGCAGTGATGAGGGTGGGTGACGGGGAGCCCAAGGTGGGAAAGACGCACAAGGACTCCAGGCACTGGGGCCGGGCCAGGGGGACTTTTCTCTGGGAGAAGAGACCAAGGAGCAGGACACTGCTGGACCCCGGACAGACCCAGCCCTGTGCTGCAGAGACAAGCGGAGCGGAAAGGAGGTTCCTTGAGAAGGACACAGCAGGGTGGATGGGGTGATGGGGGCTTTGGACACAGGGCGTGGAGGAGGGAAGGGAGGGCAAGGTAGGGAGAGAGGAGGGGGAAGGGTCATTAAAGGGCCAGGTTCAGGCCCTAGGCTTTGCCTGGATGCAAGGTTTGTGGGGAGAGAATTTGGGCAGGATTTAGTGGGGTCTGGGGGAGCAGACTGGGAGAACAAGAAAGGGAGGGGGTTGGGGGTGGGGAAGAGCTGAGTTATGCTGACTCTGAAGCAGCTACTGTCCAATCTGCTCTCTACCCCAAACCAGGCACCCAGTGGGTGCTCATGTGGTGCAGAGTAGGCTGCCAGGTGTGATGGGGAAAGTGCTGGCTTGGAGGGCCCAGATTTGCTTCTACAACTCACGCACTCAACACACGGCTATGGATCCGTACTTGTGCCGGGACAGAGCCACCCCCGTGGGGAATTCAGCTCTAGGGAAATTGAAAATGAGCTAGTCAAGGTTAACCTTAGAAACAGAACACTGCTACTGGTGTTGCCAGCAAAAGATGGGTTTATTCGGGAATTAAAAAAAAGAACTGCAGTCCAGGACACAAAAGCTGCAGCAGAACCCAGGCAAGTCTGGGGAACGAAGGAGAGGTGCGCTTTTAAAGGAGAAAAGGGGTGAGTTGGGAAGGCTCTTAAGAACTGAAGGTACACTGAAGTCAGCTGGAAGTTTGAAATGTGCTGAATTTTCACTGGTGGAGCTTGGCCCTGGGCGGTGAGGAAAGCTTCTCTTCTTCCAGCTGAAGTAGTACAGGAGTGTCCATGTGCAAGGTCAAGTCTAGGTAATTTACCACAAGGGGCAGGGTGTGACAGCTTTCCCTGGCGACTCCATTTTGGTGAGGCATCCTGTTACTAATTTTCACATTAATAAAGAATTACAAACTGTGGTAAATACAATGAAGGAAACTGAGTGGGAGAGTGGAGGGGAAAACTTCTTAGCAGAGGCAACAGACAGTGCAAAGGTCCTGGGGTAGAGAAAATAAGAGAGTTCCAGGAGCTGCTGGAATGGGAGAAAGCGGAGAGGAGCAACCCTGGGAATGGAGGAGTGTGAGGGGACGGGTCTTGAGGGCTGTGACAGTCATCAGATGGTGACTCAGATTTTCCGCCAAAAACAGGGGGAAGCCAAGGCTGAGTTCTGAGTAAGGGAGTAATGGAATCCACTAGAATTCCTTTAAGAAATGGCTCTGGCTGTTGTCTGCAGAATCAATCTGAGGGCAAACAACCAACAGCTTCTTTTTAGAGTCAGAATCAATGGAACTTGGAGCAGATGTGGGAGTGAAGCAAAGGAAGGGTATGTATATATGTATTTATTTATCAAAGGGAGGGCTTAAAGAAGGTTCCACATTCTGGTTTAAGCAGCTGAGCTGGATAGTTAGTCCATGGGACCCTGTTCAGAGATGGGGGGGCGGTGCTGAAGGGCTCATACATTTGGAGGAGGAAACCAGGAGCTCTGCGACCTTGGGCGAGTTACTTCTCTGAGCTTCCCTGAGGGCATTTAAAGTCCCGTCTCACAGTGTGTAAGAGGATTCTTGCAAGACTCCTGAGCCAGTGTGAGAAACAGTAGAGAACCAGTAGATTCTTGCCAATGGGAACACTAATTAAGCATGCTTCCAAGGGGAGCTTGATGGGGCTTGGGGGTAGATGTAGAGCCAGCCTCCAAAAGGGACCCTGAAGCCTAGAGTAGAGTAAAGAAGAAGGTCCCCGGTGCCCTGATGGCCCAGGGAGAGGGGAAGGTCCCCTGGCCCCCTTAGGCTCTGCCCCCACACACGCCCAGCCACAGCCTCTTGCAGCTAGCCCTCTTCCTCGGCCTTCAGTTTGACCCCAAGGGCAAAGAGGAATCAATTTGTGCAGAGAATTGGAATGAAAGCGATTTCAATTGACCCTTGAATGGGGTTTTAATTTGCTTTATTACAGCCGAAGGGGCCTCCTGAAGAGCCCCTTGAGACTGCTTTTATCCTCTAATGCGTGCATTAGTACAGCAGCCTGGGCCTCCGTCTGGATGGGGGTTGAGGGGAGGGAGGCGGTGGGGCAGAGTGGGGAACGGCCAGCGGGGGCCCAGGAGCCGGAATCCACCCAGCCCCTTCCCAGGAATCAGTTTGCAGCCACCTCAGGGTCCAAAGGCAGAGTCAAGAGTGGAGGAAGAAGCTGGGGCAGGGTTCTGGCCCAGCTGTGCTGCTGGAGGGTCTTGAAACCTGGGCCCGAATCACCGCTCAGGGTCTGTTTCCTCTGAACAGTGGCAAAACGGGCTTGTGGGGTAGATGGACCCTTCATCCCAACCAGCCTGAGGTTCTGTGGTTTTAAGCTCATATCTAACGTCAAACTTGGTGGTAAAAATAGCTTTTTTAAAAAAATATTTCATTTATTTATTTGACAGAGAGAGAGAGCAAGAGAGGGAACACAAGCAGGTGGAGAGGTAGAGGGAGAAGCAGGCTTCCTGCTGAGCAGGGAGCCTAATGGGGGACTCCATTCCAGGACCCTGGGACCATGACCTGAGCCACCCAGGTGCCCCCCAAATAGCTAGTTTTCTAGAATGGGGACAGCAGAGTCTGCTGGGCCAAGGAAAAAAGCTCTGTCCCTCCTCCTTATAGGCCTCTCTCCTGCTTTTCCTGTTTTTCTGGAAATTTCTGCTCCAGGCCCCTCCATGGACTAGTCAGATCTCTGTTTTCTCCCCAAATCCCAGAGGAAGCCAGGGGGTGGCTTGACGAATTTCCTTCTCTTCTACCTGGCAGAACCCTGCCGGCCACTGCCTGAGGAGTCCAGGGGTCCTCTAGGGGTCAGCCCCAAGTAAAGAGCCCCCTGTGTCTCTACACAGGGCCGATTTCCATGTGATGGGAAGTGGGGACACAGGCCTGTGAATTCATATTGACAGTCCCACATTAAAAATGTCACCCACTCTGGGGCACCTGGTCATTCAGTCGGTTAAGCATCAGACTCTTGATCTCAGCTCAGGTCTTGATCTCAGGGTCATGAAGTCAAGCTCCGTGTTGAGTTCAAGCTCCACCCAGTGAGGAAACTACTTTTAAAAAATAAATAAAATTACGGGGTGCCTGGGTGGCTCAGGGGGTTAAGCCTCTGCCTTTGGCTCTGGTTATGATCTCAGGGTCCTGGGATCGAGTCCCACATCAGGCTCTTTGCTCAGCAGGGGGCCTGCTTCCCTCTCTCTCTCTGCCTGCCTCTCTATTTGTGATCTCTCTTTGTCAAATAAATAAATAAACTCTTAAATAAATAAATAAATAAATAAATAAAATTAAATAAAGGTCACCCCCTCCGTCCATAGGTATATGGACACATGTGTATGTTTTTTCCTTCACTCCCTTGTCTTAATCCCTTTCTTCAAAGTGGGGGCTTGTTCCTGTGCAATCAGAGTGAACTTCCTGGAGGCAGGGGTCTTGTTGGAGATGCCACAGACATTAAGGACACACTAAGCTCTCCTACCTGATGTTCCTGCTGCCCGCAAGTTCCAGACAGAGCCCAGATGCCAGCAGCGGCCATTCTAATGCAGAGATGGTCATAATAGCCCTTTTGTGGGGAAAATGCTTTTGTGAGGCCTCAGGCAAGACAGATGCTTTTCCAAAAGAAAGCAGAGTTCTCTAGCCAGGAGTTGAAGTCAGGAGAGTGACTTGGTGGCCAGGAAGGACACGATAATGTACATCCATTAGTGCATCACAGGAGAGGCATTCAGAAGCTCTGGATTGTCCTTCCTCCAGATGCAACAGTGGCTGTTGTGGAGGGGGCCTGAAGTGGCCTTTTTACGGGCACTCAGCTCCGTCCCTATCTCGGAGCCCCACCCGATGGGGCTCATCTTGTATTTCATGCCCTGCTCAAAGGAATGGAGGCCCGGAGAGCCCACGCCATCCCCTCAAGTCCCGTTGCCCCTGGAGAGTGACGCCAGACTTGGGCAGAGCCGGTGCACCGTGACCTGATCCGCCAAGGCTCTGAGGCCCGGTTGGCCATGCACAGTGCGGGGGTGGCAGGGGTGGTGGTAATGAGAGTGGCGCAAGGATTTCTGGGAGTTTGATTTGGTTTTTGCCCGCGGGAAGTGATGACCTTCAGAGCATCCCCTGTGCAATTGTTCGAGAAGCCGACAGTGGGGCTCTTGGAGTGGAGCTCTTGGCAGAGCCCTCTGGGGGAGCTGCCTCCAGGGCCAGTTTCTTTCTTTCTTTTTTTAAGATTTTATTTATGTATTTGACAGAGAGAGAGAGAGAGATCACAAGTAGGCAGAGAGGCGGGGGGGGGGGGGCGGGGGCAGGGGGGAATGGGCAGGCTCCCGGCTGAGCAGGGAGCCCCATTCAGGGCTCGATCCCAGGTCCCCGGGATCATAACCTGAGCTGAAGGCAGGGCCTAACCCACGGAGCCACCCAGGCACGCAGGGCCAGTTTCTAAGTCACCCAAGAAGGCCCGTCTTCTGACTCCAAAGTCACATTTTTTAAAATGCATCCGTGGGGCGCCTGGGTGGCTCAGTCCTTTGAGCGTTTGCCTTCGGCTCAGGTCATGATCGCAGGGTCCTGGAATCCAGCCCTACGTGCGGCTCCTGGTTCAGTGGGGAGTCTCCCTCTCCCTCTTCCTCTCCCCCTGCTCGTGCTCTCTTTTCTCTCAAATAAATAAATAAATAAATAAAATCTTTGGAAAAAAGTAAAATAAAATAAATAAAACTGTGGTGATGGTGGCATAGTTCTGTGAAGATAATAAGAGCCATTTTACTGAGCACTTTAAATGAATGACTTGTATAGCATGTGAATTATATCTCGATAATACTTTAGTTAAAAGGGGGTAATTTTTTGAGAGACAGAGACATTGGGCACAGAGAAAGGCTGGTGCTGAATCTGTAGACATAAGAAAAGAGGAGGGGATCCTAGATTTATTATCAATTAATCAATTAATTATCGATTAATAACAGTTAATGTCAATTAATATTTAACCAAAGTGACATTCTCATGGAAAAATATGAGCCAAGGATCTAGTCCTTTTTTTTTTTTTTAAGATTTTATTTATTTATTTGACAGAGAGAGACACAGTGAGAGCGCACAAGCAGGGGGAGTGAGAGAGGAAGAAACAGACTTCCCGCTGAGCAGGGAGCTCGATGCCGGGCTCGATCCCAGGACCATGGGACCATGACCCAAGCCGAAGGCAGACACCTAACAACTCAGCTACCCAGGTGCCGCTACCAAGGATCTAGTCTTGCCCTAAACTCTTCTTCAGGTGTAAAGACCCCAGATCATGAATGAAGAGCTGCAGGGATCCAACACGAGAGGGTTCTGAAGCTTCAGCACAAGTCGGGAAGGGTTAATATTAAATGTAAATGTAAATAACCCAAGCACAAAACCCAAAAGATTGGCAAAGGGAGGCAAAGTTTTAAGAACAGGTCCTATGTTGGGGCGACTGGGTGGCTCAGTGGGTTAAGCCGCTGCCTTTGGCTCAGGTCATGATCTCAGGGTCCTGGGATCGAGTCCTGCATTGTGCTCTCTGCTCAGCAGGGAACCTGCTTCCTCCTCTCTCTCTCTCTCTGCCTGCCTCTCTGCCTACTTGTGATCTCTCTCTGTCAAATAAATTTAAAAAATAAAATCTTTAAAAAAAAATTAAAAAAGAACAGGTCCTATGCTCTGACCATGTAGAAATAACTCAACAAACTCCAAATGGGAGAGGCAGGAAGGCAAGAAACATAAAATAGAATAAGGTCTCAGACTGTTAGGTGCAAATAAAACAATATCTTGAAACTGAAAAATCAAGTAACAGCTGTTTATTTCCATTTACAGAGATAAAATCCCAGGCAGCAGACCAGTGGGCAAGAGAGGGAGAGAAGTAGTTCATGACTAACGTCAATACGGCTTCTACTGGGAAACCAAGACACAATATCTAAATCTCTAAGTCAGGAGATAACTAAAGGTTTTATGTAATAAACGTATTCATTAGTGGTCACCCCTGGAGCAGTATAATATACCTTCCAAACACCACAGAATGAGAAAGAAAACAGTCTTCCCGGGGGAAACCCCACTTGGTATGTGTAAGCTGTGGTGGGTACAGATGTGACATGTGGAGTATAACACAGGACGACAAGCCAGGACCCGAAAAACATATTCATACATGTACATGGATTTGCATCATCTATAAAGAAAAAATACGTTTAGATCGGTTCAGTGCTGTACAAATAACCTAGGTGGGGCCAACTGGGGGGCTCAGGGGGCTAAGCATGTGACTTGATCTCAGCTCAGGTCTTGATCTCAGGGTCATGAGTTCAAGCTCTGCATTGGGCTCCAAGCTGGGCGCAGAGCCTACTAAAAAAAGGAAGGAAGGGAGGGGGTGAGGGAGGAAGGAAGGAAGAAAAAAACACGAAACAAGAAAAAATGCAGAGGGGATGATTGTGGAGGAAAAAACTTATTAAAAATTGTGGTGTTTCCCTAGAGGGCATACTACTTGGAAAAGGAACAGACTACTGGTGCATACAACAACATAGATCAACAACAACATGTCATGCGGTGGAAGAATCCAGAAGGTTCTGTTTGTATCAAGTTTTCCAACAGGCAGAACTCTACCCCTGAGTGTGGCCCCTGGCGATGGCCAGGAGGGTCTGCTGGGAAGAGAGGGGAGGGAACTTTCTGGAGTCAGGAAAATATTCTATGTCCTGATGGGGTGTGCATCTGTCAGATGCCCACAAAAGGTGTACTTAGCACGTGGACCATTCACTGTAGGTAAATCACACCCCAACTTGTCAGAGAAGGGAAGGGCGGCCATGTGTGCCCTGGAAGGTCTCTGGATTCTGTAAGAGCCCCCACTGCGTAAGGCAGCTTCGCCCACACACCCAGCCCCCACCCCGAGCGGCGCAGACGGTCCACCCCCACCTCTGATCTGCGGTGACGTCCCCAGGGCTGCTGGTGGCCTGGCCTTGAGATCACAAGCCCCGAGACCGTCATTGACAGGAAACAAATGTTGTTAAGGGCCCCCACCCTTTCAGCCGAAGCCAGCGGGGAGAAAGATGGTCCGCCAGGCTCTGACTTTCCCTAACAAAGCCGTGACCTCCTCGTGGACACTCGCTGCCTCCCTTCCGTAGGCCTAAATGCAGGCGGGCAGGGGAGGGAGGCCGGAATAAAAGGGGGGAGTCACATCTCCGCCTCTTCCCTCCGCTTTTGAAAAGCCTGAGATGCTGGGAGGGGGGAGCGGGCTACGGGGCTGAAGAGGCAGCCTTCCCAGACGGGGCTGCTGGGAGAGGACCGTGGGGAGGGCGGAGGCTTCCAGAACATCGGGCGGCCAGAGCGGGCAGGGGAGCCGTTGGCCTTTGTGCCCACGGCCTTCAGCCCGCAGCACTCAGGGCACTCACCGGTGAAGTGGCTGGAAGACAAAGGGCCCGGGACCCCATGACTCTGCTGGCGTATGTTTTAGATGCTAATGATGACCAGCCCCTGCTGATGGCATGTGAAGGGCACGGGAGAATGGAGAAAGGGGGGAGGGAGGCGGCGGGGAGGGGGTGCCTCTCAGAGGCTCTCGGGGGGCCTGGGGTCTCTGCTCCACAACCAGCCTCCCCGCTGCCCACTCAGGGGCTTGCTTGGCCATCGGGAATGACAGACTCAAACCCTAGGGCCCGGGATGTGGTGGTCAGTGTGTAGGACAGCAGAGGGACAAGGAGGCACACCGTCCAGTAATCCTGAGATGGGCCAGCCCATGGGGCCCAGAGGAGTCGGGGTTCTCTTCTCGACCAACCCCAGAGGCAAGCAGGGCTGCTGCCAACATGAGCTTCCAGAAGTCTCTCCCTCAGACTGATGGAATTACGCACCTCTCTGTTGCAGTAAAATGTGCGATGACGTGAGAAGATGGTCACGCTCTCATTACGTGACAAATAGCAGGTTGTAGGTCAATATCTACGTGTGATCCTATTTTTGCTCTCTTCAGAGAGTGTATATAAGAAATCATCAAACTCGGGAGGAAGTCTACCATATGGTAATGATGCTTATCTGGGGAATAGTGGGATGTTTTTTCTCCTTTTGCTGGTCTCTATTACTCAAACTTCCTAAAATAAATACATAGTCCTTTTGTAAGACAAAAGACAGACAGACATGGCCTCTGACTCTTGATCTCAGGATCATGAGTTTGAGCCCCACGTTGGGTGTAGACATGACTTCTAAAAAACTTATCAATTTAGGCGGCCTGTGTGGCTTAGTGGGTTAAACCTCTGTCTTCAAGCTCAGATCATGGTCCCAGGGTCCTGGGATCGAGCCCCGCATCAGGCTCTCTGCTCAGCAGGGAGCCTGCTTCCTCCTCTCTCTCTGCCTGCCTCTCTGCCTATTTGTGACTCTCTATCAAATAAATAAATAAAATCTTTAAAAAAGAATATTTAAAATATATATATATAAATAAATAAGTGTTTGATTAAAAAAAATCGAACACTTTTTTATTTATATATATATATATATATATTTTTAAATATTCTTTACAATGACTGACAAATCAGTACAAGACTCCCTCTCCCATATCCTGCTACCGTATGGAAAACCCCCGGATCTGAAACTAAGGAGGATGAGGCTTTGAAGGAGATGTGGGCACGCACCTGAGTGTCCCATGTCATTGTACTTTCAGACTTCGACATGTAGCTTCTCCACCAAAAGCCCCTCAATGAACATGTGTCACATGAGAGGGAAAGTCGTCACGAACGGGAGCCTGGCAAGATGGAAGCCTCGGTATCTCAGGGCTCTGTGCAACTGGTCTTTTGAAAGACATTCATACATGACCTTGAAGAGAAGATGCCAAATGATACCAAGGTTACAGGAGAGTGAAATGCTGAGCTGCTGGGGATAGTCGCAGAGCAGGGAGGGCGGAGGGGCGGAGGGAGAGTCGGAAAGGTAAAGGGGGAGGTTTGTCAGGGGTCAGCTCTCTGTTGAGACCAGGAAAGGGTTTGGAAACAGAGTCTGTTCCCTGAAAGGCCAGGTGGCGGGTGTGCCCAGAGAGACCGAAGCGCTGGGGGGCACCCACGAGAGGGGTATCAGAAACGAAAACTGGCCCTTGCTCATGGCTCTGGGGATGAAAACTGAAACAACTTTGCCGGACAGCAGATCTGGATGTCTCCATCTTGTCAACTGTCCTTTACCGTGTCCGTCCTATTTCTAGGATTTTTATCCTGAGAAAGTGGAGGAAGAGGTGCCCGAAGCTGTATTGGGAGGGGTGTTTGTATCTGTAAGAGGAGAAGAGGGAAACAGCGCGCGAATATCCATCAGCTGACGACTGGTTTCATACACCACGGTGCTTTCATATGCTCAAGTGACAGCCAGCCCCACGGGGACAGAGCGGTGTGTGCAACACCAACGCCACATAAGACAGCATGTGGCGCACAGTATGTCTCCACTCAAGGAGGATGACACTGAGGAGCAAGCAGACAGAAACTATGTGATAAAACACTTCAAAGAGTGACGTTGAGGTCTGATACTGCCTTTATTAATTATAATTAATTAATTAATTAATTTTTAGAGTAGGCTCTATGCCCAGTGGGTCTTGAACTCATGACCCTGAGATCAGGGCTCTGAGATCTGGACCCTGACATTTAACCAGCTGAGCGACCCCGGCACCCCTGAGGTCTGGTACTTCTGGCAGGGAGGGACAGCCACAGGGCGCTGTTAAGAGAATGTGGTCGTTGAGTTGTTGCAAGCCAGCAGCGGGGATTTGCGGTAAAGGCTGTTGAAGCTTGGAAGAATTTCCATGAAAACAAAAAGGCAAATAGCTTGGAAAGGACATGCTGGAGACGTTAAAAGTGCTTATTGCCAGATGAGTTAGATGATGGGGTTTATTTCTTCTTTTTTTATATTTTCTGACGTCATAACCATGTTTCAGTCTCATAGGAAAAAAACACAATGTTAAGTTGTTGTGGTTTTTTAACATTTATTTAAGTAATCTCTACACCCAACATGGGGCTCAAACTCATGCTCCCGGCCCAGATCAAGAGTCTCACGCTTTGGGGCGCCTGGGTGGCTCAGTGGTTGAGCCACTGCCTTCGGCTCGGGTCATGATCTCAGGGTCCTGGGATCGAGTCCCGCATCGGGCTCTCTGCTCAGCGGGGAGCCTGCTTCCTCCTCTCTCTCTCTCTCTCTGCCTGCCTCTCTGCCTACTTGTGATTTCTCTCTGTCAAATAAATAAATAAAATCTTTAAAAAAAAAAAAAAAAAGAGTCTCACGCTTTTCCAACGGAGCCAGCCAGGTGCCCCACAATGTTAAGCTGTAAAAACAGTAATGAGGAAGTGAGTTCCTGACCCACAGAGTCAGGGGCACCTGGCTGGCTCAGTCAGAAAAACATGTGACTCTGGATCTCAGGGTCATGAGTTCGAGCCCCCAGAGGGGTGTAGAGATTATTGAAAAAAATAAATGCACTTAAAAAAAAAAAGAATCAAAACAATGATGATAAGGAAGAGTGTTCAGCCTCTCAAGCTTATTGTTTCTAAATGAACACTATTTCAGAACAGGGACAACTCCACAATTTGTCAAACCAACCAGCTACTAATGGCCACATTCGTGGACAGTTTCAACCATTCATTTAGTCACTAAAATGTATTGAGTATCTATTATGTGCCAGGAATGGAGTGAGATGCCACGTGTTGGGAATGCCCTGGTACACAGAGAAGCTTCTAGAAGCTTATGCTCCAGTGGAGACATTTAAGAGAGAAGACATTCGAAGAGATGTATAATTGCAAATTGTGACACAGACCACAGAGGAAGAAAAAGTCCTAAGAATCTCTAATATGGTGCCACATGTGTGAATTATCAGGCTTGTGATGATTGCAATAAACATTGCAGGAAACAATACAACCCATGAGCACTAGGAGGAGCAAAAAACCAGGTAAGGAAGGAAATAGAGTGCAAATTTGTCTTTGCAGAGAACACTGTTTACGTAGTTCTGATGATTTAACACAATGTAGAATGTAAGGTTGGGGACGATGGAAAAGAGGTGGGGGCAGTGTCCAAGGAGGTCAAGAGATGGTTTCAGTGGGTAAATCAGAACCAGCAGCAGTAGCCCGTTAGGCAGAGAACCAGAGTGAGCAGCCAGAACAAAGAGCGAAAAGTGGTCACTTCTGAGGCAGAAGACTGGGGGTTGGGAAAGAGGCGAGTGGTGGGACGGGCTGTGCTTCATTCATTCATTCCTTTACTCACTGAACACACACTTGCTGAGCTACTCTGGGGCAAGGCTCTGTTGTAGGCACAAGGGATACAGAAGTCAACAAAGCAGCCAAAAAATGTAGTTTATATTCCAGAAGGGGAGACAAGAAATACAATCTGTACTATGTTACAGAATGGTAAGGGCTATGGGGGGAAAAGCGAAGAGAAGGATGAGCTGGGGAGGAGTTACAACGTCAGATCGCTGGGCAAGAGACGGCGTCACTGAGTGATGTGTGAACGAGTGCAAAGGAGAGAGCCACATGGACATCTGGGAGAAGAGCGTACCAGCAGGGGCTAGAGCAAGGGCAAAGGCCCTGTGGTTGGAGTGGTCCTGGTGGGTTTTAGGAACAGTAAGGAAACCTGTGAGCCTAGATTGGAGTGAGCCAAGACAGAAAGGTAGGAGATAAGGTCTGTGAGGTAACAGGCAGTCAGATCAGGGATGGCTTGTAGGCCATAGTCCCTTCTGGTTAATAGCTGATTTTTCTAGAAAAAAAAAAAAAATATATATATATATATATATATGTGTGTGTGTGTGTGTGTGTGTGTGTGTGTGTGTGTGTATAATTTTGATTTAATTTTTAAAATTCCTTTTAACTAACTCTGCTACAGAGTAGATTGGTGGGAGCAAGCCTGGAGGTAGGGATCCCAACCGGAGACCACGGAGACCATTCAAGTGAGTGGATAGGATGTTGGCAGTGGAGATGGGCAGATGGAAAGGTTGGGGATCTATTTGGGGGGCAGCCCTGAGAAGACTTGTTGATGAGTTGATTGAAGAGGTTAAGAATGTAGCCAGTTTGAAGAGTGGTCCCCAAGTGGCTGGCTTGAACAGTCAGCTATGGGTCAGGGATCAAGACAAAGGAGAGAGGGTTCACATATGGACTCATTGCCTGTAGGAGCCCCATGAGGCCCCTCCAGGGGGAATCCGTAGAGGCCGGAGGCGGGAACGCCTACACCACTGGTGGGAATGCTGGTGAAGCCTCTTTGGGAAACAGTTTGGCAGTTCCTCCAAAAGTGAAACGTAATTTCCATTCCTGGGTGTACATCCAGGGGAACTGAACACATGTTCACATGAAAACTTGTACACAAATATCCATAGCAACCTGATTCATAATAGCCCCCAAATGGAAAGAACCCAAATGTCTGTCCACTGTCGAACGGATAAACATAATGTCGTGGCATAACATGACATTGTGCTGGGACACAGAAAGGAATGAAGTCCCGAGACAGGCGACAACATGCGTAAACCTCAGAAGCAGAGTGTTAAGTGAAAGAAGTCAGACACAGAAGGGTTTGTACTGTCTGATTCCGTTGACAGAATAGACAAACCCACAGAGACAGAAAGGAAACACGTGCTGCCTAGGGGTTGGGGAGATTTGGGAATGAGTGTGACTGGTTTCTTTTGGGGGTGATAAAAATGTTCTGGAATTGGGACACCAGGTTGACTCAGTCAGTTAAGCACCTTCCTTCGGCTTAGGTCATGATCTCAGGGTCCTGGGATCGAGTCCTGCTTCAGGGGTGGGGGGTCCCTGTTCAGCAGGGTGTCTGCGTCTCCCTCTCCCGCTGCCCCTCCCCCTGCCTCGCTACATGCTCGCAAATAAATACATGAATAAAAATCTTTAAAAAAAAATGTTCCAGAGGCACCTGGGTGGCTCAGTGGGTTAAAGCCTCTGCCTTCAGCTCAGGTCATGAGCTCAAGATCCTGGGATGGAGCCCCCACATGGGGCTCTCTGCTCAGCAGGGAGCCTGCTTCCCCTCTCTCTCTGCCTACTTGTGATCTCTCTCTCTCTGTTAAAATATATCAACAAAATCTTTAAAAAAAAAAAAACACTGAAACATGCACTTTAAAATGGTGAATTTTATGGTGTGTGAATTATATTTAAAAAAACAAACAAACAAACAAATGGCAGCTGGCTGAACGGGACTGGGGCAGTCAAGAGTTCAGGATTGAAGGAAGAAGGAAGACCTAACAGGGGGAGAGTCCGCATAGAGATGACACTGAAAACCAAAGGAACTGAGAGTCATACCAAAATAGCACGCAGAGCGGGGAAGTGGTGGGAGACTTGCCTGGAGAAAGAGTCCCATTTAGAGCTTGGGTAGCGGAAGAGGGGCCCACAGGAAAGACCCAGAAGGGGAGGCCAGAGCTGGGGCAGATCAGGAGAGCATGGAGTCACAGGCTGCATTTCGCACAAGGTGATTTCAGGATTCGGTATGCTGAACAGTGATCCCGAGATATGAGTCTCCAGCTGTTTCCCTGGAATACATCCTAAAGGCAGAACTTGCAGGTCAAAGACATGGGCACTTGCAATTCTGAGAGATGCTGCAAACTCCCCCTCTTCTCCACATTGCGTGAAAACGTCGGTAAAGGACAGAATCTGTTCCTGCTGTGGATGGGGAGTGAGAGAACCAGATTGCCTGCTAAGTGGCGAGAGGACCAGAGCCAGCTCGGGGTCCTGGGAGAAGGAGGCAAGGTTGGGCTTTTGGCCATGACCTGGCCGAGTGGCAAGCACCAGAGTCACTGGCTGGCAGACCTTAGGAACCTTGGGGGTGGGGGGCGGTGATTTGTGTCCTGGGAACAGAGACGGGCCCATCTGAGAGCCTGAGAAAAGGAACAAAGCAGAAAGAGAGACACCAAGACACTGTGTGACCATGGATCAGTCATGTCACCTGGAGCTTCAGAGAATTCCTCTGTCAAATTTGAGACGTGGCCAGGGATTTCTGACCAGGATCCTTTCCCCTTTAGAACTCCGAGGTTCCTGTTGGAGAACAGAAATAGATCTTCCTTTAACCCCAACCACCAAAACCACGGTAGTTTTTCCTTCGGAGGCTTTGTTCCTATGGTGATTTTTCTATTCTCTTTAGGGGATCAGGAAGTCACGATGTCAAGCCAGCTCCGTGGGGAACAGCTCAGCTCCATTCGGCAAGTATTTACTGAGTGGCCCAGGTGCAAAGCCACCACCATCGTTTTGCCTGGACGGCCGGTCTCCGTGCTGCCACCTTGTGCCTTGACAGACTATTTTCATCACAGCAACACAGCCGGAGCGAAAGGCAGAATCTATGAGAGCCCCCCGGATCTGTGGGACCTCACACGCCTCCCGGACCCGCAGCTCACACACACACTCCCAACTGAGCAAACACATTGCCACCTGAACATACTCCTGCCTCCGGGCCCTTGCTCTGCCTTCTCCCAGATGGCACTAGCCTAGTTCCCTCCTTTTATGAAGGTCTCTGCTCAAAATGAACCTCATCGGAGATTTCCCGGCTCCCCTAGCCTGTCGCTGTCAATCCCCTTATCTTGCTCGTTTTCCTTCCGAGCACTTTTCACCACCTTCACCTTGGGTACCACCCACCACCGAACTTGCAAGTCTCCTGAGCACAGGGTCTGTGGCTTCCCCTGTACCTGGAGCAGTCCCTGAGCAGAAGACACTGGCGTGTGTGTGAATGGACACACACACAAATACACACACACACAAAATAACACAGGTTCTTAAAGTAAGGTCTTTTTTATTTTTTTAAGATTTTATTTATTTGACAGAAAGAGACACAGCAAGAGAGGGAACACAAGCAGGGGGAGGGCAGAGGGGGAACCAGGCTTCCCGCTGAGCAGGGAGCCCCATGGGCTCCATCCCAGCCCACTGGGATCATGACCTGAGCCGAAGGCAGAGGCTTAACAACTGAGCCACCCAGGCACCCCCTGAAGCAAGGTCTTGACTTTTTTTTGCAAGGTTTAGAATCTCTCCAGCCCTGAGTTTTTCTGTGTGAATCTGAAGCCTGGGACAAGCTCCATGAAGGTAGGGACAAGTCCCATTCTCAGAAAAGACTCTCAGCTCTCAATCAATGGTCGGTTCAGAGATGGGAGTGGGGGCCCCGGGGACAAGTTGTGCTCTTCACACAAGAAGGGGAAAAAAAGAAGACTTTTGTCTCCAATCTGGAGAGCTGAGATCTAGCTAAGGGGGACATGGGATTGATTTCGGTCACCAGGAAGGCCCCTAGGCCAGTAAATGAAACCTCCACATTCAAGTCTTTAGAAAAATCTCGGTTGGCAGGTTGCGGTCCCCGACAGTAGGGCAGCCCTGCCCTCTGGTGGCCACTGAGTGCAGTGCCATCGCGGAAAAGCTTTGACCACAATTTTAGGGAATTTTTTTTTTCATCATACAAGTTGCCTGAGTCCATTGTAGACAACTGAGAAGACAGAAGGTAAGGGAATAAAAAGTAATCACATCACTTTGACACCCTTGATGCTACTGGAGCTTCCAACCGTGCCTGCTTTATACCCAATTCATTCATTCGACCAAGTATTTACAGAGCGTTTCCGTCCCGGCCGAAATCACTCCGTATGCTTTTATCCTGAGATCCTTGCCTCTGTCATCCACTACAATGCCACGCCGCCTTCATACAGATCACTGCTGAGGGCTGGATGACAGCCCGTGGAGTGACAGTCCCCGGCCATTGTCTTCTACTTCAAAGCCATGGGAGGCAGATGAGAAGCTTACAGTGTCTTCCTTCTTGTGGGGGTCCTCAGTCCTGAATGTCCGGGTGCTCCAGACCTGAAGTGGGGGACACACAACTGCTGTCTAGATATACGCCTTTACTCAACAGTTGGCGCCTGCCGGCACGATGCTAGGGCAGGGGAATCAGCAGCAGAAAAGGCGGGCAGGTGCCTGCCTCCCAGAGAAGAGTTTTCCTGATCCCACTGTCATACAGGAAAGCATAAAAGAGTGTCCCAGCTTAATCTGACTTCATCTGAGGGGTCCCCTTCCCCCTGAGGGGGTCTCCATTAAGCTCAGAACTCAAGGTTATTTGGGGAGGAGGTAATGGGGTAGGGACCAGGCAGAGGGAGGGCAGGTGCAGCAGCTGAACCCCAGAAAGCAAGAGAGAAGGAGGGGGATGGGGATGCCCCGCCAGACCCCCCCAGGATTTTGTAAGCCAGGGAGCAAGTGTGGAGTCTATCCCGGGGCAACAGGAAGTCACCGAAGGGTTTTGAGCGAGACTGGCCTTTTAGAAAGATCCCCTGTAACTGACATGACCAGTTAGAAAGTACATTGGAAGGAAGGAACGCATTCATAAGAGTGACACAAAGACCAAACTACATAGAAGGTCATTTATCAAGAAATACATAATACGTATCCGAAGAAAAGCTGGGAACTTTCCTGAGAGATAGAAAAGAGACTCGAATGAATGGAAAAACACATTTTGTCTTGACTAAAAGACAGTATTGTGAGAAATGGGATGTGTCCTCAGATCTCTCTGCATACCTGCCACACGCATAGCATGTAACCTTCCAGATCCTCGGGGCCCTGTTTTAACACCTTCTCAAATTCCAGGACTTTCCCTCCATAACAGGGACGATGGTGCGATTATTTCTACTGCTTACCCACTACGTGGGTAAAAGAACACAAAAATCCATCTGGAAAATGCACAAGGGAAACATAGCCAGGACATTCCTTAAAAAATTATAACAATAATATCAGGTAATAGAAATATAAAACTGGAGTAAATAAACCAATTTGGCACCATCCAAAAATAGGCAGAAGGGTCAAAAAAACACAACAGAGAGACCAGAAAGAGACCCCAAGTCCACGTGGAAATTTAGAATGTGCTAGATGTGGTACTAGGTCAGCGGGGGAATGGATTATTCCATAAAGAGCCCGGGGGAGACAGCCGGCCATTTAGAAAACAATTACATGTGGGGGCGCCTGGGTGGCTCAGTGGGTTAAGCCTCTGCCTTTGGCTCAGGTCATGATCTCAGGGTCCTGGGATTAAACCCCACATCGGGCTCTCTGCTCCGTGGGGAACCTGCTTCTCCTTCTTTCTCTGCCTGCCTCTCTGCCTACTTGTGATCTCTGTCAAATAAATAAATAAAATATTTTTTAAAAAAATAGAAAACAATCACATGAGGACCCATGCCTTCGTCCACATCCAAATGAACTTCAGGTAGATCAAAGTTTTAAATGTAAAAACCAAACCATGAAGGCACGAGAAGAAAGCACGAGTGTATTTCTATCGAACCCAGTAAAAGAACTAGCAAGACAAGTCAGAGCCGATCCAGAGAGTTGTGTGGATAACAGACATATTAGCAGCTCAGCCTGACTCATAATTTTAAAAATATAAATTAAAATCAATGACTATTTTCACCTTATCAGGGTGTCAAAAAAAAAAAATGTTGGGAAGGGAGAGGAGAAACGTCAGACCGCTAGAAAGCAGCGGAAGGGTTTGAGCCCGTGGTGTCCACCCACCCCATGGACCCCCACCCCCCCCCCACACACACACGCCTTCATGAGTACAGGAGGTGAGCCTGCTCTGGCCTACCCCGCCGCCCTTCCTGTTGGGCCTCCCCGCAGCACCTGCAGACCCCACATCCACTGAGCAGAGGGCCCCAGGTTTGTCCTAGAAGCACCGGGAGAGTTAGGGTGGCTTCTCAGAGGAGGCAACATCTGACTTGGGCCTTGCGGCATGAAGAGGGATGAGCTCCTGAGAGTTAAAGAGGAGAAAAAGGAGGTAGGTGTACAGAGGCCTGGGGAGCTGCTGCAGGGGGCTGAGGGCTGGAGGGGGCTGCCAAAAGGGTTGCCAGATTTAAATAAAAATACAGGACAGACTACTTGAGACATATTTATACTAAATAGGATATACAGATGCTAAAAAATTATCTATTATTTATCTAAAATTTAAATTAAGCTGGGTTTTCTGGGCGCCACCCACCTGTGACTCCCCTGGCTCGTCCCATTGTGACTCCTGGGCAGCGATCACCCCTGAGAAATAGGCTCCTGTCCCCCAGGATCCTTCCCCACAGCCAGCTGAGGTCCCCAGACAACCTGCTGGATGGTGGAGGAACTCGGGCCAGCACAGGCCTCCCCCTGCCTATTAAATAAGCAAACAAATGTATATTATATTTTTGTATATTTTTTTCTTCTCTTTTTAAAGATTTTATTTATTTTTTTGAGAGAGAGAGAGAGAGAGCATGAAAGGAGAGAGGTCAGTGGGAGAAGCAGACTCCCCGCCAAGCAGGGAGCCCGATGTGGGACTCCATCCTGGCGCTCCAGGATCATGACCTGAGCCGATGGCAGCAGCTTAACCCACTGAGCCACCCAGGCGCCCCTATTTTTTTTTTTTAACTCCACAGACAAGTGTGACTTGCATAATTGGAAAAACCTGGACCAAGGGGTGGGGCTCCCACATGCCTGACCTGGCATCTAGTGGAGGCTGGCCCCTGAGAGCAGCTTGACCAGGGATTTCAATGACTGTCACCTCATGTGGCTTCCCACAGTCACGCCCGGTTGACCTGGTGAAAGCAGAAATTTAGCGCATTTTGTAGGTGAATGGACTACAGCTTATGTCAAGCACCCTGCCCGGAAAGCAGTAAGAACCAAGAGGAAGGAGTCTTGGACCCCGGGTCAGGTGCGTTTTCCATATGCCACAGTCAGCAGGGACCACAGCCCCAGGTGTGGAGAGCCTGACGAAAGACCTGCGGACACCCCACCCAAACTCCGAAGGCGTGAGCAACCAATCCCAGCGGGATCCGTTTCTTGCCCTTGTCCCCCGACTCCCCTCTGTGGCCAGCTAGGACAAGGAGAGCAGCACCCCTGATCCCACCCTTCCTCTCCACCTCCAAGAAGGACTCCCACCACCCCGGAGTCCTCTGGGGCTGCAAACCCAGATGTGCTCACGGCCCCTCCTCTGACTCTGTTCACCCAGAAGCCCAGATGGGGAGGACTAGGACGGAGAACAGTGCCCAGCGAACTGCAGGGCTTCCCAGCCTCAGTCCAGCAAGAGAGAAGGCTGCGGGCCAGGGTGACCCTGCAGACCTGTACACATCCCTAACCTATGCCCATTCCTGGACCTACCACACACACACACACACGCATACATGCGCACACATGCACACACACAGCAATTACTGTGCTTCCATCTAGGGCAGCCCAGCCCTTGGTGCTGACCATTTATATAACAGTATCACTGTAATTCCCATAATAAGCCCATTATTGTCTTCTTTTCCCTAAGCGAGGAAACTGAGGCTCAGAGCAGCAAAATAACCTTCTCATCCCCACCACTACACTCCTGCCACAGCCCACCCCCACACGTGGCCGCTGAGAACCGCATGGAGACACCCCCAGGGGGCCCCAGGTAAAGGTGAGCCCCTAACGCTCCTGTTCTTTCTCCGTCTGCTGTTCCACCTGCTAACAAATGGGGCGGGGGCTCAGGGACCCTCGCTGGCCACCGACAGGAGCCCACAGTCTGTCCAGGACCAGTTAACTGATATGGGTCCTGAGCCCTTCCCCCTGAAATTACATTTCAAACATTTATGCTAGAAAGTGATCACATACGGACACCAGATTGAACAAGGACCCCACCAGACTGTGCTCCTTACAGGCATGGTGCATCTCGGTCACGGGGGCTTCAGGGTCATCATAGCAGATGATGGTGCCAGGTGCCTGTGCAGGGACCCCGCACATCCTCTGGAGGAAAAGCTGGAGCAAATAAATTATGGTACATCCATGAGACAGAATAACATGTGGCCATTGAAAATCATGATTTCATGGGGTGCTTGGGTGGCTCGGTGGGTTATGCCTCTGCCTTTAGATCAGGTCATGATCTCAGGGTCCTGGGATCAAACCCCGCATTGGGCTCTCTGCTCAGCAGGGAGCTTATTTCCCGCCCTCCTCTCTGCCTGCCTCTCTGCCTACTTGTGATTTCTCTCCGTGTCAAATAAATAAATAAAATCCTTAAAAAAAAATATTTCAAACAAACAAGAAAAAAGAAAATGGTATTTTCAAAGAACAGTGATGTGGGAAAATGCTCATGGGAAAATGTTAACAGAAAAATAATATCTGGCACACCGAATTCTCCAAAAAAATGTTAGTAATTGGGACTCCTGGTGGTTCAGTGGGTTAAGCCACTGCCTTCGGCTCAGGTCATGATCCCAGAGTCCTGGGATCAAGCCTGCTTCTGCCTCTGCCTGCCTCTCTGCCTGCTTGTGTGCTCTCTTTCTCTTTCTCTCTGATAAATAAAATCTTAAAAAAAAAAAAAGTTAGTAATTATTATTTCAAAACAGGATATTGACAAAGAAATGTGGTCTGAAATTAGTAAAGTTGTAGATGTGTCTCACGCAAAAGGAAGAAACAGATTCCAATAGCAGTTATCTCTGGGAGGTGGGGTAATGAATGATTTTCACACCCCTTTTTCATTATTTTAAAGGTGTGATTCACATAATTTTAAGCTGGGGAGTCATACTGATTTCTTTAAAAACCCATGGTTCACTCTCTCTGATGTGGAGGCTGCCTGGAGAGCACAGACACCCCTTGCATTGGGCAGGAAACAGCCTCCTGGGCTGGGATGTCAGACACACCTCCATCCAGCTGCTACCTGGCAAGTTGTGTCCTCTTGATGAGCCTCAATTTTCCCACCTATAAAATTGGCACAATTACAAGGTCTTTGCACAGGAATTAAATGAGTGAATGCATGTAGAGAACTTGGCACATGTCTGGACCCATGCGAAGCTCAGTCACTGTCGGCTGCAGCGGTAGGGGCAGGATTCCTGTGTCTGGTGGTGACTCAGTAATGAACTTGGCTTCCCTTCTCCCGGCCCTTAGTGCACTGCGGGCATAACCAACATTCATGAAGCCAAGTTGAGGCCCAGACATTTTAAAAAACGCCTGAAACCCTGCTCAGCCCAGCAGGAGGCTTCTTGGGAGCCGAGGTCCTGGAGATCCCCACAGGTGTGGGGCTGGGTGTGGTTCCCCATTCATTCCACAAACACGTAATGTGCTTCTGGGGCTACAGTAAAGGACCAGACAGATTCCATTCCCGCTCTCCTGGATTCCCATTTTAGTGAGGGCGATACAATCAGTGAGTAAACAAAATGATTACTAATTACGGCAAGAACTGCAAAGGAAGTAAAAGGCTGAAACAGAAAATTAGGGGAGGGGAGATCGTACTCTGAGCCCAGGGAAAGTAGGGCCAGTAGAAATGTCTGTGCTCAGAAGAGCTATAAAATAAATCTACCGAGGCTCCCCTATGCCCCGGCTTCCAGCTCTCTGCACAGGCAGCCCACTGGGCCGGTGGTTGGAGAAGGAACCGAGACTAAGCAGGGAAGGGCAAGGGGCTGCACACCCGGACCCTTGAGAAGGGAGCAGGGAACTGCCACAGGGACTCTGAGGGACCAGCCCAAGATGTGTGAGAGGTAGATAGAGTAGGGCCAGGACTCTGAGACCGTGGCTTGTGGAGAGGGTTTGAAACTTGGGCATTGCCTGGGACTGAGTGGAGTCTATACCCCATCTGTGAAATGGGAGGATAGCAGTGAGCACAGAGGGCTGGGAAGATTAAGTGATTAATAAAGAATGATTTCTGGCACGTACTGAGCACTCCACACACGTGAGTCAGAAGAGTGATCAAAACTGTTATGTACAGACCTGGTCCGGGCCCCGGGGAGTAGCACAGAAACCAAGAAAAGTCCCCGCTCCTGCCCAGATTTCATTTAAGTGAGGACAAGAGACAAGACACAGGTAAGCCACATCCTGAGCATGAAGTCCAGAGGGCGAGAAAGGGGCGGGCACAGAAGCATGTGACAGGCAGTGGTCAGGCAGGAAGCTGAGACCTGAGGGAGGGCAAACAGGCTGAGGAGGGAGGCAAGCAAGATTTCCGTCCCGGTGGACGGTACAGCACGTGCAAAGGCTCTGTGACGGGAAAGAGCTCAGCGCGTTCCAGGGAGGGGAGGCCGGTGGCTGGAGCGTCTGGGGAGGTGGGGTTTTGCAGTCCAGGGCAAGAACCGTTTACCCTGGCGGGAGGGGTATGCAACTGATGGGTTTTGTTCTTTTTAAGACTTTATTTATTTGATGGTGGGGGTGGGGGGAGAGAGAACCAGCAGGAGCAGCAGGCCGAGGGAGAAGCAGGCTCCTCACTGAGCAGGGAGCCCCATGCGGAACTCGACCCCAGGACCCTGGGATCACGACCTGAGCGGAAGGCAGATGCTTACCCACCTGAGCCACCCAGGCCGATGGGTTTTTAAAGGGTTTCATTTTTAATGATTATTCTGTGTGTTGGAAGGGCTGGAAGGGACAGAAACAGAGCCGAGAGATCTGCTGTGGTGTGATGGGGACAGACACCAGTCAGGGACAGATGATGAGGACTTGGGGATAAGCTGCAAAATTTAGTGGAAAATGGCCCCAATGAGGGTATTTTTAGAGAGGAGTGTGTCAGAGCAAGCTGGCAGGCGGCAAGCGGGAGGTGGCGGGAAGGGGACCCGAGGACAAGCCTCCGGGTGCTGACCCAACTAAGTGCCAGCTACCAAGATGGAGAAGTATGGGAACAAGCCAGGGGGAGACCAAGTGTTCTGATGCTTTTGTGGGGGGGGGGGGGTGGTTTGGTTTTGGAGAGGGAAAGAGAGAGAGCGCGTGCAGGGGAGGGACAGAGGGGGAGAGAATCTGAAGTAGGCTCCATGCCCAGCCCAGAGCCCGACACGGGGCTCAATCTCATGCCCCTGAGATGGGGACCTGAGCCGAAACCGAGAATCAGAGGCCTCCCCCAGGCACCCCAAGAGTTCTGTTTTTGACAGGTCATGTTCGAAGTGCCCGTTTCACACCCAAGTGGAAAGGCCAAGCAGGCAGCTGGACAGGAGAACCCGGGCCTCGGGGGACGCCAGCATGAAAACAAACATAGGAGCCCCAAGCCCTCCAACAGGTACAGAACAGGAAAAAGCCAAAGAAGCCAGGGGGGTTAGGAAGATACGGGGCACGAAGTCAGGAGCCATGGGAAGAAGACATTGCGGGGAGGAAGGTGCTCCCCCCACCTCGAGCCCCAGCTCCCGAGAGGTGACGTGGGGCAGACAGAGGAGAACAGGTGTACAAAAGCCAAGTCCTCAAATCCCAGGAGTGCTTTCAAGTTTGGCTGTAAAGTGGAACAGAGGAGGCCGGTGGCTGGAGCGTCTGGGGAGGTGGGGTTTTGCAGTCCAGGGCAAGAACCGTTTACCCTGGCGGGCATCTGGAGGAAGGTCAGGGGACAGTGTGCCTGAGTGTTTAAGATCGATGGTGCCATTAAGGAAATGCTCAGGGACAAACAGAGAGATTAATGGTGCCAGACAGAGGAGAGCCATGGCCAAGCAGGAGGACAGAGCGGGATTTGGAGACAGACGAGGGCAGGCCTCGTGGAGGGAGATCCCCGAGCAGGCAGCGGGGACGGGTTGGGGCAAGGATCGACGGGGAGATCCCAGGAGTCCTTGCACTGGGCCGGGCAGAACCCGGGCGATCTACACCACTCATGGCACTGTTCCATGAGCCCAGTCAGGGCCAGGCAAGGGCTGGTCAAAGGTGGGGGCCTCCAGGTTTCCAGGCAGAAGTCTGAGCTCAAGACGTGTAGCTAACCCACCCAAGGTCACACAGGACTCAGATCCCAGCATCTAAATGCTGTTGTCTTTCCCTTCTGATACAGTTCAGGGCACCTGGGCCTTCACAACCCCCAAACCTCCAGGCCCTTTCATCCCAACGCAGCTGCACGCCCCCAGGATTCCAGCAGAGAGAAACAGAATATGCCACCGAGGTTAACGGGCCTAGTTCTTTTAAAGTGAATTGGAACCAAAGAGAAAGGGAGCTTTGAGGGTGATGTCGGGAGCCCGTCGCAGGGAAGCCCAGTCCCCCTCGGATGTGACCCCCTTATGCCCCCATCTTCAAAATATACTCTCCTTCAGGGAAGCCCCCACCTGCCACCCACATCCCCCAGGAAGGACTCCCACTGCCCGTGCCTGCCACCTCTGGCCTCGCTCTATGCCTTTGCCTCCCCAACCAGCCAGCCCCCAGACAGCCTCTTGTCTCCCTCCCTCCTCTGTACACCCCACATTCGCCACGTCAGTTTTGCTGAGCCCAGGGAAGTTTCTCCTGAACCAGCAAGCCTGGGCCTGGCGGTGGGCGCTGTCTCCACCCCGCCCCGGGCAGACCCACCTGGGCAGACCCACTGGGCTAGGGGCCCTGTCACTTCACTCCTGCCCAGCTCTGCCCCTTCCCTCTCTCTCCCTACTCCTCCACCATCGTATGGTGCCTTGTTTACATGCAGGAACTTCACGAGATGGGTTTTACTGATGAAATGGCCCCACAGTGCCTGCCTGCCATCTCCAGCTCCGATGACTCTGGGGCACTCCATAGTGAAGACACCCCCCTTTTCTCCTCAGCCTTGGAACCAGAGTCTCCAAGATTCAGTGTGAATTCCATGCTCCACAGGCTTCCTGCAAGTGGGCACGCCTGATGAGCTCATTTTCAAAATTGAGTGGTCGATGATGTTTCCACCTCCCGCTTCTCGCTACAGATTTCTAGTTTCTGGGGGGTTGGGGGCGGGATGCTTTGAGCCTTCAATCCCCCACTGGGATTAACACTTTTCTGAGTTAGTCCAACTAAGGACCATGGTTTTTTGGTTTGTTTGTTTTTTTGTGTGTTTGTTTGTTTTTTCCTGAACTGAGAGCCTCAGAGCTAATCTGTTCTACAGGTCTGCTGCCCACTTGGAGGAAACCAGGCAACTGTGTCAGGAGCTAATCCAAACCTTCATCTCTTTGTCCCAGTACATCTCACTTCTGGGAATCTGGCTTAAGGAGAAGAAAATACAAAATATAAAGGAGGAAAAAACCCAACACATAAAGATATTTATTGCAGCTCTATTTATAGCTAAAATAAAATGCATATATATAGAAACAGATATCCAGTAAGAAAATACCATGCAGCCATTTGAGGAAAGAAAAAAAAAAAAAAAGCATTCTACATCAACACTGAAAAACAGAGGAAAAAAGTAGGATAAAAGTTCAATGTACATTTACAATTTTGTGAAGAAAAGTGCCCATGAGAAAAGCTTATTCTTTTTCCTTTTTCCCAAATTTCCCCTTTAGAATTTCTTTCAAAGCAGCCAACAAAGTTGTGCAGTCCTAAAACTCTCCCACAGTCTAAGGTAGGAAAGAAACCTTGAACGAACCTCCCTTAAGACAAGGAGCCATCGGCCGGGACTGGCTTGGTACTTAAGAGATGGGAACGCTGGGGTATTAGAGCGGACACGTGGCAGGAAGACCCCATTCCAATGTGTGTTCAGATTCTGGTTTTAAGATGGTGAAGACTGGGAACTAGTGACTTTCAGACAGGCAATCGTGAGGATGAAGGGCACATTGCGTACGAATGGGCTCTTCACGCCACAAGGCACCGTCCACTTGCAAGATAGTTGTGAGGAGGGGCTGGGCAGCGAGAGGAGCCCAGACTCGGGGTTTCAAGGAAGCCCAAGGGTAACCCCAAATGGCTGCCCAGTACCTCTTCACTGCCCCTCCCAGGAGCCTCGTGCACTGCTGGCCAGGGGCACAGAAGGATCTACCTTCAGCTGAGCTGAAATGGCCTGACTTCCTGCAGACTGGCTGCACTTCTGCCTGACTTACGGAACTACCCAGAACAATCTCAGCCCCTCGGCCTTGCCCTGTCAGTGTTTGCCAAACTCTCCTTTTTTTAGGCCAAATGCCTCCATCTGTTTTGGGGTCCCCTGCACCGTCCAGATTGTCTACCTCCAAGAAACCTCCTAGGGAGGAGAACGGTGCCCATGACCAAAACCCCTCCATCCGCCTGAGCCAGGCCCTGGCACGAGAGGCTCCCCCTTCTCACAGCTCCAGCCTGAAAACACCTACCCCTTAGCCCAGGACAGAACTTGCTTTTCCAGTGACCTCGTCTCACTACGTAACTTCCGTCTGAGCTTTGGGTTGACCAAACTGTCCTTTTCTTTTCACCCACGGTCTGCAGCCCCTATTTAGCGCTCACGCAGGTGACGTTTTCAAGCGAGAAACTACACTGTCGGGCTCCAACGCCAGTTCCTCCCAGCTCGGGCACTTGACCCCTCCAGGAAGGCTGTGAACAGTCATGTCAGGGGGAAGGAGACGCAAGACAAAAGGACATTATGACGGTGCTTTTTCCGTTTTTCTTTTTGCACAAAAACAGTCCATTTATTCAAGTGTTCTCCAGCACAAGTACATTAGAAAGGAGCTTTATTATATTCTTCTGGGCACAAAAAAAAAATGTGATGAAGGCGGAACGGACAGACTTTCTACATCTGCTGTACGCATTGACCTCTTTAATTATTTCATAAACAGCTATGTCACGAGCATCACTTACACAGAGATACAACAGAACACCGGGGGACGGAGCTGGGGACCCACTGGGGAGGGCCCCCCTCTCCCACGCCCCTCCTTGGATGTCCCAGAACCAGACTGTGAAATGTACATTATTATTGTCAATAAATAGAGAAGCAACCCTAAAAAACAAAAACAAAAACAAAAACAAAATAAACATTACAGTGGTGAAAGAATGCTGGAACCAGGAAAACAAATAAATGGAAAAAAAAAAAGAAAGAAAGAAAAAAAGAAAAAAACCCAAAGGGAATAAAAAAAAAAAAAAAAAGAGGAACTGAGGAGAAAGGCTGGGGTGGGGGAGGGGGACGGTGGGTGGGGAGGGGGTAAGTCCTGCATTTAGCTGCGTGGAATGTGGAGTAAAAGTGCTCTGCCGCGGGGGTCAAAGCGAAATCGTCTGTAACAGTAAAAGGTATTACCAAATCAGCTACAGAATTTATTCTTCAGTATGAATACATGATTTCCCACAAATAAGTAAGCACCCGCTACTTCAATGCCTCAGCTAAAACACATGAAATCGCTCATTTAGTTTTCAAGTACAAAGTTAAAATGCCTTTTTAATAATAATATATCAGAGTAAAATAATAGTCTCTTTTAAACTCCACTACAAGAAAACAAAACAAACAGTCATTGTCCAGACAGCAGACTTAATTTAACAATATATATTTTTAATAAAATGTTTTAGCACCTTGTTGAGTCATCTCCTCCCTCTGCGTATTCTAAGAAATTTCGGCATTTTGGTTGGTTGGTGAATTCTAGAGCTGTGCGACCGAATCAGTTCTGGGAAGTGAAATAGGACTGGTGTGAGGCTTTAGATCCCTGCTCATCTCCTCAGGCACAGGAAGGGGCTGGAGGCAGCGGGGCTGGGGGCTGGGGTCAGAGAGGGGAGCCACCCGCCCTCCCTCGGCCCGGCCCTCGGCCCTCGGGTGGAGGAGCCGTCGGGGAGGTTTTCCAGTTACCAGAGTTCCAGGAGTCCGCGGGCCTCCGGGCAATTCAGCCAGTCACAACCAGCAAAGGGACCTCCGGTCCTTGTCTGCACTGCTTTAGACCTGCCTATTTCTCCTGCCCCAGAAGCTCCACTGCCCAGGGTCTGTGATGGGCGAGAGGTCACCAAGCAAAGGCTCATCTCAGCCAGGTCTCTGAGACACACACGGAGACAGGTGGGGCTGCCCTCGCTTCCCAAACATACCCAGGCTTTCCTTTACCAAAATGTAAAGATTCGAGAGCTTCTGCTAGAACCATGGAGTCTATCCTTGCCACTCATCACCCTCTCTTTCCTCCCAGATTTTGCAAACAGTTAGTCCCTGCCTCAGCACGGTCTGGCCAGGAGGCCATGCTAGCTCCGGGCCAGGCCTCCACAACGCGCCCCCAACCTGTGCTGGAGGAAAGCCTTCAACTCTCCGGCGGAGGACAACTCCGATGTCACCTCTGATCACAAGCACTGGGAGCAAACAACTAGACAATGCCCGAAGACAAATTCAGATCCCTCACCTCCCTGGATCAGAATGGGGCCCGGAGAGAAACTGTTCTCACCAGAATCTTGGGTCTGCTGTTCCCTCGACCAAAGGCAACAGCCAGCCCTCTCCAGATCACCGTGCCAGGGGAGGCCCCAAGGCCCAAATCCACAGCTTGAGGGGGCTCCTGCAAGTCTTCTAAAAATGACTAGTCCGAATGCCACAGCAAGCCTCTGGCCAAGCAGAATGGCTACAGGAGTTCAAAACCTCCTCCAAGATCAACTTTATGTACACCTAGCTCATCAAACCCAGGAAGACTCTGGGTTGCGGTTTTCCTAGAGAACACGTTCCCCAGACGTGTTCCGAGATGCTCCTTCCCTCGCTCCTGCCACAGACCTTCCTGTGGGTATCCCCATCTGGGCTTTCCCAGAAGCACCAGCGAAAGCAGGAAGGATGGGGAGCCGACCCTCACGAGCCCAGTTCAAGGTCCAGCAGCCTTCCCTGCTGCCCGGTCTGCCGGGTCCAATCCACACCCTAGCGATTCACCAAGACTCCCATGGGCATCTCCACCAGCCAACCACTCCCAGGCCTGTCTCAAAAGCTAAGAGGTCCTGGATGCTCTTGGGGGAAGTTTGCTTTCTAGAAGAATGTTCAAAAGCGGGAAGGTTCTGGGGTCTAGAGAGAAAAACAGATAGTAATACACTCATGGCATCATCTGCCAACTCCAAGAACCCTCTCCCTGCGATGCCCCGAGCCTACTGTTCTCCGGCCAATCCCAAGGGGAAGGGGCTTAGCAGCAGGCGGCATGAGACCCAGACCACAGGGCTCAGCAGCCGCCTGCAGGAGACACTTCCTCCTCAGGTGGGCGACCAACGGCTCTGGGACCCTGGCACAAGCCCCCGGCAACCCTCCCCACCCTCCTAGACAAAAACCACCGATCTCTTTGGCACCACCTTCTACTTGGCATTGGCAACAAACGGGGAGGCATCACCCTCGGTCCCTAGAAACCCTGGTTTCCAGGGGCAAATTTCATCAGAAAGAAAAATCCCACTGGGAATTTTCCCTGGGCCTTCTTGGTTTCTCCTGCTCCACGCCTCGACCATCAGCTTCACCCACAGCAAGTGCAACAATCCCCTCCTTAACGCCTCACACGACCCTGCCTCAGCCAAAGCACAGCTTTCCTTTAGGAGGCGACCAGATCCGCGTCCCCAGAAGCAACCCCGCCCAGGGCTGGCAGCAGACTGTTGCGAGCATCGGGCATGGCCAAGCTGGCACATTCTCAAGGTCCCCTGCACCCTCCCAAGTTCTACTGGGGGAACCAAGCCCATGGGGTGGGCTGGAAGAAAAGCTGGTGATTGTGAACTCTCATCTGGTCCATCCTGGGGCCTAGTCGGGTTGCTGCACCAGGAGAAACAAGTATTCTTTTAAGTATCAGCCACAACAACCAGGCCTCCCCCCAGCAAGCTGGGCAGCCCACACTCAACCCTCAGGCCTGCCACCTCCACGGCCACCACACCAACCCCCTGGGTGAAACTTGGGGCCATCGGGAAAGGCAAACCCCTTCGCGTAAGCAGTGGACAGAAGGTCTAGGAGGGCCAGGAGAGCTGGAAAGTCTGTTCGCAGAGGCAGGCCTGTGAAGAGCTGTTCCTGACACTGGGGGCTGCAAAGACCATAGCGTTGGCCAGTGGGGGAGGGAGCACCTTGGACTGCCGGGGGCAGCCCCTCCTCCCCGCAGCCCTCCTGGAGTGGTGCTGGTGGACCCAGGCCGGGAGGATGGAGCCCGGCTGGAGAAGGAGGGGACAAGGGCAAGCACCACAGGTTAGGTACAGGGATTCCAATGAGGGAGAGGCAGAGGTGTCCCCCCCCCCACCCTCAGCTGCTCCAGCCCCACGCCACCTGCCCCCACATCACAGAGTTGGCAGCAAGCAAACTGGGCATGATCTTAAAAAAAAAAAAAAAAGATCTGACCAGGAAACACGTAGCTTGAAGCCCAGAACCAGGCACCTCTAAGAGGCCCAGGAGACTGTGGCCACCAGCTGCGGGCTTCCTCCTGAGCAATGAGCAAGGGATTCAAAGCCTTGGTTTCGTTTGGTCACCAATTACTAATTTACTTTATTCAAAAGATGAGTTTCACTGTCCCATTTTTTTTTTTTTCCCCAATGGAAGCCCCCTGGCCGAGACAGACCTAGATGTGGATTTTATTTTGGTTGGGGGAGAATAGGTAGGGGGAGTTGAGGGCTGACTTGACTGGTGCCTAGAGTTGCAGGTCAGTATCACAGGTTGCTAACAGAAGAATCTGACATCACCAGGGGCAAAAGAGAGAGAACGCTACCTGCGAGAGGAGGGCACCTGCGGGAATGAAACCTCCTCCTTTTCCTGCCTTCAGCACCTAGCACCTTCTGGGACTGAGAGTCTACCTGCAATCAGGGCGACAGAGGTAAAGAGCTGCAGGGCCAGCGCCACCAAGTCCTGAATCCCGGGGAGGAGGGCGCTGGGAGCCCCTGGCGGTGTGCGTGTGTGAGTGCGCCCAGTCCGCATCGGCGGAGATCGGTTGCCGTGTATGTGTGTGGGATTGATTAGTGTGGGGCTTCCGTCTGCGGTGGGACCCGAGGCTCAGCACTGAGCCCCCTCGGCCCGCTCCCCACTACATAACATTTCTTATACGTGACCCTATCTATGTATTTATATAGCGCCTATCACAGTAGGCCCTATCTTTTCTAGGGATGCGAACTTGGGACCATGTGCTTGACAGCACACCTCCCAGCCCTGCCAGTCCCAGGAGGTGCTATCCCCCCTCCCATTATAAAATATATATCTCTATATGCCACATATCTACACCCCATCTATCCAGGCAAGCATCTGCCCCTTGGGCCCTCACCCTGGAGCCCCCAGTGCTGGCCCAGCCTACCGCCAACGCCGGGCAGCCTGCCGCGGCAGGATGTGGGACCAAGTGTCCGAGCACTGGGGAGCTCCAGGGGCTGCCGGCTCCGGGTAAGAGCACAGCGATCATCAGACCAAGTACTAGAAAAGAAATACACACCACTCCAATCATACACACGAGGAGAGAGACGGCCTGGTCCTCCCTCCAGCCCTGACACACGTGACTCAGAGGGGAAGTAGAAGAGAAGAGGGTCGCGCCGGAGGGCTGGCCCTGGGAGACTCCCCGGGCCGCCCAGCTGTCGCTGCGCCCGGTGGCCCACCTGGCCCGAGGGGTGGGGAGCCAGGGCACCAGGGCCACCGCTAACCTAGAAGCACCCTGCTCCCCGCACCTTGGTTTGAAACCGCAAAGGAGGGGGTTGGGTTTTTGTTTTCTTAAAGAAAAATCTGGAAAAAACGAACATAATTATAACCAGAACCATAAGAAGAATTAGAACCAAAGGTGTCATCAGCCTCCCAGTAGAAAACTGCAGCCTTTGGAGATGACCAAAAACATCACATTCCAGGGGCCGGAGGCCGCCTTGTGCACAGAGGGTGGACGGTGAGGGCCTCATAAAAGAACACACAAAAGGCGACTTAGACAGGAAAGCACCAGTACGTTTTGTATGTTTTTTTATTTGCTCCAGGTGGGGTTTTAACGGTCGCTTGCCCACACTCTGGATTATTTCTGATCCCACCACAAGGAGCCCTCAAATCGGCTAATGTGAGAGATTGGGAATGAAGACCCCTTATCCTGCCATCTCACCGAGGGTGTCTCCTTTTTGAAAAAAAAACAAAAAACAAAAAACAAAACCGTCTCAAGGTTATTGCATGAGCCTGGATGAATCCCACTGTCAGCTCTCCACGGGCCGAGCCGGCTCCTCTCGCCCCCACCGTGGGCAGGGAGGAGCGGGAGAACGCGGCCCCGGCTTCTCCCCCTCCGCCCTGCTCAGTACCGGGGGAAAGCCCACGGCGGCAACCGCTCACCTTCAAGCTGCCTCCCCTCTCCAGCCTCGGTTAAAACCCTTTGCGCATAAGGCAACGTGGAAGCTGATGTTTTTACTCGTCTCGCTGTTTTAAAGCACCATTATGAATTCGAGTTGCACAGTAGTTAACAGTACCTTTTATATATATATCTCCTATCTATCATATATATATAAACTGTAAACAAGAGGTAACAGCGGCTTCTAGAAACTGATTTTCTTCAAGGTTTCCTGTATGGTAGGCACCTGAAATACTGTGTAAAAGGGTCTTGTGTGTTCTGTCTCCCTGCTGCTAGTTGGGCTCTGTTCTGCAGGACCAGGAATGGTGCTGGCAAGACAGCTCAGTGGCTGGGAGGGAATTCTGCCGCTGAGTGTCACTGTTTTCTGTCCCCTGCTTGTGCTCCTATCTGATCAGGCTAGAGACAACAACGAAAAAAAAAAGATATATAGTTTAAAAAAAAATCCAATATATAGATTTTTCTATAGAATTTCCTTTTTCCTTTTCTCCGATCCTTCCTCTCCCGGTATTGTTACTATTTCTTGTTACTGATTTTTTTTTTTCTTTTTTTTTTTTTTTTTTTTTTTTGCTGCAAAACCCCTCTTGTTCCAGTCACAGCAAGAAACAAAAACCCAAACAAACAAAACCCCTCTGAAAAGAGTAGAAAACAAAAGGTTTGACCCAAAAAAAAGGGGTGGGGGCGGGAGGGAGGGAGCTTGGTTTTGTTTTTTTAAATAGGACTGAAGGTTAACATTGAAAAATTAGGAGATGATGTCCAACCCTTTGTGCAAGGCAAAGCCCTCCAGTACTTTCGCCTCTGTGGTTTTTGTTTTAAATTCCTTTTTCTCTTCTGGGTGCTGATACTCCTCTCGATCCTCATGTTGTTGGTGTTTTGTTGTGTTTTGTGGTTTTTTTGTTTTGTTTTGTTTTGTTTGTTTAACTTTGTATCACTACCTCAGTTTGCCCTCATGTCCCTTACACACAAGCAAAATATTCCTTCAGCGGAGCGAAGAGGTGGCGAATGACCGGTACACTCCACGACCGGCCCAGCAGTCTCTGCCTCGCCAAGCGGCTCATGTTGGAGACGTCGGTATAGTGGACAGGGAAGCCAAACACCCTGGGGAGAGAAGGCAGAAAGGGCGGGGGTGAGCACGGGTGGGCGCCCTCCGGCTGTGTCTCCTGTCCTGGTCACCAGCCATGACTCGGGCACCCTGCCACGTGCCTTGGATCTGAAGGGAGAGAAGCCAACCGCTGCCCGGGAGTGGCCACGTGACAGAAACGAAGTCAGGGGGCGCCTGGGGGGCTCAGTGGGTTAAGCCTCTGCCTTCGACTCAGGTCATGATCTCAGGGTCCTGGGATCGAGCCCCGCATCGGGCTCTCTGCTCAGCGGGGACCCTGCTTCACCCTCTCTATCTCTCTCTGCCTGCCTCTCTGCCGACTTGTGGTCTCTCTCTCAAATAAGTAAAATCTTAAAAAAAAAAAAAAGATATTTAAAAATAAGAAGAAAAGAAACAACGTTGGCCTTGGTGAGAGATGCCTCCGGGATATGCCCTGCTGGAGAGGGGGTGCAGCAGGTCCCCGAAGTCTGTCCATAATAAACACGAATCCCTAGGACCTCTCCCATGGGAGCAAGAGCTCAACGAAGGAGCCAAACTCCTGTCTGACTAGAGGAGCTCCAGGCCTCTGGCGGCTCTGATCGCCTGTGTCAAGGGTCACTGTGGCTAATCTGCCATTCCATGGGGCGACTGGCAGGCCAGGCCGTCTAGCCCGTGGGTCTGGTTTGCACCCAGTCAGGGCGTGAGGCTGTGCAGTCCCGGTTTGTGAAGTCCCCAAAATGGGCAGCATGAGTGGGGGAAGCTCCTGGAGCTGCACTGTTTCCTGGGAGCTTGGCGGGATCCCCCGGGGAGCCATGGCCCCCCAAATCCACTCCTAGACCCCTCTGACCCTGGGCCCGGCCTTACAATGCACAGGAACCTGCCGGGAAATGCTCGGGGAGACCCACTGCTCACGTGGTATCCGCGGAAGCTACGAGGCCGGATGGAAGGGGCAGCGAGCCCTCCCTTGGAGGCCGCAACCGCCATGCGCCACGCGCCCCAGGAGGCCAGCACACAGCCTCGGGTACTACCTTTCCATTTCAGTGCACCATAAGATGTCTTCTTTCTCATTCATGAAGACGGGGAAATGCTGGTCTTTGCCCTGCTTTATGGAGTTCGACCTCGTAGTAATGGTCCTCACTTTGCTGAACTGGAAGACGAGCAGAGGAAAAGAGGAATGAGCCCCCACTTGCTGGCCACGCGTCCACCACATGCGCCAGGCACAAGCCAGGACCGGCGACTCAAACCCAGACCAGGCCTGGTCCACACAGGTGTCTGGGGTTCAGGGTCCGGCGTGAGCCTCTGCAGACCCCACTGCCCTGCTCTTCTTCCCACTCGGAGGTCACCCGGCCACCCTTAGTCCGGTCTCACAGGCCAAAGACTTGAGAAGAAGCAGCTCGAGCCGCTGAACTTCCTAAGTCTTCTAAGAACAGGTTCTCGCACATCGTGTAGCGACTTGCAGGCAAAAGGCTGCCGAATTACTGAGGGGCTCCCGACAGACCCCTTGGGGGCACCTGCAGCCCCGGATCCCGACGCCTGGTACACAAGCTCCGGGAGATTTCTCCGGAAAGAAATGTAGCTTCCACATCGCAGAATGCGCCGCCCCGAAGGTTGGTGCAAGAGGGCGTGGCCAAAACACTGACAAGGCCTAGCAGATCCAGGGACTTCGGCAAAGACTTCTTAAGCCTCTGCTCCTCATGGGACCGGCAGGAGAAGCTCAACCAGGACAGACTGAAGACCGGGAAGGATTTCTGATTTGGCTCTCCTTGCCCTCCAGGTTCTCCCCTGGGCCCTCCCCTCTGGCCCAGTGGGTGCACGACCCCGGGGCCACCTCAACTGTGTTCTCCGCACCCGCTGCGGACACAGGCCTGGAGAGTGCTTGGGCTCGGCCTGCCCTCTCGGGCCTTCTCCCTACCCCCCAGCCGAGAGAGGGCTCTGGCGCCGGGGCTGACCTTGGCTATTCTGCCGTGCTCCAGACACTCCTGCAGCTCCAGCTTATCGTTCACAGTGGATGCCAATGGCCTAGGAGGCAGAAAGAGAAGGTGACGACAGAGATCGGGGGCGGGGGGGGGGGGGCTGTGGCCGGCAGTGTGGGCCCGGCCGGCAGGACTCACACGGAGAGGTAAGGGAGTACCACTGTCAGCCGCACCCATCATAACCCCCTTCAAACTCCCCAGAACACACACGCACACACACTGCAGCCCTCCACAGACCGTCCAAGCGTTAGCCCCGAAACGTCAATTCCACGGCGTCTCAATCTACAAATAAGCAGGTAACACCAGCCCAGAAGAAGGAAAACCCAACGACTTCTCGCCGGTCATAAAATATACTGAGTTCTAGAAGTATCTGTCCCAGAGGCGCCTGGGTGGCTCAGCTGGTTAAGGGCTGACGGTGGCTAGGGTGACGATCTCAGGGTCCTGGGATGGAGGCCCACTTTGGGAGTCGGCACTGAGTGGGGCGTGTGCTAGTCCCTCTCTCTCTGCCTTCCCCGGACCCATGTGCTAACAAACAAAATCTTTAAAAAAAAAAGTATCCGGGCGCCTGGGTGGCTCAGTGGGTTAAGCCGCTGCCTTCGGCTTGGGTCATGATCTCAGGGTCCTGGGATCGAGTCCCGCATTGGGCTCTCTGCTCAGCAGGGAGCCTGCTTCCCTCTCTCTCTCTCTGCCTGCCTCTCCATCTACTTGTGATTTCTGTCAAATAAATAAATAAAATCTTTAAAAAAAAAAAGTATCCGTCACAAAGCAAGCTTTGGGGGTGACCAACTGTTCTGTATCTTGACCACAGTGATGGCTGCATGGGTGTGTACACGGTGAAACTCATCAAAGCAAGCACCTTAACTGTACGGTTTACAAGGCTTTAACCTCTGCACAGTCCCCAGAAGACTACAATTGTGTGACACTGAAGGTGTCACTTCTCAGAGGGTGAAGCAGATCATGGAATGTCATCTTTGGCGCTGACCTTTTCTGACACTTCACACAGCAGTCTACCATCTCAACGTGGCGACCCACAGGGACCCGTGGCCAAAATGCACGCCCCCAGCCTCCGCCCTGTTCATGCGCACACACAACGGTCTGCAGGTCAGCCATCCCGTGGACAGGCCTCCTTCCCATCAATAAGCCTTCACAACAGACGGCAGCTTTGTAAAGCAGGTATGAGACTCAAGATGTTCCTACAATTTTATGCTAATGGCCCAGAGAGAGCGAAGACTGAAGCCAGAGTACATGAGGGGAAGAATTTACAGGTACAAGGTTGATAATCCCCTCTTAGAACCTTCTGGAAAACATTTCCCTGCATAACAGATATCCAGACTGGGCAGCTCTCACTCGGCTCCTGAACTGCTGTCTCAACCACTATTCCTTTCTCCTCATAGACCTTTTTATAATCCAAATACTACACTGAAGAAATGAAGTTATCCTCCTTCCTGGACATTAATATCTCTACCCACGGAACCTAAATGAAGACCATCCTCCGAACAAAGGACCTGAAGCCACAAAGTACGTGGCTACTAAGCAGAGCAGAACTGTCGAAGCTGCACAGAGCAGGTGTGGCCCAGCCGTGGGCACCACTCTTCTCCATCCCGACTCCACCCTCCAGAGTTTCACCTCTGGAGGCTAAGGACAAGACGACTCTAGATCAGTCACCAGTGGCACAAGAACCGGCGATGTGACTCAACAATGTGGGGAGTCTCCTAGTTCAACTGCTAGCCATTGGTTTCTCAGGCAAATATTTTCTATACCCCGACTCCCCTTCTCCCGCAAAGGGAAGGAAACAGAACATGGTAGAGCAGCAAGCCGGCGAGCAGGGGAGAGGGCCCCCGAGGCTCACTCAGTGACCTCCTACCCCTTGGGCTGAGCGGCCCGTAGATGCCAACCCGCTGCCACCCCAGGCCCGGGCACGCTCACCAACCTGTTCATACCAGGAAGGTTCCCCCAGAAGTAGCGGGCCCTGTGTGCAGCGGACACTTCTTTGGCATCAATCATCACAGGGTTGGACTACGGAACAGGAGAAAGATGAGAGATGAGCGAGAGAGGAAGGGCAGACGGTGCCAGGACATCTTGCTTGTTCAGAGCCTTACAGCCTCAAAAGCGCTTGCTTCCTTTCTCAGGAAGCCTCACAGTAGGACAGCCTGAAGCCTCCAGGAAAAGCCAGAATGGGACCCAGCCACATTACACATGCTCTCGTTAGAACATTCTAGACCACTGCAGCCTAACCGCACATTCTGGGGTGACAGACAGGTGTTCTGTCTGCACTGCTCCATGGAGTAGATGCAGGGGGCTAATGAGTACTCGAAATGAGGCCTGGGAGACTGAGGAGTCTGAATGTTAATTTAAATACCGCATTTGGCTGAGGGCTACCCTAATCGGACAACGTAGCTCGAGCTCACCCAGAGGCTCTGATCCAGAAAGTTCCAGTGCATGTGGATGTGTTCACTGTATGTCCAGATTATGAGCCAAACAGACACTTGCTCGCACTTAGAACACCAGCTCGAGGTGTTACTGACCCCCAAGACCCTGGAGAATGGGCTCGAGCTCCCAGCCCACCCACCCTGAGAACGCCTGACCACGAAACTCTCTCTCTGTGCTCCGACCCAGCTCCGCACGGACACAGGACCCACATTATGGGGGAATAAAAACAGGTAAGCCATGTTTTTTACTTTCCAGGTGCCACAGAGCATCTGTCACAGTGTCAGGGAGCAAAGAATAAGCCATTCTGGTCGGGGAAAACTGATGTGGCCATCTCAAAGCTTCCCCCAGGGGAACACGACTCAGAACCCTAAACTCTAGTAGGAGACTGGCACCCCACCCTATTGGGAACAGTCGAGTCCTTGAAGACCTGAGGCCTGCACCCACACACTACCTCTTAAGAGTCAGACCACAGGCTCTTTCCAGAGGCAGCCTCTACCAGTGTTTCCTCCCTGTCTAACGGAGAGGCCCGCGGGCTTCCCGAACAGGCCCCTGGCAAAGCAGAAGTCACGTCCCCAGCTCCACAATGCAGATGAGACAGGGATAAAGCAGCAGTCCAAGGCAGAAGCCATTAGTGAGCTGGTCAAACCAAGGTTGCTGGCTATACCTCGAGAAATCGCGAGATGTCCCTCTTGTCACTAACGCCCATGGCCACCACATTCTCAAAGAGCCAGAAGAAGGGGCGGTCATCTCCCTCCTTGGGCCGCGCATCATGCAGGAGGCGGTAGAACTCAAAGAAGAGCCGGCCAGTGCCCTCTGAGAGGTCGGAAGAGAAAGCCGTCAGCGGGGGCTGTCTGCACGGGGCAGTGGTGTGGCTCGGGCACGGGGAGGGCGGGGGAGGGCAGGGCCGTCGGGAGTAGCTGTCCCAGGGCAGAAGTGTCCAAGGAGGAAACCTACGTGCGGAAGCACCAGCTCAGAGGGCGGAGGGGTGAGCGCAGCACCTACCGTAGAGTCCTTTCCGGGCAGGGTTGACGATGGAGAGGTCATTGCAAGGGCTGCCCCCAATCACCAGATCGAACGGGCCCCACTCCTGGATCTGGGAGGATAAAGGCAAGGGGATGACCTGATGTCCGGGGGACGGAGGCAGAAAGGAAGAAGGAAATCATCTGTGGACTTGGCAAAAAAAGGACTTTGGCACCAGAGAGAGACGACCCAGTGGCTTGGTATGTTCACTGTATCCATTCATAGGTACATAACACACACACACACAGCACCAGGTCAAATCACAGAGCCGTTCTGAGCTCAGTTTCTTAAACAAAGTGAAAGGATCCAATTGGATCATCTCTGAAGCCAGCAGGGAAACCATGTGCCCCCTACAGGAAAGGCAGCCACTTAAAGGGAAGACGGTCCTGGCCGGGCAGCTGGCTGGGAAGGCGCTCTGCTCCGTGCACTCTGGCCAGGCCATCTGGGCCATCTGAACGCCCTCCAAATGCCCCTGGAGGCTGGTAAACTTGTTGCCAAATGGATCAGAAAAATGGGAACCAAAGGGCTCTGCTACAAAGGCCCTGAAGATAGCCAGGGGGCAGCTGGAGCCTCCAGAGGCCAGCTCCCAGTTCCTCTCGGAATCTGCCCCCTTTCCTCTCCACACGAGGAGGAATATGGCAGATGAGGAGAGACTGGGGAAAAGGACAAAGGTAGAGAGTCAACAAGCAAAAGGCAAGGGGGCTGTGGCTGCGCCCAGGAGCAAGTGCGAGGGACACAGAGAGGGTGGGATGGGCCCCACGACATGGACATACATGCTTCTGTGTGACGCTGCGGACGTCCCCGACGTACATGATCTTCCCCTGGTGGCGCACCATGCCCACTGTGATGGAGTCCTCGCACACCTCGGAGGCGATGTAGCGGTCCACCTGAATTCCCAAGTCCTTCAGCACCAGAAGCCCTGCGCCAGCCAGCGAAAGGCATGGTCACAGGGGCTCCTTCCCAGCACCCTGGTCTGGCTGGGGGACGGGGAGGGGGCTCTCTGGCCAGGGGGACACGTGGGTCAGCAACAGGCCTGAGCCCGACCTTGCCCAGTGAGCTGCAGGATCCTTCGGGAGCCTATTGGATGCCTACTTTGATCTTCTTAGAAGGCCATCAAGACCAGACAGTAGGTGGTTTCCAGAACCAGAGAGAACAGCAGGTGACTTTTGGGGTGGCCTTTTCTTTGCTGCTCCTACATCCTGCATAGACCACTCCTTCCTCACCCCACCCCCGCCCATGGCCTCCAGCTGCAATTCCCCCCATTCTCCAAGACTCAACATATATGCCACCACCGGCTCCATAAAGATTTCCCCAACAGCACCCCCCACTGCCCCCTGCAGCCCCCTGCAAGCAACCCCTCTCCTCTGTAAGGCCCCAGCACTTTGCATTTCTCTTCCACTCCTCAGAACACTGTACGCTAATTTGGCCCTTGTCTTAGGTTGCAAATGCTCTTCAGAACAGAAAAGCTCATCCGTTTCCTCCTGAGCAAACTACACTCACTTCCTTACCACGACCCTCTCAAATGTTTGCTGGATTGCGGGCAAGGAAATGAGAACCCTGAGAGCCTCTGGAGAAACCGGGCTCAGGGGCGCCTGGGTGGCTCAGTGGGTTAAAGCCTCTGCCTTCGGCTCAGGTCATGATCCCAAGGTCCTGGGATCGAGTCCCGCATCTGGCTCTCTGCTTGGCAGGGAGCCTTCCCCCCATCCCCGCCTGCTTCTCTGCCTACTTGTGATCTCTGTCAAATAAATAAACAAAATCTTAAAAAAAAAACAAAAAAGAAACCGGGCTCAGCACCACCACTTCCACTCCTCCCACCAACCTCCCCACTGAGGAGTTTTTATAGCCTCTCAGGGTGTGGCGTGGTTTAAGAGGGCCTCGAGGTTCTGGCCTGGGAAACCAAGGCTGTAAATTCACTTCCCTGGGTTTATAGAATATCAACACTGAGCTGAGCACAGAACATAAACAACTGGCCTGGGGTGCCACCCCGCCCGGGCCCCCTGACAGCCTGTCCCCCTCTGGTCCTGTGAAGACACCCTGTCCGAGGAAGGTTATTCCCCTCCGAGGAGCCATCGGCCTGGGCACATGGCAGGAGGCTGGGTCTGAGTCAGGAGCGCTCTCCGGGAGGGCTCTCGGGCAAGGTCAAGAACCACGTGAAACCACCTTCCTACCCAGTGCCCCAGCTCTCCCTACAAGAGAACAGTTTACGTGTATAATGACGTGTGTCTGAGGATGCTTGTCACAGCGCTGATCGTAACAGAGAAAACAGTCAACAACCCGACAGAGGGTTAGTTACGTAAATCATGGCACCTTCCACTCAGCGGAACCCTATGCGACATTTACAAATAAAGGACACCGTTCCGCGTCAACATGAAAGTCACGACAGCAAATGAAAAAGCGAGTTACCACACACTGAGTTTTACTATCCTCTCGTTTTATTTTTCTATCTATGTAGGATTCTAGAAACACACATACATAGATGCATGCAAAAAAACAGAAAAGGATACACACCAAAACGCTCATGATAGGATTACGGGCGATTTAACTATTCTTCAGACTCTCACTGATCGTTTTTTGGTTTTATTTTGTTTTCCTACCATGACTTACAGTCACTGTAGCCTATGTTTTCGTTCTGGTTGCCGAGTCTGTCCTTCGAGGCTTTGTCAAAGTCTTCAGTAATCTCTAACGATCACCCTGTCCTACACGGGACGGCCCTCCCCCGCCACCCACAAAGACACGTGCCCCCCCGCCAGACACGGTGGCTGACCATGGATTTTACTTCTCACTCAACACGAAAGTTTCCTCGGCGGAGTACTATTTCAACGGCTGTCCCGTTAACTATCATTTGGTTTGGCCAGCGTGAAACACACGCGGAGCTCCCCCACCCGGGACGGGGACGGCAGCATCTCCTGGGGCCTCGTGCTCACCTGTAGCAATTCCGTCAAATAGAGACAGCACCCGGATGGGCTTCCTCTTCTCGGCTGGGACAGGTGGGTACACCTTCGGAGGGTCCTAGGTGGCGAGCACAACAGGCCAGGTGAGCGCCTGCGGCTGGCCCTCCCAGCCCACCAGGACGGCTCCGGCTTCAGACCCTCCAGCTCCGAGAACCCGCACCCCCCCGCAGGCAGCTCAGGCCCCTCCCCCCCAGCCGGCCCCCATGCCCTCCTGGTGGCTGCGCCTACCCTCGGGCTCCGACAGGTACGGGGCAAGAAGAGGCAGCCCGGGCCCAGCACTCACGAATTCCTGGTCGTGGTTGTTGGCAAAGAACATCTGGAGCCGCGAGGGCCAGTCGTCCCGCCGCCGCAGCAGCCCGTAGGTGCCCTTGTGCCCGCACATGTAGCAGTTCCAGGGGTCCTCCTTGATGGCGGCCTGTGCGGCGCCCGGCCCCACCAGGAGGTCCACACATTCCACGCAGAAGCACCTGGAAGAAAGCCCAGTGTAGCAGTGGGGAGGGGGCCCCTCTCGGACCCTGAGGGACCCAGGGCTCAGGAGAGGAGGGGCTTCGGGGAGTTGGGGGGCCTCACCTGCAGCAGTTGTTGTTCCCACACATAAGCACCTCACGTCCCCCGCAGCAGATGGTGCAGTAGGACTGGTAGCCATCGTCGTCGTACTGGTACGCGCACTCCAGGAAGCAGTTCTGGGGGGCGGGGCGGGGGGGTCAGAGACCACCAGGCAGCAGCAGATGGCCGGGCCAGCCCCAAGGAGGCAGGGCCCTCGCCTAGGAACCACAGCTGGCCTCGCACAAGGGAGCCGGCAGCCTACTGCGCCGCATGGGTGGGGCGGGGCCGACAGGTGTCCTGACCCAGAGCGTGCGCGGAATCGGGAAGCCCCCAAACGAGGTCAGGGAGGCAGCTGCACCCCCCTTGTCCCTCGCTGCAGCCCCGGGCTTTCCTCTTGGGACCCCAAGGATGCGGCAGCCCATTCCCCCGTCCGTCAGTCCGTCCTCCCCCCACCCCCGCCCCACATGAGGGACTGGGACACTGTGACAGAATGGGCTTTCGAGGGGGACAGAATCTTTCTGGGAAGGACAAATAAGAGCAAGTCAAACACTTCAATGCCCAAGGGCCCATTTTATCAGGACTCTGCGTCCAGAGAGGACCGCAGGGTCATCACAGCAGCTACTCTAGGCGACAGTGAGCCCCTCAAAGGGGGCGAAGGCACAGACTGCCGGGGGCCTACCTTACAGTTTTGGCACATTCCTCCGACAAAGAGAGGGTGTTCCAGGGTGACGTTGAGGCTCCCACAAGAGATGCAAATGTCTGGAAAGCCAAGGGGAGGAGAGAAAACAGGGTGACTGTCTTCAAAGGGCCCCTTCCCACCTTGGGGCCCAAGCTCCGCTCCAAAAAGGCTGCAAGAAAAGGACGTGCTGAAGCAGCAGCCCAAGGAGCCAGCCAGGCGTCTAGGAGGGTGTCCCATGATACAGGGGGACCATCGTGGCCCCAACCGCGATGCCCACCCAGCTCTCAGAGCAGCAATGCCGCCCACCCGGGAAATGCATAATCGAGAACAGGAACCTGCCTATGAGAAGAAAGCTCGGACCCTGGCTGCCTCTGCAGACAGTCCCTGGGCAGTCCTTCAGTCTTACACTCCTGCCCCCATCTCTGCCAGCCCTCAGATGCGCTAAGGACCACTGGGTAAGAGCAGGTGAGGAAGACTAAAAGGCCAAAGGTCACAAGCTCAAACAAATCCAAGAGAGGCCACCCTTCTCTGACCCACCGGAGTTCTCAAACCCTGATGACCAGCATGTGTCATTGAAAGGAAAGTAAGACGGTAGCACCAGGAAGACAGCCGTGTGGGTGAAGCATGATGGGGGTGGTGGGACAGGCCGGACAGAGGCCTTCACTGGGTACAGATGTCCCATGATGCTTGAACTTTCCTAAGTGCCTAGGCTACTCTGCACCAGGCCCCGCGCTAGGAGCCTCCTGCCTGTCCTGGGGGCAACAGACCACGGACCTCCCAGGGAGTCAGTGGCCATCAGGACTCACCCTCGATGTTCCGGCACTTCTGCCGCACCTCGTACACCAGCCGCTCTGCAGAGGGGAGGAGAGCCCAGCATCAGAGGGGGCCGGGAGGGCCACACCCGCGCCTCTGAACGCCAGCCTCGCCAGCCACGCTCTGCAAGGCCAGGCCAACTACCTCTTGTGCGTTCGTCAATTATCTCCTTGACCTTCGGCTTCTCCGTTGTGCTCTTTCGGGGCTTTTTGGCGGGTGGGGGTGGGGCATAGGCAGCTGCCTCGGGTTCGACCCACATGTCTGTGTAAACTTCTTTGTAGGGGTTCTTCTCTTCTGGATGGGGAGAGCAGGTGACGAGATCACGGTTACTGGCTCCCTCCCCTCCTGTATTCTGCCAACAGAGGGGTGCAGCCTGGCCCCCAACTTGTTTTAACTCCCAGCTCTCCAGTGCCAGCCAGCCAAGGGGAGGAGCTTATCCTGAGTCCCAGGGCAGCCCCGCTCCTATCCTGACCCCTGACCCCACGGAAAGGGAGACCCGTAGCCACTCCCCTCAGCCTCTCAACCACAGAGCTGGCAGCGCTCTCCAAGCAGGGCCTTCCCAGCCCTGGCATGGAGCTGCCTGGCTGGCAGGGGTCCCAGAAGGCTGGCCCGGGCACCTGTATTTACCTTCGGGTGGCTCCAGGCCCTTGGGGCCAGAGGGCTGGAAGCCTCCGAGAGCCCATTCGATCATCTGTTTGTTCTGCACCTCAACAGCCTTGGCAGTGTCGCTCTCGTCGCTGTCGTGGCAGGCCGGGAACAGCTTCCCTGCACGGCTGCTGGCCACCTGGAGGCAACACGCAGCAGGGAGGCTGTGAGGACAGGCTAGGGGGCAGCAAGGGCCGCCTGAGGCAAGAGCTGGGAGAAGGGGCGTGCAGAAAGGGGTGAGCCATGGGTGGGGGGGACATGGGGGACAAAGGGAGTCCTGGGGCCTGGTGGGTGGACCCTCTGCCTAACAGCTACACTCCACCTTCCAAGACCAGCTAGGAGTCCCTGCTGCCCAAGCCCCCTCCACCCAGAGGGGCGCTCACCTGTAGGACTTCGTAGATGGCTTTGCGGTACATGGGCTGCTTGTTGTAGGTGGCCTGGTGGAAAGCACTGCAGAAGGAGCTTAGCGGCATCAGCTTCTCGACACACACCTGGAGGAACCACCAATGCCCTCGCTTTCTCCTCCTGCCACACCTGTCAAGCCCCCACCATGTGCCTGGCAATGGGCAGGGACTGGGGCATCGAGACAGCCTCTGCCCTCAAGGACCAGATGGATTGATACAGAATTCCATGATGCTCAAAGGAGTCTGACCCAAACGTGGGAGAGGACCAGAACGCAAGCAGGAAAGGAGTTTTGGAGAAAGCGTCCTGGAATGCAATAGCTTGGCAGGCACCCCAGCTCTCTGAACCCCCCAGGGTGGCCCACTTCTCTCTAGGGTTTCTTCTGATCCCACGTGGAGACTGGCGGGGGGCGGGGGGTGGTGAGCAGAGCCCAGTCCTTCCACCCCAGTTCCAGACCAGGTCCCCCAACCCCAAACCACAGGCCCTGGGACCCAGACCCGTCCCTCCCCGAGGCTACCACCAAACCCCACGACTTACCACTGAGAACTTGCCGTCTCCAAACCACATGACCCAGCGCGTGCCTTCAGCTGCTCGGCTCCGGCCCGTCATCCACCAAGACACAATGCGGCCTGGCCACCAGGAGAAGCCCCGAAGTTTCCCCCACACCAGCTCCCCAATGCCAAAGCCCCGGCCGTCCTGGAGCCCCAAGGAGCAGAAGTCATTACGTGGCGGTCACGAGGCCCTGCCACCCTGATCCCCCCGTGGCAACCCCAGCCCTGGGCATCTGAGGGTCGGGACAGCCAGGAGGGAGCTCCATCGGAACCGACTGAGACAGAGCGAGACTGGGGAGCCGAAGAGGCTGGGGTCAGGTGGAGAGAGGACAGCAGGACGGGCAGAGCTGGCAGTGGAAGGACCCAGGAAAGAGCTGGACGAGGCGGGCGAAGCAGTGAGCCGCTCACCTCGTACTCCGGCTCATCATCCGCGGCTTTGGTGGCGTTCTTGTCCCCCGCATCCGCCCCCACGGGCTCAGGTGTGGTGGCCACTGTGGGGGAGGCGGGGTCGGTGGGCTGCTGCACGGCAGGAGGGCTGGCCTCCTCGACCTTCTGAGACTCGCCCGAGCCCTGGTTTTCTTCCACAGCATTCATTACTGCGATCACCTTGGCTTTCTTCTCAGCCTGGAGATATAAGGAACAAAAGTTACCTTGACCTCTCCAGGTCACTTGACCCTGGGGCAGCAGCATGGGGGGGGGACTCTCCTCCATCTCTCTGTGGTCTGGAGACAATGACAGGAGGTGAGTTCTTTGCTCATCAACTGGCTTGCCACGGAAAATGGGAAAATCTGAAGTTGGTCGGTGAACTCCAATCATTTGGCTGGTTTCCAACCTTCTCTTGTGCCGCTCAACGAACGAACGCTTCCTCCTTAGGGCAGCTTCTGTCAGCTGCCCACCCTCTGACACGGCAAGACTGAGTCTATCCAAATAGTACTCGTGAGGCTTAGCTTGGCCACAGATCTTGGCTCCGTCCTCTGCTACCTTACTTCCCAATCACGAACTGGATCCTCTCGTCCTTTTTACAATTTTCCTGGGCAATCAACCCCTTCTATTCCTGGTCTTGGCTTCCAGTCCACACATCCAGTCTGGTCGTGATGTCTACATGATGAAATCACTGCTCTGGGTCCCCCTCTGCTCAAGCCCTGTCAGAGCCTGCCTGCTCCCACACCATTCTAAAATCTTAAGATTATATCAAATGTATGTTATTAGATTCGCTCATTCTTTCTACACACGCTTTTCTGATCCATCAATACATTTTTTCTTTCAACAACGGTTTGCTGAGAACACACTACGGGCCACATGTCCTCCCTGACACCCTACTGATAAATTAACAACCCAAACCCAATCATGCTCGCCTTTGGACAGCCTCCATTCATTCACTGTCTCATGCTCTTCCTTCCCAAAACCTGCTCCAGGATTCCCATCACCCTACAGAAGAGAATGAAATCCTTGACCCTTAGCTCTGAGAACCATTCAACCTAACTTCACCCCAGTGACTGAATCTGAGGGACCTGGGAACTCAAACTTTAAGGCTCTCCACCTGTTCCCACCACATTTAGTGAAAAACTTTCCATCTCCAACATGCCTTTCAACAAGAAGCTTCCCCAGAGAGTTTAGAGCTGGGAATACAAGCCCACCCTCAAGACTGAACAAGAACATCAGAAAATAAGTCGGAGTGTAAGAACTCTGAGCTAGAAACGGAAGCATGTGCGTTCCTGTCTTTGCTTGGCAACTCACGGAACAGCACATTCTAGAGCAATCCTCGCTCTTCCAAGGTGCTTCGACCTAAAAAAGCATTTCATCTGAAGGATTTCCACTCAACTTTTCTGACTGGTTTAAGAATCTGATATATGTTAAGTATCAAAAACGCCAAGGGGTCTCCAAAGTCGCCCACAGACTCCCAGATCCGAGGGCGCCAGGTCAAGAACCTTTGTGTTAAAGCTCCAAGGTCTACTGTGTGGCAGATTCATTTTTGTTTCCATCTCAAGCCTCCAGGCCACCAACCAAACCTGCTTCTGGTGGAGCCCTTCAACACTGAGGATGGAAATCCTAGTTCTCTCCCTGACTCAACACATTCTAAGCTGGGATCATGAATCCTTTGCCCCCAGCCCACAAACAGCTGGGAAAAGGAGCCGGAAGCCAGCAGGGGTGGGGGTAGAGCAGGGGAGAATGCAGAGCAACTGTCTCCCCTCCCAAGCAAGCCCCCTCTCTCACCTGCTGGGACTTTGCCCTTCCCTCCCTACCATCATTCATCTACCACCCCCTCCCCCATAAGAAGATGCACCTAGGTGTGCACTCAAGCCCATCCTCTTCTAGAATCAGCTGTGGCAGCCCTACGGGAGCCCCCGGTCTGCTCACAGAGAAATACCACACCTCCTTGAAATTCAGGCATGGGTGACTGATCTAGACCAGGGTGCTGCAATGAGTGACCCCAAGACCTTCAGGGGTGATGAGGCCCGTGGGGCCAGAACAAGGTGCAGGTGGCAGAGGGCGGGAGGGGCCTTCCGAGGAAAGGTGAGGTCACCTGCACCGCAAGCAGCAGCGGGTGGGCGCCGGGCTCCCCGGGTCTAGAAGGGAGTCGTGCCTGATGCCACCCTCCTCACTCCCCCACAGCCTCTTTGTCTCTCTTTTCAACCCCTCCACAGCAAGTTCCTGAACATTATTCTTCCCCCTCAACTTCCCCCAGCTTGTCAGATGCTGCTGCTGACGGCTGTTCAGCGCCCCCAACCCACTGGGTGCAGGAGAACACGCACCCAGCAGGGTTGTGGCAGGCGGAGGAGGAGGAGGAAGGGGGCCTCCATCGGGACGAGGCCAGCAGGGGTGGGGGAAGGAGGAAGGGGGGGGTGGGTTAGCAGCAGGAGGCAGGAGGAAAGGGGAAGAAGTGGCAGAGACGGTGGCTGGGTGGGGGAGGGGCCTCATTAGAATAGTCTGCCGAGGGCAGTGTGGGAATGCCTTTTTTCCACGCTCACTCCAACCCTCCTCCCCAGGCAAACAATGGGAGAGAGAAGGGTTAACTCAGGGCTTTGGCATTTGGGCTAAAGGCTCCTACCCCCAGTTCCCAAGGTCCTACTCCAGAGCGGCCCAGAGGTGGGGCAGGACGAGGGAGACACCCTACCGCCCCCAACTACCGCGGCTCAAGGAAGCCACTTCGTCTGGAGTTTGTCCAGCCGGGAAAGCCAAGGGTAACCCCACACTAGCAGAGGCAAGGCCTCCCCGACCAGTCCTGTCTTCCTGGGCAGCTGTCCCGCCTCCACCTCCCTCTGCTTCCCGTTCCAAAGGTCAGAGGTCTGGGCGCCCATGCGGACTCCCCACTGGCGCAGGGGATCCCAGGCTGTCCGGGGCCACCGTCGGGCTGCCCCTCATGGTAACCGCTCATGGGCCCCGGCCCCTGTCAGGGTCCCACTGCTCCCTCCCAGCCGGCACCACTTCTCTCTGTAGGCCTGCCCGCTGGCTCCCAGGGACACCCACAGAAGAAATGGTCCCTCCCAAGAGACTGCAAGGTGGGCATGGCCCGAGGACTGCACTGGTGCCCCAGCCAGCAGCACAGGTCGGCAAGGAAATGCCAACAGCCCATCAGCCAGCCAGCTGGGGAGAGGCGCTGCCTGCAGCCCAACTCCTGGGCTCCCAACTCCGCGGGGCCAGAGCCTGCCCCTCAGCCTTCAATGACTACTGCCCCAGGCTCCCACGCTGGGGCTGCTGCTCTGGGCTCTGCACTGTCACGTCCCACCTGAGCGCTGGGAAGAGTGGGGTTTGGGGCTCCTGCGGAGGGAGTGGGTGGGACAGCACTAACTCAGCATCTCCAGAACTCAGGCCAGGCAGAGCAGCCAGCTCCTGCGGGCCAGGGAAGCATACTTTGACTCTTCTCAAATCCAGAGGGCTGCAGCGGCCCAGAGATCCTCCCACCGGCCCCTGCCGCCTCCCCGCCCCCAGTCTCCCCAGGGCTCCGTCCAGGAACCTACCCATAAGGCCAGGTGCAGCCCCTCTGTGGTCCGGCTCAGGTGTGAGCCCCGGCCCTGAAGCTCTGTAAGTAGCTGCCCGTCTGGGGGGAGGGGATGGGGGCGATGGGGCTGGGGGCGGAGGGGGCCAGAGAGAGGGGGAGGGGGGAGGTGGGGGGGAGGGCTTGAACATTTTCTTTGTCTAGAACTCCAGGTCACGTGGGCCCCGCTGGAGTGCCTGGTTGGCTGCAAGCGGGCCGGGGGAGGGGGCCGGCTCTCAGACGCTGGCAGTGGGCCAGCCCCTCTCCTCCCGTCCGAGGGGCGCGGGCCGCCGCTAGGGCCTGGGGGCGCGGCTGGGCCTCCGCCCGTTCCCAGGACCCCGCCCCGGCCGGGCTGGAGGCGGTGCCGCCCCCTCCTCCTCCTCCGGGCTGGCCCTCCCGCCCCCTCTTCCCCAACTCTGCGAGAGCTCGGAGGGGCGCCGTGGGGCGAGGCGGGGAGCCCGCAGAGGCAGGGAAGGGGACCGGGAGGGAAGGGGCTGCTCTGCGGCGGCGGAGGTAAGCCGGGAGCGCGGAGAGAGCCAGGAGCGCCGGCAAAAGAAGAGAGGAGGTTGCGGACGGCCTGGGAGAGCCAGGAGAAAGTTGTTAAAAGTCAGTCTCTCGGAAGCACAACCAAAAAAAAAAAAAAAAAAAAAAAAAAGGAAAATAAAAGAAAACAAGAAAAAGCTTACAGATGAGCGTAGAGGCCCAGGAAGCTGGAGGGAAAACTCAAAGCACACAGAGGCGGACAGAAGGCGCCTGCAGAAATTGGGAGCGCTCCAGAACGAGAACTGCTGGGGAGAGGGCTGTCCTCTTCATACTACAGGTGGATAGAAAGGGGTCCCTTAAAAGCGTGGCTTGAGTTCAGGCTTTGAAAACCTCTTCCTGGCCAAACCCCTGGGTCCCCTAGGCGCTCAGCATCTGCGCTGAATGTCCCATGTTCCTGTGTGCAAGGTGATGGTGGGGAGGGCACACCCGAAAAGTTCGGCAATTTCCCATCCCTGAGCACAACCATCTGCGGCTCAAAGGAAAGACTTTCCTCTCCCGGAGCCTCCAGGTGCAGCCCCCAGGTGCAGCCTCAACCAATTCGAGTTCCCTCCTCCCGAGCAGAGGTCCCTCCCCCGCAGGGAGGCGCGCGCGCACACACACACACACACACACACACACACACACGGAGTCTCCACCCACACCCCACACAGAAGCAGACCGTCTTGGCCCCGCCTTCAAGGAGTTGACAGATTCAACTACACTTGGGGAGATAGAAAAAGGCCCCTGAAAAACATCTGTGAAGATAACTATACCACAAATACCAAGCCCCACCGACCTGGCTGGCTTGAAAGCCACCAGAAAAATGGCTAATAGGAATGAAAAATGAGGCTAAGGAAGGCAGTGCGCAGCAGAGATGAATCCGATTTGGAATGAGGTAAGAAAGGAAGGAAATAAAGAGATCTAAGGCTGGAATGGGAGTAAAATCTGCCCACCTCCACCTGCCACCTCCCTGTAGGACTCCGGCTAAAGGCTGCTGAGAAGGAGGCCAATGGATGCATCCTAGAGCAGCGAAGAAAAAGAGCAGACTTTCTGAGAAGACCAGATGAACGGGTATTTTGGAAAGATCAACCTGGTTTCAGTTTGCATGATGAATCAGAAGAGCAGAGGAACTGAACGTAATCGCTCTGGGCAGCAGAGGGCCTTTTAGCCAGCAGCACCTGTTGGAAGATCTGGACTTGGGTTCTGGTTCCACCACCATGACCTTGACAAGTCACTTAACCCCAAGAGGTCCGTTTTTCTCATTTGCAAAACAGAAGTGATAACATCTGCCCTCCCAGACCCTGGGATACCAGCATCTCTTAAAGAGATAATGCCCCAGGTGCCTGGCTTCCAGCCATAGTCAGCTGGGAACATACCAGCTGGAAGCCATGCCCACAGAATGAGGTCAAGAGATGTGCTGGGAAGGACAGCCCACCTTCCCTCCTGGGGCTCAGCATTCTTCCAAGGGCCATCAGAGCAAGCAAGCCCTGAAGAGGGAGGAGGATGCCAAACTAGAGAGAGGGCTTTCTCCAAATAATACCCGGGAAGTTCAAACTTCCCTCTCCCAAGCTGGACGGAGGCCCAGCAACCATACAGCCAGGAGAAGGAGCCATTCCACAAAACACAGGCTCTTCTGCTCCAGCCCATCTTTCAACCCCATCAAGGTTTCTGGCACAATTTTTCAGGAGGGCCCCAAGCAGAGATGAGAAACCATGAATCTGTACCTCCTGCCTGCTCTTGTCCTTTAAGGAATGCAATAGGACTTGCTTTGCTGCTTCTCTCACTGATGTCTGCTCAGCATCCAGGGCCAGTAAACAAGGCCACTCCAACATCCCCCCCCCCACACACACACACACAGGCCTTCTCTCAAATGAAGTTTCTGATCTGGTTTGGCTGGCTCTTTTTAAACACGCTCTATCTCCTCTATGACACTTCCTTCTCCATTACCACGTGGCTATAATATCTTCGACTCTACAACTCTTTGGTATTGGGACTTCTTCAGATAGCAAGCAGCGATGTCTATGCACGCAGCCAGGACTCAAGGTGTCCGAATGGACCAGCGCCATCATTTTCACTTTCTCTTGGCCCGCTTATAAAGTAGCCTTTCCCTCCACCTGCCAAACTTCCTTACTCTTATCTTTTAAAATTAACTCAAATCTTATTCCTCCTACACAGCTCCCAGCTTAAGCAAAAGAAAGCCCAAACTCAAGGTTGCCCCCTCGCCAACCTCGGGTACCATCCCTCTCCTGTAGTCATGCAGAGAGGAAAGGTTTCCCCCTCTTCCATATGATGCTGAGTCACTCAGAGATTCGTGTCTTCTTCATGCTCAGTGGGCAGAGAAAGACCCTCAAACAGAAGAGACCTCAGAGTTAGAACAAGAGGGGACCTTAGCAAAAGGTCAGGGAAAAAACCAGGGCAGGCTTCAAGGATCCTCAGGTCACATATGTCTTCGGCCTTCCAAAGTAATCCTCTAGAGCTGGCTCCTGAGATAGATCTTTTTTCTAAGTTTGCTTATTTATTTAGGTAATCTCTACACCCAAAGTGGGGTTTGAACTCAACGACCCCGAGATCAATTCCAACCGGGCCAGCCAGGCGCCCTGAGACAGGTCTTTTGATTGTGATAAAGATGGTCAGCCAGAAGTAGAAGAGTCATGCAAAACAAGGCAAGGTCTTGGGAATGTGGTAAAAGTAGGCTGAAAAGGGGGAACTCCTCAATGAAAAGAAGATCTGGTGGATGTCAAGAGCCTAAAAGAAGTGTTGGAGAGGAAATATCCAGGACGCCCCGAAGAGAGGGTGACCTTAAAGAGAGGGCACCCTTCCTGCCTGACAGGGAGAGAGCAGGCCTGATGAATTACTTTATTTCAGGACACCTGACTCTTCACCCTGACCCTGGATTCATCAAGCAAACTTCTAATCTTAATAACGTCTTCCTGTGACTCTGATACCACTGAGTTGCCCGAAGGCCAAAGGACAAGCGGCAGGATCTGTGTGGCAAGGAGGACCCGTCCCGTTAGAAATCGGTAAATTTAACATTATGGTATCTGTCACATTCCTGTGTGTCTGAAGAACATGGTCACAGTGAGTGCGGTTAATCTGACTTTCCAGCTCACGGAACTGAGAGCCGACCACCCCCCCATCCCACCCCCCCCCCTCCAACCCCAGCAGGAGTTCCCACATGTCAAGGTGGGATTGCCATGTCAGCTGTGCTGGGTGTTCTGCTTTGACATGACATCCAGTGCTGGAAGGAGCGGGGAGGTGATGTGGCCTCTACGAAACAGGATATTTAACTGCCTGAGTCCCTCTACTCAAAACCAGAGAAGCCATGATCCCTATGAAGCCATCTGCAAAGCCACACATCGAGGATGCCCGGCATACTTTTTTGGCCACACGTGCATTCCCAGCCATCCCAAGGCCAGGGAGGCTATATCCAAGACAACAAGCCATGAGGTCAAAATGGATGTCTATTCTGATCTGATCTCCCACCTACAAGCCCAAAAGCCTCCCACGGGAGCAGGAGACACTGACTACCTGCTGATTACAGACAACACTCTACGCGGCATTCAAGGCTCCCACAATCTGTATAGCGCTTACATCACGCGGCCCACACTGGGCCCACCCACTTGCTATTCCCCAAATATGCCCTTCCCCAGCCTCTGTGCCTTTGCTCATGCTGTTCCTCACTCCTCCCCTTCAACTCCCACCAGCCCAAATCCCATCTAGCTTCCCCCACCCAGTTCACCAGTTACCTCCACCAGGAGTTTCTTTAGACCCAAACTGTCCAACGGGGTCACGACTCACTGCATGTGCTATTTCAATTAATTAAAATTAAATAAAACTAAAAGTTCAGTTGCACTGGCCCACCTTCCGGGTGTCCCAAGGGCCACATGTGGCTGGGGCGACTGTTCTGGACAGCACAGATTTTAAAACATTTTTATCGTTGCAGAAAGTTCTGCCGGGACAGTGCTGCTCTGGACCCTCCCCTTACCTCCCCCCTCCCCCCAATTACCCTGTCCCTCTTCCACCTTACTCCCAGAGCACCTCGTAAGCCTCTCTCAGCACCTGCCAATATTTGCCCACTAAGGCAATTGTGTACTCATCTTTCTCCTCCACAAGATTAAAACTCCTAGAGGGCAGGGCCTGGACCTCGCTCGGCTTCGGGTGGAAGCAGTGAGGACTAGACCTCCTTGCACCTTGTAGGGGGGTTTAAACAGTGTTTGCTGAACGGGATTCAACATGGTCTTGGGAGCCTCCTCCAGAATCCACTGCCCAAGTTCCCAGTTGGGGACAGATACTTTGCAGAGCAAAATTCTAAGAGGTACTAAGAGGTCCATGCCTAGGCCCCCCTCCAAAGAGCCCGGGGAATCTTTGTTTGCCTGTTCCCCTGCAATCCATATGGAGGTTGCAAGCAAATGACCAGGACTGGGCTGCTGGCAGTGAAGCTAAAAATAGCCACGGAGCCAACAGCAAGGAGTTAGCAGGACTTGTTGCTAGGGAGACCAATCGCAGGGAGAGCAACTAAGCAGGAGAGTGTCAGACCTGCACCTGGAGAGCAGAGGCCATAGTTGGGGGGGTGGGGGCGGCTTCACGTTGACAGGGGTCCAAGGTTCCCACCTAGAGATGTTCTGCCTTCTGGCAGCTCCTCACTAATGCTCTAAGTGGGGCAAATGTTCCCCTTGTCCCTCAGTAACCCATCTCCATGGAAACCACCATTACTGGGGTGAAGTACCAGCCCCTGGAAGGGAGGCCTCCGCCTGGAGCTGGTTGTTATGGCAACATGCCCCCCCTTCCTGTCATTCTCTCTCTCCAGCCTTCTCCTGTGGGGGAAAGGTGGGGGCCTGGTCTTGGCTTAGCCAGCCTGACCAGGAAACACCCGCTTCCTGACGAGTAGCCTGCGAGGGGCTCTTCAGAAGCTCTGAGAACCCAGAAAGACTGGTCAGTCCTCAGCACAGGGCAGGGCTTCCTTTCCTTCCCGAAAGGGCCCCACAGATCATCTTGCCAGGAGAATCCCCAAGTCAGTTGGGTTTAACTGTATTAGGATCACCCAAGGAGGTTTTTTTAAAAAATACAGATTCTTGGGCCCTCCTGCGGAGATCAGCAGGCTTGGGGCAGGGCCCAGGAATCCACTGAGAAACCTCCCTCGGTAATTCTGATTCTTGCCAGGTGTGGAAACCACTAAAGGCCCCGGCTGTCCTTGTTACAAACCAGGAAACCGAAGCCCTCAGGAACTGAGCCCACCCAGAGGGTCTGAGCCACTAACTGAGGAGGAAGTGGTCTGGAGAGAGGAAGGGCAGGTAGAAGTAGAGGCTGAGGTGAGCTCGCCCCGGGATCCAGGAGCACAGGGCCTGTCCCCACTGCTCCCCTTCAAGCCAGAACACGCCACCGGCTGATACTGGACTGTGATTTAGAACCGAGCCTCCCGACAAGTGGTTCCCTGTGGCACAAAGCAGAGGTAATGGGGCTGGGCAGCGTGGTTCCCAGAGTGCAGAGAATGGTGGCAGCCCAGGCGGATGAAGGATGAACGGGCTGAAAGAAACGATCGTCCTACGATCGTCCTTCGGAAGGAAACGAAAAGGGTCACCATGGCAACCCGCACTGTGCCGGCCTGTTGGGCTCTGTGCCATCCTCCCCAAACTTGGGCCCAGGAAAGGTGCAGCATTCAGGCAAACGCTGGGGGCCAGGGGCACCCCATCCCCCTCGCGAGTCGAAGAACCCACAGGAGGGTCCGTGCTGTACTCTGGAGCCGACATCTGAGCCCACCTGAACCCCAGCCCGACCCCGGGATCCAGGAGCACAGCTGTCCCGAGCACCCACCACCGCTGGGCCCAGGGAGGACACTGCGGAGGTGGGGGAGACGGGCCTCCACCCTTGTGTTACTCACAGCCCGACTGTGTGCCCGAGACCCACCGCGCATGGAACCACAGCCCTCCTCCAAGACAGCATGCAATTAGGTGGTAAATTATGTGGTGGGGAGGCGGTCTCCGTGTGCTGAAGGAAATCGGAGGAGACCCAGATCGGCGGGGGCGGGCACGGGAGTGCAGCGGGGTGGGGAGCGAGGAGTGGGCACAGCCTCCTGGTTTCTCAGACAGGAGCAGCCAGATCTTCAGGGGTGTCTGCGGCCGCCTCGGCTCCCCAGCACAGGGAGGGCAGGGGTGCGAGGGAGGAGGCGCCCCGGGGCGCCCGCTGTACGATCCACACACTCAGTCCCCCTCGCACGCATTCCAGGGATCCAGAGAGCCACAGAAAGGGTCGGGAGGCCCTTCCTAGCTGACCCCTGGCCTCATCTCTCCTTGCCATCACCCTAGGCGGCCTTCACTCGTCCCAGCCCTGTCATTCTCTCCAGTCACTGCGGCACTTTCCCTGATGCCAGGGGCCTGGGAGCCCCAGCCGCCGAGGCTCCTGGAGCTGCAGCAGCGGCTACCTCGTCCCTCACTGACCCACCCGCCTTCTCCTTCCCGCCAGCTCCAGCGCCACTCAGTAAGGGGAAGGCTTCCCCGCAAAGCCAGCTCTCCCCTCCAGATCGCATTCAGCCCTCAGCCCAGAGTGGCGGGGTGTGCAGGGCTCCACCAGGGAGTGGGGGGCGGGGTCTGGGCAGGGAGCAGGGGTACAAGTGGCCATGTGGCTGGCCCGTACCTCACCGAGTCCCCACCAGGAGCCGGATGGGAGGGCTCAGACTGAGCAGGGGATCACAGTGGATGCCAGGAGCTTCGTTCAGCAAATGCCTACCTTCTCTGGATCCTGGTTTCCTAATCAGTCTGATGGGACCACGGATATCTGCTGAATGTTACAGGAAGGACAGAAGGAAGTTGGGGGGGCAGCATTTGACAGGTGGAAAGAACCCTATGTCAAGTTGGCTTAAGGACTTGTCGATGTGGTCACTTTGCTTTAGAAACCCGAGCCTTGCGAGAAACGTAGATTTCACACCTTGGGGTATGGGTCAAAAGGAACCTGGTAAACCCAAACTGCCTGGGCTGCTGTCCCCTTCCCTCCCCTCCCCCACCCCTGCTCTAGGCCTGGGGGTCAAAGGGAGGGGCCTCGGGGACCACCATTCAGATTCAGGCATGCAGACCCTCTCAAGTTTCAGAGTCCTAAGAGAAGCCCCAGGAGGATCCCGGCGGACGAGCCAAGCGGTAAACTGCTGAAAACAGCAGGAACGCCTACAATCTCCATCCCAAAGGGAAAATTTGAATTCCTGTACCAAGTCCTTTCCGGTCTTCTCTCCCCCACCCATGTTTGGAAACAGTTCCCTAGCGCTGCCCGCTTTAGACGCCGCACATCTTTCCCAGCTCAGGATTCCCGATCGGAGAGTCCCACCCTGGGCTGTACGTTAGAATCACCTGGAGAGCTTCAGAAACTCGGGGGGGGGGGGGCAGGGTCCATCACTAAATTCCAAATGTAAGGAACAAATCCAGAGGAGGGGCCCAGACCATGGTGGTTAAAGCAAAAACAAAAATCCCCGGTGACCCCAATGTGCACAGAGCACCCCCCCCGCACCCCGCAATGTAGGTGATACAATAAAGACATCTTTTGGAAATCACTTGCGTCCCAAGTTTGGTTTCCTTGGAATCATCCAAAGCTTGGTGGTTCTCAAACTTCCGTAAGTCTCAGAATTATCTGGGGAGCCGGCTAGAAAATCAGCTTTCCCGGGAACCCCCCAAGAGGCTTCTGCCTCTAGGACGTTCCAAAAGAGGCCTGGGAATGGGCCTTTTGAATGCCCTGCCCAGGTGATTCTGATGCAGTGTTACTACACCAACACACCCTTCAAGATGCTGACTTCTGATCGCACTTTTGTTGTGTATAAAGCAAGTCCAACTCAATTTTTGGTATCTGTTTACCCCGCAAAGTTGCCCTTTAAACAGCATCTAGAAGCAAATACTCAGGAGACTGAGCTGTTTCATCCCTATTTTTGTTCAACCCATCTAGGTTGGGAATGGAAAATTAAAACATTTATACTGCCCACCATTTACTGACTAAAGAGGAATAGGGGAAGAGTCATAAGGCACTGCAAAGAGTTGTAATTAAAAAATGGCAAGTCCGAAAATGGAAAATTATACACACACACCCAAACACACATACACACACACACAAGACATGGTGGCCTTGGGAAAAGTATAAACTGAGCGGTGGAGGCCAGGATGACTAGACACTTCACGCAGATTAGAAAGGGCTCTGCAGATTAGCGACAAAGGGGTCTTGAATGGTCCTCTAATGGGTTTCAGAGCTCCTTCTGGGGAAGTCCTCAAAGTCCCGGCTGCCAGGGACTCCCAGGAGCTCTGCGTCCCTGCTCCGCACTATCCGGGTCAGTGCGGGCTGCTCTCCAAGCCTGCACTCCAGGCCTTTCCCTTCCCCCTGCAGCGTGCACTCACCTTCCACAACGGGGACCCTAATTCCGAACCCACCTTTTGAGCTGCCTGGTACACCTCTCCCCATTCACGGCCACCCTGCTGACTTCTCAAAAGCAGTTTGTCTAACAACGTCTAACTCAAAGGTCCAGCCCCTCCTAGGAGAACCTTTTCCCAACCTTGGGGTAGGCAGAGAATTCTGAGCTACACACACTAAAAAAATGAAAGAAAAAAAAATGGGATAAACTGGACCTTATTAAAATGAAGAACTCCTGCTGATCAAAATACATCCTTAAGGAAATGAAAAGCCCACACCACCGTCCGGTCCCAAAGCTGCTCTCCCTCTAGGATTCTCTAGCTCAGATGAAGACCACCACCCCCAGTCCCCAAACAAAGCAGGTTTCTCTCCACCCTCCAACTGCAGACAGTTCTATCCTGTCTGCCTCCTGTGACCTGGACCCTCGGTCAAAGCCATGGAATGTTGTCCTAAGTCCTCCTCCTTCTCAGCTTTTTGGCTCTGGCCTCCCTTGCCATGCCGCCAGGGTCACCTTCCTAAAATCCACACTCGCTTCTCTCACACCCCTGCTCTCTCCTGCACAGTGAAGCCTCGGTCTCTCACTGTGACAGGAAGGCCTTTGCCGATCTGACCATCTTCCTCTGTCGTCTTATCTCTTCTTACACTTCCTGACTCTCACACACGACGTACCAGAGCCTCTTGCTGTTCCCTACCCAACCCAGAAGCTTCATGCCTCCTCTTTGCCCTCAGTGGTTCTTTCCCTGAAATCCCGCCCCCACCACCAACCCTCCCCCGCGCCCCCGCGGCCAAGAGCTCCTGCCTGACACTGAGGTTCATGGTGAAAAGTCCAGCCTCCTCCAGCAGCCCCATGCAGCTCTGGGACGGGCCAGGGAGCAAGTCCTCCAGCATCAGCTCAGCGCTGTTGTGTGTTCAGTAACAACTGAATTCAAGCCCATTAGCTCCTTCATCTAACGTACTGGCTAGAGTCATATAGGCAGGCTGGCCTCCCCAGGCTTGAACGTCCCTGGGGGTCTCCTGGACATGCGTCTGCTCTTTAAAGCAAAGCAGGGAGAACATCGCCATTATATATTCTCCTTTGCCTCATAGAAAGTGCTAGATGGGCGCCTGGGGGCTCAGTGGGCTAAGCCTCTGCCTTCGACTCAGGTCATGATCCCAGGGTTCTGGGATCGAGCCCCATATCGGGCTCCCTGCTCAGCGGGAAGCCTGCTTCTCCCTCTCTGTGTCTCTCTCTGTCAAATAAATACATAAAATCTTTAAAAAAAAACAAAAAAAGTGCTACGAGAATGTTTCCCGAGGTTGAACTAATGATGCAAACCATCTTGAAGTGCTCTGGACTCCAAACTCCCAGAGGATTTCTTGGCACCTGCCGCAGGAGCCCACCCAATGCCGTGCTGCTACCATTCCTGCCAGGGAGACTCCCGGCTCCTGTGGAAGGCCTGCATGCTGTCTCCTCTCTTCGGCAAGCCTGCGCCAAGGTCCTCAGGCAGGGCTAGTCAGTCGCTCCCATGGCCCATATGGTCCTATTTCCAAAATGGCCCTACTGGGCTACAGGCAGACATTCCCATACCTGCCCACCCCTCTGGAGGGGAAGGGGGATCCCGGGGTGGGATTCTGGCTTTCCTCCACATTTGTTTCCTTAGTGTCTAGAAAATGTGGGAATGGGGTAGATACCCAAACACACGTGGTGTTATCTTAAAGCCTGAGCACACAGTACTTCCTCAGCTAAGTTTCAACAAGTCCTTGAAATAATGAATGAATATGTGCTCATGAAAAGGAAACCAATAATAAGGGGCAGATCTAAGCAGATGCCACCAAAGCCGGAAGCTGGAAGGTGAATTCCCGAGCTAAGGAAATGCCCCAGGAGGACAGGAGTGTGGTTGACACACTGGTGGGGGTGGGGATGGGGGGGTAGGTGGAGAGCACGCTTTGCAACATGGCCCTTTTCGGCCCCTCCCCAGCCCAGACCTGGTGTCTGAAGATAGTACCACAGTCAACCTTTCTGATCTGAGCATGTAACACCAGAGGAGGAAAGAGAGATAGCAGGGAAGCGGAAAAAAAAGCTAGACTATAGCGCCAAACACGTCCATGTCACAGAAGTCTTTATACAAATCCTTATCGGGATACTTTATGGGTGTGCTTCCTACAGAGGTACGTATGTAAGGTCTGAGAACGCACTCGAATACTTGATTTGGAATTCACGTACAGGGTAGTATAGGAGACAAAGCCACCACAGAGCAGGACTCCCGCCCTCCACCCCCAAATTACAAAATTTTAAAATCTTTGGGGTCAGCTACGTCTATTTCCGTCAGGTTACAAATACGGAAGCGGACGTGCAGACAGAGAGGAGAAAGACCTTCTCAAATCGATCAGGGGCCGAGGCTGAGTCCAGAAACCAGGCCTCCTGAATTGCATTCCAACATTGTTTTAATCCAATCGCACAATGTCAAACGGACAGCCGTGAGAAAACTGCAATTCAAGGGAAGGAAGGGCTTAGGACCAAAGTTGCAGAGTGGGGCGGACCAGTCCCAGGGACTGAAAAGGACCCAAACCTGGAAAGACAGTGGGTGGCCCAGGAGATGGGGAGTGGATGCAGCTGGGGGCTGCTGGGCCACCTAGCGCTGCCCCTCTTTTAACCCCATACTTTAGTTGGAAGAAAAGCTACGACTGCAAACCAGGAAGATTCTGTTCTAGGTGAGTCGTTTGGGTGCAAAACAGAGCAGCATGAGATCAGTCTTGCCCTGGGAATGCTCTACAAGCATATCCATGTGGTTCTTACCTCCTTATCTAGGGGAAATCTTGGTTTCCTATCAGTAAAACCGGGATAAAAATAGTTCTTATAGTAATTGCAGACAATGTATCTGTCCAATGACAAAAATAAAACAGTTTACTAATGAGTTTGATGTCCTTTACTCACGGGAAAACAGTCCACGGATCAGGGAGCACAGAACCCAAAACGTAACGGAGCACTCTCCCCGAGGGATTCTGGATGGGAGAGAGCTTGCTAGAATATTGGGAGAGGCAAGGCGGAAGCAGGGCTCGATTGGCTAGGAAGTCAGGAGTTTCCTTATAAGGCTAGCAGGTCCTGCTTTTTTAGGCTCAGGTGAGCTGGCGCAAAAGCTGAGCCAGACGACTATGATTGGTGCCCGTGAGGTTTGCGGACAAGTGTTTCCCATAATCGCAAATGGACTGAGGTTTACATTTCCGCCCCGGCGGGGGGCACCCTGAAGCAGACTCTGTTTGGTGGGTCCCGATATACGAGTTCAGTTGATCACATCTTAGCTCTGGGGTGAAAGTGAACGCTCTTGGCACAGTGCCTGGCAAGAAATAGGAGCTCAGTCAAGTCCGACTCCTTTCGCTGGGTTCCAGGGTTGGTGCGGTCAGCTGCTAGACCCTGCCGCCCATGGCTACCACTTGCTTTCTCATCCCTAAGAAGTGGGGATTGTTCTAAGAGCTCTTCTCTGTACCCTCCAGATGAAGTGAACGCTCCAGGGTGCAAACGGCCCACCTACTTAGGAGACCATGGGAGCCTCTAGGATGACAATTTTCACAGCCCATCCTAAAGGCCAGCCCTGAAAATCATTCTGATTACAGGCTGTCACAGACATACCTTTAAAAACCTGTTCAGCCTTTTGGTAAAGTAGTCTTGTCATGCCTGCCCCAAATGGCCTCACTTCCTGGAAGGGAGATGTTATTTTTGAGGCCATCCTGTAAGAAAGTTCACATTGTCATAAATTTACATACGGCGGATAAGTAAGGAATGCCTGCTGACCAGAACAACCTAAAACTACTTGCCGTATACTTTGCTCATAATCTGGTTTTAGTCCTTAATGGTTTACGTTGCTGGTGCCACCATTTCTCAAGTCTCCTGTACTAAAGCCCAGAGGATCACACCTAATTCATCTCCTTATTCCCAAAGCCCCCAGCACAATGGCCCCCTACGTGGTAGGTGCTTAGCGTTTGCTTATTAAATGGAATATAGCACAGCAGGAGACGAGCCTCTGGACATTCACAGGCTGTTCTCCCCAGGACGGACAGGAAGCACGGTGGGGTTATAAAGCAAGCAGAAGCAACATTTGCTGGGCTCCTAGTAGCAACAGCACAAATGGCCAAAGACCATATGAAAAGATGTCCAACCTCACTTACTATCTGGGAAACGCCAATTAAATCATAGCAAGACATCATTTTCTCCACCCCTTAGATTAGCCCAATAATGACGCTGGCAAAGGTGGAAGTCTACTCATGCCCTGTTTATGGGAGCAGAAATTGGTCCTTGCCCTTTCTGGAGGGCAATTTGGCAGACCTGACAAAATGGAAAGCACACAGTCCCTTCGACCTAGCATTTCTCTTTCTGGGTGTCTGTCTTAGAGAAACACAGATGCACAAAGAGGCAGGACCAGGGATGCTCACCACCGCAGGTGCTCACGCGATAAAACACTCAACCAACATGAACACCGCGCACAGCCCCCCACCCCACTTCAGAGAACAAGTAAGTAGAACCGTGGTAATCTGTACAGTGGGATAGAACCGTAATTACATGGCTAGATTGTTGGTGCTTATTGTAAGTGAAAAACCAAGCTGTAAAATGAAACTATGATGTGGTTCCATTTATGTAAAAAAGGAAAAGAAACAAAAACAACTGTGAAACAAAATTATATATTTATACACACAGAGATGGACAGAAAAAATCACGTCCTATCACCAAACTAACAACTACGTGCTTCTGCTGGGGGACTTAAACCCATGGGGGAGGGGTGAGTCTTTTTTTACAAGAAGAACGCATTTGTGTAATACGTGTGTCATTTAAAATCATTTCGAGAAAATAATAATAATTAATAAATAAATGAAATCATTTCAAAAATCATCAGGTTCCTGTTTTAGGCAAGCCCTGCTCTAGGAGCTTTGGATATTAAGAATTCCTTTATTAGCCCACATGATTCTGAGACTCGAATTATTGATTCATTCAGCACACTTTTACCCAGTCCCTCCGGAATGCCAGCCCTGGGGACAGCAGTGCGCAGAGGGCCTGCGTCTACCAAGCTCGGGGTGGGGAGAGGCAGAAAGCAGGCACAGGCACAGGCACGGGCTGCTCACGTGGGCAGGAGCCACGCCCAGGACACACGCTGCAGAGCCAAGGCCAGCTACGGCCAAGGGACCTCAGCTCAGTGAGATTGCAAGAGACACTGGAGGTCCCATCCTAGGTAAGTCACCAAGTGGTATTTGAACTTGCCTCCAAAGGCACCCTTCCCTTCAGGAAAGTGAAAGTTTTGCTGCCTGTAGGGCAACCTGGAGGCAGGGGATGGGGGCGCTGCCCGCTATAGGAGGGGCACGGAAGGGGACGAGAGACTAGAACCACAGATTATTTGCCATCATCGCTACCGAGTATGTACGAAGCATCCCGCAAGTGTAAAGAGGCATGAATCCCTCCTCCTTTGGGATGGGAGCCAGAAAAAGGACCAGGTCCTAGATCAGCAGGACACGGTACCCTTGCCCTGATAGAACTTTAAAATCGGGCTTGGGGGAAGACACTACTGACAGCCCTAGCATCCCCCAGCTTCACATGAGCCCTGAAGCCATAAGCAGTGGTACGAACTGGGGGTCCATGGCCCCTCTGGCTGGCTGATGTCCCAACTGCCTGACTAGCCCTCCTCACCCCTCCACCTCACCATGGTGAGAACCGATGAAGTAATACATAGGAGAAGCCCTTGCTAAGCCCAGAGTACTCCCCCTGGGTCCTTCTGTTCTGTTAATTATCAGAAAGAGGAGCCTAGGCCTTGACCTCCCCTGGGAGGAGGAATTACCTCACGCCCGCCCTCCCCGCTACCAGGGCCTGGACCCTCTCTGCCTGTGGGGACCTGGGCCCAGTTCTCCCGGGCGGAGCACAGCAGAGGCCCAGCAGAAACCACAGGAACACAGGGTGGACAAGAATCAGGGCATCCCCCCTCAGCCATGAGAACCTAATTGCACGGGTCCCCGGGCCCCAAGCTGTTCTCCAGGTACACCTGTCGGCGCCTCTGGGAAAACCCTATGGAAACCAAGGGCTTGGGGCCTCAAGGCAGAAATCGCAGGGCTGAGCTCTCTGAGGAGGTGTTCCACATTCACCAACCTGTCAACTGCATGGCCAAGCCACAGCCATTTGCTGAACCCATGTCCCCTGCCCGACATCAGACTGGGTGTGATGGGGGAACGACTCGACTAACAGGGAAGAAATAGTGAAAAACACCCTGTGAAATTTCCCAGAGTGCTACAGCCAAAAATACTAACAGCAAGGGCTATGGGGTGCAGAGAAGGGGGTCAGGATGAGCCGGAGAGCCTTGCGGACTCCCGAAGAACAGCTAAAGGAAACCCCAGAGGGAGCAGAGGCAGGGAGGAAAGAAGAGGCCAATATACGGGGGGACTGGTCCCTCTCAGAGGACCTTTCTCATGAAGAATGGTAGTGAGGTGCGGTGGGGGGAAGTCACAGGAGCACCGATGCCTGGACAAACGGCCTGAGGATTCCTGACACCATGAGGGAGACAGTGGGGAGCTACTGTAGGTTGTCAAGCAACTGTAGGTTGTCGAGCAAGGCCTCGTCATGATTCAAGCACAGCTTAGTCCTTAAAAGGCTTAGGAAGGCTTTTTACGAAGATGGCGCCGAAAGCTAAGAAGGAAGCCCCTGCCCCTCCCGAAGCCGAAGCCAAAGCAAAGGCTTTGAAAGCCAAGAAAGCGGTGCTGAAAGGCGTCCACAGTCACAAAAAGAAAAGAGATCCGCACATCACCTACGTTCCGACGACCCAAGACTCTGCGTCTCCGAAGGCAACCCAAATACCCTCGAAAGAGCGCCCCCAGGAGAAACAAGCTTGACCACTATGCCATCATCAAGTTCCCCCTGACTACTGAGTCGGCCATGAAGAAAACAGAAAACAACAACACACTTGTATTCATGGTGGATGTCAAGGCCGACAAGCACCAGATCAAACAGGCTGTGAAGAAGCTCGATGACATGGATGTGGCCAAGGTCAACACCTTAATCAGGCCTGATGGAGAGAAGAAGGCATACGTTCGGCTGGCCCCTGACTATGATGCTTTGGATGTTGCCAACAAAATTGGGATCATCTAAACTGAGTCCAGCTGGCTAAATCTAAATACAGATTAATAAAAAAAAGGCTTAGGAAGGAAGTGAAGGGAATCCATGAAGGCACAGACGGAAGACAAGAGCTTCCCCCCTCCAGCCGGAATTCCCACCTCGGCCCGGGGGAAGGAGCAAACGTCTCCTTTTCCTCACCCAGTTACTTTACATTTCATTCCTTTCGTGATATTCTAAGCCGCCTTAAACATTTTTTTTTTTTTCTGGGGGAGGAAAGCCTGGGGAGGTAGGTAATCTCAGATGGAAAAGTCAAAAGTGAACCTCACTTAGTAACTGGATTGACAAGGGTGTCATGGCAAAAGGGAATGCAGCTGGTGGAATATTTTCAGGGAAGCAGGCCCCCCAGGTGGGGCATGTGCACCAAGGAAGGGGCAGGTGTAGACTGGGGTCTGGTGGAAACCCCAAGACGGGACAACACAGTCCTCAGGCCCCACATTCTGTGCCCCACCACGAACTTCCCTTCCTGATCCTGAAAAGGCCATGCTGCCTTGTGCCCCAGACCCTTTGCACAGGTCATACACCTCCCTCCGCAATGCCCTTCTACTCTCTTTCCTAAATTCCAGTTCACCCCTTAAAAGCCAGAAGCCACCTCTTGCTGATGCACGGATGATCCACGGGTGATGCCCTTCCCGAGGTACCCTGAGCCCTCATCCTATCTTGGGATGACTAGGCATGCTCTAGGCTTCCAGTACCCCCAGTATCTTACACAGTGCACAGACACGGAGAGTTCTGACTGCCCAATAACGGGGCCCTGCAGGAAGTTTTAAAGAGCAGGTGTTGCATTCTGAGGTTAGGAAGGGCTGGCTGGCCCTTCAAGTGACACTGCCTAGGAAACATCTGGAACCATGCTTTGGGGAGGGGACATGTCTTTTTGGGAGGCAGGCAGGTAGATGGTAGGATCTATGAGAGCCCTTAAGCGGTTAAGGAGGGGGATCAAGAGCAGCGGGGGGCAGAGGGGCAGGCAGAGATCTGGGGATGCCATCGCCACGGGACAGAGGAGGAGGCTGAGCAGATGCAGTTGGAGGAAATGGGGAAGAACTTCAGGGCCAAGGTCAGGAAGGCCAAGGGAGGCAGTATCAGAAAAAAGGGTCGAATGCCAGGGAACGAGGTGAGGTGGCCAGGGGTGAAAGGGTTTCTTTACGTCTGGTAGGCCACTCTGTGAGGACAGTTACTACTCTTCAGTCTGAAGGGAACGTGGCAGTCTTGAAGCTGGCTGTGTTTCCCCAGCATTTGTGTTACCTGCAACTAGCTGTCCGCTAGACGCCAGGCACAGCCCAAGGCGGGCGGGTATGGTACTGGGGCCAGGCCTCAGCAGGCAGCAGGAAGCCTGAAGGGGGCCTGAGCCCCTGGCCAGCACCTAAGTGCAGCCCCTGCCCCCTACTCTGAGATTGAGGTGACCAGCAGCTCTGACTCCTGTGCTGACAGTCACAAATCCTCGATGGACTCTTTAGTCACAGAATATAAATAAGGAAGGAAAAGATTGGCAAAAAGTATATATATATATATATATTTTTTTTTTTTTTAAGTAAGCTCTACACCCAACGTGGGGCTTGAACTCAAGACCCAGAGATCGAGAGTCTTGTGCTCAACAGACTGAACCAGCCAGGTGCCCCAGAAAATATATTTTGGGGGCAGGGGAAGACCTCTACATCTCAAGTCACATATACCTAAAACATTTGCAGTTGAATCAACTTTCCAAGTTTTTCTGTTAATGCTCATCAATGACCTTTCTTGGCTGGGGGTGGGGAAGTGGATGGCAAACATTGAGAGTTTACTAGAAAAGCTTTTGATGCTTGTTGAAGCTGCGTGATAGGTACGTGGGGGTTTCCTCAGCCCACCACTCTCTCTGCTTCTGCGTATGCTACAAGAGGCCCATGATCAAGTCTTTTTAAATTCTAGTGGAAATGATAAAATTGAGAAAATGCCCCGACTATCCTAATTTTTCCTGTGAATTGAGAGAAGATCCCCTTTTCTCTGGTGGCTGAGGGCAGGCTTCCATACTGCTTCTTCAGGGAAGCCTAGTCTGAGAACCGCAGAGTGCATGAGTGTTCCAGGTCTAAACGTCATTAGGCCTAGCCTTCTGGCCCCAGGACTCTGGGAGAGCAGGAAAATGCATCCCTCCGCCCTGCCCCCACTGGCTGCCAGGGGGCTAGTTAGTAGGCAACCCACCAGATGGCAAGAACAGCCCCAGTTCCTGAATTTCGTCCTAAAGACCACACTTTGAGCTCAGGGTCAAGTGCCTCTCTTCTCAGGGAAACTTGACAGGCGGTCCCTTCTCCAGGCGCTTCCAGGAGGGAAATTTTCTGCCTTCCTGGAGCCCGAAGGAACTGGAGACCATCACGCAGACCAACCCCTACCTCGTTCTGAACTTCTTCTAGAGCGAGCACTCACACAGTGTAAATCGGCCAATGCCTTCCTTTGAAGGCCTGGGGCGAACGCCCCAGATGGTGGCAACTCACGCCACTTCTGCTGCCTTCCTGCTGCCAGAGGTCCATCTGCGGATCAGACAGGAGAGCGGCCCCGCACATCAGGCTTGATAGGCTGCTGGCTCCTTGGTCTTTCAGTGTCCACGGCCTCACCTCCTGTCCCTGCTGCGGTCTGCCATGGGCTGGCTTCCACCCCCATGGAAGCTTCTCTTAGAAAAGTCACCAGCTACCTCCGGGTTGTCAGAGGCAATGGACGTGCCTCTCAGCCCTGTCGTCCTCTCTACGCAGCCCATAAATGGTGCAGTTTCCAGGGAGGAAACTTGGGATTTGGGCTCTTCTCTCTCCCTATCGCCAGGTGAGCTCATCCGTTTCTCTGGACTTAAACAGCAGCTTCTGCTCTTGACGTCCTCCAGTCTTTGCACCTGAAGTGCGGACTTGCCTACCCCGCCGGCTACAAGCACCTCGGCCTCTCAGGCTGAACTGCCAGTTCCCAGCAGTCCCAAACCCGCTCCTCCAGCTGCCTGCCCCATCTGAGGACACGGCACAAGCATCCCTAGGTATTCAGGTGAGACCTGCCGTTTCTTCCCCTCTTTCGCCCCTCCCACCCATCAGCAAGCCTTACTGACTTACTGATTCTATCTCCTTGCATGTACTCAGAATTATACCAGCTTCTGGCCAAGACCTGCAGAGCCCCACATGGCTGGACCCCATGTCTGACCCCACTTTCTCCCTCGCTCGTTTCACGCGGGGCATACTGGTCTCTTGTTTTGCCAAACAAGTCAGGGTCTTGCTTGTGGTGTTTCCTCTGCCTAGAACATTCTACCCCCACCCCCACTCCTCACCAGATACCCTCCATGGGGGTCGCGGGCAGCGGGGGTTCAGGGTCGAGGGTGGGGGGTGGTAGAAGCTAGCCAGTAGAGGGATTTAGCAGCAAGAGGCATGGAGGTAGTGCAGACTGAAGGGCCAAGGAGCAACCAGATCAGAGCCAGCTCTCCTGCTCCTTTAGGTCTTAACTTAAAAAGGCCACCTCCTCCAAGAAGCCTCCCCTGACCACCCCCACCTAAAGCAGGCTTCTGCTATCCTCTATTTCAGCCCCTCCTTTACTTTTCTGTCTTTACTTGTTCTGTCTCCTCCATCAGAACATCCACTCCATGAGGCCAGGAATTGTATACGCACAGAGCTTAGTACACTACCTGAGACATGGGAAGTGATCAATAAACATTTGTTGAACAAAAAAAGAAACCAGTCACTGCCTAGGAGTTAAGCGGTTTCCTGTAAGTGCAAGAGGTTAACCCGAAGGGGAAACTGAGGCTTGGCTGGGGCCTGACAACAGCTCCAGAGGGCAGCTGAAGCTAACTTCTGGTTTTCCAATTCTGTGGGGCAGGCTGGGGCCCAGGCCAGAAGGCACCTCACCTCCCTTTTCCAGCGTGCCAGCCACTCGTCCCGCTTGCGCTTGCTGATGTAGTAGGGGTCCCCCGCCTGGAAGGTGAGCCGCGGCATGGGCCGCTGGCGGAGGCTGGACTCCCAGCCCAAGCCACCCCGCAGCCGGCCCCGGGAGCCCTAGGACAGAGAGACGACAGAGAGACAGACTGGCATTAAGATGGGCACTGACAGTCCCACTGCAAGGTTCGCTCCTCCTGAGGGGAAACTGAGGAGGCACTCACCTCAAACAGAACACAGGAGCTTTGACTCCTGGCCAGAGATGTCAACCCTGAGAGTGCTGGGCAAGGCCCTGTTTGGGCTGGAGAAGTGAGCCACGGGCTGGGGGGTGGGGGGGCACATGGACATGAACCATGTGGGGAGGCGTCTGGTCTCAGAGGGGACCAGCTGGCTGCCTTGTTGGGGGGCTTCTAGCCTCCACACCCATCTCCTTTCTTCCTTACACGGGGACATGTAAAGAAGGGGACAGACCACCTCAGGATCCCCTCACACACATTCGCCACGGTTGGTCAGGGAGGTGGCTTTCTTCTAGAATCAGGATCCACAGAGCCCCTGGGGGTTGAGGAAAACACTTGCCTCCATTTTCATGGATTCGATGTTGGTCTCCTTCTGTTCTTTGCCTGTGGAGAGGGAAGAACAAAGGGACTGTCGGCAGAGTTACAGGAGTGGCTCAGAGGCCCCACCTTGTGCCTGGGGTCCCTGCCACGGGGACAAGGGTCCTTTAACCATTCAACTGTTCATGTGTCCAACCTGATGGCCCACTGCGTGCTAGGCACCATGTTGGCCCCAAGGACTCAGAGCACGGCCTAGAGCAGAGAAGGGACTGGGGCAGCTCTGGAGGCCCAAATCCGAAGGAATAATAGAAAAGCCAGGGCCACGGCTTCTGGCCCATTGACTCTGTCTCAGGCACACAGATGGGGCTGTCTAGGAACAGCTCCCTTCCCAGAGGAGGGGCCAGATGCCACAGTCTCCCCCTGCCCTGGAAGGGAGCTGTATGCTTCTAGGGAGTGAAGCAAAGATGTCCTCGGAGGCAGCGGGGTACAGGGCCACTGGAGCAAGACTCTGCTGAAGCAACTTTGTTTCTGAGGCTGTTTCCTTATCTGGAAGATAATGAGGCTGGAGATGATCTATCTCTAGGGTCCTTCTGCAGGTCTCAACACTGTGGTTCTGTTATCTGTACCTGCCTCTGCACCCCCACTCCCCATCCCTAACCTTTCTTCTAAAAGACTTGAATTCCAGGTGTTTCTGTGTGACCTCTGTAACCTCTTCCATTCAGCCTGTTTTCTCACTGAATCAAGAGAGCCGACTGTTTAAAATCATAGGTTACTGGGAACCTTGAGTGCCTGGAACAGGACGCAGCATGTAGTAGGTGCTCGATAAACATCAGTTTGGATCCCTTTCCCTAAGGCACTTCCCTCCGCCTCTTCCCTGCGGCTCTCGGGCTAGGCCCGGATTCCAGTTCCTAGAAGGAAAGGCTCCCCAGGAGGGCAGAAGCCCCAGAAGTTCTGTCTATAGGAGAGTCCCATCCTCTCGCCGTCCCTGTCCGGACCCCACTCGGGAGGGCAGCCACACTCCTCCAGAATATCCCTGTCCTCCCCCGGATGCCCTTCCCAGGCCCAGCACACACCTTGCAGTCTAGCCACCCCTGGCTGTGGGACTGGGGTGATTATGCCTTCCAGAGCTTCCTGGGGTGGGGGTGGGGGGACAGTGAGCCCTCCTCCCACCTGGGCCCCTGAACTTCTATCTCTGAAGCCAAGAATACTGAGCTTGGGCTCAAAGCAGGAAGGTCAATGAGGCTGGCTCATGGTAGTTGGGGTGGGGGAGCCCAAAACGGAAAAAACAGCCCCTACTTCATCTCCTGGCTCTGAAGCGGAAACCAGACACAGCATTGAAGGCCTCCTCCGGCCCCCGGAGAGGAAGTTTCTTTCCCTCTCTCTCACTAGAGAAGCCCCGGGGTTCTGAGTGTGTGCCCCCGGGGGAGGGGCAGCCCAGGGGTTACAGCGCCCCCGGAGCCCAGGGGAGGGGAGGCAGGGGTCCAAGCAGCCAGCGCGGGCACACACGTGGGCCACACAACAGGGACAGGGACGGTGCCCAGCCGGCTGCCCGAGGGGGGTGGGGGGCAAAGCGCCAGCGTCTGTCCTGGGCGCACGCCAGGAACAGGGGTGCTCGCTAACACTTTACACGACAGGCCTTTGAAGGTACGTCTCACCCGGTCTTGCTGTCTCTTCCTCCGTGCTTCTGCTCAGCACAGCCAGCTCCCCCGATATTTTTGAGCGCTCCCTAGCCCCCCCCCCCCCGCACTTTTCTCTCACACCTGGACGTTCTCCCAACGAGGCTTTGGGCTGCCAGGAGGGGGCGCCCGCCCTCGGGCCTGGCGGCAGCGGGGTCCCTCTGACCTCTCAAACATTTCCTTCCATGGCATCTCATTATGGGGAATCATCTATTCATTCGGATGAAAGAAAATCAGGGTTGAAGGGAGCTATAGAGATGATGGGAGCACCTGCCCAGCCCCTAGATTTTGCCAGTGGGGAAACTGAGGCTGGGCGGGGCCGGGGGGGGTGTTGTGGAGTGACTGACAAAGCAGAAATCAGATCTCAGGGCTCCTAAATGCCCAGCCCGTTCACTTTATCCTCCGCCACCTTCATGTTCTCCCCTTCCCTATTCCCTGGCCCCCATGTTCCCCCAAACAGAAGTACTTTTCCTTGTGCAGTTTCCAACTGGCTTCTTTCCGGAATTTTCTCCCGGACAGATTCTGCACATGCCCACTGAGAGATATCACACACACACACACATACACACTTTCCAGCCTGGCTCAGCAAAACAACAAACGGGCCTGCCTCAGAATGCAGCACTTGTCCTGAGTCAAGGAGGGTCAGCTGCTCTCTCAACACTCCCTCTGCAGTCCATCTGCTCCTGGCCCAGACCCAGGGTCACAGGCGGGCCAGGTGGCTGTGTGCCTCCCAGGGTGGCCCTGGAGCCTCAGACATGACCCTCGAGTATCTCAGGTCCAGGGGGCAGGAGAGCCCAGGGTGCCTCCAACACTACCACACTTACCTATCAGTCTAAGCCTATACTCGGCTGGGACCACCCCAAATTTCCTTTAAAAGGAACCCAAATCTCCATGACAAGGCTAAGGCCAGGCTTGGCTCAGGGGGCAGTCACTAGCCCAATCTGAGCAGAAAAGGGCTTTGTGCTGACCCTAATCCGATCCTTCACTAGCTATATTATCTTGGGTAAGTACCTTAACCTTTCTGAACACTCAGTTTCCCCATCTGAAAAATGGGGACAATAAGAGTTTTCCTCATATGATCACAAAAATTAAGCAAAAGAATGGCTAACTAAAGAGCAGGGCTTCTTAAAGTTCACTATCCATCAAAATCATGAGAATCTCTTTCAAATGTAGCTTTGGACGCCACAGGTCTAGGGTAGGGCCTGAGATTCTGCATTTCTAAATTGAAGGTGATACCAGGTAACACAGTTGGTCCCCAGGCCACTTTGAGTAGCTGGGATATAGGACACTCAACACATAGTCAATATCCAGTCAAAGGAAGCCATATGACCATCGTTTCTATTACAATCATGGCGGCATTAATGCTAGGAGTGCAGAAGCAGTCCCAAGGCCACCACCTGCCTATCCAGGTGGCTCTTGTCCTGATTACTCGTCATCTCCCCTGTTCCTCCTTCTTTCTCCTGGCTGTACTATCAGGATCTGGGGCACCTGTGTGCCCAGGAAGGCTGCCTTAAAGTCCTCCGGTTTTCCTGTATAGAAACTAATGGGAGGGGTTTAGGGGAGAGGGATGGGGTCTCCTGAGAGGAGACCTGGAATGAGGGGAACAGAAGGGAGACCATGGCCAAATCGCTACCTCCCGAGGCCCTTAGTCTCCTCCCTCCTTGGAACTAAGCAGCTGTGTACGCGTTCTGCGGGGCTGGCTGTGGGCTGGGCCGCCGAGCCTCCAGCAGACCACTGCCATGTCCCGGGGCAGCACCTCACCAGTCTCAGCATGCAGCCCATGCACAGTGGCCTTCAGGGGTCCCCCCGGCTCTGAGGCCCACAAGCACACAACACAGGATGCTCCGAGGCTACTGGGAGGTCAGGGAGGCTTGGAGCATTCTGAGGAAGGTCCCCCTTAATGTACGAAAATCCCAAACCCAGGAGTTCACCTCGACACCACCTCTCCCCCTTTCCCCTTGGGTTCCTGGTGCTTGCCCTCTTTTCTCCACCTCTGCTGCCACCTCATTACAGCCGCCCTCCTCCCCTCCACACCTGCAGCAGCCCCCTGACCCCCTTCCCAGCCTCTTTGTTTCACTCTGGGAACCAGGGTGCAAAGTGATTTTTTTTTTCAAAACATAAAGCAGATCATGTTGCGTGCGCACACACACACACACACACACACACACACGTGTGCACGCACACACCCCACCATGCCCCAGGAGCCTCTGTACCTGTTTTCACTCCCTCCTACACCACCCCTCACCTGGTGAACCCCCAGTCATCCTTCCGCTTCCGTGGAACAGGCTGGGCTGGCTGGGGTTTCCCTGGTCACAGTTCCTCATAGAACTGTGTTTATTTTCTCTTAGAGAACCTATCTCCCTGTAGAATCACATGCCTCTCAGCGCGAATTTCTCATTAACGTCTGTCTCTCTAGCGGACTGTGAGGTCCTTGAAGGCAAGAACCAGGTTTTTGTTCCTGATGGTTTCCCCAGCTCCTGGCCCAGATCCTGACATGCACACCAATTGGAGGTTTCACAAACACCTATTGACTGACTAAAGAAGGAACTCTGGAGAACAAACAGAACCGAAGACAGAAAGACCCCAAAGTGAAAGCAAACACTCAAGGGTTAAGAGTGGCCTGAGGGGGCGCCTGGGTGGCTCAGTGGGTTAAGCCGCTGCCTTCGGCTCAGGTCATGATCTCAGGGTCCTGGGATCGAGTCCTGCATTGGGCTCTCTGCTCAGCAGGGAGCCTGCTTCCTCCTCTCTCTCTCTGCCTGCCTCTCTGCCTACTTGTAATCTCTCTCTGTCAAATAAAAAAAAAAAAAAAAAAAAAGAGTGGCCTGAGAACTCTAGCTCCATCCCACCAGGCCAGAAGGCCTGCAGCTTACCCCAGCCAGTCGTGGTGGGGTCCCAGGAATCAGCACACTGTGTGTTGGAGGGGGGTGCGGGGGGCTGGGTTTATTGATGGGCTCCCAGTTTCCACACTGGAATACCTGGTATTCTTAGCGGGAGGAAGAGGGTCTCTTTTCCCTTTTCTCCTGGGTTTCCCTCCACTCCAGCCCCTTGAACACTCTCACCCAGTGTCAGGACCCACACCCACAAGGCACTCAGGTGAGGCCAGGAGCGCTGGGCAGTTACCGGCCAGCCAGCCCTGAGCCCCCCTGCAGGATAAAAGGGGACAGCAGAAGAGCACACCACCTTCAGAGCCAAGACCGAATGCATCCTGGATCTACCACTTACAGGCTCCGGGGGTTGCCCTGAGCGAGTCACTTCATCTGCTAAGTGGCAGGTTTTTTTCTGCCTTAAAATGGGAATAATAATACCTCTTGAAGAAGATTGTTTGGAGGACCAAAAGAACGAATACAGAGTACCTCAGGAAGTGCTTTGCACATAACAAGAACATCATTAAATATTAGTTGAATAATAAATGAATGAAATATAGGTATATATATATATATATTTTTTTTTAATTTGGAAATCTCTTTTCTGGAAATGCTTTCAATCCCGCATGAATATTGGGTTTGGATCCATGCAAAGTAAGTTATGCCAATTAATCGATTTACTCATTCCATCAACTGCACTTGGAAGGAAGACTTTTTGAATTAAAATGCACATATGCAAAACAACCTGGCAGGGCCCCGGGAGGATCAAATGTGGTAATATATGAGGAAACACTCTGTAAACTGTGAAGCCCGGTACAAATGCTAGTTGTCCTCATTACTAACATGTTTACAGCTCGGTTGGCCCTGAAATCACTGGCTTAACCTGAAAGAGAAAAGCAGGCAATTTTCCAGGACTCCAGGGCAAGGCCAAAAAGTCTGGGGAGGAAGGGGCCTGGCGCACCGGTCGCCCCCCTCTGCGCTGCCCCCATCCCACTCAGTCACAACCACACTTAAGCTGAGTCAGCTGAACTGTGGCAGGTTCGAGACCTCTGTGCTGGGGCAGGCTAAGTGGGCTCTTCCTGGCAGAGGGCATCCACTGCCTGGAGCACCCAGGCCAGGGGCTTGGCACGTAGTCCCCGAGAGCTGCAGGTCTTGTAGAAGAAGCAGCAGGCCAGGTAAGGGCTGAGGGAAACTGAGGCTCACAACCAGCCTACGAAGGGGTGTAGGGGACAGCCATCACCCCAGTCCTGCAACTGTTGGCATTCTACAAACCCACTGTTGCCAGATCTAGCTTTTTTTTTTTTTTTCCATGAGAAGCCAAAACTCCAGATTTTTATGTGAAATTTCTTGATTTTTAAATACTGGCAACTAATTTTTGAAAATGTTTAAAACACTACATGGGCCAAATAAAACATGTGTGCAGGCTGCATCCAGCCAGCAGCCCCCGGGGTACAGCCTTGGCAAGTAGACCTCCAGCTCCCAGGCCTGCTGGGGCCTACTGGCCCCAGTCTCTAACCCTTGGGGGAATCCTGGGGATCCCAGAAGAGGTGGCCCCTTGTCCCCAGGACTCACTCTCTTCTGCAGGGGCTCCTCGGCCATCCTTGGGGGTGCAGCAGCCATTCTCCACGGCTCTGGAGGCTTCAGGCGGGGTCTCAGCCGCACCCTCTCCTTCTGCTGGGGCCCCGCCCTTCTGCCCTCCAGCAGGGCTCCCCTCCTCTGGCTGGGGCTCACTCCGCTTCTCCAAGTCCCCGTTGGGTAACAGCTCTGAGGGGCCTGAGTCCTGGGCCATGGACGGGGACTTGGAGGTCACTGCGGGGTCCTTTGGTGTGTCACTGCTTTCCACCTGGAAAGATGAAGAAACAGGAGGGGAAGATTAGATCACTGGTCTTCCTCTTTTGGATCACTAGCCCCCCTGAAATTCTGGTGAAGGTTATGCCACCCATTGTCCAGAAAACCTTGTCCACCTAAGCATCCACACAAGCAAATACACACACAATTCTGCTCTCAGTTTCAAGGGATCCCTGGGCCCGACTCGCTGAGGTCAATGGATTTGTGGACTCGAGCAGAAGAAGCAGAAGAAGAACGCAGGCAGGTTCGCCAGCCTGGTTTCACTGCCCACACTGTGACCCACACCACCGCGCCCCCCCACACCACTCCCTGAGGTGACAGAGGGCCTCCAAGCCAACTCTGAGGCCCCTATTAAAAACAAACGTCCCTCTATACATAAGTGAAAAAAAATACATCTATGTGTAAGTGAAAACAAACATTCTGGAGGGCCTGCCTGGTTCAGTGGGTAGAGCATGCAACTCTTGATCTCGGGGTTAGGAGTTCAAGCCTCACAAAAAATAAATCAATCAAGGATTTTTTTTTTTTTTAAAAAAACAAACATTCCTCACACTCTCCCTACTTCCAATCACGACCCCTCTTCAGAAGAGTCTAGTGCCACCAATCAATTCTGGTCACCTTGGGCTGATGTGACTTTTGTCAGATTCCCCCCAGCTTTCCTTTTGGCCTGTCAAGGCCCAGACCCAAACAGGGACTAGCTGCATCTTGGAGCGGAAGGGTCAAAGGAGGCCTCCCAAACAAGCATTCTGTTGGGCCCCAAAGCCCAGCACAGTTCTTCCCTTCAGCTCTGGACCCCATGTGCTCTCTGGCACCCCGAACCCTGGAGAGCCTACAGCCTCCACAAGCAGTTTGCAGCGTCCACAGTAAGCCCCCCACCCCGGCATGTGTCTCATGCTCCCCTTCTAATAGGAAATGTATCCTTTCATCCCCAAGAGTCTAAGAATGGAAACTGCTACAGTTCCAGGTAATAAGAATCACATCAAGAGTAATCATCTAACTGTCCTTTGTAAATGCCCCTGCGTGGTGGGCAAGGCTCCTTCTCACCATGACCCTTTTTGAGCCACTCAACCTTCCTTAGGAGGCTCTCGGAGAATTCCGTGACTTGCTCAAGGTCACACACTTTGTAAGGATGGCCTGGGGAGCAGGAGAGGCTGGTGGGCACTCTGTCCTTGGGGGAAGTAGGCTAGGGCATCTCAGAAGGAATGGAAGTGCCCTCATGGTGTGAAAGAGGCAAGTGTCCCCTGAGCTCTCGTCCATAGGTACAGGCCAGCCCTGAGCAACCTCGTCTGGCTCCATTCACGAACACCTATGGGAAGGGCAAATACGAGCCTAGCCTACCACCTCACCAGGGCGCTACCCAGGAGGGCCCCTTGGCTGCCCCACCTATAAGGGGAGATGCCTAGGCTCGACCCCTGAGGTTTTTTCCATCAAAGTCTTTTTTTCTTTCCTTGTTTATAAAAGATATATATGAAAACTCAAATGATACAAAAATGAGTCGTGGTGAAAGGTTAAAGCTCCTTTTTCAATCCCCCACCTCCAAAACCACAGGTAAACCCTTGTTAACAGTTTGGTGAGGATCCTTTGCAGACTTTGTTTCTACGTGTCTACAATCGTTTGTGAGTTACATGTTTACACACATGGATTCACACGCACAGCCAGATCCAGGATTTTTTTTTCCTAATAGGGTGTCTTACTACTCCGTGTTCTATAACTTGCTTTTCCACTTAACAAGCACAGTGGGCATCTCTCCATACTCGTGCATATGGATCTGTCTCTCCTACTTCACAGCTGCTCCACATTCTAGTGAATGGATGCCCCAGAATTTATGCAGACGGTTCCCTAATAGTGGGCCTCTGGGCCATTTGCTTTTCACAGCAATGAGCCCCGTGCACTTACAGTTCCGTGCGCCTGCGTATGTCAATAGATTGGGGTCCCAGAGGTGGGTTAGCTGCTGGAGGGCCTGTCAAATTCCCTCCAAAGAGCTGTACCCCTCAAAGCGCACCCTGACAGCCTGAGAGAGCACTGGGCTCCCTCCCCTCGCGGCCGTCAATCTCGAAGGCTTCGTCAACTCTGAGCCCTGCTGAGGTGCCCCTGAGCTGCCCATTGAGGAACCCCCAGTGTGGCCAATAGGGACAAAATAAATTAATAAAAACCCGAGTCCTCCCTGGACAAGGCTCCAGGCACACAGAGCAGCCTGTGGGCGAGCAGAGGGACCAGCCAAGCTGTTTTCCTGGCTAGGTGGGGTAGCTTAGAGCAGGCCTGCTTCTCCCAGGGGAAGCTCCCAGGGAAATCTGCAAAGGTATGCAGTCCTCAGCCAGAAGTCCTCTGCCAGCCTAGCCTTGGGCACAGAGGGCTGAAGCCAGCAGAGCCAGAAGGTCAGAAGCAGGAATGCAAGGGAGCAGTAGGCCCTGTCTTTCTCCTTAGCTTCCATCCCTGAGTGTTTGGACACACTCTGTCCAGGACTGAGAGGGCCTTTCCCACCTCCCAGCTCAAACCAACAGCGTTCCCTGACCTAGAAAAACCCTCCCTGGTAGAAATCCTCTCACCCTGAGACAGCTCAAGCAGTGTGGGGGATGCCCAGGCCTCCACAGCCCCCCTCCCACCCCCGCAGTGTCCAGCCGTGCTGGGTGCTGGGCACCACAGAGTTCTGAACATGCCTCTACCAGGGACGTGGGCTGGGGGTCTGCTGGGCCAATGTGGGCTGGGCAATTCAGGTCAGAGTCAAGCTCTGACCATGGCTGTGTCCTTTTTCCTTCTGGCCACTTGCTGCCCCACAGACACCTCCAACGGGGGCAGGCTCCCAGCCCCACCAAGCTGCTTGAGACAACTCTGCTGTCACTAACTTCCTGCCTGGGGACCACATGGCCTCTTCTCACCCTGGGACTCACTTCCTGTTGATTGCCAGCTCCATAGCAGAGAGAGCCAGGAGGGCCTGCTCTGCCCTTCACCTGCTCTGATCAAGCATCCCTCCCAGGCCCGCCCTGTAGGACCCCGGTCTGCAGTAGCCCGAGCCCACTCCCCCTTCCAGAGGGACAAGGGAAGCGCTCTGCACAGCTCCTGCCCCCTCCCCTCCTGCCCACCCTTCCTTTCCTCCCAACTGAGCAGATGACCTTGTGTTAGCCAAAGTTCTGGGATTGGGGAAGCTGCTGAGTCCCGCCCAGGCCAGCCCTTGATCCAACTTATCCCTCAAGAACCTTCCCACCCTGGGGTGGCTGGCTGGCTCGTCTCGGTGGAACATGTGACTCTTGATCTCTGGGTTGTAAGTTTGAGCCCCACAGTGGGTATAGAGACTACTTACAAATGAAGTCTTAAAAAAAAAAAAAAAAAAAAGGAAGGAAAGAAGAAAAGAAGACACACACACCCCGTCCACCCTGCCGCAGCCAGGCCCGGACCCTCCCGGGTTCCCTCTCTGGGGCCCAGGCAACTGAGCAGGTTGAATCTACCTATAAGAAAACCATCGAGATGAAGGAAGGAGGTCCACAGGCAAACGGACTGAAGCGACTGTCCACATCTCTCAGGGGGGTCTGGGTGCACCCTGAAAGGGGCATCCTTGATGAGAACAGCCTAATCCATGCAAGGAAGCCACGAGGAGAGCTGGTCTGCACCCGTCTGCCCCTACCTCCACGCCTTCCTCCCAGCCCCCTCCTGGCCCCGGTCATCCTTGGCCTGTCCTCAGCAGGAAGAGGGTGCCCGGGAGGCACCCAGCATCCACTGCTGAGTCCTGAGTGCCAAGCCTCGCTTAAGACCCGCAACACCTTGCTCATGGACGCAGAGGGAGCTTTAACTTAGTTGTATGTCAGAAGCAACTGTTTTTGTTAGCTTTTATTTCTCAGTTGCCTTGAAAGGAGACGGCGCATACCCTGAAATATTCATTTTTCCCTCATGGGAGTAGGGGAAGCCGCAGAAGTCCCTGGTCCTTCTAGAAGCCACCAGCAGCAGCTGAAGGTGACAGTTTCAACCTTCTCTGCTTCTCACCTGTGAGGCTGGAGGTGGCCGAACAGGAATGGCGGCCGTGAGCGCTCCTCTCTCCCCTGGGAGTGGAGCTGGAGGGGAGCAACAGATTTGGGTAAAGCCTGATCCTATTGCCCTCTGTGCGCCTACCCATGGCTGGTTTGCCCCATTCTGGATCTTCAGACCATGCCCACCACCTCCTGGGTCCCTCAGGATTCGCTGGCCTTTACCTTCTGTCCAGACAAGACCCCTCCATCCTGGGAGGACCACCTCTTGCTTCTCTGTTGCCTGCCACCCCCCACCTTGGCTCCTGAGTGAGTGGCTCCTTCCAAGCTGGTGAAGGCAGCAGTCATCCCCTGGGGGGTGGGGACACTGCTGGCTTCCAGGGGACAGGGCTCGGGGCTGCTGAACTCCGCCCTAGAACAGGGCTGTGACCACAACCGAGAATGATTCAGCCCAAGATGTCAATTGTGCTGTTATGGAAAAACCTGGGGCTGAAGGTCGGCGCACTGATCAGAGGCTGCCTTTCTCTAAGAACCTTTTTTTTTTTTAAAGATTTTATTTATTGGGCGCCTGGGTGGCTCAGTGGGTTAAAGCCTCTGCCTTCGGCTCAGGTCGTGATCCCAGGGTCCTGGGATCGAGCCCCGCATCGGGCTCTCTGCTCAGCGGAGAGCCTGCTTCCTCCTCTCTCTCTCTGCCTGCCTCTCTGCCTACTTGTGTTCTCTCTCTGTCAAATAAATAAATAAATAAAATCTTTAAAAAAAAAAAAGATTTTATTTATTTATCTATTTGACAGAGAGAGATCACAAGTAGGCAGAGAGGCAGGCAGAGAGAGAGAGGAGGAAGCAGGCTCTCCGCTGAGCAGAGAGCCCGATGCGGGGCTCGATCCCAGGACCCTGGGATCACGACCTGAGCCGAAGGCAGAGGCTTTAACCCACTGAGCCACCCAGGCGCCCCTCTAAGAACCTTTAAAAAAAAAAAAAAAACAACTTAAAAAGAAATATTGCAGTAAAATATACATGTTATTTGCCATTTTAATCATTTCCAAGTGTACAATTGAGTGGCATTAAGTATCCCTATCGTACAACTGTCCCCACCATCCACCTTCAGAACTTTCTTGTCACGTCAGACTGAAACTCTGTCCCCTCTTCATATTAACTCCCCATTCCTCTGGCCCCCAGCCCCTGGTCACCACCCTTCTGCTTTCTGTCTTCTCAGGATGTCTGAAAGTCTGCCTGTCTCCACACACGTGCGTGCTCGCTCTCGCGCTCGCTCTCTCTCTCTCTCTCTCTCTCACACACACACACACACACACACACACAGGCTCACACCCCTGGGGAGGGAGGCATTTGTGCTAGGCCCCGCCCCCAGTCTGGCACAGAAGAAGTGGGGGTAAAGTCCACTCCAGTGGTCACGAAACCCCCAACCCCCAGCCCACTGCGGGTGACGTTTGCTTACAGAGCTGTTCACACCCTGTCTCACTACAGCGCTCCTCCACTGAGCCCCCTTACTCCCCGCCAGTCTCCCTCCTGGACTTGCGAGCTTTTGCTGACTTGGGTTTCTGTTTGTCTCCCTTCCAACCACTCCACCCCCAGCACAGCACCCACATAAATTCGCGTATACATTAATCAGTGTAATTATCACGACTGTCCGGATTCGTAGTGTTACCCGCACTTTTCAGAGGGAAAAGGCTCCAAGGCTTGCCTCAAGTGCCATGCCCTCTAAGTGGTAAAGCTTCCAGAATGACCCAGGTACAAGAGAGGCATTTGAAAGCTGGCTCCTCCTTTGGGTTGAGTCTCTGGAAAAACCCAACCTCAAATCCCAAGGGTTCCAAGGAGGAACACGAGGCTTTGATGTGCCTGAGCAGGGCCAGGGAAAGGCCGCCGGCTGCTTCCCTGACAGCAGCCATTGCAGGGACAAGCCGGAGGCAAAGCGAGAAGCAATCCTCGGGGCTGAACCTGTCCAGACCCCAGCCCCTACCCTCCTCGCCCTTTGCTGGAAATCAGGCTCAGACCCCAGAACTCCCACCGCTCCCTCTCCAGGTGAGGCCTGGGCTCCCCAAGTGGGGCAGAGTGCTGAAGCTCCAAATGAGGAAGTGATTTCTCAGAGGCCCTTTATTATAATAATAATATTTACACATAAAAAATTAAAACCTGGCAAATAAGAGATGAGGGAAATAATACAAAGGAGACAAGGCCCAGACATCTGTGGTGAAAGGAGCCCATGTGCTGGTGGCAGCCCGGGCACAGGGACCAGCTGTGTGCAGGCACACCTGGGCCCAGGGGTGGAGGGGGCAGGCCCAGGGCCCGGCCTCTCCTACTGGAAGCCCCTGGAGGTCTGAGCCAGGGCCCCGGGCTGGCTTGGGCACCTGCCTCGCTCTCCCCCCGCGGTGTGGGAGGCCAGGGGCTGTGGCTGGAAGGGGCCTTTTCCGCCGCATTGCAGCTCAGTGCTGGGGAGGGAGGCCCAGAGGCCGGCAGATGTGGGGCAGCCCCTCCCACCCCATGTTACCGCCATTGTGCCTTTAAGGCCCTTGGCAGCACTAGCTCCGTGCCAGCCGGGAACCCTGGCATCCGGCCAGCCTTGGCCTCTTGGTTAAAGACACACAGTCACACACACAGACACACAGGGGTGCGCCACCTCCCGGAGACACAGCCCAGCAGATGTGCAGGGATGTGGCAGAGACGTGCCCGCCAAAACACACTGACGGCCCCCCTTTCCTCACGACTGCAGGCTCACCAGCCCCCGACCAAGCAATGGGTTTTCCCAGGTTGACTCTAGCTTCAGGAAACAGCAGGGCAGCCTGTCCCACAGGCGCTGGTGCCAGGCCCACGCTCCCCCCCTCCCCTCTGCTCCAGGCCTTCCTGCAGCCCCTTCTGCCGGCAGCCCGGCATCTGATTGGCCGGAAGTGGCCTTGAGGCAGACAGAACTGGAGAGGGCCACCCTGTGCCAGCTCCCAAGAGAGGTCCTCAAAGCGTTGCTGCTCAGCCTGCCCGGGGTGAATGGAGTCAGGCTCCCAGACTTTGGAACTAGGACCTCCGATTTCCTTTTCCCTGGTGGAGCAGCTAAAAGGGCCCCCAGGGGGAGGAAGGGACAGCAGAAGCTGTCCAAGCAGAAGCCAACGAGGGCCAACTCTGGAGAGCTTGGGCCTGCCCTAGGGCTCTCACCATTTTCCTTGCCACCAGGGCGGGGAGCTCTCTTCCCTCCCTCCTCCTAGAGATCTCTCTACCATGTAAGCATGTGCCAGAGACAGACAGACAGACACTGATTCCAGGAGAGAACTTCGGGGCCCAGGAGAGCCTCAGAGGTCAGGCAGTCCATGCCCCTGCTGGCCATGGCAGGTGGACACAAGAACCAACATGCCTGCTGGTGGCCGAGCCACTCCGGGTTCCGCCTCCAGCTGAGACACCTGTCCACCTGGAAGAGGGCCTGGCTGTGCTCTTTGAAGTCAGCCTCAAAGGCTTTCAGGAGGAGCTGGAGGCTCTCTCTGAAAAGCCATTCTGTATAGGAGATGCATACATTTAAGTAAATCCCTTTTGAAATGATTCCTATTTTCAACCTCTACCATCCATGCCTGGGGTTTGGTAAGAAGGAAACCCACCATGGGAAATAGGGCTTTCTTTTCTATGCTTCACGTACCTCTCTGAAGCTTCAAATGGGTATCTCCCCACCCTGCAGCACCCCACTGGGGCACACTCCCTCTGCCCCACCCCACAATGTGATTTCAGAGCTTTAATCCTATCCCCTCCAGCCTCCGTCTCTCCGGACCAGAGAGCCATAATCTCTTTCGTCTGTCCTCACTTGGCAGCACCACCTTCCTTGATCAAGCTAGCTGCTGGGCTCTGGAGCTTTTCCAGTTCGATTATATCTTTCTCAAGGTGGCAGGACCGAAAGGCACCCAATTCTCCAGGCGAGGATGATGAAAGAAAAGCAGCGTCAACAGCTCTGTCCAGATGCACCTGCCGGCGAGTCCCCGCCGCATGGGAATGGTGCAGGTGCGGCTCGGGCTCTAGAGAAGGCCACGGGCAACTAGGAAGCCCAGGGAGGCCAGACCCGGGGAAGTGCGTGACTTTCCCTGGAGGTGGCCCTATAATATGACTCCAAGGAAGGGGCCAGGGAGGGATGAAAAGCAACAGGGTTTCTGGAAAAACAAAATGGAGATGCTGGGAGCTGCTCCCCTACTAAGACCAGCTAGAGGGGCCTCCCAAAAGGGCTGCTGCCAAATCTGCTCTCTTCCAGAAGTCTGTCTCTGACAGTAACACTGACGCCATCCCTGGGGCCTGAAACATCTCCTTCCTCCCCTTGCTCTCCCCACTCTATGGCCGCCAGCAGCCCGGGCCCTGCCAATTCTGTCCCCCACCGCCTCCCCCCCAGCAGGCTCTGGGGGTGATTTCTGGCACCATTCCACTCTCCTATCTCCCTGCATCCTCTCGTGCTCGACCCACCGCACTCACAGATGCCAGGCCCAGCTTCCCTAAACATGACTCCCTTCACTTCATGCTCCCACCCCCTCAGAAACCTTCCAGATAAACACATTTCAGAGACGATAAAGTGTAAACCGCTCAGGCCGCCCGCCGAGACCTCTCCATCCAAGGTCTAATGTGTTCATACGTGAAACCCTCAGGCGCTCAGCCACACCTGTCAGCACGCAGTCCCCCCCACCCCCCCGTGCACATCTGTCCCTCCACACCTTCGTTCAGGAAGGTCCCAGGTGGGAAAGTCTCCCACTTTGCCCTGGACTTCGAAACATGACCCCCTCACCCCACACCCCGCAACATGTCTTTGGCACTTGAAGACCAGCCCAGCGGCCAGCCTCTCGGTACTGGATGCCACGGGTGAGTGCTGCTTTGACCGATCAGGTGCAGGAATGGGCAGATCAGTCTGCAGGGCTCAGTTACAAGAGAGGTCGGGAACCTCGTAAGACAAGTGACAGACCTGCTTTCCTCACACCTTCGAAACACGTGAGCAGAGGGGCGCCAGCAGTGTCCACACGGGCTCACAGGTGAGGGGGGCCCTCGGAGGGGCTGGCGGCTAGGGTTGGGAGATAACTCTTTCTGGAAATTTTGTGCTTAAAAACCGGGGGGCACCAAGTCCATGAATTGAGGTTCCAGGGATTGTTGAAGGAATCATTCTGACCTGGACACGGAGATGGGATCTGGGCTCTGTCTTAACTTGGGAGACAAACTGAAAGTTCCTATTAGGCTGGCCAATGAACCCATAGAGTCAACTCCCCACAGCTGAGTTAAACTGTCCCCAGCTGGCTTAAGCTGCAGCTGAATGGCTCCCTAACTTCCCGGTTTATACCCCAAGTCTTCTGCTCCGAAGAGGGGCAGCTTTGCCCTCTTGAACTCATTTGGGCATTGTGACAGAGACTTAGCCTCCAACGTGGAGTGAGTAATGCTGGCTTTGGGCTGGCCTGTCTGAGCTCAGCCCCTGCTCCCAGCACCCCCCTCCCCCTCCCCCTCCGGGTTATTCTTAGCAAGAGGTGACCTCAGAATGCTCCCACTGAGCAAAAATAACGCTGGAGGAAGTTGGTGAGTATAAATCTTCAATGAATAAATACATATAGCTAGCAAACAGGGTACAGCACCCCAAAGGGCTGGTCACCCAGCCAGGGTCTGGTGGCCAAGGGCAGAGACTGTCCCTCCTGACGCCCCCGTTGGAACCGGCATGAAAGACAAAGGTGGTGGCAGGGCTGCCTGGGCTTGTGACCAGGCAGGACCCAGCTTCCGCCGCCCTCACTTGTTACGTCCTCGGGAGCTGGTGAACAGGAAGATGCCTCTTCCTCTCACCCTGAGGCTCACACCCACACACAGGCTCACACTCTCCGGCCATCAGAAACCAGCCGAGCACACTGCTGTCCCATCTCCCCATCAAGGGCACCGGCCAGCCCACAGGCCCTGAGCCCAGGTGCCGGCTCCCTTCCTAAGCCCCGCCCAGCCCTGCACCGGCTTCCTGTTTCCTGTCGCTGGCTCCGCTCAAGCATCCTGGCTCGGAGGCCACCGCCGCGGACTGCTGCCTGCTTTGAACGGGCCCAACTCTCACTCCTCAGCCCACCTCAGCCTTCCCCGCTGGCCCATAGGCTCTCTGGTACTTAGGTCAATCACCTATAATCCTATTATATATAGGAGTTCTGTTTCCCCTGTATGCTCTTTGGACTGGGTCTACACTTCTTTCCAACAGCCCTGCATTCGCATGATAACTTAAAGGGGATTCTGGACACTCAGGCTTCCAGAGCACGTGACTGGAGTGGTGAGGAGGAACGAGCCCTGCGGGCTCTGCAGGGTGGAACGTGTGGAGTCCAAATCCCAGTTGGCCTCCCTGAACCTCTGTCTCTTCATCTGAATGTGGGCGTGGTGATGAGAGGCCCCGCCTACTTCCCCACAGGGAGGTTATTCTTGCTGAAAGCCGGCTCTGTAGGCCATAAAGTGCTACCAGATTCTGAGGCTTTATTTGTGGTCTCTGGCCTCAGTGAGTGGGCCGACAGTGCAGGGTGGGGTGGCAGTCAGCCTCAAATCTAGTGGAAGGGACAAGCTCTCTCCGTGTGCTTCCTAACTATCTGGTGTGAAAGGCCAGGTTTCAGCTGTAGTTTTCTTAGTTCTCACTCCCTCAAGAAAGGATCCTTTGGTAAAATACAAAATCACGCACATGGATGTGGTGACAGTATCAAACTGACGTAAAAGTTTCAAATGACTTATTCTCCCATTGTATCAAGACCTGTAGCAGGTCAAAGACCAGAGCTGTCCAAGCACATGATCAGTGGGCTTAGTATCTCCTCTTTTATTCCTTAGTGTTCGTTTTGATTAATTTTATAAGCAGCTCAGGAGAGAGGGTCCCAGTGGCTGAGGTGGGCTTGTGAGACGGGCTCGGATGGTCTGGGACGGTGGGGCAGGGAGAGAGAAGGGCAGGCTGGACCAGTACGCGAGGTAGCGGAAGAAACGTGCCTGGTGTGTTCCGGGGGCAGCGAGAAGTGAGGGTTTCTATGATAAAAGCTGTGGATACTGAGACCCGGAGCAGGGGCAGGAGAGATCATGTGGGAAGGGGTCATTTGGAATATTCCAGACCTTGTCTCATAAGAAATGGGGTCCCTGGAGGCACCTGGGTGGCTTGGTCAGTTAGGCATCTGCCTTCAGCTCAGGTCATGATCTCGGGGTCCTGGGACTGAGCCCCCATGTTGGGCTCCCTGCTTGGCAGGGACTCTACTTCTCCTTCTCCCTCTACCCCTCCCTCTTCCCGCTCATGCTCTCTCTCAAATAAATAAGTAAAATCTTTTTTTTTAAAGATTTTATTTATTTATTTGAGAGAGAGAATGAGAGAGAGTACAAGAAAGTGGGGAGAGTCAGAGGAAGAAGACGACTCCCTGCTGAGCTGGGAGCCCGATGCGGGACTCAGTCCTGGGACTCCAGGATCATGACCTGAGCCGAAGGCAGTCCCTTAACCAACTGAGGCACCCAGGTGCCCCAATAAGTAAAATCTTAAAAAAAAAAAAAGAAAAAGAAAAAGAAAAAGAAAAGAAAGAAAGAAATGGGGTCCCTCCCTAGGGATTCTTGAACAGAAATGTACCGTGAGCACTATTTAGCGTAAGTGAACGTGACCCTCTTCTCTCTAGCACACCAGGGTGAAAAGTCAGTCTTATTTATCATTGTGGCCTTCTCAGCCTGGTGGGTGCTCACTGGGTGTCATGTGCCTGGCACTGAGAGGTTATAAAGTGGAGTTGGGGGGCAGCGGGGGTCTGGTCCGGGCGGGGGTGCAGCCAGGAGGCTGAGGCCAGAGCAGGAATGAGTGGGACATACCCAGGGGCAGATGGCCCCTGGGGACAAAACAAGGAGAGGGGCAATGCTTCCTTAGCCTGGGGGCCAGGGGATGGTGAGGACACCAGTGGCTGTGCCTCCTTCCTCCCTGCCCAGCACAGAACACGCACAGACCACGACCCCAGCCCGCAGCCAGCTCTCAGCCGGCTTCCCAGCATTTCCCTCTCCGTGCCACCTGCCGGGATCTGCGCCAGGCTTAGCTGGATGACACACACTCAGCTGCTTTAAAGCTCCCTGGTCAATCTGTTCCCAGGGCCACAGCTGCACCAGGTCCCCAAGAAGCCCTCCGGCTCTGCTCCTCTGCTGGGGAGGGGAGGAGGCCAGGACGAGCACCTGCTCCACAAGCAAGCCAGACGGCCTAGAAGCCAGGGGACCAGGAGCCAAGCTGCAGCAGCAGCACCAACGTTGGGGACCTGGGGGTGTGCTGCCTGGGAAGGCCTGCAAACTCTTTTCTCTGGGGTCAGTCTTTGTCTGTTCCCCCAGGGTACAAGGGGTCCCTTTCACAACAGCTGCCTTCCCCATGCTCTCTCCCCCATCCGGGGGCCTCTCTTGAGAGTCCAGGAGGCAGCAGGGGCATGGGCCGGACCGCACCCAGTCTCTAACCCAAACAAGATATACAGTGCCTCCCACCAGGGCTGCTGCCAGGCTCAGGCTGGGCTCCCACCTGAAAAGTCTGATAGACCCTGGCCCCCTGCAGGCTCCTAGGCCCCCCTGCAGGGGAACAGGTTTATTACACTGTCTGCTCTACACAGTTGGACCTACTTGGCTGTTTGCAAAGCACGCCTGCAGGTGGACAGGACGGGTATTACTGGTAGCCGAATTTTCCCAGTGAAGAAGCCAAAGTTCAGAGAAGCTCAGTAACTTGCTCAGGGCCACACAGTTGGGAAGCGGTAAATCCTGTGCTGTGTCTTCTATCAGACTGAGGTTGCTGCGGCCTCCTAGAGAGGAAAGGTTTCGCCGGGCAAGGGCAGGACCGGCCTTTGCTAAGCACTGGCTTTCTCTGGGGCTTGCACACAGTTAATTCCCCCAGGCATCTAGGAGGAATGTGTCCTTATCATCTCTGTTTTTCAGGGGGGGCGGGGAGAGCCAAGGTTCAGACAGTGACTTCTTCAAGATCACAAGCTGGGGAGTGGTGGAGCTAAGATTTAAACATAGGTCTGTTAAGTCTTGAAGACAGTGCTTTTCCTTCTACACTAAGCCCCTGTCCAGGGGCCAGGGGTGGGGAGGGCATAGGCCCCACTGACCTTTGCCCCCACTCTGCCCTGCCTCTCCTCCCTCTCACTGGTCCCTCTCCAGACATTTCCACACACCTGCCCCGGGACTTCTTCGCACTTTCTGTCCCCAGGGGCTCACTCCACCTCCCACTGATGGGTCCTCCAGCTGGTCCTAGGGACTCAGGGATGAGCCAAAAGGTTTCCAGGTCTTTATCTGCTACAGGTGGTGACTCTTGTCCCCAGTGCACCTGGAGGAGGGCCGGGGAGGGGCCGGGGGGGCGGGGTGGAGCTCTCTCCCGGAGATCATGGTCACACAGGCAGATGGGGAATTACCAGTGGGCTCTGACTCAGCCTGGCTCCCCCTCCCACTCCAGCCCACACTGGGGTCCTCCACCTTCTCCCACAAGAAGGAGAGGAGAGGGGCACCCTGGGAATCGGGGAGTACAGCCTGGAGTCTGCTGCAAGCTGGAAATTCCTTTGAAGTCCCCCGTTTTATCTTTCAACTTCATGTGAATTTTTCATTACAGGCCATAAAATATCCATGTTTGCTTTAATATTAAAATGTTTAAAATTACTTACCAATTAAATGACTTAACTTCTGCCCCCCCTCCCCGCCCCTCCCAGTCCTCAAGCAGAATCAGCAGCGGTGCACTTTGGTAAGTGCAGGTGCCTGACCTCTGGCTCCGGGGGCCTCTCACCTCCAGGGGCTGCAGCCCTCCCTCCCTCTGCTGTCCCTTTCTCTAAGGCCACTGTGCACCCTGACTCTCCACCCCAAAGGAGAACATTTCCTTGACGGGCTGAGTTACAAATCTGAGCTCCCAGCTCCCCCTCGCCTACTTGCTCAACTTTCCCATTCTCAGCTGGAAGGGGCTGACAGAAAGGAACCAGCTGTCTTCTGCGCTGGCCAGAGACTCCGGCTCTGCCTCTGAGGCTGAGGCATCGGCAGGCAGGCACCTAGAGCCCACGGCCCATACCCGCCCCCCCGGAGCACTGTTCCTCTTGGACAACCGTGGGGCTCCCACCAGACTCCAAGGTTCTGGCCCCCAGAAGCCTGGGCTTGGAGCTGGCCCCAAAGCCCACACTTGAACAGTGTCTGGTTCTCCTGCTTTATTCTGAAGGGACCCATCAGCCTGCATCTCTCCTCACTTTGATCAGACTCCCAGGCCTGGGCTCCCTTCCTCCAGGTTCTCAGGTGGGACTGAGGCCCAGGATGGATGTGTGGATGGGGAGAAAGGGGCCTGAGCAGGCTGGCCTGGGCTCACAGGCAGGCTCTCTTACTGCCCATTCCAGAAGGAAGTCCCAGCTCTGCCACAACTCACAGCGCAAGTTCTCTGCTCTCTAGAGGCTTCGGGTTCAAGGCAGAGAGCAGGAAAGTTGTGAGGGTGGTGATAGAGGTCCAAGGACAGGGAAGGTCAGTGAGCTGGGCAGCTGGAGGACTGCACCCCATGGCCCAGCCCCAATGGTCCCAGGTGCCCGCAGGACACACCTGCCTGCTGTTTAGAGCATGCGTGCCTTTGCACGTGTGCGTGCGTGTGTGTGTGCCTGGGGGATGCCGTGACACTCACCGGGGGGTGCTTGCGCTTCCGCCCGGGCCGCCCCACCTTCCGTGCGGTCGTGCTGGGCTCCTGCCGCTCCTCCTTGCCACGAGCCTCCTCCTGCTCCTCTCCCTCCTGTGGGTACAGACACAGCCTGTGAAGCCGGGGCTGGACCCAAGAGGCCCCCTCCCCTGTCCCCCGACCCCCACAATGGCCACACTTCCAGGGCCACTCCAGGCTGTTCCCCCTGGCAGGGCTGGCCTTCATCCGTCTCTGGCCTGGCAACGCGGGAGCCAACCCTTCGGGTCCCACGGAAATAAAACCTCAGGGGACTTCGGGGTTGAAGCCGCTGCCCCGGCGCTCTGCCGCTCTCCCTCCAGGTGGAGACGTTTTCTTAACCACAGAATCACAACACGTGCTCTGACAAAAAAGTGTGTTTCTGGATAGGAGTTTATTTCCGTGACACACATTTTACATGGGTACAAAAATTAAATGAGTCATATATTTAATTGATTGCCTTTCTCGAAAATAAGATCCCCTCAAAAGAAATATTAAATATAGCAATTGGAAATAGGAGCAACACTTGGAATGAGGACCATGGCCAGCGATAGAGAACTTTCGAGGCCCCTGTGAATACACCTGCTCAAAAGTGCTTGCCTGGGGCGCCTGGGTGGCTCGGTGGGTTAAGCCGCTGCCTTCGGCTCAGGTCATGATCTCAGGGTCCTGGGATCAAGTCCCGCATCAGGCTCTCTGCTCAGCAGGGAGCCTGCTTCCTCCTCTCTCTCTCTGCCTGCCTCTCTGCCTACTTGTGATCTCTCTGTGTCAAATAAATAAATAAAATCTTTAAAAAAAAAAAAAAGTGCTTGCCCGTATGCCTGTCACCCCACAGGAGCATCTCGGGGACAGCATCTTGGTTTGTCTGAACGCCCTCCCTGCGTTCATGGAGTTCTAGACCCCAAGTCTGGTTTGGGGACCCATCTCACGCAGCACCTGGCAGGGCCGGGCCCTGCTGCGTTGTCTCATGGAGCACAGAGGCATAAACCTAGAAAGTCCTCCTGCCTCACCGCTCCACCGGCCCGGCCACAAACCACCCACGGGTCGCTTCTGACTCAGCCGGCTCCAGCATGACTAATCACAAACAGAAACAATGCGGGGGAAGGAGAAAGGGACCCTGACCCAGCGGAGGGACCATGGGCTGCTCTTCAAGCCCCTGTAGGACGTCAGGAGCCAAAGATGGCTTCAGAGTCCTCCCTGGGAAGGGTGCCTCCCCGGAGCAGCACCGGTGCCACGGGAGAAAAAGGCAGGGTGCCCAAGTTCCCAGTGGATTTAATCAAGATGTCCCTCACCATCCTACTTAACTTTCATTTTCTGTGATTTCAAAATAGCTTGTGGTTTGCCTGTCTGTGGGCGGGAGGGGAGGGTCCAGGGTGGAGAGAGAGTCCGCACCAGGACCAGAGACCCCTGACAGGCTCTTTTCAGGAAAACATGGCAGAGAAGCTGTGAGAGCAGGAAGGCCACAGTGGGGACAAACTGCCTGTGGAGGGGCAGGGCACGTACCCCACGGTAGGCCAGACCTCTGGTTCTGGGCCGTCCATGAGATCCCCGCAGTCACCCCTGCAGAAGAGGTGATCATCTGGATCGCAGAGAGAAGGCACCCTAATCCTGGTGACAGTTTCCAGCTGGATCTACACACCATGATGGTGAATTTCAGGCCGAGATGGTGCTTTTGGTCTGACTCCACCGCAGCTAAGTGGGCACTGTCTCGATCATTCTGACTAGCTCACTCAGCATTTACAAAACGGAGTCGATGTCAGGTCATGTGAGGTCACGCAATGGCCCAGGACTTAGAGAAGACCAACAAGGGTTGGGGGGGCCCGGCTTGTCCATCAGCTAGTTAATCTATCCCCTTCTCTGGGCCTCACTCTCCTCATCCATAAAAGGGGAGCATGAAGGTGCCCATTCTGCCGGCTTCTCAAGTTTTTAGTAGGAAGGAACAAACGTTCTGCCCCCCCCTGTATGTTTTGTGCACTGCGAGTTCCCAGAGCCCAGCGCCCGGCCCTGCACGTAGTGAGTAATCCACATGCCCCCCACAGGACCCCCCATATCCTCCGGGGTGGCAGGAGGCCCACTCAGCCCCTGTGTTTGCCTGGAAAGCACAAGGCCAGACCTTGCCAAGCCACTGGCCACTCTTCAGGGCGGAGCCCCTCAAACTGCAATGCACAAGGCAACAGGCAAGAGGGGGGCACCAATGTGGATCAGGGTCAGTCTGGGTGGCCACAGGATATGGAAAGACTCCTACTGCCCAGAAATTCTGGGCTATGAACTATTTCTTTAAAGGACTGCATTTCTGACAGAAGGATTCATTTGAGTTTGATTCCCAACGGACCAGAGATGCAAAGGCCATTCGGAGCCCCTGCTCAGCACAAAGGAACCTCGGTTACCCCACTGCAACGACCTAATAAAGACACTGGACACTGTGGGACCCCCCGAGCCCTGGCTTCCATCAGTACGGGGAGAAGGAGGGCCCCCGGGGGTACTGGCAGGGGGCTCCTGCGCCACCTCGAGACAGCGGGGAGTCTGCGCGGGCTATGCACATGCACAGGAGGTGCTCGCCACTCAACACACCCCAGGAGGAAGGAATGCTCCGATGCCGGATGCCGTGCATGCTGTGCCCCCGAACCAGGCCCTGACGTGTTGCGAGTGTGGACATCACCAGGGCAGGCCGCCGCGTGTTGAGCCCAGGGCAAGGTGCGCTATGCCCCATCCGGCATTCAGGCCTCAGGCTCCCCTGGTTTGTGCCCAGAGAAACGAAATCTCCCCCCAGAGCCTGCGTGGGGGCTCGAACCTAGGTCTGTGCAACTCCTGGCCCATGTCCCTTCCATCAGGCCCTAAAGTACGGCTCTGTGAAAAACATGTTATTTGGGGCCAACAGACACTCTTTCTCGAGGTATTGATGTCGTGAGAGCACAGAGAAGGGCGGTGGGGCCTCCTGCTCCGGGCCTGCCCGAGTTCACCAAGTTGGGGAGACAACACAGAGGGGGGTGAGCAGATGGCTCAGGGCCATGGCCCTCAAGGAGGCCTATCAAGTGGTCCATTCTCACATCTATCATGGGGCCGGGCTCACTCAATATCTTTGCTGATGGGCTGAGCAAAGGAATGTGAAATATGCTTATCAAATCTGCAAGCAGCACTGAACTCAGCGGCGGCGTCACTAATACCCTGAAAGGGAACAATCCGATCCACAGTGACCTGGAGCAGCTGGAAAACAGTAACAAATTGAGCGGAACAGACATGAGCCCGGGTTGGTTTCCTCATCCGTCCACTAAGGGGACTGAATTAGACAATCCCTATGGTGGCAGGTGGTAGGAGAGGGGCAGAGATCTCTGGTCGGGTGGGATTTGGAGAGGGCGGGGTGGGGGGGAGGTGAGGGGACATTCTGCCCTGCTCTTGACTCACTAGTAGCTTCAGGCTCTTCACCCCGAGCCTTGCTTTCCTCACCTACAAAGCAGGGATGGTAACGTCTTGACAGCAAGGCTGTGACAATTCAGTGAGGGAGTCATATATCCAAGGCTGACCCATGATACAGTCCGTCAAGAACTACTAACTTCTGCGCCACACGTCCTGACCGGCACTGCTCCCAGAACTGCATCGCTCCCTCTTCCCCCTGCCCGCCCTCCCCATCCCCATGCATATCCCAGGGCCCCGCATTTGCAGCCATCACTCACTGTTACAGACAAACCCTAGCATCTGGCTGGTCGACTGCAGTGAGATACTCAGGAACACGGGCTCTCTGATCTTTCCAAAATGCAAAGCTGATTATGTTACTCTGCAGAGCTTAAGCCCTTGCCGAGGGGGCTTCCAGGGGCCTCCAGGATCAAGCCAAGCTCCTTAGCCCGTGTGAAGGAAGGCCCCCAGGATCTGGCGGGCGGCCTCAGTCTCCTCTCCCCCTGCCTTCCTCCCACCCATCGCCAACAGACTGCACCAGGGGGGAAGAGCAGGCTGCTTCCCTCCCCGGCACCTTGGCATAGACCATTTCTTCTGCCCCAGCTACCTCCCCCTCAGGTTGACCAGCAAACCCTTAGTCTTCCAACCTCATTTCCCAGATTTCCTTCCCCCAGGCTCCCTCCTCTGATCCTCTGACTGAGGCCACAGACCCTCTCTCCCCCACAGCACCCACTCCCCAGCACTGTAACTGCCAGCCAGCATCCTAGACAGGCCATGAGTCCCTTGCGGGGAGGGACCGTGTGTGTCTTAACCTCAGAATCCCCAGTGCCTAGACCAAGGCACCTAGCGTGAGGCAGGCACTCAAAATCCCTTCATGAGTGAATGTCACATAGTAGGTACTCAATAAGGGAGTCCACACACACACACAGAGGTACACATGCAAATCCACAGAGCAGCACAAATATAACTGTGCCTGAGGTTTCAGGGTTGCTCTGATCTTTATGATTTCAAATCAGGAAACAGGATGACTAAAATGTACTTTCTAGGCTTAAACACAATCATGTCGCTTTACATTTATGTAACTCTTTGCAGCTTTCAAAGCACCTTCACATTTGGTGGCCTGTCAGATTAGGTAGTTACCATCAGCCTCTCTAAACTTCTGAGGCTATGATTTGACCTAGATTTTAACACCGCTCACTGGATGGATTATTTTAAGCCACATACAACTTCTCATTCTGATGAGCTGGGCTGGGACGATAATAATCTCTCGCAGTTGTACAGTACATGGTAATTAACAAAGCATTTTCACATACATTGTTTCATTTTATTCTTCTGCTTTACAGCAAGCGGAGCACGTATTATTTTCTTCCATCACACCGGCAGGAACTCTGAAGCTCAGAGGGGTTGTCTAACTTGCAGAGATCAGAGAGCCAGGAGAAAAGGCTTTAGAACCAACATTTAAATCTTTGATTCCCAGCTCGAGGGTCTTTCTGCTGTAACACACCACTCTAGCCTACTACCCTCTGTGCTCCCGACGTGTGTCACTGTGTGCGTCACTGGGAAGCCACGAGCACACAGGCAATCCAAGGCAGAGGCACACACTGGCATCTGCATCCTGTCTCCGAGGCTCCGGCCCGGACACAGGACCCCTCCCCTGAAGAGATCTATGTCCCACCCGGAGCCAGCCCGCCAGATGTACGTGCTCCCTTCAGAACACACACCGGATGCTACCGACCCAGCATCCGCTGAGCAGATGTCTCAAGTTGGTGTTTGAGTGGAGGGGATGAACTCGCCGGATCTAGCCAGCCACTTGCCCAGACCCTTTGGGAGAAGAAGCACGTACAGCCTTGGCCAGCTGGCTGGCTGGCCTCCAGGGGTCCGTCTGTGATCGCGGAATTCAGTGAAACCAATTGGCCTCTCCGCCAGGCCTGGTCCCAGTCTGGGCTGCCTGAGGCCCAGGTCTGCAGAGTGACGGCCGCAGGACACCACACACCACACTGCACACACGCATGCACACACACGCGCACACACACACACACACGCACGCTCATGAGTGCCGCGTGCCAGGGCTGGCGGGGTGGGGGGATGGGGCTGCGGTGAGAGTGACCACACGGTGGCCCCCGGGATGGCTGCACACCCTCATACTTCCGCATACCCTCCAAAGCCCCCTGTGTTAACGATCTCAGTCACCTCCCAAAGCTATCAGCCCTCTGTTTCAATTATTCAACAATATTCAACACATATTCATCGACCGCTTAGTCGGCTTCACACTGTATATCTGGATGAAAGCCTCCATCCCTCCCAAAAGGCCATGCTCCTGGAGGGCCCGGCCATGTCCTGTTTGGCTCTCCACGCCCCCACAGCTCCCGGGTACCTGCACACAGCATGTGCTCCACGTGTGCCGAATGGCTGAAAACGGTGGTGCTTGTGGGATTTCCCAGGTACCCGCGCCAGGGCTACAGGCCTCTCCCACAACCTGCGTGCCATGCTGGGGCTTCACGGCCTTCCAGAATGGAGACTCCATGAGCCACAGGCCCGAGGCACAGGAGCCCAGCCCAGCCACGTCAACCTCTGTGGCCAGGCCAATGAGCATGCTCAGAAACATTTATCCAGCACCTACTGTGTACTGGATACAAAGATAAGCAAATAGAACACTCAGTTGAGAGAGAGAGAGAGAACACATAAAGAAGTACTTGAGTAGAGTGTCCCCCTCCGTGGACCTGAGCCTACCCCAGCCCTCTGCAGCCCACCCATCCCACCAGGGACTCCCTTTCTGGAAGCACTACAACACTACATAGGGCATGATTTTTCTCTTGGTTTACAGAGGGAAGGAATCCAGACAAAACCGTTCATAGCCACGTGACCTTTGCGAACTTTCTTAACCTCCCTGTGCCTCAATTCCTCACCTCTGAAATGGGGATAATGAGAGAAGATGCCTCCAGGGCAGCCGTGAGGATTAAGTGAGTTAATTGCCAAGCCAAGCAAACTCCTTTCTATGACCTTCCATACTGTGCAAACATTGCGTGGGACGATTATAAGTAATATCCCTAATTGCCCTGTGGCTCTCCGCAGCAGGGCAGGGCCAGGCCGAGGTGCCAGAGAGGAAGGGCATCACCTCCACTTCCCCCTCATCTGGGATACCCACGGCAACCTGCCCTTTCCTGCTCTGTAGAGCTGAGAGCGGCTATTCCCGCCCAGGCCCTGGGGGACACGCTTCTTGGCAGGGAGGGGCTCCATCCCCAGCCTGACCCCTGAAGGCCTGAGGGACCCACACCAGAGCCTCTGAAGGCAGCCACAGCCTCTCCCAACAAGAGTTAGGGCTCCCTGTCTCTGGCTTCAGTGTTGCATCTATTCAATGTGTGAAGGGAAGAGGGGTCCTCAGGCCTGCCTGTTCTCAGGGACCCAGAAATAACCTTCCTTCCACACGCCAGGTTCTCCGTGGACCTTCAGGCCACACCTTTCACACCCTACCTGTATTTTCCACACTCTCGCCCCGTGGATCTACAGCACGAATGTGCAGGCAGGTGGTAGATAAAGAGATTGCTAGGTAGGTAGTAGCAAGCTAGCTAGTTACCCAAAGTGAGTCCCAAGACGAACAGAATACATGCCAGGCCCCTGTGTTAAACACACACCATGTCAAACTCTCATTTCCCTGCTCAGAGGCCACATGAGCGAGTCACACAGCAGAGTCCAGATTCAAACACAGGCCTGTCTCCAGAGTCCCAGTGATGCCGCTCACGACTGTATCAACAGCGGGTTACCTGAGCCGGACACGCACAGGCTACCTCCTTTCCCCGCACCGCACGGAGCGCACACGTTTGATGAACTGAAGGTCTCCGGCAACCCCGTGTCCAGCAGGTCTATCGGTGCCACTTTTCCAACAGCCCTTTGCTCACGTCATAGTCTCTGTGTCACATTCTGGTAATTCTTGCAATATTCCAAATTTTTCCTCATTATTATTATTATATTTGTCGCGATGACTAGCGATTACAACTTGCTGGAAGCTCAGAGGGTTGGCATGTTTTAGCGCTACTTTTAAATGAAGGTGTGTAAATTTGTTTAGACGTGTCATTGCACACCTGATAGACTCCAGAAGAGTACCAGCGTTGGGACGTCGAAAAAAAATTCATCTGACTGGCTTCATTGGGATCCTCGCCTTAGAGTGGTGATCTGAGCCAAGCCGGCAATCTCCCTGAGGTACGCCTGTCCTGTCTAACTCAGAGAACTTTAGAGCATCCCAGCACGAACACACAGGTCCCTGTCAGTGCAGGGGCGGGCCCCGTGTGCTTCATACACCTGCTGCACGTGCCCAAGCATCTTATCAACTCCACTGAGCTACAAATGGATGCGCCCTTCTTCCTAGCTGGGCTCCTGAACAGGGAAGGGGAACGCGGCCTCTTCTGTAACTGCTTGAATGTACTAAGAGGGCTGCTATTTCAACAACCCCTACAGTGACTATTACAAAGCAAAGAGCCGGCCCTCAGCGACGGTGTGTGGGCATCTGAGTGTAATGAAGGCAGAGCGTGCCCGAGCAGGCAACAGACCTATGGACCAGCAAGAACAACAGAGAGCGGAGCTGGGAGAAGCCCACCCAGGGTGCCCCCAAGCCTGTGTACTGCCCGCAGGAAGTGGTGCGTGCCCAAGGGAAGTCGGCACCTGCCAGGCCTCTGGGGTGGCCTTGGGTGAGGAGGGAGAAGCCCGGCCACGGCACTGGCCACACACACATTCACACTTGGGCATGCACACAGCACACTGGCTGTGCTCCCCCTGCATCAATCCGCACCCCTCCTGTCGCTTCTACTCCCCAGCTATCCAGGAGAGGCCTCCCTGCTCCAAATGATAGGCATGACCTATAGCTTCCTACCCCCTCTCCTTTACTAGACCCTCTAGGAATGTTTATTCGGTTCATGCAACAGACCTGCGGAGCCCTACTCTGTGTTGGTACTGGGGAAGGTACTTGGAAGGAAAGAGAGGAAGAGGAGAAAAGAGAAACAATGCAGGAGGGAGGGAGGCACGCAGGCGGGGAGGGAAGAAGGGCAAGCAGCTGTGTGGCCACGGCACTGTCTTCACGGAAGAGTGTGTGTCCGCTGTGTGTGTTGTGTGTGTGCGCGCACGTGCTGGCCTTGTATGTGAATTCTTACTGGAGATGAAGTGCCCCCAAACCTCAACCCCAGGACAAGAGCATGGCCACACTGAGTAAAGCATTCTCTGACCGTCCCTACTTCCAGTCTGGACCAACGCCCTTGAACCTGCAGCAGAAGCACCGTGGGCAGGGCTGTGGGCATCAGGGCTCTATGCGGGCGGGAAGGCTGGGGGGAGCCTGCCTGAGTGCCACGGCCCCGGAAGAGCATTCACTGGCTATATGACCTTAGTGAAGTGACCCCACGTGTCTAGGCATCCATGTAGTCATTCAGAAGATAGAGTGCTGAAAAATACAGCCTACCTTATGGAGCAACCCTACGAGCGAAATAAGAGCGAACGAAGATCACGCGAGCGCAGAGCTTAAAGTAGCAGCTGGCAGGGAGTCAGCACTCGGCGCATCTTGGCTGTTGTGTTTCTGAGGCCGGAGGAAAGAAAGCGGGGAGCCGCACGATCGGGGGCCCAGCCTGGGGCTTGGACTCTTGGCCAGGCGCTAATTCACGTGTGGGGATCTGAGGAGGCCCTTCTAGCCCCAAGGTGGGAATGCTCTCGGTCTCCTTTCCTGCTCCCTGTTCCCCCTCCCCTCCCCCCTGTGCAGGACCCGATACTCCACCCAGGCTCCTGGCCTCCCTGATGTCACCTCCCACCCATCCCCCCTAAGGCCACCTCCCCCTCCCTCCACTGTGGCCACATTTCCCCAGATGACCCAGCCTGGTGAGAACCCCAGCGCTCAGCCCCCCCAAAACCTGCATTGTCCCAGCATTCTCCACTCGCTCCCTCCCCACCCAACATATGGACAGCAGGGTAGGGGAGGCTGCCGGACGAATGGATGCTGGGCAGACGTCTCTGTGCACTCCCAGCCATAAGCGAGCTCCTTGGCTCTCACCGCTGGCTCTTGCCGCTGGCACTGCACCCAGCCTGCCTGATCGAGGCCCCGGGCTGTTCCCCTGTGGAGGGTCTTACCGCTCTCATTTTCTTCCAACCCTAGCCACAAGGGACTTCCTGAGCACCAGCTCCAGGCTAGTCAGGCCCCGCCCTCGGGGGGCAGCAGTGGGGCTGGGTGTTGTCCACACCGGTACTTCTCAGATGCCCTAGAGAGAGGCCTGGCTAAAACAAGGACTGCTGGGCTCCAGCCCCACAAGCTCTGATTGGCATGTCTTAACCTTTCCAGGTGCCACCAGTGTTCTCAAAAGAACCACGGGTCCCGTCCAAACCGTAATTCAAGGCAGACTGAAGCAGCAAGGGCTTTGACCAGAGAGGAGCGGTGAGAATCAGGGAGAGGGCCCACCAGGCAGAGGAAGAAGCATAAACAAAGGGCTGGCGGTTCCAGGAAGTACCACAGTGGAAGGTGCGTGAAGGCGTGGCCGGGAAGGAGGCTGGAAGGGCACGTGGCGCCCAGGGCCAGCGGGTGGCCACACCCCTTCCCTCTGGCTCACCAAACAGTTCCTTAGTGCCAGGTGCTCCGGGAGACTCGGCCAGGCTCCTTGGGCGGTAGCCCAAGACCATCTTCCCCCTCCGTGGTGACATGGCACCGCAGCCCCAGGCCTGGCTTTCTCCGGCTGCCGTGGGAGACTGGCAATGTCTCTACCCGCCCTCTGCCGAGGCTCCCAGGGCGGCTCCCAGGGCAGCTCCCCCGAGCTGCGGAAGCCAGCCCAGAGGGGCTGGGGGGGTGGGCCAGGTGAGCCAGTGTGCGCCCGGTGGGCGTGGGCAGCTGGGGAGGGGCCCTGCTCTATCAGCACCAGGATCTGGGGCCGGGTATGTGTTTATTGCCGCATGAGCCAGAACAGTTACTATGGGTAGATAATAATAGCAATCGTAATCCCTCATAATTGGACCAGACTTTGCTGTTTGCAGGGCATTTCCATGCCCATGACCTCATCTGACTTCCCCAACCACCCTGTAAAACAGGCACAGCTAGAGTTACTATCCCCACTTTACAGCTGAGCAAACGCGAGCCCAGATGGCCTGAAGTCACATCTCCAGGAAGTGGTAGACTCAGGCCTGGGACCTGGGGCTTCTGACTCTGTCCAGGGCTCTTTCTCGATCTTGAACTGTCAGAACAGAGAGCCTGCTCTGCCGCTCTCCATGCGAGGGAGCCAGGGGCTCTGGTATCTAGGGCAGCACTGGTAATGAGAGAAGCTTGGCCTGACTGTCCCCACCTTGCCCACCTGCAGGGGGCGGGGCAGCTGATCACCAACTGCAAGTGTACGGACACAGAGCTCTGTCAGCACGAGTCCAGGCATCAGACCGGGTAGGGAGCTCAGGGTCACCTAATCCAACAGAGGAGCAAAACAGACCTGACCAGGGGTAGGGAATTATGCAGAGCCACAGGTGGCTGGCCGCAGGTGGCCCCGACTCTCTGTGGGTCGACTGCTGCCTGAGACAGGAGTAGCTCGAAAGGCCCAGAGGATAAACTGGACTGCCTGTTCTTTTTCTGTGGGTTCAGAAAGAAGGGGACCCACAGCCTCTAGAAGCCTGGCTCAGTGGACCACGGCATGCACTTTCTCCCCGACCTGCTGGGTATACACCCCCAACTAGGGCATCCCGCATGACTCCAGGCTGTGAAGGCAGGTGCCAGGGCTTCATGCGCACACCTGCATGTCTCCACACAAGGACTGATCCAGTGGGAAAGGTTCTGATCCAGCAGGCTCTCATCTGGACCCACCACTGGGTAGCTGGGCTCAGCTTCCTCATCTGTAAACGAGGGCCATCTGTCCTTGCCTCACTTATTTCAAGGGTTGTTCCTGAGAGCCAACTGGCTGGAAACCATTCAGAAAACAGAAACAAGCTGTAAGGCTGAGGGAGCCCAGGAAGGAGCTGAGCACGCGTGGGGGCGCATCAGGGAGCATAAGCAGGGGGCGGGTCTCAGAGCTGTCCCCTATGGTGGGCAAGCAGATGCGATGCTCCTTGCAGTGTCCAGGGGGCCCATATCTGGTGCCAGGTGTCCACTCTGGTTCCAGAAGAACAAACTATACCCCCCACCTAGCATTCACCCTCCCTCCTGCTCAGGAAAAGGGGAACAGGCAGAGGAAACTGTGGGGACCAGGGCACAGCAGACAGGACACCCCAGGAAGGCCTATGGCTGGCACAGCTTCCCCAGAAAGGTGGTGGGGTTTACCATCTCACTGACAGAGAGTGAAAACAGAGTCTAACTGTTGGGGTTCAGGGCAGCTTTGCCTATAGATGGACGCAGCTTGGTGAGGTCCCAGGCAGCCTGTCGCGGCCAAGCAGGGATCCCTACGGGGCTGCTGGGATCTCCTTTGATTCAGGCCTGTCCTGGAGTTCAACAGAAGGTGATAAGCTCACCCCGCAGGGGGCTCGGAGAACAAGGACGTCATTGGCTCCATGGTCAGAAGTGACACTCAGAGCCCAGGGTGGGGGTGAGGGGCAGGAAATCACCATCTCCAGGATGACTGGTGTCACCGTGTGCCTGGCGCTCTGAGAGGGGGAGCCCTCACGTGGCCTCCTAGCTACGGAGCCTCCCCAAACTTGCCTTTGGCCTCGCAGAAGCAGAGGCAGCTAAGACAGGTCAAGGACCCCCTGAGGATACAGAGCTGGTAGATGCGAATCCAGAAAGGAAGCTGGGTTTGGGGACACTTTGCCAGGCTGTCCCCCCACACTGCATACAGACCCGGGGCTTGAACCTCTGCTCAGACACCAGAGGAGTTAGAAAGCCTGGATCCCATAGCGACTGCTTCAAATTCCCGATGTATCCCCAGGACCGAACGTCTACAACCCATGGCCCAAACGGGGACACAGCCCTCCCCATGGCCCAGTGCGGAGACTGAGCTGCACGGTCCAGCGCTCAGCACGCAGGGCTGTCGCCAGGGCTGTCATCAGGGCTGTCATTACCTGGGGAGGGCCCTCCCTCCTGCACCCTCCCCCCTCCCCTCCCACGGCTGTGGCCAGAGGGTCCCTCACCTTGCGGTCCTCCTCCCGCTCCAGAGCGGAGCTGCTGGTGTCCCCAGGGCCGCTGGAGGGCATGGCGGGCAGCTGGGTGGTGGGAGGCAGGCTGGGGCTGCGCGGGGCTGGGGGGCTGCTGGGCTTTGGGGAAGGAATTATCGTGGTCTTTGTCAGCAAGAGTTAGATCATAGATCCCGGTGAAACTCTGCCTCTGGCTGTGGGGTGTGGGCTTCCAGTAGCTCCACCTGTGGGGGAGACAAGAGGGGTTAGCACGGCAGGGCACCCCCAACCCCAACCCCGGGCCCCACCTGACACCCACCCACCTCCAGTCAGCCCCACGCGACCCCGTGAGGCCTGTTCCTCCGAACTCACTCCTCTTCCCAAGCTCACCGGCAGCTCGGGCCAGCCTAGCCCGCCAGAGAGCGGGGGAAACTGAGGCCGACTCAGCTGGCAGGGTCCTGCCTGGCTTCCCTCAGGGCCTCCTCCTGCCTCCAAGGCACCAGCAGTCTCCCCGGGCCTCCGCGTTGCTGTGGTACAGTGGGCGCCACTTCTGGGCCTTCCAGCGGCCTCCTGCCTCCTCCCTTCTCTTCATTCACGTCTGTTTTCTCCTTTGAAAGCTTCCCGCACCCTCCCTCCCACCCAGCCACCCCCCGGGAAATCCCAGAGGTCCCCAGCCCTGCTACATTTTCCTTCTAATCTGTCCTCCCCTCACGCCCCACCCCCACACGGCTCCCACCACGTGGAGGAAGTGAGCAGCAGTCACAGGATGTAGTGAAATGAATGTCACCCCACTTCAGGACCAGCGTCTGGGCCCAGAGAAAGCGGAGGTTGAACTCGGGCTGCGGCCAGGCTGAAGGCCCAGGTCTGCAGTGCTGCCGAGAGGCCGTCTGGGTGGGGGGAGGCCACAGCCCAGGCCACGCTACTCTCCTCCGCACCCCACGAATCGGCCCCATTTGCCTCGGGAAACTGGGGGGCTCGAGGGGGCCCTCCACACCCACACAGCTTAATTTTAGGGGCTTTTCATCTTCCCTGCTTCAGGTGTGGGCCTCAAGCCAGTAAAATAACAAAGCCCCTGCCGCAGGCCTCAGCTAGGGGTGGGGGTGTTGCGCGATTCAACGCCCCCCCCCCCCCCCCCCCCCCCCCCCCCCCCCCCCCCCCCTCACAGACACTGAGTTCTCGGGCTCCCCACCCCCCAGGAGGAAACTCAGGCCAAGCCCCTGCCTCCAGTGCACCCGCCTGCAGGGAGGGGATTGGCAGGAGAAGGAAAGTGGGAGGCAGCTGGATCTGGGCCCACCCACACCCTTCCCCTTCCAGTTCCCGTTCTGCTTCCCCGGCTTCCCCTCCCTCTTGGGCTTCTTCTCCCATCCCCCTCCAACCAAGGCTCCCTGGAAAACCAGGCACTGGAGAAAGCACAGGCTTGGGTCTCCCAGGGGTGCAGCCTCTTCCCCAGGGAGGCACTTCCCTGGGAGGTGGGCTCTGCCTCCTGTGTGGAGGGGGAGGCTGGAGCTGGGACGAGCCTCCTTAGGGCCTGGACAGGAGGAGCTTTAAGTTAAAACCTCACCCCAAGCCCCAAGCCCCAAGCCCCACAGGTGAGCCCTAAGGAAGCTCCAGGTGCAAGGTGTGCTTCTCAGCCCAGCACGGCACTGGGTTCCATGCACGCCTGCTGCCCGGATACACGGATACACGCGTGCATGTCTCTCCAAAGAGAGTGTTGCTTTCTGCATCAGAGGCGGTGCTAAACCCGCCTGCCCTCCTTTGGGCAGCTGCTAGTACTCTTACTCTCCCTTTTACAGTTTACAGTTTACAGTGGAACCTCAGGCTCAAAAAGATGAGGATCCATCTCTACTCCAGAGGTCAAGCACAGGCTTGAATCCAGATCTCTCTCGCTAAAGCTCTGAGGCCGATCTCTGGGAAGCTTCGTCCCCCAACTTACACCAGCACCCAGAAACAGCTCTCAACAGTCCAAGGGAGAACTGGTCCAACCCAGAACTCCATGAGGCTTCCCTCCATTATGGGCTGGCGACTCCCCTTCAAACCCACACACCGTTTGTTAGCACAAACAAGTCCAATGACCCCCTCAGCCCCCACACCAAAACCTTCAAAAGGATGTGGAAGCTAAGAGAGGCAGAGTCTGGTTGGAGAGAATATTGAACCTGGCGTCAGCAGATGTGGGTTCTAGTCCTGCCTCGGGCTTCCGGCCCTCAGCTTCCTCATCCATGAAATGGGCAAGTTGGATGACATAATCTACATGGGGTCCTCTAGCCCTGCCCTGCCAAGCTGATGGAGGTGCGGAGGGCAAAGGGGAGAAGCAGACAAGGCTGGGACACCCTCAGGAGTCCCAGGGCCCCAACATGGGGTCCATGAAGACCAAGAAGGCACAAAGTAGAGGCAGATAACCTTCTGCCAGATGTTTGTCTCAGCACTGCCCTGTGGCCTAGAAATATCCAGGGAGCTTCTGTGAGGGGAAGAAAAAAGAAACTTTCAGAGAACCTCTGATTGCCAATGAGAAGAGGGAGGAAGTAGGAGGGAAAAGCAGAACATCACAAGGCATTGACCCTGAGGGCAGACACCCCGGAAAGGAAGGGAAATGCTCTTTCCCTCTCCCCTCCCTCCACATATCCCCCTGATAGTTGAGTGGTGTGTGCTCACCTCAAAGCAAACTCAGCTGACCCGGGTCAGTCTGTAGGTTCCTCAGAAAGTGTTTCTCAGAGTCAACCCGCATCACTGAAAAGCATCCAGCATATGGCCAGGCGGGCCATGCGCTGCACAATGCCAGGGGGCCCACCGTGGTGGCCATGATCCAGGACTTGACACAGCGCTTCCCAACTGGCCTCAGAAGCTTCCTTCTCTCAAGCAGCCCTACTGCTAGGAGAGACCTGCCCCGAAGCCCATGGTCCCAGCACAGCAGCCTGCGTCCACCGTGATGGTCCTTTGCCAAGCATGGCTCTGCTGTTCCTGGCACTGAGGCACCCTTCTCACCCACACCAAGGGCTGTACCACAAGAACCACCACCAAAGAAAAACCCATGCCAAGAACCCTACCACCATGACAGGTAGCTTTTATTTCCTCCTTTATACTTCTAATGGCCACGGGGGCCATAAATAATGTTTGGGACAATAACTTTCACCAGCGTTTAAGGAATCCCATCATAAAAAAGTCTTGGGATCACACCTGACACTGCCACCATTATTACTACTCCAATTGCAAAACTGTAGTGGAAAAAGGACTGGGATTTTGAATATGCACACCCAGCTTCACTACCTTCTAAATCCAACTTGGTAGAAAGCTTTTTAAGAGACGTACAGTCACATGAGTGGGCTAAACAAAGAGGAGACACCACCAACGAAATTCTGGGGTCTGGAAAGCAGACTTGTGATGGCCAGATTTCAGACAGAACTGCTTTCAAATTAAAATCAAATCAAAACAAACCTCATTTGTAACAAGAATCCTTAAAAGATGGAGGCAACAGCACCGGGCTATCTCCCAGGCCAGGAGTGGAGAGGACCCATGTGTGAAAATAAAGCAGACGGAATGAAAGAAGGAAAAACCCTAGACCCCCCGCCCCCAGAAGTCTGACGGTTGACCCTCCAGGGAGCACAGAACCCAGGGTCTTTGCACAGAGCTGACGGGAGCAGTGGAGAGCCACAGAGTAATATATCAAAATCAAGGAGATGAAGGTTATTTTAAATACTGGTGTTGAGTGCCCCAAAGCTCTTCCCCCACTGGGCCCCTCGAACCCTGGTAGCCAGACCCTCACCTTCTTCCCCTCTGGAGAATCTTGCCAGTCCGAGAGGAAAAGCCTACAGATACAGGTGCTGCACCCAGAGCCCAAATGGTGTCCAAATGGCTTGTGTGGGCCAACCACTGTGGTCTGCCAGGAAACAAGCCCACCATCATGCACCAGAGCTCCCAGTCCCCTCTTCTTAATCCTGTACAGAACAACCAGGGACCAGCAGACTTCTGAGGGAGGCCTCTGACTTGGAAAATAGAGACAAGAACAAATAAATCAAACCAGAACAAAACTTGGGAAAGACACGCTTCGTGCACAGAGAAGATACTACATGCACAAAGCAAGGACAGGGTACTGTTTAAAACAACAAAAAAGAGCTTAGAAATACCAACCATGCTAGTAAAGACGCAAAACTCAACACAAAGGGCACCAGAAAAGGAATGAAAATTGGAGAGAATGGAAAAGAGAGAGAACTGGTCCAGAAGTTTCCATATGTAAAAAGCAGGAGTCGCATAAACAACAACAACAAACAAAACAGGAGAACGTTACTGATGAAAGAGTGCAAGAGAATTTTCCAGAAGTGAAAGACACAAGTGGCCCGGTTGAGAAGGCCCACTGCATGTCCGCACAAGGGAGGAAAGCAGACCCACAACAAGGCACACCACTGTGAAATTTCAGAACACTGGTGCAAAGAGCAGATCCAACGGACCTGCACAGAGGGAGGAAAGGGTGACATACTGAGGTTCAGGAATCAGAATGGCTTCAGACTGCTCAATGTTAATGTGGAAAGCAAGAAGACAAAAGACCCGGTTGCCTGGGTGGCTCAGTGGGCTAAAGCCTCTGCCTTTGGCTCAGGTCATGATATCGGGGTCCTGGAATTGAGCCCCACATCGGGCTCTCTGCTCAGCGGGGAGCCTGCTTCCTCCTCTCTCTCTCTGCCTGCCTCTCTGCCTACCTGTGATTTCTGTCAAATAAATAAATAAAAATCTTTAAGAAAAAAGAAGAAGAAGAAGAAGAAGACAAAGGACCAATACCTTCAGAATTCTTTTTTTTTTTTTTAAGATTTTATTTGTTTATTTGACAGACAGAGATTACAAGTAGACAGAGAGGCAGGCAGAGAGAGAGAGAGAGAGGGAAGCAGGCTCCCTGCTGAGCAGAGAGCCCGATGCGGGACTCGATCCCAGGACTCTGGGATCATGACCTGAGCCGAAGGCAGCGGCTCAACCCACTGAGCCACCCAGGCGCCCTTACCTTCAGAATTCTTAAAATAATTCTCCCATTAGAATTCTTTACGCAGCCTAATCATTTAGGTGCAATAGTAGCATGAAGTTATTTTCAGATACTCCTTTCTCTGGAACTGCGAGCAGATGTCCTCTAAGACACCCGAGACAAAGGAAGGGATTCTCCAGGATTAAGGTGAAAAGAGGTCAGATGAAGCCATCGAGAGCCACTGTTCAGATCTAAGCACTGCGACTTAAGAAGTACTGTGGCCGCCATGCCCGAGACCACCAAAGGGTCTTTTTAATCCGACAAAACCACAGGTGCTCCTCACTGTTCGCAGTCTGCCATCCAAACTCGGGAACGGAACAGATTCGGATACTGACAGGTACCTGTCCTGGACCATGTGCTCCAGGAGGGGGAGTAAACCAAACGAGAGGAAGACACGAGATCCAGAAAACAGGAACTCCAACCAGAAAGAAGGCAAAGGGAATGACAAGGAGGACCGCAAAAGGAAGTCCCAGAATGGCCGCTAGGACATGTCGCTGCCCAGACAGCGGACACTGGAGAACTAGAGCCAAAACATGTCCTACGGACGTGACTGCCCTTGCAGAGAGCCCGCCGACAGCGCTGAGAAGGTGAGGCAGCAGTCGGCAGAAGGTGCAGAGAAAATAAGGCAGATGGAGAATCAAGGTCGTTATTAACTTCCGGGGAAAAAAAAGAAAGGAAACTCTTGCAGGATCCTCTAAGGCCTGGCTGGGAACACAGCTGCATTCGTTGATTTAACAAATACGTGTGTGTCCATAGACATACATATGTAATGTGTGTGGGTCTGTATGTGTATGTATACATATATACACATGGAAACTTCCTGCCGCTGCTATGACAAATTACCACAAAATTAAGGGCTTAAAACAATATAAATTTGCTCTGTCACAGGTCTGGGAGTCAGAAGGTCAAAATGGTTCATGTCACCGGGCTACACATCAAGGTGCTGGTAGGGCTGCATTCTTCCTGGAGGCTCTAGGGCGAATCCACTCCCTTGACTCTTACAGCTCTTAAAGGCTGCTCACATGCTGGGGCTCCTGGTCCCTTCCATCCTCGGAGCCAGCGACGGCCAGGCCTTCCCTCACCGCCTGACTCTGTCTCTGCTCCCGTTACCTCCTCGGCCTCTCCTGCGTCTATCGTTCATTTCTAAGGCCCCTCCTGATGACACCAGGCCCACCCAGAGAATGCAGGATGATCTCCCCACCTCAAGATCTTTAACTGCAAAGTCCCTCTAGCCACATAAGGGTAACATATTTACAGGTTCAGGGGACGAGGATGTGACAGTCTTGGAGGGGGCGGGGCACTATACGACCCCCAACACACGTATACACACGTAAAACCAGTGTTTTGAAAAACCACTGTTATGTACCGTTAAGAGTGGGCCCACCACAAGAACGATTTGGGAGTGGAAAGGGCGGCTAGGTAGGAGAGCTAGGATCTTATTTGCTAAATAAGAAATCAATGGGAAATATCTAAAATGGAAGGGTCAAAAATAGGCACATTCCTCAGAAACCTGAGCTGTAAAGTTGCTAGAAGAAAGAGCTCAAAGCGGTGGCCTCTGAGAAGAGGAAGAGGATGGGAGCCTCTCTGGTGAAGAGACACTGGGACCGCCTTCTTCAATGATATGCGTGTACTACTGTGAGGAAATAGAAGAGAAATTTTAGGAAGACAGAAGGGGGGATGGGAAGGCGGTCTTACCCCTCCCCCACTGCAACCTTCTGTTGGGTTCGGCTTCCATCCTCCTCTCTGAGCGCAGCTCAGCCCTTCCACCTCTGTCGCTCTATGAAACCATCACATCCCACAGCATAACCATGACCAGAGAACTCCTCACACCCACACAGAGTTCCATCACTGGCTACAGAAGTGGTACCTCCCCCCCTGCCCTGCCATCCCCTTCCCCTCACCAAACGTTGACTATCTTCCAGTAACATCACTTCCAGCAGGCGCAGCCCAGGCACGGGGTGCTGCCTCCCAAAAGGCATCTGTGCCTGTCACGGCTGCCTACGTCCCTAACCACGACGCTGGCTCACTCAACAGCCCACCTCAGCCAGAGACCCACCGTTCAGCCATGGCGGCCACGTCACCTGCCACGTCACCGCCCGCCCCCACCCCCGCCCCCACCACATTGTCCCCTACCCCCACCCACCCCCCACCATTCCCGCCTCCCCTCTCCAGGCGCAGATCATTCCAAATCTCCCCTCCAAGCATGCCCCAACCAGCCCTGACACTGTCACCCCACTGTGTCACCTCAACTAGGGCCTGCACAGAAGCAGTCTCTTCCAGAAGCAAAACCAGCATTCCCCCAAGCCTAAATCCTTGCTCCATCAGGAACATTCCTAACGTCCTCTCCCTAAGAGCCCCTTCGACGCCAGGGCAAGCCCTCCATCTGCCCTGCTGAGAACCAACCACATCACCATCTCTGTAGCGGACCCCCCTTCTCTCCCCGCATCTGAAGTCTGCTTTCCCCCTCGTGGACTTTGCTTGTTTCCAGCTGTCTGGGGGCCTTTCCCCTCCCCACCGGCCACAGTGGGGTGTCTTTGCTCTCACTCCACACCTCATCCCCTCACCCCACCCCACCCCACCCCACCCCACCCCCTCCCTCAGAGCGTGAGCACGTGACCGGGCAGGGCCAATCAGTCGCCTCCCGGGACCGGGTGGTGCAATGGAAAGGCTCAGGGGTAGGATGTGAGTCAGGAGCTGCTGCCCACAGGGGAGGGCTTGCCCGAGAACAAAAGGCTGAAGACAGAGGGATGGCAAACTGTGGTCACTGCCTGGGTCCCCGCAGCATCTCGCTGTACCCGAAGGCAGGGCATCTCTGAACCTCCAGGTCGTGGGAGCCTTTCTGTCCCTGGGGTCTGAGTGAGTCTGCGCCCCGCGGGTGACAGTCCTGACTCATATGCCAATGTCAGCCTCCCGAAGGGCTTCTACCTGCGTGGGTTCAAATCCTGACCTGTTTCCTCCATCAGCTGTGTGGCCTGGGGCAAGGCGGTGGCCCACAGCCTCAGTTTACTCAGCTGTAAAAGGGGGGGAGTGACAGGAGCCACTTCCCGGAGCTGTTGTGAGAATCTAAATGAAATGCATCGCACGTGCTTATAAGAGTGCCTGGCACGAAGAAAATACGCAATACATTCGAACAACTGTTAGTTCCTGACTAATCCAGCCCACAGTTTTCTCTCCTTTCTTGAAATCCCCCAAGTGCCTGTGAGTCTGCATCGCCCAAACAGGAGCTTGTACTTAGGAAGCTCCCACGATGTGCCAACTCCGGAGAACAGAGCTTTACGATGTCAACATCTCGTTGATCCTTACGCCTCACTCCGACCTTTTGAAGCGGGGACTACTTTTCCCGGGTTTCCCAGATGAGAAAAGGGAAGTATAGAGAGGTTAACAAAGCTGCCCAAGGTCAGGATTAAAGGGAACCAAATTCAAATCCAGGTCTGTTCTACCCTGAAGTCCAGAGTGTTCCATTCCATCATGTCCTCTTACAATTAACCTGTGACTGTTGCTTTGGGCATAGACTGGTCGGAAAGCAAAGTTTCTGGTTAGCCTCCCTTTCCTGCCTGTGTGCAGTGGGGACAGGGGTAGGGGTGGCAGTAAGCAGTGCAATCTTCTAATCATAGTATCTGGTGCCCTGCCCAACGAGTCCGTCATTCATTCAACTATTTGCTGAGTACCAGCCACGTGCCAGGCCCTTGCTTAGAGACATGCCCTGTCCCATTTCAGCCTCACAACAATCCTATGAAGTTTATAAAGCAGGTTCCCTTGGTAGTCCCACTTTTAATAGGAGAACCTGAAGCTGAGAGAGGTTTCTTGCCTCTCCGAGGCAGCACAGGGAGAAAGTTCCAGAGTAGGGCTATGAAACCAGGTCCATGGAACTCCAGAGGCCTCACAAATATGGCAGCACTCAGTCATGGATGAGCGCTAAGCATACACCCCAGATCCACCATTCATGCCCCTGCAGGGACACCAGCCCACAGATGACAGCGTCATAGCAGAATTTCCCACTTGAGCTTGGGAGGAGGAGCAAATGACTCCTGTAGATGACAGAAGGCAGGAGAGTAATCTTGTGCCCCATACCATCCAGGGTGGTGATAAGCTCTGGGGCTGGTGAGCTGAGGGCCAGTAGAAGGCTCAGGGGAGGAATCAGGGCTTCCTAGACAGAGATGTCTATCTGCCAAGTCTGTTCCCCACTATGACAGCCTCTCTTGGTCACAAGACTGGGCTGGATGTGTGGGGGGGGCTGGAGGGGGGGGATGAGTATCTCTCCTTTGGACTGCTCATTCTCTCTCAACACGAGTGAGATGCACATCATCATACCATTACTCTGTCTTCCAGAAACATCTCTCCCGTCCAAACCACCAGCTGCACATAGAATACCAAAAGCCATTGGCAACAGGCCAACAGTCCTGCCATCCTGTTGCCACTTCAAAGCCCATCTGTCTGGCTCTGGAGTCACAACACAATGACTTGTGGTTGTCACACCATCCTCGAGGCCAGGGTACCCCCAGCATGAGCTCTCATGATCACCCCAAGCTGCTGCCACTGTAGTGGCCACACGAGCAGAGAGGAGTTGAATCGGACTCTTCTGCTCATCTAATGGTTACCATGACACAGCCCCAAAAGCAAGGAGGAAAAAAAAAAAAAAAAAGATTTATACCCAAAATAGATGCTGGTAAGGATCTGAAGTTGTCCTTGGGCATTAAAAAGAGCCAGTACAGACTTCTAGAAAGGAGCATACAGTTCTGAGCATGGCAAGTCAGGAGAGGCCCTGTCGGGAGCCACACATGCTGGGACAGCCAGAGGGGTGTCCCGTGCCCCTGGAGCCGGGGACCCCGGGGGCCCAGGCTGAGAGTCTGTGTGAGAATCAGCCACGTGAACCCTGGCAGGGCTGCTGTTTGGGGCAGCCGTGAGAGTGGCTCAGATTCTGTCCCCCCCTCCCCAGGAGGTGGCCCATGGTCCACACCGGGCAGCTCCCAAGACTTTTCACTTACTTCCCCGATGACCCCCACATGTAGCCCTCCCACCCCATGTCTCTGAAACCCTCTAGGAATGCTGACCATCATGACCCCCACCACCATGGCTCCACTGGATGCTAAGTCAACAGACTGGCTTTTTTGGATCCCTATTCCACTGAACCAACAGACGGGAAGAAAAAAAAAAAAAAAAAAAAAAAGGAGTTACCCCACTGGTTTGGGTGATTGATCCTGGTTACCAAAGAGAAAGTGGGTTGCTGGTTCACAACAGAGGCAAGGAAGACCAAGTCTGAAATCCAGAGGATTCTCTCAATTATCTCTTAGAACTTCCATGCCCCAAAGTTAAGGTTAAGGGAAAACTTCAGGAACAGTGACAACAACAAAGACGACAGGCCAACCGGGGATTCAGATCCTCCGAGCATCTAAGTTTAGGTCACTCCACCAGGTCAGAGAAGCCTGGCCTGCTGAGGAGAGGAAATGTAGGGTGGACAGTAGGAGAAAGGAGCCGGACCGCAGATGTGGCCTTGCGAACAAATACAGAAAGGAGAACTGTAGTCGCTCTGACTATTTTCTACTTATTTGATACATACACATGTTTATTTGCACATGGTAACTGTTTTCTTGTTTTTCCTCCTTCTTCCCATTATTTCATACACCAGTTGTTGGAAATTAACTTTATAATTTAGTCTTTTTTTTTTTTTAAGGGCTCAAACTCACAACCCTGAGATCAAGAGTCGCATGTGCAGAGGAGCCTCGGTTGTACACGCGGTTAAGTGTCCCACTCTTGGTTTGGGATCAGGTTGTGATCTCAGGGTTAGGGGTCAGGCCCCGCATTGGGAATCTGTGCTCTGGGCTCTGTGGGATTTTCTCTCTTTCTCCCTCTCCTTCTGCCCCTCCTGCCCGTGCTCATTCTCTCTCTCTTTCAAATAAATAAATAAATCTTAAAAAAAAAAAAAAAAAAGTTGCACGCTCCACCGACTGAGCCAACCAGGCGCCCCTATCATTTAGTCCTTAGGTAAGAGGAGAATAGTCAGTGGGACTGTGATTGAATTCGAGAAGTTATTCATGTAGACAGCCGTTGATACAATGATTGCTAGGACTCTTCATCTGGGAAAAAGGGTGAGAACCTCAGTGAGAAAAACGGCTGCGTCTTGCTAGGTAGAAATACAGCTTATTTGGTAGTTACAAGGGGGCCCAAATGTGCGTGAAAGGTGCAAATGGAACTGTACAGCCCAAGGAGTAGACGGTGCCCCTAATCGATTTATTCATCCTTCATTTCCTGCTCAGTGAAAATGGAGCTAGGCCCTTGAAAGATTTCTCCTGGGCCAGCAGGTCTGGCGTCGCGCTCTGCCAGCAGAGGGGGATGGAGGGACACTGAAGAAAAGGGAGTCTCCTTTCCTAGACCCAGTGGGCTCTCCCGGAGGGCTCCAGCACCACACACAACTCCTCCAGCAGCCAGATCCTGCTGTCCCTGTGGCTCCCCTACGTCCCCCCCATGCCCAGTCCTGCCCCATCCAGCACCAGGCTCCTGTGGGGAGGGGCTCCTGCGGGGCCTGGCTTCTGCCGTGTGGGACCGCCAGCAGCATCACCCAACAATCCCCTTGAAGGGGGGTTTAGTGGCGACTGTGCCTCCAGCAAGATATTTCCTCATACACAGCCTTCCTTGGGACGCAAAGGATGGGCTTCCAGTGAGTTCTAGGGGCCAGGTTTCCAGCAAGGGTCTCAGCCCTGGGGGGGCCTCTTCCCTTTAGGGGCTGGTCTCAAAGTGCTGCTTCTAGATTCTCTGCTGTTTGTGTTACTGCTTACTAGCCCGATCTCTCATTACTCTCATCCCCTGTTGTAGTTAATAAGTCTTGATAGTGAACTTTTCCTGTTCAAATCACTATGTGGTTTCTGTCTTCTGAATGGGCCCGGACTGATACGGTCACCCACAGCCTCAAGGGGCCAATTTTCCATCCTCCCGGTCCTGGAGTTCAATTCCGCCTCCATGCCAGCCAACCACTGCCCTGCTTCCAGTACGTCCATCATCTCTCGAGTGCTACTGCTGAGCCCCAAGACACCCCTGCTTCTGGAGGTTCACAGAGCGGGGGATTCTCTGGCTCTCTCTCCCACCCACGCCTCCCCCTGGCTCCGTGCCCTTGACTCTCCCACCCCCGGCCCCCTCTGCTCTGTCTCGGCAAGTGCGCAGTGGACACCCTCAGGGGTCCCGCTGGACCTTCCGCTGCCCTCTAACTTCCCCTCTGCTGAGAAACTCAGGCTTCCAAGTCTACTTCGTGAACCTCTCCACTTGGCTGACCCGCAGTCACCTGAAATCCAATTCTGCGAGAACCAGATGCCTCCTGTCTCCTCTGGCTTCTCTCCCGCTGTGGAAGTGCCACCACCGTCCCCTCCACTGCCGAGCCCCCACCACCGAAGAGAACTGAGATTCCCCGTCCCCCGCCGCCGCCCCCACACTCCACGCAGCACCTGGTCCTCAGGCCTCCATCCGCCGTCTCCCCCCGGGGGAGGGACATGGGGCCTCTGCACCATGGGCCTTGCCCTTGGTGGTTATTCTACAACAAGGCTCCCAGCCTCTCGTACCTCTACCTCCCACCCCAGCCGCTCAGTAGATTCTCCACACATGGCTTTCTCAGTCAAAGCCTAGGATACCCGATGAAAATGTTCTAGAATTGATTGTGGGGACGATAGCACAACTGCGTGCAGGTACTGAAAAACATCAGATTGTACCTTTTAAATGGGTGAATTGTATGGTATATGAATTATAGCTCGATGAATTATAGCTCAATAAAGCTCAATAAAGCTCAATAAAACTGGGTGGCTCAGTTGGTTAAGCACTTGCCTTGGGCTCAGGTCATGCTCCCAGGGTTCTGGGATCGAGTCCCGTATATGGCTCCCTTCTCAGCAGGGAGCCTGCTTCTCCCTCTGCCTGCCGCTCCCCCTGCTTGTGCTCTCTATCTCTCTGACAGATAAATAAATAAAATCCTAAAAAAGAAATTTTTTTTTAAAAAACCACGATGCCAGGGATTTTCACGCACAGTAAAATCTAAACTCTGGCCCAGTCCTACAACAATCTCACTGCAGCATGAACCCCCCTTCATAGCTGACCCCCTCGTTCCAGGACCGGTCACTGTCCCTCCCCCAGCTTCTATCTTCCGCCCCCACACTTGTGACTACACTCACACCATTCTCTCTTCTGACGGGGCCCCTTCTCCCCACATCCCTCAGCACCCCCACTCCCATTACTTCTCCTCGACCACCCATCCAGGGGTCTTGAATCAGTTTCTGTTTGTGGTCATTTTGCTTCCCGTGTGTATATGCACGTGTCCGCTTTCCCAAACAGACGGGGTCAGAGTTCACATCTTGCACCTTGCGGGCCCCCCAAACGGCCGGCAGCTGTCTCCCGCTCCGGGTGCCCCTTGAGGCAGAGAGGACTGTGTGAGGTCACTCCCAGTGCTGCATGCCGAGAGTGACCCCCCACAAGCCCTATTCTAGGGTTGCTTAGCAGAGTCCCCCGAGGCACTGTGCCAATGGAAAGGCCTTCTTCGGGGGCTCTGGGCTCCTGCACCACCTTTCCCAAGCCAGGACAGCTCTCTCTCCCCACCTATGCTCATGCTTCTTCCACTCCTCCCAGATCAAGTGACACCAAGTGATCAGCCACCTGACCCCCTCCCAGGCCAAAACTAAGATGTCCCCCCAAAGGGTCCTCAGGTCCTGTTGGAGCACAGTCCCTCTCGAGCCACCGCTACATGGACCACCCACTGGTCACTGATCTGCTTTCTCCTCCCTCCGGCTCCACCTGAAACCAAACCTCTTGTGGAGGGGGTCGAGAGGATGAAGAAGAGCCCCAGATTCTGGGCAGCACCTCTCAGAATCACTAGCCGCTGGCCCAGCAGCCCCGGTGCCATTCGTTCCCCCACTCTGGCCCTAGACTCAGCCAGACTCCACCTTGAACCCCAAGCTCTGCCCCTCAGAGACGTGGGCTTTGGTTTCCCAATCTGCACAATGGAGTAACTAGAAGCCCCTACTTTATTAACCCATTTTAAGGTAGGAGAGAATCCGAGTGAGCCATTGAGCACAGTGCCTGGCACACAGTGGGCACTAAAGAAATGTTAAGTCTTTAAAAAAAGTATTATATGATTAATCAGGGCAAAAGGCCAGTGACGTGTCCTTAGGAAACCTAGACTCTGGCTTAAGACCACACCCACGAGTGGCTCTTGCTCACTGTGGCCTGACCTGGAGTCCCCTCTCGGGGCTCGAGCCCGAGTCTGCCACTAGTTCCCCAATCCGAGGTACCCAGCCACAAGAACGGGTTACCTCTTCACCAGAGCCCGGAATCTGTCACAGTGGCCACACACACACGTACACACAGATACACACAGACAGAGGCACATGCACATACAGATACACATGCGTGCATACACACAGCCAGATACAGACACACACAGACATGTGGAGACACACATGTAGACAGACATGTAGGCGTGCGCGCACACATACGCACACACTCTCCCACTCCAGGCACCCCCTGCCCACGTGTCATCCACTTCACCTACGCTCTGGGCCAAAGAGGCATTTGGAAACCAGCTTGGGAACCTCATAACCATTCATAACATTGTTCCGAGAGAAAACACAAAACATTGCCTGATAAACAAACATTTGCAATAGAATTCCTCCAAGAGCGAGGAATTGCCTGTGCTAGAAAACTAACAGAGCAAGAAGAGGAAAAAACCGCATAAACTTAGTTTGCCTCTGCAAAATTAATACCAATTACAAAAACATTTATGTGAACTGCTTACCATTTACACCTAATTACCATGCAGCACAATTATGCATACCGTTAAGGGCATGCCAGATTAATTATGCTGTACGTTTCATTTGATTACACCACCACACCCTCAGTCCATATAGGCCCAGCTTCCAGAGGGCTGCCCTTCCGACGGGAGAGACACGCAGGTCTGTACAAGAAGCACCGGGTTCCACCCTCAGGTGACAGCGGTCCCCACCCCAGCCCCTTACCCAGCGAGAGACAGCCTGACTCTGGCCCAGGCCTTCCTGCCGATATCACAGCCCCCCGGAGCCCGGGCCAGGAAGCCATCTTCCCAGCAGAGCCTCTTCCAGAAGGCAGCGATGCTCCAAAGGTCTCCCCCTGGGCAGGGCTGCATGTCCGCGGGGGTGGGGGCAGGGGCAGGAGATAGCCAATGGTCACCATGTATGCCCGCTAACGAGGAAGCTGGCCTCACTGTCCAGACAGGGTCACCCCAAGCTCATCTCCCAGACCCCACCAGAGCTCAGGCCCCCTCTCCCTGGCACTCCCAGGCAGCTCCTGGGGTAGGTCCCAGTCCTGCTCCTCCCGGGCCCGGCACAGTGTGGAGCCTCTCCCTCCCTCACCCTCTGCTCTCCACAGAGCTGTGGACAGTTCTGTCCCCTCTTTATCACAGAGAAAAGGAACCGACTCCCCTGATTTCCATGTCGCCCACTAGATGCTTCTCAAATACCCCGGGCGGACCCAGGCTTGAGAGTCCATGGAGCGTGTCCCCCAGGACAGGGAAGTCCTCCCAACTGACTGAGGAGACAGGTGGGACAGTCCTCCCAGAGGCAAAGACCAAGAAGCAGCTCAAAAGACGAGACAGAGAAAGAAGGGGCACGCACGTGTGTGCCTCCTCAGCACCAGAAGGGACCGTGCGCCGCTGTTAATTCCCAAACACCTGTGAGGTCCACCGCATAAGGATTCTTCTAAAAGATGGGTGACATAGAAAGTGTGACGAGTGCCATCAAATACCCAGGTTTAGTGCAAGAAGCAGTGTTTCAAACAAGCAAACCCAAGCCTGCTAGGTTGCCTCCACTTTGCAGATGGTAAAACCGAGGCCAAGGAGGGAGGTGTGCGTGATCCACCCAAGGGTGCGGCCAGGAGGTGGCAGGGCCAAGGTGAGACCCCTGTCTGTCCAGGACTGGGCCTGGTGGCTCTGGCACGCTGCCACACTCTGCCTCTTCCTTCAGTGGTGCTAACCCAGCTCGAATCACTTTTCTAGAAGTTCTTCGGAAATGGCCCTTCCCGTGACATACAGAAGGCTCACCTCTATTTTAGAGAAAGTTTTTGTTTGTTTCTTTTATTTGCTTCCCAAAACTGCTGTCCCCAGCCTATCCCCAAGTATCCCGGCAGGCCTACCTCTGAAGGGAGGGTGGACGCCAGCTTTGCAATTGACATACTGTTTTCAGGGCGACAGGGCTCACCCCGGGTCCTGCAGCCAGGGAGCCCAGCGACAGAGACTAGACCTTGAGGCTCATCTTACTTTTTTTTTTTTTTTTAAGATTTTATTTATTTATTTGCTTGAGAGACCAAGAGCAGGGGGAGGGACAGAGGCCGAAGCAGACTCCCCGCTGAGCAGGGAGCCCGAGGCCAGCTGGGGCTGAATCCCAAGACCCTGGGACCAGGACCTAAGCCTCAGGCAGGCAGACACTTAACCTTAACCGCAGAGCTACCCAGGCGCCCCGAGGCTCATCTTCTGAGGGGCTCCTGAGAAGTGCGAGGCCCCGTTCGGAGCCCCAAACATCAGGAATTTCTCCACCCACCCCGCTACTTCCCTCCTCAAAAGTCTGCAGGGGTGGCTACTTTTACGGAAGAAAATGTGCCGGCCCTTTTAATCCGTCATGCTGCACTGGGGCTCACACTGGGCCCCCCAACTGCAGTCCCTTCCCCCACGTGACGCACCCCCAGGGCCCTCCCAGACTACCCCCACCTGTGCCTCTCAGTGGCTGCCACCTCCACCCGCACAGCTGGCCAGGGGACATCGCCCAGCCGCTCCTGCCAGCTCTGCTCCCGAAATGCCTCACGATGGACCCCGCCTCCATGCCCCGCTGCTGCTCCCCCTCTGCCTAGGCTCCCTCCCCCCATCCTTTTGTCCAGTCTCTGCCCAGAGGCCCCTAGGTGCTCTCTCAGATGGAAATACGGCCGGCCACCGGCTGGTTACTCCAACCCCAACATCTCCATAGGCTACATCCCCTACATCTCATCCTTCCAGGGTCCAGCTCCAGCCCCGACATCCCATCAGGTCAGAAAATGCCCTTGACACCCCCCCCGCCCCCCGGCTTACTGCTCCCTGCCCTTTGACACCCTGCTCTAGCACGGCCTCTGTCATTAGGTCACTGTCGAATCACTGTGTTGTACACCTGAAGCTCATTTCATAGAATAGGCCAACTAAATTTCAGTTTAAAAAAAAAGTTCTTCCTGATTTTCTTTCTTCTCTGAATGTGACTTCCCTTCTCTGAGCGCCCGCGGTGCCCCGAGCTCTCTCCAGCAGCCTGTATTCTAGCACTCGCCCTGGTCAGCTGCATCGCACTGTGGGCCTGGAGACTGGCTCCGTCTCTTTTGTCTTTGTGGCCAGTGCCTGGCACACAGTAGGGCTGGGAGAAATGAACAGATGAACATTATTTGAGGCTTTGAAGCAGGGGACCTCTGAACAGAAACCCGAGAGATCCCAAGCCTGCCAAGGTGGGGCCCTGGCCGCTCGCTCCGCTGAACCCAGCTCTCCTGGAGTCTGGGCTGTGTTGAGGGTGTTGACAGGAAAAAAACCAAAGCAGCAACTGCCCGGCCCCACTGGGTTTCCCGGCTGAGTCTCTGGTACCAGGCGGGCCCTCAGGCCACCACCAGATGGGTGGGGAGCCGGGCTGAGAGACGATGGCAATAGGCACCACATTGTTGCTGGTCATAAAGCCATTAGGACCCATCGCTCTGTGCCAGCTGCTGGGTCCCTGTGGTCTAGACCCTCCCGGGCCTCCAGGCCAGGAGCAGAGCCGGCCCTGCCAGTAGGCCCAGACCCAGCAGAGACGTCACCGTCTGCTCTGGGCCCAAAGAGACCAGAGGCCTACGAGAAAGAGGAGGCCTAGGACTTAGGGGACCAGCGCGGTCCCCAGTGGGCATGGACTCTAACAAGACTGAAGTCTGTGCACCCAGAGGAAAGGCCTGGCTATCAGGTGATCTGGGCCTGAGGGCTCACAGACCAACCATCTGAATCCTGACTTTCCCGAGGCCCTGAGGCCCCCACAGAGAGGATGACAGACAATATTTGTAGGGGCTGACGGAGCAACGGGGCCTTCGCGGGGGGTCGTCTTGCCCGGTCCCCACAGAAGCCCTTATGCAGCTCTCTGGTGACGCCACTTAAAGAAAAGGAACCCCTACCTCCTGGCCACCTACTGTGTGCTGGGGTCAGCAGCAGGTGCTTCAGACAGTGTTGCGGTTGAATCGGGCAACCCGGGGGAGAGGCTGAGGCCCTCCCTACACCCGGATGCTGGGCCTGCGGCATGAGGACACAGGGACACGTCGGGCCCACGCTAACTGTGGGCTAGGAGTGCTAAGAAGTGCATCAAGGTCTGCCAGCTGCCCTGCCTGCCAATCTCCTCTTGGCCCAGCACCTCTGTCCCCTGCTGGCTGGGGGCTATAGGGGCCCCGGGGGGGGGGGCGGGGCGGGGGGGGGGGAGCTGCGGTGCAGAGGGACCTGCTCTGTGCTTGCTTGCACGGTACCATATTTATGCTCCTGCCTTAATCCAGGGTGGGGCAGAGACAGACAAGGACACATACTCTTTCTCGTGTCATGTTAAAGGGGCAGCCTCAGAGGGGAAAACAGACTCCAAGAGGGCACCCATGGGTGGGGGTTGGCGCTGGGGGAGGGGCTGTTCATGGGGAAGGTGGAGGCTGTTGCCAAGCAACAGGCAGAGGAATTTGTAGCTGCCTTTTCTCACCTCTCCACCCTGTCCCCTGGGTCACTGCCACCCACTCGTGGGCCTCCCGATCACAGAGCTGGGCGCAGCTTGAGCCCACATGCCAGAGGAGCTCCCCAGAACCCTTTCCATCCCTTCTGGGGGCCTCCTGAAGTCCCACTCTGCCCTCCCTGCGTGCGGCTCCTCACGCTGTTCCTTCTGTGCGGGGCTGGGTCGCCTGAGCTCCACCCTGGGACCCGGCCCTGGTTATACCTCCCAGGGAACCATTTGGACCACAAGAACAGGCAGATCGAAGCCTTCTGTGAAGACCCTCAATGATCTGTTTCCCATCCTGGGTGAACTGAGAGTTCAAGTTGCCGTCCGACAAAGCTAACTTGGCGTACTGGCTCTGGCACGGACGGGTACTCAGCCAGCTGCCTATTTTCCACTCGCCTCCTTAGCCCCAGCCTTTGCTCAGAGCATCCATACTATTCCTCCCCACAGGCCTCCCGGGAAGGACAGGGACCTAGTGGCCCTACCCTTTACTGTCAGTCTCCAAGCTCCTTTCTTATCCATTATAAAAAAGAGTCGAACTTCCAGTCCTAGCATGACTCAAATCTTTTTCCCATTCTTATCCAGAAGCTTTAAAAAGTGTGGTTTTATTTATTTTTGTTGTTGTCATTAAGAAAGGAACACATGTGCATTGACATTTTTTCAAAGATTACAAAAATGTATAAAGTATATCAAGTAAAAAGGCCAAGGCTTTCTTGACAGGTCGGCTGTGTATCCTCCCAGAGCGACTTTTTCTGTCCGTGTATATTTGTATTTATTTTAAAGGACTTTACAAAAACAAGATTATGCTCTGCACACTGCTTTTGTGGGCTACCCAACACCACACCATGGACATTTAACACATCAGAATAGACACGCTTACTACCACACTTCACAGGCTTGGGGAAATCTCAATAGATTTCCCTCTATCCACAAATGTATTTATCCTTTCAGAATCTCTAAAATTAATCACACAGGACCATTCCCTCAAGAAGCCCCTTCCCAACAGGTTCTGTTTGCTGGAGTGTTCGAGGATCCCACCTACCGGGCCGAGGCCCTCACCTGCCTCTCTCAGGGTCCTCTGGGGAACCTCTGGGGGCGGGGGGGGGGGCCACTTCCAGAGCACCAGCCTCCCAGCCTCGCAGTCCAAGCTTTCCCTGACATTCACCATGACATGGCCCGGTCCAATCCAGGGCTCCGTAAACCACAGATCTGACCTCACCGTCCCGTAACGTCTCTTCTCCGCATCTTTTAACCTGTTCGAGTAAGGACCACTGGAACACAGGGATCTAGGTAATCTGTTCGGTCCAGAACATCCGCACCAACCCCCAGATCCATCTAATTAGAGCAGGAGTCAGAACACCCAAGTTCTGACCCTCCTCTTACCAGCTGGGAGAGATGGTCCTCTGTCCCCTCGGTGTACCCAGACAGGGCGGCTAACAACCGGCTCAGAATAAAAATGACCTTGACATTTGAAACAGAAACGGAGATCAATAGGGATGACAGTGAGCAGGGCCATGACCGCAGGAAAGAGAAAATAGGAACCTGGGTATAGAAGTAAATAAGGCTGGGAAGTCTTAGGGGTCAGAGGGAACCTCAGCAGGACAGGAGTGGACCACGCTGAGCTATGGCTAAAAAAAAAAAAATTCCACTCCCTGCCGGGATTCAGTTAGGAAAGCCCCAGACGTCTGCACCTCCTCCCCCGCCGCTGTCCTCCAGACAGGCCAGGCCTGGATGTGATCAGCAAGGGAGATGTGGCCTGGAGGGCCCTGACTAGAGCTGTCCTTGCTGGGGGCTGCCAGGCACCTGCAGCCCCGCCTGGGGCACATCCTCTCCAAACCAGGGGCTCAGTTCAGCTGCGTGTGGCAGAGGGAGACCGGAGGGAAGGGCAGAGCCAGCTCCGGCAGCCTCCATTTCCCTCCTGCTCGCAGCCCCTTGGAAGAATGTTCTGGACGTCGGGGCACCTCAGCCTGGGTGAGGGGAAGCAATGGGAGACCAAGCCGAGGACCCTTCTCCTCCCCATTCCGCCACAGTTGCTGTCACTGGCTGGTATTCCCCTTAACCGCTACAGCCCCTGCCACAGCCCCCTCCACCCCACACACCCCCCCACCACGCCCCAGGGTTGTGTGATTTAAATATGCTCTATTTCCCTCCACGCTGAGCTCTTAAGCACTGGAGAGTCTACAGAATATAAAGGGACCATGAAGCACCTACACCAGATGAGCTGGGGGGGAGGGCGCCCTCCCCTGCCCTCACTTTCATCCCCCTGGCTTCTCTCCACCCCGAGAAGCCACTACAAGCAGGGTTCAATACGATTGTCCACAGGACAAGCAGGAGCTACGGAGCACAGGGACCAGTCGATGTGGGGCCTCAGCCTGGCCCCCAGCACCCCCAGGGCCCCCCTCCACCGCCTAGCATCTCCTCCACATTCCAGCCACCCCATCCCCCACAGCCTGGTCTCCTCCCCTCAGCCTGAAAGCCCCACTTCACTGCTTTAAGGCCCACCTTCGGTACCACCTCTTCCAAGAAGCCTTCCCTGATCCCCTCAGTTCCTTATGACCGTACTGTCCTTTGAGCACTTCATTTCTCCCTCTCCTGTGACTTCGGTCTATGGTCATTCATCAGCGGGGTTCATCCTAAACTCACTCCGTGTCCCCTCAAATCCCAGCACAGGGCCTTGCCCACAGGAAATGCTCGGAAAGCACACATGGGACCAAAGAAAGAGCTGGAACTGTGAAGTGAGGGATTTAAGGTGAGTACACAGACAACCTGTTCGCAGTGTCACTGCAGGGCCACCCGTTACACTCCCAGAACCAACTGCCAGGTGGCACTGAGGAGCCCTCTCCCTCTGGAGCTCTGTCAGGCAGGATCAGCACTTTCCTCTGCTGTCCAAGATGGTGCAGAAGAGGCAGGAAGACGGACCAGACTTCTGAACGCACTTCCCGCAGCACCGGTCCACCCACGCTGCCCAGACACTGAGCACGGACACTCCGCTGTGGGACCAATGCACACTGTCCCCGCGAATCCTCACGACAACCTTAAGCACAGCGGCGTCTTATTTCCACGGTACAGGTGAGGAAACTGAGGCACAGAGCAATGAAGTTAGCTGTCCCTGATCTCACGGCAGGGAAGTGGCTGACTCCAGGGCCCTCACTTCGACTGCCTCGAAACGGGCTCATGTCTAAGCAAGTCACCTCTCTCCCCACGGCGCCGCACACCGTGTACAGAGAAGTCTCCACACACACGCGTACACCACACCCTGTCTTGCCCACAACACTCAGCCAAGTGGAGGCAGCCTTGAACACACACACACACACACATGCACGCACACACACACATTTCCGACACTTCATGGGGTCTGAGACTCGGATTTGGTTTTGGGTTTTTTTGTTTTTTTTTTTTTTAAGGGAAAAATAGTCAAAGAGAGACCTGACTGAAAACAAGCCCTCAAAATTTTGGGGGAAAGGAATCTGGCACCTTAATTTACCATGAAAGCCTTCAAAGGCAGGAAAACGCAGGCCCACGGAGATGCCCAGCCTCAAAGGGCGGGTGAGGGCTCCTGACTGCCTCTACCCCCTGTTACACATCGAGTGGAAGTGGAAACAATTCCCAAGGGCCACACCTCACACCCCGCACCCCACACGCAGTCAGGGACTCCAGGTCCGCACAAGCAGCAGGAAGGACTGGGGAAAGGCAGGATGGGCTCTTCTGGCCTCAGGGTCTGGATAGTACTCCCAACCCCCGCCTGGCCCCACACCCAAATAGCCCCCAACTCAGCTCCACGTGTCCTCAGCGCTCACAGTTCTCTTTTAAGCCTAAATTCTAAGGCTCCGATACTAATGGTAACATTTCAGGCCCAGCGATGGTCTATTCTTAACGTACCCATTAGGGAGCAGCTAAGACTCCTCTGAGTTCCCTATATGCTTCCCAACAAAAGGAGCCTTGCCTGGCCACCGCCAGGGAGAGGGCAGGGACCAAAACCACAGAAGCGTAGCAAGCTGCCCCGCCGTTCGGCATTCAAGGAGGTCCCACTAAATGTCGGATGGGTGACCCAGAGGCAGCCAAGTCCTTGTCCTGCGGAGACCACAGGCTTATGGGAGAGAGCAGGAGCAGGGCACAGTTAAGTTCCCCAGGGGCCAAGTCACCCTAGGCAAGTATTTTTTAGTTTGTCCTGCATTTCTTGAAGCCATTTCCAGAGGACCATTGGCAGTGATTTGTGACTGTGATAGGAAAATAGCCACAAGGGACTCGAGAGCATATTGTGAATTGGACTCGGGGGGAAAAAAACCTCAGAAATTATGGACACACATGGATTTACATGGAAGCCTACAGAAGGACACAAAGCCTATGAAGGTTTACCGGGGAAGCTGAATTTTTACTCTCTGTGCGGTCACCTGTGACAAACCTCGTCCCTGCAGTGTCCCCACCCCTCATGCCACCTTTTCCTTTCCAAGGCCCATCCCCCAGGAGGCCTTGCACTCTCAGACCTCCTCTCCTTGGAAGCCTTTCCGGATTACGGCTGTGTGGTGAAAACAGACCACCCCGCCCCCATTCCTGGGTCTGAAATTCCACCACTAGAATCAGAGCCATAGAATTTCAAAGTTGGAATGGACCTCCAAGCTCCAGTCCAACCCCCACCCCACAGAGGAATCCTGTCCGCAGACACCCTGACAGATGACAGTCCGGGTCGTCCTCTCCAGGGCTCGGGGGCAGCCCTTGCACGATGCACAGGCAGTCCTCAATTCAACAAGAAATTCACCTTTCTAAGGACAACCTCCCATGGCAGCCTCCCCCCTGCAACAGGGGGTGGAGTGTGTGGGGGGGGGGGGACAAGGAGAGCCGGGTCAGCCTGGGCCTGGGGTTATGCATTTGAGGAGTAGCTATAGACAAGTTCCAAGCAGCTGGAGGGCAGAGAGGGAGCCAGGGCCCAAAGAAGTGGGGCCGGGAAGGGCGGCGGGCAGGTAGATGCCAGCCCCGAAGCCCGAGTTGGTGCAGCACAGGTACGTACACAGGTGCAGACTCACTCTTCCGCGGAGTTGCCTGTCAAACAGCCCAACCAGGCTCTCCTCTGTGGGACCTGGAGGCAGAGGGGGGCCACCTTGCCCCAGAAACCCAGCAGGAACTCCTGACAACCCCAGCCTCCCAAAGCCAGGCAGCTCAGGAATCCACCAGAAGATGATAGCCCCTGCCAGCACGGAGGACAGCCTGAAGAGGGTCCCTCCGCCTAACAGCTGGGCTCCCCAGATCCCACAGGCCAGTCCTAACACTCCAGCAACGCCTAAGGAGAAAAGCTTCCCTGGCTGCAGCTGTCACATCTGCCTGGAAGGGAGGAGGCACAGCAGAGCAGCACCTGATCCCAGGATCCCCTCGCAGCCGGCCGGCCCAGGAGGCTGGAGGCCGGTTCAGCCGCTGGCAGCGCAGGGTGAAACATGAAGACCGAACCGTCCCCCAGGGATGCTGATGGCAGTCTCTGGGCATGGCAGCGAGGGGCAAGCTGGGTCACAGGGCAGAGGGCGCGTCTCGCCCAGGCTCCTGTCCCTGCTGGTTTGAGAGGGGGCGCGTGGAGTGGTTCTGGGAGCGCCCCCACTACCTCCCCGCCGCCCTGCCTCCCCCGCCCTGAGGTCGGAGCTGCCCAGCTGGGTGCTGGACGCCATCTTGGGTCAAGGTGCAGCCACGGGGGTGCTCCCCTCAGGAGCAGGGGAAGAAAGCCCCCGAGAGTCGGCTAGCCCCCACTCCCCAACCAGGGCAAGACCTACTCAACTGGCTTTGAGGTAGAGAGAGGTGGAAGGACGTTGGGGATGGAGAGAAAAGTGGGAAATAATAGAGTGGGGTGGAAGGGGAGTGGGTGCCCCCAAGAAGGGAGGTTCCAGGAAAGCGAAATGCAGTTTGGCAGCCGGAGGGCCGCGGGCCCCAGCGATGGGGGGCTGGGGGAGGCCGGGGGCGGGCCCTGGACCCACGCCAGCTCGGTCCGCGCCGAGGGGGAGGGAGGGCAGGGCGGCCTGGGGGAGGGGAGCTGGGGTGAGGGCGGGACACGGACCGCGGCCGCCTGCGCCTCCGAAGCTCGGGGTCTCCTGGGGCGCGGGGCCGCGGGGCCGAAGACCCCGATCTGCAGCCTCTGCGAGGCCTCGTCCTTCACTGTGCAGATGCGAAGCTTTCAAGGACACGTCTGCACCGGCCCAGCGGGGGTGCGTGTGCGTGAGTGTGTCCGCGTGCGTGTGAGTGTGTACGACTGGGGGTGCTGCTGCAGGGGGCGACCCCAGGTGCTCCCACCCGCGCCGCTCCCGGCCCTGGCCCTGGCCCGCAGCTCCCATCCCCGCGTTTTCCGGCCCCCGCGGCCCCGGCCCGGGATCTTCACCCGCCCCCGCCCCGCCCCCACACTGCGGCGCCACCACCACCGCCACCGCCGCCGCCGCCGCCCCGGCTCCCACGGCCCGCGGCGGGGGCAGGGAGGAGCCAGGCACGACGTCCCCCCCCTCGCGCCGCCCGGCCCTCCGCGGGGAGGTGTGCCCCCCAAGTGGCACTCTCCCCACCCCCGCCGCCCCTCCCAGATCCGCTGGCACCCCGCACCCCCAGCCACAGGTGGCCGGAGGAGGATCGCTGCGCAGCGCTCCCCGGCCCGGCCCCCGGATCACCCCTCGGCCCGCCCCCGGGGGCCTCCCGGGTCCCCCGCCCCGCCGGGCCGAGGAGGGCCGGGAGCCGGGGGGAGGGGCGGGGGGCCGGGTCGTGCCAGGCTGCCATTTTCTGCCGCCGCCGCGGAGCCTGCGCGGGGCCCGGCCCCCGCCCCCTCCCCCGCTCCCTGCGGGCCGCGGCGGGAGCCGATCATTCCGGGTCGGGGTCCGCGCCCTCCAGCGCCCCGGCCGCAGGCCCCAGGCGGGGCCCCGGGGCGGGGGCAGGGCCCGGAAGGCGGGGGCGGCCAGGCCGGGGCCCCTGCGGCAGCGCCGAGCCGGGCACCGCGACCGAGGCCGGCGGTGGAGGGGGCCCCCCGCGGCATTGTATAGACTTGAACTTGAGCCCGGAGCCGGGCGGGGGCGGGGAGGGGGCTCCGCGCCGGGAGCGGGCGGGACGGGAGGGGGCGCCTGCCGAGCCCGCGGGGACATAAACAAACCCTCAAATCCCCCGCGCCGCCCTGGCCAGCCCGGCCCGCCGTCCCCGCCCGCAGCCCTGGCCCCGCGAGCGCCCGGCGCCGAGTTGCAGGGGTCCAGGAGCGTGCCCCGAGCTGGGCACTGCCCGCCGCTGTGCCCCCCGCCCGGCCTCCCCTCCTCCCTGCCCGCCTCCGGGCCGGCCTCCCGGGCCGCCAGCAGCGGCGCTCATTACCGTGTGGCCGGTGGGGTCGGGCCGGCCCGGCTGCGCGCCCTGGTGCCGCGGCGCCGCGTCCCGGCTCGTCCTCTGCTCTCGCCGCCGCCGCCGCCGCCCGCGCGCCCTCCCTCCCTCCCGGCCCGCCTGCCTGCCTCGCTCGCTCCCTCCCTCCGCTCGCTGTCGCGCTCCCTCTCTCCGCCTCCTCTGCCGGGTCCCCCCCTCCCACCCCTTCTCTCCGCCTTCCTCCTTCCCTCCCTCCGGCCGCCCGCGGGCCCAGGCCTCCGCCCGCTGCTCGCCCCCCGCGGCCGCGCTGGCCCCGGCCCCGGCGCTGCGGAGCCGGCCCGGGAGGCAGCGCCGACTGGGGGGCCCCGGGGCGCCGCGGCGGTAGCGGCCTGGGCGCGCGGCCGGTCCTAGCGCCCTCGGTCCGACTTCCCGGCCCCTACGGCCCCGCCGGGGGGTCTCCGCACGCTGCGAGACGGAGGGCCGGACCCCGCATGGCCACGACCCTGCGCGGGGCCTGGGCACCCCGCCGCGGTCGCGTTCCGGACCACTCCGCCGGGGGCCTGGCTGCAGCCCTCCCACCCCCCAGCCCCACGCCCCCGCGGGGCGCCCCGCTACCTGGCGCTGCCTCTTCTCTGGGTCCCCGCATCCAGCACTGGCCGTAGGGACAGCGGCCCCTCCTCTCCCCCGGCCGGTGTCAAGTGCCTCCCCCCCAGCAGCCCGCGGAGCCCCCGGCGGCCTTCACCCTGCAGTTCTCCCGACCTCCACCAGAGCCCACTGCACTCTGCCTGCCTCAGCACTGGGGCTGGGGACAGCAGCCGGCCCATCCGCACCGCAATCCCCACCCGACCGGCCACCCCCGCCAGGTGCGGCCGAGCGGAGGCCAGCCCACTCAACAGGGCCAAGGTCGAGGCGCCAGGTCCGCCCGGGCGGTCCTGGAGGCTCGGGCACCTCTACAGGATGAATCCCCTCAGAGGGGGTGAGCTCCCCGTACCTTGAAGTGTCCAAGTAGAGTTGAGTGCCCTCAATTGGACAGTGGAAGACTGAAAGACTTCATGGGGTGGGAGGTTGAACTAAATGACATTGAAGATCCCTTCCAGCTCGGAGATCCTGTGCACACCTACACTCCACCCTCGCGCTTACTCACCCCTCTCCCGCGGGGGTTGTTCTCATTTCCCAGAGAGTTCTCCGGGCTCCAGGTGTCTGACTTGGGGGCATCTTTGTCTACTCCTGTCAGCACAGCCACCCTCTGCTCATCACTTTCCTGACTGCTACCTCTAGGGCTTAGTACTGGACCCCCTGACCCCCCCCCCCAGCCCAGCTCTCCACTTCTGCCTGTGCCTCCACCAGCCTCTCCTACTGTAAACCCCCAGTCCACCCCCTTGAGCTACATGGCAGTGCCCTGAGCTCTCTGACCCAGGACACTGAGGGTTCCCTTCCCCTGGCACCCACCATCCCACTTGTGGGCCGGGGGGGGGGGCTCCCAAAGACCCGCATTGAGGCCCTCACAGCTGACACCAGTCCTACTTTTCCATTCTTCCCCCACCAGCTTTGAGGGCACAGGAACAGTTACCTAACTGTGACACGGTGCCCAACTTTCATCCAAGAGGGTTTCCTGCCAGAAGCTCACTAATGCTCCCAGATCCTCCAGTCTTCCCCACTCCCTAGCCTCAAGGTCAGAGGCCGCTCTCGACACAATTGTCCTTGCCTTTTTCAGTGTCACCCTCACTCAAGTGGTCACCCCATGCTGTTGATAACAGGCCCTGCTCAGAGACTCGTGCTGTTTCTCCCATGAGGACAAGAGCCACAACTGTAGCTTGGCACTTGGTGTCCAGTAGGTTCTCAGTAAGCATCTGTTGAATGAATGCGTGCACGGCAGGCTCCCTGCTGCTTTGCTCTCCATATCAAGCTGGGCATCCGCAGATACTCTAAAACATGGCCAAGGGGAAGACCGCGTTTAGAAAGATGGCGCGGTACCTCTCCCTTCCTCAAGGGCTTATATAATATTGCTCCCAAATAGCAGCGCCTGTTTCCTGGGTGCCTCCTGTGCGCCAGGCACCGGACTTGGCACATTTCCCTTAGTCCTTGCCAAACTTATGTGGTAGTTTATATTATCCTCCCTCTACAAATGAAGAAACTGAGGCTTAGTCAAAGCCACCCAGTTGGGGAAATCGCAGAACCAGGATTCCAAAGCGTGCTTCATCTGACCCCGAAATCACCACATCGCACTTTTAAGACATTACAAGCTGAAATGCTCAGGATCAAGAAGGGCAAATGGAAGTTTCTACTGAGTAGAACTATTTATGAGGAAGTCATTGGAGGTCATAATGTGTGTGACCTTGGGTATCTGTGCTGCTGAGGTCAAGAGACCCAAGGTGACTATGTTAGAGGGGGGTTGAGTCCAGTGAGAGGCAACCATGTGGCTTCAGGGTTGGTTCCAGAACCCGGCTCTGATGAGGCTCCGATTGATTTAGCCTCTGTGCTCCTGTACCCCCTTCCTTCCGTGGCCTAACCAGAATCCTGGGTGCTCCTAGACGCTCCAGAGCAAGGGGCAGTGTCAGTCAGGCTATGCTAGGTTGTCCTGCAATAGCAAACAATCCCAAGTTTTCGTGACTTAAAATCATGGAAGTTCTGTGGAAAATAGTATGGTGGTTCCTCACAAAAATTACACATAGAATTACCATACGACCCCGTAATTCCACTTCCCTGTATAGATCCGAAGGAACAGAAATCAGAGACTCTCACGATCTCTGCTTTTTGTACGCCAGTGTTCACAGCAGTATTTTTCGCAATAGCCAAAAGGGGGAGACAACCCAGATGTCCATAAGTAGACGAACAGAAAAACGAAATGTGGCGTACACATACAGTGGAATATTATTCAGCCTTAAAAGGGAAGGAAGTTCTGAAAGCTGCTGTAACACGGATCCACCTTGAAGACATTCTGCTAAGCAAAGTAAGTCAGCCGCAAGAGGACGAATATTGTGTGATTCCACCTACGCAAGGTACATAGCGTAGTCGAATTCATAGACAAAGGAGAAGAGTAGCTGCCAGGGACTGGGGGGCGGGGGGTGGGTGTGAGGAGTGGGAAGTTCGTGTTTAGTAGGTACAGAGCTTACACTGGGTACAGTTGGGAAAGACAAAAAGAGCTCTGGAGGTGGATGTTGGTGAGGGTTGCACAATATATGAGCGTACTTACTGCCTTCGAACTCTACACTTAAAAATGGTTAAGATGGCAATTTTATGTTACACCTATTTTACCACCAAAAAAAAAAAGAGCATGGCACAGCTATAAATTAAATCTATTGAATCCACTATAAAAAACCATAAAGTTTCTTCAGCTCCTGCTACGTATCTGTGGCAAGTCTGCAGACGGGTGGAGCTCGTGGAATATTCTGGGACCCTGGCTGACAGAAGAGCCGGCCTGGCAAGGAGAGCCCTGGAGGGTATCACACTGACACAGCCTTTCGTCCCTCGTTGGCCGGAACCAGCCGTGCAGCTCCATTCCGCTGTAGGATCCAGGAAGTAAACAGAACCGAGGAACTCAAAGCAGGGACAACCAGACATATTTAGCACCCATGATTGCCACAGGAGCCCCTTCAACTCCTTCCCCGACAGCATGTTCCTCTAACATTGTCCACCGGGAAGCTCAGCGGAAGGCTGGGTTCCCACACTTCTGACTCAGATGAGACTCTACCCTTGGCCCCCGCACTCTGCTAGACCTTATGTCCTCTCCGTCAGTCGGCTTCTGAAACCATTCCACCTGCCTGTCTCTGCTGCAGCCCTCCCTGATGTCCAGACCTGGCTCACCTACCATCCCGCTGGTGATGTCAGCCCCACAGTGACTCACCACTTGGGTCATCTTAATATCCATGGCTCGTCACACCCACCAGGAGAGCTGCATCACGGACCACTCTCCACGTTAAGTTCTTCATCTCTACCAAATGGTGATACTTCCACCTACCTTCCATGTGGCTTGTTATATTCGTCAAGACTCTCAGTCACATGGGACAGAATCCCAGCCTAAACTAGATTTTAAACAAAGGGATTCAGCAGTTTAGAGTTTAGATAATTGGGAAGCCCTGGGTTGGAGATTCAGGATTAGGTAGATCCAAGGACTCAAATGCTAGCTCCCAAGTTCATGGTCTCCATGACTCTTGTCTGCTCCCCATTGTGATGGCCTTTCTCTCCTCCTTGAAACAGATTCCAAGATGGTGGATGGCAGTCTCAGGCGCACCTTCTCCCAGCTTAGAGTCCCAGTGGAAGAGCATTGTTTTCTTTCCCCTCAGGAAGTGCCCTAAAACTTCTAGGACATGAAGCTCCACATCCTATAGCAACATCCCCACCCCTGCATTGAGCCTCAGGGTCTGAACCCCATAACTATTCTGTTTTGTTTTTCATGGTCACCCTCACTCAAGGGGCCGTGCCCAGCAGAAAAGTTCCAAGGGTCACTTCAGTTGTTCTGGCCCACTATGACCCGGGTTCTACACCCAGTAGGACAGCATGAGTCACACGTCCATCCCCATAAGTGAATGTGAGAGGTGACTCTGGCCCGAGACAGATCCAGCCGGAAACCCATGGAATAAGAGAAGAATTGTCCCCCAGAGCAAGGGCTGCTGGGCAGACACACAGCTGCCCAGCATCCACACACACCTTCTTTCCTTGTGGACGCACTTTCGAAACGCTCGGCGTACCTGATGGAGATGGTGGTTGCCCCCCACTGCACATGTGCTACCCGCCACCGAATGGTACGTTTTTGCATGATTAATGTTATGGGAATTTCACCTCAATAAAAAATATATTTCAAGATGTTCTTACTAAAATGAAGAACCCACGCCATCTACAACTAAAAATGCATTTGATCTCCTTCCCAAAGGAAGATGATCCAAGTCATGACCAGCTCTAAAATCAGGATCTCTGAGTAATGTGCATTTCTCTCAATGAGGTGGATGTGGCTTCTTCTCTTTCACGGTGGCTAATTATAAATGCAACCACCCCAAACACCAACTCTGTGATGGCAGAGAGAAAACAGGGTATCATCTAATTCGCACGTGAGGAGAAGGGGAAGACCTTCCAGGGGCTGGTAGCCCGTGGCTGCCACCACACCCTGCTGGCTGGGCTGCCAGAGCATGGTGGGCCCAGGAACTGGTTCACAGTCTTCCACCGCTGCACTGAGGCCCGACGGGAAAGAGGTCTCCTTTGGGGACGGTCAGCTTCCTAGTGGCACGGTCATGTCTTCCCAAGGCTTCCTTGGGAAGCTTGAGCCATCCCTCGGTCTGGGGATTTGATTTCACTTCCGTAAAGCCCGTCAGCTCATTCTCTGGGAACTCCAAGGACCAACACACTGCCCCCGCCCCCACCCCCTGCCTGAGGCCCAAAGGGCTGGGTGAGCCACTCCCACAGCAATGGTCATGAACCTCCCCTTTCCCCCAGGAGACCCCTCGGCCTCTACCTCTCACTCCAGCATGAGCCTCACACTGCGCTTTGACAGATATAAAAATGTAGATATAAAATATATGTGTGTGTATATACATATCTGTGTCTCTACAGATGGATTCCCTTTTTCTGTCCACGGAGCGCGCCTACGAGCGATGAAACCTCCACAGCAGTGAGCACACCTCATGCCCAGATCTTAGTTTCTAAATACCATTCTCCACTAAGAGGAGCTGAGCCTTTTTGGAGGAATGGCGAATGCCAGAGTGGGGTCAAGCAAGGAGCAAGATGAGCCCAGAACATGTCACACAGGAAAGTAAGGAAGAGTTCGAAGAGCGATGGGGTGCCAGGGAGGGACTCCCACTGGCAAACTACGGGGAAATTTGAGCATCAGAATCAAGATGATTCCAAAAGATTACAACCCGCTGAATAAAATAGGAATCTATGAGTCCACACTGCTATAAATAAATGAATAAATTGCAAGTTTAATGAGGAACGTAGTCTCAAAATACCTCCCAACAAAATACTGACTAATTGCAAAGGGAAGAAGAGTGACTCTACAATGGGAAAACCTGAAACACATACCTTCCATCAGGTGATTGAAGTTAACACCATCCGTAATGAGCCACAATGAAACGGCGTACCAGCAGGCAGGATGCCATGGCAACAGCACGGCACTGTTTCTATGATATCGCAGCCCAAGATGCATCATCTGAATCCACTCTTGAGGAGACATCAGACAAACCCTCTCTTAATCCATTGGGCTGCTCTTACAAGGTGCCAGAGGTTGGTGGCTTATAAACCACCAACATTCACTTCTCACAGTTCTGGAGTCTGTGACACCACACCAGTGGATTCGATGTTCCATGAGGACTTCCCGGTTCATGGACAGCCATCTTTTCTCTGTGTCCTCCCTTGGTGGCAGGGACAAGCTAGAGCCCCGGGATCTCCTTTATATGGGCATTAATCTTAATCATGAGGGCAGAGCCTTCCAAAGCCCTACCTCCTCATACCATGACCTTGGGCATCAGGTTTCAACATATGAATTTTGAGAGGACACAAACACCAGCCCATAGCAAACCCAAAATAAGGGATATTCTTTTTTTTTTTTTTTTAAGATTTTATTTATTTATTTGACACAGAGAGAGAAATCACAAGTAGGCAGTGCAGCAGGCAGAGGGTGCTCCTGCTCACTGAGCGAGGAGCCCGATGCGGGGCTCAATGCAGGGCTCCATCCCAGGACACTGGGATCATGACCTGAGCTGAAGGCAGACGTTTAATCAACTGAGCCACTCAGGCGCCCTAACAAGGGATATTCTACAAAACAACTGAACTGTACTTTTCAAGACTATCAAGGTCATGAAAGTCAATGACAGATTGAGGGACTGTTCCTGATCAAAGGAAACTTAACACATGACAGTTAAGTATGCGATTCTGGATCAAATCTTTTCACTCTAAAGGATGTTACTAGGACAATAGGAGAAAGCGGAATGGAGTCTGAGGGTGCATGGTTGTAAAGTAATGTTACTTTCCTGATTTCGATGTTTATGCTGTAATTGTGAAAGAGAACGTCCTTACTGGAAGTATATACAATACCAAAGTTTCCTGGAAGTGACTGGGCATTGTGTTTACACAGTCATAAAAAGTTTAGAGAAGGGGCATCTGGGGGTTTCAGTCGGTTAAGTGTCTGACTCTTGATTTTGACTTAAGTCATGATCTCAGGGTCATGATCTCAAGAACATGAGCTTGAGCCCTGCCTGAGTCTGCTTGGGATTTTTTCTGCCTCTCTACTCCTTCCCCCACTCATGCTCTCTAAATACATACATACATACATACATACATACATACATACTTTTATACATACATACATACATACATACTTTTATACATACATACATACAATCTTTTAAAAAAAGTTTAGAGAAAATGAAGTTCTTTTACTGTATTTGCATCTTCTCTGTAAGTTTAAGATTGCTTTTAAATAAAAAGTTTTTAAAAATTGCCCCTAGGGGTAGTTCTGCCTTCCCACCAGGAGTCTATGCGGAAAAGTATGTTGCCGGTTGAGAGTGTTGTTAAACTCTTGGACGTTTGCCCATCTGATAGGTGAGCTGTGATCGCTCACCACACATTTTGCTTTGCGTTTCTTTCATTTTGAGGAGGTTGACCATCTTTTCATAGGTTTAAGGGCCATTTGAATTTATCAACTGAAAATTGTCCACTTATTTTTGACCCTTTTTCTATCAGGCTGTGAATCTCTTTCTTCTTGATTTTTATGACCTCTCCATAAATCAAGGGGGTCCTGCCTTTGACTGTGATATGAGCCAACAATTATTTTGGTTCTGTGTCTTCTATGCCGAGCATTGTGTCAAGAAGCCCAGTGCAATGCTTTCTGTCTGTGAGGCTTAAACCTTACACAATTCGGACCAATGTTAGCCAGTGAATCGTGAGCTAAATTGTGGAGCTCAGTTGTGCCTGGGTGGCTCAGTCAGTTAAGCGTCCAATTCTTGCTTTCAGCTCAGGTCATGATCTCAGGGTCATGGGATCGAGCCCCACATCGGGCTGCACGCTCAGAGGGGGTGGGCTTGAGGATTCTCGGATTCTCCCTCTCCCTCTCCCTCTCTAAAAATAAAAATAAAAATAAAACGTAAATTGTGGACCTCAAACGAGAAGGGATTGAGGCTGGGATGTGGGTGTCTGAGGAAATAGACCTGAGCCAGAGCTGAAAGCTGGTTGGGACTCGGTAGGTGAGGGCATCAGGGCTGAGAGGGAAATATTCAGGAAGGCAGAGGCAGGGCAAGACTGTGATGTCCACCGTCACTCCCCCTCAAACTCTGTCCATCTACTGCTGGCCCGCGCCCTCAGTCTCAGTGACCCTGCCTTACGGAAATTTCCTGACTCTGCGGTAGCCTACCCTCACCCAAGTCCGTCCCCCACTTCCTTTCCTTGCTCCTCCCGAGAGAAAAGGAAAGGAGCTGCCACCTGCTGAATTGGGTCTCATGGGCTTGGGGGCACAGCTGAGCAAGCCCACAGCCCACCTGGCTCTCTATAGGCATGTAATTCAGTGTCAAGATAAAAGACTGGAAGCCTGTGGTTTTCTGTCAGAGACAAACATTTTCAGGAGTAAAAAGCAGTGATTTTTTTTTCATTCATATTTTTTTTTATTAGTAATGTACCTTCCAGGCTTTCAGGTCTATGCAACTCAGTAAAAAAGGTATCTTCTGAATTAAACTTTTTTGGAGATCATTTGTTTTTAAAGTAAGCTCTATGCCCAACATGGGGCTTGAACTCGCAACTCTGAGATCAAGAGTTACCCTGATGCCAACAACAGTATCTACCAACTCTACCGACTGAGCCAGCCAGGCGCTCCTTTCTGGAGAGAAGTTTAGATTCACGTGCAGTTGTAAGAACGACGGAGAAATCGCCTGTACCCTTTACCAGCCGCACGCCCCCACGCCGTGATAAATTGTCTCAACACTTAAATGCCTATCATGATCAGGATATTGACATTGATGCAGTTAAGGTACAGAACAATTCCGTTCCCTTTTACAGTCACGCCTGCCTCCCCTGTGCCTCTCCCCAGTCCTGGGCAATATGAACCCGTTCTCCATTTCTACAGTTTCTCATTTCAGTGATGTTATAGGGATGGAGTCAGACTTTGGGGATTTTTTTTTTTTTTAACCCAACATAAGTCTCTGGAGATATATCTAGGTTGCTGCATGTGTCAATAGTACCTTTTTTCTTTTTTTTTAAATTGCTGGTGGAATTTCATAGTACAGATGTGCCACAGTTTAACCATGTACCTGTTGAAGGACATCTGGGGCCTTTCCAGTTTCTAGCTTCGGGTTAGAAACCCGAGGCCAGGGAGATGAACCCACCTGCACACGCGCAGAATATGGCAGAACCAGCACGCAGACCTGGGTCCAGTCGCTACAGACACTTGCAGATGTGGCTGGGACACATCCAGCAAGTTCAGTGGGAGAGCATGTAGAGGCTCGAGAGGGATTGATGGTCTGATGTCTTGGGGATCGCGTTGGGAGGGAGGCAGCTCAGAGGCGAGGAGATCTGTGCTCAAGCTCTGGCAGGGGGTATAGCAAACCGTCTGGCTCCTTCCAAAGGAGCATCTATGGCTGACTGGAAACCGAGACGACGGGAAGGGACGTAGTCACTGGTTTGGGTTGTTATAGTAACATCCAGATAAGATATATATTTGGGGGCCGGAGGAGACACGGAGCTGAGTGCAGATGAGCTGGCGGAAAGCGGGGGGTATGACTGGAGGAACAGCGCCGTAGACACGGTCCTCACATGTCACTGAAGCCGTGGTAGACGGGCGCTCCCTGCGGTGCGTGGAGACCAGAGGTACCGGAGTGGACCTCAGCCTGCGGCGGAAGAGAAGACGACAGAGGAGAGAGAAGGAGCCTCAGGAAGGCAAGGGGAGAACCAGATGAGTAAACAAAAGCCAAGGACAAAGGCTGGTGGGGCAGCGGGGTCAAGGGCAAAGGGCTGTATCTGTTACTTATCACCGTGTAACAAATTAACACTAACCTCGGTGCTTACACAGCAATATTCATTATCTCCCAGATTTTGTGCAGCCCTCGGTTCCCTGCGGTGTGGCCTCTCCACAGGGCGGCTCACAAGATGGCGGCTGCCTTCATCAGAGTGACAAGCCTGAGAGAGGAAGACTGTGTTCAGGCAGCAGAGAAGTCACAGACTTTTGTATCAGCATCTTAGAAACTTTTGTCCTGCTCCCTTTGCAGACGGCAAGTCACCAGGACCAGCCCACACTCAAGGGGAAGGGAAAATACAAGGGTCTGAATCCCAGGAACCCATTTCGGCTGCCTGCTACAGGAAGCAAAGACAAGGGGGCTGCATTCGCCCCAAGACGGCCCCAGGTGACCCCCTGCGAGGACCGTGTCAGGAGAATGCAAGGCGCAGGGGACAGAAGGGAGGGAAGCCAGCAGTGGTGCCCAGTTCCCAGCTGCCCCCAGCCTGCCAGGGACATGGACAAACCCACGGCCTCCACTCCAGTTCCCAGAAGACCCCAGCGCAGCTGCCTGCTCAGTCTGCTTCCTCCACCCCCTCCACCCCCAGGCAGAGCAGGGCCACACAAGCAGGCGAGACCTGGCCCCCATCTCCATTTCCCCAGCTGAAACCAGTGCCATTTGTCCGATGAGGCACGGAGCTGGGAGGACAGGAATGGACTTCGTAGTCCTTGGCACCCCACAGGATGGCAGCCTGCCAGCTGACACCCCGGCAGCGAGCACCTGTCCCATCTGCAGAGGCGTCCCTTTCCCCTGCTGAGCCTGGCCAGCAACCTGGGCCCATCTTCCTGTCCCTCCGTCCCTCCTTCAGCCCAGAGCCCAGGGGTCCCCTTGGGGAGGGACACACACAGAAAGACAGGGAGGTGCTGAGAAGGGGGGAACCAGGGCCTTCCCACCAGGAGCTGGCACCCCCTGGCGACGCTTGCAGGGGAACACATGAAGCCAGAAACGGAACGGAGGGGAAACCCTCCAGGGACAAGGCTGGAGCTGGACACGGTCTTTCCCGAGAGGTGCGTGGGAGAGAGCCCTGGATGCAAATCACAGTCCATGGGCCGGAGGTGCAGGAAATGTGATTTGGGGGAAGCTGCCTTTGGGAGAAGGGCCATATGGCAGCCAGAATAATGACCCCCAAAGACGTCCCTGGAACCTGTGAACATGTTAGGCCCCCTGGCAAGGGGTGTTAAAGTGGCTCATCAGCCCAGCTGGAGTTGGGGAGATCACCTGGATGGTCCCTAGGGCGAGGGGGGTCGGTAATCACAGGGGGCCTTCGAAGGAGTGGAGGAGACCCAAGAGTCAGTTTCACAGGGTCAAGGTGTGGGAAGGACATGACCCACTGCTGCTGGCTTTGAAGGAGGAGGAAGGGGCCACGAGCTGTGGGAAGCCTCTGGAAGCGGGCAAGGGCAAGGACGTGGCTTCTCTCTTGGCCTTTCAGGAAGGACCTCACCCTGCAGACACCCCCTCCCTTGTCCTTCCTCCTCTGCTCCAGGCTGGGGCCGGAGCCCAGGGAGCCAAGAGAAGCCTGGTCTAGGGGTTAAGAGATCTGGGTTAACCCTAAGTCGGCCTCTTACTTGCGCTTGGGCCAGGGAAGGCATGAGTTCTCTGAAACGTGGGCTTGGCAACAGCTCCAATCATTTCCTGAGTCCAGCCTGCACCTGGGATGCTCCACAATTGCAGGAGTCCCCTTTAGGACTCGGGATCCCCCCAGACCCCCAGGCCTGCCCCTCTTCTGCACGTCTGTTCCTTTTCCAACCAAACAGAGGACAAGGGCGGGGATGCTAAAAATGACCCCCCCCCAGAACACCAGGCAGGACACGTGGAGAGGAAACCCCCTCATAAACAAAGGAGGGGGTGGTGGCCCAGAGAAGTCCACATTTCCCATGGGACTCACCCAGGGAGCTTCCGAGAGCACAGAACTCAGGTCAGACTCCCAGGAAGGCGGTTCCCCGGGCCAGGGGGGTCTGGCTCAGCAGAGCTCTAGTCCCAGGACCGTGTTGCTGTGAAGGGCGGGGCCTTCGCTTCCAGACATGGATGTGATCGCTGGCCTGGCCACTCCCCAGACGCCGTGAACTTGGGAGGAACGTTGGGGGTGGGGGGCTACCCCACACCTGGGCTTGTTGGGAGAATTTAATGAGCTAATGCTGAGTGCCCCAGTGCAGAGCCTGACACATAGCAAGAGTGCCACAATGGTCAGTTGACGACACTTGTTTGTTGTTTATTGTTAAAGCGAGTCTAACGTATCTGCATCGCCGCCTGATGATCATGCAGGGTGATACTAGTTTCAGGCGTACTGACAGTGACTTTATGAATTGCCTTTCCACTTCTTCCTGTCCCTCGTCTCAAAAGGCGAGAGAGAAACATGGAAAATTCCCTCAATAAGACCTAATGTTTACCATGGCTTTCCAACTGAGCCCTCCTTAGACCCTAATCACAAACCTGAAGGCACTTGGGCCAGAGACTGTTAACGCCAGTGTGAAGGCTGAGGCCACGAGGCCCGGAGAGGTCTCTTGACAAGTAAGTCAGTGGCCGGCGGGACCAGGGCGGGCCTCCTAGGTGCTCTCGGTGGCCACATGGAGTTTCCCAGAGGGACCCTGGCTGCTCAGAGCTCAGGAGGGTGGCCAAGGCTGTGGACCCAGCTTGCCGGCTTGCCTGTGGCTATGCCATGTGTGGGGTTCTTGCCTCTCCTCACCCTAACCCTGCCCCTGCAATACCTCACACCCCCTCCCCAAACCTGGGATCCAGGTTCCCAGCATCCAAGGAGCATTCAGAAAACCTGCCTACCCCTAGACATCTTGAAATTTCTTTACTTGGAGACCAGCCACTCCTTTTAGTCCACAATTAATGAATTCCCAGGTGCTGAATGTGACCTGTGACCCTGGGGCTATCGGAGGCCATGGGCAGGCAGGAGAGAAGTAGAGAGGGGGAAAGAGGCTTGGGAGAGGGGAAAGGAGAAGCTGGACTATGGAAACCCATTTTGCTGACCAAAAATGGGGTTAGCATGTTCCTGGCGACAAAGAAGCCAGGAGGAAGTTGGAACCAGGAGGAGATACAGAGGCCGGGAGTTAGGCTATACCAGAGAGGGAAAAGCTAAGCTTTGGTACTTCCCGGGGTCCCAGCAGTACCTGCTTCTATTTACCCCTAGCACAGGCTCCTTTATTTACTGTGATGCCTAGGGACCAGCCTAGGGATTGACGGGAATGGCCATCCTGTCTTAGGTGCTGGGTTGGCTGTTGGCTCTGCAAGGGCAAACTTGGGTCCCCAGGAAGCAAGTCTTCCCTCACCACTATGGTGGTCTTGGATGAAGGGGCTCTCCAGCCAAGCCCCGTGGAGCCCTGACTCAGCCGACCCTCCCTTCCCAGCAGCTCGCTGTGAGCAGGGCTCATGGAACTGCCCTGTCCACTCCTCCTTGACTGGACACATCATCTTGGAGTTTCCAGAGCCAGGTTCTTCAGAATCCTCGAGCTTCTTCCTTGCCCACCTGGCAAGGGCCCAGATCCTTATTTTCCATTTCTCACAATTCCTCACAATTCCTCTGCTACTAATCAGACCAGGATCTCATCTCCCTTCTCAGGTGATTTTGGTGGCATACCATAGCCTGTCTGTTCTGTCCCACTTTTTTTTGGCCACAGGCAAGAAAAGCAGGGCTGGGTGGTAGAAGAAGAGCCTGAAGGGATATTCTTGCTTGTATAAAATACGTTTTTAAAAACAAATTTCTTGGGCTTTTGTGAGGACTTTACTGTTCTGGTCAGAAATCTAACATGACACATAGCAGGTGCTCAATAAAATAAAAATTCCTCTTCCCCACACTTTCACCCTCCTGGGCCTTCCCCACACTGAGGGGACGTGAGAGCATCTGGACTTCCCAAATGTCGGACTGTCCTCCTTCTAGAACAAATTCTTCCTGCAGCGGAGGGCAGGAAGCACCAAGGAGTTATCCTGAGGGCCACTGAATGACACAAGGGTAAAACCCACTTGAGCCAAACAAGTCTTCCGTGTCCTGCAGTTAGACTCCTCAGACCTTCTTTCAAATTAGAAATAAGGGCGCGCTTGGTTGGCTTGGTTGGAGGAGCACGCAACTTTTTATCTTGGGGTCGTGAGTTTGAGCCCACGTTGGGTGTAGAGATTACTTACGTAAATAAACTTTGCAAATAAATGAATAAATAAATAAATAATAAAAACCAATCAGCAATAAGGAGTATGAAATGAATGGTGATTATTTTAGCTCTGACCAGGTGAGGGAGAACAGGGCTGACAGTCACCCAGTCAGGCCGGTTCAGAGAAGAGGAGCTTGCGGGGCCGGGTGCAGTGCCAAGCAGCCTGGGGTCTCCAGACCACTAGGTGGAGGTGGGGGGGGTGCGCGGGGAATGACGGTGGGGCAGGGGTCCCCAAACCCCTGTCCCACTGACTGTGGACCAGGGACCCCCTCCCCTCCACATCCATCTGGTTAATGGAGGTTGGGTCCCAAACAGATGCAAGTGAAGCATTTAGAACCACTGTTGTGTCACTTCTCTCACTCACTTTTCCTCTTCAAATCCATTCTTCTGGTCAAGCAGGGATAATTTACCAGCAAGTAGGGGAAAGTTGTGAAAAGCCACTTGAGTAAACGAGATAAACACCAGTGGTGACAGCTCCTCAGAGGTTTCTGCCTGATGGAGACTCCTCAGCGGCCCCTTATGTGGTATGACTTGGGGTGGGTGTGGTGGAGTGGCCCTGGGGACCAGAGGCCAGCGTCTCTATGGGCCACAGAGACCCGGCGGGGTCTGGGCCAAGAACCCTCTCGGCAGGCGCCGCACTTGCACTCGTCGACCTCCAGGTGGCGCTGGGCTGGTGCGGCGCAAGCTGTCTGTCACCCATGCGGCGGGCGGGGCCTTAGAAAAGCTGACTTCTGATTGGTTGGGCTCGGTCTCGCTTTCTTTTCGTATCCAGAGCAGGTTTTAGGGAGGGGCGAAAGGAAGGAAGAGAGAGAGACACATACACACAGACACACACAGAGTGTGTGTGTGTGATTTTTTTTCTTTACAGCTAAAACTGAGTTTCCATTTTTCATACTCATATGAGACACCTCATAAATTTGCACATCAGGGAAAATCCTTGGTCAGACCTATTTATAACAAATACATGGTTTATTTACAAGGGAGCGAAGACTCAGGGTCTACCGCTCAGACCTTCCTTTTTCATGCTTCCTTAGTATTACCAATACACTCCTATCTTAGGTGTATTTTATTTGCGCGTTTGACACCGGTTAGGCTTCTACGATCTGCCGGGCGTTGGGCGGGGTTTTGTGGAGTCAACATGAGGGAAACAGACCTGGCACCTGCCCTCAAGGAGCTCACAGACACGACTTAGCAATCACATCCATGGCAAATTAAAGCAACACGAAACAAAACACTCCTTCGGGGGCAATACATGAGAAGTGGCTAGTGCTTTGAGAGAGAAGCTTGGAGATTTGAGGAACTGTAGGACTGAGGGCAAGCAACAGAGCCCCTCCCCCGAAGAGCAGGATACCGAAGCAGGGTAACTGATCTCGTTCTAGAAGACCTGGGCCAGGTGAGGAAGCCTTGTGAAGATGAGGAAGCCAGGCAGGAGTAGAAGGAGATGTGAGGTGGTTTGGGAGAGATCCTCAGGTAGCCAACGTGGGCTGCTTGGCTTTCTGTCTGGTTGGTGTGGAGGAAAGCCCAGAAAGTGTGTAACTTCTAGAATACTCTTTTCTTGCTCCGGGTAGAAAACTGTATTCTGGGAACGGATATGATAGGGGGACTATAAACTTTGTCCCTGGAGAAGGTAACCAATGAAGGACTGGCAGAGCAAGCCCCCACACAAACAGCCCCGGCTGTGAGACAGAGCGTGGACTTCGGAGGGAAGAAGGAGGCAGAAAGGAGGCAGGAAGGCTCTAGTCTGAGCCTGGGTTAGCTGCTGGGAGAGTCTGGTCTGGGTGGCCAGCAATGGTGGGACACGACCCAGAGGGTCATAAGCTGCCGGGGAAAAAGACTTTGTCCTCCCCTGCTTACCTAGAAGACCAATGGTCTGCCGAGTGTAATTGTCTTTTCTCTTAGCTCCCCTAAAAAGTGGCCAATTCCTCCTGCACCTAGGGGCAGAGACTGAGAACACTGGCGAGTTCACACGCTGCCCTCCCTGCCGTGTCCTCTCTAAAAGTTCAGCACGCTTGCCCCCGGGGCCCCCACCTCCTGGCATCTCACAACCATCTGGCTTCCGGAGGGCAGGCATCTGGATGTTCTCTGCTGTATCCCCGGGGTCTGGAATATGTCTGGTCCCTAGCAGGCACTCTATGAATATTTTGTTAAATGGACGAACGAAGCAGATTCTTTCTGGTCTGTAGAGAAACCTCCTTCCGTGTAATGCAGAGCGCGCAGGGCAGGGATCACCATCAGAGGATAAATTGTTCTAAGAGGTCTCTTTGCCCTGAGAGAAGGTTGGTGTTCCAGAGGCTTGAACCGTCAGCCTCACCCACCAAGGGGGCCACTGCTCAGCAGAGAGGGGTATATAGGTACGTTGTGGTGGGGGGCGGGTGTCTGTGAGCCGGTCCTCCCCAACCTGTCCTGGTCCTTACCTGGCATTCCCGGAGCAGCCTCCACGCCGGAAGTGGTTCTTCCTGCGATGGGAGGCAGCACGAGGAACAGAGGTTCATTCAGCTCAGCCCTCCGAACCCCACCCTCTGACCTGAAGTCCCCTCCTGGGTCTGTTCAGGGGAGATGAACTGGGGCCCCAAGCCCTTGCGGCTCTCGCTGGCTCTGGGAGACACCACTGGGGTGACTGTGAGCCATCTGGCGCCTCCCCAAGGCTAAGGCTCTGGAAGGGCTGGGCCTGCCATGTCAAGCGAGCAGAGCACTTAGTGTCGGAGGAAGAAAGAAAAGGAAAGGCTATTGATCAGTTGCTATGTGCTGAGCGCTATCCCAGACTTTTTAAAAAGATTTTTAAAAGATTGTATTTATTCATTTGACAGAGAGAGACAGCGAGAGAGGGAACACAAGCAGGGGGAGTGGGAGAGGGAGAAGCAGGCTTCCCGTCAAGCAGAGAGCCCGATGCGGGGCTCAATCCCAGGACCCTGGGATCATGACCTGAGCCGAAGGCAGAGGCTTAACGACAGACACCCCTATCCCTATCCCAGACTTTTAACATATTTTTTATAACAACCATGTAGGTTGAAATGATCCTCATTTTATAGATGCGGAGAATAAGGCATGGCCTGTCTGAGGTCACACTCTAGAAATGAACCACAAGAGGATTCAGATGCAGGCCTGTCTGCCCCACCCCTGCAAGCACATGTTTGTTCCTCTCTTCCCTACAGCTGCCCTAGAAAACAAGGCCTTCCCAGGGAAGGCTTCCCCAGGAAGAGGACCTCATCGGGGCCTCAGAGAGAGGAGGGAACCAGCACAGAGAAGAGAACAGGGCCCTTACCAGTGAAGGCATTTGTGAGGAAAGACCGGCCAGAAGGAGGAACTTTAGTGAGGGGGTCATGCAGGGGGTAGGCTCCCCGAGGGAGAGAAGAGAGGAGATTCAAAAGGGTAAAGTAAGGCCAGGCATGGGGAGGTCATAGGGGAAGAAGCCCAGGGCAGCATGAGGTGCCCCAACAGGCCTGGATGACTTGGGAGCGAGTCGGAGCAGAGGGCAGGACTCACGCATTTGAAGAACTTCAAGAGCTGGGCCGGTCACTTCCATGGGAGGATGAGCTGGCGGGGCAGGGGCGGGGGGGTCGGGGAAGCAGGGGTGGGGGCGCGAGCCGAGTGGAAGGGGAGGCACATGGGCTGCTGGGACTGAGAGCTGCTGGGATTGAGAGCTGGGTGACCAGGGGTCGGCTGGGGACCACAGGCAGCCTGCCTGTCCCAGGCAGTGAGAGGACACGAGATCCCCTCTGCCACTCGATGCGGTCCTTACCAGCCCCGTTAGCCTCTCCAAGTTTTTTCTACAGATGGACGCTTCTCGCATCATCTTCACCTACACAGTCATTAACTGTGCTGAAAAGCAGTCTTTTACCCATGTTAGTTAGGAAGAGTCTACGCAACAATTTGGTTCTAACTTGGGTTTCATTTCCAGGTCAATGTCCTCTCTGGGTCCCCATACATTGGCCATCTGCTTGCTCAGTCTGCCCTAGGGACTCACTTCCTGCTCCTTCTCCAATGCTTCTAGTTGACTGGTGAGTCTGGGGAGGTCTATACCCCTTCTGGGTGTTCGTTCCCAAGTGGGAACATCCATGGTGGTCCCTGCCACAGAAAAAAACGTTATTTCCTGTGGGCCTGGCAAATTGGACGGCCTGCTGCCTCCCTAGGAAGCAACTCCAGCCAGGCGCCGGCTCCTGTGGGGTCCTCAGGAGGTCCCCTGGCTGCTTTAGGAGAACACACCTAGCTTCACCCCTCTAGCTTTGGGCCGGGAGTCGCAGTGGGCTGGACGAGGTTGTTCAGGAAGACACGTGATGGGAGATGGATTTTTTAAAAAAGATTTATTTATTTGAGAGAGAAAGAGAGATTGAGAGAACAAATGAGAGGAAGGGCAGAGGGAGAAGCAGACTCCCCAGTGAGCAGGGAGCCCCACATGGGACTCGATCCCAGGACCGCGGGGTCATGACCTGAGCCGAAGTCAGACGCCTAACTGACTGAGCCACACAGGCACCTGAAATTTTTTTTTTTTTTTTTTTAAATAAAGAGCAAGAAAAGGGGCATCTGGGTGGCTCAGTTGGTTAAGCATCTGACTCTTGATTTCCACTTAAGTCATGATGTCAGGGTTGTGAGATCGAGCCCCACATCAGGCTCCCTGCTTACCAGAGAGCCTGCTTCTCCCTCTCCCTCTGCTACTTCCTATGCCTGTGCTCCCTCTCTCTCTCTCTCTGTCAAATGAATAAATCTTCTTTTTTAAAGCAACAAGATAACAATACTATTTGTAAAGTTTCTTCAAATACTATGTAAGCATTTCATGGGTCTTGATTGATGGGCAGAAATTTAGCTACATTATATCCATCTATATTTATTAAATCATTTTCACTTTAGGTATTTGTCCATCAGCACTCATTTTAGTCACTAGGAACGCTGGAGAACGTAGTATTTCCTGAAAAGACTTGAAGAAAGAGGTCACCATTCCTACCCTTGGGGAGCTTTCAGTTCATTCAGGAAAGCAAGAGGAAGCCATGTTAAAAAGCCCCAAGGTTCAAGGTCCTATGTGTTGAATGAACGTAGACACAAAGTGTAAACGTTTGCGGGGAGGTGAGCTTCTGGGCTGGGTAGTTACTGACTTCCTGACTGTGACGACATTGAAGAGTCTCTCTTCATACTCTTCCTCAGTTGCGTGTTTCTCTAAAACTACCTCCCACCTTCCTGCTAATAGCCCAGGGTGGTTCTGGACAGTCACGACTGGGCCACCATCGCCATGGGGTGGCCCAAAGTCGTGTCTGGCAGTTTGGCATTTACCTATGCAAATGTTACATCGGCGGCTGATGAGTGTGGTCCACATATAGATTGGGAGTGTGGGGCTTTTGCCAGTGGAGTTCCCCCAGAGTGATGGTGGCTGAAGGCACAGCGGCAGCAGCTGACTGGGGCAAAGGGGGACTGTCTGTGACTCAGTGGCAAGGCCCCTCTCTGGCTTTTCTGGCCCAGCGCTCTGGGTCTTCCTGGTAAGGGGGGTGCTGGCATAACAATGGGTGTAGATGCTTTCCCACAAGTCTGAGCTCTCCAGAAATGCAGTTGTCTTGGCTCTTATTAAAAGGGTGCGTTCTTCTCCTTGGGGCCAGAGGGAAGCCCACTGGGCTGCAGCTTGGGAATGGTGAGGAGGTGGGAGTGGAAGGGTGGGTGCTCTGTGGCTGGGGCTCCAGAGGACACAAGGACACCCCCACACAGCAGGAAAGAGCCTGTCAGTTCCAGGCCCCTGGCAGCCCCTGGAGCAGCCTCGGGAGCAGCTGCCCAGGACAGGGGGTGTGGCCGGTAAGAAGGAAGGGTCTTTGAAGCATCGTTGGTGGGGGGAGGGGGGCACGCTTGTGGGACCAGAGGAGCCAGATAGTCTCACTTTTCCAGAGAAGCAGTAAACCTGGATTTTTCTGTGAAATCTTCTGATGTTTCACCATTTGCAAGCTAATAGATTGTTTTAAAAACACCTCTTGGCCCAAAGGAAGTGACTTGAAGACATTCTCTGTTTACACCGTCCAACTGAGACCCCAAACAGCAAGCAGAGCATCTAGGTCTTTGGCCCAAAGGATGAGGGCCCATCCCCTGAGGTGTGGGGAGCACCTCAAGGTGCTCCTTCCCCAGAGGCCCAAGCGGACCAACGAGACTGGGGCTGGAGCAGGGTCAGGGTGAGCGAGGAGTCAGCCCAGTGCCAGGCTGAGGAGTGAGCCTCACCCTTTCCTTTGATGCTCACGTCCTCGTGAGGCCCTGGGCCCGGCCTGGCGTCTGCGGGGGGCGAGGACGAAGAGGGGATGGTGCTTGCCTTCCCCGTCCTGGGCCCAAGGAGGGGAGGAGGCATGGGTCACTCCAGACCTGAGCCCCGTCTTAACCACGCCGGGGCCAGGACCCTGGTTTGGGGTGTCATGTCTTCACCTGCTATGTTGGGGAAGCTCAAACAGATCCCCCCGACCCCAGAAACTCCGGAGGCCCTCGGCAACTCGCTTTGCCCTTGTACTTCTAAGGTAACTCTGCAAACAGATGTATTTATTTGCTTTGTATGTGTTTTGGGTTGAGCTGATTTTCTTTCGACATGCTGGCGCAGAATAAGACTGACCCTTTGGAAAGTCAATTCGCTAAACCCATCCAATCGGCTTCAGCCCGAGGGCTTTAATTGGAAACAGCTGAGGCCCACCGCCAGCCCACAGAACTCCAGCCTGAAGGAGACCTCAGAGGAGGTGCGCTGGCTCGGGGCAGGGGACGTGTGGCTTCAAAGGCAAGAGCCAGTGAAGGCAAGTTTTATCCCAAGAGGAAGGTTTTGCTTCAAAAATAGCTTTTAGTATGTGTTTTTCAAAACTGAAGACGCTGAAGGAGCTGACCAGGCATATTTAAGACCTAACAAGCAGAGGAAACAGTAGAAGAACTCACTGGAACTCTCTCTAAAAGCAGCCTTGGACGGGCTGCGTGAGCAAGTGAAGGAATGAGTTCATGTAGTAAGAGACACGAGGGTTTCTGCTTTTTTTCATCTTCTCCCATCATTTGATTTACCTGTGGTGGAACTCGTCCCTTCCCTGATTCTCCGGGGAAATTTCCAGCACCCCAGTGTGTGGTGATTAACAAGCATCACCTTGTCCTATGATTGCCTTTATACGTATATGCCCTCCCACCTTGGGGGAAGAGATAACATTGTACACACACTCAACTACGCGGGGATGGGAAATTAAGAACTGTTTCTAATGCACTATGTACCCATTGACCCCTCTGATTTTGCCAGTAACTTAAAAGAAGCAGAAAGGGGCACCTGGCTGGCTCAGCCGGTGGAGCACGTGACCTTGATCTCATGGTCGTGAGTTCCAGTCCCAGGCTGGGCATAGAGCTTACTTAAAATAAGAATTAGATTAATTGGGACGCCTGGGTGGCTCAGTTGGTTAAGCAGCTGCCTTCGGCTCAGGTCATGATCCCAGCGTCCTGGGATCGAGTCCCACATCGGGCTCCTTGCTCCGCAGGGAGCCTGCTTCTCCCTCTGACTCTGCCTTCCACTCTGTCTGCCTGTGCTCGCTCTCACTCTCTCTTACAAATAAATAAATAAAATCTTTAAAAAAAAAAAAAAGAATTAGATTAATTAAAATTAAAAAAAAAAATAAAAAGCAGCAGAGGGGAGAGGGATCCCCTGCGCTTGCCAGGTTAGTTCAGGTCACTGGACGACACAGCTCCAGACAGACCTCCCTGGGGAGCGGGGGTGTGGAGGGGTGAGGAAGGGCCCCTCCCTCCATGGCTGGGAGAGCCGGGGGCGGGATTAGAAGCGTCCTGGTCCGTTAATGAGCATGCTTTGTAATGGGGCTTAGGCAGAGGTGGGGTGAAAGCTCACTTAGCCTGAGACCAGGCTGCAAAGCGAGGCCTGTGAGTCTGTTCTCACGGATGGCCTCCAGCACCCCGCCACTAAGGTCCAAGGCGATCCTGACCGGCAGGGCCAGTTGCCGTGATGCGTATCGACCGAAGGAAGCCTGAAAGGCTGGCACATCCTTCCATGGGGCTAAGGATTAAATTCCCGTTGCTTCCTCTCCCCGCACCGCCCCACCGGGTCTGTCAGGGATTCGGCCCCGTTTCCTCCTCCTCTCATCCCCAGGGGCTGGGGATGGATCCTGCAAGTCTCTTCCGTGTGAGGGCGTGATGTGCCAAGTGGATGGAGAACCTTCCAGTCCTGCCCTACGAAGTCAGGGGCAGGCCAAGGAGCCCCCGACGTTAGCATGGGCCCCGTGTGTGCCGAGTCTGCGAGGCAGAGTGAGTCCGAGGGGAAGACCAGGCGGCCTGACCCGAGACGGAGTCTTCACCTCCTTCCCCACGTGAGAGAATACGTGGAAAGGACGGCCCGGTGCCGGGCACAGACGTCTGGCTCAGTCACTCTCAGCCGGAGAGACAGAGCACGGTGGCTGGGAGATGTCCTGGGGACAGCTTGCCCGGGTTCAAGTCCTGCCCTTCGTCACCCCTGTGTCCCTGGGCCGCATGCTTTCCTCGTGCCGGTGGCCTCATCTGTGGCCCAGGGACGACGGCGCTCGGAGCTCCCAGGGAGAGGAATGGGGACTAAGTCCCTGTGCTGAGGACGGGGCCGACGCACGTGCGCACCACATCTGTGACTCAGGTGTCAGGCGTGTACCGGCTGGGTTCGCGCTGACTGCGGCGCGTGGGAGAAGGTCCGCCCAGAGCAGGGGTGAAACGAGGAATGAGAGACGCTTTCTTGGTGAAGATTAAACGTGCGTATATATATCGGCGAATCTGGGGGACTCTCTCTCCCGTGTGATTTTCCCAGTAGGCAAAGCAGACTCTGTTAAGTCCACTGGTTCAATACTTGACTTTCTTCCCCGAGCCATGTCCCTGCACCTCCTCCCCCCAAGTTGGAATACTCTTCCTCTTCCTTGAAATGATGCCAAAATTCTGCCATTTCAGCAGGCTGACACGGTGGGCAGGGCAGCTGCATCCCAGTCGAGCAGACAGATAGGATCGTGTGATCTCGGGCAGGTTACTAGACCTCTCTGAGCCTTGCTCTCTGAACTGACGATGGTTCCGTCACAGCTCTGTCGAGTGCACAACACTAAGTCAGGTCCACATGTGTGGACGCACCTGGTGCCCCGCAGGCATTTAACGTACTTTCGCTCCCTTCGCTTTAGAGCAAAGCTCTCGCTCCCCAAGCCCACCTGGTTCTCATCAGCCGGTGACATCAGTGAGCCCCACGTTTCATGCATCTTACAGAACAGCTACAATTGATTATGTGTGTAATTATCTTGCTATTTTTTCTGTTCTAGTATTTTCCTTCATTAACTCCCTCCTAGATGTCTTCAAGCAGCTCTGCTGGCTGGTTTCTCCAGGCAGAGTTCCACTCTGTATCTCTTCCCAGCGCCCTGACAGTCCTCTGAAGACCCGGAGCCTCAGGGTTGTGGTTTCAGAGTTGCTCCAGGTCCCTGCTCGAAGTGAGTTCCTGTCTTGGGTGTGCCTGGGTGTGCTGAGACTTTCTGAAGGTAGTTATGTGTGCACAATACACCAAGAGAGTGACCTTGTCCAGGGAGCTGTTCCCCCCTTGAAAGAAAATGCAGGTGAGCAAAGACCCAATCTCTGTCATAAAATGGGGGCAGGCAAAGACCAGTGAGCAGCTAAGTGAGGGGGGCTGTGGCAGGTCAGGGTAGGGGCCTCAGTAAACAGAAATGTTAAACAGGGCCTCCCCAACTCCACCCAGCTTTAAACCCCATGGTTTCCAAAGTCTGGCTCCAGAGGCCTCCCAATGACCCCGATCTAACTCCCCTCCATTCTCCAGTAATGGCCGAAGGCAGGAAGATAAGAGACTCCTTGAACGAGACAACCCCCAGGGAAATTCCATCACCCCTTTTGAGGCTGCAACTCTATAAACTGCTGGGGGCAGGGTGGGAGGCGGAGAGGGGGAGGGCAGGCGAGATAAGGCCTCAGACTTCTGGGCCAAGGGCCGCGCTAGGGGGTGGGAATCCCAATCCCGACGGAAGGCGTACGAAACACCACTTTCCACTGGGGACTCATTAGGGTAAAATGTGGGGGCAAGCTGTGGCAACGACAGGACAGGAATGAGATCCCCGAAGCCTGGGGCTCAGGAGTGGTCACCTGCCCCCCCCCCCCACCTGTCTCCACCTGCTGTCCCGCCTGCTGCACCCCAGAGAGAAAAGCTCCTTCCCTCACCGGACCTCTGCCCCCTTCCCACCCTCTCCTTCCTCTTCACTCCCCTCCCTGGTCCTTCTCCGGTCCCTCATTCCAACCTGCTGCTCTGTTTTCCCGTCCTTTGTCCCCCCGCTCTGTGTGGGCGCCCAGGGGAGGTGGGTGACAAAGGGTGAACTCCGATGGTTGCCTAGGCAATGATGAAAGTAGGACAGATGCTGACCGGCCATCAAGGCAAGAGGGGAACCCACTGAGGTCCCCAAGTGGGGAGGCCTCGTTCCTCGCACTCCTGAGTCTGGTTCTGAGCGCTGGCCCGGCTGGCCGGTAGCTCATCCGGCAGGAAGGGCGCTGGGGCACACTGCACCTCCACTCCTGCCCTGTCCCAGAGCTGCTCCCCCGCCCCGCCCCGCCGGGCACACTCCCCACTTCCTCTCTGCATGCCCGTTCCTCGGCAGCCCCAGGCACATATGCCTTCTTCCAAAGGGCCGGGCCCTTCCTCGGAGCCTCCCAGAGGCGACACCTCACGGGCTGAGGGCCCTCGGCAGGCTTCACCCAGGCCATCCGTGCGCAGGTGAACAAGATGCCCCCCATTGCCGCGGGTGGCTGTTGGGCTTTGTGGAAGGGGAGCCACAGGGCCTGCTTTCTGATGGTGGCCTTGACCAGGAGGAGCAGCTGTGGGTGGGGAGGACTTCCAGAAACTTTGGATCCCAGACCCAGAATGCGTTCTTCCTGTTAGGGGATGGATGCCTGGTGTGCAAGGGCGCCCCCTGTAGCGGGGAGGGAGGCCAAGACTGAGTGACAGAGGTCTTAGGACCAGGCCACGGTGCAGCCGGCATGCCCCAGGAGCCCCCTGGGGACAGGTGATCTTGAAGCCTGCTGGTGCAGAAGTGCCCCCCCCCACAATCCCGCCCCAGGTCCTGTGCTGAGCCTGAGGATTCACTCCGCCGAGGGGGGAGGCCACAGCACCTAAAGCTGCAGGCCAGAGGGCCCCCCTGTGGGAACGTGCGCTGAGGACTCCCTGCGCCCCTCACCACAATCAGGGGTGTGTGTCTGCCCAGCCATCGCCCCACAGGCCACAGGCTTTCAGACTGCGCCGGGAGGTGCAGCAATGGCGGGAAGCCAACACCCTAACAGGTTTCTCTGGGTGAGGACTCTGCCGGGCCGCAGGGCATTCGGGCTCTCACTGAATCACAACGAACTGTTACTAGCTGGCAGTGTGCCCGGGCCCCGGGGGGCGGTGGACCTTTCAGCTCACAGCAGACCCTCCCTCATCTCCGCTCCCATCTGTCCATTCCCGGGCCTGAAGACCAGCACTTCCACGCGGCCAGAACCACTCTGAGCCGTGACCATTTCCCTTCCCCCGTCCCATTTGTGTCCACGGTCCCCAGTCTGAGTGGTTTCAGAGGGCAGTGCAGGCCCTCCAAGCCCGTCCCGCTCCCTAGTTATGAACTCAGACCAACCTTAACCTCTAGGGCCCTGGAGACCCGAGGAGGGGGCCGGGTGCTCAGCACACAGAGCTCCTAAGTATCTTCTCAATAGAATGACGGTCCCACTCCAAGCTACTTGTCCTCCCCCCATTTTTTTTTTTTTTTTTTAAGTAAACTCTATGTCCAACATAGGACTTGAGCTCATGATCCCAAGATTGAGTCACAAGCTCCACCGAGTGAGCCAGCCAGGTGCCCCTACTTGTCCCTTCTTAATGTCTACCTTCAGCAGCGCTAGGCTCCCCTTACTTCAGAAATACTGACGTGGCCATCCGGTGCCTGCCTTTCAAAGCACCCTCCCACTCCCAGCAAGTCCAGTTCGCCTCATGGTGTCCCCTAGGAATGATGTATTTTCAAAATGAAAGCACTCCCCACCCATCCAAACTTTCACACAACTGGAAAACTAGTATTGCTTTTTGGAACTTGGAAACTGATTTGAGGCCCGTGTCTTTTGCACCACGGCCCCTACCTTGGCTGTGCCCCCTCGGAGGTGGCACAGGGCTGATGGCAACAGCACATCCCACCTGCTCATAAGCACCCCTGGGCAGGAGAGACCCCAAACCCACCGCCCACAGGCCTGGTGTTCCAGGCAGGGCTAAGTGTGTAGAGAAGGCGTCAGAACCCGTGGGATCTGCTCTTCCTGGCTGAGGCGGCCTGCAACCCTTGTCTGGGGCGCTCCAGTCCTCATTTCCTCTTAGAATCATACTCTCAGCTTTGGGTAGGCTGAGACGCAGCAGCCCAGCTGGGGCCCAAACACGGGGTTTGGAGTATAGTATTTGCATTCTGGGGGAAAGCACTTTAGTACATAACCTTCCCCACTGCTAAGACTAGACCGTGCAAAACCCACTCGGTCTGGGCCTCTGGGATCTCGGTCTTCTGTACGTTCACCGCCTGTCTTGTAATGCGGCCCGCTCTTACACGCCTAGAGGGTAGGTCTTTGTTGATTGTTGAAGACCACCCCCCCTAAAAAAGTGTAGGACCCCTGTCGCGGCATGTGTTTCCCAGGGCACCTAACCAAGAAAAATGATTGCTAAGGCCCGTTCTTTTTCTTCCTTTAGAATGACCATTCCTTCCGGCCTGTCTCCACATGACTGGCTGTGTCTCCTACTCCAAAGTGTGCTCAGTGGTCCTCACGGTGCAGTCTTCAGACCCCCCAGGAGCTTGTGAGAACTGCTACCGGATCAGAAACTGGGACCTAGCTCTCTATAGATTAATGAGACTTCCAGGGGATTCGGATCCTGAGTTTTAGGACCACTGGAATCGTGTCTTACCTAAAAGTCCCAGGGAGAAAACCTCACTTAGTTCTCTGATCCACAGACGGAAAACCTGTTCAGGGACACGTGGCTTGCAGCTATGGGGGTATCTTCCCAAGGAAGATGGGCTACCTACCTCCCACACTTCCAGTACATAATCATCCTCTGGCCCCTGGCTTGGGAGAGGCCAGGGGAAGCTAGATTTGGAATCCATGAGTGGTTCTTCACAAGCCCTTTGCTTCCAGAAGGTGCCGCAGGAATTCAGATGGCTCCAGGCATTGCCATAGCAACTGTACCTTTCTGAAGCTGCCACGACTACGGGAGCAGGGAGTAAGCTATGCAAAAGAGGGGGAGTCTGCCAGGGGATAAAACACGAGCAGCCGATGAGGGGGCTGTGAAAGTACACGGAAGCTGGGCCCGGCTGGGATTTCTGGACCTGAGCTTGGTGGAGCCCCCACTTCGAGATGCAGGTGGCATTCGGGACCTCTCTAGGGGTCTTCACAGCCACAAAACACCAGCCCAGGGGGCCGATGGTCTTGACAGTATCTGTCACTTCTTTGAAAAGATCCTCTACTCAGGTTAAATTCGAACCCTAAATGGTCACAGAGCAATTAAGAGGGACGCCACCCCCCCCAACAAGGTGACACCTGTGTTCTAGGTGAGAGCTGAGCAAAGGGACTCGCTTCAAACTTCTGATAGGGACCCGCATTCCACCGCAGCCAAGAAGTCAGGAGGCATCATGGGGCCTTAGATAACGGTGGATGTTCTAGCTGTAGAAGAAGAGCGCGGCTGTCGGCCGGAATTTACACAAAACCCAGCACCCCAGGCTGGGTGCCTCTCCGGTGGTGGAAGACCTCCTTGGTGCAAGGACCCGCTGAGAAGTGGAGTCGGGCGGTCTCCCCGGGCCCGGAGTACACGGCCACACACCATGTGTACCTTAGCTGGCCTGAGCACTTGACTGTTGCGGAGCCACTGGTGCTTTCAATCTGACTGTTCTTTGGCCTTTTCTGCTCTGGAAGAAGTAAGCAGTCCACGTGAGGAACTGGGAGGTGGGATTCTGTCGTGTCCTCGGGAGCAGGGTACAAGGTGTGGGAAGTCAGGACTGTGACGGAGCATACGGTCACTCCCCCAGGGTCACTCATCCCTGAGACTTGTTGCAGCCCTCCCATACCTAACCTCACCGTTGGCTGGAACAGAGTGTCCCCCAGAACTTTCCATATGGTCACTTTCATTCTGGTCCCCTCTGGCCCTCCGGGCAAGGCTGGGTCTCCGTTTCCTCAGTGTGTGGGAGAACCTTTGCACGGGTGCTTTTATTTTAGCAGAGCCCCTGCTGGCTCTTGAGGGCCTCTGCTCCCTGCTGGTCACAGTTGGGCCTAAGTTGTGCCCAGGAGCTGCTGTGGGAGGCGAGCCCTGCACAGGCACGGGGGCTTCTCCTCCACCTCCCACTTCCTTTTCGCTCTCACACAGCTGGAGTGATCCGCGCTGCACCTGCCCCTCACACCCAGCATGCACGACATGGAGGCGCGGGGCCTCGCGGGGCACAGCCCTCCCTCACACAAGCCTTCTCTCAGGGGTGGGAGAAAGGGAAGCGGCAGGGCCTGGGAGAGAGAAGGACGCAGTTGCCCGCACCCCCGGGTTCCCCGGACTGCTGGCTCACGAGGTTTCCATGTGACCCTCTCCGTGGGTGGCTACGGCCTGAGCCCAGCGGCTCTGCACCGGCCTCCGCGCAGCGGGCAGGGGTCTGCCGACGCGTGTGTGTTGCCGAGGGGTGGGGGGCGACGAGAGAGCCAGCTGTGGGGCCTCTCACTTCATTCCAGTCACTGCCCTTTATAAATATTTATAGCAGTTCTCCTACTAAAAATAACATCCTGGAGCCCAGGGAGCAGAAAAAAAAAATAAATGAAAATCACCGGGAATTGGGATTGATTATCATGTGCGCCGGAGCAGAATGGAAGCCTGCGCAGGGGAGAGGCGGCGCGAGCACGGCGCCCGGGGGTTCAGCGCTCCCTCTGGCGGTCACGGGTCAGCGCGCCCCGCCCGGCCGGCCGCGGGCTGTGCGGCGGAGAACCGACCGGCTGCCGCGGCCGGGGGAGGGAGCGTCCGGGGCTCTCTGTCTGCTCGGGGCTCTCTGCTCCCCCTTCCCGCCGCCCGCCGAGGCTGCAGAGCAGCGGCATCACCCGGAGCGGGCGGAAGCCTCACCAGTGCGAGAGAAAGGAAGGAGGCTATTTTTAGCGCTGTGGCCAGGGTGTGAATGTCTGTAAAACTGAGCAAGGCCTGAAGCTGTCTTTGCACGATACAGGGGAGAAAATCTGTCGGTTTTTAAAGGTCAAAGGTAGGGAGGAAACTTGGGCCCCCCACCCCGGGGAGCACCCCACGTGCCGGCAAGAACGCCACCAGGTCACACACACAGGAGATTCGTGTTGTTTCTTTTCTCTTTTCGACCTCCCGGAAAGTTCCTGCTGCAGAGATGAGCCCGGGCCCGAGCGGAGTGATGAAGATGCCGGTTCATGCAGGGCTGTGCACGGGGGAGGCCCACGGGCAGCGGGCGGCCCCTCCCACTTCCCACGGGCTCCGGGCTCCCTTCTCCCTGCCAGGCGGTGAGGTCTGGCAGCCTGCAAGCCTGGTCCAGGTGTGCAGCCCGAGGATGGACAGGAATGTGCCTCTGGGGGAGGGCCTCGCCTTCCTCGCGTCAACGCCAGCTTGCCGCATGCCCCCTGTGCAGGACAGACGCGCTGTTACTCATGGGCACCACGGAGGGCCTGAGAGCCAATGCGAACATCTGCTGGGGACAAGACAATGTCCTGCGGTGGGGCTGTTGGGATGCTTACCTTTCAGCTCCGGAGATTTCAAAGAACTGATAACACTCATGCCCCTGATTAGGGAAAGAGGTATTCTCTTTTCTGGGGTACCTGGAGTTTTTGCAGTCGTTGCCGAGGTCAAGGGGTCAGGAAATGTTTCCAGGAAACAAGAATTGGGTTCAAAGGACAAGGTTTGAAAGGTGGTGCTTTCTGGGGAAGAAGGATCGTGACTGAGGAAGGCACCGCGCTTGGAGAGGTGCCTGTGAACACTGGGCGGAAGGGAAGACGGCCTTAGCCTCCGGTGGGAGGAGAGCAGAACCTAAGGGTCTGGGAAACTGCCTCCTGGGTTTTGACGCTTTTCATCTGATTCTACTACCAGCGAGTTTCTCGTAACTCCTGACAGGGTCAGAGGGACAGCATCAGGGGATGCCGCTCTGCGTCTACTTCTTGGCCCCAAGCTCCCAGGCCGAGGGCCTGCATTTCCCCATCTGCGTGGAGAGGGTGGGCCAGATGGCTTGGATGTGCCTTTTACTTATCCCCAGTTCCTCTGTGCCCCAGGGAGAGGGGCTCTGGCAGGCTCCTGAGGGGCAAGTCAGCTCCTGACTCTCTCCTTGGCTGGGGCAGCCCAGGCCTGCTGTTGGGAAGGGCCTTGCCTGACTGTGCAGTGAGATTAGGTAGAGCCCTGCCCAAGCCCCGGAGGCCCTGGGCTTTCCAGGGCAGCGGGAGAATTTCTGCAGCTTGTGTGCCTCCCCTCCTAGCTCGCACAATCCCTGAGTCAGTGTGGGCTCAGAGGCAGCAGGCCCCACCGCGGGAGCAGAATAGAACCCCTCTAGGGCCTGGTGCCCACGGCGGGTTGGGGGGTGCGGGGCAGCGATCAGGAAAAGGCTGGGAGGGACTCCAGGGTGGGACTCCTCGGAAGGGCCCGGGGAAAGTTCCTTTTTCGGAATTGTGGGGCTGCTGCCCTGGCTCTTTGGCCTCCAAGATCTGTAATGGGGAAGGTGGCCTGACTCACACAGAAGTATAAGACGGGAGGGAAGGCAAGATTAACAAAAAGACGTCTCACGGCCAAACCAAGGACATCCTCGAAAGAACTCTTCCCCTGAACAGATTTGGTTGTCCAATTATTTTCATCCCTTCTTTCTAGTGAGCAGGCCCCAAAGCCACAATATCTCAGAACTGGGGGGAAAGAAGAGTTAAGGTCCTTAGATGGAAAGATGTGAAAGATGACTCCCTAAAGCAACGAGCACTGCCCCCTGGGGAGTCTGTGCTTGCATTAATCGTTTTAGGATGGAGGGTGCAGGTTGGCCAGCACTGCAGGGAGGGACTGGGGGGGTCGTTATGGAGGGAGGGGGATCCTGCAGGATGGAAATTCAGTCTGCGGTCAGGTACGTGGCAGCTCACAGCTCTGAGTGTCGGACCCCCAGGGTGCTGGCAGTGGTTTGGACCCGTGGAGAGAAGGGACAGTGGCCGTGGGCCATCAGGAGCAAGGTGGCAGAGGTCCCACGGCCTGTTTCAGCCAGCAGGTCTTGGTCCGCCAGCTACATCTAGCCCCGGGCACCACCAAGTCATGCCTGAGGCCCAGGCCAGGCCCAGTGGAGCGCAAAATGGGTTAGAGCCTGGGAAGGAGGCCAAGAGGGTCTGATGGCGGGGCTGCAGCCAAGGGGAAAGGTGCAGCTGGGCTCTTTAAAGGGAAAACTTAACTTGAATCTTCACCCTTTAGGGTGGCTCTGGCTTGGACGGTGTGACCAGGGCAAGGAGGGGCCGAAAGCATAAGTTGCAAAGGGAGAGGGACCGTGACGAGAGAAGAGAACATGGTACTCACCTGCGCTTCCTCTCTGGCTCAGCAACTCTGCTAACCTGTACAGCACGGACACAAACAACACAGAGAAGTCACACCTGGGGTCCCCTCACCAGCCCGTGTCTTCTCCCAGGGGACTGCACAGATCCAAGGGCTTTTGGACTCGCCTCTCCCCTCGCTGCCCCGGATGCTGACTTTTCCCAAGCAGGTATGGCAAAGTGCAGGGAGAGTCACGCTACCCACAGCCAGCAGCTGCTGCGAATATAAAACAGGCGTGGGGGCCATCTCTTGGGAGAAGGAGAACAATAGTACTAACATGGACATGAAGCCACCCTAAGTCTGGGGAGCGGTTATATCGGGGGGCATAGCCCATCCCTTGGTTCTGAAAGTGACGAAGGTGGGAAGGAATTAAATTTTGATATGGGCAGTATCTCCTGCCTGCAGGTATATCTGCTTGGGAATACTAAACCACTCCCGCTCACCCTGAAATCCTGAACACTGCCCGCACCCTCAAATGCCTGAGGAGTCACACAGGGCCACTGCCGTCAGACTACCAGATAGGCACCAGCACTCTCAGAGCATGCAAGCTGGATTTACAGCTCCCAACACCGTGGGTGGCAGGTTCTGGAGAGGCAATTCTGAAGGGCAGAGGAGCATAAGATGAGGCTCTGGAGGGGCTGAGATGAATTTTGGGCTCTGCCGTAATATGTTAGTCTGTTTCATCTATGTAGTCTTGGATACAAGTACTCGGCACTCCAGGTGTGCAGTGAGGGGCGGCAAAGTCAGAGGGGCACCCCAGGGGAGCAGAAACTTTCCCCAGGATGCAGCCAGACAGAGATCCAGGGGAGGGCAAAGAGGGGGCTGAGGCAAGGGTAAATGTGGTCAGGAAGTCCAGCTCGGTCACGAATTCTTCAAAAGTGCCCATTTGGTTCTTATGGTTTCTGCACTGAGCAGACTATGTCTGCCTGACAGGGTGCTGAGCAGGTTGTGTTGATGTGAGGTCAGCATGATTTCAACCCCGAAGCAGCAAACCACCGCTCTCTCTATGGCTGGTAGTTACTGTTCTCCGATGCCTTGGACACCAGTTGCCGCCATATTGGTCTACAGTAAGAGCAAATGCCCAGACCACAGCTGACGATCAGAAGGTCCATTCATAAAAACACTTGGGTTTACCCCTACCCACATACCCACTATGGTACAGCTACAAAAACATATCCTGGGACCTGTACAATGCCGAGAGTCAAACATTTGTTTAAAACCCTACCCATGTCTCACCCCGACTCTTAACACTCCCTCCGGACAGCACCTAAAGCCACAGAAACAGAAACTCAGGGGCTCTCACAGGTCTCACAGGGACAGACAGAAATGCTCATTTATGCACTGGAAGAGAGAGACGGAGAGACACGGAGAGCAGGAGGGAAAGAATGCTGGCAGGGAACACGGGTGCAGACAGAGGCCCCTGAGACCAGGAGGCGTCAGGTGAGGGAAGCCATGCCCGATCTTCATGTGCTGCAAAGAATGTAGGGAGGCTGAGAGGAAGCTATGGGAAAAGCTACGGGGAAAGAAGGGTGAAACGAAGAGAGGCCAACGCAGCAGCTGTTACGTCTTCAGCCGAGAACATTCCACATGAACGCCGGGATCTGGCTGGGTCGTGCGTGTATGCACGTGCGTGACCGGAGCACAAGCTGATGGAGTGTAAACTTAGCCCCGTGCATCTCCTCCCCTCTTTGCCTCTTGCACAACAACCCTCCTGCCTTCTTCCTGGTCCACTCGCAGCCCCGAAAGTCGGTCCTCTCTACCACGCCCTGTAGCCCTGCTACATATCTCCAGCATGGAGAGGAGCACCTCACTTCTGACATTTTGGTGGCCATGCCAAATGGTCATTCTCCTCAATCCCTCGCAGTTACTGTCCACGGCCTCGCAGGCCTCGCTCTGACTCACTAGACAACCACGGCACCTGGACTAGGTCTCTCCTCCCCTCCCAGGCTCCTCCTCCAGGCTCCGAGTCCTGATGGGGCTCGGCTCTCTTACCCACGACAGCCCCCGCGGGCAGCGGTGCTACAGACCCTCATCCCCACGTGTTCTCCTTTCCCATCACAGCTGCTTGGCTTGCAGCTCCCACTCAACTTCTTCCCACCCTTCCTTACGACTTTCCTGACCTGCCTAGTCTACCTGCCTCTCAGAAGAAAGCATGGGCGCTGGCATCAGCCGCCCGGGCAGAATCCTGGCTCTGCCCCCTACTCCTGTGCAGGTTCCTATAACACCCAGAGACCTGTCTCGAATCTTTCCTCATGGGCGATGAATTCAGACCGAAGGAGTGAGCTCAGAGCAGAGCATCCAGCCGGGGCGGGGGGAGTGGGCACACCTTCCCCAGCCCAGCCTCCTCTGGGCGGCTCCCACTCTCTCCAGGACAAAGCACTCCAGCACATCACCTGGCTTCTTTCCCTGTATTTGTTCATCTGATGATACCCTGTGCTTTGTGCCAGGCACCATTCTGGGCACTGGGGATACATCCTGAACAAGAGAGACCAAAATCTCCACCGTGTGGAGCTTACATTTTGGAGGAGTCCAGAAACAGACATTAATACTGGACAGATACAAGAGCTAGCTCTCAAACGTTCTGTGTTCAGCATATCACAGACACATGAAGATGAAGAGTACGTAGTGTGGCGTCAGAAAGACCCAGTTCAAAGAGCCTATTTTCTCACTTGTAAAATCGGGACATCATTATGTATCTCTGAGGGTTGTTAAGTATTAATTAGATAATACACGGACATCATTTAGCACAGCTCTTTGTACATAACAAGTTATTAAGCACGTTTTATGCACAATAAAACTAGGAAGGCACTACTCTTCTCTACTGATACCTTTCTTTATTGCTTTTAATTCTTCCGTTGAGGTCACAAAACCATTTAGCTATTCTGCCCACAATAATCTCTTCCTTTTCAGAAACCCTTCTCCTGTTTGTAATCACACACTCAGAGTTTGATGATTAACTTTTCCTGCCACTTCATTTTATCTCTTATTTATTTTGCATATCTCTGTCTTGCCTCCCTAACTATATTATAAACTCCTGGAGGCAAAGGGTCATGTCGTGTGCTTTCCTGGTATCTACTTCCTATGTCCAAACCCTCCATCATAGTGTTAGGAATCAGGAGGCTTTTGTGGATCGCCTGACGCCAGCCACCACCTCCTTGATGGTCAGTTGGGAAAAGCAGGCCGAAGGCCCTGTGGGGGCCTGGAAGCTTTGGGGAAACGGGCAGCAGGAAGAAAAGCAGAAACAGAAGGGGGGAGCGTTCCCTCAGGAGCGATGTAGCTCTGCCGCCCACTCCAGCTAGGGGTCCTGCGAGCTGCCTTTACCTCTGTCCTTCCCATTCTGCTGCTTCTCTTTTTCTTCCTCTGCACCTTCCTCTGCTGTGAAAACAAGTACAAGGCGGCCAGTGACCCTTCAGCACAGCACAAGCATAGGAGGAGGGTGAAGGGAATGACTTAGCAGGCTTGGGAAGAAGCCCTAGCTCAAGGCTCGGGGTCACAGGCCTCCAAGGGTGCAGACATGCACCTGGCCTGCCCCGTGCGCGGCGCACATGCTGGCGCTCTTCACCCACGAGCTCCGAGCCCCCGGGGCAGGGCAGGCTGAGAGGTCACCCGTCCTGCTGCGGGCTCTGTGGCTGGCTTCCCTGGTGACTGGGGTGGGGGTCTCTGCCTTTTCTCCATGCCTGCTTTCCCGAAGGTGACCACACCTACTAGGGATACACCTAACATGTTGTATCCCGGTTCAAGAAAGCAACTGTCAGAGTACATTAGTCAGGAGTAAGTAGTTTAACACCAGCTTCTGTTAAGAGAAGATAACCAAAAACCAGAAGTTTTAGCTGACAACAAACTTAGAGTGACTGGACAGCAAAGTGGCTGTATGGAAAGAGCTAATGCCCTCTCAGGTTGCTTTCCCAGGGCCCTTGCTCAGGGAGGTCACAGGTCACTGTGCTCCACAGGGAGCTGGTCCCCCGTCATAGCAAGAAGTATGCTCAGCTCTGGGAACTCATTTTGAATTGGGGCCTTGATGCTCTTGGTCACATCCTAACGTGGGCAAGAAAATGATGAAGTGAAAAGCACGTCACATTAAGAATGGCTGAAGGAACAGCAAACAGTCACCTGTAAGAGGAGATGGCTTGGGGACAGCCATGCTTCCTGTCATCAAATACTGGAAAGCCTAAATTAACAGGAACGGGAGGGCCTAAACTTACTCTGCATAGCTTCAGACAATGGGATGAGGACAAACTGCTTACAGAAAGGCAAAGCTTGGCTCCCTGATAAGGAAGAACTTCACAGTGATGAGAGCGGGTCATGAGTGAGCTCGCTGGAAATATTCCGAGGACTTTTATATTGGGCAGCTAGCTGATTAAATGACTTCTAGAATCTTTTCCAACCCTAAGATTCTATTACTTATGAAAATAGTTTTAAAAAGATAAGGAGGAGAAGCTTTGGTTATAAATAGTATGTGCACATGGTACGGAAAATATTTAAAGACAATCTGAGTATCTCACCTCATCCTAACACAACCCCCAACAGTGAGAGTAAACATGCGTGGGCGCTGGGCGGGCCCCTTCCAGTCACCCAGAAACTGAGAGCCTCACACGTGAGGGGCATCTAGCTCTGCAGTTTGTGCGGATACAGTGTCACGTGCAGACTGAGTCCACACCTACCTGTGGACTTCAGGGCTTGAGAGAGCAGAGCGTCAGTGAAAGGGGCCCTCGTGGGGCTGCGAACCTGACCTCCGGTCCTGTGTGGGCAGAAGGGCACTGTGGCAGCGAGAGCACAGCTGTGTGTCCTCTGCACCTGAGTTCTAGGACTGGCCTTTGCCCCTTCAAGATGCACAACTTCAGGCAATTGGTTTTCTGATAATCACTCACTGTCTTTCCAAAGAGGACTTGACAACGTGATCTCTAAGGTACTTTCTGAAAACATCACAGAACTGTGTTAAAACGATCCTTTCCTGCCACGAGAGACTGCCTATAACCTTTTACATTTTTGTGGGTGCTGTGTGTTTGATGGTGTCCAGTTATCTCTCCTCCTAGTGTGATGGGTTCATGAGCTACTGATCTTGGCCAAATCTAGTAAGTGTTCAGGAGGCACAGTATGATTAACTTCCACAGCCTGAAATTCCTTCTAAAAGTTGGATTTCTGGCACCTGTGGGAAACTATATTATGGAAGGGACTTTCTAATCACCTGTGAAGTCATCTCGAAGGCAGTCACCTCTTCTACTTGTGTGTTTGTGGGGAGGGCGGTGCTTCTGACAAGGACTGAGAAATGGAAGGGGCGCCTGGGTGGCTTAGTCATTGAGTATCTACCTTCCGCTCAGGTCATGATCCCAGACTCCTGGGATGGAGCCCTGTACCAGGCTTCCTGCTCGGCAGGAAGTCTGCTTCTCCCTCTCCCCCTGCTTGTGTTCCTTCTCTTGCTGTCCCTCTCTGCCAAATAAATAAATCTAAAAAAAAAAAAAAAAAAAAGGATTGAGAAATGGTACCAGAACAGAGACAGCATCCCCTTCACACTCCCTGCAAGGTAGAACCAGCATCTTATCTTAACTGCCTTGGAAAAACCAACCCAGGCCATGCACTTACTCTCTTCTAAGTGGAAATCAGCAGGTGTGAGGGGGAACCACGGGCCAGCCATAGGTATATGCTTCCTCCTTCAAAGGTCTGAGGACATACCCGAGGCTTCCCCGCCCTCAGAGCGGGGACTGATGATTTCAGTGGTTGTGTTTGAACAGCCCATGGAAAACCTGCTTTACATTTTTATTTAATAGCCTTGTTAAGCGACTCCAAGGTATTTAAAGGCACTATATTAGCTGAAAAGAAATAACAGAGGGCCATGGGTATACTCAGGGAGGGAACCTGTCTGTCTAATAGGGAACATGGGAATCTGACCACTGTAAACAAATTAGTAAACATCTGGCAATTACAAAGCTAAGGGAGTCATGGGGATTCTTGACAATATGACGATAGGAGAACTGCCTTTTATGATTTCTCTTTTTCCTGGGTTTTACATAAAGGGAAAAATACGGTGAGGGTCTCCGGACAGTCACTGGAAGAGCTAAGCGCAGGAGGGGCGAGGAAGGAGCCGCACGGACCACCGAACAGAGGGCGAAGAGCGACAGACGCAAGTGACAGCTTCAGTGAGACCAGAGCCTAGTCACCGACAAAGGAGAGAAGAGGGTTTCAAGATCAAGTCAAATGGGAGAGAGCAGAAAGGCAGCTGGAGAACGTCCAGAAGCTTTTGTGGCCGATTCGGTCCGGTCATCCAGGGAAGCTTCCGCGTGAGGCTGCGAACAGCACTGGGGAAAGAGCGGCTGTGGCCGGCGCGCGGAGTGGGGGTCGCGGGTCGAGGGTCGTGGGGGGTGGGGTGGGGGGGCTGGGCCGCGCTCGTGCTACAGGGCGGAGCCTGCAGAGAAACAGACCGTGAGCGTGTGCGTGACCGCGAGCGGGGCAGGCGCGGTCCGCGGGAGGCGTCGGGGCGCCCCTGGAAGGCGGAAAGACCGAGCGGTGAGCGCAAGCGGAGCGGCTGCCGGCGAACGTTCGAGCACGCGGGTGCAAGTGAGGAGGGCGCGGGGAGGCGAGGGGGCGCGGGAGGCCGGGCGGGAGCTCTGGGCTTCACCTGAGTGGAGCTCCTTCACCAGGGACGACATGGTGTTGGTGATGGAGTCCGCGGCCACCAGCAGGTCATTGCGGAGGTTTCTCCTCGTACCTGAGGGCAGTCAGAGCAGACGGCGGGGCCGCGTGAGGCCCCGAGGCCTCGTCCTCCTCCCTCTTCTCTCCCTGAACAGCGGGACCCTGTGGGCTGCGCGCTTCCCGGCCGCAGCCCGGAGACTTGGCTTCCAGAACCGACAGCGCTGGGACTTGGCTGGGGGGGCCCGAGGCAGGACTGAACTCTGCGGGGCTCCACGAGCCAGTTCCGTCTCTGCCCAGAGGACGCTCGCTCAGCCGCCGCGGCCCCCCCGCCTCCGTGACACGGCGGCCGCCGGACTGGTCACACGGGTGGCCGCACGGTCCTGTGGGCAGTCCCACTCTATCTCCTTTTACTCGCTCTCCAGATTTCCAGGCAAAGCACGACTTCGGGAACTGTTCCATCCGATTCCTCCAGAGCAGGCGGCAAAACCCAAAGGACAAGTCACGTCCCCAAAACCCGGGGTGGTGGGGGTAAGGCACGGAAGCCACGGAGGCCTGGTCTTCACAAACACAGAGCCTGCAGCACCCGCCGCCGGGACAGCAGCCCGTCTGATGACGAGGGACCAGCACCTGACTCTACACCGTATGTGAAAGTCTGATCACTGCAAGCTACCCACGCAAAAGAAAAGAGACTGGAACAATCTCGGTGGGGATCTTGTTGGTGCTGCCAGACCCCTCTAGCTCTCCACTGTATCCTGCCCCCAAAGCTCACCTTGGGCAAAGGCCTCCTGCAGGTCTCCCCCGACTCCGCTCAGTGGGTCCTGCGGGCAGTGCGTGGGGGTGGAGCCGGCAGACGTGGAGCGCACCGGCATGGGCATCGGGCGGCCGCCTCCGTGCGTGGGCGACGTGTGCGGTGACCCTGTGGCCTGAGCCTGGGAGAATCAGAGAGATGCAACATGTTATCTCAGGCAGCTTCCCTCTGTGAGGAAGGGGAAAGGCCTTTCTCTCAATCAGTCTAAGCCCAGTGACACAGCGGCGGTTCAGTGGGGGCAGTGCCCTGCAGGATCACCTTTGAAAGGACGGAGTCAGGCTGCCTCCAGGACTGCGGAGAGGAAGAAAAGGAAAAAAAGAAAGGAAGGTGGGGAGGGAGAAGGAGACAGAATACCATCAGACTGGACTAAAAGTGGGAGGGAAAGTAGAGGCTAGCGCGGGGGTGGGAGGGGTGACTTGCAGGTACACTGAGCACAGTAGCAGGTCCAGGATCTGAGCGGGGTTGGGCCATGCAGTTGAGAAATGATACACAAACATCTTCCTTTTCTTTTTTTTTTGCAAACACACTTATGTACATTATCTCATTTGACCCTCACAACAACTTGTGAATAGAAAGGGCGTACATTTTGGTACCCATTTTATAGAAGAAAAACACAATGAAAAGAGTAAGAGCTTTGTGTCAAGCAACACAGCTCATGGAGATGTGGGAATAATTTCATCTCCTCCACAGGTAATGACGTGCACTCTGAACCCCTGTAGCCCCCAGACTGCTGCAACCATGTGCCCAAGAATGTGTCAGGAGCTTGGCCACAGGGTGCATCCCAGGGGCCGGGTCACTGCACTTATCAAATGCACAGTGAAGCCTTTCAGAGCATTCCATGAGGACTAAGGGAGAAGGGACACATATTTAGTGGAAAGTGAACTTTCCTTGTGAAGGCTCTTACAGTTTTGGAGAAAGCTTGGAGTCATGGGATAACACTGGAAGATTCTAGTTAAAGGGAGCACCCTGAGATTTGGGCCCTGCTGCCGTTCAGAGCAAGGGAAACTGGGTGTGGTGTACAGTGGGTTTTCTGTGGAAATGAAACTGGGAAAACATAAGCCAAAGTGTGCAAATGAGTTAAAGAGCTTTATCTTTTGGGGTTCTAGCTCAGAAACTCCCCACACAACAGTATCTGCCCCAAGTGTGCTGACAGCTTATCTGCACAAAGCTTTACCTCAATGCTTCAGCCAGTGTGGGCGCTGCACTCACCAGAAATGATTTGTTCTCCATGACTCTTAACTTTGATTTGCAGGAGTACATGTATGTATATTTTGAGAAATTTAAAATATATAGGAAGATTAAAAAGTCTAATAAAGCACCCCCATTGATAATTGCTCATATTTTGTCAAGGTCAACCTAAAAATATTGCAGATAAGTGTGAAGACCCTTTTGACCACCAGTCCTGTCCAATCCCAGTCCCTCCTCTCACTGGAGGCAATGATTATCAAATATTTTGGGGTGAGTTTTTTTTTTTTAACCTGTGTGTACATATATAACTACAAATAATATATGATATTCATGCTTTTAAATTTTCATGAATGGTATCATACCGTGCATATCATTTTGTAATTTGTTTTCATCACTTAATATACTTTCTGAGATCTTCCCATGATACAAATGACAGGAACTTTGACACTTACCTCACATTATATACCAAAACTAACTCAAAAGGGACATACCAAATATAGGAACTAACCCATAAAAACTCTTAGAAGAAAAGATTAGGTGACAGCTTTTTAGATATGACACATAAAGTACAAGCTACAAAAGAAAATAATAAACTGGATTTCATCAAAATTGAAAATTTTTTCAAAGGACACCTTAGGAAGGTAAAAAAACTCAAAGAAGGGGAGCACATTTTTGCAAATCATCTATCAGCTGAGGGGCTTGTATCTAGAATATGGGAAGAACTCTTAACACTCAATAATAAAAGGATAAGTAACCTAATAAAAATGGACAAAGGGCCTGAAAAGATGTTTCTCCAAAGAAGACATACAAATGTCCAATAAGCACATGAAAAAAAATGCTTGACTACATGAACCATCAGAGAGATGCAAATCAAAACCACAATGAAACATCACTTCACACCCACTCGGATGGCTACAATAAAAAGACAGATAATAACAAGTGTAGACAAGGATGTGGAACATCCTTGCATGCTTGCATGCTGCTGGTAGGAACAGAAAATGGTGCATTCCTGTTGCTTTAGAAAGCAGTCCGGCAGTTCCTCAGCAAAATTAAACATGGAGTGCTATTCAACCCAGCAATTCCACTTCTACGTGTACATACCCGAAAACATAGGTCTACACAAAAATTTGTACACAAGTGTTCATAGCAGCATTACCTGTAACAGTTGACAAGTGGAAACAATCCAAGGGCCCATCAACGAATGAATGATTTAAATAAAAATGCTCGAAACAGTTGACCCTTGAACAACATGGATTTGAACTGCACAGTCCACTTAAATGTGGATTTTATAAAGAAATACAGCCCAGCCCTGTATATGTATTTTCTTTATGATTTTCTTCAACATTTTTTCTTCTCTGGCTCACTTTATGGTAAGAATATATATAATACATATGACACAAAATATGTATTAATGGACTATTTTATGGGTAAGGCTTCTGGTCAAGAGTAGGCTATTAGTAATTAAGTTTAGGGGGAGTCAAGAGTTAGAGACAGATTTCTGACTGTGCAGGAGGTCAGTACCCCTCATATCCCCACCACTGTCCAAGGGTCAGCCAAATAGGATTTGGTACATAAAGGAATGAAGTACAATGCACGCTACAAAATGGACAAAACCTGAAGAGATTATACTAAATGAAATAAGCCAGTTACAAAAGACCGAATATTGTTTGATTACATTTATATGAAATGTCTACAATAGGAAAATCTATAGAGACAGAAAGTAGAGTAGTGGTTGCCTGGGGATAGGGGCCTGGGAGAAATGAGGAGTGAGTACTAACGGGTATGGGATTCTTTCAGAGGGCGATGAAATGTTCTAAAGTTGACTGTGGTGATCGTTGCACAATTCTGTGAATATAGTAAAAACAACTGTATTTTAGGCTTCAAAATGGTCAATTGTATATAGTATGTGAACTATATCTCAGTAAAACTGTTATTAAAAAGATACCACTAAGAAAAATAAAAAGATAAGTCATAGACTGGAAAAACACATTTATAAATTATATCTGATAAAATTGTGGGTCTTTGTAATGATTTTTTTTTTAATTTGATACCAAAAAGCAAAGGAAACGAAACAAAAAATAAACAAGTGGGACTACATCAGAAGGGAAAAGTTTCTGTATAGCGAGGAAACCATCAACGAAATGAAAAGCAACCTGCCAAATGGGACAAAATAGCACCTATAATAAGCAGTTAACATCCAAAATATATAATGAATTCATACAACCCAACAGCAAAAACCGACAACAAAAAAACCCAATCTAATTTAAAAGATGGATGGAGAAGGGGCTCTTGGGTGGCTCAGTAGGTTAAGCATCTGCATTTAGCTTAGATCATGATCCCAGGGTCCTGGGATCGAGCCCCACATTGGGTTCCCTATTCAGTGAGGAGCCTGCTTCTCTCTCTCCCACTCACCCTGCTTGTGCTCAACCTCTGTCAAATAAAGAAATAAAATCTTAAAAAATAATGGACAGAGGAACCAGGCATTTCCCCAAAGTTATACAAATGGCCAACATGTGTATGAAAAGGTGCTCAAAAGTCATGAATTATCAGGGAAACATAAATCAAAACCACAATGAGATATCACTTTACACCTGTGAGGATGTTATCAAAATGATAAGAGATACACACTGGTGAAGATATGCAGAAAAGGGAACCCTGTGTACTACTGGTGGGAAGGTAACCTGGGGCAGTCACTACAGAAAACAGTATAGAAGTTCTTCAAAAGATTAAAAGAAAATGAAAACAGGATCTAGAAGAAATATCTGCATTCCCACGTTCACTGCAGCACTATTCACAGTAGCTAAGATGTGGAAACAGTCTAAGGGTCCATCCCAGATAAATAGCCAAACAAGAGGTGGCATATAGGTACAATGGAATATTATCCAACCATGAGAAAGAATGTCCTGTTGTTTGCGACAATATGGATGGACCTTGAGAGCACTGCACTAAGTAAAATAAGCCAGACAGAGAAAGACAAATATTGCAGGGTCTCACTTATGGAAGCTAAAAAGAGTCAGACTCATAGAAACAGAGAGTAGAAAAGTAGTTGGGGCCAAGGGTTGGGGGAAATAGGAAAAGGTTGGAAAAAGGGTACAGACTTTCAGCTGTAAGAGAAGTAAGGTTGGAGGATATAATGCATGTCAACTATAGTTGGTAACACTACTGTCTAGCTGAAATCGGCTAGGAGGGTAAAACTTCAATGTTCTCACATACATAAAAAGATAAATATGTGAGGGGATGGATATATTAATTACGTAGATAGAATCCTTTCACCACGTGTGTGTGTATCAAGTCACCCCAATATCCCTTTAAATATCTTACAAGTTCATAGGTCAAGAAAGCAGAAATGGAAAAAAGAGAATAAACAAACAAAAAACAAACTTGTATCCAGAACATATAAAGAACTCTTAGAGCTGAATAAGAAGAAGATAACCCAACTGTGAAACAGGCAAAGATTTGATTAGATGGTTCACTGAAGATGACGTAAAAATGGGCCAATAATCACATGACAAAGGCTCAAAAGAGGAGCCAATAGGGAAATGAAAATTGAAATGATGGTGAGATATCACTTATCTACTAAAATAGCGACAACCAAAAAGACTAACAGATGTGGGAAAACCGAAACTTATACATTGCTGATGGGACTGTAAAATGCCACAGCTACTCTGGAGAACAGTTTGGCAGCTTCTTAAAATGGTAACGTAAACTTGCCATATAACCCAGCAACCTCACTCCTGGGAATGGGCCCAAGAAAAATAAAAACATATGCCCACCCAAACCTGTACACAATGCTCATGAGCTACAGTCTAATAGACCCAAAGTGGAAAAAGCCAAAAGTTGACTGACTGGTGAGTCGATGGACGGAATGTGGTTGAACCATAAAATGGAGAACTGTGACGTCTCTTTGTGCTATTTTTATTTATTTATTTATTTATTTTTTTATTTGACAGGCAGAGAGAGAGAGAGAGGGAGGAGGAAGTAGGCTCCTCGCTGAGCAGAGAGCCTGACTCAAGGCTTGATCTCAGGATCCTGGGATCATGACCTGAGCCAAAGGCAGAGGCTTTAACCCCCTGAGCCACCCAGGTGCCCCTCTTTGTGCTATTCTTGCTATTGTTTAACTTTTATAACAATTTCCCACTGATAATTAAATATGTTCTATCTTGTGAAATACTTTTTGTCAGTGCTTATGGAACATGTATTATTCATTATTTTTTCAGGGTATATATCTTTCTTTCCAACATCTCAGGAATCCGGTTTTATTTAGAGAACATTATCACATATTAATCATTGTATTTTGGGGAACCAAAATACACCTCCACCTTTTACCCTGTAACTGCCACCATGCCTTGCTTTCCTGGCCATTTTGGGTGAAGAAGGAGCAAATAATAAAGTATAACATGCACTCTGGTTTGCAAAGTGTTTTTGAACAGCCAGATCTGGCAGTTCCAGCCCCAATCCAAACAAGATAATGAAGCTGGGAGAGAGAATCTGCAGAAAAGCAAGAACGTCCATGCAGTGGCCTGGCTATGTAGGAAAGTCCTATGAGCCAGCAGTTCGGGAGATCTAGACGTGATGGACACTGGCAAAGCCAGGGTCTTTCTTGGGCCTCCAAGAGCTAAGAGGCACAGAATCAATCAAGTTCATTGCCTGGGTTGCTTGGACAGCGTCAAGGAAGGACCCCATGGACCCCAGCAGCTGATGGTTTTCCAGCTGCAAAGGCAACAAGCCTAAAGTTGTCTCTCAGTCACGGAGGAGTGAGAGCCTCACTGAGATCATGTGTGTGCCTTGGCTTCTCGGGGAGCCTATGAACTCAGCTGCCTCAGTTGCAGGGTGAGGAGTGCTGCCTGTGAGAACCAGGCCTGGCCGCAAGCAAAGGACATGACTGTTTCAGCACAGATCAAATTGGAGCCACAGATACTCCTCCCCTGATGCCACGGCACCAGCACTAGTCCCCCAAGGCATAGCACCCATCTCAGGAGCAGGAAGAGGGATAAGAATCTGGGATGAGTGGCTTCAAGTTGGTCTGGAAACGCCCAGACTGTGTCCAGCTCAGACAGGGAGCACTCAAGAAGGAAACGAAGTCCTGTTAAAGATTTCTTTGGGGCTTACATGAGTGTGCAGCCTGTGAAATTCACACTCATTTCACTGTGTGACAGTCGTCTATCGTCCCCGCAGAGGGCCAACCCAACATCAAGGCATGTGACAACTATTCAATAAAACTCACTCAGTGAGATCTGGGCCAGGCACCGCTCCCTGAAGCATGAATGTTAGAGTCCTAAGACCCAAGATGAATGACTAGGTTGCTTTTAAAGAACATGAAACTGAACCTCTGCAATATTTTGATAGGAAAACGGTGACGGGCGATGAGGCCGAAGGGGTGCCCGGGGTGGGCAGCCACATGTGGCTGAAGCTCTAGGATCAGGAAATGAGACTACTGCCCACCATCGGCTTCAAAATAATCAGGCCCTCTTCCTGGGATTGGTGCCCAGGACGTGCCTTCTAAGGAAGCTGATTCCAGCAGATTCCAGAGCAGGAGAAAGAGAAAGGTGCAGACCGCTGGGAAGGCACAATTTCCCCCTACAGATGTCAAGCACCAGCCCTCGGCTTCAGGGCCACATTGGTTTACAACAATGATGGGCTGGAGCTGTCCAGAGCCCTCTGTGAATTCTGGCTCCAGCAGAGCAACCCCAGTGTGGCATCCTGGTGAGCCAGTAAGTCACAGCTGGCCTGAGGCAGGCACAATTCACGGCCAATCGATGTGCACACACTTCAGTCAGACCCAAGGCCACGGCTTCAGGAAGGCCTGGAGACTAGGGTTTTTCTTGAAGGAGGTATACGATGGCACAGGGTTGTCCGTGACTGTCGCTGGCTGGTTTAGATAGAAAGTGAAAGGACGGGCGACAGTTGCTTCAATCTACAGAAGGGCTTGCACTCTCCCTTCCCTGAAGGCCTCTCTGCCAGAAGCTCTGCCCGCAGCACGGAGCAGCTCCTGCTCCTGCTGCGCCTCCCAGGCGTTTGCTTCATTGTCCTGTCCTCTGGGGTCAGATTAGGTCTTCCTGCGATGTTCCCCAGAACTCTGAACAGCATTAACCTCGCCTCTCAAATTTTATCTTCCTTACCATTGTGCTTAGCACATGTAAATGCCTAATAAACGTTTGTTAAATGACAATGAGATGGATCACATTTCTGACCCCTTTTCTTCAGTAATGGAAAGTGGGAACGTAGCCAGAGCAGGCAACAGTCTCCAGGGAGCACTAAATCTATCCGTCATCGATGAAGCTTTGCGTGAGATACTTAACTAGATGAGTAAATGTGGCGGGCAGACCTCTGAGACTGCCTCCGATGACCTTGCCCCCCTTGTCACACTCCTGGGGAGTCCCCTCTCCTTGCATACTGGCTTGGCGCAGTGACTGCTGCTCCAGGGTCAGGTGAATGGGATGTCCCTTCTGTGATTAGCTTTTAGAAGACGTGACTTCTCTCTTGCCCACATACTCTCCTCCTCCCTCCTGCTTGTTCGTCTAACGAAGTCAGCTGCCACCTTGTGAGCTGCCCTGGGGAGAGGCCCACGTGACAGGGAATGGAGGCAGCCTCCAGCCACCAGCTGGCACGGAGGCCCTCAGTCCAGCAGCCCTCGGAGAATCCTGCCAACAACCCTGTGAGTTGTTGAGCCTTGAGATGCCTGTAGCCTTATAAGAGACCCTGACCCTTAGCTTATCCTCACCTGGACTCTAGACCCAGAGAAGTTGTGAGGTAATAAATATTTGTTCTACAAAGTCGCTAGGTTTTGGGGTAAGTTGTTGTACAACAACAGGTGACTCATATTCCCAGGCTTTCTTTTCTTTCTTTCTTTCTTTTTTTTTTAAAGATTTTATTTATTTATTTGACAGATCACAAGTAGGCAGAGAGGCAGGCAGAGAGAGAGGAGGAAGCACGCTCCCTGCTGAGCAGAGAGCCCGATGGGGGGCTCGATCCCAGGACCCTGAGATCATGACCTGAGCTGAAGGCAGATGCTTAACCTACTGAGCCACCCAGGTGCCCCCCAGGCTGATTTTCTTCTTCATACATGGGGCAGTCCCACCTGAAGGACATTTGATCGAGAAAGAATGGGAGGGAAGGTTTTGGAATATGGGAGACCAAGCCCAGAGGCCCCCGTGAAAGGCCAGACACCCAGGAAGGAGGACTATGGGTGAGAACAGAGGCAAGGATATATAATCAAAAAACATTTTACCTGAAAGGAGAATGTGCCTAAGTCCCCGAGCAAAAGAGCTTGTCCTGCTGTTGGACAATAATCACAGCTTTGCCAATAATCACTAGCCCTGGAGACGATTCCTCACTCACGGCAAATTCAATGACCCGGAAGAGGAGGGAAAGCTGCGGGCTCAGAGAAGGAAGCCTAGCTCTCTCCACTGCTTTGGGGCAGACACATAAGGAGGTGGAGTGGTTCAGCAAGCAGGGCATGGCCTAGACGTCGGGAGACCTGGGATTTCCTTTGCCCTGTACAGCACATGCATTTTAATTTTTCTGGGACGCATTCTTCTCATTTATAAACCGAGTGGCATCAAGTAGATGATCTCTGAAGTATTTTTCAGATTTAAAATTCTGTGATTCTCTAACTTTTGCCAAGTTACCTCATCTCAGAAATGTCAAGTCATCATGGCTTTGCTTTGGTCACGATCATGCTGGCGTCTCAGGGTCACAGATGGCATGTTCTCTAGCTAACCTACTCTTCTCACGTGTGGAGTCAGTACCAGAGATGCTGCCCTAGGCTCACGCGAACGAAGCCTGCGAGGGGGTGCAGGGAGCCGGTGACTGTGAGGAGGACGAGACCCGCTCAAAACAGAGTTTCAATAGGGCTGTCCTAGTTACAGGGCCACAGGCTGAAGGGCAGAGAGCACACAGGGGTTGAGCAGCCCTCTGGGCATGCTGACACAGCCACCGATGACCCAGGTTAGGGTCCAGGCCAGACAGATACACCCCAAATCAAGCTGGAGCACTACACTGAAATTTCACCTTGTCTCAAAAGCACAGATTGGGTTTTACATTTAGGCAGACAGGACCCCGCCATGAAGAATGCCAAGCACTCCACTCACCCGAAAACCCAATCTAAAATAAATGGCACAGGAGGAGGCTGGGTGCAGCATCACGATTGGAATCTCGAGGTTATGGGAACCCAAGAATCACGCAGGAATCAGTAAAGGCAGAGGAACTAGTCATGGGGTTCCAGGGGATGGGGATAAGCTGTCCAATGCAGGTATGAAACAATCTTGTGCCACCTGTTGGAGCTGCCAGGAGAGGGGCAATTAGCCTACGGAATCTAGGGAAGGTCTGCAGAATGCTACTTGGTGTTTGAAGGCTTCTTGACTCAAGGACCGTGGGATCTTTTTTTTTTTTTTTTTTAATTTATTTATTTGTCAGAGAGCACAAGTAGGGAGAGAGGCAGGCAGAGAGGGAGGAAGGGAAGCAGGTTCCCTGCTAAGAAGGGAGCCCGATGTGGGGCTCAACCCCAGGACCTCGGGATCATGACCTGAGCCGAAGGCAGAGGCTTTAACCCACTGAGCCACCCAGGTGCCCCAAGGACCGTGGGATCTTGTTGTAACATAACCTATAACAAAGACTAGAATGCAGCTTGGGCCAGTCACCAATAACTCAACACAATAAATGCCCTGTAACTCAGGTTCTCTGAATACTGAGATCCCTTGTAGTTGGAAACAATTCTGCTGGAAATACAGACCTGGAGAAATATTACAATCTGACATGCTCTCTGGTCTGCTGGCTTGTCACTTCTAAACTGGCAAAGTCTCTGAGAACCTGAGAAAACCTGAGGTATCACATCCAAAGAAAGGGACTCAGAAATTATGCTTATAATTTCAGAACGTTCATGACCCCCCCAAAAAGCCTCTTTTTTTGGTCCAACACTCACTCATTTTATATTTGAAGAGACTGAGGCCTAGAGAGGTCACGGGGTTCCAAATAAATGAGCAGAAAGGCTAAGACTGGTGCCTGGGTCTTCTAATTGCCTCAAACTGCACGGAGAATCCAAGGCAGAGCATACTGTTGCTGAGGCCAGAAGGAACATGGATTAGTGGGAGACCCCTCAGAACTAAAGCTAACCACAATCTTCAACAGGATCATTAATTTCCAATAAAGGTGAGAAATGTGAGAAGGGAGAGTACAGTGATTATGACTTAGTCTCTTGTCTATGACACAAATCTCATACTGGAGCCAAAGCAGGTACAGAGAATACCAAGGAGGTGACGCGAGGACACCGTGAGCAGACAGGAGCTCACAGGCTGTGGCAGAGAGAGCCGGCTGCAGAGGGAGAAAGCCACTGCCTTCAGCAGGAGAACGATGTGCACCAGGCTCAGCTGTGCTTGGATATCCCCAGCACGGTGCTGGGCACACAGTAGGGGCTCCATAAATACTGTCTCCTTCCCTTCTTCTTCTTCATGGAAGAGGTATGAATTTGGGGCGCCTGGGTGGCTCAGTGGATTAAGCATCTGCCTTCGGCTCAGGTCATGATCTTAGAGTCCTGGGATCGAGTCCCGCATCAGGCTCTCTGCTTGGTGGGGAGCCTGCTGACCCCCTCTCTCTCTGTCTACTTGTGATCTCTATCTGTCAAATAAATAAATAAAATCTTAAAGAAAAAAAAAGAGGTATGAATTTTTTCCTATCTCCCTTGTACACATTATAGCCGGGTAATCAAGCCCCGAGTGGCTTGTGGCAAAAAGCCTGATTTGGAGTTGTTGCCCTCTCTCTGGAGTGTTGACAACTGTATCCTCTGCGCGCGCGCGCGCGCACACACACACACACACACACACAGCCCAACCTGAAACTCTCATGGTAACAGAAGGAGACACTTTAGTCTCCGTCTCCCTCTCTCTCTCTCTCTCTCTCTGACTCATGGATACCTGCCAGGTAGCAGATGGCCTTTGTGGACAATTACCTTCATGTTGCTGCAGTGTATTTAAATTAAACAAACTGGCCTCTTTGCTGCCGATTTTTGGAGGCCCTCTCAGAAAAAAACAGCAAAACACACCAAAAAACAAAAACAAAACCAAAAACAATCCTGAGGGAAAGGAGACATAAGTCTGAAATTTAGGGAAGGCAGCCCTGATGGCGGAGAGAAATGGGATGTATGAAGAATGAACTTTGCATGGGTTTTTTTCTTCAAGAAAAGGTAACCAGAGCCCACACGCTATTTGGAACCGGTGTTGGTGGCGGCTCCGCTGGAAAATCCAGCCGCCTCATCCAGCGTGGAAGTGAGGAGAGAGCGGGCTGCGCAGCCCGTCCTGCCGCAGGCCTGGAAATAACCGCCTCATGGGCACCAGGGATGGAAGTGAGCAGACAGGACAGGGGGAGGTGCAGGAGCCGAGAAAGACATCCGCCCCGCAGCGAGCAAAGAAGCGGCCGTGCCTCCCTTCGGGGTGAGACAGAAACAGCTCTGGAACACGCCGGGAGACCTCATCTTAGCAAAGGCTGCCTGCAAGCCGACAGGTTGTAAAGGTAAATTCTGCTTCTCAACACCACAGAGAAGAGCTGTCTAGTTTTATGATCTCTTTTCTTCCCACCATTATGCCACGAACATACACAGGTGTGTATGGAAGGACAGGATGGCGCCACCAAAATGTCAGCCACGAAGTCCCTCTGTCCCACATTACTTCGGGAGGCTCAGGCTTACAGAGAGCCTGACCCTAGCTCTGGTGGCCGTGGGGTCAGCTGCTGCAGACAGGGAGGAGCGACTGGAGCACTGCTGGAAGCTTCTGGATTGACAATGGGCAAAAGAAGGTTATTTCTTGATCTTCATGATTCTGTCCCTAGTCAAGTCAAACTAAATTATGCAGAAGATAACGCTTTCCTTGAGGCTTGGGGCGGGGGTGAGGGGGTGAGGGGCAAGTGTCTCGCTATCTTTCTTAGTAGAAGGAAGAACGCGTACTAAGTTGCAGAGACGAAGAACAACCCACTAAAACTCACCATAAACCTCAAGATCAAAAGAAGTTGAAATTTAAACTTTCAGATAGGGACGCTCATAAATTCTAAGACCAGATTACCCTCTTTCTGTTTGTTTCTTCCCGTCTGTCCGGCTCTACTTGAAAATGGTATTCCATTAGCTCTCACCGCAGGCTTTTCAAGTCAGTTCTTGGTGAAATGATCAGGGACCCCAATGAGGGGAAAATCCCTATAAAATGAATACCAAACACTCAGATCGCATGATTATAAACAAAAAGAGAACAGACTGCCAGGAGAGAATGGTCCTTATTCAGACAGCTAAATCAGGGATCAGGCAGGTACCCAGAACCTATCTGAGATATTTTAAAATTCAGTGAGTCAAATGTAAATGTTACTTTCAGGAATGCAAAACTTGCCTGGGGAGGTCTGGCACCCTACTCACACCACCATCCTTTGCTGGGTCCCTGCCCTATCTAGCACAGTGGTTAGAGCCCGGGAGCTGCAGTTATAGGTAGACCTGGTTTGGATGCCAGCTTTGCCATTTACTAGCAGTGTGATCTCGGGTAACTTACTTAACCTTTCTATACCTCATATTCTCCGTAAGCAACATGGATAATATCTTTACAGGCTGGTGTGGATACACATGAAATGCTTCACACACAGGCTCAGTAGAACCCTACCTGCCATTGTGCTACTTTGGAAGGTGCTGGGGGGTTACAAAGGGGTGAAGTCTCCGCTCCCAGCAGGCTCACAGTCCCTGCCCCCCCGCCCGCCCCCAGTTGAGGCGTGTACACAGTTAGCATACAAAGGAAGGTAGGATCCAGGCCTCAGTGGAGGCCCAAAGGACAAGCCCAGAAGCGAAAGAGTGTAACTCTGACCTTCTGCAACACGGTAAGGTTTCACAGAAGAGGTGGCATCTGGGAGTATCTTGAGGGGTATAATTTCAATCCGCAGACAAGTCTCGGGAAGGGCAATCCAGGTGAGGAAAGGGCATGAATACAGGGGGATGGGCTGGGCGAAGAGGCTGCAGGCGGCGGGGGGGGGGGGGGAAGAGGAGGTGGCTAGCATGTGGGGAGCACAAAGACATATGGTAGGCAAGAGGAGTGTGGGCCACCATGATCCAGGGCCTTAAAAAATGGTTGCCTAGTTTACTTACTAGGCCGGAGATGGGCAAACCGTGGCCCACGGCCAAATCCGGCTCACCGCCACCTCTTTTTTACAGTCCACGAGCTAAGAATGGTTTTCACATTTTGAAACAGTTACATTTTAAGTGGTTATATAAGGACCTACATAATATCTCTGATTCGGTTTACTCAGCGGGTTAAGCCTCTGCCTTCGGCTCAGGTCATGATCTCAGGGTCCTGGGATCGAGCCCCATGTTGGGCTCTCTGCACAGTGGGGAGCCTGCTTCCCCCCATCTCTCTGCCTGCCTCTGCCTACTTGTGATCTGTTGAATAAATAAAGAAAAATCTTAAACAAACAAACAAACCTACAAACCAAAAACCGCTTGTTGAGCCCTGCTGGGGGCAGTGGCACAGGGAGCTACGGAGCTAATAAGGAAGGTTCCTGAGGAGACCACAGCATGCATGGCCAGTGCTGTGTGTGTCTAGGAACCTGGTTCTGGCACAACGTGAAGGAGGGGCTGGGCCGCCAGAGACAGGACACAAGGAGCCCCATGTGGAAGCTCTCCCAACAGATCAGAGGCCAGATGATGGAGACGAGAATGAAGGAAGGCGGTAGGAACTGGAAAGAGAGACACAAGCAGGCTTTTGGAGTAAAAAAGCAAGCGTGCAGAGGAGCAGAAGCCTGGAGAAGGTGCATGGACACAGAGCACTGGCAGGAAATATGGACAGAGGAGTGATTTTCTGGGAACATGCCTGGAAATCCTCCACCATCCGGTCAGTATCTAAGCCTCAGACTCAGGGATTCTGAGAATGCCTCGGGGCTCAGGCTGGGGTCACAGAGCGAGGCTCTCTGGGCTCAGGGCAGTGCTTCTTAACTGGCAGTCATTTCATCTGCAAGGCCCTGCTTGGTGGGGCGACAGGAGCTACCGCTGGAATTTAGTAGTAGGTGGAAGTCAAGGGTGTTGCTAAACACCCTGCAATATATAGGTCAGTCCCTCCCCTGCCACCGCCCCCCACCCCCTCTGGCCCCCTGCAGTTATCTGGCCCACAATTCCATGGTGCTGAGGACGAGAACCTGGCTGAGGGTGAAACTCTCTCCTTTTCCCCAGTGGCGGGCTGCTTAGAAGGAAGCATAGGTCACCCACAGCCTCAGGTTAGCTTGGGACCTTCAAGGGGGCCAAGAGTAAACTCTCACATGTTCTGCACATTTGGAAGGTGTCCCGGACTGGGCCAGCTACAGGCCTCATAGTCTCCCAGGTTCTCTCTTGGTTTCTGGAGGTCTGAGCTGGTTAAATACAGGAGTTGAAATTTGAAATGTGAAAGCAATTAATATATAGTGAGTGTTATGTGCATCTAAATTAGTAAGAACACATAATAATAAAAGTACTGAAGGATTTATAAAAAAAAAGATAGACAGACAGAGAGCTAACAGTACTGAGAGGGTAAAAGTTCGCCGGTTCACAGAGCAGTAGGGAGCTGGCATAGAGCCTTGTTATTATTATTATTTTTTAAAGATTTTATTTATTTTTGACAGACAGAGATCACAAGTAAGTAGGCAGAGAGGCAAGCGAGAGAGAGAGAGAGAGAGAGAGAGAGAGAGAGAGAAGCAGGCTCCCTGCTGAGCAAAGAGCGGGATGCCAGGCTCCATCCCAGGACCCTGGGATCATGACCTGAGCCGAAGGCAGAGGCTTTAATGCACTGAGCCACCCAGGCGCCCCATAGATCCTTGTTAAAGGTACCATGTTAGCATCAGTTAACTGTCTCTCTGCACTGCCTCTGATTTTATAAAACGTGCTTCTACTTTCCTATTTTCCTCTTTCTCTCGTGCTTCCTCCTTCTAGTCCCTCCCTTATGCCTCCTCCTTCTCCCCACCCCACCACCTTTCTTCTAAAGCTTCCAGTCATCTAGCCTACAGGGCCAAATGCCAGTGATTCCACTTGCCAGTGGTTGGCAGCAAATGGAGGAGAGCGCAGAAGTCTCCTGCACCCTTTATATCACACTTCTTTTGGCTGGAACTAAGCAGATGTTCATCTCACTTAAGGACTCTAGGCCAGAAAGCTCCCTACCTTGGCATTATGGATAACGTGGACCAGCAAAACCAGCCTGAGATCGGCCAGTAAGACCCCAGAGACAGGTACAGCATTGGGATTTGACGAAATGCCTACAGAGTCTCTCAAAGTGAAGGGCCATCGATCCAATCCCGAACCGAGAGAGGATGCTGGGGTGAGGTCTAACAGCAAGAGAGCGCTGGGGATTCCCCTCTTCCTGCGGAAGGCTGAGAATCCCAGAGATAAGCCAAAGGAGAGGCCTTCATGGGAGTAGCTGATGTTTTCTTAGGATCCTTTCTTTTGCCTGGAAGAGGGGGAGGTAGAAGGCTGGCATGAGGCAACGCCGAGGGAGGAGCTGGTTACCGAAAGAAAGCCAGACAACTCAGGGAGGCTAGAGGGTTTCAAAGTCACAAAAGGAGACACCAGTTTAATGAATCCTGTTGGTTTTCTTAGACCCTTCTTGGTTTACAGCCTTTCCGCACTATACCGACGTGTATCAGGGATGAAAGGACCACAGGGTTGTGAAGTTGAAGTTTACAGATGAGGAAACAGGCTTGTAAAGGCAATGCACATGCTCAGATAGAAAAGAAGTGAGGTTTTGTCAAGAAGGTCTATGACTCAGAAGAGCCACCCACTCACATACAATTCAATATGGCAGATTAAAGATCTGGTTCCTTCTCCTTCATTGGTTGAAACCAAAGGGGGCTGGGGTTGGACAAAACAAAGCCTATCGTTCAGAGCTGTCTACACTGAACATTTTTTTTCAGGACTGCCGATAACGTACTGATTGTCAAATCCAAAGGCTTCCTTATATTATTGTCTTATCAACCTTCTCCCTCTTGAAACTTCCTGAGCTTTCACAAGAACCCACAATCCTACCCTTCCCGCCTCTTCTTTCTTCCTTCTCTCTACTACAGTTTTCCCCTCCAAGGCTCCTGTTTATGGTTTCAGTCCTAATTTTATAATGAAGACCTCCAAATCTACAACGCCAGTCGTGTATTTCCACTGAAATTCCAGTTGCACGTCCCAAATATCCAGCAGATCAGACAAAAAGGCCCGCCTGCCTGCCTGATCTTTGGAACTCAGTATGGTCAAAATCAGGTCCAAGTCCCCTTCCTGCCCCAGATCATCTCCCCTTTTCACCCCCTCAGTCACTGTGCCCATCATTTTCCCAGGTCCTCAAGGCTCAGAACCTAGAAAAGTCATCTTCTACTTTGTCTTTTCTGTCAATGCTTTCCCGAGACTCAGATTCTGGGAGAGACAGAATGTCCCAGGGATTCAATGGTCTTCCAGTGTGGGGACAATTTCTCCAGCTTGATGTGTAGAAAATTTTCCTGGAGACCTTGGAGGATAGTTTTCACATGGTGTATGCATTCTGGCCATGAGAGAAAAAGACAGAAATATAGTACAGAAGGGAAATAAAAAAAGCAGGAAATCTCTCAGTCTGTCATTGATGAGGGGGATGGAAAACATGGGGATGCTGTAAAGACTCAAAGTTATTTCCGCCTATATCCTCAGACTAAACTCCTGGTATGTGTCCAAGGAGTTTTGGGGGAGTGAAATACAAATACTTACTTTTTTTTTTTAAGATTTTATTTATTTATTTGACAGACAGAGGATCACAAGTAGGCAGAGAGGCAGGCTGAGAGAGGAGGAAGCAGGCTCCCTGCAGAGCAGAGAGCCTGATGAGGGGCTTGATCCCAGGACCCTGAGACCATGACCTGAGCCGAAGGCAGAGGCTTTAACCCACTGAGCCACCCAGGCGCCCCACAAATACTTACTTTTAATATTGTAATGATATTTCCTCTTTTTGGGAAAAAAAATGGAATAAAAATAAAATAACAAACTACCAGATTCCCAGAGTGAGTAGAGGAGCCAAGACTGATGAATGAGCCCACTCCGGGGACTCTTACAAGGCCATCTATGTGCAGTTAGCACATCAGATAGTCTAGGCAGACTAGGACTGGGACCCAGGCTAAAGGTCTGTGGCAAAGTCATGTAGGACACTACACTGATCTTTGTTTACCAAAAGACATCTGTGGAGTTTGCACTGAGGGGGACAGCAGTGGTGCCTGTGGTTCAGGGTATCACTGACCTGGCTTATGTTTCTGTATTTAAGGTATCATGCCAACAGTGAAATAATGTCGTGCTCTCTGAGGGTGGTATTTCTGTAGGATTTCTCTCATGATCCTCCAAAAGGCCAAGTTCACTGCCTTGAACATACGTAGTAAGATGCTGCTGAATAAATAAATGGATGGCAATTCTGTGCCTTGGGGTAGAAGTAGACTCAGCTTCTACTTCAGAGTACGGTGGGGTCCAAGAGTCCAGAAGATTTAAAGGCATGTGAATCTGAATCACTTCCGAATGAGTTTGTGTCCAAAGGTTAAGTGAAACAAGAGGGCCAATGGTCCATGAGCACATCAGGGGGTTCACCAATAATCTCTTTAAGGGACAAAGGAAGTTTTCATTTGTTTTGGGGTAGAGTTTTTTAAAAAGTACTTTCTCTTAAACTTACAAAGTTAATATTCATGAGGTTTGTTAGAGTCCTCACAGAGCAACCATGGCTCACTAAATATTGAGTGGCTTTCCTCTGAGGCTTATCTGGGGCAGCCAGATCAGAGATGCCGGCTTCTAAGAGGCAGCCCACACCGTGCTTTCTTTAGTGCAGTTGTAGTGGGTTATTCGTCTGATCCTGGAAATCAGAAAGGGCATGGGGCAAGATCCCACTTGACATCCCAACTTACTGAAGTAAAAAGAGAGGTTCCAAGTGTGGCAATGCTCTAAGAGTAGAATCCCCAAGATTCCTCTAATTACAGAATTTTCAGAGTCCCATTTATAATCCTCTGGACCATTACCGTACTACTAATGCGGATCAGGGCCACCCACCCCCCGGGAGCCCCTTATCCTTATATGTTACTATCTAGAGTTAGAGTCTCTAAGCCTGATATTGATCTGTATATAAAAGATAGTGACTTCCAATAGAAGAATTCAGAGAAACGTTCAAGGAAACATCTTTCATGAATAAACTCTATCCCTTGTCTTGGACAGCTCATTTTATTTGGTGTTAGCAATCCAGCTGTAAAATTTTATAGTATACGGAGTCTCTGGGAAAAATGGAACACTGAGATGTAACTAGAATGAGTTTACACGTCTGAAATCTCTCCAGACTAGGACTGGGGGAGCCCATGGCTCAAGTGCACCAACAGGAGTAAACACCGTTCCCGGCCTTATTCGTCCGTCTGCTGCTACCTTAGCGAACTCCTTTGTATCATACTGCTGAGTCCTACAGCCGGGCCGCGGGCCCTGGGTTTTTACTAAGCAAAGCTCAGAATATTTTCCAGTGATACAAATAACTATAGATGACCCACAATTTATAGATTGTCTGCATTTAAAAAAGAGGATGATTTAATTTTACATAATCAGTATCTGTTCTTTAGACAGAAATAATAATAGAGTTAATAATAATGCTAAGACATTAGACTGGTGTGCCTATTCTTTTGGCAACCCTGAAATTCCTTTTTAGGGCTTTTCTGAGTCATAATTTAGTCTCCTGATTGAGGACAACGTATTATACAGCAGTACCTTGAGCAAAGTGACTGCTATAGGTACTTGAGGCAGTTATGTCCCTTATAGTTAATGAGTTTATGAATTCACACTGCCTTTTAACTCAAAATCTTCTAAGGCTGGTTAATACTGGTTTTCAGTCAGCAACTATTTATTGGGTATCTGCTGCGTGGCAGGCACTAGGCTAGTGACTGGGGATGCAGCAGTGAGAAAAGGCAGACAAAGTCCTTTAATTACAGTCTGATGATTATCCTGGGCCTGATTAACCCTGATTTGACTGATACAATCTAATTCCTGAGCCTGTTAAACTGGAGGGTATATAGTGGGTTGAAGAGTCACTCGGTGAAGTCTTATCTGAAAGAGCCAGGCAGTTCTGCCCTTAATTACAACCCTCGGAACTGAGGAAAGAGAAGGGAAGGGAGGAGGGAGGGGATGAAAGACAAGAATGATCAGCTGAGGTATGGGTGCCACTCACGGCACCGGAGAGGTGGCTGGGGCTAGAGGCAGGCCCACAGCACGAGGGCAGCTAAGTCACCGTCATTACCCATTCCTCTCAGATCCCCCCAACGCCAAAATAATGCCTAACGAGGAAAGAAGCAAGAAAGTGACTGCATGAAAAGTTCTCTATAATGGACTTATGGAGCCAGTCTGGGGAAGCCTGTCCGGTAAGTTCTTCATTGTACAAGTCTCTCACGATTATTTTATTACCCATATAGGGTAATGCATTTTGATAGGGAAGAAATTAAGCTCTACTAGCCAGAACCCAGGAAGGAAGAAAGTTAAAACTTAGCTCTGTGCTAAAGACCTTTCTCTGCCTCACTCAGTAATGAGAGAGACTAAAACAGAGGCGCTAGTTCTAAAGCTTTATATGTCTAGGTGTTAAAAATGTTGTTGAATTATATAAAGTGAATCATTTCAAATTTAAGTCTCAGAGCTGAGCCTTGGGTGGGCCCTGTGACGTAAACAGAGGATATTTAAACCTATATCCACAGAACAGAATGTCTTACCTACACCATTGTGGAGAAAGATGAGGAAAAAAACAGTTTTGTACTAATCCATGCCACGGGTGGTCCTACGAGAGTATGAGGACAAGGTCATGAACTCAGGACCATGACCATGGAGAAAGCCCAAGACATATACACAACTGTATTAGAGGCAAGCTTGAGCGGTCTAGGTCTAGCTTCATATTTTTCCAAATTCAAGAGGATGACAATCTCAGACAGAAGCACAGGCCACTGAAGTGAGCATGTTATTTAATCCCTTGTCTGCTCAAGGTCAGCTCTTTAGATATATTTTTATTTTTTTTCATCTCTACACCCAACATGGGGATTGAACTCATGACCCTAAGATCAAGAGTCACATGCTCTACCAACTGAGCCAGCCAGGTGCCCCAAGGTCAGCTTTAAATTGACCTGAGAAACAAAATACCAGAAGAGGCCATATCTGGTTCTTGGATTACACGACAATCCATAATATTCTTAAAAAAGGAAATGTCTCCTGGAAGCTCTACTGCTACCATTAAAACAGACACTCTTAATGTCTGCCCTCTTCTGAGAGTTTGCAGGTAAGGTGCAAGGTACTTTGGTCTGAGCTGGCGCATTCAGAGAGAGATGAGGAGATGCTGGTCTGGAAAGACTGCTGGCGTAGTAAGTTCCCAGCAAGCGGTTTTAGCTGTGACATGCATCTTCGGGGTGTAGGAGAGGGAAGAGAAGAGGAAGAACACTGGCTGGCAGCAGCAACAGGTGAGGCGGCGCCCTGGACCGGCAGCAGGGATGTGCGGCTGTCAGGGAGACGGGGAGCAGGGAGAAGGAAGGGGAGACGTTCCTTCCTTCCCTCAACACAAGCTCATCCGTCCTCCTACTCGTGGTAGGCATTACCAGCATCTGCTTTTCTGCAGCTTCCAAGCCAACTGGAGGATTATACTTCCATGTCCTCTGAAGTCAAGTATGGTCATGTGACTTGCTTTGGCCAATGAAATAGAGTGGAAATGATGTGTGTCACTTCCTGGAAGAAGCATTTAAGGACTGGACTTGACTTTCCACCCTCTTCTTCCCCTGCTTTGCCCCTGTGAATGTACCTACTGAGGAAGTGTCATAAGGTCAGAGCAATGAACTATGTGTGAATGAGGAAAACAACAAAATTTCCATTACCAAAAGGAAAGAGAAGGCAAAAAAAAGACCAAACTTTTGTTACAGTAAAGCCACTGAGATTTCTGGGTTATCTGCCTAGCTTAATCTCATAATCTTTGATTCCTCTTTCTGACAGTGTCTCTCCCTTGCTCCTTTCTTGCCTCCCTTCATTTGATCTCTTCCTTCCTTTCTTCTTCCCTTTATTATTTCATTGTCCTAACCAAAAATAAAAAATACAATGTTATATATTCCAATTCTTAATCTAAAACAAGGATCAGTTTGTTTTTTGAAAAAGAAATGAGTAAATTTTTTGAATTAAACATTTCCTATTTCTCTCTCTTAAAATTAAAGCCCTGAGGTGAATTAATAATCAGCTTTACCTTGTAAAAAAAAAAAAAAAAAAGTATGCTTTGAAAACCTTCTAATGTTACATCCATATACAGTATACTATTGTGGATAGACATTGACATACATATACAGTATACTATTGTGGATAGACTCTCTATTGATTTTCTTGTGGGTTAAAGTCTATCTGGAAAAATGGAAACAAACATAAAACTTTCCTAAACACCATGCAATAGCCATGCAGCTCAAAAACCAGATCTCCTCCTGGAGCCAACTCTGAACAGGAAATCACTTAGGTCATAACCAGTCACTTAGTTTTTCACTGGTAACTTTGTTATAAAGGCTACTGGAGCTGCAGCATCCAGAAGCCTGTTCAAGACTACAGGATGTTTGGAGTCATCACAAAAACTACACATTGCCATGCACAATCATTCACGACAAAGCATTTAGACCTGAGGTCACCCCCACAGCCCTGAAAGTTGTTTCGAGCAATAAAAGTCACTCTAGACATGAAGCAGCAGAGAATGCAAAAGCAGGAAAATGCAGTCGTAGCCTGGCTAATCATGCGTATTGAACTAAACACAACAGATATGTATTTCAAAAAAAAAAATTCAACAAGCTCTCATTTGAAGTAGGAACATGCTCTACTAGGTAAACATGATGTGGACTTTCAGACCATTCTACACCACCACAGATAGAGCTGCTGTGGGTTTTACACATAACTAATTCCGCAGAGATGAACTTGAGCAGGGAGCAGAGGAAAAGGTACGTAACAGTTATGTGAGGGAAAGAAGACCATGCAAAAGGAGTGAGAATTCCCAAGTTCACTTACTGCCTGCTTTTGCTCTTCCTCCTAGAGATGTTGAAGATGAAGAAAAGGAAGAGGAAAAAAGGAAAGAGATTAATGCCCATCACCACAAACATTTGGAAGAAACAACAGAAGAAACCAGCAGGCCAGGTCCCTGGGTTTAGAGGCCAAAGGCCCTGAGCGCCACCAGGGAACCATCAGCCGGACAGAGTGAACAGCACTCTACCCTACCCAGTTCATTCAGTGCTAGCTTCTAGCACTGGGAAACCATCTAATCCAACTTCCTCATTTACAGACCAAGAAGGCCTAGGGAGCCTGACTTGTCTGAGGTCACCCAGCTGTTTAGGGTAAACTGAAAGAAGTAACTCAGTGAGGCCTCCAAACTCCAACAATCAGTCCATGTCACCATCCCCCATATTCAAATGTGTTAGCTATATTTCTCTAGACCGTCAGTGCTCAAAGCAGCAGCCGCACCTGGAGACTTGTCAGAGATGCAAATTTGGGGTGCCAGCCAATACCCCCCGAATCCAAACTCTTGGGGTGGGTGGGGCACGGCAACGCATTTCAGAGCCTGTCAGCTGATTCTGACGCCTGTCAGATTGGGAGCCACGGGTCTAAAAACTTCCCCCAAACTAGCAATTTCACTTGACCACAGATTCTCTTATTTAGTCCCCTTCTCTCCGTTTGCTTTTGGGCTTCTTTGTAGGGTTTTTTTTCCCCCCCAAGGACGCACATGCTTCCCCATTCCTCCAATAAACTGGGAATTGCTTCAGGGCTCCAAGAGGCTTCTGGAAAAAGAACTCTTGACCTCAGTTTTTCACTAACTCAACACAGGTTCCTTTAGTACTTCTTAGAGGCATAAAGCACTGGAAACATGAAGCTAAGGTGTGGCCTCTCTTTCAGAGCTTTCCAGTGACGGTGGGCAGAGTGGGTACTCGTCAACTCTGAGCTATCCACATGCACCACTACAAAGAAGCCCAACAAAGATGAGATAAACACTTCCAAGTTTCTCTTTCCTCAGTCCTCGGCTCTTCAGCTACTCTGTCTTTTAACGGGTCTTTTTGCTGCTTCTTCCTGTGTTCATCATTGGTAACTGTGGTCAGGGAGCTTCTGCTCTTTGCCCCAGGTGCGCAAGTCTAAAAGCTGTTGCTATGGTTCTATTTAATTCGGAGCCATCCGTGCGGGCTGTCTTCGCTGAACATGTGTGTGGGAAGTCTTAGGGAAGGACGAGAGCTTCTGCTTCCACAGAGTCTGCAGATCTGGGGGCCATGGTGAGAATGACTTCAGAGGGTCCCAACCATTACAAAAAGGAAAGAGAAGGCAAAAAATTTGGAAAAAAACAATTTTGTTCCTGCAAGGGAGAGACAGGGACTAGGAATTAAACGGGCACCAAGAACTCTCTTAAGGAGACTCCAAGTCAGCACAAGACGATGTTCTTGGTAATCAGAGCCAGCTGCTAGCTGCCTGACCGTACTTATACTCACAGGATCCCAAGCAAAGAGGGGCCCTGAGCGTGAGCTGAGTTAGCCTTACAAAGTCAGCACCTTTTAGCTACTGTATCTGGTATGCTTGGCTCTGGTTAGAAGGGACAGGAATTCTGCAGTTGGGAGGCGATCTCCCTTCCTGGACAGGCTTCCCTGTGAGGCAGAACACTTTTCTTCCATTCACTAGGCAAGGCAGACAGCCATAGGAAGAGTTATTAAACAATGTAAAATGTGTTTTGATTCCTGGCACTCAGTGTTGACATGGACACTGAAATGCGGGGGAGGGATGAGGCAATGCTGACGGGCTGAAATTGCAGCTGCGGTCAGAAGACCAGGATGAAGGTTCTCAGAACTGTTTCTAAGACACCTCCTTATTTTCACTGTTTTTTATTTATTTATTTATTTTTTTCTGGTTTAGTATTGGAGGTAACACTGCTTTGGCTCAAGAGAATAAGGAAATTTCAGAAAGCAATGCTTCATGTTTGCACATCTGGTGACTCTGCTATGGACAGCTTGTCCAAAGACATGACACCATGAAAAGCTGCAGAAGCCATGTGCCAGGTTAGGATGGGAGGGGCGCACAGGGCAGCCTTTCCCGGAGTCAGAGGCCTCTGCTGTACCCTGGGATTAGAAGGGTGCAGGCTTTGATAAAGGGTTGCTTAGGATGGTGTTACAGTATCCCAACTCACTGGAAGTTATTCCGATAAAACCTTGAAGGCTCTGTCAACACAGTAACAGGTCAGATACAAGGTCCTGGAACTTTCTTGCTACCAGTCAGTAAACACTGACTGATGGCAACTGGCACAGCTGATTTAAAGGAAGTCATAACACCGTAACTAAAAAATGCCAATCTAGAAGAGCTTATGTCACCTAAAAACATGTAAGATTCTGCCACGTGGGGGATGTCTGGTTAGGTGGCCATAACCACTGCAATTATCTGTATGAAAATTTATATTTTAAACCTTGCTCGCAAATGAGGTTGAAATCCAAAACTATAGAATTCACCTGGTGACTATGTTTTAAAAGACGTATTGGAAAAATGGAAAATGAAGCAGAAGAATATTGGGAACATGATTTATAAAGTGAAACACCAATATGCAACTACTTCCAGATGAAATAAGTTTGAGACAGAGGTCACCTAAATACATTAATCAGGGGGAAAATGGAAGGAAAAGATATATGTTCTGACCATACCTGGGTGTCAGTCTATATTATGTCATTAAGAAAACAAAAAAGAGAAATTATTAAGAAGGTCCCTGATACTCCTTGGTGACTGGGACTAAATCTTACTCATCACCAAATACCTAGACATGATATTTAGGAACCAATATTTTCTTATTAAATACATGTATGATTACTTTTTACCCTGCCTTACTCCCCAAAATGATTTAAGATTAGTGTTGATGAATTAATAAACAATGATGACACTTCCTATGTATGCTTCCTTAAATTATCACTTTTCAGATAACCAGACAATGTACATTATATTTCCCTGACCAGTAGAAAGAACTTGCTGTGAAATGGAAATCACTGTGTGGTGTATCTTAATTTATGAGTACCCCACCATGTGGTTTTATTGTCCATTTGACTAAGTGCTTACAGCTGTTTTATGAGAGAATTAAATGCTAACACACTGAACATCAATGAAGGCAGGACAATCCTTTGAAATTAAAATTAGGATTCTAAAGTGTACTTTTACTATGGGTTGGTGAATATTTCTTTTTAATAGTAGGAAAACATCTTTGAAATTTTAATGGAAGTCAATGATTCCTACGGGTGACCTTATAGGGGTGCATATAATACACAAATTAGGATTGTGCTATCATCCTTTTAGGAAGCTGGACTCTAGAGGTATGAGATTTTCAAGTTCTAATCAATGGATAAAAAGACAACATTCCTGGTCTGTGTTACAAATTCTTCCTCCCACTCTGAATGGCCTCAGCCTATCAGGTGAGTAAATTTTAAGGCATTTAAGAAGCTGGCAGGGGATTCTGCAAAATGGGGCACGAGGATCCTGCTTATTTTACTGTAAGACAATAGCTAGAAATACAAAGAAACTCAGGGGTTGTGATCAGAGTTCCAGGCATCAGCTCATTCTGCTTAGCCCTTGAACACAGGCATCAGAAGTGAACTACAAGGTCAAGTGATATACATGGGGCTCTGAACCAGGAACTCTAAGAACCATGAGGACCACCCAGCTGATGAGAAAGCACACCACTGTACTTTGGGGAAATATATTCTGACCTCCTTTCAGTTTGCATAAATCTTTTGCCTTTCACAAAAATTACCGTAGGGTACCTTCCCATCTATGTTTGGGTAATGTCTAGAGCATTTTACTAAGAGGAGTTTGACCCAGGCAAGGGGTGGGTGGATCCCTTTATTTCCTGACAGGGGACTATCCCACATGACAGGGCTTTCAAAGCCCCACACGATTCCAGAGGTTACAAGAGCCAAATGCATTTAAATACATCTCTGCTGCCTTGAGCGGGAGACAAGACTGGAGTAGCTGGATACCTGACAGCTATTGGAGGGATGTGGGCCAGGTTTTACATGTAAAGTTTTCTTTAAACAAGACCCACCTAGACATGAAATATTTCTTAGGAGAAATTCTGTTAAAAGGGTTAATGTAGAAACATGTCCATGCAAAACCCAAATTCCCCGGGACCAAAGCTAGGGAAAGAAAAGAAAAAACAAAAAAACAAAAACAGAACAAAACAAAAAAAAACCCTCAGCTCGAGACTTAAAGCAGAGATTGTGTTGAGCAAGTCACGAGTCAGTTTAAAACACAGACACTACATTTACCCAAGCTGCTAATGCCACTAACTTCATCATGAAGGGACTCGTCTAGAATAGAGAAGTTGAAGAAAAGTCTCCAAGCTGATGTTCTCTGGAGCCACCACTCCTATTCTGGACCCTGTCACTTACTTCCGACTGGATGGTTATATTTGTCTCCATGTCTCCTGTAGCTTCTCCCTTCTCTGATCTGCTCTACACATTTTCCCAAAACATTATTTCCCAAACCTTCAATGACTCCCCTACCACAGGATTAAATCCACTCCCCTTGGCCTGGCTTTTGAGGTACTCCACACTGTGTGATTTCCACTCTGGCTTGCCAACGCTGTGTCACACCACAAAATGCAGTGGTTTACAGCACAGGCACAGAGACCTAAGGAATTAGCAGCAGGAACAAATGTGCTCTGGTATGGCTGCTCCGTATCTGGGTAAATATTTCTGTCAAATACCAGTAAAACTGTCTAGGTGAGGACATTTAAATGCCAAGCGTGCCTGCCTCTCTCTCTCTCGTGGGGTGCAGGGGCTGTAATACATGCTTCAACAAAAACAGTGAGATCTGAATCATCCCAGAGTTACTTAAGTCCCAGTATAAAAACCTAGAGCTGATATGCTATTTTGTTCCTCCTAATAAATTTATTCGTTAGGATGAGTCTGATTAGCTTGGTTTGCTGCTGTAATACTTACTAAAATAGGACACTTCATAATGGTTACGCATTTAGGTGGAATATCTGAAAACCTGTCTTAAGAGAAACTTGAAACCGCTGAAAAAGATTCATGTATATATAGTTAATATCCTGTTTACAAACCTTTATATTTGTTCATAAAAGCAACTGCTCAAGGACAGGACTCTAGTTCCAGTTGCTCATTTTTTACCATCAGGCTTCACACTAGTTTCGACGACTTTGTGGAGTCACGGCTAACTTTACCGGCGGCGGTATTTCAGCTTTAACTGAACCCGGTCCTGACAACCACAGGGGAGGCAGCGGCGGAGTCCGCGGTGAAGGGGAAGAGAGGCTGAGCGGAGGGTGGGGAGGCCGGGAGGCGGGGCATCGGGAGGCGGGGCGCCGGGAGGCGGGGCGCCGGGAGGCGGGGCACAGGGAGGCGTCTAGCGGCCCCGCTCGCTCACCTTCAGCAGCTTCATCAGCCCTTCCAGCTGAACCATCAGCTCGCGCCTGCTCTCCTGCAGTGCCGACATTCTCTGCTCCAGCTCGTCCTTCCTCTGCCTGTCCGAGGGGAAAAGCCCATCAGAAAGGGAACTCTGAAGATAACGGGACTTGCAAAGAAAGGTCCAAGCCAAGATGAAATGGCTTTTGACCTGATTCTGCAACTGACCAGGGTCTGAGACGCTGAGCAAGTCATTTAACCTCTGCTACGTCATGGTAGAAAGTGGTGATAATATTTGTTTTGCTTTCTTTCCTTTACTGGTGTGAGAATAGTATGTAAAAATGCTTCGGAAAACACACAATATTGATATAGCAATACAGAGAAAAAGTATTATTAATATTATTAATAAGGCTATTTTAAAAAATTCCTCAGGAAGTCAAATACCACATTTAGAAATAGTCCAAATTTATTTTATTTTTTTTATAAAGATTTTATTTATTTATTTGACAGAGAGAGATCACAAGTAGGCAGAGAGGCAGGCAGAGAGAGAGGAGGAAGCAGGCTCCCTGCTGAGCAGAGAGCCCGATGTGGGACTCGATCCCAGGACCTGGGATCATGACCTGAGCCGAAGGCAGCGGCTTAACCCACTGAGCCACCCAGGCGCCCAGAAATAGTCCAAATTTAAACTGATAGTGAGAAAGTGTATGAAAACTGCTCGGCACCAGACGCCAGCCTCAAGAGTGTGACTGACATCAGGGTAATTGTGTCTAAGAGAATTCACTTGTTCCTGAGGACAGATTTCATGTCGATTCTAGCTCAATATGTTCCCAAAACAAACTTAAGACTGTGGTCCATAAATGGTTCTCTTTCCTGATTTCTTCCAGTTGTCATGGTTAAAAACTTTGGTCCTCTTTAATACTTTTCTGCTTCTACCCTATTCTTCATCACCCAATACAGATGATTCGTTCCTAGAAATTTATGTGTTTTTCTCTTCCTACGTCTCTCACTTTATCCAGGCACACCTTACCTCACATATACAATGGTCTCCTATCTTGATTAATCCTGATACCATCATTATGGAGAAATGGAATAGAAATCAGGAGACTTGAGGGCCACCATTTACTAAATACTGCAACCTTCAACAAGCCACATGCCCTATAAGAGCCTCAATTTTCTCGTCACTTAAATGGGACTAATTATAAACAATGGCAGTATTTTGAGGATCAAAAAAGATATGAAAGTGTTCCATGACTCTATAGGGCTGCTCAAAGAAAAACTGTTCATTTCATCATCCTATGAAATAATCTCAGTAGTAGAATTTCTAGCATCTCTAACTCTTGCCTTGCACAATCTATGCCTCCGCTGTCCACTCTAGTAGCCACTAGCCACACGTGATTACTGAACACTTGAGATGGGGCTATTCTAAATTAGATGCACTGGATCTCAAAACCTTAGTGTGAAGAAAAAAAAAAGTAAAATATCTCATTAATATTTTTAATGTTTATTATTTTAATATATTTTTAACATTTAACATATTAATATTAATAATAAAATATAATTTATATCAATAATCTATTAATAATATATAAGATATATTATTGAGATAATATTGAGATAGTATTGAGACAATAATAAATTGAGAGTTAAATATTAATATTTAACATATTTTAATGTTGAAATGCTAATATTTTGGGTAAATCAGGTTAAGTAAAAGGTAGTGTTAAAATTAAGGGCACCTATTTCCTTTCAGTTTCTCATTGTGGTTGTTAGCAAAATTTTAATTACCTATGTGGCTCACATTATTTCTGTGTCAGAGCGCGCCGCTCCAGACCCTACCTACATCCCTATCCCTAGTGCCTCACCTCTACTCCCTTCCATGTCTGGATGTCTAGTTAATGGTTCCCTTTTACCTAAACCGATCCTATCACTTCAGACTCAGCCATTCCTCCCTTCTTCCAGATGTTATTCACTCCTTAGTGTCCAACCTACATGTCGCTTTTCCCAGGAAGCTGCTCCTGATGACTTCAGCAGGTATCAGATCCTGCTTAATTAATCACCACAGCAACTGGAGCTTCTCTGTGGCACTTAGTTTCTTTTACCTTGCGTTGCTGTCATTCCTATCATGATGCAAAATCCTTGAGGTCGGGGGAATGAGTCTTGGGGTGCACCGAGTGATTAAGAGACTATCACGCCTCCAGGATGTACCCAGTTAACATCCAGCAAAGTTAACCCAATCGCAGTTTGAAATCCTCTGAGGGCTTCCAATCACCCATCACATAAGGCTCTTTAGAATCTGGCCTTAATAATTCAACTAATTTTATCTCTATCACTGGCACTTTAAAGATTAATGCAAGGGATGCTTGAAACAAATTCTTAGCTCCAAGACTCCTTCCCTTGTCTGAAATGTATCATAGTTATTCGGGGGATCATGCTGAACCCCAAATCTACTTCTTCTTCTTTTTTTTTAATATTTTATTTGACAGACAGAGATCACAAGTAGGTGGAGAGGCAGGCAGAGAGAGAGGAGGAAGCAGGCTCCCTGCTGAGCAGAGAGCCCGATTCGGGGCTTGATCCCAGGACCCTGGGATCATGACCTGAGCTGAAGGCAGAGGCTTTAACCCACTGAGCCACCCCGGTGCTCCCCCCAAATCCACTTCTAACCTGAAATGTTTTCTCCCAGATTCCGTCCTCATTATCCTTACCTTTCATGGTCTAGCTCAACTTCCACCACGTCCATGGGTCTAACTGCTTCCAGCGTGTGTATGCGCATTTCCCTACTTATATTCTTTCTTAAGATTTTACTTTTTTATTTGAGAGAGAGAGGGAGATAATGAGCAGGGCAGGAGGAGAGGGAGAAGCAGACTCTCTGCTGAGCAGGGAGCCCAATGTAGGGCTCGATCCCCCGACTCTGAGATCATGACCTGAGCCGAAGGCAGATGCTTAACTGATTGAGCCACTCAGGAGTCCCCACCTACCTAGATTTCTTACAATATAGTTTCCATACTACTTACTAACTCTATATAGTATTAGTTAACTGACTAGAAAAGTATTTCACATTTCTCCCCCAAACTATAATATGAAATTTTTAAAAAAGATTTTATTTATTTATTTGACAGAGATCACAAGTAGGTAGAGAGGCAGGCAGAGAGAGAGGAGGAAGCAGGCTCCCCACTGAGCAGAGAGCCCTATGTGGGGCTCGATCACAGGACCTGATCATGGCCCAAGCCAAAGGCAGAGGCCCTAACCCACTGAGCCACGCCGGCACCCCTCCAAAACGATATTATAAATTTTTAGGATGGAATCGTTTTCTAGTCTTCATATTCCCTAAATTTCTAGTGCAGTTATAAATGCAATAAAAAGAAACTGACTCATTCAATTTTCTAGAAAGTCTTTCTTCCCTTTACTTTTAAGACTGGATGCAGGACTCTTTCCCTGTGCTTTGCAGAACCAAGTAATTATAATATGTGGTGAAAATGAATGAACTCCAGCTACAAGCAACAACATGGAAGGGTCCTGAACTGTAATACTAAGGGGGAAAGGTTCCACTATCTTCATATAATAACATTTCTCTAAAGCTCAAAAAAAAAAAAAAAATGTAAAACTAAACACTTTACTATGTGAGAATACACATCTATTTGATAATACTGTTTAAAAAGCAAAGGAATGATAAACCAGATTCTGGATAGAGGTGAGCTCTGTGGGGAAGGTGGAAGCCAGGAAATGGGGCCACTTATACATGTTTAACAATATATGAGTAGGATGCGGGTTCATGTGTGTTCATTTTATCATTATGCTTCATATGCTTTGTCATATATGCTATTGTAATGAGTGTACCATTAAAAATAATAATCCAAGAGGAAAGACAACCCTGGTGGTCAGGATTCATAAGCACTAATTCTAAGAACAAAATTCTCCATCTACTTTCATTCTAGGTAGGTATAGTACTAGCTGGGTATTGACAGCTGCTGGATTCGTATATATTAGTCAAAACCAGAAGGATGTTAGATACCTAGGAGTGAACCTTGCCCTTTCTATGTCTTGACAAACAAAAGTTCTTAATATAAATACAGATGAATTTACCAACAACTTTCATGGTTAGTTAAGCGCCTGCTTTCTGCTCAGGTCATGATCCCAGAGTTTGGGGATCAAGCCCCATATTGGGCTCCCTGCTCAGGGGGAGTCTGCTTTTCCTTTCCCTCTACTTTTGCCCCCGCATTCCAGTCATGCTCTAAGAAATAAGTAAAATCTTTAAAAAAAAAAAAAAAAAGGACATTCCCTACATTTTCTTCCCAAGTTTTAAAGTTTTGTCTTCACATTTAATCCATCTGGTGGTATCTTCTCTATAGGGTGAAGCGAAGAGCCAGCATGTTTTGTCTGTAGCATAACCAACTGATCCTGCACACTTCGGAAATAGTTCCTCTTTCTTCCGTGATAATGGAAGCTGCTTTTGAGATTAAATACTTCCTGATTTCTCAAGAGTTAGACCCTTCTTGGATTACGTTAAATTCTTGCTTCTTCCTGCCTACATGCCAAGACCCCCCCTAGATTTAGCCCTTTGCCTAACTAAATCTCTGATATTTTTAGACCCCTCTGGGTTAGTAAAGGACTTTTAGCAATCCCACTTCCAGCAACAGTTAAGACTGGAGTATAACCATTTTTGCTTTGCTAGACATAAAATACTTACTTGTGCCTGAGCTGTGGTGGGGAAATGGAAAGTTCTATCTTATGCTGGGAGTTTAGAGTTATGCTGGGCTTGAGTCAGCAGCATACCGTCTCACAGACTTCCTAGTGAGTGTAGCACCAACCTGCTAACATCCCAGGCATGCAACAGAGGACTGCACAGCAACCAAATCCTCAAGCCCAATTAAACATAGAAACTAAAATGAATTTTCAGAAAAATGGGAATCTCTGTGCCTCTAATGATTTTCACCTGCAGTTTTAATTCTTTATGACTTATTTATTGATGATATAAATCTAGACAGAAAGACAGTTATAGAAAAACAATATTCTCTATTCTTTAGGAAAAGAAATCATGGTTGGGAAGCTAAATGACTTAAGCCAAATGAAGAATTAAAAAAGGACAGCTATAAGCAGAATAAGTCAATCAAAGAAAGACAATTATTTATCAAATGATCTCACTTATAGGCGGGCTTTAAGAAACAAAACAGAGGATCATAGGGGAAGAGAGAGAAAAATACAACAAGATGAAACCAGAGAGGGAGACAAACCATAAGAGATTCTTAATCATAGGAAACAAACTGAGGGTTGCTGGAGAGGAGGGGGATGGGGGGAGGGGGTCACTGGGTGGTGGACATTAAGGAGGACACGCGATGTAATGCGCACTCGATATTATATAAGAATGATGAGTCACTGAACTCTGCCTCTGCTACTAATAATACATTATATGTTAACTTATAAACAAGGATAGCTGTGCAGAATCCCAGGTGATAGCACATTAAACATCAACTGTGGAATGTCAAATGTTAAAACCTCCACAGAAAGAACCCACTCTTTGGAAATTTAGAGGTCTGGTGAAGAGCAGGTCACTAACTTAGTGTCTAAGATGTCTCACTTATCAGAGAGTATACACACATCTTTCTAAGATTAATAGGAAATAAGACCCTGATAGCTTTGATTGGCTCATTTTCATGTTAACGCTCTTCTAGAAGATTTTTCCATTCCCTCCAAAATAGCAACTGAGTGGGGGCTGAAGCTGCTCTTTACCCCTAGTCAGACCCTGTGACCTTTAGTCCCCCAGCACTGAAACAGTTTCTATTTATGTTGAAGTGGGAAGATCCCACAGCCCTGGTGCAAGGGATTCCCATGTGGTTTTGTGTCTGAGGTAGCAAGCACCCTTCTCACTCAACATAGTTCTACTCTATGAGGCACCAGAAGAATATACTCGTAGGACAGAAGAGCACTAGTCCTGCCAAGACCCTCTTCTGTCTTCTGCAGACAGTGGTGCAGTATCCCTTCTTACCTCAGCAGCCGCAGCTCGGCCAGCAATGTGGGGTTCTGCTGTGCCTTCTCGGGGGTGGGCTGGGAAGCCTGCTCATGCTCCAGACGGAGACGCTGGATCTCTTGCAGGATCTCCCTAGAGAGGACAGATGAAAGAAATAGCTCTCTTTCCTGTCAGGACTTCTAACGCTAGTACAGTGGCCTCTACCAATCTTGTTCTGTTTCCAAATGACCCAGATGTGAAACAGCCACCTTCTGAACACTGCTGTATTTTGTATTTCCTCAATGAAACAATCCTTTGTGGTAGAGTCATATAAATACTCTTCTCAAGAACTTGAAAAATCTCCACAAAAAGAAAACAATCACTAGAATGGTCTGTTCGTTTCTAGGGAAAAGATAAAAGAACTCCCCGCAACCTCCTAATGTTGGTCCTATGCTAACTACCCCCCCTCATACTGTCCTACCCCACCTTGTACTCCCCAACCTCCATACCCCCCACCCCCACCCGTCTTTGTTTCTCTTCTTTCTCTTGAGCCACTGAGTGACAACAGCTGCCATTTCTATTTCCTATGCCTGTTATGTTACATCCAATCTCCTCCTGGTTTCTGCCTCTCAGGGCATACTGGTATACTGTCTGGTCTCCATGCCTGCCTGCCTGTCTGCCTTCCCCCCATTTATTTATTTTATTGCATTTATCTATTTGAGAGGGAGAGAGAGAAAAAAACAGGCAGGGGGAGCAGGAGGCCGAGGGAGAAGCAGTCTCCCCGCAGAGCAAGGAGCCTGATGCAGGGCTTGATCCCAGGACCCTGGGGTCATGACCTGAGCGGAAGGCAGACGTTTACCCAACTGAGCCACCCAGGCACCCTCCTCTGTGTCTTTAAATGGCTTTGTGGTGAGAGACCAGACAGTCACACACAACACAGTGGGCCCGGATAAGATGACGAGACAGAGTAAAAGGGGGTTGGAGTGGAAAAGGGAATCACGGGAGGGGAACTGGTGGTGGGAGAAGGCACTGGGGTAAAGAACCCACCTGAGGACCTGCGAGCAAGGCTGTGGGGCTATCAGAATGTATGGCATGCAGAGAACTACAAATTAGAGTAGGGGCATTCCCATGAGTGCGACTGGCCTATATTCACTGAGGCAGGATCTTCCTTTATAGTCAAAAGCCAGCTAATCCACAAGGAAAAGGAGAATCAGATACCCACGTGATGATCTTGGACTTCAGAAGCTGGCTCGACCTCTGCATTCTTACCTGTTTTTGTTTTCCAGTTCTGCAATAAGCTGTCTTTGTTGTTTGTTGGCATCGAAGTTAAAGCTCAAGTCAGTGGGAGGACGGGTCTACGGTGAAAAGAAAGGGTTTGTTTTTTTCTGTTGTTGTTGTTGTTTGTGTGTGTGTTGGGGGGGGGGGTCAACTATATCCTGAGTCCTAGACTACTGACTTTTTAAAACAGATTTTTGAGGTATAATTTACATACCCTAAAATCCACCCATTTTAAGTATACCATTCACAGAGTCTTAGTAAACTTAAACCGTTGTGCAACCAATCACCACAGTCCAGTTTTAGAACATTTTCCATCACCACAAAAAATTCCCTCCTGCTGGTTTGTCGTCAATTGCCACTCTCATCCCCAACCACAGGCAATCACTGATAACTTTCTGTCTATAGTTTTGCCTTTTCTAGAAGCTTCGTATATACGGACTCCAACAACATGTAGTCTTTGGTTTCTGGCTTTCATGAGACATGTTTCTGAGGTTTGTCACTGTTGCTCCATGAATCAGGAGCTCCTTCCCTTTTATTGCTGAAGAGTATTCCACTGTTTCTAGTTTTTGACTGTTACAAATGAAGTTGCTGTAAATTTTCATTTACAAGTCTTTGTGTTGATATATGGTTTTTTTTTTTTTCCTTTTGGGTAAATATCTAGGAGTGGAATTCCTGAGTTATATGCTATCTCTATACTTAATATTTTGAGGAACTATCCAACTATTTTCCAAAGGAGCTGTATCATTTTAGAATCCCACCAACAATGAGGGACACTTCTGATTTCTCCACACCATCAACACCTGTCACTGTCTTTTGTTTTCACCAGATTCTAGTGCATGTGAAATAATTTGTGGGGTGTTTTTGTTTTTCTTTTTAATTTAATTTATTTATTTGACAGACAGAGATCACAGAGAAGCAGCCAGAGAGAGGGGAGGAAGCAGGCTCCCTGCTAAGCAGAAAGCCCGATGTGGGGCTCGATCCCAGGACTCTGGAATCATGACCTGAGCCAAAGGCAGAGGCTTTAAGACACTGAGCCACCCAGGCACCCCGATTTGTGAGGTTTTTAAAAAAATATATTTATTGAGAGAGAGAGAGAGAGAGCATGTGCGTGCACACAAGCAGGGGGAGGGGCAGTGGGAGAGGGAGAAAGAGAATCCCAAGCAGACTCTGTGCTGTGAGTGCTAAGTCCAACACGGGGCTCAATCCCCTGGATTCTGAGATCATGACCTGAGCTGAAATCAAGAGTTGGACACCTAACCAACTGTGCCACTCAGGTGCCATGTTGTTGTTTTTTTAACTGAGATATAATTTGCATACCATAAAATCCATTAAAGTGTCCAATTCAGTGGTTTTTAGTATATTTACAAGATTGTGAGATCATTGCCACTATCTAACCACAGAACATTTTCATCACCTCCAAAAGAAATCTGTACCCATTAGCAGTCATCCCCCATTCCCCCTACATCCACACCCTGACAACTGCTAACCCATTTTATATGTCTGTGGATTTGCCTCTTCTGGATATTTCATATAAACAGATTCATACAATATGTGATCTTTTGTGTCTGGCTTCTTTCAGCAAAACGTTTTCAGAGTCCATCTGTTTTATTGCCTATATCAATACTTCGGGATTTTTGTGGTTGAACAATATTGTTACATGGACCTACCACATTTTGTTTATGCATACAAAGTTGATGGGCATTTGGGTTCTTCCCATTTCTTGGCTATTTTGAATAATGTTGTTATGAGTATTTGTGGACATGTTTTTGTATACAGATAGGTTCTCATTTCTCTTGGGTATGTCTAGGAGTAGAATTGCTGGATCATATAGTAACTGCCTTTTGAGGAACTGCCAAATTACTTTCCTAAGTGGCTGCACCATTTTCCATGCTCACCAGTGATGTATGAAGGTTCCATTTTTTCTATTTTCTTGTCAACACTATGATTGTACATCTTTTTGATCATAGTCATCCTGGTGGGTGTGAAGGGGTATCTCATTGTGAATTCAACTTGCATTTTCCCTATGACTAATCTGTGAAGCATGCTTTCATGTGCTTACTGGGCATTTGCATATGTTCTCTGGCAAAATCATCTGTGGTTTTGATTTGCGTATCCACGGACATTCCAGACCCTTGTTACCTCCTTTAAGAATATGGAAGCCAATCAACACAAACTAGGAGAAAGGATGCATAGGCAATAGTTCCCTTTTTTTTTCCATTAGCCAGAATGGAAGCTCAAAACGAAGGCTCTGCAATGGCTATGCTTCACACTCTGCACCTATGTGGTTCTAGCCAAAACATGACCTACCATGAAGCAGAAACCTTGTTTCCTGTCTAGAGCTTAAAGGTGCAATAAGTAATTCTTTTCATGTGGCATTTCCTAAATAAACGGGTAAAACAGCATAGCAAATGTGGGTGGGAAGCCTTTCTTTTTTTTTTTTTTAACCTATTTTTTTTTCTTAAAAGAAAAAAGAAAGGTGATGCTTCTTCCTTTAGAGTTGACCAACAGCCAATTGAGCAAATTTTCTATATTCTTTCCAGAGTTTTATGAGAGCCAGAGCTGAGCCTCAGAAAAATGGCTTGCCTGGGACTGAATCTGCTGTGAATAACAGATTTCCAATCCCTGAAAACTGGAGTGAAAACAAATGGCTCCTTATTAGTGTGGGATCAGGGAAAATTGCGGACGAGGAAATGGGCTCTAGCATGAATTGGCTTTGTGATGGCAAACAAACAAAAACCTCAGAGTATTTCATTGGAAATTTCTTTTTTTAAAAAGATTTAACTTACTTACTTAAATATTTAACTTACTTATTTGAGAGAGAAAGAGAGTGAGCACAAGCAGGGGGAGCAGCAGGCAGAGGGAGAGGGAGAGGTAGACTCCCCGCCAAACAGGGAGCCCCATGTGGGGCTCCATCCCAGGGCCCTGGGATCATGACCTGAGCTGAAGGCAGCCGCTTAACTGACTGAGCCACCCAGGTGCCCCTTCATTGGAAATTTCTAAAGATATTTTTCACTTTTGAGTTACTGCAAGGCTGAGGCTTCTTTCAAAGAGGAGGTTAATACAGGAATCAAGAGTTAATGTCAGCAGCAATTCCTAACCAGGCAAGATTCTTTGGCACCAAGACGTATTGTTACTCAAGTACTAAGAAGTGTGACCGGAAGATTTCTATCCCGAGGCACCAGTTCCACTGGTCTGACAACAGGGAGATCTCCCAGAGGTAGGGGTTGACAATGGCTTATTTCACCCAGTCAAATTTTAAACACAGAGAACCTTAAATAAAAAGAGAAACTTAGGATTTTATTTATTTACTATCTTAAACTCCAAAGTGCTTGTTTAAAAAAAAAAAAAAAGCCAGGGCTCTCTTTCTAAAATGCCTCTGAGATATTGAAGAGAAAAAGTCAGAAAGACAATTACTAGTTCATAAAGACACAGAACACTTCAACTACAAGAGGCCTAAGGATAATTTCTTTCAAAAATCAACTAGTTCATTCCTTTATTCAGCAAGTATTTCCTGAGCACCTATGATCAACTAGTTCATTGCTTTATTCAGCAAGTATTTCCTGAGCACCTATGGCATGCTAGATATTGTTCTAGGAAGTAGGATGCATGAGTGAGTAAGATACAGCTCACCCTCACGTAACTTACTTGGTGCTGGGAGAGGAAGATAAGGAACCAAAGGTGTAAGTACAGATCATTAGTAGTGATAAATCCAATGATGAAATATAGGCTAATGAAACAGAGTAAACTGAGACAGAATACTCTTTTTGAATGAGGTGATTAACAAAAAGGTTCTCAGAGATTCAGTTGGGTGGGGAAGCAAACCAGGTACTGGCCTGAAAGACAGGTGTGCTGGGCAGAGGCCAAGGCCTACAGCTGCTCCATGATGAACAGAGTGGCTTTGCTGAAAATGGTAACTGACTCTAGGAGAGGACCCTGGGCCCCGATCACCAAGGGACTTATAGCATTGGAGAGGAGTTTCTATTTCATTCTCAAAGTGGTATGAAGTCATTGTAGGATTTTGAATAAGGAAATATGGAATCAAGTCCAAATACTGAAGGTACATACTCTACCTTCAAGGAGATGGAGCTTAACTTTCAGTCCTTTAGTATAGGCTGTCCATAGCGAAAAGAAAGAAGGCTGTCCTCTTCTTTCCAAAGAGGACAGTGTGGAAAGTGGGGGAAGAGTAACTTTATGTTGGCAAAACCTGACAAATACTCCCTTGGCCAGGTGATCAAGGTCAACATCAACAGTGATAAATGATACAATGGAAGAAAAATGGTGCTTACCTCTTCCTCCTCAAAAGCTATAACTCAAATCTAATCATGAGAAAAACAACAGACTAATTCCATTTAAGGGACATTCTACAATGTATTTGACTGGTACTCCTCAAAGCTGTCAAGGTCATCAAAAACACGGGGAGTTAGAGAAACTGCCACAGTCCAGAGGAGCCTAACGGGTAGGACAACTAGATGTAATGTGCTATCCTGGATGGAGTCCTGCAATGGAAAAGGGACATTAGATAAAAACTAACAAAATCAGAACAAAGTATGGGCTTTGCTTAATAATAAGGCATCAACATTGCTGCATTAATTGCAACATGCATGCCATGCTGATAGAAGATGTTAACAAGAGAAACTGAGCATGGGTTATTTGGAAACTCTATAGTAGCTCCGTAATTTCTCTGTAAATCTAAAACTGTTCTTTAATAAAAAGTTTATAAAAAGTGAACAAACTCTGCTTTGGCTCCTATATAGAGAATTTACTGTAGTGAGAGAAAAATGGAAGTAGATAGGCTAGTGAGGAATCCTAGATTTTGCTATCTACTCACCATGCAAACCTTGAGTTATTTTATTTCCCTATACTTTTCTTAGCTGTAAAATGGGAATATTTACAGAAAGAGATGTGAAGAGGATCAGCTCCTCTGTTACAGAAGCATTCTCTCAGGTTTAGGTAAAATCACAGAGCTCCAACATCTTTAAGGAGATGGAGCTATATCTGAAAAATACAGGGTAAGAAACAGGACCCCTTTGGGCAAAACTGGGCAGATGTTACAAAACGAAGGAAAGCCAATGCAGGCAGCAAACTGGAATGTTGTGGTACAGATTTCTGAAATCTAAAAAATGGACTCGAGGCTTCCCATCTGTATGAACTTGGCAGGCTGAGTTCCAGGGATGTGCCTGATACCCATAGGCTTTCTCCCATCTCGCCTAGACCAACTGGAGGGCTGAGGATTACTAATCCCTCAATAACTCAATGTTTTTTAGGGTAGTGGGTGCCCAACTAGCTTTAAATCAGAAGACTGAAGTTTTGCTTTTCCTCCTTAAATAAAAATCCGTGGACTCTAAACACAGAGATTCTGATTTAGTAGGTTGGAAGCAAAGCCGAGGATCACTAGTTTTTAAATGCTTCAGACAGGATTATAGTATGTAGCCACGTTTGACAATTACTATTTTACAGGGGCTTTGATTCATTAAATGTGTGCAAAACACCACATGGATACTGCTGGTCTTTACTCGTAAGAAGCCATAAGGATATTTCTGGATATTTCTGGAATGGCGCATGCCTGGAGCCCGTGAAGCTAGAAAGGCTGGGCTGAGCCACCTGAAAAAAAAGCTTCTTGGAAACAAGAAGTGAGGTAGGATGACAACACCCTGTTTCCCCTTCCTTTCCCATTTCTTCCAAGTTTTTCATAGTGAATTTCACATTTTTCATAAAGAAAAAAAACCACCTTAAAAACAAAAAACAAAAACTCTCCTCAGATTACACCCAACGTTGGCTGATGTTGGTGACAAAATTTTAAGAATCTGCTGTTATTACTGTGATTCACCACACACTGTAATTTTGTTTTGTTTTTAAAAGGAATTTAGGTACTCCAGGAAAACAAATGAGCTTTCCTGGCTCATCTAAGCAACCTTGAATTTTTTTGTTCAAGGGTCAGGCTGAAGAGGTTTCAGTGGCCACACTGTCACCTGAGGGGACAGGCCAGCCAGCTCCACTACTGAGGAGCTCCATGGGGTGCAATGTTGGCTGCTAAAGTAATTTAATGTTCTCTCTCTTTTTTTTTTTTTTTTTTTTTTTTTTTGGTGAAAGAAGGTTTTTGAGAAAAAAAATCAATACAAAGCCTATGTGGCGGGCTATAAATAAATTCTTTCGAGCACTACACCCACTTTATGCAAAGCACTTGTATCAGCAAGAGATTAGCGGATTAGCAGTCTCCTGTTTAACAGAAATCTAGTCGAAAAGAACCCTTACTGAGAGGCCCAATATTTTACAAGATAACTACACTTTGGAAAACAAACTGAAGATGAAAGAGACCATATCAGTATTTCATCTTAAGATCATTCTAACAATGATCATTTTCACAGGAATTAGAGAACTGGCATCGGAAACTATCAGGTGTAAACAGATTTATCTTGTTTGCAGAGCGGAAAACTGTGACCTCCTTTTCAGGGTCAAGTGGCTTTGGAGCTTTTATTTACAATATTTTAAAAGCACAATGTATAGTTAGTAAGAATATATAAGGGCATTAAATAGCCTTCATTTTAAAAATTCAACCACAATGCTGTCTATCTCAACAAACTTAATTCTGTAGATTCTCATTTCTATAATGACTTGAACATTTGTGACTGAGGACACAGGTAAGGTGTAACTGATTAAATGGAACTTTTCTTTTTCCCTGACTCCCAACCCCGCTCCCCACCACCCAGCTCCATTCTGTTCTTTCCCACTAACCTTTAGAGTTGTAATGTTGGGAATCAGATGTGTGACCTAACAGTGGACTCTTAAGGAAAAGATTGTGAAGTTGAAACAAACCCAAAGGAATAAATTACTTTGGCGGGGGCGGGGGGGGGCAGGGAGAAACAAAGCAAGGCTCTCCACTGGAAGCTTGCATTACTCTATTTCTCTACGAAGAAGTAAAGATAAATTAGTACACATTTCTCAAAGTAATATACTGCGTTTGCGGAAGATGGTCCCGACACATCCGGTGCCCGATTTCACTCCAAGGATTCACTCTGGGCTCTGGCCACACAAGCCGTCTTGTAGACGCTGAAACCTCGGAGCTCAGGGCCTTTACAGAAGTGGAAACAGCCCCCCAGCACACACTGGGTGTTCCTGACCTGCTTCATGCTCACATACCCTGCTGTTTCAGCCTCAGATCCTTCCTCCTTTTGTCTTCCTCTTTTCTTCCAGATTTAATGCTCCTCCTGAACTACAGCCTTCTGTAGCTGAGTCTCCACAGTCCACAGAACAGAACCCCAGTCCCAGCTGCACCACTTACAACCTGTCACCTGGAGTAGCTTCCTTACCTTTTTGAAGATTCGTTTTCTCATGAGATTGTTTTGATGAATAAATGAGCTCATACATGCACTTAGAATAATGACTGGTGCCGAGTAAAAAGTCAATAAAAGTTAGCCATCAGTATTATTCTTTTAGCATGAATCTCACCTGGGACCTTCCTCCATCCTGGCCAGAAAAAGTCTTTCTCCTTTTCCTTGGACAGGTTGTTACTTTGTTTTTATTTGTATTTTTTTTTAAGATTATTTATTTATTTATAGGGAGAGAGGGAGAGAGACAAGCAGTGGGAGGGAGAAACAGGCTTCCTGCAGAGTAGGGCGCCTGATGCGAGCTTCAACCCCAGGACCCTGGGATCATGACCTGAGCCAAAGGTAGATGATTAATGATTGAGCCACCCAGATGCCCCATTACTTCATTTTTAAAGGAATTTAGGCACTCCAGGAAAACAAATGAGCAATATTCAACTTTTTCATACAGAAAATTCTTAAAGTTTCAACATAAACATTAACAGGACTGGATATAATTGGATGCATCATTTATTTTTAAATTAAAGTTGTTTGTTGTTGTTTGTTGTTTATGAAAAATTGTTATATTGTTCTTGGTGTTGAGAAATCTAATTATCAATTCTTTGCAGGTATCTATCCTCTCTGGTTGCTTTTTGAGTATCTTGTCTTGTATTCCGCAGTTTCACTAGCACACACATGGGTGTGAACTTTCATTTATCCAGTTTGGGACTCACTGTGGTTTCCATCTGAGGATTCATGTCATGAGTCAATTCTGGAAATTCTTCAGCCATTAATTCCTCAAATATTGTCTCACCTAGTAGAAAATAAATTTACTTTCCTTTGGTGGTGGTGGTGGTGGGGCAGATGGATTCCAATGGGATGACTGTTGGTTCTCTATCTTCCATGCCTAAAAAACTTGTTTCAAATCTTCCACCTTTTTATGTTGCATTTGGGAAACTTTTCTATTTTTATTTTTATTTTTATTTTATTTTTATTTATTTGACAGAGAGAAGTAAGACAGATCAACCATAAGCAGGGGGAGCAATAGAGGGAGAGGGAGAAGCAGGTTCCCCACTGAACAGGGAGCCCAACATGGGGCTCAATTACAGGACCCTGGGATCATGACCTGAGCTGAAACCAAGAGTCTGATGCTTAACTGGCTGAGACACCCAGCCACCCCTATTTGGGGAACTTTCTTACATGTATTTTCCAGCAGACTAACTCTGTGCAGCTACGTCTGACCTAACATTTAACCTATCCACTGAGTTTTAAATTTCAACAACTTTTGTTTTCAAAATATTTATGTTCTCTTTGGTTTATCTCCAGTCTTTTTAGACAGTCTTTTCTTTTATCGTGTTTTTAATTCCTTCTTTCAGGTCTAAGAAATTTTAAACATAGTTGTTCTATAGCCAAGGATTCTAGTATCTAGTCACTGTGGGTCTAATTTTACAGAGATGCTCAGGAGTTCAGGTTTAGTTGAACTCTTTCTGTGGGAATACTGCTTGGCCTCAATTAAGAATCTTAACCTCAGGAGAGGATTTCTATTTTGCTTCACCTCAATGCCGTAGGATTAATTTTATATTAAATTTTTACTTTGGGTTTCTCAATCTATGAAGTAATGTAAATGCACCAACGAAAGTACAGACAGGACTGAGGTTGTGAATTCCATGGGAGATGTCTTCCCCTCCAAAGGGAGGAGAACCTAAAGCTTTCTTGTCTTGTCTTTGTGCTGACAGATGGCCCTCTGTATCATACTTTCACCGGGTCATGTTTCCAGGGATCTAGCTTAACGTGAAAGCCTCACTTCCAACTCTCCACTTTGCATACGTACAAGGTTTTGCCCAAGGCACCTCGAGACAATTATAATAAACCCAAGCACAGGGCAGGGGCAGCAGCATCAGTGGCCCAGGGGCTGCTTTGGGTTTCAGTCCTTTTTAGCTCCCAGGAAACTGAATTCTCTTCTACTTATTTTCAGATCTCAACACAAGTAACACTTTCTCACAGAGGCCATATAGTGTAAGTCAGGGACCCGCTATCCATTTTCATATCCCCTTCTATTTTTCCTCCATTGTACCTAATTGTTTGTAATTATGTTTTTTTTTAATATTTTACTTATGTATTTGAGAGAGAGAGAGCACGAGTGGGAGGAGGGCAGGGGGAGAGAGAGAGAAAGAGACTCTCCTGCTGAGTGGGGATCCTGATGTGGGGTCGATCCCAGGACCCTGAGATCACGACCTGAGCTGAAACCAAGAGTCTGATGCTTAACCGACTGAGCCACCCAGGCGCTCCTGTAGTTATGTTTAATAGTGTATTAAATTGTGTATTAGGTAGTGTATTAGACCGTTTGTCTCTCTCACTAGACTGTGAGTTCCATGAGGGCAGGAATCACTTGCTCATCACAGTATCCAATCTGGCACATCACAGAAACAAAATAAATATTTGCCAAATCAATACAATGAATGTGTGGGTGGAGGGAGGGGAAATGGATATTAATACGCACTAGCTCTTCAAAGAAAGCAAAGGGTTGAAATGGAAGAAAAATAGAGAACATTTTATTGTAAGTTGTTTCAAAATTTCAGTAAACCCATGGCAAATCCCTGCGTAGCCATTTCTCAGTGCAATCAAACTCTTGCATATCCCCATTCCTGGTTCCCTTTTCTTTTCATTGAGATGTGATGCTCATATCTTAAGTATGCCAGTCAATCCCACAAACACATACAACTCACGTAACACACACCTCTATAAAAATGTAGAACGTTTCCATCAATTCAGAAAGTCTCCTCACCTCTCTTCACTATCCCCTTTCTTAGAAAACAGTCCCTGATATGATTTCCGCCACTATAAATCATTTTTACCTATTCTAGAACTTCATACACATGGGATCGTATTGTACACATTTTTGGTGTGTGATGTATGAAAATTTCATTTGCTCCACGTCGTCTCCAACAATCGGTGGTGTCAATCTTTTTCATTTTAGTCATTCTAGTGGGTCATTATGGTTTTAATTGACATTTTCCTGATGATTAATGACATCAAGCACCTTTTTATGTGCTGATTGCCCATTTGTATATCTTCTTCTGGGAAGTTCTCCCCAAGCCTTTAGACCATTTAAAAACTGGGCAGGAGTCTGAGGTGCAGGAATTCTTTACATAGTTTGTCCTTTGTCAGGCTTGTGTTGCAGATATTTTCTTTCCGGCTGTGCTTTGTCTATTTTTTAAATAGTATCTTTTAATGAGGAAATAATTTATTTTCAGTAAGATCCAACTTACCAGTTTTTAATGACTCGTGAATTCTCTAAGAAGTCCTTGCCTGCTCCAAGGATATGAAGATATTTTTCTAAGCCTTCTTTTAGTAACTTTACGGTTTTAGCTTTTATCTTTAGTTTTATGATACATTTCAAACTGAGGAAGGGGTTGAGGTTATTTCATATAAATATACAGTTGTTCCAGAAGCACTTGTTAAAAAGATTTTCTCTTCCCAATTCAATTTCTTTTGTGTCTTGTCAAAAAGAAGTCCTTTGACCTTATACATATGAGTTTACTATACGGATGACCTATTTGTCTATCCTTTTGCCAATATCACACTTTCTTGATTACTGTGGCTTTCTGTAAGTCTTGATGTCAAGTAGGGTTAAGTCCTTCAACTTTGTTCTTTTTAAAGACTCTTGGTTTTTCTAAGTCCCCTGGTTTCCAAATATATATATATATATATATATATATATATATATATATATTTTTTTTTTTTTTTTTTTTAGGTTTTACCCATTTATTTGACAGACAGAGATCACAAGTAGGCAGAGAGGCAGGCAGAGAGAGAGGGAAAAGCAGGCTCCCCACTGAGCAGAGAGCCCGATGTGGGGCCTGATCCCAGGATCCTGGGATCATGACCTGAGCCAAAGGCAGAGGCTTTAACCCACTGAGCCATCCAGGTGCCCCTCCAAATGTATTTTAAAATCAGTTGGCCAATTTCTTCAAAGTCTATTGGGATTTTGACTGGTACTGAATCTACAGATTAATCTGGAAAAATGTGCCCTCCTAATTATACTGAATCTGAATATTCCATGGCATACCTCTCCACTTACTTAGCTTTTCTTTAATTCCTCTCAACAATATTTTATAATTTTTAGTCTTAACATCTTTCATTCAATTTATCCATAAGTACTGAGTGTTTTTTAATCTTATAGTAAATGGTGTTTTTTCCCTAAGTTTAGTTTTCTAATTACTCACTGCTAGTAGACGGAAATATAATCGATTTTTGTACATTGACCTTCTATCCTGCAACACTGCTATAAAGTCATGTATCTGTTCTAGGAGTATTTTTTGTAGATTCCTTAGGACTATCTTTACATAATCATGTCGTCTACAAATAACAACAGCTTTACTTCTTCCTTTCCAACATTTATGCCCTTTTCTTCTTGTTATGTTATACTGGCTAAGATTTGGTACAATTTTGAATTGGGGTAGTGAAAAGTGGACACCTTTGGTTGTTCTCAATATTAGGTAGGAGAAATACTCTAAAATTTAAACTTTCAGTATAATATTAGTTACAGGGTTTTTGTAGGTGTTCTTTATCAGATTGAAGAAGCTTCTTCAACTCCCAGTATATTGAAAAATGTTATAAAAAATGGGCACTGTATTGTCAAATACTTTTTCTGCAGCTGTTGAAATGATCTTATAATTTTTTTTAAAGATTTTATTTATTTATTTGACAGACAGAGATCACAAGTAGGCAGAGAGGCAGGCAGAGAAAGAGGGGGAATCAGGCTCCCTGCTGAGCAGAGAGCCCAATAGGGCTCAATCCCAGGACCCCAGGACCGTGGGATCATGACCTGAGCTGAAGGCAGAGGCTTTAACCCATTGAGCCACGCAGGCGCCCCTAATTTTCTTTTTTAAACTGCTAATATGGTGAAATACATTGGTTGATTTATATATTAAATGAATCTGCACTCCTAAGATAAACCTCACTTGATTGTGGAGTACTCTCCTTTTTACATACTGCTGGCTTCAATTTGGTAATAATATTTTGTTAAAGGTGTTTTCATCCATGCTTATGAGAGAATTTGGTTATTGATTTTGTTTTCTTGTAATGGCCTTTTTTGTTTCTCTATCAGGCTACAGTAGCCTGATAAAATGACTTGGAAAGTGTTCCTTCTTCCTTTATTAAGAATTTATGTCAGGTTGTTATTATTTCTTCCTTAAGTATATGATAGTACTCTCCTCTGAGCTTACAGTTTTCTCTGTGGAATTTAATTACAAATTTAATATCCTTAACAGATTTAGGACTATTTAGATTTTCTATTTATTCTTATGTCAGTTTGGTTAATTTGTCTTTTCTTTTTTTTTTTTAAGATTTTATTTTTAAGTAATTTCTACATCCCACATGGGGCTTGAACCCACAACTTCAAGATCAAGAGTTACACGCTCTACTGACTGAGCCAAGCCACGCACCCCTAATTTGTATCTTTCAAGGAATTTGCCTATTTCATCTAGGTTGCCAAATTTATTAGCAAAAAGTTGCTCATGATATTCCCTTATGATCCTTATAATATTGTAGGGCCTGTAGCAATGCCCTTTCTTTCATTTGTGATTTTTTTTGGAGAAGATTTTATTTGTTTATTTGACAGAGAAAGAGACAGTGAGAGAGGGAACACAATCAGGGGGAGTGGAAGAGAAGCAGGTTTCCTGCTGAGCAGGGAGCCTGATGGGGGCTCGATCCCAGGACCCTGGGATCATGACCTGAGCCAAAGGCAGATGCTTAACGACTGAGCCACCCAGGCGCCCTTCATTTGTGATATTAATAATTTGTGTTTTCTTTCCTTTTGTCATGATCAGGATTTCTAGGAGGTAATTAATTTAATTGTTTTTTAAAGAACCAAATTCTAGCTCTTTGACTTTCTTGATTTTTTTTTTAAAGATTTTATTTATTTATTTGACAGAGAGAAATCACAAGTAAGCAGAGAGGCAGGCAGAGAGAGAAGGAAGCAGGCTCCCCATGGAGCAGAGAGCCTGATGCGGGGCTCGATCCCAGGACCTGAGCTGAAGGCAGAGGCTTTAACCCACTGAGCCACCCAGGTGCCCCTCTTGATTTATTTTTTAAAGAGTATACTGTAGATAAAATAAAGGCCTCGATATTCCCTTTCCTAAACCCACTCCTCTCCTTCTGTTTCTGACATACCTATAGTTTCATGTATACCATCACCCTACCATTTATATATTAAAATAATGCTAATTTCTGCTACTCTACTAGGACGTTCCATTTACTCACCATGTTTCCTGCTTCTGCAGCCAGCCGGGCAGCGTAGCGAGCTATAAGTCGGTGTTCCTCATCCAGTCGGCTGGGACTATCCAGGACACTGCCAAAGAGAAAAAAATTCAACAGGTGTCTATTAAACATTCCCTACCCTTGCTTTTCTCTTAGAAAGAACTGATGGGAGAAAGTTTGTAAAAAAGTATGGTAGCAAAAGAAACAGAGGCCTGGGTCATAGATACTAATGGTCTTCTGAGAAAGGTGGTTTAGAGAAATGATGAGACCACACGTGCCCTTTCTCTTCAGCAGCACCCCCCCTGCTCCTACACCATCAGAAGGAGGCACTTCTTTTTCAATGCAAGGTCTGGGAAAAGACAGAGCATCTGCAAAGTCTGGGCGGAGGGAGGATTTCTAATCAAATGTTTTGGGAAAATGCGTAACTTTTCAAGACATAGGTCTTGAATTTAAAAGGCCCAGGAGAAAACTAAAGCATCACAAAAAAAATGGAGGGCTGAAGGAAAGTATGCTTAACACTGGGCAAACAAAACCGATGAGCTCAAGCAAGGGCAGGCCCAACCTACGGTAAAGTTGGAGACAAATTCATGGTATCAGACATTCGCTTTCATGCTTCTTTCCTGTCTTTTACCATGTTTGTTCCACAATTATAGCCCCATCTTTGAGTGAATTAATCCAGTCTATTACTCTTCCCTAAGAGTACCAGCACCCTAACTTCAAGGTCTTTAAGACCTACGTAGGTGGGCTCTCAGATGCTGCTGCATCTGGCTGAAGTGTTCTTGAGTAGCGGGCCAGCAGATGAATCGTTCTTGAGTAGCAGGCCAGCTCTGTGTATACATAGTACAAGGACGTTTCGACTGGATCATGAAATCACTGACTCCTTTGGTTTAGCATGTTATACCAACTCTCATTCACCCATAGCAGGGCACTCCCCGATCAATAGGGACTGTGGCTACAGAATTATTTGTTGAAGTGTGGCAGGTGTTTTAAGGTAACAGAGGTGATGATGACTGATCACAGATGGGTGTCGTGGCCTGCTTCTACCGTGGCCCTTGCTTCTTGGCCTTCCAAAAACCTCCCCATGGAATTTAGCAACATGATAAATAATATGAAAAAATTTAAAGACATGAGTCCAATTCTCATCAAATCTTGTAATAATTACTGGGGAGAGGGAATCCGGGAAGGAAGACGTTAAACTGATAGAGCTGTGTCTGACCTTTTCATGTATGGAATCAACTAGATTTTTCCTAGATTTTTTTTTTCACCTTTCTCTGTTTCTATCGTGTGGCTACTTCTTTAAGACTAACTTGGTCTTTCCTCTAGGATGGATTTTTTTAAATGTGCTTCTTTTGCCTGTGCCACTTCTGAATACTTTATAATTTGAGGTATGCAAACGTGAGTCTATCATCATCCTCTCACAAGATGATCTTGTAATAAGAACATGCTACCATCCGTCAGCTTTAACACACTAGGGTCAAGGCCCCAAGGTCAAGGCTGAACTGTAATATTCGTGCCTTAAAGTTATTTGTTGGAAATAAGAGAACTACCTTTATCTTTAAAAAAACAACAACAAAAAAAGAAAAACAACAACAAAAATGAACATTTATTTATACAAGTGGATAAAATTAAAGAGGGACTGGCAACCTAAGAAATGAGTCTTAAGAGTGGCTGACCTTTGTTTGGGCAAGGGATATGATAAAAACTTCATTTTTTCCTCTGTGCAAAAATCTCCCCTTCTTCCACCATGTTCCATCTTTCTAGGAAGGGTAATTCTACTTGTCATTTATACCCAAGTGTGGACGACATGCTTGCTTTAATTGGCTATGCTTTCCAGCCAGAAACTAGAACTTTATGTTGATGAGAGGTTTTAAGGTCAATGAAAATTAAGAGGAAAATTAGAAAGGTTCCTTATTTTTCCGCTTGAGCTGACTTTCATTTTCAGAATTAGCCAGGAAATTTCTGCCTTTTTTGAGGAAGCATGAAGCTCAGTTCTTTAGACTACAGATCAAGAAGAGATGTAGTACTCACCCAGTCCTCACGTTCTGCCCGGGCTCTCGGCCACCAGTTCCTGCTCAGGAAGCCTAAACCCTAAGCCAGGACACTTAAGGACCTTAGCTAAACCTCCCACAAATTTATGGGAGCTGAAATATCAGGTTGCAATCTCTGCCAACCTTCTGCTTCTATTTTCACCATGGAACTTTTAATCACCTAGACAACTGCCCTTACTGATGAGAAGTGAGCTGTCCTGCCAGGGATGAGACAACTCTATTCCTAGAGACCCATGGAGGTGGGACATACTGCACAGAAATCATCTGTTGGCTGGAGAGACCCTCTTGGGTGACATGATGCAGTTATTAGACCTCTCCTTCCTTCCCGGAGGAAAAGCCTGTTAAATGTACTTGGGAAGTAGGAAAGTAGACTTTAGAGTTAAATAGATGCCCCAAAATACCAATACTATTTAGTCACACTGGCTAAACTATGGGAAATGGTATGAAATATAATACAGAAAATAATCCTTTCCAAATATGTATTTTTTCACATGATTATTTATTCTTGTCATCACAGGAAATAAAAACAAGGTCAGCTCACCTTCTCACGAAGCCAAGGCATGTTCTGGACAAAACTAAGATCAAATGTAAGGCTCCAGACTCCCTCATGTGCTTGGTTAATAAATTAGGATTCCTCTCTAAGAATAGAGTCTATCTGCTGCTATGTAGAGACTATGTAGAGATTACTTTAATTTTCCCTGCTGTTCTCCCTGCAGACCGGTGGTAGGTAAGGCTACCTACCAGAGTGGATAGGTAGCCTTGGGTCTACCTGAATATAATAGCATTTTGTTTGGTATTAATTCTTTTAAAGGGTTAACTTTGCTATAGTTCGTGGTTATCCAACATTTTTCTATCCTGACCCACTGAAGAGTCAGGCATATTCCCACATTAACAGTGAGGCACTACCAGTAGTTTTCCGAGAAAGGGGAATATGGAGTTATTATAACGCATCTAATGATCACATGTAGAGGCCCATATCATTTGGGAAAAGTCTCCCTCAGGTGGCAATGACCCAGTACCACTGTTGCAAACCACTGGTTTAAGTAATCAACAGTGATAGATTTGGGGGAAGAGATGAAGTTGTAACGTGCAGAGATGTTACAGGGTGATGGTATCAAAGTTTAGACACAGTGAGTTATCTGCGGGTTGATCAACCCTACGCTCTGAATGTCAACAGAAAGGTTTCGATATTTAGTCAAGAATGAGCAGTGAGAGGTTGCCTCAAACAGCTCTGTGAATGCGCATCTTGGGGACTGCATAGCTGCTGGAGATTTACATGGCCTTTCAGTTTAAGCTCAGGGACGTGAACCCCACTTCAAAACAGCATTTCTGACTCTGTTTAGGTAAGTGCCTGGGCTTGGCAAGGCTCCTTCTCTTTCAGAAGTTAATGCTTTAGCAATTATTTCAACTCTGCCAAACGTAGCTGGTAGCGTCTCAAGAAAAACCCCCCATGAAGAGCTTTTTCCAGCTGGCAAGGCCAGGTAACAAGGCTCTCCCTCCCTCTGACCAGCCCGTGGCTGCCCGCCTGCTGTCGCTGCTCTACCACTGACCGTGCACAGTGCTGCAGACGGGCCACATAGGAGGCTATCAGCGCGTGCTCATCGGCCGAGTGACTGGGTATGTCCTGGCTATACTGTAACCTAGGAACAACAGAGGCAAAGACAGCAAGCACAACACACACACACACACACACACAGAGCGAGAAATGAACATGGATTAAAATGGGCAAACTTCAAAGAAAAATAGGAAAAAAAATAATAAATCATGATAAAGAAAACAATAAAAAAACCACAATGCATAATGGAATATGGTGTTAGACCATAGAAAATACATTTCACCAATCCTTTGAACAAAAGCGGAGTCTTAGGAAACAGCCTTCGCTGACACTTCAGCCTCTGAACAGGAGAAACCAAGGAGGGGTCACCAGGAAGCCTTGCCCACCAATCTTATCTAGGTTCTGGGCTCTGGGATGGATGCACCTTTTAGGGAATGCCCAATGGCAGGAAAACAGGTAGAGTGTGTCTATTTAACATCACCAAATGCCCCCTGATGCTTTAATAGCTTTTGTCTACAAGTAAAGAATTTTCAGGATTACTTCATGATATCAGTTAAACCCTTTTATTTCTATAAAGACATTGCCTTTAGCATCATTCTATTTTCTCCCATAAAGCTGATACTTACACCAAACTTGTCAGAATTATTCCTCATTGTAAGACAACACTGTACACATTCTGAGGCTTTTATAGACATTCAGAAGGTCTTTAAGCCCGAGAGTTTCTAAAAATGTTTTATTCCAGAAATGTTAACACATGCACAAAATGGAGAATAAATTAATGACTACTTTTCATGTACCCATCACCAAAGTTCAACAAAAACTAACATTTTGTCAACTTATTGAATATATTCTTCCTTCACTCAACTTTTTGTCTAGAAAGAGATGGCTGAAGCAAATCTCAGACAACTTATTATTTCACTTGGGAATACTTAAATTACACAACCACAGTGTCATCATCACACCTAAAAAAAAATTAACAAGAACATTTAACTCAATCCCTCTGAAAACTTCCTCAAATCTTAAAAAACATCCATCTACATTTAGAATCAAGATTCCAACAAGGTCCACACACATTGCATTTGGTTGATATGTTTCTGTTTTTCAATCTATAACAGTCCTTCCTTTTCCTTGTTTCTGTCATGTCATTTATTTGTGAAGAAAGCAGGTTATCTAGTAGCATACCCAACATTCTGGATTTAACTGTTTCCTTGGTGCCATTTAAGTTGTTTCTCTACACCCTGTGGCTACAGCTAGAGATCTGATAAAAGCTTTTGCTTCCGTTTAATTTTTTGAGAAGGGGCTAGAATCTGTTGTAGGTAATATGGTGCACTTATACATCAAATAGGGGACACACAATGGAATAAAAATATTGCTCACTGGATTCAGACGTTATTGGTTACATCTCTCCATTATAAAGTCCCCCATCAACTTTTCACCTAATGGATTTAGCATTTACTGATGATTTTGCCTAGATTCATTATTTCTTGGGTGGGGGGGCGTTTACGAAGACCCGGTTTCCAATTTTATCATCTTTTCTGCATTTATTAGTTTTCTCTCTTTGCTTATCTTGAAATATTAATAATTCAGAAAAGGTAAAACAAATGGTTGGCATTTTTTACTATTTAACAAATTTAAGAACAATGAATTAGTGCCCTAGCAACCTCCAATGGGTACCAAAGAGTTTTCTTTTTTAGTATCATTAAGAACTCATAGATTTTCATGTATCTGATTGCTACAATCATCTTTTTGATGCTCAAATTGTCCTATCTTTGGCCAGTGGGAGCTCCTGTAAGTAGGCTCCTGTGTTAATCTAATATAGCCATTAGATATCATCAGCTTCCTTGATCCTGCCCCACTCTTGGAATCAACTATTCCTTCAAGGACTGCAGGTTCCTTTTGCCAGGAAAGAGTGTTTAGAGATCACAGCGTACTAGGGTGTTCCTTGTTCCTGGATGATGACTGCTTCTAGAATTTTTCAGTTGATAAAGCTAGAAAATCGGGACGCCTTGGTTGGGCAGCTGCCTTCAGCTGCCTTCAGCTCAGGTCACGATCCCAGCGTCCTGGGATGGAGTCCCACATCGGGCTCCTTGCTCCGCAGGGAGCCTGCTTCTCCCTCTGACTCTGCCTGCCACTCTGCCTGTGCTCGCTCTTGCTCTCTCTCTCTCTCTGACAAATAAATAAATAAAATCTTTAAAAAAAAAAGGCTAGAAAATCTATATATTTTAGAAGGAATAAAAACAGGTTCTCTCACTACTTTCAAACACCACTCAATTTCCTGCTAGCTTGCATTGTTTTTTAAGGTTTTATTACTTATTTGAGAGAGAGAGCGCGCAAGGACAAGCAGGAGGAATGGCACGCAGAGGAAGAAGCAGACTCCCCACTGAGCATGGAGGCCGATGCAGGGCTCGATCCTAGGACCCTGAGATCATAACCTGAGTGAAGGCAGACACTTAGCCCACTGAGCCACCTAGGCACCCCTGTTTTTAATGAGAAATCACTTCAAAAATCTTATCTTTCTTCCACTGTATATGACATCTTTTTTCCTCTAGATGCTTTTAATACTTTTTCTTCATCACCGGTTTTCAGCAATTTGACCGTGATGTACCTTGGTATGGTTTTCTCTGTTTATCCTGATTATAGTTTGTTGAATTTCTTGTACTTATGGGTTTATAGTTTTTATCAAATTTGTAAAAATTTACCTGGAAATTTGGGAAAAAAATATTTCCTGAAATAATTTTTCTCTCCTCCCTCTTTTCCTTCCTCCTCTCCTCTCCTCCTAATCCTGTTAGGCTGCCTGCCACTGTCCCCGAAGTCTTGGAGGTTCTGTTCATTTCTCAGCATTGTAATTTGGATAGTTTGTACTGCTATGTCTTTAAGTTCAGTGGACTTTTTCTTCTGTAATTTCTGATATACTGTTAAATCCATTCATAGGCTTTTTCATTTCGGGTATTATCTCCTTCAACTCTAGAAGTTCTATTTTTTAATTTAAGACTTTTGTCACTGAAGTAGAATATATATGCAGAAACTTCCAATTATGTTTATAGATGGTTCTTTTTTATTTCAATTTTTTTCCTCATTATGCTAATATTTTCCTTTACATTTTTGGTATTTATTGTGCTTGGGTTTTCGTTTAAGATTTTTATTTATTTATTTGAGAGAGAGAGAGAGAGAGAGAATGAGCAGGGAGGACAGGTGAGGGGGGCAGACTCCCTGCTGAGCAGGGAGCCCGACACAGGGCTCAATCCCAGGACCTGGAGATCATGACCTGAGCCAAAGGCAGACACTTAACCCACTGAGCCACCTAGGTGCCCCCTCTTATGGCTGTTTTGAAGTTCATCTCTATTCACTGCATCATGACTGTTATTTCTGGATCTGTTTATATTGACTAATTTTTTAAAAAATATTTTATTTATTTATTTGACACAGAGAGAGAGAGATCACAAGTAGGCAGAGAGTAGGCAGAGAGAGAAGGAGGAAGCAGGCTCCCTGCTGAGCAGAGAACAGAGGCCCTGCTGTGGGCCTCATCCCAGGACCCCGAGATCATGACCTGAGCTGAAGGCAGAGGCTTAACCCACTGAGCCACCCAGGTGCCCCGACTAATTTTATTCTGGCTGCAGAACATAATTTCCTGCTGCTTTCTGTGTCCTCTAAATTTTTATTGGATGATGGAAATTTTGAGGATCATGTTGTTGAATGTCTGGATTTCGTTTTCTTCTAAAGGATCTGGTAGCTAATTTACTTGTGGACGGATTTGTCCTTTTGAGGCCTGTGTTAAAGTTTCATTAGTACAGATCTAGGATAACTTTTATCTAGGGCTATTTTCACCCTGCTCCTAAACTGTGGCCTGTCTGGGGGTTTTTACGGAATGCTCCCAGTGTTTGATGATGTCACCGCTCTGGCTGGTTGGAACTCAAACAACAGGCTGAGCTTGCGTAGTTGGTCCACTTTCAAATCTCTGGGGCCTGTTCTTTCCCAGATAGTTGTTCTTTGGCGGTCTTGTGAAATCGCGTTCTATGCAAATGGAGCTTAGTCACGGGACCTGTGTGCAGGTTTATGGAGCTCTTTTTCCTTCCCGCTGGTGTTCCTCTTAGCAAATTCCAGCATTCCCAAACCCCCTCCAATCTCTCCTTATTCTCAGCAAATAGGGCTTACCCTGCTTGTCTCTAGCACTAGACTTTAGTAAATGCCTCCCAGTAGAAAGCCTGGGCAATCACCGGGCTCTCCTCATTTATTTCCTTTCCCTCAGAGAACGGTCCTGCCCTACTTAATGTCTAATTTCCAAAAACAGTTGCTTAGTTAGAATAGTTTTCTAGAAGTTTATAGCGGGAGAACTGATCGGACACCAGCTACTTCACCACGACCAGAGGACGTGCTCTCTGTAGTAACTCAGTTCTTTAAAGAAGATTTTATCAATTGATTGCTTTTAGAGAGTGTGCACAAGCAGGGGTTGTGCAGGGGAGGGGGTGGAGGGAGAGGGACAGGGAGAGTTGGTGCGGAGTGTGGCGCTGATGTGGGATGGTGGGGAATGGAGGGCTTAGGTCTCATGACCCTGAGATCGTGACCTGAGCCGAAATCAAGAGTTGGCTGCTTAACCAGCTGAGCCACTCAGGCGCCCCTGTAGTAACTCATGTTTATACTTCTGTAAAGTATTGGTCTATTTCAAACTAGAAATCAGAACAAAACAAAACTGCTTCTTCAGAAGACAGACTGAAAAGTAGCAGTGTTATAGAAGGCTGGCATAAGGGATTCAACTTTTACTCTGTTACGAGAAGGTGCTGGTGGGTTCTGAGCAGATGCAGGGCATGCTCTAACTTCTCCTTTAATAAGATCATCTGCACTATGGAACATGAAGTGTCAGAGAGGAGGGAAGAAGCAGCTAATTCGAAGCCTCCTGCAACACTCCAGATGAGAGGAAAGAGTGGACAGTAGCTGCTGCTGAGGTGGCGAGAGATGGCAAGATCCTGGGCAGACTTTGACGGTGTTTTTGGAGAAAGCTGATCTAATGATCTGACACCTTAGATGGGAGAAGCATCAGGGGTTCTCACGAGATTGCCACTAACTGAGATGGGGAAGACAGAGAGAGGCAGGTCTGGTTGGGGGAGACTTGGAGCTCAGTTTGGAACATGTTAATTATGAGATTTTTATCCCGGTGGAGGGACTGACTAGGAGGAAGACCAGTGAGGTCAGAGCTAGCGAAAAGGTCTGGGCTGGGAAAAAAAAGTTTGGAAGTCACTGGTATGGAGACAGTAGTGAAAGCCCCGAGTCTAGGTGGGGTCACCCACGGGGAGGACAAACAGAAAGTGAGATGGTCCCTCTGGCCTACTAGTGTTTAGAGTTCAAGGAGGTTTGGAAAAACTAGCTGAGGGGACCACAGAGGACAAGAAGGACTCCTGGAGGCAAGTTCAGAAAGTGTTTCACGTAGAGGGAGCAACTTTCTGTGTCAACAGCCACTGACAGATCAGCTTGGGCGAGTCCGGAGTTCATCACTGGATTGAACACCGAGCATGGCACTGGTCTTGACAGAACACGTTCTGGAAGTGAAAGGAAGTGGGAATCTGACCAGGATGTCTTCTGAAGGGAATGATAAGAATGAAATCAGAAACATTAATAGAACCAACAGTCCATTAAACTCCATTTTAAATTTTCTATGAAAACTGCTATTCAGAACTAGTGTCATTTGCCAGATAACTAGGGATCTAAATTAAAATGAAAAGCAGTATCGGTAGCTGTTTATAGTAAATCAGGAACTTAAGGGTCCATGGATTTTCTGACAATTCTGTGTTGGGGCGTGGGTATTATGTTAGCTATATGTGTGATATATATACTCACATTCAAAGGTGTACCTGTTTTTCCCAGATTTACTTTTTTTGAATGTAAATACTTTCCTTTTGATAAAATATAAATCTCTATATAATCTCCAACTTACCTACAGGTTTTGTTTTAGAAATCTGTTTTTCTAAAGCAAAGTCAGTAGTTTGGAATAGTTTAGAATCCCACACAGGTAAAAAAATATAGAAAATTATAAGAGAAAAAAAAAGAAAATATAATAGTAGAATCTTATCCAATTAGATCAGAGATCAGTAAAAGCAAAGGTGAGGAGAATAAACCAGAGTTAAAAGAGGAGTGAGAATATATGAGCACATCTCTGGCGGCGGGAGGGGGGGAGGTGGGAGCTAGAGCAGCATCCCCCTCCCCCCAACACCCTCCCCACTCCACACATTTGAAAACAAGCTTCCAGGTGCTCCTGAGGCACACTCAAGGGTGAGACCCGCTCTGCTAGAGGACAGGGGCTTTCAAGTCTCATGGCTTCAGCAGCAGCTCTATGGGCAGCAATACAGGGCGCCTTTGGCAGAAGTGAAGGGGCCCCGCTGTGGGAAAGGGATATGAGTGAGGAGAGAGGGGATCTAGGGTAAGCTGTGGCGGGAACAAGGTCAGAAGCAGAGGCATCTGCCACTCCGGGAGCAGGACTCACTACTAAGCAGGAGGCAGGAGAGCACAGAAACCAGAGCCCGGGCTTTGGATGAGGCAGTCTTGGGTTTAATCCACACACACCTGCTTGCTGTGTGAGCCTGGACATTAATCTCTCTGCTTCAGTCCCCTCATCTGTAGAATTATAACAATAATATGAAATCTACTTCATGTATTGCTTAGTTTAGAGAGTATAGGAAGGATTAAGGAAGATAATGTAGTTGTCATTATCAAGAAAGTACCTGTGACCTTATCACAGAATGTCACATATGCTCTTTTGCTTATTCTCAGGATAATCTTACCAAAACGGTATTACTGTAATCCCCACAACTTTGCATCTCCAGCCGTGACCCCTCTCTGGAGCCCCAGGATTGTGTACTTGAGGCCTACGCAGCATCTCCGAGGGGCTGCCTAAGAGGCCTCCCAAACCCGACATGTTCACACTGGAACCCCTGACTCTCTCCACCCACTTCCTCATCTGCTGCACCCCCAAAGGCCAGTTTATTTATTTATTTATTTTTGAAGATTTTATTCATTTATTTGACAGTCAGAGATCACAAATAGGCAGAGAAGCAGGCAGAGAGAGAGGAGGAAGCAGGCTCCCCGCTGAGGAGAGAGCCCGATGCAGGGCTTGATCCCAAGACCCCGGGATCATAACCTGAGCTGAAGGCTGAGACTTTAACCCATAGAGCCACCCAGGCGCCTCCCCCAAAGGCCAGTTTAAATGAAGAGCATCATCCCTCACCCAACCAGCAAGCTCAAAGTGGACGGCTTCTGGCTTTCTCTCGTTTCCTGAGGCCCCACATCCAAGCTGTTACCTGGTCCTGCTGGCTCTTCTCTGAAACCAGACCCTCAAGCCCCTTTCACAGCCCCCTTAGTCCCCCCCCCCCCGCCTTTCTCATCTGGAAGGTCTCACCAAGTGCCACTGGGACCACCTGACAGCCCTTGCTGGCTCTCCCCTTCCATTCTTGCCCACTAGAGTCAATTCTCTATGCTGCAGGGCGTGATCTTAGTAAATCAATCTGGGGAGTGATAAAAATGTGGTGATGGCCGCACAGCTCTGTGAATACACTGAAAACCACTGATTGATACACTTTAAGTGGATGGATTATATGGTGAGTGAATTCTATCTCAATAACCTATTGAAGAAATAAATCAACAATTTTGAAACCGCTATCCATGCTACCAGGGCTAAACAAAGAGGCACAAGTCTGGTGGGCGACAGGAGCCAGGTTTCTCACTATGGGAAAGGGACAGATGACCAGGGGCAGGGGCGGCTAGAGGAAGCGAAGTACTGGAGTAGAACCAGATACGTCAGGATAACTCATGTCCTTGATTTCTCTGCTCTGAATGGACTAAGCAGGCAATGCTATAAGATGCCATGTGCTCGCAGTAATTGAAGAAGAAAATTCTTTTCCTAATAGAGGAAGCACTGATGAAGCATCAAGATTTGGAGGAAAGAAGGAATTTCTGGATAAAGTCTGGTGAGTCTTCACCTTCAATGAGCTCATAGTCTATCTAGAAAGGCATCCAACAAACAGGTAATTACAGTATGCTGGAATGAAAAGATGCTACGGATTACAGAGGAAGAACACTTTATCTAGTTTAGGGTATCAGTGAAGGCTTCCTGGAGGAGAAGGAAGAATTAGATGACAAAGTGAGGGCAATAAAGGGGAAGGGGGTAGGAAGGCAGGAAAGGTGGAAGCAGCTCGTGCACAAACCTGCTTGGGAAACTGTAAATGATTTGAGTAGTTCTGTGGATAGAAGCCGAGTAAAAAGAGTGAAATAAGGCAGGTCTGGGGAGGCTGGCCATGGTCGCCTGGAATAGCTTCATAAGCCACAAATGTCAAGCTGACAAATGCCAATTTAACCCACAAAAGTGATTTTCATGGCTGAACATATGATAGTCCTAGTAGCACTCCGGTGGAAACTGGGCATTTGCGTCAGTCTCCAGAGCACCTACGAGGTGTGGGGCACTGTGCCAGGGGACGAGGACACCACCGTCAGCAGGACACAGGCACAGCTGACTAATCCTGTAGAACTGTGCTACCACCAGCCGCATGTACCTGTTTAAATTCAAATTAATTCAAATTAAATAAAATTAGAAATTCACTTCCTCTGTCACATTTCTTTTTCTTTTTTTCTTTTTAAGATTTTATTTATTTATTCATGAGAGGCAGAGAGGGAGGCAGAGGCAGAGGGAGAAGCAGGCTCCCTGCTGAGTAAGGAGCCCAATGTGGGACTCGATCCCAGGACGCCAGGACCATGACCTGAGCAGAGGACAGACGCTTAACAACTGAGGCACCCAGGCGTACCTCTGTCACATTTCAAGTGCTCAGCAGCCTCACATGGCTGGTGGCTACCATGCTGGTTTCCCTGCTATTGGACAGTGCTGTGGAACAAAAGAACCACTGGAAAGTTTTGAGCAGGAGAGTAACATCACTAGATCTGCATTCAGAAAAAACCCTCTGGTGACAAAGGAAAGAATGTTTTGAGGGTGAGGTGGGGAGTAGACTAGAGATTTCCTAATAAGATCCATGAAAAAAAAATTTCTTTTTTTTAACCACAGCATGGATTTGTTTTAAATATATGCTTTACTACGGTAAGTGGAAATATTTTGATAGTTTGATGTTACAAGGAATGAAAAACCATGGTTAAACTGAACCACCACAGGAGTTTCAGCATTGCTATAGGGATTTCTGGTTAAAAACGCAAGCCCTTGTCATGTCACTACAAAACAGGGTGGTGCACTGAGTCAGCTTTTTTTTTTTTTTTTTAAGATTTTATTTATTTGTTTGTTTATTTATTTATGAAAGAGAGAGCATCCCCAAGTGGGGGTGCACAGGGAAAAGCAGGCTCCCCCATGAGCAGGTGGCCCAATGTGGGACTCAATCCCAGGACTCTGGGATCATGACCTGACCCAAAGGCAGACGCTTAACCAACTGAGCCACCCCGTGTCAGCTTCTTAACAGGACATAGGGTCAAAAGGTAATCGACTTAACAGTCCAAGGCAGATGTAAAAAATGGGTAAAATTGAGTGTGTGTGTGTGTGTGTGTAGGTTCTTACTGGTCATTTGTTGGATCTGAGTACCTATCTGTTCTTTGCTAGTGTGAATCTGAGGTAGTTGGAAGAGTCTGGATTCCAGGAACTCATGCTAAGGTCTGGTTCCTCTGTGTCCCTTAGGCACTTCTAACTCAGCATAATCTGGTTCATCTTGCCCAAATCTTCCTCCTGTGTTTCAACCACAAAGTACCTTAACTTAAGCCAGAAAGAAATCTGGAGGAGAATCATCTATCCCCTTCCTTAGCCCCCCATCCAAAACCCTCGAGCCTGCCTTCACTCTCAGAGTCCCTCAGGTGTCTCACTCGGAACATGGCAACACTGAACTCATAGTTTTCCTCCCAGACCTGTTGCTTCTTCCCCTCTGTTTGGCTGACAGTCTATAATGAATGCAATTCTTGCTCATGTTGAGCACCTCTAGCCTGAGTCCAATGAGAGGAGGAAACTATTAATTACTATGCTTCTGTAAGCTTCAAGTTTTTTTTAAAGATTTTTAAAATTTATTTACTTGACAGAGATCCCAGAGAGAGAGCAAGAGAGAGAGAGAGAGAGAGAGAGAGAAGGAAGCAGGCTCCCCGCTAAGCAGAGAGCCCAATGTGGGGCTCAATCCCAGGACCCCGGAACCAAGACCTGAGCCGAAGGCAGAGGCTTACCCCACTGAGCCACCCACATGCCCCTGTAAGCTTCAATTTTTCAATTTAAGGTTTACAGTATGGACTTGGAATACTCAAGCTTTTTCTTTGCACTAACCTGAGTTAGAATTGCTGAAGGGCTTATCTTAAATGCTTGAATGGAAATGGAATTTAATCCCAACCCAGAAGCAGTTGAAACCTGGCTGTCTGCCTGGGCCATCAGATGGACTTTGGAAATCTGCCAATACTGAGGACCCTACAGCCCCATAAGATTATGTGTTAATTTTCAATTACTCTGCTTTTCTGTCTTTCAAAAATAGATTGGAGAAAAAAGTAACTCTTGTGTTGTCTTGGAGAGATCTTCATGAAGAATTCATGCAAACTAGTTGTTTCATGCTCATGCTTAAATCCTCATTAATTCTTACTTTCCAACCAAACACTTTTTTTAACTTATTTTTAAAAAATTCTTAAAAAAATTTTTTTAAGTAGGCTCCACACTGGGGATGGAACCCACAGCCCTGAGATTAAGACCAGAGCTAAGATCAAGAGTCACACAAGAAACTAAATGAGGCACCCAGGAGTCCCTCAGCCAACCTCTTCTCATCTCACAGTGGGGAGAGCATCAGTAGCCTGAGCTCACAAAGGGAGAGTTTCGGGCTTGACCAATTTCAGTTTGCCTCCTTTTTCAGTTGCGCCAGTATTTTCAGTCTGTTATTTTCAGTCTAAAACAGCACACTGTGGCTTTTGTCATTCTGCAGTATTCTGTAGATAACAAGATAAAACCTTTACCTTGGCACCCACTCAGAAAGCCATTTTAATACTATTATAGTACAACTCATCTACGTGTCTTCAGCTCAGAAATAATATTTATACTATGGTCTCTTCTGGCTTTTAAAAAATGTGTTTCCAGGGCGCCTGCATGGCTCAGGCAGTTATGGGTCTGAGTCTTGATGTTGGCTCAGGTCATGATCTCAGGGTGGTGAGATCGAGCCCTCTGTCATGCATGGAGCCTGCTTGGGGTTCTTGGCTCTCCCTCTGCCCCTGCCCCAAAACGCTTCTCCTTCTGAAGTATGTGTTAAAGTTAAAAACTTCTGACTGATAAAATCTTGACTTTTCTTAAGATTCCTAGCAACTGGTGACTACTCAGAATTAGCAGCTCTAAGGTTTGCCTTAGAGCTTAGAGATAAACTCTAAGGTTATCCCCCAAAGACAGTGTTATGTCCCAACACATCTTTATAAACTGAACAGAATAGAAAACATTATTTAACCCTTGAGAGAAATAAAAATGAGGTGGTAGGGGAGAAAAGGGCCTCTTGAAACAAATCTATGCTAATGGAGGGGTGATGTAATCTACTTACACATACAATATTTTCCAGAAGCCATGCAATAAAGAAGGCTATAGCTATGTGTCTCTTCAGCATCCTACCTTCTCCACAGATAGCAGACCCTCCCTTCTTTGGAGACTGACCCTTACCCATTCAACCATGTTATCTTAGGTGGGGCCAGCAAACAGAAAACCTGCGGTGAGTAACATGACCCATGATGGACCAAAAAGAACTTCCACTGGGGTTTCTCAAGTTGGTACAAAGAGAGGGTCAATCACTGTAGGGTACTGAGGTTATGAAATATGAACACACAGGTGTCACATATACTCCCTGCCGTGCGAAGGGCAGCTATACTCGGGAAGCAGCAGCCGACATACAACAGGGAGGAACAAGGAGCATGAGGGTAGCAGAGAGAGACAGGGAGACACCTAAGTGAGTCAGAGCTCCCCTGGCTCTCGTCATCCCTGAGGAACAGCCACAATAACACTCTGCCCTTCCCATAGTTTGGCTACAAAGACAAAAACCTGGGTGGCTCAGTGGGTTAAGCATCCAACTCTTGGTTTCAGCTCAGGTCATGATCTCAGGGTCCTGAGACTGAGCACCTGGTTGGGTTCCGAGCTTGGCACAGAGTGTGCTTCTGTCTCTTTCCCTCTGGCCCTCCCCCCACTTGGATGCACACACACTCTAAAATAAATTAAAACAAACAAAAAAACCTTCTTGTTTTCCCTAAGCTAATTCAATCCAAGCTTCTGTCACTTATAGCCAAGGGTTCTGACTAAAATAGAAACGGATACTCAAAGTGGAGAGAAACACTGAGGAGAACTCGCTGAGTCAAGCTGAGGTGTGGATGGGAGCAACTCTCCAACCCAAGGGGGGATCCATCAATCTGCTGAGGAAAGCAACGAGTTAACCTGTACTCTCTAGGGCGCTGGGACTTAGGTCTTGTGCCCCTTATGGCCAGAGTTCCAGGCACCTTGAGAGGAAAAACAGGATGGAGCAGTGATTTCCTTAATTCTTCAGAATGACACTATAAGGGAGGGAGATAGGTTATCTGAAAACAGTTGCCTCAGCCCAACTGGGGTGAGATAATTAAGACAACTGGGGTCTTATGGGGGTTGTATTGTTCCGGGAAACCCCAACACAAACCTCGGATGTTTGGCAGAGTTGGGGTAGGGGCTGTTACCCAGTACGTAGACAATCTGTGGCTCTAAGTGCTTCTGGACAGACTGCCAGCCTCTGTTCTGCTCCTCCTTTCCGAGCCTTCTCATTCCTGGGACGGGCTTTCTTCTGGACTCCCCTCACTGCTGCAAACCACTGCCTCCTCTCAGAGTCAGCTGAGGCCTTGGTCTTCTCCAGTCCCCAAAATCAGTGTCCACTCACCTATCTGCTCTGCTGCTTCCAAATTCTCATTGCTATTGTCTCCTCTTCCGATTTTCTTTCTTCTGGTGGGTTTATACTCAAGATAATCTCTTGGCTGCAATTTTGGCAGTGTTTCAAAAGGAAACATAGGCAAATGTGGCTTAATATGCCATGCTTTCTGTCCCTTCCCTGTCCTATCTGAATTACAATTTTCCTCCTTTCTGATCGCTACCTTGTACAACATATTACTTGCTTCAGGGTAGGGTGGGTTAACTTGTCACAAAAAGACATACAGAGACCTGACCTGGATGAGTGGACACGGCCTAGGTATCCAGGGCCCAGGGCTGTCAAAGGAGGCGACAGACTCCTGGGAGAGTTGTGCACGCATTCGCAGGAAAAAAAGGGACAAACCAACAAAGAATACAAAGAATATGTAGAATACTGCCTTATGTGAAGGAAAACCCTGTTAGTGGAAACGGTATGAGAAGGTGTGCATAGGCGTGTGTATGTACCCACTTCTGCACACATTGGTGTGCTGGGAAGTCAGTGGTCTGCCAACAACTTTTTTTTTTTCCCCCAACAACTTTGTTATCTCTCTTTCCCATGGCCACTCTCTTCTGTTCTTGACAATATAACCTTCTTTTGCGGAAATGCTCCTCCCTCTGTTTTGATGATATAGGGCTATCAGGCGTGGCCCATCACAGACACACGGAGGAACAGTAATACAGTCCAAGACAGTAGGATCCTTCCTTGGAGTTTTCTAATAGGAGGTAGGAAAATACAACCTCTTGAGTGCGGACTCCATGGCTGCGCACCTGAGGCCATCAGCAGTACTGGGAGAAGGAGTCACAGCAGCAGGGAAAGGAGATGGCATTCTGGAGGTAACCAAGGGATAGAGAAGCTATAGGCGGGCAACCCGGCAGCTTTTCAGTTCCTTTTATGACCCATGGGCACTTGTGTCCTTTGCTTCCTCCTTTTGCCTTTGTCTTTGTTGGTTTGTCCCTTTTTTTCCTTGTATTTTTTTTTTTAAACTAAGAACATGTAACATGAAATCTACCCACTTAACAAATTTTTAAGTGTAGAGTATTCACTAGGAACATGATGTTACAGAGCAGATCATTAAAACTTAGACTTTTTCATCTTGCCTAACTGGGTTTGTGCTTTTTTTTTTTTAATTTATTTTTTATAAAAGGGTTTGTGCTTTTTGATGTTAAATTTTAATACTGGAAGTTAAAAAGAGTTGATAACAAATATACCAACCAAATGCACAAAGCAGCAGTTTCATATTTCAAGTTTTTGTTACTGCCATAGTTCTATGAAATGCCCACAGAATTGTGAAAATTTAAATATTCATAAAAATTCATAAAGCTAAGGCTTTGGGAGATATTAAAAAAATTTGCATCGTTTACCATATTGGTCTGAAAATACATTATGATTAAAAACACTACAACAGTCCAGAGAATAATATCACCGTTCACATTCTGAACCCCGTGGAAAAGGAGGGACCGAAGCAAGCCTCGGAGGAAATCAGGTAGAAGGGGGGATTTTAAGCCTCTGCTTTACGGTTTTCAAAGTTTTGCATTGTTTGTTTTTAAATGTATTGTTTTGGTTCTTTTAAAAGCAAGGAAGTGTCCAGAAATTATTTAGACTGAAGCAAAAATGGAATTTCCATTCAATTATAGCAACGTCAATATAGGCATACGAAATGAATATTACACAGAGCAAACTGCAAAATGGAACCTTTCAGGAACAGAATTCCTAGTATCTCACATGACAGCCAGCATCTTTGCAATGGATTAAGTTTCTTTAGTAAGTAACTCTGGTGGCTCCTGAGTCGGCTAAGTGATTTTTGGCTCAGGTATGATCTCGGACTCCTGGGATTGAGCCCCATGCAGGGCTCCGCACTCAGCAGGGAGTGGGCTTGAGGATTCTCTCTCTCTCCCTGGCCCCTGTCCTTTATCCCACACATGCGCATGCACCCACTCTCTTTCTAAAATAAGTAAGTCTTTAAAAAGTAAAGAAAGAAAAAGATAAAAAGTAACTCCCACATTTGTGATGACCTTCTATTTGGACTAACACATTATTTTTGACCCTTTGTGGCTGTTACTTTTACACCCGCTGCCTATTGAAAATCTGTAGCTCTTAAAATTTTTCTGCATTTTTACTACTGTGCATGTTCTTGCCTAATTCAGTGATTTATGTCTTACGCTGAGTTCTAAAGGACACCTCTTATTTCTGGAGAGTAGCTTTAATCCCCTTGAGGATTCTCTGGCCCAGCAGAGGAGGGTCTGTGACTTGGCTGATGTGCTGGGTTCCTAGGTTTCATCAGACTCTGGAGACACAGGTCTGATGACATTCAGAGGAGGAAAGAAAAAACCGATGAGTCCTTAAGGAAGTACACAGAATAAATACTAGCTAGAAATTTACACTGGTTTGGTAACTTGGGCCACAAAAAGCCCAATCTATGACTTACGCAATGAAGTCCACACAGTACATCATAATCTCATCCCAAATATAAATGAAATCTCCTAAAATTCTAAGGACCACATTGTTGGGGGGGGTGCACCTTGTTCCCATGTGGCCTCTACTCCAGCAACTACTCTCCTTGATAAATGAAGGCGCCCATCTTCCGTGCGGGCCTCTAAGGGCTCGGGCCGCCTTTGTCCCGCAGCTAACCCCATGCGGTGTGACAGCCATCACGAGGGTTGACCAGCTCTACCAGACCTAGCTCGGCTGGAAAGCTGTACTAGCTAAAATGCTGACTTTAGAATAAATCTTAGTCCAGGCCACAGTACACCACCTGAAACTACTTCAGCAGAGGCAGATACTTCGTGAGTGACAACTGCACTTGCGAGGGATCCTCTGCCTGGGGCTTACCGCAGCGGCACCCAGAGCAAGACTGGTCCTTCCACAGAGGCAGCAGTGAGATTATGATGATGAGAGTTCCCCATCTCTGTCTTCTCAAGCAGCAAAACATTGTTCAGAAAGAGCCCCCCCGCCAACCACCCTCTGGCAGCTACGTTTAGCTGCAGTCACTGAATGCCTGGTGATTTGGTCACCAGGCACTTGGGGCCCTCAGGGACTCAAGTGACTCAGAGTGACAAAACAAGTAAATGAAGAGAAGAACTCAGATGAAGTGAAACCCTAATAGCCATCATTGCTAAGACCAGTCTACCACCAAGCTGACTTGGTCCAGTAATCCACCTTGGCTTCCTGGTTTTGAAATGGAAACACCCCTGGAGCTGGGATTTAGACTAGTTTAGATTCTGGGTCTGGATTTGAATGCTAAGGTGTTTTAACATAAAAAAACTAAGGATGGGATGCCTGGGTGGCTCAGTGGGTTAAGCCTCTGCCTTCAGCTCAGGTCATGATCTCAGGGTCCTGGGATCAAGGCCCGCATCAGGCTTGCTGCTCAGCGGGAAGCCTGCTTCCCCCTCTCTCTCTGCCTGCCTCTCTGCCTACTTGTGATCTCTCTCTGTGTGTGTCAAATAAATAAATAAAATCTTTAAAAAATAAAAATAAAATAAACAAATAAATAAATAATAAAAAACCTAAGGACTAAGGCCAGCGAGGGTGGTGGCAATATCTAGGTAGATGGGAGAGGTTTACTTGTTCTGTATCCTTGCAGAAGTTCTGTTCTTCCTTGAAAGAGTATTATTTGTAAGTTACCGTTTCTTACCCACTTGTTCTCTCATTAGTTTACTTCTTAAATAATGAAAACTATCTTAAACTCTCACATAACCCCCACAAGGTAGACACTATTATTGTTCCCATTCTATAAATTTGAAAGATGAAGGTATGGATCTTGTTCAAGGTCAGGGGAGGGTGGGGATTCGAACGCTGAGAGCCTGGTTCACATCTACGCTCTAGTCACCAGTACCCCTCAGCTCTGCCCAGAGGAAGCGGTGTGGCTGTTCCCTGCTGGCGATGTCTCAGGAAGGTGGTGGGCAAGCACTCCCACCTGGTCAGTCTTGAGTCTCCCAGTGGTAATACTGCATTATCAGGTCACTCTGATTTATCAAATTTATTAACCGCTCTACTCCAGGGCAGCCTTACAGCGCACTCCTCAGCTTCCTCCAAGGCTCCGTCCCAAACGTGCTTGATGTAAGAATCCCCTGGAAAACTTATTGTTGAAGGTGTAGCTTCTCAGGATCTCAGAATCCACTGGGTTTGATGTGGTCCCAGAAGATTATATTTTTAACAACTGACCTAGATTATTTTTCCGAGTCTTCTCATCAGTCAAGTTTGGGAAATAGTGCTCTAGGAGTTTTAGCCAATGGGAACAAATACAGTTGATCTTAAGTATTATGTATTATATATTAAGTCAAAGTATCATTAAGCAGATGACATTTCTATAGCTGAATTAATCCAAAGCAATCAGTACATATGGCACAAAGTAGTTTTCTTCAGGAAGAACTTGGGGAGTCAGTTGGAATGTCTTTGTTGGTTTTTTTTCTTCCTCTCTCTGGGTGATGACTGTTAGAAAGAATTCTTTAATGGCTGTGCCCTTGAGGGAGTTTCTGCAATGCTCTGATTATGGAACAGCTTAAATCAAACAGAAAGTAAGCCATTTTATAGAGTTCTTTTAAGTCCTGCCTAAGAGAATTCTGGAGAAGAGTAAATTAAATAAAGAGAAAGGAGTACACAGTTCCAGTTCCTTGTAGGACCCTAAAGGGAAACTCCTTGTATAACTAAGAGAGAGACTCCACTTTCAACATAGATGTTCATGAATCATATACAGAATGATTTAGGTGAATATCAGGGATTAATTCAATTAACACAGTCTAATCAGGAAGCAGAAACCATCTCTGACATTTAAAGAACACAAATGCAAAATTGTTGTAATTCATAATCATCAAAATATTGTTTAATGTTAATAAAAAAAAAATCTCCAAAGTACCTAATCTGCTTTGACACTATATTCACTGCTTGTCACAAGTGAGAGCTTACGCCCCAGGCACCCCTCAAAGCAGACTCCTTTGGTTGCTATATTTATGAGTTAGTCGGGAGAAAAGGAAGAAAAAAAATTAGAAAATAATATTAAAAGACAGTTAAAGAAGGAGAAAGAAAGCCAGTCCTTTCTATCCCATGGAAGGCTCGGCTCCCCAGGCCAGGCCAACTCTGAGCAGTGGCTGAGGCGTGAACCCAACGTACCTCTTGGTGGGGGTGGGCGCTCCAGAGGACGCGGAGGCGTGGCTCACCAGGGCGTCATTCATATTAGCCAGCGGGCGAGGGGGACTGAAAGCAAAGACATTTACATTATATTAATAATTACCAACATGACCAGGGGAAACAAATGAAAGAGTGATAAGAGCAAAGGAACCAAGTATCATTCCACCTGATAAGCACAGTGGGAGCCGGGTGGGAATCGATAGGTGCAGCCCAAGCAAACTCCACAAGAAGGGTTCTCGAGCTCAAAGCCCGCAGACCACAGAGCTGTGCTGTACCAGGAGTGACCAATGACCCACACACGGGGACAGGGAGATGACTCCTCTGGCTTTTGTTTCGTAGTTCAGTATACAAGTCTGAGTTGCTACTTAATTTCTCTGTATTTTAGGTGTTTCCAGAGTTAGGAGACCTTTGATGTTTGTGGTATATTACACAGGTCAACAATAGCAACATACTTGTTCTTCCTGATTTGGTTCACTATCTTCCCTCAGACTTAGTTTCCATACTGGTTACCAAAAGAGACTATTATTGGCCCTTTACTAGAATCTTAATAATCGACCCATATTTTATACTGATCCTTTAGTTAGAATGCTTTCTTTTATAACCTAATCCAAATTCAAATTTGAAAGTAAGTATTTTTAATAACTTGTCTTTAACACTGGTTTTCTGGAGGCCAGGTCTATGGCTCCCTCTTGGAGAGTCTTAAAGGAACAAATCCAAACTTACCAAAAGGGAATCTATGATTTTGCCCTTCAGCTACTTCAGCTGGTCTCCCTCCCCACCACCTTCAGCTACAAAGGGTTTCTGTCTCACATGTGGAGCCACATGACTATTGCTAAATATTACTCCTGGGAAATCTCTCACTTCCTCCCCTAAATTGAAAGAAGTACTTTTCAGAGAAATTTGACCATCAAAGCCAAAAAGTGAAGCAGAAAAGTTCTTCTCTCATATTTAGGTGTTTGGGAACTAGCTCCTGGTTTCTCTTTATATTTAAGTGCTGAGTTAATTATGCGAAGTGTTTTTGTAGAGGTTATACTTAGCAAGTCTTGGTGAATATTAAGGGAACAGAGCCTTTGCTATTTTGCAGGTTTTATAGTACATTCAAACAAAGACTCAAGGGAAAATTTTCAGGTAAAGCCAAGGAATCTAAAGGAAAGGTTAAAAGGGATAGATCAATCAGTCACCCTAACTGCATACCTACCTACGTACCTAACTCTGTATCTTTCTATATACACTCCTCCCTTTCTTTTAACTCAATTTCATTTCTGGGTAAGGAAATATTTAAAATATTTAAATATCACTGAAATATTTTAAATGATTTTCCATTTAATGGAGAGGATCAAAGATGGTATATAATTTGCAGTGAACAGATTTAGGGCTCTTGATTTTTATTTTTTATTTTATTTATTTAGTTAGTTAGTTTAGGGCTCTTGATTTTGAAGCCACAACACTATGTTTATTGTTACATTTTCCTCCCTTTACGTGACAAGTCACAAAGACATTCAGATTGAAATACGCCTTTCTAGGTGACCATGTAATTCCACATTATTCATCTCCCTACCTATCTTCCAGGCAGGTGTCCAATATTGCCCCCAAACTTTCAAGCCTATTGACGCTGGTGGCTGTGCTGAGTTATAACCAATCAATCAATCATTTTAGGCTGACTAATAAAAATAAACACAGAGGTTAACTTAATTTTCATCCTAAATTTATATTTTGTCTCTAGTCCTTTGAAATCAATTGTCCAAATGGAACAAGGAGACAATTCCTATGAGAGAAACAAATCCAACACAACAGCTTTTTATGCTTGAGGGCACCAGAAACATTCTGCTCCTGAAAATAGAACAGGTTTTGCCTCCCTAATATATTATTATTCATAATTCATGTCCCAAATAAGATAAAGACATGCTCATGTTGCTTTCAGAACTAATGTAATTACCTAGTATTTTTCAATATTGAAGATACTACTACATTCAATTTCCTGTCTGATATTCTCAGAGGATAAATGACAAAAGAAAAAAAACTTTTTAAAAATTTCTTACACGGGATCCATGTGATAAAATTTCATGATTTGTAGTATTTTGTTTGGTCTGATGCCACAAAAGTCATTAATAATCATCTCTTGCTCTTGTGAGATATCAGGCACAATTATTATCTTAGAGTACACATACCAGAGCCTCTTCTCCAATATTCAGAACCAGACAGTAATGATTACATTGTAAGTTGGAAGCTAATCATAACTCCCCCCAAACTTCCAAGCCTCTGTGAACTTCTAGCACATTTTGCTAGAGAAATTGGTACTATGTGTTTGTAGTCCAAGATGGAAGAGGTATTTGAAAACATAAATGGTGTCTTTACTGCAGGACCTACCACTAGACTCACAATTCCCTGTGAAAGCCAACAATTCAGACGTGGTCTTAGAAGATGTAATATACCATAAATGACTTCTGGCTTAAAAAATGTTTCATAGCTCCTATAAGACAGCGAAAGAATGCTTTCAGGTATGAAGTAGACATTAATGGTACCAGTTACTTACAAAGCAGAATTGATCCAAGTTATCAGATCAGTTTTGGTGGCTGTCTGTAACATTCAAAACCTGTTGAATACCTTGAAGAGGCAACAAAGATCTTCCTTTGGTGAAGATCTCAGCAAGGTATCTTTAGACACTAGTGAGTTCTGTGATACTCAACTGACCACCAACCATCACTTTGTACAAATTCAGGAGGCTCCTTCTTTGTTCATAAGACATGCCGATTTTTTGATAAGAAGATAGAAGCAAATGGATGCTACAGATAGAAGTAATCTGCCAGGCAGAAGAGGTGGGTATAAAAAGACGACTTGGAGAGAATTTTCAAAATCTTAATCAAAAGGAAAGAAGCATTCTTACTGGGTGTCTACTCATAAAAGATAAGTAAGACTATCTTTACCTCAATAACATAATCATATATTGATGAAGACAGATATATAAACAAATTATCGAATTAAATGAATGCAAAGTAGTGAGAGCAGCAACACAAGTACAAAGTGTTGAGGAGTCCAATGAAAAGCAGTGACTCCTGCCTGGAAGAAGGAGGGGCAAGTGTAGTCAGGGTGAGCTAACACTGAGGAGAGACATTCCTTGCTACAGAAAAAAATCAAGGGCATCCTAGATGGACAAAGTGATTTGGGAAAAGGGATTCAAACCCAAAAGTACGTGACATATTTGGGGCTAACTTAGTTGTCTAGACCCAAAAGCACTTGAAAGGGAGTAGCTGAAAAATGTCTCTGGAAAGTAGATTAGGGCCAGGATGTGAATGAAGCCTGTTCTACCACAAGCTAAGAAGTTTGGACTTTATACTAGAGGCAGTGGGGGAAGCATGGAACACTTTCAAGTCAAAGGATAATGTACTTGTAACTGGGCCTTGAAAATATAACCTGAGAAACTTGTAAATCACTCGTTTTAATCAAGGGTGTGCATAGGAATAATCTTTGAAGCTTTCTGTAAAAGTTACTAAGGTACTGTAAAAGGTACTAAGGTCTACCCCTCAGTTTGGTGAACCTCAGTCTTGAGGGGAAAGAGGACTTTTTCTAACACTTATTCCATTTAAAAATCACTTACGTAGAATGGATTGGGAAGGAGGATGGTATGGAAGTTGGGAGACCAATTAAGAGGTTATGACAATTGTCCAGGTCAGGGATTATAAGGGTTGACAGTGGGAAAGAGAGAAAAGGAAAAATACTGCTGAGATGATAAAAAAAATAAAAATAAAAAAGATAAGGTACAAGAACTGAGTCAGTACGTGGGGTTAGTGGGCCAAGAATGACTACTGGTGGTTCATGATATCAATATCCAAACCAGGGAACACAAGAGGAGGAAATAAGATTTGGTGTTGGGTAGACAGAATGAGCGGGGAGGATTTCACTTTTGAAATTTCTGAATTTGAAGTTGCGTGGATAAGTACAGGTACGTGATACCTAGAAAGCAGTTGAAACAGGAGAATAGGAACCCAGGTGCCATAACAAGTCTGAAAATAATTGAGAATCGTCATTTAAATTGTAGCTATTCATTTAAGTTCTGATCACTATAAAGGTGTATTTTTATTTACTGTTTTCAGATAGAGCAGGTTTGGGGAAATATCCAGTAAGAGGATGGCTTAGATAACAGGTAAAGAGCTTCCAGTTACTGGTCAGATACACCTCTTACCGTAAAGTAAAAATTTCACTTACTGGTACAAGGCATTTCACATTACTTCTCTTATGACCAGACCACTCCAGTTTATTCTAGTGGATGCATTGGAATGTAGACTAATTTAAAATTAAAACTGCTACAGAATCTCTCTTAGGGTTTTAAAAGCTAGGAACAGATGATGAATACTTCATCATGCATTTAAAATCATAAGGACAAATTATATATAACTGTATATTTCTTTTTTCATTTATCAACTATTTGTTCTCTACAAAGTGGGTGGTATGGTGCTAGCTGCTAGAGATAAAAATGAAAGAGATAAAAACTTAAGTCCTGGGGGCCTGGGTGGCTCAGTGGGTTAAAGCCTCTGTCTTCGACTCAGGTCATGATCTCAGGGTCCTGGGATCGAGCCCCACATCAGGCTCTCTGTTCAACGGGAGCCTGCTTCCTCCTCTCTCTCTGCCTGCCTCTCTGCTTACTTGTGATCTCTGTCTGTCAAATAAATAGATAAAATCTTAAAAAAAAAAACAAACTTAAATCCTTTAAGGAAGAAAAATTATTTATAATAAAAATAACTTACAGAAAAATAATTACAATATAATGCAATAAGTATTTAATAGAAGTAAGAAAAACTGTAACATGCCATGGGAAAATATTGAGATCACCTTACTGCATAAAGAAAAACGTATTTCTAGGATGTTGAGCTAAATGTAAATGTTAAGTTATATAAATTAGAAAAAAACACATGGGTCTATGGATAGAAAGGATTTGCTAAGGCCAAAAGTAATGGAAAAATTAGGAAGGAAAAGGATATTTAATTTGAATTTAAAAAATCAGAAAAGAAAGAAAAATATAAATTTAGGACATTATTTCAGTAAATGTGACAGATCAAGAATTAATAGCCTTAATTTATAAGGAGTCACACAAATTTATAACAAAATTATTTAGGTTTCAATTTAATATAAGGGCAAAGTGAAAATAGACCTTTAAAAAAAGAAATATAAATAACATAAAAATACTTTAATTATGAAAAAATTATTAAAATTATAGACCATTCTCCCTTCTAAAAATAATAATGATGTTTTTTAAAAAGGTAATCCTTAGTGCTGGAGGGGATTTTCTGACACAGCTCATAAATTTACTAAGTAAGAGTGAAAGTATGAAGTTAAGCAAAATTTCCAGAGGGCAATCTGGCAACAAACACATCCACCAGAGATCTTTAAAAATGTTCAGCTTGACTCAGCAATTCCCTTTCTAGAATCTATTCCAAGGAATTAATCAGAAATACAAAGGTAGATTTATATTTTAAAATATTTATGGAAATATTATTTACAATAAAATAATTCTGGAAGAAACTTAAATGTTCAAATATGAGGGGAAGGAAAAGTAAGCCCTAGTACATTCATAATTATAGGATATTACACTGTCATTAAAATATAATGCTTATTAAGCCTTTCTAAATGCTTAGCACGTAAGAGGTAAAAAAGAAGGGCAACATAGCTACAATAATAGGTAACAATTATTGAATGTTTGATGCATACCTATCAGACATGGTGTTTAAAGCCTTAAATATATTATTTATTTTATCCTCACAGTAACTCTGTAAAATAAGATAAAATTATACATACACATACCATGGTCTCAGCTAAATAATATAATAATATTAAAATATAACAATAATATAATATTATAATAAAATAATATAATAAGTGTAAAACAAAGTATCTGAAGGAAATATGTCAAAATGTTAAGAGAAGCTTGATTATGGGTAACTTTCTCCTATCTATTTATACTTTCCTATATTTCCACAAATTCTCCAGTTAAATTTTTCCTGATTTTCAGAGAAGATGCTTAATGTAAAAAAAATATATATAAAGTAGGGAAAAAAAGACAAAAAGAAAAGGTGTGCCTGGGTGGCTCAGTCAGTTAAGCATCCAACTCTTGATTTGGGCTCAGGTGAAGATCTTGGGGTTTGGGGATTGAGCCCCTCATCAGGCTCTGTGCTAAGCCTGGAGCCTGCTTGAGATTCTCTCCCTCTGCTTCCCTCCATAGGGAGAAAAAAGACAAAAAGGTAAAATAGAAACTTTTAACACCACTGAATCAAATTCTCTAAAGTAGTGTACTATTTTTGTTATTATTAAGAAAGCAAACGAAAAGAAAATGCTTAATGAATTGAGAGTCTGTTAGTAGACGAAGACCTTTAAATGATTTAAGTAGATACAAAACTGCACAGCCCCCCAACATCCTTACCACCACACTCCCCCCACCAAAGAAAGTCCAGAAAACGTGTTAGATCAGGCTACATTATCTCCTCTACCAGACTATAAGAAATGTGTGTGTGCGTGTGCGTGTGTGTGTGTTGGAATCACTGTATTTTGACTATGGGGCCGAGTGGGAGACACGGCTCAGGCTCCCAGGCAGTATTTGCTGCTTGTGAGTTAGCCCTGCTGTGGGCGGAGTACAGAGGACTGAAGCGTGGCCAAGAAGTCCCTGTCCTGTTAACTTCAGCTTTGGTGAGACGATTCTCGGAGCACGGAGCGATGGCATAACCAGCGGTTGCATCTGTAACTGTTTCTGCATTGCCTGCAGCCACAGCCAGTGGCCTATGTGACTTCGTCAAGGGATCCCAGAACAGATTGTCGTTAGTAATAGGAGCACGAGTACTGGTTGAGTGCTCACTACACATCACACTCGGCTCAAACATTTCCCAAGAAGACACTTATTTAAACCTCACAATCCCCAATGAGACAGATACTATTATTTTTTTTTAAGATTTTATTTATTTATTTGACAGACAGAGATCACAAGTAAGCAGAGAGGCAGGCAGAGAGAGAGGAGGAAGCAGGCTTCCTGCTGAGCAGAGAGCCCGATGCGGGGCTGGATCCCAGGACCCTGGGATCATGACCTGAGCTGAAGGCAAAGGCTTTGACCCACTGAGCCACCCAGGTGCCCCAACAGATACTATTATTAACTTTATTTTACAGAGGGAGACACCAAGGTACAGAGCGAAGGAATCGCCCTGAGGTCACAGCCAAATTGGGGCAGAAGTAGGATCTGAGCCAAGGAAGTACAGTATGGCTCTTGTGTCTCTGCTGGTAATCACTACGGCAGCGCCTGGACTACCTTCAATTGCTATGCCATTAGAAGAGCTCACTTGAGACTGTTTAGTCTTTGAATTAAAAACAAAGTCATGGTGTTAGATCACAGTTCCTAAAAATTATTTCTATAGGAAATAATCTATTTCTATAGGTCAATTAAAAAGTTTCTATAGGAAGATGAAACTACATACCCCTGGAGTATAGTTTTGGGGTGACGTGTTCTCCCCCCAGCACATCATCAGAGCTCTGTGTTACGAATGCCTATCTGAACTCAGACCATCCCGCTGCAGAGCTCCTCCTTCGCCACCTCTAGGCTGCCTCAAGGAAAACGAGATAAGTTAGTATAAACTGTTTCCTCCAAAAACAGATCTCTAATTTATTAAGATGAATTTAAAATCTAATCTTAATTTCAAAGGTCTTGTGGATTCCTCATCTCAGCCTAACAAACTACATATATTTAATGAGCAAACTATCTAGTCTATCAGCCAGGCTGCTGATAGAAGAAGAAGAAGAAGAAGAAGAAGAAGGCGGCGGCTCAGGACGAGCATTGAGTGTAATTACTTATTTTGGTTTTCTAAGATGACTCAGCTCTAGAGGTAAACACTTTTTGGGCAGAGCTCTCTAACCAGGGATGTGAAAATACAATGTCATTATTTAAGCAAAACTGCTACTTAAAATATTGTGCGTGAATAAAGGGGTGCATGAACAAAGCCAGCCACAGCCTGAGAGAACCAGTGAGCTCCTGGGCAGCTATGGGGGCTGTCACCCTTCTGCAGGTTCTCTGACCGAAGTCCTTCTGTGGGAAGGCGTTCAGATAGGTGGCTATTTAACCCTACCCTAGACTTTTGAAAGTATTTGCTCATTATCTTGCTCTTCCTCCCAGAATATTCTTCCGATTACAGAGGTTAAGGCTGCAGTCCTACAATCCCCTTTAACTTGACAGTGATCTGCCGATCACCCCACTTTGGAACTTTTTACCTGACTTTTGGGTTATGACTGTCAGTGTGAAAGGGAAGATTTTATTATGCCTTATGCTCTCATCTACTTGATCACTACCCAGACAGCACTTTACACATGAGGTACTCAATCGTTCAGTTAAATAGTTTTGTAGCCAGCTATGTGCCTTCAATTCTAGATACTTGTGTTCCTTCTGAAATGATCTTCCCTACTCTGATAACATTATTCTCGTCTTTAAGATCACAAGGTAGATTTCACCATACTTTAACACAAATTCAAAATTCACTGTGTCGACCACATCATTCTTTCATCTACCAAACTACTCGGACTTTCCGTATGCTTCCAGCAAGCTGTTCTTCGCCACTGCTTTCAAGTCTTCCCCTAGATACCCATCTTTGGCAAGGTTACATTCTTTCTAAATTCTCTTATCAGAGAAATGGTCCTGAAATTTCAGTATCTCCACCAAACCCTTCTGATTACTACAAACTCCATTTAAAGAAAGAAGGACCTTATTAATATGCAAAGGAAGTAAGAGCCGTGCCGTATTCATGCCCAGTACCGTCCTGGTTTTGAGAAAAAGCAAAAAACAAAGTGAAGGTTGTGTCTGCGACAAGAAGTTTATAAACCAATCGGTCCTCATATCATCCATCATCACTTAAGCTTCAGCTTAACCTATTACAATTCTTAGGTCAAATGTGACTCAACAATTATCACTTAAAACCAAAAATGTGTAAGATCATTTATTAACGAAGAAAGACAACTGAATTACTTCCAACAATTAACTAAAGACCAGTACAACCAAAGAGCTAGAAGAATCTTGTGGAAGTTAGAAGATCTGCTGTATATTCTGCCTTTATTTTTTTACTTTTAGAACACTGGAGAGGGTTGGGGAGGGAAGGGGCAGTGAACTAACGTTCGTTGAGTAGGAGCGTTGCATTAGCCTTGAGCTAGGTCCTCAGATACATTATTTGAATTCTGTTACTACTCCTCATGGTATTCCTATTTCACTAATAAAGAAATAAAGGTCAAAGAAGAGAATTAACATGCTCCAAGTCACAGATTAGTAAGTGGCAGAACCAGTCTCAGAAGCCACTTTTTTCTGGTTCTAAAACCACTGAATAATTCAAATCCACAGACTCACCATCCTACAGCAGGCATCCCTATATTATCCAAATGAAAATTTCAGATTACAGCTCTCACAGAAGAACAGGACTACTGGCTTTTGATCTGACTTATAGTAGTTTAGGGAAAAAAAGAGGAATTTACTGAGTGTCTTCACTAAGTGATCACTAAATTCATAAGGAAACTTCTAGAAGGGTAGGGGTGAGCTGGCTTCCAGGACACTGGGATGTCATTAGGACGTTGACTCTTATCCTTGCTGAGATCTCATTTTGGGTCTGAGTCTATACAGATCTCGTGGCTTTTTACACTTAACAAGAAACAGTTTCTGCCTAATTATACTGTAGCCTCACCACTGGAGAACAAAACCTCTCCCCTCATTCCAAGTGGAAATTCCCGGAAAACCCCCTCTGGTACATGAATGCCCAATACTTGGGTTGGTAGTACTCCCAGAACAGCCAACACAGGGCTGAGAGAGGACCAAGTCTCTAAAGAGGTTATTGTTTCTAGAAAAGAAAGGTTGCAGAGCAAATCAATGAAAAATATTCCCTTACTTAAAGATTAACTTTCTTAAAAAGCAAAGTGTTAAGTGGAAGCGTCCACACACTTTGGGATCTCTGTTGGGGTTACCAGCCGAGATGAACGCTACTGTAGGATGAAGGTAGCATGTGTTTCTCTCTTCATTGTCACTAACCTCCAAAATTTAGCAGTCTACAAAACTAGTCATGGACCCCCACATTGAAACAATATATGATCTAGTAAGAAAGACAGTTTATCTAATTATTCCATTATGAGGAAGAGAATCTGTGGGAGGAGCAATGACCTGTAACACGGGACACTAACTACAGCTCTGGTGAAATATGAAGGAAGGCAGAGTCTAAGACCCCTCTATCTCTACAATTCTATTACTCGCTCAAAAAGCACCCTGCTTCTTGACAACAGTTATGACAAGTGCAGATCATTTTTATGCTCCTTGAGGAATGTGATGTTTTGCTCTTTATTTCTACATACCAGACCAAAACCATCTCCTGCTACTCCACCGTGTTCTATGGTTATCTGCCAAAGCAAAGTTAAACAAACAAACAAAATTGCCTTTTGGAAAACTGTAAGGTGAGAAAAAAAAAAAAAACAAAACCATATGGTACAGAAAATGTAGTACAAATATAATGTTACACACTTATAATGAAGATTCTCTGACTTCTAGATTAGTACATTTATGATATTGGTCTTTTACTATTATTGAACCAACAGAGAGATTTAAATTTCCAAACCAACTACTAATCTAAACACAATGCAACTAATTCATCAATGTAACAAAGACCTTCCAACAGACACACATGCTTCAATTTCGATTTCTAGCCGTTTCATCATAGCCATTTGTGGTATAATACTTATAATGAAATATTTCTCAGGAAGGAAAGGTTTACCACAAACATTCTTATACTGAACTTTCACCACCAGACAGCAGCTAGAGACACCCTGAGGAATCCAGATACCTTGCTCTAACTCTGGAAAAGGGCAGAACTGCAAAATGAATGACTGGATTAGCAAATTATTTAGTACTGTTGCTCAGCTTAACATTATTCTACTGAAAAAGCAGGGAAGTTATCTGTAAGACAGATAACTAAATCAACAGAAATGTACTATTTTATCTTAAAAACCTTTCCATGCCGAATCTCTCCTTCTTTGTTCTCTTTATTCATTAAATTTAGAGAGGAACTAGTCAATACTTTATGTAGATGTCAACTCCTGTATTTCTAGAAAGATGAGAAAAGATAGCAACTTAAATACTTCGACAAGTTTCTGTTCACAGAAAGGTCAACACAACAATGTCATTTCCTGACTTGCTCATATGGTTATTATGAAATCTGTGTTCAAAAATGGAAACTGACACATTCTTAGAGAAGACAGCTGATTCTCAGGTATTTTTACCATGAACCAGACAGGACAAGATAGAGTGGGCTTCCCCTTTTTATAGTAAATCCCTGGGAAGTTCCAGAGGCTCTTGCATCCTGCCAAAAATAAACATGATCATCATCAGCCCAGCAGCTCGAGCAGCAAAAACATTAAGGCAAGGAAAAGCTATCAAACCTTTACGTTCTGTAGCAAATGCCTCTTCTTTCTCTATGGTCATGGCATCTAGTGCGTTACACTGCTGCTGTCTCTAAGGAAACAGAACAATCACATGGCGAAGGATCTTCTCCGCAAGGTAGTTTATCCCACGGAGCATTTTGGGGAGAGCAGGTACGGGAGAACCATGCATCAGAAGGTGAACACACATCCGCACTCCCGCAGCAAGCCCGTCAAGCAGCCAAGTGCAGCCGAGGACAAAAAGGCAGAGGTAGAGAACAGGGACCTCTCCTTGGATGCATAAACATGAACCACACGTCTTGCAAGAAAATCCAAGTTCTGCTGCAAATCACTGACCCAATTCATGCAGCCAGCAATTCCGTTCTGACGGGGCTGTTACAGAGCACCCCCTACGTTCTCCCCTAACTGCCTGCTGCCTGAGAGGAAAGCAGCCTGCCGGACCGTGGCTGCCGAGCAGTTCTAGTAGGCAGGGGTCAGGAGGAAGGGAAAACTGGTAAGCCTTGGTTTTTTGGTTTGTTGCAGGAATAAATGGGAACACAGGGTGAAAAAAAACAGACAACGGTGTCTACCTCCCCCTCGGACGTCAGGAGCTCCCTGCTTCCTAAGGGCAGCTCGTCAGAGGGCAGCTGAGACAGGAGGGGTACAGTGTAAGCCCCAGCTGGGCTTTCAGGGACACCTCCAGGGGGCACCCACAGGATAAGAACATCCCAGCCCCCTGATCTCCTTCCTCTTCTCCACAGCCTCCATCTCTCTGCGCCTGGTCTGCATCACCATCCGCAACACCACGCGGCAGCCCTTGGCTGGCGGAACATTTGTAACATCGGGGTGGCTTTCTCTTAGTCCGCTGGGGTCCAGACAACTTTTGATGGTTACGCATCTGAACTTGTACGGCTGCAATCACGTTCTTAAGTACAGCTCTCCCATGCCATTCTGCTCAAGTCATTGATTTCCTACTGGTCTCCCAAATCAGGACCAACACCTTCCTTTCTACACTCACTGCCCAGACATGACAGCCTCAGGTCCAAGGCCGGCTTAATTTTCACCATTTCTTTACGCTTCCTAAGTGTCCAAGCAAAAATGTTGCCCAGGGCCTGAACTTTTTTGCCACAGTAAAACAAAAACAAAACAAAAATGGTACAAGATACATAAGTGTTACACTAAAAACAGGAGGAAGTCAGAACAAAACCCAGACTAACAACTGAAGTGCCTGGCAGAGAAGTCTACCGTTTGCTGAGATAAATGAAAAGGCAGGAGAAAACAACCCAACAAATCAGAATGCTAGCGGGTTTGTATAAACACTTTGATATCAATTTTAAAAGCCTAAAGAAGAAAACGGATGTGTGTGCTTGAATTCTTGGCAGAAAATGAAAGAGCTGATTTCTATGACATGTCAGAAATGAAATAAAAACAAAATAGCAGCGGGACAGCTTCCAAGGCTACAGACTAGGAGGAGTCACAAAGGGGAGCAGAGCACAGAAGGTGAAGCGCGACGCGAACAACAACGGGCACAACTAATTTAAGGGGGAAAAGAACTGCGGCATAGCAGAGACTGAAATACCTTAACTTTACAATAAAACACATCAAAGGGGAACCAGAGCAGCGGGGAGTGAAATGAGCACGCATTGGGGAGAGCTGGGTTCTTGCCCTGATTCTGGTACTCAGCGGCCAGAGAGCGAGCTACACGGTGCTCAGCTAGCTGGTCTGTGAAATGAAGGGGCCGGTTCGAGAACAGTGGCTTCACATGTGCTCCTGGAGCGTCAGAGGACTCCGCGAGGGGCCTCGTGACCACAGAGGAGAGCAGGAGGAGGGCTACTCTCCTGCCTCACGTCAGTAAAGCAGCTGTACTTCCACTCTATGTAAAATGCCATAAACAAAATAGTCCACGGCTCCTTTTCAGCAAGCTTGAAAATCCCTTTCCTTATTACTAAATTTAAATTAGAAGTCTCCGCTATACTCACACAAAGTATCTCGTTCTCTTCCTTTATAGGACTTAACCGGTCTGCAGTTACATGTAATCGGCAGTGGCTTTGCGATTGGTCTCAAAAAGATCATGTTTCTGAGAGCAGGACCCACAGTGTGCTGCACCCCTGGGCTCACACCGCATGCCTAACAGCCTCACACCATGACTGGCACGTAGGGGATGCTCAACAAATACCGGTTCAAGAATGAAATCTTGTGATTCGACTTAAGTTCTAACCTACCTGAAACAATGTGTTAACTAACCCTAAAAGTGCAAACAGAGGAAGGGCTCAGGGGAATTTTAAATTGAGAAATATGTCTAGACAAGGAATTCAAAGGATAGCCAACAGGCCATTTGGGATGCTTGAGCAGGAGGTGTCACGAAGATCAACCAGTGGGCTCAGGGGCACACTGGAGCACATGAAAACGGCAGCATTTCCTGTACAGACGAAACAACTAAATGCGTCAGGCCAGTGATACCTGCTAAGCAGTTCTGGTATTTAATTTCTGGGCCAAAAGAATCTAAAAGTAATTTGAAATGTCCTAATACATTAGGGAGTTTGCAAGGGGAATAAAGAGCCACACATCATTCATTAAATGTGTATCACAGTCTGCTGGAGAGGCCACACAGAGACCTCTGAAGACCGTGCTATGACGGTGAATTACAAATCAGCTGAAGAAATAGTGGGGAGACCACTGGTTCAAGGTGGCAGACTGAGCACATGCTGAGAGCTTACCCTCCTGCACCAAAGAAAAACGATTTAAAGATAGAAAAATAAATTGATGCACACATAGCTAGAAACAAAGCAAAAAAAAAAAAAAAAAAAAAAGAAACTCTCTTTAAGCCTAAAAAAAGAAAAATGAAGACTCCCCCAAGGAAGAGAATAATACAAGGGGGCATTGTGGTGAACAGGGGCTGTGCTGAGCTGCTGTGACCCCCACACAAGGATGGCGGCCCGCTTCTGAGGAAGCTAGAAGACCTTAACCCACACCACCACCCCTTGCCCCCGCAAAATCAGAGAAAACAGAGCATCTATAAAAGTCTTTAAAGTTAGTACATTTAATATCCTCAGCCACCTAAGAGATAGAATAGCACCCATTATAGCCTGAAAAATAACAAGTAGGAGATTTTAAAAATGAAAATCACAATTATTGAGATTAAAAACAAAAACAACAACAACTCCAAAGACAGGCTGACTACAAGGCTGAATCCAGAAAAAGACTGATGGTACTTTTTTTTTTTAAGTTAACAAATGTGACAGCTAATTCCAGTTTTAAAGTCTGTATCTCAGAGTTCCAGAGAGACCAAAGAGAATGAAGGATTTTCTAGAACTGATGAAAGATATGAGCCTTTAGAGAATAAGAATCTTTGAGAATTAAAACAAATTAAATAATAGAAATAAACTAAAAAAAAAAAAAAAAAAGCTCATAGCCAGATGGATTATAGTAAAACTTCATATTGCTAATCTTACAAAGAAAACCCTAAAAGTACCAGTAAAACATGAGTCAACAGAAAGGAAGGAGAATCATATTGTTACCAGATTACAAGGTAATACAGGCTACAAAATAATAGAGGAATGATATCTGCGAAGAATGAAGGGAAAGCATCTTTTGGCTAGATTCTAAATTCAGCCAAATTATCATTCCACAGTGAAGGTATACCACAACAATAGGCAAGAAAAAGAAAATATATCCAAATTGTAAAAGGAAGAAGTAAAACTACCTCTCTTTGTAGATGACATAATCTCACATACAGAAAACCCTGAAGAACCCACCAAAGGGTGCCTGGGTGTCTCAGTGGGTTAAGCCTCTGCCTTCAGTTCAGGTCAGGATCCTAGGTTCCTGGGATCGAGCCCCACATCGGACTTGAGGCTCAGCAGGGAGCAGGCTTCCCCCTCTCTCTCTGCCTACCTCTCTGCCTACTTGCAACCTCTCTCTGTCAAATAAATAAATAAAATCTTAAAAAAAAATCCACCAAAAAACAGGGGTCAGCCTTAAAAAAAATCCAACAAACAAGCAAATCCCCCCACCAAAACTATTAGAGCTAGTAAGTCCCATAAAGTCATATGGCAAAAGGCCAATACAAAAAAATCACTTGTATTTCTATCTACTAGCAATGGACAATATAAAAGTGAAATTAAGAAAACAATTACATTTACAACAGTGCCAAAAAGAATAAAACACTCAGAAATAATTTAACCAAAGAAATGGAAGACTTGGGGCACCTGGATGGCTCAGTGGGTTAAACCTCTGCCTTCCCCTCAGGTCTCGGGGTCCTGGGATCAAGCCCCGCATCAGGCTCCCTGCTGAGCAGGAAGCCTGCTTCCCCCGCCCTCTCTGCCTGCCTCTCTGCCTACTTGTGATCTCTGTCTGTCAAATAAATAAATAAAATCTTAAAAAAAAAAAAAAAAGAAAGAAAGAAATGGAAGACTTGTATAGTGAAAACTATCAAACACCACTGAAGGAAATTAAAGAAGAGCTAAAAAAAAAAAAAAGGAAAATATTTCATGTTCATGGACTGGAAGACACAATAGTGTGAAGATGGCAATAGTCCCCAAATGGATCTACAGATTCATTTCAATCCCTACCAAAATCATAGCTGCCTTTTAAAATAAAAAGCATTGATCCTAAGTTCATATGGAAGTATGAGATAAGTAAAATAGCCAAAACAATCTTCCAAGTTGCAGGACACATACTTCCCAATTTCAGCTTATAGGAGTGTGTTCAAAGGTTCACAGATATTCCTCAATTATCCATTTTTCTCTCTAGATACAGAAATCCCTAATCCATACACAAAATTATTTGGCTTTGAAAGTTTCTAAGCATAACCACTACAAGGACTGAGCAACAGATCATGAAGGCTTTTGACTTACTATCTACCTGCTATCCCTGACTGCCAAGAGCACCGCACCTGGTGCCCTGTTCTGTCTGTCGCACTGCCTGGAGGAGACTGACAACCATACTCTTACAGATTCTTCTCTCAAGGTCTTCACTGTCCCGATCTCTCCTCTGCCCCCATAACAAAGGTTGGGGAAAATGACAAATGGACACAATCACAAGAAGTTAAAGAATGCTCCGCAGGCAGGAATGCGTGTTAGAAGGAGTCTAGGGCATCTTTCATTTTGAAGATGTTAAATTTTTAGATCCGTCAGTGATCTTTGATTTGTAACTTACTCCACCATATCCACGCCAAGACACTTGATTTGATTCATTTAAAGGTTTATATGTTCAAATTAGTTTTTGGAGACCTTTTCTTAGGAAAGATCATCTTATACTTAGGGTCACTTTCCTTGTTTTGTTTTGTTTTTTTAAAGTATTTTGTTTATTTGACAGAGAGAGAGAGAGAGAGCAGCAACAGAGTGAGAGGGGGAAGCTAGCACCCCGCTGAGAAAGGAGCCCAATGCAGGACCAGATCCCAGGACCCTGGGACCATGGCTGAGCCATCCAGGCACCCCACTTCCCCTATTTTTTAAAACAAACAAACAAATCCAAAGTTTGTTACTACTTGTACTTCTACTTAATCCTATTTCTCTCCTTCCTTCCACTGCTACTTAACATTTAAGATCACAATAATTTAAAAATTTAACTTTATGTCACTTTCATGAATCAGCTTTGTCCAAACTCTTTGGGGTTTTGTTTTTGTTTTTGTTTTTAAGTAGGCTCCATGTCCAACACGGAGCCCAGCGTGGGGCATGTCCAAAATGGAGGTCTAATGCTACCCAAATGTGTTTTACCTGTAGGTATCTCCATTTCTATTATTTCAGTTATTCAGGCCAAACTGACTTCTCTTTCTCTCATACTCTGTGTCCAATCTGTCAGCAAGATTTTTATGCCACTATATTAGACCACTTCTAGATTTTTAAGCTCTCAAAGTTCACACAGATGGTATCGATGGTAATTTAATCAATTTCTTAAAATGAAGATGTTAAATATTCATCTCAAGAAACTGTGGAGAAGCTCTTAACAAGACGGTTTTTCCTGTCATAAACTGGACACAGGACATGGGTGGAAAATCACAGCTGGGCTTGACACAAAATTAAACATGAGGTGGTGATAGCTGGAAAGAAATGACTGAAGAGAAAAAAGAAGTCACTTAAGTTCCAAAAAGAATTCCATTAAAAAAGTGAAAAGTGGGGCACTTGGGTGGCTCAGTGGGTTAAGCCTCTGCCTTCAGCTCAGGTCATGATCCCAGGGTCCTGGGATCGAGCCGCCCCGCCCCCCTCTCCCAATCGGGCTCTCTGCTCAGTGGGGAGCCTGTTTGGCTCATGGATAAACAAAAGAGGAAAAGCCTGAAAAAGGCAAAAAAGGGCACTCAGGAAAGGGAGTAGTTGGCTTGGGAAGTTCATGAGTCAGCTCCGAGGGGCAGGAAGAGATACAAAATTTTCAAGGGTAAGTAGGAGGTAGGTTTGGCTGCAGCAGCACAGGCTTTATAGTACATAAATTTAGCAGAAAAAGATAAGATTCAAAGAGTGGGGTGGGGCCTGATTACACAGGGTCTTGAATTCCATCCTGAGGAGTGCCTCCTTAATTCCATAGGCAATGGAGTTTTGCAGACTTTTAAACAGGGAAGTAATTTCAAGATTAATTTGTTAGAAATATGTAGATCGATTTGAGGTTTAAGAAAAATTAAAAGGGCTAATTTAGTAGATGCTAAACTGTGGTACTAATCAAAAGTGGGTAATATAAAGACCTATAAAGATGCTGAGAAATATTGAGATTATTCTAAATTGCAACCAGATCACAGTATACACATTCTATTAAGAAATTCCACTCAAGGGGCACGTGGGTGGCTCAGTGGATTAAAGCTTCTGTCTTCAGCTCAGGTCATGATCTCAAGGTCCTGGGATGGAGCCTCACATCAGACTCTCTGCTCAGCGGGGAGTTTGCTTCCCCCCTCTCTGGGCCTGCCTCTCTGCCTACTTGTGATCTCTGTGTGTCAAATAAATAAAATCTTAAAAAAGAAAAAAAAAAGAAAAAAAAGAAATTCCACTCAAGGAGACTCTGGCTGGCTCAGTCAGAAGAGAATGTGAGTCTTGATCTCAGGGTCGTGATTTTGAGCCCCACACTGAGTACAGAGATTACTTAAAAATAAATAAATAAATAAATGAATGAATAAACTTAAAAAAAAAAATTCCATTCGATGAAATACAATTCTGAGACTTAATGTCTGCATTAAATTCCATAATAGGTATACCCTAGGCTTGGCTTGGGACAAAATAAAGCTCAAAGAAAAGCAGATTTCCCCAATAGTAAGAATGAGTACTTTTCAGGGATTTTTTTTTTTTTAAGCAACCATAATTACTTCAAAAGTAACATAAAAATGGATTATAGACTAAATCTAAGGGTTAAAACTATAAAATTTTTGAGGAACACACAGGAGAAAATTTTTGTGACCCTGAGTCAGGCAAAGATTTTTTTTTTTAAGATTTTATTTTTAATCTTGTGCGGTCTCTCAAATACATAAATAAAATCTTTAAAACAACAACAAACTTGTTTTTTAAAAAATATCCACACAAAAACATAAATGTTCAGAGCAGCTTTATCCACAACAGGCAAAAACTGAAAATGAACCAATGTCCAACAACTGCTGAGGGATAAATAAAGTGTGGTATATTCATATAAATAGGTATTTTCAACAATCAAAAATCAAAGGTTTTTGATTTAAAAGGTTACTGATACTTGATGCAATATGGATAAACCTTAAAAATATTATGCCAAACAAGAGCCAGAAACAAAAGACTATATTTTATATTATTCTATTTATAAGAAATTGCTAGAAAAGGCAAAGTCATAGAAATAAGAAGTATATCAGTGGTTGCCTTGGGGCTACCAGTGGGAGCTGGAATTGATCAAAAATAGGCAGCAGGAAACTTTTTTGGATGGTAGAAATGTTCTAAAACTGGATGATAGTGATGGTTACAAAATCATGTAAATTCATTACGAGTTATTTAACTGTCACAGTGGGTGAATTTTATGGTAGGTAAATTGTATCTCAATGAAACTATTAAAAAAAGAAAAGCCAAAGCAAACCCACAATGAGATACTACCTCATATCCATTAGGCGGACTACTTTAAATAAAACAGCAGTAAGAAAAAAGAAAATAACAAGTGTTGGTGGGGGTACAGAGAAACTGGAGCCCTTGCACATTGTTCATAGGAATGTAAAATGGCACAGCCATGACGGAAAACACTACAAAGATTCCTCAAAAACTGAAAGTAGAACTACCATTAACATCCAGCAATCCTACCTCTAGGCATATAGCTCAATGAATTGAATGCGGGGTCTCAAAGAGTTATGGGTACACCCATCCTCAGAGCAACATTATTCGGATTAGCCCAAAAGGTGAAAGCAACCAAACATCCACTGACGAAGGAATGAACAAGCGAAATGTGACATATACATACAACGAACTAAGTGCTAAAACAGGCCATGACGCAGATGAACCCTGACGACATTACGTTGCATAGAATAAGACAGTCACAAAAAAAAAAAAAAAAAAAAAATGATTCCACTTAGATGAGGTATCTAAAGTACTCAAATTCATAGAATATAGAAGTAGAACGGTGGTTATCACGGGTTGGTAGTAAAAGGAAAGTTGATGTTTAATAGATAGGTTGTCTCAGATTTGCAGGTTGAAACGCTTCTGGAGATCTGTTTCACAACAATATAAATATACTTAATACTACTCAACTGTTCACCTGAAAAGTGGTTAAGATGGTAAATTTCATGTTATGTGTATTTACCACGATGAAAAGAAGAGAAAAAACCAGGGGATGGTGTTTAGACCATGTTAAATGTAGAGTTTAGAAGCACAGTACTTTACGATAATGGTAAACAGAGTGAGAAAATCTCAAGGGGGGGGGAGGTGAAACTCAGTAGACCAAAGTCACAGCCACTTGTAAATAATTACCCTCCTAGGATTAAACGCTGTGTTTTATTGTATTAAATAACACTGTTTCTCCTTAGTGCAGCATAATCAGTTACCATATGTGCTGTTCACCTGACCCTCACACACACACACACACACACACACACACGTACATATATACACATGTGTGGTTCAAGAGCGTGTGTACCCCCCCCCACACTGAAGTTCAGGCAAAAACTTCATCCTACTTCTAGGACCACCTTACACGACACATGACCCTTAGTATCAGCGTTCTCTGCGTACCTTCTTTCTTTTTTGGAGAGATATACTTCTAGGCTTAGCAAGTGCCCTAACCCCAGAAGAGAGTAATTAACTGGGACCTTCAGCCTGAAATGGAGCCAAAGAGACATCACGCAAGCCAGGATGAAGAGAAGCTCAAAGCCTTAAGAGAATCTCTTGTATTCCTCAGGTGCCAGGTTTTCCAAAATCATCCCAGCAAAATGTTAAGACAGAATTAGTATCAGATGAGTCGTGACCCTGAAGAGCCATAAGAACATTCATATTCCAGGCTATATGAACAGGAGAATAAAAAGCAGCTTTTTTTTTCCTCCAAAGATTAAATTAGATAGACCTGAAATAAAAGGTATCTGTTGGCCCAGTGGTGGGCAGGTTACGTCACCATTGCCTAGGTTTTTCAAAATCACTACAGCAAAGTGCAAGACAGAATTAGTATCAGATAAGCTATGATCTAAGAGTCAAAGTATAACACTTACCTGTTGGAAGTAGCTAAAATTATAACCTTCTAAATAGGTTCAATCTCCAAAGACCAAGACACCCAAAATGAATCTGACACTCCTTTCAAGTGACTAAAACATCAGATTCATTTAGCAATCTAAGAGAAAAGTATCATCTTGTCAGTCTTCTCAAATGAGACTCTACACTCAGCAACATGCACAGAGCCTCAGTCACAATAGTCAGTAAATAGTTGTGGGAGACAGTGATTTCAATCCAGACCAACATATCAACATTATAAATTCTGTAACACCCTACAATTTGTTCGGGAATACAGTTCAAGCCAGTTAATAACTCTCTTTGAAAACACCCAAATTTGGCTTATACAAAAAGCTGCTAACAATGCATTCGGTTTGGCACAGGACAATTAGCCAGAAGCATTCTTGTCACAAAAGGAATCTCCAAATCCAGTTTTATCCATCATTTTAAAAGAAGCAGCATCACAAGGGACGCCTGGGTGGCTCAGTTGGTTAAGTGGCTGCCTTCAGCTCGGGTCATGATCCCAGTGTCCTGGGATCGAGTCCCACATTGGGCTCCTTGCTCGGCAGGGAGCCTGCTTCTCCCTCTGCCTCTGCCTACCACTCTGTCTGTGCTTGCGCGCGTGCTCTCTCCAACAAATAAATAAATAAAATCTAAAAAAAATAAAAAGAAGAAGCATCACAAAAATGCACTTTGGTATCTAAACAAAATAAATAAGGAGTTATTTTTTCATCGAGTAGTTGTTTTTTCATACAGTCTTAAAAATTTCACAGGTTTTTACACATGGTCTTACATTATTCCTGGTCTCACAAATTTGTACTGATTTACTTAAAGTCATCATGAATAAGAATAAAAATAAACAGAATTTTCATATTTTACAAAAAGGTTCACAAATACTATAAGGATGAGATGTTTCAAGCATAGTTGTCTAAAGTTAAAAAAAAAAATCTCTGAAGTTGAAATTTTAAAAAGGACAGTTTTGTTTTGATCAAATCAAAATAATGCATAGACGGTCTAATAAGCATTAAATAGAAGAGCAGTTAAAATAGAACAAATAACAGCCATATTAAAGTGTTTAATTATAACTATCATTTAAATAATGATTTTTTTATTATCTAGGTTAATTCTGTTTTGAGACAAAGTATGGAAAAAAACTGGTTGGCTCAGCTGTTCAAACTGGCTACATATTTATATATGCATAAGCAGCAAGAAACAATAAGGCAGTCTGGTTTCTAGGTAACAAACTTTATCCAACTGCTTCAACAGAAGAAGTTACCAATTAACCTTCACCCTTGGGTTGAAAAAACAGCCTGAACCATCAAAGATGATGATGAGAATTCAGAAAAAAAATATCAAAAAGCACAAAGATCCCTAAATTTGCAGTTTTTATCAACCCTTCCTTAAGAGTTGGGGTCAGCAAAACTTTTTCTCTAAAGAGCCAGACAGTAAATATTCTAGGTTTGTTGTTGTTGTTGTTTTAATTGAAGTATAGTTGATACACAATGTTAATTAGCGTCAGGTATACAATACAGTGATTCAACAAGTCTATGCATTCTGATGTGCTTAGCACAGGTGTAGCTCCCATCTGTCACCAGACATCGCTATTACAGTACCACTGACTAGATTTCCTATGCTGTACAATATTTTAGGTTTTGAGGGTCATTCAACCTTAATTACAAAGATTCAACTTTGCCACTGTAGCCTGAAAGCAAAGACAATATATAAAGGAGTTAAGTGTGGCTTGTCCAAACAAAACTTTATTTATGAACACTGAAATTGAGTTTCATACAATTTTCACAAAATATTGTTATTATTCTTTCTATTTCATGAATTTTTTTTTCTCTTTGACCATTTAAAAATGTCATTATCAGCTCCTGGGCCACAAAAGACAGGCAACAGGCAGGACTTCACCCGCAGGCTGTAGTTTGCCAACCTCTGTTTAGGAGAGCACATCAATCCCAGGTGTCCAGTGGGATGCTGGTCATTCTCTCCTTGACGAAATCAAGAGGAATAAATACACTAAGCCAACACTGGGAAGTTCTGCCATCTCTCAGAAATAAATAACCATAAACTGAAATATAATAGTGATTAACCACTAATTAAAGAAATTAGGTATAAAGACTGTGTGGTTAGATAATTAGATCTTAAGCAACAACAAATTGCTTGAATTAGGCTAGCAAAAAAGTCTATCAGACATCAAGAGCCAGAAAGTTTTATAAAGATGTTTGGACTGAAAGAAACAACTAATTTCTCTCAGAGACTCATAAGGGAAGTTGCTAGTGTTGATGATAAGTGAATTGGTTTTGTTTGAGGCTTATTTGAAAAATCTTGTTTACTTAATATTCTCAACTCACCAGATAAGAAAAAACAAAACAAAACACAATGAACCAATTAAGGAAATATGCCTGACATCTAGTGGAGACTTAATGTAGGTACCTGACCTATACGTGACCATTTTCTGAAGGAACAAACATAAAAGGGCGGAGGAGGGGATGAGGTAGAAGTTCTGTTTATATAAACCATGCTAGTACCATTCATTCATTCATTCATTCATTCATTCATTCATTCAAAGCATTCTGAATGCCTACCAAGCACCAGGAACTATTCTGGGCACAGGGAGCTCAGTAAAGAATAAGACAGAGTCCCAGCCCTTGTGGTTACATTTTTGTGATATAATTTACTTAAGTCTAAGGAAAAGAGTTTAAAAGTTTAGAATCCAGTATGATAGCATCCTAACCTCTCAGAGGTACTTTCAGGGGCACCTGAGGCCTCAGTCTGACTAAGCATCCGACTCTAGGTGTCAGCTCAGGTTATGATCTCGGGATCATGAGATTGAGCCCTGTTTCAGGCTCCCCACTCAGCGTGGAGTCTGCTTGAGATTCTCTCCCTTTCCCTCTGTCTCTGCCCCTCCCTATGTGCATGCTCTCTCTCTCAAATAAATAAATAAATAAAATCTTTTTAAAAAAGTACTCTCAAATACATTAACCTTAAACAATATCCTGAGATAATTAAATTCTATTATCACCAGTAAAGCCAACAGATGTCTCTATTTTTTTTTTTAAAGATTTTATTTATTCGACAGAGAAAGATCACAAGTAGGCAGAGAGGCAGGCAGAGAGAGAGGAGGAAGCAGGCTCCCCACCGAGCAGAGAGCCCGATGCGGGGCTCGATCCCAGGACCCTAGGATCATGACCTGAGCCGAAAGCAGAGGCTTTAACCCACTGAGCCACCCAGGCGCCCCAGATGTCTCTATTTTTAACCTGGTTTCTCTTCTATCATACCACACTGCCTCCCTTCTATTTTTCAATCAACCAACATAAGACTCTTCAATGTCCTCTCTTGATTCCAAAACAAACCACAGAGCTCAAACAATCGTTCAGTTACTGTGTAGACCCACAGTGAAAATTTCTTCCCAGGTCTACCTGATGGGAAAGTGAGGTACAGTGGAAAGAGTCTGGGGGGTGGAGTCCAGTCCCAACGCCATCATTCTGAGTTGCATAATCAGGTCACTGAAACTCACTAATGCCGTTTCCTGACCCATTATAGGTGAACGGTATTCATATTGCGAAGGTTGCCATTGGGTTAAATGAAATAATGTACACAAAAGAGGTAAGCAAAGGGCTTGGAACAGCATAGGTGCTCAATAAATATCAACACTTGAATTTATGATTATCTGGAAAAATCTCTATGTCAACATAAAATATAAGCAATGAACATTAAAATATACTTTATCTCATACTTAATTTCAATTCCTGTCCCACATTTCCATTGGAGCTTTTATTTTATTGCTGGGAGTCCAATAATGGTAAAACCTAAAATTCCTTATGTGTTCACAAACTTTTCTCATTACCACCATGAGAGTCCAAACCTCCACCATCTCTCACTTGGCCTCTGAAAAAAAAAAAAACTCGTCTAGCTGGCATCTTCTTTTTCACCTTTGTCCCCACTCCCGACTTCTACACAGCAGGCAGTGATTTGTTAAAATGCAAAATTCAACCTCTCTCTCTACTATCAAAAACCCTTCAATTCAGTATCATGTCCAAAATCTCAGGTTGCCTCTGCCCCCTCTGCTGCCTTCCCCTTGCTCTCTGGCCTACTGCTCCCCTCTGCTGGGAATATTCCTCCACTGATGCTGAACACACCTAATCTCTATTCATCTTTTAGGCTTTACTATAAATGTTATTCTTCATAAAAGCCTTTCTTAGCCTGCCAGTAAGATGAAGACAGACTATAACGTAAAGACGCCTTGTATAGAATTCTTTTACAGATACAGACACATATGTGCTTTATGTTATTTCTCAGACTGTCAAGGTGAGTATTAATTGTTAAAAGGAAAGCAAAATTTAAAAACTGCAACAAATCAGCAGGAAAATAATGGAGTTGGGATAAATGGCTATCCATTTTGGGAAAGAAATACCCTTAAATTCCTATCTCATAGGTGACAACAACAAAAAAAGAAAAAAAATCCAGAAATAAGAAATTTTTTATAGACAGGTGTATCCTTATAATTTTGAGATGAGAACATTAATGTTAAACATGAAATGGAAGCCAGAAAAAAGAAAAAAAATTAACAAATTTGATCTTTAAACTAAAAACTTTAATAAGAAACCTTATTCCCTACTCTGAGAAAGATCCAGCTGGGAAAGGTCAGATTTTCTAGCAGATCCCATCTTTTAAATATTGTGAGCAATGCCTAGGGGAAGGCTCAACCAGGTTGGTCATCTAGTCCCTTGGATTTTATCCCCCGTCCTAACCCCTTCAGTAGATGGGGTTCATCTGAACCGAGATCACTAGTATTTAGTAAAACAAATATAAACAACTTAGGTGTTTGAAAGTTAATACCTACGATGTGTAAAGACTCCTGAAGTGCAAGATAACTATCCATTCTTTGTCTAAAAAAGAATGCTGTAAAATAATTAATATTCATATAATAAAACAATGATTAAAATAATCATGATCCTACTCAAACGAAATAGTTTGCTGACTTTAAGCATTCAAATGTTGGGCCCACCTTCATCTCTCAGTACAAAACAGAGACTTTCTTTTCCTGATCACGACTGGAAATGCACAGCAGCCCACTCCTCCCAGATCTCTCCTCTTTAGAGCTCTACCTCAAACTCTTTGTGGAAGCCCGCAGACGCAGCCATTTATGAAACTGCCTACCTCACTCGCTCAAACGTACATGGACCGAAGCAAAACACTGTGTGAGTACCATCTGCACCTTGCACAGTACCTGTAAGGTTCTCAGTAAATATTTGCTAAATGAATGGACAATTAAGAATCTCAGGGGCACCTGGGTGGCTCAGTCGGATAAGCGGCTGCCTTTGGCTCAGGTCATGATCCTGGGTCCTGGGATTGAGCCTTGCATTGGGCCCCCTGCTGGGCAGGGAGCCTGCCTCTCCCTCTGCCTCTGCTTGCTGCTCCCCCTGCTTGTGCTCTATCTGTGTCAAAAATATATATAAAATCTTAAAAAAAAGGAATCTCAGCAAGAGTTAAGAATTGCTGTTCATACATTTTAGTTGTATTCTATATGTATGTTGGATGCTTAATACCGAATTACTAGCTTGTTCATACAGCTAAAACCATTTATATTCTAATGAAGTGGTTGCATAATTTGATCAGATCCACTAAGAAACTTTTTCAAGATAGATTTGCAGGCCACCCCCAGAATAATCATTAGCTGACCTAACCCAGAATGAAAGTGACTTGGTAATCTATGGTTTTTAATGCCGAGTGACCCTGACAATAGCGAAATCTGGGACCCAGTGACATGTGAATATAGAAGAAAAATCTACAAAACAGAGAAATTCAAAGCTGAAAGGGACTTTAAAAGTTGTCTAGTCAACCCAAATAGGATTAATTGCTCAAAGTTTCATCAAAATGTAAAAAGGAAGCTTTATTGTGTTTTCTTTTTTTAATAAACTTTTTTTTTTTAAGATTTTATTAATTTACTTGACAGACAGAGATCACAAGTAGGCAGACAGGCAGGCAGGCAGGGGGGGGGGGGAGCAGGCTCCCCACTGATCAGAGAGCCTGATGTGGGACTCGATCCCAGGACCCTGGGATCATGACCCGAGCCGAAGGCAGAGACTTAACTCACTGAGCCACCCAGGCGCCACTATATTGTGTTTTCTGACTGGCCTGCTGACTATATTCTTGCCTTGGGAATAATTTAGATTAATAAATACTTGAAATATAAAATCTGAGTTCTAGGTAATGCCTAGTCTGGTAACACAGAGTAAAGATGAAGATACTTGCATATATATTACTAGAGCTGACCGATATCTAGTTCTCCTCTCTCTCCTAGGTATGTGGAAGATGACATACCAGTGAAGCTAGGTAGAGTTGTAAGGGCAATGACACGTGTCACTTCTGAATACAGGAAGATGGGTGTGAGCTCCCCATAGGCTCCCTTCCCCTGCTGCAGGAATCAATGAGGCCTCACATTAAGATGAGGAGCCAAAAACTGAAGCAGCCTAAACCACTGAGCCACTGTCCCTAGTTCAGCTGTACCAGAGTCCTTCCCATCCGTGAGGGACTTTGCATGAGTGACAAATAAACATCCATGTGTTGAACCAGGAGGCGTGGGGGTTAATTTTCTACTGCATTATCACCTAATCTATCTTGATTATGTGATATTCCTATCTTTGGACCCAGCAGTTACACTCATACCTTAGAGGAATTCTCTGTATAAGAATGCTTGCAGCTGCATTCTAGATGGTAGTGAAAAACTAGAAACAAGTCCAATGTCTGTCGATAGACAGGAGAATGGACTACTTATTGTATAGTCATTCACTGGAATGCCATCTGAGATTCTGGGTAAATCTCAAAAACACACTATTTAATAAAGTAATAAACTTAACAAAAGTATATGTAGAGCATAACCATTTATACAAAGTTTTAAAAAAATATGTTATTTTATGGGTACATGAACATCTGGTAACAGTATAAGAACATGTATAGAGTAATAAATACCAAAATAATGTTAGCGGCTACTCTGTGGGGTGAGAAAAGGTAACAGGATTAGGAAAGACACAGGAAACCACAACTTGACCTATAAAGTATTAAAAAAAAAAAAAAAGACTTGAGGCAAATATAAAATGGTAAGAATCTATAACAAAAATTCAAGGTTCCAATACTCAAAACTCTCAGTCCTAGCCTGAATTCATACTAAACTTCCAACAGAAACTAGAGACAGGGAGGGTTCAATCCTCCTGAGACAAGGGACATGGAGTCCTCCTGAGACAAGAGCAGGAACGCTCAGTCGTTAGAGATGCTTGGCGCCTCTGAAAGAGCGGAGAGGGGCTGCATTACCAATAAGAGGGCTGGTTGAAAGTCCACGTAAGAAGCAGAACACCTCCTGTCTCTTTCGGTCCCCTCCCCAAAACCACGCAGCCCAAGACTCCTCTTTTCTAGGCCTGGTGAAGGTGACTTGCTAGTGAAACTGATCCGAAAGTGTCTGAATTCAGGCACAGCAGGGAGAGGCCGCCGAATGGGGCCTGAATTCAGATGGGAGAGGTTAGAGGAAGGTCTACACTAAAGTAACAGATTCCCCAACACTCTTCCTCTGGTCAGGATATACGTTAACTTAGGACCCCCCGGTTTAAAGAAACTCTTGCCCAGTCCATCGGAGGGGTTTACTGCAGCGTTTACTGTGGAGGCAGAGATCTGAAGGCAGCTGGGTAGGAAGAATGGGTAAGTAAAATCTGCCGAGTGCCGCTTGACATAAATTTTTTAAAAGAACGTACAAAATGCTACCTCGTTTTCAAGAATATGTCCTGGTAAAAAGATGTACAATGAACATATTAGAATGATTATCCCTGAGGAAAGGGTGACCAGGGTGGGGCAGGCAAATAAAGGGGAATTTTAAAAAATATAAATAGCATAAGATAAGATAGTAGAAAAAAGTCCAATTATCACGGTAGTAATACTTTTATAACAGCAATAATGAAAGCCATTTTACTTATAGTGACTAATTATAATAATAACAATATTATAGTAATACATTTAAATGGACCAAACTCACCAGTTAAGACAGGTTGTCCAACTAGATTTTTAAAATCCACTTACAATTTTACAAGAAGCATCCTGAACCCTTAAGGACACAGAAAAGTTACAAGTATAAGGATGGGGAAAGTTACACTAGGCTCATACAAGCAAAAGACACTAAAGATGTTTAGCAAATAAAATAGATTTGAGAACAAACAGAATTATTAGGAACAAAGATAGTCACTAGATAAGAACAAATTTTCAATTTCTTAGTGAAATATGTATAGTTTTGAAGATATGAGCAACAGGATTAACGAACTTGACCTAACGGACATACATTCACTCACTAGGAACTCTAAATCAAACAAGCACAGAATTAACATTATTTTTCAGGCTTACTAGGAACGTAATAAAAACTGGATCATATATTACACATAATAAGCATGTCAAAACAAATTTGAAAGAATTGAATAGTCCGGACCACTTATTAGACCAAAATAAAATTAAACTAAAAATTAATAACAAAAAAGGCAACTAGACAATCCTCATATGTTTGGAAATTAAGAAAGTATGCTGCTTTGGTGCCTGGCTGGCTTAGCTCATAGAGTGTGCAACTCTTGACCTTAGGGATGGGAGTGTGAGCTCCATGCTGGGTGCAGAGATTGCTTTAAAAAAAAAACAAAAGAAATTTTAAAACAAAAAGAAAAGAAAAAATAAAGTATAGTATTTTTAAAAAGATTTTATTTATTTATTTATTTGAGAGAGAGAGAGAGATCACAAGTAGGCAGAGAGAGAGAGAGAGCAGGAAGCAGGCTCCCCGATGAGCAGAGAGCCCGACTCGGGGCTTAATCCCAGGACCCTGAGATCATGACCTGAGCCGAAGGCAGATGCTAAACCCACTGAGCCACCCAGGTGCCCCCAAAGTATAGTATTTTTAAAGAAGAATTCTTATCATAACTTTGAAAATATTTAGAACAATACACAATTACATAAGAAAAATTGGGCATACTCAGAACAGAGAGAAATTCATAATCTTAAAATGCTTATATTGTGGGGAGGGGGTACCTGAAATGAGTAAGTTAACCATATCTTTGAAGAAGTTAGAAAGAGGGATGCCTGGGTGGCTCAGCTGGTTGAACAATTGCCTTTAGCTTGGGTCATGATCCTAGGGATTGAGTCCCGCCTTGGGCTCCCTACTCAGTGGGGAGTCTGCTTCTCCCTTTCCCTCTGCCTCTGCCATCCCCCCTGTGCCTGTGCTTTCTTGCTCTCTGTCGAATAAATAAAATCTTAAAAAAAAAAAAAAAAAGAAGTTAGAAAGAGAGTAGCAAGATAAATCCAAAGAAATGGTAACAAAAGGAATAATAAAGATAAGGTTGGAAACAAATAATATTCAAAAATACAATGCATACAGTAAGAGAATCATCAAAACCAAAAGTTAGTCCTCTAGAAGTCCAATAGAAAGGACAAACCTAAGGCAAGATGTGTTTAAGGAAAAACCAAAGAGAGAGAAAAACCATAAATATATGAAAGAAGAATTTAAAAGGGACATTAGTACACACACCACAGACACGTTATGAACTTTGTGCCAATAACTTTGAAAATTCAAATGAAACTGACACATTCCTATAAATAAAAAATGTTCTAAAGTGACTCAAAAAGAAATAAGAATTAGGTCTTATAATTGTTTTAAAAATAGAATTCACAGTTCAGAATTTTCCCACAAAGGAGCCTTTTGGCAGACATAATGTCATTGGTGAATTTCACCAAAAATTGAAGGAGCAAATAATTCCAATTTTAAATAAGATGTTTCAAAAAACATAAAAAAAGAATGCCTTCAACTTTTTAAGATAACAAACTGGGCAAACTTTGCCCTAAAAAGAAAATAAAGCAAAGGAAATTACAGGACAATTTAACTTTTAAACGGGCAAAATCTAGGCAAAACATTAGCAAATGAAACCTAGCAGTGTATTAAAAGGAGAGTCAACTTGTGTTTACTCCAGGAATGTATGGCTGTTTAAAAAAATTTCATATAATTCACTATATTAATAGAATAAAGAAACTCCCATGATCATTTCAAGGCAGAAAAGTCTTTGATAAAATTCCACATCCATTCATGAACCAAAAAAAGCACTCTTAGAAATGAGGCATACAGTGGAAGCTCTTTTTACCTGATAAACAGTTTTTACAAAACCTACATCAAATAACACACTAAATGAATGCTGAGAGCTGTCTCTTGGGATTAGCAACAACAGCAGATTGCCTACCAAACTACTTCTGTTCAATATTGCACTGGAGGTTCAGCCAGTGCAAGAAGACCAAAAGGGAAAAAAAAAGCATGATTAATATTTAAAACTACAAGGAGTAGGAGGGAAAAAAACAAAATGATCATTATTTGCAGGTGATATAATTATTTATAGGAAATCCAAAAAAATCGGAGTACAAATTACTAGAATTAATGAGTACATCAGGTAAGATAACCAGATAGTGGATTAAGATACAGAAACAATTTGCATTTCCATATACCAGCAATACACTGCTGAGAAACATAATTCCATGAAAACACCATTTGCATGACTGCATACTTTTGCCAAAACTCATTGAATTGTACACTTAAGTGGGTGCATTTTATCGCATATAAATTATATCTCAAAAAAAACTGTAGGGAAAAAAAGGCACATGTGCAACATCAACAAATGTACAGAAGAATCTTTAAAATTATGGAAGCATTAAAAAGAAAGTATGGAAGAATTAATCTAACGTATATACCTTTCCGGTGAAAATTGTAAAGCTTTACTGAAAAGCACAAAATGACATTTAAATAAATGGAAAGAGAGAGCACATTCAGGACACAGAAGACGTCAATTGTCCCCAATTCGATCTCTAGATCCAATGAATCTCTGATCAAAATCCAAACAGAATTTTGTGAGGGACTCAATAAGCCGATTCTAAAATTTATATGGAAGAGCAAAGGGCAAAGTATAGACAAGACCCTCCTAAAAATATTATTTAACCCCTTATAGTCACTAAGATAGTATGATGTTGCCACAAGGACAGGCCGTTGGGCCACAGGAACAGGAGAGCCCAGAACCAGACCACGCACATAGGACGCTTCATTTATGACAGCCGTGGCACATTAGGTCAGTGGGAGAATGACACATCATCCAATAAATGGCTCTGAAACAAGTTACTATGCAAATGCAAAGAGATCTCACTGATCAAAAACCTAGACAAAGCACAAGGAAATGTGGGAGGATGTGCTGTATTTTATTATATGGTTTTCTGTATTATTAAATTTCTAATTTATATGTATATACTATTTTAATAAAAGTCTTTCAAATTATTGAATGAGAAAGAAAATAAAAGATCAAGAACCCTAAGTGTTTTAGAGGGAGGTAAAAGAAAACAGATGTCTACTCCAACAGAAAAACCTGTCAATGCCCAATAAAGACTAATAATGATCAATGATGGGGCGCCTGGGTGTCTCAGTGGGTTAAAGCCTCTGCCTTCGGCTCAGGTCATGATCCCAGGGTTCTAGGATCGAGACCCACATTGTGCTCTCTGCTCAGCGGGGAGCCTGCTTCCTCCCTTCTCTCTCTCTGCCTGCCTCTCTGCCAACTTTTGATCTGTCAAATAAATAAATAAAATCTTTAAAAAAAAAAAAACAACCTACTGACTTTGGGGCACCTGGGTGGCTAAGTTGGTTAAGCATCTGACTCTTGCTTTAAGCTCAGGTCATGATTTCAGGGTTGTGAGCTCGAGCCCTGTGTCAGGCTCCTTGCTGGGTGTGGAGCCTGCTTAAGATTCTCTTTCTATCCTCTGCCCTTGCCCCCTCTCTAAAAACAAAACAATACCGCTCTTGACTTTATCCAGGAGGCCACGTAACATCACCATTTAATTCAGAGTAAAGAATCTTAGTTTAGAGGCTGAATCTTAACACTTTCTTATTTCTCCTTCTCCTTGCTCTTCCTCTTTCTCTACTTCTCTTTTTGGTTCCTGTCTGAATTTCTTTCATTTAGCATGAATATTCAAAGAAAGTAAAAATAAAACACTAGTTTTATTTATAGAGTACAATCTTATGTTTCCTAATTTTCTCTCAATACAAAGAAGCAAATGAAGTTGATTTTCAATTCCATTTTGCCCAAACTAATTTAAAAATAACTATGGGCATTACTGCCACAGAGAAGAAATGATCTCTACCAATGATTATGGGAGAACACACAAACAAAGAAAGGCAACCTTGCTAAAAGCAGTTCAATAATTACTCCTCAATATATTAATTAATGTTTCTGTTTGAGATCATTAATTACTTAGGCTCTGGGCTCAGCAGCTAAGCTTCCAAGTAAATATTTATGGTGACTTGAAGACATGAAATCTTGAGGTCCTGAGTTCCCCCAAACGTAAAGTAAAAACCAGAAGGTTAAATGTTCATGTTACGTAAAGTTGCTTTTATCCAAAAGGATTCAGCAAGGTCTCCATTTCAGTACAACCCATGTCCATACCTAGGTGTATACTTACACTATATTTGCAAGGTCAAGTGGTTTCTCTGGTTGCTCAGGAAAAACAGGATGCGGGGGTTCTCTGGTGGGCACGCACCCCAAAGATTTACTAATTGCATGGCTCAGCTTCTTTGCAGGGGATTTCTGTGTCAAAGTAGAAAATAAGGAAATAAGAAATTAAATCTTCAAAAGAATGAAAAAGAATTTTGAAAGAACTTGGTGACAAGAACTGCAGAAAATATCTTTTGAAATAGAAGCTAAGATGCATTATAATCAACATTATTTGGGCCTAGAGAAAGGAACCTACAGTTGTTCCAAGGTCACTTGTGGTCCTTCATTTCTATGCTTACTCCCTCCTTTCTACTACGCACTCTTAAGTTAATGTTAATTTCCCTTGTGAACATCTCTCTGTACCCTTTGCATGAACTCTCTCTTTTGATGCTTTTGGATCATTTTTGGTAAGATGTTATAGTTAATTTCCCAATCAGAGTCAGAAATTTTTGCTGGACTAAAATTCTAAAAGGCTAAGATAATGCTGAGAGCTCATGGCTTTTGAATGTTAGCAAATTAGCTGACTAAGTCACATCCCAAAACGTGCCTATTAAGAGAATATTCCCAAAATAAATGTGAGGCAGAACATTTGGTGCTAAGGGTCTGGCTATGTATACAGACTCAGATGAGTGCCCTCACATTCACAGGCGGTCAGCATCAGACCCGTTGACTATAAATTCACGAAGGTACGAGAATAAGCTGGCATACTAATACATTTCTCTGTAAGGTAGAACAATATACAGCAAATCCAAAGACTAGTGAGATCAGATTTATCAGTAAATACACCCAAAAGTAATCAATATGCCACAATTAAGTTATTCAGAATACTCACATTGGAAACCCATATATAAAGGAGGCTCATCATACACTGATATGATCGCCCACCCAATTCCCTTTAAATAACATGATTGTTGAGATTTCCTTGGAAGGATATTAACTGCAAAAAGGTGTAAATATTTCATTCTACTCACTCTGCAGCATACTGCCATATGTCCTGCTCTAACTGAAAAACAGAACTTGTTTGCCGTTATGTGTCATATCCGTACTGCATCTCCACTGAACTTTTATATGCTGCTCGCATGTGTTAAATACACAAAATAAGCAAACTGTCTTTGCCTTTAAGACTATGTAGAGAAGGGTGGGATGCCTGGGTGGCTCAGTTGGTTAAGCAGCTGCCTTCGGCTCAGGTCATGATCCCAGCGTCCCGGAATCAAGTCCCACATCGGGCTCCTTGCTCGGCAGGGAGCCTATTTCTCCCTCGGCTTCTGCCTGCCATTCTGTCTGCCTGTGCTCACTCTCTCTCCCTCTCTCTGACAAATAAGTAAAATCTTAAAAAAAAAAAAAAAGACTATGTAGAGAAGGGTGCCTAGGTGGCTCAGATGGTTAAGCCACTGCCTTCAACTCAGGTTCTGATCTCCAGGTCCTGGGATTGAGCCCCACGTCAGGCTCCTTGCTCAGTGGGGAGCCTGCTTCTCCCTCTGCCTCTGCCTCTGCCTCTCCCTGTGCTTGTGCTCTAACGAATAAATAAAATCTTTAAGGGTGGGGGGAAAAGACTAGGTAGAGAAAGACAGGGTGCCTGGGTGGCCCAGTCAGTTAAGCATCTGGCTCTTGATTTCGGCTCAGGTCATGGCCTCAGGGTCGTCGGATTGAGCCCCATGTCAAGCTCTGTGCTCAGCATGGAGTCTACTTAAGACACTCTTCTTCTCCCTGTCCTCCCCCCTGCTCTCTCTGGATCACTCTTCCCAAAATATATCTTTAAAGAAAAAGAAAAAAAGACTATGTAGGGAAAGTTAATACCTTTTTAATAATACAGACTGAATAATATAAATTTCTTCAGAAACTTCATATATTGGCTCCAAATCACCTACCACTAACCCCTTCAACATATTAAATTCTGGGCAAAATCTAAATGAAGCCTAATTTCCTAAAAGTCATATAAAGCAGAAACTCTAAACATTCCCTCTAAGTGGTTTCCATATCCTCCTTTTACCGGATGACGGGCTGAAATGTGACTTGATCCTTCTGTTTTCTACACTGCCCCAGACCGCGTGTCACTTTTCCGCCTAACACCTCTCAAAGGCTGATAATCCCTTACAGAATAAGATCTAAATGCGCACCCTCACAGTCCTTAACAAAAGCCTTCATATCTGGCTCCCACCTCTCCTCACACCAGCATCAATGATGAGATGAGCTGTCATTTGGCCCAAAGGCCATGTTCCTATAGGTCTCTACCTTGGCATAGGCCTTTCTGATGTTGCCTTCTGCCGGTCTGTTTTTCTGTAAGTTTCCTGCTCCATTCTCAAGACTACTTTGAAGCCTTGCCCTGGGCAGGCTTTCCTCCTGGCTCCGTTAAGTCAGAGACCACATTTCCCAGCTACCCATTTACCATGGACATTTCCACAGTTGCGCTTTCCACACTATGGTGCACTTTTTATGTGACTATCTCTGTGAAACTGGTGGTCCTGAAAGGCAGGGTCTAGGTCTCATTCGTCTTTATAGTCCAGACCCTGTCCTATAACAAAACATGTTATTTGAACAATTGGCCTAGATGAATTTTCTAGATTGCTTCTTCCTCACCAAACCACATATGCTTATTTTTTGAGTTACAACACAAGTAGGAGACAGAAGACATCAGAGAATACCTTGATTCACCGTTATAACTAAACACTACATCTGTAATCCGGATATTAATTTCATATTTTGCTGTGTCTGAGAACAGCTTGGCCGTTAGTTCACGCAGTCTATGTGAGATGGATTATCACAGAGACTTGACTTTAGCTGCATCCTGAGCAAGAACAACCATGAAACCGCAGGTTTCATATGTGTATTTTATAATAAAATTATAAATTAAATTAATACCATGATCATTAAAATAAATAATGTTTCCCTTCGTATCACCTTATAATCTCTAGCAGTATGCTTGTAATGCTTTTGAAAATACTGCTTTAAAGTCAAGGTTTAAGATCAGATCCAACTTTGAGTCTCAAAAATATACACAGAAAGGGCGCCTGGGTGGCTCAATGGGTTAAAGCCTCTGCCTTCAGCTCGGAACATGATCCCAGGATCCTGGGATCGAGCCCCACATAGGGCTCTCTGCTCAGCGGGGAGCCTGCTTCCCCTCCTCTCTCTCTGCCTGCTTTTCTGCTTGCTTGTACTCTCTCTCTCTGTCAAATAAATAAATAAAATCTTTAAAAAAATAATAATATAAAAATATATATACACAGAAAGGTAAAATTAGTACATCAAAGTCAATTCCAAAGAATTAGAACATATCAAGAGCTTTGAGATGCACAGAAAGGGAAAAACCTGAGAATAAATATATACAGGAATTAGAATATTAACTGGGCTAGGACCAGACCAAAAAGGATATATTAATCTGAAAATGTTACAGACAATGCATTCAACTAGGCTGTCTAAATATGTAAATAAATGACTTCCTTAAAATGATAAGAAAGAGTAAATTATGATACAGACCTGAAGTGAATTTTGCTATCTCGTTAGGTTAGGAGGCTAAGATTAACAAAACCTGTAAGCATGAACCCGAAAACTGCTAGAAGCTCAAGCTAGGCACATGGCCTCTCTGGCTCCTGGGCCCCTAGGACAATGCCCAGGTCTTGGCAGTTGGTCACTAAATATTTACAGAAGTGAGGAAGGAAGAAAAGCGGCCCAAGTGCAGGGACAGGTGCCTTCCACAGACCTCGTTTAAGCCACTCTGCCAGAGACACCACTTAACGTCTCTGTACCTTTCCTGTCACTTGAACTCACAAACTAATAAATACATGAAGAAGTCTTAACCTGAAAAAGGAAAACTCCTCCCAACAGACTCTTAGGTGATGATTTTCAAAATTTGTGCATCTTCAATAATCCACATTACCTAATTTCAAAACATGTCCTACTACCTCTTAAAAATATACAGGTTATAATATTTAAAAACTGTATCAGAATGTATAAAATGTGTATGTACAGTTTAAAAAGTTATAAAACAAATATCCACCTACCCACGATTCTGCCTGAAAAAGAGAAACATGGCAGTCACTCAAGCTTGCTGGGGGAATCTTGTGCTAACAGCCGCCTCCCCCACCGCACCTGCTCCTCTCCTGGTAACCTAGATCCTGGATTTTGTATTAATCATGTCTTTAATTTTACCATTTCAGCAATTATGTACAAATAATACATGATTTATTTAACATATGTTTAAAATCTATATAGGCTTAGGTACATTTTTCTGCAACTTGCTGCTTTCACTTAAAATTACGTTACAGATCATCCGTATTGATTCATGTAACTGTAAGTCCTCCATTTTTTCATCAACGGATTGTATTTCACTGCTTAATTACATCATAATTTATATATCCACTGCATGGCTGATGAACATTTGGGTTGTTTCCCTCTTTTCACTCTCACTCACCATGTGGCTATAAACATTCTCGTCCACGTCTCCTGGTGGACATGTGTAAGAGTTTCATCAGAGTGGAATTACCTGATCGTGAGTTATGCACATTCAATTTTACTAGGCACTGCCAACTTGTTTTTACAAAGTGGTTACACTAATTTCCACTCCGTCAGCTGTGTGAGAGACTTCCTAAATCTCCACATTCTGGCTAACCCTTAGTATTGTCAGATATTTTAACATTTGCCAATCTAGTGGGTGATAAATGGCAATGTGGTTTTAATTTGCAATGCCCTGATCTCCAGAAAGACTGAGCATCTTTTTGAATGTTTACGAGCCATTTGGGTTTCTTCTCTGACATGCCTTTTCCTGTCTAGTCCTGTCTTTGGTGTAATGTTTCACCAGGTTGCCTGTCTCTTATTGATTTGTAAGAGTTCTTTTATTTTTCTTAAAGATTTTATTTATTCATTTGAGAGAATGAGAGAGCATAAGCTGGGGGGCTGGGCAGAGGGTAAGGGAGAAGCAGATTTCCCACTGAGCAGGGAGCACCATAGGGTGGCTGGATCCCAGGACCCGGAGATCATGACCTGAGCCGAAGGCAGACACTTAACCGACTGAGCCATCCAGGCACCCCATAAGAGTTCTTTATATTTTTTGTATTTTAACACTACAGAAGTTATGTCTCACATATAACTCCTACTTTAAGGCTTGTTTTTGATAACCAGATATCTTTACCATAACTGTAGTCCCGACTTATTAATCTTTTCCTTTATATTTTGTGCTTTTTATATCTTAAGAAATATTCCTTCCCTGAGATCATAAAGGTATTGTCCCACATTGTCTTCTAAAGTTTTATAGTTTTTCTCCTTTATACTTAATTTGATTCTACTTAGAACGGACTTTTTTGGTAAGTATGAGGAAAGAATCCAATTTTATTCTTTAGAGATAACATAGAGATAACCAATTGCCACTATTTAATAAATAGTTCATTTGTTTTCTACTCAGTATTCCATTTCTATCTCCATACAGTGCAATGTGGATTTAACTGTAGCTTCCTCATATCTTCTCAAGTAGTACCTTAAAATTTTCTTTAGGAGTGTCTTCATTATTTCTGACCCTTTGAATTTCCACTTGTTATTTTCTTTTTAAATATTTTATTTATTTATTTATTTGATTGAAAGAGTGAGAGAGCACAAGCAGGGGGAGCAGTAGAGGGAGAGCGAGAAGCAGGCTCCCCGCTGAACAGGGACCCCAATGTGGGGCTTGATCCCAGGACCTGGGGATCATGACCTCAGCTGAAGGTTAGATAACCTCATATAAGTAGAATCATACAGTATTTGCCTTTCTGTGGCTGGCTTCTATTACTTAGAATAATGTCCTCAAGGTTCCTCCGTGTTGGAGCATGTTTCAGAATTTCTTTTCTTCGTTAAGGCTGAATAATATTCCATTGTATACCATATGGAATCATTTTGTTTATCCATTCATCCATCAATAGACACTTGAGCTGCTTCACGTTTCAGCTACTGTAAATAATGTTATTATGAACATGAGTGTATAAATGTCTCAAGGCTGTATTTTCAATTCTTTTGGTATATAACCAGAAGTAGAATTGTTGGTAATTCTATCTTTAATTTTTTAAGAAACCTCCATGCTGTTTCCCATAGTGGCTGCACAATTTTACAGCAGAACCCACCAAAGATGGGTTCCAATTTCTTTACATACTCACCAACACTTTTTCTTTTTTTAAATAGTAACAATCTTAATAGTTGTGAAGAATATCCCCCTTGTGGCTTTGATTTGCATTTCCCTAATTAGTGATTCACTTATCTTTTCATATGTTTGTCAGCTATTTTTATGTCACCTTTGGAGAAATGCTCATTCAAGTCCCTAACCCGTTTTTCAATTGAGTTACTTGTTTTTTTGTTGTTGAGTTATAATTCTTTCTATATTCTGGATATGAACCCCTAATCAGATATACGATATGCAAATATTTTCTCCCATTCCATCATCTGCCTCTTCACTATGTTCGGTTTGTGCCCTTTGATGCAGAGAAATTTTTAACTCTACTGATTTATCAGAAGATTCTTTCAGACTTCCTACACTGACAGTCATCTTCAAATAATGACAATTTTGTTTCCTTTCAATTCAAACACCTTTTCAGTATTTATTATGCTGCTTAGGACTACCAATGAAATGCTAAATGGAAATGGTGACAGCTAAGCTTCTTTGTTTAATTAATAATCTTAAATAATTTCAACAGTAAGTATAATAGATATTATCAGCTTTTATAAATATATTAGGTTGCTAAGATTTTTTGTTTAAAAGAGTTTTTTTGGCCTATTTGTGTGCGCACTTAAGTTATTGATGGATATTGGGTTTTATTAAATCTTTTATGTAAATCTTTTGAAATGATTATATGGACTTAATTAATCAATCTATGAATTTGTTTAAGTTATAATAATTTATCTTTAATTGCTGGAATAAAAGCAGTGTGGTCCTGATGTATTATCTTTCATATATACTGCTAGATTCATTTTCATATTACTTTCTTTAGGTTTTCATTCCTGTTCATGAAGACAGCTTGTAATTTTCCTTTCTTGCTGTCCTCTTAAGGCTTTGGTATGGTTATGCTAGCCTCAACAATGAAACTGGAATGCTCATTATTTTTTCTGGAATCTGGGAAGTTTTACACAATACTGGAATTCATCTTTTCTTTGAATGCTTGTTGAAACTCATATCAAGGGACGCCTGGGTGGCTCAGTGGGTTAAGCTGCTGCCTTCAGCTCAGGTCAGAATCCCAGGGTCCTGGGATCGAGTCCCGAGTCAGGCTCCTTGCTCAGCAGGGAACCTGCTTCTCTCTCTACCTCTGCCTGACATTTGCGTGTACCTGCTTGTGTGTGCTCTCTCTGAAAAATAAATAAAATTAAAAAAAAAAAAAAAAAGAGAGAGAGAGAGACTCATTTCAAGTCATTTGGGCCTGATTGATTACTTTGTAAAGCTTTTACGCTACTCATTCAAATTCTTTAATGATTTTACTATATGGGTTTTTTATTATATCTTGAACCAGCTTTGGTAAGTAAGGTTGTCCTAGGAATTTGTTCATTATCAACTAAACGTTCAATAACCAATCTACCGGTTTTCTTCTTGTCATCTTTCTGTGAATTGATTCCTAAGCCAAATGCATTACAGTCACAGACTATAGTCTATATAATATTAATTCTCTTTTGAGGCTTCCTTAATGTGATCAATTTTTGTGTGTGTGTTTGAAAAGAATGTGTAATCATTAACTATTGGGTACTTTCAAATTTTCCATAGTTTGTTTTTTTGTCTAATGATTCTAACAATTGCTGAGAGATGTGTGTTAAGATTACCATTTTAATAATGTATTTTTCCACTTCTTATTGTGCCCTATTAATATTATTTATATATTTTATAGCTACATTAGTAAATGTGTATTATTTCTGTGGAATTGTTAACTTCATCTTTTTATCTCTGGCAAACTATATCTGGTAAAAAAAAAAGTTTTATTGTGACCAAATATACCAAGTGTAAAATGTACCATTTTAGCTTCTCTGGTAAAGATTTTTGCCCTGAAATCTATTTTCTGAGATTAATAGACTTTCAATAAATTTCTTTCGTTGGTACTTTGCCTGTATGTCCTTTTATCCTTGACCTTCAACCTTTTTGTATCTTTTTTTCCCCACTATCTCTTATAAACAGCATAAAGTCCAATCTTTTAAAATATCCATTTGACAACTGCTGCTTTTTATCTGGAAAATTTAGTTAATTTACTATTACTAGTATACTTTTATTTATTTTTGTAGCTTATTATATCATTGTTTTATTATTTATTCTCTTACTTTCCCTATATCTTTATCTTTCCTTACTTGTTTAAGTTTCATTTTCTTTTACTCATTTCATTTTGTTTCCCTTTTTGTCAAGATACTCTTTGAGTCTACTCTTGTAATGGTTGCTTTCTGCCGTTTTTTGTCCTGAACTGGGAGCTATGGTTATTAAGAATGTAGTGTCACATACCTGACAGGGGCTTTTGCACAAAAAGGCTCATTTAGCCCTCCCTATAGTCTCATCAATTAGATGTTAAGAGTCTCAATTTGACGGCAAAGAAGTCAAACTATCACTCTTTGCAGATGATATGATACTATATGTGGAAAACCCAAAAGGCTCCACTCCAAAACTGCTAGAATTTGTACAGGAATTCAGTAAAGTGTCAGGATATAAAGTCAATGCACAGAAATCAGTTGCATTTCTTTACAACATGACAGAAGAAAGAGAAATTAGGGAGTCAATCCCATTTACAACTGCACCCAAAACTATAAGATACCTAGGAATAAACCTAACCAAAGAGGCAAAGAATCTATACTCAGAAAACTATAAAGTACTCATGAAAGAAACTGAGGAAGACACAAAGAAATGGAAAAATGTTCCATGCTCATTGATTGGAAGAACAAATATTGTGAAAATGTCTATTCTACCTAAAGCAATCTACACAGTTAATGCAATCCCTATCAAAATCCCATCCATTTTTTTTGAAAGAAATAGAACAAACAATCCTAAAATTTATATGGAACCAGAAAAGACCTCAAATAGGCAAAGGAATATTGAAAAAGAAAGCCAAAATTGGTGGCATCACAATTCCGGACTTCAAGCTCTTTTACAAAGCTGTCATCATCAAGACAGCATGGTACTTGCACGAAAACAGACACATAGATCAATGGAACAGAACAGAGAGCCCAGAAATAGACCCTCAACTCTATGGTCAACTAATCTTCAAAAAAGCAGGAAGGAATGTCCAATGGAAAAAAGACAGCCTCTTCAACAAATAGTGCTGGGAAAATTGGACAGCCACATGCAGAAAAATGATATTGGACTATTTCCTTACACCACACACGAAAATAGACTCAAAATGGATGAAGGACCTCAATGTGAGAAAGGAATCCATCAAAATCCTTGAGGAGAACACGGGCAGCAACCTCTTTGACCTCAACCGCAGCAACTTCTTCCTAGGAACATCGCCAAAGACAACAGAAGCAAGGGCAATAATGAACTATTGGGATTTCATCAAGATCAAAAGCTTTTGCACAGCAAAGGAAACAGTTAACAAAACCAAAAGACAATGGAAAGAATGGGAGAAGATATCTGCAAATGACATATCAGATAAAGGGCTAGTATCCAAAATCTATAAAGAGCTTAGCAAACTCAACACCGAAAGAACAAATAATCCAATCAAGAAATGGGCAGAGGACATGAACAGACATTTCTGCAAAGAAGACATCCAGATGGCCAATAGATACATGAAAAAGTGCTCCACATCACTCGGCATCAGGGAAATACAAATCAAAACCACAACGAGGTACCACCTCACACCAGTCAGAATGGCTAAAATAAACAAGTCAGGAAACGACAGATGCTGGCAAGGATGCGAAGAAAGGGGAACCCTCCTACACTGTTGGTAGGAATGTAAGCTGGTGCAGCCACTCTGGAAAACAGCATGGACGGTCCTCAAAAAGTTGAAAACAGAGATACCCTATGACCCAGCAATCGCACTACTGGGTGTTTACCCTCAAGATACAAATGTAGGGATCTGAAGGGGCACATGCACCTGAATGTTTATAGCAGCAATGTCCACAATAGCCAAACTATGGAAAGAACCTAGATGTCCATCAACAGATGAATGGATAAAGAAGAGGTGGTATATATACACAATGGAATACAATGCAGCCATCAAAAGAAATGAAATCTTGCCATTTGCGATGACGTGGATGGAACTAGAGGGTATTACGCTTAGCGAAATAAGTCAATCAGAGAAAGACAACTATCATATGATCTCCCTGATATGAAGAAGTGGAGATGCAATGTGGGGGGTTGGGGGGTAGGAAAAGAAAAAATGAAAGAAGATGGGATTGGGAGGGAGATAAACCATAAAAGACTCAATCTCAAAAAACAGACTGAGGGTTGCTGGGGGGATGGGGGGCGGGAGAGGGTGGTGGGGATATGGACATTGGGGAGGGTATGTGCTATGATGAGTGCTGTGAAATGTGTAAACCTGGCGATTCACAGACCTGTACCCCTGGGGATAAAAATACATTATATGTTTATTTAAAAAAATAAGCAAATTTAATTAAAAAAAAAAGAGTCTCAATTTGAAAACAGTGTGGAGATTCCTTAAGAAATTAAAAATAGAGCTACCCTATGACCCTGCAATTGCACTACTGGGTATTTAACCCAAAAATACTGATGTAGTGAAAAGAAGGGCCATCTGTTCCCCAATGTTCATAGCAGCAATGGCCACAGTCACCAAACTGCAGAAAGAACCAAGATGCCCTTCAACAGACGAATAGATAAAGAAGATATGGTCCATACATACAATGGAGTATTAAGCCTCCATCAGAAAGGATGAATACCCAACTTTTGTATCAACATGGACAGCACTGGAGGAGATTATGCTGAGTGAAATAAGTCAAAAAGAGAGAGTCAATTATCATAGGGTTTCGCTTACTTGTGGAGCATTAAGGAATCTAACACTGAGGACATGGGGAGAAGGAGAGGAGAAGGGAGTTGGGGGAAATCGGAGGGGGAGACAAACTCTGAGAGACTGTGGACTCTGAGAAACAAACTGAGGGTTTGGGGGAGGGGTGGGGGGTTGGGAGGGCCTGGTGGTGGGTATTACAGAGAGCACGTATTGCATGGAGCACTGGGTATGGTGCATAAATAATGAATCTTAGAACACTAAAAAAATAAAATCAAATTAAAAAAAAGTCTCAATTTGATAGATGCAGAAACTAAAGCTCTTATAAACTAGGTGTGTCTTATTCTTTTCACAGTACAACCTGTGGAGGTGAAATTACTCAGAGAAAGCACACACAGGGATGAGGAGAGACAACCCAGGATAGTGAGACGTTCTTGTAAGGAGTCAGCAACAGACTGGGGACACCAAGTACCACAGTGGGGATCACGGAGGGGAGACCCCACTGAGTCAGGGATGGGGACCCCGAGCTTTCAAATGAGGGGCAGACTCCAAGGTAGGGAGCAAGACGTGGCTCATGCTCTTACAGCTGCACTTGGGCTCCTATAGGGCTAAAACTTGCTTTCCTCAGACAACCGTGGACCAGGCACTAAGATACTCTGAAAAAATGTTTTGTTGAGCTCAGATGACGGTATTTTCAATCAGCTTCAAGCTAACGGCTGGCACAGCACAGGCTTCGGCTCAGGGCACATGCTGACAGGCCCTGACACTTGGGAGCACAACAGACTAATGGAAAAAGCTCAGGACTGGTGCCTTGGAGGCCATTCCTGTCATGTTCACTTCAAATTACTCTTGAGTCCATCACCCTGAGCTCCAAGCCACCACTGAGGAGATCCAAACAGAAACATAAGCCTATTAAATCCTCTGACAAGCCAGGAACCTCCACTATTTTAAGATGAATACCTACTATAATCTCAACTAGCATCTGTATTCTCATCCTCTAACTCAAAATCTTTCACCTGTACTCATGCCTCAACTACATTCATGTCATAGTAGTTCTCTTGCTATATGTTACTTTGAACCCACCCAAATTAGTCAATTATTATTATTTTATACACAATGTTTATTTACATTTACCAATCCCACTGTGCGCCATTCCTTCTTGTATCCCATTTCTTCCTTGTTGCTTTAATTCATTTCTTCCCCAAAGCATGTATTTTATTATTCCTTCAGCAACAGTTTATTGGTGGTAAAACCACTAAGACTTTTTCCAAAAACACATCTTTTTCCTTCTTTGCTCTTGAATAGACTAGCTAAGTACAGAATTCTTGGCTGATCTTTCGGATTTGTTCTTTAATTGTTCTTCACATTTTCCATTTCCCTATATCTGTGTTCAACATTCTATATCCTGGTTAGTTTCTTCAGATGTTTTCCATTCCCTAATTTTTGCTGTAGCTGTCTCTAATTTGCTATTTAACCCTCTTTAACCTTAGTACTTTTTTATTTCTGGAAGTTCAATTTGGCCCTTTTTCATATTGGCTTATTCCTTTCTAAAATGTCACTATTTCTTAATCTACTTCTTTAATGTTTTAAAGATTTATTTATTTGAGAGAGAGAGTGTGTGTGAGCGGGTTGGGGGGGGCAGAGGGAGAGGGACAAGCAGACTCCGTGCTGAGCGTGGAGTCCAACACCGGGCTCTACCTCACAACCATGAGAGCATGACCTGAGCAGAAATCAAGAGACCAACACTTTACCAACTGAACCACCCAGTCGCCCCTTTAACTTATTAAATGTAGAATTTTCTACAGTTCTTGGCACACTAAAACTCCTACTTGTTGATTCTCTTGCTGCTCCTTTCATAACAGAGCTTACAATTTTTGGTAACGAGTTCACTTTTAGCAGGGATTTCTTTTTGTATGGGAGTCCCATGTTACCTTTTATAGGCCAGTGGAGTAGTTCCAGTACCTCTTTTCCAAGGAGGCTGCCATTCTAAAGTCCCAGCCTTTACAAAAATATCAGTTCTATTCACCTTTAATGGACCCACATTAGACTTCCCACGCTATGGGGGCATCAAACCCAAACCACTGGCCTAAATCCAGGATCCAGTCTGATAATTCCATGTCGCTCTCTTGGCTGATTCAAGTTACAACTTACTAAAAGCCATCTTCTATTTTCTAACCAATATTTATTTAGGTTTAACATTGTTTTCCTGCTTTCTCTGCTTCCTCTTCTCTCTTGCATCCTATTCTTACCTTCTTGATACATTTTTTTTTCCTACTGCAGTGTATCTTTGAATTAGTTCTCTCAGCAAAAGGCTGTCAAAATCCTTCAAGTGTGAAAATGTTTTTATGGTGCCCTCATTACTGAAAGACAGTTTTCAGGGGGAGAGAATTTTTGGTTCCAACTTATTTTCTCTCAGCATCTTGAAAACATTGTGCCACTGTTTTATTAACACCAGCGATGAAGTCTAATATCATTTGGATTCTCAATCTTTTCTGTCTGGTGTCTCATATGAATTTCTCTTCATTGTTATCACTGCAATACAGGTACGTGTTTTTGTATTGTTTCTTTTCCAAAATGTATTCTTCTCGACAGTTAGCGGCTCTTTCCACCTAAGGGCTCACGCGTCTCAGCTCATTTTCTTCCCTTGCAACTCCTGTTGGATAAATACTGTAACTTCCATACGGTCCTAAATGCCTCAACCTTTGTTTCAAACTCTTACGTCTCTTGATCCTGAGCTTTGAGAGAATTTCTCATCCTGTTTTCGTTCACTGATTTGTTCTTCAGCTATATCCAGTTTGCTATAGCCTACCCAAAGAGACTGTTCAACCACCACATTCTTCATTTTCATTATTGCTGACCATTTCCTAACTTCTGCTTCTTGGAGTGAGCATGAAAGTCTAGCCCTGCTCCTCTAAGGAAATTAAACTGACTTATTTTTAAAGTTTCTTTTCTCATTGCTCTGCTTGCTTAAGTGTAGTTCTCCTAATTATATTTCGCTGTGCTAGGCTTCCTCTGGGTTTTCATGGCTCTTGGCCATGGAGACATCTCCCACAGGACTGTTCAGTCGCCATCTTAGCCAGCAGCGGCCTTCTAGCCAGGGGACCTCATGTTGAATCTGTTCTGACAAAGAAGGCAGAGCAGCTTCCGGGTCACAGCAATAGTGACGACCTCACAGTGTAAGGCAGTGTGAGCGGCTCCTTTCTGCAACTTCTCATTTAATACATATTTCCTTTGCTTAAAGATGTTTGGTCTGGAAAATTCCTTTTCTTTTCCATCTTGAAAGGGAATTTATTCATCTAACTTAAAGTTTTATCCTTTCTATGGATCTGGTGCAGAAGGAGAAAGAGGTAGCATGTGTTTGGTCAACCATCTCAAAACTGGATCCTTTATTTCTTTAACTATCATCTTCCTGCATTCTCTTCAGCTTCCTTCTGGAACCCTTACTAGATGGCAATCCTCCATTTACCCTCCATGTCTTAGTTTTCTTTTCTATTATTTTTTCCTCTCATGATGGGCTTAGGAACACTTCTACACTCTAGTTTCCAGCTCATAAATTTGCACTTCAGTCGGAAAAACTGTCAGTTAGTCTACTGAGTCTCACCTTGACAATCAAAATTTTAATTTCCCAGATCAATACTTATTCTCAGTAGATAAAATAACTGACCATCTCTCTCCAAGCTTTCAGCTATACATATTATAAAATCTATTTATTCTATTAATTCTATTTATTCTATTAATTCTATGTCTGAGATGAAGCCTTCTCTTCTCTCCTCCTCTTCCCTCTTGGTTTCGGTGATTTTTAGTAAAGTGCTCATCTTTGGGGTGCCTGGCTGGCTCAGTGAGTATAGCATGCAACTCTTGATCTCAGGGTTTTAAGTTCAAGCCCCACACTGGGTGTGGACTCTACTTAAAAAAAAGAAGAAGAAAGAAAGAAAGAAAAAAATGCTCATCTTTGTCATCAAGGCTCTGTTCACATGGTCTATTCGTGTGCACTGCCTGCTCAGAGGGGAGGAGGGTTTTCAGTGAGAGTGAAGGAGGGACAGGAGGGACCATCTCATGGGAAAGATCTGTATCTATCTTCTGAGCCCGGGAGCTTCTTGTTCTCCTGGACTTCATCAAGCACCTGGAACTCAGCCCTGTCTCTCCAACCCCAGTTCCTACAGATACTACATCTGCCCGAGACACCTCCGTCACCATGCAATGGTACCAGTCACTCTTGGACTTGTTCTGAGCCCTTCACAGCTCCCTATCACAACTACTCCCCAGTGAGTAGCCGCTGTTCTTCCAGATGCTATTCTTATCCTGAGCCACAGTACTTTCTTAACCTTGTTTTGGACCAAGGTTTTCTTTTGCAAACAGATCCTATGTACTTTTCATGGGGATTCTTCACAGTCTGGAGCCTAGCATGGGTTTTCCTTCCTTCCCCCTCTAGTATACTTGCAGATTATTTAAAAAATTCTAATGTATCATTTCTAACTATTTGGCACAAGAAAAAAGCTATGGCAGGTCCTCAGTCCACCACCTTGAAATAAAATATCCACTTCTTTTTTTAAATTAAAGTTAATAAAAATTTATTTTGAAAATTTCATAATACCTCTCATGTTATATTATTTTTGGACTTCAGAATAACTCCTTCAGAAAGTAAAAAATTGGAATTACCAAGTTCCAGTTTAACTTAATTTCTTAAAGTATAATTTTGATTGATTAATGTATGAGAGAAATGTAATCCTGGTAATTTTTGTTACTCTTCCAAGATTTAAGAGTATTAGCTCTCTAACAGTTATAAAAGTGTGGTTAGGAGGATAAAATGTAATTAGTTCACATATGGCTTCCGAAATGTGCTTATAGTTACAACAACCTCCTAACCCACAAAAAAAGGGAACCACTGCTGTTCCAACCAGTCCAACGAGAGATATGGTAAGAGCTGTGTAAAGAAGAGCAGTATCGGGGCACCTGGGTGGCTCAATGGGTTAAGCCTCTGCCTTCGGCTCAGGTCATGATCCCAGGGTCCTGGGATCAAGCCCCACATCAGGCTCTCTGCTCAGCAGGAAGCCTGCTTCCTCCTCTCTCTGCCTACTTGTGATCTCTGTCTGTCAAATAAATAAAATCTTTAAAAAAAAAAAAAAAGAATGTTATTATTTCTAATTCTCTTCTGGAGCAGCAAAACTCTTAACATATTGTTTGAAGAACGTGGGACTATGAGCTGCCAGTTAAAGCTACAGAGGAAGAAAGGTCTACCCTTGGTGTCAGACTGATGTTTTGTAGGGCAGTCCGCGACTCAGGGCAGGATTTTCACTGTTGTGTATACTGTGAAGGGTGTCAACTCCCACATAAAACTGAATACTTTCCACTCAGGCCAGCTTGTTAGGACAACTCAGGAGCAAAGTCTGGCCTTGAACTGTGTTTCTGTCTGTATACATTCACAAGTTTTTCAGGTTTTTTTCTTTTTCTTTCTTTCTTTCCTTTTTTTTTTTTTTTTTGCTTGTTTTTTTTTAGTTTAAATTCAATTAGCCAAAATACAGTGCATCATTAGCATCAGGTGTAGAGTTCAGTGATTCATCAGTTGTACGTAACACCCAGTGCTCATCTCATCATGTGCCCTCCTTAATGCCTATCACCCAATCACCCCGTCCTCCACCCACCTCCCCTCTAGCCACCCTCAGTTTGTTTCCTGTAGTTAAGAGTCCCTCGTGGCTTTTCTCCATCTCTGATGACTTCCCGTTCAGTGTTCCCTTCCTTCCCCTGTGATCCTCTGCGCTATTTCTTATATTCCACTTATGAGTGAAACCGTAGGATAATTGTCTTTCTCCTACGGACTTATTTCACCCAGCATAATCCCCTCCAGTTTCAACCATGTTGACATAAATGGTAAGTGTTCATCCCTTCCAATGACTGAGTGATAGTCCCTTGTATACACAGACCACATCTTCTCTATCCATTCGTCTTGTCTGTCAGCAGACATCTTGGCTCTTCGCACAGTTTAGCTATTGTGGAGACAACTTTTTCCGTTTTAATTTCCTGCATTTAATGGAGCAGTTGTTTGTGCTTCAGGAGTGCTCCTGTCACCCCCGGGGTCGGTATGTGGGGAGCCATAAATACTGCCCTGGCGATCATGGCATCCCCAGGAACGTCGGTCTGTTGATGTTGAATTCCTGCAAATCTGTCTTCTTTTTCACCTGAAAGAGGAGCTAGAACGATCTGCTGCTCAATCCAGATACCGCTCTTCTTCTTTTTTTTTTTTTTTAAGATTTTATTTATTTATTTGACAGAGATCACAAGTAGGCAGAGAGGCAGGCGGAGAGAGAGGGGGAAGCAGGCTTCCTACTGAGCAGAAAGCCCGATGTAGGGCTCCATCCCAGGGCCCTGAGATCATGACCTGAAGTACCGCAGAAGTAATATATTCTTTATAAATGAAGAGGCAGATAAACACAAAGCTCATACAGGGCTGGTGGGGGTATACGGGGTCAAGTCACCCGGGAAAGCCATTTTGAAATACCCAGTAAACCTGAAGATGCATGGGCCTTGAACCCACGGGCCCTTGGTTCCACTCCTAAAAACAGACCCTAGAAAAGTTCCACCCTGCACACAATGACCTGTACCAGAAAATCCACTAAAAATTTGTTTGGAAACGTAGAAAATCAGAAACAAGCTAAATGTCAATCAATAGGAGGGTAAATCAAATGTGGTATATTAACAGAATTGAATTCTAAATGGCATTAAGAATAACCATATCAACACATGGAGAGAATTTAAAAAACAATGCAAGTAAAAAGGAAGCTGCAGGAAAAAATATATATGCACTAGGATGCTCTTTTGATAAGTTTAAAAATATAAGAAACAACGCTATATATTCAAAAATATATATTTTTGTGTATAACCAAAAATACACAAATATGAATGGAAATGCTAAACACCAAAATCAAAATAGAGGTTCTCTCTGAGGAGAAAGAATGGGATGTATTAAAGACTTCTTTCTGTGTCTGTATACAAAAATCGATTTCACCTATTTTGACTGCTACATATACAGAATTTCATAGGTAAAGTTATGTACACACCATAACAAACTTAACTGTTTTGCTACTATTGGATATTTTAGCCATTTCCTTTTTTGGTGGGGGGGCAGGGAGAGGTAGGCTATGACAAATAACGCTGATATGATAGCCTCATACAGAAATCCTAATACACTTGGTACAAATGTTTCTATGGAAGAATTCCTAGATGGGGTATTGTTGGGTCAAGGGTTATATTCATTTAAATTTTTATTTTTCAAATGTATCCATTCACACTCCTGCCAAGAGTCTTCTAGAATATTCTTCTCCACATTCCTTCCAGAACGGGATCTTATCACCCTCTTAAGTGTCGGGTGGGCCTAAAATGAACATGTCCATGATCAAAAGTGGTTTAAAAACTGGAACAAATAGGAAATGCCAACTTTTAGAAAGCTCTTTAGGGGCGCCTGGGTGGCTCAGTGGGTTAAGCCTCTGCCTTCGGCTCAGGTCATGATGTCCGGGTCCTAGGATCAAGCCCCGCATCAGGCTCTCTGCTCAGCAGGGAGCCAGCTTCCCCCTCTCTCTCTGCCTGCCTCTCTGCCTGCTTGTGATCTCTGTCTGTCAAATAAATAAATAAAATCTTAAAAAAAAAAAACAAAAAAAGAAAGCTCTTTAATAAGCACGGAGGTGTAAGGGCCAATAACACACTGAGACCGTGGGATGTAATGGAACAGACAGACAAACGAGCAGACGCAGCTACAGGGAAAGTGGAGAGGGCGCTCAGGTGCTACAGCAGAGCACGGGCGGACGCATCCATCAGCCTGGGGGCCCAGGGAGAGAGGCAGCAGCTAAGCCGAATCGCAAAGGCTCTGCAAAAGGTGGCAAAGTGGGGAGGAGAGGCGGAAAAAGGCAGCCTGAACAATAGACTCAAAGACAGAAAGGTAAGAAACACGGTAGAACACGCACCTCAAACAGTTCAGTACTGTAGAGGGCTGCCTGTGAGCCAAGCATATAAATAAAAGTCCCAGACCAAAGACCTAACTGTAAAGGCTTTCACAACATGACCCCCTAAAAGGGAACTTCAGGATGTAATAAATCACCTGGTTTACAAGTACACACAGAGGAGACAGAGCTCTGGCTCAAAGGCAGTGACAGGCTACATGGCAGGACAGAACAAGGAAGTGTGACCGATACTTCAGGTTTTGGCAAACAAAGGGCCTAGTCAGCTAAAACCAAAAGGAGCAGAGCACGGAGTCCTGCAGAAGCAGACTGATAGACAGAGTCCCAAGAAAAAGAGGCTGGGAGTGGTAAAACCAAGACCTGCATGTACCTCTGTGCACAGCCCTGCTTTCCGGGGCCTGGAATGGAACAGGCACAAGAAATGTGTTTGGAAGGATGACCAGGGCAGAGGGATCTTTGCCTGGCTTAGATCACCAACTGTGTGACTACTCCTGGATAACCGTTATCTACAGAGGTCGTCACAAATACAGCCACAGGTCAGTGCGGGAGGAGAGCCAGGAGTCCACGAACAGCATCCATGATACAAACACCCCGAAGTCAGGAACCTGAGAATACCACCACTATTACTCAGTACTGCTCCAAAACAGGGTTTCCCAAACTTGCCTAAAGATTTAAAAAGAAAAAAAAATTTAAATTTTCCTGGACTACTTGTTTTAAAAAATAAAACAAAACAAAACAGGTTCTTCCGCCTCAACCCAGACCTACAAAGATAAAATTCCCAGGGGTAGAGGCCTTGCATTTTGTATATTTAATAAGCTCCCCAATTGGTTCTTTTCAGATAAATTTAGGAAACACTACTCTAGAAGTTCCTACCAACATAAAGAGGTTAAAAAAAAAACTATAACTATTGGGAATTTACTAAGTTACTGTTTCCTATAGGTGATACAGGTGCCAACTTAGAAGTCCAAGAAAATTGACTGAAAAATTATTAGAATTATGTATTGACCAAAAAGCCAGTGAGACTTCCAGATGGAAATGTCCATTAGATCATTCAATAGATGAGTTTTAACCTGCATAAGAGGCCTGGGCTGGAATTAAGAATTGCAAAGATCGATCCATGTCTAAGGGGATCATTTAAAAATCTGGAATTGGGGCGCCTGGGTGGCTCAGTGGGTTAAAGCCTCTGCCTTTGGCTCAGGTCATGATCTCAAGGTCCTGGGATCGAGCCCCGCATCGGGCTCCCCGCTCAGCAGGGAGCCTGCTTCCTTCTCTCTCTCTGCCTGCCTCTCTACCTGCTTGTGATCTCTCTCTGTCAAATAAATAAAATAAAATTAAAAAAAATAAATAAATAAAAATAAAAATCTGGAATTGTGTGAAAACAGAGGGATGGCATCTGAAGAGAAGAAAACATGGCTCAGGAGAGATGCCACGGAACATCTGGTTTATCAGAGCTCATCAAAAGGTTTCATCACTAACACATGAACATCTCATCATTGAACCTGCTGCAGTCGCTAAATGGAGAGCAAAGGTAACGAACATACCCCCACATATACTAAACTTCTGTTGAGAAACGGTTCTACCCTAAGTCTGCACCACTAGCTTCAGAAAACACCAGTTTATGCAGGCAACAATCCCTGATGTATGTGAGTTAATCCACACTACAGGGTCCGTATGACAGGGTCATACGGATCCACACAGGGAAGCAGGGGGCACATTCTGCAGTTCAGCTCTGGCTGCCACCTGTAAGAATTGGAAAAGATCTAAAGCAGGAGAAAAGGCTGCGGGGGGAGTGGGGGTGGAGAGGGTGGGAAGTCAGGACCGTGGGAGGAAACCGCTAATTTGAAGCAATGTTTGGGTTAAGTCATACATTTCTCTGCAATGGAAAACCTTCCTGTGATCTCTTCGCTCTAAGAATAATCAAGCTGGCTGAAAAAAAAAAAAAAAGCCTTATTGTTCATAAACTCTACACCAATACTTTCGTTGATAAGCATCCATCTTTTTAAACAGCTGGGTCCGTTTCAAATGTTCTGCTTTCAAACTCAGCACTTTTGCAGCTGTAAATGGATTTAAGAATAAATAGTGCATCCAAATACCATAGTAGAGCGGGGGCAATGTTCAGATGCTGAAAAAAGCAGTATTTAAAACTCCCGATCAACCTACTGAAAATGCTGAAAACTGCTATCAGGATATCTCCAGCCTGTTTCTTCTCTCCAGCCCCTCCCTTCTCCCTTTCAGATGGCACCACAGAGGCCGCAGTTTCAGAGGGCGGACCTTGGGAGGGCGCACCTTGGTCAATGAGGCCAGGAGAACTATAGGGCACTTCTCCCCAGGCTTCATACCACAGGGTCAGGAGGTAAGACGGGCACCAGGGCTCTGCGAGTGCCTGGCAAGCCCTCTCCTGACTCTCAATAGGGGCAGCGCCTCGGTCTGCACTGGACGCCACCTGTAACTGATTCCAGCACAAGCTTTGTCATAAGGTTGTCACACCATGCTTGTTTGTCAGAAATCCAAGACTCCCACTCTGACGCTCGCTCCCATAAGACCCGGGAATACCCTCCCACGGCCCCATATCACACTAATCCTTGACTTCATTCTACGTGCCTTCACAGCCCGCAGCCCACCTCCCCTCTCTGGCAGAGAATTGTCTTTTCCGAGCGTTACTCCACCTTCTCGCCTGGGAGGACATCTGCTTTCCCCGATGGCTCAGCTGTCCCTGTGGCCGTTCAAGAGGCAGCTGCTTTCTCTCTCAGACCCTCAAACTGCTGATCTTCTCCTAGAATCTCACTGCTGCTCTCACATCATTCTTCCTTTTCCTTAAAACCCCAGTTTTGGTGCGTAAGCCTGATGATTCACAGACCTATATCTCTGGGGCTAACAATACATTATATGTTCATAAAAATTAAAAAAAAAAAAAAAACAACAACCCGGTTTTGAATGTCACATCATCAGACCAAAATGCTAAGTTATCTGTCTGTAGTGGAGTCCAACATGACAATGGCCACAATTCCTGCTGATTCCAACATCCACAGAGCTGACCTTTCCCATATACTAGTTATAGTGGGTTGAATGGCGGGCCCCAAAGATACGTCCACATCCTAATCTCTGGAACCTGAGAACATCGCCCGAGATGGCAAAAAAAGGTGAACAGAACCATTAATGGCAAAACACAATTAAGTTGAGGATCTTGAGACAAAGAGTTTATCGTGAATTATCTGGGTGGCCCCAAATGCAATGACCTGTACCCTCATAAAATAGACAATAAAAGAAAAGAGAAAGAAGAGGAAGGGGGCATGTGACCAGTGATGCAGCCACAGGTCAAGAAATGCCAACAACCACCAGAAGTGAGAGGAGGCAAAGAATGGTGCAATGGTTAATTTCATGTCAACTTGCTGGGCTATGAGATGCCCAGATATTTGGTCAGACATTATTTTGAGTGATCCTGTGAGGGTGTTCTTGGATGAGATTGACATATAAGTTGGTAGACCAAGTAAAGCAGAATCTCCTCCCTAATGAGAGAGGGCTTCATCCAATTAGTTGAAGACCTGAGTAGAGCAAAAGGCTGAAGCTGGCCCAAATAAGAGAGAATTCCTCTGGCCTGATTGCCTTTGAACTAGGATGCTAGCTTTTTCCTGTCTTCAGAGTTGAATGGAAACATGTGCTCTTCTTGGGCCTGGAGGCCGTCAGCCAGAACGCAGACATCAATGGTTCTCCAAGTTCCCAAGCTGTCAGACTGACCCTGGCACGCCACCACCAGCTCTCCTGGGTCTCCAGCTTGCTGAGTCAACCTGCACACCTTGAGACTTGTCAGCCTCCATAACTGCATTAACCAATTCCTTATAATAAATCCCCTTATATAATATATACGTATAAATATACGTAATACATGTCCAGGTTCTGTTTCTCTGGAGACCTTGAATACAAAGTATTCCCTCGAGTCTCCACAGGGAGTGTGGGCATCTTGACTTCAAATCTATGGTATTCAGAGTTTCTGCTTTAAGTCACCGAGTCTGTAATAATTTGTTCTGGCAGCTATAGGAAACTCATACACTGCTCTCCCTTGAAATCACCTTTGACAACCTTTCCCCTCCTCGACATCAGCCACCAGCCTCACAGTCACATCCTGGAACATTTTCTGACAATGACTGTGCATCACCGAAAATCTCAATCGCAAGCACCCTACTCTCCTACAAACTGCTGCCCGTGTAGCTCACTCCTCCAAGGACCCGCTTCCAACACAACTTCAATGCCAGCCAGTCCTCTTCTTCACGGAGCCTACCACTTTCCCCTGGTCCCTCGTCTCCCTCAAGGCCTCATTTCTCCTTTAATCTCCTACACTCCATGGCCCATTACTATAATCATTTCCTTGCATGCTCTCCAACCACCCCCTGCCAGCTCTCTCCCTTGGTCATACTGTCTAAATCCCGACTTGATTCACTCCGCCCCTCTACCCTCTACACACTGGGGAAGTCAATACCCAACTCTGCTGACTGATCAGACTCTGAATTTATAACCACCAACCTCAAGTTAGTCATTCCAATCTCAGTTTAAATGTCACTTCTTCAAAAAAGCTTTTCCTGACCAAGTTAAATAAAAAAAAAAAAAAACCAACAGCTTTATTGAGATATAATTTACATACCATAAAATTACTCTTTTAACATTACAATTCAGTGGTTTTTAGTATACTGAAAGAGTTGTACAACCATAACTAATATCTCATTTCAGAACATTTTCTTCACCCCGAAAAGAAATCCAATACTCGTTGGCAGTCACACCCACCACCTCCCTCTCCTCAACCCTTGGCAACCACCAATCTGCTTTCTGTCTCTTTGCATTTGCCTATTCTGGACATTTCACATAAATGGAGTCATACAGTATGTGACATTTTGTGTCTAACTTCTTTCACTTGGCACAGTTTCAAGGTTCGTCCATGTTTTAGCGTGGAGCAGTCCTTCACTTCCTTTTCTTGTCTAATAATAGTCCGTTATATTGACATACATTGTGCTCATCCATTCTTCAGTTGACCGATATTTGGGTTTTTCCATTTTTCAGCTATTTTGAATAATGCTGCTATGAACAATCATATACGAGTTTTTGTGTGCACGTGTATTTTCAATTCCCAAAGGAGAATTCTCAATTCTCACCTGGGAGTGCCGGACCACATCGTAACTATGTTTAACATTTTGAAGAACTACTAAACTGTTTTTCCATAATGGATAAATTTCACATTCCTACCACCAGTATGACCGGGGTTCCTCTTTCTTCACATTCTCATCACCACCAGTTACTGTCAATCTTTTCTTATTTTAACCATTGTGGTGTGTATGAAGTGGCATCTCACATGGCTTTGAGTAGACATTTCCCTAATGACTGACGACACTGAGCTTCTCGTCAATGTGCTTATCGGTCATTTGTGTATCTTCTTTGAAGAAATGTCTATTCAGATCCTTTACCCACTTTCCCCCTAAAGCTAACTTACTTTTTTTTTCATTGTAAAACCCCACGATGGAAAACTGGCCATCTCAACCATTACTTCGGTCGTGTTAAGTATACTCACCCTGTTGTGAAACAGATCTCCCAAACCTGCTCATCTTGCAAATCTGAAACTCTGTACTGATCGCACAACTCTCTTTCTCCCCCCCCGCCCCCCCAGCTCCTGGTAACCAACACTCTACTTTCCCTTTGCTCATGTTTAAATTGGGTTATTTGGTGGTTTCTGTTGAGTTTTAAGAATTCCTCATAATTCTGGATGCAAGTCCCTTATCAGATATATGATTTCCAAGTATTTCCTCCTTTTCAGTGAATTGCCTTTTTACTGTCTTGATGGTGTTCTTTGAAGCATCAACTTTTTAATTTCAATGAAGTTCAATGCCTATTATTCTTCTGTTGCTTGTGCTTTTAGTATCATTATCTAGGAAGGTGCAGTGTACCCCAAGGTCACAAAAACCTATGCCTATGTTTTGTTCTAAGAGTAGTTTTAGCTCTTACATTTAGGTTTTGAGTTAATTTTTTTATATTGTATTAGGTAGAAATCTGGTTTCATTCTTTTGCATATAGATATCCAATTGTTCCAGTACCACATATTTTTTTTTAAGGTTTTATTTATTCAATTGACAGAGAGAGAGAGAGAGACAGCAAGAGAGGGAACACAAGCAGGGGGAGTGGGAGAGGGAAAAGCAGGATTTCCACTGAGCAGAAAGCCCTATGTGGGCTTGATCCCATGACCTGAGTTGAAGGCAGATGCTTAACAATGCTACCCAGGAGCCCCCAGCACCGTATTTTGAAAAAAATATTCTGCTCCTGAATAGTCCTGTCACCCTTGTTGAAAAATCTATCAACAACAAATGTAAGGGCTTATTTTTGAACTCTCAATTCTGTCCCATTAATCTATCTATACATTTAACCTCATGCAAGTACTACAATGTCTTGATTACTATTTTATTACTGATACAAGTTTTAAAGACAGGAAGTGTGAGTTCTCCATCTGTGTTTTTCTTTTTCAAGATTGTTTTGGCTATTTTGAGTCCCTTGCATATCCATAGGAATTTTAGGATCAGCTTATAGGGTTAGCAAAAAAACAGCTGAGATTCTCATGGAAATCGCGTTGAATCTGTAGATAAATTTAAGGAGTATTGTCCTTATAACAATACTAAGTCTTTCAATCTATGAATGTGTGTAGGTTTTTCTATTTACTTAGGTTTTAATTACTTTCAGTGATGTTTCATAGTTTTCACCATACATCTGCTATGCAGCAGGTACCTGATAAGAATTTGTTGCATAGGGGCACCTGGGTGGCTCGGTGAGTTAAGGTTCTGCCTTGGCTCAGGTCATGATCCCAAGATCCTGGGATCGAGCCCTGCACTGGGCTCTCTGCTCAGCAGGGAGCCTGCTTCCTCCTCTCTCTCTCTCTCTCTCTCTGCCTGCCTCTCTGCCTACTTGTGATTTCTGTCAAATAAATAAAATCTTAAAAAAAAAAAAGAATTTGTTGAATAAATATAAATGAGTGAGTGAACTCAGCAGCAAAAAGTTAAGGGAATTCCTGCCCAATGACTTTTGTTTTCTTTGTGTAGTAAGAAAGGAGGCATCCTTTGAAAGAGAGGCAAGAGTGGGTGTAGATGGTTTTTTTTAAATGGGGATTTTATTCCTATACAACTTTAATTGACCATTGCGGAGAACAGAAAAGCAAGGTGATCAGAGAACAGTATTGCAATGCTAAGAGTCAATATGAAGTTGGCGATCATGAATTTATGGGAACACTAGTCTGCCCTTTTGTATGGCTTTCTCCAGAAAGAGTTAAGAGAAAGCAGACAGATTAATTCATCCATGAATTTAGTTGACTGAGATATGGATTAAAAAAAAAAGCCACAGGACGATGGAGCTTATAGTGCAAGAAAGCAGCTCCATTTCTACAACGGTAAGGAGAAAAGGAGAGCCGACTGAGAACGCCGACAAGTCCGTGGAGCGGCGGTTGGAAGGAAGACCAGGATGGTCTTAGAGCGAGAGTAGTTGAACAAGTCAGCGGGAATGACAAGGGGGAGCAACGCGGCGTGGGGTGTCTACATTAGTGGCTTTGAAGTAGAGCGGTTAGAGGTGGTGAGAGGGTCCAGGGTGCGGTGAGGGAGTGGATGGCTGAGGCTCAGGCGGGAGAAGACTGTCAGAGTCAAGAAGTCAAGAAACTCGATGGTCAGTGTCTTGCAGAGTTTAACTCTATAGATACTGAAGTCACATGACCACAGTTCTGGTACCAGTCATCCCGGAGTGAAGGGAAATGACCCAAAAGATAACTGCAATCAGAAAAGAAGACGGGGGGTGGGGTGGTGTTAGAGCTAAAATGGTACCAGCCTTAAGGCTGTATCTTGCTTATCACTGATGCAGCTGTTTGACCCTAGAGATTCAAGGTGGTCTAGAAGCGGCAAGGCAGAAAGGGAAGAAAATGACCAGGATGAACGACACCTGCAGAATTCCAAGTTGACTCGCAGCAACCTTTATCCTCAGAGAATCCTTTCCCCTTCGAATGTAACTGGAACCTGGGAAGATGATGAACACTATCACGCCTTTGATTATGTTACATGGCAAAAGGGAGACTACCCTGATGGGCTTGGTCTCATCAGGTGAGCCCTTTAAAAGCAGCATTTTTTCCTGGTGAGTTACAGAAGAGGAAGTCAGGGAGACGTGCTTCAACTGGCCTGGAAGAAAGCAAATGTCGATTTTGTAAACTGCCTCTGGGGGCCACATGGCAAGGAACTGCAGGTGGCCTCTGGGAGCTGAGAGCCCTGCCTGGCTGAAAGCGAGCCAGAAAACAGGGACCTCGATACCATACCTATGATAAAATGAATTCGGCCAACCAGTGAACTGGCAAGAGGACCCCCCCCCCAACCCACATGATAACTACAACCTCGCTGATACCCTGAGTTCAGCCCAGCAAGACCTAGAGCAGAGAATCCAGTCATGCCACTGCCTGGACTTCTGACACACAGAAACGGAAATAACAAATGTCTGTTGTTTTAAGCTGCTAACCTTGTGATAATTTATTATGCAGTAACAGAACACTAAAACAGTGCCCATAAACAGTTTACCTGGGAAATCCCAGTTTATGCCTGCTGTCCCTCCCTGCAGAAAGAAAAGGGCCCCTTTTACTCTCAAGTAATTCTGTTGTACATGGTAAATATATAGCCACCTTCACGAAAATTTCATTCCCCGGTCCCTAAAAACACAGAAATGTGGGAGAATGAATAGCTACCATGTGAAAGGGTGCAGGAGAAGGGGAGATCCTAAAGGACAGCCAAATTGCAATTAAGGCGGGGGAGGGGATGGTACAAGAAATGCTTAGAGAAGCAGTCAAAATGAGGGCAGCTTGCTGACCAAGGAGCAGCAGTTGTAAAAGCACTTGAGATGTGGAGGACTGGAAGGACAGGGCTGGGGGGGGGGGGTGCGCGATGAGTCACCAAAAGATCAAGATGGCAATGGTGGTGCCACGTAAGAGGGTGAGACCACGACTAATGAAAACAGGTGTGAACCATAGCGGACACAGTCTCAGCAGCTTCTCTGAGGAGTGTGGGCCAATGGGCTACAAGTCCAGTTTGCCGATTTTGCGTGGAATACCTTGATGTATTTGTCTTACCTTGTGCTGTAACTTGCCACAAATGGAGATACTGCCTTATGCCTTTAAAAAACCAGTCCTCCTGGGCACCTGGGTGGCTCAGTGGGTTAAGCCGCTGCCTTCGGCTCAGGTCATGATCTCAGGGTCCTGGGATCGAGTCCCGCATCGGGCTCTCTGCTCAGCAGGGAGCCTGCTTCCCTCTCTCTCTCTGCCTACCTCTCCATCTACTTGTGATTTCTCTCTGTCAAATAAATAAATAAATAAATCTTTAAAAAAAAAAAAAAACCAGTCCTCCTAAAAAGGAACCCTCAGGTACTGTTGGTGAGAGAGGAGCTGGTGCAGCCACTGTGGAAAATGGTACGGAGGTTCCGCAGCACATTAAAAATAGAATTACTAATGATCCAGTAATTCCACTATTGGGTATCTACCCAAAGAAAACAAAAACACTAATTCAAAAAGACACTAATTCTATGTTTATGTAACATTATTTGCAATAGTCAAATTTTGGAAGCATCCCAAGAGTCCATCAACAAATGAATGGATAGGGAAGGTGTGGTATACATATGACGGAATGTTACTCAACCATAAAAAAGAATGAAGCTTGCCATTTGCAACAATGTGGAAGGACCCAGAGAGTATTATGCTAAGTAAAATGAGTCGATCAGAAAAAAACAAATACTGTATGATTTTATTCATATATGGAATTTAAGAAACAAAACAAATGAACAAAGGGGAAAAAAAGAGACAAATCAAAAACCAGACTCTTAACTATAGAGCACTGGTGGTTACCTGAGGGGAGCGGGTTGGGGAGGGGTAAAAGAGGGGAAGGAGACTGAGAGCACACGTAATGATGAGCACTGAGTAAGGAGTACAGCTGTTGGATCACTCTGTCACATACCTGAAACCATCACAACGCTGTATGTTAATTACACTTGAATTTTAAAAGTTAAAAAATTTTTTAAATCCTCCTGCCTAGTTTTACACTATATACAAAGTAGTTACATTATGACATGACTATCTGGACCTGGGCCGAAGCACGTCCAAGAAGCATACTTATTTCTCATTGAATACGTAGTCTCTCAAAATTATAGAGATGTGAGGAGAGGTGTGCTAGTCACGTAAGAATTAAATACTGCTTCTGACAAGGACAGTTCAACAACAATCTTAACCAGTCCAGGTCTATGACAACAAAATTTGCTTTGAGTCCTTAAGGTAAATTATTTAATATCACTAATGCCCAAATAAGCATACTGGACATATGTGTGTTGCCTGTTAATACTTATTTTTTAAAAAGAAGCAATAGTATTAACAGAGATTGCTGAACAAATCCAATTACTGCCTCGTTTACAGATTCCGAAGAACAAGTGACTTTGTTTAGAAGTGGAGCCTGCCCTCTGCTGGGAAGAAAGGTGAAATTTCCATATATTCCCTATTACATAACTGCATCTACAGCGCCACTCAACTAATAAATAACAGCCGTGTTACAAGTGTATTTTGTATAAACAGACACACAGCTTTCCTGCCAAGCGGAGATTAAATTTTTCTTGGTGAAGTGAAGACCAGGGTAAGCGGGGATCTGCACGTAAGGCAGAGGGGCAGGCAGGGAATGGCTTCTTTCTAGCCCTCCTCACATAGCCAGAAAGGGTAAAGAGTTTCTGTCTGAGAAAATGGAAGAGTTCCAGGTGGACGGTGCCAACGGCTGCACAACAGTATGAATGTGCTTAATGCCAGTGAACAGGACACCTAAAAAGAGGTAAAATGCAAATTTTATGTTGTGTATTTTTCCCAGTAATTGAAAGAAAGTTTAAAAATTACATTGAACAGATATGAGGGAGAGAAAGAGAGAGGAGGAGGCGGCTAGGGAGGGAAGGAGGAAGGGAAAGATGCGTAAAATAAGTCGGAAAAGCATGTACGCCCTAAGGAAAACGAAGGTCAGGGTTCAGATCATGGACAGTGATTAAAAACAACAACACTATATTTGAAATACTTTAAAAGAATCTTCCTTCAAATCTGAATATGAGAACAAATATGAGAAAAAAATCCCAGTAAATATTATGCATATTTGTTTTAACAAAATGCTCTTTTAAAAAGTATGACTTAGTGAAAAAACATGACAGGTTCTCTGGGTGAACTAACCGTTTAAGCAGAAAGCCTCGTTCAAATCGTAAGGCTTTTGCCTCCATGTGGCGGACGGGATACACGGCTGGATTTACTCATTTCTATGGTCTTTCATTCATCTCTTTAACAAACACTTACTGAGCATTAACTATATGCCAGGAATTATTCCCAAACGTAACTGCACCATCCTACTCAGCACCACACCACGCCTGCTCCTTCATGATGGGACTTGACAGCCTCCGCCACCCCCAGCAACCCCCCCCTTCCGCAGCTGGACCGGCCCTAGTGCCTCAGTGCTGTAACCAACAGTCTGGTAGAATGTGACTGCATGACTTCCACAGCTCAGGCAGGAAAGGCCTCACAGCTTTCCCCTAACACTCTCCGAACATGGTTTTCCAGATGCTTCCTCCAGGGACACTCTCTCTGAAAACACAGTCGGCACTCTGTGGGATGCACAGGCGGCATTCAGGCCCCAGGCCACATGGGTGGCCCAGTCTACCATCTGGCTGAGCCCAGGCTTCTAGCCATCCCCGGGCAGACACCGGACACACGAGCGAAGAAGCCTCCAGTCATTCAAGCCACCCACCCTACCTTGTATTTCAGAAATCCAGCAAAGGCCGCAGAAGTCACGGAGCAGGGACTACCCAGTCCTCTGCCCTGTCCAAGCTCCTAACACCACACCCGTGGGCCTATGAAAATGGTTGTTTTCTGTCACTAGTTTTGGGGAGGCTTATTCTGCAGCAACAATAACTGAACCACTGTACACTGCAGGGCTCCTGGTGGCAAGGTTACTTAGAATATGACCCGGGAACCCCAGAGAAGATGAGGAATATACCCTTGCAAACTAGAATGTACAAATCAGTACTGATTACGTAGCCCATGTCCTTGTCTCCATGTGGAGGAGACCTCTCTGGAGGACCCCATTGGGGCCTTCTCTGCTTCTCTGCCCCCCATTCTTCTGCCCAGGCTGGCTGGTCCGAGGGAAGGCATGAACAGGCCAGCCCAGCCTCTCCCCACCTTGTTTGCTGGTGTCTGCAAGCACCGCAGAAAGCACACATTCCCTCTGTGCCCTGGAGCCTGGAGCTTCCTGTCCTGCTCCCTGCTGGAAAGGCCCGCCTTGGCCTGGGCTGTCTTCCATGCAGGGGCCACTGGCAAACCGATTACTTCCTCACAGTTAAAACCACCTACTTGAACAGACTGCTGTCTGCCCAGCTCCTGGGCAGTTGCAACTATGAGTAGGAGAAAGCAAAGCTGGGATCCATCAGGTCTCCTAAAATCCTGCTAAGAACTATTAGGAAAAAGTGTTAGAAATAGATCATTTGGGACAGGTTGTGTCCCCACCGCTCTTGCAGGACGACCCCACACAGTTAGGTGAGGGGCCACTGCTGAGTCTTCTCATGGGACTGTCATAGCCCTGGGCACAGATGGCCACTCCCTCCTCCTCCAAACACTCTCCACATGCCTCCAGGAGAGGCTCTTCCCCGGTGTTGCAGCTTGCAGGTCCCTCCTCCTCTCCCAGATCTCTCAGCACTGCCGGACGTCAGTCCTCTTGCTTCTCTCCTCCATCTCTGCTCACCTGGTGGGACCATCCAGTCTCATGGCTTTAAATAGCCACCACTTGCCAAGGACCCTCAAGCTGACATTTCTAGCTCAGACTTCCTTCCTGATGTCGGCCCATGTGCCGTGGCCTGTTCAACATCTCCATACGGATATCCAGTAAGCACCTTAAATTCTGAACTGAATGTCCAAAGTGAACTCTGTGTCCTCACATGGACGCATGCTCTACCCACAGCTGCCTCTCCTCAGCTGATGACCATTCCATCTTTCTAGTTGTTTAGGACAGAATCTTAGCTCCTGTCCCCTCACAAGCCACATCCAACCCGTGAGGCCGACTGGCAAGGGACATCCTTGTTCCACCCCTGTCACCACCTCAACTGCCACCAGCGACCACATCTGGTTTTGGTGACTGCAATCCTCTCTCCTGAAGTGGTGTCTCTGCTTCCATCGTTTCCTGCCACTCCACTCTTTACATGTGATCCAGACCCATCATTTCAAAAGATAAATCAAGCCATATTATCTCTTCTTCAAGACCCAGTAAAGACTCCGCATTTTGCTAGAGTAAAGGCCAACATCCTTACAATGGCCAGCATGGCCCTTCCGAGCGATCCGACCTCCTCTCCAGCAGTCCTCCTCCTGTTCACTCCACGCTGCGCACAAAGGCTTCTTGGCTGTTCCCTGAACTCAGAAGCACACTCCTGTTCTCAGGCCTCATGCTGAAAATGCCTCCTCCTCCCCAGATGTCTGCTAGGAGACACTGAAAACGCTGCTCAAATCTCACTTTCCCAACACAGCCTCCATGACCCCATGACCCCATGACCCCACACTCTGGATTCTGCTTTCTGATTTCTTGCTCATGTGAGTCTAGTGTAAATCGGCCGAGGGGCTCTGATCCATCTACCAGCCCCCTTTCATCGAAGGACTTCTGCTTCTACCAGTTTCTTTGGAGATCCTTCCATGTGACCAGTGTCTATTGGGAGTGAGAAGGGTAAAGAGAGGATGAGAGGACACACCTGTTTAAAACAGCCTTGACCTAGAAGTAACACAGGTCACTTGCCAATACGGTTCTGTATTTGGTGAGACCTAGTCATAGGGCTCCACCTGGGGGCAAGTAGGATGGGCTGTATCACCTACATGCAGGTCTAGGAAGAGAAGGAACACACGGATATTGGTAGGTAATTCTAATCACAAAATACATTTTTCCTTCCTCTTCCTACACATAAAACACACTCAGGCCTCTCCCAAGAGAAAACCTGAGGTCCTGTTCAGTCAGTGCATCTAAAGACAAGTCCAGGGCCTCTAGGTACATCACAGTCCTCTTTAACAAGATCATGTGTAGCTCCTTACGATATAAACTAGGAACAGATTATCTGCACCCAGCATCCCCATTCCCCTACACGATAAAGGGACATGAGCAGGAGGTTCTTCCTTATCCAATGTACTCCTCGGCAAAGTGGGCTCTGGCATGCCCTCGGCAGGGGCTGTATCACCTTCACAACCCACCTCTTCCCTGAGCAAGCTCTGGGTCCTTAAAAAGTTGTTTAACAGCTCCAATAGTCAAGGGCTTGTTAAGCTCAGGCTCATGGTTCCTTTGCCAACATACAATTCCCTCAAAAACTTAGCAGGCCTTTGATCTATTTGTTTGCAGTCAGTTCCATGTGCCAGTAACCACACACGAAGTCCTTTCCTAGACCTAATTCTCAAGCCTGATTTATGTCTTTGCCTCCATTCCTCTTGCTTTGAACTAACAGAGGCCACCTGGAGGCCATATGAAACAACAGGTCAGCAGTTCCCAACTTTGGCTGCATAAAAGAATCACTTGGGGGAACTTTTAAAAACTGCCTTATCTAGGTTTCATGTACCTTTGACCCATTAAATCGGAAGCTATGTAGGTGAGAGCAAGGGGATTCTGATGAACTGACAAGAACAAGAACTCGTGCCCTAATCTGATCTTCGCCCTGGGACTAAGTCCCCTTTCTTTGACTGAGAAAGTTCTCTAGGCCTTTATTGCTCAAAGCCTTTCTCAACTCTTACCTACTGCTCTCTCTGGGGTCTATAAGCAATCTGTTTTTCCTGTCACTGCTCCAACTGTCAGAACTTTCTTAGTCCCTTTCATTTTTTGCTTGAAAACTTGCTAATTCTTTCCTAAGCTCATCTCTTCCTTGTCATATTTAACCAAAAACAGTCAACACACACACTCCAATCCTTTCCAACCTTTGACCTGGAGCTCAGGTGGCATGAAGGTCACATTCTAAGTTACCATGGATGATAAATGTACCCATTTGGTCACCCCTGCATGGGTTTCTGTCCTTCCCAACTCCAATATTAGTGTCCTCATCAGGGCTTTTGGCTGCTAAGCCAATGACACAGATTTTAAGGTTTTGCTTTAACAGAACTCTACTTCCAGTACCAACTACTATAACAAAAACTAAACCCTCAGTAGCTTAACACAAAGCTTCTCTCTTGCTCCCACCAAAGTCAAGCAGGTTGGCAGCACACTCTTCTCCACCCATCATTCAAGGACCTGATTTCCTTTCATTTGTGGTTTTACCCTCCTCTGGGTCCTAATGAAATTCTCTCCACTAAGCTGGCAGAGAGAACAGAAGAGGCACTCAGCTATCAACAGTCTTATTCTGGGAAGACACATATCACTCTGATCACATTCCACTAATAAGTGCTATTTATATGGTCCTTCTCACATACAGGGAGGCTGAGAAATGTGGTCTAGATGTATGCCCAGCAAAAACAGGAAAACAGCAATGCCCGTGAGCCGTAATGGCCTTTTATACCCCTTAAAATTTAAGCCCCACAAGGGCAGGAATCTGTCTGGTTTGCTCATAGATGTATCCTAAATGCCTGTAACAGCGCCTGACACACACAGTAGGAGCTCAATATCTTTTGAATGAATAATGAATGCATAGAATGAATCACATATGATACTATATAGCATTTTTTTTCTAAGATAAAGTCAAATGAATGCCTTGATGACTAAAAGGATAAATGAATTGTACTGCATAGTTCCTTAGGTAAAACATTAAACAGAAAGTTTTGGAAAAAATTAAAGTAAAATCCCAAGCACCAATAGGACACCTATCAAATCTACAAATTCTTATACAAACTTGTTAATTGCACATTAAATTTATCTCTTATGAGATAAATTATAAATTTTATATATATATATATATATAAATTATAAACACAATGGACAATCTTCAAAGAAATTACTATTAAAGTGATCACACCTATTTTGTTAGTGGAAACTTCTTTACCCACATCAATCCCAAAATTCACTCACATCTTCCTCAAAGAACAAGGGCACTACACATATAGTTCTAACCTTGGAAACAAGTTGCACTCACACACACACACACACACACAGCTAAAAAAACCTAACCAATATGCATCAGTCATACGTAATGCATATACTCTTTAAAATTCAGAACCGATACCAGCTTCATTCCTATCGTACTTGATTTTTCTTGAAATCTTCAGTCACTATAACAAAAATGAATGAAATTTTAAAAACAACAAAGTTGAAATAAAAATAACAACAAATGGGGACATGGCTTACTTTACAAGAGTGTTGTGAGGATCAAGCAGAAGTAGAAGAATTAATTCACTTGTGATTTCTGTACTTTCATTGATGTATGTTTTTTTAACTCAATGTCAAAATTCAAGAGCATATGAAATGCTGGTTTTTAAATCATAAGGCAATATTCAGCCACTTATCTTTTTTAAAAAAAGTAAAATCCCCTTTTCTAAAAGGGCTACAAATTAACTAAATGAGCAAGTTCTATCTATGATGAAAAAGAAGTTCTCCACTCTATTCCCCTAACATCTAGCATGAGAACTGTCAGAAGAAACATGCCAATGAATCCAATCATTATAATGGTAACAGAACAAAGAGCTATCTCAGTGATGAGAATTAGACTCTAAACAAAAGAACAGTGAGAAAAACACTAATAAATCAATTAAGTGGGACACCTGTACTTTAAGAAAGGGAAAAATAACAACTTGAATTATTTCTATGCAGTGAAATCTCTATTAGAGATTATCTTTATTCAGTGAAAGAAGAACCTACTACATTGTAATTTTTTTCCATTGCTTGTTTAAAAATTTTAAGTAATCACTCCTCAACCAAAAAAATACTGGAATTTCCAACACAACAAAACCCAGGAGAGGATGTTCAGTTTAACGAAATTTTATGGTTAAGTGTCACTAAGAACCTGATTAAAAAAAAATTTCTCTAACGTGTCAGAGATGTAAGAAGTAAAGCGTACACATGGGTTGAAATTTGTTGTGTGTGTGTCTGTGTTTTTTAAACCAATCCTTAATATGAGCTTACTTGGCTTTTTTCTTGATTAAGTTTTAAGAAGGCTAACTAGAAGAAAAAAGAAAGAAAAAAAAAAAAAAACCCTGATAACTGAAGCTAACACTTAAAGTCCAGTAGGATGACCCAGGGTAAGAACCTAAATCCTAAATTATACCTGTGACCCTATATATTGTTCTATCCTTTAGCAAACCAACCAACAAACCAACCAACTAATAAAAACTAGAGGGAAAAGTTTTTAAAATGAGTTTTTGGAAATAAATGAATGACTTTTTAAAAATTCTGAAAATAAATTGAGAAAGGAGAAAAAAAAATGATTGATGCTAAGCTTGTCAGGTGATTTCTAAACACTAGAGGAAAATCACACATCCTCCACCCAAATATTGTTATTTACAGGACTGCTTTTGAAAGTAAGGACACCAGGGCGCCTGGGTGCTCAGTGGGTTAAGCACCTGCCTTCGGCTCAGATCATGATCCCAGGGTCCTGGGACTCAGCCCTGCGTCAGTCTCCCTGCTCGACTGGAAGCCTGCTTCTCCCTCTCCCGCTCCCCTGCTTGTGTTCTCTCTCTCCCTGGGTCTCTCTCCATCAAATAAATAAAATCTAGGAAGGAAGGACACCAATGTGGCAACTGTAAGATACAACATTTCCCCAACTTCAGAGAGATAAAAATTTAACTCCTTCAGTTCACGCAGTCTTCTCTGCAACATTTAAAACCTAGAGACGTGTAGGAAATATGCTTGAGAAAAAGAACTTAAAATCTTAAGAAAAGCTCAGAGAGTAAGCTTGGAGGGGATTACCGCTTGCACAATTTTAAAATAAGAAGACCCTTCTCACTTACTTTTCCATTTCAAATTGTAATGGTATCTCCATCTCCTGGGACTTTAAAAATTCTCCTTTTAAAATCAAGTGGTGAAAACAAACAAACAAACAAACAAACAAAGCCAGGTGACGCAGCACAACGTATCTGCGCTCAGAATCGTGAGCAGAAGGCTGGGCTACCCTGCGGCCTCCCTTGCCGAGGCCTCCAGCCGGAGGCAGCGGGCACTGTCACCACAGAGACTGGGCAAGGGCGGAGGACACAGACAGACACAGAGCAATTACCCAAGACGAGTGCTCCTTCATCTGGTGTTGGTTGCTGTGAGGGCCGCTGGCATGGCCACGCCAGAAGCAGTTCTGGCAGAGCTGGTAGTTGTGGCACTGCTGGCATCGGTACCGGAAGCCCATCATGCTCTCGCAGCGGCAGTAGGAGCACTCCACGGGGTGGAAGACTGCAGAAGGCGGAGAGGGGGACAGGAGACAGAAAGAAGCCATTTTCATTTGGATAAAGAAGGTCCAGACGGGGGAAAACCAAACCTCAGAGAAACAAGCAAAGGTGAAAACAATATTAGAACCAAAAACCCCTAAATTGTCTCCCAGTTAAAGAACCAGCCATTTACTAGAATAAAAGGGGAAGATGATAGATGAGAACAGGTTTTCAAGTTAGAATGTTACATTCCAATCCACCTGAGAAAATAACCGATTTCTTTTTTTAAAATGAAACTTGTGTTTACTAGAATGATAAATGTATGATAAGGATCGTAGAGGATAAATACATATAGAAAGAAGAAAAAGAAGCCTTCTCAGTCTAAAATTTATTTTCCAGGGGCGCCTAGGTGGCTCAGTCGGTTAAGCGTCTGCCTTCTGCTCAGGCTATGATCTTGGGGCCTTGGGATCAAGCCCTGGGGGTGGGGGGGGGGTCGTCTCTACTCAGCAGGGAGCCTGCCTCTCCCTCTCTCGCTGCCCCTGCTCATGGGCTCTCTCTTTCACTCACTCTCTCTCTAATAAATAAATAAAATCTTTAAAAAGAAATCTGTGCTCCAAATGAAAACTATACCATCTAGGGGCACCTGGGTGGCTCAGTTGTTAAGTGTCTGCTTTCAGCCCCGTCATAACCCCAGGGCCCTGGGATCGAGCCCCACATCACGCTCCCTGCTCAGAGGGAAGCCTGCTTCTCTCTCTCCCACTCCCCCTGCTTGTGCTCCCTTTCTCACTGTCTCTCTCTCTCTCTGTCAAATAAATAAATAAAATCTTTAAAAAAAATTTTTTTAGCTGTTTTAGTCAAGAGATTCTACACCTTTAAGAAAGTAATCCTGAATCTAAGGTTCCTGTGAACTAAAGCCACAGTGGCGCAAAAGGCTGAGAGGTTTAAAAACAAAAGGTACAGATGAGAGAGGGAGAAGACAGAGTATGGATGTGCATTTCATCCTTACAAAGGGAAAAAGGGAGCTCTACCTTTTCATGCTTCTCAGATTTACTGGTTCTTTTTGGCAGAATAAGAAACAGGCAAGAGCCTTGAGAGGAGGGAGGGAGGTTACATAAGCCCTGGGGCGCCTGGGTGGCTCAGTGGGTTAAAGCCTTTGCCTTTGGCTCAGGTCATGATCCCAGGGTCCTGGGATCGAGCCCCACATTGGGCTCTCTGCTCAGCAGGGAGCCTGCTTCCTCCTCTCTCTCTGCCTGCCTCTCCCCATACTTGTGATCTCTGTCAAATAAATAAATAAAATCTTAAAAGAAAAAAAAGGAAAGAAAGAAACTATAGCCCTTCCTTTAACAAACTCACACAACCTAAACAAGGAGATAAATTGATAACAACAGAAGAAAAAAGTACCATTTCAATTCTAACCAAGACAAACATTTAAGTCAAATTCCTCAAAAAGGTACCAAGAGTAATTCAAGATAAAATAGTAAAGGCAGAAACTGAAGATGTGTGAAGTACCAAATTCTATCACAGTTATTTTCCTTTAAACTGTTCCAAAATCATTAGTGTTAGTGCTTGATACTGCATACATCTAATTTTTTTTTATAACAGTATAAATTAAAGGTAAAAAGGGAAGTCAGGTCTAAATCAGATGGGTTCAAGTGATGCTTAGTGGGGAAAAACCCAGAATTTGAACCACAAAGTTTTATGACCTAATATTACTATTTCTTGATATCCTAAGTAATAAACCCCCTTCCCCTACTTTTCCTTGAGAAATAAATATTCCTCCTTCGAAGGGCACCTGGGTGGATCAGCAGGTTAATCCTCTGCCTTTTGGCTCAGGTCATGATATCAGGGTCCTGGGATTGAGTCCCACATCAGGCTCCCTGCTCAGCGGGGAATCTGTTTCTCCTTCACCCTCTCCCCTTCCCCCACTGCTTGAGCTCTCTTGCTCTCTCTCGCTCATGCTCTCTGTCTCAAATAAATAAATATAGTTTTTTAAAAATCCCTCTTTTAAAAGCAAAAATCACAAATCCAAAGGACACAGTGACAGCAAATATCAATTTTAATTTTCAATGGTAATAGCTAAGGACATTACAAATACCATCAGTTCCTGTATTTCCCATAGCACAAGAGACTGAATGATCCAAGTTCTGCTTACCATTCTCAACATGGGCGAGCCTGTGCATGAGAGGTAGCCAGACAAGGCACTGGGGAGGAGGATCGGCCATCATTGTGTCTAAAAACATATTTAGCATTATCTTCTTCTGTGAAGAGAAGAAAAACAAACATACCTTATATTCTTCAAGTATCTCTGAATTCCAAAATTAAGTTAATCTAGAATTCACTCAACCAAGTTATAAAGAATTCCATGTGAGGGACGCCTGGGTGGCTCAGTTGGTTAAGCAGCTGCCTTCGGCTCAGGTCATGATCCCAGCGTCCTGGGATCGAGTCCCACAGAGGGCTCCTTGCTCGGCAGGGAGCCTGCTTCTCCCTCTGCCTCTGCCTGCCATTCTGTCTGCCTGTGCTCGCTCTCTCCCACCCCCCTCTGATGGATGAATAAAATCTTAAAAAAAAAAAAAAAAAAGAATTCCATGTGAAATTCTACAGGAAAATACAGTAGTATTTTTCATTACGATAAAACTGAAACACACTATACAATACTATTGTATTCAAATGCACTTCTGCATACATTATTTTGAGTCTTTTATTTATTTATTTATTTATTTGACACAGAGAGAGATCACAAGTAGGCAGAGAGGCAGGCAGAGAGAGAGGGGGGAAGCAGGCTTCCCGCTGAGCAGAGAGCCCCAGGCAGGGCTCGATCCCAGGACCCTGAGATCATGACCTGAGCCGAAGGCAGAGGCTTAACCCACTGAGCCACCCAGGTGCCCCCATTATTTTGAGTCTTAAAACCACTGTTTAAGGTAAATAGTTTAGGTATCACTGTCCCCATCACAGATGAGAAAATAAAGGAAAAGAGCATTTTAAATGACTTCTGAAGGTCCTGGTGCACCTGAGTGGCTCAGCTGGTTGAACATCTGACTCCTCATTTCAGTTCAGGTCATGATCTCGGGGCTGTGGAACTGAGTTTCACATTAAGCTCCGCACTCAGCGGGGAGTCTGCTTGGGATTCTCTCTCCGCCTCTCCCTCTGCCCCTTTCCTGCTTGTATTCTGTTTCTCTTTCTCTCTCAAATAAATAAATAAATCTTGGAGGGGGGCAATAAATAACCTGGAAGGTCCTAACTAAATCAGACACAAAGCAAGGACTGGAACTCAGCTGTCCTTCAAATTACTATTTCTGTTACTGATGGGGAGACAGACATCCCACACCCCATTATAAAACATCAGCCAAGAGCAGGAACTACTCCATTTGTTGTTTACTGTGTTTCCAGCATTTCGTAACAGTGTCAGGCACACGACAGGCACTTGATAAGTAATCACTGAAAAAATACTAACGTGGGGAGCAAACACTGTTAAACATCACTTAACAACTTTCTCATTTGCAGAAAGAAAACTAAAGTGCAGAGTAGTGAAATAATTTGATCCAGTCACAAAGACAATTACAAGGATGAAAATAGAGTCTGAACACCCAACGTCCAGCACTACCCCATTATACCAGCTCCCCAGCTAGACTGTTCTGTCTTTATTTCTCTTTTAAACAAATACCTACAAAGCTTCCGCTGTTTGTGAAACACCGACATAATTACATCCCAAGGGACATTAAAAATCCGAAAACAGTCTAGAAAAAATAGTCATGTGATGTAGATAGAAGAGATTCTCAAGAATTTTCAAACTGATGGATTTTCTTTTTATTTCCTCTAACTCACAAAACACCTTTGCAGCTCCGAAAGGAAAGGAAAAAGGAGGGAAAGGGAGCACTTTACAACTACATGTGAGAGTTCTGTCATTGCACCTTGGCCACCTCGGCCCCCACTTCAAACTTGATTCCAAAAGAAGGGCAGAGACAAAAGGGAAGACATGGGAGAGTAGGAAATGCAGGACCAATAAGTGCGTAGGACTTTTCCAAGTCCTGGTCCCACCATTCCAAGGCAGGGGGGAGGGACTGAGGACTAGGGGCAAGTGGATACCAAAAGGCACCCAGAATTTCATCTTAGTCTCTCCCAAAAAGTATGTTCTCGGTTCCACCACTTCTCTTGAGGTGATAACAGGATATACAAAATGAGGTGCTTCCCCATAAAACTTTAAACTACTTTATATGGGGGGGGCGGGTAGAAAAGATAAAATTGGTTAGAGCTGACTGAAAGATTTCACCAGCATATGACAAGATAAGTGATTTTTACCACAAATCTATTCACCATGAACAGAGCAAAGAGGGAAGGCACTTTGGTGATAAGTCAGGAGAGTGGCTGCCCCCGGCATCTGCCATCCTGCTACTTCTCCAACGATGGTTCCCATCATACAAACGGACTACAGACTGACTTTTGTGTATCTTTCTGGCAACTATATGACTTTTGACTCCACTGTATTTAAGGAGATCATTCTTATTAATGAAAATCTTTAAAAAAAAAAAGAAATTGGTAAATAGGGAACAGAAAAGGGAAGATAAAGTAGACAGCAGAGCAAGAAAGAGGCTTTTGCAATAAAACCTTGAAAGAGATGAAGAAATATGAAGGAAAGCCTCCGATCGAGGACAGAGATTGGAGCCCAATGCTGAACAGGGGGAGGGAAGGGGCAAGCACGAGGGCTGACTGAGGGTGATAACAGTAGGAAGTTACCATCCGAAGGCCCTTTACAGAAAGCCATGCTCTGGCAGTCAGGTTTGAAAAATACCTACTCAAGAAGGCTAAATAAAGTTTTCCGGAGTATTTTCCATCTCTGGCATCCAAGTCACTGATGTTTCTGAGACCTCAGTGGAACCTCAGAGGAACAGGTGAACAACATTTAAAATAAAACCAGAAAGTCACCGAACATTTAAATGGAGGGACAGATATGGAAAATGCCTCTAATTATGGCGATGCAGACAACTGCAACAAAGCAAAACAAAAAGTGTCTACATAGAATTACTGAGAAAGAAGATGCTATGAAGTCTTTTAGCTTGCAAGAGATAGGAACCAAAACTAAATATATGTTTAAATTAATATTTCTATATATTTTATATCTAATACTAAAAATTGCATTTCTACAAGTCTACCTGCAATCCTCATTCAACTTTTCTTCTTAAAAAGCTTTGATTCGCCTAAATTATACTTTCTTTTTTAATCTTCAAGATCAAAAGGAACAATTACATCTGATATGTCAGAAGCCCTTGATAAAAACACTCAGGGTCAGTTTACAGAAGTTGTCCCAAGGTCATTTTGTAATTGGAAGTCCTCCAAAAGCATGAGGAATGAAACAAGAAGAACTGTGTCCCACAACTCTGTCTTCCATAAACCATGTAATTTGGGGGAAATCATTTGACATTCTGGTTTCAGTTTTCTTACCTCTGAAAGGGTAGAGCAGTGGTTCTCAAGGGGTCGTCAAAAGCTGCCCTGTGGGTCCCTAAAATATTTTCAAGGAGTCCATGAGGCGAGAACAGTTTTCATAAAAATTCTCAGACATTATTTGTCCTTTTCATTCTTAATCTCTCATACAGTGGGGTGCGTCAGAAGCAAGATGGCATTTCCACAATCATCCGAAAAAACTACTAAAGCATTCCTCCCTTTGTAAGGCCAGATTTCTTTCTATACTTTAACCAAAACAACATATCACAATGGAATCAATGGAGAGGCAGGTAGGAGAACCCAGCTGTCTTCAATGGAGCCAAATATTAAAGCAATTTGCAAAAATGTAAAACCATGGCACACTTGCTAAATATTTTTGTTTTGGAATATATAGTGACTTTCCATAAAAATATATTATTTAACATGAAATGAGTTTATCATTTTTTTTTTTTCCACGTAGGCTCCACACAGTGTGGAGTCCAACACAGGGCTTAAACTCACAACCCTAAGATCGAGACCTGAGCTGAGGTCAAGAGTTGGATGCCCAACCAACTGAGCCCCCAAGCATCCTATCATTATTTTTAAATGACAATATATATCTTTAATTTCTCAAATTTAATTTCTAGTATGGAAATACCAATAGGTATAACCCACATAAGCAAAAGCTCTCTAGGGTCCTCAATAATTTTTATTGCAAAGAGGCTCTAAGACCAAAAAGTTTGAGAATAGCTGAAATAGAATTCCCAGCTCAAAAAGTCCATGATTCGGTAAATAACTGCGCGGAAGAAAGGTTGACTCTCTTTTCCTCCTTTTTTGTTTCATTTTGGTTTTTCTTCTTGAGTTGAACACATTCTAGGAATTTCTCCTTATTTTTGCAGCACAATATTTGTAATAAAATTACAAAAAAATGCACATTCCCACAATTCTCGTCTTGCTATATTTCTATCCAAATGTATATATGCTTCTATGTAATTACATACATAAGGCAGGCAAAAATATATGTTTCTTCACTTAGCTTTTTATTAAATATTGTTTTGCTACAAAGGTCTTCATTTCTAATCATTTTAACAGCAGCCTGGTCCACTGGGCAGACACACTGTGATTTATCTCTGCCTTCCTCTATAAAACACTGAGGCTGTTTTTATCCTTATGTGTACTCATCTCTTCTCTTGGAAGTAAGCATTTATTTTTGTCACCTATTTCCCAGCCCTTTGTTATTCTAAGCCCCAATACTGACACTTACTACCTACCCCAGAGCCATTCTCACCTCCCACCCTCCACCCATGACTACATTTTCCCTGTTTTAAAGGGAGACAGGGACCATCTCTTAAAAATGAGAAATCCAGTATCACTAAAGTAACATGAGAAAACAATTAGTTTAGCATTGGATCATCATAGGTGCATTAAAACCTCTCATTTCAGGGTGCCTGGGTGGCTCAGGGCTGAGATCATCTCAGGGTCCAAGGTCCTAGGATTGGGCTCTCTCTGCTCAGCAGGGAGCCTGCTTCCCCCTCTCTCTGCCTGCCTCTCTGCTGACTTGTGATCTCTCGCTTTCTCTGTCAAATAAATAAATAAAATCTTTAAAAAAAACTCTCATTTCCTCATGGACGACAGGTTAAGTATTACCCATTGCCTTAACTTACTTGATAATCAAGTAAACCACGTATGACACATAGCTAATAAACTTGAAAACATTTTTTAAATCTTCCCGATGAAAAATATTTTTATACAAACTACTGTGCAGAGTTAGATATACCCTGTCCCAGGGCACCTGGTTGGCTCAGTTTGGTTGAGAAACTGCCTTCGGCTTAGGTCATGATCCTGGAGTACTAGGATCAAGTCCCGCATCGGGCTCCCAGCTGCACAGGGAGTTGCTTCTCCTCTCTAATGCTCTCTTTCATGGTCTCGCTTCTCAAATAAATAAATAAATAAATATCTCATCCGACCAGGACAAACATACATTAACTGGTTATAGGACCAGTGCTATGGGTTAACCTTTTGATTACTATGAGACACGGAGTTTGTCCATATCACAAATTTACTTCCAAAATTAAAGAACTCTGTAGAGACACAACAATATAATGTTGCTATCCTATTATTTATTAGAAATATTTTTATATAATGTAGCTAAAACATGGGGGAACTCCAGAACTCCTGAAATACTTGATTTTCCTCATTGCAAGGACTGTTTCATTTGAGAAAATCATGGAATAAAAATGTCAATGAAAACAACAAGGTTGCAGGTACATCCATGAGGTTTAAGCTTTGAATCAGAATTCAAGTCAAAGACACTTTCTCATGCCAACATTTAATTTAAATCATTTAAACCAACAAATTTCTAGTAAGCATCGATCATTTTCCAGACATTGTTAGTCACGGGGATATAAAGCCGAAGATCAAGGAGCATCGCCTCAGGGCATAAGTGAGCTAGATATGACAAGCCATGGGAATGCAGAAGAAAATTCAGAGCATCAAAGAAGAAGGGCTATTTTAGCTGGGATATGAAATACGAGGGCCTCTGTTGAAGAAAGAGAAGGTCAAGTTCACACACGTGCACGAAAAGACAACCCAGCATAACCACTGCCGGTCAACTGCAACTGTAAGATCCCCTTGGCCACATGAAGTATCTCTATATCAGGGATGATAAGGTGTGAAAGAAGCTCTTCAAATCAATGCAACGTGGTAATAACCCAACTAGATCATCATGGTAATGAGGGCCTGCTGACGGAGACAGTAAAACCTGCCTAATTAGAATTCCTATGAAATACACATATACATGTGTCAGGCAATTCTTCCTAAACTATTCAATGTCCAGGAAAACAAGGTCAGAACATCCAGAAAGTGTCTCACTTCAAAGATAGAGTGGGAATTAAAGTCATTTTGGCGTATAGCAGAAGATGATAATGCTAGTCAAAGAGTCAGAAGACATCTCCAGGCATGAGAAATACTGTTGCTATTCTGAAAAATCCACCGGCAAGAATGTAATCACGTCACTACCCTTTCCCACCTCCCTCTGAATCAAGGAGAGCCCTGCAACACTGAGTGAAAAATTGTCTCTACTTCATCATCTCCCTCTTTCCCCTACTGTACTTATTCAGTCTTCCATAAAGACAGACATCAAATTTAAAATGCTCTGCAGGGAGGCACCTAGATGGCTCAGTGGGTTGAGCCTCTGCCTTCGGCTCAAGTCATGATCTCAGGATCCTGGGATCAAGCCCTGCATCAGGCTCTCTGCTCAGCAGGGAGCCTGCTTCCCCCTCTCTCTCTGCCTGCCTCTCTGCCTACTTGTAATCTGTCAAATAAATAAATAAAATCTTTTTTAAAATAATAAATAAAAGAATAAAATAAAATCCTCCACAGGGTGAGGGGTGCCTGGGTGGCTCAGTCAGTTAAGCCTCTGACTCTTGATTTTACTTAGGTCACGATCTCAGGGTCAGTGAGATCAAGCCCTACGGCGGATTCCATGCTGGGTATGGAGCTTGCTTAAGATCTCTCTCTCCCTCTCCCTCTGTCCCAACCCACCTTTTTAAAAAAATCACACATTTAAAAAACAATTTAAAAATAAATAAAATCCTTGGGATGCCTGGGTGGCTCGGTTGGTTAAGCAGCTGCCTTCAGCTCAGGTCATGATCCCAGCGTCCTGGGATCGAGTCCCACATCGGGCTCCTTGCTCAGCAGGGAGCCTGCTTCTCCCTCTGCCTCTGCCTGCCATTCTGTCTGCCTGTGCTCGCTCTCTCCCCCCCATCTCTGATAAATAAATTAAAAAAAAAATCTTTGGGGCGCCTGGGTGGCTCAGTGGGTTGAAGCCTCTGCCTTCAGCTCAGGTCATGATCCCAGGGTCCTGGGATCGAGCCCCACATTGGGCTCTCTGCTCTGCAGGGAGCCTGCTTCCTCCTCTCTCTCTCTCTCTCTCTCTCTCTGTGCCTGCCTCTCTGCCTACTTGTGATCTCTGTCTGTCAAATAAATAAATAAAATCTTAAAAAAAAAAAATCTTTAAAAATAAATAAATAAATAAATAAAATCCTCTCAAGACAGACTGAACACTTCAAACTAAAGTCAATACAAACCTACAAAATACATAATACAACAAATAGCAATCATCTTTTTTTTTTATAGCCATCATCTTTTTAAGGAGAAACAAAATTTATCCCTAAACTCTGAAGTTTAGAAAAACTGGGGAGAAATTTTAAATATTGCTATTTGCTGCTTGTTTTTAATAACTTTAAGTCTCTAAAGTCAGTTTTAGTTTATAACCACAGAAGAATCAAGAGCTCAGTCCGTTAGGCACCCACTCAGTTTCGGGTCACGTCATGATCTCAGGGTCATGGGATCAAGCCCTCCATCGGGCCCCACTCTCACAGCAGAGTCTGCTTGAGATTCCTCCCTCTCCCTCCCCCCCTGCTTCTCCCCCAACCTCACGAGCTCTCTATCTCAAATAAATAAATAAAATATTTAACAATAAATAAATAACCACTGAAGAATCAATATATTTGGTCTACCCACCAAAATATTAGACTTGAGGTACTATGTTAATACTGTGCTTTATTCAGACAATGATCACGATCACAAATTTACAACTAGAATTAATTTTTCTATTAAATCTTTTAAATTTACTAAAGTAGAAAGAATAGTATAATATGCTTATCACCCAGCCTCAACAATTCTCAACATATGACTAATTTTTTTTAAGATTTTATTTATTTGTCAAAGAGAATAAGGGGGAGTGGCAGGCAGAGGGAAAGGGAAGCAGCTCCCCGCTAAGCAAGAAGCCTGATGTGAGACTCGATCCCAGGATCCTGGGATCATGACCTGAGCCAAAGGCAGACACTTAACCCACTGAGCCACCCAGGTACCCCTTATGACTAATTTTAATTCATACTTTCACCTTTCCTTCAGCCTGGATTAATTTGAAGCAAATCCCAGACATATTATTTCTTTTTCTTTTTTAACATTTTATTTATTTATTTGACAGGGAGAGAGACACAGTGAGAGACAGAACACAAGCAGGGGGAGTGGGAAGGCGAGAAGCAGGCTCCCTGCCCAGCAGGAACCCTGATGCGGGGTTCATTCCCAGGACACTGGGATTATGACCTGAGCTGAAGGCAGACGCCTAACGACTGAGCCACCCAGCGCCCCTGAACACATTATTTCTTGAATTAACTTTACTTCAGTGGTTTATTATGGACACCTCAGATGCTTCTGAGGCTGATAAAAGCATCCTTGTAAATCTTTTTGTCACATAAGTTTTGTTTTTCATGTGGGAAAAACTTAAGAGTAGAATTGCCAGATCATGAGTAGGTATCTGTTGAGGACTGTAGGAAACCAACACCAGAGCCTCTTCTAAAGTGGTTTGTATGAGAGTTCTAGTTGATGTGTTCTGCTGAATTAACTTATAAATGCTTTTAACTTTGTTGTGTTTTTAAAAGTATGTAATCCAACATCTCTTATTATAGGTTAGTTTGCAAAACTGTTTTCTAAAAAACAATTAAGGCTATATTAAAATAAACAAATATGTAATTTTCTTCATATCATTAAAAAAAAATTCGAGTATTTCTCCTGTAATGCAATGCATACATTACTGAAAAACTGCACATACTGCAAAACACATACTGCAAAACCGTGGATTTAAAAATAATAAGGTACATGAGAAAAACAGGGTTGGCACAAACCTAAACACAGGCACCCTTGTGAACAGAGGACTAACACTACTACCAGCACAATTAAATCTTCACAGGCATTAACAAAAGTCACTATCAGATGATACCTTTCAGTCTTAAATCCTGAAATACTTTTTTCCTTCCTCATGATAAGGGCATACAACTTTCAAGACAGATGAGTTGCATCACAAGCCCCACATCAAGCCCCACACGGGGCTCCTTGCTCAGCAGGGAGCCTGCTTCTCCACCTCCTTGCTCCTCCCTCTGCTTGCGCTTCCTCTTTCTGTGTCAAATAAATAAAATCTTAAAAAAAAAAAAAAAAACTAAACTAAATACTGGATCTAGGGGATAGCTCCCTGACAGTCAATTTTTGCAGCACAGGTGTGTGAGACAGGAGAAGATGTCTTCACCTCTCTAGCTCTGAACCCACAGTTTCACCCCATAACACTGCAGAAAAGGAAGCAGCTCATGAACCCTCCAAACCAGCCACTTCTTTCACTAAAGAAAGGTACGCCTGCAAGAGCTCCACTTCTTTCTTAAAAGAGTCCTACATTCGGGACGCCTGGGTGGCTCAGTGGGTTAAGCCGCTGCCTTCGGCTCAGGTCATGATCTCAGGGTCCTGGGATCGAGCCCCGCATTGGGCTCTCTGCTCAGCAGGGAGCCTGCTTCCCTCTCTCTCTCTCTCTCTGCCTGCCTCTCCATCTATTTGTGATTTCTCTCTGTAAAAAGTAAATAAATAAAATCTTTAAAAAAAAAAAAAAAAAAAAAAAAAAAAAAAAGAGTCCTACATTCTCTTTAATTTTGATCACTTCTTTGCTCAGCCCAGAACGTCAAAATGCTAGGGAACTGCCTGTGAACCAACAGTGCAATTTCCACCTCCCACTGACACTGTTCTCTCTCCGTTGGAGGGTGTGAGAGTTCCTCTGCATTTAAAAAGTACATACATAGTAAAACAAACCATATGGGAAAAGACCATTTCAAAAAGAAACCCAAAAATCATTGGATTTAACTCTTGCTGCATGGAACTTTGTTCAAAGTCTCTCCCTTTTTTTTTTTTTGTCATCTCTCCAAACCAAGGAAGACTTAAGTTCCCTCTAGACTAAAATAAGCTTCTCTGACTTTTCCAAATTTGGCACATAACAAAACACAGAATGGGGGGCACCTGGGTGGCTCAGTAGGGTAAGCGTCTGCCTTGAGCTCAGGTCATGATCTCAGGGTCCTGGGATTGAGCCCCACATCAGGCTCCCTGCTCAGCGGGAAGTCTCCCTCTCCCTCTCCCACTGCCTCTCCCTCTGCCCCACCACCCAAATCATGCCCTCTCTCTCTCAAATGAATAAATGAAATCTTGAAAAAAAACACAAAGACTGAGTTTTTTCCTAAGAATCTGAAGCAAATAAGAAGCAAGAGTCAAGGGCGCATGGGTGGCTCAGTGGGTTAAGCATCTGCCTTCAACTCAGGTTATGATCTCAGGGTCCTGGGATCAAGCCCCACATCAGGCTCTCTGCTCAGTGGGGAGCCTGCTTCCCCCTCTCTCTCGTCTACCTCTCTGCCTACTTGTGATCTCTATCTGTCAAATAAGTAAATAAAATCTTTAAAAAAAAAAAAAAAGAAAGAGGCAAGAGTCAGCTCTTGAGTTCAAAGGCTTCACAATAAAGGCATAAGGAAATCTGGAGTATTCTAGAAAGCATTCTTAGGATTAACAGTTGGAAATTCTTGTATTCTTCGACATTTCAAACTTCTGCTCCAATACTGAAGTCTCCTCATAGCTCCCACATTGCAAATAGAGCTAAGGTGACTTTGGGTTGGCACCCCACATGACTGTCACCCACTAGTCACAGCTCCTTCCTCATGGACACATCTTTGTATAAATTGCCTTCCCTATTCCGACATTCAGTAGTAGCATTCCGGAACTTGATCAAGTTTAGCCTAACCTTCAGGAAGCATCTTGTGCGAAAAGCCACACGTACCTCATGTACAAGATTACCCCAGAGTATTGCGGGGCAACCATTTGACATCAGGGCACTACAAACGCAGCAGCAGTGAGACAATGCCAAATGAAAACCGGTTGCTGTTTCTTTATCATACCCACCCTCACTCACCTTGCTTCCAGGCATTTTCATACCTCAATGAATGGACAGAGACTAATGAATGGAAAGAGACTCTTAATCTCACAAAACAAACTGTGGGTTGCTGGGAGGTGAGGGGGCAGGGATAGGGTGGTTGGGTCATGGACACTGGGGAGGGTCTGGGCTATGGTGAGTGCTGTGAAGTGTGTCAGCCTGATGATAAGCAGACCTGTACCCCTGGGGCAAATAACACATTATATGTTAATAAATATAATAATTTTTAAAAAAAATTTTAACGCATATCAGTGTGGGGGAGGGGGAGTGCTAACTATATTAGAATAAATTGAGGCACACAGCTATTTTTAATATGCTAAAAGTTGATACTGTCATTTACAAAAAGGGAAAAATAACGTATGGTGACAAATTTCCACAAAAACAATCAGCCCAAGTGCATACAAATTTGGAAAGAATATCTCCTCAGAACGTGGTAAAAATAACTCACTAGTATTATGAGTACCACTTTTGGTGCTACAGCTAATGAGTAATCTCTAAACAAGCTATAAAATACTGTTTGAAAGTCTGAATTCAGACTTTCAGTTAAGAATCCTTAACTTCAAATGTAAAAAAAAGTATGTGTGTGTTTGGTTTTGGCTCTTGTGAATCAAAGTATCACAGTCAGGAGGATCTAGTTTACAATGTGCTTTCAGTTCTCAAACCTTTAGATTTGTTCTTTTTATATGTTAACTTCTTATTTTTAAATAAATTTAGACCTGCAGAAAGATGGGAAGATCATCCAAAAAATTCCCGCTTACCCAGATTCCTTAAATGTTAACACCGCAGAAGGGATGTCGCTTTGCCCTTAAATACCTCAGATCACATTTTTTAAAAACAAGGATATTCTCTTACATAATTTAATATAAATATCAAAATCAGTAAATTAACATTTAATGACAAAATACTAAAAATTTATTCAGATTTTTTTCAAATGTCCCAATAATGTCCTTTATGACAAAATGAAAATTCTGGATCATAAACTGCATTGACATTTTCTTTCCTTACACTCCTGTGACATAGAATGGTTCCTTTTTTTTTTTTTTTTTTTTTTTGTCTTTCATGACATTGACATTTTTTAAGTGTGCAGGTCAGTTATTTTGTAGAAATCCCTTCATTTGGGTTTGTCAGATGTTTCCTCAAATTGAGACTCAGGACAGATGTTAATTAAATTTGTTGTGGATAACTGTTTTGTAATACATACAAATAACAAATCATTACATTGCACACCTTAAACTTTTACAATGTTATATATCAATTACATCTCAATAAAACTGTAAAAAATAAAATTAAACATAAAAAATTGGGAAAAACAAGAAAAGGAAGATGAGACTTGGCTTGTGCTTTTCTGGCCCACAGCAGTGACACTGGGTACTTCTCAGTGCATCCAATCGGGGGGCAGGGATATCAGTCTGTTTCCTTTACTGGTGACAGGGACTTTGATCACTAGGTTAATGTGGATCTGACAGGCTTCTCTATTACAACATAGTAACTTTCTAAGGTTACTATATTTCTCTTTTATAATTAATGAACATCTTATAGGGAGATACTTTCAGACTGTGTCAATATCCTACTTCCATTAGTCTTTTACTTATTAGTTTTAACAGACTTTTTCTTAATTCCCCACTTTTCATAATGTCTAAGTTTAGCATGAAGTTCCTTTTATCGCATGTCTACTGGAATAGATGAAGCCAGAGTCAACATCCACTCTGCTCGGAGTCATTTGAGGCACAGTTAAGATCTCAGGAATTCACACATACAACCTCAAGGGCAGGACTGCACAAGGACACACAAATAAAGAGGAAACCCAATCTATCTTTCCTTCATATAAAAACGACAGTGTGCCCTTGAGGGATTCTGAGCTGGCAGCTGGGAGCTGTGTAGCATTCCTTGTCTTCAGTGCTCAGGAAAAAACGGTCCAGTATTGTATAGAGTTTTATGCCAAAATTCCTGTATTTCACAGCTTAAAGAACTCATTCAGGAGAGTAATGTATGTCCAGTAGCAATAATATAAACACTTCATCTTAAACACTTTTCTTTAAAATTTTAATAATTTAAAATATTTCATAGGTTATCATTTTTCAGGAAAGACTCCCTTCTCCCCCAAACCAGAATTCGCAGAAGAAGTTTTCATAGGCCCTCTTTTTCATGCCCCTCCCACTTAAAGGTCTTTTTTTCTCCCCTGCTCAAGACTTTATGTCTCTAGACTAGGACAAATCTGGTGAAATCTGATACAAGGTGGAGGGAAGAATGAGTGCTCTTCTAGTCCTAGATTTTACAAAACTGTCCTTACCTGCTGTGGAAAACAGGTGCGGACTGAGTGCTCTGTGTAACCAAAAGATGGCCCTTCAAAGACAGCTGTTGGGAGCTTCAGAACTTCCTTCAGAAACTGGTCAAACTTGCTAAATATCATTAAGCCATTGGAATCTGACATCTGGGAGAAAACATCTATGAGAACAAAACCAAATAAAGTCAAACTAGAAAGAAATACCAACTTTTTATAAATAAATGACTCTATGTCATTTGTATACCAGTCAAAAAGTATCATTAAAAATTATCATAAAAAATTATCATAAAGCTATTACAATTTTTAGTTAATATGTATTCTCCTTCTTATTAATACTGTGCAGTTACTTTACTGACCAGGCCCCCTCTCCCACCCACTTAATATATACCTAAACATCAAGCCAGATAACCATTCATGTAGATCTACCTACCTACTCTTTTTGAGTGTGCATAACTGGATGATATTTAACTTTTGTTTTATTTATAACTAACTTTGTTCTGAGAAGAATTTGTAGCAGCATGCTTTTATCTCTTAGCATTTCTATATGTGTTTATATAAGACATATGCATGTTTGGGTGTATGAATATATTAGCATATTGGTTATGGGGAATGAAATTGTATTCTATTTATATATTCATATGCTAATAATGTAATGAATACCTGTGACAGAATAAATTTGAAGGAAGCATAAAGCATGTTTAAAATATTCCATTCAGTGAGTTCCAAAGTAGAATAAAAAGAACTCCTATAAACTCTTCTATTCCAAGATACTTTGATACTATAAGATCTTATTTTTACCAGAAAGTCTCACTCAAGCAGATGGGAAAGAAATTTCCAGTAATACTATTTCTTTATCTTCTTGGAGAGAGTCTCTTCTCTCCAGTTAATTCTTCCTCTCGTCTCATCCATGGGTTGGGAAAAAAAGAAAAATCACTAGCAGCTCAAAATCACTGTGACAAAGAAATGTGACCTAAGCTTTTATTCAAACCACTGAGCTTTCTTATACATGAGTGAATTAAATATGCACAGAAAAATCGTTTCCTGAGGACTTGCCAACAGTGGCATTTTGAAGAGTCTTATTCTATATATTCATGATGAATAAGAATACTAGAAATATATATGTAATTGATATATGTTACATACAAATATACATTTTTCCTCAGGTTTAATTTTGAGGTGTTTATCTTCAAGCACTAGGTGTAAAACAAATACAGTTTAAATATATTAACCAAAGAAAGATAAAATATTAGAATATCAACTCCACAGAATAACTTTTGGGGCATTAGAAAACAGGAAACTGAGATGCCTCAGTGGCTCAGTCATTAAGTGTCTACTGTCAGCTCAGGTCATGATCCCGGGGTCCTGGGATTGAGCCCCACATGAGGCTCCCTGTTCAGTGGGAAGCCTGCTTCTCTCTCTTCTACCCCCCACCCTCGCTTGTGTTTCCCTCTCTCACGGTCTCTCTCTGTCAAATAAATAAATAGAATCTTTAAAAAAAACGGGAAATTATCAAAGGAATGAAAGCCTGCAATGTATCCTCCCTAGGTAGCTGCGACTCTGTAGTTGAAGAAAAAATACAAAATAGTCATTGTGAGTGGGGAGAGTCAATGAGAGGCTAAAAGAACTATGTGGTCCTAGTGAAAAATAAAGTCAATTAATTAGCAAATACATATTAAGTTTCGCCTATGTGCTCCAAGTGCCAAGCACTCTGTTAGGTGTTGTGAAACACAACAAAGAATTATGATATACAGTCTTTATGCCCCCAAGAAACTTTCAGTGTAACTGAAAAAAATAAGATACATACGAAGCAAAGAGGAATAAAGTGCTAAACTGACACTAAGTGGAACAGAAAGAACAGAGGCATCAAGATACTTGTTAAGCCTCAGTATTTGTCAAGAACCACAAAGTTACCACATGTAACCATGGCTAAGGCTGCCTATACCTACCCAGTATTAATTATTTTCTTGTTTCTTAGTAACATTTATTTTATTTTGTGCAACAATGTAGCCAATAATTAAGAGATTAAAATTTACAGCCTCCTTTTAGCAAGTAGTGGTCATGTGACTAAGTACTAGCCATTGAGACTACCATAGATGAGCTGTGAAGGACGTCCAAGAAGGCTGGTTAAGGAAAGCTGACTAAGCTGGAAAGCACGCCCTTTTTGCCCTGTCATGCTCTCCCTCTTTTCACTATCTGAAATGTAGTTATGATGGCTGGAGCTCCAGCAGCCACCTTGGAACATGTGGCAAGTGCAATTTTTATATAGAAATCATGCTCTAGAAGGATAGAAAACAAAAGTAGAGAAAGTCTGGGTCCCAGATGAACTACCATATCAGTTCTGGATTACCTAACCTGGAGATGTCTTTTTTTTTTTTTTTTTAAGATTTATTTATTTATTTATTTGACAGAGATCACAAGTAGGCAGAGAGGCAGGCAGTGAGAGAGGAAGGGAAGCAGGCTCCTTGCTAAGCAGAAAGCGCGATGTGCAGCTAGATCCCAGGACCCTGGGATCATGACCTGAGCCAAAGGCAGTGGCTTTAACCCACTGAGCCAACCAGGCACCCCTGGAGACTTCTTTTATATTGGAGAAAAATAAACTTCGACTTTCTTTCTTTGTTTAAGACACTACTATCCTGGGGTTTTGTTTTCAAGCAACAATCCCTAACACTAAGTGCAACTATACATTACTAAACATTACCTCATTGTACACTCATAAAATGGTAAGATGTATGTGTGTACATGCAATTACTTAAATTTTATAGATAAAGAAACTACCTTAGAAAGGTCAATTTGCTTAAAGCAAAAAAGTTGGTAAGTACCTAAGTCAAGATCTAAAGCTATACTTCTCTAACTCCAAAGAAATTCCATCATACCGCACAGCTTTTTCAAAACATAGTTTAGAACAACTACAAAAACACAGAGGCAGGAATTGCCAAGAAAGTTCAAAAAGAAAGGAATTCAGAAGCTAGGCCTTGAAAGGTAAAACTTGGAATCTTGAGATCAAAACAGGTTGGAGGTGGGCGCTGGAGGACACAACCAGAAAAGAGGAGGAAACCGTCTATGGACACTTAGATTTGTTAGGGGAGGTAAGCAGGAAACAGTGCACTAAGTGCATTCTTCAACAAGAAAGTTAATTTAGATTGAGAAATAAAAGGAAATAAAGACAGAGTAAGAGGGGTGTCTAGGTGGCTCAGTCATTAAGCATCTGCCTTCAGCTCAGGTCATGATCCCAGCGCCCGAGGATTGAGCCCCGCATCAGATTCCCTGCTTGGTAGGAAGCCTGCTTCTCCCTCTCCCACTTCCCCTGCTTGTGTTTGCTTTCTCGCTGTCTCTCTCTGTCAAATAAATAAATAAAATCTTAAAAAAAAAAAAAAGGACAGACTAAGAAAAATATCTGCTATGAAAGAAAACTTAAAGAGGAAAGCACTCTGAATTTGGTTTAGAAACTCTTACATAGGGGAGAAATATTTCAGAAAACTAAGTTTTAATAAAATTGGACTCTTAATGACGAGTAAAATGGATAAAAGAGGAAGAACGGGATTGAAGAAATCAGCTAGTAAACCCTGTGAATAATGCACAAATGAGGTAGCGAGTGTGTGAACTTCAGCGGTGACAGTGTGGGGAGGGGGTGTCACCTCCAAGATATTTCAATGCAGGAAACTGATGGCAGGTTGGGTTAGGGCATAAGAGGAATTTAAGAAGTTAGGATTATTCTAAGTTTCTAGTATGGGAAAATGCTGACAACCCTGACTGGGGGAAAAAAAAAAAAAGAAGAAGAAGAAGAAGAAGAAGAAAGAAGAAGAAGAAGAAGAAGAAGAAGAAGAAGAAGAAGAAGAAGAAGAAGAAGAAGAAGAAGAAGAAGAAGAGAAGGAGAAGGAGAAGGAGAAGGAGAAGGAGAAGGAGAAGGAGAAGGAGAAGGAGAAGGAGAAGGAGAAGGAGAAGAAGAAGAAGAAGAAGAAGAGGAGGAAGAGGAGGAAGAAGAAGAAGAAGAAGAGGAAGAAGAAGAAGAAGAAGAAGAAGAAGAAGAAGAAGAAGAGAGGAAGAGGAGGAGGAGGAGGAGGAGGAGGAGGAGGAGGAGGAGGAGGAGGAGGAGAAGAAGAAGATAAAGATATTTAGCTTCATACATAAGTGTATTTGAACCAACCAAGAAGAAGAAGAAGAAGATAAAGATATTCAGCTTTGTACATAAGTGTATTTGAACCAACCAGCAAATGTCCAGGTAGAACCATCCTGCAGGGCCACAGCTCAAGATACAGAGCTTTGAAGATATTGCCAAGTATGTGAAGAATTGATGCCCTTAAGGAGGGGAGCACATGGTGATTTCATTTTTGAATAACTGGGTGCTATTCTTACAAGGAGGAAAATAACCTGAATGAAAAAAAGAGTCCGTAGGAGATGTGGCTAGGTGCCTACGACTCATTGTCTCTTTTCCCCTGCTGGCTCCCCAGCTGAACCTGTGCCAAGAACGGCAATGTGCTCCACCGAAAAAAATGACTTCCCAGTCTCTTTTATACAATGTAACCCCAAAGTGGATTTCTGGGAATGCTTCTGCTTTCCTGACAGAGGCATTTCTCTCTTCTGTCTGCCTGGAAAGGGAATGTGAGGCCCATCCAGCGATCACTTAGTCGTAAGAAGGAAAGCCACATGGTGAGCAAAACAAGAGGATGGAACCTGAGTGTGTGATGACATCCTTGAGTCATGGGACCAACTCTGACTCACCAGGCTCTGGGCTTATTTTTATGGGAGAAAAATAAATCCCAGTGTGTTTCGGCCACTGTTAGTTTTTTGTTGTCACCCAATGTATTCATAACTGATAAATTAGCATGTGATTACATTGTGCTCACTAACTAAATGGTAGAAATATTCAAGACGGGAAACTAATGCTACCCAGTACATAAATACATGTATCTACGGTTTCACAACCACAAAAACATCTGTGTGTACATCCACACCAACAAATCAACACCTGACTCATTCAGAGAAATAAAAGGGAGTGACTGGACGATAAAATGACTAACATTCCCCTCAAAAAAGTATTACTTTCTGTTACACTTGGTTACCATGCTAAATAATATATTCAGAGTATCCAGTTTTTTAAAAATTCCTTAAAAAAGAAACTATAACTTAATAGGGCCACATTACATTTACAAGAGAACAAGCAGAAACGTGTTTCTTTGTTTGATTTAATAAGAGAAATACGTCTAGAACACAAATTGAAGGCATAGTGACTTATTATTTCCAGAGTTACTGGTTTACAACAGTATTTTTTTAAAAAAATTAGGCTTCTTTTATCTGTAAGAAAAACAGTATAAAATTCCTGCTAATTTTTTTTTATCTTAAATGAAGTATAACAATGAAAGCTGGTGTGATTTACTACACACAAATAAAAAGATCTCACTAAAGAAATAAATAAAAGACAATAAAATTTAATAAAAAATTTTAACTAATTCTCTGATTAAAGCCCTCAACCCTTCTGGCATCAAGGGACTAAATTTCCCCCCAGAACTCTGATTAATTTCCCCAGTAATTCTCTTTCTATTTATACACCTCTGAAAGAAGGTATGCTAATTCCCCATTAGTTGTTTCCAGGAAAAAAATGTAGGCTTTCTCCCTTGTGAAAAATCCACAATCAAGTCCCTCAGACTTATGTATACACACTTTAAAAAAATATTCCGTCCTTTGTGTAATGGCAAAATAATGCTACCGTTCTACCATCATCACATATGTTTCCATTTTTTTTTCTTCTTCTGGTGATAATGACCCTGGTTTTACTCACTGCATCTATCAACACTTTCTTCTCCCCCCATCACGGATCACTTACTTTTGTAAGATGATAGGGTTGTTTACAATAAAGCGAAGTCTATAAACGGAATACCGTTTTCTTTTATATGTTAGCTTTCTCTGGTAACTGACTCTCCCCGCCTATCATCTTTCTACCAACTAAGTAATCTAACCCACAAAAACATGTATATACATCTGCATGCTTATAAATACCTATATGTAACCAAATCCAAGTGAATATTTTATTCCCAAACTCATGAATATTCCTACATCCTTCATAAAGTCAGAGCAAGGATGAAGGATAGGAGTCAGCACGCCTTGGGCCTCTTTGCGGAGCTGACTCGGCCAGTAACTACTTTAGACAAGTCTCAAGTCCTCCCTTGGTTTTGTTTTTCTTTCTCTTCTTATTGATAAAATACTGATTTAGGACTTATCTCTTACTTGCTTCCGGTTCTAGAACATTTTGGTTATAGGAGAAATGCAAATGTGAACCTCACTCACTGAGATTCACCCATCATTTCTGTCTAATGACGAGAAGGGATGGTTAGCAGAAACCAGCTGGGGGAATTCTGCAGTGACAGGCAGTGGAGAGACTATTGCAAAGGAGGCTAAATTTTGAACGGGTGGATCCGTTTAATTATAGCTGCAAAGGATGGCCTCTCTACAGTCTGTTAGTGCAACAGCAAGGGAGCAAGCGATGGGAATCCGGTGAGAACTGCCAGTTCTGAGCACAAGCAGCAGCTCAGATCATCTTTTCTCCAGCTACTCAAAGTGTGGTCTATCAAAACCACAAAGACATCCTTATGCTACAACCCAGAAAAAATACCTGTTATCATTTTGGTATACTATTTCTTTCTTTTTCTAGGTGCATAACAAATTTTTGTCTAAAACTATATTACATTTATGCATTTTGATGTGAAACCTATTTTTGAGAACAATATAGGCAGTCGGCAGTCATGTGGGGATCCTGCTAGAACTGAGCTCTGAGTTTTGCACACTGTCTCAAGTTTTCACCTATGATTAAAAAATGCCATAACAAATATACATAAAATTTAGAGTGCACTCTGATTAATTCCTCTGGATAAACTCAAGAAATAGACTGAGTCAGTGGATATGGGTATTTTTACAGCCTTCCTGATATACACTGTTAGACCATCCTTCAAATGGTAGCACCAGGTTTTTAAAGAATTTAAAAATCAACTACATGAATCATCTGCTCCTATCTTTTAATGCAAGACAGATGACGTCTGAATAAGAGACTAAGTTTCTTAGAAAACAGCAGAATTGGACAAAGTGAATAAATCACATCAATTAAATGACAAATCATAAATAATGGGCTTTACAGCCTATACATTTTGTCCTCTGAATTATTTTTATGGTTTCTGACATTACTGAGTTTTGATCTTGCTTATAATTAAAGTCTGTGCTCTTCCTATAAATCACTGGTATTTAGTATCTGACCCTAGTTAACTGTGAATCTAGGATATAGTCCCTAATGGCTATAACAGTGAATTATTTCTATAAATGAGCGCTCGCTGGGGACAGAAACTCTCTTAAGAGAAACCTGAAAAATCTAATCAAGAAATATTTCAAACTTAAAGTACAAATATTGGTTAAGTTGTTCTAAATGCTATCCTGACCCCAAAACAAGCAAACAAAAATATACCAAATAAAAAGGGGTAGGGGGGAAAATTACAGGGAAAAAAAATCTAAAATAAAATGTAAAGCACAGGGGCGCCTGGGTGGCTCAGTCGTTAAATGTCTCCCTTCAGCTCAGGTCATGATCCCAGAGTTCTGGGATCGAGGCCCGCATCAGGCTCCCGGGTTGGCGGGAAGCCTGCTTCTCCCTCTCCCCCTCCCCCTGCTTGTGTTCCCTCTATCACTGTGTCTCTCTTTTCAAATGAATAAATAAAATCTTAAAAAAAAAAAAGGGTAAAGTGCAAAAAGATCAAAATAAAAGGAAGAAAAGTAGAAACATGAAGTTGTATTACATAAACATGAAAAGCTCATTTAAAAGGAACGTTAGCAGAGATAACAGCAGAAAGTGCGTTCAGGGGCGGGAAGATGGAGAAAATAAGAACTAAGTCAACGGAACAAGCCGAGAGAAGGTGGGGGTAAAGAAATGTCACAGTGCAGTACAGTGTTCTAGCTCACTTCTGTCTGTGCTATTCTTCAGCCATCGCAACTAAGCAGGACACAGCTGGGACCCGGAAAGCCAGAGAGAAAAGGATTCCTACAGCACCCAAACTGCCAATCAATCCCACAACAAAAGCTCCAGTCACCTACACTCAAACCTTAAATAGAATGCTCAGAAATTTGCTTATGTTTTCTCCATATTAAATGTAAAACAGAAGCAAGGAGAGATTTCTAGAGACTGATACTCTGATAATCCCGTCACATTTATCAGTGATAAAGGGGACACACACCATCACCACTGTTGCCACCACCAACAAAAAGGTCAAGGACGGAGAAAGTAGTCATCTGAAAACATCAGAAGGGAAAAATAACTCAGAGCCTCACAATTAGCCCCAAATGCAGCAGAAGATGACATCCCCGAGCTATGAAAATATGTAAATTATAACCAGTGAGCTCTGTATGAATCAGGATAGACCACATGTAAATGGGTTTCCACTCTAGATGATTAAAATTAAGAAGTGGAGACAGGCCTCAATACCTGAAAATTTTCCTTATGTTAAACATTTCTTTTTTTTTTTTTTAAAGATTTTATTTATTTATTTGACAGAGAGAAACCACAAGTAGATGGAGAGGCAGGCAGAGAGAGAGAGAGGGAAGCAGGCTCCCTGAGAGCCTGATGCGGGACTTGATCCCAGGACCCTGAGATCATGACCTGAGCCGAAGGCAGCGGCTTAACCCACTGAGCCACCCAGGCGCCCCAAACATCTCATTCTTGAGCCAAGATAATTAATACAACAAAAATAATGAAACAGAGCTACAGATGGTCAAGAACTATAATTTTGAATGTGAAGACAATAAGAAAACCATATTTTAAATCTCTCTGCATGATATGAACACGGTAATTAGTGAGCTAGCACGGTTGGTGCCTCATCCATCCGCATCTGATGTGCAATGAGTGATCTGGCCTTCTTAGCACGCAGACCTGTCACGCCGGCCTGCGCATGTGCCCTCTGTGTCACCTGAATACTGGTCACTTGTATTTCTCCAAGAGCTTCAAAAGCCACACTAAAACAACAACAACAAAAACCCTGCCATCACCTGGATCCCTTCCACATTTCACACAATACTAAAATTTGCCCTTTTTCACTAACAGTCCAACAGAGAACTGCAGTAATTTTAGGACTCAAACAACAAATGATACTTGGCAAAATTCTGGCACTTACTCTGTGCCAGGTCCCAGCTCAATGATGTAAATGTGGCAGATTTAACCATAGAAACTTACAGACTCCAGAGTTACCCACCATGCGGGTATATCACCAATTTTCCATTTTTCAACCACTTTCTCCAGTACTAATAAAGATAGCAATGTATATTCTTTACCTGGTGTCACTATCATTAAAAACAGATAAAATTCCAACTTTCTTTTTCTTTGTGTTTGAATGAAATACAATTTCATCCATATCATATTATCTTCCTTGGGCAAACGCTGTGCTAGAATTAAGAAAACACTGTGCTAGAATTAAGAAAATACTACGAAATTTCAGCCTAGAATTTTGAGATACCATGTGAAAAATACTCAGAAGAGTATTTAATAAAACTGTAAGTTTTATTACTAAAAACTTGTTTTACACTGCAGCTGAATTGAAATGAAGATAAACCAGATAACAGCTGACCAAACACATTATCTAAGACCTTAATCCTTTAGAATATTTATATCTATATCCGGTGAGCCATCCAGCTTTCCAACTTTCGATGTCATGGTAACATATAAGAAAAAGCACAGAAAATAAGTGTACCTATCAAGTCATCTGGCCCAAAAGCCTGCACTTAAATCTGACCAAGCCTCTAGATCTTCCAATTAAAACAAAAAATGTGGGACACAAAAGAGCATCATGGAGATGTGATCATGAAAAGCCAGTCCATGAGCGATGCTATATAGGACAGATGACCCAGTTTCTTCAACAAAGCAATTCATAGGGTAACTCAACACTTCATTAAAACCCACAGCTTCAATCTCACCTCCCAGAAACCTGCCAGAATTTCTTCCTTACAGCATGGCACTTTGATCACTGTACTGTATCACAAGTGTGCCTCCCATTACAGGATTAGTCTATGGAGCACAACAAAGTAGCTTAGAACAGGGCCAGGAAGCTAGACAGCCTGAGCTGAAATCCCAGCTTCGCCCCCTCAGCTAACTCATCTATAAAATGGAGAATATACCACCTGCTGCTCAAAGAAATTTAAGCATTCACTGAGAAAATATATGTAAAGCACTTAGCACAATGTTTGGCGTATCTTAGATAGTAACTATCTAATGAATGAATAAATGAAAACCATACACAAAAAATTAAATAACTCTGAATTTCATGTCCTTTGATTTCATTTAATCTTACAGTATCTAAGGAACAGTAAAATGACAAGATGGCCAACAGTAAGAAAAAATTTAGGAAAAGTAACTGAACAACAACAAAAAAAGAAGCAAAAAAACAGGCTCTAAATTTCTAAATAACTGAGCTTAACTCTAAGCTACTAAGGAAAGGTTTAATCATAGTAAATACCACCTGATGAAGAATAAATTTATTTTAAAAAGGGCTAATCTTGACCAAACCTGATAAAAATAACCATATTTATTTTCTAACAAAAAGCACTCAACATAACCACCTGCAAGCAAAATTTTGATCATATGGAAAGCATTTTTAAAAGACTTTTTAGGGGCGCCTGGGTGGCTCACTGGGTTAAGCCTCTGCCTTCTCTCAGGTCATGGTCATGGTCTCAGGGTCCCGGGATGGAGCCCTGAATCAGGCTCTTTGCTCAGCAGGGAGCCTGCTTCCCCCACACACACCCCCACACCCCCGCCTCTCTGCCTACTTGTGATTTCTCTTCCTCTCTCTCTCTCTGTGTCAAATAAATAAACAAAATCTTTAAAAAAAAAAAAAAAGACTTTTTAAAGTGAAACAAGGGAGAGAGATAAGAGATAAGAGACTCTTAATCTCATGAAACAAACTGAGGGTTGCTGGGGGGTGGGAGGGAGAGATAGGGGGGTGGGGTTATGGACATTGGGGAGGGTATGTGCTATGGTGAGTGCTGTGAAATGTGTAGGCCTGGTGATTCACAGACCTGTAACCCTGAAGCAAATAATACATTATACATTAATTAAAAGGAAAAAACAAAAAAGACAGAAAAAGAAAAGACTTTTTTAAGGTCAACATTACTGTTCTGAATCTCTTCAGTTTCATTGCTTTATCCCCCCACCCAAGAAAAAAACTAAACTTAACAAATTACTTCAACCAATTTTTCCATCTCAACAGTAGGTGGCATAATGTACATCCTCTGAGCCAGCTGCTACAAAGCAAACGATGTAGCACAAACAGAAAAGTTCAATATGGCATCATCCAAAATTCTGAAAACATTAACTTAAAACTGTTCAAAGATCCTGATTTGAAGATACAATTTTTCAAATAATAGGAAAGTACTTACATCTCAATTTGTCCAGCATTTTTCCACCACACATCGTTGCTAACATAGCTTTAACTGAAAATACGGTCAACTTGCCTCGGCCCTCACTGCAAAATAAATTATATTAGAGACAATTGCTATCTGGAACCACAAAAGCAATCAAAGGTATCACTAAATATCAAGCAATTAGTAAGCGGACTCTTGCCCTAATATGCTACAATATTACCTTGGATTTTTAGAGACCTTGGGGTTTTTTTCCTTTGTAGAAATAAGCTCTCATGTATGTTAGGTAAATAGTGTTAAAACTACCTGAATTATTTGGAAAGGAGCTTTACAAACATTCTGCAAAGAAATTTCTCCTGGCTCTGTACACAGAGGCCAGATGGATGAACCAGAAGTAAATTTTGCCCATGAAATCCACAGCTGAGTTGTTTTAAGTGTTCTAAACTGAGGCATCACCTTGTTTGAATAATTCAGAAATGTGTCCTCCCACCATGATAACAACAGTTTATTGTTATGTACTAAAGCCACAGGGTGCACATGGCTATAAAGATTTTATATTACATTCATCTTTGTTTTTACTGTGACAGGTTTATGTGACACCATGTGTTTATCCTAAGAAGCTTGATATATCTGACTCGGATCCTCCCAGGCCACGACTGTGAGAAAGTGGAGGAGAAAGGATGGTAAGATTAATTCTTTTTCAGTGGCTGGAAAGATGAAATGTGGAACATATATGAATTATCCAGAACAAGACTGCGCATCACCTGCAGAACCAAGGCAAAGTCAGCAAGGCCCCCTGACCTAACACGTCCACTGTGATGAACGTCCTCTGTCTGTTCAGCACGCCCTGGTTTCACAGCAGGTGACAACTTCACTAGCCAGGTTTTAAAGTCATCACATGCAAACGAACAACGGGCTTTTGTGTTCACTTCATGAAGCATGTGCAAACAAAATTTCACAGTAACATAGCTTCACAATAATGAGAATTGTACCGTCTTAGTTTTGAAAAGCAAGTGTCATCCTATCTATCTTTACCAATGTTCCCAATAGAGTGTCTTCCATTTTCCAAAACTTTTATACAGTAAGAGCACACCTGGAAGGCAAACGGTTCATGATCCTGAAGGGTCATAGTCCAAAGATCTCCAGGAAATACTAATGTTTGTTACAGTCTGATTTTCACCTATTACACCTCACTAAGGTTATTCATAAGATAAAACAGGAATCCCTACAATGAGCAAAAATTAGGATGGGGTTTTTATTTTACCTTTTAAAGATCTTATTTTAAGTGATCTCTCCTCACACAACACGGGGCTCAGACTCATAACCCAGAGATCAAGAGTTGCATGCTCTATTGACTGAGCCAGCCAGGCACCCCAGGATGGGGTTTTTAAAATATACAGTTCTTTAGAAATACAGATACTGCTGCACATCTTATAGGGCACCTGTCAACAGAAGGACTACACCCAAGTCAAATACCCACGGTGCTTTTTAAGCAACATGAGTAGCTACAAAGAACACCAACTAGAAAAGGGAATGGATTTCTAAGACTGATACAGAACTTTAATGGTGGACATTTCTCTTTGGTCACCAACCATCTAAATGCCAAGTCTGTATTTAGGCATGCCCTATCTTCTGAGACCGATACACATCCCACCACCACAGTGTGAAGAAGGAAGAAAAGAAAACCTTGCCTGTCTGCCTTCCCATTTTCTTCAACACTAAGACATGAGCACATGCCACAAGCTCCACCAACAAGATGCACCCCCTTGAGACCACACAGAAAATGATTAGCTTTTAGAGGCTGTACCACCTGGCCACACCGGGAGGGCTTCCATCCAGCTTCCTGAGGCAGCAGAGATGGACTCCCCCGGCAGCGCCGCAGCCCAGTGGCCATGGCATTCGGAGCACAGGCAACAGTGTCTGTGCCCTGGAGAGGCAGCAGACGTGTCTCCGTGAGACCCGTTTTGTGACACAATCGTGACATATATTTTGCTTGGCAGTGTGGTCATCAAGCCCACTTTCCCAACCTTCTCAGGGAGTCTGCGGGTCACACAGATCCTTTTAACAGATTAGCCAGAGGTGGCTTCTATTGCCTACAGCTAAGAACCCTGATGGATGCGGTTTCTATCCTGAAGTAAAGCGGCCCAGAAAGATGAAGCAACAGAGAGAACATTCCTGAAGCCCAGAGTGTGAGGAGGCAAGCCTGATGACCAGCAGAGCAAGAACGAAGACAAAGTACACCAACAGTAGATGAAATCTTGATGCAGAGCGAAGGACATTTTTTAAGATAAACTTGCCCAAATATTTTTTTGTAGACACTGATTTCATGATGTGAGAATATCCAGAAGAAAGTAAAAAACAGTCTTAGAAGAGGTTTCCATAAAATTCAGGCTACCAATGACCTCTGGGAGAAAGGAAAGGGGTGAAAGAAAGGAACACACCAGGGGCTCCCAGGTCTGACAGTACCCTGCCCCCACCCCCCACCGGAGTGCGTACATGCGGCATGAGCTCCAAGGTGACATGCCATACTATGCTTCCTTTTAGGCCTCCTTCTGTAGACATTTCCTAATTCCCAATAGAAACTGTTTAAAAAAAGGGGGAGACTGGGTGGCTCAGTGGGTTAAAGCCTCTGCCTTCGGCTCAGGTAATGATCCCAGAGTCCTGGGATCAAGCCCTGCATCAGGCTCTCTGCTCAGCGGGAAGCCAGCTTCCCCGCCTCTCTCTCTCTCTCTCTGCCTATCTCTCTGCCTACTTGTGATCTCTCTCTGTCAAATAAATAAATAAAATCTTAAAAAAAAAAAAAAAGCTGTTTAAAAAATGAATCCTGGAAAGTGAAGGTTACCATTTACTGGACACAGCTAATGGTTTAAGGTGGAAAATGAAGGGAAGCCCACAGGTTAAAAGACATTTAAGATACATAAATGGCATGCATAAAATTTTTCATAATAAAATGCATAAAAACAGCCATCAAAAGAAATGAACTCTTGCCTTTTGCGACGATGTGGATGGAACTAGAGGGTACTATGCTTAGTGAAATAAGTCAATCGGAGAAAAACAACTATCATATGATCTCCCTGATATGAGGAAGTGGAGATGCAACATGGGGGGTTTGAGGGGTAGAAAAAAGATTAAATGAAACAAGATGGGATCAGGAGGGAGACAAACCATAAGTGACTCTTAATGTCACAAAACAACTGAGGGTTGCTGGGGGCGGGGGGGTGGGTGGGTTTCGGGAGAGGGTGGTGGGGTTATGGACATTGGGGAGGGTATGTGCTACGGTGAGTGCTGTTAAGTGTGTAAAACTGCAATTCACAGACCTGTACCCCTGGGGATAAAAATACATTATATGTTTATTAAAAAATTTAAAATTTTAATTAAAAAATAAAAAATAAAATGCATAAAAAGAACAAAAATATTAAAAATACCAAGATCCAGGCCCTATCCTTAAATGCCCATTGAAAGAAGATTGGCTATTTCTGCTATCATAAAAAGAATGAAAAATAATAGTGAAAGATAAAGATTTAAATGCAAGATAGATTACTAAGTTAAAAAAAAAAAAAAGGCAAAGCATGGAACAAAATGATTGCTCTTAACGCTACCTAGCATTCTGTGAAAAGGATGTTGAAAAAAATAACACTGGTTGTGTCCAGGATGGAAAGAAGGAAGGCAGCCAAAGGAAAGCAGGGCAGTGTTGGCACTTCTCACTTTTTTTTTTTTTAAGATTTTATTTATTTATTTGACAGACAGAGATCACAAGCAGGCAGAGAGGCAGGCAGAGAGAGAGGAGGAAGCAGGCTCCCTGCTGAGCAGAGAGCCCGATGTGGGGCTCGATCCCAAGACTCTGAGATCACGACCTGAGCCGAAGGCAGCGGCTTAACCCACTGAGCCACCCAGGCGCCCCGGCACTTCTCACTTTTTAAGTATTAAATAGGTTTATGCTAGAAAAGATGGTTCTCAAATCAACAATCTTAAGAACATTAGAAAAAGAATAGCAAATTAAACCCAAACAAGCAGAAGAAAAAATAAAATATGCTTAAGAACAGAAATCAGTGAAATTAAAAACAGAAAAACAACGGAAAAATTAATGAAACCAAAAGTTGGTTCTTTGAATAAATGAATAATACTGATAAATCTCTAGTCAGACTGACTAAGAAAAAGACACAAATTACCAATATCAGGAGAAAGAAAGGTTATCAACCATGCATTCAACAAACATGACAGAAATGAGGAAATGTTACAGAGTCCATAAATTTACAACTTAAATGAACTGGACAGACACAAAACACTCCTTGAAAAACACCCACCATTACAGCTCATGCAAGAACAAACAGGTAACCTCTATAGGCCCATATCCATCACAGAAACTAACTCGGTGTTTTTAAGCTTTCCAAAACAGAAAGCTCCTCGTGCAGAAAGCTATGCTGGTGAATTCTAAACACTTAAAGAAGAAATAATTGCATTTCTATGCTAACTCTTTGAGAGATTAAAAAAAGAGAGAGAGAGTAGAAACAGTTTCCAAATCTTTTATGAGACCCGCATTATTTTGATACCAAAAACACAATAATCCATTACGACAAAAGAAAACAAGTAGGTACCCCTCACAAATGTGGACACAAAAATCCAGATGCCTAGATCCCACCCTGGGCTTGGTATTTTTAGAAAGTTTCTCATGTTATTTTGCTTTGCACCCAGAGCTGAGAACTACCAACACACAACTTTGAAGGCGGTACTAAGACTTTAGCTTTTATTTTGCAGGTATAAATCGAAGGACATAATAAGAGATGAAAGAATAAATCATGTTGTGATTGTATAACCCCTTCTAACTCCAAATCTCCTGCTTTTCCTTCAAAGACAAAAATGGTACCTATTCCTGCTGCGAAGAAGCACCTGATGCCATTCCTGCAAACAGGAGAGTGTGGCGGAGCCCAGCATTCTGGCAAGAGTCAGGGCAAACTCAACTCTTACTGAAGAGTTAACCCACAGTCCCCATTGATACATGCCACATGCTAGGGCGTACTGGGTACTATGACACCTTTACTTCTGAAAATTATTATAATAACACTTTTTTCCTAATCTTCAAAATGCTTTAGAAACATTAATATTTACAACACTTCTCATCCCTTCCTCAAATATTCTTTAACTCAGCTCAAATGCAAATATTCATTTGGATATTGTTATCCTTCTCAATTGATCTGAATCAGCACTGGTATCCTTTTCCACTCATTAGTATTATTAATACTCTCGGGGCTTCTGGATGGCTCAGTAGTTAAGTGTCTGCCCTTGGCTCAGGTCACAATGCCTTGATGCTTGAAGCCCACGATGCTTGATCGATGGGAATCAAGCCCCATATTGGGCTCCCTGCTCAGCTGGGAAGCTGTTTCTCCCCCTCCAACTCCCCCATACTTGCGTTCCCTCACTCTCTCTCTGTCATAAATAAATAAAATCTTAAGAAATGGTCTTTATGGCTGGTCTCAGATCAAGCAGTCCACAGGTGTATTAATGGAAGAGTGCATCACCCCTCAACTAATTCTTATCAGTAATGTGTGGTTCCTCAATTCATCATCTCTCAGATCTACTTTCCAACCATTTTTCCATTCACAAGAGCCACACAGCAATCTCCACACGTGACCTCCCACCCATTGCGCTATGAATCTTCTCTCTGCCTGCATGTATTTTTGGGGTGTGCAAACATACGTGTGCTTAGCAGTGTATATTTTATGGAGGGTGAGGGGCTATACATGCACATGTCAGTGGGTAACTCAACGGGATAAAGAGAATATACAGGCATATTAGGGTGTTTTAAGTAAGGAGAAAGGAGAGGCATTAAGATTAAGGATCATGAAGACCCAAAGACAGAAAGATCTGGGAATGATGTTTATTGAGCTCTTGTGCTCAAGAATCTGTCTAGGCTTGTGATCTGTCTCTGTCAAAGAAATAAAATCTTTTAAAAAGAAAAAAAAAAAGAATCTGCCTAGAAGTACGTAACTATGCACCCCCAAAATGAGGCAGTGGGTTCAGGTCTGAACGATAAACTCACCTTCCCCACTTACAAATGCTTGCCATCATTTACAACTTTAGGTTCAGAGTTTCAACCATCAAAAGATTTATTCACCTTTCTTTTTTTTTTTCTTTTTTTTTTTTTAAGATTTTATTTATTTGACAGACAGATCACAAGCAGGCAGAGAGACAGGCAGAGAGAGAGGAGGAAGCAGGCTCCTCGCTGAGCAGGGAGCCTGATGTGGGGCTCGATCCCAGGACCTTGGGATCAGGACCTGAGCTAAAGGCAGAGGCTTTAACCCACTGAGCCACCCTGGTGCCCAGTTTATTCACCTTTCAAAAGGAAATATTGATATAAGCAAATTAATAAATGGTATAGTTAAAGAAATTCTAAGTACTTATTAAAGATACTTATATAAAATCTAATCACCTAATAAAATTAGTGAGGGGTCTTCTCAGAATTCTTCCTGAAATCACATTATTTATACTTTTCTCTTCAAATAGAAAAAGTTTTCGCTCCTTCCTCTCAACTGTTTGCTTTGTAGGCCACACGTCAGCATTTTTCCCTTTGCTCTGAATGCTTTTCTTGGCACTGAGGCTTCTCTCTCGACTTTAAGCCTGAATAAAACTTCCCATAGCTGCCCCCAGACAATGCAAAGGGAAAGTGTCCCTTTTACTGTGTTTTCCTACTGTTGCATTAGCACTCCTGCATTCTTGCTCTGCAATTAGAGGCGGTAGAGAATGACTACAGCCACTTAGCAGCCTAATACCCTGTGATTACATCCTTTATCTAATTGATTCTTCATGGAAAAACTCATTCTCAATCCTTCCCACCAGACATCTGAATTTAATCTGTATATACTAGTCAAGTTACATTTACAACTGAAGAGTTAACTGCCCCTGGCTGTGGCATGTATAACCTCACCAACATCTGTGTTTTCAGTCCTTTCAATGTAAAGTCCAAGTTCATCCCAGAATCAGTTCTCTGCAAACAGAATGCAGAAAAGATATTTAACCAGGTTTTATCACCAAAAAAAAAAAATGTGGCTCAACTTAAAATCTGGCCTATGATAGCTGCAGAGTTGATTAGTAGGTCAATATTTAATAAGTAACACAACAGTGAATATTAACCCTTACATAAAGATACTAAAATGAAAGGACAAACAGGTAGTATTTGTGGAGGATGATGGGAGAGAGGAAACTTGTTATTTTAACCCCACCCAAGCTGTCTCTCCAGGGAGCACCCTCCCTCAAAAAGAAACATCATGCTTCTCTTTCTCAGACCTCCCTGCATGATTCACTTCTATAGACCTATCATTTTACAGTCTGACAATAAACCATGCACATGACTTGTAAAAAGAGTTCTTCTTATCCAATACTGAGAAAACACCATGATTAGCTCTGTGCCAAGCTAAGCAGACAGTGAGTCACCCTGAATAAACACTGCTGTGTTTTAACATGCAAGTACCTTCAGAACCTCTACAGTCCTCACCTGTGCCCTCTGGACGGGACTTTGCTCATTTCAGTTTCATGAAGTCTCAAATTCTGCCTATTTTTTTAAATATTTGAGTTAACCTGATCTGGACGGTGTTTACAGCTTTGCACAATCGAATAAGAACTTGCTATTTAAATTAATGCTTTTGAAAACAAGACTAGGGAAGCATTTTTTACTTAAGAAAACAAGTTGTTTCTACATCTTTAACAAACAACTGTGGATGCTGCCAACCATAAATTAGTACTTCCCCACACAAAAAGGGACTTCTACTTTAGAAACACTGTTACCAGTCCAATTATCACATGTAGTTAAAAGTAATAAGAGCATTTCTCTTTGATGCTCAGAAACTCATATTTTTCCAATTAATCTTAATTTACAACGCTTCACAGTGAATGGATTATGCAATAATCAACTGCAAATCAAGCATCTATTTGGCAAATGTCAAACAGCTTAATCAAGTAAAATCAACTTAGAATATTATTCAATTTTATCACAATCAGAGTGCCTGCTAATTTTCATTTCGACCTTACAAATACTTATTAAGAATTTAGCGTTGTGTTTATTGAGGAATCAAAGAAACATAAGGTAGAATCTCCGCTCTAAGGGCTTTCGATCTTATTTCTATACTTATGAAGCAGTTCAGAGCATTTAATAATTTAAGGTCAAAATAATGATACAGATGAATGCTGTATGTCATCTAAGGAATGAAAATGGGGTTGGTGATTTTAAGGCTACACAGTAGGTAAAAACTGGAGCGGGATGGGGGTTGGCTGTGTGTGTATGCTTAGAGGGAGAAATGAGTATGTCATGTTGGAAAAATTGGGAAAAGTGCCTCAAGTAGCTTATTTACAGCTTGGTATGAGCAGGGAATTAAGGACTGATGCCATTAGAAGTGAGGAGTAGGAATCTCATTCAAAAACCACAGGGAGCTTTGCAAGGTTCTTGAGGTGGGAAGTTACATGATGAAAATAGTGTCTTAATCAGATTATTTTGGAGGTACCGAATGGACTAGAGAAGTCTCTGTTACTACCTCTCTCCTCACTTTCAGAGAGAAACAAAGGCAAGGAAAAAGTCACACTCAGAAAAAGTGTGCCCTTTCTTGCCTTTTCTTAAAAAAAAAAATAAAGTGTTAAAAGGAAACAGTAAGATAAGGCCAAAATAATAAGCAAAAAGAATTTTTTTTCTCTGAAATAGTAACTAATGGTGAAGCCCTCTTGCAGGTCTGCAATCCTGAAATCAAGAAGATTCTTTGAAAATTAGCATGAATGCATGACTTCTCTTGAAAGAAAAACTACAAAATAAAGAATCAGTGATGGGAAGAGTAATAAGTGAATTTCAAGTTCACTCAGTTTTGGTCCCTGAATAATCCTGCCACCCAGTCCTGGGACTACGGTGGTGACATCACAAGACACCACAGGACAGCCACACAGCGGCGTAGGGGATGCGAGTAGGCAGGGGCCTGCCCTCCTCCTCCTCCACCCCGGTGGCTGTTTCTCTCCATTTTACACTAGTTTCCCCCTTAGGACTTCACCTTTTTATTTATTTATTTTTTAAAGATTTTATTTATTTATTTGACAGACAGAAATCACAAGCAGGCAGAGAGACAGGCAGAGAGAGAGGAGGAAGCAGGCTCCCCGCCGAGCAGAGAGCCCAATGCGGGGCTCGATCTCAGGACCCCGAGATCATGACCTGAGCCGAAGGTAGAGGCTTTAACCCACTGAGCTACCCAGGGGCCCCAGGACTTCACCTTTTTAAAACATCCAAACCCGTACACCTCATTCCCCATCAGCCCCTGGAAATTTCCTAAAAATGCTGCACTTCCATCCTCGTAAGAGCGAGATGTGCTGCTGCTGTGGGCGTCCATCTCTTCCCTCTCAGCCCGACTCTCTCCTACTGTACTTGACCACGAACAGAGATAAGAGCAAACACTGTAAATAAATACAGGAAGTATTTGTGCCTCCCAGGATATTATAGTTTTGTTTAAAAATCACTAATGAGGAAGACTGTTACCTAATATTTTTTCTTTAGCAACGTCCATTCCACAATATGCTAGCTGGGTATATTCAGAATTTAAGGAGTACAATTACTTATTTAAAATGAAATTGTTGGGGCGCCTGGGTGGCTCAGTGCATTGAAGCCTCTGCCTTCAGCTCGGGTCGTGGTCCCAGGGTCCTGGGATCAAGCCCCGCATTGGTGGGGGGGGGGGGTCTCTGCTCAGCAGGGAGCCTGCTTCCTCCTCTCTCTGCCTGCCTCTCTGCCTACTTGTGATCTCTGTCTGTCAAATAAATAAAATCTTAAAAAAAAAAATGAAATTGTTTAGTTTTGCTTTTTGTATACAGTTTTGTTTTTAGCATCTAGTATTAAGAGAAACTTATGGAAATTTTAAATATACCCAAATTAAGTTGCTAAAGCAAGATTCAAAAATAGTTCTTAGCTGTATTTCCAAACTACACAGCAAATTTTTCCATATTGACCCATCCTAAATTATACACATAAAACTCTTTACACCAAAGTCTTTAGATTGTTCCAAGTAGCAACAGCGTTTTATACTAAGTGTTATTTTAGATGATAAACAATAACCTTGTGCCTTCCACTGACATATTCAACAATGATATATTTTGAAGATTTTATCCAAACCTAGTTTCATTAGCTGTAAGATTTTTTATAGGTTTGTTCCATTTAAAGTCTAATTTTACTACATACCAAGCACTATTATTTCTTAGAGCAAAAACCTGGGTGGGGGGGAATAGTATTATAAAACAGAATATGTGCACACTATGTGCACAGAATGTGTGCATTAGAATATTTGCACATGAAATAATGACACTTGAGTTTGTTTCAAAAGAAGCCAAGGAAAGGGGTTGGGGGGAGGGGAAGAGCCTGGGGACACAGATGAAATAAGATCAATGATGTACTGTAATTACCGAAGCTGAGTGATAGATGCCTTGAGTTTTTATTATAATAGTCTTTCTATGTTTGTATATATTTGAAGTTTCTCATGAGAAAACATTTTAAGAGAGATACCTGGGTGTCACAGTCAGTTAAGCGCCTGACTCTTGAATTCATGTCAGGTCATAATCTCACGGTCATGAGATCAAGCCCCACATTGGGCTCTACACTGAGTGTGCAGGCTACTTACGATTCTCTGTCTCTCGCCCTGCCTGACCCCACCTTCCCCCAAAAAAATAAAAATCAAAAAATAACTTATAAAAGTAAACATTTTATGAAAGAGATATCCTAAGAAAAGTAAAAAGTCGAGCTACAAAGAGAAGATATGTACAGCACAGATAAGCAAGAAAGGGCTGCTACCCGGAGGCTCTAAGGACCCCTATAACCACGACAGGAAGAACAACACACCAAAGTGAACAAAAGGCCACACAGGCACTTCACAGAATTAATATATTTGGCCAAGGTACACACAAAGACATGCTGGAGAAGCAAGAAAATGCAAATCAAACAATAGTGAGATGTCACTTAGCAAAAACTGAAAAGTCTGACAACTGTAAGGCTTACAGAAACAATGTGAATCAAGAGGATCTCTCAGGCATGGGTACAGTTTGTTCAAATAATTTGACCCTGTCCTCTAAAGCTGAATCTCATGCACCTCCCCCACCAATGAGCAACTCCATTCCTTGGTTAGGACCAAGAGAGCAATTTCGAACACCTGTACGCATGTACCAGGACACACATATGAGTGTGTGTCCTGGTACTGCCAGACAGTGTTGTTTCTCAGAACAAGAACCCAGAGAACACAGAATGTAGAGTAACACAACAGAGTGTTATGCAAATGTGAAAATAACTGAACTAGAGCTGCAGGCATCATGAACAAATCTGGAAAAGCTATTACCTCATAAAGTAAGTCAGGTCATAATACAGACAGCATGACTTTCCTTTTACAATTAGCAAAAATAATTACAATTAAACAATACTGTGCTAATGTCTATGTGGAAAAAACTGTTCTTTAAGAAGAACATGCTAACACAAAATCAGAATTCGGTTCACCTTGGTTACGTGTCGGTCAGTGGGATGGAACAAGAGAGACAGAGTAAGTTACTGCTCATGTTCAAGTTCCCAGGTTAGATAGTGCAGCTCACGATGTGTATTATTTCTAAGGATAGACGGGGGAAGAAAGCACAAGCCGAAAGATGGGTTAGAGGCCCCGCCAGCAGCTCAGGAGGAAGAGGTTGGGCTGGGCAGTAGTTGTGGGGCCGGAGAGATGCACCAGGAATCGAGATTCAAGACATAGAAGTGACAGACCTTGGTAACTGGCATGGACGTGAGGAGGAAGGAGGAGGAAGAAGGCAGGGTCTAACTGAGTCTTACAGGTTTCAGATCTTGGGAGCTGGACGGAGAGCGGGGCCCATTTGACAGGAAAGGGAGCCACAGGTTGGTGACGCACTGCAAAGAGTTCCCAGGGGGACACGCGACCCTCTCCCTCACAGCCAGTCCGACCACCCCCACCGGGAGGCAACGAGCCATGAGGGGGAGAATTCAATCACCCTCTGCTCCAGAGACACAAACCCTGATCCGTTTGAGCTCAAAAGCGTAATGCCGACACATGCATGGCCCAAACGCGCATTTCTGGAAGGAGACTCGGACGCCTCCGTCTGGTGTTGAGAGAAGCCGGCTCTCTCCGGAAAGGGGAAGCGGGCGTTTTCCAAGTAGCAAAAGCATTAAGCAGATAGAAGAGGGGGCCAAAACCACCGAAGCCAGAGCTCTGACGCCGGCAAGACGGAGCGCTGGCCCGCCTCCGGGCCCCTCGGCGAGGGGAGCCCCTCTTCCTGTGGCCGCAGCAGCCCACGAGAGCAGGTTCCCTACGGTCGGCAAGAAAGACACCGACCCCACGCAGACGTCGGGGGTGGAGCGGGGAGTCTGTGAATCCCGAGCCCTGAACAATGAAATTGGCTCCAGGGGAGAAGGGTAAGGAGATTTCCTGTTCCTCATTCTGGGAATTTCAATATCCTTCTTTTTTTCTTTTTTTTAAGATTTTATTTATTTATTTGACAGAGATCACAAGTTGGCAGGGAGGCAGGCAGAAAGAGAGGAGGAAGCAGGCTCCCCGCTGAGCAGAGAGCCTGATGCCCTCTCGATCCCAGGACCCTGAGATCATGACCTGAGCCAAAGGCAGAGGCTTTAACCCACTGAGCCACCCAGGCGCCCCCAATACCCTTCTTCTTAAAAAAAGAAGAAACAGGGGCACCTGGGTGGCTCAGTGGGTTAAAGCCTCTGCCTTCAGCTCAGGTCATGTTCCCAGGCTCCTGGGACGGAGCCCCACATTGGGGGTCTCTGCTCTGCAGGGAGTCTGCTTCCTCCTCTCTTTCTGCCCGCCTCCCTGCCCACTTGTGTTCTCCGTCTGTCAAATAAATAAAATATTTTAAAAAAGAAGAAGAAGAAGAAGAAACAGTTGATCATAGCATCGCCTGTCACACCTTCGGACCAGACCACATGACTACCGATCCTGTCATTTTGGGGGCCCAGCAGGAAGGAAATGAGGCTACCCGATGTTTTGACTATTCTTCATAGCTTTTACTGAAGTCCTCCACAGAGAGGCTTATAGTATTGTTCTCTGTGTTTTTAGTTTTCAAATGTAAAATATTTTAAATCCTTGGCATTAAAATAAGTTAATTCCTAATGAAATACATACTTGAGGGAGAAAGTCTAGATCCTATTTGTTTCTCACTATAGTTTTATAGTCTTATAATCCACAATAACCAGGAAACAACCTAGCTAAAAATTTGACTGTGAATTTAGAGGTTAGGGGACTTAAGAATAATTAAATAATTGTTGCATTCAAACTTTAACTCAAGAATTATGAAATACAAAATCCCAAGAAGACTAATTAAAATTAATAACTAGATACTCTACATATCAAAGGGACTCTCGAGCCTAATAGAGGCCAATGAATAGACTAATATTTGAAATGTTTCAAAACAAAATGCTATAATTTTCAAAAATAAAATTCCAATAACCAGATCCTTTCATTTTACCAGCACATGAAAGCCAATTTCAAATTACTGAAGAACAAATAAGATATTATCATATATATGAGTTCAAGGTTAGCAATGATGTGAGGATTGATTCTGATGCCCGTGGCCAAAGTTTTCAATACAATATGACATGAGAATTACCAAATTCACCACTGACATACTACTGTCCTTCCTCTTCTTAGCTCACTCATCTTTTTTCAGTTTTGTTTTGTTTGTTTTGTTTTCCCCCTAGTTTTCTATGGTGTGCTGCTCTACTGACTTGTCTTCATATAACTTACTGTTTGCTTATTCTTTTCCTTTGTCTCTATCTGGATGTGTCCAGGTGTCTGTGACCACGTCCCAGGACTCCTCTGCACCTTCGACTCCTCTTTGCTCTTCCTTCTCCTTCCTTAGCCATAGTATTTAACTTACTTGACATGAGCATGGAATCAAAGTTTATAATCTCTTTTAAATAGTAAGATGACTTTTTTTTAAACAGTAAGATCTTTTTAACAGTAAGATGACTTTTATCTCTGATTTAGTAAAAAAAATTGTTTATTGGATTGATCTGTGTTGTACAACCCTGAAGTGATTTACTCAGTGAATTAGCGTCGTGATAAGGTGCTGCTTATTCGCCACAGAATAACCATTTTTACTAAGGTCTTTGGATCAAAAGACTCATTCCTTGAACAGTATAAAATTAACCTTAGGGATTCACTAGTCTAAATTACTAAAAAACTTGGGGCGCCTGGGTGGCTCAGTGGGTTAAGCCACTGCCTTCGGCTCAGGTCATGATCTCAGGGTCCTGGGATCGAGTCCCACATCGGGCTCTCTGCTCAGCAGGGGGCCTGCTTCCCTTCCTCTCTCTCTGTGATCTCTTCCCTTCCACTCTCCTACTGTGATCTCTCTCTGTCAAATAAATAAATAAAATCTTAAAAAAAAAAATTACTAAAAAACTGACATTCAAGTTCTAGAACTTATGTCTCATGTGGACTTTTGTTTTAGAATTTCAAATTTCCTGGGGTGCCTGGTTGGCTCAGTTGCTTAAGCATCTACCTTTGGTTCAGGTCATGATCTCAGGGTGCTGGGATCGAACCCTGCATCAGGCTCCCTTCTCAGTGGGAAGCCTGCTTTACCCTCTTATATTCCCTTTACTTGTGTTCCCTCTCTCGCTGTGTCTCTGTCAGATAAATAAATAAAATCTTTAAATAAATAAATAAATAAATAATAAAAATAAAAATGTGAATTTTGTGAGTGCCTACACTGTGATTTGGCTTTGACACCTGCAGACTTTTACAATTAATTCACAGAGTCTTCAATATTATAAAGTGTAATGAATAACATTTTACAAATGTATAAAATCAAAATAGTCTATAGAGAGAAAAAATGAAGCAGGAAGAATTCACCCATCCAAACTGGATGATCAACAATATAGCAGAAATCAAAAATCTAAACTCTTGCTTCCTGGAATATAAACATTATTTTGTAGCTCCATCACTTATGATTTCTTTTTGTTTCTTATAACACCAACTTCATTCTCCATGAATACAAATACAGCAAATCATTTCTGTTTTAATTTGGAGTACATTCAAATAGTTTTCATCCGGGGTTGTAAGGTGTAAACACAATGTTCTGCACTGAAAAAAATTAAAATAGTATCCTAAACATAACAAGAAGAAAATAAGACTAGAGTCAAGGGGCATTTACTATTACAGACAAAAGAAAGGTCAGTTTTAAGTTCCAAAGAAAGCCTCCTAATCGAATTCACAGCTTAGCTATACTTCTCTGGCTAGAGAACAGCTACACTAAGGGACCTATAATTTGACCAAACAACATGTCTCAGTGTTGTGATTCTCCATAATTTTATAAAGCTTACTATGTGACATGCCCTAGGACAGTGAGTCACTCTGGCATTTAACCAGTCCTTAGAAGGAACTTATATGGAATAATTTTCCTTGTCACTGTGATTCTAAGTTGACAACCCTCAGCAAGGCAATCTGAAAGAAACAGGACTAAGGGACAAACATTGTTAAAATGCAGGAAGCATGCCAAGCACTGGCCTGTCATATGCAGCAATCATAAAGTTGAGGAGGAGGCTGATGGACTGCTCCACGCTGATCTGGTGAGTTGAAGGAAGGCGCTTGTTCAGCTGGTAGTAGACAGAGGAGATGACGGTTTCGAGGCGGGACACACTGATCTCAGTGGTATGGTCCAGTGTATTAAGGCCATTGTCTCGGAAGGCTTCAATCATGTTCCAGATATCAACCAGGTGGACTAAAACAAAGAAAATGAACTATCAACAATTTTAAAAGTTCTAATTCATCAGAAAGGTGTTAAGACCTTTTTGTTTATTTTCATCTGACAGAGCAGTGAAGGGTGGCAGAGTAAGATCCAAAAATATGCCACTTTGGCCTAAGGATTATTTTGAGCTATTCTCACACCTGAAAAACAGCATGTGTCAAGAAGTTCGTGCCGAACTTCTTTTTTCTTCCTGAAAGCAGGAAATAAACTCCCAAGTGAAAGATGCCTTCCAAGGGGAAAGGAACATTCTTATTCCCAGAGACAGTGAATCGAGACCAAGAGAAATCTGTACAGATTTTATTAAAATAACCCTATCTTCCTTGAAATTCCCCATATATTTTAGTTACTTTCCCACAATTACTGCTCTCTCTTCCCTAGTATATTAGCACTTAGGCCTCATCCCTCCTTCAGGTCTTCACTTTGCTATGGGGGCTCCCAGGCACATGTAAAATCTGTGTGCTCTTCTGCTAATCTGTCTTATAACAATTTCACTCTCAGGCATAACCAGAAACTCTAAGAGGGTAGAGGTAAGGTCTTGCCTCCCTTACAAAAGCTATATTGTCAAACATAACAGAACATCAGAGAGATAAATTCACAAGCTTAGTGGGAGCTATTAACACATTTCTCTTAGTAAGCGACAGAGCAAAGGTACAGAGTGCAGATGCAGACCATTCAACATTACAATCGGCGAAGAAGGTATAATAGGCACTGCATGAAATCCTGCCCCCGGTGATTAGAGAATACGCTCTACTTTCAAGAACACAAACAGTGTGTGTGAAAATTGAACTTACTCTGAGTCATAAAGCTAATTTTGGCAAATGTCAAAGGATTCTAGTCATATCAACCATGCTCTCTGATTAAAATGAGATTAAATTACAAATCATCAAAAAGACCACTTTTCAAATAAACCTTACATTCATAAATGAAGAAACACACAGTACTAGGCAATGTCCTTAATCTGATTAAGGGTATTTATAGAAAACTGTGGCAAACATTTGACTTAATAGTAGAATGTTGAAAGTCTTTCCTGATACTGTGAACGAGATAAGAAATACCCACTATCAAAGGTAAATTGGTACAGTAACTATGGAAAACAGTATGGAGATTCCTTAAAAAATTAAAAGTGAAACTACCATGCGAACCAGTAATTCCACTAGTGGGTATTTGCCTAAAGAAAATGAAGATATTAACTCAAAAAGATGTATGCACCTGTCTGCTTACTGCATTGTTCATTTACATTAGCCAAAATACGTAGAATCTAAGTGTCCATCAATAGACAAATGAGTAAAGAGGATGTGGTACATATATAGGATGGAATAGTATTCAGCCATAAAAAATAATGAGATTTTACCATTTGCAACAACATGGATGGATGTAGAGGGTATTACGCTAAGTGGAGTAAGTCAGAGAAAGACAAACATCATATGATTCCACTTGTATGTTCACTTACATATAAAACGAAAGAACAAATAAAAATCAGAAACAGGTGCATAAATACTGAGAGCAAACTGATGGTTGCCAGAGGGAGGGAGAGAGGGAGATGGACAAAATGGAAAAAGGGGAATGAGAGATATAGGCTTCTCATTAGGGAATAAATGAGTCATGGGAATACAAAGGAAAGCACAGGGAACACAGTCAATGGTACTGTACTACACTGTACAGGGACAGATGGTAGCTGCACCTGTGGTAGAATCACTATGCTGTATACGTGAAACAAATATAACACTGTGTATACTTCAACTTAAAAAAGAAAAGAAAGAAAGAAATGGGGCGCCTGGGTGGCTCAGTCAGTTAAGCAGCCGATTCTTGATTTCAGCTCAGGTCATGATCTCAGGGCCGTGAGATCGAGCACCATGTCAGGCTCTGTGCTCAGCAGCTCAGGAGTCCGCTTCAGATTCTCTCCCTGCCCCTCCCTCTGCCCCTCTGCATGCTCACACAATCATGCTCTCTCTCTCTAAAATAAATAAATACATCTTTTTTTTTTAAGGTTAAAAAAAAAAAAAAACAATGCCCACTATCATCATTTCTATTGTACTCTGGGTCCTAACCAATATAAACAAGCAGTTATTAGCCATGTGAGTTCAGAAATGAAGAAACTTAACTGTCATTATTCAGAAATGACAAAATTCTCCACATAGAAAATCAGATTCTCCAGATAAATTACTAAAATTGATATTTGAGTCTAGAATGATTTTAGATGCAAGTCAAGATATAAAAGTCACTGCATTTCCATTACTAACAGAAAGTGAAATTCTAAAATACTATTTGTAATAGTAGCATAAATCATCAAAGATTTAGTAATAAATCCAATGGAGGAAGTGCAACATCTCTACCAAAAGAAAAAAAAATCTATAAATATAATTGGCAGAAATTAAAGACCTAAATAGAGAGATATACCATGTTCATAGAAGGTAATCTCAAATTGGAAATACGTTGGTTCTCCCCAACTTAACCTATAGATTCAGTGCAGTCACAATAAAATGCCACAGGGCTCTCCATTAAAAGGATAAATTTTACTATATGTAAATTGTACTTAAAAAAGAAAGATGGAAAAAAATCCCAGCAGTTGTTTCATTTTGTTTTTAGTAGAAATTGAGATTCAGATTTTAAAATGTATATAAAAATAAATGTAAAAGGCCAATTTAAAAAAGAAAAACAGAACAAAGTAGGAAGACTTGCTCTATCTGATATGAAGACTTATAAAGCAGGGCGCCTGGGTGGCTCAGTCGGTTAAGCATCTGACTCTTGATACTGGCTCAAGCCATGATCTCAGGGTTGGAATTGAGCCCTGAGGGGCACCTGGGTGGCTCAGTCCTTAAATGTTTGCCTTTGGCTTGGGTCATGATCCCAGGGTTTTGGGATCTCTCTCCCACTCCCCCTGCTTCTGTTCCCTCTCTTGCTGTGTCCCCCTGTCAAATAAATCAATAAAATCTTTAAAAAAAAAAAAAAAAAAGGAATTGAGCCCTGAGTTGTGTTCCCTGCTTAGCACAAAGTCTGCTTAAGATTCTCTCTCTCCCTCTCTCTCTGCTCCAAGACCCCCACAATCTCACTCTCTCTCAAATAAATGAATACATCTTTTTAGATTTTATTTTTATTTATTTATTTGAGAGAGAGAGACACAGATAGTGACAGAGATAGCGAGAGAGAGCACAAATGGGGAGGAGAGGGAGAAGCAGGCTTCCTGCTGAGCAGGGGGCCCAATGTGGGGCTCGATCCCAGGACTCTGGGATCATGACCTGAGCTGAAGGCAGCTGCTTCACGACTGAACCACCCAGGCGCCCCATAAATGAATAAACCTTTAAAAAAAAAAAAAAAGACTTATTATAAAGCTATAACAGTGGCTATTGGTAGGATAGACAAACAGACCAGTGGAAGACAAGAGTCCAAAAGCAGGTCCTCTCATATACAGAAACTGCTATGAACATTCTTTTATATTTTTCCTAATTTGTATGAGAAAGATTTTGGGGCAGTGAAAAAAAAGAATTTTTTTTTCAATAAACAGTGTAGAGACGAGAGAACATGCATGTGGACAATACTGAAATTTTGCTCCTGCTTAAACTGTACACCCGCACACAAAAAATTTCCATCTGATTAAAGAATCATATGTAACAAAATAAAACTTCCAGAATAATGCATCTTTTACTGCACATTACTAATGCCAGTAGACTGGTTTCAGGCTCTCAACACTCCACACATAGACTACTATTTCCCAAAAATAATTACAGGAAGAATTATTAAAATTGTAGTTGTTCTGACAGTGGTTTTCAAACTTTTTTACCGCAACCCACAGAAATATATTTAAATCAACACACACACACACAGACACACACACACACACACACATTCTTCTAGATATAGAAAAAAAATACTTTTTCACAAAGTACTTTTAGACTTACCACATAATTTGTGTTCTGCTTTTTTTTTTCTTTCTGTTTTTCTCTATTACATGTTTTAAAATCTGGCTACAGCTCTTCAAAATTATTTCATGAACCATTAATCAGTCACAACCCATAATTTGAAAAACAATGCTTTAAGAAACCAGAGACCTCAGTCTAGGACAGCATGAGAAACCCTCCAGAGAGAATTTTATGCTAAGGTTTTTGAATAACAGTTAAAGTAGGATGGAAGTATTTAGATATACAGAGACATGTTTGTAGTAAATGCCAAAAACCAGGACTAAAACTCAGGTTTTTCCAATTCTAAAGCTAATGTTCTTTCCATTATACAAAATAGTTCTTCATCAATACACACACACACGAGAAAAGTATAATTATTTTGTCATAAGCTAGTTTATCTTCATGGAAATTAAGAGAAAAAAGATTTTACACACACATATATTTTATTTATTTTATAAGTAGTAATTCTCATAGTGATTATAGAAAAGGCTGATTCGTGCTGTATTTATTTTAATCGAGAAAAATAACTTATTACGCCTCTATCAAAATATTGTTTTTTCTTGCAGAAGCTGATTATTGTATTAATTTTGTATAAAAGTTATCATTTAAAACAAGTGGGAAGGAGAAAACAATTCTCTTCACTTAAAGTTCATTAATACTCTGCCAGCCTCAAAACCAGTTACATTACTGAATTTTGGTAAATATTTTGAGAGACACACAGAGTAAAAGACGAGTTTTTTCCATGACAAAGCTTACATTCTAATAAACCCTTAAGACAAAAATAATTCAACCAACATTACAATATGACTAAAAGATACTAAAACCTTTTATTTTATATTACCGAGTGCACTATCCAGCTATCATAGAAATTAGCTGAAATGACTTACGGTTGCATCGTTTTTGTACAAATCGTAACTTGCAAGCTGTTCTGTAAGTTGATAGTCGTATGACATCAAAATTCTGAGCACCTGAAAAAAGTACAAACAGCAGATGTTCAGTGGGATTGACCCCCGCGTTTCTCAGCGCTAGGAAGTGACCATTTCACAGGGGCTGTGGGGCACAGGCCCCACGTCACACATCAACTAGGCCTTCTTCTGAGAAGACTAACGGGGTCAGGAAGCGTTAGGCACACTTTCTACGTCACCACTCCCAGCCAGCAGGTCTGCCTACATTATCCCGTCTACCAGCCAGACAAAAACCCTGAGGGAGAACACAACACCACAGTGAATCTTTCCTTCTGTACCTCTTCTTTGGGAAATACTAGGAAATCGGTGATGAGCAGCTGGGAAAGTCCCATCCCCGACTAACCAAACAGAGCACTAATCTGATGGATGAGACCACACGACATTTATTGGGCCATGTTCGCTAGTGGAGCGGTAACGACAGGAAAACGTCTGTGCACGTGGCACAGAACTCACTATTCAGATTCTTCCTCCAGTACAGTTAAGTCAGACTCGGGTACTGCAAAATGAAATAGGGCAAATACCACACAAGTCTAAAGCGAACTAGCTGAGGAAAATGGGAAACCCCACAAGCTCCAGCCTAGTTTGCGGGAAATCTCCACTCTGAAGTTCCAGGTGCTAGTCAAGAATCAAGTATCACTCTGTTTCCCTTTGTCATTTTTCTCATACATTTACCTTCTTCTGAAGCAGTCATCTTTCCTGGTTTCTATAAGGAAAATCCTCATATACTGCTCTAAGAATAGCCTCACTTTTTAAAAAAACTTCCCTTATGTAAGTGTCATGTCGATTTCCTGATCATAAAATGTGTTAGTTTGGCACATAAAAAATAGAACAGAAAGCCCCCAGTGAAGAAACTGATTATGTTATCCTTTTGGGTATTATGAACTAGAAAAGATGACTCCCCACTCCATTATCATTCATTTTGAGAACATTTCATTGTAAGAAATACACTGAAATGTCACTTTAATACTAGTGTCAGACACTATATTTCAAGCTTATCAAGAAATGGTACAGAGGGTCCTAACTAAACACACAGGCAGAACTCTAGTGACAGGGGGAGAGCCCAGTGAAGCTCCTGGACAGACAGGAGACAATCTAAAAATACTGAGTACCCAAGAGGTACAGGGAAAGGATAAGAAAGGATTAACCCTTCTTTCTATATCATGGTTCTCCTCATTCATGAGAATAGGATAAAAACTTCTATGGTATAACCAAATCCCGAGGAAAGCAAAGAGTCAAATGGGGGTTTTATTGTATCTGCTGTATCAGAAGCTTTTATCAGAGTCTCCTGGAGAGGAATCTGGAACCTTCATTCCAGAAAGTCCTATAATCAAGCTAGGTTTGGGAAACACGTAACTACCCAACTCAGCTTCAAGGTCTGGCCCGTGCAACTCTCAAATTTTACCTCACACCTACCTGCAATCAGTACAAGCTACATATAATTACCCAAACATGCCGAGCTCTCTCATCTGAGTCTTGTAAGTGCTACTCACGGCTCCAGCCCTTTCTCCATCACAACCCTGAACTGACTCAGCCTGCACATCGCTTCCTTTCAGTTCCCTTCCTGGACCCCCCGCGCTTCCCCAGTCATGGCTCTTACTGCCCTATCATTCCTTATTTCCATTTTCAGGAAAATAAGTTTCATGAAGGTAGAGACCATTTCATTGTTGTGTTGTTCACTATTATATGCCCCAAACTAGGACATAATAAAACTAGCACCTGAAATATTTATTGAATGAATAGATAACTGAACATTAGAAAGTTGTGTTGCTGATATAAAAGACTGATCTGTGGGGCACCTGGGTGGCTCAGTGGGTTAAAGCCTCTGCTTCGGCTCAGGACATGATCTCAGGGTCCGGGGATTGAGCCCCGCATCAGGCTCTCTGCTCAGCAGGAAGCCTGCTTCCTCCTCTCTCTCTGCCTGCCTCTCTGCCTACTTGCCTGTCAAATAAATAAATCTCTGCCTGTCAAATAAATAAATAAAAATCCTTAAAAAAAAAAAAAAAGACTGATCTGCTTTCCCCAAAAAACATACTAAGCAAAGTCAAAATATTACACAAACTATACAATTTTGAAAAGCTAATACAAGGAGATGATAAAGGTAGTGGTGAAACCAACTCCTTTCCCTGTACAAACATGTTGATGCCTTCTTCAGACATAGCACAGGATTCCAGACTGCAGGCTAGGGAGCCACAGGATTCGGTGGAGGAGCTTGGCGCACCTACAGAAGGTGTAAGGCAGTAAGTATATTTTGTTAAAAAGCCATCTAACTTGATCCCCCCATGGGATCAAAGAGATGAAGAGAAGAGAAGGAGAAAGAGAAGAGGTAACAAACCTAGTAAATGTAAAGAGAGTAACCTTTCTGAATTGTCTAAAACCTTAACAACCACTTTTTTTTTTAAGATTTTATTTATTTATTTGACAGAGAGAGAGAGAGAGAGCACACGCGAGAGAGGGAACACAAGCAGGGGGAGTGGGAGAGGGAGAAGCAGGCTTCCCACTGAGCAGGAAGCCTGATGTGGGGTTCGATCCCAGGATCATGAACCGAGCCTAAGGCAGATGCTTAACGATTGAGCCACCCAGGTGCTCCTTTACAACAACTTTTAAGAACCAAAATGTTTCAAGAAAATAGGAGTCTGAATAAGTAACAAAAATAAACATAAATGACTTCCTTGTTTTTTTTCTTGGCTGTCTGATTAGAAATCCTGGGGACCAGAGATGAAGCCAGAAGTCCCAACAGAGAAGAAGGTACAGACCACAGACTGGTGACTCTTTCAGTGGGTGAACTAGAAAGAAAAGGGGAAAAAAATCCCACAAAGGGAAACAGGAACACATGACTGGCTCCACCTCAACTTAGATTTAAGTTTTTAAAGCAAATAAAGAAAGTGATAATCAAATAGGTTAGACAAAAGAAAAACTGATCATACTAAAGAATTCTTAAGTCTAATTTATGATGTTAAAAAAGAGAATACTAAAAATAGCCACCTAGGTGGCTCAGACATTAAGCGTCTGCCTTTGGTTCAGGTCATGATTCTGGGGTCCTGAGATTGAACCCCACATCAGATCCTTGCTCAGCAGGAAGCCTGCTTCTCCCTCTCTCACTCCCCCTGCTTGTGTTCCCTATCTCACTGTGTCTTTCTCTGTCAAATAAATAAAATCTTTTTTTTTAAATGGCATGTATTTCATAAGGGAGGTGCTCTAAAACAGTCTCATATTCCTGCATTGCTTTGAATAAGTTGTAAATGTTGATAAGCTCTGGATTTCATTTTAATTGATGTTAGACTTTCTCAGCCACGAAAAGAACAGAAAAAGAATATACAACTCACAACCAAAAAGAGGGAAAAATGGACTGGAAGGAAGGAAACTCATTTTATCTAAGGAAGATAAGAAAGGAAGAAAAAACAACAGAGAAAGGACACAGTTGAAGCACAAAACAAGATGGAAGAAAATGTGAAATCCCTCTATACTCATAAAAACAATTAAACAGGATAAATTCTTCAGTGAAAAATCAAAGACAATAGTTGTTGTTGTTAAATAATCTAGCTTACACTGCTTATAGGAGAGATACATAAAACATAAAGATCAGGGGAGCCCGGGTGGCTCAGTAAGTTAAGCATCTGACTCTTGACTTCAGCTCAGGTCCTGATCTCAGGGTCATGGGATCAAGCCCCATGTTGGGCTCCATGCCCAGCTCAGACTCTGCTTAGGATTCTTTCTCTCCCTCTCCCTCTGCCCGAGAGAAGAAACACAAGCAGGGGGAGTGAGAGAGGGAGAAGCAGGCTTCCTGCTGAGCAAGGACCCTGATGTGGGACTTGATCCCAGAACCCTGGGATCATGACCTGAGCCGAAAGCAGATGCTTAACGACTGACCCACCCAGGTGCCCCCAGTACAGCTATATTAATAACAACAAAATAAACTTCACAGTAAAAAGCATCACTAGAAAAAGAGTATACCTATAAAAGAAATAAAAAATATTTTTTAAAAGAGTATATCTTCATAATATTCAATATATTCAATATCCTAGGTAGACGTAATATTTTAATACATGTGCATCTAAGAACAAAAGGTCAAATCACTGACAGAACTAAGGGATAAAAAATTAAAGTCCATGATCAAAGCAGAGATTTTTAATGACTTTTAGTAATTAACTGGTTCAAATCATTAAGAATAAAAACGGTCTGAATAAAACATATAACAAGTTAAATCTAAATAATGAAGAAATCATACACATTATCTTCAAGCACACATGGAATATTTACAAAAACATATAACAAAAAATATTAAATTCAAAGATTCTAGAACATCCTTCATTCTCTGACCCACATACTAATTAAGCTAAATATTTTTTAATTAAAAGTCATTCATTTGTGGGGCGCCTGGGTGGCTCAGTGGGTAAAGCCACTGCCTTCGGCTCAGGTCATGATCTCAGGGTCCTGTGATGGAGTCCCGCATCAGGCTCTCTGCTCGGCAGGGAGCCTGCTTCCTCCTCTCTCTCTCTCTGCCTGCCTCTCTGCCTACTTGTGATCTCTCTCTGTCAAATAAATAAATAAATAAATCTTTAAAAAAAAAAGTCATTCATTTGTAAATTTAAAAGCGTATTTCTAAATAATTCCTAACAGAAGTTAGAAAACACAGAGAAGTGATCACGAAAATGGCATCTATCAGAACACATGAAATGCAAAAATAGAAAATCACAGGAAAGAAGTTCTTAAGTGCTTACATAAGAGGAAAAAAGTCAGAAAATAAATGGCCCAAGTTACCTAACATAAGAAGTTGGAAACAGAACATCAGAATTCCCGTAAGTAAAAAGAAGAAAGTAATAAACACAATAGCACAAAATAATGAGGCAGAAACAAAGATACACACAGAGGACCAACATAGCCAAAGTTCCTTGAAAAGACCAATAAAACTGACAAAATTTTGGAAAAGGAAAAATAAAATCAGAATCTCTGAGCTGGGAGGCCTGGCATCAAGCCACTTGGTCGTAGTGAATAATCCTTTTAATGTACTGGTGGATCCTACTGGCTAATATTCTGGTGAGAATTTTCGCATCTGTGTTCATCAAGAATATTGGTCTGTAATTCTCTTTTTTGATGGGGTCTTTGTCTGGTTTTGGGATCAGGGTAATGCTGGCCTCAAAAAATGAGTTTGGAAGTTTTCCATCCATTTCTATTTTTTTGGAACAGTTTCAGGAGAATAGGTATTAATTCTTCTTTGAATGTTTGGTATAATTCCCTGGGAAGCCATCTGGCCCTGGACTCTTGTTTTTTGGGAGATTTTTGATGACTGCTTCAATCTCCTTACTGGTTATGGGTCTGCTCAGGTTTTCTATTTCTTCCTGGTTCAGTTTTCACTACGACCAAGTGGGATTTATTCCTGGGCTGCAAGGTTGGTTCAACATCCACAAATCAATCAATGTGATAAAATACATTAATAAAGAAAGAATAAGAGCTATAGGGTACTCTCAGTAGATGCTGAAAAAGCACTTGACAAAGTACAGCATCCTTTCCTGATCAAAACTCCTCAAAGTGTAGGGATAGAGGGTATATACCTTAATATCATCAAAGCTACCTATGAAAAACCCACAGCATATTGCACCCAAAACTGTAAGCTACCTAGGAATAAACCTAACCAAAGAGGCAAAGAATCTGTACTCCAAAATCTATAAATTACTCATGAAAGAAATTGAGGAAGACACAAAGAAATGGAAAAATGTTCCATGCTCATGGATTACAGGAACAAATATTGTAAAAATGTCTATGCTACCTAAAGCAATCTATGCTACCTAATGCAATCCCTATCAAAATACCATCAAATTTTTTCAAAGAAATGGAACAAAGAATCCTAAAATTTATATGGAACCAGAAAAGACCAGAGGAATGTTGAAAAAAGAAAGCCAAAGTTGGTGGCATCACATTTCCAGACTTCAAACTATATTACAAAGCTGTCATCACCAAGACAGTATGGTACTGGCACAAAAACAGATACATAGATCAATGGAACAGAATAGAGAGCCCAGAAATAGACCCTCAACTCTATAGTCAACTAATCTTTGACAAAGCAGGAAAGAATGTCCAATGGAAAAAAGACAGTCTCTTCAACAAATGGTGTTGGGAAAATTGGACAGCCACATGCAGAAGAATTAAACTGGACCATTTTCTTACACCACACACAAAAATAGACTCAAAATAGATGAAGGACCTCAATGTGAGAAAGGAAGCCATCAAAATCCCTGAGGAGAACACAGTTAGCAACCTATTCGACCTCAGCCACAGCAACTTCTTCCTAGAAATATCGTCAAAGGCAAGGGAAGCAAGGGCAAAAATGAACTATTGGGACTTCATCAAGATCAAAATGTTTTGCAACAAAATAGTCAACAAAACCAAAAGACAACTGACAGAATGGGAGAAGATATTTGCAAATGACATATCAGATAAAGGGCTAGTATCCAAAATCTATAAAGAACTTATCAAACTCAACACCCAAAGAACAAATAATCAATCAAGAAATGGACAGAGGAGGGGCGCCTGGGTGGCTCAATGGGTTGAGCCGCTGCCTTCGGCTCAGGTCATGATCTCAGGGTCCTGGGATCGAGTCCTGCATCGGGTTCTCTGCTCAGCAGGGAGCCTGCTTCCTCCTCTCTCTCTCCGCCTGCCTCTCTGCCTACTTGTGATCTCTGTCAAATAAAAATAAATAAAATATTTAAAAAAAAAAAAAAAGAAAAGAAAAAGAAAACAAACAAAAAAAATTTTAAATACAGTAGTCAAAACCATCTTTTTTAAAAAACAATATAGTGGGGACGCCTGGGTGGCTCAGTTGGTTAAAGCCTCTGCCTTTGGCTCAGGTCGTGATCCCAGGGTCCTGGGTTTAAGCCCCGCATCAGTCTCTCTGCTCAGTGGGGAGCCTGCTTCCCCATCTCTCTCTTGCCTGCCTCTCTGCTTACTTGTGATCTCTGTCAAATAAATAAATAAAATCTTTTAAAAATAATAATAATAATAATAATATAGTCCCAAAGAATGTACAACATCAAGAATAAACCCTCATGTAAACCACAAATTTGGGGTGTTACAATTTGTCAACACAGGCCATTTGTTGTAGCAAATGTACCCTCTGGTGGGGTGGTTTGTTAACAGGGGAAATCGTGTATGTGTGCTACGGGGAACTTGCTATACCTGCCTCTTAGTTTTACTGTGAACCTAAAACTGCTCTAAAATAGTGAAGTCTTGGGATGCCTGGTGGCTTAGTGGGTTAAGCCTCTGCCTTCAGCTCAGGTCATGTTCTCAGGGTCCTGGAATCGAGCCCCGCATCGGGCTCTCTGCTCAATGGGGAGCCTGTTTCCCCCTTGTGATCTCTATCTCTGTGTCAAATAAATAAATAAAATCTTTTTTTTTTAAAGTGAAGTCTTTAAAAAAGTTATGGATATACCTACAACAAGTAAAAATCTATTGATTACCCACTGAGACTAATAAAACAGAAAGATCAGTGAATTCAAAATTGCCCTAAAATCAACCCAAAACTTAGATGGTAGAATCGTATAAGGCTGGCAAAAGATGACTTTTACATCCATAGAAGGTAATAATGCTGGAGATCTGGGGTGATGTTGGAGAGGAGAGAGGAGAGCTTTGAGCAGCAGACACCACTGTCACCAATGCAATTCTTCCTATGAAGAAAGAGGGGAGACAAGAAGCCATACTCCCCAAACATCTCCAAAACTGTCCATACCCTTGAGTTTGTTACAGAGAAAGGCAATTTGTCTGAGCTCTATGTGTCAGAATGATGCATTCACGAAGCAGCAAACCCAATTTTTTACAGAATACCCATTTCCGACGCCACAGTAGTACTCTACCCTGGTTGTGCTCTCTCTCATGGTCACGTTTATTTACTGAAAGCACCCCAGGCACTTCTTACTATCAGGATTTGTTTATCAACAGGTTTTCCTTATTTTGTATGTTTCCCCTCACCAAAATGTAAGCAATATGCAAGAAGTCAGGGACTGTGTTCTGTTCTCCCCTTAACCCTAGCACCTAGTACAGTGCCTAGAATATAACAGATCTTCAATAAATGTGTTAAAAAATTAATGAAAATAAGACCCCTATGCTGAGCCTTGAGTGGTAAGCAGGAACAAGGCAGATGAAGGTGGGCCCCACTGCATAAGCAAAGGCCCAAAGACGGCAAATGCGTGATCCGTATGGAGTCCGCTTGAGATTCTCTCTCTGCCCGTAGGCCCACTTGCACTCTCTCTTTCTGTCTCTAAAATAAATAAATCTTTTTTTAAAAAATGGAACATGCTAATGCTTAAAGTTATGACTTCATCAGGAAAAAAAAGAAAAGGCATCCCCACACATACAAACAAGGAACACAGAAGCTCTCAGGACTCACGCATTTCTATGAACAGCTGCCTCTTCTCAGCCATGGTCTTCCGCTTATTTCCACTTTCCTCAATCATCCTATAAACAAAAAAAGATACAATAAACCACTGCAATTTGATAATTCATCCAAGGGCTTATCATTCTGTTATGAAGAGGTACAGGGAACCAAGTTGTATATGCATTTAAGAGACAATCAGTAAAAATAAAGCAGAAGCCCGATATAGAAAAAGACAAGACACTGTCCCTTTATTTACTTGATAGCTTCTAAAATATGACAAAGTCAATAATTAAATGAGCTCATACACTTGCTTCCTGTGCTGAAAATATGGGGCTATGTCTTATTTCTAACTTTGATTATTTTCTCTGCTAAGTCCTGGATTAGTTGGGACACAGCTTCCCATAACCCTACTGTTTTACACAGATAAACATGGTACTAAATATAATTTAGAAAATAATTATAATGAAAGGCTAAACTAGAGAACATAACAGTTATTAGCATATACACAAAAGACATAAATAAAATCTTCTATTTTCATAGTAAACAATATTGAACAAAGAAAGTATTCATACCCGGGGCGCCTGGGTGGCTCAGTGGGTCTCTGTTGGTCAAATAAACAAATAAAATCTTTAAAAAAAAAAAAGAAAGAAAGAAAGTGTTCATCCCCAAACTCAAAGAACTCCTAGACATCATTTTTTTTCTTTTCTTTTCTTTTTTAAAGATTTTATTTATTTATTTGACAGAGATCACAGAGATCTCTGCTGAGCAGAGAGCCTGATGTGGAGCTCGATCCCAGGACCCTGGGATCATGACCTGAGCCTAAGGCAGAGGCTTAACCCACTGAGCCACCCAGGCCCTCCTTGAGATAAATTTTTTATCACACAGTAATAGTTCAGGTTGACACACATAGGCTACATCAGTCTCTCTGTTAAAACTCTGCCCATGTGTTACCTCATTTAATCCTTCCAACAACCCTAGATACTGGCATCATTATTATTATCCCCATTTTATAGATTAGGAAACAGCCTGGAAAAGAACACTAACTTGCTTGAGGGTACAACTTAGAAGTGGTAGAGTCAATTCCCACCCTTTCACTAAACTTCTTACATAATCCTTGCTTTCACATGCATGCTGCCAAATCTCCACACTTAAAAAGCTGGAGAACAAAAAAGCCCATTGCACAGACCCTACTGATGCAAAATCATTTCAGCTGAATTTTGCCTTATTCTGTGAATAAAAAGTATCTAGACAGAGCATAAGCCAAACAATTTCCCTAAGGAGATTAAACTTATAAATCATGGAGTGATTTACAGCATAGTCTCAAATATATTAGAATCACAAATTAAATGATGACTACACAAATTACACATCCATTAAAACAAGGTGCCTGGTAAAGGTTTAGTTTTAAATACATCCTAAAGAAAATTTAAAAATTATCATTCTACAACTAATATTTTGATAATTAAGACCAATCTTTTCCTAAATCATTGATGTATTACCAAGTAGGCTTTATAACATACATGATGGTAACTTAACAATTTACCTCCAAGAGAAAAAAATTTTAAACAGGAAGAAAGCCAAAAGACAAAGCAACTAGAAGCAGCAAAATGTAATGAAAGGTAGGTCCTAAAGAGAAAATCAAGGGTTGATACCAGTAGCCTGTAATTACAAAGGAAGGAAGATATTTAAAAGTTTACTGCCTCCTCCCCAATCTTGGTCTCTCACTAGGTAATACAAATTTTAAATGCTAACCATAGATTCAAAGGTAATATCATAATATCTATAACACAGCTCATCATAGCATTTTTCTACTTTTCGCTATTTCTCTACACCACTTTTTTCTTTTTTTTTTTTTAAAGATTTTCTTTATTTATTTGACAGACAGAGACCACAAGTAGGCAGAGAGGCAAGCAGAGAGAGAGAGGGGGAAGCAGACTCCCTGCTGAAGGCAGAGAGCCAGATTCGGGACTCAATCCCAGGACCCCGAGATCATGACCTGAGCCTAAGGCAGCAGCTTAACCCACTGAGCCACCCAGGCGCCCCTACACCAGTTTTTTTCAAAGTAGAGCCTAAGAATTCCTGGAGATCTCTAATTTCTTCATGACAATTTTCTAAATTTTGTCTTTATTTCCAAATAATCTCAAAAAAATTAATATAACTATATTCTGGATCATTGAAATGCCTACAAAATTACAATGCTAAGACAAAAAATATCAACACTCTATAAATTTAAGGAAGACCCAAAGTTTTATCATGTTCAGTATGTCCAGAAACAATACAAAATTCTTTGGCAAACAACCAACCAAGAAATTCTTAACTCACAAGGGAAATGACAATCAACAGAAGCTACTGATAAGAAGACAGATGTTGGAGGAACCTGATAGAGAATTTAAAGTAGCAGTTAGGGGCATCTGGGTGGCTCAATGGGTTAAGCCTCTGCTTTCCCCTAAGGTCATGATCCCAGGTTCCTGGGATCGAGCCCTGTCATCAGGCTTTCTGCTCGACAGGGAGCCTGCTTCCCCCACCCCCCAACACCCCCGCCTGCCTCTCCACCTACTTGTGATCTCTGTCTATCAAATAAAATTTTAAAATTAAAAAAAAAAAAGTAGCAGTTAGAAAAATGCCTAAATTAGCAATCACAAACATTCTTGAAATAAGAGTTAAAATCTTAAGTGTTAGCAGAGAAAGAAAAGATATGAAAGGAACCAAAGGGAAATCTTAAAACTGAAATATACACTCATTGGGGGAGGACTGGATGGACTCAACAGCAGGACAGAAATGAGAGAGGAAAGAGTCAGTAAACTTTAAGATATATCAAACAGAAATTATCCCATCTGAAGGGGGGGTGGAGCAAGAGAGAGGTTTTGTTTGTTTGTTTCTTAAAGGAATAAAGCTTCAGGGACTGAGTGGACAAAAACAAAAGATCCAACATTCATCATGTACTCAGAATCCCAGAAGGAGAGAAAAAGGAGTGTGGCAACGTGGTGCTACACAATACATGAAGACATACTAGCTGAAAACTTTCCAAGTCCAGTGAATGACATACCTACAAATTCAAGAAACTGAGCAAATGAGCTATAGCCAAAGAAACTAACTATAATGGTCATATCATAAACTGCTGAAAGACAAAGAAAAAATCTTAAAAGAAGTCAGAGTAAAAGAACATTTTACATATAGGATAGGATAGGGACCAACCAATTTTTTTCTTAAAGATCCAAACAGTAAATATTTTAGGTTTGCGGGCCATGTGGTCTGTCACCACTACTCACCATCGCCACTGCAGTTTGAAAGCAGCCACAGACAATATGTAGACAAATGAGTATGGCTTTGTTGAAAGTTTATTTTGAAAACAAACAGGTAGTCAACCCACAGAACCTACACAGAGCCTACAGCCCCTGTTAAGATGAGTGACGGCATGATTACTGCAGATTTCTCATCAGAAACTATGGAAGTCAGAAGATGGCAGAGCAATGCTTTTACATTGAGAGAATATTACCCTTTCAGAAACTAAAGAAAACTGAGAGAATTTGTAGTCCACAGACATGCTCTAAAATAGCTAAAGAAAGTTCTTCAGGGAGCGCCTGGGTGGCTCACTTGTTAAGCAGCTGCCTTTGGCTCAGGTCATGATCCTGGGTTCCTGGGATGAGCCCTGCAGCTGGCTCCCTGCTTAGTGGGAAGCCTGCTTCTCCCTCTCCCACTCCCCCTGCTTGTGTTCCCTCTCTTGCTGTCTGTCTGTCAAATAAATAAAATATTTTTTAAAAATTTTCTTTAGAAAGGGAAAACAATTACAAAATGTTACAAATGAAGAACCACAAAAGATGTTATAAAAAAATAACATCAATTTCATACAATTGCTACCAGAAAATACAAAAGAACATCTTTCGAATCATTTTAAAAAGCCAGTAATATCCTGATACCCAAAATAGACAAAGACAGTACAAAAACAAATGCCTCTCATGAACATAGACACAAAACCCTCAACAACAAGCAAAATCCTCAACCAATCAAGCCATTTATAAAAACCTTGGAAGCAGTGGGAGTTTATCCCAGGAAAGGAAGGCCAATTCAACATTTGAAAATTAATCAATATAATCCAACATATTAACAATCTAATAAAAAATGTTTAGGTCAGATGCCAAAAGAGCATTAGACAAAATACAATGTCCATTCCTAAAGATAAACTCTCTGAAAACTAGAAATAAAACCTTTCTACACCTGATAAAGGGCACCTACAGAAAAGTGACAGCTAAGATCATATTTAGTGGTAGAAAACTATATGCTTTTCCCCTGAGACTGGGACCAAGACAAGGATGTCCATTCTTACTACTTCTATTAAACATTATATGGGATGTCTCAGCCAGTGAAATAAGACAAAAGATAAAAGGCAAACAGAATGGAAAGAAAGAAATAAAATTATCCTTATTTTGCAGACATCATGATGATCTAGATAATGATCTAGATGATGTAGAAATTCCAAATTCTAGGAGCCAAAAAAAGCTCCTAGAACTAAAAAGTGAGTCTGACACCATTGCAGGACAGGAGGTCAAAACACCAAAGTCAGCCACAGCTCTGTTTACTAGCACTGTACAACTAGAAATTGAATACTTTTTTTTAATTTATTTATTTGTCAGAGAGAGAGAGAGCTGAGGCACAGGCAGACAGAGTGGCAGGCAGAGACAGAGGGAGAAGCAGGCTCCCTGCTAAGCAAGGAGCCTGATGCAGGACTTGATCCCAGGATGCTGGGATCATGACCTGAGCTGAAGGTAGCTGCCCAACCGACTGAGACTGAGCCAGGCAGGCATCCCTAGAAATTGAATACTTTGAAAACAGCATTTGCAATATCTCTAACAAAAATAAGATGCTTAGGGGGCGCCTGGGTGGCTCAGTGGGTTAAGCCGCTGCCTTCGGCTCAGGTCATGATCTCAGGGTCCTGGGATCGAGTCCCGCATTGGGCTCTCTGCTCAGCGGGGAGCCTGCTTCCTCCTCTCTCTCTCTGCCTGCCTCTCCGACTACTTGTGATTTCTCTCTGTCAAATAAATAAATAAAATCTTTAAAAAAAAAATAAAAAATAAAAAAAAAAATAAGATGCTTAGGTATATACTAACAAAACATGTATAGGATGAGTATACTGGAATCATAAAACAGTGATGAAATTTTTAAAAGACCTAAACAAAAAAAATGACATACCATCTCATCAGGCAGTCTAATCAAAATTCCAGAAGAAATATTTATAAAGATAGACAATTCTTAATTCTATAAATAGGCAAAAGGAATAGACAAGACAATTTGGTAAAGGGAAAGTGAAGATGCAGGATTATAGTAAACTTTAAGAATTATTATAATGAGGGGCACCTGGGTGGCTCAGTGGTTTGGGCTGCTGCCTTCGGCTCGGGTCATGATCTCAGGGTCCTGGGATCGAGTCCCGCATCGGGCTCTCTGCTCCGCAGGAAGCCTGCTTCCCTCTCTCTCTCTCTCTCTCTCTCTCTGCCTGCCTCTCTGCCTACTTGTGATCTCTGTCTGTCAAATAAATAAAATCTTAAAAAAAAAAATTTAAAAAAAGAATTATTATAATGAATCTTTTTTTTTAATTTAATTTATTTATTTGCCAGAGAGAGATCACAAGTAGGAAGAGAGGCAGGTATAGACAGAAAGAAGGAACAGGCTCCCCACTAAGCAGAGAGCCTGATGTGGGGTTCAATCGCAGGACCCTGGGATCATGACCTGAGCCAAAGGGAGAGGCTTTAACCCACTGAGCCACCCAGGTGCCCCAAGAATTATTATAAAGCCACAGTAATCAAGATAGCACAGTACTGGAAGAGGGCTTATTTTTTTTTAAGTGCAAAAAAAATTCAGTGAAGAAAGGACAGACTTGGTGTTGAAAAAAACAGTTATCTATATGACAAAAAGATTAACCATGACCTATACTTCATACCATATACAAAAAATAATTTGAAATGGAAGACAAGTATAAATGTAAAGTATAAAAAAGTATAAAACTTTTAGGGGTGCCTGGGTGGCTCAGTGGATTAAAGCCTCTGCCTTTGGCTCAGGTCATGACCCCAGAGTCCTAGGATCTAGCCCCACATCAGGCTCTCTACTCAGCAGGGAGCCTGCTTCCCTGCCTCTCTGCCTACTTCTGATCTCTGTCTGTCAAATAAATAAATAAAATCTTTTTTTAAAAAATATAAAACTTTTAGAAGAAAACATAGGAGAAACTCTTCATGGTCTGGTACATCACAGTAAAAGCACAAGCCATTAAAAAAAAAAAAAGACAAATTGAACACCACCAAAATTAAAGAATTTCTTCTATAAAAGAAACCGGTAAGAAATGAAAAGACAAATTACATACTAGATGAAAAATATTTGCAAATCACATGTTAAATACAGGATTATAGTTGAAGTATATATGCTTTAAGAAACTCTCAAAACCAAACTAAAGTGGAAGAAAAGCTTGTTATTCAACAGTAGCCACAACATTGACATTATTGGTTGACTTAAGAGTATAGAAGACAGGGATGCCTGGGTGGCTTAGTCGGTTAAGTGCCTGCCTTCGGCTCAGGTCATGATCTGGGGATCAAGGGATCCCTGCTTAGCAGGGAGTCTTGTTTCTACCTCTGCCTTTCACTCCCCCTGCTTGTGCTCTCTCACTCACTCTCCCTCTCTGACAAATAAAAAAAAAATAAAGTTTTTTTTTTTTTTAAGTATAAAAGTTGATATCCTGCCTTTATTCCACCAACGCTGATCAGGTTCCAGGTGCCACCATCTGCATTTCTTTGCCTGAGGGCTTTTTCTGGCCAGTGAAGACAGCCTTGACCTTTGGGGGCAGTCCAGAAGTACCAGTGGGTTAATATCCCTAGAGGAACTCTCCCACTGATGGAAGTTAATATATATATGCTGCAGCTCCCTTTCTGAACAAAAGGCAATGTTTTCCACTGGCTTACCCACACTGCCTGATGACAAAGTCTTTACTAGCTCCTTTCTCTACTCCGTCTCACTTCTCCACTCTACTGGTTTCTTCTAGGATCACCCAAAAAATAAATAAATAAAAACCCACAAAACAAAACAGAACTTGCACTTGTCTTTACATCTGCATTTGCTTCTAGGGTAACCCAAAATAAGATTTGATCCTGATATAACAGGTCTTCCAGATGGATTCTATAAGTGATCACTCACCAACCAAATGACAAGATCCCCAGGGCTGGTAGTAAGCAGCTCGGTGAGAACCCCTGGTTGGGCTGCTGCTACAATATTACTCTTGATGTGGTGGATCCCAAATGGGATACAGGTAGAGATGACTGGGCTATGTGATAGCTTTAGCATCTGAGAGATATAGGGGCATCAAGAATTTTAGACAATTAAATTGGTTGGGTTTTTGTTAAGTAGCACTGATACACAGAAGAAAGAAAATGTCAAAGCCTAATCATCTAAGTAACAACTCAAAGCATGGTATGACAACCGGAAGACCTCATAGCAGCATTTTTTTTTTTAAGATTTTATTTATTTATTTGACAGACAGAAGTCACAAGTAGGCAGAGAGAGGGGAGGAAGCAGGCTCCCTGCGGAGCAGAGAGCCCGACGCGGGGCTCGATTCCAGGACCCTGGGGCCATGACCTGAGCCAAAGGCAGAGGCTTTAACCCACTGAGCCACCGAGGAGCCCCTCATAGCAGCATTTTAAGGAACTCTGAGTCCCTATGACTAGAAGGCATATTGTGCTAAAAATCAGGCCCAAATTCTGATTTCGAAAGTAGGTAAGTTATTTAAAAGACTGAATTCAGTTTCGTCAAGATTCTCCTGAACCCTCTGGGCCAGAAAAAGTGGTTCCCTTGCCCGGGATACAAGATGGCAATCTTCTCTACCTAAAGACCATAAAAAAGGCCTCATCCGAGATGCATGCCTCAGAAGATGCTGACCCTTCTCCAGATCTGTCCCTACCTCTGTCACTGATTCCAGGCTACTAACCAGGGTCAAGTCCTGGCATCATGGAAATAGGGAGGTACTGTTCTTACTTGGGATGGGGTGATTCACCAAAACAGCTATTGGACCTGATGAAATGCACTGGTGGGACCTGGGAGAACATACCTGGGAATGAGCTTGAGGACCAAATATAAGATTGGTGAGAACTGTTGATATAGGGGTCCTTCCACATGCCACAGGATTTAATGTTCCAGAAAGGACACCAAGAGCCAGGGCTAATGTGCAGCTAGATTGGCTCATTTAAGCCTCGGGTGAGGAGGATTGATGACCTTATAGAAAATGAATTGAAGATGCTGGAACTGCATGGCAGAGGATAAAGAAAAGAGCCAGAAGAGGGCCCCCCTGCCCAGATCTCCTAATCTCTGCCAATTCTACCTCTACTGGACTGACAGCATCTGTTTTAAAAACAAAATAGGGGTTGGGGCGCCTGGGTGGCTCAGTGGTTTAAGCCTCTGCCTTCGGCTGGGGTCATGATCTCAGGATCCTGGGATCGTGCCCCACATCGGGCTCTCTGCTCAGCGGGGAGCCTGCTTCCCCCTCTCTCTCTGCCTGTCTCTCTGCCTACTTGTGATCTCTGTCTATCAAATAAATAAATAAATATCTTTAAAAAAAAAAAATAGGGGCGCCTAGGTGGCTCAGCGGGTTAAAGCCTCTGCCTTCAACTCAGGTCATGATCCCAGGGTCCTAGGATAGAGCCCTGCATCGGGCTCTCTGCTCAGCAGGGAGCCTGCTTCCCCCTCTCTCTCTGCCTGCCTCTCTGCCTACTTGTGATCTCTGTCTGTCAAATAAATAAATAAAATCTTAAAAAAAAAAAAAGAAAGAAAGAAACAAAACAAACAAAAACTGATGGCTTTCTCTGACTTCTGAAGCCCATTTTGTTCCCTGCATGCCAAGCCTGAAATACTGCAGATTCACTACCCTCTGTGGTGAGGATACACCAGTGACCAGGACATACTCTGCCTCCCTTCCCCCTCAAGAAGCTGAACTCTGAGGACATGCTTTCTAAAGGCTCCTGGAATTCCCCAGCAGGAATAAGCTCCAGTTACTCACAGCCGGAACTCGTAAATCGCTTGAAACAAATCCTTTATTTGCTAAACTTCCCTTCCCTATCTCACTTCATGGTCCCCTACTGGTATTTCCTGGGATAATCTTCAAAACAAAATACTTGCACTCAAATCCTTGTCTGAGTCAGCTTCTGGGGAAACTTAAACTAAAACATTAAGTCTTTTCACTTCAACCAAGTCTACAATGCAGATGACATAAAATCCAAATTTTTAGGTTGTGTATAAACTACGATTACTAGACATGACTTCGCTAGACCTTCCCAGTAGGTGAATCCATCTGGTGCTCTATGGATACTAACCACTAAAGCTTTGTACTTATGATTTTAACAGTTCCACACTCAACAAATACCTACTACTACTGCCATACCGGATTATATGTCCTTGTCCTTCTGATATAACCTTGAAAATCAACACTGACATGAACGCAAGTACATCTCTTTACTTCCTTCCACTCGCACTCCTGGCACTTTGCCTTTCCTTAGCCTCATGATCAAGAGGTAACCAACACCTCACACCATTCCCTTCGCATTCGAACTCTGATTTCAAACCCTGCCATTTCCTTCCTCGTGATCGCTCGTATCCACCCTTTTTTCCCATTTCGCCTGCCAAAATCTTTGTCCTCGTGAATGCACAAATACAATTCCTTTTTTTTTTTTTTTTTTAGATTTTATTTATTTGACAGAGAGAGAGAGAACACAAGCAGGGGAAGCAGCAGGCAGAGGGAGAAGGAGGCTCCCTGTTGAGCAGAGAGCCCAACTCTAGACTCGATCCCAGGACCCTGGGATCCTGATCTGAGCTGAGCCACCCAGGCACCCCCACAAATAACAATTCTGTGACACTGTGATCTCAGACGCTGCAGCCACATCTTCCAGTAGTTCATCCTGTGGACGGATGGGGAAGTCTCCTTACGTGTATTTATGCCAACACATCCCAGCTTCAGGGGTCCTATCACCCTACTCAGGAGCTTCATTCCACCCAGTTAAAAATCATCAGGGCACAAAGTGAACTAAGTCAGAGAAAGAAAAACAAATACCATGAACTCATTTATATGTGGAATCTAGTAATACAAAAAAGAGTCAAGTTCACTACAGAAGCAGAGTAGAATAGTGGTTTCCAGGGGCTGGGGGTGGGGGAAATGAGAAGACAGTGATCGAAGGATATAACCTTTCAGTTATTGGATGAATGAGTTCTGGGGATCGAATGGACAGCACGGTAAGCATAGTTGATAATACTGTACGATACTGTATACTTGAAATTTGATAAGAGAGACCTTAAACCACCAAAGAGGTAACTGTGAAGTGATAGTTGTGTTAATTAACTCAATTGTGGTAATCATCTAATAAGATATACATATGTCAAATCATCACACTATACACTTTATATACATACAATTTTATCAATTACACCTCGATAAAGCTGGGGGGGATTAACAATACACTTGAGCATCTTTCCATGCCATTGAGTACTCTTCAAAAACATAATTTTGAATGGCAGAATGGAGTTTTCTTATCCAAGCCTTGATTGTTGGCAATTATTTACAATTATCTACTACTTTGAACAATGCAACAATAAATATCTTTGAAGCAAAACTAGTAATTTAAAAAAAAGGAACACAGCCTTAGTCTACAAAATGTAAAAAAAAAAAAAAAAGCACCTTAGCTATGAGAATGTAAGGAAAGCTTTTTCAATCAAAAAAGAGTTGGGACGCCTGAGTGGCTCAGTGGGTTAAGCCGCTGCCTTCAGCTCAGGTCATGATCTCAGGGTCCTGGGATCAAGTCCCGCATCGGGCTCTCTGTTCAGCAGGGAGCCTGCTTCCCTCTCTCTCTCTGCCTGCCTCTCTGTCTACTTGTGATTTCTCTCTGTCAAATAAATAAATAAAAATTAAAAAAAAAAAAAAAAAAGAGCTGAGGGGCACCTGAGTGGCTCAGTAGGTTAAAGCCTCTGCCTTCGGCTCGGGTCATGATCCCAGGGCCCTGGGATCAAGCCCCGCATCGGGCTCTCTGCTCAGCGGCGAGCCTGCTTCCCTTCTTTCTCTCTCTGCCTGCCTCTCTGCTTGCTTCTCTGCCTACTTGTGATCGCTGTCAAATAAATAAATAAAATCTTTAAAAAAAAAAAAAAGAAAGAAAGAAAGAAAAGAGCCCAATCAAAAAATGATCGAAAGATCTGGATACCTCACCAAAGAAGACATATAAGTGAAAAATAAGTACATGAAAGAATATTCAATATCATTACCATTAGGAAATTATAAATTAGAACATGATGAGTTACTACTATATGCCTGTTACAATGGCTAAAGATTTTTTTTTAAATGGCAATACCAAATGCTGACAGGAATATAGAGCAACAGGAACTTCCATCTATTTCGAACAATAATGCAGAAACGGCCACGGAGGACGACAGGTGGGCAGTCTCTACAAAGCTTATCATCACAGTCTTAGGACCAGTGAACCAGCAATAGCACCACGAGGTGCTAGCTGAGTTGAAAATTTATATTCACACAAAACCTACACCCAAATGATTACACCCAGCTTTAGTCGCAATTGCCAAATAATGAAAGCAACCAAGATGCCCTGTAATGGTGAACAGATAAACAAACCAGGGTACTTCCCCAATGGTTCAGCAATAATATGTGAGCTACCAAGCCATGTGAAGACACAGAGGAAGCTTAAACACATATTGTTAAGTCTGAAATGACTACACACCATGTCCAATTTTATGACCTTCTAGAAAAACAAAATTATACAAATGATCAGCGGCTACCAGAGATCTGGGGAGAGAGCAAGAGGAATGTATAGGTGAAACATGGGGGAATTTTTAGGGTGGTGAAACATCCGTATGATACTGGAATGGTGGATCCATGACACCATACATTTGTCCAAACCAAAAGAAATTTCACAGAGTGAACCTCAACATATGTAAATTCTTAAAAAAAAAAAAATCTTACACTGTCAGGGGATCTCAGAATGAAATGCAGAATGTGACAAATAACCAAACTGTATTATGAATGTCTGACACAACCTCCCTGAAGAAGGTAAGGGGAAAAGGAGTCACCTAAGTAATTCTGGAAATAAATGGAGTCTGCAAGGCCAAAGGCAAAGCAAAATACACGTTAGTACTGTACTTCAGTTTCCCACAGGTTCTAAGCTGACAATTCTGATACTAGTACGCAGGTGTACTGCAGCTGAACACTTAAGCTAATGGATGGCAGATGGTGGAGTGGTGAGGTTACAGATAAGCAAGATGAGAAGCGAGAAATTCCACATGGCAATAATGGATTACAACCAGAAACATCAGTACAAGTTCATGTTACCTTAACAGAGATACAGATAGTTACACATGGAAGCATTTGTAGATACGTGTACATATATGTGGGTTAGTATACACATATATACATCCTTGCTCTAATGGGCCTAGAAGCAACAATATCCCAATAGCAATGAGCACACCAAGTGCCCTAATTTGGGGGTATAACACCATTCTCCAACAAAAGGAACCAGGGCTCCTTGGATAAATGGCTGAGGCAGGAAATATACAACATGAACCCTGGAGCTTCTTGAAAATCAGTAAGTTCTGGTGCATCTGAATGGCTCAGTCGGTTGAGCGTCTACCTCAGCTCAGCTCATGATCTCAGGGTCCTGGGACAGAGTCCTGCATTGGGCTCCCTGCTCAGCGGGGAGCCTGCTTCTCCCTCTCCCTCTGCCTGCCGTTCTGCCTACTTATGCTCTCCCTATATCTGTCAAATAAATAAATAAAATCTTTTAAAAAAAGGAAATAAGTTCTGGGGAGGGAAAAAAACCATATGACAGGAGTGTATTAAAGGAACACAGAAGCCACCTAACAGCTCTCAATAGACAAAATTAGAATAACTTCAGCAGGGGCGCCTGGGTGGCTCGGTGGGTTAAAGCCTCTGCCTTCGGCTCAGGTCATGATCCCAGGGTCCTGGGATTGAGCCTTGCATCGGGCTCTCTGCTCAATGGGGAGCCTGCTTCCTCCTCTCTCTGCCTGCTTCTCTGCCTACTTGTGATCTCTGTCTAATAAATACTGTCTACTACTGTCTGATCTCTGTCAAATAAATAAATAAAATCTTAAAAAAATAATAATAATTTCAGCAACAACATTAAATAGTATTAAATATCTTTAAGCTGATACTGATATAAATGAGTAAATAAATTAACAAATGAAGAATCAACAAATACCCTGGACAGTAGGATTCCAGATTTTTTATGTAGATCCTCTGCCCTAGAGAAAGTGGAGCATAACCCCTGACTCCTTAAGTATGAGCTGCACAAAGTGACTTCCTTCCAAAGAGGAAAAAGGGAGAGGGACAAATACCCTGACAGTGGAGAAATCTGACAAACACGACCTCAGCCAGGTGCTCGAGGTCAACAGTGACTCATTACGGAGATAGGATGTACCCCTGACATGATGCAATGAAAATGGCATTTTACTTCTGGGGTCTTCCACCCCAAAACCCATAAACCCAGTCTAATCATGAGAAAAACAGGCAAATCTCAAATGAGGGAAAAACAAACAAAATATTTAACCAGCACTCCTCATATCTATCAAGTTTTATCAAACACTTGATGAGAAAAGCCTAAGAAACTGACAAAGCTGAAAGAAGTCTAAGGAGACGTCGTACCTAATTATAATGTGGAATCCTGGACAGGATTCTGGAACAGAAAAATGTCATGAGGAAACACTACAGAAATCTGAATAAAACACAATTTCAGTTAATAAGAACACGTCATCACTGGTTCCTTAGTTGTAACAAATGAACCACAATAATGTAAGACATTCATAAGAGAAGGAACGGGTATGAGGTACATACAGGTACTCCCAATTACGGTTTAATTCATCAGTAAATCTAAAACTGTTCTTTAAAAATTTTTTTTTAAAAAACAGAGCAATTACATATTTATTTTCTTTTGTTCTCTTAACTGATTCAAAAAGCAATTGCACAGGGGCGCCTGGCTGGCTGGCTCAGTCAGTGAAGCATGCAACTCTTCATCTCAGGGTTGTGAGTTCAAGTCCCACAATGGACATAGAGATTACTTAAAAATAAAATCTTTAGGGGCATCTGGCTCTGTCGATAAGCATCCAGCTCTTGATTTTAGCTCAGGTCATGATCTCAGGGTTGTGCGATAGAGGGCCCCACCCACCTGTGGCTCAGCCCTCAGCATGGAGTCTGCTTATCCCTCACCATCCCCCTCTGACCCTCCCGGCTCACACCCCCACGCCTGGCTTGCACTCACATGGCACTCTCTCTCTCTCTCTCTCAAATAAGTAAATTTTTTTTTTTAAGATTTATTTATTTGACAGAGAGAGATCACAAGTAGGCAGAGAGGCAGGCGGGGGGCAGGGGGAGCAGGCTCCCTGCTGAGCAGAGAGCCCAATGCGGGGCTTGATCCCAGAACCCCGGGATCATGACCTGAGCTGAGGGCAGAGACTTTTTAACCCACTGAGCCACCCAGGTGCCCCAATAAGTAAATCTTCTATAAAATAATAAAATCTTTAAAATAAAGAGCAATTGCATAGGGGCACCTGGGTGGCTCAGTAGGTTAAGCATTTGCTTTCGGCTCAGGTCATGATCTCGGGGTCCTAGGATCATGTTGGGCTCCTTGCTCAGTGGGGACTCTGCTTCTCCCTCTCACCCCGTTCCTCGCTTGTGCTCTCTGTGTCAAATAAAGAAATAAAATCTTTTTTTAAAAAAAGCAATTTCATAAAACAGTATCTATAACATCATATTGTTGGGCCTATAACATATAGAATTCCCTGAGAAAACATAACAATCCTAAATGTCTACATACCTAACCCCAGTGCCTCACAATACACTTAGCAAAAATGCATAGAACTGAAAGGAGAAATGGACAAACCCACACTTCCATTTCGAGACTTCGATTCTCCTCTATGACCAGTACAGGCAGAAAGTCAAGATGAATATGAAGGACTGAACACCGCCAGCAGCCAGCTAGAGCTAACTGATACTTAGCAGATGTCCCACCCGATACTGGTAAAGCACAAATTCTTTCCAAGTACACAAGAAGCATGCATCACCAAATTCAGAAGAGTGAACACCTCTAGAGATGGAAGCAGAATGACAGACTGCAGAGGGACACCAGCTCTGTGTGGCTATATTTTATTTAGTAGACCGGGTTCTGGGCACCATGTATTATTCTTTATACCTTTTAGGTCCTAGCTCACAATGAAATGGGAAGTCATTTATTTGGAGTATATTCTCTGATAAATCTTTTCTATAGTGGGTGGGGGCTGGGGGAGACAGGACTCTGTATGTTTTTTATTATTGAAATGGAGTATATCAAATACCACAAGCTCTGTACTTTTATCCAAATGTACACAGACTCTTGCAAACTCCAAACCTGATATAAAATTTATTATTTTGATCTTTAGCAATGTCTTCTGTAAGTATCCCAACAAAGAAGGCATTTTAGTCACCAAACTGAAGTTATTGATTCGTCTACGTGGTATTTCAGCTACTTTCACCGAAACAGGGAAAGCAAAGGTTTATGGCTTTTTGTCCTTCACTCCTAAAGTAAGAAATCTCCAAAGAATCTTCCAAAAAATGTATCCCTAACTTAATAATCTTTAATATTCTAGATTCATTGGCTTATGACTATAATCATCACTGCAAATTTCCAGTAAGTTTGTCTTCATATACCAAATGCTTAGTTTTAAAATACCAATTGAGAACAATAGCCTCATACTATCATTAGGTAATACCTTAAGATACAATGTACTCACAGTGCATATAAACCCATATATCAAATAATATTTAATAATTTTTATGGATTCCTCTTCAATCCACCTAGATCATTATTGTTTTATACTTTGCATTAGACTGACAAGCCTATATTATAAATAAATGTATCAGCTCTGCATTTTTCTTGTTGTTCATATGTCCTTGCATTATTCAATCTTCAGCTGAATCTGAAACTTCAACCTGCAATTTCTTTGCAGGAATCCTTTAAGCCCTTTGTCTTTTTAGCAAGGTTCATCAAATTGAAATCATATAATATAATCTGAAATACCGCTAACCCGGTCAGCAATGAACTTTGATATGTCCGAATATATTAACAAATAGAGGAAGCTCACAGGTCGGACCCCTCCAGGTTGTGGTGTCCACAGTACCCCCCCCCCACTTCAGGTTACTTAGCTTACAAAACCCGATCTCTATCTCCAAACATACAGATGGAGTACAGTGTCAACCTGTGGATGAGATATTAGTAAAAGTTCACTGCCCGTATTTTGTTAGACCCTACCTAGAGGATCATTTTGCACATGCCTCCCACTCTAGAAACCTCTGCTGTTTAAAAAAAATTTTTTTTAGTTGAAAAAAATTTTAAAAACCTAGAATGAGAAAATGGGACTCTGCTAGGTTTGAGGAACAAATGAGTAACATGGATGGCAGAATTAGATGGAGAAATTTAAAGCCTACATAGTGAGTTAACTTGGCCTAAGGTTACAAAGTAATTTGTGGAATTAGGCAACCAACCCATTTGACACTAAAGCCTACTCTTTATTTTGTGCCACATCGCCCCCTCCAGGGCAAATATGACCGGTCCAGGAGTGAGGAAAATCCAGGTCCACAAACCCCAGTGCTAGATTTCCAGTTAAAGGGAGTTTGGAGACCAGTGCAACAAAACATCTGGACCCTATCTAGGAACGTTCATCCTATCTAGGAAGCAATATGCTGGACCCTATCTAGGAACATTCATCATCCTATCTAGGAAGCAATATGCTCCAGAGATGGACTAAATCTGCAAGCAGAAGAGACGAAAGGAAAAGACTATCAGGAAGAAAGCAGCCTCTAGAAATGTTTCCAGAATGTCTCTGTAACACACCCAAGTGTCAGTAAATATCCTTCATTTCCCTTGCATGTTTGTGTTAATGTCTTAACCCTTCCAGCTCTCAGTTACTTCAAAGCATCCAGGTAACAAAACTCCTTGAGCAAATTCACTGTCTCCCAGCAAAACTCCTGTCAGTTTTTCTCTGGATGCGTATTTATATAAGAAATCAGAGATAAGAGAGATTGTCACTAATTAGTACTTACTTAGTATAAACAGTCAAACTTCCCTGCAAGAGAAGTAACGTCCTTGCTTATTTCAGGAAAATTCTTCACTATCCTTCCTCTAACACTTCTTCTTTTCTCTTCTCCTTTAGATTTAAAAAAAAAAAAAAAAACAAGGAAAGTCAATGTTTGTGAAACCCTAAGATTTTCTTTTTTACAAATGTGAAAAAGGTCTCTAGGTTTCAATAAAATAAATTCAAAACTGTACTCCGCTACTACAAAGAGCTCTGCATAGCTAATATAATAACCTCACAGGGCCGTGGTAACCATTATTAAATTATGTAAAAGATTTAGCATAATGCCTGGCACAAAATAAGAGTCTAATAAATATTAGCTCCTATTATTATTATCATTATTGATCTTGTTATGTAACTACCCTCTTGGAAGATACATAGATAGAATTCTATAGGCGGGGCGCCTGGGTGGCTCAGTGGGTTAAGCCGCTGCCTTCGGCTCAGGTCGTGATCTCAGGGTCCTGGGATCGAGTCCCGCATCGGGCTCTCTGCTCAGCAGGGAGCCTGCTTCCCTCTCTCTCTCTGCCTGCCTCTCTGTCTACTTGTGATTTCTGTCAGATAAATAAATAAAATCTTTAAAAAAAAAAAAAGAATTCTATAGGCAAGATCCCTTCCTAATTTACAATTCTTCTGATTTATTTAAAGGTACAGAAATATTATTTAATATTAATTCTGTACCTTTATTTAAAGATACAGAAATATTAGGGCACCTGGTTGGATCAGTTGGAAGAAGATGCAACTCTTGATTTTGGGGTCATGTGTTTGAGCCCCATGTTGGATGTAGAAGTTACTAAAAAAATAAAATAGACTTTAAGAAAAAAATAGTGGTATAAAGGCACAGACTTGGAAGAAGAGTAAATACTTTGTTATCAATCATTTGCAATATTTTAATTTGGAATAGAGGAAAGTTTCTAACAAAAGTGAAAGGAGGTATATAGGTAGAAATGCAACGTGTCCAAAGAATCAGAGAAAGAATGTAAGGCACTGAAAGAAGAAACAAGTGCCAATACTGTGCTTAACACACCTCCTAGTTTCTCCTAAAACCTGCTATGGGTTGCTTAGTTAATAAGAGGAAATTTTAGCTCTAGGCACAGCTACTAAACTACTTACCTAATGAGGAAACGCTAAAAGCACATGAATAAAAGGTACACTCTTGAAAGGACATGCAAAGTTCTAGTTTTCAGTCATATTTCAGAAAACATATCCTTGCTAGTTATGTCTATAGTTAAGCTTATCCCTAGAGACCTTATTTTTCTTTTTAAGATTTTATTTATTTATCAGAAAGAGCACAAAGCAGGAGGAGGGGCAGGCAGAGGGAGAAGCAAGCTCCCCCATGAGCAGGGAGCCCAACATGGGGGTCCATCCCAGGACCCCGGGATCATGACCTGAGCTAAAGTAGACGCTTAACCGGCTGAGCCACCCAGGCATCCCCCTGAAGACTTTTTTTGAAAGAAAGATATTAAGAATGCTCTTTTCAAATGAAAACTAATTTGGAACTAATGAAAAGAAAATAAAACTAATTAGATAGCAGTGTGCAATGTTGGCTCCCTGGCTCAGTTGGTCAAACATGCGACTCTTGATCTCAGGGGTTGTGAGCTCAAGCCCCACAATGGGTGTGCAGAGTACTTAAAAATAAAATCTTAAAATAATTAACAAATAGCAGTGTGCAGCCTTCACATCAAAATCCAAGATGTTAACAATTCCTTCTCCATGTTCTCGTATCTTTAATTTCAGTTAACATATTTGTAGTGACACTTATGAGCTACAAAAAACAAAGCAAAACAATGGAGAATCAGAATGGGAGGGCTTAGAAATGACCTAACCCAGACCCCTGATTTTGAGCATCCAAATAAATGTCTTGTCCCAAGTGACAATTATACTTCACAATAAAGAAATGGAAACAGAGGGGCGCCTGGATGGCTCAGTTGGTTAAACGGCTGCCTGCAGCTCAGGTCATGATCCCAGGGTCCTGGGATCTTGTCCTGCATCAGGATTCCTACTCAGTGGAGAGCCTGCTTCTCCCTCTCTCTCTGCCTACTTGTTCTCTCTCTCTCTGTCAAGTAAATAAATAAAATCTTTTTAAAAAAAAAGAAAAGAAAAAGAAATGGATACAGAAACCCAGAACCCCTAACTCTTGGCCCATTATACCACCTTTCTATATTAGTATAAAATGTAGTAAAAATTAAAAACCAATATGAACAAGACAGTGCAGCAGAAAAAAAAAAGATGAATGACGAAAACAAACAAATCACAGAAGAGGAAATCTAAAGGGCCACTAAAAACATCAAGCAATGTTCAACCTCACTAGGAATCAGTAAAAACTATATTAAAAACCAAAGTAAGATTATATTGTTCATCCAGCAGATCTGCAGCAAACATTAGAAAGCCTAATAACACTAAGGGTTGACAGAGCAGGGAAGCAACAGGAGCCACACAGCCCTGGAGTGAATGTTAACTGGTAAAACCACTCAGAGCGGAACTGAGTGATACCCACTGAAGTTGAAGATGTGCATGGCACATGAGCCAGTGTTTTCCTCCTAGGTATATGCTCTAAAAGACATGCATGTGTGCACCAGGAAATGTGGCAGGAATATTCACTGCAGCATTATTTGTAATAGCAAAAACAACAACAAAAAAAAAATCCAGAAGAAACGAATTGCCAATCTATAGGAAACTATAAAAGTAAATTGTGACATAGCCAAAAAATAAAATTCTACTCTGCCAAGATGAGAGTGGCACAGCTACTTTTATCCACCTAGATGAGTCTCACAATATTGAGAGGGGTGAGAAAAGATAAGTTACAAAAATAATTAATACTGTTATTATAAATTTTAAATGCAAAATAATAAACATTTAGCGCTATTTCCATATGTAGTAAAAGCATGAAGATATGCACAGGAATGAAAAGCATCAAATCCACAACAGTAGTTGCCTTGAAAGGGGAAGAGAATACAACTGGGAAGGAGTTCCATGAGGGTTCAACCTCAGAAGGAGCCCGGTTTCTTGAGCAGTGTGGACACAGGTATGCGCTATTTTATCCTCCATAACTTTTTGAAGGTCAGTGTTTCATAATGTTCACAAAATAAAAATAAATTCAAGGTCCAACCAAGATAGTTTACTCCAGAGCCCACATGCGTACCCAGGACACTACTCATTCTATGTTTCTTTAAGAAAGATTTAGTCATTATACGAAATCTCTCAAGATGTAAAACATCAGATTGGGACAAAGCAATCAAGTATCTAACTAAAGAAAAAGTCTCTTAAGGAAACATATTAGAGACACAAAGCAGTCCTGTCATCCTGCTCAGGAATCATGTGGCTAAGCCAAAACACAAAACTCAAATTGAACTGGACCAACAGTCTTTTTTTTATTATTATTATTATTTTAAAAAGATTTTATTTATTTATTTGACAGAGATCACAAGTAGGCAGAGAGAGAGAGAGGAGGAAGCAGGCTCTCCACCGAGCAGAGAGCCCAACGCGGGGCTCAATCCCAGGACCCTGGGACCACGACCAGAGCCAAAAGCAGAGGCTTTAACCCACTGAGCCACCCAGGCACCCAACAGTCTTTTTTAAAGACAGCACATGGAAAGGACTTGGAAGTCTGCCCTGGGTTCCAATACCACCCAGGTCACTGATCAGCTATGTGGCCCTAAAGAAGTTTTAACTTCTCTGAGCTCAGTTTCCTCACCCTTATACTCGAGATACTATAGCTAGCTTCCAAACTTGTAAAGATTAAAGAAAAGCACCTGATACACTATAGCCTCACAATAAATAATATTATTACTTGCAGAAGAAAGTCTCTCTCTGGCAAGAGGAGACAGAGCAGAGAGAAAAGTTAAAAGGAAGGAGTAAAGAGTCTACAAAAAGAAGTGAGGAAGAAGTTGGAATGGCTAGGAGCGGAACAAATCCTGTAGAGTCCCAGAAGTTACCAAAAAATTGTTTTAACTGAGGACTATTTCATTATAGTGAATCTTAGTTACAAGAATATTTAGCCCAGACCTGATGATTACAGCATTTCAGTCCTGTATGAGCTTATTTATAACGTTGTTAATATACAAAAATTCAAGATCAAAATTAGTTTTTCTAAAGATTTATTTTGTTAAAAATGCATTATCAAATAAATCATATACAACATATGTTTCTCTCGGTTATCTACAACTCAGAAAGTTGTCTGTCCTCTTATATTAAGGAGAAAACTGATAATTCCAACAAATGCAAAAAAAAAAAAAATCAACAACCAATAAAAACACAAACCAGGGGCACCTGGGTAGTTCAGTCAGTTAAGCGTCCGTCTGCCTTCAGCTCAGGTCATATCTCAGGGTCCTGGGACTGAGCCTGGGGCTTCCTGCCCAGTAGGGAGTCTGCTTCTCCCTCTTCCTCTGTCCCTGCTCATGTTCTCTCTCTCTCTCTCTCTTTCTCTCTCTCTCAAATAAATAAATATACTTTTAAACACACACACACACGCAAACCAGGACACCTAGCTGGCTCAGTTGGAGAAGCATACAACTCTTGATCTCGAGGTTGGGAATTCAAGCCTCAAGTGGGGTGTAGAGATTACCTAAATAAATAAAACTTAAAAAAAAAAATACAAACTAAGAACAGATGAAAACTTCCATAAATTGACAAAAGAAATCTACCAATAACTTTCAGTAAGTATCATATCTAATAGTGAAACACTGAAAGCATTCTCATTCAGGAAAAAGGTAAAAATGCCTATTATCATCACTGCTATTCAACTTTTGTGCTTGAGGGTCCAGGCATTGCAATAATACAAACAACAAAGTAAGTGGTATAAAGATTAGAAAGAAGCCTGGTCCATTAAGTCTTCTAATCAAAGTAGCCCAGTAAGTAAACGCTTTGATGCATCCTCTGCACTCCAAATATACACCAATAGATAAAATATTTTTTAAATATATTTTTAAGTGACTTGGGGCACCTGCCAGGCTCATTCGGTAGAACACATGACTCTTGATCTCAGGGTTGTAAGTTTGAGCCCACATTGGGTATAGAGATGACTTTAAAATTAAACCTTAAAAATAAATATACATATATACCTATATTTTTTAATGGCTTAAGCAGGCTCAAAAACAAGATAAAACTCCATTTGGATCAGAAACAAAACATATACACAAATATGTGAGCAGGGCTGAAGCTACAGGCTTGCCGGATGCTGGGAGCAGAAGCAGGTGCATACCTTCTGCAGGGCGACAGAGGTGGAGAAACAGGAGACATCTGAGCTAGACTCACCGCTTAAAGCCAAGGATGGGCTGAGCTGAAAGGAAGCTACAAAATATTGCTGCCAGTCTCTGCCTAGAGCTACGGTTTATATAATGCTCTAGGCCTAGAAAAGTGGGAAGAGAAAAACACAGCCTCATGACCAGGAACTGAACCAAGACATTCACACAGTCTGTGAATCGATCTGAAATAGCCCCAATGATCTCCAAGAGTAGGAAACCCCCAACCCACCACTATTGTATCTGATTTCTTGACTATGGTCCAAAAAGTTGATGGGAACACCTGAAGTATTACCAGAGAAGGGTGAGCACAGACATGAGGAAAACAAAATCAAAAGCACTCACACTCGAATGAATCTGTAAACAAAACTTCAAAAGACATAAAGAAATATAATGCTAAGAAAGATAGCCAACAAAAGCAACAATTCAAATATGAATTCATTCCAGATGAAGTTTAATTTTAGAGAACAGTCTGACAAAGATTTATTTTTTAAGTACATTTAGGGTGCCAGGATATAAATTTCTTTAATTATTGGGAATGCAAAACTGTACAGTCACTTCAGAAGGCAGCGAGGCAGTTTCTTATAAAGCTAAACATACACTTACTGTACAATCCAGCAAAAATGTTCCTATGTATTTACTGAAAAGAGTTGAAAACCTGTGTCCAAACAAAAACCTGAACCTGAATATTTAGACATTTTACTCATAATTGCCCAAAACTGGAAGTAACCAAAATGTCCTTCAACAGGTAAATGGATAGAGAAACTGGTATCAGAATACTATTTAACAATAAAAAGAAATGTTACCCTGGTGTTTATAGCAGCATTATAGTAACAGCCAAACTACGGAAAGAGTACAAATTTCCATCCACTGATGCGTGGATAAAGAAGATATGGTATATACACGGGAATAGCACTCAGCCATCAAAAAGAATGAAACCTTGCCATCTGCAATGACACGGATGAAGCTAGAGTGTATTACGCTATGCAAAAGAAGTCAGAGAAAGACGAGTACCATATGATTTCACTTATGTAATTTAAGAAACAAAATGGATGAACATATGGGGAGGGGGATAGAGAGAGAAACAAATCTTGAGATACTCTTCACTACAGAGAACAAACTGAGGGTTGACGAAGGAGGTGTGGGGGATGGGAAAGAGGGGTGATGGGTATTAAGGTGGGCACTTGGCATGATGACCACTGGGTGCCTTTTGTAAGTGATGAACCACTGAACTCTACTCCTGAAGCCAATATTGAACTGTATGTTAACTAGAATATTTATTTTAAGAAGAAAGAAATGAGCTATCAAGCCAAGAAAAGACACAGAGGAACCTTGAATGCATATCGCTAAGTGAAAGAGAACAGTCTGGAAGACTATAATACTGTATGATTTCCAACTGTATGTCATTCTGGAAAAGGCAAAACTATCAACACAGTAAAATAATCAGTAGTTATCGGAGCTCAGGGGGAGGGAGGAAGGAATGAAGAGAGGGAACACGGGATTTTTAGGGCAATGAAATGATTCTGACAGTGCGAGGACATTACATGAAATGTCACGTGCTGACATTAACGATGCAGGACATTTTGCATTTGTCAAAATCCACAAAACACAAAGGACACAAAGAGAAGCCTAATATATCCTATGACCTTAAATTAATAATAACATATCAACATTGATTCATCAGTTATAACAAAAGTGCTACACTAAAACAAGATGTTAATAACAGGAGAAACTGCACATGGAGAAGAAGGGGTATATACTCTCTACTATCTACCCATTTTGGTCATATTCAGTCACGTATATGATTTTTTTTTAAAGATTTTATTTATTTATTTGACAGACAGAGATTACAAGTAGGCAGAGAGGCAGGCAGAGAGAGGAGGAAGCAGGCTCCCTGCTGAGCAGAGAGCCCAATGTGGGGCTCGATCCCAGGACCCTGGGATCATGACCTGAGCTGAAGGCAGAGGCTTTAACCCACTGAGCCACCCAGGCACCCCACGTATATGATTTTTTTTAAAAAACCATGGATATTTGGGTATATACACAAAAGAATGGAAAGCAGGGACCTGAGCAGATATTTGAACACCCGTGTTCATAAGAGCATTATTCACAACAGACAAAAGATCAAAACAACCCACGTCCCATCTATCAGTATAGATGAATGAATGAACAAATGTGTACATACATGCAATGAAAGAGTATTTAGCAAAAGAAGGACATCCTAACAGATGCTACAATATAAATGAACTCCAAAGACATGCTAACTGAAAAAAGCCAGACAAAAGGACAAATATTGTATGATTCCACTTGGAATGAGGTACCCGGAGTAGTCACATTATAGAAACAGAAAGCAGAATGGCGGTTGCCAGGGGCTGACGGGAGGTGAGACTAAGGAGGCGGTGTTTAATGGATACAGAGTTTCAGGTGGAGAAGATTAAAAAGTTCTGGAGACGGAAAGTGTTGGTGGTTCCACAACAATGTGAAGGTACTTAACTCCGCAAATGTACATTTACAAGTGGCTAAAATGGTAAACTGTATGTCATGTATATTTTACAATTTAAAAAATGAGACCAGGTGCTAAAAAACTGGTTATCCAAATGCGGGGGCGGGGGGGGGGGGGAGGCCTCCTTCATTATACCACACAGAAATTCCACATGGAAAGCAAAACTTTAATTTAAATTCTTTTTTAATTTACATTACAAAATTACAATTGAAATCTATACCCAATGTGGTGCTCGAACTCACAACCCCAGATCAAGCGCTGCATGCTCTTCCGACTGAGCCAGCCAAGCACCACTTTTTTAATTTTGGAAGAAAATATAGAAATATAGAATTCATACCTGGAGTAGAGAAAATTTACTTAAACCAAACACACACAGGGGCGTCTGGGTGTCTCAGCTGGTTAAGTGCCTGATTTTGGCTCAGGTCATGATCCTGGGTCCTTGGATTGAGCCCTGCATCAGGCTCCCCGCTCAGCGGAGAGTCTGTTTGTCCTTCCTCGTCCATCTCCCTCTCCCTCTACCCCAACTCACACTTGCTCTCTCTCGCTCCCAAATAAATAAATCTCAAAAAAAAAAAAAAAGACACAATAGAAACTGTTTTTGAATTTAAGGGAATTTTTTTCATAAATATAACATTAAAATCTTAAACTTCCATACAAAGACTCTACCAACCATGGGGAAAGGCAAGCCTCAGACTAGCAGGACGCATCTGCAACACAAGAATCAGCATCCAAATAACACAACTGTCTGTTCCTCAGTGCATGAAGAATGAACAAGGTAATTTAAGTCTCCACAACTGAACATTACCTAGCAGTTTAAAAAAAAAAAAAAAAATTTAACCAGATCCACAAGTTCATGCTTAAATCTCCTGAATTAAAATATAAAATGTGCACCCTTGGCAATTCTGCTTCTTTCACTGACTGCGGAAATGTCTGAAATGGCAAAGAGCTTAAATGGCCTTTAATGAGGAGACGATTAAATAAACTATAGTACAATACACATACCACATAAGAGATCATGTTGTAGTCAAGAAAAATTGGGTAGATACCTATGTTCCAACATGGAAAGATCTCAGACATTTTGTTAGGGGGGAAATGTTGCGGAACAATGTACAGTTTCATGTCAATAACTCAGGGGTAGAGGGAGATTCTGCTTTTTTCTGAACTACCTATAAATAGATGAAAATGCAAAGGCCTGATAACCGCAATTTCTGTAGAAAAGGGAGTGGGCCAAGGGGACATTTATTCCAACTTTATTTTTTTAAGTGTGTGCTCATGAGCCATCCACAGCGCTGCAGTACACAGCCCCAAGAACTGTGCCGGAGACAACTCCAGGAGGTACATCTGCAGGGATGCTGCTAGGAAGGGCACTCCCTACAGGTGGGCGATACACATCCTGCCCAACTAGACACCACAGCCCTGATGCTTGTGTTACTAGAAGTAAATAAAGTGAGAGGGGTGGACTATAAACCAGCATGAGGGAATTTTCTGGGATGATGTAAATTTCTATATCCTGATTAGGAGAGTGGTTACAAAGCATATATACTTTTCAAAAACTCATCCAACCGTACACAGACATCTGGGCATGTTATTGTATGTCAACTGCACATTCATAAAGTAGATTTTAAAAAGGGACGCCAGGGTGGCTCAGTGGGTTAAGCCTCTGCCTTCCGCTCAGATCATGATCTCAGGGTTCTGGGATCGAGCACCACATCGGGCTCTGGGCTCAGTTCAGCGGGGAACCTGCTTCCCCCACTCTGCCTACCTCTCTGCCTACTCATGACTCTGTCTGTCAGAAATAAATAAATAAATAAATAATAAAAGAAACATAAATATACAGATAAATTACAGTATCACTGGGAGAACCTGGAATAAGGCACCTAAAATTACAGGACTAGGGTACCCCCAAACAAGAACTGATGGACTCCTGCTGGCTATACTCTGAAACTAAAGAGAAATTAACTTAGTTCTTCAAGGCTTACAGCACAAGATTAATCTATATTAATATTACCCTTATTTTTTATATGTGGACATGAGGGCCCTTAAAAGATTTCTATTAAAGTCATAATTTTTTTTAAATAAAGTCATAAAATAAAAGGTAACTTGGCATTCTACTGTTTTGTTTTGTTTTTTTATTTTTATTTTTTTTTTTAAGATTTTATTTAATTGACAGAGACCACAAGTAGGCAGAGAGACAGGCAGAGAGAGAGGGAAGAAGGCTCCCCGCTGAGCAGAGAGCCCAATGGAGGGCTCGATCCCAGGACCCTGGGATCATGACCTGAGCCGAAGGCAGAGGCTTTAACCCACTGAGCCACCCAGGCGCCCCTTGTTTTGTTTTTTTATTTTGATCTGTTTATTCATGAAAGGCAGAGAGAAAGAGGCAGAGGCAGGGCAGAGGGAGATGTGGGACTCAATTCCAGGACCCTGGAGCCAAATGCAGACATTCAACCGACTGAGCCACTTGGGCGCCATGTTGGTTCTAAGTCTAATTTTCTAAATAGAAAATCTGTCTCTCGTGCACAGTGGACACTCAAAAACCTTGCCAGCACACCTTTAACTACATAACCCTCTCCAAAGGTAATTCCACTTATGTATGATAAAAATCCTCATAGAACTCATAAAAGGTCAAGTTTTAATTTGGCAGACAAAGTAATCCAACAGGCACTGCAAGCCCAGGCACTGAAACAGCAGCTGGGAATTGGAGAGCCCAGAAATCCAGCCACGGCAGACAACAGGTAGAACTGCAACCCTTACAGGAGAGCAGAGATACATTCTCTTACTGCAGATGGAAGATCCAAGAACCAGGATAAAGGAGGAAAAATAATGTTGCCTAGACTAAAGTACTCTTCTTCCTCAAGTGACAGAAAAGAGAAGGGGCAGAACTGAATGATTTGAAGCAATGTTCCAAGGAGTAAGCTCCCACTGGCCAATATGCAATAAAGAGTGGCAGGGTGGTCACCACCTTAGCCACTGCTTTAAATCCCCAGACCTAGAAACCTGGGTTACCTTACATGATGAAGAAGAAGAAAGGGGCACCTGGGTGGCTCAGTCGTTAAGCATCTGCCTGCATCTCAGGTCATGATCCCAGGGTCCTGAGAGGGAGCCCCACATTGGGTTCCCTGCTCAGCGGGAAGCCTGTATCTCCCTCTCCCTTTGCCTGCTGCTCCCCCTGCTTATGCTGTCAGATTAATAAATAAAATCTTTTAAAATAGTAATAAAAGGGGGCACCTGGGTGGCTCAGTCATTAAGCATCCGCCTTCAGCTTAGGTCATGATCCCAGGGTCCTGGGATTGAGCGCGCCCCCCCCACCTGCTCCCTGCTCAGTGGGAAGCCTGCTTCTCCCTTCCCCACTCCACCTGCTTGTGTTGCCTCTCTCACGGTCTCTATCTGTCAAATAAATAAAATCTTTTTTTAAAAAAAAGGAGAAGAAGAAGAAAAGAAAGCATATTTCAGGAACAGAGGAAGTCCATCAGCCATCCCTAACACCAAAGTAATTAATACTGTTTCGTGTAAAATACAGCATAACCTTGCTTGGTTCATTCATTCATCCAATAACTATTTTTTGCCTCAGTGCTGCGGGCCAGGCACTGTTCTTGTCATTAGAGATTTAGCAGTGATAGCCACGGAGCTTAATTCTAGGAAGGAAAGAAGGGAACTTCTTTTCTCTTTCCAAATTTCTTCTTCCCTTCTAAATGTTAGGCAGAACTGCCTTCAAAACTCTCCCAAATTTCTCCCACAAGCTCCTCTGACTCTTCTGCTCTATCCCCAAACCAAGCAATTTTTGGCTCCAATCTCCCAACACTGGGAAAGGACCAAAAAAAAGACCTCAAGTGAATGAAGTCTGAGGTGAAATTCAATGCCACTTTGTATTCCACACGCAAACCTTCACTACCAAATTGTCAGCACCTACACAGCAAATTACCGTTGTGTTTTACACTATTTTGTGTCCCCAGTGCTGACCACGGTTCCCTAACCCAAGGCAGCTAATCAATAAACGTCTGCTAGAAATGCTAGAAGGTCTTCCTAATCCCAAGGCCTGGCACAGGAATTTAACAGCAAGCATTTTTTAGCTCCATCCTGCCTCCTCTCAGGACACCTTCCTTTCAAAGGTGACCTCGGTGCACAGGTTCACTGTTAGGCGCCTCGGTAGTGTTTGGGGGTGATGTGAAATACATTCCCTTCCCTCTGCCAGGGCCTAACTGCCTCACCTGCCCTCTGCCAGGACCTGCCTCCTGCGCCCCTTACAGCACCTAACGCACAGCCTCCCCCCAGCAAGCCGGGCTCCAGCAGCATCAGCCCGGCGCCGGCACCCCGGCCCCGCGCCCTACGGCCAAGGTGCGCTCGGGATCCCGGAGACCCCCTTCCCCGGCCCGGCGCTCAGAGCCCGGCAGCGCCGGCCCAGGGCTCCGCTCCAACCCCTCGGCTCGCCCCTCCAGGGCCGGGCGCGCGGCACCGTCTCCCCTCGCCGTGCGCGCGGTGCAGCGGCCCCGGCTCCCCGAGCCCCGTCCCCGCGGCTCCCGGCCCTGCACCCCCGCAGGCTCCAGAGGTCCCGGCGCTGCGCGGGCTCCTTCCCGCTCCTCGCCGGCGCGAGGCTACAGCACCCCGCTCCTCTCCCGCAGTCCACGGCCGCCGCCGCGAACCCCCACCCCACTCACTTCCCGGCCGGAGCTGGGGACGTCGAGAAGGTCTCGGACGGCCGCAGCCTCCGCAGCCTCCTCCGGCCCGGCCCCGGCGGCTGAGGTGGCGGCGGCGCCCGCTCAGGCCCCGGAGCCGCCCCCGCGGCGAACGTTCTCAGGCGCTCGGCTCGCGCCGTTTCCCCGCCCGGCACGCGCAGCAAGCCCGCCCCCGGCGCGAGGGCGCGAGGGCGCGAGGGCGCAGGGCGGGGCGGGCACGCGCCGCCTGCGGGAGCGCGCGTCCGGGGGCGGGGCTTCCGCCTCGCGGAGGAGGGGGCGGGCAAGCGAGCCGGCCGAGTTCCCTTCGAACCCCGCCCCCTGCAGACGAGCGGACCCGCCCCCCGCCCCCCACCCCCGCCCCAGCTCGCCAGCCGGCGTGCGGACGCGCGGGGGAAACCTGCCTCCATCGGGCTTGCCCCGCACGCTGGAGGTGGGCGGCGGAGGTGCGTTTCGATTCCACAGGTATGTGCCGGGTAGCTGGATACTCGGCGCGCCGTGACTGTAAGGTAAAGAATGCAAAGAACCACCCCATGAATCATTCATCCGCGCCTCGAGCAAGAGCTCTTACCCTGAGTGATTTTTCCAAATTTATTCAACTCAGCGAGGGTTTACTGAGCACCGACTCCGCGCCTAGCGCTGTACCAGGTGCTTTGTAGGTACACCGTCACGGTCACGGCCCCTGGTCTCGAGGTGCGCATAATTTAGTGCAAAAGCAGCCGTGTAAACAACCCGGTCTGGTGACCCATGCAAAACCAAGCCACATGGAGATGCTATGGGAGGGCAGAGGAGGAAGAGATTACTTCCACCTGGACCATGTGGTGGGGTTCTTGGAAGAGGTGGCATAGGTCTTCCACCCGGAAGGAAGAAAAAGAAAGACGTCCTAGGAGAATAAAAGGAGTGTATCCAAGGCTAGGTAAACAGCTTGGGTTCACCAACAGGTTCACCATCTCAGCCTCAGCTCTTGTGTTTTAATATTACCCATTTCTGATAGAATTCTTTCCAAACTGTGAAACGTAGGAGATGATTCGAAATTAAAGACAGCTATGGGTTTTGTTTGTTTGTTTGTTGTTGTTGTTGTTTTGCTTTTTGATGGTTCCAAGGATCATTTTTCTTACCACTACTTAAGGCTCAGATCAGCAGTCCTTTAAGGACAGTTGCTATGTGAGTGCCTGATGGAAGTCCCTAAGCCAAGAGCCCCCAAGCCAGTATGCTTTGCGTCTGGTTTTCACTGCTTTTTGGCACCTTATGGTAAGGCAGACCGTGCCACCTCCTGCTGCTGTCTGCCTGCCTGCTGCCTTGAGAACATCCTCTTCCTCCTCCTCTCATTTGCCTATTTTTAAACTCCTAGGGTGAAGGAAATTCTGCTAACCAACTTTGTTAAGTGAGGGTGAGCAGGTTCCTCAAAAAAGGGACATCACCTTCCACACGTGAATTTGGGGACTCTTTTACTTGCTTAGAAGACTTTTTCACAAGTGTGCAGAGTCTTGGCTGTGTTCTGAATATGTTAAGATACTCAGAATACAAGCAAGAGACATCTTGTTTATTCATTTACCACTTAGCAGGAACTATGTGGGAGGCTTTGAAAGGGTAAACATTGATCTTACCCTTTGGAGAAAAGATGTGTAAATGATGTAAAATAAATATGTCAATACTGTTTGCTGTATTTGCCCTATTGATTGAAACCAAAGTAATTTCAGTATGTGAGCTGGACTATAATAAACCTCTCTTGGAATTAACTACTCTAAGTACGTTTCTATTAGCATCTCTCCTTCGCCGTTCTGTACCTCATCACCTCCCACATCCTCAGAAAACTCCTTTCAAACATATTTCGATCATGCCCCAGCTCTCACTCCCAGAATTATCAACCATTCTTACCTTTTCCTTCACCATCTGCTGTGTTCAAGCTTTTCCTGTCCTCAAGAAAAAGAAACCCCTCTGTCCCTCTGCATTGTCTTCTAGGTACTGCTTGCTCCCTTTCTGTAGTTTCCTTCACAAACATCCTGAGAGCAGTTTGCACTCATTGCTGCCAACTCAGCAGCTTCTCCCTTGTCAGCCCACGGTTGTGTGACTTCTGTCCCCACCACATCACCGTGCCACTCAGTCATTAAGGGCTTGCTTGATCAGAAATGCCACAGGCTGTTTTTGAGTCTGTATCACAGAGCTTTTGGTGGCATCTGACGACACAAAGCACCCCAGTCTTTTTGAAACTCCCTTGGCCTTATGACATGACTTATTTCTTCATCCCTCTCACCCCTCCTGAGTCTCCTGGGTTCTGTTCTCAGCTTTCATTTCACCCCACACAATCTCCTGAAGCCATTCCATGTGCCTCCGCCTGCCACATAGGCCAGCAACTCCCAAGTTCATTATCTGGCTCAGACCACTCCTCTGAGCTCCACAGACACAAAAACCTGCTGGATTTCTCCACCTGGATGTCCTACAGTCACCCCGAGCTCGACAAGTGTAAAACTCTTTAGGATCACTGTCTACTCAGTTGCCCAGTTCAGAACTGGGGAAGTCATCCTTGGTTCCTTCCTTCCCATCCCTACCACACTCAACGACGCGGCTGATCCTTTTCATAAAGAACTCTAGAATCTGTCCCTCACCTAGATTGATGCAATAGCCTTTGATCTTATCCCTCTCCTGTGGTCTCATTCCTTCCATTCCATATTCCATACTGCATGTCAGGAAAAAACTTTCCAGAATGTGCTGCCTGTATAGGTTGCTACTCAGCCTGGCAGGCAACACCTTCCATTTATCTAGCTCCTGTCTGTCTCCCCACTCCCTCTTTTGTCACTTCCCACACACATCCCATCCAAACTTCTGGAATGTTCCTACTTTCCCTTGCCTCGACAGCTTTGTGCTTATTTCTCTCTGGGTTTGGAGTGTCATTTGAGTACAAGCAAAGAATGTCCAACATTGGTGTAGCTGAAGTTCCACATATAATGAAACTTTCTGGAAATAAGAAAAAGTGAACCAACATAATGAAAGAACCCCTGTGTACCTGGGGAAATCATCACAAAGCAGTCAATTCTAAGAGCCAGCCTCTTCAAACTATTAGATAAAAATAAGAGTTGCCAAAGCCTCCGTGCAAAAAGCTCAAATTACTTAAAAGGGTAAGGACATGAGGCTGCAGTACATTAAATTCTGCAAATTCTGCAAATTCTTTGTCCCTTCATTTGATCCATGTTGACCCAAGTAAATTGCTTGACCAAAGAATGTGTGATGTATATGGGACTTCCAGGCCTAGGTCATAAGGAGTCTGAAGAATCCACCTGCATCTTCGAGAACACGTGCTCTTGAGGTCCTGAGCCACAGTATGAAATATCTAACTCCTTGGGCACCTGGGTGACACAGTCGGTTAAGCATCCGACTCTTGGTTTCGGCTCAGGTCATGATCTCGGGGTCCTGGGATGGAGCTCCACATCCAGTTCTGTGCTCAGCGTGGAGTCAGCTTGTGATTCTCTCTCCCCCTCCCCCTGCCCCTCTTACTCATGCAGTCTGTCTCTCTCTAAAATAAATAAACCTTTTAAAAAAAAAATCTGACTCCCATGGAGAGGCTCTGAGATGGCATAGAGAGGGAGAGAGGGAGAGAGGCTAGACGGCCCTAGCCAATGTGAGTGAGGCCATCACGAATGTCCTATATTGGTTCAGCCGTCAGCTGGGTACCACTGAGTGACCCCAGTGGAAGCGATGTGGAACAGAAGAATAATCCACCCAGACCCCCCTAAATTCCTGACCCCAAAGATTGTGAAATTACAATCAAAATAGTTCTCTCCTTAAGCCATTACTTTTTTTTTTGGTAAAATTTATTTATTTATTTATTTATTTGACAGAGATAGATCACAAGTAGTCAGGCAGACGGGGGGTGGGGGGGAGCAGGCTCCCCACTGAGCAGAGAACCCGATGCGATCCCAGGACCCTGGGATCATGACCTGAGCCGAAGGCAGAGGCTTTAACCCAGTGAGCCACCCAGGCGCCCCAAGCCATTACTTTTCACGGTGGATGGTTTGTTACCGAATCTGGTAACTGACGTCAGACTTCTCAAGAGCAAAGCAAGGCAATAGTGATGCAGCATTTTCTAAAAACTTAAGCAAAGAAAATGCAAGCTACGGGATTTTGTATCCACCCCCATCCATGCTGGTTTTCAAGCACTGAACTCTATAGAGAGAGGGAAAAAAAAAAAAACCTCTTTTTAAAATGCAAGAACTCAAAGAATAGTATGCACATAAGCCCATCCTAAGTATTTGCTGAAGCAGGGGTCAGCACATTTTCTCTAAAGCATCAGATAGCAAGTGTGTGGGGTTTACAAGTCTAATATTCAACGCTGCCGTTGAAGCACAAAAGCCTCCATAGATACACACAAAGAAGTGAGTGTCGCTATGTTCCAAATAAGTTGGATTTACAAAGATAGGCAGCCAGGGTCGCTGGGGTGGCTCAGTTGGTGAAGCATCTGACTTGGTTTTGGCTCAAGTTGTGATCTCAGGGTCATGAAGTCAAGCCCCACATTGGTCCCTGCTCAGCAGGGAGTCTGCTTCTGTCCCACTCTCTCTGGTTCATTCTCTCTCTCTCTCTCTCCCTAAAATAAACAAATAAAATCTTAAAAAAAAAACTTGAATTGACCTGTAGGTTGCAGTTTGTCACTCTTATACCAGAGAAAAGAAACAGAGAAAGTTATTTCTCCCAAAAAACACAAGGCCCCTATGATTTAAGAAAATAACATACTGTGACCAAATAGGGTGTTCTATTAGTCTGCTAGAACTACCATAACAAAGTACCATAGATTGACCTGAAGAATAGAAATTTATTTCCTCAGAGTTCTGGAGGCTGAAAGTCCACTATGAAAGTGCCAGAAGGATGGAGTGTCTGGGTGACTCAGTCACTAAGCATCTGCCTTCAGATCAGGTCATGACCCCAAGGTCCTGGGCTTGAGCCCCGCATCCAGCTCCCTGCTCGGGAAGGGAAGACTGCTTCTCCCTCTCCCACTCCCCCTGCTTGTGTTTCTTCTCACTGTGTCTCTCTGTGTCAAATAAAAAATAAATAAATAAATAAATCTTTGAGGGGGGGGGAGAAAAAGAAAGTGCCAGAAGGATTGGTTTCTTCTGAGGCCTGTCTCCTTGACTTGTAGATAGCCTTCTCCTCCCTGTGTCTTCACTGTATACTGTGAGTAACTGTCCTAAAGGTACCAGTCATAGTGAAGTAAGGCCCACACTAATAACCTCATTTTATTTTTTTTATTTTTCTTTACTTATTTATTAGTAATCTCTACACCCAATGTGGGACTCAAACTCACAATCCCAAGATCAAGAGTTGAGTACTCCTCTGACTGAGCTGGTCAGGCACCCCCTGATGACCTCATTTGAATTTAAGTACCTCTTTTAAGACAATATCGTCACATTCAGTACTGATTAGGACTTCAACAATCTAATATAAAGGCTAAAACTATAAAACTCTTAAAAGAAAACGTAGGTATAAATCTTTGTTACCTTGGCAAAGCCTCCTTAGCTGCACACCACAAGCACAAATGACAAAAGAAAAAGTAGATAAATTTGACTTTATCAAAATTAAATACCTTTGTGCATCAAAGGACACTATAATAAGATGCAAAGATGTTTCTTTGCATTTTTTCCAAGAAGATATATACATCTGATCGATAAACACGTGTAAAGATGTTCAACATAATTAGCTCTCGGTGGGACGTAAGTCAAAAGCATGAGGTACCACTTCACCCCCACTGGGATGGCTCCCATCAAAATCACAGACAATAGCACGTCTTGGTGAGAATGTGAAGAAATTAGAACCTTGAAACATAGCTGGTGGGAATGTAAAAAGGTGTGACTGTTTCAGAAAACAGCTTGGCAGTCCTCGGATTGTTAAATATAACATTACAGGGCCTCACGATTCTATTTCTAGGTGTATACCCCAAGAGACTTGCAAATAGACACCCACACTACAACCTATACACAAATCTTCACAGTCTTAGTCATAACAGTTAAAAAGTGAACATGACCCCAAACTCCATCACCTGATGAATGGATAAACAAAATGTGGTACATCCATCCATATAATGGAATAGTATTTAGTAATAAAAAGGAACAGAGCCGGGGTGCCTGGGAGGCTCAGTAGGTTAAGCCGCTGCCTTCAACTCAGGTCACGATCTCAGCGTCCTAGGATCGAGCCCCGCCTCAGGCTCTCTGCTCAGGGGGAGTCTGCTTCCTCCTCCTCTCTCTCTCTGCCTGCCTCTCTGCCTACTTGGGATCTCTGTCTGTCAAATAAATAAACAAAATCTTTAAAAAAAGAACAGAGCCAGGGTGCCTGGGTGGCTCAGTCAGTTAAGCATCCAACTCTTGATTTCTGTTCAAGTTGTGATCTCAGGCTTGTGAGATTGAACCCAGCTTGGGCTCTGTGCTGGGCATGGAGCCTGCTTAGGATTCTCTCTCTCTCTCCCTCTTCTTCTCCTACTCCCTCTCCCACCCACACCACCCCACCCACACATGCATGCTCTCTTTCTCTTAAAAAACAAACAAACAAACAAAAACAGAATTGAGCATATGTTATAACATGGAGGGAAGCAGGTTCCCTGCAGAGAGCCCAAATCGGGGCCCAATCCCAGGACCCCGGGACCATGACCTGAGCCGAAGGCAGAAGCCCTAACCCACTGAGCCACCCAGGTGCCCCTGAATGTTACACTTTAAATGGATGAATTGAAAGGTATGTGAGGGGTACCTGGGTGGCTCAGTGGGTTAAAGCCTCTGCCTTCAGCTCAGGTCATGATCCCAGGGTTCTGCGATCGAGCCTGGCCTCAGGGTCTCTGCTCAGTGGGGAGCCTGCTTCCTCCTCTCTCTCTCTCTGCCTGCCTCTTTGCCTACTTGTGATCTCTGTTTGTCAAATAAATAAATAAATCTAAAAATAATAATCATTTAAAAAAAGAAATGTATCTGAATTATGTCTCAGTAAATCTGATAAGACAATCCTCAAAGACAAAAGTATACTTGGAAGAGACATCCTCTGGTTTTTGTTAAGAGTTCAACATCGTTAAGATGACAGTTTTCCTTATATTAACTTATAAATTCAGTAAGATTCTCCCAAAATGGAGAAAAGTTTTTTTTTCTTGTTTTCTGAAGCTAGACAAATTGATCCCAAAGTTCTTGTGGAAGAACAAGCACTTGGGAGCAGCTGGTAGAACACTCAAAGGACATATGAGAGAAGACCAACTCTACTACGGAGCCTCTTGGCTGAAAACGGTGTGATTCTGGCACATGAATAGGCAGACCAGTGAAACCGAGTGGAAGGTGCAGAAGTCAGTCCAACTACATGTGAATTCTAGCATATGAGAAGCAGTCAAATGACTGAGACAAAGAAGGACTTTTTATTACGGTGTTGGGACGACCATCCAGCCACACACAGCCTCACTCTCTTGGTGAGCTTATGGAGATCAAGCATTACTAGAGGGAATGGGAAATAGTACAACCCCTTTGGAGGGGAGTTTGCCAATATCTAACATGCATTAGTCTGTGCATTTCCCTTTCTTTTTTTTTTTTTAATGTTTATTTATGAGAGATAGAGAGAGAGAATGATGGGAGAAGGAGGGAGGGGCCGAGGAGAGGGAGAGAGTCTTAAGCAGTCTCCATGCTGAGTGTGGGGCCAGACGAGGGGCTCAATCTCATGACCCTGAGATCACAACCTGAGCCAAAACCAAGAGTCAGATGCTTAACTGACTGCACCACGCAGATGCCTCTGTGCATTCAACTTTCAACCTAGTACTCCAACTTGTAGGAATTAACTCTAAAGATATCTCCAGAAATAATATGTTCACCTGCATAGGTATGCTTCTTCACTGTACCATTGCTCATAAATACAGAATATCGGAAGCTACCTAAATGCCTGAACAGAGAGGACTGGTTGAGTAAACTTACAATGGACTCCTAGGAAGCAATAAAAAGGAATGAGGAATATCTTTATGAACTGATTCGTAGTAATTTCCAGGGTATATTATTAAGGTCTTTTTAAAATATATTTTATTTATTTATTTGACAGAGAGAGAGAGAGATCACAAGTAGACAGAGAGGCAGGCAGAGAGAGAGGAGGAAGCAGGCTCCCCGTGGAGCAGAGAGCCCGATGCGGGGCTTGATCCCAGGACCCTGAGATCACTTGAGCCGAAGGCAGCGGCTTTAACCCACTGAGCCACCCAGGTGCCCTATTAAGGTCTTTTTAAATTTTTATTTTATTATTATTTTTTAAGATTTTTGTTTATTTATTTGTTGAAGAGAGAAAGAGAGCACAAGCAGGAAGAGCAGCAGACACAGGGGAAAGCAGGCTCCCCACTAAACAGAACTCTGATCCCAGGAACCTGAGATCATGACCTGAACCGAAGGCAGACGATTAACCGACTAAGCCACCCAGGCACCCCATATTATTAAATTTTAAAAGCAAAGTGCAAAAGCAAATGTATAGTATGCTACCTTTTGTGTAGTAAAGATAATAAATTAGAAAATAGGGGTACGTGGGTGGCTCAGTGGGTTAAAGCCTCTGCCTTCGGCTCAGGTCATGATCCCAGGGTCCTGGGATCGAGCCCCACATTGGGCTCTCTGCTCAGTTGGGAGTCTGCTTCCCCCCTCTCTCTGCCTGCCACTCTGCCTACGTGTGATCTCTGTCTATCAAATAAATAAATAAAATCTTTTTAAAAAATAACAAATAAATAAATTAGAAAATAAAATGGAATTGATTCTTTTAGTAAAAGATCGTCACAAGGACAATAAACCAGAAAACAATAAAATTGGTTGCTGGGTGCCTGGGTGGTCAGTCGTTAAGCAGCTGCCCTGGGCTCAGGTCATGATCCCAGGGTTCTGGGATCGAGGCCCACATCGGGCTCCCTGCTAGGTGGGAAGCCTGCTTCTCCCTCTCCTGCTCCCCCTGCTTGTGTTCTCTCTCTCTGTGTCTCTCTCTGTCAAATAAATAAATAAAACCTTAAAAAAAAAATTGGTTGCTTGTAAGGGATTGGGTAAAGGAATAGGCAGAAAGGATACAAGAGGGAGAGACAATTTTGGGGATATCTTTTGGGATAGTTTTGGCTTCAGGAAACATGTTAATGTCACATACATTCAAAAGTAAAATTAAGGGCCACCTGGTTGGCTCAACTGGAGGCGCATGCAACTCTTGATCTCAGGGTTGTGAGTTTGAGCCCCCTGTGGAGATTACTTAAATAATAAAACTTTTAAAACTCATCATAAGAATAAAATTAAATAAAACTAAATCAACAAACATAAGAAAAAGTTAAAAACCTGTAACTAGATGCAAATAGAAACAAATACACCCAATTGTGCTTCAGGTGCGTGACATAACCACATGAAGAGGAAGAAAGAAGTAAACCAAGAAATTTCTTGTAGAGTACTTAGATCCACCTCCAGTTGAATACAGATTACAAGCTGGAAAAAAAAGAATACCAGGAAAAGACAAAACACAGCGACCAATAAACATTTAAAATATTATCTTTATTGCTAAGATTTATAAGTTAAAATAGCAAAATCTTTGATATTTAATATCCAGTGTTAAAGAGTTTTTTGAAGAAATATAAATTATAGGACCTTTCTGAAAAGTGATTTGGAAATATATCTATCTTTTTTTAAATGTTTATTTATTTGACAGAAAGAGAGAGATCACAAGTAGGCAGAGACAGACAGAGAGAGATGGGGAAGCAGGCTCCCTGCTGAGCAGAGAGCCCGATGTGGGGCTCGATCTCAGGACCCTGGGATCATGACCTGAGCCGAAGGCAGAGGCTTTAACCCACTGAGCCACCCAGGCACCCCTATCATTTTTTTTTTAATGTTGATATCCTTTGACCCAGAAATACAAATTCTTGCTGTCTCTTTGACAAAAACACTCAGCAATGTGTAATTAAATTTATGCATTTGGATATCTTACCAGAATTACTTCTAAAACTGAAATTGAAAAAAAAAAAAAAAACAACAGGCATAAGACGTCAATTGAATTACAAGATATCCATTAGATAGATGGAAGATGTCACCACCATGAAAATGATAGTGTAAAAGAATGTTTCGTGTCCTGGGAAAGTATAAAATGGTATGTGTAGTACAATTCTGATTTTGCTGAATAATATTTGTGAGAGACAAACCACCCCTAGTGGAAAAGGTTCAAAAATATAAGCAGACATTTTATAGGAGGGTAAACACATATGGCAAGTCAATGCACGGAAAGATCCTCAAGTTCATTAGTATTCAGGAAAATGCAAATTATTACTACTATGTTATAAATCTACTAGAAAGGCAAAAGTTTTAAAGTCTGACAATTCCAGGGACACCTGGGTGGCTCAATCTGTTGGGTATCTGCCTTCAACTCAGGCTCAGGTCATCATCCTAGGATCCTGGGATTGAGCCCCACGACTGTTTCCCAGCTCAGCGGGGAGCCTGCTTCTCCCTCCCCCTCTGCCTGCTGCTTCCTCGGCTTGTGCTCTATCTCTGTCAAATAAATAAATAAAATCTTAAAAAAAAAAAAAAAAGTCTGACAATTCCAAATATCGGACAGGAGGCTGATCAGATGGAAACATTCTTTATAGCCAAAGATTTCACCCCAAAGACACTCTTGACACATGCACCAGAATGACAAAATACTGAGAACAATTCAAGTGACTAGCAAGAAACGAACAAACACATAAATTATGTGCAACTCGACAACGGAAGTACTGGATAGCAGTCACAAGGGAAAAACTCCAGCGACACAACCCAGTGTGGATAAAGTGAACCCATGTGTTTTTTTGAATGAAAAAAGCAAGAGACATATGATGAGAGCATGATAACATTTTTATAAAGCTTAAACTCAAGTAAACCCAAACAATTTATAAAATCACTTTTTTTTTTAAAGATTTTATTTATTTGATAGACAGAGATCACAAGTAGGCAGAGAGGCAGGCAGAGAGAGAGGAGGAAGCAGGCTCCCAACTGAGCAGAGAGCCCAATGTGGGGCTCGATCCCAGGACCCTGGGATCATGACCTGAGCCGAAGGCAGAGGCTTTAACCCACTGAGCCACCCAGGTACCCCTAAAATTACTTTTATAAAGCAAAGGAATAATAAACCCAGACTTGGAGAAAATAGTTACCTCAAGGGAGGCAAGCTGGGAGAGCCATTAGATAAATGACAATTATTATCAATTATTCATATTGCTCGGCTTCTTGGTGTTTGTGTTAAAAGAGATAGAGGGAAAGAGTATTATAGGGGTGTGTGTGTGTGCATGTGTGTTGTGTTTCCTGAAGAAAAAACTGGAAGAATAAAAACCAAATAGTAGCAGAGATTATCTCTGGGGGGTAGGATTAGGAGTGCTTTTAATTTTCTTTGTATTTGTTTATATTTTCCAATGGTCTTAAACGAATATGCACTTTTTTGAAGAAGGGAGAATTTTATTTTATTTATCTTTTTACTTTGTTTTATATTTATTTGACAGAGATCACAAGTAGGCAGAAAGGCAGACAAATGGTGGGGGCGAGGTGGGGAGAGAGCAGGCTCCCTGCTGAGCAGAGAGCCCAATGTGGGGCTCAATCCCAGGACCCTGAGATCATGACCTGAGCCGAAGGCAGAGGCTTAACCCACTGAGCCACCCAGGTGCCCCAAATGTGCACTTTTTTGAAAACAGGAAAAAATATGTTTCAAAATCTATCTTTAGAGCCTGTCCCATTTGCATGCTGCAGTCTGAACATCCAAGTCTTAGTTTCCACGGTAATAAATGATCCGAGGAAAAGGTACACAGCGGAATCCCCAAGGTCATCTGTGACACCAAGTTTGGCCAGGTAGTGAGCTCACGGTGGGGGAAATAAAGCTGCAGAAGGATGTTAGCGAGCTGCGTGGTAGGGCAGACACCTTCCAGCTGAGAGTCCGTGTGGGCAACAAGGAGGTAACAACATCTCAAGGAAAAGAATTTAATGAACCTGAAAACCATTTCTTGAAGTTACGAATCCACTGCCCTGCCCTGCCCTTTACCCCCTGACAAAAATCCCTGATAACGTGTAGATAAGAATACTGGAAACAAAATATCACAATCCCATCCTTGTATCAAATGATAGGAAACTGTCACCATAATGTGTGTCATTCTGTTCTCTGGCACTTACGGAGGGTACCACGGGACTGGAAAGAGTTCAACAGAGAGTAATTAAAACGGCAGGCGGAAAGAGTGCTCTTCACATGACGACAAGCAAAAAAACCGAACACTGGCCTGCAGAGGAAGACCAGAGCTTAAAGGTGATATGCCAAAGGCATACAGAGTCGGAAAGATGCAGTCGCCGAATCTTCTGGGCCAGCAGTCAGGGGTGGCTGATGGTAGCTGAGAGAGGCAAATTTGGAAGAGATTAATAGGAACTGCTACTTTGCATGGTGGGTAGCAATGTGGAAATCTGTCCTCCCTCCCACAGAGGCTGAATCATTGGTTCTCAGTCTTCACCACACATGCAGTGAAGATGGCCCAGGAGACCCACCGGGAGGCTGGAAGGGACAAGACCACCAGGAAGAGAGACGGTACTGAGACCGTGGTAATCTCGCGCTCCGTAAGGTCTCGTGAGGTCTGAGAGTCTGGGACGGATTGCACGGAAAACCTGACAAATGAAACCTTGTGAGATGTACATTACAGTCAGCAGGTTTGCTTTTCAACAGAACTGTCCTTGGGCGTCATGCTGGGGATTGTACTGAGCCACCCACTGGGGTATTTCCCATGTGCCAGTGGTCACAGGAAGAGCTCCCATTCCGCCATGCTGTAGAAAGCTTGGGAGGCCGGAGCCTAAATGATACACTAAAGATCCTCAATAATTCCCCCAGGAGGGGCACGTGGGTGGCTCAGACGGTTAAGCATCTATCCGACTCTCGGTTCGGCTTAGGTCATGGTCTCCAGGGCCTGAGATCAAGCCCCACATTGGGCTCCACACACAGCACAGATTCTTCTTGCCCCTCTCCCTGTGCTTTTCCCCCTCCCTCTCGCGCATAAGTAAATAAAATTTATTAAAAAAAGAAAAAAAAGAATTCCCCCAGGAAGGCAACCCAGAGGCCACAGCATCAATGGAAGGTAAATCCTAGGTTTCGAGGATTTACCAAAGGCTAATTTTTTATGTGGTGTTTTCAGACACCTCAAAAGATCAACAATTTCTGTATTGACTAAACTTTCTAAAGTGGCTCAGATTTGTAAATCCAGCTGTTCTCAATCTGGCTGCCTACCAATCACCTGGTATATTTTTTTAAAAATCCCTCCATCTATGTGTTGTAATGGGCACTGGGTATTATATAAGACTGGTGAGTCACAGACCTGTACCCCTGAAACAAATAATACATTATATGATCATTAATTGAATTAAAATCAATCAATTAATCAATTAATTAATTAAAAAAGAAATGCCTCTGTCTCAGGCCCACCCTAAATGAACTGGATTTTTCTCAAGTGCCTGCAAACGATAAGAATGTGTAGCTGAAAGGGAGAACCACTGAGCTTCTCCATTTGTCCAAGTTAATTATTTGAAGAGGTTCTGATCATAGGAAGAGGGCAAAGGGCACTTGCGGACCAGCTCAGTGGAAGGAGGAAGACAACTGTGCTGGCGCGCTAGTGCCCACACGGGCCCGAGTGCCCTTCCCCCACACTGCCGGCCGCTCCCTCGTGGGTGACGGGGGCTTTATATGCCAGAAGGTCCCCAGACAGCCTTGGACATTGGAATAAAAGTTTTTCGGGTCCCTGTTACCGTGTAGCGAAGAAAGAGAAGAGAACTACGCATGCCCAGTGCCCTTCTGAGCCCCACTTCTGGGCCCCTCTCTAGAACCAGAAAGATGGACGCCCGAGCCCAGCAGGCCCCGGCACAAGAAAGTGCTTCCTTGTTACCCGTGCCGAGCTGTTCTGCCTTTTCTCGAGTCTCAGCATTCGCTGCTTCCTTGACTTGCGGTTAGCCTCTCCTGCTCCATGCCTCAGCACATTCGTGTTCCTCGTCTCAGCATTTCAGAGCTCAGCCTGTGGCAGCCCTCGGCGCCTTGTTCCCCACCGTGGATTCTTCCAGGGCCTGGGTCACCCCTGCTGAGCGCTTCTCTGGGCCTCCACAGGGGCCTCTGTGGCTTCATCTCATGTCCTATGAAGGGTGCTTCCAGTATGCGCTAGAACCATGGTGTGCCTAGAAAAGTTCCTCCTTTTTCTCTCACTGGGATGTTTCCATCTGTTGCAGAGACGCAGGAGTGGCAGAGCCCAAACGCAGAAAGGAAAAGAGTCACCTGTTGGAACTGAGGAGCAGGGACAGCTGTAGCAAACCGAGTGGAACCCCGGGAAGGCCAACTCCCTCCCTCCAGGCCAGCGGCATCATCCCAGCCGCGCCCCCAGAGCTCTGGGCTCCCCCTTGGGGACGGGGCAGCTTTCCACCTCCTCTACTTCTCCCTTCTTTAACTGCCCCAAATCCAAAACCACTTCACTGTCGGGTGAGGGAAAACTCCAGAAACAAACTTCACCCACAGAGGCCATCTCAGGTACCGAGATGACCCACTGGGTCCAGTTTGATTTGTTGAGGCTTTTAAATGCACATCTGTCCTCTACTTATCTCCCCAAACTTTTTTGTTTCCGCCTCCGGATCTGATTATCTCTACCACACATCGAGGGCTCATTTCCTACCCCATTCATTGGACTCCAGACCTTTCCAGACACTAATACTAGATCATCTTCTATTGTCCCCACCAATATCCATCCATACCCTGTTTCTAGATCAAACTCGAACTCCACCTTCTCCAAAGAGCCAGTGTATTAGATCCAGTCTCCCTGCATTCTGACCACTTCTGTGTTGTATCCCCTACACGGTCAGGCCCAATGGCCGTGTTCTGATTTTTGCCTTGGTTGACATGTTGATTAGTAAGTAGTTCGGGCTTTCTCATATGTGCCCATTCTGCTTCCTCAACTAGATTTCAAGTTCCTCAAAACCCAGGACTCATGGTCAGAACATGTGATGAGAGCCGTGGCCATAAGAGATGAGAGGGAGGCCTTGGGCTTGGGTTGGGCCTCAAAGGGTCTGCACCTGGCTGGGATGCAGGTGTTAAGTGTAATTATGATGGAGGAGACTATATTCTGTTCGTAGACTAACATAGCTTAAACCGCATTCCCACCAGTCAGCATCCTTTCGTGGCTCCTCAGAACTCTGGAAAAGTCATGGACCTGAGGAGATTGAGAACCTGTGTAGTACTTGGGTGTTTGGTGAGAAACATCAAGGAGGAGCTCCATGCCAGCGCCACACAAACTACCATACCTTGTGCTGTGTTTCTAGAACTTTCTTACTATCAGTTCATATTTAATGAACAATTACTGTGTGCCTGGCTCAGTCAGTAGAGCATGAGACTCTTAATGAACAATTACTGTGTACTAGGCTATCAATAGAATAGAAGGTCTAAAAGACAGACCTAGAAATTTCTGCTTAAAGAAGCTTACAGACTTTCCTCAGGTACACAGGAAGATGGCGGACATTCAGGCTGAGCATGTGTACCAGAAACAGCTGACCAGCTTCCAACATAAGAAGAGGGGCCTGTTTGGAGAAACTGGCAAAGAGAAGGTCCTGCGATACTAAAGAAACATCAGTCTGGGCATTGAGATGCCGATGGAGGCCACGGAGGACACCTGTACTGACAAGTAATGGCCCTTTACTGATCGTGTCTCCATCTGAAGACAGATCCCGTCTGGGGGGGGTGACCAAGATGAAGACACAAAGGCCCATTTTCACCCCCTGAGACTACCTCCACCACAACCTAAAGTACAGCTACTTCGAGAAATGCCACAAGAACATATCCATGCACCTGTGCCCCCCTTCCCCGTTTCAGGGACATCCATCCAACATTGTCACCGCGGGTGTGTGCCAGCCCTTGAGCGAGACTGTGCTCTTCAGTGTGCTGAACATCACCAAGGCCACTGGCAACAAGAAGCCAGAAGCTCTGAGATTAGACATCTGCCCATCCATCCCCCCAAAGAAAAAAGTTATGTTCCTAGTCAAAAAAAAAAAAAAAAAAAAAAGAAAAGAAAAGAAAGAAACAGTAGCAGCTTACAGATGGCCAGTGAATTATACAGAAATGACCATTTTAAAGACAGACTATGTTGGGCGCCTGGGTGGCTCAGTGGGTTAAGCCTCTGCCTTTGGCTCAGGTCATGATCTCAGTGTCCTGGGATCGAGTCCCGTATTGGGCTCTCTGCTCAGCTTCCCCCTCTCTCTCTGCCTGCCCCTCTGCCTACTTGTGATTTCACTTGGGGAGCCCAAAGAAGAAGACTCATTGAGTCTAGAGGCATGGTGTGGCTGACTGGAACAGTCATGGTCCCCAGGGAGTCATGCCTCATGATACCCATGCCCTTGGGTGTTGCCTTCCCCCGTCAACTCTGACTTGGCCTCGTGACTTGTCCAGTGGGACAAACGACACACATACACAAGCAGAGGCTTGCACAGTAGGACTTGCTCTCGTTGCCAGGTAAGGAAGCCAGTCTGGCCTAGAGAAGAGCCCAAGTGCAGGAAAACAGAGACAGTCTCGCTGTTGGTCGGCACCCACTGCCAGACGCGGGGGAAAGCCGTCTTGGACACTCCGGTCCCGTTGACCTTGCAGTTATCGTGCAGCCTTAAGAATGCGCCCTAGTAAAACCGACCGAGGAGCTTCCCAGCTGGTGCACAAACATGAGAGAAACGGTAATACTGTTTTAAGACTCCAAGTTTGGAGTGATTGGTTATGCACTAATGGATAGCGTACAGAACTAAGGTAGCACCATAACAAAAGCACAGACATGCAGTATTGGCCTTGGATTGTGTGGCAAAGGGAGGCTGGAGGTCTCAGGGGAAATTTACTGAAGGAAAAGGCAGCCACCTGTGTCCTCTAGCAGTGAAACAGGGAGTGGTGACAGTCGTCCCACAAAGCTGTCCGCAGCAGCAAATTAGAAGGTAGAAAACTTCCCTAATAAGCTTATGAATCTGGCTCAAGGAATTTTCTGGCAGAATGTTAAAAGTGTAAATTGTCTTTTTTTTTTTTTTTTAGAGGCTTTTGCTCTAAGAGACTAGAAGGAGGAATTGTTCAGTGTCCCATAGGAATTTGGAAGAGGGGGGGGTACTGGCTTCCAAAATAACATGTTTCAGGTGCCTGGGTGGCTCCCCCAGTTGAGCATCTGATCCCTGCTTCAGCCCAGGTCAGGATCTCAGGGTCGTGGTAATGAGATGAGCCTCAAGGGTTCCTGACCCAGCATGGAGTCTGCCTGCCATTCCTCTCTTACTTCTCCTTCTGCCCCTCCCCCTGCTCACTCTTGCATGCTCTCTCTCTCTCTCTTAAATAATAGTAATAATAATAATAAATGAAATAAAGTGTTGTGTATTTCCAGTCTCTCTAACCCACAAGTTTCCAAGAAAGACATGGCTTCAAGGTAGAGACCAAATCAAGTTTGAGGCTGTGACTCTTTGTTAAGACCTCAAAAAGAGGGCACCTGGGTGGCTCGGTGGGTTGGGCCTCGGCCTTCGGCTCAGGTCATAATCTCAGGGTCCTGGGATCGAGCCCCCCATTGGGCTCTCTGCTCAGCACAGAGGCTGCTTCCCCTCTCTCTCTCTCTGCCTGCCCCTCTGCCTACTTGTGATCTCTGTCTGTCAAATAAATAAATAAAATCTTTAAAAAAAAAAAAAAAACCTCAGAAAGGTACGAGGTGGTGCCCAGTAGCCCTCCCCAGATCCAAGAATCATAAGCTCGAAGCCCCATAGCTCTCCAACATGGTGCCCAAAGTGAAGAGAGAACCATCTCCAAATTAATTGCAGGAATGGCTTTTGTCTAACCAAGCAGACTCTTTTCTGGGGGGGTCGTTGGACGGGGGGTTCTACTGCAGAAAGCAGGATAAGGGCTCCTCATCTGCAGGCACAGCTCTTCCTGACCAGGAGGAGTATCTCAGAAGGCAGAGCCCAAGCCCTGACCGCAAACAAAGAAGCACCGAGAACAATGGACAGAGGGGTCAGTCCCAGCAGCTCACAGCCGCCCCCCCCCGCCCCAGGGCAGGAGCACGCTTACCTCCAAAGCAGAGAGCCTTGACCGCCCAGCTCCTGCTCTTTTCAGAACTGCCCCATGACTGTGTGTCTCCTGCTGCAGCCGCTTTGGAGGTGAGTACTTACAAGGTCATCCTGCCCCCTCTCACCATCGCTTGCTGGGTGTCTGGAGAAGAGGAGGTGGTTTATCATTCAAGCTCACAGTCCTCAGACCAAGAGCTGCAGAGGCATGGCACCTGCAGAGTCTGCACGCACCGGGACCCGATCTGATCAGGAGGCCCTGCGCTGTGAGCCTGGGGCGTGATCAGATGAGGTGTGAGGGCACCGGGAGCAGAGAGGGGATTTCGCACGTGGGAACGATGGGAGCCATGTGTTCGAGGAAAGGTCCCCTGAGTTATGCCTCCCAGTATACCCACTGTGCATGTCTCCCTCTCCCATAGACTCTGAGTGTGGCCTTGTGATCTGCTCTGGCCAACGGGACAACGTCAGACCAGAGGCTTGACAAGCACATGCCCATTAGAATATCGCCCGTGCCCATTGGGCCCACCGGTGGAGGAGAGGCCACAGGAAGGGGAACTGCGATGCCCCAGCTGTGAGCCAACAAGTACCAGAGATCTTGATGGTCAGCCCTCCTACCCCTGTTGAATGAGTGTTTTCAGGTGAAACCAGCATTGAAAACACTCAACCCACAGAAAGACGGGAAATTACAAATAATTGTTAGTTTGCGGGTCTCCTGGGTGGCTCACTGGGTTAAGCGTCTGCCTTCAGCTTAGCTCATGATCTCAGGGTCCCGGGATCAAGTCCTGCATCAGGTCCCCTGCTCAGCGGGGAGCCTGATTCTCCCTCTCCCTCTGCCTGCTGTTCCTATCTTATGCTCTCTGTCGAATGAATAAATAAAATCTTTAAAAAAAAAAAAAAACGAATAACTGTTAGTTTGAGTAAAAAGTTTCAGGCACCAATAGATAACTGATACATAGGAAGATTTTTTTAAAAAGCTTTCTTGGAGGACCTAGTACTGAAAGATCAGAGAGGGTGAGCACAGACAAAGCCGGAGAAAGGTTATTCCTGGCCCCGCAAGGTAGGAGTCTAAGTGGAGGCAAAGGGGAAGGGAAAGACAGGCTACTTCATGATTAATACGCCAGTCGCCCAGAACCACCCCCAGAAGGAGGAAGGGAGCCCCCCCTTTTTTTATTTGACAGAGATTACAAGAAGGCAGAGAGGCAGGCAGAGAGGGGGAAGCAGACCCCCCGTTGAGGAGAGAGCCTGATGCAGGGCTCAATCCCAGGACACTGAGACCATGACCTGAGCCAAAGGCAGAGGCTTTAACCCACTGAGCCACCCAGGTGCCCTAAGGGAGCCCCCTTTTAGAAGCAGCACCAGTCAGTCTTTCATTATCGCTCAGAGGTCTTGGCTTAGCTGTGGGGTCTTAAAGGTCTGGAGCTTTCCCGCTTCTACTGCCCCAGCATACGCGGTGCAAGAGATGCTCTGGGTGGTACGGTCAGGGGACAAACATGCACTGTCACTTCTCTGCTGTGCATTAACAGGAAAGAAACAAACCCCCAAACTGGGGCCCCTGCATGGCTCAGTAGTTAAACATCTGCCTTCGGCTCAGATCATGATACGAGGGTCCTGGGATCGAGCCCCACATCGGGTCACCTTGCTCAGTGCGAAGCCTGCTTCTCCCTCTCCCACTCCCCCTGCTTGTGTTCTCTCTCTCTCTGCCAAATGATAAATAAATAAAATCTTTTTAAAAGAACAAAACACCCAGACTGCACCAGCTAGGCGTGCGGAGGGCTCAAGGACCAGGCAATCAAGGATTCCTGTACAAGCGCTATTGTTTTCCAGCCCTGCAACGATGAACGCTGTACATGATTTCTCTGGGGTTCATGCTTTGTTCGTAAAATGAGAGGTATCCTCCAGCTCTGAAAGCCTAAGGTTCTAGGAAGATATTTTAATGCAAAAATCGAGGGCCTCCTGGGTGGCTCAGTCACTTGAGCATCCGACTCTTGATTTCGGCTCAGGACGGGATCTCAGGGTCCTGGGATCCAGGCCCCACGTCCGACTCCATGCTCAGTTGGGAGTTTCCTTGGGATCCTCTCCGTCTCCCTCTGCCCCTCCCCCAGCTCATGGACACACAATCTCTCTACTTAATAAAAAAAATCTTTAAAAAGAAATGCATTCAAATATTGTTGAATCTGAGTAGGCCTTAGCAATAGCATGGACTGTGGTATCATTGAAATGCTGTGATCTGTAGGTCAGTACAATTGGATTTTGGAATCCAATAGGGGAATAAGAATCGAGAGTCATGAAAATGTTTGTCCTTTGACTTTGTCATCCCATTCTTGGGAATTTGTCCCAAGGAAATAATTAAACATATTATAAAAGCTATATGCATCAACTCCGATGTAAAAAAAAAAAAAAGCCAGAAACACTCTAAATATCTAATAAAAAGCATAAATAAATTATTGTGTAGGCAATATCATATGGCCATTATAAGAGTTATTATAAAAGGTGTAAAATCACAGGAAAGTATTCGTGATTTCACAATTAGTGGAAAAAGCTATATATATGCATATATCTATCTCATATTACAGCAACTCTATAAAAATAGACTGCATATGGACACAGCTAGAAAGAAACATGCAAATATGAAAATAGTTGTATAAAAGAGCTCAGATCATGGTGAAGGTTTTTCTTATTTCTTATAGGTTGCCTTTATAGTAAAGTGTTTTTAAACCCCATTATTGGATGCCTGGGTGGCTCAGGCGACTGCCTTCCACTCAGGTAGTGATCCTGGAATCCAAGGATCAGGTCCTCATCAGGCTATCTGCTCGGCTGGGAGTCTGCTTCTCCCTCTGACCCTCCCCCTCTCTCTCAAATAAGTAAAATCCTTTAAAAAAAAAAAAAGCCCTTATCTCTGCTCTTCACTCTGGTGACTAATCAGGTATTTCTGTGGGAGCAAGAGAACAGGAAAGCCCACCACATGCACTCTGGAGATAAGGCTCCTTTCAGGGACAGGTCACCGACAACTTTAGACTGAGATTTTCAGGGAGGTGTTTAACACAATTTTTGAAATTATGGCATACTATACATAACAGCAAATTCGCTTTAGCCTTTGTAAAGAGTGTAGTTCTGGGCACCTGAGTGGCTCAGTGGGTTAAGCCTCTGCCTTCGGCTCAAGTCATGATCTCAGGGTCCTGGGATGAGGCCCACAGCAGGGCCTCTGTTCTCTGCTCAGCAGGGAGCCTGCTTCCCCACCCTCTCTCTGCCTGCCTCTCTGCCTGCTTATAATCTCTGTCAAATAAATAAATAAAATCTTTAAAAAAAAAAGTGTAGTTCTGTGGCATTAAACAATTGACATTGTGCAATCATCATCACAATCCATTTCCAAAACCTTCCCATCATCCCCAGCTGAAACTCTGTATCCATTAGACACCAGTTTTCCAGTTTTCCCTCCACCTCAGTCCCTGGTAACCACTGTTCTTACTTTCTGTCTCTAAGAATTTTATTTTCTCTATCTCCTCTTGGGGAAACCATACAATATTTGTCTTTTTGTGACTGGTCTAATTAGCATAATGTCTTCAAGTTTCATCCATGTTGTAGCATGTGCTGTTAAGCCTGAATAATATTATATTTATGGGAGCGCCTGGGTGGCTCAGTCAGTTAGGCATCTGCTTTTGGCTCAGATCATGATCCCATGGTCCTGGGATCAAGTCCAGCATTGGGCTCCCAGACCAACAGAAGTCTGCTTCTCCCTCTCCCTCTGTGCTCATGCTCTGTCTCTCTCTCAAGTAAATAAACCTTTAAAAAAATATATTGCATTGAAAAAAAATATATTGCATTGGATGGATAGGCATTTTGTTTATGCGTTCGTCGGTGAGAGGACATGTGGATCCATTCCAGCATTGGGCTACTGTGAACAACGCTGCTGTTTGTTGGTACTTGTTCAGTCTCTGTTTTCAATGCTGTGCATGTACCCAGGATTGGAACTGTCCACGATGTGTTCTTCAAAACAATGTACATGACCAAATAAAAACAGACCAATACAACTTGGACCACAATGGGTGATGTTGGACCTGTGGGAGCTTGGAACAAGCCAACCGGCCTGGCTTGGGCTGGGGCTCACACCCTGCCTACAGCCCTAGACTAGGGTACCTGGTTCGTCTTTTAGGATTCAAGGCCTGACCCTAGAAGGACATTGGAGCATTTCAATTTTGGGAAGGAAAGGAGCCTGCCAGACCTCCGAAGACCGTTTCTGGAGGCAGAAGCGTGAAGCTCCCAGACCCGCTGTGGCTGGAGCCCAGGTGGTAAGAACAGAGCTGGTCGTTCCTATAAACGAAGCCCCGCTGGGAGGAGGAACCCAGCCTTCCCTCGCTGCTCTGATTCGTGCCTTAAAGCCGGGCTTGGGCATCGACAGCCTCTGCTTCCATCCATGCTCCCCTGGAGTTAGCTCCGTTGTCCTGGGCAGGGTGTTCTGTCCCCCTGATTCTGTTTCCTCCTCTGCCAATCGGGCGGCTGAAAGGATCCAGCAAGTTCGGTGTGCAGAAGTGGCTAACCCAGAACCCAGGGCACCCGAAACTGTCAGTACACGTCGCCTTCCTTCTCTTCCCACCTTCGTGGCTTCCTTCCCTGCCCCTCACCCCGCTTTGGGAGTCCAGGAGCCTAGGAACCCTCTGTTCTCTAGCACCTTCTCCCAGTGCTTCCAGCTCCCAGAAACGAGGCAGAAACACTGCAGCTTTGCCTTCTAGTGGTGAAGCAGGCCCATCGCAGGCGCGGAGGACATATGAGGGTTCCTGCTTGATGGGCTCGCGAAGAGGAGGTCAGGTCTGGTTGACCAGTCCATGTCTGGGTCACCAGCCGTGTCTGACAGGGACTCGAGTTTATTGCTTACTATTATCCATGATGACACACACCAGAGCAGGGTCATTAGAAGCCCCCATTAAATATGTCACGTTTATTTGGTTAGAATGACTGACTCCAACACTAAGTGTACCTATTTGGCCTCATGCTCATCGGCTTGTAACTGATGAGGAGGTGACGGCTGAGGGGTGCAGGAGGCCACCGGGGAGCGCCACCGCCCGGGCTTCCGGGCCCAGACCCAACACAGCATCCCAGAGAGCGCGGACTAGGAAGGCATCCCTTCAGAGGTGATCCGTGAAGGACCCACATGACGGAGGGTGAGACTCCTATGCGGTTTTTCTAGAAAAGCTGAGAAATGGATGCTGGAAGGAGCCTCAGCAGCTGCCAAGCACGGCATTCGCAGTAGCTCCCGGGGTCCTGCTCTCTGACTGGAGAGGGATTCTTCCAGAGGTGGATGGGCCGGTGGAGGGGAGGAATGACCAGAATAAGAACATGTTTCAGGGGCGCCTGGGTGGCTCAGTGGGTTAAAGCCTCTGCCTTCAGCTCAGGTCATGATCCCAGATCCTAGGAGTGAGCCCTGCATCGGGCTCTCTGCTCAGCGGGGAGCCTGCTTCCTCCTCTCTCTCTGCCTGCCTCTCTGCCTACTTGGGATCTCTGTCCCAGAGATCACCCAGGTGTCCCAGGTGATTCCTGTTTCTATTCCTAAGGCTGATTAGCTCTCCCTTGACCAGCCATAGGACGATTCCAGATGCTTGTGCAGGGCCAAGGGGACAGAGCGATGGGATAGAAGATGTGGGGGGCGGGGGAGGAGCCTCCACCTTACCCGCTTCACAACCCCCAGCTGTAGCTGTGCTAGTCCTGGAGCCAAACAGAAGTTCACCATGTGCTCTGGCTTTTGGAGCCTGATAGGACAGTGTGGGTTCCTGCAGTACCAAAAATGACACAGGCCTCAACATTATTCTCTTACATGAGTTTTTTGGTTTTGGCTTGCTTTCTTTCTTCCTTCCTTCTTTCTTTCCTTCTTTGATGAAGCATGAGTTGACATAGATAGAACCAGGGTTAGTCTCTGACAAAATAGGTGAGCGTTTTGGTTCTGTCCTATTACAACCCCATCCTGTGGTACCCGATGGCTTCACATGGCAGCAGATACCAGAACCTTCACTAGGGCTCCCCTGACTACCCCCTCCCCCAGTGACTACTGCGTTCTCTGGCACCTTCTTCAACGGATGACTTCTGCAAAAATCCAAATATGCAGCGAGTAAGGCAGTGCTATGTCACCTGTGGTGCACATGAACTCAACGGATTAGGCAGCCTTTAAAGCTACCATAAAGAGGGGCGCCTGGGTGGTTCAGCCAAACCTTTGACTCTTGGTTTTGGTTCAGGTTATGCTCCCAGAGTTGTTCGATCAAGGCACATATGGGGTTCTATGCGCAGCTCAGAGTCCGCTTGGGATTCTTTCCCTCTCCACTGCTCCTCCCCCTTCCCCACTCTCACGAGTGCATGCTTGCTCTTGCCTATCAAATAAATAAATATATAACATCTTTTAAAAAGGGGGGGCGCCTGGGTGGCTCAGTGGGTTAAGCCTCTGCCTTCGGCTCAGGTCATGATCTCAGGGTCCTGGAATCGAGCCCCACATCAGGCTCTCTGCTCAGCGGGGAGCCTGCTTCCCCACCCTACCCTCCCGCCTGCCTCTCTGCCTACTTGTGATCTCTGTGTGTCAAATAAATTAATTAATTAAAAAAAAAAACACCATAAAGGTTGTATAGAAACTTAGGGCAAGGGGCGCCTAGGTGGCTCAGTCAGTTAAGTGTCTGCTTTCTGCCCAGGTCATGGACACAGGGTCCTGGGATGGAGTCCCACATTGGGCTTCCTGCCCAGTGGGGATCCTGCCTCTCTCTCTCTGCCCCCCATACCCCGCTTATGCTCACTCTCTCTCTCTCTCAAAATAAATAAATAAAATCTTAAAAAATAAATTTGGGGCAATATTCATATTTTTAAAGACTTTTACTTGATTTATTTGACAGAGAGAGAGATCACAAGTAGGCAGAGAGAGAGGAGGAAACAGTTTCCTTGCTGAGCAGAGACCCTAATGCGGGGCTCGATCCCAGGACCCTGAGATCATGACCTGAGCCAAAGACAGAGGCTTAACCTACTGAGCCACTCAGGCGCCCCTCGGGCAATACTTATTAAATAAAATGTACTATGAAGAAAACATGGGCACTTACCTCTCTGAAACTGGTCTTAGCAACATTTTCTAGAGACGTCTCCTCAGGCAAGGGAAACAAAAGCAAAAATAAACTACTGGGACTATACCAAAATAAAAATACTTTTGCACAGCAAAGGAAACCATCAACAAGACAAAAAGGCAACATACTGAATGGGAGAAGACATTTGCCATGATATGTCCAATAAGGGCTTAATATCCAAAATACATAAAGGATTTACACAGCTCAACCCTAAAAAAAAAAAAAAGTAATCTGGTCTTTAAAAGGAATCCTCATGCCCTGTTGTTGGGACTATAAAGTGGTGCAGCCACTGTGGAAAACAGTGTGGAGGTTCCTCAAAAATCTCCTAAAGTAGAGGAGCGCGTAGGTGGCTCAGTCATTAAGTGTCTGCCTTCGGCTCAGGTTGTGATCCCAGGGTCCTGAGATTGAGCCCCGGGTTGGTCTTCCAGCTCAGCAGAAAGCCTGCTTCTCCCTCTCCCACTCCCACTGTTTGTGTTCACTCTTTCACTGTCTCTTTCTCTGTTAAATAAATAAACAAAATCTTTTTTTTTAAAAGTTTAAAAAAGTTAAAAATAGAAATACCGTATGATCCAATAATGCCAAAAGAAAAGAAAATCACTAACTTGAACAGATATATGCACCCGATTTGCAGCATTACTTACATTAGCCAAGATATGGTAGCAACTTCAGTGTCTATCGATAGCTGAACAAAGAAGATGTGGTATACACATACAGCGGAATATTACTCAGCCGTTAAAAAAAGAACGAGAGCTTGCCAACATAGATGGATCTAAAGGGTATTATGCTAAGTAAAATAAATCAAGGAAAGACAAATGCCACATGATTTCACTTCTGTGTGCGCTCTAAAATACGAAACAACTCAACAAATGGCAGGGGACAGGGGCGGGGGGAGGGCAGAAACAGACCCATTAGAAAGAACAAACTGGTGGTTGCCAGAAGGGTAAAGGTGGGGGATGGGCAAAATGGGTGAAGGGGGGAGGGAGGGGCAGACTTCCAGTCATGGCGGGAGGAAGTTACAAGGATGGAAGACAGAGCATAAGGAATATAGCCAATGATCCTGTGACAGTGTCGCAGGGTGACAGATAGATTCTACTCTCATGTGAGCCTGTGAAGCGTACAGAGATGCCCAATCACTGTTTATACCTGAAACTAATGTAACACTCTACTTCAACCACACTTCAATAAAAAAATATGCCAACTAGGGGCACCCGGGTGGCTCAGTTGTTAAGCGCCTGCCTTCAGCTCAGGTCAAGATCCCAGTGTCCTGGAATCGAGCCCCCCATCAGGCTCCCTTCTCGGCCGGAAACCTGCTTCTCCCTCTCCTTCCCCCCAATCCCCTTTTGTGTTCCCTCTCTTGCTGTATCTCTCTCTGTCAAATAAATAAATAAAATTTTTAAAAATATGCCAACTATGCTTCCATTTTTAAAAAATAGGTATTATTAAGTGCAGAAAATACCATTATAGCGACACAAAAATTTAAAATAGCGACACAAAAATTTAGAAAAGCTATGCCAAAAAGAAAACGTATGAGAGTTGTAACCATCTTTGTTTCTTTAAAACTTTTTAAACTGTTTGAGTGTTACAGCCCCTAAAAAAAACGACCTTGTTAACTGTCCCTTTTCTCCTCTGAATTACAAGATGAGAAACCATACCCTGGATGGAAACATTTAGTAACAGAACTGCTTAACTGCTGAGTCTCCACCAACCTTGAAAGGTCAAAAGCATCCCTGCGCAATCCACGATCGATCGATGATGCGCTGGCTGGCAGCTCGGAGCCCAGCCTGTTCTCAGCAAGGGGAGCCTCAGCTCCCAGCAGCTAATGGGCTCTGGCCCAGGCAGGTGAAGAGGAGCAGCCCCGGAGCATCTGCTCAAGCAGCAGGCTGGGAGGGGCTCTGCCCAGGGCAGGAAGATGGAGGTCTGGACAAGGTGGCGGGAAGAGCTGACAGTCCGACTTGTTATTTGGACTAAGGCTGTTTGAACTCTACCATGAATAGATTCCCGCCCCGTGCCACGCTCTACCTCCAGCCTGTGCCTGGACAGGACTAACAGGAGGAGAACACTCCGAAAGGGCCAGCTCCCCTTCCCAGTCTGCGAGGTGGGGGGAGCCACGATCCTGGTCCATACACACTGCCCGCCCGCGGGAAATCCAGGGGCTGGGCACTGCCGGATGAGAATGCAGGGAGGGGTGTCGCTGGGCCAGGAGATGCAGTCAGAGGAATCCTCTGTGTCGATTTCCCGGCTGTGAGCTCAGGGAGTGGCAGAAGCATCTTTCCCTGCGGAAAGAGGGCAGGAAGAAAATGCCGGTTCCCGAGATGTGATTAGAGATTGGGAGGACTTTGCTGGAGAAAGGGGGCCCGCATGGGGCTCACGGGGGATGCGTGTGAACTGGAAGAGCCTCCGCACCCCAGAGATGCGGGTGCTGTGGGGGAGCGGGCTGGCAGAAGGGGAAGAAAAGCATCTTTTTCTTTTTTTTAAAGATTTTATTGATTTATTTGACAGACAGAGATCACAAGTAGGCAGAGAGGCAGGCAGAGAGAGAGGGAAGCAGGTTCCCTGCTGAGCAGAGAACCCGATGCGGGACTCGATCCCAGGACCCTGAGATCATGACCTGAGCTGAAGGCAGAGGTTTAACCCTCTGAGCCATGCAGGCACCCCAGAAAGCATCTTTTTCAAAGGGAAACAATAGAAGATGCTTCCCTTTGGGGCCTTTGGCTCTTCCGATCCCTGGGAAGCTGAAAATTAGAAACACTACATCTTGGAGTTAATTCCACCCACGGGTCTTAAAAACGGTTCTGCGAAATGAAGGTGGTTAACTAGACAAAAAGTTGCTGGCTTACAGAGATAACTTAAAGCAGTGGTGCACTGAAATGAAAAATGCAAATTTCATATTTAGTTTTAAGATTCTACAGTCTGTTGCGGCTTCTTCCTCCCAGGCACAGCGTCTGTAATTTGTGGACTGACAGGATGTGTGCAGCGGGATGGAGCTTTGGCCCCGTTAGCACTAATGGGAAAGACATAACCCAGGTGTGAACAACAATTGGAAAACAGGACATTAATACACAACGTCTTTATGCTCTTTCTTTAAGCACTATAATTCTCAATCCATAGCTACTTCTCCAGTAAATGATCCTTACTCTTTCAAGGTGAGGGGAAGAAAGAAGAAAGGAAGAAAGAAAGAAAGAAAGAGAGAGAGAGAGAGAAGGAAGGAAGGGAGTGAGGAAAGAAACATGTTATACATATCTATCTTCAAAATTTCAGTTACTAATACTGACATAGCAAGTTCAAGTCAAGCCTCGGGGCGCCTGCTCAGTGCGTTAAGCCTCTGCCTTTGGCTCGGGACATGATCCCAGAGTCCTGGGATCGAGCCCCGCATCGGGCTCTCTGCTAGATGGGGAGCCTGCTTCCCCCCACCCCTCTCTCTGCCTGCCTCTCTGTCTACGTGTGATCTCTGTCTGTCAAATAAATAAATTCTTTAAAAAAAAAAAAGTCAAGCCTCAACACACAACAGTTTCTAAAGAAAACTTAGTGCAACATTCCAAAATGTATGGGATGCAGCCAGTGCAGTACATAGAGGGAAACTCATAGTTAAAAAATGCCTGGAGGTTCTAAATCAGTCAGTTAGGCAAGAAAATGAAAAGGGGTGCTCAGATTAGAAAGGAAGAAGTGAAGAAAAATCACGTTCTAATTAATACTGTAAATGTAAGTGTTATGGGTTCGTTCATGTACCCCACCTCCAAAATTTGTTGAAGTCCTAACCCCCCACCTTAAAAGGTGACCTTATTTGGAAATAGGGTAGACGTAATCCGTTACGATAAGGTCATACTGGAGTAGGGTGGGTCCTTAACTCCATAATGCTATGTCCTTACACAAGGAATGCCGGGACACACAGGGAGAGAAGTCCATGTAACAACAGAGGTCAGGACAGGAGTGAGGCAACCATGAACCATGGAACACCAAGGATCCCTGGTGGCACCAGAAGGTAAGGAAAGGGCATGGCATCCACTTCCGCCTAGTGCCTTGGGAGAGCGTGGCCCTGCCCACACCTTGATTTCTGACTCCGGGGCTCTAGAACTCAGAGAGGACAAATTTTTATTGTTCTAAGCCCCAGTTTGTGGGCATCTGTTACATAGCCTGAAGATACTAACACTGTTGAATGCCTCCGTCCATTAACCTGAAATAAAGCCCCCCACCCCCACCCCCCCCCCCCCCCCAGAAACGTTGGAAACTCCTGTTGGCAGAAACACACCCAAGTCCCCTGCCACATCCCTGTCCCTTCTTCGGTATTTGGCCAAGCCCTGTGGATCTGGGGCCACCCACTCTCAGCAGCTCAGAAAAGGAAGTGGGCTCTGCCATTGACTCTCTCACCTCCCACGCCGTGGTAGGCTCTGCTTGGGTGCTCACCCAGCATCCGTGCCCCATTTCCTCCTCAACAAACAGCCTCCCTGCTGCTCAGAGGTCCACTCGTCAGAAACGATAACTCGGTCCCCCGCACCACTCAGGGGTGTTCCCAGGCAGTCTAGGTCAGTCCGGGGATCTGTCCCTCTTGGCGGTGACTGGTTTAGGGGTGGGCACGTGAAGGGAACTCCGCCAGGAAGCTTACGCAAATGGTCGCTCGCTCTAAATAAGAGGTGTTCTCTGGGCGCCTGGGTGGCTCAGTCGTTAAGCGTCTGCCTTCGGCTCAGGTCATGATCTCAGGGTCCTGGGATTGAGCCCCGCATCGGGCTCCCTGCTCAGTTGGAAGCCTGCTTCTCCCTCTCCCTCTGCCCCTGCTTGTGTTCCCTCTCTCACTGTCTCTCTCTCTGTTTCAAATAAATAAATAAACATCTTTTTTTTTTTAAGATTTTATTTATTTATTTGACAGACAGAGGTCACAAGTAGGCAGAGAGGCAGGCAGAGAGAGAGAGAGAGGGGAAGCAGGCTCTGTGCTGAGCAGAGAGCCCGATGGGGGGCTCGATCCCAGGACCCTGAGATCATGACCTGAGCTGAAGGCAGAGGCTTTAACCCACTGAGCCACGCAGGCGCCCCAATAAAAATCTTTTAAAATTTTTTTAAATGAGAGGTGTTTTTTTCTTCCACTGCACCTCCCCGATGAAGGCAGGACCATCCCCAGATATGCGACAGGAGCAGGAGGAAGGCCAAGGTCAGAACGGAAATGCTGAGGGTGCACGAGCCAGCAAGTAGGAAGACTGGTTTTTGCAGGTGAAAGACCCAGGTGACAGGTGGTGGTGTCTTGGGCAGGGTGGTGACAAGTGACTGGATTCTGGATGTATTTTGAAGATAGCGCCCAAAGGACTTGGAGGCCAGGGCTGTAAAGAGTGAGAGGGAAAACATGAGTCAAAGGAAGACTCAGGAGGCTTTAACGGGAGCAGCTGGAAGGAGCGTTGCCTTGGCTGAGACCGAAGGAGCCCCCGGGAGGAGCAGCCCAAGTGGGGAGGCTGTTGGGTGTGAGATGCCAGATCCGAGCGGGGATGCTGCGTGGGTGGTTAGACGTGCTGGGAGAACAGCAGAGAGGTCCGGGCTGGAGACAGGAGTGTACTCTGCCTCCCTGCGGATAGTAGTAAGGACACAGGACGGCATGAAATCGCTAACTGGTGATTGGAGAAAAGAGAAGGAGCCCTGAGGGCTGAGCAGGAGGCAGCACACACACTGAGAAGGTACTACTGTGTAGATAAAAAGAAACAACCGGGCTGCCTGGGTGGCTCAGTTGGTTAAGCCTCTGCCTTTGGCTCAGGTTGTGATCCCAGGGTTCTGGGATCGAGCCCCAGGTCAGGCTCCCTGATCAGCAAGGGGATCCTGTTTCTCCCTCTGCCCCATCCCTCCCCTGTGCTCTTGCTTTCTCTCTTTCTCCCTCTCTCTGTCAAATAAATAAAATCTTTAAAAAAAAAAAAAAAGGAAAGAAACAACCCTCAACAAAACTATCTAAGAAAAAAACCACAAGGGGCTGGTGTGGCTCAGTGGGTTGGACCTCTGGGTTGGATACCTGGGTGGCTCAGTGGGTTGGACCTCTGCCTTCGGCTCAGGTCATGAACCCAGGGTCCTGGGATCCAGCCCCACATCGGGCTCTCTGCTCCTCAGGGAGCCTGCTTCCTCCTCTCTCTCTCTCTGCCTGCCTCTCTGTCAACTTGTGATCTCGGTCAAATAAATAAATAAATAAAATCTTAAAAAAAAAAAAAAAAGAAAAGAAAAAAACACAAACAGGGGTGCCTGGGTGGCTCAAATCAGTGGGGCATCTGACTCTTGGTTTCAGCTCAGGTGAGGTTCTTGGGGGTGGTGGGATCAAGCCCCAGGAGGTTGGGCTCTGTGCTCAGAGGGAGTCTGCTTCCACTCTCCCTCTTTCTCAGGCCCTGCCCACCACTCGTGGAGAGGGGAGCTCTTTCTCCCTCTGAAATAAATAAATAAATCAAAAGAAAGAAAGTACAAATATATAAGGTCAATATTAATTATTATTATTATTTTTTTTACTCAGTAGCCATCAATAGTAATACTGATAGCTTCCTATATGCCGGGCTCTGTGCTCTGTACTCTTTGCATAGTATCTCATTTAATTCTCACAGAACCTCACTAGCCATTTACAGATATCAGTGAAACAAGGTACTATTCCACAAACCAGAATCCATAAAAATGAAACCTGTTGAGATGGGGCTGTGGAGAAGAGATGCCCCGTGCTCCAGCTGGAAGGAGCTCTGAAGTCTGTTGACCTTACAGGAGGAGGAGAAAGTACCTCTTACATGTGTTGTCTGTAGCTCTAGCAAGAGTATTAAAACAAAACAAAACAGGGCGCCTGGGTGGCTCAGTGGGTTAAGCCGCTGCCTTCGGCTCAGGTCATGATCTCAGGGTCCTGGGATCGTGTCCCGCATCGGGCTCTCTGCTCAGCAGGGAGCCTGCTTCCTCCTCTCTCTCTGCCTGCTTCTCTGCCTACTTGTGATCTCTCTCTGTCAAATAAATAAATAAAATCTTTAAAAACAAAACAAAACAAAACAAACCTGAAAATGACTTCAGTCATTGTGAAACAAGCTGCAACGCATTAACAAGAAGGACCAGCCATCTAACCTTTAAAAATGAGACGTGTACGGACTGCGTAGACACAGGTAAGGTGATTTGTCTTGGTTAGGGATTGCTTCCTGCTGACCCCGGGCTCTAGCCAAGTAGCTTTAGAGAAAGGAACACGTGGGGTGCGTGGGTGGCTCAGAGGGTTAAAGCCTCTGCCTTCGGCTCAGGTCATGATCCCAGGGTCCTGGGATCAAACCCCACATCGGGCTCTCTGCTCAGCAGGGAGCCCACTTCCCTTCCTATCTCTCTGCCTGCCTCTCTGCCTACTTGTGATCTCTGTCTGTCAAATAAATAAATAAAATCTTCTTTAAAAAAAAGAGAGAGAAAGTAACATTTATTGGGAGACTAGGAAGGAAGATTTATTGAGATGTATCTTTGGGGTCCCAAGAGCAACAAAATAGCAAGGTGTCTCAAAGACAGGGACGTGTTCTGGAAAGTCATCAGGGACAAGGCCAGCCATCCGAGTGGTGACCACCATTCCCTCCTCGACCAAACTCCAGCCAGGCTTCTCAGAGCCTCTTCTCAACCTTGGCCTAGAAAGGCTTTTTTTTTTTTTTTTTTAAGATTTTAAGATTTCTTTGAGAGAGAGAGCATGGGGGGCAGGGCAGAAAGAGAGGGAGAAATAAATTCCCCTCTGAGCAGGGAGCCCACCAAGGGATCTGATCCTAGGACCCTGGGATTATAACCTGAGCCGAAGGCAGACGCTTAACCAACTGAGCCACCCAGGCGCCTGGTGTAGAAAGACTTGAATGAACACTGACACAGTTGCCAGCAGCTCAAGTCCGCATCCTTGGGATGACGGAAGGCCCCACCTGAAGGGCCTGCTGAGAAAACTCAAGGCTGCCAAAGGAATGTTCTGTTCGTTCCAGTACAGCCCTAAAAACAGAGCCCCTGTCTCTCAGCCTTGGTGGGAGGACAGGGACCTAACTTGGACAAGTGAGCTTGCTGACTTTGGGAGTCTTTAACTGGGAAGTTTCCTGACAAAAGCCAGGAAAGCTGAAATGGTACATGCAAGATGAACATTGACCAAATTCCTTTTTTTTTATTTTTTTATTTTATTTTTTTTTAAGATTTTATTTATTTATTTGACAGAGAGAAAGATCACAAGTAGGCAGAGAGGCAGGCAGAGAGAGGGGGAAGCAGGCTCCCCGCTGAACAGAGAGCCCGATGCGGGGCTCGATCCCAGGACCCTAGGATCATGACCTGAGCCGAAGGCAGAGGCTTTAACCCACTGAGCCACCCAGGCGCCCCAATTCCTTTTTTTTTTTTAAGTTTTTTATTTAATTCCAGTTAACACACAGCATAACATTAGTTTCAGGTTTTCAACACTTCCGTACATCACCTGGGGCTCTTCACGACAGGTGCACAGGTGCGCTCCTTAATCACCGGCTTCACCCAGTTTCCGGTCACCGGCAGTGCCTTCTCTCCAGCTAAGGATTGTTGCTTGGTTTGCATTTTTCCTCCCAACACCCCCCCAGTTTCTCTCTCGTTTTGGTAGTGGTGGGGGGGCGGGTTGTCCTTCATTTTTTATTTTTGCCACCTGCATTTCTGACCCAGGAGCAGGTCTGATGAGATGCAAAACTCTGTGAGGTGCCTGCCCACAGTGCCGCTCCACGGGTGACAGTGCAGCGTTGGCCCTGCCCTCCACCGGCCCTGGAAATGCCACCTCCCCGTGCACCGCGCGTCTGTCCCCTTCGGAGCCTGTCCCCTTCGGAGGGCTTGCAGCCTCCCTGCCCCCACCCGGCTGCCTTCAGCACAGGTCTCCGTTCATCGATGGGGTCTAGGTTTGGGAAAGCAAAGGAACTGATACCTAGTGTCGAGTTTGGTGGAGGAGAAGCTGGCAGGAGCTTCGGGACCCCAGGCTTAAAGGCAGGGATGGGGGGCACCTGGGTGGCTCCGTGGGTTAAAGCCTCTGCCTTTGGCTCAGATCTTGATCCCAGGGTCATAGGATGGAGCCCCGCATCGGGCTCTCTGCTCAGCAGGGAGCCTGCTTCCCCCTCTCTCTCTCCCTGCCTCTCTGCCTGCTTGTGATCTCTGCCTGTCAAATAAATAAATAAAATCTTTGAAAAAAAAAATGGGCAGGGAGGGGCTTCGCCACGCTCTCCCTCCTCTCCATTGGGAAGCAAATAGGAAGGCTGCATGGCCAAGGTCACTGCAAAGAGGAAGACACACATTCTACAGAGGGACAGAGAGGAAAATGGGCTTTTTGTAGAGGTCGTGACAGAGAACACGACCCAAGGGCCCCTGGTCAAGGACACAGCAGGGGGATGGAGCAGGTTTGGGGCCATTGGGAGAGTCTTAAGAAAGGGTTTCCAGAGAATGGTCAACTCCGGGTGGAGAAGAATTGGAAAGGGGAGGGACTGGACGGGGTGAGGGAAAGAAAAGCTGAAAGCTGTCAGCTTCACTGTCTTGCCTGGGGCTGATCTGGAAGTTTTGCCTTAGGGTTGACTTGTGGCTTTGATTCATCGTTGAGGAGGAATTGTTAGAGGGTTTCTTTTCCTTTAGTGCCCAAGGTTCTTGGTCAGGCCTGCCTCTTCTTCAAAGAACAAAGTGCCGGACAGCAAAGCAAAGTTTATTGAGTCATAGAGTAAAGCAAAATTCATTGAGGGATTGTACAAAGCTCCCAAAGAGGGAGGGGACCAAGTTGCCCCACCTTTTTTTCTACAATGTCCTGTGCTCATAGTTTCCGAAACACATTTCAGAACAATTATGTAGTGGTCTCCACGTAGGTAAAAAGGGAGAAATGTTCCACCACCCGTGGTTTGCATATGGATAAGGATCGAGATGTGACAGCGGATTTAGAACAGCCAAAGAAGAAGAGAAGACTTGAGGGGCAGCTGCTACAAGGTCAGTAATTCTGCATTTGGAAGGAAACATCTTCCCACACATTGCCAGTTTCCGGTCTCCAGGGTCCTTAGCGCAGGACTCCTACTCACACTCTTTCTCCATGGAACTTACTGTCCTCTTGTTAATGGAGCCCCATGTGGGGCCCGGATGGGAAAGAAGAGAGAGGCGTGATGTGACTACAGGCTACTAAACCATCCATTTGTGGGTTTCTCCTCCTCGGCCTGGAACAGGGATTTCTTCTTCTCTGTGAAATTCCTGTACGTCCTTCAAAAAGCCCAGATCAGGGGGCACCTGGGTGGCTCAGTGGGTTAAAGCCTCAGCCTTCGTCTCAGGTCATGATCCCAGGGTCCTGGGATCAAGTCCCACATTGGGCTCTCTGCTTGTCAGGGAGCCTGCTTCCCCTCCTCTCTCTCTGCCTGACTCTCCTCTGCCTACTTGTGATCTCTCTCTCTGTCAAATAAATAAAAATTAAAAAAAAAAAAAAGCCCAGATCAGATGGCATTTCCTGAACAGAGCTACTGCTAATCGCTGTCGAAATGACCGCCAGTGCCTTGTGTTCCTATGGCACGTTCTATTTTGGAATTTGACGTATTGTTTTATAATTCATTGTGTGCACATTGAATTATATTTCCCTGCCTTTGCTCAAGGTCAGGGACGATGCTTCACTATCTCTGGCCCTCTGGTATCGATGCAGTTCTCGGCAAACCGGAGGTGCTCAATAAATGCTTGGTGACTAATTGAATTCCTTCAGTATTCCTTCGCTCATGTATTCCTTATCGACTCCTCAATGGGCTGCTAGGGAATCAATATCAGGACTAGTTCAGATTGATCTTTCCTGATCAGTCTGGTCTTCCCAGATCGATGCAGCCCCTCTCAGCTGGGAGCACAGAGAAAGGCATGGAGGGCTCCTTTTTATGTTTCCTGATGTAAGACTATAAAAGAAGGCAAGAGGCCATGGTGTACCCTTAGTAGCTAGAGAAAAAGGAGATCAGATGCCTGCTCTTGCGTGACCTTCCTTCCCTAGACAACTCTATCATTCTTTCCGGCTTCCCAAACTGAGTCCTGCTCTGCAACCAGATGGAAAAGATGGAACCAGAAGGAGAAGGATTCATCCATTTTCCTGCTGTGGGGTCTGGATGAAAATCACACATGCACTGATTTCCTGTTGTTGCTGTTACAAATTATAAAAACTTAGTGGCTTAAAACAACACGAAATTATTTTTTTGTTATTTTATTATTTATTTGTTTGTCAGAAAGAGAGCACACAAGCGGGCAGAGTGGCAGGCAGAGGCGCAGAGAGAAGAGGCTCCCTGCCAAGCAAGGAGCCCGATGCAAGACTCAATCCCAGGACCCTGGGATCATGACCCGAGCCAAAGGCATCAGCTTAACCGACTGAGCTACCCAGGCGTCCCCAAAATTATTTTTTTTAATAGTTCAAGGGGTTAGATGTCCAGTGAGTTTTACAGGACTAAAATCAAGGTCTGCAGAGCTGTTTCCTGCTGGAGGCTCTGGGAGAGAATGCATTGCCTCACCAGCTCTTAGAAGCTCTCCTCATTCCTTAGCCCTCAACACACCGCCTCTTCTGCTCTGCTTTCATCATTGCATCGTCTTCTGCCCATTCAGATCCCCTGCCTCCCTTTCCTAAGGACTCTTGGGATTACACTGGGCCCACCCAGATGGTCCAGGAGCATTTCCCCAACTCAAGATCTTGACCTTCATCACACCTGCAAACAGTTGCCCTTCTGTCTGCCGCATAAAGCAACACCACTTCCATGAATTAGGGTGTGGACGTCTCAGGGGCCCATTATTCAGCCTGTTCCAACCGGCCGAAGGTGAAACTATTCGCCTTTGCAAAGTCCTGCCTGCCCAGAAAGCTCTTCCCCGTTGCTTCTCACCTCCTCAACCGTTGCGGCAAATCAATGCCGTAGCCAACTCACTGACGGCAGATGTGACTGGACAGTGTCGGGGAGAAAGGAGATGACCCAAACGAGCCCACTGGAAGCATAACAGCATCAGAGCTAAGTGGCTCTGCTGAAAAGAAGCTTTTTACCTGCATTTTGGGTTCATGCTTTCTCCAGTTCATGGAGGGGCAGTAAACTATCACGCGTAATGAGCATCGGGATATTATCTAGAACAGTAAGTGTAGTAATTCCGGAAACTGTAGTGCATGGTGTGAAGTTCAGAATATGAGGATCGCTATCTGGAATTACACTGTTTACACACAGCTTTCTTCCCCACCTTCCTTCCCTAGCACATTACCAATGCCAGAGAGAGCAGGAATCTTCCTGTGTCATATGTCCCTAGGATCTGCAACAAAGTTTAGAGCCTAGTTAAAAAAAAAAAGTCTCAATACATGTTTAAAAAATATATACTAGTAACTTCCCACGCATCAAAAAATAAATGAGATTGGAAGACCTGGCTTTTTGAGTTTTTCCCCTGTGTGGACGGGATTGGATTAATGAAATAATAGGAAATCATCTTCATAGTAACATATGACATGGGTTCACTGACAAAGGAGAGGGATGTCCTAAGTGCTCGTACCTGGCTTTCCTCGCAGAAGGAAGAGAGCACCGTGGGAGGTGAGGGCCAGCGCACCTGTTACACAGCAGCCCTGCCCCTGGGGGCGGGGAGAGGCAGCGGGCTCCGTCCAGGGCAGCGCCCCCCCCCCCCCCCCCCCCCCCCCCCCCCGGCTCCTCACACCCTGCTCTCCTTTCCTGAAAGCACCCCCCGCCCCTCCGCGGCTCACCTCTGGGACCACCTGCAGGGTCTGTGTTGGGGGTCTATTTCCTTTTTTTTCTCCATCTCCCAAAGCAGGTCTGTCTGCCTCCCTGCCATGGGATCCCCAAGACCAGGAAGATGCGGTCATGCGTCCCGTGGCTCCTCTCTAAATTAGAGCATGCTAGCTTTCGCCGTCTGTGCTAGAATCGGTTGTGTGCTCGATGTCTCTGCCCAGCTGGACCCCCGGTCTGTCCTGTCTGCCCGACTCCCGGACGCACATCCGGTGACCGAGCAGCTGCCTACACTGTAACTCTTAGTAAAGAACAAGAGAATGCTTACAGATGAAAAAGGGGTACGTGTAAAGAACATGAGCTTCCTCCTGTTCCCAGCTCGCTCTCTTCCCCACCAAAGACTCCAGCAGGCCACCATCCAGCCGGGGCCACAGCAGCAGAGGTGAGCAAGCTCCCCGTCTGGGTGCTGCCTCACACCCTACGGGTCCTCAGGAGATGCTGCATGTTTGCCTTTGCCTGTTCCTACCAGGCCGGTCTGGTCCTGCCCGCTGCTCATCCTGTGTGCTGGCTGCACCCCGACTTTGAGTCGCTTAGAGGCTATTGGCCCCAAGCCAGGTCTTGTTCATCTGCCCCTCCCCAGCCCACACAATAGAGACTGTGACCCACCACCGTGCACCATGCAGGGAATCCTAACGCGTGGAATGCAGGAATGGGTCTCACCAGCTCAGCACTCGGAGAGTTTGTGCGTCCTGCTCTGTACTGTCTGGCAGAGTAAAGAGTCAGCCCAACCCTGCATGGTTCGGATGTTGGGTTACCACAAAGCAGCCTTGTGATGTGAAAAGAGGCATGGGATCTCTTAGGGCCTGTGTTTCCCCGTTCCTACCATAGAGATGATATGGCAAAATCCCTCCATAAGGTGACGGGTAGATTGAAAAGAGGTCAATCTCGTAAAATGCAAGCACACCATTTTGAGAAATGAATGAAATGACTTAGATTCCCAGTGTTCTGGCGATGTGAGCTAAGCCCTTCCCAGTTTCAGCTGGGGTGGGGTGCCACCTGAGTACTGTTTACCCTGGTTTAAGTATTGATGGAGACAAAGATGAGTCCTGAGACTGGCTGGAGTCCCCAGGACAGGAGCAATAATTCCAGGACTCTCCTCATCACCGTGGCACCCCTAGTGTCTTTTGAACCAGGGAAATCTAGCTGGAAGAACGCCGAGGACACGGGGACTCACTCTCTGCCCGCCCACTTCCCCAGAAGGAGCTGCGGCTCTCCCCAGTCTGGTCTGTAAGAACGTTAGCTCATCCAGTTGAGAGCAGAGCCCGGGGGAAGGACAGGAACGGGGAGGCAAGTAACAATTACACAATATCTGATTTTGCTTTATTGAAGAGTTTTACTTTAATGCCTATCCTATTAGTGTCATCGTGACGATTAGAGTTAATATAGGAACATGGATGGCATAGGGCTTGTCACGTAGTATTTGCTCAATAAATCCTGCCTTCATCCCACAACTGTTTATTAAATATCTAGCACGTCTCCAGCCCTATACTGGATCCCAGGACTATGGCAGTAACTAAGAAAGATGAATGTAGTTCCTGCCCTTGGGAGCTTATAATTTAGCAGAAATAACAGCTTGGAGACATGCCTTGCAAGCTATGAAGGTTTTGTTTTTTTTTTTTTTTCAAGATTTTATTTACTTATTTGACAGAGAGGTCACAAGTAGGCAGAGAGGCAGGCAGACGGTGGGGCGGCGGGGAAGGGGGGAGGGTTGGGAAGCAGGCTCCCTGCTGAGCAGAGAACCCGATGTGGGGCTCCATCCCAGGAGCCTGGGATCATGACCTGAGCCAAAGGTAGACACTTAACCGACTGAGCCATCCAGGTGCCCCCCAAAAATTTGATATCTTATATGTATATTTTGGAACAGAACATTCCATCTTCTCTAAAGAAGTAGTTCTCAACAGGGGTCAGTTTTGCTGCCCAGGGGACATTTGGCAAAGTCTGTAGGCATTTTTTGACATTTCTGTCATAACCTGGTGGGAGGGGGGTGCTCCTGGCCTATAATGGGTGGAGGTCAGGGAGGCGGCTGAACACACAGCAAGGCACAGGACAGCCGTCCAGCACAGACTCATCTGGCCCCACATTTCAGTACACTAAGGCTGAGAAACCACAGTCTAGAGGGGACCTGCTTATTCCACAATTGGTTACTTTGGATCACGAAGGGAGAGAAACACATTCTACCCATATGAGTCTTAGAAAAACGAGCCCTTCAGTTCTAGGCTCATGACACTTACCATGTTACAGGAGGCTCTTACGGTTTCTTGAACCAGAAGCTTATTCTTCTCGGGGGCAGAGAGAATGGACCTGGAAGTCTGTCTTCAGCGTACTCACCACTAGAACTGCATTTGACTGACTCTCTTTTTACAAAAAGTTCCGAGGGCACCTGGGTGACTCCGTTGGTTAACTGTCTGACTCTTGATCTCAGGGTCATGAGTTCAAGCCCCACTTTGGGCTCCATGCTGTGTGCGCAGCCTACTTACAAAAAGAAAAAAAAAAGTTCCTGGAAAAGGCCTTATCTATTCTACCCTTTGAAAACCCTACCACGATATGCAAATGAACCAAATTATCTCAAGGCTGCTGAACCCAAGTTTTCAGTCCATTTAGTTTTCTTTCTTTTTAAAAAGTGTTTGAAAAGCTTGTCTGGGCGTAATTAATCCAATTCGGTCTTTAGGGCAGCCCAGACTTCCAGAGTGGCTGGCTTTTGATCTAATGGTTTTCTCGCATCTGTGCAGCAAAGCAATACAAATTTTGGACAATGCAGAGAATGAGGACTAGTGAGGCAAAATAACATGAAGCCAGAAGGAGAGGGAGGGGGGAAGGAGGGAGAGAGAGCACGAGCTCAGGACAGTTAGAGTGAGACAGAGAGAAAGAGAGAGAGATGGAGGAGAGAACCAAAAGACTTGGGGGTGGGTGGGGGAGGGGGGTGGAGTTACCAAGCCCAGAAAGAATGGAAACGGCCAGTCTTAACCTTCTTAGCAATAAGAGTCCTGGATCCTCACCTCAGCTTCCTCCTTTGCCTTCTGTAGTGTTTTCTGGAAGCTTTGCATAGGGCTCTAGCTTCCTTCCCTCTCCTCCAGCTTCTGGGGAGCTCCTGTCTCAGAGTGGGCTTCTGCAGCCGAATCCTGTGCTGAAGCCACATACAGACCGGAAGGGAAGCTAGGTTGTGCACTTGAAATGCAACACTACTTACCATTTCCGCTCACCTTATCGTAGCGGATTATCGGTACCTTATTGATGAAGCCTGAGTAGCGGCGCAGGAGTGCCCGACACAGGATATGTGAGTCATGTCCCACTCATCTGGGTTAGATGATGATTCAGACCAGGCTGTGAACCCTTTGAACTTTGTATTTCATGTCCCACAGGCTGAACAAGCCATGTTCCTTTTCTAAAAAACGAGATTTGGTTTTAAAATATGCAAACGTGGGATCTGAAACATGCCCTCCGTTTTTTCCACAGATGGGTTTACAGATTCTTTGACGAAACAGTTGATCGAGCTTTGCGCAGTGGCAGTATCGTAGCCAATGAGGTTTATCCGAGGCGCGATTATTGCTAATTGAAACAGTTGCGCGGAGCCCACCTGCAGACGTTAGGCCTCTAACATAAAGTCAGCCATGACAGCCAGTAACAAATTGATGAGAATTATTTATAATGCTTGTGCTGAACAGAATTTTGTGTTCTATTAAGCATCGTGCTTCACTTTAAAAATTACTGGGGCACCTGGGTGGCTCAGTCGGATAAGCATCTACCTTCCACTTAGATCATTATCCCAGGGACCTGGGATCGAGTCCCGCGTAGGGAGCCTGCTTCTCCCCCTCCCCATCCCTCTGCTCTCTCTCTTGCTCTCTCAATTAGATTAATAAAGTCTTTTTTAAAAAAAGATTTTATTTATTTATTCGACTAAGAGAGACACAGCAAGAGCGGGAACACAAGCGGGGGGAGTGGGAGAGGGAGAAGCAGACTCCCCACCCAGCAGGGAGCCTGATGCGGGGCTCCATCCCAGGACCCTGGGATCACAACCTGAGCCAAAGGTAGACACTTAATGGACTGAGCCATCCAGGTGCCCCTAAATAGAAGCTTTTAAAAAAACAAACAAACAAACAAAAATTTTGTTACTGTCCCATGCCAGGTATTCTTTTTTTTTTTTTTTTAAGATTTTTTTTAATTTATTTGTCAGAGAGAGAGAGAGTGTGTGAACACAGGCAGAGGGAGAAGCAGACTCCCTGCCGAGCAAGGAGCCTGATGTGGGACTCGATCCCAGGATGCTGGGATCATGACCTGAGCCGAAGGCAGCTGCTTAACCAACTGAGCCACCCAGGCGTCCCCCATGCCAGGTATTCTATGGCTCTCCCTTAATTTAAACGAGAGCTTAGTAAAGGCTTCCTTGAGACCCCATTTCCTTGCTTAAACTTGCCCCTGACATATGAGCCTTCAGTAAGGAAACTCAGCCCCCAAACTTACTGGTACAAGCGCATGTCTTGACCAAGGTTATCTTTCTCCTCTTGAATTTTTCTAACTTTGGTTTTGCATTCGACGCTTAGGGATCCGGGGCGGGTTTCTTCTGCTTTCCTTACAGCGCCTTCTTTCATAAACTCCCCACGTGGCTCGCACCTGTGCTCAGGGAGTGTTTGCCGGAAGGAAGAACAAGGAGGACTTTGTGACACGGGCTGTCGCCGTATCACGCAACTGCCCGGCCGGCTGCTCTGTCCACGGTCTCTGGTCCAGAAGTCTCCCGGACGGAGGGCTCTTTCCCCGGGCCAGCTTTCTTCCAGTTCTAAATGCAGTCATTGTGCGGGTGTGGGAAGCTCGGACCTTCCTCAGCCACCCCCCCCCCCCGCATGTCTTTTCTGTTAACATTTGTCTCCGGGCTGATCCCATGGAAGCTCTAGCTAGGGAGAGGAATGGAAATGATGAGGCCTGAAAATTCCTCACTCTTTGTTCTTCTGATGGGTGACGGGATAATTAGTCCAAACGAGATGCAGCCTCACGCAGACTATATTTAGTCTAATTGCAGAGCCTCTTCCCCTGGAGGAGCTGGGACTCCTCCCCAGCGGGTGGTAATGCCAGAGAAGGAACAAAATCCAGCAGGCCCGCTGCAGCCACAGCAGGGTAAGTGCTCCCCTTCTCCGAAGGGAGGCAGACGCGCGCTTGGGTCCCGGACTCCGGACATGGGGTTCCACTCCCAATTCTGCTACTGACTCCCTGTGTGACTGGAGACAGACCCTTTATCCCCTCGAAGCCTCAGATGTTTACACGTTAAATAAGCATGATGATCTCTACCTAGCAGGAGAGTAACGAGGATGCAATGTGATACCTTTTGGAAAGCAGTCTACTGAAATGTAGGCGAGTTGCCGTAAATAACAGAAGTGCCCAGATGTCCCCCTCCACCAAAGGCCAGTGGCCACTGAACATTCCTGTGTGAGGCTCTGGCCTCCTTGTGAAGTGTGTCACCATCTTCTGGCCCTTCCTCCCCTCTGGGACCACAGTGTCGCCATCCTCACGCTCACGGTGAGTGCTCAATGACTATTTGATGGCTAATATTACTATTTGCAATTAAAGTATTAAACTAGAGGGTGCCTGGGTGGCTCAGTGGGTTAAGCCACTGCCTTCCGCTCAGGTCATGATCTCAGGATCCTGGGATCGAGTCCCGCATCGGGCTCTCTGCTCAGCAGGGACCCTGCTTCCCTTCCTCTCTCTCTGCCTGCCTCTCTGCCTACTTGTGATCGCTCTCTGTCAAATAAGTAAATAAAATCTTAAAAAAAAATAAAGTATTAAACTAGAGATTTATTGACTCTGCAAACAGAAGAGATAACTGTATGTTTGTCTAATATACATTTTGCAAATAAATTGAGAGGTGAGCATTTTTTTTTTATTCCCAGGTACACTTCAAGCAGTACATAACATTGATATGTCTTTGCTTATCCCGTCAGCTTTATTGTGGAATTTAATAATTTTAGTAGAATTTGACATCAAGTTAAATATAATTTGAAATTAGAGAGTTTAATGAACTCTTCCCTCTTTCTGATGGTGCTTCAAAAAACAAAACAGGGGCGCCTGGGTGGCTCAGTGGTTTGGGCTGCTGCCTTCGGCTCGGGTCATGATCTCAGGGTCCTGGGATCGAGCCCCGCATCGGGCTCCCTGCTCCGCAGGAAGCCTGCTTCTCTCTCTCTCTGCCTGCCTCTCTGCCTACTTGTGATCTCTGTCTGTCAAAAAAAAAACAAAAAAAAAAAAAAACCCAAAACTTCCTTCCCCTTGCTTTCTTTTTGTCTTAAAGTTGCAAATGAAGAGTTCTACTTGATTCAATATACATTCACATATGCAGAACTGAGAAAGATGTCTGAGATCTATGGGCTTTTTTCTCCAACTCACCCAGTCGTAAACCTCCTGTTCCCATCTCCACGTGGGCTTGCTACTCAATACCTTGGATTTCAGTGTTTCAAGCTTTCTCTTCAACCTAATTGGCACCTGCAATCCATAATTATTGGGTAATAATGTACTTTCCCTTCCTGGGAGCTCAACCTCCCTGTGCCCAGGCTCCCCGCCACCCTTTCCCACCCACTGGAGTTTATCGCCTGAAGGAAGAGAAAGGTGAAGGGCTGGGGGTGGGGGGAGATATCTGGCTAAAACAAAGCAGTTGTGGCTCAACTCTGGGCTAGAATGAGACTTTTTGAAAAGGTCACCATGAGACAATAGTCTTGAGAGCCAGGGATTTTTGAGAAATAAAAAGGCATTTGTCAGAAATGCTAAAGTTGATTTCTACACTGCCTTTCAGGGGACTGACCACAGGGGAAGCCATACATTCCTGTCAGAGGTGGAGGAGAAAGCCCTTCCAGCAGGGTGGGAATGAGCTCAGAATGAGGAGAAGGGCAGGTTTATGCTTTATTATTTTTGAAAAACTATTTATTTATTTATTTATTTATTTATTTATTTATTTGAGAGAGAGAGAGAGCACATGAGCTGGAGGGGCAGAGGGCCAGGGAGAGAGAATCTCAAGCAGACTCTGCGCTGAGCACACAGTCCAACCAGGGGCTGGATCCCACAACCTTAAGATCCTGACCTCAGCTAGAGGCCCCATTGACCACGCCCCACTGACCATGCCTCCCGGAAATGTGGGGTCTAAATGTAGGTCTCTTGCCTCACCTGGGTGTCAACACTGTGCAGCAGCTAGATGCTAGGTAAGCATGGGTAACATGAAGAATACCGAGACCGGTGTTATGGTTCCCCCCTGAGCCTGAGGAAACTCTAGGCTTCTCTCAGACTTTGGCTTTGTACTGGAAGAGGTGCCTAAGGTACATGGGCCTGGCGTCCATTTCCTAAGATACCAACCATACAATACCAACTTCAAGGGTCAAGTTGACCCTTGAAGGGGGGAGTGGGAGTGTTAGGAGCGTTGACAGCCCCCGCCAGCCAAACGTATAGGGGTGTCTGGGTGGCTCAGCTGTTATGCCTCTGCCTTCTGCTGGGGTCATGATCCTGGGCTTCTGGGAATGAGTCCTGCTCCCCCTGCTTGTGTCCCCTCTCTCACTGTCTCTGTCTCTGTCAAATAAATAAATAAATAAAATATTTAAAGACAACAACAAGACACTACACACTTACTAGAATGGCTAAAATCCAAAAATACTAACAACATTAAATGCTGGCAAAGATGCAAAGAGACAGGAACTCTAATTCTTTGGTGACGGGAATGCAAAATCATACGGCCACTTTGCAAGAAAGTTTGACAGTTTCTACAAAACTAAATATATTGTTATCATATAATCCAGCAGTCATGCTTCTTGCTGTTTACCCAAATGAGCTGCAAACTCAGGTCGAAACAAAAACCTGCACACTGAAGTTTATAGCAGCTTTATTCATAATTGCCGAAACTTAGGAGCAACCAAGATGTCCTTCAGTAGCTGAATGGACCAAGTAAACTGTGGTTTGTCCAGACAGTGGGATATTACCCAGAGCTGTAAAGAAAGGAGCTGTGAAGCCATGAAAATACACGAGGAAACTTAAATGCATATAACAAAAAGAAGCCAATCTGAAAAGTTTACATACTGTTTGATTCCAACTACAGGACATTCTGGAAAAGGCAAAACAATCGAGACAGTAAACAGATCAGTGGTTAAGGGGAGCGAGGGATGACCAGGCGGAGGCCAGAGGATTTTTACAGCACTGAAGCTGTTCTCTCTGATACTATAATGGTACATGTACCATTTGTACACATTTGTCAAAACCCCTAGCAGTTACAACACTAATGTAAACTCTGGACTTTGGGTGATAATAATGGGTCAATGCGGAGTCACGGATTTAAAAAAATACATCACGCTGGTATAGGATGTTAATAACAGGGGATGTATGTGGGCAGAGGGTGTATGTTCACTCTGTCCTTTCCCTTCAGTTTTGCTGTGAACCTAAACCTGCTCTTTAAAAAGTCTATTAAAAAATATATGAAACAAAAACTAATAGAACCTCAAAGAGAGAAATCTACATTGTAATTAAAGATTTCAATATTCCACTCTCAATAGATTCATCGAGTATGCAGAAGTTAGCAAAAATATGGATGACACAAACAGTTCTATCAACCAATTTGACTTAATGGACGTTTTTGTTACAGCAGCAGAATACACATCTTTCTTCTCAAAAGCATAGAGAATGCGAGCTATAATTATGGGCTATAAAACAAGCTTCAGGGGGTGTCTGGGTGGCTCATTCAGTTAAGCGTCTGACTCATGGCTTCCGCTCAGATTATGATTTCAGGGTGATGGGATTAAGCCCCCCATGGGGTTCTGTGCTCAGTGAACAGTCTGCTTGGGATTCTTTCTCCCTTTCTGCCTCTCCCCCTGCTTCTGGACTGGCGTGTACTAGCTTTTCTCTCCTTCCCCCTAAATAAATAAATAAAATTAAAAAAAAAAAAAAAGGGCAGGGGAGGGGTGCCTGGGTGGCTCAGTCGGTTAAGCATACAGCTCTTGGTTTTGGCTCAGGTCATGACCTGCAAATGGGGGGATGGAGCCTTGTGTTGGGCTCCCTGCTCAGCGGGAAGCCTGCTTCTCCCTCTCCCACTTCCCCTGCTTGTGTTCCTTCTCTTGCTGTGTCTGTCAAATATGTAAACAAAATTTAAAAAGCAGAAAAACCCCACAAGTTTTTAGTTTTTAAGGAAACCCCATTTCTGTTTTTTCTTTCATTGCCTGTATTTTTGGCAAATGCCAGGAATCACTGTCAGATCAAATTATGAAGCTTTCCTAATTTTCTTCTAAGGTTTTTTATATTTTTAGCTTTCAATGTTTAGGTCTTAGATCAATTTTGAGTTAATTTTTGTATGTGGTATAGGGTAAGGGTCCGATTTCATTCTCTTGCATGTGAATATTAAATTTTGCCAACTACATTTATCGAAAAGACTGCCCTTTTCTCATTGACTGGTCTTGGCACCCTTGTCAGGAATCACTTGATCATATAGGTGAAGGCTTATTTCTGGATTTTCTATTCTACTTCTTTGGTCTGTACGTCTGTCTTCATGCCATCACCACCCTGCTGGGATTACCGTGACTTTGTAGTATAGGTCTCCTTGTTATCCTTAAACTGCACAACACTTTCTTTTTGGCTCTTTGAGTGTTGCTTAGAGACTGGCACTTTCTGTAGGACCCAAATGGAGCCAGGACCCAGGGATAATTGTGCGATCAGGTGCAAGCAAAGGAGCAACAGACAGGTCATTCAACATGGTATCTGGTTTCTTTGGAAAAGAGAAGGCACGGTCGCTAGAGTAAAACTGTATGCCTTTATTCAACTTAAATGAGTCATTAGGAGAAAATACAATTTGCCCATGTGCAGAAACATTATACATTCAATTCTGAGGAAGGTAGTTTTATACAACCAAGACAAGGAACAGTCTAGAAGTGAGAGGAATAAAGACGATAGTGAGAGGGAGCTAAAAGGCAGAGTTTTGTCTGTCAAAGTGCTAAGGCCTGTGTGCACAGATTTTAAAGTGAGCAAGACCAGCCTAAGGTCATGTCTTCCATTCTGATTTCTCTTGGTGCTGGTGAAAGTTTTGGGGTGTGATGCAGTGAGTCACAGGATTACGATGGTTTAAAAAAAAAAAAACAGGTCATAGCACTTAGGACTAAGAGAAAGGTTTTAATGTCTAAAGTTTCATTAATCATGTACTCGAGATCTTTCATGGATTCTATGAGTTTTGTGAATTTAATAAGAACTTGTCCTTCAATCAGTAGTTTATTATCAAATAACAAATTATCAGCTTCTTCCCAGCCCTGAGTCTATCTCCTTACAAAATAAAGGGGAAACCAAATATGAGACTCTGCGGGAGTTTCATTAATTTTAAGTTGGTGTTAAGTGATTAATGCAGGTTTAGCTGGGGTCCCTACCCGTGTCTTCAAATTGCTATTGCTAGAAAACCTAAAAGGAGAATTGATGACTTAGGGCCAGCCCAACTCTATCATTCCCAAGCTTTAGCTATCTGAAAACATCAGACGCTGGCTTTTGGAAAGCAAGCAAAAAAGTAAAGCTTTTTTGTACCACACTTCCCATAGAAAGGAAATAGGCTGTGTAAAATAATAGTTCTAAAGTATCTTCAAATATTTTGATAAAATTTAATGCATTTCTTTCTTATTGGATTAAATTTTAAATATTTAAGAAGAGGATCCATGATTGAAATTATTAAAATTAAGTGTTGACTCAAGTTGGCTTAATAGTGTTTATGAGCAATGTGGGCATTATTTAACAGAAACCCGTGCCCAACCCTAAATCCTGATCAGCAGCAAAAGCTGCCACTGGATAATTCAATAGAAAACCATCACTTAACACATAAAACGTCTCAAATCAATGTTCTAATCATGGCAATTTAACATTATGTGAACCTAAAACCTTACAAAATTGTCGTAAAAGAGTAAGTTAAGAATAATTGAAAGTTTATTTAAACCTATTTTAAATCCAATCTTGGGTTTACCTTTCTTCTCCCTTAGGCATTTTCTGGGTTTTGTAGCCAAGATGGGAATCAGCAGGTTTTTAATTTCCCTTTAGCCTCTTTTGAGTTAGAAGAACAGGAACATTGTGGAAGTTATTCTTCAGGAGAACTAGCTGTCTGGTCATAGCCCATCTCCACAGCCTGGTCATCTCTGGCTCCCCCCTCCAGACCCAGTCCCTCCTTCCTGTTACAAGGAAGTCTTTCTAGGGATGCCCTTCAACAGGTAAGACTGAAAGCTCCAAGGAGGTATAGAGATTCCTTAAACAGTCTTGATAGAAAAAAAACCAATCTTCTGTGTAAGGTCAACAAGTATTAGGAAAATACAGGATACCCACTGTGCTACTTCCTGGACAAAGCTGAGGCATTTCACGGTGGACTTCGCCAAATACCTCTTTGACTGAAAGGTGAATATGGCTATTTTGGCGTGTAGAATTTGACTTACAAATCCAACAACCTAAGTCAACAATAAATGGTAAGGAAAATTCAAGAATAAGGACTAACAAAATACAACGATTTATCCTTTAAAAACTTTTTTTTTTTTTTTTTTTAACTAGAAATTCTCAAAGGAAGAACTGGGAATTTAGGCCACTAAAAAAGGGGTAGGGTCCTGTTGAAGTTTCTTGTAATTCAAGTTCTGTGATTAGAGATGGGGTGGGGGAGCCAATTCTACAGTATTAGAATAAAACTCTGTACACTAATTTTATCCATTATGGAGAAAAAAACACGGATGCAACATCTCTTTAACAATATAAAATGAAGGGATACACTTCTCAACAGAGTACAAGATAAAAATCAAGGTTAAGTTTCAATTCCCTTTAGTTTCCTTTCAGTTTGAACATCAGTGACAAGCATGCTGCATTATTTATCTAATGGTTATTAGAAAGGGTTAGTTACTATCATCTTTAGTATCTTCCCGGACGCACTGACCAGATTAATTGAAAGGGATTCTCTTCAACTGAGACGTTACTAAGAAATTTCTTGAAGTTTCTATTAAGAATTCTACATCTTCCAGGGGCGTCTGGGTGGCTCAATGGGTTAAAGCCTCTGCCTTGGGCTCGGGTCATGATCCCAGGGTCCTGGGACGGAGCCCAGCATTGGGCTCTTGGCTCTGTGGGAAGCCTGCTTCCTCCTCTCTCTCTCTGCCTGCCTCTCTGCCTACTTGTGATCTCTGTCAAATAAATTAAAAAAAAAAAAAATTCTACATCTTCCAGTGATTGTTTTCAGAAAAGGTAAATTTTATTAACACGGATCTTCAGTCCACATTGTTATTTCACTAGGGGCAATGCCTTTCCTTAACTTACTTCATGTTTTGTCAGTGTTTCATCCACGGCCTCAAACGCTTCCCTTCAATAACTCATTTACACTTCAATTTCCTTCAATTTGCTTGGGAAACAGGCAGCACACAGTACCCCTTGAGCCCCAAACTAGACACATGCTGTATGGCCTCTACCTTGTTAGGAATACCTTTTACAATTCATATGGCTGCTTGTTTACCCCTGCAGAACCCGAACCTTAGTACAGTGCTTACCACATAGTAGGTGCTCCCAGAATTATGTGAGCTAGTGAATAACATGATTTGTACACAAAACCAGCTAAAAAACATTATGTAAAAATCCTATTTCTTAAAACCACTTGTGGTCAAGTAGTGTCAAATCATCGAACACAGCTCTCTGGACTGTGATGTAAATAACGGATGACTGGGGAGTCCAGTTGAAGTTGTGTTCTAGTAGATCATTCTTTCATTCAACTGCAGATCAACTAACTATACATTTAGGCCCCTAGGTCATTAACCTGAATATGAATTTCACTTCTGATGAGGTAGGAGGCCCATTTAAATAATTACAAATATCTACAAGAAACGCCAAGCTGGGGGTAGGGGAGTATATGTCTGGAAACGGCCATAATGGGCTGGTTCACACACATTTAAATATTATCACTTTCACTCCTATTATATATGGGAATTACATGGATGCAGATGTTCCCTGAGACATAAGAATTCTCCTTTAGAAAAAGCATATTTTCAGCAAAGATTTAGAATGCTGTTCTCTTGGACTGGTAAACGATCTTCAATGTCTTTGGGCAACAATGTTTGAAATTTCAATTTTTGAAAAATAACAAGGCGATCTTTTAAACAGCATTCTTGTATCCTTATTAATTTCCAAAATATGCTCTTTTTATCAGTGAAAATAATCACAGCTGAGCGATTATGGGGAGAACTAGGGAACTAGAACAAAAAGTCAGTTTCATGGGTCACTAAGATACATTCATGAAATTCTGACATTTTTTATTTCATCCAGTCTATATTCATTTTTAAAGAATGGGCTAGATACCTTTGTGACCAAAGACTATCTAGGTACCATTCTGCTCCTTCAATTATATCCGAAAACCAAGTTTTTGCAACCACAAAATTCTCTTGAACAGCAGGATCCAGGCTATCTGTAGGTATGAGGACTAAGGGGAATTAAGCCTTCTTAGTACCTGGCTCAGTCCTTGTTTGCATAAATTCCCTTTATGACACTAGTGAGATCAAAATCCAAGTTCTCCTAGCTCTTCTAGCTTTCCGGATCAATCAGGAAAAGCCCTAAACTTGTTAAGAAACTCCCTCTCTGGACCAATCAGGAAGGATATAGAACTGGTTAAGAAACTCACTTCTAAGAGAAGAACTGGGAAACAGAAAACAAGTTTTCGATGGTCTTCATGACATTGTTTCTTCACATACTCCTACACCTGGAAGCTGGTGGCAGTGAATGTTTGCTAAGGAATTATTAACCACTGTTGAGAAAGAAAAACCCATCTTTACCCCTGAGATATTTTCTTAACCATTCTTTGTTTTAGAAGCAAATACTGGGCACATTAAAAAAAAAAAAATGCACGCACCATGTTTTTGTATTTGTTTTTGAAGTTCCCAATAACATCCCATGGTTAAGAGACGGAACAGTTGAAGGGTGAAAACAGAGACAGACAGATTAGGCAGATTTAATATTTTTACTAGAGTTCTGAAAGAAATGTGCTACCCTGAACTGTTTATCACCGAATCTCTCATTTTACTCTTCGGGACAATCTGCAGTAATCTTCCAACGGAAATATAAGGCAACGGCTGAGAGCCCTTCCCGCCCCGCTCTCAGATGGGTGTCAGACCTCAAGATTCACCAAAAACTCCAAGGTTTTTATTTTCACTTTAATTATCTTTTACTTAATAATAAAATGAAAAATAAGAATATATGAATACATACAATCTATATACATATATTTATTGCAAATACTTAAAATTCTTATGTAAAATGATTTTTCTATATCTGTGAAAAAATATGACTTTTTAAATGGTGTTGACACCAACTTCTCTGTACATACCCTCAATTCCAATGTTAACAATTCCTTTAAAAAGGCAAAAGACACAAAAGTTTAGCATTTACCAAACCAGTCTGTACAAACCTTATAAGCCAGAAGGAAAAAAAATAGCTTGTGGTAAATAAGTCGATTTTCTTTTAAAATAAAAAATAAACTCCAAAACTATTCCCCTTATTGCATTTTTTTGGAAATAATCTGAGTGTCTTTAGAGTAACTTCCTTTGTAATAATTTGTGCCTTAACAGTGAGGTCCTACATAAACATACCATATATGAGAAATCGAAGTCTTCCACTGTCACTTTTTACATAGATATTAAAATATATATTACTTAAAATATATTACTGGAAAGCTATTTTTAAAATTGATCTTTAATAGTTGTATCAAATGTAAAGCATTAAAAAAAATAAAGTAACCAAGAATCTATGAAGCTCTTACTTCAACTTTAGGAAATGTTTTACCTATTGTTCCCTTTCAATAGGTACGTAGGTATTGAAACATGGTAGGAAAAGATCCCTGCCCATCATCATGTTTCTCAGTCTCTTTGGACTATTCTATAAATTGAGCTGAAAACTACCGTTGGCCAAGTATTTACTTAGCCCGTTGCTGCAATGCAACGGGGACTTCTCCCTCCGTGCTATGAAAAGCAACCTCTAGGTCCCAGAGAAACCCTGGCACTGCTCACTGATAAAGAGTTCTAGAAATAAATAGTGGCGTAATGACCAGAGAAGACCCCCCTCATTATAACAAATCATTTCACCCAAGAGTTTTTTAAGGGCTCTAAGGCGGAGAAAGGCAGTAATAAACGATTAGGATGGTAACTGTCCAGTTATCAGTATGTATGGATTTATACACCCTCCCCGGGAAGGCAAGGAGGTCTTCCTTTGGCTATGTGAATGAGATAATTCCTAAAACCCCTACAGCTGGGTGCCTTGCCAGCCCATGCAAATATACTTCCCCTTCTCCAAGAAAAATGTCCCATTTGCCAGATCTTATTCTTAGAAATGTTACAGGGGATACCAAGGATAGTCTCGGCGTCTTGAGCACGGGGGTTAAGGAATAGTAGGGCAAACCACCCCAGGTTGTTTAACAGGATGGAGAATTTTTATCAAAATTTTTCTTTTTTTCAGATTCAGGGAGCCTTCTCTACTAGTAGACAACTCAGAACAGTCATTAAGACTGAGATGACATAGTTATTGTTAATGCTATCTCCCCAGGGTGACCTACAATGGAAGGTAGCGGAAGGCTCAGGCTCGAAAAGCATACCCTGGAGGCATAAGCATCAGGCATAATACCTGACTAGTCACTGGAAATAGTGCAACTAAATGCCATTTAAAAAAAAAAAAAAAAAAAAAAAAAGCTCAGCATTTATTAGCAACCTTTCGGATTGAGCTGAAAGGTAGAGCAACTCCGAAAACCTAAGACAAAAAAACTGCTTTAAAGATACCGGTGTACCATGCTCTCAATCATATGAAGATTTTTCTTGTTTCTACTGCTTCATTTTCAAAAGGGCCAGACTGTTAACGTGTTTGGATTGCTGCTGTTGTTTTTCTGCTCAGCTCTGAGAATGAATGATCTTCTACCTGAAACCACTGTTGTGACACAGACAAACAGGTTGTATTCAATTTACTACCAACCCTAGAGAACCAGTCTCTCATTCGGTCAAGATTGAGGCAGTGTAGCTGACAAATCCTGTTTTAGGGACATTCACAAATGCAAGTATTTTATTAGCTGAGTATTAGTTGTTAAGAGAATCTGGGGAAAAATAATGCTTAGGACCGATCTGCAAGAGCCTGGTCAAGAAGAAGAGGCACGATACGGTTTGCTCTCCTAATGGACGTGAAAATCCCTGATCCCTCTCCTCCTCTCCTGGTCAGTCTGTCCAACCGCAGATTAGAGGAACTGCGGAGGAGAGGCTTCCTGTGACAGGAAAGGTGTAAAGAAGAAAGTTCACTTTGATCAATCCGAATTGGTAATTCACATTGAGCACGGAGTCAGTTCTGAAATACTCAGGCACTTCCAGCACAAAGACCAGCCCTCAGGCCTGGCACTGGCGTGGGGAGTGAAGAAGCTGAGCGTGGAGAGTTTTAACCAGCAATAATAGGTCCTTTTCGCCCCTGCCCTTGGATCTACCCCGAGTACTGAAAGTTTGGGGAACCGAACCATGTTTCTTTCTTACTGGATCGTGGCTAAAGAACTTACTCCTTATCCCAGGATCCTTGGAGCCTTCGTATTTTTTAGCTATGTGTGTGCTGGAAGAAAAAGGGAAGTTAAGGAGGACATCCTATTGTCTTGGCTAAAACTAGAACAAATAATCTCGTATTTGCCTTGAGCCACAAAAAATAACAGAAGCAAAAACTGAAAACAGTCAAATAGGTTTCTTATGGGGTTCAAAAGTATTAAAAGCATACAGGGGAAGAATGGGGAACAGAACGGGGCGAGCAAAGAGCATTACTGTCTACTTTCTCCTAATCTGGAATGTGACTTAGTAAATTTACACTGTTCTGCACTTGGTAAGTATCACATCCTGAACACTAAGCACAGCCGTAAGTATACTAGGCTGCAGTAATATTCTTACTTTACACACTTGAAATCGGGAAACTTGAAATCAATATGCAAATGATGCACAATGCAATACCCAATTCTTCAATACCGAATTGTGGTAAACTGTAGATTCATTTTAATGTTCTTTAACCAGGACCTAAATGTATGTTCTCAAAAACTCTTCAGTCACTGGCGACAAGATTTAAAAAACAACAAAGGAAAACCAAAAAGAACCAACAAAAACAAGCAACAAACTTTGGAGTTAATTTCTCTTCCTTTCTAGATGTTCCCTTAACCATTTACTGAAGCCCTTTACATTAGAGATTCCTAGTGCATAGACAGCAGTAATCTAAAACAGAGGATATGTTTTTTAGAACAGCAGAAGTGTCTAACTTTTACTCTGTGTGTGTGTATGTGTGTTTGTGTGTGTGTGTACGTACACACACACATTGTGTTCAAAGTAGTATCTAGTAAGATCACTCCTCAGATGCCTGGGAGGTCAAAACAGGCTTAACAGAACAGGCAAATGTGGCAACAAGGCGCTTTCCCCTCTGCACAACATTGGACTACAGACCGTGAGGGAACAGGGTTGGGCAAGAAGAGGAAGAGAGAGGCTACCTTGCTTCTAGTGTTAAAATCGTTTTCCGAAATTCTTTATGTTCAGTTTCTGCACTTTTTGAGGCCCTGCCCAACCAAACGCACAGTTCAAATCACCCTGTCCCTAACACTCTTTGCTCCTGCTCTCCTAGCATGCCTCCCACCACCCCCGCGTTTGTAAGCGCCCGTGACTGAGTTCCTGGATGTTACTGCTAGAACTGCTGCCCCGCACAGGCCCCGCTAACAGCAGGGGCCAGGGTGTGGGGGTGCATACCCATCCTGGGCCACATTCACGTTCTCAGGGCAGGGCAGGGGGCCTTGAGGGCGGGGCACCCTCAATTCTTGTGGGGGACATGAATTGCCAGCAGAGAGCTTGGCGACAGTACTCGTTTGTGGAAGCCAAGAACCAGGTCAAGAGCTTTCAGAGTCTGAATTACTACCTGTAAAATTAAAACAGTATCAAAAATTTGAACTTAAGAGGTTCTGTTTAAGGTAAAGGGATGGAGTAAACCCTGAATCCAAATCCCGCCAAGGCTGAATAATCTTATGTAAAGCCTGCAGTCAGCCCGACATGACATAATCAGCTTGAATGGTCATTTCTCCAGACCATTTCTTCATTCCTTCCTTTCCCTGGCCTCTTAGGAAAGGGAGAGAAGAGAGACCGCTTCCTTTAACCATGCATGGCATTAAACTTTTCTCAGAGTCACGTGAAGCAGAACATAAATCTGAATTCAAATACATCATTACCTAAACACTTGGGAAAACAATGTTAAAACAAAATGTGACATATTTACATGATTTCGTAAGTGCAAACTTGTCACAAATTCACGAAGTCTTGCTTGACCTAGACTTACTATACAAGGTGCTCTTCCTCTACAATGTAAGATCTGTACTCTGTATTCCTGATTAAGTAACATTTGTCTCTTAAGACAACTGAAACCTACTTATTTATTTCTGTGATTCCGAAAGGACGCAAAAGACCCCACATCTCATCAATCCTTCCCTCCCTGCCTCCTCCCCAGGTATCCTCTTTCTAGTCTTGTTACCGAACGACAAGGCAAGAGACACAAAGTTTCGAGGGGCCAATGCAATCGTCGTGGCAGAACGCTCCACACCCCTTGCACATGATCATGGCTTTCAATCGGCAGTAACATTTCGAAGGTGTGTCCTCTATGCTGTTCTCTTCTGAAAAGGCCTGAACCGGAATGGACTGGCCATGGCTGCTGGGATTCATCGCTTGGCTAGCAGGGATGGTAGTGACAGTCACCGAAAAGGACATGACATCGCCTACGTTGCTGGCCACCTGGCTACAGTCCGGCATCCCCGGGACAGCCGAGTTATGGTCCATGTCAGACGAGGTGGAGACATTGATCATGCCTCTGTAGCTTGGCCCGATCTGGCTGGGGCTTCCGTACAGCTTCGGGGTCTGCAGCGGCGGGAGGAGGAGAGGCTGATGGGTAGGACTGTCTGCGGTCGGAGGAAGGGCAGTCGAACTGAAAAGCTCAGGGCTGCTACGCATCGTCTTGCCTCTCACCGCATGGGCCATCTGTTTCTGGGCGGCCTGAATAAAATCTCTGGCTAGCGTCTTTTCATCAAATGTCTGGCCCCTCGTGAACAGGTAATTCTCCTTGCTTAATGTGGTCTGCTCGTGCACAGGTGTCTCCGCCTTCACGTTCTTTTTTGCCAAACAATCACTGGCGGAGAGGGCTTCTCTGCTGTGGGTTCCCGAACTTGCTTCACACTTGCCAGGACCCTGGGCAGCCTGGGGTTCCTCCTTCACCATGATGGCTTCTTGCTCGTCACCAGAACTTTCCTCGTCGGTATCATCTTTGCCGCTGCTGCTATCTCCGGCGGCATTTTTACAGTCGGTGTATCCCATTTTCAAGGCCTCTGTGGGGCTACTTAGACACAAACGGTCTTCGGGGTTTACAGAATGGGTCCTCCTCAAGCTCTCTGAACCCCGGCCATAGGTGGAAATGTTAAGTAAGTAGTGACCTGCCATGGCAGGCTTCGACGTCCTTCTGCCAGCAAAACCCAGCATGAACCTCTGGCTTGTGGAGATGTCTTCTAACGGGAAACCTGAGTGAGTGAAGTTGAACTGGGAGGGCTGCACAAATGGGAGAACGTTCTGCCTCCGAACCCTCTGGATGAGAGTCTGAAGGATCTGATCTTGGGTAGCTTTGCTGAGGCCTTCCTGGTACTGGTGTGCGTCGATGCTAGAGTCCCTCAGGTCCTTACCTGAAAAGAGCTGCAGGGGTCTTGGAACCTGGGGGAGCTGCGTACTTGGCAAGGCTTTACCCAGCTGCTGCAGCGCCGGGAGGCACTGCCTCTCGCTACCTTCCTCTCTGCTGTTGTTTTCGGCGGCGCCACTGCCTGTGAACACTGCTGCCCCCGGCTCCTCTTTCGTGGCCAGTGGAACCGTTTTCATTTCAACTTTGGTGAGAGGTTTAGGCAGAATTTGCTCCATGGGAACATCCTTGCCCTGAAGCAGCTGAGTGACCAAAGGGTTATTCGCAGGGATACTAGAGCTTGGCCTTGACAGGGGTCCATTCAAATTTGAAGACGTTCCTGGAGTTTTAAGGCTAGAAGCTACTGGCAAAGTGCTCGAGGATGGAGCCGATCCCGTCGGTGCTACACTTACACTGACCTGGGGTACAGGAAGCTTTTCTAAAGTGGCTGCGGTCAATAAAGATGTTAAAGGAGAGGGAGGCACAGCTGCTGAAGCGCCAGCAGATGTCTCTGCTGAGGCCGAAGGGTCTGGCACATTCCTACCAGAACCTGCACTGGGCTCGACGGTGCCATCGGCCACAAAACGAACAGGTGAGGCACCTGAGCGGAGAGCAGGCTCTGTGGGCGCAGAGGGCGCGGTCTCCTGCAGGCAGGTCCCGGGAGCTTGCAGGTAGGTGAGAGAGGCCACCGCGGCCGCTGCCCCCAGGGGATTCAGCCGTTCGTTCGTCAGCTGCCCTACAGCTGCTGGGGGGGCGTCAGTGCGGGCTGGAGAGGGGACGCTTGCGCGCGCTCCTCCACCGGCAGCTGCTGGAGGCCCTGAGGGGGCTTGCTGTAGTTGTGCTCCAGAGACACGAGGAGGCTGTGCCTGGTCTGGGCTCTTGGTCTCAGACTGGGGCTGAGACTCTGGACCACAGGGTAAAAGCTCTCTCGTACCTCCCCTGCTTCCAGTTCCTGCCAATTCCAGTGTGGGGCCCTTTCCAGGTTTGCAGCCTCTGTCTGAGTCTGGACTCCCTCCTCCAGCAGTTTTCCTGTCACCTCCCTCTCCTGGACCTTGTCCGCCCCCGGGGCCAGGTCCCGGAATGGTCCCTCCAACGGCGGCGGCGGCAGCGGCGGCGGCAGCGGCGGCGGCGGCGGCAGCCCTCTGTGCTTTGACCAGCTGGGCTTTTGCTTTGATGTCTGCGAGAGTTCTGGCTCCTGTTCTGTTAGGACTAGTGATGGAGACTGGAAAACGAGCCCTGGGAGAGACCTGCGATGTAGGAAAAGGCATGGGGGAGATTCTGGAGACCGGGATCTGAAAGGAGGAGGGAGATAAAAACCCGGAGCTTAGTTTTCATCGACAAGAAAAACACAACTTCCAGAACACTTAAATTGTTCCAGTGACCACTGCACACCAGTGACGCAAATGGGAGGTCCATGGCCGAGAGACCTCAGAGTGGAGACAGCAACGCGACTGTGCCCCTAGGGTCCTTCCACCTCCTCTCCTGGGGCCAAAGCCTCTCGTCCCTCGACACCCTCCCCACCCCGAATCCCTATGCCTCTTTTCTCAACACAACTCCCTCCTCCTGGCATTGCTACTCACGACAGCTTATTACTTAAGGTTCAGACCTCCCAGGGTATTTGCACTTTCGCATGCGTGCGTGAGAGAGGCAGCATACAGCACTGCACCACTGTCTTTTTCTTCTTAGCTCTCCTGCTAAGCTGCGAGGAAAATTCTTGCTCTCTTCTGCTCTATGCACATCCACACATGCACACTTAACCAGAGAAGCCGAGTTAGCTCAATGACAGAGGTGTCTAGATAGCACCGGAAGGTAGACATGTGGGATCCACAGATGTACCCCACTCTGTCCATCCAGACGAAGGGAGTATAGACAGAACGTATATAATGTTCGCCACAGTCATTTTCACCCGTGGCTGCCTTTATACTTACTTGGGGAGCTGTTTAAAAATAAATGTGCTCTGGGTCCTCTCCCAAAACTGACAAATTAGAACTCTAGAGAAAATATCCACTTCTGAAACACTTCCTGGGAAACTTTGCTACATCACCGAGTTTGAAACCACTGATTTTCACAGCATAAAATACTGTAGCTGAAAGGAATCTGACTCCTGTCTGAAACAATACTTTGGAAGCTATCAGACTTAAATGAGAATGCATCAAAGCCTGGACTCTTCTAGTAAGTTGTTAGAATTTAAAGGAGCAAATAACTGTGACAGATGTTACAGGGCATTTAATTTAAAAAAAAAAAAAAAAATTTAAGCCAAAGGGCTCTAAGAAAATGCATGTCATCCTTCCGGAAGTCCTTAAGTTAAGAATAATAAAGTCACTAAAAATTTTTCATTATTTGCAATATCCATTTCTCAAAAGGTCAGTAGTTCTGAGAAACAGATTCTCTGTCACGCAGAAGTCAGAGCTATGGGATCATGTCACAGCTGTCACAGTCCACACATCTCACATCAGGACACGTACCTACTCTCTTAGCACTGAATCGCTTTTACATCTAACTGCACAGTATTTCAGAAGCTACCAACAGAGGGAAAGAAGCAAATGTTGCCCCTTGGTAATGTCTCCTGTAGATAGCTCTACAACCTGTTTATGTTGTCTGGGCATTGGTAACAAATAAACAAGAAGCCCCACCCTGATAAAGCAAGGTCGATTTTCTTCATGTATCCTGAAAAGATGGGGCGCCTGAGTGGCTCAGTTGGTTAAGTCCCTGCCTTCAGCCCGGGTCATGATCTCAGAGTCATGGGATGGATCCCCACGTTGGGTTCCCTGCTCCCTGGAGAACCTGCTTCTCCCTCTCCCCCACCACCCCCCAGCCCGGCTCCCATTCCCACTTGTTAGCTCTCCCTCGCTCTTTCTCTCAAATAAATAAACAAAATCTTAATAAAATAGAACAGATGCATACCAAATAGGAAACACCGTTTTCCATCTCTCTATACGTATTATGGTACAGACATCCATGTTATAACATGTAAGTGCATACATATGCATGTATATAACATATATACACACGTATAACATTTGTAATAAGATTTTATTTTTCTACTTAAGTTTTGGTTAGAAGATTTTGCTCTGTTATAAATTACAGTAAGTTTTGTCTAAGAACGTAGTAGGATTTGATGGGGTGCCTGGGTGGCTCAGATGACTAAGCATCTGCCTTTGCCTCAGGTCACCATCCCAGGGTCCTGGGATTGAGTCCTACATTGAGATCCCTGCTCTGCAGGAAGCCTGCTTCTCCCTCTCCCACTCCCCCTGCTTGTGTTCCCTCTCTCGCTGTGTCTCTTCTTTTTGTCTAATAAATAAAATCTTTAAAAAGAAAAAAAAAGAAACAAAGAAAGTGGAATTTGAGATACAGGTCTAAGGGGAAGAGTTATTAAAGCAACTTCTGGTAAAAAGTATTCTGCAGGGGGGTGGAGGGTATAAGGAAGAAGAAGAAAACAAAAGAAAGGGAAAAAACTGAGTAACAATAACACGTCATGGTGGACTTTAATTTTCAGTGTGGAGCCTCTCTGGATTAGGGAAGCAGACCAAGCAGATGTAAGTCAGTCTCTATAAAGATGAGGAAAGAGAAATGACACATCTCACAGTATCATGTATATTAAGTAAGACCTGAAATGTGATTCAACAATCAGGTCCACACAGAAGTTCTGACTGACACTCATTACAGAAAGGTTTCTAATATTTTTGTAACAGGAAGAGTGGGGGATAAAAGAATTGTAAAGTGATTTTCATTAAAAAATCACAATCTCTGGCAAAGCATGCAAAGTATGTTAATGGTGGAAAAGTGGCAAACATTTTTTTTTTTTTAAAAAGGGAGATTCCTAAGTGCATAAATCTTAAAATTAAAAAGTAATGAGAACGTCATACAGTTAGTAATTAAGAAGCAACACGAGAGAAAAAGAGATAGTAAATTAAATGGGTCAAGTACTAGCAACTGAATGTCTCTAAGGAATATTATCTGATGGAACTAGCTTTGGTTCATCTAAGTTAAATAAAAAAGAGGGAAAAAGTATTTCTATGTGGCTTTTTTTTCTATTTATATTTCTAACGTGAATGAACCCAATGTCTGGGCCGACAGTAGACACAACAGTATTAATAAACACCACTAATAAAAACTTATTAATATATACTATTTACTAAGTGAAAAAATGAACTGCAAACTGACCTTAAGCACAAGCCCAAGTATTAGTAAACCTTTAGGTCAGAAGTAAAAATATGTTTGGGCTTTAAAGGGCTCACTACTGGTTAGATGCACTCTTGTATACTTAGATAAGGATACCGCTTTATGAATGTGAAATATTTGCTAAGTAGCAACAGAATGCTAACATGAAAGTCAGGGACAAAGCCTTAGCAGCAGAGCTTAGGAAGGCTAGTCTACCTTACTGATGTCCCTCAAGTAACAGCAGCCACACAGGTTTTCTTTAAGAGGGGGGAACTAAAGGTAGTTCTAGAGCCAAAGAACATCCAATCAGTTATGGCAATAAGAAAAGGACCAAGGTACACTTAAAATGTCATGGCTCTTGCTACAAAGATCTCTTGATCACACCAAGGGCTTCCTTCTGTTTATTATTATATTTCTTGTTTTGTCACATGAGACAGAATAATGTCCACAACTATCTTAAGAGTGGCCAGCCAGGAGGATGGGTGGAGGTGGTCCACGTTAGTTAGATATCCAGGAACTTTCCTTACTACCAAAACACTAATAAAGATCTGTAGGAATGCAGTTCTAAATGCCTCTTTAGTCATAATTTTGTTCATGTAAGAACGCAGTTACGTGTTTATCAAATATATACAACTGCTTCTGTGTTAAAAATACCACGAATGACTTGGTATTAAGTAAGACCAGAAACTTAGTGTTCAGACACTTTCTCTTTTTCAATCCTTCCCTCTCTCTTACCTTGAGAGGTGGTACTCTTCGCACCTGGATCCTGTCCCCTCTACTGAGAAAGGGCTGTGGCGAGACTTGAAATGGCTGCTGGTGCTGGCGATTCTCCGTGACACGTGGCCTCTTCTCCCAGCTCACGGGGCCCTCTTCTTGGATGCAAGACTTCCTCTTGAGGCTTTCTGGGCTGTGATCAACAGGGGCCGATGGAGGGTCTTTTGCTGCGATCTCCTGTGAACCAGTTTCTGCCATGGGCTTCATTACCGGTTTTTCCACCCCGGGACTCTTGGGTTTGTTTGGGGACGTAATTAAAGCTTCTTGGCCTTCATCTTTGTTGTAACTAGGAGCTGTGGTGAGATGATTCTCTTTCTCAGACTCCTGTTCAGCAGAGGCAACTGGCTTCTGCTCCAAGAAACTGTCATCCTTTGGGCACTGGATGGGGAGAACGCTGCTAAGCTCTTGCGTATTGCTTGCTGAGGGAAGCAGGGGCTCTGTGGATTTGGGGTTTGGTTGCACCATATCTTGGCTTTCGTGCTCTTCTTTTCTTACTGGGGATGGCATTTGCACCACTTCTTCTTTTGACCCTAACTGGGGAATTCCTGGGACAACACTGACAGGCGAGGCCTCTGATGGAAGCATGGATTTTGGTTGCTCAGCTGGGGTTTTCTTTACTTTGAGATCGCTGGGTGAGGCTGTCAATTTCTTTGAATCCTCAAGGCTCAAACCAGAACTAAAAGGTGGAAGAAAAAAATATCCTAGTTGAGAAATGGCCCATGTTTAGTATTAGGAGATAATAGTATATGGCAATGCCTGGAAGAAACCCTGACACAGAGTAGCTTTTCCTCATATATCATCACCATTATTACGATTATGATTAGTGAAGCTCTGGATCTCAAGTGTTTGGAGGCAAAACCGGGCTCTGATACACACATGTGACATTAAGTCAGTCACTAGTCTTTTGTATCTCAGTTTCCTCATCATATACTGAGGTTCATTACTTTGTATTATTGGTGTGATTAAATTAATGCATATAAAGTACTTAGAACAGTACCTAGCACATATTAAAGCTTGATACTATTAATTGTCATTATTATTTATGCTTATAAAAGGGGCTACCACGTCTAGAGGCAAGCGTCACAGACTACCCACGAAGGAAGTGAAAGAAGGCCGAGACCCACGCCCCCTCATCAACTCTGCTCTGTAGCACCTGCAGAAAGGACGGCCCAAGAAGTCTACGGGCCCCTGAGGAGACAGGAGGAGGTGGCTGTCAATGTTTTCCAGAGGTTGAAAATTTGAACTCTGGGATTTCTGGACGCCCAATTACACTTCACTTAGTATAGTTCCATAATGCTGAGACCAATGACTCTGAGCTGTCCTAGGAGTGATAGTAAACTGGGACTTCCACAGTGTGGCCCCATTAGAATTAGGCTACTCAGCAGAGGTCATCAGAGACCCCTTGTAGTCTTTTAGCACATTGTTTAAACAGGCAAAGGCAGGAGACCCTCTTTGGTGACTTCAAATGATCAGTACTGCACCTCTGAGATAGAGTGGCTAACAACAAAAATAGACAAAAACAAAAAAACAAACAAAAACAAAAACAAACAAAAACAAAAAACAGTCCTCCTGTAAATGCTGGCCAAAAAGAGGTACAGATGAAAACAGAAAGACCCCAAAACTGCTACAATGCTCTATCTGCCTATGGAGGGAATGTACAATATCTACGGAGTGACATCTGTGACAAGAGTCTAATGGAAATACTATCATTTCTGTAGAAAGGCTCAAAACTCATACCAAGAGTGTAGAAATATCAATATATGAGACTCTTTTTTAAGACCAACATGGGGTTCAAACACATAATCCCAATATTAAGAGTTGCACACTCAGGGGCGTCCGAGTGGCTCAGTCATTAAGCGTTTGCCTTTGGGTAAGGTCATGATCCCAGAATCCTGGGATCAAGCCCCGCGTCAGGCTCCCTGCTCAGCAGGAGGCCTGCTTTCTCCCTCTCCCACTCGCCCTGTTTGTGTTACCCCTCTTACTAAGCCTCTCTCTGTCAAATAAATAAATAAAATATTAAAAAAAAAAAAAAAGAGTTGCACACTCTACCAACTTAGCCAGCCAGGCGAGCCCATACGGGAGACTCTTAACCACAAAAGGAACCACTTCCTACGTAACCATAAAGGGGATCGATGAACTACTGGGAGATAAGAAAAAGAGCCAGTAGTTGTCAAACTGTGGTTACAGAGTGTCCTTAAGGTCTGCCATTAGGTATGCAGAAGACAAGGGAGACAAACCAGTAACTCTCTGGATGTTCAATTCTACCTCAAACAACGGAGCTCCACTGTCATCTATTTAAATGCCCCCATTAACATTTTAGTTAGATTTTTCTCTAAAGATTTTATTTATTTATTTGACAGAGAGAACACAAGTAGGCAGAGAAGCAGGCAGAGAGAGAGGGGGGACGCAGGCTCCCTGCTGAGCAGAGAGCCCGATGTGGGGCTTGATCCCAGCACCCTGGGATCATGATCTGAGCCAAAGGCAGCAGCTTAACTGACTGAGCAGCCCAGGTGCCCCTACTTAGATTTTTTATTAGGAAAATAAATCCCCTTGAGATTTTATTAGGAAAATCATCCTCTTGAGAACAGAGTTTGTACCTTCATGCAGCTATGAAGACCTGCCAGAGTGCTTTCTAGAGAGAAGAGGTTGTTTATTGATGCCCTGGGTATAATGGTTCATATTACGGGATTCCTAGAACTCCTTGGTGATTCTAGATGAACTACCATCTCGTGGGATAATTAACTATTAGAAAAAAACTTCAGTGTTCTTTTAACTTATAAACTTACTGGAAGAACAATTCAGACTATTCAAAGAAAGGGACTCCAATTCGAGATAATAATTTTTTTTAAATGAAACATCCCACCCACAACAATAACGTTTCAAGAGTAACCCAATTTTGTACATCCGTGATTCATAAAAAGAAAAAAATATCTTGGTTAAGAAGAATTGGTTAAGAAGAAAAATACGCAGGTTAAGCATCTGCCTTTGGCTCGGGTCACGATCCCAGGGGATCCCTGGTCCTGGGATCAAGCCCCGTGGCAGGTGCCCTGCTCAGTGTGGAGTCTGCTTCTCCCTCTCCCTCTGCCTCCTTCTCCCTCCTCATGCTCTGTCTCTGTCTCTCACTCTCTCTGTAAGATAAATAAATAAAATCTTTTTTTAAAAAAAGAAAAAAACCTGGTATAATAATAGAAGGAAATTGAGGACTAGAATTTCTGCAAAGGTAGTTAAAATGAAACACTGTGTGACACATATGTAGGAATTCACATTTGGTTTATAGAACCTGTCTTGGTATTACCTTTGACCATAGTAGCTTTCAAAGAATTGTTCTTTCCATGGCTCTACTTTTTTCTCCTTCTCAATCTCTTGGCGAATTCTCACCTGCATCTCAGGTGTAAACTCACCTGTAATGTAAAAAAGGGAAAAAAAGGATATTCAACAAAAATATGCTTTTTTAAACTTTTAAATATTTGTAAAAAACTGGTGCAGGAGTCAGAATACTATCATGTGTAAGTTAGAGAAATTTCTCCCAATTTCTCACTGGAAAGAAGCCCCTAGAAGCCACTGGGGGACATCCAGTGCTTACACACCACCGTGAGCAGCTGCCAGTGCTCAGCTGAGGCCACCTGTGTCTTTCCTCTGGGCTTCTCTTACAGCACCTCCCTCCTGCTCCAAACATCATACTCCCTACAGATTTATCACTAACCTTGAATTTGTCATTTCTTAAAGAGTCACATGGTTTCAGTAAATAATACCATTGGGCATTCTGTAATTTTAAAGTTCTGCTTCCCTTAGGCAAGTTGTATTTTGTGCCTTTTGTCTCGTACTGCATAATGAACAGCTGTGACCCAGGACCCAGCTTCCAGGCAGCCGAGGTTCCACTAAAACGGCAGGGAGTTATCTGGGAGTGGTCAGTTTTCAGTTAGAAACTATACCATTCTAGTGCCCTGGCATAAGGCACTGAACATGCCAATGACCGCCCCGCTCTGAATATGACATTTACTTGCATACACCACTATCTACCTCCATCCCTCCCACTCCGACAGCAGAGGACACCTGAATCTCTTGGGTAGGCCATCTTCAAACTGCGGCTCAAAAAGCCTGCTCTTTTTTATACTCTAATACCCAGGACGTCAAGGAAAAATAGATAGAAATGGTAGTGTTCAAGTTTAGGTTTCTTCAGGTTAAAAGAATAGAGAGGAAAAGTGTTGAAGGACATAGTCCTGGGCACGGGAGTAGAAAAGAGGACTTTGCCTGTCAGAATCTAACCCAGAACTACTTTTTCAGGGAGTCTACTGTATACGAGAGAATGAGGAATAAAACATACTGACTTCTGTTCACATGTGTACAGTGTTCAAAGTTTTTGTTGCTCATAAAATACGATCATATGACTAGGCACAACAGTGACTGCTCATATGCAAAAAGAGAAAAGAAAAAGAAAAAGAGAAAAAAAAGAAACACTGATAACAATCAAAGTACCACTGATGACATTACCGACTTTAAAAAACTGGGTGGTGGGGGAACCAGGGGGCGCGAGCGCCTGGGTGAGTCCTGATTTTGGCTAAGGTCATGATCTTAGCGTCCAGAGATCAAGCCCTGCTTCCAGCTCTGCATTGAGCCTAGAGCCTGCTTAAGATTCTTTCTGTCCCTCTGTCTCCCTCCCTCTTACTACTGTTTGGTCTCTCTTTCTCTCAAAAACAAAACAAACGAAACAAACAAACAGACAAAAAATGGGGAGTTAGGCAGGGCAAAAATCCTTCATCAAATTATTCTTAAAGAAAGGCAATAGTAATGCGTATGTTTTAAAGTGTTTATGTGACTGCAGTTCAGGAAAAAAAAAAAGTGGTCTTTGCTCAAGGAAATCTTTAAGAGACAGGACCAGAGTAATCAGTGAGAAAGCATCTCTACACAGAATTGCTTCTCCCCACCCTGCCCAAAAACCACAGGAAGGCAAACATCAACATTGCAGTCAACAATACAGAGGTTAATCAGTTGGTCAAGTAACTCTAAATGCTACTGATCGGACAAAATGTCAGCAAGGAGTAGCATTCCTAATGCTCTCCTTACAAGTGTATTCATTTTAAAGCTTCTCACAGTTGTTTTAGGCTATGTCTTGGTACACCTTCATGTGACCTTCCAAGTGTTAGTTTGTATTCCACGTGTACTGAAAAACAAACATAAGAGAACACTGTAACTCTAATTCTGTACTCTGCTTATTAAAATTTCAATTCCTAGGCATTCACCTAGAATTAAATCTGAATCAAAATCTTTAGGAAGAGAGACTAAAAATCTATTTTTTTAGTTTCCCTAAATTCAAAGGTGACTTTGAATTCTTGAAGAAACATTGCTAGACTCCACCTGGAGCTAGACCTGGTTACATAGGATCCAGACAAAAGTTAGTATATGGTTCCACACAGGATAGCTAGTTCTATGCTACGGAAACATCCTGTCCTTAGCCCACTAAAATTGCTCAAAAACTCGCCGAGGCACAGAGGTGCCAACATGCCCTCATAGTAGCTCCAAGTACATACACACTCTAGGAGGCACAAAGTTTGAACATTTACCTTCTGAGAGTCTTTCCTTCCAGCCTTGGGCTGCTGAAGTGAAGAACTCATTGTTAAGGGCTGAGCCATTTAACTTCATCAGACCATCTGGACCAACCTGAGACAAAGAACAAGCCAAGAGAAGCTTACAAAGAAAGCCAAATATACCATGTGGAATTGTACTTTCTTTAATTTTAGAGAAGAATGTATATACATTTAATTTTATAGAAACCTGAGTATATCATCCTGGATACTTAATGTATCACATTTTCTAATAAATTTCTTTCCTGTTTACCTCTCATCCCTTCTTTCAATTCCATTCCCCATTAAGTATACTCAAAGAATTGGGGTGCCTGGGTGGCTCAGTTGGTTAAGCAACTGCCTTTGGCTCAGGTCATGATCCTGGAATCCCGGAATCTAGTCCCGCATCAGTCTGCCTGCTCGGCAGGGAGTCTGCTTCTCCCTCTGACCCTTCCCTTTCTCATGCTCTCTCTCTCTCAAATAAATAAAATCTTAAAAAAAAAAAAAAGTATACTCAAAGAATCATCTGCAAACAAATAAATCTACATGTAAGAAGGTTTCTCCCTGGGAGGTTTATTATTTCTCTTATAAAACTGTGACCAAGCTTTGAATCTTCTTTTTCTCACGTAACACACTGGGGAAGTCTCTCCAAGTCGACTGGCAGAGTGTTCGCTCCTTCGTAACAGCCGAACATGTTTCACTGTAGGCACGCACCTCAATTCATCCTCCAGTTTCGTAATCATAAACACACACCTTGTTTCCAGTACTTTCCCATAATCAACCAAGCTGCAGTAAGCATTCTGGCAAAGATGAATACACTAGAGCTTTTACTTCTGTGGAATAAACTCTAAAAGCAACGAAATATCTGTGTCTATAACTAGGTATTGTTAGATTATTTTCCAAAAAGGCTACAACAATTCATATTTCTATCTGAAATATAAGAGTGTACTCTTTGTCCTGTGAACAATATATATTAATGCGACTCTTTAATTTCTGCCATTCTAATGGGTTTAAAAAATGGTAAAAATTTCCTTTATCTTGACTACTGGAGTTTTGTTCACCTTTTTGCATATTTATTAAATATTTAGATTTGCCATCTTGTGAAATGCTTATCATTATGTATATTTTTCCAAAAGGCTACTTATTTTTTTTAAGGCTACTTATTTTTATTATCAATTTGTGAGGATCCCTTACATACTATTCATAGTAAAACTGTCACATCCGCAAAAAATACTTTCTCTCATTTATCTGCCTAGAGACTTGATTTGTGGTATCTTGCCAAAAGGTTTTAAGACTCTTTCTATTCAAGATTTTAGATTTCCTATCATGGTTTAGAACCATAAATCTTATTTAAGGACATAAAACACAGATCTAAAAAAGATTTAGACAGAAAAGTTGAGTAAAATTGCCCTTCTCCCCACAGTTAATATCGACATTCCAATCAGAACCTCTATGCAGAGCTGTCATTAACAAAATGATTTTCAAGTTCATAAGGAAAAAACAAGAAAAACCACCTTTCCAATTATTAAACATACCACATACGAAGCCACTGCAGTTGAAAGTCTTATTACTAACACTTGAAGGAACAAAGAAACAAGTGGAAGATGAGAGAGTATGATAAACACACACTGCTTATAACTGAACAGAATACATAATGAAGATGGGATTTCGAACTGTGAGAAAAAGATGGCTGTATCAAATACGTAGTGGTGAAACAAGAGGCTATTAATAAGCAGAAAATACAGTTGAACCCTGATTTCAGAGCAATACAAAAAAAAAAAAAAAATCCTAGGTAGATTAAAAATTTAAATGTAACCCGTAAGTCAAAAACAATTTTTTCAGAGAAAATTTAAGTAACTACTGGGACATCCTAGCAACTGAGGAACTTCCCCACCAGCCTCACGTTCTATACCTATCAGGGCCCACATTATCTGCCCCCACCCCTACTCCCGCCCAGCTCTAGAGCAGAAACTGGTGAACTTTGCCTGTCAAAGGAGCAACTGCAAGTATTTGAGGCTCTGAAAGGACATAGGCCCTCTGCTGCCACTACTTCACATATGCCACTGCTGCACGAACACAGCTCTATGCCACATGTAAACTAACGCCAGTGACCATATGTCGATAAAACTTTATTCACAAAAACAGGCAGTGGACTAAAACTGGCCCAAGTTTGCTGACCGCTGACTTGTTCTCTAGAAAGTGGGAAGAGGGGTGACAGTTTCCCCTGTAAGAACAGGGGACCTCTGCTTGAATGGTCCAGAAACGAGCAAGTTACTCCATCATAAGTCAGTCCATTTCAACAGCTACAGCTGTTTGCATCGGACAGTGAAGTTGACTGGAGCTCCATACTTCTAGACATAAGGACGTTGTTTCTCAAATTACCATGTGTTCTCACCATACTCAAAAAAGGCCAAGTAATGTCCTATTAAGAACTTCCCACCAGCCTGAACTCCATGGGAAATTGAATAGATAAATTATAAAGTCCCTTTTCATTCTAGAATTTTATGTGGCAATCCTTCCTCTGAGAGAGGATAAGGGCCATTAGTCAAAAGCCCATTCTAAGAAACCTACACTAGAGTTCATAGGCCTTTAGTTAGGTCCGAGCATATTCCCAACCTAATAACCTGAGCCTTTAAAAAAAGATGAGAGCAAACCCCAATGAGAAGTTCTTTAAAAACTTTGCAGAAATCTCAGCCTCCTAACTTGTTCAAACCAAAAGGTGGGCATCCCCAAAGCTGTAATTTCCCCCAGGAAGTTTTAAGGAGGGAGAAGCAGTAGCTGGGAAGGAGCAGCTCTACTTTCTTCTTTACCCCACTGCTGGTAGTGTAGCTGACTTACTTGGTCTCCGGGGAAATGGAATCTAACCTGCTTTCCTATGTGCTGACTCACATCATTACGCTACTGAAACTAACATCAGTACAGTTTAATAGAAAGATGATATTCTGAGTTAGAAATATTTTATTTTTGACACAGACAATTAGCTAAGATGAGTTGTATACCTTACTCTTCTTTAATCTCTTACCACAAACCAGGGTATAAATTTAGTTTTCATACTGTTAACTTGGGAAAATGCCTCTCTTTCATCTTGTTTTTATAATGATTAGGAAATGAGGGGAGAGCCCATCAGGTTACTTCACACAGAGTACGTGTTTGGAAATAATAAAAAAAAACCTGGGGCGCCTGGGTGGCTCAGTGGGTTAAAGCCTCTGCCTTCGGCTCAGGTCATGATCTCAGGGTCCTGGGATCGAGCCCCGCATCGGGCTCTCTGCTTATTGGGGAGCCTGCTTCTTCCTTTCTCTCTGCCTGCCTCTCTGCCTATATGTGATCTCTGTCTGTCAAATAAATAAATAAAATCTTTAAAAAAAAAAAAAACCTTTAGAATTAAATAAACCTCAGAAAATCATAATGATTCTATCTTCCTTTTGTAGAGAGGAAACAGATGATCAGAAGGGGGAGTGACTTGCTAGTCACTCTTTCCTTGATAAAAGCTAAAATCTCAGATCTTGACCTTATTACTGACCACTCTTAATCTCTCTGGTCCCTACCCAGAGAGACCAAATACCTTTGGTATTTCTTCTAGCTATCTTTTTTTAAAGAGTATGAACTATATTCGGTTTTGAAAGTTCTCAATTATGAAGGCAATAAATGTTTTTGTTTATTAAAAAATCTAACAAAAGAATGAAATAATTAACATTCTTACTCTCTTAGAAAAAATCCATTCAAAAAATCCTTGTTCAAGGTCTTAGGCAAGACAACTCTTCCTCTTCGACTGTATTCATTGAATACCTCACTTTCTAATATGATAGCTACATAAAGTTTATTCCATGATCTTGACATTCTGATAAGAGTTTTTTTTCTTTCTAAGACTTACAGGGCAAAACTATTACGAATACTTAAAAATGTTCTTATTTCTTGTTTTAGCACATTTGATGCCACTTCTTTATAAGTATATATAAAAAGCTATTTTAAAAGTTTTAAGGAGTGCTAAAGGGGATGTGAAGAAAGCTTCAGAAGGGTTTCTGAGAACTGCTTATGCGTGAAAATAACACACCTGTCGATCCACCTCTGGAAGCAGTAGAAGAAGTCGCTGCTGGCAGTCTCCAGGAAGGACGGAAAAGGTGTGCTTGTTGATCAGCGCCCGAAGGTTTGTATTCACCAGAATGGAGTCTGGGGTCTCAACATCAATTTCAGCACATTTAGTCCTTTTCATTTGCCCTACAAAACAGGGGGAAAGAATCATTTGGGTCTCCTTTACATTCCTTTCTATTTTAAGTATAGCTTACACTGCAGTGCAAAAAAATCACAATTGTAACTACTTTAAATATCACACTGTGAAGAAGGAACACTTAAAAGGGTTTTAGAAATTTCTTCTAAGACGAACAAAAGCAAGGCATGACACATACACAAAATTATCAAAAGAAATCCAGAGGCGCCTGGGTAGCTCAGTGGGTTAGGGCCTCTGCCTCCGGCTCAGGTCATGATCTCAGGGTCCTGGGATCCAGTCCAACATCAGGCTCTGCTCAGAAGGGAGCCTGCTTCCTCCTCTCTCTCTGCCTGCCCCTCTGCCTACTTGTGATCTCTGTCTGTCAAATAAGTAAATAAAAATATTTAAAAAAAGAAATACAGAAAAATTCAAATCTATGTATATCATCCTGAGATCCCTTTTCCTTTGCCATCAGAATTTTTTCATCAATTTTAATTCTGATTACCTAGAAATGTTGTAACTGTAGAGCTTAGTGGTTTCAAGAAACCTGGTCACTATCAAAAGGTTACAGTCATGACAAAAAATATTATAAACAAAAGACTAACTTGCCAAAAACATTTGCAAATCCTGACAAAACTTTACAATTCTTCATATTAAAAGTGCATCTAGGGGTGCCTGGGTGGTTCAGTGGGTTAAAGCCTCTGCCTTCGGCTCAAGTCATGATCTCAGGGGTCCTGGGATCCAGCCCCGCACTGGGCTCTCTGCTCAGCAGGGTGCCTGCTTCCTCCCCTCTCTCTCTCAGCCTGCCTCTCTGCCTACTTGTTATCTGTCAACTAACTAACTAACTAAATAAATAAATAAATAAATAAATGCATCTAGGGGCGCCTGGGTGGTTCAGTAGGTTAAGTGTCTGTCTTCAGCTCAGGTCATGATCTCAAAGTCCTAGGTCAGAGCTCCACATGCACTCTCTGCTCAGTGGGAGGTCTGCTTTTCCCTCTCCCTCTGTGCTTCCCCCACCCCACCGTGGCTTGTACACTCTCTCTTTCTGCCTCTCTCTCAAATAAATAAATAAAAATTTAAAAAATAAATTAATAAATGTGCATCCACATGGGGTGCCTGGCTGACTTAGTTGGTAGAACATGCGATTCTTCATCTCTGGGTTGTTGAGTTCAAGCCCCACACTGAGCATAGAGCTCACTTTAAATTAATAAACAGACTGGTAGATAATTTTTTAAAAAGTTTACGGGCATCTATAAATCAACATGGAAAAGAAATATTACCATGAGAAAAATGAGCACAGGTAATTAATAGTTGGCTAACCATAAACAAATCCTACGGTATTATTATTTTTTTTTTTTTGAGGATTTTATTTATTTATTCGACAGACAGAGATCACAAGTACACAGAAAGGCAGGCAGAGTGGGTAGGGGGAGAAGCAGGCTCCCCACTGTGCAGAGAGCCCAATGCAGGGCTCGATTCCAGGACCCTAAGATCATGACATGAGTCGAAGGCAGAGGCTTTAACTCACTGAGCCACCCAAGCCCCCCAAATTTTTTTAAATGCCCATTAAACCAATGAACACTTTTGTCTATCAAAATGGCAGATACTGCAATATAATGACAAAGCTACACACAGAAAAAGCAGAGACAATTGTCAAATACTGCTGATGTGTCCCAAATTAATATAATCTTACTGGAAGAAAATTTATAACAGATGGAAAAATTTAATTGCAAGGAATCGAAGATCCAGAAATTTCACGTTTAGAAATACATGCACAAAGCTACACAATCCTGGATGTGGATAACCTCTGCTCCTGGTTGAAGGTGAAACAAAAGTAATCTCTCCTAAGAGGAAAGGAATTCCCTTAAGTTAGGCCCATAGGATCTTACAAATTAAAATCCAGCACTATCTCACACAGAGACTGCCGTGACAAACCACCAGACATTCTACCATGACAGAGTCAATAGAAACCAAAAATAAAAGGTTGAGTCCTAAAAGTACTGCTACCACTGAAACTGTCAAACATAAAATACTGAACAGTGCAGAATGAAATGATTAAAGAAATAAAGCATGTGACTGTAAAAATGGGGATAAAATAATCAGGAATGAAAACAATCAGGTCTCAGTAAATTCCACATAATGATCAGTAACAGCAGCACTAAACACTTCTAGAAGCTTCACTAGTGCCAGGCATTATTCTAAACACTGATAGGTGTTCACTCACTTATTTTTCACATAACCCTAGGAAGTGAGACGCTACTACTGTACATTTCACAGATCAAGAAAATGAGGCTCAGACCTGGTAACTTGCCCAAAATTGTACTGCTAAGTTAGAGTGCAGGAATTCGAACCCAGCACTGGGGCTTCGGACTCTGTTTTTATCACTGTATAGAGGAAGAGCCATCATAAACAGCATGAACTCTGACTACTAAGTATTTAAGTTAAGGGTTCATAACAGAAACATAAAATACATACATATTTTATAAAGACCTTATTTTTTTTTAAAGATTTTATTTATTTATTTGACAGAGATCACAAGTAGGCAGAGAGGCAGGCAGAGAGAGAGGAAGAAGCAGGCTCCCTGCAGAGCAGAGAAGCCGATGCAGGGCTCGATCCCAGGACCCTGGGACCATGGACCTGAGCCGAAGGCAGAGGCTTAAACCACTGAGCCACCCAGGTACCCCTAAAGATCTTATTATTAAGTAATCTCTACACACACTGTGAGGCTTAAACCCACAACCCTGAGACCAAGAATCACATACTCCATACACCGAACCAGCCAGGTGCTCCCAAATCCCAATATATATCTTTAAAATTTTTTATTTAAATTCAATTTAATTAACACACTGGATTATCAGTTTCAAAGGTAGAATTTAGTGATTCATCAATTGCATACAACACCCAGAGCTCATAACATCAAGTGCCCTCTTTAATAGGCAGAGAGAGAGAAGGGGAAGCAGGCTCCCTGCTGAGCAGAGAGCCCAATGCTGGGCTTGATCCCAGTATCCTGTGATCATGACCTGAACCAGCGGCAGAGGCTCTAACCCAATGAGCCACCCAGGTGCCCTATCTCTTTCGTTTTAAAAAGCTGCACTATACATGCAGCATGATTCATTTAATTACACACCCACCCATAGGTGGTTACCATTTGTTGTTTGCATGAACAATTCTACGAAGGTTCCAGGGAATGAGAACAGCACCCTAGTTCTGCTCTCCCATATGACTGATGAAATGATAGTGTCAGCAATCCTTGAACAGTTTTCACTATTTGTGCATTCATTCTGTATATCTACATCGGAATCAAACTTTAATTAAAAAAAAAGATGAGGGCGCCTGGGTGGCTCAGTGGGTTAAGCTGCTGCCTTCAGCTCAGGTCATGATCTCAGGATCCTGGGATCGAGCCCCCGCATCCGGCTCTTTGCTCAGCAAAAGGAGCCTGCTTCTCTCTCTCTCTGCCTGACTCTCTGCCTACTTGTGATCTCTACTTGAGATCTCTTCTCTGTCAACCCCTGAGTTGGGCTGTGAGCTCAGTGGGGAGTCTGCTTGAGATTCTCTTCCTCTTCCTCTGCCCTGCCTTCTTGTGCAGGTTCTTGCTCACTCGCTTGCCCCCTCCCACCCTCGCTCCCTCTTCCCCCACCTCTCTCTGAAATAAATAAATAAATACTTAAAAAAAAAAAAATAAGGGGACCTGGGTGGCTCAGGGGGTTGGGCCTCTGCCTTCGGCTCAGGCCATGGTCTCAGGGTCCTGGGATAGAGCCCCGCATCGGACTCCCTGCCTCTCTGCCTACTTGTGACCTCTGTCTGCCAAATAAATAAATAAAATATTAAAATAAATAGTAAGTAAAATAAAAAATAAGAAAGAATTCTTGAAATCTGGGAGCACATGGCTGGCTCAGTCAGTGGAGCGTGTGACTCTAAATCTCAAGGTTGTGAGTTCAAGACCAAGTTGGGTACAGAAATTGGTTAAAAATAATAAAATCTTTAAAAGAAAAAAAAAGGATAAATTTTTTTTTAATTAATTTATTTATTTCACAGAGAGAGAGAGACAGCGAGAGAGGGAACACAGCAGGGCAGTGGGAGAGGGAGAAGCAGACTTCCCGAGGAGCGGGGAGCGCAACACACGGCTCGATCCTAGGACTCTGGGACCATGACCTGAGCTGAAGGCACATGCCTAACGACTGGGTCACCTAGGCATCCCAAAGAATTCTTGAAATCCAAACTTGCCTTTCTGGGACTGATTTACATTTTAATTATAGTGCTTTTGGAAAATTATGCTACATGTGTGGATGTAGAGGCATTTCTGGTCCCGCAGGAGCTGTGGCTCAGGTACCCTGGTGCCTGCAGAGAGCAGGACCTATTGAATTTGTTCCTGCTCCCCAAGAACATGCTTGAGTGACAGGTAAGGCAGGAAAGGAAATAATTGAAAGATCACCAGGCACAATTCAAGAACCTAGTGTACAACCGGCCGGAGGCACCAGCTTCTTTGCCTTACTGCCCTCCTTCCAGCAGCCAGACAACTTCCTTGTAAAAGTTGGTTTGCTTCTGGGTGGATAATAAAATGGAGCATTTTTGTTAGAGGCAGTATCTGCGATAAACTAAGCATACCCTTTGATCATCAATTCCACTACCAAAGATTAAAATTATTCATAAATTACATACTTACAGAATGTATACTAATATGTCAAACCCAGAGTTTGATCTCATGGCCCTGAGACTATGACCTGAACTGAAATCAAGAGTAAGATGCTTAACTTCATTGAGCCACCAGGCGGCTTTTTTCGTTTGTTTGTTTTTTAAGATTTTATTTATTTATTTGACATACACAGATCATAAGTAGGCAGAGAGTGGAGAGAGAGGAGGAAGCAGGCTCCCTGCTAAGCAGAGAGCCCGATGCAGGGCTCAATACCAGGACCCTGAGACCATGACCTGAGCCGAAGGCGGAGGCTTAACCCACGGAGCGACCCCAGGTACCCTCTTATTTTTTAATAAATAATTTCATAAAAACAAACAAAAAAAGCACAGTCTGAAAATATTATTAATTCTGTTGTCACACTTAACAGCTTGGAAGGGGCTGGAACCTATAAATGGGTCTGGTATAAACTAATCCTATGAATTTTGTCAGCATTGCTGCACATTTTGGGCCTCTATTCTTACCGAGATGTTGATCATCCCAATTTTTGCATCTCTGTATATGAAGTATTTTCTTTTTCTTTAGTTGCTTTTTTGGAATCCTCTCATTATCCTGGGTGTTTTAAAATTTGAAAGAATTCCCTTGGAACAGGTTTCCTTTTATTCATGTTTCTTTCTTTCTTTCTTTCTTTTTTTTAAAGATTTTCTTTATTTGACAGAGAGAAAGAGATCACAGGTAGGCAGAGATAGGCAGAGAGAGAGGGGGAAACAGGCTCCCCACTGAGCAGAGAGCCGGATGCAGGGCTTGATCCCAGGACCCTGAGATCAAGACCTGAGCGTAAGGCAGAGGCTTAACCCACTAAGCCACCCAGGCGCCCTTTATTCATGTTTCTTGACACCAATTACAAACTTTCATCTTGGGAATCTGTGGCTTTCAATTCTCTGGAATTTTATTATTTCTCTTATTATCTCAACCCCTCTTTCAATTTCTGTTCTTTCTGATGGTCCTACCATTTTTTAAAATTTTATTTATTTGTCAGAGAGAGAGAGCACAAGGACGGGGAAAAGCAGACAGAGGGAGAGGGAGAAGCAGGCTCCCTGTGGGCTTGATCCCAGGACCCTGGGATCATGACCTGAGCTGAAGGCAGATGCTTAACCGACTGAGCCACCCAGGTGCTCCATCTATTATTACATTTTATTTCAGTTACTTTCTTATTAATACCCTGGAACTCTTTGCTTATTTTTCAGTTTTTAAAACTGCAGTCTGTTCTTTCATGGATGCAGTATCATCTTTTATATCTTTCTGTGGGTATTACAGTTTTTGAAGTTATTTGTTTCAAATCTTCCGGAATTGCCTGTTTCTTCTGAATCTGGATTTCAGATTCTGTGTCTCATGATGGAGGTCTTCTTCAAAGGCAATCACAAATAATCACAATGGAAAGGCATTAAAAGGGGTGACTCAAAATTGTGGGTGGATAGGTGAGTCTTACAGAATTGTGTGCTTCCCAGAAGTGTGACCAAGAGGATTTCTATTTAGCTGGGAATCTATAAATTTGCCTTCAGATGTTTTTCTGTAGGCTATTTTTTTTTTTTTTAAAGATCGGATTTATTTATTTGGCAGAGAGAGAGAGCACAAGTAAGGGGAGAAGCAGGGAGAAGGAGAAGCAGGCTCCGCGCTGAACGGGGAGTCCAATGCAGGGCTCAATTCCAGGACCCTCGGATCAAGACCTGAGCCACCCAGATGCCCTAAGGCTATTCAATTTCTTAAGGCATCAATCCACCCGTCTGCTGCTGGAACACAGCTGGGGCTGGAAGGAAGCTGTAGTGACAGAAATATGCCTTACTACTAGCATTCTGGAAGCCAAGCAGAAAGATCACTATTGGTATTTATATTTTTCTTGATTTCCCTGATTTCAGTACACGGTCTCATTATCTGCCATTAGCCATGAGTGGTATCTCTGAGTTTGAAGTCTGTACGGTTGAATGTCACCTCAAAAATAAACCACTTGAGGCACCTGGGTGGCTCAGTGGGTTAAAGCCTCTGCCTTTGGCTGAGGTCATGATCCCAGGGTCCTGGGATCAAGCCCCACATCCGTCTCTCTGCGCAGCAGGGAGCCTGCTTCCTTCTCTCTCTGCCTGCTTCTCTGCCTACTTGTGATCTCTGTTTGTCAAATAAATAAATAAATAAAGTCTTTAAAAACATAAAATAAAATAAACCACTTATCTCCTGCCAGGGTGAGGCATCAAACTGCTTCCTATTAACCTTCCAAAAAGGTTCCACTTTTCAAGCCTGGACTTTACCCTTCCCCGCTATGATACACGAGGTCTCCTATTCTTGACTCTTTCTCGTGTTCTGCAGCCTTAGTTAGCTTGCTTGTTATTGACATCAGCTGCTCAGCATCCAGTTCTCATCAGAGTTTCTTGACACTGCTTGTGCTTGCTGATCTGTTGTCTCCTTGTTTTATTCACTCTTATGAATCTGATCTTTTGTATTTCCATATTCCCATCTCAGTGGGATTTCAAAGGGAGCAGGAAAAAAGGGTCAGTTTACCATGTTTCATTATGAGTCCTTCTCCTTTTCTGTGCACAGAAGTAAGGCATAAATAATGCCAGACAAAACAACCTACTGCCAGAAAAAGAACCAAACCCCACAAAAGAGCTGATGAATTTCAAACACGAAGTTGACAAATTAAGATGCAGAACCAAAGTCTGTAAATTAACTTACTTGTGTGGAGCCTGTCAGACCTCTGGAATGACTTCTTCCCCAAGCCTAGCAAGGGATTTTCCACTTGAACGGAACACGAATAGCTGGAGTTGGAGTTCTGAGGGCTGCCTGACTGCCCATCAGACGGCTTTCCTTCCCATACTGCTAAGAGAAAAGATACATCAGAGACTGGTGACACTGAGGTTATAGATAAAAACCAATCGAACAAATCATTCAACACAAACTGAAAGGAGTTATGTGTGATGCAATGTGACCCTGCAAATGTGTTTTAAGTCTGCAAATTCAGAGTTAAAAAGTAAAATAAAATCACTTCCTTCTCCCAACACATTATTTGCTTCTGGTGTTAAACTTCCCTCCTAACAAAAATGCAAAGTTCTGCAAGATGCCTTTTAAATTTGGCAGGCCCATATAACCAGCTAGGATAAAAATGCATGGATAATATAATACAAAGTCTGTATCTAATCTGGGGGTTAGATGAAAAACAAAACAACAACAAAAATCCAAAGGCCTGTGTTTCTATCTAATGGAAACGCAAATGTAGCCTATGTTCTTAGGAAAGCTTTTTATCTTTTTTTTCCCCCCCAAGAGCTTTATCATTTTCTTTTTAGAGATTACTTGTGTCTCCCCCCACCCAAGATTTTATTTATTTATTTGACAGAGAGAGAGAGAGAGAGAGATAGATATCACAAGTAGGCAGGGAGGCAGGCAGAGAGAGAAGAAGAAGTAGGCTCCCCGCTGAGCGGAGAGCCCGATGCAAGGCTCGATCCCATGACCCTGGGATCATGACCTGCACCGAAGGCAGAGGCTTTAACCCACTGAGCCACCCAGGAGCCCTGAAAGTTTTTTTATCTTTAAAGCAGAGAGCTGGTAAAGAGTTTAGTCTGGTTTAGTCTTGGCAACATCACTTTGTAAGGTCACTGTTTAGAGGCATCCAATATCAGTGGGTTACGCATCTTGGAAGTCAGTCATTGATTTCATTCTAATGTGCCTATTTTGCCAATTTATTTTTTCATAACTGCATGATGATTCTGCATAAAATTTTCCCATGTATCCTGAAAGGATTTATATTGATGATCTGGCAATAATAGACTACGTAAAGAAACCCAGTAACTTGAAAACAAATGGTAAGGTATACAAATTAGAAAATTAGCTTAGAAACACTGGAAAAAGACAGACACCCATGTCTGCCTACCAGGTTTGGTGGGTGCAGAGTCATTGGATGCTTTGACAGTCTTCAGAGAGAGAGGCTGGCTGGAGGAGATGGACATGCTCGGCCTGCATTGCTGTTGCTGCTGCTTCTTTTGCTGTTGCTGTTTCAAAGCCTGTAAGAGAAAACTAATTAGAAGCAATAAAATAAAATCATTTTTTAGTAATAACAGAAATTGAACGATTGCTGTTTAAGTGATGAGCAACATGATGATCATCCAATTTCTCTGAAATCTTGATATCAAAGTAAACAAGAACCTAAATGAGACGAATTAAATACAAGTCCAAAATGATATTTAAGAGTCGGAATATTTTTTGGCAGTATTACTCTTGTGTATAAATATGAGAATTACTCACAACCATTTTTAGAACTTAAAATCACCAGTAAAGCATGGACTTTCCATACTTGTAGCAGTGTAAAAAATTAGAGGTTTCCAATCTTTTCTGGAAATAAAATTCTAAGCCCTTCACCAAAAAGAGTACCACTTCCATTAGCTCTATGTAAAAATATAAATATTTAGCTTACATCTATTTCAGAGATGATCCACTTGAACAATAGGTGTTAAATAATTACTTGATTCTGATCTCCTGTAAGAGCAGTAAGATTTGGCCCAATGACCAAATCCTCAGCAATTTATCGCAACATAGTGAAGAGATGGGAAGAGAAGTCAGAAAATACTAGTTCCAGGAATAGTATAGTTTCTTCTGGCTATTTCAGCATAGTTTCATTTCTATAATGTTTCTAGTTTATATCAAACACAACACTAAACTATTCAGAATGAATAAGAAGACAGCTTCCTAGAGTTTAGTCATGAAAATATGCAAAGACAACTTTTTAACACAAGGGTTAAAAAAAAAAAAAGACACAGAATCTAAGAAAGTGAAGCTACATTTCAGAAAAAGATTGGAAATCTATGACCTTGCTAAATTGCCAGTTTAAGCTTTAACCTTCAAGACAATCATGCAAAAAAGGAAGAAAAAAAAAAGTGTGGAGTAACTGGCTACTCGGTTCCCACTGCCTCTTCATACTCATTTCCCACTATGTTCTTTTCTTTTTTTAAAGATTTTATTTATTTATTTGACAGAGATCACAAGTAGGCAGAGAGGCAGGCAGAGGGGAGAGGCAGGCAGAGGAAAGGGGGAAGCAGGCTCCCCGCCAATCAGAAAGCCCGATGTGAGGTTCGATCCCAGGACCCTGGGATCATGACCTGAGCCAAAGGCAGAGGCTTTAACTGAGCCACCCAGGTGCCCCTATGCATTTTTTAAAGTTAGATGAAATAGACTATTTTTCTAAGAGATATATATAAAATTAAGAAAAATTTTTTTCCAAAATTAGTTTAAAAAGCAGGAATCAAATGAGTAACAGATGAAACTGAAATGTTAAGAAAACACTTCTTAATTGTTTTCCAAAATCTAGAAAAATAAGCAAGCTACCCAACTTATTTTATTAATAACCACCCTGATTCCAAAATTGTACAAGTATTATACAAGAAAACAGCAAAATCCAAGCAAAAATCTTAAATAAGAAAAATTCATAACATATTAAAAAATATGTAAGAAACATGTAATTTATTCCTGAAACCTAAGTATATGTTAACATTAGAAAATTCTAGTCATGGAAGTTGATATATTAGCAAATTTAAAGAGAAAAGCTACCTGATCATCCCAATAAATGCTGAAGAAACAAACCTGAAAAGTTCAACACCTATTCATAATTTAAAAACCACAAACATGCACACAAACCTCTTAGCAAATTAGGAACAAATAAAGAGCTTTTAAAACGCGATAAAAAGACTAGCTACCACAAACCTAAAACACACAAGTACATAAATTATTAAATCCAAATTGGGAAACTGCATGAATTTCTCCTTAAAAGGACCTAATGCCCTTTCAAGAAATTTTCAGTGACTTCTAGAATCATGAATTTATAATGTAGGAGATAAGACTTGATATACACAGATTAGCATGATTACCTGCTTCAGTGCCTTCTTGCTGTGCTTCTGTGACGGAGAAATGACTTTACCTGCTGGAATGGTAGGTGATGGGCAGCCTGACTGGGGAGAGGATGGCTGCGACAGTCTAGACGATACTGATGGAGAGAAAAATGACAATAAATAATGTGGTTATCACAGTTGGTATCAAGCACCATTCCTTCCCCAATCATATGCTGCTACCTGTATTAAGAACTGTGACCAAACACTTTTGGGAAGGATCTTCTTTTTGGAGTTCTACTGCAAACAGCCTCCCTTTTCAGATTATTTCCTCAGAAAGCTCTAGTGAAGGATGATAGGATGGGGAAGGGATGGGTGTTAGTATTCATTACTTTTCATTCTTTGAATTTTTCAATAGATTGACTGAAACAGGAAGCAGAATATACCATGAGTCATCAAGTTAGATAAAACCTGAGAAGATTCTAGAGCTTGCTGGATAGTATGTAGGTTCTTAACGTACATCTAAAGACAACATGATATAGTGAAAGAGCCCTGGACTGACAGAATGGGTCCCGGTCTTCCTTATCTTTAAAATGAAGGCAGTAAGGCCATTCTACCTCAAAAACTATACTACAACTTTAATTCTTAATATTCCTTCATCTCTTAAACCAACAGTTTCCGGCCCACCAGTGGAAGAGCATGCTTCGGGACTTCTCTCATGGAAGCAATGCACATTTGCACTGGTGTAATTCCTCTCTCCTTCATCACTACTTGTCTCAGACCTCATCAGAGCTTGCCCAAACCTTAGCCTTATGTGAGTTACAGTTTTCCCTTCAGGAGCCTATACCCTACTATACTAAAATAGCAATCAGATTTTTATGTTCTGTAAAGTTCAGCAATGCATTACTCATGGTAAGAGGTGACAAATAAAATGCTGATTCAGATCCCTTAAAAACAGAAATAATAAAACAGTAATCCCTACTGCCAGTGAGGACTCTGGAAGACTAACACCTTCTCCATTCCACAGTAATTGGACTGAAAGGCCCGGATAGGAAAATGGCATCTCATGGTGTAACTACAGAGTTTAACGACACCATGTAAAATGTGTTGGTGGGTAGCTACCTGATTTAACAATGCAGAAGCATGGTTCACTGGACTATACAAGTTTGGGAAAACAGCTTTTCAACAGATTCTTTTAAGTCCTAAGAAAGGAATACATAGCAGATAACATTGAAAGAGGATGCAACAGCAGACGATACTAAGAAGGTGACTTCTCACACCTGGCATACCTGCCTTTGCACTCCCTCCCTTATGATCAGGTTTATATATGGGAAAGAACTGACATAAAGTACAACATCAAGAAAAAATTCAGTGTGATATATTGTACAAAATACAAAAATAAAGATGGATAATTCCTGAGATAACTGAGCAGCAAAAAGAAACCACATCCTTTGTCTACTTATGTTGACCAATTTTAAAAAAACAACGGCTTACTCATAGAAGATTTATGTAAGATACAACTCACCTAAAGTGTAAAATTTCAATGGCTTTGGTTAAAAGTTGTGCAACCATCACCAGAATCAATATCCACGACCCACAAACATCCTGTACTGGTTGGCTATCACCCCCCTTTTCCCTAACTATGCCCCCAGTGCTATGCAATCACTAATCTACTTTAAGTCCCTATACATTTGCCTATTTTAGACCTTTCATATAAATGGAATCAGACAATACAAGCTCTTCTGTGACTAGCTTTTTTTCACTGAGCAGGTTTTAAAGTTTGATCTATACTGAAGCATGGATCAATGCTTCCTTTTTATCATCGAACAATAGACCACTGTATGCGAATGCTGCATTTTGTTTATTCACTAGGTGATGGGACAACTTGGGTTATTCCCCCTTTTGGCCATTCTGAAATATGATATGAAGAAAACTAATTAGCATGATTTTGTGTTGGACATATATTTTCAATTCTTCTGGGTTCAGATCTTAAAGTAGAACTGCTGGGTGGGGCGCCTGGGTGGCTCAGTGGGTTAAGCCGCTGCCTTCGGCTCAGGTCATGATCTCAGGGTCCTGGAATCTAGTCCCCCATAAGGCTCTCTGCTCAGCAGGGAGCCTGCTTCCCTATCTCTCTCTCTCTCTGGCTGCCTCTCCGTCTACTTGTGATTTCTCTCTGTCAAATTAATAAATTAAAAAAAAAAAATCTTAAAAAAAAAAAAGAAGTAGAACTGCTGGGTGTCTTACATCAACTTTATGTTTAACTTTTTGAGGCACCGTCAAAATGTTCTCCAAAATGGCTATACCATTTTTACAATTCCACAGGAATGTAGGAGGGTTCTAATCCTTCTCAACACTTGTTACTTCCTGTCTTTGATTTGACCAATGTTCTTAAAGGGACATAATAAAAATAAAGACTATTAATATTTGACTATGTTCCTTCTTTTTAATGGTTTGCAGAAATCTGAAAATATACATTTCCTAACCTGCCTCAAATACTACCCGAGAATAAGCAGAAAACAAACAAAATAATTCTCTTAAAGTATATAAGAATTGCACTTTGCAGCCTGAAAAGTAGACAATAAAGCTATCTCTAAGTACCTCGGCAAACTATTTGGACCGTTCCCCCTTAAGGCAAAAGCCCTTTCTAACAAAAGAACCATAAACATATCTCAAGCCAGCTGAACTAAATGAAAATTTCAGGACCCACCAGTAAGGAACATCTCCCAGAACTAACTCAATGCCAAGTACAGGTCTCGTAACATCTATGAAACTTAAACTTTGTCCCAACTTTTAAATATTAAAGGCTTAAAAATATGGTGAGAAACTTCTGTCTCATAATTACTTCCAGTGGCTACACTGTCTTCAAACACAATTTTATTAGGAAGAACAACCAAAAGTAATTATCTCGTATGCCTCTAACAGCATGCTAGGTTCATCTGAACAGGATTTCACTGAACTACCCTCTAAGACGGTACAATTGGGGGACCTGGGTAGCTCAGTCATCAAGCGTCTGCCTTCAGCTAAGGCCATGACCCCAAGGTCCTGAGATCCTGTCCCATATAGGACTCCCTGCTCCCTGCTCAGGGCTCTCCCTCTCCCATTCACGCTGCTTGTGTTCCCTCTCTCACGGTGCCTCTGTCAAGTAAGGGCGATTTTTTTTTTTTTTAAAGATTTTATTTATTCACTTGACAGAGATCAAAAGTAGGCAGAGAGGTAGGCAGAGAGAGAGGAAGGGAAGCAGGCTCCCTGCTGATCAGAGAGCCCGATGCGGGACTCAATCTCAGGACCCTGGAATCATGACCTAAGTCGAAGGCAGAGGCTTTAACCCACTGAGCCACCCAGGCGCCCCAAGTAAGGGCGCTGTTCAAAAAAAAAAAAGTAAGATGGGTAAAAGTCCTTTCTATTCCCATCCAAACTCTTCCAATTCTACCCGCAGAAATAACTAAATGATATATTTGGCTTAGCATCCTTACTGACATTTTTCTACACAAATAAAAATATGAAAAGATTTTTAAAGACATATATTAATTTTTTAAAACGTTTTAGTTATTGATTTGAGACAGAAAGAAAAAGAAGCACAAGCAGGGGGTACCAAAGGAGAGGGAGAAGCGGACTCTCCACTGAGCAGGGACATGACACAGGCTCAAACCAAGGACATATATTCATACCTAAATTTCAAATATATACATTCTTTGTATATTGTAATATCATCTGAATTTTACATATCAGGAAATTTAATTAGTTTACCAGAGGACTCAGGGGCACAGCCAAGATTCAAACTTAGTATATTTTCTTTTTCTTTTTTTTTTTTTTTTAAGATTTTATTTATTTGTCGGAGAGAAGGAGAGGGAGAGAGTATACCAGCAGGCACAGAGGCAAGCAGAGGCAGAGAGAAAAGCAGACTCCCTGCCAGGCAAGGAGCCCAAGGCAGGACTCGATCCCAGGACCCTGAGCTCATAACCTGGGCCAAGGCAGCGGCTTAACCCACTGAGCCACCCAGGCATCCCAAACTCAGTATATTTTCAAAATGAATGGGTAGTTGTTATGGGATGAATAGTGACCACCAAAAAATTATGTCCTAATCCCCAGAATCTGTGCATGTTACACTATTTGGAAAAAGAGTCTTGGCAGGTGTAATTAAGTTAAGGATCTTGAGATCATCCTGGATTATCTCAGTGTCCTAAATCCAATGACACAGAGGGCAGACAGAAAAGAAGGTGAAGACAGGCAGAGATTGCAGTGATGCGGCCACAAGGCAAGGAAGTCAGCAACCACCAGAAACTGAAGGATACAAGAAACCGAGTTCTCCCGTAGAGCCTCCATAGGGAGTGTGGCTGACACCCTGATTTCAAATTTCTAGCCTCCAGAAAGGGAGAAAATAAACTTCTGTTTATTTTATTTTAAGGCACCTGGCTTGTGATAATTTGTTTCAGCAGTCTCAGTAAAGTAATGGTATGTAAAACTGATTTTGAAGTGTCATCATCAACCCACTGACGTTTATGTATTTGGAATGTTTAAATCAAAAACAATCATTATGAATTTGGCACTCAAACTGTAACCTTTTGGTTTTATGGAAGACCCTTCAAGTTGTGAACCACCTCTGCGACATGGCTTCAGCAGTATCCAGCTTCTTCACTATATGCCACAAGAAATGTCTCAGGCAACCTTGCATATTTTTTTGCCCAACTTGGATCAGCCCCTTCTACAAAGACCCTGGTGTCTTTTAATTGGAAATGTTGTTAAAAAGACCACATGGTGCATGGTAGGGAGTGCTCACTGCTATGTGGTTACTGCTGGTTCTAGGACTTTTCAATGGCTGGAACAAGAAAGGCCTTTCTTTTAGAAAGAGAAAAATAAATTCATGGATGGATACCAAACTAAATTAAAGATCACAGGACTGGCACCTAACTTTTCTGATTCTATTATTCTATCACTTCTCTTCTTCCTTGATAATCCTGGTTCCTGATAACATTACTGTAATTATCAATTTGATTTCTACTATAGATCTAATTTCAAAGAAACCATACCTATTACTGAAAATAAGACAACTGAATGAAGTCTAAGATTTATTGGTGTTTGGTCTCCTGTAACTAAGATATATTCCAAACAACATACTTATATCATTATGCCACAAATTTGACATATTCTTGAGCTTGTTGTGTTTCATATTTCTACAAAGTACATTTTAAAAACTTACTTTAATTATGTAAAGTGATAAAACAACTTACTTCCATGTAAGTCTAGCTCCCTCCCCTGTATATACCTCTTTATTCTCCCATTTAGGAGGTCATTTATATTAATTTATACCCTTCCACTGCTTTCTTAAAAATATTTTTTAAAGATTTTATTTATTTATTAATTTGAGAGAGAGAGAGAGAGAGAGATCACAAGTAGGTGGTGTGGGGCAGAAAGCCTGATGTGGGGCTTCCGAGGACCCTGAGATCATGACCGGAGCTGAAGGCAGAGGCTTTAACCCACTGAGCCACCCAGGCGCCGCCCCTTCTTCCATTGTTTTTTAACTAGTGTTTTTGTTTTGGTGAAAACAGTATAGATATTTAGCTCATTTAAGCAAAGAATCAAATATCATAAGCTGTCCAGAATATTGATTTTTTAAAAACTTAATATATTCAATATATCCTTGGGAACATTCTGGAACAGAATATAGAGATCTTCCACATTCCTTTTCCTAGGTACACAGAACTCCACTGTGCAGATGTACTATAATTTCTTCAACCAGAATGATGAGTATATTGGTTCTTTCTGGACTTTTGCTCTTATTACTACAATCTTAACCAGTGGCTCTTAAGGTATTACACTAGGAAAAACACAATCAGTATTTAAAAATCTGTTGGGGGCGCCTGGGTGGCTCAGTGGGTTGATGCCTCTGCCTTCGGCTCAGGTCGTGATCCCAGGGTCCTGGGATGGAACCCCTCGTCGGGCTCTCGGCTCCATGGGGAGCCTGCTTCCCTCTCTCTCTGCCTGCCTCTCTGCCTACTTGTGATCTGTCAAATAAATAAATAATATCTTAAAAAAAAAAAATCTGTTGGAGGGGCACCTGCGTGGCTCAGTTAAGCATATGCCCATGATCCCAGGGATCTGGGATAGAGCCTCACGTTGGACTCCTTGCTCAGCAGGGAGCCTGCTCCTCCCTCTCCCGCTCTCCCTGTACCCACTTCTCCCTCTCAAATAAATACAATCTTGGGGTGCCTGAGTGGCTCAGTGAAGCTTCTGCCTTCAGCTCAGGTCATGATCTCAGAGTCCTGGGATCGAGCCCCACATTGGGCTCTCTGCTCAGCAGGGAGCCTGCTTCCCCCTATCTCTGCCTACCTCTCTGCCTACTTGTGATTTCTCTCTGTCAAATAAATAAAATCTTTTAAAAAATAATAAATAAATAAATCTTTAAAAATTAAAAATCTGTTGGAAATGGAATTACTAGATCCCAGCCCAGGTCCACTGAATCAGAAACTCTGAAGGTAGGGCCCAGGAATCTGTGTCAAAATAAGCTCCATGGAGGCACCTGGGTGGTTCAGTCCTTAAGCGTCTGCCTTTGGTTCATCAGACTCCCGGCTCAGCAAAAAGCCTCCTCCCTTTCCCACTCCCCCTGCTTGTGTTCCCTCTTTTACTGTCTCTCTCTGTCAAATATATAAATAAAATCTTAAAAAAAAAAAAAAAGCTCCATGTAATTTTCATGCATGCTCAAGTTTGAGAGGCATTAGTTTAAGCTATGTTATTTTGTATTGCTGATGGTGTGTCTGTGGATTGATTCTGAGAAGTGGGTTTGCTGAGTCAGGGCATAAAATCACACACTTCCAGAAACAGTTTAAAGTTTCATTATTCTCAGGTTTTAAAAGGAATTCACACATGCTTTCCCTAAGTACTTTGTTTCATGTTTTACATTATATCCCTCATTTTTTGGGAATTTATTCTAGAGTATGGTATGAAAAATAGACCCATTTCACATATGGTTGAATTTCCCTGGAAAACCATTTAAGTATGGTGTTCATTTGAAGGGGAGCTCTTCTATATTACTATTTGTATGAAAACTTATTGTTTAGATTTTCTATCTCTATTGGGTTTAAGTTTTATGCATTCTATTTTCCTACAAAATCATCCCATTTCATCTAAGTTCTTAAAGTACTATGAAAAAGGTTTTCTTGTTTTGGGCTTACTTCAACCTGAGTTTGTGTATGTAGGTCTTTTTCCTTTTTAAAAAAAGGCAAATTAGTGCTTTCATCACTGCATACCACAAATTTTGATACATTGTTTTCATTTTCATTCAGTTCAAAATATTTTAAAATTTCAAGACTTCTTCTTTGACCCTTGTTTTTATTCAGAGTATGTTGCTTAATCTCCATGTATTTCGCTATTTTCCAGTTATCTTTCTTTTTTTTAAGGTTTTATTTATTTATTAAGGAGGAGAGCATGCACACACATAAACCAGGGACCAGGCAGCAGACGCCACGCTGAGTAGGGAGCCTGACGTGGGGCTCCATCCTAGAACCCCAGAAGCACAACCCAAACGGAAGGCAGACACAACCAACTAAGATACCCAGGAGCCCTCCAGTTATCTTTCTATTACTGATTTCCAGTTTAACTGTGATCTGAGAGCAGACATTAGATAATTTCCATTCCTTTAAATTTGTTAAGGCATGTTTTATGGCCCAGAAGAAACTATTTTCATGTCAGTGGGAGAGGAAATTTTCTTAAGGATGTACTGGATTATATTAAAAATTGGGAAATTGTATGCCTCAAAAGATACTTTTTACAGAGTAAAAAAGACGGGCCATAAAGAGGGAGTAGTTACTTATAAGATATATATTCAATAAGGCAATATATTAAGAACTACAATCATTAAGGAAAAGATGACCCACGAAAAATGGAAAAGACTGGAAAAGGCACCCATAAAGAGATATTCAAATGATTCATAATGAAGAGGACTCTAATTCTGTTGGCATTATGAAAATACAACTTAAAACCACATGGAACACTATTACATATTAACCAAAGTCTAAAATTTAAAAGACCGACAATAAGTGAGCGTGTGAAAGAGCTGAACTCACACACTGGTGGGAGTATAAATTGGTGCAACCGCTCTGAAGAATGGGCAGGACACACTACAGTTAATTCTGCTCCCAAGTACATACCCAAAAGAAAGGAGCACACAAAAGAAAGAGATACAAAAGCATTCACAATAGAATAGGCAAATACTAAAAATAACCTGATGTTTACCAGTGGTAGAATTGATAAGTAGAGCTCTTGGGGGAAATAGCTAATAAAACAGAATACTACACAGTTTTAAGAATCTGTTGAATATATACAAAAGCATGGATGAAAACTTACAAACATTACTGCGCAGCCCCCTCCCCGCCGCCAAAGGCATGATTTAAGTTCAAGAACAGCTTCTGGTTCTGTCCCAGGCAGGTCTTATCTACACTAACAGAAATTATTACAGTGGTTACTTGGGGCAACGGTTATTACCAGAAGGGAGCAGAGAGAGGACTACTGGAGCACTGACAATGTTTTGTTCTTAGATCTGAACACTGGTTCTCAGTGCTATCCCATCTGTGAAAATCCAGCAAGCTTTATAAAGTGTGTTTTTCTGAATTTTATTTAAAGATTTTATTTATTTATTTGACAGAGAGATAAATCACAAGTAGGCAGAGAGGCAGGCGGAGAGAGGGGGGGGAAGCAGGACCCTGCTGAGCAGAGAGCCCAACGCGAGGCTCAATCTCAGGACCCCGAGATCATGACCTGAGACGAAGGCAAAGGCTTAACCCACTGAGCTACCCAGGCGCCCCTCTGAATATAATTTAATAAAAGTTTTAAATAGGCAAAACTAATCTATACTGACAGGGGCCACAACAGTAGCTACTTCTAAGGAAGGATGAGCAGTGACTGAGAGCTGGCCTAATGCCTCTGCAGTGCTGGTAAACAATCATTATAGTTCATTATTTGCTCAGGAAGGTGGAGTTATTTTCCACTCTAAATTCAAAGAAGGGGGGGCAAGATCATTTTATGTTGTTCTTCCTTTAAAGGAGAAATACAAGATTTTCCCTCCTTCCTTGTTAAAGAAAAACCGCATTCCCAATAGTTTATAAGACTAACAAATCATTTAAAACCACTGCTGTTTAAATGTAGTCCAGCTAGACTATTACTATTCAAATATAGTCCAAAGACCGGTCTGTTACACAATAAATACAAAAAGTGAGAACAAACATTTAGGTACTTTCAAAGAAATCTGACATCGCTGGGCCATTTTTACTATATTTTACTTAAGTTTCAGTCCATAATAGACAGAGGAGGGAAGAGAAGAATACTTTGTGATGAAAAGTCTGGGAATAAACCAGCTGGCCGGGGAGGGGAGGATGCAGGGTAGGAGGTGTATGGGAAAGGCATGGAGAGTTACAGAGAGTTACAGAGTTACAAAATAAGGAACTAAGATCTCCTAGAGCTACATTTTAAAAAGGATAAAGATATTAAGAATAGGACATTGTTTGAAAAATGAACATTAATGCTGCATTTTAACTTGATCAAGCACCTATTTATCATCTTTTTTTAAAAAAAATGACATTTATTTCTTGACTATTCAATGACAGTATGTGTGTTGCAGGTTAATTTCAGTGTAAATTCAATTTCAGTGCAAGACACATTATATTTCTTTAGCTCTCAAATCAACACAAAGCAGTGGGAAATCATGATTTTTGCTTTCCCTCCATTCCAATGTTTCCTGGGTTTCACAGATCACTGGTTAGTGCTAGGATACCAGTGTGTTGGCCCACAAAGTCCCACAAGGACTGAAACACTGTTCATAATCCTATCTTACACAGTGGCACTTGGAGAAAAATCATCCCTCACGCTTCTATATTATCAGTTTGTTTTTATTCCAAATAAAACCAATTAATGTTACCAATTAATCCCATCCTATATCAAGGAAATCCACAGAACAAATTATTTTTTCAAGAGTGAAATGGAAATGAACTCTTTTAGCCCAAATACCAGTGATTAGAAATAAACTGAACTAACATAAATGTAGAGGTTGCTTTTAGGCAACAGGCTTGAGCAACGGAATGTAGAACCAGGCAAAAGGGCCCCCTCCTCCCAGCCCCCTGGCATAATACAGAAGGGTCCCCAGTGGACCCTAATCTGACCAATATCCACAAGCCCTAACTGACCAATGGGCGACTTATAATCAGACACAATTACCACAAAAGGGGAAGATGCCATATATCCCCATATGTCCGAGCTCTTCTCCTTTAAAAACAGCCTTCACCTATCACTTTGTGCAGACAGTCTCTGTTTTGCTGTCTTGCCTGCTTCTCCCTTGTGGTATGTATTCAATAAACTTCTAGCTCCTTCGTTCTGCCTCAGGTGAATTGACTGCCAGTGCCACCAGCGCCACCAGCTAACACCTGATTGTTGCCCCACATTTGGGGGCCCCCATCCAACTGAGAGAGACACCACAATCAACAATAATCAGTAGAAAAACAAATCAAACCTAGTGGATTTAATGAACTGGAATTTAAATGAAAACTTGAAAGAAAAAAATAAATAAATTGAAATTAAAATTTCGAAAAGCTAGTGTAGTAACTCAGATCTTAAATGGACAAGAGGATGAAACCAACAGCAAAAGGTCTATAAACAAGAATTTTGTTCCTCGGGGCACCTGGGTGGCTCAGCTGGTTTAAGCATCTGCCTTAGGCAAAGGGCACGATCCCAGGGTCCTGGGATCGAGTTCTGTTTAAGGCTCCCTACCTGTTTCCCTGCCTGCTGATCCCTCTGCTTGTGCATTCTTTCTCTCTCTCTGTCAAATAAAATCTTAAAATTTTTTTTTTTGTTCCTCTTGGTATGTGGCTATGAAAACTTGAAGTCAGTGGTGTTGCTATTCCCTGACCTATACATACTACATTTCTTAATTCTCCTAAGAAATCACTTTATGCACAGCAATACCCTATAACTAACAGAGACTAGCATTAAGGATGAACAGACTGATCCCTACACTTCTTTCCACGAATTTCCCCCTCCACCCAAACTTATCTTCATATGGCTTCCTTTCTACCTTCTTGTCTTTATGTATGTTTTCTTTCCATGATACATCCGGTCTTCCTTAGAGGTTATACTCCATCCGGTCTTCCTTAGAGGTTATACTCCAAATGGAAGAAAGTATATTAGAATATCCTGTAATTCACACAATACTTACTAACCCAGGTAAAGTTAACAACTTCTTACTCCAATGTTGCCATAACATGATACATAAACACTTGTTACTTATTAAAGCCATCTGCTAACTATCTGCTTCTTTTTCTGTACTTCTAGATATGGACAGGGCCCATACCTTATTTATATTTCCTAAATACTTGACAAACAGTACATACGTACCAGAGAAGGAATGAGTGCGGTGAGCAGTCTAAATAGAGATATTTCTTTGATTTTGTAAGTAATCTAATGAATGGCCTAAATAATACTTCTCAAGATTATATCCTGATCTACTGGTGCTCCAATGTGGACTGCTCAATGCTTAAAAGCTCTCTTACTAGACAACTATCACATGACCTCACCGATATGAGGAATTTGAGAAAGACAGAGGAGCATAGGGGAAGGGAGGGGAAAATGAAACTAGATGAAACCAGGAGATAAGGCATAAGACACTCTCAATCTCAGGGAACTGAGGGTTGCTGGAAGGGAGGCGGGTGGGAGGAATGGGGTGTCTGGGTGATGGACACGGGGCGGGGGGGTGGGGGGAGAATGTGCTATGGAGAGCGCTGTGAATTGTGGCAGGCTGATGATTCACAGACCTGTATCCCTAAAGCAAGTAATATGTTAATTAAATATGTTAATTTTTAAAAAAACCTTATTTAGGAACATTTTAGTATCTAATTAGAAACAAAAATGCTTGCTTTCATATAAATACATAGACATAAAATATTAGCCACTTCTAAAAATATTAACAAACTCTGATCAAAGGACTCACAGTTATTATTTGACTTAAAAATCAACTCCCACCCCCCAGCAACCTAGCAGAGAAGTGAGTTTTTAAGCTTATTTTCAGAAAATTATTGTTATTTAAATATTATTATTATTTAAATTATTTAAAACAAATTTTAGAACTTGAGGCTTGAACTCATGACTCTAAGATCAAGACCTGAGCCAAAATCAAGAGCTGGACGCTTAACCAGCTGAGGCACCCAGACGCCCCTAGAACTTGAGGCACTTAAAGCCAGTTTTACATAGTTGACTGAAGCAGTTTCAGGTTGCTGGACAACTACTACTACCCACTGAAAATATATACATTCAGAAGATATTACTTTTCAGATATATTACAGCACTGAGAATTTTCTATTTCATTGGTAATATACTGAACAAGGTCAAAAGGATATAGACTATCCATATTAGATGCCTTTGAATTAAAGACTTTAGTGAATAATCACTATTGTATTTCTTCCTGAAGACATCTAAGGGGCCCCTTCTCAAGTATTAGAAATACTATCAGACATAATGAAGCAGTAACAACAAAACTGAAGCTCATTTTTCTATAGTTGAAGGATTAATAGCTGAAAGACTGATTAACAACTAAAGTATCCAAAACTGTTATAATCTTCCTAAACCATAATCCTTCTCCTAAGGGAGAGTTTTTACTTTCACCAGTCTGTCTTTTGAGGAATTTCATTTCCAGAAGTTAACAGACTGTTTCGGTTTTAAGTATCTTCTTCCCACACCAAGTAGAGAGAGTCTACCTCAAACTCGGCAGGGTGCAGCTACTGATTAACATTCAAACAATCCCCTGATCAAAGATGAAGAGGCCACACCTGGGTACCTTTCCTTGCTTCTGGGTATCCTACCTATCCAAGTCCTAATAGAGCCATGTTTAATACATGACGGAACTCAAATCTCTTACTCAGCCACCAACCACAAGACATAAAAAAAGAAGATCTCTCTCAAAGATCGCTCTCCACATAAGTTAACTTTGCCCAAAGGAGTTTTTCTCCCAAGTAAAGGACACATTTCTATGCATAATCATCCCCATTCAGTAAACTTACATATAGAAATGATTATTACAGGGCAGGCAGGTCTTTGGTATGGGAAATTAACTCTAAACATGGTATTTATCAAATTCCTAATTTAAAGTAGCTTTGAACAAGCAATTAAATTAACGTTAGATTATGCCCCTGGAAAGAATTAGTAATTCCTTATAAGTAAAAAGGTGTATTTTATATAATTAACTTGTTTCTTAAGACTCTTTAAAAGCAGGCCAAAATTGAATAAACTTTCTCTACCAGAAGATAAAAATAATACTTCTATCATTGCTTCATGCATCAATACTTATATTTTATTTTGGGGAAGAGACTCTGCTTAGCTATGATTCTACCAAAAAAGCAACAGAAAAAGTTGATTTTAATCTTTTTTTTCCTGGATTTAGTCCACCTTACCTTGGCTTGGAATTCCATAAAGCTCTTCTCTGAACATTGTTTCCTGTCTGACAATTAGGAACCAAAACTATGAACTTCTAAGTTCTTCCACTTTACATGGAAATCAATAAACTACTTTTAATATTGGACTCAATTTCAAAGTTCTGTTCTCCGTTCCTATTTGGCTGAAAGGTATACCTATTATCAAGCCAGTTTCTATCGATTTTCAACTAGAAGTATCAGTTTTGCTGTCAGAGCTCTTTATTTTTGTACATAAAAGGAAGTGGGTTTTGATACTATCTCAATGTTCTTCCTGTCTTACAATGCATTTGAAATAAAGTGATGTCAGATTGAGAGTTAAAGCCCTAAATAAGACAAAGGAATAGGCACAATTACTTTTCTCTACCTTTATTAATAAATGCAACTGATTTAGAAATGCTCTGTCGCACACTGCTGCTAACACCACTAAGTACAAGCTTTGCATGTTAACTTGCACCAGAGGCCATGAACATTCACAGGTTATATAATATGTACCTAAAAATTCACACATCCATGCCATATGCCGTGGTATGACCCGTGAACAAGAGAAGCACATCCTATGAGAAACAGAATCATTCTGCACTGTTGGTCGCTCAGCAAAGAGTAAACATGAATTCCATATGACATCATGCACACCTCTTACCTTCATCTTCCAAACACCATCTATAGCCCATTCTACTCTCAGTTTAGACTACCTATAATCAGAAAAGAGCTTTACAGAACATCTCATCTTAATGTAAACTGAAGATAAATACACAATAATATGATCATTTCTAGAAGAAGAATGAATAACAACGCAGTTCAGTAACATTTTATCTGGACCACAATTCTGAATTTGCTATCATATTGCTATTAAATATCTTCTGTTACAATGCCAAATATAGTACAAGGTTAGGCTATTTAAATCTATAAAACTTCTGACAATGGGACTCTGTTGTTATTTCTTGGATCTTCTTATATCACAATACATACACCTTAATTTCTTGGACATCCCCTGTAACAAATATGTTACAGCCACTACTCAGAACAGCTACTGCAACATATGTGGCTATTGAAAGTGGAAAGGACGGGGCACCTGAGTGGCTCAGTGGGTTAAAGCTTCTGTCTTCAGCTCAGGTCATGATCCCAGGGTCCTGGGATCGAGCCCCACACCGGGCTCTGTTCAGTGGGAAGCCTACTTCCCCGTCTCTCGTTGCCTGCCTCTGTGCCTACTTGTGACTTCTGTCTGTCAAATAAATAAATAAAATGTTTCAAAAAAAAAAAAAAAAAGTAAAAAGGAATGACCTTTGAGACCATGATTCTGTTCCCCAAATTTCTAGTCTGGCCCACTTAGTTATTGATTTTCCTGTCTTTGGACACATCCAGAAATTATGAATCTTACTGTTTCTCCTGCTTGATGATTTGGCTTGGTTTCTAATCTTAGATCACCAACTTCCAAAATTTAAACTAGGTGGGGCACCTGGGTGCTGTAGTTGGTTGTGTCTGACTCTTGGTTTGGCTCAGGTTGTGATCTCAAGGTTATGAGACCAAGCCCTGCGAGACTGCCTCCACACCAAGCATGAAGTCTGCTTGGGAATCCCTCTGGCCCTCATGCTTGTACTCTCTCTAAAACAAATAAAAAGAAATCTTCAAAAAAAAAGTTTAAACTCGGTACAAGCAGGAATGACAGAGCCCTTAACACTTTCGGTTCCACCCTCCCAAAGATCCTTAGTGGACTCTGAGGAATGTAAGGCCATACCTCCTTTCACCACTGATCTAAAACATATCTCTATCTCAAGAATACTGGTCATATGAGCTAGCTTTATCTTGACTTTATCCTATTTGTTCCTAACATCTGAGATCTGGGTTACTCTCCAAGTGAATGTGATCTTACAGCTAAAATGCTCTTATTATAAAACGTGCCCAAATTTGTATGTGTGGTAGCTTTACCAGAGAACACAAACGATGCCACCAATTATCTCAGTTCTCTCCAGGAGTATCACACATATGAATGCAGGGATGGTAAGGAATCAGAGTTTTTTCTGATACAGCACCAAATCAATAGTTCCAAAGCACTTAAAATTAATGAATCAAGTATTCCTACATATAAAACTCCAGGTTCTAGATCCAAAGACTGCTCACCTGTAACACAAACCAAAGGGGATATCCAAGCTAGGGAAATTCTTGGATGTCATTTTGTTCTAGAATATCACTATATCAGTCCTTGCAAAGGAACCATCATGAGCTGGCTTAAATCTGCCCTGCCGTGTACGACTAAGTTTATAAATATTGAGGTAAAAACAATGTGCCCTCTTCAAGAAGACTCTGCTAAGAAGCTACAGATAATTACCAAGAATAGATAATAAAGTGTATCCCTAAGTGGAAATTCTATCCCAGGGAAGCTGCAGCAACAGACATTACTCCCTAAAAAATGGTTTTTTGGGTAAGCTATGAAGCAGACACCAAGCAGGGGAGAGCGAAGAACAGACTAAATTTAGTCCTTGCTAGTACTTTCCCTGGTAAGTAGAGGGCTGTTAGAGCAGTAAGTGTTCAAATTTTAGAAGAGAGGATTAAAGAGGCAAATAAGAGCATCCTTCAAAAAGGCTATGGATGACCAAGAGCTGAATATTCATCCAGGTAAAACATAGAGAACCGTGCTGTCCAATTGATAGCCACTAGCCATGCGTGACTATTCAAATGAAAATTTAAAAAGAAGAACAAATTCAGTCCCTCAGTCAAACTGCCATATTTCAAGTGCTCACAGACATAACGAGCCACTGGCTACGTTGGGTTGGACATCACAGACACAGGATATTTCCTCATCGCAAGAAATTCTACTGGATGGTACCAATCTCAAGGGAAAGGAAAGAGACGGACTGTCCCGGGGTCTGAATACAGAGGAGCTACTAACAAGGGCATGTGTCCTATAGCATTCAAGACTTTATCGAGAGATCAGGTGGATTTACCTTTCCTTTTCCACCTGCTCTTTTTTCCCTCCTTGTTGCTGCCACCATCACTGCTGCTGCTGCTGTTCTCAGAACTCTGGGAATCTGACTGACCATCACTGCTTTCTTCTGAACCTTCTGATAGCTCTTTCACCCCATCAGGCACGTCTTTCTGAAAATGCAGGCATCCAATTAGGATTAATCATTACCATTTCAGCAAATAGGAATTAGATTTCTGATATACATTGTTGTAACTTAACTGTGCTGATTAATTTTGAGTATTATAGGGTTCAGTAGCAGAACCAGCAATATTTTCTGAATTCCTGTCATCTCCCTTCTGTGGGTCAAATTAGCTCATGTTTCCATCTACATCCAAAGATAAAAATTATACATGACAATCACATGAAAGCACAACACAGAGGCTTAAATTAGAACAAACTGGGTCTATGGAAGTCCAAGTAAATGAGATGTTCAGAATTTAAAAACTACAATAATAATTTTGTGAAAGGTAGATATACTCATTATCCATCGATATGTGCTTGTTTGTGTATGTATTTGTTAAGTATTGTGAGTTCAGCTGACTCTGGATAGGAAGAAACAGTACATTATTTGAATCTCATTGATTTCTAAATACTGGTTAGTAAGCAGCAAGAGTCAAATACAAAAGGAATAATTCCAATCCTTTTTTTCTATTTTTAAATAAACTCTTCATGTGGGCCTCACACTTACAAGCCCAGGATTAAGAGTTGCAGGCTCTACTGAATGAGCCAGCCGGGCACCGCAAAAGGAAAAAGTTTTTTAAGAACTCACAGGACTCTTTGGTGTCTACACTGAATAGTGACAATGCTAAACTGAAGAGCATCCTTCAAAAAGGCTATGGATGACCAAGAGCTGAATATTCATCCAGGTAAAACATAGAGAACCGTGCTGTCCAATTGATAGCCACTAGCCATGCGTGACTATTCAAATGAAAATTTGAATATTTGAATACCTGTGTCAGCAGAGTATATAAGAGATATACAGTAGGATAGGTGCAAGATCAAGAACTAGAAAATGAAGATGTTCTGGAGTTGAATTCTGGCTTTATCGTCTGCTAATTATGCAGTCCGATCAAAATCTTAACCTCTTATGCCTCAGTTTCCTGGTCTAAAACATGGAAATAATAATACCTACCTTATGAGATCATTCTGAAATTAAACGAGTTAAATGTAAAACGCTTAGGATAGTGCCTGGCACATAATAAATACGAACTACTATGTACACATGTAGTATATAAAAATATACACAGGTAAACATATTAGTGAATTTCTAAGTTAAGAAACTATGGCTAGTTCTTTTTTCCTCTCAATATATTTTTTTATTTTCCCACATTTTATAATCAGATAAAAAATAATTCTGACCGTGTGACCCTCCTTCCTAGAACTGACTCACAACATTATAGCCAAGATAATAACCTCTGATCCAGAAAGGAACTGCTTCTTCCCATGATATTTATATCCTTTTGCCATTTCTAAGACATTTCTTATATACTTTTTTAAAATACACCCCCCATATTTTGCTATCCTTTCCTTCAAAACATGGAAGAGCTCTTACAGAGTTAGTTGCCAGTCAGACCCCCTGACCTGTAGGCGCCATTAAGTATTTTAAGTACAAATGTAACTTCTTAAGCTTAGATTCGTAACCTATCCAGGATCAGCTGGTCAACTGCGAGTGTGGCATATCTCTGAAACATTTCACCCCTCCTTTTCCCCACTCCACAGTATCCATTTTATTTCTCTAATGTCCCTTGCCTCTCTTTTACTGATCTCATAGTTCAGGCCAATTATCTCTTGCAAACAATCCATTTTTACCCTTAAATCTATCTGATTTGAATTATCTTCCTAACACAGATTTGATCATACTATTCTGAAAAACCTCTGCCATCTCTTCAGCTCTCTTTCTCTCTCTCACTCTCAAACTGCAAGTCAGGTTTTCAAAAAGCCTCCAAAATTTGATTTTCACTTAATGTTTACCCCGTCCCCAAACCCTTACCACACTGGCCCACACACAGAGGATGGTAACCACTTCTCTATCTACGCTGGTTTCAAATCCATTCTGAATCCTTCTGTGTGTGCCTCTGCTTCACTAGTTCCTTATCCTGGAAGGTCCTCCCCACCAATTACTTATCAGCCAACATTCAATGCAAATTTTAAAAGTTAAAACAAAAACAAAAGCTTCCTATAGCCTCTTATTCAAAATGCATCTTTGTTTCTCTACATTATGTTGATGCCTTATAATACAGTACTTTGTATCACAACAGTCTGGCAGTGTGCAATTACTTCAGTAATCATATGAGCCTCAAGAGATAAGGAACCACAGTTTATTCTTCTTTACAGTCTCTACAGTGTTCAGCACAGAACAGACATTTAATTAATGTTATTAACAATATGGAAGGTCTAGAATAGCTAAACCTTAAAAGGAACACAAAAAGCTCCCTGTAGGAGTAGAGCCTTATATCACAGGAAGTTTAATAAAGTGTATAAGAAGGAGGTACTATAGGCAAATTAGAACTTTCTAATGTTAGTGGGCCATTCACAACCACTGAGCATAGTGATGACTACAGCTCAAAGCTAAAGAGGGGACAGAGCCCACGTACACATGGATAATAGTCAGTGCATGCCAAGTATTAATTCTCCTCCTGCTGATAATTCTTTTGGCAAACAATCCCTTTCCTGAATTCATCTGGCAGAGGGCTTCCTCTCCACCTGATAGCAAGAGTGATCATGAACCTACAAATCGCCTATCAGAAGACTCAGTGCATTTGGCAACAGTGATTATTCAGGCAGAGACACATGGGCCAAGCCAAACCAATTAAGCCAAATCAGAACTAACTCAAGAGGTCCCACTTCAGCTCCTGAAGCTCTTTTCTCTTCAGACTTACAGCCTACAGAGTGGGGGTTAACAATCAAGTCATGTATGATAGGAGAGAACCTGCCAACAATAAAGCCAAAAGAAAGCAGAGAGATCAATCCCCAATGACATCATTTGAGCTCCTGGATCCAGACTGAGTGTTCTTAGAATCTATAGTTACATGAACTAATAAACTCTCTGTTTTAATCAAGTTCATTTGAGTTGGTTTTCCTGTTTGTGACTCAAGGGACACTGATAAGTCAAGGTGTCTTCTCAGCGCCAGAATTAGAAATCAGCAAGACTGTTATAGTAAAAAGAACAGGAGCTCAGAAATTTAGTCAAATCTGGGTCCACATTCCAGTTCTTACACTATCCGTCAAACACAAAGTAAGAAAATCTGATCTTCTGAACTTGGGCGTTCTCCATTACAAAAAAAGAAGAACTGCAGCTCTGATTTGTAATGGAGAATTAAATAACAAAGTAATAGAAAGCATCAAGGCTCTATTTGCTGCAAGGTAACACTCACTACTCAAACGCTATGAGGTCTTTTAAAAAGGCACTGGAAGAAGTCATTTTCACTTCATCCTTTCAAGATAGCATTATCATACAGAACGAAAAATATAGTTAGTTCTCTGGTCTACCTACAGATGCCCACAGATTAGTATAAAAGTGCACAGGATACAGAGTTACACATATTACCTCTTTCTGAAAATAAGCTCTTCAAGAACAGAGTTCTGTATTTATGATGCAAGTATCATTTAGATGTAGTCACTTCCTGTTTTTACCTTATAAATGATGCCCTAACAGAAATATTTACCTTTAAAGTATATACTCCCATTCTACCTGGAACTTTATAGAAGATGCCTTCTTCACCTCGGGAGTTTGTATGCAGCATTGCATTCAGGCAAGCAAGAGGGGAAGTCCCGCTGCAAAAAAAAAAAAGAAAAGAAAGAACAAGAGGAATACAATGGTTAGTTTCTGTCTCGGAGTAACGTACGTTACACTGACTAAGATAAAATTAACTGATCAACATCATTTGACAGAAACACATTTTATAAACTATAAAAAGTCTATCCATCTATAGAGAGGCTGCCATGGAGAAAACTGATGTAAAATTCACCCCCATGTATCTAAAGGAAAAAAAAAATTTTTTTTTAATATTTTATTTATTTATTTGACAGACAGAGATCACAAGTAGGCAGAGACCCCCCAATGTGGGGCTCGATCCACGAACCCTGGGATCATGACCTGAGCTGAAGGCAGAAGCTTTAACCCACTGAGACACCCAGGCGCCCCCCAAAATTCTTTTTCTTAATCCTGATCCAGTATTTAACATGTAAGAAAACATGGACCTCAGAGAAATCTTACAAATATATTTTGTAAATATTGTATTTCACTTATGATTTTGTCAATTATACCTCAGTTAAGGTGAAATTAAAGAAACAAAACAAATAATCCCCTTCATTTAACACAAACTTTACAGGTCCAGAAGTAAAACACAGGGAGGAAAGAACACATCTACAGATTCCAATAAACAATATTGCTCTCCCCTAAAAAGGTAAAAAAATTAAAATATATATACATACACACACATCCATTCTCTTGCACACTGCGGCAACAGACTGAATCTGAGGTGTGAAATGAACACATTTCTATTGCCTCTTATATTTTAAGTTTTTTTATTGATATAACTGACATATATTAGTTTCAACTGTACAACATAGTAATGCCATGCATACACACATGTACACACACACATACAATGCAATGGTTTCTTGTACTTAAACCTACCACGATTTCACTTAAAGAGGTAAGAGGTAAGTTCTGGAATATTTATCATCCATGTAGCACCATGGTTAAAGGTTTACTAATTCCAATACACATTTACCATATTTCTAGAATTTGGGGCCTATAATAAATCATCTGTAAAAAAATAAACATATTATTTTCCTTTCTGTTATCACATTATATTTCCTATCTTTTTGTACTTCTCTAACATGACAAATAGCAAAATAACAGAAGATGTGTGGCATCCTATATTTTTAAAAAAAAATCCGTCCTGGGAGCCTGGGTGGCTCAGTGGGTTAAGCCGCTGCCTTCGGCTCAGGTCATGATCTCGGAGTCCTGGGATCGAGTCCCGCATCGGGCTCTCTGCTCAGCGGAGAGCCTGCTTCCCTCTCTCTCTGCCTGCCTCTCCATCTACTTGTGATTTCTCTCTGTCAAATAAATAAATAAAATATTAAAAAAAAAAAAAATCCGTCCTAACACCTGAGGGATAAGGCATCTTATGTGCACATTTTGAGCTGTTCTCCCTCTCAGTTCTCTGCGGGTACCACTTAGTATATCTCAAATAAGCCTACGGGAAGATGCTGCTAGGTATCTTGGGTATAGTTAAACATAGGAGTTCTCTGTAGGGGAGAGCAGGACCATGAGTCCATTGTCCCCTGGTACTTGCGAGAGTGTTGAGGGTCAAAAACTGTAAAGAAGACAGAGGGCAACCAAGAAGATTTTTCAAAGAATTTTTTGTCAAGGAAATACTGAGAGTCTCCAGATTGATTCTCACAGTTATTTTTATATAATTTGGAATTTCCATCTTAAAAATACACATGCCATTCTAGTCAGAATCCCAAAGTTTGTATCAAATAAATATGTAAGAAATTTCTGGGGAAAAAATGATGGGAGCCTTAAGAAGATATTAAAATGTACTCTAAGCTACTACTATTGAAGCAATAGGTTTCTAGGACAGGATAAATAGGCAAATGAACACTAGGCTGTTGCCAGAACAAATCAAAATACAGAAACAGATCATAATAAATGTAAAAGGTGCAATCTCTGTACCTTTGTACAATTCTGCACCTTTCTGTAAGAGCTACGATCTGGTCACCTGTGGTCTGATTCCCTAGCATCTACGCAAACACTCTTCAATACCTAAAATTTCCCATAAAATATTATCCCTTTCCTGGGCGTCTGGGTGGCTCAGTGGGTTAAGCCACTGCCTTCGGCTCGGGTCATGATCTCGGGGTCCTGGGATCGAGTCCCACATCGGGCTCTCTGCTCAGCAGGAGGCCTGCTTCCCTTCCTCTCTACCTGCCTGCCTCTGTCTGTCAAATAAATAAATAAAAATCTTAAAAAAAAAAATATTATCCCTTTCCCACCTTCATACAGGGGGTTGAGACTGAATTAATACCCTGCACATCACAGGTATAAGTCCAAACTGTTACAGCACATTTCCTGGTTGAAAAAGCCAGTGAGCATCCCTGTGTGCACTCTATTCTTCCCCACTCCCACAGTGACAAATTCAGGACCAGACACATTACTCAATCTGGGGCAACAATCTAAGGAGCTATTTTCTTGGGCATTTAAGAAAAGAAACTTTTTCTGCTGAGAAGCCCCAGAAAGAGACTCTTTCTCCTCCCCTGAGCAGTAAGAGGAAGTAATGCCTAAAACTTTCAATATGTGACCATGAGGAAAATATCTGGGATTGGGGTAAACAACAAACAGGACAGACAAGGAAAGGGTTGGGTAAGGATCACAGAGAAAAACACAACACCCAAAAAGGCACTGAACTGCAAAAAAACAAGGAAAACAGCAATAATTTTAGCAATATTACTTTTGTCACTCTATCAAGCCTTGCCTTGAGTCATTCCTACCTTTGGTATTGCTGAGGTTTTACATCATACACAACCAAAAGAGTCGTAAATAAAATAGTTTATGTTAGGTAGTGCTGGAATAGCATGTTATACATCTGTGGAAAATAATTCTCACAGAATACCTAAAACACATCTTAAATGTATTAAAAAAAAAAAAAAACACTAAGTAAAAAAGGAGAAAGTATAAAGTAGAAGGCATTAAAAGGAAAACAGGGAGTGCTTCCGTGGCTCAGTCGGTTAAGTGTCTGCCTTCTGCTCAGGTCGTGATCTCAGAGTCCTGGGATGGAGCCCTAGCTGCTCTGTAGGGAGTCTGTTGCTCCCCTCCCTCTGCTTCTGCTCTCTCTCTTCAATAAATAAAATCTTTAAAAAAAAAAATAAAAAAAGGAAAATAGTATATAACCTGTCAGATGGATAAACCTTACTAAAGAGAGAAAACCTAAGAATCACAAAAGAGAAACCAACTGACTAAATAAAAATAAAAAGCTCTACGTAGGAGGAAAAAAGCAACAACAAGATCAACCAAACTACAGAGTGTAAGAACCTGAAATAAATAACTGCAGAACAAATGGCAGACAAAACGATCAATAGTCCTGGGGTGCCTGGGTGGCTCAGTTGTTGGGCCTCTGCCTACGGATCGGGTCATGATCCCAGGCTCCTGGGATTGAGCCCCATATCAGGCTCCCTGCTCTGTGGGAGGCCTGCTTCTCCCTCTCCCACTTCCCCTGCTTGGGTTCCCTCTCTCTCAAATAAATAAATAAATCTGTTAAATAAATCTTTAAAAAGAAAAAACAATGGACAGTCCTAAGAGAGCTGCTTTTACGAAAACACAAATTTAAAAAAAGGATAAAAGGATATGAATAAATGATCATAAAACATAAATGGTCACTGGAACACATGAAGAGAAGCCCAAACTTACTAGTGATCAAAGGAAAAAAAAAAATCAAGATACCACTGATCAGACTGGAAGAAATCAAATGAACCCAAGTTTAGTTAACAGGACTGTGCTAACATCAATTGCCTGACTCTGTTATTGTATAACAGTTTTATGATGTTACCACTGGAGCAAGCTGGGTAACATTTGCACGGGACTATCATTCCAATTTTCTGTAAGTCTGTAATTACTTTAAAATAAAAAAAACAGAGGCTCCTGGGTGGTGCAGTCAGTTAAACATCCAATTTGAGCTCAGGTCATGATTTCGGGGTCTTAGGATGGAGCCCCACATCATGCTCCCCGCTCAGCAGGAAGTCTGCTTGTCCTTCTCCTTCTGCCCCTCCCTGACACTGCTCATGTGTGAGTGTGCACCAATGCTCTCTATATCAAATAAATAATCTTTAAATATAAACAAATAAAGCACTGAAAATGACTTCAAAGTCCATTAATAAGGGAATGGTTGATCATATGTTAGCAAAGTGAACAACAGGATATGCATGAATCAGTAACAACTACATTAACAACTGAAATCTAGGAAGCATTCTGTTTAGCCCTCACAACAATCCTTCGAGGCAGGCAAAATTGTTATGCCATTTTTATAAATGAAAAAACACAGAAGGGTGTCAAGTAGCAAGACCATATGATTAGGAAACAGTGAAGCCAAGATTCTAGTAAGGAGAAAGAAAACAGAAGCAGAACAGGAAAAAGACTGCTTAAATAGAAAATTAAGACCAATGAAAAAACATGTTATCTGTAGTTCAATAATCCACCTGGTGAAAGTTTGCTGCATCTAATGGTATTCAATTCCAGTATTAAGTAGCCACTCTGTTTAGCCCTATAAACTAGGGTCTCTGGGTAGGTCCAAAGAGGAAATCATTCTTAGCTCAGAAAAGGGAAGACAGAACCAGAGCACACCATAATCAGTGCTATCAAAAGAGACACAGGACCACAATCCGTGACCCAAAACACTTAAGGCCAAATGTTTTAGGTATAAAAATCTTTTGAATTTTAGAAAAGTAACATGATATGCCATCTATTAGGTAACACCATCAAGACGATTAGAGACAGCATCCCATAACCAAACATACTGAAACATAAATGTTTACACTATATAGGATAAACTAATAATATATATAGTTTTATGTCAGTTTAAGGGAAATGCTATTGTCAAACAAGTTTTGGTATGTATGAAAAAGTTGAAGCATGTGGGGCGCCTGGGTGGCTCAGTGGATTAAAGCCTCTGCCTTGGGCTCAGGTCATGATCCCAGGGTCCAGGGAGCCTGCTTCCTTTCCTCTCTCTGCCTGCCTCTCTGCCTACTTGTGATCTCTGTCTGTCAAATAAATAAATAAAATCTTTAAAAAAAAAAGTTAAAGCATGTTGGATTTTAGAATTATGGAATAGAGCCTGCAGATCTGTATATTTAAAGTACTTTGGGGTACCTGCCTGACTCAGGCAGTAGAGCCTATGACTCTTGATCTCTGGGTTGTGGGTTCGAGTCCCATCTTGGATGTAGAGATACTTTAAAAAAAGAAAATCTCAGGCGCCTGGGTGGCTCAGTGGGTTAAGCCGCTGCCTTCGGCTCGGGTCATGATCTCAGGGTCCTGGGATCGAGTCCCGTATCGGGCTCTCTGCTCAGCAGGAAGCCTGCTTCCCTCTCTCTCTCTCTCTCTCTGCCTGCCTCTCCATCTACTTGTGATTTCTCTCTGTCAAGTAAATAAATAAAATCTTAAAAAAAAAAGAAAAAGAAAAGAAAATCTCAGGTTGCCTGGGTGGCTCAGTTGGTTAAGTGGCTGCCTTCGGCTTGGGTCATGATCCCCAGGTCCTGGGATCGAGCCGCACATCGGACTCCCTACTTGACGAGGAGTCTGCTTCTCCTTCTCCCTCTGCCTGCTGCTCTGCCTACTTGTACTCTCTATCTCTCTGTCAAATAAATAAATAAAATCTTTAAAAAATATAAAATAAAAAAATGTATAAATAAATAAAAAAGGAAAATCTTTGAGTTGCCTGAGTGGCTCAGTAGGTTAAGTTTCTGCCTTTGGCTCATGTCATGATCCCAGGATCCTGGGACTGAGTCCCACAACAGGCTCCCTGCACAGAGGGGAGCCTGCATCTCCCTCTCCTGCTTCTCCCCAACCTGTGCTTACTTTCTGTCTCTCTCTCTGTAAAATAAAATTTAAAAAAAAAAAAAAAAAAAAATCTTTAAAATTTTTTTAAAAATAATAAAGTACTTTAACTCTAAAAGATACAAATATCGCAATCTAGGATCTAATAATAACTAGAACCCCAAAAAAACAAAAACAAAGAAAATCAAAACAACCTAACCCAAAGCAAAAAACTCTTTAAAGTAAAACCCAAGAAATGAAAGTAAATGACATGCACATCTGGTGAAAAGATGTGGTAAGGTCACGAAAACACCATCATAATACTTTCCATGCAAATCTGGGTATAATTTTCCTTTAAAGGAAATAAGGAAGTTTGGAATAACCCACAAGATATACAGAACACATACTGTTTTCTTTTCTTTTCTTTTTTTTTTTAAGATTTATTTTTTTATTTGAGAGAGAGAGCTTGCAAGCAGGGAAGGGGCAGAGGGAGAGAAAATCTCAAGCAGAACTCGAGGCCTGGATCTTACAACCTGAGGTCATGACCTGAGCCTAAAATGCCTGAAAGAGTCAGATGCTCAATCAAATAAGCCACGAAGGCACCCCCAGAACACTACACCATTCAAAACAAAGTTTTAGATTTGGTTTCAGGAAAATACAAAAAGTCTAAATCCTGACAGAGTTTCTTCTTATGAATAATGAAGCAACGGCAGAGAAGTACGATAAGCCACGGTTCCTGTGATGGAAGGAATAGATCTTCAAGGAAAATAATACCAGAATTATATAATGAAATAAAAATAACTGGATTAACTCCAAGAAATAGGTACCATCTGAACAAGCAGTAACACCCTGGTACTGAGAAGATGAGCGCCAAGGCAAGGTCAAGTACAGTACAGTATGAGGGAAGTCCAGACACCCGAAGCATCTAAAGCTAGAGTGTCTCAAAAGATTACATGATTATCATGAGACAACACAGCCTCTGATTTTTCTTACATGTGCTCAAGACAGCAGAGCTGGAAAGGAGGGTCAGGAAAGGAAGAAGTGCAGAGCTAAAATCTTACGCTGAATCCACCTCACTTACGGAAGTACACCAAGATGTTTCATACACAAAGCCCCAAAAAAGAAGTTCCTTCAGGGGCGCCTGGGTGGCTCAGTGGGTTAAGCCGCTGCCTTCGGCTCGGGTCATGATCTCAGGGTCCTGGGATCGAGTCCCGCATCGGGCTCTCTGCTCAGCAGGGAGCCTGCTTCCCTCTCTCTCTGCCTGCCTCTCCATCTACTTGTGATTTCTCTCTTTCAAATAAATAAATAAAATCTTTAAAAAAAAAAAAAAAGAAGTTCCTTGAGTTATACTGCCAACAGACCTTACTTAGTTCTCTCTGCAGGGAAAGTGGTTACTTAGCAGTGGCAAGTAGGGCTGAAAGACCTGAGGTTTGCAATTACACTGCTCAGAAGAAGCATTACATACAGTAACTAATGAAAGGAAACATCACCTTGTAGCAAAAAGAGCCCAACTCAGATATTCACGAACACATTCCAATTCAAATCTGACAGTGGCCATGGGCAAGTCACTTTAAGCTTCATTTTCTCCTCCATAAAATGGATGCAATCCCACCTACTTTGTAATTTGATTGTCCAGATGACAGATAATACACAGAAAGTGTATTGTGAGAGGAGAGATCTGGCGACTGTGGTCATTACCCTAAAAACCTGCTCCTCCAGTCCAGCCTCATAGTGTTCCAGCACTCCAGGTCTCAAGTGAGAGTCGATTCACCTTCACCCCCAACAGTTCTCCACTCCAAAGCCAGGGGAAACTTTTAAAAACAAATATGATCATGCCACCTTGCCAAACTTAAAATTTACCCATGATATATTATTATATTCTTAGAATCAAGTCCAAAATAATTACTATGACCTGACCATGATCATCTGCCTACACCCTCTGCTCCAGCCTACTCTAGCACAACCTAAATCTATTAGTGAGAAAATAGCAGACACATCCAATTTGAGGGACAGAAGAGCTGGCCATCTTTAAAAATGCCAAGTCAGGGCTCCTGGGTGGCTCAGTCAGTATAGCATCTGCCTTCGGCTCAGGTTGTGATCTCGGGAACCCGGGATCAAGCCCTGTGTTGGGCGCCCTGCTCAGCTTCTCCCTCCCCCAATCCCCTTCCTTCTGTTCCCTCTCTCGCTGTGTCTCTGTCAAATAAATAAATAAAATCTTCAAGAAAAAATAAAATAAAAATGCCAAAGTCATGAAAGACTAAAGAACAGCTCTGCAATTAAGGAGGCTATGAAGACACATGGAAACTAAATGCAAAGGCAATGTGTGAGCCTGAATTAGGACATCAGAGGAAGAATTAACTAATCTGAATAATGTCTGTTGATTAAATAATAGTAGTATTATGTCAATGTTAGTATCCTAATTTTGAGACTTACATTGTGGTTATGTGAAAGAATTTACTTTCCTCTAGAAAACACAGTGTGAAGTGTTTAAAGGTGAATGGGGCATCAAGTCTATAACTTATTCAGACATTTAAGAAATACAAAATAGATACAATGATAAAAAAAAGTATAAAACATTGACTTTGGGGAATTTGGGTAAGAGTTACATAAAAATTCTTTGTACCACTCTTGTAACTTTTCTTAGCCTGAAATTAGTAGGCCAAGCAAATAAATAAAAAGCTAAAAGCATGCATTATATGAGAAAAGTCTTCAAAAACAGTATGCGCCAATGAAAAAGTACAAAGTACTGCAAAATGCTACAATATGGATTAACCTCAAAAACCACATATGAGGGGGTGCCTGGGTGGCTCAGTGGGTTAAAGCCTCTGCCTTCAGCTCAGGTCATGATCCCAGGGTCCTGGGATCAAGCCCCACATCGGGCTCTCTGCTCAGCAGGGAGCCTGCTTCCTCCTCTCTCTCTGCCTGCCTCTCTGCTTACTTGTGATCTCTGTCTGTCAAATAAATAAAATCATTAAAAAAAAAAAACAACAACACATATGATTCCATTTATATGAAATATCCAGAAATGCTCATTCTATAGACAAAGTAGACTAGGGCCTTGTCTGCAGGAACTTCTATTAACTGTATACATGTATTAGGGATCTTACTGGGAGATGGAAATATTCTAAAACTGGATTATGGTGATGGTTTCACAATCCAAGAAACTTACTAAAAATCATTGACTTGTACACTTGAAATGGGTGAAGCTTATAGTATGTATACCATACCTCAATAAGGCTGCTTCGGTTTTGTTGTTGTTGTTGTTGTTGTTTTAAGATTTTATTTATTTATTTTGACAGACAGAGATCACAAGTAGGCAGAGAGGCAGGAAGAGAGGGGGGGGGAGCAGGCTCCCCACTGAGCAGAGAGCCCGATGTGGGGCTCTTTCCCAGGACCTGGAGATCATGACCTGAGCAGAAGGCAGAGGCTTAACCCACTGAGCCACCCAGATGCCCCTGCTTCTGTTTTATATTATTTATTTCAGAGAGAGAGAGAGAGAAAGTATGGGCAGAGGGAGAGGGAGATAGAGAATCTCAAGCAGACTCCATGATGAGCACAGAGCCTGATGGAGGACCTGATCTCATAACCCTGAGATCACAACCTGAGCTGAATCAAGAGTTGGTCACCAAGGTGCACCAATAAAGTTGCTTTTCAAAAAGAAACAATGTGGAAAAGAAGTTAATCTGGTTTCTCATTCACTGAAACATTTACAGAGGAGCAATCACATAAGCACAGGGTAGTAAGTGTTGGTGATATAAAAAAGGAAGCAAAGGTTTCCGTAACTACACATTCTTACATTTTAATGTAAAAATAAGAAGCACCTGGGTGGCTCAGTGCAGTAAGCACCTAACTCTTGATCTGGACTCAGGTCATGATCTCTGGTTCTGGACTTAGTCAGGGCTCCATGCTCAGATTCTCTCTCTCCCTCTCTCTCTATGCCACTCCCCATGCTGCTATGCACTCACACACTCACTCTGTAAACAAATAGTAAGTAATAAAAGTAATGGAACTTGCACTGAGCAGAGCCAGATAGGTTTTTATTTCCTAGTGCGTGCACACACACTATGCACCGTCATTAAGCTGATGATTAACTGGTATTTCCCTCCTACCAGAGAGATGAGGCACGTTGGTGCTGATTTTAAATGTGCAGTAACCAAAAAAACTTGGCCGTATTTGCAATTTTGCTATAAATTTAAGAACTGAACATAATCAGAGGTAATTATATACATAACCATAAACCTAAAATGGACCATCTCAACCTAAGTGTACACTTGACTCACACTTAAGTACCTTCACACTGTTTATACAACCAAGCTCTAGATCTCTTATCTTGAGAAACTCCAATTCTATTCCCATTAAACCCCTCTTGATTTCTCCCCTACATCCAACCCCTGGCAACCACTCTCTACTTTCTGCCTCTATAAATAAGATACATGTAAATGGAACCACAAGATTTCCCTTCTTGGGTCTGGTTTATTTCACTTAGTAGAGTATCTTCGAAGTTCATCTACAGTGTAGCATATGTTAGAACTTCCTTCCTTTTTAAGGCTGAATAATAGTCCATTGAATATATATGTCACATTTTGTTCATCCATTCACCCATTAGTGAATCCAAAGAAATGTAAGAAATTTTACAGTCCATCTGCAAAATTCACCACAGTGGAACGCCTGGGTTGCTCAGTCAGTTAAGCATCTAACTTTGGCTTAGGTTATGATCCCAGGGTCCTGGAATCGAGTCCTACAACAGGCTTCTTGCTCAGCAGGGAGCCTGTTTCTCCCTTTGCCTGCAGCTCTCCATGCTTGTTCTCTCTCTCTCTCTCTCTGACAAATAAAATCTTTAAAAAATAAAAATAAATTGAAAAAATAAAAATTAATTAAAAATAATTAATTAGGGGCAGCTGGGTGGCTCAGTGGGTTAAAGCCTCTGCCTTCAGCTCAGGTCATGATCCCAGGGTCCTAGGATCGAGCCCCACATCGGGCAGCCCACTTCCTCCTCTCTCTGCCTGTCTCTTTGCCTACTTGTGATCTTTGTCTGTCAAATAAAGAAATAAAATCTTTTTCAAAAAAAAATTAATTAAAATACAATAAAATTCCCTAATGTCCTCTTGTATTTATTATGCCCATTTCAAAGCACTGATAAAAAAGCTTTAAGGGGCAGGGGGTGTGGGTGGCTCAGTAGATTAAGTCTTTGCCTTTGGCTCAGGTCATGATCTCAGGGTCCTGGGATTGAGTTCCATGTTGGGCTCTCTACACAGCGGGGAGCCTGCTTCCCCCTCTCTCTCTGCCTGCCTCTCTGTCTACTTGTGACCTCTGTCTGTCGAATAAATAAATAAAAATCTTAAAAAAAAAAAAAAAAAAAAAAAAAGCTTTAAGGGACTTCACCAGTCTAATTTATTTATTCTTACTGACATTTCTCCTTGCAATAAATTACCCAGCCTAATCTCTAATCTCAATCTCTTGTTCATCTTTCTGTACCCCTTCCTACAGAACAGGCTTGTCAAAAGTAGGCCTCAATTAATCAGCTTCCCTATCTCTGACTAAACTATTATACACTCTATATTTATCCTTCAAAGTTCAATCCCTTGAATTTCAATAGGATTAAGTAACACTCAGACTCCCAAGGTTAAAAGAAATGTAAAAGGTCATCCCCTTCCCCAAACAGATGCTTGAATGCCCTATTTCAGGTCAATTTTAAATATACAAAGATAATAAACATGTAAGACTCTTTCACTCACATGATATATGTTACCTATACAAACACAGAAATGCATGTACAGTAATTATCCACATATAAACTAAAAATTCAGCACCAATAACTTTAAAACTAAGAACTGATTTTGATGGCATGCCTACCCACACAAAACGAAACAGAACTCAACAGCACCATTATGCTGAAAAATAGGGAGTTTAGGGGCACCTGGGTGGCTCAGTGGGTTAAGCCGCTGCCTTCGGCTCAGGTCATGATCTCGGGGTCCTAGGATCGAGTCCCGCATCGGGCTCTCTGCTCAGCAGGGAGCCTGCTTCCCTCTCTCTCTCTGCCTGCCTCTCCATCTACTTGTGATTTCTCTCTGTCAAATAAATAAATAAAATCTTTAAAAAAAAAAAAAAAAGGAATGGCTAAAGGAAGTTCTTTTAATAGAAAGAAAACGATAAAAGGGATACTAGAGGGCACCTGGCTGGCTCAGTCAGTTAACCATCTAACTCTGGCTCAGGTTATGATCCTAGGGTCCTGGGATTGAAGCCCACGTTGTGCTTCCAGCTCAGTGGAGAGTCTGCTTCTCCCTCTCCCTCTGTCCCTTCCCCTGCTCTTACAGGTCCCCCCCCCCAGCCTTGCAAATAAATAATTAAAATCTTTAAAAAAATATTTTTTAAAAAAGGGATACTGGAGGGGCGCCTGGGTGGCTCAGTGGGTTGGGCCGCTGCCTTCGGCCCAGGTCATGATCTCAGGGTCCTGGGATCGGGTCCTGGGATCGAGTCCCGCATCGGGCTCTCTGCTCAGCAGGGAGCCTGCTTCCTTCTCTCTCTCTCTGCCTGCCTCTCAGTGTACTTGTAATTTCTCTCTGTCAAATAAATAAATAAATAAATAAATAAGTTTTTAAAAAAAAGGGATACTGGGGGGCGCCTGGGTGGCTCAGTGGGTTAAAGCCTCTGCCTTCGGCTCAGGTCATGAACCCAGGGTCCTGGGATCGAGGCAAGCATTGAGCTCTCTGCTCAACGGGGAGCCTGCTTCCTCCTCTCTCTCTGCCTGCCTCTGCCTACTTGTGATCTCTCTGTCAAAATAAAATAAAATCTTAAAAAAAAAAAAAAGGGATACTGGAGGGGCACCTGGGTGGCTCAGTGGGTTGAGCCTCTGCCTTCAGCTCAGGTCACGATCCCAGGGTCTTGGGATCAAACCCCACATAGAGCTCTCCGGTCAGCGGGAAGCCTGCTTCCCCCTCTCTCTCCCTGCCTCTCTGCCTACTTGAGATCTGTCTGTCAAATAAATAAATAAAATCTTAAAAAAAAAAAAAAAGTGAGGGGGATACTGGAGCATCAGGAAAGAAGGAAGAATAGAAATAAGGGTACATGCAAGAGACTACCCCTCTCATGAATTTTTAACTAATATTTGATGACTGAAACAAAAAACTGTAACATTAAGTGCTAAGACCCTAAATGGAATGGGTTCCACACTTCAAAGTGGTAAAATGTTCATTCCATCAGACTGATAAATCACATAAGTACACTGTAATACGCAAACACTGAGGAAATTATGCAGATACAAAGAAATACACTATAAATAAACCAATATGGAATCCTAAAAATATAACCCATGAGAAGGCAAGAAAAGAAAAATAGAACAAGGGGGGGGGGCCTGGTTGACTTAGTCGGTTAAGCATCTGCCTTTGGCACAGATTATGATCTCAGGGTCCTAGGATCAAGCCCCACATTGGGCTCCCTGCTCAGCAGGGTATCTGCTTCTCTCTCTTCCTCTCCCTCTGTATTCTCTTTCTCTCTCTCTAGCTCTTGCTCTCAAATAAGTAAAATCTTTAAAAAAAAAAAAAAAGTAAAAGAAACAGAGGAAACAAACAGAAAACAAATAATAAAATGGCAGACATGGGCGCCTGGGTGGCTCAGTGGGTTGAGCTGCTGCCTTCGGCTCAGGTCATGATCTCAGGGTCCTGAGATCGAGTCCCACATCGGGCTCTCTGCTCGGCGGAGAGCCTGCTTCCTTCCTTTCCTCTCTCTCTCTCTGCCTGCCTCTCTGTCTACTTGTGATCTCTCTCTGTCAAATAAATAAATAAAAATCTTAAAAAAAAAAAATAAAAAAAAAAATAAAATGGCAGACATAAACTCTTATCAATCATTACCTTAAACATATATGATGTAAATATGCAAATTTAAAGGCAAAGATTAGCAGAGCTGTCCTTAACAACCCCCCAACCCAACTATATGCTATTTACAAAGAATCCATTCCTATATCAGAGAAATTGGATCTCACATATAATGCCAGTGAGAATGTAAAATGGTACAATTACTCTGAAAAACAATGTGAAAATCTCTTTAAAACTAATACGCACTTACCAGACCATCCAACACTACACTTCTGGCCATTTATGCCAGAGAAAAGAAATTTATGTTTACACAAAAACATATGTGTAATTTATGTTTACACAAATTTTCATAAAAGCTTTATTTGTGGGGCACCTGGGTGGCTCAGTGGGTTAAAGCTTCTGCCTTCGGCTCAGGTCATGATCTCGGGGTCCTGGGATCGAGCCCCGCCATTGGGCTCTCCACTCGGCGGGGATCCTGCCTCCCCCCTCTCTCTGTCTGCCTCTCTGCCTACTTGTGCTCTCTCTCTCTCTGTCAAATAAATAAATAAAATCTTAAATAAAAAAAAAAGCTTTATTTGTAATAGTCAAAAACAGGACAAAGAAAAACTGGAAACAGTTCACATGTCCTACTGTGGGTGAATGATTAAATAACTCCGCTACACATGTCACTGAATACTACTCAGCAATAAAATGGAGTGAAATATTGACACATACGACAACCTGGATGTAATCTACAGGGAATGACACTGAATAAAAGCCAAATAATTACATAATTTATATAACTCCAACAATACAAATTCTTAAAATGGCAAAATGACAGAAATACAGAACACATTAGTGGTTTTCTGGGGTTTAGGGGAATGGATGGGCTGGCACTAGGGAGGTGTGCTTGTGAAACCGACAACACAAGGGACTTTCTTGTTGATGAACCTGTTCTGTATTCTGACAGATAGTAGATCCATGAATCTATACATGTGATTAAAATGCACAACCCAAATATACATCCATACGTCTGTCCGCGCACGCGCGCACACACACACACCCACACACACACAAGCACAAAGTAGACTGCAGCAAAAACAATATTCTGATCATGATACTGTACTAGAGTACAGCACATGTTACCACTGAGACAATCTGTAAAAGGGTTACTTATTACAACTGCTTGTAGCTTCTACTTTTCTCTTGTAATTTTCTACCATGAGCAACATGTTTTTTCTCTCCTTCTGGAAACAGTGTGTACTTTGCTTTGGGGGAACTATGACCTACCCTATTGGAAAGTCAAAGTATCTCACCATGCCTAGACAGTGAGCCAGCCAGGTTCACCCTTTCTCAAATTTTAACCTTGAACAGAACAGAGACTAACTCATCCCAGCTAGAAGTGTCTTGATGAGTCAATCCGTTAGTTCTAGCTACCTTAGTTAGTTAGTTAGTTAGTTCTGAAGCTGCCTTAGTTCTCTCAATTTCAGAGCCTGTTTCTTTCCTGAGGTTATGAGCTACCCCACATTCTTTAAAAAAAAAAAAAAAAAAAAAATCCCCATTTTGTTTTAATCATTCACATTTGGTTCCTGTTACTTGTCCCTAAAGCATCTAATCAATATTAAGTCCCCCTAAAAACATACACACACGAGGACGCCTGGGTGGCTCATTCGTTAAGCGTCTGCCTTCATTTCAGCTCAGGTCATGATCCCAGGCTCCTGGGATCCCACACCAGGCCCCCTCCTTGGTGGGAAGCCTGCTTCTCCCTCTCCAACTCCCCCTGCTTGTGTTCCCTCTCTCTCTGTCAAATAAATAAATAAAAATCTTGGGGTGCCTGGGTGGCTCAGTGGGGTAAGCCGCTGCCTTCAGCTCAGGTCATGATCTCAGGGTCCTGGGATCGAGTCCCGCATCAGGCTCTCTGCTCAGCAGGGAGGCTGCTTCCTCATCTCTCTCTCTCTCTCTGCCTACTTGTGATCTCTCTCCTGTGTCAAATAAATAAATAAAGCATCTTTTAAAAATAAATAAATAAATGGATGAATGAATGAATAAATAAAATCTTTTAAAAAAATACACAAAACTTTTCTTATCTAGTTTTTAATATTTTAATTTATAATTTTAACTGTTTGTACAACCTGGATTAAGGTTTCCTCCATAAACTGATACTCAAAAATGAATAAATTCTTGTAAATGAACTTAATGGAATGCAAATGTAGCTGGAGTTAAAGAGATGTACTAAAAAAAAAGTACTAAGCTCTAACTAAATGTCATGCCATGGCTATTTACATGAAAATATATTGTTGTGATTCCTGTTCTCATGTCTCACAGGCAAGGCAGATAATTATAATATGTAACTATAATATAACAGAGGAGTTGTTAAAACAGAGGTGTGTCTAAAATGCTATGTCAAGCACGCTTGGGTGGCTCAGTCAGTCGAGCAACTGCCTTCAGCTCAGGTCATGATCCCAAAGTCCTGGCATCAAGTACAGCTCCTTGCTTGGTGAGGAATCTGCTTCTCCCTCTCCCTCTGCCTACTTGTGCTCTGTCAAATAAATAAATAAAATCTTTTTTTTAAAATTTAAAAAATAAAAAATAAAATGCTATGTCAACACACACAAAAAAAGCCAATTCAGTAAAGGATCCAAACTATGAATTTTAACCTGTTCTAGCCTGGTTTTAAATAAGTGTTCCCACAGAAGATTTGGCCAATACAGTCTCTAAATCAGAGCATAAACATATATATTTTCAATCCTACTGCCATAAAGCAAATGTTAGCCCACATATTTTCAAACTGAAATAGTTTCTGCAGAACACTAGGTATCCCAATGATAGTATAAGTCAAATGATAATTTTAAAACTAAATGTTGATTGGTTTCTAAAATTATGACCAAATAAAGTTTATTACAAACAGCAAGGACAAAAGAGCACATATAATAAAACATTTACACAGTCATTTCAGTCTTATTGTTTCTAGACTAATTGTTTACTTATAAAGTAAAAATCATGCATCCAAAGGTGAGTTCAATTAAACTTGTAGAAGAGACTTTATCATTGTACATACATCCTTAGAATAAAGTAATACTTCTTACCTTCTGGAGTTGGAATGTACCCCAAGAAAATGAAAGAAAGAGAAAAAAACTTTTAATTTTAACAATAAAGGCAAAAAATAAACTCTCCCTTCCCCTCCCAGCAATATCCACAATTCTTCAAATTAGCACCCTCCCCCCACTTTGCTAAATAAAACATTTATTTCTTCTTTAGAATTCGCAAGTTAGCTCACAATACAACTTTGTCTAAAAATGCAATTAAACTCAGCTAAATAATCTAAACCATTTCAGAAAGCAGGTGCAGTACCTCAATTATATGGCATACTAAAACTATTAAAGCAGTCTGGAGTTAAATGCGGATGAATGAATATTCTTTAATATTCTTCCCATGCATTTCAGTTTCAAGGAGCCATCATAAAGCCATCAGCTATGGACCCTAAGGTTTACTAGCTTCCCTTTGATCCATAATAAACTCACTACCATGAAACTTAACACAATGGATTAGAATACTCTTTTCTGTCAATATCCAAGCCTTAGGGGGTTATTTTTTCATCATTAATCCTTTTTGACATCCCTACAAAGTCTGTGTTCGAAAGCAGACTATAACAGACAGATAAAGAAAACACAGGCCGAACTCAAAGTCAGCTAATTTTTAGTTAATATGGCATCAATTTAATCAATAATGTTCTTCATTCTTAAACTGAGATCTTTTCTAGTGAAACACCTTAAGACAAATCAGTTTGGCAAATAGTCCAAAGACCTACTCTGCAGGGATAATGATTTCTGCTGAAAAGCACAGACAATGTTGACTGTACTTCCCTTGCGACCTATTTTACATAAGGACAGACAGGAAAAAAACAGGTGCTAGGATTAGTTTTTGGTATGAGATGAACAAAAACATACTATGATACCATATGAGGGGGATTATTTTGCTCATAAGTAAATGTATTAATACTAATCAAACTCAACCAGGACTCCACTGAAGAGGTAAAATTTCAATCTGGCAAATTGTTTACTGAGCATGATCTTTGCTAACTGGTTCCCAGGATTCATTACAATTCCAACTCTAAAGAAGCTTGCTTGGGATTTAAGACTGAGACGTTAAAAAAACAAAACAAAACAAAAAACAGAAAAACAACTTTTGTTAGAAAAGAAACTGAAGCAATACAAAACAACAATATAAAGGTCTATTTAGGGGCACCTGGGTGGCTCAGTTGGTTAAGCCTCTGCCTTCGGCTCAGGTCATGATCGCGGGGTCCTGGGATCCAGCCCCAGGAGCCTGCTTCCCCCTCTCTCTCTGCTTGCCTCTCTGCCTACTGATGATCTCTTTCTCTGTCAAATAAACAAATAAAATCTTATTAAAAAAAAAAAAGATCTGGGCGCCTGGGTGGCTCAGTGGGTTAAGCCGCTGCCTTCGGCTCGGGTCATGATCTCAGGGTCCTGGGATCGAGGCCCACATCGGGCTCTCTGCTCAGCGGGGAGCCTGCTTCCTCCTCTCTCTCTGCCTGCCTGTCTGCCTACTTGTGATCTCTCTCTGTCAAATAAATAAATAAAATCTTAAAAAAAAAAAAAAAGATCTATTTAAATACCCCATTATTATAAATTCTTAAACTTGTACTGGCCCTTAGGTGGCTCAGTCGGTTAAGCCTCCAACTCCAAATCTCAGCTAAGGTCTTGATCTCAGGGTCATGAGTTCAAGTCCCACACTGGGTCACACACACCCCTACCCCCAAAAATGTACCAGCCCTTTCAGAATCCAAGTTATTATAATGTCTGAGGTTTTTGTTTCAAATTCTTCCAGAAAGCCATTTACAGTTAGACAGCAACTATCCTAAAGTTATTATATGTCAGCACATAATATAAGTTTGATTTGAAAAAGAGACTAATCAGAAGAGTAGGGAAAACTAGGGATGTAGAGGCAATATGATACACTAGTAAGAACAAAACTTGAAGCAGTAAATCTGGGTTTCTAGTTTCATAGAACTTGTATGACCCTGACCAACCTCCACGGGCCTTAATTATTTAGTAATAAAATGAAATTAAATGGTAAATTCCAATTATCTCTGCCAGCTATAATATTTTATGACTAAAGTAACATAACTGGCTTAGAAAAGGGGTTCAGGAGGGACAAAAGGATGAGGAATGCAAGAAATTGCTCTTTAAATTGGGGCTATGATTTGTAAACAACTAGAGAAACTTCATTTGCAAGAAACCCACAACCACGCCATCTGCTTGTCCCCAAATTTTCCAAAACTACTATATAACTAGCATTTAGTCTTCCTTTGCAGGTCTTTTTCCATCAAGAACCAATGCTTTTAAATACTTCTCGACTTCTTTGAGGAGGGGCAAATAAGTAATGATCAACCTAACTTAAAAGCTAGGTAGTTGGCTACACTCTTACTAGCTACATAACTTATTCTCCCATATCAATTTTATGGAAGATTTAAGATTCAAATTCATGCCTCACCAAAATTATTATATATCAAGAATCCTTCTGACTACTCATAATTGGCCTAACTCAGAAAATACTCAATCTGTGGATGATAAATTCATAAAACCAAGAAATCTTCCTAATTTGTCTTTCCTCTTCTACTTATGAATGTAAAGAAAAAACAGGAAGAGAACAGCATCTCAGAAAATTATTTTGTTATTTTTCTCTCCTTTCCTAAAAACTTTCTCTATTAGCATATATAAGAAGAGTCAAGGTGGGGCGCCTGGGTGGCTCAATGGGTTGAAGCCTCTGCCTTCAGCTCAGGTCATGATCCCAGGGTCCTGGGATCGAGTCCCGTATCGGGCTCTCTGCTCAGCAGGGAGCAAGCTTCCCCTCCTCTCTCTGCCTGCCTCTCTGCCTACTTGTGATCTCTGTCTGTCAAATAAATAAATAAAATCTTAAAAAAAAAAAAAAAAAAAGAAAAAGAAAAATCAAGGTAATAGACCTAATATGATGAACAAGGCAGGTTAAGAAAACTTGGGGGTGAGGGACAGGCACCAAAAGCAATGGCTACTTTAGAAGGAAGGCCTGAGTCCCACATTTAATGCTATGAAAATACACTGTAAACATCAATGGTTGCCAAGCCGATGAAGGGGGGAAACCTGATGTACAGAAGACTAAGGAAAAAAGTAATGAGGGATAACAGCAAGGATTAGCAGGAATGGTCTCACATACATAAAGCATTAGCCTTTGTATGCTTTACCCACAGTAGGCATACTTAACGTCTGTGCTTAGCTGCTCTCTTTCTGATAAGACACAATATCCAGTTTGCACTCAGTCTTTTAACTTCTCAGCTGTTAGATATATACTGCAATGCTGAAGTAATAAAAATGCCTAAGGCTAACTTCAATATAGTCTGGGGTGGGAAGACCATTTATAGTTTAGCTGGAGGATATATACCTTTGTTTCAATTTGCAATTTTCTAAAAGTAAACATTTATATTTAAATAACTGACTTCAGTTCCTACCTTACTAACACAGACTTGTAACATAAATGAAGTATATTATCATTTAAAAAAAAAAAAAAAAAAGGAGGGGCGCCTGGATGGCTCAGTGGGTTAAGCCTCTGCCTTTGGCTCAGGTCATGGTCTCACAGTCCTGGGATCTCTCTGCCTGCCTCTCTGCCTACTTGTGATCTCGATCTCTCTCTCTCTGTCCAATAAATAAATAAAATATTAAAAAAAAAAAAAGGATATATTCTTGGATTCTGTAACACACCAGGAGAACTCCTTACTCACTGATTTCCAGAACAGGTATTGGGTATTTATCACAGACAACAGATACCTACTCTACAGCTCCAGATCATTCTACCTTTTCACTGCTATCTCGAGACTTATAATCAGGTCCTACACCAGAAGACCTTCGCACCTCTCCAGACATTCAGAGCTTTTCTTTTGAACCCACAAGTACATGCTCAGTGAATCCTTTATCAGTTCCTCACATGACCAGTTCCTCTGTTCTTTTCTACAGTAAACGGTAGCTACTGAAACCCAGAAATCATTTCTTATCTCCTCCTTCCTTTTCCTTCCCACATCCAATCCAAAAGCAAGTCTTAAAAGATGTATCTCAAATCAGTCTATTGCCTCCAGCACTAGTCAGGTAATCCAAACCACCGCATCTCATCTACTCTAATAAAACAGCCCCTTTATTAACCTCCTTAACCCCTTCAGTCCAATTTCATGATTTAAAATTGAGTGGGTGAGACCTGATGAAGACAGAGTAGACCCACAACAGCCTCTTTCCCTCTGGCTGGTTACAACTAAAACCTGTGGACAAAAATACAAAAAGCAATTTCCTATATAAATACATGTACACAGATGTTCACAGTAGCATTATTCCTAATAGCCCAAAAATGAAAATAACCACAATGTCCACCAACTGATGAATGGAGAAACAAAATGCGGCATGTGCATACAATGGAATACTATTTAGCAATAAAGGAACAGAGTACTGATAAATGTTACAGTATGAATGAATTTTCAAATCATCACACTATATGAGAAAGCCAGTCACAAAAGGACATGAATTTCATATAATGATTCCATTATATGAAATACCCAAAACTGCAACTCCATGGAGACAGAAAACCCATTATTGGTTGCCTAGGGCTGGGATACTGGGGCTAAGGCAAGGCAAGGAAGAGGAATGACAGCTAATACTGCAGGGTTTCTCTGGGGATAATGGAAATGTCCTCGGTGAATATATTAAATAAAAAGACTATGGGGCACCTGGGTGGCTCAGTTGATGAAGCATCTGCCTTTGGCTCAGGTCATAATCCCAGGGTCCTGGGATCAAGTCCCACATCAGACTCTGTGCTCAGCACGGTCTGCTTCTCCCTCAAACCCTCCCCCTGCTTATGCTCTCTCTCTCTCTCTCATAAATAAAATCTTTTTTTAAAAAAGAAAACACTGAGCTGTATGCTTTATAATGTTTTTAGAGTATGTTCATTATATGTTAATTTTTAAAAAGCAACTACAGGGATGCCCGGGTGGCTCAGTGGGTTAAGCCTCTGCCTTCGCTCAGGTCATGGTCTCAAGAGTCCTGGGATCGAGCCCCGCATCAGCTCTCTGCTCAGCGGGGAGCCTGCTTCGCCCTCTCTCTGCCTGCCCCTCTGCCTACTTGTGATCTCTCTATGTCAAATAAATAAATAAAATCTTAAAAAAAAATTAATTAATAAAAAGCAACCACCTTAAACATTAAAAATTAAGAAAACTGGCACATTTGGGAAATCAAAACTTGATTCATATGGGAGTATGTAAAAAGAATTTAACTTTACCCAATGAGAGGTCTGGTCATTGCTCCTGGAAATAATCACAAGGCCCTATGACAGAGTTGAGCAGCCAGACAGCAACACTGTAATTTCGGGGAGGGTCTTTTATTTTTTTAAGATTTTATTTATTTACTTGACAGAGAGAGACAGTGAGAGAAGGAACACAAGCAGGGGTAGTAGGAAGCTACCCACTGAGCAGGGAGGCCGATATGGGATTCGATCCCAGAACCCTGGGATCACGACCCAAGTGAAAGGCAGACACTCAGCAACTGAGCCACCCAAGGACCCCATGGGTAAGAGCTTTTAGCCACATTGACAATAAGATTAAGAGTGAGAGCTTGGTCCACACAGTAACAGATTATCTCTAGAGGGGCTAGATACTAGAAACTCAAGATCAGCCACATGGGTCATAAATCATGCCTAGAGGATGAACCACCAATAAAAACTCTAGACACCAAGGCCTGAGTGATACTGGCAGTGTTCCAGGCATATTATCACAAACTGATATTGATATTTAACACTACCCTAAGTCATAGGGCCAGGATGACTGGAAGGTCTGTATTTGGTAATTTACCTTAACTCTGCCCTATACATTTCTTCCCTTGGCTAATCTTCATCTGTATCCTTTCCCTGTATCCTTCCCATAATCGTTAAAGTTTTCAGTGAGTTATACAATTATGGAAAATTTATGGATTTAAATTTTAAAATTATGGAGCCTTGAGAGTAGTCTTAAGGTTCCCTGAACTATACAGTTGGAACTAATAAGTGAAGTCAATCATGTGAACTGTTCCCTCTAACGCTGCAGTTGGCTAAATTCACACATTGTGAGTTTTCTGGGGGTTTTCTCACCATTTTATTAAAGTGGCTCCCAGACCCTGGTTGAGGAGATATACCACTGTAGGTGACAGATAAAATTATGAGAAAAGCTCTATCTTTCTGGCTAAGACAGGGAAAAAGAACACCAAAGGCTGGGGGTAGGGGAGATTGTACTCCTGAGAGAAAAGAATAGGACAAGGAATACCCTAATTCTCACAGGAGCCGTGGGCTCATCCTGGAGCTCTGTATACTTGGGACATTCCCAATCAACACAGGAAAGGCTTTGAGAACTGATCCACAGCTCACATCTCAGACTAATAACCCTGAGTGGCACATGCATGAAACAAATCTCACCTACAGAAAAGTGAACATGTAGTCTGATGACAACAGGATTGACTTGAAAGAAGGATGAAAGGAACAAAGCAAGGAATCACCATTCTCCAGAGGTTTATAATAGTAAAGCAGAGCCTAAAATAATATAATATTAAAAACGTCCAGAATACAATCTTAAATTTCTCAGTAAACAATGATCCAGGAAAATGTAAGCAATTCTCAAGGGAAAAGCAATGGACAAATGCCAACCCTGAGATTACCCAGATGTTAGACTTACCAGATAAAAATGCATTCAATATTACTATACTCCATGAGGGAAAGAGAAATGAACTAATATATATGTGAAAGAAAAACATATTATACTGCAAAACTCAAATTATTCAAAAGAAGGCTCAGATGGTTAAGTGTCTACCTTCAGCTAAGGTCCTGGAATCGTGCCCCATGTTAGGCTCCCAGCTCAGGAGGGAGTATACCTCTCCCTCTGCCTCTCCCCCTGCTTGTGCTCTCTCTCACGTGAATAACCAAAATCTTTTTCTTTTTGTTTTTTAAGATTTTATTTATTTGACAGAGAGAGAGAAACACAGTGAGAGAAGGAACACAAGCAGGGGGAGTCGGAGAGGGAGAAGCAGTCTTCCTGCCAAGCAGGGAGCCCAATGTGGGGCTCACCCCAGAACTCTGGGATCATGACCTGAGCCAAAGGCAGCTGCTTATCGACTGAACCACCCAGAACCCCAAATAAATAAATAAATAAACCGTTTTAAAAATCCCTAAAATCCACCAGATAAACAGGCTAAATAAGAAAAAACATATGAGTTGGTTTTAAAACACTGTCAAGATTTTTCATAAAAAAGTGAAGATAAAAGATTAATCGATGTTCTAAGGTGAGAAATCCTAGATCCCATACAGAAAACAGTCTTGTAACCACTCCGCTTGAGAGCAGATGGAAACAAATCAAGTAAACCAAAGTGGTGTGTGGGGCCAGACAATGATCTAAGTTATTCCACTGAAAAACCACTGAAGGCTGCTCAGCTACTTATCAATTTACTGATTTTTACCTCCAAGTTCAACCTTCTTTATCTTTCTCTGTGGTAGTGGAGCTGGACCCTATAAACACTTCTCCTTTGCCAGCTGGCTCGGTATTAAGTTCTGTCAGCAGAGCGCTGGAAGAATGCTGCAGACTGAAAGGGGGCTTTTCTTCTGGTTTTACTGTGCTCTTGCCTGCCCGCTCTTAACGGCAGGCAGCACCCAGCAACATGAGGGACATTCAGTGGCACCCAACCTTCAGCAAGGTTCAGCAGAATGACTGTGGGTAGCTTCCCAGAAAATTCTGCTGGTGCCTCAGCTGGCTCTGCAGTCAATGTGGGATAACTGCCCAGCAGGAAGCTTTCCAGCAAATTCTACTAATACCCAGTAGGCAGTTTCCTATTTGCCAGGCCAGGCTACAGCACCAGTGATCTTTGTCTCCACTGGCAGAGCCCCACCTACTTCACTAAGAATCACAACCTTGGGACATAGAGGGAGACCTTGAAAGTTACTCTTTCTTAGGGCACTCTGCCTCAACCCTATAGGTACTGGTTGCTCCCCTTAAATAGTTAACTTCTGGTTAACCAACTAATAACTTAACCAGTTAACTGAATAACTTCCCTGTTCACATTACCATGTAGCTTTTGTTTGGTGACCAGACCCTGAGACTTAATAAAACTGTATAACACCAAGACTGCAGAAAGCATCCTGAAAAACCCTTTTAAGTTCTTGAAGAGACTAGTACATCAGTCTTTCTCAGCCAAGAGCCAATCACTTCATGTTTAATACTTTTTTTGTTGGCTGGTTGGCTGGCAAATATACATAATGTACAAGTTACCATCTAAACCACTTGTAAGTATAGATTTCACTGGCACTGAGTACACTCACAATGTTGCACAACCATTACCACTGTCCATTTCCAGAACTTTCGGATCATCCCAAAAAAAACTCTGTACTAATTAAAACAGTAACTCTCCGATCTTCCCTATTCTCAGCCCCGGGTAACCTCTATTCCACTCTGTGTCTCTATCAGTTTGCCTGTTCTAAGTATCTCATATAAATGGAACTGTACAATATTTATCCTTTTCCCCCCTGTTATACCACTATTTGTCCTTTTGTGTCTGTCTTATTTCACTTAGCATGTTTTTCAGGTTCACCCACATACATGTATCAGAATTTCAATTCTTCTTTTTTTTAAAGGTTTTATTTATTTATTTGTCAGACAGAGAGAGCGCACAAGCAGGGGAGCAGCAGGCAGAGGGAGAAGAAATCCCTCATGTGGGACTCATCCGAGGATTCTGGCATCATGACCTGAGCTGAAGGCAGCCACCTAACTGACTGAGCCACCCTGGCGCCCCAGAATTCCAATTCTTCTTAAGGCCAAATAATATTCCATTGAATGTGTATACTACACTTTATTTACACACTCATCTTCTGATGGCCATTTGGGCCGTTTCCACTTGAATATATTTTAAAATAAAACAATATAATATGGACTACTCAAAATTAAGTGAGCTTCCTCAGAATGGGGAACACATGGAAAACTAGAAAGGGAAAAAAGGATTGAAAGCCATGTACTGAGGACTGAAGACTGAAAATTAACTAAAAAGTAGCACATCTTCAATAAAAAAATTATCTATTTCATTCTGTCTAAAATGACCTCTCTAAAAACTTTAAAATTTTAAGACTATCACTTAACATATCACTGCAGCAAGAGGATAAGCTGTGACTACATCAGAGTATAATCTTCCAACGTCTGATACTTCATACACGTATTAACAGGTAGGTTTTTCAATGTCTGGTATGTATCAAGCACAAAAGAGGAGGGGGAAGAAGAGATGCCACTGCCCTCACGCAGCTCCCTTAATATAAGCTATAGAAAAGCTGTGTGATTTTTTTTTTAAGATCACGAAAATATGTAATTTCAAGTCTTATGAAGAAATAAACAGAACACTATAATACACTAAAAAAGGAAATTTGCTCTAGCTCGTAAACTCAGCCAAAGTTCTCTGGAAAAAACATATTCAAACTGAAACCTGACAAATAAGATGGAACTGAGAGAAAAGCACATTTCCTGCTATGAAGGCAGGATATACAAAGGCTAAGGTGGGAAAAGCTTTCCTACCTCTTTGAGAATTGACAACATATAATACTTAAAGCGATGATAATGGAAAATTGCACTTAAGGTAGAAGGTAAAGAGCAGGGATGCCTGGGTAGTTCAGTCGTTAAGCGTCTGCCTTTGGCTCAGGTCATGATCCCAGGGTCCTGGGATGGAGTTCCACATTGGGCTCCCTGCTTAGTGAGCCTGCTTCTCCCTCTCCCACTGCCTGCTGCTCCCCCTGCTGTGCACACATGCGCTCATGCCTGTCGAATGAATAAATGAATGAATGAATGAAAGAAAAAGATACTGAGCAAAAAAACTGAGATGGAAGAAGGAAGAATGCCTGTGGTCACTTCAGGTAACAAAAGAGAGTTTCAGGAAGGAAGCAGTATTCAGCTGTGTTAAAAAATGTTGAGAAGCAAGAGCTAGGTACTAAAAGTCACATGGAGTTAACAAAATGGAAGTCACTGGTGAGTTAGAATGGCTTTGTGGTCCCATAACTGCATCACAACAATATAGTTTAAACAAGAACATCTACTTATAAATTGTTACCACTAAGCGAAGCCAGAAGCTATTTTTGATGACTCTTCCATCTGGTTACTTTTTCTAAATTTCTTCTTTTTATCCTTCTTTGTTTATTTACTATTCTTTACTTATTTACTATTCTTGCCTGCTCCCTAGAAATGATAATGACAAGTATAAAGTCATAGAGCCTTAGAAATTTGGAGCTTGGGGCGCCTGGGTGGCTGAGTGGGTTAAAGCCTCTGCCTTCAGCTCAGGTCATGATCCTAGGGTCCTAGGATCGAGCCCCGCATCCGGCTCTCTGCTCGGCGGGGAGCCTGTTTCCTCCTCTCTGCCAGCTTCTCTGCCTACTTGTGAGCTCTGTCTGTCAAATAAATAAATAAAATCTTAAAAAAAAAAAAAAAGAAAAGAGAAATTTGGAGCTTGATGACTCTGCACCTGGCATTCAGAGCTAAGGGACTGATGGGAGTCTGGTCTCTATACACCAGATACCCTGGTCAATTTCCCCAGTGTTTCAAAAGTCTAATTTCTATTCTATAACTTAACACTGTTATGAAACAGTATTAGAATACCTTAGCAGAACTGTTTCTCAGACCACAAAAATTACTGTCTTTTTCTCCTATAACTTTGCACAAATTGGTGGTATTAAATAGACATTATGCGGGGATGGGGTAACTGGGTGATGGACCTTAAGGAGGGCACGTGAGGTAATGAGCACTGGGTATTACATAAGACTGATGAATCACTGAACTCTACCTCTGAAACTAATAATACACTATATGCTAATTAACTCGGTTTAAATTTTTTTAAAAAGTAAAAAAATTAGGGGCGCCTGGGTGGCTCTGCGGGTTAAAGCCTCTGCCTTCGACTCAGGTCATGATCCCAGGGTCCTGGGATCGAGCCCCACATTGGGCTCTCTGCTCAGCGGGGAGCCTACTTCCTCCTCTCTCTGCCTGACTCTTTGCCTACTTGTGATCTCTGTCTGTCAAATAAATAAATAAATCCTTTTTTTTTAAGGTAAAAAAATTAAATAAACAGGCATTATCCTTTAGTCTTAATCTAATAAATCTTATCTAATTCAAGTAAATATTTAGATTTGTATCATTGATAAATTAAGAGATTACTTTTTTAATTTACAAAAATGTTTAAAAGCTAATTCTTTGGGGCACCTGGGTGGCTCAGTGGGTTAAGCCTCTGCCTTAGGCTCAGGTCATAACCCCAGGGTCTGAGATCAAGCCCCACATTGGGCTCTCTGCTCAGCAGGAAGCCTGCTTCCCCTCTTTCTGTCTCTGCCTGCCTCTCTGCCTCCTTGTGATCTCTGACTGTCAAATAAATAAAAAAGCTAATTCCTCAAATGCATTTTAATGTTTTAATTTACAAATGTTCACACAAATTCTGAGATGCATTACATAAAATGAAATAATACTAATTTATATTTCATTGTTTCATAGTAATAAAACAAACCTAATTTGTTCCCGGCCTACTGACATTTGGCCACAAGTCAAAACAAAATTTTTTTAGCTGTGTTAGCAAAGCGCCAAGAACTCAATTTTGTATTAAAGAAAATGAGAATTAAAATCTAGAACATGCAATAGCTACATATCAAAAAACTAATTATTGTCCATTTACATATATTTCAGCACAGCTCACTATTACTCTGGCATCTGACTGAACAATTCTTTGGAGTGAAGGACTATATAGCATAATATAAGACATTTAGTCTCCCTGTTTCTTGAACATTACATGCCACAGTTCTCCCCTTCTTTCCAGACACTCTGAAAATCAAAAATAACCCCATAAATTCTGGACACCTTCCCTAAGGGCGTTTACACAATGCCACCCCTACTTGAGAACAACTAGCAGCGGCTTTAAAGCACTGCCACCCTTTCCACCTTTTAGCGACAATATCAGGCAGACTCCCAGATTTCCACATTAACAACACCAAGTATGTGGACCGTAATTTTAATGTTTCTTGATGGCAGAGGATCTTGATTATGAAGTGACTATTATGTGCTATTATTAATACAAGGCTCTAATAATTAAAGTATGTTTTATCTTTGGTCCTGTATTAATTGACCCTAAGCTGTTTTATTTGCTATACATAAAACTATTACTTGAAATATATACTACTTTGTTCGTATCTTTTCCACTTTATTCCTCTGGGCCAAGGTTATTTCTTCCTAGACTGTCCACCTCGAGAATTTTCCCTGTACTAGACAGTACTTTTCACCTGCTAATGACAAGCTTACTAAATCAAAAACCTGAACTCATAGATGAAGGCTTGAAGATGGCTCCAGGCCTTCCTAAGAATTAAAGTGCATGGGTTGGACACAGCTAAGAATTTTTTTTTAATTTACTTGTGGTTTTGTGACTGTGCTATTACCGAAAACTTAAAAGATCTAACAACTAAATAAATCAGAAACTAGCAAAGCAATTATTACTAAATAATCAATCTTCAGGAGTAATGTATACTGCTTACATGATGAAATAGACTAATCGAGTATTATAATTATCACTAATAAAATTTAAATAACTCACCTGATTTCTTTTAGTCCTTCTCTCTGGATAACTTGAAGAATTTCTTTATGACTCATGGGTGTATTGGGGTATTTTTCTAAGACCTGAGAAACAAGTATATAATAATAAATTATTTTTAAATTTTAAGTTACAATAATTATATATGTAATTATATTTCTTATTCTTATTAAAACTAAGTATTAATTTCTTCCAGCACATATATATCCACAGACTTCCTACCCTTTTTATTTTGGGACAATAGGAAAAACAGAAAATTAATGGAATATAGATTCTTCTCTTTTTCAGCCACAAACCACATGTCAAGTCCTGAAGTAAAAATAGATCAAAAGGATAAGATTAATAACTAAATTATTATTGTGTAATATGAAATTCTTTACTTTCTGCCTCTACCCCCATCACATGCCTAACTGTGGATCTACTGTAAGTACTTAAAGATTATCCATCTTTACATTTCCAGCAAAGATTAGTATGCCAAGAGTGCTCAATAAATTCTTAACCAAAACAAATGAGTAATACAGTTGTAGGAATATTAAAAGGTACCTATGTTCTGGCGCCGGGAAAAGAGGAATAAGCATAGTCTGTTCTGTCTCTCAGGCTGAATATAACTAAAAACCTGGACACAAGGCATGAAGCAGCTATCTAAGGACCCTGGAAATGGTAGTCAGCCTGGAGAAGGAAACCACAACTCTAAGTCATACTAACCCCAGAGTGAATTTTCTGGTTTTGTTTCCTCTGGGACCACTCAGCCTAGACTCAAAGGCAGTACAAATTCAGAACTGTCAGCAAAGTACAGACAGAATTGGCTCCAAAAGAATTCTTTTTGGTCTAAGTATACATAAAGGGGGCCCCTAAGGAGATGGAGTTTTCTAGGTTTTTCCCTCTTCCCCTTGACCTATGCCCCCAAACAAGCCAAGGGCAGCAGCCCTGGCATTGATAATATCAACAGTGGCCAAACAGGGACCTAAAACTCCAATAAAACAGAATCCTTTTGTTTCCGAAAGCATGAAGGGAATCCACATGGCTTTCTTTCTCTGCCATCTTGTTTGGCATCAAACTCAAATGTGGTTGTGGAAGTATACAGTAAAACAGAGAAATGAAGCCCCAACTGTCCAGCCATGGGACAAGGAAGAGAGTCTCTAGGAGCCAGAAAGTATCAGGGAACTTGTAAAGAGAAAAGAGCTCGAAAAACTGATACCATGAAGATCTAGAAACACTCCTGGGGTCACTCCAGAACTATGCGTATGTGTATCTGACCATAATCGTACCATGAAGATCTAGAAACACTCCTGGGGTCACTCCAGAACTATGCGTATGTGTATCTGACCATAATCGTACTATCACGTCCCCAAATTAGCCACTAGGGGTGCACACTTGGAAGAGACCCAAAGCCCTCTGCAAAGGCTTTGAAAACTAGACATTGGAATTTTAGTGCAAAGAAGACGGGTTTAAAGTTTGTGATCTAAACCTAACAAAGTCAAATGCCTGCTTTTATTTTTTTTTTTTAAAGATTTTATTTATTTATTTGACAGAGAGAAATCACAAGTAGATGGAGAGGCAGGCAAAGAGAGAGAGAGGGAAGCAGGCTCTCTGCTGAGCAGGGAGCCCGATGTGGGACTCGATCCCAAGACTCTGAGATCATGACCTGAGCCGAAGGCAGCAGCTTAACCCACTGAGCCACCCAGGCGCCCAAATGCCTGCTTTTAAAAAACCGTCCTCCCCCCATCTCTCTCCACTGATTTTAAACTTGACTTTCTGAAGCACAGTTTTAACAGCTGCTTTAAAGTCTTTGTCTGGGGACACCTGGGTGGCTCAGTCATTAAGTGTCTGCCTTCAGGTAGGGTCATGATTCCAGAGTCCCGAGATTCTCTGCCTGCCACTCCACCCACTTTTATGTGTGTGCACATACTCTTGACCAAAAAAAAATTTTTTTTAAATAAATTCTCTGATAATTCCAACATCTTTGTCATCTTGGGTTTATTGTGTGTAGGTTGTCTTTTCCTTACGAGTTCTTGAGGTTTTCCTAGTTCTTCATTTGTCAGGAGATTCTCGATTGTGTATTAGACATTTTGATGTTATGTTATCTTATTGTATATCTCTTTAAGTACAATGGAGAATGATTGGGGGGATGGATTTTTAAGGGAAATCCACAGTATTAATCTGGCTTGTTTCACTTAGTATACAGCTACCACCACACATATGGCAGATCTCCTTCTTTGTTTGTGGCTGAATAATATTCCATTGCATATATATAGTAATTTTTTTTCATATAGTAATTTTCTTTATCCCATCATCTGTTGTTAGACACTAAAGTTGTTTCCAGAGGCACCTGGTGGCTCAGTTGATAAGTAGCTGCCTTCAGCTCAGGTCATGATCCCAGAGTCCTGGGATAGAGCGCCATGTTGGCCCCCTGCTCAACGGAGAGCCTACTTTTCCCTCTCCCTCAGCCTGCTGCTCTGCCTAATTGCACTCTTAATCTCTCTGTCAAATAAACAAATTTTTAAAAAAATATATAAATATATATAAAAATTAAAATAAAGTCATTTCCATTTCTTAGCTATTGTGAATAATGCTGCAATGAATACAAGGGTGCAGATATCTCTCCAAAGATACTGATTTTATTTTCTTTGGATATATACCTAGAAGTAAGATTACTGGTAGTTCTCTTAAATTTTTTGAGGAACCTCCATATTGTTTTCCATAATGGCAACTTATGCCCCTTATGTAGCAAAGAAAGAGGTTATTTTTTTGTTTTTTGCTTTTTTTTAAGGTTTTATTTATTTATTTGATAGAGAGAGAGAGATCACAAGTAGGCAGAGAGGCAGGCAGAGACAGAGGGGGAAAGAAGCAGGCTCCCCGCTGAGCAGAGTCGGATGCAAGGCGTGATCCCAGGACCGGAGAGCATAACCTGAGCCATAACCCAAGCCGAAGGCAGAGGCCCAACCCACTGAGCAATCCAGGCACCCCCAAAAAGAGCTTTAATATAGAGATATACACACAAAAGATGATCAAATAAGAACACAAAAGACTGATATACTTAATATAAAAACAAAACCTGAACCCACAAAAAACATTATCTTCCTATAAAGACTATTTTCCTATTGTGCTACCCAGATAGAATTTTTACATTTCTCCCTTAATCTGTAAATATTTCTCACTGGCTCATGGTTTACAAACCTTGCATAGCCATTCTACTTCATCTGACCCTCACAACAATGCAAGAAAGAGCAGAAGAAGGTACGTCAATTTCACAGGAAGAAAAGTAAGACTCAGAGAAGTTACAAGCATAGCCTCAACTTAGAAGGTAAATAATGTATATGAAAATAAGAACATCTATTAAAAAAAAAAAGAATATCTTTAACTTATGGAGTAACCATGAGCATCAAAGGAAATATTTTACTTTGCTTAAAACTGGAAAAAAAAAAAAAGCAAATTCTCAGGAATTGTGTTACTGATTCTTTTTTCACTGTAACAAATGCCAAATGTTTCAGATTATTTTTAAGTTTTCAAACAAGGGGAATTGCTGCATAAAGTTATTTTAAATATTACCAAATTGCTATCCACCAGATGTATAGGAGTTTCAATATACCCTTAACTAGCATTTGTATCATTTCAAAAATCCTTGGCAATTATTTTAAATACACAGATACATAATTTTAAAATGTTAGTTACTAATGAGGTTTAATTTTTCACATCATTAGACATTTATATTTCCTCTGCTGAATGACCCTGATATAAGGTCATGAGCTACTTCATCTAAATAATAAAAATCGGATTAAAAAATAAAATTCTTGGGCGCCTGGGTGGCTCAGTGGGTTGAGCCTCTGCCTTCGGCTCCGGTCATGATCTCAGGGTCCTGGGATCGAGTCCCGCGTCGGGCTCTCTGCTCGGCGGGGAGCCTGCTTCCTCCTCTCTCTCTCTCTGCCTGCCTCTCTGCCTACTTGTGATCTCTGTCTGTCAAATAAATAAATAAATAAATAAATAAATAAATAAAAATGATTAAAAAAATAAATAAATAAAATGAAAAATAAAATAAAATTCTTGGGGCGCCTGGGTGGCTCAGTGGGTTAAGCGTCTGACTTCGGCTCAGGTCATGATCTTAGAGTCCTGGGATAGAGCCCCGCAGTAGGTTCTCCGATCAGCAGGCATCCTGCTTACCCCTTTGTCTGCCTGCCTCTCTGCCTACTTGTGATCTCTCTCTCTCTCTCTGTATCAAATAAACAAATAAAATCTTTAAAAAATTGTTCTTAAATAAAAAAAATAAAAAAACAAAATTATTTAAAAACGTGTAAAATTGAACAACCACGGGGTGCCTGGCTGGTTCAGTCAGTGGAGCATGGGACTCCTGGTCTTGGTGTAAGGAGTTTCTGCTCCATGTTAGGCATAGAGCCTACTTAAAAAACAGATAACAAACAAAAAACTTAGCAATTATATCACAGAAATATCAGAGTTGTCTTAACACTAGAAATAACACGGTTTTTATTCCATTACAGAAAGCAAAATAGTCATTGAGTTTGCCAAGTCTACCTAAATGGATTTTCTTTCAACAAGTAAAAGAGTAAAACTGTACACCATATTTGCCCAAAGCAGAAAACTACATTAAAAGCACTGGTATGGGTATAGCTCCGTATTTAGTTGCTATTCTAGGCAGACTCAGTTTCAACACAGAACTTCCCTTCAAATAATTCATTTGGTTGCTCAAAGGAAACACAAAGCCACTGAAATCGACAAGGAACTGCAAGTTCTTGGAAAGTGGGAAGATGTAGAGGGTTTTGTAGACCATACTGAAAACCCGGGAGTTGACAAAAGACCACTTTGTGCAACAGACATTATGCTTGCCCTGGTCAAGAACTAGAAGGGATTTCTAGGGAAACTGATACAGTCCTCAACCTGGCGATTAAATTTCACCCTGTTACTAATCATTAGGAAATCCGGAACACTAAAACCACATAATACAAATTTAAATAAGGGCACAAATAAGAGATCTTGATTTTCTTAAATGGTATCAAGTGATTACAATAAATATTCCTCTCCCTACAGACACACAGCAGTGAATAGACTGAGGCTCTGTTTTGGTCTCTGTAAGAGCTATTAACATAAGTAAGGGATTTAGGCTGGAAAAAAAATTTTAATTGATGGAAAACATTCAAATGTTTCAAGGCATAGGTACAGAGGTCAAACAGCCTGCTTCTAATAGCTCTAAGAATACATCCTAGGTGACTAAAAGACTCTAAACCCCGATCCTTCATTGCTAGAGTGAGGATTAGAACATTCTCATAAACAGGAACATGAAATAAAACATTCTGCAGTATTCTTAACTTACCATAAGTGGTTGATAAACAAAAGTGGCTTTTGTTATTATTAATCAGCTATAACTATACAACAAAACTGTTTCCCCAGTTCACATTTCTGTTACTACCCTCATTTAAAATTTCACCAGTGGGGACACCTGGGTGGCTCAGATGGTTAGGCATCTATCTTTGGCTCAGGTCATGATCCCAGGGTACTGGGATCGAGAGCCCCACAGTGGGCTCCCTGCTCACTCACTATCTCCTTCCCCACTGTCCCCCCTACTTGTGCCATCTCGCTCTGTCAAATAAATAAATAAAATCTTTTCAAAAATAAATAAAAAATAATAATCAAGTTTCACCAGTGTTTGTAAGGGAGATGAAAAACACAAAGAAGGGCTCCTGGGTGGCTCAGTCAGTTAAGCGGCTGCCTTCAGCTCAGGTCATGATCCCAGGGTCCTGGGATCCAACCTCACATCAGGCTCCCTGCTCAATGGGAAGCCTGCTTCTCCCTATCCCTCTGCCTGCAGCTCCTCCTGCTTGGGCATTTGTGCTCTCTCGCTCTCAAATAAATATTTTTTTAAAAAGCTGAATATTTATGGGCACCTGGGTGGCTCAGTGGGTTAAGGCCTCTGCTTTCGGCTCGGGTCATGATCCCAGGGTCCTGGGATCGAGCCCCACATCGGGCTCTCTGCTCGGCAGGGAGCCTGCTTCCTCCTCTCTCTCTCTGCCTGCCTCTCTGCCTACTTGTGATCTGTCTGTCAAATAAATAAATCTTAAAAAAAAAAAAAAAAAAGCTGAATATTTAGAAACAACAACAAAAAAGGCTACCTGCCTTTTGATTTTTCCACTATTTTCATCTCAGATAATTAACAATGCCCTACACTAATTCCTACTGGTAGTAACAAACAATTACACAAGCAAAATTTACAATATGAAATAATTTTACATTAAATGGCAAGACCTGGGGCGCCTGGGTGGCTCAGTGAGTTAAGCCTCTGCTCAGGTCATGATCTCAAGATCCTAGGATCGAGCCCCCAGCCCTCCATGGGGGTGGGGGGGTCCTCTGCTCAGCAGGGAGCCTGCTTTCCCTCTCTCTCTGCCTGTCTCTCTGCCTACTTATGATCTGTCAAATAAATAAATAAAATCTTTAAGAAAAATAAAATAAAATAAATGCCAAGATGTCACAATCATATCATTTCTCTAGACTTTTTTAAAAATATTTTATTTATTTAACAGAGAGAGATATCCCAAATAGGTAGAGAGGCAGGCAGAGAGAGAGGGGGAAGCAGGCTCCATGCTGAGCAGAGAGCCCAATGCAGGGCTTGATCCCAGGACCCTGAGATCATGACCGGAGCCGAAGGCAGAGGCTTAACCCACTGAGCCACCCAGGTGCAACTTCTCTAGGCTTTAAATCCTGTCTACATTACAATTATCTAACTATATAGAAGACCAGCTATAAGACTATTCTGCAAGAAAAAAGAGTGAAAAATTACTGAATAAGGCACTTGCATTCATTTGCAAAAATATTTAATTAATGATTATGATTTAATTAATCATAACGAGGCTTTTCTGTCAGCCCGAAGAGCTAGAAAATGGAAATTAATAAAACTTTCTCTGGTGGGGCAGCTAACTGGCTCAGTCAGTACATTTAACTCTTGATCTTGGTGTCATGAGTCTGAACGCTATACTAACTGTAGAGACAACTTTAAAAAAATAAAATAGTTTTTAAAAAGAAATTTAAAAACTTTAAAAAAAATCAAAAATAAAAATTTCTAGGGGGCGCCTGGGAGGTTCAGTCACGTAAGCATCCAGCTTGTGATCTTAGCACACGTCATGATCTCAGAGTCATTTCGACGGACCCCTAAGGTCTGGCTCTACATTCAGCAGGAAGTCTGCTCAAAATTCTTTCCCTCTCCCTCTGCCCCTCCCCCACCCCAAGACCTGGGCATGCACTCTCTAAAATAAAAAAAAATTTCTATGGCATATCAGATTTTTTTAAAGATTTACTTATTTGACAGAGATCACAAGTAGGCAGAGAGGCAGGCAGAGAGAGAGGAAGGGAAGCAGGACCCCTGCTGAGCAGAGAGCCCGGTGCTGGACTTGATCCCAGGACCCTGAGATCATGACCTGAATCGAAAGCAGTGGCTTAACCCACTGAGCCACCCAGATGCCCTAAGATTTTATTAACTTATTTGACAGAGCGAGATCACAAGTAGACAGAGAGGCAAGAAGCAGAGAGAGAGAGAGAGAGAGAGAGAAAGAGAGAGAGAGAGAGAAGGAAGCAGGCTCCCTGCTGAGCAGAGAGCCCAATGCGGGGCTCGATCCCAGGACCCTGAGATCATGACCTGAGCTGAAGGCAGAGGCTTTAACCCACTGGGCCACCCAGACGCCCCTGGCATATCATATCTTAACTGGAAAGTCAGTACTAGGGAGAGCCTGGATGGCTAAGTCAGTTGAGCCTCTACCTTTAGTTCACATCATGATCCCGAAGTTCCAGGATCAGGTCCTACATCAGGCTCCCTGCTCAGCAGAGAGCCTGCTTCTCCCTTGGCCCCATGCTCTATCTCTCTCTCTCAAATAAATAAATAAAACCTTTTGGGGAGGGTATGTGTTGTGGTGAACACTGTGTGTTGTGTAAGACTGATGAATCACAGAACTGTAGCCCTGAAATAAATGATACATTGTATGTTAATTTAAAAAATAAATAAATAAAATTACACCCAACTAATAAATAAAATCTTTCAAGAAAAAAAAAGGTTGGGGTGCCTGGGTGGCTCAGATGGCTAAGAGTCTGCCTTCGGCTCAGGTCATGGTCTCAGGGTCCTGGGATCGAGCCTGGCATCAGCTCTCTGCCAGTGGGGAGCCTGCTTCCTGCCCCCTGCTTGCCTATCTGCCTACTTATGATCTCTCTCTGTCAAACAGATAAATAAAATCTTAAAAAAAAAAAAACATTATTTGTGGGAATGCCTGGGTGGCTGAGTCAATTATTCATCTGCCTTTCGCTCAGGTCACAATCCCAGCATCCTGGGATCGGGTCTCTCACTGGGCCCCTTGCTCAGCAGGGAGTCTGCTTCTCCCACTGACCTCTCTCCTCTCATGCTCGCTCTCTCTCTCTTGCAAATAAATTAATAAAATCTTAAAAAAAAAAAAAGACTGAAGTACTCTATTTTTAATTTTTATTATGAAAATTTTAAAATATATACAAAAGTAAAGAGAACACTACAATCAAGAATTACAACACATGGCTTATAGCTTATTTCATCTATACCATCAGCCTCTTTCCTCCACAAAACTGGATTATCTTGAAGCAAATCTCAAATAGTTTATCCCTAAATACTTTAGCTATATCTCAAAAAAAAAAAAAAGACTCATTCTCTAAAAAGCAAAAATACCATTTTAAGGGGCACCTGGGTGGCTCAGTGGGTTAAGCCTCTGCCTTCAGCTCAGGTCATGATCCCAGGGTCCTGGGATTGAGCCCCACATCGGGCTCTCTGCTCAGCAGGGAGCCTGCTTCCTCCTCTCTCTCTCTCTCTCTGCCTGCCTCTCTGCCTACTTGTGATCTCTGTCAAATAAATAAAATAAAATCTTTAAAAAAAATAAAAATATAAATATATAAAAACTAAAATAAAGTTGTTTAAAATAAAGTTGATCTCAGGGTCCTGGGATCAAGCCCCGCATCAGGCTCTCTGCTTAGATGGGAGCCTGCTTCCCCCTCTCTCTGCCTGCCTCTCTGCCTACTTGTGATCTGTCTTTCTCTCTCTCTCTCTCTGTTAAATAAATAAATAAAATCTTTTTTAAAAATACTATTTAAATCTTCAAAAAGTAACTATAATTCTTTAATATCAATTTAGACCATGTCCCCAATTTTCATGGAAAAAAAGCGTTTTTCTTTTTTAAAGATTTGAGGAGAGTAAAGAAGCGCACGCGCGCGCGCACACAGGAGCAGGGTGGCAGGAGAGGAAGAGAGAATCCCAAGCATACTCTGATGTGAGCTCTGGGCCTGACACAGGGCTCAAGCTCACCACCCTGAGATCAAAACCTGAGCTGAAACCAGCTCAGGTCATGGTCTCAGGGTCCTGGGATTGAGCCCCACAACGGGCTCTCTGCTCAGCAGGGAGCCTGCTTCCCCCTCTCTCTCTGCCTGCCTGTCAAATAAATAAAATTTAAAAACAAAACAAAACATAGTTGCTTTGCTCAAAACTGTATCCAAAGATCCCTACACATCACATTTGGTTAACACAAGTCTTAAACTCTCTTTGATTTTATGACTTCTTTTTTTCTTCCAATTTATTTACAAAGAAACCAGGTAGACTACACCATATAGTTTCCCACATTGTGTATTTCACTAATTGTATAGGTTTGTGTCCCTCATATTTCCTAAAAATTAGAATTAACACCTAAAGGCCTGCTCAGATTCAGGTTCTATTTTAGGAAAAACACTTGACAGGCAGTATACTTCCTGTCACACCCTATCAGAACACACAAAATTACCTGTGGTCTCTTTTTCTGAAATGACTATTATAAAGTTTCATATTATAAACTACAAATTATTTTATATTACAAACAACAGTTTCCCACCAGCATTCCAACCTCTTGTCGTAACCACTACTGATCACCACCCTAGACTTGTTATTTTATTTAGGTGTTCACAAATGGTGATAATGTCTACTATGCCTTCTTCATTCATCAGCTAGAATCCTTCTAAAAAAATGTTTTATCCCCATCTACTATTTGGTTACCTGAAGGACACATGGCTCATACAGAAAAAGGGTAAGTGCTTATTTCTTTTAATGATTTTAAGAATAATTAACTGGCTCCCCTAGTATACTCTAAAGGTAACCAGTAAATTTGGGTTTTTTTGGGGAGGTATCATTAGAAATATTTTATGAATAACATTTTATGGAATGTTATTATGAATTTTAATATACTTTTGTGAATTACTGTATTTCCTCCCTTGCAAACTGGTTATTCATGACCACCGCCCACTTAGTATATATTACATTTGTAGAGTTCTATCTTCATATTCAATATAGTAAAACTTTAAAATAAATAAGTAATAAAACTTACTGTCACATTTCTTACAAATATTTTTTCCAGCTTATTATTCATCTTTTCATTATGTTGCCTTTCCATGGAGGTTTTTATTAACTTCACATATCACAACTGATTGGTCTTTTCTTTTGATTTCTTTTTTTTTTAAATTAACATATAATGTATTATTTCTTTGGATTTCTTTTAGCACTTCTAAATTTATCTTCTCTCCCTTCGATAGCTTAATATTTTTCCATATTTTCAGTTCCATCTAACTTTGAATTCACTTAATTTTTAATAAGAAAATATGCACAGGGGCACCTGGGTGGCTCAGTGGGTTAAAGCCTCTGCCTTTGGCTCGCTCGGGTCGTGGTCCCAGGGTCCTGGGATCAAGCCCTGCATGAGGCTCTCTGCTCAGTGGGGAGCCTGCCTCCTCCTTTCTCTCTCTCTGCCTGCCTCTCCGTCCACTTGTGATCTCTGTCAAATAAATAAATAAAATCTTAAAAAAAAAAAAAAAAGAAAAGAAAAGAAAATATGCACAGGCAGAGTGACAAAAAAATGTACGCATAGTAGAGAAACCCAAGAGTGAAAGACGGAGAAACAAAATGGCTACGTAGATTTCTGAGCAAAAATAGTGTAGTCCATCAAATCAGTATTACATACTATTATATATTGTATTACTAGTCCTATTACATTATTTTACTGCAAGTTTAATGTAAACAAGACAACAGTACCTTTACAAAACATGTAGCTTACTTTAACCACAGGAGGGCAGTGTTTATCAAACAAAAGTATCATTTCTTTGGAATTGTTCAAGGAACTACTTCTAAAACAGTTTTTATTACTACTTCATGACAATCGGAGTAGGTCCTCAAAAGAATATTTTGTTTTAATGTAAAACCTATGCCCAGCGTGAGGCTACAACTCACAACCAAAGATCAAAAGTCACCAGCCAGGCGACCGGGCTCAGAATAATTAAAATTAACACCACACTGAATTAAAGCATTATAAAATGGGTTTTTAACATGTACTTAAAGGGTGCCTGAGGGGCTCAGTAGACTGAACATCTGCCTTTGGCTCAGGCCATGATCCCAGGGTCCTGGGATCAAGACCCACATCTATCTCTGCCTGCCACGCCAACCCCCCTCGCCCCTTGTGCACATTCTCTTTCTCAGACAAACGAATCATTAAAATCTTTAAAAATAAAGTCCACTTAATACATCTGTTTCTTTACTCATAGATTCTTCCATCCAGCTAATAAAAAAGATATTAAAATTATACTTTCAGTACCAGGAGTAATGTAGAGAGCCCCTAAGACTCAAGTTTAACTCTAGCATAAATAACAGCAGTATTTCCATTATTCCTGCACTTAGGAGCTCCTTCCAGATACGCGGAGATATGCAGACCCCAAATTCTACATCATCTAGATGATTTTATTTTGCATTTAAAATGTACAGGTAAAATATTATAATCTTTATAGATTTGTCTCAGTGTTATATGACTTACTATCCAAAAGTTTCAACTGGTGTAACTAATGTCGCAGTAATGAAGGAGGTCACCCAGAGCACATGCACAATGACGAAAGCCTATGCTACAGAACCAACACACCAATGCCACAGAGTCACGAGAAAAGCCAGTGAATAACTAAGGAGAAGAACAGGAAGAAAATCAGAAGATCATGAGCTCTCAGAAAAGACAGAAGATTTCTAAGAAGGCTGGAATGGTGAACAATGTCAAAAACAGATAGGAGTTGCGATAACAAACCTCAAAATCCACTGTATTTTGCAACAAGGAGCTCTTTAATTAGCTTTACAAGTTCAGATTCCACTTAAGAGGGAAGAAATCAAACTTGAGAGGGTCTAAGCACTCCACAGGAGGTCCAGAGGCAGCAACAGGGAGTTAAAACAACTCTTCCTACAACAGTGAAGGAAATGTGGAATCAAGGAAAAAATCCTTTAGTCAAATGAACCTGATCAAGTTTTCAAGAACCAGGATAAAAGGAAACAAAAGTACCCCTAGCTGCCCAATTCCCCCCATTCCAACATGAGAGGGGAATAGATGACCCAGACCAAGTTCAACAAATCCTTCATTATCCAAACTTGTGCTACTTATGGTTTCACCCTTGGGAACAAGATGAATTCCTAGGATGCAGTACCCCCGACCTACCAAACTATCAAAAACTCTCTAAGTGAGTTTAGAAGCGAAACAGATAACAACACATGGAATTTTGAAGGAATAACTAATAAGAGTCAAATATCTGAAACGGAAAGAGGGAAAAGGACCCTACCTGGCTGCTTAGCGTATCTGTTGATCACTACCTCTGTCCTGAGATGCACTCCTCTGTTCAGCGCCGTGACACCAGACTCTCCTATCCCTCCTGCCTTTCCACCTGCGACTTTTCATTCTCCACAATCCTTTAACATTGATCTTCCTCAGGATTCTCTCTTAATTTCTAATCTCCTTGCACCTTTTCATCCTCACATGGTTTCAAAAACCAATACGCTTCTACAGTAGCATTCTACACACACACCCCAATAAATACAGCTTATCACACTGTATTTATTATAAATGCATTTTTTAAAAGAATTATTTATTTGTTTGACAGAGATCACAAGTAGGCAGAGACAGGGAGAGAGAGAGGTGGAAGCAGACTCCTCGTTGAGCAGAGAGCCCGATGCGGGGCTCGATTCCAGGACCCTGAGACCATGACCTGAGCCGAAGGCAGAGGCTTTAACCCACTGAGCCGCCCAGGTGCCCCTATAAACACATTTTAAATCACTGGTCTTGCCCAGTGGTATGTAAGCTTCATAAGGGTTATGCCTTCCTCTCTTGTACATAGAGTATCCCTAGTACCTATCATATGGCAGATCTAAAACGTGGTCGCTGACTGACCAAATTAAGAACACAGGTGGCAAAACTGTCTTTAGACAATAGTAAAAATACTTGTGTGGTTTTCTTTTTTAAAAAAAGAAAGAAGGATGAAAGGTGAATGCAAATGCAAATAAGTTTATAGATTCAGGGCAGAAACTGAAATATAAGAAGTGGCAGAAAATATTTAAATAAGAGGAGACAGCTACAGATACCAGAGAATTACTGCTGGCTTCGTGAAATCACAAGTATAGGTTTACCTTAAGGTCCCTCAATTCTGAACAGCTCTATCAAGTCATTCTGATCTAGTCCATTCTATTTAGACTCCTTTTACCTGATTATCCAGGAAGTCTGTATGTCATGCACACTCCTTAGGTTTAACCAAGAAGAGTTCACAAAACATAATTCTCCCAAGATCCTTGATTTAATACTTATCTAGCAGTTAAGTGCCAGCAGTTAAGTGTTGGAAGTGCTTAATCATACATCAGCTCATTTAATTTTTATGGTAAACCTATAAGGCAGATATTACAATGGCATTTTTTATTAGATGTGAAAACTATGGCACAGAGAAAATAAGTAACTTGCCCAAGGTCACAACAGCTAGTAAGTGATGGAGGACAAGATTCTTTCCTCCTAAGCATTATGCTGTCCTGCCTCTCTCACTCGGTAACACATCCACACTACTACAATTAACCATTACTGTAATATACACAATTACTAAGTGCCAAAACCTGGGGCTGCAAAGACGAGTAACAATCAAGTCCTATAATTCACAACTAGGGTAGAGACAGACTGGTGACACAAAGAGAAAGACAATTATTAGACAAGAAATACTAAAAAGATATAAAGAACTATGGAAACATTGGGCCCCTGGGTAGCTCAGCTGTTAAGATCAGAACCTTCAGCTCAGGTCCTGATCCCGGAGTCCTGGGATCCAGCCCCACATCAGGCTCCCTGCTCAGCAGGAAGCTTGTTCCTCTCCCACTCCTCTTGCTTGTGTTCCCTCTCTCACTGTGCCTCTCTGTCAAAAACATAAATAAAATCTTTAAAAAAAAAAAAACTATGGAAACAAAGATTTTATTTATTTATTTGACAGAGAGAGATCACAAGTAGGCAGAGAGGCAGGCAGAGAGAGAGAGAGGGAAGCAGGCTCCCTGAGCAGAGAGCCCGATATGGGACTCGATCCCAGGACCCTGAGGATCATGACCTGAGCCGAAGGCAGCGGCTTAACCCACTGAGCCACCCAGGCGCTCCAAAAGTTCAGGTTTTAATAAAAAGAGAACTAGAAAAAAAAAATCTCCTGAAGAGGACAGGTAACCAGGTAATTCCAACCTAGAGTTACTGAATTTCGCCTTCTTTTAAAAGAAAACTCAAGTTTTGTTTTGTTTTCTCACTGTGATTAATACCATGACCCCTATAGTATCCCCCTAGAGGTACAATTTCTATTTAAAGCTCCATGAAAAAGTGGATTAAAATACCCTTTTTCTGGGCACCTGAGTGGCTCAGTGGGTTAAGCCTCTGCCTTTGGCTCAGGTCATGATCTCAGGATCCTGGGATCGAGTCCCACATTGGGGTCTCAGGGAGCCTGCTTCCCCTTCTCTCTCTCTCTGCCTGCCTCTCTGCCTACTTGTGATCTTTATCTGTCAATGAATAAATAAATTGTTAAAAAGAAAAAATACCCTTTTTCTGCCCTTGCAAAGTTTAAAAGAAAAAAAAAAACAAAATCACAGGCACTGTCTAAAGAGAACTTTACTAAATAATGAGGGAAAGTTGCACAATACTAGGAAGGAGAAATAGCATAATTCACACTTTTCTATGAACACATTGCAGAATCTCACCATAATGACCTTCTAATACCAATACTCTCTGCTCTAGTTCCTGCCCTTCCACCTCCTCAGCAGCTGACAGGAGGTCCAGCCAACTGCCAGAGTTCATGCAAGAAGTAAGAGCCATCATTCCTCCACAATTAGTAAGTCCAGGGTTAGCTCAAGGTCAGTGATCAAGCTACATACTAACAATTCTCCACTAACCAAAACAAGATTAAGTTAGGAGGGGGCAAAAAAAAAAAAAAATTAAGCTGAAACACCAGTGGTGTTTGCCACTGGGTGGTACATTAGCAGGTGATTTTTTTTCCTTTTAAGCCTCCCCACATTTTCTATCACATACAAGTATTATTTTGACCCACAAAAGTTTTTTTTCATTTTTATGCAGTCAAATCTTATCCCTTATGGATTCTGCTTTTTGTTAAGTATGCTTTCCACAGGATGACACAACAGCAGGGCAACAGGAAGAAACACAGAATCAAAGGTGGACTACATAAAAATGAAAAACTTGGTACCGTAATGTGCATGTGTATATACATGTACACACACAAACCCATAAACAAAGTCTAAACAAAAACTAGGGGAAAAATTGGAAAATATATCACACACATGGGGCAACTGGGTGGGCTCAGTTGGTTAAGAAACTGACTTTAGCTCAGGTTGAAATCCTGGAGTCCTGGGACTGAGTCCGTGTCAGGCGTATCAGGCTTCCTGCTCAGCGGGGAGTCTGCTTCTCCCTCCGACCCTCTCATGCTCCTTCTCTCTCTCAAGTAAATAAATAAAATCTTTAAAAAAAAATTAAAAAAAAGGAAAGGAAAGAAAAAAAGAGATGCTTGGATGACTCAGTTGGTTACATGTCTGCCTTCAACTTGGGCCATGATCCCAGGTTCAGAGAGCAGCCTTCTTCTCCCTCTCCCTCTGTTGCTCTCTCTCACCCTCTCTCAGATAAATTAAATCTTATAAAAAGTTGTGTAAGTGAGAAAAGCAATTAAAAAAAACAAAGGACTGCCAAAGGATATAAAAGCGTAGGTCAGAGAAGAGAAATACAAGCGTTCAGTAAACATCACAAAGATGTTCAGCCACAGCCATACATCCATAAAGATGGAAATCAAAATCAAAACCAGGGTGTGTTTTTTTTGTCACCTATGAAGCTTGCCAAAGTCAAAAGGACTAAAAAGCTCGTTATTTGCCCAAGTGTGGGGAGCAGATACTGTCTCCATTGCTGCAAAATGGTAGGACCCGTCTGAAACAAAATCTGGTACTCTCCAGGGCTGGATAGATAGGTCTTTGACCCATCAATTCCAATATAAAAATGCACTCTATGGCTACATTCTGACAAGAACACAAATATGTACAACACTTACTTAAAGTATTTCTGCAACATCATAAATAGCCTAAATGACAATAAGTAATCAGTAAAACAGATTGATAATTAACCAAATAAAAGAGGACTATACCACTATCAAAAAGAGTCATGAGGACATCAAAAGAACAGGTAACAAAAGCCAGACACGGGGGGTGCCTGGGTGGTTCAGTGGGTTGAAGCCTCTGCCTTCTGCTTGGGTCATGATCTCAGGGTCCTGAGATCCCCCTTACTTTTCCTTGTGCTCTCACTCTTTCTGAGACAAATAAATGAAAAAGACTTAAAAAAAAAAAATAATCGGGCGCCTGAGTGGCTCAGTGGGTTAAGCCGCTGCCTTTGGCTCAGGTCATGATAGAGTCCCGCATCGGGCTCTCTGCTCAGCAGGGAGCGTGCTTCCTTCTCTCTCTCTGCCTGCCTGTCTACTTGTGATCTCTGTCTGTCAAATAAACAAATAAAATCTTTAAAAATAATAATAATAGGGACGCCTGGGTGGCCCAGTGGGTTAAGCCACTGCCTTCGGCTCAGGTCATGATCTCAGGGTCCTGGGATCAAGTCCCACATCGGGCTCTCTGCTCAGCAGGGAGCCTGCTTCCTCCTCTCTCTCTGCCTGCCTCTCTGCCTGCTTGTGATCTCTGTCTGTCAAATAAATAAATAAAATCTTAAAAAAAAAAATAATAATAATAATAATAATCATGTAGCACCACCTATATATAAAGGGGCCCAGAAATAAAATATTTGGGCAGCTGGGACAAGTACCCACTCTGCATATTGTTTCTCACCTTTGACCTAATGAATTAATAACTTCCTAGTAACAAAAGAACTTTGCATTCTTAGAATAAACTGGTTAATCATGGTGTGGTGTTCTACTATATTGTTATATTTAAAATTTACATATATATATACTTAATAAGTCTGTTTTCCTTTTCTGTCCTATTTTTAAGCCAAGTTTTTTGTATGAGTTAGCCAGTATCACTTTTGCTACACACATGGTAGGTGTTCAATAGTAAAGTAAGGGGTGCCTGGGTGGCTCAGTGGGTTAAAGCCTCTGCCTTCGGCTCAGGTCATGATCCCAGGGTCCTGGGATCGAGCCCCACATCGGGCTCTCTGCTCAGCGGGGAGCCTGCTTCCTCCTCTCTCTCTGTCTGCTTTTCCGTGATCTCTTGTCTGTCAAATAAATAAATAAAATCTTAAAAAAAATAGTAAAAGTAAAACTCCTATCCTGTCAGAAAGGAAGACAGAAAGAAATTCAACAATCACTTATCAACAGACGTACAGATCTTAGCTGCCACAACATAACAGAAGAATCACTACAGGGGCGCCTGGGTGGCTCAGTGGGTTAAGCCTCTGCCTTCAGCTCAGGTCATGATCTCAGGGTCCTGGGATCGAGCCCCGCATCGGGCTCTCTGCTTAGCAGGGAGACTGCTTCCCTTCCTCTCTCTCTACTTGCCTCTTTGCCTGCTTGTGATCTCTGTCTGTCAAATAAATAAATAAAATCTTAAAAAAAAAAAAAAAAAGAATCACTACAGAAACATAGCAGTGAACAAACCAAGAAGCTGATATATTCTCAATAATAGTTGTGTTAAAATTTAAAACTAAAGGGTCCCTGAGTGGTTCAGTCAGTTAAGCATCTGTCTTTGGCTCTGGGACCTAGTCCACACCAGGCTCCTGCTCAGTGGGGAACTTGTTTCTCCCTCAGCATGCAGCTCGCCCCACTTGTGCGTGCGCAGGTGTTCTCTCTCTCTCTCTCTCCCTGACAAATTAATAAAATCTTAAAAAAACAAAAAAAAACTTAAAATTAAAATGCCATCATCTTCCTAAACCCCTTAAAGGACTCATAAATTTTTCGATGAAGCCCTGGACACCACATGCCACAAGGAGGAAGGCTGATACCCTATGTAAATAATCTTCGACAGGCCAGTGCCAATCCAGAATCATTCCAGATCTGGAGTTATCTAGCATCTAGGCAGGACATTCAACATGAGAGGAGTTGAGTAAATAGAGACAGGAAGGAAGACCAACCAAGAAACCCAGAGAACACGGTGTGGTCCTAGTCATGACACATCACCTCCATGACTTTAACTTCTACACCTCTCCTCATCACTGTGCTCTAGCCACACCTGCATCCTCAGCATTACTAGACCAAGACTGGCACATTGTTGCCTCAGTCTTTATGCTGACTGCTCACTCAGAATAGAACTCTTTCCCTGAATAACTGCAAAGCTTGATCCTTCCACCTCCATCAAATGTTTGGTCAAAAGTCAACTTCTCAGAGAAGGCTTCCTTGATATCCCAATTAAAACTGCAAACCACTCCAGTCCCAGCCCAGCATTCTCCAGCCAGGGCACTTTCCTCTTCCCCTTAGCACTCATCAGTAACATAATACGCATACAATTTATGTATTTACTATGTTGCCTGTCTTCTATTCCACCCACATATTGTAAAGTTTCATGCTGACATGGACTTTTTTTTTTCCTGATTTGTTCACTCCTACATCACAGAAAGGTACCTGACATAAGTCCTAAATAAATATTTAAATTAAATATTCCATATACTGAATCTCCAAAGATTTGACAGTGAGATAGAGTGTTTGCAAACTGATCCTAACCTAGGCCAACCTAAGATATTCCCCAAAGAACTGATCCTTCCATTAGCTTACAGATCTAAAGACCTGACATTTTAAAATTGACAATATTTAGGGGCACCTGGGTGGCTCAGTCAGTCAAGCGTCTATCTTCAGCTCAGGTCATGATCCCACGGTCCTGGGACTGAGCCCCGCATCAGGGTCCCTGATCAGCGGGGAGTCTGCTTCCCCCTCTCCTTTCTTTGCCCTTCCCCATGCCTGTGCTCTTCACTCTCTCTCTCTCAAATTAATACATAAAATCGTAGGGGGGGGGGACAATATTTATAATGATACTGTCATCCTTGGTCTCTGCCTCAATCTCTCACCCTACACGGAGAAATAAGAAAAGGTTTCAGAAGAAAGTCTTCTGGCCACCCCACCCCAGAGTATGTCAATTCGGTGCCTTGCTTCACTTCACAGCAGCCATTATCTTCATCTCCATTTTGTCTACTTCAGGGACAATTTAAAAAACAAAACAAAACTAGAGTTAAGAGGGGAGCTGGTAAAGGAAGAAAGGGGTCACAATAAAATACAGTTAATGGGTGCCTGGCTAGCTCTGTTGGTTGAGTATCTACCTTCAGCTCAGGTCATGTTGCCAGGGTCCTGGGATCCAGCCTCAGCTGTGGACTCCTTGCTCAGCAGAGGTTGCTTCTCCCTCTCTCTCTACCCCTCCCCCCTGCTCCTGTGTGAGAGCAAGCTAACAAATAAATAAAATATTTTTTAAAAACAAAAAAAAGGGGCGCCTGGGTGGCTCAGTGGGTTAAGCCGCTGCCTTCGGCTCAGGTCATGATCCCAGGGTCCTGGGATCGAGTCCCGCATTGGGCTCTCTGCTCAGCAGGGAGCCTGCTTCCTTCTCTCTCTCTCTGCCTGCCTCTCAGTGTACTTGTAATTTCTCTCTGTCAAATAAATAAATAAAATCTTTAAAAAAAACAAAAACAAAAAAAAAAAGAAAAAGGGTGCCTGGGTGGCTCAGTCAATTGAGCATCTGCCTACCACTCAGGTCATGTGGTCCCAGGGTCCTGGGATCGAGCCCCACATCAGGCTCCCTGCCCGTAGGGAAGCCTGCTTCTCCCCGCTCCCAGTGCTCCCTCTCTAGCTGTGTCTCTCTCTGTCAAAGAAATAAAATCTTAAAAACAAACAAACAAACAAACCCAACACTGAATTTTATAGAAGAAAACTTCAGGCTGATATATGTGTTTAACCACTTATATTTTAAGCTTTTCTAGCCATATGAGGCAATATTATTTAATCTGAACTTCCCAGCTATCTTATAACTTCCAAGAAGCCATAGTATCCAGTATGTGGCAAAACTGGTGATCCCATACATTCCTAGAAGCAATCAATAAAAATTGGCACAATCCTTTAAAAAAAAGCAGAAAGTCAAAGAGCAGATCATAACCAACCACATTTCTAATCTCCCCAAAGGAAATATTCCAAAAATAGGGATGCATCCCAATTCCAAGTTAAGATTGGGTAAATATATTCCAGCCTGTCACTCCCACTGGAATGTAGCTATAAAACTTGAGCAGAACGGGGCGCCTGGGTGGCTCACGGGGTTGAGCCTCTGCCTTTGGCTCGGGTCATAATCTCAGGGTCCTGGGATTGAGCCCCACGTCGGGCTCTCTGCTCCGCGGGGAGCCTGCTTCCTCCTCTCTCTCTGCCTGCCTCTCTGCCTACCTGTGATCTCTGTCAGATAAATAAATAAAATCTCTAAAAAAAAAAAAAAAACGAGCAGAATGAAAGGAGCAGCTGAGGACTCTGCAAAGAAAATGGCTTCTTCTCATGCTCACATGGAGCGTGCACCAAAATACAGCACGCCATCAGCCATAAAATACAGCTTAATAAATTTAAAAGAACAGGGGCACCTGGGTGGCTCAGTGGGTTGAGGCCTCTGCCTTCAGCTCAGGTCAAGATTAAACAACATATATTTTTTAAAGATTTTATTTATTTGAGAGAGAGAGAGAAAGAGAGAGAGCATGAGAGGAGACAGGTCAGCCGGAGAAACAGACTTCCTGACGAGCAGAGAGCCCAACGTGGGACTCGATCCCAGGACTCCAGGATCACAACCTGAGCTCAAGGCAGTCGCTTAACCAACTGAGCCACCCAGGCACCCCTAAACAACATAATTTTAAACAATACGTAGGTTAAAGAAGAAATCTCAGAAGAAATTTTAAAATATTATGAACTAAATGAAAATGAAAATACAAGTAATCAAAATTTCAAAATGAAGGAAAAGCAGCACTTAAAAATTTACAGCACTGAATGGATACATTCATACATTAGGGAAAAAAGATCTAAAATTAATAATCTAAGCGTCTACCTTAGGAAACCGAAAAAGAACAAAGTAAATTCAAACCTAAGTAGAACAAATAATAGAAATGAGGTGTGCCTGGGGGGCTCAGTCAGTTAAGAGTCTGCCTTTAGCTCCCCTGCCTTAGTCCCAGGGACCTGGACTGAGGCCCGATTCTGGCTCCTTCCTCGGTGGGGAGCCTGCTTCTCCCTCTGACTGCTTGGCCTGCTCTACCTGCCACTCCCCCTCCTTGCTCCCTTCTCTCTCTCTGTCTGAAATAAATAAATGTCTAAGAAAATAAACAAATGAATAAAATCTTTAAAAAAAGAGACAAGAAGTAATAAAAATGAGAGCAATAGGGGCGCCTGGGTGGCTCAATGGGTTAAAGCCTCTGCCTTCGGCTCAGGTCATGATCCCAGGGTCCTGGGATCGAGGCCCGCATTGGGCTCTCTGCTCAGCAGGGAGCCTGCTTCCTCCTCTCTCTCTGCCTGCCTCTCTGCCTACTTGTGTTCTTTGTCTGTCAAATAAATAAAAATAAAATCTTAAAAAAAAAAAATGAGAGCAATAATCTGTGAAACTTCAAAGAGGAAATCATAGAGAAAATCAGTAAAACCAAAAGCTGGTCCTCTGAAAAATCAGTAAATCAATAAACCTACGGCTAAGAAAAAAAAGAAGATACACATTATTAGTATCATAAGTAAAAGAGAGGACATCATTACAGATTCCACAGACGCTGAAACTATAATAAAAGAACGTAATGAACAACTCAACGCCCACAAATTTGATAACCTTGATGATGAAATGAAACCTATTCCCTGAAAGGCATAATCTGTCAAAACACAGCAAGAAGAAAAAGACAATCTAAATAGGCCTGTATCTTTTAAAGAAATAGAATAGGGGTGCCTGGGTGGCTCAGTAGGTTAGGTGTCTGCCTTCAGCTGAGGACATGATTCCAGGGTCCTGGGACAGAGCCCCACATTGGGCTCCCTACTCAGCAGGAGCCTGCTTCTCTCTCTCCTCAATGCTCATGCTCTCTTCTATCTCTGTCTCTCTCTCTCTCAAATAAATAAGTAAAATCCTAAAGAATGAATGAATGAATGATCTTCCAAAACAGAAAACACCAGGCAATTCAAGACAGAGAGCAGGAGGGGGAGAGGGAGAGCAAGAATCTTAAGCAGACTCTGCACTCAACGCTGAGCTGTACACGGGGCTCAATCTCACAACACTGAGATCAAGACCTGAGCCAAAACCAAGAGTCAGAGCTTAACTAACTGTGCCATCCAGACACCCCACCAAACATTTAAGGCAGAAATTACACCAATTCTCTACAATCCTTTCCAGAAGACAGAAGCAGGAATATTTCCTAACTCATTCTGAGGCCAGCGATACTCTAATACCAAAACCAGAACCGAAAAAAAAAAAAAAAACTAAAGATCAATATCTTATTAACAGAGATGCAAAAAATCCTTAACAAAATATTAACAAATCAGGGGCCCATGGGTGGCTCAGTGGGTTAAAGCCTCTGAGCCTCTGCTCAGGTCATAATCCCAGGCGACTGGGATCAAGCCCTGCATTGGGCTCTCTGCTCAGTGGGGAGCCTATTTCCTCCTCTCTCTCTGCCTGCCTCTCTGCCTACTTGTTGATCTCTGTCAAGTAAATAAATAAAATCTTAAGAAAAATAATAATAACAAATCAAATACAACAAAGTGAATGGTAGCAGACAGCCTAGAGAAGACCAGACTTCAAAATACCACCAACTGGCAATGAATTTAGCAAATATTTCCCTCTACTGTCTCTCAATCTGAACTCAACAAAGCCCAACCCGAGGATACATACAGGCATCAATGTAGATGGTTCCATTCGGATGGAGTTTCCTAATGCTCAGCAACAAAGTAAGAATTTCCCCATTTTCTGTCTTTCCTTCATTTTTTTTTTTAAGATTTTATTTATTTACTTGAGAGAGAGACAGTGAGAGAGAGCATGAACGAGGAGAAGGTCAGAGAGAGAAGCAGACTCCCCATGGAGCTGGGAGTCCGATGCGGGACTCGATCCCGGGACTCCAGGATCATGACCTGAGCCGAAGGCAGTCGTCCAACCAACTGAGCCACCCAGGCGTCCCTTTCCTTCATTTTTAATTTTCCTTCTTCTCTCATACCTCAAACCCCAAGTAATTCTGTGGCAACAACAGCCACAGAGTTAAGTAGGTGCGTAGAACTCTGAAAGGAGGAAACCTTCCCCTTCTTACCTAAGGTGTTATGGTACCAAGAGAATGAGACAAACCCCATTGCTCTTTTAACCTCTCATCTCCTGCTCCTTGGCCCAAAAGGGACACAGCTGCAGGAAAAACAGAGTGGAATAAAGAAAATTTCTGGCCAAAGATGAGAAACCGGAGTCCCAAGGAATCAAACAAAAGAACTCAAGAAAGTGACCCCTTAAAGTTGTGAACAAACTCCTCAACTAACACCTGAGTTACATGTGTGTGGACTGGATACTGAAACAGCAGAGAACAGAACTATAGGATAGAATAGGGTCAGCAAAACTTTTCTATGAAGGGCCAAACAATAAATATTTTAGGTTCTGTAGGCCCAACATTCTATGTCACAACTGTGACCACTAAAGTATGAAAGCAGCCACAAAAAACACAAACAAGTGGGCATGGCTGTGTTCCAATAAAATCTTACTTATAAATAGGCAGTGAACTAGATCTGGCCCACAGGCCATAGTTTCACAACCCACCACCCAAATCCCAAATGCTATGATGGTTCACACAAAGGACAAATCCAAATAGCAGTTAAAAGTCTTTAAAGACTTAACTGACATTAAAACAACCCACAGAAGGCTGGTGAAAACTTGAAGCCTCAACACAATTCAGTCAACCGTTCACTAAAACAAAACTATTAACATTCTCCATAAAATTTAAACAAGACAAAGAGTATCAATTACAATCTAAATTGACTTGGTATTGGGGCATCTGAGTGGCTGAGTGGGTTAAGCCACTGCCTTCAGCTCAGATCATAATCTCAGGGTCCTGGGATCAAGCCTCACATGGGGCTCTCAGCTCAGCAGGGAGCCTGCTCCCCCCCCCACCCCGCCTGCCTCTCTGCCTACTTGTGATCTCTGTCAAATAAAAAAATAAAATCTTTTTTAAAAAATAAATAAATAAATGTACTTGGTATAGCAAGACCCAGAAAAATCTCAACTTGCTTGGGAAAGAAAATCAAAAGATAGAAGCAAAAAGATAATGCTGATGATGAAAATGTTTCAAAGACTTAAAAGCAGGTTTATAAAAATGCTCCAAGTAAAGGTAAAACACTCTTGAAGGAAGAGGAAGATACAAAGTAGAATATAAAGAAGAATCAAATGGAAATTTTAAACAACCAAAACAAACAAAAAAACACCTCACTGAATTAATCAACAGCAGAAGAGGAAGTGAACATGAAAACAGAAAAACAGAAAAACAGAAATTAACTAATGATTGGGGGGAGGGAAAAAACCTTTACTCAAAATTTAAATTTTTTTTATGTTACAGATCAAGAAAGTAAAAGAAGGGGCGCCTGGGTGGCTCAGTGGGTTGAGCCTCTGCCTTTGGCTCAGGTCATGGTCTCAGGGTCCTGGGATCCAGGCCTGCATTGGGCTATCTGCTCAGCAGGGAGCCTGCTTCCCTTCCCCTCTCTCTGCCTGACTCTCTGCCTGTCAAATAAATAAATAAGGGGCGCCTGGGTGGCTCAGTGGGTTAAAGCCTCTGCCTTCAGCTCAAGTTGTGATCCCAGGGTCCTGAGATCGAGCCCCGCATCAGGCTTTCTGCTCAGCAGGGAGCCTGCTTCCTCCTCTCTCTCTGCCTGCTTCTCTGCCTACTTGTGATCTCCGTCTGTCAAATAAATAAATAAAATCTTTTAAAATAAATAAATAAATAAATAAATAAATAAAATCTTAAAAAAAAAAGAGAGAGACTTCTATGCAATATCTACAAATAACTCTTACAAACCAACAAATGACAAATATCCCAACTAAAAAAAGAGAAAAGGGAAAAAAAATTGGCAAAGGATACGCATAGACCTTTCTCCAAAGAACATAGACAGTGGTCAGTAAACAGATAAAAGGATGCTGTAAAAAGCACCTTTCAAAAAAGCACATGAGAGGCATGTGGGTGGCTCAGTGGGTTAAAGCCTCTGCCTTCTGGTCAGGTAATGATCCCCACGTCCTGGGATTGAGACCCCCATCGGGCTCTCTGCTCAGCAGGGAGCCTGCTTCCCCCACCCGCCTCTGCCTGCCTCTCAGCCTACTTGTGATCTCTGTCAAATAAATAAATAAAATCTTAAAAAAAAAAAAACACACATACATGAATAATATCATTTATTCATTAGGAAAATACAAATCAAAACCACAATAAGTTACCAGTTCACATCCACTAGAATGGCTATGATTATTAAAAGAAAAAAAAAAAAAAGAGGAAAACCACAAGGGTTGGCAAGGATGGGAAGATATTAGAATCCTCAAATATTGCTGGTAACAACGTAAACAAATAGATGGCAAACAGTTTGGCAAACAGTTAGGAAACTCCCCAAAAGTTAAACATAGAGCTAACAACCTAGCAATTCCACCCCTATATATATAACAAAAGAATTTAAAAACCAAAAAGAAAAAACTAAAAAGAGGCGTTTTAGTTCTTTTTCAATTTTGCTCCCTCTGCACAAAGTCCTCTCTTCTGCTGGCATTCTCTAGCACACTCTGCAGGGCAGGAGTGTTGCAGGAGTGTTGTCTCCAGCAGCCACACGCAGCAGGGAAATGTGGGCTGAAACAGGGTTAGCGCTGCTGATACAAAACGTTGTACATGAAATGTTCACAGCAGCATTATTCACAATAGCCAAATAGTGGCAACAACCCAAATGGCTATCAACTAATGAAAAGATAAAAGGGAGTATATCCATATGATGGAATATTATTCAGCCATAAAAAGGACACGCTACAATACAGATGAACTTTGAAAACATTATCTTACATGAAAGAAGTCAGACACAAAAGGCCACATATTTATTGTATCATTCCATTCAGAAGAATCCAACAGAGGCAAATACTCAGATATAGAAAGTAGATTAGTTATTACCAGAGGCTGAGAGGAAAGAATGGAAAGTGACTGCTAATAGTAACAAAAATAACAGGTAAATATCAATGAGGCTGAAAACAGAAAAATAAAGAAAAAACAAAAGCTGTTCTTTCATTAGATCTATAAAACTGATAAACCTCTAATAAAAGGAACAAAGAAAAAAAGAAAAGACACAAATTACCAGTATTAGGAATAAAGAGGCGTATCACTACAGACTCCACAAGCAGTAAAGGAATACTACAAAAAAGACTCTAGAGGGACTCCTGGGTGGCTCAGTTGGTTGCTGCCTTCGGCTCAGGTCATGATCCCAGAATCCTGGGATCAAGTCCCACATCGGGCTCCTTGCTCGGCAGGGAGCCTGCTTCTCCCTCTGCCTCTGCCTGCCATTCTGTCTGCCTGTGCTCGCTCTCTCCCCTTCTCTCTCTCTGATAAATAAATAAAATCTTTAAAAAAAAAAAAAAAGACTCTAGAGACATAAATTCAACAACTTAAATGAATGGGGTAATTGGTCAAACTCCTAAAACCTACTCAAGAGGACAGAGATAATCTTAATAGTCCTATAACTAGGAGCGCCTGGGTGGCTCAGTGGGTTAAAGCCTCTGCCTTCGGCTCAGGTCATAGTCCCAGAGTCCTGGGATGGAGCCCCGCATCAGGCTCTCTGCCCGCCTCACTGCCTACTTCTGATCTCTCTCTCTGTCTCTCTGTCAAATAAATAAATAAAATCTTAAAAAAAAAAAAAAGTCCTGTAACTATATAAGAGATTGAATTTATAGTTACAAAACTTCTGTAACGAAGTCTCCAGACCCAGAAATTTTCACTGGTGAGGGCTAGCAAGTATTTACAGAAGAAATAACACCAGTTCTACAAACTATCCATTCTCACTATTCACAACAGTTATGTTCCATAAAGTCACTGTAAACACTATTTAGCAAATACTGAACCACTGCTCCTGGAGGAAACAGAGGTTCCTGAAAGACTGCTCACATTTTTGTCAACAATCAGTACAACTTTGATTTTATGTGCTTATATTTGAAGATATTTTATTTAATACATGTTAATAATGCATTAACAATGAACTCATGGCCGACAGCACTGTAAAACTCTTGCCTATATAAAGCTTATCTAACACAGGCAATTTCTCCATTAGGAACATCGCAGCTTTTTGCCTTTTTTTTTTTTTTAATTTATTTGATAGAGAGAGAGGTCACAAGTAGGCAGAGAGGCAGGCAGAGAGAGGAGGAAGCAGGCTCCCTGCTGAGCAGAGAGCCCGATGCGGGACTCGATCCCAGGACCCCGAGATCATGACCTGAGCCGAAGGCAGCGGCTTAACCCACTGAGCCACCCAGGCGCCCCGCCTTTTTTTTTTTTTTAAACAGCTTTCTTCAACTTAAGAATACTAGATAGTGGGGTGCCTGGGTAGCTCAGTGGATTAAGCCTCTGCCATTGGCTCAGTTCATGATCTCAGGGTCCTGGGATCGAGCCTCGCATCAGGCTCTCTGCTCAGCAGGGAGCCTGCTTCCTCCTCTCTCTCTCTCTCTGCCTGCCTCTCTGCCTACTTGTAATCTCTGTCTGTCAAATAAAATAAAATATTTTTTTTTAAAAATCTTTTAAAAAAACAAATAAATACCAGATAGTACTTCAGCACTACACTTGGGGGCCATTTTAAACAGTAAGAGCACCAACAAAAATGCAAAAGCCAAGGCACTAAATAGGCCACAAAAAGGACACAATTTCACTATGAGAGATGAAACAAGAAAGCAAAGCAGAGACCTCAGGTGGGAATATCCACATTAGGTGAGTCAAATTTTTTGCCACACTGTCTACATCCATGGATGACCACAAAAATGTCATGAGTACTGTTTCCAGTGTTAGGCATAAACTTTAGGGGGTGTCTGGGGTGGCTTAGTCTCTTAAGCTTCTGACTTTTGACTACAGCTCAGGTCATGATCTTAGGGTCGTGAAATCAAGCCCTACATCAGAGCCTACTTAAGACTCAGCTCTCCCTCTCCTTCTGTCTCCCTCCCTACCAGGCTGCTCACACTCCCTAAAAATAAAAAATAAGGGGCACCTGGGTGGCTCAGTCAGTTAAGTGTTTGCCTTTGGTTCAGATCATGATCCCAGGGTCCTGGGATCGAGCTCTGCATCAGGCTCCCTGCTCAGCTGGGAGCCTGCTTCTCCCTCTCGCTCTCCCACTTCTCCCTCTCCAGCTCCCTGTTTCAGTGCTCTCGCTTTCTGTCAAGCAAATAAAATAAAAAAAAAATTTAAATAATAAAAATAGGGGCACCTGGGTGGCTCAGTGGGTTAAAGCCTCTGCCTTTGGCTCAGATCATGATCCCAGGGTCCTGGGGTCGATCCTACATAGGGCTCTCCGCTCGACAGGGAGCCTCTCCCCCCACCTCGCCTGCCTCTCTGCCTACTTATCTCTCTCTCTGTCAAATAAATAAATTTTAAAAAAGAAGAAGAAGAAGAAAAAAAAACAAGAGTAAATTTTAGCAATAGATAAATTCACAAATACTGATCTAGGAATGATGATAAAAGAATAGGGGAGGGAGACTTCTTAACTGATTTTTATGAGACCAGGATTATCCCGGAATCAAAACCCAGAGGCAGATGATAGAAGAAAACTACAGATGAATATCCCTCATGAACAGAACTGTAAATGTCCTCAAAGAAATACTGGCAAATCCAGCTATATATAAATTATATATAAAAAGCATAATACAGGGGCGCCTGGGTGGCTCAGTGGTTTAAGCCTCTGCCTTCAGCTCAGGTCATGATCTCAGGGTTCTGGGATTGAGCTCCGCGGCGGGCTCTCTGCTCAGCGGGGAGCCTGCTTCCCTCTCTCTCTCTGCCTGCCTCTCTGCCTACTTGTGATCTCTCTCTATCAAATAAATAAATAAAAATCTTTAAAAAAAAAAAAAAAAAAAAAAAGAAGGCATAATAAACCACGACCACCAGGTGAATTATTTTTTTCCCCAAGGACTGCAGAGCCAATTCAAAATTTGAAAATCAATGTCATCCACCATAGTAATAGTCTAAAACTTTAAAGCAAATGATCTTGGCAACTGAGTCAGAAAAAGCATCAGACAAAACCCAACATCCACTCATAACAAAAACTCTTGGTAAACTAAAGATAAAAGGGAGCTTCCTGAACCTGACAGTAAGTGTTTACAAAAAACCTATAGCTAGTACACTTAACAATCAAAGACGGAATGCTTTCCCCTGTAATTAGGAAAAAAAAATATATCTACAAATCATATTCAGCGAAGGATTTGTACCCAGAATACATACAGAATTCTAGTACCATCAGAAGAACAATAAACAACCCACTTAAACAGTGGGAAGAAGACTTCACCAAAGACACTTCACCAAAGACGATACAGATTTGGAAAATAAGCACGTGGAAAAATGTTCGAGAGTGACATGGCCCACAGTAGGCAGTGAGGACACAGCACCCTTGTTTCTTCCTCATTCGTGACTCCCTTTTTACGGTAGCAGCTGCCCTGGCCACAGTTCTGTCTCTGACATGCAGCTCTTTGTCTGCACCCAGGAACTACACACCCTCAGGGTGACTGGGCAGAAGACAGTCGCCCAGATCAAGGCTCCTGTAGCCTTGCAGGAGGGCACTGTTCCCACAAGATCAAGTACTGTTCCTGGCAGGCATGCCTTAAGACCATGAGACTACCCTGGGTCAGTGTGGAGTAGAAGCTCTGACGACCCTGGAAGTAACTAGTTGCACGCTTGGAGGTGAAGTCCATGGTTCCCTGGCCCATGCTGGGAAAGTAAGAGGGCAGACTCCCAAGGTGGCCAAACAAGAGAAAAAAAAAGAAGACAGGCTGAGCCAAGTGGCAGATGCAACACAACCGGCGCTTTGTCAACACTGTGCCCATCTTTGGCAAGAAAAAGGGTCCCAATGCCAACTCTTAAGTTGTCCCTTGTAATCCTGGCTTTCCCCAATAAAGATACTTAGTTCAGTTTAAAAAAGAAAAAAAAGATGCTCTTGTGCGCCTGGGTGGCTCCATCGTTCATTGGCTGCCTTCAGCTCAAGTCATGATCTTGGGGTCCTGGGATCAAGCCCTACATCAGGCTCCCTGCTCAGCAGGAAGACTGCTTCTCCCTCTCCCACCCACCTGCTTGTGTTCCCTCTCTCGCTGGGTCTCTCTTTGTTAAATAAAAAATAAAATTAAAAAAAAAAAAAAAAAGGATGCTCAACAACATAAGCTATAGGGAAATCAAAATCACTATGATTTACCATTACACATTTATCAGGATGGCTGAAACAGGGGTGCCAGGGTGGCTCAGTGGGTTAAGTGTCTGTCGGCCTTTGGCAGCATCCTCTCAGCGTCCTGGGATCATTTGCGGCATCAGGCTCCCTGCTGGAGGTGGGGGTGTCTGGGGTCTGTTTCCCCTCTTCCTGCTCATGTTCTCTTTTCTCTCTCTCTCAAATAAAATCTCTTAAAAGGGGCGCCTGGGGCACCTGGGTGGCTCAGTGGGTTAAGCCGCTGCCTTCAACTCAGGTCATGATCTCAGGGTCCTGGGATCGAGTCCCGCTTCGGGCTCTCTGCTCAGCGGGGAGCCTGCTTCTCTCTCTCTCTCTCTCTCTCTCTCTCTGCCTGCCTCTCTGTCTACTTGTGATCTCTCTCTGTTAAATAAATAAATAAAATCTTTAAAAAAACGGGGGGGCGCCTGGGTGGCTCAGTGGGTTAAGCTGCTGTCTTTGGCTCAGGTCATCATCTCAGGGTCCTGGAAATGAGCCCCACATCAGGCTCTTTGCTCAGCGGGAAGCCTGCTCCTCTCTCTCTCTGCCTACCTCTCTGACTACTTGTGACCTTTCTCTGTCAAATAAGTAAATAAAATCTTAAAAAAAAAAAAAATCTCTTAAAAAAAAAAAAAAGGCGGGGCGCCTGGGTGGCTCAGAGGTTAAGCCGCTGCCTTCGGCTCAGGTCATGATCTCAGAGTCCTGGGATCGAGTCCCGCATCGGGCTCTCTGCTCAGTGGGGAGCCTGCTTCCCTCTCTCTCTCTGCCTGCCTCTCGGTCTGCTTGTGATCTCTGTCAAATAAATAAATAAAATCTTTATTTAAAAAAATAAATAAAAAGGCTAAAATTAAAAAATGCTGACAGGGGCGCCTGGGTGGCTCAGTGGGTTAAAGCCTCTGCCTTCAGCTCAGGTTGATCCCAGGGTCCCCGGATCGAGCCCCACATGGGCCTCTCCCTCTGCCTGCCTTTTCTGCCTACTTGTTATCTCTGTCAAATAAATAAGATCTTTAAAAAAAAAAAAATGCTGACAGTACCAAGCACTGGCAAGGGTGAAGAATAACTACATTTCAAACAGACTGCTGGTGAGAATGCAGCCACTCTGAAAGCTTCCCAGTTTCTTACAAAGCTAGACTATACACTTACCAATTATGCAGCAATCCCACTTCTGGATATTTACCCTGGAAAAATGAAAACTTAACGTTCAAAGGAGAATCTGCCCACAAATATTTATTGCAACTCCATTCTTATTTGCCAAAAGCACAAACCATTCCTCAACAGTGAATGGGCTAAACCATTATACATTGGCACAATGAAATACCACTCAGCAAGAAAAAGGAATAAACTATTAATACACAAAACAACACAGATGAACCTCAAAGGCATTAGAGTGAATTAAACAAACCAGTCTCAAATGGTCATATGCTATATGATACCATTTATATAACATTTTCAGAAAGATAAAACTAGTGATGAAGAACATATCATTGGTTGCCAAGGGTCAGGGGCAAGTGGAGGGTAATTACAGCAGAACAGCAAGAGAAGAGTTTCCTGGCTTGTACCTGACTATCGTGGCGGTGGTTACGTATGCTAAATTCACACAACTGTGTAACAAAAAGGTTAATTTTTTACTGCATGGGAATTTTTAAAATAAACTTCTAAATGAAAATAATGGAGTGAGGTACCAGGGCTGTACGTAAGTAGAAAATAAAAAGATAGTCACTACAGCATTAGTGGCCATTTTAAGTTTCTCATTTTAATACTGTTGAACATTTATGACATAACCACATAATGGAATATTCTTTAGCCATAAAAAAGGGTTACTATTAGCAACTCCACAAAATGACACATAAAAGTATTTTTTAACATGAAAAACCAGAATAGAAACTGAGAGACTAATTACAACCAAGCAGAAGAAAACGTATCAAAGACTAGAAGGAGGGGCGCCTGGTTGGCTCAGTGGGTTAAAGCCTCTGCCTTCTGCCCGGGTCATGGTCCAGGTCCTGGGACAGACCTCGCATCGGGCTCTCTTCTCAGCAGGGAGCCTGCATCCCTCATCCCTTCCTCTCTCTCTGCCTGCCTCTCTGCCTGCTTGTGATCTCTATCTGTCAAATAAAGAATAAATAAAATCTTAACCAAAAAAAAAAAAAAAAAGACTAGATGGAAATATCCCAAAATGTTTACATTGTATCAAACAGCAGAATAAGTAAGGGGCACCTGGGTAGCTCAGTGAGTTAAAGCCTCTGCCTTAGGCTCAGATCATGATCCCAGGGTTGTGGGATCGAGCCCCACATCAGGCTCTCAAAGGGAGCCTGCTTCTTCCTTCTCTCTCTGCCTGCCTCTCTGCCTACTTGTGATCTCTCTCTGTCAAATAAATAAAATCTTAAAAAAAAAAAAGTCGAGTAAGTGATTTTTTCCAAATATTACTTCTATAATTTAAATAATTCATAAGATTTTTGCAAAATAAAGGAAACGTGTTACATTTGCTGTAACTAAATACATTTATTTTAAATTTCAATATGTATGGACCAAAATGGTATTATGCTAAGCAGTCAAATCTGTATGATTTCCCAACCAACAAACAGAAACAAACCCACAGATTTAGACAAGCTGATGGTTGCCAGCAGAAAAAGTGGGTGGTGGGGGAGGACCAAGTATGTGAAGGAAATATGACGTAAAATCTTCCAATTGTAAAGTAAATAAGACACAAGGATATAATGTAGAGCATAGAGGATACAGTCAATGATATTGTAAAAACTTTGTATGACAAATTATATGCATTTCAAAATATATAAATATTGAATCACAGGGCACCTGGGTAGCTCAGTTGTTAAGCATCTGCCTTCGGCTCAGGTCATGAATCTTAGGGTTCTGGGATCAGGCCCCACATCAGGCTCCCTCCTCAGCAGGAAGCCTGCTTCTCCCTCTCCCCCTGCTTGTGTTCCCTCTCTCGCTGTCTGTCTCTGTCAAATAAATAAATAAAATCTTTTTTCAAATTAATAAATAAATAGATAGATGGATAGCTACTGAATCGCTGTCTGGTACAACTGAAACTAATACAATACTGTATGTTAACCAATCTCCGATAATGAACAAATCTCAAAAAAGTGAAAAATGATATAGTAATCCTAACTCTGAACCAAGATTCACAAACAATAAAGTGAAGTAAATTTCTGAAATATCAAACCTCATCTAGGTCATTAACCAGAAAAAAGACTGACAAAAAATGTCTAATACAGACTAAGAAAACATCTAAAAATGATACAAAGTAGAGTAAAACCATTTACAAATAAATGTTTCAAGGCATACACAATTCATACCACAAATATGCTCACACCATTTTTAAGATTAGCTTTAAAGCATAAAACTTAACTGTTCTTCATATAGAACTTTCAAAACCCCTTGAATTAGGGGTATCTGGGTGGCTCAGTCGGTTAAGTGTCTGCCTTCAGCTTAGGTCATGATCCCAGGGTACTGAGATGGAGCTGCGCTCCTGGCCCACTGAGAACCTGCTTCTCCCTCTCCCTCTGCCTGCTGCTCTGCCTACTTGTGCTATCTCTCTGTCAAATAAATAAATAAAACCTTAAAAAAAAAAAACTTTAAAATAATCTACAAATTCCTGGTGGGAGGTCCACAGAAAGTTAAACAATCATTTTCATTAAATCTGTGTCATTTGCTACCTCTTGTCAGCTAGAAAACAATCCTAAGAAATAGATATGAACCAAATCCAGTAATAAATGAAAAAATGGGAGCACGAGGGTGGCTCACTGGGTTAAGCCTCTGCCTTCGGCTCAAGTCATGATCTCAGGGTTCTGGGATCAAACCCTGCATTGATTGGGCTCTCTGCTCAGCAGGGAGCCTGCTTCCTCCTCTCTCTCTCTGCCTGCCTCTCTGCCTACTTGTAATCTCTGTCAAATAAATCTTTTTAAAAAAATTTCTTTTAATTTTTTTAATGAAAAAATGGGAAATAATCGATATATTTTTTTTAAGATTTATTTATTTATTTGATAGAGAGAGATTACAAGTAGGCAGAGAGGCAGGCAGAGAGAGAGAGGAGGAAGCAGGCTCCCTGCTGAGCAGAGAGCCCGATGCGGGACTCGATCCCAGGACCCTGAGATCATGACCTGAGCCGAAGGCAGCGGCTTAACCCACTGAGCCACCCAGGCACCCGGAAATAATCGATATTTAATGGTGTTTTCACAAAGAACATCATGCATCCCAGAGCTACCACCGTATCTGACTCCAGGAAACAATTCACTGAAATACAGTATGAATGGCTCCTCCTTAAGAGTTGTGCAACACACAGCCCTGATTCTACACCTGCCCAAACCTGAAGACCAAGGGTACAGAAGACAGCGGTATGGGAAGAACTGTCATCAGGAATCCAGAAATAAGAAAAATCAACATGAGCTAGAACAACTGGGGAAGTTTTGCTTTCTTTTTTCATCTCAAGAGCAGTAACATCTTCTTGTGCTCAACAGCATTCTACAACTTCCTGTCTGTGTGAGAACTTCAGATCAGCAGAACTTTGGTAAAGGCTTCTGTTGGAAAGCTGTAAATGGGGTAGGTGTAGGTAGAATAGATAAGAGAAAAAAATTTGAATGGTATGAAGAAAACGTACACCTCCTCCAACCCTTTTAATCCAAGAGAGCCCTCTACAGCCTCATCTCACAAAATGACCCAAACTGCTCAAATACAGATGTGATGTTATCTCCTGTATTAAAAAAAAAAAAAAAAACTCTCTGTGAGTTTTTAGAATAAAAACGTCAGCCCAACTTCTACAACTCTCCACATTTTGGCCCCAACCTACCTGTTCTGGCGTTAACTCTCAATATACAATACTCACAGGTAAATTAGCCAGGCATCAAACATGCCCTGCATTTTTTTATTCTCCCTCTTTTCAGCTCTTCCCTCTGCTTAAAATGCCCTTAAAATCATCATCCATTAATACCGAGGCTAAATATTCTGAGACCAAGCCTGCATAATCCCCTCCCCACCAAATTTGAGTATTACTACAGTTTGCTAGTATACGACCTCTGTAACACAAATTTATTTTTCCATTATTTATGAATAATTATGAAACTTAGGTTAAAACAATAAACTATCTCAGTTTTTTAAGCTTATCTATTTTTTTAGTGATCTCCACACCCAGTGTGCGGCTCAAATCCAGGGCCCTCAGATCAACACTTGCAAACTCTTTTGGCTGCACCAGCCAGCTATCTCTGTTTCTGTGTTGTCAGGATTCTGAGCAAGGATTAACTGAGTCTTGCACTTAGGGTCTCACTAGGCTGAAATCAAAGTATCAGCTGGGACTGTGAACTCATCTGAGGCTTTGGGTTCTTTTCCAAACCTCCTAACAAGCTTCCTTGTTGGCAGGTTTCAAGTCTCTTTCTGTTTCCTTGCTGACTCTAGGCCAGGAGTCGCACAGCTCCAGGAGGCGGCCTGTCATTCCTTGCCACATGGCCCTCTTCATGCAGTTCACAACGTCTAAGTTAAGAGCAGGATTTTGTGCAGAATTTCCTGAAGCAGGAGATGGATCTTTCAGTGAGTTCCCAGAGTTGTTCAGAGCTAGTTTAACTCTCTGTGTGATTCCACATTCACCTTGGAAACAATTGGCAAATGGGGTCCGTGAGGTTAAATGGCTTTTCATTTATTTATTTTTTTTTTAAAGATTTTATTTATTTATTTGACAGAGAGAGATCACAAGTAGACAGAGAGGCAAGCAGAGAGAGAGAGGAGGAAGCAGGCTCTCCGCTGAGCACAGACCCCGATGCGGGACTCGATCCCAGGACCCTGAGATCATGACCCGAGCCGAAGGCAGAGGCTTAACCCACTGAGCCACCCAGGCGCCCCAAATGGCTTTTCATTTAAATAGTCTCAAACCTGTGCTTATTTTCTAAGAAATAACTTCACAACATTTAGTTTTCCCATTCAAAAAATGTAAAACAAAACATAATTTACAATATGTATTTTGGGGGCACCTGGGTGGCTCAGTGGGTTGAAACCTCTGCTTTCGGCTCAGGTCATGATCCCAGGGTCCTGGGATCGAGCCCCACACTGGGTTCTCAGCGCAGCAGGGAGCCTGCTTCCCCCTCTGCCTCTCTGCCTACTTGTGATTTCTATCAAATAAATAAATAAAATCTAAAAAAAAAAAAAATAGTCCTATTTTGGGAACCTCAATGGCTCAGTTGTTGAGCATCTGCCTTTGGCTGGGATCATGATCCCAGAGTCCTGGGATCGTGCCCCAAGTCAGGCTCTCTGGTCACCAAGAAGCCTGCTTCTCCCTCTCTCACTCCCCGTACTTGTGTTCCTGCTCTTGCTGTCTCTCTGTCAAATAAATAAAAATCTTAAAAATAAATAAATAAATAAAGTAGTCCTATTTTACCTGTCATGTTTTTATTGAGTGATTAATGATATATCTGAAAACTGTTTTCCTATTACCTTTACCTTGTAATCCATCTCTTTTTTATATTATACACACAATACAGAAAAGAAAAACCTTGGGGCGCCTGGGTGGCTCAGTGGGTTAAGCCGCTGCCTTCGGCTCAGGTCATGATCTCAGGGTCCTGGGATCGAGTCCCACATCGGGCTCTCTGCTCAGCAGGGAGCCTGCTTCCTCCTCTCTCTCTGCCCGCCTCTCTGCCTGCTTGTGATCTCTGTCTGTCAAATAAATAAATAAAATCTTTAAAAAAAAAAAAAAAGAAAAAAGAAAAACCTTTCATAATACATTAACGTATTTCACAGGTAAAATCCATTTAAATATAAAAATTTGTATGGGGGCACCTGGATGGCTCAGTTGGTTAAGCATCTGACTATTGATTGGGCTCAGGTCATGCTATCAGGGTGCTGGGATCAAGCCCTGCATCAGGCTCCACACTTGGTCTGTTTGAGATTTTCTCCCTCTCCCTCTGCCCCTCCTCCCCTTCTGTCTCTAGAATAAATAAATCTTCTTAAAAAATGCGTCTGAACCACTCAAATCATACAGGAAATTAATCTCTATAAATCAACAGAACACATTACAATTTTACATTACTATGTAGAAATGTCACTAACACCACTAAGCACTTTACTTGAAACTGAATATAGCTAAACCAGCTACTAAATAATTCAGACACCAGTGGGTTCAAGATTCAAGATGATTTGGGCCATCCCAACCTGTGAACTCCAGTGACAGTCCATTCTAAAGGAAGTATCAAGTTTTAAATGTCAGCAGCCAAAGAATTTTCAAATGAAAATTTGACAACATTCAACATTATTTCCACATTATTTTTACCAAAAGATGGATCAAATTACTCAAAAGACACTATAAGATTTTGAGTGTTCCCTGATGCCTAGTACTAAGTACATGTGCATTTACCATTAGCCAATTTTAGGTTTTTTTTAGATTTTATTTATTTGACAGAGAGAGACACAGTGAGAGAGGAAACACAAGCAGGGGGAGTGGGAGAGCAAGAAGCAGACTCCCCTCTGAGCAGGGCTCAATCCCAGGACCCTGGGACAATGACCTGAGCCAAAGGCAGATGCTTAACGACTGAGCCACCCAAGCGCCCCCAATTTTAACTTTCTTAAGCAAGTAGGCAGAGAGGCAGGCAGAGAGAGAGCAAGTAGGCAAAGAGGCAGGCAGAGAGAGAGGAGGAAGCAGGCTTCCCACTGAGCAGAAAGCCCGAAGCAAGGCTCGATCCCAGAACCCTGGGATCATGACCCGAGCCAAAGGTGAAGGCTTTAACCCACTGAGCCACCCAGGCACCCCCAATTTTAGCTTTCTTAAGCAAGGTCAGAAGTAAGAATTATTGGGGCGCCTGGGTGGCTCAGTGGTTTGGGCTGCTGCCTTCGGCTCAGGTCATGATCTCAGGGTCCTGGGATCGAGCCCCGCATCAGGCTCCCTGCTCCGCAGGAAGCCTGCTTCCCTCTCTCTCTCTCTCTCTCTGCCTGCCTCTCTGCCTACTTGTGATCTCTGTCTGTCAAATAAATAAATTAAATCTTTAAAAAAAAAAAAAAGAAAAAAGAAGTAAGAATTATTACAGAAATTTCCCAATGTTGGGACGCCTGGGTGGCTCAGTTGGTTGAGCAGCTGCCTTCGGCTCGGGTCATGACCCCAGGGTCCTGGAATCGAGTCCCACGTCAGGATCCTTGCTCGGCAGGGAGCCTGCTTCTCCCTCTGCCTCTGCCTGCCTCTCTGTCTGCCTGTGCTCACTCGCTCTCTCTCCCTCTGTCTCTGACAAATAAATAAATAAAATCTTAAAAAAAAAAAAAAAAAAAAGAAAAGAAATTTCCCAATGTCAAGGGGTGCCTGGGAGCTCAGTATGTTAAGAGCCTGAGTCTTGATTTTGGCTCAAGTGGTAATCTCAGGGTAGTCTTAGGGTCATGGAATCAAGCCTCACGTTGGGCTCCATGCCCAGTGGAAAGTCCATCTAAGATTCTCCTTCTCCGGGTGCCTGGGTGGCTCAGTGGGTTAAGCTGCTGCCTTCAGCTCAAGTCGTGATCTCAGGATCCTGGGATAGAGTCCTGCATCAGGCTCTCTGCTCAACAGGGAACCTGCTTCCCTCTCTCTCTCTGCCTGCCTCTCTGTCTACTGTGATCTCTGTCAAATAAATAAAATCTTTAAAAAAAAAAAAACAAAAAGGTTTTCCCTCTCTCTTTCTGCTCCCCCAACCCATGTGCATGTGTGCTCATGCTCTATAACATATTTTTTTTTTTTTAAAGCAAGAAAAAAAAACAGTAAAGAAAATTCCCCATGTCCAACCATAACTCTTTTGAGTCTTTGGATACCGTGGTGTATCTTGGAATAATTTTCTTTCCCAGAACAAGAGAACCTTGACCAGTGTTTGTAGCAAACAATACTATTAAAGTTGACTAACTTTATTCAATTGGTGCTCTCCTGAAAGTTAGAACAGGATCCTCTTTATCTCCAACTTAAAAAGGTGAAGAGGGGGGGGGGAAGACTTAGCACTCACGCAAAAAAGTGAGTTAAACTTTGCAGATAGAAACATGTAAACCTTTAGGCCCCTCTTGCCTTTAAGGTCATCTTTGTGGCTTAGCTTATACAGCCCCTCTTCTTACTCTAGCTTATACAGCAATTGATTCTTCTTCCCAGGGTCATGAGTCCAAGCCCCACACTGGGCATGGAGCCTACTAAAAAAAAACAAAGACTGTCTTCCACCAGCACAGTCTTACTAAAATATAAACTAAATTCCCCTTATTTGTTCAGAGTAAAACATATTTTATTTAAGGAAGATATGCCTTTGAAACTAAACATTTTTTAAAATTTACAGGGCACCTGGGTGGCTTAGTCATTAAGCATCTGCCTTTGGCTCAGGTCATGATCCCAGAGTCCTGGGATAGAGTTGCACGTCAGACTCTGATTATCAGGAAGCCTATTTCTTCTCCCTTTCCCTATGCCTGCCCCTCTGCCTACTTGTGTGAGAATGCTCTCTTGCTCTAATAAATACATAAAATCTTAAAAAAAAAAAAAAATTCAGAGGGCACCTGGGTGGCTCAATCATTAAGCATCTGCCTTCAGCTCAGGTCATGATCCCAGGGTCCTAGGATCGAGCTCTGCGCCCCTGCATCGGACTCCCTGCTCAGCAGGAAGCCTGCTTCTCCCTCTCCCATTCCCCCTTCTGTTCCCTCTCCTGCTCTGTCAAATAAATAAATCTTTAAAAAAAAAATTCAGAATTCGGTTCCTCACACTAGCCACATTTCAAGTTCTCCATGGCCACATATGACTGGGAACTACTGTGTCGCACAATACAAATACAGAACATTTCTACTAAGTTCTACTGAATAAAAGAAATGTATAACAAAGTGGCAAAGAGTAAAGATTGGAAAGTCCTTGGAATAGAGAAAAGTAGGAAAAAACAGTGACCTTCAAAATTTTAGAGGGGACTATAAATTTGCACAAACTCAAAGTTTACAAACTGTTTATCCCATTCACAGAAATGCACGTGCACATGCACACATACAATGTACATGCATACATACATATCTGCCCACTTGCAGACACTGAAGTATTAAAGGAAAAAAACCTATAAATGGCCTATATGTCAAAAAAATCAAGGACTGATTTTTTTTTTAAGATTTTATTTATTTATTTGACAGAGACACAGCAAGAGAGGGAACACAAGCAGGGGGACTAGGAAAGGGAAAGTAGGCTTCCCACTGACCAGGGACCCCAATGTGGGGCTCGAGGGGCTCGATTTCAAGATGCTGGAATCATGACCTGAGCTGAAGGCAGAGGCTTAAAGACTGAGCCACCCAGATGCCCAAGGACTGATTTTTTAATGATGGTACATCTAAAAACAATGGAATATTAAGAAAACATTAAAGAGAATGAGACAGATACGTAAGTCATAACATTAAAACCCATCCATGATGTCAGTCAAGCTGCTGCCTTAAGTTCAGGTCATGGGATCAAGCCCCATAGTGGGCTCTCTGATCAGCAGGGAGCCTGCTTCTCCCTCTCCCTGCCACTCCCGCTGCTTGTGCTCTCTCTGTGCAAATAAAGAAATTAAAAAAAAAAAAAAAAAAAGATCCATTGATAAGTCATAACCAAAAACAAGTTTTGGAACTGTACATAAAATATAAATAGGTATACATATTTATGTATATCGCCACATTCAGGGTTAAAAGTCCAGAAAGCTATATTTGAACTCTCAACCATACTTAATTACAGTGTGGTCCCTCTATTTTCAATATTTCAGTATGCAGACTTTCACTTAATCCCATTTTAATTACAGTGACTCAGCAAAGATTAACTCTTTACAGTCTTCTGTTTGATGAATGAGCCTACACAACTTCAACAGAATCTCATAGCAATTAATACTGTTGTTTTTAAGTCAGATTTAAAGAGTTCTGGGGTGCCTGGGTGGCTCAGTCATTAGTGCCTGCCTTTGGCTCAGGTCATGACCCCGGGGTCCTGGAATCGAGTCCCACATGGGGCTCCCTGCTTGGGGGGGGGGGGGGGCTTCTCCCTTTCCCACTGTGTTCCCTCTCTTGCTATCTCTGTCAAGTAAATAAATAAAATCTTGGGGTGCCTGGGTAGCTCAGTGGGTTAGAGCCTCTGCCTTCAGCTCAAGTCATGATCCCAGAGTCCTGGGATTGAGCCCCGCATCAGGCTCTCTGTTCAGCACGGAGCCTGCTCCCCACCCCCCCGCCGCCTGCTTGTGATTTCTGTTAAATAAATAAAATCTTGGGATGCCTGGGTGGCTCAGTTGCTTAAGCGGCTGCCTTCAGCTCAGGTCATGATCCCAGGGTCCTGGGATCAAGTCCCACATGGGGCTCCTTGCTTGGTGGGGAGCCTGCTTCTCCCTCTGCCTCCTCTGCCCGCCTCTCTGTCTGCCTGTGCTCACTCAATCTCTCTCCGTCTCTGACAAATAAATAAATAAAATCTTTAATAAACAAATAAATAAATAAAAGCTTAAAATAAAATAAAATCTTTTAAAAATTAAATAAAATAATAAAATAAAATAAATCTTTTATTTTTTTTTTAAAGATTTTATTTATTAATTTGACAGAGAGAAATCACAAGTAGATGGAGAGGCAGCCAGAGAGAGAGAGAGGGAAGCAGGCTCTTTGCCGAGCAGAGAGCCCGATGCGGGACTCGATCCCAGGACTCTGAGATCATGACCTGAGCCGAAGGCAGCGGCTCAACCCACTGAGCCACCCAGGCGCCCTAAATCTTTTATTTTTTAAATAAAAATAGAATGGGGCGCCTCAGTGGCTCAGTGGGTTAAGCCTCTGCCTTAGGCTCAGGGTCCTGGGATCAATCCCTACATTGGGCTCCCAGCTCAGCAGGAAGACTGCTTCCCCCGTCTCTCTGCCTGCTTCTCTCCCTACTTGTGATCTCTTTCTGTCAAATAAATAAATAAAATCTTTTTTAAAAAAATACAATAAAGAGTTCTAAAATTTAGGATTTTAAGTTTAGTATATCCAATAACCTTTAATTTTTTTTTAAGATTTTACTTCTTTCTTCACTAGAGAGAGTGCAAAGAGTGAGCAAGCACACAAGTAGCAGGAAGAGGGAAAGGGAGAAGCAAACTCCCCACTGAGCAAGGAACTTCACACAGGGCTTGATCCCAGGACCCTGGGATCATAACCTAAGCCGAAGGCAGATGCTTAACTGACTCAACCACCCAGGCACCCCCAAACAGCTTTTTGTAGTGAAAACACAATGCCTTTCACCAACAGCAAAACTGCACAGCCAGCCTTTTAAGAGAAAAAAAAATCTGTATAGGAGGAAATAGCAAGGAATTCTGCAAATGTGATGCTATTCTCTAAGCTCCTAACAGAATTCTGGGAGATGCACAGAAATTTTTCTTTTTTTAAGATTTTACTTATTTGACAGAGAGACAGTGAGAGAGGGAACACAAGCAGGCAGAGTGGGAGAGGGAGAAGCAGGCTTCCCACTGAGCAGGGAGCCCCATGTGGGGCTGGATCAAACCCAAGCCCAAGGCAGACACTTACGAACTGAGCCACCCAGGCTCCCTTGTATTTTTAATTTTTAAGAAAAAATTATAATAAAGATCACGGGTCCTGAAAATTTCTAAGACTTTCATTTTTTCTAAAGCATATTTTATTTAGATGTTTTCCTAAACACCTTTCTGTTCATTATATATATATATATATATTTTTTTTTTAAGATTTATTTATTTATTTGACAGGCAGGGATCACAAGTAGGCAGAGAGGCAGACAGGGAGAGAGAGGAAGAAGCAGGCTCCCTGCTTAGCAGAGAGCCCGATGCGGAGCTCGATCCCAGGACCCTGAGATCATGACCTGAGCAGAGGCTTTAACTCACTGAGCCACCCAGGTGCCCATCATTATATATTTTTATCATTATATTTGGTTCTTTTTAGAGAAAGAGCACATGCCCGCTTGAGCACACAACTGAGGCTGAGGGAAAGGGAGAGAGAGAATCAAGCAGTTTCCGTGACTTAGTGGGAGCCTCTCACACGGCTTGATCTAACTAAACCCTGAGATCATAACCTGAGTGAAATCAAGAGTCAGATGCTTTAACCCACTGAGCCATCCAGGCACCCCCATTGTATTTCCAGTTATTTTTCATTTTTTGTACTTCCTACACAAAGTAATTAAACTCTGATTATTCCTCTAACGGAATTTTTTTTTAATTAAAAAAAAATTTTTTTATTTAATGGACAGAGAGAGAGCACAAGCAGGGGGAGTGGGGAGAGGGAGAAAGAGGGTCCCCACTGATCAGATGCGGGACTGGATCCCAGGATGCTGGGCCACCCACGTGCCCCCAGCAGAAAAAATTTTCTATCTTCCATCTTGTTCCCCATAGTTAAATAACTCTAGGTAAATGACAAAAATAAAAATCTATGTACACTCAAAATAATATTAACCACTAAGGGAACTCTATAGATAGCATCCCCCCCCCCCAAAAAAGCCACCTTTTCTTAAATCAAAAAACCACATGCTAAAGATATACAAGACAGACTGCTGTGCTCCTCACCTCTAACACCCATACTTCACTCCTCATACCTGATCACCTTATTCCCAAGATATCCAAAGGTACTTCTAAGTGTGTAACTCTATGGTCTGTCTCTCTGTTCCCTCCACTTAACAAGCACAACAAACCTGTCCTTTTAGGACAATGCTTCCCTAGTTGTGGTGCATAATAAGGGAAAAGTCAAAAAAGAAAACAGGATCAACAAGATTGTACTATTTCAAAAGCTCTGCTTTATAAAAACAGCTAAATTACTCAGGGATGTCATTAAATATTTAGACGATACAAGGGTTTTGGTTTTGTTTTGCTTTGTTTTGTTTAAAGAATGAGCGTAACTGGGTGTGCTCACAGTTCAGTGGAATGGTCCTCAAGATCTCTGGCTTACTACAAATTTTTCTATTCAAACTGCACCAAACTCTATACTATAGATCCAAATCATTTCATAACCATCACTGCCACCCTTCAAATTTAAAACATGTGTGGCTGTTAACGAAATGTCTGAGTAATGCTTTTTATAATTAGTGTACTTATATAGGGCAAATATAAGATCAGTCAGATGGTCCTATGTGGTGAATGACATTCAAGTTCTGTGGAATCTCAACTCTATTATCCCTCTCTCTGGTGTCCCTAGTTACTGGAACCAGTTTATACACTTTATTTAATCAGCCTCTTAGCATAATTTTACTATCTAACAGTAATTATGAATCTTATTATCTTGTTTTTTCAGACTGTTCATAATAACCTTACATCAATCGGTAGCTCTCACACATCCACACACTACCTTCCACCATACATGGATATATTCACTTATAATTAATTGTATTTATCTGTTGCTATATTATTGGTCAGAAATATAACCCCGTTTTAATAGTGCTCCCAAAACAAGACAGCTCTACAATGCATGTACCAAGAACACAATGAAATAAGATATAACTTGTTTTCATAAATAACTTTATTCTTTCCTTGCTGAAACTGTTCCTAGAACATTTGACCTTAATGCTTATAAGTTTCTTAAGATATACTTCTCCTAGTCCTCTTAATCTTATAAATATATGCAACATTTCTTAATTTAGGTCAAAGTTACTTCCATTTGCCAGATCACTGATTTTCTGATCTCATTATTTTGAAATATTAAAGATTTACTTTTATCTATTCCCTCTACATTTACTTCTAAATAGGACTTCCTACAAACGGAAATCTTTTGAATACAGGGATTTAGTTTAATTCCTCACTTTACAGATGATAAACCAAAACGAGTAAGGTGATTTTTTACACTTTGGCTACTAGGGAAAGACAAGTTTTAGTGTCAGCATTCTCTTTCTAAAATTCATTTTTACTAAGATTGAGGCCTTACATTTGCCAGAACCAAATAATACCAAGCCCCTTCAAGAACTCACTCAGTACTCTACTTAATAAACGAGCCTTTCCATCTTTTAGATACTATTTTTCCGCATAGCTAGCTAGGCATGAAATGTTTATTATGAATTAACAAATATGTTAAGTATAGGAAAATCTAATCAGCAAATGCAAATTTTTCCTACTTGTCACCATCTCCTAATGATTAGACTATTTTATCCAAAGAGATCATAATTCAAAAGTACTCTTAAGATTCTAGAGACTTAATTCACATAATTAGGGTTGTGGTCGGCTTACCTATAATTAAAATCTGCCATCTTTTTAAAAAAAAAAGAAAAAGTCTTGAGGTACTCATCAAGTAGAAGAGAGCTTAACAGCCACCTGTGAAGGAGCAATTTCCTCACCTCCAAAAAAAATTATTTCTAGAATTTAGAAGGAAACTATCAGCACAGTCACAATTATGAAGAGAGACTGTTAAGTGAAAACACTCAATAAATAAAACGTGCTTTTATTAATTCACTAACTTTTCACATTTCCAACTAAAACAAATACAAGCTTAAGACTCATCAATCCCCTATCACATCAAATTTACAAAACAAATGCACAGGGTTTACAAAAATGCACAAGATTGAATAAACAGCAGGATCCAAATGTGGGGAAATAAATTAAAAAGACTGAATAGTAATATAACAAAACATTAACAAATATAGCTGAAGGGTGAAATAAGTGATTTCTTATTTTCTTCTTTATACGTTCCTTTAATTTTTCAAAATTTCCCAGTTTACATTTATTACTTTCATAATCAGAGAAAAAAAACCCTCATTTAAAAAAACAAACCGTACATCATATAAAAAAGGTTCATTTGGGAAGGTTCTCCATATTATACAAGTAAAACTGACATGATTCACCATTAAAGATAATATCTCCACACTTTCTCAGTTTTCAATACTAACATGCTGCTGTTTTATGTCCTATTACTTTTCCACTGCATCGCCTAATGTTTCATTTCTACATACATTCACGCTTTTCCTTTTTTTCATACGACACAATGAAAGTCTCACTGAGCACTTAAATCCTACCTCTAAACCCCGTTATGAAAAATTAGGGGGAAAAACAGATGCTTTTACCTACTAATTACAACTTCGTGAACCCACCATCACTTTAACTACGGAAAAGTCAAGGCCGGGTAAACTACACGTCCCACCATGCATTGCTGCCTTGTTCAGAGTAGATCTCTACGGAAACTGAAAAAAAAAAAAATCTACAAGTCCCACCTGTTACTTCGTTTCTAAACACCTCCTGCACTTTCAGCTTCAACAGCAAACAAAAACAAGAGCCTCGTGACCTCACGTTGGATCTGGGAGCCCAGACGAGCAGGGGACCCGGGGTCAGGCGGCATGTCTGCTATAGCGGGTAAATTCTACCAAGATCCAGCGCTCCTCTCTTCTTTCCGGGGCTGGGTGCACGCACAAGCCTTCTCCTATCTGCATCCAATGGGGGCTCTTCAGCCGCACAAGGGAGAAGAACCGGTTACTGTGCAAGCACAACAGACTTCCCCATGCCGGGGCGGGAGCTACCACAGAGTGGAGGTGAGAGCGACGTGACCCCGAAAGGCAGCTTCAAAACACCAAGGGGACTCGTTGCAGACGCAGGGAGAAGCCACAGCCCCGCGGCGACCCTCTTCCGCTGGGCGCCTCCATTCCCACAGGGATCACAACCCCGACACTAACCGCCGCCCTCTCCGCGCGGTTTTGTGCCCCCTTCAGCCGGGTCGCCGGGCCAATGACCTCCCTTCCCCTGCGACCGGCAGGCGGCGAGGAAACAAAATTCTCCCGGGCTTCCCCTTCGCTCCCTCCCCCTTACCGTCTTGGCGGCCTCCGCCCAGGTCCTGCCCTTCTTCCTACGGCCCTTTTCCCTCATGTCGGGTCTTGAACTGACTGGGAGGCTCCCGTGTCCGGGCTCCGGCCGCCCTCCCTGCCTGCTCTGCCCTGCGATGCTTTTCCCGCGGTGCCGGGAAAGGTGGGAGAAAGGGGAAGTCAGGCCGGAGGAGCACCCAAGCAGAGGAAGCGACGGGGTGGTGCGCGGGGGGGCGGGGGGGGTCTATGGGGCGGCCGGTCCTCCTGCTGCCGTTGCCACTGCTACCGCCGCTGCCATATTGGGTCCTTACTGTACGGGCAGCCGCTACGGTCACGTGACCGCTCCCGCGCGGCCGTCACTACTGTACGCAGCCGGCCGCGCGAACGTGCGCGCGCGCGCCCCCGCCTCCCGCGCTGGCCTGCAGAGCGAACGAGCCGGCGGTCCGCAGCGTCTCCTCCCTCCCCCGCCCTTCCGCTCGCCGCCTATCCTTTGGAGCATGCGCGGGAGGGAGGGCCGACGCTGATGTGCGTCGGCCTTCCAGCGCTCACGCCTACAGTGAAAATCCGCCTGCGGAAGCGGAACTTGATCCATCCCGGAAGGCTTAGTGAGCGTATGCTGACCGCGTGCTGCACGCCGCGGTGGGTTTAGAACATTGGAAGAGCCGGACTTTTACCTCAAAGGACGATCTTCCTGGCTGTCACTTTCAATAAGCCTCCTACTTGTGTTTTTTTCTTTGTCCATGTTCATTTTTACAAAGGTTATGTTTTTGACGATTTGCAACAGTTCTCGTCTGCTTACTATCCCCTTTCGATAGATGAGAGATGAGTTTGAGTGACGTACGAAGCTCATCTGTCCAGGACGCGGAGAAACCAAGAATCAGTTCCAGCTCGGAGCCCTTTTTCCAGCTCCTACAATGTCTCTGACACTTAGATGATTCCCCTCGCGCCCCCTCCACTTTTTTTTAAAGGCCACAAGTAACATCCGGGCTTTTTCAAGTGAAGAGTCTCATCAAGGACCCAAATGGTGTCTTTTTTGTCTGGGTGACCTCAGTCACTGGCACAATGCCTGTAAATATCAGGAAACGAATAAATATTTGCTTAACGATTCATCTAGGTCTGTGGTCGGAAATCTTTATTTGTAGAGTCAATAGCATCCTGAAGAATCCAGAATGTGGCATCTTCCAGCGTATTATCCATGTTTTTATACTTTGCAAAGTAAAACGAACTCGTGTACTAACACCTCCTTTTCTCCAAAATACATCTGCTTCCAGAAATTGTTTCCGGTCTAGTTTAGTAAAAGGCGAAAGATGTATGACATCTGAAGAGAAACCAGAGTAAATCTAGCTCTCTACTCTATTTTAAAATAGGACTGAGAGGCTGTTTCTTGGAAGGAAAGAATGGTGAGAGCAATCGTTAACTTGGAATCCATGGTTTGGTGTCAGAAGTTCATGGACCCCCTAAATCTATGAACAATATTTTTGTGTGTAATTGTGCATTTTTGGGAAAAGAGGATTCGGAGGCTCCTGGCTAGCTCAGTTGGTAGAGTGTGTAACTCTTCATGTCGGCTCTGACTTCTCGCCCTACAATGGTCATGGAGCCTACTTTTTATTTTTATTTTTTAAATAATTTATTTATTCATTTGAGACTGTGAGAGCAGAAATACAAGCAGGGAGATTGGAAAACGGAGAAGCAGACTTCCTGCTGAGCAGGGAGCCCGATGAGGGACTCCAATCCATACCCTGGGATCATGACCCCATCCCAAGGGAGATGCCCAACGACTGAGCCACTCAGGTGCCCCTGGAGACTACTTTAAATAAATAAATTAGGGGCTCCTGGGTGGCTCAGTTGGTTAAGCAACTGCCCTCAGCTCAGGTTATGATCCTAGAGTACTGGATCAAGTCCTTCCCTGCTTAGCAAGTAGCCTGCTAGTCCCTCCCCTTCTCCTGCTGTCTGTCTCTCTCTCTCAAATAAATAAATAAAAATATATATTTTTTAAATTTCGGGACACCTAGGTGGCTCGTCGTTAAGCGTCTGCCTTCAGCTCAGGGCATGATCCCCTCGTCTTGGGATGGAGCCCCACATTGGGCTCCCTGCTCCGCAGAGAGCCTGCTTCTCCCTCTCCCTCTGCACACTGCTCTGCCTACTCGTACTGTCTCTCTGTGAAATAAATATATTTAAAAAAAAAAAAAAACTGGGGGGCACCTGGGTGGCTCAGTGGGTTAAGCCTCTGTCTTGGGCTCAGGTCATGGTCTCAGGGTCCCGAGATCCAGCCTTGCATCTGCATCTGGCTCTCTGCTCAGCAGGGAGCCTATTTCCTACTCTCTGCCTGTCTCTCTGCCTACTTGTGATCTCTCTCTCTGTCAAATAAATAAATATAATCTTTTTTTAAAAAATTCTTTTTTTCAAAGGGAGCTGTAATACCAAAATAAAAGTCTTATTTATTAGACAGAGAGAGACACAGTGAGAGAGGGAACACAAGCAGGGGAAGTGAGAGAGGGAGAAGCAGGCTTCCCACCAAGCAGGGGGCTCAATCCCAGGACTATGGGATCATGACCCAAGCCAAAGGCAGACACTTAAGTATTGAGCCACCCACATGCCCCAAAAGACCCAAAACAGTCTTAATGGGAGTTTGAGAAGCCATCTAGATATGCGCGTATAGTTCTCCTTCCGGCACTGATTAAACAGCTCCATAACAGTAATTGAGATGGGTTTATTTTCACAAATCCTTTTAGGAACTCATAGCATTATCCATAGCACTCAAGATACGTACCATCTCCCTCTAAACCGTAAGTCTAGGGGCACCTGGCTGGTTCAGTCAGTAGAGCAATAGAACATGCAACTCTTGGGATCGTGAGTTGAGCCCTACCTCAGATGTAGCAATTACTTAAAAATAAAGTCTTGGGGGACACCTGGGTGTCTCAGTCAATTAAGTGTCTGCTTTTTGCTCAGGTCATGATCCCAGGGTCCTGGGATTGAGTCCCACACTGGGCTTTTTGAAAAGCAGGAAGCCTACTTGTCCCTCTGCCTGCTGTTCCCCCTGCTTGTCTTCTATCTCTCTTTCTCCAACAAATAAATGAAGTCTTTATTAAATAAATAGACAAATAAATAAAATCTTTATAAATAAATAAAGTAAGTAAGTCTTTGGGGTTGAGATGCCTGGGTGGCCCAGTTGAGTTGAGCATCTGACTTCAGCTTGGGTCATGAGTCCAAAGTCCTAAGATCAAGCACGGCATTGGGCTCCCTACTCAGCAGAAGTCTGCTCCTTCCTCTGCCACTCACCCCACCTGCACTCTTTCTCTAATAAATAAATAAAATCTTAAAAAAAAAAAAAAAGTCTTGGGCACCTGGGTGGCTCAGTTGGTTAGGCTTTGGTTCAGGTCATGATCCTGGAGGCCTGGGATTGAGTTCCACATTGGGCTCCCAACTCATCGGGGAGTCTGCTTCACCCTCTGACCCTCTCCCCTCTCATGCTCTCTCTCACTATCTCTCTCTCAAATAAATAAATAAAATCTTAAAAAAAAAAAATCTGGGGCGCCTGGGTGGCTCGGTGGGTTGAGCCGCTGCCTTCGGCTCAGGTCGTGGTCTCGGGGTCCCGAGATCGAGTCCCACATCGGGCTCTCTCTGGGATCCTGCTTCCTCCTCTCTCTCTCTGCCTCTCTGCCCACTTGTGATTTCTCTCTGTCAAATAAATAAATAAAATCTTTAAAAAAAAAAAAAAAATCTTTGGGTCACCTGGGAGGCTCAGTTGGTTAAGCACTGGACCCTTGATCTCAGCTCAGGTCTTGATCTCAGGGTTGTGAGTTCAAGCCCTACATTGGGTTCCACAAGGGACATGGAGCCTGCCTAAAAAATAATAATAATAATAATAATTCTTGGGGTGCCTGGGTTGCTCAAATGGTTAGGCACCTCCCTTCAGCTCAGGTCATGATCCCTAGGTCCTGGGATCAAGCCCCACATCAGGCTCCCTGCTGATCAGGGAGCCTGCTTCTCCCTCTCCCACTCCTTGGGGTTGTGTTCCCTCTCTCATGGGGTCTCTTTCCATCAAATAAATAAATAAAACCTTTAAAAATATAAAAATAAAAATCTTGGGCATGTGGGTAGCTCAGTCGGTTAAATGTCTGACTCTTGGTTTCAGCTCAGTTCATAATCTCAGAATCATGAGATGATCCTCACATCAGGCCCTGAGCTCAGCAGGGAATCTGGTTGAGATTCTCTCTCTCTCCCTCTCTCTCTACCCCTCCCCCCACTTGCACTCACTCTTTCTCACTCTCAAAATAAATTAATATTTTTTTGTTTCTTTTTTATTTTTTAGATATTTATTTATTTGAGAGCAAGCATGAGAGAGAGAGAGAGCATACGAACTGGGAAGGGGGCAGATGGAGCTTGAGAAGGAGACTCCCTGCAGAGCAGGGAGTCTGACAAGGGGGGGGGTCTCAGTCCCAGAACCCCAGGATCATGACCCGAGCCAAAGGCAGACACTTAGCCAACTGAGCCACCCAGGTGCCCCTCAAAATAAATAAATCTTTAAAATATATATTTATTATAGATAGATAAATAGAAATACTTTGCCTCCTTACATGTCTAAATAGATAATATATATACACAGAAATAGTAGACTGTGGATATAGATAATAGATTCATAGATACATAAATAGAGTAGATAGAGACATCTCCTTGTTGACCAGGCCAGCGTCCAAATGGGCAGTATCTGCTGGAGCACCTGTGTTGGAAAATAGCTTCCATCATGATGGTCATGGGCCACATGCCAGGCCCATCAGGGATAGAGATGATATTTTCAACATCTTTTATGAGGCAGGCATTGTCAGAAATATTGCTAGATCAATTTTGTAAAGAAGCAACTTTTTCATGAAGCTGTTACTAGAAATCTAATCATCATTAAGATTGTTAAGAAAGATGACACTAGTTTTTGCACATCTGTAAGAAATCATTATTGGCCAAGAAATTTGAGTTTCTGGCTTGCCACAGGGTGGAATGAGGGAGGAGTCACTCTGGTTTCACTTCCATGTGCACAAAAGCAAGAAGTCAAGACTAGCAATTCTCAAGGCCTGTTCCTCAGGTGTTCACAGTTACAGCCATGGACCCCTACTCTCCCACCCTCTCTACCCTCAGGGCCTGGATTTCTTTTCTTTCTTTTTTTTTTTAAGATTTTATTTATTTATTTGACAGACAGAGATCACAAGTAGGCAGAGAGGCAGGCAGAGAAAGAAGAGGAAGCAGGCTCCCTGCTGAGCAGAGAGCCCAATGCGGGGCTCGATCCCAGGACCCTGGGATCATGACCTGAGCTGAAGACAGAGGCTTTAACCCACTGAGCCACCCAGGCGCCCCAGGGCCTGGATTTCTGATTGTCTTTTCAAAGCAGACTAGGATGTTATTATAAATTGAACAGAATCCTGGACATTGAGCCCCTAGTTCGCACAGCTCCATCATAGAGCTAAGTCTGTCTGACACAAAGACCATTTCCTACACAGTTTTCCCAGTACCATTTATTAAAGAAACTATCCTTTCCCCAGCATATATTTTTGGCTTCTTTGTCATAAATTAGTCTGTTATACATGTGTGGGTGTCTTTCTGGGCTCTATATTAGGTTCTGTTGACCTATATGTCTTACATATCAATACCATACTGTTTTACTACTCTAGCTTTGTAATAGAGCTTGAAATCAAGAGTGTGATGCCTCCAGCTTTGTTCTTCTTTATCAAGATTGCTTTATTTAGGGCCCTTTGTGGTTTCATACAAATTTTAGAATTGTTTTCCATATTTCTGTGAAAAATGCCACTGGCATTTTTTTTTAAGATTTTATTTATTTATTTGACAGAGAGAAGTCACAAGTAGGCAGAGAGGCAGGCAGAGAGAGAGGGGGAAGCAGGCTCCCTGCTGAGCAGAGAGCCCGATGCGGGACTCGATCCCAGGACCCTGAGATCATGACCTGAGCCTTAGGCAGCGGCTTAACCCACTGAGCCACCCAGGCGCCCCGCCATTGGCATTTTGATAGAGTTTGTATTCAGTCTAGATAGCTTTGGGTAGTATGGACATTTGTTTTATTTTATTTTTTAAAAAGATTTTATTTAGGGGCGCCACTGAGCCACCAAGGCACCCCTTCTTAAGTCTTTTTCATCAGAGTCCTATAATTTTCAATGTTCAGATCTTTCACCTCATTGCTTAGATTTATTTCCAAGTATCTTATTCTTTTTGATGCTATTATGAGTGGTATTGTTTTCTTAATTTCCCTTTCAGATAGGTCATTGTTGTTATGTAGAAACACAACTGATGGGGCATCTGTGTGGCTCAGTGGGTTAAAGCCTCATCCCTTTGGCTCAGGTCATGATCCCAGGGTCCTGGGTTTGAGCAGGGAGCAGCAGGGAACCTGCTTCCCCCACCTCTCTCTGCCTACTTGTGATCTCTGTTGGTCAAATAAATAAATAAAATCTTAAAAAATAAAACACACAAATAAGTTTTCTATATTGGTTTTTTTCTGTTTTTTAAAGATTTGTTTATTTATTTGAGAGAGAGAGCGCAAGCAGACAGAGAGGGAGAAACAAGCTCCACAATGACAGGGAGCCTGACTCTGGGCTTGATCCTAGGAACCTGGGACATGACCTGAGCCGAAGGCAGAACTCTTAACCAACTGAGCCACCCAGGTGCCCCATCTATATTGGGTTTGTATGCTGCAAAATACTAACTCATTTATTAGTTCTAACAGTTTTTTGGTGGGATCTTTAGGGTTTTCCACATATAATAAGACATCTGCAAATAGAGACAATTTTACTTCTTCCCTTCCATTTTACTTACCTGTTATTTCTTTTTCTTCCTAATTTCTCTGGCTAGGACTTCCAGTACTATGTTGAATGAAAGTGGCAAGAGTGGACATCCTTGGGGTGCCTGGGTGGCTCAATGGGTTAACTCTCTGCCTTCGGCTCAGGTCATGATCCCAGGGTCCTGGGATGGAGCCTGACATCAGGCTCTCTGCTCAACGGGGAGTCTGTTTCCTCTATTCTCTCTGCCTGCCTCTCTGCCTACTTTTGATCTCTGTCAAATAAATTAAAAAAAAAAAAAAAAAAAAAAGAGTGGACATCCTTGGGGCACCTGGCTTGCTCAGTTAATGCATATGGTTCTTGATCCAAGGTCATGAGTTTGTGCCCCACATTGGGTATAAAGATTACTTGGAATGGGGAGAGAGTAAATTAAATTAAAAGAGAGAGAGAGCATCTTTGTCTTATTCCTGACCTTAGAGGAAAAGGTTTCAACTTTTCACCATTGACTATGATGTTTGCTGTGGGTTTGTCAGATATGGTCTTTATTATGTTAAGTTATAGTCTCTGTACACCTAGTTTATTGACAGTTTTTATCATGAAAAAAATGTTGATTTTTGCCAAATTTTTTGCATCTATTGAGATGATCATATGATTTTTATTTTTCATTTTGTTAATGTGGTATATCACATTGATTTGCAGCTATTGAACATCCCTGGAATAAATCTCAATTAATCAAGGTGTATGACCCTTTTAATGTACTGTGGAATTTGGTTTGTTCATTTTTTGAGTCCTCTCTCTCTCTTTTGATGAGTATGGTTAGAAGTTTATCAATTTTATTGATTTTTCAAAGAGTCAGCTCTTGATTTCATTGTTCTATGGTTTGCTCATTTTTTGCTTAAGGATTTTTCTACCCATGTTCATCAGGGACATTAGCTTGTAATTTTCTCTTCTTGTAGTATCCTTATCTGGTTTGGTATCAGAGTAATACTAGCCTCATAAAGTGAGTTTGGAAGTGTTTCTTCTCTATTTGAGATCTTGAGAAGAATTGGTGTTAATTTTTCCCAATGTTTGGTAGAATTCACCAGTTAACCCAGCTAGTCTTGGACTTTTCTTTGTTGGGAGGTTGTTCATTTTTTAAGATTTTTATTTATTTACTCGACAGAGAGAGAGCACAACAGTGGAGGTGGGGGGAGCATCAGGCAGAGGGAGAGGGAGAAGCAGGCTTCCCACTGAGCAGAGAGCCTGATGCAGGGCTTGATCCTGGGATCCTGAGATCATGATCTGAGCTGAAGGCAGAGGTTTAACCCACTGAGCCACCCAGTAACCCTATAAGTCTTGATATATTATATTTCCATTTTAATTTGTCTCAAAGACTGTTTTTTCTTTCTCTTCTGATTTCTTTGACCCACTGATTCTTCAGGATCCTGTTGTTTGATTTCTGCATACTTGTGAAGCTTCCAGTTTTCTTCTTGTAACTGATTTCTAGTTTCATACCATTGTGGTCGGAAAAGATGCTTGATAAGGCTTTAATCTTCTTAAATCTATTAAGACTCGTTTTGTGGGGCGTTTGGGTGGCTCAGTGGGTTAGGTCTCTGCCTATGGCTCAGGTCAGGATCCCAGCGTCCTGGGATTGAGCCCCGCATGCAGCTCTCTGCTCAGCGGGGAGCCTGCTTCCTCCTCTCTCTCTGCCTGCCTCTATCTACATGTGATCTCTGTCTGTCTAATAAATAAATAAAATCTTTTAAAATAAATAATTAAATAAATAAATGAAGACTCATTTTGTGACCTAACATACGATCTATCCTGGAGAATGTTCCATGTGCCCTTGAGAAGAGTATATTCTGCTACTTTTGGAGGAAATGTTCTGTGCATGTCTGTTAAGTCCATCTGGTCTAGCTCGTCATTTAAGTCCAATGTTTCCTAATTGATTTTTTGTCTGGATGATCTATCCTTTGTTGCAAGTGGGATATTGAAGTTCCCTCCTATTGTATTGCTGTCCATTTCTCCCTTCAGTGTTAATGATTGCTCTATATATTTAGGTGCTTCCATGGTGAGTGGTAAATATTTACAAATGTTATAGCCTTTTGATGAATTGATCCTTTTACAATTATAGAGGGATTCTACCTGTTTCTTGTTACAGGCTTTGGCTTAAAGTCTTTTCTTTTCTTTCTTTCTTTTTTTTTTTTTTTTTGAAGATTTTATTTATTTATTCATGAAAGAGAGAGAGATAGGCCGAGGTTGAGGGAGAAGCAGGCTCCTGCGGAGCATGGAGCCCGATGTGGGATTTGATCCCAGGACTGTGGGATCACGACCCAAGCCGAAGGCAGCCACTGAACCAACTGAGTCACCCAGGCGCTGCCTAAAGTCTATTTTGGGTGATGTAAATATAGCTTACCTCTAGTTCCTTTGGTTTCCATTTGCATGCAATATCTTTTCCCATCCTTTACTTTCAGTCTATCTGTGCCCTTAAAGCCCCAGGCAGGGCTCGATCCCAGGACCCTGAGATCATGACCAGACCTGAAGGCAGAGGCTTAACCCACTGAGCCACCCAGGCGCCCCGAAAAACCCATTTTTAAAGCTATTTCTGTCCCTATGTTAAGAGATACCCAGGTACTCGTTGTATTTTGTTTTACGTTTCAGTTTGGTAAATTAGGTAAATAATGCATTATTTGTATCATTGTATCAGAATGCATTACAATGAACTTAAATAGATACCCCAGTTTGGTAGAATTTATCCAACTCTGTCTAATGACCATGCAAAGAGAATATTTTTTTTAAGAGACTTCTTCTGTAGTTTCACAGATAGCTAGGCCAACATTGCTTCCGGAGGGAAATAGATTGAGCAATTGTTGTAAAAATGCAATATGAGGGGCACCTAGGTGGCTCAGTGGTTTAAAGCCTTTGCTTTCAGCTCAGGTCATGATCTCGGGATCCTGGGATGGAGCAAGGCATTGGGCTCTCTGCTCAGCAGGGGGCCTGCCTCCCCCCCTCTCTCTGCCTGCCTCTCTGCCTACTTGTGATCTCTGTCTGTCAAATAAATAAATAAAATCTTAAAAAAAAATGCAATATGGGATAAACAGCATTGTATGAATGTGCCAGAAAACAAGGCTGCTGTTAGCTCTGCTCTCATCAAGTCTGCCCTCACCACAGACTTCAGCTTTAAAAAGTGGGCCATCTCAAACACGCTTGCTGTGTCTTAGGTCAGGACCAGGAGGAAGGCTGTAGGAGGATCCTGTTCAAAGTCCTCACCTCTGGGGGCGCCTGGGTGGCTCAGTGGGTTGAGCCGCTGCCTTCAGCTCAGGTCACGATCTCAGGGTCCTGGGATCCAGTCCCACGGCTGGCTCTCTGCTCAGCGGGGAGCCTGCTTCCTCCTCTCTCTCTGCCTGCCTCTCTGTCTACTTGTGATCTCTCTGTCAAATAAATAAATAAAATCTTTAAAAAAAAACAAAACAAAACAAAACAAAGTCCTCACCTCTGCCCCTATAGCAGTCGATAACAGTCACTGCTTAGAGGCAGAGGTGCTATGAGGACTATTGAGTCTGAATGATATTATACGTGTCTAGAAGCACCTAGAACAGTGTCTGGTACATTGGAAGCTATCCATAACTGTTAGCTATTGTATCTTATGTGTCATATATGACCAGAAAAAAAGGACAAAAGCAGACCTTCTCAACTCTTCTTCCCTCCTGCAAAACTTATAAATAACGAGCTAGTCCCATTTCTCTACTAAGCAGCAAGATTTAGCTTACTTGCTCACAAGGCCCGCAAGAGCCTAGAGGAAAGGAATAGATCTGGCAATCTATATAGGAGGATACAAAGACTGAGAAACTTCTCAAGAAACATTTTTGTTTTTTAAGATTTTATTTATTTATTTGACAGAGAGAGAGAGAGATCACAAGTAGGCAGGGAGGCAGGCAGAGAGAGGAGAAAGCAGGCTTTCCGTGGAGCAGAGAGCCCGATTTGGGGCTCGATCCCAGGACCCTGGGATCATGACCTGAGCCGAAGGCAGAGGCTTTAACCCACTGAGCCACCCAGGCGCCCCTCAAGAAACATTTTTTAGGGGCACCTGGGTGGCTCCATTGGTTGAGTTTCCAACTCTTGATTTCAGTTCAGGTCATGATCTCCGAGTCTGAGATTGAACTCCAAGTTGGGCTCCCTGCTCAGCACAGAGTCTGCTTGTCCCTCTCTGTCCCTCTCTGCCCCTCCACGTGCACTCTCTATCTATCTAAAATAATAAGTAAAATCTTCTTTAAAAAAAATTTTTAGAGGCACCTGGGTGGCTCAGTGGGTTAAGTCTCTGCCTTCAGCTCAGGTCATGATCTCAGGGTCCTGGGATCGAGCCCCACATCTGGGCTCTCTGCTCAGCAGGGAGCCTGCTTCCCCCCCACCTCTGCCTGCCTCTCTGCCTTATGATCTCTCTCTATCTCTGTGTCAAATAAATAAATAAAATTTAACATTGTTTTAGGGACAGTTTCTGCTGACTAGTAATATAATCTTGATACTCAATCCAATTCAATTAAGCAGGTTAATTTGGGGTACCTGGCTGGCTCAGCAATTAAGCATCTGAGTTCGGCTCAGGTCATGGTCCCACAGTCCTGGGATCGAGCCCCACATGGGGCTCCCCACTCAGCGGGAAGCCTGCTTCTCCCTCTCCCACTCCCCCTGCTTGTATTCCCTCTCTTGCTGTGTCTCTCTCAAATAAAAAAAAAATCTTAAAAAAAAAATTAATATATTTCATTCATGAGCCAAACACTGAGGACCAGAAATGAATGCAACACTGCAAAGCAGTGTGGTCAGGGCCTGAGTCTGTCATGTTTATTATATTTGCAGTGCCCAGAATAGCACCTTGTAACAGGAAGTGCTCAATACATTTTTATTGAATGAATAAGTAGATACAGGAATAAATAAACAAGACACAGTCTTTACTCTCAAATAACTCATATTAAAATATGAAAGACCAGGACCCCAGGATCATGACCTGAGTTGAAGGCAGCAGCTTAACCCACTGAGCCACCCAGGAGCCCCGAGTCCTCATTTTCTTTTCCTATCTTTTTTTTAAGTGAGCTCTATGTCGCATGTGGGGCTCGAACTCACTACCCGAGATCACTACCGAGGAATTGCATGCTCTCCTGACTGAGCCAGCCAGATGCCCCAAAAGGGTCCTCATTTTCTCTCCTTCACCTTTTATTAGTAATTTTGAGGATCAATGAAGTGTCAACACAAGGTTCCCATTTTCTGCAAAGAACTAAAAAGGCAGTTTCCTGAGAATGTAGGCTGACATGTAAACCAGACTTAGAGATGAAAGGTCCCCACAGAAACAATCTTAGTCCAGGTTCTTGAAAGCGCAAATCTCAATGCTACTGACAGGCATGGACCTGCTCACTTCATGGGTATGGGAGCCCAACTTTGACTGCGCGGGACTGCAGGTGGTCCAAGGCTCAGAGATGCAGGAAGCAGGAAGGAAGGCAGAGGAATTGGAGGCCAGCCAGGAACAAGCTAGGAATAGCCAGGATGTGCTGCTCCTTAGTTACCGTGGGTTTTGTCCAGCCAGATGTCCTCAGCATCTCCTTGGTTTTCTGCCTGAGGAATTCGACTATTCATTCTGAAGTTATCTCACATGCTGTCCACACTCACAAATGCTCCTTCGAGGCCAAATACATCTTCAAATCTTCATTCTAACGAGAGACTGTTTACATAGATGTGGATACAGCCTGGACCCAAGTAGATTTAGGTTCGAGTCCCAACTTTGTCATTTATCCAAGGGAACATAAGCACTTTATTTAGAATCTCTAATCTTTACCTTCCTCGTCTGCCAAAAAGTTCAGATAGTTTACTCAATAAAGATTCACTTTTGGGTGGCTCAGTGGGTTAAGCCTCTGTCTTCTAGTCAGGTCATGATCTCAGGGTCTTTGCTCAGCCGGGAGCTTGCTTCTCCCTCTCTCTCTGCCAGCCTCCTCTCTGCCTACTTGTGATTCCTCTCTCTGTCAAATAAATACAATCTTAAAAAAAATTCATTTTTGAATTCCTATTATGTGACAGGCTCCCATTTGGATATTGAGAGAACAGAAGAAAACCACGTAAGGAAGCATAATTCCTGTGAAGACCAGGGAGAAATAAATAGATAAGACTTTAGTACTAGATGTTGATAAAAGCTTGGAAGACAATCCACCCCAAGCGGATTTGCAATACAGTGACTTGCAATACAGTGACTGAATTGGAGCATCTTTGGATTACAAAGAAAGGCTCTCTGAGAATTTGACATTTGATCTGAGAAGGAAGAGGAAAAAGACAAGAAGGAACTAGCCCTGTGAAAATTAGGGTGTGGAGCATTCCAATTAGAGGGAAAGAGAATTTTAAAAGCCCCGAGGCCTAAGAAGAGTTTGGTGTGTCCTTGGAATATAAAGAAGACCTAGTGGAAAGTGAGGTGGAGAGAGAGGTCTGGGAAGAGGTGGGCGAGGTAGGCAGGGCTGAGGAAGTGGAGGAGGATGTGAGAGCTTTGAGAAGAGCCATGAATGCGTGAAATACTTGTTCGGGAGAATGGGGGAGAGAACATACTGGAGAAGTGTAGTAGGGTTGCCTGGCAGCACTGAGACTCCTTTTGCGGTGTGTGGTCATGAATTTCAACTAGAACTAGTTGGCATAGTGGATGTTGCTCTGAGGATAAGATCAAGTGAATGGAAGTTTCTGACACGTGATAGATGTTCCGAAAAGCTCACTAGCTATTCTGAGGGAGAAAATATTAAGATGAAGGAAACTAAACCAACTCATGTATGTTTTGCCACCATTTGCAATGCAGAGGGAGTGGAAAATGATATGCTATGGATTCTGATACTTGGGTTCAGGCTGAATTTCCCTTCTAAAGGGAGTTTTTTTGCATTTGGATATCTCAGATGTGCGTGGTTTTGCAAACCCGCTGCAAAATGCTGTGATTTTTTGCTCTTGCGGTCTTAATAAACTGGAAGTAGATTTCTTTCATCCGTCTCTTGTAGAACCACTTCCTTATATTCCAAGTACGGGAACACAGCTCATGTCAGTATATGCACAAAATTTGCTTTGCTTCATCTTTTTTTGCACGTTCAGACAAAAGAAAGATTTCTTCTCGTAACTTTCCAAGATGTTTTGAAATGTTAATTCACAACATTTGATAACCTGGGAACAATTGAGCAACCTTGGATACCGCATCTATTGCAAACTTAAATAGAATCTCCCCAGCAATGGCAGACATGGAGAAAAATCACACCTGAGATGTTATGTAATTTCACCTCACGGATGAGATCTTTTTTGACACATCCCTTTTTAAAACTCCTTAAGGTTTGGATGTCCTGATATGGGAAAAGCTGATATGGGTGCATTAGATTTGAAGGACAGGACATGGAGTTGGTGGGGACCTCAAGGACAGAGGCTGAAAGACAGGGAGGTGCCAAGAGGTGAGAAGGATGGGCGGTTTGCAGGAGGTTAGTGAGGAGTCCAGTCCGGTAGGGAAAGGGGGCTTGCTCACTAGGAAGCAGAGAGTGATGGAGAGGAATCTGAGAGCAGGCAAAACGTGGGATTCTAGGCCTGCAGGCTGAGAACAGGCTGGAGAACTGCGGCTCTTAGAGAAGTTGGAAAGAATGAAGGAGACCCCTCCAACCTCCGTTTTGGACAGCCCCCACCTTTGTGTGCTGCAAACTCTTCCCCTACGTGGTGGTGTCTCCCACAGGTATTATCCTGTCTGAGGTCTGCAGTTCGTCAAAGAAACATCCTCCTCTCCACCTTCTCCCCCACGCCCCATGCAAGTTGGAGAAAAAGAGCATCCGAGGTTGTAGGAAATGCAGCTGGTCTCCGTCACATCCGCCCAATACTCAGTGTTCTCCGTATATGCTGACAGCTCCTTCCTGCGAACATCTGGGATTCCCTGCCTGAGAGTTTTCCCAAAATCACTGGTGCACGCTTGGCTCATGAGTAGGGCAAATGAGGAAAGGTAGGGTTTTGATGTCCCCAGAGCCACCATCAAACAATGATTGACTGGAGTTCAAGTAGAAATACATTACTGTTACATATTGCTGTGTAATAAACCACTCCAAAACTGGTGGCTTAAGACAATGATTTGGTATTTCTCATGGTTCTGTGGGTGGACTGAATGGTTCCTCTTTCAGTTTTGCCTGGGCTCGCTTACACAGAGGCATTCAACTGTGGTCAGCTGGGCAGAAAGGTGGCCTTACTTACATGTCTCGCGATTTGCTTTGGCTGTTGACTTGGAACACTTTGGTATTCCTCCACATGGCCTTTCTTCTTTACCGGGCTAGACCAGATTCCTCAAACATCTCAGCATTCAGGAGGGCAGAGGCAGAAGCTGCCAGACACCTGGAGATCTAGGCTGTGTCTCAGGCACAGTATCACTTCTGTCATTTTTATTGGTCAAAGCCTGTCACAAGATCATCCCAGATTCAAGGGCAATGGCTCATAGACAAGGGTGCACCTAGGAAACAGAAAGAGGAAAGATGGGCAGACAATAGGGGTATTGCTTAATTTACATAACAAAAGATCAAGAATGAATGTGAAAGAGAGGCATTCCACCTAGGGTGAGGCCCCCCTCCCCTCACCAGTCACCCTCCTGTATAATCCCCTCCTCTCAAGAACCCATACCTTGTTTCTAGCCCAGAGAGTATAGTAAAGGTGATGGGATGGTCACTTCCTTAATTGGGTTATGTTATGAAAGACACCATCTTAGCCGACTGCCCTGCAAAATCTTCCTGCTGGCCTTGAATGAGGAAGCTGCTAGAAGGTGAAGTGCCTGGAAGAGCTAGGGCCATGATCAAGAGCTCTTGCTTTGTTTGGGCCATGGTCAAGAGCACTTGCTTTGTCCTACAACCGCAAGAAACTGAATTGCATCAGCAAGGACTTCACCTTGAAAGAGTGTTCTGAACTCCAGGAAGGAACTCTCCAGAAAGGAAATAGTCTGCCTGACACTTCCATTCCAGCCTGTGAGACTTCAAATGGAGGACCCAGCAAAGCCACTTGTAGACTTCTGACCCATGGAAACTGTGACTAAAATGGGGTGTGTTCTAAACTGCTATGTTTGTGGTCATTTGGTAGGCAGCAACATAAAATGGATACGAGGGAGTAGAAAGCCGAGGTCAGCCACTGTGAGGGAAAATCATAATCTGTCACCCAGTTTCCAGATCTAGAGCCCATGAGTTGAAGGGGATCCCAAGTCCTCTTGAGGAAGGACCCCACAGGGCTGCAACAATTATACACAGTAGTGATGCCATTATTCTTTCCACATGGGGACTGTGGCCATTTACTAGGATAACTGGGCAATGTGGAAAAGGGAATATCTTGACCCTCCAAGAGGTATGAGCTGACACTGAGAGCAAGTAAGGCAAAACCCCAGCACGGTTCCCTACTGGGGGATCTACTGCCTTAGCGCCCTTGGTTCTCAGGCAAGGGCTCCATAACCAAAGAATCAGACACATTTCCCAAGGATGGAGACAAGCAACCAAGACCAGCAAAGATCCGGCTGAGCGGGAGGGAGATCCAGAATAAGTGGAAAAGGAGGGAGATAAGAGATACCAGGACAGCTGCAGGATCTGTGCAAGTGCATGGGCTGAGGCAGTTCTATGAACTCATCTCAATTAATTTTTATTTTATATATGGTTCCTGACTACCACCTTGAAGAGTCAATGACAGAATGGAGTCAATGAAAGAATGGAGTTAATGTGGGATAGGAGTAGAGCAGAGGCGCAGAGGCGGACAAGGTGTACTTGTGCCCTGCATAATCCCTTGGCCTAAACCTCTCCTCAATCTGATGGCTTTTTCCGGCTGTACCTGCAACCCTTTGCCTGCCGCATTTCTCTCTGCATATTTAACGCACACTTGGAGCAGACCGCCATGGCCAGAGTGTTAATGGACTCTGAAGCGACTCTCAACCAGTAACTGAAAGGAGTTGGTATACACCCCCGGCTTCTCTGCTTTTCTGGGGGACTGCTCTGAGACATGTTCTGCACAGTTGCCTGGATCTGCCCCAAGACTGAGCTCTAATTGCTAGTGAACGCCTCTGCCTGGCTTCCTCTCTTCTGTTTCCTTCCTTACTCCCTGACCAGGCCTTCCTGAGATCAACTCCTAGCAGATTACTTGCACTGATGGTCCTGTCTCAGAGTCTGTTTTTGAGGACCCCAACCTCAGATATGATATCAATTTGAGAAACGTGGTACATTTCAGAATCTCTGGATGGGGAGGCCAAGGTGGGAAATTTACATAGCAAGAACGCCTCCTCTACAACCAAGCCTAACAAGATGGATGTAGCTCACAAAAGCCATGTTGAGTGAAAGGAGCCAGACACAGAAGAGCACATACTGTATTATTCCATTTCTATAAAGTACGTCAACAGGCAGGATGAATTGGTGGTTGTGTTTATTTCCCAGGACCCTGGGATCACAACCTGAGCCAAAGACTGCTGCTTAACCAACAGAGCCATCTAGGTGTCCCCAAATGTGGTCTTAAGAGGCATTATGAATTTTAGTATCAAAGAAATTTTAGTATCAAAGAAAATTTTAGTATCAAAGTTGTTTTTAGAGAGTCTACACTGAAGTCTCTAACTGGCCAAGAAAGGGTCGTCTGGTCTACCTATAAAGTAGTTCAGCCCTACTTGGGTATTCCAATTTTCCAATGAAACTTCTTTCAGAGAGAAGTGGTTCTTATATTTTATATCCACTTCTTCCCTAAATCTTTTTAAACTTTGCCTAAATGGTATATCCTAGGCTCATATTATTTTGAAGCAAATTCCAGATACCACATCATTTCATCCAGAAATGTTTCACTGTATCTCTAAAAATAAGTACTCATTTATAACATAACCACAGATTATTAACATACTTTAAAAATTAATAATTCTGGGGCGCCTGGGTGGCTCAGTGGGTTGAGCCGCTGCCTTCGGCTCAGGTCATGATCTCAGGGTCCTGGGATCGAGTCCCGCATCGGGCTCTCTGCTCAGCAGGGAGCCTGCTTCCTCCTCTCTCTTTCTCTGCCTGCCTCTGCCTACTTGTGATCTCTCTCTGTCAAAAAAATAAATAAAATCTTTAAAAAAAAAAAATTAATAATTCTGAGGGCGCCTGGGTGGCTCAGTGGGTTAAGCCTCTGCCTTTGGCTCAGGTCATGATCTCAGTGTCCTGGGATTGAGCCCTTGCATCTGGCTCTTTGCTCAGCAGGGAGCCTGCTTCTCTCTCTCTGCCTGACTCTCTGCCTACTTGTGATCTCTTCTCTGTCAAATAAATAAATAAAATCTTAAAAAAAAAAAGTTAATAATTCCATAATCCCATTTACTAGTCAGTCAATGTTCAAATTTCCCTAAAGGTGGATGTATATATATATATTTTAACAAATTTAGTCATTTCTGTTCAGTGTTTGAACCCTGCCTGCCCCCATTCATCTCCACTTTTACACTCGTCTCCTTTGCTTAGATCGTGCTTCCTTTCTCACCTCCCGAGCAAGACACCGCCTTCCAAATCTGTTCAAATATCACCTCCTTCAGAAATCTCTCCCCAGCAAAACTAAGCAGTTGGTCACTCCTACAGCACGGACACCCGGCTTCATCTGTGTACACACCTGTCTCTCCCTCAGACTGTGATTTCCTTGAAGACATGAACTTTATTCTCTGGGTCTTTATAACCCTTCTATCTAGCATGGTGCCAGGTCCATAGTATTTGCTTGAAGCCAGCTTATTATTTCCAAGGACAGGCTCCCAAGGCCCTTCCGTTGTTTTTGGTGTTGATCTAACCTTTTCTAAAGTTCAATGTCTTCTGCACAGATAGTGTTTTTCCTTCCTGATCTGGACTGGGGATTGACCTGGTGTTGGCAATCTGAAAGCTTTTAGAGAGCACTGGAGACAGTATTAATTGGTTTAGAGTCCCCGGCCCGCCTTTTTTAAGATTCCAAGATTGATATGAAGCAGAAGGACTGAGGGAAGAGAAAGCCACTTTGTCAATCAGCAGCCTGCTCTGGGACGAACGCCCTAAGAGCTCTACAGAACTGGAAAGAAAAGGGTATTATCCTTCCCCTCTAATTGAATACCATCTACAGATCTACAGACCTGGCTCTCTGAGAAGGACCTTGCAACACACTCGCAGTTTCTAAACTGTAATGAATAACATTTTGAATCATACTTTTCAAGTGTTTCTTTAGCTCAGAATCCCTTCTTTGGGTTTTTCAAGTCTATAAGATCAATATACTATGCAGATAGAAGCACTGGTAGAAAGGTGGCCAGCAGATCTTTGGGGCACCGCTCTATTGGGGTCCCATATTGTCTCTCTCATGTGGTGCCTGAGACAGAACGCAAGGCATCCATCATTCATCCAATCTGTTACCGTTCAACAATTTATTTTATCGAGGACCTGCTGTGAGTTCTGTACTGGTGACACTATGCAGAACAGGATGTGCTTCTCTTTTCTTGGGGTCTACACGCTAGGCGGGGCACAGGGGAGAGAAAAGGTCATCACTGTAAGCCAGAGTTCTCAAACTTTATTTTTCACTGGACTCACCCAGAGGGTTTGTTAAAGTACAGATCTCTGGCCCCGACCTGCAGAAGGTCTGATGCTCTGATGCCGTAGGTCTGGAGTAAGACCTGAGAACATGCAATTCTAGGAAATTCCCAGGGGATCCTAAAACTGCTAGTCCAGGGGTCACACTTTGCGAACTGACGTCAATAATCACATGCTAAAATACCTTCAGATAATGGTAAGTGCTATGCTTTTAGAAAACAAGAAAAGGAGAACGGAGTAGAGCATTACCTGGGTGGGGAGCCACTTTAGATGGAGTGACCAGGGCACGCCTCTGTGAGGTGATACTTGATTGAGATCAGAATGATGGAAAGGAGCCAGCCGTCTAAAAGTCTGAGAAAAAGACAAAGAAAAAGACAATTCCAAAAAAAAAGACAAAGCAAGTGCAAAGACCCTGAGCAGGGAACAAGCACAGCATATTTGAGGATCAAAATAGGACCTTAAAAGTGCCAGCAGACAGGATTTTTTGAAATGCAACATAAAGAAAGCCATTGGAGACTTTGAAGCAGAGTGCTAGTATGAACTCCTTTTGCATTTTATTTTTTTTTTTTAAGATTTTATTTATTTATTTGACACAGAGAGAGAGATCACAAGTAGGCAGAGGCAGGCAGAGAGGGAAGCAGTCTCCCAGCTGAGCAGGGAGCCCAATGCAGGGCTTGATCCCAAGACTCTGAAACCATGACCTGAGATGGAGGCAGAGTCTCAACTCTCTGAACCACCCAGGCGCCCATCTTTTTGCATTTTGAATAGAACTTGTTTGCTATGGGGAAAGGGCAGGAGGGGAGGGGACAGCAAGGCGGAGCAGACAGACTGGTTAGGAGGCTCATGATGGGGGCAGGGAAGTTACTGGGGAATTGGTGACAAATGGGTGAGCTAGAGAGTGGTGAACACCGGGTTTGCACTGCTTGGTTCCAGGTAGGGATCAGCAGATTGTCACCGAACAAATGAGAGAAAGAATGAAGCTACCTTCCTTTCTGAAATGATGACGATCATCTTTAATCCTTCACTGATGAAACGAAGAATTCTGCACATCATCATTCCCCAAACTGGGTTCCCGTTGCCTACTTGGTCACAGGGATTTTGTGGAGGTGGGAGGAGTGTAGGTGTGGGCGTTAGCTGAATCTTTTTGGCTCTCCAAGCCCCTTCGCTCTCTGGCTCTCTTTTGAAATATTTCACTGCACCCTCCCCCACTTTTTGCCAGATAGAATGCAAGCTTCCAACAGCTCCCTGAGAATCATTTTCCCTTTGTAAAGCAAATTGAGTGGGGGCGGCTGGGAGCTTTGCGATTCCCCTGGGAGGTGTAAGGCGTTGGTTGGTCTCCCGGGACTCTGGTTGCTGGGAGAGGCTGGGAGTGACGAGCAAATCTTCCCTGCCGCGCTGAGGGCAAAATCAATTTATTCCTCTAAGTCATTTTCGCTGAGCTGTTTTATTACCGTTTTCCACTGCATCTCATCCCGCTAGAACAAAATGCAATCAAAACATAGATTTAATTTGACAAGGGGAAAGGGCCATGAACAACTGTAAATTGTCAGTACTGTGGCAGACGACAGCCCTGATCTCTGCAAGAACAAAGATGAGTCAAGCAGCTTCCGCAGATTAAAGAGAGCTGTCAAACCGCTCCACGGAGGAAGCTTAGGTGTGGGGGAAAGCATCTGAAACACAAGTCACTCCTTGGAATGCTAGCAAAACTTTCAGAATTCCCTGTTAAAACAATTCCATCGTTTTAGCATTAAGCTATTGTTTTAGTATTAGGTTTCAAAAAGTTAAATAATAATCCTAAAAGGAAAAAGCCTGTTTTTTGTTGCAGCGGTGACATTGAAATTCTTGCACCAGTCAAAAGGACTCAAGGGTCAGCTCCCAGGACCCTGGGGGGCCCGGGGGTTGGGGGCAGCAAGAGCACAAACCCCTTCCTGCTGAGCTGTCTCTCTCCTCCCAAGAAGCCCTTGTTCCCTTGGAGTCATCCTTTCCGGGTCCTGGGCTTTCTGGATGAGGTCCCTGGAGAGCTCTCTTGCACCTTTCTTTTTTTCTCTTTCCTGCAAATCCATTTCTCTCTCTAATAACGTCTCTTAACCAGGCAAATACAAAAGCAGCCAAGGAACAGAACTTTCGTAGGCTTTTTAAAAATATATATTTAACTATTAGTTCTATGTTCTCAGTTCCTGATTACAAATTTACGTAAGTAAAATGTATTAGCATTCTTTCTCAAAAATAAGAAAAAAAAATCTGTTTTCTTTTTCTTTTTTAATTTATTTTTGTTTTGTTTTGAAATCACAATTTATCCCCTGTGGGCCACTGATGGGAGAGAGAGAGAGAAATGGAGAGAGAGAATAAGAGAGGAGGGGAAGGAAGAAAGCAAGGAAGCAATGAGGTAGGAATGGAAGAAGCTCTATGCTCTTAGATTCCTTTCTGTGGGGGCCGCCTAATTGTGTCATCAGACTTTATGCCTATTTTTAAAGAAAGATGTTATTTGATCGTCTACGTTCCAGGGTCGGCACTAGCTCAGGAAAGGGAGGTCACACAGACCGACATCAAGAATGAACATTTGTGTGTGACTATGTAGAGCTAGAAATCGTTCATCCTCCCCTTTGGAGAGAGACCAAGCAGATGGCTGAGTGAGGAAGCATGTGTTTAAAGGGCATCATGGAGAGAAGAGTGCTAGCCAAACAGAACACACATTCCACATGGTACCAGATGTGTAGCCCAGGTCTCTAAACCTGCGTAGGGGCACAGGAGTGCCTGCGCATGCTCACCTCTCTCCCCAACCACAGCGCCACCCACCCCCCAGCAGCTCTTCCTTCCATGAATGCAGCTTGTGAGCTAGGCACAGCCCCAGAACGGGGTGGGCAGCTCTTAGCTACCCATTCTCAATAGTCCCCAAATACATAGATCAAAACATTAAAATTATTTATCTAAATATTGCTTAATTCCTGTGTATATGTGTGCATGTACGTGTATGTTTCTTTATTTCTACATTTCCGACTTGGGAGATATTGATCTCATAATTAAAAACTAGTTTCTGGGGTGCCTGGGTGGCTCAGTGGGTTGGGCCACTGCCTTCGGCTTCGGTCATGATCTCTGGGTCCTGGAATCGAGTCCTGCATCCAGTTCTCTGCTCAGCGGGGAGCCTGCTTCTCTCTCTCTCTCTCTCTCTCTCTCTGCCTGCCTCTCTGCCTGCTTGTGATCTCTGCCTGTCAAATAAATAAATAAATAAAATCTTAAAAAAAAAAAACAAAAACTAGTTTCTGGTGTACCTGGCTGGCTCAGTTAGAAGAGCCTGCAACTCTTGGTCTCAGGGGCATGAGTTTGAGGCCCAGATTGGGTGTAGAGATTACTAAATAAATAAATAAATAAATAAATTAAAAAAAAAAAAACAGTCTCACGGCGGGTGGGGCGGTGTCACCTGAGTGGCTCAGTTGGTTAAGCTCTGCCTTGAGCTCTGGTCATGATCCCAGGGTCCTGGGATCCAGTCAGGCTTGGGGCTCCTGCCTCAGAGGGGAGCCCACTTCTCCCTCTGCCTGCTGCTCCCCATGCTTGTGCTCTCTTTCTGCCTCTCCCTGTCTCTGACAAATAAATAAAATCTTAAAAAAAAAAAAAGTAAGGAAGGAAGGGAGGGAAAATTTTTTCTATGGGGATACTCGCCTATTTATGTTTTCTTTATCAGAAGGAGAGCAGCCTTTGGGATGGAGGTTGGGGAGTGGGGGGTGAAGTGCTATGGAGGAGAAAAACAGCAGAAAAACCAGAGCTAAGTTGCCAAGGGGGAATTTGAGGTTGGCTTCTAACTTGAATTGCTTTGCCTTAAAAGCTCTGCCCAATGGCTGCAGGGACTAAGGTAAATTTACTCCAAAGCTACTGAAGCTTAGTCCCTAGGATACCCCTGCTTGCAGGGCCCAGTGAGGAGCCTTAGCGATGTATTTATATGGTCATATGTTCCTTACAAAATTCTATAAGATATTTCAGGGACACCTGAGTGGGCTTCAGACTCAGGTTATGATCTTGGGGTCCTGAGATGTAGCCCGTGCTCAGCAGGGAGTCTGCTTCTCCCTTGTCCTCTGCCCCTCCCCTGCTTGTATTCTCTCTTGCTCTCTCTCTCTCTCTCAATAAATAAAATCTTTTCTTAAAAAATATTTTATTTATTTATTTGACAGAGATCACAAGTAGGCAGAGAGGCAGGCAGTGAGAGAGGAAGGGAAGCAGGCTCCCTACTGAGCAGAGAGCCAGATGATGCAGGGCTCCATCCCAGGACCCTGGGATTGTGATCCTGGGATCATGACCTGAGCCAAAGGCAGAGGCTTTAACCCACTTAGCCACCCAGGTACCCCTCAATAAATAAAATCTTTAAAAAAGGGAAAAAAAAGATATTTTAACTGGAGTTACTTAAAACCACTGTCTCTTTCTACTCCCACTTCCTTCATACCTTCATGGCATGGCTGCAGACATTTTTGAATTCTAAAGAGAAGTTGAGTTGGAGACAGATGTAGTTTGGTTTAGTGGGATATATTTATGTGGTTCACAGTCACTTGCACGTATAGCTATATTATTGCTAGCCGGCCTAGTGCGGGAATGGCTGCCAGGAATATGGCCCTCATCCACTCGGCCAACTCATCTGGTAGCAAAATGCAAGGGTGCAAGGCCAGACATTATTAATGGGTAATGAAGAGTCGTGCAGTGCCTGGCACCGGAGATAGTGAAGGAGAGACGATACTGACATTTACAGAGCCCAAAGCTAGTCTGCAGAAATCTCTTCCAGCTACCAGATGTGCAAAACAGTGGAACTGGACTGTTCGGTTCTCTGCAATGCCTGATCAACTTGGAAATACCCTCCTGTTAGGAATGTACATGACACAGTGTATATGACCATAAGATACAGGTGCCTGGATGGCTCAGTCAGCTAAGCATATGCCTTCCTGCTCAGGTCATGATCCCTGGGAGGTCCCTGGGCAGGGGTGGGGGTGGGGGTGGGGGTGGTGTCTCTGCTCAGCAGGGAGCCTGCTTTTCCCTCTCCCTCTGCCTGCTGTTCCACCTGCTGCGCTCTCTCTAGTAAATAAATAAAATCTTAAAAAAAATAATAACCAAAATTAAAAAAAAAAAAGATGAAAACAGAGGGAGGCAAACCATAAGAGACTTAACTATAGAGAACAAACTGAGGGTTGCTGGAGGGGAGGTGGGGGGGTGGTAACTGGGGGTTGGGCATTAAGGTGGGCATGTGATGTAATGAGCACTGGGTTTTGAATGCAACTGGTGAATCACTAAATTCTACCCCTGAAAAAAATAAAAAAAAAACGTATACCATCAGAAAAAAATAATAATAACCATAAGCAAAATTTCTTTTTTTTTTTTGATGGATATTGTGCATAAGAGAATTTATCAGGATTCTTGTGTTTACAGGCACAATCTTGTGGCCATAATAAAAGAGTTACTACATCTGTGTTTATGTTTTCTGCATCCCTGCAGATACTGACATGCGAAAATAATACCAAAAATTTAGGGGAGCCTGGGTGGCTCAGGGGGTTAAGCCTCTGCCTTCAGCTCAGGTCATGATCTCAGGGTCCTGGGATGGAGTTCTGCATTCAGCGCTCTTCTCAGCAGGGAGCCTGCTTCCTCCTCTCTCTTTGCCTGCCTCTCTGCCTACTTGTGATCTCTGTCAAATAAATAAATAAAAATCTTAAAAAAAAATTCATATGAAACCATCACAATTAGAACATTGCCAACAAACTGGTTAATAAGCATTATTATTTCAAACAGTGTTTAAGTTTAGTTATTGGGCACACACAACTTGGAATGTCCTGAAATCTTATAGCTCAGAGATGAAAAAAAATTTGTTAGAGGATTCCCCAAATTTGTTTTTTTTTTAATTTTTAATTTTTATTTATTTTTAAAAAAGATTTTAGGGTACCTGGGTGGCTCAGTTGGTTGAGCGACTGCCTTCCGCTCGGGTCATGATCCTGGAGTCCCGGGATCGGGTCCCGCATTGGGCTCCCTGCTTGGCGAGGAGTCTGCTTCTCCCTCTGACCCTCCCCCTTCTCATATTCTCTCTCTGTCTCTCAAATAAATAAATAAAATCTTAAAAAAAAAAAGATTTTATTTATTTATTTGAGAGAGAAAGAGAGCATGAGAGGAGAGAAGGTCAGAGGGAGAAGCAGACTTCCCATGGAGCTGGAAGCCCCATGTGGGCCTTAATCTCAGGACTCCAGGATCATGACCTGAGTTGAAGGCAGTCGCTTAAGTGACTGAGCCACCTAAGTGCCCCTATTTTTATTTTTTTTATAAAGATTTTATTTATGTATGTATTTGAGATAGAGAGAGAGAGAATGAAAGAAAGATAGAGCATGAGAGCTGAGTGAAATAAGTCGAGCAGAGAGAGTCAATTATCATATGCTTTCGATTATTTGCGGAGGATAAGGAATAACATGGAGGACATGGGGAGATGGAGAGGAGAAGGGAGCTGGGGGAAATTGGAGGGGGAGATGAACCATGAGAGACTGCGGACTCAGAAACAATCTGAGGGTTTTGGAGGGGAGGAGGGTGGGAGGTTGGGGGAGCCTGGTGGTGGGTATTATGGAGGACATGTATGGCATGGAGCACTGGGTGTGGTGCATAAACAATAAATTCTGGAACACTGAAAAGAAATTTAAAAAATAAATAAAAATTAGAAAAAAAGAGAGAGAGAGAGCATGGGAGGGGAAAGGTCAGGGAGAGAAGCCGACTTCTCGCTGAGCAGAGAGCCCAATGTGGGAATTGATCCCTGGACCCTGGGATCATGACTTGAGCCAAAGGCAGCTACCCAACCAAATGAGACAACCAAGCACCCGGAGGTTTTCCCAAATTTAACCATAGTTCTAAGGATTTACATGACATTAACAAGAAAGAGTTGAAGCAGAAAGAAACTTCTAAACTTTCAGTAAGGGGCACCTGGGTGGCTCAGTGGGTTAAAGCCTCTGCCTTCGGCTCAGGTCATGATCCCAGGGTCTTGGGATCGAGCCCCGCATCTGGCTCTCTGCTCAGCAGGGAGCCTGCTTCCTCCTCTCTCTCTCTGCCTACTTGTAATCTCTGTCAAATAAATAAATAAAATCTTTAAAAAAAAATAAATAAACTTTCAGTAAGAGAAAGACTGAATTATTTTTCTATTTTTGGGGAAGAAAACATTACAAAATTGCTGTCAAAGGTAGAGGTATCCAAAAAAAATGCACTGTAGAAAAATACAGGGCAAAAAGTCTTAGAGAGTTCTGTCATGTATTTAAAATACCAGTTTTGGGGCGCCTGGGTGGCTCAGTGGGTTAGGCCGCTGCCTTCGGCTCAGGTCGTGATCTCAGGGTCATGGGATCGAGTCCCGCATCGGGCTCTCTGCTCGGCAGGGAGCCTGCTTCCCTCCTCTCCGTCTGCCTGCCTCTCTGCCTACTTGTGATCTCTGTCTGTCAAATAAATAAATGAAATCTTTAAAAAAAAAATTCTCTTGGGGCGCCTGGGTGGCTCAGTGGTTTGGGCTGCTGCCTTCGGCTCGGGTCATGATCTCAGGGTCCTGGGATCGAGCCCCGCATTGGGCTCCCTGCTCCGCAGGAGGCCTGCTTCCCTCTCTCTCTCTCTCTCTCTCTCTCTGCCTGCCTCTCTGCCTACTTGTGATCTCTGTCTGTCAAATAAATAAATAAAATCTTTTAAAAAAATTAAAAAATTAAAAAAATTCTCTTAAAATACCAGTTTTGTATTATTTTTCTGAATTTTGCAATGTGCTATTTGTTAGCTTTTTAAAAAGATTTTATTTATTTATTTGACAGACAGAGATCACAAGTAGGCAGAGAGAGAGGAAGGGAAGCAGGCTCCCTGCTGAGCAGAGAGCCCAACGACTTGACCCCAGGACCCAGGCGCCCCTATTTGTTAGCCCTTAAACTCTGTAATATGTTGTGATTTATTTTCTTATTCTAAACAAATATTCACTCTGATGTCTAATTTTGTTTCATAATACCTTTTCTTTTTCTTAATAAGTGCTCTCTTCCCACTCCCCAAAATTGTGTAAGGTCCAAATCCCCCAGACTTTGTCTCTACTGTTCCTGGCATAGACACATCTGGACTTTGCTGAGGCCATAATGAAAAGCCCAAAGAGGGGTGGCTGGATGGCTCAGTGGGCTAAAGCCTCTGCCTTCCACTCAGGTCATGATCCCAGGGTCCTGGAATCAAGCCCCACATCGGTCTCTCCACCCAGCGGGGAGCCTGCTTCCTCCTCCCTCTCTCCGCCTGCCTCTCTGCCTACTGGTGATCTGTCTGTCAAATACATAAATAAAATCTTAAAAAAAGAAAGAAAGAAAGAAAGAAAAGCCCAGAGAACACAGGGCAGGGGCACCTGCAGAGTTCAGTTGGTGGAGCCCACAACGCTTGATCTCAGGGTTGTGAGTTCGAGCCCCACCTTGAGTGTAGAGATTACTTAAAAATAAAATCTTAGGGCGCCTAGGTGGCTCAGTGGGTAAAGCTACTGCCTTCGGCTCAGGTCATGATCTCAGGGTCCTGGGATCGAGTCCCACATTGGGCTCTCCACTCAGCAGTGAGCCTGCTTCCCCCTCTCTCTCTGCCTGCCTCTCTGCTTACTTGTGATCTCTCTCTGTCAAATAAATAAATAATATCTTTAAAAAAGAAAAATAAAAATAAGATCTTAAAAAAAGAATTGGGGCGCCTGGGTGGCTCAGTGGGTTAAGCCGCTGCCTTCGGCTCAGGTCATGATCTCAGGGTCCTGGGATCGAGTCCCGCATCGGGCTCTCTGCTCCGCAGGGAGCCTGCTTCCCTCTCTCTCTCTCTGTCTGCCTCTCCATCTACTTGTAATTTCTCTGTCAAATAAATAAATAAAATCTTTAAAAAAAAAAAAAAAAAAAAAAAAAAAAAAAAAAAAAAGAATAAAGGGCATACCCCGTGAACAGGTAAAGGGCTAATACATGCAATAATACTATAATAAAATCCCCGATAATTCGTCACTTAGAAGAAAAACACAGGTTTCCACTTTGAAAGGAGATGGGGCAAAGTTCTAACCAATAGGAGTATGCAAATTCCAGGTTCCCATAAAGGAATAGGGTGTGTCCTCTACTTCTTCAACACTCTGAAGATGTTCACCAACAATATGCAAGGGGTCTTGGTCTCTACTTCCACGGAACAGCCCTATCAGTCCCCAAAGGAGCCTTGGTCCACTTAGACCCATAATACTACGTGAGCAAGTAATAAAGTTTGTACCTTGTTTAAGCCCCAATTGTTGTAGATTGCCAATAGGCAGCTGATCTTACATCCTAAGTGATACAACAACCATAATGATAACATAGGGTTCTTTTTTTGTTTTTTAATTTGACAGGCAGAGATCACAAGTAGGCAGAAAGGCAGGCAGAGAGGGGGAAGCAGGCTCCCCAATGAGCAGGGCGCCCGATGCAGGGCTCCATTCCAAGACCCTGAGATCATGACCTGAGCCGAAGGCAGAGGCTTTAACCCACTGAGCCACCCAGGCACCCCTAACATAGGGTTCTTAATTGTTTATAAAATTCTGGTGTCTCTTATCAGTAGGTGCTGGTGAGGGGGTGGGGCAGGGAAAGGTCATCAGTTTGACCTTTTCTATGAGGATCCTGAAGCCGAGGATGTTGACTGACTTGCCTAGGAGCATGTGGAGGAAGGTCCCAAATACCACTACCTCACCAATGGGGACAAGTGCCAGGTGGAAGCCACAGTGTGCACATTGGGCATCAGCACGGGTGATGAGTGTGCTGGCTCTCCGCTCTATTTATTTATTTATTTATTTATTTATTAAGATTTTGTTTATTTATTTGACAGAGACAGACAGAGATCTCAGGTAGGCAGAGAGGCAGGCAGAGAGAGGAAGGGAAGCAGGCTCCCTGCTGAGCAGAGAGCCAGATGTGGGGCTCTATCCCAGGACCCTGGGATCATGACCAGAGCCGAAGGCAGAGGCTTTAACCCACTGAGCCACCCAGGCCCCCCCCCTTTTTTTTTAAAGATTTTACTTAATTTGAGAGGGAAAGAGAGAGAGAGAGAGAGCACCTGAGCCAAAGGTAGGCACTGAGCCAACTAAGCCACGGAGGTGCCCTGAATTTTTGCTCTTAATATTTACACCTATTCTATTTGTAAACTCCTAGAGTAGGGACAGTTTACATCCTTGTTTTTTTCTTGTCTTCTTGTACTTTTCGAAATTTGTTGTGGCACATGGAAAGGAATATAGGATTGGGGGGGTTCTTGCTTCAAAAATAATGCGTCTCTCCCCTTGTCCCTCTTTAATTTTCTCCTTTCCTCAGGGATTCAGTTTAAAAAGCCATCAGGTGTGGCTGCAGAGCAGGGCCTGGCAAAGGTCGGTACCCACTGGAGGGCAATTGAGCATGGTGGCAGCGCCAAGAGAGTCAAGAAATTGGCCACATGCAAGGGAATCTGGCAAATAAGTAAATCCGCTGGGGTTAATGGGAACCAGATGTCTCATCTGTCAGGGAAAGGAGTTATAAATATGAAAAACGGGAACACCAAAACCAACCCTGAGATGCTGGGTCGACAGTGGAGGAATGGGGGCACCTGGTTGGCTCCGTCAGTAATCGTCTGCCTTTGGCTAGGGTCCTGATGCCAGGGTCCTGGAATCGAGTTCTGCATTATGCTCCTTGCTCAAAGGAGAGCCTGGTTCTCCCTGATGTTCTGCCTGCTTGCACTCTCTCCTTCTGTCAAATAAATAAATAAAATCTTAAAAAAAAATTATTTATATATTTGACAGAGACAGATCACAAGTAGGCAGAGAGGCAGGCAAAGAGAGAGGAGGAAGCAGGCTCCCCGCTGAGCAGAGAGCCCCTCCCCTCCCCATTTGGAACTTGATCCCAGGACCCTGGGTCATGACCTGAGCTGAAGGCAGAGGTTTAACCCACTGAGTCACCCAGGTGCCCCAATAAAATCTTTTTTAAAAAGATTTTATTAATTTTTTTGACAAAGAGAGAGTAAAAGAGAGCACGCATGGGGGAAGAGGCAGAGGGACAAGCTGGCTTCCCACCAAGCAGGGAGCCCAATGTGGGGCTCAGTCCCAGGACCCTGGGATCATAACCTGAGCCAAAGGCAGCTGCTTAACCAACTGAGCCACCCAGGCATCCCAGTAAAATCTTCAAAAGAAGAAGAAGAAGAAGAAGGAGTGGGAAATTTACATAGTTCTCAGTCTCTCCTGACAAAATACTATTCATTACGAAAGGTTAAGGAAGAACTACTTTATAATAGAGAAGCTTGGTAGACACCGCCTAAATAAATGATCCAAGTCACTGGTAATAGGATAACACAATGTCATTACCTGCCACCTAATGGTGTACAGTGAGAAGGCCACAGCGTCCGAGTCTGCATCACCTGGATCTAATTAGGAGGAAACATCAATCCTTAATTGAGGGACAGCCCACAAATTAACTGGACTAAAAGACTGGAACATGTTAAGGGTGCAAAAGTCAAGAATGGAGTAAAGTGGCGGGGTGCTGGCTGGCTCAGTCGGTGGATCCTGTGACTCCTGATCTCAGAGTTGTGAGTTCAAGTCCCCTGTTGGGTGTAGAGGTTATTTAAAAATAAAAAATATATATATATTTTTTTCAGATTTTATTTATTTATTTGTCAGAGAGAGAGCGAGCACAGGCAGACAGAGAGGCAGGCAGAGACAGAGAGAGAAGCAGGCTCCCTGCCGAGCAAGGAGCAGGATGTGGGACTCTATTCCAGGACACTGGGATCATGACCTGAGCCGAAGGCAGCCGCTTAACCAACTGAACCACCCACGGGACCCTAAAAATAAAATCTTAAAGGAGCACATGGGTGGCTCTATCGGTTGAGCAATGGACTCTTGATCTCCACTCAAGTCTTGGTTCATGAGTTCGAGCCACGAGTCGGACCTTACACTAGACACGGAGGACTACCGAAACTAAAAAAAAAAAAAAAAAAAAAAAAAAAATTTTAATATAAACAACAAAAAAAAAGAGTCTATGGGTGTTCTTAGTAAAATTCTTGCAAGAAATTCTGTGAGTTTCTATTTATTTATTTATTTATTGTTATTTTTTAAAGATTTTATTTATTTATTTGACAGACAGAGATCACAAGTAGGCAGAGAGGCAGGCAGAGAGAGAGAGGAGGAAGCAGGCTCCCTGAGAGCAGAGAGCCCAATGCGGGCCTGGATCCCAGGACCCTGAGATCATGACCTGAGCTGAAGGCAGAGGCTTTAACCCACTGAGCCACGCAGGCACCCGAGTTTCAAATTATTTAAAAAATAAAAATAAAATCCACACACAACAGAAAATATAAACAGTGAGTTAGATGAGTAAATCTTTATGCCTTCCAAGTCCATCTCACCTGCTGACCATTTGTTTGACTTTGGGAAATCACTTTCCATTTCTGGGTCTACTTTTGCTTATTGGCACGTGGGAGATTTGGATGTGAGCAAATAGTCACGTTGGTTTTTCTAGCCCAAAGGGGATAGCACCTTACCTCTCCCTCTGTCCCATTGTGAAGAAAAAATGAGGCATGACTGAGTACAGGGGCTCCAGGGGCTCTGAGGGTCCTTGAGGGACTTAAGTCTTCCTCCTCTACCATCTTTGAGTGTGTTCCTGGTGTCTACACAACCCCCCCACCCCGCTTCCGCTGGCAGGTTGAAAGGCAGGTCCTCTGGGAGCGTGACTTGGAATTGCAAATTGGTTTAAGGAGATTCTCACCCTTCAGTGCGAATTCACGGAGATCACCTGGAGGTGTTCGTTTCACATGCAAATTCCTGGCAAATCCCCCCCTAATACTGGTTTAAACCTGTAGGGATTTGTCTGCCACCATTATTATTCTTTTTTTTAAAGATTTTATTTTTAAGTAATCTCTACACCCAGAGTGGGGCTTGGGTTTAGAACCCCGGGATCAAGCGTCACATGCTCCACTCCAGCGACTGAGCCAGCCAGGTGCCCCGTCTGCCACCATCATCAAACCAGATGTGAACTGACCCAGGCTGGTGTCCCTTTTTTTTTTTGGTGATAAAGGTTTTATTTATTTGTTAGACAGAGAAAGACAGGGAAAGATAGAACACAAGCAGGGGGAGTGGCAGAGGGAGAAGCAGGCCTCCCACTGAGCAGACAGCCCGACAGGGAGATTGATCCCAGAACCCTGAGATCATGACCTGAGCCCAAGGCAGACGCCCAACTACTGAGCCACCCAGGAACCCCCTCCCCCCACCACGTCTCCCTTCTGGGCTTTATTTTTCCCAACAACACTATCACCATCTGACATGCAATGTGTTTTCCTTGTTCAATGTCTTTTTCTCCCTACCCTATAGTGTAATTACCAGACAGGGGTAGGGGGTGGGGAGGGCAGGGGCTTCTGTTTATTCTGTTCACTGCTGTATTCCCAGCACAACGCCTAGAATGAATATGTGGGTAACAGGTGCTCGGTAAATGGTTGTTCAATGAGAGAATGCATTTCCAGGGGGGTGCATGTGATTTTTAGGAAGGAAGAAGAAGGGGAAGAGGAAAAACATTTCCACAAATTCGTAACCAACTTCCATTTATGTCTGCTTAGCCAAAACCATGTTACATTGCTGCAGGAGAGTCTAGCAATATGAATATTTTTAGTTGGATACACTGTTCTCCTTTTTTTTTTTTTAAGATTTTATTTAACAGAGAGAGAGCATAAGCAGAGGGAGTAGCAGACAGAGGGGGAGGGAGAAGTAGGCTCCCGGCTGAGGGAAGAGCCCCAATGGCTAAGGGACTGATCCCAGCACCCTGGGATCATGACCCAAGCCTAAGGCAGCTGGTTAACCAACTGAACCACCCAGGCGCCCTATGCTCATCTCTTTGAGCAATTTTTATGAATAAGGAAGAAGGGAAGAATGGATATTGGAAAGACAACCTATAGGGTCTACCCCATGCATCTGTACTTGACCTAATGGAGTAGAAAGAATCTCTGAGGGTGTTAATTGTGATGCAGGTGAGCCTTGGACCATGTCCTAAGAAAAATAGCCAGAATAATAGGATGGCTGCAGAGCAAACTTTCTTTCCTTTTTTTTTTTTTTCCCAAGATTTTATTTATTTTTTTGAGAGAGAGTAAGAGTGAGCATGAGAGGGGAGAAGGTCAGAGGGAGAAGCAGACTCCCCACTGAGCTGGGAATTGGAAGTGGGACTCGATCCTGGGACTCCAGGATCAGGAATGGAACCAAAGGCCACTGCTTAACCAACAGAGCCACCCAGGTGCCCCAGAGCAAACTTTCTTTCTTTCTTTTTTTATTCCGAAGATTTTATTTATTTGACAGACATAGATCACCAGCAGGCAGATAGGCAGGCAGAGAGAGAAGGGGAAGCAGGCTCCCTGCTGAGCAGAGCCTGATGCAGACTCCATCCCTGGACTCTGGGATCATGACCTGAGGAGAAGGCAGAGGCTTAACCCACTGAGCCATCCAGGCGCCCCAGAGCAAACTTTCTTAAGCCATCATGGGTGACGGATGCACACGTCATAGATGGCTCACAGTCACAGACAGCTGTGCAGACCACACTCCATCCCCAGAACTACCCCCAGCATCTTCTTTGAGACAATCTTTATTTCCACTCCCCCTCCATACGCATGGTTACAGCCACAGAACTTTCGGAGGTCTTGGTCAGATATCGTGTTTCCACCCGCCTGACCCTAACCACTGAACTGGAATCACATTCTCATGAATCTGGCACTGGGAGTGAGATTCTAAGTCTCTCTGGGTGACTGGATTGTGTCAACAGAGAGCTGCTGCTGGCAGATGTATATTCTACGTCACGAACTGGAGTAGCCGAAGAAAGAGCTCGAACCCCACAAGGAAGAAGTTGGGTGAACTAGAGAGGGTCTTTGTGGCATTTGAGTCCCCGGGACTCGATTATTCCTGAGCACTGGTTCTGTCCTTGCCCTTGGGGTCCACGGCACACTTTTCTGTGTCCTTATTTCATTCAGGCCATTTTAAATGAATCTTTAGTATGCTCAAGAGTTTCCACTAACACACATCCCGGCCTCTGGAGATCAGGGGCTCAGTCTTGGAGGAGGAGGTGAAACATGGCGGCTTCTTTATCAACAAACAGTTAACCAAAGATCCCGGTGCCAAGGGAGAGTTTCTGCCCTCTGGCTTTTTTGTGAAGCTCTAGAAAACCACCTGTGTCAGCCATACAGGTGACCCCTGACTGCTAACAGGAGAAAGCGAGTGTTTTTTTTCTTCTTCTTCTTTTTCTTTCCTTCTCTTTCTTTTTCAAGGATTTTATTTATTTGACAGAGAGAGAGAAATCACAAGTAGGCAAAGAGGCAGGCAGAGAGACAGGGGGAAGCAGGCTCCCCGCCGAACAGAGAGCCTGATGCAGGGCTTGATCCCAGGACCCCGGAACCATGACCCCAGCCCAGAGTCAAAGGCAGAGGCCCGACCCTCTGAGCCATGCAGGTGCCCCAAAACAAGTGGTTTTAAAAGAGGACCTCTACGTTCAGGTTCTGAAGATTTGGTTTTAATTCTGACCACTCCCCTTCTATCCCTGGCCTTCGCTACTTATAAAACACACAGGGTACCTATCATTTTCCTGAGGAACAGCTGAGCTCGAGGGGTGGCACAGAAGGGAAAAACAAAACAAAACATGGGCTTTAGAGTGTGGAAATCCAGCCTCATCACTACCCACATGTCTTGAGCCAAGTTAGTTCGTTTTCCTAAATCCCATCTGTGAATCAGCGACAATACCTTCCATGGGGGAGGCTGAAGTGAGCGTGCACGGGGGTGAAGGACCTAACCCAGCACCTGGCAGAACTCCAGCAGCAGAGCCATTCCAGCCCTGACACTCCAGGCTGGAACAGGGCAGGTGGGCAAGGAGCCCTTCAAGGGGAAGGTTGACCAACTGGTCAACCACAGTGCTCCCCGAGGGCCTCTCCTCCCCGGAGGTAGGGGCTTTGTGTTTGTTTGTTAGCAGCAAAATGACTTTTCATTTCCCATAAGGCCTCCGTGCTCCAGGAAACCAACAGCCAGAACCCAGATGGAGGGAGGGAAAGAAGCCCCGGGAAGAGAGCTGAACGGGATATTAGGTTTTTTTTTTTTCAAAGATTTTTATTTATTTAGGGATATTAGTCTTTTTTTTTTTTTAATATTTTATTTATTTATTTGACAGACAGAGATCACAAGTAGGCAGAGAGGCAGGCAGAGAGAGAGGAGGAAGCAGGCTCCCCGAGGAGCAGAGAGCCTGATGTGGGGCTTGATCCCAGGAACCTGGGATCATGACCCGAGCCGAAGGCAGAGGCTTTAACCCACTGAGCCACCTAGGCGCCCCGGGATATTAGTCTTTTAAACCATTTTAATTCCATGCCCACGATGTGCCAGCCACATCTATGTGCTTTACACACATTACTACCCGCTTTCATCTCTCCTGACTGATCAATGGAGGGGCAGAGCTGTCACATGGTGATCGACAAGCTAATCTGGACATCCAGGCTGTTCAGACACCTGCTAACAGCTCAGAATGAACGGGATCGGGACTGTTCGCCCGGAACACGAACAGCAATTGCCATGGCTCTCACACAGACTTCAGGCTAGAGCTGGGACCTTCCTCCAGGCCCGGTTGGGCACATGAGTCCCCTTTAAGCTGCCCATTCTTCCCCAAGGTCCTGATAGCTGCAGCTGAGATCTGAAAACTTCCCAAGCCCTCTTGGAAAAACAAGGAAGAGAGAGAAAGGAGAAAGTGCATAAGCAAGTATAAAGAAGTAAAAAGGGAAGAGAAGGCAGGCAACCAATTCTGTGACGATACTCATTCCTTTATTATTGACTGTGTTAATTTGGACAGGGCTGGGCAGCAGGCTGCCGGCAGCACCAAGCTGCAGGTGCGTTTCAGCTCAACAGAGAGGCCTCATCTGAAGCCAAGGAGCCAGAGGGTAATGTTTTTTTTTATATATATTTATATATTACATACGTCCCCGTATAGTCATATGTATAGAGTGACAAGAATGGGCCACTGCATTAACTGTTGTCCTAAATAAAGACCATAGCAACAGACACAGAAATATGGTCCTCATCAAGGCCTTCACTTTGTCAATCAAATGTTCGATACATCAAAAGGGAAAGGAGAGAGACAGAGAGACTGAGATCCAACCACCCCGGTGGTCCTGTTCCCAGCATATCTTACACTGAGTGTCGAGTGTCCCCCAAGTGTAGAGCGGAGGTAAACACACACACACACACAAGAACACGCACACACACACGTACACAAAGCCGCAGGCAGGAGCTCCTCCTTCGACACACCTCGGGCCCAGCCCTCGGACCGGGGGGGTGGTGAAACTGGGTATTTTGTGCTCTAAGACTGTGAGGGTCAAGTGACCAGATGACGCAGAGTCGATGTGTCCAAGTGATGAATGGGGGTGACACGTGCTGTTTCATCCACAAATAGGAAAGGTCAGCAGGAGAGGCTGTTCAGTGTAGGCATGACGTCCCTTGGTGCCCAGGCCGCCTGGGGGATTTCTACACATAATTCCTGTCCCAGACACAGTCAAACCTCTGATCCGAATCCTGAGTCTCAAATAATCTCTTGCGCTCTGATGAAGAATGGTGTTCCCCTGAAGGACGGGAGCAAATGGCAATTGAGTTGTCCAACCATCTAGTTGTTGTCATTTCTGTCATTTTCTATGGCAGAAATGACAGCATCAGTGAAGGAAACCAAACCATAGCTTGGTCCCTAGAGCAGAACTTGAACTGTGCAAGAAGGGTTCACTTCCTGATGGAACAAGAGAAGACCCAGGTAATCAGCCCCCATCCCTGCCCCACCAAATGCAAGCATCTCTGTCAGTTTCATGCTTCTGTCCCAATGACTAAAATCCTTTTCTTTCTGGGAACCAGAGATTCCCACTATGAGGGCATTTTGAGATCTTAAATCACTTGTTTCTTTCGTGATTGCCTGTTTATTCCTCTACCAAAATATACACTTACAAAGTAAATCAATGAAAATTAATCTTTCTATCTTTTTTTTTTTTTTTTTTTTGGTCAAAACTTACTACTTGAGATAACTGGAAACATTTTCAGATGTCACAAAAGGAAGTGGGGAGCATTTCCCTAGGGACTAATTTGCACAACGCTGAAGAAAGGATCCGTTTTCAACAAAACAGTGCTTGACAAACGGGATACAGAAACTGGCGTTAATTGGCAAAGCTCGCAGATCGGGCCTGGGTCTCTGTCTCCTGTGCTACGTGAAGGGGGAAGCAACAGATTCCGGTACCTTTGTGTAGCCAGAGGGAGAATGACATTGATTCCTGCCTCCCTGAACTGGGCTCCAGGCAGCTGCAGAGGAAAAGGACCACAGCAGGAAGGAGCAGCATCTCAAAAAACGGGGAGTTGGCTTGATCACTTGACCCAAGTTATTTCTCCGTGGGGACAGAAACGAAGGGACTCAGAGACGGGACTTCCTTTGATGACTGTCCGTGTTGTCTCCATTACGGTTTCGTTTTCTGCAGGTCCTGAAGGGGGGCCTCCACCGGTCGGTTCACAATTCCCATCCAGAGGTTGGGACAGTGGCCAGGAAGCAGAGCTGGGTAAGCCATGAGTTTTTGCCGAAGCCGAAGAGCATGGGCTGTGTCGGTGAGGTCATGTAAGTCCTTGAAAAGGAGCCCAAGAGGCCGAAAGAGGTTATCTGAGGTCCGGAGAGGGAAGTGCAGGCCTCTGTTCGCTGGGAGCACAGGCCCAACGCTGTCGGGACATCTCTGGTCCTTTGTGGACATCGAGCGTTTTTCTAGTCCCAGAAAGTGCTTAGGAACTGCTCACGGTCAGCTGGAGGAGATGGATGATGGAGTGAGACAGGTAGAAAGAGTGCTCTCTCCTCAGGCCCTGGCTACCTTCCCTTCTGGGAGCAGCTGACAGAGAGGAGCTTGAGGTCTGACACGGGGGTGGGGGGTTCTAAAGTCAGAAGGAAAGGAGGCTCTGTAGTGACCACGGCAGGCTCAGGCGAGGGCATCTCCCCCAAAACCGAACTCCACAAATAAATAACATTAATTAAATAAAGGAGGCTGAGAAGAGCGGGCCGACGCGCGGTCTGCCAGGGTCTCGCCCCCTCACACATACGCACACGCACATGCACACACACGCACGCACACTGAGTGTCAGGTGAGACGATCCAGGGTTGGCTCCCCGTCCCAGGAGGCTCTTGGCCGGGCAGCCTGACGGAAGGTTGTCACTCATGGTCTAGCACTGTTGTGGGGCGCAGAGCAGCGGAGGCCAGTGAGGCCTGTGGGGTAGAGGCTGGAGGCCGCTGAGGAGTCTGGCACCTGCAGAGGGGAGGGATGAGGTGTGAGAATGGGGAGGCTGAGCAACAGCAGGAAACCGAGAAGTGAGGAGTGGCCTTTGCCTCATTCTGTTGCTGTGGGAACTCTTCCCCGAAGACCCCAGTTATCCCTTCCCCCCACCCTTAATGCCTGGCAGGTACAACCAAAACCCTCCTCAGCCTCATCCAGCCTCTGTGGTCTCTGTGCCTCCTAAGTCCCCTGCCCACTCTGAGCACAGGGGTACTGACCAGGACCTGGACTTTCGAACTTTAGATGTGGAAGGTCTTTCCAGAAAGCTGTCCAAGCGCATGAGCCTCTCCATGTGTAGCGCGCGGGGATCTTGTTCTTGGTCATGAGAGAATTCCATCTCAAAGACAGCTGGGGGGGACACATCCAGCTCCAGGAACATGATGTTTTCAGCCTGTGGTGGGAACATCAGAGCAGACGTGAGCAGCGGCCCTGAAGGTTCCATCTCTTCGGCACTCCGTTGATATTGGGGATAGCAGAGGTGGTGAGGTAGGCAGAGCAAGCAGAGATTATGAGCATCACCTCCCTTGGGCTCCCTCTCCTTCCCTCCCTTCTATTTCCCAGCTTCTTACCCTGTACCTGGGGTGGGACCCCATTGCCATAGCAACCCGAGCATACTGGCTGATAGGCCTCTTGTAGCCCACTGCGGACGTTGGACGCTTCTTCATTTGGCTGTTGTTGCTGTGGGGGAAGAGGCTATATTAGAGTGGGTTTCTTTTGAAATGGGGGAAATGATACGAAGAATTAAGTATCATTCAAAGTAGGCAGGAGGTTCTGCAGATACTCCACAGGAATGTTCTTCTCTCTTTTTTTTTTTTTTTTTGTTTTTTTAAGATTTTATTTATTTATTTGACAGAGAGAGAAAGCGAGAGAAAGAACACAAGCAGGGGGAATGGGAGAGGGAGAAGCTGAGTGGGGAGCCCCACGAGGGGCTTGATCCAAGGATATTGGGATCATGACCTGAGCCAAAGGCTGATGCTTAAGGACTGAGCCACCCAGACGCCCCTCTTCTCTTTGTTCTAATACAGCTGGACAACTAAAAACTATCATAACCCAAGAAACCATATATTTCTTTACTCTTGTATTTTTTCTGTCCCCGCCCTGCCCCTCACAGTAAAATGGTTTGACTAAGGGCTGAAATGAAGAAAAGAAATCCAATCTTCTTTTAGCTTTCAGATTCATAGGCTGATCTCACAGACTATGCAAAACCATTGACGATGAGTGGCTCTTTTCCTTTTTCTTCTTAAGAGTCCAAAAAAAAAAAAAAAGATTAAAAAATCAGGCTTGAAATGCAAGGGTCCCAAAATAGCCTAAACAATCCTCAAAAAGAACAAAGTTGGAGGGTTTGCATGTCCCAGTTTCAGAACTTAATACAAAGCCTACAGTAATCAAGGCTCTGTGGTACTAGCATAAGGACAGACATGGAAATCAATGGATTAGAATTGGGAGTCTAGAAATATATCCTTATATCTACAATCAGTTGATTTTCTATAAGATTATCAAGACCATTCAATGGGGAACAAACAGCCTCTTCAACAATCCGTACTGGGACAACTGGATGTCCAAAGGCAAGAAAAATGAAGTTGGATCGTTACCTTGTATCATCTATAAAAATTAACTCAAAATAGATTACAGACTTAAATGTAAGTGCTAAGAAAAAAGTCTGCATTTCCAACAAAATGTTAATAGTTATTGTCTTTGGATGGTTTGATTACAGATGATTTTTATTATCTTTATGCTATTCTGCAAAATCTAAACTTTTTTATAATGAAAATATATCACTTTATATCTAATTATCTCAGATATTCAGATATTCAGAAAAGTATAAAAATAATTTATGTACACTTAACATTAAGCTTTGTCAAGTCATCTGTTTCACATTTTGTTATACTTACATCAAATTTTTTTTAAGAGATAAAGTGTAAGCAGTTTTTTTTTTTTTTAATGTAAGCTGTTTTTAAATCTCCTGTCTCTCCCTCCCCAGAGTTAATTACTCTCTTGAATTTGCGGTGCTAATCAACACAGTGCATGTTTTTATAGTTATTTATATATGTGGATATTCATAAACAATATACATGGGTATTTGTATGCCTATTGCAAAAATTTGAACGTGTGATATACGTACTGCATTTTCTTTGTGCTCAACAAACTTTTTTCTTTTAGATTTATCCACATACCTCTAGATTAGATTATTAAAGTTTTGCTTATATTAACCATTTTAAGGTTGCAGTATAACATCATATATATTTATGTATATGTATAATATTCTCTTGTTAATGGACATCTAGGTTGATTTTTTTTTTTTTAAACACAGTGCTGTTGTGAACATTTCTGTATAGATATCTTTGAGTACATATTCAACAGTTTCCCTGGGGTATACACCTAGGAATGCAATGGTTCCATGGTAGGGTATGTACATTTTCAACTTTGCTAGATATTGCCAAATTGTTTTTCAGATTGGTTATGCATTTGAACACTTCGTTGCTTTCTATCCTAGCCATCTCACAGGATAGCAGACTTCTTCCTTTCAGCAGTTTGATGAATGTGGCCTATTGCTTTTATTATCCAAATAAGCAAACCAAGATAGGAAAGAAATCCACAAAGTATTTCCATTAAAACAAAGTAACACAGGTTTTGGAGTAAGACCTATCTGAGTTCAAACTTTGGCTCTGCCCCTTAAAGCTGTGTTACTTTTCGAAGTCACCAAATACCTCTGAGACTCAGCTGTGTCACCCCCCCACCCCCCACCCTGTCACACAGAACTGCTGAGATGAAGCAAGACAAGCACTTAGCAGAGCACACAGCAAAGGCTCAACCCCCCAGCAGCTGGGAAGATGATTTATTCTCCATTCAACTTGATAATTTCAGGCAGAGATACAAAGGAGCAATGCAAAAAAAAAAAAAAAAAAAAAAAAAAAAAAAAGCCAAAAGGCAGACAGAAGACAGAAGAGGAGAAGAAACAGGCGGAGTACTTCACAGATAGGACATCCTGTCCTTGAGGAGTGGAACGAGCAGTGCAGGGGCTGAGGGAACGGTGCCTGCCTTCTGCAGCAGAGAGTACCCAACAATGTCATTCTTGTGGTTCATTTTATCAAGCATGTAAGAGAGTGCTGGAGCCCACCTAGGGGTCCCCTCTGGCCCTACTTTATGGGTAAAAACAGGGAAGGATGGAACTGTAGAAGCCCCAGCTCACTCTGCAGCTGTGTGGTCCCTGGGGCAGGGGGGAGGGGTGCGGGGGGGGGCAGAGGTGCAGGGGTCTGGGCGGGGGAGGGTAGGGAGGCTGTGCATAAGCACAGCAGCAGCCCTGACAACTCCAGGAGAGAGGGGGAAAATTAGTAACATCACCTCTTATTTCTACGGTGCATCTACACATCCTGTTTGAACTTGGCCACAATCTCCCGAGGTGTACACAGGGCAGAAAAATAGCCTGAGGCTCGGGACAAGCAAAATGCCTTTGGATTAGGAAGACGTTTGGAACTGGATCTGCCCAGATACTCTTTTTAGGATGCTGCTCTGTGTCTCAGGAGGACACCAGGCCAGGCTGGGGCTGGGAGCGTCTGCAAGCTCTGGGAATAGGACTGGGGGACAGGGCTGGGAGAGCCGAGTGGTGGATCAGTGCAAATTGGCAGCCTGACCCAGTAAAGATGCCAGGGCTATTCTGGGTGGCATGCGGGAAGAAGGGGCTGGGGGAGGGGAGTCTGTAATTGGGACACCAAATTTCCCATCTACTCCCTCTTCTGCCCCAGGCCTACTTTCCATGATTGATCCCTCTCTAGTAAGAGGCAGTGGCTGACTGCCCAGAGCAGGGGCCTGGCTCTGCCTAAAAGCCCCCTCCCAACAGGGATCCACAGTAGTTACATGCTGCGTAGATACTAAGACTTGTCCTATGACCCACCCTTGCTGCTATATGGCTGCTATCACAGTATTTTTTTCCCCTTAATACTAATAAAAAGTGATCTCTCAGCTCTTAGGGGCTAACCCCGATGTCATTATCAGATGTTTGGTTTCCCCCCTTTTTCTCTTTTGTGCTGCAAACTGGCATCCAACATCATAGGGAGAGTTTTCTTTCCAGGTCATGCCCAATCCTCTGCCACAGCGAGCCTGGTCTCTTCGATCTAGTCCCTGTGTCCCCGCAGGCCAGCAGTCCACCAGGCAGCATTCCCTGGCATGTCTACTGACCCCCCCCCTTTTTTTTTAAGATTTTTACATTTATTTTAGAGAGAGAAAACACGAGCAGGGGGAAGGGCAGAAGAAGAGGGAGAGAGAGAAAAACCCCAAGTAGACTCCCCGAGGAGCACAGAGTGGGACTGGATCCCAGGACTCTGAGACCATGCCTGGAGCTGAATGCAGCCGCCCAGCCAACTGAGCCACCCAGGCCCCCCTAAGCGGTATAACCTGCTAGAAAGGTAACTTGGCAGTATGTTCTAAGATAGACAAAATGTTTATACTCCTTCATCAGATCCTGAAATTTTCTTCTAAGAAAGTCATCTGGGAGAGCCTGGGTGGCTCAGTTGGTTAAGTCAACTTCACGGGTGAAGCAATTTGGGTTCACAGAGGTTTAAAAACCTTTCCCAGGGGTGCCTGGGTGGCTCAGCTGGGTAAATGGCTGATTGTTGATCTCAGCTTAGGTTGTGATCTCAGAGTCCTGGGATCCAGCCCGAGGCCAGTCTTCACGCTCCGCAGGCAGTCTGCGGCCCTTACCCCATGCTCAGTCTCGCCCTCTCTCCCTCTCAAGTAAATAAAATCTTTTTTTTGGGGGGGGGGATTCCATTTACTTATTTGATAGAGCATGATCGCAAGTAGGCGGAGAGGCAGGCACAGAAGGGGGGGGGGAAGCAGGCTCCCTACTGAGCAGAGAGCCTGATGCGGGTCTCGATCCCAGGACCCCGAGATCATGACCCAAGCTGAAGGCAGAGGCTTAACCCACTGAGCCACCCAGGTGTCCCAAATAAATAAAATCTTAAAACAAAAACTAAAACGTTTTCCAGGCCACAAGTAAGTGGCAGAACAGGGACTAGAATTCAGAATGTTCTAAACCCCAAGTCCAGTCTCTTCCTACTGCACCATGATGCCTTTGAAAAGATTCTAGGGTAGCTGGGGTTGCAAAGGGCCAAGGGCTAAAGTCACAAATAGAATTTTATGAACTATGAACCAATGGCTACAGTCATTGCCAAATATAAACCCCTAGAAGACAATTTTGTATAAATCCAATGAAAATTAAAGTCTATAATAAGAGGGGCGCCTGGGTGGCTCAGTGGGTTAAAGCCTCTGCCTTCGGCTTAGGTCATGACCCAGGGCCCTGGGATCGAGCCCCGCATCGAGCCCCGCATCGGGCTCTCTGCTGGGCGGGGAGTCTGCTTCCTCCTCTCTCTGCCTGCTTGTGATCTCTGTCTGTCAAATAAATAAAATCTTTAAAAAAAAAAGTCTATAATGAGAAACTAAACATTCAAGGTCATATTGTACAGTAGTTTTTGCTGGAGCTGGCTGTGAAACTGGTTTCTCAGTTCAAGTTTCTTTCAAAATTGTTTGTGAGGATAGAAGGCACCTTACCTGTGATTCAACCAATGGTGATACAGAGATGTTGGAGAAAAAAGAAAACGGGGTAGATTTCCCAAATAAGTACATATGGGCGTGTTTTAGGAGTTGCCTGGCGGGTGTGCCTGGCTAGCTCAGTTGGTTAAGTGTCTAACTCTTTTCTTTTTAACTTTTTTAAAATTTTAATTTTTTAATAAAGATTATGTATTTATTTAACAGAGAGAGACATATAGTGAGAGAGGAAACACAAGCAGGGGGAGCGGCAAAGGGAGAGGGAGAAGCAGGCTCCCAGCTGAGCAGGGAGCCAGATGTGGGGCTCCATCCCAGGACCCTAGAATGTGACCTGGACTGAAGGCAGATGCTTAACGACTGAGCCACCCAGGCACCCTGAGTGTCTGACTCCTGATTTTGGCTCAGGTCAGGATCTCAGGGTTGTGAGAGGGAGCCCTGCATAGGACTCTGCACTGGGCCTGGAGCCTGCTTGAGATTTTTTTGTTGTTGTTGTTGTTTTAAGATTTTACTTATTTATTTGTCAGAGAGAGAGCAGAAGCAGGGGGAGCGGCAGGCAGAGGGAGAAGCAGGCTCTTGGGTGAGCAAGGAGCCCAATGTAGGACTCGATTCCAGGACCTGGAGATCATGACCTGAGCCAAAGGCAGATGCTTAACCGACTGAGCCACCCAGGTGTCCCACTTAAGAGCCTTTCTCTCCTGCTCCCTCTGCCCCTGGCGTGCTGTCCCTCTATTTCTAAAATAAAACTAAACCAAACACCCCCCCCCAACATACCCCTGCATGCAGTTTGGGGGGCAACTCTGTGCAAGTTGAAGTCAATATGTAGGGCCTGATTCTTCCCAAAGATTTCTGTAAAGAAAACACTACACAGATATGCCCCAGTGGGAAGCTTTTGAGAAATGATCAATTTTCAGGCTTTCTGATGGCAAGGAAAACACCTTTTCTCTCTGCACTACTCTCCTCGAGCAAGACAAGACGGATGGTGGGGAAAAGAGGAGAGAGAGAAGAAGGGGGAACAGGGCCTCAAAAGCAACTAAGCTCTCCTGTTCTGCCCAGAACTGTTTGGTGTGGGGAGGAGGGGGTTGAGGCACACAAACAGCAGGTCAGGAGCACAGCTTCACCTTTAAAGCCAAAGAGACGGAGACAATGGGCTAGGAAAGCCAGCAGGCATCCGGGGTATATGGAAATTCTTTGCACTGTTCTTGCAATGCTCAGTTTTCAAAATAAAAAGTTAAAAAACATGCCTTCTCAGAGTCTCTCATCTCATCTCTATCTAATGTAAAGAAATTCCTCAACCTGCAAACTTTTTTCTTTTCAAAGCTTTTATTTTGGGGGCTCCTGGGTGGCTCAGTTGGTTAAGCACCTGACTTCAGCTCACATCATGATCTCAGGGTCCTGGGTTGAGTCCTGCTCACATCAGGGAATCTGCTTCCTCTTCCTCTTCCTATGCCCCTTACCCTGACCCGATCTCTCTCTAATAAATAAATAAAACCTTATTTGTTTGTTTATTTGAGTGATAGAGAGCACAAGAGAGGAGAAGGTCAGTGGGAAAAGCACACTCCCTGCGGAGCTGGAAACCTGATGCAGGACTGGATCCTGGTACTCTCCGGGATCATGACCTGAGCCAAAGGCAACAGAGCCACCCAGCCGCCCAATAAATAAAATCTTTAAAAAAAATTACTTTTAAGTTATTTCTATACCGAACATGGGGCTTGAATCCACAACCCCAAGGTCAAGAGTTGCATTCTCTACCAATTGAGCCAGCCAGGCACCCCTGTAAAACTTAAGTTGAGAAACTCAGAATTCTAACTACAAAATCAATAACCCTACAAATCAGAAGCCTCACCAGCATCTCTCTCCAGCAGAGGGCACTAGAGTAGTGGCTTTCAAGCTGGGCTTCCTTTCAGAATCTCCTGGAAGCTTTGCGTCAAGTCCAAAGGGACACCATTGAAAAGTCCTCTATTCATGAACTTGCCACTTACAAAGCTGCAATGTGTAAGCTTGGGTAGGGCCAGCCTTTTAGACAGCAGATCGATTAACTAGGCATCTGATGTTTTGGGGAGAAGCCAGAGACCTTTATAGCTAGCTTCCCACCTAGTGTTGGGGAGAATCCTGTGCTATCTTGTCATTAATATTCCTAAGATAAAGAGAGCAAAGAACCCCCAGGAAAGTGCTTTGGTATTCAGCCTCCTAAACAGCCCTGTACAGATTTTCAGTTAAAGGACTGTGGTTGGGCTGAGTGAGGCAGTCAGTCCCTCTGTTGGGTTTGAGGAGCATCTTATTCTTCAAGCCACCAGCAGGGGGAGCGATACACCAAGTCGGCGGATGCAAACTGTCCCTTCCAGCTTGGCTGTAGAGAAACAGGTGGAAATGCTGAATCACCAGGCTGAGCTGCTTGACCAAGCCTGGGTCACACCGCTATCATTTCCTGATCTGATCACTTCCCTGCATTCCTGACCGGGCTGTGAGCTCTGACCGTGTCTGATTTACCTTCAGTCCGGAGAGTCCTGTACACAGTGCCCAACACAGGAAGGCAAATATTAACTATTGTTGCTGTTTTTGGCAGCCGATGAATGAATCTTCTCCAGACTGACTGGATGTTGTCATTCACTGGGACTGCCAAAAGGCTGAGACGCTCTTCCCTTCCTTGGGTCCCTCACGGGGCACCTGAGACATTTTGTTTTAGGCAGAACACCCTTCCTTCGTGAAGACGCCTACGTTGGAGAAATCCATCCTCCACCTGCATCTTTCCTACCCATCTCCAAATCCACAGAAAACCGCTGTCACCGCAGACCCCTGGCCGCCCCCAACCTGGGGTGCACCCAGACCAGGCGGTGAGGGACTCACACTCCGGCGGGCACAAGTGGCTGGAACTTCCACTGTTCCTCCTCACAGTCCAGGAAGAGCCGGTTCATGATCTTGTTCTTCTCCTCAGGGGGTATGAAGTTCTCGATGATCAGGTACCTGGGAGCAGGAATGAGGTAGAGATGGGAAACTGGGGAGGGAGAGACCACAGGGGGCATGCGAAGGTTGGAGCAAGATGTCAAGAGGCAAGTCAAGAGGGAACAGAGGAGACGGAAAAACCGGACAGCTGGAGAAGTGAGGATCCCTACAGCAATCACAGAACTTGAAACCCCTGCTTCTGGGGCAAAGACTGTGGACTCAGGGCCCAAGGGGTCACTCCTGGCCAGCACCCAGCATGCACTTCGGGAGACTCATCGCTGCGGCCGGGCAGAGGAAGGAGAAGGAAACAGAGGCGGTATAAGCAACTCGTCCTCCCCCCTCAGACACATTTTATTCCTAAGGGATGTGGACTCCTGGGGGAGTAGACGGCTGGAACGAGGCCTTGAGGAAGGAATAAGCCCCTCAGAGAGAGGCCAGGTAATGATGGACAGCGGAGGACCAGCAATGGGAAGAGGAGGGGGCCCTACTTGAGCTTGAGCTCCCGGGTCTGCTCATTCTGCGCCTCCTCCAGGTCCTGCCGAACGCGGATGTACTCGTCGTGCTGGTCCTGGATCTCTGCCTTCACCGCCTGCAGCTTGGCGTAGAGCTGTGCGGGGACAGGCGCCGCTCAGAGGCTGCGCCGTGGGGTGACGAGGCCCCTGTCTCCCGGCCCAGACCCCGATGCTGCAGGCTCAGGCTCCACCAGCAGAGTCCAGGGCGAGGCCCCTGCCTCCTCCCTCCTGCCCTACCACAGATGAGGGCGGGGTTTTCAAAGGGCCACCCTGTCCCTCCTCCCCTAGGACCTGTTACCTGCTCCCTCTCCGAGGCTGTCACCTTGTGGAAAACTGAAAGGGACCCGAGAGACATTTTAGTCCCAACACCCTCTTTTGGTAGAGGAGGTGACTCAGGGACACAGTTGCTCAAGGTCACACCACTAGTTACAAGAGTCCGGGTCAGGACCCAAGTACAGAACTGCCGTGCCGGAGTCCTGGAGGGAAGGGGGCCTAAGCCAGTTTGGAAGGTGACCTGTCCCACTCCTGCCTCTCCAGGATCATGATCCGGCTTTCCTGGAGCGATCCCGCTCCTAACCCGCCAAGAGGAAGATACGTCCCTGGAAACTGCCACTGCAGCTGGGCCTCCTCCTGGCCTGCTCTGGGCCACTCACATCAGCAACCCAGCGGGTTTTCCAGGTTCTTCCCAGAATCTGGGCTGGAATTTGCCGCTTCCTGTCCCTGTCCACGCCCTTCCCTGGCCCTGGACTTTGCAGGGTTCCGGAGATCAGTTTCATTCCTTCCTGTGTCTACAGAGGCCTGCGGCTCCCCTCCAGAGCTCCCCCAGGCTTGCGTCTCCTCAGGCCTCCTTGACACTCCTGTCCTGGGCCTGGCTACCCAACCGTGACTCGCTGGTGACACTGCACAGGGAAAGTTACCCACCGCTGTCAGGATGGCAGCAGGAGACTGGAGGTGAAGGCCTTCCCAGCCCACCAGGCCCAGCCTGGCCCAGGAGAAGAGGCTCTAGTCTGCCCCAGCCCCGGACCCCTGCCTTCCCCCCACTCCTCAGGCCGGCAGCCCTGGCGAAGTCACTCTGGGCTTCAGCAGTTCCCTAAAGCACAGACCCCCTCAGGTGGGGTCAGTGACTGCCTCGGGCCGAGGCTGCACCCCCCCCCACACAGCCTCTCACCTTCTTGAGCTTCTTGGTTTTGACCTCCACCTCCTGCTGCAGGGACGTGTATGTGCCCCGGAGCTCCATGGTCTCCTCGTCGCGGAGCAGCATCTCTTGCTGCATTTCCCGTTCACGGCGTTTCTAGGCCAAGGCAGGGCACAGGGGCTCAGTGGGCCAGCATGTCCCAGGGAGGGCCAAGGGAGCTCAGGGTACAAGCTCACTCTGCCTATCACAGGATCTAGCTCCACTGTGGCCACAGACACCGGGAAGGAGAAGAAAGCGTCCCATGGCCCATGGCCCCTGCTCCTACCCGTCAGCGGAGCCTCTCTGAACCTCCTTCTTAGCTCATGTAGCCATGTCTGTGCCATACACTGCCCCCTGGGGATGGAGACCCCCGCCCGAAGAGCTGGCCCATTCCAGGAGTATCAAGCCAAGATAGATTCGCATCATACTGGCTTCCCAGCTGCCTTGCCCTCTCCCCATATGGCATCACAGATGACTGGTAGGACCAACAAATTGTGGTTCTTGAAGATTCAGGACATTGTCATACGGTTGGCACAGAACTCACACCTTTGTGGAAGGCCTGGAGAACCACCAGCCATGGAGAGCCACCACTTCCTCTCACCCCTCAGCTGGCGGTGCCCTTGACAGAGGCAGCTCCTGGGCTGGGGGACCCATGGGACCCAGGGCTGCGTGTCTGAGGTTCTTAGCAATGTATCCCAGGGATGCTGAGTCCCTGACGGCTCACTGCCCTGTGTCCTCCAGACAAGACCTCAAGGCCATGAGCGTCCACGAGACCTGAAGCTCCCAGCCCTACCTGCTCCGCAATCTCCTGCCTCTTTAGTTCCAGCATCTTCTGCTGCTCGTTGGTATGATCCATGATGTTCCTGCCCCCGATGAGTAGCTTGCTCTCCATGGCCTGCGGACACAGAGGGGTTAAAGGGATGGGATTCTCAAAGATGGCCACAGCATCTCCAACTTGAGAGGTTTGCTTCCCTGCTCTGTGGTCCGTCCAGGAGTGGACCAAAGATGTGTCCCTGATGGGGCCTCATGGCCCTCCCTGAGAACAAAGTTGCCCCTCCAGCCTCCTGGGCTCCCGCCCAAGGCTTCCATCATCAATAAGACCATTAAGTGAGGCAAAGAGAGGGCATCCCTCAGGGAAAATAGGCACCTGATCTGTTTGATTTGGATACAGCTGGAAGGTTGGTTCACCATGCCTGGGAGGGGCGTGCAGGAGGCTTTTGAATCCTGGCATTTAGCTCCTAGCTGGTGTTTAAGAGTGGGGAGCAGTGACCGGGCAGCCCAAATCTTTAGTTAACAGGCTCCTGACTCAAGAAGATGGCTCTCAACACAGGTGTAATCTTCAGCTGACATGGAAAGCAGAAGAAGCTTCTGCAGCACCAAGGGGCAATGTGAGGCCCCAGAAGCCGCATGAGCTTTGGGGGCAGCCAGAGAGACGCCACTAAGTGCAAGGCCTAGACCAAGGGTCCCCTTCAGCTCTCACATCTGTAATATCAGAATGGCCTCTGTTCCAGGATGTCTGACAAATATTGCTGAGTCCTATTTTTGAGGGGCTGAATTCAGCCCTTAACAAACATGATCTCCATCCTCAGCCCAAGAGAAAGCTCCTGTTACTCTCCTCACTTAACTGAAGAGATGGAGAGAAACTCGACCAAGGTCATGCCGCTAGTGAACGAAGAGGTAAGATTTGAACCCACCACCTCTGGCCCCACTCTGTGAGCCCCGGTGCTCAGCACAGACCTGCCGTACGGATAATAGATGCGTATAAACTGGGTAAACCAGGGTGACGTGAAACACATTCTCACTCCTGCTCATCAGAGGGTGCTGCCCCCGGGCACTCCAGCTGTCCTCTGATTTCATCGCAGGCTTCCCGGAAGGTTGAAATCACCTTGAGCCACTGGATGATATTGGCTGCGTCCCTACTGGAATTTTTTCCAGTGGGACCAGCTGACCTGCTTCCAGGCTCGCAAGCAGAGGCTGCTGTCATGGTGTGGGGGCAGGGGACCCCTCTGCCACCTGTGGAAGCCCCATCACGGGGGACGGAGCAGGACAGGGGTGGAGGGCTGCTTTTGGGGGGCCAGGGGTGGGGCTCTGTGAGGATGCCATTGGCCCCTGCATGACAGCGGGCCCATCGGAGTGGCCCCACGCAGCCTCCGAGGCCAAGAGAGAGCTCCTGCTGAGCTCAGGGCCCTGGAGAGCCGCCTGTCCTCACTGCCACCCCACCCCCTGCCACCAGCTGTGCTTATACCTCCCCCAGGCCTTGCTCCGGGACGCTGTCTCACCATCTGGCTCACCCTGACAGCACAGGCCTGAACCCATCCCAGACGCTTCCTTCTCACTCAAGCCCAGAACCTGCACGATCTTTTGAGTGAACGAGGCCTTCAATTTTGTGCCCTGTGTACCTTACCGCCCTCTCCCCAGGCCCTGCCCCGAGTGCGTCTCTTGCCCCCCTATCAAATCCCATCAAGTCTGCCTTCTTGTTAGGGCTCCCACCATTCCCCGCTTTCCATCTGCGAGTACACGTGCTGACTTCACCGCGACTCTCCTGACTCGCCTGGGTCGTTGCCCTCAGCTTCCCCATCCATCCGTCTCCCCGTGACACCCAGGGGCATTCACCAGAAACACAAGTCAGGGGGTGCCTCTCCTCTGCTGCCAAGTACCTCAACAGGCAAAGAACATCTGTTCTTTGCATGATGAAACCCAGAGTCTGCTGCGGCGCCCTGCCCGGTGGGCTGGCCCGGCCTTCCAGCCTCCTCTTACCACTCACTCCCCAAGTGCGCTCCAGCTCCCAGAAGAATTCCAGCTCCCGGAATGTGCTGGGCCATTTCACAACACTGGGCTTCTCTTGCCACTCCACATCTGCCTAGAAAACCACTGCTTATCCTGCAAGACTCAGCGGAAGCGACTTGGGGTGTGTGCTCCGATTCCCTCACATCGGCTCCTTTCCTCCTTTGGTCCCCGTCACTAACCAGGACACATTCCTCTTCTTTTCCCTGCATGGACCATTATTGCTTACACCCTGTCTCCCCTCTGAGCTTCTTCAGGGCAGGGATCATCCCAGGGCTTAGCACAGAACTTGGCACATAGTAAGTGCTCAATAAATGTTTGAGGCCCTGAAAGGAATCCCTGGGCTTGTGGGGTGGCGGTGGGGGTTAGGGGGAGTTCCAAGTCTTTTCCTGGGCTCTCTCATCTGGAATAGAACTGACCCTTTATCCCAGCTTCTCCTCCTTCAACAGACAAGCCCACACTCGTTGTCGGAGGGCAAAAGGGCAGAGCAGCAGGGTCTGCGCTTCTGGGAAACCTGGCAGGAGGGAGGGGATGGGTGTGAGGAGGGAGGAAGGGGAGACAAGGCAGGAAACCCCCTTCTGCTGGGGCCATGGATAGCGGATCCCTCCAACTACCCGGGACACAAGATCTCAGGGACCTGGTGTCTGGCCTGGCTTCCTATTCTGGGGCACTCCAGCCCTGAGTCCTTGTACCGCCCCTTGGTAATTGACGTCATTCCCGTGTTCTTCACTCTTTGCAATCTCATAAAGGCACTACTTCTCAAACTTGGTTGCTGTATTAGAGTCACTGGGGAGCTTTTAAAATTCCCACTGCTGGACCACATCGCGTTATTATCTTGGGCCCCGCCCCTCATGAGTGGCTTTAAGAACTCCCATGCCAGGTGCTCGGGGAGGAGTCTCGAAGCCAAGCGCAGATGCTGGTGCCCTGGTTTTCCTGACTGATTGATGGGCTGGGGACTAGGGCAGAGAGAGAACAGGGCAAGGAACCGGAAAGAAGAAAACCATGGTTTTCTCTGCCTGTCGGGTGTTTCACATTTACTTCTAATAACCCTTTAAGAAGTAGGTCTCAAACTCGGATGCATATTAGAATCATCCGGGGAGTTCTTCCAGGCCCAGCGCCCAGACTACATCCCACTGCCAATCAAACTGCAAAGGGGCTGGGGAGTCCGCCATGAGGTCCAGGCATCAGTGGTTTTTAAAGGTTTAAAGGTTTTTAAAGGTTTAAAGCTTTTGGCTCAGGTCGTGATCTCTGGGTCCTGGGATCCAGCCCCGGGGTGGGTTTCCCAGCTCAGCGGGCGGGGGTGGGTGCGTGGGTGGGGGAGTGGGGGGGTCACCTGCTTCTGCCTCTCTCCCTGCTTGTACTCTCTCTGTCTTTCCCTTTCTCAAATGAATACATACAATTTTAGAAACAACAACAACAAGAACCACTGCTTTTTGAGGTCCCCCAGAATCAGTATTACCTGGGGACTTGTTAGAAATGTAGGATCTCAGGGGCGCCGGGGTGGCTCAGTCAGTGACGTGTCTGCCTTTGGCTCAGATCATGATCTCCAGGGATGGAGCCCTGCATCCAGCTCCCTGCACAGTGGGGAGTCTGCTTCCCCCTCTCCCTCTGCCTCCCTCCACCCCCATTTACGCTCTCTCACTCTCTCAAATAAATACAATCTTAAAAAAAGAGAGAGAAAGAGAAAGAGAGACTTGCAGGATCTCAGGCCCTACCAGACCTAGTGAATCAGAATCTGCTTTGTAATGAGATCCCCAGGTGGCCTGTGGGACATGCTCTAAGGGACATGGTAGTAGCAGCAACAGCTTCCTCATATAGGCTCAGACTGGGTAAGTCATCCATCCAAGGTCACATTGCAGCCCTTCAATTTAAATGGAAAACCCAGGTCCAGGTCGGCCTGGCTCCACAGCCCAAGCTCTTTCCACTCCAGACATTCTTTCTGTTTAGTTTTTAGGAAGCAGAACCTGCTCAAAGAAAAGCAACACGTTTCCAGCAGGAGGAAATCACATCTGACTCATGTCCACGGTTATTCCGGTACTTAGGGAAGCCAGTAACCAGTCCTTTAGAGGTTAAAACGCTCCCCGCCCCTCATGGTTCTACATCAGAGGGGTGGGGGGCTGTGAGGAGACAGAGAAAGGGAAGCACTTTCTCATAACGCAGGTGGGGGGATGGGGGTGGATCAGGGAAAGGAAACAGAAACAAACAGGCATGTCTCTGGATGGAAAAATGTGTGGATATGAAAAGACAGGACTGATCGCCAGTAGAAATCATGCAAGAAAGACAGCACCAGGCAGACCCCCAGCCCCACAGATGCCCCCAGATCTTCCTGAGTGCTAATGTTCGAGAGCATTTCTAGGCTGTGTGAGCTGACAAAAAACGTCCTATGAGCTTCAGTTACAGTTTTATGCTCTGGGAAGAAGTACTCCTAGCTCTACAAATTAAATGATAGCTGGGAGCAGTCAGTTGTAAGCTGAAAAATAAAAAATAAAAAAATAAGAAAAGAGTAAAAGAACAGCACGGGGTGGGGGGGAATAATTCTCTATTGTTCCCAGAAGACATTGGCTTAATATGCCACCAGAGCTAAAAAAGCCACCAGCATCTGGCCAGCCACCACCATAAAGGCCTTTTGGAAACAAAACAAAAATCATTCCACCCAAATATAAAATGGTGGTGATGCGGCTGAATCTGGGCTACTGTGTGTAGTTCCATCGCTGCGTCTCTGGGGACAGGCAGGAGGGAGAGAGATCCAGAGGACAGCTAAAACCATCCAAGGGCTATTAAAAAATAGGACTCTTCAGTGTGCAAAGACGAAGAAAGGTTAAGAGGATAGACCTGGAAACTGCACGATCAGGTGTGGGGGCGCCTGGCTGACTCAGTCTGCAGAGCTTGAAACTGTAGATCTCAGGGTTGTGAGTTTGAGCCCCAGGTTGGGCGCTGAGCTCAGGTAATTAAAAAAATAAAATAAAAATAGGTGGGCGCCTGGGTGGCTCAGCTGGTTAAGCGACTGCCTTCGGCTCGGGTCATGATCCCAGGGTCCTGGGATCGAGTCCGGCATCCGGCTCCCTGCTCCATGGGGAGTCTGCTACCTCTGACCTTCTCCCCTCTCATGCTCTCTCTCACTGTCTCTCTCTCAAGTAAATAAATAAAATCTTAAAAATAAATAAATAAATAAAAATAAAAATAGGTGTGAAAAGGAACGATCTGGACTTTTCTAATCAATCCTGGTACATAGAGGAAGAGCTTATACTTTGGACTTTAAAGGACAAATAAAGGGAAGTTCTACTGCTTACAGAAGGTAATGCCTTTATGGAATTTGTTATCTCAGGAGGACTGTATTAAATATCTAAGAGTTTATTAAGGGATTCTAGGGCCACATTTTTTGTAAGTGAGCTCTATGCACAATGTGGGGCTTGAACTCAGGACCCTGAGATAAAGAGTTGTATTTTTTTTTTTAAGATTTTATTTATTTGACAGAGATCACAAGTAGGCAGAGAGGGAAACAGAGGGAAACAGGGAAGCAGGCTCCCCGCCGAGCAGAGAGACCAATGCGGGGCTCAATCCCAGGACCCTGGATCTGAGCCAAAGGCAGACGCTTTGGCAGATGCTTAAGTGACTGAGCCACTCAGGTGCACCTGGGTACCTATTTTTAACGTTTTATTGTCTTTCCTTTTTAGAAAAAAAAAAAACTAATATCAAATTAAGTACAGAAACAAAATTAGAAAAACTTTCTCATGAGATATTTCTCATCTAATCACCTTTTTAAATTTTCCCAGATTTTTCCAAATGCACACATCATTTTTTCACACCAATAGATATGGTATAAATATAAGTTCATGTCCTGCTATTTCCATTTTATCAAATCTCTCCAGAATTTCCTGTTATATCCATAAGATTTGTGACTATAAATATAATGGCTGCATAATATTTACAGTAGATAATTTAACTATATCTGAATAGCCCCATAAGAAGATATTTTGGTTGTGTACAATGTTTACAATAAACACCCTTGTAAAAAAAAACTTTGTACATATAATTTTTTTTTCATCTAAAAAAAAACCTTTTTTTTTTTTAAAGATTTTATTTATTTGAGAGAGCATGAGTGAGAGAGCATAAGCAGAGGGAGCAGCAGAGGCAGAGGGAGAAGCAGGCTCCCCGCTGAGCAGAGAGCTGATGTGGGGCTCCATCCCAGGACCCTGGGATTGCCACCTGGGCTGAAAGCAGACGCTTAATGAAGGGTTATAAACATTTTGTCTATCTTAGAACATATTGCAAAGTTACCTTTCTTTCTTTCTTCTTCTTTTTATTTTTAAAAGATTTTGTTTATTTATTAGAGAGAAAATGAGAGAGAGAAAGCATGAGAGGAGAGAGGTCAGCAGGAGAAGGAGGCTCCCTACTCAGCAGGGAGCCTGATGTGGGACTCCATCCTGGGATTCCAGGATCATGACCTGAGCTGAAGGCAGTTGCTTAACCAACTGAGCCCCCCAGGCGCCCCCGAAGTTACCTTTCTAACAGATTATATCACCAAGGGTCATCTGGGTGGCATAGTTGGCTGGGAGGCTGCATTCTGCTGGGGTCATGATCTCAGGATCCTGGAACTGAGCCCCACATTGGGCTCCCTGCTCAGTGGGAAGTCTGCTTCTCCCTCTCCCTCTGCTGCTCCCCCTACTTGTGCTCTCTCAAATAAATAAAATCTTAAAAAATTTTACCACTTAGGTGCCTGGGTGGCTCAGTGGGTTAAAGCCTTTGCCTTCAGCTCAGGTCATGATCCCAGGATCCTGGGATCGAGCCCCGCATTGGGCTCTCCGCTCAGCAGGGAGCCTGCTTCCTCCTCTCTCTCTGCCTGTCTCTCTGCCTACTTGTGATCTCTGTCTGTCAAATAAATAAATAAAATATTAAAAAAAAAGTTATACCACTTAAATGACTGCCAGCAATAAATAATGGAACAATTTTTGTTATACTGTCATAGGCATAATTATCATTATTTTTTAAATTTGCTATGATAATAGATATAAAATTGAACCTCCATTGATTTTATATTCTCTAAATCGTTGAGGTGGACTTGTGGAGGTCCGATCTCTCCTTTCATGGCATACCCCTTTATGCATTTTTTTAATTATTTTTTTTCTTGGTGATTTTTTTTTTTCCAGATTTGACACTGAACTGACTGAGCCACCCAGGCGCCCCTCTTGGTGATTTTTAAGTAAGGAGCCAGACCTCTGATTCAAACAATGCTTTGTTCAGCCTCCACCTTCTCCAACTACCCACACCTAAGTCTCATGCTCTTTTCATTCAAAATTCTGGATTCAAGAAACCCATGTGGACACGGGTAGGCGGGATTTGAGCTGCCAATCAGGCCTGGAATCTGATGTATCAGCCAAGACTCCCAGGGCCCCCCAGGTTCTAAGCCCCTCTCCCACCCCCCATGACGTGATTCCCAGGACAAGTTTCTCTCTGTTGGTTCTTGCTCCTCGGCCTTCAGCTTAGATCCCTTCCTTGGACCTGAACCCTGCTTCAGGATCTCCCCTTTGAGCCGGGTCCTGACCTCCATGAAGAGAATTCTGGATGATGTCTGACTGTCCATCATCACCCAATTCCATTCGTCCACTGCCCCTATGCTTCTCTGCTAGCCCCGCTGAGACCCAGCGCAAACGTGGTCTGAATGACAACTGAATTTGCCTTTCTGGTGACTCGCCAAGGCTTGCCCACTTTCCTAGCCCACATGATCAGCCAAGCCTGCCTGACAGAGCCTGTCTTGTGCTAGAAGAGGGGGCTGGTCCTGGCACAAAATCTGTGGGTGGGCCCCAATCCAGGTGCAAGGTCTCAGCCGCTACCTTCTCCCCAGTCGTAGCCCATGCTGGCTGTTTCCCCCCCACGCTCTGAAATGCATCATGCACGACTTCAGTTCTTTGCTGAACAGGGTTTGGGGTTTTTTTTTGGGTTTTGCTTGGTTTTTGCTTTTGCTTTTAATTTCCCCCCATTTTTCTGAGGATACCACTGGCCATCTCCTCCTTTTCTTTTCTTTCTTTTTTTAAAAAAAATATTTTATTTATTTATTTGACAGAGAGAGATCACAGGTGGGTAGAGAGGCAGGCAGAGAGAGAAAGAGAGGGAAGCAGGTTCCCTGCTGAGCAGAGAGCCCGATATGGGACTCGATCCGAGGACCCCGAGACCATGACCTGAGCCGAAGGCAGCGGCTTAACCCACTGAGCCACCCAGGCACTCCCCAGCCCCCAGTACTCATTAATGCTGATCTGAAAAGCCAGAGAGGAGACAGCAGGCCCAGCCACCCACTTGTCTGAGAAGATACTATCAGGTATGATTTCACAGAGAAGCCAGATAGGCTCCGCTCGGCCACTGCCAGCTCATCTCTCACATGCTGCAGGAGACAGGAGTCTCAGAGGCAACTTGTCATGTGCCTGCAGCTGGGCTAGTTCCCTTTTAAACGAATCATCCTATTTGGTCATCATAAGAACCACGCGAGATAACGAGTATGATCCCCACTGGACATAAAAGAAAACAGGGATTCAGACAGGTGACGGACTCCCTCCAGCTGACGGAGCCAGCAAATGGCAGAGGTGAGATTTGAACACCAGCCTCTTAATTCCACTGGTATCCCTCTCCCTGGGCCACAACTTTCTCCCAGGCTCAGGCAGCAAGGTGCCTTGGAGAGCAGCAGCATTTGGTCTCGGTAACATTGCCAGATCAGGAAAGCTCAGGGCACCATTTCTTTCTCTGAGAGCTAAGACAGGCAGATCTCTGCTGAAGATGCTTCTACCCGAGGTGCCTTATGGGGGCCTCTGAGGTGAGGGGATGAGGGTGTTAATTATGGGATTCGGGGAGGTTGTCAGGATCCCTAGCCTCCCGGAGAGAAGTCAAGTGCTAGGATGCTCGTGGGAAAGGCTGCCTCCTGGGTTCCATGGAGGGATGACAGCCAGAGCACTGGGCAGGTCAGACAGTCTGAATGCTAGTACATGCTCTGCCACCCTTTTTTTTTTTTTAAGATTTTATTTACTTGACAGAGAGTGAGAGAGATCACAAGTAGGCAGAGAGGCAGGCAGAGAGAGCCGGGGAGGGGGGAAGCAGGCTCCCTGCCAAGCAGAGAGCCTGATGTGGGGCTCAATCCCAGGACCCTGAGATCATGACCTGAGCCAAAGGCAGAGGCTTAACCCACTGAGCCTCCCAGGAGCCCTGGCCACCCTATTTGCTATGACATCTAGGGCATCTGATTTCTCATCTGGAAAACGGAAGAGAGCACCCACTAACCTTGCAGGCTTTGGTAAGCGGTGAGTTGGTTACAGAGGTGAAATTACTCGGTAAGTGATAAAGTACAATCCTGTGTCAGTGGTTACTGGTCAATCAGTATCTGATTGATGGGTATTCACGACTCATCACAAAGAGCAAAAAACCCCAATTAGTGGACCATCTTTGCTTTCCTCTGTTATTACAGCCACTCCGAATGCCACAGAACGATTTCTCCTTTTGGGGCTCCCTGGTTATAGACTTCGAGAAGCCAGCAGTAAGGGAAAAAGAAACAAAGGAGACAACAGGAAAGGGAAGAACAGTGCTAAGTTCAGTGATTCTCTGCCCTGAGGAACCAAAATCAGGAGACCCAGACCGTTTCCTGCCTTCAGTCTCCTTGGATGGCTTAAGACACAACAGAAATGATGCACGTCTCAAAGGCTGGGAATTCTCTCATCAAGAAGGAGACAGTTTGGGCTCAGGAAACGTATTGGCTGGGGAGTGAGGTAAGCTGGACTCCACCCGCAGCCTTGTCCCGGACGGGGGTGTGGATGCCCAGTAGTACATCGATGCCCCTCAGAGAAAAGAAGGAATAAAAAAAAAAAAATCAGCCCATCGACTTCAGTGAGAAAACCATAAGCATCTCAGACCTGATCCCTAACTTCTTCCTTCCCCCCTGTTCCCCTCTGGCCAACAATAGAATGCTACAGTGTCAGGACTGAGAAGACCTAACGAGGCTTCAAGTGCAGACTCAGCATTTGACAGCCGAGGCATGGGCCCAAGGGGCTTCTGTGGGTCATCCAGGGTCATGTGGCCGGTGGCTCCCAGGCAATGGTTGGTCATTCCTCTCCAGTTCTCACTGCCTGTCATTCAGGCTGACCTCTAACCCTGGGCTCCTGACCTGCTGCTTCCCAGGTGAATCTGCAAATAGTACTGAAAGCAAGGAAGCACCTACGGATGATTTCTTAAAGTCCCTGGGAGGGGAAGAGACTTGTCCAAGGTCACAGGATTGCCCATAACTGGGTATCACTGAGATTATTATCAACACTGGGTCTCCCTCAATTATTCATTTTTAAATTTAAATTTATTATTATTATTTAAGATTTTATTTATTTATTTGATAGAGAGACAGCGAGAGAGGGAACACAAGTAGGGGGAGTGGGAAGGAGGAAGCAGATTTCCCGCTGAGCAGGGAGCCTGATGTGGGGCTTGATCCCAGGATCCCGGGATCCTGACCTGAGCCAAAGGCAGACACTTAACAACTGAGCCACCCAGGTGCCCCTTTAACTTATTATTTTTAAGATTCTATAGAATTATTTGAGAGAGAGATCAGAGAGGGAGAGTGAGAGGGAGAAGCAGATTCCCCACTGAGTGGAGAGCCCAACGAGCTGGGGGCTCTTTCCCAGGACCCTGAGACTACGACCCGAGCCTAAGGCAGATGCTTAACCAACTGAGCCACCCAGGGCCCCAATCATTCATTTGTTTAAAAAGGTTTAAAAAACCCACTGGGTGGCTCAGTGGGTTAAAGCCTCTGCCTTCGGCTCAGGTCATGATCCCAGGGTCCTGGGATCGAGCCCCGCATCGGGCTCTCTGCTCAGCAGGGAGCCTGCTTCCTCCTCTCTCTGACTCCCTCTCTGCCTACTTGTAGTCTCTGTCTGTCAAAAAAAAAAAAAAATAATAATAATAATTAAAAAAAGGTTTTACTTATTTATCCCAGAGAAAGAGAGGGAGGGAGGGGAAAGAAGCAGAGGGAGAGGGACAAGCAGACTCCGTGCTGAGCGCAGAGCCCGATGCAGTGCTCAATCCCACGACCCTGAGATCATAACCTGAGCGGAAATCAGGAGTCCGACACTCAACCAACTTAACCTTCCCAGTGCCCCAGTTATTCATTATTTTTAAGCCAATCTTCCAAAGAGGTGTTAACACATTTCTTTTATATTTTCTTCTCACTTAAATTTTTAGGTTAGTTTTTATTTAACAAAACATATGTTTGTAGTGAAAGTAAAAAAAGTATAAAGTAAATAAATAATAAATAAAAGCCCCCCCCTTCCCCACTAAAATTCCTAGAAATAACTACTGTTGGTGAATTCTCGTGATTCCTTCCAGAAATCTAAAAAATTTGAAGACTTCGTTAACTATACCTGCTGACTTATGTTCTTGGTTATGGGTACTTAAAAAGATTTGTTGATTATATGAATGGACAGAGCCAGGTGAGTCGGAGGCTGGGGGTTTGCATCATTAGGAAGGACAGAGATGGGTTGAGCTAAGCATCTCCACAGACAAGAGCTCCCACTGGGGCCTATTAGCTAGGGATCTGGCAGGAATCTTTCATTTCCGAAGCTGGTAGTATAGTGTGTGGGGGGGTACAGATCATGGGTTCTGGAGTCAGGCAGACAGAGGCTCCTATTCTGGCCACAGTACTTCCAAGGCATGTGACCTTGGGTTGTTCCTTCCTTAAGGAGTCTCAGCATCCTCATTTGTCACATGGAGATTAAAATAGTACTACTTCATGGTGTTATTGTGAGGATTAAAGAAAACGAATGCACATGAAAACAGCGGCATGCTTGGTGTTAGACATGCACTGAAGAAATGGTAGCTCTCGGGGCGCCTGGGTGGCTCAGTGGGTTAAGCCGCTGCCTTCGGCTCGGGTCATGATCTCAGGGTCCTGGGATCGAGCCCCGCATTGGGCTCTCTGCTCAGCGGGGAGCCTGCTTCCTCCTCTCTCTCTGCCTGCCTCTCTGTCTACTTGTGATCTCTCTCTGTCAAAATAAATAAATAAAATCTTTAAAAAAAAAAAAAAAAAAAGAAATGGTAGCTCTCGGGGCACCTGGGTGGCTCGGTTGGTTAAGCGTCTGCCTTTGGCTCAGGTCATGGTCACAGGGTCCTGGGATGGAGCCCCACACTGGGCTCCCTGCTTGGTGGGAAGCCTGTTTCTCCTGCTCCCTCTTCTGCTCCCTCTGGCACTCCCCATACTTGTGCTCTCTCACTCTCACAGTTTCTCTCTCTCAAATAAATAAATGTATAAATATATAAATAAATAATCTTTAAAATTAAAAAATAAATAAATAAAATAAAAGGGCACCTGGGTGGCTCAGTGGGTTAAGCCTCTGCCTTCAGCTCAGGTCATGATCCCAGGGTCCTGGGATCGAGCCCCGCATTGGGCTCTCTGTTCAGTAGGGAGCCTGCTTCCCCCGACCCCCATCCCCACTCTCAGTCTGCCTCTCTCCCTAATCGTGATCTCTGTCAAATAAATAAAATCTTTAAAAAAAATAAAATAAAAAAATAAAGAAATGGTAGCTGTCATCGTCATTACTATGGTTGCCATTATTATCTTGCAGACTCACCTCAAGAAAGGAGAAAGCCTGCAGGCCCATTACCTATTGCTATGGAAACAGAGCAGCCCAGGTCCTGGTCCTCCTCTGCTGGGGACATCTGGCAGGAGAAGGAGACAACTAAGCAGGAACTCTTTAGTATGACTGGGAGTTAATGCCCAAGAATTTCTCAGGATATTACAAATTCCAGATCCACCAGACTACAAGAGCAAGTGGCCCCTGAACCCTGAGCACAGGTGGGGTGCCTTGCGCAGAGGGCGGGGCTGAAGGGCTGCATCTTTGGGAGGAGGGAACCATCTTCTTATCTTCTCAGGCCACCCGGGTCTGGAGCTCTCAGGCCCAGAAGGCTCCAGAAGTGTGCAAGACTGGCCAGGTAAAACTGGCTAGCAGGACATGGCCAGAGAAGGGTGCCCTTCTCCGGCTGCATTCCAGGCCCTTCCCCAAGTCCTCAGAGCACAAAGAGAACATTATCACACCCACTTCATGCAGTCGTGCTCTCTGGGGGCTGGCGGTGACTGAGGGCCGTGCGTAATAGACTCCTCCAGCCAAAGCACATCGGGAGAAACCCAACACTGGACCCGAAGGCCTGCGGAGCCTCCACGTAACTTGAAGCCCCAGACCTCTGATGGGAATGTATTAGTCAGTCTTCAGTGCTTCCTGCCAGTCAAATCTTTATAATTACAAAATGCCCCCAGCTCGCGACAGTTCTGTGAAATGATAACACTGCCAGGGATGAGTAGTTAACTGTCCCCTACAGCACTTTCTCTCCTATGGGGGCTTTTCCCCGGGATTCCTGCTGTTCAGCCCTTTACCTACACTCTCCCTCCTGCCCTGGGCCTTTATGACTTCACTTCTCTTTCCCCTCTTCCCCATCCCCTTCTATTTCTTCCCTGTTTTTCTCTCCATTCTCTTCTCTCTCTTTTTATTGTTTAAAGATTTTATTTATTTATTTGACAGACAGAGATCACAAGTAGGCAGAGAGGCAGGTAGAGAGAGAGGGGGAGGCAGGCTCCCCACTGAGCAGAGAGCCCCATGCGGGGCTCAATCCCAGGACCCTGAGATCATGACCTGAGCCAAAGGCAGAGACTTAACCCACTGAGCCACCAGGTGCCCCCCCCCAAAAAGAGTATTTTTAACAATCAAGGACTTTTAGGAGGAGGAGAATTTAAAGGCAATCAAGATTAATGGTTTTGTTGATACATGAATCCCTTTAGAGCAACTCTGACACTCCATTTCTCCTTGAGCACTTCCACGGTTTGGAGCCTGCTACCTCTAGGAGCGGTCCATTTCTAGGTGTTAAGAAGTTCTTTATATTGAGCTTAGTCTGCTCCCCTAATTCCCATACCCTGGCTACCAGGACAATCCAGGATATAAAAACAGTGCAACAGCAGAAAGGCAGTGAGGTACATATTAGGTTCAAAAGATTGAGGTAAACCAGCTGGCTGTGAGGTCTCTCACTGGAGTAGCTTGCTTGTGGGGTCAAGACAGAGGAGACATAGGGCAGCCGGTCTCTGCTAGGTCTTGAATGCCAGTCTAAAATGTGGTGTGTTTGACTTATCAAGGCAAAGCCAAGTGAGACTGTCCATTAGGCAGTAATAAAAAGCTGTGCTTACATCCCAGGAAGTGTGCAAAGCACTTTAACATTATCTCATTTAATCCTCTCAAAAACGTAAACGTCGGTACTGTTATTATTTCATTTTATAGATGAGGTGACTGAGGTCTTTCACGAAACCCAGGCCTGTCTGTGTCTGATGCACATGATCTGAATACAGCACTCTACAAAATAACGTCAGCAGCGACCAGGATGGGAGGTTCTGATCTGGGAACGCATTTACTAGACAGAGAGAATGTCCAAAACGGAGGGCCTGGGTCCGCTTTGAGCACTCTTCTACAGACAGGCCCCGAATCTCCATTGCTAGTCTCCACAGATCCATTTCCAGCTGCCCACTGGATTTTGTCGCCTCAAATTCCATGGCACAAGCTTCTGCCAGTTTTCACCTAGCACCCAGTTCCCAAAACTGATATTCCAAATCTTGAAGCATAAAAGATCACATTTTGTGTTTAACCAACCTGGGCTCAACTAGATTTGCCACATAAAACTATGAGGCCTCGGGCAAGTTACTTAACCTCTATGGGCCTCAGTTTTCTCAGATCTAAAATGGGAAGAGTAACAACACCGTTCTTGGAAGGTGCTTGCGTAGATTAAATTCGATCATGTGTACATAACCAGTAGTACAGTGCTTGGCACATAGCTGGTGTTATGGAAACAGCATCCTTATAGTGATGACTGCTGTTTCTGGGGCTTGAATCTCCCTCTTGGTAACCTTTTTGTGGTTAATCCCCATGCTGAGAGGTGGGGGGAAGAAGAGGGAGCCACAGAGTGGACAGTAAGCATTCAGTGTGGTTTGCATTCTCTGTGATGACCTCGCCCCTTTGGCTGTGGGCGCCACTTCGGCAGGGTCTCTCTTCTACACCCGCTGCAGACAGAGCCGGGTTCTAGCTCTTCTCCCTCCAGACCTGCTCACGTGGGGATAAACAGGCAGTGCCTCTTCCACCCCTCCTTTTAGCTGAAACCAGCATTTTGTGTCATCTACAACCCTAACGTCCCTTAGCCACCCTTCTTTCCTTCTAAGAATCTAGGATCAGTTACAGAAAGCACCTGGTCCAATCCCTCAAAAAAACTGAGTTCAAAAGTCAAGGATCTTGCACAATGAACTGTGAGTAAAGTGGGCCTTCTCTCAACCCATCCACACGCTTTCACGGGTCCTCACTGCAGTCCACACATTGTGCACGAACGTCTGAGCCCCAGCCTCAGTGGTGGGTCTGTGACTCTCCCTGCACCCCCTTCCTCACAGGCCTAGCGTGCTATCAAGCCCCTGGGGGATACTCCGTAAGGAAGCCGCCCTGATCACAATCACGAGCCCGCACGCATTTGCACACCCTCACATCCCCCGGGGCCCCCAGTGAATATGGAAGGAGATGAAAGGAGACTCCAAGGAGACAGGCTCGGTGTTTGTACACAGTGAGGGGAGAACAAAGGAAACGGGGAGCCCGGAGGTGGCAGGCAGGGGAAGCAGGCGGGCCAGGCTGTAAGAGGAGTCGGAGAGAATGAGGGCAGTAGGTCGTACCAGCTCTGGCTTCGACGCCCCCAGAGGGTGGTGTGAACTGGAAGAAGGGAATGGGGGGAGGCGGTTAGGGGAGCTGCTGCCGAGAAACTGAGAAGTGGGACCTGGAGAGAGTGTGCAGCAGATGGGGAGCAAAAGCTCAGTGAAGGGAGCAGGAGCTCCCTCTCTTCTGAGTCCTCCTGGCTCTTTCTTGCCCAGCTCTGCTTCCAGAGCTGTAGGGTTATGGCGAGGCAGCTGGGATCGGCCGGTGGGGGTGCGGGGGGTGGAGAAAAGAGTCAAGCTAACAGCAAAGATGTCAGTCCCCCAGATCACTGGATGCCGGCTTGATCCACAGAGGCCACCCTGTGGCTGCTAATGCCCCTCCTTTTATTTGGTCCTTTCAACTTATTTCCAACGCCCTCCCACTAATGATCTCATTTCATCTTGAGCACAAACTTGTGAAATAGGCAGGCCTGGCATTATCTCTGATGTGCTCCTCCCCTCTAATCTGTGATCCCTCAAGAGCTCTCAAATTGTTTCCTCCATCCTAGGAAGATCCAATGCAGAATCAGGCCGTGCCTTGGGAATAAGAAGAGGTTGGGGTTCTCTGTCCAGGCTCCACTCAAGTTGTCTTGTTCGTGTTTGTCCTGGGCTGGGTGTGACAAGAAGTCACAGGATACGGACTCATTCCCCTCCTGGAATTTCCCAGCCAACCCGCCCCCTTCCCTCATGTCTGAAAGCCTGGCACATAGTGACCATGTCCATCAGTCTCCAGGGAGATATGTCAGACTTCTCTTCCTTAGGAGAATAGAAACCTGAGGCCTAGAGAGGCAAAAGCCTTGGCCCTGAGTCACACAGTGAGCAGACAGGGAGGGATGGTGATGACTTGGGAAGAACAGGGGTCCGGGAGCACCAGGAGACCTGAGTCCCAGTCTTCGCTCCACTATTTTCTCAGCCCAGGGGCACAGAGACAGGCATTCCATCTCCCCAGTCTTGGTTTTCTTAACTGTCAAATGGGGACAGGAACACCCATCTCTTGGGGTAGCTTGAGATGAAGATGTCAAAGTGTTACATAAAAATGAATTATTCTGATTATCAGGTAGCACAGGTAACGTTAGGACTCGGGCGTAAGGGGAAAAGGCTGGATCAAGCATAAGGAGTCTGGGATCTCACTAACTCACCTATATGGCCCTGGGCAAGGCCAGGCCTCAGTTTCCCAAGGCCTCTGCCACCTCTAAGAAGGAGGGTTCTGTGGACCATACCTCTATTGCAAGAATTCTGGCGCTGGCTGCCCTGACTTCTTGACTGTCCTATTATTTCTGCCCCACATTGCCTTAGATCCAAGAATCTTACTGAGGGAGCTGGTCAGTTGCCAAGAGTGGGAGATCCCATTGTTCCCAATGGGAAGGATCTGCTAGATCCTTCACACCAACCCCTCTCCCATTTCCTCAGGGCTGAAGTGTGCTTCTGTACTGTCTTAGCCTCCACTGCCTCCCAGCTTTAAGGGGAATGAGGGTGGAGAAGGGAAGTAAGGGGGAAGGGGCTTCCCTTGGTAATGAAACTAATGACAGATTGCCCATGTAAGATTTTCCAGTGGAAAGCACCAGATTGCCTGGATTCCTTTCCTCCTAGGGAGGGCTGAGTCTAACTATTCGGCTATCATCTTGCTTCTCCCCAGATGGCCCCAAAGGTGCCAGGCCTCTGGGCCATTCTTTGAGGAAGCATCTCAGCAGAACCCTTGCTGAGCTCATGGAGGTGAATTAAATATTAAAGACACAAGGCCAGAGCCCCTGTGCAGCAGCACATTCCCATAACCCAGACAATGGCACACAGCTCATCTGCCCACCTTCCCAGCAGCCGCCACTCTCCCTCCCCAGGCTGAGTTCCTTGCTCCCCAGCCCACACTCTTGAGAGGGCATAAAAAATAGCTATGTTTTGTTCTCTCCAGCAAGTGATCAGCTCCTGGTTCCCTGTGTCCTCCCTCCAACCCTCAGCACTGAGGAGTCCAGGGACCTGGAAATGCCTGGAACATTGAGTTGTGGCATCTGCGGCAATGAAACTGAACAGGTCTGTGGCTGGTCTGACAGAGCCCTCTGTAGCTTAGCCCCACCTTGTGCCTGGAGGCCCCAGCAGGAAGATCTGGATAGCTCTCAGGGCAATGGGAAATTAGATCTTGCTGGGATGAAGCCTGGGTGGCGGGGGGGGGGGGGGGGGGGGGGGGGGGGGGGGGGGGAGCAGTTTGCTTCTCAGCTTCGAAGAATTTCAGAGATCACCCAGGCCACCTCAGTTTTACAAAAAGGGAAGCTGAGGCTTTAGGAAAGGAAAAAGTAACTTACACAAGGTCACTCGATGAGCGATAGAATAGCTAGGCCCAGACTCCAGTTCTCCAGGGTAGAGCCCAGTGCTCTCGCCTACCCTCCCCATGATCTCTGGATCTCCTTCCTAATTCTAGCAAGCACTGGGCCCTGCATGGGTCCTATGGCTGCTTTCAGAGGGCAGGATCCATTCCTAGTTCCTCTGGCTATCCCAGAACCAAAAGAGCACAGCGTTCGTGCGTTCCACCTCAGCTTTGCCACCTGGTAGGATGGTACCTTGGTCATTGCACCTCTGAGCCTTAGTTCCTCACCCATAAAATGGGGGCTTAAGAACCAGTGCCCCGGATGGCTAAGGATCAGATGAGATCGTGTCTGTGGGGCATTTGGTAGACAGGGAAGTGCTATCCAAATGTCAGATATTATTAAAATGGTGTGAGGTGTGAAGGTGCTACAGAGGGAGGAAGTCCCAGGAGAGGCCGCTATGCAAGGGAACCCACCCCCAAATGGGGCTGAGGCCCTGCCTCAGGACCTGACTGATCCTGACGGCCACCAACCGAGACTGACAGGCAGTTGGTCAGACCAACCCAAGCTCCCCGGCTTGAAAGACCACCTGCCTGCTTTGCTTTGCGCGCACGCGCGCGCGCGCGCGTGTGTGTGTGTGTGTGTGTGCACGTGTGTGGTTTGTCTGTCCTCCTAAGAGCTCCTGGGATGCTCTGCCCGGCAGCCCAGAATTGTGGGGATTTATTTCCCTGGCTGCTCCAGGGGAGTATTGGGCAGGAAGGGAAGCGTGTTGTGCTGAGGGAGGACACCTTGCTTCAGGTAGGATCAAAGACCCGAAAAGAAAAGCCTGCCAGCCCAGATCCCCTTGGGCACCTCTGGAGTCCCGCTGCTGTCTGGGGCCCTTACCTTGTACTTGGCCGCGAGCAGCTCCGTGGCCTGCTGCTCCCGCCTTAGGTCTTCCAGCATCTTCTCCTTTTCCTCCAGCAGCTTCTGCTTCTCCTCGCTCACCAGGCTGCGGTCATCCTGGATGGCCGCCTTCTCCTCCTCCAGGCGCTCCTTCTGCTCCTGCAGGTAATTCTCCATGTTCTTATCCAAGGCTGACTCCAGGATGGGCTGGGGTGGACGGTGGTTGTTGTTGTTGTCATCCTCCTCTTCGGCCACCCAGGCCTCTATCACCGGCCCCTCGGGGTACCCAGCTGGGGCCGACACGGCCTTCTTCCTGCGGCTGCTCTTCCTCCGGAGCCGCTTTCCCAGCATCCCCTTCTTCTCCAGCTGGGCCTTCAGGCGAGCGATCTCCTCCTGGAATTCCCGCAGCAGCGTGTCCTTGGGGTCCTCGTTCACGCGGGGCTTGTTCTTGATGTTCTTGGCCCTGTTGGCAAAGCGCAGGGTGGAGAGGCTCTCGTCGTAGCTGTGAGAAGCCGGCCCCAGAGTGGCCACCATGATGGTCTTGGCGTTCCCCCCCAGAGAGTCTTGGAGCAGCCGGGTCAGCTTGGAGTCCCGGTAGGGGATGTGGGTGCTCCTGTTGCCTGCCAGAGCAGCGATCACGTTGCCCAGGGCAGACAGCGAGAGGTTGATTTTGGAGGCTTCCTTAGGCCTCTCTCCACCACTACCACCACCACCACCACCACCACCGCCGCCGCCGCCACCACCCCCACCTCCACCGCTGCTGCAGCCCGTGGACTGTGTGGCCGTCCCTCCGGCGGCATTGGGGCCTGCCTTGTTCTGCCTCTCACTGCCAGCCAGGTCCACCAGGTTGAGCTTGCCCACACGGATGTGGTCCTGGCCATCTGAGCCCCGCTCACTGCACTCCACAGTGATGACGAAGATGGCATGGGAGCGGGAGCTGACCTCATTCATGTGCGTGCTGCCCACCGCCCGGGTCTGGTTCCCCAGGTTCATCACGTGCTCGATCTCCTTGACGTTCTTGGTGACAAAGGAGGAGAGGTCCTTGATGTAGACACCGGTCTCCGGGTTCTCCTTCAGTTCTAGCCTCTTGCCAGGCTCTTTGGAGAGCAGGTCCCGGATCTCCTCCTGGTAGATCTCCAGGTAGGAGGCCCGAACCAGGTACTGCTGGTTCTGGGAGCGAGAGATGTGGGTGAAGATATGCTCAAAGGCATTGGGGATGACCCCCCGCAGCTCGGGCTCCACCCAGGTCCCCTGCATGGTGTAGGTCTTGCCGGTGCCCGTCTGGCCATAGGCAAACACCGTGCCATTGAAACCCTGAAGTACCGAGTCTACCAGGGGCCTCACGGTTTCATCATATAAGTCTGCCTGCTTGGAGCTGGCATCATACACGGCATCAAAGGTGAAGGACTTGGGCAGTTCCCCTGGGGCAGCGCGGGGGTTCCGCAGGGTCACCTGGCCCAGTTTCACGTCCATGGTCAGGATCTGCTCGTGACCAGCAGCCTCCTCCTTCCGGCTGAGGGGGCGGCACCGGGCCACCACCTTAAGGGCCTCGCTGGCCTTGGTTTTACTGGCCATCTTGATGCTCTGTCCTTCCTGCTCCCCAGGGCCCCTCCGCAGCCTGGGCGGTCCTGCTGGCCTCCCTAGGTTGGGATCAGCGGGGCCAGCCCAGCCCCCAGGCGCCGCTCTTCAATCCGCATGCAGCCTCCTAGGGTGGGGATGCTGGGAGGTGGCCCCGCCGCTGCTGCAGTCCGGGCCTCCACCGCTCTCCGGTCCTCGCTGCACGGGCCGGGCAGGGGGAATTAGGCAGAATCCCCCGGCAGCCGCGGGAGCCGCGCCGGCCGAATGGCAGTGCCCGGAGCCCGCCCCATGCTGGGGCAGAGGGAGCGCTGCCGTAAACAGCTACGGCAACAATGAGATAAAGGAAGAGGAAAATGGGATGGGGGGTGGGCGGCGAAGCTGTCTTCTCCTCCTCCTCCTCCTCCTCTTCTAGGGATCCATGGCGGGGGCTGCCGGTCCTGGGCGGCCGGGGGTCCCGGCCCTCCCGAGGGCAGAGGCTCACCTGGAGTCCTCCCCCCGCGCTGGGGGATCATTCATTGCAGCCCGCGCGGCTGCTGCTGCCCCTGCCTCCACCTTCCCCGCCGCTGCCACCGGAGAATGAGAGAGAAAAACAGAAGGGGATGGGGCGGAGCAGCGGCGGCGAGAGTGATGTTGCCGCCGCGCTGCGGCCCCAGCTAAGCCGCCCGGCTGGGGTGGGGCAAGGGGCGGGGCTGCGGGGCGGGAGGCGCGAGCCCGGCGCGGCCCGCGCGCTGGGAACAAGGGGGCATCGCCTGCTCGCACCCCCGCAGACCCCTCCGGAATTACAGGCTCGGGTGCCGACCCGGGTCCCGCGCCCACCAGGCGGGTGCGGCGCAGACACCGCCCGCCGTCACCCCACCGGGCCCGAGCATGCTGGGAATTGTAGTCCTGCCTTTGTTAACCCGGTTCTGGCAGGTTGCTGATGCCTTCTCCGGTCCGGGAGGCCCCTCCCTCTCTGGCACGCAACCTAAGAGGGACTGCTGAGGTCGCAGCCTACCTGGGACTGGGGTATCCACCACCCACACTTGTTCCCTCCAAAGACCATCCTCCATCCCTCCACTGCTCCTGTCTTTCAGCCTGCAGACGTGGACACGTCCCCCCTTCCCTTCGGAGGGTCGCTAGGTACCTTGACTCCTGCATGTTTCTCGATTCTTCCCTTCCCTTCTCCTGAGCCTGGTTTACTTCTGGCCTTCCCCTTGTCTCTTGAAACCACCTTCCAGCTGATTCTCTCTTCACGTCTTCTCTGCACATGTACCCGGGTCCCCTGCCTTCCTCCTCTTCCTCTTCTTCTAGGCTTCCAACACGTATACAAGCCCCACCATCTTCTGACCCCGGCCTAATTTCCCAGCCTCCCCTCCAGGTACTCTCCCACAGAGAACCTGCGGTCCAGAAGTTCATTCCTTCAAGCAGTTCCCCCGGGGCCTGCTGAGCTCCTTGTCCACAAGGACCTCTCATTCTAAGAACCTTGTTTTGACCGTGCTGTGTTGCATCCTTGTGCCTTTGCCCAGAGGGCGCTGTCACCCTTCTACACCTGGCAGCCTGCCACTGGCGCAGTTCAAGCACTTCCTCCTCTGGACATCTTCCCTGATCAATTTCTTTTCTATAGCAGAAAGAGACGCAGAATTTGCATAAAACAAAGCTCGGGTTCAACTTGCACTTCTGATCGCCATCCAGAATGGTGTGACTTTGAGCAATCTCTTATCTTGCTCTAGCCTCAATTTCCTCATCTGTTTAAAACAACTAGAGGGCGCCTGGCTGGCTCAGTCAGTTAAGCCTCCAACTCTTGATTTTGGCTCAGGTCATGATCTCCTGGTCCTGGGATGGAGCCCCCCTCAGCTCTGGGCTCAGCTTGTCCCTCTCCCTCTGCTCCTCCCCTCCCTATGTAAGTAAATAAGTAAGTAAGTAAATAAATAAAATCTTAAAAAAAAAAAAACAGTTGGATGGAGGAGGGGAATAATTTCTATGGAGTGGCCATGAGACTCAGATGAAACAATTAATAAACTCTTCTGCCGATGAGAAGACTTTTTTTTTAAAGATTTTATTTATTTATTTGACAGACAGAGATCACAAGCAGTCAGAGGCAGGCAGAGAGAGGAGGAAGCAGGCTCCTCACCGAGCAGAGAGCCCGACTCAGGGCTTGATCCTAGGATCCTGGGACCACAACCCGAGCCGAAGGCAGAGGCCTTAACCCACTGAGCCACCCAGGTGCCCCAAGAAGCCTTTTTTTAAAAAGATTTTATTTTTGAGTAATTTCTACACCCAGCATGGGATTCAGACTCACTATCGAAGACCAAGAGCCACATGATTCACCTATTGAGCCAGGCAGGAGCCCCTGAGAAGACTTTTTTTTAAAAGATTTTATTTTATTTATTTGACAGAGAGACAGAGAGAGAGCATGAGAGCACAGTTAGGGGGAGGGGCAGGCAGAGGGAGAGGGAGAAGTAGGCTCCCGGTTGGGCAGGGAGCCTGATGTGCAGCTGGGCGTGGAACTCATCCTTGGAGCCTGGGAACAGAACCTGAGCTAAAGGCAGAGGCTTAAACAACTGAGCCACTCAGATGCCCCTGAAAATAAATAAATATTTTTTATTTTATTTTGTCTTTAAAAAGATTTTATTTATTTATTTGACAGACAGAGATCTCTGTAGATCAGAGTAGGCAGAGAGGCAGGCAGAGAGAGAGGAGGAAACAGGCTGCTTGCGGAGCAGAGAGCCCGATATGGGGCTCGATCCCAGGACCCCGGGATCAAGAACTGAACTGAGGGTGGAGGCTTTAACCCAGGTGCCCCCCGAGAAGACCTATTTTTAAGCAAGCCCTTAAAACATGCTTGTGGCCTGGTTTGGTTTGCCTGACAGCTTTCACTTTCTTGAGTATCCTCGATAGACCAGTCCATGTTTGCTGTTCCTCTTTGCCGGTCTTCGTATTTTTCCTCTAGGATACAAATCAGGTATAATTCCTCAAGTCCAAGGACCAAGCCAGTGTCACCCATGTCCTACTCTGCGGAGGGCGGTTGCGTCTGTGGACTGAGTCTGAGTTGTCCTTCCTCTCTGAGATCCAGAGCGAGGAGGTAATTATTTGAAACCTCAAGGCCCCTCCCCACAGAGACACTGGAAGAATCTTTGCATAAAACATCTCTGATCATGTTATTCTCTGGAGGACCTTTTTGTTTAGTTCTTCACCTTCCAATCTTCACCTTCAAATGCCCTTCAGGACCTGAAGGGCAGCTCGATTGGAATCTTGAGGCTGAGCTGGTGGCTTGCTTACTTGTGAACTTTCCTGGCTTTCCTCAACCCTCTCTTTGATCAGGCTGTACAGCTTGTGAGTAACTTGGCTTTTGGACCAATTACTGGGTGGGGTTTTGGCTTTGTAGACTAACCTTTCTTGGCTCTGGCAGCCTGACTTCTGGATGGACCGACCATTGGCTCTTGGACTATTTTCTTGTTGCATTTGGCTTTAGTTTTTGGACTACCCTTTCTCTCCTTTGCCTAACACCTGATGCCAGGGTGCTGCCGGACAAAAGGGATTCTGGTCTCATTCTCCCCACTTGATACCACCACCTGGCAAGGCACTTGCCCAGATCTTCCTGCGTGGAAGGGAGGCTGGAAGCCGATTGCTCACATGGGCAGATGTATGATCCTCAGTAAAGGAAAAGTTCCCTGAATAGCTTATTTTCTCAGAATTAAGGATTCTGCCATCACTCACAGGGTTTACATGAGTATTAAGGGAGATAATGCAGAATCTCCCAGGATGTAGAAGGCATTCAAGAAATCGTAGTTTTCCTGCCTTTTGTCCTTCGTATTCAAAGTTGTTCACATCCTGCATTTCCCTTTTCAGCTTCTTTATCATCCATTCTTTCTTCCCTCTCCCTGTTCCACACTCAAGTCTCCAACCACTTGGGTTTGCTCGAAGTCCTCCCAACACATCATAATTTGGGGGGTCTCCATATGATTTTGCCCATACTGCATCTCTGTCTGCAGTGTTCCCCTAACTTTGTTTCTGTCTACACAGGCTCACCTCCTATTCATTCTGTACCTTGATATAGTTTCTACTACCACTGCTCAATAAAGATTCCTCTTGCCAAGGGTATCAGTAACCCCACAGTGCCATTTCTAGTGGGCCCTTTTCAATAGAAGCTTTTGACACAACCCACTTCTTCCTTCTTTAGCAAACTCTCCCTCACTTCCTATGGTTTTCATGACCCTATACTTTTCTGGGTTTCTTCCTCCAGCTCTCATGAGTTCTGATTGCTGAGTTTCAGTCTCCCTAATCAATTGACCTCATTCAGCTTCAACATTGAGTGTTCATTAAAGTCCTAAGCCCTCTTCTTCTTTCAATGTCACCCTATAATGATCATTATAGCTCATGGCTTCAATTGATATTTAAATGATTCCTAAATTGGTATTCCAGCCCAGACTTCTCTGAGCTCCAAATCTATATATCCAATTCTCTAAGGGATATAGCTACTTGGATGACTCCCATGTGCTTGAAATTCTACTTGTTTTCACTGAACTCATCATCCTCCCTTCCAAACTTTGTCCTCCAAGAATGGTCCCTAACTCTGTAAACAACTCTTCCCCCACCCTCCATATATCCCTCCAAATACCAAATCTTATCAATTCAACTTTCTTAATATTTGTCAAATCTATCAACTTTTCTTCACTTCCACAGCCAATATCATGACCCAAGCCACCATCTTGTCTGGCCTGGCATCCCCACAATGGCCTGTAGTCTGGTCTCACTAGATATGCTTTTGCCTCCACTTATTCATTCTTTACAAAGTAATCTTTTATTTTATTTATTTTTTAAAATTTATTTGACAGGCAGAGATTACAAGTAGGCAGAGAGACAGGCAGAGAGAGAAGGAAGCAGGCTCCCTGCAGAGAAGATAGCCTGATGTGGGGCTCGATTCCAGGACCCTGAGATCATGACTGGAGCCGAAGGCAGAGGCTTAACCCACTGAGCCACCCAAGCGTCCCCAAAGTAATCTTTTATTTTATTTTATTTTTTAAAGGTTTTATTTATTTATTTGACAGACAGAGATCACAAGGTTTTATTTATTTTTTTGACAGACAGAGATTATGACCTGAGCCGAAGGCAGAAGCTTTAACCCACTGAGCCACCCAGGTACCCCCCCCCCCGCAAAGTAATCTTTTAAAAACACATGTCTGATCAAGTCACTCCATGCTTAAAACATTTTAATGCTCATCACTCTTCTTAAGTTAAAGTCTAAATCATGAATGTAGCCCCCAAAGACCTATACAGTCTGGTGCCCATCATGTCTCCAGTCACATCTCATGCCACTCTTCCCTTGCTCCCTGGGCTCTAGTTACAGTGGCCTTCCTCAGTTCTGTTCCAACTTCCTACCACAGGACCTTTACATAGGGCCTGTCTCTGCTACATAGAACATTTATCTTCACCATCTTTACCTAGATACCTTCTCTTCATCCTTAAGCTCTCAGTTTGAATGTCAATTCCTAAGGGTATATTTCTTGACTTTCCCACCTGTTTATATTCCTTTGTAATATGTTCTTTTTGTTCCCTGTACTTTCTTTCATGGAACTTAGCATAATTGTAATTAAATTAATTATTTACCTACTTTTGTTGTTCTTTTTTTTTTTTTTTTTTTTTTTTTAAGATTTTATTTATTTAGGGACGCCTGGGTGGCTCAGTTGGTTGGACAACTGCCTTCGACTCAGGTCATGATCCCAGAGTCCCAGGATCGAGTCCTGCATCGGGCTCCCAGCTCCACAGGAAGTCTGCTTCTCTCTCTGCCCTTCTCCTCACTCATGCTCTCTATCACTGTCTCTCTCTGTCAAATAAATAAATAAAATCTTTAAAAAAAATTTTATTTATTTATTTGACAGAGAGAGATCACAAGTAGGCAGAGAGGCAGGCAGAGAGAGAGGAGGAAGCAGGCTCCCCACTGAGCAGAGAGCCCGATGCGGGGCTCGATCCCAGGACCCTGGGATCATGACCTGAGCCGAAGGCAGATGCCTTAACCCACTGAGCCACCCAGGTGCCCCATTATTTGCCCACTTTTGTTGTTCTGTGAAGATATAACATGACTGTTTCATTCATTTCCTTTTTTTCTTTTCCCCCCTAAGGAAACTCTATGCCCAATGTGGGCCTCAGACTCACGAATCTGAGATCAAGAATTTCATGCTCTATCAACTGAGCCAGTCAGGCGCCCCTGTTTCATTCATTCTTTTTTTTGTTTTTTAATTTTTGATTTTTTAGAAACATCTATTTTTATCCCCAGGGGTACAGGTCTGTGAATCGCCAGGTTTACACACTCACCAAAGCACATACCCTCCCCAATGTCCATAATTCCACTCCCTTCTCCCAAACCCACTCCCCCCAGCAACCCTCAGTTTGTTTTGTGAGATTAAGAGTCACCTATGGTTTGTCTCCCTCCCAATCCCATCTTGTTTCATTGATTCTTCTCCTACCCACTTAAGCCCCCATGTTGCATCACCACTTCCTCCTATCAGGGAGATCATATGATAGTTGTCTTTCTCTGCTTGACTTATTTCACTAAGCATGATACGCTCTAGTTCCATCCATGTTGTCGCAAATGGCAAGATTTCATTTCTTTTGTGGATGCATAGTATTCCATTGTGTGTATATACCACATCTTCTTGATCCATTCATCTGTTGATGGACATCTAGTTCTTTCCATAGTTTGGCTATTGTGGACATTGCTGCAGTTTTGTTCATTCTTGCATCCACAATGACTAGTCCAGTTCCTGGCACACAGCATGTGCTCAGGAATATATTTTTTATAAGTCAATGAAAGCCCTGTATGAATATTACCTCTTCTGGGAAGACTTCCTTGATTCCCCTAATTCTATCTATTCTAATTAATCTTTCCTTTCCTCATAATTGTATAACTCCTTGTTTAACTAGTCTTTTTTTTTTTTTTTTAGATATTGTTTATTTATTAGACAGAGAGAGAGATCACAAGTAGGCAGAGAGGCAGGCGGGGGGTGGGGGAAGCAGGCTCCCCGTGGAGCAGAGAGCCCAAGTGGGGCTCGATCCCAGGACTCTGAGATCATGACCTGAGCCGAAGGCAGAGGTTCAACCCACTGAGCCATCCAGGCGCCCCTTGTTTAACTAGTCTTATACTACTCATACAGTCTGTCTCATACTACAGTTACCTGAGTTTGTCTCTCTCCCTATAATACGAAGCCCCTGAAGACAGGAGCTATCCTCTTTGTCTCTGTGTCTCCTTTCCCCATACCTAGCATGATACTGCTATATTCACTTTAGGTAATCAGAATCGATTGTTACACAAATGAATGAATGAATGTTCCAAGACCTTCAAGGGCAAGAAAATGGGGAGGGAAGACAAGGAAGCAATGGCAAAAAAAAAAAAGAAAAAAGAAAAGAAAAAAAAATTCTTATATCCATAGAATGATTTACAGTTAATAAAGTATTATCACTTATTACTGAGGAGAGGGGCAAATATTAGTATCCCGTTAAAAGGAGGAGTCCAAGCTTCAGGCTAAGGGACTGGGGAAGGACACCCTGCCGTCAAGTGGCACAGTCTTCAGACTCCAAAACTTTAACCCTGGTCGTCTGTCTCCTGTGCCACAAGGCGAGCTTCCTATGGACATGGCAGGATGGCTACTTCTCAGTCCTGGTTTGAGTAACAGTTTCATAGGAGTGGAGACCTATGGTTGGCTCCGTGGGAGGAAGAAATTCCCTTCCCCGTGTCTTCTGTGACAATGACAGTTCCTTTCCCAGAGGATTCCCATAAAATCACCTTCTTCCATTGTGGTCCCAGGAACCAGTCAGGGTGAGATTGTACCAAGAAGGCAGGGTTAGCTGTTTAGTAATCCTGGGGCCTGCAAATTTTTCAGACCCAAGTCATTGAGATTTGGGGTTACCCTGCAAAATCAAGTCCTGCCAGCAGAGGGAGACATGACTATGTGACAGAATCCCTGAAGAAGCTCTAAGTCTCTGGACTAGTCATCACTGTGAGATTTATCTAACTAGAGACCCCAGCTGTGTCCAAGTCTAGATTACTAGCAGCTCTCCTTTTCCTAACAGTTTATTTTCTCCTTTACCTGCTGTATTTTCTGGTAAATGGGAATGGAGTCAACTTCCCATCCCCTCCACTCAAAATACAGAAAAATCTGAAAATTAAAAAAAACCCTGAATATTAAAAAAACACTGTCCTTAGTAGCTACCCTTTATTGGGCACCTAATAGGTGGATCACAGAGTGTTGAGCAGAGAGCCTGATGCGGGGCTCGATCCCAGGACCCTGAGATCATGACCTGAGCTGAAGGCAGAGGCTTAACCCACTGAGCCACCCAGGTGCCCCAAGAACATGTTTTTTTTTAAAGATTTTATTTTATTTATTTATTTTTAAAGATTTTATTTAGTTGACAGTCAGAGATCACAAATAGGCAGAGAGGCAGGCAGAGAGAGAGAGAGGAAGGAAGCAGGCTCCCTACCGAATAGAGAGCTTGATGCAGGGCTCAATGCCAGGACCCTGGGATCATGACCTGAGCCCAAGGCAGAGGCTTTAATCCACTGAGCCACCCAGGTGCCCCATTAAGATTTTATTTTTTATTTTTCTTATTTTATTTTATTTGAAGATTTTATTTATTTATTTAGAGAGGGAGAGAGGGCAGGTGCGCAAACAGGGGGAGGAGCTGAGGGAGAGAGAGAGAGAGAGAGATTCTCAGGTAGACTCTTCGTGGAGTGTGGAGCCGGCTTTGGGGCTCCATCTCACAAGGCTGAGATCATGACTTGAGCCAAAATCAAGAATCAGTCGCTTAACTGACTGAGCCACCCCGGCGCCCCTAAAGATTTTATTTTTAAGTTATCTCTATACCCAATGTGGGGTCCGAACTTGCAACCCCAAGATCAAGAGTTGCACACTCCTCCAACTGAGCCAGCCAGGTGTTGCAAGAACAGGTTTGGAAGAGTTTTGACCATACCAAATGGTGTATATTAATTTAAAAAATATATATACATTACCAGGGTGCCTGGGTGGTGCAGTCAGTTAAGTGTCCAACTCTTGGATTCAACTCAGGTTGTGATCTTAGGGTCTTGAGATCAAGCCCCGCGTCAGGGTCCACACGCAGCAGGCGTTCTGCTTGAGATTCTCTCTCCCTCTTCCTCTGCTCCTCCCCCCTCATTCTCTGTCTCTCTCTCTCTTGTTCACTGAAATATAAATGTAAGTATAAATATATTTATATTTATATAAATATATAATCAATTCTTTTTCTGCTTACTCTCCATGCAGTCCATCAACAGATCCTACCTGGGTTCTACCTATAAAATCTACCGGTCCTGGGACGCCTGGGTGGCTCAGTTGGTTAAGCAGCTGCCTTCGGCTCAGGTCATGATCCCAGCGTCCTGGGATCGAGTCCCACATCGGGCTCCTTGCTCAGCAGGGAGCCTGCTTCTCCTTCTGCCTCTGCCTGCCATTCTGTCTGCCTGTGCTCGCTCTCCCCCCCCCCTCTGATAAATAAATAAAAATCTTAAAAAAAAAATTAAGTATTCTTAAAAAAAAAAAAAATCTACCGGTCCTGATTCCCACCACTGCCACCATGGTCCATGCCACCTTCTCTCTCACCGGGACACTGCAGAAGCATTTTTAACAGGCATCCCCGCTTCCTTCTCCTTCTCCATAGAACAGCCAGATTTCCTTCTACTCTATAAATCAGATCATACTACTTCCTGCTCTCAACCTTCCAGTGGCCTCTCATTACTCTCAGAATAAAAGCCAGAGTCCCTTGCCTGGGCAAGGGGACTGTCTGTGATGGGTCCCGGGTTCCTTCTCCTGTTTCATGTGTACAGACTCTGCCCTGGCTACGCTCTGATTCAGGAACACTGGTCTCCTTGTTCTTCAGTTCCACGAGCACATTCCAGTCATGCGGCCTGTGCACTTGTTCCTTCTGCCCGCGGGCGTTTCCTCCCATGGCCTCTGGTGGCCTCTCTCCTCCACTCCGTTCCCTTGTGTTTCCAAATCCATTAGAATGCGAGCACCATGACAGAATCCAATTCTCTAGTCCAGTGTCTAGAAGTGTGCCGGCTTCATAATAAGCCTTCAGGAAACATTTGTTGAATAAATAAATGATGGGCGCTTGGGTGGCTCAGTCAGTTGGGTGTGTGACTCTTGGCTTGGGCTCAGATCGTGATCTCAGGGTGGTGGGATCGAGACCCTGCATCCAGCTCCGCACAGCCAGGAGTGAGAATCCTCTCTCACTCTCTAGCGTGAGGCTTCTCTCCCACTTACTCACGTGTACTCTCTCTTTCTCTCTCTCTCAAATAAATAAATACATCTTTAAGTAAAGTAAGCAAATGTAGTTATTAGTGGCCTTTACAATCATCGTTTTGAATGGCTGGTTATCTTCATGTAAACTGGGTTTTACTGTGGACTATTAGGTCGAACCATCTGAAATTACCATTTTGTTTGTTAAAAATGGTTGACACTGGCAATTTTACATAGTTCAGTTTAAAAAGCACACTCAGAATGTTGCATTGCCTGAGAATACTGCTTAAAGAATTATTATAAAACAATATCCTCTCCCCACCTAAAAAATAAAAAAATAAAAAAAACTCCAAAAAACCCCGCATCCCTGGGCCGGCCACCCAGGCTGAACACAGGACCTTCCCGGCATCCCAGGATCTCCATGCAGAATCCTCCGGCATCCCATTTCTCTCCTGCCTCTCTAAGGTAACCACTTCTGGTTTCATATTATTCACTTGCTCACTTTTCTTTGCTCTTTTACCGTCTAAAGAGTATGGTTTTGTTCTGCTTATTTTTTTATTTTATTTTATTACTTATTTATTTATTTTTAATTTTTTTTAAAGATTCTATTTATTTATTTGAGAGAGAGCATGAGAAGGGAGAGGGCCAGAGGGAGAAGCAGACCCCCACTGAGCAGACAGCCCGATGAGGGACTCCATTCCGGAACTCAAGGATCATGACCTGAGCCTAAGGCAGTAGCTTAACCAACTGAGCCACCCAGGCGCCTTCTGCCTGTTTTTTAAAGTAAACTCTACGCCCAGTGTGGAACTTGAACTCACAACCTGAGATATAGAATCACGTCCTCTACCAACAGAGCCAGCCAGGTGCCTCCATTTTGCCCATTTTTGAGGTTTATATAATTCATACAGTATGTATTCTTTTGTATCTAGTTTTTTTCTTGTTTCTTTTATTTGATAGATTCATCCATGTTGTGTCTGTTGTGTGTAGTGTTATTATTGTATGATATTTCATTGTGTGACTCTATCACCTATTGCCTCCTCTTTTTCTTTTCTTTAAAGATTTATTTATTTATTTTAGAGCAAGAGAACAAGAGAGCATGAGAGGAGGGAGGGGTGAGGGGAGAAGGAGAGAGAATCCTCAAGCAGACTCCCTACCGAGTGTGGAGCCCAATGTGCAGGGCCGATCCGAGGATCCTGAGATCATGGCCTGAGCCGAAGCCAAGAGCCAGACGCCTAGCTGGCGGAGCCACCCAGCACCCCCAAATTATCATCTACTCTTGGTGGACATTTGTGTTGTTTCCAATGTGGGGTTATTACAGGCTATGCTGCTGTGAGCATTCTGGTTTATGTCTCCTGTGTGCTTTTTTTTTTTTTTAATTTTATTTATTTATTTGACAGACAGAGATTACAAGTAGGCAGAGAGGCAGTCAGAGAGAGGAGGAAGCAGGCTCCCTGCTGAGCAGAGAGCCCGATGCAGGGCTCGACCCCAGGACCCTGGGATCATGACCTGAGCCGAAGGCAGAGGCTTTAACCCACTGAGCCACCCAGGCGCACCCTCCTGTGTGCTTTGAACCCATTTTTGTTGCATGTATCCTGGAATTGCTGGACCATAGAGAAAGCAACTTTCGACTTCAGTTGGTGAAGTCAAACTGTTTGCCAAAGTGGGTGTAACAGGCTGCACTGATAGCAGTATATGAGCATTCCAGGTGCTTCACATCAGAACTAACACTTAATACTGGCATTCTTCATTTTAGATACTCGGTATCTCATTGTGGTTTTAATCTGGATTTCCCTGATGGCAAACAAAGTTAAACATCTTTCCATATGCCTGCTGACGTTTTATATCTTCTTTTGTGAATTGCCCCTTTCATATCTCTTGCTTCTTTTTTGAAATTATGGATGGGTTTTATTTATTATTTATTTATTTAAAGGTTTTATTATTTGACAGAGAGAGAGAAACAGCGAGACAAGGAATACAAGCAGGGGGAGTGAGAGAGGGAGAAGCAGGCTTCCCGTGGAGCAGGGAGCCCGATGCAGGACTTGATCTTAGGACCCTGGGATCATGAGCTGAGCCAAAGGCAGACAAGTAGCAACTGAGCCACCCAGGCACCCCTCTTGCTCATTTTTAAAAGATTTTACTTTTAAGTAATCTCTGTGCCCAACATGGGGCTCAAACTCACACCTCCAAGATCTAGAGTCTCATGTTCTTCTGACTGAGCCAGCCAGGCACTCCTCATGCTCATTCTTCTGCTGAGTCACGTGTCTTGTTCTTTTTTTTTTTTCCTTTCTTTTTTTAAGGATTTATTTATTTATTTACTTGCCAGAGAGATCACAAGTAGGCAGAGAGGCAAGCAGAGAGAGAGGGGGAAGCAGGCTCCCTACTGAGCAGAGTACCCCTTTGGGGGCTTGATCCCAGGACCCTGAGATCATGACCTGAGCCGAAGGCAGAGAGGCTTAATCCACTGAGCCACCCAGGCACCCCACCTGTCTTGTTCTTATTGTTTTATAGGAGTTCTTTTATATTTCGGCTTTGAACTTTCCGTAGTTTATATATGTTGCAACCATCTTCTCTGTGGCTGTTTTATTCTTTTCATGATGCCCTTTTCTATCCAGGATTCCTTAAATTGAATGCAGACATATTTCTCAATCTTTTTCTTTGATTAGTGCTTTTCATGTTTTGCTTTGAAACTCTTCCTCTAGGGCGCCAGAGTGGCTCAGTAGGGTCAATTAAAAAAAAAAAATCTTTAAAACTCTTCCTCTACCCAAGGTCACAAAGATATTTTCCTATATTATTTTCTAAAACTGTTGTTTTATTTTTTTACACCAAAAATTTTGACAATTTTATACAGAACCTGCCAAGTTTGGGTGTTTAATATTAAGCCGCATAACTGACCAAGGTCCAAGATGTGAAGTTACCATGTTCAAGAAACTGGGGGGAATCACTGTATAAACTCACTAGACAGTGTATGATAGAAGAATGCACACTTTATCATAGAAAACCTGTTTACCCATAGCAGTTGCTTCAAAAAGCCTTTCAGTCTTCTCTTGGATTGTAAAAATGGTGTTTAGGATTTCAGTGTAAATTAGCAACTTTCAACTCTTTGGTGTGCCAGGTATCTTATCTTCATCTTCCGTTTCTTCCACCCCAGCCTGTGTCACGAGGTTCTCACTATTTTCCTCTAGGTCGTCAATGAGACTACTCATGCCAACAATTCTTCCCATGATCTGGTTGGACATAGTCCGATGTTTATCTTGCATCTGTTGCGGGAGTGTCTGCATGACCAAGGTGAGATCCAGCAAGTGCTGGGGTCAGTCTTGGCTGTCTGTCCCATTCTCAGCTTGCCAGTGAAGTCTCAACCATCACCTAGACTCTAAAAGCACCATTGTTGGGGGTGCCTGGGTGGCTTAGTTGGTTAAATGTCTGCCTTCGGCTCAGGTTATGATCCCAGGGTCCTGGGATCGAGCCCCGCATCAGGCTCTCTGCTCAGTTATTGTTTTAGATGGCAGCCACTTTATAATTTATTTCAGAATATTCTATCTATTGTTTGCTCATTGAAGGTGACCCTTTTGTTTTTCTCTTTTCAAACACTATTTTAAATGTGGGAACAACCTCATCCAAGCCCTCTGGGACTCAGGCAAAGGAAGCGAGGGTGAGGTGGGGTGAGAGGTATTGCCCCCTAACATTCTAGCTTTGCTCTGCTCCTGAATTCCATAAGGTTCTTCCCTTGCCTGTCAGCCAAGCTTGCCATCATCACCTAAGTTGGGAGGGGCCTACAGGATAAAGTCAAGAGACCTGAGCTGAGGCGAAACTCTGGCCACTCTGGCATTTGACCTTGACAGGAAAAGCACCCGACTCTCTCTGCCTCATCTGACCTGTGCTGATTAAGGCACAGACTCCTGCATCTGCAGACTGCTGGGTCTGGTGCCCTTTGCCCTGGTCTACCACCGCCAATCCACTGTCAGACCAAGGACTTGGCTTCTGCATCCTGGAATGTTGCAGGGGCGGTTTCCTGGGGTGATTCACAAAGTGCAGGAATGTTTCAGTCTGACACAGGGACTGCCATGGGGGAGGGGGATGCGGGTGTCCTCAGCCAGGAAGCTTCCTCAGTGTCTTCCCATGTCCCCAGGGATCTCTGCCTTTCTGAGCTCCTCATTGTGACTCTCATCCTGGAGGGTCATCCTGTCACCTTCCCCCGCACCCCAGGGCACTACACCATACTCTTTGCTGCTTCTCATGCGATGCTGTTTCTCCCACTCTGAGTCAGGGAGCATGTGTGTGATTCTCTGCCTCTGCCCGCCCAGCGGCTGGACACGGAATACACTCTCTAGCTGTGAGAGGGAGACATCAAATAGTGTTGGGAGGAAGGATTGCACAGTGGTCCAAATGCACACCTCTGGCCTGAGTGGTGGCTGACTGCTGTCCCAGAGGAGTCCCAGAGCTGGAACAAATGCCCACAGGCCAGGGCAAGGTTTTCAAAACCCAAGTCTGTGTCTCCGGTAAAAGTTCTGGGGTTCTCTGCAATAGTTTCACCCAAAGGCCATGCTAAATGCCAAGGGGAAGTTAATGCCCTTAGAAGATCCAGTCTGTACCCTCTGAAGGTTTAGAAGTGAAAGAGAACAACAGCTGTTATGAGTGCGGAGCGGCGTGGCTCCAGGAGCTGGGTGCAGGCTCTGAGTTGGAATCAGGAAACCTGAGCTCTGGCCTGGCTCGGCCACCGTGTGCCCCGTGACACTGGGCCTCCTGGTGACTTCACCCCTCTGAGCCTGTGCCTGGGTAGGCCCAGCAAGGGGCAGCCCTGCCCAGCTCCTGCACCGTGACAGAGTCAGAACAAGGGACACATGTATATAGAAGTACTTGGAAAAGCTTAAAGTGTTGTCATGACATAAGGGTTATTAGAAAAGCGCTGGTATAGGAAAGGGGTAGGCCGCTGACACTTCTCGAGGTACTTCACTCGGTAGTAGGAACAATCCTTTATTTGTTCAGTACTTGAGAATTTACAAAGGGTTTCCAGGCTTTTTATCTCACCTGAGCCCCACAATACCCAGCGAAGCAGGGCAGGGATCATTCGCCCTGACCACTGAGCCGGTGAAGAAAAGGAGTCTTAGAGACCACAATTTTCCCATGGTTCTAGAGTCGCAGAGCCAGGACTAAAACCCCCTTTCTGTAATGCTATGCTCCTTAGGATGGGCCCATTATGGCGCTCCCTGTTTCAGTTGCTGCAACCCCATGGGGCAATTTCCCACAAGATATGTGAACACACCCGAGCAGGCCCCAGAACCCCCATATGAGTGGAAGTGGTGGGGAAGTCAGGGAGAGAGAAAAGAAGGCTGTAGTTACCTCATGAGCATGGGAAGTTACTAAAAGTGGGGGAAATACTGTGATCAGAGCTGTGTTTTTTTAAGAAATGTTTTTCTTCTCTACCTCTTCCTTCCTCATCTGCTCATTCTTTTCTTTTCGCCTTCTCCCTTCTTTCTCCTCTTTACTCTTCATTTACTTTGTATAATTCTTTTTTTTTTTTTTTTTTTTTAAGATTTCCTTTATTTATTTGACAAAGACAAGTAGGCAGAGAGACCGGCAGAGGGAGAGGGGGATGCAGGCTCCCTGCTAAGCAGAGAGCCTCATTCAGGGCTCCACTCCAAGACCTTGAGACCTGAAGGCAGAGGCTTAACCCGCTGAGCCACCCAGGTGCTCCTACTTTGTATAATTATCCATTATACAATGTGAGAAAGAAAGGAAATAAGAGAAAGAAATAAGAAAGAAATAATAAGAGATTTCTCTTGAAATCTTGAGATTTCTCTCAATAAGAGAAAGAAAGGAAAATTCTGGGATCTTCCATCACCAAAACCCTTACGTGTTCAACCAGCTGGAGCCCTAAGTCGCTGGCACCTTGCATATATAGGACGTCAGGGTCCTGCCCAGAGACTCCCCTCTCCAGGCGGGGAGCTTCATGCTCCAGGAGAACGCCAGGATTCAGTGAAGGGATACGACTTAGCAGGCATGTACAAGTTGGAACCAGGTCCCTGGGTCCCTCCCTGGCCTTCTGGAAAGAGGCTTGCCCCCCAGAACTGCCTGAAGTGGCCCAGAACCTGAGATCCTGGCAGGATGCTCTTCTCCACGGGGTGCCTGCCCTTCAGAGTTACTTCCAAGGCCACTAGCAAATGGCCAGGTGGCTGATGTGTACATCTGGGGTGCCCCCTGCGGGATGCCTGACCCTTCTTCCTCCCCAGCTGCCTCTTATAAGTTACAGGCTGACCTTCCTCTACATCTGTCTGTGTCCCACAGAGACCACACGCCGGGCAGCTGGGGTCCCGGTCCCACGCTTTGGGGAGGCTCTGCCCCGGAAATCAAGCATGGACGTCTGCGCATGTGCGCACGTGCCCAGGTGCGCACGTGCCCAGGTGCGCACGTGTCCAGGTGCGCACGTGCCCAGGTGCGCATGTGCGTGCGCGATGAGCGCGTGGCGTCTCGGGAACGAGAGGTTCCCGCTGTTCCTACAGAGAGCCTCTGCCTCGTTCATCTCTCTCAACATCACATCCCCACCACCAGGCAAGTAATTGGCACCGAATGAATATTCTCTATAGGAATGAATGAATGAAGGATGAATGAACTGGAGGATATGTAGGGCCTGGCTAGCGCCAACCAGAAAATTGGGGGCCTCGCTAGCACTTTAAGGCGTCCCAGCAGAGCAAGCTGCGAGGCACTGGGGCAGCTTTTAAAGAGCCTGGAGTGAAGCAAGGGAGGCTGCAGGGCAGTGGGAGGGGGTGGGGGTGGTGTGGGGATGGGAAAGCAAGAATCCTGGGGAGAATGTCACTGGCCACAGGCCCTCTCGCCCTCATCCACAGCAGCGCTGCTGGGCTCGGGTCTCCCCCTGCCTCTCCTTCCCAGACTAAAACCAGCCTCTCTTTTCTCCTGCTTTCTTCGAACACAGACCTTAGAGCTTGCCCCCATCAGGACCTGTTTGTCACCCAGTTGGTCACCTCTAGACACTTTTAATAGTCTTTCCTTCTGGCGCTTCTCTCGGCTGCTTTGAGAGTAACCTTGCCTCCCTGTGGGGTTCCCAGGGCGCTCCAGCTTCTTCTGCCAGGTGTGCCTTCCCTCCTGGAAAACGGAAGAAAGTGGACTGCAGAGGCAGAGAAGAGCAGGGGGAAGATCCCACGGACCCAGAGATACAGAGGGAAGAGCCTCTTTGACTTTCCAGTTCCCCAACTGAGCTGGCGGGAGGAGGCTTCCATTCCTTCCAACCAAATGATACCATGACAGTTTGGGCATTCCCACCTGGGTGGATTCCAAATGAAACCAACCTTCCCCTCACCCCCCCAACTTACCATCCCCAGCTAGGTCTTTCACTCTCAGCTGCCCTGTCTCCACCATCATTGCCAGTATTTGGAGTTCATTTTTCTCATGCTCTCGTTCTCTCAGGAAGTACCTCTTACTTTTCCCATCCCCTTCCATCTCTATTCCTCTCCACCTTCTACTCCATACCTTCCTTATCCCAAGCCTCTGCCTCAGAACCAAGCTTCCTTCCTGTGTCTCTGATGCCAGGGTCTCTCTCTTACACCCCATTCTATAGACCAGACCTGCCACATTATTTATTTTCTTTTTCATTTAAATAAATTATTGGGGGGGGGGCGCCTGGGTGGCTCAGTGGGTTAAGCCTCTGCCTTCGGCTCAGGTCATGATCTCAGGGTCCTGGGATAGAGCCCCGCATTGGGCTCTCTGCGCAGCAGAGTGCCTACTCTGCAACCCCCCCCCCCCCCAGCCTCTCTGCCTATTTGTGTTCTCTGTCAAATAAATAAATAAAATCTTTAAAAAAAATTATTGTGGGGAGGTGTGCTTGGGTGGCTCAGTCTGTTCAGTGTCTGACGTCAGCTCAGGTCATGATTTTGGGGTCCTGGGATCTGGCCCTGCCTTGGGCTCCTTGCTCACTGTAGAGTCTGCTTCCTCCTCTTCATCTGTCCCTTCCCCCAACTCATGTGCATGTGTATGCTCTCTCTATCTCTCAAATAAATGAGTAAATAAATCTTTAAAAAAATTATTCAGGGGGCGCCTGGGTGGTTCAGTGGGTTAAGTCTCTGCCTTCAGCTCAGGTCATGGTCTCAGGGTCCTGGGATCAAGCCCCTCATTGGGCTCTCTGCTCAGCAGGAAGCCTGCTTGCCCCTCTCTCTCTGCTTGCTTCTCCACCTATTTGTGATCTCTCTGTGTCAAATAAATAAATCTTAAAAAAAAAAAGGAAAAGTTTGAACTACATTATTTAAAAAAAATTATTTAATATACCGTGTATTGAGAAAAACTTGCCAGGGTCAAGAAAAACAGAAAACATATATGCCTAATTTAGCATGAATGATTATGGGCTCTAACCATCCCCATGTTAGGAAACAGAACTCTGTCTGTGCCATTATTTTCTTTCTTTTTTTTTTTTTTTTAAAGATTTTATTTATTTATTTGACACAGAGAGATCACAAGTAGGCAGAGAGGCAGGCAGAGAGAGAGAGAGAGAGAAGGAAGCAGGCTCCCTGCTGAGCAGAGAGCCCGATGTGGGACTCGATCCCAGGACCCCGAGATCATGACCTGAGCCGAAGGCAATGGCTTAACCCACTGAGCCACCCAGGCACCCCCATTATTTTCTTTAAATATCTCTTTTAAGTTGTTCCAGAACATTATCGGGCTTCCTACACTTTTTTTTTTTAAAGATTTTATCCATCCATTTGATACAGAGAGATCACAAGTAGGCAGAGAGGCAGGCAGAGAGAGAGAGAGGGAAGCAGGCTCCCTGCTGAGCAGACTTGGACTTGAACCCAGGACCCTGAGACCATGACCTGAGCCGAAAGCAGCAGCCCAACCCACTGAGCCACCCAGGTGCCCCAGGCTTCCTACTCTTTGTCCAGCTTCCCTAGCATTTCTTTTGGCCTGGCCCCACCAGGCTTAATAATTGTTTGCCACACTAATTGACTCTAAGCATTACACTTTGTCTAAGAGCACAGGATCAGAAACAAAAAAACCTATATTCTAGTTCCCTGTTGTTAATTGACTCTCTAAATTTAAATATACTTCTAAGCATGTGGGGCTTGGTCTCACAACCCTGAGATCATAACCTGAGCGGGAACCAAGAGTTGGATGCTTAACCAACTGAGCCACCCAGGTGCCCTCGAATCAGGACTCTTTCAATAGCAAGTAACAAAAACTAAATTCAAACTAGCTTACATCAAGGAAATGTAATGACTCACTTCTCTGTGTTGGCTTTTTTTTTCTTCTTCTTCAGGTGTTCCAGCAAAGGTTCTGGATGTTTCTCATTGGCGGGCTTGGATCATGTTCCCCTCCCTGAAGTACTGTGGTAAGTGGTGGGCCAGTTCTGGTTGGGAGTCTGAGAGTGGAGAAAGCGCTTTGCCAGGGAAAAATGGGGTCCCTGTTGCAGAAGATGGGAGACAGCAAGCAAGAGCAACAGGTACTCTCCAGTTCTCACTTCCCTTGTGAGTGGGAATCTCTGTTCTGCCAATTGCTTAAAGCTACTGGGAAAATAAAAAGTACATCAAGGTTAGGAAGATGCTCTGAAAAAGTTAAAATTCAAGAGAAATGGGAGTGATTTTGAAGGTGATGGTTTCTTTGCCTGTTCCCCATCCTGTTCCCCTGTCCCAGAATGCCCTTTGCTTGGCTCTCCAAAGCCTGCCCTCCCTTCTGCCCTCAGCCCAGTGACAAGCGGAAATTTTCAGCACCTAGAACCTCTTGGGAGCCTTTGGACCACTCAATATTTAACTAGACATGGTCTTCATTGTCTTGTTTATTTATTTTTTTTTTAGGAATATTATAGTTTATTTGACAGTTCACACAAGGATCATCCACATTTATGGATGAGCAGGAAACAGTTTTGGGTCCCAGGATAGCTCCTCCTCTCTGCCTGGGATGCTTAACTCTTTTACTGTAGCCCAGCTGGTGTCTGCTCAGGGAGTTAGGATAATTTTAATTTTGGCTAAAAGAGAAACAAAAAAATCCTAGCAGTTGCACTGTTCCTTAGGGGTTTCCCAGGCCTTATTCTCCTCTCTCCAGTTACTTAGTAGCCTCTGTGAAGGGAGAATCTGTATCTTTGTTCTCTACTTCTCCTCCTAAGACCATGCCACAGTGAGCACATTTTAAGTGTGCTGTATATTTCTGTTAGTTGATGTAAAAGTTGATCTTGGGGTGCCTGCGTGGCTTAATTGGTTAAGCCTTTGCCTTTGGCTCAGGTCATGATCCCAGGGTTCTGGGATCAACATCCTTCCAAGTCAGGATCCCTGTGCAGTGGGGAGCCGGCTTTTCCCTCTCCCTCCTGCTCCTGGTCTTTCTCCTGTACTCTCTCTCTTCCAAATAAATTAGTAAAATCTTAAAAAAAAAATAAAAAAAAAAGTCTGCTCTTGTGGATACCTGGCTGGCTCATTCAGTGGAGCATGGAACTCTTGTTCTCCGGGTTGTTGAGTTCAAGTCCCATGCTAGGTGTAGAGATTACCTAAAAATTAAAAAAAACAAAAACAAAAACAACTTTAGAACATTAAATAAAAAAATTTTTTTTAAAGATTTTTATTTATTTGACAGACAGATCACAAGTAGGCAGAGAGGTAGGCAGAGAGAGAGAGGAGGAGGAAGCAGGCTCCCTGCTGAGCCGAGAGCCAGATGTGAGGCTCGATCCCAGGACCCTGGGATCATGAGCTGAGCTGAAGGCAGAGGCTTTAACCACTGAGCCGCCCAGGTGCCCCAAATAAAAAAATTTTTTTTAAAAAGTTGATCTTGTGGGGGCGCCTGGGCGGCTCAGTGGGTTAAAGCCTCTGCCTTCGGCTCAGCTCATGATCCCAGGGTCCTGGAATGGAGCTCTGCATTGGGCTCTCTGCTCAGTGGGGAGCCTGCTCCCCCCCACCCCTGCTCTCTTTGCCTGCCTTCCCACCTACTTGTGATCTCTGTATGTCAAATAAATAAATAAAATCTTTAAAAAAAAAAAAAGTTGATCTTGTGAAGCAGCAGAAAAATAGGCCCCAAAAACCTAGATTGGAAAGGTTTCTACTATATCATAGTTAACTTAAGTCTCAGGGCCTGCAAATCTCCCACTGACCTCTGGTCTCATGATATTTCTGCTAGTCTCAGAATCCTGGTGTCACTCTGGGCACTTTTCCTGGGTTTCATGTCCTGGCTTTTGTCTCCTCCTTGGGGATGTGCCATCTTTCCACTTACTTCTCCAGAGCTACTCCCTTTGTAACCAGAGCCAAGAAAGTCTTCTTCCATTCCTTGGAACTCTTCCAACAGTCTGGGTTTCTACTTTATGGAATACACTTTGTTCAGGTAACTGGAAGGAAGGCAGAGCTCGACCCTGAACCTCACCTTCCAGAAGAGACCCTGCCTTCTCTGGTCTACCGTGGATAGTCCCTTCCTTCTAGCCTGACGGGGGTCTATTGCAATCATCTAATGCCCCGAACAAGTGTACAAGACACACATACATACAAAGTGGCATGAGGACTTAGGGACAAAGAATGTCAACCCAAAGGATCTCATTCTCTTAGAGGGGTACCCTTCATTCTGGCAGGCCATGGGGAAGATATGTGGGGACCCTGGGGTTTTCCTTTCACTTTTTTGGGCTCCCAGAAACCACCTCTGGTGACTCAGTAACATGAGCCTAAGGGTCAAGAAGGTGGGGCACAACTTCCCATCCAGGTTTACCCAGTTTTACCAGGCAGAGGAGTGTGCTGAGGCTGCAAGAGAGGAAACCCAAAATAGAGGAAGGAGAGGGTGTTGGTTCCTCGGCTTGTTGAGACCAGAGTTGTGTAGCAAGACAAACTGGAGTGTGTTCAGCATTTCTCCTTCCTGACTTGGGTTTCATCTTAGCCCCAGTTCAGTGGTGGCTCTGGTAGTTCAGGGCGCTGACGGATCCAAGAGGAAGAAGCCTGCACAATCCTTCATCTAGTGGGGGTGGGGGTGGACATGGGGCGACTTTTAAAGTAAGCCACTGGCAAAATCCAAGTCGGTTACATTGCCCCACCTCTGGATACATCTTCTTCTGCTTCTCTACCCTACCCGTTCTGCCCTCCAGCCATGACAAATTCCTTATCATTCCTAAGCATGACAGACATGGCTGCTGTGTAAAGATTCACGGGTTGTGTACTGCGTAATTCTTAGAGGTGCCATTTCTATAGACAAAGGAAAGAATCATGTACAATTTTACCAGGTAGTCTTGAGCCAGGTCCTTTTATGACTTCTTTTCCATATATTACTTTCGCTGCCAAGGATACCCTTGTTGGCTTTTCCTCTCACTATGTATTCACCTGGTGAATCATCTAACACTTAGTTTTCAAATTCTGCTCAAATAATGTTGATGAACACAAATGTAACTACTGAATGCTTTGGGAAAGGCTCCCAGGCGTCTCAAACTGGCACACTGTTCACTCATTCCGCCTGGTAGTTTTGTTATGCCCATGGGGTGTTCTGAAAGGCAATGTAATGTAAAATCCACTGGAATGATTAAAATGAAAAAAACATAATGACAAGTGTTGGTGAAGATTTGGAGCAACTCAAACATGCATACAATGCTAATAGGAGTGTAAATTTGGGAAGACTGGTGGTGTCTGCTAACGTGGAAGAGATGCCTAGCCTATGACTCAGCAGTTCTGGTAGAAATGCGTACATATGTACACACACACAAATGTGCAAACGTGATCACAGCAACACTATTCATAATCGGTCCAAGTGAGAAATAGCTCAAATGCCCACTAATGGAAGAATAGAAGACTAATGTGATATATTCATAAAATAGAATATTGACACAGCAATTAAAATGAATTAATTATTGCGTCATATAATAGCATGAATCTGGCAAACACAATGTTGAGCAAAGAAAGCCAGACATTAAAGAATATACATGCTGCAAAATTCCATTTCTATAAAACAAGTACTGTGGTGCTAGAAGTGAGAATAATGTTTGTTCTGGGAGGACAGGTAATGACTGGAAAAGCACATGAACTTTCAGTGGTGTTAGCCACGTTCTATTTATGGACACAGAATTGTCCCATAGATGTGTTTATTCTGTGAGTTTGTTGAGCTGTACATTTAGGATTTGGACACTTCCATGTGTGTATGCTATGCTTCAAAAGAAAAGATTACTTTTTTTTTTTTTTTAAAGATTTTATGTATTTATTTGCCAGAGAGAGGAGAGAGAACATAAGCAGGGAGAGCAGCTGGCAGAGGGAGCTCCCCGCTCCACTCAGCGGGGAGCCATTTCAGGACTCCATCCCAGGACCCTGGGATCATGACCTGAGCAGAAGGTAGATACTTAACTGACTGAGTCACCCAGGCGCCCCTAAAAAAAAGATGACTTAAAAGAATAAAAGTAATGTCTGTTTTGGGCAGTGATAAAGTCTCAGAATCTAGATGTATCCTCTGCCTTAGTCAATTATAAGACTGAACAAAATATATGAAATGATGGTTTGAAGACATTGGATAACAGGCACCTCAGGACAGTGATCCCTGAGAGAAGAGAAACAGATGGGATGAGTCCTACAAGTGTCTCAGCTTACCGCCTAGTGAGAGCTTCCAGGCTGCTGCAGAGACAGAGAGAGGCAGAGAGAGGCAACTCTTGGAGACCTGCAGAGGAGTCTCCCTGAATTGTTGCTTGGGTACCGATCAGTATATGTGTGTACAGAAATGGCCACCACGGGGAAAGAAGCTGGGTAGAGGACTAGGAGATGGAACAGCCAGCAGAGCTTATGCAAGGCTGGGAAGAGTTGGTGTTCCCACCAGCAGGAGCAGAAAGACCTCCCAGCACAGCGGGCATAGAGCCCTCAGAAAAAAATTACCCCCATAGTCATGCCAGATTAGTCCCATTCTAGGAGTTGTTCTGGATCCCACCTAACAAAGCTGAAAAGCAAGCCTTGAAAGGGTCAGTTTGTTAAGCTTCTGACTCTTAACATCAGCTCTGGTCTTGATCTCAAGATCGTGAGTTCAAGCCTCATGTTTAAAAACAAAATATGATAAAATACGCAGAACATCAGTGAGTGGAGGCAGCATTGAGCAGCCTTACATGCATGTAGCCGGAGTCTCAAAAAGAGGCTATGAGGTCAGGAGAGGACAAAAAATATATTGGAAGAAATAATGGCTGAAAGTTGCTTAAATTTGGTAAAAACTATAAACCCACAGATCAGAGAAACTCAACAAACCCCATACATAGAAAATGTGAAGAAAAATTGCATCAAGGCACATCATAGTCAAATTGCTAAAACACAATGATAAAGAGAAAATGTTAAAAGCAGCCAGAGGGAGGGGCGCCTGGGTGGCTCAGTGGGTTAAGCCTCTGCCTTCATCTCAGATCATGATCTCAGGGTCCTGGGCTTGAGCCCCGCATCAGGCTCTCTGCTCGGCAGGGAGCCTGCTTCCACCTCTCTCTGCCTGCCTGTGATCTCTCTCTCTCTCTCTTTCTCTCTCTGTGTCAAATAAATAAATAAAATCTATTAAAAAAAAAAAGGCAGCCACAGGGAGAAACCCATCATGTGCAGAGGAACAAAGATAAGGATGGTAGCAGACCTCTTGCTGGCTACATGCAGGCCAGAAGATAATGGAGAGACATCTCTAAGGCACTGAAAGAAAAAACCTCTGACCAAGAACAGAAATACCTTTCAATAAGAAAGGTGAAATAAACTTTTTCAGAAATACAAAAGCTGAGACTCTGCTTCTGAGTGTCATAAAAATTTTTACCATGTGAGGGGCTCCTGGGTGGCTCAGTGGGTTGAGGCCTCTGCCTTTGGCTCGGGTCATGGTCTCAGGGCCCTGGGATCGAGCCCCACATCGGTCTCTCTCCTCGGCAGGGAGCCTGCTTCCCCCCTCTCTCTCTGCCTACTTGTTATCTCTCTCTCTGTCCAATAAATAAATCTTTAAAAAAGAAAGAATTTTACCATGTCAAAAAAACAGAAAACAGTCACCACTGCAGAAAGCAGTAACCACTCTTGGGCTTACTATAAAAAGGAACTGCGTGAAGATCCTGGAGAGAACGGAATCTGATCCACTCTCTCCCTGCCTCTCTGACCCACCTCGCTGACTCATGCCCGGGGCACACACAGTGCAGCTCAGCCAAAGGCAGACAGGGCTGAGGCTGGGGCTGGAGCCCGCAGGTGGCGATGAGGGAACAGAAGGAGGGAACAGAAGCAGACGGGCAGAGTCAGACCGAGAAGTCCTCGTTCTCTTAACCCGGGGTGCAGTGCATCCTTGTTGCACACAAAGGGCGCTTGGCTTCACAGGGAAAAGCACACAGTCCTTCTGATGTGGGAAACTGGAAGAAAAAAGGAGCCAGGGAAACAGTAAAGACCGAGAAGAGTGGAACCTTGGAGAGGAAAGAAGTGGGGGCATCTGGCTGGTTCAGTGGGATGAGCATGACTCTTGATCTCTTCCAGCCCCACCTTCGGTGTAGAGATCACTCACACAAACAAATAAACTTAAAAAAGAAAAGAAAGCACCAGAGAAGGAGATCTCCAAGCTGTCGACCCATATTGTGAGGTTCCCAATAGGGTCGTAGCCGGAAGCGTCCGGAAGCGTGAGTGGTGAAAGAATTCACACAGAGAGAACAAAGGAGGTAGGGGTCTATTGAATATACCAGAAGCGGGTGGTGGTCAGGACAGCACAGGAGAGACTGTCATGTGTCAGGTGGTGGTGAGGGGCCATAGTTACAGGGCTCTAGGGCAGAGTGAGGGAGTACAGGGACACATGGAATTTTCCCTTTTTTGATAATCTTAGGGACAGTACCTGGTTGTGATGGGTCAGTTAGGGTCTATGGCTGTCTTAAGGTGGGTTGCTTAATGAACCTATTTGCCTTCAGCTGGGTGGTCTCTGTGGGATCTTTTGCCTAATTAAGTTTCCAATGCTCGAGCCTGTTGCCGAAAGCAGCCTCTACACATATTTCTGACTGATGCATGAATCACACATGCATGGAACAGACAGAATGAAGAGGCTGCAAAAGAAGTGGGATTTGCCATTCCAGCCTAGCCAAGAAAATTTTTTGCTAAAACAAAGGAAATAATACTCATTGGTGAAAAATAGCTGTATTAGGGTACTCCAGGGAAACAGAGCCAAATTTGTGTGTCTGCGTATGGACACAGGGAGAGAGGGAGAAAGAAATTGATTTTAAGGAAGTAACTCTGCTGGCAAAATTCCTTTTTGGTCAGGGGAGGTCAGTCTGTTTTATTAAGACTGATTACATAAGGCCCACCCATTGTAGAGGATAACCTACTTTACCTACTTTACCCAAAGTCCACCGATTTGAATGTTAATCTTTTTTTTTTTTTTTAAAGATTTTATTTATTTATTTGACAGAGAGTGGGCACAAGGAGGAGGAGTGGGCAGAGGGAAAGGGAGGGCCAGGCTCCTCACTAAACAGGGAGCCTGGGGCGCCTGGGTGGCTCAGTGGGTTAAAGCCTCTGCCTTCAGCTCAGGTCATGATCCCAGGATCCTGGGATCGAGCCCCGCATCGGGCTCTCCGCTCGGCAGGGAGCCTGCTTCCTCCTCTCTCTCTACCTGCCTCTCTGCCTAGTTGTGGATCTCTCTCTGTCAAATAAATTTTAAAAATCTTTAAAAAAAAAACAATAAAAAATAAAAAATTATAAAAAAATAAATAAATAGACAGGGAGCCCAGTGCAGGGCTTAATCCCAGGACCTGAGCTGAAAGCAGAGGCCCAAATGACCCAGCCCCTCAGTGTCAATCTTATAAAAAACAAAAACCAATAACAATCTCCACAGAAACATCCAGAACAATGTTTGAGCAAATATCTAAGCACAGTGACCCAGCCAGGCTGACACATAAAAGTGACCATCACAATAATTGTCTCCAGCATCTCCACAAATTCATATTCTTAATGATGATAAAAATAGCAATCCAAAATTACTTCTGAATAAAAGACCAAGAAAATAAAACATTCTCAAGAGAAAAATAAAAATTGAAGCAAAATTGATAGAGTTAAAGGGAGAAACATAAAAGCCCATAACCATAGCGGAAGTTTAAACTCTCTCTTTTGGTAATTGATTAAACGACTAAAGACAAGATAACTCAAATAGTTCTGTTTTTGGTAAAACTGTCTTTATTTGTAGATGACCTGTTGTGTATGGAAAAAAAAAAATACCCTTAAGAATCTACCAGAAAGAGGCACCTGGGTGGCTCAGTGGGTTAAGCCTCTGCCTTTGGCGCAGGTCGTGATCTCAGGGTCTTGGAATCGAGCCTCGCATCAGGCTTTCTGCTCCGCAGGGAGCCTGCTTTCTCCTCTCTCTCTGTCTGCCTTTCTGGCTACTCATGATCTCACTCTCTCTCTCTGTCAAATAAATAAATAAATCTTTAAAAAAAAACTTTATTTAAAAAAATAGGGGTCGGCGGGATATAGATCAAAGGAAAGTAGAGAGTACTACTCTCTGTACTCGCAGAGTCCAGAAATAAACACTAATTCATCAAATCGAGTATTTTTTTTGTTTTTGTTTTTATAAGAGTGTCATCATAATTCAATTACGTTGAAAGAATACTCTTTCAAACATATGATGCTGTAGTGACAGGATATCTGTATGGAAAAAAAACGAACTTGACGCATACCTCATATCAGGTATAAGACTGAACTCAAAATGCATCATAGACCTAAAACTGTTAACCTTCTAGAAGAACACATAAGGAGAACATTTTGTGACATTTGATTAGGCAAAGAATGTGATAACAAAATCACAAATTATAAAATAAAAATTTGAAAAAAAAGAATTTGGTAACAAGTGACAAGAGACCACAGCCGAGCATGGCCTTTTCCCAGGACTGTCTCTTTTCCTTTTTTTTAAAAAGATTTTATTTATTTATTTAACAGACGGAGATCACAAGTAGGCAGAGAGGCAGGCAGAGAGAGGAGGAAGCAGGCTCCCTGTTGAGCAGAGAGCCCGATGTGGGGGCTCTATCCTGGGACCCTGGGATCATGTCCTGAGCCGAAGGCAGAGGCTTTAACCCACTGAGCCACCCAGGTGCCCCTCTTTTCCTTTTTTATTAAATTAAAAATTAAAAAAAAATTTAAATGTATTTTTATTATTATTTATTTATTTAAAAAATTTTTTTAAAAAAAGATTTTATTTATTTATTTGACAGACAGAGATCACAAGCAGGCAGACAGGCAGGCAGAGAGAGGGAGAGGAGGAAGCAGGCTCCCTGCAGAGCAGAGAGACTGATGCAGGACTCGATCCCAGGACCCTGAGATCATGACCTGAGCCAAAGGCAGCGGCTTAACCCACTGAGCCACCCAGGCGCCCTGACTCTTGATTTTGACTCAGGTCATGATCTCGGTGTTGTGAGATCAAGCCCCACATTAGGCTCCACGTTGGGTGGGAAGCATGCTTAAGATTCTTTTTCTGTCTCTCCTCCCCCTTTCAAAATAAATAAATAGGGGCGCCTGGGTGGCTCAGTGGGTTGAGCCGCTGCCTTTGGCTCAGGTCATGATCTCAGGGTCCTGGGATCGAGTCCTGCATCAGGCTCTCTGCTTAGCAGGGAGCCTACTTCCTCCTCTCTCTCTCTCTCTCTGCTTGCCTCTCTGCCTACTTGTGATCTCTCTCTGTCAAATAAACAAATAAAAAAATCTTTAAAAAAAAAAAAATCAAGAGTCAGGGGGCGCCTGGGTGGCTCAGTGGGTTAAGCCTCTGCCTTTGGCTCAGGTCATGATCTCAGGCTCCTGGGATCGAGTCCCGCATCAGGCTCTCTGCTCAGCAGGGAGCATGCTTCCCTATCTCTCTCTCTCTCTCTGGCTGCCTCTCCGTCTGCTTGTGATTTCTCTCTGTCAAATTAATAAATAAAAGCTTTTATAAAAAAAAAAATCAAGAGTCAGATGCTTAACAGGCCGAGCCATCCAGGTACCCCTAATTTTTTTTTTTTTTTAAATTTTTAAGTAATCTCTATGCCCGATGTGGGGCTGGAACTTACAACTCTGAGATCAAGAGTCATAGGCTCTATTGAGTGAACCAGCCTGGTGCCCCAGGACCCTCTTTTTCAGTTTTGCAGATGATGGGCCTCAGAGAAGGAAATACATTCTTTTTTGTATTTTTTAAAATATTTTACTTATTTATTCGACAGAGAGATTACAAGTAGGCAGAGAGGCAGGCAGAGAGAGAGAGGAAGAGAAGCAGGCCCCCTGCCGAGCAGAGAGCCTGATGCGGGGCTTGATCCCAAGACCCTGGGATCATGACCTGAGCTAAAGGCAGAGGCTTTAACCCACTGAGCCACCCAGGCGCCCCTCTTTTTTGTATTTTTTTAAGAATTTATTAATTTATTTGTTAGAGAGAGCAAGCACAAATCCAAGCAGGGGGAGCAAGAGGCAGACAGAGAAGTAGGCTCCCCCGTGAACAAGGAGCTTGATGTGGCTCAATCCCAGGACTCTGGCAGACACTTAATAATGATTGAGCCACCCAGGCAACCCAAAGGAAGTACATTCTTATGCTTTAATATTCAAAGGCTCGTCTTTCCATTACATCTTGTTCCCTTTTTTTTTTTTTAAACTGAACAATATATGTTGAGCAACTGCTCTCTGCCCTGTGCTGGCTAGGTGCCAACAATATTTAAGTGAACAAAGCAAATATATATATTTCTTTCCTTTATCTATTACATCTGGTTCTTAGAGGCAACCTAAAGACAATTGCCTTTACCATATACTTTCTCCTCCCTGCCTTCAAAGTTTTGTACTTCCAAACTAAGCTCAAATACAGGCCGACTGGGTGGCTCAGTTAGTTGAGCATCTGACTCTTGATTTTGGCTCAGGTTGTGATCTCAGGATTGTGAGATTGAGCCTGGCATCAGTCTCCACGCTCAGTAGAGAATTTGCTCAGTAGGGAGTCTGCTTGAGATTCTCTCTCTCTCCCTCTGTCCCTCCTCCTCATGCATGCACTCTCTCTCTCAAAATAAATAAATACATCTTTAAAAATGAAACAAAACAGGGGTGCCTGAGTGGCTCAGTGGCTTAAAGCCTCTGCCTTTGGCTTGGGTCATGATCCCAGGGACCTGGGATCAAACCCCACATCGGGCTCTCTGCTCAGTGGAGAACCTTCTTCTTCTTCTCCTGCTCCCCCCGCTTATAAGCTCTCTCTGTCAAATAAGTAAAATCTTAAAAAAAAAATAAAAACAAAACAAAACAGAAAACAAGGCTCAAATAGTGAAGAGACTCTTAGGTCCATGCCACCAGAGTATTATCAAAGGTGGCTTTATGGGTGACTTTAAATGCTCTTTGTTTTCTGTATTTTCTGAAGTTTCAACATCTGTTTTTTATAAAGAAAACAAAAGTTACTTAGGAAAAATCCTCCAAAATCTCAAAGTAAAGCTCTTTTTCTCAGGGAAACTTTCCCTGGCCACACCACTTTCAAGTGTGACTCCGTGATCCCTCTTCTGTCCACGCAGTCACCCTGCATTTCCGTCCTTCCTAGCCCAGAGGAGAAGTAGGGGAACCATTACAGTGTATCTCTTTACTTGCACTGTGAACTAGAGGGCGGGGACCATATCTTACTCATTTCTGAATCTCCAGCCCCAAGCACAATGCTTGGTGTTCGTCAAGAGCTCAGGAATTGTCTGTTGAATGAACAAATAGATGAGGTTATCAAGTCATGGGTAGGAAACAAGATGGAGGCCCAGGGCCTAGAGCTATGGTGGTGAGGAATGCCGTAGGTCTTAGGTGTTGTTGTTACTGAAACAGATTCTCAGGGAGCAGACCAGACCAGAGGGGAAATTTCATGCTGAGTCCTCTGAGACTGGGCTAAAACTTCTTAAGTCATCCTGGGGAAATGAGAGGGGGAGGGTTGCAGAACCTGGGATATAGCCCAGCCTGTTGGAAGGAATTCAATAATCATAGGTGTGGAAGTATCCCAGTTTGAAATTATCTATTGATTTGTTTGTTTTGTTACTTGTCACCGCTCAGTAGCGGGTGCACTCCATGAGGAGAGGTCCTTATCTTGATCACAAGGGCATAGACCAATGCCCGTCACATAGATGGCACTCAATAAATATTTGTTGAATTAACGTTGAATGAATAACTCTGTCTCCACCAGGCCCATGAGAGAGAGCCCCGAAGCAGCATTATTCATTCATCCTGTAAAACATAATTGACAATAGGCCTGAAGAAACCCCAGTCAGCACATTCTTCCCTCTGTGGGAAGGCGTGTTGCGGAAGCCAAAAGTAGATCTGAGAGTTGCTTGGTAAATACAGAGTTGGACTAAGGGGACTTGGAAGATCTTAAGAGACCGTGTCACTGAGCTGGGGCACCCTGATGAGTCATGCTTTCCTACATGAGGACAGATGTTCCTTGCCAAACAGGATCCTGCCTTGCCCAATGCTGCCTTCTCTTTCCTGTCACTGTGGGAGAAACACTGACCGTCTATCCCCATTCTTCTTTCTCGGTGTGCTCTATCAGCCCTAACACTCTGGAGTTCTTAGGCTTTCCCTCACATTACTGTGCCCAGGATTACAGTGTCCCTTCCTGGTTACATTTCCCACTCTGGCTTCAAAAGAAGATTTCAGCTGTCATTCCCATATCCTGCTAAAGATGAACAATCCTAGACCTCAGTTTGAGACCTACGATCTGAGTTGCAAAGTCACTCATTGTCGCTCTACCTCAATTTCTCTATCTTTAGAAAATGAAGTAATGACACCTTTCCATGTGTCCCACAGGATATTAAGCAAAAGAAACTGAAGATGATGCGTATGTGTGGTTCAGAGCTTGTGTTTCAACCCTTATAATGAAGTTCCATACCCAGTTGCCACTAATGAGCTACAAGGACATGAAGTCATTTTGTCTGATACTTAGGCCAGCATCTTATTCTTAGTAAGCAGGAAGTCTTGATATGGCCCTATGACCATAGAATGACCCGAGACAACTCCCCACTTTCCCAAAGGAGCATACTTAAGGAAAGATAGTTGCTTTTTGGGTAACTAGTGTGCTTTTACTTTGTTGAGTGTCATATATAAACTTGAGACCGGGGTGTCTGCCTGGCTTCTTTGCAAGAACATGTGACTCTTAACCTCAGGGTTGTGAGTTGGAGCCCTATGTTGAGTGTAGAGATTACTGTAAACAAACAAATCAACCTAAAAAAACCCCCAACTTGATACCATAGTTAAATAGTTTAGGAGAAAAAGGGAATTTCAGAAGTCACGTAGTAGGAGGGATGGAGAGAAAAGACCTCGCAATGGAGAAAACTTTTTCTTCTAAGATTTTATTTATTTATCTGACAGAGAGAGAGAGAGAGAGAGAGAAAATCATGAGCAGGGGAGTGGCAGACAAAGGGAGAGGGAGAAACAGGCACCCTGCTGAAAAGGGAATGTGACATTGATATTGACATCACAGGGCTCAATCCTAGGACCCTGGGATCATGAACCAAGCTGAAGGCAGACGTTTAACCAACTGAGGCACCTAGGTGCCCCTGGAGAAAACTTCTGAAGGAAAAACAGGTCTAGCTGGTCAAATGGGGGAGTCTAAGTTTTGCTTTGTGGTATACGATGTAATAATCCTCTTCTCCATGTTCCCATGAAGTCTTCAGTAAAGTCTCATTAGTCCTAAATACTTTGGAATTGGAATGTATTGGAGGGGTTCAGACAGAGTGCTTAGTCTGGCTGTGATGTAGATGATGTGTAGAGGGAGTGAGGGTGAAAGCCAATCATCTTCCAGTTATATAATCAATTTTAAACTGAAGAGGTGAATTATGTAGTCCAATGGGGTCTTCCAGTCCTAGTATTTTATAATTTGATATATGGAATAGAGTGTTGCCAGGAAATTCCTTTTTCTCTTTGAATCTCTCTTATAATCTTTTTAGGTTTTAGTAACTGACTTTTTAAACTTCTCTTTTTTAAAAAAATATTTTTATTTATTTGACAGAGAGAGAGAGATCACAAGTAGGCAGAGAGGCAGACAGAGAGAGAGGAGGAAGCAGGCTCCCCGCTAAGCAGAGAGCCCGCTGCGGGGCTCGATCCCAGGACCCTGAGATCATGACCTGAGCCGAAGGCAGAGAGTTAACCCATTGAGCCTCCCAGGCGTCCCTAAACTTCTTTTTAAAAATTAAAAAAATTAATTACAATAGAGTTGACATATAATGTATAGTTTCATGTGTACAACATAGTGACTTGACAATTATATACATTATGATGTACTCACCATGATAAGTGTACTTAGCACCTGTCACCATAATTATTACAATATTACTGACTATATTTCCTATTCTATGCTTTTTATCCCCATGAGTTATTTATAACTGGAAGTATGTATCTCTCTCTCTCTCTTTTCTTTCTCTCCCCCCCCTTTTTAATATAACCATTACTCCAATGGGGGGCTTGAACTCATGACCCCAAGATCAAGAATTGCATGCTCTCTGACTGAGTGAGCCAGGTACCCCAGGAAGTATGTACCTCTTAATCCCCTTCACCTTTTTTGCCTATCTCCCCACCCAGCCTCTGGGAAATTCTGATGCAGTAGATTAGGATGGGGCTTGGCAATTCCCATTAACAAATATTTCCCCAGATGATAGTGATGTACACCAAACTTTGGGCATCATTGTACACATACTTATTGTATTCTGTGGCCAAATGTTTATTTGCCCAGGGAGAATCACCCTTCTCCCAATCCCTACCATGCAACATTGCTGACAGAAGCAACAAAGGTATATTCCGAGAATGTTAATTCACATTAATATTTTTTGAGTAAAACATGCTTACAAAAATAATGTTGTATTGGTGGGGGAAAATACAACAAATGGTTCTGGGACAATAGGATATCCACATGCCAAAAAAAAAAAAAAAAAAAAAAAAAAAAAAGAAAAGAATTTGGACCCCACTCACTCCATATTAAAAAAAAACAAAACAAAACTCAAAAGTGAATCATGTACCTAAATTTGGGAGCTAAAACTATAAAATTCTTTTTTTTTTAATATTTTATTTATTTATTTGACAGAGAGAGAGAATACAAACAGTCAGAGCAGCAGACAGAGGGAGAGGGACAAGCAGGCTCTCCATGGAGCAAGGAGCCTAATGCGGGGCTCAATCCGAGGACCCCAGGATCATGACCCGAGGTGAAGACAGCCGCTCCACCAACTAAGCCACCCAGGCACCCCTAAAATGATAAAATTCTTAAAAGGGGATATATGAGTAAATCTTTCTATCTTTTTTAAAGATTATATTTATTATTTGAGAGAAGGAGAATGAGAGAGAGAGAGAGCGTGCACCAGCAGAGGGAGAAGGAGAAGCAGTATCCCTGTCAAGCATGGAGCCAGACATGGACATGGGGCTTGATCCCGGGGCTCTGGGACCATAACCCAAGCCGAAGGCAGATGCTTAACCCACTGAGCCACCCAAGGGTCTTACAAGTAAATCTTCTTGACTTTGTATTAGGCAATGGTTTTTAAGACATCGGGGTGCCTGGAAGTCCTAGTCAGAAGAGTGTGTGACTCTGATCTTGGGGTTGTTAAGTTTAAGCTACCCACATGGCTTGTGGATTACTTTAGAGATTACTTTAAAAGAAGAAGAAGAAGAAGGGGGAGGAGGAAGGGGAAGGGAAAGGGAGGAGAAAGACAAGGATATAACAAAAGTAGGAGTGAGAGAAAAAACAAAAGATAAATTAAACTGTCAAAATTTAAAGCTTTTGGACTTTAGGAGACACTGTCAGGCAAGTGAGAAGTAAAGCCACAGAAGGGGAGAAAGTATTTGCAGATCATATATCTGATAAGAGACTTGTATCCAGAACATAAGTAACCTCGGCAAATTAAAAAGACAACCTGAAGTGCCTGGGTTGCTCAGTGGGTTAAGCCTCTGCCTTTGGCTCAGGTCATGATCTCAGGGTCCTAGGGTCGAGCCCTGCATCAGGCTCTCTGCTTGGCGGGGAGCCTGCTTTCCCCTCTGTCTCTCTGCCTGCTGCTCTAACTGCTTGTGATCTCTCTCTCTGTAAAATAAATAAATAAATAAATTTAAAAATAAAAAAAAATAAAGACAACCCAAGGGTGGGGTACCTGGGTAGCTCAGTCAGTTAAGTGTCTGCCTTCAGCTCAGGTCACAATCCCAGGGTCCTGGGATTGAGCCCCGTATCGGGCTCCTTGCTCAGTGGGGAGCCTGCTTCTCTCTCTTGCTCTCCCCCTCTGCTCCCCTGCATGTGATCTCTCACTCTCTCTGTCAAATAAATAAATAAAATTCTTAAAAAAAAAAAAAAAAGATAACCCAAGGGTTCCTGGAGGGTCCAGTGGGTTCAGCATGTGACTCTTGATCTCAAAGTCCTGAGTTCAAGCCCCATGTTAGGTGTATAGCTTACATAAAATGAAGTGAAATGAAATGAAATGAAACAGACCACCCAATTCTAAACTGGGCAAACGATTTGAATATGCATTTTTCCAGAGAAGCTATAGGAATGGCCAATAAGCACGTGAAAAGATGCTCAACATTTTTAGTCATTAGGGAAATGCAAATCAAAACTACAATGAGATACCATTTCACCCCCTACTAGGATATCTAAAATTAAAAAAAAAAAAAAAAAAGACAATAGTATGTATTGTTGAGGATGTAGAGTAACTAGAAGTCTTAGACATTGCTAGTAGGAATTTAATATGGCTCATTCAGCTACTCTGAAAAAATACTTTAGCAATTCCTCAAAAAGTTAAACATGAAGTTACTATATGGTTCAGCAATTCCATTCCTGGCTGTGTACCCAAGAGAACTGAAACATACATCCACGCAAAAACTTGTACATAAATGTTCATAGCAGCATAATTCATAATAACCCCAAAGTAGAAACAACACAAATGTATCATCATTGGTGAATGTATAAGCAAAACATGATGTATCCATAGCATGAAATATTATTTATCCATAAAAGGAATAAAGCACTGGTTCATGCTTCGACATGCATGAAGCTTGAAAACATTATGCTAAGTGAAAGAGGTCATTCACAAAAGGTCACATGTTGTATGATTTCATTTATGTTAAATGTCTAGAATAGGCACGTTTGTAGAGACAGAAAATAGGTGAGTGATCAGTAGGGGTTGAAGGAATGTTGGGAGGTGGGTGTTGGGGACTCATTGCTAATGGATACAGTTTCTTTTGGGAGTGATGAAAATATTCTAAAATATAATTTTAGAAGTTGCACAACTCTGTGATTATACTAGAAATCATTGGATTGTATACTTTAATAGGTGGGTTTTATGGTATGTGAATTATTTCTCAGTAAGGTAGTTATAAAAATAATGTTGCATACACAATCTGATCATACAAAAATTCTATAAAGCACAACCTTTTAGGGGTACCTGAGTGGCTCAGTCAGTTGAGCATCTGACTCTTGATCTCAGTTCAGGTCTTTTTTTTTTTTTTTTTTAAAGATTTTATTTATTTATTTGACAGAGAGAGAGGGATCACAAGAAGACAGAGAGGCAGGCAGAGAGAGAAAGGGGGAAGCAGGCTTCCCGCAGAGCAGAGAGCCCTGTGCAGTGGCTCAATCCCAGGACCCTGAGATCATGACCTGAGCCAAAGGCAGAGGCTTAACCCACTGAGCCACCCAGGCACCCCTCAGCTCAGGTCTTGATCTCAGGGTTATGAGTTCAAGCCCTGTGTTGGGCTCCATGCTATGTGTGGAGCCTATTAAAAAAAAAATTAAGAACTTTAAAACACAACATTTTAGATGATATATTCTATTGCTCAACCAATGACACTCATACTGTATTAGTCAGGACTTCTTTTGCAAGCAACAGAAATCCAGCTTAAACCAGTTTATAAAAAGAATACAGTGTACTGGCTCACATAGCTAAAAATTACAGGGGTTGGTTGGCTTTAGGCAAAGCTAAGTCTAGAGGCTCAAATGATGTCATCCAAGAACCCCTTTCTTTCCATCTCTGTGTTGGTTTCATTCTCAGGCAGACTCTCCCCAAGTGGTATCAAATGGCCACCAATTTCTACAGAATTACAACCTTCCAAGTTAGCAAGTTTTGCCTTTCCAACTAAAATTCAGAATTAGATTTTGACTGTCACGGCCTGAGTCACTTGTGTGGCCATGGAGTGTGATTGGCCCAGCTTTCTGGTAGGGGACAGACTATAGTGAGTTATTGCTGATGCTATATATTTTTAAATTGGGTTATTTAAATTAAATGACCATTGGGTATTTGGAGAAAAAGAAGATGATTCCTTGGAACCAACATTAATTGACATGGACAAGTGGATCAAAACTCTTAATTTAAGAAAATAATGCTCGGAATTTTGCATTTTGGTGATCAGAAACAGCTGGCCTATGTGGGAATCCATGGGAAGGTAGGTGTAAATGTCCAGAAGGAAGACAGGAGAGCAGTGCTTGATCTTGGGCCTGAAACCTTTGCTATTGGTCCAACTTGAGCAGGAAAGGCAAGGGGAAGGCAATCTCAGGGCTGGGTGAAGGAAACCAGTGTGTGCTGTGTACCTACTAAATGCTTTACACACTCTACTTTGTTTGACCTTCATAACGAAACTGCAAGGTAGGTATTGTATTCCTATTTTACTGCTGACAAAAACTGAGGCTCAGAGAGGTGAGCCATTATCCTAGGGTCACACATGCCTAAGTGGCAGGGCCAGGATTCAGAGCAGGCTGGCCTGGAGGCCTGAGGTATGGAGCTGACATCAGGGAGAAGGCCAACTCTGGTGACTTAGTGGGGTTGGTGTCCGCATTGTCCAGTCGCCCAGTGCCAGGCATAATGAGCAACGCCACCAGTGGAGTGTGTCCTGTGAGCACTTACCATGGCTTTATATCTTGACCAAGAAAAGGGAGTGATGAGAGGACCCACTGAAGTTTCTGCACAGAAACACAGATCAAAAACTACAGTCTCCGTATTTCCCCAGACCCAGTTTCTTCTGGGCTTTAGCCTAGGGGTGGAATCCTCCTCTACAGGAGAGAATCAGTGTCTTTATTTATTTATTGTTTTTGCCTTTCTCCTGAAGCTAATCCTAAGAATCACTCCGAGGAGGAAGACTTGCTTTGCAGATGCTGGCTCTGGGTTCATTTTTTTCTGTCCAAGGACAAATTCCAGGGTCCTGTCCTTGTCCCCAACATCTGGGAGGTGGTCTTTTGGCTCACTTGGGGGGAATTCAAGTTTCAGGCATGAGTTTGCTGCTTTGGATGACAAGAGAGGTGCAGAGGTGGGAACCCCAGGAGAGAGGAAGGGAGGAAGAAGCCACCCAGTGAGGAGGATCCTGGGACAGGGCAGGGCTGGCTGGCTCAACCGGTTCAGGAAAGGGCAAGTCAGATCTGGCTCAGCAGTGGCGGGCTGGGCTGGGGGAGTGGCGCTGACTCAGGGCCTGGCAAGTCAGGTGACAGTCCAAGGACAGCTGTTGCCTGGGTGTTTTTAGAAAACTTTGGCTGCCAAAGACTCATGGGCTGCTTCTGCATCTCTTCAGAAACAGGCAGAGGAAATGAGGACATCTTCTTCATAATAAACTCCAGGCATGGGGAATTAATATCTGGCCGTACTCTGTTGATCCTTGCCAAAATTTGCCTGGAAGACAGGACAGATATTAGCCAAGAGGCCTCCGAATCCCCTTTGGATCCTCTGAAAATCACTAAGCTTTTCATCTTAGATCTTTTTAGGTACTTGTCAAGAATCCAGTGCAGAGGTTAAGAGAGCAGGTGTTGAAGTCTGGAGGGTCTGGAATCAAAACCCAACTTTCTCACTTATTATTTTATAACTTTGATCAAGTTTCTTAACTTAAAACAACATATATTAAAATTTCCAATATAGAGAAATTAGACATAATACTATGACGAATTCCTGTTATCTGTTATCCAGCTTCAACAATTACCAACCTGTGGCCAATCTTGTTTCATCTCTCCTTGCTTCATCTCCCCTCCCTCCAATTATTTTGAAGGAGATCCCAGGCATCATCTATTACATCCCTCTTCTTCAGACTTTTTTTCTCTAAGTAAGCTCTACACCCAACGTGGGTCTCGAACTTAAGACCCCATGATCGAGAGTCTCACACTTCACCCAATGAGTCAGACAGGTGCCCCAACTTCTTCAAATTCTTGTTTTCTCTTCTGAAAATGGGCATTATAATAGTCCCTATCTTAACGTATTAATGTGAGAACATGCCTGTAAAGGGCCAGCATGGTGCAGGAACTGAATAAATGACAACTTGTATTTTTAAACCAAATAATAAAAACAGGAAAACTCTTGCTACCCTCCCATCTCTCTGCCTGCGCCCCTCTTTCTTCCTAGAGGCCCCTCCTTGTAGCATCCAAGGACTCTGTCCCCTGTCAGCACTAGGTCCAGTGCTGACATTGCAACAGGGTTAGGATGACCGCCCAGCTGTCCAGGCCTCAGGATGGGCTGGGAGTGCTGGAGGCCTGAGTCCTGGGGAGAGGGTTTAGAGGGAGTCCATGGAGTCCTGGGAAAGATACAGCTACAGCAGCCATATGAGGGAGACTGGCAGACGGGGGCCAAGTGTGAGCAGAGGTACGGCAGGTCCACACAGCAAGGTCAGCAGAAAATGAGAATGGCAAAGTGAACGTGGTGGGAACGTCAGGCATAATGGGAGTCTCTGTAGGAGTTCTACCAGAAGTAAGTGTGATAGTCAGGGATCTCGGTCGCAACACAAACTGATTTTGGCAAAAAGAAGCAGAAAATAATGTTTATTGAGAGGTTATTGGGATGCTCTCAGAATTACTGAGGCTGGAGAAGCAGATGAGGAATTTCGGCACAAGCAGGCCACATTTGCAGAGGTTGCGTGAGGCCCTCGCCACCCCACGCACACCACAGACATGCAGCCTGCCGCACCAGGGGGGCAGCACTGGGTCTGGGATGCCATCCAGCTCTGGGGCTCACAGGTGCCCTGGGAACCACGTACTGCTGCTGTACCCCACTGCCTCCTCGGGACGTGCCCCACGGTGCCTGCTGCTCTGTGTGGTCAGCGCCTGTACTGAAGCTTTAGGCTGGTGCTTCGGGCTGGTAGAGCCCGGCTCACGTGGCCACAGCCTGGATGTGTGTTTGGAGGAGGAGGGCAGGTGCCGGGGAAGGGAAATACAGTGGGAGGAGGGCTGTGCATCCTGGCAGCTTGCAAGGGAGCATTTGCTTGTCAAAGGAAGGGGATTCAACCAGGCAACCCATCTGCTCCACAAGGGAGTGTGCTATGGGTGAGGGCTGGGGGACGGCTGTGGTGTGAATCCACGTAGGACTTCCACGGGGCTGGCATGGACACCATGGCCTGGAGCAGGGAAAAAGGTAGTGGAATGCTGGATGTACAAGCTACGTGGCAAAGACTGGTGTCCTCTCCAAGTAGTTTGGACAGTCGGCATGGCTGCCCTCAGATAACATCTCAGCAGTGTCTGACTCAACTGGTTTGTAGCGTGGAGGCTTCTGGTACCCCATGCTTCCGCCCTCTTTTGGGCTCCAGGAAAGAGGTGGGACAGCCTGCAAGTAACTGGGCGCTTAGTCCAAAGTGCTGGAAGCAGGACTGGGTGAGGGCTGACAGGTGACAGCTGAGCGCTGAGCTCCCGGCTTCACGAACGGACACGTCTAGGACGTCTGCGTTTCTGTAATCAATCAATGTGATCAAATAAATCTGTCCCAAATTTTAAAATTTGCACAACTATTGTTATGTTATGTGGTAATTAGGCATAAAAAAACACCCAGAATCTATTCTTTTTTTCAAGCCAAACTAAATACTTGGTTTTTTTTTCCCTCCCTTTGCTATCACTCATATCTATGAGGATTATCAGTACTGATTTCCTCTATCTTCAGGTACGATTTTTTTTGAGATTTTATTTATTTTTTTGAGAGAGAGAGAGTGCAAGCATGTGAGCACAAGCAGGGGGAAGGGCAGAGGGCAGAGCACATTCCCCGCTGAGCAGGGAGCAGGATGTAGGGCTCTATCTAAGGACCGCAGGATCATGACCTGAGCAGAAGGCAGGCGCTTAACCGACTGAGCCACCCAGGCAATCCTATCTCCAGGTACAAATGAATCCCCTCCTCACTTGTTTTGTTTAAAAATTTAGATCTGGTTCTCTACTTCCCTCTTCTTCAGTTTCCCCCTCTCTAAAAATAGGTAAATAAAAATAAAAATTTAGATCTGGGAGGCAGAGTACTGAGTTAACCATCTTCCCCACTTATTTGCCCACTGACTAATGACATTTTTTTTTAAAAGATTTTATTTATTTATTTGACAGATCACAAGTAGGCAGAGAGGCAGGCAGAGAGAGAGAGGGAAGCAGGTTCCCCATGGAGCGGAGAGCCTGACGCCGGGCTCGATCCCAGGATCCTGGGATCATGACCTGAGCTGAAGGCAGAGGCATAAACTCACTGAGCCACCCAGGCGCCCTGACTAATGACATTTTTAATCTGTGCATGGTCCTTCTCATTTTATTTTATTTCATATTTTTCCCTTCTTCCCCCTCATTGCTCATTCTTCCCGCAGGTTCCCACTGTAATGTGGTAATGATATACATTATTAAATATGTGCGAAACCTCATGCAATATAATTTTGTATGTTTTTAATTTATAGGAATGGTTTTGTACTAGAAATCATTTTGTTTCCTTTGTTCCAGTTGCTGAACATGCAGCTTGTTACTAGCTTAATATTGCTACACAGTATTCTATAGTGTGTGGGATAGGCCATGGACAGACCTGCTATTGGCCCAATAGTACAATGAAGAATTTTCTTACATGGTAGATGATAGGCCTTTGAATGCTGGCCTAGCCTCTCACCAAGCCTAATTCTGTAAAAACTTAGTCCGCACTCTGAACTCATGAGAACCCTCTTTCTCCTAAATCGTCTGCATTGATCATCAGAATTTGGGCATGTGTATGCGAGGAACTTGGAAGGCCTATGTTCTTTGCTTCACTTGGTTGTTAGTGATAAACAACACTTGATTGTTAGTGGTAACAAGGTAGCCTTTGGTCTGAATTGTCATGTTAGTCAATTTTCTTTCTTTCTTATTTTTAAGATTTTATTTATTTAGAGAGCGTGTGAGCACGGGCAGGAGCAGAGGGAAGGTATAAGCAGATCTGTGCTGAGCCTGGAGCCCAATGAGGGGCTCGATTCCATGACACTGAGATCATGACCTGAGTCAAAATGAAGAGTCAGATGCTTAACTTATTGAGCCACTCAGCACCCTAATATTAGCCAATTGAAAAAATTATGTATTTATTTGAGAGAGAGCATGAAAGAGAGAGAGCATAAGCTGGGGGAGGGGCAGAGAGCGAGAGAGAGGAGCAGACTCTCCACTGAGCAGGGAGCCCGATAGTGGGGCTCGATCCCAGAACCCTGGGATCATGACCTGAGCTGAAGGTGGACACTTAACCAACTGAGCTACCCAGGTGCCCAGTATTAGCCGATTTTCAACCCCAAGCCAACCCTCTATGGTCTGAACTAACTCAATATGCATCCTTACCATTTTATTTACTCATTCCACTAGTAACAGATGCTTAGATTGATTCCATCTAGCTGCCACAAATAAGGAACCTTTGTGAGGATTTCTTATGCACACACCCTGCATGGTACTATTTTGTCATAGGCATGTACATCGTTTATTATACATTGCCTCATTGCTTTCCAGAACGGCTGGACCGGACTGCACTCCTACCAGGTATGGATGAGAATTCATGTCACTCCATATCCTCACCAACACTTGGTATTATCCATCTTTTTAATTTTTGTCATCCTGATGGGCAGAAAATACTATCTTGTTTGAATTTCTCTGATTAAAAGTGAATTTGAACATTTCTTCATGAATTCTTTTTTTTTTTAAAGATTTTATTTATTTATTTGACAGACAGAGATCACAAGTAGGCAGAGAGGCAGGCAGAGAGAGAGGAAGGGGAGCAGACTCCCTGCTGAGCAGGGAGCCCGATGCAGGGCTCGATCCCAGGACCCTGAGAATCATGACCTGAGCCGAAGGCAGAGGCTTTAACCCACTGAGCCACCCAGGTGCCCCATTCATGCATTCTTCTTATACTCCTGTGACTTACCATTTCTTTCCTTCATTTATTTAAAATTTGCGTACATAAGAGGTAATTTTTATGTAATTTACTGAATAGGTTTGGTAATTTAAAGAATGGTTATAAGGCAAGGTTCATCTGGAAGGGGGTTTCTTCTTAATCAAGTACCAAATTACTTCAGTCTTAGGGAGCATCTCAGATGGTCCTGATTTCTTTTCTTTTTCTTTTTTTTAAAGATTTTATTTATTTATTTGATAGAGATCACAAGTAGGCACAGAGGCAGGCAGAGAGAGAGAGAGGAGGAAGGAGGCTCCCCGCTAAGCAGAGAGCCCAATGCTGGGCTTGATCCCAGGACTCTGGGATTATGACCTGAGCCAAAGGCAGAGGCTTTAGCCCACTGAGCCACTCAAGCACCCCTAGATGGTCCTGATTTCTATAACCTGCCAGTGGTAGCCTGATCTGGGCATTTCCATAGGGTTAGATCCTCAACTCAAATAGTGTTCTGTTATAGGTGCCACATTCCATTGGAGGGACGTATGCAAACCAAAATGGTAGCACTGATAGTTATCTGAGAGTCATCTTACTGAAGAGAGTTAGTTTGGAACAGCTTCAAGGAAAGTACCAATGCTATATCTTCAAAGAGCTGAAGAGCCGTCCCATGAATGTGAGGAAAAGTTCATTCTGTGTTGCTCCAGGGCACAGAACTAAACAAATGGATGATGTTCCAGGAGAGCACACTTAGATTCAGTACATGGAACCCTTTTCTGTTAGAAATACTCAGCGCTGGAGTCAGTCCTCTTGGCATCAGCAAACTCACTGGAAGTATTCAGAGACTGGGCAGGTGGTTGGTTCTTTAGGGCATTGCTGCATGGAGCAGGAAATTAGTTTAGATGCCTTCCAAGATTTCCTCTAATGCAGATGTGATTCAGTCTCATTTATATGTATTGAGCTCATACTGCATGCAAGACGCTGGTCTAGGTATTCTAGGAGTTAGAACAGTTGTTGCTTAGATGGTATACATCTTTCAGGGGGAGAGTATCATGTTTAAGGGACTGCTAGTCCCACCGCAGGTTCTTTACATGGATTATTTTAATCTTCACAATTGCTTGGTTTGGCAGCTGATAACCCCATTTTCCAGGTGAAGAAACTAAAGTTTAGGATGACTAGTAATTGTCTAAGATGACCCAGCTAAATGAGATGGAACAGGAATTCAGTATCAGATCTCTGTATTTCCATTGTATTATGCCATGAATCTATGAATTTGTAAGTCACAAGTGTAGCTTCAAATGTCTTGGCTTGGAAAAGGGTTAAAACATTCCTGCACTCTGGCTCTGCCACTCAAAAGTGCCTTTTCTCTCTAAATGTTCTCTTCTGATTTTTCGTGCTTCTGTGAGTTTTCCAACCATCTCATGCAGGCCAAGTTACCATACCCAGTGCTCTCCCTTCCTGTCTCTGGATTTATCTAAAGCCTTCTTTGCTTTTCAGAGCTTTGACTTTTGGTGCTGTAAAAATTCTAGTTCCTGTGATGGACCAAGTGTGCATCATAGCCCTGTTTTGCACTGATACCCACAGGGGGTTTTGCTGCACATCTTCATGTTAAAAGAGAACCACTATGTTTGTTTATTTCTTGCTGCTCTCATTTTCTAAGTAGTGTTAATTGAGCAGTTACTACCTTTTTTTTTTTTTTTAAGATTTTTATTCATTTATTTGACAGACAGAAATCACAAGTAGGCAGAGAGAGAGATTGGAGGAATCAGGCTCCCCCTGAGCAGAGAGCCCGATACGGGCCTCGACCCCAGGACCCTGAGATCATGACCTGAGCCGAAGGCAGAGGCTTTAACCCACCGAACCACCCAGGCGCCCCACTGAGCAGTTACTACTTTAATACCTAGTTGAATAGCCAATTATTTGAAAATCATCATTTGTCTTGGATTTTTTTTTTGTTTTCTTTAAATATTTAAAAAAGGTTAACTTACATATTCACATTTTTATATGTAAATATACAACCCCTAGGCTGGTTAGGGTTCCCACTCCATCCATAATCACATTGGAGTGGCATAAAGTTGCAAAGATGGATTTAGGGGAAGTTCCTTCCCATCTAGGATGTCCCCATGGATTAACAGAACTCATTTTATGTCTCAAAATATGTGATTTGTTAAGATTTATTTTCCTCTAGGTTTGCTTTTTTCTTCAAGGCAATGGTCCTTAAATGAAAAAAGCTTTCTCAGTTCTTGTGGTAATAACATTGCTGAGGCTTAACTGAGGGCGGAACACTGCGTCATTTAATCCTCACACAACCTTATGGTAGTTTCTGTCTTATTTTCACTTTATACATGAGACAACAGGTTTAAAGATGATAAATAACTTACCCAAGGTCTTTTTAAAATTTTAAAAAAGATTTTATTTTATTTATTTATTTGATAGAGACAGGCACAGTGAGAGAGGGAACAGAAGCAGGGGGAGTGGGAGAGGGAGAAGCAGGCTTCCCGCCAAGCAGGGAACCTGATGCGGAGCTCCATCCCAGGACCCTGGGATCATGACCTGAGCTAAAGGCAGCCGCTTAAGGACTTAGCCATCCAGGTGCCCCACAAGGTCTCTTTTTAACAAAGGGACAGATATAGAACCTTTGATTTACCAACTCAGGGTCCATTTTTAATTTTTATTTACTTATTTTCTTAAAGATTTTTATTTATTTGACAGAGAGAGGCAGTGAGAGAGGGAACACAAGCAGGGGGAATAGGAAAGGGAGAAGCAGGCTTCTGGCTGAACAGGGAGCCTGATGCGGGGCTGGATCCAATCACCCTGGGATCCTGATCTGAGCCTAAGGGAGACAACCTAATGACTGAGCCCTCCAGGCGCCCCTCAAGGTCCATGTAAAAATTTTTATTTTATTTCATTTTTTAAAAAAGATTTTATTTATTTATTTGACAAGAGAGAGAGAGAGAGAGAGAGAGAGAGATTACGAGTAGGCAGAGAAGCAGTCAGAGAGAGGGGGAAGCAGGCTCCTTGCTGAGCAGAGAGCCTGATTCAGGGCTCCATCCCAGGACCCTGAGATCATGACCTAAGCTGAAGGTAGAGGCTTAACCCACTGAGCCACCCAAGCGCCCCAAGGTCTATTTTTAAAAATCACCATGCAGGACCAGTTGTTCCAGCACAGATGGGTTTGGGTTCATCTCCTGGAATCGATGGTGTGTTTTTTTTAGCTGGGGTGGAGAGAGAGGGGAATCTGCTGCCTGCAGCCATTAGATTTTCTTTCTTTCTTCCTTCCTTTCTCCCCCCTTCCTTTCCCTGCCCTTCCTTTTGATCCCATTATTCCTTTTGATGATATCATTAAAACTTCGCAAGTCTAGTCATTTCTGATTCTTGCTTCTTCCAATTTTAATCCTTCATTTTCCTCTCTTCTGATCAACTTCTGTTCTTAGTTCAGTTTCTTTTTGCACCATGTTTCTCCCATGATGGCTTATTTGCTTTGCTCATTTCTAAGTATTTGAACCTTACCGGTAATTTTTCTTTCTTTTTCCTTATTGTGCAATTCATTACCCCAGCTCTTATGAATAATAGTAATAATTACATTTACAGAGTGTTTTACACCATACAAAGTGCATTTACTTGCATTCTCTTATTTAATTTTTGAAACAATCTCATGAAGTACCACACCCTTTTGACCTATGGGGAAAATAGGCATGAGGTTAAATGAATCCATTGTCACAGAGCTAGCTAGTCGGTAGCTGAGCTGCCCTGAGTGTACATTATCTAACTCCAAGGTTAGTGTTCATTCCACTGTTCACATTACAGTTGCTCTATTAGCCTTAATAGCATTTGTTTACTGAAATAAGTTCTGTAATGGAGTTAGATGAGTTTTTCGTGTATTTCCTAATATTGATAAAATCTGCCACAAAGGTATTATCTTCGCATTTGCTTCTTTTGAGTATTCAATTTTTTCCCAACACTGAAAATTTCTCTAAAATAGTATTGTTTTCTAGGGGGAAAAAAAAGTGAACCTCTGAGTTTCATTTTCTTTTTCCTTCAATAAACATGATTTGACTTTCTGATATATTTAAGACTATAGGCAAAATGATGTATATAATAGTCACAGCTCTCAAGGAGAGTTTAATTGAGGAAAATAAGATATGTACATAAATACCCCTATGAAATGTGGAAAATGTATCATAAATGTTTAAATTAAGAGCTATGGGAAGAAGACATGGTTATTCACCAAAATACTAATAGTGGTGATCTCTGGGGGTAGATTTTTTTTTTTTTAAATTTTAAAGATGTTTATTTTTAACTAATCTCCATACGCAATGTGGGACTTGAACTTACAGTCCTGAAATCAAGGGTCACATGTTCTACCGACTGAGCCAGACAAGCATTCCAGATTTTTTTCTTTTTAAGTAAACTTTTGCCCTATATGGGGCTCAAGCTCACAACCGTGAGATCAAGAGTCACATGTTCTATGAATGGAGCCATCCAGGCACCCCTGGAGGCAGAATTTTAAATGATTAATATTTTTTGTTTTGCTTACCTGCAGGTTCTAAGTTTCTAAAAATAAATATGTACTACTTGTGAAATAAGAAAGGGGAAACAACTGATTTTTAAAAGTGCTATGGGAGGGATGCCTGGATGGCTCTGTGGGTTAAGCATCTGCCTTCAGCTCCGGTCAGGATCCCAGGGTCCTGGGACTGCTCCTTGCTTAGCAGGGAGCCTGCTTCTCCCTCTGCCTGCTGCTTCCACTGCTTGTACTTTCTCTCTCCCTCTCTCTCTCTCTGGCAAATAAATAAAATATAAAAAAGAATAAAAGTGCTATGGGAGTTCAAAAGCGAAACAAATTCCTCCCATCAAGACTGTTGGGGAAGACAGGCTATGGTGAGGACATTTAAGCTGAATCCTGAAGTGATACTGGTGGGCCGGTGGTGAGGAGGGGGTGCATTTCACATGGAGAGAACCACATTAAACCAAGCATGAAATCAAGAAGATGCGTAGGAACTGCAGGAAAGATAACTTGTTCAGTTTGTCTTGAGACCAGTCCTTGGAAGCTGGGATAGGAAATAAAGTTCACTAGCTAGGGCTGAGGTATTCCCGGAGAAGATTAGAACAAACACACCTAGTGGGCTGGGGAAGGCTCATGGGGCAGTCATTCTCTAACATGAAGTAGGGCTAAGTCAAGATATGTAGGCAGGGCAGAATATTGGCAGGTGATGATAAGACAGCTGCAGCCTCTGGGCAACCCGTGCTCAGCATCAAGGATGTCTAACAAAGACCTTCCTCATGGATGTCCCTGCTGAAAATTGGGAGTGTGAACAAAGGAAACAGGCAGTAGCAAATGGACAAAATCCCTGAGACTGGAGTGGTAGGTTTGACAGCAAGGTGATGATAGGACTGCCATTCAAGGGAAGAACTCCCACTTTTCAGGAGAACAGAGGGAGCAAGGGACAGAGAAATTAGAGGAACTAATCAGGTATAGAGAATGGAAAATAAATGCAGGAAGAGGAGTAAAGATGATCCGGAGTCAGTATCTTTGGAAGCAGAGATTTTTTTCCTTAAGTTTATGTATTTAGTATTCAAGTAATCTCTACCTTCAACATGGGGCTCAAACTCATGATTCCAAGACAAAGAGTCGCACGTTCCTTAGACTGAACGAGCCTGGTGCCCCAAGGTTGGTCCTGAAAGTTGAAGCTGAAGACTGGAAACATGCTTTCGGTCAGCTCTGTGTTCTCTAAATAAATATACCTGTTTTCTTTCTTGGCTTTGCAAATATTTGGACGAGAGTCTTTACAGAGCAATGCTTTAAAAGGCATAAATTCTGAGCTGGTGCTAAATTGGCATTTTCTTTCACTAGGTTTTAGCATTTATCAAATATTATTTCATGATATCAATAGTAACAAATATTATTACCTTTTAGGCCTACATAGACCCCCATTTTATTCTTTAAAAAAAAAAGATTTTATTTATTTATTTGACAGAGATCAGAAGTAGGCAGAGAAGCAGGCAGAGAGAGAGGGGAGGAAGTAAGCTCCCTGCTGAGCAGAGAGCCCGATGTGGGGCTCTATCCCAAGACCCTAGGATTATGATCTGAGCTGAAGGCAGAGGCTTTAACCCACTGAGCCACCCAGGCACCCCCCGTCCCCATTTTATTCTTTCTTTTTTTCTAGAGTCAGAGATCTTTCATGCCTTGATCATTCCAGCCACCTTCAGTGGTAGATACAGCTTGATGCTTATGTCTTACTCCAGCAAAAGTTTTAATTAACTTCAGGGAAGCCAAACATTAAGTACTGGCTGAGCCTCTCAATTCCCACCTCCATGCAGTGTGATGTCCTGTGGAGGTTTCCTTCCCTTTTCCCTTGCACATAGTGCTAGCTGTATTAACGGTGTGACTTCTGGCCAAGTCCCTAACCTCTCTAAGCGTTAGACTTATCTGTAAATTACATGCAGGAGTTGAATTATGATTTAAAGATATGAAAGCTTGGGGCACCTGGATGGCACAGCTGGTTGGGTATTTCACTCTTGGTTTGAGGTCAGATCATGATCTCAGGGTTGTGGGATCCTGTTGGGCTGTGCTCTGAGCTCAGCGCAGGGTCTGTCTGGGATTTTCTCCCGGCACACCCCACCCCCCAACGTGCTCTCTTTTTCTCTCTCAAATAAATCTTCCAAAAAAAAAAAAAAAAAAAGAGATGAGGGGCGCCTGGGTGGCTAAGTGGGTTAAGCCGCTGCCTTTGGCTCAGGTCATGATCCCAGGGTCCTGGGATTGAGTCCTGCATCGGGCTCTCTGCTCAGCAGGGAGCCTGCTTCCCTTTCTCTCTGCCTGCCTCTATGTCTACTTGTGATCTCTGTCAAATAAAAAAATAAAATCTTTAAAAAAAAAAGATGATAGCTCTAAAATTCTATGATTCTGACCCAATAATAAATAAAATTTGTTAATAGGTGTAATTAACTCCTAAGTTTTCAGAATATGGAGCACATGAAGGAAAGGCTCTAATTGATAGAACTGCTGGAAACAATTGGGATAAAGCATAGTTTTTAAAATTTATTTTCCATATTTAGCTGCCCTAATTCCCAAAATTTATGTAGTAGAATTAATCAGGCTTCCTACATTTAAAAATCATGACATCTGAAAATGCTTTACCATATTGGGGCTTGAGTTAACAAACTTCTTTTTTTTTTTGCTTTAAATTTTTTTTTTTTTTTTTTTAAATTTGAGGGGCGCCTGAATGGCTCAGTGGGTTAAGGCCTCTGTCTTCAGCTCAGGTCATGATCCCAAGGACCTAGGATCGAGCTCCACATCGGGCTCTCTGCTTGGCAGGGAGCCTGCTTCCTCCTCTCTCTCTGCCTACCTCTCTGCCTACTTGTGATCTCTCTCTCTCTGTCAAATAAATAAAATCTAATTTTTTTTTTTTTTTTTAATTTGAGAGAGAGTGAGCAAGAGAGAGCAGGAGCAGGGGCAGAGGACGAGGGAGAAGCAGACCTGGGGCTCCACCGTAGGACTGTGGGATCATGACCTGAGCTGAAGGCAGACACTTAAACATTGAGCTACCCAGGTGCCCCACAAACTTATTTCGAAAGGAAAAATCACGCTAACACTGAGGATTCCCTGAGGTACTCAATGTAATGCCTCAACTGATGACAAACCTGTGTAGCACTGACCATAGCTCATTTTGATTTGCATAGCTAGCTTGTATTAAAGTTGCTGGTGTTAAGACACTCCCAACTGGGGCGCCTGGGTGGCTCAGTGGATTAAGCCGCTGCCTTTGGCTCAGGTCATGATCTCAGTGTCCTGGGATCAAGCCCCAAATCGGGCTCTCTGCTCAGCAGGGAGCCTGCTTCCCCCTCTGTCTCTGCCTGCCTCTCTTTCTACTTGTGATCAATCTCCCTTGTCAAATAAAATAAATAAAACCTTAAAAAAAAAAAAAAAGACACTCCCAACTGGAGGAAGAATGACCCACAGAGGTTAAGGATTAAGAGACCAGAGCAATCATAGAAACAAACTGAAGGGAGAAGTGTATTAGGGAAGACAAGCATTTTCAGTAGGGAAGCTTAGGGGGTGGTTGGGGAGGAAGAACATAAGCCAAGGCTTTAAAAAAATGGAAGACTGAAGGCGCCTGGGTGGCTCAGTGGGTTGTTAAAGCCCCTGCGTTTGGCTCAAGTCATGATCCTGGAGCCTGCTTCCCCTTCTCTCTCTGCCTGCCTCTCTGCCTACTTGTGATCTCTGTCTGTCAAATAAATAAATAAAATCTTAAAAAAAAAAAAAGACTGAAATATGATTACCCTATCTCGAAGGTCTATTTTAATCACATATTACATACCCAAACATTTTGGGTGTGATGATGGCAGGGTGTAAAAATGTAATTTTTACTTCTCTCTCCATCCCTGTTTCCAGATGTCTCAGAGTTTTCTCCTGTATTAGGTTGAACCAGTCTACCAACTATTCAGCCATGACATCCTAGGTGTGCTTTGCCGCGGTGAAACACACTGAGAATGGCAAGGCAGGAGGAGGACTACTTCACTACAGCAAAGGAGAGTGAGAGGGAAGTATAAAGACTGATGGGGAGTCACAGAAGGAAAGGTGTAAGGCATACGAAAAGAAAGTGCAAGGAACAGGCAGTGTAGGGCTGGGGTTGGCTTCACTGTCCTTCAATTTTGGACATGGGTGGTTTGATTTTGGCGGCAGCAGGGGCCCTGCTTCTGCATGGAGCTCTGGGCTCTCCCGTATTCCAAAAGGATCGCAAGGCCTGCAGTGGATTCTCGCTGTAGAGCACAGCCCCGAAGCTTCCACTTTGCGGGGGGATTCTCCCTGCGCCCAGGTGTTCCTCAATCCTCTCCTCGCCCTGAAAGGCGGATTACATCATCTCAACCTGAGCAGCACCGCCAGTTTTTCCATGTCAAACTCCTGTTCTCTGGAACGTCAACTCTCGCTCCTTAAGTAAACCGGGATGGAGCTCTCATGTTTCTCCTGACACGATTAGCCAGGGCACTCCAGGATGCGTGTCATTTTAGCAAAGAGCCTATTAATGACCCCAGGGCGCCACTTTTTCTCGCATTTACGAGCTACAGCTATACAGGAACACACGGCCATCCAAGCCTGTCACTGCGCCAAGACCTTCAGCTCGACGCACGCGACAAACGCGACCGAGAACAGCCTCAGCGGAGCTCGGAGGGCTACCCCGGAACGAAAGGAGGGGTGCCAAGAGCCTACTCCAGCGTGCGGCGCCTGCGCAGTCACCAGGCTGCGCCTCCCCGCGGGGCGTGCTCGTAAAGCTGTGCACCCTATCAGACGGCCGCAGGGAGCGCGCCCGCGGCCTCGCCCTCTCCCGCCCCTCCCCTCTCTCGTCTCCACCCGGCCTTAGACTGGGGCTCGGAGACCAGGCACTTCACTCTCCACCCCCGCTTGCCCCCACATCCTCTGATGCGCGTGCGCAGAGGCGATCCGCAGGGCGAGGGCGCGGGGGAAGGGCGGGCGTACGTCCTTGCGTGCGTCTCAGGCAGCGCGCACGCCGGCGTGAGAGGGCACGGGGAAAAGGTGGCTCTGGCCAGGGCGGCTCGGCTTCCTGTGGCTATGTAGCTGAGCTCGTCGGCTCCGAGTCCTCCTTCGCTGCCACCGCCGCGTCCTGGCGCGGAGTTCCTGCTCGGGAGAGAGACTGTCCTCACGTCCGTCGCGCTCCCTCGACGGCAGAGCTTGCTCGGTCGCCCGTGGGAGCGTCCCGGCCGAGCAGCCCTGAAGGGGGAGGGGAGGCCATTTTGTCCCGACCGACTCCCCGGAACCGGGCGGAGCGGCTGGGAGAGGCTGCGGAGCCGCCGTCGCCGCCCTCGGAGGCACCGGACGCCGCCACCGTCGGGGCTTCCTCGACGAGGCCGTTCGTAGGTCTCCCCCGCCCTCTCGAGCCCTCGTTTTTCCCACGCTTCCCCGGTACTCCGGCCTGAGAACGCCCAAGTGAGGAGTTGGCCGTAGTGAGAGGGACCGATCCCTTGGGGCCGCCGGCGGCGAGAGCCTGAGCCGCTCCTCCCAATGGCGAAGAAGACGTACGACCTGCTTTTCAAGCTGCTCCTGATCGGAGACTCGGGAGTAGGGAAGACCTGCGTCCTTTTTCGTTTTTCGGATGATGCCTTTAATACCACCTTTATTTCCACCATAGGTAAGACCTGTGGGAAGATGGTGTACGGTGTGGGTAGCTGCAAACCGGTTTTTTTTTTTTTTTTTTTTACTCCAGACATCTTGCTTCCCGTAATAAACGCCTTTGTTTCAGTGATTCCGATTCCAAGCGACAGACCCAAGTTAGTGTTTGAATCGACATCGAGCTTACTGGGGCGGGGTCTTCCCATGCTTTCCATCCGGTCTTTTGCTTTCAAGTCTCCTACTCTGTTCATTGCCTCTGTTGCAAAATATGCAGCATTAACCGCGTCCCAGAATGCTGTTTCTTTCAGCGACTGGACTGGCTTTTTCCATATCTGTGTGGCGTTACTAGATGTACGATACTTGTAAGGGATTTATTTTAGTGGTTGGGATTGAAGCCGTGGTAGTCCTTTGGTAAAGGCCCGAATTTATACTTCAGGGCAAGGAGAAGATTCCATATGGTCATAACTTAGAGTAAACTTGAGGGTTTGTGTGAGGAATAATTAAAGCAAATTAGAGGGGAAAAGTGAGTTCCCCCGCGTTGACTAATCCATTGATGTGTCAAACAATCGGAGGCTCTTCGTGCTTGGGGTGGGACTCAATGGCATGTTTGCCTCACAGTGCTTTTCCAGACATCAACAGAAGCAGTAATCTAAAAGGGATGATCAGTTTCTGTCCTCAAACCCGAAAGAATGAAGTTCTCGCTTCTATTTGACTTTGCGCTACAATTTACAGGAAAACATTTGGCCAGCCCTAGCCCTAGAACTTCTCATGTACTTTCACCTCATGTTTCAGAATTACTTACTGTGGAAGTTAAGAACCGAAGATTGACCTTTTTAGTCGGTTTCCCATTTTGGAAAAGAAAAGGGAAGGCTCTAGGAAAGTCCCTTTGGACTCTGGTTAGAAAATTTAGTGGAACTACACGACTTGGTTAAATGAATTCTATGTGAACTCCCCCCTTCCCCCACCCCGTAAATATCTTAAAGGACACATGGTTGCTCCTGTCATTTGGAGCCCAGCACTGAGCATTGGAGGAGTGCAGTGAAACCCAATTGTAAGTGTAACCAGTTTTTTTTTTTTTTTTCTTTCTTTCTTTTTTTTTTTTTTTTAAGATTTTATTTATTTGTTTGATAGGCAGAGATCACAAGTAGGCAGAGAGGCAGGCAGAGAGAAAGAGAGGAGGAAGCAGGCTCCCGGCCCAACAGAGAGCCCGATGTGGGGCTCAATCCCAGGACGCTGGGATCATGACCTGAGCCACCCAGGCGCCCCTAAGTGTAACTAGTTTTATGTTTGAGACGATTTTAGAAAGCAACTGCAGTCTTTTCTGAACTCTTGAGAATTGTCAAAATTAAGCTGATTTCAATTGATATCATTACTGGAATGGTTGATTTGGATTTCTTATGACAGAATTTTTGTCAGCTACTTTAATTCTTACAAATTGTGCAGAAACTAAATTGGGCAAATATTCATTTCAAATAGATTTTAATTTTACTCTTACTTTTTTTGGGAGTGGGTAAGAGTCATCGCAATCATTGTTTCATGTGTATGATCCTATTCTTTTGACTTGTCATAAATTTTATGAAATTTAGGATTTGTTCTCTGCTCGTGGATTAGCCCCTCCTATTCCCAAGTTTGCTTTTAATATTCCACTTTTAGCTGTAGCTGGGTGGGTCAGGTGATTAGATAGTTCAGCAAATATTTATTGAGCACCTAATGTTAGGCACGGTTTTAGGTAAGTGGTGAACACAGTAGATCCCTTGAGCCATTTAGTGAGGACAGAGTGTGGGAGACACTACAATAGGGATGAGCAGAGGGAGGAGGAGTGACTAGCCTAAATCATGGGGAATCTTGAGTAGTTTTGCATGGAGATGATGTCTGAAATGAAGTCTGAAGGACATAGGAATTGGACCAGAGAGGTGAGATAGGATCTAGAAATTCTGGAAAAGGGAGCACAGTATAAACTTGTAGTCAGATCAAGGATTTAGGGGTGCCTGGGTGGCTCAATGGGTTAAAGCCTCTGCCTTCGACTCAGGTCATGATCCCAGGGTCCTGGGATCGAGCCCCACATCAGGCTGTCTGCTCAGCAGGGAGCCTGCTTCCTCCTCTCTCTGCCCGCCTCTCTGCCTACTTGTAATCTCTGTCTGTGAAATAAATGAATAAATAAAATCTTTAAAAAAAAAAAGATCAAGGATTTAATTCATGTGGGCAGCTTTAACCCGCCATTGAGAAGGGTGGAGTAGAGAGTGGGACGCAATGTGTTAAGCCCCATCTATTACAGTTTTTTTTAAATGGGTACATAACGCACAACTAGAACTCAGTCCTATAAGGTAATGACAGTCTTGTGTAGTCCTTTTTTTTTTTTTTTTAAGTTTTATTTTTTTTTAGTAATCTTTACACCCATCATGGGGCTTGAACTCAAAAATCCTGAGATCAGGAGTCTCATGCTCTTCCAGCTGAGCCAGCCAGACACCCCTTGTGTAGTCCTTTTATTAGGGAAAAGTGCGTGGTGGTTTTGGTTTGAACCTGCGGGTTAGAATCCTACTTCCACAGGCTGTGGACTTTGGCAAGTTACTTAATTTCTGCTTCAGTTTCCTCTTTAAATAGGACCTACTACATAGGGTAGTTGTGAGAATTTTATGGGTCAGTGAAAGTAAAGTATCAAGCATGGTACTAGGCGCACTGTAGAAGCAGAATGCATGTTAGCTAGATACAGAAGAACCACTTGCAGCAGAACAAGTTACTGTATGGATTGAATGCCCTGTGCACAGTGGGTACTTGTCTGTGCTCTGCTAAACAATTTCATGTTAGACTCCGAAACTTTCATATTTTGATATAAAAATATTTGATGTTTGCCATTTTGATATAGAAGACAGGTTGAAGAATGTGAACTGAGAAATGAATAAATATCTAAGTATAAAATTCTGAGCATAGTTTCAATATATATAGCATGTATTATTCTGTATGCAGCTTTAGAAGTCTGTTCTCTTAACCAGTGCTGTTTAAAACAAATACAACGTGAGCCAAATGGGTGATATTTTTTGGTATTAAAAAATGGGGCGCCTGGGTGGCTCAGTGGGTTAAGCCTCTGCCTTGGCTCAGGTCATGATCTCAGGGTCCTGGGATCAAACCCTGAATCATTGGGTTCTCTGCTGAGCGGGGAGCCTGCTTCCCCCTCTCTGCCTGTCTCTCTGCCTACTTGTGATTTCTGTTAAATAAATAAAATCTTTTAAAATAAAAAGTAAAAAATACGTTTTACATTAACAAAATTAAAAGAATGGGGCACTTGGGTGGCTTAGTTGGTTGAGCCTGAGTCTTGATTTTAGCTCAGGTCATGATCTTGGGGTTGTGGGATTGAACCCTACTTTGGACTCTGTGCTTAGCGGGAAGTCAGCTTGAGATCTTCTCCCTCTGCTGCAACCCCCCACCCCCACCCCCCGTGTGTGCCTGTGTGTGCTTTCTCTTTATATATGAATAAATAAATAAATAAGTCGGTCTTGGGGTGCCTGGGTGGCTCAGTCATTTAAGCATTTGACTCTTGGTTTTGACTCAGGTTGGTTGTGAGATTGGGTGGTGTTAGGCTCTGAGCACCACCCCCCAACATGGAATTTACTTGAGATTCTCTCTCTCCTTCTGCCCCTCCCTCTGTGGTCTCAGCGTTTGTGCATGCTCTCTCTCAAAATCATAAATTTTTTTTCTTAAAAGATTCTATTTTTGTAGAGGGGCATAGAATAAGGGGTGGAGAAGGGAGGGGCAGAGGGAGAAGCAGACTCCATGCTGAGCTGGGAGCCTGATGCAGGGCTTGATCCCAGGACTCTGGGATTATGACCTGAGCTGAAGATAGGTGCTTAACCCAGGTGCCCAAAATAAATAAAATCTTTAAGAAAAATAAATGTATATATTTTTAAGATTTTATTTATTTATTTGAGGGAAGGAGGCAGGGGGAGGGCAGAGGGTGAGGAAGAAGCAGATTCCTCACTAACAGGAAGCCTGATGCAGGGCTTGATCCCAGGACCCTGAGATCATGGCCTGAGAAAAAGGTAGACACCCAACTGACTGAGCCACCGAGGTGCCCCAGACAAAATAAATTAAAAAAAAAAAAAGTTAAAGAAGAATTTTTTTTAATATTATATATATTTATTGGACAGAGAAATCACAAGTAGGCAGAGATGGGGGGCGGGAAGCAGGCTTCCTGTTGAGCAGAGAGCCTGATGTGGGGCTCAGACCCAGGACCCTGAGATCATGACTTGAGCCAAAGGCAGAGGCTTAAACCACTGAGCCATCCAGGTGCCCCATGTTTTTAATTTTTTTTTAAAGATTTATATTTTAGAGAGAGCATGTGTATGTGGGGAGGGGTAGAGGGTGAGAGGGAATCTGAAACAGACTCCTTGCCGAGGGTGGGGATCAATCTCACAAACCTGAGATCAGACCCTGAGCTGAAATCAGGAGTCAGACTCACACTTACATGACTGAGCCACCTAGGCACCCCAAAGATTGATTGATTGATTGATTTCAAAGATTTAAAAAAAAAATTATTTGACAGAGACCTAGCAAGAGCGGGAACACAGCAGGGGGAGTGGGAGAGGGAGAAGCAGGCTTCCTGCTGAGCTGGGAGCCTGATGTGGGGCTCAGTCCCAGGTCCCTGGGATCATGACCTGTACTGAAGGCAGATGCTTAGCAACCGAGCCACCCATCCACCTCCAAAGAAGAATTTAATGATAAATTTTAACTCATTTTTATCCCAAATGTTATCATTTTAATATGTAATCAAAATTAAAATGACATTTTATATTTTTTTTCAGTGTGTATGTTATACTTACAGCTAATTTCGATTTGTATTGGGCATGTTTAAAGTGCTCAATAGTCATATGTTGGTTACCATATTGGACAGTGCATGTCTAAACAGTCTGAACTAGCTAGTCGTCTAACGAACAGATGACTAGAAGTGCCTTTGGATGTGTACTCTTTACTTTTTAAAAAAATTTTAAAAGTATTTTTTTTCTTTGGTGTTTTAAAAAATCTGGAGCATTCTCTAATTATGAATGATAGTAAAATTTGAGTTGTTACTTGATTGTTAAAACCTCCTGAGGTTTGAATAGTTACCTTGCTAGGTGAGTATTCAGAAATAAATAGAAGTGGTACTCAGAAGGGCCAAACTCTGGGTACTAGGTAGGCCCTTATTATTTCAGGCAGAATCATTTTAGTTGCTCATTGGTCATTGATTCTTTGAAGAGTTTTTATAGGCTTATTGTGCTTATAGTACCCTCAAAAGACTGCTGTATTTACATTTTTCTGTGTACTTTTAATTCCCACACATTTATACTAGAAATTATGTATGATATTTATAGTCAGGTTTATTGCAGATAGAATTGCAAAAATAAATTACTGGTATGTTTCACACTCAACATTCTCAAAGAGGATCCAGGGGCACTAGTCTATAAGCTACACAAGGGCAGAGATGGGCTGTTTTTTTGTTTTTTTGTTTTTCTGATAGATGCTAAGTATCTAGAAGAATATCTTCCTTTAATGGGTACATGATAAATAATGAATGAAGGAGGAGAGGCAGACAAGTAGTACAGAGTCAGGAGCCTCTAACATAGAATAGGGCTCAGTTTTATTTTAATATTTCCCTTTCTACCTCCTTTCTGAGCATAATATATGTGAAGTAGATTGAGATCTCTCCTTAAGAATATTAGCTGGTTTGGGTGCCTGCCTGGCTCAAGCGACTGCGTTCAGCTCATGTCATGATTCTGGAGTCCTGCATCCAGCTCCCAGCTCCCTGCTTAGTGGAAAGTCTGCTTCTCCCTCTGCCCCCCCCCCATGCCCCGTCATGCTCTCTCACTCTATCTCTCAAAGAAATAAAATCTTAAAAAAAAAAAGAATACTAGCTGTTTGTCTAATAGAATAATTTTAGGGTAAAACTGGCCTTGGAAATTCAAAGATTGTTAGAGAAATATTTGCTAAAAGACAGTTAATTGGTTTTGGATGAGCAAATTTTAGTGGTTGATTTGGTTATAACCCCTTTGGCAGTGCAAGGTCAGGAAAGCATTACCCTTTAGTGATAAAAGTTACATGGACTTGTCCCAAGGCAGAAATTTTTAGTAGGCTGTCTAACTGAATGTGCTACTTTTTGGTGTTTTAATCCCTCCCTCCATGCCTAGACTTAATTATTACCTTTTCCATAGGGAATTTCTTTCATTGGGAAATGGAGCATCTGGGCTTCATGCAAGAAGCTAAATTGGTAGAGTCTTGACCCTGGGAGAGGTATAATGAATGCACCCTTTTGTTTTCTTTGAGTATTCTTGCTAAGCTTTGGAAGAGTATGATGCTTCCACTAGCCTGCATTTAAGAGTTGGTTGATTACATTGAACTGAGCTCATTTATATGGGGAGGTTGCTTTTTAGAGAAATGAAAAAAACCTCTGCCACATTAAACGTGTCTGGATTTTGCTGTGATTCAGTCAGCAGTTTATGCTGCAGGAATTCCAGAATGCCTAACGAATCACTCATTTGAGCACATATTTTTAGGACTGATTAAAAACTATCTAGACATTTTTCCCAAGGAGGATATACAAACAGCCACTAAGCACATGAAAAGATGTTCGACATTACTAATCATTAGGGAAATGCCAATCAAAACCACCCATTTGGATGACTCACTTATATCACTTTGTTATACAATTACCTGTTCGAGTTCTTTTCGTTCTTTTGGGTATAGACCCAGAAGTGAAATTGCTGGATTATGAGGTAATTCTATTTTTAAGTTTTTGAGAAACTACCATATTTTCCACAGTGGCTGCACTGTTTTATATTTCCACACAGCAGCGTTCCAGTTTCTCCACATCCTCACCAACACTTACCTGTTTAGCTGCATTATTCGTAATAGCGAAATGGTGGAAACAACCCAAATATCCACATGAATGGCCACACAAAATATGTAGTGTTCTATATGTAGAGTGGAATATCACTCAGCCTTAAAAAGGAGTGAAATTCTGGTATATGCTACAACATGGGTGGACCTTAAAAACACTGTGCTAAGTGAAACAGGCCAGCCCCCCGCCCCATAAAAGACAATGCTGTGTGAAATTATTTATATGAGGTACCTAGAGTAGGCAAATTCGTAGGGAAAGTAGAATAGTGGTTACTGGGGATGGGGTAATGGGGAGTTATTACTTAATGTGTATAGATTTTCAGTTAATGGAATTACTGTTTAATGGGTACAGAGTTTCAGTTTGGGGAGATGGGTAGTGGTGGTGGTTGTATGACAGTAAGAATATAATGCCACTGAATTGTATGCTTAAAAATGGTTTCACTGTATGATTGCACTTACATGAGCTATCTAAATTCAGATTCATAGAAACAGAAAGTAGAATAGTGAAGGGTAGCATGACAGTCCCCCAGGGGGTGGGGGAAGGGGGGAATAGGGAGTAGTCTAATGGGTATAGAGTTTCAGTTTTGTAAGATGAAAAAGTACTGGAGATCTGTTGCACAACAGTGTGAATATATTTAATGCAACTGCGTTATGCACTTGAAACTTTTTCACGTGGTAAGTCTTATGTGTATTTTTACCACAGTTTAAAAAGGCAAATTTTATGTTATGTATATTTTCCTGAGAATCCAGAAAACAAACAAAACTACCCAACACTTGACCCAGTTCCATGTTAGGAGCATTTGATCACAGATAGCCCCTCACTGTTCCATGTGATAGCTACTGTTAACCAGTGGTCACTGAGTTGAGGATCCTTTATGGTATTTACCACACTTTAGTGTCATTGGTCTGTACTTTTAGATACTGAAGACAGGTTTGTTTTTTTTGTTGTGTGTGTCTTCCTAGAATGTTAGAATCATGAAATATTAATGCAGGAAAGAGCTCTGCAATTCATTTAAAGAGTCAGGAAACAGACTGGTGAAAAGGAAGTTCCAACAGATTGTATGGCTAATTTGTGAGAGAGTTCTTTTTTGTTTTTGTTTTGTAAGATTCATGCACAAGGGTTGCGGGGAGGAGCAAGGAGAGAGGAACAAGCAGATTCACCTGCTGAGCATGGCGCACAAGGCAGGGCTCTATTCCACCACCACAAGATCATGACCTGAGCCATAGAGTTTTCACTAGACTCTAGATCATTTCTGCTGTGGCCATGTTTCTCATTCAGAGAATTTCATTGTTTTGTTTGAAAAAAAAAAATTAATGATGGATAATTCTTTCTACTCATCACTTTCTATTTGAAAAATGGAGTTACGGTGATTTTTCTGTTTTGTTTCTGTTTTGGCAGGCATGAGGAAGAGCACCAAAAATACCAAAAGTTTGTTCAGGTTACTTGTCCTTTGCAGACTTAAGAGCATAACAGAGCAGAGCTAAGCAGATAATGCCAGGAGTAATTACTTTATTTCCAGAATCATGGAGTATAAAATGTGGTGAAGGAAATACCAGTACTCCTGTTTGGTTTGTAAAAGAGAAAGAGTGATAGGAGAAATACTGGTAATCTGTGTCAATTTTGAACAGTACCAGTTTCCCCAGTCAGTGCTGTGGTAGGAGCTGTGATTAGTAGAGAAATGTAAGGGCTGCTTGTGTTGATTTACAAATTGGAATCTGCTATTTAGCATAAAATAAAAATTCTGTGATTAAAGAGATGTAGTTGGGAAAATTGCTTATGGAGATGGTTTAGTCATAAATGAACAGTTTAAAGCTACAGAGCATGTTAATAGAAGATTTTCTGAAACCGAAAAGACTCATAAAAGTCTTGTAAAGGTCATAAACTTACTTCCTTCAAGTAGATGAATATTGGGGGTTAATAGAATACTTTTTTTAAGGTTTTATTTTTAGGTAATCTCTACACCCAATTGCTTGAATTTACAATCCTGAGATCAAGAGTTCCATTTCCGTGTTCTGTCTGCTGAGCCAACCAGGTACCCCTGGACTAGGTGGGTTTTGTTTTTGTTTTTAAAGATTTTATTTATTTATTTATTTGACAGAGATCACAAGCAGGCAGAGAGGCAGGCAGAGAGACGGGGGAAGTAGGCTCCCTGCCAAGTTGATCCCAGGACCCTGAGATCATGACCCGATCTGAATGCAGAAGAAGCTCAACCCACTGAGCCACCAAGGCGCCCCTGGAATAGTTTTTAAAATTTGGATTATAAGATAAAGGAATTTGAAAAAATGATTAGAATAAAATTTTGGTAAAGAAAACTTACCTGAAGGAAATCTGAAATGAGGAAAGACTTTCTTTGAAAACAGTATTTTGGGGCGCCTGGGTGGCTCAGTGGGTTAAGCCGCTGCCTTCGGCTCAGGTCGTGATCTCAGGGTGCTGGGATCGAGTCCCGCATCAGGCTCTCTGCTCAGCAGGGAGCCTGCTTCCCTTCCTCTCTCTCTGCCTGCCTCTCTGCCTACTTGTGATCTCTCTGTCAAATAAATAAATAAAATCTTTAAAAAAAAAAAAAAAAAAAACAGTATTTTGGATTATAAGCAAAAGTGATTACTTGATGTTTATCCTTCTTTCTTGAGATAAAAAATAATTTGTTTTTTGAGGAAAACAGCAACTCGTGATGGAACACCGAGTTTCCAGTATGACCCAGAAACAGAGCATCCAAGGTTGTAAATCATTAGAAAATGGAAAAACCGGTATTCTGGAGATCCAAAAAGTACAGTGTATCAAAATCAGAACAGAAGGGACAGTGTTGATTTGTTTCTTTCATATCAATAGCAGTGCTTGTGCAGAAACTTTTTAGAAGATTTTATTTCTTTTTTTGACAGAGAGAGACAGTGAGAGAGGGAACACAAGCAGGGGGAGTGGGAGAGGGAGAATAGGCTTCCCAATGAGCAGGGAGCCTGATGATGCTCCTCCCAGGACCCTGGGATCATGACGGTTGCCGAAGGCAGACACCCAACGACTGAGCCACCCAGGCACTCCATGCAGACTTTTTTAATTGAAATTTTTATTAAGGCAATTGTAGATTCACATGCAGTTACAATACAGGGAGATCCCTTGTACACTTTACCCAGTTTCTTCTAGCAAAAACTTTTTTTTTAAAAGATTTTATTTATTTATTTGACAGAGATCACAAGTAGGCAGAGAGGCAGGCAGAGAGAGAGGAGGAAGCAGGCTCCCTGCTGAGCAAAGAGCCCAATGTGGGGCTCCATCCCACGATGATGAGATCATGACAGCCGAAGGCAGAGGCTTTAACACACTGAGCCACCCAGGCGCCCTGCAAAAACATTTTTTGAAACTCTAGTAAAATATCACAACCAGTATATTGACATCTGGCGTGGTACATCAGTCTTTTTTACATTTCCTAGTTTGGTTTTCATTTGTGTTTGTATGTATTAAATTCTCTGCAGTTTTATCACTTGTGTAGGTTAATGTCACCATCGCCGTCAAGATACTGAACTGTTCCAAGGTTCAGGGATCTCTAGTGTTCTTTTTAGACTCCTACCCCCAATTATCTCCTCCAGAAGGTTGTTCTTCACTTATAAAGTTAGTCATTTCATAAATGTTATGTAAATGGATTCATATAGGATGTAACCTTTGGGATGGCCTTTATTCACTTAGCATAATTCTCTGGAGATTCATCCAAGTTTTGTACTATCAGTAGTTCTTTTTTCTTGCGTAGTACTCCATGGTATGCATTCACCACAGTTTGTTTAACCGTTCACCTGTTGAGGAACATCACAGCTGACTCCAGCTTTTGGCTGTTATAAATAAAGCTGCTATGAATATTTGTGTATAGGTTTTTATATGATCATAAGTTTTCATTTCTCTGGGATAAATGCCCAATAGTATAATTAGTGGATCATATGGTAATTGCATGTTTAGTTTTATAAGAAACTACCAAACTGCTTCTAGAGTGGCTGTATTATTTTACATTCCCACCAGCAGTGTGTCAGTGATCTAGTTCTCTGCATCCTTACCAGCATTTGGTGGTGTTACTATTTTGTATTTTGCTATTCTGGTATGTGTGCAGTGATACTCTCATTGTGGTTTTAACTTGCATTTCCCTGCAGGCCAGAGGTGTTGAAAAAATTTTTATGTCCTTATTTACCATCTATATATCTTCGATGAAATGTCTGTTCATGTCAGTTGCCCATTTTCTTGGATTGTTTTACTGTTGAGTTTTGAGAGATACTAGTCCTTTTTTGGATATATGCTTTACAAATATTTTCTCCTAGTCTACGGCTTGTTTCTTCTTCATGTGAACATTTATAGAGCAAACAATTATAATTTTGATGAAGTCTAATTTTTCTTTTTATGGATCATGCTTTTGGTGTCTAAGAACTTTGTTTAGTCTTAGATCCTGAAGATTTTCTTCCATTTTTTAAAAATTTTATTTATTTGAGAGAGGGGGGGAGAGGCAGAGGAGAAGCAGGCTCCCAGCTGAGCAAGCAGGGAACCCGATGCGGGGCTCAATCCCAGGACCCTATGATCATAACCTGAGCCAAAGTCAGATGCTTAGCCTTCTGAACCACCCAGGCGCCTAATTAACTTTATAACAGCAATTTGCTTTCTGAAAAGTTTCTGAAATTAATTTTTATGAGTGGTATATAATCTTTGAAATAAAATTCTTCCTCTCTCTGTGCCTTTCCCCCACCCTGCTTGTGCACAGGTGCATGCATGTGTGTGTGTGCTCTTTCTCTCAAATAAAATCTTTTAAAAAAGATTTTAAAATAATAAAAGATTTATAGTAACAAAAAAAAGAATCTCTTGTCCTATCCCTCTCTATCCCCTGACCTATTATCGAGAGGCATCCTCTGGCTCTTCTGTTACCTACCTCTGTTTTCTTTTTTTCATATTTATATATTATTATTTTTTAAGTAAGGTTGACTCCCAATGTGGCGCTCAGACTTATGACCCTAGCAGGATCAAGAGTCTCATACTCTACTGACTGAGCCAGCCAGCTGCCCCTACATCTCTTTTCAAATGATATGTATATATAACCATTTCTTGAGTCATTAATATTAAATGAGAATTTTAACGTTTTATAATCTTATCCCACGCTTTCTCCTTTTTGTTAAATTGGTTTCTAGGGGTTCCATTAATATGGCCATGTAAATATTCCTTGTCAAGCACAAGCAGTTTGATTCTCCTTTCCTCTGAAGTTAAAAGTTCTCTTTATTTGATTAATTTTCTTTTATCCATTGTCTTCTTACATTCTCCAACAACCTCTCAGAATGATTATGTATATATACAGTCAGATCATTAGACAGATAATCCTTTTGTTTTTTTTCTTCCTGGGCACACCTCTTCTACATCTTTTCCTGCTTCAGTAGTGGATTGGTCATTAACTAGGCCTGTTGTACAGCTTTTGCCTTGGGAATTTTCTTAGTTGCCTCTTCTGTGTAATACTGTTTTTGTTTGTTTGTTTGTTTTTTTGGATTGGTGTATGGCCTTGGATTGTTTCATGGTTTAGTAGGTTCTTGAAAAAGGGGTGCATGGCGAAGGAAATTTTTTGAGACTTTCCACATTTGACTATGTCTTAATTCTTTTTCACTCAATGAAGTTTTGGCAGGAATTAGGATTCTAGGTTGAAAATAATTTTTTCTTGATTTTGAAAGTATTAGTCTATGGCTATGTAGCTTCTGATATTACTAGCAAGACCAGTACCACTCTGATACTTTACCCATTATTTGTGGCTTAGATTGTCTCTGGAAATTATTAGGTTTAAAAAGATTTTGAGGGACCCCTGGGTGGCTCAGTTGGTTGGGCATCTGCCTTCTGCTCAGGTCATGATCCCTGGGTGCTGATATTTAGTCCCACATTGGGTTCCCTGCTCAGCGGGGTGCCTGCTTCTCCCTCTGCCTGCCATTCTCCCTGCTTGTGTTCTCTCTCTCTGTGACAAATAAATGAATAAAATTAAAAAACAATTTTTTTTTTAAATTCCTGGTAACTAATTGCACAATGATATATCTTAGTGTGTGGGATCTTAACCCATTTTTCCAAATATTTGGTGGGTCTTTCCTGGTTTTTCTTGCATTTTTACCCCCTATAATTTTCTTCCCTTTTTTCTGTTTTTAATTGGCTTTTGGACTTCCTGGGTTGATTGGGTAGTTTCTTGTTTGCCAGCTTTTTTCATTTGTTTTACTTTACAGAAGATTTCCTCGATTTTATCTTCTGACTTTCCTATTGAAGGTTTTATTTCAGCTGTCATATTTTAAAATTTCTAGTAGTTTTTTCTTGTTTATTCCTTGAAATTTTCTCTTAAAGTGTTCTCTTTTCATGAATACAGTATTTTTTTCTTGGAAGATAGCTTGTTTGACATTTTCCTTTATTCACTGATTTTTTTTCCTTCGAGTTTTCTATGCTCCCCCCATGTTTGTTTTATTCTGCATTTTATTTTTTAATTTAATTTAAAAAAATTATTTATTTATTTGAGAAAGAGAGCACAAGGAGGGCGGGGTTAGCAGAGGGAGAGGGAGAAGCAGGCTCCCCACTGAGCAGGGAGCCTGTGTGGGGCTTGATTCCAGGACCCTGTGTTGATCTGAGCCAAAGGCAGATACTTAACCCACTGAGCCACTGAGACACCCCTACTTTTTAAATTTTTAATTTATTTTTTATTTGCAGCAGATAAGGTGATCATAAGGTTTATTCTGTATTTAGAGGCCCTTCTCAAATGATTGGTAATTTCAGGGTGCATGTTCATAATTAAGAATGAAGAATGGGTCATTAAAAAGGTGTTTGCAAGTTCTGTAAGCATGCGTGAGGCTTTTTAATCTCTCTGTTTTTAGTCTCCTCTCCACACTACATTGAGCCTCTCGTTCTTGAATTTAGAGAATAAATGTTTAGATTCCTGCTTTAGCCTAGTGGAGTGGTAAAATCTGGCTAGGTGAGATGGAGACTAGGTCTTAGGGGTGTCCTTATGTAAACCTAAATCAGGCCTTCCCTTTCTGCCTGGTGCCTGATACCTCCTATTGCAAAACCTTTCCAGGGTTCTGAGACATGAATTGGCTTGCTCCTCAGTGTCTTCGGTGAACCCTGAGGTCATAAGATTATTTTCTCTTTCATGTATTGTGATTAGAGTTACAGTGTCTGTCTATTTAATATTTCTTGTTTTCCTTACTTTTTTGGTGTGACTCTGGAGAGAATGGGTCGAAAGATCTTTTTATACTACTTTAATGGAATTTGAAGTAATTTTTCCAAAAAAATACTAACTTATTTAACCTCTACTGCCCAGTGTGGGGCTAAACTCATGACTCTCAGATCCAGAGTTGCATGCTTTTCTAACTGAGCCAGCTAGGCACCCCTGGAATTTGAAGTAATTTTTGACTCAAAATGAAACTGACTCCACTTTTTAACTCTGAATGTCCAGTAGAGTTAGGATGAATAATATTTTGCTACTGTTTCTTTAAATATTCAACCCATCCTCAAAATATTGAAGTTTTTGTTTCTTAGGATAATCAGATGAATGTGGTAGAGAATCAGACTAGTTCAGTTCAGAAACAGTGTTATTTAAAGGAAACCGTTTTAGTTTAGATGTATAATTCTTGGCTGATTTACTTGGGAGAAAAAGGAGTGTTTTTGCTTTTTGAAACAAAGTATGACTGAGTCTTTCAATCAGTCTTCTGCTTTTGGTGTATACTATTTTATAAAATACTGAACATCAGATGATTCAGCAAATTCATAGTCTGTTAGAAGATTGCAGTGTGTCCCATATATTACAGCACTTGGCATTGAATGATAACAGTATCTTCACTCATGATTTTGCTGGTTTGAGACTTCCTAGTAAACATTTGTTTTTACAAAGTTTAAGTATTAAGTTATTCTGCCTCTTTATATATTCTTATAAAAAATGCCTTTGCTTTCCTTAAATCAGAAGTTATCAGATAAATATGAATTTTTAAAAATTCAGTAAATTTTTGTATATATTTGTGGGGATATATTCTCATCATAGTAAAGGGGAAAGAGTTATAGAAGGTAAATATAATATCAAAAGAACTGTTCAAACATTAGCCCTTTGCCTAAGTGAGTTAAGAGTTTTAAAAACTTCTTGAAAAATTAAAAACCTACAGAAAAGTTAAGTCACTTATTAAAATGAATCCCCTTGTATACTTCTTCTAGATTTGCCAGTAGCCCATATTTTGCTACATTTCCTTTTATGTCTCTTAAGAGAGTTTATTTTGTGTATGATGATGTGTCTGATTCAAAATAGTTTAAAGATACCTATTTCAAAGGGAACATAGTGTTTACTTTTTTAAAAAAATTATTTATTTGACAGAGCAAGTTGACAGAGCGAGGACACAAGCAGGGGAGCAGCAGGCAAAAGGAGAGAGAGAAGCAGACTCCCCACTGAGCAAGGAGCCCAATGTGGGGCTCAATCCCCGAACCCTGGGATCATGACCCCAGCTGAAGACAGGCATTTAACCAACTGATCCACCCAGATGGCCCCGTAGTCATTTTTTAAAAAATAAACTAGGAAATTATGCCTTTATAGTTACTGTTTATTTAAAAAAATTGAGATTTTATAAAATGTATTAGGTATCTTGTATTGAGTACCAGGGATGTGGAGGTTAGTAAAGACTTGGTAACAGCTCATGTGGAGTTTAGCTCTGTGGGGGAGGGAGTGGTTGAAAAGTACCAAAATACCACTACTTTCTCAGTTCCTGAAGTTAGAATCTAATTCACAGTACCTTTGCTGTTCTTTTTTTTTTTCTTCCTTTGCTCTTCTTCTAAGATGTTTTGTGTTGTGAGAAATACAAGCTTTATACCTTTTAAGATACCTTATTTTTCTATTTTATTTTTTTATATTATTATAGTTGCTCTACCTTAAGAAAGATGTAGAGTTTATTTAAGATGGAGAATTTTATCTTTTATTTATTTATTTTTGTAAGATTTTTATTTATTTATTTGACATAGACACAGTGAGAGAGGAAACACAGCAGGGGGAGTAGAAGAGCAAGAAGCAGGCTCCCTGCCAAGTAGAGAGCCTGATGTGGGACTCTATCCCAGGACCCTAGGATCATGACCTGAGCTTAAGGCAGACACTTAATGACTGAACCACCAGGTACCCCTAAATGGAGAATTTTAACAACCAACTAGTTAACAGTACATTTATCTAGGGAGTTAGTCTTCCAACACTGCAGTATTTGATGTTTTCTCAAGTGTCTTACTGACTTTGATTTTTAACCCCAAATATTAAGCCCACAAGCAGGAGACATTTGCTGTTACGTAGGTAACATGTCTAGCCAGAAAAAAAAGAGACCAAGTAGACAATTAGGGAGGAACCTGAAAACTAAAATGAAGTTTTAAGATTGTATTACTATACCATACAGTTACAGATTTGTGAACTGATGATATCAGTGAGAAGAAATTCTTTATCTTTAGTAGTTTCTGTAAAGGTAGAAAGTTTGGTGTGTTTTGGAGACATAAAAAGTGATTAAGGGGGCCCCTGAGTGGCTCAGTGGGTTAAAGCCTCTGCCTTTGGCTCAGGTCATGATGCTGGGATCCTGGGATCGAGCCCCACATTGGTCTTTCTGTTCAGCGGGGAGCCTGCTTCCTCCTCTCTCTCTGCCTGCTTCTCTGCCTACTTGTGATCTCCGTGTGTCAAAATCTTCAAAAAAAAGTGATTAAGTTTTGATACTTTACATATAATCAGAGTTTAACTTTTGTGGGCTTTTTTTTCTACAAGATGCTGAATAAATGATTTATCATAAAATAATAAAAGATTTCTTATATTCGAAAAAGATTACAGATATTGGGATGATCAGTGGAAAAGTGAGTCGTGAGGGTACATATAATCCAAAGATAAAATTATGAGCCTGGCCAAGGCACACTTAAGATTTATTTACTACTTCTCAAGTTCTAAGATTTGTGACATGTGAGTTCTAAGTTCTTTGACATGTGAGTGAAACAGTTTGGGGGGTAAATGTAAGGATTTTTTACATATTGAATGATATATTAAGAGAAATAATTTCTCTGTTTTAAGAGAAATAATTTCTCAGAGATAGTCTGCATAGATGTGTGAATGAATGTCAGAGCCATAAATAGCAACTTGATGAAACTAGCTTATATGTAACCTTTAAGATGCATTTCCAGGAGGTCAGCAATGCTCTTGATATGCCTCCCTCAAGAATAGTGGACTTTTGGATCATAAGTCAGAGAGGATTTGATAGTTTGTATTTCTCTGTTGAATAAAATACTCTTTTTAAAAAGATTTTATTTATTTATTTGACAGAGAGTACAAGTAGGCAGAGAGGCAGGCAGAGAGAGAGGGAGGGAAGCAGGCTCCTTGCTGAGCAGAGAGCCTGATGTGGGGCTGGATCTCAGGGCCCTGAGATCATGACCTGAGCTGAAGGCAGAGACTTTAACCCACTGAGCCACCCAGGCGCCCCTAAAATATTCTTATAAAAATAATAAATAGTAATACCTAATGTAACACAGGGAACTGTAAGTTAAGCAATATGTGGACTGTACTTCTGAGGGCTTTGTTACTGTTGGTTAATGTATACTTAAGGGAATAAAAATAAATTCAATATTAACCTGATAAACTCCAGTATAACTAAGTTTTATACTATAGTATGAGTTTCCCTCACTTTTTCTTTATCTTCTGAAAACTTTTCCTTATTAAGGCTTTTTATATTTAGGTACCACAACTTACAGGATTGTTTTTTTTTTTTTTTTCTTTTTTTAATGCAAGACATTTTAAACTTTCTTTAGCTCTCCCAACACATATTTTCTTTTTTTTTTTTTTTAAGATTTTATTTATTTATTTGACAGACAGAGATCACAAGTAGGCAGAAAGGCAGGCAGAGAGAGAGAGGAAGGGAAGTAGGCTCCCCTGATGTAGAGCTCGATCCCAGGACCCTGAGACGATGACCTGAGCCGAAGGCAGAGGCTTAACCACTGAGCCACCCAGGCGCCCTAACACATATTTTCTTGATCTGATTGCAACTTTCTTTTTAGGTTATGGTTTGTAACAGGCATTATTTATTAAGTTCTTGGTCACAAGGCAGTATATTTATATGAATTCTCTTACCCTTTGCCGTAGGTTGTGAACTTCTATTTAATGACAATTTCCAACTCTGATAGTGATCTAGATAGACAGTTTGCTCTTCCAACATTTTCTTCGTCTCGGGGACCATCTCCATGCTTTACATTCTGTCTACCCTTGGAATACTTGAGCTCCATAGAAACATTCTTGCTGAAGGGATTCTTTTAACATTTTTTTCCTGATCTTTTAATGAATTTTAGTAAATTACTGAGTTTGAAACTGCTCAGTTGAGTGAGAATTTTTTAGGGAACCATATTCTCAAATACAGTTTTTTTCGTCTGTTAAGTGAATTTGTTGATTGATGGGAATGAGTGGCTATAAGGAAAGAATTGGAAGTCTTAAACATTAATTTTAAAGAACACATTATAGCTAACAATTTCAAGAGAAAATACGCTTTTTGTTAATTTGTTCTTTACTCTTTTACTGTAAAATTCATATTCCTGAAAGCAGTGCTGTGTGGTTGGTATTGGATGATTGTTGTTTTGTAGATGTTGACATGCACCATGAAATAGTATCATAGCTTGACTCAATCTTTCTTGCTATTTGGCAGTTAAATTTTAACATACAGTTGCCATGAATCTCCTTCAGTGGATGATTTGCTTTTAGGCAGCATTTGGCCTTCCTTTACCATTGTAAAATTTGGACAGTCCATGGTGGTTTGATCCTTTAAAGATGATAAAAATCATCAATTTTTTTTTTTTTTTTTTTTTTAAATGTGCAGTGTCTGTGAAGACAGTGGTTCTAGAGTGTGGCTCCCTTAATAGCAGCACCAGCATCACCAGGATACTTGCTGGAAATGGGAATTCTCATGTTCCACCTCAGATGATAGGGTACACGCTAGTTTGGGAACCAAGGCTGTATAGTTGACCCTTCAACAATGTGAGGGTTAGGGACACCAGCCTCCCTGTGCTGTTGAAAATGTGTATAATTCTTGACTCTGCCAAAACTCAACTGCTAATAGTCTACTGCTGACTAGAAGTGTTAACAACAGTATAAACAATTAATACATATTTTAAAAGATTTATTGAGAAAATCCTAAGGAAGAGAAAGAACACTTGCAGCATATATTTATCAAAAAAAAAAAAAAAATTCTGCGTGTAGTGGACCAGTGCAGTTCAAACCCATTGTTGTTCAGGGGTCAGCTGTACTATTAAATAAATACATCTTAGAAATAGTTGTATTTCCCCCCTTCTCCTCTAATGGATCTTGAAGATCATTTGTCATCATTGTTAGTTTCATTTTTTAAACTGCTGAATAGTGTTCCATTAAATGTATCCCAGTTAGTTAGCCTGTCTGTCCTGTATTTATTGGCGTCTTGAGTCTGGGTTGTCAGGTGTTTAGAAACGTGGTGCCAACTGTGAAGGGCCCTTGTTTGATCTGGCAGTGAGCTTACACTTCAGCCTGTGGATGGGATACTGAGTGACAGGACTAAAGCTGTGTCACATATTTATTTCTTTAGTTTTTTTTTTTTTTTTTTTTTAAAGATTTTATTTATTTATTCGACAGAGAGAGATGACAAGCAGGCAGAGAGGCAGGAAGAGAGAGAGGAGGAAGCAGGCTCCCTGCTGAGCAGAGAGCCTGATGCGGGGCTCGATCCCAGGACCCTGAGATCATGACCTGAGCTGAAGGCAGCAGCTTAACCCACTGAGCCACCCAGGCGCCCCTATTTCTTTAGTTTTAAAAAATTTTTAAGTAATCTCTAAACCCAGCATGGATCTCAGACCCATAATCCTGAGATCAAGAGTTGCATGTTCCTTCCACCGGCTGAGCCAGTGAGATGCCCATGTGCCACATTTTTTTTTTTTTTTTTTTTTGAGAGTATACAGTGGAGTGAGGACGGGGGAGAGAGAGGGAGAGAGAATCTTTTATTTATTTATTTTTAATATTTTATTTATTTGCCAGAGAGAGAGAGAGAGTACACATAAGCAGGCAAAGAGGCAGGCAGAGGCAGCGACAGAAGCAGGCTCCCTGCCGAGCAAGGAGCCTGATGTGGGACTTGATCCCAGGACCCCTGGGTCATGACCTGAGCCCAAGGCAGTGGCTTAACCAACTGAGCCACCCAGGCGTCCCGAGGGAGAGAGAATCTTAAGCAGACTCCATGCTCAGTGCAGAGGCTGATGAGACCCTGAGATCATGACCTGAGCCAAAATTAGGAGTTGGATGCTTAACCAGCTGAGACACCCAGATGTCCTGTGCCCACATATTTTTGATGATGCCATTGGTTGGGTGAATTGGTGTCATTAACAGGAAATATGTGAGAAAGAGCAGGTTGGAGGCATGATAAGATTTTGAGTTCGTTTATGCGCCTATAGGGAATCTAGTGGACAGTAGATACTTGTATATCATGTCTGGGAGGTAAGGAGGAGACTCTGGTCTGGAGAAATAAAAGCTGTTGAAGTCACGGTGGAGTAAGAAGACAAGACCTCCAAAAATTGTGAAGAATACCAACATTCGGGTGTCGGCTGGATAGGAATTCAGCGAGGAAATGAAGTCGTGGTTAGAGTGGTAAGGGAGGGATGGTGTAATGAAAAGAACATGGATTAATTAATAGCTTTGTTGCCACTGTTTAATTTCAGACAGGTTTTAAAATCTTTTGGAATTCTTTTTAGACTGGGGCTAATAATGCTTGCCTTGTAAACCTGTTTGGATTAAATGGAATGATAAGACAGTACCGGGCTGGACCATTCTATATGACTCAAAAAAGACTTACTGGAAAATATCTTTTAGGGGCACCTGGGTGGCTCAGTGGGATTGAGCCCTGCCTTGGGCTCTGCGCTCAGCCCAGAGGCTGCTTCAGATTCTCTGCCTCTCATTCAGCTCCTACTCCCGCTTGCAGGCATGCTCTCTATCTATAAAATAAATAAATTTAAAAAAACCCACAAAAAACTGTCTTACATTAGTGATTTCTTTGGATACGTAGTTTGGGGATGGTTATAAACAGATGAGATATAGTTAGGACAATTCCATTTGCTACTCATATTTTCAGGTTGAAAGAAATGATACTTTGTGGAAAAAAAATTTTTTTTTGTCATTTATCACTTCTGTTGTTAATTTTAAGCAGCCATGTTTCTTCTCCACATCAAGCATCATACCTCTTTAAATGGAACCCACTGAAACCCCCAAATCTCTAACCACCAACAGTTACAGTTCTAGGAGCTTTCAGAAAAGGGGTGGAGTTGGCGTTTCTGTATGTGATGTTTTTTTGGTTTAGAATATTTTTATTTTGTGGTAAATTACTGTAGTCAGTGCCCTTAGCCTAGGGTCAGGAAAATGATTTCCAGTAATAGTTGCCTTTGTTTTTATTTGAATTACATTCATTGAAAATTTAATTTTAAAAAATAATATCTATTGTTTTAAAAATTTAGTTTCCTTTAAAATAGGATTGGGGCGCCTGGGTGGCTCAGTGGGTTAAAGCCTCTGCCTTCAGCTCAGGTCATGATCCTGGGGTCCTGGGATAGAGCCCCACGTTGGGCTCTCTGCTCCGCAGGGAGCCTGCTTCCCTCTCTCTCTGCCTGCCTCTCTGCCTGCTTGTGATCTCTTGTCTGTCAAATAAATAAAATCTTAAAAAAATAAAATAGAAAGATAATAAGTACTGTGGTACCTCTCTTGCTGCCTATCCTTGGCTCTACATCCTCAGTGTCTTTTTTGGTGGCAGTAGTTCTTTTCAATATATTTGTATATTAGGAATGATAACCCCTGACTTCCCAAGAAATCCCACAGACTAGCTTTAACAGTGAGTTTGAAGCTGTGTCCATTTTGAGGGTCCTTCTACTAAGTGACTTACTAAGTGGCAGTCTCAACAAGAGCCCAAGTTATTTTCCATCTTGCCACTCAGTCAGTCAGTGGTGTTTCCCTAGCTAGCTTTCTTCATCGTGTGGAGACAGCTGCAGCAATTTTAGGCTCCAGACATACTGGGACATAACATCATCCTAAAGAAAAAGGACCATTACTTCCTTGTGTCTCTCTTTTCCCTTCCAGCTTTTTATTTTGAAAACTTTCAAACCTACTGAAAATTTGGAGGAATAGTACCACTGTTCACATACATAGCCTTCATGTGGGTTTTCTAATAATGTACGTTGCTACATTTGTGCACTCATACACTCTGTGTTTGTATTTCTTTTACTTGCTAGGCCATTTGAAAAATTTTTAAGATTTTATTTATTTGAGAGAGACACAGTGAGAGAGGGATCACAAGCGGGGGGAGTGGGAGGGGAGAAGTGGGCTTCCTGCTGAGCAGGGTGCTCAATGTGGGGCTCAGTCCCAGGACCCTGGGATCATGACCTGAGCCAAAGGCAGATGCTTAACAACTAAGCCACCCAGGAGTCCCAGCCATTTGAAAATTTGAAAGTAAGCTGCGGGTAAGACACTTCATCCCCAGATACTCCAGTGTATATCAGTTGAAGACAAGAATGTTCTCTTATATAACTACTTTAACAATATTATAATTATACTCAAGAAATTTGATATTTGTCATTTATATGTTTTGTAGTCCTTATTTAAACTTCCTCAGCTGCTTTGGCTTTTTTGGAGGGTAGTTGTCACTGGAGGGTCCACGGTCCAGTTCAGGGTATTGCATTGAATTTAGTTGTCCTGTCTTTTTACTTTCCTTAATTGAGAACAAAACAGATCATGACACTGACATTTTTTGAATGAGTATAATTTTTTGAATGAGTATAATCTGTTGGTTAATAGAATGCCCCACATTTTGGATTTGTTCTTCATGATTCAAATTTTAACATTTTTGGCAAATGTACTAACTAGGTGATCTGTCATTTTCAACTCATTGCATCAGGAAGTGTGCATAATGTCATTTTGTCTGTTATTGGAATATAAATTTGCGCCCTTGTGTAAGATGTAATCTGTAAAATTGTTGAGGTTTTTTCTCCATTTGTAATTAATAAGTAATAGGTATGGTGATACTTTGAGACTGTATGACTATTGTATTCTCTAATAACATTTTACCCAGGGGTTTGATCCATGAATGACTCAGTGATTGCATTTGGGGTTTCTTTTTCTTTTCTTCTTCTTTTTTTTTTTTTATAAAGATTTTATTTATTTATTTGACAGAGAGAGAGCACAAGTAGGCAGAGCGGCAGGCAGAGGGAGAGGGAGAAGCAAGCTCTCCGTTGAGCAGGGAGCCTGATGTGGGGCTCAATCCCAGGACCCTGGGATAATGACCCAGGCAGCCACGTAACCGACGAAGTCACCCAGGCACCCCTACATTTGGGGTTTCAAAAACAGTTTTTATGTTTCTCTGATTCCTTTTTATTTTCTTTTAAGAGCATAAAAACTCTGACCAGATCCTTTGGCCAGCTTACTTTCACTTTTCATTAGCCAGAATTGTGTTAACATGGACATAATATAAATGAGCATTTTCCTGACTTTAAAAACAACAACAACAACAACAACACAGCTTTATACACAGCCATAATAGGGTTTTTTTTTTTTTTAAGATTTTTAAAAAATTTATTTATTTGACAGAGAGACATCGCAAGTAGGCAGAGAGGCAGGCAGAGAGAGAGAGGAGGAAGCAGGCTCCCCGCTGAGCAGAGAGCCCGATGTGGGACTTGATCTCAGGACCTTGAGATCATGACCTGAGCCAAAGGCAGCGGCTTAACCCACTGAGCCACCCAGGCGCCCCATAATAGGGTTTTTTGAGCTATTCTTTCCAGCCTTTTTTTTTTTAAACAAATTCCAAAAAAATTTTAATCAAAGCAATAACGATTTGTAATTAAAAAAAAAGTTAAACAGTACTGTATGACTTACTATGAAAAACAGGAGTTCCCTGTATGACTGTTCCATTATGAGTCCTGTTTCCCTCTGACAGCTCTTTTGACTCTTCACCCATTCTTCTGTATTTACCATCATATTTCTTTTTTTTTTTTTAAAGGTTTTATTTATTTATTTGACAGAGATCCCAAGTAGGCAGAGAGGCAGGCAGAGACAGAGGAAGGGAAGCAGGCTCCCCGCTGAGCAGAGAGCCCAATGTGGGACTCAAATAAATAAAATTTATTTATTTGACAGAGAGACATCACAAGTAGGCAGAGAGGCAGGCAGAGAGAGAGAGAGGAGGAAGCAAGCAGGCTCCCCGCTGAGCAGAGAGCCCGACGCGGGACTCGATCCCAGGACCCTGAGATCATGACCTGAGCCGAAGGCAGCGGCTTAACCCACTGAGCCACCCAGGCACCCCTACCATCATATTTCTAAATAATTATATATTTCTGTTTATCAATTTTAGACATTTTTTGTTGATTTCCTTCTGTGGAATATGAGTTTCAGCCCAGACATAATGGCTCCAGAATCCATGCTGCTGATTTTTCTTATAAGAGGTGAATATTCTGGGATGCATGGATGCTCAGGTCCAAGGGTCCTGGATCGAGCCCTGCATCTGGCTCTCTGCTCAGCAGGGAGCCTGCTTCCCCCTTTCTCTCTGCCTGCCTCTTGCCTATTTGTGATCTCATTGTGTCAAGTAAATAAATAAAATCTTAAAAAAAAAAAAAGAGAGGTGAATGTTCTGTTTTAGAGATGTAGCTGTGTCTTTTAGTTGCCGTGTATGTCTCCTCAAATCTTTTTTTTTTTTTTTCTGAGAGAATGAGTTGGAGGGGTGCAAAGGGAGATGGAGAGAGATCTCAAGCGAACTCCACTGCTGAGCACAGAGCCTGATGCAGGGCTGAATCTCATGACTCCTGAGATTGTGACCTGAGCTGAAACCATCATGTGGTCAAACCACTGTGCCACCAAGGTGCCCCTAACTGATATCTAAGTGAAATAGTTAATGGTATGTGACAGAGGCAGGGCCCCTAACTGATACTATCTTTAAGTGACATAGTTAATAGTAGGTGACAGAATCAGGAGAGGAATGGGCATTCTCATTCCCTCTTATTTGTGAGTTCATTTATGTGAGGTCTCTATCAATCTATCTAAGCCCCATTGGAAAGGATTTTCTTTTAGTGATGATGAGAATACAAATTTGGGTGGAGCGTAAGTTATTGCAAACATGTTCCTATTAGTATTATGCTAAGTAAAATAAGTCAATCAGAAAAAGGAAATTATATGGTATCTCTGATACGAGGAATTTGAGAGTCAGGGCCGGGGGTTGTGAGGGGTAAGGAAGGAAAAAATGAAACAAGGTGGGGCTGGGGAGGGAGACAAATCATGAGACTCTTAAATTAAGGAAACAAACTGAGGGTTGCTGGGGGTGGGGGAGGAGGGAGAGGGTGGCTGGGTTATGGACACTGGGGAGGGTATGTGCTATGGTGAATGCTGTGAAATGTGTAAGACTGATAATTCACAGAGCTGTACTCCTGAAGCAAGTAATAGATTATGTGTTAATTTAAAAAAATGTTCCTATTAAACTAAAAGGTACTATAGAACAAAATATATACCTGGAATGACTGTGGAATACACATTGTTCTAACTGTATACAGAAGGGCTACTGTTGGGGATGGGAAGGTGAGGAAAATGGATTAAGGGGAGTGGGCGATAACAGACTTCCAGTTATGTAATGAATAAGTCATGGGAATAAAAGATGAGCAAGATAGGGAATATAGGCATTGGTATTGTTGAGTGACAGATGGTAGCTCTACTTGTGAGCATAGCATAAGGTAGAGTTGTTGAATCTATGTTGTATACCTGGAACTGATGTCATATCCTATGTCAGCTATACTCAGATAAAACAATAAATAGGGAAGGGGGATAGCGGGCTGCAATATTATACCGTTTGAAAAAAAAATGTGTGTGTGTGTGTATTTTTTTTTTTTTTTTTTAGGTTTTTAAAATTAGAATGAGTGGTGGGAGGAGTAGAGAGAGAGAGAGAGAGAGAGAGAGAAACACAAACTCCCTCCTGAGCAGGAATCCTCATGTGGGGCTCAACACCAGGATTCCAGGACCCAGAGATCCTGACCTGAGCTGAAAAGGCAGACAGACACTTAACCAACTGAGCCACCCAGGCACCCCAATTTAAATGTTAAAATTTAGAAACACACACGGTGACTGTAGTATACAATTTGTGATCAAGCTGTTATGCTGATTTCTGTTTACATAGATATTAATGGCAAAATGTGATTCTGCTCTGTTACATGTCATCATTCATATTTTAGAAATGTTTGAGTTCTTATTTTTTAAAACTTTAAAAAAATTTTATTTATTTGTCAGAGAGAGAGTGTGTGCACAAGCAGAGGAAGCGGTAGGCAGAGCAGACAGAGGGAGAAGCAGTCTCCCCACTGAGCAAGGAGCCCAATGTGGGACTCCCTGAGCTGAAGGCAGATTCTTAACTGACTGAGCCACCCAGGCATCCCAAAAGTGTTTGAGCTTTGAAAGAACTACTTCTAAATCTACCTGAGTGTCCTGCAGTAGCAGGATAATTTTTTATAAATGAGTCTTAGAAATTTTGGTTGTATTTATTTATATATTCGTGTGTGTGTGTGTTTGTGTGTATATAGGTTCCTTGCCCAACGTGGGGCTTGAACTCACCACCCTGAGATCGAGTCACATGCTCCATTGAGCTAGTCAGGTTCCCCTTGGTTGCAGTTTTTTAATCAATGAATTGAAGTGCCAAAAGATTTAGGTTTTGAAGATTTGGTGGCAAATTGCAGTTATTGAAAATAAAACCTCGCACACAGGTAAATGCCAAATGAAAGTGTCAACAATTTTCAGTGTATTGAACTTTAAATACAACTTAGGTGACTACAGAAAACTATTAAAAAAATATTAAAAAAACAACCCCACATTCTTGAGAGGAATACAAGGGATATGACATTAGATGTAGCTAATAAAGAAATAAAGATATATAAATATGACACAAAGAATTTCTTTTGGAATGATCTGATTTTTGGAAATTGTCTTTTTAGTGCCAAATGTATTAAAATAATAATTGGAGGAGATAAGGTTAATAATAACCAGGAGATAAGGTTCTATTAATCATTTATTTGCTTTGTGAGTTTGAGCAAGTCATCTAACCTCTGAGCCTTTTTTATTTGTAAATTGGGCATGTTAGAGAAATAGGTGTTTAACTTAATTGTGTTAATCACTTAACTATAGTTAACATATGGGCTGAGTCTTGCTGAGTCATTTTCTTAGACTATGTGGGCAAGGCTTAATTAAAGCCAGCTAAGCCAACTTCATGACATTTCATATCTGTTCTGTAGAAGTCAGAGGAAAGAAGTTGTTTTATGGACTTTTTTTTTTTTTTAAATAAGTTTTTTGCATAGCAGTTAGTGTATTCACACAGATTCTTCATTTAGGAGTGAGAATATAGTACACAGTAGTTAGGGGACAGGACTGATAGACTTTCTTGTGTTTTGGTGGCAGTTTGAATTTAAGAATTTAAAAAAAAATACTTATTTGAGAGAGAATGAGCATGAGGTGGGGGAGGTCAGAGGGAGAAGCAGACTCCCTGCTGAGCAGGGAGCCTGATGCCCAATTCCATCCTGGGATTCCATCCTGGGACTCCAGGATCATGACCTGAGCTGAAGGCAGCCGCTTAACCAACCGAGTCACACAGTTGCCCTGAATTTAAGAATTTTTAAAATTTGCGTTATGCCTCTGTAGTTTCATATGTTTTATTTATTTATTTATTTGAGAGAGAGGGAGATCGATCACAGGTAGGGGGAGAGGCAGGTGGCGGGGGGGGGGGGGGGGAGCAGGCTCCCTGCTGAGTAGAGAGCCTGATGTGGGGCTCAATCCCAGGACCCTGAGATCATGACCTGAATGGAAGGCAGAGGCTTAACCCACTGAGTCCCCCAGGCACCCCATATATTTTAATTTTTTAAGAAATTTGTTTTTAGAGAGAGCACAGGAGATAGAGGCTGAAGGAGAGGCAGAGAGAATCTCAAGCATATTCCATGCTGAGCATGGAGCCGCACATTGGTCTCTGTCTCTTGATTATGAGATTGCAACCCGAATAGGAACCAAGAGTCAGATGCGCAACCACCTGTGCCAGCCAGGAGCCCCTATTTACTTACTATTTATTTAAAAAAATAAAAAAAGGATTTTATCTGTTTATTTGACACAGAGAGATCACAAGTAGGTGGGGGGGCAGGCTCCCTGCTGAGCAGAGAGCCTGATGCGGGGCTCGATCCCAGGACCCAGGATCATGACCTGAGCTGAAGGCAGAGGCGCAATCCACTGAGCCACCAGGTGCCCCAGGAAATTTGAAATTCTCAGCAAATGGTAGTTTTACCTTTGGGGTTTTCAAAATTTCGATCTCCACAGACCCCACCTGGGGATATTTTATGACCAGAAAGTCAGAACTGTTTAATATTCTAAGATGTTTCCCATTTTTCACCCTGTTCATGCTTAAACTGATTGTATAGAAGCAATGGTGTGTAAAATTGCTGGCCTTATCATTAACCAAGACGGTAGCTTCAAGCTGGACTAATTAGTCATTGTTTTCTTCACCACCATGGACTCACAGGGAAAAAAAGCTTAATTTCCTTGAGGAAGCAGAAAAAATTTTTATTTTATTTTTATTTATTTTATTTTTACTTAAACTTGACCCTCAGCACCCATCTTTTTTTCTGTGTGATAAAATGAGAAGTAACTGTAAAATACTTCTGCCTTATTCTGAAGCAGTGATGGTTGTCTCAAGGAAAAGGATCAGTGAAATTGTTCAAATTGGCCACCTTTTTCATGGAACCCCATTTATCCTTGAAAGAATAACTACCACACTATGGTTATTCCACCTTGAATATTTGACAGACACTTTCTCAAATGTAATGATAGTATTTGTTGCTGATGATGAAATTCATGCTTTTAAATGAAAATTAGGATTTTGTGGGGGGTTTTTCTTCCATAATTACACCTGGAATTTTTCCAGATGAAATGAGTGGACTGTAGTGGCGATTTTATTTATTTATTTATTTATTTAATTTTTTAAGATTTTATTTTATTTGACAGAGAGAGAGAGAGTGTGTGTGTGTGTATAAGCAGGGGGAGCAGCAGTAAGAGAGAGAAACAGGCTTCCTGCTGAGCAAGGAGCCTGGTATGGGGCTTGATCCCAGAACCCTGGGATCCTGATCTCAGCCGAAGATAGTTGCTTAACTGACTGAGCCATCTAGGTGCCCCTGAAAATTAGAATTTTGGAAAACTTGTGTCTACCTTCATGAGCTTGACAGTTTTCCAGTACTTAGAGATTTTTCTGATGAGGTCCAAGGTGATGTTATCAAACATGATTTTTTTTTTCCATATTGTATACTGAGATATGTCATACAATTGGAAGAACTGTATAGCTTAGTGAACCTGTATTTTCCAAATGACCAATACAAGATGTTATAAAATCATGCATGTATAAAAAGATCCACTCAAGGGGCATCTGGGTAGATCCGAAGCCTCTGCCTTCGGCTCCAGTCTTGGTCTCAGGGTCCTGGGATTGAGCCCCACTTTGGGCTCTCCGTTCAGCGGGGAGCCTGCTTCCCCCTCTCTCTGCCTGCCTGCCTCTCTGCCTACTTGTGATCTCTCTCTCTCTCTCTCTCTCTCTCTCAAATAAATAAATAAAATATTTTTAAAAAATCCACTCTAAATATAAAAGTAACTGATTGATTTAATGTAATTCAATATGAAAAATTTGTTGATAGGATTTCAGATTCCATATTGCAACTAATCTTTGAGAGAAAGTACCACTTGTTGAGTTTTTAGTGTCAAAGAATATTTCGAATTATCTGAATATGCTCTTAAAATACAGGTTCCTTTTTCAGCTGTATATCTTTATGCAACTAGACTTCATATATACTTCAGTCTTCATATGTTTTAACCTAACAGCGTATTGTAACAGATTGAATGCAGAAGCAGGTTGAAAATCCATTTGTTGCCCATTAAGCTGGACATTAAAGTTACAAAACTGTAATTCATGCCACTCATCTCACCAAGTTTACTTTTGTTTTTAAAAAACAGGGTTATTTTCATAAAAACTTATTTATGGGTTTGCTTTTTTAAAGATTTTTATTCATTTGCCAGAGTGAGTGAGAGTGAGAGAGCGCGTGCACACAAGCAAGGGGAGAAGCGGGCTTCTAGCTGAGCAGGGAGGCCTGCGTGGGGCTTGATCCCAGGAGCCTGAGATCATGACCCAAACTGAAAGCAGATGCTTAACTGACTGAGCCACCCAGCCGTCCCTGGGTTTATTATTTTAAAATATATTGATAGTTAAAGATTTTCTTAGTTTTAATTTCTAGTATGGTAAATATAAATTGACATTACCTACATAAACTAAAGACTTTTGGGATCCTCAGTAATTTTAAAGACATAAAGGAGTTCTCAGAACAAAAAGTTTGAGAGCTGGTGGTGTACCTCTTTCATTGCTTCTGCAGTCCTTCCTAATTGTGTTTATAATCTAGTACAGGAAACTGACATAAAATGAAAAGTGAAATGATAAAATAATTTATGAAACAATGGTTACTGAGAAAAGTTACTTAGAAGGAGTCCATGCAGAACAGTAAACAAATCTTCCTAGCAAACAGTGGAAAATCAAAATATTGGTAACTTGAGAAATGAAATTAAAACTTATGAAAGCAAGTTTGTTTTATCTTGTGTTTGACAAAATTGGATTATAATTTTAATTCTTGATTACTGTTTAGCACCAAGATAAAGAATTTATTGTTGGAAAGGTTGGGCATGCCTTTTCGGACAAAATTGTTAAGTAAGATCTTCAATCTTTTGCCTTTTATATTATGAACATAAAAGTTATTTAAAATATGGTTTAAGGGGTCTCTGTGTGGCTCAGTTGTTAAGCGTCTGCCTTCGGCTCAGGTTATGATCCCAGGGTTCTGGGATCAAGCCCCACATCAAGCTTCCTGCTCACTGGGAAGCCTGCTTCTCCCTCTCCCACTCCCCCTGCTTATATTCCCTTTCTCGCTGTGTGTCTCTCTCTCTCAAATAAATAAAATCTTAAAAAAAAAATGTGTGTGTGTATATATATACACACACACACATTTGTGTGTGTATATATATATATATATATATATATACACACACACACACACATTTGTGTATATATATATATATATATATATATATATATATACACACACACACACACACACATTTTTTTTTCCCCAAAGTCTTAACCTGTTTCCTTAAGGGGCTCTTTTAGTCCTTCTCATATAATTTTAAGTCCACTTGTGCTGTCATCCTTAACTATTTCTGTTCATCTGTTAACTCCATTCCTCATTTGTCAGCAGCTTAACAGTTCTAGTGTAACATTTTTCATTGCATTCACAGTCTCTTTGTAGTTAAGTTTACACTGTGTTATTGGACCATCTGATAAGAGACATTCTAACAATGTCCGTGTGACAGGTGAGGGATTGATGACAATGTGTATTTACTAGTATTTTCATGTTGTTGTAACTTTTACTTCTTTTTGCAAACTTGAGACTTGGGAGTAAGGATAAGGAAATTTAGGGGGGCTATGAAATCACTAAGTACAAGCATTTAGTGCAATAGGTTGCGTAGATTGAAGGTGGAGTTTTTCAGGAAATATAAAGGGCAGATGAGGGTACTCTTTTCAGGCTATCTGGAATTAATGCTTTCTGTATTGTTAGAGCAATTGTTAATTTCTCTTTGATTTAGGAAAGAATTAATTTTAAACATATATGAGTAGAATGCTTTGTTTTTAGCAGTCTAGGACCCCTCGAGTGGAAAAACAATTCTTTATTTTTTCTAGGTTTGCAGTGAAAGAAAATGGGGATAACCAGTTAGTGGGAGGTTTTGTTTTAAGATTTTGTTTTTAAGTAATCTCTATACCCAACATCAGGCTCAAACGTAAAACCTGGAGATCAAGAGTTGCATGCTTTACTGACTAAGCCAGTCATGGAATCCTAATGGGAGGTTGATGTAAACCAATGTGAATTAGAAATGGGTTTGAACTTACTAGATTTGTGCCTTCCATCATCATTTTATAGCACAAAAAGTAGAAGAAAGAGCACTTGGGGAAGGTTATAAATGGGGAGATTGAGCATTGAAGGATTGAATGAATCACTATAATTTTAGTTTTTATTTTATATTTTTTAAAGAGTTTACTTTATTTGGGGGAGAGAGTGTGCACAGATGAGCATGAGCAGGGGGAGGAACAAAGGGAGAGGGAGAAGCAGACTCCCTGCTGACCCTGAGATCATAAGCCAAAGTCAGACACTTAACTAAGTGAGCCACCCAGATACCCTAAATCATTGGATTTTTAAAGGAGTCCCAGAGACTATAAACTGGAATACTTTCTTTGTTCTGTTCTGTAGTAATCTTTTGGAATTGTAGGTAGTAGATGGAACCTTGTATTGGAGACTGAAAACTAGCTTTGACAATAATTTTCTTTTTTAAAGATTTTATTTATTTATTTGACAGAGAGAGAGAGAGAGATCACAAGTAGATAGAGAGGCAGACAGAGAGAGAGAAGGAGGCTCCATGCTGAGCAGAGAGCCCAATGCGGGGCTCAGTCCTAGGACTTTGAGATCATGACCTGAGCAGAGGCTTAACCCACTGAGCTATTCAGGTGCCCCTGACAATAATTTTTTTAAAAAATAGGCAAATGATTTAATCTCTTGACCTTAGTTTTCTGTTTATAATAAAAGTAGTATGATCTAACACTTAGGCTAACTATGTGCCAGGAACTGTACCAGTAGTTTATATGGATTGTATTTATAGTTATTAGCATAGTTGAAGAGATGGTTTGTAGAGTCCTATGTATGGGGAAATAGCAATGTACCAGCAGTAAGGCCTTTTGCAGAAAAAGAAGCAGCATTACATTGAGATATTTGGAAGAATAGTGACTTAAATGATGTACAAAATAACATACTACTTTAGAAGGGCATAGTAGGGAATAGTAGAGCCCTTTGGAAGGGAATATAAAGGGAAGGGCTGTGGTACCACTGGTAAGATATTACTTTGGGTTCTGAGGACTCCCTTTCCCCTTCCTTTAAATCTTTTCACCTTTTTCTTTCTCATCTGGCATTTGTGGATAAAACCAAGTTTGAATTATAAAGGAGGGAAGAACTCTTGTTTGCTCTAATTTCTTGTGTGAGCATTCTATAAGTTACAGGGCTTTTTTGTTGTTGTTGTTTTTGTTTTTTAAGTTTAGAAAAGGTAGGTTTCAAAGAGCCATGGACTTTGGAGTCAAACTGATGAAGTTGAAATGCCAGTCTTGCCCTTTAGTAGCCATGTACCTGTAGGTAAATTACTTAGCCTCCATGTGCCTTTGATTTTTCTCATCCCCAAAACCCAGAGTTAATGTTTGTAAAATGCTTAGAACATGTCTGGCACATAGTAAGCACTGTATAAATGTTTATTAAAACAAAACAAAACAAAAAACCGTAACAAAAGCTGAGGACCACAGAGAGGGATAAGAATTCTGGAGAAAAGGAAATGATGTTCTTTTCTCATTTGTTTAGAGTAGGGATTGAGCTTAATTTGGAGCTCTTGAGGAGAGCAGTCTGGTTGTAAATTTTAGAGCAGCTAGATACAACAGTATGAGAGTACAGGCTTCCTGGAGAATTGAAGAAAATGTCAAGATTGAAGTAATTGAAGGTTGGAATATTATTAAGAAATTAGGGAGTATTATACTCAAATTTTATTAGGATCTCCTTTTTTCCCCTCCTTTTTTCTCCTTTTTTTCTTTTTTTAACAAATAAGTGTCTCCTAAATTCTTTAGTGCCAAAAGAAAAAAGAACTGTCCTTCATTTTCCAGCCGGGGGTGGGGGGTGGGATGGTCCTCATTTCCTCCATTAAGTCATTTATTGCCTAATCGCATTTGAAGATCCTCCCCACCACCTCCTCCCACTTCTCTGTGGAATGAAATGGGTTTGTGCTTTGACTTACTGGTGTCCTAAATGGTTAGTGCAGATATAACTTATTTATTAAGCAGATGTTTTGTCTCTGTTATAAATAAGCTTGGGAAGAGGCTGTTTTTTTTTTTTTTTTTTTTTAAAGATTGATTTATTTGAGAGAGAGAGGGAAAGTACACATGTGTGTGTGAGAGTGGGGTGGGGGGGGCAGAGGGACAGAGAGAGGCAGAGGCAGAGGGAGAAACTTAAACAGACTTCCCACTGAGCACAGGGCCTGACGTGGGGCTTGATTTCTTGACCTTGAGTTCTCCACCCTAGCCAAAACCCAGAGTTGGACACCTAACTTATTGTGCCACCCAGGCACCTCAGCTTTGTTTTTTGTTTTTTCTGTCCCTCTCTTTCTTTTGACCAAAAAAGAAACAAAATATTAAAACCTCAGCTTGAAAGTAAGAGGAGAAGAGAGGAGATAGTCAAGTAAATTAGCAGGAATTTAAAGTGGTAATGTTTTATTAAAATGTTCTATTTTTTTAAAAAGATTTTTATTTATTTATTTGACAAAGGTCACAAGTATGCAGAGAGGCAGGCAGAGAGAGAGGAAAGGAAGCAGGCTCCCCACCGAGCAGAGAGCCCGATATGGGGCTCAATCCCAGGACCCCAGGACCCCAGGATCATGACCTGAGCTGAAGGCAGAGGCTTTAACCCACCGTGCCGCCCAGGCACCCCTATTAAAACTTTTTAAACAGATGCCATTGCAAAGTATTATTCTGATGTGGAAGTACAATGGCCAAGTGACAAGTTGTCATGATACTATGGTGGAGATCAGCATTATTCATTAATAAATTTGAAACTGTTAATCAAGTCCTAGATTCTGAAGATTTGGTGGCTTTTGGAGATCATATATAAACTCATTTTATAATAATCCAGAAAAACTTTCAGTGTATGCAAGTTTTAAATATATACAAAAAAGGATTGAAGGTGGAAATTTGAGCAAGTGTTAGGAGATAAGTGAGCAAGTTCTGGGAAAGTTGAGAAGAGTTACTACCCTAAGGGTCGTGCTGCTGCCTGGGATACAGTTTGGGCTGGATCAAGGACATGTGTCAAAAGAGTAAGATAAGGGCAGGCCAAAAAGAGGATAGACAGGTTGACTCAGTAGTGGCAAAGCATTGGACTGGGATAACCCTGAAATCAAGTAGTTAGAACAGCATTCAGGAGCACCTTCAGAATAGCTTAATTGAAAACTTGTTTGTACCCTCCTAGGCTTTCTGCACATGATCTTATTTAATCCTTATGACACCTTGTAGATGTAATTCCTCCTGTAGGTGGGGAGGCAACAAAAGAGGTCTAGAGAGTTTCAGGTTTTACCCAATGCCACATAGCTAGTGTGTGGTAGAGCCAGAAGACCATGTTTATCTGCATATTCTTAATCATTGCTACATACAGCCTTTCTTAATTCCCTGTCAACACCATACTTGTATTTGCTTGTTGAGGTGTAGTTTATAACATAATAGATCATGAAAATATGATTGGAGTAGCTTTGTGTAGGGATCAAAATAGATATTTGAGGCAGGGTTACTTTTGATGCTGTGGTACCTATTTAAGAAAATAAGATACTGCCATATTCTGAAGAACACCTTCTGGAAGGTGCCTCCAAAGTTTTCAGTAGTGGAAGTGACAGCAAAAGCAAAACAATTTTTATCACAGAATTTACTTGCTCAGTGGTTTGACATGAGAAAGCCTCTCCTTTTTAAGAAAAGTATCAAAGGAGCATATAAATATAAAGAGCTTAGGAATAAAGGGAATGAAGGAAATTCATTAGGGACTTGAGGAATTAACTATACCTACCAAATTTAAAACTACGCTTGGAACTATATGACTCCAGTGAAATAAATCTTATGGCTTTTGTGAAACAAAGCAACAAAACTCATTAATTTCTGTTGTACTAATTTTGAATTCAAAATAATTGAGAGTGTGGTTGTGTTTTACTTTTTCAGAGCTTTTGATTTTTCAAAAATCTTCTAAGATACAAGTGTAAATTGGTTATTTTTCATTTTTGCCAAATTAGGTAGGTGGTGAAAGGCAAAATGCTAGATAATACTTAAAATGCTACATGAATATTATAAATATAGATATTAGGGGTGCCTGGCTGGCCCCGGTCAGTAGACCATGTGACTCTTGATCTTTAGATTGTGAGTTCGAGCCCCACATTGGGTTTAGAGAGTACTTAAAATCTTTAAATAAAGAAAACCCCATACATATAAGAGTGTATGTATATATATGTTTGTGTTTATACATATTATATTTATTAAATAAAATTTAAAATTTTCAAATAAGATGTAACTTATTTTAGCAGAGTGAATTAAGAGGACATAGCTTTTGTGCATAGATAAATACATTAATTTCCTCTTTTTGAAATGTTGCTTCTCTTTAATTTTATGCTCTGTTAACTGGTATTGTGGAATTTATTAGATTTTCCAGTTGTCTTAACTATATTACTTCTGAGAATATTAATGAATTAGGAGAGTGTCTCTAAAATTAGTGCATAACAAATAAGACTTTTTCTTCATCCTAACTTACACCTGTAGATTTGGCAGTTCTTGGGCTTATTATATACTACTTTGCAATGTCAGCTGCTTTTGTTAGGTGAAGTTATTTTTTGTTAGAATGACTTTTATTATTTGCAATATAATTTTGATGTAATACAATGTACAGGTACTTTAAAATAGCTACTTTGCTTTTTAAAAGTCTAATTAGAATACAACAACAATATACAGAAATTGAATGTATCTCTATACATTAGTAATGAAACATCTAAAAAGGAAATTAAGGCTTTCTATTTATACTAGCATAAAAAAGAATCATCATTTAGGAACAAATTTAATAGAAGTATAAGACTTGTACACTGAAAACTCTCTTGAAAGAGACTAAAGAAGATCTAAATAAATGGAAAGATACCTATTGTTCATGGATCAGAAAATAATATTAAGGTGACAGTACTACCCAAATTAGTCTACAGATTGAGTTCAGTTCTTGTCAGAATGCTAGCAAGATGGTTGCAGAAGTTGACTGGTGGCTAAGATTCAGAGAGAAATGCAGAGGACCCAGAATAGTCAAAATAATCTTGAAAACGAAGTACAATGTTGGGAGACACACTACCTGATTTCAACTTAGAGCAAAGCTGCAGTAATCAAGACAGTGTGGTTCTAGCATAAAGGTAAGCATTACAGATCAGTGGAATAGCACTGAGAGTCCAGAAATAAACCCTTACATTCTGATCAGCTGAGTTTTGATAATTAAATACCAAGCACTCTTATTATGGTATTCTATTTACCTTTTTGTCTTTTTCAACTTCCTTCCATTACTTAAATCAGTAGGAACTTAGAGCTGAATATATAGGATTAGGGTGAATTCTTAGGTGTATTTATTCACATCCATCTGGCCTAACAGAGTTGGCTTGCTACTACTATAGGACTAGTAACCTAAGAGAATGCCATTTTTTAACAGCAGTTAATGGAAGAATGAATATGTATATGAACTGTATATATTTATAATTCAGTATCCGTGGTGGTGGTGGCTAGATCGTAGTAAAAAAAAAATGCTTTTTAATAATTATATAACAGGGGATGCCTGGGGGGCTCAGTCGGTTAAGCAGCTGCCTTCAGCCTGGTTCATGATCTCAGGGTCCTGGCATCGGGCCCTACATTGGCTTTCCTGCTCCTTCCTCTCCCTCTGCCTGCCACTCTGCCTGCTTGTGTTCTGTCTCTGTCAAGTAAACGAATAAAATCTTCAAAAAAAATTATATAACAAAAGAAAACTAATTAGGTACAAAATCCAGGTTACTTCAGTTTTGTTTTTTCAGTCTGTAATATCAAACTGACAGCATATCATCATGAAGATATGTGAGAAATATTATGTCACACATGAAGAAACAAAAATAGCTATATTATTTCTGAACTTTGAATTATACTTTTTAAAATGTGTCTTCTTTTGGGGCGCCCGGGTGACTCATTTGTTAAGTGTCTGCCTTCAGCTCTGGTTGTGATCCCCCTGGGAACGAGCCCCACTTTGGGCTCTGTGCTTGGCGGGAAGTCTGCTTCTTCCTCTCCCACCCCCCCCTTCCTGTGTTCCCTCTCTCGCTGTGTCTCTCTCTGTCAAATAAATAAATAAAATCTTTTTTTTTTTTTTAAGATTTTATTTATTTATTTGACAGAGAGAGATCACAAGTAGGCAGAGAGGCAAGCGGAGAGAGAGAGAAGTAGGCTCCCTGCCGAGCAGAGAGCGCGATGTGGGGCTCGATCCCAGGACCCTGGGATCACGACGTGAGCCGTAGGCAGAGGCTTTAACCCATGGAGCCATTTAGGCGCCCCTAAATAAATAAAATCTTAAAAAAAAAAAAAAAGCGTCTTCTTTGATTAAAAAAAAATCTTCCTTGGTTCACCTACTTTTTTTTTTTTAATTGTAGCCTTAGCAAGTTTTTAGTGAACAAAAATTGGCTCTAAAGCTTTGAAAGAGTGATAGTGCACTAATACTGTAAACCACAACCCTCTGGAACTATAGAAGGTGGGGCACTTGGGCTAAAGTTGTGAAGTCCCTGAAATTGTGCTCCAGAGTTTGTGTATATCCAGTTTGGTATAGGGTACGGGCAAAGGATCCATGTTTTCTTTATGTCCTCGAGTGAATTGAAACATTCCCCCAAAGATGAAAGATTACTACTTAATCTTTAAAAGATAATAAAGCTGTTGAGAACTTCCATTTCTGGACATTACGGAGTAAAAGATACCAGACTAACCTTCTGGCTATAAACTGCTAGAAAGCCGGACAAAACACAAGAAACAACTGCTTTTAAATATTTGGTAATAGCTGGGGCAGAACTGCAATCCTTAAGAAAAGGAGAACAAAGAAATTGAACCCAGTGATCACCCTGGCTTTCTGTCTGAAACTAGATTCCAGTGCAGGATCTAAGCAGGGCAAGGCGGTCTTGTTGGGCCAAGGAGATAGAAATCAGAGTAGAGAGAGACTGGAGAGGCTGGAATTTGCAGGATTGTTTAACGGAGAAGACGGAGTTATGGGGGCGCCTGGCAGGCTCAATCGTAGAGTATGCAACTCTTGATCTCAGGGTCATGAGTTCAAGCCACACTTTGAATGTGGTGCCTACTTAAAAAAATTTTCTTGTAAAAATAAAAAATAAAGAAGATGGGGATATATAGACAGTAAGATCCAGAAAGGAGTCCCTTTGAATCTTTGCCTGTATACTAAGATGTGTGTGGGACTCCATGGGATGGGCAGAAAACTGTTAGAAGAAGAGCAGCTAACAGATAGCTGGTAGACGAGAGTTAAAAGGGGTTGGGAGACATTTGAGTTCCGACCACCCTGAATAGAGAGATCTTACCGACTATGAGGGCCATTTGGGGGAGACCCCAGAAATGGTACTCATTAAGAGTAGGGTTAAAGTAATTCTGGAGCAAAGGGTGCTCTCGCCCCACCTTAAAACTGTACTGAAACGGGTGCCTGGGTGGCTCAGTCAGTTAAGGGTTTTCCTTTGCCGCAGGTCATGATCCTGGAGATCCAGGATTGATCCCTCGTTGGACTCCTTGCTTGGTGGTGAGGATTCTTCTCCCTCTGCCCCTCGCCCTGCTTGAGGGTTCTCTCTCACTGTCTCACTCATTCTCAAATAAATAAATAAAATCTTAAAAACAACAACAGTTGTGCTCAAAAGCGGCTCTCCAAAGGTTTAAGCTGATTCTCTACTAATTTAGTTGCCCATCTGAACAAAACTCAGCATTTAAAAATTTTATATATTAGGGATGTCTCAGTGGCTCATTCAGTTAAGTGTCTGCCTTTGGCTCAGGTCTTGATCCCATAGTCCTGGGACTGAGTCTGCATCTGGGTCCCTGCTCAGCCGACAGCCTGCTTCTGCTTGCCTCTGCCCCTGCTCGTGCTCGCTCTCTTAAATAAGTAAAATCTTAAAAAAAATAAAAAAATAAAATTTTTATACATTAACAAAATAAATAAGATGCTCAGCACCTAATCTGAAATTATTAGGTGTATGAAGAAAAAAGAAAATGTAATCTTTAACCAGGAGAAAACTCAGTTGATGGAAATGGACCCAGAAATGACAGAGATGATAGATTTAAAAGACAGAGATATGTTGAAACAGTTAAAGGAAAGCATGAACAGGAAAAAAAAATAGTAAGATGTAAAACAGACCCACTGGAAAAAAGCAAAACAAAACAAAAAAAACCAGACCCACTTGAACTTCTAGAACTGAAAAATACAGTTTCTGAAATGAAAAATCCAGTCTGTGGGCTTAATAGCAGATTAGATATGCAGAAGAAAAGATCAGCGATAGGGTAATAGAAACTGTCCAAAATGAAGCACAAGGGGGAAAAGGCTGGGGGAAAAAAAAGAGAGTCTTGGTGATGTGTGGGACATTATCAGATAGTCTAAGGCATTTGCATTTGGAATTCGGGAGGGGCTGGAGTTGCCAAAGTATTTGAAAAAATAATAGCTGAAAAATTTCTGGATATGATGAAAGCTATAATCCCTTACACATAATGAACCTAGATAGGATAAACAAAAAGAGTCACACCAAGGCACATCCTAATCCAGTTGCTGAAAACCAGTTACTAAGAGAAATCTTAGGAGAAGCTGGAGGAAAGAAAGACCACATTATATAAACAGAGGGTATCCCCTGTTGACTTTTCAGGAATAATAATGTAATCCATCAAATGAACCTCCCTTTTTTACAACTGAATAACATAACTACACTGAGGGGGAGGAACAGGATAATCAAAGTAACTTTTTTAGAAAAGTATTTTGTGGGGTGCCTGGATGGCTTTGTTGGTTGTGTCCAGCTCTTGATTTTGGCTCAGGTCATAATCTCAGGATGGTGAGATCGAGCTCCTCCTCAGGCTCTGCCTTCAGTGTGAAGCCTGCTTAAGATTCTCTCTCATCCCCTCTTCCCCTCCTCCTCTCCCTGGCTCTCAGAACAAAACAAAAAACCATGGTGTTTTGACTAGATACGCTGTAAGACTAAAGATAAAAAGAACTATATACAAATACTCTAGTTAGTAAATCTACCCTTTCTCATAAGGGTATGGGTTGATATGAAACTACTTTGTGTATAAACTACTTTATGTATATACAGGGATTGCATATATAAGTAAACATATTTTAGATAATGATAGCCAGGTACCTAATTGTTCAATGAAGAGTTTACAGGTAAGGAAAGGAAAAAGACTAGAATGAACTTTCTGGTGTTGAGTTGGAGGTGTCAGAGGTATCAATATTAACTCATGGTTTTATATATGTTATACGTACAGGTAGATAGTTACAGAAATGTAGATGTATGTGTATGCATGGGTTATTTTACATAAATATATTTCCTTGCTCTCTCTTCTGGAAGTGCTTAGAAGTAGTGACATACCTGTAGCAATGAGCATACCTTGTGCTTAGATCTTGGACTCTTTAATTCTTGGAACAAAGAGCTGGGATGGGACAGTAGAAGATGATCTTAGGATATCTTTGGTGCCAGAAAACAAAGTGCTGGAAGAGGGTGGGACATGTCAAAAGGACCTAGGAGCCAACCTGAGAGAGCTTCTAATGACCAAAGCTGGAATCACATAATTACAGTATTGCATTATAAGCAGAATAAAATATCTATGAGTCCATATTGGCAATAATAAATAATGGAATTCCAGTTTTTAAGTGTAAAGCAGTGACTGAAACATAACATCACCATCAGGCAAATTTTATAGTAACAGTTGTCACAGGAACAAATTGATAATGGAAGGTAAAATCAGTGGGTTGAGGGTATGATGAGAAACATATTTGCATGGTCTTAAAGTATTTTCTCGAAAAACCTTATAGTTTCAAAGGGGGAAGCAGTGAATTTGTAGTGGAGAGAAACCATAGCTAACCATCATAACCAAGTTATCAAGGTTAATGTCACAGCAATATGACATTTGCAGTATATACTCCCTGATAATGAGCTAAGAAAAGGAAAACATTTTGTCTGTGGTGTTGCTACCAAAAACTGTGAAGCTTTACTCTAAATATGAGAAGACCTCAGACAAACCCAAATGGAGGGAGATTCTACAAAATACCTGACTAGTATTCTTTAAAATTAGCAAGGTCATTCTAGACAAGAACATACTGAGTAGCTGTTACAGATTGCAGGAGACTTGTCAGCTAAATGCAGTGTGGGAATTAGGTTGGATCCTGAAATAGAAAAAGACATTAGTGAAAAACTGGTAGATTAAGTCTATAGTTAATTGCATCGTACCAGTGTTACTTTCTTGTTTCTGATAAATGGTTACGTAAGTGTTAGCATTAGGAGAAGCTGAATGAAAGGTGTATGTGGACTCTGTTTTTGCAACTTTTCTTTAAAATCATTTCATAATAATGATTTTCGTAAACCTACATTTCAAAAAAAAAAAAAAATCTGCATTTCTACCGAAAGGGGTGTGTGTTGCAGGGGGACAGTGCAAGCCAGAAGACAATGAAGTAATACATTTAAAATTCTGAAGGGGGTGTGCCTGGCTGGCTCTGTCAGTAGGGCATGCAAGACATTGATCTCAGGGTTGTTAAGTTCGAGCTTCATGTTGGGTGTAGAGATTATTTAAAAATAAAATATTAAACAAAAAGTTCAAAGGCAGAAGAAGACTATCAAGTTAGAATTTAATCCTAACAAGACTACCTTTCAAAAATGAAGGCAAAATAAAGATATTTTCCAGGCAAAAGCTGAGAGAATTTCTTGCCGTCAGTCTTGCACTATCAAAAATGTTGAGGGCGGGGGTGCTGCCTGGATGGCTCAGTGAGTTAAGCCTGTGCTCTCTTGTTCAGGTCATGATCTCAGGGTCCTCGGGTCCAGCCCTCCATCTGGCTCTCTGCTTAGCAGGGAGCCTGCTTCCCCTCCTCCCTCTGCCTGCCTCTCTGCCTACTTGTGATATCTCTCTCTGTCAAATCTTAAAAAAAAATTTTTTTTAAGGGCTTCTGGGTGGCTCAGTCATTGAGCATTTGCCTTTGGCTCAATCATGATTGCTGGATCCAGGGATCAGGCCCCGCATGGGGCCCCCTGCTCAACGGGAAGCCTGCTTCTCCCTCTCCCATTCCCCCTGTTTGTGTGTTCTCTCTTTCACTGTGTCTCTGTGTCGAATAAATAAATAAAATCTTTAAAAAATTAAAGGAAGTTATGTAGGCTGAAGAAAGTCATTCTAGGTGGAAACTCAGATATACATAGAGGAATGAAGAGGATAAAAGGTACATGTGGGAAAATATAAAAGACTCTTCTCAGATTTAAATTTATTTCAAAGACAATTGACAAGTAAAATACAGAAGTACAAGTAGAGGTAAGAAAAGTGGGAGTTTACTGCTGTAATGTTCTTATATTAATATGAGAAATGGTATAATGCTGTTTGAAGGTGAATTGTGCTAAATTAAAAGTGTATATTATAAACTCTAGTGTGACCATTAAAAATATATTAGGACTATCTAATTTACTAATTATAGCAAAAGCTCAAGTGGCTGTGTTAACATTAGACAAAGTAGATTTCAGAGCAAAGGATATAGTTCCAGGAATAAAGAGAACTTTTTTGTAATGATAAAGGTATCAGTTTATCATATTTATATGCCTAAAGACAGGGTTTCAAAATACTTGAAGCAGAAATCAACAGAAGTGGAAGAAGTAGAAATCTACAGTTACATAATTGTATATTCAACATTCCTCTGTAGTGATTGATAGAATAAATAGACCTATATTAAAGAAATAGAATCTTTTTTTTTTTTTTAAGATTTTATTTATTTATTTTTCAGACAGAGATCACAAGAAGGCAGAGGCAGGCAGAGAGAGAGGAAGAAGCAGGCTCCCTGCTGAGCAGAGAGGCTGATGCGGGCCTCAATCCCAGGACCCTTGGACCATGACCTGAGCCGAAGGCAGAGTCTTTAACCCACTGAGCCACCTAGGTGCCCCAAAGAAATAGAATCTTAATTTATGTTTTTCTGAAAGAAACTTTAAGGCCCCGATAGCTTCACTGCTGAGTTTTGTCAAATGTTTAAGGAGGAAAATTCTATTTTAGTAAATGGAGGAAGAGGGCACACTTTCATGTCATTTATTGGACCAGCCTTATCCTCTATACTAAAACCAAAGATATCAGGGTGCCTGGGTGGCTCTGTGGGTTAAGCCTCTGCCTTCGACTCAGGTCATGATCTCAGGGTCCTGGAATCTAGCCACACATTAGGCTGTCTGCTCAGCGAGCAGCCTGCTTCCCGCCCCCCCTCTGCCTTCCTCTCTGCCTTCTTGTGATCTCTCTGTCAAATAAATAAATAAAATATTTTTTAAAAACCACACAGATATCTCTAATGGACATTGACATGTCCTTCACTTCATGAACATATACGTAAGAGTCCTTATCTAAATAACTGCAGAGCATTTCTGGGAACTTATAAAAAAGAATAATAAATCGTGACCAACTAGACTTTATTTCCAGAATCCAATGTTGATTTCACATTCAAAATCAATTTTAATTAGCTGACTTAATGGGATAAAGAAGAAAAGTCATAATCATCTTTATAGGTATAGAAAAAGCATTTGGACAGAATGCAACCTTATTTGCATCATGATAGCTCAGCAAACTAGGAATAGAAGGACATTTTCTCAACCTACTAAATGATGTACAGTTAACATGATACTTTAATGGTGAAGCTTTCAGTCTAAGCTTTCTCTTAAGGTTCGAGTACAAAACAACATTTTATTAGAGGTCCTAACTGGTAACAATAAGGCAAGAGAAAGAAAGAAATCAGAGGTTCAAAAGGAAGTTGGTAAAAAAAAAAAGTGCTAAAAAAAGTGCTGTTTATAGACTACCTGATTATGATTACATTCATAGGAAACTCTAAGCACCATCTCCTTCCCCCCAGAAAAGAGCAGCTGGAATTAGGAAGTGACTGTCGTAAAACTGCAGGATACAGGTCCATATACAAAAATAGAGTAGGAAGAGGTTGGTTGGGTGATGGACACTGGGGAGGGTATGTGCTATAGTGAGCGCTATGAAATGTGTAAGCCTGATGATTCACAGACCTGTACCTCTGGGGCAAATAGTATATTATATGTTAATAAAAATAATAAAAAGGAAAACAACAAAAAAATTATATTCTACAGTTAGCAACAAACAATTGGAAAAATGGAACTTTAAAAATATTATTACAATAACATCCTAAAAATGAAATAGGAATAAATTTAACAAAATAATGTGTAAGACCTAGGCACTGAAGACTACAAAATACTGTTGCAAGAACTTAAAGAGGAGCCAAAAAACCCGAGAACTTTATCATCTTCATGGTTTAGAAGGCTTATATCACTACATTCAAACCCCCATCTATGTTTCTTGAACACACCAAGTCTATTACTTCAGATCCTTTGCTCTTAAGTGTTTCCTCTGCCTGCACCACTGTTTTTAGATACTCACTTTGTTTCCAGACCTCCTTGAGGTCTTTGCTCAAATGTCTTTCAGTAAAGCATTCCCTGATTTTTTTTTTTTTTGTATAAAATAGCTCTCTCCCCATCCCTGTTTATAGCATTTGTGGTTACTAACATTTTTTTTTTTTTAAAGATTTTATTTATTTGACAGACAGAGATCACAAATAGGCAGGGAGGCAGGCAGAGAGAAGGGGGAAGCAGGCTCCCTGCTGAGCAGAGAGCCTGATGTGGGGCTTGATCCCAGGACCCTGAGATCATGACCCGAGCTGAAGGCAGAGGCTTTAACCCACTGAGCCACCCAGGCGCCCCTGTGGTTACTAACATTAAAAAATTTTATTTTAGCTCAGTAGGTTAAAACCTCTGCCTTCAGCTCGGGTCATGATCTCAGGGTCCTGGGATTGAGCCCCACATCAGGCTCTCTGCTCAGTGGGGAGCCTGCTTCCCCTTCTTTCTCTGCCTGTCTCTCTGCCCACTTGTAATCTCTGTCAAATAAATAAACAAAATCTTTAAAGAAAAAAAAATTTTATTTTAGGGGCGCCTGGGTGGCTCAGTGGGTTAAGGCCTCTGCCTTTGGCTCAGGTCATGATCCCAGACTCCTCAGTGAGTATGGAGCCTGACATGGGGCTCGATCCCAGGACCCTGGACTCATGATCTGAGCTGAAGGTAGATAGTTAACTAACTGAGCCACCTAGGCATCCCACAAATAAATCTTAAAGCAATTTTTAAAAATTTCATTGTTTGCTCTCTCAGGAGTGTAAATTTCCTGTCAGTAATTTTTTAATTTCCAGGAACTTCTATCTCATGCATTTCAAAAATTAAAATCAGTGAAGTTATATAGCATGCAACAAAATAAAAAATAGATAATTTAATTGGACATCATAAAAATTAAAAGCTTTTGTAACATCAGTGGAATTTAAAGTGAAAAGATAGCCTACAGAATGTAGGAAATAGTTGCAAGTCATATATCTGATGAGGGTCTGGTACCCAAAATATAAAAGAATCCTACAACTCAACAAGAAGCTTGATTAAGAAATGGGCAAAGGGGGTGCCTGGGTGGCTCAGTGGGTTAAAGCCTCTGCCTTTGGCTCAGGTCATGATCTCAGGGTCCTGGGATCGAGCCCCACATCGGGCTCTCTGCTCAGCGGAGAGCCTCCTTCCTCCCCCCTCTCTCTCTGCCTGCCTCTTTGCCTACTTGTGATCTCTGTCTGCCAAATAAAATGAAATCTTTAAAAAAAAAATGGGCAAAGGACTTGAATACATATTTCTTCAAAGAAGGTATACGGATGGCCAGGAAGCAGATGCACTGATGCTCACCATCATTAGTACTTTGGGAAATGCAAATCAAAACCACAGTGAGGTACTTCTTAATACCCAAACACTATGATGACTTAAAATTTAAAAAGAAAAAATAAACATTGGCAAGGATGTAGAAAATTGAACCCTCACGTGTTGCTAGTGGGAATGTAAAATCGTGTGTCTGATGTGGAGAACAGTGGTTCCTCAAGCAGTTAAACATTATGTTAAAAATTTGACCATATAATCTAGCAATTCTATTCTTTGCATTCCCCAAAGAATTGAAAAAACACATGCTCACATAAATACCTGTATGTGTGTATTCATAGCAGTCCTATTCACAAAAGCCAAAAGGTGGAAACATCCCAAATTTTCATCAAGAAAGAAGTGGAGGGGCGCCTGGGTGGCTCAGTGGGTTAAAGCCTCTGCTTTCGGCTCAGGTCATGATCCCAGGGTCCTGGGATTGAGCCCTGCATTGGGCTCTCTGCTCAGCGGGGAGACTGCTTCCTCCTCTCTCTGCCTGCTTCTCTGCCTGCTTGTGATCTCTGACTGTCAAATAAATAAATTTTTAAAAAAGTGTATGTGGCACCTGGGTGGCTAAGTCGGTTGCGTGGCTTTCTTTGGCTTGGGTCATGAGATCAAGTCCTGTGTGGGCTCCCTGTTCAGCGAGGAGTCTGTGTCTCCCTCTGACTTCCCCCCCAACTCCTGCTTGTTCTCTCTCCCTCTCTCTTTTAATAAAAGCTTAAAAAAATAAGCAGATAAACATTGTGTATATACATATTAGGGTATATATACATATAAGTGTATATACATTCATAAAAGAATGAAGTACTGATAAATGCAGTGTGGATAGACCTTGAAAACATGCTGAATAAAAGAAGCTAGAGACAAAAGGTCACATGTTGTGTGCATCTATTTATATAAAATATCCAGAATAGGTATATCTGTAGGACAGAATGCAGACATGTTTCTGGGGAGTCATGGGAGGGGATAATGGAAAGCAACTGCTTTGTGGGTATGGAATTTCCTTTTGAGGTGATGAAAACATTTTGGAACTAGGTAGAGGTGCTGGTAACACAACATTGAGTGTACTGAATTGTTCATTTTTAAATGGTACACCTTATGTGGATTTTCCTCAGTATTAAATAGGTAAATTAAAAAATGGAGTTAAGGGGGGCACTTGGATGGCTCCATTGGTTAAGCGTCCAACCCCTGATTTTGGCCTAGGTCATGATCTCTGATTGTGAGATTGAGCCTCGCATTAGACACCACGCTGGATGTGGAGCCTGCTTAATTAAGATTCTCTCTCCTCCTCTCCCCCAGTCCCTGCACACCCATGTGTTCTTTCTTTCAAAGGTAATAAAAATAAATTTTAAAAATGGAGTTCTGGAACTTAATGTAGGTTAAGGGCCTGTATGGTCTGAAAAAACACATGGAATTAATTTCTGGTTCTGTCACCTGTTAGTTCTCTGACCTTGGGTAGATTAAAGTTTCCTCTCTGGAAAGGGGAACCATCTTGCACTGTTGGTGGGAATGCAAACTGGCACAGCCACTCTGGAGGACAGTATGGAGGTTTCTCAAAACATTAAAAAGAGAACTACACTACAATCCAGCAATTTGCATTACTAGGGATTTACCCAAAGGACACAAAAATACAGATTTGAAGGGGTACCTGCATCCCAATGTTTATGGCAGCATTATTAACAAAGCCAAACTGAGGAGAGAGCGAAATGTCCATCAACTGATGAATGGGTAAAGAAGATGTAGTGTGCGTGTGTGTATAAGTACACACACACAGTGGGATGTTACTCATCAAGAAGAATGAAATCTTGCCATTTGCAATGACGTGGATAGAGCTAGAGTGTATTATGCTAAGTGAAGTAAGAGAAGGACAAACAGTATGATCTCACTCATGTGAAATTTAAGAAAGAAAACAGATGAACATATGGGAAGGGAAAAGCAAAAGAGAGAAACAAACCATAAGAGACTCTTAATGATAGAGAACAAACTGAAGGTTGATGGAGGGAGGGAGGTAGAGGATCGGCCAGATCCGTGATGGGTATTAAACAGAGCAATTGTGATGATCACTGGGTGTTGTATGTAAGTGATGAATCACTGAATTCTACTCCTGAAACCAATATTACACTGTATGTTAACCAAAATTTAAATTAAAAAAAATTTTTTTCCTCTTCTGTAGATAGGCATATTAGTTCTTTTGCAGAGGATATTTTTGAATATTAAATGAGATAGTATATGTGAAGTGCTTAGAACACTTAGTAGTTATCCAGTAAATATTAGTGTTACTGCCTTTTTTTTTTCTCCTGCTATTGGCTTTTATTTTATTTTTCATCTGTAGAATGGAAACAAAAGTATGGGTTAGGATTGTTCTGAGGATTTAGTACATTAATTCACTCAAAGGACTTAAAACAGTGCCAAGCACATAGTACATTCTCGAAGTGTTTAGTAAACTACTACTGTTACGTGAAAGAATCTTTACAGTAAACTTTTGTATTCTCCATTTTCACTTCTGCATCAAGATGGAGAAACTAATGTCTGTATTGAAAAGTGATCTTTTCAAAATTTATGCTGTTATGACAGAGCTAGAGCTAGGATTAGAATCATGTTTCTTAAATTCCAGACAAAACTGCATTCAAGGGATTGTAGGTATAGGATTCTTATTTCCTTTCCTCATGTGGTGAAAACACATTATTTTCACTTACTAAAAATCACAGATATTGGGGCACCTGGGTGGCTCAGTCATTAAGCATCTGCCTTCTGCTCAGCTTGGGTCATGATCCCAGAGTCCTGGGTTAGGCTTCCCTGCTCAGCAGGAGGCCTGCTTCTCCCTCTCCCACTCCCGCTGCTTGTGTTCCCTCTCTCACTGTGTCTCTCTGTCAAATAAATAAAAAAATCTTCTAAAAAATCACAGATATTATTTACTTATGAGTTGTTAAACTTTGGCTGTCTGGAGTTTATTTCTGATTGCATTAAGTACTAAGCGTTGGTGTGTCATCAGAGCTGAACTGCTCTCTGTAGTGGCTAGAAGTTGCAGTTACTCCTCTTGCCACTGGATGGTGCTTCTGCAACATCATTAAGGCAGGTATTTTGGCTGATGTTGTTTCTTATTTTCCTGAGCAGCTGAAAATTGGTAAAAGTTAGATTACAGTAAATTGAAATACTTGTGAGCTGGGTCCCAGGAATCTGTAAAAAACAGAGATTTCCTTTAGAGTGTTTTTACATAAGCAAAACCTAAAAGAGAACCGCTGGTTGGATCAAACGCTATGATTGCTCTAGTCTGTGGTAATTCAGGAAGTGATAGTGTTGCAGGAGAATCTGGTTATTTCTCCTGGCAGAATCTTAAAAGGTGATAGATTTTCCTAGCTTCTCTTGAGCAGTTGAGCTATTGATTTTGCTCTTATTCCAAAATTTTATCAAAAGCTTTTCCACTCTATCGTAACTTTTCCCATACTTAGTTAGATGTGTGTGTTTTGGGGATTGTAGAAAATACATGCTGGTGTGACAAAGGTATTTACTTGGAAAAAGCAGACCACTGCAAAAGTTGTGTTTGAAGGTGACTGTAAGAGGAAGACTGGAGGGAATGAGACTGCAGGGGTGGCTTAGAGCCATGCTAAAATATGATGGTCAAATTGAAGTGTTTAAATAGTGGAGAAAACATACTTGTAAACCCACCTCTTCCTTTGTTAACCCCCTTTTTTTGGTAAAGATTTTATTTATTTATTTGAGTGAGAGAGAGCATGAGAGGGGAGAAGGTCAGAGGGAGAAGCAGACTTGCTGCAGAGCTGGGAGCCCATCTCGGGAGTGGATCCCGGGAGTCCGGGATCATGACCTGAGCCCAAGGCAGTGCTTAACCGACTGCGCCACCCAGGCATCTGTTCATCCAATATTTATTTCTGTTAATGAAATAGACCAGAATTTTCGAAGTCATATAGTATTTCAAGGCCTGTGAGGACAGCAGCAACAACAAGTCTTTGCCCTGTGCCTACTTGCGTGTTTCCTTTTCCAAACACTTTTTGGCCTTTTTCTCTGTTCTTCAACACCATATTCCTTTAGTCATAGCTTTTAACTTAAACCCCAAAAACTTAACTTCGAAAGTTCTCTTTTGTTATGGGAAATGAGAATCATTCACTTGGGTAACACTGGACACTCCTGGTGCCTTTCTTTTCATCTTCTCAAATAGTTACAACACGTTTTTATTAGCTGTTAAACCAAGTGGTGTACTATAATCACTTTTCCTTTCTTGGATCTCTTTCTGTTTTTATCGTAATTACAGTTCCTTTATTGATACATTCACTTAGTGTTCAAGACACTATCCATACTTTATCCCAGACTGCAACAGAATTGCCGGATCCTCTGAATTTCTTTTTCTTTTCTTTTTTAAAATTTTGTTTATTTATTCATGAGAGACACAGAGATAGGCAGAGGCACAAGGAGAAGCAAGCTCTGCGTAGAGCAGCGAGCCCAACTCGGGACTCAATCCCTGGACACCCCTCAATCCCTGGACCTCAACTCCAGGGATTGAGTTCTATGACCTGAACTGAAGGCACATGCTTAACTGACTGAACCACCCAGGTGCTCCTGAATTTCTTTTTTCACACAAATTACATTAATACCATTTTTTCCTCTCCCTCTCTTAGCAGGCATACTTTTTGGAAATTACTTCTCATTTTGTTCTGCCCATTTCTATCTGCTTTCACTTTTGAACTGGTTGCTCTCTAGGCCAGTTTGAACTGCCATTTACCTCACTCTTGGCTGAATTTCTTCTTGTTTTCAGCAAAGCAGTCTCCTGGTAGTTGCCTTAAAAAAAGATGCATGGGAGCAAACTATTTTGAGATTTTTCACGTCTTGAAATGCATTTTACTTAACTTTCATTTGATTTGAGGCTGGATATGGGTTGCAAATCACCTTTTTTTTTTTTTTTTTTAAGATTTGATTTATTTATTTGACAGAGCAAGATCAGGAATGCAAGCAGGGTAAGTTGGAGAGGGAGAAGCAGGCTTCCCGCCGAAGAGGGAGCCGGATTCGGGGCTTGATCCTAGGACTCTAGGATCATGACCTGAGCCAAATGCAAGATGCTTGATGTCTGAGCCTCCCAGGTGCCCCCCCCCCCCCCCGCCCGCCGCCTTCTTTAAAGTAAATTGCTGCACTCAGTATGGGGCTTAAACTCATGTTTGTGAGATTGAGTCTCATACTCTCTACTGGCTGAGGCAGCCAGGTGCCCCAGGTTGAAAAAGACATTTTAAAAGACATTATCTTATTGGGGCACCTGCGTGGCTCAGTCAGTTAGGTGTCTGCCTTCAGCTTGGGTCACGATCCCAGAATCGTGGGATCGAGCCCTGCATCAGTCCTTTGTCTCCCTCTCCTTCCCCTGCTTGTGCTCTCTTGAGGTCTCTCTCTGTCAAATAAAATCTTTTTTTTTTTTTTTTTAAGATTTTACTTATTTATTTGACAGAGAGAAATCACAAGTAGGCAGAGAGGCAGGCAGAGAGAGAAGGGGAAGCAGGCTCCCTACTGAGAGAGAGCCCGATGTGGGGCTCGATCCCCAGCCTGAGCCGAAGGCAGAGACCTTAACCCACTGAGCCACCCAGGCGCCCCAAATAAATAAAATCTTAAAAACAAAAACATTATCTTACTGTATTCTAGTGTTGCTGTTGAAGAGTACAAGTTCAGAGTTGTCACTTTCGATTTTTCATATGACCTAGTTTCTGTAAGCTTTTATAATATTATCTTTATTCCTGGTGTCTTGGAATGTCATGGTGCTACAACTTGGTATAGACCTTATTTTATTCATTATGCCAGGCATTTGGTAAGTTGGTATAAAATAATATTCCTTTGGTTCTGTTAAGTTTTCTTGCACAGTTTTTTTGTTTTTTTGTTTTTACAGTTTTAAATTCTGGTTAGTTAGCACACAGTATAATACTAGTTTCAGGTGTACAATGTAGTGCTTCAACACTTCCATACACCAGGTGCTCATCACAAGTGCACTCCTTACTCCTCATCACCTGTTTAACCCATCTCCCCACCCATTTTCTTTCTGGTAACCATCGGGTAGTTCTCTGTAGTTAAGTTTTGTTTCTTGGTTTGCCGCTGTCTGTCCCTTTGCTCATTTGTTTTGTTTCTTAAATTCCACATATGAGTGGAAGCATATGGTATTTACTTTGTTTGACCAACTTGTTTGGCTTAACATAATAATACTCTCTAGCTCCATCCATGTGGTTGCAAGATTTCATTCTTTTTTATGGCCAAGAAATATTCCAGTGTATGGGTGTCTTTATCTTCTTCTTCTTCTTTTTTTTTTTAAGAATATACTTATTTATAAGAGAGCGTAAGAGTAAGTGGTTGTGAAGGCCAGAGATTGAGGGAGCAGTAGGGCTCAATCCTAGGAACCTGGGATCAGGATCTGAGCCAAAGGAGATGTTTAACCGACTGAGCCATCCAGGTGCTGTCTTTATCTTCTTGTTTTTTTCCTCCCAAAGATTTTACTTATTTATTTGACAGAGAGAGAGAGAGAAAGAGAGAGAGAGACCGTGAGAGAGGGAACACAAGCAGGTGGTGGTGGGGAGAGGGGGAAGCAGGCCTGATTCAAGCCTTGATCCCAGGACCCTGGGATCATGACCTGAGCTGAAGACAGATGCTCAACAACTGACTGGGCCACTTAGGTGCCCTTATCTTCTTTATCCATTCCTGAATCAGTTGGCACTTGGGCTGTTTTCACAATTTGGTTCTTGTAGTTAATGGTGCTGTAAACATTGGGGTGCAGTTTTCGTTTGAATTAGCATTTTTGTATTTTTGGGGTAAATACCTAGAAGTGCAGTTGCTGGATTGTAGGGCAGTTCTTTAACTTTTTGAGGAACCTCCATATTAGGCTGAGTGGCTGCACAGTTTACATTCCCACCCACAGTGTAAGAGGGATCTCCCTTCTCCACATCCTAACCAACACCTGTTGTTTCTTGTGTTACTGATTTTAGCCATTCTGACATGTGTAAAGTGATCATTTCATTATAGTTTCAATTTGTGTTTCCCTGATGGTAGGTATGTTGAGAATCTTTTCATGTGTCTCTTGGCCATCTCTGTATCTTCTTTGAAAAATGTCTGTTCGAGGGACGCCTGGGTGGCTCAGTTGGTTAAGCAGCTGCCTTTGGCTCAGGTCATGATCCCAGCGTCCTGGGATCGAGTCCCACATCGGGCTCTTTGCTCCGCAGGGAGCCTGCTTCTCCCTCCCACTCTGTCTGCCTATGCTCGCTCTCGCTCACTCTCTCTCTCTGACAAATAAATAAATTTAAAAAAATCTTTAAAAAAAAAAAAAAGAAAAATGTCTGTTCGTGTCTTCCGCCCATTTTTAAATTGGATTATTAGTTTTTTGGGGTGTTGAGCTTTAAAAGTTCTTTATTTTATTTTTATTTGTTTTATTTAGGATACTAACCCTTTATCAGATATGTCATTTGCAGATTATCTTCTCCTTTTCTGTAGGTTGCCTTTTAGTTTTATTATTTCTCTTGATATGAGGATTTCTTTTACAGATTTTAAATTATTATTTTCGTGATATCATTCTCTGCCCTTTCTTGAGCTTGTTAGTTAGATGTCAGACTTCCCAGTTTGAAATTTTTTTTTTAGTAGATCTTATTTATTTATTTGACAGACAGAGATCACAAGCAGGCAGAGGCAGGCAGAGAGAGAGGAGGAAACAGGCTCCCTGTGGAGCGGAGTGCCCAATGTGGGGCTCAATCCCAGGACCCCGGGATCATGACCTGAGCCGAAGGCAGAGGCCTTAACCCACTGAGCGACTCAGGCGCCCCCCCCCCCCCCGGTTTGAACTTCTAATGTGTCATATATCACATAAATTCCATTCTTTGTCATTTTGCTATATTTCCTGGGAGATCTCAGTTTTCTCTTACAGTCTTTCTGTTGAATATATTGATCTTCCTCCCCCCCCCCCTTTGTTTTTAGTTTCCAAGAGTTTTCTGATTCAGGTTAATTTTCCTTACTCCCTTTCTCTCTTTTTTCCCCCTGTCTTGTTCTGAGAAGATAAAAGGAGCTGTCTTTTCTCTTTTTCTGCATTGCTCCTGTTTCCTGCAGGTTCTCTTTTTTGGTTCGTTTCAGTTTTGGCATCTCATCAGAACTTTTGTTGTTCATATTTTGGCCTAAGGTTCTAAAAATATGATTGGATACGAAGTGGACAAGTGTGGAACTTGTCAAGTAGTGAGTTTCACCCTAAGGGTGAAATATTTCTGTATCTTTTCTCAGGTACCATTTCACTTTCTCTAGAAAACATCAATTATCTGTTCATTCAAATACTTTTTGAAAGTCTGTTTTTTTTGTTAGGCATAGCTCTAGGTGCTGGGAATTTAAATGAATTAAACATAAATGATCCTACCCTTGTGGATCTTATATTTTGGCATAGGGAGACAGACAATAAATATCAGGGATCAGTAGATATATACAGTATATTTGAAGGATGTTAAAGATGAAGAGTAAAGAGGGAGGGTAGGGATTATTAACAGACAGTGGACATGGGATGTGGGACATGGGGAAATGTTGCCACTTAGAAAAGGATAGTGAGGGGAGGGAGCCATAAGAGGTATTCCAAGTTGGGAGAACAGTTGTATGCAAAGGCCTTGAGGTGGGAATCTTGCGCATGTGTGTGGAACAATAAAGAGGTTGATACTCTTAGCTAGATCAAAGAAAGATATTATGTGAGAATTATGTGGACAGGGTGGAAAATAGGTGGACAGAATGTGTAGGGCCTTATGAACCATTTTAAGAACTTTTGTTTTAATCTATATGAAACATGGATTTGCAGATAGACAATGGTTATCTTAAGTTTGGGGTTCAAGAGAGAGGTCTGGTCTTTGTTATAAAATTTGAGAGTTATCAGTGTATATGGGGAATTTGAAACCATGGAATTAAGGAAAATCACCAAGGGAATGAGTAGAGAGAAAAGTTCACTCCAGTTTTTAGGAAAGTTCAGAGAGATAAGGAGAAACCAGTAATGAAGATTGAAGAATAAATGGCTGAGGTAGACAGTGGGAGTTTTTGTGCAGAAAAGAATAAAGAACTGCTTTAATCACTGCTAATTAGTTTGAGGATAGACAACATTGATTGAGGGAGAAACTCAAGGAGTCTAGGATGGAGGTAGGTGGCTTCAAAAAGCCTAAAATGTAAATTTTCCAGTTGTACCCAGTTTCTGTCTCAAAAGGTGGGAGCTTACAGAGCGTGTCCTAATTTCACCTCTCGTCAGGGAAGTTTTCTGGAATAGTATTGGTTGTCAGGTTTGTCATTAAGATTAATTAACAAATTGTACGCTTAATTGGAATGGTTAGTTTTGTTCAGAATTGGTCTTGACAACTAGGTCACTGTAGGACAGTTTTCTCAGTAATTCCTAGAGAAACAAAACTATGGGTTGTAGATAAAGTCTGAGGTTTATAAATGCCAGGCACAAGACCCTTCTCTCCTTTTAATTTGGGTATGGGGAACTCAACCCAAGCTGAAGATTTTGGTTGGTTAGGGAGCAGACAGAGCTGGGCAATCCACAATACATCTCTTCATGTCTTTGGAAGCTCTGTGTTCTTAGATGAATAAACATTTAGTCTTTTTATGCCTTCTGAATGAATTCATCCTTTTATCATCACGAAATGACTCTCTTGGGTGCCTGGGTGGCTCAGTTAAGTGTCTGCCTTTGGTTTGGGTTATGATTCCAGGGTCCAGAAATCAGGTTCTGCATCGTGCTCCCTCTCCTCTTTCCCCTTTCGAGAGCGTGGGAGCGCGGCCTCTCTCTCTTTCTCACTTGTTCTCGCTCTCAAATAAATAAAATCTTAAAAAAGAAAAGAAAAGAAATAACCCTCTTTATCCCTGGTAGTAGTCTTTTACTTTGCAAGCTAGTAAAGGCTATATATTTTTCCTACTAGGAAACATATTTTTATTTTTTTGCATTAAAATATTAGCTATGCTAGGGGCGACTGGCTGGCTCCGTTAGTGGAGCATGCGACTCTTGATCATGGGGTCATGAGTTCAAGCTCATTGCGTGTGGAACCTACTTTAAAAAAATTTAGATATTGGGCGCCTGGGTGGCTCAGTTGGTTAAGCAACTGCCTTCGGCTCAGGTCACGGTCCTGGGGTCCCGGGATCGAGTCCCGCATCAGGCTTCCAACTCCATGAGGAGTCTGCTTCTCTCTCTGACCTTCTCGCCTCTCATGCTGTCTCTCACTGTCTCTTTCTCTCTCTCAAATAAATAAATAAATAAATCTTAAAAAAATTTTTTAGATATTTTAAAGTTTACCTTTTAATTTCCTAATTGTAAAAACTCTTCCTATATAGCTGTTTCTTCTGCCATGTTGGATCTTCTATTACTCAAGTTTGAAATTGGATAATTTGCTCAGAATGTTCTTACTTAGTGACTAACAAGAGCCAAACAAACACAGATACCCAGATTTTAAAAAGTGTGTTTTTATGTTTACTCCATTTAATTTTAGGAGAGCTAAGTTCAAAGCCATAGATACCATTTACCTTTTTTTTTTCTGTGTTGTAGGAATAGACTTTAAGATCAAAACAGTTGAATTGCAAGGGAAGAAGATCAAGCTACAGATATGGTAAGTGATGCTGATTTACCAACTTTATATAATCGATTGCCAAGTTCCTGAAGGTTTGGCAGTGAACTCTTTGCTTGTCACCTGTTTAGATTCTGTGAGACTCCTTTGTAAAGCCAGCAGTCAGGTCACCTTCTTTCAGTGAAGAGAAAAAATTACGGACATGGAGCTTCTGATGGCATCAGGAGCACCTGATGGCTCGGTTGGTGGAACATGTGACTCTTGGTCTTGGGGTTGTGAGTTCGAGCCCCATGTTGGGTGGAGAGATTACTTCAAAAATAAATAAATAAATATTAGTTCATGAGATATGAGTGTTTTACCTTTTCTGCTTATTCTAAGAACTTGAGCAAGTTATATAACACTGTAAGGCTGTTGTATCTTCATATGTAAAATAAAGATAATACCACTTATCTCAAAAGATTGTTGTTCTAAGGATTACATGAAATAATCTGTATAGAGCCTTTAGCACCATACTTTGCTCACGCTCAGTATCAAAAAGTTGTTTCTTTGAGAGTCTTAAGCTAAAATACTTGTTTCCTTTAATATGTTTATAATTTTTTATGGATTTTTTTTAAAATGAAAATGAAAATGAAAATCTTTCAATTTGTATTCAAGTATGAATCATAGACTTTAAAATTAGAATAGCAGTATTTGATAGTAAATATTAAGTGTTTTACATATATGTATATTAACCTATTAAATACTCAGATATGTTATTCTTGTTTTTTAACAGCCTTGTTGAGGTATAACTGACATAATAACTGTACATATTTCAGGTATACAGTTTGATGAGTTTGACTATGAAACCATCACCACAGTCAAGATAATGAGCATATCCATCCTTGAGGTCTCTGTAATCTCTCCTTCTTTCCTATTCCTGGGTCCCAAGCATCCATTCTGCTTTCTGTCACTGGAGACTAGTTTCCATTTTCTAGTGTCTTCTTTTGTCTTTTTTTCATGTAGTGTCTTCTTTTGTCTTTTTTTCAGGGGAGGGGGTCTGGCTTCTTTCAGTGTAATTGTTTTTGAAAATTCTCACTGATTTCTGTGTGTATCAGTAAGTTCATTAGTTTTTATTGCTGGGTAATATTCCATCGTTAAGATACATCACACCCCAGAGCTCCAGGGTGGCTCAGTGGGTTAAGCTTCTGCCTTCTGCTTAGGTCATGATCCTGGGGTCTTGGGATCAAGCCCCACATCGGGCTCTCTGGTCGGCAGGGAGCCTGCTTTTCCCTCTGCCTCTGCCTCCCTCTCCGCCTACTTGTGATCTCTGTCTGTCAAATAAATAAATAAAATCTTAAAAAAAAAAACAAAAACTCTGACACCTCGGTTATTCACCGTAAATCTTTGCTATAAATCTTTGTGTAAGTGTGTATTTTCCGAAATGGATACATTTTGAAATATCTAAGATCTTCAACATGTAGTTGGTAGAGCCAGGGATGCATTAAATGCTCAGACTGTAGAGTTGAGAGTAACACTGTTAATTATTATACTGCATCCTATAAATAGTACAGTTTGATTGTTGATTTTGCTGCTCTTTCCAGTCCTGTCATTTCTTTATTACTAGTCAGTAATTGTGCTAAATTTGAATTCATTGTTATCTTGGGTTTCACTGTAAAAGGACTTGCCATAGAATGGTTATGAGAATGAGTGGTGCATGTAAAGCACTAAGAGCAGTGTCTGATATGTGATTAATGTTTAATAATAAATCATAACTATTACTATTTGGCTATCTCCCATTAAGAGGCTAGAACCCTAAGAATAATAACCTTTTATTTTAGGTTATGAACAGAGGTGGAAGTTAGCAAACGAGATTGCAGAGGAGAGTTAGAGAATTAGGAGAGAATAATGGGGACACCTGGGTGGCTCAGTAGTTAGGTGTCTGCCTTCAGCTCAGATCACGATCCCAGAGTCCTGGGGGCCCACATCACGCTCCCTGCTCTGTGAGCCGGCTCCTCCCTCTCCCTCTGCCTGCTGTGCTCTCTTTTTCTCTGTCAAGTAAATAAATAAAATCTTAAAAAGAAAAAAATGTGGAGAGAACAATGTCCCAGAATCCAAAGACAGTTTCAAAAAGTTAGGTATTCTCATTGAAAGGGAGCTGCTAATAATAATAATAATTTATATTATTAATATATTGTTATTTTAGAGAGTGCATGTGGGCAGAGGGAGGGAGAATCTTTTTTTCTTTGTTAAGATTATATATATTACATATATATAATGTATATATGTAAAGATTTTATTTATTTACTTGAGAGAGGGAGAGGGAGAAGCAGACCTGCCCACTGAGCAGGGAGCCCAACACAGGGCTTGATCTGCAGGATCCTATGATCATGACCGGACACTTAACCCACAGAACCACCCAGGAACTCTGAGAGAGAGAATCTTAAGCCGGCTCCGTGCCCAGGGCAGAGCCCAACATGGCCTGTAATCTCACAACCCTGGAATTATGACATGAGCTGAAACCAGGAGTTGGGTGCTTGACTGACTGAGCCACCCCGGTGCCAAAGGGAGCTAAGAATTAGATGAGTAGGATATGTTTAACCAGAATGTCATTGAGGTATAATCTTTATAACATCTTCAAAATTTAATGCAAATTTAAATAAAATGTAGACATTTTAAAGTATTTACATTTAATGATTCCCTTTGAAACAAAGTCCACTTGATGATCTTTGGTTTTTCCTTACTTTAACTGGGAAATAACTCAGCAAATGAACTGTACCTCATATTCTGCTTCATTATAATTAAAGCTGATCTCAAGGGAATGGATGTCAATTATTTATTCTGAATTTCAACCAGCACTCCCCCCCTGCCCTTTTTTAGCTCCATTCCTTAATCCAGGGTGGTTGGCCCTACAAGTTAGTCTGTGTTCCAAGCCCCTCTTAGGCTCTGCCATACTGATTGGCTTTTCTCTCAACTGCATTCCCCCTGTGCACACTTTAAACCAATAATGTTCAAGCCTCTTGATGGTAAGAGACAATATTTTACATTGTGACTCCGTGACTCACTATACATGTACATTTATATGTGTGTATTCAACAGAAATAAAAGCGCAAAAAAACTTTTTTTAAGATACATTTTTCTTTATATTAGCATGTAAAACATTTGCCCTACTAAATTTGTCCTGTTCTTCCACAAACTCCCCCTCCTCCCTTTTTAGAGAGGAATAGAGGGACAGAGGGAAGGGGAGAGAGAAAATCTTAAGCAGTCTCCTTGCCCAGTGAGTGAGCAGGACCAGGAGCTTGATCTCACAACGCTGAGATGGTGACCTGAACCAAAATCAAGAGTCACGTACGCTTAACCCACTGAGGTGCCCCATAGACTTTCCCTTTTATTTCTTGTCCTGTGGCTTTAAGTATTTTTTTCTCCCTCTCATTTTAGTTTCTGTAGCTTCTGGAAGTAAACAGTAATAACTAACACTTGTTTTTGAAAAAGGGAGCCTTCCTAGAAGATGTTCTTTTGCAACAGTAAGTCCTCCAGTATGGCCTTCAAGATTAATCTAGAAAAGATTTCTGCTGTACCTATAAATCTCAAGTATAGCACAGAAATGGTAAAACTTCCAATTTAGAATTGTTTGATTTTTAAACATTAATATAACCTCTTTTGGGTAAAAACACTTTAGAAGGAAAATTTCATTTAGTCTAGGTTTTCATATATAAAATTGCTTCTAATTTGAAATACCCATTTTCCTATAAAGATTAGGAATGAGATGTGAAAATTAGTGATTGATAGTTTATATGAGGTTAGCATTGTGCCAGCTGATTTTCTTTCTTTGCTTTTCAAAGTTCGCATGCTTAAAATCCAGGGAGAAGGAAACCATGCAGCTCCCAAGTTAAGACATATAAAACATGCCACAATAATGGAAAATAATGGCTTTTAGCATTGAAAAACCCGTTACTCAAAAAAAAGAAAAACCCGTTACTCATAATCAAAATGCTATCCTTACTCAACATTAGATGTTTTGCTTCCAATTGTTACTAAAGCAGTGATTTTTTTTTTTAAATCTGTCTCTAGTTTGAATGAATATATTCAGATTTTTGTTTCAGCATGAAAAATTCCATTCTGCGATTGGATATTGAAAAGTGTCTGCTAAAGATCTGTGTTACTTTTCTTTACTTGAATGATCTTCATTTCTTGTCTTTTTTCCAAGGGTCTTGTAGGCTATTTGTTGCAGAAGGGTGGAGACAGGTCTCACCCTGGCCAGTGAACATGTGTGTAGGCCGAAAATTAACTCGTTGGGCTGATAGAGAAGCAGCTATGGCTTTTTAAATCCCAGATCTCTAGAAGTTTCCTTCACAGTATCTGTCTACATTTTCCATAGTGTTGTGGGTCCTGCCAGGAAAAAAGCCATAGTGAGTTACTTCAAGTTTGCTTTTTTTTGTGTTTTGTTTTGTTTTTAAGGGAGGGGGTCAGAAATGTTTGTTACTGTTGGCATCTGTATCTTGTACCAGAGCAATTTTTTTTTTTAAGAGATTTTATTTATTTGAGAGAGCAAGAGAGCATAAGCGGGGGTGAATCAGACTCCCCACTGAGCAAGGAACCTGACGTGGGGCTGGATCCCAGGACTCTGGGATCATGACCTGAACCAAAGGTAGCCGCTTAACCACCTGTGCTACCCAGGCACCCCAGCCAGCAGCAACTTTAACATCAGCACAGTCAACCAGAAATCAGTAATGTCACATTGTGGAGGAATTAACCATTTACCTACGTAAGGTGTGAAATTCTTGGGAAGTTATCTTTGATTCTTCCCATTCCCTTGATCCCAGCGTCCTCTTAGGTAATCCCTGTTGATTGAATCTTACCTGTCTAGAATCCATATATAATTTGCTGTCTCCTTTGTTGCCCACCTCCCCCCGCCCCCAGTCAAAGCCACCAGTACCGTTTCTTTGAGCCCTGCAGTAGGTAGGCTCTTAATATCCTAACAGGTCCTTATTTCCCCTTTTGCCTTCTTCCTTTTTGCCTTTTCCCACATAATAGCCAGAGGAATCTTTTTTCAAATATAAATCAAGTATAGATCATGGTTGTCATTCCTTCCCCATTTATAACCATTTGAATTTCTTTGCATTTTAAATTAAAGTCCAAATTCCAAATCCAGATTCCTTACCTGAGTTAACAGAGTGGCCTCAACCTCATCTTGTGGGCTTTTGTGCAGCTGATCTTCTTTTAATTCCATGAACATGGTCTGCTCTTTTCCAATGTGTGACCTCTGTACACGCTCCTTAGACCTCCCTCAAGCACCCCTACCTACCCTCACGCCCAGCAATGGCTAGCTTGAACATTTTGAAGTACCACTTCATTCCAGAAACTTCCTATTTCACCAGAAATAAAATTTGAAAATGTCAGGTTGTGGCTTCTGACCTCCTCTCTCGCCAGTTTTGCTCCAATGATTGTGGCCATTTTCTCTCCCTTGAGCATGCCAAGCATGTTCCCATCTCAGGGCCTTTGTACTTCAGCTGTTACTCTGCTTGGGATGCTTTTCATCAGATCTTTGTCCTGCTGCCTTCTCATTCAGATCTTAATTCCGCATTATCATCTGAGGGAGGCTTTGGACGATTTCAGGTTAAAGCAGCCCAGTCCTTCAGGCACTGTCACATTTATCCTGGTTGATCTTTATCATAGTATTTTTTAGTATCTAAAGTTACTTTAGTATCTAAAGTTACCATATTTGGGGAGTGCCTGGGTGACTCGGTTGAGCGTCCAACTCTTGATTTCTGCTCAGGTCGTGATCTCAAGGTTGTGGGATTGAGCTCCACATAAGGCTCCCTGCTCAAGGGGGTCTGTTTCTCTCTCAGTGCCCCTCCCCCTGCTCACACACATGGTCTTTCTCTCTATCTCTTTTAAATAAATACACTTAAAAAAAATAAAGTTAACCATATATTTTTTTTTAAAGTGCCCATTATTCCTCCCCATCTTAGGTTGGGGATCCTGTCTGTCTGATACATGGTTATTATGACCATCTAGAAAGAACCTGGCAAGTACAGACGCTTAGTAAATATTTGTTGGTTAAATGACCTTGTTTGGTTGATTTCTGTTCATATTTCTTGCCATAAGTATCAGGGACCTCCCTGAACACCCTATCTAGATTGTCTTCCCTTCCCCTTATCCCATTCTTCATCACTCCATACTGTTTCCCTTTTAAGCCTTGATCACAGTTTGGGATTATGTATTTACTTATTTGCTTGTTCCTTTACCCACTGGAATATAAGCTCTACAAGAGTGGGTTTCAGGTTTTTTTTTTTTTTTTTAATGAAGATAAACATAGCTAAATGACATTTTGAACTAGAGAAACTGCATATCTACAAGGAAATCAAGGTCTTGTTAAAATAAAATTCAGTGTGGGGCACCCTGGCTGGCTCAGTTGGTGGAGTGTGACTATTGATCTCCAGGTTATAAGTTCGAGCCCCATGTTGGGTGTAGAGATTACTTTAAAATAAAATCTTTTTTTTTTTTTTTAAGATTATTTATTTATTTGTCAGAGAGAGAGAGCGCGCGCGCGCTCGAGTAAGCACAGGCAGACCCAATGGCAGGCAGAGGCAGAGGGAGAAGCAGGCTCCCTGCTGAGCAAGGAGCCCGATGTGGGACTGGATCCCAAGACCCTGGGATCACGACCTGAGCCAAAGGCAGCCGCTTAACCAGCTGAGCCACCCAGGCATCCCTAAAATAAAATCTTTAAAACAAGACAAAAAACCACCTCAGTGTGAAATTTGACATCCTAATTTATAAAGGAGGAAAAAACTTCATTATGTTAACAAAAACACAAAGGTGCAAAATTTGGGATCTCTACTTTGCAGAGCAGATTGATGCTGTCTCTGGACTGTTCTAGTGCTATCAGTGCCCAGACTAAAAATAACATCATAATAGCAGCCAGAGCACACAGCTTCCTTGACCCTGCACGTGGGACTGACAAGTAAGGAAATAAGATACTTTCGTTCCTAGGAACATATCGCTCCTTTTATAATATGTCAGGGGGCGGGGAGGGAAGAGGATTTCACAAAATTCTCTTTGCTGTGTGTCTATTATTTTATGTAAGGAAAGTTCTTTTGCCACTGGGTTGTAATTTCAGAAACCTTTAATGTAGCCTGAGAAGGAAAAAAAAAAATACAAGAAAGGAAAACCGAGTTGAGTTATTTATACCAACTTTATTACCAGCTTAAAACCAGTATTATGGTGGGACGCTTGGGTGGCTCAGTTGGTTAAGCAGCTGCCTTCGGCTCAGGTCATGATCCCAGCATCCTGGGATCGAGTCCCACATCGGGCTCCTTGCTCCGCAGGGAGCCTGCTTCTCCCTCTGCCTCTGCCTTCCACTCTGTCTGCCTGTGCTAGCTCTCACTCGCTCGCTCTCTCTCTCTGACAAATAAATAAATTCTTTAAAAAAAAAAACCAGTATTATGGTACGTAGAAATACATTGTGAGTATGTACAGTGTTTAATTGCTCTTCAGATACTTAATACCTGGTTTTGTTCATTGGGGTTAACCCTCTGTCTTTAATATGGGGTGTATGTGTGCATGCAAACCTAAAAATAATTTGGGCAGTAAATAAGCAGCTGTGGCTATTTTTAGCCCTGGGCAAAGGATCATCAATTAGCTTAGAGGTACTGAGCAAGAACTTCTGTTTCTGGTTCCAAATAAATGGTTGATGGTCTTAACAATTGGTAGGGGCTGATACAAGTATCTACACAGGACTCAGGAAAAGGGTAATTTGAGATCAAGGAGTCGAGGGAAACAGGTCACCTTGTGGGGTGGAGACAGTCCTGTTGGAAGGTCTTAATGTATGACATGTGTAAATGAAAATAGGATGTGGAAAGACTTTTAAAAACTTAGCAGGAAAAGCATATAAAAAGAAGGAAGGTAGTTGGGTGTAAGAGATTTTGGAAGATGGAGGAGACAGAAAGAACAGATAGAACGTCATGGATCAAAACAGGAATTTAAATCTGAATCTGAATAGTGATTACCTTCCTTTCAGAGAGGCCATTAATCTTTCAGTATCTTTTATTTTGACGTTTCATATCTAACCAGTATTATAAAACCTAAGTGCTGTTGATTTGGTTTTAACTGAGTAGTTTCTTCTGCAGTGTATTCTTTGTTGGTAGAGAATTTAGTCATAGATTTGACACTGAAATGGGGACGTAATTTGCTAATTTTGTAATGTGAATGAATGGGGATAAAGGAAGCATATCTTTTTATTAAAATAAATTCTTTTTAAGATTTTTACTTGTTTGACAGAGAGAGAGAAAGCACAAGCAGGGGGAGCGGCAGGGAGAGGGAGAAGCAGGCTCTCCACAAAGCAGGATGCTGTACTCGATCCCAGAACCCTGGGATCATGACCTGAGCCAAATGCAGAGGCTTAACCATCTAAGCCACCCAGGCGCCCTGAAGAAAACATATCATAGCTAGACAGTGTTGGGGGTGGTTGCACATAGTGAAGTGCTGTGGAAGATCTCTTTAAATTATTATTGCAAATGACAAAAAATGAAGTAGAAGTTTTGTTTGCCTCCTACACTATAATCAAGAGGCATTTCTGTCTTGAGTAGATACATTTCCATCCTGGATTTTAGCTAGGAAACTAACCCCTCTCTAAGGGTATAGAATTATTAGTTGATTTATACTTTTTACCAATTCAGAAAAGAACTAAAGTATTTTACTGTGATGAGGCAAAATTTTTGTTGTTCTTTCATGGATTCATAAATTACACGTGCTTACAAATATCTTGTGACTAAATAAAGACTAATAAAAGATAAAACAAGAATTTGGAATTGAGAATGGAGGATATAAATATACTATCTCTGAAGGACAACTTATGTGCTATGCTTAATTTGTAAAACTTACCTAGAAATTTCTTTGGGGGCCAAGGTACAAAAAGAACCAAGAAGGAAGTCTACCTAAATTGATTACATTATTCTTTTCAGAAATAATGTAAAGAATGGGAGAGAAAATAGATCATAACAAATATAGAATACATTTTCATAAGGCTCATTCTTTTGATTTAAAAAAAAATTATTTATTTGAGTGAGAGAGGGAATACAAGTACGGGGAGCGGGAGAGGAAGAAGCAGGCTTCCCGCTGAGCAGGGAGCCCGATGTGGGGCTTGATCCCAGGACTCTGGAATCATGACCTGAGCCGAAGGCAGAGGCTTAATGACTGAGCCACCCAGGTGCCCCTCTTCTTGTGATTTTCAATAAATTAACCTATTAAAGGTAATGATGATAAAAATTCTGGTCTAAGAATGTAAATAAGTATATAGATAGAAATATGTGTGTGTAGCCTTTAGGCTAACTTATCTTAAGGATACAACCTGGAAGAACTGATAGCATGTCTCTTAGATAGTTTTTCTTTTCTTTTCTTTTTATTAAAGATTTTATTTCTTTATTTGACAGAGAGAAAGACTTCGAGAGAGGAAACACAAGCAGGAAGAGTGGGAGAGGGAGAAGCAGGCTTCCTGCTGAGCAGGGAGCCCAAAGTAGGACTTGATCCCAGGACCGTTTGATCATGACCTGAGCGGAAGGCAGATGCTTAACCACTGAGCCAGGTCCCTTAGATGGTTTTTCCTAAATGACAGTTCTGGGGGCTCCTGGGTGGCTCAGTGGGTTTAAGCCTCTGCCTTCAGCTTTGGTCATGGTCTCAGGGTCCTGGGATCAAGCCCTGCATCAGGCTCCCTGCTCAGCTTCTCCCCAGTCCCCCGACCTGCCTCTCTGCCTACTTGTGATCTCTCTGTCAAATAAATAAATAAAATCTTAAAAAAAAAAAAAGAGAGAGAGAGACGAAAAAAGAAAAAAAAATGACGGTTCTGGTGGCAGTTTTTTGGTATTGTATTACCGCCTAACTCTTCTTCTCCACACCCATTTTCAACAGTAAATAGAGTGATTCTTTTGAAGCCCAGGTTAAGTTACTTCTTTTTGTAAAACCCTTTAGTAGACTTCTCATCTTACTCAGAAGGAAAATTGAAGTCCTGCTGACCTCGTTATTATTCCTCAACCATGGGTCAGGACCTTTACACTAGTTCTTCCCTCTTCTCGGAACATTGTTACTCCCAAGGACTTCCGTATTGCCTTCACCTTCTCACTGAGGCCTTCCCTCACCACTCTGTTTACAATTTTCCTTGTTTGCACAATCCCCTACATCAGCCCCTAGTCTCTTTACTTTTTGTGTTCTTGGTACTTTTCACCCTCTGAAGATACGTAGTTCTAGAAATTACGATTTTGTTGTTGTTGTTTTATCCCTAGTAGGATATAAAACTTCGTTGAGGCAGGAGGTTTTTTGTTTTGGGGTTTTTTTTTTTTTTTCTGTTTACAGCTTTCTCTCTGGTGCCTAGAATAGTGTCTGGCATGTACTGTTGGTTCAATAAATAGTTACAGAATGAATAAATAGGACTCTACATTATTGTAAAGGACAGATCCGTGTACTTTGAGATGAGACGGGCAAGTGACAAGGCTGAAGTTCTCTTACAAAAGTTGAAAAATCCAACCAGATCATCTTTTAACTTGGCTAAATAAAAAAATCATTTTATTTTACATTTATTTGGATATAGGCTTCAGGCAAAGCCAGGGATTTCTTGTGAAACAGCTTTGAGTACAGCTTAAACACCAGCAGGTACTAACTTGAAAGAGCATCTGCAGAGATGGTTTTTGACTTAGGACATCTTGAAAACACAAATTTTGAATCTCAAAATGACATTATTGCATCTTTGCATATTTTTATACTACAGATTGCTTTGAGCTTATTTATAACACACACAAATAAATTATGGAATTTTACTTTAGTTATTTCTTCAAGCTGTGAATGAAGAAGATTCAGAGAGGTTACATACCTTTAAGGTCACCCACCAGGAAGGATTGGAATCTGAGGATAAACTTGGATCTGACTCCAAACCCATGTTCTATATTTTTTCTTGTATAATGCCTAGCACAGTATTTGAATTGATGGACAGATGGATAGAGGGCAGATGTATGAACATGGTGATTGTACACCAGGATTGAATGTAGAGAATATTGATGTATTGGTAGTTCTTTTATTTCTGGCTACTTATATATTTAGGCATAGAATCCTAATTTTTTTTTTTAAGATTTTAAGAATTTTTTTAAAAGATTTTATTTATTTATTTATTTATTTATTTATTTATTTCTCAGAGAGAGAGAGAGAGAGAGCACGCACAAGCAGGCAGAGTGGCAGGCAGAGGCAGAGAGAGAAGCAGGCTCCCTGTTGAGCAAAGAGCCCGATGCCGGACTCTATCCTAGGACCCTGGGATCATGACCTGAGCAGAAGGCAGCAGCTTAACCAACTGAGCCTCCCAGGTGTCCCAGAAGCATTGTTTTTAAAACATGTTTTTAAGGGTCATTTAATGAATTGAAGCTCCTTGCTATATAAAATAATATAGAATCTGCAAGGTAATATTCTGAAATACTGACTTATTAACATTTGAATGCTTATTAGACTTGTAGATAAAATGGGTTCTGCAGTAAACAAGACAGATAGATCTTTGATGGAACTTTAATTTTGGAGGACATGGGAGATAAACAGTAAATAAATCTATAGTAAGTGTTATACAGAGAATTGGGGATATGGAACGGAGAGAGACTGGATGACTATTTAAATTGGGTGGTCAGAGAAGTCTTCATTGTTAAGGTGATGGTTAAAACGTGAGGAGCCAGTCATGTACAGGCAGGCTATGGCAACAGCTAGTGCAGAGGCTGTCAAGTGAAAACAAATTTGCAAATTTGGGGACATTAAAAAAAAAACACATGAATTTAGTTGTCAGGGAAAGGACTGCCTCAAAATTTGGGGGGCTGGAGTAAAGAACAAGTCCTATAGCACTTGTAAACCTCAAGGTAAGGATTTTGGAATTGGTTCTGGTTATAATGAATTGGAAATTTTGTGTTTTTTTTTTTTTTTTAAGCCTAGTAATCTCTGTTTTGTGGTGAGATCTAATTCATACACTGTAATTCAGCCGTTTAAAGTATAAAGCTAGTTCTTTAGTGTATTTACAAGGTATATATATTTACCATCATCATAATTTTTGAACATGTTTACATTCCCAAAAAGAAACTCCATACTCTTTTTTTTTTTGAGACTCTACTCTAGCAACCCCTCCCCGTCCTGACCAAATGCCTTAGCCAGGGCAGCCACTAATATACTTTATGCCTATGTAGATTTTCCTATTCTGGGCATTTCATATAAATGGAATCATACATTATTTGATCTTTTGTGTCTTATTTTTCTCACTTAACATTATCAGGGCTCACCAAGGTTGTAGCAGATATCAGTACTTCATTCTGTTTTATCGCTGAATAATATTCTGTCATATGACAATACCACATTTTATTTATCCATCCATCAGTTGATGGGCATTTAAGTGGTTTCTACTTTTTGGCTATCGTGAATAATGTTGTTATGAGCATTCATGTATGAATCTCTGTATTGGGCATATGTTTTCATTTCTCTTGGTTATATACCAGGAAGTAGAATTGCAGGATCATATGGTAGCTGTATGTTTAACATTTTGAGGAACTGCCAGACTATTTCCACAGTGGCAACATCAGTTTACATTTATACCAACTATGCTTGAAGATTCCAATTTCTCTACATCCTTTATTGTTTGTTTTTTTGCTTATAGCCATCCTAGGGTGTATGAAGTGATTTTGACTTACAGTTCCCTAATGACTAATGATGTTGAGCATCCTTCTCATATTTTCTTCTAAGAGTTTTATAGTTTTGACTCTTATATTCTGGCCTTAGATCTGTTTTGAATTAATTTTTATTTATTTCTGCGGTGTGAGGGTAGGGGTCCAACTTCATCATTTGCATGGAGATAACCAGTTGTTTTAGCACTGTTTGTTAGAAAAAACCTTAATCTTTCCCCATTGAAGCTATTGGAAGGTTTAAGCAGAAGACGTTATGATCAGGCACATATTTAAAGAAGAACACTCTGGCTACTGTGTAGAGAATGTCATTTCCTATATATATGAATGTTAGAATGCCAGCCAAAGTTACTGAAAATGACCAGTCAGTGCCATAGAACTAAGAGCAGAAACATGTGGTTTCAGAAAATCCATGAGAATAAAATGTTTCAAGAAGAGAAAGTGGTCAATTTTATGGCATCCTGATGAATGATTAAAATATATAAAAAGGAACTAAATCCTGGATTTAGCTATCAGAAGTTATTGGAGACCCTTTGAAGAAGAGCAGTCTTGGTAGAATAGTAGTAGCAGTAGTCAGATTAGAATTGGTTGAGAAATGAATTTGGGAAGACAGAAATTAGAGAACTCTTTAAAGAAGTTTGCTGGGGAGATTTTATTGTAGATACAGACAAGGTGGTTTTAAACTTTATATTGAGGGTTGCTTGAGTAGCTCAGCTGGTTAGACATCTGACTCTTGATCTCAGCTCGGGTCTTGATCTGAGGAGTTCAAGCCCCACATTGGACTCCACAGTGGGCATGGAGCCTACATAAAAACAGCAACAACAACTTATATGCAAAGGCTACATAGCTTAAAAAAAACTGATAAAAATATGTGGGAGGAAGCTCTCTGGTTTTAAGACTTTATTTAGCTATAGTAATCAACACAGTATGGTTTTGGGAGAGACATAGACACATAGATCATTGGAACAGAAAGAAAAACCCAGAATTAGATTGGGTTATGGTTGATTAATTTTTATCAAAGGTGCAAAAGCAACTCCACGAAGAAAGGGTATTTCTTCAACATTTTCAACAAATGATGCTAGAGTAGTTGGACTTCCATAAGTAAAAACATGAACCTCTCAAAATTCACACCCTGTACAAAAATTAACTCAGAATGTATTATCAGTTCATTTGTTCATTCATTCATCCTTTATTTTTTAAAGATTTTATTTATTTATTTGACAGAGAGAAAGCACAAGCAGGGGTAGTGGCAGGCAGAGGGAGAGGGAGAAGCAGGCTTCTAGCTGAGCAGGGAGCCTGGTGTGGGGCTCGATCCCAGAACCCTGGGATCATGACCTGAGCCAGAGGCAGATGGTTGACCAATTGAGTCACCCAGGTGCCCTGTATCATCAGTTTAAATATAAAATGTAAAATCAGGGGCGCCTGGGTGGCTCAGTGGGTTAAAGCCTCTGCCTTCGGCTCAGGTCATGATCCCAGGGTTCTGGGATCGAGCCCCGCATCAGGCTCTCTGCTCAGCAGGGAGCCTGCTTCCTCCTCTCTCGGCCTGCCTTTCTGCCTACTTGTGATCTCTGTCTGTCAAATAAATAAATAAAATCTTTTAAAAAAATAAAATAAAATGTAAAATCATAGACTTTCAGAAGAAAATATAGAAAATAGGACCTCAGACTAGGTGAAGAGTTCTTAGATACAACGCTAGAACTGTGATCCATAAAAGATTCTTGAAAAAATCACTAGATTGGATTTCAGTATTTAAAACTCTTACTCTGCAAAAGACCCTGTTAAGAGAATTAAAAAACTAGGTACAAAACTCTCAACATACAGAGTGTTTTTAAAAAAAAAAAAAGACGGCAACCAATCCAGTTAGAAAATGGACAGAAGACAAGAGCTGCCATTTCACCAGAGAGGATATGTGAATGGCAGATGATGATATGAAAAAATATTCATCATCATTAGCCTTAGAGAAATACAAATTTAAATGATGATGAGGTATCACTACATGCCTTATTTATTAGATTAAAATAAAAAATAGTGACAACACCAAATGCTAATGAATGCAGAGAAAACAAATCTGTTACATTGCTAGTTGGAATGTAAAGTGGTACAGCAGCTCTAGAAAAGTTGCCTTGTTTCTTTCTTTTTTTTTTTTAATAAACATATATTTTTATCCCGAGGGGTACAGGTCTGTGAATTGCCAGGTTTACACACTTCACAGCACTCACCAAAGCACATACCCTCCCCAATGTCCATAATCCCACCCCCTTCTCCCAACCTCCCTCCCCCCAGCAACCCTCAGTTTGTTTTGTGAGATTAAGAGTCACTTATGGTTTGTCTCCCTCCCAATCCCATCTTGTTTCATTGATTCTTTTTCTACCCACTTAAGCCCCCATGTTGCATCACCACTTCCTCCTATCAGGGAGATCATATGATAGTTGTCTTTCTCTGCTTGATTTATTTCGCTAAGCATGATACGCTCTAGTTCCATCCATGTTGTCGCAAATGGCAAGATTTCATTTCTTTTGATGGCTGCACAGTATTCCATTGTGTATATATACCACATCTTCTTGATCCATTCATCTGTTGATGGACATCTAGGTTCTTTCCATAGTTTGGCTATTGTGAACGTTGCTGCTATAAACATTCGGGTGCAAGTGCCCCTTTGGATCACTACATTTGTATCTTTAGGGTAAATACCCAGTAGTACAATTGCTGGGTCATAGGGCAGTTCTATTTTCAACATTTTGAGGAACCTCCATGTTGTTTTCCAGAGTGGTTGCACCAGCTTGCATTCCCATGCCTGGTTTCTTATAAATGTAAACATACCATGTGGGTCAGCAGTAAGATTCCTGGGTATTCATCCAGAAGAAATGAAAACTTAGGTACACACAGGAACTTGTACATAAATATTCATAGCAACTTTATTTGTGATGGCCAAAAACTGGAAACAATCCAGTCTCTTTCCACAGGTGAGTGAATAAACAGATTGTGGTATGTCCATACAATGGAATACTATTCAGCAATAAAATGGAACAGACTAGTATTAGGTGCAGCAACTTTGATGGATCTCAGGAAGTCATGGTGAAAGAAGTGAAAGATGACCATTTCAAAAGGTTGTATAGAATATAACATGATTCCATTATATAGCATTCTGAAAATGGCAAAATCATAGATGTGGAGAACAGATTATTGACCAGGGTATAGGGACTAAAGAAGATGAGTTTTCTATCGTGTTTGTGGTGGTTATTATACAGGCCAGTACATCTGATAAAATTGCAGAGAACTACATACATGTGTGCGTGTGTACCCACAAACACATACAAATGTACGTTTAAAAAAAAAAGTAGACTTTAAATAAGTTCCTCGATTGTACCAATGTAAATTTCCTGGTTTTGCTTTTGTAAGATGGTGTAAGATGTTACCATTGGGGAGAACTGGGTGAAGGATACAAAGACTTTGTACTATTTTTGTAGCTTCCTGTGAGGCTATAATTATTTTAAAATAAAGTTTTAAAAAAGAAAGCTTGCTGGGGAGGTGAACATAGAAATGGGATGTTAGTTGGAGGGGTATAGTGTTGAGAATGGGATTTTTTTGTTTTAATTTTGCTCTTTTAGAATAGGGGATACTAAAACATGTATGTATCCTGATGAGAATGATTCATAAAAGGACGAAATTAGTGATGCAAACAAGGGGGAAATTACAGGAGCAAAATCTCTATCTTAGATCTTTGGCATGAAGAAATTAAAAAAATACTATTTACATATTTCCATCTTGTTACCTAAAAATGAGGTTATCTTTACAACATTTTGTAAGTGATCCTAAAGGTAAATGTAGCTGTACTATGGCTTAATCCTTTAATGTTCTAAACATTCCGCAGACTTTTGTGATATGTTATAGAACATGATCACTGAATAAAATGAATTTTAAGAGTTTTTATCACACTTGCTGGTGTTCATTCTAAAATAACTGCCAAGACTTTTCTGTGTCATTTTTCTGTGGTTTTCCCTTCCAGATTTTCACCCACTATAGGTAGTCATGAATTTCCTTTGACTAAAAAAAGTTACACACACATATATATATTCTTATGAATAAACTATAATTATTTACCATTTAAGAATTAAATGGGTGATGGTACTGTTTTGCTTTGTAGTGTATAGTGGATTTAATGTTAATCTTACCAAACCATTTGACTGTTTTGCCCTTCATTTATCTAGAATGTCGTAATATCAAAATGCTCAATATAAATTATTGCTGTTTATTTCAGGGATACGGCAGGCCAGGAACGATTTCATACCATCACAACCTCCTACTACAGAGGAGCAATGGGTATCATGCTAGTATATGACATCACCAATGGTAAAAGTTTTGAAAACATCAGCAAATGGCTTAGAAACATAGATGAGGTAAGACTAGAAATTGTATAAACTCTTTATAAAGACACATTTTTGAGTTTAGTTAAGAATAATTCTAAAGGATGTTTAGGGTATAATGTACTATCATTATTACTGTGTTATTTCTACTTCTTAAAGGTTAATGTTAATCTGCCTTTCTCTTAAATATGTGGGTAAGTCTATCTAGAACCCCATCCAAGGCAATTACTAACTTACCCAAAAACTTTATACATCCATCTTTTAAAGATGGCCCCATGTAGAAGCTACTAGTGGTTTTACACACCTCTCTGTAAACAAATTCTTTCTCAATGAATTTTTATTGAATGAATAAATTACTAAATTTTTCAGTAGTAATTTAAAACAACAGAAACGTTATATTACTTCTAGAAATTTTGAAAGATACAGAGTAGTAATGTGGTAAAAACCTAACGAAAATAGTGTTGTATCATTGCCTGAGAAGATGTCAGTTTTTATAAGGTAAAATATATGTGTCAAAGCCAGTCTTTTTCTGTTCTGCAGTATAGGTGGCTTCTTGTTGAAATTATTTTTCATGTCTTATTGCAGCCTTCTGGGCATTGATTTCCTTAAGACTAACTAACTCCTTAAAGCACTTTTGGCTAGAAGACCAAGTATTAGATGCAAGATAATGATATCTCAGTGGTAGCAGTCTTGACAGCTTATTACTGACTTTTCCGTCACTGCAATAAATCTTCAAAGAGAAGCCTGTTAATATCTAATAATCAGTTAATAATATACAGATTTTTTTAAACAAGGCGCCATTTTGGATTTCCTTAGCCTTTATTTTATGATTCAGCTAAGTAGCACATGTAGTAGGAGCAATTGATAGACTGTGCATTGTTGTTTCAACAACAGCAGTTTTCCAAATTCTCTGACATGTACTGGATGTCCTACAATTCAGTCCTATTCTGATGCTAACTGCCCAACCTTAGTGTCAGACTCTCCCAAGTTGAAGGACTGCCCTTCCTTCAGATGTTAAGTCCTGGTTCCCTTCAGTTACCTTCACTTCTCTCTGACTTCGCTACAAATTTGAGGGGGTCCCAGGGCCCCCAGGACTTTCAGGTTCAGTTGTTGGCTGTAATGACTCCTAGAACTCAGGAAAGTGTTTTATTTACATTTATAATTTTATTATAAAGGATGCAGGAACAGCTAAATGGAAGAGATGTACAGGGAAGGTATGGGGGTTGGGGAACACAGAACTTCCATGCCATCTCTAGACATAATCACCCTCTGGGCATTTTGATATGTTCACCAACCTGGAAGAGGTCCCCTAACTTCATTGTTTCGGAGTTTTGATTCAGGTTTTACTGCATATGTATGGTTAGTTAAATCATTGGCCTCTGGTGATTTAACTTCATCTCTAGCCCTCTTTACCTCATGGGAGGTAGGGGAGTGGCTGAAAGTTCCAAATCTTTTTTTATTTTTTATTTGAGGTGGGGTAGAGAAAGAGAGTGAGCAAGAGATCACAAGCAGGGGTAGGAGAAGCAGACTCCCCTCTGAGCAGGAAGCCTGACGTTGGGCTTGATCCCAGGACCTGGAGATCATGACTTGAGCCAAAGGCAGATCCTTAACAATCTGAGCCACCCAGGTGCCCCTTGAAAGTTTCAATTCTTTAATCACATGTTTGGATTTTCTAGTGACTGATTTCCATTGTGAAACTCTATAGGCCACCACTCTGCCCAAGTTCTTCATTAGCATAAACTTAGGTAGGTAGAAAGGGCTCTGTTACAAACAACAAAAGACAGTCTTTCACTCAGGAAATTAGGAGTACTGTGCCAGGGCACCAAGGCCAAATTCGTTCTTTATTTCTGTTACAGCCTTATGCACGTCATAGGTGGGTGGCTTTAGTTTCCCAACATGAGAATTAAGATACATAAAACTCAGCCACTAAAAAGAAAATATGTGGGGTGCCTGGGTGGCTCAGTGGGTTAAGCCTTTGACTCAGGTCATGATCTTGGTCCTGGGATCAAGCCCCACGTCTGACCTTTTCTCAGCAGGGGGGAGCCTGCTTCCCTCACGCCTCTCTGCCTGCCTCTCTGCCTACTTGTGATCTGTCAAATAAATAAATAAAATCTTAAAAAAAAAAAAAGAAAGAAAATGTGTTTTTCTGGCATACAAGAGATTGGTGTTGCCTAATTTTCACTTTGTTTTTGAAGTTAAAGCTTGAACAAAATGAAAAAAAGCCAAATTAATCCAGCAACATTTTAAAAGGATTATATATTGTTGATCAAGAGGAATTTACCTAGGAATGCAAGGGTAGTTCAATATAAAATCAATCAGTGTAATACACCATCTTTTAATGTTTTTTTTTTTTTTTTTTTAGATTTTATTTATTTATTTGAGAGAGGGAGAATGACCCAAGTGGGGAAGGGGAGAGGGAGAGGGGAGAAGCAGACTCCTTGCTGGGTGGGGAGCTTGAGTCGGGGCTGGATCCCAGGCTGCTGAGATCCAACCAGAGTGAAAGGCAGACACTTAACCAACTGAGCCATCCAGGCATCCCTGTAATACATGGTTTTTTTTAATTGAATATTTTATGTATTAATTTGACAGAGAGTGTGTACATAAGCACAAGCAGGCAAAGGAAGAGGGAGAAGCAGACTTCCTGCTGAGCAGGGAGCCCGACTTGGGGCTCCATCCCAGGACGCTGGGATCGTGACCTGAGCTGAAGGCAGACACTTAACCAACTGAGCCGCCCCAGGCACCCTGTGTAATACACCATCTTGATAAAAGATAGAAACTGTATGATCTTGCCATCAGACACAGGAAAAATTTTGACAAACCCAACACCCTTTCAAACTAGAAATAGAACATCCTTAGCCTAGCAAAGGACATCTGTGAAAATCCTACAGCTAACAAGCATACCTGTCTCTGTGATCAAGAAAATGAGAAGTATGCCATTACTGTTCAGAATTTTAGTAGAAGTTCTAGCCAGGGCATTTAGGCAAAGAAAAGGAGGAAACCCAGATTGAGAGGGAAAACTGTATTTGTAAATAATGAGATTTTGTATATAGAAAATCCTAAGGAGTGGTTCCTGGGTGGCTTGGTTGATTAAACATCTGCCTATGGTTTAGGTCAAGATCATGGGGTCCTAGGATCAAGCCCCACATTGGGTGGCTTCCAGCTTGGCGGGAGCCTGCTTTCCTCTGCCCGACCCCCTGCTTGTGCTCTTTGCCACACCCCTCAATAAAATCTTTCTTTTAAGATCTTATTTATTTATTAGCACAAGTAGGGGGAGTAGCATGCAGAGAGAGAAGGAGAAGCACATTCCCCACTGAGTAGGGACCCCAATCTGGGGCTTAATCCCAGGACTCTGGGATCATGACCTGAGCTGAAGACAGATGCTTAACTGACTAAGCCACCCAGGCACCCCGTCAAAGAAATAAAATCTTAAAAAAAAATAGAGAGAGAGAGAGAGAAAAAAAAATCTAAGGAACATACACACACACACAAAAAAAAACTGTTAGAACTGGTGAACAAGTTCAGTAAACTTGGAGGATACAAGATCAATACACATAAATCACTTGTATTTCTTTTTTTTTTTTTTAATATTTTTTTATTTATTTATTTGACAGACAGATCACAAGTAGGCAGAGAGGCAGGCAGAGAGAGAGGAGGAAAGGAAGCAGGCTCCCCACTGAGCAGAGAGCCCGATGCGGGGCTCGATCCCAGGACCCTGGGATCATGACCTGAGCCGAAGGCAGAGGCTTTAACCCACTGAGCCACCCAGGCACCCCAATCACTTGTATTTCTATACACTAGCAGCAAATAATCAAAAAATGAAATTAAGAAAAAGTTCCAGGGGCGCCTGGGTGGCTCAGTCGTTAAGCAGCTGCCTTCAGCTCAAGTCATGATCCCAGTATCCTGGGATCGAGCCCTGCATCAGGCTCCTTGCTCAGCGGGAAGCCTGCTTCTCCCTCTCCCACTCCCCCTCCTTGTATTCTTTCTCTTGCTGTCTCTCTGTCAAATAAACAATTTCTTTTTTAAAATTGTGTGTGTGTGTGTGTGTGTGTATATATATTTTCCATTTGCAGTAGCATCAAAAAGAAGAAAAACTAGTTATGAAAAATTTAGCCAAAGATATTCAGAACTTACATACTAATAACCACAAAATGTCAAAAGACATTAAAGATCAATGTAATTGAAAAGACATCCCATGTTTATTAATTGAAGTTTTCATATTTTTAAAATGGCAGCATTAGCCAAAGTGATCTGCAGTTTCAGTGTAATCCTATTAAAATCCCAGCTGCTGGCTTGGGGCTTGTGGGGGAGGTGAGGGCGTGGCTGGGAGAAATTGACAGGCTGATCTTAAAATTCATATGGAGGTGCAGGCATGGGACCCAGAATAGTCAAACAGATTTTGATATGAGGAATGACTTTTAAGCTGAGATCTGAAGAAATGAGTGAGTAAAAGATACTCAGAAAAGGATAGGGCTAGTGGAAAGAATGTAATCGATTCAAATCTAAGACAAATCTCAAAGTACTTTGTTCTCTAGAGAATTTAACTACCTTGGCTTAGAGACATTCAGGGAAAGGAGTGTTGGGCCAAAGATGGATGATTTTTCTTATTCCAGGGGTTGGTTGTCTTTTCACTCTGATGGTGACCTTTGACACATAAAAGTTTTTTAATTTTGATGAAGTATAATTTGCCTTTTTTTCTTTTGTTGCCTGTACTTTTTGGTATCATATCCAAGATACCATTGCCAAATTGGATGTCATAAAATTTTTCTCCTGTATTTTCTGAGTTTTTTAGTTTTAAGTCTTATATTTAGGCTTTTTATCCATTTTGAGTTCATTTTTTTATATGGTGGTAAGTTAAGAGTCCAGCTTCATTCTTTCCCATGTTAAAATCTGGTATGCCCAATACCACTTTTATTTATTTATTTATTTAAAGATTTTTACTTATTTGACAGTTTGATATAGAGAGAGTGCAAGTAGACAGAGCAGTAAGCAGTAAGCTCTCCACTGCGCTGGGAGCCTGATGTGAGGCTGGATCCCAGGATCCTGGGATCATGACCTGAGCCAAAGGCAGCCGCTTAACCCACTGAGCCACCCAGGCACCCCCAGCACCCATTTTTTGAAAAGACTAGTCTTTCCTCCATTGAATGGACTTGGCCCTCTTGTTGAAAATCATTTGATCATACATGCAAGGGATTATTTCTTGGCTCTGTATGCGGTGTATTCATGTATATGTCTTTATGCCAGTAGCACACTGTTTTGATTATTGCAGCTTTGTAGTAAGTTTTGAAATCAGGAAATAAGTATGAATCTTTTAACTTTGTACTTCTTTTTCAAGATCGTTTTTTACTGTTCAGGGTCCCTCAAAGCTATAAATGAATTTTAGGGAGGGATTTTTCTATTTGTGCAGATGATGTTGTTAGGATTTCAGTGGGGCAAACATTTATTTTTAACTAATTATTCTGCATGGGATCTTCCTGTGCCCTAGCAGTATAGCCTCTTGAGATTTTAAGAGCTCTGTAGAATTTTTTTTTTTTTTTTAAACTCTAGAATTTTTGATTCAGGCTTCTGTAGGGTAATACTCATGATCTGAACTCATGGTCCAGCTTGGATTTCGATTATGCCTAAGAGATTGCTGTTTCAGGTCTTTTGCCCGTATCTTCCAGTTTTGATGAGAATATCTAGAAACTAGACAGCCTCGTGTTGGGGTAAGATAATATTTGACAGTGTTATGTCTTAGGAATTGTGTTTTTTTTCCTAAGTAATTTGCGAGTTTGTATAAGCTTTTTGCATGGGGTGATTTCAGGGTGATGGTATAAAACTTCCAGATTATAAAAATAACACTGAAAATTGAGAATAATAAAGCCATTTTTAGAGAATATTAAGCTATAAGTCATGATAAAATGTCAATTAAATCTCCCTTCCATTGTAGCATGCCAATGAAGATGTGGAAAGAATGTTACTAGGAAACAAATGTGATATGGATGATAAAAGAGTTGTACCTAAAGGAAAAGGAGAACAGGTAAAAGCTATGAATGAAACTAATACACTGTCCTTTCTTTGTGAAGATGGCATGACATTTGATTGTTAGTAGTGGTAATGAATGTGCTGAGCTCTTCACATTGTTTTAGAAGTGCTGTGGGAAACAAGTTATCATGTGAGTGAGTTTTTTCAGTGCCTATCTAACAGGTGTAGGAGAATCAGACCTTTGGTAGTAGTACCTTTAGCTGTATTTAAACTACAAAGAGGAAAAATAACAAATCAGTGATCCCCAGTTTTGTAATTTAAGACTTTAAGCACCTCACTTAGAGTATTTGACATAAACTCCTGAAGTGAGGAGAGGATTCTTTTATTATTACTTTTGTTTGCTTATTTATTTTTGAAAGAACTTGACCATTTGAATTGTGACCCATTGAAGTACTTTGCTTTATATAACCTAGTAGGGACTGTGCCTTTAGAATAATATTATTTCCTCCAGGATGCTAAAGTCAACAATTGGCACCCTGTGCTTGATAATTTTATGATGACATTTTGCTTCTATTTTAGATTGCAAGGGAGCATGGTATTAGATTTTTTGAGACTAGTGCAAAAGCGAATATAAACATCGAAAAGGCTTTCCTCACATTAGCTGAAGATATCCTTCGAAAGGTAAGATCCAATGTGCCCAGTGTCACAATTCTTTTTTGAAGTACTGGATTAACATATAAAAATTAGATTTGGGTGGTATTATTCCTAAATGTTTACTCATCACCAGTATCTCACCCTCCTAAAGTGGAGTAGGGACTTGGGGAAGCAGTGAGCCATTAGAAATCTGGAACATCTGGTCAGTGGTAACACTGTCCTGAGCTCCCACACAGGTCCCCACACAGGTCCCCAGTTGCATTCTCCTTTTTTTCAGCTTTTTGTCGGGTCTCTGCTCTTGTGGCTCTTCTGTTTACTTTTGGACTCACTTCTCTTAGACATTCTTTGTATTTCCATAGATAATTTCTTAAAATTTAAGATAATAGTTACTGCTACAGAATCACTTTCTTCTATCTATGTAGTCATTTCTCAGATATGCCAGTAAAGAACCTGTCTATATTATATAGTGAATAAATGCAATAAATCCATCCCTATTTTTCATTTAGCCAATCATTTCACTCTGTGATATTTTAAAAATTGCTAAAATATGGTCCCAGGGAATTCATTTTACTTCAGGGTTAGTTTTCTGAATTTAACTTGGGAATCCCCATACTTACCTATATGAGTTGCTTGTAGCAAAATTGGGAATTGATTTTCGTAGTTCTCCTCAAATGAGTAGATATAATATCCAGATTTGGTTCTAAATCCTGAGTTGTCCACTCAGTCGATGGTATCTTTAAATGCACATAAAAACAGAAAAAATCTGACACAACTCCTAATGGAGAAGCAGTTATTGTATAGGAGAAAATTATTTGCTTCTGGCAACCTTTCTATTTTTATAATTGAAATAACAGTATTTTTTCAAAAACCAGTCCCCAAATTAAAAAATACATGTATCTGTAAAATATACGCTGTAATAGAGATGGTATCTCAAATATAAATCTAGTGATATTTCAGAGAAATCAAACTTCATTTTTTATAGTGAAATGTAGTCATCCGCTAACTCTAAGTGTGTGTTCAAACCAGAAAAAAGTCATCAGTTATACTGCTATTCACAGTGACTACAAAAGTTGTACCCTTCCATGTCTGCCAGCATCCCGGTATCTATAATATATTGAGTAATAAAAAGCAAGTTAGGATGTAATACGTGTAGTCTGATCTTCTTTTTTAAATTATGTATGGTACCAAACACACGTGTATTAACATGTGCACACATGTGTTTGGTTATGTCCAGCAAATAAAGATCTGGAAGGATCTATGTCAAATGTAAATAGTGAGTATTCCAAGTGGGTGACGGAGGTAAGGAGGAGACATAGAACGGAATTACTCAGTGACTCTGACATTTATATAGTTTTGTTTAGAAAACTTAGCGTATCTTTTTAGTTAAAAAAGAAAAAAACGTAAAAATTTTAAAATATTCTTCACAGTATGTAAAGGTAAAACCCCTTGGAAAGTCTTGAGGAATTTTTATATTTTTATATTTGAAAATATTCCTGTGAAAAATAAAAATCGAAGCATAGAAAAGTAAAGTACTAGATGGACAAGGAAAAACGTTCATATTTTTAATTAAATGAAGGGAATAACAAGAATAGAAAAATGCTCTTTTAATTAATGGAATACTTTGTATTTCAGAGTTTGGTAGGTCACAGTGAAAGATTATTCCAGTACCCACAGAATTTACCACAACACTTGTTGAAATCCCCTTGTCTCTTGTGTTTTTTCTCTTTCTGGATTTTTTTGTTTTCTCCGTTGTTTTTGATTTTTTTTTCTGTCCACACTGTATCCCTTGATTTTTTTTCACTAATCTTGGCATTTAAAAAAAAGGATGCTTATATAGTCTTAAAATTTGCTTCCAGATATGACAGATCTTCCTTGTTACCATATTAAAGGTTAAAAAGTACGCATTCACTGATAAAGATCTCAGTCTGGTCTGCGTCTTCCCCATGTAGGCATGCCCCAATGTGGGATCCCATTTTTTTCTCAATACACATACATAAACTTTTTGATGTGGTAAAATTAGAAGTTAAACAGCAAACAGTGGGAAATACAGGAGTGTTTCCTGACCAGCAGCTTCCTGTGCCATGATTTCTCTCCTGACTTAGTAAAAGAAAATTTAACTTTAGAATGAAAGCAATTCAAAACATTTTTAACTTAATTATTTGAATAGGTAATTCATTCTCATGGTTCAAACCTTTAAAATAGAGAGAGTGCAAGTGCAGAGAAGTTTCCCACCACATTCCCCCAACTCCTCATTCATTCCCCACAGGTAACCAGTGTAATTAACTAAGCTCTTAATTTTTAATATACAAGTAAATATAAATATATATTTTTATTCCCACCAACTTCTTTAAAAACAGATAAGGCAACTTGCTGTACTCTGTTTGTAAAGTAAAATAATTCCACTTTTTAAATAATTGAATGCTACTCCTATGAGTAGATGTGTCATAATTAAACCCTTTTTCTCAGTGAGGAACATGCAGGTGAGTTTTAGCCTTATGATCTCATAAATTGCACTGCAGTGAATAATCTTATATTTAAATCATTTTGCAATCATAGGATTATGTGCAAATATATGAAGGACAGATTCCTAGAAGTGGCCAAAGAGCATGTATGTACATTTTTATTCTGATACATCTTGCCACATGCTGGCATGAGGGTTTTACCCATTTACATTCCTACTAGCAGTGGATGAGAATGTCTGTTTCCTCACACTCTGGCCACGTAATTGATTCTAAGACTTTCAGATCTTTCCCAACCTGACAGGTTAAAAAAAAAAAGTAGATTTAATTTGCAGCTCTTTAAAAATGGTGAGCATTTTTAAAGATAGTTTTAAGAACCACTTTTGTATTTTCTTTTCTGTAAACTTGTTTTATTCCTTTGCTTATTTTTTTAGTTATTGGCCCTTTTCTTATTCTTAGCTATGGCTTATATTTATATTGAAATAAACTTGATTAATACTTTGGCTTTAAAATGTTTTACTTTGCATGGGAGAATTCATTTTTTCAGAGAGTCTCTTTCAAGGATCTAAGTTAAATTGTAGAAGGATAGACAGTGAGGTGTTAAGGAATATAGTGACCTCCCTGGTTACAAGTACCCTTTTCTTTTTTTTTTTTTTTCCCCTCAACATCCATGTACTTTGAACTGACCCACACCTAGAAGTTACCAGAGGAGGACTGTTTCCTGGTAACCATATTCTTTTGCTGTGGGATAGATGCTGAGGGGCTCTTTCTCTTCTGTTATTTTTCTCAAGATCTGCAGTAGGAATAAAGTTGGTTGCTCAGGAAAACCCAAAGTTTTTTTAATGCAAAACTTACAGTGTTAACATGCAGTAAGGAAAAGAATCCCATCAGGCAGTGCGGGAAGGTAGGTGAGCTCAAAGTGCAAGTTGAAATTTCACCCATATGAGTTAAGTAGGACTTCTCTTGAGCTATGTGAGTTTCTAAAATATTTTAAGTTGTTCCCCCCTGGGTTACCTTAACTTTATCTTGTTTCATTGAGAGAATACATTCCCAGTTACATCTTAGCTTTTAAAATTTTATTTTTGGTGACCCACTGTTAACACAACAGCCTGGATGAATTTCACAGATTGATACTGAGTAAAGGGAATAATACATAAAAGAAGACATAAAACATGGTTCCATGTATTTGAAGGTCAAGAAGAGAAAAAGAAACTACTCTCTGGTGACCAAAATGAGAGTACTATTTACCTTTAGGAGGGTAGTACTGGCTGGAAAGGGACACAGGGGAGCCTCCCAGGGTATTATGTTCTATGTTTGATCTGATAGTTTCACTTTATATACTCTAAATCCATCAAGCACAATTAAGATTTGTATACTTCACTGAATGTAAGTGGTTTAAAAAAAAAAAAAAAAGTTCCTTTCCTATATACCATATGGGTTATCCATTGAAAATAGTATATTCTTTTGATTTTAAAAGTAATATTTAGGTTACTGGGGAAATACAGGATTGTTCATAGAAAAAAATAAAATCACTCGTAAACCCACCATCTAAGGGTTTTCTGCTGTTAACATTTGGTGTCTCTCCTTTTGATTTTTTTTTCTATATCCATTTTTACCATGAATTACACAATTTACATTGTGCCCTACCCTTTTTCTTCCACTTAATGTTGGCATATCACTGTTGAGCTTGCCTTTTTAAATCTGTGACAGAGCGTTACAAACTTCAGTCTCAGAAGGCAAGTAACTAGACAGAAAGGGCAGTTTCACTTCTCTGGGGTTAGACTTGACCTGACATTGGTTTTATACAGATACCTTTTGATAATGCTTTTTAAGTACTAGATACTAGACCCCTGGGGGTCAGGGCTAAGTGATAGCAAGGGAGAGCAGAAAAGATACTGGAAGCTTTATTCAAGGGATGCCTAGAGGCCTCTAGACATTTCACAGCTTGGAGTCAGCAGGCAAAATGTAGATGGAAAACAAAGCTTCCAGATCTTTACTTTGCATGGGAGAGAGAACCTACCTGTGTGACTGGAGTTACTTTTTGTTGCCTTTATGAGAATATTTCTGCTGAATCTTGATTTCGCCATAGCAGTGCTTTTCATGGGTTGCTTTCCTTGTGTGTTTGTTCCAGACCCCTGTAAAAGAGCCCAACAGTGAAAATGTAGATATCAGCAGTGGAGGCGGCGTGACAGGCTGGAAGAGCAAATGTTGCTGAGCGTCCTCCCGTCAGTTGCCATCCACCGCCCTGTTTCTCCTCTTGCTGCAAAATAAACCACTCTGTCCATTTTTAACTCTAAACAGATATTTTTGTTCCTCATCTTAACTCTCCAGTCCCCCCGTTTCATTTGTTCTTTCATCCGTGACTGCTTGCTGACTTTATAATTTTCTTCAAACAAGAAAATGTATAGAAAAATCATGTCTGTGACTTCATTTTTAAATGTACTTGCTCAGCTCACCACTGCATTTCAGTTGTATTATAGTCCAGTTCTTCTTATCAACATTAAAACCTATAGCAATCATTTCAACTTTATTCTGCAAATTGTATAAGAATAAAAGTTAGAATTAACAATTTTATTTTGTACAACAGTGGAATTTTCTGTCCTGGATAATGTGCTTGAGTCCCTATAATCTATAGACATGTGATAGCAAAAGAAACAAAAGCCAGGAAAACACTCATTTTCGCCTTGAATATGTAAATGGGATTAATTTTGTCCTGTGCCTTATGTGGAAAGGAATTTCTTTGGTTTTTTCCTTTGTTTGTTTGTTTGTTTTGGTGGAAGCATGTGCAGGAGACATACATATCATCCAGACATAAACCATTAAAATGTTTGTGGTTTGCTTGGCTGTAATTTTCAAAGTAGTTACTTGAGGACAAAGGGTAATGCAGAAATGATAGCTTTGGTTTGCTGAGTCTTAATTTTAAGTGGCCTTGATATTTAAAACTATTCCTGCCACCAGTTCTTCTCTTGGGCCACTTTTTCCTTGTGTCTCTCTGCCTGCATGCTGCTTTCTTTGCTTCTCCCTCCCCCACCACCCAATGGTATGAGTTATTTAAAAACGAAAGGGGCAAACTAGTAGGTTTTTCAAGTTTAACATAAAGTACTGACTTAACTCGCTAAGTAAACTGAAAGATAAATTCTAACTGCCTCCTACTATCAAACGTCTTCCCCTCATTTTCTCTCTCTCCTCAAACTTCGGCCCCAGATTCCTCCATTCGCTCTTTTACTTCATGCTCTTCTCCTTCCCTCTTTGTTCCCTTTCTATCCACTGAGTTTATGAAATGGAAGAGTTAATTGCATGCACTAGTGTTTGGAGGGTGTTGTGGTTTGTCTTTCTAATTAGGTGTATAGCCTGTTCACTTTCCTAGAATAAATCTCGTAACCGAAATTTGAGTAGTCTCCATTCTGGCAACTCCTCTAGCAGCTTGGTAGCCCAGTAAAGGTTTGGTTGTTTTTGATTTTGGTTTTGTTTTAAATGGTGGGAAGGAGGAGTAAAATTTATTAACATGTTTGCCAAATATACTGAGATTTGGCCTTTGAAGAACACTTTTTCAGTGTTAGGTTGTCTTTACCTTAAGATTAGAAATACTTTAGAATATTATTAATTTTAAGTCCTGACTTCACATCCCTTTGGAAAATGTGTATTACCATGGATTTGGGAAAAGGACAACAAAAGGCTTTTCGTGTACAGATAAGATCTCCAGCTGTCTCTAACCTTGTCCTTTTTTTCACTTCATTTTCCTAGTTTTGCTTCATGGCTTATCATCAGGATAGGGTAAGTTAAGTTTGCTACGCTGCTAGCATCCTAAGATGATACCTTTGTTGAAATAATTGTGAATAGCATGATTCATTTCTCACAGAGGCTGAGTTTAGGACAGCAGCTTCCATTGAAAAGTCTCTGTGTGTCGTGGATAGCATTTTAATGCCCTCTTGGCTCACATTAACAGCATAGGGACGTATCTGCTGTAAACATCCATGAATTTTTCAGATAGTGCCCTGAAAATTTTATATGCCTCACTGGTTGTTGTTCTTAGGTTTTTCCTTCACTTGACTTTATCATTGTTTACTAGTAAAAGCAGCATTGCCAAATAATCCCTAATTTTCCACTAAAAATAATAATGAAATGATGTTAAGCTTCTTGAAAAGTTATAGGTTAAACCTACTATTGTTAGATTAATTTTAATGTACGTGTTGCTTTCCTCCGTCTGGAATGTGGCAATAGCTTTTTTATTTTTAACCCTCTTTAATCCTTATTCAATTCAGTGACTTAAGGTTTGAGAGCTAAACACTGGGATTTTTGGGTAAAAAAAAAAGACTGACAGTTTTGTTTGCATAATTATAATCGGCATTGTACATAGAAAGGATATGGCTACCTTTTGTTAAATCTGCACTTTCTAAATATCAAAAAAAAAGGGAAATGGAGTATAAATCAATTTTTGTATAACCTGTTTGAAACATGAGTTTTATTTGCTTAATATTAGGGCTTTGCCCCTTTTTCTGTAAGTCTCTTGGGATCCTGTGTAGAAGCTGTTCTCATTAAACACCAAACAGTTAAGTCCATTCTCTGGTACTAGCTACAAATTCGGTTTCATATTCTACTTAACAATTTAAATAAACTGAAATATTTCTAGATGGTCTACTTCTGTTCATATAAAAACAAAACTTGATTTCCAACTGTGTGGCTTGGTTTTCATTTATTTATGGAGTTGAAGATGGAGGATCACCTCTGAAGACCATGCAAAATAGCAAGCTGGACATTAGAGGAGCAGAAATAGAAGGGAAGTAACTTTCTCAGCATAGGGGAAACAGAAAGCAGTGTCAAGAACTATCTTTGGTAAGAAACTATATAAAAAATGGAAATCTAAGCAGAATCATCTGGGTGTCAAAAGAGACACCAGTCAGTCATTCCCCAGCCCACAATGCTAGAATGTGCCAAAGGCCAGCTGCTCTGAACACAGCTGATGACCCTGGGGCCCCAAGGCAGGCTCCCAGCCCGGAGGTGAATGCTTGTTTTAGCAGTGACCATCCGCTTATCTGAAAAAAGTATTTCCAGATTTGTTTGTTTTTTTTGTCTTTTTTTGGAAAGATTTTATTTATTTGCGAGAGATTGAAAGAGAGCATGAATGGGGAGCAGAGGGAGAACCAGACTCCCCCCCCCCCCGCCCGCCCTGAGCAGGGAGCCCGATTAGGGGCTCGATTCCAGGACCCCCCTGGATCATGACCTGAGCCTAAGGCAGAGGCTTAACCTACTGAGCCACCCCTTTGCCCCAAAAGCTTTGTTTTATATAAAGAAACTTCATATATAAAGTTTTATATTAAAACAGCTTTGTTTTATATAAAGAAAAGCTTAATCCCATGTGAGGACATTATTAGTCAATAGAGATAAAAATTTTTTAAAGCTTTTATTTATTTGACAGGGAACACAAGCAGGGGGAGTGAGCGAGGGAGAAGCAGGCCTCCTGCTGAGCAGGGAGCTTGATGTGGGGCTCAGTCCCGGACTCTGGACTCTGAGCTGAAGGCAGACGCTTAATGACTGAGCCACCCAGGCACCCCTAAAGATAAATATTTGTTGACAAGGTTATCTCTGCGGAAAGGAGAATGTGGAAGTTTTCTCATCCTGCAGTGTTGATAGCAATCACCTGGAGTGCTTTTACTGCTTCCCCATTCACTCTCCCAACTTTTACTGTTTTGTGTGTCTAGGGCGAGGCCCATGATTCTCATTTTGTGACTGGTATAGGAAAATAGAACATGATCTCTGCCCTTAAATCTGCGATCTAGTTTAGAAAGCAAAACCAGTCATTAGCTAAGCGTATGTAAGAGCCAACAAGGTGCGCCTGGCTGGCTGGGTCAGTAGAACATGTAGCTCTTGATCCCAGGATCCTGAGTTTAAGCCCTGCGTTGGGCATAGAGCTTACTCTTTAAAAAAAAATCAACTAGATGTGATTCAGATTTTAAGTACTGTATTAATAGTTAAGAGCAAGTTCAGTTGATGGGAGTAGTTGGGTTGGCTTTTTGAGGGAATAGGAACATGAACTGATTCTTAGGTAAATAGATTGGCTAATGCTAATGGGTAGGGGAAGAAGTGAAACCAGCTTTGCTTATGTGAGAAACCAGAAGTCCAGCTGAACGATGATGGGCAGTGGGGGAATCCTGTTGAGCCCTCCAGAGTAATGAGAGCAGTGTGTGTGAGGAAACCAGTTCTAAATGTGTTGGAAGAGGAAGAACTGGAAGGTTCTGGAATCACATAGGAAGTTAGTAGGTTAATTGAGATTTTAATAGGACCAGGCTAAAATGATGGCAAAGGGCAATGCAGGGTTTAAGTTCAAGCATGTGAAAGGGAAAGAATACTTTTTGCTTACTAGGGAGCCCACCAGGTACTTGGGACACTTTTCTATGTTCTTTGGGTTATGTACCCAATGACCTGGTGAGACGGTGTAGAAAATACCGTTTATTTACAAAATAAACAGTGTCAGATTAAGTACTTTGGCTAAGGTTGCACATCCCATTGGTGCTGGAGTTAGATTTTGAAACCAAGCCTGAAGCCAGTGCTCATTGTTTTTACCTTCACCTTACCACAGTTTTTCAGAATAGGGTCTTAAGGTTTGGTTAAAAATATTTTAATGAAGGTAATATGGGCTCTGTGCCAGCGCTAACAGGAAGAATTCTAGAGTGTAGTCTTACCTAGTTAATGTAACTAATGAGCCTGACCTTGGTCACTTCTAACAGAGTCATGCCCTTGAAAGTACTTATACCATTTAACTACTGTTTTTAGTTTAGACCCATATTTCACCCCTACCACCCTGCCAATTTATGTTTCCTCCTACTCCAAACCATCTTTGGGCTGAAAGTAAACAGACAGTTGCTTTTTACATTTCTCTTAATTGACTTTCTAAGACTTTAAGGGGCACCTGTGTTGTTAATTAATCACTACCACGAGTAATGGTGGAAGAACTCAAAATACAGGGGAGGGGAAAGAAGGCAGAGTTTATGCCAAATTCTTAGGTGGATTTGAGATTGTTTGTAATAAATGACTAGCAGAGTATAACTTGGTACAAGACTTAAGAGTACTCTAGGGGGATTGAGGGCTTCAGGCTTTTCCGGGACACTGAATTTGGGTCTGGGATTTCCAGCACTGAAATAAAGAAGTATAGTCCTGTTGCATCTTCAAGAGAGTGGTTGCTAAGAATAAATCTAGCACAAAATTCAGAAATTTCTACCATTAAGGTTTATTGGCCTCCAAAGTGAAGATGTCTCCAATGCAAGTTCATAAAACGCATAAATTTGCTTGTCCTTTTGCTCTATCATTTTTGTGAATTTCCATAAAACAAAAGTACATTGAAAGTCCATGGTGGCATTTCTGCAGGGAGCTGAAGTAATGAAGTGTAGACTTACAGCTTTCTGGTAAGAGGACTTGTTATAGATAGTTTTATTTGCTTCTTCAAGAAAGGGTAATTACCATTCTCATTTGATTCTGAAATGATCGCAGCTCATCATTTGACTGGAGCTAGAGCGTAGTCAGTCTAAGATTGAGCTCTCTCCTGTGAGTGCTTGAAGCGCAGGGTTGTAGAGGTAAGTGGAAAAGGTCCATTTACTTGAGTCCAGATGTGCCGGGGCAGAATGGATATCGCTTTGAAAATGATCGGACTCAGCGGAGAGGCTCTGCACCCGGGCCTCTTCTGAAGTGCTTGGAATATTCCACCAAAGCCTCCTAAGTGTCATGTCGGCAATTACAGAAGCCATGGGTCTGGCAAGTTTTGAAGACGGATGCCACACTGGACTGCGGGGAGAGCAAGGCACTGACTTGGCCCAGCCAGCGCTCTGGGAAAACCCAGTCCGGTCTGAAGGCCTCCAGGCTGTGCTCTTTTCTGTGGTGCCTCCCACACCCCTGCGGCCTCGAGAACACCCAAGCATGGGCAAGGCACACATCCCATCCGTCTTCAACACAGGCCCCTTACGTGTTACCTTAGAAATAAATGTTTGAAGAGAATGATGTGAAAAATAAATTCCTAGGATTGGGATCACTTTTCCAGTTTCAACTCCAGGTCACTCATGTGGGAGGTGATATTACTATTTTTGTTTTTAATCACCAAACTTTGAGACCTCAACCGATGATGAGTTTCCCTTGTGGTCACCTAGTACTGTTCAGTTTTCTCCATTATGGCCTGTCTTGCCCTTGACATTCCCACTGCTCTCATTTTGATACTTGGTCTTCTCTTGTAGACCACAGCATTACTTTCCTAACTCGCCACCTAGTGTTGCTGTCCCCCTCATATCCCTTGTCCCTCTTGGACACATCAGAAGGTTCGTCTTCTGAACACTCACTGTCCTGCTTGAGAACGTCCAGCGGCCCCGTTGCCTACAGCAAGGATGTATCCTGCTTTGATCATGGTTTGTCACCATCCAAGCTTCCAGGGAAATAAAAACAATGAGTTGACCTAGTGCAACAGTTGGGGACCTTCTCCAGGCCCCAGTCCGTGGTACAGCCTTAACTGTCACCCAAAGTGCCACACAGATTGACTTAGCTATTTGTAGGCCTCAAAACAGTTCAGGCAACAAATTGTCTCTACCATCCCTTGGCTTAATACCCTTCTGTGCAGTTCTTAGCTGCAAATGGTAAAAACCAACTTGGCCTTATTTAAACAGTAAAGGACATTTCTTCAAAGGATGTTAAAGTTGCATTTTTATTTTATTTTTTTAAAAAAGATTTTATTTATTTATTTGGCAGACAGAGATCACAAGTAGGCAGAGAGGCAGGCAGAGAGAGGAAAGGAAGCAGGCTCTCTGCTGAGCAGAGAGCCCGATGTGGGGCCCAATTCCAGGACCTTGGGATCATGACCTGAGCCGAAGGCAGAGGCCTTAACCCACTGAGCCACCCAGGCACCCCTAAAGTTGCATTTTTATACGAAGGTGGTGGCAGTGACCTGATTCTTCATTTTCCACAAATCCCTTCATAAAAACACAGCAAGTAAGATGGGAAAACCCATGAACAGTGTATACAGCAAAAGTATTTTATAAGGTACTCCACAAATACAAGCAGGTTGGGGCAAACTTCTGACAGAAACAGGAGCTGCCTCATAACGTCTGTGAAGAAGAAAGCCTAGGGAAGAAACGGGGCATCTGGAAGAAACACCAAAATAACCAGCAAGTACTCGAAAACACTGCAAGCCAGTATTAGAGCAGTGGCTGACACAGGGGTTTGCACAATCCAACAGCAAGTGAGTGCAGAGGTCTACTAGGAACTCGGAAGACTGCAACAGTCTGAGCCCTAAGAAGTTCCCTTTTCCCACTAAAAGAAACCAGAGCTTTGTGAAGAAATGTCAAGAGTCCATGTGTGTCACATCAGACAGAGAAGTTCCGGAAATCTAAGGATGTGTCAGTAGGGTTGGGAGCCAACTTGAAGAGACCCAATCTGGCCAGAGAGCGTTTATAAACCTATGGGTCCGTAATGATGGAATGTGCACGTGCAGGCACACACACTCCTCATCTGTCACTGTCGGAAGTCGCTTGGGCAACAGCTCTCTTACCCACCACACCCTCCCTGGTAAGTAAAAGAATCCAGAACTTAGCTTCCTGGTCACTGGTTGACTGAAGAGTAGAGGGGGCCAGAAGAAGCCACTAGGGCATAAAAATGATTTGGAACTGAAGGTTTCTGAATTTCGAAATCCCTTATCTGCTTAAGAGCTTAGCTTCCTGAATGAACTCACTTGTCCCTGAGAAGCAACTCTGAGCTCTTGGAGAGATTTGTACCACACCCAAACACAGAGCCACAGGCCTCTTTTACCTCCCGGCCTCCCGGAGGTCCATTTATCCTGCCAAAAAGTCATGTAAGTGCCCTTTCTTCCTCTCCCTGCGTAAGAAGTGCTTCTCTGCTCTTCTCTGAGAAGGCATATAAGCCCTAAAATAGACATGCAATCTTCTGTGACCGCGCAGATATAGTGGATAAAAATCTGCTTTTCTCCCACTAATCTGTCTTTTGTCAGTCTAATTTGCAAGCTTCGGAACACGGCACCTAGGAGGATAGAGAAAGTTTTTCTTCCCAATAAATAGTAAACAAAGTGCAGTGTGTCTGTAGAAGTATCCCACCAAAGAAAGAAGAAATGATAGAATATCACTGTTTTGTAGTTGCTAATGAAGTAATGGGTTTAGAAATAGTCAATGACTAACATCACAAAGGGAGATCCAACAAAATGGAGACAGCCAAACGTCTGCGGACCTCTGACCACTGACAATACTCCCCACAACGAGGCCGTGCCAAAAAAAGTCTCAAACATCAGTCAGATCAAAGTTTCGGTCTAGATCCAACTACCAATTTATAGGAAATCTGAGGACAGAGGAACATCATGAACTAACTACATCAGTCAGCAAACTCCAGCCTGGTAAATGTGACAGGACAACTGAGCCAGTCTCTTCAATTAAATTTCAGTGGAGGGAGAGTGAGAGATTACAAATGAATCAAAGACTGAAAAAAAAAAAAAAAAAGGCAAAACTAAACTACAGTGTATTTTGGGAACTACAGAGAATATAAAGAAAATTAAGGAAATGATTAAAAGTCATAATAGGGATATTCTTAGCAGGGAGGGAGGAGTTATAAATGGTAGGGCATTGGGCTCCTGGGTGGCTCAGTTGGGTAAGTGTCCCACTCTTGGTTTCTGCTGAGGTCATGGGATCGAGCCCTGCATCTGGCTCCAGGCTCAGCACAGAGCCTGCTTCAAGATTTTGTCTCAGATCCTGCCTTTGGCTCTCTCTGGTCATGATCTCAGGGTTCTGGGATCTCGTCCCAGAACTGGGGCTTCTTGCTCAGCCGGGAGCCTGCTTCTCCCTCTGCCTACTGCTTCGCTCTGCTCATGCTCTGACAAATAAATAAAATCTTAAAAAAAAAAAAAAAAAAAAAAGATTGTCTCTTGTTCTCTCTGTCCTTCCTCCCCTAAATAAATAAATAAATAATAAATAAATAATAAAATCTTTTAAGTGGTAAAGGGCACATGGAGGGATATTCAGGGATAGCAAAATCTGGCGCGGATGTTTACAAGGGGGTTTGCCTTATAACAATTAATTCATCTGCACATTGGTGTTAGGGGTTTTACAGGGTGTATTATCTTTAATCATAAAGGACTCTGTGTGGGTTTCATATTACATTGGGTAGCTCACAACCTCTAGGACCAAAGGACGAGTTTCAGAGGCTGTGCGGTCAAGACCACTGTTCAAATCAGGCTTAGCAGAATTGGTCTACTGAGGCCGGACGGCTCCTGCGGCTGAACGTTGTGCCCCAGCCATGGTCTCTGCCGCCTCTGAGAACAGTGTGGCTGCCACCGATGCCAAACTCCTTGCCAAGGTCGGAACCGCGCAGCCCCGGCTTCTTTCAGTAGCTTTTGCTGCGATGTCTAAGATGGTTCAGTTGGTTGGTGACGCCCAGAGCGCATGCCCGTGCCCCAGAGGTGGGGGAATGGTCAGTGACCCATTGAGAGAGTCTTGCGTGCCGCTTCCATAGCGTGGGGTGGGCTCTGATTCTCGGCGGGGGCTTCAGGTGCTGGGTGGGGTGACACATGTTCCCACGCCGGTGATGTTCGAACCTTACCGCGCATCAGAATCACCGGGGAAGCGCTTTAAAAATACCAACACCAGGGGCGCCTGGGTGGCTCAGTGGGTTAAAGCCTCTGCCTTTGGCTCAGGTCATGATCCCAGGGTCCTGGGATCAAGCCCCGCATCGGGCTCTCTGCTCAGCGGGTAGCCTGCTTCCTCCTCTCTCTCTGCATGCCTCTTTGCCTACTTGTGTTTGCTACTACTGTCTGTCCAATGGATAAATAAAATCTTAAAAAAACCAAAAACAACAACAAAAAAAACCCAACGCCAAGGTTGCACCCAGCCCGATTAACGCACTATGGGCTGAGACTGGAGTGTGAGCGGTTTTTTGTTGATGAACCAGTGCCTACACCCTTGAGCTGGTTCCGATGAGCCACAGCGGAGTCACCTTGGAGCTTGTTAGAAACGCAGAGTCTCGGCACCCACGGACGGCCCTCCTGAATCAGAATCTGCCTTTTAACCGAAGCCCCAGGCGATGCTTAGTGCGCAAGTCCCAGCTTGAGGAGGGCTGAGTCCGACTCCAACTCCAAGGCCAGCCCCAGGCTCCCCAGCAAGGGCATTCCCCACCGCCGAGAGCACTTTTGACCGACGTCTCCACCGGGCGTAACTGCCGACTTCCTTGGTTGCCAGTAGTTGTCTTCTGAAGGCTCATGTCCTTCCCAGGGTGTACACTCTGGAGGGCAGGGACCCTCGTGCCCTTTGTGTTTCCACGGCACTAAGTGCGCTGCTGCCCACGCGGCAAGCGTCCGGGACACGCGCGCGGTAAGTGACGCGGTGACTTCCCTTCTGTTTCTTTCGCTCCACTCCCTGAGCCGGAGCTGCGCTGGCCTCCTGGTGCCCCCTGCCGCCTTCATGCACGCGCAGGTGCATTACAATTTGAAGGCAACTTTGAATATGATTTTTAAAAGAATAAGAATTTTAAAATTCAAGCCTAGGGCCTGTTCCGGATACAGGACAAATGGGTTGAATCCTGTGACTCTCAATTCCCTTTTCTCTAGAAGCGGGGCTAGAAAGCACTCCGAGCCTCAGTTCAGCGTAAATACCTACGTCGCTCTTTCCCCTCTGCGGGATTAACCAAGATCGAACACTTTTAACTCTTCCGGGTTGGCCCGGTAGCTGGGGGAAATCTATAAATTAAATATGGAGTCACTGGGCCACCTTGTGACCATTTCTGAGAACTGCATGTCTTCATTGGGTCACAAGAAACTTCCTAGAGCCCGTCAGTCTGGAGATCCCATCCTGTAGGATTTTTTTTTTTTTTTTTAAGATTTTTATTTATTTGAGAGAAAGATCACAGGTAGGCGGAGCAGCAGGCAGAGAGGGGGAAGCAGGTTCTCCGCTGAGCAGAGAGCCTGATTAGAGGCTGGATTTCAGGACCCCGAGATCATGACCTGAGGGGAAGGCAGAGGCTTAACCCACTGAGCCACCCAGGCGCCCCATCCTATAGGATTTCTGGTAAGCAGAGCCACGCAAAATTAAGTGGGAGATACAGGCTTCCAGTTACAAGACGGTAAGTCTTGGGAATAAAAGGCAGAGCTTAGGGCATATAGTCAACAACATTGTCATAGTGCTGCATGGTGACAGATGGGAGCTACGGCACCTGCGGTGAGCATAGCATAACGTATAGATTTCCAGAATCACCATGTTGTACTTCTGAAACTAATGTAACATTTTGTGTCAACTATACTATAAAATGTTCAAAGGCAGGCAATCTGTGAGAATTAAAAGATTTATTAATGCAAATACTGAACCTAAGTCTTCTAAAAACGGGAGATGGGCAACAGCTGGAGGGGAATCTCCTAGAGTGGAAGTTACAAGCTCACCGTTTTCCAAGAGGAGCGCCGATAAGAAGTGAGCAGGTTTGCCCTGAATCCAAGAGTTCCAGGATGTAGGGCCACCAGGTACCACTGAGATGGCAGGTGTGAGACAGTAGACAAACGTGGGACCAGTAGGAAGTCTCTGTAAGAGATCCTGGGTGCCCCGGGTGTACCTGATCATCTCTCGTAGCCAGGAGGTACTGCCACCCCTCCTGAAGGTTTAGGAGCTGCAGAAATGGAACAAGAGGGGCTCCACACTCAACGGCACCAGGCAGCTGGAGGGAAAGGTGGGGTGAGGCACGGGGTCCACAGCAGCGGGTTCAGTGAACGGCCGCTTCTTGAATGATGGGTTTCCTCAGATTCTCTCCGCCTTCTCCCCTCCCTTCCCCCGGTTTTTGACCTCCAGACGTAGGGACCCAGGCAGAAGATTAGGAAGGTCTCTGGAAAACCTGGCTCAAGAGAAAAGAGCGACCAACCGTGTCCCTTGGAGGTACACCAACTAAAAGTTCAGCTCCCTGTGGATGGTGCCGTGCTGAAGGTTTCTAGTCACCAAGTCAGACGCACACGTGTCAAGTTTCCAAATCTACCTAAAACCTCTGTGAAATCAAACAGGAGAAACGTAGACAGTAAAAAAGCACATACGTGATACCCAGACTGTTCAGATACCTGCCTTTAATCAGATACCCAGATCTGTGTGGTGACGTAAAAGAAGAAAACAGCTAACAAAGAAACAAGAAAAGGAAATTTAAAAACTGCAAAAACCAAAGAGAAACCTCAAACCCACTGTAATGAATGAATGTAATGTAATGTATATACTTGGGTAGGACATGATATTGAATCCATAAAGCAAGAACACGATGCAGGGGCATCTGGCTGGCTCAGTTGGTAGAGCGTGCAACTCTTGATCTCGGGGCTAAGTCCCATGCCAGGAGTGGGGGTAGAGGTCACTTAAGTAAAAAGAGGTGCGCCTGGGTGGCTCAGTCGGGTAAACGTCTGCCTCCAGCTCAGGTCATGATCCTGGGCTCCTGGGACGGAGCCCTTTGTCGGGCTCCCTGCTCAGTGGGGAGTCTGCCTCTCCCTCCCCTTCTGCCCTTCTCCCAGCTCATGATGTCTCTCTCTGTCAAATAAATAGAATCTTTAAAAAAAAAATTTTTAATTGAATGCTATAAAAAATGAGATAGAATTTATTAAAATAAAAACAGAGTCAACTGAAATAAAAGAATCAAGAGAAGAATTAGAAGGTGAAAGTGAGGGGCGCCTGGTGGCTCAGTGGGTTAAAGCCTCTGCTTTCGGCTCCGGTCATGGTCCCAGAGTCCTGGGATCGAGCCCCACATCGGGCTCTCTGCTCGGCGGGGAGCCTGCTTCCTCCTCTCTCTCTGCCTGCCTCTCTGCCTACTTGTATTCTCTGTCTGTCAAATAAATAAATAAAATCTTAAAAAAAAAAAAAAGTTTTAAAAAAAGAAGGTGAAAGTGAGGGAATCTTCTAGAAATAAAACACACAAACCAGCAGAGAGAGTGTGTGTGGTGGGGGGCGCATGGAAAAGAGGAGTGGTAGGGAGTTCAGAGGGCCAATCCAAAAGCCAAAATCTGATTAATTGGAAGTCCAGAAAAAGAAAGAGGAAGACAGATAGAAAGTGATTGTCGCGGGGCACCTGGGTGGCTCAGATGGTTAAGGTCACAATCCTAGGGTCCTGGGATTGAGCCCCGCATCAGACTCCCTGCTCTCGGTGGGAAGCCTGGATCTCTCTCTCCAGCATCCCTGCTTGTGTTCCCTCTCTCACTGTCTCTGTCAAATTAAAAAAAAAAAAAATCTTAAAAAAAAAAAGAAAGAAAGAAAGTGATTGTTGGGAGAGAGAAGACAAGAAATCTGCCCAGAACTGAGGGATATTAGTCTCCAGATCGAAAGGGCCTAGCCCGGAAGAATGAAAAATTACTGCACCAAGTAATGTCATCAGAGCATTTCAGAACCCCAAGAATAAAAGAAAAGATTAAGAGAAAAAAGAAAAAAGCACCCAGGAGTGAGAAATAGGTCACCTGCAAAGAATTGAGAACCTGAATGATAGAAATTTTCCTGAATAATGTGGAGACTTAGGAAGCAATGGAGCAATCGTGTCCAAATTCTGAACGGAAGGGAAGTTCTGGGAGAGTTCTCGACTCACTCAACTTTCTGGCAAATAGGAAATGATGTCTTCAGGTATGGAAAAGGGGTAAATTTTTTCTTCCCTTGCTCACCTTCTCAGGAATCTATAGAGGACATTCTTTTTTTTTTTTTTTTTTTTTTTTTTTTTTTTTGGACAGAGAGAAATCACAAGTAGACGGAGAGGCAGGCAGAGAGAGAGAGAGAGGGAAGCAGGCTCCCCATTGAGCAGAGAGCCCGATGCGGGACTCGATCCCAGGACCCTGAGATCATGACCTGAGCTGGAGGCAGCGGCTTAACCCACTGAGCCACCCAGGCGCCCCCTTTTTTTTTTTAAGATTTTATTTGTTGATTTGACAGACAGAGATCACAAGTAGGCAGAGAGGCAGGCAGAGAGAGAGAGGAGGAAGCAGGCTCCCCGCCGAGCAGAGATCCTGATGCAGGACTCGATCCCAGGACCCTGAGATCATAACCTGAGCCAAAGGCAGAGGCTTTAACCCTCTTTTTTTTTTTTTTAATAAGATTTTATTTATTTTTCAGAGAACGAGCACAAGCAAGGGGAGCCGCAGGCAGAGGCAGAGGGAAAAGCAAGTTCCCCCCTGAGCAAAGAGCCAGATGTGGGACTCAATCCCAGGATCCTGGGATCATGACCTGAGCTGAAGGCAGATACTTAACTGAAAGAGCCTTCCGGCGCCCCCGTTAGAGGACATTCTGAGCACAATGAAAAGGTATGCAGAGAAACGGAGCCCTGAGTCCCAGGAAAGCAGGCCTGGGGGCTGTGCAGCCAGCCCTGGAAGCAAAAAACCTCCAGCAGAGGGGTGCCTGGGTGGCTCAGTGGGTTAAAGCCTCTGCCTTCGGCTCAGGTCATGATATCGGGGTCCTGGGATCGAGCCCCACTTCAGGCTTTCTGCTTGGCAGGGAGCCTGCCTCCCCCCCTCCTCTGCCTGCCTCTCTGCCTACTTGTGATTTCCGTCAAATAAATAAAATCTTTAAAATAAAAATTTAAAAAGAAAAAAGAAAAAAGCCTCCAGCAGAACCAGGGGACATGGTCCCCATCTAAATGGTGGGTGTGTCACACAGCTAAAGGACTGTGGAAAGCTAGGCAGCAGGATCTCTGAAGGCAGGGATACAGTATGCCTCATGTGCCCCAGGTTCCCCCAGGGCCTACCTGTTCTTGGCACAGGGTAGGGACCCAGTCAATACTGTTAAAAGAGCGAGCGAAAGAATGCATGAAAGTGACTTAGTCCAGCCTTCCGCTTTTAGCCAGGCAAGCAAGCCGATCAGCTCCCCTTCCCATGCAGACACCTAGAAAGAGAGGATAAACATAATTAAAAATGCATAGCCAAATTATAAGAAAGCAAGGACAGTCTGAGGGACAAGTAGGGCACTTAGAGATCTGGTGGCAGGGCTTTAACTTAGGCCCAGAGATGCCCTGTGACATGCTTGCGGTCACACAGCTGATGATCACTGGGGGAGAGGGGGTCATTGTCTCTTCCCCACCAGTGCCCTTTCCATTTTCTCCTGGAGCCTCTGCTTTTACTTGAGAACTAGCAGAACCAAGTGCGGGCGTGTGGTGACCTTAGACCTCCGTGTCCAGGCTGTGATTACTTCTCACACTGGGTAAGAGGCAGAAAGCTGCGGTGCAGAATTCCCAGCTCCGGAAATTTCCCCTTTGCAACTAGCTGCCGTAATTCAAGAGGAAGCTGTTACTTGGGGGCAAATGTTCCGTGTTGAGAAAACTGACTGGGGAACTCAGAAAATGTTTCCTAGAGAAGTGGCTCCAGATCATTTAGCGCAGGGGAGCTAGCTCTCTCCTGCGGGCACAGTGTTTCACACGCGAGTAGGGACACAACTTGAAGCAAGTGGAAATATCTCTAATACTTAGCAAGAGTATGGCGGGCTCCACAGCCCCCTCCAACCCCCCCCCCCCCCCCATCTCTCTGCTCGGGTTTCTGCAAAAGTCCCCGAAAAGAGCTGCTGTGTATACTGGGCTTCAGCCCTTCTAGAACTTTCTTGGAGCATCATCCCTTCCACCCCCATCAGGAGTGCTCTTGCCAAGGTCGGAGTGGCCACTAATTCTTGAGATGTCGACTCAGTCTCCCTCCTTCCTGAAACACCTCCTTCTCGCGGCGTCCAGGACACCCCGTGCCGCCTCCCTCGCTCATCCTCCTCAGTCTTCCTGGTTCGTCTTCATCTTCCTGACCTCTGAGTGTCGGAGAGGCTCAGAACTCAGTGCTCAGAGCACTTGTCTAACAAGCCACAGTCTGTCTTAGGACATCTGCGTTTGCTGTTCCTTCTGTTTGAAAGACGCATCCTTCATCTGTCAGAACCCCTCACACTGCCGCTGCCTTCTGGTCTCTGCCCCGATGTCCCCTTATCATCCAGGCCCCCTCGGGCTGCTCTACGTAAGATAGGAGCTATGCCAGCCCTGCCCTGGATTCCCTATCCTTTCCCCTTGCTTTCTTTTTTTCCTCCAGTGCTTCCCACCAACTGCCATATTAAAATCTACGTGTTCAGTAGTTGATTGCCTGCTCCCGTCTGGGATAGAAGCTCTGCGTGGACAGGGGCTCTGTCTGTCCTATTTGCTGCTGTGTCTCTGGCACGTAAGAAGGGCCCGTGCACACAGAGGGTGCTCCGTGTCTGCTGAATGCATGAATCCCATCTCTTGCTCCTGCTTCCTGCTGGGAACTTCTCAGTGAGGAACCGGAAAAGCAGAACAGATATTCTGGAGGCATTTTTCTCAAGGTCATGGAGGGATTGGTGTCCCCAGAGATGCTTGTCTCCCCGCCAGAAGGGGCTAGACCCAATCAGCAGAATTCTTTGCTCTGCAAACCCACCTTTTATTATCTGACTTCAACTAATATTGACTTAGGAGACATACTCCTTGACTTATGTGTTCTTGTCCCCTTTTGGCTCATAAATAAATGAATACAAGCTCAACAAAGTTATGTAACTTACCATGATCACACAGCTAGCAGGCAGGAAAACTTAAGCTCAGTCCCGGGTGGGTCACACTCCTAGATCTGGGTATTTACCTCCCTCTGAAGTCCATGCCCTAATGAGGGCTATGTTCACTCCTTGATATTTATAGTGAAAATAAAGTAGTACCTTACGAAATAATATAAGAAGTGTATATACTATGATATTATCAAAATGGGAGTTGGTATCACACAGAAGTAAATTTATACAATTGATTAGTTTACAATTCCTTTTTTTCAAAACTGATTTTTATTAATATTTAATTTCCCAAAATATTGTAATAATAAGTATTCACATAAAAAAGCAAATAGAGGGGTGCCTGGGTGGCTCAGTGGGTTAAAGCCTCTGCCTTCGGCTCAGGTCATGATCCCAGGGTCCTGGGATCGAGCCCCGCATCAGGCTCTCTGCTCAGCGGGGAGCCTGCTTCCTCCTCTCTCTCTCTCTCTGTCTGCCTCTCTGCCTCCTTGTGATCTCTGTCTGTCAAATAAATAAATAAATATATTTTTAAAAAGCAAATAGAACAGACTCGTGTTATTTGTAAAATAGCATTATATATATTAAACAAGTCTCAATAAATTTAAAAAGGTCGAAATCATAAAAAGCATTTTTTGGGGGCACCTGGGTGGCTCAGTCTGTTAAGCATCTGCCTTTGGCTCAGGTCATGATCTCAGGGTCATGGGGTCCATTCCCACATTGGGCTCCCTGCTCAGGGGGAGTCTGCTTCTCCCTCTCTCCTCCTCTCTCTTCTCCCTGCCCTGGCTTGTTCTCTCTCTCTCTCTCCCTCTCTCACTCAAATAAATAAATAAAATCTTTAAAAAAAACCTTCTCTTTTCAAAATTACAATGAGATACCACTTCATACCCATTAGAATGGTTATAAGAAAAACAAGAAAAAACCAAACAAACACAAAAAACCTACCGCAAGACAAGTGTTGGTTAGGTGCAGAAACTGGAACCCACGTCCACTGCTGGTGGGAATGTCAAATGGTGCAGCCACCGTGGAAACCCAGTTTTGTGGCTGCTGAACACAGAATTACCACAGGACCCAGCAAATCCGCTCCTCAGTATGTAACCAAACTAATTGAAGACAGGTGTTCAAACAAAAAATGTGTACAGGAATGGCCAAGGCAGCTCTGCCCACGATAGCCAAAAAGTAGAAACAACCCAATGTCTGTCAACTGAAGAATGGATGAACTAAATGTGGTATGTCTATACACTGGAATAATATTATTATTATTTTTAAAAGATTTTATTTATTTATTTGACAGACAGAGATCACAAGTAGGCAGAGAGGCAGGCAGAGAGAGAGCGGGAAGCAGGCTCCTTACTGAGCAGAGAGCCCGATGCGGAGCTCGATCCCAGGACCCTGGGATCATGACCTGAGCCGAAGCCAGAGGCTTTAACCCACTGAGCCACCCAGGTGCCCCTAACACTGGAATATTATTCAACCTGGAAAATGAAGTGTTGACACAGGCTACAAAAGGGATCGACCTAGAAAACACTGGTAAAACGCTGCGGTAAGTGAATGAAGCCAGACACAGAAGATCACATAGTGTATGATTCATTCGTATGATACGTTCAGAATAGAAAAATCCTGGAGACCCAAAGTAGACTCCTCGTTGCCAGGGCTGGGGAAGAGAGGGCCTGGGGAGTGACTGCTTAATGGGTGTGGAGTTTCCTCTTGGGGTGATGAAAATGTTCTGGAATTAGATAATGGTGATGGTTACACAATGTTGTGAATGTACTAAATATCACTGAATTGTACACTTTAAAATGGTAAATTTTAGGGGCACCTGGGTGGCTCAGTGGATTAAAGCCTCTGCCTTTGGCTCAGGTCATGATCCCGGGGTCCTGGGATCAAGCCCCACATCGGGCTCCCTGCTCAACAGGGAGCCTGCTTCCCCCCCGCCACCCCACCTACTTGTGATCTCTGTCAAATAAATAAATAAAATCTTAAAAAATAAATAAATAAAATGGTAAATTTTAGGGGTGCCTGGCTGACTCAGTGGAGTGTGTGACTCTTGATCTCAGGGTTGTGAGTTTGAAACAAACATTGGGTATTACTTAAAAACCAAAAAAATGTTTTAAGATTGTATTTATTTATTTGAGAGAAATAGAGATAGAACATAAGTGGGAGTGGGAATGGGAGTGCGGCTGGGAGATGGTGGGGAAGGAGGAGAGGGAGAAGCAGACTCCACCCTGAGCAGGGAGCCTGATGCGGGGCTCCATCCCAGGACCCTGGGATCATGACCTGAGCGAAGGCAGAGGCTTAACTGACTGAGCCACATAGATGCCCCAAAAACAAAATGGTAAAATTCTTTAAAACGATAAATGTTATGTTATGTATTACAATTTTTGTTACCATAGTTTTTAACAATAGCATTATATCATTTTTAGTTTTGTCAGTGGTTCCGTAGTAAATTAAATGCTTTCCTCAGTAGAAGTCCACTTACAAATAAGTTGAAATATGTAATTTGCTAAAAATCTTGAAATTCTCATGATCCATGTAACAGCCAGTGGTTTCCCAGTGAGTTTTGAGTTTCTGCATCGAATCTACTTGTGAGGCCAGGAGCATGACATTGAGGATCAATTCAACTTACCAAGAGGTAGGTGACCGGGCGGGAGCTCTCCCATAAGTTCTGGAAACTTCTTGGCTTGACTAGATCAGGAAGCTCAGGTCTCTCAGTGGTTGCCTTCCATCCCTGCTGCCAGCTGGTGAGAAGCCTGGTGCAAATAGGAGCAGAACAGGGGAAAGGGTCAACTTGTGGTTGGCTTCCCTGGATAAAAAAGCATCAACCATGTTGTGCTTTTTTTGTGATGGGAATAATTTCATTTCCTACAGAAATGGGGAAGCTCTCCTTTTCCTGTCCTGATTCAGATATAAGCCAATATATTAGCTCCTAGAATTTGTTACCTTCTTCAAAATGTCAAGAGTTAGGGGCACCTGGGTGGCTCAGGGGGTTGACTTCTGCCTTTGACTCAGGTCCTGCTCTCAGGGTCCTGGGATCGAGCCCCACATTGGGCTCTCTGCTTGGCGGGTAGCCTGCTTCCCCCTCTCTCTGCCTGCCTCTCTGCCTGCTTGTGACCTCTCTCTGTCAAATAAATAAAATATTTTTAAAAAATTTGCAAAATGTCAAGAGTTAAATCTGGAGAAGGAAGCTGACGCTCTGTGGTAGCCAAAAATATTGCCCAGGCTCCGGTCTTCTGCTCAGATTGGTAGAGCAGATCTTTGTAATTTTACTGAAGTCCAATTTTTCTTTCATGAATGGTGCTTTTGGTGTAGCATCTAAAAAGTCATCAGCTCCAGGTCATTTATGTTTGCTCCTGTGTTAAAATATTTTTGTATTTTGCATTTATTTATTTTTTTTTAAAGATTTTATTTATTTATTTGACAGAGAGAGATCACAAGTAGGCAGAGAGGCAGGCATAGAGAGAGAGAGAGGAGGAAGCAGGCTCCCCGCCGAGCAGAGAGCCCGACGCGGGACTCGATCCCAGGACCCTGAGATCATGACCTGAGCCAAAGGCAGCGGCTTAACCCACTGAGCCACCCAGGCGCCCCTGTATTTTGCATTTAGATCTATAATTCATTTTGAATTAATTTTTGTGAAAGATATAAGGTCTGTGTCTAGATGTGCTTTTTTTTTTTTTTTAGATTTTTTTTTTTTTTAAAGCAATGTCTATACCCCAAGTGGGGCTGGAACCTACAACCCCAAGATCAAGAGTCACATGCTCCACCAACTGAGCCAGCCAGGTGCCCCCTAGACTCCTCCCCCGCCCCCTTTCTTCTTTTCGTGGCTGTCCCGTTGTTCCAGCACCATTTGTTGAAAAGACTTCTTTCTTTCACCATTGATTGCCTCTGCTCTTTTGTCAGAGATCAGCTGACTCTATTTGTATATGTCTATTTCTGGCTCCCTGTTCTCTCCCATCGATCTAGTTGTCTTATTGCTCAGATGGGAATTTCACTGGAATTATTGGACAGTCTGTCTCAGCAGACAAAGGCAAAGCTGTTAGATTCTCAGCAAATCAACTCGATTCACACAAAAGATGTTGGACAATTTCTACAGTTTCGCTTCCTCCTTTGCTGTCACTTGGGTCCAGATGAGACCGAGCCCATCCAAAATGTCTATTCAGGCCAATGTGGTTCTGGATGGTATGAAAGGCAAGTAGCACAAAAATCTCTCTTTTAGAAAACAATTTGAGTAAAGTCATTTGTAAAGGATTCTGAAACTTGTCATGTTGAGAAAGTAAAAACATTGAAAAACAAGAGATGAAAAGAATAATGAAGCTTCAGATTCAAGAACGCCTTAGTTGGGGGACCCTTGGCTGGCTCAGTTGGTAGACAGGCGGACTCGAGGCCGCAAGTTCAAGCCCCATGCCGCGTGAAGAGCTTACTTAAAAAAAGGAAAGTCTTAGTGAGGGTGACATTTAATTAGAAGAAATTTTATAAAATAAAAAAATAGGTGATAAGGAAAATAATGAAACATGTTGATCGTTTTTGACTTTTCTAAGCTTAAAATACTATTTATAGAGTCAAAACAGTTTTGGATAAGCATGTATTATTTAGTTAAAAATAAAACATGTTCACTTAAAAAATATACAATTTGGGATGCCTGGGTGGCTTACTCGGTTAAGCCTCTACCTTCAGCTCGGGTCATGATTCTGGGGTCCTGGGATGGAGTCCCACGAAAGGCTCCCTGCTCGGTGGGGAGCCTACACTTCTCCCTCTGCCTGCTGCTCTCCTGCTTGTGCACTCTCTCTCTCTCTCTCTGATAAAGAAATAATAAATAAATAATATCTTAAAAAAAAACATAAGAGGTATGGTTTGATGTACTGTGCCCAACACTATTGAGCAAAACTTAAAGTTCTAGTTTCCTGAAGCAAATATTTCATGAGTTATTTATTTTTAGGAAGGAGCATTTCAGGAACAACCTATAGATAAGGATTAGGCCTCCATTCCTTTTTATCCTTACAGTACTCTCTTTTTATGATAAAATAGAAACATGCCAAGAAATTGCCTTGAAAAGGCTCCTTTCCACATTTTCTTTTTATTTATTTATTTTTTCAGTGAGCTCTGTGTCCACTGTGGGGCTTGAACTCATGACCCTGAGATCAAGAGTCACATGCTCTACCAACTGAGCCAGCGGGTTACCCCTCCACATTTTCTTTTGCAATAACAAGCTATATTTGGTAAATTACAAAAGCCAATCATATTGTGGTTCTTTTAGATCTTGTGTTCTAAGCGATCCCATAATTCACACCACAGAAATAAGAAGGGAAATCTTATGTGAACTCTTCTTACTTGTCGAGGACATATAAAAATGAAACTATCACAGTGTTATACCCTGATTTGAATGAGGACTGAGAGTCAACACATGGAACTCAGTTTTTTTTTTTTTAGAGATTTTATTTTTATTATTTATTTGACAGACAGAGATCACAAGTAGGCAGAGAGGCAGGCAGAGAGAGAGGGAGAAATAGGCTCCCCACTGAGCAGAGAGCCTGATGCGGGGCTGGATCCCAGGACCTTGAGATCACGACCTGAGCCGAAGGCTTAATCCACTGAGCCACCTAGGCGCCCCGGAACTCAGTTTTTAAATGTCCTTATGAACGGCTCAGTTTAAAAAAAATTTTTTTTTAAGTTATATTTATTCAAGTAATCTACACCCAACATGGGGCTCGAACTCACGACCCTGAGATCAAGAGTTCCCTGCTCTTCCGACATGTCTCAGCTTTTTATAAGAACACATGGTAACAGTACCCATATTGTGCTCCAAACATCAGCAGTAAGAAAGACTTCCAGACTGTTCTTTGGTCTATGCAGCCTGCCAGCAGAGAGGGCAGTGATTATGGCTTTCCCTCCACAGAGGTGTGCAGCAGGTGGACAGGATTGTGGGCACATTTACCCCAGATGACAACACGAGCTTCTTACTTGTTTTCAACTCTAATGATCGTCTCTCCCCCAGACTTCGACAGATGGAGCTGCCTGGAGCACAGCTGACAAATCACTCTAAGGAAACAGTAGTCCTGGAAGAAATGGCTGCTTCCATTCTTGAGTTGGGCGGGAACTGTGCAGGATGGCCCCGGAACATCCAAATGTTCCAGAAAGTTAGAAAGATTCCAAAGAACTATGGAATCCTGATGGTGGACCAGAAGAACTAGCTGCAAGGTGCTCCTATTGTCAAATATAAGACAGTGTGTCACAAAAAATGAAGAACGTAGAAGAATTCGTGAATTGTTAATCGATAAAGGGAGGTGGAGGGCAAGTGCCTCGTTACAGTGGAATGCTGACTGGTAAATGTGGAAAGGATAGACATAGAAAATCAGCATTTGGGAACCATCATAGTAATAATTCACTCAGGCAGGAATCCATGATGGATGCTATCATGGGATACACGTGTGCTGGGAATAGGACGCTGACCCAGCCAAACGTCTTCCCACCAATTCTTCATTAATCACAAAGCGGGGAAAAAAGTGCCTTTACAGTGGGGACACCTGGCGAACATTACCTTAACCAAGTGATCCTTGTAGACATCACAAAAAAATGGGACAAACGGACATCACCTGTCTCCTAATATGATGTGCTGAGTCTTCCTGACAGTGATGCAGCAGCCAAAGCTGATCATTTTACAGAACAAATACGTGGTCCATAGTCCTCAGAATTGTCAATTTCTTAAAAGTTCAACAAAGGCTGAGAAACTGTTCTAGATGAGACCAAAGACGTAACAACTAAACACAACGCATGGTCCTGGATCTTAGATTCATTCACCTTGGGAAACAAAACAAAACTCTGTAAAGTATAATGGACAATACTGGGAAAATAAAAATTAGATAGGAACTGAATTGTTTGTACTAACATTAAATTTCCTGAATTTAAGGATTGAATTCTAGCTGTATAAGAGAATGTCCCAGTTCTTAGGAAAAACACACTGAAGAATTTATGAGCAAAGCGGCATGATATCTGGAACTTACTTTCAAATGGTTGAGAAAAAAAAGGAATAATAGATATTATATTGGTGAATCCAGGAAAGGACATAGGGGAGTTTGTTGTAATATTCTTGCAGCTTTCCTACAGGTTTAACTTTTTTCAAAAGAAAAAGTCTAATTGGAAAATAAAGTTGTGACACATCCACTTCTGGTAATAGTTGAGTAAGATCCCTCCAGAGCAACTTTACACAGAAAAAAACAAAATAAAACAAACACCTCTGTATTTAACACACACAAACGTAAAAACCATTAAAGTAAGCCCCTAGAGAATGGGCTATAAATACCAAATAAAGTAAAAGGATCTCGGGTGCATGGGCGGCTTACCTGGTTAAGCAACTGCCTTCAGTTCAGGTTATGATCCTGGAGTTCCAGGATTGAGTCCTGCGTCAGGGACCCTGCTCATTGGGGAGTCTGCTTCTCCCTCTGACCCTCCCCTTCTCGTGCTCTCTCTCTCTCACTTTCTCTCTCCTTCGAATAAATAAATACAATCTTAAAAAAAAAAAAAAGTAAAAGGATCTCTTTAAATGCTGGGAAAAAGGTAACAACTAGGAATTCTGTATGCAGTGAAAACATCCTTCAAGAATAAGTAAAAGAGGCATTCTCAGAAGAAAATTCACGGCTAGCAGATTCTCACTACAATAATTGCTAAAGAAATTTCTACAGGCTGAAGGGATGTCATACCGGATGGAATCTTAGATCCTCAGAGAGGAATAAAGACCATCAGTGGGTAGATGCAAAGGGTCTGTTATTTTCCTCTTAATTTCATTTTATTATATGTATGACTCTTTAAAGTAAAAGTGATGACACTGTTGGGTGCCTGGGTGGCTCAGCTCATTAAGCGTCTGCCTTCCGCTCAGGTCATGATCCCAGGGTCCTTGCTGAGCAGGGATCCCACTTCTCCATCTCTCTCTGCCCCTCCTCCCATTTGTGCTCTCTCTCAAATATATAAATAAAATATTTTTAAAAAGTGACAATACTGTCTTTGGGGTTAATAAGATATAGGGAGTTGGGATCCATCTCACACTATAGTATATTGGAGAGTGGACAGATGGATTTATACATTTCAAGTTTTCCTACATTTAGTATGAAGCAGTACTGGGAAAACATGAGTGAATAATAATGTAATCCCTAGAACAACCACACACACACCGTGGAAAGAAGTATAGCTACAAAAAGAAAAAAAAAATACAAAAAATAAAATAGATTAAAAGAAAAAAAAAAAAAGGATGCAGGAAAGGAAGGACCAGAGGAACAAAAAATAGAGACAAACTGAAAATAATAAAATGGTAGGAATAAGAACAAACTTCCTCATCCCAATTAAAGTCACCTACAAAATCCCCACATTTAACATCCTACTCAGTCGTAAAAGATGAAAGACTTTCCTAGAAAATCAGGAACAAGACAAAGTTGTCTGCTTTTACCTCTCTGATTCAACACAGGACTGGAAGTCCTTACCAGTGTAGTTAGGCACAAAATAAAAGGAATACAGATTGAAGACGATGATATAAAATGGTCTTTTTTTTTTATAGAGACAACACGATCATGGGCATAGAAAATTCCTAGGATGGGGCACCTGGGTGGCTCAGTCATTAAGTGTCTGCCTTCAGCTCAGGTCATGATCTTTGGGTCCTGGAATCCAGTCCCGCTTCGGGCACTCTGCTCAGCAGGCAGGGGGCCTGCTTCCCCCTCTCTCTCTGCCTGCCTCTCAGCCTACTTGTGATCTCTCTCTGTCAAATGAATAAATAAAATATTTTAAAAAAATTGCCAGCTGACAGACATCTGAGGACAGTCACAATTTTGAATATGATGGCATGGTTGGAGTCACTCATTGGAACTGCTATATTTTTTTTAAGATTTTTAAAAAAAGTAATCTCTACACCGAACATGGGACTCGAACTCACGACCCAAGATCAAGAGTCATGTGCCCTACCAACTGAACCAGCCAGGCGTCCCAAATATTCTGTTTGTTTAAAGTTTTTATTTAAATTCTTATGTGTTGGGATGCCTGAGTGGCTTAGTCGGTTAAGCTGCTGCCTTTGGCTCAGGTCATGATTCCAGGGTCCTGGGATTGAGTCCTGCGTCTGGCTCCTTGCTCGGCAGGGAGCCTGCTTCTCTTTCCGCCTCTGCCTGCTTATGTGCGCACAAGCACGCATTCTCTCTGATAAATAAATAAAATCTTTGAAAAAAAATTCTTATGTGTTAGTTAACACTGTATGCCCATGGAAATTACTTAGTGATTGTGAGTGAAATGAAAGATAATTCCTGGGGTGCCTGGGGGGCTCAGAGGCCTGGTTAAGCCTCTGCCTTCAGTTCAGGTCATGATCTCAGGGTCGTGGGACTGGGCTCTCTCCTTATCGGGGAGACTGCTTCCCTCCCTCTCTCTCTCTCTGCCTACTTGTGATCTCTGCCTTTATAAATAAATAAAATCTTTAAATCGTTAAAAAAAAAAGACAGACAATTCCAAATAAATTGTCGAAAAGTTATGTGTGTTGTGTGCAAGTAATAAATGCCTAAATTTGCAATAAAGAGGTAATGAACGAATGTCTTTTTTTTTTTGAAAGAATTTATTTTATTAAAGAAAACTGATGGAATGAGGCACAAGAAGGTGATCTCCCTGGGTGCCCCGTGAAGAAGCAAGCTGGCTGTGTCCTGCTTTGGAGGCCCTGCTATGCCCAGAACCCTCTCTCCCAGCAGGCAGGCCTTCACCCACCCCGCAGGGGACTGGCCGGCTGGGAGGCCTCTCTGCTGGGCAGCGGGGCTGACCGCTTGGAGAATATTCAAACCGCAGAATCTTGGAGGCAGGCAGGGCCTCAGATTCCATCATGTTCTACTCCCTCATTTGCAAAGTTTAAACTGGCTTCTACTTACCAGATAAATGCCTCTTCACTATATAAAATTTTGGATAATATTTTAAAATTAGAGACAGTATCACTTATTCCATGACCCAGACACAAACACTTTAAACATTAGGGCAGGATGCCTGGGTGGCTTAGTCGGTTAAATCTGCCTTCTGCTCAGGTCATGATCCTGGTGTCCTGGGATGGAGCCTCCCATAGGGCTCCCTGCTCAGTGGGGAGTCAGTTTTTCCCTCTGCCCCTCACCTCCTCTCGTGGCCAAGCTCGCTTTCTCTTTCTCTCTTGTAAAAATAAATAAATGATATCTTTAAAAAAGTATTAGAGCATGTTCCCTTTGACTGTTTTTTTTTTTTAGTTCATTTATTCTTGAAATGCTATCCTGACTTTTTTTTTTAGATTTTATTTATTTATTTGACAGACAGAGATCACAAGTAGGCAGAGAGGCAGGCAGAGAGAGGGAAGGAAGCAGGCTCCCTGCTGAGCAGAGAACCCGATATGGGGCTTGATCCCAGGACCCTAAGATCATGACCTGAGCCTAAGGCAGAGGCTTAACCCACTGAGCCACCCAGGCGCCCCCTGAATTTTATTTTTAAAGATTTTATTCATTTCCTGTCAGCAAGAACACAAGCAGGGGGAGCGGCAGGCAGAGCAGGCAGAGGGAAAAGCAGGTTCCTCACGGAGCAGGGTGCCCGATGCGGGGCTCCATCCCAGGACCTCCAGCTCACTACCTGAGTCAAAGGCAGACACCTAACCAGCTGAGCCCCCCAGGTGCCCCTGAATTGTGTACTTTAAGTAGGTGAATTGCACAGTATGTAAATTACATCTCAATAAAATCTTTTCCCCCAAAGATTTTATTCATTTGAGAGAGAGCACGAGTGAGTGAGAGCGAGAGAGCATGGGGGGCAGGGAGTAGGCTCTCCACCGTGTAGTGAGCCCAACACAGGCCTGACCAGAGGACCCTGGCATCATGACCTGAACTGAAAGCAGATGTTTAACTGACTGAACTACCCAGGCGCCCCAGGTTAAACCTTTTTTAAAAATTAAGAAGAGGAGTAAGCAGGGGCACAGAACTACATGGAGGATTCATAAGAGTCTTACCTCTGCTTTTATGTACGTTTCGAATTTTCTAGAATAAAACATTGGATACAGTATTTCCTAGAATTCTCAGAGGTGCTTATCCTGGTGATCTCTGGCCCCCTGAAGCTCATGGACTCAGAGTAGGTTCTGTCCTCTAGAAGGGGGGGGGCAGGGCTGTTTCACACACAGCCCCGGCCAGCGCTGGCCCCTTTGGCCATCTTTCTACTCCACTCACCGCTCTGCCCCACTCATGGGCTGCTGGACTAAATAAACTCTGTCGCTGCGCCAAAAGTGGGCTTCTGCCAGGGCTGTGAGCCCCTCCCCGCCCCCTCCTCCACACCACTGACGGCTCACGTGTCCCCCCTCCACCCAGCAGGGAGTCACCTTCTACCTGCAGCCACCAGAGAGCAGCTGGGATCCCCGTGACGCAGCGCTGGCCTCTCCGTCTCAGCCCACCCCACACTCTCCATTGGGGAGAGCTCAGACACGGCTTCATACACCACCCAGGCCCCCTGGCTCTCTCATTCCTGATCCAGCAGCTTTTTCTACCAGCCCGTCTTCCCACCTCACCGTGCTTTCTGGCTCTCTGTCCTCCCAGCCATCTTCCAGAAACTTCTGCCTAAGCTCTAAGAAGTTCAGGCTCTAAGTGACACTGAATTCCTTCCCATGTGGCGCCTGAGCCCCAAGCAAATCCAGGGACCTCTGTATCTGGGCACTTATGTCCAGTCCCTGGAGGTTTGCCAAGCCCTAAAAAGCCCTGGAGAGATTCTGGAACTCAACAACATCTAGGAAGTGGGTCCAGCTATTTAGGTGGTTTTGCCTGATGTCTCACACCTGTGTGGTCCCCGACTCAACCCCCACCCAGAGCTGTAGACGGGGCTTTTGGCGTCAGGGAGAGAAGACTGGAGGAGGAACTGAAGTCAGGCGGGGACAAGCAGGGCTGGAGAGGGGGAAGGGCTCCCTAGGACACATGACAGAAGCAGAATCGCCAGGACTTGGGGACCAGGTGGATTTAAGTAAGGGTTAAGGAGATTTCCAGGTTGGGGCACCAGGTGAAAGGTGATTTCCTTAGCCGGGGTAAAAGGTAAAAGAAGAGCGAATGCAGGTGTGATTGCTGAAACGGAAGGCCTGCGGCGGGGATGGAGGCCCAGAGCTGGAAACCGAGGCCTAGAGCTGGGGTAAGTCGGGGGGAGCCCCTGCCGAGCCAGAGAAACCTCGCTCAGAGGCGTCCTTCTGAGACAGGGTGACCACAGGGCCCAGTCCTGGTTTACACCCGCTGTCCTAGAGTCTGGTTTATGCTTATTGCTCTGCGGAGGCCCTTCTTCACTCTCCAGAGTGTTCTCGTTTGGATCACAGCTGATGGGGTCACTCTTCTCAGGAGAGCCTGCCGGGCAGGGACAGACAAGTGACTCAGCCAGGCTCCTTTCAGCCGCTGGCTTCTTTCTGCCTCTTCATCTTCGGCCTTCCACCCTCCATGCCTGCCTTAGATGTATTTTCTCTTTGCTCTGCCTTCCTCTTGGCCGCTTCCCCAGGAGAAAACTCATCCCCACCCCCACAGGCCATCTGGGTTACCCCAAGTCACAACTGTGGGCGCTGAAGGAAGAGCAAGCCCAAGGGTCAGCTGCTCAGGTCTTTGTGGGGGGAAACAGGCTCAGCTGGGCTGGGGGCCGTGGGGCTGGTTATGGACTCAGCACCGGAGGGCCAGGCCTCTCAGTCACTTTCCTGCTTTGCTATTTTGGAGCCGGGCCCTTCTGCTCTTGGAGTAGCCCCTGCTGTCCTCTGCAAAAGATGGAACAGGGGACCTGAAATCTCTTCGCACTACGAAGTTGTGTTATCTTCCCTGCTGCCATCGCTCACAGGGTTCGGGGCACGTGATGTGGGAGGTTCATCCCCTGGAAGAGAGGGCTTGCATGCACGTGTGGGGGGCTCTCCCCGGGTTGGGAGGTTGAAGACTAGAGTCCGTGGAGCCCTTTAAGGACCCGCCTAGGGGCTAAGGCCTGCTGCTCCGCAGCCCACAGACCCTCGGCAGGCGTGCACGGGTTCCTGCTCACCTGCAGGAGGCACCGCAGACACACGGAGGGCCAAGGGGGTCCTCCCGCAGCGCCGCCCGGCTGAAGACACCGCGGCTTCTGGGAAGGGCTTCCCACGAGGAGCTCCTGCGCTGGAGCCACGTGGGGTCGGAAGGAGGAGGCGCCGACAGCAGAAACGGAAGAGCCCCTTAAGGGAATGGGAAAAAGGACCATGAAGGCGAGACCTGAAGCGGAGAGGGTGTGCGTGGCGCGCTGTGTGTGCTGGAGCCCCCCGGCCCATGGGACTCGGGAAAATCGGTTACAGGGCGCTGGGAGCTCGCAAGTGCCCCTTAGTGGGGGCTCAGGGGGCGAGTACTGGGGAAGGCGGTTAGGTTTTGTAGTCAAACCGGGGTACAAGCCGAGCTGCCCCTTGACCTCTCTAAGCTTCAGTCTGCTCATCAGTAAAATGGGGTTAACGAGGCGGCCTCGTCGTGTGAAGCTGGAGGTGATGGAGGCCAGGGAGGCCGAGAGCGCAGCTGCCCTATTCCGGCAGGAGCTTCGGGAAGCCGAGCAGGACCGGGTGAGTGGGTGGGTGGGTGCGTGGGCGGGCGGCGGCAGCACGAGGGGGCGAGGAGAGGCGCGGCTCCCGGAGAGGAAAGGGGGTCTAGATGCACTCGGCGGGATAGAGGAGGCTGCCCCTCGCCCCGGAGATGCCGCCGCGAGTCTTCCTGTTCGTTCCGGGCGCCCGCCTGGGTCCTCGGTCCTGAGCTGTCACCTGGACGCCCGGGGAAGGGGGCTGGCGCGCCCCCTCCGGGCGGAGAGGCGGGACTTGGCGGCGGGCGCGGGCCGGGGGGGTGGGGCGAGGGCCGGGGGGCGGGGGCAGGCGCCCCGCGGGGAGGCCTGCCACGTGACTCCCGCAGCCCGGACCGGGCCGCCAGGCGGGGAGCGCCGCGGCGGCCCCAGGAGGTGGCGGCGGGCGCGCGAGCCCGGGCCGCGCGGGACTGGCCGTCGGGGGTCCCGGGACGGCGGTCCCGGGGGCGCCCATGCCATGGAGAAGCTGGCGGCCGGGCTGGCCGGCCTGCGCTGGAGCATGGGCGCCTTCCCGCTGGACCTCATCGTCAGCCGCTGCCGCCTGCCCACGCTCGCCTGCCTCGGGCCAGGTACCGGGGCGCTGGGAAGGGCGGCCGGGGGTCCGCGGGGAAATCGGGGACTCTACGGACAGGTGAGGGGTGGGAGGAACCGTGAGGATGTGGCCCCTGCCCTCCCGCTCCCGGCGCCGGTCCTGCGCAGCTCCCGGTGCGCCTTCCCTGGAGACCCGGGACCCGAGAGCCGAGGGTCCGCCGCCTCCTGGGCCCTGCGCACGGGCACCGGGACAGAAAACCGGGACAGGCACTGAGGCCGGGCCGGGACAGAGTTTTCTGGGCCAGATAGAACCCGAAGCGTGGCGGAGGCCCCGTGCCCGCCCCGTCGGTGCATCCTTTTCGCTGCTGCTCTCAGACACCCACCCCCCCGCCCGGGCCGCGCCCCCTCTGTCCCTTTGTCTCCCGCCTCTCACCTCTATCCTCCTGCATCCCTTGGGCCTCGGTCTGTCTTCCCACCGCCGCCGCCGCCCCCAGCCCTGCTTGGCCCCTCTTGGGTCCCTTCTTGCACCTTCCTTTCGTGTCCTGAGTTGCTGTGTGCGGCCCCAGGCGGGCAGGCCACCTCGGGGAGAGACCCGAATGATTGGCCCTCCCGCCGGGCGTGCCCCTGGGTCCCCGGCCCTCCCCCACGTCTTGCCCCACTTCCCAGAGGCCCGGGTGCTCCGCTGAATGGGACTGTGCGTGGGGGCCCAAAAGGGGACTCCTAGAGGCTGCACGGAATGAGGGGACCGTTTGGAGGAAGGGGAGCTGCTCGGCTGGAGGAGGGGCGGGAGCCGGGGCTGGCAGCCAGGCCGGGGGTTTTGTGTGTGAGAAGAATAGGGGTTTGGCCCGCGTTGGCACACTCGCTTCCCTGAATGCTAATGGGGCCCGCGGCCACAGGCTCCTCTCCTCTCCATGGGGCCCGCAGCCCCTCCTCCGACCCGCGGCCGCGAGGGGTAGGCACTGTTAGCATCGGTGTGTTTCTTGGGCGCACTCCGTGGCGGCGTCGGGTCGGGGGCCATCGCCGTTGGACAGAGGTGCTCAGCAGCTCAAAGTCTTGTTCTCTGGGTCGTCAGCACGTGATCCCGAGACCCTCCGTGTCAGCATCAAGGCTGTATGTGTCTGCCTGTGAATGGGCTAAGCGGGCCCTCGGTTCTGCCTGGCCACTTCCCACACATCCTCTTTGGCATCACTCCCTCCTGGGGGTCTTTTCTGAGCTCCCCAGTCTGGGCAGGCCTCTTTGGGACTCCCATGACACCTCTGGCACCCTTGACTTGAGTCCTGTGCTCTGGTTGTCATAGTTTATTGTCCTAAGGCTGGGCTGCAGCCTCCTGGAAGGAAGACATCCTACTGAGTAAAGATTATGGACTTACCCAATGGATGAGTGAATGGTCTGGGTGTCTGTGACCATGGTGGCTATCGCTGTGGTCACCATGAGTGTGACTATGTGAACAAAAGTGTGTCTTGAAGTCTTAAAGGTCCTTGAATGTCTATGCATTTGGGAAGTCCCCTTCGTGGTGCTGTGGGACTGAGTTGTGTCAGTGGGGTGACGAGCTCCTGTCACCGGGCCAGGTGGCTGCACTGGCTCAACTGTTGGGGACCATGACCCATGGCTGCTGGTGTGTGCCCTGTGTGGCTGTGGCCGGTGTCCCTGTGGAAGGGGGGTGGGGGTAGCTGGGGCTTAGGAGAGCTTTCTCTGCCCCAGGAGGGGAGGGGTTGGAGAGGAAGGATCAGACACCCACCAACACAATGGGAGCCAGGCTCTCCCCCAAGGACCTGAACACATCCTCCGTCCGTCCAGCCCCCCCCCATCATGGAGCCCTCTGGCATCAGGATCAACCACTTCCCATTTGGTTGGGTGGCAGCAGTTTAGTAAGTTGTGTCTGAGAAGGCTGGGAAGAAGGCATCCCCCACCCCCTCTCTGCCCACCAGCTGTAGCCAGGAGACCGCTCCATGGGCCTCCTGGAAGCTGGGCCAGCCCCTCCGGCTCCCCTGGAAACCGTTGCTGGGATTGGAGCCTCCTAGGCCCAGGCCCCTCCCAACACCTCTGCCCCAGTGCAGCTCTCCCCAGAACTAGGTCCCCCCTCGAAGTACCACCCCCACCCCAACCTCAACACTGTGTTCCAGAGCCTGGGAGGGTGAAGGGCTGACAAGGGGAGAGCCAAGAAACAGCCTCTCTCAGAGGGGCCGGCAGGTATCTGAGATGCTCCTCTCTCTCCTTTGAGGGTCCCCTGAGTGTAGGAGGCTCCTGGGGCAGTGGGTGAAAAGGGGCTGCCCATGGGAGAGGCAGGAATCTGTTCCTCTAAGCCCTGCTCTTCTTCTGACTCGAGTGATGTATGGCTCTGGGGCAGCCCTCAGCTGGGCCCCACAGCAGACAGCCCTGTCTCAGCCCTGTCTGTGCTTCCAACAAGGCCCTCCTCACCTGGCTTGGGGACCGACTAGGGGGCTGAGAATCCTGCTGGTGGGCCCGTGGGCCAGCTCTAGTGTCTGCTGCTCTGTAAGTCCCCACTCCGCCCCCAGCTAGTTTGCTGCTCCCCTCTCGGAGTGCCCAGACGCCCTCACTCAATATCAAAGGTGGCCTGTTGTCTCAGTTCCTCACAGGTCTAAGTGCTCCTGGAGGGCAGGGCTGGCTCATCTGCTGGGAGGGGCCCCTCCCACTTCCCCCCTCCCCAGGGCCCCATGCGGCACTGGACCTGGGACAGCTGGTAAAGGACTCAGGGCTATGGCTGGCTTGGTTGCTGGGGCCCTGTCAGGAGACGGAGCTGGGGGCCCTGGGAGACGGGGCATGACTCATAGCCCTGAGGCCACAGCTGGCGAACTGCCTGTCCCCTGAGCACTGACCTAGACAGGATCATGGGGAGCTGTCCCCAGTCAGGGTCTTCAGGAAGAAGTGCGTCTCCTTACTCTCTCTGCCCGTCCTGATGTTGGCTTTACCTTTCTTTCCTCTTCACCCCTTGTCTCCCAGGGGAGTATGCCGAGGGGGTCAGTGAGAGAGATATCCTGCTCATTCACTCCTGCCGCCAGTGGACAACCGTGACAGCGCATACTCTGGAGGAGGGCCACTACGTCATCGGACCCAAGATTGACATCCCCCTGCAGTACCCAGGTGTGCCCAGCCAGGGACAGATGACCTAGAGCCACTGGGGGTGGAGGCAGGAGGGTAAGGGGGTGGGGCTTGGAAGAAGCTGTTGCTGATCACCTTTTGCTTGGCACAGGGCAGAGCGAGGGCCTGGCTGGAATGGGGCAGTGAGGGTTAGGGTCCAGTGGTTTTCATACTGTTCTGGGGAGTCCTGGTTTTCTTGTTGCAAACCTTTGAGGCACATTTTATTTGAAAATAGATTTTAAATGACTGATTAAAAAAATACCCGCACTCTCAAATTGCTGTGAATCAAATCTTAACCCCAGTGAGCGATGTGGGGTGTGTACCACGAGCTGCCCTCATTAAGCCTCTTTTGTACAGACCCTCGCAGAGAACGTGGCCAGGATCTTCTCAGTAGCGTGTAACCGATGTGCTTCAGAAACGAAGGGATGCCTGGGCTGATTATCTGCTGCTTCTGGCCACTGTAATCCTGATCTTCCCAATTTTTGTGTTAAATTCCTTGCTTTCATTGATGGACTTTATAAGTGTTAAAATTTTAAGCTTTTAATTAAGATTATGCTCATGAACTACTTTTGTCTTTTATGTATATGATATCGATATCCTCTAGCAGATTTTGTTTGAGAAAAGGATTCTGCTGGAAAAGGAAAGCATCGCCCTTGTATTTTACACGTGATAAAACGGAGGGTTTAAGAGGGAAGTGACTTGCCCAGGGTCACCTGGCTAGCGGGCAGCAGAGTGTGGGCTAGAACCCAGGGAGATTCGCTCCCGGGCTGGTGCTTCCTTGCACCACCCTGGCAATGCAGGGTCGTCGTCACCTGGGTGGGAAGGATGGGAATCTGGCCCCCTCCCAGCAACGCCCCTGTGGGAGCCCACGATCTCACAGATCTTGTGTGTGAAGCCCATGGCTGCCTTCCAGACACTGAGCTGAGAATTTCCTCCTTTTATCCTCACGGTCACCCTGTGAGAAAGTCTTATTCTGTTTTAAACTCACACGAGGCTCCAGGAGCTCCAGGAGCTTGCCCCCCACCCCCAGCCCTTCCTGGGTCTCCTCTGAACCAGGGAGCTAGGACTAAGACAAAGGCTTCTGCTCTTTACAATGACCCTGAGAAGTTGGTAACCCTCAGAGTCCTCACATCCCATTTAAAAGATGAGAAAACTCTCTCAAGTGTCTTTCTGACCTGGGGTTCTGTCCTGAGCCCTTGAGAAGGCCTGCTTAGAAGCTAGAAACTTCCCCTGCTAGGGATCTATCTGGTGTCTGTCTAGGAAGAGGTCCCGGGTTGTCTTCTTGAGAGAAAAAAAATAAGAAAAAGCCCTCACTATCAGAAGAGTGAATTTACTGTCCTATTTCATTTGTGTGATTAAAAATCCGGGAAACCAAGGCACAGCCTCCTAGGGAAGAGGCTTCTAGTGTGGGCGGCTTCTAGCCCTTCCCCTATGTCTTTTGGTGCTTCTGAGTGCATGTGGACGGTGCGGTCATGGGGTGACAGCTGGCCTGCAGGAGAGGCACAACTCCATCAGCATCTTTCCAGTGGGTGGCTCAGTGGGGGAGGGGAGGCCAGGCCCCTTAGGAGCAGGCGGAGTAATGAGGAAGCTGAGTGCATAGCCCAGTTCCTCCTAATGAATTAATAATGGACGGGGCTGGGGCAGTGGCTGTGGACCTGGGAGGGGTGGGGGGAGGTGGCAGGGAGGGGGAGGGCAGCCCAGCATGGGGGGAGTCAGGGGGAACCTGGCTGCTCTGAGGTAGCCCCCACTTCGAAGCTGGGTGGCCCTGGTCAGCACTCTGGGAGCTAAGCCGTATGCTTCCATTTCACAGATGGGAAAACTGAAGCCTACAGAGATTAAATTGTTTGCCTAAGGTCACACAGCTGGTTGGTGCCGGGGATGGGATACAACCAGGTCTGTCCGCCCCCAAGTGTGTGCATTTACCCATCGTTCTTGAGGGAATGGCTGCCAGGCCCGGGTGCTGGGGGGGTGGGGAGACGGGCGGGGCTGCTGTGGGCTGGATGGGGCGCTGAGCAGCAGCATGCTCGTGTTCTAGGAGGGGAGGGCAGGGACCAGGGGCAGGCTTGGTGGGGGGTAGAGGGGCAGGTCCCTGGGCCCGTGGGGCCTGCAGGGGGGCGGGGCGGGGCGTCTCAGGCCGGGGCAGGCTGGAGAGGAGGCTGCAGGGGCAGTAAAGGCTTTCCTAGCGCCTGAGTCCCCGGAGGGCTCCCTTCCTTCCTTCCTCCTGAAGTAATGACCGGTGCCGGGCCCAGGCTGCGGTGGAGGGTGGGGGGGTGCTGGCTACCATGGTTACATCGATCCACCGGCCACATCCTCCCCGGGCTGCAGCCCTGACTTGGCTCCAGCTCTCGCCACAGGGGGCAGTGGGCATTTGGCCCTGCATGGCTGCTTGGGGTTGGGGGGGCATGTGTGTGTGTGTGGGTGGCGGGGGGAGATGCGGTCCCAGTGAGGGAGGGGCAGCACACCCCCAACTCCCACCACCTGACCCCTGACCTTCTTTGCCAGGCCGGTCCCCACACAATCCCTGCTGCCCTCAAGGGCTGTGGCACATCTTAGGAGGGTCTCAGAGTGGTTAGGGCAGGACTCCCTTCCCAGCTCTCTCCTGGGCACTCGCCCTTCTTTCCTGTTTCTAGATGCTCATGGACTCGGTCCTTGGCCCGCTGTGCTTCCTACCCAGCACTGGGGAGGCCGGGTGGGGGGGTCCTCAGTCTGGGATTCCGGCTGGGTTTTGGGGAATCCAGGATCCCCCACACTGTACAGGATCCCCCACACTGTGTACAGAATGGTGTCTGTGTTCGTGCCAGGAGTACAGCTGTGGGCATTTTTCTGCGAAGAGCGTTCCCAGGGGATTAAGATCTCTGCTCTTCCTCTTTGAGCCGTCTTTTCTCCTCCGGTGGGCTGGTGACCTTCAGTCTGTCCTTCTGACCCGGAGTCCCCAAGCCCTGCCCCGGAATGCTCACCGCAGCCCCCAACACCCCTGGAGGGCCTCCCTTGGTCCCAGGACTGGCTCTGCCCTACAACGTGTCACTTCCGGTTCCCGGCTTCAGTTAGCAGCTCTGCCAGCTCCATTTTTATTTTTTCTTTCTTTTCCTTTCTTGTAGTTTCAAGTTGTGACTTCAATTTCAGTTTCCGTACAGTGTAATATTCATTTCAGGCGTAGTATTTAGGGATTCATCGCTTACATACGAGCCCTGGTGCTCAGGACAAGTGTCCTCCTTAATCCCCGTCACCTATCTGGCCCCATTCCCTGCCCACCTCCTTCCAGCAACCCTCCGTTTGTTGTCTGGCACGAAGAGTCTGTTGGGCCAGCTCCGTCTGTGCTGCGGCCGGTGGCCCGAGTCCTTTCCTCCCCTGCCTACTCCTCATCCAGCACCAGTCTTCCTTCTGCAGACCTCTGGGTCTGCTCGACTTCGCGCTTCCCCCAGCGGCTGCCCCGGCCCCCCTGCAGCACGGACCCTGGTTTACATGACTGGCTGCCCCACTTTATTTACAGAGCTCAACTTGGATCTTGGCATTTCGTTGCTCAAAACACTCTAATTGCTTTCATTGCTTTTTCTTCCTTCCTTTTCTTTTTGTTCCTTCCTTCCCTTCCTTCCTTTCGGAGGCTCAGATGACCCTTTATCGAAATACTTTCCTTTCTGGTTCTTAGTTAGTGGGGTATTCTCCTGCACCCCTGTTGATGCCGTCTATGATGTCACGAAGGTGGCAACCGTCAACATGGCCGCCTACAGACTGGGCAGATCCCAGGATCTCTTAAATGGTTCCAGAGAGTTCTCTGGCTAAAGACGTGTGCCACTTCTGTGAGGCAGTGTTGACAACTCCTCAAAAGTGATGTTTCCACTGTGATTCTGGTCGTTCTGCTTCTGTCTCTTCGCGGTTCATTGAGGACTTTGATGATCAGAGGCACGAGTTCAATCTGGGCCTTTCTGTCCTGAATGGTCAGTGTCACTGTCTCCCTCACTGCTGACCTGGGCGAAGTCCTCACTCACCTTGTTTGGAGACATAACCAGGGGGCCCATCTTGGGGGCCCAGCACACGTGGCCCCAACTTCCCCACTGGTGCCCTTCAGGTATAAAACTTTGATCTCATTGGGGTTGAATTTAGGCGAAAAGCCAAAAAGCCAAGAACTCATTTTTTCCTGAGTGGAATCCTTCCGCCTTAATCTGGCATCCAGAGCTCTTCATCACGTGGGTGCTACGTCCCCTGCTGTCTTCCCCTTAAGTCCAGGCCACAGGGACTCCCCGCATCGGGCAGCAGTGTGCCCTTGTGACTTGGTCTGGTTCATGCCAGCTCTTCCGTGTGCATGGTCTGTTCGATAAAACTCTTCTCATTCCCAAGCTCCCCTCGGGCTGCCAGGCAGGTTGCCTCTAAGTCCGTGGTCCTCTGGCTCTCTAGTTCCAGGTTCCCTGGGTGCTCACCATCATGCCCACTCTGTCAGAGTCCCTAGGTTTGCACCCTCTGTCGGGTCTAGCCCAACGTCTGGCACACACAGGGTGCTCCATAGCTGTTTGTAGAACAAATACGTGCTTGGGCCATGATGGCAGCAACCCCCAGGAAGACTGTGGAAGCTAAAAGCCACCTCGTCTCCCCTTGGCCTATTGTCCCCTCACCCGAGGTGCCCCTCTGTCTGTGGAAGGTCTGAGAAGAGGTCATCCGTCCGCACATCCGGGAGTTTCACAGCCTGTCTTTGTGCTCAAGTTGGTGGGCACATAACACGTGTGTGGCCAGTGAGGTGTGACTGTTTACACAAGGCTGTCAGCTTCATGGATTAGCCTCCTCCTCTATAAGTCTGTGTCTATTGGGGGCCTCTGCTGAGCCAGCCAAAGCCGCCCTGGACTTCAGGCTTGGAAGGCCTCCTCTGCGGGAGAGAATTTTGCTGGGCTCAGTTCAGAGGCCTCTGGGACAGTGCGGCTGGATGTTGGACCAGGCCAGGGGCTGGGAACAGAGCTGGGGCCTGAGCAGTGGTTCTGGGGCCTCCAAGGCCTACGGCCGAGCCCTTGGTCTGCCCAGTGCAGCGGTGTGCATGCATCGGCAACCCAAGGTACTGGATGCCAGATCGAGACAGGGCCCCAAATTTCCTGTTCCAGCACCTTCAGATGAGGGCTCAGAGAAGGGAAGGGACTTGTCTAGGGTCAGAGCAAGTCAGAGTGGAGCTGGGACAAAGCCAGAAGCCAGCATCTCCAGTGCCACAGTGATGCTGGGCTAGAGGCCAGCTCTGTGTGCGAGTGCTCGGCTGCCTCTCTGCATTTGGATTTCTCTGGGCGGGCAGCTGCTAACCTCCTCACCCACCCGCAAGCCCTCCCTGGGGTGCTAGATGCTAAGTCTGTGTTCGCGTTCGCCCTTGAGCCAGCCGACCAGCATCTCCTGCTTCCTGCTAGTGCAAAGCTGCCTTCCTGCCTGCAGGAGTTCCAGTGGGACTGGCTGAGATGAGCGTGGCAGGAAGGGACTAGCATAGCAGGCAGGCCTGCCCTAGCAGCCTGTGTTCTCCTTTGCAGGGAAGTTCAAGCTCCTGGAGCAGGCCCGGGATGTGCGGGAGCCAGTGAGGTACTTCAGCAGCGTGGAGGAGGTGGCCAGCGTCTTCCCTGACCGCATCTTTGTGATGGAAGCCATCACCTTCAGTGTCAAGGTCAGTCCTTACCACACCAGCCAGGGTGCCCCGACACTGGTTGGAGGGTTGCCCTTAGTTAGAAAGTGTCAGTGTGGCTCCTGGCAGCTCCTCGACGGCATTTGGCCTGATGGGACCGTATCAGGAGAGTTAGGTGAATGACCCTGGCCTGCAGAACTTTCTGAAAAGGGGGCGAGGCAGGAGTAAGTGTGTGTGAAGCATCATGCTCTGACTTCGAGACCTTTAGGGCAGCCTGTCCTAGCATCCACTGGTGTAGGGGTAGTGGTTGTTGGGGGGCTGAGGGGGACACAGTACTAACAGTCCCCCCGCTTGTGTACGGATCACCCTTTACTGTTTACCAACCCTTATCCGTCAACTCATTTCTCTTCACAGTAGCTTTGTTGAGTGGATGGAGCATTATTACTGCCCAAACTGTAAAGATAACGATAATACAAGTTCTCATTTATTGGATATTTTCCCAGTATGTCACTTTACACACAGCAGTCCTTTCAAGTGAGAGTTACTACGGGAGGCAGTGAAGGCCCCAGAGGTAGCTCATTCAAGGCTGCACAGCTGCTCTGGGGCCTCTCCAGGAGGGAAGGCGCGTCCCCGACCCCCTAGTCCAGTGGTCTTGATCAGGTTTCAGCCCAAAGAATGCTCGCTCCGCAAAGGGTGGCTTTCCCTGGGGCTCTGTCTAAGGCCTCCCCGCGTCTCTGGGCTCTGCAGGTGGTGTCGGGCGAATTCAGCGAGGACAGCGAGGTGTACAACTTCACGCTGCACGCGGGCGACGAGCTTACCCTCATGGGCCAGGCGGAGATCCTGTGCGCCAAGACCACCAAGGAGCGCTCGCGCTTCACCACGCTGCTGCGCAAGCTGGGCCGGGCAGGGGCGCTGGCCGGGGTGGGCGGCAGCGGCGGCCCCGGGGGTGCGGGGGCCACGGGCGGCAGCACCAGGGCCATCAAGGGCAAGATGCCCTGCCTCATCTGCATGAACCACCGCACCAACGAGAGCCTGAGCCTGCCCTTCCAGTGCCAGGGCCGCTTCAGCACGCGCAGCCCGCTGGAGCTGCAGATGCAGGAGGGCGAGCACACGGTGCGCGCCATCATCGAGCGCGTGCGGCTCCCGGTGAACGTGCTGGTGCCCAGCCGGCCGCCGCGCAACCCCTACGACCTGCACCCGGTGCGGGAGGGCCACTGCTACAAGCTGGTCAGCATCATCTCCAAGACCGTGGTGCTGGGGCTGGCGCTGCGCCGCGAGGGCCCGGCTCCGCTGCACTTCCTGCTGCTCACCGACACGCCGCGCTTCGCGCTGCCGCAGGGCCTGCTGGCCGGGGACCCGCGCGTGGAGCGCCTGGTGCGCGACAGCGCCTCCTACTGCCGCGAGCGCTTCGACCCGGACGAGTACTCCACGGCCGTGCGCGAGGCCCCGGCCGAACTCACCGACGACTGCGCCAGCCCGCGCCGTGCGCGCCTCTGTCTGCCCGCGCCCCCGCGCGCCCCAGCCCTCGCGCGCGCCCCCGGCCCGCCCGGCGATGGCGACCAGGAGTACGTGAGCCCGGACTGGGCGGGCGCGCAGGATCCCGCCGGGCCGCCCGCGGAGATCCCCTACGAGGAGCTGTGGACGCACCAGGTTGCCGAAGGCCTTGCAGAGGGCCGGGCGCGGCCGCCCCCGGGGCCCGACCTTATCTCCTTCGCAGCCCCCGGGCCGTCCCGCCTGGAGCCTGAGGCACCGCCGCCTCCTGTCCCCCCCAAGTCCGAGGCGGTGAGTGGCCCTGATGTAGGCCGGAAGGGTGGGAGGCAAGGAGCCGAGCTGGGGGCTCGCTCTTCTCAGGGGATGGAGGTGGCCAGCCAGAGGCAAGTTCTCCTGAGCCCTAGGCTCCTGCTTCTGGAGTGTGTGACGGGATGGGGGGTAGGCAGGCGAAGGGGAGAAGAACAAGGGGAAAGACATAAGAGCATATTTGTAGTAAAGGATGCTAGAGGCTGTGGCATTGGAAATTCTGGAGATAAAGATGCTAGTAGGTCTTTAGCTTGAAAGAATTTGGGATGGGCTCTGAAGGTCCCACAGAACAGGAATCCTTTAAACTGATAAGAACAGATACTACACTTGATCTTTGCCAAAAGGCTGAGAAGCGATCCAGGAATCCTTTAAGTTGTAAGTGAAAAGAAGGTCCCATGATGGAATAAATCTAGAAATATGTAGTGATGATTCCTAACTCCCCCTCTCCTCACTTTGGAGCCACAGAACTTTGGTTTATTAAAGGCTCTGAGAAGTCCTGCACCAAGGAACCCTGTTTATGCCTAACGCAGAACTTCCCAACCATACTTGTCCACAGAAATGGGCTATAGCTATTAACAGCCCTGAGAGTCCACTTTGAGTATTTGACCTATAAAGAAGGGGTACAGATGGCAGATACTTGTCCTTCCCTTTCTTCTCCCTGTCAATACCACTTTCATTTTCCTTTTTTTTTTTTTTTAAGATTTATTTATTTGACAGGCAGAGATCACAAGTAGGTAGAGAGACAGGCAGAGAGAGAGGGGGAAGCAGGCTCCCCACCAAGCAGAGAGCCCGATGCGGGGCTCGATCCCAGGACCCTGAGATCATGACCTGAGCTGAAGGCAGAGGCTTCAACCCACTGAGCCAACCAGGCGCCCCCCACTTTCCTTTTCCTTAAGGGACTAGGTTGACTAACCTGTTTTGATCTACTTCTGTATTCTCTTACACTCACGATGGATTTCCAAGGCCGTGGGAGATGGTGTATGTGGGCTCTCTCAGAGTGACAGGCTGGAGAGGCTACCAGGGGTGGGGTGGGTGAGTAGTTGGAGGTAAGGCAAAGGCAGTCTCATGGCAAAGGGTCAGGCCCAGACACCCTCCTCACCCAGCTGCTTGGGAAAGGGAGAATTAGGAGAGTCCACTGCTTGGGACAGGGCGTGGAGTCATGGCCTTCTGCTTGCAGGTGAAGGAGGAGTGCCGCCTGCTCAATGCCCCCCCTGTGCCTCCCCGGGGCGGCAATGGCAGTGGCCGGCTCTCGGGCAGCCCCCCGGTGCCCCCACGGTTCCCCAAGCTGCAGCCTGTCCACTCACCTAGCTCCAGCCTCTCCTACTACTCATCTGGCCTCCAGGATGGGTGAGCCCCTGCCTTCTCTTGGTGCTGGGTCCTCCTGAGGGGCACTGAGGAGGGGAATGGCCGGGAGAGGGGAGCCAGAGCCAAGGGAGGAAGAGTCCAGGCCTGCCGTTCAGAGCGGATGGGCTGCTGCTTTGCTTTCCACCTTCCTGCTTCAGCTTGTTCCCGGCGAGTGGATGGGAACCCTGCTCAGGTTCCCTCCAGCCTGGGATCGGCCACAGGGACTGCTCCTTGCTCTATTAAAGTGTTTATGTAATTCAGTTTAGTTTAATTTTTCTTGGGGTGGGAGAGGCTGGAAGACAGACATGGGCAGACCCGGGGCCGGTGGGGAGGTGGTGGTCTCGGGCCTTGGGGGCTGGGGCGCGAGCAGGCATTCCTGAGATCCGAGTGGCAGTCTCTGGCCTGGCGGAGCGCTGTGCTGTGCCCTAGGAGCCTGTGGCGTTTCCCTCTTGCACTGGCTTACCTTTCCGTGCGTGTCTTGCTCTCTGCCCACAGGACAGGCTCCCGCAGCGGCAGCGGCTCTCCGTCCCCGGACGCCTACTCCCTTTATTGCTACCCGTGCACCTGGGGAGACTGCAAGGCGGGCGAGTCGTCCAGCCGCCCACCCCCGGGACCCCTGCCCTCGACCACGCAGCCCAGCCAGGCTGCCCGGGCCCTTGCAGAGCCTCTGAGCAGTCGAGCCACCTCCCTCCTGGGGGCTGACACCCCCGTTCAGGCGTACCACAGCTGCCCGCCTCTGCTCAAGCCCTCTCACCCCCAGAAACGCTTTGCTCCATTCGGAGCTCTCAACCCCTTTTCGGGGCCTGTCTACTCCTCAGGCCCTTCAGCAGCCTCCTCTTCTGGGCCCACCACCAATGCGGGTCCCCTGGCTACCTCCAGCCCTGCCTTTTCCCCAGGCCCAGGCTCCCCAGGCCAGGCCTATTCAGCTGCTCCCCCCTCGTGCCCCACCTCGTCGTCCTCTTCCTCTGAGTGGCAGGAGCCAGCCCTGGAGCCCTTTGATTCCTTCGAGCTGCGCCAGGGCAGTTCCCCGGAGCCCGAGCTGTTGCGCTGTCAGGAGCCCAGAGCGGTGGGGGCTCCCTGCCTTTCGCCACTTGGACCCCCCAAGGCCTTTGAATCCGAAGGTTTGGTGCTGCGGCAGGTCCCCACCCCGCTGTCACCGGTGGGCCTGCAGGGGCCTGAGGCAGGCGGAGCACGGCTCCTTCTGCCCCAGGGGCGCCTGGAAGGGCCTCCTGCCAGTCCCCGGGAGGGGGCTGCAGGCTGGGGAGGCCGGGATGCCTCCTCCTGGCAGCCCCCTGCTGACCTGTCTGCGCTCTCCCTGGAAGAAGTCTCTCGAAGTTTGCGTTTCATTGGTCTCTCGGAGGACGTGGTGAGCTTCTTTGCCCGAGAACGCATTGACGGCAGCATCTTTGTGCAGCTCAGCGAGGACATCCTGGCCGATGACTTCCATCTCACGAAGCTGCAGGTCAAGAAGATCATGCAGTTCATCAAAGGCTGGAGGCCCAAGATCTGAGCCTCCCAGCTCACGGCTGCACAGCTGGGACGCTGGCCTGGAGGCCACAGGGGTTAGCCACGGGTCTGCGGGGGGACAGTGGGCCCAGAGCAGGTCCTCCTGCAAGGAGAATCCGTGCCAAGACTGAGGCAGCCAGGTGGCCCCTCTGAGGGAATCCAGGGGAGACACACTTGGAAAATGGGGGCATCTGACCTTTGTTCTGAGAGGCACCGGTGTGCCCCTGGGCCCGGGGACACATTGCTGGGATTCCCACGGTGGCGGGATGGGGTGTCAGAAGCTGGCCAGCATGGTGACCCGACATCCTCCCCCGCCCTTGTGGAGAGTGTCAGACATCTTGCACTTCTCAAGCTTGTAGGTTCAGGTTAGAGACAAGGGCAGACGGGCCATCATTTAAGCACAAATTCCCCAAGTGCCCCCCCCCCCGCCCCCGTGCTCTGTGGGCTTTTGGCCTTGGCCACCCCAGAGTCTGGGGGCCCTTCCTGTATCTCTGGGATGCCCTTCCTTTCCCCTTGTATGAACTCAGGCCCTGGCCCCAAGCACAGGTGTGTCAAGCCTGTGTCGCTGTGCCTCAAGGCTCTGGCTCAAGGCGCTGGTTGGCGGGGGAGGACTCCGGAAGAGCACAGCTCTGCCGCTGACCCGCTCACCTAGCTAGGGAGGCCGATGTTCTAGACGTCTCTAGCGCCCCCGCTGCTGCCTTCCGTCCTTCGGGTTGGGTCGGGTCTGAGGTTCTCACTCCCTGGAGAAGGGGGTAGATTGAAGTCAGCTGCTCCTGGATTGTAGCGGCAAGTGGCCTCCAAGCACTCCCACTTCTGCCCGGCTCCTGCCCCCTTCACTGGGCTCCAGCGAACACCTGGTGTCCTTCTCTGGTCTGTCACTGGCCCAGGTGGGATGGTTGGGAAAGAGAACACCGTGGCTTGGGAAAACCGGCTTTCTCCTTGCTCCTGGAGCCCAGGCCTCCTGCGCTTGTGCCTATGCCTGTCAGGTCTCTGGGGCCTGGAACCGGGCGTGGCAGTCCGCTGGCACCGGGAGCAGGCTGGCCGCTGTGTCCAACCAGCCGTCCCCCCACCCCCAACTCTCCCGGTCCCCCTTCCCCCGCCCCCCGGGGCTGCACTAACTCTCCTCATGCCACTAGCGGCAGGCCCCAGCCGGACCAGCCTTCTCTTCTGCCTTACCTAGCCTACCTACCTAGATATTTATTTGCTCCATTTTCCTCTGAAGTATAGTGAGGCCACGCTGGTGCTCGCGCCCTGGGCAGTCGCCTCCCCTCGGGGCCAAGGGGAGTCCGGAAGTAGAGCACACACGCTGATGCTGAAGCATTGGGCTTCCCTGCCCATCACTCTGTGAATCCTCAAGGACTCGTGAAATAAATGCTAGAGCACTGAACAGGAGTCGGGGGGCAACTCTGGGTGTCGACCCTCTTCCTCTGGAGGGCCCAGGGGACCGGCAGGTACAAGGCATAAGCCTCCAGGCAGGGGAGGACTTTGGAGTGGGGTGTGCACGTGGCCCACTCCTGGGTTCCCTTCCGAAAGCCCCTCCTCAGCCCCTCCCCTACAAGAACCTTCCATCTCTCACCAGCGTTTCAACCCAATTCCTAGTGCTGCTGACTGGAAAGCTCCCTGTCCTCAGCTGGCGCCCAAGTTTAAGTTCCTGCACTGACCAAACGGCTGCCTGACGCCCTCCCAGAGCCCCCATTTAGAATCCCGTTAATGGCTCTGCGTAGAGCATCCGTTCCCTATTTCCTACTGGTCATCTGAAAATCCCAGCACACAGGTGACTTGGTTTTAGGGTTTGGCTTCGCAGCACCTGGGAGTGGTCCGTGGAATCGGCACGAGGCTCTCTGTCCACGGGTCCCAGCAAAGCTGGCGCCAGGGGTCGGCGAGGCACCGGCACGTGGAACAGAGGCAGGAGCAGTGGGTCACGGCGTACTGGGACTTCAGTTCTGCACACGTGTAGTGTGGGCCCCTCCACCAGACTGGGCAGGAGCCCCGAGGCTGCTTCCACACACCGGGGTCTGCTGCCCCTGGCACAGGATCAAAGGGACTCCCTGGCCCAGAGGGCACCGGGAGGGCAGAGCGCCAGTGGGTTGGCCGGGCACTCCTTGAACAGCTCACCATGTGGTCTCCGGTGATCCACCCATTCTCCCATGCTCAGGGTCAGCCAAGACGAGCAGGATCTACTGGCCAGGAAAATAGTCTCTCCTCTGCTTCACTCCAGTGTTAACATCCCGAGAGCACATGAGTCCCACTACGAAAAGCACTGGGTGCCATGGTACCATGAGGCATTACAGTTTGGGGAAGGAAGTCCCTTACAACCTGGCCTCCAAGCCTGTGGCACTTCAGCTGCTCTGTTCAGTCAGGCCTGTCTCCCAGGGCAAGAGGAAGCCTGCTGGAGCAGGTCTATACGGCCAGGTTCCGAAGGCTTTAGTGCGTTAAGTCCCCCTTTATCATCACGGTCTCTGTCTCAAGGGGCTGTCTAAAACTATCCCAACACATTCACACCCAAAAAGCCCAGGGCTTTATTCTAAATCCTTGAAGGGAGGGGGCTTAACCCAGAAGGACACAGAAGAAAAAGGAGCAGGGAGGCAGAGAGGCTGTTAAGAGTTGGTTTTTATTGTTATCGTGTACGTGGCCGGGTGCAGAACTGCCCGGGGCCACCCCTGGCCACCCCCAGCCCTGGCGGAGCCCGCAGCAGGATGGCTCTGGAGCCAGCTTTCGGTGTGGCTCACGGGCTCCTGGCATGAAGTGCAAACATTCACAGCCAGACTCCACCGGGAGGGAGACTCTGTCCTAGCTGAAGGCACTTTAATCAGGACGCACACCCAGGGCCAGAGCTCGCCTGCCTTCTGGTTACGCCGATGCAGCCAGACGCCGCTCTGCTGGCAGCTGGGTGAGGGGCCGGAGCAGGGCCAAGGGCCCGCTCACTGGTAGAACTTCTTGTTAGGGCTGTTAGCGTGATCGATGAGCAGCTGGCACGGGGTGAACTGTTTTCCGTAGGCGGCCTCGTACCTCCTGAGCCGGTCCACTACCTTCTGAGCACCGTACAGATCCACGAAGCGGAAGGGCCCTAAAAGCAAAGACAGGACCTGCTGCAGGAGACGGGACAAGCTCTCGGACAGAACAAGCTGCCTGCCCTGCCCAACCCGCAAGACCAACCTCCGAGACACGGGGGGAAGCCGAGCCCGAAGACCGCGCCGATGTCTCCCTCTGTGGGTGTGGCCAGGATCCCTTCCTGCAGGCACATGACCGCCTCGTTCACAAATCTGGTCACCAGGCGGTACTGGATGTCTTCGTCGGAGGAGCTGCCAACAGGGAGAGACACTCAGGTAGATGAAGCGTCCCGGGGAGGGACGCAGGAGCTGCGGCTGCAGAAGCGAATGGCGCTCCGAGGGCCAGCCAGTCCGCAGCTCGCGATGGTGCAGAGACGAGCCCGCGGGAGGGCAGCTCTGCTCCGGGAAAAGGTGGCTCAGAGCTCATCGGCCTAAGTAACCAGAGGCTGGCAGCTAGCGCAGGGCTGGGCAGAGCAGACAGAATCTCCTGCCACCAGCAGCTGTCAGTTACGAATGACAGAGAGGGTCTGGCGGGGTGAGAGGGCCCAGGATGCCAGGTTTTCTATTGCCCTCCAGACCTCCAGAGGGAAGGCTGGAGCAGGGGTCTTTCCGAGGCTCAGCTGTAGTCTTGACCCTGACGCGGGGCAGAAAACGAGATGGCATGTGGAAGGCAGAAGGGTTCTGGTCAGTTAAGGGGAGTAGCAAGGAGAGCTGGAAGAGGGTGGAGCAGCTCTGGGCTGAAGAGAAACCGGTTTCCGCACTACAAGCTACTGAAGTTAACTCACACTTCAGACTTCGGGGGCACCTTCAGACTTGCCAGAATGCCATCCATGTCAGAATTCACATTCTTGTTCTTCACACCCTCCTGATAGATGTAAAAGCCCTTCCCAGATTTGCGACCTAAAAGAAGCCAGAGAGGGGAGAATGACGGGATCTCAGAGCTCAGGCCTGCGGATTCTCTTCTCTCCTAGTCTGATGTACGGCTCCAGCCTCTCAACTGTATCCCTGCATGTGTCTGTCTAGCTAACCCTAGAGATTTCACGTTTGTCCACAAGGCTGACAAAGAAAGAAAAATGATCTTGTGTTTCTTGGGCTTTCAAGTCTGTGGATGCGGGTGGGAAAGAGCACTTGGGTGAGCTTTCCTTCCAGCCATTATGCAACACCAGGGCCTAGTAGACGCCCCGGTCCTAGGGTTGCTTCTGCTGCTCCTTTGCCGAGACAGAAAGCCAGCTCTGGCAGGCCTCAACCACGTGCTCTGTGCTCAGAGGGGTCACCTCCTCCACACAGGTGGCCAGACAGCACGGTAAAGCCTGGGGGCCGAGTCTGCTCCCGCAGGATCACAGGTGTGTGAGAGGCCTTGGGCCAGATGAAAATGTCGGGCTTGCACACCCTGGCCAATGGCAGGGCCTCAGGCCAGGGTTGTCATGCAATCATTTAAAAAAAACTCCCCCTGATGTGGGCTCAATGTTAGGAAAGACTCTCGCCCACAGGCCTTCTGGAACTGTGTGTCTCAGGAAACTCTGCTCTCAGAGTGTTAGTTTTCTCTGAGGCTACTCACCCAGGAAGCCCCTGGACACCATCTGCTTCAGCAGTTCTACGCTCCCACCTCCAAACCGCTCCCCGAAGGCTTTGCCCAGATCTTCTGACACGTGTTTTGCTACATCCACACCCACTTCATCGACCAGTGTGGCAGCACCCACAGGAAAGCCAAAGCTTGTGGTGAGGGAATCCAGCTTCTTGGGCTCAACTCCTTCCTGAGTGGGAGGTAAGCAGGGACCTTAGAGGAGGAAGGCATTCCGGACCCTCTGCCAAGGGCTCCCCATGCTGGCCCTCTGGCACAGGGCCGGTCCGACACCCGCTTCTCTCCGGGGTGCCACCTGGCCGGGCCCAGGACTAAGGCCGGCCCACTCAGGGAAAGCAAAGGAGGTTTGGGAGCCACCGGGGGAAAGTCTGGGCCTTCCCTAACCCACAGCACTTTAAGGCCTGAACAACTTCAGAGGTGAACACACTATTCATTTCCTTCTTGTCTGCAATTCGGACCCTCAGCAGTGATGAGATTCCATGGCAGGCGGGCGAGGTTTCTCCACAGCTGGGAGCAGAGATCGCCCCCCGGAGCCTGTGCCTGAGAAGGCACCCCCAGAGGGGTGCGTGCAGAAGCTGCTCCAGGACCAACCAGACCAAGCGGACCTGTCTGTTCTGGGTGGTTCCGGCCTCTAAGGGAGGCAGACGCTGTGCAGAGCACTGTCAGGAGGCGTCTGGTCCTAGGGAGCAGTGAGGGGAGTGAGGGAGCAGAGCTCAAGTTCTGCCCGCTGTAGGGCAGCAAAGGCCGTGATTTTCTACCATGGTGTGGAAGGATCAGGCACAAAAGGGCCGCCTTGGAGAAGAGCCTGGACTTAAATGTATTAGAAGGAAGCCTGTTCACCTTAGCAGTACCAGTGTGGAGGACTGGTTTAAGAAGTGGGAGACGCTGCCGACATTCCACGAGCAGCACTGACCTGTAGGATTCTGAGGACTTCAGACATCATGGGTGCGAGACACCTGGTGGTGTAGAAGCCAGGTCCGTCCTGCCAAGGGAGAGAACGTGAGCTCGCTGGCCCCTCCACTGTGGGTACGATGCAAGGCCAAAAGAAGGTTCTCTTCCCCACGTGTCCTCTCAAATACAAGGTGATTTATATTCCCAAACAGAATCATCAAAATTACATGGCAGTGGAAGCCACAGCCAAGGCAGCACGGCTTGAACCAAAGAGCACAGCAGAGGGTTTCACAGCCACCCGCAAGTTCTGGAAGGGCTGGGAGAACCGGCCACATCCCAGCCACTCCCCCTCTCAGACACTGACTCAGCAGCCCAGTCCGCACCACACACAACCAAGGGGAAATCCTACTAAAAGGTGACCTATTTGCCCCAGAACAGTCATAAACCTGAAGGTATAAGGAATCTGTGCAAACATTCACAGCCAGACTTCACTGGGAGGGAGACTCTGTCCTAGCTGACGGCACTTTAATCAAGGCGGCACACCCAGATCTGCCGCTCTGTTACACAACTCCTTACTTTAACCACAATGATGACCTTCCCCTGCTTGAGCCCAACGGCTACGGCCGAAGCGGTTGTGTCCTTAGACGTCTTGTCGGTAGTGATGATCTCTAGCAGCTGCATCTTGTCCACAGGAGAGAAGTAGTGCATGCCGATCACCTGCACGGGGAACACAAAGCCACCGGCTCGAAGACCGTGGGGAGGGAAGCGGACAGCACTCCGTGTTTTGGTAGGAAAGCAAGGGAAGTCATCTGAGTAGTTTGGCTCTGTGGTTCTTTCCTAAAAAGCTCAGTATTCTCAGAGGGCTCACTAGAATCTTCTTCCAACTGCTTCTAGGGCAACATATCCTACTAACAATTAATGCCAAAATCACAGCTAACGACTCATCAGGGAAGAATGAATGAAGGTTCCACTCCCATTACTGACACTGGGGGCTTAGAGGGCCCACTGTTTTTGAGATGGGGGAGGCAGAGGTAGGCAGAGGAACCCATTAATATGCTGGACTGTCAGAGATGTATCTGCTTTTTACACACGTGGGTCTCACTACCAGGGTACTGGGTTTAAATAACAACAACGTTCAGGGATGCCTGGCTCAGTTGGTTCAATGTCCAACTCCTGATTTTGGCTCAGGTCATGGTCTCGGGTCATGAGATCAAGCCCTGTGTTGGGGTCTGAGCTCAATGGAGAGTCTGGGATTCTCTCTCTCCCTCTGTCCCTCTCCCCAACTCCCACACTCTCTCTTTTTCAAATAAATTAATCTTAAAATTATCAGTTCAAATGCACCTGAAGATTCATTAAACCAATGATTCTCAAAGTGAAGCGATGGGACAGCAACATTAGCATCGCCTGGGAAACTTGAGAACTACAAATTCTCCGGTCCACCCCAGATCCAGATCTACTGAATGAGAGGCTAGGGGCAGGGCCCAGGACTGTGTTTAAGAAGTCTTCCAGGTAATTCTGATATATGCTGAAGTTCAGAACCTCCTCCTCAAGTTAACAATTAGACAGTCCTCCCAACTGAGCTGCTGTGGGAGAGAATGATTTAATCCTAAAATTGGTAGCTTTGCCCCTCTTACCCTTGCGTTAGCTGTAAGCTACAACTAATGATAACTACCAGTTGCTGACTGCTGGCTACCCACTGTTCTTTAATGCCTTTGCCATTTATTCCTTACATTTAACCCATCACTCTGTGAACTAGTCAGTCTTATCCAGATGATGGGAAAAGAGTCACCAGGAGGTTAAGACTGGGAGCTCAGGGTCCCTTAGTGAATGGCAGTGGGATTCCATCGCAGCTGGCCCGTTCCAAAGCCTGCCTACTCTCCATTACATAATGCACAGGTCACTTAAATGTTCCATGGACTTACCAAACCTAAAGTTGCTTCTGAACCCGAAACTGTTCCTTAACTTGTGTCTAAACTATTTAAAAAGACAGGACCTGATTCAGAGTCAGTACTTATGAGCGAAAGGAATTAGCCTTTACAACATATACTTAGACACAGTAAAATGCACAGAACTTAAAATGTTCATTTCGGTGATTCTGACAACTGCACATACACTCGTGGAATCACTACCCCAAGCAAAATCTGTAGCCCTCAAGAAAGCTATGCCAAAGGGGACCAACCTGTCCTGGATAAGCAGGTGGCTGGTCGCCCTCCCTGTACCCATCACTGTAATTTTATGCAACACAGGGAAAGCAGGTGACGGAAGCTATCCTCGGTCTCTGGAGGCCAGGACTACAAAGCATGATGCTTTTCCCGCTCCACTGGGAAAACGGGAAGTTAGCATCAAAGATTCTCCGTCACGGACTTGAATGCTGCCGTGCTCTGACTGAGGTGACATGGCCAGACTGTCTGCCTTTATAGTGTTCTTGTGTCTTTCCTCGTCTTTCCTCAGCATCACTCTTCTCCCTGTGACCTTTTCCTGACATCCCTGAACTTGTCTGTCAGGCCCCGCATCGCTTCCAATCCGAGGTGTGCTTGGAAACAAGCTTACCCTGCATTCGCGAGCTATTAGAATAGGAACAAACAGACTTTTTTTGTTTTCAATACAAGCACCTGTCTGAACAATTTTGGCTGCTTATGAGTCTTCTATGTTTCCTTCCTACTTCCGGCTGGCTCTGCTTAGCTGAGGCTAATTGCTAACCTCCAGGGAGGTGAGGTGTTTGATTTCTCTCCGAGCGATTTCACTTTCCCTGGGTGACTGGTAGACAGCAGAAGCCCAAAGACACATTTCCAGTCATCATTCTAAACACTCACTGAAAGTGCTACCCTGGGTAGAAGTTCTAAGTGAACCTACAGGTGGACACACCTCGCCACCCCGCCTGATCTATTCCTGGATGTGGAACTGGAACCAAGCCTGTCTTAGACCGTCACCAGTGTCTGCTCTGTAGCTGAAGTGATATTTTGGAGTACCCCTCTTATTTTAAGGGCCTATCTTTATTTTTTAAAATTTAAAAAGATTTTATTGTTTTTAAGTCATCTCTACACCCAACATGGGGTTCAATCACAACCCCGAGACCACGAGTCACATGCTCTACTGACTGGGCCAGCCAGGTGCCCCTTGGGCCTATCTTTAAATACCTAATTATAAAAACGGTCCATTTTATAGTCTGAACCTAAAAAATAAGAGCTGTTAAGGATGCAAATCACCTATTAAAGTATATTTTGGTTGTACTTCACCCCGTATCTCACAGCGGTCACGGTGTTAGCTGCTCTGTGCCCAGTTTTGGGGAAAACGTCATCACCCCTCCATCCCACAGTCCACACCAGGCCCTGCAAATGCTCTAAGCCTTTCTCAGGGAAAGACTTCAGGGTCTTCCCTCTGCTCAGAATTTACCTTCTCAGGTCTTTTGCTGACAGCAGCTATTTCATTGATTGGGAGAGCGGATGTGTTACTGGCAAAGACACAGTGATCTGGAATCACCTGCAGGGGAAAAGCATTGAAGAATGTGTCTCGTAAGCCTGGGAGAAGACTGGAGCCCGGAGCAGAGCTAAAAGGTGAAACCTGGGCCTGGCCCCACTCCCCCCACAACCACTCAGACAGGAGATACTATCTGGTGACATTTACAACCGCCCAGCCCTTCTGTGATGGGAAGGGTGTTGACCTGGTTCTCTTTCCCATTCTGCCACCTACTAGTTCTGGCTCAGTGTCCTAATCTGGCGACTGCATCTCAGCAGTTTGGTAAATGAGACCTCAGATAAATACTGAATAGATAACCTTGAGTCAATTCTTGTTCATTTCAAGATTCAGCATGCATATCAGTCCCTCTTGTTTGGATCTGCTCTCGAATCTGAAAGCTGACAATCCCCTTACACTTTACCTTCCTAAGAACCAGCCACAGCACGCATGCCCAGCTCATTTTATACCGGGTGCTGTTAGAAAACTGCACCACTGTAATTAATCTACCGCACACGAATCCTATTAACTGTTCTCTCTATCATCCTGGAGAACAATCTCTAATGTAGAACGTCTCAGCATTCTGTTCACGATCCCAAACTACTCATGTTTTTATTCAGCTGCGTGCACAAAGAAAATGGGAAGGCACACCTGTCAGATCTGTGCATACCGGGACAGGCAAAATCCTAACACAGGAGATGGAGTCAAGGCTCAAGATACATGCAACACCCTGAAAAGCTGAGTGTAAAGTGACAGCAATTGTAATGGGGACAAAGGTAGAATACCGCATTAAGATTCTTTTAAAAAGAAAACAGGAAAAACCTAAAGAGGCTCCTGCTGGACAAAACCTGGCTCTGGAGGCGCCTGCGTGGCTCAGTGGGTTAAGCCTCTGCCTTCAGCTCAGGTCACGATCCCAGGGTCCAGGGATAGAGCCCCACATCAGGCTCTCTGCTCAGTGGGGAGCCTACTCTCCACCCCCACCTCTGTCTGCCTCTCTGCCTACTAGTGATCTCTGTCAAATAAATAAATAAAATCTTTAAAAACAAACAAAAAACCCCACAAAAATAACCTGGCTTGGCAGTCAGCTTGTGTAAAGGCTTTTAGGATTTTAGCTCGTCAGAAGTGTGAACTGAGAGCAGAGCATGACTGCAAGGAAGTCAGGAGCCTCAAGCGGCAGGTCTGCGCGGTGGGGTGTCTCACGCCAGTGAGGACATCATGAAGAGCAGGCCAATGTCTCCAAAGGCCGCTGGACAGCCGGCTCCAATTCCTCCCTTCCTGACTCACGTTGGGCTTTCCTGCAACCCAGATGCAGAGCCTAGTTCCGCCCTTCTGAATCTCGTGACTTGCCTTTACAGGAGCGACACTCTGAGCTCCAGACCTTAAGAAGCCCTGATTTTTTGTCCTTCTGGAAGCCAGAGGTCAACACCGTAGCGTCTGCTCAGAGTCTGCCCTTCTCTCGATCGGATCCCTCTCTGTCCCCTGATCACTAGTTTCCCTGCTGCTAGAACTGACACACCCTTCTCCATGCCCGGGGTCCCAAACCCAGATTTTCCAAATGCAAAGACCATCAGCTCGTCAGCTGGTCAATGGTCTTCTCACCATGCTGCCTGTGTCTGCTTTTACTTCTTGCCAGGATCTACCAGCCGCGGGCTCAGCAGCGCCCTCCAAGCCCCCCGGAACACCACCTACCTCTCTGCGCCTTAATGCCACTCGGCACAGATGGGATACGAATCCATGCGGCTCTTCTGAATGTTCCCCCCAGCTGAATCTACGTTACCCTCTGTCAAAAGATTTCCCAGGGCATGGATTCCGAAGCAGAAGCTGTCCCAAGCACAACTGCTTGTCGGTAGTGTCTCCACAGGCTGAGAGCGTGGCAGAGCAGGGCCCGCCCTCACACAGAGGCCTCTGTAAGAGTAGGGCACCGGGAGAGCTGCCGAGCCAGTGGCATTTCGTATACCGTCAGGCCCCGGTTCTACCTCATACTCATTCCTATCTTTGTTCTCCTCTGGGCTCACTCTTTACACCATCCACAGGCACCTGTTTTGCACACAGCATGCAGAGCACTCGCGATCAAGACCAAGGCACCATTTCCACAAAGGAAGCATCTGAAACCTGCCTGGGGAGAGAATTTCTCCCCTGTGTCCTGTGCTGGCTAGACCTGCAGAAGTTTAGTTACGGCTTGTAGCTGACCCTGAATGTTAAGACAGCTGGCTACACTCCAAGAGGTCATCTCTATGTCCAGTGACCCAACTCCCACAGAACACTCACGAGCTTTGTGCTACTTGATTTTCTTACCTCAGGACTCAGATTTGACCTTTGTAACCTATGTACTGTGCATGGGTTCACAGAAAAACTGAAAGGTCTGGACATGAACAGCTCTATAAAAAGAACCATGAGTTTCCTTTTAAAAAACCTATCTCTGTGTCCTCCACTGCTAGGCTACGATTCAAGTACAACAGGCCTCCGACTTACCGCTTCCACTTCCTTTAGCACTCGGTGCTTAAGACTAAGGTCCTCAAAAACAGCTTCAATCACCATGTCAGCTTTTTCAAAACCCTGGTAATCGAGCTGCCCAGTCAAGTTGCTGAAAATGGAGTCCCTTTCAAACGATGTTAGAGCCTTCTTCTTCACTTTATCATTTAATCTAGAAAAAACACAGTCCGAGTCAGAAGGGAAGACGGGAAACTTAACATTTGTGGAGCACCCACGGGCCCGACAGACACTGTGCTGTGTTTTTCATCAGCTCTGTGAGGCAGTTCTGTTACTCTGCTCTGAGGGAGAAGAGTTGCTCAAATAGGCTCAGAGGGACATGTGGTCAAATGGCAGGGCACCAGGCCAAAGGCAGGTTGGCCCCAAGCCCACGTTCTTTCTCCAGTGAGAGACTTCTACGTGTGAAACTTACCTAAACTCTATCACTCATCAAGCATTTAAATTTGCCAAGAGGAGTACACAAATACTGGAATGGCAAGAGAGAGAAGCAGCTCTGGTAACTCTCTACCTGTAACAGAGGAAACACCCAACACGTGTCCTAGACCACAGGGACATGCACCTCATTACACACCATCCTGTTACTCTGTAACTGTAATCTTCTGGAGAAGAGAGAGTGAGCACTGTTTCTTATATTCTTAATTTACTTTCCAGTTGGCACATATTAAGTGGCATATTATATTGATTACATAAAATATTGACTCAAGGTTTCTTCCTGCCCATAGGGAGATAATAAAAAGGATTCCTACTATTCAGACGTTTAACGGATTACTTTTCAGTGCCAAGAAAAACAGGCTCTCTTGGGTTATAATCTGACCACACTTTCAGAACGACTGACCTAGAATTTTCCTCTGAATGAAGAATGAAGCTAAATCCCATTCACTAATAAAAGAAAAATTAAAGCCACAAGGTAAGTTCAAAGTATTCAAAGTCTTAAAAGTCCAATCTCTTGGTTTTTGACAACGATGTCAGGAGTTAGCACACCCGATGCTTGTCGGAGTTCAGAACATTATTAGTCGCTCTAAGGCCTAATGAAACTGTTATCAAGAGAGGATAGGAAACGTGTCACAAGTCAGCAGTGTGGTGAGGGGCAGTCGCCCGAGCCCCAGGCTTCTGAGAAACAAAGGGAAAGCTGGAGCACTGAAATCCAAAAGAGACAGGGGGTGGAACCCATTCTAGAGCAGCAATTTCCCATTTCGGTAACCGTATGAGATGATGTTTGGGGGTGCGTACAGGCTAGTCTCAGGGCAATGCTGTTAGTGAGCACAGGCCCATTTTTTTTTTCTTTTGGTCACAAATCTTTTACTCAACTCCTTGCTATCTTACAATAATCTGCCAAAATGATTAAAGCTGCCACATCTTGTATAGCGTTACAGTAGCAACATTCAGAGCCTCCCTGCAGAAAAGAGGTCAAAATGGGCTGAAGCTACATAACCCATTTGAGAAACAACAAAAAAGCTGACTGAAGGTGCCTCAAAAAGCCTCTGCCTTCGGCTTGTGTCCTGATCCCAGCTACTGGGATGGAGCCCTGCACTGGGCTCTCTGCTCAGTGGGCGGTCTGTTTCTCCCTCTTCCCCACCCCACCCCCGCTTGTGTTCTCTCTCTCTCTCTCTCAAATAAGTAAATAAATCTAAAACGAACAAAAAAACAAAACAAAAAAACCTCATTCAACTGGAAGTCACACGTAGCCAGCTTGTCCACTACACTGAAGCACAGACCTGAGCTGGAACCGGTTTCTAGTCTGGCTAAGCGGCTGCTCAGTTTCTCCCCCTCTGTAAAACAGGCAGCGTGTGGGAGGAGGGAAGGGGAAGGTGGGGAGGAGGGAGAGTAATAGTCAGTTTTTATTAATTCAGAGGTAAGATGGAGACACAGTCTCAGACATGGTGGAACCAAATCTGTTTCCTCCTTCTCTACAGTATCGCCAGCCAAGAAACAGAAGGTTCAAGAGTTTTGACCCCAGCCCCACCTTCAACGTGCAGTTACGGCACATTTCCTTCCCCAAGGTCGTGCTGTTTCAGTGTTCCATAACAGTATGACAGTGAGATGGAAACCATCAAAACTCACAAACACGAGAATTTCTAGTCCTGATACCAAAGCATAAAATAAATGGCATTTAAAAATTTCTGATGGTTTTCTCTTCCACAGACATTACAGATTCCAATGATGTTAATGGTTTCTAATATGCGCAATAAAGTAAAGGTGAAGGAACTAGTGTCTCTAAAAATCAAAGGCAAGAGCTTAACTACGGAGCATCCAGTACTCACCATGTTCAGGAAAAAGGAATATGTAATGGCAAAAAACAAACAGCATTCTGCTGACAGAGGCAGACAGTGGGCTTACCCTTTGAACACCTGTTGTTGTCCTCGGCCCAGCCCGGCTAGTGTAGCATCTTTAAGTATGGTCCTCAGGCCCTTATCCACAGAGACCTGGGCAATGCCGGCTCCCATCAGCCCTGCACCAAGAATGGCTAGGTGCCTGGAAGGAAAGCATGAGTGACTTTTGGTAAACTAATCATTTCAGTAAAAGTGGGAGATCGTCCAAGTTATTCAATAAACCAATGAAAGTGGGCATAATAATAAGGTATTTTAAATAATTATTATCTGTAAAAATCTATACCTACCTATAGATTTTATCTATTAAAGAATTCTAAAGATTTTAATCTATAAATAAGGTTTTAAAATCATTTCTAATCTGTAAAAAATTTAAATAATTTTTATTTTTAAAAATTGACTTTCAGGGGTGCCTGGGTGGCTCAGTGGGTTGAGCCTCTGCTTCTGGCTTGGGTCATGATCCCAGGGTCCTGGGATCGAGCCCCGCAACAGGCGCTCTGCTCGGTGGGGAGCCTGCTTCCCCCTCTTTCTCAGCCTGCCTCTTTGCCTACTTGTGATCTCTGTCAAATAAACAAATAAAATCTTAAAAGAAAAATTGACCTTCAGATTTATTTATTTATTTATTTATTTATTTTTAAGAGAGGGAAAGCAAGAGAGAGCATGCAAGCACTTGACAGTGTGGGGGTGGGGGAATCTCAGCCAGGCTCCACGTCTAGTGCAGAGTCCAACACCCGGATGAATAAAATCTTCAAAAAAAAAAAAGAGCAAACAGATAAGGAATTTAAATTATCGAAGGTGAGGGGAAGAGCCTAGAGACAGAAGTGGAGGAAGCAGAGGCATTACTGGCAGTAGGGAAAACAAGAGGATACCTTTTCTTCATTTTGTTAAGGTGTTTTTTGTTGTTTTTTTGTTTTTAAGTAATCTTTCACCTAACATGGAGCTCAAGCTCGACCCTGAGATCAAGAGTCACGCGTTCTTCCTAAGGGAGCCAGGCCCCAGTTCTTCAAGTTCCCTTAGTCAATCTTCCGTTCAACCTATCCTGCCTTGGGTACCCTAGAGTTAATTCATAGCCTTTTTCCTCAACTTATTCCCCAAGTGAGGTCAACTCTTAGATCACCCTTATCTGTAAATGCTTACTTAAGGATATCTCATTCAAGCTTGGAAGTGTTCTGTTACAGTATTCTTCCGTATTCTGGCTGTTTTTGGGGGCGGGGAGGAGAATTTTCACAAGCTTAAATACTTTGTCCTCATTTTCTTATTTCTTATGTGAGACTCATGTGGATGTTGCCTGTCTTTTTTATGTATTTGGTATAATAACACCCTACCCAAATGGCATTATATGTGAGCTGCCTATGATAGGAAGAGGTATATGTGGACAGGAGTAGGAGTCTGGAGTGGCTGACATTATAGATTCTGTAATTTAAGAGGCCTCTCCTCAGCTGCAAGGTAGTTTCTTTAACTGATGCCATTTTTTCATAGATGGAGGGACGGGGGTAAAGGGGTAGGATGGCGGAGAGGTAGAAGTTGGTGTGTGTTTTACAGTTTTGTAATTTTGCAGGATCCAGTATCCTTCTCTTCTTCTCTCTTCCTGCTTCCTTTTTTTAAAAAAAGATTTTATTTATTTAACAGAGATCACAAGTAGGTAGAGAGGCCGGCAGAGAGAGAGAGAAAGAGGAGGAAGCAGGCTCCCCGCCGAGTAGACAGCCCAATGTGGAGCTCAATCCCAAGATCCTGGGATCGTGACTTGAGCCGAGGGCAGAGGCTTTAACCCACTGAGCCACCCAGGCGCCCCCTCTTGCTTCCTTTTCCTTCCTGTTGTAATAAAGTTTCCCTCTTACATAATTAGAAGTTGGCAGCATATTTGTCTTCTATTTGTGCCGCGCATGGGGAAAGGGTGGCTGTGCTGTCCTTGCTTCTGTCTGATTATTGTAGAATGTATGCAGAGATGGCGACTTAGGGGGCCATCTTATTCTACCGCAGCATGAAGCGATTAACCTCACCCATTGAATGCGAGATACTGCCACGTTGGTGGAACAAACTCCACAGACAGGTACTGACTGCCCTGATCAACATGCGTCCTGGAGAAGCAGTTACGGTCACAGTTCATATTCTATGTGGAAATTAGCCCTCTGGCCTTGCATCGTATTTGCCTCACCCAAATTTCTTACCGGTTTTACTTCTATTTTGGATTGTAGTTTCATTAAAGATGAAGGGTGGAGAAGGCAGTAATATAGCTGCTCTGAAAGCCCTCACAGTAATTCATATAGAGCAGTGAGACTCAACCTTGGCATTACCAACATTCTGGATTAGATTACTGTAATTCACAGGCCTGTCCCATGTACTGTAGGATGTTTAGCAGCACCCCTGATCTGCTCACTAAATGCCAGAGGCACCTGTGGGAACCAAAAATGCTTCCAGACATCATCAAATGATCCTTCGGGGGCAACATGGCCCAGGCTGAGAACCACTGAGCTAGAAGGTGAAGTCAGGGGCATTATGAAATTAAAATGCTGAAGAGCTTTTGGGCAGCACAGCACCGAAAGGCTTGCTGCAAAGAATGACGTGAAACAGGCAAGTAGAACCTTAAGTGTTTAGGTTGTAAGCTAGAAGGACAAGCTTTAACAGTCAGAATGAGACTTTTTTTTTATTTTTTAGGGAGAAGAAGTGTGAGTCCCCAGAGATGGTATCTCAAGTCACAGGGAGACACAAGATCATTAAACAGTGCATAGTGTGTGTGTTTGGTGTGGGAACATGGGCTATAAGCCAGATTTCTAGGGGACATCAATAGCAGACAAGAAAGCCTCTATAGGAGCCATTAGATAGGCCTGGAGAAAACTCAGCACAGGCGGAACTTTGAAAGCCAGTAAGTTCTTAGTAAGAAAAGGGATCTAAGGTGCTCAGGAGAGAAGAGGTACATGGAGGCAAGACAGAAGGTATGAATTTAGCTCTGTAGTGAAACCTACAAGAGCTCCCTAGGTGGAGTTTAACTTACTTTGCTTCCTTCTGTGGTGTTCCAAATTTATTCTTCTTACACAGGACCTGACCATGATAAAGTCCCATCAAGGCCTTTGATTCTCTGGTCATTGCAAGCTCTCCAAATTTCTGAGAAGTAGAGGAGAACAAGAAAAGGTAGAACTTCAGAGTCTCAGTGATGGGGGTTCCTTTGGTCGGGTGTCCCTACAGAGCAGAGGTAACACATGCGGAGCCCTGGTGCTCTGGGGGCCTGGGGTGTCTTCTCACCAGCAGTACGTTCACACTACTGCTTTGGAAAGGGTCAGGACACATCTGAGCTCTCGCATACTCTGCACCAGAGGTGGCGGTAACCAACCTTCTTCGTGGAACTAGAGTGTCAGGGCCAAAATGGACCCTTCACAGTCCTCTGAACCAACTCTCATTTTGAAGACTGGGAAGAGGAAGCCCAGAGAAATTAAGAAGTCACCATGCCACCTCAAGTGGCAGAAACGGAACTCACACTGGGGGGTAGGGCTCCCAACTCTGGATCTCTTTCGCTAAAGCAGGCTGCCTGCAGGACACCTGCCACTTTGAAAACTACCCTTATGCTTACAGAGGGCATTGCTCCAGAATCCGAGATTTAGAGTCTGGGTTTGACAGACCGGATTTGAATCCTGGCTCTGCCATTTCCCAGTTGTGAAGCGTAAGCAACCCAGTACAAGAAAGGTTTTCTCTTGAACTTGTCCCTGAGCTCTTGAGACACCTGTCTTATTATCAACGAACAGTCATTCTTCAATGATTGCTTAAAACTTAAAAACAATCCAAACCTCTTAAATCCACAATACCACCAACTCGTTGGAAAAGTGGGAAGAGGTGAGGCTGGTTCATAGGCCCCTCCGTGTCCTTTAAGTGGCTACACAACATTTCCTTCCATTCTCTGATTCAGCAAAGAGAGGCTGGCCTTCAATGTCTTAAAGCTAGGCCCTAACAAGTAAGAAACCCATTTTTCTATCAATATATTGATTTTATTACAACAAAATCAGCCCAACCCAACTCCGGAACATAAACATCCCAGTGATTCATTTTGAAAGGATTAGAACTCTTCTCTTCCTAGTTAAGCTCTCGTTACTGAGGGCAAGTTCAAACAGCTGAGACCACAAAGGTGTTCTTAACAACCACTCACTGAGATTAACCCTAAGAAATGATAATCACTGAAGAAAAACATTTCAGGTAGGCTTTGGGTACTTTTTCTTTTTTTAGCTTTACACAGGGTTTTAGATCTTGAGTTTCTTGAATCTATAGTAACAAATGGGAAGGAAGAACTTTACCTGAGATTCAGAGAGATAGCCAGCTTCGTTCCCTTGCTCAATTCCAGTCTTTACTGCCTGTAAAACACATAAATCACTTGTTCATTATTGCAAGGGACTGGCCAGACAGATGTGGACTAACACTTAGTAAAACTGCTAGTTTGTGAATCTTTTTTTTTTTAAAGACTATTTGACAGAGAGAGAGAGAGAGACATCGAGAGAAGGAATACAAGCAGAAGGAGAGGGAGAAGCCGGCTTCCCACCGAGCAGGGAGCCGGATGTGGGGCTCAATCGCAGCATGAGCTGAGTGAAAGGCAGACGTTTGACAACTGAGGCACCCAGGTGCCCCTAGTTCATCAGTCTTCAAAGATTAAGTCAAAAGTCTGGAATCGAAATAACAAAGGTGACAGGACTGAGTGGCTGCTTCCTTGAAGAGGCTCCTGCTTTCCGGCTTCTGGAACTGTGCTCAAAATGCCTGCCCTACCTGGTACTACTTTTTTTTTTTTTAATTTATTTTTTATTTTCAGCATAACAGTATTCATTATTTTAGCACCACACCCAGTGCTCCATGCAATCCGTGCCCTCTATAATACCCACCACCTGGTACCCCGACCTCCCACCCCCCGCACCTGGTACTACTTTGTCTTCATCTGTTCTCTACCACTTTCCAGGGCTCAGGTCAAATTCTATGAAGCTCTTCCTCATTTCTCTGCCTTACAGTGACTGTTGCCTCCTCTTGTACATTTAGCAATCTTCCTCTGACCCAATTACCTGGCAGTCTCATGCCGGCGTCTTGCAGCCCGTACACTGCGCTCACCTGGCTCACCGCGGATACACGGCGGATCTCCCCGGCCCACACTGGGAGATGGGTGAGGGAAGGGATGCATGCGTCCTATTTTATGCATTTTGCTGTCTTTTCCTCAAAATACATTTGCTGGCTGATTTATTCTCCATATTCGAAGTCTTAGATTATAAGCTCTCTTGATCTTAGACTTTCCAGACTGAAGACTTTCTAAGTTTTAAAGTCTACCTTTAGACGGAAGTTCTTAACCCTGTATACTTGCCCTCCCTGACCTTTTTCAGAACTTCACTACACCTTTTTTTAGAATTCTGACAATGCGGAAGTCAAGGAGACATTTTCGGTACTGGCAATGGTTTCAAACTAATTCGTTTCAACTACCTCTTAACTAATGCCCAATATTTTACTGGTTTTGTTATACTGATGTAACTTTTTTCCTGGCTTGTAACTGGTACTTTTAAACTCATTATGCCCGGCACTCATTATTCCTAAAATATAATTTTATAAGCCATCATAGCTTGCTTTATTTTTAGTGAGTACTGTAACAGAATTAAAAACTTTAGTATAGGGGTGCCTGGGTGGCTCAAGGGGTTAAGCCTCTGCCTTCAGCTCAGGTCATGATCTCAGGGTCCTGGAATCGAGCCCTGCATCGGGCTCTCTGCTCAGCAGGGAGCCTGCTTCCCCCATCTCTGCCTACCTCTCTGCCTACCTGTGATCTCTGTCTTTCAAATAAATAAATAACATCTTAAAAAAAAAAAACACCCCAAAAACTTCAGTACCGGCAGATCCAGTTCAGAACGGCAATAAAGAATACTGCTCTACACAAAGGGAGGAAACATGAGAAATGGAATATGGGGTGAAGACTCACATCGATTATTTTCAGAGGTGCAGGATAGAGGCCTTTAGTCTGTTTTCGTACTTTTTCTTCCACCTTTTTGTAAATCTGTTGCCTGACAAATGGAATACTCATGGCATATGACATCAATTCTGTAAAAGAAAACACTTTTATGTACTTACTGGAAAAAGACTAGCTTCCCTTATTAGTTTGTTCTATAAACTCCATAAAAAGGCAGTAATTGTAGCTATCTGAAAGAACTTTACTTTGATATACGAAATCCAAATTGCAACCCAAGGCACTTCTATACACGTGGTTTAATTAGCTGATAAGTGCTAAGCATTATGCTATTCCACTTTCATATTAATGGTTCAAATTTTCCAAGATAAAATTAAAAATAAATGGCTGTAACCAACCAGTGTAAGGTTTAGGACTTGATCACCGAGCAGAGTTGTTGTACTCCTTCAGAATGACTCTATGCTTGGTGTAAATAATGCATTTACCTCTTCCCCAATTCTTATTTCACAGCAAATAAAATGAAACTCTCTGGAGAGAACCTCTGCCTTTGTTCTTTAATAATGACACTCACTGTCTATTAATCCCTTGTCTCTCTTTATAGAGATTTTCTTATCAGACAGTCCTTTGGCAAAAGTAACTGCAACTTCTTCTAAGTATTCAATTGTCCGCTCCTCTGCAGGTTTTAATCCTGGTCCTGTAAAAATGAACAGAAAAGATTGGAGTGTAAATCACTTTCAGCACAGCTTTCCATGTTGGACTAGAAACTGGTAAGTGGCAAGTCATCAACTACGGACTCAAAGAAGGGAAGTAACACTGAGCAAAGGTGCAACAATGTGCTCTAGATAGAAAACAAGGTCTTAGGTCCTAGCAGTCTGGCTTCTATTTCTGAGTAGGATGTAGAATATCTCATGAGGCCCGTATTCTTACTGCAAAACTGTGGACAAAAATGAACAACTTGTAAAATTACACATTTGTAGAGCTATGAGAGAGTGGTGGAAGCACCGAGGACCCTACGAACTAAAATTCCAGAGCCGGAAGAGCCTGTCTCAGGTGAGCTGACAATTGCTGGGTATTTTCTCTCCTGAGGATATGTGTTGCTTTTGGGCATGGGCTAAAGATTAGACTACTTGGCTTAAACAGAAGGATGCTCCTCGGGGCAAATGAAATGATCAGTTTTGGGAGGTCAAAGACAATAGATCAGAAGCTAGAAGAAACCAAATGCAAAGCTAGTCTTCCTCATGGAATAGTCATGAAATTCTATGGTGGTGTAGGGGGTTAGAAGGGCTGGGTCAAAAAGCTAGAGGGCAATCCCTCACACTGTCAGGACAATTAGCACATAAAGTACTTCTACAGAGAAAGGAGCATGCCAAGAACATGCAACTCACCTTCTACTCTAATGAAAGCATCTGCTCTTATCTAACTTGCTTGAGGCAAGAAACTAAAGAGCTAGGCTCCAAAAGTCCAAAAGCTATTTTTACAGGGTCATGAAAACGGGCATCTAGGTGGCTCTCAATCAAAAGCCTGTAAGGAAGTGGTGGCTGGGGGTTGAAAAGGCAATTTTGTACAGTCTTGTGGTATGTAGGAAACAAAATAGTGGGAGGAGGCTGAAGCAAACAGGTAAACACTTTCTCCCTTAAGACATGTGCTCTCTTGTGAAAGTATGTGAAAGAGGATGAGAAAGAACTGAGCCCCAAACTGCCAAGTGGTGAGAGTGCACAGGGCCCACAGAAGTCACAATGAGCCTGTAGGGAGGCCAATGCCACTGGAATTTGTGAAGCAGAATCCTGGAGGGTACTTGCTCCGCGAAAGGAGAGCTCCAGAGATCTACAGAGGGCCCCTTGAAATTCTGGCTGAGTACTGTTCTGCACACGCACAAAATGAAACTACCTGAGGCTTCTTTTCATAAAAGCATGCTTCATAAAAGAAGCAAGGAAAATATGGCCTAAAGACAAGAGGCAAACTGACTGATAGAAACAGATGCAGAAATGAAGACAGAATTAGCAGATACAATGTTGGAAAGGCTATTATAAATTCATGTCATATGTTCAAGAAGGTAGAGGGAAACAAACATAATGAAGAGGAACTGAATACATAAAAGAGAATCAAATGTTACTTCTAGATATGAAAAAAAAAATTGACACCTGAAATGAAAAATACACAGGACAGGATTAATAGTAGATTATATAGCAAAGAAGAAAAGATCAGGAAACTTATATTCGTGGCAATAGAAAATACAGACTGAAAAACTGCTTCACTGCTTCATTTTGGGACAATATCAAGTAATCTAACATATGTGAAGTTGGAGCCCCAGAAAAAGGGGTGGGGGAGATGGGAAAATATTGGAAGAAATGGCCAGAAAGTTTCTAATTTTTATAAAAACTGTCAGTCCACTGTCCAAGAAGCTCAATGAATCCCATGCCCAGTGAACATAAGAAAAAACAAGAGTAACCACACAAACCAAGGCATGTCATAAACAAAGAGCAGCTGGGAAGGTAGGGGGTAAGGGGGAAGACACATTACATACAGAAGAACTAAAATAAAAATGAGAACAGACTATCTATCAGACATTATGTAAGCCACAACATGATGCAGACATCTATAAAGTACCAAAAGAAAATACGAGAAACCTGGAATTTGATAGCCATCAAGAGTATCTCTGGGGGTGCCTGGGTGGCTCAGTGGGTTAAAGTCTCTGCCTTTGGCTCAGGTCATGATCTCCGGGTCCTGGGATCCAGCCCCTCGTTGGGCTCTCTGCTCAGCAGGGAGCCTGTTTCCCTTCCTCTCTTTGCCTGCCTCTCTCCCTACTTGTGATCTCTGTCAAATAAATAAATAAAATCTTAAAAAAAAAAAAGAGTATCTCTGAAAAATAAAATGGAAATGAAGACTTTGTCAAACAAATCAAAAGGTCAGAGATTTAACTGCCAGCAGACCTATGCTACAGAATATGTCAGTGAAATTATTCAGGTTAGAGGAACATCAAACCAGATGGGAACTTGCAGCTATACAAAGAGAGAGTACCCTAAATGGCAAATATATGGGTACATTTAAAAGGCACCTTTTTCATTTTAATCTCTTTGAAAGATAACTGTTTAAAACAAAAATAGCAATATGCTGAGGAATGTTGAATATATTTAGAAATAAAATGTTGGGGCGCCTGGGTGGCTCAGTGGGTTAAAACCTCTGCCTTCGGCTCGGGTCATGATCCCAGGGTCCTGGGATTGAGCCCCGCATCAGGCTCTCTGCTCAGCAGGGAGCCTGCTTTCTCCTCTCTCTCTCTGCCTGCCTCTCCGCCTACTTGTGATCTCTGTCAAATAAATAAATAAAATCTTAAAAAAAAAATGTTTAACAATAGCACAAAAAATGGGAAAAATGAAACTGATTCTTGAACAATGCAGGGGTTAGAGACATTGATTCCATTTGCAGCAGAAAATCTATGCGTAACTTTTGACTCCCCCAAAACTTAACTATTAATAGCATACTATTGCCCAGAAGCCTTACCAATAACACAGCTGATTAGCACATATTTTGTATATGTATTATGTACTGTATCCTTACAATAAAGTAAGCTAGGGGAAAAAATGTTATTAAGCAAATAAGGAGCAGCACCTGGGTGGCTCAGTAAGTTAAGCTTCGGTGTCTGGCTCAGGTCACGAGCCCAGAGTCCTGGGATCAAGCCCCAAGTTGGGCTCCTGCTTGGCCTGCCCTCTCCCTTTGCCTCTTCCCCTGCTTGTGCGCATTCTCTCTGTCTCTCTCAAATAAATTTAAAAAATTTTTATTTTTTAATTTTTTTTTTTTAAAGATTTTATTTATTTGAGAGAGAGAGAGTGTGTGAAAGAGGGAATGCAAGCAAGGGGAGTGTGAGAGGGAGAAGCAGGCTTCCTGCTGAGTAAGGAGCCTGATGTGGGGCTCAATCCCAAGACCCTATGATCATGCCCTGAGCCGAAGACAGACGCTTAACTGATTGAGACACCCAGGCACCCCAAATAAAATCTTAAGAAAAATACATTTCCATTTACAGTACTGTATAAAAATATGTGTATAAGTGGACCTGCACAGTTTAAACCTATGTTGTGCAAAGGTCAACTGTATACTCTTTTAAGGTTCTTACCCTATATGTAAAATGATACATCATTTCCAGATAGATCATATATTAAAGATGTACAATTTAAACCTCAGAGCAACCATTAAAAGGGTAAAGCAAAGTAAAAGCCCAATAATGAGGGTAAGAAATGACTAATCCAAAGGCAAGGAAAAAGAAAAAAGGAACAAAGAACAGGGAGGACAAACAGAAAATAAGCAGCATTAAATGATGCTGAAATGCTAGAACTGTGCTGGTAAGCAGTAGAGGAAGTTAATGAGAGGTTTAAGGAAATTTCAAAGTTAACATGGATTTATCATGTTGGACCTGCTCAGCCAATTTGGAAGGGCTTGAGGACATATCTTTCACCATGACTCTAAGCAATCAGTTTGGGAGAAGAGGCCTGGGACCCTTGAAGGGCTCTGTCATTGCTCTTCTCTATAGGTCAGAAACTACAGTGGGAACCACTACCATCAACTGGGATCCCTAAATACGATGGAGATAATGGGATCCTACGATGGCCAAGGTCAAAGAGCAACACTTCACCACCAAAGGCAAACTGAGTATGGTTATCATAATGGACAGTGGAACCAAAGAAGTAATCAGAATAGTCTGACTTACAGAGGCCTATAGCACTGGCTAGTTGACCAAAGTGTCACTAGAAAAGAAACAGATCGATAAGTCTACTATATTTTTACTTGACCTGTGTAAGTGAAAGAATTCTAGTTCTAGCAAATAGAATAATCTAAATCACCAGAGACAGTCACGGCACCTCAATCAATTCCTTGAAATGAGCCAGTTTACAGACTCAGAACCTCCTGCAATCAGGGGAGGCTGCATCTCCATAAGATTACACTGTTAATCTTTCTCCCCCTCCCCCAAAGGGATGCTATAAGGTCATTAACCTTGGGGAAAGGGAAATATAATAATCAGACTTTTGGGGGGATTACTGGACACTGGCTCTGAACTGACACTAATTTCAGGAGACCCAAAATATCTCTGTGGTCCACCAGAGTTGGGGGGCTTATGTGGTCAAGTAATTCATGGAGTTATAGTTCAGTACTATCTCAGAAAGGGCCTACTGGGTCCCTGAACCCACCCTGTGGTTATTTCTGGAATGTGTAATTGGAATACTCATACTCAGCAGCTAGCGATCTCCCTTTAGTAGCTCCCTGACCTGTGGAGTTAGAGCTATTAAAATGGGAAGGGCCAAATGTAAGCCATTAGAATGGCCTCTACTCAGAAGAACAGTGAACCAAGTAATACTGCATTCCTGAATGGACTGCAGAGATTAGTGCCACCAGCAAGGATCTGAAAGACGGTGATTTCTACTCATTCAACTTGCCTGCTGTGGCTTGTGCATAAAAGAGATGGACCTTTGTAGAACAACAGTGGATTTAAACTTTTAAACTTAATCAGGTAGTAAGTGTAATTGCTGCTGGTGTTCCAGATGTGGTTTCCTTGCTTGAACAAATTAACACATCTTTTTCCTGCTATGCATATTCTGATCTAGAAAATGCTTTTTTCCTCGATATCTCTTGGTAAGGACTACCTGAAGCAGTTTGCTTTTACCTGGCAATGTCTGCAATATACCATTACTGTCTTAACCCTAGAGGTATACCAACTCTCCAGCCAAATGTCATAATTTAGTCCACAGGGACCTTGATTGTCTTTCCCTTCTACAAGATACCATGCTGGTTCATTACATTGATGATATTATGATGAAGTTGTTGCATCTGACCCCTCCTGCCAAAGAAAAACAGGCACAAGCATATTGGGCCTCTCTGGATGTTAGAACCAACATTTCTTTCTTTTTTTTTTTTTTTTTAAGATTTTATTTATGTATTTGACAGAGAGAGATCACAAGTAGGCAGCAAGGCAGGCAGAGAGAGAGGGGGAAGCAGGCTCCCCGCTGAGCAGAGAGCCCGATGTGGGGCTCGATCCCAGGACCCTGGGATCATGACCTGAGCTGAAGGCAGAGGCTTTAACCTACTGAGCCACCCAGGCACCCTGTAGAACCAACATTTCATTTGGGTGTGCTACTCTAGCCCCTTTACTAAGTTGAAGGCTGCTAGTTTTAAGTGGGGCCCAGGAAGAAAAGCTACTTGGACCATATGATTCAGACCTGATGGTGCATGAAGTATTAGTGGTAGACAGGGAGGCTGTTTGGCATCCTTGATAGGACCCTACAGGCAAATCATAGTGTAGACACTGAGGAATTTGGAGCAAAGCCCATGTAACTACTCTCCTACTGAGAAACAGCTTTTGGCCTGCTAGTGGGCCTCGGCAGGAACTCAAAATTTACCATAGGCTATCAGATTACCATGTGACTTAAGCTGCCCATCATGAAATGGAGGTTGTCTGGCCCACTAAACCATAAAGTTCATGGTGTGCAACAGCACTCCACTCCATGATCAAAAGGAACTGGTGTATGTGAGCAAGGGCTTGAGCAGACCCTAAAGGCAAACGTATGAGAAAGTGACCAGTTGTATGAGAAAGTGACCAAACTTTCTTTACTCCCCCTTCTCTGTCCCAGTTTGCCCCTACGGACTCATGGGGAGTTCCTTACGACCAGATGACTTGGGAAGAGAAAACTCGGGCCTGGTCTGTAGATAGTTCGGTATGACATTCAGGCGACATCTGAAAGTACACTGCTGTAGCACAGCAATCCCTTTCCAGAACTATTCATCCTGATTACCAACTACACTGATTCTACACAGATTCCAGCTACAATCTCCTACTATACAACTGGAATAAGGAAGAGTAGGTCTTGAATACGACAGATCTCTTAGGGGGTCCTCTTAGTGCTACTGGGGCCTGTAATTAGTTAATGGAAAATTACAACTCAATCCATGCAGGACTGCTAGTGGCCCAGACCTTCTAGGAATGAAGGTCACCTCACTAGGCAAAGAACTATGATCAGCTGAGGTACTTGCTAAGGGAATGGGAAGTAGAAATAGGTATGGCTGTAGCCACATGACTATTTGTAGAAACTGAGGAGCCCAGCTCTGGGCCAAAAACCTATGTGTGATTTTTCAGGCCCAACCACAGGCAATTAGAAAGGCTTTTACCCAGAAGGACTCACAGGGAAAGCTGTCCTTCCCACAGCAGACTTGGTGCACAGCCAATGCACCGCAGACTTTAATAGGAGTTCCAGTCAATAACTCAGATATCCCTTGCTGGCTATGCTCTGATACACATTTGCATTCTTACTCCAAGTGCCTCAATCCCCTCTCTTTGGGACCTCCAACCAAAGTCTAATTCAGGTGCCTCTCAAGAGGCCTCCTTATTAGGGGAAGAAAGAGAACACGTAAAGACACCACTTCTACTCTGACTCAGTACTTTTCCACTCCTAGCTTTTCCGATTTTAAACAGTGAAATCAAAACCAAAAAGCACAAAAAAATGAAAAGAATATGGCACTAAATAGGCACTAAAAGAATACTTGTTGGCTATATGAGAGCTGAAATAAGAAAGCAGAATGCTGCCTTGTTTGACCTCAGCTGGAACATTTTCACTGAGAGATATGAATTTTTCACCACTCTGTACAGGTCTATTAATGACTGCAAAACATCATACATATTATTTTTGGGGGTCACAACAAATTTTAGCAAGTAGGTGAATTCGCAGATAAGGAGCTTACAAATAATAAGGATCAACCACACTCTGATCATAACAGCATTAAACTGGAAATCAGTAACAGAAAGATTCTGAAACATCTGCACATACTTAGACATTAAATAACACACTCCTAAATTACACATGGGTCAAAGAAGAAATAATGGGAAATCTGAAAATATTCTGACCTTCATGGAACTGAAAACGTAGTATTATAACACACAGATAAAGCAATGCTATAAGAGAAACTGACAGCTTTAAATGCTTATGTTAGGAAAAAAAAGGCTTAAAACAATGATCTTAGCTTCTACCTTGAGAAACTAGAAAAGAACAAACTAAACCCAAAAGCAAGCAGAAATAAAGAATAGGTAAAATCAATAAATAGCAAACACACAAACGACAGAGGAAAATCAATGAAACTGAAAGCTGGTATTTGATAAATTTCTAGCTAGACTCATCAGGGACAAAATAGACACAAATTATCAATATCAGGAATTAAAGAGTATAAATGATATATATCTTTGCAGAGTATAAAGACACTGAAAGAATAATAATGAAGTATTATGAACAACTTTATTGCAATAAATTTAGCAAGTTAAATAAAATGGACAAAATCTTTGAGAAACAAACTATTATAAGCTTGCTCAAAAAAATGGAGAACCTAAATAGCCTTATTATCTATGAATGAAATTGAATTCATATATAAAAACTTGCCCAACAAAGAAAACTCCAAGTTCATATATGACTTCACTGGTGAATTCTATTAAGCATTTAAAGAAAAAATAATACCAATTTCATGTAGAATCTTCCAGAAAGTAGGGAAAAAGAATCCCCTTTCCAATTCATTTCATGAAGCCAGCATTATTCTGATAACAAACACCAAGCAAAGCTATCACAAGAAAATTATCCCTGAGACCATTACCTCTCATGACCATACATAAAAATCCTTTACAAAACTTTAGATGATCCAGTCAATTTAAACAAAGGATAATACATTATGACCAAGTCGAGTTTATTCCAGGAATGCAAGTCTGGTTCAATAAACAAAATTCAATGTAATTGATACTACTAATAGACTAAAAAAGACAAAAACCACATAATCACCTCATTAAATCCAGAAAGAACATTTGACAAAATTCAGTGTCTATTTTCAGCACACTATAGATAAAAAGAAATGTCTGCAGTCTGATAAAGGCATATATAAAAATGCCACAGCTAACACCATACACCCTACAGCATCAGACTGAATGCTCTTCCCTTAAGATGGGCAACAAGTTAACACTATCTGCTCTCACCAACTCTATCCAATACTGTACTTAAGGATCTCAGCCACTGTAGTAGATCGAGAAAAAAAAAATGCCAACGAGACGGGAAAAGAAAAAGCCAAATGTCTTTATTTATAGACATTACTATTTAAATAAAAACTCCTTAGAAATCTATAGAAAAAACTACCAGAATAAATAAATTTAGCGATCACAGAATACAAGTTCCATGTACAAAAATCAATTGTGTATATGTACACACACATAGATAAAAGTGGTTAATAATGAGAAATTGAAGTTAAAAAAAGTATAATGTCCTAGAAGTATGAAGTACCAAAGTATAAATTTAACAAATTTTGTGCAAGGTATGTGCAAAGGAAAGTATAAAACACTGCAGAAATTAAAGATGACCTAAATAAACAGTTATATCCTATTCATGATGAAAAGACTCAGTATGTTAAAGATGTCAATTCTCCCCAACAGTGCAATTCCAATCAAAATCCTAGCATTTTATTTTTGCAGTTATAGATGAGATGATTATAAAATTTATATGTAAATGCAAAGAAGCCAGTATAGGCAAAATAAATTTTGAAAGAGAACCAAAATAAAAGGGGTCATACTGCCCGATTTCAAGATTTACTAAAACACAATAATCAAGACAGTATAATATTGACTTAAGATATGTAGATAACTGGAGATAGGAAATCCAGAAATAGACTCAAACATATAGAGTCAATTAGTTTGTGACCAAGGCGTCAAGGTAGTTCAATGGGGAAAGGAGTCTTTTCAACAAATTGTGCCAATACATTGGATATTCATTTGCAAAAAAGCCCCCAAAACAAAACAAAACATAAAAACCCCAAAACTCTATCTACCTCACACCACATACAAGAGTTAACTTGAAATGGATCACAGATAAAAATGGAAGCGCAAAACCACCAAATTTCCAGAAATAAATATAGGAGAAAATCTCTGCAGTCTTGTAAAGAAAAGATTCCCCCCCCCTTTTTAAAATGATTGTATTTATTTATTTGTCAGACAGAGCAGCAGGAAGGAGGAGAAGCAGACTCCCCGCTGAGCAAGGCCCAACGCGGGACAGAACCCAGACATGACCTGAGCCGAAGGCAGAATGCAGGCGACCTAGGAAAAGATTTCTTAGATACAACGATAGCATGACCCATAAAAGATCTTAATATAATGGACTTCATCAAAATTAAGAATTTCTTCATTTAGATAATGAAAAGACAAGCCACAGACAAGAAGAAAATATTTGCAAATCACAAATCTCACAAAGGACTTGTATTCTGATATAAAGAACTCTGAGAACTCAGTAGTAAGAAAAACTCAAACAAAATGGGCCAAACAGCTGAAAAGACACTTTACCAGAAGATATACAGAAGGAAAATCGACATATGAAAAAAACTTTATATCTCATGTCATTAGGGAAATACAAATTAAAACCACAATAAGATACTACTACACTTCTGGTAGAAGGTCTAAAATTAAAAAGACTGACCATGTAAAGCAGTTGAAGAGCTCTCGACTAGATTAAGCTCTCATACATTGCTGGTAGGAAGGCACAACAGTACAGGCACTTTGAGAAAACAACTTCAGTTTCTTAAAAGCTACATACAATTCTATCATATGAGCCAGCCAATCTACTCTCTGGTTATTTGTTTAAGAGAAATGAAATCTATGTCCACATAAAGACTTGTGGATGAATGTTCATAGCAGCTTTATTCTGAACAGCCCCAAACTGGAAACAACTCAAACTTCTATCATTTGGTGAATGGAAAAACAAATTATGGTGTATCGGTATGATGGAATAACACTCAGCATTAAGAAGGAACAAACTGTTGAAATATGCAATAACATGAATGAATCTCAAAAGCATTAGCTAAAATGAAAGAAAACACAAAAAGCTATAAACTAAAAATGTTCTATTACAAGATTGTGGTGGTGCTTACATAGCCATACATATTTGTCAAAACTGAGATTGGACATTAAAAATTGGTAAATTTGTTAGTATATAACGAACATCTCAATAATGCTGATTTTTAAGAAATGCAAGAGGATAATGAACATACAATCTGGAATAGAGGTTTCCTTGGGTGAGGGGAGGCAAGGAAGTTGTATGGAGGGAAGCAGCCCATCAGTAGATGTCATTCTCAGGCTGTTTCATACATGTTTATTGTATTATTAAAACAGACACAAAAAATTGAAGGAGGGTTATCATGAATAACGATACAGGTAATTTAAGAACAAAAAATAAGGATTTGATTCAATTCTGTACTCTTGATGTCCAATTTATAAAATAAAAGTTCGGGTGATTAATGTTAGAGAGGATTTAGTATTAGCTATATTCAGAAAACTTCACTCTTCAGAATGACTCATTTCTTTAGAGTTTGATTTCACTCTAACTAATATTTGCTTTAGAAAAAAAATAACTTCATAAGGCCCAGTTCTGAGGCATGCTACCACTTACCCAGGGGATCCACCAATTGGTCAACCAGTCCCATTTTCTTTGCTCTGTCTGCACGAATGTTTCTACCCGTCAACATCATGTCAAAGGCAGCAGGCACACCCACCTACCAAGCAAGGAAGGATCAGAATACAGGGGAAAATACCAGAATGACAATTACAAATCATTCAACAGAGCAAAATAAATAAATAAGCAAAGTCAAACCAGATTTTTATGCTGTTTATCAATCTGTTAAATTTTACACACAAAATACACATTTAGGTAACTTTTGGGATTAGACACTTCCCGTTGAAGCAAAAATGTCTATATCTCTTCTTTTAATTCAATATGTAAGATTTCTGTCTTATGGAACTGATACGGTAGAGAAATAATTGTTTCCTAAAGCTGTGCATTTATATATTATGTCATTTATATAATACTTAAAATCCCTTTGGTGGAGCTAGTGGAGATTGAGAAACCTGATGATTTTGACAATGTCATTATTTATTTATGTATTTTTAATTTTTAAAAAAGATTTTATTTATTTACTTGACAGAGAGAGAGAGATCACAAGTAGGCAGAGAGGGAGGCAGAGAGAGAGGGAGAAGCAGGCTCCCCACTGAGCAGAGAGCCCAATGCGGGGCTTGATCCCAGGACCCTGGGATCATGACTTGAGCCAAAGGCAGAGGCTTAACCCATTGAGCCACACAGGCACCCCATGTATTTTTAAAATTGTTTTAAAAAAGATTTATTTATTTGAGAGAGAGAGGAAGAGCCTAGGGTTCGGGGGTGGGGAATAGGGTTTGATCCCAGGATCCTGAGACCATGACCTGAGCTGAAATCAAGAGCACTTAACTGACTTAACTGCTTAACTGACTGAGCCACCCAGGTGCCCAACAATATTTTTAATAAGAATTTTAGACTTAAAAATAGAACTCAGCTTGGGCGCCTGGGTGGCTCAGTGGGTTAAGCCGCTGCCTTCGGCTCAGGTCATGATCTCAGGGTCCTGGGATCGAGTCCCGCATCGGGCTCTCTGCTCAGCGGGGCAGGGAGCCTGCTTCCCTCTCTCTCTCTCTCTCTGCCTGCCTATCCATCTACTTGTGATTTCTCTCTGTCAAATAAATAAATAAAATCTTTAAAAAAAAAAAAATAGAACTCAGCTAGAACTTCTTATGTACGTACCTGAAGAATGGTTTCTAACAGCATTCAAATACCAATTATTGCAAGACAATAAAAGAAACCCAGGAATATCTTCTATACCATATAGGCTTATTTATGCTTTCAATAAATCCTCTTGACAATTTCTATGAAGGAATGTACACTGTTTATTATCAGAAAACTAATACTACAAATCTTCCCATTTTTCTATGCCCAGCTCATATCAACTTCCTTCCAAAGAGTATTTCGGCTGAGCCCTATTTTCATTGAGGAACTAACAGTGCCTGAAGCTGTAGGGTTCAGTGGGTATTAACATTGCCCTGGGGGCGCCTGGGTGGCTCAGTGGGTTAAAGCCTCTGCCTTTGGCTCAGGTCATAATGTAAGGGTCCTGGGATCGAGCCCTGCGTCAGGCTCTCTGCTCAGCAGGGAGCCTGCTTCCCTTCCTCTCTCTCTGCCTACTTGTGATCTCTGTGAGTAAATAAAATCTTAAAAAAAATAATAACAACAAAAAAACATTGCTCTGTAGCCTCTAAGTCTGACTGTCTTTCTCCTCTCCTTATGAATTCAAAAGCCTGATTGGTTTCTTTTGGTTCTATAGAATACAGCAGTTGAGATGATCCAAATCAAGAGAAAGATGTGGCTCACAATTATCATGAAATATGACCCATGGATTTGAAAAACTCGTAAGATGGTAATGTGCACAGAAGGAACAAATTAAACTATAAGTTCAAGGGACACCTGGCTCGTTCCGTTGGAACCCATGCAACTCTTGACCTCAGGGTTGTAAGCTTGAGCCCCATGCTGGGGTAAAGATAAAATCTTAAAAAAAAAAAAAAGGTAAAAACAAACAAACAACCCACACCCACACCCACCCACAACAAACCCCAAAAAACTATTATGTTCCAGAAAGGTAAATATTTACCTTTATACTTCCTTCAGGGATTAGTAATTAATCAGTAATTTTGATCAAGGACTTAGGATGCCTGGGTAGCTCAGTCAGTTAAGCAGCCAACTTTTCAGCTCAGGTCATGATTCCAGGGTTGTGGGATCAAGACCTGCTTGGGGCTCTCCTTCTTCCTTTGTCCCCCCCACCCCCAATGTACATGCTCTCTCTAAATAAAATCTTTAAAAAATTCATTTTGATCAAGGAATTTAAAAAAGTAGAATTAAGAAAATAAATCAAACACCAGTAATAAAATTTGTTACTGATCTTATACACCCTATTTTATTTTGTTTCTAAATTTTTACAATGAATATCCATATTGTGCCTTTTGTATCAGAGGAAATAAAGGACCACGTGATATAATGAGCACTGGGTGTTACATAAGACTGATGAATCACTGAACTCTATCTCTCAAACTATGTAATACATAAATTAATTGGTTGAATTTAAATAAGTTAAAAAAAAAAGAAACAGCATCACAGTTACATTTTTTTCTCTTTTGTAGAAAAGTAAAGTCATTATGTCTATCAATACAAAGTGAGGACCATTTCCCACAGATTTTTTAGTTCCTGCTACCTGGGAAACACCTTCTGTGAAATACTGATTCAACTCTTAATGTTCGTGTGATTGTATAAAGAATTACATGAGCAAGGGATGCCTAGGTGGCTATTCAGTTAGGCATCTGCCTTTAGCTCAAGCCGTGATCTCAGGGTTTTGGGATGGAGCTCTGCACTGGGCTTCCTGCTCAGCAGGGAGTCTGCTTCTCCCTCTCCCTCTGCCTCCTCCCCACCCTGCTCATGCTCATTCTCTGTCTCTCTCTCAAATGAATAAAATCCTAAAAAAAAAAAAAAAAGAATTACAAGAGCAATTCATATTTATTTCTATGATGTTAAGTATCCAAGGCAGTTTTGGTAGACTAAGGTAGTGTCCAAATCTAAGATAAGTTGGAATCAGATGTCTTTTTTTTTTTTTTAAAGATTTTATTTATTTATTTGACAGAGAGAGATCACAGTAGGAGAGAGGAAGGGAAGAGATCACAGAGAGAGGAAGGGAAGCAGGCCCCCTGCTGAGCAGAGAGCCCGATGTGGGACTCGATCCCAGGACCCTGAGATCATGACCTGAGCCGAAGGCAGCGGCTTTAACCCACTGAGCCACCCAGGCGCCCCGGAATCAGATGTCTTAAAAGAACTATGTCTTCGGTAAAGATGAGCATAACTTGAGGTTACATTTCTCTTGCTTATAACAAATAGGTCTGTGTTCTATTTGAATCTCCAATTCTATATTATGTATTTTCATGTGTTCTCAAAATAGCAGCTTAGTCTAGAAAATAGAAAATTGTCTGATGGCCAAAACTAGAGAATGTATGAAGAAGAGACCTGTTATCCCTGTGAACTTGAATGTAATCATCTGCTCTTAACGCACGATAACAATTTTAGCATACTCACCTTTCCCATCCAACTTCCCTGTCATTTGAAATTTTAAGACTTTTTAAATACTATCAGAGGAGCTCTCTTTATTACTATAACTTAACTCTTAATCTTTGCTTTAAGAATAAACTGTGCTTTTTTCCCGATGCAAACCTAAATAAACCAAATACTGCAAAAAACAACATAAAACCAAACCATAATTGAATAAAAAGAATAGATAAAGGGACCTATAGGTACTGAGGTTCTAAAGGTCACAGGGGGCTTAAACTCACCATTTTGGGCAGCCTTTGTGTGCCTCCTGCTCCTGGTAAGATTCCCAGCAAGACTTCAGGTGCACCTAATACTGTTTTTCTATCTTTGGTTGCTATTCTATATTGGCAGGAAATGGCAAGCTTCAAACAAATAAAAGAAAATTAGAATGTTAGAAAATGTAACTTTATAATATCTTCAGATATGCAAAGGTCTAAAGATTACTTACAAAGCAGGAATGTATTTTATGCTTTCTATAATTTATCGTCCCAGGCTTATTTCATACTTTCCCCCTAATGAACCTTTCCTGGGGTTCTGGATCTCCTTAAAAACCTGCTGAAAGCTAGGTCTAAACAGAAAAATACACATACATCACTGTACATTGCAAGCCAAGTTAAGAAGGCCTGTATCCTACAGAAACCCTCCTTTTCTATCAAACAGGCCTACTTACAGTGATCGAATAGGCTTTGCCTACCATTGTTTTTGCTCACTGTTGTCTTTGCTCATACCATGCCATATGTGAAATGATCTTTTTCCTCATTATTTTTTGATTAATCAATTTCTGCCGATTTCTTAGGACGAGGCATAGGTTTCCTTAATTAATATATGTGAAAGTGTCTAGCATAGAGCCCAGCATGTGATAAATGCTCATTAAATGTTATTTTATTTTCTCCTCTCCTTTCCTACATGCTCCAGTCTAGCAAGCATCTCTCCTCTCAAATCTTACATTATTCACTATCTTTACTGCTCACAAAGCACTTAAACACATATTATGCTCTGTGAGTCTCATCTAGACTTAAATAGCTCGAAAGCATGGACCACACTTCTGAATCTTTGCCCTGCAAACCTGAACCAGGTTTTGGGAATTGAAGATGACCTTGGAGATGTAGTTCAAATCTTTTCAATTTATAAAAATGAAAACATCACACTTTTGGTTACTTGCTCTGTGCCATGAAATAAGGATTGAAACCTATCCAGAAGTTTGACAACTAAAAAGAAAGCTGATCCTCCTCCGAGAACTTTTTGCAGGCAAAACCATAGCCTACAGGTTTGCAGCTTATAATTCCCATCAATATGCTGAACAATGTCTCAATGACTTTGAAAGAAATCAATACCTCAAGTCCTCCTCCTAAGCAGGCTCCACTGATGGCAGCCACAATAGGCTTTGGGGACTTCTCAAGTTTCTCAAATGTTCTCTGTCCTTCCCGTGATATTTGTGTTACCTCTTCAGAGGTCTTGCAAGAGGCTAACATGCTGTAGTAAACATGAAAGCAGAGAAGAGAAAAAAAAAAAGATGAAATTATACCCTACTTTGTTTAATACCTCATCCATTGTATCCCTGCCCTATCATCTACCAATATTTGATATTGTATCTTCAAATACTCAAGAGTTTAAGAATGGTTTTGCCTCAGCACTAATATCAGCAACATCATCTCTCCATAAAGCCACATCATCTCTCCATAAAGAGTGTCAGATTTCTGGATCCAGAGAACATGAAACAAAACATGTTGTGTAATTTTATTTTCTATTTAAAAAAAAACAAACACATTAGATCACAAAGCTTTCTGTACATGAGAAAATCATCTTCTGGTAAATATTTTCACTATCACATTAACCATTTTTACTATCAAGTAACTCCCAGATTGAACAGCAATCAAAATAACAGTGGGGAAAAAAAAAAGGTTTCAAGTTATTTATCTCCTAGTGAGTATAAAAGAACAACATTGTACGTCATGTCCTTTAGTTTCAGTTTGTTTCATTTGCTACTTTGTTCTTAAATGCATTTAAAGTGGCTTTTGTACCTTTGAACAAAGGTAACTAGTTTTTGGCATTTTACATACTGGGAGTTGCTCAGCTAGCCTCACAGAAGCTGCTAAGTATTTTCCTCTGGATATAGGAAGCCAGTACCAGGTACATCAGTGCCTTGCTAGGCTCAAATAACTGAGCTAGAAGAAAAAGCACTTGATACAGGTAATTTTGCTTTTTCTAAACACACACACACACACACACAACCCCCCAAAATATTTATAAATTCCTAATTACTATACATAAACAAAAAAAGAGTACACAATGTGGAGCAAGATTTAAAACTATACAAACACCTTAAGTACAAATTACTAAGCCTCTAATGCTGGCTATCATTGCCTAAGGTACAAAGAATAATAAAACAAATACTTGTATTTGACAGAATCAACAACTGGTAACATTTTAGCCCATTAAACTAACACTACGATAGAATTTCACCTCCTTATAAATGCTTTAGAAAACTGTAAGCACGTTACATACACATAAATTCCACCATTAAAAAAAGAAAATATTAGCTGCATCACTAAAGTTCCCTTTGACAACCTCAGAGTCCTACCAGCTACTTCATTTTCCCTGAGACAACCATTCTCAAATATTTGTAGTGTATCCTTCCAGACCAACTATATATTTGTATCTATAAATAACAGAGGCATCTCACTATGATTTAAAAATGTTTATATAAACTACATGCTATGCAGAATGTTCTATAACTTGCTTTTTTTTTTTTTTAAGGGACACCTGGGTGGCTCAGTCATTGGGTATCTGCCTTAGGCTTGGCTCATGGGGGTCCCCGCTTCAGGCTCCCTCCTTAGGCGGGAGGCCTGCTTCTCCCTCTCCTACTCCCCCTACTTATGTTCCCTCTCTCGCTGTGTCTCTCTGTCAAATAAATAAATAAAATATATTTTTAAAAGTCTATAAAAGGTCTATAAAACTTAACATTTTCAAGCTCTAACATTATGTTGTGGATGCAGTTAATTCCTTTGAGCCATTCTGTAGTATTTTATCATATAAAAGTTTGTTTAGTTTTCCATTTCCCTAATGACTAACATATAATTGCTTCAAATTCTTTACTATTTTAAACTACACAGGGCTGAACATCCTTATACACACGTCTTTAAAAACAAAGGGTGGATTTCTTTAGTATATATATAGCTAGATGAGGTATCACTGAATTAGATGATATATGCATTTTCAATTTCATTAAAGGCTGTCAAAATGTTTCCCAAAGGTGCTGTAGCAATTGGCATTCTTATTAGTAATATATTAACTTTCTTACTTCCTTGCTAACACGGTATTTTCAAACTTTTAAGTATTTATTGGTCTGTTGGGTTAAAAAAAAGGGCACCTCATAGTTTCATTGTACAGCAGTTTTTATTCTACGCCAATATTCTTAGAACTGCTTTCGACTTCTTTAAGGATTTAGTCTTACATGGTTTAAGCAACAAGCCCCTCTTCTATCAACTTTATTACACTTGTGAAAATAACTTGAAAAAAGAAAACGTTCAGAGAATTTACTTCCACCTTCTCCTAAGAGAAGGAATGATGAGGCCTGAGAAACATACTATTAGCCAAGATGAAATGTGACTTCCAATCTTTGAAAACTCACTTGATGTCAGCACCTGCAATAAAGCAGCCCGGCTTTGATGAGATAAGGACGGCACTTCTGACCTGATCACTAGCCCAGATTTCATTCATTACTTCCATGAACTCGGACTGCAGTTCTTTATTCAGCGTGTTCACCTGCCAAAGGGAAATACACATAAATCTAAGGCTTTAAATCAGAAGTACGCACACTCTGAAGTAATACACTGTAAGTTAATTAACTGAATTTAAATTTAAAAAAAAAAAAAAAAAACACTGACACACACACAAAAAGATACCAATCTCTTCATGAGGGCTCCACCCTCGTGACCACATGCAAACCTAATTAACTCCAAAAGTTCCACCTCCAAATACCATCACACTGGGGCTTACAGCTTCAACATATGAATTTTAAGACGGGGACAACTTCCACCTGTAACATTATTTAGATAGAGGAAATTTTGTTTTTCAAAGAAACTGCATTATCTATAGCACACCCTTCTGTATTATCTTTTTTCCGCTTCTTTGGAATTATGTTAAATCTCTGTGTAGATAACTGAAAGCAATTAAAAAATATTCTTGTCTACAGGCATGCAAACGAATTGTCCCAGAAGATACAACCAGCTCCATGTGGAAAAATCAGTTTGTCTCCATTTGCACATTTATTTCAATATTCCTGATCTATAAATTTGTAGGTACTCTGGATTCTTCTTTGAACTGGCTATAGTATCATCAGTGTCTTCATTAATGACTCAAAATCTTTAGCATATACATAAAATACATCTACTCAAAGGAGGAATTCAGGGTCACACTCCTAAGAATCTGAATCATATGTGAGCTACAAATAAGTCTACACCTGCTTGTTGGTAAGGAAAAATTCATATAACATTAAGAAAAAAAGGAATCAAAGTTAGACATATAGTGTGATCTTATTTTGTAAAAGCTATTTGTTGAAACTGGATTAAATGTTAAAAGTCAGGGCACCTGGGTAGCTCAGTTAGTTGGGTGTCTGCCTCCGGCTCAGGTCATGGTCCCAGGGTCCTGGAATGGAGCCTGACATCAGGCTCTCTGCCTAGCGGGGAGCCTGCTTCTCCTCTCCCTCTCCCTGCTGCTCTGCCTACTTGTGCATGCTCGCTCTCTCCAAAGAATAAAACTGAAAAAAGAAAAAAAAAGTTGAAGGCATTTGCCTTTGGGTTTGTATTATGAATGACTTGTTATTTTCCTCTATAGCTTTCAAACTTCCCACTATAAGGATGTGTTGAGTCTGTGCTCAGAAAAAATGCTCAACTTAGAAAATTCTGAAAAAATATCTTAAGTTTGAATCATTGGTCAGTGGGCACCAAAATTCATCCTAGTGAGGGGGACTGGTTATTTTCCTTAATTTGTGATAGTTGTTAATTGCTTCCATCTATGTCCTCCTATTCCATCTAGGCCTTTAGTAAGAGGATTCCTGAAGTATGAAAACTTGATACCAATTTTATTTGTTTTCTTAAGTAGGCTCTAAGACTAGTGTGAAGTCCAATGTGGGGCTTGAACTCACAACCGTGAGATCCAGACCTGAGCTAAGTCAGACATTTAATCAACTGAACCATATATATATATATTTTTTAAGATTTTATTTATTTACTTGACAGCGAGAGAGAGAACACAAGCACGGGCCTGGAAGAGGGAGCGGAAGAAGCAGGCTTCCTGCTGAGCAGGGAGCCCAATGTGGGGATCGATTCCAGGTCCCTGAGATCATGACCCGAGCCAAAGGCAGAGGCTTAACGACTGAGCCACCGAGGCGCCCCTCTTAACATCAATTTTAGATGGGGGAAAAAGCATGAGCTCCTGCAATAAAGGTCATCTTGGCAAAGACTGGATTAATGCCCCATGCTTTCCTGAATCTGCCAAAAACAAATGAGGCTTCACTTAGAACAGAACCTGACTTCCAATATGTGAACTACACTCAGTCATTCATTCAAGTTCCTCAGGAAGCTTAACAACCACATTTAACACAGACAATCTTCTACAGATAACGACATCAGGCAGGTAATGAGGAAAGCATGTATAACAACCTGGTAGTTAAGATGAACAGGTGATTTCTCTTATAAAACAAAGCTTGCACTTTGGTTCTTATCTAATAAGTCACCTCAGCATGCTACACAACAATAGAAGGCTAATTTCATTAATCCCGGATGTTAATCTGACACCTAAGGTCATCTAGAAGGAATTCTTAAACAAGGACCTCTGCTCCAGAAAGTTGCACTCCTTGAACAATTTGCTAAACTAACAAAACTACAAATTCATGTGAGATTACTGCCAAATTGGTGGATTTCTTTCCCTCCTATTCAGCGCTGGATTCATGAATGTATTAGGAGAAAGAGACTGCAGCAAGTTAAAATTAGGTACCTTTGAATTGGGTGAGTTAATTCGAACAACAGCCACATCCCCTTTGACTCCATAGTTAATATGGGTTCTGGCTAAAAGGGAAAAGACAATTATTTGTAAACACGTTTATTGTTAAACAAATTTAAAAAGCAGTGTAAGCATGTCAGCAAGAAATTAAACTTACTTTGCAAAGCAGAGGACCCTGAAAAGCTGCGGCAAATATAACCTACAAGAAAAAGGCATTCAAAATTAATTACTTTGTAAAACATAACTGCTGTAGTACTTGCTAAATATAACAAAGCTGGAATTTATAACAACAGCAAAAACCCCCAAATGAGAATAATGTATTCTAGGCCATTATTGTGACTACTACCATATCTGTTTCATTTTAAAGATCAGCTTATGAGATTATTTAAATAGTAAATGTGGTTGGTGGAAGAACTGCCCGCTCAAAGATGTCCAGGTATCCAGAAACTGTGAATATGTTAGGTTATATGGCTAAGGGAGCTAAGGTGCTAATTAGCTGAACTAAACAGAGAGAAAGAGAGAGAGAGAGAGACAGAGTAGCCTGGATTATCTAAGTGGGCCCAATGTAATCATGAAGAAGAGAGAATCAAGGAGGACCAAAGAGATGGCAGCATAAGGACTTAGCCCCACTTCGCTGTCTTTGAAGAAGTCAAGAAAAGCAGGCAGCCTCCACCTGGAAAGCTAGAAAAGGTAAGGAAATGAATTCTCCCTTAGGTCACCCAGAATGAACACAGCCCTGCCAACAGTTTTTTAAAATCTATTTATTTATTTATTTATTTGACAGAGATCACAAGTAGACAGAGAGTGGGTGGGAAGCAAGCTCCCTGCTGAGCAGAGAGCCTGATGCAGGGCTCGATCCCAGGACCCTGGGATAATGACCTGAGCCGAAGGCAGAGGCTTTAACCCACTGAGCCACCCAAGAGCCATCAACACTTCTGATTTTAGCTCAGTGAGACTCATTTCTGACATTTCTTAACTGTAAGATAATAAATTTGTATTGTTTCAGACACTAAATTTGTGGAAATTTGTTACAGCAGCAATAGGAACTGAACACAGTAGGAAATAAGTAATCTACAAAGCAATCCATACTGTCAGTCCCAGGTATATAACAAATATACTCAACCATGTTCTCTAGCCACATCCTCTTGTATTTTTATGGAGATGGACTTTCCAGTGTTATCAAAAGTAAAATAATTTACAATGGATTTTTACTTAGACACAAAGAATGAAATCTTGCCATTTGCAACCTAATGGATGGAGCTAGAGAGTATTATGCTAAGCAAAGTAAGTCAGAGAAAGACAAAATACCATATGATTTCACTCATATATGGAATTTAAGAAAACAAAGAGGAAAAAGAAAGAGAAACAAACCAAGAAACAGACTCCTTAAAAAAAAATTTTTTTAAGATTTTATTTATTTGACAGAGAGAGATCACAAGCAGGCAGAAAGGCAGGCAGAGAGAGAGAAGGAAGCAGGCTCCCTGCTGAGCAGAGCCGGATGTGGGACTCGATCCCAGGACCCTGAGATCGTTACCCGACCTGAAGGCAGAGGGTTTAACCCACTGAGCCACCCAGGTGCCCCAAGAAACAGACTCTTAACTATAGAGAACAAACTGATGGTTACCAGAAGTGTGTGTGTGGGGTGTCTTGAATAGGTGATGGGGATTAAGGAATGCACTTGTGATGAGCACCGGGTGTTGTATGGAAGTGTTGAAGCACTATATTCTATACCTGAAACTAACATTACACTGTATGTTAACTGAAATTCAAATAAAAACTTTAAAAAAAGATGACATCAACAGTGGCCATTTATGAAATAGTCCAGTCACACTCTGCTATTTTAAGAATTTCTAACTGAACAGGGCTCTATTGCCCTCTACCAAGAATACTCCTAACCTGGGGAGGACAAAAGACCCACCACACTTCTCCCTCCTCCTAATCACTTCACTACTTGAAGTTCTCCTGGATAATAATGATGAGATGATGTTTTGAGCACAAGCCATCACTAGAAAAGTCTGAACTTGGACTATGGACAGAAGGTAGGGAACACTGTGAAATTCTCAGGCAAAATTTCAAAGTTTGTTCTGGGAATTACTCTACCTCCTTATTACCATTAAAGCGTCACCTTTGCCTTGCTCTAACCTAAACATCTGGCTCTAGGTAGTAACCAAGTTACTCTGGAGGCCAGCACAGGGTCCACATCCCTTAGTTACAACTTTCAAGCTTCTTTAAAAACATCCTGCTCTTTCTTCCTTTGTCTTTCATGTTCATAGTTTACTTCAAACCCTATTTCTTAGGTATCTTTCTTTCTTTTTACAATTTTTTTTTTTTTTAAAGTAGGTTCCATGCCCAACACAGGGCTTGAATTCATGTCCCTGAGATCAAGAGTTGCATACTCCACCTACTGAGACAGCCAGGTGCCCCTCCTATACACCTCTTTAATCCTTTACTCCTTATTTCAAACCTTGTCCAATATCCTAGAACAAAGTTTACTTTTTCTTTAGCAATAAAAATAAAAACAAATCATCCCTTAATAATTAGTGAGCATAGTAGCAGTACATATGAACACCTGTACCCGGGAATTAGTGCTTTAATAATATCCAGTGGTTCCTTCATTATCTCTATTAGCTACTTGTACTAGCTTTCCCTCAGTATTTGTTTTATTCCTTTTAAAACAAATTATGTGCATGTACCTCTATCAATTCATATATTAAATATCAGCAAATTTAATCTTTCCTTTTATTATTTTATTTTTCATCATGGTAAGTGTACTCTTCAATCCCCATCACCTCTTTCACCCATCCCTCCCTCCCACTTCCCCTTTGGTAACCATCAGTTTGTTCTCTCTAGTTAAGAGTCTGCTTCTTGGTTTCTCTTTTTTCCCCCTTTGCTCATTGTTCTTTCTTAAATTCCACATATGAATGAGTTCATATGGTATTTGTCTTTCTGACTGACTTATTTTGCTTAGCATAATATGCTCTAGTTCTACCCATGGTGTTATAAGTGGCAACTTTGCATTCTTTATGATTGAATAATATTCCACCATCATTTTATTCTTAATTATTAGTATTAAAACTTTTTTATATCTGATTTTCATTGAAATGTACTGCATTGGGCTGCATACAGTTTTGGAATGCACAATATAATGCAAAAGAGCGGAGTGCCTGCCTAATTTAGGAGCACTATTTAAAAAAAAAAAAAAGGTTAAAATCCCTAGCAACCTTGGCATGCCTGGGTGGCCAGTGGGTTAAAGCCTCTGCCTTCGGCTCAGGTCATAATCCCAGGGTCCTGGGATTGAGCCCCGCATTGGGCTCTCTGCTCAGTGGGGAGCCTGCTTTCTCCTCTCTCTCTGCCTGTCTTTCTGCCTACTTGTGATCTCTGTCAAATAAATAAATAAATAAAATCTTTTTTTTTTTTTAATATTTGAATTTTTTTTTTTAAGATTTTATTTATTTATTTGACAGAGAGAGATCACAAGTAGGCAGAGAGGCAGGCAGAGAGAGAGAGAGGGAAGCAGGCTCCCTGCTGAGCAGAGAGCCGGATGTGGGACTCGATCCCAGGACCCTGAGATCATGACCTGAGCCGAAGGCAGCGGCTTAACCCACTGAGCCACCCAGGCGCCCCAATAAATAAAATCTTAAAAAAAAAATCCGTAACAACCTCTCAGCAGCTAAACCTTCCCACTAGCCTGTGACCATCTGTCTCTCTTTCTGCCTAGTCTCTCATTCTCCAAAGCCCCTACCTTCATCTGGCTCAGAATTGAGGGATGTCAAACAAGAGTCTTAGACTGCCTTAGCATGCAGTGATAATCAAAGGTAATAGACAAAATTTTAAACCACATTGGCCATTTTATGTCATGGTAGTAGTCTAAATGAAATTTTTAAACATCACCTCTATCAAAAACACTCTCTACATGACTTAGAAACAAACTTTAGAACTATACCCATTTTTAAGTTGATCATGGTCTATGTCTGACCAGGAGGCATGGACCCTACTGGATTGGGGAACTATTACACATGGCCAAAGCAGGACCCAAAAGACTTCCCAACATATCCAGCTGGACTGCGATTTCCACAGCAGTATTGAAAAGTGATTTCAGAACTAGGTTAGGCATTAAAATCAGTGGGCTCAAATACACTCACAAATGTCTGGGTGACATATAACCTAGAACCAAGGAATCAGAATTTAAGGGTGTTGGGCCTCAGAGTCCCTTTTTTTGTTTTGGGTGCAAAAAGGTGGTATTTTTTTTTTTAAAGATTTTTTATTTATTTATTTGATAGACAGAGAAAGATCACAAGTAGGCAGAAGGCAGGCAGAGAGAGAGGGGGAAGCAGGCTCCCCGCTGAGCAGAGAGCCCGATGCGGGATTCAATCCCAGGACCCTGAGATCATGACCCGAGCCGAAGGCAGAGGCCTAAACCACTGAGCCACCCAGGCGCCCCAAGGTGGTTTTGTTTAAAGCATGAGGACAGTACCATGGGCAGAAAGAGCTGCACTGAGGTCCTGAGGAGTGGTGGCCTGTTATATATTTTCAAGTTGAGAGGGGTTAGGGATAGTGCAAGCCTCCCAGGTATTTGGGAAACAAGGATCCTGAGGGGGCTAGCTATTGACAGGAAAGGTCATTTATTACTGTTTAGTAGAAACTCAGTCATGAGACTCTTCAGATGCATATTGGTGGGTCATATGCTTGGGCGAGGATTGCTAACTTGTCTCTTGGGGAGTAGAGCTAAAGGAAGTTTCCAAAGGAATTTTTATATGTTAAAGGAGATTTATAGGATCCTGGAAGGGGGAGGTGGGGGAAGGATTTAGAATTGTCTTTTGCTCTAAGCAAAGTAATTGGGGCTGATAACATTGGGCCTAATAACATTGAGGCAGTTGAATCTCTAGAGGAATGTCACTCTGCCTGTTTCAAGGACTTGTCAATGGGCTACAGGTAGTATGGAAATTTAATGGTTTCTCTTCTGTCTTTGTTTCCTACATCATCCCCCTCTGAACAGTTCTAACCCTTAAATCTTTAAGGTTGCTGAGGGTGGAAGGTCTCATCTTCTGTAACTTCTTCCTGCTGAATAAGGCATAGAAATGGCCCAAATGGGTCAGTTGGGGCTTATACAGATATAGGAGTCACAAACGGCAGAGGCAGCTGAATCCAAGGGGGACTGCATGTGTGGATCTTCCCGGATGGAAGCGTCCATATTTTTAAAAAAGGAAACTGAAGCAGACAGCAAACAAGTGGGCAAGTGAGAGCCACTGACTTGGAGAACCCACTGATTCAGTGGATTCGGAGAGGGACCATCAGCAATAGCCTGATGCTATTGCTTCCTCCTTCTTTCCCTCTATCCTGCAGTTTTACTTGAGAGGAAGAGAAAACATGCACAGGGGGCGGGGTGGGGGGGGGTGGGCAGAGGGAGAGAAATAATCTCAAGCAAATTCCTTACTGAGCATAAGGCTGGATCTCATAATCCTGAGATCATGACCTGAGCCAAAATCAAGCTGGATACTTAACCAACTAAGCCACCCAGGAACCCCTATTATTTTTTTTAAAGTCCTATTTATTTAAGTAATCTCTATACCCAATGTGGGGCTAGAACTTACAACCCTGAGATCAAGAGTCTCATGCTCTTCGACTGAGCCAACCAGGTGCCCCTATCCTGCAGGTCCTTCAGAGAGGGGAAAAGACGGCCAGAAAATAGCAGCTTTACACTAGTTTGAAAGGCAAGCAACATATTAAAAGAAAGCTGTGTAGATGATGCAAGTACCAGAGTGAGGTGATCTGTTTCTGTCTGCATTTTTTTCTTTAAGCTAATCCAAATCAGCCATCTGAGTGCAAAGAGAAAGGACCCGAGAGTCAAGACTTAGGTTGAACCATCACGTTTTTCAACCATCACGTTTATCATTTATTAGCTGTATAACCATGAACAAGTCTCAGTGCACTTCAGTGTTCTTATAAAGACAGAAATAAAAGTGATGTAATGATTATAAAAGTATCTGTAAGTCACAGTGCTACCCATAAGTAAATGAAAATAGAAGTCAGCCATATCCTCAATCGTCATGCCTCTGCCTCTCTAAGGAAACACTTCCTTTCTCTGCTTTACTATCATTTAAAATTTGAATCATCTGTATTTATCACTCCTTTTTATCTTTGAATCATGACTCTACCCTCTTTTACAAGGCCTTATCATGAGATTCGATCTACAGCAATCTTTCCCCTCCCTTCAAAATCCCTTTTGATTTTTATTATTTACTATTTTGTTCTCTAATCACTGCATCCATAGCAGGTGTTTCCTCCAACTAAAGCGTAACTCTTCCAACATGATCTCGAACTCCCTCATTCAACAACAAATCCCTGACTCTGTGTAGCTTACATTCTATAGCAGCAGGGGATCACACACACACACACACACACACACACACACACACACCCCCCCAGGAAGAATCAGTTCCTACCCAGTAGAGATACATGAAGAGGTGAAAACAGGCCTGGCATAAAAAGGAGTTTGCCTGTGAAATGGAAATTCCAGTGGGAGGCGAAGCAGGGAATAAGCAATTCTAGCTAGAACAGGGTAAAGTGGATGAAAGTAGGGATGGACTGACTGGGAATGCACGGTGGGAGAGATGGGGTGGGAAGACAGCCAAAAAAAAAATGTAAAGAAGTATGTTAGGAGATAAATGCTAAGCAAAAAACAACAACGAAAAAAGAAACAGAGCAGGTACGAGGGCCTAGCATAGGTTGTACTTTTTTTTTTTTTTTTTGGACAGACAGAGATCACAAGTAGGCAGAGAGACAGGCAAAAAGAGAGGGAAGCAGGCTCCCCGCTGAGCAGAGAGCCTGATGTGAGGCTCGCTCCCAGGACCCTGGGATCATGACCTGAGCTGAAGGCAGAGGCTTTAACCCACTGAGCCACCCAGGCGCCCCACAGGTTGCACTTTTAAAGACCAACTATTTGAGATAGCAGGTTGGTGCTCATTAGGTTATGGTTCAAATCATTTTAAAACCCTTACACTAAACTACCTCTGCTGCACAAACACAGACACCCATATTCACATACACAAAACTTCCTCTAAACCAATAGAAACAAACAAACAAAAAAGAGAAAATCAGTAAGTGTACAAACTTATCTTGAATTCAAACCACAGCCAGCTAAATCAAGTTGGTAGCTACAAGGTAGCTTTGCTTTTGAAATCTAGCCCTTACCATTATGCAATCTGGAAAGTTAACTTCACAGCAGCTAGGTGAACTTTAGCCTAGATCAAATGTGCCAGGAAAAGAGAGAAACCTTTGTCCTACTTCTTAATCATCTGATAATTTAACTCAAGAAGATACTACAAGACCTAAAACTATAGCAGAGGAGAGAGTTGCATTAGGCTGACACAAATTTCAAATATGAAAATGTTACTTTGGTAGTTAACAATCAACAACTTTTCTCAATATTCAACTCTGGGGGAAGAGATAGGATTAAACAAGTGAGTCAAATTTAAACCTACATTATTTACTATTTGCCTCTAATTCAATGAAATTATTTTACCACTTACATAATTAGAAATTTAGATTTAGGAATGGGAATTAAGATATCTTGGTCAAGTTGTGACTGTCATTTGACAGTCATATTCAGAATTATAGCATTAGTGGGGGAGGAATGGGTTTGAACTATGAAAGAAACAAATCAGTTTCAAATTAATTTATCCATCCACCAGTAAATGTCATAATCTCATTAAACACTGGCCTTGGCACAGGTTTTCAGGGTAAAAGACCAATATGTTGAATTAAATAGCAATCCAGGTGTGCAGGTAATTCTGAACTCACTTTCCAGATATGTCTTTACAAAATTCATTGTTACTCAAATGGACAAAAACTATAAGCCATATTTTCTTATTGGTGAAATATACATTTATGTGTGTATATATATTTCTATGCAAATATAGAAAAGCTAAACTTGTTATTACATATATAAAATGTAAAAATTATTTTTAAAAATTCTCAGATATACAGAATCAGTTCTTCAGGCCAGAAAAGAGTTAATAGCAGCACGTACTGAACATTTAGTCCATGAAAAATTGCTTTAAATTTAGAATAACTCCTTTGAAGTTCACAAAGGTTCTCCACTTCACAAATGAGAAAACAGAAGAAATTAACTGTCCAAGGTCACTAGAGAGTAAAAGGCCACGCCAGATTCAAGCACCAAAGTCAGACTCCAAATTTAATGCTTTGAATTGCTCTTTCATCCTATTTCTCCTGTCTAAGAAAATCCAAAGTCTCAATCATTTTACAGATGAGGAAAATAAAGATCCATTAGACCAAGATATTTGTCCAAAGTTACACTAGTGACTGGAAACCACATGACCTGACTACCAGCTTAGTGTTACAGCAGCCGCTAATCCATAAGCGGTATCTTAAAACCAATGCATAGGCAAGTTCAAATATATACATGTGATTTTCATAAAGCCTTAAACCATAAATGTGGAAAACAACAAAAACAAAAAAACTGTAAGGTAAAATGACCAAATGCTAATAGTTACTATATGTGACTAATAACGCGTGACTTTTTTCTTAACTTTCCCCAGTCTTTACGTATCAATTTTTTGTAATATTATGGTTGGTACACACACACACACACACAGCAGTCCTGTGGAAACTACAAACATTGGTGGAGATTCAGAAAAAGTCTGAATCCAAAATTAATCCCTTACATAGAAGCCTCCAGCTACCAGCTACCGTGTTCAGGAGAAAGACATGTTACAAATGAAAATTCTTGATTAGCAGCCAGTATTAAGTGTAACACGCAATAGAAGGTTACATTTCACCCGACAGATTTGAGATGGAAGGAAAACGCTTGATCTTCCCTAATCACCCGCTTTAACCCTTTCACTGCCCGTCTGAAGAGAAAAATACAGCTAATGCAAACCTAACCGGCTACCGTCAGAAACAAAATTAGATTAGTTTTAAAAAATGATTTAACTTGGGGTACAGATATTTGCCCCACCCCCACCCCATCACCTTGCCCTCAGGGTGTCCACAGACAGGACAAGCGTATTCGTGTATTTAAAAAAATATTTCTTCTGGCAAGTTGCAGACCCTCCCCTTGAAATTTAACATACTATACCTTCACACTGGGATTACTGGAACTGCAACATTCGAGCTCCGTATTTAAACGTGGTAATAGGTACAGAACGGTTTTGAGGGAAAGGAACTGGGAGCGGCAGTAATTCGCAAGGCTGGTCCATGACACCTAAGAAGCTTTTAGGACAGCTCTTGTCACGAGTAAGGTGATGTGGAGCCACAAAGAGGTGACAGAGTGGACCGTCCCCGTCCTCCTGGAACTACCCATCTAGTAGGGTCAGGTCCGAAGCCATCACAGAAGAAAATAAGAGGGGCGTGACGCCAGACGTGCGCCGGGGACACTCGCGGAAGGGGCTAGACCGGGTGGGCAGCACCCAGAAACGTGAGGTTGCGGAGCCTGAAATCGCGGCAGGACTCGGGAGCGGGGAGAGAGGAAGGGTCAGTCTGCGCAAGGGCACGCACAGGAGACCGGGTCCAAGCGCGGCATCCTTCCCCCCCACGCAGGGCTGCGTTCCCCGGCCGGGCGGGGAGGCGACAGCGAAAGGGAGACGCGGCTACGACGCTACCTCAGGCTTCCCAAGAGTTCTGCCCGGGGCTGCGAGGCGCTCCCAGCCAAGGCCTCACCTGGGCAGCGGCGCATCCTGGAGGCAGTGGCGCGGCTCAGACTGCCTATCGCCCGTGAGGCCACCATCTTGAGCTGAAGAGGACGAAAGTGGAAAGGGCTCAGAGTGGGGCTGCGGGGCGGAGGACTTTTCGGCTCAGCCTGGCCCCAGATAGGCGCCCGACGTACTGCCTGACTAAAACCCCCTCGGGCAGAGTTTCCTTTGGCTCCTCACCCTGCCGTTCGCTTCCGGCTAACGACGGACGCCAGGGGGCCCACAGAGGAGGCCCGGTGCCCGGATTTCCAGACAGGCGGCCGATGGGCAGCCTGCGGGGTTCGGGGGCGGGAGTGAAGGGGGGGGGTCCTTTGGGGAAGGACCCGACCCTGGGTCACGACTCGTCCCGGCACTTGAGGCCAAACCTTCCGTGTCCGCCGCAGCTAGAGCTCGAGAGGACGGAGCTAAGGTGAGATGGGCCGTGCGCTTGGCTCCCCGCCTGGCCTTTCCCTGCAGCGACAGCCGCAGCTCCTTTCCTACCTCCTGCGCCAGTGCCCGCGGCCTCCTCCCTTCTCCTCGGGGAGCGGAGGGAGGCCCCAGCGGACTGGGGCTGCGGGACCACTGCCATCAGGGCTGTACCTGGGACTAGCTTTATGCGTGTAGTTCTGAGCGGCGGTGTCACCGTGTCTTTTAACTTGTCACCTCGGGTTAACGACCTGTTTGCTCGTGTGTGTGTCGGCCTAAAGCGCTGGGCTGAATTGCAGTGTGTGTGTTTCCCCCGTTTTGCTTGTAGCCAGGTGAGCCGCTGTAGACATTTAGAACGCGGAGTTGGGATTACCCCGTCGGAGCTGCGGGACTGGGACTCGGTCACATGACCATGTCGGGCCTGGAGTGTGGCAGGAGTTGCGCTGTTTCTCCATCCTTGGCGGAGAATTAAATGTTCCAGAGGATTTTCTAACTTAGAAGAGATCTGCCCATCATCATCTTGTCATTCATTCCTTTCACCTTGTAGATGAAGCCCATAAATCAGCTGGGGTGGGCATATCTATGGCTACAGGTGGTGGAAATAGGGATAGAGCCCACGTCTATTAAATTTTAGTCACGAGTTCTCCGTTGCATAATAGCTGGTTTTATGTTGGAAAAATGGGTAAGAGTCCTTGAATAATGCGATTGATTCCAAACGAAATAACGTTAACTTGCAAAAGGGATTCTTGATCCCCGGAGGCCCTCCCAACTCATAAGATTTTTACAGTTAAAAGCTTGCCTTCTGCCCTCAAAATGCCCTCGTGCATATAATTATGTTCAGTGCTTACTATTTAGTTAAGGGGTAGTAAACTTTTTTGTTAAGGGCCAGATAGTAAATAGTTTAGGTTTTGCAAGCCCATATTGATATCGTATATTTTTTGTTGTGTTTTCTACAACTCTTCAAAAGTGTAAAAACTCTTGTTAGCTAAATGCCATCCTGTCTTGGCTCACTGTTTTGTTCCTGTACTCTCAACGAGATCATAAGCTCCATCAGGGCATAAATGTTATTGTGACTTAGGAGAGGGGAGCTAAGTAGATTTATACCACTGCTCGGTAGTATATTAATAGCAAACATGTATGACCCTAGCTATGTATCAGGCACTGCCCTAAGTGTTCTGTGTGTATTAATTTAGTTATTCCTCTCAGCAACCCTTTGATGTAGGTGCTGAGATTATCTATATCTTACAGATGAGTTATCTACATCTTCCTCTAAAATAGAAAGATTAAGTTACTTGCTTAAGATCCTAAAACTACGGTGGAGCCGGGATTTGGATTTGGACAGTCTGGTTTTAGACTATGTGTCCTTCCATTGTGTCTTAATGATAGTGTTAACAGTGGGCTGTTAAGCCACTCCATTTTGCTTTTTTTTTTTTGGTCAAGATTTTTGTTTATTTATGAGAGAGAGTATGGGTGGGGGAAGAGGGAGAGGGAGAAGCAGTCTTTCTGGTGAGCAGGAAGGAGCCTCATGGGGAGCTCAATTCTAGAATCCTGGAATCATGATCTGAGGCAAAGGCTTAACTGAGCCACCCAGGCAACCCTCGCCCCCATTTTGCTTTCATTACTTGCCGAGCACCTTCTTCCTTTCCCTTACTCCCAGGTGTCTGCTACTTCATGCATCTTTCCATAGTTCCACAGATTATGCCAGCCTACTCCGCTGGAGTTTCCATGCTTCCCAAATCCTTGAGTCAAAAAGGTCTACTTCCTAAAGCTTAGAGCAAATGATAATAAAAGTCAACCCTCCCACAAGGTAGTTTGCTTAGTCTCTCTTCCTTTTGAAACGTATTTTTAGTTAATTATTGAGTTAGTAATAATTATTTTTCAGAAACTACAGAGAAAATAAATACACCTATAATTCCACCACCCAGAGATAACTACTATTAACATGTTGCTTAAAAAAACAACAAAACCCAAAACATTTTGCTGTGTATTTTTCTGGACATTTTGTGTGCATTTGTATAAATATTAATATACATAGATTTTTAAGGGAAACTAGAATTACACTGTACATAAAAAATAAAATGCTGTAAAATTTTTTTTAAAGATTTTATTTATTTTATTTGACAGAGAGAGAGATCACAAGTAGACAGAGAGGCAGGCAGAGATAGAGGGGGAAGCAGGCTCCCTGCTGAGCAGAGAGCCCGATGTGGGGCTCGATCCCAGGACACCGAGATCATGACCTGAGCCGAAGGCAGCGGCTTAATCCACTGAGCCACCCAGGCACCCCAAATGCTCTAAAATCTTAAAAAGGGGGGGGGCACCTAGCAGGGAGCCTGCTTCCTCCTCTCTTTGCCTCTCTCTCTGCCTACTTGTGATCTCTGTCTGTCAAATAAATAAATTAAATCTTTAAAAAAAAAAAGTCTCATTGTAACAGATTTTTTTGAGAAGAGAGGAATATAAAATGAAAGCGTCTTTTAAAAAAATGAGAAAAAAATGAAAGCTCCTCTTTAAAATTCCTTCTGTATATAGACTCTTAGCTTTATGAACTTTTTCTTTCTGTTATAAAAGTGGTGTCTTACTGTGCATATTGTTCTGCAGTTTGCTTTTTCATTTAGTATATATTGTGGACATTTTCCCGTGTTAGAACATATATGTATATCATGTCTTTTATTTTTCTTTTCAAACTTCTGTGCAGTGTTCGATGGTATGTTTGTACTATAATTTATTTAACCATTTCCTACTGATGTGCAGTTAGATTAGTTCCAGTGTCTAGTGTGCTACAGTGAACATATATATTGAATATTTCTATAGGCCAGAGATCTGTGTATGCTACACACACATCTTGAGTATTTCTATAGGTTAAAGACCAATTTTAGAAACTATTGGGCTCAGAAATTCACAACTTAAATTTTGTTACATAACTAAAAATTCCTTTCCAAAACCTTAACAGTTTACACTTTCATCAACTGTGTATGGAAGTGCCTAAATCTATTATTACTAGAATTATGTGTTAACAATATTGTTACTTTTTGCCAGGTTTACAACCCCACAGTGATACCTTGTTTTAGTTTTAAAAATGTTTTTATTGTTAGGGAGGTTGAACACTTAAAATTTTGATACTTTGACATTTTTATTTCTGTGAATTGCTCATTTGCTTTTTTTTCTTTTAGGCATGTATCAGTAAGGAACCTTTCAGTTGCAAATAATAAAATTCAACTCAAATTCAAGGGGATTTATTTTCTAACAAGGAGAAAGCACAAAAGGAGAGTGGGTTTTGGATATGATTCAGTTAGAGCTCTAGTTTCCTTTTTGGAAATTCTCAGCTTTGTCCTCTTTTGGGATTGATTGGCTCTCTGCTCAGACTAGTTTTTTTTCCTGTTTGCAAACTGTGGTAGCTGTGTTAAGCCTCAGAAGGAAAGATTTATATTCCAGAATTCTAGGTGGAATACTGACTGGAATGTCAGACTGACCAGATTATTATTCCTAAATCAAGTCAATATCACACACCATTGTTTTAGGCCTTGGTTACCTGAACCAATGATCTTGGCAAAGAGAATGAAATTATTCTGATTGATTTAAATCCTGGAGTTGGGCTGGATTCTATCCCATGTAAACTACGTATGGCAATTGCATAATGGAGTCAAATGGATATTTGGGTGAAAACCACAGATTCCATTATAGATTATTTTTCTTTTTAGTATAATTTGTAATAGTTCTTTATGGGTTATGGATATTAACCCTTTGTCTGTTTTACAAATTACAAATATTTTCTCTGAATCTGTTATTTGCCTTTTAATTTTATTTTAGTATCTTTTTGCTGTGTAGATATTTTACATGTTTATCTAATTAAAACCATTATTTACTCTTTTCCCTTTATGACCTCTGAGTTTTGTGCCATATGTTGGAAGTCTTTCCCGGTATAAGAATATGAAAATATTCTGATACCTTTTACTAGTGCTTTTATAGTTAAAATATGTATATATATAATTAGAGTAGTCACATCTGGAATTGATTTCTGGATGTATGAGTTACGGACCTAAAGTTTTTTTCCAGATAATTAGGCATTTCCCCCCAAAATTTAGTGAATAATTCATCTTTTTGCATTTGAAATGTTACCTTTTTTTTTTTTTTTTTTTGAGAGGGAGGCAATTCTTTTTAAAGATTTATTTATGTATTTATTTTAGAGAGAGGGACAGCGGAAGGGACAGACAGAGAGTCCCAAATAGACTCCCCTCTGAGCTTGGCCTGTTGGGTTCTGTCTCAGGACCCTACCATCATGACTGGAGCCGAAATGAAGAGTCGGACGCTTAACAGACTATGCCACTCAGGCGCCCTTACTTAAGGGAATTTGTATCCAAGACTGGTGTGGTGTCATATGTAACTTCTGGAACTGGGGTTCTCATCTCATGGGCTTGTTTGTGTCTCCCTGGTAGAGTCTTTTGAATATCCCTAGGGTGATAAGCCTAGAGTTTGGATTCCTTCATCTCTTCTCAAACCACATATTTGGAAAAATGTGATTTTTTTTTTCTTAAGTCCTAGGGCATCCTCTTTTAGTCTATAAAGACCCAAGAGAAGTTAAACGAGCCTTTTATATTATTATTTTTTTTTTTTTTAAAGATTCCACTCATTTATTTGGGGGAGAGGGAGAAGCAGACTCCCTGCTGAGCAGAGAGCCAGTGTGGAGCTTGATCCCATGGCCCTGAGATCATGACCTGAGCCAAGGCAGACATTCAACCAACTGAGCCACCCAGGCCACCCCCCCCTATATTATCTATCTTTTTAAGGCTTTTATATTATCTATTGTATTTGTGTAACAAATTACCCCCAAATTTAGCAGATCAAAACAATAAAAATTTACTGTTTCGGACAGCTTCTGGGGGTGACTTAGCCGGGTTGTTCTGACTTGATTTCTCATGAGGTTGCAGTCAGAATGTTGGTCAGGGCACTCATCATCTGAGAGTTTGCCTGTGCTTGAGGATCCACTTCCAAGTTCAGGTGACTGTTGGCAGGAGGTGGCAGTTCTCATCATGTGAGTCACTTCATAGGACTGTTTGAGTTGTGCCAGCTGGCTTCCCCCAGAATGAGTGAGTGATTGGAGAGAAAGAACAAGAGCAAAGCTGCAGTATTCCTTATAGCTTAATCTCAGAAGTGACATATCATCACTTCTGACATATTCTTGTGTTTACACAGACCAACTGTGGTACACTGTTGGGGGCAACTGCAGAAGGGTTTGGATACCAAAAGCTGGAGATTATTGGGAGCCATCGTAGAGGCTGGCTGCCACCATCTTCATAGGCATATATCATCAGTTTATTCTTACCCCTCCTTTTTTTTTTAGGTTAAAACGTATTTCAAAATTGAGAAATTATAAAACATGGACAATGACAAGTCTGCCTTACATCCTGTCCTGTAGTTACTCAGTTTCCTTCCTTTTTAACGTCTTGTTTCTACTTTCAGGGATATTTTATAAAGATACAAGGAAATACATATATTATTTTTCCTCTTTTTGACATGAACAGTAGTAGCTGTACACTATTTTACACCTTATGCAGGTTAACAGTGGTTCCCTATCGGTACATAACCATTTCCTTATCTTTCATAGCTGCATAATATTTCTTTGGGTGGTTGTAGTGTGGTTTACTTAACCAGTTCTGTACTTTTAGTTCTTCTGATATTTTGCTATTATGAACAGTGGTGACATGCTTCATTTTGTGTGTGCATTAGTAATGTCCTGGAAGTAGAAGTGGAATTGCTGGATCAAAAGTTGGATGCAGTTACAGTTTGTTTGTTTGTAAGATTTTATTTATTTATTGGACACAGAGAGAGAGAGAGATCATAAGTAGGCAGAGAGGCAGGCAGAGGGAGAAGCAGACTCCCTGCTGAACAGAGAACCCAATGTGGGGCTCCATCCCAGGACCCTGAGATCACGACCTGAGCCAAAGGCAGAGGCTTAACCCACTGAGCCACCCAGCCACCTGCAGTTATAGTTTTGACAGTCAACTGCCACATTGCCCTCCCTAGGGATTGCCCCAGCATGGCCTCCCAGCAGCGTGTTTGTGCCTACTCTTAGCACAGAGTATGTAAAACCTTCCAGTCTGCCAGTGTCACAGGTCAAATATTGTATCTCTCTGTGTGGTTTCAGTTTGCATTTCTTTTAGGAGTAAGATTGAACTTCTTTTCATGTATCCAAGAGCCATTCGTTATTTCCATTTCTGTGAACAGTGTGTTCATGTCCTTTGCCCATTTTTTTGGTACTGATTTGTAGGAATTCATTTTTTAAGAATTTAGGGGTGCTTCTAATATATTTTAAATATTTTTTAATATGTAGGGTTTTAATGTTTTTTTTTTTAAATTATTTTGAAACAATAGCAAGCTTATTAAAAAGTAGCAAGTGAGGGGATCCTGGGTGGCTCAGTTGGTTAAGCAGCCAACTCTTGATTTCAGCTTAGGTCATGATCTTGGGATTGTGAGATCAAGTCCCCCATTGCACTCTATGCTCAGTGTGGGAGTCTTTTTCAGATTCCCTCTCCTTCCAGCTCACTCTCTTTCTCTCTCGAATAAATAAATAAAATCTTAAAAAAAAAAAAAAAGGTAGAAAGTGCAATACACAAAGTTTTTTTTCCCTATGGCATTTGGATGTAAGTCGCTAACAGGACACTACATCAGCCCTGAACACTTTAGTATACATTCACCCACATATGAACATGCACAAGGCACTAATCACAATACAGCCTTCAGAGTCAGCAGATTAACATTGGTGGCTTCATGGTCATGTCCATTAACCTCTCTACTGCTTTGGCCCTAAAGAAGGACATAAACTCTGGAGCTAGACTGCTCGGCTTCAGATCCCAGCTCTGCCTCTTGCTAGCTGTGGATCTTTGGGAGAGTCAGTCAATCCCTGCACGCTTCAGTTTTCTCATGTCTTACAAAGAGTGTAATAATAATAATGCTTAAAATTGTTGTTTGCACGCTATGAAAGCCATGTCAGTGTAGCTATAAGAATATTATTAGAGGAAGGATAGTTACTTGGTAATACATTAAATTTTACAGTTCTTTATAGTTACCACGGATAAGATTATCAGAGATCATAGACTAGAAGCCACAAATTGCTCAAATAATCCAGGATATATTTTTGTTCTTTTTTCAGATTTCAGAATGACTTCCATGTTGACTTACACATTTAAAAATCTTCCCAATACATCAAAATGGGCCCTGCAATTTTGTAAGTTTAATTTCTTCTTTCTTTTTTTAAGATGAGATTTAGATTTATAAGCAACTTACACAGGTATTGATTGTACTGCTTTATGTAAACCATTTATTTTATCTTCTAGTTGTGAGACCTCTGAGCTGTTCCTCCCAGCTGCAAGCTGCTCCAGGTACAGTAGTTTGTAAAATAAACATTTCTGGTTTAAATGTTAGATTCTAGAGCTGTGAATTCTGAATAAAAACCAAGACTAACTTGCAAATTCTCCCTTTTCTCTGAGCAACAAGAACATCACTGTTGCCTTCAAATTAAAACACAGTATAGGGCTAACCAGTAATGATGTTGCGTGGTGTAGAGTCGACAGGATGCTGCTGCTGGTGTCATGGCAGTGCCATGAACCCTGCCGGTCACTTCATTCAGCTGTCAGTCTCGGAGATGGTTACTATACAGACATTCTTAAGGCAAAGTCAAATTTTTAAATTTGCAGTTAGTGATAGACTTCTCTATTAATGAGCATAAACCTCTTCCCAAAATGTGGGTGACTGGGGAACTAGTAAATAAAAGAATGTTGTTGGGAACGCCTGCATGGCTCAGTCAATTAAGTGTCTGCCTTCGGCTCAGGTCACAATCCTGGGGTCCTAGGATCTAGCCTTACAACAGGCTCCCTGCTCAGTGGGGAGTCTGCTTCTCCCTCTCCATCTGCTATACCCCCTGCTTATGCTCGCTTGCTTGTTCTCTCTCTCAAATAAATAAACAAAATCTTTAGAAAAAATAAAAGGATGTTATTTAGTCAATATGAAATGAGTAAGTAGGGAAGTGTATTGATTTTACATGGTCATATAGACCTTTGGTAAACCAAGTGTAGATCTGCATCTTGAAGGCATCTATACCCATTATAGGTATATATCTTCACTGGTCAGAGCTAAAAACATTCTGACAGGTTCATACCATTATTCTCTTTGCCTGGGTCCTCGAATGACCTATGGCTTATGATTTTGGTTTTATTATGGTATTTCTACTTGGATAATAGTTGGATAGAAAAGCACTTTACCAGAATTTAGAAGACCTCTACTCTATTCCAATTCTGTCTCTTTCTGGGCACTGTGGTCTTGAATTGGTCACTTTACTTCCCTGTGCGTTAATTTCTTTGTCTAAAAAATAATAATAATAATAATTTTAGGCTTGTTGGCCTCAAGTTATGAAGATATCTCAAAGTACTTTAAAAATTAAACCCAATATGAATGTAAGATGGTATTTTTATATTTTATATGTATTGTCAGAAGTCTATTAATCCCACCTAGCGAAGTTTCATCTTGTCATGCAACAATTATATTTCTTCTGGCTTCTAAATTCTAGCTAGAAAGTGGATTTGTCTTAGCTTCATGAAGAATAATTCCTTTTTGTCTCATTTACCTTTTCCGTAATTGAGATGTTTGCCCACATGGTTTTGCTTTGCAGTCACGCAAATGAACCTGATTCTTGACAACTGGGAGAAGGTCAAACTGAATACCAACAGAAGGAAAGCATTTATCTGGCATCTCATGCATTTTTCTTTATACCATTCTTTAACTGTGTTTGTGTTTCTGTCTCCAACTATATCGCAAACCCTTGTAAGACTGGAGCCTTTTTGGTGTCTAACAGTGATTTGTGCTAGCGCTGCTGAAGATCATGTACCAGAAAGCACAGGATAAGACAAAGGAATGTGACCACCTGATTTGTTGGGAGGGAGCAGGCTTATGCTGGACAGGTTTTAGGTTGTAGTAATTTTGTGACATATTCCTCTTGAAGCTCATGTGAATGTCCCTGCTTGACAGGACTCATAGGGTGAAGGGTTTAGAATAGAAGGATACAGAATTTATTGATGTTTTCAGTCTTTAGATGGGACTTAAGTGTCTGATGGAAATTTTGACCGATTCAATGGTTATATCTCTATTTGTTATGTATCTATGTGTATAAACATACCATATACATACACACACCACTGAAATAATACATGACACATATTTTATCTGCTTTGACTTCAATTATATGTGTAAAATACAGAATGTATATCAGCCATAGAATCCTAGGCTTTGGTTTAAATTTGCAATTAGTAATAGGCTTCTCTGTTAATGAGCATATACAAGAGGACCTATTTCCAAAATGTGGGTGACTGGGGAACTAGTTGGGAGGGGGGGGTCATCTAGTCCAGCAAATAATAAAGTTTTGGCAGGGCAGGGACTAGAACCCAGATAGTTTAACTCGCAACTCAGATTCTGAGAGTACATTGTTATTGTGTGCCCCTATGCTGTGGGATACATAAAAAGGAGCCTTTGAGAAAATTCTGATGTGGGTAGGAACCATTGTGCACGAGAAACAGAATGGGAGTCCTTTGGGTGGCGGTTCAATACATAATGAATAATGAATACTATTTTTAAATTTGGCTTGTAGTATTAGTTTAATTACTTCATAATATGCTATATTGTTTAGAATAGCTAATTTTTGCCCCAGACGTTGCCACAGAAGTTCAGAGGCTAGAACCACAGGTAACTGTAGTTAATCAAGGAAGGCTTTACTAGGAGGTGGAATGTGCACCAGGCCTTGCAGTATAAGTAGGAATTAGACGGACAGAAGAGGCCACTCAGATGAGAGGGTACATGAATAAAGGCAAGGATGCTGAATGAGCAAATGAGCAGTGTGAGGGCTTGGGGACTCGCTCATCTTATTACATGCTGAGAAAGGGGAAATTCTTTGGGATGGTTAAGGTGGAACTAGTAAAGCAGGGAATTCATTGGAAGAGACAGGATTTGAACTTTATCTCTAAGTGTATAAAAGGGACATGAGCTCAGTGGAATGACATGATGGCATGATGGCATGTCATCTGACTTCCCCTTAGTGCTTCATTCTCTCCAAGGTCCGTCCGAGTAATCTGCGGATCTTTTAATTCAGTAGCTTCTTTGCAGTCCTCGTTCTCCTTAAGGATTGAAACACTTGACCATCTTGTGCTCCCCGATACTCTCCTGCTTTTGCTGTCACGCACTGTTCTCTCCTGACTCGCCTGCTGCCTCCCTCTCGAGTTTACCTTTTGTCCCACATCTTCTCTCTGTCCTCTGAATGTAGGGAGGTCACAAAGCCAAGTGTCTTTAATTGTGTAATGGACACACTCAAGTGAAGGATAAGAGGGCCGGAGTGTACTACAGCTGGGGAGTGTTAGAAACCAAGCAGCTCTAGGGGCCGGCTCCTTTGTTTTTCTCATGGTCAGATAGTATGTCACTTTCCCGGCTTTGCTGCTTCTCTCTTTATATCCTTCACCCTTCCTGCTGGCTTCTCTGCTCACTCAAGCTTTTTGCTGCTGCATAACTGGCTTACAAGTGACCTCAGTTTGCTAGTACCCTGGTTTTTCTTCATGGCATCCTTTCCGCCTCAACTAATTAGTGTTTTTCTTTATGCTTTTTTGTGTAGATTCCTAAGAGAGAGAGTCTGTCTGGCATAGCATATCACTTATAGAAGATGACATGGGTTTTTTTGTTTTTTGTTTTTTTTTTAACTTTTTTTTTTAAGATTTTATTTATTTATTTGAGAGAGAGACAGTGAGAGAGAACATGAGCGAGGAGAAGGTCAGAGAGAGAAGCAGACTCCCCATGGAGCTGGGAGACCGATGAGGGACTCGATCCCAGGACTCCGGGATCATGACCTGAGCCGAAGGCAGTCGTCCAACCAACTGAGCCACCCAGGTGTCCCGGGTTTTTGTTTTTTTTTTTTAATATTTTAATTTATTTTTATTTTTTAAAGATTTTATTTATCTATTTGACAGAGTATGAGAACACAGCAGGAGGACCAGCGGAGGGAGAGGGAGAGGCAGACTCTCTGCTGAGCGGAGACCCATGTGGGACTCCATTCCAGGGCCCCGAGATCATGACCTGAGCCAGAGGCAGATGCTTAACCAACTGAGCCACCCAGGCACCCCAGATTTTTATTTTTTTAAGTAATCTCTACACCCAGCACGGGGCTTGAACTTAGAACCCAGAGTCCAAGATTTGGGTGCTCTACTGACTGAGCCAGCCAGGTCCCCTTTGACTTTTTTTTTTTTTTTTTTTTAAGATTTTATTTATTTATTTATTAGAGAGAGGGATCACAAGTGGGCAGAGAGGGGGGGGGAAGCAGGCTCCCTGCTGAGCAGAGAGCCCAATGCAGGGCTCGATTCCAGGAACCTGACATCATGACCTGAGCCAAAGGCAGAGACTTTAACCCACTGAGCCACCCAGGTGCCCCCTCCCCTTTGACTTCTATCATGAATGACAGACAGATGTCACATTGGTTGTTTTCAGTGTGATTACCAAACATTTGATAGAAAGAAACAGTTTTCTTAATGGCACGAACACCCTCTTCATTAGGTATAATCTGTGTATTTACCTTAAATGTCGTTTGGAAACTTGTAAATGCTAGTCTGTTTCTTGGTGGTTTTGTTTTGTCTTGTTTGTTTTTTTAATTGAAGTAGTTTGATAAATGGCAAATGCAACTTGGTGTTGAATGAGGTAATTCTGCTTAGAATGTCTCTCCTTAAAAATGTAAAAAGTCATCTGACTTCATATAGTTGTACTAACAGTTCTTTGAACTTTATCTTAAAGCCACCCAGACCAAATCAAAGAAAACCTTAGCAAAACCCAACATAAGGAACGTCGTAGTGGTGGACGGTGTTCGCATTCCGTTCTTGCAGTCTGGCACTTCGTAAGTATGAAATGATGGTGCTTTTCTTTTTCTCTCTTTTTCTTCCCCCAGCTTTATTCAGGTATGATTGGCAAATGAGAATTGTATATATTTAGATTGCGCAACATGATTTTTTAATTTTAATAACTCATGATTTAATATACATATACGTTGTGAAATAATTACAGTTGGATTAATTTACACATCCATCACCCCACATATTTTATTTACTTCTTTTAAGATACTTTCAAATGTGGTCTTTATAGGGGTACTTGGGTGGATCAATCAGTTAAGCATCTGCCTTTGGCTCAAGTCATGATCCCAGGGTCCTGGAATTGAGCCCCTCATCAGGCTCCCTGCTCAGTGGAGAGTCTGCTTCTCCCTCTCTCTCTGATCCTCCTCCCCACTGGTGTGTGCTCGCTCGCTCTCTTTCTCTCTCAAAAAAAATTAGTCCACTATTGTTAGTGGACTAATGTATGGGTAGCATTTTTATGAAATTAATACAGAATAAGTTAAGCTAGTGGTAAAATAATATGGAAAAATTTATTTTTCATCCTTTCTCATGAACAAGCCTGGTGTAGTTTTAGATTGAACCAGCCCTATTTTGAAAACCTAGTGTGGGTCCAGATACCTTGGTTCCAACAGACATATGCTTTCTTTGTCTGGAGAAATGTCTTCCATTGTTTCTGTGCTTCTTCAGAAGTTTGAATACTGAGGCTGTGGGCCTACAGGTATTTACAAGGGCCTTTAATTCATTGCTTTGGCCTCCTGGAAATGATCAGAATTGCAGTTGATAGGCTGGTCCAAATCCCAGCATAGCACAACCCCAAGTAAATGGAGCCAGGGTGATCTTAGATGTGTACAAAAATTTCCCAGAACCAAACTGCTATTCTCCTTAGGCTTTTCCTCTCCTTTTTTGACCCCAGGTGAGGCCCCGTCTGTCCAAAAGCTGATAACAGACTTTGGTAACTAGATTCAAACTAAATGAAGCAATAGTTTTATTCCGCTTAGGTTGTTTTGGTGTTCGTATTTTGAATAAGCAGTCACTACCTTAAAAATGCACTGGGGAATGTTAGGCATCTGCTAAAAATAGTGAGTCCTATCATGTATAATATAGAAATATCTTGAAGATATGTTAAGGATAAAGAGTATGGTACAGAGCAGTATGTGTAATGCACATTGTTTGTGGAAGTTACATAGTATACATCTACACAAACACACACAAACAGTAAACGTTCTTTTTTAAACATATGGTTTAGGGGCATGTGGGTGGCTTAGTTGTTAAGCATCTGCTTCGGCTCAGGTCATGATCCCAGGGTCCTGGGATCAGCACCACTTCGGGCTCCCTGCTCAGTGGGAAGCCTGCTTCTCCCTCTCCCACTGCCCCTGCTTGTTTTCCCTCTCTTGCTGTCTCTCTATCAAATAAATAAATAAAATCTTAAAAATAGATAAACATGTGGTTTAGAATCTAGAGAGTATTTTCTTATAGAAGTAATGCTGTAAGTGGTGGTGACAGAGTGTTACATCATAACCCAAAGAATAAATATTTGTATGAGTCCAATCTGATATAAATAAGTGATTGAATAAATCCATACATGAGGAAGAAGGGACACATCTTATTTACCAAAGAATTTCAGCTAACAGATGTAGCAGAAACAAGGAAAATAAATAAATCACCATTAGAACACCATGGTAATAATTGCTGCAAGCAAGATCTGTGAATGAATGCTAAAATTAGTGGGTGGGAGATGTTGAGAAACAGGATATTTTGCATAGCCTCAAACTCTCTTCCCCCAAATATTCATTAATAACTTTGATGCTTTTAATATATGTCCACAAATCCTTCTTTATTCCTTCTACTCTGATATGGAGCTACATTCTCCTCCCGTTGAGTTGATAATGGGACTAGTGAGTCCTTCTCTACTCAAGTTGAGTACAGAAGGGGAAAGATGGTGGAGAAAACTGGCAGAGACTATCATCACTAGGAATAAGTCATGTTGCTATCATGTATATTCTGATATGAAGCAATGAGAAGGGCACTTTTCCTCTGTGGTATTCTTCCCCCAGACCCATTGACCCTAGTCTTCAATTGTCAAGGTCACAAAAGACACAGAAAGGCTGAGAAACTGTCACAAATTGGAGGAAACAGAGGCATGACCACTACATGCATGGATTTGGTCTTGGAACAGACAAGTAAGAAGGAATTAGTAGAAAAATTGGTCAGACCCAGATAAATTTAGCAGCCTAGTGAGTAGTATTTGCCAGTTTAATTTCTTAGTGTTGACTAGTGCATCATGGTGCTGTAAGATATTAGCATTAGGGGAAGCCACACAGAGGGTATTCAGGAGTCCATTCTATCTTTCCAGTTCTGTCGTAAATCTCAAATTACTTCAGAGAGTTTCTTTAAAAGCCCTAATACAAATGCCAAAGTCCCTTTGGGCATTACAGAATAAATAATGTATTTTAAAAATGAAAGTAAAGAGTATTTAAAAGGTGGACTTTAGTTTTATTTTTAGAGAGAGAGAGAACAAACAAGTGGGGAGGATGGTCAGGGAGGGAGAAGCAGACTCTGCTGAGCAGCGAGCCTGAGGTGGGGCTTGATCCCAGGACCCTGAGATCATGACCTGAGCCGAAGGCAGACACTCTACTCAACGGACTAAGCCACCAGGCACTCCTGGAGCTTAGTTTTAAAGAGTATGTAGCATATGTCGTACTGAACAGTAAGATACTGGGCCACATCTTTGTTACATTCTTAGCCAGCTCAGTAGGGGGTAAGGCTTGCCAGAACATTCCCCAAGACAAATAGTAGTCACACTGTTTCTTCATCTGAGATGATGGACTACCTTAGATAGCAAAATGAAGGCATTTACAGCAGCTTGTGTTAGCTGTTATCTCTACGGATTTCAAATAGAACGAATGTGTTTTTTATTAAAGTTCTAGGCTTTTATTTTGTTTCTTTTCTTTCCCCAGGTATAAAGACCTGATGCCACATGATTTGGCTAGAGCAGCACTTTCGTAAGTAAATGCAGTTTTATTTTAGTTCTTATTTCATTAAAAGCATTTTCTCTAGTTTTACATGTAAAACAACGTGTTTAATAGAATTTCCGTATCTAGGATATTCTAACTTTTATGTGGTGAGAAACAAATACTGGCCTTTTAAGATTTATTTGTGCTTTTTTCTGGCCATGTTACAGTACAAATTCAAGCATAGGTATAGTACAAATTCACGCAGCTGTCAGAAATGTTTATTTTGAGGTCTTGGCAAAGAATCTCTTGGCATGACAGTGTTCTTTAAGGAGTGCTGTAGCTAGCTAGCCAGTATAAACTGATCAGAGTAAATACGATATATATATATACATACACACACACACACACACACACACACACATTTATATATATATATATATATATACACACATATATATATATTTACTCCGAAATATATCTCTCTCTATATATAGAGATTTTATTTTAGTAAAAAATTTTTTTAGTGATCTGGTGATTATTTTAGACAGCTGATATTTATCTAGAAAGAAGACTAGAACGAGACCTAAAGATTCATGTGTAAAGCAAGTGAGAATATAAAATTAGGTGTGGTTACCTGAGATTGAGATGGATGAGGACTTTGAGGAAACTCCTACAATATGTGGCTATTTGTGTGGTGGGAATAGCATGTAGAGCATTATCTCATTTTTTATTGATGCCTTGCCTCAGTCTCTTCAACCAGCCACAGGTCTTTTTTAGTCTGAAAGAAAACCTTTCAGTTGCCCTTTCTGCCCATCTAGTTCTTTTTCTTCTCTTCCTGCCAGACTTTAAGAATGAGTGAAAGCAGCAATTGCTTCTCTTTTCTTACTGTCCATCTCCTTAATCTCGTAATGATTATTTCTGTTCCTACTGTTCTTCAGTAACCGTACTTTGGAAGCTTCTCTTCATCATGGCTTTGGGGGCATTAAGTGCATGAGTCTTTCTCCTGGCTTGGGTCCTTTTGTATTCTGTAGCATTGACCTCTCAGCTATACCTGATCCTGTCTTCCTTTGATTTCTTAATATTATGCCTTTAGGATTTTCCTTCCCTTTTCTGAATGACGCTTCTCTACTTTTTTAAAAAACTGAATCTCTTCCTCTTTATCTTAAAAGTATTTGGCAAATTTTTATTCTTAAAGCATAGTATTTTTTTGTATGCATGCTTTTCCCTAAAAGAAGAATCTCATCTAAGTATTTATTTTTTTTTATGTGGAAGACTCCCAAATCTCTGAATTTGACCTCTTTTCTTAGACACTACAAGTATAGCGTATCAAAAATAAAAATTAAGAGGGTTCCTGGCTGGTAGAACATGCGACTTTTAATCTCAGCATTGCGACTTCAGGCCCCATGTTGGGTGTGGAGCCTACTCGAATGAATGAATGAATGAATGGGTGAAAGGAAGAAAGAATAGCCGGCTTGTTTTCCTATTTCTGATGTTGGCGCCATTTCTGATTATGATCCCAGACTGGTGCTTTGCAAGTTTTCCCACAACTTTTTTTTTTAAAAACTGTCAAATGTAAGATAAAATTGGGAGAATAATACAGTGAAAAAACCTAAATACCTCTTACCCAGATTTAATCATTGTTAACCATTTTGCCATGTTTGTTGTATCTATGTGGTTTGAAGCTTTTGGCAGTAAGTTGCAGTCATCTTGAGGCAGAGATCTTCAGCCCAAAATACTTCAGGGTTTATTTCCTCAGAATAAGGATCTTCTCTACTATCTGGGATGTCATTATTGGGCTAAGACAATAATGATGATTCCATTACTAGTAATGTTCAGTTCCTAGTCAGATCCCCCATAATTGTTCCAAGAATGTCTTTTCTTAGTAGTTTTTATTTTCCCTTCAAATCAGGACCCAGTCGAGGTTCACATTACAAATGGATATGACTCTTTAGTCTCTTCGATTTAGAACCTTTTCTTTCTCCTACCAACTCTTTCCTGCCCCACATGATAATGACTTTTTGAAAATCCTAGGCCACCTGTCCCATAGAATGTCCCATATTCTAGATGTTTCTTCTTGATGATATTTAACTTCTCTTTTGAATTTCCTGTAAACTGGAAATTAGTTCTAGAGGATTGGTTAGATTCAAGTTAAACGTTTTTTGGTAAGAATGCTTTATAGGTAAAGCATGTGGTATTCGGTCATTTGAGGAGGCACATGGTACATGATTCTAAATCTAACCACTCAGTCATGGTGGTCACACTGCCAGGGCTTTTGGTTATAAAGGTACACTGTTTTCTTTTGCAATTAGTAAGTAATCTATAAAGTGATATGGTAGCACCATGTTCTCCAACAGTCTTTGACCAAGTGGTTTTAGCATTCATCTGTCAACCTTAACGATGAATCAACCTTGACAATGAATGATATCATGATATCATTGCCTCTGATATCCAGTAGGTGCTCTTTAGAATATGGAAGTTCTTTTGAAACTCCCCTTTTTCCTTTCCTCCCCCAACTCCCAAGTATATAATCAGCCACCTCTCTCAACCCTGGGGAAGCAGCTCTTTCTTCCCATGGGTCACCCCATGCTTTAATAAAACCACCATTTTGCACACCCAAAATCCGAGTTCAAGATACGCTCATTCTATTCCTACTGGCAACTGGAGTGTTACTGTTTCTAGTTTCTGTTGGTGGGCAGAGCTAGACAAGTGTATGTGTGTATAGACACACATGAATCGTGTTTCTATTGAGACACCAAATTTAAATTTAATATACCTGGTATTTTACTTCAGTTCTTTGATTTTATAGCTTTTTTGTTTTTGATTTTATATCTCTTTTCTCTTCTGACTGAAACTTAGGTTTCTACTAATGTTACTTTGTTTATGTATCTTTTATCTTTTTCTGGATTATTTTTGATTCTTCCTATTTAATTTCTCATTACCAATTGAACATCAAGTGTTGACTTTTTACTTATTTATTTTTAAGAAGATTTTATTTATTTATTTTGAGAGAGAGAGAGAGTGACATGTTCATGAGCCAGGGGTAGGGGTAGGAGCAGAGGGAAAGAATCCCAAGCAGACTGAGCCAGAATCAAGAGTCGGACATGTAGTGTGCAACCGACTGAGCCATCCTGTGCCCCTAAATGTTGACTTTTTAAATCACTTATTCATTCATTTCTTCTTGTTGAATTAAGAAAAAAATACGGTCTCTATTCTTTTAAATTCAAAGTTAACCTCTTAAAAGAAGTACAGTGTTTTATCTGATGACCTCTGGCAATAACTTGGTGTGTGAAATGTGTTTTTGCTCTGGATTTCTACTCTCAGGGGTTTGCTGACTCGGACCAATGTCCCAAAGGATGTTGTTGATTACATCATCTTTGGCACAGTTATACAGGAAGTGAAAACAAGCAATGTGGCTAGAGAGGTGAGTAAAACTCTGTATTGTTCGAAGAGATTGATAGGAGAATCACCTTGAATTTTAGTTAACAGAATTACTTTTTTAAATTATTAAAATTCATTAAGGCTATACATATATTTTAACTATTTAACTTATTTATTTGAGAGAGAAAAAGAGAGGGGGAGGGAGAGCATGAGCAGGGAGAGGGGCAGAGGGAGTGGAAGAAGCAAACTCCCCACTGAACAAGGAGCCTGCTATGGGGCTCAATCCCAGGATCCTGAGATAGTGACCTAAGCCAAAGGTAGGTGCTTAACTGTGCCCTCTCATTAAAGCTATATTTGACTTTAATTGTGATTTTACAATTTGAATAACAAACATTATTTAATATTTAAGAGTTATAAGGGTGCCTGGGTGGCTCAGTGGGTTAGGCCTCTGCCTTCGGCTCAGGTCATGATTTCAGGGTCCTGGGATCAAGCCCCACATCGGGCTTTCTGCTCAGCGGGGGGCCTGCTTCCCCCACCCTCTCCTTTCTCTCTGCCTGCCTCTCTGCCTGCTTGTGATCTCTTTCTCTCTCTGTCAAATATATAAATTTTTTTAAAAAATATTTAAAAAAAAGTTATACTATAAATCAAGTAACATATACTATGCTAATATATTTATTCTATCCTATAAATCAAATCGAGTATTTAAGCTGCTTTCGGATATATGTTCATTTGTCCTATCTCTTAGGATTATAGAGATTATAGCAAAGTATGGCTAATACGACTTTTAGTAATGTTACTATGGCTACTAATTAACTTAAAATTTCAACATAGTGCAAAGAACTTATTTCGTAACGTGGTTTTTTGTTGGAGGTAGGTAGCCTTGCTTATTCATTTATTCCCATTAACTGGATGACACATGGGGTGTTGTTTTCTTAAACGATTTCACAGGAGTTTACTTTTACCCTAGTTGGCACAGCTCCAGGTACTGTTTATTGGTGGCAACCAGGGTCATAACCGACCTTGAAACTTCCGTGACGTGTCATACAGGCATTTCATAGTGAACAGTCCAAACGCGTCTTCTGGGCTTTGGTTCAAATTGGAAATGATTATTTGGATAAAGGTGACTCCACATTTAAGGGTGCCAATAAGCATTTTCTTTATTTTTAATGTTGTTCCTGCATATTACTGTGTTCAGTATAGTTGTAGAGGCAAGGATTTCCATCACTGTCAGGTAGGGGGAAGGAAAATGAGCAGGCCTGCAAGTACTGGGTCTACCCCACATCTTTCCCTAACAGTACATATTAACATTGCTGAAGGCCTGGCACACCTTAAGCCCACAGAATCAACTGTATAATATTAGAGAGGCAGGAAAGAAGAACAGAAAGGTGTTTTTTCTCCCCGTCTTGATTTTTTTGTTTTGTTTTGTTTTGTTTTTCTTTGGGCTTTCACATTTCTAACTGTTGAATATGACAATTTTAGGAGTGTGTCAAGCTATTCATAATACGTTTTCAACCTTTATATTCTGGGGGAAAAAAGCTCTTATGGGAGCACTTAAAAAGTAAATACCGAGTGTTTTGATTTTCTTAGTATTTCTATTTTATCCTAATTCTTAAAGCCATAATGTTTTTCTCTAAGTTTTGTCGGAAGATTCTATATCTCGCGCGCATCTCAGGTATTAATCGGCCAGCATTTGCTTCCCTCCCCCTGCCGTATCGCGTTGCAGTCTGGGTGATTTTTGTAGTGCTTCAGGGAAAGGTGGTCTTTTGCAGTCTGGGTGATTTTTGTAGTGCTACAGGGAAAGGTGGTCTTGGGGGAATATGTTATGAAGAGGTCTCTCTACAGATGCATTTTAACCTAAAAGCTAATGTGACCTCCAGCTGGAGAACTTTTTAAGGACTTGTTGTCTGTATTAATAATGTTCAAGGAAATCCTAAAGGCTCTGATGCCGAGTTCCCATGAACCTGAATTTTCTGAAAGACCTCTGTTTATTTCCCTGCTCTCCTATTTAACAACGTGGCATCTTCCTCCTTTTCCCTTAGTGTACTAAACAGGGCCTAGGCTTGCCTTGAGAGGTATTATTCAAGCTTTAAATAGAAGCACATGGACAAGGTTCGCCAGAAACCACTTCTATTTAAAACTCTTTCAGCCCTGAGAGCCAGCTGGGGCCAAGGGTATAACACGTGCTACAAAGGACCTTGTGAGGATTAGGCCGTAAGGACCTCAGTGCCCTTTCCACTTGCCCCACTGGTGTGTGCTCCTTCTCTGCCCCCTGGAGATTGACTGCTTTGCTCCTTTTGAATATGGTCTACATTGAGAGGCTCACATACCATTGCCAGAGTGTAGTTTTCAGCAAAGTAGGCTGAGCACCTAGTATCAAACCTACCTAGAAAAACCGGAGGAAGGTTATGTTGCATATACAGTATTGAGACACACTTGAATTTCTAGATGATGGTGTATAGGGCGTGTAAGATAGTAAAAATCAGTGAAGAAATCTGGAGTCTGAGGCTCAGTTTGATAAGCGTCTGACTTTGGCCCAGGTCACGATCTCAGGGTCCTGGGATCAAGCTTGCATCAGACTTCCTGCTCAGTGGGGAGCCTGCTTCCCATGTGTGTCCTCTTTCTGGTTCTCAAATAAATAAAATCTTAAAAAAAAAAAAAAGATACAGAGCCTCCTTAATATAGATTTTAGAAACATGTTTTTCTTTTTACCAAATTACAGGAGATCTTGTATTCTGAGCACAGTTAAATGGTTTGAGAAAATGGTCAATAAAAAAGAATTCCCCTCGTGGGAGCCCAAATCTCATGGTAAATAGTGCGGGGGGTGGTTGGTGGGGGGGGGGCAGTGAGAGCATTATTTTTAAAGTGTAACTTTAATATTATAAACATGTTTTATTGTATCTATGCATTAATTCTTTACATATGCAAAAATGGAATCAGAGGTTGATTTTTTTTTAGCATCATAATTTTCCCAATTAATAGTACAATGAAGTAATAGATATCTTCATTTCATGTATAACTCTTACTATGCCATCATGACGGAGGCCATTTTGCAAGATTAATGGAGCTCCTCAGTTCTTGTCAAGACCCATCAAATTATTCTCTTTTAAAATGCCTGTAAATGTCATCATCCAGGACGGATTTCTCTTTTTCCAGTTGTTTACCTGGTCTCACCCTTATTTGTCAGAGGCTCACTCGGGGCTCAGGCAGTATTGCACGGGTTCTTTCATCAGCTTGAACTCCTGTGTATTGGCAAGTTTTCCAGTTTGACTTCATGTTGGCTCTACTGTGCGCTGTGTGAAGTATGAGACGGTCGCTGAGGGAGATCAGCTGGCAGTGAGAGGAGTGAACTCAGGGGAGGGACCTGAGTGGGAATTTTGCTCATAGTGGTCAGTTCTTTAGAAGTCACTTTCTGGTTTGATGACTTGTGCTTTGCCACTAAGCCTTTCAGCTGTAGGAACAGAGATCATGAGGTTTCTACTCCACAGTATGTTTCATCATTCCATCAACTGTATTTAACAGGTTTACTTCATTGGAAAACTTAAATTAAAATTGAATTATGTGTTAATATTTTTGAAGGCTTGGGTCAAAGCTTGGCTAAGAAATTAGGTGACAAAAAGAGAGTATCGTAGCCTGCTACCACACTAGACACCAGCTATCAAGAATTTCGCCGTGTTTGGCAATTAATGGCTAGATGAAAAATGAGTAAGCCATTTCTGTGATGGGCTTAATTTTATTCAAATATTATTCTAGAGTATTAACTTCAGTGCTTTCCTGATTCACCATAGAGAGAAATGGTGCTCAAAGCATCATTTCCAGGTAGTTCTTCCTATAGAAGTGACCATTTCATTCATGTATTTCATGAAGGCTGCCCTCGGAGCTGGCTTCTCGGACAAAACCCCTGCTCACACTGTCACCATGGCCTGCATCTCTGCCAACCAAGCCATGACCACAGGTATGTTTACTTGAAGACAGAAGGTACCTGTTAATTCTCCTTGACTGTTTTTTAAGATTTATTTATTTATTTTAGAGAGAGAACACATGGCGGTTAGGGGCGGAGGGAGAGGGGGAGTCTCAAGCAAATTCCACGCTGAGCACAGAACGCGATTCAGAGCCTGATTCCAAGACTCTGAGATCACAACCTGAACAGAAACCCAAGAGTCGGACACCTGACTGACTGTGCCACAGACACCCCATAGAAAAATACTCTTGGGACGCCTGGGTGGCTCAGTTTGTTAAGCGGCTGCCTTCGGCTCAGGTCATGATCCCAGCGTCCTGGGATCGAGTCCCACATTGGGCTCCTTGCTTGGCGGGAAGCCTGCTTCTCCCTCTGCCTCTGCCTGCCACTCTGTCTGCCTGTGCTTGCTCTCGCTTCTCCCTCTATGACAAATAAATAAATAAAATCTTTAAAAAAAGAAAAAGAAAAATACTCTTAACAGATCTCTAAATTTGTCTTTTTTTTTTTTTTTTTAAGAAAAATAGGGTTGCATCGAACATTTTTGATTTTTGACAGTAGTTCTCAGCTTTTTTCTTTCTCTCTGTACTTGAGGGACACAGCCATTCCTTAGTTACTCCATCAGTAATGTGGCTGGCCACAGTAGGGATTATCAGGTAGTAAAGTATGTCTCTAGGAGGGTGCTTCTGAATTTAAGGCATAAATAATTTATAACCTGCTAGGTTTTAAAGTTAGGTGATTCTAATGTGATATTCTCCCATGAAGATTGTGGCATCAGTGATAAATCACTGCTGTAATACAGCTCTTTCCTCCACTCTCTTCTCATACCACTGGCATTTTTTTTTTTTTTTTTTTAAAGATTTTATTTATTTATTTTACAGAGAGAGATCACAAGTAGGCAGAGAGGCAGGCAGAGAGAGAGAGAGGAGGAAGCAGGCTCCTGCTGAGCAGAGAGCCCGATGCGGGACTCGATCCCAGGACCCTGAGATCATGACCTGAGCCGAAGGCAGCGGCTCAACCCACTGAGCCACCCAGGCGCCCACCACTGGCATTTTTATAATTAGTTACAAGTTCTCCTAACAGACCTTAGCAAAAAATCCTGGGACAATTTGCAGCTTTGGCCATTATTATGAAAATTGAGGAAACCTGAAAGATGTCGTCATCATGACATCCTAATAGCATTCTTAATAACAATGACATTCTTTTTTTTTTTTTTAAGATTTTATTTATTTATTGAAAGAGAGACAGTGAGAGAGAACATGAGAGGTGAGGAGGTCAGAGGGAGAAGCAGACTCCCCTTGGAGCTGGGAGCCCAATGCGGGACTCGATCCCGGGACTCCAGGATCATGACCCAAGCCGAAGGCAGTTGCTCAGCCCACTGAGCCACCCAGGCGCCCCAACAATGACATTCTTAATAACATGAAGGCCAGCTTGGGCATCCTGCCTCATGACTGGCACAGAATGATGCCAGAAGCAGTGATTGGGAGCAGTCACTATTCTGTGAAGCCTGTGACAACTTCTGCATAAAGCAACAGAATACTTGCCAGTGGCCATAAAGATGAAGGGGGCTGCCTTACCTTTTCAAAAGCCAGACTTTCTCAAGCTTGTAGCAGAAATTCCCATTGTAGGGGAAAAAAATCTTTCCGAAAACTGAAGCTGGGAGTTTATAAAATCTTCAGAATGTTCTAGTATAGAATATAATTTGTTTGAGGGTTGGTCCCATGGATATTTCCAGAAGCTCATGTCCATGTGGCCTGAATGAAACTTGTTTTCTCTAATGCAGTGAATATAGTTTTACTCATTCAAAAAAATTATCTTAATCCCTTTCAAAAGGTGAGAAGCAGGGCACCTGGGTTAAGCTGTAATACAGCTGTCGGTTAAGCTTCCAACTCTTGGTTTCAGCTCAGGTCATGAGCTTTGGGTTGTGGAATTGAGCCCCAGGTCAGGCTCCGTGCTCAGTGAGAGTCTGCTGAAGAGTCTCTGTCTCTCTCCTCTCCTCCCCCTGCTTACGTGCAAACGCGTGCTCTCTCTCAAATAAAAAAAAAAGGGAAAAGATGAAAAGTTTAATTACAGATGTTATATAATGGTAACTGTCATACAATTTTTTTTTTAAGATTTTATTTATTTATTTGACAGATAGAGATCACAAGTAGTCAGAGAGGCAGGCAGAGAGAGAGGAGAAAGCAGGCTCCCTGCTGAGCAGAGAGCCCAATGTGGGGCTCGATCCCAGGACTCTGGGATCATGACCTGATCCGAAGGCAGAGGCTTTAACCCACTGAGCCACCCAGGCACCCCGTCATACAATTTTTTGATGAAGAAGTTTAAATTACCAGTGCTCTGTTAATTTCTACTAAAGATGTTCATCTGTGTGTCACCTGTGCCCTGTAGGTATTGGCTTGATCGCTTCTGGGCAGTGTGATGTGATCGTGGCAGGTGGTGTAGAATTAATGTCTGACGTCCCTATTCGTCATTCAAGGAAAATGAGGAAAATGATGCTTGAGCTCAATAAGGCCAAGACTCTGGGTCAGCGACTATCCTTAATTTCAAAATTCAGATTGAATTTCCTATCACCTGAGGTAAGATTGTGAATTCTTACATGAACCTATGTTTTTCTAAAGCATCCCACTGCTAAGATTTAGAATTAGGTAAGACAGCTTGGGGTCAGTTATGCTCTAGTAGTTGTAGATTCTGTTAATTACAGGGTAGGGGTAATTATTTGCTCAAGATTAAAAAAAAAAAAAAGACTGTGGTTAGAAAATTTTAATTTGTAAGCCCTTCTCGGAGATGCCTTGCTCACAAAAAGCTTCTCCCACCTTGGTCTTGACCGAGTTCCCCAGACAACCTGAGGTGTGGCGAACGTATGGTAATGGCATACCTGATCCTCTGTGGCTCCTTTCCCAGCTCCCCGCAGTGGCCGAGTTCTCCACCAGTGAGACCATGGGCCACTCTGCAGACCGGCTGGCCGCTGCCTTCGCTGTCTCTCGACTGGACCAGGATGAGTATGCGCTGCGCTCGCACAGCCTGGCCAAGAAGGCGCAGGATGAAGGCCTCCTGTCTGATGTTGTACCCTTCAAAGTGCCAGGTCCGATGGTTTGCTCAGCGTTGTGAAGGAGAATGCTTTGTGCCACTTGTTGGGGAGTTCTAAGTTGCTTCTCAAACTGCCAAAGCCCCAAATGACTTTTCAAATAAGTATATTGGTTCTGATTGCCGAACAGTCACTCTTAAAAACAGACTCAAGTTTCAATTTATGTTGTAACAGTAGGTCAACATTTTAAAAAGAGAAGTTTTTCTAGGAGTTGCTTTTAGGTCTTCCTGCTATATTTTAGGGTTTTTTGTATATACTTGTTTTAAAAACTTCATTCATGTGATTTCTGTATAAAATAGCCAAATGTGAATGAGTATCTTAAGGAAGTAATGTATCCTTCTTTTATTAGACCATTTAGATGATTTCCCAGATGTCCTAAGGGTATAATTTAGGGGCGCCTGCCTGGCTTAGTTGATAGAGCATGTGACTCTTGATCTCAGGGCTTTAGTTTGAGCCTCTTGTTGGGCATAGAGATTAGTTAAAAAGAATAAAATCTAAAAAAAAAAAAAAAAGTATAGTCTTAAATTTGGTATCTTGATGACTTTAACAGACATTTTAGTAAATAGGTGTGGTTTACATTTCATTTTTCAAAGTTTTTAGAAGATATTTCTCTAGCAAAGATAAAGTCTATAGTTCCCCAGAGTTAAAAAGCTCATGTTTTTACAGGAAGAGAAACAGTTACCAAAGATAATGGCATTCGTCCTTCCTCTCTGGAGCAGATGGCCAAACTAAAACCTGCATTCATCAAGCCCTATGGCACAGTGACAGCTGCAAATTCTTCTTTCCTGGTAACTGTGTGCTCTGTGTGTTTACTAGCAACTATCCTATTTGTGGACTCTCAATAGAAAAACCTAAAGTAGATCAATTTTATGTATCATGAATAGAGGCATAAAAATATAGTTACTCATTATAAAGATATTAAAATGGAGTCATTAAAGAAAATTAGAATCCTAGTTTTAAGGCCCTTGGAGCCACTTGATCCTGCCACCATGCTGATGCAACAAGCTCTCTTTCAGTCATTTAAAGACTCAGAAGACCGCTGAGCTACGCCAGGCAGTGGGGTTAGCAAGTTAGTCACAGTGACTGTAGTGCAGTGAGAAGGTGCAGTGGCGGCTGTGAGCATAGGCTGACAGAGAGGACACACAGACAGGAGTCCAGGAGGCCCCTCAGAGGAGCTGGCATTTGAGCAGTAAATCTTGAAGGGTACAAGGCAATTCAAGAATTCATTAAATGCATTCTAGGCAAAAGGAATGGCAAGGGGATATGAGAGCAAGGGTTTCTTTCGGGAAAAGCTTGGCTAGAACATGGGATATGAATTTGAGGAGTGGTATGAGACGTGCCAAGTAGGCAGGGAGAGTGACGAGATAACCTCTTCCAGCTCTGATTGTTAGGAAATAATGCTTCCAGGCGCCTAGGTGGCACAGTCGGTTAAATGTCTGACTCTTAGTTTCAGCTCAGGTCCTGATCTCGGGATCGCAGGATCAAGTCCTGGCATCAGGGTCTGTGCTCATTACAGAGTCTGCTTGAGATTCTCTCTCTTCCTCTACCCCTCCCCCATGCTTACATGGTATCTGTGGTCTCTCTCTCTCTCTCATGAATCTTTAAAAAAAGGGGCGCCTGGGTAGCTCAGTGGGTTAAAGCCTCTGCCTTCAGCTCGGGTTATGATCCCAGGGTCCAAGGATCGGGCCCCACATCAGGCTCTCTGCTCAGCGAGGAGCCTGCTTCGCCCTCTCTCTCTGCCTGTCTCTCTGCCTGCTTGTGATCTTTGTCTGTCAAATAAATAAAAATCTTAAAAAAAAATTAAAACTATTAAAAAAAATGATGCTTTCTACTGGCCCTCAAGCTATTTTCCTGTAAGCAGTTTCTATAAGCATCTTCCTATAAACATAGGGAATACATGTTTACCCTCACTTTTTGTTATGGTTGTTTTGCTGATCAGCATATATCCTTCCTTGTTTTTTGGCTCCTCAGTTAAACCTCCCTATGGATTCTGTTTCTGCTCATAGGATGTGGTTTCTTTTCTCCTACCACCTTGGGGTACGACTTTCTAAATATAGTCTGGCTGGTCAGTGTTTCTTTTATAGTGTATCTTCCCTACCTGGACACAAAGTCTGGAAACATGGGAACGTGTTGACATTTTTGATGTTGTTAAGTGACTGCTGAATGCCCACTCTCGGGCTAGGGGAAAGGTGCCTGGAGTAGCTCCAGTAGGATGGTGCACCAGCCTGTTAAGCCTGACTGGTGAAGGACTGAAAGGTTAATCATTTCCAAAACCAAACTGAATGATAGGGCCATATGGGCTGGGCTCTCCTCTTGCCAGATCCGAACTCCCTTGTTCACTTCGGGTGTGCGAACAGTAAAGGTTTATTCACTGAAAAGTTAGAAACACAAACCATCAGAGGCAGCATATTGCAGATACGTGAGTTATGGGAAATGTGCTAATGCCCCACATTCCTTGCAGCTTTGCCCAGGGCCTCGTTATATCAATGTAATGTCCGTAAACCATTTATTGTGTATAGTTCTCTATTTCCAGGCTTTATGGCCCCTGTCTTGTGGTAGCTCCTTGGTTTCTTCAGAGTTACTAAGTTATAAAAATATTATACAATGTGGTAGAACTTGTTTTGATATTACAGACTCTCAAATAGTAAATTTTTTATTTATTTTTTATTTTTTTGAGCTCTTTCTTTTGCAGTCATGGTGAAGGGCTTTTTTGCAATGGTAGCTCTTTATCTCTGAACTTCTTGATTGTCAGTTGGGAAAAAGCATGTGAGGTGTGTCCAAGGAGGGAAGACCATGGTTCTGATGTTCTCACCCGTTTCTTCCATATCACCTCAAAGTCTGTGTTTCCTTCTGGAGGCAGGAGGCAGCTCCAAAATAGTCCATAAAATGTAAAAATAAGCAAATAAATGAGAGATTGTTTTAATTCATAAGATTTCTTATATTCTCTGCCAAAATAAAAAATCTTTTGGCTTAAGTTTAGTATGAAAACATATTTCTTTTTTTTTCTTTTAAAGATATTATTTATTTGTTTGATAGACAGAGATTACAAATAGTCAAGAGAAGCAGTCAGGGAGAGAGGAGGAAGCAGGTTCCCTGCTGAGCAGAGAGCCTAATGCGGGGCTTGATCCCAGGACCCTGAGACCATGACCTGAGCCGAAGGCAGAGGCTTTAACCCACTGAGCCACCCAGGCACCCCGATACATATTTCTAAAGTTACCTGTTCTCTTTGTCCATTTTGATAATGTGGTACTTTTGAACAGGTTCGTCTACCCTCGTCCTTGAAAAACGGATCAGTGTGGGTTTGAATTGTGAATTAATGATGGCTAAAATGGAAAGAAAGTTTGTTACATAAAATCTCTGCATGGGTGTGATTAGTTGGGAGATTTAGGAACACGACATAGAAGATGGTTGTACAGAGACTTCCAGAAAGGCTGAAGCATTTAACATTATTGTTTTGCTCAATACTTCAGACTGATGGTGCATCTGCAATGCTGATTATGGCAGAGGAAAAAGCTCTGGCCTTGGGTTATAAGCCAAAGGCATATTTGAGGTAAGGTACATGTTCAAATAAATTGCCTCAATTTCTTTATTTTATTACTGGAGCTAACCCCTCTTGTTTTTCACCTAGGGATTTCGTATATGTGTCTCAGGATCCAAAAGATCAACTTTTACTTGGGTAGGTAGCAGTGTATATCCTTGGCCTATAATTGAAAGTATTTGTTTATCCACGTTTGTTATATAGATTTTAAAGTACATTAAGTTCCGATAGAGAACAAACAGGGTTGCTGGAGGGAGGCGGGTGGGGGGCTGGGCTAGACAGGCGATGGGGATCAAGGAGGGCACATGTGATGAGCACAAGGGGTTGTATGGAAGTCATGCAGTGCTGAATTCTACTCCAGAAACCACTATTGCCCTATATGTTAATTAACAAGATTTAAATCAAAATAATTAAAAGAAAATAAAGTACATTGAGTTCTGAGTTCATAATTGTTTTGTGTGTTGGATTTTTTTTTTTTTGGTGTGTGTTTGTGAGTAGGGGTGTGTGTGTGTGTTGGATTTAAAGGATTAAAAAATAATCCTTTTGTGTTCTTTTTTTCATTAAGATGTCATAAGCATTTCTTCATATTGCTACACAGTTTTTATAGTAGCCTTTTGTAAAAGCGTCCGAATATTTACATTGTGTCCCCCACCCTCACGGCTCTCGGCTCACTGGCCTCATCATGTCCTTCAAACTAGGCTACTCTTCCTGTGCTCTGCCCTTTGCACGGTGTGTTTTTCTGGTTCTTCACTTTGTTTGTCCTTCTCTTTTTGTTGTTTGTTTATTAACTGTATCCCTGACTCTAGCATATACACTTAATATTTGTACAGTAGAATCAGTGAATAAATGAAGGGCATTATAATACCTTATGTAAAACTCAGATTGGGGAATAAAGAGTTCTTAAGTGGAAAATTAAATTCTTAACGTATTATTATTTTTCCTTTTTAGACCAACATATGCTACTCCAAAAGTTCTGGAAAAGGCAGGATTGACTATGAATGATATTGATGCTTTTGAATTTCATGAGGCATTCTCAGTAAGTCACTTAAAAGATACATATCAAAGGACTGTAACCATAAAAAATGTAATCCGTAAAAAAAAAAAAAATGTAATCTGTGTTTGTGTGGGAAATGAGGTATGGCTTACGATGCGAGTAAAACGGGAGGAGAGCTTTATATTTGAAGTATGACTACACTGTTGGAAGAGGTGTAAGAGGAGGGAATCCAGTGGTACAGTTTGAAAACAACCTTCTGAGGCAGTCTCTTAGAGGCCCTTGAAAAGTAGCAAAATGTTTCCTTAGGAAAATTTTATGAAAAACTGCTTTAAAGATTTGCTCAACTTTAATGGCAAGGGTCATTAATAACAAGGTCTTTTCCCTTGTAGGGACAGATTTTGGCTAATTTTAAAGCCATGGATTCTGATTGGTTTGCACAAAACTACATGGGTAGAAAAACCAAGGTAAGCGTTTGATTAAAATTAGGCTTGAACTTCCAGGGCACTGTAGTATTTGGAGTTTAGTCGGCTGCTAATAACAATATGAAGGGGAAGGCTTCTCCTGATGAAGAATTTTGTATTTCATTAAATGTATTTATTTCTTAGTTGAAAAATAGTTCTTGGAAATCTTTAGAAAAAATGGAAGTAAAATTCTAGGTTGTCTTTTGTTCTTCCAGTTCTGATGTTAGATGAAAAATAAATGGTCTGTGGCTTTCAGAATTGACCTAGAATTTCTTTCTTTTTTTTTTTTTTTTTTTTTTTTTTAAAGATTTTATTTATTTATTTGACAGAGAGAAATCACAAGTAGGCAGAGAGGCAGGCAGAGAGAGAGAGAGGAGGAAGCAGGCTCCCTGCTGAGCAGAGAGCCCGATGCGGGACTCGATCCCAGGACCCTGAGATCATGACCTGAGCCGAAGGCAGCGGCTTAACCACTGAGCCACCCAGGCGCCCAAGAATTTCTTTCTTTATAGTAAAATAGTATGTGATGTTATTTAAGTTGGACATGTTCTCAGTCTCTGTTACCTTCCTGTTGGTAAGAGCCTGGCCTGATTCTTAAGTTAACTCCTCATTATATTTGTGTCTGTTTTGTGGGAGCCAGGTTGGGTCACCTCCCCTGGAGAAGTTTAACAACTGGGGTGGATCGCTGTCCCTGGGACACCCATTTGGAGCCACTGGCTGCCGGTTGGTCATGGCAGCTGCCAACAGACTGCGGAAAGAGGGAGGCCAGTATGGCTTAGTGGCTGCCTGTGCAGCTGGCGGGCAGGTACGTCTCAGCAGCTCCACAGGTGCTTCTGGAAAGACATTTTCTTGGAAACAAAATAAGCTCATCTGAGAGTGTTTCATTTAACTTTGAAACATCCTTAGAGCAATATTTCTGATGACAGACAACCAGGAAAAAAAGCAGCCTCTTTTGAGGGGAAGAGGGTACAACTTTAATTCTGATAGTATTTTGGAAGGAAGTTGGTTTTTAAGCCCAAGCTGTTTCTATTCCTAAAGTAATGTTTATATTATTGATTTAAGATTTTATTTATTAATTTGAGGCGGGGTGCAGGGAGGAGCAGAGAGAGGGGATTCTCTCCCCTCTCCTCTCCGTGCTGAGCACGGAGCCTGACGTGGGACTCGATCTCATGACTCTGAGATCAGGACCTAAGCCAAAATCAAGAGTTGGATGCTTAACTGACTGAGGCAACCAGGAGCCTTTATATTTTTTACTTTTAAAAGGAATACACCGTCGTTATAGAAAGTACAAAAAGTATATAGAAAAGAATTAGAATCACCTATAATCCCCTCAGCAAACACTATCATTAACATTTTGATATATTTTCTTCTTTTATAATAAAATTTACTCATTTATCTAGTCACCATGAGACCTTATCTATAAAATCTCTCCAAGAAGTAAATTATCTTTCTTGAACTATATCTTAATTAGAGAACTTATTTACTTCTGGATAACTTATTGCTGTTTATTTGGGGGAAATTTGTATTCTCTGGATTTCTTTCATTGACCTTACTTGCACTGCAGACACAGCTTACTACCCGCGGCAGCATTTCACTCTGGGAATAAAATCCAGAAGGAGGGCAGGCTAATTATAATCTTTTTTGCCCCCCAACCCTGATGGAAACAGATTTTGGTTTTCATCCCGATTACAGAAACTTTCTGTTGCTAATCAAGATGAGTCGATAAGATATGTAAACGTTTAAATATCTTACACTTAAAAAACCTTTATTTATGGCTTGCCTCAGAAACTTTGAAGAAATAAGAGGTCAGTTATTTGTAGGTTGGAGCATTTCAGACTTCATGATGAAAAGCATTTTTTGTCTGTTTAGCTTCAGCCGCAGGAAACCGTAGTCAGGACTGGAGCCCTCCCTCCTATCTTTCTGTGCCAGGCTCAATGGGGGGAGATTACCAGTGCATGGTACTGTGCAGAGTGGATGGTCCGCATAGGTTAGTGTCCTGTGGTTTTGAGTGTGTGTTCCCTGATAGTTCTTCAAGCACACAGAGTGTAGTACAATCCTGGGTGCTTTTATGGAGGAACGAAGAATACCACCCAGTACCTTTCTTCTAGAAATTTATAGTATGGCGACAGAGAGAGGAGATGATGCACCTTAGGAAGTAGACTAAACTTGGCAATTGTTTCATCAAGAGCGAATGCCTGCTACCAACACAAGGCTGAGGTTAGCAGAGGAATGGGGCATTTTGGATCCAGAGTAGGGTTTCTCAGCTTTGGCTTTGTTAACATTTTGGGCCAGATAATTCTTGGGGAGGGATGGGTTGTATTCTGTGTTGTAGGATGGGTTTTTTGTTTGTTTTGTTTTGTGTTAAGATTTACTGATTTATTTTTAGAGTACAAGAGCGAGCAGGGGCTGGGGTAGAGGGAGAGAGAGAGAGGCAGACTCCCCAGCAAGTGCAGAGCCTGAAGCAGGGCTCCATCTCACCACCCTGAGATCATGACCTGAGCAGAAGTCAAGAGTCGGACGCTCAACTGAGTTAGCCGGGTGCCCCGGGATGTAGGATGTTTAGCATGATCTCCACCCGTTAGATGCTAGGAGCAACACTCCCCCTTCTGCGCATTGGGTCACAGTGCTTGAAAGGCAGAGCAGGGATCAAACTCTATAGCCTGTACTTTTCCCATTGTTCTCTTTTGCCTCGGGACCGGCTGGATTTTTCACCTTCCATTGCTCTAATTGAACTCTTTGTTTCCCTTTTCAGGGCCATGCTATGATTGTGGAAGCTTATCCAAAATAATAGATAATGAAGAGGTGACCTGGAGTTTCCGTGCACACTCACACTAGGCAATGCCATTCCAATGCATTACTAAATGACATCCATAGTTCCTAGCTCCTCTTAGGGAAACACAGTCTGTGGCCTTCTGTTAAATACTTCGCAAGGAAGCCTTGCTAGCACTCTGAGCTTTCCAGTAATCATGGCTTACTGCTCTTTCAGGGATTTCTTAGTCACCAGAGTCACACAGTGGTAACATTTAAGCAATTGTTTTTCATCTCTATTTTCATTAAATACTAAGAGTGGTTGCAATTTGGGAAAGAGGTTGGCTGAGATTTGGAATCATCTTTGTAACATTTGCAAATTATACTCTTTCCTGTTTGTGACCTAAAGATGAGTGTTTTCTATAAGTTACAAACCAATGTGCCTAAAAAAATTATGGAAAGATAATTCAGAGTTACATGTTACTGACAACTTACAGTAAATGTTTAGATGTATAAGTACCCTGTTAACGTTAATAAACTGAGAAAATATTGAATAGTTTGCCTTGTTTTTTTACTGGAGGGAAAGGGTGGTTCTCTGGGCTTGGGGGCAGATTTGCTTTTACTCATTTGTTAACTTCTCACAGTCTTAGTCAACTACGAGACAGCAAGGAATGTAAAGAGGGTGCTACTTTATTATTTTTTTTCAAAGTTTTATTTATTTGACAGAGAGAGAGAGATCACAGGCAGGCAGAGAGGAAGGCAGAGAGGGGGAAGCAGACTCCCTGCTGAGCAGAGAGCCCAATGCAGGGCTCAGTTCTGGGACTCTGAGACCATGACCTGAGCCAAAGGCAGACACCCAACAACTGAGCCACCCAAGCACCCCAGGGTCCTACTTTAGAATAACACATTTTCCCCCATTGCTCCATGGAAGTAAATTTATTTCAATGGGGATGTCTCTGTTTGCCGGGATTTAAGTAAAGTGTAAAGAAATTTTAAAATTAAAAAATAAAAACTCTGTTTTTATTATGCAATAAATATATACTAGTGCTTTGAAGAAGCTCAGGTCTCCTAGTTGTGGCCATTCTTGTGGATGTTGCTTACATCTATGAAGGTCCCTGGCAGTCAGAATCCTCCTCTAGTTCAGGACAGATTGGGCAAAGGAGGGAAGCACTAACCACTTAACAGTATTTAAGACTCCCAGCATCATTTCCCTATGATTTCATTGGTAAATTCAATGTAATAGGAGTTTTTAATCCTGAAAACCAATATATTTACATAGATATAACAAAATTCAAATCTAGATAATTATGAAAGGTAAAAAAAAACCTTAAAATTTTAGGGAAAAAATAGGATTTTTAGAATAAATAAGAAATATACCACTATGGACTTAGGTTGGAAAGAGAGGGAGGTTTCTTAAGATATTTAAAGTTCTAATCATGAAGGAATTGATCTATAAATTTATGTTGAAGTAAGAACTTTTGATAGAGTTGAAAGACAAGCCACAAAAAGGTCAAAAATATAGATACATCTTACAAAAGAGATATGTATCTCCTAAAGATATATGTGTCTTACTATATGATAGAGATGTGTCTTTCAAAGGATCCAGGATATATAAAGGATTTCTACAAATCACTAAGAAGAAAGATAACTCAGTAAAAAAAAAAAGGGGCAAAAGTTATTAACAAGAATATTTTAGAAAATAATGTAGAAATGGGGAATAAACATGAAAAGATGCTAATTAGTAAAGAAAAATTAGGGTCATAATGAGATATTATTTTACACCCACAGGAGAAATGAACACGACTCAGAATACCATGTGTTGTAAGGATGTGGATGAATAGGAAGTATTATACACCGCTGGTAAGAATACAGATTGATAGAACCACTTTGGAAAACAGTCTGGTGTTATCTGGTACATTTGAAAATGACCCACAGTCTGTGACTCAGCACACAAGTACCAGGACATGGATAAGAGTGTTCATAGCACTTTTTTTTTTTTTTTAAGATTTATCTATTTTAGAGAGAGAATATGGGGGGATGGGGGAGAAAGAGGGGTAGAAACTCAGGCGGACTCTGCGCTGTCTGAGAGTCAGACTTACAGCCTGATCTTGTGATCCTGAGTCAATCCCACTCACAATTGCACCCCAAACTGTAAGATACTTAAGAACCAACCTCACTAAAAAGGCAAAGGATCTATACTCAGAAATCTACAGAACACTCATGAAAGAAATTGAGGCACACACAAAGAAATAGAAAAACGTTCCATGCTCATGGATTGGAAGAACAAATATGGTAACATGACTGTGCTACCTAGAGCAATCTACACATTTAGTGCGACACCTATGAAAGATAACATCAACTGTTTCACAGAGCTGGAACAAATAGTCTTAAAATTTGTAAGGAACCAGAAAAGACTCCAAATAGCCAAAGGAATGTTGAAAAAGAAAAGCAAAGCTGGTGACATCACAATCCCAGACTTTAAGCTCTATTACAAAGCTGTAATCATCAAGATGGTATGGTACTGACACAAAAACAGACACATAGATCAATGGAACAGAATAGAGAACCCAGAAATGGAACCTCAACACTATGGTCAACTAATATGTCAACTAATTGACAAAGCAGGAAAGAATGTCCAATGGAAAAAAGCCTCTTCAACAAATGGTGTTGGGAAAATTGGACAGCCACATACAAAAAAATGAAACTGGACCATTTCCTTACACCACCCACAAAAATAGACTCAAGTGGATGAAAGACCTAAGTGCAAGATAGGAATCTAGCAAAATCCTAGAAGAGAACACAGGTCCATAACCTCTGTGACCTTGGCCACAGCAATTTGCTAGACATGTCTCCAAGGGCAAGGGAAACAAAGGCAAAAATGAACTATTGGGACTTCATCAAGATCAAAAGCTTTTGCACAGCAAAGGAAACAGTCAGCAAAACCAAAAGATAACCAACAGAATGGGAGAAGATATTTGCAAATGATGTGTCAGATAACCTATATGTGTCCAAAATCTATAAAGAACACCCAAAGAACAAATAATCCAGTCAGGAAATGGGCAGAGGACATGAATAGACATTTCTCCAAGGAAGACATCCGAATGGTCTATGGACACATGAAAAAATCCCCAACATCTCTCAGCATCAGGGAAATACAAATCAAAACCACACAAATGAGAACCACCTCAAACCAGTCAGAATGGCTAAAATTAACAAGTCAGGAAACAACAGATGTTGGCAGGGATTCAGAGGAAGGGGAACCCTCTCACATCAATGCAAGCTGGCGCAGCCACTCTGGAAAACAGTGTGGAGGTTCTGCAAAAAGTTGAAAATAGAGCTACCCTACGACCAGCAATTGTACTAGGGCTTTACCCCAAAGACCCAAATGTAGTGATCCGAAGGGGGACCTGTACCCCAATGTTTATAGCAGCAATGTCCACAATAGCCAGACTGTGGAAAGAGCCCAGATGTCCATTGACAGATGAATGGATAAAGAAGTGGCATATCTACACAATGAAATACCACACAGCCATCAAAAAGTGAAATCTTGCCATTTTCAGCAATGTAGATGGTACTAGAGGGTATTATGCCAAGGGAAATAAGTCAACCAGAGAAAGACAATTATTATATGATCTCACTGATGTGTGGAATTTAAGAAACAAGGCAGAGGATCATAGGGGAAGACAGAAAAAAATAAAGATGAAGCCAGAGAGGGAGACAAACAATAAGTGACCCTTAATCTTTTGAAACAAACTGAGGGTTTCTGGAAGGGAGTGGGGGTGGGGGGATGGGGTAACTGGGTGATGGAAATCGGGGAGGGTCTGTGTTGTAATGAGCACTGGGTATTAGGTAAGACTGATGAACCACAGATGTGTACCCCTGAAACAATATGTTAAATAAACAAAATTTTAAAAAGAAAAAAAAATTCTATAGGTTATGAGGACCAGATAAGAGCTTAATAATAAAGAAAAATTTATTTTTTTTAGAGATTTTTTTTGTATTTATTTGACAGAGAGTGACACAGAGAGAGAGGGAGCACAAGCAGGGGGAGTGGGAGAGGGAGAAGCAGTCTCTCTGCTCCAGAGGCAGGCCTCAATTCCAGGACCCTGGGATCATGACCTGAGCCTAAGGCAGACACCTAATGATTGAACCACCCAGGTGCCCCTATTTTAAAAGATTTTTAAGTAATTTCCACACCTAATGTGGGGCTCAAACTCACAGCCCTAAAATCAAGAGTCACATGCTCCACCGGCTGAGCCACCCAGACACACCCCTGCCCCCAAGAATACTTCTCAAAAAAGGGGGGGAGGGTTGTGAGGGAGAAGAATTTCCAATTTAATTTCAAATTACCATACCTAGCTTGCCATATCAAACGTTTCAACTCTTAGCTAAATGAGTTACATAATATCCTTAAAGGTCAACAAGAGAAAAGAAAGATCTCATCTTTGTTATTGTTGTAGAGTCAAAACTGAATCTTTCAAAGGAGTATTTTAACATCCTAATATCTCTTAAAATTCTTTCATAGAGGACACCTGGGGGGCTCAGTGGGTTAAAGCCTCTGTCTTCGGCTCAGGTCATGATCTCAGGCTCCGGGGATCGAGCCCCGCATGAGGCTCTCTGCTCAGCGGGCAGCCTGCTTCCTTCTCTTTTTCTGCCTGCCTCTCTGCCTACTTGTGACCTCTGTCTGTCAAATAAATAGAGTCTTAAAAAAAAAGTCTTTCCTAGAAAGGTGTTCTTTTTCATTCCTGAAAGGATACTTCATTTCTCTAGCAACTTAGAATTATTAGTGGAGTATTTTAATTATTATATACCAGCAAAAAATAAATTACATCTTATTTATGGTGCCTCTGAAACATTCCTATAGCCTTGCAAATGAAATTTTCTTTGACAAAATTTTACATGAATGGGAAGGTAGTCTTTTTTTTTTTTTTTAAGATTTTATTTATTTATTTTCAGAAAGTGCGCGCGCGCGCGCGAGAGAGAGAGAGAGAGAGAGATCACAAGGAGGCAGAGAGGGGGAAGCAGGCTCCCTGATGAGCAAAGAGCCTGATGCGGGGCTTGATCCCAGGACCCCAAGATCATGACCTGAGCTGAAGGCAGAGGCTTTACCCACCGAACCACCCAGGTGCCCCTCTGTTTTTTAATTACATTTTGGAATGAAGTCTATGACCATTAATTGCAATTTTTTGTTGCTATCTCAGGAATGTCATTGACAGCACACTGTTCATATAATAGAAAGAAGAGCTAAAGCAAAGAGTAGCTTGAGATTGATTTTTCTGTTAACTCATTCACTTTAGGAGGCCAGTCCCAGTGGACAGAGCCTTGTAAGAAGCTCGTAGGCTTACAGACTCTTCAGCTCCTCTTCAGACTCAGGTTACAACTGGTCACTAAGGCTGACAAAGATAAACTTTTCAGAACCTCCCCTTTCCTAAGGTTCAACAGTGGTTTTCAAGCTATTTAAAGGATTTCTCTCGAGCCTTTGTTTTCTTGTTCAAGTTGAAATATTCGTTTCTGTTCGTTGCAACGCTGTCACCCATCAATTTCAATGACTTTCCTCATTACTGCTGCCATTTCAGGTCTGTCCAACATGTGCTTTTAATTATTTCTGATTTGTTTCCAAGTGCCTCCTCTCCAGTCCCTGTTGAGATGCATTAGAGACGGATTCTTCGGAGCTGTTTTAATGTACCATGTCCGTCTTGGAGTGCTCCTCTTTTATCTTCATTAGCATACGAGATCTTCTTAGCTATCCATTAACTGTCTGAACATTTGCTCTTGATACTTGCTCATTCCAAGCTCCAAGGCAGACTGATGTATATGATTCTTTGTTCTCTTGTTGCTCTTCTCTGGTTTGTCTGTTCTCTTGCTGGATTCCCATAACTAATGTGGACTGTGGCCAATGTCCTGCCACTTCATTAAGCTCTTGAATTTCTTCCTGATACTGCTTGGTCGCTTCTACTCATTGAGAACTGCGGTGTGGTAGATCAGAGATTTTGCTGCATCGCCATGATCTCTCCATCTTTCAACAAGATCATTAGCATGAGCAAGGTGACTTCTCAGTTGTGCAACTCATTTCTGAAGGAATACTCTGGTCTCGATCCCTGTCAGCTGTCAGCTGTGGCGTTAGGGCTCAAAGCCTCTGCTCACAGGGACCTACGCACCTAAGAAAAGAGATTCCTCTTGTCTATTGAGCTTCTTCAGGGAACAGACTCAGAACCCAGCAGAGGCAGTCAGTGGAGAGGCGCTGGAGGGGTCAGCGGAGCTCAGCCCCATCATTGGCCCACAGGAAACCTCTTGGAGATAACAGTTTATTTTAAAGCCCAGACATAAATCTTCTCTATGTGGTCCAGTGATTTTTGGCAGGAGTGCTAAGACTATTTAATGGGGGAAAGGACAGTCTTGTCAGCAAATGGTGTTGGGAAAATGAGATGTCCACATGTAAAAGAATGAAGCTGGACCCTTATCTTATACCATATATAAAGATTAACTTACTGTGGATCAAAGACCTGAACACAAGAGCTAAAATGGTGAACCTCTTAGAAGAAAATGGGAAAAGATATATGACATTGGATTTGGCAATGTTTTCTTGGCTATGATACCAAAAGCACTGGCAACAACAACAAAACAGGTTGGACTTCATCAAAATAAAAGATTTCTGTGCATCAGAGGACACAGTGAAAGGGCAACCAAGGGGAGAAAATATTTGCAAGTCATGTATCTGATAATATCCAGAACATAGAATGAACTCTTACAACTCAACAACCAAGAAATAGCCCAGTTTAAAATGGGCAAAAAGGGGCACGTGGGTGGCTCAGTGGGTTAAAGCCTCTGCCTTCAGCTCAGGTCATGATCCCAGGTCCTGGGATCAAGCCTCACATCGGGCGCTCTGCTCAGCCTGCTTCCTCCTCTCTCTCTGCCTGCCTCTCTGCCTACTTGTGATCTCTGTCTGTCGAATAAATAAATAAAATCTTTTTTAAAAAATGGGCAAAGAATTTAAATAGACATTTTTCTAAAAAAGTTATACAGATGACCAATAAGCATGTGACAAGTTGTTCAACGTCACTCATCACTAGGAAAATGCAAACCAAAACTACATTGCGATATCACCTACATCCATTATGATATCTACTATCAAAAAAACAGAAAATAACATGTGGTGGGGAGAATGTGGAGACACTGGGGCCCCTGTACACGGCTGGTAGGAATATAAAATGGTGCAGCCTCTGTGGAAAATGGTATGACCGTTCCTCAAAAAATTAAAAATAGAATTACTACATGATCTAGCAACTCTATGTCTAGGTATATACCCAATAGAATTGGAAGCAGGGTCTCAGAGGAATTTGCATGCATTCACAGTAGCCAATTATTCTCATTATTCCCAATAGTCAATAGGGGAAAGCAACCAAAATAACCACTGGCCGCTGAATGTGTGTACACACATGGTAGGATACCATGCAGCCTCAAAAATCCTGTCACGCCCTACAGCATGGATGAACCTTGAGGACATTGTGCTGTGTGAAAGAAACCAGTCACAAAAGGACAAATGCTGTATGGTTCGAATTGTATAACGTGTACAAAATCATCACGTTCATAGTGACAGAAAGTAGAATGATGGTTACCAGGGGCTGGAGTAAGAGGAGTGGAGAGTTAACGGGTACAGAGTTTCAGCTGAAAGATGAGCTCTGGAGATTGGTTGCCCAACAATGTGTATGTACTTCTCACTACTGAACTGTACACTGAAAATGGTTAAAATCATAAATTTCCCCTCTCCCTCTGCCTGTTGCTCCCCCTGCTTGTGCTTGCTCTCTCTCTGTCGAATAAATGAATAAATAAAATCTTAAAAAAAAAAAAAAAGCTTAAAAACGGGGCACCTGAGCGGCTCAGTTGGTTAAGCGTCTGCCTTCGACTCAGGTCATGATCCCAGGGTCCTGGGATGGAGCCCCATGTCAGGCTCCTTGCTCAGTGGGAGTCTGTTTTTCCCTCTCCCTCTGCCTGCTGCTCCCCCTGCTTGTGCTCTCTCTCTCTGTCAAAAAAATGAATAAATAAAATCTTTTTTAAAAAGCTTAAAAAATGATAAATTTCATGCATTTCACCACACAAAAAAATTTTTAAATGCTATCTCAAAAACATTCAGAGCAGGACAGGAGGCAGTGGGACTCGGTTTGTGTTGCTAAAGTTCTAGTTCTGCAGTTGAGTCATGGGTTCACCCAGTTTTATGTAAGTTGTATGCTATTTCTAAACATTCTCTGTCTGTCAGAGAAAGCTGAGCTGTTTTCAGAGCGCGGCTGTTGCAGAAGAACCCCCTTGGCTGTCCTGGGTTTAGGTGCCTCCATCTAAAGCAGATGTTGCTCTTTGTCCTCAGGTCTCTCAAACTGGTTATGCTATTCTTAAAGATCCCAGCTTAAGTATCTCTCTTTTCATAGAAAACCTTAATTAGACCCAAATAGCCATTTTGGGGTGGAGCCTTTATTCGCCTTCATCTTCCATTCAGACTTGAGAAGTGCGCTCCGCACTCCACGCCTCCCCGCCGCCCAGCTGTTTGCTTCTCGGGGGCTCTGACTCTGAGTCAAAGTCCACACTCTTCCTGTGCTCTGCAGAGTTCATTGGCTCAGCAAATACTTACTGAGCACCTGTTATGTGTCGGGCATATTTTAGATACTGAAACTACAGCAACCAGCAAAACAAAAATTCTTACCCTCTTTATATCCATCTTTCCGGAGAGAAGAATCCTAATTCTCTCAGCCTGTCTTCTTCCCCATCCCTTCTCGTTCATGTTTATTTTCTCTAGGCCTCTTCAATTCCAGTATCTTTTGAGGACTGAAAAACAGCAGCCGGTCTCCAGTCTTCCTCTGGGATTTAATGGGTGACTTGGAGGTCCTCTGCAGTTTTTCTGGGACTCTGATCTTTTTCAGTGAAGAGGGATCAGTGATTGAGAGGAAATAGGAGAATGTGGGGGATGGAAGAACAAACATACTGAGTAAAAATACTATTCTGAAAAGGAATGCATTACTGTGAAAGAGACAAAGCGTTTAGACATGTTGGCAATGTTTCTGGCTGCCCTCAACTCAACTGGGAGCCCCTTTCCCCCTCCACACTTAAGGGACTGTCAGTGATCAGACAGAACTGATTCCCAAAACAGAACTCCAAAAAGGTGAGGCAAAACTTTCTCAAGAACCCCTAATGTTGCCCACCCTTCCATACAATCTAAATTCCAGGGCATGCTTTGTGTTACTTTGCTTGTCGAGTTTCTATTTTTAAATATGCAAAATGTTCAGAAGAACTTTTTCAAGATCACTTTCTTCTGGGTGCCTGGGTGGCTCAGTGGGTTAAGCCGCTGCCTTTGGCTCGGGTCATGATCTCAGAGTCCTGGGATCGAGTCCCGTGTCGAGCTCTCTGCTCAGCGGGGAGCCTCTTTCCTCCTCTTTCTCTGCCTGCCTCTCTGCCTACTTGTGATCTCTCTCTGTCAAATAAATAAATAAAATCTTTAAAAAAATTTTTTAAAAAATCACTTTCTTCTAACATAAAAATACATGCTCATTGTAAAGAAGTAATTCAAATATTTAGAGAGTAAGATAAAATGAAAAATGCAGTAGAGATCCCCACTGTTAATATTTTGGTATGTTTCCTCCTCAATGCACACATATTCGTATGGAAACTAATGGACCCAATTTTGGTATGGACCAGAATTGGCTAGTATAATGCTGTTCTTTGGGAACCCTTCTGTCTTACTTGGCTATATAGCCTAAACATTTTTTCTGTATCAGTAGGTGTAGCTATACATCATCTTTTTAGATTTTATTTATTTACTTGAGAAAGCAAGTGTGCGAGAGCACAAGCGGGGTGGGGGGAGGAGGGAGGGAGAAGCAGATTCCCTGCTGAGCAGGGAGAGCAACATGGGGCTCAATCCCAGGACCCCGGGACCAGGACCTGAGCCAAAGGCAGCCGCTTAACCGACCGAGCCACCCAAGCGCCCCTATACATCATCATTTTTGATGACCCTATAGCATTCCTTTGGTAGATATGTCCTAAGTTGTTTTACCAAGTGCCTCTTTTTTGAGGCTATAAACACCTAGAATGCACATCTTTTATACATTTGTCGGCTCACATGTCTACTTCTTTCTTTTTTTTTTTTCTTTGATTTTATTTTATTTGGGAGAGAAAGAGCTCACATGGGTTGGGGGGGAGCAGTGGCAGAGGGAGAGGGAGAGAATCTCCAGCAGAGTCCACACTGAGTGCAGACCCCAGTGCAGGGTTCCATCTCATGCCCCTGCGATCATGACCTGAGCCGAAACCAAGAGTTGGACGCTCAACAGATTGAGCCAGCCAGGGAATCCTCTACTTACTCCTTTAAGTCATCTTTTTAGAAATGGAATTCCTGTTAAGCCTCACTTTCTTATATTTACCTGCAGAACCTTCTTTTCAGTCCCTTTTTATGTGAGAGTCAAGGGAACAAAGGTTTCCTGTTATTTCATTGATCAGTTCTAAAGTGTGTTTTCAGCAGCAGAGCGTGAACTACGTGCTATCATTTGAGAAAGAGAATAAGACATTGATTTCTACAGAAGCACATTCAGAGTCTCTGCTGCTTTTAAAATGAATGTGTATTAGTTGAAATATTCAAAAATAATCTTATAATTTAAAAAATTAAGACTGTAAATATTAATGAAGTACAAGGGCGATTGAGACAGGACTCTGTTGCCAAGGAAACCAGCAGGCAGAGCTCTTGCTGTTCCAGGGGCTGCCTGCCTCCCGCCTCCCTTGGGGGCTGGGGCAGGTCTGAGGCTTAGAAATGTTGCAATGGTCCTGCTGAGTTGGTATCTTCTCTTTGAAAAACAAAAAACAACAAAAAAAAATGAATTCATTTAGAAAAATATTTGCGCTGGTTTATATACATTGAAAATATTCACACAGATCCATGTTTGTAAGAAAACTGTTTTCAACTGCATATCCATTTGCATTTCAACAGAAAATGTTCCCATTGCATTTTATAAAAACAGCCATGAATTTTTTAATGAACAAAGACTCATTCATGAGAATTTTTTTTCATTTCTCCTGTTGAAAAAATTTTCAGAACCCTGTCACCGTCTTGTGGATTCCATGAGTTAATTCAGCTAGATGTCCTTGTGTCCTCTCAAGACTTCTCTTAAATATTTCTCTTCCATATCTGGTTTTATCTTGAGCCCATCACTTTTTTCAATATAATTTTTTAAAAGATTTTATTTATTATTTTAGAGAGCAAGAGTGCCGGGGATCCCACGACACCAAGGCCATGACCTGAGCAGAAAACCAAGAATCAAACCACTGAACCACCCAGGCACCCTGAGCCTGTCACTTTTTTTTTTTTTTAAGATTTTATTTATTTATTTGACAGACAGAGATCACAAGTAGGCAGAGAGGCAGGATTCCTGCTGAAGAGAGAGCCCTATATGGGACTCTATCCCAGGACCCTGAGACCATGACCTGAGCTGAAGGCAGAGGCCCAGCCCTCTGAGCCACCCAGATGCCCCAAAGCCTGTCACTTTTAAATGTCAGTGTTTGTCAACTTGTCGCTTTAATCCTTGGCGGTCTGTGGTAATTTCCACTGTACTTTAAAGTTGTTAATATGTTCTTAAGAAGGTGTTCAGATCAGTGACTTGGTGTTACATGCATACATCTACGAAACTTACATTATATTGATATTGTTGTGAAAGTTAAAGAAAGAGGGGCCTATTAGCTTCACCTTTTCCTAAACTTTGAAAAGAACCCAAATCTGTCCTTCACCTTTAATGTTTGGAAGATCGGAGTTCCTGTCATTAAGCCATCCTTTTTCTTCCTAGCTGTAGGGAAGAAATAATCAGAAAGGCAGTCACTGAATAGTGAAAAAGAAAACAATTTTTATCAAATATATCTGTAACATGAACTGTTGATTAGTCAACTGGTTGAGACCTGCAAAATCATTACTTGCCATCATTTTGAACTTTACTATCTGTCGACTGTGTTTACAGCAGAGGAAGGCTTTTTATTAGGTAGCTTTGGCTAGTTTTTCATGCTATTTTTGCTTGCATAGTTTAGGGATGGGGATAAGTGACCTGCAAGAGAAAGGAATGTGACTAGTGGAAACACCAGCTTCTCTTTGCCAACAGCTGAGCTTAGGGAGGGCAGAAGGGCTCAGAGCTCTGGGCGGGGTCCATCCTGGTGGATTCAGATACATTCTCAGCTCCCGTGGAAGAGGGGCCACATGGGCCCCGTGTGTGGTTCACGCACAGCTTCTGCCTTCCCCCATGAAAGGCCTCGCCTTGAAGCTCTGCGCTGGTGAAGGAGACCTTGCAAGGCTGCCCTGCCCTCTGGATACCAAACCCACCGACGGCAAGTCCTTCGAAGCAAAGGTTTTTCAGGATAATTCAATATTTGACAGTGTGAAAAGGAATGTTCAGAGTGAACTGAATCAAAGGTTGGTGGTGGTAAAAGTGCCTCCAGCTTTCTGAGAAAGCAGTAGAAGATGCTAGGCCATCTAGAAATGTCTATGCTGGGAAAGTCTGTTTTCCAATCCTTGGGCCGGGACGATGACATGAAGAGGAGCCTTCTGAGCCAGGACGCTGCTTGCTACCCTCGGCTTCGCTCTGTGCTGCTCAGGAGGGCTTGCTTCTCACCTGGCATCTTCACTTCTTCCTTTGCTGTGTTCTGGGATGTAGGTTTCATATGTAGCCTAGGAAGGGGCAGAAAGGCCCAATTGCAGGGTGATTATTATTATTATAATCATCATCAACTCTCCTTTGATGAGGTTGTACCCATCTTCACGCTCTCACCTGCCCTCCTGCCAGGGCCATAGTAATCCTAAGAACTTTGCTCTTGGCTACACCGATCCAGTGTAGGTGGGACTTACCGATCCCACCTATTCCCTTCATATAGTAACGGGAGGCAGACTTTCAGATGGAGAAACCAGGGACAAAGAGAATCCCCAGGAGCCCAGGTTGGAATCAGGAGCCCGGGAACCTGACTCTGACTGGTCTGATGCGGCTCCTTTCTCCATTGCTGGGGAGTTTGAACCCGGTACATCCTTATTCTAAAAGAGAGCCCCAGCCTCCTCTCAGCTTCGAGCTGTGCCTCTTAGGAAGGCTGTGGAACAGCTGCTTGTAACTTGCTGTCAGTGGGAGAACTGAGGGTTGGAAGGCAGCAACTCACCAGGGAGATGGTGGACTTGGGAGGTGGGGTACGGCCGAAGCGTCGGAGTAAGGCCTCTCGAATCTGCAGGTAAGATAATGCCCCGGTTATGCCAGCCCAAGTCCTCGCCTGGGCACTGTAAGTCAGATGGGGGCTGGGTGGGCAGACTCACCTTCTTGTCCATGAGGCAGCCAAACAGCAAGATGAAGACACCCTAAGAAGAGAGATACGTGGATAAGTTAGTCAAGGAGGAAGGAATCAACCAAGACCAGCTCTTTCCCTCTCCTCTTCCTTCAGCCTCTGTCTCCCTAATTGATGTCCCGAGGCTTCCCATCTAGAATTTTCTGCACATTCACATCATGTGGTGCATAGAATCTGTTTCAGGTGCTTCTCTTACTGCTTTGGTGACAAAGGAGATATTAAAGTTTTGCGTGCTGACAATTCCCGGACTTCTCTGGCAAAACCAGACACTGTTTTACAGATAAGAAAACCAAAGCTCACAGAGGTTTGTCCAAAGTTCTCCAGCTATTCAGGGGAGGAACTGGGGTCCACACCCAAGTCTTCTAAAATTCCTAATACCGTTTCTTCTGCTCTGCCATGACACCTCCTTGAGAAGGGACTGGCAACGACTTAGACCATCTCAAAGGGCAACAAGTAAATCCACCCCATAGTCACCCACCTGGGTGGTGTTGAGAATCGTGAAGATGTAGTGAGGAACTATGGAGACTTTCTCCAGAAGAGTGGCTAGGCCTAGCCCCCAGGTGAGGCCGAAGACGGGGGTGAGAATGAGCAGGGCTTTGGTCACCCCCAGAAGGGCATGTCGCTTCTCCACTGGGGGCCCCTCTGACAGCGAAGGTCTCAGGAGCTTCAGCACGGCCATGGTTAGTACCAGCCCATTCACACCCACGATGGCCAGCACTGGCCCCACGAAGGTGTAGAGCGCCCCTCCTTTCCCATTCAGCCAGCATGCCCCCTCCCCCAGGTATTGCCCTCGGGGTAGGTAGAGGCCCAGGGCAGCCCCTGCAAACCCTATTGGGCACATATAGCCGAGGACCACCATCAGGGAGAGTACTCGGCACTTGGACAGCTGACGGAAGATGAAGAGCAGCTGGTGGGCCAGCATCAGGGCCTGAGCCAGCATCCAGAAGAAGGTAGCCAGGTAGAGGAAGTGACAGAGGAAGGCAGCAGCCAGGCAGAGTGGGCTTTGGGGCCCAGGAGGAAGCAGTGGGGCTCCCAGGAAGCAGATGTCTGCAGCCAAAAGGCAGAGCACCATGTTGAGCAGGGCCATATGGCGTAAGTAGGCAACTTTGTTCTGTACCACGACTCTCCACACCAGCCTGTACACGCCCAGGCACACGAGCAGTGCCAGGATGGAGGCCCCCAAGCCCACCTGACTCAACAGCTCCAGGGTGGGGTTTTCTGGAACAGTATTTTGGGACATGAGGATGGAGAAGGCAGTGAGGTGCCGGCAGATGCACTGAGTGGTGGGGCTGGCGTGGGCTGTCTGCACCTGGCACCCTTCATCTGACCAGCCTCCCTTGCCCTGGAAGAGACTGTGGTCCCAGAAGACACAGTGGGGAGTGCTAGCTGTGTTCCCGAAGTCCATGATGACTTCTCCCTGGTTGAAGGCCTGGCCACCTGCCATGACGGAAATGGAGAGGACCAGCCCAGGAGTGGCATAGAGAGAGTCCCCCAGGCCTTGGCCATAGTTTGGGGGCAGAAGACGGTCCAGTTTCCGCAGCAGCAGGCTAGTAACACTGACGTTAGTTCCATTATGGCGCAGCGGGGCCAGTGAGCGCCTGGGAATGCGTGCCTGCAAGGGGGGCTGAGTGGAGAAGGAGGCTCTGTAGTCAGCAGGAAACGCAGGTCCAAGGAACTGGGTCTGCAGCTGCACGTTCCGCGAGCTGAAGGAGAAGGGCTGACCCTGTGGGCACAGGTGGCACGCCAGGGTCTCCACAGCCAGCAGGAGAGCTGAGCCCACCGAGGGCTTCTGGGCCTGGGCTGGGGCCCACAGAGAGTCGGTGTCCATGTCGAGGACCTTGTCTGTGGTTTTCAGGAGACCCTGTGACAACCCAACAGAGAGATCCCAATGGAGAGTGGAGCCCTGGCCGCTAGAGCCCACAGCACTGGGTGAGGGGCACAGGGAACTCTAGGCCCCAAACCCACGTTTCCTAGTCCAGCAGGAGACCCAAAGGTGGAGAGCAAGGGGGATAGGAAGAGACACCCATGAAGAAAGAGTTTCTGTTGGGGAAGGATGGGGAGCTGTTTAGCTCACTACCGGGGTGGCTTCAAGTATGTGGTCTCCTGATGCAATCCAACCTCTCCACTTGACAGTCTTTCTCTCCTCTCCATCCCTTGGGTCACCTAGACCCTAAGGGGCCCCTTTCCAATTCCTTGACCTCTACAGGTCTATAAAGCTAAGAATGGTCCCCAGTGATAGAGGGGATGGTGTTCTGAAGTAGAAGGCCACATGCATGTCCATCCACACACATGGGATTCACATTCCCAGATAGGAAGAGTGTGTTGTGTCATTGTCCCTGGTTATTCTTTAGGATGCCTCTTACTGGTCACCAACTATTGCCCATAGTGAGAGCTGGGTTAGGTGAGTCTAGCCAAGCCAAGAGTGTTCTAGTATCTCCATGTAGGTATTGTGTGTATGTGTGTTTCAGGGGTGGGGTGGGGGGATTCCCATCATATGCACCCATCTGCCTCTGCATGAAAGCCTCTGAACTCACTTCTTCACACCCATTCCTGCCTTCCCCGACCTCCCGTGTGTTCCTAGCATCAGACCTTCTCCACATTCCATGGCCTTAAAGACTGGTGTCCAAGAGGGGAGATGGACCAGGGGAGCAGATACTCAGACTCTAGAAAGGTCTGCTGTCTGACAGCCCATGGTGATATCAGGGGGACAGAAGTGCCCAGAGCGGGGCGACTGGGTGGCTCAGTGGGTTAAGCCGCTGCCTGGGGCTCAGGTCCTGATCTCAGGGTCCTGGGATCGAGTCCCACATCGGGCTCTCTGCTCAGCAGGGAGCCTGCTTCCCTCTCTCTCTGCCTGCCTCTCTATCTACTTGTTCTCTCTCTCTGTCAAATAAATAGATAGATAGATAGATAGATAGATAGATAAATAAATAAATAAAATCTTAAAAAAAAAAGAAGTGCCCAGAGGTAAAACGCTTCAGGCCCCCACCACCCAGCTGGCCCCCACCATGGCTCAGAGAGCTTACCTGCAGGGCCCTGCGGGTAAGCTGTATTCTAGCATCCACCACCACCCGAGCCAGGAATGATATGGTGCCCAGCAATGCCAACAAGTCAGAGGGAGAGCTCACCGCTGTCACCTGCTCTGACAGCCGTGCCAGGATCTGGGGCACCTCCACAGTAGGCTGGCCCTGGCCTGCCCATAGCAGCTGAGACAGACAAAAGAGCAGGAATTAGGGAGGGGCTGGGCAAGTCCTCATTAGGGAGGGGCCGTTCCTCCCCATCCCCGCACCAGTCCCAAGGGAACAGGAAACCAAGATTTCGTGAGCCACATGGAAGGAAATGACACTTTCATGGGACAGACACTTGGTGAGATTAAGATTGGAGAACAGCATATGCTCCACAACGAGAGCGCTGGGCCCTCGCCGGCCCCTGCCTCACTCCCTGGCTCTGCTAGGCTCCAGTTCAGAGAAAGTGAAGGACCTTTAGGCTGGCCTCAGGGGGAAAGGCTTCTGAAGTGAGGTCCTGAGTGAGAAAGGGGGAGGGCATGGAGGTTGAGGCGCGTGGGCAGCGGGGCCCAAAGCGTTACCCGGGCTCTGCGATGCAAGGCCAGGAGCTCTGCGTCTGTGCAGCTGCTATAAATGGGCTCCCAAATGCCATCCGGCCCACAGGTCCGCTTCACCACACCCGTCCTGTTCGCCGGGCACGGGGCCTGTGCCACGTGGCCAGCCTTGGTGACATTCCAGGCAATAGCTGAGGAGTCCCCTGGGCAGGTGGTGTCTCCATCTGCACAATGATATCGGGGAGGATCGGCAACCACAGTCCAGCCCCAGCCTTTCTGGGGCAGAAGACTGACCAGGCTCTGGAGACCGGCCGTGGGGCCCGGGGCAGGGTCGAGGAGCACCCAGGACAAGTAGGTGAGAGGTCAGCCGGCTGGATCCCAAGCCCCACATACCCTGGATGACAGTGACAGAGATGGGGACCCTGAGAGGGGCCATCCCTGGGCTCTGCAGCTCACAAGTGTATGTGGTGTCCACCACTGGGCAGCTCTGGACGGCCAGCACAAAGCACTGGGAGCCGGGCGCGCTGGCCGAGGAGGCTGCAAATGACGTGAGAGAGGGAACAGTTACTGCGCCTGGAATAGACCTGGAACCCAGCAGGCCAAGAGATGTCCTCTCAGTCTTTCTAGAAACTTCAGAAGCAGATGACACGGTAAATGAGAGCTGAGTGGTACACGAGCATCAGACTACGGAGGCAAGGCTTGGATTTTGGTGAGGGACACCCGGGGGGTGGGTCTCTAACTAACCCCAGGACATGAAGCCAGGTTCCTCATTTGTAAAACAGGGTCTATCAGCAAATGAACTTCACAGAGTATATTGCAAGAGTTCATTAAGATTGTGTGAAAACATTTTGCAAAGTTATCTACGCTCATGTGGTTATTGCTGGATCGATACAATTAGGATTGCTCGTGGGGTAAAAACAGGGTTGAACTTGGACTCCGAACTCAGGTCGCACTGCAGCCTCTGCTTCCTGTGAACTGGAGAGCCAGCTGCCACCTGTCCCCTGACCCCGACAGCCCCTCCGTACCTTTGCTGCCCTCTCCGGGACTCCAGGAAGCTGTGTAGGCCAGGTGTGTGCTAGGGATGCAGCAGGTCAGCTGGAAGCCAGGGCAGGTGGCACAGGAAATGGAGAGCTGGTCTGGAAGCCGAGCCACATCTGTTGCCTGCAGCGGCACCTCCACCACCTGGGACAGCTCCCACCTGAATCCCTGAGCCTCAAAGCAGCACAGGTACTCACCTGCGGATACACACCTGCTGCACCTCCCAGCTCCTTCGGCCCCACCTGTGCCACAGAAGCTCTGCTGCTCCCGAAGCCACACCTGAGGTCTGCCTTCCCGGGGGCCTCTCAAGCCCAGCAACAGAGATCCCTGCCCCCGAAAGGATTTCTAGGAGGAAGAGGCCTGGAGAAGAGGCTCCTTTTTTAATAGCGTAGAGCCATGAATTCCAAGGTGAACCCCTTTCCTGCTAGGGGATGTCCTTCCTGAATCACCTGCTGCCACTGCAACATCTTGACGCAGAACACACTGTCTGTTCACTGCTGAGACCGATCCCCTACCTTCGGGGGGTCAGTGGAATAAATGGAAAGATGCAAAGGGAAAGGAAGGGGAGAGAAAAGCAGGAAGGGGAAGAGAGGGAGGAGGAGGAAGGCGAGGGCATCAGGGGAAGAGAAGGCTGCAGAGAGTTGGGAGGAGGGCAGGCTGGCTACCTGCCCATCTATGGGAGACGTTGAAGATGCTGAGGACAGCCTGGCCCGGGCTAGAGGCCAGGGACACATGTGTCCCTGGCTGCAGGAGGATGGGGGTGGGGCTGCCCGCGGGCCGCAGGAACCAGTTAAGGTTTGTGGTCTCACGGCTCTTGACGAGGGTCAGGTTCAGAGTGGTGCCCGGCGTCCGCACCCAGGAGTTCGGGCTCAGCCTTCCGGGGACTGCAGGGAGGCAGGAGGCAGGGGCCCCTTGGAGCAGGAATTGTGGCCCTCTGCGGTTAAGCTCTCACTCCTTCCCCCTCTTCGGGAGCCCATTCCGCCTCACTCCCTCCCCACCGCCCCCAGTACTATGTCACTTTGTTTTGTCGCTGGATGAGTGTGGCTGCTGCAGTCCAGTTGGAGAACTCTGTCTTAGGGAGCCAAACAGGGAAGCCTTGTGGCCCATGATTTTCCCTCCCCTAGGCAACCTGGGGCTGCTGGAGCCCCTTCCTGGCCCTCTAGGGTCAACAGCAGTCACTCTAGCCCTTTCTCTCCCTGTCCATATGTCTCATGAGCCATACTGTTCATTAGTCTCACTACTCAGGTCCCAAGCTCAGGGCTGTGACCCCCCACGCCCACCCCAGGATAATTGGCAATTCTCCTGCCCGGTGGGGAAACCTGGGCTTGGGCCAGCTGGCAGAAATACAGGGGTCAGAGAGGAGAAAACACACTGAGGCTCATTGGTTTCCAAGTTCCCGACCCTCCTTACCAGGTGGCAGCAACTGGCAGTACCCGGCTTCAGTAGAGCCAAAGACCAGACAGCCGCAGGGCCTGTGGTTGTGGGTGGTCTGGCAGGGGCGGTGATGAGAGCAGACGCTGGTGTTCCACTGGTACCCAGACAGGCACGCACAATAGCTTTGCCCATCCGCGTGGACGTTACACTCTGCAGCAGAGGGTGGGGACGAGAAGTGGACAGGCTGTGGGAGAGAGCCAGGTAGTCTGATGCCTGAGAGGCTCTAGGGCTGGCTGTCTGGAGCCATCCCAAAGTCACAAGGGCCTCAGCCGTCAGGGACTGCCTCCTCAGGGTGAAAAGCAGCAGAGGTCCTCCTGCTGGGCAAAGTCATTAGGGGTTGGGGGGGTGTGGAGAAATCCGACCCACGACTGTCTGCCTCTTGGGCCTCTGCCAAAGTTTAGAAGATGGGGACATGGAACAGGAAGGGAAGGGTCTGTCTGGTGGGGAGGTGAGGAAGGAGCCGGCCCATGGAGACCCTCCAGGAAATGGGAGGGGCTGGCAGTGGTCAAGGTGAGCTCGCTGCAGGAGACCTAGGAAGCCCGTGTCCCCTTCTCTCTGAGCCCCCATCCCCCCCATAAGTGGTGGACGGGCCACTGAGAGACAGGGCTCTGTAGAATCCCCCCTACCTGTCGTGAGGCTGAGGCCAGTGAGAGTTCTTGGGAAAGAGGAAGCCGAGGCAAGGGGGCGAGTCAGGGTCCTGGAGATTGCCAGTGGCCAGGTCTGGTTGGACAAGGCCAGCTGTACATAGACCGAGGCCAGGACTGATTCTACAGGAGCAGAGGGGGGCAGCTGGAGAGGAGAGGCCGCAAGGCTATGATGGGCTGGTCCCCTTCTGCCTCCCATACCTGACTGGTCCCTGCCCGGACCCCAGGCAGATCCCACCTCCCACAGCCCAGCTAGGAGCTGACAAGACTCGAGAGAGCTGTAACCCTTCATTAGCCACGGTGCATCCACACACAGCTCCATGTTACCCTCCCCGAAACCCTCATTTATAGACGAGGCTCTCCAAGGGGAATGATTTTCTCAAGGCCTCACAGCTAGAGAACTGGCCTCTGGATCTGTGTGTCCGCCATGAGCAGCCATGATTCCAGCCCTCTGGGGGCCTTCTTCAGCCTCATCCCCTGCCCCCGTCCTCTCCCCAGCCCTCCCTCCACTCCCTCCTCCTCCTCCTGTCCACTCCGTCCACTCACCACCTTCTCCACTCCTTTGGTCCAGTGGCTGCCCCGATTCCCCTCCAGCCTGACTCTGTGCCTGGAACAGAGCACAGAGGAGAGACCTCTGAGAGGAGGCTGACCCCAGGTTTCTCCCAGACACACCTTCCTCCCTAGGGGACTCAGGCCAGCCTGAGTCATTTGGCATGTCTCCATCTCTTTGAAGCTCTTCTTTCGCCTAGGCTAGACGCAAGCAGGCACATCAGGAGAGGAACGCAAGCTTCCGGTAGGAGGCACCAGGGCTGCAGCCCCGAGGACTCGGCCGGGGCCTGCAAATCCCACCTGAACCCAGAACCTGGCACACCCTAGAGAGTCAACATGCTTTGCTTAATTCCTTCCTGAATTTACCTGTCCCTGGGCCTCTAGGCTAATTGAAATGGCAGTATCTGGAACGCCATCGGGGAGGGCTGGGCAGAGCCGGCTGGGGCCCAGCGGCTTGGGAAATTCTGTTCTCTCCATAGGAGTTGCCACGAGGGTGAGCACAAGGCAGCATCTTCCCTTCGTCTCTCGTTCCTATAAATCATTTCCTCACTAACTCCTCCCTCTCTCGAAATTGTATATGAACATGCATACTATCTAAAAAAGGACACCGATATGGATATGGATAGAGATGCAGATGTCTTCCAGGGAGAAAACAGAGATCCCAAAGTGCTATCTCGACTTCGCTGTCTTCAGATTCTCTCCTGTCCTCTATGCCCATGGTTCCCAACTCTGGAAAATTCTTTTCTTTCCATTTTTAAATTGTAAGCTTGACTGGGAGAGCCTTCATCCCAAGTGCAGCTGGCATCCCTGGAGTTCACAGTGACTCTCAAAGAAACAAAAGCTCTCCCATTCCCTGGAAAACAAGACTCACCTCTCAGAGACTTTTATAAGAACTGGCCTCTCTTTTTCTACATTACTTCCTCTCCCTTCAGTCCTTGCTCCTCTACCTGTCCCTTCATCCACACCGGTTGCCTCTCACGCTGACAGGCCCCTGTGTCAGCTCTGGAGACCTTCCCTGGGTCCTTGCCCCAGTCTTACTCACTGGTTGGGATACTTGCGCAGCTGGAGACCGCAGCGGGGGCAGAGTCATGGCCAGGAGGAGCACGGGGAGAGCTGCGCAGACCATGGCTCAGGGAGGCAGACCTCAAGAGTCCTACAGTTGCTGCATGATGCAAATTGCCTCAGAGAAGGGCTGGCAAGGCTCAGCAGCAGGGATGGGAGGGGAGAGGGGACGGGAGCCAGCCGAATTTACAGAGGAAGCGCGACAGTCTGTGACTGAGTCACATGGGCATCCAGCTCCTGGAACCCATGGGCCCCAGTGAGAATGGTCTGCACAGCTTCCCCCTGGGGTCTGAACCAAGAACTCGGTGTACAGGAGAGGGCTTGAGGGTCCCAGGTCACAACAAGCAATGTGCCAGTAAGCCAGGGACCTGGGAAATCTGGATCATGGATCCCAGAGCCAATGCAGAAAAGACATACATTAGGGCTGATTTCTGGCCTAGAATAATTTCTGGACTCTTAAATTTAACCAAGAACCTGGAAAAATGCTGGGAGAAATAGTTTTGAAGTAAGGATGGCTTTTCTAAATATGACACAAAACCCAGAAAGCAGAAAAAAAAAATTAGGCTGTCTAAAACGCTATAATTGGGGAGGAAAAGCACATTGCAGTGAAAAGGTGAAAGGCAACATGTTTGTAGCATGATGCTTGAGTAGAGGGCCAGCCTTAACGTAAGAGATTTTTATCTTACATCGGTAAGATAGAAAATAGGCAAAAAATAGAAAAAGTCTCTTACTGAAAAAGAATTATCAATAGTTTGATAAACATATAAAAAATCCACATTGAGGGGCACCTGGGTGGCTCAGTTGTTAAGCATCTGCCTTTGGCTCATGATCTCAAGGTCCTGAGATCGAGTCCCACACTGGGCCCCTTGCTCGGCGGGGAGCCTGCTTCTCACTTTCCCACTCCCCTAACTTGTGTTCCCTCTCTCGCTGTGTCTCTCTTGTCAAAAAAAAAAAAAAAAATCCACATTGAAATAAAAAAGAAAAAACAGACAAAAATAAGAAAACAAAAAAAGAAAAAAGTAAAAAAATGAAATAAAATATTCCGTCACCTACTAATTATCAAAAGACAAGATACTGATTATATTCATTGTTGAGAGAAGTGTAGTGATACATGTATAAAAAAATGTGAATGTGTGTACAAGGATGTTCAAGGCAGTTGTTCATGATAGCAAATGAATTAAACAACCAAAATGTCCATTCGAAAGGGACATTTCCAAACAACTGAACATCGCTGTGGAAAAAAAGTGAGATAACTCTATTTTGAGGTGAATCCCCCTATATATGGTAAAGTGTAAAGTGTATATTATGCCATCTTTTACATAAAAAAGGGAATCTATATTCAACTTCTATGCTTTTTATACCTAGAATATTTCTGGGAAAACACCTCAGAATGTTGGCAACTGTTGCTTCTGGGGAAGGGGATTAAGGGTGCAGATGTCTATTTGATAAATATCTTTTCTAAACATAGGTATGTATTTTCCCAATTTAAAAAAGGAAGAGTAGATTTATTTTTTTATTTTTTTAAGAGTTTATTTATTTATTTGAGAGAGAGACAGTGAGAGAAAGCATGAGCAAGGAGAAGGTCAGAGGGAGAAGCAGACTCCCCATAGAGCTGGGAGCCTGATGCGGGACTCGATCTCGGGACTCCGGGATCATGACCTGAGCTGATGGCAGTTGTCCAACCAACGGAGCCACTCAGGCATCCCGGAAGAGTAGATTTAAACATGCACACACACACACATACATACACACATGCGTAAACACACACGTGTGCATGCTCATACACACACACACACACACACACACACAATCTAGGGTAAAAATCTAGCCCCTGTACACTTCTACTTCCCCCACCTCCTCAACTATCCCCTTGCTAGGATGGCTGCCAAGACATAGTGGACACACAGAGCAATGACATACATGGGAACAAAGACTGTTAATAATTGATTTCAGAAAACTTGAGAGTGATAAAGAATTAGGTTTGAGAACATAGAGGGGGGATGCCATCAGCATGTTGGGAAGCGTCCATGGCAGCTGCAGGTTGTCTCAGAGGGGCTGGGGGACATGGGCCACCACCAGCTTCTGCCAGTCACCAGAGTGCATCAGTCCAATCCTAAGGTGGTCCTGGACTGGGCTCGACAGGGTCTTTCAAGGAGCAGAACTACAGAAGAGAGAGGTGGAACCGTTTCTGTAATTGGAGAGAAGTTTCAAGCACTTTTGCTTATACACAAAATTACTGAGGAAAGATCGGACAGAAATGCTACAGGTTCTGGGAAGTGTCCGTTGACTTTACCTCTGGATTCCTCAGGGCTTCACACTGCCCACCAGACAGCCATAAGTGATAATTGTTTTAAATGAATCAGTGGATAAATGACACACGCCAAGGGGTGTCTGGGAGGCTCAGTGGGTTGAGCATCTGAAGCTTGATCTCAGCTCAGCTCTTCAGCTTAGGGTGGTGAGTTCGCCTGTGTGGGAGCACCACGCCCAGTTAGGAGCCTACTTAAAAAAAAAGAAAGAAAGAAAGAACACATCAAGACATTAATGGTGGCTGAAACTGAATGGTAGGAATTGGCATGTGTTCTGTATTTTTCAATTTTATATTCCATAATGGGAAAAAAAGTTCTAATAAAAATATCAGATCTTGGGTGCCTTGGTGGCTCAGTCGCTTAAGTGACCTACTCTTGAAAAACCAAAAAACAAATCTTTTAGTCTCAACTTCTTTCTTACAGACCAACCAAGTTCAGAGTCCTTCAGGTTGGCCCAGGCGTCCTGGGTTGGCAGGAAGCACCTGGAGGCAGAATCAGGTCTCAGGCTTAGGGTGGGGTTCAGGCAAACAGGTCCTTAATTGCTGTCACTCTACTCCCTAGTCAAAGGTCAACCATGAGGCTATTGACCTCTGTTAATGATGTTTGGAAACCAGTTAACCCCTGCAGGCAGCTTTTCTGGGCTCCTAGGATACACCCTGGGCAAAAGAAATTTCCTTTCCATTCCTTGGTGCTTTGAGCCCTCCAGGCCAAGTCAGCAGAGTCTTTGATAGCAAAGGTTTATAATCTGGGTTTCTCTCCTCTGTATCCAAACAGGTTATTTTAGGAGGTTTTACCTCTATTACTATGTAAACTACTAATAGATTACTAAAGAATAAATGTAGTTTAGACCTTTAGTCCATATGAATCCTAAATACTTTCTCTTTCCACCTGATGGGGCATGACATTATTGGAAATATTAAATGATGGGTTGTTAGGTTGGGAAGGGACCTCACCTGAGATCCTGGGACCAAGGATCCAAAAGGGGGTCCCGCAGGCCCAGCCAAGAGGCTCCTTGGCTTTGCACAGGATAGAAGTAAAAGGAGAGCAAGAGGGAAGTGAAAGGAGTTCACTGAGTAGCTTGAGTGACCGAGAATAGCAGACGGTGTGTCTGGGAGACTCAGAAAGGAAAAGAGAGTTGGAGGTGGGGCAGTTAGGGGTTGCTGAGGGTTAAGGGTTTCCATTGGAAAGAAGTCCCGGATACGTGTTCCTTCAGGAATCCAGGATAGGGTCCAACCAAAGGTCAGTGACCAGTGAATTATAGGTGCTATTTCATAAACTGCTGAAGGTAGGGAGCGTTGATGCCAGCGTCAGCTTAGGTTTGTTGGAAGCTAATGTTCTAGAACATGTTTGGGACCCGGCTCTTAGTCATTGTCAGGTGTTTGGGGGCCAAGGACGAAACTCAGAGAATGCTTAACTCTCTTGTTTCCCCCTTGGAGTGGGAATGCAGCTTCTCTGGTTTTTACTCAGATGCCAGGTGAAATATAGAATGTGAGTAAATAGGGCCTAGCAGGAAAACAGCAGAAATGGAGCCTTTTCAGTTTCCCTGCCTCACTGTTGTCTACTCCAGCTATGCCGGCTCTCTCAAATTATAGAAGAGGAAAAGGAGCCAGGAGGTCACACAGCTAGTGGATGGCAGAACCAAAGCTGAGAGCCAGGTCTTCTGACTTTGAATCTAAGGAATTTAGATAAAGGAAATTAAGATAGATCAATTTAAATACAGAATCATAGGAACTTCTAGCCACAAAAATGCATTAAAGATAGTTTGAGATAGCATTTGATCCCACAAAGAAGTTCTTCAAAAAGATCCCAGGTCTTCAAAAAGGCTTCTTTTCCTAAGGAGGAGAGGAAATGAATAGAATATAAAAACAGGAGGGAGTATGGAGAGTATGTGCCTAAGAATAAAGCAGTTCTTTCAAAGTCAGCTCATGAATACCTTACTTATCTAGATGTCCTTAAATCAGCAAATGTGACCACTGGGAACAAAAGCTGTGATCTACAAGGAAAAATACGAAATGTCTCATACAAATCACAAAAGGCTGCAAGATGGTAATATAGCTCCACAAAGAAGAACAATTGTTTTTTCTATGAGTGAACAACTACGTGTTAAGGTTTGAAAGGGGGCAAGTAATGGGGAAGCAGACACAAGCATCAACAAGGTTCAGGAAGGAACACAAGGAAGCAGACACAAGCATCAACAAGGTTCAACAACTCTTGATCTGGGGATCAAGAGGAGCTTCCTTACTGGAAGAGCTGACAGAGAGAAGGTGGTTTGGATCTCAGCCAGATGCATTTCCCAATACATCTTCCCTGAGCTGAATTTAGCTAGCTAGTTTCTGACACAGCCAGGCATCTCCGGGTCTCTCTTGTAGGAACAGGGTTGCTCAGGAGGAGTCTGGATGACTGGCCATTCCCAAAGCGGGAGCATTGAGAGCTTATTCTGCATTCTTACCAAGCAGTGAAATCACTTTTTGCTTGGGAAGAGGGAGAGGGGACAAAGACTATATATTCTTCTGGCAGGAGACGTTCCCTCCCCTTGGTGGAAATGTGAGAAGAAAAGGGTAAATGTTCCATGCCAACACCATGCAAGATTATAACAAGATTTATTTCAATAGTCTAGTGAAAGAGAAAACTAGAAAACTTCATTTAACTAATGACAAACTATACAAATGAGTAGATTTTATAAAATCAGTAAACCTAGAAAATCTGTTCCAACACCTTGCTACACACCTTAGGGTAATTGGGTGTCAAGAACAAAAAAATGGGGGCACCTGGGTGGCTCAGTGGGTTAAGCCTCTGCCTTCGGCTCAGGTCATGATCTCAGGGTTCTGAGATCGAGCCCTGCATCAGGCTCTCTGCTCAACAGGGAGCCTGCTTCCTCCTCTCTCCCTGCCTGCCTGTCTGCCTACTTGTGATCTCATCTGTCAAATAAATAAATACAATCTTAAAAAAAAATGGTACGTTCTGGAAGCCTGATATTACTGCTTCTATCCCACTTATCTTCTGACTCACTTCCTAGTATCACCCTCCACCCATAATCCCAGGTTTACCATGGAAGTAGTCACCTTGTACCGTCATGCTACTGTTCCCTGACTAAGGTCAATGAGGACACACCTAATGCGTTGGAACATTACTCTCTTCTGAGATATTCTGGGAGCCCCAAGCTGGTGAGAGCCCAAGCTTGGGTCCGCAACATGTAAATCTCAGCAGTTACTGGTTTTCAGTCATGTGGACTGGGGAAATGGTCTGCACTCAAAGGAAGAGTAAGGCTAAGGTGTGGACAGAAATGGAAAGAAACAAGAAGAGAGTCTGTTGTTTTAACTTCAATTTATTCTTGATGCTCCTTTGCACTCCTGATCTTGAGTTCCATCAGGGACCCCCCCCCCCCAGCTTCTTTTAATTATTTCCCTTCTTGCTTGAGCTAGTTAGAGCAGGTTTCTGTTATTTGCAGCTGAAGGAATGTGTAGGACACATGCTCAGAAAAGCCAAGGAAGCTGTGAGGACAGAAAAGTGGTCATTATATCAAGTGACAGGAGTAAAGAACCTTGTGATTCAAGACACCCACTTCATCCTTCTAGAGACCTTGCTTTTACACCAAAACAATGAAGGAGTTGAATTACGTGATCACAGTAGCACAGCTGACCCTTGAACAACAGAGGTTTGAACTGCGTGGGTCCACTTACATGCAATCTTTTTTCAATACAGTACAGTGTTATAAATGCATTTTTTTCTTCTTTAAGATTTTCTTCCTTTTTTTTTTTTGGAGTAGTTGGCACATGATATTATATTAGTCTCAGGTGTACAACATAGTGGTTCAACAACTCTGTACCTATGCCAGGCTCACACAAGTGTAGCCGTCATCTGGCACCATACAATGCTATTACAATACCATTGACTAGGTTCCCTACGCTGTATCTTTTATTCCTGAGACCTATTCATTCCATACCTGGAAGCCTGCACCGTCGGCTTCCGGTCACCCCTTTTGCCAATCCCCCTCCACTCTCTTATGATTTTCTTAACATTTTGTTTTCTCTAAGTTACTTTACTGTAAGAATGCAGCATACAATACATGTAACACACGAAGTACATGATAACAAACTGCTTATGTTATCAGTAAGGTTTCTAGCCACCAGTCAGCTATTAGTGGTTTTTTATGAGGGGGTCTAAAGGATTATATACAGATTTTTGACTGTGCTAGAGTTAGCACTCCTAATCCTCAAGTTGTTCAAGGATCAACTGTACTTTTAAAAATATTGTTCCAATTCCTTCTGGCCCTCCTGGTTTCTAATGCAAAATCCATAGTTATTGTTCCCTGGTAAGTAATGTGTCATTTCCATGGCTGCTTTTAAAGTTTTTTTCCTTTATTTTGAAACTGCTATGATGTGGCACGGCTGGGGTTTTTTTTTTAAGGCTTATCCTGTTTTGGATTCACTGAGCTTTTTGCATATGTAGCTTTATGTAACCCATCAAATTTGAGCATTTCAGCCATGATTTCTTCAAGCATTTTTTCTGTACCACATTCTTTCTCCTTTCTTTCTTGGACTTTAATGACAAATATTAGACTTTTTTCCTCCTGTATTATTTTTTTCATAGACCCCTGTATCTTTGTTCAGTTTTTCAAATTTTTTTTCTCTCTCAGTTGCAAATAACAGATGTGATTATGTGAACTTCCTTGAAATAGGAAGTTCATTCTGGATTATCTGGGTGGGCCCAAAGTAATCACAAGCATCCTTATAAAAGGAAGACAGGACTGTGGGGGACAAAAAAAATCTACAACAGAAGCTGTGTTTGGGGTGATGTGCTTTGAAACTGGAGAAAGGGACCATAAGCCAAGAATGAAAGTAGCCTCTAGAAGCTGGAAGAGGGGGGCGCCTGGGTGGCTCAGTGGGTTAAGGCCTCTGCCTTCAGCTCAGGTCATGGTCTCAGGGTCCTGGATCAAGCCCCTCATTGGGCTCTCTGCTCAGCAGGGAGCCTGCTTCCTCCTCTCTCTCTCTGCCTGTCTCTGCCTACTTGTGATCTCTCTCTGTCAAATAAATAAATAAAATCTTAAAAAAAAAAAAAAAGCCAGAAGAGGCAAGGAAATGGATTCTTCTCCTGAGCCTCCAAAAGAAATGCAGTCCTGCTGACATCTTTATCTTAACCCTGTAAGAGTAAGTTCTGATGTCTGATCCTCATGACTGTAAGGTATGACATTCGTTTTGTTTTAAATCACTATATTTGTAGTAATTTGTTATAAAAGCAATATGAAACAAATAGAATTCATGCAGTAACTTAAAATTTTTTTTTGATTACTGTTATTACGATTTGTATCTTTCTGTTTTCTGTTTCTTCACCAAGACTTCATCCTCTCCTTCGTTTCAGGAATATTCATACTTATGACAATTTTATAATAATTGCTTTAATGTCTTTTTTTTTTTTAGGTAATTCCAACATCTGTGTCATTTTAATATTGCTGTCTGCTGTCTGTTCATTGTTTTTTTTTTCCCAAGTGAGTTGAGATTTCCTTTTTTTTTTTTAATATGCCAAGTAATTTTGGATTGTATCTGGACATTTGATGTTATGTTGTTTAAATCCATTGGAAAATGTTGATATTTTTGTGTTAGCAGGGATTGACCTGGTTTGATTAGGGTCATGAGATCTGACTGACCACGTGTGGATTGTATTTTTAACATCAGTTCCCTTCCCATAAGTCTTAAGTGCTATTCAGATCTGTTGCACATACGCCCCCAGTGGCCAGTATGGGCCCTGGGGATGGTCTGTCTCACTGTAGTTCTAAGTGTATGGTGGTATGCTATTTTAGGGTCAGATTCAGACATGCATAACAGGGGATGATCCCAGGATTTCATAAAACTCAATGGGGTCATCTTCTTGAACTCTTTATCCCTCAAGTCATACAGCACACTTACCCCTGTCTCTATTGCGTGTGTGTGTTTTCTTTTTAAAGACTTTATTTATTTGACAGAGAGAGATCACAAGTAGGCAGAGAGGCAGGCAGAGAGAGAGAGAGGAGGAGGAAGCAGGCTCCCCGCTGAGCAGAGAGCCCGATGCAGGACTCGATCCCAGGACTCTGGGATCATGACCTGAGCCGAAGGCAGTGGCTTAACCCACTGAGCCACCCAGGCGCCCCTATTGCATGTGTTTTAAACACAATTTTAAGTGCATTATAGAAGGCTTATGACAGAGATTTCCTTAATACACTCTTCTCAAAGTAGCATGCACATACCTGTTATAACCATCATTAGTACTTTTTCCCCCTTTTTTAGAGGGTGGTAGGGGCAGAGGGAGAGGGAGAGATAAAGTCTTAAGAGGCTCCATGTTTAGCGCCAAGCCCCATGTGGCGTTTAATCTCACAACCCTGAGATTGTGACCTGAGCCAAAATCAAGAGTCAGATGTTTAACCCACTGAGACATTCAGGCACCCCTTTACTACATTTGTTAAAAAAATTCTTTAGGGGCACCTGGGTGGCTCAGTGGGTTAGAGCCTCTGCCTTTGGCTCAGGTCATGATTCTGGGGTCCTGGGATCGAGCCCCACATTGGGCTCTCCGCTCAGCAAGGAGCCTGCTTCCTGCCCTCTCTCTCTGCCTGCTTGTGATCTCTGTCAAATAAGTAAATACAATCTTTAAAAAAAATTCTCTAAATGAATTACAGAATAGCAATCACATCCATTCCCCCCCCCTTTTTAAAGATTTTTATTTATCAGGGCTCCTGGGTGGCTCAGTGGGTTAAGCCTCTGCCTTCGGCTCAGGTCATGATCCCAGGGTCCTGGGATTGAGCCCCGTATAGTGCTCCCTGCTCAGCAGGGAGCCTGCTTCCCCCTCCCTCTCTGCCTACTTGTGATCTCTCTCTCTTGGTTAAATAGGTAAATGAAATCTTAAAAAAAAAAAGATTTTTATTAACCTATTTGACAGAGAGAGAGAGCGAGAAAGAGAGCGAGCAGCAGGAAGAGGGAGCAGCAGGAAGAGGGAGAAGCAGGCTCCCCGCTGAGCAGGGATCTTGATGTGGGACTCACTCCCAGGACCCTAGGATCATGACCTGAGCTGAAGGCAGACACTCAACCAACTGAGCCACCCAGATGCCCCATATCCATTACCTTTAAAAAGACTGCTTTGTGTGTAGCAGATGGATGGCACTCTTACAGTCACTGTTATTACATGTGTTTCTAAACCCTTCTCTTGATGCATTACAGAAGAACTAAGTATCCTTAGAACACTTAATAATATCTTTTACAGGGGAACCTGGGTTGGCTTAGTCAGTTAAGTATCTGCCTTTGGCTCAGGTCATGATCTCAGGGTCCTGGGATCAAGCCCCTTGTTGGGCTCACTGCACATTGGAGAGTCTGCTTCTCCCTCTCCCTCTGCTCCACCCCCAGCTCATGCTCTCTCTCTGTTAAATAAATAAAATCTTAAAAAAAAATCCTCTACAGGATAAAATCCAACCTCCTCAAGTCTAACTGATGTAATGAGATGGGTAGAGGCCATTTGATGGGTCACAATTGCCAATAGGAAGTGAACTGATTGCTTCCTGACCTGATAATACTCAGGTCAAATAAAAATGAAGGTGAGTACCATGCTGTTTCCTTCAGTGTGGGGCAGGATTAGTTTGGACCTTTATCTCACACCTAAAGAATAAGTCCCACCAAATAGGAGTTTGCATTCAATTAAAATTCCACTGTGTTAGGGTGACAACGATATATCAAAAATATAAAAGCAAGAAAATAATTTATTTCAAAAAGCAACTTTGATATTAGTTTATTAGAGCAATGCAGGCTTGTTGAAAAAAATTAAGATAACTAAAGATAATGTATAATTTAGAAACTGAAAGTACTCATGGCTCTTTTTCTGGTCATGAAATGAACCAAGCTATATACTTTGCTTTTGAGATATTTACTTTAAAAGTGTTATGTTTCCTGTTATTGCTTCTAAAAATGAAATGTCCACAACTTTCATGTTGCTCTCTCACACACAAAAGAAATATACAAAGAAGTTGTTTTTTACTTAATGTAGTTCTCAGATTGTTTTTCTTGAGTCTGAATTTTAAACAAATTTTAGAAAGGAAATTTATTGAAGAATGGCCCAAGAAGTGGAAATAACCTACCATACAAAAATAGTAGAATTAATAAACAAATTATAGATAGTTTTACATGTACTACCATACTTTATTATTTATTTATTTTTAAAATTCAAACAATATTTATTTATTTATTTGAGAGAGAGAGAGAGAGAGAGAGAGAGCGCACATGCTCAAGCACGAGCAGTGGGGAGGAGGAGAGAGAGAAACAGACTCCCTCCTGAGCACAGAGCCTGACAAGGGGCTTGATCCCAGGACCTGGGATCTTGACCTCAGTCAAAGGCAGATACTTAACTGACTAAGCCAACCCAGGTTCCCCTGTAAAAGATATTATGGTGGGCACTCCCACCATACCTTAAAGCCAGGCAGATATTAAAATGAGTGAACTAGATCTATACATACGGATGTGAATCAACCTCAAAACAATGTTAAATCTAAACAGTGTTGTAAATAGTTAAGAACAGTGGGGTACCATCAAGTACACACACATACTCAAAATAATGCCACATTGAATCTGGATGTGAACACATGTAATGAAAGTTTAAAATATGAATAGGAATGATAACCTCAAGATAGTGGTTACCTCTGGGGATAAAATGGAAAGAGAGAGTAAAGATCTAGAGCTTCAGCTGAAACAAAAAAGAAACAAAGTCCCAAAACATGGGTGGCAAAAGATTAACATCTGTTAATTTGCGGTGCTGTGTGGATCGCAAGTATGTTACTTTCCATATGTTATAGTTAAAATGGATAATGATGATGATGATCATGGACAGAGAGGTGAGGAAACCTTCCTTCCTTTGACTGTTAAGAGAATATTTGGGGGCATCTGGGTGACTGAGTTAAATGTCTAACTCTTGATCTCAGCTCAGGTCTTGATCTCAGCCTCTTGATCTAGGGGTCATGAGTTCAGGCTATGGGCTGGGCTCCATGCTGGGCTACTTTAAAAATAAAAGGCCATTTGATTCATCCTTATGCTTTTTCTGCTAAAAGATAAGATTTTTTTTATGATGTAGCAATTTTGTAAAGGAAACTTAATTTTTGAATAGTTATACATTTACAGAGAAACTGCAAAGATAGTAGAGTGAGTTTTCATAGACTCATATACTTATTATAAACATTAGTATGGTAAATATGCCACAATTAATGAACTAATATTCATACATTATTTTAAACTGAAGTCTGTACTTTATTCAGATTTCTCAGTTTTTAAAAATCTAATATCTTTTTTCTATTTCAGCATCTCATCCTGGAAATCACAATACATTTAGCCATCATGTTTCCTTCGGCTTCCAGACTAACTGGGATTTTGTAGAATGTCCCTCGGTTGAAGTTTCTACTGTGTCCTTATTTTACCACTCTGAGCGAAGTGTAGAACTTCTTACCTCTTTTATATCTCATTTCTTTCCCCCCGTTTTATAATAGTTGTCTTAAATATTTCTCCTGCATACATTCAAAACCACACCAGTGTTATACTTTTTTAAAACCAGCAAATATAATTTTAAAAACTCAGAGAAATGCCTATTGTATGTACCTGTATTTTTACTTGCCATGTTCTTTCTTCTTTCCTGATGCTTCAAGGCTCTTTCTTTTATCATTTTCCTTTTGTTTAGAGAACTTCTTTCGGCCATTCTTTTATTTTTTTTCCCCAAGATTTTATTTATTTATTTGAGAGAGTGAGAGAAAGCATGAGAGGGGAGAAGGTGAGAGGGAGAAGCAGACGCCTCATGGAGCTGGAGCCTGATGTGGCACTCTTTGATCCCAGGACTCCAGGATCATGACCTGAGCTGAAGGCAGTTGCTTTACCAACTGAGCCACACAGGTGCCCTTCCTTCTTTTTAAAAAAAATTTATTTTTCATTTAAATTCAATTAATTAAAATGTAATATATTATTAGTTTCAGAGGTATAGGTCAGTGATTCATCAGGCTTATATAATACCCAGTGTTCATTACATTACATTCCCTCCTTAATGTCTATCAGCCAGTTCCCCCACCCTCTCACCACCTCCCCTCTAAGCAATTCTCAGTTTGTCTCCCATGATTCAGTCACTTATGGTTTGTCTCCCTCTCTAATTTTGTCTTGTTTCATTTTTTCCTCTCTTTCCCTATGATCCTCTGCCTTGTTTCTTAAATTCCACACATCAGTGAGATCATATGATAATTGTCTTTCTCTGTTGACTTATTTCCCTTAGGATAATACCCTCTAATACCATCCACATTGCTACATATGGCAAGATTTCATTTTTGATGGCTGTGTAGTATTTCATTATATATATATGCCACTTCTTTATCCATCATCTGTTAATGGACAACTGGGCTCTTTAAATGATCTGGCTATTGTGGACATGGCTGCTATAAACATTGGGGTGCACGTCCCACTTTGGATCACTACATTTGTTATCTTTGGGTGTAAACCCATAGTAGTACAATTGCTGGTCACAGGGTAGCTTTATTTTCAACTTTTTGCAGAACCTCCACACTATTTTCCAGAGTGGCTACACCAGCTTGCATTCCCACCGACAGTGTGAGAGGGTTCCCCTTTCTCTGCATCCTTGCCAACATCTGTTGTTTCCTGACTTGTTAATTTTAGCCATTCTGACTGGTTTAAGGTGGTGTCTGATAAGACATTTACAAATATCTTCTCTCATTCTTTCAGTTATCTTTTGGTTTTGTCAACTGTTTGCTTTACTGTGCAAAAGCTTCTTGTCTTGATAAAGTCCCAATAGGTCATTTTTGGCTTTGTTTCCCTTGCCTTTGGAGCTGTGTCTAGCAAGAAATTGAGGCAGCTGAGGCACAGAGTTTGCTACCTGTTTTCTCCTCTAGGATTTTGATGGATTCTTGTCTCACATTTAGGTCCATTTTGAGTGTGCTTTTGTGTATGGTGTAATTCTTCTGCATGGGGCTATCCAATTTTCCCAACACCATTTGTTGAAGAGACTGTCTTTTTTCCACTGGATAGTCTTTCCTGTTTTGTCAAAGATTAATTGACCATAGAGTTGAGGGTCCATTTCTTGGTTCTCTATTCTGTTCCATTGATCTACATGTCTGTTTCTGTGCCAGTACCATAGCATCTTGATGATTACAGCTTTGTAATAGAGCTTGAAGTTTGGGATTGTGATCTCACCAGCTTTGGTTTTCTTTTTCAACATTCCTTTGGCTATTTGGGGTCTTTTCTGGTTCCATACAAATTTTAAGATTATTTTTCTTGGCCCTGTGAAACCAGTTGATGGTATTTTGATAGGGATTGCATTGAATGTAAAGATTGCTCTATTTGTTCTTCCAATCCATGAGCATGGAACATTTTTCCATTTCTTTGTGTTTTCTCCAATTTCTTTCATGAGTTCCCTATAGTTTTCTGAGTACAGATCCTTTGCCTCTTTGGTTAGCTTTATTCCTAAGTATCTTACAGTTTTGGGTGCAATGGTAAATGGGATCGACTTCTTAATTTCTCTTTCTTCTGTCTCATTGTTCATGTATAGAAATGCAACTGATTTCTGTGCACTGATTTTATATCCTGCCACTTTGCTGAATTCCAGCATGAGTGCTAGCAATTTTGGGGTGTAGTCTTTTGGGTTTTCCACAGAGTATCATGTCATCTGCAAAAAGTGAGAGTTTTACTTCTTTGCTGATTTGGATGCCTTTTATTTCTTTGTATTGTCTGATTGCTGAGGTTAGGACTTCTAGTACTATGTTGAACAACAGTGTTGAGAGTGGACAAACCTGCCATCTTCCTGACCTTAGGGGGAAAACTCTCAATTTTTCCCCATTGAGAATGATATTCAGTGGGCTTTTGTATATGGCTTTTATGATATTGAGGTGTCATATCTGTAGCCCTACACTGTGAAGAGGGTTTTTTTTTTTTTTTTAGATTTTATTTATTTATTTGACAGACAGAGATCACAAGTAGGCAGTGAGAGACGGAGAAGCAGGCTCCCCGCCAAGCAGAGAGCCCGATGCGGGACTCGATCAAAGGACCCCGGGATCACGACCTGAGCTGGAGACAGAGGCTTCAGCCCACTGAGTCACATAGGCACCCCACTGTGAAGAGTTTTAATCAAGAAAGGATGCTATATTTTGTCAAATTTATTTTTGCATCTGTTGAGAGTATCATATGGCTCTGTCCTTTCTTTTATTAATCTGATTTATCATTTTGGTTGATTTGTGGATGTTGAACCAAACTTGCAGCCCAGAAATCCCACTTGGTAGTGCTGAATAATCCTTTTAATGTACTGTTGGATCCTATTGGCTAATATTTTGGTGAGAATTTTTGCATCCATGTTCATCAGGGATATTGGTCAGTAATTCTCCTTTTTGGTGGGGTCTTTGTCTGATTTGGGGATCAAGGTAATGTTGGCCTTAGAAAGAGTTGAGACATTTTCTTTCTATTTCTATTTTTTGAAACAGCATCAGAAGAATAGGCATTAATTTTGCTGTAAATGTTTGGTAGGATTCCCCTGGGAAGCCATCTGACTCTGGACTCTTCCTACTTGGGAGATTTTTGATGACTGCTTCAATTTCCTTGCTGGTTTGGACACCTGTGTGGCTCAGTTGGTTAAGCCACTGCCTTTGGCTAGGGTCATGATCCTAGAATCCTGGGATTGAGTCCCACATTGGGTTCCTTGCTCAGTGGGGAGCCTGCTTCTCTCTCTGCCTCTGCCTGCCACTCTGCCTGCTTGTGCTCGCTCTCTCTCTCTGACAGATAAATAAAATCTTAAAAAATTAAAAAAAAAATTTCTTTGCTGGTTATGGGTCTGTTCAAGTTTTTGGTTTCTTCCTGGCTTAGTTTTGGTAGTTCATACCTCTCTAGGAATGCATCCATTTCTTCCAGATTGCCTAATTTGTTGGCATATAGTTACTCATAATATGTTCTTATAATTGTTTGTATTCCTTTGGTGTGGATTGTGATCTCTCCTCTTTCATTTTATTTATTTTGGTCCTTTCTCTTTTCTTTTTGACAAGTCAGGCCATCAGTTTATTAATCATTAATTGTTTCAAAGAACCAGATCCCAGTTTTGTTGGTCTGTTCTACTGTTCTTTTGGTTTCTATTTCATTGATTTCTGCTCTGACCTTTATTCTCTTGTCCTGCTGGGTGTAGGCTTTATTTGCTGTTCTTTCTCCAGCTCCTTTAGGTGTAGGGTTAGGCTGCTTATTTGATACCTTTCTTGTTTCTTGAGAAAGGCTTGCACTGTTATCTACTCTCAGGACTGCCTTTGCTGCATCCCAAAGATTTTGAAAACTTGTGTTTTTGTTTTCAGTTGTTCCATGAATTGTTTTAGATTCTAACTTCCTGGTTGACCATTCATTCTTTAGTAGGATGTTATTTAGCTCCCATGTATTTGAGTTCTTTCCAACTTTCTTCTTGTGATTGAGTTCCAGTTTCAAAACACTGTGGTCTGAATATATGCAGGGAATGATCCCAGTCTTTTGGTATCAGTTGAGACCTGATCTGTGACCCAGGATGTGACCTATTCTGGAGAATGTTCCATGTGTGAAGAATGTGTATTCTATTAATTTAGGATGGGATGCTCTGAATATATCTGTGAAGTCCATCTGGTCCAGTGTGTCATTCAAAGCCCTTGTTTCCTTGTTGATCTTCTGCTTAGATTATCTATTACAATGAGGGGGGGTGTTAAAGTCCCCTACTATTACTGCATTATCAATGTGTTTCTTTGATTTGTTATTAATTGGCTTACATAATTGGCTGCACCTATGTATAAATATTTACAATTATTAGATCTTGTTGGATAGACCCTTTAATTATGATATAGTATCCTTCCTCATCTTTTATTACAGTCTTTGGTTTAATATCTAATTTGTTTGATGTAAGGATTACCACCCCAGTTTTCTTTTGATGTCCATTAGCATGATAAATTTATTAAATTTATCACTTTAAATCTGGAAGTGTCTTTGGGTCTACACTTGATCTTAGCCAAAAGGCCGAGAAGCGATGTGTGTCTTTGGGTCTAAAATGAGTCTCTTGCAGACACCATATCAATGGGTCTTGCTTTTTTATCCAACCAGATATCCTATGTCTTTTGATGGGGGCATTTAGCCCATTTACATCCAGGGTAACTATTGAAAGATTTGAATTTAGTGCTATTGTATTACCTGTAAAGTCTCTGTATATTTCTCTGTTCCTTTCTGGTCTATGTTACTTTTGGGCTCTCTCTTCACTTAAAGGATCCCCTTTAATATTTTTTGCAGTGCTGGTTTAATGATCACAAATTTTTCATTTCTCTTTGTCCTGGAAGCTTTTTTTATCTCTATTTTGAGTGATATTCTTACTGAATAAAGTATTCTTGGTTGCACATTTTTCTTATTTAGCACCCTGAACATATCATGCCAGTACTTTCTGGCCTCCCAGGTCTCTGTGGATAGATCTACTGCCAGTCTAATGTTTCTATCCTTGTAGCTATGGACCTCTTGTCCTAAACTGCTTCCAGGCTTCTCACTTTGTCTCTGAGATTTGCAAGTTTCACTATTATATGTCAAGGTGTTGACTTACTTTCATTGATTTAAGATTTTTTTTTTTTTTAATTTGACAGACAGAGATGGCAAGTAGGCAGAGAGGCAGGCAGAGAGAGGAGGGGAAGCAGGTTCCCTGCTGAGCAGAGAGCCCAATGCGGGGCTCCATCCCAGGTCCCTGAGATCATGACCTGAGCCAAAGGCAGAGGCTTTAACCCACTGAGCCACCCAGGTGCTCCATTTTCATTGATTTTAAGGGGGAGATTCTCTGTGGTTCCTGGACTTGAAGGCTGCTTCCTTCCCCAGATTAGGGACATTATCTACTATAATTTGCTCCAATATCCTTCTACCTGTCCCCCCCCCCCCACCTTCTTCTGGGATCCCAATTATTCTAATATTCCTTTGCTTTACCATATTACTTATTTTTCCATTTCTCCCTTCACGATCCAGTAGTTGTTTATCTTTCTTTTTCTCAGCTTCTTTATTCTCCATCATTTTGTCTTCTATATCACTAATTCTCTCCTCTGCCTCATTTATCCTTGCAGTTAGAGCTTCCACTTTTGATTGCATCTCATTAATAGCCTTTTTGATTTCAACTTGGTTGGATTTTAGTTCTTTTATTTCTCCAGGGATTCTCTAGTGTCTTCTGTGCTTTTTTCAAGCCTAGCTAGTATCTTTATAGTCATTATTCTGAACTCTAGTTCTGACATCTTACTTATGTCCATACTGATAAGGTCCCTGGCAGCCAGTACTGCCTTTTGTTCTCTTTTTTGAAGTGAGTTTTTCTGTCTTGTCATTTTTGAAGAAAGTAATTGCTTTTCTATTTGCAGAGTTGCAGTTATTTTCTTAGATCTCTGCTTGAGTTCACAGGTGTTCAGAATGATTTGATAGCTAGCTAGCTGAATTCCTGGAACCAAACAAAACTAAGGTCTCCTACTCCTCCACCATCTAACTAATATATAATGTTGAATTCAAATTCAAATACTACTGAATTTTAAATTTTTCCCACCAAGACAGCTCAGTTGTTGGAGAAGCAATGTTGATTTGTTTGGGACAAGAAGGTAGAGCCCCCAGCATTCCCCCTAAGAGCCCTGTGCTGAGCTCAAGAAGGATTTAGAAGTATTTGCAGCTTTTCAGTCTTGAAGACCACAGGAAGAGCCAGGGTCATAAAGGAAGGCTGCCTGGGAAGAACCTGCACAGTTTTTGAGCCTCAGAGAAGGAGAGTCCCAAAGTAGTTCTGGCTTGGACCCAACCCCCTCTGGGCACACCTCTCTCAGACTCCATGGTCTTGCCTGCAGTAATTTATCTAGATCCTGTCATCCTCTTCCAGCTCCTCCTCAGTCTTCCCAGTACCTTTGAGAGCAATACGTCTTCAGGGCCAGGGTGATGATGGCCATGGCTGCCACGGACTCCAGCCACAGACACCTTCTTTATGAGAGAATTATTTCTTCTAATATATTTCTAGGCTTTCATTTCTAAAATAAAGTCTTTACTTGTAGCACTTCATTAAGCTTAAAGGTTGTGCCTGTATAAAGATGGAATTTTTAAAATTACTGATTAAAAGTGCCTTTATCCTACTTAATTCTTCCCTTGGCTTTTTTATCTATTTCCTTAGTTACAAGCCTTATTCCTTTCTAGGAATTTGGGCTCTTTTTGAATCCATTTTAATGTCTTCATTCTTTATTTCAAAATTTTCTAGAAAAACTGTTGTTTCTTTCTTTTTTTTTTTTTAAGATTTTATTTATTTATTTGTTAGAGAGAGAGAGAGAGAGAGAGCACAAGCAGGGGGAGCAGCAGGCAGAGGGAGAAGCAGACTCCCCACTGAGCAGGGAGCCCGATGCGGGACTTGATCCCAGGATGCCTGAGCTGAAGGCAGATGCTCAACCGACTGAACCACACAGGTGTCCCTGTGGTTTCTTTCTGTTGATTACCTACCTACTGATTTAAGAGGGGACTGGCTGGTGGCTACCTTAATGGCTTACTTCTCAAATGATTCTCTTTGGCCTTTCTTATTCCCATTCTCATTTCCCAGGAAGAGAAATCCCGCATGAGAAATTTGCTGTTGCTTACATCAAAAACTTACAACTATCTTCCCATAGATAAGAGACAGGTTATCCTAAACAAGCGCCCTATTAACAGGGTCCCTTCCTACTTCGTAAAATGTTAGACCTTTACAGTTTTATACATACTGCAGGATTTTATAGTTCTACAGTTTTAGCTTTGCAAATTTGCCATAATGTTCTGGTAGATAGTCTTAAAAAGTTATTCAAAGCAACTTTACCTAAAATAATAAAAAGCTCATAAATTATAAACACTGAGTTCATGATATTCTTCTATCTTTCTCTGGTCATCAATAGACGTTTGACTGTAGGAAGTATGCATATGTTATTTTGTGCTTTTCTTTGGAATATATTGTTATTTTACTTTTAGAAATCGAGATAAAATTCACTTACCATAAAATTCTAAAGGGTACATTTCAATATTTTTTAGTATATTCATAAGGGTGTGCAACCATCACTAATTCCAGAACGTTTTCATCACCCTAAAAGAAACACCATACTGATTAGTAGTTATTCCCAATCTTGTTCACCCTCATCCCCTGGCAATCACTAATTCACTTTCTTTTTTTTTTTTTTTTTAAATTTTATTTATTTATTTGACAGGCAGAAATCACAAGTAGGCAGAGAGGCAGGCAGAGAGAGAGAGAGGAAGAAGCAGGCTCCCTGCTAAGCAGAGAGCCCAATGCGGGGCTCGATCCCAGGACCCCGGGATCATGACCTAAGCTGAAGGCAGAGGCTTTAACCCACTGAGCCACCCAGGCGCCCCACTAATTCACTTTCTAATCCACTTTCTGTCTCTATGGATTTACAAATTCTGGACATCTCATGCAAGTGAAACCACATAGCATACGGTCTTTTGTGCCTGGCCTCCTTCACTTAGCATAATGTTTACAGGTTCATCCATGTTGTAGCAAGCCTCAGTCCCTCATTCCTTTTTATGGGTGAATAATATCTCATCGATTGGATACACATTTGTTTTGCTTATACATTCATCAGTTGATGGACATTTAGGTTGCTTCCATTTTTTGGCTATGATGCATAACACTCCTCTGAGCATTTATGTACAGGTTTTGAGGCATATACCAAGGAGTGGTATTGCTGGGTCGTATGGTAACTCTAACTTTTTAGGCACCAGCAACAACACACAATTCTAATTTCTCCTCTCCTTGCCAACACTTATTTTCTGGAGTTCCCTCTATTTTTTTTTTTTAACCCACTCACTGATCTTTTTAATGATTATATATTTTATCACATTGATTTACCACAGTTAATAGCTTGGGTCCTTAATTCATTAGAATTTTGACTATTTGCATTTCCCCTGGCAATGATAAATATGGCTCTTTCTAACTCTTGACAATAAAGATTCTTTTCTTTCATATTATTTCCTGAAAGCATTTTCTTCCAATGTGGCATTGCTAAGGCTATGAATATGAAGAGTCTTATATCACTTGTTGCTACAAGCAACATACATTTCTTTATTCCCTCACAGCCCAATTTAATTCAGTAAAAACTTACTAAGGCCCCCCTCTTTCTTGTCACTCACTGCCTCTGGAGGTGGCAGCTGTCTTCTACTCAGCATCATGACTGCCCTCAGACTTCTGGCGAAGCCCAAGATTGTTAAAAAGAGGACCAGGAAGTTCGTCTGGCACTGTCAGACCAATATTATCAAAATAAAGTGCAACCAGGGGTGCCTGGGTGGCTCCGTCGGTTAAAAGTCTGCCTTTAGCTCAGGTCATGATCTCAGCGTCCTGGGATGGAGCCCCATGTCAGGCTCCCTGCTCTCAGGGAGCCTGCTTCTCCCTCTCCTCCCTGCTCATGCTCTCTTTCTCTCTCTCTCATAAGTGAAAAAAAAAATCTTAAAAAAAACCTTGGGTGCAACTGGTGGAAATCCAGAGGCGCTGACAATAGGGTGCACAGAAGGTTTGAGGGACAGATCTTGATGCCCCAGCATTGGCTTTGGGAGAACACCAAAACAAAGCACATACTTCTCAGTGGCTTCTGGAAATTCTTAGTCCACAGGGTCAAGGAGCTTGAAGTGCTGCTGATGTGCTACAAATCTTACTGTGCAGAATTGCTCACAATGTGTCCTCCAAGAATTGTAAAGCCATTGTGGAAAGAGCAGCCCAACTGGCCATCAGAGTCACCAATCCTCATGCCAGGGTGTGCAGCAAAGAAAATGAATAGATAGCTTATGTGCCTGTCATATTTATGTTAATAAAGCCATAAAACTACCAAAAAAAGAAAAAAGCTTACTGAGGATTTATTGAGTACTAGGCATTATGTGAGGTCCGGGCTTTACAGATGTGGTACTTAGCTTCAAGGAACTTAAAGTCCAGTAAGACAGATAAGAAAATAGGTAATTTCATAACACGTAAGTATGAAGAAACAGGTATGCACAGGATGCTGTGGAAGGACAGAGAAACAGTGGGAAATCAAGCTTGCGTGCATGCGTGTTGGGAGGAGGAGTCAGAGAGGAATAAAGATGAAAGTAATTCAGAGCAATCAAGGGAGCAAGATGTTTTAAAGAAACAACAGTGGGCGGTGGAAGCTGATGAAAAGTCGGATAAGAAGTCTGAAGGCAGGGCGCCTGGGTGGCTCAGTGGGTTAAGGCCACTGCCTTTAGCTCAGGTCATGGTCCCAGAGTCCTGGGATTGAGCCCTGCATCGGGCTCTCTGCTCAGCAGGGAGCCTCTTTCCTCCTCTCTCTGCCTGCCTCTGCCTACTTGTGATCTCTGTCAAATAAATAAATAAAATCTCTAAAAAAAAAAAAAAAAACAAAGAAGAAGTCTGAAGGTGTCCATCTGATTTAGCAACAACGCCTGGAAGCAGCAATTTCAGTGGAGCTGGTGAGGCTGGAAACCAGAATGATGAGGGTTGAGAGTGAGTGGGAGATTTGGAAGCACGAGACAGATTATGTTCAGTAAACAAAGCCTTGTGACAGGGTTTTTAACTGTTTTAGTTTTTGACATTCTTTTTCCCAATACCTTAACACAATTCAGTTTAAAACCACAACTATTGGTTTCCAAATCTGTTCCTGATGAAGTTTATTTCCAGTTCTGTCTTTTAGCTGTTGTAGCTAATTTGAGGCAGTACAGTATTTGCAAAGTTGACTGTAATATAGTCTTCCCACCCTTCCGGGTAGACTCCATTGCCAGGTGACTTTGCCATTCTATTCATTAAGAGGTGAATCTGTTTTCCTTCCCATGAATCTGGGCTGGCCTGGTGATTTGCTTTGTCTATAAGAATGAGACACAAGGGATACTGTGTGACTTCTGAGTCTAGGTGTTCAAAGGCTTTGCAGTTTCCATTTATGCTGTCTTGGAATAGTAGTAAGACCAGCAAGACTAGCAGGACTGCCCAGCTAAACCTAGCCCAAAATGCTGACCTACAGAATTATGAGCAAATAAAATAGCTGTTATTCTAAGCTACTAAGTTTTGTGTGATCCATTATGTGGCAATAAATAACTTTTACATCAGCTGAACCTTTTATTTTCTTGCAGCTCATGCCAACTGGTAAGACGTCTCATAATGAAAGGCTAAGTATCATTAGTGTACTTAGAGAGCTATTTCTGTATCTCATCTTTTAGATTACTTATCTAAATATTAATTCAGTATCTCAAAGTCTTCAGAGAGTTTTGATTCCAACACTTTCTTATTCTTGAGTCAATTCTCTGTCCAAGATAAAATATCTCACACTTTTAACAGTGAACTTTTTAAAAGGGGAGTAGTAAGGGGAGGAAGGAAGAGAGGGAGAAACCTTGAAGAGCCAAGGCACTGGATAATACTGGTCACTCATAGAATGAAGTAATAATGTACTTCTTTCCTGAAGTCCATGTATTATTCAATTTTGTATCTCCAAGGTCCATAATGGTATCTGTATTTGGCACATGGCTAGAGTTCAACAAGGATACATGAAAAGATAATGAAGTTGCTACTTCTACACATTGTTTCATATTTGTATGTCTTGTTTCCTGAAAGTAGAGCCAGATTCTGCTAGAGTTCTGGTCCAGTAGGCAGCACAGCCTTGAGTACATCAAGGAAGATCTCAAAGCCTTATGCAGTAGATATCTATGTGGGCAACTATTGCCCAAACCCCTGCCCCAGGTTTTTGGGGATTCCTACAGGAAAATGAAGCACAGCAATATTTCCTAATCTCTTGCTCTTCTTAGTTTTTTTTCTGCTACTACATTTCTCTTCCACCGAAAACTAAATAACTGTCGATCTCAAGTCCAGTGATCTCAAAGTTTCATGAAGACAAAAATCATCCTTACTCCAAAATGGGGTATGTAGGGGCGCCTGTGTGGTTCAGTAGGTTAAACATCTGCCTTCAGCTCAGATCATGATCCTAGAGTCCTGGGACTGTGCCCTGTTTTTGGCTCCCTGCTCAGCAGGGAGTCTGCTTCTCTCTCTCCCTCAGCCCCTCCCCCCTCCACTCATGCTCTCTATTTCTCTCAAATAAATAATAAAAATAAAATCTTTTTTAAAATGAGGTGTTTGTATGGCTCCAGGCTCAAACTGAAATAATAAAAAGAATGGTGGTTACATTTGGTTATAACTGCAGACCTGACATCAGATGGGCAAAAAGCAAAAAGGAATATGAAGAAAGGCATAAGAAATAAGGAGAAGGGGTGATGCCATTGTGGCTACTCATCTGAATGATTTGTACTTGGTTCACCTACAGTTCTGCTTCCAGTCTAGTGTAATAATATTGAATAATACTGAATACTGAATAATACTGAAGAGAGGGATGTTTGTATTGGAGAGGTATCGATTCTCTGCTCAGAAAATACAGATGCTTGGGTCACTACCAGAACTTTAAGAATGCTCAAAATAAGCCCAGTATAAAATTTTGCCTGAGGGATGCCTGGGTGGTTCAGTTGGTTAAGCATTTGCCTTTAGCTCCAGTCATGATCCTAGGGTCCTGGGATCGAGTCCTGCATTGGGCTCCTTGCTTAGTGGGGAGCCTGCTTCTCCCTCTGCCTGCTGCTCCCCCTGCTTGTGCTCTCTCTCTGACAAATAAATAAAATCTTAAAAAAAAACCCCAAACTTTGCACATTTTTTTTTTTAGATTTTAGATTTTTTAGGTATTTGTTTTTTTAAATTTTATTTATTTATTTGACAGAGAGAGACACAGAGTGAGAGGGAACACAAGCAGGGGCAGTGGGAGAGGGAGAAGCAGGATTCCTGCTGAGTAGGGAGCCTGATTCGGGGCTCAATCCCAAGACCCTGGGATCATGACCTGAGCTAAAGGCAGATGCTTAATGACTGAGCCACCCAGGTGCCCTGTAGATTTTATTTTTAGGTAATCTCTACACCCAATGTGGGGCTTGAACTCACAACCCTGGGATCAAGAGTTGCAGCTAGGCACACCTGTCTGAGATCAGTTTTTAAAAAGAATTTTCCTTTTATGTGTAACAGTCATGCTCATGAATAATGGCTATAAAAGAAATAATAACTCATCTCTAAAACAGGAATGGTAAGTATGCAGAGAGTCTAAATAACTAGTACTGTCATTCATCTCTTACTTCATATCACAGTAGTTCCTGGTTCTGTCTGAACCTTTACACTGATTCTCTGAGTTTTGAATGACTACAGACACAACTGAGTTTGTGTTCAAAGGTTAAGGAAACAAAAATGGCCAGAAAACCACTGGGAGGTTGGCGGGGTGACAGGTCCCAGAATACCATAGACCTTATCCACCTCCACTGACATGGGAAATAGGAGGTACAAAGTAGTATTAGCTTATGCCAAATCTCAGTATATTGCACAGACCTTTTCTGTGATAAAGAATTTGATTGATGACCCACTCAAATCGAATTTCGACACTTTCTTACCTAGTAGGATTATGTTTGAGAAAATAAAAAATATAGCAAAGCCCAGGCAGAGAAACCCTAACCTAAAAGGTTTACTCTAGCCAGGGAATTCCATTTTTAAGAAAAAATAAGCAACTTAATGAGGCTGTTCAGTTCTTTCCTAGTCACCCCCCACTGCCTCTAGCCTTGACTAAAAACTGACTTGTGAATTTTCCTTTTTTAAACATCTTACTTGGGTGCCTGGGTGGCTCAGTCAGTTTAGTATATGCTTTCGGCTCAGGTCATGATCCTGGGGTCCTGGGATCAAGTCCCACAAAGGGCTTCTTGCTCAGTGGGGAGCTTGCTTTTCCTTCTCCCTCTGCTGGCCCCTACTTGTACTCTCTTCTTTCTCTGTCAAATAAATAAACAAAATCTTAAAAAACAAAACAAAACAAAAAACCCCAAACATCTTGCCATGGTAACTTACAGAAGCAAGGTGTAGCAGAAAAATTATCTAAAAGTTTGATGACATGTTCTCTTATTCCAATTTTGCCACAAACTGGGTGACTTTTGGGCAAGATATATAATCCTTCTGTTGTTCTGTTCTGTACAATTAGAGCAACTACTTGGCCCATGGCTCAGGCTTGCTAAGATGACCTAGTGAGATGCCAAATTACTTTGAGAATCATAGAATTAGCATAAGGCATCACTTATTTTAAAATGCAAACCAAATCATCATCGTTTTATAAGCTTCCTTGGGACCCTTGGCCATTTTTATGGCTTTAATAACTTATATTGGAGTTTTTAACTATATTAGTCCTTAACTTTCAATTTTCTAGATATCTCCATTTATCTGACATCCTCTTACTTAAGACGAAATAAAATAGGAATGCCAGGAATGAAAACACTTTTTTTTTTTTTTCCAGATTATAGTAACATTGCTTCTAGCCCAAATATTTTCTGTGATGACCATTCTGGAAGGCAGAAAGTATGATCAGTGTATGAGAGAGAAACTTCAGCCGGTGAGGAGGCAGACTAGGGGTGGGTAAGCACAGGTCCTATAACAAAAGTCATTTGAGGGGAGACTGGGTGGCTCAGTTGGTGTCCCCTTTGTCTCCATGCACAGTGGGGAGTCTGCTTGAGATTCTCCCCCTCCTTCCTCCATTCTCTAAAATAAATAAATCTTTAAAAAGGCATTTGATATGAAGAATTTTTTTCTCTTCATGTTATTTAGAAGAAACACATAGGGGATGGAATCTATAGCATTTTACTTGGGACGTAGCTCCAGTCTGATGAATATATTGTCCAAAACTTGTATTTAGTGCAAAGGTGTGTCAACTCAGGATTCTTATCAGTACACAGAAGGGATTTTAAATACAGTACATGCACAAAGGCATTACTTTTATGTCGAAGGAGGTGGTTTCATAGTTTTCCTTTCATTAGAGCCAATTTCCTTCTTAAAGGGAGATCCATATTTCTAATGTCCACAAGGCAGACACTACACAGCACATCACAGCACATCAGAGAGATCTTTGCTCATTCATTCATCAAAATGTATCAACAATGTATTACCTATAAAGCACTGGACTATAGCACACGGGGAACATTAAGATGTACAAGATACAAATCCTCTCCTTAGGAGTGAGGGGAAACAGTCATTCAAGTTTAATCTGCCATGTGCCAAGGCTGATGATAGAGGCTTTGTATCTACTACCTCATGAGAACCTTATACTTTAGAAGGTGAGCTAAGACACACGCAGAAATAATAATATACTTGGCATATGCTGAGCACCCAATAATTATGTTTAATGAATGAATATAAGGAACCTACGAGATCTCAAAATAATCACTCTCGTTTCAGAGACCCAGAGATTCAGAGTCCCTGTGAGGTAGTGGTTTCCGACACCAAGAACCTCATTTCATGTTGGGTTGACCACTTCCGAGCTGTATAATGAATGGTCTGACCCTGGGCAGGTTGAATAACCTGAATTTTTATTTCCTAACCTGCGATTTGGGTAAAGAGCCTCCCACTTCATAGTATTGTTATGCGGGTTGGTGATAACGTCTGTAAAGCTCCCCGCGTAGAAGGCTCTTGAAAAAGCGGTAGCAACCAGCACTATGATTAAATTTTACTACTGGATTGATACACTCTAACCATTGATGTAGTCCAGTTCTGTGCATGCACTTCCTGCAAACGCCCTTAAAGACCCCTAGAGACTCAGACCAGTGCTTTTACCTGGTGCGAGACATTAGCAATTTCACTTTGATAGAGAGGAGTATGGAGAGGCCTGAGGGATTTGTCTCCAGCGCCCTTTCGCGGCCCTTTATAGACTGCAAAAAGCCTGGCACCAAGGCTCCCCACCTGCTTCTCGACGTCTAATCACGGTTCCTAAGCACCTACTACGCGCAACGCGGCGCACCGCGCCAGGACCTGCAGGGAGCCGGCCCGTACCCTTTCTCTGGTCTTTTACGTCACGGTTTGAGGCGACTAAGCCCTCTTCCCTGACGTACTGTTGAACTGGTTCGCAGGCAATCGCGGTACCCTCAAGGACACCTCCAAATCCCCACACGCGTGCGGAACCACAGAAACTCCCGCCGCCCGCCTCCCGCCGCAGGGAGGAGCAAAGACCCCTGGGAAATTGACCTTTCGCCTCCGCTCACTCCTTACTTCAGCTCACCAATTTTGACGCTAGCGAATGAAGCGACGAGAAAGCCTGGGAGGCGGGACTTAGTGTTGTCCGATTCACACTGATTGGACTGCGACGGCGTGAGGGGGTGGACCGCGTGAACAGGCTAGCGACCCTCCCTCGGTGAGCCGGGAGAGGGGGAGGCTGCGCTTGCGCACTGGGAGGCGGCGGAAGTGGCCTGAGGCGGCTACGCGTGCGCGGTGGGCGGAGCGCGGCTCCACCTCTTTAGCCTGCTAAGTCTTCCCATCCTTGCCCAGCTGGTGTGGTGCTCGTGTTTCCGCACCTCGTCGCGTAGAGTCGCTGCCGAGTGGGCGCTCGGTGTTCGGGTCGTCATGGCTGGTTACGAATACGTGAGCCCGGAGCAGCTGGCTGGCTTTGATAAGTACAAGGTAGCGCGGGGCCCCGCGGACGCCCCTCTCCCCCCCTCTTCCCGGCCTCTCCTAGGCGGCCGAGGGGCAGGCGCGGTCCGTGTCACCTTGTGCTGCGTGGCTCCGAGCGGACTGGCGGGCGTTTCTCTGGGGAGGGGGGGGTCCTGTCGAGACCTGGAGCTTTGGGGTCAGGGTGCGTGGGAGCGTCCTAGGCCCGCCGCCTTGACTCTGTACCTTCCCGGAGGATTGCCTTTTCCTTAGGAGACCGCTGGACGAGAGTGGAACCAGGGAATTCCTTGCGCTGCTTTACTTCATCATGATTATTTTTAGCGGATGCGGTTACCTACGTGGTGTCTTAATTGTCTTCATTTTAATGAAGTTTCCACCCGTCTCTTTCATACAACTCAGATGGAGATGGCTTGTGGCAGAGAGGCCCGGGGAGGGGGAGTAACTACTGAGGCCGTGCTGCTGATGCACTCCACTTCTACGCCCAATGAGGAGGCTTCCTCAGCCGTAGCTTGTGGCGCTTGGGCTGCCCGATGAAGTAAAGGTGCACAGAAGGAACTGTGTAGTAGAAAGAGCGCGGGCTTTGGAGTCCGTAGAAATCTGATACCAAACTCTAACTTCTTTGCGTGGCCTTGGGCCAGGTAATAGTCCCTACGGTGCAGAGTGATTATAGGAATTTGCCAAGGGACTGACACATAATGGGCCTCCAGTAAATGCTGGTTGTTCACTTTCCTCCAACTCTGGTTTTCCTCCACTGCTCTCTTATCAATGAATGACTCCACTGTCCATCCAGTTTTCAGAGCCCGAGATCTGGGCTGTAACCTTTCATCCTTGCTATCGGTGTCAGTTTCGCTCTCGATTCCTCTACCTCACCCACCAGCCAGTGAATCATCAGGTTCAGTACCTTCTGTCATTTTTAGCCCAAGCTAGAAGAGTGGTTCCATTACCACTCATCCCACATGCAGTGTAAGTAGCCTTTTTATTTTAGAATACTTTTAGAATAGATGTGCAGGAAAAATCATGAAAATGGAATTCCCTTATGTCTCAGACCCAGTTTTCCCTGTTACTAACATCGTACGTTAGTATGATACATTTGTTATGGTTAATGAATCAATATTTACACATTAATAACTGAGGTCCATACTTGACCCAGATTTCCCAAGTTTTCACCTAATGTCCTTCTTTCCTGGGATTTCATCTGCAATACGACATTTCATTTAGTTGTCCTGTCTCCTTAGGCTTCTCTTGGCTGGGACCATTTATCAGACTTTCCTTCTTTTTGATAGCCCTAGTAGTTTTGAGGAGTTCTGGTTATGTGTTTTGTAGAATGCCCATCAGTTGGGATTTGTCTAATTTTCTCATGGTGAGGCAAGGGTTATGGGTTTTTGGGAGGACAAGCACAGAGATGAAATGGCATTCTCATTAGAGTACATGCTGTCCATATGACTTGTCACTGTTGATACTGACTTTGATCACCCGGCTAAAGTACTGTTTGTTAGGTTTCTCTCTGTAAAGTTACTCTCTTTGGAAGGAAGTCACTATGAACCCTCCCTTGGCAGTGGAGAGTTATGTCCCACCTCTGTGAGGGCAGAGTATTGGTATAATTTGTTTGGAATTATGTATGGGAGATCTGTCTTGTCTTCCCATTGTGTATTTGTCCAATCATTTATTTATATCAGCATGGATGCATGAATGTTTATTTTATACTTTGGGTTATGATTAAGTAGAACTTTATTTTGTTGCTCGCATTTGCTTTTGCCCTTACAGTTTTTTCTTTATGGTAGTGATCTTTTAAAAAAAAAAAAAATGTGCTTCTGGTCATATTACTTTTTTGCTTAAAAAAGTCTTCCCATTGCTCTTGGAATCAAGTCCCCAAAATTGATAACATGATCTACACGTCTCTGAATCATACGTCTGTCTTCAGCTTCACATGCTCCTCACTTTCTGCTGCTGCTGGCATTAGTAGCCATCTCCTCCCCTTCTCCCCTTTTCTTTTTCAGATCTTTAAGTAATGTTGTTCCAGCTGCCAGGAATGTTGCTTCCTTTCCCGTTTATATTCATCTTTATGTCTTCACTTAAATGTTATTTCCTCAGAGAAACATCCCCCAAGCTCTCCTCTCCCCTTAAGCATGCTCTCAGAGTACCCTCTGCTCCTTTATGGAATTTGTTGGTGTGTCTCCCTATTAGAATGTAATACTCAAGTGGTTAGACTTGGTTTATGGATCACCATGGCCTGACCACAATACTACTACGCATACTAGGAACCCGGTAGATGTGTGGAATGAATGAATAGCTGAAAAAAATCATAATGGATTTTCCCTAACTGGAATCGGAAAAACTGTGAAGGACCTTAGCAAGTCATATGGGGCATGCCTCTGCTTTTAAGAAACATGGTGTCATACAATTTTGACCTGAGGTGCTGAGATGTATTAAAATTTAAGTGAAAAGAAGTTTCAGAGCCTTCTTGTAACCTTGGCCAGGACTTTGTAACTCATTAAAGAAGGTTATTAACCCAGACACCTCCTGTTTTGCCTTCAGCTCTACCGCTTCCTGTTATCTCTTTTGCGCTGTAAATATTGACATATAAAAGTTTTTCCTTACTAGGATCTGGCTTTCTGGGTTTACGTGCCAATAGAATAGCTGTTTTCAGTTGCAGCAGTGTCTGTATTATGGAATCCACTTTTTCTTATAAGCAGTGTTCCCTAAGTTTATATTTCCAACTAGATAGGTGTTCTAATTTACAGGAAATTTGAGTGTCCTTTTTTATTCCTATCTTTTCCCTTTTTCCGTTATCTGACTCACTTCCTGTGTCTGACAGCATATTTCCTATCATCCTGGAAAACAAAGGTCAGTTTAGCAAGTGTCCAGTGTTCACTAAAATGTAGTTTGTTGATTTTATTCTAAAAAAGGAGGGCCACAAATTATAACCGAAACTACTTCTAGTAGAGGGTACTTGGTATTGTGTTCATATTAAAATTATGAATCCAAAGGTGTCCAAAGGAAAAAATCTGTGTGGTCGGTTTTACTGGAATGTGAATTGTACCTAGAGGTACTTTCTAAAGAACACACATACCTCTTGTGTGGTCTTCAACAGGAAGTGCTTTATGAGTGCTTATTGAATTAAAACAGCTTTCGAAGCAGATCATCTCATAAATGGGTAAAGACTCAAAATAGTCAAGAGATCTTTATTCCCTGATCTTTATTTCCTGTATATTACAGCAAAGAGATGTGAGAAAATTTGATACTGTAAAAGCTGCTGGTATAAAAATTACTTTTGAATTAGTTTAATTTCTTTGTCTCCCTAGAGGTACCTCTGAGAGCTACAGTTGGAAACCTGGCAGTTATTCAGAATAACCACCGAGAGGGGTGCATATGTGGGTGGTAATTAGATTTCTGTAGTAAGAAACTAAGATGATTGCTTCTCGGTGCAGAAGAGAGCATGGGATGGATTGTATGTTACATGTTGTCTGTTATGTGTTGTGTTCTCCATTTGTTACCACAATTTTATTAAACAAATGAATAATTAGTTGAGAGTCTGCCTTCTCTGTTAGGATATGAGCTCTGAGAGGATAGGGCCTATAGGTATCTTATTCAACATGACCAGGGTATAGCACATGAAGAAAATAGGTGCTCAACAGAGATTTATTGAAGAAATGAAAGTGCAAAAGAATATATACCATTTTGGAAGTATGGTAAAAGGGAGCTGTGCATCTCCTGGATATCCGAAGAATACTTCTGTATTTTGAATGTGAAGATGTCAGGGGTTTAACTGCCATTCTCTCTGTTGCTTCTTCATGTGCCTTTAGACAATTATATTGGGGGATTTTACCTTTGAGAGGCTTATCATTCCTCCTTTCTACCTGTCCATTCTTTGGACAAGTCTTTACAGTTGAAGGATTTTCCCGATTATCTAAGGGTGAAACTTCTATTATGGTTTACTTAATCTGACCTAGGGGAGGCATTATTTAATTGCTAGTGTAATGGCTAGATCCAAATTGTATCATTTTGCTTCAGAGAGGAGGTAAGTGCTCTTCAAATGTCTTGCTTGGTTTCAAGAATATAATTTTAGGATGAATTGGTTTCAGTTATTTTGTTGTTGCATGTCAACAACAACCAGATTATAGGAGCTGTAATAATTGTAAATTTATTAGTATAACAGTTAACAGGTTGTAAAGAGAGACTGTGTGCAGGAGAGCAGTGGAATGCAAAAGGAGTGGAGGCCTGAGAGTATTTTCTGGGAACCATAAGAACGTAGATATTTAGGCATGATGGTGGAGAGGCAGGAGATGAGGCTGAAGAGAGAGATGGGGTCCTGTGAAGAGGGGATGCTTTGATGGAAAGGACTTCTAGATTTTACCCTGTAGATCAGTGTTTCTGTGGCCCAAGGACTATCAGCATCAGAATCACTTGGGGAAGTGTTTAAATAGCAGATTCCTAGCCTCACTTCAGGAGATTCTGGGTAGATTAGTATTATCTGCATGTTAAATATCTCAGGTGATTTTTAGGCATGTCATAATGCTATAGGTTTGGGGGAACTGCTTGATTTTAAACAGGATCAGATTTTAATTTTAGGAAGCTTACCCTGGCAGCTTGTAGAACAATGGGTAAATAGAAAGATAATAGTAATCTTTTGTGCAAGGGACTTCTCTTGGACGGGACCAAATGGTCTGGTTTGTGGACTAGGAATCAAAACAAAGAAACTTCATGCTGCAAAGAAGTATCGTTTGTGAAAGAATTATCCTCCACTAGAGGAATATTTCTGTAATGATTTCAGAGAATAGAACACTTGTCTTCTGAGGCAGAGTAGACACATGAGAAATTCTTGATCTTTTGATTTGCACTTATGATTGCAGGCCAGCTACAGTATACCACGTTCATTATGGCAGTACCTAAATATGTTACATTTAATTCAGACATAACTTATCTTTAGTTGTGCTTGGTCTCCTTGAGTAGATTGAGGGAGCTGTCCTTTCCCACCTGTAGATACATTCATAATGGATGTAATGGATACATCCATTAGTGACCCCATTTAAAAAAAAAAGATTTTATTTAGTTATTTGACAGAGAGACACAGTGAGAAAGGGGACATAAATAAGGGGGGAGTGGGAAAGGGAGAAGCAGGCTCCCTGCTCTGGGAGCCCAGTTCGGGACTCGATCCCAGGACTCTGGGATCAGGACCTGAGCCAAAGGCAAACGCTTAACCAACTGAGCCACCCAGGGGCCCTTTTTAAAAGATTTTTATTTTTAAGTAATCTCTTTAGTGGCCATAGATATAGAATTATAAATGCCTCATGGAAAGAATTATTTAATGCAGTTGACAGAGGCAGAGGAGTCTTTCAGAAGGAGTGAAACAAGGATGGATGGGGAACTTCTGTAGAATGAGAGGGAGAGAGATTAAGTGGTCGGTAGAAGGTCACCACATTTTTAGGTGCTGTTTGGAAGAAACATCTTGACTTGGTTCTTTTACTGCTTTCTGAAACATCAGTTCACTGAGGATGGCTTGTTTTTCTAACACCTGTAATGCTTAAATTTGCCCAGTGTGTAAAGGAAAGTTGGAGCAGATGTACCAGAGAGACTGAAGGGGGGAACCAAGGCCCAGAGACCAGGAAGACCATGGTAAATTAGACATAAGGAAGTGGCTGAGCCTAGTGAGCTCAGTGAAGGAAAGTTGAAATGGCAAGAGAAATATTTTAAATACTGAGTAATAATAATAATAATGATAGCAAATGTTTATATAGGCATTGCTTTAAGTGTTTTTACATATATTATCTCATTTAATATTCACAGGTGCCTTAGAAAGTAGAGCTACTGTTATTTTACTGAGGCACAGAAAATTTAACTTGCTAATGGTCCCAGAGCTGAGATTTGAACCCAGGTATTCTGAATTAGGAGCCCATTTTCTTCATGCTGTGCTTCCTCTCAAATCTAAGAATTAAAGATAAGTTTTGCCTTGTAGTTGTTGGATATTTGTACCAGATATCGAAACATTAACGTAAAGACCTTCAGTGACATGCTTAATTGGGTTTGTGTCTAATGTGTGCAGGTGGGGAAAATGTACAGTGAAGAAGAAAGAACTATTTTTGTTTTCTTTTCCCCCATTTAAAAATTATTAGTGGGGGCAGGTGGATGACCATATTTTCTAGTCTTAACATTTTGCTGAGTATTAAGAACATGTCATATACTAGTAGCTTTAATTGAGATAAAAGTCTTTTGATTAAATAATTAGGTTTGGGATTAATATTAAGTTAGAAAGAAACCACATGCTAGTGTTTTGACTTAAAGTCATCTCTAACCAGATTTCTGCATCTGTGAAATGAAGGAGTATCTGCCTCATAGGATCGTTAATCAAAACTGAATGAGTCAATATTTGTAAAATGCCTGGCACATAGTGCTTTATTAATGTTAAGTAAGAATAAAACTTGACATTTGTGCTTCTCTGTTTGTGGACACTGGTTAACATACAGCATACACATGTGTACCCATATCCCAGGAAGTTCTACCAAGAGGAAGTATATTTTAGGAAAGCAAGTTAAGGGTGACAACTTAATGGAGAGATAGGAAGAGTCACAGAGAGAAACGTTGACTTCAGATTTCTTCTTCTCTTTAATCATATATAATAGTACAACATGCAGAGTCAGTAAACTTTCTCAAATATTGCTCTCCTAATTAAGGATCTGCAGTCTCCTCCATATATTTATCATGTGTTTGGTATCCAGATTTCTCTGCAGGGATTTCAGGTTTCTTCATTAAATGATCCCTCCTTTCGTCCTGTCATCTCTTGTTAGAATTTATTGTAGATTACTTAAGTTTAGCAAGCAAACCTGTTTGTCATCATGACTCGCTTGTTTTTTACTGCTCCAGCTTCTCCAATCATCTGTCACTGTCTTCCAACTTGTTAGTAGATGTAAGTGATAATATTGACTGAAATGATATCTCATTGTCTACAGAGTCATCTTTTCTGTGACTGTAGTTCCTAAAGTCTTGTATTGATAAAAAGTATTTTAAGAAATTTAAAATTTTTGTCCCAGGATTATTTGAAATCCTCCCCCACCTTTTTGGACTTTAAGTTTAGGTTTGGTGAATGTTTCTGTCTTGCATGTAGTAAATTTAGTGAGTACTTGCTGGATTTTATAATACCTTTTCTCTTGCTTGCAGTGCAGTATTTGAAGTTACCATAGGGAGGGATAGGTGTTGGCCACTAAACTAATGGTGTGGTTTCTCCTTCAGCCGAGGAGTTGTGGGAGTGCCATCAATCTTTGCCTTCACCAGAGCAGTGGTCTTCAAACCTGAGTGTGCTGCAGAATTACCAGGAGGGTCTGTTAAAAGAGATTGCTGAGCTGCACTCCTAGAGTATCTGAGTCTGTATGTCTGGGGCAGGGTCCCCAAATGTGGGTTCAGTTTGGTGACTACAGTTTGCGAACCACCCCATCGAAGAAATATTCAATTATATTGCAATCTGAAGAGGAGTTAATAAAACCCAGAGGTGGATATAAAGGAGTAAGAAACTATTACCGTAACGAGTTAGCTCTCAAGCATCAGGTAGTCTTGATTTTGTGGAGCCTTAAGATATCTCTGAGCAGAAAAGAGGATGTAGCGCTTTCAGAATTGTGCACTGGTTTCTTATTGCTGGGTTACAAATTATCACAGACCTGGTGGCATAAAACAACACACATTATCTCACAGTTGCTTGTGAGTTAGGAGTTGGCAGCAGTTAGCCGGCTCCTCTCTCTGTTCAGGGTCTCACCAGGCTGCAGTTAGGGTGTCAGCTGGGCTGTGTTCTCATCTGCAGCGTGGGGTCCTCATCCAGGCTTGTGTGGTGTTGGCAGCGTGCAGTTCTTCCCAGTCGCTGAGGCCTTTAGCTCCCAGGGCTCTCCCACTTTTCCCTGCCACATGGCCCTCACCATACGCAGTTCACGTCATTGCTGCTTGCTTCTTAAAGGTCAGCAGGAGACTCCTCCACGTTGCTAAGATGAAGACTTCTATTCATGGAAATGATATCTTATCACGTTTGTCATGGAACGTATCCTAATCAAGGCAGTGACATCTGTCACCTTTGCTATATTCTGTTGGTTAGAAACTAGTTACCAGGTCTGCCCTCAAGGGAGTGGAATGAACCTTCAAAGGGAGGTGACTGCTTATAGAGGGGCTTGACTCACTGGGGATTACTTTAGGATGTGTCTGCCATAAACTGGAAGACAAATTTTAGAGGCTATTATGAGAATAATGATTTCAGTAAATTGGGTCCAGGTAGATCATAATTGTATTTAAGCCAAGAAAGGATAGTCTGGTTTCAGACAAAGTGATCAATTTCATAGACATGTTCCAGGATGAATCAGAAAGGACTTACAGTTTAGATCTGCTTATTAGCCGTTGTAATCCTTGAATTTTATAGTCTCTTCATGTGTAATATAAGTAGGAATAATCTATCTTACAATATCAAATAAGAGAACAGCTGTAATTGTCTGTGGAAACTGTAAAACATACAAATATAGACACAATATTATTAAATGGGGAAGAGTAAGAATATCCCCTCGTGAAGTTAAAAGTTGCTGTGGACTAGTCCCTAGGGGAAAGCAGATTTGGTGAAGGGAATAACATTTCTTCTCATCATTGATACCTTAACTCTATACTGCTACTTAAATAAACATGCAAAGTAGTTCATGCATTTATGCATTCATATGTATAAACATTCAAATATGTTTATTGAGCTCAGGCTACTGTGTGCCAGAAGCAGAAAAGATTAAGTTGTGAAGTTTTCTCCATTCTCTTAATTGTAAGTTTCTTTATATCCCAGTGCTCAGCGAGTCCTGCAATTTTATGTGAAAGGCTGCTCTTTTGATTGCCTTGGTATTTGTTGAGTGAATAACGATTTTTTAAATAATTGAGATCCCTCGTTTTATGTTTCTTGCTTAAAGTGCCTCACCTGGAGGATTGGAATGCCATTGCTAAAGAACTCTGCTCCAGGAGTGGCTGGTGGGATACATGTTGGCCATAGTGGATTCTGCTCCTGTAAAGACTTAAGACACCTAAACATAATTGAGCCATGAGTCCTGTCAGCGAGGTTCTGACGTCAGTATCATACCCCTGTGCTATACCAGACACTGAGCTTCATTGTGCAGGGGGAGAGAAGAGGGAGTTGACACTTTCTGTCCCTGTTTTAAGAAAGGTTGTTAATGTGTGTGTTGCATTTTAGAGATGTCTGAAAAGTTGGTTTGAGCAACAAATATAATTTCATATAACCCAGTTGTGAACTAAAATTGGCTTTTTATGGACATCTTCCTTTTTACTCTTAAAAACTTGGATAATTTTGAACTCAAAAATTTTGGGACTAATTAAAAGAAATTCGAAGTATCATTTTGAGTTGGGTTGCATCTGAAGTGATTAATAGTAAGTGTGGTGTATGAACTGTAACAGTGTGTAGCAAGCCACACTTTACGGATTACTGTAGTTAATGAAGTGTGTTTTATAACTATAAGGCTTCAGGGCACTGGGTGGCTCCCTTGGTTGAGCAGCTGACTTTTTTTTTTTTTTAAGATTTTATTTATTTATTTGACAGAGAGAGATCACAAGTAGACGGAGAGGCAGGTAGAGAGAGAGAGAGAGAGAGAGATAGAGGGAAGCAGGCTCCCTGCTGAGCAGAGAGCCCGATGCGGGACTCGATCCCAGGACCCTGATATCATGACCTGAGCCGAAGGCAGGGGCTTAACCCACTGAGCCACCCAGGCGCCCAAGCAGCTGACTCTTGAAACAACATCAGTTGTTGTAGATTGTAGGATCAGGCCCCACGTCAGGCTCCTTGCTCAGTGGGAAGTCTGCTTGAGGATTTTCTCTCCCTCTCCCTCTGCATCTCCTCCCATATGTGTTTTTTTTTTTTCCCTTCCTCTCTCATAAATCTTTTAAAAAATATATAAAGCTTATATTTCAGATGGGTAAAGACAGACCTTATATTAAAATCATTTGACAGTGAGAGTCCTATTTTCCTTATATTGTTTAGAAGACAAACAAAGTAGGGGAAATCTGCAGCTCAGTATAGTAGTAGAGCATTACTTGGGACAGTGGCCCTGGTCTAATTAATAATTTGTCCAAAGGTCTGTACTTAATCCAAGGGTGTGTCAGTTTTCTTATCCGTACAGAGAAGGGATTTGAAATATAGTACCTTTTTAAAGGGAACACATCTATGTCCAAAGAGGTGGTTTCATAGTTTTCCTTTCATTGGAGCCAGTTTCCTTCTTAAATTAAGGGGAGTCTCACATTTTTAATGTCACTTCTCAAAAACGTATACTTCGCAGCACATTTGGAAGTAATTTAGAAGTCACTGTACTGCTAACCCTAACCCTTAGTCTAACCCATAATCCTTCCACCTGATGTGCTTTAAGTCTTGTAACTGGCCTCTATTTGCACTTTGGTCCCTGTCCAGTTCTTTTTACACTGTAATCAGTACGATCCTTTAAAAATGTAAATCAGGATGTGCATTGGTTTAGAATAAAATCTAGCTCACTGTGGTCTTGCTAGGTGGTGTAGGCCCACGTCTCCAGTCTCATTTCCTGTCATTCTTCCTGCTCAATAAGCTATAGCTGCATTAGCTTTCCTCCAGTATTTCAAGTATTTCTAGCTTTCTGGTCTTAGCACATTTTTGTTCTCTTTGCTTGAAGGTATCTTGGCATGTACTCCCTTCCCTGCAATACCTGTGTACCCCCCCTCCACACACACACAAATGCACACTGCCACATGTATATTCTTTATTTTCTATTTCTTTTTAGGTATTTTACATATAAATTCACAGATCTTAAGTGTCTAATGAATTTTTACATATGTACATACCCAAATAACCACCACCCACATCAAGGTACAGAATTATTTCTGGCACTTCAGAAGGCCCCCTTCAGTCTCTCTCATCAAATTACTATTATTACTTCTTATGTCATAAATTAATTTGTTTTTGAACTTGATACAAATGGAATCTACAACAGCATGTTCTCTTTAGGGTCTCTCTTCTTTGACTCATTATAGTGTGTCTTGCGTTCCTTATCTGTCTTCTCATCTTGGACTCAGCTGAGTATCCCCTCCTTAGAGAAGCTTTCTCTGAACACTCTGACACTATGTACACTCTCTGCCCTGAGTCCTCTCGCAAAATACCCTGCTTATTTCTTTCATGGTATTTAACACAACTTGTGATTAATCCTTGTTTTCGTGCTTCCTATCTCACAATGGGCTATGGACTTGGTTAACATAGGGAACATTCTGCTCTTGTTCATCGTTGTCTTCACTGGGCCTAGTAAAAATTTGCCTGGCACAGTTGTAGGTGCTCAATCATAAATACCTGTTGGCTTACTGAATGAATGAATGAATGAAGAATGAAATCTGCTTTATTTTCTAACTTGTACTGAAGTTAAAAAAAAAAAAGAGTTCTGAAACTTCTTAATTTTTGGCAAAATGTTATCTAAAATAATTCTGATCTTACTAAGATTTTATGAAAATTTTCTCTTGTGGGAAAAATAGACTAATTGTCACAGATGGCAGGATAGAATTCTATACCCAATTAAAAATTATTAAATGTACTTGAGGGAAGTGTTTAGAAGTTCTGTCTCAATCAGCATTTTTACAGAGACTTAGGTGAAGGCATTATTATCAGCATGACCGATTTACATGCGGAGATTTTGAAGAGGCGTAGCTCTTACCTTGCGTAAGTGAGTGAATCTGAAGAGCTCTGGAGGGGATAGAAAAATGAGTTGAATCTTGTAAGATGAAATGTTATAATGGTAAATGTACAGTCTTGTCCTTAGGTTCCAACAGTCATCCTCACGTTAGCATGGAGAAAGGTGGCTTAGTTGTCCACCTGCGCATTTGTATTTAAGTCTGCAGAATGATTTTGTTCCCGTAGGAAATTAGTATGTTGAGTATCAGAGGAATATTGAGGAAGAGGGCCTTGTGGTCATGTTCTCTCTACTCAAGCACCACGTGAAATGTTTCTTATGCCCTGGATCATGTTTGTATTGGTTTAATTACAAAGTGGATTTCCTGGAGCACCGGTTGTCAAACTAAAGCCCTCAGGCACCTGTTTTTGTGAATAAAGTTTTACTGGAACACAACTGTGCTCACTTGTTTACTCTTTTTCTTTTTTTAAAAAGATTTTTATTTATTTATTTGATAGAGACACAGCGAGAGAGGGAATACAAGCAAGGGGGAGTGGGAGAAGGAGAAGCAGGGTTCCCACTGAGCAGGGAGCCTGATGCGGGGCTCGATCCTAGGACCCTGGGATCATGACCTGAGCCGAAGGCAGATGCTTAATGACTGAACCACCCAGGCGCCCCTGTTTACCTATTTTGTGTGACTGCTTTCTTGCTTCAGTGGTAGTGCTGAGTGTTTATTACAGAGACCATGTGGCCTGCAGAGCCTTAAATATTTACTATCCGATGCTTTCCTTGAAAAGCTTTCCTGCTTCTGGTCTAAAGTACAAGACCTAGATGAGGAGACGTTTGAAAGCATGGCAAGAGGAGCAGCAAGAGGAATGTGAGATGTGTAAGCAGGTGAAGAGAAGATATAGGTGTGACGGGGGAGCGGCCTCAAATAGTTGAAGCATGGTTATTGGGAAGAAAAATTGGACCCTTGTCTGCTTAACTTTGTAAAGCAGTATGAAAACAGGATGGAAAATATGGAACAAGGAGAGGGTTTTGAAAGTATATAGAAAGTTGGTTTAACATGGGTTGGGTTTGCTTCTGGAAATAATGAGTTTTTTGGCACCAGAGGCATTTGAAAAGAGGACAGATGTCTGCTTTACCTGTTTGCGTTGATGAGGGTCAGGTGTCTTCTGAACTCTTGTGATTCTGAGATTTTGCCTTGGAATGATTCTCAAACCCAGGCTATGGTTTTCAAGCATTTCTCCAGGGTACTAGCTTCATCTGGCCTTGCAGATTGGAGATCAGGCAAGCCACAGTGGGCCTTAACAGTGGCTTATCTACCTGGTTCAGGTGTTCAGATATATACCATTCCACCGGAAAATAAAAATATATATAATAAGCTTTAACAAATACCTAAATCTAGTTTAACATCTCTAAAAGTTTATTATTTATTTATTTTTTCATGCATGTGGAAAGTTTGAATGATTCTTTTTTCCTGTTGATTCACAACACAATTTTAAGTTTCTTTGTTTATACTAAGTGATATGTGATATCGAAAAATACTCCCGTGTGTAAGGCTAGAGCCCAGAGTGTTCTTTAGGTTTATTGTTTGCTACCTTTTGTGATCTCATTTTACATTTTCTTGCTGTACTTGAGCTAAAGGTGAAACATTTACTTGGGCAAACTAACCTTGTATTTAGCTCTGCATTCTTTTCATACTTCTGGTCTCCTGAAGTAGAAATTTAGAGGTAGAACTTCACAATTTAAAAAGAGGAGCTTTTCAAATGAAAATTCCACCAGTTAAGGGCCTTCTTTTAGATCTGAATTCAAAAGATGGAAAGCTGTTGAATGAGGCTCATTCAGCAAACATTTGAATTAAGAACATTATACTTTGTACATTGTATTCGGTATTCATGGGATGTCTTAAACAGTTGCCTTCTGACTTGGACTTCTTACAGTGTTCTTCACAGTAGACGGTGTGCTTGAAATGTATGGTTTCCCCATTTATCTGACCTGCTGGCTAGTCAAGTCGGTCTGGATGCTGGCTCCTGTAAGTGGAGATCAGGACCCTCCCCCTTGTCATTGGCAGCCTCTATTGGTTCCCTGTCCTTAGGTCCCAAGACTTAAATCCACGTAGCCCTGTCAGCTGAGGACCCCTTCGTTCTGTAGAGGTGTAGATGCAGTGACATTTGTTATGTGGAAAAGCTTTGTAACCTGTGGGAAACTGTGCAAGTGCAAGGTGATTTTAGGAAGAACATAACTCGCATTTAAGTAGTCTCCTGGCTGCGCAGCCTGTCCCTGCAGCCAGTGGAGGCACGCTGGGATCTTCACCGTTTTCCTCCCCTGGTCTAGCTCAGATCCGTTGTCCCAGTTATCCCATTTCAGGCAGAATGGGTTGGAGAAAGGGAGGCACTCAGACATGGGAGTCTGCTAAATCATTTGACTTACTAGTTAACTGTCTTTGCTAGCAGTATTTAACATACTTCTCTGCATTTACTTTTTTGTTCCATCACACTTTGGAGTCTTGAAACATTGATGAGAAAAGATTTCGTGCATATTTGGAAGCATTCAGGAAGAAGTTTTGACCTTTAATTATGATTTTTTAAAAACTTAGATAATTCAAATGCTTACTACCTCTTTTATGGACATACTAAGCGTTACTATAAAACACAAAACTTTTTTCAGACATTGGACTATTGTGATGTTTAAATGTCAGCTGAATGAGATAGGTGGTATTCCCACTCTCTGAGGTGGGAATTATCCCTTACCCATGATCTCTTCTTCCCCACACCTAGTGGAGTGCTTATGACATGCCGGGTACGCCAGTGTGTGTGTATCTGATGAATAAGTCATTGATGTGACTCTTAAAATTATATGTATGTCTGTATGTATAAATACAGATATTTGTTAAAATTTCCTTTGAATTTTTATTAAATAGCTCAATAATTAGGGAATAAACTGGATCACCACAGAACCCTAACCTGTTCTTACCTTCCTTTGGTTATTTATGCAAGCTGTTTTTCTGCTGTAAAGGGATCTGTCATCCTTTGGTGGTTAAAAAACATTTAAGAATATCTAGTACTTCCATAGCACTTACCGTGCGCAAGGTACTACTTTAAGTGTTTCACGCATATGATTAATTTACTTAATTCTTATGGCAGTCCTTTGAGGAAGAAGCTGTGCTCCTCATTTACAGGTGAACAAACTAAGGCAGAGATTAAGTAACTTTCCCAAAGTTGCACGTCTAGTAAGTGTTTTAGTGGTGGTATAAGGAGGTGGAGAAAATCTGTGTTGGAATGTATACAGTGTGCACATTTTGATCTTGCATTGTAAGTGAGGTCTTGTAAGTAGTATAAGTTTCTCTACTGAAACATTGTAACATTATAAAAGTTGAATGAATGAAGAAAAGATACCTGGCTGTACTTGACCATCTTTGTCCCATTTATATTGTTCTTCCAGTTTTGTTATTTAGATGAAGACATCATGTAAATAGACATAGTTTCTAGGTTATTTTTGTAATACTATTTTCACTCCAGAAATACTGTTCTGTTTGCTAATGTGCAAGGATAACTGAATATTTTCTTTCATTTCTCAACAGTACAGTGCTGTGGATACCAATCCACTCTCTCTGTATGTCATGCATCCATTTTGGAACACTATAGTCAAGGTAAGATGATTAATAGGCTTGTACTTATTATGTTTTAGTAAGTTTTAAATATTTTATGGAGTGTTATGGATGCAACTGTTTGTTTAATAAGAAAGATAATCTAGAAAAACTAGCTCTCCCATCCTTCTTTTCCCTTAGTCACATACCTTTTGATTTATCTCCCTGTTGGCGTATAAGCTTATACTGTAGAATTTATCATTTTTATAAAATGAATTTAAAATTTTCCCAAGTAAATATAATGTTATTATTATAAAAGTTTGTTGATTATGGAGTTATTTAAAATACAGAACATAGAAGAAAGATGCTTATTTTTATCAGCGGGCATTATGGTTTATATTTTAATATATAATAATAATATATATAACATATATATGTATGATCTTTCAAGTTTATAGCCTTTATTATGAATTAAATTTGCATCTTGTGTAGTGGCCAGAGAGATTCCTTTACTTTAACTATTTTGTAATTACTTTGAAAAAAAAAATAGGTATTTCCTACTTGGCTGGCTCCAAATTTGATAACCTTCTCTGGCTTTCTGCTGGTTGTATTCAATTTTCTACTTATGGCATACTTTGATCCTGACTTTTATGCTTCAGGTAAGATTACTACTTTACTATAAAATTTAAAATGTCTAAATGGAGAAAAATGAGATGTGGTTATTTTCTGGTTCTATTCATATGCTTGTATTTTGGGGAAGTTTTACATACTATAAGAGTATGTAAAATGTTAGGAATTGGGTGTAAAAGCTAAGTAAGTTGTATTTTCACAGTCTGTTATGGTTGTTTCCATTAAGTTCTGGAAACCAGTTTGGCTCCTTAATTTAGATATGCTGTCTAAAAAGCAATGAGGTTGTGATAAATAAAGAATAATTGGATTTATAAGAAGACAAAAATTAGGATTATGACACTTTACCTGAAAGTGAATATGAGCAGGGTCCAGCACACTTAACAGTTCCGGAAATATCCCTTCCCTTGTTCTAATTATGCAAGAGAAAATCCCCCTTTTGAAGATTATCTCTCTTTCACTCTGCTCAGCATCCGTACTTGCCTTTAATACTTTTGAGTTTCCTCTGAAAAAGGTTCTTAAACGTTTGTTGAAGTCTTCTTTCACGTCTGTTCCTGTCTTCCCATTCTCCTTCACCCTGTTTCTGCCCTAGACCACAGGACAGAATCTGGCTGTATTTGGGATAAGGGGGGGTAAGTGGGAGATAGAGCTGATTCTCATTGCTCAGCCAGTTGATGGAGTTGAGAGGAAGTGAAAGATGGAGGTAGATGAACATATCTTGCATTCTAAGTTGGAGTATATATTTTCCGATAATAATACTTATAAATGATGTGTTAAGGAGTTTTAGTGTTATAATTCATCTGTGTTGTGTGTTTAGCAGACTTGTGGACTGACCTGGAGAAACTAACAGTCACTGAAAACATTGTTTTTGTAGGAAAGTTCGGATTTTCAAAAACTTATGACTTGATATTATAGAAATTCTAAATATTGGAATTATATATTTGCTTAACTATCAATTCAAATTTTAAGCTATGTCTTCTATACATGTAATAAAATGGCAACTTTTTGAAGATCATAAAGTATGACATAATTAATAAGATTAAATTTTATTAAGCATGGTTTGGATATTAAACATGACTGTCTAAATGGACTGTCTAAATTCTAAAAATTTGTATTTTAATCTTCAGAACAGCCTCAAAAGTTTATTTTGTAACTGGAAATATTTTTTCCCAATATTCTAACATTATTTGCTTACTTATTAAGAGAGCTAAAAATACGTAAATATTATGTATATTTCCCCAAATCATAGAACCTAGAGGACCAAATAAACCATCTAGTCCTGGTATATTTGGTAAATAGACAGGAAGAGTTAAATGGTATATTCATAGTCAAACTGCCGGTTGAGTACAGAGCCGGGACTAGAGCCCAGACCTCCTGATTCTCAGTTGTTCTGTCTTAGAGGGCAGTCGTGAGGTTCAGACATTTCAGAATGATTCTGATGCCAGATCATCCAGTGAAGGTGACCCATCTATACCCAAATGAAAAGGTCTTTTGTTTGGCTAGTTAATAATGTAATGAAAAAAATACAGATTGAAGGCTCAATATGTTTGTAGGATAATTGCAAACAACAAGGATCAGATTAAACACAGGCATCTTTTAAGTTCTAAAAATATTAATTTTTATTCTCAGCACATAAGTAGTTTTCAAGTAAAGATGGACAGTTTTGAATTAAGATTAAAGTTCAGTCCTCTTGTTAATAAGGGTTGGGGAGATACTCCTTTGGTTTTGTCAGTTTAGTGATGTATTTTAATATCTACCCAATTCTGCATTAAAAATATATTACAAGGTACTTTAACTTCTATTTAAGAAGTAGAAATATTTCTCATTGGCAGTACATGGTGTGGTGGAACGTGTGTACTTTGTGTTAAAAGCCGTGTTGCTTTCCTTTGCAGCACCAGGTTACAAGCACGTGCCCGACTGGGTGTGGATTGTAGTGGGCGTCCTCAACTTCATAGCCTACACTCTCGGTAAGAAATCGGCAAATGCTCATAAACTCAATGGCTGGTGAATCTGTCAGCAGGGAGAATCTGCCACCAGCCACTAAGTTAACATTTTCTCCTATGCTTAATTCATTTTATTAATTAATTAATTAATATTAATTTCCTGTTCAATATAAACATATATTTTTGAGTTTCTGTGTGGAAAATATTGTCACTCGTTGCTAGGGAATGCAGAGAATAAGGTAGGAGTTGGCACACTACCCCTTACAGTGCAGCTCTGGCCTGTCGCCTGATTTTATAAGTAAAGTTTTGCTGGAACACAGCTCTGTGTATTCCTTTACGTGTTGTCTGTGCCTGCTTTCTGCAACAAAGACAAAGCTGAGTTGTTGCAACAGAGGCTTCTGATGACCTACAGTGCCTCAACTATTTACTGTCTGGTTCTTCACATAAAATATTTACCCACAGCTGGAATAAGACATCATTTTTGCCTTACGTTTGGGAAGCAGTACTGACATATCAAATAACTGTGGAATACTGAGAGCTGCCCTAATAGAGCAAAGCGGGAAAGCAAAAATAAGTGGGAGAATAAGAAAGTCATCAATTCTTATTTGGTGGAGGGGGTGGTCAGGGTAGTCTGCTGGGTTAGGCCGTACTATCTTTTTGGCCAAGAATGCTTTTTATTGGGATTATCTGCATGGCTTGTCATGCCTGCTCCTGTTCCCCTTCCCTGTTTTGTTTTTCTCCGTAGTACTTAATGCCATGTGACATGCTTGTCTGTCTGCCCTAAAATGTACGTAGCTTTGAGGGTTACCCAGTGTTTAGAGTAGTGCCTAACATGTAGTGGGCACCTAGTATATAGTTTTTTTTTGGTTTGTTTTTAAAGATTTTATAGAGAGAGCGAGTGAGCACAGGCAGACAGAGAGGCAGGCAGAGGCAAAGGGAGAAGCAGGCTCCCTGCCAAGCAAGGAGCCAGATGTGGGACTTGATCCCAGAACCCTGGGATCATGACCTGAGCCGAAGGCACCCCAGGTGCCTGGCGCCACCCAGGCGCCCCAGTATATAGTTTTTGAATGAATATAAAATACCAGACCCTGACTTCCAATTTGCTGAGATCTCTTCAGGTAAAAATGACTTGCACTCATAAAGCCAGTATAATTTGGTGCATGATTAAATGGTGACATTGCAGGTGACCAGAGCTGCAAGAGTTTGGGGAAGGAGAGAGTGAAGTCCAGAACAATTAGGGGAAAGCTTAGTGAAAAACAACATTTTTAGGTGGAAGCTTTTGTACATTTGTTCTTAAAGATGAGCACGTTTAAGAATTCTATAGGGTTTGGTTGCCAAGGATAGAGAGAAATAGGGAAAAAGGCGGGACTGGCCTATGGCTCTGGCTTTTAACAGCATATCTTAAGAACTTTTTGTAGAGGGGGCGCCTGGGTGGCTCAGTGGGTTAAAGCCTCTGCCTTCCGCTCAGGTCATGATCCCAGGGTCCTGGGATCGAGCCCACATCGGGCTTTCTGCTCAGCAGGGAGCCTGCTTACCTGCGCCCCTCTCTCTCTGTCTGTCTCTCTGCCTACTTGTGATCTCTGTCTGTCAAATAAATAAATAAAATCTTAAAAAAAAAAGAGCTTTTTGTAGATAATACTCTACCACCTACCTGTTCATGTCCAGGATTTTGGCAAAAATCCTGACCAAACATGAACTATTTATTGCAAAACTGCCTTGAACTAATGTGAGGCAATGTATACACTTTATTCTACTAGTGTGACTATCCTTGCCTTTTGTTGCAGAAATATTAATGTCTTTGATTACAGGGTGCTGTTTTAGCTCCTCCTAAGTTGTTCCTTCCCATAATATATGGTAAATGCCCTGAAATACTTTAAAAAAAGTATTTTTTTTCTGAAACATATCCAGACTTGTAGAGCTGTATTGGGTTCAGTGAGAAGATGTACAAAACCTAATTAGTATGCAGTCCATGAATTTCAGTGTTTGTAATAACTGCCCAGGAGCTGCACCACAAACAGGAATTTAAGCCAGCGAATAACGAGAAAAGACTTTGTGGAAATAGTTAAGCTACTTAAGGGCAGAAAAGTTCCCAACACTGTAAATAGAGATCTGCAGTGTTTGGGCAGGAATCTGGGATTTGTCCTTTTTCTTATTCCTTCAGCAGTATTTTTTAAGGTTTTCTTTGCCACCAGCTGAGGTAGGCACTGGGGATAGTACTGTAGTAAGATAAACACAGTAATCATAGGAATTTTTAATTCCTTAAATCTGAATCTTTGCAATTAGCCCAATACTTTACAAAATGCTTTCTTTTGAGGAAAACTTTTTATGGTTCACCTGCTGCTGCTTTTTTTTTTTTTCTTAATAATGTCTCCCCTACTAGATGGACAGTTCCTGGAGATCACAGGAATGGAATCTTCTTCATCGGGGTGCTTGGATCTGCACAAGCGTGCAGAGCTATGTGTCAGACTCTTCTTTTTAACTAGGCTTTCTCATTCTCCCTCCTTCTCTCCTTACACGCCCCAGCCCCCCGGCTCCTCTGTTTCTGCCCCTTAATGTGAAGGTGTTCCGCTGTGCTTTATCCTTCATTTTCTCTTTCTGCTCATTCCTTGGCAGTCCTGATCCTTCCCACTGTGGAGATGACTCCTGTGTGTCTAGCAAGGAGACTTGTCCCTTTTCTGTACTTGTCTTCTGAATTGCTAGTGAGTGCCTTAGGTGGAGTTGCTTGATATTACCATGTGCATAATTCTGCCAACACTTCAGTTTTAGCATTTAAAATTGTACTCAGCCTCTTTAACACCAGTCATGCTCCTTCTTCGGACTTCTTTATTTCCTACCCCTCTCTTGGTTAGCCAGATGGGAAATTTTGGAGAGTATCTTTCAGTCCTTCAGCCTTACGGATCACCTTTTACTGCATTGCCATTTTTATTTTCTTAATATCTCGCCTGCCTCCAGCCTTTCATTCCCACTGGATCCCATGTCAGTGTGGGCCTGCGGATTAGTGTGCTCGCTCCAGCCCGTCATTCCTGCCGATGACAGCAGCGTCTTTACAAAGCTCATTGCGGCTTTCACCCTTTAACTTCCCTGTTCACATCCTTTTAGTAGCTCCTTGTCCTCCCTGAAACTACAGAACTTGCTCCAGCCTCCCTACTGCCTGTTGCACAGACTGGTTTCTTTAGTCAACCTGAACTACTCGGCATTTTCTGAATACTCATGTGCTTTTCCGTCTTGGTGTTTTTGCTGCCAGCACTCTCTCCTCCTGAAACCTCATACTCTTATTTACTGAAATCCAACTCATTCTTTGTGTCTCCACTCAGGTTTCATCCGGTCTGGAAGGCCGTTCTTGATTATCTTAGCCTGAAGGGTACTTGTCCCTTTTCTGTATTCTCTTGTGGTTTGGGATGTACTGTATCTTTAATTACCATATTTTGTTTTCCTTTCTCAGTTGTAGACTGAGGGCACAGGCTTAGTTTATTCTGAGATTATTCTCGTAATCTTCACAGCGTCAAGAATAGTGCATTGAATGGTTTTAATACATTCTTATATTTCCTGAATGCCTTCTACGTGCAAAGCCTTTTCTGAAAGCACTTAAAATTGTGGAAGTGGGGGGTGCCTGGGTGGCTCAGTGGGGTGGGCCCCTGCCTTTGACTCCTGGGATCAAGCCCTGTATCAGGCTCTCTGCTCAGCAGGGAGCCTGCTTCCCTCTCTCTCTCTCTGCCTGCCTCTCTGCCTACTTGTGATCTCTCTCTCTCTCTGTCAAATAAAAAATAAATTGTGGAAGTGTACATTTGTGACAAAATGACTAATTTCAAACAAGGTGAAATAGGGGTTGGGACTGAACACAGGGTGTTTTAGAGCAAGGAGTGGTTAGATAAGTTGTAATGAGTAACTATGGAATATTCTCTGGAGGGTTGAAAATTTGTGACTAGTGGAACAACTCAGTTATTAGGCTCATTTGGAAGAATTCAGAGTCCAACTATGATGCGTTGTCCTCAGATCTAAAATTGACACCATTTAGTGTGATGTAATGTATTTTAATTTCAGTTACTTATTTATTTAAAAAAGATTTTATTTATTTATTTGACATATAGAGATCACAGGTAGGCAGAGAGGCAGGCAGAGAGAGCGAGAGGGGAGGAAGCAGGCTCCCTGCTGAGCAGAGAGACCCATGTGGGGCTCAATCCCAGAACCCTGGGGATCATGACCTGAGCTGAAGGCAGAGTCTTAAACCCACTGAGCCACCCAGGCGCTCTTCAGTTATTTATTTTTTAAGATTCTATTTATTCATTTGACAGGGAGAGAGAGAACTAGACTCCGCATTGAGCAGGAAGCCTAATGTGGGACTTGATCCCAAGACCCCCAGATCATGACCTGAGCTGAAGACAGATGTTTAACCTACTTAGCCACCCAGGCACCCCGAATTTAAATTTTAGATTATACGCTGAGAAATTAACAGATTTTATTTCTGAAATCTTTGAATTGTAGGAATTAAAGCCTGGATTTTTATAAAATGTATCGGCTGGTAGCTATTCTTTAGTTAATTAACATCCCTATGATAGTGCTGATCTGTTTTGTTTTGTGTTTCTCCAGTTTATTAAAGACGACTTTCTACATACTGGTACAGATGTTGACCTTTTCCCATGGCAATGTGTTTCTGTTGCAGATGGTGTGGATGGAAAGCAAGCCCGGAGAACCAATTCCAGCACCCCTCTAGGGGAGCTTTTTGACCATGGCTTGGATAGTTGGTCATGTGTTTACTTTGTTGTGACTGTATATTCCATATTTGGACGAGGACCATCTGGTGTCAGTGTTTTTGTTCTTTATCTCCTGCTATGGGTAGTTTTGTTTTCTTTCATCCTGTCCCACTGGGAAAAATATAACACAGGGATTCTTTTCCTGCCGTGGGGATATGACATTAGCCAAGTGGTAAGTACGCGTTCTGCCTTAAATTTTCAACATTGCCATGAATTTTGGGGGCAAGCTTTTGTCATTCCTTCTTTATAGCCCTTATGCTTTTTTGGCTAGAACTGACTTGGTGCTTTTTAAAAATTTCCTTTTTGTCTTGTGTTATTTCTTGCTTATTTGTGAGCAGTTTCAAGTGGAATAGCATAGTGAGCCCTTATATACCTGTTACTTAGCTTCAGCAGCTGCATGGCCAGTCCAGTTTCGTGTATCGCCTTCCTCCCAGTTAGTTTAAAGAAAATTCCTGGTAGTATGTGATAAGTATTTTACTATATCTATCTCTAATAGTAAGAGTACTCTTTAAGCAACCATAGTCACAATGTCATTATTACTAAAAAATGGTTAGCTTCTTTATGTTAATAAATATTCCTTTGAACTGTTGATTTTTGTAAATAAAGATATGCACATGTAATTGTTGCTTTTTTTGCCTTTACTGCCCATGTTTCAATGAGTAGAGATACTTGTTTTCTCTTACTTAATAGGCTTGCTGTTAACTCTCCCTGCCTTTGAATACCAGCTTTTTATGTTGCCATTTTGCCCATTTGCACCTAAGGCCCCAGTAGAGCATCAGACTTCGGAGTGTGTGTGAAGAAAGTGATTGGGTAGGCAAATTGGATCATCCTGTGCCTTAACCAAATCCTGACAGGCCTTACAGTGTTTTAAATTATGGCCAGTTGCTTGCCTTGTTTAGAAGTTAGTTATTTTATGGCATTGTTTGCTGAGAAAAAGACATTTTTAAAGGCAAGAAGACTTGCCACAGTATCGAATTTAAGTGTACTTCTTGCTTTTACTAAAGCTATTTACTAGACTCAGGCTGCATACAGCATTATTGGCTCCCTGATCTTTCCAGCTGTTAATGCCTCTATATGCTTTTGTCTGCATTTTCCTTCCAGACTATATCTTTTGTCTACATAGTGACTGCGATTGTGGGAGTTGAGGCCTGGTATGAACCTTTCCTGTTTAATTTCTTATATAGAGACCTATTCACTGCAATGATTATTGGTAAGAAGCTCCATGTTGAAGCCTATTTTAACATGACTTTATTATTGAAGCCAGTGTTTGATTATCACAAGCCATACCACCTTTCCCTCTCTCCCACACCCTCCAGCAAGCAGAACGACCCTGCAGTCCTGGTTTGAACCAAACCAGTAAGGAAAACGAGGTTTCTGTGTTTTGGTCTATTTCTTGTCAGAAGGAAATAAATACCAAAATCACATAAACCTTGTAAACTATTTAAACTAGTCTAGACTGTTCCTTAGGATCCAAATTTAGTATAGATCCACATTGGTGTAGATTTCATGCCTATCTCAAAATTGAAGATCACTAGTTTGTAGGAAGTAGAATAGATGAAAGGTAGCGACTACTTCATAATACATCCACTCCAAAAGTTGAGGCTTTGTTCCTCTCAGATACTCTCCTTCTTTTGCCACTGGCTGTTAGGTAAAAGTTTCTGATCATGATAATGTTTCCCTTTTGATTTTAGTGAGAGTGGGTATCTACAGCAGGCAGAGTGTTTCCTATGCAAAGAGGCAAGGAGGAAGTTATTTGGGGCTGTGATTTTGGGGCACTAGGAGTGGCATTAGGACCTCTGAAGGAGTAAAATAGCAAACTCTTGGCGATTGCTCTGTTCCCTTGTCTAAAAAATAATCCGCTCTCTCACTACCAGTGAAGCTTGGTAATAGAATGGGCATTGGGTAGGGTTTAGAAACAGCTGAGAATGCGGTGCATTAGGCCCTGGCTTTTAGGCAGTGGTTTGGGCCTTTTTCTGTGGCCCTAAACTACAGATATTTTAGAAACCCACTGTTCTCCAAATCCAAATATTCATTCTTGGGTTTCTGTATGAACTGAATCCTCTGCCTTGAAAAGGCTAGCTATTTTTCACTCCCCGCCACATAGCGAATTGTTTTAAGTGACTAGACCTATGGCAATATTGCTGCATTTTATGTTTAAATGTCAGATTTAACAATAAGATGGAATCCTCTGGTATGTGAGATACATTTTTGAATGTTAAGTGGGTACTTTTAAGAGGCATATAACTTTCTTTGTAGTTTATAAGTTTATCTGAATTCTTCTCTCTGAAATAAAGCAAAAGCCCACGTTTCTTTACAAATAAATAAAGCCGCTTTCCCAGTACAGGGGTACCTCATTTTATTGCACTCACCTCATTGTGCATTGCAGGTACTGTGTTTTTTACAAATCAAAGGTTTGTAGCATCCTTATAGCTAGCCTGTTAGCGCCGTTTTTCCAACAGCATTTGCTCACTTCATGTCTCCCTCAGTCATATTTTGGTAATTCTTGCAATATTTCAGACTTTTACATTATTATATTTGGTATGGTGATCTGTGATCAGAGATCTTTGATGTTACTATTAGAATTGTTTTGGGGCCCCACAAACCACACCCATATAAGATAGCGACTTAATTAAGAAATGCTGGGTGTGTCTGACTGCTCTACCTACCCTGCTCTCCCTCTTTTTTCTCTCCCTGTCCTCAGGCCTCCCTACTTACTGAGACACACTATTGAAATTAGGCCAGTTAGTGATCCTGTGGTGGCCTCTAAGCATTCAAGTGAAAGGAAGAGTCACACATCTCTCACTTTAAATCACAAATTAGAAATGATTCAGCTTAGTGAGGAAAAAGCCAAGATAGGCCCAAAGCCAGCACCTCCCCATCCCGCCACCAACCAATTAGCTAAGTGTGTAAATGCAAAGGAAAAGTTCCTGAAGGAAATGAAAGGTGCTACTCACTGAATAAATGAGTGGTAAGAAAGCAGAACAGCCTTTTTGCTGATACAGAGCAAGTTTTAGTGGTCTGGATAGAAGATCAAACCAGCCACAACATTCCCTTAAGCCAAAGCCTAATTCAGAGCAAGGCCCTAGCTCTCTTCAATTCTTTGAAGGCTGAGAGAGGTAAAGAAGCTGCAGAAGAAAAGTTTGAAGCTAGCAGTGGTTGGTTCATGAAGTTTAAGGAAAGAAGGCTTACCTGTATCATGAAAGTGCAAGGTGGAGCCTCAAGTGCTGACGTAGAAGTTGCAGCAAATTATCTGGAAGGTGATTAAGGAAGGGGCTACACAAGCAACAGGTGTTCCGTCTAGATGTGACCACTTTAATACTGGAAGGAAATTACATCTAGGACTTCGTAGCTAGAGTGGAGAAGTCAATGCCTGGCTTCAAAGGACAGGCTGACTCTCTTTTTCGGGGCTAATGCAGCTGCTGACTTGAAGGTGAAGCCAGCGCTCATTGACTATTCCGAAAGTACTAGGGCCCTTAAGAATTTGTTAAATCTACTCTGCCTGTCTTCTCTACATGGAACAACAAAGCCTGGATGGTAGCACATCTGTTTACAACACGGTTTACTGAATATTTTAAGCCCATTCTTGAGATCTGCTCAGAAAAAGATTCCTTTCAATATATTTCTTCTCATTGACAAGCACCTGGTCACCCAAAGCTCTGATGATGATACACAGTGAGATTAATGTCATTTCCTTGCTTGTTAACATAGCATCCATTCTGCCAGAGATTGAAGAGTAATTTTGACTTTCACGTCTTATGATTGAAGGAATAGATACCTTTCTGTAAGGCTGTAGCTGCCATAGAAAGTGTTCCTCTGATGGATCTGGGCAAAGTAAATTGGAAACCTTTTGGAAAGGAGTCACCATTCTAGGTGCCACTATTCGTGGGGAGAAGTCAAAATAATCAACATCTACAGGAATTTGGGAGAAGTGATTTCTGACATTGGATGACATTGAGGGGTTTAAGATGTCAGTGGAGGAAGTAAGTAGCTGTGGTGGAAATAATAAGAGAATTAGAAGTGGAGCCTTGAAGATATGACTGAGTTGCTGCCATCTCATGATGTAACAGATGAGGAGTTACTTCTCACAGACCAAAAAAGAAAGTGGTTTTCTTGAAATAGAATCCATTGTTGAAGATGCTGTGAAGATTGTTGGGATGACAAAAGATTTCGAATATTACATCAGCTGAGTTGAATAAAGCAGTGGCAGGGTTTGAGAGGATTGGCTCCTATTTTGAAAGGAGTTCTGTGGATGAAATGCCATCAACCAGCATCGCAGACTCGAGAGAGATTGTGAAAGGAAGAGTCAATGTGGGAAGCTTCATTGTTTGCTATCGTAAGAGCTTGCCACAGCCATCCCCACCTATAGCGGCCATCAACCTCAAGTCAGGACCCTCCACCAGCAAAAAGATTACGACTAGCTGAAAGATGATGGTTAGAATTTTTTAGTAATGAGGTATTTTTTTAGCTCAGGCATGTACATTTTTTTAATACATAATGCTGTTTTACTCAATAGGCTACATTATAGTAGAAACATAACTTTTATGAACTGGGATACCAAAAAATTGATGTGACTTGCTTTATTGTGACATTCACTTCATTGTGATGGTCTGGAATAAAACCCGCAATCTCACTGAGGTATGCCTGTACTTTTTATGGAAAGTACATTAGGTGCTATTTAGAGGAGAAATAGAAGATACAGTATGTCTCTTTGGCTACCTATATATAGCCCGGCTTCCTCTATGCCTGCTGTATTTAAGATAAAGCTATTTTAAGATATTTTAAGCTAAAAATACTCTTGGTAGCAAATCTTTTGCAAGTTTCTGACAGCCTATTTTCAACACCTCAGAGCTATAGTGATTCTGGGTTAATTAATCCAGCTCTGGCTCCCCTACCAGTACTTCCTAACTTGACACAGTGTCAGTTGCTAAAAATTTCTGAGGATGTCAGCTTGTCTTCCTTTCTCTCTGGGCTCTTCTAACTTGGGTAACTGTCATAGTTGGGCTTGGAAGTGGCAGAGTAATTCATCTTTTCAAATGAGATTTCTGTTTGGTGGATTCTAGTCTTTTCATCTGTTTTTAGCAAAATGTCTTTAGGAGTCGTTTTGAGGGAATACGTTTCTGTCTTTGATCCTTAAGCTCATAGCTACATTGACCACCTTCCCACCCCAAGCCAAGTACAGTCAGCGGGAGTCTGGAGTGGTCAGACTAGGGCTGATTTGTTGAGTGACGGTGAAATACCCAAATGATGTAGCCAGAAACTTGCCACGGGTGTTAATTTGGATTGTGACAGAGAAAAAAAAATCAGGAATTTACATCTCTATAATTTGTAGAATCAGAGAATTTTAAAAATGCAAGGTACATTAGGAAGTCATTTAACCCATCTGTATTGTACAACTGTGGAATCTGAAGCTCAGAGAGATCATCTGATTTGCCCAAGAGTACATCACTAGATTTTGGAGTCGTATGTAGGAAGCTTATAGTTAAAGCTATAAGAGAGGATTCCCAGGGGGAGATTAGAAGCACAGTTGATTGCCGAGTTAGGAATATGCCAGGAGGCAGAGTTGCCAATAAAGGACAGCACATGTAATGGTTGGATAACTAACAGCGCTGGGAGAATGGATCGCAAAGGCCAAGGCGGGAAAGAATTGCAGTTAGTGGAGCGTCAACAGAGTCCTTTACTTAGAAGTCAGGAGTGAAGAAAGAATATTGAATTTGATCATTAGGAGAACTTGGTAAATTCCAGAGTACAGTTTTCTGCAGAGGGAAGGCAGAATGAATGAGACCTGAGGAAGGGCACAGGAAGGTCTGGTGAGTGATAGGGGAGAGTAAGAGAAGAAATAGATAGCGAGGGCAGCAGAAGCAAGGGGAGGGCTTCTTGGGAAGGCTGTCCTTGGTTTCGGGTTTGAGGGGAAAGAACCAGTGTATGCTTAGGGGTGGGTGGAGAAATTCAGAATGCTAGGGAGATAAAAATAAGTGGAAATGGGAAACCACAGAATCCATGAATCAGCCCCTCTTTCAGTAACTCACACTTATGCAATTTACTGCACACCAGGTACTGTTCCAGGTATCTTTATGTATAACAACTCATTTAATTCTCAAAACTGTACGGGGTCAGTACTATTATGTCTATTTTATAAAAGAAGAAATTGAGGCACTGAAACGTTAATCTGCCTGAAATCTCATAACTTGCAGACACAATCGAGGTTCAAGCCCCATCTGGCCCCTGACCTCTGCTCTGAATCAGCGAGCTATACTGCTGCTCTTCTGCTTATAAATGTTCAGAAGTGTGTTTAATTTCAATACGAAAGTCAACTTGAACCTGCGAATTATTGGGTCTAAAAGCATTAAATATTGTATGTATTTGAAATTTCTAAAAAATCACTCGAATAATAATAACAATAGTTTAAATATTTTTCCTTTTAGGCTGTGCATTATGTGTGACTCTTCCAATGAGTTTATTAAACTTCTTCAGGTAAGTATTTCTTAATTGGGCAAGAAATGTGAAAATTGTTACTTAGATGAATTTTAGGATCTGTTTTACTTTTGGGATCTGGGCATTTTGGAAAGGTTCTGAAACCTATGTTTTGAATCTGGAATGAGGTCAGGGTCATGTAGGGTCTACAGTGGCAGCTGAGAACTCAGTTCAAGCACAGCACAGAACTACTGGTGCTTTTGTTACAGCTTTTGGCTCACCAGACAGTCTTCCATTTGTCATTTTTTTGTGGAGTGAATTGGGAAGGTGAGTGTTCTTGTTGAATATTGAGAGGTTTATGTTCTTTTTAGAAATTGATTATAAGTTTTTATAAGTTGATTCTGTGTAAGTTTAGTCAGCATGATCATAAAATTTCTGAACTTGTGTAGTTTAGGACCTAACCCTTGATCTCTGCTGATTTCCAGGTAGCATTATATGAAAGTTCTTGCCAGAGAAGTGGGGCAAGGGTTAGGTAGGAGTTTCCTGGGTGGTGTTTTTTTTTCTTTGGTCTGCACTTCTCCACCTTTGCTTAGCCACACGGAAATTACATAGGGAACCTGAATGCATTTTGCTGTTTCCCTCCTTGGTAATTTTGCTCCCACTTCCCTCTAGTACTGTTCCTCTGCTTGAAACCCTTCCCACTTCATCCTTCAGCCCTCAGATCTATCCTGCAGAATCCTATCTGTGTCCAGCCAAGCTCTATGAATCTTCCCTATTTATGGCAGCTGGCAGGCATTCACAGAAACCGTAAAATTCAAGGCTCTGAAGGCCTTAGAGTTGGAGACATTTTCTCCTCATCTTCTAAGGATGCGGTCCTGATTGGGCGGGATCTCATCCAAGATCGTGTAGATCGTGTAATCAGGAGCAGAAGCCAGACTAGAATCTGGGCTCTGTTCAGATGAGCAGACCTGTCTCGGAGTGTGTGCTGGAGATACCGAGACAGGCTATGGGCAATCTCAGTGCAGTCTTCCCCTGGTGGGTTCTCTGTTACTTTGTATCGTAGCTGCGCTCCGAGGTACTTCCTTGTGATGCTGTGTGCATTTTATTTCTCCTGGTGGACTGTAAATCTCACAAAACAAAGATCAAGTTCTGTGCATCTTTACATTCCAGGGGACTAGGGCTCAGAAGACTTACATGCTAGTCCTGGCCCTGCCACTTGGTAGCAAGTTAAGTAAATTTAAATTCTCACATCGTCACTTAACTTGTCTGCAAAATGGGTTTAGTAAAGTTGGTTCTATTTGTGCTATGGGAGTATTATGAGTGTAAGTGAGTAAGTGTGAAAGTACTTTGAAAACTACAAAATTAAAAAAAAAGAAAGCTATAAAATTTACAAATGCAGTGTAAGTTTTATATGTAATAATGTTCTTTGTATTACCTGATTTCTTTTTTTCAGAAGCTATAAAAATAACACCTTGAAATACAATTCAGTCTATGAAGCTATGGTTCCCTTTTTTTCTCCATGTTTGCTCTTCATTTTGTCTACAGCATGGATCCTTCAGTCGCCTTCAGATATTTTAGAGTTGCATCCAAGAGTATTCTACTTTATGGTTGGAACAGCCTTTGCCAACATCACAGTAAGATTTTTTTTCTCCTTTTTTAATTAAAAAAATTTTTTTTAAAGATTTTATTTATTTATTTGACAGACAGAGATCACAAGCAGGCAGAGAGGCAGGCAGAGAGAGAGGGGAGGAAGCAGGCTCCCTTCGGAGCAGAGAGCCCGATGCGGGGCTCGATCCCTGGACCCTGGGATCATGACCTGAGCCAAAGGCAGAGGCTTTAACCCACTGAGCCACCCAGGCGCCCCGGGAGAAATTTCTTTTATCCAAACTGTTACCTAGGCAGAATCCCTTCTCTAGCAGCCTTGCTAAATTATTCTTCCCGACTCTTCTAACACACACTCTGAGGGTCCGTGGGTTTGGAGGTGTGGGCAGATGAGCAATTGAGAAATACTGATTTTAATAATGTCGTGGAACTCTGTTGGCTCAAGTAATCGAATGCTTTTTAAATGTTGGAGTGACTAATTTTGGAAGTGTGTTGCTAATCAAATTTTCATTCTTTTTTTTTTTTTTCTCCTAACTTCAAGTGTCAGCTGATTGTTTGTCAAATGAGTAGCACCCGGTGCCCATCTTTGAATTGGTTCCTGGTTCCTCTTTTCTTGGTTGTCCTGGTGGTAAACTTAGGAATAGCCTCTTACGTCGAGAGCATTCTCTTATATACTTTAACAGCTGTTTTCACTCTGGCCCACATCCATTATGGAGTACGAGTGGTGAGTAATCTAAGGCAGAAGGGGTTCCATTTGGTTCTTGTAAGTACTAGGAAAGGAGGTGAGGGGAAAATTTCAAAAGAAAGTTGCTTATTAAAGTAGCTGGAAGAATTTGGCTATTCTCTATACATTTTAAATAATATCCAGGTGCATAATTTCAGATATCATTTCTCTGATGAATATGTCACAGTAACTTCAAATAATTTAAAAGCTGGATAATTATTATGAGGAATTAGTTGTTTTTAAGTAGAAATGTAAATTGTTTTCTTGGTGAATGGAATTGTAAACTCTCACGTACTTTTAATTCTATGAGGACCAAATAATCCCGTTTGTTGATGATTTATTTCTATACTTGCTTCATTAGCATTAGGGACATTTTTACCAGGGGGAAATATTAGGAGAGAGTGGATTTAAGGAGGATTTTGCATACCTTAATATTCTCTTCTAAAGCAAGAGAATAGTTTCAGGGCAAATGGACTAAGATAGATAAAGTGAAAATGAGAACCATGCAAGTTTATTTTCTTTCCTCACACTTTAACAGTCTTTTCTAATTAGTTTATGTATTTTAGCATGGTCTTATAAATACAGTTTTTATTGTTGTACAATATTCCATCAAGGAGAGTACTTAATAATTACCCAGTGTACTTAGTTATGATCCAGTTATTTTAACCATTTATGTTGTTTCCAGTTTTTCATCTTTATAAATTAAAGTTAGAGTGAACAATCTGGAATATATTTTTCTTTGTTTTCCAACAGTAGTTTCAGAACAATGAAAAATGTAAAAAGGTATTCATATTATTATTCATATTTTTATGACTCTTAAAATGCTCCTATTTGGTATACTTGTCTTAAAAGGAACCCTGCTCAGACTCAGTTTGAGAAACAAAATGTTTTCTATACCGTTGAACATATTTTTAAGATGGGGGCACCTGTCATGCTTGGTAACTACTTTGTGCTGTGCATATGTTGCTAAACTTAGGTTTCTTCTCTTAGTGTTCTCCCCAAAGTAGCCTACATTTGTTGGGATAAAATAGATGAACAAAAAAAATCCATGATAACTAGGGATTATGACATGAAGACATAATTGTTTTTATTTGCACATATTAACATAAATGTTTCACTTTGTATTAGCACTTTTATCTTCTATTTCATCAGTCATGTATGAAATAGAATGTTGTTGTAAATGTCTTTTATAATTGTGTTTATTTATTATAACTCCTCAGAAGCATATCTTTAGGCAACTGTACATAAACCAAGCCAAAACATTTTTTTCTTTAAATTACAGAAGTAGTACATTTTCACTGTTAAAAACCTGGAAAAGAAATACAAGTTATTGAAAAAAAAAAATTCCAGGAACCTCTTTTTTTTTTTTTTAAAGATTTTATTTATTTATTTGACAGGCAGAGATTATAAGTAGGCAGAGAGGCAGGCAGAGGGAGAGAGGAGGAAGCAGGCTCCCCACTGAGCAGAGAGCCCGATGTGGGGCTCGATCCCAGGACCCTGGGATCATGACCTGAGCTGAAGGCAGAGGCTTTAACCCACTGAGCCACCCAGGCGCCCCCAGGAACATCTTTTTTGTCCGTCTTTGTGCTCTTGCCACTTCTGCAACTTCTAACCAGAAGGTGAAACAGCAATACAAAAAGCATTCACTTTTGAACTATTAACATATAGATAATAACAATAGAGCTAGAAAGTATCAAATAAATGATATTTGGTAACTGACACATAATCAGGGTCTTGCCTACCCACCAGGAATACCTTAACCAGCATGGCCTAAATCTCATAAAATGTACAGATCTACTTCTATACAGTTTCTTCAGGATTAGGAATGATTACCTAGAAATGCTATAAGCAGTTGAGTCAAACTATGTATGTAAATATTTGATCTACTAGATCTTATAAGTCAGCTAACCCTATAATTTTTCAGCAGATTTGGGTGTGAATCTGTGTGGTCCAGAGGGCTCTGGAAAGACTACATGTTGGAGTTAGGTTTAAGTCCTAACCCTCCCAGGGATAGTTCTGGAATTCGACAGAATTCTGTAGCCTTCTAGCTCTATAGCTATCCTAGAAAAGCCTTTTCTTTACTTCTGCTGAGTTTTGCCACATCAGTAAATTGTTATCTCCAGAGGGTGAATTCTGTGTCCTTTGAAAAATTTATTAGGAATGTATTTGTCACTACCTCATGTTCTGGTTTTCTGCAGGTAAAGCAGCTGAGCAGCCATTTTCAGATTTATCCTTTCTCATTGAGGAAACCAAACTCAGATTGACTAGGAATGGAGGAAAAGAACATTGGCCTGTAATCTACAGAAAAAAGTACTGTAAATAAGATGCTTGTAAATATTTCATCCATCACCATTGAACTAAAAATGACCTGCTTAACAGACCTGGGAACTCAAGTTTGTAGAGTACTTGGACAGCAGGAGGGATACAAATGATCTGAACTTATGGAATTTTGGACCTGCTAACTCCCAACTTATTTTATTTTTTATAAAACCATGTGGCATTTTGGTTGAGCATAATGTACTTTAGATAAGCAAAATGTTTCTAGTGAGTTTAGCTTCATGAGTCTATGGTATTTTGGTTCATACAGAGTTAAGGATGCTTTGCTTTTATTTTTAAAGTCCCCAAATTGGTTTAGGAACACTGATAACATTAAGAAAATGGCAAAATGTTTTCATATTTGGTACTACTTTAGTAGTAGGTCTTTAGCGGTGGAAGTTATCAATAGCCCAGATCTAAAATAGGGAAAAGGTAAGAGCAAGTCACCTTTAGCAAGAGATGCCAAATGATCACAGAACTATGATGTACAGTTGCCAAATACTGGTTTCTCTTTCCCATGGAAATGCCTTTTTTCCTCATGCGCTGAGAGAGCTGGTATATATATATTTAGATTCTCTAGTGTTCTGGCTCTCTTTGTTTGGGAGAGATCTTGATAAATGACTTAATTTTCTTTTAAAGAAAAATGTTCGATTGACTTAGCAGAGAGTAGATCATAATTGTAGCTTACCCATTGACATGGTTCATCGTTTAAATGTGGCATTTCCCCCCTCAGCTGCAAGTTGCTGAGACTGGGTGCCCGAGAACTATGTTTATATGAATGCATGTGACAGCCCCAGTCTTACGGTAATTACTTGTAGGGAACACAGGTAAACTTCCTTATAAGAGAAATTTACTTCGGACTTAGAAATCTCATGAGCCTCACTATGAATTCCTGCTATGAACCGTCCTACAAAATTAGTTTTCTGATTCGGTTTGCCCTGCCTTCCTTCCTACCCTCCTTCCTTCTGTCCTTCCATCTCTTTTTTATGGAGGTGAGAGTGCCGTGTTTTTTATTTCATAAGGTTAAAGAAGTAGAAATTCTTCCCTTCTTGACTTGTCCGCTTCCCCGTTTGAAGAAAGTTTTTGATATATATGCCTTACTGAGTACCTACTGTCTTTAATGTGACCTGGAATAATTTTTGAAGTTTACTGACAAACATAAAAATCCCTTTGATTTAACTGTGGTTGATCTGTAGATTACACCTTTTCATGAATGTGGATATATTATTTCTTTTTGACTCTGTCTCCATTTACTTTGGTGGTGGTGAAATTTACTTGCTGATTTTCTTTAATTTTCCACTGAGTGAAGTTTGTGCTTGAATGAAGAGTGTATCTTAAACCCTTTTTTTTTTGGATGGATTGCACTTGGATAAAATAGGCACCACTGTGTTGATATGTAATTAAATTTTTAACCATTATTTATCTATGAATGTGACCATTGTTAAATTTAATTATAGTGTATTCCTTTTTGAATTTCAGTCTGCTGCTTTGTAAAAATAACTATGTAATCGATATTTCAGTTTTAAAATTTGTAAATCCTAATCATTGTCATCCAGGCTATTAGAAATGAGGAGTCAAGGAGCTAACTTACGGTTCTGTATTCATTTTTTTAAAAATGGTTCATAAAGATTGAGATATATTCATTGACTTTTTCTGAGACTGAACATGGTGAGAAATGGATGCTGGAAAATGTGGATAGTGATTCTGTGTTAATAAATCGCCATCATGGAGGTCAGAGAATGAACAAATGAAGTAACGGTAACTCTATTTTTTGTAGACCTTGTTTTTTGTCATCTATAAAATTGAATAGGATTAAGTGGTAATTTGGGCTGGGAACAAAGCTTTGTTTGTTCTAAGGTTTCTGAGCTAATCATTTTACCTTTTGCTGATCTTGTACACAAGAATAAGATTAATCTGTATTATATAAGAAGAGAACTGAGAGATGTTTGTAAATGAAAAATTTGGACCACAGGCTTTCTTCACCTTGTACAGTATAGTTTAAAAAAAAAAAAAATACCCTTCCGGTGTAGGGTCATGTTCTATACTTTTGGGGCTGTTTTACCTCAAGAGTGTCTTTCTGTTTTTTTTCCATTGCATCGAGTTTATTTGAAATGGTTTTGCGCGTTTAATTCATGACCTGTTTCTCTGTAGGGGTAAAGAATTGCGCCAGTTTTATTGACACCATTAGATGAAAGGTGGCTCTCAACAAGACGAAAGTGAAACTGAGTGAAGTACTGTTTGAGAATACCGTGGACTTGTAAATCTTCAGTGGACTTCTGACTTTTTCTTGGTTTAGTCTGCCATCTTGAACTTACCTCGAAAGTCCCCATTTGTTGTTTAGTGATATAGCAGCTGAAGCAGGATTTAACTTGCAAATAGCTCTGTGCATTTGTGTCATACCAATTATCATAACATTTCCAAAGTATAAAAGATACTTCAGGCTTATGCATGATATTTTGGGGTGAGTCTTCCACCCCAGCCTTTCTCCCAGCATACACTGAGCCGCCTTTGGGGAGCAGTGGCATGGTTGGTCATACATGCATGTTTTCTGTACATTTCAGAATGGAGTGCCTTAGCCAGGCCAGATGTTTGCTTTGTGTTTCTGCTGACCAAAGTTACCTAGACCTGTGAGAAGTTACTTGTCAGGTTATGGTATGAAAAATGTCCTTTCCTGCTTGTCAGAAATTAATTCCCCTATATTTGAGGGGAGCATGGGATAGAAAAATCCTTAAAATGCCTGGATAGAGTATGTTGTTGCTGCCTTTTCTGATCCTTTACTAACATTCATGATCTTTAGTGCATTACACAGTTTAAGATCATCACAGTTGAAACTGCCATTCTTCCATTTATACATAATAGATGTAGTTCATGAGTTTTAGTTTCAAGTAATGGAGTGAATAATTTCAAAATAAAAACCTAAATAGTCCTTGGCCTTTTAATCATATCATGCTTAAAATATTTTAAATTCTAATTTAAAAAAGCTCCATGCTGATTATGGTCTAGAATGTTCTACTACTACCATCATGTCATTTATTTTAATATAGAGGTATGGGGAAGAGGAGTGTATGTCTAGAGTTGCCCAAATTCTAAAGAGGTACTGAGAAAGAATTAATCATGACCTGGAGTCGGCTTTGGGGGAATCTGGAAAAGAAAAATCAGGCATAGGGTCCACCTGAAGGAGAAGAAAGGATCACCTTAAATGCCCAGTGCCTATAGTGCTCAATGATCCTAATGCAGTGCAGAGTTTAAAATAGTTAAAATTTAAATCGTCGTTCCGCCACTAACTTCAAATTCAAATGTGAATTTGAAAGGTTCCCAAGTGTTCAGTTTTCAAAGAATTTATTTTGTAGTCAGTCAAAAAACATTTGGAGTGTTCCTTGCTTTCCAAAGTAGACTTTTCTTCTATAACCTGTGGAAAATAAACAGATAAACTGAAGGTGTTTGAATCAAAGGGTCTCTTTCCCCTTTATATTTTAACTAGAAGCCTCTGTGTAACTCTTCCTTTTCATTCTTCAGCCAGTCTCTCTTTTGACTTGCTACACCTAGGACAGAGACGCCCACTTGCTTTGAGCACCTAGGTCTTGCCACATTCCATATCTCCTGGATTGCCTTAGATCTCTTGACATGTCAAGGACTGGGAACATGCCAGAGGGAACAGAGTAAACCGATAGGCTAGAACTTTTGACTTTGGGTCCCCAAAAAAGCCAAAAACAAATACAGAAATCTTTGGTTGTGTTGAGTCCTGTGTTCAGAGTGGCTTTTATCTTGACCTCAGTTCTGGTCTTAATTGAGTTCTCTATAGGAGATATCTGGTCAGATTAGAATTTTCTTTGTCCTGTGAGGTGTCTTTGTAAGAGCAGGCCCTTTCTTGAGCACCCTCTGGGTGAATAACCTTCCTAAGTTAGCTGCCAGTACTAGAACCTTCCAGAAGGAATTTTAATTAGTATGCTGCATTTGAAGCACTTTGACATGTACATTTTAAGTGAGTTTTAACAGTAAAACGGTGTTAAACTAATCACTGTGAAACTTGAAAGTGTGATGCTCTGTACATCTTAGGAAGCTTAAGTAGATTTCTGATTTTTCCTTTATTAATTAGGTAACCCATGTGATTTGCATATTTTACTTTTCATCTTTGACAGTGGCACAGATGACTGACATATTGGTAGGCAGTTACATTAGGGTGTATGGTAAATCATGGTTGTGTAGCTTTTTCAAAGAAAGTGTCGACATGTTCCTTTTGTGGAACCATGGGAGTGGGATTTATTGGCTACTGCAAAATAAATGTAACCTTACTTTTTAATCCACTTGCTAATAATATGCTTCGCTCTTTAATAAACAAGTGTGCAAGAGATAGTAATCTAGCTGGGTTTTTGTTTTGTTTTTAGGCAGGGACCTACTCTTTAGACAGATCTTAAATGAGCTTATATTTAGGGAAGCAAAAGATGTTCTGTCATTTGTAACCCTCTCACAGGTGGCCTGCGTGAGGGAGTGGTGTTTCATTTTGTCAGAAAGGCCAGGTTCCCAGAATTGGAAAATAGTACATGGACTGATTTTAGAATATTTCAACAAAGCCTTATCTCTGTAGGAAAGTCCATTTGGACCTAACAGAAGGTTTGTCTGGTCTTCTACAGACCCATTCATGTTGTTTTACTCTTCACAGAATCATTTTTAGAAAGGTAGGCTAAATCAGAGTGGTGCTGTTTTTAAACCTTGTGAATTGGATCATGGCCATATAGTACCTAATGTGACATGGAACTCAGAGACAGTATTAAAGATACCAGGTGTGGGGGAGCCTGGCTGGCTCAGTTGGTAGAGCGTGCGACTCTTATTCTCAGGGTTGTGTGTTCGAACCCCATGTTCAGTGTCGAGATTACTTAAAAAAAAGAATCTTAAAAACAATACCAAATAACCAGGAATGGCTAACTGCCAGGATGCCTGATGGCTCTTTGGCTAAAGTCTTCTCTTGACCAGTTTCTGTGGATAATGATTAAGATTAGACTTGATTTAGTTTTTTTTTTTTAATTAAAACACACACAATTTGCCATCAGTCTGATATTCTTGACAAGCAATTTTTTTTAAATCTCTAAAGTAAGTTCTTCACCTTACTTGGGACCTGCTTAGTTAGTATGTGATGTTATTAACCCGTTATGGGAGGAGTTTTCATTTTGCAAGATCTGTGAATGTTGCGTTTTAAATCTGTTTGAATTACTGGTATCATTCAGCAGCAGGCTCTAACAACTGCCAGTTACAACTGCCCACAATATTAACACTGTAGGTTATTTTGCTTAGCTAACTTACCCTATTAGCTTTCAAGAGACAAAGTCCCAGTGACATGTAATGACTTGCTCGTTCCAAAATGTGCCAAGAGAGCGGACTTCAGTATTAAACTCCAAATTTCAATTGTTTAAAAAAAAAAATGGCATTTTTCTCTGGGTAATGGGGAGGCAGTGAATTACTGCCCAGGTGCAAACTCCCTACCACCTACCTTGTCCCCTTACCCTTCCATCCAGCGTATAATAGGTTAAATTTGCAGGAATTTAACTGTAGGTAGAGAAGTTGGTACTTTTCCGAGTAAGGCTTCATGCCCTGTGACTAAGAAGAGGTGGCGGGAATCACGGCCGAATCAGTCACTCAGCTGTGTCGCTTGAGCCATTGCAGTTTGCTTTGGGGAACATTCTGAAATGAAAGGATGACTCCTTCCCTTCTTAGGTCCCTAGAAACAACCCCACTTAAGCAGCCGGCATGTGGTAGCGACAAGTAGAGTATATTAGAGTGGAAGATAAAGGGGAGCACAAAGTCTTTTGTTTCCTCTTTCAAGTCGTTCCGTGAGCTTTTTCATCATCGGTCTGTCCAGAACTTGGTGTGTTCATCGTAAATAACATAGCATTTACTTGACCTGGTTATGGTCATGGTGTGGCGTGTGTATGTACCTATTTAATATGGACACATATTTCTGCATTATATGTATGATACGTTCCTTTACCCATGCAGTCCGTTCTTGATTATCTGCAACATGGTGAGCCCTCATGAGAGTGTTCTCTTCTCATGGACCTAGCATGTAGCCTGTAACTCTGTGAAGCCTCTTCCCGCTCCGGAGCCACAGTCTCTCCTATTTGCAGTTCCTCTTCATCCCCAAGGAAGGGCCTTGAAATATGTCACTTTGTTTCCCTTTCAGCAGGGATTGCGAATGAGAAAGATAGCTGCTTCCACAGGGTTTGAGGCTTCTGGCTCTGAAGGATGATGCAGCCCATTCCTGGCCCAGAGGCAGCTTGGGAGCAGTTGTGCTCAAGGGCTCGTAGAGGGGATAAAATCCAGCCCTTGCCGAACAGGGACTTCATACCTTGCTTAAATTCCTGAGCTCCAGTGTTGCGAGGTCTTAGGTAATTTGACACACAAATAGATGACAGCTGTGGGTTTTCACTGTCACTTGTCACTTTCCCATCATTGGTGTTACTGTTCCCTATTGCGAGCCCAGATAATCAAGACCCGACTGTTTCTTGCCACTGGATTCTGGAAGCCTTGCCCTTTCAACTGGATTTATGTTTGTTTCTGCTGCTGTGAACCCCAAAAGTAATGCAGTAGGTTTTAATTTAAGATTGTTTAATTCTATTGTTGATAAATATTTATTGTAATAAAAGTAAAGAGTAAATAATTTTTAAATCCTTTTAACTGTTTTCAGATTGTCTTCTTTGTCCTTGGTAAGTGCAGGAGTGGAGGGAGCTGTGGGGAGAAAATAATGTCCAGCCACTTGCCCAAGATCTTGTTACTGATTATTTTAAAACAAAACTTTAAATGTTTTTTTCTTTTGTTTGTTTAAAGAAAGATCAGTCCAGGGACGCCTGGATGGCTTAGTTAAGCGTCTGTCTTTGGCTAAGGTCATGATCCCAGGGTCCTGGGATCGAGCCCTGCCATGGGTCTCCCTGCTCTGTGGAGAACCTGCTTCTCCCTCTGCCCTGCCTCCCACTCATTCTCTCTCTCTCAAATAAATAAAATTTCTTAAAATTAAAAAAAAAAAAATAACCACCAGCCTGCTTGCTGCCGGGTGTTCTGCAGTCCTGGGCCCTGTTTCAGAAAGCAGAGTACCAGGCAGGTGGCAGTAACAGCGGTTCATGGTGTCCTGCTCTTGACTTCCCCAGAACTGGGCACTGGCAGTGTATAATAATACTGGGTCACACTCAAGTTAGTTTGTGAGGTGGTTGTCTCGTACTTAAAAACATTTTCCTACAGAAAGAATGTTAATTTTCCAGACTAATTCCATAAGAACTGAATGACCCACACTTGGTACAATTAAACGTTAGTGTATGAATCATAAGCTTTATTTCCTAACATTGCTTCTGAGACTATTTCCTGTCTTTCCATCAGAATTGATCTCCCCACTTATAGCAGCAGGCATTAACTTTTATTTATTTATTTTAATTTCCTGTAAGAGGTTTAAAGAAGGCGAGGGGTAAGTCCTATTGCAGCCCAGGCTGGCTGTCCAGCAGTGTGCTCATAGTCCCCTGGCCCTCCCAGCCTCTTGGTTGCACCAGCAGGTAGCCCTGCCCTTGTGTCTGCAGACCGCCAGCACCCAGTCCATGCCTGATGGCATCACAGGTGTGTCCTAGGTAAGCAGCACGGGCCTGTCCCAGCCTAGCCGCCGTGCTTCCAAAATGTCCTGCTCTTCTTCCTGCTCTCATCTTTTCTCCTTGCTTGCAAGTTCCCCTAAAGCAAACTTGATATCTGCTCCTTCCATTTTTCTTTTTGCCTTCATTCTGAAAATTTCTCAAGACCTCCCAAGCTTTTAATGCCATGACCATTTCTTAGTCATGTTCGGCCTGGCAAGCTTTGACCCGGAGCAAGTTACTTACTTTTTTTTTCAGAGACTCAGTTTCTTCACCTGTAAAATGGGATTAGTAATATTGCCGCAGTCACGCATATGTGCAAGGAGGTATTTAGCACAGTGTGTGGTCTAAGGTAGGTGCTTGGTTTCTCCTAATAACTTTGAACTCTTCCCTAAGCCTTATGACCTACTCGTGACTCCCCTTCTTCCTTCCCTTCCCTGTTCCATCCTTCGTACCTTTAGTAGTCAATACATAAAGATGATGGGTGAGGCAGTTCCAAAAATAACTTGGAAATGAATAAAAGAAGATTGCCTTCTGAGAATCTATTAGTAAAATTCACACAAATTGGGAGACAGGAATAAGCCAAGAAATTATGTAGATGTTTGATGGGATGATTTGCTGTAATCTTATGGATGTGGAATTAAGTATGTGACTTGACTTCATAGACTAAAATCTAGTCAGTGTATCATTTCCTTGGAAAAAGACTATATACTGAAGGTAGATGGCAAGCCTGTTGCATAGCAAAAGAAGCCCATATATCCAGAAGGGTTTGCGTTTATCATCCCATACTTACCCAGGGGTGGGATGAAAGGACTATTGGGTCTTTGTGGCAAGTTATACTCATTGTGGGCGCCTGAGTTCATTGCAGTCAATCGTACAGCATCAAGAAACTTGCCAGTTATAGTTTGATTTCCTTTGGAGAGCAGCCACAGATATGTGCTAGTCACAGGTCATAAATACACATGCTTATGTCAGTTGTTTCCTGCTCAGATTAGGGTATCCTCTTTCTTTCGTGAGCTTATTAGTGTAAAGCATTCTGCTTTTTTTTTTTTTTTAAGAGATATTATTTATTTGTTTGACAGGGACACAGTGAGAGAGGGAACACAAGCAGGGGGAGTGGGAGAACCAGGCTCCCCACTGAGCAGAGAGGCTGATGCGGGGCTGGATCCCAGGAACCTGGGATCATGACCTGAGCCGAAGGCAGAGGCTTACCAATTGAGCCATCCAGGCACCCCGCATCTCTGCTTTTTGTTTTGAGGCATTGCCTACCGGTGAGGACCAGCCTCTCAATATTTGTGAATTATCAAGTTGGACCTACACCTACAACCTACCCCCCAAACCCTCTTATCTGTGACATTTGCTTGCTGCAGTCTCTTCAGGAACCTCTGTCACCACTCTTTAAAAAAAATAAACTTTATTGTTTTTTATTACATCAAAAGTGATTTGTGTTATTTGTAAAGTTTTTTTGGAATAGAAAATAAAAACCACCCATAGACCCACAGCCATACCTACTTTGTGGTTTTTTCCCAAATCAAAAACTTTATTAAAGCAGTGTAAATTTGGGAAACAATGGATATTAATCAATTTCTGCATTTTATTTATTTCCCCCAAGTTTTTATTTGAATTCTGGTTAGCGGACATGCAGTATACAGTATAGTGATTCAACGCTTGCATACAGCACCCCATGCTCATCACAAGTGCCCTCCTTAATCCCCATCATCTATTTCTCCATCACTCCACTGACCTCCCCTCTGATGACCATCAGTTTGTTCTTTATAGTTAAGAGTCTGTTTCTTGGTTTGCCTCTCTCTCTTTCCCTTCCTTGGCTTGTTTCTTAAATTCCACATATGAGTGAACTCACGTTATTTGTCTTCCTGACATAATACTCTTGAGCTCCATCCATGTCATCGCAAATGGCAAGATTTCATTCCTTTTTTATGGCTGTGTAATATTCCATTGTATATATCTCCCACATCTTTATCCATTCATCAGTAAATGGAACAGACACTTGGGCTGTTTCCATAATCTGGCTATTTTAGATAATTCTGCTATAAACATCGGGGTGTATGTATCCCTTTGTTTTTAATTTTTTTGTTTAAATTTCAGTCAGTTAACATACAGTGTACTATTTGTTTCAAGTGTACAGTATAGTGTACTTGCATACAACACAGGATACAAAATCGATGTATAGAAATCTGTTGCCTGCCTGCCTTTTCTTTTCTTTCTCTCTCTCTCTCTTTTTCTCTCTCTTTCTTTCTTTTCTTTCAAGAGAGTGAGTGGAGGTAAAGACAGAGGGAGAGACTTAAGCAGGTTCCGTGCCAGCATAGAACATGACATGGGGCTTGATCTCACACCCCTGATACCATGACCTGAGCCAAAATCAAGAGTCAGATGTTTACTGAACTACCCAGGTGCCCCAGAAATCTGTTGCATTTCTATACACCAATAATGAGGAATCAATCCCATTTACAATTGTGTCAAACATACTAAGATGCCTAAGAATAAACCAAACCAAAGATGTAAAAGATCTGTACTCTGAAAACTATAAAACACTGATGAAAGAAATAGAAAACACCACAAAGAAATGGAAACATTATATGCTCATGGATTGAAAGAACAAATATTGTTTAACTGTCTATACTACCTATAACAATCTACACATTTAATGCAATCCCCATCAAAATACCAACAGCATTTTTCACACAACTAGAACAAACAATCCCCAAATTTGAATGGAACCACAAAAGACTCCGAATAGCCAAAGCAACCTTGAAAAAGAAAAGCAAAGCTGGAGGCATCGCAATTCCAGACTTCCAGGTTATAGTACAAAGCCGTAGTGATCAAAACAGTATGATACTGGCAGAAAAAAAGACGCAGAGATCAGTGGAACAGAATAGAAAACCCAGAAATGAACTCACAACTATATGCAATTAATCGCTAACAAAGCAGAAAAGAATATCTGGTGGGAAAAAGAAGTCTCTTCAACAAATGATGTGGCGGGAAATGGCCCACTTTCTTAACACTGTACAAAAATAATTTCAAAATGGATTAAAGACCTAAATGTGAGATTTGAAACCATAAAGAGAACACAGGCAGTAACTTCCTTGATATCAGCCTTATTTTCTGTTCATTTTTCTTCCCTATATACTAGATACATTTCAAATAGAACTTGGCTTACATTCTACACATTGTGTTACATCTTCTCTTTCTCATTTAATCTTTATCTCTTTCTAGGTCAGATCCATTCTTAGCGACCGCCTTGTTTTCCAACCCCTGAAAACTTTTACCAGTTCCCCTATTGATGCATTTTGGGGTCATAACAGTTTTTTAATATTATAAATATCTGCAGTGAGCATACACTTGTGTACATTTCTTTCACTCAGCAAACACTGGTTGTGCACTTACTGCATATTAGGTATTATGTTAGGCGCTATTTGTACAGTACTGAATGAAACATGTCATTTTCACCCCGCGAAGGTAGAGCTCAAGTCCCATTATCTACCCGGGAAAGAGACCACAGGCTGGCACGCAAATACCGGGGGGCGGGGCCTGAGGTGCTGGGTGCGCGCGCACTCCAGCTGCCAGTCAGGTGACTGCCTCTCCCTGGCAACGGCTTGTTTTTAGCAACCGGCGGCGGTCTGGCGGTGGTCCAGGAGGAGCTGCTTGGGGTGGGAGGCACGTGTCATGAATCCGCCGGGACCCCTGGGGGTCCTGGAGGAGAAGGAGGAGGAACACTTGTCCACCCCGATTCTTGGGCCGTCCATAAATTCTGACAACCCTCAGGAGCGGATCCAGGCCCGGCGCCTCCGCATCGCCGCGCGCCTAGAAGCCCGGAGGCGGTGAGCGGGGCGGTCTGGGCGGGTCCTCAGCGGGGAAGCCCCGGGTGCCCGCGACGCAGGGCGGGGGCGAGGCGGGCGCTTTCCCCCGGCGGGAGGCTCTGAGGGGAGCGGCGGGCGGGCCCCGCGTGTGAGCCGAAAGATAATCATACCCTTCTTAGGCCAGGGTTGTTGCACCTGTCCGTTCACGGACACAGTGGGCTGTCATGTACCAAGAGGCACCTGCATGATCTTCTGAATTCCTGAACACCTCTCTGTGTGACAGCGCTTGTACCTTGCCCTGGTGGCCAGGGTCCGCCACCCTAGCAAGATGGTGACTTCTTGTCTCCTGGCCATTTGGATGCAAGGGGCCCAGAGAGGTGTGACAGTGTTCCAACAAAACTTTACTTATGGACACTGCAGTTTGAATGTAGTATGTTCACATGTCACAAAATATTCTTCAGATATTGATCTTATCTTCTGAGATCATTTTTAAAAGATTTTATTTTATTTATTTGACAGAAATCACAAGCAGGCAGAGAAGCAGGCAGAGAGAGAGGAAGAGAAGCAGGCTCCCTGCTGAGCAGAGAGCCCAATGTGGGGCTCAAACCCAGGAACCTGGGACCATGACCTGAGCCGAAGACAGAGGCTTTAACCCACTGAGTCACCCAGGTGCCCCCAGAGATCATTTTTTAAGAGAAATTTTAGGTTTGCAGCAAAATTGAGTGGAAAGTACAGAGATTTCCCAGTCCACTACCTGCCCCCACGCATACGCAGCCTGTCCCACTATCAACATCCTCCAGAGTGGCACATTTGTAACAAATGATGAAACTGAGTTGACACATCATCACCCTATGTTCATAGTTTACATCATGATTCACTCTTGGTGTTCTATAGATTTTGACAAATGTAATGACATGTGTCCACTATTATGGTATCATACAGAATAGTTTCATTGTCCTAAAAATCCTCTGTGCTCTGCTTAGTTATCTGATCTTTTTTTTTTTAACCATTTAAAAAGTGTAAAAACCATTCTTTGCTTGTGAGCCCTACAAAAATCAGTGGGTCATATTTGGCTTACAGGCCAATCTGATGTAATGAATCAATGTGATGTTGTTCTGCGGGATATCCAGATGGTCCTTATCTCTTCAGACTATATTTTAACTGAGATCAAGAGAATTAACGTGACCCTGTAAGTGTTTGGGTTATACAAGTAAACATTATCATCTGTCGGACGTAAATATGAATGCAAAATGTGCTGCAAAATGTTTTTGCAGGGACCAGAGTGATGATCTAAATGGAGACTTGATTGGGATCACCCCTCCTGTATCCTTGACATCCTTAAGGGTGACACCAATCCCCCCCCCCGCTTAAGGGTGACATCCATTCGGCCTTCCCTGTCATGATAGCTCTTACCCATAGGCCAAGGACTTAATGTGGGAGTTTCTCAAATTCCTAAGTATGTTGAGATCACTCTGATTGCTCTTTGAGGGAAGGGCTTGGAGAAGCCAGAAGTGTAATTGAAGAGAGCAGTTAGGAAGCCGTTGCATTGGTCTGGGGGAGGGATGAAGTTGGTCTGGTAGGATTGGAGAGAAAGCAGATGTGCTCAAGACATGTGTTAGAGCTTCAACTGCCTGGATTTTCTGATTGGGGATATGCTGGTGGAAGACGGGGAAAATGCAACAATGGCTAGAACAGCTGGGTAGGTGGTAGTGCCTTGTACTGAACCGATAAAGCTACGGGGGGAAGTGAGGCAGCAGGATTTGGAACTCAGAGAGTTTGGCTTTGGACATATTAAATGAAGTTGGATTTTGGAAGACATTAAAAATGACATATCTATTAGGCAGTTGGATATGGGTCTGAAACTCAGAAGAGAATTCTGAATTAGAGAGGTCAGTGCAGAGGGTCAACAGCATTATGATTGTATTGAAGACCATAGGAAAGGATTGACTTACACTGGAAAAGAGGATAAAAAGATGAGAGGAGAACTCACGCCAAGTCCTAGGAAAGCTGTGCGTTTAGAAACAGAGAGAAAAGGGAACACTGACAGAGGATTATCTCCGTGATCTAAAGATGCCATCAGTGGCCAGTGGTGCTGCTGGGAAAATGAATATGCAAGGTAAAGAGGTGGACCAGATGAATTTAACAGCCTGAGCTGGGGAGTTTTTAAAATAATAATAGCCTGAAAAGGAGAGTGTTTTCTTCTATTGAACTTTGTTTAGGTAACCAGGCCAATGAAAAAAAATTTTTAAATAAAATTTACAATATGAAATAAGAAAACAGGGACAGATCGATACCTTTTAATTACATTACTGTATTTTTGGGTGGGAAAGGAAGGAAAAACATGAAGAAGTGTTTCCAAAAGAATTCTGTGGGGCTTAGAGAATGATTACATGTAGAACGACAGAACTGAACTAAACAGAGTTCAGCTTCTTCATGTTTTCAATAGCTGGGCTGTTGTTCATGTCAAATCCCTCTTTTTTTTTTTTCTTTTAAGATTTTACATATTTATTTGAGAGATAGAGAAAGAGAGAGCACAAAAGGAGAGGGAGAGGGAGAGAAGCAGACTCACCAAGCCGAAAGCCTGACACAGGACTCCATCCCAGGACCCTGAGATCACAACCTGAGCTGAAGGCAGACGCCCAACTGACTGAGCTACCCAGGAGCCTCATATATCAAATCCCTCTTGTGCTGGGAGATGTAGTACCTTGAGGGTTAGGGATTTACCCTGTGCCTAACTGAGCTGGGACGACAGAGCCGTTTTAAACATGCCCTTAGAACACGTGTGTGCAGCTTAGTCTGTGTGTGTCACAGGCCAACTGTATTCTTTGTGTTCTCTGAATTAACTTCCTTGTTAAAGGATAACACATAGAAAGTTGCTGTATCGAAGCCTACATACATGTTTTTTTCCTTAAGATTTTTTTCAAAGTAATCTCTATACTCAACGTGGGGCTCGAACTCACAACCCTGAGATCAAGAGTCTCATGTTCTTCCAACTGAGCCCGCCAGGTGCCCCATACATATTATTAAAAGATTAACAGTAGCTGTAGAAATTGTTTAGAACTTAGATTAACAGAAGATTTTTTTCAGAAAGGAGTGTTCTGTCACTGACCTTGTTTTGTTGTTGGCACATGTTAATAATAATACACAGACAGACTTTTAGTCCACTGTATCATTTTTATTTTATTTATTTTTCATTATATATATATCTTTAGCGTAACAGAATTCATTGTTTTTTGCACCACACCCAGTGCTCCATACAATACGTGCCCTCCATAATACCCACCACCTAGCTTCCCCAACCTCCCACCCCCGTCCCTTCAAAACCCTTAGATTGTTTTTCAGAGTCCAATGTTTTATTTTTTTTTAAAGATTTTATTTATTTATTTGACAGAGAGAAATCACAAGTAGGCAGAGAGGTGGGCAGAGAGAGAAGGAAGCAGGCTCCCCGCTGAGCAGAGAGCCCGATGCCGGGCTCGATCCCAGGACTCTGGGATCATGACCTGAGCCGAAGGCAGAGGCTTTAACCCACTGAGCCACCCAGGCACCCCACACTGTATCATTTTTAAATGATCTGTAGCCCCCTTGATTGCCTCTGGTGCCCACCACCCTAAGTGCTGGGGCCTCAGTATGCCATTGAGGTGTAGTTTTAGAGAAGAAGCTGTTAATAGAATCCAATGTCAAATAAAAATAAAGAATGGGTTTAATAGGCTAAAGCTCCTGAGAATCCCAGTCTCTACCATCTCAGTTGAAGTTTGAAATTCCTGGAGATGTGACTCCAGTGTAAGGATGGCAGATGGAGCACATACATTTATCTTGGATCTCTATCAAAACTCCATTAGCGTGACATTTAAAGGGATTAAATAAAAAAGACATAAACCCAAAAAGTCAAGCAAAACAGAAGGGACTCAACAGCAACAACATTTGGAAGCTGGGAAGCATAAGGACAGATGGTAAATGGTCTCTCAGATTCAAGACTATGGAAATATAAACCAGCAGTGAGGAAAGCCGAGAGCCCCCCGCTTGATTTACTCTGCAGTAAATCTGCAAAACACCAGGAAATCGGAAGCATCAGGTTCAAGAGGAAGTAGAGATGAAGAAGGGCACTAAAGTGGAAGTAGAAATGAAGAAGGAAAATAGTTGGATGCCAGGAACCTTTTCCCCACCTTGCACAAAAGATGGGAGGTTTGGAGGAAGTAAATTAGAGGATCTACAGTTTGGGGGGTGCTGGGCAGAGACGAGGCAGAAACACTGTACTAAACACAGTGGCCACAGGCACACTGCCACTGAGACCTTGTAGTCCTTCTGGCTGTTCAGGAAATATGGGCAAGTTGGAGCTTCGCACACAGGCAGGAGACTGAAGTCTCTCTGGAAAATTTGACGAGCTGCCAAGGAAGGATTTAAAGACACTGACGTTCAGAGTTGCCCACCAGGCGATACAAGTAGATGGTCCTGTGCTGAAGTTCATTGTTGTCAAGCTGCATGCTTGCATTCAGAACTTCCTTCAGCTCTCCAGTCTTTTATTTTTTTCTTTATCTTTTCTTTTTTTTTTTTGACAGATTGAGATCCCAAGTAGACAGACAGGCAGGCAGAGAGAAGGGGAAGCAGGCTCCCTGCCGAGCAGAGAGCCCGACACAGGGCTCAATCCCAGGACCCTGGGATCAGGACCTGAGCCAAAGGCAGAGGCTTAACCCACTGAGCCACCCAGGCACCCCCTGCTCTTGTAGCCAAGGATTTCTAGACTTCCGAGGAAAGTCTTTATCATGAAAGGTAGACACCAAAATGAACACACAGCAAAAAATAACTTAGAGGAACTTGAGACTCTGTAGGGAAAAAAGACAACAGTACTACATCAAAATGGCTATCATTCAGACAATCCTTGGAGAAAAAAAGAAATGATATTGCAACCACAGAACAAGAATAAGATGCTGTTAAAGGGGTGGTGAGAGAACAAAATAGAGCTCTTGGAGATTAAAAAATATGGTAGAAATGTAAAACTGTAGAAGGGTTAGGAAATAACGGTCATGGAGTCGCCTAGAAGGTAGAGCAAAAAGAAAAACAAGCGGGGAGAGAAAAAGATTTTTTGAAATTAGAGGACCAGTCCAGGAGATCTAGACTCTTTTTTTTCTAGATCCATAAAGAAAGGGCAGAGGGAACAGAGAGGAGGAAATGATCACTGGAAGTATTCAAGAAAATTGATCATAACTGAAGTTTCCTGCTTGGGGTGGGGTGGGTGGGGAACGCCAGTCTGAAAATGTTCAGCCCAGTGGAGGAAAGAAGCCCCACCCACGGGCACACCATTGAGAAAGTTCAGAGCATTACTGAAACACCCAAGTTTGGCTGCCCATTGCTCCAAACGCCAGTTGAAAAAAACTCAAGAGGTGAGTTTTTTTTTTTTAATTAATTAATTAATTTGACAGACAGAGATCACAAGTAGGCAGAGAGGCAGGCAGAGAGAGAGGGGGGGAAGCAGGTTCCCCGCCGAGCAGAGAGCCCGATGTGGGGCTCGATCCCAGGAGCCTGGAATCATGACCCGAGCCAAAGGCAGAGGCTTTAACCCACTGAGCCACCCAGGCGCGCCATGAGACAAGTTTTGATTGGAAAGGAATATGAGCTTTATTCAGAGGGCCGACCATCTGTGGAGAAGGCACACTCTTGTCCAAAAACCAACTCCGATGTATCTGCCTGAAGGTTTTTGGAGAAACTTTAGGGCAGTTAATCAGTAAAAGGGGAGCACAATGGTGTTTAACCTTTCTTGATTGCGGGCAGACTCAGTGGTGCCAGCTACAGACACTATCCTGGTGCTCAGAGGCTGTGTATTGTGCCCTGTGGGTGTGTGGGGGAGTGGGGAGGTTGTGCAAGTGGGTTTCTTACCGAGGCTTTTGAGGAAACAATGCAATGCCTAATCTATAGATACACAAAGAAAGGGTTAGTTAATCAATCATGTGGGCTAAAAGTGCTTGCTAAAACTTGAAGACGACTCATTGGCCGGATGGGCTGAGACAGGAGTTTCAGGAGCCTGGAGAGCCAGAGGGGCCTATAAGTTTCTGGAGTGAGAACAACTGTCACATCCAAGGAAAGGATTAAGAAACACAGTGACTTCAAGGTTTTGAAATAGCAACACTGGAAGGTAGAAGATACCGCAGCAATGCTCTCAAAATTCTGAAGGAAAATGATAGCCAACCCCGAACCCGAAATCCAGCCAAACAATCTATGAAGTGCCAATTTTTTAAATCCGAGAAGGGACTTTGTTTGGTCAGGAGGTGGGGTATTCAGTAAGATGGCGGCTCCAAGGAGATCACGTGGGTGGGAGCCCCAAGGAAGCAGTTTCCTGAAACTGAGGTAAACCTGAGGAGGGAGAAGTCTCTTTGGAGTTGACTCCTTTGGAAAATATGCTAGGTCAGCAAGCAAAACGAAACAAAGCAATAAATTTCTAGTATCCCTGTTAAAGTAAACAGAACAGGTGAAATTAAATTTTGTTGTTTATTTAACCCACAATGTAAAAATTTTCTTTTAACATGTAATCAGTGTCAATTATATTGAGGTATTTTACTTTGTTTTTTATTCAAGCCCTTCAAAAATCCATGTAGTCTATTTTATACTCATAGGACATTTCAGTTTGGATCTGTCACTGGGGGTCAGTGGCTCCCTTCCTTGGACAGGGCAGTGCTAGGAAAGTCAGAAATGCTAAGTAAAAGGCAGCAATGGAGTTCCAGTGAAAACTAGGTTAATAAGAGTTCTTTCTCTTTCTGAAGCACTGGTCTTTGCTCCAGGAAGTGGAGCAACTGGAATGATTATTTAGATAGAGTTGGTTACTTAATTGGTGGTCAAAGTAGAAAGTCAAGAGAACAAGTGCATTTTGTGTGATAGTGGGAGATCCATGAACCCAGCAACTTTGGAAGACGAGTGGAATGGAACACTTAGTTCTCTTAGCAATGGCCAGGAGTAGATTGAATAAGAATATGGAAGTGCATGAAATGACAAGAAAGAAAATGGGGTTTTCGTTAGACTTGGAGTTGGCAGGGAGCAGTAACTCAACTCTGTAAGGGCCTATTTAGCCAGAGCGGCTCCATCTCAGTTGAACAGCCATTTTGTTGTTTATGCAGTAAAACTTAAACTGACCCCACCAGAGGACTTACTTAAAAGCAAGTCCGGGAAACTAGTAAAATATGGTTGACCAGTCCCAGGTAATAGAGCCCAAATACAAGGGCGAGTCAGGCCAGGTGGAGACATCCAATCAGTGGGGCACGCATACTGTTTCCCTAGCTACCAAGGAGTGTGGGCCCCGCCTTTTGGGTGCCAGTTCTGACCAAGGTGATAGGCTAGTTCAAATATCTACTATAGGGTGAATCGTAATTCAATTGGCCACCCGTGTGTGACCTAGCATGACTGTGTAGCTTTCTCTGTGTGTTACAATCTCACTGGCCACCTGTGTGTGGCCAGGCTCCACCACATGGCCTTTGCCCTTTAAAAGTTAGTCTGTAAGGCTGGGAGGGTCGCTCTCTCTGTAAGAGGCAGCCCCGAATGTTTGGCTGGATTCCCGATGCTTGGTACGAAACAAAGCTTTTCTTGAACTTCGCTTGACCTTCGCTTTGTATCACTCTCGCTACTTTGATCATGGACCTAACAACTCCACATTTCAAAAATGCTGTAACACTGTAGAGCAGAGCTGAACTTTGAACAAAAGGAGTGGAAATGGAAGTCAGTATTAGAAAGAAATCAAGAAAGAATGAGACAGAGAGATCTGCTTGTTGCACTGCAGATGGGGTCCACAGGATGGTTTCATTTTTCTCGTGCCCTGGGAGTCCTCGTGGCCAACTGTGTGCCCGAGGGGAGAGGGGCCTCCATGTTGTAAATGAGATGGAGATTGGTGGGGTCATTCCCCCATGCATCCTCTAAAGAAACCCATAGTCTGGAACCTTATGTTACCTCCTCTTCTTTGGTCTGATTTTCTGATTAACACACACACACACATACACACACACACACACACACACACACACACAGGCTATTAGTAAAATTCATGCTGTGCAAAAATAAAGAGAATCGAAATCCTCAGTTAAATTCCCTTCTCTTAAATAGCTATTGTCATCTGTGGTCATATGTCCTTCCAAAAAATTTCCATGTATATATAAGCCTATTTTCAAAAGAAAATGTATATTATACTTTCCATATTGTTCTACAACTGGCTCTTTTTACTTAACTGTCGTGGATGTCTTTGTATACTGCTAGAAATTACATCATTCTTTCTATAGGCTACAAAATATTTTGTTTCTTTATTTTAAAAAAGATTTTATTTACTTATTTGAGAGAGAGACAGAGAGAGCTTGAGCAGGGGAGAGGGAGAAACAGACACCCTGTTGAGTGGGGAGTCCAGACTCCGGACTTGGTCTCGGAACCCAGGGATCATGACCTGAGCTGAAGGCAGACAGACACTTAACCGACTGACTCACCCAGGTGCCCCCCACTCCAATTTTTTCTTATGTTGTTGTCTCGTAAGCTCTGAAACAGGTGGGTATTAGCGAGGGTTAATATGTGTGTAGGAATGTTTCCATGCTTCTGCTAGTAGAGTCAGTGCTGTAATAATCATCCACATGCAGATTTCTCGGAGTACTTTCTGCAGGGAATTCCTGAAGGTTGGGTCAGCCTTACCGAGTCACCTTTTATTTTATTTTAGTTTTTTATTTTATTTAATTTTTTTAAAGATTTTTTTTTTTTTTTAAATTTTAGAGACAGATCACATATAGGCAGAGAGGCAGGCAGAGAGAGAGAGACGGGGAAGCAGGCTCCCTGTTGAGCGGAGAGCCCGACACAGGGCTCGATCCCAGGACCCTGGGATCATGACCTGAGCCAAAGGCAGAGGCTTTAACCCACTGAGCCACCCGGGCACCCCCCAAATCGCCTTATAGACAGGTTGTTATACTTCACATCCCTGGCTGTGGTGTGGTGTGAGTAGTTGGGCACCCATGCCTGATGTTATCAACTACTTATTTATTTATTTATTTGAGATTTTATTTATTTGTTGGAGAGAGAGAGATAGCACGCAAGTGGAGGGAGTGGCAGACAGAGGGAGAAGCAGGCTCCCTTCTGAGCAAGGAGCCCAATGCAGGACTCGATCCCAGGACTCTGGGATCATGTCCTGAGCCGAAGGCAGACACTTAACTGACTGAGAAAGCCCAGGCATCCCATTATCAACCTTTTAAATCTTTTCTCATCTGGTATGGAGAGTAATGATACCTTACAGGCTTCTCAATTGCATTTCTTGTGTTCTATGTGAAGTTGAACGTATTTTCAAATGTCTGTTTGCCTGTTGTATTTCCCCTGTAAATTGCCTGTCCACGCATCCTTTGCCAGTTTTTCTAATTGTTATTTTGTCTTTTTTGTATTGATTTGAAAGAGTCTGTTCTCTTTTCTAGATGGCAAAATTTTGTCAAGTATCTTTTATGAGTTTATCCCTTGAATCAAGGAGAAGAGTTTTAAATTTTAAGAAGTAAAGTCTCTCAATATTTTTATTTTTTTTTTCTAGCTTTGGTCTTATTCTAAGATGGGTTTTCTCCTGTATTTACTTATAGTGTTCTTATGATTGTGTTTTTTAATATTGAAATTTTTATCCATATGGGATGTATTTTCATATATAGTATGATGCACTATGGAAACTCTAAATATAGAATCCACATACTAGAAATAACTTTAGCTTCTCTACTTTCTCCCATCACAGGGAAGCACTTGGAGAATATTTAGATGGGAAGAAAGAGAGTGAGGAAGATCAAAGCAAGAGCAACAAGCAGAAAGAAGAAAGCAGACTGGTATGAGCTGGGTGGCGTATGGTCCTATCAGCCAGGGACGCTAGCTGGGTGTGAGGTCATGGTTTTCATACTTAGACCAGAAGACTCTCAAGAGGGATTGCGTGTTCCTGCTTTTAGTTAGGCAGAGCGAATTTGAATCTTTCCCATTTCATCCTGTGAGCTGTTCATTAGCACAAGTCAGGGTGTTCACGCTGCCCATTCAAGGCCTTCTGTTTCCGTCCTAACGTCAGTCATCTCTCCCGCCGATACCACCTTGGGCCTTCACTCTGGCTTGGCCGATCTGCTCACTCATCTCCAGTGGGGGCTCTGCTCGTCCTGTTCCACGCCTCTTATCTTCCGGGGTGCCAGTCCCTCCCTTACCCTCCTCCCCGCTGTCCTCTACCTCCGTCTTCTCTCTTCTCGTCAGGATGCCTTCCATCTCAAGTCCCAGCTCGAGGGGACTGCAAGTCCATGATTTCTTCGCAGCCCAGGCTCCTTTAATTCACACACCGGGCACTTCTCTGTGCCATGTGTTTCATTTTAGACGTTTTCTCCCTTGTAGGACTTCCAGTGTGTGTGCCTGCATGTCCGCAGCAGAGCTGTAAGCTCCGTGAGAGCGAGAGCCTCTGCGTATACCTGTGGATAGTGCAGGGCTTGTACTCAATAACCACTAAAAAGAAAGTCATCGATTGCTGTCCCATGGCAATGCCAGGGCTCCTGGAATGTTTAATAAAGGATTTGGAACAACAGGTGCAGGAAGAATGAACAACACTCCCAAACAGCAAGCAGGACTGGCAAAGTGCTGCATTTAATGAACTGTTAAATGAATATCCTAGGGCAGCGGGATGGTAGGAATTGAGGGAAAGAAAAGGGCTGCCCAAGCGGGCCTGATGGGGAAAGGTTACATGGAGAAAGTGGGATTTGAGCTGCATCTTGGAAAAATAGGTGGGACTTATAAAAGCAGAGAGGAGAGAGAGCATTTCTGGCAGAAGTTGAAGTACACTTACTGTGAGAAAAAAAATACTCAAGTTACTGAAATGTCATTATAGAGCAAAGAGATCTACAGAGACACCTGAGTGAACTGTACGGTACTGGGTCAAAGATAAGATACCTTACGGTGGCGGGAAGAACACTGAGCTGCGGTGTGTTCTTGGTCCCCATCTGGTGCTCATTGTGACGTTGATGTGTCCTGCCTCCTGTCTGTACTGGGGTCACTTTGTCGAAATGTCGATCATCTCTGAGCATGGCTGGGTAGGATCAAAAGGATATTGTATATAATCTGGAACCTCCTGATATAGTTTATACTGCTATGGTCTTGAAAATATTGATACAGGGTTCATCTGGAGCACTCTTTGAGTGTGAACCCGAAGAGATAATGTTGCTTTCATTAGCAGCTTTTCTTTTCTTTCCTTTTTTTTTTTTTTTAAGATTTTATTTATTTATTTGACAGAAGGAGATCACAATGAGGCAGAGAGGCAGGCAGAGAGAGAGGAAGGGAAGCAGGCTCCACTGAGCAGAGAGCCTGTTGTGGGACTCGATCCCGGGACCCTGGGATCATGAACTGAGCCAAAGGCAGAGGCTTTAATCCACTGAGCCACTCAGGCGCCCCATCATTAGCAGCTGTTCAAGCTTCCTTTCACTTATGACTTAAGTCCTGTAAAGTGTTGGCATAGAAAAGAAATGTATAAAATGTATAAATACCAAATGCTGCCTTCTTTAATATCAAGATATTAATAACTGGTTCTGCCATCAGACTTCGACAGGAAGGGCCACTGTCCTTGGCCCCACCCCTTATCAATCATTTTTACTTGGTGATTCTTTTGTTTCCTATTTAATCTTGCTCCAGTTTTATAAAGATATTCTTCCAAGTTTTCTCTTAGAAGCTTTATTTTTGTATCATGTACATTTTGGTCTGTAGTCTATCTTGAATTGATTTTTGTGGCTGGTGTAAAGGTAAGGTTCAAGGATGCTGTGTTGTATATGGATTTTTAATTGAACCAGCACCGTTTATTGGAAGGATCACCCTTTCCCCCACTGCACTGCAGTACACCTTTGTTGTGAGTCAGGTGATCACATATGTGGATTTGTTTCTGGATTCTCTGTTCTGTTTTATTGGTCTACTTGTCTGACTTTACACCAGTTCCACACTATTTTAACTACTGTAGCCTTATGATAGGTCTTGACATCTGGTGGAATAGGTCCTCTAAGTTTGTGATTCTTCAAATTGTCTTGGCTATCCTTGACCTTCTTCATGTCCATATAAATTTTACAATCAGTTTGTCAGTTTCCTCCAAAAAACCTGCTGGGATTTTTAAAAGTTTTATTTATATATTCTAGAGAGAGAGCTGTGGTGTGTGTGGGGGGAGGGGGTTGAAGGGGAAGGGGAAGCAGAGGGAGAAAGTCCTCAAGCAGACTCCTCCCAAGTGTGGAGCCTGATGTGGGGATCAGTCCCAGGACCCCGAGATCATGACCTGAACTGAAATCAAGAGTCAGCCACTTAACCCACGAGCCACCCAGGTGTCCCCTGCTGGCACTTTAATTGAAGTCAGATTGAACCTATGGATCAATTTAGGAAAGAATTAATATCTTACCAACGATGAGATTTACAATCCATGAGTATAAAATATCCCTCCACTTATTTAGGTATTCTTTAGTTTTGTGAACAATGTCTTATGCTAAATTGTGTAAGACTGATGATTTGCAGACCTGTAGCCCTGGAACAAATAATACATTATATGTTAACAAAACAAAAACAAAAACAATGTCTTACACTTTGCGTTGAGGCTCTAAGTGTTTTTTTGCTTATATATAAAAGTACAAATGGTTTTTTGTATAGTGACCTGATATTCGCAATTTTGTCAAATTCTCTTGTCAATTCTAATAGTTATCCTGTGGTCTCTTTTGTTTGTGTATTTATTTTTTTTTTACATATGTAATCATATCTGAAAACAACAGTTTTATCTTTTCCTGTGTCTGTTGGTCTGTTGGTGACTGTAACATTTTCAGTTTTCCTTTGAGTCTGAAATACTTGATTCACAAATTTCTGATGTTTGCATTGTCTGAGCAGAAAATAGATAACTGTTCAAAAACTACTGGAAAGCCTTTACTTTCTTAGGCATGTAAAACCATTTGGTACAAGTGCTACAACTGTGGCCATTTAAAAGAATTCTGGCATACCTCTGGATATCGGGGTTAAGGCTTCCATTCTGTATTCTTTAAAACTGCATTTCCAAGTGTCTTTAGGAGGGCGAGATGAAATAGAATCTCTGATTGTTTCAGTGACTCCTTCGTATGGAGAAGCTCGTAGGTTCTTTGTTCAGAAACAGTCCAAGAGCCGGAGAATTTTTAAGTTCCAAAACAGACTTAGAAAAATGTAGGCACAGCCTAAGGGTACCTGAATTTTTGGTTGAAATCCTGTCATCACCCAAAGGTCAGGAGTGAAGACACTGATGTGGAATTCAAGGAGGGATTTATTTATTTATTTACTTACTTATTTATTCAAGATTTTATTTATTTGAGAGAGAAAGAGAGCAGGAGCATGAGCACATGAGACGGGGGAGTGCAGAGGGAGACGCAGACTCTCTACTGAGCAGAGAGCCTGATGTGGGGCTCGATCCCAGGACCCCAAGATCATGACCTGAGCCGAAGGCAGATGCTTAAACAACTGAGCCACCCAGGCACCCCCAAAGAGGGATTTAGAAGCGGGGCACCAATAGCAAAATTGTTGAGCTATTAAGGGAGGCAGCGGTGGAGCCCGAGGGTCTGGAACAGAAGACGCCATGTAACAGTAGCTTAAACAACATAGAAGCTTATTCCTCTGGCTTCCTTAGTAGTTCAGAGCATCAGGACACTGTCCAGGGCTGATGCGGCAGCTCCTCGATGTCGGGGACCTCATCTCCTTCTGCCATTCCTTCGGTGGCTGCATGTGCTCACCGTGTCATACCAGAGCACCACACGCTGGCCCCGGAGAAGGGGGGAGATGCGGCAGCAGAGGACAGGCCTTTTCCCTTCAGTGCATGAGTTAGAAGGGGCACACATCACTTCTGCTCAGGTTCTGTCGATCAGACTGTATTCTAGCTGCCAAGGAGTTTGGGAAGTTTATCCATCTTGGTAGGTCCAATGTCCAGCTAAAATTGGGGATCCTGTTACTCGGAGAGGAGGAGGGAATGGATGTGGGAGGATGGTTGCCATTGTCTCTACCTCACCTCTCCCACTGAATTCTCAGAAAAGTGCCTGGTGGTGTCAGTTCTTGGGGGGTCTAGGGGCGAGTGCTGAGATGTGCCTCAGGTATCTGCCAGTGTGCTAGCCAGCTGGTCCCTAGTCTAATGAGAATAAGCCACAGTACCTCCAGAATCACATGTGCTATTAAATCATAAGCTCTGATATCACATCCCCAATATCCTGATGGAAAGAGATTGTCAAGTACATGCTACTCGTAAGGATCTTACGGTTGCTTTTGATTCCCGCTTGGCTGGATAGAACAGCTATAGACAGCTGTGCAAAAGGTTTCTAACTTAATAAATTCTTTTTTTTTTTTTTAAGATTTTATTTATTTCAGAGAGAGAGAGAGAGAGTGGCGAGAGAGACCATGAAGTGGAGGGGTGGGGGGAGAGGGAGAGGCAGGCTCCCCCGCTGAGCAGAGATTCCGAAGCGATGTAGGTCTCGATCTCAGGACCCCGGGATCAGGACCTGAGCTGAAGGCAGACGCTTCACCGACTGAGCCACCCAGGCGCCCCTCTAACTTCATAAATTCTTCGTTTTCAGAAATTGAATAAACTGCTGCTCTGTGGCACTGAGTTGGTGACGAATATCCAGGTGGCTACCGATGTCAGAGAGCTCCGCAGGAGAGTGGAGGAAGAGGAGATCCGGCGCCAGAGGTGCGGAGGCCCCGCTCTGCAGGGCGGACGTGAGCACGGCTCTCCCACGGCTCCCCAGAGTCTCCCCGACCGTTGGGAAGTGGCTGTGTCAGAGTCAGTCCAGCAGAATCCCCTTAATGCCCTTTAGGAACGAATCTCCTCCTTCCCTCCCTGCATTCCTCCTTTCTTCCCGCTTCTTCCACGTGGCCATTTTAGCTCGTCTCCGCAAGAGCACGGGGTTAACAATGTTTTTCGGTGTTCAGCGTAAGGAGTTCCTTCAGCACCTTTACTAGCTTTACCAGTAGGCAACTGGTGATTTTATTCTTGTGACTTCCCACGGTCTGCCTTGGGCTGTTCCTAGCAAGAAATTGGCTGATTTCCCAGCCACGCCAAGGAGGTAGGCTGTTTCCTATGACCATGGAGGAAAAACTGAAGGTCTTCAGCGGCAGACGTATAGGATAAATTGGCAAGAAGACCTGGCTGTTGTTTTTCATTTTTTGAGGCCCAAAGTCAAGTGAATTAATGTGCTCTGTGCTACTAGCTCGGAAGGGAGGCAAGAAGGAGAGAGGGGAGTGTGAGTTTAAGTTGTGACTCCTGTCTTGTAGGGCTTGGCACTCTTGTCGGGAGGCAGCCTCCTACAATGACAGTCTGTGAAGGTAGGGAGAGAGTCCTGGCGTATGTCCTAGTGGCCATTCTTAGGGGGGACCTCACCTCTCATCCTCACGCTTCTCCTCAGGCTGGTTCCCTCCTCGGTACACTTCATCACAGAGTCTCTTTTGGAATTTCTGGAAAGGCCATGCCGATTTTCCATTCCTTAATGGTGGAGTTTCCCTATTTTCATGGCTCCCTGTTTGTTTGTTTTTTTAAATTTTTATCTATTTTTAAAAATTTCTTTTCAGTGTTCCAGAATTCATTGTTTATGCACCATACCCAGTGCTCCATGCAATATGTGCCCTCCATAATACCACCACCAGGTTCACCCAACCCCCCACCCCCCTCCCCTCCAAAACCCTCAGTTTGTTTCTCAGAGTCCACAGTCTCTCATGGTTTGTCTCCTCCTCCGATTTCCCCCAACTCACGTCTCTCCATCTCCTCATGTCCTCCGTGTTATTCCTTATGCTCCACAAATAAGCAAAACCATATGATAATTGACTTTGCTTGACTTATTTCACTCAGCATAATCTCTTCCAGTCCTGTCCATGTTGATACAAAAGTTGGATTTTCATCCTTTCTGATGGAAGTGTAATAATCCTTAGTATATATCGTATGGCCCCCTGTATTTACTGATGATTTGGGAGAGGAATGGTCACACACCCGAAGTTATGTCGATAACCAGAAACAATCATATGGGTACCCTTTGTTGAACGACTGCTGTGCCGAGCGTCATCTCACCTAACCCTGGGAGGAGCCGTAGGAAAGTCGGTGCTTTCATCCTCCCTCTTATGGAGGAGAAAAATGCAGCTTGCTGTGGGTCATGGACTTGTCTCAAGTTGAGAGTCTATTAGTGGCAAAGTCAGGCCTTGGTCACTGGAGTTGTACAGCTTGTCACGGAAGTACGTGACAGACTGTTGATCTGCACGCGTATGTGCGTGTGTAAGTAGGTATAGCTTTAAGGTCCATCTGCTTTTGTTGTGGGTCACCTTGTTTATTTGCCTTCTTGCTTCCAAGCACTGCTTAAGCTAAAAGAAGATTCCTCAGAGGCTGGTTTGGTTTTGAGCGCGGGGTGCGTGGGAGCAGTGCTTGAGGCCCTGGCTTGGTATTTCAGACTCTCGAGAACCGGCCTGCTTCAGCAGGAGACAGCTTCCCCAGCTGGGCTGGCATGGCCACTGTGTTTGTATCCACAGACTCGAGAAGCTGGAGAACGAAGTGAAGACCAGCCAGGACAAATTTGATGAAATCACTGCAAAGTGGGAGGAGGGCAAACAGAAGAGAATTCCCCAGGACCTGTGGGAAATGCTCAACACCCAGCAGGTGCACTGTGCTGGGCTGATCGAGGACAAGAACAAGCTGATCAGCGAGTTACAGCAGGCGAGACTCCCGGCCCCCGACTCTGCTGCATGGGCTCAGGCTGGGGGATTTGACTGGCTTATTGGTTTGCTCTTCCTGAATGGAAAAATGAGGAGGTGTCACTTCACGACTCAGATTATTGCACAATTCAGGCAATAAATTCAACCAGAAGGAAGAGCTTTGGAGAAATCTGAGAATTATTGGTGACCTTAGAAAGATGCATGCGATTTTATGTTTTCAGTTAAGGAATGGCATGTAGTCTGCAGTGGATAGAGTCCCGTGTTGGATCCTGGATCGCCATTGCTCTGCTGGGGGCTGTAAGCTGCCTGGGAGCTTATAAAGAGGTTTACAGCAAGTAGTCACGGAGGGTTTGATCGCCGGCTGCTATGTCCGGCTTTGCCCCTAGCTGAGGCCACTGTGCTCCATCAGCCTGTGCTTTCTCCCTGGCATCCTCAGATTCTTCTGAAGTGACTTTCTCTGTGTATAGCTGTGTATTCCTAGCATTCACAGATACTGAAGAGCGAGGTCCTGGGGGAGTGCGCTTGGCACCTCTTCCCTCGGTCTTATTTGGTTACCAACTTTCGGTTGCTCTTCTCTAGGAGTTGAAAACAAAAGATGACCAGTATGTGAAGGAATTGAAGAAGCAGTCAGATGACATCTGCCTGCTGCTGGAGAGAATGGAAGAACAAGTGAAGCACGTGATGAAAACCTTCCGTCAGGAGCTGAATTACATTGAGGTAATGGTGCGGTAGAGTTGCCTTCTGCCCCAGGTTGGCCCTGACAGACACAGGTGTCTTGTCCTGTGATGTCAGCCCCTTCACTTGTTTACCCATTCATGCACTTGCCCAACAACTATTCATTAAGCACCTACTATGTGTCAGACACCGTCCCGGGGGCTGTGGATACAGCTATGAACTAAACAAAGTATTCTAGTAGGAGACAGATAGACAATAAACAGATAAACTACTAAATATATAGTTGGACAGGTGGTCATAAGTGCTCTGCAAGAAAATAAAACCATGGAGGGATAAGAAGAGTGGAGGAGAGGGGTGTGTGTGAGCTGTTTATTTGTTGTATTTATGGCAGCTGGGGGTGGGAGCATGGGAAAACAGGTTCAGGAATCAATACTTTAAATTCAAATGAAATGTTAAGGCTTGACACTGAGACTGGCCTTTCCAGAATGGAAGAGAGCCAAGAGGATTCCCACCATCTTGGATTATTATAGACTCCTCTCTGCATTCCTTGGCCTACCTCTTGTGAGCAACGCGTTCCTTTGTTTCGTGGGAACCCCAACCATGCAGCAGCCCTCGGCATGATTGAAGCGCATGCCGGGGCTTGCCCCGTCACTTCACCCAGGGCCCTGGCCTTCCTCCAGCTCCCTCCTCTGATGTTGGCTGAGCCACAGGGCACTTGGCACATTTCCTCTCAAAATTTGTGGGAAGTCCAGACTTCATAACACTAATTTCCACACAACTCCTTCTGTACCCCTTTGCTTGTATGAAACTTGGCAAGGTTGCATTTGGATTTGACTTGGACTGTCCAGTTGGTACATGGGCCCTTGTGCAATTACTTATGAGTTTTTTCCTAATGTGGAACTGCCCAATCAAAACAGAGACTAGAGCCCTCTTCTTTCTTGGTTGTAGAAAGCATTTGAGGTAGAACGACAAGAAATGCTGGCCAGTAATAAGAAGAAATGGGAGCGGGCCCTGCAGGCTCACAATGCCAAAGAGGTGAAGGGGCGATGGGTGCGGAAGGGGGTGGGGGAGGGGCAGCGGGTGGGGAGGATGTGTCAGGGGTGCTCCTTGGAATCTGGGGCCGTATCTGCTGTGACTGAACTCACTAGCCTTTATGTATCTTGGGGAGGATTGCCATGGCAGACATTTACTACTCCACTTCGTGGTTAGTCTCTGCTGCTCCTGATGGTGACGTTTGCTTCTAGTGGTGGTGAATACTACCTTCCTTTGCAGCTCGCTGGGGTTCCTGTGGTCCTGCCCCTCTCTTTTTTGTTCCCAGGCTTCTACCCCAGCCACGGATGTTTGTGACTCAGAAGATGTTTTAAAGGATGGGGGGTATCACTTTACTTCAGAGACATAAAGAACAAAGAAATAGCTTGACCAAGATCCAGTGGGGTTTTTTTGAGAAATACAAATGTCTGACCGCGGGGCCCATGGCTAGTTTCTTAATGGAGCAATCCTCTTGGAGTTTTTCAAGTAAGGAGGCTCCCGAGTATGGCAAAGGATACAAAGCTTTGGGGCCCAGGAGCTTCTGAGGGCTGACTGACTCCCTCCAGACCCTGACACTTGGAGACCCTTCACTGGGTCATGCTGGTCAGGCCACCCGAGGGACTGAGACAGGGCAGGGACAAGGCTGACTTTCCTCTTGTCTTCCTGTGCCTTCAGCTGGAGTATCTTATGAACCGCATCAAGAAGATAGAGGACTATGAGAAGCAGCTGAACAAGCAGAGGGTATGGGACTGGGAAGAGTACAACATGATCAAGATCAAGCTGGAGCAGGATGTGCAGGTCTGACTTGTTGCTCGGCGTCTGGTGGCGGTTTCGTCCTTGGTGACTGCCCAGAACGTTCTAGAGTTAGTCCCTTCAACAGATACATATTTGTTATCTGATTTCTTTCAAGCGATCATATCTGAAGGAACTCATGGACAAAATATATGGGGAAGAATTCTTTCTTTAATAAATCCTGGAGGGCTGCCAAGAGGCTAAGCAGGAAACCACAACCTGAGGAATCACTGGGAGGATTATGACTTTAGCCAAGCAAAGGGAAGGTATCCCCAGGGCAAGCTAAGTCTGTCGGGGCCAAAGCAGAACAGCCACCATCTAGTGAGTGACCAGGCACTTAAGGCAGGAAGGGGGAGGCGAGGGGAGTGGGTGGGGAGGATGTGTCAGGGGTGCTCCTTGGAATCTGGGGCCGTATCTGCTGTGACATATTAACATATTAACACAGAAAGGAGGAATCAGTGACCACATTTTTATGCCAGGAAATAGGCTACTTACCTGGCAAATGGTAGGCCCTGGATTCAAACCAGCTCTGTCTGGCTCGGTAGCCTGCAATGTTCCTAATATTCCAAACAGTCTCTGGCTGATGGTTGGACATCGCAGTAAGGCAGATTCCGACTTGCCGTCAGAAAGAACTAACTCACTCCCTCCCTTCTTTCCTTTCTTCTGCCCTCCCTCCCTCTCTCTTTCTTTCTCTCTTTCTTTCTAGATTGATTTATTCGAGAGAGAGCGAGCTCTGGTGGGGCAGAGGGAGAGGGAGAGAATCCACAGAGGGTGGACTCTGTGCTGAGCGTGGAGGCTGACTTGGGGCTCAGTCTCATGAGATCACAGCCTGAGCCAAAACCAAAAGTCAGACACTTAACAGACTGTGCCACCCATGCGCCCCAGAAAGAACTTTCTAATAGGTAGAACTGTCCGATGTAGAAAAGGGTCATCCCACAGAACAAAGAGTGTTCTATCTCATAAAGTATTCAAAGGCTGCCTGACTGTCTGTCTTCAATGCTGAGGAAGGATTCTCCCAGTGGAAGGTTAGATTTTCTGGTTTGTGATGTTCTTTCCAAGCCCAGGATTCTGTGCTTCGTTAGTTAAAAAAAAACGCTCATCTCTAATTACATGTAGGTGTGATGTAATTAGCTCTTAATGTTTCAGCACAGGCTATTCACTTCAGTCTCTGTCTAGAAAAACTTGTTAGACTAAAGCTTTTGCACGTAGCCTGTGATGGAATTTCAGGCCCTACTACTCTTGTGCTTAATGTGACAAGGTGGCATCAAAGCCTCTCCAGACTACAAATATTCTTACCGGTCTTGAGACTTTTTCTGGGCCTTTCTCATAGTAATGTCATGGAAATGGGAGTCACTGACGAAGAACAGTGGGCATCTGGGAGCGCAGTGCTGCGTATGTGGGGTGTGTACATGGCATTTTTAATGAAAATGGCTCTTGTTAAGCTTTCTTTCGTTATTTTGGTTTTATGATAATTTATGGGACAAAAGGACACACTGCTGGCCTCAAACAGTGAAATAATGGAAACTCATGTTCTTTCACCTGTGGTTTTGTTTTTCCTTTTGCCTTGAGAGCACGTAACACAAGATTTACTCTCTTAACACATTTTAAAATATACAATAACAGCATTGTTACTCAAAGACCTTCTGTTGTAACTGTTAGATCACCAGAACCTATTCATCCCACATAACTGGAACCTTGTGACCTCCGCCCAACACCCCACTCTTTCTCCTCCCCCAGGCTGTCTGCTTTAGATCCCACATACAAGTGAGACCATGCAGCATTTGTCTTCCTGTGTCTGGCTTATTTCACTTAGTATAATGTCCTCTGTGTCCATCCCTATTGTTGCCAATGGTAGATTGTCTTTTTTTATGGCTGAGGACAATTTCGTGATACACCACATTTTTCTTTCTCCATTAGTCCACTGATGGACACTTAGGTTGTTTCTATCTCTTGACTGTTGTGAATATGCTGCAATGAACAACGGAGGGCAGACGTCTCTTCAAGTTGCAGATCTCTGTGCCTTTGGATCTATAGCCAGAAGTGGGATTATTGGATCAAATGGTAGTTCTATTTTTTATCTTTTGAGGAATCTCTATACTCTTTCCAGAGTGGCTGCACCAGTTTGCATTCCCACCAGCGGCTTCCTTTTCCACATCCTTGCCAGCACCTGTTATTATTGTTTTTTTTGACAAAAGCTATCCTAAGAGGCATGAGGTGATATCTCATTGTAGCTTTGATTTGCATTTCCCTGATAAGTAGTGACTTTTATAACTATTGGTCATTTGTATGTCTTCTACTTGGGTAGTTTATTATTATTATTATTATTATTAATTTTTGCCTTTGAGTTGTAGGAGTAGAACCTCACATTCTTTTTTTTAAAAATTTTTTAAATTAAAAAAAAATCATTTATTTATTTATTTGACAGACACAGATCTCAAGTAGGCAGAGAGGCAGGCAGAGAGAGAGGAGGAAGCAGGCTCCCTGCCGAGCAGAGAGCCCAATGCAGGGCTCAATCCCAGGACCCTGGGATACTGACCTGAGCCGAAGGCAGAGGCTTTAACCCACTGAGCCACCCAGGCGCCCCCAAACCTCACATTCTTAATTTAATCCTCAAAAGCTTGAACATGCCAAAAAATTCTGGGATGTGGGGAGATTTTTGGGGGTAGGAGGTGATGGAAGACTAGGGAGGTAAGGGACGGAGAGCCTGAGAACCTGGGAGACCCGCGTCTCCTGGCTTCCCCTGTCCAGTTGGACTGCCCATGGAAGGTGGGTGTGTGGGAGGCAGACAGATGGAGATATTCAGAGCAGGGAAGTGTGTGCAGTTCCTGTGTTAGAATGGAAACCAGGAGTATACTGTACCAAATTACATTTTAACTTGAAACAGATAAATCAGGGATTGGTATATTGCCGTATGCAGGGTATTTTTGTAGATAAAACTTGATCATAATGCCCCTTACGTGTACTTTCATTAGATAGTAAAGTCCAATAACATCGATTTTGTCAAGAAGATTCAGTATGCAGCTTAACATCAAATTTGGTTTTCCTAAGTAATTCATAGCACTGTATCAGTTCTGAAATATACAACTAAAATTTTTGCAAACCACAAAAATATGAAGGCTCCAAATACAAAGATTTGATTTGATGGGTAAAGTACAAGAAATAAAGAAGAGAATGAATACTTTCCAAGTGCTTACTGCCAGTAAGGTGACATTATTGATGAGCAAAACGAAGCCTGTAAACATTATGTCCTAGAGAGGGATTTTTACCACAGCCCCCCATCGCCCTGGCCCCAAATAACACTACTAGAAACACTTAGTGCTTGATGCAGGAAGCAAATATTTTTTTTTACTTTGGGTCCTACTTGTGCTTTTAAAATTGTAAAATGGTTTAGTTCAACTTCAGGGACTGTTACCTTTAATACCAGAATATTAATCACAAAAAATCAAGTCCAAGTTACTTATTTAACAAACACCATGAACTTAACATTGTGCAAAGCACAAAGATAAACAAGGCACAGGTCCTGAGAGCAGAGGTGAAGGGGCCCAGTAGGTTCTCCAAGTCAGCCCACAGGACCAGGGGAAAGGCTGTTTTAAATTTCCATTCTGCTTGGGACAATGATGGCAGCTGGTTTTCTGGAGGTTGTGGGGCAGGAGATGGCGTGGAGAGCGGCCGCGGGGAGGCTCACACCGTTGCAGGAAGAAGGCGAAGGTGGGATCAACACCCGCAGCCCCCACTACACGGAAGGCCTTTCCTGTCAGGTTAGATTGTAATCTTTGTAAATTATTCACAGAAACCAAACACGATGTTTCATGGTTAGTCTTGGAAACATGAAGTACAGCTTTGCAACAGTATCCTTAGATAATTGAAGAATGAGGGCGGACAGTTAACAAAATCAATTCCAATTTTAAAATATAAAACTATCTTCAACGTATGACAACCAAGGATGGCTGTGTGTTGAGACTAAACCCTGAGATAATTAACAATAGAGTCACCAGGACCAAAATTACCTCAAGCAGGTGTTGAAAACAAATAATGAGTCACATAATATGCGCAGCCGCTGGTGGCTCTGTTGGGTGAGACAACCAGACTGTTAGTTCTGCAAGTTCATTGACAACACTGCCAGTAACTCCCACGGGGCATCGTGACTGCAGAGGCCACAGGGGTCTTGGACCAGAGCTGGGGTGACCGAGCAGCTGATCTGGGATCCCCTAGAGATGGAAAGCCCACAGTGCGTGGTGCATTACTAGTCCTTCCATGTGTCAATCTCCTAGGACCATATTCTAGCAAAGAGCAGGAGCAGGTGTGTTCCACAAAAGAAAATGAAATGGGCTAATAAATAATTAACCAGGAGCGCAGGCAAAGAAATGCAAATTAGAACCGGCAGGTGACATGTTTCTTTGTTTGTTGTTTTGCCTATAAAATCAGCTCAGATGTGAGTTCTTTCAGGGCACAAAGGAAAAGACATGACCTGCTTACTAATTTAGCTCAGAGTTTTGTGAACCGTGTTCAGCCAGGTGAGGTATGTGTGGTGGTTTCACAAAACTCACAAAAAAAAGTGAGTCAGTGATTTTTTTTTTCCTTTCAAGATGTATCGTGCAGGAAAAATAGAGAGTGGGTTTCCGTTGTGAGAATTATTTAATGATTGGACTTCAGGGGTGAAATTTACATGAACACTCACTGCTAGAACTCACGTGCTCTTATAATTGTAAAAACTGTCCTATGACCAAAGTTTGGGAAATGCTGTCTTAGTGCCAGGGACTTATTGCAAAGCTATGAGAAAAAGGGGGTCCCGACATCCTCAGAGCAAACACCAGGCACCCGGGATCTCAGCTCCTCAGTGTTGTCCCAAATCAGAGCAAATCCAGAGAGCATTCATACCTTCCAGATTATCTCCATTCAACGAGGAGCTTTTCTGCTGGACTTTGTCCTGAGTGACCTCCTAGGTCGGTGGCCTTCTCCATGTCCAGGGCTGGTCACATGTTAAGCAGCTGGGCTGGTTTCATTTGGAACATGGAGGCACAAACCATTGCGAGATACCTACCCACAGTGGAGATTTAGAACTCTCTGGAATAGTTAAACAGGGTGCTCTTGACTGATTCTCTCAGTTATCCATGCCAATGCCTTTGTTCTCTGCATCACCTCCTGGCCGGTTACCGTCCTGAGGATAGTCCGGAGCGGGGAGGGGACGCTGCCTAGATTCCTTAGCAAGGCCCTGTAGCTGCATGGAAGGGGACGGGGGAAGGAGGCTTGGAAGAGTGCCACATGTCACCTGTCCCTGCTTGTCAACCTCTGATTACACTTAATTGCGGCGTCTGTTCGTCTGCTCCCGCCTTTCCACTCAGGAAAGGCGGGAGCAAGCTTGCCTCTATTTGCCCTGTCTCTAGCCCTGTCCTGCTCTTGACAAAAAATTTTTTTTTTACCCACAGTCAGCATGATCTGTCTTCTTCCCTTCCCTCTTTCCTCTCTTCCTTCCCTTCTCGGATTTATTATTTGAGAGAGAGAGAGAGAGAACATGAATGGGAAGAGCAGAGGGAGAGGAAGAGAGAATCCCAAGCAGACTCCATGCTGCGTGCAGAGCCCGATGTGGGGCTTGATCTCATGACCCTAAGATCACAGTCGGAGCCGAAACCCAAGAGTCAGATGCTTAACTGACTGTGGCACCCAGGTGCCCCCAGAGCGATCTCTCTCTACTGCCCAACTGCTCTGTCAGCATCTTTTTTGAGCATTCCCTGCCTCACACCTCACACCCAACACTGCTCGTGGTTTCCCCAAAGCACCTCACTCCCCTTGCCTCTCTGGACCTCTGTGCCCGAGGCGTCCTCATGAGCGACTCCTCATTTTCCAGGTCTCAGACATGCTGGTGCCCACTGTTCAGGGATACCTGCCTGGCCTTCAAGGCCATGAGCATCCCAGGCTACCCTGTGCCTCTTGTCACTGGTTCTTGTCGATCTGTCCCTCTCCTAGATAGGGCAAGACTGTGGCTTTTTCAGCAGTGTTTTCTCAGCAGCACCTGGAAAAGTGTCGACATAGAGCAGGCCCTCAGATCAGTATTTGGTGAGGGAATGAATATAGATAATGGAAATCCAGAAAGAATGGATGGTCATGTTTAGTGTCCTTTAAAATGAACACCATCTGTTAAACCCCAGCACTGCCGGTTGGAGGTCAGAGCGGGGACACCTCTGTGGCAACGAGAACTTGCGTTTCTGCTGGGGTGATGTGTATCTCCCCATGAGGGTCTGGTGCACAGCACCGGAGCGGGCCAGACTGGAAGGCTCTAAATGCCATCTCTCCCAGGCTGTAGGGACACAGGCTTTAAGCTTACAGCAGAATGATGGATATTTTCTGTAAAGATTTTATTTATTTATTTGTGAGAGAGAGAGGGAGAGGGAGAGCAAGAGGGAGAGGGAGAAGCAGACTCCCCATTGAGCAGAGAGCCCGATGTGGGACTCGATCCCAGGACCCTGAGATCATGACCAGAACTCAAGGCAGACACTTAACTGACTGAGCCACCCGGGGGGCCCGAATGATGGGTATTTCTTCTGGTTGGCCTTTCATTCACCCCTAATGACAGATTTTTTAAGAATTCAGGGGCAGGCACTTGTCCCTCCGGCTCCTCTGACATGACTCCAGAACGAAGAATCAGGGACCCTCAGGTATGACCGATGATACTGGAGCCAGTGAGTATCATGACTTTTTTAAACTTCAACGGTAGGTTCTTGAGCAGCAGCTTCAGCAGATGAAAGCAACTTACCAGCTAAACCAAGAGAAGCTGGAGTACAACTTCCAGGTGCTGAAGAAGAGGGACGAGGAGAGCACAGTGATTAAATCCCAGCAGAAGAGGAAGATTAATCGGTAAGCGGGCCTGCCGCCCACCAGCCCCTCCCGCGCGCGGACCATGGGGATGGGGACGCGCTCTTCTGTTCTAGAGGCGTGCAAGCTGCTGAAGATATGACAAATCTTATTAAAAGAGTTTTTTTTTTTTTTTTAAGATTTTATTTTTCTATCTGACAGAGATCTCAAGTAGGTGGAGAGGCAGGCAGAGAGAGAGAGGAGGCAGCAGGCTCCCCACTGAGCAGAGAGCCCGATGCGGGGCTCGATCCCAGGACCCTGAGATCATGACCCGAGCCAAAGGCAGAGACTTTAACCCACTGAGCCACCCAAGTGCCCCCAAAAGAGGTCTTGTTTTGGGAAAAAATAATGCTTTCTGCTGCCTCGCCACCTTCCCCATGAAAGAGTGTACTGCAAAAAGTCTGTCTCCCACCCCCTGTTCTGTGTGGTTCCTCTTTCCCACCTCGGTAGTAATTGTTCATTTCTTTTGTTTCTTCTAGAATTTCTTTAACCACATACAAGCAAACACAGATAAATGCTTTCACCCCCGTCCCCGCCCCCAGTCTGTTTTTAAACCAAGTGATAGCATTCTATACACACTGCTTGGTGTCTTTGAATGTTCCCATAGCAGTTCATCCAGAGCTTTGGCAGCATCTAGTGTCCCTGTGGATGGCCATTTAGACTGCTTCTAATCTTCTGCTCTTGCAGATGACACAGTGCTGGTGCCCACGCCAGCGTCCCACTTTGCATTTGCGTGGAGCCGGCTATAGAGTAAATTATCCACTTGCTATTACAGACGCAAGACTGTGCATTTTAGAGAAGTAGGAAGTACCACACGTGGAAGTAAGATAAAAACATAAAATCAGGGGCGCCTGGGGGCCTTCGTCAGTTAAGCGTCTGCCTTCAGCTCAGGTCATGATCCCAGGATCCTGGGATCGAGCCCCGAATCAGGCTCCCTGCTCAGTGGGAAGCCTGCTTCTCCCTCTCCCACTCCCCCTGCTTGCACTTGCTTTCTCTCTCTCTCTCTCTCTCTCTGTTAAATAAATAAAATCTTAAAACCCATAAAAACACCATATGCCTACCAGCAGAGATCAAGTGTGTAGTGTGTCTCTTTCTAGATCTCTCCTTTCTCTCTCTCCCTCTCTCCATCCATCGGTGACAGCCACACATCTGTACAGTTTGTGAGGCGCTCTCTGGGAAGGCTTCCTGAAGAAGTGAAATAGTGAGGTGGGGGATGGGAATTGGTGAAAAGGAGTTAGGACTCCAGGGTGGATGGGGCCAGAGCCAGGAATGATGGGCGGGGCTGAAGGCAAGGAAGTAGGAAGCCGAAAGTTCCACATTTGATGAAAGAGACTGCACTGTGGGAGGGGGAGGTTGGTAGGACTGGAGGTGGGCACAGGTATGTGAGGCAGACCTTGAGTTTGATCCTAAGGGCCGAAAGATGAGTGACCTCAACCCCACTGCCCCTTCCCTGGCTCTTCCCTCTGACTTCAAGCCTGCACAGTCACCTTACCCTGAAAACCCCTTTATCCAACCCTACGTGAGGCCAACTCCTCCTCTTCTTGATCACGTGGCCATTTTCCTCTCACCACCAGCCCCGCACCTCACCTCCAACACTCCTAATTTGACCTCTGACCCCAGAACTGGACAGCCGCTTCCCTCTGTAGGTGATCAGTGATGTCCTTCTAACCAAACAACCACGGCTCTTCCTCAGGTCTCATCCTGTTGTTACTGGCACCAAATCTCAGAACCTTTCTTCATTGGCTTTCATGACTCTAAAATATTTGCTCTTTTTTCCTCAGTGTATTCCTAATTGGCTTCTTTTGGTGGTTCTGCTTTCTCTTGCCTGGTAAGATATTCTGGAAAGCATCTCTTCCCTTCGCTTTATATTTTTATTCCAGCGACCCTCTACACCAGTCTCATGGCTTTGAATATGATCTCTTTTTTCAAAAAGCATTTTGTTTATTTGAGAAAAAGAACATGAGTGGGGGGTGGAGGGAGAGGGAGAAGCAGGCTCCCCACGGAGCAGGGAGTCTGACTCAGGACTTAATCCCAGGACGCTGAGATCATGACCTGAGCCGAAGGCAGAGGCTTAACCGACTGAGTCACCTGGGTGCCTTGAATAATGACCTCTTTCTCTATGACTCCCAGCTACATGTCCCTAAATCAACCTCACCTCCTCACTTTATCTGGGACTGCTGAAAGACATTTAAGCTTGGAGAGTCGCTGTCACTGCCAGGAGACAAGTTTTGAAACCTGGCTTGCCTACCCCCCAGTTTTCCCGTCCTCCACCTCTGTTCCCTCCATCTCTAGCTTCCAGCCAGCCAGTCCTGGAGGAGGGGACGTTCTGGGGAGCCTCCCCTTACAGCCGCCTGTCCTGTCTAGTTCCTGTCTTGATGCCTTGCCCCGACCTGCAGCACGCACCTTGAGTTGATTTTTGTTTTATTAGCTTCTACGGTTAGATGACACATAGAAACCCCTTTACTGAGTGCTGCAGGGAAAAACACTTTGGGATGGCTACTTAATACATTTTTTTTTCTTAGTAAAATTTTTTTACATCTATATGTGGAAAGTCTCCTAGAATGTTGTAGTTAAGGAAATGAAATGGATATCACTTTTTATCAGATACCACTTTTTAAAAAAGATTTTATTTATTTATTTGACAGACAGAGATCACAAGTAAGCAGAGAAGCAGGCAGAGAGAGAGAGGGAAGCAGGCTCCCCGCTGAGCAGAGAGCCTGATGCGGGGCTCGATCCCAGGACCCTGAGACCTGAGCTGAAGGCAGAGGCCTTAACCCACTGAGCCACCCAGGTGTCCCCAGATATCACTTTTTAACTTAGGCTTTTATCAGAGCCTAAGTTAAATGATTTTGCATTTTATTGAGGCTGGAAGCATGAAGGGTGAATGTTTGTGTGTTTCGGAACCCTATGTTTATTTCAGGATAATGCTTAAGACAGAAAATTTTATTTTTAGAATTTTTAAACTGAAAATATGTAGGCCTTCAGACTCTGTCTTCCTGTGTAAGTGGGGCACTGACATAAGACACCTCTTCACGGGTTTGGAGTCTGACATATGGTCCTGGGTCTAAAAACCGAGCCTGCCATGCATATTTCATGAGACAAGTTTCCATGCCCAGAGCTCTCAGAGCAGTGAGATGTGGAGCTGTGACATGCCTGGGCCCGCAGGGCCATTGGCAGGCTATCACTGTCCCTCACTGTGCTGGAACTTTTGGCCACACCCCTAGAGGGTAACTTCCAGGCCTCCGCTCTGGGCTCCCCGGAATCCTGTGTAAAGTGTCCCCCACCGCGCTTTCATGCTCTGCTGTGATGAGTGTGTCTTTGCCTTTGGCTCGACTGATAGTACCTTCTGTTGGAACATATCCCTGTACTCTCGCTGTATTCAAATAGAGCCCTGGCAAGAGGCCGTGCATGTTTGATGAGTGAGGGAGGGAGTGAATGAACAGTATTGGCTCTCTGAGGATAGAGGGCTCATAGCTCATAGACTTGCCGTGTGAAGTCTTACTTTTTTCCCTTCTGTTTTCCTTGTTTTAGACTGGAATTGAACATCCAGATCATGGCAGTGAAATAGTTGAGATCTGCCCTTTAAAGACGTGAGGTGGCGCTCCAAACAGACACGCTTGCAGGCGGCGTGTTGGGGAGGATTGGGTCACGCTTCTGAGCAGGAGACTGTCCCTCAGTGTGTCAGGGGCTCTGGACTGTTGTGGAGGCGTTTAGTCCTGGACCATCCCCTTATCTCCTGTGGCTGGCCTTTCCCAGATCACAGTCGGGGCCACTGGGTGTCAGAATAAACGGGAGGGTTCTCTGCACCTGCATGGCTCTGGCCCTGGGGTCTGTAGCGCTTGTATAGTTGCTGAGAGGAATGGACACCACTGCTTCTATTCAGCCACGGATGAACTCTGTCCCCTCTGCCCCACAGCCTGCATGATGCCCTCAACAATCTGAGAGCGAAATACAACAAACAAATCAAGCACTTTCAGGAGGAGAACCAGTCGCTGACCTCAGACTACAAACGCTTTGTGACGCAGTTCAAGGAGCTACAGAGAGCCATGAGGTATTTTAGGGACCTGGGTCCCAGGCATTTGTCCTAACTAGAGATGGGGGGCACAGAGTCCTTCGTGCTGTCTTCCCCGCCCCTTCCCTTGCATGTCACCTACCTTTTCTTGAGACACGTGATGACCGCGTCTAGGCTGTCTGTCATAGAAGAGAGCTGGTGACCCAGATGGGGGAGGCACCACAGCTCCACCTCTGGGCTCACCCTCCTGCTCATGGAGGGGATCCAGGCCAGGCCCCGGGGTCCGCTGGCCATGCCGAGCAACTCTCCTTCACAGGCATTTTGCTCTTGTTGATGACAAGCAGTTTCGGGAGATTTGGCTGATGAACGAAGAGGAGGCAAAGGATCTGATCAGCAGAGCCTTTGCTGTAGACAGGATCATTCACACCCATCACCTGGGGCTCCCCTGGACGGCACCGGATTTCTGGTTCCTGAGGAATGTGGGACCGATCTCTCAGCAGCCGCGGAAGTCTGCCGCGCAGATCTTAGAGGAGGTGCTGATGCAAGCAGGTGACTGGAACGGCTTCCTAGAGCCCCAGAGCCCCCGAGCCTCCGGCCGGTCCCGACCATCAGGTCAACCCATTCATTTCAAAGACGAGCACGCTGAAGTCCAGAGAAAGGGAGGAGGTCTCGTAGCTGGAAGGCCCATCGTTGTGGCTTCTAAGTCTCTAAGTTAATTGACAGCTTTACCCTCTTCCCTGTATTATAATCTGGTAGTTCGATCTAGAAGCTCGATCAGATTCAGGTTCGGTTTGGTTTTGCTGAGTACATTGTCGTGTACCTCCACTGAGAGAAACTAATGGCGGGTTGTCTCTCTCTCTTTGGGCGGTTGGCAGCCATTGGTAGTCATTGTCTAAGATCCATTCATTGCCTTAGGGGTTGCAAAATGGCGATATTCTACATTCTATCATATGTCTTCGCGTAGTAGCTAGAACACTTCTGGAAACAGAATCTTCCCCTCATCAGCTATTTGTTACCCTGAGGCACAGTTCATACAGGAAAAACAGATGTTGTTCTTTCTCTCTTTACTAGTTTTCAAAGTAAATGGCTGGGTCTCTTAGCATTTTCCAAAGGTGGCCAGTAACATTTTATAAAATAAGTATCATTGGCCACCTGGGTGGTGCCGTCGGTTAAGTGTCCTATTCTTGGTTTCTGCTCAGGTGGTGACCTCGGTTTGTGAGATCCAGTCCCACGTGGGACTGTGCTCAGCTTGGAGTCTGCTTGAGTTTCTCTCTCTTTTCTCCCCCATCCCTCCCCACCATACACTCCCTCTCAAATATATAAATTAATTAATAAAAACATACCATTATGGACCCATTGGATTTAAACAAATTTGATGTGTTTTGTTTACTGCCCTTATTCTTACAGGTGCTCACGTTGTCCCTCTGGCTGGTGGGGGTCTCTTCCTGTTGGCTTCTGGGTCCTTTTGACACAACCTCAGTAGTCATCGATAGCTTCCAGGCTTTCCAGAATGACCCAGTTTCCAGTCTCACATTATAACATTCCTGCTTCAAGTTTGTAATCAGCCATTTCTCAAGGTCAAGGCGACCTGGTTCTTTTAAAGGGAATGGTATTTTAAAGCCATAGTCTGGGAGCTGGAGTGCACATTAGTTGGAATAGATCGATTTTTAGGGCTTCCTAATGGATGAGCATAGGGTGTAGAATTACATTTTCACCATAAAATTAATCACGTGTTCCTTCCAACACTTCCTCATCATCGGGATGCCAGAATTTTTACTTAAACTTATCAAGGTATATCTCATTTCTTCTAACTTGAAAATCTTGGTGCACAGTGACTCCAAAATAATTACTTGTTGTTTTCCCCACAGCCACAGAACAGTTGCAGAATGAAGTATCCACTGGGCACTAACAAAACGATTATGAAAGATTGTTTGAACTTTTTTGAAGTTCTTTTTACTCTTAGGACACATTCCACTAGGGATGTACAGACAGAGTGTGGTCTTTTATTTATTTTAAATTTTATTTTATTATTTATTTTTTAAAAGATTTTGTTTGAGAGAGATAGAGAGCTGGGGGAGGGGCAGAGGGAGAGGGACAAAGCAGAGCCCGTACTGAGCGAGGAGCTGGACACTGGGCTCCATCTCACAACCCTAAGAACATATCTGAAACTAAGAGTCAGATGCTTAACCGAGTCACCCAGCCACCACCCACTCCCATTGGTGTCTTTTACTTTATTTTTATTTTATTTTTTTAAAAGATTTTATTTATTTATTTGAGAGAGAGAGTGATCGAGAGAGAGCACGAGCAGAGGGGAGGAGCAAAGGGAGAGGGAGAAGCAGACTTATCTGCGGAGCAGGGAGACTGACACGGGGCTGGATCCCAGGATCCTGGGATCGTGACCTGAGCCAAAGGCAGACCCTTAACCGACTGAACCACCCAGGTGCCCCGACTGGTGCCTTTTAAAGCCACTTAGAATTGTTTCTATTTGGTTATGTCACCAAGCGAATACATACTTAGGTCTTTTTGTTTTGTTTTACTTTTGATTGTTAGGGATTGCTTTTTTACAATTTAATTTTGTTTTTATAGTTATGTAAAATAGTTCCATCCTTCCAAAATCAAATGTATAAAACAAGGTATACTGGAGGAAATGTAGTCTTACCCTCCCCACTCTATTTTTATCCTTTTCCTGTAGGTAACTACCTAAAAATGTATGGTTTATTTTTCCATTGCTTTTACAAACAAATGTGTATATATATTTGTTTTTATTTATACAGACCTGCTTTCTTAATGAAAAGCATATGTTTTTCTCCATTTTGCTTTTTTCACTTACGAAGTATCCTAGAGATCAGTCTATGGTAGTAAGAGGGCACGTTTTTCATGCCGTTTTTGTTTGGTATTCCTTTGTGTGACCACACTATAACTTACTCAGATATGGTCTGTTGGTGGCCACTTGGAATATTTCCAGGTTTTGGTCTGTTTGTTTTTGCTTTTATAAACATTGCTGCAATAAATAGCTGTGTGTGTTTGTGTCTGCATATTTTTGTGAACATAAATTTGTGAATTTTTGGGATAGATCCTTAAAAGTAGGACTGCTGGCTCAAAGGGTAAAGGCCTCTGTAATTCGGCCAGATCCTGCTCCATACCGACGGGACCATTTTGCACTTCCACCAGCAAGATGTGTCTTATACTTTTCAAAATATCTTCATTTATATTGTCTCCTTTTATCTTTCAAACAACTGGTAAAGCCTGGTAGGACAATTTTTTAGGACTATTTCCAGATGAGGGATATACAGTATAAAACATTTTTAAATTTCTAATTTTAATTAAGAAAATGTTTGGCTCTTGCTATTAGGGTACCAGTTCTTGCTAAGAAGTGAGGCTGTCCCCTGGACCGTGGTTTCATTGGCAGCTTCTGATCTGTGGCCGGTTTAGAAACCACCTAGCAGATGTGCTAGATTGTTCTCTAATGTGAGAATAAACAGGTGCAAACTCTCCCTTCCACTTCCTGGTCATGGCGGGATTTTGAGTATGATGTTGGCATAGAGATGAAATTTAGAACAGCAAAGCGTTGTAGGATGACAGAGTTCTCCTGCTAGTCTCGTATCCAACCAACTGCCAGCCTCCCTGATTTTGCCACACTAGGCTTTCTTTGGCTAATGAGACTCCATAGGACCTTAAAGAGGTTTATAATGGGTAAATTTTCTCAAGGAAAGCTGTTTGTTGCTCAAAGTCAACAAAATCAAGCAAGGATCTCCCTTTTCTCCTGCTTCTCTCTTCTCTCTGCCCCGTCTGCAGACGAGGAGGGGACGGAGGAGGCCGCCTCGGAAGCAGAGTCTTACCTCGACCTGCCAAAGCAAATTTCCCCGAGGACCACCAGAAAGATCCTGATGCTTCTGTGTGATGAGTCGGTGAGGCTGGCCACGTGGGGCTGTGCTGGAAGGACCCCTGGCCCCCGTGTCCGATGCGCTGCTACTGCCCAGGCTGGCCGGGCCGGATGCGGCCTGGATGCAGGAGGCCACGAGCATTGAGCAGCAGAGCTGGGGCCATTCACAGACAGGCCCAGCCTCAGAGCTGCCCCCAGCTGGCAAAGGGGTCCTCCCTTCGTGGGTCAGCAAGGTGTGGGCCAAGTTGGCCCACAGGCTCCTGCTAATTAAAAAAAAAAAAAAGCTGATTCTGCAAGAGAAGTGGTGCCCGTCTCACCTGGGTGAGCCCACCTGCCGAGTAGCGTGGCCACAGCTGACTATGGATCTCCACAGTGACTATGGCTTCACTCTGGGAACTCGGTCTGTGATTTCTCGGGGTGTGTCCGGCTCCGGATATCTCTGCGGCATGTTAGCCAGACCCACGGGATTTCGTGTCAAGGGTGCTGGAGCTGGCTCAGCTGGGAGTTGAGATGTTCCAGCAATATGACTGGTGCACAAGCCCATATTTCTGAGATGAGTCCTAGAGCTGCAGCCAGGACTGGCAGCCTCCCATCCCCTAGGGACACTTCCCTTTGGCCAAGAATCGGCTTTTGCCCCTGAGGGCGGCTCCTGCTGGGAGAGGCAATGGGGCAGGTGCTGCTCTCTCTCACCGGCTTGCTGCCAATGGCCGCCTCCCCCCGCAGCCCTCCCCCAGGCCTTCCCAGCTCTGAGTGGGGGAGGGTGCCCAGTGTCCCCCCTGCCGCCATGTCCCCCCCCCCCCACCGCCCCCCATCTCAGGGCCTGCTGTCCTAGTCTCCGGATACTGGAGGGCCAGCCTCTGAGCGAAGCGACTTTGGGCGGGTGAGGATCTGTGACTGGATCAGGTATAGGTTGCTCTGGGGGACTTAGAAGTTTGCCCAGGGGCTGGGGGTGAGGTGAGCCTGCACCCTTCTGAGGTGGGAGGAACTAAAGCCATGACGAGAACTGGCCTGGTGTCCAGGAAGGGCTCATCCCCAGGGCCCTGCTCTGTGGAGTCATTGCTGACAGTTACAGAGAGGTAGGCTGCAGAGCTGGCACTCATTTCGGAAACCCGTCTCTGACTGGAGATGTCATCTTCCTTCTCAGGGTTTCCTCATAGAGAGCAAGCTGCTGAGCCTTCTCCTTCCCCTGGAGAAGAACGAATGCTATCTGCTGAGGCTGGACGCCATCTTCTCGGTGGGTCCCGCTGGGCCGAGTTGATGGGGTGGGGGCCGCGTTCTAAGCCGGCCTCCTCTTTTTTTCCAACATTGCCCTGGCCCTGGGAAGAGATATGGGTCTCCGGGCTTCTCTGGGCTCTCTGTCACCTCCTTCCCTTTCCTCGTTCTCCATGCCACAGATTGGCCACGGAGTCTCCCAGCCCTGACCCTTCCTCTACTAGCTTCTCTCTCACGGCCTGGCTCTCAGCCTGCAGGTTCTCCCCTACACCCCTGAACTCGGATGTGTGTCCAGCCTCCTCTAGCGTTCTCATACCCACCAGGCCTGTACAGAGCTGTTCGTGACTCTGAGCGCTGTTTCTCTGCTCAGATGTGATCTCATTGAGCTTCCCCAGTGTCGAGTGGCCTCACTCTGGGCCGTGGCAGGTGCTGGGGAGCTCGGGGGACAAGTCAAACCTCCAGCTCTTAGGAGCAGAGGGTCTGTTAACTCTCCCAGGCGGTGGACTTCTTGCTGTGGTGTTTGAGCAATACTCCTGTTTCTCCCCAGGCCCTTGGAATTGAAAGTGAGGACGACTTATATAAACTGGTGAACTTCTTCCTCAAATACCGAGTTTATCATTCACCCTCTGGTCAGGTAACGTGAAGTGCAATAAAAGAGAGATGTTTGAAATTCTGGAAGCCCCCAGAGGACATAGCTGCCTTTGTATAATCCTTCCGGAGAAACAGTGAGGGTTTTGTGTCAGAGATAGCTAACGTAGTGTTCCCGGTCTTATTACTATTTCTGTTTGCAAAGGAAAGAATGACGGAGGATGGGAGTCTGTTCTCACACTAAGGCCCAAGGTGTCTATTCCTGGGCCCTTCCTCAAAGCCAGGCTTCAGCCCCTGGGAGCCCTGGGCCCATCAAGTTCTGAATATTTTGATCCTTACCACTTTCCTACAAAGCAAGGCCCATCTGTAATACTCATCTTGATTGTAATGCACTATTCTAAAGAAGCCACCATGTTAAAAAATATTATAAAGTTTTAACTTAAAAATTAAAAACTTGAATTAAAAATATGTTTCGTACTGCTGGCTCCAGGGTGAGTATCCTGATATGCTTCTGAGAAGAATTGGCAGGGTGAACAAAACCCAGAGGCCATAAAGAGGGAAAAATAGGATGGATTTGACTATGTGAAACAAAGCAAAACAAAACAAACACAACCCTGCGGGGCAAAAATCACTAAAAGCAAAATTAAGATAAAGATGACAGCTGGGGTGGGGGTGGGGAATGTTTTTAACTCCTACCACAGTTAAGGGCCTATTTCTTTGATATATAAAGAACTCAAATAAACCAATAAGAAAATGACCAACAACTCAGTGAAATGGACGAGGGATATGAACAAAAATCTCCTATAAGAGGCAATATGAGTAGCTTCTAAACATATGAGAAGACAACCAGGCTTCTTATAATAAGAGAAGTGAGAATGAAAACTGTTCTAAATTCCATCTGCACCCGTCACGTAGGCAAAACTCTGCGAGTTTGATAGCATCTAGTGACGGCCCGGGCGTGGGAACCAGACATGCACCTGTCACTGCTAATGAGCCGGTTGTCGCAGCCTCCGCGGAGGGCAGCACAAACACTGACCCCAGCAGTTCTTCCTCTGGGATTTTGCTCTGCAGCTCTGTCTCAATACGACGAAAGCACGTGCTTATTGTAGCTCATGGGTTTCAGCACCGCTCGAAATGGGAAAAGATTTCGAACAACCTACAATTCCATCATGAAGGGATTGATTTCCTCATCAGTGGTGCATCGAGACAGCGGAATGCTATGCACCAGGAACAAAACAAAACAAAACAAAAAATCAAGGAAGCTCTTTACACATTTTTTTTACGTGAAAATATCGGTTTATCGGTATGTGAAAAATGCCAAGCGCAGAACTGGGTCTGCCGCAGATGATTATTTGTGTGAAAACGCGAGGGAAGGCTTTGCTTGTACGGACAGAGGATTTCTCTGGAAGGAGGGTAAGACATTGATGACGTTGGTTTGCCTGTGGGTGGTGAACGGAATGAACCACGAGGATGAACTACGAGGAGGAGGAAGACTTTTTTAAATTAAAAAATTTAAAGGTAGTTTGTGATTTTTGATTCAAAACGATAAATATATATGTGATGTCAGCTTTATGAATATCAGTAAAATGAATGCCCATGAGTCTCGATTTAGAAATAGGAGGTTATCGCTGTTTTGAAGCCCCCGCGTGCCTCTCCCTGACCCCACCCCCCTCTCGTCCTCTCTTGCCACTCACGGCTCCTTCCTTCCTGTAAATGTGTCTTTGCATCTTTTCTGTAACCTACTGTGAATTCTTCTCCTTTTTCTGTCTTCAGACACTCATGCTTGCTCTGCACCCCCAGTCCACAGCCACCCTTGCGTGTTTCTCCAGCTCAACCCCTGGCATCTGTCACCCCCATAGGAGCAAACAAGCCTGATGTCGGGACAGGAGCCGGGAGAGCAGATAGACCTCGAGGAGCAGGAGGAGGAAAGCCTCGTGGAAGGGGAGCCGGAAGAGAAGGAGGCCCCCCCTTCTCGCAGGCTCATCCACCCCAATGATGTCCTCAAGATCCTGGAGGCCTTCGTCATGGGTCTGAAGAAACCCAAGTACGATGCTGGAGGGTTTTCCTGAGGCCCAGGAGAGCGGGCTGGAACCTGGGCAGGAAGGAAAGGATGTGGCGGAGGGCTGGAGGAACCCGTGGGCACGCGTGATTTGCATTTTCTCATGCCTCATTCATTCGGCGGTCAGTCACGGGGTCTGCTGTGTGTAGGTCGCACCTTGTCATCCGGACAATGACCAGAATGTAACAATTGTCACACTGCTCACAGGAAGCAGTGGCAACGCCATCTGGCATGTCCGAGAGGGCTTTAGACACCCAGACTGGGTTTTCTGAGGTGGATAAAGTGGGGGAAAGGGCATTTCAGGGTGTCACAGTGTGGGGAAAGGTGTGTTCGAGAATCATGACAGAGAGGTGTGGCTGCTGTCAGGGTGTTCCCTGGGAAGTGTGGCTGGTGGGCGGGGAGCCAGGCCAGATCTTGAATTGCCTTGTCTGCTGTGCCCAAGACCTTTGACTTGGCCTTGATGGGACTGGAGCCAGACCACGGTTTTGAGGAGTGGGGCAGCCATGGGTAGGCCTTTTTTTTTTTTTTTTTTTAAAGATTTTATTTGTCAGAGAGAGAGAGAGAGAGATTGAGCACAAAGAGGGAGAAGCCCAAAGAGGGAGAATGGCAGGCAGCGGGAGAAGCATGGAGTCTGGGATCATGACTCGAGTGGAAGGCTGATGCTTAACCCACTGAACCAGCTGGGCATCCCTAGGCTTGCATTGAAAGATCCCTTTGGTGGCAGGGAGGGAGGTGATGTTGGCTACAGGAGAGCAACTGAGGGCTTGTCCCAGTGGAGGTGATGATATCTTGGATCAAGGCTATCCTCAAGGGGAAGGCGAATTTTGAGGGGGGTTTGAGATGCGTTAGTGAAAAAAATGGGCAGGATGGAATGCCAGTGAGGTCATCTGGCTGAGAGAAGGGGGTGGATAGAACTCCAGTGATGCTGTCACAAAGGCGACAGTGGCACCAGGAATTGGGAACGTTGATGATAGTCACGTGCCTTTTCTGAGACTCTGCCATAAACCGATAGGCTGGTGTAGGCGAGTGGGTAGGTGGGCGGTGGGAAAGCGAGAGTGTGAGGGGTGGGCGCCGAGGCTGGCACCACGTGGGGGCCCAGGGGTGCCAGGTGCAGACGAGGCCACTGCCGCTCTCGACCTTCAGGGACTCTCAGGCACCAGTGAAGATGAAGTATGTGCGAGATAACTTGAAGGACTCGGAGTACTGGGAGGCCCTGACCACAGTTATCCCTGACGCCACGCAGAACCTCTGGGACGCCCTGTACACAGCCCTGGAGAAATACCAGTGAGTGCGAGTGCGCATGGCATGGCGCAGGAGAAGGCGGAGGCCAGGCAGTCGCTGGGGAAGGGTCCCACTTGCCAGGGCCTCATCTGCCTCCCTGGCTTGGAGAGAAAAAGCTGCCTTTGGAGGGAAACCTCCTGCCAAAGGGGCCTGTGGTGTTGGGTGGCTGGCCCCCGGCCCTGGGCTCCCATTCTGTTCCTGCCCGCCTGGTCAGTTCAGGGCAGGACGGTGGGTGGGTGAGGCTTCTGGGCTCCTCTTCCACCTCTAACCACAACAGAAACCCAGAGATCCCGACCCCTCCTTGGCAGAGGACGGAAGAGGAGTCAATGAGCCTCTAACCTGTTTTTCCACCCAAAGCCTCGTCCTGACCCAGAGGGCCAAGCTGCTGCTAGAGAACCGTTCCCTGGAGCAGCAGAACACTGAGCTCCAGATGCTGCTGCAACAGTATCTAGATTCCAAGGTGGGTGGCAGGGACCCTCCGAGGAGGGCAGGCAGGAGGCTGAGGGAGGCCGTGGGACTCCTCTTAGGAGATGAGTTTCTTCCCTCACCAGAAGCAAAGGAGCACTGAGATGTGACATAAAATATGAACAGTCGTGCCTCAGGTTGGGACAGAATTATCAGCCAATGGAGAGGACATTGCTCCAAGTCTCCTCCAGGTCGTCTGGGCTATAATAGGGCCCCTCTGATGCCACGGTCTTTGGTGCCCGCTGCTTGCTGGACCATTCTCAGAGACAGGGCCAAAGCCCGCCATAGTGTCCCAGGCCACAGGGCCCTACCTTATGAAATTTCCCCTTTCTCGTACCCCTCTGTGAAGTTGATAGGGTACAAGTGATTCTCGCAACAAGGAGAATCAAAATCGGGAGACTCTGTGACATGCCCAGAGCCCTGGGCCCTTCCCACCCTGCTGGCCCAGGTTGTCCGGCCTGGGATATGACGTGGTTAGAAGACACTCCAGCCGGGACAGATATTCTCTGGTCCCCACTCTTGATCATGCCGGTGACGGTTGGGGCAATTTCCCCGTGGCCAGCGGGAGAAGGAATCTCAATGTCTCTGCTTCAAAGGGTAGAGTCCGTTCGTCACACAGTGGCTGGCTCTGCCACTGTGGCACTGAGGCCGTGGGCCAGGACCAGTCTTGACACACTGGGCTGAGGGCAGGTCCTCTGTCACCAGTGTGGGAGAAGTGACTGAGGTGACTGAGGCCACAGCCACAAGCCAGGGAACTGGGAGTGTGGCCCCGCCATGGTTTCAGGCCCCAGGCCACACCTGAACGGAGGCTGTGGTAAGCCTTGGTGTCGTGATGGCCTCTCTGCCAGTGACAGGCCTCAGAGGGCTGTGTGGCCCACACTTTCGTCAGTGCTGCTGCCCTAGGAGGGTGGGGAGGGAAGGGCAGGGCTAGACCCGGGGGGGGGGGGTTGCACAGGTGAGGGGCGGACGGAAGATTTGAGAGAGTGACTCAGAGCAGGAGGCTCAGAAGGTCACCAAAGGTTGTTAGCTGGCGGGAACAGAAGCCAGACCAGAAGTCGCAGGACTTCTCTGAAGGCAGGCAGCCTGGCGGCTTTCGCTAGCGTTCAGAAGCACTTGGGGAGGAAATGCTTGCAGAGACTTGGAGGCTGAGGAGAGCCCACGGGTGCGAAGGAGGAGGGCCCTGGGAGAAGTGTAATGACCTCTCCGCTTTCGTTTCCAGATAAACTCTGAACTGCAAGTTCCACCAACTCAGGTGCTCCGGGTCCCTACGCAGTAGAGCTGAGCCTCCGAAGGCTGCCGTGTCAGGCTGTATGCTGGGGCGGGGGCAGGACCCAGAGCTGCCCCTGGCACGTTCCCCCTGAGGACCTGCCTGGGACCACTCTGAGTCTCCCGGGCTGCCGGGATAGGGCCCGGCAAACTAAGGCAACATGAGCCGGTACCCGTACTGCCATCACCATTAAAGTCTTTAAAAAGTTGTGGCTGAATCTCTTTGAAGAGCTCAGGTCCTGTGACATACTAGGCCACCTCAGACTGGGCCAGAATAGGTCGGTCACTGTGGGACTGGGCCTAGGCCAAGGGCATGGGACCCCCTTCTTGCATCTGGGGGCAGTTGGCTGGAGGCTGGAACTTTGGGGCCTTTGTGGGGTCTTTTTTTTTTTTCTTTCTTTCTTTCTTTCTTTTTTTTTTAAAGTAGGCTCCATGTCCAGTGTAGAGCTTGAACTCATGACCCTGAGATGAGACCTGAGCTGAGTTGGAGGCTTAAGCAACTGAGCCTCCCACGTGCCCTGGGCTCCTGTAGACTCTTCAGCCTTCACACTGTCCTTGGGCCTGCAGGACCCTTTTGGTGAGCTTTTGGGATCCCTGGTTCCCCGTGGTATAGTGTGAGGCTCTTCCCATGGGCAGCCTGGGCAGGTGGCCCAGTGCCTTCAGCCCTCCTTGAACCCTGGGCCATGAGACTATCCAAAGGGGAAGAGGTGGAGGGGTCTAGCTGGTGCTGAGTCTGCCAGCATCAGAGGGCTCACCGACCCTGTGCCCCTATTCTGGTCCCCCCACTTGGCCCAGTGCTGGTCAGCTCAGTGTTTAATTCCTTTTATTAAGAGACAAACCACCACTCAAGAAAGGAACAGCCAACGGAAACCCAACTCTCACTGCAAGCACCACCTCCCAGCCTGGCCTCCATGAGTGCCGGGCAGGGCGGATGGGCACGGGGTGGGGTACCGGGGTTCACCCTTGCTGCGCCTCATCTAGGCTTCTGAGCACTGGACTGCACAGAGGAAGCTCTGGGAAGCGATCAAAACCCACAGGCAGGGCAGGGTGTGGCTCGCGAACCCACCACGGCAGCTCCCTGGGCAGCAGGAGGAGCCACTGTGGAGGGCCACAGGGCGGAAGCAGCCGCCTCCACACCCTTGGTGGGACGGGTCTGGCCCACGAGTGCAGAACAGAGAGGGGTGGTGTGGCCTCGCTCACAGGATGCTGTGGGGGAGGGAGGGTGGTGCTTTTTGCTTATTCATTCTTTTCATAGCTCTGAGCACTGGCTAATTCTCAGTCAATTCCATTAAAGCTTTATTCCTCCCCTGGAAGGCTTGGGGGAAGGTCAGGGGTGGCCATAGGGAGCCAAGGGTGCTTCAGCCAAGGAGGGGCAGGACCCCACTCTTTCCCACCCTTCCCACCCCACAGGCAGGGACCAGATGGGTGGCCCTGGGCAAGCAGCAGGCCTGGGGGGGAGGTGGGATGATGAGAGGGGCGGGGTCACCGGCCCAGCAGCAGGCTTCTGGGACCTGAGGCCACAGGGGTGGACACTGGGCTCCCCAGGGTGAGGAGGGGCAGAGGCTCGGCCCAGGAGAGGAGTGGCCAGGCAGGAGTGGCCGCCTGGCTGAGGGCTTCACGCCCCGAGGAGCTTCTTGACCATGTAGCCGGGGAGGCTGTAGAGGAAGAGCGCCAGCATGAGCAGCCCCAGCAGGGCCAGCACTATCTTGATGATGAGCCACTTGTAGCGCGTGCAGATGAGGTACTTGATGGACTTGAGGGGATTGAGGAACCAGACGAAGGCGGTGTCAGGCCGGCTGGGGGTTGTGGGGGGGACAGGTCGTCAGGTAGTGGGTCTGCCCGGGGACACCCGGTGCCCTCAGCGCTTCTGGACCCCCACAGGCCCTGGTCCCGAAAGCACTGACTGGAGTCAGGGTTCACGCCCTTTCTAAGTACCAGTTTTGCTTCTTACGTGCTGGCGGTGGGGGGTTCTCTGTGGGACCCCCTGGCACCTGGGCCCCTCCCAAGGCCGAGAGACTTTCCAGCAGTCCCAGCCGTCAACCTTCTCCCCCCACCCCTGACACTTGCTCAGTAGGGAAGGGGCCGCCACCGGGGCTGCTCCCTGTCTGAGCTCCGGGGCTGCCCCACATGGTCTCTGGGAAACCAGCATGTCTCAGCCTCACCCCCTTCCTGGGGAACATGAGCATCTGTCCCCACTGGGCCCTGCTGAGGCTCTGAGGAGCCCCTGTGGGACGCCTACCACTCGCTTCCCCACCTCTCACCCGGCCTCCCGGCCAGGAGGGCCGGCTAAGCTTTCCCTTCTGCAGTCAGTGTTACAGCACAGTAGGTTTTATAAGAGGTCAGATAGAACATTCAAGTACTGAATAGGCTTTTTCAAACTCCTGTCCCAGTGATCCCCTGAGGACGCAGACCGTGCTCTCCAGAGCCTTCGGGGCAGAGTGGGGCTCCGGTGCAGGGCACCTGGTTTCCTGGCCCCTGTCTGAGCCTCAGTTTCCTTACATGCACAGCGGGGTTAAACTCCGACCCTGCCTCTGGGGCTGGCAAAGGGCGGAGAGAGACAGTGCACACGTTGGGCTAGGTGGCTAAGCTGAGGGGCCAGGATGGAGAGCCTCCCGGCCGGTTCCCTTAGGCTCTGGGTGGGGAGGTCCAAGCTGGTGGGAGCTAGTGAGGGCTTGCTGGTTAATTCTGGCCAAACTTTTCCCTGTCCCCCCTCCACATGCCAACTGCTTTCTGCCAGTGGCACCGGGTTAGAGGCTGGCTGGCTGTCACCACGATAGGAAGCGGTGTCCTGCCCAGAACAGCGAGCTGGTCATTTGAAAACTGGGCTGGGTCCTAGCTCTAATCTGCTCGGTGACCTTAAGCAAGTTGTTGGGCCTCTCTGGCCTAATACGCACTCAAGGACAGCAGTTGTTTTGGTTCTGAGAGCCTGTGGGACCGTGGGAGACGGCTTGGAAGTTGCCCTGTGTGTGTGTGTCACGCGCTGCCGAACTCCACAGCCCGGACCCCAGAGAAAGAAGTGAGGAGTACCAGAGCCAGTAGGATGTCAGGCTCAGGCCCCAGGGCCTTCTCAGCCAAGCAACCGGGCACCAGGTAGAGGAAGAGGGCGAGGAGGGGGAGCAGCAGCGCTAGCTGCAGCAGTTGGAGGCCCAGCCTGCGGTGTGTGTGTCCCAGGTTCAAGAACCTGAAGCGCGGGTCTGGTAGGCTGGAGCCGCAAGAGGGCAGAGGGAGCATGGAGCAAGGGCACAGGGGGCGAAGGCTCAGGCTGTGGCAGGACCTCGCCACCGGGGGGCGCCCCTGAGCTGAGTGTGGGCACTTCTGGGCGCCTCCCCGCCATCAGGGCTGCTGGGGACCCCACACCCCACCGCTGCAACTGCTAGCTTCTGGCAAAAACTAGGAAGACCATTTTACTCTGCGAAATGGGGCCTTCCCTGGGAGAGGTGCCGCTTTCCTGCAAAGGTAGCCTGTGCTTTGGTTCAGAGGGAGAGGTGGATTGGGGGGGGGGCGGGGAAGCAGAAAGGGGGGAGCCCAGAGGTGCATGCTTAGCAGGAGCAAGAAGACAAGGTTCCAGCCCCTCCTTCCTATTCCTGTGGCCCCAAGGACCAGTGTTGGGGGTGGGGGAGCAGGCAGCACACTCACTTGGGTTTCTCTAGGGGGTCAGGTTCATTGCGGGCCAGGCCCACAGGATTCTTCTCTGCCTCCTCGGCTGTCAGCAGATGCAACTCTGCCTCCACCTTGCCCTGCAGAAAGGAACAGAAGGATCTCAGTGCCCAGGAGGGGTACTGGGCCCTCAGCACCCTAGCCAGGCCCAGCCCTGCCCTCTGCCCAAGCCACAGTGGTCCGCACCGTCAGCTCGAACTCGTCATTCTCATTGCGGGCCAGAAGGGGCCACCAGCCTTTGACGCGCTTCTGCTTGAAGATGGAAACCAGGGGCACGTCCACCTCCCCCGTGGCCATCTCCATGGTGCACTGCTTGGCCGTCTTTGCGCCCCGGGGAAACCGGTTCAGGTCCAGCTCGATGGCCCCTATGGCAGCCTCAGAGTCAGCTCCGATGGGCCGGGTTGGGTTGACCCTCCCCAGGGTGGGCTCCCCCCACCTCAGCCTCCTCCTCCCCACCCGCTCCGTTCCCCAGCCCTGCACCCAGGAAGTCATCCGCGGAGAAGTGGTCGGCGTCCCAGATCTGCAGGGTGAGCCTTGCGGGGATCTTGTACTCTGTCTCATCCCAGGAGAACATGGACTCCTTCTTGGAGATGACGATCTTTTCCTCAGCAGCCAGGTAGTCGAAGGGGAACAGGTAGCGCCAGTTGAAGTTGCCCTCGCCAGTGAGGGAGTGATAGTGGACATCCGTGTCCTGCTTGTCCTCCTGCTGGCCCTTCAGCCACCTGTCCGGTGTCATCGGCTTTAGACCTGTGGCCGCCCGCAGGGAGCCCCCTCCCTCTTCTCCTGCCTCCCAGGAAGATGGGTTCACCCAGCCCAGCGTGCCTCCCAACCCACCTCCGCCGTCCCAGTCAGGGACCTTCTCACCCACCCCCGCACAAAAATGTCACTGGACTTCTCCCCAGTGAAGAAGTCGTCGTCCTCCAGGACCACCTCGTCTGTGTTCCACACGATGACCCGGAGCTCGTACCTGGGCAGGGGAGAGGCTGGCTTGCAGTCCGGGGCTGCCGGCTGCCCCAGGGTCTTGGATTAGATGGGGCAGGTAACCAAGGGGAGTTCTGGGGACTTGGGGTGAGCATGGGTCTGGGCCAGGTTGGGGTGGAGAGAGCTGATTCAGGGAAGGGGGCGAGGAGGGGGAGTTGAGAGGACAGGGGGATGGTGGGGCCCCGGATGAGGGAGAGAGGGTCACCAGCCAGCATGGCTGCTGTGAAGAGACCTCTAGGAGAAGCCTGTCTGGCCGGCCCGCCAGGGCCGAGAGCACTTTGGTGCACACTCCTGGACGGAGGCTGGCCCAGGGCCAGGAGGGGCAGGGGCCGCTGCTGGGGCTCCTGAGCATGATCCCAGTCTCCAGAGGCCAAAAGACATCCAGTTCTAACACATGTGCATATTGAAGCCCAGCAACTGGCTGTGGACACCCATGCAATCTGGTTTCCTTTATGTCCTTGTCCCCAAAGAGGATATTTTCCCCTTGAAGTAAAATTGTCATTGCAAATTGGTGGTTACATTTCAGCCATTAGGAGAGAGGTTGAGTCACCCCCTCCATGTCACTTGGAGTGTGGCTCTCCCTGGAGTTATGTCATACCTGGACTATAAATCCTGGGTGACACAGTGGGGTGATGTGTCCCCTAGTGGCCGTCCCAGGAACAGCACCCTTGTCACCTCACACCTGGAGGCTATTCCAGGCAGAATTTTAAACAATTAAGAATTTAAATATCGCCATCTTGAAATAAGCATGAGTGTGGGGCCTGTGCTACTTCCCCACCCCTGCAGTCGGCTCTGGTTCCAGGCACCCAGGGTGTCAGAACTGGCACCCAGGGTGTCAGCAACTCCATCCTGCCATTTTACAGATGGCAAAACTGAGGACCAGGCAGGCAATGTGACCTGGCCAGGGTCAAGTGGGAGAGGCAGGCAGTTTGGCCTCCCTCCTGCATATCTCCTCAGCGGGGGTTTTAAATAAAACCTGGCAGAGCTTAGTGACAGCCTGGAGTGGGGACAACACAGAGCAGGCTCAGGGGTGGTGGCCGCTGTGAGGATGGCAATCCACTGGAGGGCGCCAGCGAGTGCACAGCGCCTTTCGGACTCTGGGACTGCACCCAGGGGTGTGGCTCTGCCAGGGCCAAGAGGGCCCATCCAGGGCCAGCCCCACTGAGGGCTCCAGGGGTTGGGTTGCTCTGTTCCCCCTCCCCCACCAGGCCACAGGGGAAGCACCACTGACGAAGGTGATGTGGGTGATCTGAGCCTGGGGCCCCTACAGGAGGGAAGACTGTGGAGGGGTGGAGAGGGGTGAGGATGGGAAGGAAGTAGGTGCTGGGCTGCAGAAGCTCACTTCTTGGGCTTCCGGGGGGAGATGTCCAGAGGTGTCCCGGGGGCCGGCATGTCCATGGGGAACATGTCCACCCACAGCTCCAGGCGGCCCTGCGGAGAAGGGGGGAGCGTGGCTGATCTACCCACAGGCTCCCCCACTGCCCAGGAAGGCCAGCTCTCTCCTCTGCCGCCTCCCCACCCCCACCCGCACCCCTCAACCTATGTTCCCTAAGGACCCAGTTCCTCCATTTTTATCCTGAGATGCCGGAATTCCTACATCACCAATAGCCAATCCCATCTTCTAGGGGAGGCAGTCCAGGGCTGCCCGGGAGCTCATGTTACTCTCACTCAAAGTACTCTGGCCCCTGGAGTCACTGTAAGTAGCCACGGTGGGGCCAGATTTTTGGGAATGTGGCGACCAGTATGAGGATTCTACAGACTCCAGTTGGGACTCCCCGATCCTAGATACTAAAGAACCTCAGATCTTGGCCCGTGAGGGTCACCTGCTCGATGCCGGGCTTGTCAGGGTTGAGCAGCGGCCGAGTCTCCACGTGTTCGGGCACCAGACGGCAGCCCACACGGGGGATGTCCTCCCAGTGCCTCAGGGCACACAGCGCCACGTGCTCCTCTGTGGGCTTCCTCTGACCTGTGGGTGCGGGTGGGTCGGCTGCACACACGGCCTCAGCAGAACAAGAGACCTGTGCTGGGCTAGACTCAGGGGCACAGAGAGGCCCCGGAACCATCACCTGGCCATCTTATCTCCTTTTTACTGTTGGGGAAACTGAGGCACAGGGGAAGAACTGGCTTGCCCAAGGTCTCAGCTGCCCCTTAAAGCCTAGGAAGACCTGTGTTCTGGGGTTTGCTCTGGCTGGGAAAGCTGAGCAGAGACTCCTCCTGGGCTGGGAGAGTGGGAAGGGCAGGAATCCACTTCCCGGCCCGGCACCCCGAAGGTGGCCAGCAGTATTTCTTCAGCACACATGGTTCCCTATTCTCTGGGAGGTGCCACATGGGCAAAGGAGGGGCTCGGAGTCAGATCTGAGCCCATACCTCACTCTGCTTCTGAAGAGCTATGTGACCTCGGGCAAGTCACTGTAACACTTTGGGTTTTAGTGTCCTCATCTGCAGAATGGGGAGAACCTTCCTACACGGCAGGAATTCTGAGAGGGAGAGGGAAGACAAGTGGGCAGGTGCTGTGCAGGATGGGAGGGCAGAGGCTGGGCAGACAGGAGTGGGACTCCAGGCTGACAGGCAGAGGGTCTAAGGAGACCCCAGTCTAGGCTTCAAGGTCCTGCCACAGGGAAGTGTGGGTTCCTCTTGGTCTCTGACTGCCCTTCCCCCACCCGGGGCTGTGTCCAGAGCCCCGTTACCATTCTCGTCCTCGATCTCAGAGGGCCCAGTGAAGACACGGTTGGACACCTTCACTCTCCCGGGGGGCCCAAAGTGGGGGCCGTCCACTTTGCTCTCCTTGCAGAGGCGGGTCAGGATCTGGCTGGGCTTCATGGGGTCCCGCCAGATATTGTAGCCGTGTCTGTGGGACGGGACACACGGGCTTCGTGGGGGCTCAGGGTGTGGCTGGGCCCATCCCCAGGTGGTAATGGGCTCCAGCCAGTTCTTTTAAGGCGGCTGCTGCCCCTTGTCAGCAAGCGGGTCCCACCTGAGACACCAGGTCTCCTGGAGGCGGATGTCTCTGACTCCAGGCTCCATGGTGTCCCAAGGATGGGCTTTTAGCCTCCCCCAGTGCAGGCCAACCCATTCCCCAACTGTGCCCTCTCCTCTGGTTCTTCGAAGACTCCCATGAGGACCCTGATAACCAGAGAACTGAGGGATGTGACCAGAGTCATGCAGCCTGTCAGCGACAGAGGCTGACCAGTCCCCAGTGGACTCTGCGGGGCAATGCCTCCTCTCCTCCCAGCCCGGGGTTCTCTCCTTGCCCTGCCTCCTCTGTCCTGGAATCCTCTGGCTCTCCCCTTGTCTTAGAATCTGTGGTCTGCCCAGAGCCTGTAGGGAAGCCGCCCTGGCCCGGGACAGAAACCATTCTAGAGCCACCTTCCCAAATCACAATCTCTGATCTTGTCTTCAGGGTCAAGACCAGCACGAATGCCCAGCCCCGCCCCACGCACATGGAGTAGGTCTGGGCGATGCCGCAGGTGGCGCGGTGCTTGCTGTAGAAGCGGTTCTCCAGGTCGATCTTGGTTTCGCCAATGAGGTCATCGGTGCCTACCAGATCCCAATCGTACACGGCCACCGTCAGCATGGATTCCATGGGGAAGGAGGCCTCGATGTCGAAGGACCTGGCAGGGTGGGGGTTTGGAAGAGCTGGAGGTCAGGGGTGGGGTAGGGTGGGTGGGGGTGGGGCTGAGGAAGCTAGGGTGAGGTGGGGGGGGGGCATGTGGGACACAAGGAGCCTTACTTTCCAAAGACAGGGTTGAGTTGCTTGGAGATATAGTTCTCCTTGTCCCGGATGTCTGTCTTGCCCAGCCGGATGGCGATGTAGGGGTCAGCTTTGCCATTGATGTCTGCGGGGTGCAGGTCTGTGGCCTGTGATGGGGGAGGGGTGCTCCTGAGCAGCCTACCCACACCCCTGCTCCTCTTGCAGTGCCTCACCCCCTCCCTGATGGTCCCATGATGGCAAAGGGTGGGAGCCCTGGACCAGAGACAGGAGCCTGGCCGTGTGACCCTGGGCAAGTCACTGTCTGTCTCAGGTCTTGGCTTCCTGCTCCATAAAAGGTGGGAACTAAGGTCGCCTGGATGGCTCAGTCTGTTAAGCGTCTCCCCTTGGCTCAGGTCATGATCCCAGGGTGCAGGGATGGAGCCCCGTGTCCTGCTCTCTGCTCAGCGGGGATTCAGCTTCTCCCTCTCTCTCTGCCCCCACCCCCACTCATTCTCTCTCTCTCAAATAAATAAATAAAATCCTAAGAAAAGGAAAAAGGTGGCAACTAGACCAGGTGACCTTCCTGGTGTCTCCCAGCTGGGGCGGCCGCTTAGCAGCTGCTCAAGTTCCCCCTGGGCAGAGGGACTTGGGAGACAATGGGGAGAGGATCTGAGGGGAGTCTTACCCTGACCACATAGACTCGGACCAGCACATTGATGGGGTCATTGCTGGGGATGCCCTGGAACATGCCATAGGTGGGGTCGTAGCCGGCTTCCCGGGACACATCCTCCGGGAGTGGCACTTTGTACACGCACAGGGAGCCCTGGGGCAAGGCAGGGGCGTCAGGGTGCAGTTCCCACAGGCACAGGGTGGCATTCAAAACTGCAGTAGGGTCTGCACCCTACTGCTCTGGGCCTTAACCCTTTAGCAGCTGGATCAGACGGAAGTTCGGGGTTCTGGAGGGAGCGCCCAGGGCAATGTTGAGGGTGGGCGGCTAGTAGCAGATGCTCTTTTTTTTTTTTTTATCAGCATAGAAATACTTTCATACTTTGACCGTCAGTGTAGCTGAGAGTTCCACCTGATGGTCAGCCCTGGGCTTGGGGTTTGGGGAGTGGATAAGAGCTGGCTGGGGAGGGGGTTGGCTCAGGGTTCAGGGCCCGGGCACATGTCCTTCGCCTGACCTTGAACCGGCCCACGATGCGCTCCTCCTCAGTGGAGCCATCCTCGTCGTCTCCCGTCTTGCCCCGCAGCAGGTTGAAGGTATGCAGCCAGTCCTCAAAGTTGTCGAACTCGGACTCCAGTTCCTTGGGGTACACCTGAGCCGGGCCGGGCCGCCGGGGGGACAAGGCGTGACCACATGGCCTCTGGCTTGTCCCATCTGCCACGTCCTGCCCCAGGCAGGATCCCACGCCCCTTCCTGGGTCTGCTCCCTGAGCCTCACCTTGAGCTCATCAATCTTGGGTTTCTTCTTCTCAGGGGCCTCCGAGCCCTGGCCGGCGCCGGGGTTCTGGGTTCTCTTTTTCTTCTCTTCTTTTACTGCCTTTGCCTTCTCCTTGCCCTTCATCGGCCCCTTCAGGCCTGGTCAGAACCAGAAAAGGAGGCCCTGGTCAGTTTGGGGCAGAATTGACAGAGCAGGAGGTTCTAGGTGAGAGACCCAGACCCGCTGCTGATTTACTTTGCTGATTTATTTGACTTCTCAGGGGTCTCTGTACTCATCTGTAAAGCACAGACCAGGCCTCCTGCCACACCTGCCTCACACGGGTGCAGGGCACCCAGAAAGCCATGAGTAGCGCAGCAAGGGGCCAGCTCCCTCTCTTCTCTGGCCCCAAGCTACTTGTTTGTCCCATTAAGAGGACGGATCTCTATCAGCATTTCCCAAACTTCATTCAGGGGAACACCAGCTGTAGATGTTGTTGGAATGTTTTAGAAGAAAGGGTACATTATGGTCAGATAAGCTGGGGAAATATTTTATATTGTATCTTCCACTTAAAGACTATAATATCTGTATATTAAAGGCACTAGGAAGTCCTGTGCCAAAAGACCCGTTTAATCCATTTAACCAAAGAATGCTCTTTTCCCTCTGGAATACCCATTAACAGTGTTTCATGGAAAGGTCTGGAAAATGCTGGAGCTCTGAGCTCCCTTCCAGCTCTGATGTCCTGTGGCTCTAAGTGTCTGTTCAGCACGGTGGCTGCTGAACGGGTTTGAGCACAGGCCACCCTAGATGAGGGCCTAAGCCTGCTCCTGGTGCCCAGGCTGGTGGCTTGTGGCTGCTGCAGCTGTGTGGGCCTCTGGGAGGGGAAAGAGAAGCCACTGGTGTGGCAAGTGGGGGAGCTGGCCCTTGGGGGAACAGGATGGGAGGGAGAGACCCACCGTCCCAGGCTTACCCTCAGTGTTGTCTACCTCCTCCTTCTCCTCCAAGTCAATGCCTGAGGCCTCTTGCTGTCGAAGTTGCTGCCGAAAGAAAGAGGAGGGAAAGGTGGGCTCCCTTGCAGCTAAGTGTGGTTACGGGGACTAGATTCCAGACATCGTGAATGGAAGGGATATGTGCAAACTCTGGGTTGGGCCCTTAAGAGGAAAGGAGTGTGCTTCCTCTTCTTCTCTTTACCTCTTCCTGTGCTCTGGTATTAGGACCCGAGGGTGAGCCATCTCTAACCATACAGACACAGGGGTTTGCACTTGGTGCCATCATGTCCCCCTACTAGCCTAACGCCACTCTCAGAGACATTATGGGAGAAAGAAAGAAGCTTCTGTCTTCTTCACACCAATCTAACTCGCTACAGCAGCTTAGCCGACTAACTTAACAGTGGACAGTCAACCCCACACACAGCCAGGGTCACAGAAATGGCCCGGGGAGGGAGGGTGGCTGGATCAGCTCAGGTCCTACCAAGGAAGCACACACCACAGGCACACGCCCCTCCTGGCTGGTTGGTCAGTCAGGGAGGGCCCTGAGCTGGGTAGGCAGGGTGGACAGAGACAAAGGAGGAAGAGGAGAGATGCACTTTCTGGACCATGCAAGCAGCCTTGGCAGGCGGAAGCTGTGTGCACACAGTGGGGAAAGAACATTCCACAGCCACAGGGACAGAGATGTGGAGAGCAAAGCAGTATGAACGGATGCAAGTCCTAACGGATGCAAATCATCGCTCCCTTTTGGCCTCTGAGAACATGTTTCTCCTCTTCCTCAAAGGTCACCTTCCCTGTGAAGCCTCCTCTGACTCCCCCACTGATCTGCCTTTGTCATCACCACATGTCCATGAGGGCTCCTTAGGCCAGGTATGGGCTTTGGCTCCCACACTACCTAGGGTGGTGTCTGACTCATCATAAATACTGAGGAGATGTTTGTGGTATAAATGAGTGAAGACAAGAGAAAACCTAGCCAGGGAAGGTAGGCCGACCGCCATCTTGGAAAAGGCGGGTCCTGCGCTAGTATGTCAAGGGTGTGAGACAAGTCTGTTCCAAGATCAGGTTAATGCAGTGCGAGAACTGGCTCTGGTGGGGGGTGGGTAAGAAGCTGGCTAGGAGGGGATGATGTGGACTTGGGGTCAGCTCCCGTAGCCCTGTTCTTCCTTGGCTCCCCAGCCCAGGCCTGAGGCCTTACCTCCTTCATGGTATCAATGGAGGCAAAGTACTTGGACCACCAGTCCAGCATGCTCTCGTCCGGCTCCTCCTCCTCTGGCTCTTCTGAGCTGCCCTTTTTCTTCTTTTTCTTCTTCTCCTTCTCCTCGTCAGCCTGGAAGTTTGGCCGTGTCCAGAGTCCTGCCTACAGCCCTGCTCCCTGGCCATTCTCTGAGCCCCAGATCATCCCCCATCCCTTCTATTTACTTCCGGGAAGCCCTAGACTCTGTGAGGCTCCTGGGGGCCACCACCGTCGAAGGGGCTGGGCTTGGAGGAGGATGCCAGGGCCCAGAGGAGGATCATGACTTTGCAATTCTAGCCGCTGGCCAAGGCACTCCTGGCACTCGGGGGTTTTCCTGCCTGAATAGTTCTTTCACTCTGCCTCTGTGGAGGGGTGTGCTGACCCCAAGCGTCCAGGGGCTGGGGAGTGGCTCAGTCCCAGATGTGGGGCCCCTTGGCCTGATGCCCTATGCCACTGTAGGGTTCTATCTCCTCAGAGGCCCCAGACGGCCCCACACTCACCACATCCACCTTGATGACAGCATCCGAAGTCTGCAGAAGGGAACCAAGGAGATGGGGACAGAATTAGCCATCAGGGGCCTGAGTGACAGGCAGGTGCCCCGTCACAGTGAGCTCCCATCAGCTGAGAGGGGGCTCACTGTGTGAGCCCCTGTGCTCTGTGGGCTCAGCCCTGAAAAGGGCATGCTGTCTGCTGAGCCTGCGAAAGGCCTGCTTCACAGACGTTTGGACCCAAACGTTTGAAGGTGCTGGTCCTCCGCCCTGGCTGCGTGTTGGGCTCACAGGGACCTCACACAAACCATCCATGCCAGGTCTCTGCTGAGTCCAAAGGTGGGGATGGGGCACTTGCATGGTTGTGACTCCCCAGATGTCTCCTATGGGTAATCGGGTTTGGACAGGGAGGTTGGCCTGTATGCAGTGGGAGTTTGGTCCTGTTGGCTAGACAAGGTCAACTCCAGCTCTCCGCCCCCCACTCACCCGGGCCCAGAGCCTTACAAATACAGCAGATGCGCATACAGTTGCACAGCTGTGAAAACACCTCACCAGAGCCTGGGTGGTGATGGGGAAGCTCAGGTTCATGCTGGCCTCCATGTCCCTGATGATCTGAAATGAGGGGGCTCTCTCCCGGCCCCGGAAGGAGCCCTGAGGGAGGAGTTCGGGAGGATGGGATCTGAGAGGGCAGGGGATCTTCAGGCATAGCCCTGGAGCAGAAAGCTTTCCGGGCAGTGCCCCCCCTCCCCTGAGAACCGCTGAGAACCACTGCTAACTCAGCCGGCTGCCTGGGACCCTCTGGCGTGCAGGACTTGTGGGCCCAGGGTAGGTCAATCAGAGCAAGCTCAGACCTCAGAAGCTAGGAGGTGCCCCGGGATGGGTGAAGGACTGAGGTCAAGAACTGAGTGGAGAGGATGTGGTCAGGAGGAAGCCCACGTCTGGCCTCCCAGGGCCTCCTCCCCACCTGCCCCTGAAGACACCCTCTCTGCATCGAAACCCCAGATGACAGGGTTCTCTCTGGCAGACAAATGGCCCCAGTCCCCCTAACTGAGAGGAATAAGGAGCTTCCACCTGGAAATCCTTGCCCAGCTTGGGCCTAGGGAGGGTGGTTTGTGAATGGCCAGGATGGAAAACCAGGGAGCTCTGGAAGGGACACTGGTGTTCATGCAAAGAACCTATTGTCTATGGGGGTGTTTGTTGGAGAAAAACAATCCCAGGCTATTCCCTCAGGCGGTTACTGTCTCTCATCCACGCACACCCCGCGCCCGTCACGGGCACTCGCTCATGCACACTGCAGCCCACGCGGAGTGGACGGTCTTGCTCTCCAGGACGGAGTGAGGATGGACTGCTGGCACACGTAGCCAAGGTTAGCCCTTGACCATGAGTGCCATGGCTGTGCGCCCAAGGAGGCCGCCCTGCTCCTGAGAAGCGTCTCCCGGGCCCCGCTAGCGTGGGACTGACCCCGCGCGCCTTACCGCGTCCAGCTTCACCATAGTCTCCAGCTTCTTGACGGGCACCTCTGGCTCCATGTTCACCACGACCTCCCCTGTGGGGTGAGAGGAGGGGCCCCCGTTGCACAGCACACGGCCGTCCCGGAGGAGCCTGGCTGGACAGAGAGATGACCAGACAGGCAGACAGACAGGGAGGAACAGAGATGACAGGGAGGGTCAGAGGCGGCTGGAAGGCACAGGGGTCTGAGGCCGATTCTGGAGCATTCTGAGGCTAGAGGGAGGAACAGGGCAGTTGAGAGAGAAAAGACAGGCCTAAGGAGAGGGGGAACGTGAGCCAGAGAGAAGGGTGAGCTGCTGTGGGGGGAAACAGCGGAGGCTGGAAGGGAGGCTGGGGTCTCATCCATAAACCAGCAGAGGAAGCCTCCTTCCCTTAGGCCCTTGAAGAGCGTGTGTGGCTCTGGCCTTCTCTGGCTCTCAAGTGATGGGCAGCCAAAGGTAGCCTGGCCCCCAGAGGGGGCTGCACCCCCGCACCCACTGCCCACTGAGGGATATCTGGCATAGCCTGGACGGTGCACAGAAGCTCTTCCCTAGGACCGAGTGGAGCCAGGCCTGGGCCCTGGGACGCGGCCGTACCCGTGGTGTTCCAGCTGGGGGCCGAGCGGTCTGGGGGTCTGTAGATGAAGCGCCGGAGAGAGCTGACGGCGTGAGAGCCCACCAGGGTATAGCGGCCGAAGGCCCGGCAGTCCACCACCCGGATGTTCAGGGGCGGGTGCAGCAGCTCGTTCTCTGGGAGGTCCTGGGGCGGGGTTGAGCAAGAGCAGCCTGGGCTTAGCCGGGGTGGGGGGGCTAGAGCGGCTGCCCCCAGCCACACAGGCCGCACCCTGCTCGGCCCGGCTCTGCCCTGGGGCCTGCACCCACCACTTCAAACCACTTGACGAGGGTGTTGAAGTTGGGGTTCTTCTTGTAATTGTGGATCAGGGATGACTGCACCCCCTTCCCTGCACACTCGATGTCGACCCGTGGCCGGTCCACCTGGGCCAGGTTCACCCGCTTCAGGTCTCGCAGGCCCCAGAAGAGCACCTGGGTGGGTGGATAGGGGAGCCCCGCGGTCAGTGGGGCCGGCGGAGAGTGGGCTGGGCCACCTGAGGAGGAGCTAGGCTGGGGGTGGGGAGGAGGGGGGCAGCAAGTCAGGAGGGGCAGGGCCGGGAGAGCTGATGAGAGGCCGGCATCCGCAAGGGGCTCTGGGGTGTAGGTGGGCGTGGGGGCACAGACGGGAGGGCAGGGGGAGGTCCTGGAATGACGCAGTGTGGCTCAGTGAGGAAAGCGTCTGGCTCGGCCACTGGCTCAGGGTGTGACTTTGGATGAGTCACTTCCCTTCCGAGGCCCCCAGTCTCCTTGTCTGAAAAATGAGGAGTGGCCTGAGGTTGCCAAAGCCGTCTGGGTACCCGCAGTGTGAAGTGTGCACGTGAGCCTTGATGGGAAGACAGTGAAAGGGGCAAGGAAGCCACCACGGCACGGCCTGTCCGGGGCAGGGCCCGGAGGACACCCACGGAGCCCTCACGAACCTCGATTCGGTATTTGCTGAGCACAGGCCGGATGCCCACGGGCACAGGCATGATGGGACCGCGGTCCATGTCCATGGGGCCGTTGATGGGTGGCAGGTCCGCCTTCCCCGCTGGCCCAATCTGGGGAACGGGAGCCAGAATGTCATGCTCTCCTTTCCCGTGGGTTAGTTGTCAGGTGCTATGGGGAGACAGGGAAGGCCGAGGCCCCAGGTCCCCAAGAACCACATCCCAGCTGGGGTTAAACTGGCCTCCCAGCAGGACGGGGAGGACAGCAGCCTCCGACCCCCGGCCCCGGCCCTGTAGCCCCACCTGCAGCAGCTCGAAGGCAGCCAGCAGGTCTCCGGCCGTGGCGTTGCCACGGTAGATCTGGTAGTACTCGAGCTGTGGTGGGAAGCGGGGTGGGCAGTACCCCTCGTCCGCCATCTTCACCAGGGGCTTGGCGAAGGTCCGGCCCATGAAGTCGGCTTTGCCCTGGTATGATGAATAACCAAGGTGGCCCCTCCAGCCCTTGAGTTCACCGGGCATGTTCACACTTGGGGTCTCCTTCAGTCCTCACCATAGCCCCTGGAGCTAAGGGGCAGGTGTGATCCCTCCATTTTGCGGTTGGGGAAAACTGAGGCTTGGGGCCTGCCACAGACTTGCTCAGGCCTGCAGCAAATGTAGGTGTAGGACTCAGGGCTAGCCGTGAGATCTTCCAGAGTCCAGAGTGCTCAGGGTATCTGGGTAGCTGGAGGGGTGGGTCCCCAGCGCTGCAGGGGGTCACCTCCATCCTTCCCTTCTCCAGCCCAGAGTTCCCATGGAGAGCTGTGAGGCTGCCACGGACTGTGGGAGGTGTGGGCATGGGGCTGATGGGCCCAGGGATGTGGGGAGGCTGATAACAGCAGGAAGTGACAGCCTATGTCCCGATGACTCTGGGCCTGAGCTGGGTCTGCCTGTGGCGGGAAGGGGAGGGGGACACTTGGCCCAGCTCCTTCCAGAGATCCCAGAGGCTCCTGGCATTGGGAAGGGGACAGGCTGCAGTGACAGGGCAGGAGATATCTGGTTCTGCTGGAGGGGCTGGTCAGCAGTCCCCCACTCCCAGCTTCCCCGCTGGCACCCTGGCTGAGGAGCTAGGGGGCTGGGCGGGGGGAGTGTGGAGTGCTCCGTGATGCCCAAGTCCGCCCATACCATGGTGTCCTGGTCATAGATCTCGATGACAATGATGGGGGGGTCATCCCGCAACTCCTGGGCTTCACCGTACAGCTCCAGGTTGTCGAACACCAGCATCTGGTCCCAGGTGGGGCACAGGGTCTCATTCAGGACCTGCAGTGTGGGGTGGGGGAGGGGGTGTGTGGGCAGGTACATGAGCAGGAGTCACCCCAAGTCACAGAGGCTTCCGGAAACTCCAGAGACAAGAGTGTCATGCCTCCTGGTTCTTCTCAAAAGCTTCAAATGAAGGCGGACGTGAGGTTGCTCCCGGGCCCCCTACACCCAACTGTCTCCCCTTTCTCCTGTGTTGAAACTAACCACAGTTAAAACCTTTCCCAGGGTGGCGGGGGCCCGTAGCTATCTGCATGGCTGTCCCCTAAGGATGTGGGTTGCTAGCCAATCTGTTTTCTGGTTCCCCCACACTCAGGGGCCTTCCAGGACTCCTCCCTCCTCCCGTGGGCCCTCACCTCCGTGCACTGACTCTGGTTGATGAAGAAGACGCGGGCAAAGGGGTCCGAGAGGCCGCTGCTGTCAGCGGCAAAGAGGCTGCGAGCCTGGTACATGTGCACTCGGAGCTGGAAGGCCTGCTTCTCTGTGGGGAGAGCAGGCTGAGGCTCCCCGTACCCGGAAGCCCCTCCAGCGCCCTCCCGGAGTGAGGGCTGACAGCCAGCCGGGTCCCCTCACTCACTGGTGTAGACCAGGCTGATGGGTGGAAAGGAGAGCAGGCCCAGGCCCTGGGTGGCCTTGACCTCCTCGAAGCCGCAGGGCAGGCCGCTCAGGAAGTCTCTGCGCTGCTTGCTGAGGCCTAGCCACAGGTAGAGCTCCAACTTGGCCTGTACTGTCCAGCCCGCTGAGCCGAAGCCCCGCTTGCCAGGCAGCTGCGGGTGGCGGTGCATCAGCCCATGGGGAAAGGAAGGGGCGAGGGCCTGGGCCGGCCTGCCTGCCCCTGCCCCTCCACAGCCATCCCACTGGGCTGGGGTGCGGGGCGAGGGAAGAGAGCCGAGGGGGAATTGGCCGATCGAAGCCATCTGGCCCCCTTCCCCCTCTTCCTATTCTCTCCCCCCACCCCTTCTCTGAGCACCTGCTACTTGAGGGCTCCACCCCTTCAGGCCGGGAGGTGGAGCCTTTGGAAGAAGCCGGATGCAAACCCCGGCCCCCAGCCCCGCCCCACCCCACCCCACCGCACCCCCAAGTCTCGTTCCAGTTTTCTGGCACCTTGAGGAAGAGCGTCTTGACCTTGGCGCAGTCCTTGCCCAGCTCCTCCTCGACCATGGAGAAGAGCAGGTCCTTGGAGGGCACCCGGGCGTAGGCCACGCGCTTGTTGTTGCTCAACATCCAGATGAAGACATCGGGGATGCTGTGCTGCGGCTGGGGCCAGGAGGGGCGGGGCCGCTCAGCGAGGGCGTGGCCAGGGCCAGCGCTGCCCCACTGACCCTCAGGGCCTCTGCTGGGGGCGGGCAGGCCTGGGCCTGCTGAGGGAAGGGCCCCAGGGCTGGGTCTTCCTTCACCTCCCACAAGACAGGAGGAAGGGTTCATTGGTCTCTGTCCCCCAAGGTCTGTCAGAGGGGGAGGCGTGCAGGGGGGAGCCTCTAGCTGGTGCTAGGGCAAGCCCCTCCCCACGCCAGTCACTCGGGTCTGGGGGCACACCTCGTCTGCCAGAAAGCGCAGCTTCTGCAGGAAATTCTGACAGAGCCTCAGCTTGTCCCGGACCGTGTGTTTCTTCACCTGTGCCCGCAGGGTCTTGGCCTGCTGTCCCATGCTCTCCTGCAGGGGGCCGGGGTGCGTGGGAGAGGGGCTGAGGCAGTGCCGCCCAACTGAGGGGGCTGGCCTGGTGGCTGTGATCTCAGAGACAGATGTCCCCCCACCTCGGGCACCCTCCCCTGAAGCCCTGTGTGGTCCAGCATGTCCTCACCAGCTCCCGCATGCAGGACTTGAGGCGCTCGCGGTCCAGCTTGGTGCGGGAGGCGTGGCCCTGGTCTTTGTCAGCAAGGGACAGGAAGCGGCTGGGGAACCAGGGGAGCAGCGCTCAGCTCAGCGGAGCCCACCCCTGCAGCAGACCTGCACACACCTCCTTCCTGGCCCAGCCCCCTGCTTCCAGCCCCTCTCGCCCCACCCCTTCTTCTCACTAGCAGCCACAGCTGAGCTCCTCCAGGACGCCCCGCAGACGGCGCTCGGGGTAGGACTTCTCTGTCTTGATCATCTCCTGCACATCGTTTAGGCCTTCTTCCTGTGGGCCAGGAAGGAGGGTGCATGCTGAGCCCCAGACCCCAACCCCAGCTTCCCCAATGTCTCCCGCCATTCATCAGGGGAACGAAGGGCCAGAGACCTGGGACCCCTCACTAGAGCCAGGCCCCCTCTTCCCAGGTCCTGCCACCATATAGAAACCATGAATTCTCCAGGTTTTGTTTCTTCCAGAAGGAAGAAGCCACCTCTGGGCTGTGGGTCTGTGGTCCCGGTGGACTCGCTGGGACTGGGCAGAAGTCAAGGCTGGATGGGGGTGGGGTGCAATGCCGGCCAGAGACAGAGGGGATGGCCAGCCTCCTCCAGAGAACACCAGGACAAAATGGGCCAGGATTCCCAGACTCCACTTCAGGTAGCCCTAACCCCCACCCCCCACCCCACTCCTGGGACATGGGAGCAGGGACAGGACCAGAGGTCGTGCTGGGGCTATTCCTGCAGTCCTCACCCCCGGCCCCCTACCCCCACCCCTCCACGGCAAGCTGCTGGGCAGACTGTCTAGTGTGTTGCAAGGGAAGCTTCCAAGCTGGTCAAGGCCCTCAGAAGCTCGCCCCAACCCCCGCCCCTGCTTTCCCCTCCTCCTCTCCTCCCCCCACCGCCCGGCCCTGACCAGCTTGTCGGCGATGTGGTCCATGATGTTGGCGTTGTAGAGGCGGCGGCGCTGGTCCGGCCACCAGCTCCTGATGTAGATGCAGGGCTTGCGGTCCAGGTAGGGCAGATGGAAGTAGTTCCTGGGGGTGGGGAGGAGGTGGGAGGTTAGGAACTGGGGTGCGGGGAGGGGGGAGGCCAGCCCATGTGAGGACGCAGGGCAGCAGGCAAGACCACTCAGGACCCTCCTTCCACCTGGCTCACCTGTCGGTGACCTGGGGCCGCATAGGTGGGGTAGAGGACACGGAGGCCAGGTCCCCACCCTCGTCAGCTTCATCGTCACTTGAGTTCTGGATCAGATCAACTTCTTCCTCGTCCCCAGGCTCCTTCCGAGGCTGAGGCCGCTGGGGCCGTGACAGGCCATCAACTTCGTTCCCATAGTTACCTGGAGGCAGAAGGGGGCATGCGAGGGCCTAGAATCCTTTCCCTCCAGGTGTCCGCCCTCTGATCCGGGTGCTGCTTTGGGTTTGCAGGAGGGGAGGGGGGCACAGGGAGTGGGGAAGCTGCCTGGATTCTGTACCAGCTTGGACACAAGAGAACACTAGCCGGAGGAAGGAGCTCACAGCCTCCACCCTGGGCAAACCTCGCTAGGAGTCCTGATGACCACAGAGCTCAAAGTCCAGCCTAGGACACTGCCTGGATTTCTACTCTCTCCCCTTTTGCCTCTGCAGGGAGGCATGTCCCAGACACAGCTTAGCCCTGTAGGACCTTAGTGTGCACTAAGGAACTGCTGTGGGCGTGTGTGCACGCTCGTGCGAACACTGTGTACTATGTGGGTGCCTGAGCACACGCAAAGGGAAGTGGTCAAAGTTTCCCTCCCTCCAGGCTCGTGGTACGTTTACCACCCAGCAGCCCCCAGGCCTGAAGACCCCACTGTGAGCCCAGCACTCACCTATGGTGACCTCAAAGGTGATTGGCTTGTCTCCATTTTTCCGGTCGATCATTGAGGCCTCTAGGAAGGCTCCAAATAGAAAGAATTCTTCTGTTTTCCCTGTGCAGCTCTGTGGGGAAGGTGGTTCAAACCATCCTCAAACCTCAGCAGAAATGTTGGACCTGGGGCCAGGCCTCCTCCTATGATCTTATAGACAGGCCCTTTGGGTCACTGGGGTGGACCCCCACCCTGCTGTGCAGTCAAGCAGCCCAGACCCTGAAGGCCTAAATCCTTTTGCCCTCCAGCCTGGGTATCCCCGGACAGGGACAACCATGGCCAGGAAGAGGGCAGAGAGGAGGCTCCCCCTTGGGACCTCCAGGCGGAGTGTAGGCACAGGCAGTGGGGGGGGGGCAGGTCCCCACGAGGGACAGAGTGTGGGCCCCTGCTTCTTGGGGAAGGAGGCTTCATCACAGGGTCTGGCCCTCTGAGCAGACAGGGCACCACGAGGCAGAGCGCAGTCCCAGGCTGCCCGAGCTGGGGGCTCTGGAGGACAGCCCAGTCCCCGGGTCCTCACCTCCGAGACGGGCGTGGCCTGTTCCACCTGCACCTCGGTGGAGCTGGTGAGCTCGGGGTTGGAGGTGTCCAGGATCTCCACGGCCAGGCCCAGCATGAGGCGGGCGCGGAACGACACGCCCTCACCCAGGCCCTCGTTCAGGTCCTGGTGCTCGTCCAGCAGCGTGTAGTTGCGTGTAGAACCGTACATGTTCACCCAGGCTGGGCCCAGCGTGGGCAGGAAGCCTGTGGGCCATGGGGAGAGGACAAGGGGCTCATGGGAGTGGTGGAACCTCTTTGGGGAACTCCCGGTGGCTGAGCCGAGAACCCCATGCCTTGCTCAGCGAGACACTGGAAGTGGGAGAAAGCCTGTGAGCCAGGGTGTGGCCGATGGGGAGGCCTTAGGGCCGCACCCATCTGTTGAGCATGGGCAGCCCGGGACAGCCTCCTCGCTTACACGGAGCCCTTGCAGGTCAGGCTCCCTGCCTCCTGCTCCGTGAAGCCCGGGCTGCCTACAATCTCTTTGAGGGACAGAGGCCGGCTCCCCTCAAATTCCTCAGCCTGGCCTTCTGGCCCTTAGCGGTCTGTGCAGACCTGCATCTCACCAGGTCCCCCCATCGCCCCTCCCCCATGCAGACCCCTCCCCTCCTCTCTGAAGACCCTCCCTCCGTCGGCCTGTGTAACGCCTTCTCCGTGAAGCAGGCCCAGATCCTATTCCCAGCTAACTTGTCCTGCTGTTGGCCTTTGCTGTCTCATGTGTAACTCAGGCCCGATTTGGCAGCATGTGCTATGTTTTTTTGTTTTTTGTTGTACCTGGTTTAGAAAAAAATTTATGGCGTTTAAAAAACTCAGGATGTGCTGTACATGATATAAAATTCACCATTTAAAAATGTGCCGTGTATGGGGCGCCTGGGTGGCTCAGTGGTTAAGGCCTCTGCCTTCAGCTCAGGTCATGATCCCAAGGTCCTGGGATCGAGCCCCACATCAGGCTCTCTGCTCAGCGGGGAGCCTGCTTCCCTCTCTCTCTCTCTGCCTGCCTCTCTGCCTACTTGTGATCTCTGTCAAATAAATAAATAAAATCTTAAAAAAAAATGTGCCGTGTAGTGGTTTTCGGTATATTCACTCTGTTGTACGGGCATCACCTGATTCCATCGCCCCCCGCCCCAAGAAACTCTGTACCTATTAGCGGTTAGGTCCCTGTCACCCACCTCCAGCCCCAGCAAACACTAGTCTACTTTCTGTCTCTGTGGATTTGCCTATTCTGGACAGTTCATATAAACAGAGTCAGAGAACATGTGGCCTTTTGTGCCTCTGGCCTTAGGTTTTGAGCCCGTGACGGCACATCGCCCTCTCTAGTCCCCTGTGAGCACCACGAGGCCGGAGGTAGGTGTTTCTCGTGCTCTACCTCCCTGAAGCCCAGAGCCTGGGTTCTAGAAGGAGTCAGTCCCACAAGCTGGTAGACAGTATGTGCATATGTGAAACGTGTGTGTACATACGTGTCATCATTATTTCCATTTCACCGATGGGAAAACAGGCTCAGAGATCACACAGCTACTAACCCTCAGGGCTCAGTTCAAATCCAGACAGACTGGCTTAGGCAGGCTGTATGAGGGGACCTGAGCCATGACCTTCCCCTTTTCCTTTGAAGGGGGGGAGCTGCGGACCAAGCCCTCACCATGCCTGGGTGCCTTTCGGGAAATGGTTGAGATGGTGGAGGAGGTGTGGGGGGGGGGCAGGTCACACTGACTCCCGCCCTTCAGTGCCCTCGTCCCCTCACCCAGTCTCCTACTGCTGACCTTTGTCCCCATCGTTGGAAATCTTGCGCAGGTCAATGAAGTGGGTGCCGATGGCCACGTCGTTGACCTTGTCTGAGTCCCGGATCTGCACCTTCATGCGCTTGCAGAGTGGGGGGAACAGGTCTGTAAAGACCACCTGCTCATTCCACAGGGGCTCATAGCTGCTTTTCTGCACTGACGTCTTGCCCTGGAGGGAAGGAGTGAGGGTCAGGGTGTGTGTATGTGTGTGTGTGTGTGTGTGTGTGTGTGCGCGCGTGTGTGCACACGTATGCACATAGGGGTTACATGTATATGTTATATGTGTGTACATGTGTGCATGCATGTGGACTATGCATAGGGTATGTGTATACAGGTGTCGTGTGTATGTGTATGTATGTGTATGTGTGGGGTGTATATATATATAATTTTTAATTTAAATTCAACTTAGTTAACATGCAACATATTGTTGGTTTTAGGGGTAGACTTTAGTGATTCATCAGTTGCATACAACACCCAGTGCTCATGTGTGTGTGCGCGCGCACACGCACACACACTTATGTCTGGCAGGCACTCTCCCCCACACCAGCCTCTCAGACTCTCCTCTCTTTCAGTGCTCCTGTCTGCGCTCTTGGTCTGCAAGACACAGAGGCAGGCAGGATCCCCTAAGGCCTGTCCGTGGCTGAGAGGACCCCCAAGCCAGCGGCAGCTCCAGCCCCTCTCAGCGGGAGCTCCCCTCCCTTCTCCCTCTCCTCGAATGCACCCCGGGATCGAAGGTGCCCCCTGGCTTCTCATTCTGCCTCACATCCACCTCTAGCCTCCCTCCTCCAATCACTCCGTACCTCTCATGCCTATTACCCCAAACCCAGCCTCCTGCCTCCTGCACCCCAATACCTTCTGGCCAGCAAAGGAGACTTGCACATAGGGGTCGACCAGGTCCTTGTTCTCACCAATGAAAGCCTTCTTCACATTGGCCATGAGGCTGGTGTTCATACGGGGCAAGCCCTCTGCTCGGTAGATTTTCACGTAGAACCGGGCCCACTGGCGTTCAGGGGGCACCCCCTCGGGGAGCAGCAAGTTCCTGCCGGCACACAGAGCTAAGGCTTTCGTGGCCAGGCGTGGGCAACCCAGTCCTGCCCTGGCATCTGCCTTCCCTGGTGCCTGGGACAATCTCCGTGAAGTCCTCCCTGCCCTGCCTCAGTGCTTCCTCTCTTGGGGTCTCTTGGGGTCTAGGGACCCCAAGGCCAGCCCTGCCTTTGGTCCTTCTTGGAAGAGCTGGTCTGTCTGGGAGTGGGGGGGGGGACAAAAGTAAGGGAGAGGGGTGCGGGGAGGCTCTGTGTGCCAAGTCCACCTCAGGGGCTCCCTGTGGTGGAAGGGAGGGCTGGGTCAGGTCTCCAGGGCTGGGGGCAGATGGGAGCCTCACCCCTCAATGTCATCGTCATCTGTCTCATTGGCCTTATGGGGTGTCTTGATGTTGTCCCCCTTGCCCACCACGGCGACGTCACACTTCACGTAGCCCTTCAGCCCAGCGGAGATGTCGTCGGGGTCTGACAGGATGGCCCACTTGTGGTGGAACTGGTGCTCTGCAGGGGTGACGAGAGCGGACTGCACCTGCCGTCGGGGGCAGGCTGCAGGGCTGAGCAGCCTTTTGGGGCCTGATCCCCAGGATGGCCGGAAGGAGACAGAGGCCCCCAGAGGGGCGAACAGCTGGGGAAAGGTCCTGCATCCAGGTGTGTGACTTTGAAGCGAGAACGCTCCAAACTGGTTTCTCTGCCCGCAGCTGTCCTGCCCCGACCCCTGCGGACAACCTGCACACAGTAGCCCCGCAGAACCCTCGGAGAGGCTCCCCCGCCCTCACTCCTCCTTCCAAATGTCTGCACCTCGTGAGTGTGTGGGGTACAGACCACTGACCTTAGTGGGGTCTGTGAGGCCTCCTGATTCCGCTCTGCCCCCCTCACTCCTCTCATCCCACTCCGCCCCTGTGCTCCCGCTGGGTCCAGCTGCTGACTCCTCTCAGAACAACCCGAGTCCCTGCCAAGCTCCTCCTGCCTTTAGGGCTGCTGCTCTTTGAGCTTGGAAGGGTCTCCTTCCTCTCCCCCACCCCTTCCAAACTTCTCAGACACCTGCCAGGGAAGGCGGGTCAGGCTGGGGCAGTGGCTAGCGCCCAGGAACTCCTCTATGATCTACCAGAGGGGGGCTGTGGACTTGGGTGACCCCCCTCGCCCCCCTCCCCTCCAGCAGAGAGAATTAGTGAGTGAGCAGGGTCCTGCTGTTGCCTCTGATGGTGGAGACATGGTCCTGCCAGGGTGACAAGTGGGCCCTGGTCCCTCAGGAAACCCTCCCAGCTCCACAAGATATCGAACTACCAGAGACTCTCAGCATCACCCACGAGCTCTGTGTCCCTGGCTAGTTTGCTTCCAGTGACTCCCTGGCTGGGTCAGTAATCAGGGGCTCATCAGGAGAGTCAGGCCAAACCTGAGACCATCAGATTGAAGACCTCAGTGCCCTAACGGAAGGGGCTGTGTGACGTCGGGTTCCCAGGAAGGGGACCAGGCTCAGGAACAGATTCAGAAGCAGCAGCAACTCTGGCGGTGGGTTAGCCCAGCACAGAGCCTGGATTCTGGGCCCTCCTGGACCCGGGTTCACACGCGATTCCTTTCCCTGGACCAGCGGTGTAAGCTTGCTTGGTCTGCTTCCTTCTCGTGAAATGGAGCGACGGTGCCTGCAGAGGCTGGTAAGGGTTAGGCCCGGGGGCACAGCATGCGTCCTGCCTCAGTGGCCATGGTCTCCTCTCCAGGACTCCACCGTCCAGGGGTCCACATCAGGCTCCTTGATGTCTCTCTGAACCCCTGCTGCCAGTCCTGGGGGTGCGGGGCCTTGCTTGGCCCCAGGCTGGAGCACCTCTGGGATACCCCTGTGACTCCAGCCCATGGCCCGCAGCTGGGTATGCTTCCTGGGAAGAGCCGGATCGCCAACCGGCCCTCTCCCCGCTTCCGAAGACGCTAATGGTCACTAGGGTCCCCCTCTGCTGAGGACGACAGTGTGTGTGTGTGTGTGTGTGTGTGTGTGTGTGTGTGTATGGCAGTGGGAAAGGTGCTGGCCGGGAGTCAGGAGACCGGGTTCTGTTCCCATGGGCCCTGGGCAAGTCTCTTTGTAACCCTGGGGCCTCTTTGTTATACAGAGACACCTGACTAGTGTTTTGAGCTCTCTGGTGGCTTGAGCGTCCTATGAGTTTGTGGTGGTTATGCGTACAGTCCTGGGTTTGGACTCGATTCCCTAGTCTATGTCACGGAGCGTGCACCAGCCAAGCGTCTATGAAGTCGAACCGTAAGAAATCATCGACTTGTTCAACCTAATAGTTTGTGGCCCTTCCAAGCTACTTAACTTCTCTTGGCTTCATTGATCTCATCTGCACAATGGGGAGGAGCACCAATGCCTCCGCCTCACTGTTCTGTGGGGGTCAAATGTGACGCCAGGTGAAATGAGATGGTCCCTGTCAAAATGCCTGACGGAACCATTACTGCATCCTGAGTGGTGGGTTCACTTCAGGGACGAGACGTGGGGCCCTCTTGGCCTGGCCTGGGCCTCACAAAGCCCCTGGGAATTCCATTGGGGTTCCCTTGCCAGCCCCATCCAGGGTTGGCTCATGGGGACCCACATTGCTGAGAGTCATCTGCAGCCCCACACGCCATTCTTGGGGGGCCTAGGGCCCTCGACGGACAGTCCGCGAGCCCGGCCTCCCTCAGAGGCTGCCACACCCGTTTGTATTGAGGACAGTGTGGCTCAGGGGTGCCCTAGAGTCACACAGCCTAATTTCTCCGCTGACCATCTGGGTGACAGTGGAGCCCCAACACTTCTCTGAACCCCAAGTCCCTCAAGTGTAAAAGGGGGTGAAGCCCCCTACACCTTGCTGGGCTCCTGGGACTCCAACGGCCTGAGCACAGGTCATTGCTGCCTCTGCGTGCAGACGGGATGCCCATACCTCCACGCCCCTGAAGGCCTCACACTGAGTTTATAGTCCCGGCCAGGTCAGGCCCGGGGACTGCCAGGTTGGGAAGGATGGCCTGGGCCACCCTCGTGAGCTGTGGCCACTGAAGCTGACCGAGTCACGCAGCTACTCACCAGGCTGGGAGTACACGGTTCCCACATCCATTTTGAAGGACCCCACTAGGGTGCCACTGCGCAGCAGGTTCTTGGAGTGGATCACCTTCCAGGCAGAACCACCAGCCCCCAGTCAGGCCAGGCAGGGTAGAGGCTTTCCATGGGGGACAGTGGCACCACCCGTCTTTCTGGGGAACAGAGCTTTTTGGTGAAGTGGGAGGGCATTCGGTAGGGCAGGAATGGCTTGCTGAGGCTCAGCATTAACCCTTCTTGCCCTCATTTCTGCTGGCTGCCAGGTACGGGTGAGTAGGTTGCACACTGTGCAGAGATGCCTGGTTAAACAGGCGAGAGGGGCCCAAATCAGCCCGTGCTGTGCTTGCCAGCTGTGTGTCTGGACATGGGGCTGCCTTCTAATGGTTGGTCCATCCAGAGAGATGACCTTTTCAAGTCTACACCAAAGAGCAGCTTGAGCTACACTCACCGAGATCTTGATGATCTTGTCGAACATGACGTCAGGAGAAACGTGGAAGTCAAAGACGAAGTACTGGAAAGAGGAAGGACCCAAACCTGCCATCATTCAGCTAATAGCAGCCAGCAATCTGGGACAGTGACAGGCCCCTCTCTCCTGCCAGTGCCTGTCTGCGTCCCGGCCATCTCCCCTGAGCCCCGAAGCTCAGAGGAGTAGCAGTGGCAAATATCAGTCCCCCCAACTCTGTGGCAGGCGGGAGTCATGTGGCTTTGGGCAGCACGTGGTCTGCTCTGTTTCCCAAGCTATAAGATGGGGTATGACACCCGCCTCGGAGTTTTGTTATGAGGCTGGGTGAGACCGTATGAGACACCATAACATACAGCGCCACTGTACAGGCAAGACAGACATTGCCTTTAACCACACTGCTCTAAGCCTGATGTGTCCCAGCTTCAGCGATGTTGAAGGTGTGAAGGACTTCATTTGCCAGAAACGGAAAATGCTCCGAGTATGATCTGGCCCCTGGAGCTGGGAGCTGCCACTGTCCCTGGCCCCATCTCTCCAGGCCTCGGTGTGCAGGTGCCGGGAACGAGGGCAGGGCGCAGTCACACAAGGACCATGGCTTTGGTGAATTTGTGGGCAGAGATAAGGAAGAAGTGTTGCCAACATGCTTAGGACCAATGTCTGAGGAGAGTGTGTTCCCTGCTCCTGGAGATTCACACTGGAGCACTGTGGGTCAAAGTGCTGCCTTTAGGGTGCCTGGGTGGCTCTATCAGTTAAATGTTTGCCTTCTGCTCAGGTCATAATCCTAGGGTTCTGGGAACAAGCCCCACATAGGGCTCCCTGCTCGGTGGGGAGCCTGCTTCTCCCTCCCCCTCTGCTCCTCTGTTCCCCTCTGCTTGTGTTCTCTCTTTCTCACTCTCTCTTTCTCAAAATAAAATCTTTTTTTAAAAGTGCTGCCTTTAGAGCAGACAGCTGGGCTCTTCCGGTTAGGCCAATCACTTCCTTCCCGGACCTCAGTTTACCGCCCTGTGATGTGGGGACAATACTCGGGGCTGCCATGTTGAACTGCTCCAGGGGCACCATCCGAAGGGGTGTGGGAGGCATGGTGGTGAAGTCTGAGTGAGCTGACCACGGTCAAGCGTTAAAGCCGTAAGTGCACGTGGTCCTGGGCCCCATACATGGCAACTGCTGCATGTGGCCGCAATGTGTCAAGTGGCACTGGTCGGGGGGCACCGAAGCTCTGGAGAGATGGATGGAGATCTAGTCACGCAGGTGACTAGATTTCAGTCAGAGGGCACAGGGCACGTGTCAGGAAAGGCCACGAGGGACGAGATGGCAGGAGGGGAGGGCAGCAGAGAGGCCCCCAGGGGAGGGGGCATCAAGACAACAGAAAAAGCTGGGCAGTCCAGAGAGAAGGGTGACGTGGACTTGTACTTGGGGACAGTGTGGTCCTTGATGACCCTTGATGACCCGGTCCTTGATGACCGAGGGCGGTTTCTGTGGAGCTGGGGGTGGAGACTGGGGGGTACTTAGGAGGAGAGGCAGTGGGGACAGCTCACCGAGTTGGACGGTGAGTGGGAGGTCAGAAAGGGGCATGGCTAGAAGGGATGGATGGGGGACAGACAGACAGAGAGACTCCTGCCTGTTTCCTGACCCTGAGCATATGCGGTTTTCCATCATTGTACTCAGAGAGAATATGCCAGAGTAGAACACCTTATAGGCAAGGAAGAACCAAAGGAAAAGTAAAGGCAGAGTTGGGGGTGTTGAGTGGATGGGTGATGCCAGACTCTTTGGGAAGAAAGAAGAGAAGGATCCAGGCCCAGAGAGAGAGGTGGCTGAAGCAGAAGGGGAAGGCACCAGTGGCCAGGACCAGATGGAGCCATGGAATGGGGTCTTGACCTGGACTTGAACGGTCAGGCTATAACGGGAGGGCAGTGGCTGTGAGCCTCCCTTCACAGGAAGACGGGTCTGGAGCCAGGCAGGGGGCAAAGGCCAGGCCACTGCCTCTGACTGCGTCTGCCCTGGGAGAGCGAGCTAGCTAAGTGAGAGCCAGAATTCTGCAGCCTCTGAGGAGTCTGTGGGCACATTCCTTGTGTGTCCTGAGCAGACGTCCCTTTTCGAACCACTTTAGAAGTCTGCTAAGTCATGCTATTGTTCTCATCTCCCATGTTGTGTTTAGTGGAGTCAAAGAAGGAAAGTTCCTGCTAACTCAGAGAATTAGCCAGAAGCAGCACAGCCCTGGGACTACGGGTATTTTTCAGTGAGGAGGAACGTGGTATAGGACAAGAAGCAAAAAGGAAAAGTCCTGCTTTGGGACCAGAGGAGTCGTGGGAAGAGAGCTTCAAGTGGTTGTTCTCAGCGAGGTAATTCTAACCCCAGCGGGACATCTGGCAACATCTGGAAACATTTTTGATTGCTACTGGGTGGGGTTGCTACCGCCATCGAGTGAGTAGAAGGGATGCTCCCCAATGGCCCACACTTCATAGGACAATCCCTGACACCAAAACGTCCCTAGTGCTGAGTGAGAAACACTGGTTTGGCAGAAACAGAAATTCAATGAATCAGAGCTACTTGGATTTGTGAGAAAGAACAAAACTAGAATCAGGAACAGATTAAAGATTCACGTGAGTGGAAGGGATAGTCTTAGTGGAAAGTGGTTTCTTAGTGGAAAGTCTTAGTGGCAACTGGAAAGTGGTTTTTAGGCTGGAAGTAGGCGTGACCTGTCAGGGGAGAGACTGTCACCTCTGTGGTCCCCATGTTGCCAGGCATGGGCTCAAAGTGCCACACATGCTGAGCAAATGTATGTTTCTTCCTTCGGGGGAGTATCCATTCAGCAAAGTGCTACCCAACCCCTCCAGGCACAAGCCAGCTTCTGGGCTGGGCCACAGTGACACAGGAGACAGGGAGCCTCTAACCCACCAGGGACAGAGACATGAAGAACCAACCACAGTTCAGGGACGTTACTGTCCCAGAGAAAGAAGCGCATCGACCTCTGACCCAGAGAACGCTGGTAGGTCCGCTCAGGGGCAAGGACCTTAGGCCTGGGCTCTGGAGGGTGAGTAGGAGTTTGCTGGGGAAACGGCATGGGAGCTGCTCTGTTTCCTTGGGAAGGAGCAGGCAGTGTGAACAAAACACAAAGTGCATTGGGGCTGGTGCAAGGTGAGTCTTGAGTCAGCCAAACGTGGCTCTGCCGCTATCAAATAACCGTGGAAGGCCATGGACACGTGTCTCCAGATCCATTAAGGGAAAGCAGACTCTTAGCTAGGCTGGCCAGGGATGCGCCCTGATGTGAGGTCAGAGGCGGGGAGGCTGAATTTCCTGGCTCCTGGGAAAGTGGCCACATGGGGCTGGGAGATGAGGGAAGGTGTTTGTGAGCACGGATGCCCCAGCCCTGTGGGCCTATGGGCTACCAGCTGTGAGAACCAGGCCCGCCCGTGGTAGCATAGGGCCCTAGCCTGGGTCCCTGTGGGGGACAGAAGTGTGTCCAGTTTTCCTTCCTGAAGATGCATGGCTGGGGAGCTCCCTGTCAAGTTCAGGGGGGACCCCCAGCCCTCACCACGCCTCAGCACAGACATGGAGACCCGGGACACAGATGCCTCACTTGGGCCAGCCTGGCACCCCCACTTCTTGGAGCCACCAGGCAAGGCCAACTGGTTGTCCCTCCAGGAGAGGGAGGGCTAGAACCCTCAGGCTTCTGTGTCCCTCAGACGCTCAGGCATCTAAAGGTCACCTGGACATCTCCCACGAGAGCTGATTAGGTCCGTTCCCTGCTGGAGCCCAGAGTCAGCCTATTGTGTCAGCGGTGGCCATCTGAGGGGGCAGAGGGAGCCCTGGGCTGAGGCCGACAGGCTGGGTCCTGCTTCGTCAACAGCGCTCTCTGTGCTCTTGGGCAAAGCCCTTCCCACTGAGGCCTCAGTCTCCTCCTCCATAAGATGCGGAGATAGTATTAGAAGGTTTCTGAGTTCCTTTGACCTCAGTGTGGCCTCAGATGGCTGCAAAGAACAGGAGCAGGAACCAGACTTTTTCTCTCATACCCTAAGGCCAGTGCTCTGGAAGCATCCCCACAGAGGTTCACGCAGCCTGGAGGCAGCCCAGGAGGAAGGTGAGCACTTGGAACCCCGTCTCTGGCCCTTACCGGCCGGGCAAGGACTTTCTCCAAGAGCTTCAGTGTCCCCTCGTGTCACATGGGATTGAGGGCAACAACCTCCGACTTTCGTGGAGGCCGGATGAGGGGACGCACCTGCAGCATTTACAGGAGAGGCTGGCTCACAGGGACCGCTCCTGAATGGTGTCACTGACCCAGAGGGCTCTGGCCAAGCCCCATGGGGTTCACCCACAGACAGCGCTGGAGGTTTGTTTCAAAGGGTGGCCTCCGGCCAGAACACTGTCAGGGGGTGATCTAGACTTGGGCTTCAGTGGACATGGCACGGCACATCTGCATGCTGGGGGCTGTAACAGCGTGGGCCAAGGTCAGCCCTGCTGGGAGCCTTTTGTGCCCCTTGACTCCCGCTGCTCCCATGGGGCTCGGGTGGCCTGGAGCCCCGCCTCCCACCACATGTAGGAAGTCCCTTTCCACACGTAAGGCCACAAGGTACTGACCTCATTGTAGTAGGGGCAGTTAGTGGACTCCTTCATGGACGTGCACTTCTTGTCATCACCCACCTCCACGCACACTACGGGGTCCATGTTCAAGCCCACCAGCTGCCGGGCCTCGATCACGGTGATGCTGATCTGCAGGCAGGAGAGGGAAGCCAGAGGTGAGCCCCGTGAGCCGGGCAGCCCGTCCTCCTGGAGCCGAGCCCAGGAGCAGGGAGCCAATACGGGGCTTGGGTTCCAGTGTGAGCGCTTGGATCCGGGGCTCTTTCCCCACTAAGCCCCTGTGTCTTCTTCTATAAAGGAAGGGCCTGGGCTGGATCACTGCTGCCTGTGTTCTAGAATTATCTGCAGGGTGGAGGGCGCTGGTTAAACAAGCTGGTGTCCCCCCCAAACTCCAGACCAAACCTGTCCAACCTTGGGCGGGTGGGGCCAGGCATCAGGATTTTTAGGACTCCCCCAGCCTCCCTGGCTCTGCCTAGTAGAAGGCTGTAAACCACTTATGGGGTTTCACGCACTCAGGAATTAAGCTTTCTATGTCTTCATTAACGTGCAAGTAATTTCTTGCTCTAGGATCTCTCTTTTTAAGATTGGGGGCCTCTGAAAGCTCTCTGTGTTTCTTACCACATTCCTGGTTTCCTCCTTTTGTTTAATTTCTTTGTTGGAGAGCATGGGCCACCTTTGCTGGCTTGATGCTGTGTGTTTTGTGTGCTCTGTGTCTTTTTAGGGGGGGTCTAGCCCCCTGGAGTCTTACTTCTATGCTGGGAAGCCGTTTTCCAGTAGTTCGTACATCTAACAAATGTTTATGTATATATATGGGGTGGGGGAGGGGTGGTATGTGTGCATACCTTTTCTGAACCTTCCCTTTCAAGATTTATTTATTGGAGAGAGAGGGAGAGAGAGGTAGGGAGGGGCAGAGAGAGGGAGACAAAGTCCCAAGTAGACTTCCTGCTGAGCATGGAGCCTGGGGACGCCTGGGCTGGATTTCATGACCCTGAGATCACAACCCAAGCCAAAACCAAGAGTCAGACGTTTAGCCGACTGCACCACCCAGGTGCCCCTCTTGAACCTTCATTTTAAGCAATCAGTTCTTGCTTTGGATTTAGAGGTGCTGGTCCCCATTGGGGTGGCCATGACAAAAATAGAAAGAAGCACAGATTTGGGGGGGCTGGGGTGGCAATGAACCCCAGAACTTATACATGACCAGTTGTGAGAGGCTCACTGAGCTAGATGTGGAAACATCACCTATCCATAAGTTATGTGAAGGTCCTGTGTATCAAGGTGCTTCATAAACCATAGAAAGTTCTAGAAGATGTGAGTTTTTGTGATAAATGACTTCTCAGAGTCTCCCAAGTAGGTGGGGTCCTATAGCTTATAATTGTTCCATTTGTTTCTCTCACACTTGCATTTTAACATTTTAACAAAATAGCCTGTGCTAAGCTAGTATTAGCATTTACCTTGGCTAATTCTTCTAATGAAACTGTGGGGGTTGCTTTTATGCTTCCCATTTGCAGATTTGGTATTTTAATCTCTGTGCTTTGATGCAACTTCTAAATACGATTTTACTCCAGAAAATTATTTTCCCTTTTCATAAAAAAAGAATAGCCATGGAAATTATACTCCACTGTGTCCGTCAAAGTCTCATAAATTTTCTGAAGCCCAAGAAATCTGCACATCAAAACTAATGATGTTAAGAAAAATAGAAATTTCGGTACCAATGAGAACATTGCCAAGTAAGTATATAGAACTGGAAACCGAACATTCGCTAATTGAAGTAACACTTGAACTATGAAAGCAAGGATTTCTATTTGGAACTTGAAATGCCAAAGGGAATGAAGCTCAGCGTCCAGAGCTCTGAAGACGTTTAATGATCACCGATTCTTCAGGGAGCTAAAAAGGAAATAGAGCTAATTAACTTAGTTCCGAGAAGTTGACTGTGAAGAGAGTAAGCAGACACTAGAAGTCCTTCCAGAATATTCTTGCACAGCAGTTCATAGAGTTTTAACCTCTATGCAACTTTTAAATGCCAAAGCCTTAAAAAAAAAACAAACTCATTATATTTTCCCACAACTAACCCATCCTCTCCCCTCCATTAGAAAAAGAAAGAAAGTAAGACTCTGTAACTCAAGACTGGGGAAGGAGACATACATAGTTTGGGCCTAATAAGAAATAAGATGTGACATCAAGAGATTGACCTTCTAAATGTGAGCAGTTGGTTAGTTTTTATGTTTCTTACTCAGAGGCCCAGCCATGAGGCCCCCTACTCCTTTTCAGGACCCAAAGGGTGGGTATAGGAGGAGGACAGAGGGTTGAAAGGAGCAGAGGGTGGGGGCGGGGAGAGAAAGCCTCCAGAGGGTGCTCTTTGCTGGCTGAAGGGTGACCCCGAGGGAAACCCTGAACGTGAGCCAGTGGGGTCATTGCATGGTGTTGGTGGGGGAGGAGAATGTCATTTCTGCTGCTTCCCCACCCCCAACCTGGGGTTATATGGAGGGTCTATATCACTTGGTCTTGAAATTTCAAAAAAATTTCAAATCAGGGATGTCTGGGTGGCTCAGCCCGTTGAGCGTCCAACTTTTGATTTTGGCTCAGATCATGATCTCAGTGTTGTGGTATCGAGCCCCACGTCCTGCTCCTGCTCAGTGGGAAGTCTGCTTGAGATTCTCGTTCTTTCCCTCTGCCCCTCCTCACCCTCAAATAAATAAATAAATCTTAAAAAAAAATAGAATTAAGATAAGACAAATTTTGAGGGAGAGGACTGGCTATCCTTTCCTTCCATTCTCTCATCAGCAGAGGACTTGATTTTTCCAGGGTGGAAGATGAGGCAGCAAATAGACCCACAAAGGAACCGACCAAGCAGTGGACCTGGGAGACTATTAGGGTAAAAACCTATTCAGTCCTCCTCCCCTCCTCCAAGATGAGGGACCTAATCTCCATGTGATTTCATGAAAACCATTGCAAGGAACAAGGCAGAGTGTAAACCTGCATCTCTGTCCTGGGAGAACCCAAGAGCCATGGTGCTCTGGGACATGCTTCCGCGGGCTCTGATCATGCTGCAGGAACAGTGGCGGGGAACCGGAGATGGCAGGGGACAGGCGCATCGGTGCTGCCCTTCTGTAATACCCTCTACCTTTCCTCACCTCCAGGTGGCCAAGATGTGGCATGACTGGATCTGCATTTTGAGAACATCACTCCAGTGGTGGCACAGAGGTTGGAATGGAGGAGGCGCTACGAGGGCGGGGAGACCAGTGAGGAAGAGGGTGCAATACTGCCTTCGAGGCTGGGGTCCATGGTCAATGTCACGAGATGACATGGAGGCAAAAATGTATGCGATCTTGGTGCCCAGAGGAAAGGGCAGGGAACACACTCAGGATTCCATGGCCCAACAAGAACCTCTCTGCCAGGTGCTGACCATTGCTCACTCTGATGGGGAAGCTGCGGATTCCCTGGGATGACACTGGGGCTTCTCACCTTCGAGATGCCAATAATCAAGAAAGGGTTTGCACATGACATACATTCTAGCCAGTGGAAACAAAGGGGATGGGCACGCCATGGCCTCTTGGTGGTCCTGAGCCCTCAGGGTCCTTCCTACATCTTCTCCCACCAGCTGGGTGCGCTTTCAGAGGTCTTTCTGACTGGGCGAAGCTAAGCTCTCTCGAGAGGGATGTTCCTTTGCTGTTTTCTTGCTCCCTACATTGTATTTTTTGGAAGCAAGGATAAATCCACACTTGCATTCTCAGAGCTCTCTCTCTAAAACTGTTTTCATAATTGTGATTGAGATGGGAATGAACTTGTCAGACAATACTGTGTTACCAGGTTAAATACAACAACTATTCTGTTCTGTTCAATTCAGAATGTCTGCAAAGCCTTTGGAGGGAGAAAGTGTGGCCCGCTTAATTAAAGTCTCTGTCAGGAAGCAGTTGGAAAGGACTTTAAAAATAAGCAGTAGAGGGGCACCTGGGTGGCACAGTGGATTAAAGCCTCTGCCTTCAGCTCAGGTCATGATCCCGGGGTCCTGGGATTGAACCCTGCATCGGGCTTTCTGTTCAGCAGGGAGCCTGCTTCCTCCTCTCTCTCTCTTTCTCTCTGCCTGCCTCACTGCCTAATTGTGATTTCTGTCAAATAAATAAAACCTTAAAAAAAAAAAGCAGTAGGTAGTAAGCTAAAGATGAACGCGGACCATAGGGGGTGACCATCCAATTAGATCCATCCAGTTAGAGAGAAATTAGTCACTCTGACTGCTTCGGTTGGACACCCTGACTTTACCTTTGAATAACTGTGTGACCTGGGGAAAGCTCCTCACCCTCTTTGTGCCTCGGTTTCTCACCTATGAAGTGGAGGAATACCTATATTTGGATGGTTGTAAGGATTATATTAACTTAAATGGAAAACACACAGACAGCTCGCAGTATTGTGCTTGGCTCATAGCAAGCCTTCGAGAACGTAAGTCATGATAATAGGCTCAACAATGACTCCATTTTCTATGTGCCTCGATGTGGCAGGCTGGTGACACATCTGAAAACACAGACAAGGAGGTCTTTGTTCTCTGGAATTTTCCTATTCTCAGAAGACAGGAGCAAAGCCCCGAGCCCAGGCCCCTGGAAAAGTCTTCAGATACTCTGTGTTTGGGTTGTGGCAGAGACAGGAGGGAGCGACATTCCCAGACCTCCCGGGAGCCCAACAGCTTGAAGCCATTTAAAACCACTGCCTGGAGCTTATTTTCAAGCACCTGGAAAGACGGTCGCCAGCTGGATGAAAATGAACTGAAGCAAGGATTAAGGGAGACAAGGAATGTCCCTGAGGAAACACAAAACACGACCGATGAACGGATACAAAGAAAGGTGCCTCCTAGTCCTTGGTACCGTCACCTGAGGGAGGAGGGGTGGGGCCATCCTTAACGATGGGGCCGTGTGTACTGTCTGGGAAGTGAGTATCAAAGATACAGCTGTGGGGGCATCTGGGTGGCTCCCTGGGTTAAGCGCCTGCCTTTGGCTCAGGTCATGATCCCAGAGTCCTGGGATCGAACCCCACATTTGAGTCCCTGCTCAGCAGAGCATCTGCTTCTCCCTCTGACCCTACCCCTGCTCATGCTCACGTGGACATGCTTTCTCTCTCTCTCTCTCAAATTAAAAAGAAAAAAAAAAGATGTATCTCTAACCTGGGAGAGAAGGCTCACTCTGATTCTGGGCCCAGGTTCTGATACAGTGGTAGCCAAGTGGCATCTCCTAAAGACTGTTTCCTCTGACCAGTGAGTGTACTCAGTCCTAGGAACGCCCAGAGTCTTCTGACCTAAAGTTGGGTCTCGTTAGACCCTAAGGGAAGGTCTAGAGCAATGGGTGGTCTCTGGGCCTTCCTGCTTCCAGTTTATAAATAAGTACTCGGTGCTTTCAGCTTAGTCTATTGTGGGTTGGGTTAGTAGAACTCAGTTTCCTAGGCTCTGATCGACTCTGCCAGAAGAGACAAAATCAGGATGTGGCCCTGCAAGCCTCAGGACCAGGCCCCCAGGCTTGGGGGCTGCACTAGGGTTTAGTCGCCCTGTGTGGCCCTCTCTCCGCAGCTACCAGCCATGCTCACGACCCATCCTGCCCGCGCTGTGAGCACATTAACAATTCAACGGCTTCAAATCTCTCCCCATCACAGCCAGTTTGTCCCCGGTTTTAGAAACACACCAACAGAGGGACACCTGGGTGGCTCAGTTGGTTAAGCCGCTGCCTTCGGTTCAGATCATGATCCCAGGGTCCTAGGATCGAGTCCCACATCGGGCTCCTTGCTCAGTGAGGAGCCTGCTTCTCTCTCTGCCTCTGCCTGCTGCTCTGCCTGCTTGTGTTCTCCCTCTCTCTCTCTCTCTCTGACAAATAAATAAATAAAAAATCTAAGAATAAAAGAAAAAAGAAACTCACCAACAGAAAAAATAAGTGTTAATTGGAAAAAACACAGAGAAGAAAAAGAAAAAAAAATAACCACCCACATTCTCTCATCTGTGGATAACCAGGATTGACATTACTTCTGACATTAAATAATAGAAAACAACAATTTAAAACAGCACACCAAAAAAAAAAAAAATCTCTCTTCAGAGGCTCTTACTTTAATTGTTGGAATATATGTATATATTCCAACAAATATGTCGTGGTGCTTCTTGGTCTTTTTATGGTTTTTCCAGGTCCCTATGACTTGATGAAGTCCAATGCTGAACACAAATGAAGTCCTGGGAGGGTTTTGCCCAGCATAAGCATCGTTTTCAAGTTCCTCTTTAAGCTTATGCCTCTTTAGTCATGACACTTTTATGAGTGCCTCCCAGAAACAAGCTTACTTTGGGAACTTACATTCAGCTTGTGGTTCTCTATGACCCTCAGATCCATGCAACCTCAGAGTCTATAATGCACATCTGGTCAGTACTCCCCACTTGAGTAGAGTCTACAGAGTATGCAGCCTCGAGATGTCCCACCTACCTGGAAATCCATGGGCCGCCCAGCACATGGCTCCATCTTAATGTCTGGCTTGGACCTGAGAAGGAAAATGTACAGTCAGGCGTGGTGTAAGGGACTGCTTGGAGGGGAGGAGGTGGGCACTATCAGTGGTTGGACCCTGGCAGAGGGCAGAAGGACAGAATCATAGTCTTCAAACCCTCCAGGACTGTCAAACAGAATGGAGATTAGTCGTTTGCAGAGGTCTCAATAGAGAGGACCAGCTAATGGCACAAGTGACAGAGACAGAGATACTAGGTTGACAGGTTCTGCTGTGGGCTGGGCAACTCTCTGATTTCCCGTGGCCTGGAGGTGTTCAGTGACCTGGAAATAGGCTCCTGCCTTTGTAGGGACCGAGGCGTGAGAGACTTCCAGGAAAAGAAGAAAGGGACAGGGTTAGGAAGAAGCTGGTTGGGGTGGGAGGGGGCTGATTCTTCCCCACCCCAGTTCCACACCCAGCAGGGTCTTGCCTGAAGGAGCAAGGGCAGTTTGGGTTGAGGGTCTCCTGCATACTCACCGCTTGTTGGAGACATTGGTGGTGAGAGCTGTGACAGAGGCTAGAGACACAGAGTCGGGGTCCAGCCCATCCCCCAGCCGAATAGCCAAGCGGTCAAGGTCCTCCATCTCCAGCACAGCCGGTTCATCTGCCGAAGAAGAAAGGCCATTTAGGTGGACTGGACGGTGGGATAGAGACTGCCTTTCCCCTTTTTCTTTGGCATCCAGGAAGCTAACAGCCAATTTGGGGGATTTACTTGGTAGCATCTGCTTAGAATGGTATGGCCTGAGTATCTAAAAGGTTTCCTACCTAATCTGGATCTTTGATTTTAACTGATATCATAACATGTCTTATTTTTTTAATTATAATTTTTAAAATGATTTAACAATATTTATTTATTTATTTATTTATGTTAGAAAGGGAGAGAGAGAGAGGTGCAGAGAGTGAGAATCTCAAGCCGACTCCAAGGAGTGTAGAGCTCAACGTGGGACTCGATCCCAGGACCCTGAGACCGTGACCTGAGCTGAAACCAAGAGTCAGCTCCTCAACCAACTATGCCACCCAGGCACCCCTTTAAAGATTATTTTTAAGTTTATTCCTTTAAGCAATGTCTACGCCCAATGGGGGCTCAAACTCATGACCCCAAGATCAAGTGCGCTTGCCCTACTCACTGAGCCAGCCAGGCGCCCCGACTCTTTTTCAGTTTGATTGTATATTACTTAGGCACGAACGGAACACCCCTGGGGAAGAAGCGAGGGAGGGAGGAATCCATACTCACACACCTTTCGAACAACAGCTATTCTACCATTTACTGAGTGGCCTCTGAGTGCCAGGCTCCTTGTACATGTATCCCCTGTCCTCATATCCATGTCCTGTCAAGATGGGCATGATTCTCATGTCACGGATTGGGAAACTGAGGCTTAGGAAGTAATTTACCCAGGTAAAAGCGCTGATGATGAATTTGGAACCTAACCCCGCACTGATGTATGTGAGTCCAATGGGATGAAGAATTGATTGTCCTGAGACACTCCACTCTAAGGGGAAGGAAGGGCACACCTAGAATTGGCACGGGGGGGTAGGAAGGAGAGAGGTGCTTGGGCCAGTAGACCACACAGGGGACGCTGAGGCAGGAAGACAGGAGCCCTGCAGGAGGACATGTGTCCACAAACCCGGGTCGGAAAGCTACATACAGCTCCCTTATCCAATCCTGTTCTCCCCTGTCTCCTGCCCGGACTCCCTGCCTCCCTTCAAACAGCTGTCTTGCCCTCCCACCAGGCTGAGGCTCCCCGGGGAACCAGGGCCACAGGCCACTCCAGCCTGTGGAGAAGGGCCACAGGCCCTTCACTGGAGCCTGGTGAGAAGGCTTGGGGAATGGCAGGGCAGTGGGTCCTGCCACTGAGTAAGCAGTCTCAGGTTGCTAATTTTCCCCCAGAAATAGGTAACTGGCCCTACCGCTTTTGTTTTTTGTTATTTCCTTCTCTAATGAACAATCTCTAGGCTTCTGTATGCAGGGCAAAAAGCGGGGGGGAGCAGAGAGGGCAGGAGGAGCCTTTCAAAAACAGGCCCAACCGACAGAGGGTTCTGCTCACTTGGAGACCAGAGGAGATGCCCTTCTCACCCTCAGAGCTAGGAGCATCCCCTTCCTGAATACTACCTTCTGGACCTGGCTCTGCCAGCAGCCAATGGGAGGCTAGGGCCCGCCCAGGTGGCCTCGCCAGCCAATCACAGGAGAGCCTGTTGGGGCGCTGCCTGAGGAGGGGAGGGGTTTGGTCTCAGTCAGGTGCAGAGAGATGCCCCCCCCCCCCCCCCCCGCGCTTGGCCGGGCTGGCGCTGGTTTCCCTACCTTGTCTTTGGGGTTCCTCCTTGTGGGGCCGGTTCTTGCCCAGCTTCATGGCCGAGAACACACTTCTCCCGGCTCTGTGAGGTGGGCGCCGGAACAAGATGAAGGGAGATGGACGCCAGGAGGAAGACAAACACACACAGGAGAGCAAAACCGGAGAAAGAACACATAAGAGAAAGGAGCTGCTTTCTCCAGCCCCTCATGGGCTGGTCCCGAGATATCGTGGGGGCCAGACTTTCTAAAGCGGGAGCCAGGAGGGATAATTAGGGCAGAGGAGACCCTACCACCTCCTCCTTCCCCGTGCCTTCACACCCCTGAGCAGAATTAGTTATCTGCTAATAACTGCAGGGCCCAGCGGTCAGAGAAGTGGACCTTCAGCTGGAAAGAACGCTCTTAACTGGAGACCCCCCCCCCCACCCCCGCGCCAGCCCTCGCCCCCCTCCCCCTCTGGCCCGGGGGCCTGGGCTGATCTCTGCACCCTCCTTCCAGTCATAGACCTCCGAGCTCCACCATGCCTCCAAGCTCATCCTCCCTGTCCGGGCATCCCGCCTCAGCTGGTTGGAAAGAAAGCCAGATGACCCGAGACCAAGCATCAGGACAGAGGGACCGGAGCAGGATCAGAGGGGCAGAGGCCAAGGAGGAGGTGGGGGATGTGTCTGAAACTAGCAAATGACCCTGGTGGCTCAAAGCCTGCCTTGTCTTTCCCGACCTCTCCACGCACTCTGAATCTCCTCGGTCCCCAGTGAGAAGGAGGAGATGGGTCCTTTCCCATCTGTCTTTGGTGCTGGCTTCCACCCCTCCTGCCTGTCCCCACTCACTGTGGAATCCCCCCTTTCGACCAACCCCCAGGAACATATGGCAGACTCCATAGTTCCTACCTCTTCCTCTGGCTTGGTGTGGCCTTGTGCGCCCAGGTGAAGGGCCTTGCAGTCAGGGGGGCTGAGGGAAAGGGGCAAGGGCCGTCAGTGTCCCTTCAGTGATGTCCCTGCCGCTGAGCCTGAGTTCCCTGGTGCCAGGAGGGACCCGGGATAGGATCAGCAGGGGGTAAAGTGCAATATTCCATTACCCCATCAATATTGCACGAGCTGGATACCTGACTCCCTCTTCTTCCCATGCTCCCTCCTCCTGGGCGTAGCCCTGTCATCCTGTAGGCCTGGGGGAGGGGGGGAGGTGAGATGGGGGCTCCAGCTCTGAGCTCACCCACAGCAGAGGGTCCCACAGCTCCCTGAGGAGCCTTGACCTCCTGCTCTTTATGCCGGGTAATGTGAAGTTGGGCAAAACCTTTCCTGTCCTTGTAGGGATGGCCTAAAACCCTCAAGCCTGTCTACTCCAGGTTGGGGGTCCATCTTATTCCCCCAAATCAGGCCTTTTCTTTACTCTTCTTTGCTTTCTTTACACCCAGGCAACACGTGGCGGGCTATGAGTCTGCATCTCAGTAATAGCACAACCAAGAACCCCTCCGTGTGCACCAGCTCACAGCTTAGGAAACACCAGCGTATCCATGGTTTCGTAAAAAGTCACAAGGTAGGTGAAGGAAGGCTGGGGTAACACTGATGAGTCCATACTAGCCTGCATCGTGTTGTCTGGGACGTCACAATGGACGAGAGGGAAAGGAAGTTTCTCCCCTTCTAATAAGGGGAGTATATATGTGCCAGCAAGAGATTATGTAATTTTTCCTTGAGCACCTACTATAGGCCAAAGGCTCTTCCAGATGTTTGCTCATTCCATCTTCATAGCAATCCTGGGAAGGACATTCGCTTTTCCAAGGAAAGACTCTGAGGCCCCGAGGGCTGGGGTTAATGTGCTGAGCCCCGCCTACGAGGCCGGCCACCGGGGGGTTGCCCTTCTCCGTCAGTGGACATCCCATCCTGACCATCTGGAACTTCGGTGAAGAGTCTCCGGGGCCTGCGCTGGTAGGGGTAGGTGTGGACCATGGGCCAGCACAACCTGCAGGTGGGGTGCCGTCTGGGTCCCACAGACTGCCCAGCTTTGCTTACGAAAGGGCTCGTTCACAAATGATCAGCTCACACGTTTTGGAAGAGACTGCTGTGAAAGTTAATGGCTGGTGACAAAACCTCGAAGAGGTCAGTGAGCTCATCAGGAACAACTGAGCAGCCATGAGAATAGATCATCCTGCCTGGCTCATGCTGGCCTGATGGCCTTAAGGGCAGGGGTGCTGGCTGTGCTCTGACCCCTGTGACGGATCGCATGCCTGGTGTGGGCCCTCACGCTGCTTCCTCTCTCGGTGTCTGGGCCTCTACTCTGTCCAGCCTTCCTGCTCTGACTGCCGCTCCTGGATTCCCCAGAAGTCTCCTGGATGGTCCCATGGATGGTTCTTGGCCATTTCTGGGCTGTGCCGTCCTTAGAGTCCCCAACCCCATGCTGTGTGGGACCGACACAATGCCATCACACACGGCCCGATCCTCAGCGCCTGCCACTCCAGGCTGCCCCCTGCCCTGCCAACCCTGTTCCCCTTGCCCCAAAGCTCCTGGGAAAGTGGTCTGAGACAGTGGGTCACAGCATTGTGCTGGGACCGAAGCAGGTCCTGCCTAGAGAATCCAGCTGCTTTGCATCCTGGGACACGGTCTGTACCTGCTGCCTGAAGCCTGGAGGGGGTTTGAGTGGTAGGGACTTGTGGCTTCCTGATGCTGGTGCCGAGGACCCACCCAAGTGGTAAAGGGCCTGGGGTTTCCCTTGGGCAGTGATGGCCCTTGAGTTTGAAAGTCACTTTCTTCCTTAAAACAAATACATTTGGAAGCAACGATTGAGACTTAAAAAAAAAAAACAAAAAACCCAAAACCTATATTCTCCTACTATTCTCTACTGTACCCTGAAGCCAATCAAAGGAGAAACCCCTCTCCCCAGACCCTGCATAATTTTAAGCATCTCGGCTGGACAGGTTCATTCTCTCTCTTAATGAAAAATTAAGGATATATGTAATATAGGGTAGATGTAATTTCCAGAATTCTTACTATGAGCTCCCCACCTAGCTCATTTCTCCTAGACTCGCTCTTTGATTCATCTGGACAGCGCGCAGTAGAGTGTGATGTCACCGGCTCGCACTGCCCTTTGGAGCTTTCTGATCGATGACATGTCAGAAGTTCGCTACAGAAGCTGCCTCTCCCAGCTTTTGTCACACCGCTTCCCAGAAACAGCATGCCTGCTCCTCTTGGCAAAGGGCAGAGGTGCTTTTTGAAATAAATCTTAGGCCATAATAAATAAATCTTGAGGAAGATTTAAGAAGAAGAAATAAATCTTGAAGACCATCCACTTGTGTTAAAGACTAAAATTTCCAAAATGTGGAATTTGTTGACTAGGTGACTGGTGCACTGGTGTATTGCATTTTGGGTTTTGTTTTTAAATAAAATGCTGCCTTTGGTCTAATTGCGTTCTTCAATTACTCAAGATTCCATGCAGTGAGAAAGAGACAAAGAAAACAAGCCAATCATCAACTCAGTGGGAAAAAAAAAACTACTTTGCAACCAAGGGGTTCCTCGTTCAAGGCTGCAGGAAAACGGAAGCAGGAGCAGGGGAGGTGGGCCTCTGCGGGCCCTCTGAGGATTCAGGGTCACATTTGGGCTTCCCCGTGGGTGGATTCACTGCAGACAGAATGATAGGCACCTACGGTGTAGACCACTCTTTCCCTCTAGAGAAAAGATTTTAACATTAGTTCGCTCATTTGTAAAATCTTTTCTTCATTTCTGAACCCGATGACTTCTTTGCTGGCTGCACGGCTCAGATCTAGAAGGATGAGAAGGATGTCGTGGTTGGGGGGATGCACTTGGGACCCCAGGGGAGGGCTTGGTATTCAGAATGATTTGGGAACATGGGCCAAAATAGAGGTAGTGAGCCGGGTGTTGCGTGAATTCAGGTCTGTGTATTCTTCTGGAAGCTGTGTCTAAGGGGCTGCTATGCTTGACCGTGGACTCCAGGCCTGGCTGCACATGGCTCTGTCCTGAGATGGCCTTCAGTCCTCACAACCCAGGCTCTCTAGCTCAGGCCTCGGGTAATCAGGAGGACCTCCTGTCTTGAGAGAAACAGGTCTCTGGCTCTCTGTGTTGTTGAAAAAGCCACATTTTCCATATGTGCTCCTGTGCTCTAAGTGCCCCTCAGTGGGTTTATTTCTTTTAGTTCTCCTGCCCCAAGTACGGCCAATTTCATAGCTGCAGGCTGTAGAATTGGTTTTCGCAGTGTGTTCAATTTCAGTTAGTTTCACCGGCGCTTCCCGAATCTGGGCAGACAGGAGGAGCCTTCGTGCAAGAGCCTGCCTCAGAATTTGTCCCGTGTACCCTGGGGGAAGCAGGAGGCTTGGGAGGCCCCTGTGTACCGAGGCCCACAGTTCTCCAGGGAGCTGGACCCTCAGCTCTCCCCAGCGGCCAACCCCTTGCAAGATCCAAGCAACAGATCTCCCACCTCCCCAAGCCACCCCGTCCCCGCAGCTCATGGACCACGGGAGCGTGAGTCCTTTCACGGCCCCATCCTTCAGTTTCTCCTACTGCAACTTGCACACACCTCCACTTCTTTCTCCCCTGGGGAGCTCCAAATTAGCCAGCTTTACCACCCTCTAACCTTTCAGAGATTTAAAACTGGTTTTAGAGCTGTTCTTCCCCAAGTGAAAGAGTTTCAACTTGTTGATAATCTCTAATTTTGGCAATCTCATTTCCCTCCCCTTTCAATCCTCCTCCCGCCCCACCCATTAAAAGAAGAATAAAAAATGCCAGTTGACTTTATCTCTTGTGTTGACTGGAGGTGGCGAGAGATTGAGAGATTCAGATCGGGTAGCGCTAGGGACCCGTGTTTACGGTGGGGCTGCGAGGCGCCCCCGCTGCAGCTGGTCTGCGTGGCTGGGGGGTCTGGCTCGGGACAGACCCAGGAGCTGGAAACCAGGCAGGGCCCTAGAGCAGGCCACTCCCAGATAGAGCCCGGGGAGGGATGGATTGTTCATACCTCCTATGTAGGCATTTTACATCTAAGCGTCCTGATCCCTGGAAACCTCTCCCATCCAGGGACTCCCAACTCAGCATCTGCGTCATCTACCCCACCCCCCGCCAACCCCCCACCGGATTCAGCTCTCTGGCTCCCTCTCCAAGCTGGCACGAGCTCTGCCTGCGGCCCCTTCCCTTGCTCCGAGCCTGGCACACTCCTTGACCCTTCAGGTCCCTGGGCCCTGAAGCCCATTACGGTGCCATCTCCGTGTCATGCTTTTGCTTTTGTGTGACAAGTGGGAGTTGGAACTCAGTATGCTTTTGTTACAGCACTGGACAACGATGAGTCCCCCGGGATCCTGATGCAAGCAGAGGTCTCAGGCATACCCATGCTGATCACCTCAGACCCCCTAAAGGCACAGTCCTTGTGTCCCCATGATGTCCTCATGTCAACTAGTTTCTAGATAATTGGCATCACATTCTGGGGTAAATCTCTTCACATCTCTGAAGCTGTTTCCCCATCTGGAAAATAAAGACCACATGCTTGGCTTTTCAGCTTGCATCAGTGTGTTCGGAGAATTAAATTAAATTTAGAGTACAGTCAAGTGCTCTAAACTCCCCGGGTCTATAGTAAACTCTGGGTCAGAAGCTAAATTCCCTGTGTTGTTATCCTAGCTCTGCTCCTATTCTGGGGCAAGTCACTTCCCCTCTCTGGGATGCAAATTTGTCATCTCTAGGAAAGGGCTGTGGCCCAGAGGCCCCCTCCAGCTGGTCAGCCCTGACTACTATTGCTCCTGTGCATTCCCCAGGATGCTAGAAAGTTCTTGGAATGGCATGTGCTTTTGTGGAACTCTGTGAGACCTACTCATCAGCCCCAGGCCTTGAGCCTTTCTAACCCCCTGTGGCCAGCCCTTCTGACCTGGGTTCTCTACCTCTGTCCTCTCCCAGGCAGCACCGATCTCTCCCTCCTACAGGAGGCCTTTTGAGTGATGGAGACGGCATGGACAACCAGAGGGTTCTCATCTTCTCGTCTCCCCTTAGCTTTCTGAGGCTTCCTGTGCCAGCCACCCCTGAGGCCATTCCAGGCCTGGAGTCTGTCCTCCTTGGGCCTCCAGCCCTGCTTGTCCACCTGCCCAGCCCTGCCTTGAATCTTAGAGGGAGGCGGCCATTGGCTTCTCGGGTCTTCCCCACTCCTCTGCCTTCAGTCATATCCTCCCTCACAGGGAAGCCTAAGGGCCTGGTCCGTGGGTGCAGAGCTGAACAGGGAAGTGGAGGAAGAGTCAAGACACTGAAAGGAGGCAGGAGGGAGTGGAAACCAGCAGGCCCAGACACCTGCCCGCCCCCCCCACCCCTCCCTCCGTGACCCTCACCCTCCCGTGGCCAGACCTCCCTCACCCTGCTGTCCCCTGGTGTGGCTCCACCAGGATAGCCCACACCTAAGCCCTCTGACGTGGGCCATCCCAACATCCGCACCCTGTCGTGAGGTGGCTTTGGGCCCCAAGGGCTCCGCCCTGGCCTGGGACACCTACTTGTGCTCGCCATCTCTGCCTCCCTTGGTCTTCTCTCTGCCTTTGCTGAGTAGGGGGAAGAAATGAGGAGACAAGGGGATGTGAGTGAGAGGGTGTGGACCAGAGACACTTGCAGACTTAGCCCCTGGCCCTGCGGACCCCCCACTCCCCAGGGGCTTTCTCCTTGTCCCAGGAACCCCTCACCCCACAGCTTCTTACTTCAGCCTAAGCCTGCTGGGCAAGGATCGGATGGTCCCAGGATCTGCCCTGATCACAGGAGTGGGGCTGGGTGGCCACTTTCCCAGCCCCAAGCCCAGGAGAACCTGGAGCCTTGATGAGGGAGGAAGCCTCAGGGGATCAGCGGCTCTCTTCCATTCCCAGGCAAGAGTTTGGTGATTCCTAATGTGGGTCTCAGATGCCTCAAGCAAAGGTTAGATGAGCCTGGCCACCCTCCAGGCATGGGCCACCCCGCTCCTTCCCTCCCCTGATCTCCTCCAGCAGAGTGGCCAGCTCCCAGGCTCTGAGGGCCTCCAGGAGGAAAGGTGGGCCACAGGGATTCTGGGCACGTGGCAGTAGAGAGCTACGACTCTGGAGGGTAGGGCAGGGTAAGAACAGTGCTCTTCTCTCTCTTTAGGGAGGCTTTCAGAAAACCCTTCTAGAATGTTCTCTCAGTGCTTTCCTGATGCTGTGGCAATGAGGATAATCGGCTGAGACCACTGTTCAGAGAGCAGCTTACTACAGCAGCCTTGGCCTGGCTGTTCTTGGGGCAGACAGGTCAGGCGTGGGCTGCGGGACACCATTGGGACCCACCGAGAGCTGCATGGGACCTACTCCCCTGGAGCAGGAGCTCCAATGAGAATGAGGGCTGAACAGTAATCTAAACAGGGGCTGCCTCTCTTTGAATTATGGATCCAAGTTTTGACGGAAGTTTGTTTGTTATTTTTAAAAGAACTCTGCAACCCTGGCAAGTCTGAAAAGCATTGTAGTAGAGGGACCAGAAGGGGAACTGTATCATCTAGAATTGGCCAAGGATAGAACAGGCAGGGGGAACTGATGTATCTGAACCAAAAAACGTGATGCCTTTTCTCTCTCCCTTTGGGTTTTGCTCTGAAATCTCAGAGACGGGTCAGGCTGGCCCAGTGGGGGAACCGCTCAGGCACAGAGCAGGCCACAAGGCCCAGCGTGGACCTGTGCCCGGGGCCCAGCACACCCCGCCCGGCCGAGGCCCACCACGCCCTCTCCTCACAAGCTCCAGGCCTCTGGGCCTACCCAGGGGCTGGACACGGGCCCACAGTCTTGAGTGTGGACATGGCGAAGGGAAAAGGACAGTCTCTGTGAAGAAATCCTACTACAGCCCTGATTAGGTCCGATTAGGACCACAACTAACATTAATAATAAAGCTCCAGCCTGTGCTCAGCCTGCCTCAGTCACTCAGCCACGAGTGATAGGGGTGGGACGTGGCCCCTGTCTTTGTTGCAAGAGGTGAAGCCCTGGACCACTCTGACTTTCCTCCTGGAGGCCACCAGGAGGTGTTTTTCGTATCCTGCCCTGGCCGGTGTGTCCTGTTCCTCAGCCAGCCTCCCCTCTCTCTGGGCCTTGGTCTCACGCCCCCTTCGTCCTCACACCCCCACTCCTACTGCTCTACGTGTGTCAGTGAGAACGGCCACGGAGCGGGAGATCCAACATGGCAGCCCGCTGGGGAACTCTAGGGTTCGCTGGGACCCAAGTGCTTCACGGCGCCAGGCCTCCCTAGAACACTCAGGCCTGGTCTGGGGATGGAGGGGAACCCGACCCCAGGTGAAGTGGTTGGGTTGGGAAAGAGTGTCCTGAGCACTGCTTCACCCCGTATCCCAGCATGGCCCTGACCCTGGCTCCTCTGCGCTGCTCCTGCGTCTCTGGAGCTCAGCCTGGGGAAGAGAGGCAGGGAGGAGTTCATGCTCTGGGGGCGAGGCTGGCTGTGCCGGCCCCACGCACACCCCGGGATACACGGTGTGGGGATACCCTGCTGCCCTCTGGCCCCGGGTACAGGAGTGGGGGGCTACTGAGCTTCCACAGACCTCTGCTGGAGGAGAAGAATGATCCATAGGGAGAACAAGAAAACTGGTCCCCCCTTCCTCTCCCAAGATGAGACGGAGCAGAGAGGAGCCCGACAGGAACCTTCTCAGGCAGAGGCGCTGGGTGGAAGGAGGTGGGGCTGTGGAGGGCGGGAGGGCCCGGCAGGGGCAGAAGATCAGGAGACAGAGCCACAGAGCAGAGGACTCTGCAGGAAAGCCCCAAGAGAAGCTTCAAGGTGAAGGAGCTGGGGCTCTTTTCTGTCCTTCTGGGCTGTGGCTCCTAGAGCCACCATAGCAGCAGAGCACAGAGCCAGGCGTGAGCACGGCACCCGGCATCACACCGAGAGAACACACACGCACGTGAGTGTGCAAACACCCGGGCATTGTGAGTGTGCATACATGTTTGGAGCTAAGGTCTCCTCTCCCTCCAGAGACTGGGGCAGGTGCATCCTGACATGCCAGGCCCAGAACCCTGACTTTGTGCTCCTGAGACCAAAGGGCCATTCCTTCTAGGCAGCGCAGACATCTGTGGGAGATGAGGGGACCCCTGCGAGCAAGTGAGACCCCGCCCTGGGTCTGGGCTGCTGTGAGGCTCCCGTTGTCAGCAGCATGGTTGGCTGAGCCCTTGGTAAAGGGTGGGGTGGCCAGAGCCGAGGGGGAGCTTAATAACAGGGCCTGGGCACAAAGTCAGATCGTGCTCAGGCTGGAAGCGGGGATGGGTGACACGGAGACTCTGGAAAGGAAGGAGGAAGGAATCAGATGCCAGCTGGGTGCCGACCACCCCCCCGGGGCCACGGAGGCCCACCCATGTGTAGCATCTCACGTGATCGAAACACTCCTGGGGGGCGTTCGGGATGCGCCTCTTATAGGTGGGAAAGTGTGGTTCCAAAGAGCAGAGCTGGGATCTGAGTGCCGTGCTCACCATGGCACCAAGTGGCCTTCTGGAAAACTCTCAGGGTGTTTTTTACAGAGAGCCGGTCAAAATCAGAGGCTCTTAGTTTGGGGTGGAGACTAGAGAAGTAGAGAGAGTGGCTCAGAGGGCATGAGACAGACCAGGGCCTGGGATCAATGGAATGGTGGCAGGAAAGGGTTAACAGGCTGCTTCTGTAGGGTTAGGGGTTAGGGATTGGGGGGCATGCATGGGCAGGGGAGCCAGCATGCATTCCCTGAGGTCAAGTGAGAGAAATTTCCAGGAAGAGACTTAAGGCCTTGAGAGTGAGTGCCCTTGCGTAAGGGGAGCCTCTAGAGAGGTCTTTCCTGGGGTGGTAAGGGCAGATGGTCGGGGTCCAGCCAGGGGGGCCAGGCCTAGAAGGAGAGGTGTGGGCTCCCCAGGACCTCCCCACATCAACCTCCTCTGTCATCCCTGGAAGAGTCTCTGCCAGTCTGGGGCAGAGGCTGTTTCCTGACCCTTCACTCCACAAGATCCAACCCCCACCCCAGCAAGCACCCTGCTGAGCCAAGTCAGACAGGGAAGAGTGGATTCTCACACCAGACCCCCATGGGTCCAGGGGACCAGGTGAGACCCTGCTGTTTGACAGCAATGAGGTTTCCCAGCTGCTGGGGACGGGCCCAGAGGAGAGACGAGAAAGGCTGAGAGACTCGGCATCTTTATCTGCAAAGTGGTGGCCTTTTCAGGAGTGGATGGAGGCAAGGGGCCGATGTGCGCAAGGAAGACTTCCCTCGGGCTCAGAGGTTAGGCACACACATTCCTCCCCCTGTCCCTTTGTTGGCCAAAACCTGTCTGGAGGGCTCTCTGGTCCAGAAGACAGTGGTTTCCTTCCACACTCCAGAGCTGACAGGCCTGGCTGGTTGGCCTCTAGGTGATGAGGGTGAGACATAACACTTAGGGCCTCGAGGCCAAAGCTCATGTTCTTGTCGGGACCCACGCTCCTTGACCCAGAGCTCACAGACCCCATGGAGGCAGCCAGAATAAAGCTGTAGGATAATCTTAAACTTCTAAAGCAGCCCCAGCTTCGACTCACCAACCCAGGGTCCTCCCGAATGTTCTCACCTCTCCCCACACCCAGATTGTCGACTGCATGGTGAGGCCTGGCAAGGGCACGGTCCCCAACGTGCTCACACAGCCCCTCCGACCGGGGGGGTGGTGGCATCTGGAAGACTAAGGGCTCTAACCGTGGTTGTCGCCCTCTCCCAGTTCTCAGTCCCGGATAAAACTCTTCCTCCGGCTCTGGCTTCCGGCTGCTGCCCTGGGCTCGGCCACAGGAAGGTCAGGGTGGCATGGGAAAGGGTGGCCTTGGCGGAGCGAGGGTGGGAGGAGTCCTCTGCAGGTCTGGGGACCAAAGCTCGGCATTTTGCTCTGCTGTTTCCACTCCTGCCCCTTCCGTCAGCCTCCTGGCCTGCTCTCCTCGGACTGAGAGAGGAACTAGCTCAGCTGCCCCGAGCTACAGGAGCCGGAGAGGGCCGCCCTCAGCGGTCAAGAGCTCCCAGAGGCCTGTTTCACGTGGGTGCTACCCACGAGATCCAGAGTGTCCCTGGGTCCCTCAGGATGTCACAGTTAGAGAGGAGCCGGGATGTTCAACTCATTCCTGCAACTGGCCCAGAGGGTAGGTGACTTGCTCAAAGTCACTTTGCTAGTTAGTGGCAGCCACGAGGGGACTTAACAGAACTTAGCTTCCCTGATTCACGGCAGTGCTCCTTCCCCGCGCTTGGTGGCCCTTGTGTGGCTTCAATCATGTGTCTTTCCTTCGAGCCCCAGCCAAGCCAAGCGCTTTCTTATGTGGGGACAGAGGGCTGGGACAAGATGGTGCTCTTTGTGCATGTCCCCTGGTTCCCTACTGGGTCCCCGCTCCTCCCGTCACCATTTTTAGCCCAATCCCTGACCCTTTGCACTGTTGAGCTGCCAAGAACCCGTTCGTCAGCAGCCCTGACCTGGGACAACTCTCGCCACCCCACTGTGCTGCTGGCTCTCCTAACAACAGTGTGGGGGGCTGGTTCTCATTGCCCTGGGCCCCATTTTACAGGTTAGGAGAGACAGTGAAGAGGGTAGGTGACTGGCCAAGGGTCAGAACTCAAGCCGGGACTCAGACCTGGGTCTCCTGAGACCAAACAGCCCGCCCTTTCCCCCAGGCTGGCCACAGTGGAAAGAGGACAGGCTCCCAGCTGGCCTAGAGTCAAAGGTCAGCTGTATTTGCCACAGGCATGGTTCCTTTGAGCTTGTTACTATTACGCAGCACCTGGTTCCCAGGGTCCTAAGCTTTATAGTGTGTGTGTAGGGGAGTGGTTCAAGTACAAAGAAGAAAAGCCTATCTATCTCATAAAAATATATCCATTCTCAACTCAATTGCACTGATTTAGAATCTGTGTCTTTTCAGAGCAGGGACTGAATACACTTTTTGGAAAGGGAAGGCCGGAGATTAGAGGGAGGCTGTCACTGGGAGGACATCCCTCCCCCAAGACGTTCGATGCACCACTGACTTACCTGCATTTTACGCGTTAGTCCCAGTGAACTAGGAATCTAAAGCTAACATCCTACTAACTTAGAGTCTGTCTCTCTGAGTTCTAAGAGTAATATCATAGTATTTCCTTTTTTTTTGAAAAACCCTGCTTTCGGCATGAGCAGGTCTGGACCCAGCATCCTGACCTCTGTGTGTGGCGGGACATCTGTGGTGTAAGTCCTAGGCCCTAAGGGGGCCAGGATGTCCGGATGCCTTTTTCTCAACAGAAAAGAGGCTATGTCCTGACCAGGACCTTTGGCTTCACTGTGGCAGGAAAAGGCCTCCCTGTCTTGGGCCTCCATGGGGCCAGGGGCTGGTCTGGCCCTTCTGGGTCTTGGACCAGAGAGGTTAGGGCCCCCTCCTTTCTGCCTCACCCATTCTCTCAGGAGGCAGGGGTCTAGCCTCTTCTCCTCAAGTTAGAGCTCACCCTTCCAGAACTTCCTCAGGGTAGTAGGAGGTCTGGGCCCTCAGCCTGATCCCCAGGTGAGCCCTGGGGTTGGGGGACAGGTGTGCGGGGCCCTGTAGAAACACCTTCCTGCCTCTCCTATGTCTCTCCAGAAGCTCAGCCTTTGTACTCTGAGTCTAGTCAGCCTGAGAGGGGCCTTTGAGGGGGACCAAGCCCCAGGCATCCTCCCTGTGTCTTTTGGGGGTGGAGGGGTCGCCCGAGGGCCCAGCCTTTTACCTCCGAAAACTCTTCTCGCCTGGTGTCCGGGAGCTGGGACAGGAGCTGGGGAGCAGCCCATCGGTCTCCTGGCTGTCCTTTCCTTCTTCCTGAAGAGACTCGTCCCCCAGGAAGTCGCCATCATCCCAGGAGCCCACTGTGCCATCTGTGGCCTGATACCGGACCTCCACGCACAGGCTGGTCTGGAGGGAGGGGGTGGGTGGTGAGCAGGGGAAGAGGAGAGCAAGTCACGGACACATGCGGCCTGGTCGTGATGGTTACAAAGCCCTTTCACTTCCTTCACCGGCTGGAGGAAGACAAGCTGGGGGTTGTCCCCCCCACACCTTCATTTGGCAGATAAGGAAACCGAGGCTCAGAAAGATCGAGAGGTACAGGCTCCGTCAGCTTAATTGATTCAGGCTCCCGGTCCTGTCCTACTGGACTCTGCTCTTCCCCGGTGCCCGGGGTGGGCAGCCCACCCTGGAGAGTCGAGTCTAGATGGCAGTGGGCTCTCTAAGTCCACCACAGACATAATCAAGAAAATCACCCCCTTGTCCTCAGAGCGAGGCTGACCTCCCCTCACTCCTGGGGCTGGAGATGGGCTATGAGCTGAGTCTTTCGGAGCAGAGGCCTGGGCGCCTCCAGGGGCCTGGGGCTGGCACTTCTCCCTGCTCTTCTGACACCTACCCTCCTACTCTGGAGGTGGGACTTATGGGGTCAGACCGGACTTTTCTCTGGGGGGAAGTGGAGCCCCAAGCCCGGGCCCAGGCTGGGCACTGGAGAGTCCTGGTTGCGCTTCTTGCTCTGGGTCCTGGGGCCACTTACCTCCTTTCAGCTCTAGTGTCTCCCCGGTGCATGGGGAAGACTCATTCTAGTCCCTTCCCCGGCCTGCATGGATGTCAGGCTGTCTCCCAGAGTGCTTGCTTGTCCTCACGGGTTGGGGCTTGACTTGCCCCTGCCACCCACACAGGCAGCCTTCGCTCAGCACATGGGCTTTGGAATGCCCAAGCCTTGAGTCCCCCAGGGAAGGGAAAGTTATACGTATTTTCTGAACCTTCACTGTGCTAGGTGTCATGTTAAAATGCTTTACTACAAACCCATTTGATCTTCTTAACACTTCGACTTACCCTTCCTGACGTATCAGAGAAGGTAGATTACTTGCTCAAAGTACACAGCTAGAATGTGCTAGTGCTGGGATCTGAGTCCAGCCTGGCTGACCCCCAAGCCTCCTGTCCTTCACACTGAGCCAGTGTGGTCCCGTTGATGGGACCAGGGATGGTATGGTGGGAAAACAATGGCCTGGGATTGGAAGTTCCGGATCCCAGTGTGGGCTCTGCTGCGGACCAAGCTGTCTGACCTCGACTGAATTCAGTTCCCATCCAGGATGTCAGGGGAAGCACTGTGGGAGTTTTTGCTCCACTCTGGGCACTCCTCACAGGGGATCCCTTCCATTCTGACTCCCCATGGCTGCAGCCTTGCCTTGTGAGGCTCTCCTGCTGGCTACCACATAGGGTCATCCATTATGTGGGACGCAGGTGAGGGAACCATGATATAACCCCACTTTACACGCAGGTACAATGAGGTCAGGAAATAGCAGTTACTAATATGATTTTACGTATTTATGGAGCCCTTATTAGGTGCCTAACTTTTCTAAGTACTATCTGTGTGTTCCCATTTAATCCTCAGAACAAGCCCTGTGAAGCAGCTAGGTTGCTCGCTTTGCAGATGGGAGGTCACACAGCTGGTGGCCTAAGGGGCTCATCCTCGGGGGCTGTGCTCCTCAGCACAGCCGAACTTGCCCGTGAGTGGACACGAATAAGCCGAAGGCGACAAACGCATCAGAGCAGAGCTCGGGTCAGAGCCTGCAGGCTGACTCATCTCCTTGCTTTGTTAGGACAGGTGCCGAGTGCCTGCAGACCAGGCATCATCAGTCCGCGTGTGCTCACGTTGGAAGTGCTGGGATGCCACAGGACAACGGGAGTAGGAAACAAGGTTCCTACCCTCATGGAGTGGCTTGGCTTAGAGAGGCTCGAGGGCAGGCGTGCAGAGTGAAGACCATACCCTGGAGTGGCCAGCAGGGCTCAGCCTGGCCTTCAGATGCTGTTCCCGCATTGGGACCGCAGACCCTACTGTGCCCCAGATGGAGAGGCTCTGGCAATCTGACCTGAGTCTCCTTCTCCTGCCTCACGTCGCCACCCCTTAGGAGCCTCCCCCCGACCACCTGATGAGAGGGAGGAGGCAGGTGAAGCAGGCTCCCAGGGGCCCCCATACAGGGTGAGTCCGGGAACCCGCCGGGGCAGACTCACCTTGATGACAGCGTTCTTGTCGTCCATCAGTGTGTCGGTCACCTCCACGTGGTTCTCCTCCACCACCTTCTGCAGCACCATGCGGAAGGTCCCGATGAGCCTGGGGACGGCAGGGGAGACATGGCAGTTCCACACGAAGAGGCCAGAGGGAGGAACGGCCATCCCCCAGGGCTATGACCGGCTAGGGAGGGGGCTGCTGGGATGGAGGGCGTGCTCAGGCTCCAGGCTAAGTTTGGAGAAGGTGGACCCAGGGCCAAGGCTGGTCCTGGACAGGGAAGCATGTCTGGGAGGGTACGTGGCCCCTGATGAGTGTGAGTGGTTGTACGTGAGACCCATTTCCCTGGGAGAGCTCTTGGGCAGTGAACCCCCTTGGGAGATGTCCTCAGATGGGGGCTAGGTATCCCCTGGCTTGTGATCCTTGAGGATGTGGAGTTGGGGTTCAGCTGAGCCCCTGCCCAGATGCCCAGCGTGGAGGTTGTGGGGAATGGACTGCAGGTTCCTGGACACACAAACACCTTCTGCTGCCTGCCCCCCTGTCCCCGCTAACCCCGCTAACCATGACTGAGGTCTCTACCCACTACCGACTCCACCAGGTCCCTGGTCCGCTGAAGAGTCCGCAGTGTTCACCACCTGCATTCCGCAGGCCCACAGAGGGCAAGGGCCCATCTGGTTGCAGGATCCTCACATTCTCACATGATGGGAGCCCTCACAGTGCTACGGACAGCACAGTCCTGCGGTCGGAGGCTGGCACCAGGAGCCTGGCTCGACACCAGCCCGTTACCTCTCTCAGTCCGGCTTCTCCTAAGGGGAGCCAGCAATCCCCGCTTCTCTGGGTTGTTTAGAGGGCCGAGATCCTCAGAGCACCTAGCACATCCCCAGCACTCCAGAAGCGGTCTGGTGGGTATGCAGGGGTGTCACTCTGCTGGTTACCTCTCCTAAGGATGGGGTGGGGTGGGGAGGGGGGAGCTATGTTTCCTACTTCCAGCCTCCAGTTGACATTTCCATTACACGGGAGATCTCGGTATCTGCGGGCTGAATTAACGAACAACAGGGGATGCCTTATACATGCTGACTGAGTTGACTTGAACCCCACGTCCCCCTACGCTTAAAAGGTTATTGCTCTGGGAGGGAACAGGGTACTGAGCGACATCCTCACACGGTGATTCCACAGGAGAGATTAAAACGTTCAACCGTTTCTGGTTGAAGCTGCAGACGCTGAGGGGAGGCCCCACACGGTGTGAGAGCTGGAGGGGCCTTGGGGTTCCCCGGTGCTACCCTTGATTTACAGAGGAGGAAAGTGAGTCAGAGAGAGCGAGAAGGGTTGCAGCTAACAGCACATCCAAGCGATGTGAGGCAAGGGGCGAATTCTGACTTTAACAGACAGGTCGGATGTCTGTTCTCTCCTGAGGAACAAAAAAACAATTTTTTGTTTAAAAATTAAAAAAAAAAAAAAGCCTCCCATCCGTGTGAGGGGAGGAAGTAGCAGGAGCAGTCCTTATGGACAAACGTGAAATACTTGCCTCCGGAGCTCAGAGCCCTATCCACCAGTCGTCCTGCTGCCCCCAGGGCAAAACTCTTCCTGCCACTCCTCCCCTGGACAGCCTGCCCAGGTTTCTGGGTGCTTCTCAGGCCCAGCCCAGCGGAGGTCTCCTCCCTGACGGTGTCCTGTCCTCTCCCGGGCTGGGGGCTGTGCCCAGAGAGAAGTCCAGGCAAGGGGCCGGGGGAGCTGGAGCAGGTGCCCCTCAGTCCCAGTTTCGTCTTTACGACACGAGGAAGGGGGTGGTCTCACAGACCCTGTTCTGTGTACACATTCTAACAGACTGTAGTTGTGAAAAAATGCGGGTCTTTTGGCAGCTTCACCTCTTTTGGTTTTAAATCAGTGGTTTTTGAACTTCAGGATACACAGAATCTTCTGGAGGGCTTGTGAAAACAGAAATGACTGGTACGTCCCTGTCCTTGGTTGTGGCGGGCACCGTTTAACAACGGGCTGGGAGAGGACAGTCCTGACTCGGAGCTCCTGACCATGTCTATGCTGCCAACACTCCCGCTGTGGCCAATTTCAAGCTTCCAGCGTGGGGTCCCTGAACTCACAGAGATGGGCACTGTCTGCTCTTGGGAGCCGGTAAGAGCCCCCTCCCGGTCACCACTGGCCCCTCTCACAGCCCTGGAGTCTGATGCGGCGGGGTGCGGGCCCGAGAAGAGGTATTTCTGACATGTTTCCAGGTCGTGCTGATAATGCCGGCTGGGGGGTGCCCTTTGAGAATCCCTGTCCACTAGTGCCCTTTGCCAAGGGGCATTTAGTTCAAGTAGGACCCACTGAGCCCCTGCTGAGTGTGGGCACTCAGGCCCCTTGCACAGCAGAGGATCCGCAGAGATGTTGCAATGTGACAAGAGACCCCCAGGGGGCAGGATGGAGACATTCCTCTGCACACCCTCCCCACCCCACAGCATCCCGCAATTAAGTGCTCACTGAGGTCAGTCTCAGACCTTAGACTTAGAGGGCCAAGAGGAGGGCTTGTCAGCATTTCACCAAGGAAGAGCCCTTCAGCATCCTCCCTCACTCGTGTTCTCCACCCGCTGCTAGACACTGTGACGGGGATCTAACCACCCCACAGCTGCTCTCGCGGCTTTCACCACACTTCCTATGTGGTCCGCCTCCTGGGAGATTCCGCACTCAGCACGACCTGGTCTGAGACTTGTCCACACACAGACTAAGTGCCCTCCTTAACAAGAGCAGTGTGGACAGCAGAAAGTGGCTGGGCTCTGGAGTCAGACAGAGGTGGGTTGGCCCTGTGGGCAGCTGTGTGACTTCGGCTAGCTCTCCAACCTCTCTGAGCCTTGCTTTTCTTCCTGTCTCCTGAGAGGAGGTGATACTCCCTGCCTCGCTGGGCAGCTGTGAGAGCAGTCAAGGGAAAGCCCTCTGACGTCGTCACACTCAGAGGCCTGCCCCTCCTCCTTCCGTGACCGTGACCATGGGGTCGCTGTCTGGAGGGCCCACATGGTGCTGGTCTTCCATGCAGGGTAGGCTCTGGGGGCAGGTGCACAGCCTGGAGCCAGGGTCTGTCTGGGGCCCAGAGGGTGGGGCTAGGACCCTGAGACCCAGTGGGGGTGGTTGGGGGGGGCAGCTTTCACGCCCAACAGTTTCCCCACAGCTTCAAAACAAGCATCTTAATACTGTTTCCCACAGAATGTCACCCCCAAGCCCCCTCCTAGACATTCTTTGGGGAGGGAGCTGGTGCAGGAAACCCGAGCTCCAGCCTGTGCGAGGGCTCCCTGTCCGCCCTGGCCCCCATATGTCCAGCCTGGCTGCAGACTTAGTGAACTCTGCCTGTTGCCTTTCCTCTGGGGGGGGGAGGTCAGCACAGACAAGCTGCCTGGAAGGGCGAGCGCCCCAGGGTGACGGGGCAAGGTGGGCTCATGAGACCTTGGACAGCAGGGTCCTTTCTCTGGAAAGTGGAGGTGTGAGGCCATTCGTGTTCTGGGAAGGACCCTGGCCTGGGGGTCAGGAGGTCTGAGTCAAAGACAAGCCCTGCCCTGCCCTTGCTGTGTGATCGTAGGCGAGGACCCTTGCTGGGCCTGTTTCCTCAAGTTAGGTGAAGGAGCTGGGAACTGACTTTCTGTCCTCTGATGGCCTCTCTTATGTGGCCACTGAAGTTACCCATCACAAAAAGGGCACCCGCGAAGTGGTCCACAGCTGCCCAGGAGGCTGGGTTGGCCCCCAGAGTGGCCAGATGCGCTGGACAGGGCAGTAGGAAGGGGGCCTCAGGCATGGATGAGCCCAGAGACTGACCACAACAGAGCAGCAGTAAGGCACCAGGACCCATCAATAATTCATCGCTTTCCCCTGGGAGCCCGTGTCAAGTGCCCAAGGCTTGGCCAGGCCCCCACTGCTCTCCTGGCTGCTGAATTATTCAGCAGTCCCAGGAGACCGGCACTTGTGGCAGGCTGTTCCCCACCGGCGATTCTGGACAGGGAAAGGGAGACACATAAGATCCTCTGGACCCGACAGGAGGTTTCTGAAGGAGGACCGTGTTCAAGGCAGGCTGGACAGATCTGGGGTCTCCTGGTGATCACAACTTGGCTTCCTCCTGGCCACGCCTCCCACCACTGGGGAAGAGCCAGTTCCCAAGCCACCATCTGCTTCTAGAATGAGTCTCTTTCTCTGAGATAGGGGTAATGAGATGAGGCCCATCAACTCTTGGGTGGAGCAGGAGGGTGAGGAGAGAGCAAGGAGAGAATTCGGCTAGGAACTCCCCTGCTCTATCTCTCGCTTGTTGGCATTTCAGAACAACTAATTGAAGCCTCAAGTTTCAGTGTGTTCACTGGGATGGTATTCAATTTCCCAATTTAACAAATACTTCTGATTTGTTTATAGTAAGCATTTTGATGTTTCCAAGGGTTTCCAGCATTTTGGTGACTCTAGCGCCTTTCACTGTAAAGAACGCACTAATCTCACTCATGTCCGTGGTGTCCATGCTCACGTGTCCTGGTTTTCTGGGAGGTCCAGGAGAAGGAAGACAGGCATTCTAGCCCCAGCCCTGCCACTGTCCGGGGGCCTCAGTAGCCTCTCTGAAGACTCAGTTTCCCCATCTGTGCAGCGAGGGTTGCACTGGCTATGTTCTGAGACTCCTGAGAGCTCTGACATCTGCTTGTGGGTCCCTGCTGGGGTGCCTGGATGTCTCGGCTTCCAGTTCTTCCTTTTCCACACCCACTTTGGTCTGTGTCCCTTCTGTTCTTGTTTCTTCTATCCTTAGAGGTCACCCAATCTCTCACCCTAGGGAAGAAGGTTTTGCTTCATCTTGGGGGCACCTGGTGGGGTGTCTCACTAACCTCTCTTGTGGATACTATCGCAGCTACTGGAACGATGTGATACCCCAAGAGGCCAAGGGGCAGCCTCTCTGCCCTGAACATCTTCCCTTGTGGCTCTGCCAGCGGGCCTGAAAAGTCCACACCCCATGTTCAGCTGAGATGTTGTGGGTTCTTCATAAAAATCACCATGTGTGGTCCAAAAATTCCCATTCAGAAATCTCCACAACATTGTGGTCCACTCCCTGCTCAACCTCTCCCAGTGATGGGGAGCTCACTACTTCCCAACAGCTCATTGGCTGGAGAGCTTTGGCTACCTTTCAGCTGTCTGCTGTCTCCCAGCAATGCAGCCTGGTCCTGGTCCTGCCTCTGGGCACACATCTCTCTTCCCTCTTCCGAATGGCAGAAAACCTTCTTAGGGGACAAGCATGGTGACTTAATCTCTCATTTCTGTACCTTCAGTGACTAGCACAGTGTCTGTCTGGTACAGAATATTTGCTTAGTGAATGTTTGATGAGTGATTGGAAGAGTGGATGGATGGATGGACAGAAGGATGAATGGAAGGAAGGGTGAATAGAAGTAAGGATGAATGGCAGGAAGGAAGGAGAGTAGGATGGATGGAAGGATGAATGGATAAAAGGATGGTGGGATGGATGGATGGATGGAAGGATGGATGAATGGATGGATGGATGGATGGAAGTAGGGATGAATGGAAGGAAGGATGGACAGTAGGGTGGATGGAAGGATGAATGGATAGAGGGATGGATGGATAGAAGGATTGATGGAAGATGGATGGATGGAAGGAAGGATGCGTGGATGGATGGACGGATGGATGGATGGATGGATGGATGGATGGAAAGATAGATGTATGGATGGATGGACCTGTCCTCTGTGATTTTCTCTTTGAGGCTCTCATCTTCTCATCAGCCTTAAAGTCCCTTCTCCTGGCAACCCAAGGAGCTGCCTACTGGTATTCTCTCCAACCAGCATGAAGACCATAGAAACTCATCTCTTGCCTTTCCTGCTCTGATTGATCTACTTCTATTAATATGAGCAAGGATTAGGTCAGCTTTTCTTTTCTTTGTAGTCTCCTCCCACTGTCAAGTAATACTTCTCTCTCATTGAGTAGTATCCCCAGGTTTTCTGGGGACTGTTCAGCCATGACCCCCTCTAGCGGGTATAAAAACCATTGGTTTTGAATCTCCAAATGAGACTTTACATTTATTCTACCTAGCCACCATTCCAGACTGTTCGAATCATCCTGAATTCTGCTTGTTGCCCAGAGAGACGGGTGGGAACTGCTTTAACTGAAACCTCAGTAGTGATAGAGCTCATGCGGTAGGTGTGCTTCACTGAAGAATGTAAGCCCCGTGGGGGTGGGCATTTGCTATCCTCAGTGCCTAGTTCAGTGCCTGACACAAGGTAGGCACTTAGCAAACATTTGGAAGAATGAATGAATGAATGGTATCTATTTAATTCTCACAGCTTCCTTTGAGGTAAATACTTCTACTTCCTACAGGCTGGTACATTGCATTCAGAGAGATTCTGTGTAACCAGCTCAGGGTCACACAGTAGTTGACTGAGCTCAGAATCTGAGACCAGGCTTTCCTGATTCTCAAACCACTGCACCAAATGTCTCAGAGCTTCTCAGTCTCCCTGCATGTGGCAAGTTTGCCCTCAAGGCTACTGATGATCTATTGGAGTTCATGATCCGCCATTCTGTTAACTCCTCTGCTGGGTAACTGTCACCCAGGACAGTGTAAAGGGGGAGACTTAAAGAAGGGGACAGGAAGCTGAGATGGGGCTGGGGACAGAAGGAGTGAATGGGAGGGTAGGGCGTTCTTGGCTGACAGTGGTTGGGAGGGCTGAGGGACTCTGAGGACGACAGGAGAGAGCAAGGAGGGGGTCTTCGACAGTCAATCCAGGTTAGGCTGTGGCTGTAACGCCCCTTTTAAGCCCAAGGGACAGGGTAGCCCAAGGAGCCGGGCAGGCCCCTAACCCCTTCAGGCCCCACCTCTCCCATCCCCCACTTACTTATTGCTGAAGACTTTGCTGTAGTTGAAGATTTGAATCTCAAGTATCTCATTGCTGTCGATGTTGCTGCCCACTGGCCACCGGAAGGTCTAGGGAGAAAGAGACAGCTGTGGCCTTAGAAGGAAATGACAGGGTATGAGGAATAGAAGGCGGATCCCTGGTAAGTTGGCCTTTCGCATCGACCCAGTGCTCCACAGGGATAAAGTCCACACCTAGACTCTCATCTAATTCCAACCACCCCCTGGTAACATGGGTATTGTGACCCATTCCCCTTTCAAAGATGGCATGCAGAGAGATCCAGTGACCTACTCAAGGTCATATGGTAAGTGCAAGGACCTAGGGCTAACCAGGACCTCTGAGTCTCAGCCCAGTTCCTGGGGTACACTCAGGAGTGGGTGGTGCAACCAGAATGGAGTGGGCTCCGGGACAACAGCAAGGATCGTGGGCATGGGCTTGCTTTTTGCTGTGTGCGGAGTGGAGCTGAAGCTTCCAGGTTTCCCCTCCCAGAATCATTCTGGCCGGTTCAAGCTCTGCCTGGAGTGGGAGGTCCTGTTCCCCGCCCCGCCCCCCCCCCCCATTCAGGTCAGATCACCCCCTCACACTGGCAATGTTAACTCTGGGGACAGACTTCAGCTGTTTATTGTTATTAGGGTCAGGCCCACAAAGGAGGGACGGCCTGTACCCAGCATGCTGTTTCTAATTTACCCTCACCGCATCTATCTTGGCTTTTTTTTTTTTTTTAAATATTTTATTTATTTATTTGTCAGAGAGAGAGTGAGAGACAGAGAGAGAGAGAATGAGCAGGGGAGGCAGCAGGCAGAGGGAGAAGCAGGCTCCCTGCTGAGCAAGGAGGTTGACGTGGCGTTTGATGCTAGGACCCCGAGATCATGATCTGATCTTGTCTTCATTATTCAATCGATAATAATGATGAGCAGGAAGTTGAGTGGGATTTTTCCTGATTCCCTAGACATGGCAAGGAGGGCCCAAAATAGAGGCTAGACATGCTAAGGACCCCATCCTCTAAAGAGAGCTGCCAACAGGCCGAACCAGGCTCCTGCCTCAGGACTTCCTCAAAGGCCTCTCACCCACAACGGCACCCCAGTGCTCCTTCTTCCTGGGGTGCAAAGACTGCGGAAGGGAAAGATGCCAATAGTCATATCCTAGGCCCAGCGTTTTTGCGGCTCCTTCCTAGAAGAATTGCTCAGATAGGTCGAGGCACCTGCAGGAAGGGGAGCCTAGCATGTAAGTTCCCAATGACATCTGCCAGGGCAGTAGACTTACTGGCCTGTCCCCCAAACCCCTAGGGAGCCCTGCAGGCCACCTTGGGCAAGGCAGTGGTCATAAGGAGCCTGACATGCCACCGCTAGGTGCCTTAAGTATTTGACTTCTGCTCTGTGGGGCCAAGGGCATGCTGCAAAGGGGAGCCAGGCTCAGCAAGCGGGCTGACCTTCCACCCCCGCCGGCCCTGCGATGGAGGCGTCCTCAGCCTGGGTGAGGCTGTGCGGCTCTGTGCCCCGAGGCGGGAGCTGAGGTGGGGTGGAGCCAGGTGTCCCGGATTGGGAATCTGTACCGTGTGGGGAGCTTGGCTCAGGTTGCCCACAGGAGCCCCCACACGGTGCTCTCTGAGACAGCCCTTGTCCACAGACCGGCCATGCTGACAGCCTCCAGAGCTGGCTGGAGCTCGTCCAAGAAGCTGTCATGCCACAAGGAGGGTCCACGTCCATGGCAGGGCCCCCAGAATCAGACCACGTCCCCCACCTTGGGCTGGAATGGGCAGAGGATGCAAGGGCCGGAACCGGCATCCCTGTCCCACTCGGGGTCTGGATCCACAAGCCTGACAGAAGCGAGAAGACCAGGCCTGGGCTCTGAGAAGATGCTGGACTGGAATGACAAGCCTTCCTGGGCTGGACTGTGAATAACGGAAGACGACCAGAAAGCTCTGCGCTCTGCTCATGATGCCACTGAGAGATGGTACCGACGGGGACTTGGACACAACAGCCGGAAGGCAGTGACTTCCAAACCTGTATCATTTTCGTTCCCCTCCCAATCCAGGCTGCCCAATAGGCGAGAAATCAACAATCACGATAGGCATCTTAATAATAATCTGAATGATAGCTCTAGTATCAACTATTAAGATAGTATTAAGATAGTATTAAGTGGTATTAAGATAGTAATCTTTATAATAGCTGCCATTTGTAGAGAACTTTTCATCGTGCTGAAACGTTGAGGGGGCTGAGTGGTTTAGATGCACTAATTCATTTAGCCTTTCCTCCAACCCAACGGGCTGCTCCCATGTTCTCTGGTTCACACGCAGGCCTCACAGAAGGAACACGATTCAGAGAACTCTGTCGTTGGTGGCCGAGCAGGCCCTGGGGGGCATCCGAGAGCGGGTCCTGAGAGCCATTCTAAAGCTTCCATCTCCCAGACTGGGGGCCCAGGGGTTTGCAGGGGGTGCCGGGCCAGCTTGGCAGGTCACCGCACAGTGTGGGCAGGGCCTGGCTGGGGAAAATGGCCTCACATTGCTCTCTCAATCTCAACCAGGATTCAGCTGGAGTGGGCAGGTGAGAGAGGACGAGGCATCGGAAGCGGGGGGCGGGGTGGAGGCTGCAGAGGGAGAAGGTTCTGAACGGGGCCTGGGGAAGACTTTGGAGGTTATGGACACAGACGGGCCGGCTAAGGAGGCGGCCCAGCCCGGGGCCCGCAAGCCTCCTAAAGCAGCTTTTGCTTCTGCTGTCTGCATGCCTCCAGCGCAGCCAAATGTGTGGTTTTCTTAATGAAGTTGCTTGTAATTGCGCTGTAGGGAAATAAGCCAGGCCCAGCTCAGCAGCCACAGCGCCAACGAGAGAGGCCTGCGGAGCCTCTGAGATTTCAGTTTCTGTGGGATGAAGGGGGTGAGTGTTTGCGCCACCTGAGGGTGTGCGGGTAGGGTCTTGACTTTGGTAAGAGAGGATGATTAGGAGAAAAGGGGGGTCGCTGTGGCCGTGGCACCAAGACAGAAAGGGGCGCTGAGCCGAGACATGAATGAAGGGAACACAAAAGATCAGCGCAAGTCATTGTGAGGAAAAGGGACCCAGAGCAGGAAGCTGCTCGGGACTTCTGCTTGCTCCCCACCAGGCACTGACTTGCCTAGGGATTGGGGTGCAGTTTCTGGGCAGGGAGTGGTGACGGAATCCGGAGCTGGTCGCCATGGGCAGATGTGCCGAACAGAGCATAGGGGGCTCTGGGCCGGCTGCCTGCATGGGAGACTCTGCAGGAAGGGCCTGGACTTGCTGCGTGGTGGTGGGGGGGCATTTCCAGAATGTACCACATTCAGTGTTTCCGGGAAGGAGCCCCAGGAGGAGGGTACAGGAGGACCAGATGCTCCAGCAATGTAGGGGTCAGGGGCCAGTGACTGTGGAGGGCAGGGACTAAGGCCGCCCCAGGGGCTTTCATGTGGGAAGAGACTAGTCCTGATGGAGTCCGCCAGATTTGCCTCTGACGCCCTCCGTGCCTGCTTCCTTCTCTGTCTCTCATGCCCACCCTGCCCTTCTCTGCTCTTCTCTCCTGGCTGCCCCGCTTTCTGCTCTCACCGGCTCCATTCTGACCTTCATCAGTTTCCTTCCGGGTCTCGGTCTCTGTCCCTCTCTCAGTGCTTCTCCACCCCACCTACACCCTTGAATCGCTTCCGGAAGCTTTCAACACTCCCTCGGCCCAGGCTACATTTCAGACTGATTTCACTGTGTCTCTGGGGGTCCCAGCATGGGATGGGGGAGCTCCCAGGTATCCGTGTCCCCACCACACCCCGCCCCCACCTGGCTGTGGCTGAGCCGTGTTTCTAGCCCTGCCTCCTGCTCCCAGCAAAGACCTCCTGAGCTCGGGAACAGCGGTGAGCAGGACAGCCCTGGCTCTGCCACGATTTAGCTTTGGGGATTGCAGGCCACTCCTGGCATGGGGGCTCAGCTCCCTCGTGGATAAAATGAGGGTGACCAGACTTCCCTCACGGGGCTATTGGAAGAATCGAGTGAGATCACACAGGTGGATTTTGTAAGGGACACAATACTGCAGAAACGAGAGGCTTGACTTACTTTGTTTTATTTTGCTTTTCCTTGTGGGGACCTTCTACCAGAATGCCTGGGGCTGACCCTCACCCCTCCCTGACCCTCCACCCTCTCTCCCTCTCCCTCCATCGCTCTCGAACCACTTCTGCCTTGGTCTGTTGATGTCCTGTTTCTCTTCTACCAGAAAAAAAAAATGTTATTTCTCATTGTTTTCTCAATTTTTGCCATTACTTTCTTTCCGCCAGCTGGGGGGATGTGTACTGATGTGTATGGAGGGCCGTAGGACCACGGGGCGGGGGCTGTGGGGGGCCTTGGGGCTCCTGGACCTGTGCACGTCCCCTCAGAAACCGGAGAGCACATCTGGCTAGATTTCAGTACTTCTCAGAGCGTTCTTTGCTAATAAACCAGGCTCACAGCAACATGACCCAGACGGGCTTCTTCTGGACCTTGGAGTGTGGAGGGTGTGAGAGGTGTTGCAGGACACATAGCCAGTTGGTGGTGGACAGGATTGAAACTCAAGTCTCCTAATACTTAGCTGGGGGCATGGCCTCCCACCCTGCACCCACTCCTGAAGTCAGAGAGATTAGCTGAGGTTGACACTCAGAGGGGGCTGTGGCTCGGACCATCCTTCTAGGTTGACAGCACCAAAAATGTTTATTTATTGAGCGCTGATCCCGCCCTGGCACCACACTTTGCACTTATTCTAGAGTTCAGTGCCCACTTCACAGGTGAGGCAACTGAGTCTCAGAGCAGTCTTGCCCAAAGCAATTCAGCTAACAAGTGGTAACATAGCTTCATAGTCGAGATAAGACCCTGGCCCTCTCGGAAGTCAACAACCGGGCACAGAGGTCGAAGCCACCGTGCTGGAGAGAGCGTGTGGAGAGAGGGCCCAGAGAAGGTGAGGCCGCAGGGAGACACAAGGTGCCCCAGACAACAGTCAATGCCAACTGCGCTCCCAGCTGGAGGCAGAGCCTCCCAGCCGAGCCCTGCCAACCACAGGATCACGGGAAGCCCTACAATGTGGAGAATGCTGTGCTTTGTTCCGCAGCACTAGATGACTGTGACTTTCCCCCCTGCTGTCTCTCTAAGAGTCAGACTCAGGTCAGGGAGGCCTGACACCAGTGGCAGAGCTGGGCTCCATGCCCCAGGCCTTGCCTCTCTACACACCGATGCTGGGCTCCCTCTCCCTGGGTTGCTGCGTGAGCTCCAGTGAGAGCTTGATCGTTGCTCTCAGAGCAGCTCAGAGCAGGAGCAGAGTGGGCAGGCTCAGTTCTGTCTCATTCACCGAGGTCTCCCTCCACCGGGCATAGGGCCAGGCACACAGTAGGCACTCTACAAATGGGCCTCGGATGGCTGCCTGGGCTGCTGGTGGGCGAGCTCAGGTGGGCTAGTTTACCTCTCCACGCCTCAGCTTACTCTTCTGTAAAGGGAGGGTGGCGGTCACTGTACTGTTTCTTGGGCCGATTGTGGGGCTGGTGAAGTGCAGAACCTAGCATGGAACCCAGCCCAGGGTAAGAGGGTGACTGACATGGCGGTGACAGTAGTGGTGCTCCGTGTATGTTTGTTCCAGGAGCCAGGGCAAAGACTGGCATTCTTGGGGATGGCACCCCAGGGACTGCTGGAGGCGTCAGGGAACAAGGGGCCTCTCTCCAGCCTGAAATAACACCAGCATGATTCCCTTCCCATGACCACAACAGCTCAAAGTTGTGTCTTCAGTTTCTGAGGTGCCCTGCATGCTGGTGGGCCAGAGCCTAGGCCAAGGGAATCCACACAGCATTTCAGATTCCATGCCATGTCAGCCTCCAGACACTTCGGGGGACTCTGATGGTAGCTAAGCCGAGCCCTGCCACTTAAGATGTAACCAGCCAGCAAGCACTATTCAGAGCAAATGTTTTCTGAACACCTTCCTCATGCCAGACTTTGTTCATGGCACTGTGGCCAGTACGGAACCCAGGGGTATTTCTTAGTTCTACAGGAGCTCCTGGATAGTTCTAGAGACACAAATCTGAAATTGCCGCCCGTAATAGGAACATTGAGAGAAGTAAGGTGGCAAGTGTTAGGGGCAGGAGGAGGACAAGAGAACCTCTCTTCAGAGGAGAGGCCTCAGGATCCCTGGGAATGTGAAGCCATGACCTAGATCGCCAGCTCACAACTTGGCCCTGACCTGGCAGGTGCTGGCCAGAGTAACAGAGTTGTGCATCTTATCAGCCCCAGAGATCTGGGACCCACGGAAAGGTTTCCCTGATGCAGGTTGGAGAATGACCTGGATTAACCTGAGCCTCATCACTGACTAGGTCTGGAACCATCCTATATCAGCAAGATGATGAACTTAAAGGGACAGTTCTCCAGATCTGGGGAGTGGGGGTGAATTGGAATGTGCAACAAAGCTTTAGAATTCAATGGAGAGAGAGTATCTTGGGAATTCTCAAGTTGGGACTTGAGAAGACTCAAGTTGGGTTCATTCTTTTGTTCGTTCTTTCCTTTGGCAATATTCCCTGTGCCCTGTGCTGGGTGCCAGGCCCCTGATGAACAAGACAGGTGCATTCCTGGCTCCACGGAGCTCATAGCTCATGACTTCCACGTACAAGGGCAGTGGGCAGGTGAGGCCAGCCCCTGGCCTCCCCACCCCCAGGCTGATGACTTCTCCCTCTTCTGAGTCCAGAAGACCCATGGTCCATCTTTGTCTGTACTGGGTCCATCTCCCCACTGGACTAGGCCCCTTGAGGGCAGGTTCATTTTGCAAGTGACCACAGGCTCTGGAATCAGGTAGAGTTGGGTACAAATCCTGATTATGGCTATTTATCACCTGGAATGATCCTAACCCAGGGAGTCAGAATGCTTGTGTGAAGCTCTCAGCCCATCCTGCTACATGCTAGGTACCCAGGATAGAGCAGCTCTTTTTCTCATTCCTACAAGTTGCTGCTGTGGCTTCCCGTGTGGCCTACGGTCCACGTGGGCCTGGCTTAGAGCCAAATCAGACTGCCTTGGGGTGGGCTCCTTGTGACCATGCTTATTCCCAGGGCAGGGGTCTCTGCTAGCTGCTGGCTGGGCATAAAGTCTGTCCCCACCCCCTCCCCTGCCCTCCAGAGCTGTAGGTAAATGGAGGGTCTCAGGTTCCAGCCTCAGGGAAAGGAGACACCCCATCCAGGTTCTGTTTCCACCCATTGTTGTCCAAAGCATTGTCTTTCTTCCAAGACCGCTGCCTCCCCACTCAGGTTCCTCGGAGCAGCCCGCAGCAGCCCCTCTCACCCTTGTCTGGGCAGAGAAGGGAGAGACATTTGCTATCTTGTCTTTTATTTCATTTTACAGCCATGCATCTGTCCCACAAGGTGGGCAGAACAGGAAGTATCTCCTCATTTTACAAAAGGGGAACCTGAGGCCCAGAGGGGTTGAACGGCCTACCCAAGATCACTGAGCTTGTTCATACCTCAGTGAGGACCATAGACCCATTCTCATGACTCCTAGACCCATGCGCTTTGTACCTCCCTGAGGGGGTTCCCAAAAGCTCTGGGCACAGTAATGTGAGAAAACAGACTTTCTGAAAAGCCAAGAGATTTTTAGAAGTTTAGCAAGGGGCCGCCGATGAGATTCTTTTCGCAAGCTTGTTCTAGAACCACAGATGGGCTGTTTCTTCCAGGGACCAGCAAGGAAGTTTAGGACTTGTCCACCCCAGTCTGGGGAGACAGGTGTAAGCAGTTTCAGGCTCTCTCTGGGGGCCGAGCTGACACAGGCCCCTGGGCCCTCCTTGACAAGGGGTGGAGGGCTGCTTCCCCTCTTGGCAGGCGTGCCCTGCTGGCCAGGGCAGCCAGACTTCTCAGAGGGAGGAGTGGTGGCAGGGGGCATGGGAAGACCCCCAAACAAGGCCTTGTAAGGGTGTTGGTGGGTCAGGCCCAGGAGCAGCTTCCTGCTTCTGCATCCAGAGTAGATTTTGAATCTAAGTGAAGTGTGGACTTAGAGCCCTGGCTTTGCTACTTCCAGCTCTTGGGAAGATACACGCTCTCTGAGCCAGAGCCTCACCATTGGCTGGTTGCTGTGGAGACTGCACAGAAGCAGTGCTGCTTCCAGAAGCTGCTGCCATGATTGTCAGATGGGGTTTCCCCAGGGAAGTGAAGAACAAGTCCCTGCAGTGTTGGGGGAGAGGGGTGCTGAGCTTTGCCAATCACTAAGCATCCTGGGCCCCCATTTCATGAATTGCCGGTGGGTTCCTCACAGTGACAACCAGAAACTTCCCAGTCAGCTAGCTCCTGGGTGGGTGGGACCTTCCCCAGTGAGGACCCCTTCTCCCCATCTTGGGGCTACTCTCCGACTCTGGCTATGTGCTTTTGCCTATTACTCCCTGGCTTCTGGCCCCTCCCCAATCTCTCCCTATGGACCCAAAGGTTCCCCCATGCCTGAGTTCCTGCATGGAACTTCAAGCACCATTGAGCCCATCTTCCCCTCTGGGGTAGCCTAGCCTGGCACACGGGAGGTACTCGGAATGTGGCTCCGTGCTTTGCTTGGGGCTGGTAGAGACTGAGTATCCACTTGCCCCATGTTGGGCAGCCCTGGGGAGAGGAAGGACACGGTGATTAACTTTGAATGTCATGTATACCTGTGGCTCAGGTGTCCCAGGGTGCAGTTCATGGAAAGGGGTGGCAGTGCCCTTTGAAGGAGAATCAGGTTGCTCACCAGCTGAGGCCTGGACAGACAAGTCCCTGGGGAGACTTGACGGGAAACAGGGAATCAGATGTTCTCCCTGGAAGATTGGGGGCAGAGACCCAGGGAGGCAGGACTGTGAGGGACTGAGTCAGGCTGCCTGTGTCTCCATTCAACCAACCCCTCCTCTCAGGGCCCTGACTGATGACACGGGGAGAGGAATGAAACCTAGGTTGCATAGCGGGGCAAGTCCAAGGCCAAGATGCTGGCATAGTAAGTACTCATGGTCCACTGTCACATCACCTCTCATTGTGTTCATCATTTGACAAAGAGACCTCATACCTATCATCAGTCCCATTTGACAGATGAGTCACAGAGGCTTAGAAACAAACTGAAAGTCACATAGCCACAGCCAGGAGGGGAGATATCTAGAACAGAACTGTTCTTGGGAAGGGCACAGCCTGCTGGCTGTGATGGTCGACAGTTACTCTTGAGCACAGGAGAGAAGGTCAAAGCCTTGCTTCTCTGTGCTTGCAGCTCTGGGCCTACAGACATAGCCACACTGTGTGGAATGGGCCCAATGTGAGGAGGAGGCAGAGGTTCTGGGTGGCCCCTAAGCCTGGTGGCCACCCAGGCTACCAGGCTGCTCAAGCTAAATACCAGGTTCAGAGGAGACGGTCTGCCCTGAGGCCCTTTCCCAGCCCAGCTGAGCCAAAGAGAAGAAGCAAAGCCCAAGAAAGAAGGGGTAAGCTATTCTGGGGGTCACAGCAGAGCTCCTGTTTCATGCCAGAATGGTAACTTAGGACCGCTGGTTCTCACCCCAAAGTCAACTGCGGAGAAACTCTAGAAGCAAGAGGGAAATACGGATTCTAGGAAGTAACAAACAAATAGACAAACAGCTTTGAGAAATGAAAGACCAAAGCCTCTTTGAGCTGATCTGTGTCGGAGGAGGATGGAGGCTGCCCAGGGGAGGCCGGGGATGGGCTTGGCAGTGGGACAACAGGTGGGAGGAATCTTCATGAGTTCTGCTTTTACTGACCCCTGGCCTTGCCTTGGGTTGTTCCTTGCCTTCTCCTTTACTGATAAAATGGCGGCAAGAGCCCTACTGGGATGAGGATGGAAAAAAATAGGTGTTCATGGGCTTCTCAGTGCAACCTCAAAACTAGTTAGTTAAAAATCTAGCCTGCTTTCTGTCCACCGTGTTTCTCCTTAAAGGCTTAGAGATGAGACCTTGCCTGTTTCTATGGTGACTGGGCCCCCCTCGGTGCTCACGCTTGCCCTTCAACCCTTAGGACCTGACCCAGCTCACCTCTGACGCTTCCCCAGTACCAGAAAGCAGACAGCATAGCTGATACCAGGGGTACTTGAACTGGCCAAAGGAAACACACACTTGGAAAGACATTTCTTATAAAGGCAAGACAAGAACAGTATATACCAACAGGGGCAGAATTATTAGACCAAATGGACCATAAAGGCATTTATTAGTGATATAAAACAAGAACAAGGAATGTTAAGAAAAAAAGAACAAACTAGTAAATTGGAAGATCATTTTGAAGAACTCCCTCAGAAAACAGCAGGAAAGGATGAATAGACAAAAAAATTTAAAAACAAAGAAATAACAGCTAGAGGTAGAAGTAGCAGCATCTAATAGCATGGGGTGCAGAGACGAGAAAAATATGAAAACTGAATGGAAGGAATATTTGAAAAAAATAATAAAGAGAGAATTTTCTATAATAAATGAAAGATGAAAAGCCTTGGATTTGAAAAGCGCTCACGAAATAGAGCAAAACAGGAGAGATAAGACACCCGACAGTTAGACACATTATCATAAAATTTGAGAATATCAAAGATAAAGGAATTATACTTTTCTTCCCCAGGGAGGAAGAAATGATCCCACGCAAAGGTACAAGACCCGGATGGCCATCTGACTTCTCGACAGCAACAAGCACTGATATTTTGAAGTAAAGGGAAGAACTCTGAGCCTTGAATTTTATATCTCGTGCAAGTCTCATTCAAATTTGAAGAAATAAGAAACTGTTCTCAGATTTATAAGGCTTTAGAAGGTTGGCTACACAAAGACCCAAACTGAAACTACTGTGATAACTGAAAATACTGAAAATCCAAACTGAAAATACTCAAATAAGAAGAAAAAAAAAGCCAAGAGATGCTTCAAGAGATAGGAGAAGTAAAGGTGATCAGATATCTTGGTGAAGACAATCGTTGTCCTCAAAAAGAAAAAGAAGGCTAGAACAAATAAAAGAAAAGGAGAACACACGTTCGGAAGAACGTGGAATGAAAATTGTATAACCTAGACAGCGTGGGCTGAGGTAGGGAAATCAAAGAGGACTAGGGGAGTATTACAATTCTTGTCATGATAGGGGAACTATAATTACTGGTTTGTTTCCCAGCTATCAACAGGGATCCCTAAATGTGACCAAGGAAGGGTGACTACCCTGAAAACACAAATAGAATGTATAACTTTTCACCGAACAAAAGAAAACCTGATCTATCTCATGGGAAGCTGGAAAGGAGAAAACAAACAAACAAACAAACAAACAGGACAGTCAGTGGAAAATATAAAATAAGGTGGTGATAGAAATAAAAATCAAAATACCAATTATAATAGGTGTAAATGGATAAAATAATCAAAGCACAGAGACTCTCAGGCTGGGAGAGAAAATTTAACCTAAGAATATATGCCCTAGGGATGCTTGGGCGGGGGGCGCTCAGTGGGTTATGCGTCTGTCTTTGGCACACATCATGATCCCAGGGTCCTGGGATCAAGTCCCGCATTGGGCTCCTTGCTCAAAGGAGGGACTGCTTCTCCCTCTACCTGCCTCTCCCCCTGCTTGTGCTCTCTCTCTCTCTCTGACAAATAAATAAATAAAATCTTTTAAAAAAAATGCATTCCCTAAAAAGACACACTTGAATTTAAGAGCACAGAAATACTGAAAATGGAAGCAAGAACAAAGATATACCAAGAAAATAAAAGAATGGAAAGAGATACACTAGGTAAATGAACCCAAATTAGCTGACATTGTAATCTTAACATCCAGCAAAATAGAAACTATTGCAAAAAACGTCATAAAAGACAAAGAGGGATATTAAGTACCAGGAAAAGGAAAAATAGACAAGAAGATACAGCCACCGTGAAACTATAGAACTTACTAAAAATACAGTTTCCAAACACATCAAGCAACAGCTGACAGCCACAGGGAGAAACATGCGAATCAACATTTGTAGAAGTAGATTTTATTGCCATCATTTTTGAAACTGATAGCTCAAGCAGAGAGAAATAAGCAGAAAAGGTGAAGAACTGAATAGTATAACTAAGAAGCTGGGAGTTACATTGCACTCCATAGAGAACCCTCCACTGAGCACATTCCTTGGGTAGAGGGGGCATTTATGACCATGAATGGAGGCCATACTCAAGGTCTCCATGAATTCTGAAGGATCAGTATCATACAGATTGGGCACTTTGATCATAATGCAAGAAAACCAGAAATGAAAAGAAGAATAAAGAGCTAACATGTCATACACATTTGGAAACTTAATAACATTCTTATATAACTTGGTTTTAAAAGAAAATCATAAAGGAATGTAAAAAATGATAATGAAAATACTACATATAAATTTTATAGGATGCAGCTAATACACAGCAAAGTTTATATCTTTAAATACATTTATCAAGAAATAAGGAGTTAAAAATAACAGGCTTAGCCTTCAATTCTGGGGGTTAGGAAAAGAGCCACAGAGCAAAATAAAATAAACAGGGAGAAGGGAAATAATTAAGAAAAAGGCAGAAATCAATGAAATGGCAACAACAGAAGAGATGAATGAAGCCAAAAGCTGGTTCTTTACAGAGATTAATAAGATATACAGATCTTTAGCAAGGCCAAGAAAAACAGAGCAAAGTTAAAAATAAACACAGTATGGAATAAAAAGGAGGAAATAACTACAGGCACACACACACACACACACACAAAACCATTTTAAAAACGATTTTAAAACTTTATAATCAAATGGATGCTAATAAATTTGAAAACCTAGATGAAATATAAAAATATAAAAATCCAAAACTGGTGCAAGAAGACACAGAGAAATTGAAAAGGGGGTTGAAGAGGCCCCTCCCCCAAACCATCCAGACTTAGATGCCTCCACATGTGGTTCTTCCAAAAGGTCAAGGAAGAGGAAGTCTCTATTTTATGCATGTTGTTCCAGAAAGTTTTATGCATTATAAAATGATGAAAATTTTACAAGTGTAGCTTCAAAAATGCTGCATAGAAATATTTGGCAGTTGAATATAATAGTGTATTAAAGTATTTACATTATGGAATATACTAAGGGAGCAAAGTTATAATTGTCTCAATAGATGCAGAAGAAACTTGAACCTTTTCAGGTAAAAACTCTTAGCAGACACGTTAGGCAAGGTTAAATAGTAAGATCCTATAACAGCAAGTATATATGATGACAAAATTTTAGACGCACTCATTCCTTTTAATACTAGAGGCACAGAAAGGATGCCTCCTAATCACCATTACTGTCCAACACAGAACTAGGGATCATGATCAATGTTCTGTGGAAAGATAAAGAAGTAAGGGGATAGGACTGATAGGCTAGGTCTGATAGGAAAGAGATCAAATCTCTTTTTGTAGATGAGATGATCACCTACATTAGAAACAGAACAAACTATGAAAACAAGTAAGAGACTTCAACAAGTTTGTCAGGTAACAGGGGGACTTCTTTTTTTTTTTTTAAGATTTTATTTATTTATTTGACAGAAGTCACAAGTAGGCAGAGAAGCAGGCAGAGAGAGAGAGAGAGAGAGAGAGAGAGGAGGAAGCAGGTTCTCTGCCGAGCAGAGAGCCTGACATGGGGCTCGATCCGAGGACCCTGGGATCATGACCTGAGCCGAAGGCAGAGGCTTAACCCACTGAGCCACCCACATGCCCCAATAGGGGGACTTCTAAAGGAAAAGAAAGCATTTCTCTAGGTCAACAATAATCAACTAAAAATACGTAGTAAAAGCAAGACACCATTCATGATAACAATAAAACCAGAAAGCATCCAGAAAATAATCAATACTGGGGCATCTTGGTGGCTCAGTTGGTTAAGCATCCAACTCTTGGTTTTGGCGCAGGTCCTGATCTCATGGGTTGTGAGGTGGAGCCCCGCATCAGGCTCCCTGCTCAGTGGGAGTCTGCTTGGATATTCTCTCTCTCTGCCCCTACCCACCCCATAAAATAAATAAATAAACAAACAAACAAACAAATAAATAAATCTTTTTTGAAAAAAGAGAAGAAAATTATCAAGATCATACGAGTTCTTTGCAGTAAACGTAAGAATGTTAGTAAATGATGATGGATAAATTGAATAGATGATTTATTATTATAAAAAATTGACATCTTCCTCAATTAATTTTTTAAATCCAATGGAACTTGATCAAAATTCCAGTTGGTTTTTGGAAGGACCTGATGAACTTATTTAAAAATTATCTGGAAGAATAAACGTCCACAAATAATTCACTCTCAAAAAAAGAAGAGGAAACAGAGGGGATTTGCCTCATCAGGTATTAAGACATACAAAAACGCCATATTAATGAGTACAGTGTGGTAAAGTTCAAGAACAGGCAAACAGATTAAAGGGATGGGATAGAAAGCTAAGACATAGACCCTAAATGGTGAGAAGGTGATTGATTGCATAGCAAATTGATGTTAGGAAAAGTGGTTTCTCATATGGAGAAAAATAAAACTGTACCCCTCTCTAAAACCACATACAAGGTAAAAGAAAAAAAAATGCAATTATGAAATCAGAAAATGTGGGGAAATGTACCTGTAGCCTAGAAGAGTGTAAAGAGGTCTTCAGCAAAACTTGAAAAAATACCAGGATTAAGGACTCCTAGTCAGCAAGGGGACAAAGTTCATAAATAGATGACAGACGGAGAGAAATTTCAGTCTCTAAATCCAAGCAAGGGGTCGATATCTCAGACATATAAAAAGTTACTGCAAATCAATAAGAAAAAGTCAGCCACACCCACAGGAAAAAAAGGGCAAAGAATATGAACAGGCAATTTACAAAAAAGGAAACTTCAAATGTATTATTAAAAGGACAATGAGACACCACTGGTAGACGTCAGAAAGCTGAATACCAGTAGGTGTAGATAAGGATTGGGAACCAGGGAAACGTATGCATTGTTGGTGGGAGTGTGAACCGGGGCAGTGCTGAGGAAGCTTAAGTGGATGCAAATCCCATGAGCCAGCAATTTCAGGTTCTGGGGAACATTCCAGAGAAATGTTCATAGAAGTCCAAAGGGGACATGTGTAAGAATATTCAGTGCCTTTCTGGTGGCTGGGGGTGGTGAGAGACAAGCTGGAGTTTCTTCTCTGGAGGAGTAAGTAGGTAAAGGATATGCAGGATGACCAATTCTTTCGAGTAAGATGAGGATTTTTCCTATTTTATCCCTTCTGGTCTGTGTCCCAAGAACCCCCTCAGTCCCAGACAAACCAGGATGACTGAACACCTTCATACACGTTGGCTGTGCCCATAGACCATAACCAGGGGCAAATGATTTACTCAGCCCTCTGAACCTGAGGTTCAAGGAAAATAGCTTTTCGGGGAGACCGAGTGGGATAGGTAGCCTGATTGCTCTTAGATTGACAAGGGTGACGTCTCTATGAGACAGGCTTTCTGGAAGTCCAGGTGGGCTTAGCCTGAGCCCTCCATGTGCCCAGGGAACTGGGGAGGGAAGCCCCTCTTGTTGGAGTGAGGCCGGGCCCTCAGCCAGGGCTCACTTTCAGGCCTCTGACACCTGGAGGCCCTTTCTCTGGAGAACAAAAGTGCCCCCAGAGGGCACCAAGCCATGGACTGGGACCACACTGCCCTTCTGTGGGTCATTCACTCTGCCTGGGCTCTCCTGGCCAGGACTTGGTGGGGGGATCCCCCAAGGGTGTCCTACCTCATCGAAGTCAGCCACATCCTCGCAGTTCTCCAGCACCCGAGAGTAGAAGGCTTGCCCTGGGTGGGGACAGAGGACAAGAAGCTGGGGTCAGACCTCTCTGCCTGGCAGTCACCAGGACAGCGCTCGGATTCACATAGCACTTGTCTATGTGACAAGGGGCCCCGTGTCGTGTGTTGTGCTCTCCGGGCTGAGCCAAGGGCCCACACCGTCTTCTCCGCCTGCCTCAGGAGCCCTGTGGTGTAGGCAGGTCAAAGGCCACTAGCTCCACCTTACACATAGGGACACTAAAGGGACAGTCTAGTCAGAGGCAGACATGAGAGGAGAACCCAGGACTCTTTTCTCCACCTTGTTGTTCACTCGGTGGCTTTCTTGGCCCCCTTTTGCTGTCTCCTCAGCTCCACTGGCTTCCCCTGGCCTGCAGCTGCCCTGAGCAGAAGCCTGGTCCCCAGGGCGGTGGGCGCCCTGCCAGCTGGCCACCCCCCTCTGTGACTCTGTCTGCAGCCAGGCCCAGGAGCTCGTGCCCAAGCCAGGCCCCGCCACAACCAGGACCCTCTTCCCCCGGAAGCCACGGGCCTTCCCCACCATCCCTTGCCCCAGAACTCTCTCATTCATTTTTCTGTCGGCCTCGGAGAGGAAAACCTCAGGTGCTTTCTCCCACATGTCACCCCTCCTCTCCCCACTAGCACGGGTACTACCGAGTGTGATATGGACACACATTTTCCCACCGGCCATACACCACCTGCCAGGGCAGAAACCAAGCTACCCACTCTTCAAGCCCATCCAGTGAGGACCGGCCCCTCTGCTGGAAGAACCATAACCAGGAGGGACAGAGGACAGGGTTGGGGGGCATGGGGCGGGCAGTGACGATGATGCATGGGTCACCTCAGTCTACTTTGAGAAACATTTGCTAGAGCCTACAATGGACCAGGCTTCCTCCTGGAGCCTCAGGATAAAAGGGTGGGCACAAGGCCCAGGACCTCTGCCCGCAGGGAGCTGATGGCCGAGTAGGAGCTAGAACGGGTTGCCCGTTCAATACTATACAATCCATACCCCGAGAGACCATGTTGTGTGAGACAGAGAAGTGATGCAGAGAAGGATAAACATTGCTTTTGGGGGGATTTTTTTTTTTTTTTTTTGGTGTTTGTGGGGTGGAAGCATGTGGGGAGGACTTGTCATCTCTGCAAGGAGAAACTCAGAGATAGGGAGCATTAAAAAGAAATATTATTTAGGATTAATTTATTTTTGTCTCTCAATTGTAGACCAAAGGGAGGGGGATTAAAAAAAAGGGTAGTATGTTTAATAGAATCCTGTATACGACTGCCCCACCCCCAAATCCCAAACCAAATTCTTCTATCTGTGAAGAGACAAGGATCTCCAGCCACTAGAAATGATTACCTGTGGCTAGGGGGAGCAGGAAGAGTCTGGAAGCAGCATACCTTGGCCTTTGACTGTATACGCTTAAATTTGGCATTTTTTTCCATGACCGTGCTTTGCTTTTGTCATGGAAAGAAAAATGCTTTGAAATCCCCACCGTCATAAACCAGTGGTCCGTGTCATTAAAGGACTATCTCAAGGATGAATTCAGCCCCATTCCGAGGCTGAGTTGTGCTTGTCACTGATGGGCAAGTTGGGGACCCAGGCGAGGACTTGGCAGCAGAGTGGGCATGGGAGGGGCTCACACACTGACCCGGCATGGCCAGTGACCCTGACCTGGCAGCAAGCCCCCTCTGACCCTGCACTGCAATGGGGCTCGGTCCCTGGGAGCCACTTCTGTCCCCTGGCCTTGGTTCCCTCACTCACATAAGAGAAGGGGTTGATCCAGATATCTCCAGGGCCTGCCTGGGCTTCTGAACTTGAGAGCAAGTATGTAGCAGTCAGAGACAGGTGGAGGTCTGCGGAAGGGTGTGTGTGTGTGTGTGTGTGTGTGTGTGTGTGTGTAGGAATAGTATGTTGGGGGAGGGGCTGTGTCTCAGATAATCAGGAAGAATCTATAAAACAGAACTAGATACACAGAAAATAGATGTGTGAACCAGACAGATGGGAAACAAAGACTCTCGAGCACTAGCCAGGAACAAAACAAAACTGAAAAACCGGGAAGAAAAATCTCACCCACTCACCCCAGGGCAGCCAGGAGAGGACAGGAAAGCATGAGCGTTGGTGCCTAAGCTGTTTGCAATTTTCCCCACTGGGAACACACAATATATTCGGGGACTCAGGAGTGCTTATGTGTGCACTGGGGCTTCCCTGAGGACCTGGTGCTCTGAATCACCAAAGGTCTCTTCATGCTGGAAGATGGTAATAAACCTGGATATTTCTGTGTTCAAGGCTTTCCCGGAGTGAACACCCAGCAGCCCAGCCAAGGCAGAGGCAGGGAGGGACCGTCTAACCGGGTGCAGGAAGCCACTGAGGCGCAAACCCGTCCCCGGGTGCGAATTTCCTACAGCCTTGATAGAGAGGACATAAAATGCAGTGAAATGAGCGACTGCCGAATTTCTGCATCGGGGCTCTGTTCCAAAGTGCAATAAAACCTCACCGCCTCAGGCTCTGGGGATTTAGATGTGGTGAATATTGTCAAATGGGATGAGCTAAATTTTACCTCTAGATATTAAAAAAAAAAAAAGATTTGCTAAGCTGAATCCAATCAATTGTACAGAAACAGAATGTCCTCAAACGTTTTTAAAAAGCCGCATTTTAGGAGAAAATTCTGCAAACAGTGGCAGGGATCATTCTGGTGGTCCTTCGTATGCCTTAGGACAGAGGCAGGGGACCTCTGTCATCCCTGGCAAGTTATCAATGAGGATTTCTCATTCTCTCCTCTCAAGTTCATTTCCACTTACCATCTTCTCCACTCAACATGGGTCATGTTGACATTTCTGCTCCCTCTTAAATGGCTTTCAGACAAAACCATTTGAAACCCCCATATCCAATCACCTTCCTTGCCACGGAGAAGATTGAGAATGAGGCTTGAGGGAAAGAAAATAGCCTGCTCCTTGCAGCAGGAAGGCTTTGTGGATGGGGAAAATTGAATGGCACCCCCTTCCTTCAGAGGCAGCTGCTCGTAAGATAGCCGAGCTGTTGGGTTTGGAGTAAACTCCTCCTTCTGTCAATAAATGAAGTTTAGAGAGCAGACTCTGAGCTCATAACTGTAAGAAGTTCTGTGACATTGGATACACCCAGATGGAGGGACTCAGGTTCCAAAGCTTCACAGAACTATCTATCTGGTATGCTGTTTGCCATTTAAAATATCCCTCCTGTTGCTACCCTCCTAGATGAAGGGGAGCCCAAATCTTGTCTCATTTGCAGGATGGAGTGCTAGTCTTTCACGTGATACGACTGTAGGGTATCAAGTGCCTTGTTGGAACCAAACAGCCCCATCTTCCTGACAGTTGACCATGTTAGAGCCAGACCTTGGGAAGAGGCAGGTGTGGGAAACTGGGCTGTTAGTGGTGTGCCTTCATCCATTCCCACATGCAAGGGGGTCTTCTGCTCCTGCTGTGTCAGCGTGGAGGGAATGGGGGTTCTACAAGAGATTTTGTCATGGGAAGCTGACTGAAGATGCTTATTACAATCCAGAAAGGGGTTAGGTCAGACATGTAAAAGACTACTGTACAAGGCAAAATTTGATCATTCACAGGCAACAGAGTGTGAATAAAATGAGTACACAGGAGAAGGAGAAATGACCTCAGCTTACAGATCAAGGAAGACGTGGCAGAGGCAGGGGCATGGACCCTGGGGAGATGGGAGTGACAGGGACATCCAGGCAGAGAGGACCATGTGAGCAAGTGTTTGTGAGTGTGAGCGGAGAATGGAGACTTGAAGGGGCAGGACACAAGACCGGCGAGTTCTGATGGTAAAGGGGAAAGTGAAGAGTCTCCCTTTAGGGAGCAGCCCACTGAAGGCAGATCCGAGAAGGGGGTCCTGGGTTCCTGAAAGGACACAGGGTGGGCTGCTGGGCCATCTATAGGAGAAAGGGGATGTCCTGAGGACAAGCTTCAGGGACCTCAGGTCCTGGACCCGCATCGGGAGTTGGCTCTCCCACCCTTCAGGGTCTCAGAGCCATCATCTCTAACCCGGAGCAATTACCCTGGACCAGCCTACATCCTGGAACTGGAAACTGAAACAGAGTCAAGTGTCAAGTCCCTTGCAAGCACGGGGGACCACAGGAGAGTGTGGTAAGGCGCTTGGACCAGACTGTCAGAGTTCAAACCCCAGCTCTATCGCTTGCTACCCATGTGCCCTTGAAGAAGTTAACCTCTCTTTGTTAGTTTCCTCATCCATAAAACGGAGCAAATCGTAGTTGCTTGTACACCTGGGACATAATTCATCACCCAATTAAAAAAGGGCTATTATTCCATTAAAGGGTCCTATTCTTGCTTTTGACATTTAAGTTACGTCTCAAATATAAAAAATGGTCTTCTCTACTGTGAATCACATTGTGTTAGCTTATTTTTAGTAGTATATAATCAGAAACGATTTTCTTCCTCATCTACATATTTTTCAAGTTTTAGGTATTTTAGGTGTGATTCGCTCTTTTTTTAACAAGGTAAAATTTACATTCACAGACCTTAAGTGCACAACTCAGTGGGTTTTGATAACTGAGCATACCTGTGTAATCACCCTATAATGGGGATTTAGGACATCTCCATTTTCTTAAGATGGTACCTCACCCCTCACTCTTTAGTCAGTCTCTACCCCTTATCAGTAACCACTGCTCTGATTTCTATCACCAAAGGTTAGTTTTGCCTGTTTTAAACTTTATATAAATGATGTTGTACGGAATGTACTTCTTTGTGTCTGGCTTCTTTTGGTCCATGTAATATTTTCGTAATTCGCCGATGTTGTCGCATAGTTCAGTAATCCATTTGATTTTTATCATTGAGTAATATTCTGTGTATAAATATTTTTTGTTTCAGGATTAAGTATGATGTTAGCCCAATGTCTTTTGTAGTAGTTCTTTATGAGATTAAGGAAGATTCCCCCCTACCCATTTTGCTGAGTGTTCTCACCACAAATAGGTGTTGGATTTTGTCAAAAGCTTTTCTGTATCTGTTGGTGGTTTTTCTCTTGTAGTGTATTAATATAGTGAAATACTTTGATTAATTTCCTAATTTTAAACTAACCTTGCATTCCTGGGATTAAATTTACTTGTCATAATGTGTTATCCCTTTCATGGATTATAACTCAACTAATATCTTGTTAAGGATTTTTACTACTTTGTTCGTGAGGGATTTGGCTCTAATATTCTTTTTGCATAAGCTCTTTATCAGGGTTTGGTATCATATAATGAGCTATAAATGTTCCTTCTTCTGTTTTTCTAAAAGTTTGAGTAATACTAATATTATTTCTTCCTTAAATATTTTCTAGAAATATCTATTTCTAAATATTTCTAAATAAATATTTCTGAATAAATGTTTCACCCGTGAAGCTGTGGAGACCTAAAGTTTTCTTGATGGGAAAGCAGTTTGCCATCATTATCATCATCATTTTTATTTTGAATTTCGCGTCTTCGATAGATCCTGGACTCTTCAGATCTCCCATTTCTTTTAGTATCAGTTTGGTAAAGTGTTTTTCAAGGGATTTGTCTGCTTCATCTGAGTTGTAGAAACTTAGTGAGATACGGTTATTCATTTTCTTATTTTCTTTTTAATGAAATGATACCCCTCTGTCCGTTCCTGATATTGGTCATTTGCATTTTCTCACATTTTTTTTCTTGGCCATTCTTGCTACAGTTTATCTATATTTTAATTTTTTTTTGAAAGAGTCAACTTTCAGCTTTGTTGGCTTTCTTATTTCTTTTTTTATTCTCTTGGTTTTAGTATTTTTTGGTTGTATTTATTTCTATTTATTGAAATATAATTCACAAACCATATAATTTACCCACTTGAAGTGTACCATTCAGTGATTTCGGTACACTTACAAGGTTGTGCAACCTTTACCACTATCTAATTCCAGAATATTGTATCACCCCAAAAGAAAGCCCACACTCATTAGCGGTCATTTCCCATTGTCCTAGTCCCTGGCAACAAATCGTCTACTTTCTATCTCCATGGGTTTGTTTGTTCGAGGCAATTTGTATAAATGGATTCATATGATACATGGTCTTTTGTGTCTGGCTTATTCAATTAGCATGTTTTTAAGACTTAGGTTTAATTCGATCTTCTTTTAGTACCTCCTTAAGGCGGAAACCTAGATGGTTGTTTTTAGACTTTTTTCTTTCCTGCCATAGGTATATACCACTGTAAATGTTGACATGTCGTATTTTCATTATCATTCATCTGGAAATGATCTATAATTTCTCTTTTGTTTACTTCGCTGACCACAGATTATTTAGAAGGATACTGTTAAATTTCCAATTACTTGGAGCTTTTTAAGATCTCTCTTATTGTTACTAATTTCTAAGTGAATCCCAGTGGGGTCAGAGAACATATTTGGAGGATGTCAGTCATCTGAAATATACTGAGACACGTTTAACCTCCCATTATACAATCTATCTTGATGACTAGTCCATATGCATTTGAGAAGAATGGGTATCTTTCAGTTTGGAGTGAAATGTCCTTGAAATGGCAATTAGGTCAAGGCAATTGATGGTGGTTTCATGTGTTCTATATCCCTAACAATTTTCTCATCTGGTTGTTTGTAATTATCTCCCGTAAGAACACTTTCCACCAGTGATGTTTCTTCAATACTGTGCTCTCTGAAAATGACCAGGGACTCACAGAGCCAGACTTGGGTTATGCAGAGTCCCTGGGCCTCCCAAAGGGAAGGTTGCCCCTTCTCTTTTCCCCATTTCTCAGCCAGATGGAGGATCCGTCTACTTCAAACCCTTTACTGTCCGCAGATCTCATTCAAATATAATTTCCACCTTCACTCATTTATCTGTCCGCCCCCCGTCCTGCCAACACACCAGCATGCACAGTAGAAACTCAGCTTATGCCAGGGATTCATCCTCGAGGCAGGGGACAGAGCAAGGATTATAAACCCTATCTCTCTGGCTCAGCTTAAACCTATACTTCCTTCTAAGGGCTCACTCAAACTCTGACTTTGCTATGTAACTAACTGTTGGCCCCAGTTCCTATTTTTCAGACCCAGGCACAGGCAGAGAGAGCGTGGTGTTTCCCCCTCGAGGACAGTGCCCGCTACACACTCATCAACTGCCAGGTCTCAGGTGGCCCCACTACTGTGACAGATTAGAGGAACCTGTGGTCCTAGTGATCCACAAGCTGTACAGAGTCTCTGCTCTAAGCCAGGCACTGGGCATATAATAAGGTATGGTGGGAAAGTGATTTTTTACATTCTTAATGGGGTAAAATATTGTTAAAACTATAGTCCTGATTTTATCTTAAACCTTAGCTTGGGGCGGGGGGGGGGGGAGCCAGGGAGTGGAAACTGACTTTCAACTAAGCCACTGAGCCCTTTGACTTTGGAAAAAAATAAATAAATAAGTAGGAACAAAGACTGTTGAGCCACTGTCTCAAGGTTGGATCAGTCCACCAGGAAGAAGACAAGGGCTTTAGGTAGAACTGATCACATGGTATTCTCTGTCTCTGGAGACCCTTCTGGAACTGGCAGTGCGAGGAGCAGTCACTGCCTCGTGCTGCCCGGATGGGGGCTGCAGAGTGGTCCCTCCCCTCACTGCCTCTGTTCCCCTGCACCTGTGGGCCCTGCTCCTTCAGGCATCATCTCTACCCGGGGCTGCTCTGTGCCAGGCACTGTGGGGGTCCTGCTGCCCGCCCTGGAGGAGCCTGCTTTGTGGCTCCAGGTGTTTCCACACCATCATCTCATGGCTGGCAGAATTTGGGGCGTCAGCAGGAATCCCAAGGAGGATCAAGCAAGGCTCTGCCCACACCCCCGCAAATCCCCCAGTCCATGGAGTCCCTGAGAGTCGCAGTCTATTCCACTCCGGTCTCTCTAGAAGTCTGCAGCAGGTGCTTGAGATGCACAGCCAAATCCTTATACTGACAGAGCACTCTACAGCGTGTAGAGCCATTCACATATATCGCCTTTTCCATTGGACCCCAAAGCAGCCCTCTAAGGACTCAGGCATATTTCACCTTCTCCTAGGCCTTCACGTGTCCCCTGGACTTCCAAACCACGGGGCTCCAGCCACCTCCCTGGGCACTCACTGTACCAAGCCAGATCTCTGGCATCCTGGGGGACATTTTCACTAGAATGACCGACAGGCAAGTCTGTCCTTTCTGTGTCCCAACCCCCAAACATGCTCTTCCTCACATGGCACGCTCCCCTCCTCCACCAGCGGCCTCACCACCCATCCAGGTGACACTCTGGTCCTGCCCTCTTGCTCGCTATCAACTCCAGACTCACTACCCCCTCTCTGAACCGATGTCCTCTCTTCTGTCCAAACCCACCTCTTCCCCGTTAAGACACAGTCCTCGGCCTGTACGGTTGCCCCAGCTTCCTCCCTGGGCTCCCGGTCTGGAGTCCTGACATCCAGGGTGTCCTTTCCAAAACCAGATGTCCCCTGCCCATTCTCCTACTAAAAGCATCAGACTCCTACTCACTTAAAAAGCAGAAGTTCAAACCCTCTGTGTTTGGGCCCGCCTCCCCTCCAGGGCACGCCCACCCCATCCCCAGCAAGCACTCCCTGTTCTCTAAACCCTTGATTCAGCTCCACGCTGTACTGATGTTAGCCCTTGTCCCAGCTAAGAAGTCAGCTTAAATATCAGCCCATCCCCCATGCCCCTGCAGTAAAATCTCTTCCCTGGTCCCGCGTACCGCCCAGCTTCATCTGTTGGCTTCCGGGCGGCTGACTTTGGCCAACACCAGTGCTGCTGGTTTGCTCCCACCTCCCTTCCCAAGGGCTCTTCTGCCATCTTTAACGAGCGAGTCCTGATGCCCCCTCTCAGGGCAGCTTCCAGACCTCCTGGCCGGCGTGGGCTTCCCTTGCCTCATGCTGCCTTGCACCTGCACCTCCCTTTCCAGACTATTCTTTGTGCTGCTCGTGGTGACTGGGGCAATGACTGGCTTCCCCTTGAGGGCAAGGACCATGTCTTTTTAATTTATTGCTGTCACACCAATGCCTAAAATAACACTTGGCTGGCCCTCACTGAATATTATGATCTGGATGAATGAAACGAGTGAATGAATGATAAAATCCTTGGTTCACAAAACCCATGAAAGTGTAGCTTTTAATGACCAGGAAAAAAATTATGACATCGATGAGACAAGCAGAAATTTGATCACTGACTGAATATTTGGTAGTAGGAAGGGGTTATTTTTTAGGAGTGATGTAATATGTGGGTTTTTAAAAAAAAATTGAATCGTTGTCTTTTATAGCTTTGTACTGTACTGTACTGAATATTTTCAGATGAGATGGTGTGGCGTTTGGGCTTTGCTTCCAAATAATTCGGGGTATGGGAGGAGGAGGGGAACAAATGGGACAGGACCGGCCAGGAGTTGACGGATGTTAAGACTGCCCTGGGAAAGCTTGGGGGCCAAAGCAACACTCTCCCAACTCGTGTATGTCTTTGAGACTTTCCGTCATAGAGAGTTAATAATAAAAAAGGGATTAGTCCCAGCCATGGGTGTAGGTGGGAGGGCTGTAGCTTTTATGTTATGAGTAAAGGTGGGTGAGACAACCAAGGAAGGCATCGCAATTCAGGGAAATTTACAAGCCTATTCTGGAACACATTTCCAGAAGCATTTTTGCTGAGGGCCTTTGTAGCAGGACACAATTTTACAGTTACTTCCATATCATGAAAACACCCTCATCAGATCAGGAGAAGCCTGGGGAATTTCCAGTGTGCTCTGCCTTCTCTCTGAGTCTGCACTGGCTTGCTCTGGGTGGGAGGGGGGACATTTACCACCTGGGAATTTGGACAGAAAAGATCTGTCCCGAGCCTCACTCCCAGGGGGTGAGGGACCAGTGTGTGGTGGGTACAGTGGAGGAGGTGGGAGGCACAGCAGACGCACAGAGCTGGGTTCACAGCCAGTGTGGGTGGCAGAGTCTGTCCTAAGGGTCCCTCCCTTCGTCCCCTTCCATGGGGGCAATGCCCACCCCTTGTGGGGGGTGACACCTAGCCCACAAGCTCTCAGAGAGATGTGGTACAGGACCAGGGATGGCAAGGAAGCCTCGAGATAGAGGTCCTATTTCTCATGAAGAGAGAGAGCTCCTCCTTTTTAATGGGGAGAAGAAACCTAATTTGGAATCCGGGGGGCCCCCACAGCCATGAGTGGGGACACCTTGTCCCCCCTGCCGAGGCTGGGACCCCACCTCCCCCCTGCACTCTCTCACCTGACCCCATGGATTCTGGCTCATCACCCTCACTGCCCCCCTCATCTTGCCTCAACTTCCCTGCAGCCTCTGCTCCAGCCCAACCTGGGGCTTCCTAGTTAGGGCACTCAACTGGGATTTCCCTCCTCTGGCCTCTGGTCCCGTCAGCCCCTCACCCAGAATGGCCTGGCCTCCCGCAGCAGCCTCCCTCGACCCTCCTTCTGCGTCTCCACCGGCGGAAGAAGGAAGCCGCCATCCCCCTAACAGGCCGCAGTTCACGGCCCAACCCGAAGCACACCTTGGCCCTTCTGAGTCGGACATTCCCCATTATGTCCCACTCTTCTCTGCTCCCCTATCCGATTAGGGGACCCTGGTTCGCCTATGAAACCCCACCCTGTACCACGTGTTTATGCAGCCGTGCTCAGAAAGAGCGTGTCCTACGAAGGGCTTGGGCCACACGTGGCCCCACTTGCTTCTGCTCCCCCGCGTTTCCTAGAGAATGGGGTCAGCTTCCCTCTGGGGCCCCAGAACTGCGGCGGTTTCTAAAATACCAAGTGCCCTAGCTGAGCTGTGGGAGGAGTAAGCACATAGCACTGCAAGGGAGGGGGAAGGCTTCCCAGAGGAGGTGACAGATGAGCTGGGCCTTGAAGGATGGACAGAATTCATGCGTGTTCTCAAGATGGAGGGTGGGGGTTGTTGCAGGCAAAAGAAATCAATGTCTCAAGGTCTGGAGAGATACAGGGCTTCTATCTTTGGGAGAATGACAAGAAATTCAGGGTTATGGGAATGCAGTGGGGCGGGCCGGGAGGAGGAGGAGGAGGGAGAAGTCTTTGATAAAGCAGACCTTTACCGCTGGTTCCATCACCAGTTCAAGTGAATTACTTGGAGATCAGACCCAGCCCCCAGACAACACCCAACTCACACATCCAACCCCCAAACCCACTATCGTGGCAAGAAAGCTCGGGGATGCGGAGTACGGAGAGATCATGGGCCTGGCCCCAGAGAGCCTGTCGCTACTTCACGGGCAGCCCAGGTTCTCTCCCCAGGTGTGGATGGGCTGAGCACTGGACAGAGGCTGGCCTAGAGGAACTTACAGGCTCTCCCACCGTGTTCCCTGGTTTTCACTGATGCTGAGAACCAAGTTAGCAGTTGAAAAAGGACAAACACTAGGAGAGTCCTGCTTTTCTTTGAGAAGTGACCTGCCATCCAGATGGCTCCTTTCCTGACAGCGCACTCCTGATTCTGGCTGCAGGCCTCTCAGTTCAATGAGGGCCACGGTCTCCTCTTGTTCACGGGAAGCTCTGGGGCTCTGGGGTCTGCGTGCATGACATGGCCTGGGGACCGGGGCTTCTGGTGTCTCCTATGTGACCCAGTGGACTGTATCTCCTGCAAGCAGGGGCTGTGTCTTCACCCTCAGGGTCCTAGACTTGTCCACAAACATCCGCACGTACCGAGAGTGAAGGAATAAGGGCAGGATCAGGTTACGAGTGAAGGCGCAGCCCCCATGGGAACAGGGCTCTGGGGGCGGGGGGCAGTCTGCTCCAGACCCAGGTTCCTGAGGAACATCTTAGCCGGGGGGTCCCTACAGAGCAGAGGACAGGCCTGAGTTGCTCGCTCCTGGCACAGGTCAGGAAGCCCTCAGATGTGCTCTCGGGGAGAGGAGAGAGTGGGCTGGAGAGAAGATGGCTCGGGAGCCAGCAGCCGCCCCCCAGGAGCACCGGAAAGGGGTGCCTCGCAGACCTAGCAGTCATCTGAATGCCCTTCCGTCAACCTCCTCCAGTGCCCACTCCTTCACTGAAGCACCCCGGGGACGTGCTTGTTACCCACGTGGCCATTTTAAAGATGAGGACTAGAGAGGGGAAGTGAGAGCCAGAACCCAGTAGGACCCAGAGCTTCTGACGCCGTATCTAGAACTTTTTCCACCGCAGCCCCTAAGGGTCTCAGGGGGCACAGCACAGAAGGGCAAACTATGTTTCAACCAGCTCATCCTGTCTGCCAGGGTCACAGCCAGAGGGCCCAACCCACTAGGGCTCCCCGCACCCAACCTGTCCCTGAGCTTCACTCACGGGACTAGGGGAACCCAGGGCCATCCTCTCCCTCTGACTATTTATCAGTTTCTGATTCCCCCCCCCTGCGGCCGTTTGCTTGGACAACTGAGGCTGTGTATGCCAGGAGTTGCTGTGGAACATTCTGGAATGGGTTGCTTCCTCTGAATTGTTGTTAATGTTGGGTTTTGGGGGGTGTTTCTGGTTGTCAGGTGCTGGCTGAGGAATGGCTGAGACATCTCTGGTTGTTAGAAAGGATGCTTTCTGGAAATCTGTTTGCCATCGGCCCCTTCCTGATGCCCAGCTCCTTCCCCTAGTTCTGTCTGCGGCCACCTGCTACAGGTGCACCGCTTGGAAGTGGATCTCCCCACTCAGTCCAGAAGGCCCAGTGTGCAAACCAGCAAATTCCTGTGTGGTCGGTTGAGGCTAGAGGCCCAGGGATCAAAGGAGATCCAAGGAGAAGGGGGGGCACATCAGATAGCGTGCTCTGGTTGACCAGGAAGAGAAAAAGGGGCTTGCAGGATCGAGCACCCAGGGAAGGGGGTGAGGTTCTGTGCCCCAGCCCCTGCACTGACGCCACAGGGGTCTCTTTCCCTCTGGGCCCTGGTGTCTCTGCCTGCAAATGCCTGGTTGCCGCCACGGGGGGCTGGCAGGTCGTGGCCGCAGGAACACAGCACTCTGGAGCCAAGCAGCCGAGTGCTGTGCTGTTTGTGGAGCCCAGGGACACATTTCACAGATGAAGGGACACACTCGCTTTTCCTAAAGCCAGCAGGTGGCACACAGATCCAGAGTGCTGCAGACAAAGCCATCCTCGGGCTGGTGTGGGAAGCAACAGGCAGCCTACCCACCCTTTCCTCCCCAACTTGCCTGCAGGGACGTTGCGATCCCCTGCATCCCTGCCCATTCTGTGCACAACCTGGGCCTCCCGCCAGAGCCCATCCGATGGGGGGGGGCACGGGGGCTATGGCCCCTGGTCTCACCTCTCCCTTGCAACCCGGGTGCGGACATGCCCCCAGCCTGGGCCCTGCTCACTTTGCTCTCTGGTCTGCTGGGCTTCTCTCAGCTCCGCCCCCAGCCCCCATCATCTTCCCCTCTCAGGAAGAAGGGCCGTGTCTAGTGAGGAGTGCCCTGGCCTTTGGTGAAAGGACATCAGAGGTGTCCCGGCCCAGAGAGCTGGGCTATGGCCAGTCAGAAGCCAAGGCGGGTGGGTGGTAAGCACAAGAAACCCGGCCTTATTTAGTTCTACTTAAAAGCCTTGGGGGCTGCCCACTGTCTTTAGGGTAAAGGCAGCCTTGCGTCCTTGGTTCCGTCTCTCTCCTGCCTTGGCTTCTGTGCTTACTCTGGGCTCCAGCTTCATGGATCCTCTATCGACTCCGTTCCACATTCCAGCTCCTCTCTCAGCCTTCAGCCTCCCGGCCCCGGCACCAGCACTGCCCTCACTTCCTTACCTTGCTCCTTCCTGCTAGTCCCTTGGGTTTCAGCTGAGGGGCTACCTCCTCCAGGAAGCCTTCCTTGACCACTCTGCCCCAGCCCAAGTCGGGTGCTGCTTCTGTGGCTTGCATGCTGCCTTTGTCCCCGTCCTCATCATATCAAACACCTGTCCTACTTGTCTGCCCACTGGAGGTGGGCTCCTCAAGGACAGAGCCTGGGTCACCCGCAGCCCCCAGGCTTGACACATAGACCATAGTAACTGGCTGCTGGATGCATGGGAAGGGAGGAGGATAGGAAGAGAATCGACAGAGGAGAGGCCAGTGGGGCTCACAGGATCCCTGCCCACCAATAGATCCACAGGAAGCCAATAGTATCCTCAACCAGAGAGCCCCTGGCTGCCTGGTTTCTGGGGAGCCATGCTATGGCTTTCAGTCTGCAGAGGCCACCACCACCCTGAGCCCAAGGAGATCTTCTGGAGGGAGAGGGAGAGGAGGAATGGGCCCACAGAGGCTCTATGGGGCTGGGCCTCTTCGCTGTGGGTCCCCCTGAGCTTGGAGAGGCGGTCTTTACCTCTGCTTCCCCAGGACCCCCTGCACGCAGAGAACTCTGCACCCTACCAGGCACACTGCACGTTGGCAAGCACAGGGAGGGACGGACACAGACGCAGACAGGGCGACACGGGGGACGCTGACCATCAGGAAATCACAGTGGCCAGTCAGGCCAGGGGCAGAGGGCTGCCCATGGAAAGCCTCATCACCCCAACCCTGCTAGAACTTTTCCCATCCATCCTCCCTGCTCTGCCGTATCCCCATCAGCCCAGAGCTAGGGTCCCTCTAAGACAGGGGGCCCCCTACCTCGGAAAGTCACTTTGGCGATCCTGTCGCCCCTGCCCCGCAGCTCCGAGACCGTCTTGAGGTGGACAAACAGAGCCATGCTGGCGTGTGGAGCCTGGACACCGCCGGCGGGCAGGAGCGGCTGGGGAAGGAGTGAGTCTGGCGGAGCTCGACTCACACGCACACGCCTCCCTCCTCTCCCTCTCTGCTCTGCTGCTCCCGCCTCCTGCGCCCCCTCGGATGCTGCCCACAGAGACCCAGGCAACTGAGCGAGAGAGCTGCTCCCTCCGGCGGTTCACAGAGCCTCACAGTCCTGGCAGTGCCCGCCCCTCCAAGTTGTCAGCCCAGTGTGTATTGGTGTGTGTGTGTGTGTGTGCGCGTGCGTGTGTGTGTGTGTGTGTGTGTGTGTGTGTGTGTGTGTGTGGTGTGCCCTGCGTACAGCCCTGGGAATGCAGGCTCAGAGTCGGAGTGGGAAATTCATTATTCAGCAGCCTCCTGCTCCTAGATAAAGCCCTGCCTAGCCTCTCCTGGCCCCCTGGGGCTGACGTTCCTGCCTACCTCTCCTCCCTGCTCTGCTGTGCCCTGCTAGGCCAATGCAGCTGCCAGGAGTGGGCAAAGGGGCTCGCACACGAGTGTTAAGTGTGAGTGCAAGGAGCTCTACCATCTGTGTGCACAGGAGGCTGGCCTGTTGCACTGGTGTTTCGAGGGGATTCATGCCTCCAGTCAAGCTGGCCACCGGGACTGCTGGTGTCCGTGAGGCTCAGGGAACCTGGATGGGTCAGGACTGGCTGGGTCCCACTGCGCCATGTAGAAATCCCAACCCCCCCCCACCCGCTGGAAAATCAGCATCCACCAGACACCATTTAAGCTGTGTCTGGTGGCTGCTGTCAGAAAGGGAGCCCTGAGAAAAAGGAGATGTTACTTCTCCCACCTGCTCTTGGGGACCTTATACCCCCCAGAGGTGGGGTCCTGACCTCTTGCTTTGGGATCCCTGGATCTGAGAAGATGGAGCTCAGGAGCCAGGCTCCGCATGATGGGAACTGCCCCAATGTGAAGGCGTCAGAGGCCAGTGTTCTACTAAGGGCGATGCTTAAGGCACTAGCCTCACCCCATCCTGGGCGCGGGGATGGGGAAGGCTGGGCCGGTGAGCCTCCCTGGAGCAGAACTGTCAAGATTTGTGTCCAGTTAGCTGCCGGGTTTGGGGGGCGCAGGGAAGGGATATCTGGCAAAATTTCCAAGGACTGAAAAAGAACGGCTGTCTCTTCCAGTAACATACCCCAGGAGAGGCTTACAATGAAAGGGAGCCCAGGGACCAGGATTCCAGAACCCAGAACCTCCGCAAGGCCATCTACCTCTTCCTCTGGCTGTTTGCTCTGCAGGGAGTGCTCACTCCACACTGCCTTCTGGCCCGGCCTCAGCCCAACTGATGCCCAATCCTGGAAGTGCCTCTGCACCCACACTTTCGCTCAGACTGGGTTGGGGTCCTCCCCACCTCTCTCATCTCACTGCTTCATTCTCACCACAGGGAGACCCTGGTGCCCTGCATCTTTGCAGTCCCAGAGCCTCGCATGGAATCCTGGGTATAACAGGCTACCCATAGAAGGTTGACGGGATAAGGGGAACAGAGCCTAAAAGTTCAAAAAGGGAAGCATCAGATTTTCACGGCATGCTAACAAGAGGTTACTCCCTTTGAATTCTACAGTCCAGTGACCTGCAGGATGTCACAGGAGAGTCCTTCTAGATGATTCCTTGTTACATTGCCTGCTTTTTCTTTTTCTGTTTATGTTCTATTTCCTTCTCTTCTTTTCCTTCCTCAGTTCCTGCTCTCCTTTCTCACTTTTATCTAGCTACAGTGAAGCAAAGAGTATTTCAGACTATTGTATTTATTGAATACAAAAGAATATCCACCAAATTTTAAAAACCAGGTAAGTTTAATGTTTCTTTAAAAAAAAAAAAACTAGCTTTATTTGTAAGACTAGTAGGAAAAAGAGATAGGAAAAAGAGATCCATTTCCTCCCCAGGCCCTCCAGTGGTTCTCTCCTGTAGGGGGTGAGTGAGTTTCAAGAGGCCTGTGCCTCTTTAGGAAAAAGCCCATGAACTTGTCTTAAACAAAGCATTGAGCTTGGCTGAACCTCAGTTTCTGTATTGATAAGATGGTAGTAATTCCATCCCACCAACACACAGCACCCCTTAGCCAAGCCAGCTGACCCTCTGAAACCTAAGCCAGACCTCACCTTTTAATTTCCACTCTACCTACTATTACAGATTTCTGTAATTCTTACCGTAAAATTTATTCAACATATACTAGCTCCTCCTAGTACCAGGTACTGGGGATTCAGGGGTGAATGTGATATGGTATTGGACCCTAAGCAGAAGCCTCGCTGGAAGGGTCCTCTGTTCCGGGCACCACCAGCTGGGAAGTCATGATGGGGGAGGGAGTGGGCACTTGACCTTGGCGGTGTGGGGCACCTTCCTGGAGTACAGCACACGTGAACTGAGAGCTGTTCTTTGACAGCTTTTACAAATATTTTTCTTATTATTGCTCCTCTTCTGCATGGGGAATTTAGAAATACAGAGACCTGACTGCAGTTTGAAGGACTGGTGGAAAGTCTTTCCGCCTGGTCTGCGACCACTCATTCCGGGACAGTTTCTTTTCCTCCCCAGACCTCAGTTCCCCTGCTTCTTGCACTCTTTGGAAGTCCATGGCTCCCCCCAATCCCAATGTTATCTCTCAGCAAAAGCCTTTTGACAATTCTGGTTGCAAAAGCGTCCTGCAAGTTCATTAGTGTCTGTGGTCTTCATTAGCTGCCATTTACAGATTCAAACTGTGAAGATGACACTTCTTGGACAAGACTGAAAGAAACCGAGAAGGCCAAGGGTAAATGGCAGAGCTCTCTTGCTGATACCAGGACTGCTCCAAGGGAGCTGGGAGACAGGTTTGGCTCCAAGCCCCAAAGAGCATGTCGCCTTAGAGGCTGTCACGGCTCTTTCACGCCCCAGTTAAAGACCAGGGCTGGAATGAGGGTCGCTGGAGAAATGGGGTGTGAGGGCACCGGTTGCAGGAGGAAGCCATTATTATAAGGAACCCTCACTGGGAACTTGGTTAAGTTTGCTTTCTGGTGCAAACAAGCCAACCCTGTGGGCTGCACTTCGGAACTGAGGACAGCAGAACATCACACATCCAGATCCTCCCAAGATGTGCCTTTTGCGCCTTTCTGATAAGCCACTCTCATGGAGTAGTGTGACAGGCAAGACCAGGCAAGAAGGAAGTTCCCAAGGAGAGACGAGAGAGTAGGAAGACAATTCCCTTTGAGGAGCTGGGGTGCTCGGGCAGAGCCGTGATGGGGCTGTCGCTTTCTAATCCGCCTCTGCAGCGAGGGCGCTGGGCCGTGTCCCGAGTCCTGCAGGGGACAGAAGGGCACTCGGGCGCATCTCCTGCAGGGCCTCTCCTGCGAGTTTCCACCTTCATCCCGCATCCCACACGCGGGGAAGCAGAGAGATGAGCCCATTCCTGGGCGCGGGAGCCCCGCTTGGGAGGGAGGCAATTGGCGGGGTCCCCGGGAGACCACGCTTGGAGAGGTCTGGGAGCCTCCCCGGAACTCGGCTTCCCCTCGGCCCCAGTCCCCAGTCCCATCGTTGCCAGGCGCGCGTTGCCAGGTGACCCCGGGTTGTTTACCGTCGGGCGGGGAGACCTGGGGCGCCGGGCTCGCTGCGCGCTCGCTGCACACCCACCATGGCTTCCCGCAGCGCGGGCACGCTCCTGACCGAGTTCAATGCCGCCTACGTACCCCCCGGCCTCATGCCCGGGTAAGGCCGCCGCGCACCCAGAGCCCCGCCTGAACTCCGGGGGTCGGAGTCCGCGTCTCCCCCCAACCCCAACCCTCCTCTGGCTCTAGGGTTTGAAGGAACAGAGAGCGCCCGTCGTTCACCTGCTGGGTGACCTACCCCGGGGCTGGTGCGCTCAGGGTAACTCTCCCTGTCCCCCTTTGTAGAAAGTGGGTCCCCGTCGAGTGGCCCGGGGAAGGGGGAGGAGCGTGAGGTTGGTGTTTGGAGACACCTGGGGGGAGCAAGAGCGTGGGGGGGGCCCAAGAAGGGAGCAGGCTTTTCCGGCCCCAGCCCGCGGTGGTGCACCAGGATTTGCGCAAGAGCCGGATGTGTCAGATGAAGGACTGCGGCAGACCGGGTGAGCGCCTGGGTGGGTTTCAGAGAATACGGCAAGGCCGGTCAGGCCGTGCTTGTTGTTGCTGAGGGATGTGCACTGGCCTCGGACTTTGGGGTCGGTTCTCCCACTGATCTCACTTAATCTTCCCAGGACTTCCCAGTCCCCAGATCGGCCTTGCCCTTAGCATTTTCAGATGCAGGGTTCAAACCTACCTTTCCTTTCTCTGGCTGCCATCAAGCTCCAAACATCTAAGAGGCAAGTCTGACGGTCTCTTCCATTCTGTGGCCCCGTGTCTCACGGGTGTCTGAGATTTCCACTCCCAACCTTTTCTCCCAGACTATAAGAGTCTCTTCTCTCTCCCACCAGTTGCCCCGGGGCATGGAGGGCAGGGACGAGACCCTCCCGATGTCAAGCCAGGGGTGTTAGAGAAGGTGGCTTATGATTTTCCTATGATCTTTTCCTTCATTTAGGCATTCTTTGGACAAAGACCTGCCAAGCACTTGGGCTGTCCCAGACGTTGTGATAAGATCGACAAGCAGGGGGCCGCCCTCAATGGGTCCCGTTATAGTATAATCCCATAAGGCTTAGTTCAAAGCCATCTTGGCAGCCCTTGATAGTGGTGTTAATACCACATTCTTGGTGTTTACCATAGGATTTCATTCTATACATTAACATATCTTTTTCCTTCAGCCCCCTGCCGTCCCCAAGTGGGATCTAACCCTCCCCAAGTGTTCCCCACTCTGTCGGAGGCCAGGGGAGGCTGCATATTTCAGAAGCGATTCTGGGTTGGTCCATGCCACTGGTCTGCGGTTCCCTCGAGCACCCTGTTCTGTTATTGATCTAGAAATTGTGATAACGGGTGCATAATAAATAAGGCTAGCTCAGTCTGTACCTGAGGCTTTTGCCATGGATCTTTCTGGGAGGAATATGCTGTCCCGAAGATCCTCATCAGTGAGGAATGAATGAAGTTGGCTTTTGTTTCTAACTGCTCCTTCATTTTGTTAACTTAATGAAAGAATCCAAGGTTCCCCCACCACACTTGGATAATTATTATTTTTGTGTGTCTTTTCAAATATTAATCACAGGATTGTAAGCACAGCGTCTCTTCTGACACTCAAATCAGCCCCCTTACCAGTTTTATTCTTAGCGGTGGAGAATATTCACAGAGGTAAGGACCTTGGAGATCCTGTAACCCAGCCCTGTGCTGCTCCAGATGTGGTCACTGAGGTCTGCCAGGGAGAGCAAGGGGACTTGCCTGAGTTGCAAGCTGGTGACTGAAGAGCCGGCATTGTGAGCCCCCAGGCACGAGCACCTACTATGTGCCAGGCACTGTGCGGGGCTCCTTACAAACTTTCTCTAAAAAACCTTTGCAGCAACCCAGATGAGAGACGAACCGCTTATCTAGGGTCAAGTTACCCCGCCTTGTCGATGTGACTTCAGCACCCAGGCTCTCCTCAATCCCTCCAGTTGTTATGTTACCATTAGTTAGATCCCTGCTTTGCTCAAGGCCTGATTCTGGATACCAAGGGAGACAGGATGCTGCTGGGCTTCAGGCTCGTTGCCAGGGAGCTTCACGTGGTGGTCCCTTGCTGCTCTGGGCAGCACAGCCCGCCCTCCCTGCAGTAGCAGGGAATTCTTGGGTCCGAGTCCCTGGACTGTAAGGCTTCTCAAGGGATGGCACTGACCTCAGTAGGGCTTTGTGCCTCCTGCTTGCACATCAGATCTAAGTGGTACCCAGCTCCTTGCTCTCAGCCTCCCACCATGCCTCACCAGGCTCTTCATCCAAACCCTTGACCTGCCACTGTGCCTTCATTCCTGGCTGGACTATTGCTGCCCCTGACGCCCCCAGCTCTGCCCAGGGGTTCTCACCAAGAGCAAGGTCTGGGGATTTCAGTTCCCTCACTCCCTTCCCTCTGTCTTCCTGGAGGAGCAGTTTGGTCTCACTCTGCCACTGAGCTGGGCCTGAGCCTTAGGGGCTGCAAAACCCTAAAGTCAGTGTATTCCGCTCTCAAGAGGACATTCTCAGGACGGTAGTCGCACAAAGGTGTCTGTGTCCCCTTGCCCAGAATCCCTAGACAACCAGCTCTCTGGAGGGAAAAAGCCTTGATCTGTAGCGTTCATCCTCTCTCTGTAGCATAAACACTCTCACCACGGCTGATTTCAGGCTGTCGTCACGGTGTCCGGGTGCAGAGCTGGGGAGAGACGCAGAGCAGCTCACACACCCGATAAATCCACCCTACACACACAGGAAGCACGACTAAGCTCCAGAACACGGACGGCAGCAAAACAGTGACATCATTAGGTAGTGATCAGGTTTGAGTGTTTATTACCTTTGTTTTCAATATAATTTCTTTAATTGTGACTTCATATACTTAAATTTTTTTATAATTTAAATTTTAAAAAATATTTATTTATTTATTTATTTACTTGACAGACAGAGATCACAAGTAGGCAGAGACAGAGGAGGAAGCAGGCTCCCTGCTGAGCAGAGAGCCCGATGTGGGGCTCGATCCCAGAACCCCAAGATCATGACCCGAGCTGAAGGCAGAGGCTTAACCCACTGAGCCACTCAGGTGCCCCTATAATTTAATTTTTAATACTGGCTTGTTTAGTAGCAGCTTGGAAAAACCTGGAACTTTAGTAATCGGCTTCCTTCAGCCGTAGGAGCCCAGACCAGCCTCCTCTCTCACACCCCTGCCTCCTGCCAGCGGCTGCAGACCTGAGGCATCACCTCTGGGCTGAGACAGGTGTGGGCCAGGCCAGGCCAGGGGAGCCCCTTCCATTTCTGCCCAGGCCCTGGCCATGGAAGTGCAGCTCCAAAGACAGGCCACTGTGTCCTGGGCTACGAAGCAAAGGCCACATGCCTAAGGGATGTAGGAGAGTCCAAGAGCCCAGATAGGCAGCTGATGCCTCTCACGTAGCCCAGCAGAACTGGGGAGCCTTCCTAAGAAGGGGACCAGGGGCTCCTGGAGACCTAGGCTTTGTCTTTCTAGAAGAATCATCAGCCTTTTAAAATGTGCCTCCACATGTCAGTTCATTTCAACAAATATGTACAGAGCCTCTCTGGAGGGCCAGGAGTGACAGGATGCAGACAGGAGGAGAGCATCTCCCTCTCTCCCCGACGGACTTTATACTTCCGAAAGAGACTAGACTAAAGGTGCAGGTAATTCCAATACAGCCAGCATGTGACCTGAGACATAAGAGAGTCTCAAACGGAGACACCTGGCTGGCTTAGTTGGAAGAGCCTGGCGACTCTTGATTTGGGGGTCAATGAGTTCAAGCCCCACATTGGGTGTAGAAATGACTTAAATACATAAAAACTTAAAAAAAAAAAAAGAATCACAAAGGGCACAGACAGTTCAATGGAGAGGACAAGCATGGTCTGTGGGTGTCTCCTTGGAAAAGGCTTGGAAATGAATCTTGAGGGATGGCTAAGGTCCCAAGGCAGGGAGAGGCGATGGCCCGAAGGAAGCTGGCCAGATAGACTTCCAAAGGAGCAAAAGCCTTTTAGCTGGAGTAGAAAAGCTGTGATGTGGAAGTGGCTGGGAAAGTTGAAAAGACGCTCCCAGAGGCCCACATCAAGCTGGGCCTTGAGCGTCTGGCCCCTTTGAACTTAATTTCCTAGACAATGGGGAGCCCTTGAAAGTTTTTGCTCAGGGGAAGGATCTGATGGCCCCGTACTCAGCAGGAAGTGTCTTAAAGAAGGAGGCGGTGGAATGAGGACGTGCTGAACAGTCACAAGTTAATTAGTTAATAAGGCTGCTCAAGGGATCTCTGATGGCATGGTAATTAATTTTAATGTCAGGTATGGGGCTAGCCAGGGCCTTCAAGAGGCAGGGAGGGACTGTTCTCTGTGCACACAGGGATGCACACAGGATCATTGCCCAGGGACCTGGCTGAGCACCGTCTCCCAGCTCCTGTGCAGGGGGCCAAGGAGCCCAGCGGCAGAGAAGGGCAAGGAGGAGGTGTGGCTGCACCATAGGGCCTGTTGGATCCCCCGTTATGCAACCTGTCTGCCTTTCCTGCCGTTCCCTTCTGTTCTTTCCACCACGACAGGCCATGCAACCCTTAACGACAGGCCTTTGGAAAGCTCTGCCATAGAACCACACGGGGTCCCGCTCGAGGCACAGAACCGCGAGTGTGTCCAGGGGACACAGACCTGGCTTGCTGAGGCATGCCCTCTGAGTGCTACCGGAATGTGGACATGTGCACCAACGTGCGCGCACCTGCGCCCCTCCCGGAGCAGCAAGCCCTGAGCAGGATCCGGAATCCAACCCCTGGAGGATTAGGATTGCAATTGCGGAGGAGAGGGCTTCTGTTCTATTGGGATGCAAATATCTTGGCATTCAGGGGAGGTGGAAAATCGGGGAGCAGAGGAGGACTATGGCAGAGAGCCTGGGGGTGGTGAAGACAAGAATCACGGGAACACGTCACATTTCTATAGCTCCTTTCTTCCCAGGAACGCAAAGGCCCCCGTGGGTGGGACGCCTTGTGCCTACGTGCGCTCTGCAGATCAGAGCCAAGCCCCTTGGGAGCAGCGTTCTGGGACGTGGTGCCCTCCCGGGGTTTTGGGACTTCCGTCTCCTCCAGCAGACGTTTATTGAGCACTAGTCCTATGCTAGGGGCTGCGAAGGTGTTGAGGTTGGAGGAGAACCGATTAGCAGAGGAGGTGGACGGATGTGACACACTCACACTCAGCAGAGGGGAGTGTGAGGTTAGGGAAGGTGACAGAGAGCCCTGGTTCTGTGAGTGAGTGGGGAACCCCCCCGGGGCTCAAGAGGGGACATGGCGTCCTGGGGCGAGTGGATGTATGCGAAGGCTCAGAGGTGTGGACAGCCAGAGAGGGCCCAGAGACGTGAAGCTTCCTGGGCCTTGGGCACCCGCAGGGAAGGGAGAAGGGAGAGGTGAGCCTTGGTGCTGTGATGCACGTTTGAGAAAGGTTGTTCTGGCTAAAGTGCGGACGGCAGGCCAGAGGGTGAGACTTGGTCTGGGAGACTTGCTGGGAGACTCAAGATGGTCCGGTGAGCGAAGAGCCAGGCTGGCAGCTGTAGGAGAGTCACAGGGCTTAGGGACAAAAGAGGGAGGATGGAGAAGGGTGAATGGCCTGAATCCCAGTTTCTGGGTGGTGAGGGGTGAATATGGGTGTCATTAAGCCAGGCAGAGCTATCCAGGAGGAGGAAGAACAGGCTGGTATCCATCCTCCTGCATCTGGCACTCGGGGGCAAGCCCTGTGTGGACAGCCAGGTGTGTGGATCCGTAGCTGGGAGAAGAAACACAGAGACATAGCTCTGGGCATCCTTGGTGAATGGGCAGTATTGGAAGTCTAGCATAAATGAGCTCTCCCAGAGAGAGTGGGTCTCTGAAAAGAGGTGAGGGCCCTGGGGCATCTGGAAGCACCTAGAAGATAAGCCGGAGGAGGAGAACGAGCTTCAGGCCATCCCCCTCCACACCGAGGTCCTCATCAAAGTCTGACCCCAGTGGAAGGTCCTTCACGGGGCTCCACCAATACCGCCCTCTCACCCTGGGGAATGGGCCTCCCTCCCCGAATTTAAAGGCATTAGAGCTCCTGCATGTACACCGTCTAACACTGTCAATTCAGAATGAGGGGGTAGGTGGCAGGAGAAAGGGCTGAACCTTGTGGACTTCTGGATCCCCAACACCTGGCACACAGTAGGTTCGCACTAAAGTAATTCTGAACACTATCTCACTGTCTTAAAAAAAAATACACATACAAAGCAGAAAAAAAAAAAACCCACCCTAAATCCAAACACTTAGAGTTAACGCCTTTTAGTCTTTGGTCAATTTCCTTCTACCGTCCTCGTTGTGTGTCTGTTCAGCAAAAAAGACTCGACGGCTGGCTGGCTGGGTGGACAGAAAGATAGACAAAGCAATTCTACAAAAATACGATCTTGCTACATCTGCTATTTTAGAACGAAAATCAAGAAATGTAAACTTACTAGGACTCCACCAAAGAGAAAGATGTTGGCATAAAATGGAAGAATACCCAGACTTTAGATAAATGCTAATTCAGCTCAAGAAATATTAATTCCTGGGGCACCTGGGTGGCTCAGTGGGTTAAGCCGCTGCCTTCGGCTCCGGTCGTGATCTCAGGGTCCTGGGATCGAGTCCCGCATCGGGCTCTCTGCTCAGCAGGGAGCATGCTTCCTCCTCTCTCTCTCTCTCTGCCTGCCTCTCTGCCTACTTGTGATCTCTCTCTGTCAAATAAATTAATAAAATCTTTAAAAAAAAAAGAAATATTAATTCCTGAAAGATCTCTCTAAAGGAGAGGGAAGGAGGGAGGATATAAACCATCCAGGGGTGAGAGTCACTGTGTCGTGTATTTTTCAACGACACGTTTTAAATTTAGTTGCCATGGGTTGACTCTGCTTATAAATTCTTCGTGGGTGCGCGCCCATTGCCCCTCCGCCCACCTCCCCAATTTTTGTTGCCGAAATTATTTTTCCCTTTGACAGGTTTTATAACATTTCCACTTTGTGCTGCCACCAGCCTTCACCTAGCTGCTATTTCTAGTTCCAGGACTGAAATAGATTTGAAACTAACCACCCTACATTCCTGGGTATTTCTTTTGAATCATCTCTTCCCTGGCAGATTTTCATCACTGAGTGCTATTTGCAAGGAGAGCCTATGGGTGGCTCTGGTTCCTGAGCTCTTTCTTGCCAGGAAAGGACCAGCGGCTGCCTTTTTAACAGGATGGTCGGCTGACCAGTCTGATGTTCTTGGGTCACGCTCTTGTCCCTAGAGAAGGCTGCGGACAACCTTTCTTTCATTTTCATGCTATCGCTTTATTATCTTTTTGTTGGGGTTTGACAGCATCGGATGACCAGCATTTCTTTCATGCCTGCGTTCTGAACCACTGGAGAAATAAGATAAAAGAGAGAAAGCTGTTATGGGACAACAGGGCTGATCCTGAACCCCAGAAGGAGGTGGCAAGGTTGACTTGGGACAGGCTCTCCTCCTGAAGGGCAGTGTGTCCACGCAAAACAGCACAGAGGAGCCCTTTGGGCTGGCATGCTTCCAGGGAAAAGAGTGAGGGGTGGGTGGGCTTCAACAAGCTTCCGCCCACCAGCCTGATGTTCTTCCACCTGAAGGCAGAAGGACAAGTGGGGGGCGGAGGCACATCCATGGGGTGCTCCCTCCACGTGAAAGGAAGCTTATCCCTACTGCTGCTCTCTGACTACTTGACTGTCGAGCTTATATTTTTATTAGGTTTCATCTATAGCACAAAGAACCCTCAAGAACTCTGCTTCTACCGCTCAGGTTATGTTTCTTGCAAATGAGTTTCTTCATCAGCTTGAGTGTTGCAGAGTGAGGCTGAACCGAGGATGCTGGATTTGGCAATTGGATGATCTTACATTACCTTAATGAAAAAATACAGGCTCACATTTAAGCTGGGGTGGGGGTGGTGAGAAGTCGGACTGAGGGAGATCAAGGAAAGAATGGGAGAGGAAGAAGCAAAGGCGGAAGGTGCAGAACATTCCGCGGAGACATTCAGGAAGACAGGGAGGAAAAGGGTGGGATGCGAGGCCCACAGAGCGGATTCTGCAGCCTGGGAAAAATGCACGCGAATGTGCGTGTTTGTAGGCAGAGGGGAAGAAGCTGAGAGAGGGGAGAGGATCGATCGATGGCAAGGCAGGAGGACAGAGGCTGAGAGAAATAGAGAGACTGTTGGGGGCAGGGGAAGGGCAGGAGGGGAGGCTCTGCACCCAGGAGGGGGGTGAACCATGGGACAGAGGAGGACTCGGGCCCAGAAGGGGCCATGGTGACCACACAAGCATCACCAGCCCTGCCATCTTTTCGGGAGAGAAGGAGACTGAGCCATCGGCCAGGAACTCAGGTGGAGCCAGCAGATAGGCAAAGGCAGGGGGGGTGCAGGTTAGGATCCCGAGGGTCATGGTCTTAAGGGCAGAGAGAAGCTACAGGCAGGAGAGGTAAGGCTGGACCAATGCCTGAGTGCAGTAGAAGTCGTCTCCCCTCACTGCCTGCTTGGGCCCAGACAACCTCATGTGCTGGAAGATTCTAGAAAAGCACAGCTGGCGAGGGGAGTGTGGGGCAGGAAGCAGGGAGGAGCTCCTGTTCTGTTTAGCCTGCAGTGGAGAGCCACTGGAAGGCCTGGGAGTAATCCCCCAGCTTGGCTTTCCTGACTCCCAGCTGACGATGGGAGGAGGGAAGCCCCGCAATGCTCTCTCATTTTATTGGTGGGAGGTCGAGGCCCAGAGCAGCTGCCGCAGGTAACCCTGAAGCTCGGACCTTAGATCGAAGTGCCCTGTGGCCTGGGGAGTCGGGGATGCCCGCGATGTCGCAGGGACCCCACAGGCTCCCTGCACTCCCTGGGGCTTCCCTGGTAAGAGTACTCAGCTGAGCGGAGACGAGGTGTCCAGCGTCCCAGCAGGGGAGGCCCCTGGGGAGGTGCTGGGGGTCCCTGCGGCACGGCGGTCCTTCGGGCATTTATACGAGTGGGTCTGACTGGAAATATCACTGAAGCTGTAGGCACGCGCAGCGACTCATTTTCTTTGTTCCCTAAACATTTCCATCCCAGACCGCCTGCCAGACCTGGTATGGCAAACTGGGGACCCAGAGCCAGCTGTGAGCCAGCTGTGATCGAGACACTCCCTGCCTCCTGGCGGAGACAGAGACAAGAGCATTCGGAGGAGGTTTGGCTAGTGGTGGGAGGGGGGCAGAGAGCAGGACCCACCTAGACCTGGAAGAGGTGGCAAGGAAAGGATCTTCAGAGAAGTGATAGGGCGGGTCTGTTTATTTAAAAAAAAAGAAAAAGAAAAAAAGATTTATTTATTTATTTGAGAGAAAAACTGAGCATGAGCAGGGGGAAGAGCAGAGGGAGAGGGAGAGAGAATCCCAAGCAGACTCTGCTGAGCGTGGGGCCCGGCCTGGGGCTCAATCTCACGACCCCGAGGTCATGACCTCAGCTGAAATCAAGAGCCACCCAGGAGCCCCACAGAGCAGGCCTTAAAGGATCCTTTCCTACCGGGGGCCAGCCTCAGGAGCCAGGGGAGAGGGCAGGCGTTCCTAATGGCGGGGGGCGCGGGGCAACCCCCAAGGGAGAGACAAGTAGGGGGAGGGAGAAAGAGAAGTTACATGGTGGAGGCTGGAGAGGGAGGCGAGGTCAGCTCCCAGACGGCCGTGAATGCCATGCTAAGGGCTTGACTTTAGAAAGGTCAGTCAGGTTGGAGTATGGGAAGGTGGCGGGGGAGATAATGACGTGGTTGGGAGAATCGGAGGCCCCTGTGGCCACAGTCCAGATAAGAGGCAGTGTGGCCCAAGCTTGGGATGGTGTGGAGCCCCGGGGCTTGGGGACGGATGGCATGAGATAGATGAGGCTGTGGGAGGTGGACACCAGGTTTCTGACTTGGCCATCTGGCGAGTGCTTTTCACCGAGATGGCTAGCGGTTGGGGAGGTGGTGGGGAGAGAGAGTGCCTGGGCCATCTCAGGGAGAAGTCTCGTGTGCCACGGTGTACGGGAGTCTGAGGAAACTTCCAGGCAGGAGATGAAGACCCAGGGCCAGCCACCCAAGGGTGTTGGTTAAGGACTCGGCATGAATACCATCTTCCCAGGGACTGTGTGGGCTCAGGACGGACCCCAGAGGAAAAGAGCAGAAAAGGCGCATCACGAGGGGGCGACCAAGAAGGAACAATCAGAAAGTCAGGTGAAGACCAGCAGACAAGGAGGGAACAGTGTCCTAAATTCCAGGAGCGGCGTTTCGAGAAGGCAGAGGTCACCAGCCCTCAGTGCCTCAGACGACCCTGGACGGCCTTGTCAGGGGCCATTTCAAGGGCACTATGGGGTCCGGGCCAGGTTTAAAGGGGTGAGAAGCACTGACTGGGAAGCCACTGGTCTCTGCCTCTTGCACAAAGTCTGATGCTCCAGCTTCTTGGGGGTCGCCCGATCGCCCCTCACTTGGCTGCAGCAAGCCTAACTCTCTGTAAATCTCACCAGACTGGGGCTCCCTAGTGCCCTGTGTGTGCGTGCGTGAATTGTCCGTCTCTCCGAGGGGCCCCACTCGCCAGCCCCTGTCCCTCTCGTCGGTCTCCAGCCTCCAGGGTTGCAGAGGGACACGGAGCTCCTGGCAGCCCGTGTGAGGGGTGCGTCGCAAGGTCGCTAAGCTGGAGCCAGGCTGTAGCACATGAACCCAGACCTCGGCTGCAAGTGACAGCTTTGTCCCACTGCTACGTTCCCACCGACTTCTGATGTCCTCTACCCTTAATGAGCCGGTGGCAGGGGGCCTCCCCATCTTCTGAATGGAGAGTGACTTTCCTGCGGGCTTGCTCGGGGCTCAGGATGGGACCCCGGGGCTCTCACTCCTGCCTCAGCCTCTGGTCTGCAAGAATGACCATCCTCTGGGGGGAGGGAGAGGCCCAGAGTCTCTTTCCCTCATCCTGCCCTGGAGCCCCAAACTGGGCAGCACCTCTGAGGGAAGCTTCTCATGGCCCGGAAGTGACCCACAGGGCCCACTGGCCCCACCTCTGGGATTTCGGGGCCTCTCTTGGAACTGGCCCCGGAACCTTGCACTGATCTCCCCTCCCGTTCCGCTACCCCTCATTACCATGGCAGGTACCAAGGCCATGTACCCAGTGTGGCCTTCACCTTCGGCTCCCCCTATGGCACCGCCACTCTCAAGTACTTCCAGGACCAGCGCAACGCAGCCCTGGAGAAGAGCCACACTCCCTTCAGCACAGGCGGCCACTTCCCGACCCTCTTCTCCTCCAACCCCGACCTGGTGCTGAGCAAGCGCTCCCACACGCGGGACCGCTGGCTGCACGCCCCTGTCTACACCCGCTTCAACCTGGACAGTGACCGCTCCACCCAGCTCGCGGGGTTCTACCAGGTGGGCTGCCCTGGGCTGGGCAGCTGCCTCCTTTCCCTGGTGGTTTGGGGGAAAAGGGTTAGAGCGACGGTGGGGCCAGAGGAGACTTTGTTCCTTTTTCTGAGCTGAGCTGGCAAGGACTCTGGCCCTTGCTTGGCCCCCACTGCCGGTAGAGCTGGAGCCTCTGAGGCTGTGCCCGCCCTCCCCTCTGCCCCATAGCCTGGGGGACTGTCGCTTACTTCCTACTAGAGTAAAAGGCCAAAGATCCACCTTCAGGTTGAGCCCACCCAACACAGACGTAGGGCCCACTGGGGCCCCTGCCCCAACTGTACTTGCCCACCTGGGACCTAGTGCCCACCCTATGCCTCTCTGTCTCCCAGATCTCTGAGGATGTATCCTGGAGTCAACCCTAGCCCCAAACACTAGCTGCCTGGCTCCTGGTGTTCTGGTCCTGCCCCTGCGGCTCTTAAAGCCTCCTCTGACTCTGGTTCAGACACGTCCTTGTGGACACAGGCGCTGACCACTGACGTGCTTGCCCAGCTCACAGGGGCCAGGGCTCATTCTCTGCTATGTTCCTAGAACCACCTCTCCCACCCTCCGCAGTCTCTTGCAAACAACCCTCCAGCCTGAGTTCAAGGACACAGGTACCTCCTGGTCCTCAGGGCAGAGAACATGTGAGAAGGCAGCCTCTCCAAGGAGAGGATCGGGTCAATGCTGTGAGACATCCGGGGGCTGGGGGACCATGTCAATGGACATGGAAAGAGCTTTGGTCTCCATCATGGGGGGCGGGGGGAGGCAGAAACCAACTGTGTCACCTGCTCAGGCAGGATTCACATACCTTCCTTCTGCTGGTGGCTTGTCTCGTTTACTCTCCCTAGCAAAGCTGGTGTGGTGTGGGCCATTATCCCCATTAGATAGACGGGGAGCTGGTCTCAGAGAGGACACCCAGCTGGGAACTCCAACAGGGGCATTAGGGGAGGCAGCCCCCTGCCCCTTGCCCAGGTATAGGCAGGCAGGAATGGCAGGAGGCCCCAGGTTGCTTCTCCAACACTAACAGCCTGTCGTCTCTTCCTTGGGTCGAGCTGTAGGTGGCACAACAGCATCGGAAGTTCTATCTAGACAAGACGGGCATGGTGCCCCGGGTTCCCTACTTCGTGCTGCCTGTGAAGGAGTGGGAACGGTACCCCCTGCCCACCGACCTGTGAGTGCCTGCCCTCCCTTCATTCACGCGTTCTACAAACACATGTCCATAGGCACCTGCTTTCAGCCAGGCATGCAGCCACTCAGAGTGAGAAATGAGTTAAGAATTGGCCCTAAGGAGCCTATGGTGCAGAGGATGATAGTCACACAGCAAGGGGTCCGGGTATGGGCAGCCTTGCAGCTACACTAGTCCAAACGTGGGCACAACAGCTCCGAGCAACAAGAAACTGCTGCCCTCTGGCGGACACGGAGGGCACTACACAGAGCCTGGAATTGGTACCACACTGCCCCCCCTCACCCCCACCCCAACCTGGACCAGGCTCAGAAAATGTTCTTCTCTGGACTACAAAATAGCTTTCGAAGTCCAGCTGTCCATCTAACGAAATCTGAAAGTTCCCCACTGCCTGAATCTCACTGTTTTTATCCGGGAAGAGGTGCTCTTCCCAGGGAAGGCCCTCTCTGCTCTGCGAGATAACCCAGACACATGTTTGCCTTGCGCTCCCTCCTGACACCAAGGCGTGGAAATCAGAAGTCTATGCTGCCAAGGTGTCATGTGGGAAGGAAGCATCAGGTGGGCATCTGGAAGATCTTGGGTTTCCAACTATGTGCTGACTCTTTGCTTGCCTCAAGAGCCCCAAGCCTCGCCACCATCATTATGGATAAGGCAGCAACACTTTCCATTGAGATTAATGGGTTTTAAAGACATAAATTTACCTGCCTCTGTAGGTTCCTCTCTGTAACATAGATGGGCCCATTTTATAGATAGGGAACAGGCTTAGTGATGGCTCCAGATACTTTGCTGAGTAGAAGGTCTGGTTGGAGGTATAACCTGGAGAAACTGAGATCTCTTGACACCAGTTCTAGGACATCTTCACCCCTTGGGTGGCTCTGAGTCAGACCAAACCTGGAGGCAGTGTGGGGCCTCTCCTGGGCCATATTTCCTTTTGAGATCACTCTGGGCAGGACCTGCACCTCCTACAGCTGTGGGGAGCCTAGGGTGTCCCAGCCCCACTTCTCCAATTTATCTGGCAGCATATGCAGCTGATGGCCTCGCACAACACACAGGGCCAGGCAGGTCATTGGAAGTAAGAGGGTCAGTGTCTGCGCTCAGCCCTTTTCCTGATCACCACTGTGTCTTGGGGAAAATCGCTGCCCTTTCCTGAGTTTCAGCACCATCATCACCATCACCACTATCACCATTATGCCACCATCATCAGTATCACCATCTCCACCATCATCACCATCACCGTCATCACCATCACCACCATCCCCGCCATCCCCACCATCATCAACACGATCATCACTGTCACCACTTTCATCACCATCACCAGCATCCCCACTATTACCATCATCGTCATCACCATCACCACCATCACTATCACCATCATCACCATTTCTTATAATGTTTGTTGAGTGTTTCCTCCTTGTCCAGGGTTACTGAAGTGCTTTATAAGCATTATCTCATTTACCCCTCAAAACAAAGCTGAGGCAGACGTACTCACATTAGTCCATTTTATATGAGTCCACTTCTCAGCAGGAGCTGAGCCAGAATCTGACACCCATGTTCTGTCTGACACTCGTGTTCTCTCTCTGAACCACTATACCGTCATGCAAATACCAATTGTTCTGGTCTCACCTGCATGGTGGCTTATCAGATGTTGGGCTGATGAGCAGTCAGCAGGGTCAGGATGGGCTAGAACACTGGGCACACAGCGTCGTGGTTGGGCATCCCTCCCCCTGCAGGCTCACTGCTTAATGCTGGCTCCATCCTTGTCCCCAGTCCTCCTCTGACACCAGAGAAGAAGTGGCACCTTCTAAGAACATCTCCTGAGAACATGAAGACCTACCAGACGTTCCCCTCGGGGAAGAGGGTCTCCCCACAGGAACGGCAGAAGAGAGATCGTTACTTTGAGTTTAGAGCATGATGCCTGGGAGCCTGGCTCTGAGCAGATTGGCTTTTTGGAATAAAATCTTTAGCCACGACCAAACCTGTGGTCTTCTCTGAGCTCCAGGGACATTTGGCTATGGCAAAGACATGCCTGAGGGTCACACAGCACTGCATCTTAAGGGCTGTGGAAAGCTCAGCTCAGGGGTTCAAGCCAGTGGAAAGCAGTGTCCTGTGACCTATTGGCCCCCTCTACCCCTCCCCCGAGGTGGGGGCTGGTAGGACCAAGAACTGTAGGGCTCCCGAGCCTGGGTGGCAGGTCACTCTGGGACAGAGATACCTCCCATCTGCTTCCACCAGTGTAATCGAGGAAGCCCCATGATCACATATCCGAGAATGAAGGTGAAATGACCACAGAGCCATTGCACTGGGATCAGATACAAAGGAATTCCAGTTTGAACCCTGACTTGGCATCATTCAGTCCACACACTCGCTTGTGAGGGAGGTGGCGTTATCCCCACTTTACTGATCAGGACACAGAGTCTTGGAGGTTGAGAATATCACCCAAGCTCCCACAGCTTAGAAGAGACCCAGGGTTTGGACCCAAGCTCTCATTTGCCCACTACATGACCTGCCCGTGGTCCATGTGGAGACTCGGGAGGTGGGAATGACGCAGCCTGGAAGCCCCCGTGGTGCCTGAGAGAAAAAGCTGCGTCCGGCAACCTCTCTCTGCATTCTTCCCAGACAGGCACGGACAGGCTGCTGTGGTGTCTCTCCCGGGGACTATTTCTAGAATAGGACAGGAGAGGGTGACCCAGGACTGAGCCATTCTTCAAGGAAATGGGGAGAATGGGTTCCCTGGTCACATGCTTGCAGTGGGGAGTCTGGAGTGTCTGCTCTCACCGGGCTGCTATTCCCGCTTCTCTGTGGCAGGGGACAGGATGTAGGGGACAGCCCCTCCATACACAGGATCTGGGATGGGGACCTCAGGCCAGGTGTGTATCCATATGACAAGTTTTCTCTAACATTACAGCATCTCTTAGATTTGATCAAGGGACTCCATCCATCAATGGAAAATTTATTACATCTTGAATGCATGAGTCAGGACCTGAAGGCAAAGAGACCACTGCAGGTTCAAGTACATGTCTCAGTGAAACAGCTCCTCCCCTGGGATCCAGTGTTTAGACACCTTCCCGGAGGATGATGTAAACCAGAAAAACTGTGTGCCCATCAGAGGGGCATCTGTCAGCTCTCAAAGACCCTATAAGGGGCTTCTCCTGTGACCCAGACTCCTTGACCACCTGGGTCCCCAAAGGTCCCTATGGTGGCCAAATTCATTCCAGGATTTGGCTGAAGAGCAAGGCAAATAACCCCCAACTGCTGGTCCACATGTTGCATCCTGGGGCCTGGGGGTGCAAAGTGGGTCCTAGATGTCTTCTCCCATGACAAGGACCAGGAAGCCAGGCACCAGCTGGAATGACCGCTGCCCAACATGACTCCGTGCAGTTGGCAGGAGAGATGCTGTCAGGTAGCTCCAGGGGAAGAAGGGAATGTTGTGGATTTTCTGCGTAAACTTCATCTCATTTGGCCTTTTTCCTGCTGTGAGGCGGTTGGGATTTGGACCCTGTCCTCTAAAAGTCTGGTCATCCCAGCTAGCCTGGTGTCATCGGCAAACTTAAGCCCTGGAATGAGCAGTGCTTAATAAAAATTACTTCTGTGTGATCCTGTATTCAAAAAATGAACTGATGAGGCAAGGGAAAGTTTTGTTTTGCTTTATTGAATAAACAATGGTCTAGAAGTGAGGGGAGGATGGGGACCAAGTCATACTTCTGACCAGAGTTCCCCAGTGCCTGGAGGGGACTGAATTCTAAGTTCCAGTGGTGGTCCTTGAGGCCGCCAGATCAGGTATGGCCACATCAAAATCCCCAGAAGTGAATCCGAAAGGAGCTGTGAGAAAGCATCCCATGAAGCCACCCTGAACTACAGATCTAAAGTACCCTCCAATTTCCAGGTTCATAGTGGTCCTAGTGGCACCCTCTCATCCCTCTCTCTGGCATGGCCAGTTTGCAGCTATTGCAAACTCCCCCAAAGCCTTCTCCTCCTTTTAGCATCACCAGGGTTTCAGAACCTCATGGCGCCAAAAACCAATGGAAAGAAACAGGAGAGATGCAAAGAAAAAGACAAGAAGGACAGGATTTTGACTTCTATTATGTGCTGGGCTGTTCTGGAAGAAGAGGAATTACCCTTAGTTGGGGTGGTTCTAAGTGTGGGCTGTCTGTCAGAGGGTATGCCCACACATGGGCCCCCCAGCGGCCAGGACGGCCTGGAGAACCCTCTCCTCCCGCCACGTGATTAGAAGAGGGGTGAACACCTGACCCAATCTGGAGTCAGAGCTGAGAGATACTACTAGGAGCGACCGACATCTGCTGGGAGGCCATAACTGGCCTCCTGTCTGACACAGGAGAGATTTCCTGTCTGCAGGCTGAGCTGAGTGCAGAGGAGATGAGGAGAGAGGCAGAGGCTCTGGGTATGGAGAAGAGAGAGAATGCACCGTCTTCCATTCCTGACCAGGTACTCCCTGAGGTCTAGTGCTTTGTTCTTTTTCTGATTGGTTGGTTAAACCATCATGGCGGCCATGCTTTGCTATCAAATTCACCGAGACTATGAGACCAAGGGCAGAAGAGGGCCCAGGAGCAGCAGACACCGGCAAACAGAAGTCCACTGCTCCCAAGAAGGGCCTTCTAACAGGGCTCTTGGATCATGAATGGGCTGCCTCTTGGGGTGGGGTGGGGTGATATGCTTTTCCCATAACTGGAAGGATCCAAACAAGACCATTAAACATGGCCAGGGCAATATGGAGATGGCCAGTTGTCTCTAGGGTGTCTGTAAGAAGATAGAAGACAATTTAATGCCCCTTCTGCATGAAACAAGGTTTGGAAATACTCTGTTTGGAAAGCCCCCTGGACCTAGGGGAAGACCCGTGTGTGCCACCTCTAGATAGCCAGCATCTGAAGTCAGGGCCACCCACGTCATTTGCAGAGCCTGGAATGTCATCTTGTCTTTGCTGGTTAAACCCCACTCCCTCTTTCTAAAGGTTAGAAATTTCGGTTACCTAATTTCACCGAAGCTCCAGGTTTGCTGATTCTGAAAGCATCGGCAAAGGACCCTGGAGACTCATGACCTCCTTAGAAAGACTGGGGCGCTTTATTGGCTCTTCCTGCCCCACCCCCAACTGTGGTGGGCACTTCCTGTCCCCCCACCCCCAATCCAGAACACCTTACTTCATGAAGTCTGGAGACTTGGCCATCGCATGTTCAAACTCCGAGAAAGATAGCATGTTGTCGTTGTCCAGATCTGACTCATTCAGGACCTGGCCAGGGGTGTAGAAAAAGCCAGATAGCAGCGAGGAGCCCGGTATGAGAAAATGACACGGGGTCGCAGGGAGAGGGGAGAACGTCTCATGCCAAGTGTTACTATAGGCCAGGCTCTCAGCTAGGTGCTTCACTAGCATGTGAGTCCCCCAACCTCCGTGGGGGGGGAGGCAGTAAGGCAGATGTTCTCCCCACCCCCCTTGCCACTCCCCACCCCAGACAAAGACATGGAGATGCAGAGATAAGGTCATGTGCACTGTGGTCTGGAGCCTCATGGGCTGGTCTCATCATGGGAAGAGTGTCCTTCATGCCTCCAGCTAGGCAGTGAAAATGGGTGTGGAGGTGAAAGCAGTGACACCCCACGCACACCTGTATCCAATCACAGGCAGAGGCTCGTACTGCAAGGTGCCCGGTCAGGTCAAGGAGGCAGCGATGACCTCCCACAGTTTCATCTTTGCTTCTAGTGTCAATCCAGACCTCAAGCACTTGAAGGTTCCCATGGTCTTAGGACAAACAGACTCATGAGGCTGCCTTCATGTCCTGTCACACTTTGGACTGTCACTCTAGGACATCTGCAATAACATGGGAAAGGGGACGTGGGGATGTGTCCCTCTGAGGCTAAGCCGTTGTCGGGCCACCTGCCTGCAGTGACCGCCATGTGGGTGGGAGGGGCCCTTGGCGTAGATGGCTTGGACACCTGCTCTTGGGGACGCTGGAAGGATGGACCTTGGAGGAAAGAGAGAAACTTGGGGGATAGTTGCCTCCAGCCATGTGCCCATCCGTCAGGGCACCCCACCCTGCCTGCCACCCGGGGGCTTTGGAGGATGTCCCGGCCCGACCCAGCCCGTGTGGTTCCAGGCACACACGTGGCTCGTGAGGTCAGCCAGCAGGTCCTCGGACACGTCGTCGCTGTTGAGCAGTCGGAAGACAATCCTCTGCAGGTCCTCCTCGTCGATGAAGCCATTCTCATTAAAGTCTGTGAAGGGGAGGCCAAGTGTGAGAGGAAGAGGGGGCTTCCTCAGCCTCCCTCAGGCCAGGGAACCATGGCCCCACAGAACCCACCGCCCACCTGGTTTCAGTCACTGAATCTTCACAACTGACCTTTTATGAGTCTCACTTTGCCAAAAGGACACTGAGGCTCGGAGGTGTGAGATGTCGGCCCACACTGCCAGTAAGCGCAAGGTGGGACTCGGACCCAGCTAGGCTGGTCCCCAAACCCGCGTCACCCACCGTGCTAGGGAAATCCCCACCTCAGACCACATAAGCCACTAGGCAGTTTGGTGGCCGGAAGCGGGGGTTACGGATGAGCAGACGGACGCCTGGACCTGCGCACGAATCCCTGCTCCTGGCCTTGCGCAGGGTGACCTGAGCACCTCCCCCACTCACACCGAGGACAGTGCCCAGTGTCCACTCCAGCGAGCGCCCTGACCCTTGTCAGATCTTGAAGAGTCCTCCTTTTTGAGTTAAAAAATGTGGTCATTCCTATGAAACTACTAGAATACCGTATGTCAACAACAAAATATGGGCATTACACAAGCCCCCTGCACAGTGGACCTCTTTCCCCGACGCCGGGTGTGTTTAACCCAGTTCCCTACAGAGGAGCCTTGGAAGGGGTGTCCTTGGGCCTTTCAGTGTCTGCGGCAAGCCATCTCTACTGGCCTGGAGTGCTTCTACCCCCAGCCTTTGCAGAAGGCAGCCCCCTGCCCGGAGTGCCCTCCTCTTTTTCCTCCAAGACCTGGATGCTCTGACTTCACAGTGTGCCTACTCTCCTCTGCCTCCTGTGAAGTCTCCCGACACCCTCAGGCCCAGGCTGGTTCCCTCCTCGCGCTCCTGCAGCTTCTAACATGGGGCCCGTCCTCCTGGCATGAGCCTTGCTCTCGACGGCACCAGGGGCCCAGGGCTGCCTTGTTTCCCTGTAACTGCATCTGCTTCTTGCCACCACCTCATCATTCGCCCTCGGCAGACAGTTGGGTGCCTGCTGGGTGCCCTTCCCTGAGCCAGACCTCAGGGCACAGATAGACCAGACTGGTACCAGTCTGCATGGAGCTCCCAGTCTGGAGGTGCAGGGGGAGACTGCTGGGCACCTGAGTAGCATGGCTCCAGGGAGAAAGGAACAGGCCTCCCACGGGTTCCAAGGGTTTCCCGATGGGTAAGTTCATGTCTGATTGGGGTTGGGGGTGTGAATGAGGAAGACTTCTTGGAGGAAGAGGCGTCAGAGAAGGATTAAAGGGTTTGGGCTTCCGGAGATGGAAACCGGAGGAGGTGCCAGGGTCACTAGGGATAGTGGCGGAGAAGGAACAGCACGAGAGTGATCAGTCTGGGTTGTGGGGAACAGTGGCTTGGAGCTCTGGGAGAGTGAGACCAAGGTTAAGTGTGGAAGGCGGGCTGAACTATATAGAGCCATGGATGCTGAGGGAGGCTCTCTGGGAGAATGCCCCTGCTGCCTCTGGGAACCTCAGCATGGCCCCTACCTCTTCTAGAACCCCCAGCATGGCCCCTGCCTCTTCTAGAACCCCCAGCGCAGCCCCCACACTGCTCATCAGCCATGATGAGTAAGTAAGAGCAGTAAGCTTAGGCAGGTACAACACCCCCACAACAAACAGATGTGCCCGGCAATGATCTAAGTGCTTTCTCTTCTACTGCATTTAGTCCTCATAACACAGACGAGGACAGTGAGGTGCACCGAGATTGAATAACCATACCCACTTTCTCAGTCTCAGTTCAGCCTCTTGCCTTTAAATATCTGTGTCCAACCTGGGCTTCTTCTGACCTCCAGGAGCGTGTCCATCCACAGGCCTTTTTGTCCTCTCCACTTGGAGGTCTGATAGGTCCCTCAAGTTCAAGAGCTTGAAACCCAAACTCTTGCTGTGCCCCCCTCCTCCCTGGCCCCAAACCTGTTGCACTCAGCTGTCCCCTTCTTAGCAAATGGGTAATGGCCAATAAGCTTGGAATCATCCTTGACCATGTCCTTGCCTTGCTCCCCATGACTAAGATGTCAGCAGACCCTCCCAGCTCCCCCATGGAGAGACAGTGGACACAGCCTGATGACCTCCCCATGATCCTGCCTCGGGGCCTTTGCACTGTGCTTCCCCTCCCTGGAACACCCTCCCAGAGATCCGTAAGGTCTTCATTTAAATGCCAGGTTCTTACCAGAACATGCTAAAATTGCACTTTCTATCCCATTCCCTGCTTTATTTTTCTCCTAGCGCCCCATACTACCTGACATACTGTATGTTTTACCCGTTAGCTCCTTTATTTCTCTCCACTAGAAGGTAAATTCCTCAAGGGCAGAAAGTTTAGTGTTTGGGGTCATTATTACATCCCCAGCTCCTAGAACAGTGCCTGCAACAGAGTAAGCGCGCACTGAATATTTGTTGAGTCAGTGAACACGTGAACTATCCAAAGTCACACATTGATAAATGATGGAGACAGTGGTAAACCCAGGTAGTCCAGCTCTGTGGGCAGTCTGTGCTCTGAATCGCTCATAACTGCTCATATCATAATGAAGCAGCCAATTTTCAGCTGGGTTTATGACCATCTAAAATGAACACTACACTATATTTTCCAACCTCTCTTGCTGCTCGATGTGACCCCATATTTGAGATCTCGCCAGTGAGATATAAGAGAAAGAGGCACCAGCAAACTTCTGGGAATGTCTTTAAAGAGAAGGCTATACCTTCTTCGTGACCTTGAGGCCACCTTGGGAATGGAGGATAAGGGGACACCAAGGAGAAACCTACATCCCAGCCACTGTAGAACCACCAAGGACAACTGCTTCTGGGATTCTACACGTTAGAGAAATAACACGTCGCTGCTGGAGATCTTGGAAGCCATCTTGTGTAAACCCCTGAGGGTCCCCTGCCATTTGCAACCAAATTTAACCCAAACTAATGCACGATCTGAGCCTCTGTTTCCTCATCCATAAAATAGATAGCAGCGCCTCCAGAGTGTTGGTGTGAAAATTAAATAAGAAAATGCATGGAAGTCGTCTGGCACAGAGCTTGGAACATAGAAAATGCTCGCTACAGAAGACGTTCATTAGGTAGAGTAGAAGCTCAATTCTGTGTCACTTGAGGATATTAAATACTGAAAATGCCAACCCTGGAAACTGTGTAATCTCTCGCTTTAAAGAATGGAATCCAGAGCTATGTCGGCCCTGGAATGGAGGAGCAGGTGTGCTGAGGTCACTGAATCCTACAGGGGTAGAGCCCAGAACTTTGCCTCTGTTCCCCCCGATAGGATATGGAGGCAGGAATTCTAACTCAGCACCCCAGTCCTTAAGCAGGTGGCTCTCCCCTGACCAACTGTTTATTAGCCCCAGGACCTGGAGGCTAAGGCCTGAGACATTCCTCCAAGACTCTCCTGCACAGCTTTGCTATCTCACATTGTGGGTGAGGGCTGGGAGCAGGTGGAGGGGCGGAGGGACCAGCACCGGGACTAGAGGGAGGGGGCAGCCGCAGTGACACTGCACTGCTGGTAAGAAGCTCCGCAGCCTCTCCCCGAGACCCCGCAGTGTCCCCAGGCGTCCTGCTGGCCCAGCTCCCGTATGCGGAGACTGCAGCAAAGTGACATGGCTTTGGTCCCAGGCCATCTGAAGACAGAATAATTTGCTGGAGTAGAATGTAGTCCTGGACAGTTCCCCTCCTTGGGGGGTGCAAGGGCACAGCCGACTGGGAAAGGAGTGGGGGCTGGGCGCTCTGGGCGACTGGCCAGCCCCGGCAGCCTCAGCCGTCTCAGACCTGCAGTCTTGGGGCCGTTCTGAGAATGGGGGAGGGCTTACCTCTTGCTTTTTCCCCAACAACAGGAAGGTTAGAGAAAGCTTGGAGAATCGGGGAGAACACTCTTGCCATCATCATCCTAACCTCCCTGTCATGTGACTCCTTGCAATTTACAAAGTCGTTTTACAGAAATCAGCCCATGTTGGCTGAGTGACAAAAGGCACGCTTCTCACCATCATTTCTAGGAGAACGGAGCCTGCCTCTCCCAGCCCTCAGTCTCGGGTCGGGTCTTGGGGTGGTGTGGCAAGCTCTCCCCGGGGGCGCTCTGGCCCCTGCCAGAAGGTCATTCACATCTGGTGGCAGTCGGGCTGATGGGAGCAGGAAGGCAGGGCCTGGGGTCGGTCTCTGACAGGTGCAAGTCCCTCCAGAGAGGGGTGGGGGATGAATCCGTTGGAGGCCAGGAACATCCAGAAACTGGAACCTAGCAGGTAGGTACATGCCCAGTGCTGGATTCTTGACAGATAACCACCCCCTCCTGCCTCGCCTTCCTACCAACAACAGTGCAATTCCTGTCCAGGGTGACACCGTGTTCAACTTAAAACACCCAGCTTTCCGGGCGCCTGGGTGGCTCAGTGGGTTAAGCCGCTGCCTTTGGCTCAGGTCATGATCTCGGGGTCCTGGAATCGAGTCCCGCACCGGGCTCTCTGCTCAGCAGGGAGCCTGTTTCCTCCTCTCTCTCTCTCTGCCTGCCTCTCTGCCTACTTGTGATCTCTCTCTGTCAAATAAATAAATAAAATCTTTAAAAAAAAAAAAAAACGAAAACACCCAGCTTTCCAGTCTCCCTTGCAGCTATCTGTGGCTACGTGCCATAGTTCTGGACAAAGCAGTCCAAAGCTGCTGAGTGGGGCATCCAAGGAAGCTTGTTAAGATGAAGTTGAAGAGTCAACTTCATCGGTGCCTTCAAACGTTCACTTGGTTCCTATCCCTCCTCCCATCCTTTTTTCCTACTGCCTGGAATGAAGGTGAGAAGCCTATAGGCACAGAGACCGTCTTGTGATGGTAAAAACCACAGTCCCATACTACAGGTGGCAGATTAGGGGGCTTGAAGGAGGCAGACTGTTGCCTACTCCTTTCTGGCTCTGCAGAGCCTAATTCCAGGCTTTTTTTCTCTCTTTTTTAAAAACATGGGCACTTCCATATGACTGAATGGAAGCCGAACCGGCACAGTAGCTCCGAAACTCCGCTGCACTCGAGAATTCCCCGGGGAGCTTGAAAAAGCCCACCAGCCGGGGGCCCACCCAGCACCCCTACATCAGACCTGCACAGTGGGGGCCCAAGCAGCCGTGTGTCTTGGGTCCCCAGATGACTGTAGTGTGCAGTCCCGTTTGAGGACCGGTGAGTTAGAGCAATGTCTCCCAAATGTTAGGATGTGGAGGACCCAGGTGGGGGTCTTGTGTGCAGGGGGCCTGTGTGCGGGGGGCTGGAGATTCCTCATTCCTGGCAATGTTGCTGCTGGTGCATGGGCCATGCGCGGAGGACCAAGGAATTAGAGCATCGAGTTAAGTCTCTGGACTTTGCCAAAGAAGAAGCACCAGGGCCATCGCCATTTTCTTTTCCTTTCTCTTCCTCCTTCTGCCCTCACGTCTACCATTACCACCTCAATGTACTGAGCAGCTCCCACGCGCCAAGCGCCGCGCTCAGAGAGTCACGTATCCCGTCCCTAATCCTGCTGACAGCTCTGTGAGGCAACAAATCTTCTGAACCCAAAGAGAATTCAGATTTGTCTGGGTGTATCTGAGGAAGCCTTGGAGTTTATGAGTCCCCGGGCGTCTATTTGCACAGCTGATTTGCATGAAGGCTTTGTGCTTTATGTTTAGGGGCTGGAGCTCAAGGAGGAAGGAAATCTGTCAAGGGGGCCTGCAGAGAGGGGCTGGAGGAGGACACAAGGACAGCGTGGGGGACAGGGGGTATCTGGTCCCTTACCGGACCTCAGGCGCTCAGTCTGACCTCTTGGGAGTGAGGACATTCTTCTCACATCTCAGCCGAACACAGTTTGGCTACTGTGCCTTGAAGCCTGAAGAGAACCTGCTGTTCTTGTAGCTTCCCTGAAGGTTGGGGTGTTTTTGTTTGTTTAGCTCGGGAAACCAGGGAAAGACAGCTGAGGCAGACATCTTTGGGAACATCTGCTCAGCCCACACTTTACCATCTCTGAGAAGTGTCCCCACCCCCAGCAGTGGGCCTCTGGAGCTGTGTCTGTTCCGTGACTCTGCAGCTTTTGGGCTGGTTGGACAGGCTGTTGACCCAACCAAGATCATGGGTTTGGCGGAGCCATCGGCCTCTCCTGAGAAAATGGGGGACCAGGGTGTTCCTCTTTGACCCATGGGCACAGAAGCAGGAAAGTCCGCAGGAAGAGCAAATGCAGAGAGAGAAGCGGAGAGGATAGACCTGGCAGCCATAGAGAGAAAAACAGACAGCAGCTGCCTCACTGCCTGACCACTTGTCCCCCGCATCCTTGCGAGGCTGCTTTGGTTTCCCCATGGTCCCATGTTACATTGCAATGGACAAACTTTAGAGCCCTCCTCCCCCCATATCTGCCCCTCTTGGTGCTTATGCATATATAATCTCCATGTCCCTTTTGTGTGGAAGGGAACTGTGACTTACATCTCACCAGGAGAATCTGACAACAGTGATGGGATGTTACTTCTGTGACTACAGTGTTATGAGACGCTCTTACCAGCATACGCACCCAAGAGACTCTCTCTCTGGCTGTCTTTGAAGAAGCAAGTGGCTGTGTCAGGGGAGGCCCATGTGGCAAGGAGCATATGTCAGCCTCTGGAAACTGAGGGCAGCCTCCAGCAGATAGCCAGCAGGAAGCCAGGGCTCTAAGCTCCACAGACACAAAGAAATGCACTTGTCAACAACCAGAGTGAGCTTGTAAGTGGATTTCTCCCCAGTTACAGGCAGCCCAGACAGAGCCCTGTGATATCTAGGAGAGGACACATATAAGCTATGCCAGACTCCTAGACCACGGAGACTGTGAGATTATAAACATGTTGTCTACATCCACTAGATTTGTGGTAATTTATTACGCAGCAATGGAAAATGAACATATTGCTGTTCTTCATCTGTTGCCTTTTACACAGATAAGTCCCTGTTACTGGCCAACTAAAGACTCTTGGCTAAGATGAGATCCCTGTTCCCGGGCCAGCACTCTGATTTGGGAAGAGCTGCCCATCCAGAAGGGTACTGACAGGAGACAGAAGTGGCTGGGGGCAAAATAGCAAGTGCTCTGCGGTACAAGTCCTAGACCTCCCTGGGGATCCCCAGAAGTACCTGGGGTAAGGAAAGAGGATGACTAGTGAACAGCTGAGGACCACGAAGCCAATTAAATTTGGGTATGTGATTTCATTTGTACTTAACTCTGCTTGAAGTTCATTTTAAATGTGTGTCTTGTATCAAATGTAGGACGTGTGGGGCCATTCCTTCTTCAAATATCTTTTCTTCCCCATTAATTCTTTCCCTCCCATTCTTCAGATTAGGTTATTTATACTGAACTATCTTCAGGTTTCTGACTCTTTCCTCTGTCATCTCAATTCTCCTGTTAAGCCCATCCAATGTATTTTTATTTTAGATATTTTATTTTTCACTTTCATATTTTCCATTTGATTATTTCTTATAGTTTCTGTTTCTCTGTGGAGAATTCCTACTGTTTCTTTCATTATGAATTTCTTTTACCTCACTGGCCAAGGGTTAGTAGCTGTTTTAAGAGCCTTGTCAGCTAATTCCAACATCTGGGTCATGTCAGAGTCAGGCTCCATTCTTGAGACCATATCAGTTTTATTTTTTAATTGTCTATTGAATAGTTTCAGATTGTAGATCAGACATTTCTGGTTTTCTAAAATTTTTGTATATTGAATAATTTTGGATTGTATCTTAGACGTTATAAATGATTTATTGTAAAAACTCTGGATTCTGTTATGTTCCTCCAAAGAGTGCTGATTTTTTTTTTTTTTTAAATTTTAATTCTATCAGGCAATTGACAGGACTTAAAGTGCAAACCCTGTCACAGAGGGAACTTGTTAAAATGCTGTGGCCACTCAAATCTCAGTTCTGTTATCTACGTGAGCTGCTTTGAGTTTTCCCTTGTATATATGGTTTAGAGATCTGGGCATAGTTCATACATAGATGTTGGGCTCCCTTCTCTGGTTTTCTTTCACGGTCTCCCCCTTCTTTTCACTTTTCAGGAGAAAATTGTCCCAAACTCTCTGATTCTTTAAGTCAGAAAGAGTTCAAGGTTTCTATCAGTCCTGTGTGATGTCCCTCACTGAAAGCCACCTTTAGGCTAAAAAAGTTTGTAATGTATGATTTCTTTCTTCTAAGTCTCAACTCTCTGCTTCTGGTACCATTAGTGCCATCAGACTGTTGATAAATAAATATCATGTATATAAACCACATATGGTATATGTGATTTTATTTATTTATTGGAGAGAGACAGAATGAACCAAGTAGGGGCAGAGGAAGAGGGAGAAGCAGACTCCCCACTGAGCAGGGAGCCCAACTCAGAACTCAATCCCAGGACCCTGGGATCATGATCAAAGCCAAAGGAAGAAACTTAACTGACAGAGCCACCCAGGGCCCCAAATATACATATATATTTGAGTTTGTAGTTGCTCTCTGTGGAAATGACAGTATGATAGACACTCAGCTATTACTGGATACTAAGCTTGAGGACATAGGGCTAACAAAAATACCATTAAGTCCTTTTTACAGATGAGAAAACTGAAACCTCAGAGGTGCATCAGGCTTAAAACTCCCCCACTCCATTTTATCCCAGTCCATTTGGGCAAAGCAAGAATAAGATGGTGTCCACTGTGTGGGGACAGGGAGGATCTGGCTGGAAGGGAGAGCATATGAAATGCCAAACTATGCAAGCCTGAATGTACAAGTCCTTTGGGGCCAAAGAGTTGTCACAATGAGCTTAAAGCCTTGTACATGGTCTGTTTGAAGGATTTCCAAGATTTCTTTGTTTCTTTTCTTTTAATTTCTTTTGAGAACTCCAGGCATCTCAGCTAAGGGGACATGAGCCCCCTGAAGAGCAGAACTTTTGCAGTATCTTATGACTACCCCAGGCAAAACTAGAGACCAAAAACTGTCATAGACCTCAGATATGATCTCTCTCAAAAACCTCATTTTAAAGATGATGAAACTGAGGCCCAGAGTGATTAAATGATTTGTCCAAGATTTCTCAGCCGTTTTGTGGCTGAGCTAGTGCTGGTGTTCAAATTTCACAATTTCTGCAAAACGAGCATGGCTCCTTCATACCCATATGTAGTCTTCCATCTCTCTCTCTCTTTTGCCTATCTACACTGTTACCACAAAATACAATACCCGTGGTTTCCATTTGCCTCTGACGGCGTGGAGGGGAAGCCATCTATCTACTGAAGTAGTAGTTCACTACCATTTTTTTTTTTTTAAATCTACAGAACTCAAGAAACATGCTAATACCCAATGGACATCATCCCATCGGTGAATTAATGTTGATGGATTCCAGATTGGTATTTACTCTACGGCACTGACCCCCACCCATCAGCACCACTTAGTCACCCACCATAGATGCGAAAGGCATACTCGATCTTCAGGCTGGGACAGGCCTGCTCACTGAACACAGATGCCATGCCCAGCACATCCTCAAAGGAGAACATATCGTTGTGGGAGAACACTTTGCAGATTCGGTCTCTGAAAGGGTTGACCTGTGAAAGAGGAGGAGGAGGGAGTGGGGAGACCTTTCAATGTCAGGTTCATTCCTCCCTGGCCCTCCCCTGTCTATCAGAAACATAGTGAATTCCTCTCTAGGACCCTCTTCTGCTTTCAGTATGCTAATTCATTCCCACCTACTTCTTTCTCCCAATTGCTCAGAGGCCTAGCCCTGCCTGTTCTAAACTCTTCCTTGCCTGTTGGCAGGCCTTATCAGGTCCCAGCTTTGCTGTAGTATCCTAGAATGACCCCCATGCCTCCCCTCAAGCAACTCAAATTCTTTTTCTTAGATGCACCTCAGCTAAGAAAACTATTTGATCCCGTGAGTTCACAGAGCAGATCTGAATGACCAATCTGCCCAATTTTTAATTAGTTGAAACAAACTCTGGTTGATTTTTCTGGTCCCCCTTTCACTGACTTTCACTGACAGGGTAACTTTTCAAATCTCCAAGCTTCATGCAAAATGATTGGTTCCTCTGCTTCAAGCACCCGAGGGGCCCATTACCTCCCTAAAGGGTATTTGAGCCCCAGCAGTCCCTCCCACCCCCCACTTCCTCTAGGGGCCTATATCTTTGTCTAACACTCCTTAGGGTTTTCCCAGCAACAGCCAATGCTTAGCCCTCTGGTTCTGATCTCTCCTTTTACGGCACATGAAAATTTCTCATTTCTTTTGAACTAAGCTACATATTAACATCTGTGGTTTAGTTTTATTTGGTGCTCCTATTGTATTTGAGGTGGGAGAGAGAACATTCTGTGTCACCTCAGGTGGCCATGTAGCTCTCAAGCTTTAGTGAGCAAACAAGGTACCTAAGGTCCTTATTAAGAACATAAAGTGCAAGCCCCCACCCTCAGAGATTCCGTTTTAGAAGGTCTGCGGTGTAGCCCAGCTTCATGACTGAATTGTGTCTTCCCCCAGATTTGTATGTTGAAGTCTTAACCCCTAGTACCTCAGAATGCCACCTCGTTTGGAAACAGGGTCTTGTAGATACAATAGGTTAAGATGAGGGCCTAGAGGTAGGGTGGGCCCCTAATCAAGTATGACTTCTGTCCTTATTGAAAGGGGAATTTGGGACACAGAGACACGCAGTGCAGGAGAACACTCTGTGCAGATGAAGGAAGACATCGGTGTGAGGCACCTACAAGCTGAGCAAGGACTGCTGGCATGCCTCCGGAAGTTAGGAGAGAGGCATGGAGTCAATCCTTCCTCACAGCCCTCTGAGGAAACCAACCCTGCAGACACCTTGATCTCAGCTTGCAAGGCTCTAGAACTTGCAAGGGTCTAGAACTGTTCAAGGCTCTAGAAAAGAACAATCAAGTTCTGTTGTTTAAGCCCCATAACTGTGGTACTTTGTCCTGTCAGCCTTAGTGAACTAATACCCCTAAGAATCGACATTATAAATAAGGTCCCTAGGTGACAGGGTTAGTGTCCCAGGAGTGGCCAGGGGCTGGGAGAATCCGGGCCACCTTGCTAGAACCTCCAAACAAGCTCTCACAGTGTCTGTCCCTCCACGCTCTCACCCCCGCCCCCCCCCGCCCCCCACCCCGGAAAGCTTACTGTGAGGGCCTCAAACGAGTGCTGATAAGGGCCATCTACCCCACCAAGTGTCCCACGTCACGTGGGTCTAGCTAAGTGGCTTCACAAATTACTTGACCAAATTTTAACTCAATTAACTCTCGCAAATGGCGGCTTAACAAGATTCCTGCAAAGAAACTACAATTGAAGATAATGCTTATAATGCAAGTGCCGGGGGTTGACCCGGAAATGTCAGGGCCAGAACTTCGGCCGCTTAAAATACAAGTTCTTTTCTCTTGGGTAGTAGAAACGGTGAGAATCTTGTCAGACATAACTGAAGTCCCGGCTTCAGTTCTCATTTCCTGTGGTGAGATCAGCGACCAGCGAGCAGTGAGCCTAAGCGTATATCCAACCAGGGAATGGGATAGCAATCTTCCCTCCTCTGGGGGCCCAGCTCCACGCTTGGCTTTGCTGGGAGTAGTGGGGAGAAGGGATGGTTGCTAGGAAGCCAGTGCACTCTCTCTTAGGCCCATGTCACATGACTCTGTTATCTACACACACACACACACACACACACACACACACAGCCCTTGTCTTCCAGAGGCTGGGAAGAAGGCAGTTGGTGTGGAAGCCTTTGGTAGCAAGAACAGTGCACAGAACACAATGTAGTGACCACAGATCCTGTCGGAAAATGTGGGGGAAATATTGCTGAAGGTGTAGAGAAATAAGCGACGAAAAAGTCCACACCGTGGAAAGGTAGCTACACAGTTGAAGGAAAGTACCGACGTTTCTCACATGGTTTTCCTAGATTCTGTTTCGATCATAAAATACATGAAGAATTTCTGTGAGAGACTAATGGAAAACGGCAATATTGACTGAACAGTACATTACTTCTTTAAGGAAACCACCAGTTATGGGAGAAACTGGGAGTGATCGCTGAGGGAGTGACTGCTCCATGATGAAAAGGATTCTGGGTAAGGATGCAGGGATGGCCACGCCTATGAAACCGATGCCCCACAAAACTTCCCATAGGCCACCGGTCGAAAGGTTTAAGTCCAGAAGTACACAGAGTAGTACAGGATGCACTGGTATGGGTAGTTAATTAAAAAAAAAAAAAGAATTTAAAGCACAGTAAAACATAGACAATGATTTGTAATCAGAAGGGAAGTGACTTTGAACATCTTTTGAACACATAGAGGCTTGCTGGTTATCTCTTGACAGAGCACTTAAAAGAGCCATCAAACTTTAAGAGGAATTATATATGTTTCTTGTACCAAAAGTTAAACGTTCCAAATTTGCTGAGCATTTTATGATGACAAGTGACTGTTGGCAGATATCCACTGAAAAATGAACTCAGATTCTTCTGACTCTTCGAGGTAGAGGTGAATCATTTCAGCAATGAGAGAGAAAAGCGCTTGCTTTTCCAAAGAACTGCTTTGGAAACATCAGATTGTTGTTGCTGGAAACGTGTGGCATCACCTACAATCGTGCTTTCTATCTGCGTACTTGAAAATATTAGAAACAGATTTTTCTAATCTGTTTGAAAATCATCCAAATGGAGAGCATCAGAGGATGCTGAGTCCATTTGTTAAAAATACAAAAATGCAGTGTTTTTCCAATTAGCTCGTAAGAGCCACTGACTGACATAAGGGAAGATGGACATCTTCGAGCTTCATTTCAATAAAAAGCCTTTAATTGGTGGATGGGATTGAAAACGAGGGCCATAATTTAATACACGCAGCCAAAGATACATTTCTTCTCTTTGGACCAGCTAGGACAGCCACTAAAAATAGACTCAACTAGAACCAGACCCCTGAATGGCTTGATCTCAAAGTGTTAAAGTAAGATTTTAAAAAAATAATGAAGTACATCGAGCCAGATGTACTGCTGCTTTCCCTTACTCTAATCTTATTAGTTACAAACCAACAATACAATGGTGAGATGAGAAAATTTTGTTCTATAAATGAAAGGGAAATCTATTTTTAAGGTATTTATGTGTATTCAGTTTATATAATATTTAGCTTTAAAATGTTTTATTTTGCATGTCCATATCGTAACATACTGGTATTGTAGTAAAAGGACAGCTTGAATATACACATATTATGTGTACATGCTCCCCATTTTTTTAATTGCTGGGGAGGCATGATCAAAGATAATGATCTCTGGTCTAGACTGACCCCTTCATAAATCAGAGATGTGGAAAAGGGGTCTCGGAGTGGGGAGTAAGAGGAGTGACTTGCCCAAGGTCACTCAGCCTAGGACCCAGGTCTCCTGAGTCTGTCCAGCACTGTTTCTGCTATGGTCCCTTGTGGCAGATAAACATAAAAGAAAAGGAAGCAGAACATGTGACCATTAAAATGTCTTAAAAGTCTCACTTAAACTGAAAAAAAAATTTTTTTTTTGACAAAAAGTGCTAAAATGGAGGCTAGCTTGAAGTCAAAACTGTGGCCCCTGCCTGTGGGAACTCCACGTCCAGCCTTCTTGTGGGTAGTGGCCGTCCTGAGTGGGAGCAGCCCTGGAGGAGAAAAGGCGAGCAAACACTGCGGGAGGGAGAAGCCCCGAGGAGAAAGGGGGGGCAGCAGGAAGCCCACAGGCTTGCGAATGGTGGAGGGGCTGGAGTGAGGAGTGGGGGACGCTATTTCTGAGAAGATAGCAGGGCAGGTCCGGGGTCACCAGAGCTGTTTCTGGGCCTTGGAGGCCAAGAGGCAGTTGGTATGGTTCTCTGCGAGGCCTAGTGGGCACGTGCCAGGAGGATGTCCCTGACCTGTCTCCATTCCAACAATGGCAGCCTCTCCCTCTACCAGGTTCACTGCTTTATCCCTTCCTGGAGGGAGATCCCAGGGCACAGACTTCCCCTGTGACGAGGTGTCCTTAGCACACACAGCAGCTCTGTGCAAACGGACGCTGCCAGGGCCTGCGAGGAGAGTTTCGAAGGGTCCAGAAGAGGCTGCTTCTGTTCCTCTCCCTGCTCTCCACCCTGAGCTAAGTGGCAGCTTCGCTGGTGTCCCTGGGTCCCTGGGTCCAGCCACCTGCACGCAGAACAGCTGGGGAGAGGCAGGAGAGGGAGCGAGGCTCGTGAGTGATCCCAGTTCCAGTTTACTGTGTTCCAGATTTCTGTTGCTATTGCTTTAACAATCTGAAATCTGAACCACTAAATTTTGGGTCCTATCCAGACAGTGATAGCCTGCATTAAATTTCACACTCATTTAGAAGCCCTTCAGTCCTCCACAGGAGGAAGAAAATGACAACTGACGAAGCAAGGCTTCCATTTCAAGAATCACACCACACCCCAGTGTGAAAGCTTTCTGAACAAGGGAGTATAAACATGTCAGTATAGAAATTTATACAGGTAACTCAGTAGTGCAATTTCCATCTATGTCTGACAAAACTAAAGAAGATGAAAATAAACCCCAAATGCTGAGGATTTTTTTTTTTTTGAAACAGAAACTACAGTCTGTTGACAATAAAAAGATCATAGTCCCTGCCAAAAAACTAACATTTTTTTTAAAGATCCTCTCAAAGTTATTGAACAAGAGATTTGATTTGAAGATGAAAGTCAGGGGGAAAATATTTGGACTTAGCTTAAAAATATCTCCTCACCATTTCTCCAACTAGCACATGGTCCAAAGGAGCTTTTTACGGTTGCTGGAAAAAATTCACACGGAAATACACTAGTGACTCCACAGTGACGTCATCGAAGGAGTTTGATTTTTTAAGATCTTGTTTGTTAAAAAGGATCAAACAGCATTATTGCACTTAAAAGTTCTCATTGCTGATTAAATGTCGTAATTTTTAGTGTTTGTTGTTTTTGAATTATGCTTCATTTGTCCATTTTGTCTGCTACCAACTCTCGCCAAAAGGATACGATTAATGTTTGTATTTTTAAAATTTTAAACAGATGTAAAGCATTCGCCAAGGAAAGGAGTAGATGGAGGTGTCAGCTGGAAGGGGTACATAAGAAGCCAGTCCTTTCTGGGTCTTGAGTGAGAGCCTGAGGTCATCGACACAGACTCTCACTATGCAAAGTGCTGCCCGAAAGACTTCACATAGTCTGGCAAGATTGGGTGAGCAGATCCTGGGAGAATACTGTAACAAATCATTTGTGTTTTAGTGCCTTTATAAACTTCCCCCAGATATACCATATTTATGGATTGGGAGGCTCAGTGTAATTAAGATGTTGTTTCTTTCCAAATTGAACTGCAGAGTTAATACAATTCTAGTTAAAGTCTTCCAGCTAGATGTTTTTGCTGAAATTAACAAGATGATTCTAAATTTCATATGGAAATTGGAAACACAAAGGGCCAAGAACAGTCGAAAACAATTCTAAAGAAGAGGAACAAGGCAGAAGAACTTATACTAATAGGTATCAAGATCTTGCCATAGTTTTAGTAATGGATACCAGTGCAAGGAGAGAGTTCAATGGCCATAATAAAAATTCTGGAAATAGATCCACACATGTATGACTACTTGATTTATAACAAATATCACACTGCAACAGAGTGAGGGAAAGGGAGGTCTTTTCTTTTCTTTTTTTTTTTTTTAGATTTTTATTTATTTATTTGAGAGAGAGACAGTGAGAGAGAGCATGAGCGAGGAGAAGGTCAGAGAGCGAAGCAGACTCCCCATGGAGCTGGGAGCCTGATGTGGGACTCGATCCCGGGACTCCGGGATCATGACCTGAGCCGAAGGCAGTCGTCCAACCAACTGAGCCACCCAGGCATCCCGGGAGGTCTTTTCCATAAGTGGTGTTAGGTTGATCCCTACTTCATGCCATGCATAAAAATCAATTCTGGATTGATCATAGATGGAACGTGGAAAACCCATAGTAAAACTTGCTGAAGAAAACATAGGAGAACATCTTCATGATCTTGAGGCCAAAATTCTTTAACAGTATACAAAAAGCATGGATCATTAAGGGGAAAGAATCCATAAACTGGAGTATATTAAAATTAAGAATTCATGTTGTTCAACAGACATCATTAAGAAAGTGAAAAGGCAAACCACGGTAGTCAAGGTGTACTTCAACAGGTGAAGGGATAAACAAAGTCCGGAGTGTATCTATAAACTGGAATACCTTTCATCAATAAGCAGGAACAAGGTATTGGTTCATGCAACAGTGTAATTTTTGGATGTGTTTTGCTAAGTAAAAGAAGTCAGATCCAAAAGGCTCCGTATTATAGGAGCCTATTTGTATGACATTCCAGAAAATGCAAAAGCATAGGGATCGAGAACAGGTGGTTGTCAGTGGTTGGGGGAGGGGAAGAAAAGAAAAGAAAAAACTATAAAGGAGACTCACAAAGAAATTTCTAGGGCGATGGAACTGTTCTGTATGGAGGTGCTGTGGTGGTGAGGCCACACTTTCGCACATTTGTTTAAACCCATAGAACCATACCCCACAGAGAGTGAAGTTTACAGAATGCAAATAAAAAATTTAAAAAGTTTTTAAAAAGATTTTATTTATTTATTTGACAGACAGAGATTATAAGTAGGCAGAGAACAGACAGAGAGAGATGAGTAGAAGCAGGCTCCCCACTGAACAGAGAGCCTGATGCAGGGCTCAATCCCAGGACCCTGAGACCATGACCCAAGCTGGCAGAGGCTTTAACCCACCAAGCCACCCAGGCACCCCCAAAATTTAAAAAGTTTTAAAGGCCAAGGATGCTAGTAAACCTGGGGACCATGACAAATAAAAGTAACTGTATTTCAAATATATGACAAAACCTCACTGGAAGGAATTAGGAAAGAAGAGATGAGCAAATAACTTGGGGGAAATGGTGGTTTGACTAAAGACAAAAAGAGCCATTAACCAACACTGTGCCCTACCTAGCAAAATTGTTTCTTACAGGCATGTGTGTGGGTTAGCAATTCTGAAACTACATGGATCCTGGAGTTGAACAAATAGATCAATAAATAAACAAATAACAGAATATAGGAATCAAGTTTCTCATGGTCACAAGAAGTTACAAGTAAGCAAGAAGGGAAGTCTAGATGTAATATATAAAAAAAGAAATACTGTGTGTAGTATATATGAGTCATTCTACATTTATATATTTTCTAGCTCTATCTACTAAGTAGCTTTACAGTGGAGAAATCCAGAAACACAACCTTAATTAAGTGATCAAGGTTAACATCACTAGTTATAGGTCATGTCAGTATCATGTATTCCCTGATACGATACAATGAGAAGGGCACTTCACCCCTGTGGAATTTGTTGCACAAATCCATAACCCAAGTCTAATCAAGAGAACACATCTGATAGACCCAAACTGAGGGAGGTTTTACAAAAATACCTGGCCAGCAGTCTCCAAAAAATCATGAAGGACAAGACTGAGAAACTGTCACAGATTAGAGGGGACTAAAGGTAACATGGGAGCCTGGAGTGGCTACTGGAAGACATAAAGGACATAAATGAGAAAACTGGTGAAATCCAAATGAAGTTTCTCATTTCATTTATAGTGTCCCAGCAACTTTAATTTACTACCAGTTTTGATAAATGCACCATTGTTATGTAATAAAGATTTACAGTGCTTGTCTTGAAAAATCTTAAAAGGAAAACTTGAAAGGGTTGAGCTCATTGCAATTAACAGCATTGCATGCAAGAACAAAACTCAGTAACATTTAAATGAATACAACAAAAATAAGCAACCTAACAATATAAAATTTACAATATTCAGCATCCAATTAAAAGGTAGCAGTCCTACAAAAAAGTAGGAAAATAAGACCCACAACCTGTAGAAAAAACAACTAATAAAAACAGATCCAGAAATGATACTGATAGAATAAGCAGGCACAAACATTAAGGTGATAATGAATATGCTAACACGTTCTAGAAGGTAGAGGAAGGCATGATGAGGAAAACTGTATACCCGTCAGAGCTCAACAAAGCTCAACAAAGCTCAACAAAACCCAAGCAAAAGAAACTTGAAGAAAACCACACCATGGCACAGCATAATCAGATCGATAAAAACCAGTAATAAAGGGGAAAATATTTTTTGGTGTGGGTGGGGTGGAACACATACATATAGAGGAACAGAGATAAAAATGGAACTAAGCAAGCCAAAAGATATGGAGCAATATCTTTAACTCTGAGAGAAAGAAAAAAAAAAAAAGCTCTCATCCTCTTATTCTATACCCAGCAAAAATATCCTTCAAACCCAAAGGCAAAAGACTTACTTTTTCAGACAAACAAAAGCTAAGAGAATTCATCTGCAGACCAAAGCTACAAAAAGGTTAAAGGGAGTCCTTCAGGAAGAAGGAAAATACCAGAAGGAAACTTGGATCTACACAAAGGAATGAAGAATGCCAGAAATGATAAATATGTGAGTAAATATAAAAGAAATTTTTCTCATTTTAAATCCTTCTCAATGAGACAAATCCATATAGATAGCTAGAAATTTCAATACCCTTCGGTCAACAATTGATAGAACAATAGACCAAAAAATTGTTAAGGAAATAGAAGACTATCAACAACTTGACTTACTTGATATTTTAGAGAGCTCACCACCGTACACAGTAGTATACATGTTTTTCTCAGGTGCACTTGGCACATTTACCAAGATAGATTGTATTTTAAGTTATAAAGAAAGTCCAATACATTTTAAAAGATTTAAATCATACAAAATATATTCTCTGACCACAACAAAGTTAAATTAGAAATTTGTAACAGGAAGGTATCTTGAAGACCCTCAAAGTCAAAAAAGTCACAAAAGAAATGAGAAAATAATTTGATCTAAATGGAAATAAAAACACAAGTTATCGAAATTTGTGATATTCAGTGCAAACATTGTGTACAAGGTAATTAACAGCATTAAGTGTTTATATTAGAAAATAAAGGACTGAAAAGTTTAAGTGGGAAAAAAAAGGCCCTTCACCCACGGATGGGAGTTGTTCACTAGAGGAAAAAGGTGTCAGCAATTCCAGGTCTATCAGATGGAGCCCGTTCTAACCCTGGGCTTCTAGGCTACTTAGCCCCAGGAAGAGGCCCCTGAGGACATGAAGGAATTTGTCACCAAGGGGCAGTGGTTGGAAGCCACAGGTGGGTGGAGCTTCCGGGCTGGGCTGAGAATGGATCAGCTGGATGGCCCTTCATGGAAGTTTTCTCTTCCTTTGAACCATTGCCCAGGAGGAATTCCTATGTCCAGGCCTGAACCCCTGCACCCTTCAGCACTAGAGTAATTGCCAGAAGGTGGCAGTGTTGAGTTGAAGTTGGTCAGTCAGAGCTCAAACCCAGCTTGGGTGAGCACCTACTGTGTGCAAGCTATTGGTTTGGGCTGTGACTATCTTGCCGGCACGTGGCCGGATGGATATCACCGCTCCATTTTATAGAGAGAAAACTAAAGTCCAGGAAAGGAGAATGCAAACTCCTAATTCAATGCTTCATCTGCACTGCTACTCTTGACTCCAAGAAAATTTTTCAAATTCACATTTCTGCATACACAAAGCAAGCAGGGTTTGAGGCATTACCCCGAGTTCCATGTCCCTGACACTTGGCAGTTGCTCAGAGAACAAACCAGTGGAACTGAAGGATATGAGTTTTCAGCTAGGGATGCAGGGCATAAAACTCATGAACCTGAGTAGCAAATGCATAAGGAGAGTTACTGTTCACCAGGCATGGAACAAGTCCCTAGACAACCCCCCCTCCCCAGTAATGGAGATGCCACCTCTGTCCTTTATGGGACTCAACCAAGGCACTTAAATAATTACCTTCGGGAACAGGTGGGGTAGAAACAGGTGTCTGAATCAAGATCGAAGCAAAGTCAAATGACAAGTGCTTGGAGGGGTAGTGTTGCATGAGGAAGGACAGACAGAGGGCCCAGGAAGAAAAACCAGCCAGGAGACAGAGACAGGGCAGGAGCCAAGGCAGGGATCGGGCAGGGAGCAAGATGTGGTCGGACTCCGGGGGGTACTCTGGGGAGGGGAGGAGGAACAAGGCCAGGCAGCACGGCTCCCCCTTCCTTCTTTCTCCACGTAGCCTCCAGCCCCTTCCCCGCTTTCCAGACTGCCCGGGCTCTGGCAGGATAGATGAGAATGTTCTGTGGGAGAGAACAGCAGTGGCGCTTAACCTGGACCCTCAAACCTCTCAAAGCCAGATTGGCCTGCATGATCTTCAGCAGGTGGAGAGAAGCCTGACATTTCCATTTAAGGGGAGTTGGGGACAGGGAGCGTGAGGGATGAAAAATTCACTTAGGTGAATGTGCTCCTCAGTTGGCCAGGCCAGTTGTTTATAAAAAAGGGACAGTGTCTGCGTTTTAGATGTTCAACCTTCCTGAAGTCTAAAAACAGAGAGGCCCGTATGGGAGCTGTCTCCTAGTGACAGATGGGTTGGCAGGGACGGGCTGAGGATGTGTCCTGCCGGCAGCTGCAGGCAGATCGCTAATGGAACAAATAGGGGAGAAAGGCAGTAAAAATGTTAAATATTATTAAACATCCATGGGACCACGTGGCTTGAACCTGGCTCAGACCCACCAGTCCAGTCTCTCCCCAGATTTCAGGCCTGCAGGTACCTGCAACGGCCCTGAGGAAACTTCCAGAAGAGCTTCCTGCTAGTGCAGAGGAGTTCAAGGGACTGCATTGTTTAGCGGGGTCGGTGGGGGGTGGTGGTGGTGGACGGCAGGGGTCTGGTCTTGTGTGCTGGGAGGTTCGAGATAGAGCATGGAAGGAGCGGAGGCTCTTGAGTCAGACGGACTCTAAAAAGCCGGTAGAATCATTGTGTTTGACATCTCCAAGATTCTGGTATCTGCAGCTTTTGTGGTTTACACAAGCTCGAGGCCAACTTGCCCAAGCAACAAAGGAAAAATAAGAAGAAACTGAAAAAAGGGGGGGGGACCCAAAAGACCAGTTGTCCCTCACTGGTTTACCAACACCTATTACAGGAGAGATGAACTCAGCTGGTGTATAAATTACTATCTATTCCCGGGGCTCCTGGGTGGCTCAGTGGGTTAAGCCTCTGCCTTCGGCTCAGGTCATGATCCCAGGGTCCTGGGATCGAGCCCCTCATCGGGCTCTCTGCTCAGCAGGGAGCCTGCTTCCCTCTCTCTCTCTGCATGGCTCTCCATCTACTTGTGATTTCTCTCTGTCAAATAAATAAAATCTTAAAAAAAAAATTACTGTCTATTCCCATTTGTACAGCCCATTTTATTTTAAAGATTTTATTTATTTATTTGGCAGACAAAGATCACAAGTAGGCAGAGAGGCAGGCAGAGAGAGAAGGGGAAGCAGGCTCCCTGCTGAGCAGAGAGCCCGATGTGGGGCTCGATCCCAGGACCCTGGGATCATGACCTGAGCCGAAGGCAGAGGCTTAACCCACTGAGCCACCCAGGCACCCCCGTACAGCCCATTTTTAACAGCTCAAGATCAACTCCAGAGTGCTTAATCACACAGCAGACCACGTTCAGTTTCCTGGGTAACAAGCGTAACAACAAAAACAAATTTGTGTGACCTCGGGCAGACCATGGGGTCCCTCTATCTCCCATCTGTAGAAGGGGCAAAATCGTAATTCTGCTCATGGGGATTTATGGGTATCGAATGAGATCATATTTGCAAAACACCTGCTACTGGCAGCCCCCCAATAAACCCTAGCTACCATTAGTATTATCCCCAACTTCTCCATCCCCTGCATCAGCATCGCCAGCAGTCCCAGAGCTGTCCCTTTTGAGCTCCCAGGCAAAGATGTCACCTGAGCTCACCTGTTTGCTAGGAGTGTACCTTGCCTGCTGATGGGGAGAGTGGAAATGTTCGTTCTGGCTCCAGGGGGGTGCCTGAGACCCAGCATATCCTCAGGGTCACTGCTGACTGTGGCCAGAGGCATCATCTCTGTGTGCAATCTCCAGGGCACTCAAGGGAGAACAGTCAGGGGAGAAGAGGGGTGTGAAGGGGGCTGACCCGTTGAGCGCCAATGGATGCATACCCTCATTTGAGGGTTGAGGCTAGAGGCTCACCAAGACACTGACACCCCCACTGGCTCTGTGTCTGAAGCCCACAGGGACCTTTCACCAAAATGCGTATCCGTTACCCCCATCATGGGCTTTGTGAGTCAGCTCCTGTAGGGGTAGGACCCAAGAACCTGTATCTCATCACGCTGCCCAGGTGGCTTTCATGTAGCCAACCCTTAGACTAAGGGTCAAAGTCACAGTGTTAATCAATGGCAGACACACGACATCAGATGCTGCCCCTCCCCCACCGCATCCCCGCCAGTGCACAGCATCCCACCCGGAGCAAGGACGTGCGTGGGGAGAGGGCTTGTATGGAGACATGGTGGGCAGCACGGGCAGCCTCCAGCCTCAGCACAGGGCAAACGCCCAACAGGCAAACACTTGCTTTGCCCAGCTACCTCACAGCGCTTCTTTTTCCTCCCTCTCCCTTCCCTCCGCAAACCCTCCATCCCTCAGGCTGTGGCCAGGCTCCCAAAGAGGCAGGCAAGTCCCATCCCCCACGACCCACCATGGTCCTCCCTGTCTGAGCTCACTACACACGGTCAGTTCCACCTGTGGCACACTTGTCTTTCCTGCAAATGTGTCCTTCAACTGCTCCCCCCCCTCCCGCTTCCAATTTCTGCCAGATTTATTTCGGAAATGTTTCCCTTTACCGCCTTAGACCTTCTGATGAAAACCGCTTCTCCCAGAGCACCAAATAAAGCACGGGTGTCAAACGAATGACTCTCTAGTTCAATCCCGTAACTTTGCTGTTTTCTTGAGTTACGAAGATAACGAGGAGACACAATGCTACGGATCCTAGAGTCTCTCCCATCCAGGAGGCGGGTCCTGTGAGCAGGAAGACCCCGGTGTTCAGGGAGGTCTGGATGGAGAAAGGAGGAGGGAGGCGTGGGCGCCCCAAGAGGCCCTCTAGGCTGTGGACAGTGAAGGGGACAGATGGAAGAGAGAAAAGAGAGGCAGCAAATGGGAAAGATCAAAGATATGACCCTCCCCGGGACCTAGCTATGCTTTCTGCTGTGCCATCCCAAAGCCACACAGTGCCTGGCCGAAGTGGAGTTTTTATGGAAATCAGTGAAGAGGTCAAGGCTTTTGTTGGGTAAATAGGAAGTAAAGCAGATGTGCAGGAGATGCGGGCAGAAGGGGCAGAGGGAGACATCAGAGCCCTTCCTCCTTGTCCTTTGCCAGCCTCCCCGTCCCCCCAGAAAAAACACAGAAGAATGGGGGAGAGGGGCCGTGTTCTCTCAGGGAGCAACAAACTGGAGAAAGGTGGCCGGCAGCCAGGGGTCTTCCCCGGGGCAGGACGGCCCCCCAGGTCCTTAGGACCCCCCCCCCCCGCTTCTTCTCTACTTTGACGTCATTGCACCCGGAGTGGCGTCAGCTTGTGGCTCAGGCTAGGGACTTAACAACAGTTTATACATTTTTCTGTGGAAAATGCAAACAAAGTTCCAAAAAGCCAATACAAAAATCTCTTAAAGCCCGGTCTGTACCGCAGGTGCGAAGCAGGGAAGCCTGACTGACGCGATGAGGTCCCCCCCACCCCGGGCACACCAGCCACGGGACAGCTTCGGGAGCTGCCCAGAGCTGAGCCCCCCGCTTGTCACGGTCCCGCAGCCCCCCTGGCTCTGGCAGCTGCTCACGTGCAGCCTTCCTGCCTGTGAGCCGGAGGGGCTCCCCGAGTGTCGGGGCTGCTGTGCAGCTGTTTGGGGTCACCCCAGGGCACCCTGGGAACGTGTTCCCCTGGGAACTCGGTAGGATCAAGACAACAGTTTCTCTTTTGTCAACACATCTGAGCAACAGCAGTTGCTGTCTTCTGTCCCTCCCTCTGCATCCACCGATGGAAACTGAAAGGGGCTCGCCCCCCAGCCCAGGAGCGGCGACGCTCCCTCTGCGACGCTCAGTGAGTCTTTAAACACCACCGAGTCCAAACCGAAGCCTCTAGAAGGTCCTGCGTCCTTTCAGTTCCTGATATTTTGGATTATTGGCCTCTCGAAGGCCCCACCTTCCTTTCCTGCACTTTCCCTCCATCAGGGGAACATTGTCACTGCCTAGGGCCCAGCCTGCAGCCACTCGTCATGACTTACACACTCATTAAACACCAGCTAGGGACCCAGACCTCTAGGCACATGGGCTCATCCCCACATCCCCTTGGACCCAAGGGGGGGAACTGTGCTTGTTAAATATTTACAGCATGTCACATGCTGTGCCATTCTTGTGGATGCGTGTGACCCCCTTGATTCCTTACAAAAACTCCACCACAGGTATCAGTCAGTTCATTGTACAGACAAACAGAACCCAGGCACTAAGAGGTTAAAGAATTTAACCAAATAAAGAGGAAGAGTGGCAGCTTGATCCCAGGTCTGTCTGATCCTCAAACCTGAGCTCTCGCCGTGGAGCGTGGCCCAGGAAGATGGTTCATCCACATGGGAAAAAACGTGCACGGACGTGTTGGGCTCCTGGGCCAGCAGGTGGGTCCAGGCTGAGCTCCAAGCAACATGTTATGACGGGTGCTGATGGCGGCTCAGGAAGGAACAAGGGGAGGAGTGGAAAATGTCCTACGGATCCTGGCACTGGGGGCCCGGGCTGGGGGGCAGTGGCAATGGCAGGCGTGTGGAGCTCTGCGTCTGCGTCCGTAGCAGCTCATGACCTCAGGATGGCGGCAGCTGGACAGCAGGAGGAGACCCCGGAGCTAGGGCTGCTGTGCCTCAGCAGGAAATGCCAAGGGAGGGCTCACACTGCGGTACCCTCCTCGAGGATGGAGAAAATGGGTAGGACCCCAGCACGCGCCTATGGAGAAACCTCATGCAAAGTGACCTTTATGTCAACCTGGAGAGAGGTCTCAAGGGCTGTATCTTTTATCATTGGCTTGGCTTAGAGATATTTAAGTGCTCAGGTTTTACATTTATTTTGTGCTTTTTGCCGCCTTGAGGCATAAATGTTTTTCTGTGTTGCTACATACTCAATATAATTATCATCTTAATGGCTGCATAGTTCAAATTCCCAAAGTGGACGGCCCTATCTCTCTCATGCCTCCAAGGGGAACCTGGAAATCTAAACTAAGAAAATAATTTCCTAAAATGAATAAAATAATACATGAGCATGTTTATTGCAAAATTATTTATAGTAGCAAAAAAAAAAAAAAAATCCCAAACTGAGAACAATGGTTATGTCCTGCCATGAGAGGGTGGTTTAGTACATCTGAACTCAATGCAATTATGTAACCATTAAAATGATAATTACGCGGACTATGTCACAACACCGAAAAAGCACATTTGTGCCTAATGGGAGAAAAAGAACAATAAAATTGTATCCGTGTGTGTCTACAATGATGTAAGACCAAGTGTGCCTGGGTGGGGGAGAAGGTTACAACAGACATGACAACTTCTATCAGGGTGGCTGGATGCCTAGGGATTCGTTTTTAGAAAATGTATTTGAATGCTGACATACCATCTGAACAATAAATAAAAGACGAGTTAAAAAAGAAAAGTGCACTATTGAGACATATCGCTAAGAGTGCACACAAACTCTCCTTCCCAGAGGGTTGGAAAGTGGGGACTTGTGCTTCTCTCTTCGGGCTCCTTCTCTGCAGGGGGAGGGCTGGGCCCCAGTCGGAGCCGGACTCAGCTCTCAGACCAGACCCCGTGAATGTTCTCCAGCCCAGCCAAAGAGCAGGCGCCGATGGGAATGGGGTTCAAGGGAAGAAGGCTGCAGGTCATCTCATGGCATCTGTCTCCATCTCTCCAGATGTGTTCAAAGTATAAAGCCGCAGGCTGAAAACCAGCAGGTAGCGAGCGTGTCTCCTGGTAACTGGACTGGATTGTAACAGTGTTGTCGGCTTCCTTGAGCTACTGCCCCACTGTCTTGGTGGGCAAGACAGGCAAAGCACCACAGTGGTCCTGACCTCCCTTGCCCCTTAGGGTTCCTGCTGGCTCAGAGGCCTCTCGGAGGAGGGGGGCACATGCAGACAGAGGTGGGGCTGCCTCAAAGACCTGGCCCTGTTGGGCAGCCTGCCCTCCCCTTGGGGATTCTCCCTATTCCTGGAGGTCTTCCGCCCAGAATGGAGAGCAGCAACCGGCCAGGCAGGGCTCTGTTCATGCAGACGAGTGACCGACAGGTCCCTGATCCGGAATTGCCCACGAGCTGCTCTCCTCGACTGCCCTCCTGAAAATGGGGGTATTTCTAGGGTGCTGGACAAAGGAGGGGCTCTGGGTCTACAGGGGCCAAGGAACAGGTGCCTCCAGCCATCTTCAGTCTTTGCCACCTGAGAACTGGTGTCAGGGTCTAGACATTTGCTTCAGTTCCCCTCGACCCTGGGTTGCCTGCTGGCCGCAATTTCCTTTGATGTCTGGCTTCAGGCAGAAAGAGAGAAGAGGGTGACCCCTCTCCTATCTGGAGCTCTGGATGCAGAGACATTCAGGGGTTGGAAGGACATCAACCATCTCTGTTTTGACGCCCCGGGCAGGTGGGCCACCGCCACCTGAAGCCTGATGCCTCCTGCACGGCACCAGCCAGCTCGCTCTGGGATGCCTCTAGGGGCGAGCAACTTGCTTTCTGAATGAGCGTGCTCTGGCTTCCAAAAGTGGTGTCTGTTTAGGGATGTTAACCTGTTCCCATCGCTCCAATTCCTCCTCCTCCTGCCAGCAAATACATACAAATGGCTATGTTCTCTTCAGTCCTTCTTCGGGGGAACACACCCACTTCTCAGCTGACTTCCCGAAGGTAGGGTTTGGGGTCCCTCCAGCAGCCTGGTGGCTATCCAGGGACGCTGCCCCACCCCTGAGCCCCCACGGTGAGGGCAGAGGAGCAAAGCCACAACCTCTCTCCAGAAGCTCTTCCTTGATGAAGGCTGCCTGAGATCCTCTACAGACCATTCTAGCATCTTCACGTCACCTCCTCTCATCCAGTTGTCATAAAAACCCTCCAAGGTAGCCATGGCTGCTCCCATTTGGTCCATTGATCAGGTGGGGAAAACCAAAGTCTTCCACAAATAGCAAACCCCGGTTCAGGACTTTGAACAACCAGCTTGTCTGCCTGGAGATTTGCAGGTGGAGTCCGGGGGGTCTGGTCTAGATCCTGGCAGTCAAAGGGGTCTGCGGCTTCCTTAGGGGCTGTGGCTGGGCCCGGGCTGGGCCTGGCCTGGCCCTCTGTGCCTGGGTGAGTGTGCCCGGACCCCAGCTGTGTGGAGTCTGGGGGGCCTCCAGGTCTGGGCCGGCTGCTCGACACCAGCCGCCACACTGCGGCGTATGGCTCTGGGAAGCCCTCCGGAGCCGCGGGGCGTCTTGTCCCTGTGGAGGCGGCAGCAGGCCCAAGGCCTGTGGAGGGTCGAAAATCCTGGGAACAGAGCCCCGGCTAGCCTAGCCAGCACCTCGTTAGGAGGCCCAAAGTTGGGGGGGGCATTTCAGGAACAATGTTGTTTATTTTTCTATTTTTAAACAAGCTGGAGGTCTCTGGGGGCACAAATGGAGTTATCAGAAAAGACATGAGTGAAATAAAGCCTCCAGCCAGCGGGCTAAGAAGGGCCCTTGGGAGCAGGACTCTTGAAAAGCTGAGATGGGGTTTGTTTATCTTAGACTCTATGACACAGGCCTGGGACCCGGGTGCCGGACAAACATGTCCCCAAGCCCGCCACAGCCTGTTCCCTTGGGTGCCGCCAGGGAACTCGGGCACAAGCCACACTTTAAAAATGGGGCTATCAGTGTCCTCTGCGGCAGGGTGGAAGGACGTTCCACCTCTGGAAGGAAATCTGGATTCGCTTCTCATCTTGGGGTGGTGAACAGTGTTCCCAGGGGCAGAGAGCCCAGTGGGGCGAGTGCCCGCATGGCACCCAGTCCCAGCCCTCGGCCTGCCACCGGCTGGGCCTGCTGCCAGATGGCCCCACCAACTCCCCGAGTTTCTGTCCCTCACCGGCAGCGGGGCTGGCCACTTCTGCCTCGACTCCCAGGTGCCAGTCACAGGGACAGATGGAGATAATGTGTCTGTCACCTAGGGAGGGCTGGAGCGCACATCCCACTGGATCCCGAGATGGCCCTCAGAAGGGAACTTGTCGTTCCCACCTGAAAGGTTAGGAAGCCAAGGCTCTGAGGATTTGGGCGACTTGCTGAAGCCTTCAGACCCAGGCCTGCCTGCTCTGCGATGCCAGGCCTCTCAATTCTCTCAAGGGTTACACATCTGCTCTTGGGAGGTCAGGGAGAAATCATGAATCATGGCCAGAGCCAGTTAAAGGCCCAAGTGGCTTTGGCTGCATGAGAAATACCTTGGAGAAGTGAATAGCGTGGCTAGAGGCAAGGGGAGCAAGACTTGGGGACAAAAGGCCTGGCTGGATGTGTGTCTGACCTGGGGACCAAGCAGGAGCTCCTTCCCAGGGTCAGTGAGATGTGACACATGACGGGGCAGGGGGCCGCTTACGATCTGCACAGGAAGCAGAACACCTCCCCCGGGCTGTCCCCGAGGATGAGGGGTTGAACAAAACCCACCTGGATGAGCAGTGGGGTAGGGGCAGCAAGTGGAGGGCAGCTCTGCAGCACCTCCCATCAGGACACGCCCATCAGGGGAGGGGCTCCCCGTGGCCACACCCCCCACAGACCCCACCCACCCACCCCCAGGCCTCAGTTTAGCGCCCCATCATCCACGCCTTTTCCTGGGGTCCACATAGAAAGTTGAGGCCAAAGCCAAGGCCAGTCAGTCAGCAGAGGGAAAAGCCCCAAGGGCACCCAGCACCCTTCCCCACCTTCCAGGCTTTCCTACCCACTTGTGTGCCCACTTGTGTGCCTGATCACACCCATCTGGAAGATAAAGGACACTGAGGCCCCAAGGTGAGCAAGGACATGTGCTCAAGGCCACTGGTGTCAGCCCCACGACCCACGCTGGGGGCCAGAGGAGGCTTTCTCTTGCTGACTGCTCACCCGCCGCAGAGCTGGCTTCCCACATCATGGAGCTTTTTCTGAAACCAGCCACTTCTTAATTCTTTGGCTGAATGTCTAAATACGGATTTTTGCCAATTCTGAGCCCTGCTAACTGATGAAGTTGTCAGAAAAAGATCTAATGATGCTTGAAAATGCAGGGAGAGAGCCAGCTGCCAAATTGCCCTCCCAGCTCTGACTCTGCCTCCGGGAGTCGGGACCCTCCCCGGCAGAGGAGGGGGGAGTCAGCGATGGGATGGGTGGGGGAGACTGAGGCCCTTCATCAGCTGTGGGACTGGGGTTGCTTAAACCCTTTGCTCCTCTGCCTCCCAGCTCTAAGTGAGGGTAACAACTCCCTCCCCACCAGTTACCCTGAGGATTCCATGAGAAGATGTGTGCATGGCTTCCCGGCACAGGGCCTGGCACAGCAGAGACCAGGGCAGGCGGGGAGGGCGGGGCAGGGGACCCAGCTGGCCTGAGCTCTCCCTAGCAGACCCCAGGAACAGACCACGATGGCCGAGCTACTGCAGCCCTGGGTCTTCTCTGGGGAGGCGCTAGGTCTCTGATCAGCATCCAGTATTTATTTTGGGAGGGGGTGCTTGGGATCCCGCTTCCTTCTCTCCTATGAGATGAAAGGCTCAGAGTGACCTCATGGCCTAGACGGTGAGGCCTCTGGGTGGGAGCCTGGGGGGCTGGGCTGGGGTGCTCGCAGGCCAGGGCTGCCCCTTTGTTCTCTCTTCTTGCTCAGTGGAGTATTTGTCCCGCTCTGGAGTCTGGGCAATGGGGGTGGGGCAGGGCTTGAGGACTTGGGATTCAGGCAATTCCTAGGCCTGCCACGGGAGCCTGAGATGCTGGGTTCTGGGAGGGGCCCTGAAGAAATGAGCTGGGACTCAGTACGGGCCTCCCCAGTATATGAAACACACAGTGTGATCTGTCTCCAAGGAGGGCTGGGGAGGGCATTGTAGCCAGTGATGGGAAAAGCCATTCCTCCCTCAGTCACCCACGGTCCAGGCCACCAGCTCCTTCCCATGCTGCTTTCTCCTCCAGCCGTGCACGTGCCCAGACATGATGATCTGCTCTGGGACCCTGACTTCATCTGCCCCCAGAAGATAGAGAAGAAGGAGCAGACGTATTTTTGCAATTGTGTGGTCTTGGGTGGAGCTTTGAACTTCCCACAGACTCTGTTCCCTCATCTGTAGAATGGGACTGTACCTCTGTGCTTTACAGACCCACTGTGAGAATCACATACAGGAGAACATGCGAAGGGGCTCATGACCATGAAGCATATCACTCTGGGCAGTAGAGGTTTGGAGCCGGAAAACAGAATTGCTGTAATCATCCAATCCGCTTCCTTTGTTAGCAAGCCAGGGAGAACAGCAGAGCAGGAGGGAGGGGCCCAGGGCAGTGGCCTAAATACAGCCTGGGGATTACCCCTGGGTCCAGCTGTCCTGGCCCCTGCGGTAGGTGATCAGACACCCCCTCTGGCATGTAGCCTGCCCCTCTGTGCTCCCGGCTCTGCCCTTCTGGCTAAGTACCTGTGCTCAGAGGACTGCCCTGAGGTCAAGGTTAGGAGCGGGCAGGTGAGCTCCTCACCAGGGAGTCAACCTCAGCAGGAGCTTCCTTGGGAGGAGCTCAGACCGAGAGGCAAGGCACAGAAATGGTCTAGTCTGAAGCAGGAGGCCTGGGTTCCAGCCTTGGCTCCGCCTCCCCTTCGACCTCGCATGTGCTGTCTGTGGACCTCGGTTTCTTCAGCTGTAAGGTCTGTTCATCCTCGGGATGGGTCCTGAGCTGGTAGCCACACAAAGGGCTGACAAAGTTGACCCAAAAAATGTACCAGGAAGACTCCCAGCGTCCAGGCACTGCCTTCCCACCATCCCCATCTCTTCTTGGCTGGACGGGCAGAGGCCAAGTCATGCCATCTGCCATGGAAAAGGAGCTCGGGAACCCCCCAGGCCCCTGGGCCCCCTTCCAGCCTTCCAAAAGACGAAGCAAGATGGTCATTTATAGCAGCAGAGATTTCACTAGACGAATTGCCTCCCCCTCCTTGACCCTCTGCTCTCCCAGCTGTCAATTCAGATAAAAACTCAGCTGGCCAAGGCTGCTGGGAGAGTTGACCTGCAGGCATTTCTGGGCCGATCCCCAGCCCTGGACCAGTCGCAGGACAGCTCTAGGGAGATCCTCCCAGGGAGGGGTGCCTAGATGTGCCTGGCTACCCCAGTGGTCAGCCTAAGAAGAGCGGAGGTGACCCTGACAGAGATGGCCAAGTGTCTTGGGCTGGGTCTCTCCAGGTAGCACTACACGTCTACCCCCCCGCCCCAGTAGCCTGGATGTACCCATCTGGGATGCAGCACTTGGCATGGGGGTCAAGGATCTGAGCTCCACCAAGCCTCCATGGTTTGTGATTCTCCTGTTTGTTCCTAACGCAGAATTCCGTTAGCAAGGAAGCCCCCGAGGCCTCACTCAGTGCGCAACGCACGGGAAATAATACCTATTGGTAGGGTAAACAGCTGAGAACCGGATGTGAGAACCCTGCTCATCAGGCTGAGTCCACAAATGTGTCTCAGCTGCGGGAATGTCGCCTTGGTGATGAAATCAACTGGACGAGCAGCAGCGTCGTTTGCCAGGGGTCTCAGGGAGGGTGGGGCTCCCAGAGTCGCCTGGCTCAGCTGGAGGGTGAGGTGGGGACAGGAAGGAGAATCAGCCACCCAGGAGCTCTGAGGACACCAGCCCAGGGGAGCATTGGCGAGGCGGGGAGCGGGGAGCAGGACGGTTCTGGGGGCAGCTGCTGCGGCGCGTGGCATGTTCTGAGACAGCTACCGGGCGGGGAGGCTGTTTTCGTAATTCTTTACTGATCGTCGGGAATGCAGGTGTTATTCCTGGGTAAAGATGACGGGTTGAACACTTGCGTCTATTTTCACTCTCTCTGACACCCACTACAACTCCAGTGAAAGGGAGTTTTTAGAGGCATCACCCACAGGAAAACAGGGAGAAGGCAGAGAACAGCAGTGCTCTGACACACACAGGAAGCCGTCACTGACCGGGCAGGCAGGAGAGGGCCCCACCCTGAGCGCCCAGTGAGAGAAGCTGGTTAGCAGCCTTTCCTACATCCCAGGGTCCTTGAAAGGCTCTGGAACTGGAAGTACCCGGAAACACTGGAAATACACAGAGGTTGGAAAAGGACTCATTAAAGGTGTGTTGAAGGGCTGCCTGGGTGGCTCTGTGTATTAAGCCGCTGCCTTCAGCTCAGGTCATGATCTCAGGGTCCTGGGATCGAGTCCCGCATCGGGCTCTCTGCTAGGCAGGGAGCCTGCTTCCTCCTCCCTCTCTCTACTTGTGATCTCTCTCTGTCCAATAAATAAAGTCTTTAAAAAATAAAAAAAAAATTTAAAAAGTGCATTGAAAGCTTCGGAGTTCTAGTCCCCTCTGCTGGACTCGGGGTGGCTGGTTCTGCCCAGATCCTGTACCAGACTGGAAGGTTGTACACTGGAGAGTCTAAGAGGGACTTTCTGTGGGGTGGGGGGTTGGGGGTGGGGGGATCAGTTATGTTGAAAACTGGGGATTAAATAAATAGATAAGCAGAAGCCTGAGACCCCAGCAGCCCTCCTTTCAGAACTTCCCTGCCCTCCTCTCTCGGGACACCTCAAGAAATGGTCACCCCGCACTGCTCAGTCTCCGGGGGAGCTCCCAGTCAAAAGCTTACCCAGGGACTCTAGCTTTGACGCAGCTTGCTAGCAACCAGCCCCTATTCTCCACTGCAAGCCCATGGTTACCAGATAGCCAGGGAAGGCCTCTGACACAGATGATGGAGACCCAAGCAAGCTGGGGGGTGTGGAGGGGTGGTGAGGCACCAGGGAGAAAAGATCGGATAAGACATTGCATCCAGGAAAAAGAAAATACTATTTTAAAATGGGGTGGGGAGGGGGGAAGGAGCCTTTGGAAATTAAAAGCATAAGGGCAGAAGTGAAAAACTAAATTAAAAGGTTGTAGATAAAGTTGAGAAAAATCTCCCAGAAAGAGGAGCAAAGAGATGAAGATGAAAAATGAGAGAGGAGATAAAAAGTAAAGGGCGATCCCTGATGTACAACAGCAGGATATTAGAGTTCTAGAAAGAGAGAACAAAGAAGACACCAGGGGAGAGTTATCAAAGAAAACAATCCATGGAAACATCCTAGTCTGAATGACAGTTTCCAGACCAAGCGGGTCCTCTGGGTGCCCGGTGCACGGGGAGAGGGAGAAGGACCCACACCACCTCGCATCGGTGGGAATTTCAGAATCCCAAGGCCAAATAGAAGAGCCCGCAAGTTCCCAGAAAGAAAAAAAATCGAGTTACAAAACAAGGTCAGGAAACAGAAAGGCTTTGGACTTCTCAGTAACAACAGCGAACGCTGAAATGCACCGAAGTGCTGCTTTCCCAACGCCAGCGAAAATGACAAGCAGCCAAGAGGTCAGTTCCACATAAACTCTCCATCAAGTGCGAGCGGAGAGTAAAGACATTATCAGCCATGTAAGGCGTATGGAAGGTGGCAAGACATTTACCTCTGCGAGTCCTTTATCAGGAGGCTACTAAAGGATGCGCCACCAAAACAAGGGGTTATGCAGAGAGAGGAAGACAGGGAAGGAAGATCCAAGGGAGACGTGACCAGAGTCTAGGACAACAAGGACCAAGCTTAGGGGGCCACCTGGCCCTGTCTAGAGCAGCTCCGAAGGCTCCAAGAGAAATTTCTTTGAGAAAGGGGAAGGTACAGAAAGCGTCTCCGTTCTGAAAGCTTTTAATTGGAGGAGATTTTTAGGTGATCGGCAGAGGTTTGGTGTTGGCCTAATGGTAAATACACAGAAACTTAAGCAAAAACAATGATTACATCCAGGAAAGACGACAACAGAAAACGTGCAGACAGAGAAAAGTAACCGTAGTCTATTTCCTGGCTCAGCTCTGAGTAGCATATATAATTATTATCACGTAAACATCGAATACCGATCTAATCGAAATACTTATATAGCTACACTGGGGGTGATGTGGGGGATGGGAGTCATGTGGGGAGTCAGGTAGAGGAGGGAAGAGCTGAACCTCTTCTCTAGGGGGAGGTCAAAGGTGGAGGTATTAAGAAGGAGCCATAAAGGGCGCCTAGGTGGCTCAGTGGGTTAAGCCGCTGCCTTCAGCTCAGGTCATGATCTCAGGGTCCTGGGATCGAGTCCCGCATCGGGCTCTCTGCTAGGCAGGGAGCCTGCTTCCCTTCCTCTCTCTCTACCTGCCTCTCCGTCTACTTGTGATTTCTCTCTGTCAAATAAATAAATAAAATCTTTAAAAAAAAAAAAGATGGGGCCATAAAGAGTACTCTCCAGAGATATAAAGGCAAGAAGAACCAAGAACCAGCTAAGAGCCTCAAATGGTTTCTTTCCAGAGAAGGGAATTGAGGGTGACCCCCAGAGGGCAACTTGACTCTTGGCATGCATAAATAATTTTGATTTAAAAACTAAAAAAAAAAAAGAGAAAAATATCTTAAATTAAAAAAAAAAACATGTTCCCCTCCCTGCCTCTGCTACGCTGGTCATTTCTCGAAAGCCTGAATAAGCATGAGGACTCCTGATTTGCCGAAAGCCTTGGGAAGGGGTTCTTTGCCAGCTAGTCTAAGGAGGCAGGCCCAGCCTATCAGTAGGCATCAGAAAGGTTCAGAAAACCTGGGGACAGCTAGAAACCAAGGATGTGGAGCTGAAACCTTGGAACCCACAGAACCTCCTGACACCTCAGGCAGGTTCCTAAACCTCTCTGTGCTTGCGGAGTTGATGCTGGGGGGAAACGTAGTGGAGGCCAGACTGGGCACAGACCACCTGCCCTCAGGAACTCCAGAGTGGGAACTGGGGAGAGGCCAGAGCAGCACTGTTCGAGCCTCCATCCCAAAGGCTGAGACCTTGGGATCTGCCCAGATGCTACCACCCGCCGTCCTGGGCCTGGAAACCAGAAACCCAGGTCACACTGCACCACTTCTCATCCAAGTTTACAGAAAGCAAGATCATTATTTACAAGAACAGAAACATTGTTTTTAAATACACCAAAGAAAGCCGCAAAGAGAAAACAGAAATTTCTGAGTGAGAAGGGACCACTGTGTCCCCGTCATCTGGTTTTTCCCACTGTCCTAGGCCGCCCAGGCCATTCTCCTTCCTTGCTCTCTGCTGACCAATAGACCCTTCCCAATATTAACCAACCCATTTTTCCACGAGTGAATTCAAGTTAAGAAAACAGGACTCTCTTCCCAGACCACTCAACCCCCTGAGCCAACTTATAGCCGTACCGGGAGCTCCCTGGGGCCCAATTCTCACAGCTTTTTCCAGAGACATGTTCTGGGCAGTGTGAGTCATGCAGCTCCCATTACTGGGCCGGTAGAGGACACAACAGGGACTCTTAGGCCCCCATCCCCCAGCAAGCCTCTCCTTGCTCATTTCGGGAAGCAATCTTCCCCCTTTGACCAAGATTGGAAAGACACAGAGGGAAATTTAGTCCTAGATCTAAATCCCCCAAAGCTGGTCTCAGGACCAGGGACGACCTATGACAATGTGCTTGATAGACTGGTGGCGAAAGTAGGAAAATGACAAGAAGAGATGTATATGGAAAGAGCCATTCTTGTGCCTGGGATTAGCGCCTTCTTGTATTTTTGCTCTGAAATGAACATTTTTAAAAAATGAAATGAAATGGTGGTGATTGTGGATCACATCGTTTTTAAATGTCCTTACTTGGCAAAATTAGGAAAGTTGGCATCTCTTGCTAGTTCTTCCTCAAAAAAAGAAAAAAATGTATTTTGGAAATTTTATTGGACTATGAAAAGTCCGAAGTCTGAGACATACTGTGGTGGCCAACACAAAAGAGAGTAAGAAGGTGTCGCAAGGCTCGGGCAGTGAAGAGGGCACCACGCATGGGGTCAGTTTCTTGTTCATACCTAGGTGTGCACTAGAACATCCCCGCTAAATGCCTGTCGGCCCATTTCGCACCCGGCAGTGATAGGGAGCTTGTGCTCACTGTACTCTTCCTTGCAACGTTGAGAAACTTGCATCTTTGGACCCAGGGCCACACCTGGGAGCACCTAGAACCAGGCCCCACACCTGCAGGGAAACAGGCCCCGCGTGGCTCCGCTCCCACCCCGTCTTCTCTGCCCAGTGTCGATTCGCTTCCTTCCACTCTGATTCACGGTTCATTCCTCTTGTGACGTGGCTCGCCTTAGATCGTATGGCTAGCAAGGGGAGTTCGAACCCAGCCCTTTGGCTCCTGGCCGCAGGTCCTGTCCCCTCGTTCTCTAGATGTGGCAGTGGCTTAATGTCCTAAGTTCATGAGATGGTTCTGGCTGTTCAGAACCAGTTCGAAAAGGAACAAAGAAACCAAGAGAGGAACGGTGTGTGTGTGTGGGGGGGAAGCAACATACAAAAAAGTTAACGTGATCCCAAGAAACCCTTAATAAACACTTATGTATCTGCTTAGAGAAAATTAAGGAGGGAAATAAGGCAAATTGATCGTGATGATCGTCCCTTGAGGTGGGCTTCCTGACGGTTTTTAATTGCATTTTTGCTTTTCTGTGTTTTCCTACAATGATCTGGTTTCTAGTCACGCAACAGAATAAAATAAAGGCCATTTAGAAGGGCGAAATAAGTAATATTAAAAGTAGGCTTGTCCCAAGACCCTGTCTCCATTTCCAGCCGCTGTCCAGCAGGGGCGTCCAGGGCTGCAGAGGTGGCTCAGGCAGGTGCTCCCTGCCCACACCCCTGCCCACCGCCCTCCCACCACTCCTGGTGCAGAGGACCACGGTTTAGCCCTGCACATGCTGATACACGGCACGGGACAAACACGCTGTCTTACCGACAGGGATTCAGGCTTAGAGGAAGAGGTCCCAGGTGGAGTGAGGGAGCTGGGCCCTGACCCAGCCCTCTGGGTCCAGACTTTGCTCCTTGGGAGCTCAAAACAGAGACCCCAGGCCCCACCAGGGTGTTCTGGGGCTATGCAGGGTGCTGGCCCATGTGTCCCCCAGCACTCTCCACATCAGCCCTCCAGGGCGGGTCTTTGCCAGGCGCTTCCCTTGAGCCCCCCAGGGCACCTTGCCACCCCAGGCACAGCATCGGCACCGAGCCAAGCCCTGATCAGAGGTGGAGGCCCTGGTTAGAAGTGGGTCAGAGCCGGTCCTGGCTCTGCAGTCACTCAGCCTGAGCAAGGTGCTTCCCTCTCCAGGTTTCAGTTCTCTGATGGGTAAAACTAGGGCAGAGAGCATTTGGCAGTGATTAGGCTGGGTGGCCTCTGGGTCTCTTGCCAGGCTTCGCATTCGGATACTCTGGGATGCCCAGTGACGCTGGAGAACAGAGGGCAGAAGCTTCCATTCAGGTTGCCCCTCAGCCCAGCCCTGCGTGGATAGTCTAGCTCTGAGTGACCCCCCCCACCCCCACCGAGGCAGCACATGTGTGGGGGGTGGGGAGATGGAGGTGAGCCTGTGTGGGTGAGGGTGTGCATGAGAACAGGGGGTGCCAGGAGGACAAGCTCCCCATTTTGTGTCTGGCACGGGCAGATTCTCCAATTATCTCACCTTTTTGAGTACTGGGCTCCTTTCCTCTCGGAGACCCCAGCTCTCAGCTGCCCCGTCCCCCTTCCTCTCAACACCCTTTCCTATTCCTTTGTCTTCTCTGTTCCTGCCTCCATCTCAAGGACCTAGCTCTGTGCTCTTTCTCTGTCTCTGCCCAGAACAAGGTCCGTCACTTCGGAGAGGCGCAGAGCCCGCGCTGAATGCATGCTCCTTCCACCTGTGCTCTCCCCCCCCACCCCCCCCCGCCCCACCCGAGCCCCTAGCCCTCTTCCAAGAGGGGCCCACAGCTCTCAGGCCCATCTTGTTCCAGACAGAAGTGAGGATGGCCTCTCACTGCACAATGACAGATTCAAACCATTATTCCTCTGAGATCAGAATGAAACATCAGGAAGCCTGACACCACCGTGATTAGTTAACCTGACGTTGTCCTTCTGAGTGCTGGACACATTTTAATTGCGAATCTTAGACGTGATTAAGGAGCCCTTTTATGGTGCACCTTCGGGCTCTTCTAGGTGCTTTGGGGGAAGGGCAGGGCCTTTTCACATCAGGAATCAAAAATTTAAGATGGTACTTAAAGTTGGGAATGGGGAGCATTAACAGCTTGTGTCAGCACAGCCTTTAGACTTCGGGGACCTTGCGGAGCCTTGGTGAGCAGAGGGAAACGACTCCCAGCCACCCCCACCATTCCGCCCATTTCACAGGTGGGGAGACTGAGATGTGGGTTTGGATAAGGACTCTGCTCTGACAAGGGCAGGGCGGGCGTATGTAAACTGGGTATAGGGGTTATGAGATTTGGCTCAGGAAAGTGTGGGAAATCCAGGAGAAGATAGGAACATTTGGCCCACCTCTCTCAGGTCAGGGAGGGTTGGCTCCACTGAGGGGGAGAGGGGGAGGGAGACAAGGACAGAAATGCATGTGTCCTTCTTCCCTGTAGTCACACCTGGAGATGGAAGGAGGCAGCTTGGGACCACAGTCACGGGGCTCCAAGTCCTGCTCCTGGCTTCTCAGGAAGAAACTGAGAAGGTTCTCAGTCCTTCTAGAAAAACCCTAGTTCCCTGAAGCAGCCTGAGCAGAAAAGGGCTGAGGAGGGGGCTGGGAAGATGGACTGGCATGACACCCTGGCTTCCCCAAGACGCAGGTTGTTCTGCAGGGGATCCCGACTTTCCCACTCACCCGGCAGAGAGACAGCAGAGAGAGCTGGCCGGTGCGGGTCCTCTGGTTGGGAGGGGTCGAGTAAAGTGTCAGCAGGAAGCTGACGGAGGAGGGCCCAAGACGAGTCTCAAGAGGGAATCACAGGCCCTGGAGCCTCAGCAAGACCCACCCCCTTCCCCAATGAGACCTGGAACAAGTGGCATTGTCTTCATGCACTTCATGCACCTGAGAAATGGTGACAGTTTTCACACCTGTCCTGCCTCTGGGACTGATGTAAGGATAGAGTGAGGCCAGACGCATGTGAGAAGTGCTGGGAAACCATGCCCTGCGTGGTGGTCCACCAACCCCTCTGGAGAGCCTGCCACCAGACGCCCCCAGGGCCACAATGCCCACCCCACCCCCAGGGTCATCCACCCCTCCGTGGACCCCAGTGGCACGCCCAGCCCCTCCCCTATGCTGCACTCACCCTCAGGGCTGGTAGGGAGCTGACCTGGTCTGTGGTCAGTGTTGCCTCCTTGTAGTACTTCCCAGGGGGACAGAGCTTCAGGAAGGTGTCATGGATGCTAAGAAGAGAGACAGAGTGAGCTGGGGACAGAGGACCACGTGCCTCTCTCCGGCAGCCCTATCTGAAGGAAGGGGACTTACAATTGAGTGACATAGTTAAGGCAGTTGGACATCAGTCCATGCTTCTAGAAACACCCTTGAGGATCCAGTGTGCCTGGCCCACGTTGGGGTGGCGGGGGTGGGGGGAGGGGGAGAGATGTGCAAAGATGAGCCTAGCGTGAGGAAAGGTATGTGAGTGTGCTCTGTAGCACAGAATACACACGTGTTAGTTCTAGGATGTCAGAGCTGGAAGGGACATCTCTGGTCACGCAGTCCAGTCCCTTACTTACAGATGGAGAAGCCAGCAGGGCTTCGGGAAGCCAGCGTGCCACCCAGGCCAGCTGCCCAGCCCCGCCCTTGTCCGGGGAAAAAAGACATCACACGGTGGGTGTGGCTGAGCCCAGATTAGAGCCCAGCCTGCAGGGCAGCCGCAGCCGGGGATCACACAGCCGCCCTAGCCCGCAGGTGGTCTCCAGAGACCGCAGGACTAAGCCTCTGGCCTCATCACCCCGAGATCAGTGTCCCTGCTGTAGGCCCACACCGGCTTTGCTTGTGAGAGACAGGCAGAGGGCGGGGTGGCTCCGTGGCCCGACGGGAGGAGAGTGCAGGACCCCCAGGCCAAGAGAGCACGAGCTGCATCCTCCCGCCCTCCCGCCCCCTCCTGTCGAGGCTCCTGGGTCATTTAGGACTAGCGTCCGAGACAGCCGGTGGAGAGGAGACATGGTGGCCCGAACCCCAGACCCTGTAGTGCTGCAGCAGAGCTGTGCGACCTTCATTCCTGAGCCTGAGTTTCATCATCCGGAAAATGGGCAATCACGAGGGCTGTGGTGGGGGTTTGACGGGCTGTGGTGGGGCTGCAGGGCCTTCCTGTGACTGTGTGTGTGTGTGTGTGTGTGTGGCTGTGCATGTGAATGAGTGTGCGGGTGTGTGATTGTGTGTGAGCGAGTATGTGTGTGGCTGTGCGTGTGAGTATGCATGTGAGTGTGTGACTGTGTGTGTGAGCGAGTGTGCATGCGGGGAGGGGAGGTAACCACAGGCTGGTGAAAAACAGTCTCTAGGGCCAGACAGACCTAGTTCAAGTCCTGAGTCTGCCACCTGGTAGCTCTGAGACCTTGAGCAGCGTTGTGATCCCCCAGCCCCGGGCCTCTAATCTCCCTTCACAAACACGAGACGAGGCGTAGAAACGTCAGCACGGTGCCTGCCTCTCCCGATCCCTGAGCCTCTCTATGTGCCTGTCCGTGTTCCTGTCCTGCTGCTCAGGCACCCAGTGCCCAGACTCTTGGCGCTCAGACCTAGACCTTGATGTGGGTGGGGAGGGGCCCTCTAACCGGACCTGGTCCCCGGGCCCGCCCTCCCTTCTTCCCCTCATGTCCTGCACACTCCACGTTCGCCTTCTCCCCTCTCTTCCTTTCCCGCTCTTCTCCCCACCAGCCAGCCTCTCACCTCAGCTCAGTGCCAGGAGGCCAGCCCCTGGCCAAGCGAATTCATAAGTGACTAACAGCGCCTCACTGTCGGCGGCATGGTGTGTGGTGTCTGAACCAGACGAATCTGACTGGTGGAAGTTAGGGACAGGCGACTCAAAGAAGAATTCAGAGGGTGATTTTACAAGTGGAGATCTGGAGATAGAGAGGGAGCCCCCCTGGCCAGGGCCCGGATCATGGTACATGGAGGCCCAACCCCAGGAGAGCTCGGAGCCATGATCTGTTCCCATTCTAGCCTCTCGTGCTTTCACAGCTCACCGACTGGCAAAATGTCCTTTAGATCCCGGCCTTGGGAGAGTGGCAAGTGCTTCAGCTGTGTCCGTGCTCCTGTTCTGTTTTCCCCCCTCCTGCTCAGGCCCCACTCCCGTCTCTATGGTGCATCCCACCTCTCTTGCCCTGTGGCGTCCAGACGCTTCCAGTAGGCTTTGGTCCAAGGGAGGCACCCACCGGAGACCGGAGGTCTCCCAACCCCTTCCAGCCGTGGCAGGTGTTGGCCGTGTCTGCACGAGCCCTCCACCTTCCACAGCTCCAGCTCCCACTGGGCTCCTCAGGCCTTCCAGGCAGCAATGGCCAGTTGCTTAACCTCCGTGAGCTCTAGACCCCCAGCTGAGTATGCTGCCTGTTTCCCGATTCCTGCTGGAATGCTGCCAGATCAGTCAGGGGCACCTGTTGGGACCATGATCCTTGTCCCACCAGCTGTGTGATCTGAGGCAAGTTGCTTGACCTCTCTGAGCAGAGAGACCTTGACTCCTTTCCTGACGCTGCCCAACAGGGAGCATTACTGACTCTGTGCTGACCCATGAGAAGGGCTGAAAACAGGAGCCAGAAAGGCGCATGGCTCTTCATGAAGGACAGGCTCTGTCAGCCTTGTCAGGGGCCCTGGACCTTCATCACCAGGGACAGCTCTGGCGAGTTCGGGAGGCAGCTGAAAAGAGGGTATAGAATAGGTGAGGGGAAACGTTCTCCAGGCAAGTGTGGGGGGCACTGCAGAGCACAGAGCAGGAAAGGCAGGCCGGCGTCCCTGGAGGGTCCGTGGCCCAAGAGGGGAGGGTGGCCGAAGTATTCAGCCCTAGCCAAAAGGTGTGTTTCCTCACTGTCATCATTAGAATTGCTGGCCTGAGGAGAGAAAAAGCAGACTGACTTTCAGTAAGCTCTACTAATTTTTAAGACTTCTCTGAGCCCCTGCACCGTTGTGGCCAGCGCCTAGAACAGACAGCTCCCTTGACCCCACCGGGGGTTCCCCGCCGGGAGTGGCCTGACATGAGCCGTCAGCGCTCATGGGCATTTTTCATGGAACTTGCATGAGTCTTGCAAGGAAGGAGCCACTCTCTCTCCTTCGCTGATGAAACGGAGGCTCAAGGAGGAGAAATAACTTGCTACAGGTCACACTGTAGCACGTGTTAAATCCAGAGTGGCAGACCGAAGCTCCATTCCTCGGAGCCCAGAGAAGGGGGGGTCAGAGGCTCTGCTAGGGGAAAAGGGTGACGGCCATGGCCACCCCCTCCTCTCATTTACCAGGTCTCTGTGCTGGGTGCACTCACGCACATTTTCTCAATTTTTCCAACATTCCTGAGGGACAGGTGCAGGGGTGATCATTTCTAAAGAAGGGAAAACTGAGGCTTAGGGGGTGTAAAAGGTGTGCCCAAGGTCATACAGCTTGAGAGAGCGTGGGGGCCAAACTGCACACCGGGTTCTTCAGCCTGTGCTGCCGCACCCCTAAAGGATCCGCCCCACAGCCAGGTGCGAGTCTCCCGGCCCCACCCCCCCACAAAGCTTTCTGGGGAGGGGTGCTCTGGGGAGGGCCTGGCCTGGATTTCATGCCTTCCCAGGCCGCGGAGTGGGTGGGCTGCCCGCAGATGAATCGTGGCTGCATCTCGGCCGCCACAAAATGTTCTCCTCCTCCAAATATGGATCAGCAGGCTCTAAATGGAACTCTGAATTAATCACTAATGGACTCAAGAGTCAAAGCCGTTTGAAAAACTCACACATTCAGCCTGCCAGAAATCAAGGAGCCCGGGCTGTGGCTCTCTCCCAGACACAGGGAGGGGCTGTCTGCAGGCTCCGAGGCCCGAGACAGGGGAGACCGGCCCCATAGCTCACACTCTGCCACATTCCCTCTTGTGCCTCAGTTTCCCCTCTGTAAAATGAGAGACTTGGTGACTCTCATTGCTCCCTCTGGTTCAGGCTGCCCATGGCTATTTCTATATCCTTCTCTGCCCCCTTGCCTCTGAGGCTTTACTTAGTGATATTCAACTGAGTCCCATGTTAGAAACACCCGTACCCACCCCGAGAGACTCTCATTCAAGGCCAAGATGGGGGCAGGACCTCTACGTTCTATGAGCTTCCCCATTCCTCTCTTGCAGGCAGGACTGAGAACACAGCTCCAGTGCCAGGCTCCATCTCTTCTCCTCTCTTTTGGGCTCCGCTCCGGGGGGCCATGAGGTCAGTGGTCCTTTGCCCTACAGGACAGACTGCAGGCATTTCATAAATAGCCCTATCTTTAGCCTGAAAAGGTGGCTTTTATGATCTGCTCCTTTCAAGCTGTGTGGCTTGAACAAACCGCTTCATTTCTCTGAGCCAATTTCCTCATTTGCAGAAAAAGAGAGATAATAAAAGCATGAAAATAACAGCCAGCCCCTAGTAAGCACGGACCCCTGTGCCCGGGGCTGCTCTGACCTTTGACATGCATTTGATCGTTTAATCGTCCTAATAACAACCATGGGAGCTTAGCTTCCAGTACTTTCATGTCACGCTTTTTATAAGTGTGGGAACAGGCTCAGCAAAGAAATGCACCCACAGTCACACAGCTAGAAGGGGCAGAGCTGAGCGTCCAACCTAGCCCTTTGGCTTCCGGGAAGCCAGCTTGTAACCATGCTGCCTGCTGACCTTGACCCAGTGATGGGTGCTCCCGGAGGGCCAGACGCTAATGGCCAGGACAGGGCCTAGGGGCTGGAAAGTATTGGGACCTCTGGGGTGCCAAGAGGAAAGAGCGGTCCTTATGGCCACTTCAGCCTATGCGGAGGCTAGGGACAAAGCTTCAGGCTCCCCAAGCAGACCCCCACATAGCCCACGATCGAGCACAGCACACAGCCCACAGGAGCAGTCCCTGAGCGACACTGAGAAGTCCAAATGGCTCATACTGAGTCGGGCCAACCTGGGCTCCAACCCCGGAGGTCTAAAGGAAGCCACAAGTGCCCTCCTGGGGTCAGGCCTCAGACATGGAGTCTGTGGCCACGGCTGAAGATAGGGACCCAAACAGCCTGTGCGCTGAGCCCAAGAGACATCTGGAAGTCAGGGCCTTCTCTAGGACCAATCCGATCACAAGTCAGGGAGGGCTGACTTGGAACTGCTGTGACAGGGAGAAGCTGTGACAGAAAATCCCCACCGGCTAGACATTGAGGGTGGACAGACCCCTTCTTGGAAAACCCGGCCAAGGCAGCCCCAGACTGTGAAGGGGCTGGCCCCGAGACCAGAGCGTCACATGTGGTCTGACCTCCCACTATGCGTCATCGGCAGATCTGGTGACTAGGCCTTCAGGCCTTTGTGTCCTCTGCATGGCACAGATAAGAAGGTGGAAAAGTAAAATAAAATAAAATAAAATAAAATAAAATAAAATAAAATAAAATAAAATGTGGGAAAGTATTGGAAGAGAGCAGAGGCACCCTTGTCCGGAGGCTACTCATGTCTGTCAGTCTCTTGGATGCTTTTTTCAGCTGGACCGACCTCTCCAATGGCACCGTCATCCAGGCTGTCTGTCTTTGTCACATTAATAGGAAAATCCCCACGTGTCTTTGGAGGCCACATAGAACAATTGTCCAAAAGTGACTGGGGTTTAGTCTCGGTCCCCCGGGCCACTGTCTCCCTCGAGTATCTCTTACCAAAATAACACCATTTACCTACTCATGCTAATGGAGCACACCCTCCAGAAGTTTCCTCAGACAAGATGCCTAAGAGGTCATTCTTTTTTTTAAATAATTTGCAGGGACGCCTGGGTGGCTCAGTTGGTTAAGCAGCTGACTTCAGCTCAGGTCATGATCCCAGTGTCCTGGGATCGAGTCCCACATTGGGCTCCTTGCTTGGCAGGGAGCCTGCTTCTCCCTCTGCCTCTGCCTGCCATTCTGTCTGCCTGTGCTCACTCTCTCTCCCTCTCTCTGACAAATAAATAAATAAAATCTTAAAAAAAAAAAAACTTAAAAAAAATAATAATTTGCATGTCAAAATCGTTACTTCACATTCGTTCTTGATTACTCGTTTAACTAGGACTTCACTCTGGATTGGAGTTTTTCCCTGTGTGTGTCTTTTGTTTTGTTTTTGTTTTCTCTATGGAAGCTCTTCGCCTCTCCTCATGATCTCGGGTGTTCTGAAACGTTGTGATGACATGATCTAATGCAGAGTTTTAAATGCTCTCTTCAAACAGCCAGCGTCCCTCAGCTTCCAGTTCATACCCGACAAGTGAGGCTCGCCGAAGCTGGCCGGGGGCTCATCCCTGCCTGTCATGGGGGCCTAGTGGTCCGGAGGAGAGAGCCTGTCTGCTCACCTCCACCCAGCGGAGCGCCTGTCTTGTGCTGGGCCAGGGAAGGGGTGCCGAGCAGCTGCAGGGCAAGAGAAAAAATCCCGTAAGACTTTTGCAGTCCCCAGCCCTGGACCTGGACGGAGCACCCACACACCATGCCATTCGCACCTCTCTGGCCCCATTGAGGAGGGCGTCGGCTGCCCTCACTCTGCCTGACGCTCGTCTTCTGTCCGGAGCCTTCCCTGCTGGACGGTCGCCTGCATGACGACGGGCACCGCGGGCTGCTCCCTGTTACGCTCCCGCAGCCCTCACCGTGTCTGACACGTAGCAGGCTCTGAAGAGAGGCTTGGAGCGGGAGCCAGGGCTTAGAGCCCATCCCTGTTTACCTGTTTCCCAAGTCCTTTCTTCCTCCCCGCCCATGACCCCAAGAGGCCTCGTTCACTTCTGCGATTCTATGAAGAAATCCTGCCTTGGAGCGCCTGGTGGCTTAACGCCTGAGGCTTCTCTCAGCCCCACTGGGGCCCTGGCATCCTGGAGTTGGGCTCTGTCTCTGCCTGCCGGTCTCGTCTCCAGGACCCCCCAGCGCCTGGCGGGGGCCACACTCAGGGACCAGCCTGTGACCCTACCAGGACGAGCGCTCAGCTCAAGGTGGGGAAAAGGGGGCCCCTCGACTCACCACAGGATCTCATTTCTGGTCAGGAAGGTCAGGGCCTACAACAAACCACAGAGAGAGGTGACCTGCCTCCTCCCTCCGTTCCGGCCCTGGCCCCCTGGGGAGGGGGGTAATTTCAGGGACCTGGGGAGGAGAAGCCCCTGCTCTTATCCTAGACCTGGCAAAACGGAAGTACCCCAACCCTCGGACCTCCAGAGGTGGCAGAGCAGCAAACCCCAGGCTCTGACCGCCTTGGGAGGGAGCACGCCAGCACAGACCTGGAGAGAGGGGTGAAGTGGAGACTACAACCCTGGGCTCTGGAGCAGCGGGAGACAAACGCAGGAGGGGGTCTGGGAGGACGGGTCAGCCTCAAGTGGATGTGGGTTTAGCAAAGGTGACAGCGCTTGCTACGCTGCCTGGGAAACTCTCCAGCCTCAGGCAAGCATTTCCCACTCAACCCACCTGTCTCCCGGGGCTCCCCTCACCTCTGCCCAGAACATTCCGCCTCATCTACCCACCTGGTATTCTTCCAAGTCCTCCCAGTGCATCTGATGCCGCAAACATTGCCCCATGCCAACCCCACTCTTCTCCTCCCCAGGGCTCAGCAGGGGAGGTGACCGGTGACCCGGTTGCCATGGTAGCCCACATTCCACCTTCTGCCCATCTCCTTGAGCCTCCGAGTGGGCAAAGGGACAGATTCTCTGGGTTCTCAAGGCAATAGATGCCACCCCCCTACACAAAAAGGACCACCAGAAAGACAACCCAATAGTGGGATTGCGAGACATAATATTGGCTGAAGAGTCCCACTGCCTGGGTTCAAATCCCAGATCGGCCGCATGCTGACATGTGACCTTGGGCAAGTTACTCAACCTCCCTGCATCTTCATTTCCTCATCTGTGAAAGGAAGGTGAGAATCGTGAGATTGCGGTGAGGGTTATTTGAATAATAGAAGCAGCAGTGTTGGCACATTATAGGTGCTCAGTAATGTTAGCTCCTAGAACCACATCCCAAACACTGGACCAGGTGTGGGGACACAGTGATGAATAAGCCTAGACTCCAACCTCAAGAGGGGACCAAAAGAGCACAGAAAAGGGCGTTCCCCCGCCGGCCAGGGTCCCTGCAGGAACAGAGGAAAACACCAGGACCCTGGAATCATGACCTGAGCTGAAGGCAGAGGCTTTAACCCACCGAGCCACCCAGGTGCCCCTCTTTTTCTTTTTAATTATTTTTATTAACATATAATGTATTATTTGCCCCAGGGGTACAGGTCTGTGAATCATCAGGCTTACACATTTCACAGCACTCATTTATTAAATCAGCAACTCTGCGTCTAACCTTGATTTAGATTTCTCTTAAAATCCAAAAGGGCTGGAAATGAACCTGTATTCAGAATGTATAAAGAACTCTTACAACTCAACTCAACAACAAAAAGACAAATACCCAACTGGGAAAATGGGCAAAGGATCCGAATAGCTCTTTCTCCAAAGAAGGTATGCAAATGGCCGGTGAACGCTTGAAGAGATGCTCCTTAGCCATCCAGGCTGTCCTTAGCCATCAGGGAGATGGAAATCAGAACCACTGTGAGACACCACAGCCCGCCCACCAAGATGGCCGAAACCAGAAGCCATGAAATGTCAGGAAGGATGTGAAGAAACTGGAACCCTCACACACTGCTGGTGGGAGCGGTAAATGGTGATGGCACAGCCACTGTGGGAAAGAATTTGACACACTCTCAAACCGTTAGGCAGAGTTACCACGTGACCCAGCTCCGGGCTATGTACCCAAGAGAAATAAAAACATTTGTCTGCATAAAGACTTATACAAGAACGTTCATACTCACTTTCTTCATAACAGCCAGAAAGGGGAGACAGCCCAAATGTTCGTCCGCTGATGAATGTATAGATAAAACGCGGCGTATCCCTATAGCAGAGCATTAACTGACAATAAAAATAAATGAAGTATTGATACAATACGGAAGCTTAACAACATTCTCCTAAATGAGGGAAGCCGGTCACCAGAGGCACAGATTGTATATGATTCCATTTACATGAAATGTCCAGAATAGACGAATCCATAGATACAGAAAGTAGATTAGTGATTTCCAGGAGCCGGCGGAAGAGAGACTGGGGGCAGGAGGCGGTTTACTGCTAATGAGTTCGGTATTTCTTTTTGGGGTGATAGAAATATTCTAGAATTGGGGGGTGGTGATGTTTGTACAACTCTGTGACTATAGTAGGAAATATTGAGCTGTTCTCTTTTAAGACAGAACTGTAGGGCATGTCAGTGATATCTTAATAAAGCAGTTATTAAAAGCAATTTCTAAGGAGAGTTTATGTCCTAACCTAGTGACCGGCGTGTAGCAGGCCCATCGTAAATATTATTCAGGGCGCATGTAAATGAGATTATATTTTGAAATAGTTTCAGGTCTATTTCCTCAGCCTGTGAGTCTTCTACCCCAGAGGGTCACCCTGGGGCAAGGGGAGATCTTGCTGGAGCAAGTCACTGCCCAGCTTTGAACATCAACTAGATTTTTGTTTGAGTTCCTTTGTTGTGGCGGGAGGCAGGTCCGGGAGGGTAGATCCTACACCCTGTAGAGGCATCCTCAGCAGGCAGAGGGAAAGGACGGGTTTGCCCTTGCGGTCTTGAGGACAAAGAGGATGAAGAAGATAGGGAGGAAGTTAGACCGTCATGAGCTCACTGCTCCAGAATGAGGGTGCAGGGGTGCTTAGAAATGTCCCTGGGAGCTGAGAGTCTCAGGTACTTGAGTCATGCTTCCCTGAGCTCATTGATCCTGGCAGGTAGGGCTGGGCAGGAGCGCAGCAGGAGCGCAGCCTGTGCAGAGGGCAGGACAAGGGTGGCCGGGGAGGCATGACCAAGGCAAGACTCCTGGTGCCCCTGGGCATGCAGGGGACCCAGAAACTCTCATGTACCCCAGGGAGAGGACTGGAGAGGTGGAAATCTCCAGCAAAGGCCTGGCCAGGATGAAGAGCCCACTAAGGGGCTTTTCCAGGGACAAGTGGGATGACTCAGCTCCCATAGTACACGTCAGCACATTGCCCAGAAGGCCAGGTCATGCCTTGTGGGACTCCAGCAAAAATGCATGGATCACTCATGGATCCAAGGACGCTCTCTTTGGCACACATCACCTTCCCCAGGGCTGTGCCCGTCCTACCCAGACCCAACTCCAGGGCACTTCTCCCGCCTTTGTGTCTGCTTTCTGGGGTGAAGGTGGAAATGAGCGTCTATTTGGAGGAGACTGAACCTCCTGACAGATGAGTACAGATCCCCAGGCGGTGGTAAGGAAGGAAGCAAGTAGATAGATACACCTAAGGGCAACACCGGTCAGATCGTCTGGAATTAGTGCAGACTTCACCGGCTAAAGACACCATCAGCCACAAGTCTCTCCTCACTTCAGAGCCAGCCATAATTTCTGGGGTTCCCAGGCCTCTTGTACTTGTGACCAAATAGCCACTATCCCCTCAAATTTTGTAATTCACTAGAATAACTCAAAGAACTCAGGCAAGCACTGCCCTGACGACCTCAGTTTTATTAGAAAGGGCACAAATCAGGGCCAGCCAAATGAAGAGACATGTCTTAGTGTGTCTAAAAGAGTCTCAAATGTGAAGCTTCTGTGTTCTTAGGATACACCCTCCATCCCGGACCAATGACGTGTCACATAAGCTAGGAAGAGCTCACCTGAGCCTCTGTCCAGAGTTATTCCTAGGCTTTTCACAATGTAAATTCCAGTGATGGAATCACTGGTCATGTGATTCAACTTAATCTCCAGCCTCTCTACCCTTCCCGGGGGTCAGGCTGACATCACCAGTCTCAAAACCCCAACCCTCTAATCACACGGTTGGGTCTTCCGGCCTGGCCTGCCCCCGTCCGGAGTCATCTGATTAGCATGAACTCAGTCACAGTCTGAACAACCCACCGTGAATGAAGAAGACACTCCTATTACTTGGGAAATTCCCCAAATTTAGAGGTTACCTCCCATGAGCCAGGGACATAAGTCACCCAAAATCTTTGTTATATACAGCACCAGGAAACCCAGGGTTGGGGATGGGGTACAGTTAGAGAAATGAAAATCCTTTCCTCTCCACAAGGAGGGTGACATTTATTTGGGGGTTAAAAAGGTTCATCCAGAGGAAGAATTCAGATAATATCTTGTAGCTTAAATCTTTGTGTTCTTTTCCACCTTCTCATAAAAGACACTTTTTTCCCCTGTAGTCTCCCATTCACATTGCCTGGGGACAAAGTGGAATTGTGGTAGCAGAGGAAAAAGGCTAGAAACAGCCACTGTTCCTTTTTTTATGAACAAATCAGATTTTGGGGGAATTCAAAGTTAAGGCTGAGGAAAGCCAGGTCCAGAGTTTACAACGGAAGGGCAGAGAGGAGGCATCATGGCACCAGGGAGGCAGCACAAGTGTCTCCTGCCGAGCAGCACCGACACTAGCAGGACTGGGGAGCCCCAAGCCTGTAGGCAGACCCTTTGTTAGCCTTTGGGGGAGCATCACTCATGACCAGGGGAGAAGAGGCACGAGTGCTGCAATTCCTCACCATGGGGTAGGGTGCTGCATCATAGACCCAGCCGCCTGGAGGGTCCTCGTCCAAAGATCTGCTGAGCCCCGTGTGAATCACCCAGGTTTACAGACTCTTCCGCCACCCCGAATCCCCACTTTCAATGGCTCTGGACACCAAGAACTCCACAGATAAGGGGGGGCAGACTCTCAGAGGGCAGAGGACGGGTGGAGCTAGGGGACAAGAGCCCCAGCACCACACCGCACGAATATGAATGGTGGGTGGCACTCCTGTCCCTCTGTGACTTATATCACATGTCCTGGTGCCCCAGGTCCCACCTCAACTTCAGGCGCTGTTGCGGGGACAGGTGTCCCTGAGCTGGACCTGCCTCCCCACTCTTGCCTCATTCTTGTCCTTTCTGCCCCAGGACTTCTCTACCAAGAAGCCTCTTCAGTCTGGGTAGGCACAGCCCTGTATGTCGTATAGGGGACAGTCCTACAGGTGAAAGCCCACCAGCAGGGGTGGGAGCTGGTGGAGAAAGCTCACGGGGCCTGTACTTCTGGCTGACAGCTCTGGGAGGGGTTCTGCGGCTTCTCAGCAAGTCCCAGTGACGTCATGTCCCTTCGAGACAGAGGTGATCTGGACACACTGGCCTAGCTGGGTTTTTCCTCTCCCCGGTCACTCACTCCTACTTCCTGGGGCTGGCTCTCGCTTAACCACCTACACAAATGTCCTGGTTTCTGTCCCGCTTCCAGCTTTCTGTGACCCTTCCCTGGGGCGCCAATGGTATTGCCCGGGGCCTGGGGCGGCGGGGAGGGGGATGCTGCCCGACTACCGTGGTGAACCTTTGCCTTCTAAGTGGAGTCCTTCTGAATTTTTAGTTCTAAATTTCCAGAGGCAAGCCTTAGAGATCATCTCTTTGGATTCTTTCATTTTATAGACAAGCAGGCTCAGGGCTGGAGATGAAAGCTGTGATCCCGCGGGGAGAAGATGGGCCTGGAAACCCACTCCTCCCCGCCCCATCTCCTCCCGGACAACAGGCCTCTAAGCGCTGCTTGCTGGAGGTCGCTGAATTGATTCAATGAGATGCTATCTGTGAAAATGCCTTGTACGCTGTGAAGCATCATATGAATGCTATCTGTCATCGTTTGTGCCAGGCCTGGGACTAGAACCCAGATCTGCTGGCTCCCCAGCCAGGGCGCTAAGTCTGACAATAAGAAGACTGCATCAGACTGTTTCGAATTCCTCATTTTTAGGATCACACTCTCAGACTCTTGCTAACCAGAAACCCCATATCCCAGCCGCCCTCGCTCTGCTCTGCACTTCCTGTGTTGCTTTCTGCTGTGGAGGTGGGGGTTGGGGGTGACCGGGTGTCCTTGTTGGTCTTTTACCCACTTATTCAAAACATTATTGACGCACCTGCTAAGATGTTCCAGGCTCCTTGCTGGCTCTGGGGATAGAGTGGTGACCAAGACAAAGAGCCTCCAGGAGCTAGAGCCCAGTAGGGGAGAAACCTCAACGATCTGCTGATTTCACAGTTTATTCTGATGTGCCGAGTTCTATGATACAGTGACAGGGAGCTCATGGCTGGTGGGGTGGGGGGCCGGGAAGCTCCTACGAGGAGGAGACATTGAGCTGAGACCTGAAAGATGAACGGGAGAGAAGCAGACAGGAAAAGGAGAAACTATTTTCTGGCAGCAGAAGAGCCTGCGTGAGCCCCCCACCCCCACCCCAGGGCAAGAGGAAGTCAAGGCGCTCCAGCACCGAGAAGGTCCTCAGGATGGATTGTGTCAAGGGCAACAGTCAGGTAGGCTGAGCCTGGGAGGGGGTGTGGGGTAGAACAGCAGGATGGTGGCTCCTTGAGGGCTTCTCTTCAAAGCTTTCTTAAACGCAGTGGGATGTCATTGAACACTGTTATGCAGAGAAATGACATAATCAGATTTTTGTTTTCAAGAGATCACTCTATCTGGTGGCCGGTGAACGGGCTGGAAGGAGACCAGCATGGCTTTGGGGAGGAATGTGAGGAGACTACTGAGTACCCGAGGGGAGGGGAACGGTCCTGGGACGGGGCTGTGGTGGCTAGGAGAGGACTCGATGATGTCATGTGACATTTTAAGGTGGAGTTAGCAACATGGGGGACTGCAGGTGGAGAGGATCCAGTGACAGTTTGTCAGTGTGACCTTCTGGTCTCGGACATAAGCGGGCAGATGGAAGGAGCCTGGGACAGGGACAGATTTAGGGGAAAGAACCACGTTTTTAACATGTGGAGTTTCTGAGCAACGGCCCCACGGTGATGTCCATGGCAGATACGTGCGGCCGCGAGCTCAGAACAGAGCTCTGGGCTGGAGACGGCATCTGAAAATGTCCAGGCCTAGGTGGTACTTAAAGCCGTGTTCTGCGATCAGCCAGGGATCACAGCGGTGGTGGAGACAAGGGCCCTGCCCTCACCGAGCTTATGTTTCGAAGGGGGTAGATAGAAGAATCCAGTTCTGGAATGTTAGAGTAGCCCATCAAAGGCCAGTCCTCCCACTAGGAATGATCTGAACAAAATCCAAAAGCCACTTGTTTGCAGGTAGCCAGGACTTGAAAGGTCAGGACTCCAGAGAGAAGGGGAGCTAATGGAGGTGACACTCGGGGCTACCCTTCCTCTTCCAGCATCACTGGTTTGTGAGTGGCATGAACCCGAGAGGCTCAGAACCAAGCAAAAGTGGTAGATAAGAACCCGAAACTCCAGCTAGAGGTTTCGGCAATCTCGTGGGGGCGGGGAGACAAATTTGGAGTTTGAAATGCCCAGGGAAGAGAGACCTGAGGGCCAAGGTATCTGGGGGAAGAGAAGCAGCTTAGATTAGATTAGTTCAAAATGCCAAGCCCTCCCCCCGCCAAGGCATCTGCAGATTCATAAGCAGCAGGGGCGCCAGCAGTGAAGGGCTGATGAACCCCAAATCACCCACCGGCTGAGACACACGGAAGCGGAGCAGAGTTCTTGACAGTCAGATGGGGGCAGGGGAAACAAACTGGAAATCAGAGCCCCGCTGAAGGGGAAGGGAACCCTGAAGGGTGAGGCCCCAGGAGAAAAGGCAAGTGGAGGGCAGCCTTCACAATTCTGACAGGCAGCTTCAAATCAGCACTACCCGGACTGGACTAGGATGGCCTTCCAGAAAGCCAAGATAAATCCCGTGATAAAAAATAACATCAGGTAGAGCTGAAAAAGTATCTCCGTACTAGAAACAGACCCATAGGTGATTCAGAGATCGGAGCGATCTGATACAGACTTTCCAACAGCTGGGATTAATGTGGTCAAGAAAGTAAGTGACCAGATAGAGGATTTCTTCAGAGAACTGGAATATCTATACAAAAGCATCACATGGGAATTAGAGTGGAATGGATAGAATTTGGAAATTGACATCCTTGAAGAAGGACTGACATTTTTCATCAGCCAGGAGGAAGGGCATCACGGAGGGCAGGGCCGGGGAGTGCACCTGAAACCCGGCAGGGGAGTTTGCAAAGAGGACCGAGAACAGGGTGGGCTGGTGAGGCCGTGTGCTGGGGAGGAAATTCAGGGAAGGCCTTTAGAACCACGTTATGTTGGAATTTGAATGCTGGAGGAAGAAATTCGACTTCTGTTCTGCAGAATGGACAGTAGTAGTTAAGTTTGCATCTCAGTTTGGGTTCAGTTTGCCGAACGGTCAATTTAGAAAAAGTAAAAAATGACATCGTTTACATTTTACAAAAATTAGCCTTCTTTTCAAATGTCAGGAAAATACAATATCTGCACCCGTGCTTAGAGCATTTTTAATTTCTCCTTCGTCCTGAAAGATTCTTATCTTTGGGGCTATTTTTATAAAACTACATAATAAGCCTATATTACTGTTTCTGACTGTAACATTGAACTTTTAAACAAATTTTGGTATTGAGCAAGACTTTTTCTCAGCTGGTTTATTTTGTCCTTCCTTCGCTGACCTTGTAAACTACTTAATTGCGAAATGTGGTTTGTCTCAGAGTGCCTCTTAACATTGTATTCTTTAAAATAGAGATTTTTCCATTGCATGGGAGACCAACAGCAGCCTCTCTAACACAGGCGCACACAAAGCAGGGCTCCCCATTCCACTTACTTAGAGACATATGGTTTTCATCAGCCCTTCTCTCCTCTTGGCAGAAACCATGCTAAGGATTTAAATTTTATTTAGCAAATAGCCCACCCCTCTCACACCGAGCCCCTCTTGGCTCTTCTCGCTCTTCTTCTGTCCCTGCCGTCCGTCCCTCCTTCTCTGTTCCCAAAGAGTGTCCCCAGTCTCCTGCCAGGCAAACCCAGTTGATGGAATCACCCTACCTTCCAGACATGACCAGTAGAGCCCTGCCTCAGGAAAGCAGCCCAAAGGCCTGGGGGAGTCGAAGTGGACCAAGCTGAACGTGAACCATCTCTCAGAAAAGATGGTTCCTGAAATTAGATCGGCTGGCCAGCTGGGAGCCATTCTTTGCTGCCACAGACAATGAGCAGCTAATGAAGATGGTTCAGGGATTGGAGGCCACTGAAATTTGGGGTGTCCTGCCCCCATGCTGATCTGGGTGGGGGGACCAAGTGCTATTCCCTTGCCACAGGCTCCCCCCTTCTGTTCCCACCAGTTCTATCCTTCCTGGCACCGCTGAGGGAGGCAGGAAGGTCCTAACTCAGTCACCATCTCAGCTGGTTTGGTGATCCCTCAAGCCCCCTGACCACCCTTTCTCTGGAGGCTGGCTTAGCCCCCCTGAAGTCTAAGCGGCCAGAAAGGAGCAGCTGAGTGCTAGTGGCGGGGCCCTAAACAAAGTGTGAGAGACCCAGGCATCAGCATCTTCACCAACATATTAACTGCAACATGGGCCATTTCTGCCTCAAGCCTGCACTGCACCCATGTGTGCACACCTCTCCCTGGTCTCCTTTCTCGCCAGGACCACTGCACTAGCCTCCCTGGGCATCTTCTTGATTCTGCTCACGGGTCCCCTCAGTCCATTCTTTGCACAGAGGCAGAGAGGTCCCCATTGGAAACCTCCTCAATGGCTCTCTGTTGCACCTTGAGTAAAATACCAACTCCTCAGCATGGCCCAAGAGGCCTTGCCCATCTCGCCAGCCTCACCCTGAGTGACTCCCCCACCCCATGACCCCCCAACTGCCCTAGCTTCCCTTCAGTTTCTCAGAACTCCAGCATCCTCTACCTCCAAGGCCGGGAGCCAGCCACAGCCTCCACCTCCATCCACAGCTCAGGGCTGCACAGCTGCTGCCCACACAGGTGAGTCTGATGGAGGACACGGTCATGAGCTGCAGCCTGGGGGTAAGACAGTCCCTTCCTAGGACTGGGCTCTAGGCCTCTGGACCTCACCTAGTCCAACCTCTTCTTTTCCAGCTGAGGAGACAGAGGCCCAAGCAGGGGCGGGGGTGCCCAGCCACTGAAATGAATTTATAGAAGAACAAGCCCAGAAGACTTGTGTCTTCCCTCCAGCCTGGTGCTCCTTGCCCACCGCAGGCCACCGGGTCACGGACCATGGGTGGCAGTGCAGGAACAGAGAGGAGCGGGGACTATAGTTTGTGCTATATTTGGGAGACCAAATTCCTGTCTGACAGCTTCCCTCCAGGACCTGGGTGCAAGGGAGCTCTGATTTAGACAGAGAAACGTTTCTTGATGCTTCTCATAGGCCGGATGCACCAGCAAATCCTGGGGATTTGTCAGGACTTACCATTCATTGACCATGTAGGGTTCTAGGGGCCCTGGGTTTGAATCACACACTAGGAGACCCTCAGAGACAGAGTGGCCCCGGGTAAGCCTTAGGGCTCCTGAGATCCGGCTGGTGGAAGGAGAGGCGGGCCTTCCGATGGTTCAGGGCACCCTGGGGGGCAGGAAGAACTGGGAAATAAGGATATGGGCTGTTTCCAGAAGGCTCCTGGATGGGGGAGGTAGGGTGGGGCTAGGAGGTGCTGACAAGGGAGGGGTGGTGCCTGGGCGGGGTGGGGGTGGGGATATGTGGGACGAGGCAGGGGGTACCCACAGAAACATCTCTGAGCTGTTGCCAGGCTCAAGCTGCAAGAAAGACAACGCTGCAGTTTAAACAGCCAACAAAACTGTTCCAGCCACTTCCGCCTTCCAAGGGGGTAGCGTACTTTCATATCAAGGGATGATGGATCTTCACATGCTTGTGGAGACCGGTTCGGGAAGGAGTTAAGATGAATAATTTGATTGTGTTAAAGGAAAAAGTAATTTCAAAGCTGGTCCTTCATTTTTTTCTGGGCAGTCAGAGACTGGCCCAGAGGCAGTCTGGGGCAGTGGGTGGGGAAGAGCTGCTTCAGAAGAGCCTTGCCCTGAAGGAGGGAGGGAAGGAGAAAGGGAGGGGGAAAGAGAGAGCCCTGGGCACAGGTGGAGGCTGGGCCTCCAGGAGGTCGGATGGCGGGGGCTGTGGTAGAACGTGGCCAAGAGAATATCTGATATTTAACTTTAAGGTGTTTTCTGTGCTAAGACACAGGGCTGCTCTACCGTTAACATACATGCGTCCCTGTGCTAGGGTTAATGTTAGGCAATCAAGGAAAAAGATCTGTAGTTTGCATTTGTCTTGACACCAATCAGAGAGAGAAAAACAGCCTTGGAAAGGAGGGGGACAGTGGGGAAGAGGAGGGAGAGAGAGGAAGGGGGGAGGGTAGGAAAGAAGGGGGAAAAGAAGGAAATTCAATAGAAACAGTAAAAGGGGTTTGGGAACAAATCCCCAGAAGTATAGCAAAAACCCCTGCATTTCCTTCTATGGTGTGTGGAGAGTTTGACCCATTTTCTCTAGGGCATTAAAAGGCAAGGTGACACCATATGGCCAAGGACTTGGGAACACCCAAATGGTGTTTTAATCTTGGGATTAATCTTGTGTGTAACTTACTAAGTGATCAGGAAAAAAGAAAGCAAGACACAGTGAGGTTCAGAGCAGTTTGCAAGGGGAACGTGAAGGAATTATCGCCTGGTGACGCCTGGTGCTGGAGACCAGTAGTTTAGTAAAAAAAAAAATTTAAGCCCAGAACTCAGCCCAGAACTGTTCTGCTGAAGGCAGGTCCTCAGCTCACCTTAACCAGGGGGATTATAGACCCTTGTGCGATCAGGAAGTGGGTTCACATTCCCTTCTACACACACACAAGCATAGTCAGATTATGATAAGGTCGGATCTGGCCTGAGTATCTTCCCGCCCCCTTCCTTTTGCAATTCCTTAAAACCACTTCTAAATTATGAATTGGCTCATTAACAGCCAGTTAAGGTGACTGAATGGTTTCATTTATATTTCAGGACAGCCTGGGATCTTGTTGGTCCTAAACGAGGACACACTCTTTCCTACTTTCCCTCCCACTTAGAATCTGCTCGAGGTGCTGGCCTCTGAGAACTCCCTGAGATAGAGCCACTGTACTTCGTTCTTTATAGAAATGTAGACACCTCAAGTCATATATTGCTGTGACCAAGATCCTCCCAAAAGCCCTCCCAGCTCCCAATCCACAGGTATCAACCTTATATCTTGATTTCTTCAGAGAAGAGTTCATCATGTACTTTATTAGAATACAACTCTTACAGAGAAGGTCCCCCAGGGACTCTAGTGTGGACATCTCCCTCCAGAGGATGATGACCACGGTGGGAGTGACCTAGGAACCATCTCAAATTGTGAAACTCATTGGGAATATTGAGTCTAGGGAAGAGCAAATCAGGAGAACACAGAACTGTTAGAAAGAACTCTTACTTCTAAGTCAGAGAAATACAACAAATTAGATTAAGCAGGAAAGAAGTTATTGGCTTCTGTAAAAGAAAGAACTGGCTGGGATCCAGTAGTCCAACAATGTCCTTGGGGTTTCCTCTCTCTCTCTCTCTCTCCTAACTGCCTATTTCTACTTGGCATTGCCCGTGGCTGGATCCTGTGGCTCAAACTACAGCCTGAGGGCTTGCTCTCACACCATCTCTGAGAACTTGGTCTTACACCATCTCTGAGGACTTGGTCTCACACTATCACTCAGTTATTTTCTGTCCAGGTGGCGGAAAACCTCTTGGCCACCAGGAGATCAGATTCATATTCTATCAGTTTAGAGACCCCACCAGAAAGAGATGGTCTTTTCTGACTTTGCTGTCAGAAAAGTCCTAGGCATGACAAAAGTCCTAACACAAACTTGAGTCACAGAACCCTCCCTGAACCAGTATCTGTGGAGGTCAGTTGCTCCTGTTGGGCCTGGCTTAGGACACAGGCACATTCCCTGTTTTTGAGAAAATCAAAGTCAACTCTACTCAAATCCCATGGCATAGGTGCACCATAGGAAAAAGGGGTTCTGTTACCACAGGAAGATTTAAGAGGTGCTGTCCAGACAAAAGCAGAAGATGTCAACTACAATGGTCTGTAAATTTATAAGATACTCTGAAGTTTTTTCCTTTCTATGTATTGTAAGTTTGTTCCCATCACCATCTTGCTTGATATCCTTTAATGGCTCCACAGAGCCTTCAAGACAAAGTCCCGTTCCTTGGAATGGCTTACAAAGCCCTTTGTGCTCTGGTCCTGGCTTCCTGCTCAGCTTCATTGCCTACCACTCTCTGCCTCGCTCTCTCCCCAGGTAGCCCTGCATCTAGATCCAAACAGGTCTTGGTTCCTCAACCAAAGCATGGGCCAGGATCTCTCCCAATTCTCCACACCACAGTCAAAGATAAGTTAACAATGCTGAGGCAGAAGGGGAAGGGAAGTACATACAAGAAACTATCCTCTAACTGTTCTTAGAAGTGGCTCTGCTGAGAACCCACAGCACCTCGCTAACTTCAGAGTCCTTTAGAAGCCGACTTCCCACCTCACCTGCTAACTGCCTCCATATGGCCCGTGATAAATCTCTCACCACCAGGCATATCCCAATTATTCCCCTTCTATGGAGTCCAGATCTAAGAGGTACCCCCACCCCAGCTCCTGGAAGTAGTAGTTGTTGTTTTATTTCTCCCTCTCACTCAAATCTATTATCTGCCTTCAAACTCTTCTTGTCCTGCCCCAGAGTTTGCCTTTTCCATGCATTACTGATAGCAGAGATATCAAAATAAAATACCTGTCAGGACATCGCCCCAACATTGGCATGGTCAGGTTAAGATAGAAGACAAGTGGGACAACCAACTCCCAGGTCCAGACTAGGCTGTGCTAGGCCCAGTGTGGGTCATTTGCACGGTGGTTTTCTCCAGTCTAAGCTGAAGAAAGAGCACTTCTCTCCCACATTCTTCACCATTCCAGCCCCTTATCTTGTGTAAACAACTAATCCCTGAGTAACACACATCACTTTGTAAGAACACACCAATTTCAGGGACAGGGTAGTCTGATTCCAAATTAGGAAATGGTGGTGCTCTCAATAAAATAATACTCAGAGGCAGAATTTCACAAATTCATTCAATTTATATTATTAAAGGGTATTAACATTTCAAACTAGAAATTTCCTTTAAGGCCCCAACAGTGTTCTTTCATACCCACCAAGAATCATAGGCAGGGCCTTGCTTTATCATAAATAGCATAGCTAAAAGGGCCGACTCAAGCAGTATAGGCTAAAACAGAAGGACATCTTCCATAAAGCAAATTTTAGTCTTTATCTTAAAAAGTACATAGCTTATAATCCTAAAATGGTATTTTCCCCAGTTAAACAATACCCCACTTATTATAAATTCATTAAAAAGTAATTTTATAATTCCAGGACAAAGGAAAATTAGGGAAGAAATTGGCTGAAGGCTAATTTCAAAATTTTATCATGGGAAACCTTTTGACACCTTCTATCAAAACCAAAAACTAATCTGGTATGAGAATTTACCACACAGCAATATTTTATAAAATTGTTTAAAAATTCATTTAAAAACATAGCTAAGCTGAAAAAAATAAAGAAAGAGAAGAGAGAAAATTTCTAAGTATGCAATAATAAAATCATCTCATAAGAGACCTTAATAACTCAAAACACTTATAGGACTCTTGTGAAAAATAGCCTCTGTTGAAGATGAGCTCATAGACAAAAATTATAAAATATATGAAGAAGTCCAATGCCAAGATGGCCCACAAATGGAATAATTCACATCAGAGAAATTAGAGACTAAAACGTTATTTGAAAAGAGCCTTAAGTTTAATTGAGTTTAAAAAGATGAAGGGCAGAGTAGAAATTGGGAAATAAGGACAAGTGGATATGCAATCTCTGACTATAATTTTGAGTTTGTCTATTTCTCTTTGCAATTCTGTGTTTTGTGTCATTATTTTGAAACTTCTTCTTAACATGAACATACCTTTTGAATTGCTATGTCCTCTTGATAAATTGATCCCTTTATCATTATGAAATGACCTTCTTTATCCTTGGAAATATTCTTTGCTCTGAAATCTGCTTTGTATGATATCAATATAGCTTTCCTTTTTAAAATGATTTATTTATTTATTTTAGAAGAGAATGAGACCCTGCAGGAGTGTTGGGGGCAGAGGGAGAAGGAAAGAGAGAATCTCAAGCAGACTTCCTGCTGAGGGCATAACCTGATGCAGAAATCAATCTCACCACCTTGAGATCATGACCTGAGCCAAAATCAAGGGTCATATGCTTAACTGACTGAGCCACCCAAGCACTCCATATAGCTTTCTTTTGATTAGTATTAGCATGATATATCTGTATCCAACCTTTCACTTTAACCTACTTATGACTGTATTTAAAATGGATTTATTATAAGCAGTTTATAGTTGGATCATGTCTTTAAAGAAATCCAATCTCATAATCTATGCCTTTTAATTGTGATGTTTAGAACATTTAAATTTAATGACATTATGGATATGGCTGAGTTTAAATCTACCACTTTGTTATTTGTGTTCTATGTGTCTCTCTATTCTTCTCTATTTCCTCTCTTTTCAGTTACTTAATATATTTTAAGATTCCATTTTATCTATTCATAGGATATCATGTGAACCTTATTTTTATCATAGGTAAATGATAAAATATCCTTTTTAACCTCAATATAGTGTTCCATAGTGTGGATGTACCATAACTTATTTACCTATGGATAGAAATTTAATTTTTTTTTAATTTTTAAGTAATACCAAAAATACTGCAATTAATATCTATATGCATACCTCTTTGTACCTCTACATTTCTGTAGGATCAAGTCTCAGAAGTGAACTTCTAGGTCAAAAGATATGTACTTTATATGTTAATGGAACCTGTCAAATTGTCCTCAACAAAAGTTGTATCAATTTGTTCCATCAACAAACAACAGTTTCCCACATCCTTGCCAACCTTAGATAGTATCAGCCTTCTTTTACTATTTTTTTTTGCCATTCTACTAGGGGAGATGACTGGTTATTATTGTTTTTAATTCGTATGTCTCTGGTTTTGGGTGTTATTACACATATTGACTTATATTTATTGGCCATTTGTACTTCTGTGAATTTTCCACCATTATGGAATGAATTGTGTCCCTACCTCCAAAAAATTCGTATGTTGAAGTCCTAACTCCCAGAGGTTCAGATGTGACTATATTTGGAGACTGGGCCTTTAAAGAAGTGATTAAGGTAAAATAAGGTCATGTGATGGGGCCTAGTTCAACGTGACTATGTCCTTATAAGAAGAGGAGATTAGGACACAGGCTTATGCATGAACAGTGGAAAGACCCTGTGAGGACACAGTGAGAAAGCAGCCATCTATCTGCAAGCCAAGGACTTGCAGGTCTCAGAAGAGACCAAACCTTCTATGTCCTTGTTCTTGGACTGCTAGCCTCTAGAACTGTAAGAAAATTAATATCTGTTGTTTAAACCACCCCATCTATGATATTTTGTTATGGCAGTCCTAGCAAACTAATACGCCTATTCATATATATTGCCTATTATTCTCCTGGATTGCTTATCTTTTTCTTATTGCTTTACAGTGTTCTTTATATTATTACCAATAATAACTTTTTGTCTAGGGTCACCATATAATTTATCATTTAAACCAAGACACTTAGAGAATGAAAAATACAAAACCAGCTAAGACACCAGGACAACTGGTATAAACCAGAACTTTCCTGAGGAAACTAGAGTATATGTCTGTTATATTTGCTGCCAGTTTTCTCTCCAAGTATATTAATTACTTGTAAAACTTTTTATAGACTTTATTTTTACAAAAGTTTTAGGTTTATGTAAAAACTGAGCAAAAAGTATGGAGTTCCCATATACCTCCTTCCCCCATCACAATATTCCTTTCCTCCCTCCCCACCTGTTCATGCACAATTTTCCTATTATTAACAGCTTACATTAGTGTGGCGCATTTGTTACAACTGGTGAACCAAAACTGCTATATTATTATTAACTAAAGTCCAGAGTTTACATGATGGTTTACTCTCTGTGCTGTACATTCTATAGATTTTGACAAATGCATAATATCATGCATTTACCATTACAATATCATTCATTATTGCCACCCTAAAAATGTCCTATGCTCTATCTCTTCATCACTCCCTGCCTCCCTCAGAAACCCTGATATTTTTACTGGCTCTATTGTTTTGCCCTTTCCAGAATGTTGTACAGCTGGAATCATACAATATGTAGTCCTTCAGCTTGCCTTCTTTAACTTATCGATATATATTTCAGATTCTTTCATTCTTTTCATGGTTTGATGAAAAGCTCCATTTTTATTTCTGAGTAATATTCTATTTTATGGATGTACCTGGATTGTTTATCCATTCACCTATTGAGAATATAAGGTTGCTTCCAACTATTGGCAATTATGAACAAAGCTGCTATAAATACTTGTGTGCAAGGTTTTCTGTAGCAAAGTTTTCAACTCATTTGGGTAAATACGTAAGAGCCCAATTGCTGGGTTATGTGATAAGTTTATGTTTAGCTTTGCAAGAAACCACCGAACTGTCTTCCAAAGTGGCTGTACCATTTGCATTCCCACCAGCAATAAATGAGTGTTCCTGTTTCCCCACATCCTCATCAGCATTTGGTGTTGTCAGTGTTTTGGATTTTAGCCATTCTAATATATGTGTAGTAGTATCTCATTGTTGTTTTAATTTGCAGTTCCCTAATGACATATGATGTTGAACATCTTTTCATATGCTTATTTGCCATCTGTTTGTTTTCTTTGTTGAGATATCTGTTCAGATCTTTTGCTAGTTTTTTAATTGGGTTGGTTTTCTTCTTATTGATGAATTTAAAGAGTTTGTCATATATTTTGGATACAAATCCTTTATGACATATGTCTTTTGCAAAGATTTCTCCCAGCCTATGTCATACTTTTATTCTTTTAATGGTGTCCTTCATAGAGCAGAGTTTTTTAATTTTAATGAAGTCTAACTTGGCAATTTTTTCACTCACAGATTGATTCTGAGTCTAAAAAATCATGGCCAAATCCAAGGTCACCTAGATTTTCACCTATGTTATCTTCTAGAAGTTTTAAATTTTGTGACTTACATTTAGGTCTATGATCTATTTTGAGTTAATTTTTGTGAAGACTATGAAGACTGTCTAGGTTAATTGTTTTTGCATATGTATGCCCAATTGTTCTAGCACCATTTGTTGAAAAGACTGTCCTTTCTCCATTGTATTGCCTTTGCTCCTTTGTTGAAGATTATTTGACTATATTTGTATGGGCCTATTTGTTGGCTTTTTATTCTAGTTCATTGATTGGTTTGTCCTTTCACCAATGTCTTGATCACTATAACTTTACAGTGAGTCCTGAAGTTGGGTAATATCAGTCCTTCAACTTTGTTCTTCTTCAATATTGTGGTAGCTATTCTGGGTCTTTTGCTTTTCCACGTGAACTTTAGAATCTGTTTTTTTTTTTTATCTGTTTTTTTGTTTTGTTTTTATTTTTCTATCCACAAAATAATGTGCTGGGGGTTTTGGTTGAGATTGCATCAAATCTTTGGGTCAAATTGGGTAGAACTGACACCTTAACAATTATTGAGTCTTCCTATCCATGAACATGTACTTTTTCATTTATTTATATCTTCTTTGATTTCTTTCATCAGAGTTTTGTAGTTTTCTTCACATATATTTTGTATATATTTTATTAGATTTATATGTAAGATTTTCTTCTTTTTTTTCTTTCTTTCCCGCTAATGTAAGTGTTATATTTTTGATGTCAAATTCTAATTATTCATTGCTGGTGTATAGGAAAGCAATTGCCTTTAGTATATTAACCTTGTATCCTGCAACCTTGCTATAATCACTTATTAGTTCCAGGAGTTTTTTGTTGATTCTTCAACATAGGCAACCATGTTATCTGCAAGTAAAAGACCATTTTATTTCTTCCTTCCCATTTTTTACGTCTTTTATTTCCTTTTTTGTTGTTGTTGTTCTTTTGCATTAGCTAGGTCTTTAGGGACAAGTTTAATAGGACTGGGAAGAAGAAACATTCTTGTTCTCAATCTTAGAGGAAAAACATCTAGTGTCTCACTAGATGATAGGATGTTAGGGTTGATTACTTTTTTAAAACATAAAAATAAAAACTAATTTAAAATGTGCCTCTACATAATTTCAATTTTGCATTTTGCTTAAAAGGCAAATTTAAAATAACAAAATAATAACACTTTCTGTAGTGTTCTAGATTGCAGGCAGAAAATCAACAGTAAAATACATGTCAATAACCTATTCCTGATAGATTACACAGCATCCCAGGATCAAGAAGATTCTTGAGATTCTTTTTTTTTTTTTTTTTTTTAATTCATTTGACAAAGACAGAGAGAAAGAATAAGCAGGGAGAGCAGCAGGGAGAGGGAGAAGCAGACTCCATGCTGAGCAAGGAGCCCAGAGCAGGACTTGATCCCAGGTTCCTGGGACCGTGACCTGAGCCGAAGGCAGATTTAACTGACTAAGCCACCCCGGCACCCCAATTCCTGAGATTCTTAAAAAGGCCTTCCCTATTCCAAAGTTATAGAAATATATTCATATATTTTCTTGTAATACAATTGTATTTCTTATAACACAACATAATTTTGTTCTTTCCCCACACCTCTTTAATTCATCTAAAATTTATTTTGCATATGGTATGAGATAGAGGTCTATGGTAGATAAATACATTGGCTGGATCAAAATTCATATCAACCCTTTTCTGATTGTCTTACTGTATTATAGGGACTCCCTTGAAGTTATAATTACAGATGTAATGGATATTCTCCCAGTTAAATGCTTTTGGGATCTGCTAGAGCTCTTAGTCAATGACCAAGCATAGAGAAGAAATAGGGCATGGCCATTTCTTCCCCACATCAATGGAATCCTCTATGGGCAATCCTTCTGGTGACCAAGACTATCTCAAGGCTACATCACAGTCTGAGCCTTTTTCTACCCAATCTTCCTTCCTCTCCCTCTCCTTTCACAGATGTCAGGACTAGACCAGAGTCTGAATGCTTTGCTTGCTACCCCTGCTCCCTCTCCCCTTTATCTTTCACAGGCATTATCCCAACAAATCTCCTGCCCCCTAACTCCATCTTGGTGTCTGCTTCCTAGAAGACTAGGCAGATAGAACTCACAAGACGCTTTGAGTTATACGAGAAAAAGACAACACAGCTTCCATTCTACTAGCACAGATCCTGGCAATGGTGGTGTGGTTTTGGAACAGTATCCACGGCAAAAACTTCCTGCTATCTGGCAGCTTCCAGATTGTAGCAGTAACAGCATTTCTTTCAGTGGTTCAGTTCTGTGCCATGGCTTTGAAGTTATTCTGGTAAATTCAACCTGAAATTTTTTTTTTTTTCTCCATCTCTGCAATTCTGGCAGCTCTACATACCTTCCATGAGTTTCTTTCTGATTAAAATAAGTAGAATGAATTCTCCTCTTAGGAAGTAAAATCATCACCAATATAATATATAAATGTTTTACCAAGTGGATAATCTATTGTTTGAAAACCATCCTTGGACAGTTAATCCTTTCCCAGAGATTTAAAAGGCTCTGTTAGCACAAGATAGATTTCCATGGATCTCTGTCTTTGCTCGGTTCCATTGTTCATGTTATCTGTTTTTACACCAATATCACTCCATATTGACTACTTTATAGTAAATGTTTATATGTGAAAGAGCAATTCCCCCCCCCATTTTTCTGACTGTATAAAAATATGCCTGGCTATTCTTGTGCATGTTTTCCCTTGGTGACTTATAAAATTAGCTTGTAAAGTTCCATTTTAAAAACTCTTATTAAGTTTTTATTGGTATTTCACTGAATTTATAGATTAATTTGGGGAAAAACTTACATCTCTACAATATTGGATCTTTACCAGTACCCATTTATATTAGTTGCTGGTTACATGGCTTGGGAGTGGGCCTGAAGCTGGAAGGCACAGGGCTATTCCAGGCTAATGAACTTGGCCAAGAGAAGGTTATTGGTGTCAGAGAGAGTGAGAGAAGTTTTGCAAAATGGTGGGCATGCAAGCCAGACCACCTAGAGTTAAGAAGTGGTTTGATGACAATATATTGAAGTATAAATAACCATCTTACATATAAAAGGAGGAATTTTAGGCCATACACCATGGCTGAAGAAGGGACTCTTGAGTCACGAACTCTTTCATGAGAACGATTTCTTTGATGTAACCAATAAAGTTTCTCAAATTCTAGGTATCATCAAGATGGGTTTGAAGAAGAAACAACACTGAAGGCTCAAGAGAACTTGAAGCTGGAGCAGAATAGAGGAAAAGATCAGGCCATAGTTCCCTGAGGACCAAGATAACTGAGAGAAAGCTTGGGAGATTCTATGGGAAAATGAAATGGGACTGGGAAAGAAGGACAGACTTTTGGAGAGTCAGGAAAAGAGGGACCAGCTTTGGAAGAGACTGGATGTGAGTTGGAGCAAGGTTTACAGAGTCAGAGCATCCCTGTACAAGATTCACCTACAACAGTGACCACAAACTAGTCCCATGCCCATTATCTGGGCAAAGATGCCCATTGACAAGGTTTCCTTCTTCAAGCCTCCTGCTGCAGAAAGAAGCTTCAGTTCTCAATATCACTACCTTAGGTATGTATGGTTATTGGTGACTCACTGCAAGTGGGGAATGAGGGTCCATGGCAGGTATATCTCCTCGCCAGGACCAGAGCTTCAAGCTCTGGCTGGTGACAGAGGAAGTGTCAGAAAAGATAGGGAGCTACCCTGGCATCTGCTTAGTGCTCTCATATTGGAATGCTCTCTAAATGTCTTCAGAACTGAGCCAAGATCTTTGCAGACTTTTGGACCCGCACAGATTGGTCTGTTGACCTCCAGATTGGATCCTTTTTGTCCCCCTACCTTTTTATAATAAAACATCTGGATAGCATTTCAGAGTTTATATTCATTGTCTCATCTAACTGCCAAAAACCACTAGGACTTAGGAGAAGTTATAATTACTGAGGGGGAAATTGAGGCTCAAAGAGTTTTGTTTTGTTTTTTGACTTGCCAAAGGGCACAAAGCTACTCAGTGATCAAGCTATTTCACTTGGTAAATGTCTCCTGAGGGCCTACTGTGTGCCCAACACTCTGGAGACCCAGACCTGAAAGACCTGTCCACACCTGTCAAGGAGCTCCCAGGTTAATGTACAGACAGTCATGAACAGGTAATTCTAAAGAAATATTATTGCTCCAGGGGAGTTTGGTACCCATCCAGAGGTTACACAGGAGGAAGCCCCCAGGATGGCCTGGAACAGTCTTCAAAGACATAGAGGCAGCATTTGAGTTAAGACTTGAAGAATGACTAAGAATTTTCCAGAGAGTGGTATTCCAGGAAGGGAACAACGTGGGCAGAGGTGCCCAACATGAGAGGACGCAGAGTGTTCACAGAAATTCTAAGTTGTTCTGGATCACTGAGTCACACAGTCGTGGCGGAAGGGGGGTGGCACCGAGACTGGGACTGACTAGGCTGAAGGGATGTTCATATATTGGCCAACATGCTTGCAAAGCACAATCCTAAGCTTGTACTAACTCATGGAATCTTTCTTTTGTCTTGAGGCTGGGACCCTCCAAGCATAACTTACCCTCTAGAGGCCAAAGGATCAGCCTGGATGCCCTCTGTGGGACTTCATCGGCGCCCTAGCCTGGGCTCTTGTGTCCTTCCCTGCATCTCTCTCCCCTACCACTTTCCCTAGGAGCACTTCCCTAGCAAATGCTCATCCCAGGGACTGTTCCTGGGGAACCCACCCCAAACACCTGCTTTATTATTTCCAACCCACTTATGGCTGCTTGTTGCCACGCTAGATTTTATTTGTTCCCAGTCTGTCCCCTTCCACTAGAATATAAGCTCCACGAGGACAGAGACCTGGCACATAGTAGGGCTCAGGCGTTTGGCACATATAGGTATTCTGCAAAGATATTTTGCTGAATAAATGATCTCAATGAATTCTCACAAGGACCCAGTGAGTTAAAAATTATCAAATTTTTATCAAAAATTATCAAATGAGGAGACAGTCTCAAAGAAGTTGAATAACTTGGCTAAGTTGGGGTGCCTGGCTGGTGCAACAGCCAGTAGAGTGTGCGGCTCTCGGTCTCAGGGTCATGAGGTGAAGCCCTACATTGGGCACGGAGCCTACTTTAAATAAATAAATAAATAAATAAATAGATAAATAGGCTAAGTCGACACACATGGTGGCCAGCTCAGCCAGGGTTCCAAACTCTACCTATGTGACTCCAAACCAAAGCTTAGGATTTCAAACCCAAGCCCAGGTTTGCAATTTCCAGAACATTCCAATCAGAAAGAGTCTATTAAGCTGCTTCTAAAGCTGCTTCTTTTGCTGATAAATATCCTTTTTATTCCTTACCTCACCTTCAGTTGACTACAGTCGTGCTCTGTGAGCCCCTCTGGTCTCACTGGTCAGAATCTGGCTTTTTCTCATGCCTGTTTCCTCTTTCTCTTCCATGAGATCCTTTAGGATAAGACTTCATCTTACTCATCTTCACTTCCCTCGCATTATGCTGGAGCCTGACAGAAGACGGCGAATGTTTGTTAAATGGAAGAAAGGAAGGACTTGTCAGGTGTGCTCGTTTCTGTGGTGTAAATACTTCTCCCATGGCCCATAGCAAGCTAACTCCCCCTCTGTTATGGAAAGGCAGAATTGGAAAGAAATATGCCTGGTTGGCTTTTGGGAGCCAGAACGGCTCCAGTATCTCACTGACTACATCCACTTTACTTAGGAGAAAACTGAGATTCAGATACTTGCCCAAATTCACAACATCTGTCCTAACAGGGGGTAAGATTGAAGCCCAGTCTTCAATCCCTGCTGAGGCTGAGGGGGGACTGTTCGTGCTCATGGAAGGAGTCAGAACTTAAAACTAGAAGATGTAGGTTTGGAGCTTGGCTCTACCACTTTCTAACTGGGAGACCCAGTGGCACCACTCAGCTTCTCTTAACCTAAGGCCTCAGTCTCCCCATCTGTTAAATGGGAGTGAGTGAACGACATACATGGTTTCTCTGTGGTTTCAGTGAAGATGGCCGGCCGAATTTTGTGGCAGAAAAGCAAAAGCAAAAGCAACACCCCACAGCGGGATGAGGGGTAGGAACTGCTCCCCAGGGAGCCTGTCTGCTCCAAGGACGCTGCTTCCCGAGGCCCTTGGGACTCCCATCCTGCCTCTTTTCATGAAGAGGTCTGTCACCCAAGGCAGGTGGAAGCATCCTGGGTCCCTGCTTCGGTCCTTCCACAGGTTCTGCCCCTCAACCTCCTAACTCCTAATATTCCAGCGCAGGCCCCTCCCTTTCGTCTCTCCCCAGGAGCTCGAGCCCTGCAAAACCAGAACCCTTCCCAGAGCTGCTGGAATCCTGCACCCCATAAATCAGGATGCATCCTGAGATACAGGACTAAAGGAGTATTCTGGAAAAGTGAGTGATGACGATTGTTTCCAAACGCCATCCCACACCCCACTGAGCTCATATCCCAACCCCCAGATTAAGGCATCTTCTGCCACCCCCTTTAAGGCTTTCTGGGCTCAAACCTCTCTCCCTTGACATCCAAGTACCATGTTGTGGAAAGGGCCCCATGGTAGGGCTCAGGGGTTCTGAAAACCATTCCCTGTTCTGTGGCATGACGGGGAAGGAGTCTAGCAGCCCCTCAGAACCCGCACTCACCCAGCCCTGCTGAAATGCAAGGAGTGAGGCAGGTCTTTGAGGACCTTTAGAAGTGGGAAACATTGTATTCTCTGGGGACCAAGCCTCTCTTCAAATCATGCAAATTCACAAACACACACGCACGAATGTGCACGAGCGTGCACACTCCCATCTATACCATCCTGAGCCTCCCTGGATTTTAGACATGCACACTGTGTTGTTGACTCCAGGCCTCAGAAGAAGCAAAAGATATTTCCGAGTGACCTGAACCTCTGTGGAGCATGTAGGGGAGCAGAAAAGGAAAAGCATGGGCTGGAAACCAAGAAAACAAGAAACAGGAGGAGGGATTTCCTGCACAGAGCAGCTCCTGGAAGTGGCCTCAGGGGGACAACAGCCCTGGAGTTCACGCACAGCTGGCACCAGTAGCCGGGGCCTTCCAGAAGGCAGGCCTGGCCGGGCACCGGGGGGCTGGTGTGGGTCTGAGAAATGGAGAGCTCTCTCTGAGGGACTGGGAGCTCAGAGAAAGAGCTTGAGGATGGAGGAAGGCTAGTCTCTGAGAAGCACTGGACACTCCTCCCCTGGGGGCTGGTCCCAACAGCCACCCAGAGTGAAATCGCAGGGACCAGGGTTGTCCTGGCTTGTATGCAGTGCCATTCCAGCACTTTCCTTTAAGTATGTGCCTGAGGGGTGGTGTGAGCAGAGGAGGCTGGGGACAGCAGAGTTCAGAAGCAGTGGTGGCCTGGAGTCGAGATTTGTCCCATCTCCGAGGCATCAAAAGGGCAGGTAAGGGCACCTGGGTGGCTCAGTGGGTTAAGCCTCTGCCTTTAGCCCAGGTCATGATCTCAGGGTCCTGGGATCGAGCCCCACATCAGGCTCTCTGTTCAGCGGGGAGCCTGCTTCCTCCTCTCTCTCTGCCTGCCTCTCTGCCTACTTGTGATCTCTCTCTCTCTCAAATAAATAAATAAAATCTTAAAAAAAAAAAAAAAGGACAGATAAAAGGCACTGAGAGACATTCTGTGGAAAGCTGTGCCAAGAAGGGGAGATTAGCAAGGGGGGAGAATCCAGTAGGCCAGGCAGCACTAATCGTGGGACCTCTCATGTGGCATCCCCCCGGTGAACTGTCCATTCTCCCAAGACCAGACCTTGTCAGGGTTTCAGGACAGACCCAGCCCCTGGGGCTGACTTGCCAATCACACTCCCCAGAGCTGGGAATCTGCAGACCGGCCTTGGCCAATGTGTTCAACCCTAATGAGGGCTCTGAATCCCCACAGCCCCCACCAAGCCTGCCCCAGCCTGCCCCTGGAGCCCCTGGGTGGCTGAGGCTGTGAGTGTGGGATCTGGGCAAAGTCCGAGGGCCACTCCATCCTGGCTGGTGAAGCCCATCACGCCCTCAGCCCACATCAGAGCATGAGGCTTGGCCCCCAGAGGATTCTAGATTCAGGGACTACTTTCCCCTGCATGGCGTTAGAACAGGGAACAATTTCCCTGCAGCTCAGCGCTCCTCTTTGGCTCTCCCAGGTCCATCACACCCACCTCCTCTGCCCCCCAGACTTGGAGTGGAGGGAGTCTATTTCAACGTACTCACCCCAAGCCTGCCCCTCAGGGATCACCGTCCGATCTCGGCAGGCACTGAGAGCTGGCTAAGTCATCACCCTATAGCTATGGACCAGCCTTGGCCGCCTTCTTCAGAGGCTGAGCTTGTCTCCAAGGGCAGCTTCCAAGAGTTGCCCCAGGGCCTGCTGATGAAAGGGGCCTTGGCCTCTCCCAAGGCGGATGTGGAAACCCTGAGAATGTGGGCCTCCGCACATGGGATGCTAAGGCTGGTGAGGACTTGCTAGACATCCCCCCTCATGACCCAGACGAGGACCCTTAGAGCCGCAGCAGCAACGCTGCTACTCCCCGGTCCCAGACATGGGTTCCGGTCTGCCTTGGGGACTGAACCTGAGCCTCATCTCTCTCCTGCAACCCACCTTCCCGCTCCTGAGTCCCTGCTCGGTCATGGAAACCCAGGAAGCTCTCCTGAGCCTAGGCGAGGACCCTGCTTCTCTACCCACTTTCCCAGGATGGGCGTTGAAGGGCCAGGCTGAACAGGGCAGGAAAGCCTTCTAAACATGCCGTGGGGCCTGCGTGTCTGGCTCGGCTGGCTGTCACCCGGGCCAGGTGGGCCTCTGACACACAGCAGGAATTTTCCATTCGCGCATCCTCTGGCTGGTTGGGATCCAAGGCATTTTTTAGCTTTTTTTTTTTTTCCCCCAGTTGTCTCCCCTGCCCTCTGAAATTTCACCCTGGGGTCCTAGAGCACGGGTTCCTAAATTCTCAGGGAGGCTTCAGGGAGTCCTATCTTCTGCCACCCGGGAGGCACCTGTTAATACTAAAATAGAGAATTCTAGAATGTAGGAGCCAGAAAAATGCTTTTTTAAAAAAAATCTACACAGTGCAATTGAAGTTCAGAGAGAAAGGTGGCCCTCCCGAGTCCACGCCTCCAGTGAGTGGTGCAACCGAGATCAAACACAGGTCTGTCTGCCCCCCATGCTGTATATTTCCACCATGCCAGTCGCCCAAGGTTAAGAGCCAAGAGACATCATAGGCCATGTGCGGCAGTTCCAAAATGGAGATACAAGCTGGAACTGAGGCCCCCCCCCCCACATATGGGGAACACTCCGTTCCAGGCCTAGCAACGGCTTCAATGGCTCCTCTCAAAGGCAAGGCCAGTGGGTAGTGGTTGCACCCTTCAGGGGTCTACGACCCTCTCATCCTGCATCACAGTTAGGGTGGGGGATATTTTCTTGGTGGGGTTGAACTTGACCTTGTGTCCCGGGCATTCACTGGGCAGTAATAAGTGTCCTAGCCCGGTAAACATGCGTGAGATACAGACAAAGCCCACGGAGCTTGCATCATGTGGGATCTTTGTCCAACTGTGCAGGGGGCGGGGCTATAGTATGCTGTCAGAGGCAGGACTTTGTCCCCAACACAGGGTCCCTAGTGTTTAGAGCAATACCTATGCCTGCAGGCCGGGTTCATCGCCAAGGGGAAAAGACTGACTTCCAAGTTGAATGGCATTCTGTAGGCTCCTCCCTTGGGCCCTGGGAATGTGGGGTCTTCATAGGGCAGGAGTTTCGGGGCCCCCAGCCTTGTTCAGGGAGGTGGAGGAGGTGACGGTAGGGAGACCCCTTTTCACATCAGGCCATTTGGCCTAGGCAACCCCAACCTCCATGATATTTCTAGAATGAGGTCCCCAGTGACTAGCCCAGCATTTCTCAGAGTAAGTTCTGCGAAATAAGAGAAAAGGGTGCTAGAGGAAAAAAGTTTTCCATGGTCAATAAGGTTAAATCAATCATGGTTCCTCAAACGTATCACAGATTTCCCACGGATCTCCTGGAGCAGTGGTTCTCAGCCCCAGGAAAAGCCACCCCCCAGGGGATATTTAGCAATGAATTCAGACATTTTTAGTTGTGACAACTGGAGGAGTGCTACTGGCATCTGACGAGTAGGGCCCCAGCTGCTGCAAACTGTCCTGCTGTGCCCGGGACAGCCCCACCACACAGAGTCCTCTGGTCCAAAATGTCAACAGTGCCGAGCTGGAGAAACTCACAGCTGAAGCACTGGGACACCCAAGGGAAGTGTCCAGGGTCCGCAGTGAGGAGAACAGTTGTCATTCTTCGGGTCTGCTCCCACTTCCTGTGTGTGAGGATTTCCTCTCTGCTGGGAGGCAGCAGCTGGAGGTGAAAGTGGCCAATTCACCTTGTCCCACTGTCCTGAGGAAGGGCGCAGGCACGTGACCTCACTGCACCAACAAGACGCATCTCCCCAGGCTTTGAACCCCAAGCTAGTGAGGCAAAGCAGCAAGAACGCTGCAGAACCCACTGCGGAGAGGGTGGCGGTTCTGTGACGGTGGCTGCCCACTATTTCCAGAGGCCTCCCTGATGGCGGTTCTAAGGGTGGGTCGAGCTGGCGGCACAAGCAAGCATGTTTGTGCCGCATGGTGGCAGCAATGGGGTCTTCCTGGGGCCATTCCTACACTACGCTTTTGGGCATGATCCTGGCTGCTTTGCCTCTGACCTTGATTTTCTGGCCCTCCAGGAAATTCTGTGAATTACCCAAGATCCTCAGAATAAATCTCCTTCAAGCTTCCGTTAGCAGAATTGGCTTCTGCTAGAACTGACTAGAACTAGAACTAGAACTAGAACTAGAACTGACTCTGAGTGATGCCCCATTTTCCAATATATTTGAGCACAAGATTCTTTCTCCTGTAGAACACCTTAAGGAACCTTTGTTCCATGAGCCTACCTTGAACAATACCAACAGAAAACGACAAAGAGGGGTTCCTCTAACCTCTACTCCAGCCAGAACCAGACCACGGCCCACCTCTACCTAAGACCTTTGGGGACACTCGGCACCTTCTTCCGGACCTCACGGGGCCGGGGCTAGCCCCCCGTTGCGCTCCTCCCTGGCGCCCAGAATAACCGCTGTTGGCTATAGCTCCAACAGCAGAACAGAATCAAGGTGTGAAAACGATCGGGCTTGTCAGAAGGTGGAAGGAACTGAAACGTGGATGTGAAGTCTGCTGCTTGATCAGGCTGATGATGTTGGCAGGTCAGAGAGAAGTTTAAAAAGAAACTTGAGGGAAAAGGAGGAAGCTGTAGGGACAGCTGGCTACTTAGGCAGAGAAGAGCAAAGCTATCTTAAGGAATTCTATGCCCCGATTTCATGGAAGGTGCCGAGCCCCATTTCAGGTGTGTGTAAAGACAGCAATTTTAGATACCATTCATTCATGTACTCGGGAGTACGTAGTGGGTGCCGGATGCTGGGCAGGTGCTGGGGAGACAGTGTTGATCCAAACAGACACAATGGCCTGTCCCTTCTCTCCTGGAGCTTATGGTCCAGTGGGGGAAGGAAGCAGACATCCAAGGCTGGGGGCACAACTTGTCTTCTTGCTGGGATGGACCTTCATTATCAGGGAGGAAAGGGGAGCCAGAGGACCAGAGCAGGAGGACCTAATGTGTCAGGAGTCAAGGAGGACGTCCCTGGGGAAGGGACAGTCAGAGGGGCTTCTAGGTGTGTGCCAGTTGGAGACAGGGGAGGGCCTGGGCAGAGGTAGGGTTCACGGAGGCAGACACAGAAGGAACATGGTAGGTATGGGGACCTGAAAGAAGGTTCCCAGAGCCCAGAGTGTGAGGGCAAGTGGACCTCACTCAAAGCCAGGCTGGAGAGGTCGGTGGGGGGCGTGGGGTTGGGCGGTGGGGAGAGGATCCACAAGAGCTCTCAGGCCACAGTGATGTCCAGATCTTCATCCAAAGAGCCCTGAGAACCCCTGGGGGATTCAGATCAGGTCCACATGACACGGGCTGTGGAGAATCTGAAACTAGAAAAAACAATGTGGCTTCTTCACTGGGGGAGACAGATAAAGGGCACTTGGCCCCAGATGGGGCTGGGCATCCAGGAGAACTAAAAAGAGGGCTGATCAGAAGCGGGGAAAGGGGCTTTGGGAAGCGTCAGCCGCAGGCTGGGTGTTTTCCCATGTGATTTCGCATTTGCGGCAGAGCTGAAAGAACCATGAAAGCCGTCCTAGCCCCTTACAGATCCAGAAGGCACGCCTCCCCGTCCCCTCCCTCCGGTGCTTGCTGTCCAGGCTGTCAGAGAAGTTCTGGAAGACACCAGCAGGGCCGTTGAGAAGTGGGGGTTGGAGAGGGAGAAGGAAATAAGCGAGAGGGGCCAGCCCACAGCTCCCGAGCAAGCAGCTCCCGAGAGTGCGCTTGGGAAGAAATCTTAGAAAACTGGCTGGTGCGACTACCCCATTTGGGGTGAGGAATGGGGATAAGGAAACAGAGGCTCAGGGTTGTGGGGCAGAGCTGAAAATAAAGCTCAGGTGTTTGGCTCTTCCTCCAATGCTCTTTCTCCTGCCCCAGGTGTGAGGGGTGTGTGTGTGTGTGTGTGTCCAGGTAGGTGGGTGGCCAGGACAAGGCCGTCCTACTCTTCATTCTTCCATAGTCCAGGCTGGCCATGATGTTGGCAGGAATTAAGATGTTTACAGAAATGAAAAAAAAAATGCTTAAGAAACAATTTAATCTCTATATGGGGGTGGCCAGCTTCAGAAGGTTAATATCTTGATTTTTTTCTAAATCCCCTTTCTGTTTTTTCAAAGAGGATTTGGTGTTCTCAGTCCCAGCAGGGAGCTTAAGAAAACAAAACAGTGTTTCTCTGCCTGCTCTCTTTCCTGCAGCTCTAGGTCTCTCTTGCTGGACCTGGGGACAGGGACTTTGGATCCTGGTTTTGGTGAGAGCCGATCCGTGCCTCAGTTTCCCTCTGCGTACAGAGGCGTGGAGCCTTCCCTTTCTGCATCCCTCTCTTAATTCTGGGGGAAACAGTTGGTCCAGCCAGAAAGCAAAAATGCTCACGTACGAGAGCTGAGACTTGACATTCACAGTTAACGGAGTTCAGGAGATCTGGCCTGGCAGCTGAAGGGAGTCACAGGCCCCAAGGAAGGTTCTGGAAGTGTGTGCAGAGAGAGGAGGAAGATGCAGAGACCACAGTGTGTTGTGGAGAGTAACCCAGGGTCCCACCTCCACCATTTACTGTCTGGGTGGACTATGGAGCAATCCTCCTTCCTTGGAAAAATGGAGATGACAGTGGGACCACATGGGCACTGCCTATGAGCTTTTAAAACTGAGATTGGGGGGGAAACTGGAGAGAGCTATTTCTGGGGTCACCACTGACAAATAGAGGCCTCAGTGTGGCCATTTGTACTCCCCAGATCAAGCCCTTGGAGGTCAACCACCTTTCAGAGTCCCAGCCCACCAGACCCCAAAGCTTCCCAGCCCAAAATTCCCAGGAGGAGACCCTCTTCTGAAGCACACTGGGCCCCACAGGGCAGGGGGAGGTGGGCTGGAGCCCCAGCCGGGGCTCACTGGGTTCTCAACAATTTTGACCACAATAAGAAAGCATGTTCCTATTTCTCCAGATGCCCAAGGTCAACACAACAACTTCTGCTCAAGTCTGGTGCACTGGCTGCCTGGAACCCCATCACCTCGGAGCTAGGCAGAGATTTTTCTAATAAGGAAACTCAGCAACGGGATTCCAACTCGATCAAGGCCAAAGCGCGGTCACCAGGTTGCATGACCTTGACCCTTCCCCTCTCTGGGCCCATTGCCTCATCTCTTAAGTAACAGTTTAGACCAGATGACCTTCCCACGCCCACTACTCCACATACACACACATGAGTTCCCTTTGGTGCTTCTTTCAAGATTCTCCATTTCCACTGAGTCTCTGCTGAGTATCTGGCTGCTTCTAACCAGCTCCATCTTTCCACGGTCCCACCGCCACCCCGCGTCCGGCCAGTCAGACCCAGCAAGCCCCTTTCCTCTGCCAGATTGCTGAAGCACCCCCGGCCATCTAGCTTCCTCCCTGGGCTTTGCATTAAGGTTGGTTTTCCCCGGCCCTTCCCCAGGAAAGAGGGACCAGAGGGAGGGGAAGGAAGTACTTCTGTCATGCCAGTCCCAGCTTCAGGACTGCTGATCCTGTGTCTCACCTAATCCTTGCAACCCATCTTCAAAAGGGAGGTTCCCAGCTGGGCAGGGGCAAGACCCTCCCAGGGATGCCAACCCTGTGCTTTTTCCTCGGCCTCACAGCGGCCTCCTTAGATCTACTCTGTTGAAACGGGGCAGAGTTCTCTGTTCTCTGTCCCGACTCAATTCATCAAGCTTTTATTAATAGACCAGAAGCTTTGCTTGGCAAGGTATTAGGGGACAGAAAAGGTCCACGGAGCCTATAGGGTAATTCTCTTCTGGCCTCCAGGCTGGGGCTCAGTCCCTCCCCCAGGGCAGTGTCAGGCCATCATCAGACACCCCTGGGCCTCTGGCAGCCGTTTTCCCATTTGTCCTTTTGGATCCAGCAAGTTACAGCTCATTCCTTCGGCTACATTGTTCCTTAACGACATCACTTTTTCCATCTCCCTGACGGCTCCTGCCCTTCTGCCGGAGCGCCGCCTCCTAGCAGATCTCCATCTCCTGGAGGTGCTGAGGATTCCACGGATCACTGGACTGCGCCATCCCTGGGCCACCTGAGATCTGCACGGGCAGAGACCAGGTCCTCAGCCATGTCTCTTCCTGAGACCCCAGCACAAAGACCAACCTCAACCAGGTGGTTGAATGGTCCCTTCCCCTTCATATCTCTTGGTGCGCTGATCACACTGCCCCTCTCCTAGGCACCTAGCTTGAAGCCTCAAAGGCATCCTTTAATTTGCACACAGCTTAAAGACACTTCTGAGTTCTTGCCTGGGTGAGATGCTTAGGGACTGTGCTTGGACTGGGCTGTGGGCAGCATGGCCTCCTCCCTCACCTCTACCTTGGGTGGGTCATCAAGACCAGCTTGTTCATGACAGCCCTGTCTCCCAACCCAGAGTCACTTGGCCTCCCCCACAGGTCTGCCCTGTGTCCTACTGGGATTCCAGCATCTGTCCCTCCTGGAGCAAACCAAGGTCCTGGGTCCTGCACCTTTCTAAGGCTGTCCTCTCTGACCTGTGTATTCACTTACACAGCTAGTATTTTTTAAGCTCTAACTATGGGCCAGGCCACTGTTGATAATGCCTTCTGTTCTGTTCCCCTATTGCTGCCCAGCTCTGCCCTCAATCACTTTCTCAAGATGGAATGTGGCAGAAAACTGAGAGCATAGACTCTGGAGTCAAACTGATCCGGGTTCGAATGCTGTATCTCTCGTCCATTTACCTATCAGAGCTTAGACAAATTGTTTCTCTGTGAGCCTCAGTTTCCTCATCTGTAAAATGGAATGCTGCCATTCCAAGGGCTTTGGGGAGCATGAAAATGCAACCATAGACGTCCCTGGCAGAGTGTGTATTTCTGGCAGAAAGGCAAGAAAGAGCTGGGAGCATTTGGAGAAATTGCGAATAATCCGGGACGGCTGGTGGCGAGAGTTCTAAATGAGGCAAAGGGGATGAGGCCAGAGAGGTCTGATAGGCAGACCGCGATGGAGGCCACTCCAAAGACTGCAGGCTTGGCTCAGAGGGCCATGACCTCGAGATGGAGGAGCCCTGCCCTTACACTTTACGTGTCCCTAAGCTGTTTCCACGTAGCCGTGCAGATTCTCAGTCTGGCACTATAGGCTCTCCAACAAGCTCTGGGTCCAGCCTTCCCTCCCACCACGCTTGGAATAACATGGGAAAGAAAGTAGCTTCTTCCTTTTGGCCTCTCTCCTGGAAAAGGATTTGTGTGGGGTGCTGAGGAGCAGGGCGATCCAAGCTTTCTTGGTGCCCCCGCCCCCCTCCTTAGTCTACCCCCGTTCTCTTCCCTGCCAGCCTAATGCGGAGGAATCAGCCCTCCTCAACCCAGCATCTGAATCAAGGTGAATTCTCCTCCTAACAGATGCCCGAAGGCTGCACATGGCCAAGCCAGGCCACTGCTTTCCAATCAGCACCAGGGGCTCCTCTTTGAGGACAGACCAAGGCTTTTGGTCTAATGACATGGGCACCGGCCACCAGAGATCACCAAGGCCGGGGAAAGCGGGCACGGCTGTCCTGCTCTCAGAGCTGCAATCATGAAAATCAAACCAGAGAAAAGGGCTGGAGAGGGAGATCTGGGTCCCAGCTATTTGTAATAATATTCTCAGCTTTTTTTCTTCTTTTATTGAGATATAATTGACATATAACATCGTACTAGTTTAGGTGCACAACATAATGATTTAACATCTGTATACATTACAAAATGATGACCCCAATAAGTTTAGTGGACCTCCATTCCAGCACACAGACACCGATGTTTTTCCCGTTATGAGAATTTCAAAGATCTACTCTCTTGGCAACTTTCAAATATACAGTTAGCTTTGTCAACTGTAGTCACCATGTTGTACAGGACATCCAAGACTCGCGGATCTCATCATTGGAAGTTGGTGCATTTACCACTCTCCGGCGTTTCACCCACACGTGACCCTCTGGCAAACATCTGTCTGTTCTCTATACCTATGAGGTCTCTTTTTTTTTAGATTTCACATGTAAGTGAGATCACAGAGTATTTATCTTTCTCTGACCCATTTCTCTCAGCATAATGCCCTCCAGTTCCATCCTTGCTGTCACCAATGGCAGGATTTCTTTCTTCTTTATGTCTGAATAGTATTCCTTTATATATATATACACACACACATATACATATATTAAAATTTTTTTTAATTTAAAGAAAATTCTGAAAAAAGAAAAAACTCATCACATATATAATATATATATATATGTGTGTGTGTGTATATATATATTTTTTAATTCTGCTAAAAAGAAAAAAACCCATCATATATATATATGGATCATACAGTAGTTCTGTTTTTAATGTTTTGGGGGAAACTCCATACAGGGCTTCCCTATGGATGCTGGATTTGCTTTCCCACCACCAGGGCACAAGGGCTCTTTTCCCTCCTCCTCCTCACCAACACTTGTTATCTCTTATCTTTCAGAGCATAACCATTCTTACAGGTGGGAGGCGCAATCTCACTGCGGTCTTGATTTGCATTTCCCAGGTGGTGAGTGGAGTTGAGCGTCTTTTCGTGTGCTCATTGGCCATTTATGTCTTCTTTGGGAAAATGTCTATTCAGCTACCTGCCCATTTTTTAATTGGATCGTGTCTTTTTTTTTTCCTATCAAGTCGCAGGAGTTATTTACATATATGATAACCCCTTATCAGATACATGATTTGCAAATGTTTTCTCCCATTCCGCAGGCTGCCTGTCGTTTTGTAGATGGTTTCCTTTGCCTTACAGAAGCTTTTTTAGTTTATGTTCTCGCCTTTTTTATGGAATTAATTAGTCTTAGTTTCGCATTCATCATCTCACTCGGAGTCCCCCAACCACCGTGTGAGAGAGGCTATGGGGAGACTGCTCCCTCGTTTTCCTGCGGTTTAGGAAGAAGCTGAGACTCACAGAGAGGCCATGGCCGGCCCAGGCGCCACAGCTCGTCACTCCTGTAGTCTCCTTTTGTTCCCTGCACAAGGCTGACCCGCTGACACTTTTGGGTCCCACCAGTAGCTTGGTCCCAACCGAGAATCCCAGAATTTCAGCGCTGGAAGGGACTGATGTTTCACATCTATCCTCTGCATCTTGTCAACATCCAGAAATCTTCAACAGAGTTCTTCCTCTGGGAAGGGAGCCAACACAGATGGAAGGGGCACAGCCATAGCCCGGGGTCTCACCTGTCTCCATCGTGCTCTTCTCCCCCATCTCTGGGGGACTCCTCTCCCATTTTCTCCCTCTCTGGCATGATCCAGCTTCCTCCAAGAATCTGAGACTAAGAAGCCAATAAGTCATGGTCAAAATAATAATAATATTATAATCATCATCATCATGGCTGGTTTTTTGGAAACACATTTCATTACATTTCTAGAGGACAGAAGACTATCAAGAGGGCATCCATCATTTTTAAAAACACATTATTTCAGCTATTTTTAAAAGCATAGTCTGAGTAATTAGGCCCTGCACCATGTAGTTCCATCCCGGACTAGGATCCAAACCACATGGGCTAGACAGACTGCATTTCCATTTTGTGTTGTCTTTTTTCATTAAACCACTTTATTGAGGGATGATTGACATACAAAAACCTAATATTTAATGAATGCAACTTGACGAGTTCAGAGATAAGTACCCGTCTGTGATGCCTTCATCACCATCTATACCATAAAGATACCCATAACCTCCAAAAACCCCCGTCTGCTCTCTGTATTTATTAGGATTATTGTTATTTCTTATAAGAACCATTAACATAAGATCTTGGGGTGCCTGGGTGGCTCAGTGGGTTAGTCTCTGCCTTCGGCTTGGGCCATGATCTCAGGGTCCTGGGATCGAGCCCCACATCGGGCTCTCTGCTCAGCGGGGAGCCTGCTTCCCCCCCTATCTGCCTGCCTCTCTGCCTACTTGTGATCTCTGTCAAATAAATAAATAAACTCTTTAAAAAAAAATAAAGAATGCTTAACATAAGATCTTCCCTCTTAAGCAATTTTTGAGTACACAACACTGTACTGAGATGAACTACCATTTTAAACTCAGAATGAATCCTCTAGTTTATACTACTCACTTGACAGACAGGGAAGTTGAGGCTCAGGTAGAAGGAGCACTCTCCCCAGTGAAATCCAGCTCCTTAGTAGCAAAGCCAAGTCTCCATCTAGGTCTTTGAATCCCAGTTCTGGGCCACCTCCACAGTGCCACAGCCCCACTGTGGCCCGAGATCTGGCCGCCTGGGGAAGGGGCCAGGGAAACCAATTTCTGAGCAGCCCCTGGTCTCAGACCAGCCTGCCAAGGCTGAGCCCCAGGCTGCTTTGATGTTCCTCCTCACGCATGTGTCTGGCTCAAATGGTTGTCCCTTTGGACGGCTGCAAGGGGCTGATTAGATGTAATTGCTTTGCCTAGAGCGAGCTATCTGCTTAATAGAATCAGCTCCCAGTAATTAGCCTGCCAAAGGCCCATTTCCTTTCCTGGAGTCCTAGGGCTTCTGGGCCTCACTTCACCCTGTGAGTGTTGGGTCTCTGCGGGCAGATATGAGATGTAAGTCTGTGGGGTTTGGGTTGGGTTGGGGTGGCTGGGAGAAAGCAGGGCTCTGGTGGTTTAGCAAGGACTCCAGGAGCAGGCCTCCCAGGAGCCAGGGTATGGAGCATTTCGAGGTTGGAGGGACAAGGTGCCTGGCTCCGAGGGACTGTTCCTGACATGTGGAATGGAGTCCAACCAAACTTCAAAAGGTGCCTAGTCCAGCCCCAAACTCAGTAGATTCAGCAACCAAGTCAAAAGGCATTTCTTGCAGACCTGCAATGTAGCAGGCACTGTACTAGCCCCTTGGATCCTTCTCAAGCAGCCTCAACCCAAAGGACCAATAAAGTTGTGCTTGCATACTTCTCTTGACCAGGAGCTCATCACTTCCTGGACAACCCATTCCTTCCTCAGAGGTGTAGAGAAAGTTCAACCTATTTTGAGCTGAAAGCTCTTCTGCTGGTATATCTCCCCACAGATCCCTGGCCCCTGCTAGACCACCCAGACCAAAGCTAATCCTTCCTCCCTGAAAATAGCTCCCATGCCCCGTGCATCTTTTCTCCAAGCTGAGCCTCCCAAATTCCTTGGGTTGGGCCAGGTCCGTCGTGTTGGTGAGGCCCCTCGGTAATCTCAGGAATCATGGATGGACCTGAAACCTGCTTCTGCTTGTCAGTTCCTCCCTCCCAGCGGGTCAGGAGCCCAGCAACTGGGACCCCAGAGGTCAGGACTCCTCTCACAGCAGGGAGAACAGCAGCCCAAGCCAGAACAGGACAGGAGCCAGAATAGGATGCTGCTCAAGGAATGCCGTGGTAGGGCAGCAACCCCGCCCCTCCCTGGTGGAAAGACACCTAAAACCTGCTCAGTGGGAGGGAAGTTGCCTTTCTTACCCCTCCCCAACCTGGACACGCGAGGGCTCACGGGCTCACGGGCTCACAGGCACCACTCGATACTCATCAACTAATTCATCATCCAAGTGCCGTTATAATTATTGCGTTTGGTCCTGAGAACAGGCTGCCTCTGCTGCTTCCTCAGAAGCTATAAACCTGCAAAGAAGAGTTTCAAGATTTGTGAGGATGTTGACTAGATCTCCAGACTCACTTTTCTTCCTCAGCCACATGGTGTTTATCGGGAAAGCTGGAACCAAAGCTGCTCCTGAGTTTGCATTCTTGCTATGATTTGAGGGACTTGATTCTCGCTATGGGAAGGAAGCAAGTTTAGGGAACTTCTCTTGCGGCTAAAGGCTCGAAGTTAGGAGAGCCGGGCTTGAGTCCCAGCTCTGGCCCAGCAATTTGTACGTCCTGGGGGTGCTGGCTCCCGGCACCAGGCCTGTTTCCTCGTCGTGCTCTAGGCTTTCCTCTAGCTTGAACTATTCTGGAGCCTTGGTAAAACACAGAGGAGAATGTGTGTGTCTGTCCATCTATGTGGTGAGGGAAAGCTGTGAGTCCAAGATTTTTAGCTGCGGTCCTGGTCTTTCCCTTCCCTCTCCGCGCGCGCACACACATACACACACACACACTCCCCAGGCTGGAGAACTGTGGCTGGTTTTCTCCGAGATCTCTCTCATCGCCTGCTGGCCTGCCTGAGACCCCAGTAATGGGGGCTCTGCTCACTACCCTTGCCCCAAGCATGGGGGAGGGAGGTGTTAAAGGGAGAAGGGAAAGAGAGAGAAGGGGGAATTAGTAGAAAATTGGGAGGCATACAAGTGGCAAAAACAGAAACATGAATTGCACCAGAGTCAGTGAGGGCCAGGCAGGCAATCCTGTGCTTCGCTGGGGACGGAGCAAACCAAGACAGCGCTACGGAGAACAGCCTGGCAGTGCTGAGGGACCCTTCTGGGTATACGCCCAGGTGAAAATTCCCAGCCGATTCTCAAGGACACACATATGAAGATGCTCATCTCAGTGTGATACTCAGTCCCAGAGATGGAGGCCACCAAGGAAGCCCTCTCTAGGGGAAAGGATTCGTCAAATGCAGAGGACACCAGCTTTCTGCGGACACAGGAAGCCAGCCTGATCTCTACAGCCACTCCGGGAAGACCACTCAGTTCTCGCTCCTACTTGTAGGAGACCCAAGTTGGTATCCAAAGCTGCTCCCCCAGCTCCTCTGCCGCAGGACTAAGAACAGAGCCAGGTGTCCACCCCCTAGCACAACACTGTCTCCCCAACGGCTCCCAGAGGCTCTCCTTTGTGAACAGCTGCCTTTTGTGTTTGGTTTGGGCTTGAGATGTTAAACAAATAGTGTCTCTTGACAAATGCAAGCCGGCTGCTCTGGGACTGGTTATGCTTTGTAAATCCAGGCTAATCCTCCATGTCTTTCCCTCAGGGGTATACCAAGAAACACCTCAGTCATCCCCAAAACACCCCGAATCTGCTCAACCAGCCATCGGCCACGATCAGAAGCCACGATCCCTGGTGCCACTCTCCACCAACCAGAGCCAGCTGCAGCTCCTGGACCCACCAGGCCCCTCCATTCTCAGGCCTCTTCCTCGCTGGATATTGAGATGGTTTGGGATACTCCTTCTTACATCAAACCACAGACCCTATTCCGAGATGAGTAGATGAGTAAGACCTTACCTCTGCCTTGCAGGAGCTTATGGTCTGGTCTAACAAGATGAACCAGAATGTCATGTGAAGCTCCAGTACAACTAGTAGTGAATAGGGTTAGAATTTGAACCTGAGCTTGTCTGACTCAGGGTCAACTCTTTTACTCCCCACCTTGCCCCCTGCCCCCATCCTCCAGCCAGTGGGGACCCAGGGGTGCCAAGCACATAGGGTGGCCAAGGACATGGGATGCTGGAAAACAATGGATAAAGAGGACTCTGGGCCCCTCATCCCTCAGACCACATTCTTGGCCATTGTAGGACGAGCATCGTTAATCACAGGGCCAGATCTATCATTAACCTTGCAAAATGTCAGACGGAAGGGAATCTTTGCGGTAGGCAACCCTTTCATCCTGTAGAGAAGGAAGCTGAGGTCCAGAGAGGCGACGGGATACTCCCTCGAGTCCACCAACTGTTTATTAGTTGGCAGCAACTGAGACCAAATTCCGGGTGTCTAGACCCCCACTTCAGTGCTCTCTCCACATGTGCCCTTGGACCTTAGGACACTCCCATGGGTCTTTACCTCTTTCCCTCAGCCAGGCAGGGCTTGCTTCCATTTTAGAAGTGTCTTTTGACAGAGTCACAGAAGAAAAGTGCCTTGTTTTTCTCCCTACAGACTCTGCTGTTTGTGCTCCTATCCCCACTGACACTGCTGCTCTCTAACCCAGCAGGTGTAGGAGACTTTAAGGACTTGGCTGGGTACTGAATGCACAACAGACATGTAGACTAACTCTGATGTGCAAAACACTGAGCTCCCCACTGTGGGGAGGCATAGCATAAGGAGGGTCTCCACCCTGGAGGAGATAATGAGTCAATGGGGAAGACAGATATTCAAGAACTGACCAGTCTACCAGGTAGGAGGAATGTCTACTGAACTGAAGCTTAGACCAGGTACGATGGAACCACAAGAGAGCTATTGGTTCTGATTGGAGGTAATGGGGAATGGTTCATGGAGGGAGTGGGCTTTGAGTTGGGTCTTGAAGCCTGAACACAAGTTCCATAGATAAACAGTGGAAGAGTCAAGGAAGCACCAGCATCCCAGCTGATGGGAGTCTCATGAGTCAGAAGTAATGCATGAAAGTCATTAGATATGTCCAGAGCTTAGAGAGGAATGACATGGAAGACAAAGTGGAAAATAATACATGTATAATGTTTAGTACATAATAATATGCAGCAACTAATGGTACATTCTGTACCATTTATCATAACTCTGATTGTGTCATCTTCCTCACAAACTAAAGTCTTAAAAGTAGTGACTAAATCCTTTTTGCCCCTGGTTCTTGAAAGAACTAAGGAAGCAGAAGCAGTCCAGGAAGGTCATGGGATGTTATAAATGAAGGGAGCATAGACACGTCCCGTCCAAACCACTCCATTTATGGATGTACAAACCAAAGCCCAGGGAGAAGGAGTGACTGGCCCGAGTCCCACAGGAAGCAGGTGGAAGAGACAAGACCCCAGCCCAGGCCCCCCAACTCTCCACCCCATGTTCTCTATACTGGATCAGATTTCAGAAATTGATCACACAGGAGGCCGGCCAGTATCATGATTAGAGGCGTGTAAATCAGCTCTTTCTAATTGGCCCAAGGCATCATCCACTGGAGTCACCAAGGGATTGAAAATAATAGAACATGGAAAAGTCATAGCTGAGCAGATTTTATCATTTATAAATACATGATTCATAGAGGTGCTTTCTGATATGTGACTCTGGGCAGAGAATGAGGCAACCCCATGAGAGGATGTACATGCAGGTCCCAGGAGTCCTGGACAGAAGGGGGTGAGATAAGCTTCTAGATCTTTGGCACTATCCCACACAGGTCAGGGGTGAGCTGATGGGACTCCTGCCTGCAGGACCCAGGGCCTACTCAGAAACCTAGACTGGCACTGGCCTGGTTCCCCCTGCCCCAGCCAGTCCCCCTTCCTGAAGAGAAGAAAGGTAGAAGGGACAGGAGAGTAGACCTAAGCTGACTTCCTGGGCTCCATGGACACTGGGGACCTCCTATGCTCCCCTGGCAGCAGGTGTCTTGATTCCATACATATGGGGGCTACAGGAGAGACCCCAGCCATGGGACATAAGTCTTGGCCCCCCCTTCACTACATTTGTGGCTTTGAGCAACCCCCTTCCTCCCCTCTAGGCCTCAGTTTCCTCATCTGTAACATGAAAGGGTCAGGTTAGCTGGTCTTTAAAGGTCCTTCTAGTTCTGAATGCTGTGAGAACAAGTTTCACCATAATTAATAATAAATGCCCTGCCCCTAAAGAGAGCTTTTTCCTTTTTCCAAAGCTCTTTCACTCATAATATCACCTTTCATCTGCACAGCAGTCTGGCCTGACAGCCAGAAGTGAGCAGACCCTGGACACACAGTCCTTCACACTGAAAACCAGACCAGTTGAGCCTTGCTCATTTAGATGGGCTTTGGGGAAACTGGCTTGGGGGGCAATTGTGGCCAGGAGGACAGAACCTAACTTGCGCCCTCACCTCTGGGAAGCCAGGAAAGGCAGCGCTTGTCTTCCACAAAGCCAGGCAATGCCAGAGGGGGAGGGCCTGCTGTAGGCTGAGTTCATGGCCAAGGGTGCAGAAAGTTTGTATCAGATCAAAGACTCTAGTATAATTAGCTACTCCATTTACAGGTGAAAACAAACAAGCAAACAAACAAACAAGCAAACAAACAAAAAACTAAGGCTCCAGGAGTCATTATGGAGAAGAGAATGGGTTTGTTTGGAAGGCAGACTGAAGGTTCTTCCAGCTGAACGATCTTGGACAGTTCTCTGCACTGCCTTTCGCCTCAGTTTCTCTGTCTCTAAAATGGGCAGACCTCTACATACCTTTCAGGGTTTTGGTAAGACTGGAAATAATAAATGTAACCTGCCTAGCCTGGCACACAGCAGAGGACTGGTACATTCTCTCCGAACGAATGGCTGAAAGAGGCAGTGGGGTTGGTGGTATTTCTCGAGAGGCACTGAAATGCCTGGCCGTGCTGGGTTGGGCGAGGCCGTGGGCAGAGGATTCTCCTGTTTCTGGATGGGCTTCCTTCTCCACCTACCCTCCATCAGGGGCCCTGGGGCCTCCTCCCTGTCTTTCCTCGTGGCCCATGCCAGGGTCCCATAAACCACTTTCTGACCCTCCTTGGCAGTGGGATTTGCATTCCGATCATTCTGCTTACTCAGCCCATCCCTGTCTGGAGCTAAACAAGGCCTGTGGGATCCTCTGTGATGGCACCTCATCGAGGAGATAAGGAGAGGCTGAAAGGGGCAGCGACGCCTCCTCTGAGGTCCCACGGCCCGCCCCTCCTCACCACCACTGCCACCATGTTGACAAAAGAAGAAACTGAGGCACAGAGAGGCTTCCTGCTTCCCCCCAGTCTTTCAGCCAGCCTCCTGGTCTGGGCCACACCTGCCTTTTTTCAGCTGGATCCCTGTCCTGTTGGGATGCTCCCCTGTTGGGGCCCTGCATTATCTCCGGCAGCCCAGCCTGGACCACTGGTGCGGGGCTGGGGTTGGGGAAGTCAAGAGAGCGCCACAGCCCAGAAGGAAGAGAGGAGGGGAGCATAGGATTCAGTACTACTGGCTTCGGCTGCCAGCCTGGGCTTTCTCAGCCAGTTCCAGGAGCCGTGCTGACCTGGGAAGGGTCACATTTCATGAGAGCAGGGCTTTCCCTTGGGTGTGGGCCCTGGCCTGCCCAGGTCCACAGCTGTGCCCTGCTGTTTCTAAGACTGGTGCTGGGAGGGGGGGTGTGGCCTGGGCTGAGGGAAGCATGGCTGAGTCCGGGTGCTGGCACTAGTTCACCGTGTGTCTGCATGTCACTTGACCTCTCTGCACCTCAGTTTCCCCCATGGACATAATACAGGGCAGGACAGCAAGACCCAAGGTCCCTTCCAGTGAAAACATGCTGTGGATTTCGGTGGAGATGGGGGGGGGGGGCGGAGGCGGGGAGGGGCGAGGGCTCGCTCTGCCTGCTCCTTTTTCCCTTCCTTGCTTTTCTTTTTCCGTCGTCAGTTTATCTCTAGCAACCCAGGTCTCCCTGTCTCTGTCGCTCTTTCTGTTTCTATCTTTCGCTCTCTGCCTCTCTCGCTCTGTATTTTTCTGCCTGCCGCTTCTTTTTCTGTGCCTGTGAGTCTACCTCTGGCTTTATCTCCTTATCTGTCACACCCCCCTCTGCCTCTTTTTCTCTCTTTCTCTGTAGTTACAGGCGATTCTCTGTCTAGTTATCTCTTTCCCTGGGTCTCTCTCCTTCGGTCCTGCCCGGTCTCTCCGCCGCTCTCCCGCTCGCTCCCCCCTCCTCCCTCTCCGCCAGCCCCCCTCCTCCCTCCCTCGGCGCGTCTCCCCAGTCCTTATTTGGCTGGGCGGGAGGGCTGGCGGGAGGAGGCGGCCAGCGGGCGGGGGGCGGGGGGCGGGAGCGGGGCCGGGCGGAGGAGGGCGGTGGGTGGTGCTGAAGGGACAGCTCCGCGGCGGCGGCAGCGGCGGCGTTGGCGGCGGCGGCCCCGGGGCGCGGAGCGGGTGCCCGGCTTGGGGAGCGGCGAGCGCAGCCATGCCCCAGGCCGCCTCCGGGGCAGCAGCAGCGGCGGCCGGGGCCGGGGCGCGGGCCGGGGGCGCCGGGGGGCCGGCGGCGGCTCGGGCGGGACGATGAAGCGGCAGAACGTGCGCACGTTGGCGCTCATCGTGTGCACCTTCACCTACCTGCTGGTGGGCGCCGCGGTCTTCGACGCGCTCGAGTCGGAGCCCGAGATGATCGAGCGGCAGCGGCTGGAGCTGCGGCAGCAGGAGCTGCGGGCGCGCTACAACCTCAGCCAGGGCGGCTACGAGGAGCTCGAGCGCGTCGTGCTGCGCCTCAAGCCGCACAAGGCCGGCGTGCAGTGGCGCTTCGCCGGCTCCTTCTACTTCGCCATCACCGTCATCACCACCATCGGTAACTACTCGCCGGCGGGGGGGCGGGGACCCGGGGGTTGGGCGCCGCGTCCCGGGGTAGTCCCGAGCCGGCCGGGGCTGAAGGGATCCCCTCCCGAGAGGGTCTAGGCGCCGAACCCCCCGCTGCCAGAAACCCGAGTTCTGCCTGGTTTGTCTGCTTGGCGGGGACAGGACTCGGGGGAGGCGTCGATTCCTGGCTCCGGACCTGACTCTCCGGCCGGGCCAGCCCTAACTTGTCCCTGCCAGGCTGCGCGAGGGCCTCAGGGGACTCTGAAGTGTGTGAGAGGGGCAGGAACCACCGGCGGAGGCCGGGGAGGAGGGGTGTGGCCGGGCCAGGCCCTGGAGCAGAGAGCTGAGTGTAGAACGGCGGGGAGCTCGCGACTCCGTGTCCCTGGCAGATGGGCTTCCGCACCTTGGCGTGTCTACACCGGCTGGGGCTCCAGGGAGACGTGTGGATGCAGGTACTCTGGCACTCCATGGTACTCCTGCTTACTCTGGGTGCTTAAAACACCCTCTAACTGCCTCTGTGAGTGCTGCTTGGAGTGTGTGTGTGTGTGTGTGTGTGTGTACACGCACGCGTGCACGCGTGTGTATGTGTGTGTGTGTATGTGTCCAGCTCCCAGAGTTTGGGCACAGCCAGCCAGTGCCTTTAATTTTCTTAGGGCAGCAGATTTGGTGCTGGAAGCCAGATCCAGCTCTGTCTGCCTTCTCTGCTGTCCTGGGAAAAAACAGTCACCCCGCAGGAATGGCCTCAGTTCCCTTCTCCAAACAGCGGTGCGGCAGGCCACACACACACCCAGACTCTCTCACAAGATAGGCACAGGAACACGTACACACAAGTACACACACACAAGCACACACAGGGCAGACACAGGCACACACACACACACACACACACACACACACACACACAAAGCACACAAATGGATGCTCCGGAATCTCCAGTCTATTCGGAAGTGTCCAGATAGGAGTAAACTCCTCCCAGCTCCCGAGACTCTGATTCCAGCCCAGCTCCATCATTTTTCCCCACTATATGACCTTGGGCGAGTCCCTTCTCCTGTCTGGGTCTCAGGCTCGCTTCCAGACCATGAAGTGTTGGCTAAAATGATCTCAAGCCTTCTGCCCAGGGCTGGCACGCTCCTAGCCCACCTTCTCCCAAAGCCCATTGGGATGCCTCCAGGCCTCCATCTTTCCCATTTCTTCTCTCTCTGGTCCCTCTCCTTGCCTTGGCTGAGCTCCCGGGGGCTCATCGCCACTTGGCATAGCCCATGACAAGATGGCAGTGTTTTCCTGGGAGTCCACAGAGGTTGAGGGGGTAAAAGGCAGGACTGGGCACTGTTCCTGCAGTCTACGCACTGCAGGACTTTGGCCCAAGGCTCCACTCCTCTCTGGGGTTCAGGGAGAACTCTGCTATGTAGTCTCTGGATTCCCCTCTTAGAAGAAGAGAAAAGGGCCCCAGGAGTGGATGTGGCCCAAATGGGGGCACCTCTGGGTCCTGTTGACTCTGGTGTTTAGGGCAGAATAGTCAGACTCAGACCTTCCCAGAAAGTAGCCCCTCTCTCCCACTTCCCTGCCACCTGCCAGGGTTTCAGGAGCACTGAACAGCGAGTTAGGTCTTCTCCCTTCCTCTTCCCACAAGTGGTGCCTCTGATTATGTGTCCCCTTTCTCAGTCCCATGGTCCCTAGCTCCACAGTAACTTCCCAAACGACCTTGCCTCCAGCCTTATTCCCCATGGAACAAGCTCCCTGCAGACAACCCTGCCAGAAAGAATCTCCCCAGTGTGCAGCTCTGACCATACCAATACCCTCTCAGAAGCCCTCAATGGCTTCCAGCGACCCATGGAATCTGGTCCGTGCTCTTTATCTCAAATTTTAATGACCCTCATCGCTGGCTCTAACTTTATCTCCGACTTCATTTCTCACTTCTTACTGACATGATCCCTCCACTGCAGCCGTACTGTCTCCTGAGAACACCTTAAGTGTGCCCATCGGGCACACCTTTTTCTCTGTCTTCTCTTTGTCTTGTCCAAGCTAGCCTTCCAGGTCCAGCTCAAATCCCACTTCCTCCTTGAAGTCTCCCAGACCATACAAGGCCACCGCTCTAGACAAGTGCAGGATGCACTGTTGGTACTGCCAGGGTGACACGGTGTAGGCTTTCTTACATGGTTATTTACATTTTAGGGGATGTGTTTTGTCTCTTTAACCACACTGCAATTAACCTCTGCGTGGGCAGGGCCCTGAGGTTCCCATCTCTGTCCTCCCAACGCTGGCACAGGACCCGGCGGCCCACATGAGCACTCAGAGAATGCTGCTGAGGGGGCTGAAGGGGTGCAGAAATGAAAAGGTATCATCCTGGCCCCTCTGTCCCTGCCGTTTCCTGAAGTGCGTGTAGTCCTTACCCAGACAGATGTTAACAGCTGGGGATAGAAGCAGACAGAATGCTGTTCTGGTGATATTTATTGCTATAACGCTGGGCAAGAGGAAAGACCACATTGAAGCACCACCTGAGTTCTGTGGGGGCCCCAGAAAGGCACTGCCCACTTCCTGCCCCACCCAACCAGCCCTGGCTTTTTGTCACCTCTCTCTCTGGCTACACCATCTGGCTGGAAATGTCCACAAGAGCTCTGCTCTAAGACAAGCTTGCCTGTGTTGTGATCAGATGGCCAGAAGGGGCCTTGTATGAAACTGATAGGGACCCAAAACCCAGAGGCAACAGCCTCTGTCCACCTGGACCCTCTGGGGACCCCAACGGGTCTCCTGAGGCACCGGGACTCACATTGGGATAGAAAAATGATAGCACCTGCCACTTAGTGATCCCAGGACACACTCATCTCATCTTCTGATTCTCAGCCTTCACTGCTCGGAAAGTTGCTAGGGCGGGTATTGTTAGCTCTGTTGCACAGATGAAGGCATGGAGCGAAAGGAGGGAAGGGGACTCCCCCAAAGTCATGTAGCTGGTGAGCAGCAAAGTTAGAGCCTCAAGCTGGGTCTTCTGACTCCAAGCCCAGTGCTCTTTCCCTGCCGCTCTCTTGGCTGCGTCTTCTGCCTCCATATGCTGTGAAGCCCAGAGCCAGCTAAAATTGGCATGGCCAGGACGTGCTCAGTGATGCCAGCTCGCAGGGTGCTCTCGGGCAGCCCTGATTGGTTGAGGGTCAGCAGGGTCTGAGTTAGTCATTCACCTGGTTAGTCACAGTCTCCATGGGCTGCAAGGATTCCTCCAGCTCCCTCATCCCTGGCCTCCCAGCCAGGAAACCCTTCCTTTGTTGTGCCCTAAGTTCATCAAACGCAAATGGAAACTCTTTTCTGGGAAAGCTTAACCTCTCTGGCTGTTGAGTCATTAAACTCCTCCGGGGCCCCAGCCTCATCTATTCATAGCCCAGAGGCTGTCAGAGCTGGGAGGGGCTCCAGATCAGCGAGGGCCGCCCCCTCCTCTTACAGATAAGGAACCAGAGAGGTGACAGGAGTCACACAGCTAAGGCTTAGCCAAACCTGACTCCCAGGCCTCCGCTCCTTCCACTTGTTCGGGATGTCTCTTATTATTGGAACAGCAGGGGCAGCAACAGTAACACTAGCAGCCACCATTCGTGGGCTACTTTTTGTCAGGCTCTCTATATGCTCTCATTCAATTCTCTCGCCAACCCCTCAAGAGGGGACTTATTACCCCCATTTTTCTGCAGAGGAACTTAAGGGTCTACGTGCAAATGACTCACCCCTGACCTTGTGACTTGAACGCATAGCATTGCCCAGATTCAACGGAGCCTCTTTGACTCCCATGCCCTAGCTTTCCTGCCAGTTTTTTTCTCCTCTTCAAGAACTCAGCCCAGACCCTTGACTGAGGAGCCAAGGCTTGTCTTGTCACCCAGGCAAAGCCCTTCCCAGGAGAGAACCTCTCCCTCCAGCATGCTTTTGCCAGCTTGCGGCTCCCCTCCCCCACACCCTGGCCCCTGACCAACCCAGACCACGTGGCAGAGCTGTGCCCAGCACCAGGCCCTACCCGAGATAGCCACAGACTCACAGGTGCTATTCTCCCATGAGGGCCCCTGTAATCCTTGGGGCTCTAAGGCAACAAGAGGCTGGGTGATTGATTAGCTGATGGAGCTGGGAAAGAAAACCTTCTGTTCTGCTCTCTCCTCAGCTCCAGGCCTGTTCTCTGCAGAGCACAGTCTCCCATCACCCACCACGTGGCCCGGGAGTCCTTAGATTGTGAAATCAAGAAGGCAGTTCAGGAAGGAACCTGCACTTTTTACATCTTTCCAAGAAGGAGGAAAGTACAGGAGTGACCTGTCACCCAATACATCCCAGTGTCCTCAAATAGAAGAGTGAAGGGAGACATCAGCAACCATTCAAACACCCAGAGAGGGGAGTGCCTTGCCAAAGTCACACAGCAAGTGGCGAGCACAACCCTGATTAGAACCGAGGCCTCTGGGTGACCCCACTGGAGTTCTCTCCATCCCCCTAGCCTGTTCCCCTCCCCACCCACCATCTCTCTTAGCACCAAGACCTCTGGTTGCTTTTTACTCCACTGTTCTCTGTCCTCTGTTGACTTGCTGAGGTGGAGTGGAGGGACAAGCAGCCTAGAACAGTTCTACTGCCCACTCTCGGTCAGCTTCTCCTTCCTCCGTGCCCACAGGCCACCCCTCTGCTTTGACACACAAGCCTTCTCTGTGGTGTCTAGGGAGGGAGGCTCTGGCTTAGAAGCCGGAGTGTCTGGGTTCATCTCTCAACCCACCTCTCCACTCATCTCCCCCACCACTAGTTATTTGATCTTGGACAAGTTGCTTAGTGTCTCTGAGCTTGTTTTGTCATTTGCAAAATGGGGAGAATAATATCTGCTTCCCAGGATGAAATGGACAATAGAAAGGAAGTGTCTGGTACAGAGTCCGTATTTCATATCAGCAATATCAGCAATGATCAGTGTAATTAACATTATTGTTCATGCATTATTACTATTACTCCCCCACAGAAGGGAACTTCTCCATTTCCCAAGGATTTCGGAGACCATGGATATCTCTGCTCCCTCCTAATAGGTGGGGGATGGTGGGGTTGGGGACCAGAGGCTGCCACACCCTTCTCTGTATTCTCCTAATGCCATTCCCCTAACCCAGGCTTTCCAGATCCTACCCATGCCTAGAGTCTGCCTGAGATCCAGGCTGAGGGGCAATGCTCCCTCTCCCTGCAGTAAACTGGTCAAGGACAGTGAGGTTCACATTGGTAGGAGAACCCACACTGGATTGGAGCAGGGAGGCAAGAGTTCCAGCTCCACTTAGCTCAGTTGCTGGTCTTCTGTGACCCTCAGTTTCCTCATCTACAAAGAGTCCATATTTGATGAGAGGTCCTTCTGACTGTCATGCCTCCTACCTACATGTCCAGTTCCCATGCATCACGATTTGGGGGGTGGAGACACGGAGGGAGTGGGGGTGAGAAGAGGACCAGAAATAGAAGACACACGCCTGGTCAGAGCAGGGACAGAACAAACACAATAAGTATTTTCGAAGAAAACATAAACAAGCACAGACGAGTGTAGTGCAAATCACCACTATAAACAGCTTTCAGCTGGCGACACAAACGGTGAATCTGTGAGTTGATTTTGCAATAAAAAAAAAAAAAATGTAGAAGTGATTTCCCTGCAGTCAGCCAGCAGGAAGGGAAGAGACCCAGCTCTGACAGAGAGCATTATCAGAGACCCAGACAGACGCCCCCTCACGCCCCACCCCTGTCTTGGACGCAGGGAACTGACATGTTGTCTATTACACATTGCTGGGTGTCAGGGGCGCTCCTCACAGCCTGCAGTCTCACTGCTGCCCTGGGAGGGCTGGCCTTCTCATTCTGTCACCATCAAGGGAAGGGGAGCTCGGAGGAGTTTGAAAATTGGCCCAGGACTCTACAAATAAAGAAAGATTGTGCCAGGGTTTCCACCCAGGGCTGTAGGGAGTATCTTTTCACAGAGCCATGCCCCTCCTCCCCTTCCCCCCACCCCCATGGAGTCCCTGCCATCCCTTCCATATGAATGTCACAAATGATGCTGGATGGCGTAACCAGGGTCCACGCAGGACACTCAGCTGTGGCCTCAGCGTCAGGATCTCTCGCCTTCAAGAGTCTTTTGCCCAAAGAGAAATCAGAATTTTAGCTCCAACCCTCTGATTTTAGAGAGTGGAAGGGAAAATTCAGATCAGAGAAAGGGCATGATCAAGGCTATACTTAACGGTTCTTCTCCGAGCTGGCCTTGAAGCCCTGTTTACTGACAACTCCCTTGGTGTTCTTGGGCACCCCCCCCCCCGCCCCCGCAGGCTCTTAAGGAAGAGATGGCTTGCTCCGCTAGCCCTGGGTCTCCTCCTGACCCCCCCTGTTAGCCACTGGTTGGCAGAGAGCTACCTGACAAATACCTTTCGAGACGTTTGTCGCTGTGGAGAGAGCAGTCAAGGGTCCCAATGATGCCACCGCCTCCCAGCTTGTCCATACTTCCTCATTGTCCAGAAACTGCCTCTGGCTAAGGCAGTTCCCAGGCAGCTCCCGGGGACCCACCCCTCACCCCATCCCAAGCTACGGCCACAAGTCACACCTTCACCTGCCCATTTTCCAGAGCTGGCCTCAGCAGCCGGCCATCTAGAGCAATCCACTCCAGTCCTCCTGGTCCTGTGGCCTCCTGGGATCCCTGCCAGGCTGGGACCTAGCTCCCACCCTCCCCCTCCACAAAAGCAGACTCCTCACTGCTCCTGTTTCCCCTCCTTCCTTCAGTGACACAAAGGGCCCCTTTGTGAGGGGGCACGTGGCTGCTGGGAATTCAAAGCAGGAGCCTGGCCTGGGAGCTAGAAACTGGGTTCTTTCTCTCCTCTTAGACAAATCCTTCTGGCTCTCTCTCTCTCTCTCTTCTGCTGCCCCTGAACTTGTGAGAGGAGCAGACACTTCCGTGGCACGCCTTAGTCTTCCACCTGCACAGAGATGTTGCTCAGGCGAAGGGAACAAGTCCCACTCAGCAATGCAGGGACATTGATGCTTTGCAAACACTGTTGTGCAGGCAAGGATGGGGTCGATCTGGTTTAAATGCAGATTCTGAATCAGGAGGTCTGGGGTGAGGCCAGAGATTCTGCATTTCTAGCAAGCCCCCAAGGGCACTGATGCTGTTGATTCCTAGTCCACACTTGGAATAGCATGGAGACCTGACTTTGGGGAATCAACTTGAGAAGTGGACTGTGGTTTTAAGAATGAGAATGTGTAGAGCTGGAAAAGTCCCTAGGAATCAATCCGGTTGTGGACTATGAGAGCTAGCAGCCTCAGAGCTGGTGGATCCTGACTCTGAGGCTAGAGGGGGCTGTGGCTGGCCCCACAGGAAGTGGGAAGTGGAGGCTAGGTAAGGCACAGGCTGTTCATGTGTGTGGGGGGGGAGAGACCAGTGAAAAAGGGCTTTCCCCATGGCGAAGCCCACAAATGGGTCTCTGCTGTCCTCAAATGTCCTCCATTCCTCTACCATCTGCCAGGGGAGCTCCTCGGGTCCATGGAGAAGGGGTGCCCCAGAGATGAAAGGTCCGAGTGGAAAACTGGCTTCCACCCCCAAGTCCCAAGGGGGCAGTGCAGCCTCTAGTCACCATTAGAAGAGGCTCACTTCTTCCTTCAAGAGGCACCCCCAGCTTCCCATGGGCTGGGATCCAGACACCAAAGGCCCAGGGGGTCTCCAAACTGGTGGTCCTTTGACCACTAGGTGCATCCACTCAGTTGCCAGCAGTGGTGTGGAATGTAGCTGGCAGGGGGAACACCAGACTTTAAGAGGGTCGTCAACAAACTAGGGAACAGTCAGAGGAAGGGAACAGTGTGTCGCATGAACGACACTTGGCAGGGACAGGCGTGGAGAGCACGCATGGTGCCTTCAAATATCTGCTGGGTTATTGCAAGATTGAAGAACCAGCCTTGGGCTGGTTGGGCCCAAGGGGTTGAAGCAGCAGCAGTGGGTCAAGTCCACAGAAAGACTTAATCAAGTCGAAAATAAGGAGAACTTTAGTTAGGGGTGAAGCTGACCAAAGATGGACTGTGCTGCCTTGAGAGGTGGAAAGCTCCCCATCACACGAAGCATACAAGAAGACATAGGGTGGGCAAGCTGCAGAGGATACCTGTACCCATTGGGGTTCAATCAGAGAAACAAAATCAATAGGAGAGCTGTATTAAGAGACGTATTACAAAGGCTTGGCTTATGTGATAGTAGTGGCTGGTAGGCAATTCTGGGATCCAAAGAGTAGACCATCAAGAAGCTGGAAGTCTTTCTAGCATGGGCTGAAGTTGCTGTTCACAAGCGGAATTTCCTCTTCAGGGAACCTTCAGCTTGGCTCTTAAGACCTTTCAAATGATTAAATCAGGCCCACTCAGATTATCTAAGATAATATAAAATAATCTCCTTTACTCAAAGTCAGCTGATTATGGACTTCCATTACATCTACAAAATGCTGCACACCAACCCCTAAATTAGTGTTTGATTAATAAGTAAGGGCTTTAACCTAGCCAAGCTGATATGTCAAAAAGATCATCACACTACCCATATATCAGACTGGGGGCTACAATAAATGGCTTTTAAGGTTCTTTCCAACTGTGAGATGTTTTGATTTCTTGCTCCTCAAGGGGGCAGCCTGGTGAGTCCAAGGACCCAAAGAGGGAGCCCCACGCTAGCGCCTCAAAAATCATTTAGATCTCCTGAGTGCGAGGCACTATACTTGGCATGGAAAGAATAGAAAACAAAGACCCACCTCCTTCCCCATGGAGACTCTGGTTCAGTGGAATCCAGAAACCACAGTTGAATGTTATTTATAGTAAATCCCAGTAGACGCTCCAAGTAGGGGTCTGAGAAGTCTTCCTGGGGCAGGTAGCCCCCAAGAGAGCTCGAATGAGGAGTGGGGACTCTAGTAGGTGATGATGGGCAGTGAGAACTTTCTCGAAGAGGGAACAGCATGGGGCAGGCTGAGGGGCATGAGTGTGTCCAAGGAAGGGGTCGAGGAGGACCCGTAGAGGGGCAGACTTCTGGACTCTGGTGGGTGGACCTGATTGCTCAGGTGCTGGAGGAAGGAAGTGCGCCCCCACCCTGCGCCCTCCTGCCTGGATCCCCTGACCCACGGGTGCCCCCATGACCATGGTTGAACCAATGGATCACTTCAGTCCAATAGCAGGTGCCTCCATGACCTTGGTTGAACCCTTGGGGGTGTCCTCATCACCCCAGCTGAACCAGTGGGTGCCCCCTGGGATTCCAGTTGAACCAGAGGGGGATGAACCTGAATCCTGACTGTCTCCCTTCACCCTTGCCTTGGTCACCCAGAAGACCTCAGCCCCCAGAGGGAGCTTTTCCTCCCACACTTCCTGTTCTCAGCCACAAGACCACTCTGGAGACCAGAGCGAACCCAGGTTTGTGGATGGTAGGCAGGAGCCCCGGTGGCAGCACTGAGCTGAACCAGGCAACACTGTCGCAAGACACGGTGTAGATATTTCCTGCATGGACAACCCCAGACCCCAGCTCTCAGACCCTTCATCTCTGCTCGAGGCTTCGCAGCTTGGCACGGACTCAGTGTCCCGGTTCAAGAATGTGTAGGGCCTCCTAACCATAGCCCCAATGTAGAAATAACCATCTCAGAAACATCCGGAGAGGCACATTCCAGCCCGCCAGCCGCAGGACTGTCTGGGGGCTCTCTCCAGGGACCCAGACTGTCAGGCCCCAGTAGAGCATCCCAGAGAGAACTATGCCAGGCACTTAGGCAGGAAGTGGCCCTCTCCTCTGGGATAGCCCCAGGCCTCCTGCTTGTGCAGAGGAGCTCCCCAGGACCTTGGGGACTAGCAGCTGCAGGCAGGAGCGAGCCTGAGATTGCTGCACCAGAGGGCCCTGTCCTGGGCTGGCTGTTCGTCCAGATCTTAGACCTGACATAGAGCAGCCTCTCCCCACAGAGCCGGCCTCAGTTTCCCTGGTTAGGAGCCCAAGGAGGTTTCTCTGGGCAGAGCTTATTACATACATCACCTTATTCAGTCCTCATGGCCACAGTCACAGTGGCACTACTGCAATGCCCATCTTACAGACAAGGACCCTGAGGCTCGGAGAGCTTAGGGAACACACCCAAAGGCCAACTGCTGGCAAGAGGCAAAACGGGGAGTGTAAAGCTCGCACAGTCCTTGGCTTATAAAGCATTTGGTCACACAGTGTCTCTTCCAAGGCTTCTGGTAACGCTGAGGCATAGGTATCATTCCTCCTACTTTGCCAACGAAGAAACCAGAGAGCGAAAGAAATCAGGTCACTTCCAGCGATCCCAAGGTGATGATGTGGGAGCAGGAGTCAACTCAGGACCCTCCAAACCTAAATCATGACCTCCCCATGGAACTCGGATGCCCTAGCCTCCTAGACAGTGGCCAAAGTGGGTTAGTCCCATGGCACGGGTGTAGGGGCATTGCGGAAGAGTGCGTCAGCCTATGGAGGGCAGAAGGGGCAGCACTGTATGGGGACAGTTGTCACAGGGTGGTCTTAGTCTCCCGCAGTCATCAATGCCATGTTTCTGAACAGGATGGGAACCCAAGCCTAAAAATGAGAACACAGTGATGGTTCTTAGGAGTGGCTAGTGAGTAAGAGAGGGGGCTTTGTCAGGGGCAACTCGGGCAAGTCATCTGCTCCGCCATGTGCGGAGGGACAGGTAAGATGGCCCCTGAGCTCCCGAGTAGGACACTTGTCCCAGTACCAGCCACTGCTTGGAGCCAGAGCTATGGGTGTCAGGGCCTGGCCCTAGGACTCCATTCACTGGGCCTTAGAGGCCCAGAGGCCTGTAAGTTTTAAACATTCCCCAGGGGAAGGGGACCTGCAGCAGGCTTGGGAAGCACGGAGGAGGAGAGGGCTTGTTAGAATCCGCATTCTGGGCTTGCCAGCCAGGGGCTAGTGTTTACTTTCTGGGTTTCCTTGGTACTTAGGAGTCATTTGAGGGGTACCTAAGGAAAAAAATCTTTGGAGTTCATAAACCAAAGCTGCTGGGGTGAGCCAGGTGGCAGACAGAGCAGGAGTCAGCGGATTCCCCTGGGAGAAGGGGCCATGCCCCCCACGCCCCCAGGTAAAGGAGACCGAGAGTCTCAGTGGGGCCCTAGGAACAGGTTTCATCTTCAGAGCTTTAGGTCTCAGACTGCTTTTGACCCCAGGGAAGGAGGTCAGCCTCAGCGACCTTTGGTCCGGCTGAGCCAGGTGACTCCCTCTTCAATATGACCCTGCATCACGGGTTTTCCATGGGGAAGGTGCAACAGGGTAAGACCCTCTGGGGCAGCTCTTGGTTTTTGATCCCCCTCCAGGCAGGGCCAGAGAGAGAGAAACCTGGACCCAAATTCAGTTGCAGCCCTCCCCTTGGGCGTCATGCCCAGCTCAGAGCCCCAGAGTTGGAAGCACTCATCTTCCCTAACACCATAAAGGCCCCGAGGTCCCCTGCCTGTCCCTCAGGGTCAACCACCAGATTCACAGAGGTGGGCTGTGTGTCCTTTCTCAGAGCCATGACTAATGACTCAGCTTACTGCCGCTGAGCTAAGGAAAGTGGGACACATGATCCCCTCCACCGTTTCTCAGCTCTTACCTTCGTGGGAGACCTATAGTAGGTCTCATCCCCCACCTGCCCTTCGAGAGACTGGGCTGGTGTGTCTAGGTCCCTTACAGCTCCGATGGTCTCTGTTGGACCTCCTCCTGGCCTCTGCTTCCAGCCCCTCCTAAGAAGCACACTACCCAGGATTATAGTCTTGTCCCCGCTTCACCCCATTCTGGTTGAGCCCTGGAGGGACTTCCTCTGTGTCCAGTCCCAAGAATAGAGCTCTGTACAGAACCTCCAAGTCACCCCTTTCGGAAAGAGAGCGTTTCTGACCGTGGCCAAGGTCCCGCTTATCAGCAAGAGCAAGTCCACTGGCGCAGCCCCTGGGACAGCTGGAATGCCGGAGCCTCCCACCGGAAAGGGCGGCACCCCCGGCTGGCAGCTCCCACGGTAGTCGTGGGTGGGGTGTGGGAGGCAGCCGGGGTCTGAGAGCAGGTTGACTCCAGCCAGCGTTGTCTTACGGGGTGTGGGTGCCCTGGAGAGAGGCCGCAGACACCCTTCTGCCTGGGATGCCTCTGGACCTGAGCTGGCCCAGGGTGAGTCCATGGGAGGCCAGTCCTGCCATCCTGGCCCGAGGCTAGCTCAGAGGCCCTTGGGGCCCTGAGAGCTGAAGTCCTGCTCATGGACAGACTTTTGACATCCTGCCTAGACCAGTGCCCTGCTCAGTCACTGAGGGGCAGCGGTTAGCCCCTGGGTCCCCACCATGGTTTAATATCTCAAAATGTGTATGGGACATTATGTGATTACCTGTGGCAGAGCACACGCGGTCCAGCTGAAGGTCATGGTGTGCATCTTCCTCAGCCTTGGCCAGAAAGGGGTGAGGTCAGGGTGTTGACACCGGCAGGCTCATGCAGAACTGGGGCTCGGCTTGGCACTGGGTGGCATCACAGCCATCCCTGGGGTCCTTTGGATTCTTTGAGCATCACTGATTCGGGGCAACACTTCCCTTTTCCAGATGAGAAGACTGAGACCCAGGGGCAGGGGCAGGGGGAGATGGAGAGTGACCTGCAATGACCCAGTCACCAGCAATTCATTAACAGAACCAGTTCTCAGACCCGGCCTCCCGGCCCTTTCCACTCCCTCGATAACCACACAGTCATCCCTCCACTCCCTTCATTTCTCCGACCATCCTCCATGAGTCAGGCACCATTCTAGGTTCCCAAAGCCTCAGCTCTGTCCTTACGGTGTCTACATTTCAGAGGAAGTCGGTAGTCAATAAAATGACTCAGAAGATCACATATAAACATCATCTCACACTGATAGGGAGTGCCAGGAGACCATCAGACAGGAGGGTATGGTGGAGCTCCTGGGTGGCTCAGTCGAGTAAGCATCCGACCTTTGATTTCAGCTCAGGTCGTGTGCTCAGGGTGGGGCCTTGAGGGTGCTTGACATTCGCCCTCTCCCCCGCTGCCTACTCTCTCTCTCCCTCTAAAAATACACAAATCTTTTTTTACACCAAGCCCCCCAAGAGGATGTGATAAGCCCCCTCCCGGGAGGGGTGGGGGTTGCTCTATGAGGTAAAAATGACGGAAGAGCCCCGGAAGGGGGAGGGACAGCAAGTGCAAAGCCCCCAGGTGGGCCCGAGTTTGGCCTGTTTGAGGAACTGGAGCAGGAAGGGCAGTGGGCTGCGGGTGGCCCAAGCCTAGAGGCAGAAGCTTGGAAGGGCTAGGGCTTACAGGGCCATGGAGACCATGGTCAAAAGCGTGGGTTTTGCTCAAACGGAAGTCACTGGAAGGTTGTAAGCAGAGTCGTTATGTGATACGACTTAAGTTTTTACCAGAGAGGTTGCTCTGTGGAGGTCACATGGCCGTAGTTCAGGACGAAAGCTGGGAAGACCTATCAAGCTTCCAGTGTCTTGAGAGATAGGGTAGGTTGGTGGAGACAGTGGATGTGGCGAGCGGCTATGGGATGAGGACGTGCATCCGGGCCCAGGGGCCAGACCTGATGTTGGACAGAATGCATGTGTTGGGGGAGAAGAGGGAGAGAGAGGGCTGTGGGCATCAGGGCAAGAGGATTGTTAAGGATGGTCGTCGATCTGAGCCACTGGGTGGAGGGTTAGCATTGTCTGAGACAGAGAAGAAAACGTGCCAAGAGCACGGTAGAGAGGTGAGATCCGAGACTTCTGGTTTAGACACACAGTGCATTTTGAGACGCTGGGTACAGGTCCCTGTGGGCCGGTAGACGAGTCTGGAGCTCCGGGGAGAGGCCAGAGCTGAGAAACGCATTTGGGAGTTATCAGATGGAAATAATATTTAAAGTCTTGTGGCTAGATGAGATCAGCCGGGAAGAGGGGAGAACAGGGGAGAGAAGGGCCAGCACGAAGCCTGCTCCCCTCCCTCACCACCTACAACACGGGGAGGGAGACCGCAGGAGAGGGGGCCCGCCAGAGCCTGGAGAGCAACCTGGAGAGCAGCGTTTCAGGAGAGAGGGAGCGTTCGCTGCCAGCTGCTGCTGGGAAATCAAGTCAGATGACCACAGGGAAACAACCAGTGCATTTGGCAGCCTGGCGGTGGGAGACACAGGGTGTGGAAACCCAAGGCCATGGTCCTCGGCTTGTTCCAGGAGCCAGAGAAGGTGGTAGGGGAGACTCTTCTCTCTGTGGAGCCAGAGGTGGAACGGAGGGACCAGAATCCAAGAGAGGCGGGGGAAAGAACACACAGCGTCGCAGCTCCCGTGTCCACAGGCCTCTTCATAGACGCTTCACAAGCCCTCCTGCGGAGGCCCCTGAGTGGTTATCATTATGTCTCTTATGCAAATGAGGTCCAAGTTCCTGCTTTGGCTCAGGGCGCCCAGCCAGGCCGTGGGACCCCAAAGCCCCTCCTCGTCGTGCAGTAGCCCCCCAACCAACTCCCAGCTCTGCCTCTGTCTCCCCTGGCTGCGGCTGCCCACCTCCCCGACCCTCTTTGTCCTTTGATCATTTCTGTCAGCTTCCAGCACTCGTGGCCTCTGCCTCCCCCGCTTGGGGTACACTCTGCTTTTTCTCTTTGATTCTGCAAGTCTGTCCTCAGCGGCATCGTCCTCAGCTGGGCCCTGTGTCCTATTCCACCCCCCACCCCCATCACACCCTCTGTCAAAGGTGGGGGATGGGCAAGACTTTCTGAGGGCCTTGGGGGAGCCTCGGTCTGTGAGATGGGAGTGTGGTTCCTGCCTTCTCGGCTGCTGCTGGGGGCGGAGGTCGGGGGAAGAGCCTGCAGGGTCTCAGGCCTGGCCAGACTGCCGTCCCCACAGGAGCTCATAGGCTGGAGATGCTCTTGGGGGCAACCCGGATTGGGCAGCCCGAAGAGCCTGGCATCCTTCTCCCACTGGGTCAAGGTGGGCCTCAAAGTTCTTGAGAGAATGGTCCTCGTGAGAAGTGGTGGTCAGGAGTTCTAAATAAGGAGATGTAACCAGCAAACCCAGCTACCAGGCTTCCCCCTCCGCCCCACAGGCACTTCTGAGAAGAGCAGGGCTCGGGACCCCCAAGTCCCTTTTGGAACCGGATGATTTCCAGGGAAAAGACTTGAGGCAAGTCCCAGAGCTGAGAAGGGTCAAGAGAAGCTCTACCAGTACCTACGGCCTGTGGTTGTCTCTGGCCAGCCTGGGGGCTCTCGTCTTCCCCCTGCCTCTGCCTCCCGATGGAGATGGAGGAGGCCCTCGGGGATGCGCAGAGCCGCCTCCAGCTGGTACCTTCAGATTTGGGGACGCTGCCTGCCCCTGGCTGTGCTGTGACCTGATGCCCCACAGGAAGAGACGAGCAGAGGGGACCCCACACGCGGGCAGCAGGGGGCCCACACTCCCTGAAGGCCTGACAGGGGGCTGCGGTAGCAATTAGCTCCTCACACAGCCCCGGGGTTATTTTTAAGCCTCGTTCTTCCCTGGTTTATTTTTAAAGTAATCCTGGCACGTGGCTGGCCAGCTGCCCTTCCCAGGTGCCCGTGCCAATTTGGGCCAGGAAAGGAGCAGAGCAAGATACACCCCGCCGGGGTGGGGGGGCAGGTGCCCACTGGGTGCCAGAGTTAACCAGCCCCTCACCGGAGGGCCAGGAAGTTCCTGCTGCTCTGAAAGCCTGGGTCCAGTCTGGGATGGGCAGGTGGGCTGGCAGTGGGAGACCCTGCCAGGAACTCCCACATCTCCATCTCGCCTCCAATGTACACACTGCGTGACCTTGACCAAGTGGCCTCACCTGCCTGCCCAGCCTCAGTGTCCTCAGGAGGGAGAAGGATAGCCATACCTTCCTCCCTAATGTCAAACATTCAAAAGAGAGGGAGAGACACTGCAGGCTGGTCGCATAAGCAGGAAGGAATCCTGGGCTTAACTTTCCACTCAAACAAGTCCCCACCCCACCCCACCCCCAGCCCCGCCATCCATTGTTCCACCAAATTCCCTGGAAGACCTGCCTTTCTCCCTGGGTGAGGGACTCCAGTTTGTGAGAGCTCCTCAGCACCCTTCATCTGTTACACACCTGCCCTGAGAACAGCCTTCCACATTTTCAGCCTGGCTGAGCTCTAGTCCAGGCTGCCCCGGGTGCAGGACCGCTGTCAGAATGCTGGTGGCTTCTGCTAGGCATGGCGGTGGCGAGGGCAGAGCCACCCCTCCCCTATGACCTCCCCTCCCACCCCCCACCCGCCCACCTCCTCCCTGGTAACCTTCCAGAGAGCTCAGCGATGGAAAAGCAGTGCCAAAGGTTAGCTCCAAAAGGCTTCCCTCAGCTACAGAGCAATAGTGAAGCCCAGAGAGGTATGACATATGGTAGAGGACACTGAATGGCAGGCTGAAAGTTTGGGCTTCTTTCCCTATAGGCAATAGGGAGTCACAGAAGATTTTTGAGCAGGGGAGTGACATTTTGAGCAGAGAGCAGAGTGGAGTGTAACCTGGAAGCTGGTGTGGGGAAAGTTAGGGGAAGCTCCGGGAAGATTAGGAACCACTGCCCAAGCCCAGACTGGAAAGGCTGAGGGCCTGGACCACAGCGGAACAGAGGGAAAGGACAAGACGAGGAAGGAGGAGTAGCTGGGACCGGTGTGGGGCGGGGGAAGAGAAAGGGAAGCCAAGGTGTTCAGTCCGGCTGACTGAGGCTTGAGGACATTGCCAGGAGTCGGGCAGTACAGAGCGCGCCAACACGGGGAATACTCGGGAGAATGGTGCCTTCAGGCCGCCACACCAGACCTGGTGTCTTGGTTCAGCCAGGTGGAGCGTGGGGTGGAGCTGGAGGCAAGTTCTTGGTGGCCTTCCCTGAGGGCCAGTATCAGAGCAGCGCAGGCAAATTTCAGCCCACTCTTACAAGCGGGGTGCATCAGGCGAAAATGCGATGGACAGCAGAGGCAGGTGTGGGGAGTGTCCTGAAAGAAGTCAGAGGAAGACTGGCCATCAGGGCTGAGTATGGCCAGAATATGAAAGGCAGTAAGGATGCCAACCATGTGTGATTTTCCAGGTTGTGCACTGTCCCAAAGAATCCTGCTGATGGGTTGGGAAGCTGAAACTCAGCCTGTTCACCAAGGTACTATACCTTCCCAGAGGCTGCATCCACCCAAAGGGGCCCGTTTTTTTCTAATCTGTCCTAGGGTGCCATGGGGCCAGCACAGGCCTGCCCCACTGGGTCTGGTACTCAGGAAATTCTTGAGGTTTTTCAGAGCAGAGGACAGTTTGAAAATACTGCTAAATGGGGGCGGAGGGGAGAGAGGAGGGAAGGTGAGCCTCCAGAAGCAAGGCGAGGAAGAAGAGCCCAGGGCTGGGGCAGAGTAGAGTTAGGGGGTCAGCCTTGGGAAGAGGAGGGGTCTCTCCTCCTCTGAACTGGAGAAGAGGGAAGGGGAGCAAAAAGAACAGAAGAAGCAGTACGGGGAGGGCCTCGCCTGGCCATGTTCTAGCTGTGTAACCTTGAGCAAGTCACTTAACCTCGCTGTGGCTCAGCTCCTGCATCTTTAAATGCGGATAATAATAGTACCTACCAAACAGGGTTGTTCAAGGATTAAAAGAGAAACATGTAGTTGCTCGTTTAGAGCCATGTGGCACGTAGTAAGCACTATATAAAAATCAGCTAGTATTGTTTTGAATTGGGAAGGAGGGAACAGTGACAGACATTTAATCATTTGAATAAAGTCAAGTGCAGAGAAAGCTAGCCCGCCCAGACTCCACGTTGGGGTGGGATGGGGTCGGGAGGGGAGGCAGAGCAGAACCGTAAGCAGCAGCTGGGGATACCGCCCGGGTCCTGGGGACTGCTCAGCTTGGAGCTCCTGGCACCATCGAGAGAGCACACTCAGGACACCAGTGCAAAAACAGACCACCTCTATAGGCCACAGGAACCATGGAGTCATTCTCCTATTATACCCGACACTGCGCTGTGAACAGCGGTGAGGATGGAGGGTTCGGAAGGTGGCCGAGTGGCAGAGATAATTGAAAAGGCTGGAAATCAGAGGTCAGAAGAGAGGTGGCAAGCCCAGGGTGAGTCAGGCAGCGGGAGGCAGGCTGGGGGCTGAGCGTCTGCCTCCATGTCTCTGTGTGAAGGGCAGTGTCCCCGAGGATGGGGACAGCTGCTCGCTGTCTCCAATGAGGACAACAGGTTGAAAGGGAAGGGCCTGAGCCTTGGTCATTTCATTCCGCCAAGGAGTATTTCCGACAGGGTGTAGGGTTCGGTGAAATGTGTTTCCATGGAGAGTGCTGGAATCTCAGCCCTCTGAGAAGAGTCTGTCTGTGTGGGGGAGGCGCTGGTCTGGGGGACTTCGTTAAATCCTTAATGACTTCACGGAGCAGCAGGGCTCAGAGGCCGGGTCCTGTGAGGGGTTCCCTCTTCCCCTACTGAGGTGCGGATGCTCCTGCTTCCTGGTCTTCCCTGGAGCATGTCTGGTTCTTGCATTCTCTGCCCCGGACAGCAGACTGAATGGGGCCAAGAGGCTACTGTGGGGGCCTGTGGGGTGCTGGAGCGGGTGTGTGTGCCATGTGTTTGCGGGTACACACACGCACACGCTCATGTGACTAGGGGTGGCAGGGACACCACATCTGCAGGCAGGCTCAGAGGAAGAGGAGGTCCCAGCAGCTGGCTCCAGGCTGAAGTCCGTGTTGCCTGGAGTCCCTCTGCTCCTGGGCACGGTGCCAACCTGCACCATCTGAGCTCCCGAGCCCCGGGGAGAATGCTGAGCCTAAGAAAAGCCTCCTTCACATCTCTTGGCATCTGTTCCCAAATTCCCTGCCAGCCCAGAGCTGTCTGGGCCACTAGCCATGACCAGAGAGGAGAGCGTGCAAGCAGGTGGTGTAGACAGGGCCTACAGGGGCCACGCTCACTCCAAGGCCTCCCCACCAAACCCGACCTGGCCAACAAGCCCGGCTTCCCGCCTCTGCCGGGATTCCACTGGAGACACTGGGCAAGGTGGGCCGGCGGAGAGAGACCCACGTCCACACAAAAGCTACCACCTGGCAGAGAGTGGCGAGGGCAGAAAAAAGTACCATTCTTCCAGCAGGGGGATTGGGGAAGGTGGGCCCAAGGAGGCGGAGCTGTCCATGGGGGGTGGGGGATGGTGCAGGAGAGACTAGGGCGGGAGGGAATTCCTCCCCGTAGCCTGAAGAAGGGTTCAGAGGTGGGGTGCGGGAAGGATGTGGGGAACCCTGGCCCGAGAATGGACTGGAAGTGTTGGGGGAGGGAGAAGAGAGCAGGCCAGGCAGGGGGTAAGGTTGGCCAGTCTGTGTGCTGGACCAGGATACCCCAGACTGTGTTGTGTACATTTGGGGAACTAAGGAAGGCTTCTGAGTGGTGGGTGACAGCTCAGACCTGTGCTTAAAAAAGTAAAAACATTAATAACAGCTCCTACTTCCTGAGACTCTCCGCGCACCAGGCCTTGTACGAGGCACTTTCCACACTATCTCTCAACCCCAGGCCACCCAGCTACCGACCAAGAGAGGGGAGCCGTGTGATTAGTGGGAGAGGCAGCAGGCCTGGAATCAGGACACCTGGCTCTCAGGGCCGGCTCAGGGGCTCTAACCTTGGGAGAGACCCCCACTTTCCCAGGCTTCACTGTCCCCAGCTGTTGAATGCAGAACACCCCAGCCCAGTGGGCCACACAGGAATGTTCCTCAGCACTAGAGAGTGCTGTGCCAAATGGGTTTCCTGAAACCCACCTTGAAGGGCACACACCCTGTTCAGGGATTGGGAGCTGAGCCCTTCCGTGAGTAGCAGCTGGAGCTTAGCAAAGGCCCAAGGCCCCTTTGGGCCAGTGCGAGTAAAAGGGAACAGGGGCGCTTAGCCAGTGTGAAGGTCAGGAATCAGAAGCCCAGGTCTCTCCCTCCCGCTCTCTCGGGCGACACCACCCCTGTCTCTGCTGTGCCCAGTCACTCTGGCTTCTCGTCCCCTGCAACTCTGACGCGTGTGTGACTTTGACTCACAGTGGTCCCACCTAGGACCCAACTCTTTATAACCCTGTGGCTCAGCCCCCCCCCCCCAAAACTGCCCAAACCCTCAGCCTGGCACCCGAGTCCCTAAGAGAGGTGACTGATTGGCTCAGCCCAGCTGAGAGCTTCAGTTGTGGTGGATCAGGGGTGACCATGAGTCCAACCCACTGCGGTCTAGGCCAAGGCCACGTGGTAGAAAGGGGCTGCCTAAGTTCTTGACTAAGGTTGTTACGGGAAAGGGGCAGGCACTCTGGCCACGTCCACCAAAGACAGCCTCCCTCGGAGCCCTGTCCCCTTGCCCTCCAGCTGCCCCATGCCCACATCCTGCCCTGTCTAGCTCAGGGCCATCCCGAAGCATCCTAACAGTCTACAAAGAGAACTCCAGAAGGCTGCTCCCTGGGACAGAAAGGACCAGCCTTTGGAAGGACACCACTTCCCTCCTCAGATGATTTGAACAACCACTGTGCTGCCCTGAAGAGCTTACAGTGATCTTAACATGATGGCCCATTGGACACCTTTTCCACGCTCTCTCAACAGAGCGCACGGTCCCAGGGACATCTGCCAGGGCCTGGACTCTGAAGGCCAAAAGATCTATGGCTGAAGCCTAGCTTTGCCGACTCTAGGCATGTCCTCTTTAGCCTCCCTGAGGCTCGGTTTCCTCACCCAAATGGAGCTTATAACGCCTACTATGAAGGTCATGGCGAGACTGGAGATAGTCTTAATGCAAGGGCACTGGGGTACTTGACACTGTTGCCCTTAGCAGTAGGGGCACTAAGGGCAGACAAAGCAAGGGCTCCCTTGCTCTCCCCCCTCATCCTCTCCCTCTCGCTGCTCCCACCTGCCACCCCACAGCCAGCGGCACAGAGCGGGGGGCCAGGAGGCAAGTCTCCCCCCAGGGGCCCTGACCACCTCATAGAAACCCGGTCCAGTGTCCAGCAACCCCCAGGCCGGCAGCCCCCTCCCGGCTTTCTGTTGCAAACAGCCTTGACTAACCGAAGCTCCGCTCACAGAGGCATCACTCTGTGTTAAGAGGTGGGTCAACACCCCAGGCGGCGTCTGCCCGGAGAGGCAAGTGAGTGGCAGAGCCGATGGCCCGCAGAGAACTGAGAGAAGGGATGCTCTTGGGCCGGAGCTGGAGGAATTCTCCTCAGAAGGCTCTGGGGAGGGAGAAGGGGGGGGGGCGGGAACACAGAAGCCAGCTTCGCATCGGCATAGGGGAGGCGGTGAATGCTGAAGAAGGAAGGTCTTCACAATAATTCTGTAAATGTAGAATTGTTCTAAAATTAAAAGTTTACTTAAATAAAATAGTAAATGGTAGAAGCAGGAGGAGGAGGAGGAGGAGGAGGAGAAGGGAAAGAAGACAGAAGTAGAAGAGGAGGAGGAGGGGGAAGGGGACCGAAAAGAGAGTATGGCCTCTGACAGAAAACTTGGCCCCGTTTCTAGGGACAAGGAGGTCCGTGTCGTTGAGGCACCAGCCAGGTGTCCACGCCACCCCACCCCACCTCCCCGCAAACAATACTCCCAGGTATCCAGAAACATCTCTGGAGGCCTTAGGGAACAGAACGTGCCACACTCCCAGCCACGGAAGCGTTGGCAAGACTGCTATGCCTTCCAACTCCCTTCTGGTTTCTGGGAGCCCACGGTCCCCCTGTCACAGAATGGTGCCTCTGGCATATCCTGGGGAAAGTCTTTACTTAAGGGATGGTCTTCTCCCAGCTGCCCCTGGCTTGCTTCTCTTCCCAAAGGGTAAGACCGAGCCATCATCATCCCCACGTCCTCTCCTGGCGCGTAGCGGATTGCCTGGTGCAAGGAGCAGGTTCGTAAGAAGTATTTGCTCTATTGATTAATTCAGACGAGCTAAGAGGGAATGAAGCCATCTTTGCCTCGCTGATTTTCCAGCTGATATTCTGGAGACCAGCCCGGTGCTGCAGCCTTCCTGGGTCCCCTGCTGCCCACTCAGCCTCCTTAGAGGCTGTGGCCCCTCTTCCAGGGTTGGCTCAGAACACCCCACTGCCTCCTGCCCTCTGGCTCTAGCCTGCTGGGTGCCTTCTGGGGCACGCTGAGGTCAGGCTTCTTGGGAGAAGGGTCCGGATGGGAAGGAGGAGGGAATGGGAACTGGAGAGGGCACTGGCTTGGACCCCAGTCCAGAAGGTCTGGAGGCCACCGAGACCTGGAAGAAAGAGAGCAGGGAGGCCTGCCTCTGCCGTATAGCACTGTGGCCTTGACCCAGTCTCCCGGCCACCCGGCTCGGTCCCCTGGCACCTGCCTTCCAGAATGCAGCACCGAATCAACTAACATTGGCTAGGCTGTGCAAGGCCATAGGCCTGAACGGGTACCCCAGACTCAGCCACTCACCAGCTGTATGGTCTTAAATGAAGTTTTGCGAACTTTCTGTGCCTCCGTTTTCTCACCTGTAAAATGGAGGCGATACCGCTCTCAGTACGTTTTTGTGAAGATTAAATTAAATGATAAGCAGGAAGGCCTTGGTAGGTTGCCTGGCACACGGATGCTCAATAAATGTGGGCTTTGTTCTTTGTTATTTGCTACTGTGACTGCACTAGCCATCACTACCGGCCCCACCGCCCGTATCCCTCCGCTGCTGCCCACTGGCTACTGAGCTCCCAAGAAGGACAAGATACCCCCGCTGTGTTCAGGGTCCAGAGGGAGGCTGGGAGGACAACATGAGGAAAGGAGGAAGGGGAGGAGAGAAAAAGGAAAAGACAAGGAAGAAAAAAAATAGGCAGCCAACACAGCAAATGAAGCAAAGACACGAGGCCTCGGGGACTCATCTCCAGGGCTAGATAAGGGTGCAGTTAGGGGTCCTCCAGGGCTCGGCAATCAGTAAGGGGAACCTGGGGACCAAAAAGTCTCCCCTGAACGCCCTGGCCCATCTTGGCCTTGGGGACACTCAGACGGAACACGTGGCTGTCTCCTCCCTGACTCCATGTGGCCTCCTGCACCAGGAGGCTGGGTGTGGGTCGGTGGGGGGCACAACCTGGTACCCAAACAGATGACCCCGGCTGTCCCACTGCCTCAAATGGGGGGCATTATTCAGAGCGTTGCTGAGTTCCACCCCCTCCCAGGACAGTGCAAGGGTCCTCACGTAATCCCCAGCATCTGCCCAGGGCAAGCTGAGACAGCTCTACAGACACGTGGGGTCCCAGCAGCTGTGCGTCTGCTGTGTGCCCAAAGGCTCAGGGCCATTGTTCTGGGGACCCAGCAGTTCTTTCTCGACTGTTCATGGGGCAGGGTACATGGCCCCTCCAGAGGTCCAGAATCCTAGAATATCACAGGGCCTCCAGAATATCTGCAGCCTCCTTCGTTTCCCATAGAAGGGCCTCCAGGCCAAGAAAAAGGCAAGGTCCTGCCCATGATCACCCAGTGGCACAGCTAGAACCAGAGCCCAGGTTTTCTGACTCTCATTCTCATAGAATAGTCTAGGGACAGACAGCCTAGGGCAGTGGAAAGAAAACCACCTTTGAACAGAAAATATTCTTACTCTAGAATTTAGAGCATTACACGTATTAAGGACTCAAAAAGTCTGCTGGTTGAATGGATGAATGTTTGAGGCATGGCGAATGATGAATGAAGGGCTCCAGGAGTACTGATGAGTTCAGGTGGGTGGGATCAGGGAAGGCTTTACTGAGGGGGTGACTTCCGAGATGGGCTTTGATGGAAGAGTAGAAACCCATCAGGAAGGAGAAGAGCATGAGTAGTGTCTACCAATGCAGAAATGCAGCTGTGACCTCCAAAAGACTGTGGACACCAATTCTGCATGCAAGTTTGGGCCCAGACCCTGCTCAAAACTCACCTCTCTCCTCCAGGCCTCTGCATGATGCATGGGACAAGGGGAGCCAGCAATTTAATAAATCCTAAAATTCAACTAGGTCAGAGAAGAAATAACCTCCTAATTGAACATTCCATTTGCTAGGTATGAAAACTGAGGCTCAGAATGCTGGCACGCCTTCACGAAGTGCCCTACAGCGGACTGAGGAAAACTAGGGCCAGTAATCTAAAATTTGGCCCACGACCTGTTTTTATAGATAAAGTTTTATTGGAACACAGCCACACCCATTCATTTACATATTGTCTTTGGCTGCTGCCTCGATATCATGGCAAAGCTAAATAGTTCCAAGAGGCCATATGGATGGACTAGGAAATCTAAAATATTTACTATCTATAAATATTTACAGAAAAAGTTTGCCAACTCCTGTCCTACAGCAAGGTAGTGGCAAGAGCCCGGATGGGAACCAGGCCTCTGACTCCTGGTTGGGTGCTCTTTAATTCTGGGCATGCTTGCCCCTCAAGGCCCATGCTGTCCCCCTGTCTCGCTGCCTGCAGGCTGAGATTTCAGGCACCCAGGCTCTGGACAGGCTCAACTCCAGGACACATGGTATGGCCAACAGGGAACACCTGGGCTGGCTACAGTTACTCCCATGACACAGAAGGGTTTCTTGTTGGAAGCAGTTCAGCCCCTTTGGGGGGAGTCCGACAAGGAGATGCCAGCATGGGCCTGCTTCTCCTCCATGGGCAAAACAGAAAGAGCCAGAGAGTGTGAAATGTAGGACTCGCGCCAGCCAGATGCCCGAGTTAGAGACACAGCCTTTCAAGAAGCACACAGAGGAGGACTGGCGTGTCCAGCCATCTGTTGAGATGGCCACGTCCACTGTAAATTGTACCGTAGAATTACTTTCTCTGTGCCAGTTTGTCCCTGGTGGATTCGTTTAATTAAAACCCTACCAGATCCAATCTGTTAGAAGTTCTGGGTTCACACATGTCCTGGCCAATTGGTCAGAAGGATGCAGACAGGCCACAGTCTGGGTCACGGCCACCTGGTAGAGCAACAGCCTATGATAGAGCCCAGAAGCCCCAGGTCAGCGCACTTGCCCTTCCGAGGACAAGCGGGGTTGCTGTCCTGCTGTGTGACCCTGCCCCTTGAGGACCTCGGGCTCTCTTCCTCCTCCCTGTCTCCGCGCCCTTCACCTCTCCGGCTTACTGGCAATGCCTCCCTTCCTGAACTGACTCATTCAACAGAGAGCCATTAAAGGCCAGAAATGCCAGCCACGTCCCAAGCACTCTGTGGGGTGTGGAGAAAAGGCTAGTAACAAAAGAGACAAAAATCCCTGCCCTCAAGGAGCTCCCAGTTGAAGCCCACAAAGGCAAGAACATCCCACACACTGTGTATCTACTCCTTCCTCCCTCCCCTCCCCTCTCCCCTCCTTAACTGAGTTGAGGCCTGAGCATTTGACAATGGGACAGACCTTCTTTGGCATGTCTCTCCCCGACCCAGGAGCGCTCAACAGCGCCTCACTGTCAAGTTAGGATTTGAACTCTAGCACCTACTGTCCAAAGCCCCTGCTCTCCTTATCGGCCTACACTGCTCAAGTGAACTTGAGAAATTCACAAGAACAAGAAATTCAGGGGTTTAGCAAAATTCATCACTCTCTACTCATAAAAGTGATAGATTTTTGTAGAAAATATACAATATATAAGCACAAATTAAAACGAATCACGATCCCATGATTCAAAGATAGACTCTCTGAGCCTTTTAGTATGTTTCTGTCCCTCCGTGTGTGTAGATGCGATTGCTACATTTATCTGTTTAGCAGGACATTTCGTTATATGTACAGTGTTGGATCCTGCCATTCTTCCTGAACATTCTGTGGTGGTTTTCTGTGTAATTAAGACACTCCTGAAGAGTATATTTAGTGGCTGTACAATATTCTGCCACATAAATATACCTTAATATGTTTAGCCAAACTTATTGGTGAACATTCGGACTGTTTATAATTTGTCACAATGACAATGCTGCTATAAACATCCTTGTTCAGAAATCTTTGTTCTCATCTCTGGTTCTTTTCCCAGCCGAGATTCCTCGAAGTGGCACTGCAGGGTCACGGGGCAGACACATTGCTAAGGTTCTTGATGCGTATCATCTCAGGAAGCTGTCTTCCCTGAGAGTCTATACCACCCTACCCCACCCCACCCCACCCCGCTTTGTTCAAATGCCCACTAGCTTGAGATGGGTGTATTTTCTCCGCTCCTACTGTATCACGTGTCTTCTCACATTGTGTCTTTGCTTCAGCAACTCCCCTCTGTCAGAACCCTGCATTTCCCATCCCTCTTTCAGAGCTCAGGGCAAAGGCCACCTCCTCCAGAAAGCCCCTCCGGATAGCCCCGCCCAAGTTCTCCACCTCTAGCCCTCCTTCAGCCCCTGTCTTAAATTCTTCCTAAGAGAATTCCCACTGAGGCTGTGCATTTGAACAATGTGTGTGATGCTAATAGCCTCTTCTCTGGACAGGACTTTGACGTTACCAAGGTACTTCCACTGAGATGTTTCATCTGATTCACTTCACATACAAAGCATTTTGAGGTCAAGGATCAGGGTTTGATCACCTGGGTCTGCTTACCCTGACCCCCTAGCCCACATCAGATCTAGGCCAACCTCAAGCTAGCCCATGATTTAATGGTGTTTGACAACAGCCTTCACTATTCCTTGGTCCACCAGAACAGATTTTAGGATGTTCCCCTCTGCAGTGCGGACTGACTGGGACAGAAGGCCCTGGATGCCAGTCCTGGCTCTGTAAGTGATGCGATGTCCTGGTCCCTGTCCCTCTCGGGGCCTCAGTCTACTCATCCATAAATGAGAGTGGGTTGAACTATGTAGTCTTGCGCCCTCCAGGACTGATAGGCCCTGCAGGCCCCAAGCACCCAGAGCAGCTCTGGGGTGCCTCCGAGGGTCCCCATGCAAAGCCAGCCTCTGGGATAGGCCGGAGGGAGCTGGCCGGGGAGGCAGGCCTGGCTCCAGGCCAGGCTGTGTCTGCAAACACTGACCTTGGCTGCCGCAGGGATTTTCCATGACACCAGCACCCTCCCCCTTAGCTCCCCCTAATCCCATGTGGGCCTGGGGAGGGTGGGGGATGGGAGTGGTAGGGGCTATTGTACTCCGGGGGACCCTGAATCATAGCAGTGAGGTCCATGTGGATGGGGTAGAGCTGAAAGGGAGAGAGGAGAGAGCAGTGGGCCTCCACGTGCCAAACGTGGCTGGGAAAGCAGGGGCAGGGAGAGCACCTGCCAGGGGGGAATGGGGAAAAGAGCCGAAAGAGGAGCTGGGAAGATGGGAAAGAGGCCTTGGAAAGGGCTCGGGATGGAGGGAGGGAGGGTTCGGGGCTGCCAAGCTGTCCTTGCTGGGAGCGCTAGCCCGGAGGGGACAAACTCCAGACCCAGTGATGCACACTGGTCCCTCCCCCCACCCCAGCTCTGTGAGGCCGTGGTGGTTTCTCAGGCCTTACTCAGGTCTTGGCCAGGTCTAGGGCAGGGGGATTCCTTCTGGTGCCCTGAAGCTGACCTCACTTTGCAGGGGCCTGGGGCCACAGGAAGGACAGGAGGTGTGAGTCACTAAAGGCCTTCCTGCCAAGGCCACCTCCCCCCACCCCCCCGCTGAGTGTCTAAGGGGAGGCTCCTCTCCTGAACTCTGCACCCCAGACTTTGAAACCTTCTGGGCTGAATGGCATTTTCCGGCAGTGGTTCCCACGAGGCCTTGCACTGGTCGCTGAGGGGACTTGCCGACCCCCTGGGAGCTCAGAGCCCTGCAGACTTTCTCTTTAGACCTGAGAGCCAGCCGGGTGCTGCGGCCAGGCAGGGGGGAACAGAGTCTCCAGCACTAGGAAAGACCCCAGAGGGTTCTGGGAAAGGTGTTGTCAGAGCTGGACCATGAGGTTAGAGGAGAAGGCCTGCTTCTCCTCCCCTTCTCCCCGAAGCCTGGCAGCCTCCTCCCTCCTTCCAAGGGCCTGGGCGAACCTGCCAGCTTCCTTCCGCCTCATCTCCTTTAACACACCAATTAGACTCCCCTGGAGCCTCCTGTCCCACTTCCTGGCTCCACAATGCAGCCATCTCCAGACCAAGGGGGCGGCTCCCTGTCTGCCTCAGGCCCCTGAGGAGGCGGGGTGCTCAGTGGGCCTTTCTGAGGGGACCCAAGGGCTCAGTCCTGAATGTCCTCTGCAGGTCCCGCAGGAGAGCCCAGCTACCCTCTGGGGGCACCTGTGTCTTGCAGCTGGTCCCCTGGAGCTGCCTGTGTCTTCCTCAACACCCCTACCCCACTTCTCTCTGGCTGCCCCACCAGGCCCAGGCAGCTCCAAGGGCAGACCCCCTCCCCGTGTCCACCTTTGCACAAGCCCGGCTTGGCCCCAAGTTCACCATCTTTGGGTGCCTCGGGACACAGGTCTGATCCATCTTCCCTCAGGGCAAACATTAGCCTGGCTGGTGCCCGTATTTACATTAGATAACTAGGTCTACGGGGAACCAGGAAACGGGTTGCAGCCAAGCATTGCCAAGGACTGTGTGTTTCTAATCTACAGAAGGGGTGGGCCAGTCAGAGATAGGACATCTGAGACTCTCAAAGTCAGAGACCTAGAGAGAAGACCTTAGAGATCTTGATGCTACAGACAAGCAGTTCCCAAACCATGTTCTAGGAACGCGTGTCCAGCTACATGCACAGTAAAGAAAGTGCTCAAAGGTCAAGTAAGTGGGAAACCTTAGCCCATTCCCCCAACTCTGACCTGCCTCGTGCCCTAGCCCAAGTGTGGCTCTGATAGAGTCGACACTTAAATCCAATGAAGACAAATCTCTTAAATTCAGCGTTCCTCCCATTTAATTGAACCCAGCAACCCTCCTCTCATCCAACAGTTAGGAGCAGTCCATGGAACTGGTGTTCCAGGAAATCAACTTTGGGAAACACGAATCAGACTGCTGGTGCTGAAAGGAACTTTAAAGACCATCTCATCTTGATGTTCCCCCAAAATATTCATACTTATAATTAATATTCATGGATGCTAATGCCCTAAGCATCTAAGTCTGCCAACACCTCAAATGCCCACAGCAACTCTGTGAGGTCTGTGGGTCATGGTTCCCAGCTTGCCAAGAGGAGACCAAGGCCCTAGAAGATGAGCTACTCGCCCGCTCTGTGCGGTCACGTGCATCCCTAAACTGCTGAGATCCCCTGAAGAAAATAGAAATAATCTATTTTCAGTACTTCAAAAGCATAAGAGTAACTTAATTCAGTCTCTAGATTCAGTTAGCCCATGCTAATCAGAAGTTCTGATTGGCAGGGCTGCTCTTAATTCATTTTCATGGGGAAAGAATGAATTCTTGCTTTCACAATTATCTATCCAGTGCCTGTTCTGTTCTATGCAGCAGCTACACGGCACTGATCAACACCTCGTTCTTCAAAAATTACGTCTCTCAAAATGTAGATTCTACAAATGGGTGGGTTAACAGAAAGAAATCACAGAAGGGCATCCACAGCAGGGAAAATGATGGGAACCTTTTATCTTTGCCCTATCCTGCATGTCACAGAGGAGGGAGATTGAGGCCCAGGGAGGGTAAAGGACTTGCTCAAGACACAAAACTGGTTATGGCCAGGGTCAGGTCAGATGCCCAGATCTCCTGCTCCATAGCTCTGTGCTTTTTTTCTCTGCCCAAGGCTGTGGCCAGAGTTCTAGCTTTGTAGCCGACTAGGCCAGGGGAAAGAGGTCAGGCATTCAGACTAGGGGGCACGGGAAGTCAGTGGGGAATGGCCAGCTGAACCCAGTCTAGCAAAGGCCATCACCAAGGATTCAGGCTAGCTATCTGTGCTTTGACTAGAAGGAAATTGGCCACCGAGAGAGAAAAATCCATTAAGGGGCAGGGGCTGGGCCCCTAACCCTCTGCATCTCCCCAGAAGACAGCTTTGGCCAGTTTCTGAGCTCCTTGGTGATATTAGGCGGAAAACAGAAACGGTGGCCCAGAGCTTCCTGCCCACCTCTCATTTTCCTGTTGCCCCAAGTATCCATAATTCATATTTATGTCTGACCACATAATTAATTAATATGACTAGCCACCTATCTTCCCCAGATTAATCCTATGCCTCCGGCCAGGTTCCAGAACCATCTCTTAGCTGAGTTGCTTGCAAGTGGGTGCTGCTCGGCCCTTGTTGAATGAACAAGGGTCACATTGAGCCACAGGGCAGAGGACCGAGCTTTGAGTTTGGAACTGAGGACCCTTGTCTGGCTCTGCCATTCACTGGGTGTGTGACCTGGAGCAGCTCACTTTCCCTCTCTGGGCCTCTAGGTCCTCATCTATACAACAGAAGGAGTGGGTCATAGGATCACGAAGCACTTTCCTGGCTCTAAGATCCCATATGTCTGAGGATTCAGGGAGGGTCGCTGGGAGATGAGGGGAAAGGGACAGCCCAGGCCAGAGCTCTGAGAGGCAGTGGCTAGAGTCTTGTGGTTGGGCCATGAGTTCTGGCTGGTCAGTCCATCAGGTCCTGGGGGGGAGGGTTCTCAGGGACTCAGCCCCAGAACAGGGTGACACACAAGGACAGACAGAGCCCCTCGCCCAAAGCCTCGCAGAGCTGGACAGCAAGGAGAAGGTGGAGACCACCTTGGGCCCCTCTCTCGTAAACCCACGGCCAATGTGGGCAAGGCCCAGGCAGGCGGCGGGCCTGCTGGCAGGCAGACGGGCCTTGCCAAACTCCCAGTTACTTCCCAGAAGTTCCTTGGCCCCCCGGGACTGGCTTTACCCCAGCTGGCACCCCTCCCAGCTGGGCGCCCACGTCAGCAGGTCCTCACAGCTCCCTTGCCCTTTCACCCAGTGACAAGGGAACCACTGAAGGGACGGGAGCGCACTGACGCTGGGCCAGGTATTTGCAGACGCATCTGGTCTCCCGGGACCGCACTCCTGTTGCTGCTTGTGTCACTTCCGGCTCGGGGCAGTGCCCAAAGATGAGGCTCCGAGGGGAGGGCTCTCCTCTTGGGGCCTCAGTTTCCCATCCTGGTCACCCTTCCTGCGTGATGGATGGGCTCTGAGGCTCCGGAATGAGTGATGAGTCAGAAAGTCTTAGAGGCCTTGGCCAACTCACAAGGCCTTTCCAGCCCTTTTCAGCTATAAAACAGAGATAGTCATAATAATGGCCTTGTGGAAGTTTTTCAGGATTAAAGTTTAAAATGCATCTGAAGGATAAGACCTTAAGCCTCAATCTGTGGTAGGGAGGGAGGGTGGGCCCGGGGTGGGGGGGCCTCTGACCCCAAGGGTGAGGCACATCCAGCCTGGGGCCACCCTGGACGGGAGGCAGAGGTAGAGCTGTCGGGTAGAGCTCCGGCTCAATAAGAGCCTTTGGGTAAGCCTGGCTGTACTGCTTTGAACACCGCCAGGGGGCAAGCAGGGGAAGGAGGTGTCTCTTCGGGCTGGGAGCTGGGGGAAACGCAGGGGCACTCAGGATGGGAGCCAGCAGAGGCAGGGAAGTCGCCGTGTGCAGACAGGCCCAGGGGAAGAAGGTGGCCTCATGTCTGCTGGGATAGGGGCGGCGCTCAGTCCAGGTCCCCTCTGCAGCCGGGGGACCTTGCGGGCAGCTGTGGTGCACCTGGCCTGCAGACGCTGGATTTCCCTAAAGGACAGCAGCTCCAAGAGAAGTCAGAGACTTCCTCAGAGGGCGAGATGGTGGTGACAGCGAGAGGGGGTCCTTCTCCTCTGTGTGACTGACCCCACAGAGGCAACCCTACCCCCAGACCACACTCTCAGGTGGCCTTTTCCTATTAAATCCCGTCACCACTGCTTCGACACAAACCCTGCAGTTTCTGAAATACCTGCCGCTCCAGTCTCCCCTTGCCCTCCTCCGACGGTGCTGTTCCCAGGCACCCAGTCTGGGTATAACAGCAGTAGCTCAAACCACTCCCTGTCCCTCGGAGTGCAGACAAGGCAAAAGAGGTCCAGAGAGGGAAATGGATTTGCCCAAGTTCACACAGGCAGTACGTGGTCAAGCCAGGGCTGGGCCTGAGCTACCCAGTCCCTGTCGGGACCCATCCACAGTGCTGCACCCTCCCCCACACCCAGGGCAGTGCCGGCCCCAGGGGACAGGAAAGGACAGGATGAGAAGCAGCTCTGGCTCAGGGCCTGCCCAGCTGTCGAGGTGAGTTGTGGTCTGGCTGCCGTGGCCGGGCTGGCGGGCACAATCTGTTCTCACCCTGCTGGGACGCAGACAGGCCAGGCATGGAGGCTCAACGGCTCAGCTCTCCAGGTCCCTGGCACAGAACGACACAGTCAACCAGCTCTGTGTCCTGGTAGGGAGCAGGGGAGCCCATTCTAAGCACATCCCACAGCCTCACACACTCCAGGCAGCTATCCCCAGGTCTCCCTGAGGTTGAGGATTCAAATGGCCTTGGGCTGTTAGAGATGCCAACTTGACTGGAAGTGAGCTGCCCCCCAGCCTGGAAAAGAAAGGGAAATCTGCCACTTCATTTACTGCTAATCATCGTGAGCCATTACTGAGCATTTGATATGTACCAGACTCCAGGCTTAGTGCATTGTACCAGACTCCAGGCTTAGTACATTATACACATTATCTCATTTATTTCTCCCTGGGAGAAAAAAAAAAAAAAGCCCTGGGAGGCAGTTTCTACTTATTAGCCCCATTTTACACATATGGAAACTAAGGCTCACAGAGGTTTTTAAAAAACAAAACAAAACCAAAAACAGTCCACGGCAGATTCAGGAGTTGAATTCAGATCAGACATCAAAGCACAGGGTACCCTACCTTGCTGTCCACATATTTGGGGGCATACTCCATGGGCAATGGGAGGGGAAGCTTGCAAGAAGCATGACAAGGTACAGCCGTGCCCACCCTGCCACCCCAAGCCAGTGTTTAGCTGTACACATTAGTTGGGGGACCTAAGGGACAGAGCAGGGATGGTGGTAATATTGGCCCTGGGGTTCAAAGCTGAACATTCTCAGTGCCACTCAAAGCAGAGAAGATCCTTTCCAGTGAGGAATCCTGGACAGCTGCATGGAAAAAGCATTTGGTTACATTTTTTATAAGGCTTCGAGAGGAGGAAGAATTGGAAATCCTGCCAACCAAGATTATTTTATTATAATAATACTATTAATAAAAGTAATAAATATCTTAACATCCCAGTGAAAAAAGAAAGCCCAGGACCAGCAGACCTTATTTTACAAATGAGGAAACATGCTCAGAGAGGCTGAGTAATTAGCCCCAGGTCACACAGCTACTAATGACAGGGCCAGAACTTGTGCCTAGGGCTTCTGAGTTCCCATCTAGTGTCTTTCCCCTCCAGATCTACAGACACAACTCCTGACTTAAGGCCATTTGACGGTTGGCTCAGAGAGAGGCTTTGTTTCTGCCTGGCCCTGGGCTCAGTGAGGGCTTTGGGCAGTGTGGAGGAGACAAGGGGTTTGTTTTGTCTGGCTGGTGACAGTACCACCTGGAAGGACAGGCAAGGCCCTGCTTTAACAAGGGCAATGTCACCTCTCCATGAGGACAGACCCTACTTCAGGGCCAGGCCCAGAGGATGACCCCAGGGCTCCAGACTGGGGGCTGATGAAGACCCTGGAGAATCATTCATCCAGCTAGTAGAGAGGCAATGCCCCCTTGGACCCCCAACATGGGTCGACCAGATGCCTCATGGAGACAGGAGGGCCCCCGTTGCCAGCTACCCCTCATAAGCTTTGGCTGGAAGCAGGGAAGTGATTAAGGAGCCATCCATGCCTCAGTTTCCCTCCCTCCACACTGAATCACGGAATATCCTACCTGCATCCACTACAGTCAAGGAAACTGAGGCCCGGAGAGGACAAGGAACAGGTCAAAAGCCCATAGACACTGAACTAGAACCCACGCTTCCCAAATGACCTGCCGGCACCCTTCACATTCTCCCTGCTGCCTCCCTCAGCTCTATGTGTCCTCTCCTTCTCTAGATTTAGCAAAGCTAGGTCTTTGAAGCCAAACAGACTCTAGTTCAAAAGTGGGCTGCTCTACTTCCAAAGGCTGTGACCTTGGAAAAGGCACTTAACCCTGCCTGTTTCCTTCTTCCTTCCTACCTACCCTACCAAGAGCATACCGGGTCAAGGATGCACTCTAAGTGTGTGCTGTCTTCTCTCTTGCTGGAAGGAGAGGTCTCAATCTGCAAAGCCGGGGATGTGGAGGGCAGAGATCTCAGGGAGGGGGGCAGGCTTTCTGGAAGAGCAGCCCCGCAGCGCAGTGCTTTCTCTCCTCTTCCCCTACCCTCCCCCAGGCTATGGCCACGCGGCGCCCAGCACCGATGGCGGCAAGGTGTTCTGCATGTTCTACGCACTGCTGGGCATCCCGCTCACACTCGTCATGTTCCAGAGCCTGGGCGAGCGCATCAACACCTTCGTGAAGTACCTGCTGCACCGCGCCAAGAGGGGGCTGGGCATGCGGCGCGCCGACGTGTCCATGGCCAACATGGTGCTCATCGGCTTCTTCTCCTGCATCAGCACGCTGTGCATCGGCGCCGCCGCCTTCTCCTACTACGAGCACTGGACCTTCTTCCAGGCCTACTACTACTGCTTCATCACGCTCACCACCATCGGCTTCGGCGACTACGTGGCGCTGCAGAAGGACCAGGCGCTGCAGACACAGCCGCAGTACGTGGCCTTCAGCTTCGTGTACATCCTCACGGGCCTCACGGTCATCGGCGCCTTCCTCAACCTCGTGGTGCTGCGCTTCATGACCATGAACGCCGAGGACGAGAAGCGCGACGCGGAGCACCGCGCGCTGCTCACGCGCAACGGGCAGGCGGGCGGGGGCGGCGGGGGCGGCGGGGGCGCGGGCGCGGGCGGCAGCGCGCACACCACCGACACCGCCTCATCCACGGCCGCGGCCGGGGGTGGCGGCGGCGGCTTCCGCAACGTGTACGCCGAGGTGCTGCACTTCCAGTCCATGTGCTCGTGCCTCTGGTACAAGAGCCGCGAGAAGCTGCAGTACTCCATCCCCATGATCATCCCGCGGGACCTCTCCACGTCCGACACGTGCGTCGAGCAGAGCCACTCGTCGCCCGGAGGGGGCGGCCGCTACAGCGACACGCCCTCACACCGCTGCCTGTGCAGCGGGGCGCAGCGCTCGGCCATCAGCTCCGTGTCCACGGGCCTGCACAGCCTGTCCACCTTCCGCGGCCTCATGAAGCGCAGGAGCTCCGTGTGAACGCCCCCGCGGGGGCCTGGAGCACCTGGGAGTGGCGGGGGGCGGGGGGGGGGGAGGAGGCCCCATGGGATTCTCCCCACACCCCTCACACCCTCCCCCCGGTACCCCCATCTCCAACTGTGCCTGCTCGCGCACCAGCTGGCAGGAGCCCGGGCTCTGAGGATGTCTCCAGACATCCGCGCCCCGCAAATTCCAAGAAATGTGAAAGGTGGGGGGTGGGGGGTGGGGGAGGGAAGGCAGAAGCTGGGAGCCTCCCATCCCTCTGGAAATCTAAGGAGCTCCCCAGTTCTCAGAGGCCCTGCTGGTACCCAGACCACCCCACCCCCCCACCAACCTCCTCCATCCGGAGGGAACTTCGTGTTCCGTGTAAGTTTGCATCTCTATTTATACCTCTGTCCTGCCAGGTCTCCTACCTTCCCGAGGCTTCAAAGGCCAGGGTGTCTTTGTTCAGGTCACCCCCACTCAGCCCCACTCCCCATCCTCATCCCCAGCTGTGTCTCCCAACCTCCCACTACCTTTTGTGTTGTTTTGCATGGCTTTGCAGTTAATGGAGAAAGTGGAAACCCAGCAGTCCCAGAGCTAGTCCCCAGAAGGCAGGCAGACTAAAGCAAGAACAGGCAGGCTGTAGGAGGGACAGGGAAGGGAGGGGGAGGCAGAGCGCCCACCCCCCGGTCTGCAGGGTGGTGGATGAGAGTTCACTGGCTTCCAACCACATCGGGCTAAGACCAGTCTAGCCTCAGACACTGCCCTTAGAATCAAACAGGACACTTCACCCTCGCTGTCCCCAGCCACTACTGACGACGACCAGCTCTTCAATCTGCAGAATGAGTTTCAGCCTTTGAACACCCTGTCCTGACTACTCATTCATTCTCACAGCACCCTGGTTAGATCATCAGGGCAGGAGTTCTCACCCCCATTTCACAGATGACACGGACACCCAGACAGGCGACGTGCCTTGCCCAGGGTGACACAGATGGCAAGAGGCCCAAGGGAACGAGAATCCAGGCTGCTTGTTCTGAGCCTCGGCTCCCTTTCCTTAGGACTCCTCTGCTGGCTGCTGAAAGCGAGGCTCCTGCCCAGCGCACCCAGGCATTGTATGAGCCCCTGGGGCTTCAACCAGAACCAGACCTCAGGATGGAGCTGGTGTCGGGGCTCAGCCTCTATGCGACCTGGCCAGAAGGCAGGCCTTCTGAATGGGCCCCTGAGGCTGGATAGGAGCCCTCAGTTCCTGGACTGCCTGCTTACAGACCAAGAAGCAGGCCTGAGGTTCGTGGAAGAAAGGCTAGGAGCCAGGCCTGTGGGAGTTGGGGAATGGGGCAGAATGAGCTAGAAATGTTAGGCGCATCCTACTGGGACATCATCCCTGGCTGCGCAGCTGGTATTGGTGCCTGTATCCCAGGTAGTGGAGATAAATTAAGGCTGCAGCAAGGACCGCCCCTTCCAGGTAGGGAGTTTGGACCTGGCGGGCCTACTGCCTACCCCGCCTGCATCCAGAAACCTCGGGTGCAGAGCTGCAGAGGGAGGTGAGGCCCTAGACGCCACTGTTGGGTCTATAGCTGGAGCTGGCCCTATGTCTCTGGGCAGCCTCAAGGGGTGGGCAGGGGCGCTTCTTCCCATTCAAGACTGCCCCCCCCCTTGTTGTGCCCATGTCAGCCCTCCACCACGGCTGAGCAAGATCAGCCCAGGTATTCGGGGAAGCTGGAGTGGGGGACCCACAGGGCACTTGGCCTTAGCCAAACCCCTGCCACGGGCTCCAGCCTTTGGGAATCCCGAGAGAGGAGCAGTCTAGCCTGTGTGTGAGTCCTGTCTCTGTGTGGAGTTGCTGGCTGGCTGCCCAAGTGCCAAGGAGAAGAAGGCCCGGGACCCGGGGTGCCCTCTGTGTCTCTGTGTGGGGGTGCGGGGCAGTGTTGGCTGCCTCTGTCCTGTGTGTGACCCTGCCCTCGAGGGGTCCTGTCCCGTCAGTCCCGAGGGAGCCACAACCAAAGTCACAGGGAGATGGTGAGGAAGGAGGCCCAGGGTCCTCCACAGAGCACGGCAGACTGCTCGGTCTCCAACTGGGTGTTTCCCAGGGAGCTGGAAGGCCAGCGTTGCTTCCCCCCTCACGCCCTCCCACTGCAGGCAGCCTCTCTGCTTCCCCAATGCCTTATGCCTGGGCACACTGCCACAGAATATGCAATACGTGGGGGTGAAGGCCCCCACGCCCACACCCCACCCCGGGCAGCCCCTGGACCCCAAAGGCTACGGCTGCCACAGCCTCCCTTCCGCCCCTCCTGCCTATCTGTCTTCACACTGAGAATGGCGTCTAATAAATGCTGTCCATGGAGACCGGGCTCAGGCTCAGCTGCCTCTGTATCATGTACCCTTGGCACTGCCAGGGAGCGACCATGTACCCCGCTGAGGTCTACAGACACACCTAGCTGACGCACCTCAGGCTGACCAAAGCCTTTGCTTCAGGGGCCTTAGGAAGAAACCTGGGGGAACCCTGCCGTCCCTTTTGTAATTTCCTCCAAGATTCAGATTTTCTCAGTATCATCCTGGAACGCCTCTGAGAGCAAGATAAGACCTTTGAAGACAGATCACCTGGTCCAGTCGTCCTCTTGTACGTGAGTACACAGAAGCCCAGAGAGGGCAAGTCACTTGCCGTGAGTCACACAGAAATGACTGGCAGGCCCAGTATTAGAACCAGACTGAGAATTCCAAATCCAGTGTTCCCACTCCTCATGCAGCCTGCAGAGTCTGGCTGGACGCACCCCAGCTGACAGGGACCGCTTCCTGTCTGCCAGAGTGGAGATTCTCTTCTCTACCAGCGGGGACTCCCGGGATTAGGGGTCTGATTGACACAAAAATGTCTTTTCAAAGGAAGACACATCACAAGCACCTGTCTTCGGGGTATATTTCTGGGTGCGGAGGGATAACTCAGTTGGGACTGGGCCCCAGATCCCAGAACAGATTCGGGGAGAAGAAGCGCCCTCCCAGCTGGTGCCAGAAGCTTCCAGATGTCACTGTGGATGGCCCACAGTAACACCTTGTCCACCACAACCCCATTTCTATCTATCTGCATGACTTTCTGCCTACCTATCTTTTGTGAAATAATATTTAATCCCGACTATAGCCAATGCCGCATTCTAGTACTTTCTATTCTAGTTCGTGTTATAAAATGCTGGTCACAACCCACTAAACTGATTTCTCTGTCCACTAATGGTTTGCTCCCTACAGGTCAAAATGCTCCAGGGAAATAAAAAGGGAGGGGTAGGTAGGGGCAACTTCTCCAAGTGCCCACATCTACTCACTTGGATTACCTGACGTATACAGGGAGAAACCTATTTATTGGGGGTTCAGAGTTCAAAGAAAGAGGTGATGGCACCCGGACTCCTCTCTGGTCTTCATGGGACAGTGTTCCTCACACCTGCTGGTGGGCTCCTGGCTGGCCCACAGCTCTGAGCGTGGTTGTGGCAGAACTGGACGTTAGTCCCTCTTGGCTCCCCCACACCTAAGACTACCCCATCCATAGCCAGGGCTTCCTGCCCATGGCCCAGCTGTCTCTGTCTTTCTTAGCAAAGCTAAATGCAACAATAGAAATGATGTCATTTCTGAGGTCGGCAGGGACCAGCACAAGGTTGCTTCTACTTTCTTAAGTAGCTCTTACGGGACATAAATATGCTGACACCTGCCCTCCTTTCTTCCTCACCAGCGGCAAAATAATTAGAACTTGAAGGAATCCCCAAGGGGCTACATTCACCCCAGTCTTCCAAAGTGATCGGAATGATGGAGGTGATGACCCTCCCCCCAGCACCCCGCCCTTAGCTCCTACAGACTCAGAACCATCTGGAGAACTACCGTGGTCTCTTTTCCCTCATGGGATGCCATCCCCAACCTCCTCACTTCCGCCCAGCATCGGAGACATCCTGCACTAAAAAATATATATACAGCAAAACAAAAATAGAAAACCAGCACCGCAGAGTGGATGTGGGGTATAAATATACCAAGATCCCCGCTGATGTGGCTAATCTGTGTAAGCTTCAGATAGACACAGAATCTTCCTGTGAGCCTACAGAGAAAGGCGTGCAATGACAGCTCCTCCCCAAATGGGTCCCAAATGTGGTATGCTTTGTGCGAAAAGAGTTCCATGGGCATACAAATCTGGGGATATGCAGCACACGTCACTTACGCATGGAGCTTCCTGAGCGATCTTGGCTTAGTAAAGGTTAGGAAAACCCCGCAGCAAACACGGCCGTTTACCTGTACTTAACTTAGCCTTCCCCAAGTTAGTTCATAGTACCAGACCCCTCTGCATGCTGTGTCTCCGCACAGCCTGGGTTCACAGAGCACGCTTTGGGACATGCCGATCGAGTGAAATCTGTCTCATCGAGAGGCTTGTCCTTCCCACACAGTAAATTCTAAAAGGAGTTTTGCTTCTAAGTCCTTCTGTAACTGAGGACCATGACCTTTGCAAAATACATATGTTATTCTCAATCATGTGTCCACTCAAACCAAGGCTCGGAGCAGCTCACTTGCCAGGATCAAGCCGAGGATCAGTGGCAGAGCTGGGATCTGAGCCCAGAACCAATGGCCCCCAAGCTCTCACCCACCTCAGTGTGTCCTTTCACAGAGCTGTCAGGACATGTCATTTCTAATTCAGAACCTTGGTGAGAGGGGATACTATGAAGCTAAAAATGTCACCCTCCAAAGATGGCAGATGCCAATGGAGCTAAGAAATCCTGTCCCGCCTGAGGCCCTCCCACCTCCCACTGAAGACCATCTAGATCTTTCTACAGGCTCAGCACGAGCCCCCGCCAAGCCCCCAACATCCCTACTACTTAACTCAGGAAGCCAACACCAGGGGAAACTTCTGTAGGAAAATCACCCATGTTGGCAATGCCAGCCTCCCAACCCAGGGCGCCTATGGCCATCTCCACTGAGAAGCATCAAGTAGGGGCCCCCTCTGACTCCCAGAGCTAGGTCCCGGTTGGAAGGCTGAGAAACCGTTTCCCAGGGGGTAGGGGGGCAGAAGGAGCTGTCTACAGAGGACGCTGTCCCCTCCTCTTGGTGACGGTGATGCTGAAACACAGCCTTGGGCACCGCCATCACCTTTGGAAAACTGCAAAGACACACACACACAAAGACACACAAACACACACACACACAGACACCAAGATCCCTGGCCCAGCTCCTCTTTTTCAGAGGAAGTGATTTTGGCTCACAGAGTGGAAGTGAGATGCTCAAGGTCGAGAAGCAAGATAACGATGCAGCCGGGATTAGTAACCAGAGAGGCTCACTTTCCACTCCCCTACACACACACACACACACACACACACACACACACACACACACGAGTAGGGCCCCAGATGAAAGTCGCTAATCTCTGAAGTTGAACCATTTGGATGCTGGAAATTTCCCACTTGCACCAGAAGACCCCTGCCCCCCAGTCTCCCAGCGGCAGGAGAGGAGCTTTGTGTGTGGTGTCACCCCCTTAGGCCAGGGGCTGTGATGGAATTGACCTCAGTGATCTTCTCTGGCCGTGAACCCCCAAGAACCCACTCGATGGCATTTTCCATCAACAAAGCTCTCTCACTACGGTCTGACCTTTGGAAAACCCTGTGATTTAGGTGAGGGCTAATGTTCCCATTTTACAGCTGTCAGAACTGAAGCTCAGAAGGAGGTCCTGAAAACTGGGACTGTTTCATGGTGACCTCTGCATCTGAGCGCCACACCAGCTGCTGGGGCATCTCCTTGGCCGCAGACATGTGGGGCCGGGGCTGGTGCTCCGTCCCAGCGGCTTGTCCCACATAGCTTGCCATGCTGTTCCCATGGTTCAGGGAGCCCCTAGGTGGACATGGCTCACAGAACCCACTAGGAGAAGAGACAAAGGGTCATGAACACTTTCCCCACTTCACCCTGAGTCCTGGGCAAACTCTGCCCAGAGCTCTAGACTTGAGACCAAAAGAAGCCAAATGTCCAGCCAACAACTCCAGCCCTTCAGACAGAAGGGCAAAAGTTCTAGGGGGAAAGGTGATGCTCTCAACACTTGCCAAATTCCCAAAACAGGACTCTTCCACAGCTCTTGTTCCCTAAAGAGGGAGCATGGGACCAGGTCATCCCCAGGTACAGAATGTTCTGGCCTGACTACCAGATCAGAGGGGCAGGAAGAAGGCTCACATCCTGGGGCTGGCTTTGGAGCCATCAGCGGGGTTGAAGAGACACTACCCTTCCAGAGTGCATAGGTCCGACTCGAGAGACCACACTTGTGCTTTGTCCTTGCTTTTGTAGTAAAAACTCTCTTTCTGCCTCATCCTGGGCAGAACAAGGACACTTTTGGCTAGCGGGGACACTGTGCAGCTGGTGTCCTTACCAGGTTCTCTCCCAGTGCCCCCAGAGCTCCAGCCTTTGGAGGGGGGAGGGCCCCTCCCAGCTTCCTCTTTCCCCACACCTAGAGCTCTCGGAGAGCTGTAAAAATCCAAAGCTGGCCCTTCCTCCTTCCAGTGTCTACTTGAATCACAGGACACTCACACATCCTGACCATGCCAGGTGGCGAGAGTGCAGACAGCTCCCAGGGAGCCCTGCCCCCGCTCCCCAGTATTCTTTGCCCTTGTTCAAACAGGCAGAGAGTAGAGAAGCAAGTTCGTTTCTGAAGTAGACACCCAACCTGGGAAGCAGATGCCATCTCCCCGTATTGTGTAATTTGTGGGAGGGATTCCCGGGAGCCCACTGCGCCCCCTGGCCAGGTTGGGGGAAGGGACACATCGTTCTTCCCCCAAGCTGACAACTCACAGCTCCAGTGATCCTTCCTCCTCTCTCTGCTCTCCTGCTTATTGATCCAAACCAGGGAGGCCTGAGGATATCTCTTTGTCCTTGACCGGGCATTCTGGTAGCAAATTCCAGGTAAGACAAAGAGTCTGCCTGTGATGAGCCTCGGGAACCAGGTGTCTCTCGCATGAAGCGGAGCGGTTCATCTTTTTAATGTCAGTGCACGATCTCACCGACTTAGCACTACGAGATCTTATCTGGTTTCAGGCTTTTGATGGCGTTCCAGGTGTAGAAGCCCGGTTCCACTATTAAATCTATACCCACTCTCTCCCAGCTCCATGTGACCCACAGATTTGATAATCCAGCCTCCGGTGCCATCATTCAAGCCTTTGATGACTATATCAAAGAGGACAAGACAAAATAGAGGACCCTTAATTCAGGGTGACGTTTATTAAGGCATCTTCTTGCTGAACGGTTACTGGCTCCAGCCACTTCCTCCTTCCTTTTATCTGTGCTCTCAAGTTGTTTAATCAAAGCTCGCAGGTGGCTGGGCTCCCGTCACATGAGCACAGTCCTTAAGTCCCCGGATGTCACTGACCTGGGCTGGGGGTTTGAACTTGCTGAAAACAGCAGGTGCTCCTCACTGGGCTCCGCCTTCCCCGCACTGCCTCCTTTGGGCTTCTTCCTTCTGCTCCACTCAGCAAAGTCCACCCCAGCCGCAGCTCCTGAAGGGAGCTCTGTCCTTTCCGCCCGCTTCCCAGCTCAGACTCAGCCCCTCTCAGGCAGCCGGAATGACCCTGAAGGGGCGGGGGGCCGTCCCTAGCGCCATCGGGCTGTCCTGAGAGAGTTGAGATCTGCCACAGGAAACTGGCAGATTTTCCAGGGCCCTAGGTCAGTTGGGGCAGAGGTGAGTGGAGCAAAGAAGATTTATTAAGCATGTGTCTGGAGCTGGGCTAGGTGTGTGACCAGAGCCGCGTCAGGGAAAGGAAGCACAACCGTGTCCCAGGTGAGGAGAAGAGGCGAGGGCCGTCCCGTCACTTGTCTAAGGTCACTCGACCAAACAGTAAGTTGCAGGACCAGCGTTTGACCCCAAGACTGTGTGTCTCTGCCTTCCCCACCCACCCACCACACCCCCCTGGCTAGCTGTGCCGCTTTGTTGGGTCACCCTCACACTGTTCCCCTCCTAGAGGAACCGGGCCCCCAGTTGCTACTTCGGCAGCCTCTAGGGGGGCATGGTAAGCGGATCACTGCTTCCAGGACCGCTGGGAGGGAACAGCAGGGTGCAGGGAATCCACTCCGTTGTTCCCAAGACCTGAGCGATCTGGGATTAATCTTCCAGATTTGGCAGCATGCACGAAACACGAATCTGCCGCCACCTCCCCCCTCCAGCCCGTCCCAGCGAACAGATGGGCAGACCCCTCCCTGGGGTGTAAGTAGGGCACTGCTGAGGCTGCTGGGAGCAGGGAGGGGGGCCAGGGAGCTGAGGAGAGAGAACAGGGACAGACCCGGCTTCACCCTACCCTGTCCGTCCTCTCCCCGGGAGCAGGTAGAAGGGGGTGGGGAGAGTAACCTGAAACTTTGTCCCTCTGACTAATGAAAGGGGGGGGGTGTCTCTCGGGACCCAGCAGCCTGGGGGTAAATGGAAAGTCCCCCAAATCCAGGAAACACCAATTCTTTGACAGTCTCGGCTTTTTAATCATCCTCTTGGCTCTTTCCAGGAGTCTCATGAGGGTCCCATGCCAGCAAGCCACTGCGGAATGGTCACCATGTACGTCCTCAGCTCCTGGGCCAGCCCCATGCTGGGGTGACAGAGGAAACATCATGAGGCCCAGTTGTCCTGCCACCTGCCATTTGGGATCGAAGCCACTCAAGGTGGAGACGAGGGGTGGCTGTCGTGTGTCTACAACAGTGGCCTCAGAGGCAGGCCATCCTGCTGCTTAGACCACAGGGTCTGCCCCAACAAGGAGAGCGCCCCCCCACACACACACACACACAACCCCACCCGGTGCCACACCGTGTCCCAGAAGCAACTTCAGAGCGTGTTGTCTGATGCTCTGACATCTCATGGTGGGCCTCGGGACCATCCCTTTGGGTTTGTACTCTCAGCCCCCTCTCTTAAGGTGATGAGGCCTGGGCTGAACACATACATGAGAACTTCAATGCCACACGCCCTGAGCATCTCCCTGCTAGGCTAACTGCTTCCCTTCAGATGAAGATGGACAAGAGGCACCTCGAATCCTGATGCCAAGTGACCCCTTCAGACTCCACAGTGCAAGAGGGACGCCCTTCTGGAGGCATCCAACTTTGGCCCCCTGAGAACTCCCATGCTATGCACCACGGCTAGGACCTAGGCCCCAGAGACAGACATGGACGAGGCCCATTCCCACCCCCCACCACTAGAAGTGTGGTTGCATGGCCAGCCAAGCTTTGCGGAGAGGGCTGAAGGTCAGGGTGAAGGAGTGGCGGCTGACCTGCGGCTGAAACAGGGGGAGATCCAAGGCTGGGCAGGAGGTGGACGAGGGGAGGGCTGCTCCTGACCGAGCCCTGAGGGAAGGCTGGGGCATAACCAGTGGCAACAGCATGGCAGACTGGAGTTTCATCTGGGCTCACCCAGGGAATGCTCTCAGAAGGATCCAAAACAAGGGAAGGAGCCCAGGGCTGCCTTGGGAAGGGAAGGGAGTGGGCTGAGGAGAGTAGCTCTGTATCCGTCTCCTTCATGCTTCCCTCTCTAGAGCCTCACGGGCATCAGAGGGTGGTGTGTGAGTGTGGGAGGGAGTGAAGGAAGAAAGGGAGGAGGAGAATGGAAAACCCTGGAAGCTTCCCCCAAGCTAAGAGGGGGCCCGTAGGCAACAGGGAGCCAGGGGAAGTTTCAGAATGGGGGAACAATGCATGTCATTTAGAGTTTCCAGAAGGTAAACCTGCAGCAAAGTGCAGGCTGACGGGTGCACCTGCTCCCTGGAATGGGGGGGGGGGTGGGTACCCTCTCCATACAGCCTGGACAGAGGAGCGGCAGGAAGCCACAGCCATCTGCTTCTCCAAGAGCTGGGGAGGCCCCGGGATGCCCAGCTGCTGCTTCCAGGGCCAAGAACAAGCTACTCACCCCAACACCTCCCCAACACCTCCCTACCCCCATCTGCCAGGGAGGCTAAGGAGAGCCTACAGCACATCCCAGAAGGGAGAAGATTTTTAAAACCCGGTGATGGACTGCCCCTGGCCTCACGTTTCACAGGAGCTTCCAGACCACAGATCAGACCCCTGGCGGTGGCAGCCCCAGAGCCCTGCCTCAAGGAGGACATTGAGAGGCCCAGAAGCCTCCAGGAGTCAGTTGAGGGCAGGAGGGGTCGGTGCCACACGTCCACCTGACTCCTCCACCACCAACAGCTGAGGAAACTGAGGAAAGCCAAGTCCCTCCCCCAAGACACCACCACCCTCGGGACTAACCTTGGGCTGGGAGTGCAGGTGGGCAATGGAATAGCTTCTCCAGGCATTGGGGCCAGCGTTCTGCCCAGACCACCCACAGTGCTGGCGCAGTATTCCCACTGGGGGCATCAAAAATGAACATCAGGGGCACCTTAGTGGCCCAGTCTGTTGAGCAGCCAACTCTTGATTTTGCCCTGGAGTCATGATCTCTGGGTCCTGGGATCGAATCCTGTGTTGGGCTCCACACTCGGTGGGGAGTCAGCCTCAGGATTCTCCTTCATTCCATCCTGCTCTGAGGTGTTAAAATGGACACTTCACTCACCAAACCTGGCCCCTCACTTTACAGTTAACCCCTTCATCTGCTCCCTAAACATGTGAAGCAGTTAAAATCATGACCGGTCCCTTGCCGCAGGTGAGGGCTCCACACTTGAGCTAGGCCAGTGGATTTACCCAAAATGCCACAGCTAAAACACCGAGGAAGTGGGGAGCTCTTACTTCCAAGCCCATCAACAGTGAGGCCCGGATGGGCTTTCGTGGGGAAACCTACAGACAGCTCGGGTTCGGGACAAGCCATCCCAGCCTCGTGGATCTGCCATTCCTGAAAGGCCCCACAGGGGCCACCTGATTCTACCCTCCCTTTGTGAATCAGGACACTCTATGTAGAAACCTGAAATAACGTGTCCGAAGTCACACAAGGGAAGAGGCACAGCCAGCCTCTAGCTAGCCAAAAGGCCTCTGGTTCTAACAGCTGTGGAGAGAACCTGTCCCCTTCCTTGCCATCAGTTCATGCTCAAAAATCTGACCCTTGCCTCCAGACAATGCCCTATGTCCCTGAGATGACACTTGAGGACTCCCTAGCAGGGCCATGAAGTGTCTGCCTGGGGCTCAGCTTTCATGGCCACCGTCAGCATAATGCGGGACTCATCATTTCACAGATTTGGCCAGAGCTGGAAGGAACCCCAGAGGTAGCTCAATCTGCCTCATTTCGTTCATCAGGAAACTGAGGCACTAACCGAGGAGGCGGTCATGGGAGTCAGCCTCTCTGAACTGAGAGACTGGGTATCAGGGAGAAGCGTGGCCAAGTCTGGCCCAGGGGGGCCTTGGCAAGGGAAGGGTGTGTATGGGCAGAATTCTGAGGGGCACAGACTTAGCCCACCCTGGCCTGTCCCCATAGCACAGGCATACACTCAAGCCTGCCCCATGGACCCGTGGGCCAAGTGAAAATGGTCTATTAGAGCAAAGAGAACAGATGCCCCTGTTGAGAACAAATAGCAAATGCCAGTACCTCGCAAGGCAGGAGTCACTCTCCCCATTTTTTTCAGTTGAGGCCAAGACTCAGGGAGGTCGAATGACTTGCCCAAGATCACACAGGTGGAAGGAGCAGAGCCTGGAGAGAAAATACAATGTTCTTCCCCCCTCCGCTTCATTCCCCCCAGCCTGGGCTATGAGGCCACTCTTTGCTTTGGGCTGGAACAGCCTACTTCATCTGCTCAGCCGGTGTCCCTGAGATTGGGCCTCTGTGATCCTTTGGCCAGCTCTCCCCAGCCCGCACTTCTAAGATCATTCCGTGCTGTCCCCCAGCCCCTGCCCCAGGGCCCCTCAACGAGATTCCTCTCATCCGATGGTGCTGAGGCAGCCCAAGGCCCACCTGGATTCCCGCCAGGCAACTGATCTGGGAATCTACATTCTAACAGGAACATTCTGTTAGCGCTCTTTTGAAGAAAGAAGGTGAAAAAAGGCTGGGATCTGCCACTCCTTCGGTGTCTTGCTTTTGGGGAAGGAAAAGCAGTTTCCGCTCTACCCTCTGAGGGCTAAAGCAAGAGCATGGATGCCCTTTGGGTGGAATTGAAAAGGAGCCCCTTCTGGGAGGGACAGCCCCTGGGATGAGCAAAGAGCCCCTTAGTGTGGCCAAAAGGACGCCCCTCCCTCAGGCACACAACATGGGGGAGATGCTCTCTGGGGTAGGGTGCCAATCCCCTCCTGACTGGTTACTTTCCAGTCAGGAAGAGACTGTCATCTCCTGACATGTCTTCCCGCCTGCCCCCTCCCTGCTAAAACCTAGCTCTGCTGTGGAGAAAAGGTCATTTTCCCCAGAGTCGCTAAAAATTACACATTAACGGCCCTACCGATTTCCAGCAGCTTCCAATGCTGGCTTTGGCCAAAAACTTCTTTAAAAAGGCCATCCTCCCTTCTTATTCCATAGCGTTTACATTTTATAACATTTAAACAGAACCGCTTTTAAGCAGAGATTTGCAATCCTTTCCTCTCATGTCCCCATAAAAAGTAAAATCTGGGAAACGTCTACGTTGGATGGCTGCGGAATGCCTGCTGAGCCCAGCAACGATTAGTTCCTTCTGCAAAATCATTCTGGAAGATTTCTGCCTCAAACCTGGGAACTCCGTCCTCTGGGAAGCCCTCCTGCCTCTCGTCTGGACCCTGGGACATGGATGTCCATCCCCAGGAGAAGATGTCTCCTGTAGAAGCAGTTTCTCCGCTCTTTATCCACATGACAGCTATATTGACCGCCCCCTCCGATGTGTCAAGGGCAGAGATTAGTAAGAACTACATATAGTATTTGACTTGCCAGATCAGCCCTATAGGGTAACCATGATTATTACACTCATCTTGCAGACGGGAAACTGAGGCTCAGACAGGTCAACAGACCTGCCCACCCCTGATTCCACAGCTCATGCCCTTCGAGGCTCCCAGCCCCCACCAAGATATCCCTGAAGTGACAGGACGTCTAAAACCTGGATCCTGGACTGGCGTGCCAGCCACCCTCTTAAGCCGGGGGACACCTGCTGTCCCCTCCCTCCCTGGCCATCCTGGTTGAGATCCACTTGACTGTATCTTCCACCTGAGCCTTCATCCCCTCTGTTTTGTCATTCTGCATATCTCTGAATCACTCACCCTACAATTCTCAAGATGCGGGATGCTTTTTGATGGGAAAATTCCCTCAGGTGGAGATTGTTCTTGAAAGCAGGGTGGGCCTCAGCCACGTTCTTGCTCAGCAGCGGGGGCAGCACGCCACCTAGTGGCTGTGCGGTGAACCGCGTATAGGCCCGCCGAATAGAGCAGAGCCTGGGAGGTCCTTAGGTTGTCAGTTGGTCCGCTGAGGTTCAGAGAGGGGAACCTAAAGCCTAAAGGCACCAGCAAGTTAGAATCCAGTCTTTCCAGGACCATTACCCAGCTCTTGGGTAGCAGAACTGTGCTTCCCAACTGCTCTGCTGTTCTGGGGAACTGTGCGTCTAGAAGCAGCTCCAAATCCTGGTAGTTGTGAGTGTGAAGGCAGGGTCCCCATTCTCAGGGTGCACTGTCTTCCTGGTACGGCATCCTTTATCCTGTTTATCACTTTTGAATAGGCAAAGATACATGCGATAAAGTCCAGAACGTACCAAAAGTCTATGCTGTGAAGAGCAAGTGTTTCACCCCACCCTCGCCCCCCCCACAGCTCCCAGCCACAGAAGCATCCAATGTTATGCATTTCTACCCATCTGTCTGAAATTGTCTGTATCTTTACAAGGGTGTATTTTTTTTTTTAATTTTTTACACAAATAGTAACATTTCCTACGCAGGGCACATAACAAAGCATGTCGGAGGTCATTGAACATTGGCACACAGAGAGCACCCTCATTCCCATGGAAAATCTCGCTGCAGTCCCTGTCAGGGGGTGTATGAAAGCATCAGCATGTATTTAACTATTTTCCTTTTGGTGGACATTTAGGTAGTTCCACACTCCACTGCCATAACATACATATCGGGCAACCTCGGGAATAAATTCCTTGAAGTGGTATGGCTGAGATTATCGGTTAGGACCCATTTTGGTCTCCTATACCAGAAAACCCAAGCTAATGAGAGCTTAAATCCTGAGGACCTCTCACGTAAAACAAGTCTAAAGGCAGACGTCCAGAGGCACACGGCAGCCGCATGGAGGAGCAAAAGGTAAGCCTGTGAAAATTTGATAGATAGCACCAAACTGCTGTCCTCAAGGGCTCTATGGCTTCATTTCCCCCATCAGTGTGGAATGTTTCCCTACAGTCTGGTCAACATCACATTGTCATACTTTGTTTAAAATTTCCCAATCTAGGGGCACCTGGTGGCACAGTCGGTTAAGCATCCCACTCTTGATTTCTGCTCCGGTCATGGTCTCAGGGTTGTGAAATGGAGCCCAAAGTTAGACTCTGCATGAGCCTGGAGCCTGCTTAAGAGTCTCTCTCTCTCTCCCAGGGCGCCTGGGTGGCTCAGCTGGTTAAGCGTCTGCCTTCAGCTTAGGTTATGATTCAGGGTCCTGGGATCGAGTCCTGCATCAGGTTCCCTGCTCGGTGGGGAGCCTGCTTCTCCCTCTCCCTCTGCCTGCAGCTCCCCCTGTTTGTGCTCTCTCTGTCAGATAAACAGATAAAATCTTTTTTTAAAAGATTTTTATTTATTTATTTGACAGAGAAAAAGAGAGATCATAAGTAGGCAGAGAGGCAGGCAGAGAGAGAGGGAAGCAGGCTCCCCACTGAGCAGAGAGCCTGATGCCCGGCTTGATCCCAGGACCCTGAGATCACAATCTGAGCCTAAGGCAGAGGCTTAACCCACTGAGCCACCCAGGCACCCCTAAACAGATAAAATCTTAAAAATAAAAAATCTCGGGCGCCTGGGTGGCTCAGTGGGTTAAGCCGCTGCCTTCAGCTCAGGTCATGATCTCAGGGTCCTGGGATCGAGTCCCGCATCGTGCTCTCTGCTCAGCAGGGAGCCTGCTTCCCTCTCTCTCTCTCTCTCTCTGCCTGCCTCTCCGTCTACTTGTGATTTCTCTCTGTCAAATAAATAAATAAAATCTTAAAAAAAAATAAATAAATAAATAAAAAATAAAAAAAAAATAAAAAATCTCTCTCTCCCTCTGCCCTTCCCCCTGTTCACACTCGCTCTCAAAATTAATTAATTAATAATAATAAAGTGAAATAAAATTTCCCAAGCGCCTGGCTGGCTCAGCCGTTAGAGCACGTGACTCTTGATTTCGGGGTTGGGAGAGTTGAGCCTTACGTCAGGTGTAGAGATTGCTTAAAAATAAAATCTTTAAAATAAATAAAACTCCACAATCGAATAGGTAAAAATGGTATTCATTGTTATTTTAATTTGTATTTCTCTTATCAAGAGTAAAGTCAAACATCCTTTCATGAGTCTAAGAGGTATTTCCTTTTCCATGGACTATCTGCTCATGCTCGTTGTCCATTTTCCTTTTGTGTGTCTGGTCTTGTTTGTATTGAATTTTTGTTACCACCATTCTTAGGAAGCAATTCACATCCTGCAAAGTTCACCCACATAAAGTGATGTCTGTCAAATTTTCACAGGCTGTACAACCATCACCACCATTGAATTCTAGAACGTTTTGTCTCCCTCACAAAACGAAACCCAGTGTGCCCATTATTAGTCTCTGTTCCCCCCAACCCGGGTCCTCACCATCCCCCAAAGCAACCACTAACCTCTTTTCTCCATAGTTTTGCCTCTTCTGAACATTTCACATAAATAGAAGCATATGGCAAACCTCTTTCCCTCAGTGCTTTGTTTTCAAGTCTCATCTGTGTGGTAGCAGGCAACAATACTTCATTCCTTTCATTGTAACATAATATTCCGTTGCAGGATTACACTTTTTAAAAAATATTTTATTGATTTATTTAAGAAACAGAGAGAGAGCTCGAGCTAGAGGGAGGAACAGAGGGAGAGGAAGAAGCAGGCTTCCCGCTGAGCAGGGAGCCCAACTTGGGGCTCGATCCCAGGACCCAGAGATCATGACCTGAGCCGAAGGCAGACATTTAACCAACTGAGCCACCCAGGTGTCCCTTGTTTTGTATTTTTCATTCTTCACTTGATGAACAGTTGGGCTGTTTCCACCTTTTTTTTTTTTTTTTTTAAGATTTTATTTATTTATTTGACAGAGGGAGAGAGCTTGGTCCCGAAACCGGGAGATCATGACCTGAGTCATGAGCTGAATCAGGAGTTGGACACTCAACTGACTGAGCCACCCGGGAGCCCCTGGGTTGTTTCGGTCTATTGACTATCATAAATAAAGCTGCTATAAAACATTCATGTATCTGTTTTTGGGTGGATCTATGTTTTAATTTCTCTTTGACAAATACTTCAGAGGAGATTGCTTGGTCTATGGTAACTCTCTGTTTTGACCTTTTGAAGACCAGCCAAACTGTTTCCAAACAGCTGCACCATTTTCCGTTCCCATCAGCAGTATAAGGTTTCAGTTACTCTTAAACCTCTCCTGTACCTGTTACTCCCTTCCCCCCTCCCTGCTTTTTTATAGCCGTTCTAGTAAGTGTGCATGGCCCCTCATTGTCGGTTTGATCTGCATTTCCTTAATGGCTAGGCATGGCTGAGCTCCTTTTCCTGAGTTTATTAGGCATCCATGTACCCTCTTTGGAGAAATATCTATCACATTGATTTTTAAGACCTCTTTAAATGTCAGGGAAATTAGCCCTTTGTGACATGAGTTGCAAATATTTTTTCACAGTCATATATCTTCTATTTTATTTATGCCTTTTTCCTCCATGCAAGGTTTTGTATCACAGCCAGAAAGGCCGCAGCAAATGAATGGGGGTGGGGGTGGGGGGCGATAAACACTCAGCCCATAAAAAGAGCATTTTAAAACAAATCATTTCAGCTGTAATGACTCCAGGCTCTAATAACTAAGAACTTCTTTAAGAAATGTAATCATAGGGCATAAGGGTGCCTCAGTCACTTAAGTATCAGACTCCTGATTTTGGCTCAGGTTGTGATCCCAGGGTCGTGAGATCCAGCACCTCCCTTCCCCGGACCCACCTACACGCCCTCCCCCCACTCAACTCAACTCAACGTGGAGTCCACTTGATGTCCCCTCTCTCCTTCTCCCTGTGCTTCTCCCCACCCCTGTTCACAAGTGCTAGCTCACTCTCTCTCTACATAAATACATAAATAAATAAAACTTAAAACAAACAAACAAAAATAAATGTAATCGAGACACCTCTATCACGAAGGCAGTAGCAAGAATAATGGATCCCTAAAGATGTTCTTGTCCTCGTTCCCCAAACCTGTGACTCTTACCTCATGTGACAAAAGGGACTTTGTAGACGTGATTAAATTAAGGCTTTTGAGGGGCACCTGGCTGGCTCAGTTGGTAGAGCATGTGACTCTTGGTCTCTGGGTCATGAATTTAAGCCACACGTTGGGCCAAGAGTTTTGACTTGAAAAAATAAATAAATAAAAGTTTAAAAAAAATAAAACTGAGATGGGGGCGGGGAGGGGTTCGGCTGGATTATTCAGGCACGTGGATCAGAGTCTGAGAAGGAGATCTGATTCCAGAAACTGGTCAGAGTGATATGGGGCCGGGAGCTAAGGAGAACAGGCAGCCTCTAGGAGCCACAAGAGGCAAGGGAACAGATTCTCCCCCTTCCTCTGCAGAAGGAACACAGTTCTTGATTTTTGGTCCAGTGACCAAATTTCAGACTTCTGGCTTCCGAAACAGTCAGATAGTAAATGTGTGTTGTTTTCAACCACTATGATTATGGTAATTTGTTACAGCAGCAATGAGAAACTAATACAACTTATAAAGTTTTAGCATCATTGTCCAGACCACGTTCAGTTTCTCCCAAATATTTCACAAACGTATTTTTTCAGTTAGTCTGTTCACAGATTATATTGTTTTAAATGTCAATAAGCATATACAGGGCCAGGGGTTGTTTTTTATTATGATCTGGTTTAAATCTAATTCGCAAAAACTGAATCTGTGGGGTTATGGACGTTGGGGAGGGTATGTGCTTTGGTGAGTGCTGTGAAGTGTGTAAACCTGGCGATTCACAGACCTGTACCCCTGGGGATAAAAATATATGTTTATAAAAAATAAAAAATTAAAAAAAACTGAATCCAAATAAATAAATACATAGTCCATAAATATAGCTCACAAATCACTCACTACTCACCTGGACAAGTCACCTCCATTCTGGACCTAGACTTCCTAATCGGAAAGCAGTGGGGTGAGGCTAGACAAGGTATTCCCTTTGGGATCCCTGAAACTGGATGCAAAGGAGGGAAGGTTCTCAACCCCGTCTGCGCCTTAAAATCCCCTACAGATGCCCTCACTCCTCCTCCAAAGGGTTTTAAACATGGGAGCCTGGGGCTTCTCCTGCATGAGGCCCACTTCCCAGAGGCTGGTGTAAATTTAGAGACTTAACAGAGTCTGGAAAAGAAAATATCCTGGGCTTACTCAATAGCATGTTCAAAAGAAGCTATCTGCTTCATGACACATCCATTCAATTCAGCCATCATCATGGTTCATTCTCCCTAAGCAAGGGAGCTGAGCTGTGGGCCAGACCAGCGAAGCTGCCAGTCTGAGCAAATGACATACAGGAAGCCCAGTGAAATTTGAATTTCAAATAAATAATGAATCATCTCTGAGATCTTTTAGTATAAGTGTACCCCCAAACAATATTGGAGATATGCTTATACTAAAAAATGACTCATTGCTCATCTGAAATCATATTTAACCGGAAGTCCATGCTTTATCTGGATCTGACTTGATCGAGCTCCCAGAGGACCAAGGCAAACACCTGCTTCCGGGACCTAGCGACAGGCTCCAAAGGAAGGCGGGAGGAGGTCCCAAAAAGATGTTAAGAAAGAAAGGCAGAGAGAAGGTTTGAAAATGACCTTCTGAGAGTCTGAAGCTGGAAGGAGCAGGTGACTCCTAATCTAATCATCTTCAGTCACCATAGAAACCACCAAAGTCCTTGGGTAAAAGCTGGTGCACTCCAACATCTACAGCCTCTCTACCTGGATAGCTCATTCACATTCCTCTCCCAGGACAGGTCTTGTCGGACCTGGTTCCACGGTTCCGGTTTCTCTCCCAGGAGACAGCTGGGACCTGATCCGGCCCGCTTCCTCCCAAGCCTCGTCTTCTTGCTGCCAACCACGGCCTCAGATGGCTACGCTGCCACAGCCACCCTATTGGGAGAGATCGCAACTGGATACCAAGCCCCGAGCCCTGTGTCGCAGAAAAATCAGAGCCAGAGAGCAGTTAAAGCAATACAGATAGATTTTATTTAGGACTATTGCAATACAGGAAAAGAGACCTTGGTGTGAAATGGGACTCTATTCCAAATACAGCCTGGGCAAGTGGGAATTTATAACCAAGAAGTAGGGAGGGGAGGTCAGTGCACGGAAAATGACTAAGAGGGATAACTCAGATTCTGCCTAAACTGACCGAACAGGATTCTTGCTGAAGACAGGCCCAGAGGATCAGACATCGCCCGGGAGACGGTGGAGGATGAAGAACCTAGCAAGATATGGAAAGAGATCAGATATGGAGAGTAGGGGGTCCAGTTAAACCAACTTAGCACGGCTCTTGCCAAAACTGGATTTTTATTGAAGTGCCCATACGAGTGAGGGAGAGGATTCAAGAGCTCACCTAAAGTTTGATCAAGCAAAAAATCTTTGTCACCTGTCTATGAGGAGGTCACATTCTAGCAGGGGAACAGGACACAGGAGGGAAATGGCCCAAGGACATCCAGGAAAAGCTTGTTCAGAACAAAACGGGTTTGACCTGGACTGTCTGTCCACATATCTCTGTCCCTTCCTGGGTAAAGTTACTCTCCTAATTCAAAATGTGATTACATTGATTGGGGAAATGTTCAATCTTTCAGACTAGACACAGACAGGCAGTCAGCTTTGAATACAAATGCAGGAGTTTTCAGTGATGCATCTTCTATTTGACTCTGGAAACTAGAGGCTCTTTGAAGGTAGCATGCAAATTTGTTCAAAATGTCCCCAGCCAGAAAACTGGATCATGCACTTATGCAAATCATGAGATGTGCTTTTTGATGCACAGCCTCGGGTCCTGTGTACCTCTCTGCTGGGCCAGCCCTGACCTCCGAGCAGGGATACTGGCTCTCCCCATGGGGCCTCCCACAGCACTTCCCCATCTGTCCTCCTTCCCTTTGCACACAAGCGCTGAATGCTATTGTTCCCATTTTACAGATAGAAAAGTAGGGCACTGCGTGATGAAGCAACTGAACCATGGTCACCTTGCTCTAAAGGCCAGAGCCAGCCAGAAGCTGCCCTCCCTCTCTTCCCTAGTGTAGGGCAACTTGCACAGATGTCAGCCCACTACTGAAGATTCTTCACTTTTAAAGAAATATGAAAAATGTCCTATCTCTGTCCACTAGCCTATCCACACAGCATTCTGTGGAAGGGGCATCCTTAACACTTAGTAAATTTCTTCCTTTGCTAAAAATTTGCTAAATTTGCTCCTTTTCATGTAATGCCAATCCTCATGGAAGCTGTTGTCTTTTTTTCTTTTAAGAGTTATTTATTTATTTGACAGTGAGAGGGAGAGAGAGAAAGAGACCACAAGCAAAGGAACAGCAGGCAGAGAGAGAGGGAGAAGCAGGCTCCCTGCTGAGCACGGAGCCCAGCGTGGGACCCGATCTTGGGACTCCGGGATCACAACCCAAGCCAAAGGCAGACACTTAACTGACTGAACCACCCAGGCACCCTTGCTGTTGTCTTTAATCAAGACAATCAAATGTGAGCAATTATAAGACACTGTTCTTCTGATGGCCGAGAGCACCACACAGAGAAGATGGGCCCGCCTTTGATTCTGTACAGGCTCAGAAAGTTTTGAGGTTTGGTATGTGGCCACGTTACTTAACCCAGGAAACCAAAATTATGAGGCCAATTTGTATCCAACATACACATTAAGCTCCTCCCTTGAATTTCACCAAATAAGAATCTAGAGGATTTTGCAAACATTCCCACTTAGATTCTTCTCTACTTCAAACTGCTTCTCAGGCTTTCCATCTCCTGAGGCTCTGATGCCTTAACCCCAGGCTCACTGCCACCTGTGGACACTAATGTCAACCCTAGTTTTTACCTGTAAAGCCTAGCCAGTTTGGCAGATACCTGGAGCCTCACTCTAGGTCACCCCCCAGTGTGAAGGCTCACTGGTCACCCCCCAGTGTGAAGGCTCACTGGTCATACCCATGGAGGTGACCAACCAATAGTTGTCTCAGCCTAGAATGCCCCCTTCTCCACCTGGAGCAATCCTGCTTCTCCTTCAAGTCCCTGCTCAAATTTCCCTGGGTTTCCAGCTTTGTGGGACTGCTCTGAACACTGAGATCAAGTAGAGGTGGACACAGACAGGAGCACTGAGTCAAGATAGCACTGACCGTCACTGTCATGCTCTCGCTCCTACTCCTCTTGAGAAATCCACCCCCTCCCCAATTCCTTCTTCCCCTTACACTGCTGCATGGTGACTGGTGTGCCTGCCCCTCTCCTCCACAAAATCCCAAACTCCTTGAGGGAAGGGATCTTATCTTGCTTGTCTTTGGGGCCCCAATTCCCGGCTCTGGGCCTGATACTTTGGGGTTCTTGATGTATATTTGCCAGTAAATCCTCCTGGGAAAGCAACTTGACGAAAGGTCAGAACACTGTGATAAATTAAAAGTCATTGTATGATGTGGCTGTGGACACAAAGACTGTGCTGCTAGTGACATCATATCGGGGTGGTGACACCACTGGCCATTAAGAATATTTACTTTAGGACAGAATCCTTGACTTGTGGGGAAAATGATCCAGAGCCCCACTGAGTGTGTCACTGTGACTGTAGGAACTGTCTCCAATAGGGATGGGGCTATCCAGCTAGTGTAGTCTGCTCTGTCTGACTTCATGCCTCCCTACAGGGCCAGGGTCTCAGTTAATATTTTTTTATAACTCCATGGATTCCTTTGAAATCACATGAAACTAGTTGTGTTATGGAGGAAAAGAAACTCAGAACTTCTTCTGTATCTGCATCTCCCCCACTGACTGAAGACTGCAGGCTCCCAAGAAGGAAGCAGAAACGTTCCCAGAAGGTCTGTGGATCCCAGACACACTCAGTGCTCACTCGCGCCCCTGTGCCATCCCACCGGCATTCCCTCCTCTAGGAAAGCCCTTCCCCTAGTTACCTCCAACCTTTTGTCCAGAACCCCACATGTGCCCCTTCCCTGCCAGGTCTTCCTGCAATAAAGGGGTCTGGTACAGTCTCTTCAGAGTTCTTGCGATTCAACACTGGTCATTTTCACAAATTCAAGGAGTCTCAGGGTGAGAACAAGGAGTTGGCAGACAGGTCTTATATCTGTACCTTAAGAAGTAACAAGATTTGCAGTAAGGGGGAGAATGTGTCCACTAGGTTTGAAGGAGCTGCCCCAAGGCTTTGCACTCTAGTGGGGTGACACGGAATGGGATGCAGACTGGAGGCCTGGAGATGAGGACAGAGGACAGCCAGGGAGCTGAGAACTCGGATTTTAAAAGCCCTAAATCCTCACCAAGCAAGACCACTAGGTCTTTCTGCCACAGATGCCTCAGAGCAGCATCCTGGGTATCCAGGAAGGAGCACTGGTGAAGGGGCTGTGCCGAAGGCACGGATCTGGGGGAGACTGAAGAAGCTACACACATACCCCCACTCCATCCCTCACTAGCATGACCCTAAGCTTGGCTTCTCTCAATTTCCTTTCCTCAGCTATAAAATGGGTCTCCCGGGGAACTGGAACTAGATTCCTGCGCCACATTTCTGGAAGATGTGAACAACTCATCCAGAGACACGTTCCAGGCTTCCCTGGGGGTTCCCTGTACAGAAGAGATTCCCAGGAGTCCTATCCACTCTGTGATGTTTCTGACATCATTCGGCTTGCGATCTCCTTGAACGGTTTGCAGAACGCTCTGATATTCACAGTGCGTTCTCGTTGTACTGTCCCCATCAGCCGCTTCTACAAACGGGAAGACCTGGGCCTGTAACTGGCCACTGTCACCCTGTGGACGCGAGTGAGCCAAGGGAAAAGCCCAGCGAACCCGCCCCGGGGGCGGGGCCACGGCGCGGGGCGGGGCCGGGCCGGGCCGGGGCGGCGTGGGTCACGTGACGCCCGGCCCGGAAGCGCTCGCTCCCGAGACCCCCGGGTGACGGGGTCGGGATCTGCCTTCTGGAGCGACCGGGAGGGTCGCGGGGGCCCCTGCAGTTTTCCGCTCCCCGCATCCGCCGCCATGGCCTGGACCAAGTACCAGCTGTTCCTGGCCGGGCTCATGCTTGTCACCGGCTCCATCAACACGCTCTCGGCCAAGTGAGTCCGGGCCCGGCCGGGAGGGGTGGGAGCTCAGCGGGACCTGCCGCGGCCCGCGAGGGCTCTGGGGACCCCGCGCACCTTCCTCTTCCTCCCCCTTCTCGGCTCTCCTTTCCGGGCTTCACCGGCTCGCCTCGTTTCTCCAGTCGGTTCACGCGGCTTGGGGGCCCCCAAGGGGCGAGCAGCCCGGAGAAACATGGACCTAGGCCGTGTGGCCCGCTGCAGGATCCTAGCCCCGGCTTGGATCGCTGTGTGCTTGATCCCGGCGAGCCCCCTCCCGACTCCATGCCTCAGTTTCCTCATCTTTAGACCAGTTCCCTCTCCGGCCCCTTCCAACGCGGGCTGGAGGCTAGGCCCTCCAGGAGCTTTGGGCAGGGGTGGGGTGACAGGGCGCTCCCGCACTGTGCACGCGGACTCCAGTAGAAGCCGTGTGAGCGTGGCAGGCTGCCGCGACAGACCTGGGGATACCCTATGGGCTCCTCACGGAGGAGAGGTCACAGCTGGGCCTTGACATTTTGGTGGGATTTCTACTTCTGGCCAGACATTGCTTCAGGGAACCGCAAGGCCACATGGAAGTGTTTGTAACTAGCACCAAATGCCCAGGCCGGATTTTATCCCACAATCAAAGAAGAGACTTGTTATAAGTGATATGATGAACCGGGTGGTCAAGATGCAGGGTAGTTTAGTGCAGGGAAGACCACTCCAAGGCTTCTGCTGGGCCGATGCGGGAGGGAGGAGGGGGCAGTGAGGCAGACAAGGAGGGGACAGGTGGGGGAGACCAGGTGCAGAATGAAGCCATAAGGCCTGACCCACAGGACCAAGAGAGACAAACAGCCAGTGACCCCTCCAGGGTTTTTGCTGGGAGAGCAAAAGTGTCATGAACCCAGACAGGAGTCTGGGTGCACAGTTCAGCTCTGATGCAGAAGGGTGGGAGCTTGTGAGACGGTGAAGACAGACCCCAGGAGGTTAGGGAATGAGGCCCCAGGGCCGTCATGAGGCTGGGGGGCGGGGGGGTGGTGTTGTTGAGCATGCCTCCTTGGCCATGTACAGGAGACCCAGGAGGCAGGTCCTTCTCTTGGCAATGCTTTGTCGCTTGCTCTGTCCCCATCTCCAGGCAGGGCCCTCCTGCCCCACCCTGTTTACTGTCTCAGAGCCCTCAGTACCCAGATCCTGGCCTTTCTCTGAACCTATCCCAAGAGGCATTTGGAGCAGAGTAGACAGTGTCCCTGTCCCAGCCAGACCACTTCCAGCCGGGCCCTTCCAGGCTCCGCAGCAAGGCAGGGTCACATCGGCGACCCTCTGGGCTGTGCTTGAGGCCCACTGTGGGGTGGGGGGCTAGTCATCTCTTACTCATTTTTGAGGTATTTGTTCACATGCCCCAGGGGAGAGGTCTGGGAGGAAGGTACCCTGTCCAGTTCATCAGACGTGTATAAGGGACCTACAGGGTGCGAAGCACCGTCTGGACTCCGGGAAGGAGGCTGAAGTAGCCAAGAGATCGTTTGAGATGCTTAGGGTAGGAGGCGAAGCAGGCAGAGCATACACACCTGACAACCTCAGTGCCCTCCCTTCTCCAGAGGAAGTGGAGTTCTAGGTGGACACCACTGTCTCTTGTTTGTCTGCATCTGGATTGTGAGCTGGTCTCCTGAGCCCTGTGGCCTCCTTCACTATAAAGGAGACTCAGCCTGAGAGCTCCCATCTCAGGATCTGAATGCAGCAGAACGAGTCGTCCATCTGTCCATCTGTCATACCATTCAAGGTCTCAGTCACATGCTTAGAGAGTGGCTCTATATTTCCCGGGGTTTCTGTGCCCAAGGAGAGTCGAGATGGCCAGTTATTACTGGAGTAAACTGACTCAGCTCCTTCCTGGTCAAGTAGGAGGCCCTGGGATTCTTGGCCCCAGGAGACCTTGCCCTTGCAGGCTGCCCAAGAGGCAGGAAAGAGACTCGCACGTGGGGACCCAGCCTTTGGACCTGTCCTATGCCAGGTCACCTGATATGGGGCCTTTTGGGAGCCTCCCTAACTCAAATGGGTCCCAGAGTTAGGCCCTATACAGGGTTCTAAGGCCAGACTGTGAGAAGGACACCCTCCGAGAGAAAATATGAGAGAGGGGCTGTGTGCATCCTGGTGGGGATTACTGATGTGAAATTACGCTCTGACCTGCACTTCCTGGCAGGGACAGACGAACTAAGATGGGACCACAGCGAGTCCCTAGCAGCTGCCAGATCAGGAAACCGAGCTATGGAGAGATGGAACTGCTTACCCGGGGTCAACTCAGCTGTTCCGTGGCAGAGTTGATATTTGAGCCAAAGTGATCTGGCTTAAGAATTCAGGTTCTTCACTATCAATATGGAGTGAGGCTAGGGGTTTCTCAAGTCATTTTTCAAGGCACTTAAAGCTGTTAGAAACAGGGCGCCTGGGTGGCTCACAGGGTTAAGCCGATGCCTTCGGCTCGGGTCATGATCTCGGGATCCTGGGATCGAGTCCCGCATCAGGCTCTCTGCTCAGGGGGGAGCCTGCTTCCTCCTCTCTCTCTCTCTGCCTACTTGTGATTTCTGTCAAATAAATAAATAAAATTTAAAAGCTGTTAGAAACATAGAAATCTCCCATCCTAATGCCTACAATTTATAGTCTAGGTCCCACGAAAAGTTTCTTTTAGTGACTAACTGGCTGGCATCAGAGTGGGGACCAGAAACTAGGTCTCGGTCCTCTTACAGACAGTGCCCCCAAAGTCCCACTTCCTTGGGGATCCCCTCTTACATCTCCCCACAGAGTGCACCCAGTCCCAGCCCTGTGGAAGTTGCAGTGCCACAAGCAATGGCTTCCCATCCCCCCATCACCAGAGTGCCCGCCCTCTGGGATGGGGGAACGGGGGCAGGGGGAGGGGGTTACAGTACTCGTGGTTCTCGTTTAGTGTCTCCAGTAGTCTCTTTCGGTTCCTTGACCTGTAAAAGGTCCTGGGAAGATGAAACTTGGCAGAGGAAGTGGGTGAGCACCTACCCCCTGCTGTGCGGGGACCACAGGGCAGCTGTCCCCTGGAGGAGGCCACTCTGCCTGCTCAGCAGTTCTGGGTAGGCTGCAGGAGATGGAGACGGGGCTGCTCTTACTGGGGTGGGGACAGAGGCTACCCACCAGCCTGGCCCTTTGGCCTTGTCCCTGGTCCTGGGCCTCTTCAAAGGGCCCCTCCAGTCCAGTGGCTGCTTCTCCTTTCTGTGGCTGCTTTCTCACCCCTCACCCAGACCTTCTGCCCATGGGTCACCTGCACAGCAGACAGTCCCCACCCCCCCGTGGGGTCTTGCCCATTTCAGAGCCCCATTGTCCTGAACCCAGCTAGGGTCCTACATGTCAAGAGCCAGGGTCAAGCAGGTGCTCATTAAGTGAGGCTCAGATGCCCTCCAAAAGTCTGCAGGCTGTGAAGCCCACCCAGCTGGAGAGAGGCCAGGGGGTGGCTTCCCCTCCAACAATCAGGCCCCTGGTGCGGGGACCCCAGCAGAAAACTGGGACCCCTGGATCTCTAGTAGGGAAGGACTCTTACCATCCTTCCTGTGCCAGCTCTAACTTTTGCCTTGGTGGCTGACCCCACTCTTAAATTCCAGAAGCCGGCCTGGGATAATTGCTTCCGAGGGCTTCTTGCAGCAGCCATGGAAAGCCCAAACCTGGAGGGTAGTGTGTAAAGTGAAGAGAGCACAAGGAGTGGGAGTTATGGGAGTCGATGAGTCACAGGGGCCTCGCCAAGCCTCAGGTTCATCTGTAAAATGGGCGTGACTTCCCTCCCTTCAGCCCAGGCACCAGGCAGGATCTACCGAGGAAGATTGGGTAATACTTAGAGGTCTCGTGATTGTTTATCACCAACTGCTGTGACACGGAAGAGTAGAGCAGCCCCGCGGCCTTGCTGGAGGTTCTAGGCAGGAGGAAGGAGCTGACTCACTGGGCTGGAGGAGCAGGGGGAGCCAGAGGAAGTGGCAGAGATTCTGCTGGGGTACTGGACACCACTGTCAGACCGAAGCAACCACATCTGCCACTTCCTCAGTCTCTCTGCACCCGCCACCCTCACGTGGCCGCGCATGCCTCTCAGAATGCTGAGCTCTGAGTTTGGCCAGGCCGGAGTGACTCACCCCTGGCCAGGCAAGCCCGCCCCCAGCCTGCCTGCCGAGGCCCCTCCTAAAAGAAGCCAGTCTCCTGATTCAGTCGGTAGAGTGTGCAACTCTTGATCTCAGGATCATGAGTTTGAGCCCCATGTTGGGTGCAGAGATCACTTTAAAATTTTTTTAATTAAAAATTAATTTTTTAAATTTTTAATTAAAAAATTTTAAATTAAATTAAATTTTAATTTAAAAAATTGATGAAAGAAGCCAGTCTCTGCCAGCAGAAGGCATCTTCTCATGTAGCATCAGCCTGACTCTCGAGATCGAGGGTCCCCCAAGCCACCTCCTGCCCACGCCACTGTGGCCTGCCTTTAGAATAGGCTGTCTACAGAGGGGAGAGGACCCATCTGCAGAGCCTCCTCTCTCCGCCTCAGCCAGGGGAGTGGGAAGAATCTGCAATAAGAAGGTGATGGGAGAAAGTCAGGTGCCGAGGAAGGAGCAGGGAGCAGGAGGTGAAGACCCCTGGGGACGAACCCCCTCTCGGCACCAGATTGAGTCCCTCGAGCGCTCTCTGATCCCTGGGGCTGTCTATCTTACATTATGTATTACTTTTGACCATTCCTCGGTGTTGGCCTCACTATCCCCATTTTATAGATGAGAAGACTATTAACTTGTCCAGCCTGTGAGACTCAAAAGTCATGAGCTTTCCAGGGATTCTGCTGCCTTTTCTGAATGCAAATTCAAGCAGATGGATCTGGCCCTAGACCTGCCCGTTGTTAACCGTATGGGTCCGCACTCGGCTCTCGCCACCCCTCCCCCACAAGCCACGACGTCCCGGTCCGTAAAATGAAGAACATGAGTGTCCAGCATAGGCCTGGCATGGAGTCAGTACTCAGTGAGTGGTACATTTATCAAAACATACAGCAAAGTGTTTTTGCAAACAGCTGTCCCACCTTAGGGGCCCTTGCTGTCCTCCCCTGTTCAGCAGAGGCTGGATTCTGGCTCTTGTTCTGTGCTCTCTGGGCTCCATCGGTGCCTGTGCAATGAGCTGAAGCCTGTCTGAAGACCGGGGTGAGACACTAGACTCCAGCCCCGAGTCTCTGCGGGCCTGAACTCCTCCTTGCCTGAAGGAAGGCTGGAAAGGGCCGCCGTTCCCCCACTCCCCACCCTGACACCCAATCCCTTGGGCCGCAAGCCCGCCCTAAGCGTCCAGATACAAAAAGACTCCATTTCCCAGGCTGGGAGCACTGCCAGCCCCAGCTTGTTGAGGCAGACCCACCCCTGGGGGAAGCAAAGGAGGCCCTGGGGGCAGGAGAGAGAGCCCGGCATCAGCCTTAGAGCCAGCTCTGCTCTCAGTGCTCACCCCTGGGGGACAAGCCCAGCCGGGCCCACTGGCAGACGGCATCTCCCCTGGTGGGAAATGAGGAGTCATGCAGACCCTGCCCATTTGCCAGGGCGAGTCCAGAAATGCCACTGGTTGAACAAAGGAAAAATGTCTGAGCTCCTGTATGCCGGGAGCTGGGGAGCCAGAAGTAGAGAAGTTGCTGGACGCTGAGCTTGGGTAGCGGCTTGAACGCATACAGTGATGGGTGTGTGAGTGGTCATCACCGTAAGCTGTGTGGGCCACAGCTCAGGGGTAGTTCAGGGAGGCGGCTCTACCACAGGGTCTGGGGGTCTTCTGGAGCCTGCCGTGAATCTGGGTGTACTACCATGATGGGGAAGGGGCTTGCTTCCACACATGCCTGTTCCCTGAGCTTCTAGGTGACCTTTTTGGGCTTGGCAGAACCTCCCTTGTTTCCTCCTGGCTTCAGCTCTAGGAATGTCCATCTCCGACTTGCTCTGGGGCAGTTGGCTCTGCACTTTGGGAAAACAGGGCCTCCTTACTCTTCCTCGCTTCTCTGTTACACTCAGTTGCCTCCCGCAGGCCCTCCCAGAGTGCTCTCTCTGCAAAAGCAAGCCTGACCTGCCTTGGGGGCTGAGGGGCCACACCATTGGTTTGCGGCCCCCACCAGTATCCCACATCCTGTCCTGTCTGGGGATCCAGGGACCAAAACTTGCAGCAGATGGGGCAGAAATGAGACCCCGCAGAGCAGGCGGTTTCTTGAGTTGTGGCTTTCTTTGCACCGTTGGTACTGGGACTGGTTACAGCCTGGTCCCCTGACCCAGATTTCTCTCCGCATTTCCAACCAGTCCTATGAGACTTCCCCACCCTTCAGCTCTCCTGAAGACCCTCATCATTCCCAAGAACCGCAAGCCCTCCTAACTGTCCCTCCTGGCATCTCTGGGGTGGGTGAGGTCTTCCACTGTGAGTGAGCTCACTGTGAGCCAAGTTCGCCCTGGCCCTGTTTTTTTCAACAGCCCTGGGGTACGTTCAGATCAATGAGCAGATGTGGTCTCGCCCTCAGGGCTGATGGGGAACCCTACCGCATTCAGCCTGCCCTTCCTGCTGCCAGTGTCCACGCCTTATGCCCATTCCCAGGCTGTGGCAAAGAGCTCCTTGTTCCCCTCCCTTCACTCAGGGCACAGGGAAGCCAGGGCTGGCCAGGATCTTTGTCAAACCCAGCCCCTACCCAAGGTCCCAGGCTTGCTGCCCTGTTGGGCGGGGGACTCCGGAGACAAAAGGCTTCCCCCTGGCTTTTGAAACCTCAGGCTTGTTGCAGAAATGAGCCAGTGGGGTAGGGCTGGGGACTACCACGTGGCTGCTCTTCACAGGCATGGCAAGGAAGGACGTTTAAGAAAGAGAAGTCCCAAGTCTTGTAGTTTAGAGACAGCCACTGCCTAGGTGCAGGGCGCTGCAGAAGAAATGGGTCCAGGGCCCACAAGTCGCTGCCCTATGGTAGCATTGACTCCAGTCAGCTGCGTGATGTGACAGACTCTGTTAGAGCCATGTCCGCGAGTGACAGGGTGTGCAGTGTGAAGGAGGGGCTGCTGTCTTGCCAGGCTTGGTCTGGGCCAGATGCCACACACTTAGCTCTGGGCCTGGGACTCCCTGAGTGCTTCCAGAAGTCAGCAGTCAGGGAAGTGAAAGGTTAGAAAGGGCTGGGGCTGATTAGCCACAACATGAGAAGCTTCAAAAGAGGGTAGGAAAGTCTCCAAATATCTAATGGACATTTTAAAAAAGATTTTATTTATTTATATGACAGAGAGAGAGAACACAAGCAGTGGTTGAGGGAGAAGCAGGCTCCCAATCCCAGGACCCCAGGATCATGACCTGAGCCAAAGGCAGATGCTTGACTGAGCCACCCAGGTGCCCCTAAAGGACTTTTAAATGAAAGAGATTGGACAAGACCCCAGGGACCCAACAAATCCCAGCCAGAGTGAAATTGGGGGGCCAGGGTTTTAGTGCATGGGCAGCAGATAGTGCAGAACAATTGGTGGGAGCTGCCCAGGGCGCTGTGCTGCAGAGGATTCTGGGCTTTTGTCTGGTGTTGCTGGGAAAGCGTGCCAGACTCAGTGACGCCATCTGTCAGGGTGCTGGCTGGGAGGCCACTCCACTAGTGCCATGTACTTGCCACCTGCTCCCCCATCAGTGCTAGAAAGACCCCCCAGACCATTCAGGTTATAGGAAGGTGACCACCTGGTCTGTGTCAGGAAGTCGTTTCCCAAGGGCCCGAATGCCCTTGCAGAACACAGGCTTCTGATATTTTTGGTTCCATGAGTCCATCTGACAGTCAGTAAAGCCTAGAATATTGTTTTTTAAATGTGCAGTTAGGGGCACCTGGGTGGCTCAGATGGTTAAGTCTGCATTCAGCTCGGGTCATGATCCCAGGTCCTGCGATCAGGTCGGGCTCCCAGCTCCGCGGGGAGTCTGCTTTTCCCTCTCCCTCTGCCTTTCCCCTGCTTGTACTGTCTCTGTTTCTCTGTCTCAAATGAATGGGTAAAATCTTTAAAAAAAAATGCAATTAAAGGTTTGGATTACAGAAAAGCCACTTACGTTGAAATAAAGTTATCAAAACATTGAAAAAGCCAATTTGTGATGTAGTAATATGTGTATGTAGACGCTTCTTGACACAGAACATTGTAAGTAGTGGGTCTAATCACTGTGATTTTCTAGTAGCAATGCATGTAAATGCCACTTCCCGGTACCTACAAGGACTGACATGCCGGGAAGAGTAGCCATGACGTGTGTGACAAAATCACAGGTACTGTGGGGCTACATTCACAATGTGAGGAAATGCTACATTTCAGCTAAAGGTTTCTAGCCCACCCCACCCCACCCCACCCCCCCGCCTTGCTGATCCCAGATGAAGACTTCGTGCTGCAGGAGCTGGCCTCTTGGAGTGGAGTCTCTCTCTGAGCCAGGTCCCCTAAGTTTGGGCTCTTGGTGTTGAGAGGAGCAAACTTGTCCGCAGACCCTAGGGCCAGAGTTGCAGAGCTGGTGCAGTGCCAAGGCTTTGACCTTCTCTTTCTCTCCACTGCAGATGGGCAGACAACTTCATGGCCCCAGGCTGCGGAGGGAGCAAGGAGCACAGCTTCCAGCATCCCTTCCTCCAGGTATCCACCCCATCCCTCCCCACCTCCTGTTGGCCAGGCCTCTGGTCAGGTGTCCCCTGTGAGACCCTGAGGCTTTCTCACGTGGGGTAGAGCCTTCCCCTGCTTCCAGAAGAATCATCCTCTCCCTCCCTGTCTCCCTCCCTCCCCAGAATAGAGGCCAGGGTGTGAGTGCCCACAGAAGGGGGCAGAGGGCACAGCCCTCTCTGGGAGGGCTGCCTAAGTCCCGGGGAGCAGGCATGCCCAGGACGCTATAAGGCAGCCCTCACATGTCCTTGTCAGGACCCATCTGGAACATATCAACCCCCGTAGCAAAACCTGCTCTCCATCCTTGGGAAGCCCATACTCCACTGGGACGGGGCAGACAACATAAACAGAAGGCACCTGTGGCCAGACAAGGAGGCAGAGCCTCATACTTCAGCCCCTGCTCTCCCAGCAACTTGCTCCATGGCCGTAAGGAAGTTCTAGAGCCTCTCTAGGCCTCCGTTTCTCCATCTAGAACTGACCGGAGGTTGGCCTTAGATTGGTGGTTTTCAGACCAGGCTGTCTATAGCCTCAGGGTTTCCATCGAGATGTTTCTAGGGATTAGGGCTTAGACCTAGGAGGTAGTGTCTGGCCTTCCACATACAACAGCTCTGCTTTTGTCTGGTATATGCGCCAAGTCACAGGAAAGCTTCCGTGTGAAGACGGGCTGTGTTAAAATTCTGTCCAAGGTGATTCTCCTCCAGCTGTGAACTTACAGGGTTCCGTCCCTGCAGGCTGTGGGCATGTTCCTGGGGGAGTTCTCCTGCCTGGCGGCCTTCTTCCTGCTTCGGTGCAGAGCTGCGAGGCACCCAGATGCCAGCATGGATCCCCAGCAGCCCTTTAATTCCCTTCTTTTCCTGCCCCCTGCCCTGTGCGACATGACGGGGACCAGCATCATGTATGTGGGTGAGTAGCGGGGCCAGGCTGCGGAGGGCTGGAGGGGGCACTGGTGAAGCAGCCGCCCCTACCCCAGCTCACCTCACACCTTCCCCGTCCCAGACTTACACACATGCGCACACACACTCACGCACATGCGCAAACGAGCGAGATTTGCTGAGCACACACTGTGTGCAAGGCATGTCTTCAGCCCTGAGGGCCCCACAGTGACTGGATAGCCTTGGCCCTCAGGAGCTCACATCATGTGTCCCCTCTCCCAGCCCTGAACATGACAAGTGCCTCCAGCTTCCAGATGCTTCGGGGTGCGGTGATCATATTCACGGGCCTCTTCTCGGTGGCCTTCCTGGGACGGAGGCTGGCGCTGAGCCAGTGGCTGGGCATCCTTGCCACCATCGTGGGACTGGTGGTCGTGGGCCTGGCCGACCTCCTGAGCAAGCATGACGATCAGCACAAGCTCAGTGAAGTGATCACAGGTGCGACAAGGGGTGGGGACCCAAGGGCTACCGCTCCTGGTCTGCCCTCCCTGGGAGCCCAGCACAGTCGGTCACCAGACTGTTTGCAAGCTCTCCTGTGTGCCAAGCTCCAGGTGAGGGCACACAGGGGACGTGGGCCGGCATCTGCCCACGAGATGACGGCTAGAGTGCAGAAAGGTGCAAGTAGCATGAGAGGGGGTAGATAAGGAGCGGGAGGTCAGAGGAGGGAGGTTTGTCCTATGATAAACACGCACAGACTGCCAGGTCTGGGAGGGGGAGCGACCGCTGTCGATGGAGCGCTCACCTAGTACCCAGCCTGGCAGCCTACTCAACAATGACAGGACCCTTCTGGTCCTCGGAGGACGGACTAAAACTGGAAACGTCTATCACCAAGTCTCTTGCATCTCAGAAGACCTGCTTATTACCCCCACTGTGCCCCTCACAGGCCTCTGGATCTTCTAGAGCCTCAGCCCAGAGTGATAACATGCCTGTGCTGCTGGCCTGCGCCAGTCCTCAGGGGCCAGGAGACCAGGCATGGGGCTGCCATGACTGCCTTGTGAATCATATGGGACCCTGCCAAATCAGGGGCTCTGGGAGTTCTCATGTCCCTGCGGGAGCCGTCCACCCCAGCACTGGGCCCACCACCCTACCAAGGACCCTGTGGCTATGCTCCATCCCCACCCCCATTCCCACTCCCTGCAGCCCAGCGTCACCCTGGCTCCCTTCCCCACAGGGGACCTGTTGATCATCATGGCCCAGATCATCGTCTCCATCCAGATGGTGCTTGAGGAAAAGTTCGTCTACAGGCATAACGTGCACCCTCTGCGGGCAGTCGGCACTGAAGGTGTGTGAGCACAGGGGCTTGGGGGCTGGGGTACGGCTGCTGCGGGGGCACCCTGGACGGTACCTTGCGGAGGGGATGCACAAGCAGGAGTTCCAGGCGAGGTGCCATGGCCCACGGGGAGGGGATGAGCCCCCTCCCCAACTCCTCCCTCCCTTTCCCATGAGTGTGCTAACAGAGACTCTGACCCAGGAGCTTGGGTTGGGGGTGGGGAGGGGATGAGGTTGAGGATGAAGGGGATGTGCGCCCCACTCTAGAGGAGCTGGCCAACTGGGAAGGGCCGGACAATGCATTTGCACTCAGACCACTCAGATGACAAGCACATCTGAGTGTCTTCAGGACAGGGAAGGTGGTGTTCGAACTACAGCAAGAGGGGGCAGGAGGGAAAACTCCAGACGGAGTGAGGACGTGGAGAGCTGGCCCTGAGTGGTGAAACCAGGAAGGAGTGGTTGGTGAGATACAGGTTTGGGGTCGGGGTAATGATCAGGAATTAACTAGGTCAGGGTCTTATTATGGAGAATCTTGAATGTCAGGCAAGTGGATTTAATCCAGACTTTTTTTTTTTTTTTAAGATTTTATTTATTTATTTGACAGACAGAGATCACAAGTAGGCAGAGAGGCAGGCAGAGAGAGGAAGCAGGCTCCCTGTCAAGCAGAGAGCCCCATGTGGGGCCTGATCCCAGGACCCTGGGATCATGACCTGAGCTGAAGGCAGAAGCTTTAACCCACTGAGCCACCCAGGTGCCCCTAATCCAGACTTTAAATGACAGAGAGGAGCGACCAAAAGTTGTTGAGACCAGAAGTAAAGACCAAAACCTTTAAGCTTTGAGGATATGAAGCCAGTGGGGCGTACTAGCACAACACCAGCCACCTGGGGCCTGTGGCCCCGTTTGGGAGCTGTGCGAGCGCCACGGACTCCTGGCACGATAGACCTCTCCACCCCTTACAGCGTCACACCTTGTGGTGTCCGCTCGGTTTTGTTCCCAGAGACTCTGAAGGGAGCCGTGCTCTGATTCACATTCTGGTCGGCTCCCAGTTGCAGACCAGTGACCCCGAATTCTAGAACTATGTTTTTCCATGCTTGTGAGAACAAGCATTCGTGGCTGCAGCTGCCGTTCTTTTGTAAATGAACACAATAGAGTTGAAGAGCGCCAGAGAACATGGGAAGGGTAGCTGCTATTTTGTGACAGTGCGTGCGTGGGTCTGTGCCTGTGCATACGAGCGCTGGCCACGGTATAAAATATAATTTTTATTCTTGGTCCAGTTGGAAGACATGATGAGAGTGGAGCAGGGCAGCTATAGCCCCCTCAGTGGGGCGCTGTGAACTCGGGGTGAGCAGGAAGGAGCTGGCGGGAGGGCTGGCAGAAGAGGGGAGGGAGACCAGTGCGGCTCAGCTGGGCGAGGGGGGAGGGGAGGGGCCAGAGTCGAGCAGAGAGAGCAGGGTGCTCCCTCCGCCCCCACAGGCCTCTTCGGCTTCGTGATCCTGTCCCTGCTGCTGGTGCCCATGTACTACATCCCGGCCGGCTCCTTCAGCGGAAACCCCCGCGGGACGCTGGAGGACGTGCCGGACGCCTTCTGCCAGGTGGGTCGACAGCCGCTCATCGCCCTGGCGTTGTTGGGCAACATCAGCAGCATCGCCTTCTTCAACTTCGCGGGTATCAGTGTCACCAAGGAGCTGAGCGCCACTACCCGCATGGTGCTGGACAGTCTGCGCACCATTGTCATCTGGGCCCTGAGTCTGGCGCTGGGCTGGGAGGCCTTCCACCCCCTGCAGATCCTGGGCTTCCTCATCCTCCTGATGGGCACCGCGCTCTACAATGGGCTGCACCGCCCGCTGCTGAGCCGCCTGTCCAGGGGCCGGCCCCCCGCAGAGGAAGGCGAGCATGAGAGACTGCTCGGCGGCTCCCGGACTCCCATCAACGATGCCAGCTGAGCCTCGCATGGGTTCTCCGCTGCTACCTGGATGCACCTTGTCCACCCTGAGGCCGAGGCTGCTCGGGCTGGTGAGCCTCCAGTGGCCTGTCCCCGAGGCCTCACCCTCTCCTCCCCACAGACACCCCCCCCCCGCCAGGGCAGCTGCTACCCCAAGAGATGACCAGACACCCAGGTCCTCCTTGGTCACCACCCCCTGTGCCGCCCACACAGGACTGAGTACGGTGACCTACCCCTGCCAGGCTCGCCTGCAAGCCCCTCCTGCAACACGAACACTAAATCATGAAGTGGAATTGCAGGAACGAACAACCCTACGATTTTCTCCTAAATCATAAGCTAAATTTGGTTCTCCAGAGGAGAGAGGTCAGTGAACACATTCAAACCGGAACTCGGTACCATGTTTTCTAGGATAGGCTATTTGCTAACCCCGCCATGGAGATTTAAGTTTTAGCTGGACTGTGCCACAAACTCGGCATATGTCCCCCAGCCCATTACCTAGTGGCCCTGAGCCTTGGGGTCCTCGTCTGTAAAGCAGAAGGTGCAGCTGCTGTGGCTTTGGTGCCTCCAGCCTCAGCCGGGCCCATCCTCTGGGAAAGGAGGAGCACCTTCTTTGGAAATGCTCCTCTGCCCACGGTGCCTCCTCCCCATGCCAGTGCAGGCATCCTTGCTCCCACACTCTCAAGACCTCCCTGCCCGGGGCAGCGGGGAGGGGGATGATGGGGAATTCCAAGTAGCCTTTAATAGCAGCTTTTACGAACTCTTCACCTTCCATTTTAAAGATGAGAAGACTGAGGCCCAGAGATGTAAGTGGTTTTGCAAGAAGGCTCTCCTGCTGTAGACTCTGGCCATGCCCTTGGGATCCAGAGCACATCTGGACCTCAACCCTACCCTCAACAACCCAACTCCACAGATATCCCTCCAGGGTGACAAATTTACTAGCACTGCGCCATTTAGAGTAATTCTGGTGTCCTGGGCATGTGTTAAGTGCTCAACGGTAATCCTTCGGTGTAACAAGCCACACGGGTGGGTGCAGATGAGGAAGCCATGGCCCAGAGGTGCTTCGCGGACTTCTTCACGGAGCCTGCAGTCCCAGCTAGGTTTGCCTGATTCCAGACCTACAGCCCCACCCACCATACAGGTCTCTCTGGGGTCTTTGGGGTAAATTTTCCATGGCCAGAATAAAAGCTTCATGTGCTGTTGCTCTTGTCTGCCCCCCACACAACCCTGAAGAGAGGGGACTGGCATTGGGGACCCCAGGGAGCAGAGCAGCCCTTCCTTGCGGAGTTCCTCACTCCGTGGCAGTTTCTGGAGCCTCAGACCATTTTTCTGGGCAGCTTCATCATAAAACAAAACACCGAATGCCTTCCTTAAAATAGATCCTGGGGGAAGGGCTCTTTGACAACGCAAAGCCCTCAGGCTCTGTGGGAATCAGCAGGTTATTAGATTGTTGGGAGGGGAGGGCCACTCCCTGCCACCAGCTCCGAGTCCCAGGGGCCCCAGAGCTTCTGTGGGCCACAGCATATACCCCAGAAGAAGGAAATGGGGAGTGAGCCTGGTGGGGACTTCAGCTTCCTTGTCCAAATTAACTGGGACCTTACGATGGCATTTGAGGCTCTATTTTTAAAAACAAAAGGGAAATTGACATACTGTCAATTTTTTTTTTTTTTTTTTTTTAATGAGAGGGAAGGAGCACAAGGGTTAAATATCAGGCCTGACCCCAAATCAGGCAAATCACTTTACTTCTGGATCTTTGGGTCTTCACATCTCCAAAATGGGAAAGCTGGCCCTCCATCTTGTGGGATGAGTGTGAAAATCACATAAGATAATAAACTGAAGGTGCCCATAAACACCCACATGGCAGAATGTCGTGTCGGGTTCACACTGCCCTCTGGGGTGGCCTGCCGGGGACACAGGAGTCCCAGCAGAGGCCCAGCACAAAGCATCAGTTCTCTGAGGGGAAGAAATGTCTTATTAAAATACACCATCATGGAAAAAAAAATACACCGTCATTGAGGAGAATGTAAAATTCCCATCTATTTTAAGACAAAACAAGATGCCTCAAGAACACTTCATGCCCACAGTAGGTGCCCTCCCAGGCCCTGGAGATGCATTCCCTCTTTCCAACCACTCAAGGCTGAATTCTCCTCTGGAGGGTGAGTTCAAGAGGCCTTGCTGGTCATGTGGGCGGGAGGGTAAGGACCACCCCTCTCTCACTGAGGCTGAAGGGTTGTGGGGAATGTTTTTCAGTGGAGTAAGGGGGTTCGGAATGGTGGAAGTTTGGTTGGAGGTTCCGAACCCCAAAATCAGGACTGATAACAGTCTTCTGTAAACACCAGTTGGAAGACAGTGTAATTTAAACTATGTGCGTCATAGCAGACTAGTCAGTCCCTGCCCCCTGCAAAAAGGTCTTGAGGGGGGCGGGGGGCTAGGGCAGGGGCTGCCTGCAGGACCACTGTCCAGAGCCTTGGGTAGCCCTCGGGCTCCTCCACCAGGAATCTGGCCACAAGGCAGAGATTTAGCAGCAGACCAGTGGTTCCAATTGCCTTTACTTTGTCCAAAGGTTCCTGCTTAACAAACAGCACTCAGAGAGGTCAGAGCTCTGACCCCCGCTGAGGACAGTAGGAGGAGTGAAGCAAAGGGTCACCTGGTGTAGAAGAAAGAAGGAGAAGTCAGAGAGCTTCGACTTTGGGTGACCTTAGACAGGTCATGTTACCTCTCAAGGCCTTAGCAACCTATAAAAAGAAGAGGTTCTCTGCATTACTGAATACGTATACCTCCCTGACCCACTTACAGATAAACCTCATGCTTTCATATTTGCCTTAGTTAAAGGCCCCTTTGGCCTTTTGTTGACTACATCCTTTCAAAACTTAAGGTCAGCAGGGAATTTCCCCTAGATATAGAAGTTTATAAATCACCCATCTTCATTAGGAACGCTTCTCAAAAAACCTTCAGTAGAGGACTACTCTCCCAGAATTCAGCCAACTTTATTGAAAACGGATGTGCTCCGAGGGCTGTGGATCCAGGAAAGAAAAACAGGAGACAAATGTGTAAAGAAAGAATTCCAGCACAGTGTGATGTGCATAAGGGGCCTTTGTATGAGATACAAAGGAGGCCGTACAGGAGCGATCAGCTAACTCGGCCTAGAATGCCCAGAGAGCTCCACTCAAGAGCTGAGTGTTAAAGAACGGGCCAGAGTCTCCCTGGCCAGGAGCCTATGGAAAGCTCAGAAACATGTAAGTGATGTATTCAAGAACCACAGATAAGTAGACAGGTATGTCTGGAAATAAGCATGCAATGCTAAAAGTGGCCAGAGACAAGGTCAAAGAGGTGGGCAGGCGCCCACATGGTGCTGTACCTTTTAGATTTTGCCGTGGCATGAGTTGATAACTCTGTAGACCTAGAGTACCCTGGGGGAGTTTTAGGCAAGGAAGTGATAGGATCCAAATTGCTGTTTGGAAAGATCACTAAAGGCAGAGACCAGTAAAACAACGATCAATTGATTAGAGTCTGAACTAGAGAAATATTGAACAAATACAAGAGCCTTTCAAGGAGTGGGCTTACATTTTAGAGCCCCTAGCTGTCGGATCTTATATTGCATAGGCCTCCACCAAAGAATGGATCTCCTGGACCAGACTGCTCACCCCACCCTCCATCACGGTGGACACACACCAGAGTATCCCCAAGTATAGCTGCTTCCCTTTTTTTCCCCTTCCTTTGCCCTTTCCCTCCTCTTCTTAAAAATCATAAAACACACACAACAAAACACCATTTTGATTATCAGTGGCATTGAATTCTTGCTATGCAGTGGTAACCACTATCCATCCCCAGAACTTTATCTTCCCCGTTCAACACTAATTCTTTGTTCCTCCTTTCCCTTGAGCCCCTGACAACCACCACCCACTATCTATGAATTTGACCTCTGTAATGTACCTAATGTAAGTGGAATCAAACAGTAGTTCTCTTGTGTCTGTTGTATTTTGCTTACCCTAATGCCTTCAAGGTTTATTCACGTTGTAACGTGTCAGAATTTACTGTCTTTTTAAGGCTGAATAGTATCTCATTGTATGTATGCACTACATTTTGTTGATCTATTCATCCGTTTGGACATTTTGGGTTATTGTGAGTAACATTGATGTGAGCATTAGTGTACAAATACCAGCTCAAGTCCCTGCCTTTAATTCCTTTGAGTGTATACCCAGAAGTGGAATTGCTAGGTCGTACGGTAATTCTACATTTAATTTTTTTGGTTAATCAACATACTTTTTTCCACTCTGGCTGCACCAGGGAACAAAGGTTGCGTGAAATCACTGATTTTTGTAATGACGTTTTCCCTGATAATGATACACGTTAACTGGGAAACATTTAGAAAATACAAGGAAACAAAGTGTAGAAAATAAAATCTTTATTCTAACTACTGAGATGTACAGTTGGCCGGAATGCGTGTTATCTCCAACACGAAGGGAAGGAGTCATCTCCCCTAGGAGGATTCTACCACAGTGCGGGAGAGTGTGAGCCAAGACATCATCAGATCCTGGCTGTCCCGCCACCCCAGTCATCAGTAACGTTCACGCAGTGAAACTGGCTTTCTGAGCCATATTCGTGGGGGTATTCCTGAGGAGGCCACGGGGGCGACATGGGCTTGTTCCTTTCTTTCTAGGTCGGTCTCCTCATCTTTAAAAACCACTTCAGGGTGATAGGACAAACACAAAATGTTTAAACAAAGTTGTTTCTCTTCAGGTACGCATTCTACAAACGCAGCAACTACATCTCCAGAATAGAGCTTTCTTGCCCCACCCCAGGGAAGACGAAGGTCGGACGGTCAGAACTGAGCACCCGCACAAGCGGAGCAGAACTTCCCGCCTTCTTTCATTTCTCCAGGTTCCCATTGGCTGATTCCTACCGTCGATCCGTTACGCCCTCGCTCGGCGCGCGCCGCTCGCCTTTCGGCCTGTGCTCCCATTGGCCCTCCCTGCTGTCGCTCTGCGCCAGGGGCGTTCCAGAGCCAGCCACTGGGAGTCGCTGAATTCGGGTTTTAAAAAACGCCGCCAGTGAGTTGGCAGTGCCGGGTCTTCGAACCGAGGCCCCGTGGGGGGCTGCCGAACACTCACCCGGTCGGGGCACGCGGCCAGGACGTTCCCGGGCTTCTCCCCGGACGCCAGTCTCTGTCTCCCGACCTCGAAGGCAGAAAAGGAGCCTCCGGGCCGCCACCCTCCGCGCCCGCCATGGGCCCGCGCCGCCGGAGCCGCAAGGCCGAAGTCCCGAGGAGGCGCACCGCGAGCCCGGCCGCCGGCCCCCCTCGTCGGGCCCCCTCCTTAGGTAACCGGCCGCGGCTCCTTGCCCTGGAGCCGGCCTCCCTGCAGCCTGGGTGTGAGGTGGGCACGGCCGGATCCACGTTCCCATTTCACAGACCAGAAAACCGAGCTCGCGTGCGGGGCTGGGGTCGGAATCTCCCGACTTCCGGCTGGCGCTCCCCTGCGGCCCGGCAAAGTCCTGCTGCGGGTCGCACCTGCACGGGCCGGCCGCGAGTTCCAGGCCCCGCAAGGCACTGGGGAAAGCGAGCAGGAGGAGAAAGGATGGCCCAAGCGGTCTGGCTCCTAATACTCATTCTTGTTACTGCCCGCATTTATTGAGTACTTGCCACTAACTAGGCGTTGTGTTCAACTCCTTCCGTGAATTAGCTCAACTTTACATTGTGCCCATTTTACAGATGAGAAAACTGATGCGCGGACAGGCCGGGTAACTTGAACAAGGACACACAGCTTGCTCCAGCAGACAGGATTTTTAAGTGTTTGTGCTTTTTTAAGTTGCAAAATTATTGGCCGCTTTTGGTGACAATTTCAAACAATTCTGCTTTTAGAAGGTGCCCTTCCAGGTGTCCTTATGTGGGGGGTTGGGGGGGGTGGGCAATGTATGTGTTTCTTAAGTGAATGGTATCGTTGGGCCTTCTTTAGAGTGCTCGCACCTTGTTGTCTTCCTGCGGTTTGGGATCACGAAAGAAGACAGGTCTGTGGTCCTCAAGTTTCTGCACTGTGGTCTGGTGGATAGGAGACCCACGGGGCAAGAACTGTTCCTTGTGGCAACAACTATTTTGTCTCCTGCTAGATAGTTAAGAGCGGGGTGAAAAAAGTGTATTATGGGTTATTTTTCTTTCCTGAACCTTAATAACCTTTGCACCAGCCAATTTACTGAATTCGCTTGCTAATTCTATTGTTCAGCTGCTTCCATCGAAATGATTAAGTAGGTTATTGTTTGCAAATAAGGGCTTTATTTATTTTTTTTTTTAAGATTTTATTTATTTATTTGACAGGCGGAGATCACAAGTAGGCAGAGAGGCAGGCAGAGAGGGGGGGGGAAGCAGGCTCCCTGCTGAACAGAGAGCCCGATGCAGGGCTCTATCCCAGGACCCTGAGATCATGACCTGAGCTGAAGGCAGAGGCTTTAACCCACTGAGCCACCCAGGAGCCCCACGACTTTTTAAAAAATATTTTATTTATTTGACACAGAGAAAGAGAGAGCATGGGCGCTTGCGCGCGCGCAAAGGAGGGGGAGGGGCAGAGGGAGAGGGAGAAGCAGACTACCTGTTGAGCACAGAGCCCAACATGGGGCTTGATCGTGGGACCCTGGGATGATGACCTGAGCCCAAGTCCAACTTTTAACAGACTGAGCCACCAAGCGCCTTATAAATAAATCTTTAAAAAATAAATAAATAAAATGTAAGTGGACCACCTCTCTGTCTTCCTTAAAACTCTCCCATAGCTTCCTGTTACTTTAGGATTAAATCCCAACTCTGTATCCGACACTGCAAGACCCAGTGATTAAATATCTAACCCCCGTTCTTTCCCATGATCTCTCCCAGAGTTGGTTACTTTTCACAACCCCTGGTTCCAGGGCCCAGATGTCAGGTCTTCTCTTACACCTCTGAGGTTATTACTCATATTTCTCTCAGAGTCTCTTTTTTTTCTTCCTAACTCCGATTCCTCCAGTATTGGTTATTTTGTTTGTCGAGTCTATTTCCTTCCTTACAAGGTGTTGCCTTTCTCACGTTGGTAAGATTGGTTGTGTTCATTCATTTTCTGCGACGGCTGCATCTATTAAAGGCTGCCTCCAAGGGAGTGTGGATTGCCAAACAGAAATGGGGGGGGAGTAGACACCAGTAGCCTGACTCCTGAGTGTGAGGCCCCCCTGTTTCTCGGGTCCCCATTCCCCACTTGCTCATGCAGCTCTCCTTACACTTTGTGATTAGGTCACTATTAAATACCTCCCAGGGGTTTAACTACTTGGTGTGCCTTCTCTTTCCTCGGCTGGAGCTTAAGTAACATTTCTGGAGCTCATTTTCTCCTTCAAAATGTTAGTTTGGGGGATTCCAGCGTGACTCAGATAGTTGGGCATCTGCCATCAGCTCAGGTCATGATCTCAAGGTTCACTACCTGCTCAGTGGGGAGCCTGCTTCTCCCTCTCCCCCTGCCTGCCGCTCCCCCAGCTTGTGCTCTCCCTCTCTCTCTCTCTCTGTGTCAAATAAATAAAGAAAAAAACTTGTTTTTAAAAAAAATGTTAGTTTTCATGGAGGTTTTTCTTTTTCTTTGTTCAGCTTAGGAGTGGTTTAGTAGTGTTTTTTTGTTGGTCCTTGATTTTATTTATCTAACACTTGAGGTGAATACTGAGCTCAGCTGCCTTTTCAAGCTTTTGTTTTTTTAATGGAGAATCTATCTTGAACCTGCACATTTTCCTCTAGTACTATTTAGCTGTATCTCATAAGTTTTGAGATGTAGACTTTTGATTCACTTCTAAATAGTCTACTGTCAATTAAGTTTCTTCTTCAACACAATAGTTCGAAGTTTTGTTTTTGTTTCTTTGTGGGTTTTTTTTTTTTGTGGGTTTTTTTTTTTTTTTTAAAGATTTTATTTATCAGAGAGAGAGGGAGAGAGCGAGCACAGGCAGACAGAATGGCAGACAGAGGCAGAGGGAGAAGCAGGCTCCCTGCTGAGCAAGGAGCCCCATGTGGGACTAGATCCCAGGACGCTGGGATCATGACCTGAGCCGAAGGCAGCTGCTTAACCAACTGAGCCACCCAGGCGTCCCTATTCTTGTGTTTTTAATTTCAAATCAGAATTTCATTTTTTTGACCTCTACTTTTGGGGATTTTTTTTTTTTTTTGGGGGGGGGATATTTTTAAGATTTTTTTTTTTTCTTTTTTGTTGTTGGAACTGGTCTTTGAGCCAAAAGCTTTGGCTCCATAGCCCAGTGGCCCAACATAGGCACTGAGTTATGCCACGTCCAAGGTCCCTCCTTGGCCACAAATAAGCTCTGGCCAATTGTCTTCACTTCTTTGGGTCTCAGGATAACGGAGACAGGGAATTGTGCTAGAGAACCTCTCAGATTCGTTCCAGCTCAAAAATAAAATAAAATAAAATAACTGAGTTTCTAATCTAGATGGGAAAAAGTAAAGAGGCCCGATGTACTGCAGGGCTCAGAGGAGGAAGGTGACCTATCAGTTTGGAAGTGACTGGGAATCAGGAAAGGCTTCCTGGAAGAGTTGGCATTTAAGATAATACCCTCAAAGGATCATTACTGAGGATGGATCCTCAGAGGACCGCTCATTCATTTAGCAAAAATTTATGTAGCCTCTATCCACTGTTCTCCAGCTGCTGAAGATAATCATAGTAAATGATAGACCGAAATCCCTGCTTCCGTGGAGCGAATGGCAGCCTGGCCATCTGGCAGTTTGCTTGTGTCAGCCACGCTGAGAGGCTCAGCTACTGACACTCCACTTGCCAACCCAACTCTTCTCAGGCGCTTCCTCCCGTCAGCGTGGTCCTCGGAGATCCCGGATTCTGAAGGAAATCCGAAAGCTTCAGAAGAGCACAGGCCTACTGATAAGGAAGAGCCCCTTTGGCCGCCTGGTGAGCAATGCCAACCCCCTGCTGCCTCCTTTCTTTAACTCTCCCTGGTAGTGCAGACTCTGTCATCTCTTGCCTGAATGGCTAAGGGAACCTCTTCTCTAACCTGGCACAGGACTCTTCATCTTTGGAAAACATGAGCCCACCAACGGTGCCCTCTGGTTCTTTATGGAATTAGTTTCTAACCCCCACCACCTCTGAACCTGTGCTCTTTGGTTATAGAAATAGGGACTCCTTCATCCATCCATGCTTGACCCCTCTTCCTACCCTGGGAGATTTCCTCCTCCTCTCCCCACCACCAGCAGGAGACATCCCAATTCCGCAACTTCTAGGAGGTGACACCGGCTGCTAGTTAGGTCCTAAGATTAAGGGCCACAAAGGTATCACAGAAGTGAAGATTCACAGAAATTCATGGAGAGGATCTAACCCTTGAATCTCTCTTCTTTTACTGTCCACTCCCCATTCCCTTTCCCCCGTGCTCCCCGTCCCACCCCTCCCTCACAGGCAAGAGAGATATGCATTAAATTCACTCGCGGGGTGGACTTCTCTTGGCAAGCCCAGGCCCTATTGGCCCTACAAGAGGTAAGAAGTGGGTTCCCTTTGGTGGGGACAGGAGAAAGGCATTCTTGAATTCCACAGGGCTGACTGAGATGTGCCATATGCTGACTCTTGCCTCCTTAAAGACACCATCAAGGAACGCCCGGGGTTTGGAGGCCAGATCTTTCTGTGGTGATAGCAGAATTCCCAGGCACAGTCCACCCTCGTTTTGTGGGCAGCCTTTCAGACAGCACTGGGAGCCCTCAGAGACCATGGGCGATGGAGCGCCTAGAACGAAGCAGCCCATGCCCCATCGCATCCCGTTTCTCTCTGCCCCCAGGCCGCAGAAGCCTTTCTAGTTCATCTCTTTGAGGACGCCTATCTCCTGTCCTTACACGCCGGCCGGGTCACTCTCTTCCCGAAGGACGTGCAGCTGGCCAGAAGGATCCGAGGCATTCAGGAAGGGCTTGGCTGAGCCCCTGCCCCGTCTCTGTAAGCCTTGCTTGCCCACTACAGAGAGAGCGGCCTCTGGGGAAGGAGCCCCCCCCCCCCCAGCCTCTCATCACTGGGATGGGAATTTCTCTGAAGGAAATGCCATCCGTGGCCCCTTGCTGTTTCATCTTCCCTTTGTTCTCTAGGAAAGGTTTGACTCCGTTGTAGCTTGAATGCTTGGGATTCTATGCCTCTTGCCCTTTTGTACAATGTTAAATAAAAATATTTATCTATTTAATGTCCAGGCAACACGGGTCTGTTAGAATTAAGTCTCTGTTTTACAAGGACTAGGTGATTCATTTTGATTAAGAAAAGTCTGGCTGTTGAAAATGCCTTGGTAGTAAATGTGATACCTGACTTTCAGGGGTGACACCAAGGCCTCTGTCAGGAGCCAGGAACAGATCCGCGGAGAGCAAGGAGGTGTCTACTCGCTGTCCTTGAGCAGAGCGCATGTCGCCTTTGTAATCAGTTCTTTTAAGAAGGACAAGACTGCATGGCTTGCCTCTGGAACAGAGGTAATAGATGAGAAAATCAACAGCATTCCAAAGGACTGAAAATTCTTTTTAGATAATGAGACTCCAAGGTTCGCTTCAATTTGCAAATGATTCACATGACTGCTGAATGATTTTGAAGACCTCAGACTTTCTAGGCTATGGAAAAAAAAGATACTTACCTATTATTTTAGGTCTTCCTGTACCATTTACATTTCTTGCCATATGTATATTTACTTTTCTTTAAAACATAAGGGAAAAAATATATAAAAGGCGACCACTTGAGTCAGTTGCACAGAGCCCAGCACCTCCGTGCACTAATCTGTCCCTCAGTTAACGTCACCCGGAGCAGGGCAGCAAGGGAGGCGTGGGCCACGCCTGCTGACAACTGGGGAGCTTTTTTAAAAACTCAACTGGGGTTAAAATAGAAAGTCTTAAGTCCTGTCGTTCTGATTCCTTTGAGTAAATTCCTGTCAAACTCATTCAGAAATTCTAAATTCTGACTTGAAGAATTTATTTTATTCTTCTTTGTAAATCACAGATGACATATCATGATTTATACTTTAGAATTTTTCATCTCGGGATTTTTAAAGTGCCTTCTCAAAGTTTTTACAGGTGTCTTTATCACTTCTCTGTGGAAAGATAATAAAATTAATTCTTTAATGAAAAAACTGTAAAGCAAAGTTACAGTTACCGCATATGGAGCTGCTACGTTTTTTGTGAGTAACTGTTCAGTTCTCCATTTGTACACGCGGGACAAGCAGCCTCCATTTAAACAAGAGAATGCAGGGATGGGTTTCGGGCTCCAGTAGAGTGTGAGCGGGTAAAAACCTTACACTTCTGTCGCAACCGAAAGCAGTTAAAGAGATTTCCAGAGAAATGGAAAGGGCCACCGGAAGACTTTTTAGACTTTGCGTGTGATGGAAATGATTAGCGAGGGTGGACCTCTGACAGTGATATGTGGGGCGACCAAGTTTGGAGAAGAACTGAAGGGAAGGACCAAGTTCTGTTGTTGGATAAATTTTAACCCTTTGGAAAAACCTCTTCGTGTTCAACATCAAGTCCTATTTATACAGACATTCGAATAAAGTGTATCTACTATGAATATATTTAAAGTTCTTGTCAGAGTATTATTTATTAGAAGATTATAGTCTGCCTTCGGGTGCCTGGGTGGGGCTCATTCGTTAAGCATCTGCCTTCAATTCAGCTCAGGTCATGATCCCAGGGTCCTGAAATCAAGCCCTGCATCCGGCTCCCTGCTCCACAGGAAGCCTGCTTCTCCCTTTCCCAATCCTCTGCTTGTGTTCCCTCTCTCGCTATGTCTCTCTCTGTCAAACAAATAAATAAAATCTTAAAAAAAAAAAAAAAAAAGAAGCCACTTGAATAAGTTTATATGATAGTGACATGTAGAATCGGGACCTAAATCCAGGTCTTCTGATCTGTGATGAAGGCATTCCCTACTTGGCCACAATCATCTCCTTGGGGGGGAAGAGTAAGATAACGTATATGAAAGCACACTGAAGACTAAAACACTGTGCAAACACACAGTACTGTGAGTGAAAGCCCACCTGTACTTGGCCCTCCTCTCTTGCCCTTCTATAACCTTCTGTTACTACACTTTCCATCTATTACTGTAACAAGAGTCCAGAAAACGAACTGAGGGGATTCATTACTGGGTCCTTGCCAGGCTAGGGAACAAGCTACCACTACTTCTGCCTCCTTATTCTGGCATCCTAGAAGGAGCAGGTCACACACACCCCTTGCAGAGGGTATATTGAAAATACTTAACAAGCGATTGACAAGGACATGAGTACTGAATAGGAACATTTGCAAGGATGTGGATGCAGCTAAAGACTATGAGGATAAGTGAACTAAGTCAGTCTGAGGAAGATGCACACCGTAGGATTTCACTCGTGTGTGGAATTTAAGAAACAAAACAAAGGGGAAAAAGAGAGAGAGGCAAACCAGGAAACAGACTATTTATTAGCTACAGAGCAAGGGAAGGGTTACCAGAGGGGAGGCAGGTGGGGGCGGGGGTGGGTGAAGCAGGAGATGGGGATTAAGGAGTGCGAGTGCGCTTGTGATGGGCACCGGGTGTTGTATGGAAGTGTTGAATCATGATACTATACACCTGAAACTAACATTACACTGTACAATAACTAATAGGAATTTAGATAAAAACTGGAAGAAAAAAAAAACAAGAAAAAGATATTGTGGCTCATTTGGTTAAAAAAAAAAAAAAGTGCACGCAGAAATCTGACCAATCGGAATGAAGCTAGCTAGTATGCAGTACACAGACTGCCCTGTGGGAAAGAGATCAGTCAAATCTGGGTTATATCATTTATGTCACTGACATCAAATAACCATTTGTACCATGAACTATCATTAACACAAAAATATTTTCAAGTGTACATAATCTGAATCCAGACACATTCATTTTAAAGTCCACATAGAAAAAAGGCAGCAACTGTACCTAGAAAAATCCTTAAAAAGAAGAGTGAGAGAAGCATTAACCTTTCAAATATTAAGCCCACAATAAGCCTCTGTATTTAAACTGAGTGGCATCATCACATCAATAGACAGACTGGTAGAACAAAACAGAAAGTCCAGAAATAAACCAGTGCACATAGGAACTAAGTATCTGATAGAGGCTGCACCTCAAATCACTCAGGAAAAGATGAATTTTAAAAAATGTATTGAGATGGGGCATTTGGGGGGCTCAGTTGGTTAACATCTGCCTTCAGCTCAGGTCATGATCTCGGGGTCCAGGGATGGAGCTCCCCATGGGGCTCCCTGCTCAACGGGGAGCCTGCTTCTGCCCCTCCCCCAGCTCCTTCCCTCTTGCTTGCTCTCTCTCTTGAATAAATTATATATATATATATATATATATATATATATATATGGAGAGAGACAATCAGATAGTCACATAGAAAAAAATTAAATTGGGTTCATACCTTAATCCATAGACAAGAATAAACTAATGAATTGCAGGCCTAAGTGTTTAAAAAAAAAAAAAAAGAAGGAAAGGAAAAAAGAAACCATTTTTACTAGAAGAAACATGTACTAGAAGAAAACACAGGTGGAGTCCCTTTACAACGTGGGGGTAGCAGAGGTCCAGATTGAAGAAAAAATGGATTAATAAGTTCTACCCCAGTAGAATTAAAACAAAGACATTTGCATGGTTAAAACCCAAATGAAATATTTACAATGCATATCAGAAAGAAAGAATTAATGGCCCTGATTTATGAAGTACTAAAAATCAGGGGCTCAGTCAGTTAAGCCTCTGCTTTCAGCTCAGGTCATGATCAAGGCCAGCATCGAGGTCATTGCTTAGCGGGGAGCCTGCTTCTCTCTCTCTCCCTCTGCATGTCACTCCCCCTGCTTGTGCTCTCCCACTCTCTCTCTCTTAAATAAACATATCTTTAAATAGAAATAAAGTACTAAAAATCAAGGGGCATACAGACCCCAATACCATTAGAGAATGAGTGTATATCATGTATTTACATGAACACACAGTTCACAAAGAAAAAGATCTACTAAAGACCTTTAAGCATGTGAAAAGATGCTCAACCAAACACATAATAAGTAAAATAGAAATGAAAACCACACAGAAATAGAATTTCTCATATACCAGATTGGGAAAAATTCAAAAGCTTTTGAATGCTTTTAAAGAGGCGATGGGGAAAGGGTGCCTCGGTGGCTCAGTTGGTGAAGCATCCAACTCTTGGTTTTGGCTCAGGTCCTGATCTCGGGGTCATGGGATTGAGCCCCATGCTGGGCTCCACACTCAGTGCGGAGTCCGCATAAGACTCTCTCCCTCCTCTCTCCCCTCCCTCAAATAAATAAATAAATCTTTTTTTTAAAAAAAGGAACTATCGGAAACGGGCAATCTCCTGTGTTGCTGGTACAAGAAGCAAAATGGGACAATCCTTCTGAGGGGAAATGCTGCCGTATCTCATGGAATTACGTATGTATTTGTCCTTTCATCCAGCTCTCGTTCTTCTAGGAATTTACCCAAAGATACACTTCTACATGACAGAAACACACGCATGTTCATTGCATCATTATTGGTAACAGCAAAACGCCGGAGACAACCAAATGCCCTACATCAGAGACTGCCCCAATCATTCTTGCACATGTACAGTCTACACACAAATGTAAAAAATAATGAGGAAGGGTTTTATAAACCCAAGTGGAGTTATTTTCAGGATATCTCATTGAAGCACAAAAGAATATACATGGCACAGTGCCTCTTGTAAAAGAAAAAATTGCAAAGTACAAACAAATATGCTTTTTTTGGCCAAAGAAACATAGGAAGGCAAGTCAGTAACTAATGAAATTGTTTACCTGAAGGCATGAGTAGAAACAGGTGGAAGGAAGAGTGAAGGGGAGGGGACATCTCTTAATTATACAGTTTGACTTTTTGTTAAGATTTTATTTACTTATTTGACACACAGAGAGAGAAATCACAAGTAGGGAGAGAGGCAGGCAGAGAGAGAGCGGGGGGAAGCAGGTTCTCCACGGAGCAGAGAGCCTGATGTAGGACTCGATCCCAGGACCCTGAGATCATGACCTAAGCTGAGGCAGAGGCTTAACCCACTGAGTCACCCAGGCACCCTATACCGTTTGACTTTAAACCACATTATGTTTTACAAAAGATATCTTTTTTATCAAAAGATAAAATGGTATCAAAAAACAAAAAGGGATATCTGGGGTGGCTCAGTTGGTTAAGTATCTGCCTTTGGCTCGGGTCATGATCCCAAGGTCCTGGGATCCAGTCTTGAAATTGGGCTTTCTCTGACAAATAAATAAATAAATAAAATCCTTAAAAAAAAAAAAAAAAAAAGCCTCCTAAATAAATAAATAAATAAATAAATAAATAAATAAAGGAAATGAAACTCACTATATATCATATTGATAACATAACTACACAGAGAAAAAAAATTTAATCCTGGTGACTATTTTTTTAAGATTTTATTTATTTATTTGACAGAGAGATCACAAATATGCAAAGAGGCAGGCAGAGAGAGAGGGGGAAGCAAGCTCCCCACAGAGCAGAGAGCCTGATGTGGGGCTCGATCCCAGGACCCCAAGATCATGACCCGAGCCGAAGGCAGAGGCTTCAACCCACTGAGCCCCCCAGGTGCCCTAATCCTAGTGATTTTTGAAAACTTTATGTATCTTTCATAGAACGTGGTCAGAAGACAAAAAGAACTGCAAAGAAATCTTACCGGTTCTTGGTAAGTTTGTTGATGATAGCGGTATCGGGGTGGCAATTTCAAAATGGGTATTTATTGTAGGACTAAGGAAATGGATAAATAAAGTGATGATGTTGGGAATCAACATTCTCACTAAGGGAAAAGAGGAAGGAGAACATACATACGTTCATAAATGTGTGTGTGTGTGTGTATATCTGTGTTTGTATGAGTGTGTGTGTATATATATATACACACACACAGACTTATGTGAAAAAAAAATACAGTTGACCCTTGGACAACAAAGGTTTGAACTACACAGTTCCACTTATATGCAGATATTTTTAAAAAAATACAGGGTGGTGTACTATAACTGAATTTTCTGTATGGTTTTCTTTTCTTTTTTTTTTTTTTAAGATTTTATTTATTTATTTATTTGACAGACAGAGACACAGCAAGAGAGGGAACACAGCAGGGAGAGTGGGAGAGGGAGAAGAAGGCTTCCCACAGAGCAGGGAGCCAATGCAGGGCTTGATCCCAGGACCCCGGGATCATGACCTGAGCAGAAGACAGATGCTTGACAAATGAACCACCCAGGCGCCCCTCTGTATTATTTTCTTAATGTTTTCTTTTCTCTAACTTATTTTATTGTAAGTATACAGCATAAAACACATATAATTTTAAAAATATGTGTTAATTGAGTATTTTATTGGGAAGGCTTCTGGTCTAGAGTATGCTCTTAGTTAAGTCTGGGGGAATCAAACGTTATACAGGGATTTTTAACCGTGTGGGTTGCCAGTGCTTCTAACCCCCATGTTGTTCAAGATCAACTGTATTTCCTTGCTCTTTCTTTCTTTCTTTCTTTCCTTCTTTTCTGAGACAGAGGAGAAAGAGAGAGCACACGTGCACATGCAAGCAGGGAGAGGGCCAGAGGGAGCAAGAGGATCTCAAGCAGACTCCATGCTGAGCTTGGAACCAGATGTGGGGCTCAATCTTGTGACCCTGAGGTCATAACCTGAACCAAAATCAAGAGTCCAGCATTTAACCGACTGTGCCACCCAGGTGTCCCTGTATTTCCTTGTTCTTTCTACCAAAGAATTTTGCTAAGAGGCAAAGTCAGCAGTAGCAGTGAGCGTACCTAGCACCTAGGTTTCTAAATACGGCAGCCCCCACTTACCCCACAGATAAGTTCCAGACCCCTGTAGATGTCTGCTACTGCGAACAGTACAGAGCCATACACATACCATTTTCTCCTCCTATCGTACATTCCAACGATAAAGATTAGTTCATGAATTAGACATAGTAAGAGATGAACACCACCGATATTAAAATAGAACAATTATAACAGCATACTATGATAAAAGTTATGTGACTGGGGCCTCTCTCACAAGATATCTTACTGTACTGTATTCATCCTTCGCCTTCTGGTGACGATATGAGATGACAAAAATGGCTGCTCCATGACATGGAGGGACGGGAATGACGTAGTCATCGTGACGTAGGGTTAGACTACTACCGACCCTTTGTCAATCTGCAAGGAGGTCAAATGCTTCTGGACTACCAGTAGATTAGGGTAAATGAAGCTATGGAAGCACAACCGTGAGAAGGTGCCTGCTATATCGATCCCCAAGAACAGCCACCAGCGCTCCTTGAAAATTACAGATTCCAGCCAGGACTGGAACTAGGAAAGTACAAGGTGAACCTGGGACAACATTTCTGTTCCCCTACATAGACGGCTGGGGACACTACTGTACAGACACACATCTATATATACACACACAGGCAAGTAATAATTAAAAGAGTTAGAAATTGAAGTGGAATGATTTCTAAGATATCTTGCTAAGGAAAAACGCAAGGCACAAAAGACTATCATACGCTACTCTTCTGCATTAGAGAAAAGGTGCTTTATTTTTTTCTTTTTCTAAAAAGAAACACAGCAAAGAGTGTTCCAACACTAATGTGACTATGTCACAACGACAAAGGGGCCAGCTTGAATAAGCTCTCATTTTGAGTATTAAAATCAGTAATGACAGGAATGGGTTAAAACACATTTAACAACCAAAACTTCATGACTCCACACTGAGTCTAAGTAAATGTAGATGGTGTGGGGAGAGAAGGGAGAGATTCTTTTTTTTTTTTTTTAAGATTTTATTTATTGATTTGACAGACAGAGATTACAAGTAGGCAGAGAGGCAGGCAGAGAGAGGGGAGGAAGCAGGCTCCCCGCCAAGCAGAGAGCCCGATGCAGGGCTCGATCCCAGCACTCTGAGATCACACCTGAGCCGAAGGCAGCGGCTTAACCCACTGAGCCACCCAGGTGCCCCAGGGAGAGATTTTCTTTACAGAAGAATCCCAACTAGTAAATGTAGACAGAAAGATAGAAAAATCACCATTTAAAAACCACCATAGTTATAAATTGATTCGACCAAGAATGATCTGTGGATGCTAAAACCATTGGGTGAAAGATCACTAAAGAAAATCTGACACACCCCAGGGCGCCTGGGTGGCTCAGTTGGTTAATCTTCTGCCTTCAGCTCGGGTCATGATCTTGGGCTCCTGCGATGGACTCCCTACTCAGTGGGGAGTGTGCTTGCCCTCTCCCGCTGCCCCATCCCTGCCACTCCTAATCTCTCTCTGCCTCTCTCAAATAAATAAATAAAAACTTAAAAAAAGAAAAAGAAATCTGACACTACTTTGAGTAAGTGATAAAACATAACATCACCAGTAAAGGAAGGAACTGACATCAGGCATCTCCCGATGTGATAGCCTCATCTGTGAGCCTCATCTCTGCAGCACTCCTGCCAAAACGCTTCACCTGAATATAATGAAGAAACAATCAGTGAAGCACATTCTGGAAAATAATTGGTCAGACTCCTGTACTATCAATGTCATAAAAGACACAGAAAACAGCTAAAGAATTCATCTAGATTAAAGAAAACTAAGGGGAGACCTAATAACAAAGTGCAACGGTTTTATCTCTGATTGGATCCTGGACCTGGAAATAAAAATAATGCAGAGATAATTGGGGAAATTTGAACACAGTCTGCATAATCAATAATCATACTCACAGTCCTTTTTCCTGAGTGTGAAAATTATATTGTGGTTATGTAGACAAATGTCCTTGTTCTTAGGGGACACAGTAATTTGTGTCAAATGTCATCTTATGTCCAAGTATCTTTCAAATAATTCAGAGGAAAAGACGGATGAAGCAGATGTGGCAAAATGTTAAATACTGGTGAATTTAGGGGTGGCTGGGTGGCTCAGTCGGTTGAGCATCTGCCTTCAGCCCAGGTCTCAATCCCAGGATCCTGGGAGCAAGCCCAATGTCAGGTTCCCTGCTCACTGGGGAAACCTGCTTCTCCTTCTTCCTCTCCCTCTGCCTGCCACTACCCCTGCTTATGTGCTATTTTTCTCTATAAAATACACGAATAAAATTGGGGCACCTGGGTGGCTCAGTGGGTTAAAAAGCCTCTGCCTTTGGCTCAGGTCATGATCCCAGGGTCCTGGGATCGAGCCCTGCATCGGGCTCTCTGCTTGGCGGGGAGCCTGCTTCCCCTTCTCTCTCTGCCTGCCTCTCTGCCTACTTGTGATTTCTGTCTCTCAAATTAAAAAAAAAAAAAAAAAAGTTTAAAAAAATAAAATAAAATACTTAAATAAAATCTTAAAAAAAAATAGATTAGTGAATCTAGGGAAAACTGTATGGGTGTTCACTGTTCTGGCAATCTTTCTGTAGAGTGGAAAATTTTTCAAAATAAAAGTGTGGGAGGAGTTTACATCAACGATATTTCTGCAACTAAAGATTCACTAATGGAAGCCTTTTTATTTCAAACAACTGCAATGTATTTGGAAAGATACAAACCAGAATCAAGCAAAAGACAGAAGCTATACACACCAAAAAAAGACTGATTGATGTGACTATGTAAAAAAAATGTAAAGAAAACATCTCTCCATCAACAATGGAAAAATTAAAAAGTCATAAACTAGAGGAAAACATAAAACAGGAATTTAAAAGAGGCTACTGTCTTGCTATATACACTCCCTCTTATAAATTAGTAAGAAAATATTAAATATGCCCAAAAGAATGGGTGAATATGCCCAGAAGGCATGAAGAAGTAACAAAATAAGGAAAAAAAAATAATAGCCAATATATATCTTTAAGCGGCTAATCTCCATAGTCATCAAAGGAATTTGAATTAGAGGCACCCGGGTGGCTCAGTTACCTTAGTGTCTGACTTCAGCTCAGGTCATGACATCAGGTCCTGGGATCAAGTCCCTGCTTGGGCTCTGCCCTCAGCAGGGAGTCTGCTTCTCCCTCTGCCCCTCTGCACCTCCCCCTATTCATTCTCTCTCTCAAATACATAAATGAAAATCTTTTAAAAAATGATAATATGGATATATTTGTACCAAAAGGTGTTCATAATTTTCAGTGAAGAGAAGCAAGTTAAAAACAGCATGGCAAAGATGGTCCTATTTTTGTATAAATATATTTACATACTTACATATGGATAAAAAAGCCTAGAGGGACATTCTCCAAAATTTGTCTAAGTGATTTTTTGGAAGAAGTTTGATTTTTTTTTGTTTTTTTTTTTTTTTTTTTCTTTTTGTTTTGTTTTAAACAGATTTTATTTATTTATTTGACAGAGAGATCACAAGTAGGCTGGGAGGCAGGCAGAAAGAGAGGAGGAAGCAGGCTCTCCGTGGAGCAGAGAGCCAGATGTGGGACCCTGAGATCATGACCTGAGCCAAAGGCAGAGGCTTAACCCACTGAGTCACCCAGGCATCCCAGCCTTGAGTTATCTAATTTTCTGGAACCCTTGCCCCTCTGAGTCCCCTCAGCACAGAGAACACCCTCTAATTCCCCATACCTGGATGAAGTTCCCTTCCTATTCGAAGAAAAGCAGTGGCCACGTGATGCGGATGATGGAGGGAAGAGCTTCCTCAGAGGGGTCTGGAGAAACAGAGAGAATGAGCCAGAGCAGCATCCCCAGGAAGGCCTTGTTGTAACTGCCACCCCAGGTTCCGTCCCCAAGGCTGGACCCTCACCGGCAGGGTATGCCCCACGGCACCAGGGCCTGGATGTGGGCCGTCTTCTCTCTTCACCTGCTCCACCAGCCCCTGCACCTCCATGAGGTTGTCTAGGAGAGGGGAGGGCGCCAGAGAGGAAAGCTGTTCTTCCTGTTCCCTGTGGTCCTGTCAGGACATGCGCCCCTCTCCCTCCCTCGGAGCAGGTGCTTTAAGACCCAGAAAAATGGCAGCTCCCCTGAGTCACTCCCCTGCCTCCCTCTGCTCACCCCACTGCTCCTGCCTTCCCTCTCACCATCCAGGGTGAAAATGAAGACCCACGGTGTCGATTTCTGTGAGGGATGGCAAGATGCACGTCAGGAGGTCCTCTTGGGAGAAGGAGAACTGGGGACCCTGGGCACGAGAAGATGGGGGGCCCCCCTCCCATGAAAAACTCCCACACACAGACCTGGGGACCACAGAGGGCCTCACAGGACCACTCACACAGCGTGTTTTTGTACACAGATGGAAGAACCGAGGTTCAACGAGGTCAAGTGTTTTGCCCAAGATGATGCAGCAAGTTGAGGGAAGAGCCCTGGACTAGAGCCAGCTTTAGAGGGAGAATCCAGAGCCTTCCGCCCTCCCTGTGCTACCCCAAAGCCTCCCGACCTCTAACCCATATTCCCTTCCCTGGACTGTCTGCCTGCTCTCCTCCCCTACCTGTCCCCAGCGCCCCTCACCTCCCACTCCCTGCACACCTGTCACCTTCACAACCTGCCCCATGTCCCGTCATCCCCCCACCTGGTGGGAGGAGCTCCGTCCTCTGGTTAAACATATCACTGTGATCACCAGTGAGAAAGCTGCGGACATCTCAGTAGTCTGGAACGTTTAAGGACAGGGAGAAAGGAATGATGGGCTTTATAGGAAAGATTGATTCTAGGCTTGGGGGAACGTTCATGGGTCTTGAAGGAAAGTGCCCAGAGGGGTGGAGGGTGAGGTGTCACACACATGGGAGGCCACAGCTAAGCGGAGCTGGGAGTGGAGGGACCCAAGCCTGAGTAGGGGTTCACAGCAAGGAGCATTTGACTGAAATGCCTATTCAAATAGGACAGTCTGGACATCGAATGAGGAACCCCCATGTGCTGGGGATGGGGGGAGGAAATCGGTTTGCATTCAGGAGGAGCCAGGAAGAAAGTTTGGACTGAGGTCCCACCGGCACCAAAGCTGTGGATACACTCCACTCCATCCATGATGGCCATGATGCCCAGGGTCTGCCAGCCAACCAGGTACACACGGCCTTTTTCCTCCAGGCTGAGCACGGGCCAGATGTCAGGACACGAGAGGAGACACGGCAGTGAGAAAAGATCAGGGATCAGAGCAAGATGCACACGGCCAAGCACAGGTGCAAACCAACAGAAAGGTTACCGCGCCCTCCACCACGCAGACCTGCTCCCCTCACCGCGTTAAGGAGTCCTCAGGGTCTCCGCTGTTCTCAGGACAGTCCCCCATCCACGCAACCTCCCCACTCCTAACACGTTTCCACACACCTGGTGCTGCTTGCATCGTCAGGGCAGCGATCTTCGGGCTTTGACTCTAGGTCACCTGATGAGCCCGCTCTAATGTCTGCAGGATTTCCAGAAGGCACCTGGGAGAAAGGCCACCAGCTCCAGGGGCGGGCCCAGGGCCCCCTCTAGACAGCATGGGTACCCAGCCCTGTCCAGGGGAAGGCACAATTCCCTGAAAACTAAGTTCTGCTGGGCCCTAGCGGAGGTGCGGGGAGTCCTGTCAGAACGCAGGGCAGAGGACAGAAAGGACTTCCGTGAGCAGAACACAAGACCCAACCGAGGCCGAAGGACATGAAGAGAGCGGGGCGAGGAGGACGGGCTCGGAGCGGACGGGGAGGTCAGCGGGGATTCTGGGAGCCAGGCCAGAGACACAGGCCCCGCAGAAGGAGTTCTTCCTGCACGACCTGGGCCCTCCCCCAGCCAAAGACTCTCTGAAACGAGGTGAGCTTTCGGTGTGTCCCAGGTGGGCTCAGGGATTAGGTGTCCCAGGTGGGCTCAGGGATCAGTGGGACCTGAGGAGCCCAGGGTCCCCAGGAAACAAGTGAGACTTGTGTGCTAAGAAACCCAGGCCAGCTCTTTTCCCACGGCCCAGGGTGCGGTGGGGGACGGTGGTACTGGGCCTCCGTCTTGCTGCCATTAACCCGTCTGTCTCTGCGTCCGCACTTGCCATCCCCCCAGCCCATACCCACCCTCTCCCTGCCTGACTCTGACTGTGCTCTCCTGCCTCTGAGAGGCTGCGATGCCTCGGGCCACAGTCTTATGGGCGGCCAGTAGCAAGGTTCCAGCAGGATCTTGGTGGCGCTTCCCCCTTTCATCCGGGAGGAGCCACTGAGGCCCTCAGGCTAAGGAGGTGATTAAGGAGGTGATGACACCCGGGGAGAGGTTGGGAGAGGAAGGAGGATCCTGTTGTTCACGAATTAGTAGCTGCTGGGGATGCGCTCTGGCTAGAGGCTCCTGGCAGATTCTACTTAGTGATTCCTGGGCATGCGCTCTGGTTAGAGGCCACTGGGCTTGCATTCAGCAGGACTGGGGGTGTCCAGTGCGCTATGAGGAGGGCTGGGTTGTGGGCTTCACTGAGACAAGCAGAAAGAGGGTAAGGGCCACCTCTGGTCATTTCCATGGCACATTCAGGACTCTAAGGAGGAGGCCACAGTGACTGAGTGTCCCGTTAGCAGGAAATGAGTGTTTTTTGGAGAGGATTTTGTTTTGTTTTGTTTTTTTCAAGAAGTTTCTTCCAACCCAACCCTCCACTTTTTTAATAGTTCGTCAATGCAAACATCACATTTCAGGTCCTTTGGAAGGACCAATGAAGCAGCCATTGTAATGGACAGGGATGTAACAGGACACACCAAGCATAAAGAGATTATTGCAAAGAGAATGATCAAATTGGTGACTGAGAAAGGAGATTAAAAGTAAACAACTGCAGATGGGAGGAGAGATGAGCGCCTGAGAGCTGAAAGATTCGGACCTCACACGGGGAGGCTGCCTTCCGCTCTCACAGAAGGAAGAGCAAGGAAAATGTCACACATGGGTCCATCCCTGGCAGAGAGGCCCAGGGGCAGGCACTCGGCTCAGGGCCTTGTCCAGTCAAAGTGAGGGTAGACCACACTCAAGAGAGAAAGAGGAGCACAGAGGCTTGGAAGGTCCACCCAGTTTTTGGAGAGTGATTAGGAAGGCAGAAGAATGAAACTGCTTCCCATTGTTTTAAAGCCCACCTTTGAAATGAAAATGTAAGAGAAACAGAAAGCAATTCATCCTTCCATTCAATCCTCTCTACTCACAGATGCAAAAGAGGTTCTTCAAAAGGGAAACCTGCCCTAGATGGGTTAGCTGTTTAATGATGAGGGATTTAGCCCACAGGGTCAGGAGGGAAATACAACATCTTAAGGTGAAGGAGGAAATGGGAAAATAGGATTTGCTTTAGGACATTTTAGTTGACACGCTACGCCAGGAATTCAGACAAGACATAACAAGATCGGAGGCATCCAGGAGGCGGCAAGCATTCCCTAGGTGAGGGTGGGGAGGATCCTACCTCAACAGCAGGACTGAACTGAACCCGAAAGCTTCCTGTTTCCCGGCAGCTTCTGCATGCGCTCCGCTATTTGTCGGAATGCTGAACTCCAGTCTTCTATGGGACATTTCTGGGGCCCACAGAGAGAGTGACGTGGGGAGATGGTGAGAATCTAAAGGAAGGGCCGCAGATGAGAGTCAGGATCAAAGACCACATTGGGATTGGGGTCTAAGGTCAACATTCTCCTAGAGATGTGCTTTCGAGCTCAGAGGGGCACCGTGTCCCTGAACCCCAAGGAAAAGGGTTAGTAAAATATTCAGCAATTTAATCCCAGAGTAAAGCGAACACTCAAGTTTAAAGCTCCAGCCTGATACCAGAACTTTCTTGTGCCCCCCGTCCTTGCCCGTTGTCCCACTGCCATGGCCACAATACCCACAACTCTCTGTAGGCCCCTGGAGGAGTGCCTATCATCAGAATGTCAAAACTGCCACATTATCTTCAGTCTTAAGGTCCATCAGAAGCCCTTCCCATTCCTGGAAATATATTCTGGCCATCTTCCCAAAGAGTGAACCCCTCACTGCCTGAGGGAGGGACAACCGCTCCTGCCAAAGGAGCACAGCTACAAGGCATGATGCGTAGCATCCAACAGTTGGCAAACGTTTCTCCAATAAATTAACCACAAACAAAACAATGTGCTAAGGGGAAGAGAGAACATCAGGCTTGTTACCTGCTTAGGTGCAACCATGGACTCTCAAAGAATGCGGATCTTCTGTAGTTGACCTCTACTGGTCAACCCTGCTAGGGGATACCCGGCCACTGACCCAATGCGGCAGGAGCTCAGACAGTTACCTCTGTATAAGGCCTCCCGAGCCTCCCCTCATCATCCCATCCCTGCAAAATGTCCCTTCTCTAGCTACGTTTGTATTTTCTCATTTGTATTTCCTCGAGGGCAAGCAAATTTCACATATTGCACGCCCATTTTGTAAAAGTGTTTCCTGTCATTTGTCCTCAAACTACTTCAGAAAATCCCTAGAGACCTAAGCGGAGCCTGGAGCCAGGGTTCATTGTGCGGTTTAACACTGAGAATCATCAATATCACCTGGGGAGTTTGGGTTGGTGTTTGTTTGTTTGTTTGTTTTTTGTTTTTTTAAACTACCCATTTCTGGATACCACGCCCACCCTGAGAGTCAGTTTCAGGAGTTCTGGAGTGGAGCCCCAAAATCTGTATTTTTAACATGCTTCCCAGATGACTCTGAAGATCAGCCAAGTTTGGGAGCCGCTGATTTAAGGAACAACTGGAAGAGCTCCACGCCCACATTGTTTGAATCCATCATTTCACTTGGTCACAGGGCCTGAAATTAGCATCCCACTGCTGCACATACATTTTTGGTGAAAGAGAAAGAGTCCTCCATTAAAAGGAGCAGGGTTAAAAGTATCTCAGACTCATTTATATCTTCACATGAATTACGCTACAAGCCTGGAATCTGGAAGTTGAGAAAAGGACCTCAGAAAGCACCCGGCCGCCCCGCGCCCCAGGACCACCACTGCATGTGCAGAGCCGCTCTTGAGGAATCCACAAGCCTTCCCTGGAACATTCCAGTGACAGGAAGCCTTCAGCTTCATCAAGAGGCCCATGCCAATAGTGAAGTCAGCAGAGCTCCCCCGCACCTGGCCGGGCACCAGCATCGCCAGGGGTGGTCTCAAAAAATAAGCCATTTCAGGCCTCACCCCAAAGCGACAACATCCGAGCTCTCGCACAAGGGTCTATGAATCTACTTTCTTCTTGCTTTAACACTCCTGAGGCTGAACATCCAGGGAACCACACCTGAGCACTATCGGTTTCACATGCTGACCTCTGGGATCAAAGTGGCCATCTACATAGAGAATAAGGCGGAGGTGATTGGGTGGAACAGAGTCCTCAGAAAAGGGGGGACAGGTGTGGGTTTGAGTAGCCAGAGGGGGACCCAAGGGGAGCCTAGGATGACAAAGGAGAATGGTTTGCTACAATAAGGGAGCTGGGCAAAGAGGAATCAGAGGCCACTCAGCACCCACGGCTCCTTTGAACAGATGCTTCTCTCTGGGGTCCGCATCGTCCCGACCCTATTCTATCCTCCTGGCCCTGTTTTCCTTGTCTCTCCATTCCTGTTTTGAATGTCTGCTTTCTGGTATTTGATGTGGCCTCTGTAAGCTGCCTTCAGTCCTTCCCGAAACAAGAGACTACATCAACCCAGTGGACCAAAAAAACGAAACAAAAACAGAAGAAACAAAACAGAACAAAACAAAAAACCCACCAAAAACAAAATCCTCATAAGCTCAGGGACAGTCCGTATTTACTCTCTAATGTTCTGAGATGTGGTGAGTAAGACCATAGCCACCATGCCCTCCTCTTCGTGGCTGTAATGTAGATTTTGGTTTTGTTTGTTTGTTTGTTTTGTTTTAAAGATTTTTTATTTTATTTATTGGCAGACAGAGATCACAAGCAGGCAGAGAGAGGCAGGTAGAGAGGGGGAAGCAGGCTCTCTGCAGAGCAGAGAGCCCGATGCGGGGTTTGATCCGAGGACCCTGGGATCATGACCTGAGCCAAAGGCAGAGGCTTTAACCCACTGAGCGAGCCACCCAGGGGCCCCTGTACTGTAGATTTTGACAGGTTTCCTCTCAGCCTCCCCCAGGGGCCTGGCCCGTCACTGCCTTTCATTACAGTGGGCTCACCTGGCCATGTTCACGGGGCTGAAACCAACCAGGACTGGTAAGAAGGTGCCTGGGCTGTCCATGCCGGAGTCCACCTGGCCTGCCACAAAGGGAGCCTGATGGCAGGGGGTGAAAAAGGGTATGATGAGAGCGCAGGGGTTACTCTAGGGTTTCCTGAGGCCCAGGAGCATCATAATCCCCACAGTCCTTGTTAGAAATGCAGAGTTCCAGCCCCAGGGAAGATTCACTGGATCTGCCTTGGAAGGGGAAAGCTCCAGGCCTGTATTTTTAACATGGGCCCCCAAGGAAATCCTCTGTATGGTAAAGTTTCAAAACTACTGGACTAAATTGTATGCTCCTTATGGTCGGTGTCCTGCCCTCCTTGTGTGTCTCCTTCCGCATCTAGCATTGCTCGACCTGTTTCTCTTAGTGAATTGTTAGAATCAGTATACTGCAGTGGTGAGAGAAAAATTGGGGTCACCAAATCCAGTGCTTGGAATCTTGTTAAAATGCAGATTCAGACTTAGTAGGTCTTGGTGCGGGGGCGAGGTTCTACATTACTAGTAAATCTTTGGAGATACTGATGTTGCTAAGCAAGGACCATGCTTAAGTAGCAAAGGACAGGTCCAGGGGTCAGCTTCTTATGTAAAGAGCAAGAGAGTAAGTATTTTAGGCTTTGGGGCCCCTGTGAACTCTATGCAATACTCAACCCTATCGTTGTAACATGAAGTGGCCATAGATCTTATGTAAACACAAATGGCTGTGTCTCAATAAAAACTTTATTTACATAAACAGGCAGCAGCATGATTGGCCACTGTGGTTTGCTGACCCTGGGACTAGTCCATCTACCTTGCTTGTTGAATGGACTGATACACAGGTATTCTGGAATCGGATCCTTTCCCTGTCATTCCACATTCATGCAGCTGGGTCTCAATTAGTGAGAGTAAAATCAAAATTCCTTGTGTGAAACCTTTTTGTTTTCTAGTACCCACTTCCGCAATCTATTTTCCATGCTGTTCTGCCCCCACCCCCCCCCCTTCCTCCCTGTAGAATGGATCCCCCCAGGCTGTCTTCACACTCACAGAGAGTCCCACCGAAATGCCAATGACAATCACCCTCTTCTTCCCAGCGACCACCTAGGAGAGGAGGGTGGGTGACACAGTGCCACCAGGAGGATTCTGGGATACAAACCTATTGCATGGAGATGTCAGGGTCAGGACTGGGGAAGAGAACGGGCTTTGGCTGGATGGGGACTCTAGTGTCTTCGTGAGAAGGAACAGACAGAGACGTCTGGTTGACTATCAGGGGAAAACACAGACCTTCTTCAGTTCTTCAATCCCGTGCAGGGCACTATCTTCTGTCCCCTCCCTAGATGCCACCACAGACCTAAGAGGACAGACTCAAAGTCAGTGGCACTGGTTGGAAAGCAGAAGATTATGGTATACTAGGGAAGAAAAGGGAATGCTTTAAGAGAAGGGAATGATGGGAAAGATATCATTGACTGAAAACACCTACTATTTGCTGAACACCATGATAGATGCTTTCTAGGGCTGGACACTCCAATTCCAACAAGGGCCAGTCAGGTGACATGAGTATGTGAAGTGGGCCGAGGATAAGGCAATAAGAAATAATGGCAACCAAAGCAAACTGGGCACGATCCCCACCTGAAAGCCTTAAAATTCTATTTCTAGAAAACACTATCCAGGCCAAAGAAAATATTCACAGGCCAACGTGGCTTACCTGTCACTGCTTGCAATGAGGTAGGTGTAGAGGTTTCTGTCCTAGACCTTTCATCAGCTGGTTGAAGGAGACCTGCCAGCGGGGAAGGACATGGATTAGTGATGAAAATGAAGGGAGCGGTAACCTTGGATTTTGTCAACTAGTGTGAGGATTCCCTCAGGCCAGCGCTTAAGCCAGTCCAGCTTGGAATTTGGCACATCGAAAGCTACTTGCAGATGACAGCTTGGGGTGCATGGGATGTAGAGACACACTCAATAGACGGAGTGGGGCCCAGATCGGATCTGAAGATACGGAGTTCCGTGGTCAGATCTGTGTTTTGAGAAGAGAGGGAGCCAGGCCTCAAGAGGGCCACCTAGGAGCTTAGCTATGATGAGCTTTATGGTCCTGAGGGTTACCCCGAGAAGGCAGAGGAAGGAAAATCGGGGATCAGGGTACTCACCGACATGAGAAACGCCACCCTGCCAGAGTTGCCCCCTCCACTCAGCACCACCAGCTCCCCCTCAGGTGTCACCTGAGAAAAATTCCCAGTGTCGCCAAGGCCTAGCTCCTAGCTCAGCTTGGGGGAAGCACATTCCTTCTTTGTCAGCAGCAGAAGAACTCCTGGGGAGACTCCTTAACCCTCCTTAACCACAAAAGGGAACAGAAAGATGCCTGGATTTGAGAACGAAACTTCAGTCTGACTCCCAACTCTGGCTGAGCTACTTACTCCAACCTTACTCATTCCAGAAAGGACCAAGAGCAGCTTTGTCATCCACCAATCACTCAATAAAAAGCAGAGCTACCCAGCAATTATTAGCTGGATATATTTGGGCCAGCTACTGTGATTGTCCTTTGTTTTCCTATCTGAAAAAAAAAAAAAAAAATGGAGACAATGACACTCATTTCACAGGTTTTTGCAAAGGTAATGAGTGTGAAAGCACAATGTCAATTACAGAGTGTGATGTAGATAATAGTTATTATAATTACTGTTGATTAATAAGATGACAATAAAGACACCAGAGGGAGGACTGGGAGAAAGGAGAATGGAGATGGAGTAAAATGAGAAGTGGAAGCCAGGAAAAGAGAAAGGGGGGAGGGAGAGATGTTAGGAGGGGAGGAGACAGAGAGACTGTACCTTCAGCACTTCCTGCACTTTGCCAGCCACTTGGACCATGGTGGTCAGAACTGATTCACTATACAGTCTCTGTAGGGAGCAGGTGGGAATCAGAAGCCAAGAAAAGGGCAGTGGATTTGGGGGAGGGGGAGGAATGAATGGTGTGGTGGAGGGGCTCTCAGGTCTCAAACACGAAGGACCATTGGCATGGAGCTGGCATCTTTATTTTCAGTATCCAGGGGATGGGTCTAGGTTACCTAGTCTGTGGGCATGACTTGCCCCTCCTCCTGGAAGATCTCAGCATCACATTGTCCCAGCAATAGAACAATTTCCTTGGCATCTGCTTTGTCGAGGTCCTGGGTCAGTGCGTTTGACTCTTCTGTGATTGGCAGGGCTGCCTCATACCCAGGCCTCTAGAGGGAAGGGGCACAAGGATGCAGACAGGAAGCCCAGGCTTCGCTCACGCCTCTGGATCTGGAGGTGGGAGCGGCAGCAGGCACAAGGTTTGGGGACACACACACACACACACACACACACAGCATCCAGGGATTTAGCCTGAACTTGATACTCTGGGCCTAATAGGGGAAGGTCAGGAAGGAAGATGGGAAGGAGGAGAGGGAAAACAGAAACCCAGGGTGGAGGGAAGTCCAGAAGAGAAATGATTCTAGGAATCAGTGCCTAGAACTACAGCCCTAGTTCCTTCTGTTTTGTTCAGTGGGAACGGGGGAGAAGGAAAAGAAGGGGAGGTATATAAATTCTCCTGCATCCGTGGAAACGAAGGTCATACCACATGAGAGGGGCCGATAACCTTTTTAAGTTCACTGCCCACATTGACACCCACGCTTTTCACCATTGATTCCTCTGACTCCTCCATCAACTTCGAGTTAATTTCCAGAAAGGGACTGAAGGGTGTTTTGAGACAAATGAAAGAGAAGCTCCGCTAATGGATCCTTCAGTGCCACGTGCTCCTATCCTGTGCACTCCTGTACTCCTAGTCTTCCCCGCACTCACTTTTCCTTTTCTTTCTGTCTGCCTCTGTCTCGCTGATTCGGTCAAAGTCAATAATAACTGTAAAGTGTAAATGACTTTATATTCACTCTCTGCCACTATATCCAGAGGAGGATGATGGAAATAAAACTGAAGGGTTGGAACTCCCCTGTCGAAAGACTTATACTTTGGGCTCTGGGGCTACTTCCTTCCTGTGAAAGTAGAGGCTTTCCTTTACTGTTTCCTAAATTCCAAGGGTGGGGGGATGGTGCCAGTGAGAGAAAAGCCACTGTGCGGGAAAAGCTGCAGAACCCAGAATCTAGACATCATATGCTATACTCTCTGGAGAATTATAGGTCTTCTCAACTTTGGATCTTTCCAGAGGAGGTGTATGAATGCTCCTTTTCTGCATCTCAGCCTCTCTGGCATGTTCCAAGAATTTAGACCAGTAATTCTGAAAGGGACCCCAATCCAAACAGATCAAGAAGTCATCATCCTTTCTACCTCACCAAGCTCCAACCCCACGTATCACAAGACTTAACTTCATCCTATCAGATAAGCCCAGTTCTCATTTGCCCTCTGCCTTGAACCACAAAAGCATCCAGATCTGGGCAGCAGCCTTTGATCCACTGCTACCCAGTTCTGCAGTAGTACCTCTCACTGGCCACTGGCATGGAAACACTCACATCTCCGACTCTGGACACCTCATCTCTTGGGATGGAAGTGGCATGGGGTATAGAAGCATGGCATAGATATAGGGAGCTACGAGTTCAGAATATAAAGGCTGTTTCAATGCATCAGCTCTGGGATGAATCCCAGTTACATCGTTTACTGTTCATTTGTTAAGGGGCCCCTCTAATCCCGAGTCTCCTGGCATGTGAAATGGAACTCATAGTGCCATCCCCTTCAAAAGCTGTCTTTGAGATTAAATGAGATAATGCATCTACAACCTTTTGCACGGTACCTGGCAGACGCATCCTGAGGAATCGGTTAGCTATCATTATTAGCCTTGTGATACCCCGTGCACATCATAGAGTTCAACCCGGGCTGCTGCAAAACGTATGAAAGCAACCGCCCTGCCTTCCTCCAGGGTCGTAAGTATTAAAAGAAGTATTCAGCCACACTTTACTCACAATCCAGGCAGGAGGAAGACAGCGATGCCATAGGACCTCGAGTTTGCGGAGGGCTCGTGGGCGTGGCTTCAGCTTGAGTTTGCAAGTGCGACAGGATTGGTTGAAGAGAGGATTCGCGTCCTCTCGGTTCCGCCCTAGACCTCACTGCGCCTGCGCACGTTCTCTCTGCTTCGCAGCGAAGCTAGGTGGTGACTTTGCGAAGTGTGTCTCGCTGTACTCGCGTCAGCGGCAGTCGCTGCGGCAGCGTTACGGGTTGTCAAGGTAACCACGGGAGTTGTCGCTGATTGGTGGCATCCGAGAGACAGGTGTTCGTCTGGCAGTTGAAGCACCTGAGGACGCTGCTGAGCCCTCCGGTGAGGAGTTGCGTGCCTCTTCCCTCCCCCGCCAGCCTTAACGTTCCCAGAGAAGTGGGGGAACTGAAATCTCACGATGGTGAGCGCCTACTGTATGCGGAATCTCTGCTCGGTCGGTAGTGTGCAGTAGCAGGACGGACCGCTAACCGCGGTAGCTTTCGTCCGTTTCCTTTGACATCAGTTGTGTACGAGGCCCCGTGCTGGGCGCACATGGAAACAGCGAACCTATGTCTGCGCCCGGATAAACGAGCGCTTTAGGTAAAAGCCCCCAAGACGGAGTGCGGAAGACCTCCCGTTGGTTCTGATGATGCAGATCTCAGATTCGGAAAAGGCCGGGCACCGGGAGAGGAACCATGCTGAAGAGAGGCTGGGTTTTGGAGCTAGGAGACCAGCACTCAAGTCCTAGTGCCAGCTGCACTTTCAATAAATGGTCCAATCCCGCTGACCTGAAGCCCTCGGCACACAGTCTCTGAGCGCCCACCCAGCGGCTTCATTGGGAAAATGGGAGTAACAATGATAGCAACCTGAGGGGGTTTGGGGGGGAAGAGTTCGCAAAAGCCTTCGCGAACTAAAAAGCCCCGTAGAATCTGATAGACGAGAGAGAACATTCAAAATAAAAAGGATAGACTCAGACAAAGCTAATGATAGTATCTGCCATTAGTGAATGTTTGCTATGTAGCCAGACAGCATCATTTAAAGAGTTAGGATTGTGGTTTGTGGAGTCAGACATACGGGGATATAAATCTTTTATTTTTTTGTGGTTAGAAAAGAGTATGACATTTATTTTCACTTAAGGATGTACAGTACATGAATTTAGAAATAAAATCACGGCAGGGCTCTGGATACGGACACTTTTAGGCGCTGACACACCGGTCTGGTCCCCCGCTGCGGGGCAGCCACACGAGCCACACAAGCAGGGCGGCTCTCAGTGGGTCTTGGCTGTGGTTGTGGAAATCAGTTCTTCATGGGAGATGCCCAGGGGCCCCTGACTTACTATATTACAGTAAACATGAACTGTGTATGTAAATTTGAGCCAATTACTTAACTTTTCTGAACTTCAGGTTCCCCATCTGTAAAATATGCATAATCATCTCTGTCTCAGCGTTATGAAGTAAAAGGACAATGCATATTGAGCATCTATCAAACTGCCTAGTCTATGGAAAGATCTTGTTAAAGGTTAGTTATTATTCTACTCCCGGTCCCCATTGAATCCTCAGGCAGTGCTATGAGGAATGAGGAAGGCTTCACAGCGAATGTGGTATTAGGAGAATAGAGGGAAATTAGAACAAAAGAGAGAAGTGCTCATTGCTCAGGAAACTGCCCCCGAAATTGTAATTTAAAAATTCCTTTACCCTAATGGAATAATTGGAAGTGAAAATCCCCTTCAGTCTTTCAAAATAAGATGTCATGATGCAGGGTAGGGCAAAGGCCCAGGATTGGCAAAATGATGAAGGAAGATGATGAGCAAGGAAAATGAGGAACCCTCAGGCCTTCAAACCTAATTTAATCAAGCGGTGGATGGGGGGGTAAAGGTGGTGGTGAGGCTGTTTTCTGACTCTGAGGATTTTGATGGGGGGAGGGGGAAAAAAAGGCCTTTTAAACCTGGGACTTTGGAGGTACCTGGGTTAGGAGTGACAAGTAACAAAGTTTCAAACCAGAGCTCTGGAGCCCTAGTAATTAATCACACAATTGGCTAATTTAGAGGCTAAATGTTTTATTTCAAGGAGGGAAGTACCTAGTGAAGAACCGTTGAGGACCAGGTGGTGGACAGACATGGAAGAGAATAATCGACTGGGAGATGATCACTTCAAAATTGTACTTCTGAGCAGTGCGTTGTTTGGGGGGGGGGGTGATTAAAAAAAAAATAAGCTGGTGGCAATTTCATCTTAAATCTCAACTCTGATTGTTTTAATCCCCATTCCAGAACTTTCACTAACTTTTTGCTACCAAATAAGTCTAACCCCCTTGGCCAAATGTCAAAGTATTTTTGCACTGGCCTCCCTGTTTTTCCTGCCTTACTTCTTCTGTTCTATGTGCAAGATAGTTTCAGCTGTATTAAATTACTGTCTCTTAATGAGATTTGCCTTTGCTCCTATCATTCCTTCTACTTCAGATAACTTCCCCCATTTAACTACATCCAATTCTTCAAACCTTAAAGTTGGTCATTTAAACATAAAACGATTTCAGATTTCAGGCTTCTCCAAACTATCATCGTGCTTTGTACAGGCCTCTCTAATGGGATTTTTCCTGTTTGCACATGTTATTAGCCTGGGGACAGGGACCGTATTTTGCTCTTTGTCTTCCTCTCAGCCCCTGACTACATGCCTTTCTCAGTGTGGTATTCAAAAAATATTGAATGAGGAGTGCCTGGGTGGCTAACTCATGAAGTGTCTTCAGCTAGGTCATGATCCAGGGTCATGGGATTGAGTCCCACATTGGGCTCCCTGCTCACTGGGAAGCCTGCTTCTCCCTCTTGCTCCCCTGCTTGTGTTCCCTTTCTCGCTGTCTCTCTGTCAAATAAATAAATAAATAAAACCTTTAAAAAATAATATTGAATGAAAAAAAAATGTATATATTGAATGAATGGCCGAATACCAGAACCTATTAAAAAAGAAGAAACTTATCAGACCAATTGAATTTATTTCAGTTGAGCTATGAAGGAGCAAGGCCATTGCAAGGGCACATCGGTACACTTGATTCTGCATGTCACCTCCAAGTGTATTTGCATTATGGGTTTCTAAAGCACCTTGTTCTCCTGGGCCAGAGTTTTATAGCCTTGGAGACCAGGATGCATCTTTTGTTTTAAGGACTATGATGTGGAGAATTGACCAAAGTCAAAGTAGAGCTAAAGGAATTAAAATGCTTTTGTCACTCTAGACGAACAGCTGGGCTTATTTTTACCCCCTTGCCTCTGCAGGATGGAGCTGCAAAGGTGACCTGCATGGCTTGGTCCCAGAACAATGCCAAGTTTGCGGTCTGCACAGTGGACCGAGTGGTGTTGCTATATGATGACATGGGGAGCGGAGAGAGAAATTCTCTACCAAACCAGCTAACTTGAAGGTGAAGAGAGTACTCTGTGTGTCAAACTGTTCATGGGGTCTTAGGAATCTGGAAAACTTCCTAACTAACTTCCCCAGCCATCTGCCTAGGAAATGGCCTGCCCCATCTTTTCTCAGGATAAATCCCTCACGCTCAATACAGTCACACAAACACCTTTTCTTCTCTTTTCTCTACCATGTGTGCTTATGACTTTTTTTTTTCATTTCCTTTTTTATCTCTTAGTATGGCAGGAAGAGCTATATGGTGAAGGCCATGGCTTTTTCTCCCGATTCCACTAAAATTGCCATAGGACAGACCGACAACATCATCTATGTGTACAAGATTGGCGAAGATTGGTGAGGATAGAGACTGGGAGGTGGGGGTGACCTGGAAAAGAAGGGGAAGGCAGGAAGAAATGTCTCACTGGGGAAAGGGGAGAAGAGAAGATGATGGTCCAGGCTGGGACGTGGAGAGCAAAGGCCTTCCCGAGTCTGTTGCTGCTTCCCTATCTGTGCCTGCCTCGTGTTGTGAGATCCCATCCCTGGGGGAATCAGCCTAAGGTCAGCATGAGGACCTGTGATGGGAGCCCTGGGTGACACAGCATCTTTGTTCCTGTTCTAAAACTGCTCGGGCTCCATTTTATGCCTCCTTTCAAGGCTCTTATGGCAGGGTAGGCAACATTAGGGAGAGCAGGGAACGTATCAGGTCTTTCTTCCCTTCCCCCAGCATCACGTGTGGCACTTTCTTTATGAAAGTGTTTTTAATGTGTTTTTCCTCCTTTTATTTGGCAGGGGTGACAAGAAAGTCATCTGTAAGAAATTCATCCAGACGGTAAAGTTCAGACCTGTCTCGGGGAGATTTGGATGAGCAAACCTATATCAGTATGGCTACCTGTAAATGTAACCGGAAGTTGCATTTTTCACTTGTCCATCTGACCTTTCCAGCTGAGAGGATGGAGGATGGTGCTGCGTGGCTGCCCCTCCTCCTTGCTTTCCCCCGTGAGCCTGGCTGTGTCCTCTTCCCCGCTGTAGGCGACTGGGGCGGTGGCATGTGGCGGCGGTTCAGTTTGTTATAAGTGCGCTGGGCGACATGGACAGGGTTATCCTTTTCATGATTTCCTCCTTGCAGAGTGCTGTCACCTGTCTGCAGTGGCCAGCAGAGCGGCACATCATTGTTTTTGGACTGGCTGAAGGGAAGGTAAAGGAGGAAGAGAAACACAGGAGAGGCTGTGGGTGGGGATAACGGTTCTGGAGAGAGAAATACAGTTAAATGTCTCCCTTAGGGTCAAGTTATATATTGGGGGAGAAAATGGAAGGACCGGTTTTTTGTTATTTCTTTTTCTTTCCTTAGGATCTGGGTGGGATTGAAAGGAACCTTGTATCCATTTTCCCATTTTCAGGTTTCTTTAGCAAACACTAAAACTAATAAATCATCTACCATCTATGGGACAGATTCTTACGTGGTATCACTGACAACAAAGTGAGTAAGGAAGAGCAGTATCCCAAGCTTGGAGACGTAGGAAGAAGCGATGGGGAAGTCGGGACTGGGAGACTATAATATGGAAGATGGGGAGGACTGGTAGCAGGGAGCCCAGGTAGGGTAATGTTTGACATAGAAGTGTGATTTCTTGGTGAGACAGAGTAATCTCTTTCTTCCTCTTCCTCTTCCTTTTAATTCACTCACTTTTTTCGTTCCTCTGGGAAAGGAATTCTCTGTGGTCATGCAGTTGGCACCATTGTTAGGTATTTCTTCGAAGATGAAGGCTCTGGAGAGTCACGGGTATGACGAAAGGATGCTGTGAGATGGGGGTAAAGAAACCCAAGATCCCTCCTAGGGGAGGTTGAACATTAAGATTGAGGTGGTTGGCGGGGGCACATTTAGATGCATTCACAGAGAAGATTTTTATTCGGGAGGCCACAGCTTAATATTTGTGGGCAATGAGGAATCGAGGGGATAGGATTCTGAGAGTAGGGGAAAGTGAAAATTATTATCTATGTAAAAAGTGTATTTATGTGTATAAATCATTTTAAAAAGTCATTCTCAAGAGAGAAAAGGGAAAGGGTGGGGGATAAAAGGAATGTTTATGTTTTACCTGATGTAATTCTCTATTGTTTGAGTAACTTTCCTTAAGAATTACTCTTAGAGGGGTGCCTGGCTGGCTCAGTTGGTGGATCATGTGACTCTTGATCTCAGGGTTGTGAGTTTGAGTACCATATTAGGTGTAGAGATGCCTTAAATAACTAAAATTTTAAAAAAATAGAAAGAAAAGAAAGTAACCCCTTTCTGCCTGGATGACTTTCTCCAAACTAGGAAAAATCCGGCCTTAGCCTACAGCACTCTCTTCCTGAAACTAGAGAATCTCTTCTTCCCTTTTGACTCCAACCTAAAAATATGACATTAAAGGCAGGAAAGAGAAATTTGTACTTTATTGGAAGCCAAAAGAGATGAAAAAAAAGAATTACTCATGTAATAATTAAATTTATTTCTTCTGTAAAGAAAGGTCCATGTGGACCTACCCAGTGTTAGATAATGTAGGATATGTCCCTTTGGGGGCCTTATAGGTGTTTACTAAAGACCTCAACATACAAGCCTTTTGAGGTTTCCTTTTGCGGACAATGTCAGACGTGTGTGTGTATGTCATACATATGTGTGTAAGAGTATAAAACCTAAAGACAGTTTGTGAAGTTCTCTAGATTAGGATGTGTTGGGGTGGGAAAATGTTGGAAGATTTATACAGGGTATAAATTTTTCCTAGAAAGGAAGAACCTCTGGCTGAGGCTGTCAGAGTCAGAGCGATTGGAACCCTTTACTTCTGTCTCAGGGGAAGTCAGTTAGCCACCCATGCCCGCCCTATGCCTTGGCTTGGGCAACCAACAGCATCGTGGCTGCAGGCTGTGATTGCAGAATTGTAGCCTATGGAAACGCCCGCGTGTTACAAACTTTTGATTACAGCCGTGACCCTCAGGAGCGGGAGTTCACCACCGCTGCTGCAAACCCTGGGGGCCAGTCTGTTGTGTTGGGAAGTTATGACAGGTGGGTCCCTTTCCATGTGCATCTTCTGCCTACTTTCCCTGTGTACACCTTGCTCTAGCCCACTTATTTTCAACCAGAGTGGGAGAATGGTTGGAAAGCAAGTATAGGTTGAAAGAGATCCTCAGGTTTTAATTCACTCACTTCCCTTTTCCTGCTCCCACCATCTGTTGGGACTCTGGCAGTTCCACAATACACCAGGATTTTGTGTCTCTGTGCCTCTGCCTGGGACTCCACAGTGGAATTCATCTCCACTCTCTTTGTATTACCGTTGCCTCTTTTCAGACCACTGGCTCAGTGTTTGTCGCATGATATTACACTTTGGTGTTTATAGTTAACTGGCTAAACTGAAATGCCCATGAGAAGAGGGCCTATTCGCTTTTGTTTTTTTTTTTTTGAAATCTACGGTGGCTAAATTAGCATCCAGTACATAATGTATGCTTAAGTGTTTGGTGAAGGAAGGAAGGAAGGAAGGAAGGGATGATGGAAGGGTGAATTAAATAAATAAAATAAATAAAGGGCCCCGGTTCCCTCACATCAGCTTTATTAGTCCTGTCCTTTTATCCCCTTCGATGTCATCTGGGTCTCTTCCTTCTGTTTTCTGTTTCTTTTCCTTTTTTTCTCCCTTGCTAACAGCTCATTTTTCTCACCAGCCACGATCTCCTTTTGTTTTCCCCCCCACTCCTATCGCTCTCACCCCATTTTACTTTTGGCTTGATTTTCCCACCTTCCTTCCTTTGAACCTTTGTGTCCTCTCCTATGAGATTCCCTAGCATGTGTGTTCTCTCTCACTTCCTCTCTTCTCTACTACAGCGAGACTCATTGCCTTCTGTTACGCACCCATTTCCACCCTTTTGCTCAGTCTCCATCTCTTCTGAAATCCACGTCCTTAATTTCAGACTTCGGGTACTCAACTGGAGCCCTCGAAGAAGCATCTGGGAAGAGGCAAAGCCCAAGGAGATTGCCAACGTATATACCGTCACTGCCTTGGCCTGGAAACGGGATGGCTCATGACTCTGTGCGGTGCATTTTACTAGTAATCCCTTTCTGCCTGGGTGACTTTCTCCAAACTAGGAAAAATCCGGCCTTAGCCTAAAGCACTCTCCCTGAAACTAGAGACTCTCCTCTTCCCTTTTGACTTCAACCTAAAAATAGGACATTAACGGCAGGAAAGAGAAATTCACACTTTATGGGAAGCCAAAAGAGACAAAGAATTCTGTAGGCGGGGCTGATTTCTCCCTTTCCTCCCCCTCACTATCCTGGCGTCCTGTGAGTGCCACCTCTTTCCATCTGGTACTTCCCCAAACTGCCAGCCCTTTTACTGCCAACTCTTTCCTAGATTCTAGAACGTGGGTTTCATGGGTGTCTCCAGATATCCTTCCGATGCCTGTTACCTTTTATGTTGTCGCTTTCCCTTCTAGGGCACACTCTGTGGTGGAGTGGAACAGTTTGACTGCTGCCTCCGGAGAAGCATTTACAAGAATAAGTTTGAGTTGACATGTGTGGGACCTAGCCAGGTAAGCAGCTGATAGCCTACTGCACCAAAATCTCCTTCTGGACACTGCCACAGTGCCAAATTGAACCCCTGGCAGAGCTGCTCTGGAGAACAGAGTGTATCAGGCAACTCTTTGGCAACTTTCCTGCTGTAGCCCTTCCAGCTTATTGTAAGAAAAGATTTAAACACCAAATTGAAGGGGTACAGAGATCGCCACTTACATCTTCCTGATTTAAAACATTACTACCTGGGGCGCCTGGATAGCTCAGTCTTAAGTGTCAGACTCTTGATTTCAGCTCACGTCATGATCTCAGGCTTGTGAGATCAAGCACCCCGAGGGGCTCCACGCTGGGCATGGAGTCTGTTGAAGATTTTCTCTTTCCCGCTCCCTCTGCCCCACCCGTGTCTCCATCCCTCTCTAAAACAAAACAGAAAAAGCTTTATTACCTGTATGTTGTTAACTGGGGAGTTTAGAATTACGCAGGTGCATGACATTACTTTAGGGCCTCTGAACTCACCGTGTATGACATTGCAAGGTAATTTCTTAGTTCCTGAGCCCACTTTTCTGTTTTCTCTCCCTCTGTCCTCTTTTCCTTCCATTTATTATTCATTGGTTCCTTCATTTTCTCTTTTTTATAATTTTGTTCACTTATTTGACAGAGTGTCCGCACAGGATCAGGGGAACTCCAGAGGGAAAGGGAGCACTCGGACGTGGGGCTGAATATGGGGCTGATCCCAAGACCCCAAGATCATGATGTGAACCGAAGGCAGAAGCTTAATTAGCTGAGCTACCCAGGCACCCCCTCTTTTTTTTTTTAAGATTTTATTTTTAAAATAACTGTACACCCCACATGGGGCTCAAACCCACAACTGAGATCAAGAGTCGCATGCTCCTCGACTGAGCATGCCAGGCACCCCAGTTCTTTCATTTTCTGTCCATTCTCTATACATGAGTACTGTTAGGACCGAGAATACAAAGATAATTGTCTGTATTCTGTTGTTCCTTAATCAGGATCATTTTAGCAAAGAGGTATATGAAATGACAGTATGATCAGTATATACCACGATTAAAGTAATCACAAAGATTTTCACAAGAGGTACTGGAAGGTAAGGAGAGTGATTAGTTTTACCCAGTATGTATTATGTATTAGCATTGAAGGAGATAATCTCTGAAAACATTTTGTATATCATAAAGCACTGTGTGAACGGGAGGTGTCATTTTTACCAACAATAGCCTAGGCTAGGTGAGGAAACAAGAGACTAGCTTTGCTTAACCCTGTAGAGGTGGGCACAGCAGGTTCACCCCTCTTTGGGGTTGAGGGAAGCCTCAGGGAGCTCAGACTTGTACCTTACCAAGGTGATTGTGAAGAACCTGTCATCGGGGACCCGGGTGGTACTCAAGTCACACTATGGCTACAAGGTGGAAGAGGTGAAAATCCTTGGAAAGGAACGTTACCTGGTGGCCCACACATCAGACACGCTCCTGCTGGGGGACCTGAACACTAATCGCCTTAGTGAGGTAGGAACCCCAGGCGAAGGGGCGGGGAATGGAGCATCGTGAGCTGCTACTTCCGGGGAGCCCGGGTCCCTAAGGGGGAAGGTCTCTAAGGAAAAGCTCTAAGATGCTGGCCTTGGGGACCTGGTGGACCTGGGAGTGAGACCCTGGAGATTTAGAATCCTGGAATGGGAATTCCCACTGTTGGACTGTTTTTACGGCATCTCTCAGAAGCCTAGAAGCCTAGGGCAGAATGTGACACAGCACCCCACTTGTGGAACATCAGGGCCTTCCTACACTCCTTCTCTCTGCCCTCTACCCTGTCCTTCTCTCAGCGTTGTCTTGGATACTTACCCACATTGTTCTTATGTCCTCTCCCTCTTTTACGGGTGGCTTGGCAGGGATCTGGTGGCAATGAGAAGTATTTCTTTGAAAATGAAAATGTGAGTAGAGCTTGATTGACTGACCATCACCATCTCAGTCAACCTCCTAGTTAAGAGAGAGCAGAGAAAGAAAGGAGGGCGAGATAGGCAGAGGAACAGAATAAAGAGAAAAGTGGGGGTCACTTTGCACTGACGAGACATCTCCCTCTACTACTGTTGACCGTGCAGACTTCTTCATGCAAACTTCCCACCACGTGACAGTCCCTTCATCCCCAGGTGTGCATGATCTTCAATGCTGGAGAGCTAACCCCGGTGGAATATGGGCGTCATGATACCTTGGGTTCTGTGCGTACTGAATTCATGAACCCCCACCTCATCAGGTAACCCCACAAGGTTCTCTAAATTTTTGAAACCCAAAAGCAGTCCCTTCTAACCTCTAACTCCTGTATCCTCAAGACTAATCTAAAAACTTCATCCCCTATGGTACTTTGGGCCCTTGCTCAACATCCCAATGACCCAAGTCCATTCTGCCTTACCTCACCCTTCGTGTTTCAGTGTCCGTATTAATGAGCGGCGTCAACGAGGGATGGAAGACAATAAGAAATTGGCTTACCTTGTTGATGTTAAGACTATTGCTATAGGTAAGCCTCTTATAATTTGATAACAAAACAGATATTTATAGATGCTTCCATATCACAGGGGTGTGTAGAGTGGAGAATGCAGGAATCTGAGAGGCACCAGGTAAATGTATGGCCCTGCTCTCACAGAGGATGTGGGAAGTGTTCTAATACACTTGTGCGAGTCTGTTTCTAGCTGTAGAGATACAGATACACTGTTAGGCATTACAGCTTGTCCCTGTAATTATTCATGTTCTTTAGGCATGTATCTTAGGGCTAGGAATTGTGAACTGTAGAGCAGAACCATCAGTAAATTTTTGAACTTTCCTGTTTAGACTTAGGACATAGGATAATGGACTGTTTGAACCGGAAGGGGACTTATTTTCTGTAGAGTTTGACATTGGTAGCCAGTGAGGACAAAATTTATTTGAATTTCACAAGTGTTCACATAAATAAATAGATTTTATTTTACATATTAATAATTAACTCTGGGGACACCTGGGTGGCTCAGTCAGTTAAGAGCCTGCCTCTGGCTCACGTCATGATCCCAGAGTCCTGGGATCAAGTCCCACATCAGGCTTCTTGCTCAGCAGGGAGCCTGCTTGTCCCTCTGCTTTCTGCTCTTCCTGCTTGTGCACTCACTCTCTCTGACAAATAAATAAGTAAAATCTTTAAAAAAAATTAACTGTATCATGAAATGTTTCAAGCATAGAAAAATGTATTTAGAGCAGCACAGTATTCCCTATGATGTATAGAGAATAGCATATCCATATAGCGTCGTTAAGAACAAGGGTCTAGAGTCAAACTTCCTCACTTCTGCAATTATACCTGTGCGATCTTAGGTCAGTTTCTTAACCTTTCTGTATCTCAATTTCCTCATCCACAAAATGGGGATAAAAATCGTACCTACCTTATATGAAAAGCACTTAGACTAATGTCTGGCAAATAATAAGCACTTAATAAATGTTAGCTATTAATAATATTATTATTACTTGTGTACCCATTCCTAGTTTTTTTTTTTAAGATTTTATTCATTTATTTGATAGATGAAGATATCAAGTAGGCTGAAAGGCAGGCAGAGAGAGGAGGAAGCAGGTTCCCCGCTGAATAGAGAGCCTGATGCAGGGCTCGATTTCAAGACCCTGAGATCATGACCTGAGCCGAAGGCAGAGGCTTTAACCCACTGAGCCACCCAGGTGTCCCTAGTTTGTGATTTTTGAGGTCTCGTTAAGAAGTTTCCCTGGGGTGGGGCGCCTGGGTGGCTCAGTGGGTTAAAGTCTCTGCCTTCGGTTCAGGTCATGGTCCCAGGGTCCTGGGATCAAGCCCCGCATTGGGCTCTCTATTCAGCAGGGGGCCTGCTTCCCCCTCTCTCTCTGCCTGCCTCTCTGCCTACTTGTGATTTCTGTCTGTCAAATAAATAAAAAAATAAAATCTTTAAAAAAAAAAAAGTTTCCCTGGGACACCTGAATGACTGAGCCAGAGGAGCATGTGACTCTTGATCTCAGGATCATGAGTTTGAGCCCCAAGCTGGGTGTAGAGTTAAAGAAAGAAAGAAAGAAAATTTTTTAAAAAGAAAAAGTTTCCTACTCCCTCCAATATTTTAATATTTTTAGATTTTGCTTGTCACCTGAATTAATTTTTGTGCATTATGTGGTTGTGGCTCAAATTTTACTTTTTCCATGTTTAACCGTTTATTGGAAATTCGTTCTGTACTCACTGATTCATAATGTCACATCCGTTTATTGGAAATTCGTTCTGTACTCACTGATTCATAATGTCACATCTTATAAATCAAGTTTCCAAATACATATGGGTCTGTTCTTGAGATATTTATATGTTTCACAACCGATTGTTGAGTTGTAATGGAAATGGTGTAGTGTGGCGGCCCATGTTCCAGCAGTAGTAATGAGCTGTGAGACTTTGGACAAGTCATCCCACTATGCAGAGCTCATCTTCAATAGCATATAAAATGACAGAGTTCTTCTCTTAACCTTTTTCCGTTAGTGACCCCTTTGAGTATCTAATTAAAATGATAGATCCTGGGACACCTGGGTGGCTCAGTTAGTTAGGCAACTGCCTTCAACTCCGGTTGTGATCCTCGAGTCCCACTTTGGGCTACCTGCCTGGCAGGGAGTCTCCTTCTCCCTCTGACCCTCCCCCCTCTCATGCTCTGTCTCTCTCTCTCTTCATCTCAAATAAATAAATAAAATCTTTTTTTAAAAAATCATAGATCCTTTCCCAGAAGAATATACATAAACATATAATTTTGTGTATAATTTCAAGGTTTCCACAGAGATAGGGTCCCACAGCTCTAGTATTCTGTGATTCTACTTATAAATTGAGACATTGAAACATGGCTTTATCAAGTTGGCTTTTAATTAAAGGAAGTTTTATTTTTAAGTTGGTCTTCCCAGTTGTAGACATCAGCTGGCATTTGGTCTTGAGCTTCAGCACGGATCACGGCGGGACGTTGCGCATCGGTAACATATACAAATAAGAGCTGTGAATGCGCCGTGTTCAGGAGACTCCCTGAAAGCATCCTAGCCAGTTCTTAAGTGTGATCCTATCTTACATTGTCTGCAAAATTCACACCAAACTAAAAGACTTATCCTCAGTACTCTCACCCTGACTTTAATCAGAGGTTCCTTCTGTTTTGTCTTTGTGCCTTCTCCACTGTTTGCCCCTCAAGGCTCTTACAGCATTGACACTCAAAGTGCAGGGAGCTCCTTGCACATTCATCGAGGTCATTTCATCCATCAGCTTTCTCTTCGTGGTTGTGCTGGAACTGGGGCTCTTCCTTAAAGTGCTCAGTGCTGCCTTCCAAAGGATTTCTTGAGTAACTGATGCCCGTTGCTCTGATGTGTTCTGATCTGCTATGAGACAACTCCCAAGATCCCAGAGAGGAATCTCATTTTTTTTTTTAATTTTTTTTTTATTTGACAGAGAGAAATCATAAGTAGATGGAGAAGCAGGCAGAGAGAGAGAGAGGGAAGCAGGCTCCCTGCTGAGCAGAAAGCCCGATGCGGGACTCGATCCCAGGACCCTGAGATCATGACCTGAGCCGAAGGCAGCGGCTTAACCCACTGAGCCACCCAGGCGCCCCAGGAATCTCATTTTTGATGGATCTGGACCTTTTGAGTTAGCTACAGAGTTAAACAAATCTCTACAATTTTAGTAGAGATATAGTATTGTAAGCATCTTAGCAAAATTATGTCATATTCCTCATACTCTACACTGATGTAATACCATTTTTTTTTTAAAGATTTTTATTTATTTATTTGTCAGAGAGAGAGCACAGGCAGACAGAGTGGAAGGCAGAGTCAGAGGGAGAAGCAGGCTCCCTGCGGAGCAAGGAGCCCGATGCAGGACTCGATCCCAGGACACTGGGATCATGACCTGAGCCGAAGGCAGCTGCTTAACCAACTGAGCCACCCAGGCGTCCCATGATGTAATATCATTCTTAAAGCCCAACGTAATCATCAAAGACATGACTTTTGCAGGCTTCTTTGTGTCCTGTATATGATTATGTGGAATCTGTCCTCTTAACCCTGTCTCCTTTACTCTGTCGTGGATCTGACTGATGGCTACAACACTGGCACCATCAGCCACAAGAGCCGTGTGGATTGGCTGGAACTTAATGAAACGGGGCCAAGCTTCTCTTCAGGGACTGGAAACTTCGTGTAAGAAGAGTTACTAAGGCCTTAGCAATTGAGTAGTCCCTAGAGGATCTGGTACTACCTGCTGCCAGGGATTGCGGGGGCAGGATGGGCATAATTTCTTGGTTCAGTATGCCATTAACATAGCAAAAGGCACAGAAGAATCAACATTGTGTCTGATAATCACAGCCCATCTGTTACTGTAGCCCATACCTTAAGAAGATGGTATTGTGATGGCATCAAAGCCAAGAGGGAAATTTGGGAGCTGGTTTCTCTGTTACTGTTCACAAGTCTGTGCCCTTGTGAGACTGCCTCACCCCCGCTTGCCTGGCTGAACTTTACCACAGCATTCGTCAGCTACACGTACCCCACAGCATTACTGCTGGCTGGATAGTCTCCTCCAAACTCTTTATTGACTCTGATCTCAATATGGTATCACCAAAGAGCTCCACCTCGAGGGCAAAGAGACTGGTGATTTTTCATTTCATATTCATTGTGAGGTGAAAGCCACATCGCCGATTTCCAGACCATTTAATGTGCGTGGTGACCTTACTTTTGTGATCCAGTCTGGCAACTCTGGCCCTGAGTTAAACTCGAAGAACGAAAGTCTGGCCTTCACCTAACTTAAATTTCTGGGTGTAGCTCTGGGTTTACTTGGTCATCTCTTAAGGCCAGAGTCAGGATGTACCAAGTCAGCATAAACATCGAGCATTGCAGGCTGGTGAGCTTTGAAATTCAGCATCTGCCTGACTGGTTGGTCAGCTCACCACATTTCGTTAGAGAAATGGTTGATATCAGAAATCACCCCATAGCCCCCTCTGATTGCGCTGTCCACCTCTTCCTTCCACAGTTGCATCTATACGATATCGAAAGCTGCTTTAAGACGATGATCCTCAACTTCTGCTCCTGCGTGCAGTGGGTCCCAGGAGGTGATGTGCTGGTGGCTCAGAACCGAAACAGCCTGTGTGTGTGGTACAACATTGAGGCACCCGAGAGGGTCACCACATCCTCTCTTAGGGTACGTCGGTGCCAGGGGACCTCAGACATAGTGTCCCACCACTCAGTTAGGACCCTGAGGAAGGTCCAAAGGTTATTTGGTTTTCTCTGGCTTACCACGCATCATCTCTGTGTTAGAGTAGGCAAGTAAAACTTACATCCTTCCCTACAGTGCGCGAGGCCCCAGAACCGTCCTTGATCAGATTCCTGACATTGTGTCCTGTCCTCTCTATTACAGTGGCCCTGGGAATTCACCAGGTCATAATGAGTTCTCTTGGGCTGGAAGAGCCCCCATAGTGGAGGCAGTTCTGTCAGTTCCTGGGTGAGGATTCTCTGTTGTAAGCTGTTCAGAGCCCTTTTTTTAAAATCAGACTGAAGATCAGTCACCTGTCCCATTCCAGTGACCTTCCAGAATCTGGGAGGGAAAACAAGAGAGGCCCCTGTGCTAGGCTAGGATGACTGGTGTGGGTACAGAGCGAGCATGTGATAGTTCTTTTTGTCTTTTCTATTTCTCTCTTCTTTCCCTCCTTTCTTTCCTCATTTTAGAAATTAAGTTTGGCACTTGGGGGTTGTTTTGTCCTTTTTTAAAGACATTTTTCACATTTTTGCTTTGGAGGTCATACATTTGATTCCTATAGTGGTTTCCCTTGGAAGTTTACCATACCCTTAAATTATTCTGAATAGTTTCAACTTATTTAGCATCTGACCCCTGGCAAGTGATACAAGGACCTGAACTTTGATTACCTCCCCTATGCCATTATTGCCCAGTATTTTTTTATCCCCAAAGTGAGACGTTATTCTTTTACACAGCTGGAATATGGTTACATTTGCCATCATGGTGCCAGTTTCTCCGCTCACTCTTTCTGCATTGCTGACCTTTGCTCTGGAGTTACCTCCTTGAGAGAAAGTGTTTCGAAGATGAACACTCCGTTTCTGAAAATTACCGAAATGGAATGATCTGAAAATGTTTTTATTTGGTGTGTTCTTGAAAGAACAGTTTGACAGTTTTTCTTAGTCTTTTGCAAATACTGTCTTCCCATTGACTGACCCTCTTAGTTCTGAGAAGTTTATTCACAGCTCCTTGTGTTGTCTTGTTGCTGTTGCTTTTTTTTTTTTTAAAGATTTTTATTTATTTATTTGACAGAGAGAGATCACAAGTAGGCAGAGAGGCAGGCAGAGAGAGAGGAGGAAGCAGGCTCCCTGCTGAGCAGAGAGTCTGATGTGGGGCTCGATTCCAGGACCCTGAGATCATGACCTGAGCCGAAGGCAGAGGCTTTAACCCACTGAGCCACACAGGCACCCTTCAAACTCTCTTTCTCATCCTCAGAACTCTAATTAGTATGTGTTCCCTTTCTTGTCCTGTCTTTGTGCCTCTATAACCTCTTCTTCCTTCCTCCTCGCTCTGTGCTACATTCTGGATAATTCCTTAAGAAACATCTTGCAAGGGGTGCCTGGGTGGCTTGGCCCTTAAGTATCTGCCTTTGGCTCAGGTCATGATCCTGGGGTCCTGGGATCGAGCCCCTGCATGGGGCTCCTTGCTCAGCAGGAAGCCTGCTTCTCCCTCTCCCACTCTCCCATCCCCTTGCCTGTTTCTGTCTCTCTTTGTCAAATAAATAAATACAATTTTTAAAAAATTATTGAAAAAAAAGAAACATCTTGCAAGTCAGGGTTTCACTTTCACCATTGTCTCATCTGCTATTGAAATCACCCACTGAGTTTTCTTACTTCAAATATTGAATTTTTCATATGGTTTTATTTGGTTCTTTCTCTAGTCTGCCTGGTCATTTTTTCTAGTATATTTGCTGCTGAAGCGAAACAACCTGGCCATTTTTTATAGTCTCTTGTCTCTTGCTTAATTTTTCATTCCATCTCTTAGGTCTTTAAACATTTTAGAGTTCTTTCATATTCCATAACTGGTTTCTTCCGTAATTATTTTTTTTTAAGATTTTATTTATTTATTTGACAGAGAGAGAGAGAGAGAGAGAGATCTCTTGTAGGCAGAGAGGCAGGCAGAAAGAGAGGGAGAAGCAGGCTCCCTGCCAAGCAGAGAGCCCGATGTGGGGCTCGAACCCAGGACCCTGAGATCATGACTTGAGCTGAAGGCAGAGGCTTAACCCACTGAGCCACCCAGGTGCCCCTCTTCCGTAACTGTTACTTTTAATATTGGAAATCCTTGGAGGGCCACAAGTGCTGTAGTTCTTGTTATTGTTTACTCCTTTATGGTGGTTAACTTCTATGTTGATACCTTTTTTTATTGGGGGGCTGACGTTACATTGGATATAATTTTTAGAATCCCAAGGGCCTAACATGGGCATGTTTTCCTCTAGAGATGATCAGTGTTTGCTTTTGCAGGAATCGGGCAGACTAATGGCTTTTGTTCCCTTTCCTGAAGAGAGGATCCCAGATTTCATGACTAACAGATTCTCAGAATCGCCCCCTCATCCTGCTGGAGCACCCCTGCTTTATTCACCCGCTGCTGTGTTTGCATCAGGGCAACTGTACCCTTTCCGCTTGCTCTCCTGTTTTTTCCTGCTCGGGGTTTAGCTTACCGGCCTTTGCCTTTTTATGTTTTCCTTCCCTTTTCTGTTTTTCTCCTTTTCTTTCTCTTCTTCCCTTCCTTCCTTTTCTTCCCTCCCTCCTGCTTTTCCTTTCCTTTCCTCCCCGCGGGAGACTAGGAAGCAAGCCGAGCGATTTCTTCAGGTGACCTAAGCAACGAAGGTATGCAAAAGTACGGCCCAGGTTAAAGTTGTATTTTAACAGGACTCAAGCCGGAAGCAGACGTGGTTGCCCACTTTGTCAGTTTACCTGCAGGCATTAGTGCGGGCACAGCTCTGAGTGTCCCGGAAGCTGAGGGCGTCCGTGTAGATAAGGGCTTCTTACCTGCTTGAAGGAAACAAGGGCCACTGGGATTCCCTCAGCGTGTACGCGCTGGGGGGGGTAAGGCCTGTCCGTTCTGCAGTGGAGTCGGTGGAGACTCTAACCTGGAATTCGGGTGGGGTGGGGGGACTGAAATTTTACAGGGTGATGGGGTAGGTCTGGAGCAGAGCGGGGGCAGGGGGGGAAGACGGAGGTGATGGTGACCGAAGGTGTGACGACTGTTGCCTACATGCTGGATGAGGGCCTGATGGAGTTGATGAGGGCAACTACACCCGGTGAGGGGCTGGACTGACAGCCCCGGGAGGTGGTGGGAGAGGCTGGTTCTGAGGCTGGAGGAGCTGGGATGGGCCAGACAACTGGCCCCGCCACCCCTGCCCATCGCCAGTACTCCTCTGCGCCCTGCTGCGCCTGCACTGTTGCTTTCCTGCCTTCTGTCTTCAGGGCCACAGCCTTCTTGGAGACTCTGGAAATGACCCCAGAAACAGAGGCAATGTGGAAAATCTTGAGCAAACTGGCACTCGAGGCAAGGCAGCTCCACATCGCGGAGAGGTGAGGCAGACCAGAGGTGAGGTGCGGGCAGCTAGGAAGGATGGCCAGAGGCCATTTTTGGTGTGGGGGCCGGGGTGTGTGAGAGGCTCCTCCCAGTGCTGAGGCACCAGTCCCCTGCCCTTACAACCAGTAATACCTTCCAGGTAGTTATTCCAAACATTCTTCCATCCCAGTTTATAAGATTTTTTTTGCTTTTGCTTCCCCTATGTAGGTCCCCCTTCAGAGTTTTAACACCCATGCCCTCCAGTCCAGGTGTTGACATGTATTTCCGAATGCAGCATAGGAGTGTAGTTAGTAGGACAGTCTTGAGGTTTTAGACTCTTGCGAGTTACCTGGCTCCATTTAACAGCTTGTATAGCCGTGGGTTAAGTGAACCTTTCCAAACCTTGGTTTCTCAATTTCCTCTCTGTAAATGGGAGGAATGATAGCATTTACCTCCTGGGGTGGTAAAGAAGAATCATAGGGGCAGTGAAGAAAGTAGGAGAATTCTCAGTGCTCAGTAAATGTCAGCTGCTACTGTTTTGCCAGGAGTCCTCTTGGATGCTTCCTTTCCCATGGCCCCACAGGTAGACGACCAGCTTGTCCTAGGGCCCTGACCCAGCGTCTTCAGAACACATCCTGAAGCTCTTACTGTCCAGCCCAGAACAGACCACACCTCTACCTGCAGTGTCACAAAAGCCTCTTAGTCTCACGGATCCTGTTCTTACACACCTACCATCCATTCATCCCACAATAGCTGAAATCATGTGTTACACCATAAATCAGATTGTGTCCTTTATTTGCTCAAACCTTCCAGTAGCTTACTGTTCTACTTAGTATAAGATCCACAGCCCATGACATGTCCTAACTCCTTACAATATTTGGCCTCTGCCCCTTTCATCTTCTAGGTACCCACGTGCCCGTTAGTCTCCAGCCACACTGGCACCCCTTGGGCCCTTTGAGTATCTCAGACTCATTCCTGCCATGGCACCTTACATGCGCTCTTCCCTCTGCCTGGAATAATTTTTCCCCATCTTGCATGACTGACTTTTTCTTGTACTTAGGTCTTGGCACAAATGTCATCTCCTCAGATAGGCCTTCTCTGAGTTCCAGCTGAACCAGCCCCCTCCGTTACAGTTTATATGTACTGTCACGCTATTCCATTTCACTCTTCTTTCTCTGGAATATCTTTGTTTGCGTACTAACTACTTGTGTCCCCCAGAAAGTAAGTTCCCTGAGAGCAAGGCCCTTATCCGAGTTTCCCCTTTGTGTCTCTAGGGGCAGAAATGGCGCGCGGCACTTCACCGAGGCTCAGTGTTCGGCTGCTGGGCTGGCGCGTCCGCGCTGATCCTGCAGTGATGCTGCTGTTACTATGATTGCTTCCGCCCTGTAGGTGCTTTTCTGCTTGGGGCCATGTAGCAAAAGCTCGATTCCTGCATGAGACCAAGGAGATTGCAGACCAAGTGTCTCGGGAATATGCAAGTATTATCCTCCTGAATTATTCAGTCTCTCAAGCTGAGATTTCTCTTCACGCGCAGCCCCACCACCCCTGGCTTTCCAGCCATGGCTCGCGCGCCTCCACCTTCGAGTCAGACCGCTCTGGAATGGCTTGCCAGACCTCATCCTTTAAGCCCCATGAAGGTTTTCAGCTTTCTGGTCCTTTAGCTTCGTTGTCTCTGTGGCCTTCCTGTCTAATAAGCTCTCATAGTCAGAATGGCTCCTGCAGTGCTGACAGGATAACCAGAGCCTTCTTCTTCCCCCCGCAGGGTGGAGAAGGAACAGACTTTTACCAGGTCCGAGCACGCCTAGCCATGCTGGAGAAGAACTACAAGCTGGCTGAGATGATCTTCTTGGAGCAGGTGATGGGAGCAGAGGGACCAGATTCAAGAGGGGAGCTGGGCGGGAGGGGGAGTGAGGCAGCCTGAGGGGAGGAGAGAGCTCCGGGGGAGAGCTTCTAGAAAGGTTGATGCAGCTAAAATGTCACTCCTTCCTTCTGGCTCTGCTCCTTACAGCTATGTCTTTATAAGCTGTCTGCTGCCTCCCCATCTGCCGCCTCCCCCTACCCCAGAGCCTGCCCTGGCCCTGCTTGTGCACACAGGCAAATCCAGGGTTTGTGGGGCCCGAAGCAGATAGAATTTGAGGAGCCCTCCTTAAGAAATAATGCCTTGGAAGGGGCCTATGCAAATGAGGTGCCCTGGGGCTTAACCTCCTTCTGCTTTCATGATAAATCCACTGCTTGTGCATAGGTCAAGGGTGAGGCTTTCAGTCCCCCCGGGCTGCATCATACCCCGGCTGAGGACAGCCTGCCGATCCCTGATGCTCCTCTCACTTCTTGGTGTCCCTCTCTCCTCTGCCCGGGTTCCCCTAGAGTGCCGTTGAGGAGACTATGGATATGTAGCATGAGCTGCACCGTTGGGATGAGTGTATCCCTGTGGCTCAGGCCAAGGTACTAGCAGTTCTGTCTTCTCCATGGTGCTCGCAGCTCAGTTCCACCAATATCTGAAGCCTCTTCTTACCAAGGAGGCTATAGGAGCTGGAACAGGGTTGGGCTGGGAGTTGGCACGTTGGTGACCGGGAGGCTTTCTGTTGTTACAGTGGGATTGGAGAAGCTTGGGAAGCAGTACAGGAAGGAGGGATGTGACTTGTCTTGCCTCTCTTGCATGTCCAGGGCCACCCAGCCCTGGAGAAGCTGCGCCGGAGTTACTACCAGTGGCTGATGGACACACAGCAAGAGGAGCGAGCCGGTGAGCTACAGGAGAGCCAGGGGGATGGACTAGCAGCCATCAGCCTCTACCTCAAAGCCGGGCTCCCTGCCAAAGCTGCCCGACTGGTGCTGGCCCGGGAGGAACTGCTAGCTAACACCGAGCTGGTAGAAAACATCACTGCAGCCCTAATCAAGGGGGAGCTGTATGAAAGGGTATGGCTGGCTTCCCGTTCCCGTCCCTCCTCTCCAGGACTCAGCGCTCCCTCCTACCCAGGGGAGTCCTGGAGTGCATAGCCCCCCAGAACTGGTGGCTGAGTCTCCACCTTTGGGGGCTGCTACTTGATTCTTAGTGTAGTAGGGTTGTTGTTGTAGTCACGTGGTATGTGTCAACAGGCAGGTGATCTCTTTGAGAAGATTCGAAACCCAGAGCGGGCCCTGGAGTGCTACTGTAAAGGCAGCGCATTCATGAAAGGTACTGCCCCGGACAACCCAGCCTTCCCTGTTAGAGTCTTGCCCGAATAGTCCCCCTGCACCAATTTTGTGCACCTGTTCTGGTGGATCGGCTCAGTTCTCCATCCCTCCACTTGTCGCCCATTTCCCGGAGTCCCATCCCTGGAAGGCTTAGCTGAGTGCCCTCTCTGTCCCTGGCAGCGGTGGAGCTGGCTCGGTTGGCATTCCCAGTGGAGGTGATGAGACTGGGCCTTGGGGGATCACTTGGTGCAGCAGAAGCAGCTCGATGCAGCCATTCATCACTACATTGAAGCCAGGTAGAGGGGTGCAAAGACGACTGGGTGTGAGGTCCAAAGTGATGGGGCAAGTAAGGGCACCGAGGCTCCGAGAGAGATGGCACCATGTAGGTTGGAGTAGGCTTGAGGTGTCTCCCTACCTCTACCTGTCTTCCTCTTGCCTCATACGCATGGATGCCTTTCCCAGCTCTGCCAGGTGCTCCATTAAGGCAATTGAAGCTGCCCTTGGCGTCCACCAGTGGAAGAAGGCCATTTATGTATTAGATCTACCGGACCGGAATACTGTCGGAACACCACATACAACCCCCGCGGGGCCCAACACTATGCGTCTCTGCAGGAGTATGAGGTGAGGAAAGTCCCTTGCTGGAGCTGGAGGCAACGCAGTACCGAATGAGAAGAGAACCCAGAACCGGAAGTGGGGGCCCCTCACCAAATCCTTCTTTCTGGGTCCAGCAGCACCAGCCACCCTGAGCGAGAAGAAAGCAGTTTACTTCCCTTATTTTATTCCAACATAACATAGAGCCCTCTCCCAGACCTATAAAGCGAGTTTCCAGCTCTCTTCCTATGGAGCTGTTCCAATGTGGAATTGCCCTGTGTTACAAAGTACGAGGTCCTTTTCGGTCCTTTTAAACTGCCTGTTGTATTGTCCCCATTCTGGTTTTGGCTGTGTTTTTGTTTTTGTTTTTGTTTTTGTTTTCAAAACAGTGGAGGGTGTGAGACACCATAGCCCTCTTTTCTTCTGTGTTGTGGACTAAGGACCCGTCCCCTCCCCGCCACCCCAGCTGAGGTTTGCTCTGCCCCCTGCAGGCCGCTCTAACGCTCTTGCTCTAACGCTCTTGCTCCCGGCCTTTTGTATCTGCTGTCTCGAGCACAGATTGCGGAGGAGCTGTACGTTAAGGGAGACCGAACAGAAGATGCAGTAGACATGTACACTCGGGCCGGCCGCTGGGAGCAAGCCCACAAGGTAGAGAGCGGGGCCCGGTTCTCCGAGGGCTCCACCTCTCTGGGGCCATCCCCACTTTCCTTGGGCTCTGATGTCCCCTCTTCACCGGCCTCCTTGAAAGCTGAGAAAAAGCAAAAGATAGAAAAGTCTGGAGCGCTTGGATACCTAGCCGCAGGGAAAGGCAAGGATGAAGAGGCCCTTGTTCCAAACCCGTAATTCCGAAGCGAGCAGAAGGGTTTGGGAGCTGGGGAGCCCCAAATGCCCCTCCCCAAGCTGTAGTCACAGCGGCAACTTCGTTCCCTGCCTGCGCCCAGAACCCAGTGGTTGGCGGGAGCACGGGAGTGGGAACACGTGCCCCAGCACAGGGCGTCTCTGGCCTTTCTGCCTGAGCAGAATATAGTCCTGACTCTGCTCCTTATGGTCTTGGAATTCCCTGGACTGACCAGGAAAGCATCCGTACACAAACCCCTGTGGTTGTTGGGAAGGTTCAGAGTTGCTGGGAACACAGGTCACCCCAGAGTCGCGCTTCCCTGGCCATCCCGCAGCCCCCCTGCCTGCCTCGGAAGCGCGCCCGAGGCTACTGGGGCTCTGTGTGTCTGCACAGCTGGCGATGAAGTGCATGAGGCCGGAAGACATGTCGGTGCTGTACATCAGCCAGGCTCAGGAGACGGAGAAGCAGGGCAAGTACCTGGAGGCGGAAAGGTGAGCCGCAGCCCCAGAGGAGGCATGCAGGGAGAGGGGTGTGTCTGAAGATGCTCGCCGTCTGCTTAGAGGGCAGTGATGCGGGAATCTGGGTCGAGGAGGCCCCTGGTGTCTCTCCCCTCCCCAGGCTCTACGTGACAGTGGAAGAGCCTGATCTTGCCATCACCATGTTCAAAAAGCACAAGCTGTATGATGATATGATCCGCCTGGTAGGGAAGCACCACCCAGATCTCCTCAGTGACACACACCTACACCTGGGCAAGGTGAGCCCTTCTCCGGTCTCGGCCATCTCTTCCCCGAACAGGCCCCACGTCCCCCTCGCCCCATCCTGACCCTCCTTTCGCCAGGAGCTGGAGGCTGAAGGCCGACTGCAGGAGGCCGAGTATCACTACCTCGAGGCTCAGGAGTGGAAGGCAACAGTGAACATGGACCGGTCCAATGGGCTTTGGGAGGAGGCCTACCGGGTAAGGAGTCCAGGTCACTCTGGGGACACGCCCGTGCCTCTTCCCCACTCTCAAGTGACGCATTCTGAACTGGTCGTGGGTCTCTTTGAAAAATGTCCATACCAACAGGCAAAATTTCACATGCGGTAGGAGGGGTCTGTGGACTACCTGAAGTCCATCCTTGGACCTGCGCAGGCTAACAGACCCAAAACTGAGCCCTCTCCCTGTTCTAGTAGAAAGACCTGACCCTTGTCAAAGCTGCAGTCCGGTCAGCGGGGGAAGGGAGCAGCCCTGTGGCCCTGCGTGGGAGGATTGCCAAATGGCTTTGCTTCACAGGTGGCCCAGGCTCACGGAGGAGCTGATGCCCACAAGCACGTGGCCTATCTGTGGGCAAAGAGCCTGGGAGGAGCGTCCACAGTGAGACTGCTCACTAAGCTCGGACTCCTGGAAGCTGCTGTGGACCACGTCGCCGACAACTGGTGAGGCCCCACGGCTTCTCTCCACTGGCCCCTTTCGAGACAGAGCTTCTACATAGACAAGGAAAATGGCTGTATAGCTGAGAAGTGTTTCTGAAAACGGAGGCAGGAGTGAAGAAATCCTTGGAAGAACGTGATGGAGAGGCAAGGAACGAATCAGTAGCTCTGCCCCTGTTCCCCAGGGGCTCAGAACAGTGTTTAGCTGTTCCAAGAAGATGGAAAGTGATCAGTTTTCCTTCTTTTTTCAAAAAGACCTTTTTAAGTAATTACTATAGCCATTGTGGGGCTTGAACTCAACCCCAGATCAAGGGTCATTCATTCTACAGACTGAGCCAGGCAGGTGCCCCAGAGAGAAGAGCTTTTAAAGCGAAGGTTCACTAAGCCAGTAATTGACTTCTGAGTAACAGAAGTGGGCTTCTGTTAAATGCAAAAAGAGCTTTTCTTAAGCAAATGTTACAAAGACCAGTAATAATCCTGCATCGAGTCAGATGGCTGACAGTAGTCTTAATGTTTTAGAGAGACTGTTTTTCTGCTAGTATAAATGTGGCTCAGGAGGAAGTGGTGGAGAACCCGGAGCCCTCGCTCCCGAGGCAGAGTAGTGCTGTGAGGCTCACTGCGGCCCCCTGCCTCGCGCCCATCCCATTCCTTTATGCCCACTGGTCGCAGGAAGCACAGGCTTTTCCAAGTGTCCCCTGACCCCGTCCTCCTTTACGTGTCTGTGTGCTTCTGTGTCACTTCACATGGGTTGTCTTCTCAGTCTGTCCTTTCCCTCCCCTGGCCCCGTCTCTACCCTATTGTTTTCTCTTGCCCTGCTCCGCCTCTTATAAAATGAAAGTACTGAGTAGGCAGACCTTACCTACACCTTCCATTTCAGCTCATTTGAATTTGCTTTTGAACTCTCCCGGCTGGCCCTCAAGCACAAAACCCCTGAGATGCATCTCCCATATGCTATGTACCTGCTCCTCCTCCCTTGCTTTTAACCTGGACCTCCTCCTGTCTCCCGGCTGCCATGATGGCAATCTGCTTCTGATCGTGTGCGGCTGCCCTTCTGTCCCTACAGGGTAAATTTGAAGAGGCCGAAGCTGAATTCATCAGGGCTGGTAAGCCCAAGGAAGCAGCCCTCATGTGAGTTACCTGTCAATTCCTTACGCCCGTCCGCCCAGCCGCAGCCCCAGGACCTGGCATGGCCACCTTCACCTGAACCTAGTACCAATAAATCTTCTACCCCCTCTGATATGGCTCTCTGTCTCCCACTATTGAGGCCTCAGTCCTGTGCTGAGCCTCCCCTGTGTCCTCTTCTGGGAGCAGGTTCGTCCATAACCAGGACTGGGAGGCAGCTCAGCGTGTGGCCGAGGCCCACGATCCTGACACTGTCGCCAAGGGGCTTGTGGGGCAGGCCCGGGGGGCCTTGGAGGAGAAGGACTTTCAGAAAGCAGAAGGGCTGCTGCTTCGGGCCCAGAGACCGGGCCTGGCCCTCAATTATTATAAGGTAGGGCACCGGATTCAGGACCATGAGGGGGAGCGGGAGAGAGTGTAAGAACCCACAGAGCACTACACTAACCAGTACTACTGGGAAAGATCCAGAGAGTTAGCACTGGAGAGGTGCAAGGACCTAGGGATCCGTGGCCCATAGTATAGAGCACCTGTGTGGCAGTGGGAAGGTGTCGTGCCGGCCTCTGCCTTCCTGATACCTGGAAATCCAAGCAGGAGGCTGGATTATGGAGCGACGCCCTGCGGATCTGCAAGGACTATGTGCCGGCCCAGCTGGAGGCTCTGCGGGAAGAGTATGAGCGGGAGGCTACCAAGAAAGGGGCCAGGTATGATGCCAGGAGGCAGCAAGTGTCGGCAGGGCTGGAGGGTGGGTCACAAGGTGTGCACGGGATAGGCCACGCTGCCCAGCCTGTCCTGGTCACGTGTACTCTCATCTCAGGGGCATGGAGGGGCTCGTGGACCAAGCTCGCCAGTGGGAGCAGGCTGGAGAGTATAGCCATGCCGTGGACTGCTACCTCAAGGTGCGGGGCTCAGGCAGCAGCAGCCTGGAGGAAAAGTGCTGGATGAAGGTGAGGCGGGCTCCACCCTTCCTGGCCGCCCACTTCCCGGACCGCCCTCACAGCCAGCATTCCTCCTCAGACATTGCTTTTTCCTCCTGGGCCTCTCATTTTCGCTCAGGCGGCAGGTACCTGCTGAGTGCTTGCTAGATGCTAGAGCCAGAACTATGAAAACTATAAAAGGGGATCTGAGGCAGAACGCCTAACAGCCTGAAATTGGGGGAAGTTGGACACCACTGTGGCTCAGCTAATTGAGTACCTCGGTGAAGATCAAGGATGTGATTTGAAGTGGAGTTCAGAGGCGGGTGAGGTCTCGACTGAGAGGGAGGGAGGCTTTGTGAGGCAGGGGGCAGACCTGGGACCAGAGCTGGAAGGGCAAATCCAGAGGCCGGAGCTGGGGCCAGAAGGAAGCCAGGAAGAAAGCAGAGTCTCCTCCTCTACATAGAAGCTCCTAAAGAGAAGAATCTAGCCGGTTAAGCCAAGTCAAGAGGTTTCATCAATTCCTAAACATATATATAATCACATTTTATTATCTTAGAATTTGGGTTGCATGTGAAGTTTTCTGTTTTTTGTTTCTTTTTTTAAGATTTTTATTTATTTATTTGACACAGAGAGATAGATCACAAGTAGGCGGAGGCAGGCAGAGAGAGAGGGGGAAGCAGGCTCCCTGCTGAGCAGAGAGCCCGATGTGGGACTCCATCCCAGGACCCTGAGATCATGACCCAAGCCGAAGGCAGAGGGTTAACCCGCTGAGCCATTCAGGCGCCCCTGCATGTGAAGTTTTAAATGATGTATCTGGGGTACCTGGGTGACTTGGTGGGTAAAGCATCTGACACTTCATTTTCGGCTCAGCACATGATCTCAGGGTTGTGAGATCAAGTTCTGCACTGGGCTCTGCACTGGGTGTGGAATCTGCCTTAGATTCGCTCTTCTTCTCCCTCTGCCCCTCCCCACTCATGCTGTCTAAAACAAAAAAATAACAAAAAATAAGTAAATGGATGCATCTTTGATTCAGAGAAATATGGTATTAGGAGTTTGAGGGGGATGTGGAGTCAGAGCCTCCGATCCCAGGTCTGAACTTCTACTTCTGCCTGGCAGCTTCCGAGGGGGCTGGGGCTGGAGTGAGTCACGTGACAGGACTCCGTCCTCTGAGACCCCGCCCCAGGAAGCTGTAGGTGGGGTTTAGAGCCCCAAACGTGGCTTCAGGGCCCCTTCCTCGCGTTCCATCCGTTTGCGCGACACCCAATACCCCTTCACCCTCTGTCCCCCCCCCCCCCAGCACGACGAGTGGGCTTTCTAGGTGGAGATCAATTATTGCCCCTTTATTTATGTTAGAGAAATGACAGACCCATTCCCGCCCTTCCTCCCCCCAGGTAGAGAGGCACAGAGGCTCTTTGATTGCTGAGGGTGCAGGTATCCAAGGCAGTGGCTGAGCAGGAAAGAAGCCAGAAAAGAGGCAGGTTGGTGAAGGCTTGAGCCAGTCAGTGAATAATGGGGACGAATCTCTTCTCATCTGTTAGCTTCAGGCCTCTAAACTTGGCCTGTTTTGGAGTATTTTGTGTGTGGTCCCCAGGAGACGTGTTTGAGGAGCCCTTGCAATCTTCAGACAGACCATGTCTGAGCCTCTTCCTGGGGCAGCTGTGTTGGAGTCTCTCCTTAGCGGGACTGTGATGGGTTCTCACAGAGGGACTGAGATGGGTTTTCCCACACCAACTGTACTGGCCCCTTTCAAAGTGGCTCTGTTGGCTCTGCTCAGAATGACTGTGTCTGTTCCCCTCACATAGACTGCGTCCACTTCTTTAAGAGGGACTACAGTGAGTTCTCTCTGAGGAACTGCGACCACTCCTCTCAGAGGTCCTGTGCTGTCTTCTCTCAGAAGGGCTGTGTCCTCTCACCTCTAAGGGACTGTGATGAGTTTTCTGAAAGAGACATTTCCTCTCACAGGGACTCTGATGGCTCCTTTCAGAGGAACTGTGATGTCTCCTCCGAGGATGACTTCGATGGCGCCTCTCGGAGGGACTGCAATGGCTTTCAGAGGAATTACTTGGGGTTCTCTCCCTTACAAAGCTATGGCGGTTTCGCTTCTTGGGTGTGAGTTTCTCTGTAAGGTGACTGTGTGAGGTTCTCTTAAGGGAACCATGTAGATTTCTCCCTCTGGCCTGAACTCTGGTTCCTATTTTGGAGCTCTTGGACTCCTGGCTAGAGATTTCACATCTGTAGGAGTTTCTCTTATCTTTGCTGCTCTTGTTGTTTTGAACAATGACCACAGCCTGTCCGACTGAAGTGGTTTTGAAAATAGCACTTCTTTGGGAAACTATGGGCTTGGGTCGTTGGGTATGTCTACGTTGGAAAGAGCTACTTCTTTTTGGTTGATGAGCTGATCTGAATTGCTGTATTTCTTCCCATAACATCTTCTCCTGCTTAGTGGTTATGTCTGTTGGCTTTAGCTTACCAACTGACATCCTATCTCTTTTGATATCTCTTGATGAGGAATCATCTCTGGCTTTTCGTTTTGGATGGTGGTTTTTGCTTGAACACAAATGGTCTGGCCTTGACCTGTCCTCAGGCTTCTGTCCAGCAAAAGCCATTTTTCTTCATGCTCTCTGGAATGCTTGCTTTAGGCCTTGAAAAAACCGTTGAATGAATTTGGGTTGGGAGGATTTCTTAGGTTGTCTTTTCGAAGAGGCAGTCGTCGTCTGAGATGCTCCATTCCTCTTCCCTCTTAACTGTTCTCGTAATCCCGAGAAGAACTCCATATTGTGGTTCTACCATTTGTGTAGAACTTTGTGTTTTGTGTTCTGCCTCCCGTAGTGATCCTTTTCTTTGGGTATTTTGAACTACGGGTATTTTTGATTCTCCTTTTAGCCCATTTTTCATCCTGATTGCTTTCAGAGTCACTCTCTGGTAGAGAATGAACTTGAGTAAACTCATAGTGCCCTAGCCCTCCAATTGTCATCTTTCCTGCTAGGGCAGGGCTCCTATACTGTCTTTGCCTGTTGTGGACTTGTGCAGGAGCAGGAGACTGGGAAGATACGGACTGGAAATGCATTGTAGAAGTAGGACTCTTGGAAGCTCGAGTATAGACTTTAGCTTTTCTTGGTGATGGTGATATAGAACTCCTTGGTGTGATGGATCTGTCTCTTCTGTGGTACTTTGGGACTTGGGATCTTTTCCTAGTTTGCAACCTAAAGCCAAAACTCACCTTAATCTCTCCGTGGTTTTCGGGAGTGCTTACAAGGTAGAGCTGTAAGAAGGTAAGGCTCCAAAGTGCCCTGTAATTTATGACAGCAATTAAAATCTACACATAGGCCACACTGTAGGCAGATAGAGTATTTTAAAACCAGACCTGAAGTTAGAGGTAGAAGTACATTGGGGGGTATTTGACTCCTTAACAGTTTTGCTGCCATTTTTAGCTGCAGATCTGGTAGCAACTGGAACTGTTCTGACAAGTCAGTCTTGGCCTGGGGAAGATAACTTGGCTTGAGACAGTGTTGGGACTCAAAAATCCTTGTCTGTGAACTCACTCTCTTCCATTGGAACAGAATCTTTCCTAGTGAAAACTATATTGAAGGAAGACTCTAAATTTACTGGGACAGGAGGCTGACCCTCTGTACATGAAACAGGCATGTGCTGAATGACTTCCTGGGATATATCACTAAGCTTCGAACTTTTCTTTATTTTCACACTAGCTCCAGAGTGTTGCTGTATTATGGAGGACATGGAGCTACGTGTCCACATCCTTAAGGCTATTCTTTGTTCATGACCATGATAGGAAGTGTGTCTCTGAATGTAGTTTTTGGACACTGAAGTCTGAGAAATAATACTTCGACTCTTCTCTAGCAGACTCTTGGAAAGTTCCATCAGTTCCGCAGGAACCCCAAATAAATTCTGAATAGATAGATATCTGCAGTGGCTCTTTCCATTAAAGATGTTTGAGAACAAAGGTTCCTTTCCATAGTGGTAGCCAAGACATTCCCTATCACTAGCATCTTGGAGAGATATTTTCTGGGTAGTTGCTGTCTCCAGGAGTGATTCTTCCAGACATTCTGTTGTCTGCTCAAGACAGACCAGTTAAGGCCTCTGAGTTCCTGATCCTGACTGGAAGGTCCTAGATGATGATCTCCAGCTTTGCAGTGGATGTTGGGATAGGCGCTGGAGTGAATTCTCTAGCTTCTCCACCTGCTTCTTAACAGTCCTCTTAGATATGACACCCACTCCTGGGATCTCAAAATGTGGGATTTCTACACTGTTAGCTATCTTATCAGAGGGTTGATTGTGAAGGGACAAGGGAAGGGTTGACGTTCGTATCACAGTAGGGTCTATAAAGTATTCTTCAGACTGCAAAATATCTGTCCCAAAGTTTTTTATATCCAAGGCCCTTGACACTTCTGGCATCTCCAGATCACAAAGGCTTCCTAATTCAGATGCTTCGACAGAGCTTGAGATGAGCGAGTTTGAAGAGTTCTGTAGAAATCTAGAGAAAGAATTCCCTATTTGTAACTCCTCTCTTGACATAAAATCCTCAGATTCCCTATTCTGATATATCTGTACTAGATTCAAATCCTCACATTCCATGATTTGAGGAGGCCCTGTTTTTAATCCCCATTCCTTTCACAGCCTGAAGCCCTTGTTCATGAGTGAACACTGCCGATTCCTCCAAAGAAAATGCTGGCTGTGAGAGTGATTCTGAAGATTTCTCTTTGGTATTTGGCCTCATAGTTAGTTCTACAGGTTCTACCATTTCTTGAAGATGTGGCCTTGGGAAGAAATCCAAACAATCCATTACTTCAGTAGCTGATCCTAAGGAGACTCCTATTGGTTCTACAATCTGAGGAATGGGTAGTGGTGCTAATTCCTCAGATTTTACAATCTGAAGTGGTGGCCCTGGCATTAACACAGTCTTTACAATTTGAAAGCCTATCAACTACATTCTATCCAAAATCTGGTGTGTTGGCTCTGTGGTTAATTCCTTTGATTTTACACTTTGCAACCATAGCCCTGAGGTAAACTCAAAGGTCTCACATCTTGTAATTTTGGAGTCAGTTCAACATAGTCTACCATTTGAGAGGTATCCCCTGGTGTTAATGCTACAGACTTTACAACCTGAAGTGGTGGCCCAGGTGTCACTTTCACATATTCAACAACTTTTGGGGGGCCTATTGAGGTTATTCCTATTGGTTGAGCAGCTTAAATCTGTGTCTTTGTAGAGCCTGTGACTTGATCTAGTCGCTTTGGACTAATCCTCATAAGCTCTGTAATTTGACCCTGTAGTCCTGGAACTATCTGTGATTATTTCATACTTTGATTCTGTGACTGTGTCAGCCCCATCGGTCCATCCCTTTGCTGCTGTGTCTCAGATGTGAGCTCTACAGATTCTGCATGTCCTGTAGCTTGACCTGTTTGTCTTGGGGACAAATCTAAAGATTTCTCCCTTTGAAGGCACTGCTTAGAGGTTGAGCCCACAGATTCAGGAGCTGGATATCTTAGCCTTGGTGTCATCTCTGAAGATTTTGGGACATGATGTAATGACTCTGTAGTCAGTGCTTCTGATTCTTCCCTTTGCAGTCTTTTCTCGGAGATCACCTCCACAAATTCTAGTGCTTGAGGATAGGGCCTTGGAGCGCTCTCTGTATATCCAGTGGTTTTACTGATTGGCTTTGGGGTCATGCCAAGGAATTCCTTCTCTGTTGGCCTTGCTTTGGGGGTCAACCCCATAGTTTCTGTAGTGTGATGCTTGGGCTCTGGTGTCATCTCTTCAGATCCTGTAACTTCCTGCACTGGCCTTGTATAGGATTCCCCCGAGTCCTTAACTTGAGGCCATGACTGAGAGAATCAACCTCTTAGATACTTCCAGTGGTACAGTTAAATCCACAACTTTATTGCCATGCATTAACAGACCTAGAATTAACTCCTCAGGTTTTGTACTTTGGGGCTGCGGTTCTGGGGTCAGTGGCACAGATTTCACACCTTGAAATTGAGGTTCTGGGGTCAACTTCTTATAGTTCGTAAATTCTGAATACAGTCCTAGATTCAGATGAACAAACTTCATACTTTGGGACTCTGGGTTCAACACTTCTGGATTCATTCCTTGCATCTCTGATCCTGGTACTAACTCTGGATATTCTTGTATTATGTGTTGAGGCATTCACGTGTCCAAGGCTTTTATGCCTTGGAGCATTGTCTCAAGAGCACCTTGGAATGGCACTGAGTTCACCTGCATAGATTCTGAAGTCTGGTTCAGTGGCCCTTGAGTACTTCTTAAAGATGATTGTGTCAACTCCAGAGATTCTTTCCTGTGGTGACAAGGGTCGGAAGTCAACTCTACTTCTGCTCCTTGATATCCTGGCTCGGGGATCATTCCTGAAGATTCCAAAGCTTGATGCCATCGGGTTAATCCTTCAGGTTCTGTGGCTTGATGATTTGGCTTGAGGTTCAGCTCTGCAGATTTTACTCTTGAATGTGTGCCCCTGAGATCGGCTCCTCATATTTCATACTTTCCACCTGTGTTTCAGGAATCACATTTCTACATTCTACCATTTGAGGAAATTTCACATCTTTAAGCAATAGTATTGGGGCTGTCTCCTTAGATCGTTCATCTTGTAACCATGGCTTTGGGGCAAACTTCATGGATTTCTTCTCTTCCTGTTGTCATCTTAGGATCAGCTCCACAGCTTTTGTATCTGAAAACTTCGGTGGTAGGGCCAAATGAACATATTCCAGACCTCGCAACTGTGAATTGTGGGTCAAATATAGTGATTTCCTGTTTTGCAACTGTGGTGCCTGGGCTAACTCAGCAGCTTTTCCACTTTGTTGTTATGTTCCTAGGGTAAAATGAATAGATTTCACACCTTGAAGCTGAGACCCTGGGGCTAACTGCAGAGAAATCCCACTTTCCAGCTGTGAAATAGGAGCCAACTCATTAGATGTTGCAATCTGCAGTTGAAGTTCTGGGGCCAGTTCTCTAGGGCTCACAGTTGGGATCAGCTATCCATATTTCACCATCTGTGGGACTGAACCCGGAATCATGTCTACAGATGTTACATTGTGCAATCCTGGGGGTAACGTCATAGAATCCACAGTCTTAAGTTGTGGCATTGGCTTCACCCCCTAATATTCTGCACCTGGAAGTAGAGATGTGGTGGTCATTACTGCAGATTCTGTGACTTGATGCAGTGGCTTTTGGCTCATTTCCTTAGATGCTGTTCTTTGACCCAGTGATCTTGGTACTGTCCCTAAATGTTCCATTATTTGATGATGTGACTGTTTTGACTCAGTCACATTTCTGATTATGGGGTCAGAAGCCAACCCCATAGTTTCCACCATTTGATGGCTTTGCCTTGGACTCATCTCTGAAGATTCTAAGATCTGATGCCATGGGGCCAAACTTGGAGATTCCATGACTTGATGAGGTAGCCCTGGGATTAATGCTGTAGTCTTTGTGCCTTGAACATATGGTTGTGGAGTCAACTCCACAGAGTCTCGCACTTGAATCCATGACCCAGGAGTCAACTCCAGAGGTTTCCTGACTTGAGCTACTGGCCTTGAGGTCAAATCCTGAGTTTCTGCAACTTGTGATTGTGGTGTTATGATCATTCCCATGGATGACCCCAGTGCTACTGGAGTTACCTTTAAAGAATGTATGAATTGATGTGATGGCATTGGAATCGTCCCTACTGATTCTGTGACTTTAAGTGGTGGCTTTGGAGGTAAACCCACAGATCCTCCAACTCCAGGCGGACCAATAGTAGGAGGAGAGCTAGTAGATGTCCAACCAACTGGTTGAGCTGCTCCTGGGGCAGACTGTGAATCCCCAGATTCTATAACAGGTGGTGGTGCTGGTGCAATTATTCCTACGAAATCCATAGCTTGTAATAGTGCCACTGGAGTAACTTTCGTGTAATCAGTAACTTGATGCAATGGACTGGAGATCATTTCCAGTGATTTTGTATTTTGACATATTGGCCCTGGAGGAATCTTCAATGGTCCTGTGATTTGACTTTGTGGCTTTGAGGTTATATTCACTGATTCAGTAACTTCAGGATGTGGCCCAAAAGTCATTGCCACAGTTTCCACAACTGTGTATTGTGCCTTTGGATGCATCTTTCCTGATGGTATGACTTTATGGTCCAACGATGTGGTTATTTCCCCTGATTTCATGGCTTGAGATGGTGTTCTTGGGGTTATTCCCACTGGTTTTACGATATGTGGATGTGACCCATTAACCATCCCCATAGAATCCATGACTTGAAGCAGTGCTGCAGGAGTTACTGTCACATTATCTGTGACTTGATTCAGGGGTCTGGAGGTCATCTTGGATTCCATAACTTGATGCTGAACACTTGATGTTACCTCCACTGGTTTAGTGACTTGATATGATGGTTTATAGTGCTTACACTCACTTTTTTGTTTTTGTTTTTGTTTCCATTGGTTTCCCAACTTTGGTGACTGTGGGAACAAACACACAGATTCTATCACTTCTGAATGTGATTCTGGGATCATCCCCATTGAAGCCATGACTTGAAGTAATGCTAAAGGAGTTACCTTTATGCTCTCTGTAACTTGACATGGTAGCTTTGGGATCAATTCAACGTGAGTCATGTGGGACTTATGCTGCTGAATCCTTTTTTCCAGAAGACCTATGACCTTCTGTTCTATATTAAGTTCTAGAACGTGTTTTGGCTCCTTTTGCAGTCCAGTGGTGTTCTCTGGAATTACGTCAGCTCCTAAACTTTTGGGAAGCGGAGTGCCCAATGATGTAACTAAGGGTCTGGATTCAAGGATTTGCGGGCCATCCCCAACTTGTGACTGCTTACCTGGGATAAGTGACTGTGAAATTTCTGTTTCTGTTCGATTTAATCCAGATTCCACTCCAATATTCACATGGAGCTGAAATGATGGACAGTTTGGGAATTTATTGTAGAGACTTTGTTCAGTGCTTTGATGAATGGGCATAGATACCTGGATTTGAGGTTTCTGTGGTTTGGGAAATCCTCCTTGTGCCTCAGTTAAATAATTCAGCATTGCCCATGACTCCCTCACCGGCAGAGGCACTGTTTGCTCCCTCAAAGTATAAACCTTCCAAGCCATATGTCCCTCTAACTCCCACCGAGCCAAAGGAGAGAGCAGGATTGGAGCCCACCCTGAGAATCGTGGTCTTCCCTTGGTGAAAATAAAATCTGGTCCATGATCCAATGTCAAATGACTCTTGCTCTCTCCCCCACTCTTTGTTTTTTCTTGTTGGCAGAGATCTGGGGATTCAAACACAGAATTGATAAAAGAGTTTTGGGATCTTAAGGGTGAAAGAGCTGACAAATTCTGTAAAAGTTTTGATTTCCCAAACTCTGAGAGCTGAAAAGGAGGCAGGGCTGTGCCTGGTTCCTGAACATGGAAGACTGGTTTTTGGGTAAAATAGGTAAACTATGGCTCCGGATTTGCCGGGGTGTTCCTTTAGAAAAGATGGGAAGGTGGGACAGGCTGGAGTTGTTGCATCATGATCCGGAGGAGCTGCTGTCCTTAGGAGAATGTTTCGCCTTCTTACAGCCACAATGGGGTAGAACAGGCTCCTGAGCCACAAGCACAGAGGAGGTGGAGGAAGAAATCATATCCTGTGATTCAGGCAAACAGAATTCTCTAAGAGTTGATCTAGGAAATAAAGAAAAGTTTCCATTTGCTTTGGGGCAGGAAAAAGTAGGAAAAGGGAAAGGTAATGGCTGTTTCAAATGTGAAATATTTTGTCCTGAGGGAGAACAATAACAACAAAAGAGGTTGTCTTCCCCAATCTCAATTACTTATGTAAAGAATTCCTCTACGAGGAGGAGAGGAAGGTATGGGTCTCCACTCCAATCAGAAATGATCCATGGACTAAACCTTTGGACCCAGAATTTGTCCCCACTGCCCAAACTAAGTAAATAAGCAACCAACTAACAATCTCTCTTTTCCCTCTCTTTTTCCCTCCCTCTTTCCCTCTTTCCCACCTCCCTTCTTGGGTCTCTTCCTCCCTCCCTCTTAAAAGTTCTTCCACCTTTGGGGCATCTGGCTAGCTCGGTTGGTAAAGCATGCAACTCTTGATCTCGAGAATTCAATTCAAGTAGAGTTTACTTAAGACAAAAACAAAAACTTCCACCACCCAACCTCCTCCCAGAAACGACCTTCCCTGACCTTGCACATTCCAGATGTTGGAAGATCTGTTGAAGACTTCTCTCCATTGACCAGAGTACATACTCCTGGGCCCATCCCATAGGGAGACCTGAAAAGCTGGACACAAGAGTAGGTCAATGTCACTGAAGTGATATTAAAGTACTAGTAAGGAAACCAATAAGAATAGTGACTTAACTTAGAAAAGGAACAGCTATCATTGTGAGGGAAGTAAAACAGTACTAGGTACCTTTCTCTTAATTACTACAGAGTTTATCAGTAGAGTAAGCTGAAGAGAGGAGGAATAGATAGTGAAGGTCAACTCTACTCACTGTGTCCCATTAGCTTCGGAGCAGCTCATCCTAAGATTTTCTTCCCACTGGAAAGCTGGGAGCAGAGATAAAGAAGCTTTTAGCACCCTAATTGTTGATACCACCTCTACCTTGTTCCACCCCCTTGTTTTACAGATAAGAAAACAAAGGTGAAATCATGCCTAGGATCATTAAGTTAATTAGTGGTAGAGCTCAGACTTAACCCAGGGCTCAAGTTTTTATATTTTGAACTCTACTATGCTGCCTTCGCCATGGAGTAGATGAAGCTGTTGGAAAGAGCAGGAACAATCATGCGAGTAGGGAGATGGAGTAGGGGAACTAAACATAACAGATATTTTTCCCCCCCAAAGGAGTCTATCCAGTGCCTATGACAGGGGAAAAAGTTATCGGAACTTCCTGCACCAAACATTAATCTCACCGAATTTCTTTCCTGATACTTTGAGTTCTACACAAAAGGAAAATTAGGCAAGAAAGCATGGGGGAAAGGAAGCATAGGAAGAATTATCAATCCGTTTACAGCTCTCTGGAAGCTGCTGAAAAGAATCTAGCGTCTTTGGAGATGCTAGAAAGAATAAGCACATTTCTTTCATTTACATAATCTTTTTCAAATTCCCTCCCTCAACCTCTTATTAAAGTCTGGAGTCTTAAAGCAGACCCACAGTTGGTTTGTCATTAGCCTTGAGCTGAAAAATAAAGGATAGGATCTTTCTGACCTGTGAGTTTCTGGATATCTTTCAGTTTATGATGCTTTGAAGCCTAGAGAGGCACAAAGAGAAAAAAATAAAATCAGAAAATGTTCTGGGTTAGAGAATCAAGAGCACATTTCCTCTTACAGACACAAATATTGATCCAGTTGGTGTCCATAACCACAGCACAACTGGCATCCCATTCATGTATTCATAGATCATTTAATGAGTGCTTAGTAAGTTCTAGGCATTAGCTTGGGTGCTAGGACTACAAAGATAAATATGACCCCTGTATTCTGGGAATTCACATTAATGGGGAAAACAGATGTCTAAACAGCTAAGTTATAATACAGTGTGGCAAATATAGAACACATAAATCCTATGTAAATAAATATAGAACAGAAACATCTAAATATATTAATAAATAAAAATTTATCGATATATTAATAAATAAATATATAACAGAAATATAAGTGTTAGAGAATAAAAGGACAGGGATTCACTGCCTAGGAGAGATGGGAAAAGTTACTCAAGAAGTGGCCATTTGTACTGGAGTCTGAAGAATCAGCAGAAAGTTTTTAGGTGAAAAAAGAGCATTCCAAGTCAAAAGCAACATCCTCAAGAAGATTATAATGTCATGAGTGTCAGGTGCACATTTGCTAAGACAAAAGCTGAAAATAGAAGTGGAAGCCAGATTTTGCCAAATGATGGAATTTTTATTTTATCCTTTAGGTCAGAATTTCCTGATCAGTAACATAAACTCCTGAGTTTTTTGCAAGCATGTTCCAAGTCACTTTAAAGGTAGAATTATATTTGTTACCATTTCAAATAAAACAATTTTTATTTCTCCCTTTTGAATCATGACATCATTCTCAGAGAGTGTATTATAAAAGCCTACATAATATTCATTGTATTGCCAGATGTTTTAGCTAAACAATGTTGAATAAAAGTGTTAAAAGCAAAAATTCTCCCAAGAATGGTGGTTCAACATAAGAAAGTCAATCAATGTGATACACCACATCAATAACAACAACGGGGAAAAACTGGACAATTATCTCAACTGACGGAGAAAAAGGATTGCCAAAATCCAACCCCTATTCATGATTTAATTAAAAAAATAAAAACACTTAACAAACTAGGGATAGAAGGGAATTTCCTCAATTTAGTAAGGGGTATTAATGAAAAACCGATAGTTTTTCATCGATAGTTTCTCAATAGTGAAAGCCTGAGAGCTTTTCTTTTAGGGTAGTGAACAGACAAGGATGCTCAATTTCACTACTTTTCTTTAACATTGTGCTAGAAACTCCAACCAGAGCAATTAGGTAAGAAAAGTAAAAGCCATCCTTTCCTTTGGAAAGGAAAAGTTAAACAATATCTCTATTCACAGACGACATAATCTTATTTACAGAAAATCGCAAAGAATACACACGCGCGTGCGCGCACACACACACACACAAACCCAATTAGAACTAATAAATGAATTTAGCAAAGTTACAGAATGCAGTATCAACACACAAAAATCAGTTGTATTTTTTCTTTTAGTTGGCTCCATACTGGGCCCAATGGAGAGCTTGACCTCATGACCTAAGATCAAGATAAAGATCAATATCAAGACCTAAGCTGAGATCAAGAGTTGGATGCTTAGGGGTACCTAGGTGGTTCAGTCGTCAAGCGTCTGACTTCTGCTCAGGTCATGATCCCAGGGTCCTGGGATCAAGCCCCACATCTGGCTCCCTGCTCATGTGGAAGCCTGCCTCTCCCTCTCCCACTCCCTCTGCTTGTGTTCCCTCTCTCTCTCTGTCAAATAAATAAATATTTTTAAAATAAATAATATAATTTTTTAAAAAATGATTGAAAATAGAAACCCTGCCTAAGTTTCCAGCCTGCCTCAAGAAAGTTGGGATTTATCAGCATCCACAAATATATTGATATCAGCCAATTTTTCAATCCCCCCTCCACTGTGTGTGTTTGTGTGTGTGTGTCTATATGTGTGTGTGTCTATGTGGTCTTATAATAAAGAACACATCTGGTGTTTGTCCCAGACTCCTGACACAGAGATTCAAAAACTCTGTGGGAATTTCCTGAGTGATAGGAATGCCTTGGTTATGCTAATGAGGTAGAAAAGAAAAGTTACTTCTCCCTTTACTTTAGGAGGCTGAATTAACCTTGATTCTACAATCTGATCACGACATTACTAGAAAGGAAAACTCACAGGCCAGGCTCTTTCATGGAAACAGATGCAAAATTCCTAAACTTAATATCGGCAAATTTGATCCAACAATATATAAAAAGGATCATGAACAGTGTCACAAACATATTTGTTTCAGGAATCACAGTTGGTTTAATACTTTAAAAATTCATTGTAATTCAGCACTTTAATAGAATAAACAAGAAAAATCGTATGAACAGCTAAGTAGAGGCAGAAAAAGTGCTTGATAAAATTCAACACCCATTCATGCTAAAATTCTTAGCAACCAGAAGTAAAAGGGAGCTTTCTTCATCTGCTAAATAGCATTTACAAAAACCACACAGCAAACATTACTCATAAATGGTGAATTAAAGAAAACCTTCGTCTACATAAAGATAAAAATCCCCACTATCTACTGAACACAGTACTGGGAATCCTACTCCATGCAATAAAGCAAGGAAAAGAAATAGAAGTCATAGGATTAGAAAGGAAGAAATAAAGTTATCATATGCAGACAATGGGACTGTGTAGGGAATCACAATATGCTTTTGGAAAAGCATCTACCAATCCATTTTCAGGATTGATAAGCAAATTTATCGAGATTTTTAGATAAAAGGTCAATATAGAAACCCCCCCCCCTTTTTTTTGGATAAGTCCATTTTATTTTGAGGTTTTTTTTTTTTTTTTTTTTTTTTAAAGATTTTATTTATGGGCGCCTGGGTGGCTCAGTGGGTTAAGCCTCTCTGCCTTTGGCTCAAGTCATGATCTCAGGATCCTGGAATCGAGGCCCGCATTGGGCTCTCTGCTCTATGGGGAGCCTGCTTCTCCTCTTTCTCTCCCTCTGCCTGCCTCTCTGCCTACTTGTGATCTCTGTCTGTCAAATAAATGAATTTTAAAAAATCTTTAAAGATTTTATTTATTTATTTGAGATAGAGACAGTGAGAGAGAGCAAGAGAGGGGGAAGATCAGAGGGAGAAGCAGACTCCCTGTGGAGCTGGGAGCCTGATGCGGGACTCGATCCGTGAACTCCAGGATCATGACCTGAGCCAAACGCAGTTGCTTAACCAACTGAGCCACGCAGGCACCCTATTTTGAAGGACTGACATAATTTAGAAAATGACTTTTTTAAAAAGATTTTATTTTTAAATAATCTCTACACCCAGTGTGGGGCTCAAACTTACAATCCCAAGATCAAGAGTCACATGCTCTACCGGCTGAGCCAGGCAGGTGCCCTTAGAAAATGGCATTTAAAAGACCAGATGGAGGGAGCACTTACTAAATGCCAGGCAGGATACTAGGCGTAGGGAATACAAAGATGAATATAGTCCTTGTAGGAAAACAGTGATAATATTTATAATGAACTCTTGTATTTGAGGTCCGATCAGGGAAAAAACCAGACTCAGTCCCTTCTCTCTTTCTGCTTTACTTTTCACATCCAAACTTTTGTCACAATAGCCCCCTGAGGGCAAAGATTTTTGTCCCTTCCATTTACCGCTGTATCCATAGAGCCTAAAGGAGTGCCTTGTACAGGGTGGTGGTTGCGGCTGGTCAACATCCGAGGACCGAATCCGCGCCTCTCCTACCATCCGGCTTGAATTCCCTTTCCCTCCTTCCCACTACCTCCTTAACAGTCTCCAACTGGCTTAGCTACCCAGACAACTGCCACAGACACGTACTGGCGTGATTTTAAAGTTTCACTTTCAAACCGTGGTCCTGGGTCAGTAAGGTAACAGTATATAAAATCGATACACAGAAATTCATTGCATTTCTATACACTAATAATGAAGCCATAGAAAGAGAAATTAAGAAAACAATTCCATTTACAACTTCGTCAAAAATAATAAAAGACCTAGAAATAAACTTAACCTAAGAGTAAACAAGGAGGTAGAAGACCTGTACTCAGAAAACTAGAAAAGACTGATGAAAAAAACTGAAGATGGCACAAATGGAAAGAGAGTCCTTGCTCCTGGCTTGGAACAACAAATACTGTTAAAATACCCATGTTACCCAAAGCAATCTACAGATTAATGTGATCCCCTCCAAAAAAATCATCGGCATTTTTCACAGAAGTAGAACAATCATAATATTTGTACAGAACCACAAAAGACCCCAAACTGCTGAAACAATCTTGGGGGAGGAAAACAACACATCTGGAGGTGTCACAATCCCAGATTTCAAGGTATACTACTACAAAGCTATAACAATCAAAATAGTATGGTACTGGCACAAAAACAGACACACAGATCAATGGAACAGAATAGAAAGCTCAGAAATAAACCCACGATGATATGGTCAATTGATCTTTGACAAAGGAGGAAAGAATATGTGATGGGAAAAAGTCTCTTCAACAAATGGTGTTGAGAAAACTGAATAGCTACATGCAAAAGGAGGAGATTGGACCATTTTCTTACAACATACACAAAAATAAACTCAAAATGGGTAAAGGACCTCTATGTGAGACCTGAAACCATAAAAATCCTGGAAGAGAGCGCAGGGAGTAAGATCTCTGACGTTGGCCACAGCAACATTTTTCTAGATATGTCTCCTGAGGTAAGGGAAAGCAAAGCAGAAATAAACTGTTAGGACTACACCAAAACAAAAAGCTTCTGCACAGCACAGGAAGCAACCAACAAAACTAAATAGCAACTTACTGAATGGGAGAAGATATTTGCAAATGACATATCCGATAAAGAGTTAGTATCCAAAATATAGAGAGAAATTACACAATTCAACACCCCCAAAACCAAATAATCCAATTAGAAATGGGCAGAAGAGAGGTGCCTGGGTGGCTCAGTCAGCTAAGTGTCCAACTCTTTATTTCAGCTCAGGTCGTGATCTCAGAGTCATGAGATCAAACCCCACATTGGGTTCCACACTCAGGGCTGAGTCTACTTGAGATTCTCTCCTTCTCCTTCTGCCCCTCCCCCACACCCGTGTTCTCTCTCTCTCTAAAATAAAGATTTAAAAAATTTTAAAATATAATTATATTATCCAGTAATTGTATTATTAGGTATTTACCCAGAAACTTTGAAAACACTAATTCAAAAGGATATATGTACCACTATGTATATAGCAGCATTATTTTTTTAAAAGATTTTATTTATTCATTTGAGAGAGAGCATGCATGAGTGAGGCAGAGGGACAGAGGGAGAGAGAGAATCAGGCTCCCCCTGAGCAGGGAGCCTGCCGTGTGGCTTGATCCAGGACCCCGGATTCATAACCTGAGCTGAAGGCGGACACTTAACCAACTAAGCCACCCAGGTGTCCCCAGAGTAGCATTATTTACAATAGCCAAATTATGGAAGCACTCCATTGATAGATGAATAAATAAAGGATATGTGGTATATATATATATATATATATATATATATATATATATATGTATATATATATACACATGTATAAATGTACATGTATACATACATACATACACACATACACACACAATGGAATATTATTCAGTCATAAAAATGAACGAAATCTTGAAAAAAATGAATAAAACCTTGTCATTTGCAATAGCGTGCATGGATCTAGAGAGTATAACGCAAGGTGAAATAAGCTGGTCAGAGGAAGACAAATTCCTCGTGATTTCACTCACATGTGGAATTTAAGAAACAAAACAAATGAACAAAGGAAAAATAGAGAAACCAAAAGACAGACTCTTAACTACAGAGAACAAACATGGTTACGAGAGGTTGGGGTGGGGGATGGGTGCACGGGATTAAGAGTACACTTATCTGGATAAGCACTGAGTGATGTATGGAATTGTTGACTTACTATACTGTACACCTGCAACTAATATAACACTGTATGTTAACTATACTGCAATTAACATTTTAAAATAATAAAATAAGATAAAAATTTCCTTTCTTAAAAAAACAATGTGACGGGGCACCTGTGTGGCTCAGTGGGTTAAGCCTCTGCTTTCAGCTCAGGTCATGACCCCAAGGTCTGGGATGGAGCCCCGTATCAGGCTCTCTGCTCAGCAGGGAGCATGCTTCCTCCTCTATCTCTCCCTGCCTCTTTGCCTGCTTGTGATCTCTGTCAAATAAATAAATAAAATTAAAAAAAAAAAAAAAGAACTTGGACATCTTTTTTTTTTAAGATGTACTTATTAAAAAAAAAAAAGATTTACTTATTTATTTGAGAGAGAGAGCGTGGAGCAGGGGGACAGGAGGGAGAAAGGAGGAAGGGACAGAGCCAGACTCCCTGCTGAGCGCAAGGCAGGTCACCAGGCTTGATCTCACAATCCTGAGATTATGACCTGAGCCTAAATCAAGAGTCACAGACCAACTGAGCCACCCAGGAGCCCCCTGACATCTTCCCATTGCATATAGAATGAATGAATATACATTCCAACCACATAGGTGTCCTCTCTTCAAACATATCCAGCACTATTCAATTTCCCCTGCTTTCCCCCAATCCATTCCTTCCAACTGGAAAGTTGTCCCTACTGTCTTCCATCCACCCTATCCATGTCCAAAGCCCTTCCCTTCTTCTGAAGCACAATTCAATCCTGAGCTCCCCCAGAGGCATTTTCTAGATCCCCCTGCTTCAAAAGACTGCCTCCAACCTCTTCAGCAATATTTATACATCTACTAACTCTTATCATTTTCTCTTTCATTATGTATATATCCATCTGTCTCCCCAGGTTCGCCTAGAGTTCCTAGAGGGTGGGGTTGGGGTTTTATTTCTCCTCAATGTCTAGTGCGCCACCATACATAATAGGAGCTCAAGGTTTGCTGAAATAAACCGAAAGGAACAGGACTGAGCATGATTGACACTTCTAGGAAGACATCCGTAGGCACTGTCTCAACTCCCCTCTTCCCCCACCCAGTTCCTCCCCTGGCCCAAGAGGTAGGCGTTTCCAGTGCTTCAGAGGCAGGGACGGGGAGCAGTGGATTTCCAGGGAAGGTTGCATCACATACCTCTGAGGCTCTCTTGGCTGCCACCTGTTCCCTGCTCTGTCTCCCAGAGAAGAGCAGCCAAAGCCCCCAAACGAGGAAACCACATAGTAGTAGAAGGCTGACACATGATGGAGGAGGTATAGCCAGCCCCCAGATGGGTGCCATTTCTCAACACCCTGCCCCTCTCAGCCAAACACTATTATCCCTCAAGGTTGTGACTCCATATGACATCACAATGGTCATTGCAAGGTCAACCTGACAGGGCCCAGCCAATGTGCGAGCTGCTTGGGTCTCTTCTCTGAGATGTGTCCATCAGAGGCCCCTTCCTGCAGCTGCCCATGGGCTCTGCCTTGGCAGCCAATGCTCAGGGAAGACCTCCTTTAGCATTCTACTAGGATTGGGTTGGCCAAGTTGGCATAGAGAGTATGGAGGCAAGATTTCAAAGGAGCAGCCCCTCCAAAGGGCTTATCTTGTCCTATAAGCGTCTTCTCTGGAACCATTCACTCCCTAGAAGTCCAGGTCTGCAGTCATATGTTCCCAATCACGAATTAGAATACTGAGGCAAGTACATTTAGGAAAGCTAGGCTGTTTTAAGTACAGATACTCTCAGGAAATGTGATTATATATGGTTTCCTAACTCCAAAGTTTGACACATTTCTTAGTTGCTATATCATTGAAACAGAGATGAGATGTCACTTAGGGAAATTAAATGTTCTTAGAGGATCACTCAACTCCAAAATCCATAGTCTCATTTTCTAGAAGATTTATTATGTCATTACACCCAGAGTTAACTGGATTCTTTATGGTTAATTCGCTGTAACAAAATTTCCAAAGAATCAACTTATGCTATACTAAAGATGAATAAAACTGGCCAGGGTATATTTTTTTCTTGTAGGAATGTTAATTTGGAAGATCAATTCAATTAAATAACTATTGAATAGCAGGCACTGTTTTTGAAAAAGACAATGATGGTATCTCACCTTACAGAATTTTCAACCCACTGGGGCAGCCAAAGTAATATTCTCAGTAAGCCCATCATCAAGGAAGTGGTTAAAAAACACATGATATGTCCATATGATGACAGACTTTGCAGTCACTATAAAGATTATAAAGAATGATACTTGTAAAGATACAAACGTAGTGATCCGAAAGGGCACGTGCACCCGAATGTTTATAGCAGCAATGTCCACAATAGCCAAACTATGGAAAGAACCTAAATATCCACCAACAGATGAATGGATCAAGAAGATGTGGTATATATACACAATGGAATACTATGCAGCCATCAAAAGAAATTAAATCTTGCCACTTGCAATGATGTAGATGGAACTAGAGGGTATCGTGCTTAACGAAATAAGTCAAGCAAAGAAAGACAACTATCATAGGATCTCCCTGATATGAGGAAGTGGAGATGCTACAGGGGGGGTTTTAAGGGGGTAGGAGAAGACTAAATGAAACAAGATGGGATTGGGAGGGAGACAATCCATAAGTGACTCTTAATCTCACAAAACAAACTGAGGGTTGCTGGGGGGAGGGGGGTTGGGAGAAGGGGGGTGGGGTTATGGACATTGGGGAGGATATGCGCTATGGTGAGTGCTGTGAAGTGTGTAAACCTGGCGATTCACAGACCTGTACCCCTGGGGTTAAAAATATATGTTTATAAAAAAAATTAAAAAAAAATGATACTTGATAGGCTGAGCACTCCTTCCGTGGCAGGTTACTAGTATATGCCAGCCTGGAGTTCTAAGGTTAGGGGTGGAGGTACAGTTTTGGTTCAAAGAACACGTGTGTACAGTTTGACAAACACGTTTTAAAAAGGATTTTATTTATTTATTTGAGAGAGAGTGAGAGAGACAGGAGTCTCTAAGCAGGGGAAGGGGCAAAGGGAGAGAGAGAAGCAGGCTTCCCACTGAGCAGAGAGCCAGACACAGGGCTTAATCCCAGGACCCCTGGATGGTGACCTGAGCCAAAGTCAGACGCTTAAGCAACTGAGCCACCCAGGCGCCCCACTTTTTTCTCTGTGTGTTTATGTATTCATTGGGGATATCTGGGTGGCTCAGTGGATGAAGCCTCTGCCTTCAGCTCAGGTCATGATCCCAGGGTCCTGGGATCAAGCCCCGCATCGGGCTCCCTGCTCAGTGGGGAGCCTACTTCCCTCCCTGTCTCCCTGCCTCTCTGCCTACTTGCGATTTCTGTCAAATAAATAGAATCTTTTAAAAAATGTATTCTTCGTATCTTGAATATTCACTCACCATTATGTTTGAGTTATCCACGCTACTCTGTACCTCGGGGATTCATTTTTATTACTTCATTGCATGGTATAACCATTGCATAACTCACTTTTTTCTTTTTCAATTTAATCTCAATTAGCCAACATATAGTACATCATTAGTTTCAGATGTAGTGTTCATCAGTCATTGCATAACTCATTTATCTATTACGATATTGATGGACATTTATTTTCCATGTTTGGCTGTTATAAACAATGCAGTTAAAAACATCCATGTCCTTGTATCTTCATGGATATATATTCTTGTTTCTCTATGGCCATGGCTCTTAAGCTTTAACATACATCAGAATCACCTGGACAGTTTGTAAAAACACAGACTGCTGAGCCCAACCCCTAGAGTTGCTGATGGATTGAGTTTGCAGTAAAGCTCAGGAATTTGGCATTTCTAAGATGTTTCTAGCTGTTGCTGGTACTGTTGGACCAAGGACCACACTTTAAGGACGCCTGCTCTATAGTATCAACCAAGGAGTGGAATGGTTGGGTTCTAGAGTATGTGTAACTTAAGCTTTAGGAGACAGTGCTAAACTGCTTTCTCCGGAGTGGCCGTGTCAATAGCTCCCCCAGTGGTGAATGGCAGTTCTTCCTGCTCCATTTTCCTGCCAACGTGTGGTTTCGGCAGGCTGTTTCCCTTTAGCCAATCTGGTGTATGTGGTAACAGTATTCCATTGCTTAACTTAAATCTCTCCGGTTACTAATAATTATTAACTTGTGAACACATTTTCATGAGTTAATTGGGCATTTTTCTCATTGGGCATTAACTCATTTCATGAGTTAATTGCTGCATTCCAGCTGCTAATATTTTGTTTAGGATTTTTGTTCCCTGCTTTCATGAATGAGGCCATCCTGTGATTGTTCTCTCTTGTTCTGTCTTTGTCAGGCTTTTGGTATCAAGGTCAGGCTAGACTCCTGAGTTGGAAAATATTTCCTCTTTTTTTAAATGCCTGATTAAGTTTGCATAAGATTGAAACTATTTGAGGGGTGCCTAGGTGACTCAGGGGGTTAGGTCTTTAAAAAATAAAAGATTGAAACTATTTGATTCTTCAACATTTGGTACAATTTATCAACAAAGCTTGGAGTTTTGAGTGAAGATTTTTTTTTTTTAAGATTTTATGTATTTACTTGACAGAGATCGCAAGTAGGCAGAGAAGCAGACAGAGAAAGAGAGGGAGAAGCAGGCTCCCTGCTGAGCAGAGAGCCCGATGCGGGGCTCGATATCAGGACCCCGGGACCATGACCCCAGCTGAAGGCAGAGGCCTTAACCCACTGAACCACCCAGGCACCCCTGAGTGAAGATTTTTGACCAAAGATTTCATTTATTTGAAGTCCCATAGTGCTATCGAGAATTTATACATATTTTAAAATATTTTGTTATTTATTTTTAAATCAGAGAGAGAGTGATCACAAGCAGGGGAGCTGCAGTCAGAGGGAGAAGCAGGCTCCCCACTGAGCAAGGAGACCCATGTGGGACTCGATCCCAGGACCCTGAGATCATGACCTGAGCGGAAGACAGCAGCTTAACCAGCTCAACCACCCAGGCATCCCAAGAGTTTTTGGGAAGATTCAAATTATTTTGAATCTTCTTTGGTGAGTTATATTTCCTAGTAATTTTTTCTGTTTAATCTACATTTTCAAATATATTAACATAAAATTATTCAAATGCAGTACTGTCTTCTTGTTTTTATGAGATTGGTTATTTGAGTCTTCTTTTTTCTCTTATCTTTGATCTTGTTAGAGATTTGTTGATTTTATTTTATTTTTTTAAGGATTGTATTTATTTGAGAGAAAGAGTGAGTATGGGGGGGGAGGGGCTTAGGGAGAGAAAGAAGCAGACTCCCTGCTGAGCAGAGACCCCCCCCCCCCCGCCCGCCCACTGTGGGGCTCCACCCCTGGACCCCAGGATCAGGACCTGAGCCTGAGGCATGTGTTTAATCAACGGAACCACCCAGGCGCCCCATGTTTTGTCGATTTTAATTAATAATTTCAAAAAGCCAACTTTCTGTATGTTTGCTTTCAATTTCAACCATTTCTCCCTTCGTCTTTCTTATTTCCTCACTTCTCCTTTCTCTTTTGCCCCCATTTTATTGAGATATAATCGACAATTCTACTTTCTTTGGATTTATTTTGCTGGGTTTTTTTCCCCTAACTTCTTAATGTCGAGAATGTCGAGATCACTCACTTTTAATCCCTTTTCCCTAATATAGGCATTTGAGAGTATATATTTTCTCCTAAATACTACTTTAGTTTCGTTCTGTAAGTTAGAACACACAGAATTTTTATATTCTGTTCCAACTATTTTCTAATTTCTATGGTGATTTCTTTGATCCATGCATTATTCAGTAATTCATTTTAAGTTTCTAGACATATGGGGATTTTTCAGTTATCTAACAAAGTTGGACTGTGGCCAGAATATATACTTTAATTTCACTCCTTTAAATTGTTCTAAGACTTTATTCCCCATTTATGGTCAGTTAAAAAAAAATTCTCTGTGTGCTTAAGAATTCTGCAGGTATCAGGGGGCAGCTGGTGGATCAGTCAGTTAAGCGCTGGACTCCAGTTTTGGCTCAGGTCAGGATCTCAGGGTCCTGGGTGGGGAGTCTGCTTGGGAGTCTCTCCCTTTGCTTCTGCCCCTCCCCCTGCACATGCGTGTGTGTGCGTGCACGCTCTCTCTCTCTCTCCGCTCTCAAAGAAATAAACCTTTAAAAAAAAAAAAGTCTCTTCAGAGTTTCCTCTTCTGCCTGGGGTTGGGGGGATGTCTCTATGACCATTTGGTCAATTCTGTTCATCTCCATGTTCAAATCTATACTATTCCTAAACTTTTGTCTGCTTTTTGTCCACCAATTACTAAGACAAGTATGTAAAATTTCTCATCATGATTGTGGATTTGCTTATTTCTCCTTTGAATAGCAAGAATATTTGCTTTATGTATTTGTAAGTTTTATTTATTCCTGGTGAATTAAGTCTGGTACCACTATGAAGACCCTCTTTATCTCTAACACTACTTTTGGCCTTTAGTTCTTTTGTCTGATACTAGTATTGCTATAGCGATTTTCTTTTGATTGGTACTTGTATAGTGTATCTTTTCCCATTCTTTCAACCTTTCTATACCTTTTTAATACTGGATAAATAAAAAAATCTAAATATATGCTATTGGCAAGTGACACGTCTAAAACAGATTTTATTGGAGCACTGACAAGAGTAGGCAATGAGCTGGACAGGGGCTGGAGGCAGGGATGGTGGTAAGTAGGTTACACATTAGAAGCCTGGGGGCACGACACCCTGACTTTGTGGCTTTCAAGTCCCCTGGGCTGACCCACCAAGAGCCACAGGTGCAGAACAAGCCACTCTCCTCTTCCAGCTCTGCCCCAGAGTAACCCCTAGACTCATTACAATATATTTGTGAAGGGGTTTTAGCCCCTCACTCCCCATGGGGGAAACCTGCCCTGATGGTTCAGGGACAAACTTTGTAGGATCAAAAACTAACCTCCCGGGGCGCCTGGGTGGCTCAGTGGGTTAAAGCCTCTGCCTTCAGCTCAGGTCATGATCCCAGGGTCCTGGGATGAAGCCCCACATCTCTCTGCTCAGCAGGGAGCCTGCTTCCCCCTCCCCCTGCCTGCTTCTCTGCCTACTTGTGCTCTCTCTCTCTGTCAAATAAATAAATAAAAATCTTAAAAAACAAACAAAAACCTAACCTCTCTCAAACCTGTGGGAGGACTCTCTCAAAGGACTGGACGCAGCCTCCATTAGAGGCTGACCAATGTATGACGCAAGACCCCCTCCACCCCCCACCCAACACACACACACACACACACACACACACACACACACACACACACACACTCCTGCAGCCCCAGGGCAGTTGCCTTCTCTGAGCCTTCCCCCTTCTCCCGCCTTGAGAGTGTACCGTCCTCAATAAACTGCTTTGTGCTTGCTGCTTTCTTCTCTCCTTATTTAAACTCAAGTTGGTTAACATACACTGTATTATTAGTTTCAGCGTGGAGCTTAGTGATTCATCAGTCCCATATAACTCCCGGCGCTCATTACATCACTGTCCTCCTTCATGCCCATCCCCCCGCCCCCCCCCCCAGCTGTCTTTGTGAGAGCGCGGCTCCGCGCGGAAATCTTTCGTGGGGAATCCAAGAGCCAAGACCTCCACTCACACAGCCAGACTGTCCCACCCCAAACGGCACGCCCTCCCTTTCCAGTTCCCTTACGCATCCCATTCTATTTAACGCAGTTACTAAAACATTGGGATCAAAATTACCCTTTTACGAGGCACTTTCTATTTCATCCTGTTTTGTATTTCTTTTTCTCTCATTTCTTGCCTTTTCGTTGGATAACAAAGTATTTTTAATTAATTACTCCATTTGTTCCTTTACTATGTGGAAGTTTGATTCTGTTTTTGTTCTTTCGGTACAAGGGTTGACAAACTGTTCTGTGGGTCAAGGCTAGCCTGATGCCTGTTTTATAAATAAAGATTGGCTGGAGCCCAGCCACACTCATTTTACTTCCGGTCTCTGCTCTGCTACAACAGCAAGCAGTTACAGTGCCAACCATAGGGGGTGTGCAATGACTAAGATCTTTACTATCTGGCCAACCCCATTTTTAAAAAGATTTTATTTATTTATTTGACAGAGATCACAAGTAGGCAGAGAGGCAGGCAGAGAGAGAGAGAGGGAAGCAGGCTCCCCGCTGAGCAGAGAGCCCCAGGCAGGGCTCGATCCCAGGACCCTGGGATCATGACCTGCCCTCTGAGCCACCCAGGCACCCCTCAGCGCAGTACCTGTAAGCGCCGCTCCCAGTGACCGCCGGGCAGACGGAGGAGGGCTGAGAAAGGGCGATGAGATCGTGCCCTGCGGTGGAGAAGCTCCGGCCGATCCTGCTGATAAGCAGATGGAGGCTCTGGTCCCTGAGAAGAGCGCGGGGCTCACTCCACTTGCGTGGCCGCCGGACACAAAAGGAAACTTGGGTTCTTCCTGGTCAGACAGTGACCTTTTCTTAAGAGACCAGCAGAGTCTGGTGCCCAATCTCTTCTGGAGGGATTCCTGGATAAAAGTTTAAAAAGAATACAAGCAGTGATCAGCAATGTCCCTGAAATACCGACGGGTCTGAAAAGGAGTCTGACTGGTCGGATGCTGGACCAGGTTTCCCACAGGGAGGAAATGCGGCCCCCGTCAGGGACCCCGCAGCTTTATTTATTTATTTGTTTATCTATTTGATAGATCACAAGTAGGCAGAGAGGTAGGTGGGGGCGTGGGGGGGAAGCAGGCTCCCCGCTGAGCGGGAGCCCGATGCGGGACTCGATCCCAGGACCCCGAGATCATGACCTGAGCTGAAGGCAGAGGCTTAACCCACTGAGCCACCCAGGCGCTCCGACCCCACGGTTCTTTAGGCATCCATCACCTCGAATTCCGTGCTTAGGGTCTGTCTTCCACCCAGACTTGGGGCACCGTGCGCGGAGGGCTAGTCAATCTGTTCATCACTGTGTCCATAGAAATACAACACGTTGAGCCTTTTCTGCCTCAAATCATTTTTTTTTTTTTTAACTGACAAGAAAGTATTTAAAAATTAAACCAGTATAAGAGAGAAAATTAAAATAAGCCAAAGGATTAAAATATCTTAATTAACCAATAAATAAATAAATAAAAGGAAGAAAGGAAAGATGAAAGGAAGGGAGGAATCACAAAACCACCTGGTCTTTCTTAAAAAAAAAAAAAGAAATTTATTTTAGAGAGAGAGAACGAGTGAGAGCGTGAGAGGGGAAAGGGAGAGAGACTCTCAACCAGGCTCCATGCTTAGTGCAGAGCCCCATGTAGGGCTCAATCTCATAACCCTGATTACGACCTGAGCTGCAACTAATAGTCAGTCGCCCAACCAACTGAGCCACCCAGGTGCCCCATTTTTCTTTTCCTTTTTTTTTTTTTTAAATTTTATTTACTTGAGAGAGAGAAAGAACATGAGCAGGGGGAGGGGCAGAAGGGGCAGCAGACTCCCTGATGAGCAGGGAGCTGGTGTGGTTCTCAATCCCAGGACCCTGAGATCATGACCTGAGCTGAAAGCAGATGCTTAACCCACTGAACCACCCAGGCACCCCTTTTTTTATTTGATAGAGAGAGCATGAGAGACAGCACGAGCAGGGGGAGGGGGAGAGACACAGAGAGAGAAGTAGACTGCCCACTGAGCAGAGAGCCCAATGTGGGGCTCAATCTCAGGACTCTGGAATCATGACCTGAGCCGAAGTTACGTGCCTACTGAGCTACTCAGGTGCCCTGGTTTTTTTTTTTTTTTAATAGGAATAATGAAACATAGAATTTATGGGTTGGTGGGACACCAACCTGTAGGAATACTATAAACAGGGTGTATGTCCGTGGTGAGGTTAGGGTTAGGGTTCTGCATCCCAACACCAATAATAAAAAACAAAATTAATCAACCATGCTGGAATAATGAATTGTTTTCCTATTTAATAATTGGACAATATAAGGATTGTGATCTATGAAGAGGTGATCAAAAGATTACAACCAAGGAAAAAACAACAGCAAAAAATTGCAGTTAAAATATGTAAGGAAAAGTGATTATTGAGTTTTATCTTTACAAAGATAAAGATGCCTGCCTGGCTCAGCCAGTCAAGCATCCAATTCTTGACTTCAGCGCAGGTCACCATCTCAGGATCATGAGATGGAGCCCTGGATCAGGCTCCATGCTCAGCGGGGAGTCTCCTTGAGATTCTCTCTCCTTCTCTCTCTGTCCCTCCCCCCAGCTCATGCTCTGTCTCTAAAGTAAATCTTAAAAAAAAAAAATGGTGTTTTTTTTTTTTTTTAACTTCATAGTATTATGAAACCAGATGAACCCAAAGCTCTGCCACGCCCTGACCACCTTGCCCAAGACTGGAGGAATTAGTGGAGCAACCTGGGCCAGGCTCGAAGCACCAGTCCTCTGGTACCCCGGCTGCCTGCTCCCTCAAGGTCTGCAACTGGCTTTGTACCTGTCTCAGCTGACCCAGTGGGCAGGTCTGTTTCCATCTTGGAGCCTTTCTAACCAGTCTCACACCTCCCAAGACTCAAGGCTTGTTTCAGCAAAATATTATTCCAGCATCTACACAAGGTTATGCCAGAGTACTCATTTGAGGTGTGCACATTGCTTGGTTAAAAAAAAAAAAAATGCAACTGTGGACATTTGTCTACTCAGATCATCAGCTTTAGTTTAAGGAATAAATGGCCAGTGAGAACTGCCTGGCCAGGGGCCCAGCCTCACTTGAGCTGCTGAGCATAGGGCTGCTCAGTTCATGCTCCAGTTGGCTCCCAGTCGGCAATGGTCTAAGTTCGGAAAGTGAGAAGAAGCAGTGTGACAAAATGCAAACTTTTTATTGTATTGTACAAGGTGTGCTTCTCTAATGGAAAGGAGATACAACCAAGAACCTTACTCTCCACCAGTTTAAGACATGCTAACTACAACATCTCACCCTCACCCACCTCACCCTGCATAAACCAAACTATAGGACATCAAAAAACTTTTATAGTACTTTCTAGTTTTGTCGGGCTTTGACAATATTGGCCTTAATGCTACAGTGGTATCTAAGCAGTTTATATTTGTACTGGAAGACTTCATAGGAGTTTAACCATTAGACCAATTGTCTTTACTGCCTTTTCCAGGGCCTTCATGCTTACCCTCCCCATCTCCCTGCCACACCCCCATCTCCTGCCCTAGGTATCTCAGCCAGTAAACATGCTGGCTGTTCTTAAACCAAAAAATAGGTATTTCCCAACTTTTCTTCTCTACCTTTGTCCTAGTTGATGACCTACCACCCGGGCTCTAGTGGGCTCTTAACCCATCTCCTTGCCTCCCCATCGTCGGTAGAATCTTCCTGAAACAGTATGACCAGGTTGCTCCCCTAATCATCACCCACAGGATGTTAAAGCTTCTTAACAGGACAGCCTTCCATGATCCAAGCCCTCCTATCTAACATTACAGCCTGCATTTCATTTGACTATCGACTATCGTATTTTCTCTTACAATCCAATGTGCTATTGAGTTTCCCCCTTGCTCTCTTGTGTCTGTAATAACTTCTTTCTGCCTGGCTAAATTCTTTTTTTTTTTTTTTTTTTTTAAAGATTTATTTACCTTGTGGGGGGAGGGGCAGAGGGAGATCTCAAGCAGACTCTGGGCTGAGTGCAGAGACCAACAGAGGCCTTGATCTCACAACCCTGAAATCATGACCTAAACAGACATCAAGAGTCAGACACAAGCAACTGAGTCACCAAGTTGCCTCTGCCTGGCTAACTTCTTCCGCATCCTTCAAGACTCAGAATACCTTCCTCGGGGGTCTTTCTTGACTGTATCACCTCAATGCCCATTAGCATTTTGCCTGAACTAAGTGTTCCTCCCCGGTGTTCCCAACAGTAACCTGTAAACTCTATCAGAGGACTTCTCAACTGTACCGACATCATATTTCCGTCTGTCATCCAACCCTCAAGTGCTGGAACCCATACCTACTGCCAGAATGAGTACTCAAGTCAGCATCCTAGAGGGAACCATGTCAAAGTAATGTCTCAAATCTAGACTTTTAGGTCTTTTTTTTTTTTTTTAAGATTTTATTTGACAGAGAGCAAGAGCATAGGCAGGGGAGTGGCAGGCAGAGGGAGAGAGAGAGACGCAGGCTCCCTGCTGAGCAGAGAGCCCAATGTGGGGCTCAGTCCCAGGACGCTGGGATCATGACCTGAGCCAAGGGAAGACACTTACCCAACTAAGCCACCCAGGTGCCTCTAGGTCTTGGTTTTTTAAAAACATGAATTGGACCTTATGGTACTAGTATTGTTACTTTCCTCTTATAAAGCTTTCTGAAGACTAGTGGTGTGAATTAGAGAAAATGATCCAAATTTACTTCAGTGGTTAAAAATAAAATCCCTGAGGGTTGCTTGGGGGTTGGGGGGGAGGGATGGGTGGCTGCGTGATGGACACCGGGGAGGGTAGTGCTATGGTGAGAGCAATAAATTGTGGAAGACTGATGATTCACAGACCTGCACCCCTGAAGTAAATAACACATTATATGTCAAATCAATAAATAAATAGGACCTGAGGGGTGGAAATTCCAAGTTGGAGGCAAGCAATACACTTGATATCGTTAGTAGCTTTTATCTTCCATCCCTGACAGGACCCTCACAGACAAAAAAGGAAAAGCCTATAGAGAGCTGATAACTGTCCTTTCATTCTTATTGCTGATCATTTTGTAGCTAGATTTTAGCAAGCATGTGTGTGTCTGACATATAATTGACTCTTCTTTCTCAAAAATTGACTGTTTAGTCATTCTTGGGTGTACGGAGCTTACCACCCTCCGCACCTAACAGGATGTATTAGAGCTTTTTATGTCCCCTCTTTTATAGTACCATAAACCTTGAATGTATCTTGAACATCAGACACTACCATGCCCTTGTTCCCCCTTTTCTTCAGAGAGCAGCTCACCGTTCACAATACAGCTTCTCCTTCTGGTCAGCTCCAGATTCAAGGTTCCCAAACAGCAGTTCATTTTATATAAACACTGTCAAAAATCACCTGAGCTTTTTGTGATAATTGTTGTTAGAAAAATATCCTTTCCTTCCCCATGCTTAGGTCTTGAAAGTGTCCAAATTTTTGTAGAAACAGCATTTCACACCATGGCAAACTGTTTTAGAAACAAGACATACTAATACACCTAATTCTTTATTTATTTGGCTCTAAGAAGAATTTGCATGAAAATGAGCCTGTATGGCAGGTACAGAATGTACTGTAACAGCACCAGAGAGGTCTCCTCTCTGCTCTACAGAGCCTCAATGTTTTCATACATACACGTGACTTTAGTAGTAAAACCAGAGTCCAGGAAAAAAAGGAGCCCTTTAGGAAAAAATCAGTTTAGAGTGACTTTTCAAATTGACCATTCCTTCTCATATACTTAAATTCAAATAACGGATACATTCACAGGCCCAAATGTTGGCATAGAATAAAATCATGTTCATTTATTTTTTCTGCATCTTAGAATTAGAAGGCATAAAATTAAATACGTTGAATGTAATAAATTCATCCATACAAGTGCAAGTCTCCAGCTATAATGCATTTTATGGCATATTTATCATTTAAAAAATGTACCAGTAAATCAAAAAAGAGGGAGTATGTCCATTTAACTTTTATTTAAGTGTATGTAGGAGGTCTTCAGAAATCAAAGATGAGCATGAAGATATGGCCAAACATAAAACCTATCAAATTCAGTGAAAAGTTGCTGACTTTAAATAGTAGTTGTAAGAATGACCAATATATATTCTTTGTTAACAACCCCTCACTCTACAGTAAAAAAAAAAATAAAATAAAATAAACATTCAGTAAACATTCTTTCCTAAGGTAGTTTCCCTTATATATCAGTGATTTATCCATTTCTTTGTATACACAAATTTGTTGAACATACCAATCAGTGGTTCTCACAATTGAAAAATAAAAGCACAAAAAAGTTTACACTCTTGTACAGGTAAATAAAAGATCACCTTGAATTAAACTGGATCTCCTTAAGGGCATAGTATAGTTTCAGTTTCAATAACTATTACATAATTAGTTTCTTACATACAAATATTGACATATTTGGCTTGTGCTTCAAAGCCTTTGTGTCTCTGAAGTCCATGTCAATGCAGCTCATAATTTGAAGTCACTGGGGAGTTCTTTACTGCTGCTGGGTTTGACCTGATCGTGCATCAGAGTCTCCTCAGCACCTGCGGTGGCACTGCACATCTCCGAGGCATCATCAGCGTCGGGGTCCAAGCCTTCGGGACAGGGAAGTTTTAGCAGCTCTTCCCGGAGCTGAGCAGTGTGACGCTACACAGGGGAAAATGAGTGATAAAAGAATTATAAACCCTGATTCTAACATAACATCGTATGAGGGAGGAACTAAGTTTAAAACAAAACCCAAAGCATTAGGCCTATAAATATTTTTTTATTCATTTTTTTAAAAAAGATTTTATTTATTTATTTGACAGACAGAGATCACAAGTAGGCAGAGAGGCAGGCAGAGAGAGAGAGGAGGAAGCAGGCTCCCTGCTGAGCAGAGAGCCCGATGTGGGACTCGATCCCAGGACCCTGAGATCATGACCTGAGCAGAAGGCAGTGGCTTAACCCACTGAGCCACCCAGGCACCCTTTTATTCATTTTTTTAAAAAAAGATTTTATTTATTGACTTGACAGAGAGGGAGTGACGGAGGAACACAAGTAGGGGGAGTGGAAGAGGGAGAAGCAGCACCCCCCCATCCCCTGACCAGGGAGCCCAATGCAGGGCTCGATCCCAGACCCTGGGATCATGACCTGAGCCGCTACTGTAAGAAGCAGTGAACAAAATGGGCAAAAAAAAACTGATGCTGCTGAAAAGCCCAAAGTAGCATGTGCACTGACCCTACCCACACCCCCAGCATTACTGATGATTTGTACGAACTCACATATGGTAGATACTCTTTTAAATTAAAGAGGGTAAGCTCTTCTCTTATAATACATCCTGTCTCTGGCTAAATATTTTTTGATAGAAAGTCCATAAATTAAAATAAACCCACAATTATTTTACTGAATACAAACAAGTCTTGATCAGGTACCAGGTCTTGTGTAGAACATTTGCAAAATGTTTCACTCTCAGTCTCACTTAATGCTCAGAAAAAACCTTAGGAACAATTTTTTCATCCAATTTTTTTTGTGTAAGTAGGCTCCATGCCCAGTGTGGAGCCCAGTGCAGGGCTCAAACTCATGACCCTGAGATCAAGAGTCAGACGCCTAACCAACTGAGCCACCTGGGTGCCCCCTAATTTTTTCCTAATTTAAGCAAGTGAAAAAGAATAATCAGAGAGATTATATAATTTCGTATTCTACCATACATTACATATTTAGAGAAAGATATAGAGATGTTAACAGAGAGGGGATAGTTGTCTACAAATATAAAGTTTTGGTTTATAATTTTCTACTGGGAGAGAAATGACCTCAAGTAGTGCATCAGGGCTTTGAAAACTTGTTGTTGTCAATATACAACTTTGAAAATTAATTAACCAAGATTTACAGAACACTTTTTATGTATGAGACACTAAAAATATAAAAGCAATGAGTGGAAAAAGATAAAAAATCTCTGACTCACAGAGCCTAAATTTGGGTTAGAGGTCTAAGACAAAATAACAACTACACACTTGTAGCTATTTGTAAGGTTTCAAAATATATTAACACAGTGATAACTCGTAATTTCTCCAGCCCCAATTTACCTTCCACTGTGGACAACAGGACAAAACCTTAACCAGGGAAGAAGAAAGAAAATTATGCTTATATCTCAAATTCTTTAAATTTCTTTAAAAATAAAAAAATAAAATGAAAAATATGGGGCAACTGGGTGGCTCAATCAATTAAACGTCTGACTCTTCTTTTTTTTTTTTTTAACCGAGTACTTTTTCTTCTTTTAAAAGATTTTATTTATTTATTTGACAGACATCACAAGTAGGCAGAGAGGTAGGCAGAGAGAGAGAGAGGGGAAAGCAGGCTCCCCATCAAGCAGAGCCCAATGCGGGGCTCAATCCCAGGACCCTGAGATCATGACCTGAGCTGACGGTAGAGGCTTAACTCACTGAGCCACCCACGTGCTCCAACGTCTGACTCTTGATTTTGGTTCAGGTCATGACCTTAAGGTTGTGAGATCAAGCCCTGTGTTGCGGTCTGTGCTGGGCATGGAGCCTGCTTAGGATTTATTCTTTCCCTCTCTAAAACAAACAAACAAACAAACAAGCAAACAAATAGCCTTCACACAGCAAAGGAAGCAACCAATACAACTAAAAGATAGCCTATCGAATGGGAGAAGACATTTGCAAATGACATATCCAATAAGGATTAGTATCCAAATTTATAAAGAGAATATATAACCCAGCACCAAACAAATAATCCAATTAAAAAATGGGCAGAGATGGGGTGCCTGGGTGGCTCAGTGGGTTAACGCCTCTGCCTTCGGCTCGGGTCATGATCCCAGGGTGCTGGGATTGACCTCCGCATTGGGCTCTCTGCTCAGCGGGGAACCTGCTTCTCAGTCTTTCTCTGCCTGTCTCTGCCTACTTGTGATCTGTCTGTCAAATAAATAAATAAAATGTGTCTGTCAAATAAATAAATAAAATCTTTAAAAAAAGGGGGGGGGGCAGAGACCTAATGTGCCAAGCAGTGATTACAGACAACAATATTGTATTATAACCAAATTTGGTACCAGTCTAGATGTTAACTGTTTGGACCACAAAAAGAAACTGATTATCATGCAATGTGATAAAGATGCTATGGCTACAATGGTAATCTCATTACAATATGTAAAATGTATCAAGTCAGCATGTTGTACACATTATGTCAACTATACCTCAATTCAAAAAAAAAAGAAAGGAAAACTTGATAGGAGGAAAGAGAAGTTTTAATTTTACACCTTCACTTAAGAAATGGCAGGGCATCCAAGTAAAAATGCCATTAGATAATTTTGAAAAAGGGGAGCCTGGGTGGCTCAATTAGAAAGTGTCTGCCTTTGGCTCAGGTCATGATCCCAGGATCCTGGGATCGAGCCCTGCACAGGGCTCCCTACTCAGCGGAGAGCCTGCTTCTCCCTCTCCCTCTGCCTGCTGCTGCCTACTTGTGCTTCTTCTCTCTCTGTCAAATAAATAAATAAAATCTTTAGGGGGAAAAAAAAGGTAATTTTGAGAAAGCAAAAACCAGGCAATAGTTGAAAAAGTTGCTTTTTTTTTTTTTTAAAATATTTTATTTATTTATTTGAGAGAGAGAGACAGTGAGTATGAGCAAGGAGAAGGTCAGAGACAGAAGCAGACTCCCCGCAGAGCCGGAAGCCTGATGCGGGACTCGACCCCGGGATTCCAGGATCATGACCTGAGCCGAAGGCAGTCACTCAACCAACTCAGCTACCCAGGTGCCCCGAAAAGTTGCTTTTTTTTTTTTTTTTTTTTTTTTTTTTAAAGATTTTATTTATTTATCAGAGAGAGGGGGGGGGGAGAGCGAGCACAGGCAGGCAGAATGGCAGGCAGAAGCAGAGGGAGAAGCAGGCTCCCTGCCGAGCAAGGAGCCCGATGTGGGACTCGATCCCAGGACGCTGGGATCATGACCTGAGCTGAAGGCAGCTGCTTAACCAACTGAGCCACCCAGGCGTCCCCGAAAAGTTGCTTTTAAAGAAAAAATGGCCCTGGGGCACTTGGCTGGCTGAGTTGATAAAGTATGCAATTCCTGATATCAGGGTTGTGAGTTCAAGCCCCATGTTGTATATGCAGATTGCTTAAAAAAATAAAATCTTTGAAAAAATAAAAAAATTTAAAAAAAGAGTAAACGGCCTAAAAAGCAAAGAGGTAGACTTATCATGATCACTTGTAAGGCATATAAATATGGTATCACTATGTTGTACACCTGAAGTGAAAATAAAATTTTAGGTCAACTACACTTAAAAAAAAGGGGGGGGGTTGCCTGGGTAGCTCAGTGGGTTAAGCCTCTGCCTTCGGCTCAGGTCGTGATCTCAGGGTCCTGGGATCGAGCCCCTCATCGTGCTCTCTGCTCAGCGGGGAGCCTGCTTCCCTCTATCTGCCAGCCCCTCTGCTTACTTGTGATCTCTGTCAAATAAATAAAATCTTAAAGAAAAAAAAAAAGAGAGAGAAAGAGTAAATCACCAAAGTTAAGGGTATAGATACAACTGAGAGAAAAGGAGAGTAAAATGGCTCTGAGGGTCAAAACGTAAGACTTCAGGTATATAAACCCTCAGAAGGGTGAAGAAAAAAAATTCACTAAAAGAATTAAAGAGTGTGAGAAGAGGAACTACAGTGGTCTACAAATGAAAACTGGTAGAAAAGACAAACACTGTTTGTTTTTTTTTTTAGGATTTTATTTGTTTATTTGAGATAGAGAACAAGAGCGAGAGAGAACATTGCTGCTGCCCCTCGGAACAATTTGTTACTTAAACTGTAACCCCTGGAGGATTTTACTAGTTGCCAAGCACATTTAGATACGGCCTTAAGAAATTCATATAGTGGCAACAGGTCTTTGGGGAGAAGGCCGATATACGACCGTGAAGCTGAGCGAGCCGGCATCCCCAGCTGCCCAGCTCCGGCCTTCTCCCCAAAGACCTGTTGCCACTCTATGAATTTCTTAAGGGCATATCTAAATGTGCTTGGCAACTAGTAAAATCCTTCAGGGGTTACAGTTTAAGTAACAAATTGTTCCGAGGGGCAGCAGTCTTTTGCAGCTGACTTGTTTGTGCCTAATTCTCCTCCGGTCTCCGACTGGAAGCGGCAGAACATGAGTGGAGGGGAGCCTGCTTCTCCCTACCAAGCAGGGAGGCGGACGAGGGGCTCCACCCAGAACTGTGGGATCACCACCAGAGCAAAGGCAAATGCTTAACCGACTAAGCCACTCTGTGCCCCCAAAAGACAAACATTTCGACCAGTGCAATGAGAGGGTTTTTTTTTTTTTAAAACTATTAAAAAATAAAGTTTTTAACTTTTTTTTTTTTTTTGAAGTTAACTCTATCCCCAGCGTGAGGCTTGAATTCACGACCCTGAATGAAATGAAGAGTCACATGCTCTTCCCACTGAGCCAGGCAGGCACCTGGAATGAGCATGTTTTAACACACATAGGGTGTTATGGAAGCTGAAACTGAAGTAATCTAAGTCAGGGCAGGTTTCCATAAAGCTAAATGTAAGCTGCACCCGAACGGCAGTGAGCTAGCAAGAGCAGGTGAAAACGAGAGTAAAGGCCTGGAGGGGAGAGATGAGGGAGCAGAGAGGGGGAGCCAGGGTCACGGGTATGGAGAACTGGGAGCAGGGACCTTGAGCAGAATGAAAAATAAACTGCAAAACAGAAAAGGGAAAACAATAAAAAAAGTAATTCACAGAGCACACGCCCCTCAGCATCCTTTTTTAGGAAGTGTCAACTCACTGTCAAAATTAATGAACCTTTTCTATAGACTTTTGTAGCAATTTAGACCTCTGACCTTAAAATAAGTGTTGTTTTTTGGAATCTTTCAGATTCCCTTACCATCTGGTGACTATAGCTCTGTTGCCAACAGGGCCGCGATCGGAAGGCTTACTCACCTTGAGAGCTGCGGCATGGTGAGACATAGTTCTGCCTACCCGCTTGTCACTGCTGTACTGCTGGATGTCCGCGATCCATTCCTCACACTGGGCCATGATCTCAACTCTTTTCAAGTAAAAGTGTTTGTGTATAACCTTAAGAATAAAACAACCAAGGGAACAAAAGGTGTTCTGGTCAGAATTTAAAAGACAAAACAAGTGGCATTCAAAGAAATGAAAATTAAAAGACAACTGCAGTGTTTTTGCCTCCACAAAACTCAATTAGTGAATTTTACATTAACAGGGAAGAATCCGGCTAATGCCTTCTGATGGCACGTGTTGAAATGCCCAGCCCTACAGCAGAAATAATGCCCAATAGCAACCAGACATTCATTTATTCATTTATTCTCTCCTGCCAGAGAGAATAAAGACATGTATATTGTAATACATTCACAAGGTGAGCACTGTAAATAGATAACCAGAAGAAAATAATTAGGAGAGCACTGACAACAGAAACCCTGTCCAATTTTCTACCTTTAAAAGAGAACTCTACAAATACCTAAATAACTAAAGACATTCCAAATGTCAAAGATATTGATACAGAAATCAGAATAGAGCCCTAAAAATAGGCATTATTATTACTTTCTTAATTTTATCTTCTGGTTAATTTCTGGTTAAGATTATAGTTTATCAAGTTAACTTTCCTTGCTTGCTTGTTTATTTGAGAGCGCCAGGGAGCAGCATGTGAGCGGGCATTCCTGAAGGGAGGGGCAGAGGGAGAGGACAGGGCGATTCTGAAGCAGGCTCCACGCCCAGTGCAAGCCCCATGTAGGGGCTCCAGCTCACAACCCTGAGTCTGAAACCAAGAGTTGGACGCTTTACTAACTGAGCCAGCCACCCAGGTGCCCCAAAGTTAATCCTTACAATAATTGTGTTTGGCATATAGAATTTTTAAAAATTTAAAAATTTAATGACAGGATTTGTCATTAGACTGAATGTGTTGTATCAGAAAAAGAATCAAGTCACAGGTGGTAAAGGTTTGGGCTGAGATGATGGTGCTTTTACTAAGGGAGTGAACAAAGGAAGAATCAAGAGTTCAGTTTTAGTGTTAAGATGACTTTGTAAAATTAAGTGGACCTGTCTAGTAGTTTATATATCTGGATTCACTGTTTGAGCCTTAAGCGCACAGAAAACATTCATGATACAAGAGGAGGAATATACATTTTTCAAAGGCAGGAAATGAGCTTCCTTTATCCTTAAGTTCTAAGTACCTTAGGGCAGTGGCTAATGACAACTGACATTCGATATGGGTACAAAATTGATTACTTAATATAAGTAACCCAAGCTTGGGACACCTGGGTGGCCCAGCCCATTAAGCATCTGCCTTCAACTCAGGTAATAATCCCAGGGTCCTAGGATCGAGTCCCATATCAGGCTCCTCGCTCAGCGGGGAGCCTGCTTTTCCCTCTGCCTGCTGCTCTGCCTGTCTGTGGGTGTGCTCTCTCTTTCTCTCTTCCTCTTTGACAAAGAAAATCTTTAAAAACAAATAAAAGAATATAATCATATTTTAGAAAGATTATGGAGAGACAACTAACCCCAAGAATAGTCACTTTTCAGGATGTGGTAAAATAAAAGCATTTGTGAATATCAAGACAGGTTTCACAAAGTCCAACTTTTTCCTAAAGGAAAGAAAATGTCTTCTCTTCAGTATTCACACATGGATATTAGTATAAGGGCAAACCTTCTATTTGAAAGACAACCTTAGAAAGTACCTTGATCTCTAATAAAAAAAAATATTTTTTATGAGGACGACTTTATTAATACAGTTCACGAATAGAATGGTAACTGTTAAAAACAAGAAACTAAAAAACTGTCCCAAAACAGAGTCAGATGCCTTTTAGGAAATAGGTGGTTTTAAAAATCACCTCTATTATATTATTACTCATCTGTTATGATCAAAAACTAAAGTTTAGTATACTATAGACTGTCCAAATATAAACGCAGGTACAGTAATGTTAATAAAGTATTTCATTCATTTTACTCAACATACCTCTTTGAAGCACGGTGAAGGGTTTCTGATTTGTTCTAGCATTGCCCACTTAACCGTTGCTTGTCTAATGTTTCCATCATATTCTCGAGAACTCTGTGTACCACTGGGAGTGCCTCTAGACCGTTCATATCCTGGTTCATTAAAATAAGGCTCAGCTACTAATATAAGGGACTGAACAGACACCAACACCTGAGGAACAAAGAAATAAAGAGAAGTTATGATGGGACATTTTTAGTACCAGTAAACTGTTATCTTCTAATATGTGCTTCCACATATTTTTATCACCATAAAATTGACGTTAATCATTGGACACTGAAATACTGTATTATTAAAAGCAAAATTAAAATAGGTATAGTAGTGGGGTACCTGGATGACTTAGCCGGTTAAGTGCCTGCCTTTGGCTCAGGTCATGATCCCGGGGTCCTGGGAATGAGTCCAGCTTCAGGCTCCCTGCTCAGCAAAGAGCCTGCATCTCCCTCTGTCCTGCTCCACCCCCCGACCCCACTCATGCTTGCATGCTCCCTCTCTCTCCCTTGCAAAAATAAGTAAATACAAAAAACTTAAAAAAAACAAAAAGGTACAATAAAAAAATAATAAAAAATTCTAAAAGGTACAACAGACTCATACAGTATTTGAGTATTTTGTATTTTATATTCTTGAATCCTTGAAAAAATAAAAAGTACTAAAGATTGTATTTCCTGAAACTGCTAAAAAAAATTTGTTTATAAACATCCCACAATAATTTAAACATTATTGTGCTCGAAGTGTCCTGACTCTCAAAGAGCATAATGGTAACCATGCACTCCTAATAATACTCACTTGTAAGAAAAACCAGGCATGATGCAATCTTTATTTTTATTCCAAGGAAAATAAATACTTTTAAAAGGCATCTTATATTTGCCTCTTAAAAAAAGATTTATTTATGTATTTTAGAGAGAGCGAGCGAGTGCACACAAGCGTTAGGGGCAAAGAGATAGGGAGAGGGAGAGAATCTCAAGTGTACTGTGTGCTGAGTGTAGAGCTGGACATGGAGCTCGATCTCACAATCCTCAGATCATGACCGGAGATGAAACCAAGATCCAGACGCTTAACCAACTGCTCCACTTAGGTCCCCCTGCTTTATAAAACATACACCACCTTGGAAGTATACAAATGCTACTTTATTTTTCTTCAGTGAACTTAGCTATGGAGGGATCACAACATTCTTATGAAACTTTCTGGAGATTTGGATTATCTGTCTTGTTCAGTCATTTTATTCATAGCACACATTAAGTAACCATAAAACTGGGCATGAAAAAAGCAGTAAATTAGTAAATCCTTGAAAGGAAAAGATTTCTTTTTTTTAAAAGCACTTGATTTTCAATATTAAAAATTATCCAGCTCTGAGAACAATATAAAATATTTAAGTGAGAGACCAGAGCAGGCAGAGCAACTTACCCCCTCAGAACCTATTTTTTGGTCATCTGTAAAATGAAGATAACAACTACTTAAAGAATGGCTGTGAGAACTAAATAAATTTTTCCTGGGAGTTAAGTAGTAGTACTCATTAATTAAGTTTAATTCACCCACAGTAGCTATTCTTTCTTAGAGTAAAAATGACAGCAGGCATCCAGAAGACAGTAAAATGCAAAACAAAATCATTTGTACTCTGAAAATAGTCTTTTTATTTATGTAACATGGGCAGAAAAGCAGTCAGCATGAGTTTCATTTTGATCAACAAAACTTAAAAGACTAACGTGGATCAAACCAAAATGTAATGTTTATCACAGCTACATCTGGCTGAAGTGTTTTCCTAGAATATGAGCTGACAATGAATTGGTAATTAGCAAAAAAAATCCATTACATGGCCTAGTATATGATATAGATACGGTTATAATTAAATTAATAATAAACAGAATACATTTTCATTCTGTAACGTAGGTTCACTGATTCCTAGTCAATTCTTTGATAATTTAACAAGGTCAAGAGTTACAGACTTTTATTCATAGGCTGAATTTACAGTCTCTCTCCTCTTCAGTTTTAAATTAGCATCCACAAAAGTACAAGAAGTTTTCATTTTAATTTGTTTGGAACTGACCAAATCAAGAACCATGGAACAGCTTCCTTTCACTATGTGTCAAAACAAAAATTTTAACCCTATTGGATGGTGTTCTACCAGGCCACTCAACTAGTCAGCAATCAAGTCTCCTACAATTTTATATATTCATTTGGTCACTATATTCCTACTATTATCCATTTCTGTGACTTTTTGTTATCTTTAGAATATCCACTAATTGGCCATATTCCTCCCTCTATCCCACATCCCTGAGGAATTACTAACTGTTGATTTCCTGTATTTTCATGTTGTATCTAAAATTTTATTGTAGATATTTCAAATATAGTAAAGTACAGAGTATATAATCCAAAATACTAATTTGCAACAATAAACTCTATTAGAAGAAATAATAACATCTATGGTGTAAAGGAAACTCTTAATTAGTAAAATGCTTTTAGCCTTTTAAAAGCCTTTTGCTTATAAAATAGTTAAGTACCTGCCTCTAAAAAATGATGCTGCTATGAGTAGGACTGTAAACAGTGGATGATTTCCAGAACTTTCCATTTTAAGAAAAATTGTCTCAGGGTGCCTGGGTGGCTCAGTTTAACATCTACTTTTGGCTCAGGTCATGATCTCAGGGTTCTGGAATCAACTCCCCAAATTTGGCTCCCTGCTCAGAGGGGAATCCGCTTCTTCCTCTCCCTCTGCTCTCCCAACCCCACTCATGCTCACACACACTCTCTCTCAAATAAATAAAATCTCTGGAAAAGGAAAAATGATCTCATATATAAATAAATAAATAAATAAATAAATATATAGAATGATTTTATTTATTTATTTGGGAGAGAGAGAGGCAGAGAGAGCATAAGCCGGGGGTGGGGGCAGGCAGAGGTATAAGCAGACTCCCTCCTGAGACAATGGGCTTGATCTCAGGACCCTGAGATCATGACCTGAGGTAATGTCAGACGTTTATCTGACTGAGCTACCCAGGTGCCCCAATGGTAATATATATTTGTTAATATTTATAAATGGTTGATTACATGAACCATAAATTCTGTTTAATTCCTCCTGCACATGACATCTTTATCAACATCCAACTGGAAGAAACTATTTACAAGGCATTATAATAGGTATTTTAAGTACATTACAGCAACATTAAAAGCTAGTTATAGCAATGCTAAAATCTGGTGCTACTGTAATAATTCTGATTAAAGTTTTAATGATTAATAAGAGTTCTGATTTTCTTTTTCTTTTTTTTTTTTTAATTAAGTATCAGAGCAGACTGTTCTTTTTTTGTTTTTTTTTTTTTTAAGATTTTATTTATTTATTTGACAGAGAGAGTTCACAAGCAGGCAGAGAGGCAGGCAGAGAGAGAGAGAGAAGGAAGCAGGCTCCCTGCCGAGCAGAGAGCCCGATGCGGGACTTGATCCCAGGACCCTGAGATCATGACCTGAGCCGAAGGCAGCGGCTTAACCCACTGAGCCACCCAGGCGCCCCCTGATTTTATTTTTTCAAGGCTTTTTATTTATTTATATTTAAAGCTTTTATTTATTTATTTGACAGAGATCAGAAGTAGGCAGAGAGGGAAAGGAGGAAGCAGGTTCCCTGTTGAGCAGAGAGCCTGATGTTGGACTCGATCCCAGGACCCGGGATCATGACCTGACCCGAAGGCAGAGGCTTTAACCCACTGAGCCACCCAGGTGCCCAAGATTTCTGATTTTAAATTGTGCTAATAGTTAAGACTATTACTGTGCTACTGCTGGATATGAGACCTATGGCATAAGACTATCTATGTGATATTTTTATACAAATTACCATTATTCTTTTTAGAATCTCACTACAGAGAAACCAGGCAATTCTAATAAAGCTTACCACTGTTTAAGATATTTTGAATTGTTTTTAATTGTATACAACCTTCAAAAAATTTTGTGGAATACTTTCAATCTGGCAAAAGTACTTCTACCCTTTGTGCACATGTGATAAATAAAAAGGTAAAACAATGTTGGGTCCCAAAATCTAACCAAGAAAAAATTAGAAATTTTATCTGATCCTCTCAAGTCTGCCCCTGAAGAAAGTTTCTAACAGAGGACAAAGAGCAATGTTTTCCTACCTGCATGCATTTATTTCTTATATAATATTAATACAACAATCTCACAAAGAGACTAATATTTCTTAGGAATACACATGCCAAAATCCTTAAACTAAATACTAGCAAACTGAATCCAGCAATATATAAAAAAGAATTATGTATCAAGAGACCAAGTCGATTTGTCCCAAGAATGGAAGGTTGGTATAACATCCAAAATTAATATAATACACTGTATTAATAAAATAAAAAAAAATAATAGAATCATTTCAATAGATGCAGAGAAAGCACCTGACAAAATCTAACACCCATTCGTAATAAAAATACTCAATATGCCAGGAATAAAGAGGAATGTCCTCAAACACGATGAAGAGAATTTATGAAAAACTCACAGGTAACATGACATTCAATGGGGAAAGACTGAAAGGTGTCCCCTCCCTCTGGAAGAAGACAAGGCTTTTGATACAGAAAAGAGAGCCTTCTCTTGCTCCTGCCCAAGTCAGTTTGTCACAGATCTGAAAACTAGATTTGGGAAACTATCTAAAATAAAGAGAATGTGTTGATATGTGGAATTTGAGAAACAAGTTAGAGGATCACGGGGGAAGAGAAGAAAAAATGAAATGGACAAAACCAGAGAGGGAGAGGGAGACAAACCATAGGAGACTCTTAATCTCAGGAAAGAAACTGAGGCTTGCTGGAGGGAAGGGGCTGTGAGGGATGGGGGTGGCCGGGGGATGGACACCGCGGAGGGAGAGCATGTGCTATGGTAGCACTGTGAATTGTGTAAGACTGATGAATCACAGACCTGTACCCGTGAAGGAAATGATGCATTATATGCCAGTAAAAAATAAAGAGAATGTCATATAATAACTGTTATTTATAAATCAGAAGTAAAATAGTCAATAATGGAGAAACAGTTCAATTACAATATATGAACTCAAAAGATTATTATAGTAATTAGAAATTATAAAAATGTAACTTGGAAAAATGGATATGCTCTAATGTTAAGTGAACAGAACAATGTACAAATGATATATCTAATGTAATCTCATTCTGTGAACTATGTATAAGACCCCCCCCCAAAAAGGAATATATAGGAAAGAAAATTTTTATGTATGGGTACTTAAGTTTCTAAACTTGTAAAATTTAAATCCCTGAGGATAAGTTGCTTTATTTCACAAAATATTGTGCGTATATTAGGGTATACAGGCAATATAAAACTTAAAAACAAATTAAATTTTAAAATAAAAACTTTGAAAACTGATTATAAATTTATTTTAAAAATTATATAAATTCAACACAAAATTCAATTCTCAGCTAAGTCTAATCTACTTTATGAAAAATAGCATATCTCTGAATTTCCTTTTGTAGTAAAACTGATCGTAAGCTTAGTTTGTGTTGACAAGAGTAGTATACGTAAAAATATATTTTAAGGTTTTTGGAATCGAATTGAAATAATCATTTCTAAAATGAAGTAGTAGTAACCTGTGAGAAATATTCTAGGAGCTTTCTAATAGGTCTCTGCATAATCATGTAACTTTTTCCCTTGGTCTCGACATTAATAAAAAGGGAAAAACAATTGGTACTATTTTTTAAAAAAATTATTTTATTTATTTGACAGAGAGAGAGCGCGCATGCACAAGCAAGGGAGCAGCAAGCAGCAGGGACAGGGAGAAGCAGGCACCTCGCTCAGCAGGGAGCTCAATGTGGGGCTCGATGCCAGGGCCCTGGGATCATGACCAGAGCCAAAGTCAGATGCTTAACCGACTGAGCCACCCAGGTGCCCCTTGCTATTATCTTCTTAATTCATGAAAATACTGCAAAATCTTCCCAGAGAATCAAAAAAGTGACATCCTAAGGCATTATTTTTCATATCTTCTTTTCCTAATTCAAACTAAGAGAGCAAAGGAAGAATCTTTTCAGGGTAGGTTTATCTGGGGATAATTCATGGTGGTTTAAAGACTAAACTTTATATGTGAGTTTAAACTCTCATGAGCAGTAATGATTTGTTTTTGCTTCCTCAATAAACGAGGAAAAAGTTAATTCATGTTATTAATATGCTTCCCAGTCTATCTCTTAGCTGGGATTCTGAACTACTGAGGTAAAGCATCAACAAAAAGCATTCAATGGGACATTATATAACGTATTATGTGTTCAAGTGGTATGTGGAAATTAATTTCCACAATGCAAGACTATGAAATAACGTTTGTCAAATGCTCTGCAAAATAAGAGCTTCAATCCCAAGTTTTATAAATTCTAGGACAGTGCTTCTGTACGTCAAGTGAGTCCCATTATTAAGGAGATTACAGAAAAACCATATTATATGTGGAAGAAACTGTAATATTAATAGTTTAATAATTCTACTCATGTGAATTTAAGCCTTATAAGTGACTGGGAGATGGGAGAAAATTATCTGTCTTATGTTATCTTTTTGCACAACGGGTACTTTAAGGGCAACTCAGGAATTTTTTTAAAGGTAATTTTGGTAAAGTGCAACTTTTGTCTTATGCCCTAACTTAAAATTCTAAACTCCAGGTGAGACGACACTTGTACTACCTGTTCACCACCTATAAGCTATTCAGGATAGCTTTGTTTAGTTTAATATGTTCATTCTTGGTCACTAAAACCATTTTTTTTTTTTAAACATAGATAGTTTTTTATTTTCTAAGTGAAACTCAGAGAAATGTGTTTACTTGCAAAAAGCTTGAGGTCTGAGGATTCCACTTCTCTTCTGGTCTTCCGTGCCATGTATTTAAGATGCTTAAACAAACCTGAGGAAGAAGGGAAGAAAGCATAAACAGAAGTGAGTGCTTTTTAAAAGCAAACTGTTGCAACTAGAAGCAAAATTGAAACGTTATCATATCACAGTATTTCAGTTTTACGTCCCCCAACAAAACACTAAAGGCCAGTCTGTCATAACAAATTGGCATCTTCAAATGTGATCCAAATCTGTATGGCATTACAATCCCTTCATAATGAAAAATGAAACAGAACCTGTTAAATGTTAATATATAATAATGTATTTTTTAGTGAAAAATAACTCTTTGCCAAACCTTTTAAAAAGTTTCAGTAGGAAAAAGTAGTACCATGCTACATTTAAAAAATCTCCCTCAGGGCACCTATGTAGCTCAGTTGGTTAACTGTCTGCCTTCAGCTCAGGTCATGATCTTGGAGTCCTGGGATCGAGCCTCGAGACGAGCTCCCTGCACAGCGAGGAGTCTGCTTCTCCCCTCTGCTTGTGCTCTCTCTCTTTCAAATAAATGTGCAAAATCTTAAAACAAACAAAACTCTCTCTAAATTTTGTAAAACTTCAAAACGGATATGGTTTAATAGAAGAGGTCTGACTGCTTATCTGCCTCTACATTTTATTTGTTACAATAGATTGTTTTGGTTGAAGTCTATGGACAGAATCTAGCTGTACATAAACATGAAGTGGCAAGGAGGAAGACTTCCAGACCCCTGAAAGGGCCCTGAGGATCTATCTATTGGGTTCCTCACAACAAACTGTACAACACAGATACCTGTTCACTCAGACAGCAAGAATGAACTCAAACTATCTGCCAAACAGAAGGTTAAGAAGAAGTCACTCAGGGAAAAGCAGAACTGGGGACATTTTATCTGTACTTGTAAACTAACAGTGTCATAAAACGGGCAACAGACTTGGAAAATAAGTGGTCCTTAATAAAGCAGAGAAGTCTATCTCCTTGCTATTCTTGCAATCATTCTGCGACAGCAATAATGCAAAATACACTATTCATTTAGGACACGATTTCATTAATAATTTTAAGAGACTTGTATCTGAATAACCTTGTATACTATTACTAAAGGTACTAATACTAGTACTTAATGTCCAACATTTCATTTTTAGAGCATCCCTGTGACTACAAGGGCAGGTATTCTTACTCCCACCTAGAGATCTGGAATCCAAGGTTAAATGTTTCTAGTGTACAATATAGCAAAGATTATATAATTCAAGATATTCAACTCTCAGGCCCTTACCTGTTTCTCTTACCTACTTCTCTTCTCCTTACCATTAAGTCCTTTTTTTGGGGGGGGGGGTGGGGAAGGGAGAGAGAGGGACAGAGGGCGAAGGAGAGAGAGAATCTTAAGCAGGCTCCACACCCAGTGCACAGCTCGACATGGGGCTCAATCTCATGACCCCGAGATCACGATCTGAGCAGAAATTAAGAGTCCGAAACTTAAATGACTGAGGCACCCAGGAGCCCTTATACCATTATATCTTTAAAAAAAATTTTTTTTAAATTTATTTGACAGAGAGATAGATCACTAGTAGAGAGGGGGGTGGGAAGAAGGCTCCTTGCTGAGCAGAGAGCCTGATGTGGGACTCGATCCCAGGACCCTGAGATTATGACCTGAGCCTAAGGCAGAGGTTTAACCCACTGAGCCACCGAGGTGCCCCATGTCTTAAAAAAGTAATTTCGTAAATAAATTTTAACATTTTACACTTAAAACTCTATTCGGAGTCTACTGCCTTCTGCAGTAAGTCAACACTGCTCTATCCTCTTCTTTGCTCAGTGATAAAAGACGTGTTCTTTGCTCTTCCAAAGAAAGAAGGTCTATCTCTGATGAAATCTTCTGCAATAAACTCACAAAGCGAATTCCAGTTTTATGATCTGAGTTTATGATGAAGACAAAGCCAAGGGAAAATTTAGTCCACCTTTAATGAACCAGACCAACTTTAAGCACTTGCTCCTCTCATACCATCAAAGAATTGTCTGCTTATGAAGTCTTAAATTTCTTCTGATTGTTCAGTAATTTTTAAGGATGAAATATTTCCAGCATGGAATTTACTGCTGAAATTCCATCAAACTATCTAAAATTAGTTTGGGAAGTGATGATTGTTCTTTTAAATCTAATTTTAGAAGTTTATTGTCATATGAAATGCTTTTTTATTATACCTCTTGGTCAACTTCTTTTTTAGACAGAATGCATCTTCCTATTTATTAAAAAATATAAAACATTTTAACATAAATGTCAAAAATAAGTTCACAATTATATGTATCATGGAAAACACGGATAGCTATGAAAGCAAAAAAAAAAAAATGATGATATGCAAAAAAGGAATACAGAGTCGACAAGGACGATGCTTTTGCCATTCAACTATCCTGAGGCACTTGTGAAAAGGTAACTGGAACTGGAGATACGAAAAGTCAAAGAAGGTGAGAGGCAAAGACAGACATTCGGCTCTACTACCTCCTGAGTGAAGAAAGCTCTCAACTGGCCAAGGAATATGTTGAGTAAGTTAGTCCCTCAGTAACTTCTTAAGACTACAAGTGCTTCTCAACACTGTTGTGTTTCTGCCCTTTTTGGTTCCTTCTCTCTCATTCCTCAGGCTAATCTTTGCATATAGGAAAGAGAAGCATGATGAAAGCCAGGTAACTCTCGGAAAGAAGATAACCAAAAGAAAATTTTGTTTAAATTGTAAAGAACCTTTGGTTACAATACTTTGGCATCAGAAACAAAAAAGGTCAAAATTACATTACCTTGCCATCATTATAAAGGTTTGGATTGAATCGCACGCTATGACCACCAGTTGTCTCTAGATTCACAAGAGGGGGTGAACTGGGATAATCTTGAGGAAAATATACATCAAACTCAAAGCAGCCATTTGCATAAGGGGTGTCTGCTGGACCAGTTATCAGAACCTAGTATGCATGTACAAATACACAAAAGTGCAAGTTACTCTTCCTAAACACCACTCGCAATTTAGAAAAACACAATCCAACATGAAGTAAGGACAACCTTCTTACATCCTACATACAGCTCTACCAGAATGTGTTAAAAATGAGGTTAAAAGTTAAAAATGACAACATAACTAGGAAATGGTTTTAGATTAGGATTAAAGTTATTTAGTTATGGTGAAAATGGGCTATTGAAAAAAAGATGCCTTGCTGGCAGCAGGAAAGCTTACCTTAATATCAAATACCTTTTAATATTAAGTTACTATTTTTCTGAGAGCTTTCCTTCCTGATATGTTCTATAGTATTTAACAATTTGAGATTAAAGGTATACTCGTTATCACATCCAAAAGGTATGAGGGTAATTTTCTGCAATACATCTTCAGATAAGTTAACATTTGAGAAGTAACTTAGTTTTAAAATATTTTTCTCTGGGATAATGAGTCAAGCAGTTAACAAAAGTTCTCATGTAACAACTCAGGATAAAAAGGTTTTGAAAGAACAGGTGTTTCCTGTAGGGTTATGAGTAATCTAAAAAATAGCAGAGAACCCAAGAGTAAGTATCAGAATTATTTAATGAATTTTGGTTTAAGTTGATCAACAGATACTAATTGTGCAAGATCTGCGCAGCAAAGCCTCTGGTCCTGAATAGCTCTGTGTGAAGGCAGGCGGCACTAGAGTCTCAATCTGCTAACTCTGATTTATGGTTGGGAGCCCCATGCTGGGCTTTTTAATTTAGGTACAGCATAATGTTTAGCAGCGACAAAGTCACAAGTCTGAACTTATGTGGCCCACTTAATGATAACAATACTTTCCTGAGGCAATCATTCTGTATTTGGCTATTGTTTGTAACAAGGAACAGATAAGAATGTGGTCAAATAGGTGAAGTCTATGAGATTTTTACTGAAAAATTATCCAAAAGGGCAAAACAAAAATGTAAGCAAACAGAAAAGGTCTTCAAATCAATGTGTCAATAGTTATAGCTGTGTATCTAAGGAAGACAGACTATGTAACTCCGAATAAAATAACAAATGTAAAGAAAGGTTTGCCACCATTCCTGTCCCTGCTGGGTGTCCAATCTTTATAATTTTCTTACTGAAGCAATGGCTTAGAACTTAAGGCCAGACCCCCCCAGTGTTAAAACATAAAGGTGCAGTGATTTATTACTGTACTACCACTACTTAATTCACAGATTATGGTTCTGTAAATACATGAATTTCCTAGAAAAAGGAAAAAAAAAGAATAATTTTGAAGACTGATAGTATAACATAAGAGAAGTATCTTGGATGACAAGGAAGAAATCTTATGACTTTTTTCTACGGACCAGCATTAAATCCTTTGAGGCTAAGCTCTTAAAACTACAGGCTGCATACAAACTTTACTCAAGGAAGGCATTTTAGTATTTTCTTTTAAATTGTTATTTTGAAGAGCAGTCTCATACACATACTATAACATTAAAAAAGGACTCCTTTCATTAATATCCCAAATGGTCAACAGAATTTTTATTTGATTTATTAAAATTCATGCTATTTCTACTGCTTTGTCTGAATATTTGAATAATGACATTAGCCAGAGAGACAGAGAAACAATGGTTTTCTTCTACCTTCATGATGTCAAGTCGTTCCTCATCACAGCGCACAAACACACTCGAAGACGATGAAAGAGGCAGTGAGGTTGACAGTGTCACGGCTTCCTGGGCAAGGCGGCGGGCACGGGCAGCACTGTTGGCATCATTTGCATTTTTCACCTGAGACATGTAGTGGTAATTTACTTTAAAACCCAATTTCCCATCTTCATCCTCAGAAACCATCTCAAATGTATCTAAAAGAAGAAGAAGAAAAAAAACACTGAAAAAAAAAAAAGGAAGAAAGAAAGAACTAGAATGGAGGATAGTTGTTATAATGACAAAAATCACAAAGAAACCACTAGCCCTTCTTCAGCTCCAAACAGAGGGCACCGAAGCACAGCACAGGGAGTACCGTCAGCGTGAACGGAATAGCGTGGTGTGGTGACAGAGACAGCTACACTTGTGAGCAAAGCAGAAGGTACAGAGATCATAAATCGCTGTTGTACACTGAAACTAGTGCAACATCGTGTGCCAAATATACGCAAAAAAAAAAAAAGTAAAGCCCCACAAAATGCAGAAGACTGAGAAAACAGCAACTAGACATGTTTATGTCATACCTGCTGCTGGATAAATAAACTATATAATGGAAGCAAAAGCAGGAAATGATTTTTTTTTTAAATATTTTATTTTTAGGGCACCTGGGTGGCTTAGGCAAGATTCTTTGGCTTAGTTGGTTAAGTAACTGCCTCCGGCTCAGGTCATGATCCCGGAGGCCCAGGATCGAGCCCCACCACTGTGCTCCCTGCTCAGGGGGGAGTGTGCTTCTCCCTCCGACCCCCTCCCTTCTCATGTTCTCTCTCACTCCTGTCTCTCAAATAAATAGATAAAATCTTAAAAAAAAAAAAAAAAGATTCCGTTTTTAACTAATCTCTACACCCACTGTGGGGCTTGAACTTAACAACTCTGAGATCAAGAGCCACTGCTCTACCAAATGAGCCTGCCAGGCACCCCCAGGAAATGATTTTTAACTTACAATGTGGACACACTGACAGATTATATCAAGTAGCTATAAACAATGTAAAGCAGAAGACAATTTATTCTTAAAATGACTAGTGTAATATTTTTGCCAATTCAGAATATTAAATGCCAAAAAGTATTATTATATTTCATTTTTAAAGATAATAGGTCTTTATATATTTGCATTGATTTTGGAATCAGAAAACAGAAGTCTCAGGCTGAAGTTTACTCTTTTTTTTTTTTTTTTTAAGATTTTATTTATTTATTTGACAGGCAGAGATTACAAATAGGCAGAGAGGCAGGCAGGAAGCAGGAAGCAGGCTCCCCGCTGAGCAGAGAGCCCGATGCAGGGCTCGATCCCAGGACTCTGGGACCATGACATGAGCTGAAGGCAGAGGCTTTAACCCACTGAGCCACCCAGGCGCCCCCTGAAGTTTACTCTTGCATTACTTTTATAATCTAAATTAATGGAATAAAAGAAGATTATTAGGGTAATCTAAACATAATTAATGGGTTAATTCTTAACCATCTATTTAGGCAGAGTTAGAAAAGACTCCATTATTCTTTACTTATAAACTCTGCACATAAAGAAAAAAGGGAACTGAACTTTATCTCAGTTGAGATTACTCCACCCTAACCAATGGGTTACAACAGAAAGATTTATATAAATTGTAACACTTCAAAACCACATAATAGGGGACACCTGGGGGCTCAGTGGGTTGGGCCTCTGCCTTTGGCTCAGGTGGTGATCTCAGGGTCCTGGGATCAAGTCCCAAGTCAGGCTCTCTGCTCTGCAGGGAGCCTGCTCCCCCCACCCCACTTCTCTCTCTGCCTGCTTCTCTGCCTACTTATGATCTCTCTCTGTTCATGAATAAATAAAAATCTTTAAAAAAAACACACACACATAATAGGGGAAACACTGTCACGAGAAGCAACAATAAAATTTGATCTTGCCTTCATATAATGCTAAATATATGGAAAAACTTTAATGCTATAGTATAATTAGCATTAATGCACTAAATCTCACCAAGAAATTAAGTGCAAGATTCTAGGCAAGATTCTTTGGCTTAAATGATAAACAGGAAACTAAATCTGCCTTCAAGGAGTTTATAATCTAGAAAAAAGGGAAAGACCTATAAAGTGACACTGGTCTGTGCACTCCATGTTTTTAAAACAGGAGGGCCACATCTTTTTTTTTTCCCAACAAGTCTTTCAGAGAGATAAAGAAACTTTTGGTGGATTTCTTGTAGAAACTATTCATCAGTTCTATATGAGTAGAAGCTAATTTAAGAAGAAATGCTGAAAGCCAACTTTATCATACAGTACATACAACTGTTACTGATCAAATGTACTATCACAGCAAAATTACTTCCTGTCAGTAAACTTGTGAACTGGAGTTAACTTCATCTGCCCAATTCCACTGCCTTTCACATACTACAGAGATAAATTTCCTTTGGATTTTCTAAACAACAGTCCACCAGAAACACAAGAGCCCATTCTGATGCCTGGAGGAACACTTTTCTATCATACGCAGATAAGAGACCAGGGCCTACTAATACCAAAAATTTATTACAATATTCAATTAGGGGTGCCTGTATACTCAGTTGAGTGTTGGACTCTTGGTTTCAGCTTGGGTCGTGATCTTAGGGTCACTGACATCAAGCCCTGCGCTCATCCTAGAGTCCGCTTGATTTTCTTCTTTTCCCCCTGCCCCTCCCCCTACTTATACATGCATGTGTGCTCGCTAAATAAATAAATAAATAAATAAATAAAATCTTATCCCCAAAAATATTTTTACAAAGTCTTTGACACCCTTGTCAAAAGGTAGAAATTAATTCCCCTTTCCTTGAATATGAACTAGATTTAATGACTTACTTTTGAAGAATAAAGCAGAAGCAATAGTAGACAACCTCTAGAACTAAAAAATAAAAGGCCTTGTGTGGCTTCCTGTTTGCACTTTCACTCACAGAATCTAGATACAATGAGTGAAGACCTCAGGAGGTGCTATGGAGGGGCCCACAGGGCAAGGAGCTAAGGCCTCCTATTAACAGTCACAGGAATAAGCGCGAGAGCCCAGCCCCCCCGAGAGCCACTCCCCGAGAGCCACTCAAGATCTCACTTGTCTGAAGCTCCAGCCAATATTCTGACAGCAACTTTGTAAAAGACCCTAAGCCAGAGCCAATGAGTTGAACCATTCTTGAATTCCTGACCCATGGAAAGAGTGAAATAATAAACATTTTACTTTTTTGTTTTTTTTATTATTTTAAAGATTTTATTTATTTGTTTGTCAGAGAGAGAGCGGAGGGCACACAAGCAAGGGGAGCAGCAAGCAAAGGGAGAGGCAGGCTCCTGGCTGAGCAGGAGCTGGATGTGGGACTCCATCCTAGGACTCTGGGATCATATAACCTGAGCCGAATGAAGGCAAATGCTTAACCAAGTGAGCCCCCTAGGCACCCCAAGTTAATACACGTTTTAAGCACCTAATTCTGGGAGTAATTTTTAAAGCAAGAAATAAACAATATGGAATAATCTGATAAAATCCTATAGAAACTAACCAGAGTCCAAAAAAGATATAAACTGTCTTAGTAATGCTTATTAATCAAATTCACATAAAACAAGCAAATTACTTGTCATAAATAATTACAAAAAGTAATTTCCAATAAAATGTTTCTTCACAAGTATTTTTTAAGAAGAAACAAAAAACAGATCATATTAACATTGTAGAGGAATGGACTAGGTAGTCAAAATGAGTGAGACAAAAGACCATAATATCATCAGAAACTAACCAACCCCCTAATTAAAGTATACAAAGGAAAAAATCTACTTTGCAAAGATTATGGAAAATTTTTAAGAGAAATCAAAATGGTATTGTACAATATCAGAAAACAAATGATAGTTATATTCCACAGTGTCTTTACAGGATTCATAGACTTTAACAGTAACAACAGAAGAGAAAAAATGATCACTTTTAAAAGATTTCTAGAGCCCAAACCAGCTCTTCATAAGGTTATATAAAATAACTCAATCTATATAAATTTTTGCCCACTAGGAAAAATGTTTTCCCAAGTAAAAGTAAACTCAATTTTGGTTAGAAGAATTATCTCTTCTCTCTCCACTACCTTATTCCTGACACCTCCCATTCCTGGCTAATATCCTAAACATTGAAGAGGAAATTAAAGTTTGCAAATAACCCAAAAGAACAGCAAAATAGTGAATAAAAATCCAAAATAAAGAACCCAAAAAGCAGAATAAATCTAGTTATATCCAAAGCGTCTTTGAATTATTAAAGATCAGTAAATCCAAAGTTCAGAAATAAGAGCAGATCGTATGTAGTTTATAAAATGCTATTTAAAATCTTGAAATATGACTATGGACCACTTTTTCTTCCTCTTTCTATAGTTCCAGCAAGTATTAGTGCTGTGTCTAATGGCATTGAGTGGGAAGCAACCAAATGATGTCCTTCTGACATATCTACCAGAGTCACAATAGAAAGCTCTTAGTTTTTTTCAGGATTTATTTTTAAGTTAAGCATGCTTTCAGGGGTTTCCCAACAAAGTTACTGTCCACTGAGTTGAAGTTCAAAATTCCATTCCAGAATAGGCATTAAAGGTTTTGGTAGATATGCATTGTTACCTAGTTGGGGAAACTCACAGACTAAATCTCATTCAGAATAAAAACAATTAGATAATCAATAACGAAGCAGAAAAAGTTTCTTCAGGCTTTTGAATCTGAGGTGGGGGAAGTGAACAGGGGAATGCTTTTGTGGAAAACAGGCAGTCACAAAGTGAAAAGTATATAGAAATGTGAAGCTAAAGACAGACCCATCTAACATCTGATTTTTGCTTTTTGCAAAATGGGTGGAGGTATATATCATTTCATTTTAATGCAATGCTACTGACAACTCTTGACATATCTCCAGTCTACTTCAGCTGTTTTATTCTACATCATATAGTGAATTTAATTTTTAAAAAGATTTGCAACAAAATACATTAATCAAATTATAACTACACAAAGGCTTTCATTCGAGAGATTTAAAAACTTAAGTCCATTTAAACTCTGAGAATCCTTTTCCTGCTAACTGTGATACTGATTGTGGCTATAAACATCATATTTGATCCTCATGTATGTGGCTTTTCCCAGTAATTCTGATCATTCCTTTGTATGATGACCCTTGGAGGAGGTCTATGATTCATGTTGTATTTGTATAGCATTTATTCTTGGTTTCTTGTAACTTTCAAATTACAGCAGACAGGGGCGCATGGGTGGCTCAGTGGGTTAAGCCTCTGCCTTCAGCTCAGGTCATGATCTCAGGATCCTGGGATCGAGCCCTGCATTGGGCTCCCTGCTCAGCAGGGAGCCTGCTTCCCCCCTCCCCTCTCTGCCTACTTGTGATCTCTGTCTGTTAAATAAATAAATAAGTAAAATTATAGCAGACAGTATTTCTGTTACTTTTGTAATCATTTATAGTTATTATACTTTCCTGAATTCAAGTGTTTACTTATTTTTTAAAGGTTTGTTTATTATTATTTATTATTATTAGAGAGAGAGAGAGCATGGGTGCACACTTGCACGTACATGAGTGTGGCGGAGAAGGAGAGAGAATCTCAAGCAGACTCCCTGCTGACTGTGAAACTGGTGAGGCGCCTGACCCATGACCCTGAGATTATGATCTGAGCTGAAAACAAGAGCTGGACACCTAACCAAATGAGCCACTCACGAGCCCCCGAATTCAAGTGTTTACTAAACAAAATGGTCACAACCCACAACGGCTGGCACAATTATCCAAAAACATGGATCCCTTGGCAAAACTGCTACATTCTTTCTGAATAACAGTATATACACTTCACCGCAATTCTTCCAATCTTAAGATGATGAACAAGACCTTTCAAAGGTCTGCCTGAGTGCTTTATCATTTTCAGATATAATACTACATGTGATTTTTATTGCAACTCTGGGTGGTACGATGGAGCAAAAGCTAAATGATTTATACAGCATTTTCAAAGACAGTATGACAAAAATCTATGTATTTTTACTCTTGCTTTAGTGTTCTTTTTCATATAGTTCAAGTCCTTTGGCTGGTTCTCAAGGGTGGAAAAAAGGCACAGACAACAGCAGTTAACTGGTCACCAAAATTTAGAATTCTACTGTTTATTTATAGGCTAGCTATCACCTTATGGAGGAGACTGAGAGGCTCTTTTCTTCAGTCTTTACTTGTCTAGAGTTTTGGAATAGGAAGGGCTACAGGAGAACTCTATGTAACTGTATTTTCCAAAGGCAAATCTCATGGAATTCTAAAGTGGAAACAGTAACAGACTTCATTCAAGGTCCCAGGTCTGAGCTTCCTTTAGGCCAAGATATAAAGAAATGGAGAGAACTTAAAGAAAGAAAACCACTTTCTGTCTGTTCATTAGACATTTTATTTGGGTTTTCTCCCCCTCCTTGGTTTCTAAAATCATGATTCCCCAAATATAACTAAAAATATATAATTCCAGAGATAAAAAGATAAAAATTTTGCACGTGTGTGCACATACACCTACTCTATACATACGGTGCACACACACATATACCCAGGATATGAATGGTTCATGGTACGATCAACTTTCAAAATCTTTACTTCACTAGAGTGAACACATTTCAGTAGCACTATTACACATGTGAAAGGAGATCTCAAAAACAAAGATTAAAACTTCAACTTACCAAACTGCAACTTCTTCATAACAGCCACATATTTTTCTTCAAGTGATTTCAATACTGATAAAGGTTTGGGTTTCATAGCCACCTTCTTTGAATATTCACCTAGTTTTTTTTCTGTTATTTAATATTTCAAGATAAATAACATAAGCATACATTTTAAAAGATTAAAACAAAAACAATTAACTTCAAGAGTTCAAAGTTTGAATTCCAAAAAGTTACCCAATTCTTCACAATTATCTTCCTATTTACTCATTTAAGAATAAAAGATTTCTTTCTATTTCACAAATAAAACTAAGAGGGCTAAAACCCTTACCAACTTTAAAACTTAAATTCTTAAAATGTTTATTAGTTTTATCTAAGCAGGCAAAACAGAAGTAAAACAACAGATAATAAAGAATTATTTATATCTCCTATTGCTAAGACACGAAAATACTGATTTGAACTACATTCTCACACACTTTTTTCAGTGCTCTTTCCTATCCATCATTTCCTATCCAAAATGATGGCATTTTTCAATTTCACAACTATCAACAGGAAGGAGAGAAAATCAGGATATATGTTGGTAGCCTACCAAATCTAGTAGATTAATAATCATACATAATAGTAATAAATTAGTAATCATACATAATAGAAATAAATATTTTAAAATTAGAGACTATTCATGATTAACTTGAAAACCTGGCAATGAAATTTTTAGGTAAAGGAACTTGCTTGAAAACCATTACCACAGAGGAAAGAGAGAGGCAGTTTCAGAAGTAAATGAAACATCAAAAGAAAAGTCGCAGAGAAGGGGCAGTGCTGTACCTTGGTTGGCCTGCCGTAAACTGGTAGTGGCTGCGTGGACGATCTCAGCAGTCTTCTGGATGTCTGGTACCAACAGCGTAAGTCCTTCCGGTTCTTGATCAGATGCATCTGGTTTTATTCCTGTTTTAACATTTTCCCTTTTAGATCTGGATTTTTTTTTTTTTAATATGGAAAGAAATGCAAGGAAAATTAGGATTTTAAGACTGAAAAATAAGTACCTCCATAAGCCAAAAAGTGGCTAAAAATCAAAAAGGACATTATGCATTTCATTTGACACACATATGATATATAGCAGAAATAGTTTAAACTATATTCATTGTTGCTTTTAAAGTCATACAATAATGCTTAGTATAATAAATAGTTTTTGGTAGGTTTTCACTTCAAAAGCAATAAACAAACAAACACTATAGAAATACCATACTGTAAGAAGACCCAGATACCTGATACGTCCTTGGATTCACACTTTTATGGTAACTTACAGTATTTATAAATACCTAGAAGTAGAGAAGTCACTTCTACTGTACAAAACTGAGAGAGGTCTATCCTCGTCTTCTAAGACTTGGGAATCAAAGGACCATATGTAGTTTTTCACTTTAATAGTATTTGTATTTCACTCAGAGTAAGTGTGTTACTTCTCAAGGGGAAAAATAAAAGAACTATCCCAGAGTAAAATGCAGGTTCACTGCTAGGGATTTAAATATAATGTGCTTTTATACATCAAAACTGTATTTTACACTAAGTTTTAGGGCATATCATTTTAGAGGCATTCCCTAGTCAGGGTCTAAAATATACCCAACCTTTTATCAAATTTTATATAATAATAGGATGTACTACAACAATGTCTCAGTCTCTAAGGCATCAAAATGTTTCTTTAAATTTTCTAGATGAATACATAATTTTATAAGTCACGGAAAATAACGAGTATCAATGTCCTTTTTTCTGTTTACTCTCAGCACATATTATTTACATAATAATCATTTTACACTATTGCTTAGATACTAAAAATTTACATCATGTATACTAACATTTACATATTTGTTAATTCATTAAATAAATAATATAAACTGAAATCACATATAAATAAAGGTGTTTAAGATACTCATGCTAAGGTACCATCTAGACTCCATATCACTTATTTTTCTAGTTGTATACCTACCAAGAAAACAACTTGGCAATTTTATTAAAACAGTATTTCACAAAGTGGGCACAGAGCCTTAGAGAACTATACAAAGACTAACAGAAAGTAGAAGAGTCCTTAACAAAATGAGATTGCTATTTATGTATAAATGAACTGTTCCTTATCACAAAGTAAAAAATCTGCTCAGAATCAATTCAGAGCTTAATTTTAGGGAGATAGTAAGAGGTACATTAAGACGTGCCACTCCGACGGGTAGCAAGGGTAAACAGATCTAGTATTATGCGTGTGTTCTGAATTAATACCCATAGTGTGTGAAAAAACGAGTATCCACAGATATTTTTAACTATAAGGTATATATTGCTTAACCTGGTAAGATGATTTAACTTAATGTGTCTACTGGGTTACTGCCTTTTCTCCTATCTCTTATCTTCCCTGAGGTATAAGAAGTCACAGAGAACACACGGCCAACTTTCCTTTGCCACTCAGGACCACTTGGTAGATGTTATGTGGTACATTATCTCAGTCATCAACTCCTGCATGTGTACCTGTGTATATGAGCATCTATGTTTGCATGTATATGTAAGGAGAATAGAGTGAATAAATGTTTTAAGACTGAAATAGCAGGCATTTTAAATGTTAGAATTAAGTAAGTTATTGGGTCTTTTATAGCTATGAAATAAAGTTGAGTTTATAAGCTTAATAGTCCATCTGCTAATTCTCTTAAAGATATAACTCTGGTAGATAAGCCCAATCAGATTCTCAGATTCTGAATTTACCAACAGCTATTCACAATCAGTGACAAACAACGAGGGCCAAGAAAAGTGCATAAGCTGCTTGAACAGTACTCCTTTTGAATTTAAAAGGTTTCTCTCTCCCTGCCAGTTGTAAATGAGTCTCCCTCTAATACCAGGGCTTAAAAAATTCTTAATAGGGCTACTGACTGTAATAGGAAAACAACAGTAAGTAGTGTGAAAAAAAAACAGAAGAGTTATCATTATAGCCATAATAAAATAAAGATGGTTTCCTAAAACCCGTCATCAACAGTTGAGCCACTGTGTGCTCAATGAAGATTTCACTTATGAAACACATCTTGCCAAGCAGAGAAGAAAGATACGGAAGTGAAGCTCATTTTTCCAGAATTAGGGTATTTTCTCCTTGAAGAAATAAGAATGTCTGGCATGGAGAGTGCACTGCATCAGTGCAATTTAGAACAAGTTACGCTTGGAAAAAGTACTCATTCCAGATTTCAAACCCTATACATGAATACCAATTTCCTAATTCCAGTTTTTAAAAGATGATTAGTAGGAGACATTCCTATTATTAAAATAGTTCAAATAGTCAGGATGGTAAATTTTATATTTTTTGACCACCAAATAAAAAAAAGTTAACGAAGGGCAAAAATTTACAGAAGTTTGAAAAGTATTATTTTTTACATCAAATGCGTGAAAGAAATGTTCTTGTATATCTCATTTTGAAGATACTGGTTAACTCATAAAACAGATATATTCTAGACCTTTACATCAGGTTCAAATAAGAAATTTTTACGTGAATCATCTTCTTGACAAAAACATACAGGAGAAAAAGGGATAATGTCCAAAAGGCAAGAGTACTTCAAATTTATGAAGAACACACACTCCCTGCCTAACGATGACTACCACTAGTCATTGTCTAATATTAAGCTACAGCCAGCAGTCTCTTTTCTATAAAAGTTGCAGGTTACTGTCAACCCATATGTAGGCCCAGCTCATGAAAAAAGGCCATACCTTAGCTCACATCCTGAAGTCTGTGGGAAAAGCTATTTGAGTTCAAGGCACCTAGCTGGAAGTAGGTCTTTGAGACTGACAATGGATCCAACATGGTAAAAGCAATCAGCGACGGCCGCTACCATGGTATCCGCTGCTTTGTGCAGACGTTGAATCTGGTTGTGATCACTGCCCTGAAGAAATACGAGGAATCAACTGAAGTTTCTACTATTGCACAGAATTATCTGCAAACATTTTCCACTATGCTGTGAATTCCAACTAAATGGCTAACAAATTAGCAAATGTTGGCTCTGCAACATAGAATCTGAACTAGGATGTGAGCAGAATGGGTAAATCTTTCTTGTAAAAACAAAAGAAAAAAGCCAGTAACTCAAACATTCAGTTATAGTGACCTGCTTCTGCTAACTCTATCACCCAAAATAAGTTGGATTTTTGTTAAGACGAAATGCAAAATATCAGAATTATGTTCTTTTATAATCTATAAACTGAAAATAGCTTAATATAGCTATTTTCTTGGTAGAACATTAGGAAAGATCACGTCCATTCCCTGCACTCCAAATTCTGAAGTCAAAACTATCACACAATTGAAATAAACATTTTAAAAGTAGAACCATGTTGAAGAAGTAATCTGTAGACAACATGCTGACATGTCCAGATTCCAGAACTATTAGCATCTTAGAGGAAGATTCTAAAACTGTAAGCAAATGAAACTTCTACATTTTTCTGTAAACCAATGCATCATGTAATACTCCATAGTTCTAAAGCTCTTTGGCAGGGATTAAAGTCCGAAACAAGTTAAGATTAAAAGTAAGCAGGAAGATTTTAAAAAATATTACCATAGAGAACTATTTGCTTCTAATTGTCTCCAGAAAATATGAAAATAATTCTTGAAATGCACCAGTAAGTGGAGCAAAGACCTATGTAAGATGAATGCTTTTCACTATTAGCCCAAAGCTTAGTTTTTAACTGATTCCCTTTTGTTTTTATTTAAACTTTTTCCAAATGGTTAAGTACCAATCTTAGTTTCCAATTCAATTTAAAATTGAAAATAAAATCTTCCTTGTCTTGGAAAGCATAAATGAGTACTGTAAGAGAAGTAAATATTCAAAACAGAGGTATGAGAAGCCTTTAAAAATAAATCTTGATTTCTAGGTTAGATAAAAATATTTTTAGGTCAGATTAAGCATCACAGGACAAAATGAAGGTACTGTGTGCTACTATGGAATGGAGAGCCACAAATAATATGCTTCACTAAGGGAAAATCCAATGGAGGCAAATAAAAGATAGGAAAAAATAAATGTTAGTATTGCTGTCTCCATCACCAAGTAAAAGACTGATGAACTTTAACTACTAAATCTGTTCAAGGTCTTAAAAAAAACAAAAAAAAGTGTGTATATGTGTGGTTACCATAAATGCTTCAGGGCTATGAAACCAGGACTCGTTCGTTCTGTAGGTGTTAGAGGTAGAGGAAAAAGAGGAGAAACTAGGAAATGTTTTCCAACAGAAACAAAAGTTTCTTTTCCAAAAGAAACAAAAGTGGTACTGAAATTCTATATTAACTCACTGAAGCCCTAGAGGACTAGCTTAAAGCAGTTATAGTAAGAGAGTCTGATAATAAAAATATACCTTTTTAGCAGGAGGTCAACTAAATCTTAGTGCTTAGATAAAAGGTAATTGGCTATTTCTACAAGAGAATTCAGGTACTTTTAAATATGATGAACTTCTTTACACCAGGAAGATGCTTTTAGCTAGCTAAGCGAACCGGCAATGAAGCACTGCTGTGTCGCGTCCACGTTAGCGATTCACATTACTAGATGACAGAATTCCCTCTTCCAAATTTTCGGAGAAGTATACTACATATGATTATTTGCCTACTGGAATCCAGCAGGAAAAGTCCATATAGAAGATTAAAGATAAAATAACTGCCTTTTTCCTGCTCCAAGGAAGCTGTAAGGTGTCACACTTACTCAAAAGTGTAACCAAACTACTATGGCTACAGTCTCACTTTGTTCTGAGAGAACACAGGCTGGAAGCGCCAGCAGAAACTGAATTTCACCAGGTCTGGTATGTAAAAGCGGAAGGGGTCACATCTTCACAGTATGACTATTTTGTGGGCAAAAGACTGAATTTTCACAGTAGACAATTATATTTCAAGTGGAAATGATTATACGTGTATGTCTGTGTGTAAATTTATATACGTGTGTGTGTACACATACACATATATACATACATATATATGTGTGTGTCTAAAGTATTATGTTACCCATCCCTTTATTAATAGAGGTTAGATGATTTCAAGTTCTTTCATGCTGAAGTCTATAATAAAATGCTGATCAATAATCAGTCATAAAGTACGTGGGGGTGTATTTTTGCTTGTTCTTTAAAAAAAAAAAAAAGATTTATGGACTTATTTTAGAGATAGCAAGTCGGGGGAGGGCAGAGGGAGAAGGAGAAAGAGAATCTCCAGCAGACTCCTTGCTGAATGGGAGCCTGATGTGGAGCTCGATCTCCTAACTCTGAGATTAGGGGCCGAGCAGGAATCAAGAGTGGGAGACTTAGTGGACAGCCACCTAGGTTCAGATATTTAAATATCAAGTATTGCTATATAAATTCTTTCTTTTTAAAAAAAATTTATTCGAGAAAGAGCATAGTGGCAGGGGGTGGGGGGGAAGGCAGCGATGGCAGAGGGAGAGGGAGAAGCAGGCTCCCCGTGGAGCAGAGAGCCTAAAGGGGGGCTGAATCCCAGGACCCTGGGATCATGACCTGAGCTGAAGACAGATGCTTAACCGACTGAGCCACCCACCCAGGCACCCCTAATTCCTTCTCGACAAGGCAGTTAAAGATTCTAGAAATAAAAAGGTATATTAAGACAGCAATAAAATTCAGGAAATGGAAAATTAACAGGGTGGGGAGAGGCTTCTTTTACAACATAGAAAAAAAAAAGTTATCACCTACCCACTGCCCTAATCCACGCAAACTGATACCAAATCAGCCTTAAAAGACAGTGGAGGACAAATATATCAATAACCAAGAAATTTTCAGGAGTGTTTTTTATTAATTCTTTTGAGCAAGAAAAACATCTAATGAGTAAAGCTGACTCACTCTTCACCTAAGTGATAATTACATAAAGTTGCTTCCTGCTCATGTACTAGAGAGACCAAAGAGCAGTGAGGCTTGGGTTTACTTCAGTAATGTAATTACTACTTAGGCATAACTCAAATGCTAAACATAGCTAATGAAATATGCTGCCTTTTAATGGCCTATCATGACTTGAAAATTCTTTAGGGTAATGAAAAAAGATGAGTAAAAGAAAATAGCAGAAAAACTCTGTAGAATTTGCATTATTGTACATAGTTTTATAATTATTAAAAGCCAAAATTTCAACTAGAAAGTAATTTTACTTCACTGTTAACATTAAAAAAAAAATCATGTGCATAAATATCTAAAGCCAGCTCAGAAACAAGTCACCTCCCCACTTTCTAATTATTCACTGATGCACATACTGAATTGTTATTGGGAGTTAAGTTTAATTTAGTGGATAAATGTATTTTTTAAATTTTAATTTTTTAAATTATGTTATGTTAGTCACTATATAGTACTTCATTAGTTTTTGATGTAGTATTCCCTGATTCATTGTTTGCATGTAACAGTAGATAAATATATTTGACTGGGACAGAGAAGGTACGAATTATTGAGCTCTGCCATTAAGCATCAGAGGACCTAAAACAAATCACACCTTGTTTTCCTCATTAAAAGAAAGGAGTACCCGAGCTACCTGAACCCCATAGAGTTCCCTACAGCTCTGAAACCTAGAGGTAATATGGGTCGGGCTTGTGATGTGCCTAAGATCTGTTACAAGCTAAACCTTTTTTTGTTACAGGCTAATCTTTTTTAACTTGTTATAAACTAAATCTTATTTAGCAAGACACTTCAAATTCTGCAATAATTCAGAGTGCTTGAAATATTATTTGGGATTAAGATAATAGACACTGTCCTGATACATAAAGCTCATATAATGTGATCTGATAAGGAATAATAATTTCATACTGTTATGTGATGCTACAGAGATAGAAGTATAAAGTCAATTTATAATTTTTTATGAGTTTTTTTAATCATTTAAATCATAGAATAAATTGTATTTTGGCATTTGATCAATGTGTTTTTCAAGAACCAGCTAAGCCTTAAGTCTAGCCATTCTACACACGTGAAGTCTAAGTGATCAGTGAACTACTCTGATCAGAGGTAACAATGGTATATCTGGAGTAATGGTGAATTGACTTGTCTTTCTTCATTAAAGTTTTATTTTTAATAATGAAGATCACAGACATCAGGAGACTGGGGAGCAACAGGCCCGATTTATAACCTACTGCGAAGTTTTTAATGTTAAATTCTTTTAAGCAGTGGTTTCATTCTCAAACAACAAGAATATTTCTTGCCTACTGCTCTGAGCAGGGAAAACTGTGTATCTGCGAAATTTTGAAACTAAATGTATTACAGAGAAATAAGGTTATAATATTACCTCCATGTATTTTTTATATAACTATATGCTACTATATATCTACTATAACTTTCCCTACAATTTAAAGCAGCTTATATAATTCTCAAGAAAAAAGAAAGGAAATCAATACAAGCACAGAGCCCAAAACACATATACTACACTACTCAAAATTACTTCTAACTGGTAGAACAAAAGGAATGCAAGAAATACTCTGGTGTTCTGCCTACCTGTCATTGATCTGACAGGCATGGAAATTCATTTTCATCGGATTCTGACCCCTTGTAATTGGTATAAAATTAAGTGGCAGTGAGTCTGGCCTTATGCATCAATGAACATCTAATCACAGGCTGTCTCTGGGCTGTGGGTAACTCTGCTGATACTCTGCATGCGTCTTTGCATTCTCTGTGATATGCTCGTTTGTTCTCAATGTGCTTTCTCACTACCTCTCTAGTTCTCTTTTGTCTCTGTGGAATTATTTTTTTCCACTGCTTGTAGGTAAAATTAAAAAGTATTAAACACAAAAATCATTAAATCATGAAACTGAAGAAAAAAGCCAGAAATTAAGACTTTGTGGGTAAAATAAACAAAAGCCAGTACATTTTTTCTGCAACTGGCAAGAAAGAAAGGGTTAGTACTGGTACACAGAGGGCACCAGAAGGAGGGAGAACTTATGAATGAGGAACATTCACCAAGGGAGTTAATTCCACTAAGAGTGTAAGTCCGTGTGCATAAATATTCAACTCTTTGTTCTTCACAGGTGCCTTGGATGGCTGTGGACAAGCAAAGGAAATGGAGCTCTTTATCATTTTGGAAGTCCACTGTTCTTTCTACCGAAGTGATTACTAAGGTGGGTTTTGAACAATATCTCTGAAATAAAGTAACAAACTACTGTATATTTTGGAAGCAAAGTTAAACAGAACCAGTATTTACAGTTTAATTAACCACTTCCCCAATTTTGTTGAAACTATTACCAAAAATGTCAAATGAAAAACAAAAAAGCACAAAATTTCCTGATGAAAGCCTCCTGGTATGCTCCAATACTATTTAAGTTTCAAGTGACAGATCATGGAAGAAAATGGCCTGAGTAGAGAATTAGATTTAACGTTATAGGCACAGCTGCTTTCAAACCGATATACAACTAAGGTATAAAACATGTCATCTGTCTTTTAAAAAAACAGATTCCTGAAAAAATCCTGATGACTAATTACCTTTCATCTTGTCTATTTCAGGCAAAAGTTGGAAAACACTGAATATAAAATTCTCTGTTCTGAAGTAACACAATTTTGCCTATTCCTTTGTGCTTCTAAAAGGAACGTTATTCCTAATTTACCTTAATCTAAATGCTTACTAATAATCAGTCCATAGCAGTATTAATCAGTTCATCTATGCTACCCATGGGACTCAAATTAGCTCTATGCAGTTATACATTGTGAACCTTGAAAGGACGGTTTAGGAAAGGTAATGGATAGTAAAAATAAAGAATCATGAATAAAAGGATATTAAAATAGTATCATCTTTAGGAAGCTCTTAATGCAATTTGGACAGTGAATATCATAAACTAGGACTACTACATTCACTCCCTAAGTGGTTCTGCTTTACACTAAATATGAACTCCATCAGAGTGGTACACCAGTCATCAAACTATTGCCACCCGTAAGAGGTAATCATTTTATTAAGGTATAATTATGATTGAAGGAAATTTGAAACATGCCCTGGAGTCTATTATTTCAAAAATTAAAATTCAGAAGCTACTTTTCAGATATATGTATGTGTGTGCATTGACGTATGCATGCATCTATAATTATATCTCATACACACAATAGCAAAAATTCAGTATTTACAGAACTACGAGGCATATAAGTCATTCCATAGTTGCGCTGCCACGGCAACACGGCAACAACTCTAGCTCCTCCTCTAAGCAGTCATTCTTCCTCTTTTTTTTTTTTTTTAAAGTTTTATTATTTACTTGACAGAGACCTAGCAGGAGAGGGAACACAAGCAGGGGGAGTGGGAGAGGGAAAAAGCAGGCTCCCGGCTCAGCAGGGTGCCCGATGGAGGGTTGTATCCCAGGACCCCGGGATCCTGAGCTGAGCTGAAGGCAGCTGAGCCACCCAGATGCCCCTAAGCAGTCATTCTTGCTCAAGCCTTTGAGTACATAGGAAGTTGGGTAATGAAAATCTGATCAGATCTTTGAAATCCTTTCATGAGCTTATCACACTCTTCCAAACAAGTAACTACAAATACGCCCCTTTCAACTTTGAGCTCCTGCTTTCCTCTCTAGCCTCATCTCCCACCCATATATATATACTATATCCAAGTCATACAAAATTTCTTTAGGTTTCCCTGAATATGTGATACTTTCTTTCACTGCTAACATTATTCTCAGTTTGGTATACCAGCCCCCTGCCCCACTTCATCTAGGTAATTCCTACTTATTCCGTAGGTCTCCAAATCAGGTTTGATTAGTCAGTAATGTCTTCTACTTCTAATATGCCGTGTACTGTGTAATTAAAACTGTCGAGTTATTGTTCACCCCATTTATCTGTCAGTCCCTTAGAAGAACATTCAATACACATCTGTTAAATGAACAAATCAGGCATTCTCTTGTGACCAAGCCAGCTCTCCCTTATCTAAATATAATCACAATGGCTAACATACAAATTAGGTAACAGCCAGGTACATGATCTGCCTCTTCAGTTTCTTAAGAGTATCTTCCTGTCTCCTCTGACAGAAGGTTTCTACCATGGCTGGGGGAGAGTCAGCCCACCCATACAATCTCCTTCATTCTTTGAATTTTGAGATCAAAATCAGTTGGGACAGAATAATCTCAATCAGATTATTCCCAGCAGGAGAGTGAACTTCCTTTCAATACTGGGACAAAACTCTCATTTGTCTCATTCACAAAAGGAAGATTAAACATAATTAGCAAACAAGAACTTGCTCTTATTTTAAAAAGAGGAAAATTATACTAAAAAACTATACTAAAAAGATATACTTTATTCACCCTTACATTTCTTACTGAGAGCAGAGACAAAAATAATGTAAAAATTTTCTGAGATACACCTACACATTTTTTCTAAAGTCACATCTCCAAGCCCTGCTAATACAATGAAACGTATCTTAAAAGTGATCAACGAACAAAATATATTTGTCCTGAAAATTAAGAGTATCCTTAGTCCTGTATTAAAAAATACAGTTGGGTTGGGCGGGGCAGGCGGGGGGGAAGGGAAGTTTCATACTTTCAAATAGTGTTAAAACTGAACTTAGCCGATTGCTGTAGGAATAAACACTAAAAGGAAACTGGACTACACTGCTCACTTTATTAGAGTTCTAGTATAATGAAAATATGAAAAGAAATACATCGTTAAGTCCTGACAGGCCGGAAGAGAATAGATTTTATCCCCTCTCTCTGTGAAGTGGAAAATGAACTCTCAATGTGTCAAACCTCAAAAGGCAAGTAGTGATTTTATAAAATGTATAAAATGTATGTCTTTGCTGGTTTTTTCTAACAGATGCTATAAAACAATAATTATCATGAGCAATCCTGACTAAGAAGAATATTCAAATCCTAACGTAAAACTCACTATCATTGTTTCTTCATTAGTAAATATTTACTAAAAATAGTTACTGTACAGAGTCACCATAGAGATAAAATAATATAAATAAAGTGAGCTCTGAATAGTCATTACAATCTTTACATGTATGTTTCACTGGTACAGAATTTAGAGATGTGAAGTGCTACTTTTCTTACTGAAGAAGGAAAAGAATTTGAAGGATAATTTTTTTCCAGCAGAAAAAGTAGAAAAACAAAAAGCTCCAATTAAATAAAATTCAGTTATCCTCTAAATGAAATTAAATTTTTGTAATGAATCATCAATATATTAGATGTCAAGTTTACTTTTTAAAAATACGATGTATGTTATAGGAGCAGGAAATATATTAACTTAAGGAAAGCAACAAAAAAGGTGCTTTAAATATACAAATTCCATTTCCTGCAGTAAGCATCTTCCATAATTATCTTAGAATTCAACACACTGTAACTCCATTTTTGCAGGATCCAATAGAAATTACAGATTAAGGAAATACATAATATAAACAGTTGTTCTTATTTTCACATTTATGCCACCATAAATTTGTGATTTTTTAATTAAAGTGGTAATTATGACTACATTCCAAATTGTCACACATTTTTTTATCTAAGAAATAAAATACTCCTGGGAAAAAACACTCAAGGTTTCATAAATTTTCAATTTTGTTATCAACTAATACACCTCAAAACACAGGAAGATGAGGTACAGAAACACAGGGCAAGATTCCCCTAAAAATACACAAGGGCAATTTCAAAGCTCTGTATACTTTATATTAACTGCTTTGTCAAGAACTGTATGTTTATTGTACAATAAAGAACAGAGCTGGCCAGGGTAAAGAGATGGGATGTTCAATTACATGTTTCTCAGGGAGTATTAACCCAATTAAAAAATTAGACCTTCAGTTCAATTTTGACAGGACACTATTTTTAGGTATGCCAGCTGCCTATTTACAGTTAGAATTTTGCCATGATGAATGATGGGACCATGCAACATGTTCTCTTCTCTACAACATAAACTAACTAACGAAGATCATATACCTTTACCTTTTCATTCCCTGGTAAGAGTAGAATGAACCTACAGCTTTGTATGTTTCTACCAAGTGGCTCTTTTTTTTAATGCCTTATTCAATTTATGATCTCTAACTGCTTGGCAGTGAGTGATATATATAATAAACTAAGACAGAATTACTGCAGCGCTGATTTCTCCCTGAAAAAAATTATTCTTTTAGTGACCAGTTATCTGCCATCATTTGATGTGTTCTCAAAGTTTAGTATCTTAAAAAAATGAGAATAGGTAGAACAAATATAAAGATACTAAAGAACATTAATTGACTCAAAAGACCAGTGACAAAAGAGTGAATTTCCACTGGCAGTATAAATGCCTTAAAAATCAGAATTTACATAAAACGCACAACCACTGAACAGATTCTGCTAAGATAAGAAAAAGGTTTACTGCATTTCTTAAAAGAGTTTTTGTTAACTCAACATCTGGATCTAATGAAGTATAAACTTAAGCCAAAAATTCAATGAACAATTAAATTTACCAAGAAGATAAATACGAACTTTATTATAACTACAACAAATAAATACTGAATCCTCTCATTTCTAAAAAAGATTACAGCATGTATAACAGCAGGTATCAAAATGAAACACAAGTAATCCATAAACCTAACAATTCTTTTTCTATCAATCTACTGGGTGATTTCTATATGCCTCAAAAGATTATATAAATATGTATTTACTGGCACTGAAAGGTGCCTTTGGCACCAATACTAAGACTAGCATCCATCTGTGGAACAGGTACAAAATGACAGAATTTAAGATAAACTCCATACCTATAGCTGTAAGACTGCACAAAAAGAAGTCTGGTAAGTCATTGTGAATAAATGTTTCTGAGTGTAGGGTTTAGTGGATACTTTTTCTTTGTAGTTTTAGATCTTGCTTGTATGCATGTGTGTTTAATCAATGTATGTCCTTTTAAAAAACCCACAAAGCTATTTAAAAAAAGACAGTTAGGGGACACAATGAAGAGAAATGAACCAAGTATACTACCTTAAACGGTTGGTGTAGGTATCAACACAAGTCTTCATTTTGGCTAATAATGTACCAACAGAAGTTTGACATTCTGACTGCTCTTCTTCCTCTTCACCATTCTCTGTAGAAAGAGGCAACAGTAGGGGCACCATGGATGTACAAGAAGCAATGGCCCGGAGCAATTCCAGCAGAGCTCGATAGAGTGGCACATGTCTCGCCATGTCAAGAACTGTAAGAAGAAAGCATAAAATGAGAACATGTGCAATATAAAAGCCAGTCTATAGCCATGTGACTTCTACTCAGATCTTTTCTCTTAAAGGTTTATTTTATTTATTTTGAGAGAGAGATAGAGAGCACGTATGTGAACAGGACTGAGGGGCAGAGGGAGAAGCTCGAGCAGATGTACCACTGGGTGTGGAGCCCAATATGGGAGCTTGATCTCGTGACCTGAGCTGAAATCATGAGTCAAACACTTAACTGAGTGAGCCACCCAGGTGCCCTGCTTCTACTCAGATCTTTTTTTTTTTTTTTTTTAAGATTTATTTATTTGAGAGAAAAAGAGCAAGAGAGCGAGAGAGTGAGTGAGTGAACGAGCAGGGGGAGGGAGAGAGGGAGAGAATCCTCAAGCAAAGTCCCCACTGAGTCCAACCCGACGTGTGTCTCAATCCCAGAGATCACAGCCCCAGCTGAAACCAAGAGCTGGATGCTCAACTGACTGAGCCACCCAGGCACCCCTTTACTCAGATTTTAAGATTAATTGATATTTGACTGAAAATGTGCTGGACAGAATACAGCAGCAAAGAAAAGTTTAAGCAAAATCCCTGTTCTTTTGTATAGCTTACATTCTAAGCAGAGAAGGACAAATGAGTAAAAATTTTTTTCAGACGCTAAGAAGTACTCTGACGGCAACAGAAAAGACTGAAATGGGGAAGGAGAATTGGGGGGGGGCTACCTACTGGAGGCAAGCCTATACTGCCCACAGACCTATACTGGGATTAGAGTTATGGGGGATGAGGCACAGGATTCCTGAACTCTATGTGGCAACAGATTAAAATTAGTCGTGATGGTCTGACAAACAGGGAGGCTGTTTAAAGTGACGGAGGTTGTGGGGGCTCATTTCACACCTTCCAACAGCGATGGAGAGGACAGAGGTAGAAAAGTACGACTGCTCGTCCCTGCTGTATTTGAAATTTTACGCTCCAACATAATCATGTACAGAATTTTCATATATACTTGTTTATGTTTAAAGCCACTTTTCCAACCCATGACCTAATATTACTACTTACTATAATTTTATAGTAAAACATAGTATACCCATTTTTCAAGAAAATTCAAGTCAAACCCCAAAATTACAAATCAACAAGGATAAAACCCAATGTTAATACTTGTGGGAATACGAGAAAGCCAGACTTACATAAACAGGTATGTATGAAGCTTGACAACCAATACGTTATTATTTAATGCCCACATTCTATGACCCAGCACTATCACCTGTTCCTACACACCTATAAAACACAATGTAACACTGTTCTTAGGGGCACCTGGCAGGCTCAGTCGATAGGGCACGCAACTTTTTCTTTTCTTTTCAAAAAGATTTTTATCTTTGAGCATATGACTCAATCTCAGGGTTGTGAGTTCAAGCCCCATGTTGGGGCCTCTCTCTCTCTCTATATATATATATATACACTATTTTTAAGTTGGAAGCACCCAAAGAGCAATAAATTAAGGGTTGAATACACAATAACATCCAAATGATTCTATCCTATGCAGCATTTAAAAAGAACACAACAGATCTCCTACACCTATATCTGAGTGAAATAGTTTGCCAAATAATACATAAAGAGACTCAAATATATTTTTTATAACTGTGGAACTATGTAGGAATACTTAGAGGAAAAGATGAATTTCCAAACACTAATGTTACATACATGAGTTACATCTCACACTAATTAACCTGACAAATTATACATCATTCATGATAAGGCTACAGTCTACTTTTTTAAAAAGTAAGCTATAAACCCAACACGTGCTTGAACTCACGACCCAGAAATCAAGAGTCACACACATATTCTACCAACTGAGCCAGCAAGGCACCCCAAGGCTACAGTCTATTTTGACCATTTCTTTCTTTCTTGACTCCTTCACCAGCATATCACTTTGGTAATATATATGTCTAATCCTTTTTCTAGACAATTTTAATTTCTGTGTGTGGATAACTCCTTGGAGAAGGAACTATGGCCCCCACTGTGTGTTTGAAAAGCCAAGATTTAGTAAGCTGTACAAGCAAGCTAAATAGAACGTAGCAAGACCAACATTGACACCGAGGTGTATCTAACTCTAGAGCTTTTTTGCTATACCATGATGCCTCCTGAGTTGTCCAATATAGCATCACTGGTCATATACAGAGCTATTTAAATTTAATTAAAATATAAAAGAATTAAAAATTCTGTTCCTTGATTATACTAGCCATGTTTCAAGTGGTCGAGAGTCACATGAGCCCATGCTGGACAGCACAGATACAGAATGTTTCCATCATAACAAAATATTGGATTTTGGCCAATCTGGATATTGCCATCTTCAAAAGTCAAATTCCGTATATTCTGTTCACATATACAAACCATGAAAAGTAAGTGGGTTGGGCTCTACCCAAAGAGATGGGTCTTTCTCTGGGAATTGTAGGTATCACATAGAGTAAAAGAAACAACCTCTAGACTATATTCAAAGCAGGATGAATGCTTTGCTACAAAATCAGTGATATATACATGTACTGGATATACTTGTACAGTTAGACATAGAATACTGAGAATATTAATCATTAACTAGTAATGGTATTTTCATGCAGAGAGAAGGACTAAGGTTGGGAAGGCAACATTAGGGTGAATTACTTTTTAATCATATGTCATTTTGAACTTTTTTTTTTTTTTTGAAGATTTATCTATCTGAGGGACTCCTGGGTGGTTCAGTCAGTTAAGCCTCTGCCTTTGGCTCAGGTCATGATCTCGGGGTCCTGGGATCAAGGCCCAAATCTGGCTCCCCACTCAGCTGGAAGTCTGTATCTCTCTCTGCCCCTCTCCCCAACTCGTGCCCATGCACACACGCTCTCTCTCTCAGATAAATAAAATCTTTGTTTTCTAATGTTGTTTTATTGTTTTTTAGAGGGGGGAGGGCAGGAGAGAGAGAGACAGAGAGAGAGAGAGAGAGACAGACTCTTAAGCAGGCTCCACGTCCAGCACAACCCTGAGATCATGACCTGAGAGGAAATCAAGAGCTGGACGCTTAATGCACTGAGCATCCCAGGTGACCCTGTTTTCCAATGTTATTTAGTCATACAAAGTTAGAGACTTTCCTCAGAGTTTGGTGTTTTTCCTAACACTTCTACGAATGCAATTTATGCTTCATATTACACTCCCAGATAATCTACCCTCTACTGCTCTGCAAGATTCTATTGTTGAAAAAATTAAGCCTAATACAACACAGCATGCCTTTTTATAATAGAAGTAATTAATAACACATAATCTCACATTAGAGAAGCAGCAAAATAAATTATATGCTAAACCTCATCATATTAAAATGACTTCAAACATTACAGTGACAGAAGCTTATTATATATATAATACATCTTTATATATATATATTATATAATATTATATATATAATACGTCTTTGACGTTTCATAACAAGACACTTTGCCAGGATAATCAACAGGATTAAAAATAAACACCAATTTTGCTCTTACAACAAAACAGTTGAGGCAAGATTGTGTCTTTTTTTAAAATTTTATTTTATTTATTAGATTTATTTTATTTATTAGAGAGAGAGTGCACAAGCAAAGGAACAGCAGACGGAGCTGCAGAGGGAGAGAGAGAAGCAGGTTCCCCACTGAACAGAGAGCCTGATAATGGGTCTCTTGAGCAGAGACCCTGATAATGGGTCAGGACCTGACCCATCCCAGGACCATCCCAGGATCATGACCTGAGCCAAAGGCAGCTGTTTAACTGACTGAGCCCCCAGGTACCCCGAGGAAACACTGTGTTTTTATTAAAAGACAATAACCCTGCTGAATTAAACCTCAAATATTCTGATATATAAATAAATTTTTTGATACAAAGAATATGAAGAGATAATCTGGCAAAGGACATTTTTTTAAAAAATGAAAAAACACACCTCCAAGTGGTATAACATAAGCTTCTCCCTGATCAATTAAGAATAAATGTATAAATCAGAGCATATGGACTACAAATCCCCAAAGGGTAAGAGCGATTATAAGCTGTGCGGTCATTTTCCTCTCTAAAATTGGAAGACAACTAAATGATACAGGAAACAATTGTGATTACACTATCAATACATCACTGAAACCAGAACCTCTAGAAGTAATCTCCCTCTAAAGGTAGCTTCATGTAAAATTTATATAAATTTATATATAAATCTAAATGTGATATTAACTAAGACTCATAATTGGTGGTAATTAATTGATATTACTATAAAATGTTTTTTTTAAGATTTTATTTATTTATTTGACAGACAGAAATCACAAGTAGGCAGAGAGAGAGAGGAGGAAGCAGGCTTCCCACTTAGCAGAGAGCCCAATGCGGGGCTCGATCCCAGGACCCCGGGATCATGACCTGAGCCGAAGGCAGAGGCTTTAACCCACTGAGCCACCCAGGCGCCCCACTATAAAACTTTTAATGTTTTTTATTATAGGTAACTAACAACAAAGCACTAAAATTTGTTTCCTAAGCACCCAAAAATGGACTTAGAAAAGGACTGAAATATCTGGACTTCTAGTCTAATACTATTTTCCTGCTGCTTCTGCTTTATAAGAAAATAAATTTAGACATAAAGGGGATAATCATGATGTTCTAAAAACAAAGAAAACTGGACCCTTCTAAACAGAACACCACTGTCTCGAAGGCAAATCATGATTACGACAACAGCAATAGCAGCTAACACGGCGAGCACACGTACGCCAGGCAGGAACGATTCTAAGCATTTTACATAAATAGTAGTCAACTCAACTCTCACAATTTCATTAGGTAAATATTATCTTCATTTTCCACATGAGTAAAGTGAAGCACAGAAAGGATGACCAACTTTTTCAAGGCTGCATAATCACTGATGTGGAAAGGACTGGACTCACAAACAGGTCACCTAGCTCTGAAGCCTAGATCCTTAAGCACTAAAATATAATGCCACTCTAAGGTCACAATTTCAGAGAAAAGCACTAGCATGATTTACTAACACAGAGAGAAAAAGTACTTTAGGCAAGGGGGAAAAAATTAATATGGTTTGAAATTCATTATAATAGTTTCCTTAAAGCACACTAAAAAATTGCCTTTAAGCTTTAATACTATATTATTCATAATCTTAAAAAATTTTTTTCAAGGTATTTTTACAGCGGTCTCAGATTTAGCTAACTGCATTCACATGGTAGAATGAAAAACTGAGTTCTTTATTTTAATTCTCAGGAATCTTAAAAGTATCCGGATTTTCTTTTTTAGGTTTTATCTTTAAATAATCTCTACAGCCAACGTGGAGCTTTGAACCCACAACCCAACACCAAAAGTCGCTCACACTACTGACTGAGCCAGCCAGGAGCCCCAAGTGTCAAGATTTTCTAATTGCCACTTTCTTAGCAAAAAAAAAACAAAAAAAAAACCCAAAAAAAACAAACAAAATGTAAGGGGCGCCTGGGTGGCTCAGTGGGTTAAAGCCTCTGCCTTTGGCTCAGGCCATGATCCCAGGGTCCGTGGATCGAGCCCTGCATCAGGCTCTCTGCTCAGCAGCTAGCCTGTTTCCTCCTTTCTCTCTCTGCCTGCTTCTCTGCCTACTTATGATCTCTTTCAAACAAATAAATAAAATATTTAAAAACAACAACAAAAAACTCTGTAAGTAATGCAAGAAAAATCATGGAATCATTTCCAGATAAATTATTTATAATTTTAAAAATCAATTTATTAATGCATAAGTTATAATCAATATACAAATGTGCCTTTCATGACTTCGGACAATAAACACTCCTGTGTAATCACTGCCCAAATGAAGATACAGAATACTTCTATCACCCCAAACACTTCTTCTTATGCCTCTTTCCTCCTATGGCCAGCTTCAAATAACCACTCCTATTCTCTCACTGTAGAAAGCAGATAAATAGGAGAGAAAATCAACACTACCAAATAGATTCTTTAAAAAGAAATAAAAAATCTGAATAGCCCCCTATAGTTAAAGCAACTGAATCAATTAGAAACCTTTTCATTAAAAAGCTCCAGATGGCTTTACAGGAAAATTTTATCAAAACCATTTATTAATTTTTAGGATCTCCTTCAGAAAATAGAGGAAATGGAAATAACTTATTTTTGAGGATTAAATTAACCGATACTATTTGAGACAAAGACATCACAAGAAAAAAGAGAAACTATGAATCAATACCCCTCACAAGTGGGGGGTGGAGATAATAAATCACAACCAAATGGGATTTTTTTCCAGGAATACATGGTTTAGTTAAATATTTGAAAAGTCAAGATAATGGAGCAAAAAAAAAAAAAATATTAACAGACAAAAAAAAAGAAAAGAAAAGCCATTATAAGCAGCTTAGCAAATCTAAACAAAGCATTTAACAAAACTCAAAACTCATTTATTATAAAACTCCAACCAAACTAGGAATAGAAGAAAACCACCTAACCGGATAAACAGCTTCTAAAATATCCCTAGTGCAATCATCACATCTAATCTTTTCTCCCAAAGTAACAACTTCTACAGTATATAGATGTATAAGAAAAGAAAAAGGCATACAAATTGAAAAGAAAGAGAATGGTCTTTAATGTACATGGCATGACTGCCTATACAGAAATCCTATGAAATCTAGTGGAACTAGTATATGAATTTCACAAGGGAGGGGGACATCAGGTAAATAAATAAAAATCAACTCTGTTTTTATATATGAATGGTAGGAAAATGAAATTTTAAATAAAGCAGTACCATTTACAATGGCATAGAACGTGGAATTGGGATAAATCTGACATAAATTCAAGGGTAAAAAATGGTACCGAGAGACATTAAGGGAAATCTAAACAGGTAAGATATACAGTGTTCATAGATCAGAAGACTCAATCTTGTTAAGTCGTCGGTCTTCTCCAATTGCTGTAAAGACTGAATATAATTACAATCAAATTCCCAATTTGCCAATAGGCGTTTTTGTGGGGGTAGAAACTAACAAGATGACTTTAATATGTTTATGGAAATATAAACATCCTAGAGAATCAAAACAGTTACAGCTGAATTTTAATGCCATAATTACAAATTTTATTTTATTTTATTTTTAAAGATTTTCTTTATTTATTTGACAGACAGAAATCACAAGTAGGCAGAGAGGCAGGCAGAGAGAGAGGGGAGGCAGGCTCCCTGCTCAGCAGGGAGCTCGATCCCAGGACCCTGGGATCATGACCTGAGCCGAAGGCAGAGGCTTTAACCCACTGAGCCACCCAGGTACCCTAGATTACAAATTTTTTAATTAATGCATCTAAAAAGTAAGTAAACTCTTAAAAGATATTAACTGGCCAATAGCTTGATTTTTCAAACTGCTTGGCAGGACAAAGTAACAAGAAAAAGAAACAAAAATCTATGGTGATACTTTGACAAATTAAATCCCTAAAGGCAGAAATCCTCTGGTAAGAACAAAACAGAAATACTTCACATAAATCATGGCAAAGCCTGTATGGCTTAATAGCTATGACTGGCAAAAACATTACTACATAAACTTTCTTTTTTTTTTTTTTTTTTAAGATTTTATTTATTTGACAGAGAGATCACAAGCAGGCAGAGAGGCAGGCAGAGAGAGAGAGAGAGAAGGAAGCAGGCTCCCCACTGAACAGAGAGCCCGATGCGGGGCTCGATCCCAGGACCCTGGGACCATGACCTGAGCCGAAAGCAGAGGCTTTAACCCACTGAGCCACCCAGGTGCCCCACTACATAAACTTTCTATTCCTTCCAGCTATAAGAGAAGAAGCTTTAAGAGATTAGCTAATAAACTCTGATATCCCTTACACTAGCCTTTGTCTCTTCTCTCCATTTTGGTAGAAATAGTTAAGCTGTTTAGGTTCCAAATACCTCCATTCCTTTACCTTTATCACCAATCTAGATACCTGCTGATACTTCTAACTATACACATACAATTATTAAATGCTACTGTTTGTTATTTCCGGAGGATGGTACATGAGGTAATCTATTTTTACCTTCGCCTTTGTGTTTTTAGGCACTGCTTACGTTACTCATGGCTTGCACAAAATGATGTCTTAGATTTGCTTTACAATAACCTACTGTGTGTACATATGTGTCTACTTGGAAAGAACAGAGTGAAGAAATAAATAAAAGGCAGAGCCAAGGGTTAATCACTGATGAAGCCGAGTGATGGAGCTCACGGACGTTCATTATACTACAATCACTAGTTCCACCAACCTTAGACTTTTCTATAATAAAAGATTTCATTAAACTGTGATAGTCAGAAAAGGCAAGAAAGCCTGAGAAATGCTCCAGATTAAAGGAAATGAAAGAGGAACATACGTAACATGTGATCCTAGATTAACTGTTGGACAAAAAGCAATTTTTTTCTTTGCTATAGAGGACATGATTGGGACAACAGATGAAATATCAATGATATCTGTGAATCGGATGATTAGATGGTTGTATTAGATCAATGTGAACTTTCTGTATTCTGATTACTATAATGTGGTTATGTAGAAGATTGCCTTTGTCTTTTAGGAAATAAATCCTAAAACACTTAGGGGTAACAGGGTTATAATGCCTGCAACACATGTCTCACAACTGGTACAGAAAAAATGTGTATATATGTGTAAAATTTATGTATGTTTGTATGCATGTATAGATAGATAAAAGGAGGAAGGAAATTGATATCAAACTTTTATAAAGGCATCAAACAGGGCACCTGGGTGGCTCAGTGGGTTAAAGCCTCTGCCTTCGGCTCAGGTCATGATCCCAGGGTCCTGGGATCAAGGCCCGCATCGGGCTTTCTGCTCAGCGGGGAGTCTGCTTCCTCCTCTCTCTCTGCCTACTTGTGATCTCTGTCTGTTAAATAAATAAATAAAAATCTCTAAAAAAAAATATTATAAAGGTATCAAACATTACTGACTAACATCTCTAGAGGACAAGTTAAAACATGGCAAAATAACAAACTGACACACATTTTCATTCACCAGTTCTAGTAATTCTAAAATTTAAATAATGCTAACAAGGTCACCAAAAATAGTCATCACAACATTCTTTACAACAGCAAAGGAACCAATTTGTGTTTATCAATATGGATTTGACTTAATTACTAAATATCAGTTGTGTGCTCATAAAAATGAAGATATGCCTCATGATGCACTGGAGCAAATTCCAGAGTATGTAATCTTGGGGTATGTAATCTTGGAATCTTTTATAAAAGTGATAAAAATGTTCTACACATGACTGTGCCCCAAATCACCAAATGTACACTTTAAGTGGGTTAGCTGTACAGGAAGTGAGTTCCTTTCAACAGAACAGTCATGAAAACCTTCTTAGGTAGTACTTATTCATATACCATTTCCACTTTTTTCTTCTGGGATGTTTATTTTCTTCAATTGCTTTATAATACTACTTTGTGTCTGAGGAAAAGAGAACAGTAAGTTTTATAAACACTTCACCTAATATGTTGTTTTAATTTTTAAACACATGAAAACATAGACATAAACGTAACTTCTAGAGCCTGTTTCAACCTGAGAACAGCAAAAAAATAAAGTTTCAGAAAAACTTTCCCTCTTCCATTAAAATTCTGAATAGCTTTCATTTCTGCATTTAAATATCTGAAACACTAAAATTTATATTGATATAAATGTAGCCAGTTATCCAAAAATTTCCATCTTTACTATTTTATAAACTCATTTAATAAAGTACTCAACAATGTTTTATTTTTCCCAACTTGCTTCCATGTAACATACAAAGAGAAAGAGAACAAAGCAAACCCCAATAAAAACCCCAGTAACTTATTTTGAGGATATCAACACCCACTCTAAAATTTATTTAGAAAGGCAAAATACTCAGAATAGCCAAGACAATATTTAAAAAGTCAAAGGACTGCTACAATCAGGATTTAAGACTTACTACCGAGTTACAATAATGGAGATAATATAGTATTGGCAAAAGAATAGACAAATAGATCAATGGAACAAAAACTGTAACAAAAATATGAGCAAGGTGTATAGCAGTTTTATTCATAACTGTCAAAACCCAGAAACAACCAAGATGCTCTTCAAAAGGTGAATATGTAAGTAAACTGTTGAATATCCAAGCTATCAAGCCACCAAATGATATGGTGGAACCTCAAATATATACTGCTTAGAGGAAAAATTACTTAGTAAAAGAAGCGACTTTGGAAAGGTTATATACTCTGATTCCAACTATATGACATTCTGGTAAAGGAAACAATGGAGTGTGTAAAGAGATCCGTGGTTACCAGAGGTTTCAGGGGGGTGAGAAGGAGGTTGGGATGAATAGGCAGAGCACAGAGAACTTCTTAGGGCAGTGAATCTATTTTGTGTGATACTCTAACAGTGAAATGCATGACACTAAGCACTTGTCAAAACCCTCCGAATTGTACAAAACAGAGTGACACTATATGTAAACCACCGTCTTTAGTTAAAAATAACATACCATTATTACTTTATCAATTGTAACATGTACCACACTAATGCAACATGTAAGTAATAGGGTATGATATACTGGGAGTTGAAGAGAGACGGAGTATGTGGAAACTCTTTAAAACCTACAACTGCTTTTAAAAAAAATTGAGTATATGAAATAAAAAATAAACTACATAAAATTATAGTATTTCAGATAAAATTATACAAGAATATAGCTAATCCAAGGAACACTGGTTTTCAAAAAGTAAATGGTCATAAGTTATCAAAAACAACAAGAAAAAGCATAAAATGAGAAGTATCTGTCCATGATAAGAATAATGCTGAGGACAGCCTGGCAAGCTAAAACTCAACAAAGCAGAATTGGGGGAAAAGATATGACAAATCTCAAGCACTGTCTGATTGACAGTTGAAGTTTTTTTAAATCTAAAAATAAGTGGGCATAGAGAAAATAAAATAGTCCTTTTAAGTAAATGAAACAGAGTAGTTCCCTTTATTCAAACGGCATTTATTTCATTTAACTGAATTAGTAGTAGGAAGGGCCAACTGGGAATCTTAAATTATGAAAATAAAATATATTCTCTTCATAAAAGGAATGGAAGCAAAAGCTGTGGAGACCACGTAATCAGCAAAGGACAATGAGATGGACAACAGCCCGAACAGCATGATACATAAAACTCTGGGTCCGGTTTATAAATAACTTTACATAAATTTTTCACTATTGTATTGGGGCATCTGGGTGGCTCAGTGGGTTGAAGCCTCTGTCTTTGGCTTGGGTCATGATCCTGGGGTCTTGGGATTGGGCCCCGCTTTGGGCTCTCTACTTGGTGGGGAGCCTGTTTCCCCCCACTCTCTGTCTACTTGTGATCTCTCTTTCTGTGTCAAATAAATAAATAAAATCTTTTTAAAAAATTTCATTATTGTACCATTTCTTATCTATTTTGCACTTTAAAATGTCAAGGTTTTGTATGTTTGCATTTATTGGACATAGTTATTATATCTAATTTTGCATTATTTGTGTTTTATTAAAAAAAAACTGAATATAGCCAGAGAGAATTTGGAAAACTAAGGAAAAGCTAATTTATGTTCACTTTTTCAGATATATACTTTTAAACTAACATGGATAGGTGTTCAGTGAACAAAAGGAGTCAATAAATGTAACAAAGTCTTAATGAAAATCTGCCTGTTAAAACGTAAAACAGAGCTATTGTTTCAGTCTTGAATTCCTTAATCACCGTTTCTGCCCTAAAGAGCTGCATCAGAAAACCCTTAGCTGTCTTTTACCCTTTGGTCCTTTTCACATGCACACTTCGCTGTTGTCACAGGATTAAATGTGACCAGCTGACAAAGAGCATGGGCACAACACTGTTATGCAACGCCATGTCTGCAAGGGTGCTTACAGCTCCTTTATTCAGTAAGTACCAAGTGCATGTTCAGTGCTACTGCTTACTACTATGCAAGCCAAGCCACGGCCCTCCTGATACTCCAATGTTTCCTGGTTGCTGAATTATGCAATACCTGAAAAGTACCCTGGAATTTTCAACAACTAAGGACACAAATATGTGATAATACTATAGTTACTCCCATAAGAGAAATTTTCTAATTTAAAAAGTAGTAACTAGGGGCGCCTGGGTGGCTCAGTCGGTTAGGCGTCTGCCTTTGGCTCCGGTCATGATCCAAGAATCCTGGGATTGAGCCCCACATGGGGATCCCTGGTCAGCAGGGGAGTCTACTCCTCCCTCTTCCTCTCCCACTGTCCCTGCTCACGTACTCTCACTCTTGCTCACTCCCTCAAATAAATAAAATCTCTAAAAATAAATAATAAATAAAAAAATACAAACAAAACATGGCTCTGCAATAAAAATACTTACAAATGAAATTACTGAAAGAACACCTATTTTTTTTTTTTTTTTTTAAGATTTTACTTATGTGACAGAGAAAAAGAGAGTGCTGGATCACAAGCAGGAGGAGCGGCAGAGAGAGGAAGAAGCAGGCTCCCAGCTGAGGTGGGACCCTGATGCAGGGCCAGGACCCCAAGAATATGACCTAAGGGGAAGGAAGGCACTGAATCAACTGGCTACCCAGGAGCCCCACTGAAAGGACATCTTAAGTGAAGACATACCATGAAGAATACTGGTCCATTAATAAACAGAAGGCATTTTATGGCTATGCTATGATTTTTATATATAATTAGCACTAACTCTATCATATATAAATGCTAAGATGGAAACATCAATGAGTTTTGTATAAATACACTGATAAAAATAATTTCTGAGCCTAACAATTCATATACAGTATTTCATCTCCCTTGCAATTTTCTAATTATTTAATTTATTGAATTTATACTCCTCAACCAAGCCTTAGCCAACAAATTATTTTGGGGATTCATGTCAACCCTAGGTATGCTGAACTAAACTGAAGTTGGCAGATAAGCCAGCAACTAGACAAGAAGAAGAAACAGAGAAATCTACATCAAAGTATCAAAGATTTCCAGCAGAGGATCAAAGTATGTATGTTTTTTTATACAAGTCAGGGCCAACTTGCTCTACCTAGCCGGAAGGGCATTCTACTGGGGATCTCTGCATATGTGTGTGTGTGTGTGTGTATGAAATATTTATATATTTCATTTATATATTTTATTTATATATATTTATATATATTTCATATATATATGAAATATTTTATAGTTTCTCAGTGTAAGCCTAATTAACTGTTTTAACCAATTCCTTTATTATAGGATCTTTTTTTTAAAAAAAAGTATTATATTTATCATATAAACATCTAGTTTGTATAATATTTAATTATATAATGGTAATACAAGCAGCACAAATTTGGAAACAAATATAACTGTTAATAGGTTTACAATTTAATTATTGAGAAAAGAAATATACATGTACAAGTTGAGGTGTTTATAGAAGAACTGGAGAGTTATGTTTAACTTGGCAAGTTGGTTAGGTGAAATTTCATTAAGAAAGTTCATACCATAACAGGACTACAATATGAGAAGTGAAAATATAAGCATTAGCTACACTGGCAACTAACAGGAAGGGAAGGATCACTTTACTTTGGTTAATCAAGGAAGGTATCTCTGAAATTTAGCAGGTATTTTAACCTTACAAACTTGTACAAATGAAGTCAACTAGAAACCCATTTAAAATTTACCAATAAAATTATTTAACAGAGTGATGCATTCTGTATCAAAGATATTTATTCCCACACAGGATACCTTTGACGAATACGAGAATTTCAGATAAAAGGAACTAACATTTTTTGATGAACGCCTACGGGCAAGACACACTACGTGGATACTAACATGATCAAAATTTTGGCTTTCTGTATTCTTTTACCACAAATGAAATATATGGTAGATAGATCCTAACAATATCTTGTTTTTAAATTGCATATAAAAATAAATACACTAAATATAGGCAAATGGTTCAAACTTTTTGTACCCCTCAACTAATTTTCAAGATAACTAGGGCCATATTATAATACAGCTTTGGATTAAAAGCCAAATGACATATAGCAGAAGAATCTTTTAAAATTTTAACCAGTTTCTGACAGACTGTTTATTAAAACAGTGCAAAGAAACATACATAATACAATTCAAAAGTTTCAAATAAACCATTAGCAAGAAAACTGTAAGATACAAAGTTAAGTACTATGTGTCATAATGGCTCAATAATCTCTACTTATTTGTTTCCAGGCAATGTGTATCAAAAAAATAACCAAAACTAAGTTTTCATAAATGAGATTACTTATTGATAAACCACTAGGTTTTCATGGAACAACACTAATATAATCTCCAAGCCCTCAAAGAATGCTAGACCCTCCTGAATTTGCTTCCCTTAACACCAGAAAGATGGGTACAGGGGTAGGTGTAGGGTTGGGGAGAGAAGATGAATTAACTTTTTAGTAATTACTTCAGGTTTTAAAGAATGTGGTCATGTTTAAATTTAGACATTTGCCATAACAACAATTAACTTTACTCTAACATAGTGTACTCATGAAATTAAATTTAAATCCTAACTTTTTGAGAAGTATAATGAAAGATAAGATACAGTAAGAACATATAAACATATAAAATCTGTGTGAGGAAAATCAGATGGTGTAATACAGCTTGCAATAATGGATTTTGTCCCAATATAGCTAGCTCTGGAACTACCAAGTCAATACTGTGAAAAAAATGAGAAAATTTTAATACCAATATATACCATTATTTAGTTAAGACAACTAGACAAATTGGTAGATACTCGATAATGTTCCCAACAAAAAAGTCCTGTGCTTGTTCTCTTATTTCTACCTTCTAACTTATGTTTATTCACTTCTCTTTTCCATAATGAAAAAGCCATTTCTATCTTGCTTTCAAATTTGAAAATTTGTGGGGCGCCAGGGTGGCTCAGTCATTTAAGCCTCTGCCTCTTGGTTGTAACTCAGGTCATGATCTCAGGGTCCTGAGATGGAGCCATGCAGCAGCTCCACTGCTTCTCTGCCTCTGCCCCTCCCCCTAAACCTCTGCCCACTTTTGTGCTATCAAATAAATAAAATTTAGTTTTTTTTAATTTGTGTGTTTAATAATGGCCATATTACTGCTAAAGAGTTAAACCTGGGCAAATGAATAAATTTCTCTGGATTTCAATTTTCTCATTTGTCCCTTCCTCATCTGTAACTGGCAGGGACTGAACAGGAAAACTCAAATTTCCCTTTCTGAAATTATACTTACCTCCATGCTATGAAACCATCACTAAAAAGGTAGAGTTTTTATGACACTTTGATAATTATTAGCAAGTAATTTAATGTGCTCAGTAATGTTGCTTTCTGAAAATACGAGCATGTCATTTTCCAAAATAGTATGGAGACAAGGTGATGGTGAGGAACCCTAGAGTAACATTCTACAGTCACCCATTTTTTTTAAACTAAGTATTACTGGAAATGAAACAGGTCCCCATCTAGTGGCCAGCAGGGGGAACTGCAGGCTTACTGAAGAGCATAAATATTAACCACTGCTTGAATAAAAAAATGATCCTTGTTTACAAGGCAGAGTTCAAAATCCATGGCAATGAGAAAAAGAAGTCAGACTGTTGAAAGAAGCAAGTTAAAGTAAACATGTTCTTTATACAAGGATTTCCCTATCTACCTAACTACTTTCTCTCTTTAAGGGTTTTTATTATTCCTTTGAAAATTAATAATTGAGATAAAACATTTAATTCACTTATTTGAATTACCCACCTTGAAGTTCTGGCTTTAGATTTACTGTTTTATAATTTTTCTAACAATTCTCTTATAAATTAGCTTCTGAAATTAAGTTCTTTCAAGAAAAATTTAAAAATACATACACAATACTGTTTGATATAGTTGGCAAACACCGAGTTATGTTACTGATTTCATGTTAATCTAATGTATAAAACCAAATAAGAACACTAACAGATGTCTTTCTTTTAGTTCGCATAAAAAGAATTATTTAAGCTTCAAATGTACTCAACCATTTCAAGTAACTGGAACCATGTTGTAACATTTGACAAATCTGATTAACTTCATTAAATATGAAGACTTATACTGCCCCTGTGATGCCGCCAAACAAAACACTCCAAAAATTTCTCCATTCTTTCACTTGTAACAAGCTTTTACATTTTCTTCTCCACCCATTTTCAGGCCAATAGAGAAAAGCCAATATATGAAAAGGTTATAATAGGAAAACTATTAGGCTATTAAAAATTCCTCCTGAAACAGTTAATTCACAAAAAAAGAAATATTAGGATTTTTCTCCTAACAACCATAAGAAGGAGGACAAAAAGGAGGTGGGAAGGGAGTGAGAAAGCATATTCTATAGTAAATGGCAGACCAGTGAAAACCAGAGTGTAAACTACTATATGTTTCTGTATTTTCTTGTCTTGATCACCTATCATTTAAAAAAACATGTAACAGGGCGCATGGGTGGCTTAGTTGTTGAGCATCTGCCTTCAGCTCAGGTCATAATCCCAGGATCCTGGGATCAAGCCCTGCATCAGACTCTCTGCTTGGTGAGAAAACTGCTTCTCCCTCTCCCACCCCCACTTCTTGTGCTCCCTCCCTCACTGTATCTCTGTCAAATAAATAAAGTCTTTAAAAAATAATGTGTATATATATATATATATATATATGACAGAAAGGAAATGTGCACTGCTTGACTATAGCTCTTAAAAAAGCCTACTGCATTATGCCTGTGTTTCTGTGTATTATCTGCTAGCAATGTAAGCAAATCATTCCTGAAATATAATGTCGCAAGTGAAATTATTAGCACTGTTGTCACACTTAAATACCAAATTGCCAGATAGGCAATGAAATAAATGGCATATTCTGTAAAAAAGTCAATATTATGAAAGACAAAGAAAAGCTGGGAAATGTTTCAGATTAAAGGAGAAAAGATAGGACAACTGAAATAGAAGATTCTAGACTCGATATTTTACCCTATCCCACCACCCCAAACTGCCAAAAATAATATTCTATAGGCAAATGATAAAACTGGAAAATGAACTATAAACTAGTCTTCTAAACCTGGAATTTTCTAAAAGATTTTATTTATTTGAGAGAGGGAGAGAGAGCATGAGAGAGCACAGCTGGTGGAGAGGGAAAACAGGCTGCCCATGGAGGAGGGAGCCGGATGCGGGGCTCCATCCCAGGACCCTGGAATCATGACCTGAGCTGAAGGCAGCCACTTAACCAACGGAGCCACCCAGGGGACCCTAAAACTGGAATTTTACTGAGTTCCAAGAAAAATGACTATATAACTTGTTCAGATATTTTTTTTAAAGATTTTATTTATTTATTTGACAGAGAGAGATCACAAGTAGGTGGAGAGGCAGGCAGAGAGAGAGGAGGAAGCAGGCTCCCCGCTGAGCAGAGAGCCCGATGCGGGACTCGATCCCAGGACCCTGAGATCATGACCTGAGCCGAAGGCAGCGGCTTAACCCACTGAGCCACCCAGGTGCCCTTGTTCAGATTTTAAAATGCTACTTAAAAAACTAACATTTTAACCAAAATTGATAAGTAACATATTTATTAATGTAACATTAAGCTATGTTTTCCTCAAAAATTCATATTCAGAATGAATTTTAACACTCATCTTAAATGAGTATACTTTTCTCACCAACTAAAGATCAGACTGCATCAAACTCGAGAATAATTTTCTCTGATCACTGAAAACATAATTTAAGAGGTGTGCTACCAAATTACCTGACCTATTCATCTTAACTAAGTCACTTTAATTTATCTAAAAATATAATTTCAAAGTAATTTGTTACCACATTCAAATGTGATTGTATCAATTCCAACTCTACCACTGGACCAGGTATCAACTTCAAGTACATAAATCTAAACATTGGGCTGGGGAAAAAAAAATCACCTTTTACAGATAAATAGTATGTCACAAAAGAAAGGTCAAACTCTTGATTTGTTGTATTAAATTTCTCAAATAGCTCCAAGATAGAGTATCGAAGTCTCTGTAATCCCAGATAGTTATCAAAATCACTATTTATTAACATACTCAGCAGAAATTACAGTTTACATGAATACATTATTTTAAATAGTAAACGTAGATAATACTGGATTTCCTTTTTAACCCTGACCATAAACATAAAAGCTCAGTGTTACACAGAGTGAACTATAGAACAAGATTTTAAGTTTTTGAGGATATAAATTTTGAAAGTGAAATGATTAATACAATATTTTAATAATGTGGAAAGAGATAAAGAAAAACCTTATCTTATTCTATTCAATTTCTCTATACAATCCAATGTTAAATTTTGGCACCAGGATGTTTATAGCTTTAAAAATTTTACTTAATCAATAAATATACTGTTTATTTGACAACTACTTTTAAAAAAAGACGAATGTGATACATGAAATAGGTCAGTGTAAGAACAAAATCAATCTAAATAATATATCACCTCAAAATTTTTATGAAGAATTTTAAAGCAGACTAGAAAACCCTCGGTTTTTAAGCCCAATAACCTCCACAATGGTAGACGTTAAGGGGCAATTACCTCTTTTCAAAAACAAGTAGCTTTTCCATCCATCCAATTGTGCATTAAACTGCTACCAAGTACCAAACAGACTTCAAGACTTATTCCCATCATTTTCCTCACCTATCCTTAATAATACAATTCAATGGGTAAAACTCTATTTTTATAAGCAAGAATACGAATAAAAGACAAAGATCAGAAGCAGAGCAGACAGTTGAAAACAAAAACAAGGGGGGCCTGGATGGCTCAGTGGGTTGAGCCTCTGCCTTCGGCTCAGGTCATGGTCTCAGGGTCCTGGGATCGAGTGCCGCATCGGACTCTCTGCTCCACAGGGAACCTGCTTCCTCCTCTCTCTCTCTCTCTGCCTGCCTCTCTGTCTGCTTGTGATCTCTGTCTGTCAAATAAATAAATAAAATATTAAAAAAAAAAAAAAAGAAAAGAAAGAAAGAAAAAAGAAGACAAAACAAAAAACCTAAAAGTTCTTAACTAAAAGGAGGAGATGTTAACTGCTTTGGGTTTTTTTGGCAATATCTGTAAACAAAACTATTATTATTTGGAAAAAGAATACCAATTCTTGGAACTAATTTCACAACTATAACTAGTTTCAATTATCAGTTGCAAACTGGCAAAATAAGTAACTATAGTACTTTTCTTATTGAATTTGTAAAAATTAGTACTTATTATCAAATATCTATGGATTAGAATAATTTGTATATCTGCCTTTCTTCAATTTACCATCATCTGAAATTATACAGTGCTTGAGAAAAACATTAAGATGCACAGAAGTTCAATCAACCATATTTAGCTCAGAACACAGTCAGGAAGATAGATGCCAGCCTTTGCCCTATTAATTTCCATTATACATTATTTTTCAATACAGTACATTCACAGGTTAAAACAAAGGGATAAGGAAAACTTTCATTTTGTGTTCCAGAACAGGTCACAACACAGTTATCCAATTAGGAACCCCTAAAGACAACTAGGTTATCTCCAGAAAAATTTTTAAGAAAGAAATCCATTAATCTTATACCTACATATATCGGGGATAACTAACACCAAATACTTCAATTGTACCTTATTATTTTAATAGACGATAAAAGAAGTCAACAAGGTACTAACAACAGTATGATTTACCTGAATCATTTCGTAGATAAGAGGACATAGCTGGGATGAGGCAAGACTGACTGAGCAGCTCTAGAAGGACAGAAGGAAGGGCATTACTGTTCTGAATTCGACTCTCGTGAGATGACTGGGCTTCTCCATCTACTGCACCACTCACAGGATTTATATAACTTGCAAGAACCTAAAAATGAAAGTTGTTGGGTTCACATTGGATTTTAGCTTCCCACACTTCAAAAGCCCACATTTTGTTAGATATTTAGAGTACTGTTTATATTTTCAAGTCAGTCACTGTCTATCTTTTAAAAACAAGATATTCTTTTCTTCAGATTTTCAAAAGAGAAGGATGTGCTTTTAGCATGATGACGATATACTGTATACAGTTAGACATTTAGAAAAAGTCCACCTAAGAACACATACTTCAAAACTTAGCAGCAGCCCTGAGTCGGACTCCCTGCCTGGCAGGAAGCCTGCTTTTCTCTCTCCCACTCCCCTGCTTGTATTCCCTTTCTTGCTATCTCTCTCTAAATAAATAAAATCTTAAAAAAACAAAACAAAACAAAAAAACTTAGCAGAAATTCTGACATTATTTATTTTATTGAGTAGATTCAGTTTACATTTTGAGGATGATCTTAGAATTCTATACTAGAATGAGCCTATCACTCTAGAACTGCAGAAAATAAGGCTCAAAGATTTGACCTATTTTAGGGGCACCTGGGTGGTTCAGTCATAGGGCATCTGCCTTCAGCTCAGGTCATGATCCCAGGGTCCTGGGATTGAGCCCTGCATCAGGCTCTCTGCTCAGCGGGAAGCCTGCTTCTCCCTCTCCCACGCCCCCTGCTTGTGTTCCCTCTCACTGTCTCTCTCCCTCTCAAACAGACAAGTAAAATCTTTAAAAAAAGAAAAATTTGACCTATTTAGTTGATGCAGGGACTCAAGCTAGTATTTAAGCACCTCCCCCTTGTCATACTGGTGCTGTGGGATTTTTGGTGTATGTTCAACTTGCCTGATTCGAGAAAAGTCATAAAACAATATGAAACAAAGAAACAAATATATTAAAAAAATAATTTTTTTCCCTTGAAGAGTCCAGACACAGCACGTTAGATGAAAAGAGGACTGGAACGAGGTAGATATGGTACGTTTTCCAGTTTTGGGGTAATTTCATACTTGTCACTTTCCTCTCAGTGAAGAAGCTAATTGAGAGGGAAGAAATTTATAGTTACAAGTCCAGTAGTATGTTATACTGGACCTGTATAGATACAAGTCCAGTAGTATCTTAAATGCACTGAGAGTAAGGAGTATAATGTGTTTTATACAAGTAGCTGAAGATGAGTTGGAGAGTCATCAACACTTAATCAATACAAATATAAAAAAATAATTTTAATTATTATCCCTGACAGTATCAACATTGTAAACATACCTGCAGAAGACAGGTAACATGTTCCTCTTCCAGCCTCTGTTTGGTTAAGGCTTGTTCCACATCCCATCCAGAAGCTGTAGAGCCTGTTCCAAAGCCAGTCCCTTTGGCCCAATACAGCTGCTGTTCTTCTGTTGATGTAGGGTTATGAGAGCTTGATACCTGTGGCTTACGAGGAAAAAACGAAAATTTCTTACTATTTGATTTTAGTTGCCCTCAAAAATATTTATCAGTGCAAAAAGAAAGAGTTCAGCTGAGATAGAAAACAGTCTGAGGACTCTTCAAAATATTAAATAAAGGGGGCACCTGGGTGGCTCAGTGGGTTAAGCCTCTGCCTTTGGCTCAGGTCATGATCCCAGAGTCCTGGGATCAGGGAGCCTGCTTCTCCTCTCTCTCTGACTGTCTCTCTGCCTATCTGATTTATTTGACAGAGATGTCAAATAAAGAAATAAAATCTCTTAAAAAAAAAATAAAAAATTACTATGTGCCCCAGCAATTCTATTCCTAAGTATATAACCAAAGGGGAAAAAAAAAAAAAAAACGGATAAGCAAATAGAGGTCCACATGTTTTCACAGCAAGACTGTAACAGCCAAAAAGTCAAAACAGCCCAAATACCCTTCAATGGAAGAAATATAAACAAATTGTGATATATGTATATATATATACATAGAAAACATATGTATGTATATATATATACATATATACATATGTATGTATACATAGAAAACAATTACTCAGCCATAAGAAGTAATGAAGTATGATACATGCATGCTGCTTTGCGAATGAACCTCAAAAACATGCTAAGTGAAAGCAGACAGACACAGAAGATAACATACTGCACCATTCCATTTATATTAAATACCCACAGCAGGTAAATATAGAGACACAGAACACAGACTGGTAGCTGCCAGGGACTGGGAGAGGGGAAAAATGGGGAATAAATGCTTCTATTTAAGAATAAATAAATAAAACTTTTAAATATTTATCAATAAAACATGGGGTAAAGACAACAGAGTCAATGACTTAAAATTAGAGAAAACAGTGAAAGGAACAGGGATATGAGCCAGATCGCTTGGGATGAATCTAGTACAAGCATATCTTAGGAGAATTCTATAATGGTGTCATATGTTTTCAATCAAAGTAAGCAAGATTGCTTCTATTTCTAGAAGGAATAATTCTCAATTTCTTTCTTTCTCAGAATGTGATGTGTAGAAAATTCTCTTTTGGCCAAAGAGGACATTTAAAAAATGTGAATGGTGTAGAGACAGAAGAAATTACTTAGAACCAGTGGCCTTATTAACATAACCTCAAACTCTGTAAAGGTCAATTTTTATTATTATTTTTATGGGCAGTAAAATTACAATTAATTCTATCACAAGAATCTTCTTTTAAAGAATTTTCACTAAATATACTATGAACACTCAAAAGAGATTTGTAACTAAAAAAAAAAAATGATTTGCAATTAACATTAGTGTTAAGGGTTATTTAAAAATAATACCAATGTTTTTCGTTTCTCTTAATGGGAATATTTTCTAAGGAAGAATATTATGCATACTACTTTCATAAATTGACCTGCAATTTAGTTTTATGGATCTATGATTAAAAATGCCATCTTTCGGGGCGCCTGGGTGGCTCAGTGGGTTAAAGCCTCTGCCTTCGGCTCAGGTCATGATCCCGGATCCTGGGATCGAGCCCCGCATCAGGCTCTCTGCTCAGCAGGGAGCCTGCTTCCTCCTCTTTCTCTGCCTGCCTCTCCACCTACTTGCGATCTCTGTCTGTCAAATAAATAAATAAAATCTTAAATAAATAAATAAATAAATCTTTTTTTTAAAAAATGCCATCTTTCACATTTTATAAGATAAAGTATTAAATGAATGACAATTTCATCACCATATAAACAGTTAAGAGTAAAATAACATTATTGATAGAAATTTATTTTAAAAAATCCTAAAATGTGTAACATATATACAGAAAAAACACAAAACAAATTTAATGAACTGTAAAAACTTATTTAACTGTGCAGGTCAAGAATTAGATTACTGCACACAAGAATTTGCTCCGGGCGCCTGGATGGCTCAGTGGGTTAAGCCGCTGCCTTCGGCTCAGGTCATGATCTCAGGGGTCTTGGGATCGAGTCCTGCATCGGGCTCTCTGCTCAGTGGGGAGCCTGCTTCCTCCTCTCTCTGTCTGCCTCTCTGCCTACTTGTGATCTCTCTGTCAAATAAATAAATAAAATCTTAAAAAAAAAAAAAAAGAATTTGTTCCTACTCTATTACCTATTCATCAAACCTTCAATTCCTCCACTAAGTTAATTACAATTCTGATTTTTTGTACTCATTACTCTTTCTTACTCTTCTTTATAATTTTACCACTTAAGCATGAAACTCTAGACACTATAGTTTCAATCTGTTTAATTTTAAACATTATACAAATGGAATCATGCCATATATATATTCTACTATGTGTGGGATTTTAGTTGTGCTTCAGAAATGCACTGCTATTGTGTATAGTTCGCTGTAGCTGTTTACTTTCATAGCCTAACAATATTCCATTTTATAGTAGACTACAATTTCCTTATCCTTTCTACTGTTTCCACGTTACTTTATTCATTCTACACACTTTATATTATGACAAATGATGATGGGACAATACTTGGTATTGTGGTTTTGGAATTTTACACCTTTTGGTGGGTGTATAGGTATAGTGTATTAAAGGTTTTCATTTTGTACTTCTCTGGTAACTAATGAAACAGATCATCTTCTTACATTTATCGGATATTTAGGTAGCCCCTCTTGTAAGTGCCCATTCTAGCCTTTCATATATTTTTCTACTGGGTTTTCTTGTCTTTCCTTTTTGTAATTTTGTAAGATCTCCAAATATTCCTAATAGAAATTTCTGATCAGATACAACCAACTATAGTCTCCCATATAGACTTAGGTATGGTCTCCCATTCTGTGACTTCCTTTTCACTATCCTCAGTCTTAATTTTCACACAGTTGGGTTTTTTTTTCTATTTTTTTTTCCCAAACAGGTTAGAGCTTTTCTAAATACTCTCTTCAAGAAGTTTTTGTCTACTCCTAGATCATAAAGGTATCTGTGTATGTTTTTTGTCAAAGGGCACTGTTATATTTTGTATATATTACAGACATTTAGATCTATCATCTGATTAGAATTAATTTTTGCATATAGAGTACATTAGGGGTTAAAGATTCATTTTTGTTCCACAAGAACATTTAAATGACCCCCACCATCATTAACTGATAAGATCGTACTTACCCCATTATGTTGCAGAGTTACTGTTATCATAAAAGATAACCAAACATATGGGGAGTTATCGTTTGCTGGGCTTCTAATCTATCCTTGTATTAATACCACATTTTAATCAATTTTATGATAGCATAAGCCTACTAGGTATACACTTCTTTTGAAACTGCCTTAGCTATTCTTGAGCTTTTGCATTTCCCAAAAAATGTTAGAACTGGTTTGTTAATTTCCTCCAAAAAAATCAGAAATTCCACCAAACATAAAGATCACTTTGATAAGAAATACTATCGAACTGTTCTATTTTCTGTGTCCATGGAAATAAACACGATCAAAGATCTCAGTTTACTGAAGACTAGTGTTTTTTTAAGAAAACTTCAAATATTTCACACACAAAAGTCTTACACATTTTTTTTAGATTCATTCACAGATATTTTCTCTTTTTGATGCTAAAAAAAGTATCTTATAAAAAGTTCATTTCAGGGACGCCTGGGTGGCTCAGTTGGTTAAGCAGCTGACTTCGGCTCAGGTCATGATCCCAGCATCCTGGGATCGAGTCCCACATCGGGCTCCTTGCTCAGCAGGGAGCCTGCTTCTCCCTCTGCCTGCCATTCTGTCTGCCTGTGCTCTCTCTCTCCCCCTCTCTCTCTCTGATAAATAAAATCTTAAAAAAAAAAAAAAAAAAAGTTCATTTCAGGGGCACCTGGGTGGCTCAGTGGGTTAAAGCCTCTGCCTTTGGCTCAGGTCATGATCCCAGGGTCCTGGGATCGAGCCCTACATCGGGCTCTCTGCTTGGCGGGGAGCCTGCTTCCTCCTTTCTCTCTGCTTGCCTCTCTGCCTACCGGTGATCTCTGTCTGTCAAATAAATAAAATCTTTAAAAAAAAAGTTCATTTCAGGGACGCCTGGGTGGCTCAGTTGGTTAAGCAGCTGCCTTCAGCTCAAGTCATGATCCCAGTGTCCTGGGATCAAGTCCCACATTGGGCTCCTTGCTCAGCAGGGAGCCTGCTTCTCCCTCTGCCTCTGCCTGCCATTCTGTCTGCCTGCGCTCGCTCTCTCTCCCTCTCTCTCTCTGATAAATAAACAAAATCTTTAAAAAAAAAAAAAGTTCATTTCATAAGTCAATCGGAGAAAGACAACTATCATATGATCTCCCTGATATGAGGAAGTGGAGATGCAACATGGGGGTTTGGGGGGTAGGAAAAGAATAAATGAAACAAGATGGGATCAGGAGGGAGACAAACCATAAGAGATTCTTAATGTCACAAAACAAACTGAGGGTTGCTGTGGGGAGGGGGGTTGGGAAGGGTATGTGCTATGGTGAGTGCTGTGAAGTGTGTAAACCTGGTGATTCACAGACCTGTACCCCTAGGGCTAAAAATACATTATATGTTTACAAAAAAATTAAAAAAAAAATTTTTTTTTAAAGTTCATTTCATGTTTCTTGCTGGTATACTTATTTTAAATACTGAACCTGGACACTGTATCCTCATTAAACTCACTTATACCATTAATTATTTTTGGATTTTCTAGAAACACAATCAAAACATCTTGAAATAAGGACGCTTGGGTGGCTCCGTTGGTTGAGCAGCTGCCTTCGGCTCAGGTCATGATCCTAGCGTTCTGGGATCGAGTCCCACATTGGGCTCCTTGCTTGGCAGGGATCCTGCTTCTCCCTCTGCCTCTGCCTGCCTCTCTGTCTGCCTGTGCTCACTCGCTCTCTCTCCCTCTATCCCTGACAAATAAATAAATAAAATCTTAAAAAAAAAAAATCTTGAAATAATGAGGTTTATTTTTTCTTTCTTTCTTCCCTTATCTTTCTGAACTAGCTAGAAGCTCCAATTAAATAGTAAGATTCTCTAAAGTTCAAGAAAAGGATGAGAGACCACAGTATAAATTCAGCATATCCTGGTAAATGGGAAAGCTTCTTTAGCTATTACATCTTTGTTTTTCAAGTAGATGGATTAACTTATGGCTTCTAAAAGAGCCTAATAGAGAAGAAACACTTAGTTCATAGTTCCTCTTTTAAATATCCTTTTACAAACAAAAAAGGAATACACAAGTCTCTGAAATACTATTTCAGAAAAACCATATTCTGTACTCCATGAATTTAACTTAATTTTTTCATAATCTAAATAAAATTGAACTTACCTCTGCTTGATTGAGACTAGAGTTTGGTACTCGTGGGGCATGGTGGCTCAGAGCAGAGAGGCAGACAAGAATGAGGTGTAGTGCTCCAATTTCCAGTGCCATCCGCCTTAGAAGCACACCATCATCAGTTGTCAATGGTGTCGTACTAAACAGACTACGAAGGACATGGAAAGGAAGAGTTGGAAGCACATTGGCTGATGGAGATTGCAGAATATGACCTAGATCAAGAAAAGAGAACTCAAAGTTAAAAATACTTAAGAACACAATAAGGAACAAGATACAGGGTCACAAATTAATAGTGATAACATGCCATATATCATTAAATTTATTTAAAAAAACAACACAAAGACCACAAACAGAATAATACCTGAAAAATGTAATAAGAAGAAGTGTCTGGAAAACCTCTTTAAGACATAGTATATGTAAACAAATTAAAGCTGAAATATATTCATATGATAATTAGTAATTACAGACTCTGTCATGATTATTAGAAACCAGAAATTGAATGAAAACCTAAAAACTAAAATAGAAGCACTTAAAATACCTGATTCCCTTGGGAATAGTTTCAATCATGAACAGATAATGAAAGAGTGAAACCATTTTATCTGTCTATGATATTATTTTGTTATTACACCTAGCTTTAGAAAGGAATGTTAAGGCGTGCCTGGGTGGCTCAGTGGGTTAAGCCTCTGCCTTGGGCCTGGGTCATGATCTCAGGGTCCTGGGATCGAACCCAACATTGGCTCTCTGCTCAGCAGGGAACCTACTTTCTCCTCTCTCTCTGCCTGCCTCTCTGCCTACTAGTGATCTCTCTCTCTCTCTGTCAAATAAATAAATGAAATCTTTAAAAAATTTATTAAAAAGAAAGAAAGAAAGGAATGTTAAGTGCAAAAAATCCAAACCAAACCAAAATAAAAACTACCACTATATGAACAGTGGAAGAGATAATGGATATCAGAATTACACTTTTTAATAAACATTCAGCATATATTCACTAAAAAGGGGGGGGTGAAATGGCATAAAGACGATTTTCTGCTGGGTTACACCCAACATTGTGTGATAGAGTGCCATAAAATGTATTCCTTTATCTACTTAGATTAAAAAATCAGATGAAATAATTAGAAATTCCTGATCTGGGGTACCTCGTTTCTAATTCAGGTCATGATCTTAGCTCTAGTCTGCTTGAGATTTTTCTCTCCCTCGCCTTCTGCCTCTCCCACTCTTCTCTCTCAATTAAGTAAATCTTAAAAAACAAATAAGCAAACAAACCTGATCTATTAAAATAAGCATATATAGTTTATACATGAAACCAAACAACCAAGATTATTTAGGATGTAATTTAATAAGTTATTACAAAAACATTTAAAATAATGTCACCATTTTTAAAAAAGATTTTATTTACTTAGTTGATAGAGAGCGTGTGGTGTGCACAACAGAGTAGTAACAGGCAAAGGGAGAAGCAGGATCTCCTCTAAGCAAGGAGCCGGGTACAGGGCTCAATCCCAGGCCCCTGGGATTATGATCTGAGCCAAAGGCAGATGCTTAACCGACTGAGCCACCCAAGTGTCCCAATGTCACCATTTTTAAAAAAAAAGATTTTATTTATTTATTTGACAGACAGAGATCACAAGTAGACAGAGAAGCAGGCAGAGAGAGAGGAGGAAGCAGGCTCCCTGCTGAGCAGACAGCCCAATGACAGAGAGAGAGTGAGAGAGAAGCAGCAGAGCGAGAGGGAACAGCAGAGTCCCCACTAAGCAGGGAGCCCAATGAGGGACTCAATCCCAGGACCCTGGGATCATGACCTGAGCTGCAGGCAGACGTCTAATGGACTGAGTCACCCAGGCGCCCCAATTATTAATTTTCAAATGGAATGGTCATTAACTGAAGAATCATAGGTAAACTGATTGAAAATCTACTTGCTAGGCTACCCTCAATTTTGACTTTTCTTTAATGTTCCCTTATATTAAATAAAATTGCCAGCCCAATGGAAACAAATGCCATAGTTTTTTATTATTATTCTGTAATATTATCACATTACAAAATAATTATTCTATAATGTTACTTGCTACATGCTATTGTCTTTAGTGGAAACAGTGCTTCCAGATTCATTTTCTTAAGAAAGATTATCACGTCATGACTTGGTTCATATGTTTTAGTGAATTTTTATTACTATTAAGGATAAAATCTCAAGTTCTTAGTAAGACTTTCCATGATCTGTTTTCAGTAATAGTTTTTAGAATGAGCGCTCAGTGCTTTTTATGCAAGTTTTCATCAGCTAACTCATCCTCTCTCATATAATCTGAGCACACAAACATTACTCAAATCATCTTTCTAGCTCATCTCAGCCTAAATAGACTATCCTTCAAGATCCTACTAAAAATTACTCTGCCACTTTCTTCACACAGCTGGGTAGTAAGGAAACAGTCTCACACCTGTGAGCCTTCAGAATACTGTACCTCTCGCAAGTCTTTTGCAACTTGTTAAGTCTGCTTATCTATACTGCTTGTTGCTACTATGGGAGAACATTAGCGACATGAAAGCAAATCTAAATAGCTGCTTCATTTCCCACTGCTTCTGATGGTGGCCAGCAGTTATATAAACAGTGAATACATTTTGAATGAATAAAGTAATGCAAATGAAGACTCTTGGGGGCGCCTGGGTGGCTCAGTCAGTTAAGTGTCTGCCTTCGGCTCAGGTCATGATCCCAGAGTCCTTGGGTCGAGTCCCACATCAGGCTCTCTGCTCAGCGAGAAGCCTGCTTCTCCCTCTCCCACTCCCCCTGCTTGTGTTCCCTCTCTCGCTGTGTCTCTCTCTGTCAAATAAATAAACAAAATCTTTAAAAAAAAGAAAAAGAAGATTCTTTAGGACTTGTTATATGTATCATTAGAATGAAACTACCAGCAACAAAGAATCTAGTAACTCTACTGTGAAATAAATAATGAGTAACAGGCACTGAGCTGAGTAACTTTTACATAACCTATGCTAAATTTCATTACTAATTCTAAATACTTACTTCCTTCTCCATCATCCGTCACTCCCAACACCAGTCGAAGAAGGCATTGGGCATGTTTTCTCTCTTTCAGTAGCACTTCAGCATAGCCCGGAAGACGAAGAAATAATCCGAAAGCAGCCAAAGAATGGGCAGGAATGGGAGACATGGTCTGTACTGCTGATTTGATAGGTGGAGGTTCAGCTGCAATGGTTTCTGGTGCTTCATAAACTAATTCCCCTGACTGTTCAATGGTCACCCACTCAAACTGATCACTATCTTTTGGCTTTTCCTGAGTGGTAGAAGTTACCACTGGAGCACTCACCTGAAGAAAAAAGAAAATTTTTGCTTGGCTATTTGTGTTTTCAACATCAGGTTCAAATTAAAGATGTGACTTTAAATGATCTCTTTAAAATACAGGAATAAAAACACCAATAAAGGGACATTTTTTAAAAGCCTCCAAACATCAGGAATTAAATGATATCATGAGTATGGTGGTATCTGCCAAGTATCTCTACTTTAAAGTCAGATACATACATCCATACATTTATTTATTTATAAATAAAGTTATTATTTTATCCTTTGTCATTAGTTAATTATCTGTAGACAGAGTCTTTGAGGTTATGTAAATATCTTGTTTCCCCCCAAACTGTGATCAATTAGAATTAGCATTTAAAAAATTCTTGCCTAAAACAATAATTACTACACTGGCTGCCAAATGGTGACTTTCATCATTCCTTCCTCATTTATTAGTTGGCCTGAACTGTAGGCAAAAATGTTCCCTTCTTCTCCCCTCTTAGTTATTCATTTATTAATCCACATCAGTTTGGAACTAGGCTCCCTGCAGATGATCAGGGTGGATCCTAAATCAATGACAGTTGTCTTCAATGTCTTTGACAAGAAAGATGGTCGTGTGAAAATATAAGCAGAAACTGGACTCATGGACCCAGGGACCATGGATCTGCTGACAACCTGATTTCAGACCTCGAACTTCCCTACAGAGTGAAAGAATAATTTCTGTTGCTTTAGGCCATTTAGTTTGTGGTCCTTTATTACAGCACCCTAAGAAACTAATATATATATATATACTAAGTACATGAAATTACAGAGAATAATTCCTCTACTTCATTCAATAAACGTAAAGTTCTTTATAATTAAAACTTCCTGTAAGCCATACTCCCTCCTTATTAATGAAAGAGCACTGAAAATACACACATCCCAATAGTAACATTAATTAACAGTAAAGAGGTTAAAGCAGAATGTTTTTTAAAGCTACCGGAAATAGAAATGGTACCTAAAACAGGAAAAAAAGTTAAGCAGAAAGACAATACATTTGAGTAGCAGTATACACTACCATCTTACTCTCCCATTGCCAGTAATATCCAAAATTAATATGCCTAAAGAAGCACAAATAAAAGTGCTACAGTGAGACGACCATAAAATCAAAGTAAATGCCGCAGCGTAATCAGTTTGGCAAATGTGCTCGGTCTTCAGCACTTCTTTGGTACCAACTAGTTCATAAAAAGCTCTGTACAGGCTTATCTTTGAAAGACTTACACGATGCTCAAAGGCTGTAAGAGAAGGGTACTCCCAAAAGATTAACACAAGTGAGTTTTTTCAAAAAAGCAAAAAAAGAGAACAAAGGGCTTTGCCATGGAATGATATATTCAATTAGGAATCTTATCTTACTTGCTGAATTACTTCTGGATATAGCATGGGCAGTCTTTCTGCAATAAGAGCCAGTCCACCCATTCCTGCAAAAACTTGTAATGGTGACTGAATGGGACAGGTTTCAAGTAAAGATTCATCCAATATCCCATCCATACATTCATCACTTGGAGTGAGAGCCTCATCTTCTGGACAACTACCAAGTAAGTCTCCATGATCTAGAACAATAAAGTACAAGTAACAGGTAAGTAAAGGTCTCTTTTTATAATAATCTTTCATTTACAAAACAGATCTGTCACCTCTCTACATAACAAAAGAGCATAAATATCTTAGGTTACTCAGATCAAGCTTTAAGGCTAGATGCTACAATAATTTTTAAATGATTTCTGATGTTGCCTCCTAAAGTCCTGCTACTCAAGGTATGGTCACTGGCATAGGAGCACTGGCATCATCTAAGAGCTTCTGAAATGCAGAATCTCAGGTCCCATCCCTGATCTACTGAATAAGAATCTGCATTTTAAGAGTGCTCTAAAGGTAATTTATGAGCATAATTTTAAAGTTTGAGAAGCACTGTCCTTCAGGGTATATGTGTAAGTTATATTGTACATAAAAATAAGTAAGTCAGCAGAGTCAAAGCAAATACTAACATATGTACATCACGTTCTGAAATAACCAATTAGGAAAAACTCAATACCAACAAAGACTTCTCATACTGAAAACTAAGAATTACACCATACTGATTTAACTTTGAATCACTCACAGAAGAAAACCAAAAGGCTAGTGTGTTTATACATAACCAGATTCTATAAACACTAAAAAACCTCCCCAAATAATCCTGCTGAAAACCGAGCAAAGGAAATATTCTAAATCTACTGAAGGATGCAAAAGGCTATTATTAATAAAGTATATGTGCTCATAAAATAAGTGATGCTGTTAAGAGAAATTAAGGTTAATTTCTAGTGAAAATAGCAATTTTTGTATTTATAAATTATTCCATCATAAAGAAAAATATTTTGTTAGCTTGATATAATAAAAACAAAGTAAATTAAGTCATCAGCTACAGAAATCCTTACTTCCTTGGATCACGCACTGTAATTTTAAAGGAATATCACATACATACCTTTTTCAGGGTGTAACCTTTTAAAAGAGTCCGTTTTTGAAAGACTTGGGTCTGTGATAACTCTAGATCCCAATTTAACAGTCAGGTCTATTGAACGGTAACCTTGAGGAAGTTTTCGGTCATACAGGAGAGTTAAGAGTTGGGCAAGCGTCATTTCTGCTGGCAATGGCTGGCCTAAAAATGACATAATTAAGTTAAATCTAGAATCCAAGAGGGGGACATTTATGTGGTTTGATTTACTCAGTTACTGTTTTTACTGAACTGCACCTTAAGCGTCTGATTCTGACACTAAAAACAATTTAAAATCAGCACATGGGAAGTTTACAGAAATCTATTTCTGATGCGTGTGAATAATACTATCTATACAAAGTGTTAGTCACTAACCAAATCCCACCAAGATCTTCTGAGCCAAATTAAGAAACAAAGAAACAGAATTCTTACAAATCTGGAGTTGGCAAAATCTTTTCCCTACAAGGCCAGATAATAAATATTTTAAAATATGAAGACTATATGGTCTCTGCTGCAGCTACTAACTCTCCCACTGTGGCACAAAAATGCCCATGGACAACACACAAATAAACAGGCATAGTTGTATTTCGATACAACTTTTTTAGAGAAAGAGGGGCGCTTGGGTGGCTCAGCTGGTTAAGCGTATGATTCTGGATTTCAGCTCAGGTCATGATCTTAGGACCCTACGTCGGGCTCTGCACTGAACACAAAGTCTGCTTGAGATTTTCTCTCCCTCTGCCTGCCATCCCCCAGTTGTGCTCTCTCTCTCTCTCTAAAATAAATAAAATCTTAAAAAATAATAATAAACTTTAAAAAATAGTTTTTAATATTTTTTTACTGGCCATACTTTGTTTACTGGCCATACTTTGTTCTTTGCTATAAAGCAGTAACATAAAGCTAAGAAGGAAAATCCTTTCAAAGTTAGGTGGCAACCTGATTGTAACAATATAGCACAAAAATGGAGATAAACTGGCTATCACCTTGACCAACGGGAAGCATACTGGTCAAAGAATGTGTACCACATGGGGAGAAAACACTGCGTAACTCTTGGTGGTATGGCCAAGAACTCCACTGCTATAACCAGTTCTTCAAAATCTGCCTCACACTGCTTCCTGGACAACTTGTTATCAACTCTTTAAAACATTAGTTTTACTGATTTTTATAGCACACTGACAGCAAAATTAGGAAAGTACTAAGCTGTAAATATGCAACATTATAACGTTAAAAGGAGTATGTAGAACGTTACTCCTTTTCTTTTCATTTTTCTTAGAGAACTAAGGACAAAGCCTCACTAACTCATTTATCTCATCTCGAGCACTTGATTAAACAGGAGTCTGGCAAACGTGTCTTTAAAGAATTTTTTTTTTAATTTTTAAATATTGTGAATATTACCTGCCAAGAGTTTGTGGAAAAGGTGAAACACTGGGACAGTAATTATTTTGTTGGCAGTCTCCACTCCTGAAGAAGCACTTCCTATTTTATCAGGCACTGTTCTCCCTCTCCTGGACGGCGGACGAGGTGGTGTAGCTGACACAGCCCGTTTAGACTGGGATTTCAGCCCTAAAAGAATCAGTAAGATTCTATAGCTAGCCAAAACACTAAGAAATAAAAGAACACTTTCACAATATTTTTAAAAAGAATCACATTTCTAACTAATAACAAAGACAGAGAAATATTTCTTCTGATCTTTATCTCCCAATTTTATTTGCCCTTTATGACACATCATTAATTCTGGTTTCATGTTCATAACTATTTTCAAGAAAGTAAAAAACAATGCTAAATTCTACTGTCTCTGAGATACAGATGATTGCCCGTTTTACTAGCAAGTATTTTTGTGCGACTATGTGCAGGAAAGCTCGCATTAATTCTTCTCTGAAACAGAATAAATGCCACCAGTACAGAGATCTCCTATTTGAGGAGTGAAGTAACATGGACTAAACAATCTTCTTTGAACTAAAATCATCTCACTTATGTTAAAGAAAATATCCTCCAAAATGATCAGTTATCTCGGATATTTTGTCATATTCTTCAGCTGACAGTATGAGTACAAGTCTCTGTACATTGTCAAGCTTAAAATGAGTACCTAAACAGTTCACAAATGTTTAGCATCTGATGAACTATATTACACTTTAAAATAAGTGTAATACTTACACTGCCAATGAGTAACGAATTTCAGGTGCAACGTTTTTATATTCAGTATTAAAACATCACTACAAGACGTTTGCATTAATACTTTGCATTACGTGCATAGATTTGCATATATGCATTATATGCATAAATTTGCATTAATACTTTTTATTACATGAAGTTCCTATTAATACATACTGTTATAATTTTATAAAAACCCAAACAAAATCAAGATTATAAAAAACAGAAAGCTTACCTGAAGCAACAACAACGCTGTAATTGTCCTGAAATCCATTTTCCGCCTTAACTTTTTCTTTCTCTTCATGGTTTTTCTTTTCTTTGTCATCTTTCTGTTCACTAATTAGTTTAGCAGTGATACTTGGAGTATCTGTAAGAAAATATTACCTAAAATACACTGCTTTTCAAAGTCATTAAGCAGGAGGCTACAAATATTTTGAAACAAATATTACACAAGACATTATCGCTAACATGGGTAGAATGTAAATGCATTTAGAAAAAACTGATGAGGTAAAGCCTGATATTTAATCCTCGCTGATACTAATTTAAGGAAATCACCACCGTTCATAAGCCAGGATACTTAAATTCCCATCTCTAGAAAACATTACAAATTACAGTGGTATTACCTCTCAAGGCAATGAAAAGCTATTACCACTAAATTTCCTTTATTTTAGGTACAGTTCAATGTGCTTGCCACCAACAAGTAATCTGGTCCTCACAACATGCATATCAAGAAGGAATATTACTCCAGAATAAGGAAACAGCCTTTAACAAGTTACTGATCTAACCTATTAATGGAAATATGGAATTCAAGCTCAGAACTCTCTTAAAGCATTCTTAAATAGACTTCTTATTCTACAGACAGGAATGGAAAGGAGAAAATTTCAGTAATGAGGATTTGTTTTGCTATTTTTAACTTAAGAAACTTAGATACTTTAAAAGCTGATACTAAGGACTTTAATAAGATAAACTATTTGAATTACTGTTTTCTTTCACTACTCTGGGATATGGCATGCTATTAAAAACCATGAATTGAATGGATGATTGTATAATGATCTGATCTGGCCATTAAGAAATCCAAAAACCTAGAGGAACTGTTTTTTTTTTTTTTTAAACTGTTTTAATATTAGGAATGACTTTCACTAAATAGATATGTTGATACTGATTCTCTTTATACTTTTCTAACTTAACACAATTATGATCTAATGCTTCTTCATAATTTAAAAAGGTGAACGACAATCAAATGACAAAATAGTATTGTTCTGTATTATCTCCTACTCTTTAGCTTTCTTTTAATGTCTAAAAATATCCCCATGATCTCAATTTCTGGTAGACTGCCTTTATAGAGTTCCGTTTTTTTGTGGAATTTAAAAATTCTGTAAATACTATAAGTAATAAATACAGAATGCAACAATACATTTACTTTCTTATAAAAACAACCAAGCAATCCCAAATGGCAAAATCATAACAGAAGTCAGAATTAAATACTTAAATAATACAAAAATCCACACAATCCATAGCATTATTAGGAAAACCAGTAAACATCATTAGGTGCTAAAAACTTAACATAGTGTTATCCCAGTAAACCCCAAATACTAAAAGATACCACTAAGAAAAAATTTTCTCAACATTGTTTAAAATTTTTCTGGTTTGTGTTACCACTTCTGGTCAAGACAAAATAACAAAAACCAGATTTACTCTCCTATCTGAAATAACTAGAGACGAGGAAAGTACATCAAATTGTTTCCAGACAATGGCTATAAGGACTGCAGGAAAGGGATGCCTGGGTGATGAAAACTAATGAGGTGAGCCCAAAGACTTCTACAGCTGCCTGCCTAGAGTTTCCCAGGCCACAGATGGCATAGCACAACTCAGGAATCACCCAAGGTGAGGACAAAGACTTGGAGCCCAGGAAGACAAAGGTGGCTGGCTGCAGTTTTCAGGTCACATTGCCAGGAAGGAAAAGTCTGCATAGAAAGAAAAGAGACCTAGTGTCTTTTCTGAGCATTTTATATGTGGCTTCCTCATATAGGAAAGTGCTTCTCAAAAGTAACAAGGGGACCAACCCCAGGGTCTAAATTGAGGGTTGTAATAGGTAGTGTTCTCAATGCATAGTGAATTCTTAAGAGTTCTCAGAAGGGTATTACCTCATTAGTAAGGCCAAAGTAGCCCTCAACCTTCATTTTCAAATGTGGTACCCTATTTCTATTCCAATGTAGCACTTTTTAAAAATTAAATTCATTAAAATTTAGTTCTTTAGTATCATCAAACATATTTCATATGCTTAAGAGCTACTGCACTAGACAATATAAGTTTATAAAAAACTTCCATCATCACAGTAAGTTCTGCCCTAGATTAAAAGCAGCTCTTGTCCTACCTAATAAAACTTAAAAGCTGCCTCTACAAGCAACAATCTGTTTTCAGTTAATATAACTGCATCCCAAAACAAAATAAAAAATATTTATTAAAATACAAAAATATCAAACACCCAAAAGAAGTAAAAAAGAAATCACATTGCCTGGCATCCAACAAAATTTTCTAGGCAAATAAAGAAGTGATCATATAAAATCCATAATAAGGAAAAAATAATCAACATAAACACACCAATGTGTTTAAGATACTAGACAAAAACTTACACATTTTAGATAAGGAAAAGAAAATACAAAAGAGAACCAAAAGAACTTCTAACAAATAAGACACTACAGAGGAATAGATTTTGAAGACAACAATATAAATTATCCAGAAATTATAAAGAGAGGGGAAAGAAGTTGGGGGGAAAAATGAATAGAGCTTCAATGAGCTGTGAAAGAACTCAAAGAGGCCTAATAAAAATGTATAACTGGAGTTACACAAAGAGAGCAGAGAAACAGGAAGAAAGAAAATACTTGAGACAGCATTTATTAAAAAATAATTTTTTTAAATTTAAAAATTCCAAATTTGATGAAATCTATAAATCCAGAGTAAAGAAAGTCAACAAACACACATCATAAGAAAACTATAAGGCATATAATAATCAAATTGCTTAAAAGCAATTAGAGAAATTTGTAAAAGCAAATATATTGACACAAGACCTTTATTATTTGAAAGCAATATGGTGAAAAGCTATGGGAAGTGGGTAAAACTATTAGGTAATTTTGGGTTACTTGTTTTTATTTTTATACACATTGATAAAATATATACACACATATAAACATGCCACCAAATATGGCTAAAGATCATAAACATGCCGTAAAGGACTAAAGCACTACTAAACAGAGGTTGAATTCAGCACTTGCATAATTTCTGATATTTGCTCTGGATGACTCTCTGTTGAACTTTTTAATAAGAGTAGTATTTTTATACGGCAATCAATTTTTTAAAGCATGTAATAAAGGGAAGTATTTTTTATTCTTAATGACTGAATATGACATTTTAGAAAACAGCATTCCTTATAGTAAATTTCCAGTTATTTGGGGCGCCTGGGTGGCTCAGATGGTTGAACAACTGCCTTTGTCTTGGGTCATGGTTCCAGAAGTCTGGAATTCAGTCCCGCATTGGACTGCCAGCTCGATGGAGAGTCTGCTTCTCCCTCTGACCTTCTCTACCCTCAGCTCTCCCTTAATCTCTCTCTCAAATAAATAAATAAAATCTTAAAAAAAAAATCTTCCAGTTGTTTTGCAATAATGTCTACTACTTTCCCATGATCAAGTTAAGAAACCACAACTGAACTTCAGTACTCTTCCCCACTTGTCCTTTTTTCATTTAATTAATTATGCATTTTTTTCTTCACCATGTAGAAGGAACAATTTCAAGGCTATGATAGAAAAAAAAGTCTGTAAAATCAAATTTTCAAAAAAGTTTAGTTGTACGAGGATAAGGTAGACATCTTCAAATAAGAACAAATGTTATTTATGCAGTTATAATAATACTCTAATATTTTACTGGATAACTTGTAAAAAGAAAAGAATTAGAGTATTATATACATACTTAGGTTAGATACAGTGATTAAAGCCAAAAAAGATTCTTTTCTACCTTATTTTCTCATAGTAATCACATCCGTTCTCATGGTTTAACCTACCTATTATCTCTGTGTGGTGACAACTATTCTAAGCTTAGATTTCTATATCCCACTGATAAATAGACACAAGTTTTTTTCTGAGATATTTACTCTTAACTTCCTACAGTTGTAAGCTTAGGTATCTGGATACAGACAGAAGCATACATATATTTGTATTATAATGCAAACATTCTTAAATTTCATTTATTTTTTAATCTGAGAGCATACATAAGATCAGAGTACTCTGAGGGGCAGAGTGTGTGCCCTGCTTTCTCTCATACCCTCAGGGCTGATTACTGTACTTAGACAAAGAAGATACTCCATCAATTCATCACTAATTTCATTCATAGGACTTCTGAGAGGCAATAAAATCAAACTGTCTAGAGTGGATTTGCATTCTGCCACCAAAAACTGTTTTTATTTTAATAACCTATATGCCCTTCAAAGGCATCATCTTAGAATGCCTTAGAATCATCACCTAAGAATATAAGCAAGAACCTAAGGGAAAATTTCTGTTTTTTTCACTATTACAAACAGTAAGGTCACCAGTCAGATCTACCTATTTCATTTTCACTGCTTGACCATTCATTTTGTCCTGAGATCTGTAAATGTCTGTTCGAGTCCTGTCATCCCAACTTATAGCCTGCAAATCATCTAAGAGAGCCCTTATTGCAAGAAAAGTCCATCACGGCTTCCTAAGGCTTGTCAACATTTCCAACTGTCCATTCTGTCATTACCTCACAGAACACACACCACACCAAAAGAACTATGGGTGCAAGAATGTATTGTACATTTTGTCCCCTTCATCAGCTTCCTACTCATGCTTCAAAATGTGAAGACACACTGACCTTCTCTGTTCATTAAATGGTTGCTGAGTGAGTAAGGCAGTAAAATAAAGTTACAAAAAGTAACAAAATTCTATATAATCTAACATAAAGTCAAAGAAAAAATAATACTTAAATCTGACTTGCCTGACACTCTGTCAAGAACTTCCGACAATGTGGTTGAGACTGGCAAATGAAGTGTTCGGAACTTATGGCCTGCTCCATACATTGGATGCTGGATGACATGGCTTGTGGCATTAATTCTACCTTTATACAGCTGAAAATTCAAAAGAAATCAAGAAGTGGTTTTTTTTTTTTGATACATATACCACTATAAAACAATTTCAAAAGCAAAAAAAGAAAAAAATTTAAAGGCACACAAAATATACAGGGTTGTTTTTGTCTATATTTTAAACTGTGGCACATTTGGCATTTGCTTTGTTGGTCAACTTTTGTACCAGCGCCACTGTACCCAATAATCAGTCACTTCTCCCCCCAACAAATTATACTCTTCATGGTAGGGTATAATCAGGCTACTCATAACAAGGAGGGTAATCCAAAAGAGATTTTATAAGACCTATTATTACATATAAAGGTTATTCTAGTTTCAGTTTGTTATGTTAGAAATTAAGATGCAGAGGTGACTCTAGGTTCTGATATGAAATTATGAAATATCTTTGCATACAGCTAATTATTAAAATTTATTTAACTGTAAAATACTCACTGGACAAGGAGACTGAAGAAACATTGTCACTTTCTCATCTTCCAGCATCAATTGCAAAAATAATCTACGTATAAACCCTGAAATGTTCCCTGATGTTGGAAGGTTCCCTCTTTGTGGAGATGTCTGAAAAAGTTCACAGAGAACCTGGCAAGTAAAGAGATTTAAAAAGTTAAGTGCACTAATTACCTGCAGCTTTGTACTTTCAAGAATAAAAAATACTATCCTCACAGAATATTCCTGTGAATAAGAGAAATCATAGGGTTTTCATATAATAAATACCTAGCTTAACCAAGTTACCTTTAACTTTAGTCAGTATCAATGTGGTTACAATACAACAAAAATTATGGGGAAAAGGGTATTAAAATATAACACAAAGCTTTAATAAGAAGCTGAGAGATGAAAATTAAGCCAGAAAGCAACAAGTCACAAAGTTTTCATGCTATCCAGAGGCACAAGCCAAATTTTCAAATACTCATGGCCTTGGTTAAAATTGATAACCTAACCATTTCCTATAATTAGGCACACTAAGCAGATATAGTTTCACAATAATTACTCTGGACAGCAAGATATCTCGTTATTCTTCTCAATAAATCATTCCAATTTTTTGAAAATTATTGTAACTATCCCTCTAGATTATAATAAAATCTGTTCTGAATAAGCACTCTAAATTAGGGAGTAAAAAAAAAAGCTGATTCCTACTTATTGGTGTCTACCAGATCACAGACAGGATCTATGGTAGTAACTTTATATACATTATGGTATTTGTCTCAAAAACAATCTTTGAGGCAGGTATTTATCATTCCCATTCTACAGGTTGAACAACCTGATGAAAAGTCAAAACAGCCAGAAAGGAACAGAATCTTGCAAAAATCAACTAGAATAGAATTATTCTTGAAATAATCCTAGCTTTCAAGATTTTGGCCCCATGGACTTACTAAAATAAAGTCATTTCTCGTGTTTTGTCAAGAGTCTCCTATCTGAAAACTACCCTCATGACTGCTTCATGGCTACTTCATGAGGCTTCATGCCTCATGGCTACTTCATTAGAAGCAAACCAAGAGTTGTAGCAACCCAGTTACAACAATGTACAATGAAAGCCTCACTGCAGATGATATGCTCGATGACCACCCTCAAGTGGTCACTCATCTTTCAGAAGCTGAAGTGTTGTTCTTCTTGGCTCGTTCTTTTTACTGGATGGGGGCAGGGGCTGGAAGGGAAGGTGAGTTTAAAAGGAGCAATATGTCAATTATAGCTAGAATCACCATGAATTTGCCCATTATCTCATCAAAAGGCCTATGTGACACTTGAGGGAAGGAGGGAGCAGATATGGTCAGGACTTTAATTATGGTTTAAATTTCTCAACTAATTTCATTAGTGTTATTTAACAGTGTATTAAAATAAGATGCCTAAAACAATAAGCCAATTTTTCTAATCTTACCTGGGCCATCAGTTTTTGATTATTAGGGTGGCATGAAATGCACTGCAGAAAGAATGCAACAGTTGCATTCTCAATTGCTGTCCTCTGTTGAGTGGTCAATCCTGTTGGAGCAGCTGAAGAAAGAGAGGCTGATCTTGCACTAGTCTGCTGGGCACCTAAATGTCCTCCAGAAGCAGACCCAGAGTGACACAGTAAAAACAGAAGTGCTGTCCACAGTGGATTGACTTCAGACCCACCGAGCCAGTCTTTCATAACATGGCTACTGCCAACTTCTGTCAAAAACCTAAGAATAGGAGCAACCAGGTCTGCTGTGATAGGCATCTTATTACATTGTTGTGCAACATGATGCCGCCTGAGCTTGTCCTGGGAAATATCTATTGACTGAGCAATGCTTTCTGAGTAAGAAATGTGACTAAAGCAAAAACTAGCCAGACTTCTCACAAGAAGAGAAGGCAAACCTGAGTCCAATAATTGTTTGATCGCTTCTGGAGATTGAGAAGACGAGGCAAGGGTCGCCAAATGTGATTCAGTTAGTGCAAGAGGTGCTTGTGCATTTTTAGAGTCATCTGTTAAGGATGAAGTAAGATCTTGCTTTTTGCTATCATCAGTCATGGACAGTCTGTGATGACACTGCACTGGAGGAGGGGTAATTCCCATCCAGCCCATGAGCAAAGAAAAATAACTTGGGTGTATATGACACATGGAGCAAAGTAGACTGTCAACAGCTTTCTTCAAAACCATATTGCAGGGAAGAGACATGGACCAATTAAAAAGTAACCTAGGGGAATAAAAGATGCCAGGTTAACACTACATATGTATCTTTAGAAAGATGTCATTGTTTCTAATACTTCTATATGAAATCAAGCTATACTCTATAAAATTGTAAAATCTATAAAATTATACATTTTATTTGACATAAAATATTATGACACTGTAAGATTTCAGAAGACTGCTTGTGATATACATTATTTACATATTTAAGTAGACAAAGTTAGACTTGTAAAAGGAGTTAAAAAAAAAAGGTCTATATTAAAATGGCTCTACCATTCTCTGTGTGACCTCAAAAAAGTCACATAAAGGAACATTGAAAAACTATACAAAAGAAATGTTTAGATTGAATTTGATATGACTGATGGCTTAAATTTACATGTGCAAATCAAAAACTATTAGGGAGTTTCACTAGTAAGTTCTGGGTTATGCCAACTAAGAAGGCCAAATATGAAAATGACAGACTATCTAAGGACCAAAGGCCAATCATTTAAGAGTCATGAATTCCTCAGAAATAGATATGATATTCTATTACACACTTAGCACTTATCAAGCAGTAAGTTCAGCAAAGCTTTAGCTGAGTATGGTAAAGAAATGTAGGTAAGTGGAAACTTCCACAAGAACAACTGTATCAGATATCTAAAAAGTAGTAAAAAAAAAAAAAAAACTAACCATAAAAACTCTCTGAAGTAGTAACTCTTTCCAAATTTCTAGCTATACTTTTTCTCCCTAGTTGTACACTAAAGATAAAAACAAAAACTGATGGGTTTGGGGCCTGGGTGGCTCAATCAGTTAAGCATCTGACAACTGCATCTCTCTCAGGTCAGGTTTTGATCTCAAGGTCATGAGTTCAAGCCCTGCAGTGGGCTCCAGGCTGGCCATGGAGCCTATTTAAAAAAAAAAAAAAAAAAATTCTGGTGGTTAAATTTGCAAAAAACCATAAATACTACTACAAACTGGAGGAATACATACATTAAAACACTCTGTTTTTAGGTGGGAAAAGCAGGCAATGACATGAATATAAATTAATTAAATTTGTGTGACACTTAATACAAAACTATACCTCACTATATTCAACTACTACTTTCAAAGTATTATATCATTACCCAAATACGCATATAAAATACTGTTTCACCAAGTGAAAACCTATAAAGCTTTATCTAGTACTGAGGAAAAAAGGATTTAAAAAGTAATACTTACTCAAAGAGCTCTCGGTCCAGCAGTGCTGGTAAATCATACTCTACAAGCAGTTCATAACTATGCCAAAGAATGGCTGCCACACAGTGAAGATGAGAAGGAGATGGCATGAGAAGACCATACTCTACTGTGGAAGAGTTAGGAGACATGTAGCTCATCCGACCACTTCTCCTCATAGCAGCTACTCTTGCAGAATCACTGACCCATTTTAACAAGGCCTGGATTCTTAAAAGAAAATGAATTCAAATAACCAATTATACCACCATCAACATTTAATCTGGATAAATATCACCATTACATCTAAGCAACGTGTATGTGAGAATAATACACTAACTGTTTTCGGTAATTTTAATCTAAGATAGGAAGGGAAAGGAAGTTATATAAGGAGAAAGAATGTGGTAGTTCTAGTTTTCCCATAATCTTACTAATCTCAACTGATAATCAAAGTGTTTGAAATAACATAATTTTAAAAATTTTATAAATACTGATTAATTTCTTAACTCATTTGTTAAAAAAAAACCACAAACCTATCACTATCAGAAATTATAGGATACAAAACTTAACAAATTCACTCTTGTAAATTTTATTTTGTAATGAATCCACACAACTGCAAGCAGTAATCTGGTGCTTATTCTTCACTGTGCAATACAGCATGTGCCATAGCTCTGGCCCCCAAATATTAAATACCAGTAGTAGCCACCCATCCCCCTTCACTGTGAAAACAGAATAAAGCCCCAACATATGTACTTTTTTTTTTTTTTTTTTTTCAAGTGCCAACCTACCCTCAACACCCTGGAGCAGGAGGCTACTGACTGAGAACAATACTTTTTAAAGCAGTAAGGCTTTGGAGTTTATGTAAAATACAGAAAATGGGATAAGAGTTCTTAAAACAAGGTGTTTATATTTTTGTTTGTTTTCACATTTCTAGTTTACATCAAAAGATTCTTTGCTTCCGGGTAAAAGAAATGGGGGTAGTAAAGTAAATAATGCTAATTAATTTTGTATGATAGAAAATTAAGAGAAGACAGAAAAAGAGAAGAGAGATAAGCAATTAGGGAGGAGTAAGATTTTCTCAATCCATAGACGCCAACAATCTTGTTATTATGTCAGTTCTAAAAGTTACATTTTTAAAAGTATTATGCAGTAAAAACAACTTTGTTCACAGCAATTTTCTTATGATAAAAACCATAAAACTATTAAAGAATCAAATAACTGTAAGAGATGTTAAGAAAACTGTTCCAGAAAAATATTTAAAACTCATTTTTTATATTCTTTTTAACCCTATTAATCACTATAATTCAAACTTGGCACAAATTTCTTTTATCAAAAAAATTTTTTTAAAAATTTCTATTTTTAAATAGAATGACCATGTAATTTATGTAAGGGAAAAAGCTTAATGGAAATCAGCTTATTTAATATTTTGAAGTCATGCTGAAAATAAGTTTACTTGGTTAAATGTCATTTAAACATTTTAAATTAGAAAATATGAAAGCAACTAGCCTAAAATAAATAAAAGCCATTACAGTATCAGTGGTTAAAGTATCAATATTTACTAGGCTTCTTCCACGCCTGACACTCTACTATATACTGCCAAGACTGACCTATGTAAATCTTCCCTTGTGAGTGATGGTATCCTGACTCCTCAAACCAAAAGCTGAATTCAATGAACTTGGTCACTCTAGTATCTGGCCAGGCATATAGCAGCTACTTAGTAAATACTTATGAGTTAAGTACCCACAAAAATTAATAATTTGGTAGTTTATATATAAATTAATAAAATCTCTAATGTTCTCAAATGCTAATCAATATATTAAAGGATGACGTAACTCAGAAAACAAAAGATCATTTGTTTATAGAGTTACGTACACTATAAATGTTCTTCTGATATAAAGGATATGCATCAAAGAAAATGCCAAATCACAACTCAAAAATTTACCAATAAAAACATGTTTCAAAAATACTTGGGAATTCTTACCAATTTGAAGGTAGAAGACATCAAGGAAAAGAACTACATTAGTAAAACTCACTTAAAAATTACCTACACTAAAACATCACTAAACATCTAGGTGAAATGTTTAGATGTTATTTACTTGGTATGATAGTGTTTAACTTTGTGGTAGGAGAGAGAAAAATGCAAAGTCTAATGAAAAGCTGTCAATGAATATTATAAATAATAATAAGCAATCAAAACAAATACTATTATCATTGTCAAAACAGTCTTCACACCTAATATGGACACAATATTCCTATATTCAGATAGTTAGTAAATACTACCGAAGACAGAAGTATGATTATGAGATCATTACAACTTATAAAGATCTCATCACAACACTGTTCACAGAGAAATATCTAGTATTTTATTTCATTCCAATGAAAATATAGCATTAAAAATTCTATTTGAGTTCAAATTTGCTTAAAATATGTCCACATACATAAAGATTTATGTTAAATGTTCACAAAAATCTCTAGAAGTAGTATCAGATAAAGCACACAGGTAAATGTGCAATGTAATTAACAGTCTTAACCTTTATGAAAGCTCTAAGGAGAAAGAATTACAAGGAATACTGACTACCATGTGATTGTGTGTATATGTGTCCATAAACAAAAAACAAGATCAACGTATACCTGTCTTTTGTTCCAGGATCCTGAGTTGTTCCAAGCTGGTAAAGAATATCTATTGTAGAATCAGAAGACAGTCCATTCAGTCTTCCAAAAAGTAAAGGGCTGTTCAAATCTTGCCATAAAGAACCAAAGGAAAGTTTGTTCGATCAGCAAATGGTATAAGAAGATTTGCTCAATTTAATTTTAAATTGTTAATGAAAAATAACTCTTCTATAAAATTATAACAAAAATAACAAACCAACCCCTAAAACATTGAAAACCATAAAGGAAATTAATTTCAGAAACAAGCTACATTACAGAGATCACATAATTCAACCATCATTATTTGACAGACAGGTATAACTTAAACTATCAAAGTTAACTGTCACCTGTAGGATCACTGCCTGATGCTGCACAGTTTCTCAGAAGAATGTCTATAAGCTTCAGGCCAATTCTAGTGGACTGCAGTCCTATCTTTACAAGCACGACCTCGATGTTCGGGGAATGCATTCCGCAATATGGGGACATCAATAACGCAGCACAAGTCTGTAGCAGATTAGCAGTGGGAGCAGCTGCACTGGCCATCATTCCTTCCAGATCACTGATGTGAGTAAGGCAATGATGTAATAACCGTAACCATCCAATACTGAAATATACAACACAAAATGGCTTATGTGGTAAACTTAAGTAGCTCAGATTATTTCTGGGGTAAAATAAAACAAATCAGCATGCTGTGTTTCATAAATAACAGCAATCTGTGTAAAAAAATGCTGTAAGATCAATAAGGAATTAAACACACTGAGTTTTCTCCATAACACAACAAACGATACTTACCCACTAATCCCATTTAGGAACTACATGGTTCTCTTTTAAATTAGTCAGAAAATATTTTTATGTATCCATATATTTATATGTTTAAATATAAACTGTGCAAAATTAGAGCTGTACAAAATGATAAAGTCTTGGCCGCTTAAGAATAAAACAAAAACCCTAAATTTTTTATCTGGTAAAACTTCCAACAGAACCAGTCTATAAAATCTTCAACTATCAAAATTTATCAGATGAATGTGAATAAAAGGATATATTCAGGTCTTGGTTTACTTGGTCAATTTGTAGGATTCCAAGCTAACCCTTCTATATTAATTGGCATCTAGGAACTACCATATGACGAGGTCTCTGTCCATATAGTCAATTTGTATGGCCCAGATGTATCCTAGTAACAGACACTTGGGAAGTCTTATATTAGACTGTGATCCAAAGAAGAGAAACCCATACCCATATATGTACCACACTGTAAATCTACAGTCTAAATCTCAAGAATTAAACACACATAAATCTCAATTTTAACCAGCCTCAAGTTCCAGTTCTACAGAATTAGTATCTCTATTGCACCAAATAAAACTATGGTATTATATAAATTACCTATGGAGCAAAGAACTTCCTAAGCCCTAAAAAAAGAAACCACAGAATAAATAATTTCATAAAAAGCTCAGAAAGCTTTTTTAAAAAAATGAGATACATAACATACCTCGTTTTGGATACCTGATCTTCAGATGGAAGAAAGGGATTATTAACTGTTGCTGAAGAAGTGGTACCAAAAGCAGTGAGGCCCAGTAATTTAATTTGTGAAAGGCCTAATGTGCTTGCATCTCGTGGGCGATGAAGTCTAAGGCAGACGGCAGAAGCTACTTCAGCTTTTACCAGCTGAATTTTTATGTAGGTGAGACCACTTGTGACAACAGGAGTAGACAAAGGTAGCATGTTTACCCCATCTGCACTCACTTCAACAGACACTGAGGACGGGCAGGCTGTAGGAAAAGAATATTTAAAAATTACTAAAGAAAATGTGAACTGGACTTCATGGTTGAGTGGAAATCCCAGTAAAACAGAAGCTTTTAGTTATATTCACTATGAGTTTGCAAAAAGAAAATTTATATGCCACATCATACTTTGTCAATGACTTTCAAAATAATTGATTTTGGAACGATTTTCCAAGACAAAATATGAGATCTACAATATAGCGGAAAGAGTATTTTTAAAATTCTAACATTCACCTAAAAAAAGGATTAACTGAAAATACACATGTACACCTTGAGTCTTCACAAGGAAAAAACCTGCCAAACTGGCAATTGCTCTATTATTTCTACTTCACTCAGAATTAGTACCAGCAATGTGGAATATTTTATTAATATGCCATGGTTTACTGTTGTTATATCATTTGGCAAAGAAAATATAAAAAAACAAAATGCTTTTCTACCAACTCATATTTCAGTACTACCACATTGCAATGATTTTTAATACAGCTGAGTTAAGCTGCTTTTGCCTCTAATATTTTATTTCCCTTTCAAATTTAACAAAAACATCCAGGTGACTTTATTTTAAATCATTTTCTGCTAAAATTTAAGTAGACTCAACGAAATCATATGGGAAAATTATTTCTAACATAACATGGAACCCCATATAAAAATGTAGCTATGGGAGGTGCCTGGGTGGCTCAGTTATTAAGCATCTGCCTTCAGCTCAAGTCTTGGTCCCAGGGTCCTGGGATGGAGCCCCGCATAGGACTCCCTGCTTGGCAGGAAGCCTGCTTCTCCCTTTCCCACTTCCCCTGCTTGTGTGTTCCCTCCCTTGCTGTCTGTCCTCTCTATCAAATACATAAAATCTTAAAAAGAAAAAAAAAAAAAGAAAGGTAGTTATTAACTAAAATGACCTTTGAACATTTATCTTAATTTTAATTTCAATTATAAAATTAGGAGGTAACTTTTACTATATGCCAATTACATACTAGGTTACACCAAGAACTAGACAAGTCTTATCAATTTTGAAATTTAATCTTCACTTTTGAGAAAAGTATTATCCAAATTTTACACAAATTGACAAAGTCAAAGAGATTAAATAATCCTAATTCTCACATGAACAAATGGCACATTTTATATTCAAGCCCATATTTGATTCTAAAGGCTATGTTATTTCCAGTGGAACAAAACATATCTTCAATTTCTGCTCCAATCCAGTATTAAAACCAAAATGTTTTATTAAGCACAGTTATAGTAGGCACACCTAACCTAGTGATTTTTGAGAGTGAGTGTGTATGTGCCCGTGCGTGTGCAGGAGTAGGGTGGGTGCCGGGTTGGGGGAAAACGAGTGGGGGCGCTGTGGGGGTATACGCAGAGGAAGAGGAGGAGACAGAATACTAAGCAGACTCAAAGCCATGTGGAACCCGACGCAGGGCTCGATCTCATGATCTTTGAGATCATGAGCTAAGCTACAATCAAGAGTTTGCTTAACTGAACTGAGCCACCCAGGTGCCCCCAAAAGTAGCAATTTTTTTTATAATGAACAGAGTTCATCCCTGTAACACTCTTCCTATCTCAGTTCCCATGTGCAAATTCACTTCAAAGCCATGATGTACATGGACCACTCGTAACTCCTTCTAAATAAAATCAATTCCTTCCTCACCTTAGCTTTTCCTCTACATCTAATACTTATATTTTACTATGTAATACAGTAGTTTTTGATCTGCTAAAACACTATGAATTCACACATTTTTCTTCTGCAATTATATTCATTATATTGGTTTTTATCTAAGCGTGAATGCCACAAGTATATTAAAAAATAACAGTAGTCTAAAAAAATTAACAGTAGTCTAATTTTGCAAGTGGAACATTTCTTCTTCCACATATGCCAGGATCTAAAAAGTTTCCCACAGTTCTTCACCCAATTATTGAGTGACATCTGACAATCAGAATTAATCAGCAACATAAATGAATGTGACAATTTCAACAATTCTGTAAAAGTCACTATGTTTATACTGAAAGAATTTGGGGATAAAATAATGCAAATAGTATTTCACATTCCTTTATGAATACTTGAAAGAGCTGTTGCTCCTTTTAACGTAAAACTTGTTTTCTAAAAATTCTTTTGAATGGCTTACCTTGGAAAGTGACAAAACTTATCAATGAAAAGCATCAAATGATATTCAAAATAGTACAAATTGAAAAAATTCACACTGTAATATGCAAAATATTACAATAAAATATTCTTTACATGTTCTTATAATGGGAAGGGGGAAAGACTAATACATCTAATAGATTTAATTTCACATTATAGGACTCACACTGAGGATAGGGATAGAGAAAATAACATTCTATCTACGGGTGTATAAACTAATCTCAACATTACAGCTTAATTTAGGAAGAAAGGCAAGGCAAAATTATATATAACTGAAGGATATCTGTTTGGATTTCATGAAACATTCTATTTGTTTGAAGGGAACAGCCATGACGATTCAGCTCATGGGAAATGATTTCATGGTAATGTTGAATATTATACAAAAAAAACCTTCAAAAGTAAGCAATTGGGGAATCATAATTAAGTGTATCACTATTTGCCAAGTATTTTTCATATTTTTAAATGTTTCTCAATTATAGTTTATTTTCATAATGCTTCTTTACAAAAAATATGACTCACTTGCAAGAGATGCAAGATGCGGCTGGATATGTATCTCTTTCAGAAGCACTGCTGCAGGAAGGTGAATGGTAAGGTCGCACCAAGCCTCCTCTGGCAGAAAGATGTAGGACCAAGCAGCAGAGCGAGCTCTTCTATGGGGTGGCGTGGCCTGTAAAAGCACCTCAGCTGGTTGGGCAGTAGGACTACTAGATGTAATTGTACCTACAGAAGAGATTTTAAATATAAAAAGAACTTCATAGAAAAAAACAAATAAAACATCAAGAAGTTTCAAATCGCAATAATTAAAACTAGAAAAAATTAGATAAACCATAAACATACGATACTATGGATGTACTTAGTACATCTAGTGTGAGCTAGTCAACTTGCAAAGTGACAAGTTCATTACTGTTGTCTAATTTCTTGGTACTCACATGTTGAATGAAAATTAAAGTAGCAGTAACAACAAATCTAGCACAACTCTCAAATAATTTAAGGAAAAATACTATGTTCAAGAAAACCTTCAACTTGAAAAGAATCACCTTTATCTTGGTTGTCACTATTCTTGAGTCAGAAACATGAAAAGAAATATATATAAGGAAACTATGTAAACTGTGAAAAGGAGTAACTAAATCTGAGGCTACTTTAAAAAATCATTCAAAATAAGAAGGAACAAGTCCTTTAACAGATTAATATTTACAATGAAAACTGACATAAGAATTTGCTAGTTTGACAAATTGTTGTACTATTTAACTCAGAAATAAAAACAAATGTGATTGCTAAAAAAAACATTAAAAACTTGCTTCTAATCAACTAATTGTTTGTAACTGGCGTTACTTGTAACATGATCAACTTACTTCAACAACTATTTTTGCTTCATACCAGTTAAATAAACTATAAACCCATACCAATAAGATTTAATAATCCTTGGGGCACCTGGGTGGCCCAGTGGGTTGAGCCTCTGTCTTCGGCTCAGGTCATGGTCTCAGGGTCCTGAGACTGAGCCCTGCATGGGGCTCTCCGCTCAGCAGGGAGCCTGCTTTCCCCTGACTCTCTGCCTACTTGTGATCACTCTCTGTCAAATAAATAAATAAAATCTTAAAAAAAAAAGATTTAATTATTCTTTTCTTACCCAGGGGTGCAAAGTTATGGATCCCTTCTGCATTGTCAGGCTCAGAAGCTAGTATTCTTGTTTTCAAACTGCTATCAACAGCTTTATTTGGACCAGAGTCAAGGAATTTCATAATAGTTGATACCATACTTCTTGCGGTGTTTACAATAGCCCTTGTGCTAGTAACCATATTGTTGCAAATCAGCTGAACACCACCTAAATTTACAAAGAACACCAAATGAAAATTATCTTAAGATAGTCTGACACTGAGTCACCATTTGCAGAGCAATACAAAAACGAGATCATACACTATCACATGATTATACTAAAAAACAATTTTTGGAACTTATCTTACCCATATCATGGAATGCTTTCAAGGCATCACTAGTATCTAATACTCTCAAAATAAACCACAGTAATGGTTCAGATAACTGACAGGTAGCAAGAGAGCCCTAGGGGGGAAAAAAAGTATATTGTGACTTTAAAAATCTTAATTATGACTTTCCTGTGAATCAGAACAATAAAACTTATTAAATGTAATATTCTTTTATAGTTAATGATTCATAGCAGCCTTAATCTAAATCACTATATACAACATATCTGCCAAAATACATAAGAAATCTTACCTGAATCAGAAAGGAAGTATACAGTATCCTCTCTGAACTCAGAATATTTTTTTTAAAGCATATGTCTATACCTACTACTTTCATTTTTGACCTTAATGTGCATTCATTTTGTTTTCCATTAGATGCTAATTTCATTTAAAAATGAATCCTTCTTAAATCTTTCTATCTACTCATGGAAAAACACACATACATGCAATAAATTTTTAAGAAAATGGTAATTTTACACTAACAAAATACTCCTTAAAGAAGTATATTTTAAAACCTGTATTTGAAAAAAAATGGTAAATAGACTAGAAGTTAAAATAATCACACTGGTTCCTATAATTTCATTTTATAAGGAAAGATAAAAAGCAATAGTATTTTAACTATTTTCCTTTTAAAACCACCCAAATCCCTTTCAGCTGAAAGGAAACTAAACATACAACGTAGCTTGAAAAAAGGGTGCATTAAATTTTCATATGTAACATCTACAGAGAACATTTTGGTATTCAACTATGCTATTTGCAGGGGAAAAGAAAGAACTATTTCTTCAGACAATGGGGGAAAAGTCTAAAATTTAATAATATGCTAAATGTTTTTTATTCTTCTATCACTGTAGTCATTTTTGACAATATCAACTCTAGCAAATATTACATTCTAACTTCTAGGAATAGTCTACAGTTCTCACCTAATGCTGCTGCTCTTTTTCCAATACATGACATGAGTCCTCTGTTCTCTGTTCTAGAATAATTCTCTATTTTCACTGCTACAAACTATTTACATCACTGAAATAGTTGCCGGGTTGAACTTACTTGTCTGCCCATATATCCACAGGCCATGTAGGTTAAAATTGGCTGCAGCATCATGTGGACTGTAGAAGCTTTTTTACTGAGGGTCGTCAGTATGGTAAATAATCCATCCCCTACTGATATGGCATCTAACCCACCATGAAAGTTCTCATGTTTGGTAAGATGTAATCCACTTGCTCCTAGTTTAAATAAAAAGATTACACATTTTTTGAGAAGTATATCCCTAAAAACCAGTAATTAAAAGCTTAGAAGTCATTTCTCCTGAAACCACTGAAGGATGGTTATTCAACAGTTGTGTGTGTGTGAGTGTGTGTGTGTGTGTGTGTGTGTGTATGTGTTTATCTATCTATCCATGAAACTGAGGTATTTATCATAGCATTCAGTAAAGCGTATTTTTGGATACCTTTTCACACGAGATACCTCTATTGCAGGTGACAATAAAAAGAAGTTGCTCTATGACTGAGCAACGTCATCTTACACATTAGCTATGTATGGAGAAGAAAGAAAAAGAAGAGAAAGTGATGTGTACATAACTATACTTCAAATCATCCAATTAAAAAAAAAAAGATATATGATGACTGTTTCCTTAACACAAAGAATTAAGTAAAAATAGACTGGAATGAATTTTGTCACAATTTACAGAAGTTTAATTATTTGAAAAAAATTAACACAAGATATTATCTTTCAAATAGGCAACCATATAGAAATTTTACATTGGTATGTAGTCACAAAAACTGTTACACTTTGGATAAAATTTTATATTTCACTTCTTAATCAAATGTGAATAAATAAAACCTTACTGGTTCCCAAATACAAAATTTGATGTAGTATCCTTTATCTATAAAATATTAGAGATGTACAACTATAGATTGTGGTACTTTACTTAGAAGACTGGTTTTTTTTTTTTCTTAATTTAACAAACTATAAGTTATTTGGCTAGTAATTTCCAAAACTCACACTTAAATTCTTCCTAATTTCAGTTTCACTTATTGACAGAAGCCAGTTTGTAAGTTTTCACTTACATAATGCTAAGAAGTTTGCAATAAAGTAGCTTTATACTATAAAGTGGTAAAAAATGAATCTATATGTTGCTCAAGAAAAGAGATACAATACCAGGAATAAGTATAAAATTAAATATTCTCAATACGTACCAATTATCATCGCCATGGCACTGCTATTACACAGGCCCAGAGCAGACAAAATCTGGCTCATAATCTGTTGGTTGGCTAACACTAAGTCAGCGACATATGCAGGTGATCCTTGAATACTACTACTGCTTCCATTTCCATCTTTGCCTCCTGAGACTTTCTCTTCATCTGAAACACTGTCTGTTGTGTTGGTGGTCACAGACACTCTTGCACTGTATTCTCTGTTGTCTGAAAGAGGCAGCTGTACTAAGATGTTTACCAGTTTTAACAAATCGAACATGAGCTGATCTCTTGTCATTTCTCCACAAACTGCTTTTGCATCACCTGGACGAATGAGGTTGGCAAAGAGTCCCCCAAAGCATGCTCGAGCACCCACTGAGCTATCAGAGCCACTTCGAGACATGACTTTGTCTGAGCAAGTGATATAGTGGTGCACTAAAAAGGTGACGGACTCTATGACAGCAGAAATAGTACTAATGGAAACAACTTCAAAATTCTGCTCCAGAGTAAATTCTAAGAGCTTTACTTGGGCATCAAGAGGTCCTTGGCCTGTCTGGAAAGCACCCCTGCAGAAAAAGGTAAGAGGATTAAAAATTAATCCGGTTCAACTTTTTGTAAAGTAACCATCACATACCAGAAAGCGAGCAATTAAACTCTTGGTATTCTCTTTCATTTTGCAGCAAATGGTTTCCATCTCTTCCTGAGTCATTCTTACCCTCTTCTCCATTTTACAAAACAAAAAATGACTTCCCTTCCAAATAGAAAGGAAAAGACAAGTAAATCAAAGAGGTGATTTTGAAACCCCAGACCAAAATATTTCAGCATTACATGGCACTCCTCATAATGGGATAAACTCTGGCTTTTCATATCCTCAAATGGTGCTGTTTTAAACATTCTCTACCAACTATGATTTTCAAAAATTAAGATTTGGTCAAATAATTCTTATGCATCAAAATTAAATGCTCTCTGGTTTTGCTCATGTCTTCTAAGACATAAAAAGCTGGAAAGAACAGTGCCCCTAAATTAACAGGAGAAATTCAAAGTAGCTAAAAAGTTTATAAACCCATTAGATAGCTTAAAATCCATGAGAATATAGGCACCTCCAAGGAGCATTGGCTCTCCTGTGGCAGAATGTGAGAAGAGACATTGGCAACATTCAAACGAGTAAGAAGAATTCAGCTAAAATATTTAACAACTTGGTACACCCTGGTGTATGGAAAGGTAATAACACAGAACCCTTGGTGTTCAAGCCCATTTACAAGCACCCAACCTCCTCAAACCCCCTTGCCACACACATTACCCTATACATATATTCTATTTGGCTGTTCGTGATTTACATAGTTTATAATAAACCAGTAAATATAAGTAAAATGTTCTTCCTGGGTTCTATGTCATTTTTACAAATTATCAAAACTGAAGAGAATGCTGCGAGAACCTCTGGATTTGTACCCAAATCTGACAGAAGTATGATAGCCTGGGACCTAGGACTCACAAGTGCCCTCTCAAGTGAGGGCAATCTTATGGGACTGAGGAGTTAAACCTGCAACTCTGATGCTGACTTTGGAAAGGGACTGAAGGGGATGGCAAAGCTTTATGTTCATTCTCTGAAAATATCAGTAATACTGATAAACTTCTAGCAAGAATGACCTATTTAAGTAAATAAAAATTATCAAAATTAGAAATGAAATAAAGGAATCAAACTAGAACCTATCAACATTAAAAGGATAATAAGGAATAATATCAATACTTCAACATAGAAGAAATGAACAAATTCCTTCAAGATGCAAACTGCCAAATGTCACTCAAGAAGTAGAAAACCTGAATAACCCTTCACCTATGAAATAAGTGGAACATTTTTTCTTACAAGAAAACTCCAGACTCAGTATGCCTCAGTGGCGAAAACTATCAAATATTTAAGTGAGCAGTACTACCAGTTTTACACAATCTCTTTCATAAAATAGAAAAGGGATCCCCCAATTTATGAGTCTAAAATATATATAAAAGATATATAATATATAATTATATATAATAATATATAAAATATATTAAAAATACACACTTTACATAAAAACTGGACATTGTAAGAAAGTGCAAACATCCCTCAAAAAAACACAGATTCAAAATCAACAAAATGGGGCCCCTGGGTGGCTCAGTGGGTTAAAGCCTCTGCTTTCGGCTCAGGTCATGATCCCAGGGACCTGGGATCGAGCCCCGAATCGGGCTCTCTACTCAGCAGGGAGCCTGCTTCCTCCTCTCCCTCTGCCTGCCTCTCTGCCTACTTGTGATCTCTGTCTGTCAAATAAATAAATAAAAATCTTAAAAAAAAAAAAAAAACAAAAAACAAAATCAACAAAATGTTTAACTAATTCCACTCAGCAAGTTTGAAAAGGATAAAACCTCATGACCCAGTAAGTATATCCTTCCGTACATATTGATCAACTTAAAAAAAAATAATCGATGTAATTCACCATATTTATAGACAATTCAAGAAATGACACATGATCACTTCAAAAGATACAGAGAAAGCATTTCATAAAATCCAAGCGTAATACATGATTTTTTAAAGCCTTAGCAAATTAAAAACACAAAAAAACCTCCTCAACTTGGTATGAGGCATTTACAAAGGAAGCTACAGCTAGTATCATTTCTACTTCTGAAAGACCTCTACTTTAAGAATGAGAAAAAAAGAGGGCATATTTAACCACTTCAATCAATCATGTTGGAAATACTAACCAGTACTTAAGAGAGGAGGCAGGGCAGGGCTTAGGGGCTAAGCATACACATTGGAAAGGAAGAAATGAGACTGTTTTTTCATTCACTGACCATATGACTGTATATAAAGAAAAATCCAAAAAGGCTATGTAATTTTTCCTACACTGATCTGTAGATCAATGGATTCTCAATCAAAGCCCAGAAGTTTTTCATTTTGTTTTATTTTGGGCAATGCAGACAAGAATCAATAAATGTATTCTAAAATTTATGTGGAAAAGCAAAGGAACTAGAACAGCCAAAACAATTCTGAAAAAAGAACAAAGTTGGAAAATCTGCACTACCAGATTTCAAGAAACTATGGCGGTACCAAGGCAATAAGATACTGGAAAAGTATAGACACAAACATCAGTTCTACAGAATAAAGTCCAGAAACAGTACAAATCAAATACAGTCAACTGATTTTTAAAATGCATACAAAAAGAATTAAATGAAAAAAGCAGTCTTGGGGCGCCTGGGTGGCTCAGTGGGTTAAAAGCCTCTGCCTTCAGCTCAGGTCATGATCCCAGGATCCTGGGATCGAGCCTCACGTTGGACTCTCCGCTTGGCGGAGAGCCTGCTTCCTCCTCTCTCTCTCTCTGCCTGTCTCTCTGCCTACTTGTGATCTCTGTCTGTCAAATAAATAAAATAAAATCTTAAAAAAAAAAAGGCAGTCTTTAAAATAAACATCATAGGAACAATTGGATATCCACAGGCAAAATAATAAACTTCAACCCAAATGCAACATAAACTTAAATCTAAGAACTAAAACTATAAAATTCCTAGAAGAAAACTGCATCAGATCATTTGTATTGTACTGACCTTGGATTAGGCAAAGATTTTTTCTTAATCACACAAAAATATATATAAAGGAAAAGGTTGACAAACAAGTAAGACTTCATCAAAATAGAGAACTTGTTTTTTCAAGGATACTGTTCAAATGAAAATACAATCCACAGATTGATAGAAAGTATCTGCAAAACACTTACTGATAAAACTGAATGCCCTTTTTATAATAAGACTGGGTATTTCGTTTCAGTCATGTAATTAAGTTACCTAAAAGCTCTTAGCTAATTTATCAGGAACTAGAGACTTTCACAAGAAACAGAAAATATGGGGATCCTGGATGGCTCACCTGATTAAGCATCTGAATTTTGATTTTGGCTCAGGTCATGGTCTCAGAGAAGTGAGATCGGGCCTGTGCGGGACTCAGTGCTGGGCAAGAAGTATATTTGCAATTCGCTCTCCCCCTCTGCCCCTCCCACCTGCCCCACCCCCATGTGCTCTTGCTCTCTTTCTAAAAAAAATATTTTCATCAGAAAGTAATGTTGATTTTATGAAATGTCTTACAGTATAAAGATAATGATTCACTAATGTGGTATGTATTATGGTTTTTAACCACTCATGGTCACAATTTATTCTTCTAACATATTGCATGATTTTGTTAATAAATTTATTTAGGATTTTCCTATGAGACTGGTATGTAATTATCTTCTTCTTAAAAATTTTATTTATTTATTTGAGAGAGAGAGTATGGGAGGGGGGAGAAGCAGACACCCACTGAGCAGGGAGCCCAGTGTGGGGCTGAATCCCAGGACCCCAGGATCATGACCTAAACCAAAGGCAGACACTTAACTGACAGAGCCACATAAACATCCCTGTAATTTTCTTTTTTAAGCTATTTTTTTCAGGTTTTCTTAATACTGGTTTCAAGTAAAATCCTTGGTAGCTTTAATACTCTCTCTGTATTCTAGAACAATATAAACAGCTTCAAGTAAATTTCAGTAATCTACAAAATCATTAAAAGCAAGTAGAGATTTGATGCACTGTATATCTTTCATAGAGTTCAGGAATCCGAGAGAGCCATAATAAAATGGAATGAAAACAGTCAGGAGAGAAATGGATAAACCGTCAGCCCTTCCCCCTTAATCCCTACTATACTCCTCATTATCTGTTCCAGACACACCCAACAACAAATGGTAAGGGAGAGTTTATCTAAGGATCACATATTACTTCTATATCAGGATCTAAATATCCATTGAAATTTACCTTTCTGTTGAAAGTATATGAATTAGCTTGAGCAAAAATTCACTGAATATTTGAGGACATGTTGAAGAAAGATGCACTTGTAACCGGGTAAGAAATTCTTGCATAGCCTGTGTAGCTGTTGGACCAACCTGAAGAGAATGGAAAATGTTTTACTTATAATTTTTAATGAATAATTCTATAAATGTTATCAAGTGTGAAATCAAGCACTATACTCCTTTAACTTTTCATATAAAGAACAAAAATATAAACAGTGATAGCAGAAAACCAATTAATTTTTTAGGTCTGAACATATTTAAACTGAAAATCATAAATTCTAGTATCAATAACTTTATCATTATGGTTTAGAACTTACAGGTTTATAGAACTCAAAATAGAAAAAAACACCTGAATTACACAAGAAATGCCTTCATAATGCTTTTAAAAGTACAAAGAACTTTTGCACTGATTTTCACAAACACCCTTATCATCCATTTCAAAACAGAAGCACTCAAAGAGGTTAAGTGATCCATAAATGGTCATGCTTATAACACTACCATGAAAGAAAAAAAAAAAGCAGAAAGAAAAAGCTCTAAAGGTAAAAACAAACCGGTACCAATTCAAAAATGCTTTCCCAAACTTCTGTCTCATCAATGAAAGAAATGATGAGAACCACACTAAGTAACATGAGGTATGTCTTCGAGCGTTTTGTAACACCTCTCCATGTGATTTTATTTTATCCCTATTTGCTATGCTCATAAAAACCAACAGTAGTTCTGGTAAAATAAAATGTAATATAATTCTTGAAACTGTTTTGAAGTTAGACAAACTTAACTTCTAATACTGAGCACATAAATCATAGCATGCTTAACCAAACTTCCTGCATACAATGAAGAGATCAGTGGAAAGTCTGATTTTCAGTAACTTTACTATGCCTTTTTTTTTTAAAAAAGATTTTATTTATTTATTTGACAGACAGAGATCACAAGTAGGCAGAGAAGCAGGCAGAGAGAGAGGAGGAAGCAGGCTCCCTGCTGAGCAGAGACCCCCCATATGGGACTATCCCAGGACTCTGGAATCATGACCCCGAGCTGAAGGCAGAAGGCAGAGGCTTTAACCCACTGAGCCACCCAGGCACCCCTACTCTGCCTTTAAAAAAACAAAAGCGGGAAGAAAACAACTCTATTTTATACAATAGCATGCTCTCCAATACCTAGATCTACTGCTAGTAAGTTGTGTAATTGTAGACAATGAAGATAACACATCATTTCTTAAATGTAAAATAATGAAGTTATTACAATCAACGATCCCAGGAATCTTCACATTCCAAATTCATATATCTCTATATACAATAATCCCTTGATAACAGGCCTCTGGCCCCACCTAACTATAATAGTTTCTGCTCTTATTGTCATCCTTGTGTCATTTGTTTTATTGCGATCTGCAAAATGAAAAGTGTATGTAGTATGAGAGTACTGACTAAACATATCCAACAGAATTTAAGCTGTAAGAAGTTAGAGACTTGGTTTGGTATGACTTATATCACCAGCATCTAGAACAATACCTGGACCCAGCACACAGAAGCCTCTTAAAAGCTTGCTGAATAAATGAAACATTAGAAAGGTAAATGCTCATTAGCTAAATGAGCATTTGTCTAATGGCAAATCCAGAGAAGAATTTAAGAAGGTAAGTTTAAAAAGACAGTTATGTTGCATACCTGCACTGAAAAGACACCATCAACACAAAATACATATTTTACATAAAAAGAAATAAAATGAAGTAGAAATATTTTACAAACAGTACAGTGTAGCAAGACATTAATTGATATAAATGAAGCTTATAGTAAGACTAAAAATGTTTGGAAGTTCTGAGCAATACTTCTTGTTATTTTTTCGTTCAACAATATATTTAATATTTCAAAATAACTAAGGTAAATTACCAATCTTGACATAGAGGTCATTAAAATGGTACATTATTTGTAAAACCTTTATTCATTCTAAAATTTCTGAAATGCTTCCTTTTCAGGTATTTTTTCATAATGTTTCTTAAATCATCCAAAATTAATGCCAAAAATACATACCTACATAAAAATCCAGTAAAAATTCAAAAGAAAATATACTACCTCCTATGCTTCAGTTTCAATATAGCTATTATATATTATACAAAACATTTTATATTACATTAATACATAAAATACTAACAATACCTTAGCAATAAAAATTTTATATATTAGGTACATTAAGTTTTTCTTTACGAAAGTGTTTATTGAATAATCTGGGCCTATCACTAGTTTTCAAAAGTCATCGTACCTGTGGACTGTGTTGATTTGTTCCATGTGGACTGGTGCCAGAAAGAAATTTCACCAAGACATGAATCAAGTTTGGATCTGAAACCAGCAGATGAGCAGTACTCTCCTGAGTTGTGATGGCATTGCTTGAACCCGCTATAAAACATTAAAAAAAAAAAAGCCTTTTACAAATGGACCCTTAAACGAAAGAAATAGAGTATATAAAGTCTCTTTTGGTTTCAAGGAAAACTCACAAATTCCTGGAAATAAGGGGTTTTTTGTTTTGTATTGTTTTTAAGATCTTATTCATTAATTTCAGACAGTCAGAGAGAGGACCCCAAACACCAAAAAGGCAAGCGGGAGAGGAAGAAGCAGACTCCCTGCCGAGCAGTGAGCCAGATGCAAGGGATGCAAGGGCTCATGACTGGAGCCAAAAGCAGACACCTAACAGACTGAGCCACCCAGGTACCCTGGGAGTTAGTTTATTAAAAGGGTCTGATTTTCTACTGTATTGACTAAGTTGGGCTCATTCCCTATTTTCATCCATCTTCCTTCTCTTATCTATTAAAAAATAGCTGGTTTAATGTGCATCTTATTTAGTATAGAGTCAAGTGGAAAACAAGTAATTAAATACAGACCTTTTGATGAGCCTGTTCTTGGTAATTATTTCCCTCTTTCAAAAATAGGGGTCTACTTATTGAGTAATTCTTTTTTTTCTTTTTAATGATTTTTAAAAGATTTTATTTATTTATTTGACTGAGACAAAGTGAAAGAGGGAACACAAGCAGGGGGAGTGGGGGAAGGAGAAATAGGCTTTCCGCTGAGTAGGAGCCACATGCAGGGCTTGATCTCAGGACCCTGAGATCATGACCTAAGCTGAAGGCAGACACTTAATGACTGAGCCACCCAGGAGCCCCTCTTTTGGGTAAATCTCAATGCTGCTTTCTAAGATAAATCCAGGCAACAACAACTCACTTTTGCACGTCAGAAGTATAATGGCTGTACACTGTTAAATGATACACACGTTAAAACACCAGTTTTCTGAACGGAATAAAATATCCTTTGAGTTAAATCTATCTTTAATATGATGAGACACTGATGTTTCTGATCCCATATTTGGAGAACAGATTCCAGACTAAAAAAAAAAAAGGAGTAGCACTTTGATGCTAAACAGTGATTTAAACTGACACATTTTATCAATGTGACAGAGCTTTCTATTAATGAAATTAATCCCAAACAGAATGGGGATGAAATTTACCCACCTCTTATCATAATGTATAGACAGAATGATTTCAATTCATAAATGGCTAGTCTTTACTGTCTACTGTGAACTTTTATCCCTACCTCACAACAGTCTTGAGAATCCCAAATAAAACCCAAAACTAAATGTGAAAAATAAAACTAATAGGCACTATAGAAGATAATGTAGGATTATTTTCATGACTTCGGGATACATAAAGCCTTTAAAAGCACTAAAAGTTCTAGCCAAAAAGATGCAGAAATTATTTTACTATCTTAATTATAATGAAGAAAATGGGGTGGAGTAAGGAAAGCAGAAAACCTATTACCACAATCTGAGAAAAAGCAATTATATTCTATGAATAGAGCTTTTAGATGGGCTAAACTAATCATGCATGTTCTTAATATAATAAATCATTTTTTAAGCATAAAGCTACTTAAAAAAATAACATAAAACAGTAAACATTTGATTTTTGTACTCTAAAAGCAATCAGTTTCATTTTAATAAGTAGTAAGCTTTTAGAAAGCAAAACCATGCTAGAACTCATGCTGGTAGATGAGAGTATATTATCAAAGTAAGAACAAAGCCTAAGATACATAAGAACAAAATCAGGAGAGGTATAGTCAAATAAGGAACTTCATCTTCTCATGACTGCATCACTTCTTGGAAAAATCTTAAGAATTTGAGAGTAAGAATAAAGAGGTATAGGTCCGAGGCTTAAAGGAATAAATGTCTGCACTTACAGTTAAGCTGCATATTTGTCATAAGTGTTAGACTGTGAAGCACAAGGCACCAAGTCCGGAGCAAAGTGTTGGGATACCAAGCTAACACAGTGAGAAAGCTGGTTATTGAGGCTAGAGAGAAAAGAAAAAGGGGAAGAACTTTTAATTAAGGAAAATCATACATTTACTAAGAATTAAAAATAAAACAAGCAAATGTAAAATTATGACAGTTTCTTTCAATCAATTCACTACCCAGTGTCCTCAAAAACATTGAAATGAAAAGAATTCCCCATTAAATATCTCTAAAAATTAAGAGTTAATAATATTTTATGGCTAAGTTTAAAGCTCAGTCCACAACATATAAACTGTTATCACTATAAAGTGTTGTCCTTTTCAAACTACAGGCACCTCTACCACAACATAGATTACTTTACTAAAAATCTTCAGATTCTTCAAGACCAAAACCTGAAAATAGTAGAGCGGACTGGAAAAACAAGAATGAGGTAACACCGCTGAAAACCAATGCAACTTTGCAACAAAAGCACAAACTAGAATAATTAGGTTACTTGCAAGGCCTGAGTCCAAAGTGCTTATGGCAGCTGGAGAAGCCAAAGAAGTTATTCAAAATGCACGAACATAATACAGCCCAGATTCTGCTCTAAAACCCCCCTTCAAAAACGGCTGACTCCAGATTTCAGGCTGAAATACACAAAGACTGGAATATTTATCACACTGAAAGCTGACAAAAGCATAATATGTATATAAAGACAACAACAATTAATAAAGGAGCACCTCACTGGCCACAAATGGCAAAATTTCAGCATCAATAAGCACAATTATAACTAAAACAAAAAAATATTTAAAAAACCATAAACTTATACAGATATTTATTAAAGAAATTAAATGATCATGCATGTAGACTGCTTGTGAACCAATTCAATTTAAAAATTAAAAAAAAAAAATCTGGCATTTCCCCTTTCTCTATCATACAAACTACCAACAGAGGGTGACATAATAGCCTATGAAAGGGATTTACTCTTTACGGAAGTATTTCAACTAAAATAAAGTGATAGAATTAGACTACCATTTTGAAGCCTCTAATGAATTATTAATGGCATGAGCATCACTGTCTTAAAAATGTAAAAAGAGAGGCAACCTAGGAAACTGCCTTTAAAAAAAAATCAGATTAAGCTCCAGGTCTAACTTCCAATTTATAGAAAATCGATAGAATATCATGAAGATACAATCACTAAAAATTAGGACCCTGGAAATCCTGAAAGACAAACCCAAACTTCTTTGATAAATGGCTTTGTTAAGGGGATAAAAAAGACATGAAGGGAACCTATACACATTAAGAGGGATTAAAGAAAAAATTAAAATACATGGATCTTATATGAATCCCATTTGAAATTTTAAAAATTTTGTAACAGTTGAGGCAACTGGAAATTTGAATATGAGCCAGGTATCTAACGACAATAATGAACAGTTATTTACCTTTTTACTCATCAACTCTTGTTTATGTGTAACATTTTCACAATAACAAAGTTGAAAATAACAATGGGAGCACAGTTTATTATTATTATTAGTGCAGTGGAAGAGAGAAAAACCCATTAATTACCAGGGCTGGCTCTTGCCAAGACAACACAGATATAAGTGGGACAGTGTGAGCAAGTGGGGCTGTCACTGGGATGAAAGACAAGGCTACGAGAGCCATGCAAAATACAGAATGCACCCCTGAAAGGGAGAAAGCACCAGAAACAGATGATCGCTTATACTTTTCTTAAAATGTATCAAAAAGAGATGTCTGCAGCCAGAACAAAAGGCTAATTCTATTTCTGAAAAAGGATATTATTTTACTCCCATTATTTTCACTCTTGGATTTGTCAAAAACAAAAACAAGAAAACCCCAAAAGCTAACTAATACAATTTCCACAGGAAATGGGACATCCTTCTCCAAGTTATCAATTCTCTTGGAGCTGATACACATTTTTGTGAAATACCAGTGCCAAAAGAACAGATCATGAACAAGATGGTATTTTCTGGAAATACAAAGATTAACACTGCAAATTTTAGTTACACATGGGCACAAAATAATACAAACCAGAGAAAAGGTTTTTTGTTCTCTTTCCTGAAAATTATTAAGTCAATGTATAAAAAAAAAAGTTTTTTTCCCACTAAAACACATTATAAACCAAATGACAAAGATTAGGTAATATTAACCTAACTGTTGCCTTTTAGGTTTATTTATGCTATGTTAATAATTTTCCTTCTAATAAATCTTACCCTGATTTAATGAAATGACAGGTACTCGATTAGCATTATATAAAAAAATGTCTGCTCCATTTTCTTTGTTTCCAGATGAACTAGAATTCAGGCTCAATGTGAGCCACAACTGGAGAAGTGATTCCAACTGAAAAAGAATAAAAAATTGACAGGGGGGGGGTGGGGACCAAAAATACCCATTATAAATGAAATACTATTTAAACAAAAATCTTACGAACGAATCCCTTTGAGTAATTAATTTTTCTATTAAATATTTCCTCCAGTTACTTCAAGTCAGTTGGCAAGCAAACATATCTTAAAATTCTTGATGAAACAAAATTCAAACTTAATTAAAATTTATAATTTACCTAATACATATAGTTTTCTAAATTAAAATAAGTGATTCAAATCTTTAAATACTGGTGTATGTAAAACATATAACCGGAACTACAGTAATAAATCTTAAAAATCATAAAAATTATAAATAACCTATCACTGAGGATCTGTGGTTACCAAAGGATATCCAATATTTTTCCATCTGAGATAATGAATCAATCATCCCTGTCAGATTGAGAAAGATCTCCCCAGTTATTTTCATCTTTTACTAGGCTGGCAATAACGTGTAAAGATACACCATTTCTCCTGAAGTCATACCTGCACATGATGGACTTGAAGCATGGAAAAAAGTTTGTTGAAACAAACATTTAACATTGGGACAGATGATAACTGTATAATAAGCTGGTTGGATTGGTTCGCTGCTTGTAAACCCACTAGAAGTGAATCATCTGTTCCAGTGGGAGACTGTGATACTGAAAATTAAACACAATTATGATTTTATCACAAAGTATCAGGAGAAATGCTCACTAGCTATTAGTATGTACAGGTAAGTGAAAATCTTAAAAAAACTTTTTAATTGCATTCCTAAGAATGGTTGATGATTATATTATTTGAAAATTTGTTTTTACAACATTACCCAAAAGTCAAAAAGATAATCACCAATGAGAGAAGTTCCCCAATTCACAGCATTGGTCCATCAAAGGAACAAAAACCTTACTCTCTAGCAATTTTTATTTTCTATGTTTTTCTAATTAATAAATTAGGAAAAGGAAGAAAAATAAAATTTTGACTACTTCTTATGGAAGTAGTTTTAGAATAATTTAGACTCAAGTCCATTGATTCTTAACTTTGATTATACATTAAAATTATCTGGGAAGCATTAAAAAATTCTGATGTCCAAGTTACACACCAAACTAATAAATGAGTATACATTCATGGGGAGGAGAGAACTATATGAGCTCTGAGAGGTTTTTCATATATTTAAGAGTTATTATATTAAAAGGGGGACACAGTTCCGAACAGGACAATAATCAAAAGACATAATATGAAGAGAAACATAAAAATTACAAAATCATCTTCTAATAAGTTGTTTTAAACAAGAAATGTCTATCAAAGAAAAGGACTACTTAGGTCAGTACTGAGTTGCTTGTGGCTGTGGAGAGGCTGGCCCAACAAAAGAGATCCCTCCATATATAAGAGATAAGATACAATAATACTAGTGTACCAATACCAGGATAATAGAACACTAGACCTTTTCTTCAGTTTTTCACTTTTCTATACACTGCCTAAGGTAAGAAATAAATGATAACCACAAAGTGAAAGAACTCAATTTGACACAGAAATGTCTACAAACCCAAATTTCTCTAATGCAGCATGAACTCCCTTTCACAGGGGAAGAACATGATGCTCTTCCACGGTTTTAACTAGTACATCTACCCTTTTACTCACCATGCTCCAGAGAAGATCAATAATTTGTAGGCCTAAGAAAAATAAAAACACCACTATCTCCTTAGCACAGCTCCTCAATTTTCTTTGTGAGACTGGCTGCTATCTATCTTCACTGATAGGAGGCGATCTACCCCAGTCTAGTGCTCTTCTTCAGCAAACGACTGCCTAATGATCAAAACAGGCAGGCCGCCTGCCTGCCTCACAGCTTCTGTATCAGGCAGGCCCACTGGTTTAGATATGGATTACGGCTACTTCATTGCTACAAAGTCAGAGTTGTGTAGTTACAACATATACTGTATAGCTGAGAAAGCCTAAAATATTTACTATCTGGTTCTTTATTAAAACATTTGCCTTCCTTTGATGTACATGATTAGGTAGTAAATCCTCTCAGTTCAGCAGTTCCATAAGGCCCATAGATATCTCTTCCATTCTAGTCTTTGAGGACGATAAAGATGCCACGGCAGTAGTGCCCCCTTATCTGGGGTTCCGCTCTCCATGGTTTCTGGTTTCTGTTATCAGCAGGCATTGCAGTCAGGTCAAGAGTAGCCTAACACCCCATCACAACACCTCCATCATCACTTCATCATGCAGGCTTTTATCATCAAATATCACCACCAGAAAGGTGATTTTGAGAAAGACCACATTCACATCTTTACTACCATATATGATTGTAATTATTTTATAATTGTTGTTTATTTCTTACTGTGCCTAATTTATAAATCAAACTTTATCACAGGTATGTATATAGAGAAAAAAATATGGTATATATAGGTGTCAGTGCTATCTGTGATTTCGGGCATCCACTGGGGGTCTTGAAATGTCTCTCTCCCAGAAAAGGGGCAATTATTGTATGTAAAATCCCACTTTATCATAAATGCGATGCAATGAACTCCCAGGCTAACTGCTAGCTAAGCAGACAACTCATTAACCTCACAACACAATAACAAAGACAACATTCAGGTTTTTGGACTGAATGTAAGCATACTACTACATGGAGGTATTTTGTTCCCCCTCCACTTTCCCAATTTATTAATTAATACTTTGTCTTATTTCTCAACTTGCTACTAACTAGGTGAGGGAGAAGTGCTATATATATACGTAGCCCACTCAGACTCACACCATACATGGAATTTAAAAATCTGTCCTTGCTGAATGCACTTAAAAATTAAGAGATAAATGATTCATGGCAATACTCTAAGAATGGTGATTTGCACTTACAGGTAGGAGATGTATTTGTTAATGCTTGTAAAATGGAATCTGCTTCCAGGGTAGACATCATTTTCAACATAAGTTCTGCTTGCTGTTCAAGTCCAACTTCAAGGCGAGCATCTAGGGCTACAAAAAGCAATTCAAAAAAATAGAGCTATTTGCTAATTGTTACTCATGGCCTACTTCCTACAATAAAATTTTGACATCCAAATGCAAAATAGGGTAAAGAGTGTGTCCTCATGTCAGAAAACCTGTCAGAGAGTATCAGCCACAGCAGGTACAACATCTGTGCAAAGGAGGCTAAATGAAGTAATGATAATGAAATGAAGTAAGTTAAGGATAATGAGAACCAGGTTCCTCAAAGTCAGAGAAAAGAGATACAAATATGGAAAGGGAGTAGGTTAAAATGAAGTCTAGGTAATAATACACTGTATGTTAACTAACTGGAATATGAATAAAAATTTTTTAAAAAGTAATAAAGTAAAATGAAGCCTATAGAGTTAGATTAGTCAAATATATGACATGAACTCAAAGCATTCTAGATAAAAAGGCAGATACAGAAATATAGATGCAAATGTGTGTAAACACACATGTTCCCTAGATCTGTCCACCAAGAGGGCAGAGAAACAGCCACCAAAATAGTAAGTATACCTAGCACCCAAATTTTGGTTTCTTAATCACATTCTTCCATTAAAAGGTTTTGAAAAACCTTCTCCTTGCTGAAGTAGTTAATTCCCAGTCTGGGGAAGGAAAAGGAAATGATGAGCCTGGGGCATCTTTTTGTGCCAGAAAACAAGGAAGTGCTCAAAGAAAGAGGAGAGACAGATAAGCAAAGGGAGATACATCCCACTGGTCAAATCTGGGACAACCAGAACATCAAAACAAAAAATGAAAACACTGTGATTGTACTTAATGTCATGGAACTGTATACTTAAAAATGGTTAAAATGGTGTATTTTACGTTGTATTTTACTTTAATAAAAACTAAGCAAAATAAATAACAGATTATGACCCACTGAATAAAACAGGAAATCATGGATGTACTTAAAAATCAATGAATAGACTAATTAAAAAAAAAAAAGTTTCCAAGTATCATTCGCCCACATCCATAAAAGTTCTTTACCGAGGGGAAAATAATAACTTTACAATGGAGAAGACTGGCACAAATCTCCCTAAATCAAGTAATTAAACTTCAAATCAATGATCAGGGAACAAATTTAAATTATAAACCAACTAACAGAATGCATTAAGAAAACCTGAGCATTATACTTCAAATACTTTTGGTAATGATACATGACCACAATCTAATCATGAGGAAATACAACACAACCACAAATTTTGAGGGACATTTTACAAAATAACTGGCCTGGAATCTTCAAAAGCATTAAGGCCATGAAAATGAACTCTGAAATGCAGCAGGCTGAATGAGACTGAAGATCTATGACAATTAAATGCAAGGCATCATTTTGCTTTCAATGCCTTTGCATAAAGGACTTTATTTAAACACAACTGCTGAAACCTGAATGAAGTGTAAGTGTTATGGTACTAATGTTAATTTCCTAATTCTGGAAGAATGTGCTTCCTGAGGTGCCCGGGTGTCTCAATGGGTTAAGCCTCTGCCTTTGGCTCAGGTCATGATCTCAGGGTCCTGGGATCGAAACCCCACATTGGGCTCTGATTGAGCAGGGAGCCTATTTCCCCCTCTCTCTTTGCCAGCCTCTCTCCCTACATGCGATCTCTGTCAAATAAATAAATAAAATCTCTAAAAAAAGAAGACGAAGAAGAACAAGAAGAACAGTAGCATGACTTAAAATTTAACACACTTACCCTGAGATACTGAAACACTAACTGTCTGTGATCCATTCTTCTCTGTGTTTGCAGGTGGCTTTGCTACAGGAATTCCAAGACCTCCAATGTAAGGGTTATAATTGTAGGTGCCATAATCAGCACCCCAATAGTCATACCATGTACTGCTTATTGGCTTAAAAGAGTGGAAAAAAATGGTGGTTAATTTTACCTCTTCACCAAGAGTGACATTATTTACACTTTCTAAACTCAAATAGGGCTACAAAATAAACATTCTCCCTACCCTTTAAATCACTAAAACGTACATACGATCTTAATGATCTATTGGAATAGAACAGTAATATTCTCTTCATTTTATACCAAACTTTTAAAATACCTTATTTATTTAGAACCTGAGAGATAAAATCAGCATCCTTTAAGAAAAATCTCTTACACAAAAAGCAGCGATATAAAATATTAGGGGTATATCTCTTTCAGAAAACATTGAAGCTAATACAGAAGTAGAATCTGAAATAAATTGGCCTTAGAGGGGCTTAAATGCTGCTTGCAATTTAGTAACCTATAACTAAATTTCCCCATGCCTATTACTGGTTCTTACTAATATATAAGACAATAATAGTGGCAACATTAATAAAAGGGTACAATTTTTCCTTATACTATTCTATTGGTATTATAAAATAATTACCAAAGGGCCTATAGCAGAATAATGAAATTTTGAGAACACTCAATAATGGATTGCATTTCATGATAATATGTGTACTTGGTTTTAAGTGATTAAGCCAAAAGTATAAAATGAAATATTTTAATTGCAAAGAACAGAGAATCATACCTTAAAAACTTTGGCTGCAAGGGGATCCTTTTCCAAATCAATATCTAAAGGATCAATGTCAACTTCCATTAGATCTTGAAGTAGCTCAAGATCAATTTCTTTATCTTTTTCCAAAGAAGAAAGAGGAGGTGCACCTTCAAATAATTGAAAATGATTTTGAGAGAGTATGCAACATGAAATGTAACCAATATATTGCTTTTATTTATAGAAAAAGTTATTTTACTTGTATGTGACATGTTTCTATTGCTTTAAAAACCTCTTAATTTTTATAGTTGACAATTAAACATCAGTAAGTATACAAATGTATCACTCTGGAACATAAAAGAAAAACACCATGCAGTAATATTTGATTTCTCTGGGAAAAAGACCATGGAATTAGCTCTTACTGAATTAGGCTGCATAAACTTTGTTACTGAAAATAAACATTACCCACTGCTAGAATGAACATTACTCATTTTACTGCCTCCAATATGTAAAGCACTGCATTACATCCACAATCAGAAAATGATACCCAATATTAAAGGTTAAAGCAAAAAGAATTTAAGTCATATGACTATTATTCACCTTTTTTTTTCTTGCCTTTGATCATCTTTATTCAAAATTAGCTATCCAAAATGATTTGACAATTATACAAAAAACAAATTTCAGTTTTTATACAGCAGGCTTTTCTTCTATGGTAGGTTTCTTTTCTGCAGATTTCTTCACAGCTGCTGGCTTCTTGGTAGCTGCAGCATTTTTGTTTTTGTTTTTTTCTGCAAAAGGTTTCTTCTGCTTCTTCACACCCTTCACACTAACAGCTTTCTTTCCCTTCTTCCCCTTCACAGGCTTTTCTTACCTGGAACCCTCTTCCCATCTGACTTGGCTTCTGAGTCTGTTGCCACCTTATCCACCCAGAACTTATGACTCTTAGCCTAGCAAGGAATGGTGTTCTGGCACATGATCTTTGCACAGGGGTTTAGCTTCAACAGGATTCTTGGGCTCTTCAGTGGATTCTTCTTCAGGACTCTGCAATGAATCCCCTGGCACGGTGCTCAGAGGGCTCTTTGGATCTCTGGGCCTTTCAAGGTTCTGCTAAGTAGTGTATTAAGCATCTTGTGCATGGGAAGGTTGTAATTCATCTTGAAGGAGGCAGTCTTATGCCAAGTGCCATAGAGATGGTCTACTTGCAGACTACTTTCAGTCCAAATGCAGAAACATCACACATGCCCATCAGGGGCAAGTTTCAAAATGTTCAATTTGCCTACATTAAGTAAAGTAATTCCAGAGATGGCTCTGAAGGCCATGATGATACCAGTGTCCTCATTATAGATGATGCAGATCCCCTATGCTGGATACAGCGATGGTTTCTCATTTTACTCTTGCCAGCTCTCATTCACTAAGAGTATCATAGACTTTTCCGATACCATTCTAGGCTTTAAGTTTTTTAAGCAATATAAACTCCTTGGTCCTCTTGCAGCCACCAACTTTATCTACAAACACCAAAGGAAGTTCAGGAACTTCCTCAATACCGTGACTTTTAGAAATGACCAGTGCTGGTAAGGCCAAGGCAGCCTGGGCAGAGCAAATGGCGTATCATTTCCGTGTCATGTTCACTCTGCGATGCCAACGGCACCAGATTTTGTCTGGTGCAAACATGCATGCCCCACAACACATACTTCTAAAAGCACCCTTGGCAGAACAGTGAGTCCCACTACCTCGAACTCTGCCAGTATCCCAAGACTCAGCACTGGTTTATGACTTGTTAATTCACTAACAGCTGTGTGCTGTTTTTGTGCAAGCTGGTATGAACAAAGTTCACAAGATCAGGTCAAATGGGAGCCTTGAACACAGGAGGCAAAGTAACATTCTTGCCAGATGATTCCCCTTTTTTCAGAGTACGCTGATATCAGTGATGAGCACACGCCATCATAGGGGTAGGAGACAATCACGCTCTAAACCTGGTAGTTCCTATAGGAAAAGTTGCTAATCACCTTATTTTTCTTTTCTGAATTAGAAATTCTTTTGCTCTCAGAGATGTCTCAAAGTTCATAACTAAAGTTCTATGCCTTAAATAAACCTTACTTTCCCATCCTTCTCACCCCTTATTCAACATATATTTATAGAACACCTAGCACATGCCAGCCTATACTAGGGTATGAGTATGTGAAGATTAATAAACCAAATTTCTACTCTCCAATAAGTTAATCTAAGTCCAGAGTGAGGATACACTATAGAAATTAAATCAACTATACAGCATGATGAGTGCTATCAGAAACCATCTAGAGTAGAAGGCAGCACCAAAGGCAGTCTCAACACTGCTGCTGGTAGTGGTGGAAAAAGCTTACTGCAGAGGGCAAGCTTTCTGTGAATCACAGATAAGGAGTTCATCTTGCAAATAAGAGAAGGAAATCTATTTCAGATAAAGGGAATATCACATAAAAAGGATAAAATTATGAGAGAACGTTAGGACTGAGAAGTGACCAATGGATGAAATAAGCACAGCCCCAGCAACACACACAGCAGTAACTAAAACACTCTTCAAGAAAAAGGGAGCAAAGATTGCATATGCTAAGATACACATACAGTTTTTAAAAAGGCAGAAAACAAAGAAAAATACCAGAAAGGCTGGATCTTAAAGAGTAAGAGCCTTTAACCTTGCTATCTTCACCAATGAGTATCTTTAACTGTTTTCTAGATTTTCTTGAACACAGCCAAATCAGAGCATATCAAAATAATTAGGACATTATGAAAGGACAGTGTTTTATTATAACAAGAATTCATTCAGAGAATCTAACTGAAATGTATTTATCATATTTAACCAATCTGGTTACTAAGGCCAAAGCCCTAAGACAGAACTGTGAAAACTATCTACTTCACTAAAATTCTTAATTTTGAAATATATTTTTATTAAAAAACAACAACACACTCAGACTATCTTAAATAAAACACAATTTAAGGAACGTACCCGTTATATCATGTGTCAAAGGTTCATCTATAGTTTCCAGCAACTGAACGGAAGACTGCTGTAGGGAGTCATCAGAGTCCCCAGCTGTTGCAGCGACGTCATCGCTCACTGCTCCCTCCTCCATGGCTTCTGCAGCTACTGGGGCCAGCAATTCCCCTGTAGGAAAGAAAAGAGTCATAGCTGTCTGAGTAAGTTATTAACAGACCTCCAAAACACATGACCACATATTTTTCCTCCAGTTTAGAGAATGATGGCATGTATGTGCTACCAACTATAAAAAAGAGTCTGAGGCAAAATATTCCCCACCTACCTAAGGAAATGCTAGGACCCACTGCATGATCTTCAAATATTAAAGACAAGTAATATCATGCTTACAGAATATGTGTAATATGAACAGCAGTTACTGTAATTACTTTACATATACTAACTCGCTTACTCCAAACAACTTTAGAAGGAAGGTACTCTTATTGTCCTTATTTTACAGATGAAAAACCTAAGGCACGTAGAGCCCTCAAGGCCACATAAAGTACTGATAAGCAGCCCATTATTGATATTAATAATGAAACCAACTAGCTATAATATTACTGTGCTTTAACAACCTAACTCCTCCACAAAGACTTAACATTTATGCAACTGTCAACACAGTTAAATACAAAAGTAATTCTAAGTAATTGCTAAGGCAGTTAACATTAAATAGACCTTTTCACTTCGGAGGGTATAGTTCCTTTTAAATGTTACTTACTCAAGCTATGACAAGCTAATTTGGATATATCCTTTAAAAATCCGGACAAACCTGCTAATATATCCTGTAGCATACACGTTAAGGAATACTGAGCCCAAGCACCACCCCAAGATATATCTCCTCTATTGAAGTCAGTTCCAACCAAAAGTAATAGTAGTCTTTCCAGCTGAGGTTCATTGACAATCTCACACAGATGTATAGTCGGCCTCGTGGCATTTGCAATACGTGCAAGAACCTGCAATACATTTTATGAAATTATAGCAATTACATGTTTTCTCCAAAACCAAACTGTTGGAATAATACTTTTCAATGATGAGATACATTTCTGGCATCGAAATAATTGCTTGAAAAAAAATAATAATTGCTTGAGAGGGAATACAAAGAAATGTATTTTCATGATCAAATATTAAAATCTCATTAAAAATTGTGGAATAGTGGGGTGCCTGGGTGATTCAGTCGGTTAAATGTCTGACCTGTGATTTCCACTCAGGTCACAGTCTCATGAGTCTGGGCTCTGAGAGCAGCCTGCTTCAGGATCCATGTTCAGCGGGGAATCTGCTTGAGCTTCTCTCCCTCTGCCCCTCCCCACAACGTATGTGAGAGCTCCTGAGTGTGTGTGTCTCTCTCTTAAAGAAGGAAAAGTCATTAAAAACAAATGAACAAAATGAACAAAAAAAACCCAAAAAAACCCTTCTTGGTGGAATACTTAAAAATTATTTTTTTTTAAAGATTTTATTTATTTTTTATTTGACAGAGAGCAAGATCACAAGTAGGCAGAGAGGTAGGCAGAGACAGAGGGGGAAGCAGGCTCCCTGCCGAGCAGAGAGCCAGACGCGGGGCTCGATCCCAGGACCCCGAGATCATGACCTGAGCCGAAGGCAGCGGCTTAATCCACTGAGCCACCCAGGCGCCCCTAAAAATTATTTTTTAAAAAACAATGAATATGCTCCAAAAAAGCCTTCAGGCTATTAAAACACTTTCATTACCATAATTTGAAACTTATTTGTATACTTCCTATTTTAATTAAGAGAAAAAAAGGAGCTTACAGATAGACATACCCACCTTATATACATTTCAAATCTACATTAACTTAGTTTTAACTAGGTTAAAATATAAATCACATCTCCTAAGAAGTGTGACAAAATATTTTTTAAGCCTTTCAAGGCATAATTTTAAAAATCTGACTTACATAAAGGAAAACCAATAAAAGCACTATTATTACTCTTAATCAAAACCAATTAAAGAATGCATTCTTTCTTTTTCTTACCCTCTCAGTCTGTAATTATAAATTATGCCTATTAGTTTACTTACCTTACAAACAAACAGTAAGAGATCTGCATGACAGGTAAAATCCATGGAGAGGAGAAACAGAGTAAGTTTCTGCACTACTGAAATACAACGTTCATGAGCCAGGGTAAACGGAAGTGGTTCTATCTCTGGACTTTCTTTTGTTGTTGTAACTTCTGTGTCTAAATTAGAACGGGACCATTCTGCTGTCCGACGTAACCTAATTAAATCCTTGAAGTGCTACACAGAAAAATTTACAGTATTTAAATCAGTGTTTGCCAAATGAAAATTCTTCCAGTATATATTTATTAATGGAATGAAAATATTCACTCAGGAAATTCACAACTTCTAAGGAATAAAATTTTAGATAAACCATAAGATTCAACATAAGATTATTAAAAGCTATACTGACCAATATGCCTAAAGTCCTGGTTAGAGTAAGGTACTGGACTTATAACGGAATTTCAGAAAAGTGACATTCTATATAAAAGCTGCATTAGGTCAAATCTAACATCTTGAATAAAAATTACCAAAGTATTCTAAACACAATTCATAAAAAGTGGATGGATAAAGAAACCTATGTAACACAACTTTAAGTATAGAGTATTAACTCAAGTTATCTCAAAATCTAATGGAATAAATATAACCTCATATTTATAGAAACACAATAAACAAAACTAGTTGCTACATGAGTTATTCCCCCAAATTAAAAAATATATGTTACATTGCATTTTAAAATTTTATTTACAAATCAATGGATTTAATTTTCACTTAAGAACACATTAAGAAAACTGTACATTTCCTTGAATCTTTTATTTTTAATTTACTGGCACACAATCCACTTTAAAGAGAGCACTTTGGAAACATAATGTAAGTCCACATTTATCATATATGTCCTTGAGTTAAAAGCTATCTTCCCTCAAAAAAAAAAAAAAATGGTTTAGAATAGATTTTTTCATTGATAGGCAGAATAACAAAACCTTAAGTTTCTTAATTATTATTAAAAATATTTAACTAAATTGAAATATTAGAAAGGAAAGTGATCATCCCAAAATAATTACATTAAAAAGCAAAGATCATACCTTTGAGGTAGCCTGCTTTAGTTTTGCTTGCTCTACCAGAAGTTTGTATGATGATCCCTTGTTACTTTGTATTTTTTCTTTTTCCATCTGTTCCACCAAAGCTTTCTGTTTAGCTTTTAGTAGGTTAAGTTGCTTTAAAAAAAAAAAAAAAAGGAAAATTAATCTAACTTTTTAACCTAAACTAAGCTAACAGCGTTAAAAACAACAAAGTAATTATATACCTCACAGATTTTATCCATCCAACTGATGGAATAAATTATTCCCTGATTTAGTTTTAACTGTATTGCTGATAAGTCATTTCAAATCCCAAATAATCTGTCCATGTTATAATTAAGATTTAATTACTCATCCATGGGAAAAGGGAAGTAAGTGGAAAACTTTCTTTATGTAAGCCATTAATGAGAAGGATAGATACTTTCTGGAGGAAAGTAAGTGCTCTTAAATATATGGGGAAAATATTTTATTACACAATATTCTCAGTTTTATTTTTATGGCAATCTCCCTTAAGATTAGTAAATTTTTAAAAATGTCTTTGTTCTTTATTAATTAAAATTTTATCCAGTTAACTGTAGATATATAGATCTAAGAAATAAGAGAACTCTCTTAGACACTTTACCCAATTTCCTCCAATGATAACAATTTGTAAAGCTGTAATACTGCAACAGAGTACTGACATTATAAAATTCACCAATTTTATTCAGATTTCTCTTCACTTCTACTCGAGTTTATGTCTGTGTTTGTGTACTAGTTCTACATATGTGTGGACACATGAACTGCCACGATAGTACCATCATCACTAGGATCTCTCATGATGTCCTTTTAAATAGCCCACCCATATCCCTCCTATCCCATGGGCCCAGTCCCTAATCCCTGGCAACTACTAGTTAGTAGCAATGAATCAAAACAAAGACAAAAATGTCTGCACAGAAGACCTTAAAAATCCATTGAATGACTTAACCACATCTCCATATAAGGCAGAACATTATTCTAAATAGAAAGTCACTAAAAAGTGATAGCCATAATTATAAATGAATACTTTAGTTAAGAACGTAATAAACCTACGTAAGATTTTTTATTTATTTATTTGACAGACAGAGATCACAAGTAGGCAGAGAGGCAGGCAGAGAGAGAGAGAGGAGGAAGCAGGCTCTCCGCGGAGCAGACAGCCCGATGCGGGGCTCGATCCCAGGACCCTGGGATCACGACCCGAGCCGAAGGCAGAGGCTTTAACCCACTGAGCCACCCAGGCGCCGCAACAATAAATATTTTTTTTAATTAATTTCAAACCACAATCTTAATCAGCAACTTCAATTACTATAAAAAGACATTTTTTTCTTAAACCATTTGAGAGTAAGCTGGCAACATGCTGACCAGCCACCCTTGAATACTTTAGTGTCCATTTCCTAGAAACAAGATTCTTTCCTGCAACCATAATAAAACCATTAGAAACAGAGAATATTGATACACTACTACCAACTATGCCTCACATCCCACTTTTAAGTTTTTCCAGTGCCAATAATGTCCATCATAGTAAAGAATAAAACAGTAATATTTTATTAAGAAAAATCTACTGGGTTTATACTCTAGGTTTATTTTCCAACTTCATATCCTAAATTAAATACAGCAAGCATAAATGTTAAGTGTTCAGTAAAATCAGCTGTTTTAAAATGTAAATTATTACCACATAAAATTAGTTCAGAGTAAAAAAAATAAAAAAGAGTTGAGGGAAAAGCTTCACATCATTTTTCCTGCAAAAGATCAAACAGCTCAGCTGAAAAATTTTAAAGTGAAAATAAATAATTCAGTGCTAAGCCCATGTTTTTAAAAAGGCCTAAAGCTTCCACAAACTTGTCAGATCCAATGGATTTTCATATAAACTCTAATTACAGTTCAAATCAATTATACAAATATTTATTGACAATACACTAGGCTCCATACTATGTATCAAGGATATAACATTTAACCCTGTATATGCTGTAAAAGAAAGAGAAAGACCCATTTAAAAAGGTAGTGACAATAAAGTAATGGCTCCTAAGAATCTGATATCAGGTATAAATTCACTATTACACAGTAAAATGTGTATCGAACAAATTTTATGTGCAATTTCAAAAGTGATCATGGAACCAACTAAGGAAAAAAAACCAGATATGCACAAGTGTCCTCCCATTAAAAACCACATTCTAATATATGAATATATTGTGTGAATATAATTGTGTGAAAGATTTAGTGTGTCTGCATGCAAATGTTTGCATGATAAGAAGAAACATATATGTGCATCTGTGTGTATTTCAAAAAGAATAAAACCAACACTAAAGGTTTTATCAACAGGCAAATGGATTAAGAGATTCTGGAACATTCACGGAACGGTGGTCAAGAATTAAAAAGAACCACTGATACACTCAATATGGATGGATCTCAAAAAAAGTCATTTTGAGCAAAAAAAGCTAGGTATAAAAGAGCACTCTGCATGACTCCTAACAATACTTTAAGAAATGATTTACTCACCCTGAACTGCACAAATTTCAAGTTAACAAAATAAAAGAATCCCTACCAAAATTTATGATGAATATAATGAAATGATAAAATACAGGACACATGGGGAATATACTGTATGGGATACTACCCTAATTTGGAAGGCAGCTATGCTCACCACTATACCACCAACACATATTATCCTAATTTGGGAAACAGAGAGGTCCTCTTGGAGGAAGTGATTATAAACTCATGCCTAGTAAGTTAGGTCATCTCAGCAAAAGAGTAATCTATGTGGTTTGGGGGGGCGGGGGCGCGTGGGGAGGAAAGGTACTTACTAGATGCAAAAGTCCTGGATGAGAAAACTGGGGCTGGTGGTTCATAAATTCAAATTCAATATGGCTAGACTAAACTTCAAACGTGTAAGTTACAAACAGAGACCCATGATAGAACCCTGAAGTCCTGTTAAGGACTCTTGACTTTCAAGCACAGGTCAACTGGAAGCTATCAAGAATTCAAGAAAGAGGGACACCTGGGTGGCTCAGTTGGTTAAGCGGCTGCCTTCAGCTCAGGTCGTGATCGCAGGGTCCTGGGATTAAGTCCCGCATCGGGCTCCTTGCTTGGCGGGGAGCCTGCTTCTCCCTCTGCCTCTGCCTGCCTCTCTGCCTGTGCTTGCTCGCTCTCTCTCCCTCTGTCTCTGACAAATGTATAAATAAAATCTTTTTTAAAAAATTAAAAAAAAAAAGAATTCAAGAAAGAAATGATAAGGATTAAGAAAGAACAAAGACACCTTGTGACTAGACAAAAAAAAAAAAATGACGGCCTCTTATTTAGAACAGTATTAACAGAGAGGGGAAGAGGTAGACACTTTATTTATTTATTTTTTTTTAAAGATTTTATTTATTTATTTGACAGAGAGAAATCACAAGTAGAAGGAGAGGCAGGCAGAGAGAGAGAGAGAAGCAGGCTCCCTGCTGAGCAGAGAGCCCGATGCGGGACTCGATCTCAGGACTCTGAGATCATGACCTGAGCCGAAGGCAGCGGCTTAACGCACTGAGCCACCCAGGCGCCCGAGGTAGACACTTTAAAGGACCTCACCAAAAATCTGTAAACTACAAACTGTTGCCATCTTACAAATAAAGAAGCTCAGTCTCAAATCTGTTAAACAACTTCCCTAAGTACCTCCTTAAACAGCATACCTAACACCTGATAACCACAAGTCTGTCTTATGCAACTTAAAGCAATGTTCTCAAACATTAAAATTTAAAAAAGCATACTGAAAATTACCTGTTTATGATGAACTAGCTGCTTTCTGATTTTTCTGGAATATAATCTATCAAGGCTACTGCTGCCTTTGGAAGACCTATTTATGCTCTGAGTGTGCAGATTATTGTTAATAAAACTCCACTGATTACCTGAAAGAGCAAGAAAAAGTTTTATTAGTAATTCCATTAAATGTGACTTTAAAGTACTTTCTATACCCAGAAAACACAAATTTATAAATGTGTCAATCATGACGAAGTGGTTTTAAAGAAAATTAACCATTATTAGGAAATGGCTAGTAAGATTTGACCCCAGAAAGCTACTCTAGACCCTAAATGACTCTAAGATCAGAGTTTCCTGTCTCCAATATTTCCTTTAAGACAACAGCTATTTTCCTCCACAGTTGTTTAAGATTAATTTTTAACAACACACCTCTGATGTAACTCAATTGAAAAACAACAAATGGCTCACTACTGCCTATTTCAAACCCAAGCTTTTGTGTAAGGACCCAAAAAGAGGATATTCAATAATTTGACTTAATGAATGCAAAAATAAGTTTAAAAAAATCATGCTATGTAGCTCTACTTTTTCTCATTTTTAAAAAAATGTGTCCAGACTATTACTTCAAGTATCATTCTTCTGCTCAACATCACACTTGACCCATCTCCAATTACTTGTTCATGCCTGCTTAACCTAAGGACATCTTCTTCTATTCTCTACTATCCATTTGTTAAGACAGTTCAAATTTTTCAAAACCTATAAAAAATGTCTTCCACCAATGCACTTCCACAGTATCTGAATGATATAAATAAAAACTAAGATCTCTGATACTGTAATATTCCAACTTCATGTGATAGTTATATGTAGCTGTGTAGATACCTCTATATCCTATGAGTGAACTGGCTCACAGACTCTAAATATTTAAGACATATTCCCTCTACATGCAAAAAATTCCCCACCCTTTTCCCAAACGTAATGTGCACCAAAATCAATTGATTCATCGATCTATAACACACCTTGAGGGACCTTTTTTTAATACTAGAAACCTGACAATGTGTAAAATTCAATTTTATGGCACTTAAATGACTGTATTTAGATATAAGATTTAGCTATTTCAAAACCTTTATGAAAACTGTTGTTAGCCTGGAAGTAGGGGAAAAAAATAATCTGTCTTGCAGTTGGATATCATATAATTTGAAAATTTTTCTATGCCTCAAACTTTTATGAAGACTGAAACTCAAAAAAACAAACAAAAAAAGAACACCAATCTGGGAACTCCTGTATCTAAGCATAAAAACTCTTTATACTTAATTAGAACTCTACTTCTTCATATTGATAAATAGAATGACACACTATACTCAAAGAACATAAAGAACTCTTCACATATTTCTACTCATAAATTCACTTACATGTATGCCATTAGAAAGTGTTTAAATGAGCATGAGGAAAATAACCTAATGAAAGACATGCTTGTATCCAGACACTAAAAGTCATGCTCAAATAAGGGGCTGGTCCATAAAGTCCTTCAAAAATAAATTTTTTCCTTAAAACAGATTCCCAGTAAATTTAATTCATATTTTACATAAATTACATACAGCTGGAAACTCCAGGCCAATAGCCAGTTCTGGAACAACTGCATAGTCACTCAAAATCCCCACCAATAAATTATTATAAACTTCTGATACCTGTCAGAAACCTCTCCCTGTCTTTACCATTCAGAGGCTTTTTTGCAGCTGCTGCTTCATCTTCAACAGTGGCCACATAATCCAGCAATCTGGACACCAGCATCACGACCCAACTGATCATGGGAATATCTAGCACTCCTATACGCAGGTGACAGTGGAAAAAATAATCAGGTGATTCTAAGAGTTCTAATGAAGTCTGAGAAAATAATTATGAGATGAACATCTTATAAATTAAAAATATACCATATCATTACTAACATTAATATTTACTTATAATAAGCCTCAGAACTGGAACCTGTGGCCACACGCTTAATCTAATGGAAGATAAATGTTTTATGTTATGAAAATAGATTCTTGATTATAGATTGAATCCAAGAGACAATAATTTATAAACTAGGAAACAGGTATAAGGTCCAATTTTCAGACTTCCAGGTAACTAAATTAAAAAAATCTCTCAACTTCCTAATCATATATAAACTAAGTTCTAAAGTTTTTGTTCCAATAACAATTTTGTTGCTCGGATGAAATTCATTATGAATGACCAGAAAAGCAACCGTACCTAAAACTGAGACTTAATGAAGAGTCCGATTTTAGTTATGACAATACAGAAAAAAACATGTTTCGATAGTTTCCAGATTCAAAGTTCAAATAATGAAAAATAGATTTATAAAGCAATAACCATATGGCAATCAATCATATGAAAGTCTACATTCTAAATTCTACAGCATGAAAGTATTAGCAAAGTGTACAGCGATGAATATTAAAAAAAGTACTTCACAACCAGACATTTTATAAAAGCAGTATTTATAGGAATCTTATGTTTTTGCTAAAGACAACCACTTTAAATAATACCTTCTGTTCTCCTATGCATGGGTAACTGTGGCTGAAGAGGTGACAACAAATTATCCAGCAGATTAAGTAAGCTTTCTAATACTCCACTATTACTAAGTGATCTCTGACCAATGCAGGAAAGTAACATGAAGACCCTAAAAAAAGAGATACAAATAAAATACCAGTATGAATCCATTTGCTCATTTAAAAAATAATTCACACTGAAATTTAACAAATGATACGATAGGCTGTTCTTAGCATGAGTTATACCTGGAGCTACAATGTTAAAATTAACTCTTTCCAAACTCTTGGTTATATTTCATAACTATATCCATACAAAATCCAGCAGAGAATTTTATCATAGTTTCAAAGAATACATGTAACACATAAAGTAACATAATCTATAAGGAAATACTTGTAAACACAGATCTATAAACTCCACAGATATAGTCAGGAAACTAAAGAATGTAGTCTACTGTATCACCGTATAATCTTCTTCAATATGTGCGTTGCTGGGCATTCCCAAACCCTGGTAAGATGTGCTTCATTTAACCACTCAGGATCAATCTACATGCATAGAATTTCAAAATCTGAACCCTAACTGTGAAAAGTAAAAATTACTAATAAAAACTCCATATTTTCTGACCTACCTATCTTGTGGAAAGATGAGAAGCTGCTCTGAATTGTACAATTCCTGAAGAACATTAGAAAGAAACTGACCCCACCATCTTTCACCACCACAGAGTTGAACAAGTAGAAGACCAGTATGCAACCGTATCTTTGGGGTTCCACTGATGCACAAGTGTTTAAAAAGCTCTTCACAGGCCTGGGCATGAAACGTGCTCTGCAAAACTGCAGGAACAGAGTGTCCTATTACAGAACAGAAAACAGTAAAATTTCCTATTTAAGCGTATGCTGTAATACCAGTATCAGCATACCTAAATACGCTTTTTTCTTAACAGCAATCAGTAACCAACTGTAATTCTATTTATTTTGCTATTCATTTATTTATTCTTTGTATGTAGAATTTTAATTGTTAAATGCTGCAAGAGGAGAAAAGCTAGCATTTGAATCAACTATATTTCTTATGTGTGGGGTTGGGTGATTCAGATAGTTGAGTGTGTATATCTGTGTGTGCATGTGTAATGACCAAAAATAGCTCTTGATTAGAAAATGACAGTATATTGTTGAAATTTATTAAGTTTTCACCATAACCATATTTAATATTTTGCCAGACAAATGAGGTACCGCATCCACAGTGAAGATTCGAGTTGAAAATCCATTTAAAACCAAAAAAAGGAGAAATATGGGAGAAAAAAGGAGTTAACCATTTCATAAACATTTCATTTCATAAGTGCTCACACAGAAAGAATATCAAAATGAACAATACTAGCAAATACTAACACAACAACAAAAAAAGAAAATCATATCAAACATATTTCCAGCATTTAAAGAACTGAAGCCAAATACAAACCATTGGAAGAGTGAAGAAGACTGAGCAAAGTGTCCAGTAAGTATCTGATGATGGTCCGCAACTGCTCTGTGGAAGAAGTCTGAATTAAATCTTTTGGATCTGACGTTTCACTTAGTATCTTCCGACTTGCACCAAGAGCTACTTTGAGCCTCTGCACTGCATTATGGGCCAAATTCAGTTGAAGCTGTAGCTGAATACAGTCTTGATAGGCAGAAAAAACTCTACTGTCTTCTTCAACTGCCTTGTCTGGTTTTCGCAAAAAGTATTGTGCATTGTTAGCACTGTTAAGAGGAGGAAGATCGATACTTTGCAAAAGAGTTTCCAGTCGATGACAAGCTAAGTTATACCTGTGAATAAAAAATGTACAAAACAATTCCTGCAATGTTCCATTTTACATATATGTACCAATGCACACTAAAAATTAAATCTCTAGAACATGTTAACAACCATTAAAAAGAACTAATCCTTTGTTAAGTACTAAATGAAGTCAATTATCTAATCATAATACTGTAATTTATCAATTATTATAACATTCTAGCTTCCTACTTCCTTTTTTCTTTTTTAAAGTTTATTTCTTTTTTAGTAATCTCTACACCCACTGTGGAACTCAAACACACAGCTCAAAGATCAAGAGTCACTTCTCTCACTGAGTCAGTTGGGTCCTCCAACCTTTTGTTCTTCTCTATACATCTATGCAAAAATATTTCTTGAAAAATATATAAGACATACAAAGTAAAGGGTTTCAGTAAGATTAAAATATACTGCAATTTTCTAATAACCTGCACTGTATATCCTCCTGTAGAGCAACCATCATTGCTAAATGCTGGTCAATTTCTGGTTGGTTTGCAGATTCACCCTCTCCCCTTAAAGGATCATGCATTAACTTCAGTTCGCTTTCCCAAGGCAAGATATACGTGTGACCATAGTAAAATCCTAGGGGGATTTTGGCTCTGGCATTTGTACTCCCATAACGTCCAATGACAGTGATCTGAAATTAAGAGAAAAATGAAACATGAATATACATACACATCCATTTGCAAAAATAAAATTCAGAGCAATGTATTTAAGAAGATAGTTATACTTTTTAATTATATGTCTGAGTATCTCTCATAACTTGTTGGAAAGATGGAAAGCATATCAATTCACTGTCTTGCAGATCTTTACCTTCATAAATCTACACACAGGAGGTGGTATCAAATCATGCAGAATTAGTGAATGTGTGCTTATATCAGTTGCCACTACCAGTCGCCTCCCATCCACCTCTTCTCCTAATGTCCAAATGTCAATTGACAAGGAGGCCAAATCTCCACAAGTGGGAATCAAGACATCTGTCAACAGTATTGGTCTGCCAAAATCCAAGGTCACAAATCTCCTTGCTCCTATCAGAGAGAGATAGTAAGAGTTGACAAAAACTATCATTGTTGCAATTAACCAAAAGATACATTCACAAAAACAGTTGGGAACATGCATCTTAAAAAATGAAATCAACTTATTAAACAACAAACAGATGGGAAGGAAAGTAAATAAGCAGTCCTCAAAAATTCTCTGAAACCTCAATCCATGCTAGTTCAGGCTTAAAGAAAAAAGTATACAAGAGTAAGTTGTTATTGCAACAGCAATCAACTGTACATACAAGCTTAATTTAAAATTTTAGAGTTGAAAAACGTTATTACCAAAAACAGTACATGGATTAATTCTAAAAAGTATCTATGTAATCTTTTTCAGTCATCTGGTCACTTCCTAAAACTTGTCCTAATAGATGCATTAATGATATCAAATTGTACTGCTTGATTTTACTGTTCTCAAGCCTTACTCATTTTCTTACAGAGTTAGATCTCACACTGCAGTTACGATGTAAAGTAAAAGTACAAGGCAGAAATCACACAAAGTCACTACTACCACTAAAAAAAAAATCCCTCAGGAAGGTCCTCCAATAAAGAGAGACACAGCTTATCCCAAATAGTGTTTCTGCCCAGGTACCGACACATCACTGTCTCTTCAGCTACTTAGTACCAAGTGCAGTTGATGGCTTACTCTCAATGACCACACTAAAGAGGCAGGAAGCCCTTCTGTGTAAGCACCCAAATCATACCCAGTGTGGTTGAGATGCTCACACTAATGAAAGGCAAAAATTATCTGAGAGGAACAGAAAAAGAGCAGACTTGCATCTCTCATCTCATACACACTTCAGAATAAGCCTGATTAGTAAAACAGTAGACAGAATCATTAACAACAGAATTCTTTTTCTTCTTCACCAGGTTGGGGTGAGGAGCACTTAATAAACTTAAGAGCTGCATTTTACAGTGAAGGGCCCTAGTGAAACTGCTAGAACCCATGCTATTTTCAATGGAGCTGGTTTCGCAGAAAAAGGTAGTTACCAGTACTTTCCTAAACAGAAAAACCATTAAAGAACAAAGAACGTAATTCTATAATCTACAGTCAATTCCACTGCTAAACAGCAAACTGCAGTGTAAACAACCGCTCACATTCCATAACACTGCACACCAACTAGTCACATTCTAAATGTTACAGACGCTAATGGTAACACCGGTGAAGGATTAGTTCAACAGGAAACACCATCAAGAATTTTTTTTTTTTTTAAGATTTTATTTATTTATTTGACAGAGAGAGATCACAAGCAGATGGAGAGGCAGGCAGAGAGAGAGAGAGAGAGGGAAGCAGGCTCTCCGCTAAGCAGAGAGCCTGACGCGGAACTCGATCCCAGGACCCCGAGATCATGACCCAAGCAGAAGGCAGCGGCCCAACCCATTGAGCCACCCAGGCGCCCCAAAAATTTTTGTTTTAAAAAACTCTCTCTTCCAAAGAAACAGCCTGATGCAATAAAGCAACTCTGGTTCAACTATTCATAGGATGAAAGGTGACACAGTATGCATTATATTCATATTATTCTCTGCTATAAAACACAGATTCTGTTGAATTCTGCTGCAGTCCACACCCAGAATTAACAGTTTGGTAGGATTATAAGGTTAAAATTGCCCATAGTTTACTAGGTAAACATGCTCTAATTGAAAGCCCCTATCGCAGTCACAGGTAACTAGCATAGACGTATGGCCACAAAATTATGTAAAATTTGAATTATCGAGACCAGGAAGTGTTATTAATGTTACTCAGTTATTAAAATGAGCAGTAATTCTATCTGCTATTTTCTGGAAACAGTTTCAACATCAGAGTGCTGGTGTTAGGAATACTGAAGCGTGATTTCCAGTGTCATGAAAACTGAGCAGCTACAACGGAAGTCGACCCTTCTGTCCATCCCAGTTCAACAGGCAAGACTCACATACAGCTCAGATACAGGGTCTGGGTAAAACTTAGCCACCCTACCCAGCAGCTCCCCTATGCTCAACAGAGTGAGCACACAGCTAAGCCTTATATGGTGCTTATTCTTGGTAAAATGTGCTTACCTAGGAATAGATGGGATTTACTCGCAAAAGAAAATCAAACTACAGAGTAAGACTCAGAGGGCTGATAGACTAGGCAAGAAAAATATTTTAAGAAAGGCAAATATTACCTGAATGCATTCGCTCTATAATAATGGACTGGTGGGGTGGAGGCTGAAGAAAATGTGAAGCATGAGAAATTGCAAGAGCTAGGCCAGAACCAAGTGGATTCTAGAAAAGAAAAAAGTGTAACTCTATATTGATATTATTCTTGCTCTATACAAACTAATAACTGTAATACCATATTAACAAGTCCCATTTCCTGATGTATAATTCTATAACACTTTATAAAACAATCTAAGTTGATGTATCAAGTTGGTATAAGAAAAGTTTGCCTTCTCAGGTTAGCATGTACATTAAAATATTTTTAAATGTCTAAGCGAACACCTATTAAAAATATAATAATTTACCATTCTGGACTTGTTGGAATTTTTGTTATGTGCAGCAAGACTGACTGTTGGGGGATCAATAACTGAGCCTGGGAAAAGCTGGGCAAGTTCGGCATTAATCACAACGGAAACTGCTTCATTGGGTGGGGTGAGTGGTGGAGTCATAAAAAGTGGTGTTGTTTTTGGAGTGGGTGGAATAACATCGGATGGGTGGATGAAGAAGCCGGGGGCCGCCGCCGGGTTGGAAGGCACAGAGTTGTGAACAGGACCTACTGCTGAGGCCGCCGACGCCGCGGCAGCTGCTGCAGCCGTCGTCTGATGTAACTTGGCTTCCAGCTTTGCTTTCTGCAAAAGAAGTAAAAGCACAAGATATAGACTAGTCTTGCCTGCACAAACTGTGGGGAGCAGTACACAGGAAAAGAGCATACAAAGATAAACATGGTCTGATTAACTAGATCTCAGTTAAATAAAAATGAAATTAAACTAAAAAATGGACTCAACATGAACTGAGTATTTCTTCACTGTTATCGACTTCATTAAACATCTGATACACAATTTCCTGTGCTTGGGGGGAACAAGGACTTCCACAAAGCAAAGGTGGAAAGGAAGAACAACAAATAAATGTAAATAAGGAAACAAAATTCTCCTCAAAGCAAAATATTAACAAGAGGAGGTAGATTCTCACGGTGCCTAACCTAATATAATGTCACCTACAATCATACAGATCACAATTAGACCACAACGAAATCTCCAAAGCATCTGCCACTATTACTAAATTTTAATCCACGTGAATTCAATTCATCTCTAAAATGTTTCAGGATCTCCAATCCATAAAAATCCTAACTGGTAACTGTAATGTTTGACCAAGAGTGTTGAGACTAAATGGATTTTACTTAAGAGACTGGTCCCCCAAAATATTAAGTATAGTCCTGCAGCTGTTTATCAAATAATTTTTTTTTTAATTTAGATATATCACAAAGACGTTACCTCCATTTTTGTAGAAAATGATTAGCTCAGATCGGTCAACCTACTTTCCTTTACGAAAATAATGGTCATTTTTTATAGTACTTTTTCAGCTTTTGAAGTTTAGAGACAGCATGAACAAAGAGCCAAAGAGTCTCCAACCTGTTGCTGAAGCTTCAAAAGCTGCTGCTGTTTCTCTTGCAGCACCTGCAGCTGTTGCTCGGCTGATGCCATTGCATGAGAGAGAGACTGCAAAGCTACCTGGGCTGCTGAACTCAGGGCTGTCGAAGCTTCCCCAACTGTCCCCGATGACAGTCCACCTACTGCAGGAGTAACCCCGAAGGAACTCACTGGCATAAGACAAGGGGGGAGAAAAGGGATGAGGAAAAGGTTCACATAGAAACATATTCCAAGTATACTATTTTGACATTAAAACTCCAGTTTCATTTTAAAAGAGAAGAATCTATAGAGTATCAATAGGGAAATCTTAATGGTAAAAGCATATTGATTGATCCTAACAGTATTCGAGGTTAGGGAATCTGGGAAACTACTTATAAATCAAAGAAAATTATTGAGCTTAAAAATATTTTCAGCATATAAAAAATTTCATTTAATGGGGAACTACTTATAAACCAAAGAAAAATTGTTGAACTTAAAAATATTTTCGGCATATAAAACATTTCATTTAATATGGCCAAAATAAAAGCACAAAACAAGAGTAATCAATTTGAGCATAACAAACTGAAATCTGCTTTACTAAGTTCTCCTATAGCAATACCCCTTACTCCATCCCCCAAAAAGGTCCAAAAAAACCTTCTCATCTCGATTTTTTTAATGATGTCCTTATAAAATCTGATGATACCTTATTTCCTCATTTTAAAGCATAGCCTAGACAGAGTCTGGCCCCCCAAGAATAGGTAAAGCAATGTTTCCTACCAAATGCTCCCCTGAACTCTAATATGGAGAGAAATAAGCCTGATTTGACTTACGTCAAATAATTCTTGTACATACTGCTTAGCCATGAACACTATCACCCTTAAAGAATACAAAATTCCTGTAAGTTGAATAATTTCTTTGACTTTCCTTTTCAATGTTACTCAAATACACATTATAAAAATCATTCTTGCTTTCCCCATTAAATATTTACCAATATTTGTGGAAAACATTTTAGAAAAACCTAAGATAAAAGCTTAATTTCACAACTTAATGAAACAGGTCACCATAAAATAAGAAGTAAAAGCCAAGTTTAATAACAGCATTAACATTTATATTCTAATAGGCTAGAAAGTTTACTGAAAAGTTATATTGAGGAGGGATAACGGCAATAGTAGTAGCAAATGTTTAGTGTGCATTACCATGTGACCCTGTTTTAATTAATTACATATTCAATAGATGAGCAACTCTAAGAAGCAGATACTAGAATTCTGTTTCTTAGTTACTTGTAGAGCTAACAGTGGTAGAACTAGAGGTGGAACTAAGGACAATGTGGAACCAAAGCCAATGGGAGGGCAGGCACAGTGCTAGGCATGGAACTTACATCAACTCATCTCATCTTTGTAAGGGCACACAGGTAGTTACTAATGTTATCCCATTTTACAGGTAATGGATCTAAAGCTGAGGGAAATCATTTGCTCATAAATACCTGAAAAAGTGGGCGGGAAACAACACCCAGGTATCTGACAGTCTATTTTAACATCTAACAATGCTGTCCTGCGCCAGGATTCAAAAAACTATTAAAAAAATTAAGCTGTAATCAACAAGACAGCAATAAATGAAACTGTGCATAGCCTTACAATTAAAAGTGTCCTCAACTTACACACACACACACTTATTATACAACACACACACTTATTATACAACACCCATACTATGACTCATTCAACTTTCAAGAATTCAACTACACAAGCATAGTCAAAAAAAGAGCAATCATAATTCACTTAAGCTATGTGCCCCAAAATGAAATGCATCCGCTTCATCAAATGGTCCACCAAAGAAACAGCTATTAATTCCAACAATAGAGGGCTAATTATCAGACTTACTGAAGCACTGATATTGTATTTGTACTTTTGGGGTCATTAAAGTACTTTTCAATATTAACCATGTGGAGTTTGGGCCTTCACTCACTTTAAAATCCAATGCTTGAATAATACTTATGGGAAAATGAATTAAGTCACCAAAAACACATAAGAGACATAAACAATCTGAAAGAAATAAGTTGCCCTACTACCACAAAATTTTAAAATCTTTTGCCAAGTCTGAGTTTTCAATATCTTTTTCTATTTTTATCCTAGGAGCATCAAAAACCAGATATAAAAAAATTGGAGATGAGAACAAAATAAAAATGACTTATGACCATCACTCCTATTCAGTATCATGTAGGAAGTCCTAGAAAGCACAAAAGAGCAAGAAAAAGAACTAAATGATATGATTAGGAAAAAGTAAAGTAAAACTCTTAACAGATGCCATGACTGTGTCTATAAAAAGTCCTTAAGAGGGTATATGCTTTGGTGAGTGCTGTGAAGTGTGTAAACCTGGTGATTCACAGACCTGTACCCCTGGGGATAAAAATATATGTTTATAAAAAATTTTAAAAAATTAAAAAAAAAATTAAAAAAAAAAAAAAACCTCTTTAAGGGATACAAAAAAAAAAAAAAGATGTAATGATTATCTGCAGTTTGAAAATAGCTTCCAAACTGGATGTAGACAGTAGTCTCACAGGATATAATTATAATGTATACATTTTAATATATAGATGCTAATTTGAATGTTATTGAGCTTAGTTTGTAAAAACTGTGATTAAAGTCATGTACAGATTCCATCATTACTTATGTTATTAAAATCTTATAAGTTCTAATAGCAGCAAAAGTCTATTTCAATTGAAATTTGCACCAAACAAATTTACTTTTGTAGTAGAAGTAATTTCTCCATCTTATGAAAAAGCATCATTTTCTCATTTCATTTCATTGACTTTGTTAGTTGTTACTATTACATATTAATTTTAAATGGAAAAGTGATTAGAGTTATAGTAGATATAATACATCATCAATAAACACACTGTACCAGAATAAAAAAAAAGAAGTCCTTAAGAATCTACAAGCTATTAGAATGAGTAAACTAATATAGCAGTATCACCACATGAGATTAATATACACAAATCAACTGTATTTCTATACACCAGCAACCAAAAAAAAAAAAAAAAATTAAATGAAATTAAGAAAAGTATCACTGATAGTAGCATTAAAAAAATCTAATAGGGATATTTCTTAAAAAGATGTGTATAACATCAACACTGAAAACTAAAAAACATCTCCCAGGGTAACTGAAGACCTAAGTATACTAAATATACCATGTTAATGAAGTAAAAGGTTGAATATTAAGATGCCAATTTTCCTGAACTGATTTATATTCAAATTTTTAAGAAAAAAATGCTTTTTGGTGTATACATTGTCAAGTTGATTCTAAAATTTAAACGAAAATACAGAGATCTAATGTATAGCATCCTGATGATAACTATAATGCTGTATTATATACCCAAAAGTTGGTAAGAGTAGTCTTAAATAATTCTTGCCACAGGAAAAGAACTCATAATTACATGACAGAACAGAGGTATTAGTTAATACTATGATGGTAATCATTTTATAATATATAAATGTACCAAACCAATACACTGTATACCTTAAACTTGCTCAGTATTATATGTGAATTATATCTCAATAAAGCTGGGGGTAAAGTGGACATAAAAAAGACACAGAAGCTTTAAGAAAAACTATAAGAATAAAAATGGTGGGTTTCACTTATAGGTATATACTCAGGAACTGAAAACACGAAAATGAACACAAATTTGCTGCATGGCAGTATTTTGCTTAACAGACAAAAAGAAGTAACAACCAAATGCCTGTTAACTTCTCAGCAGATAAACAAAAGAAGGCATATAGAAGTTGTTTTCAAAGTGGTATGTCCAGACAGTAGAATACTATCCAGTCATAGGAAGGAATGATGTACCAGTACATGCTAAATGGATGAAACATGAAAACACTGTAATATTTTTAATCTGGTCTGATACTTTGTCTTTCAGTTGGAGTATTTATTCACATTTAATGTAATTACTGATATAATTACTTGATCTTCCTTCTGTTCAGTGTTATGACTGTTAAATTCATTTGTATCAGTGCATGCAGTTATTTGGTTCTTTTCCATTGCTATTTAAGATTCTGTTGTCTGAATAAAGCAAAATTTGTGTGTCTACTGTTGATTAGCATACTACTGATTGATATTTGGGTTGTTCCACTGTGATGCTTTTCGTGCTACTAGATATACTATTTTCTTGGAGATGAATGTAGAAGTTGACGTGCTGTTCCATAGGTTTTCCATATATTCAACTTTAGGAAGTAACATTAAACAAATGTACTTTTTAATTTTCCAAATGTTTGAGGATTTTCTAGTTATCTTGCTATTGATTTTTATTTAAATTGCTATAGGGTCAGAAATTACTCTGTCAGTCTTGTATACTATGTTAGGAATCACAGAGGATCAGTTTTTATTTTTAAGTATTGCAGGAATACATGACAATAATTGTTTACTCCGCACTTGGTGAAGTGTACTCTATCTGTTTGGGCATATTTGCTAATTGTGTTCCTCAGACTCTGTCTTTATTAACTCCTTGATTTCTAAATGAATTAACAATCATAACGCTGAACAGAAGGCAGATCAAAAAACACATAAAAGCAGTTTTATATTATAAAGGCTATATTCAACCAGAGATCAGACATGCATAATTAAGGGTTTATACAATGAAACAAACAAAACCCAAGCAATGACTACTCTAAAAGTGAGGACAATGTTTATCTTTTAGAGAGCAAAAGAAAAATAAGTGGAAGGGGACATGAAGATAGCCTTTAGAGTGTTGGATATATTATTTCTTGATTTGGTGGTCACATGTACAGTTTGTTTTGTCATAAATTGCCAGTTATATAATTGTTATCTGCATTTTTTCATAAAAGCATCGTATTTCACAATTAACATGTTTCAAAAAAAGTAAGTAAGAAATTGAGAGACTACAGTCACCTTTTAGCACCCTATGACCACTAGTCAAGACTTTGCCCTAACATTTGATGAAAGTCCTTCTCCTGGTGGTAGTTTCAGTGCAGGCAAAATACAGATAGGATTGCAGGTATAGGAACAATATCTTTGGAAAAGAAAGAAGGTGGTTCCATTGCTTGCTTTATAGGAGAGGAAAGGGAGTGTGAAGGAATATTTCTCTTTTACAAAACTCTTACATTTGTTATAAAATTTCATACCTTCTAAATGCATTACTTACTCAAACACATGAATTTTAGACCCTTACTTTCAAAAGAGTTCCAAGAAATAGTGTGATTTATAACAAAAAAGTTCTCTGAAAGTTCAACTTCTTGTCATGCATTTTTATATGCTAGTATACATGTATTTCTCTACAAAATGACTATAACAGTCCAAGAGAGCAAACACAAAATTTCATCCTTTTGGCATCCTTATTTAACAGAAAGATTAGATTTTATTTGAAAACTCTCATGTAAATTACACAAGGCAAAGATTTCACTTAGTGGTTACTTCCATAATTAGAAGATATAAGGTGATTCTGAATAAGAAGGCACTTAAAAAACTGATAATTTCCCACTTGAAAAACTGATAATTTCCTTTTAAAACCCTGCTTAAGATTAAATTTTTTGTAGCTTCTCAAGCTAAATGTTTATACTTTCTGTTAAACTGTTGAAGATAACAAAAAGAAATCCACAAAACACAAAACCACCAATGGCAGAATTCATTCCAGACACTATTCAAACTCTGTGACTGTAAAATTAAGATAAAACCATATCTAATGTTTTTAACTATAAAAATTTCCATTATTTATGCCAAGACAGAATTATAAATACTGATCCTATGACATGAAGGAAAAAAAAAATCAGAGAAAAGAAGGTATATAAAAAAAAAAACAAGAGTTCCCAATGATTCATTTAAAACACCAATACTATGACATATTCAGCACACTGAAATTTACTTCATATATCTAAAGGTGCTTTAAAACATCTGGAAAAATAATATTCCCTCTACATTCTTCTTAACCTTCTCAAAGATATTATATATTGTGAGCTTTAAATGCAAGAAGTAACATTATGATGCCAAAACTACATACACATAAGACTGGCCAATAGTTGAAGAGAGTTGAGGCTACGTAAAAGAAATGTAGTCTGTTGTACTTTTCCTTTTCCTTTTGTTATGTTAGATATTTTCCAAATTAAAGGGCTTCTAAAAATGCACACACATAAAAATACAGTGTTTTAGAAGGTAGGAAAAAAAACTATGAACGAACATAGAAAAATATGATGGAGAACTACTTTTGCTTTTTTCCTCCTATTGTTAAGTTTCTATTTAACGTAACATCAAAGGCACTTACACATAATACAAACTGATATTTAAGTACTTATACATCACTTTGTTTTTACTTCAACATAAAATGTATAATAAAAAGCGTGAATAATAAAAGAAGGTATATACCAGTAAACGTACTTGCATCATCCCTTTCTATTCTGGTGCCATCACTAGTTGACACACAAGTAAAGTGCAGGGGTTCAACTTCTAGAAGTCCAGTGAGAGATGTGAAACTACCTTCGGCAGCTGTGCAACTACTGACCTTTCCATTTCCTGTTAAAGAGACAAGTTTTATGCTATGTAAGTCAATTTTAAAAAGGCAAAAGTTATATGGAAAAGTATAGCTGCTACTTCAATTTCAATTAAAGCAGCTATATAAACACACAACCCTATGCAGTACTGCAATGGACATGAGATTAAGAAAACTCACAAACAGAAGATTAGCATTATATACAAAGCAACTTACTGGCCATTAATATGAAACAGTAACAAGTGATTCAGATTTTCAATGAGGAAAAAATAATGAACCACTACTAATATTAGCTATTTTTTAAATAGAGTATTTTTTTAAGATTTTATTTATTTATTTGACAGAGAAAGAGAGACAACAATAGAGGGAACACACGCAGAGGGAGTGGGAGAGGGAAAACCAGGCTTCTGGCTGAGCAGGGAGCCCAGTGTGGGGCTTGATCATAGGACCCCGGGATCATGACCTGAACTGAAGGCAGAAGCTTAACAACTGAGCCACCCAGGTGCCCCACTAATATTAGCTATTACACAATCCGTTAAGAATGCATAAAATCAGAATGAATACATTCTTTCACACCACCTGTATAAATAGGATCCTAAGTAAAACACAAGAAATATTCTAAAATATTATCAAGATTCTTCTATAAATATACCTTTGTATTTTGCATATATTATCCATTTTAGAATGAGGCCTACTACTTTATAATCACAAAATACATCTGACCTTTGAATAATGCTGAGAGGTTCAGGTGCCAACCCTGTGCATAGTCAAAACTCCACATGTAACTTCTGATTAACTTAACTACTTCTATCCTACTGTCAACCAGAAGCCTTAAAGATAACATAGTTGACTAACATATAATTTTCCTATTATATGTGTTATGTACTGTATTCTTACAACAAAGTAAGCCAGAGAAAAGAAAATGTTAATAAGAACATCATAAGGAAGTGAAAATACATTAACAGTACTGTACTCTATTTATGGAAAACAATTCCATATGTAAGTGGAACTGCACAGTTCAAATTCATGTTATTGAATGATCAACTATAGTTTAAGTTAGCACATGTAGTTGGAAAAAAATTAAAATAAAATAATTCACATAATCACAACTATGTGAACAATAAAACCACAGCAAGACAATAAGACAGGAGGACACAAAAGAATTAAAAGTGTTATGTGTTATGGGGGAAAAGGGTTATTTTCAGTGCTGTCCAAATTTTCTGGAATTAGCACTGCTTTAAGCATAATTCTTTAACAGATAAAATTAAACAGAAACCAAAGATGGAATGGGGAGATACAAAAACAATCAACATCTGAAGGACTAAATTAAATGTTAGACTAAATTGTCATAACCCTGTTCTCCAACATTTCATTGGTGCGCAACATAGGACCTGACATGTTTAAAAAAAAAAGAAAAAAGTATTTACTAAGCATTTAATACTAGACATGGGAAATACATGAGAAAAGGATAGGCTCCAGTTCTCATTAAACACCTACTCTGTGTTATAGGTTACTGGCACTAAACAATTAATCATACAACTGAACTTTAAAAAACGGTGTTTACCCTACAATCTATTATTTGCACTACTAAGTCTTTACCCAAAGAATACAAAATTACTAATACAAAGGGATACACACATCCCAATGTCTACAGCAGATTATCTACAACAGCCAAATTATGGAAAGATCTCAAATGTCCACCGACTGATATGGATAAAGAAGATATGGTGTGTACAATGGAATATTACTCAGCCTTAAAAAAGAATAGGATCCTGCCATCTGCAATGACAAGGATGGAGCAAGAGAGTATTATGTTAAGTGAAGTCAGTCAGAGAAAGACACATACCATGATTTCACTCATGCGGAATTTAAGAAACAAAGCAAATGATCATAGGGGAAAAGAGAAAGGCAAACCTAGAAATAAGACTCTAAGAGAACAACATTACCATATGGGAAATGGCAGGGGGGATGGGTTAAATAGGTGCTGGGTATCAAGGAGGGCACTTTTGTGATGTGCACCAGATATTGTATTAAAGTGTCGAGTCACTAAATTGTACATCTGAAACTGTTATTACGGTATATGTTAACTAACTGGAATTTAAATAAAAACTTAAAAAAAAAAGTGCTACGTTTTACTTAAAAGAAGATTCAGAAGACTAATAAATCCAAGGGAAATCAGTCTAAGTAGAGGAGTAAAAAAATACTTTCATGATGAGGTGATGAGATTTATGGGAAGAATGACATTTTTATGTATTTATTCCAGGCAAGGAAAACCTGACAAAGGAAACAACATGAGTGAAATCTCTCCAGTACAAAGAAATACGGCACATTAAAGGAACTAAAGAAACGAGGTGGCTGGAGGAATATTGGTCAATCCAAACACTGCTCTATGTATCTTTAAAATGATTAAGAACTCTTAAAGAACTTTCATCTATGTTGGTTGTATAGACAGATAGGTAGATATAGATATACATAAATATAGATATTCAACATAGCAGAAATCTTACGATGAGAATATTTTAAACATTAACTTATGTAATAATAATAATACATTCATTAGCTAAAAATAGTATACTCTGGTGAAAAATAACAGTCTTCAGACAAAAATAACTTTATGAGAGTGGCAATGTTTTACATTTTTTGCAAAATTCCTTAAAATCTGGCTTATCAAAGAGGATAGTTTTATTGTCTTACCTGTCTCCATACTCAGTGTGTTGCAGGATGTTGTTTTGGTAGAGCTTTACAGAAAAATCTGGCCTATCATAGATGTGTAGTTGGAAAAGGAGTATTTTAATAGTCTTACATATTCAAAATCCTTGGCAAGTGGTAATTTTTTTTTTTTTGAAGATTATTTGTAAAGTGGTATCTGATTTTTTTTTTCTTTTTTTAAGGAGGCTCCACACACAGTTTAAGCCACTAAAAGGCTTGAACTCACAACACTGAGATCAGGACCAGAGCTGAGACCAAGAGTTGGACGCTTAAGTGACTGAACCATCCAGGCATCCCTGGTCTCTGAAATCTTACTGATGAACTCCTCAATCTCTATAGTGTTAATATTAATTGGATTTCCTGTACTTTTAAGGAATCTCTTATCCACTTGGAAAATATTGGTTGACCGCTGTATACATATGTTAACACACTCCATTATATATATCAGAAAATGATATTCAGTAATACCAACATAGGCCATCAGAAAATTATATTCAGCAGTTTCAACACAGGCCATCAAAAAGTTATATACTGGGGCGCCTGGGTGGCTCAGTGGGTTAAGCCGCTGCCTTCGGCTCAGGTCATGATCTCAGGGTCCTGGGATCGAGTCCCGCATGGGGCTCTCTGCTCAGCAGGGAGCCTGCTTCCTCCTCTCTCTCTCTCTGCCTGCCTCTCCAACTACTTGTGATTTCTCTCTGTCAAAAAAAAAAAAAAAAAAAAGTTATATACTGAGTAGTTATCAAGCTCACTGGATGATACAAGGTTTCTAAAATTCTAATTTTTTTGCTAAGATTTTATTTATTTATTTGACAGAGATCACAAGTAGGCAGAGAGGCAGACAGAGAGACAGGAGGAAAGAGGCTCCCCGCCAAGCAGAAAGCCCGATGCCAAGCTCGATCACAGGACCATGAGACAATGACCTGAGCCGAAGGCAGAGGCTTAACGAACTGAGCCACCCAGGTGCCCCTAAAATTCTAATTTTTGCCTAAAAGCTCTTTTAATAGCAAGAAATACTATCAATTACATGGATACTAATAGGCTTTTTCTATTCATTTGTTAAAAAATACCTACAGCAAGCAATCAAGTATGAAAAAACTTTTTGCAGATCAGTCATTATTGCAATAAAAATGGTGTTCCATAAAATAAGTAGCTAGTTCAGCTTGTAACTCAAAATGCCCAAGTGTGTTTCCCTAAAACAACCATGGTACTTCAGTATGCCGTGAAAGTGCTTCATGCCTATTTCCCATTTCATTACAGAATATGTTCAAGATGAGTATCGACAGGTTCAAAACTTAATAATGGCACTCAGTGCAATATAAAGAATGTACTCAAGTGAGGCAAGAGCAATGCAGAAAGACCAGTTAGAACGCTATTACTGTAGTCCAGATTCAAAATGACTGGCTTTGCAGTAATTATGTGATCACGGGAGGTAAGAGAATACATTTGAAATACATGATGGTGTAAAAAAGGATAGGATCTGCCAACAGCTCAATGTGGAGGCTGAGAAAGAGGTATCAAGAATGACACTCAGATACCTGATTTGTGCCAGTGATGCCATTAACTGAGAAAAGGGACACCATGCAAGGATTAATGGTGAGAAGTAAAATGACATTTGGATGGAGACTTATGTCATGATTTTTAAGTTGCTTCTTTACTGAATGTGCTGCTCTTGTGTATTTTAACTCCTTGGCCTGACTTGAGCTTTATGGTCTTTTCCTTACACTTTCTCCACAATGAATTTCACTGTAACACAAGGTATGCAGAAGGCATCTATATATCTAGTTCTAACCTCTCCTCTGAGTTCCACTCATAAATTGAAGGTGACTTGGACAGAGAGATCAGCATAAAGGAGGCAGAGCCCAAGTTATCAAAGAGAGGAGGTAACGTATACCCACCATAAAATAAGACATTAAAAAGTAAGTAACAGGGCGCCTGGGTGGCTCAGTGGGTTAAGCCGCTGCCTTCGGCTCAGGTCATGATCTCAGGGTCCTGGGATCGAGTCCCGCATCGGGCTCTGTGCTAAGCAGGGAGCCTGCTTCCTCCTCTCTCTCTGTCTGCCTGCCTCTCTGCCTACTTGTGATCTCTCTCTGTCGAATGAATAAATAAATAAAATATTTTAAAAAAAAAGTAAGTAACAGATCAGTAAGTAGATACTCTGATCTCATCCATTAAAAATATTCAAGAACATGTGAAGCAAACAAGTCTAAACCGCTAAACATCCTGTTAACAAAGGTAATGTAAGGATGGAAAGGTTGTAATTAAGGCACTTTACATTTTATTTGTATTTCTGTATTTGATTTTTCTCTGTTGCTTTTTTCACAATTCCTAATTTACTTTATTCTTTTTAAATTTTATTTATTTATTTGACAGAGAGAAAGATCATAAGTAGGCAGAGAGGCAGGGGCGTGGGGTAGGGGAAGCAGGCTCCCTACTGAGCAGATAGCCCAACGTGGGGCTCGATCCCAGAACCCTGAGATCATGACCTGAACCAAAGGCAAAGGCTTAACCCACTGAGCAACTCAGGTGCCCCCATAATTTACTTTCAAGTAAAAGAAACTGAAGCGGTGCCTGCGTGGCTCAGTCGTTAAGTGTCCACTTTCAGCTCAGGTCATGATCCCAGGGTCCCGGGACTGAGCCCTGCATCAGGCTCCCTGCTCTGCTGGAAGCCTGTTGCTCCCTCTCCCTCTGCTTGTGTTCTCTCTCTGGTTGTCTCTCTCTCTCTGTCAAATAAATAAGAAAGAGAGAAAGAGAGAGAGAGAAAAGAAAAGAAAAGAAAAGGAAGGAAGGAAGGAAGGAAAGTAGGTGCGTGGGAGGGAGGGAAACAGAAAGGAAAAGAAGGGAGGGAGGGAGCGAGGGACAAACAAACCGAAATTAACTCCCCCAACTTACTTATATTTAATGCGATAATTATTTTATTATGTTTACCCAAAATCCTAACATTGTGGCTTACGGCAACACTTATAGTAAGTTCAGTAAGATGGAAGATAATAACGGTCATTGTTTTCATTAACAAAGCTAGATAAACACCAAATCATAGCACCTGAAAAGGTTATACATTCAATCTTAAAAGCATATTCTTTGAGAAATGTAGACAAGAATACATGTAACACTGTACAGAGTTTAACCGAGTATGCTAGCAGATACAGAAAATTTTTTCTTTCTCCATCTTTACTTATTATAATAAATACATACTCATTTTATTTTCTGAAATATGAAATAAAACATTCTTTGATTTTGTGGACATCAAAGGCACACCAAATAAAACGGAAAAGGCTACAATAAATAATCAAATGTTAATGTTTCTTAGGAACATTAAAGCTATACTGACATGCAATGAAACAGACAAAAAAAAAAACAAACAAGCAAAAAACCAAGTTTGCAATCCTTCCAAAAATAACTTCATTTTTTTTTTTGAGGGAGAAATTATGAAATGAAGGCAAACAGTTTCATGACTCACAGATGTTAAGGTTAAGTTCTGAAGAACTGTAGTTGTTAAAGACAGAACATAGTAACTACAATCTCTTAAGTTAATGGTAGCTTAAACCACATATATAAAATTCAGAAATTCCTTTAAGAAAAGATGTTACTACCTGAAAGGACATCTGACAAATCAATTTCATCTGACTGGACACCAATGCTGCTGTTGTATATATTTTTACAAGAAGAACCGCTCATCTCCAAATCAAAAAGGACTGGATCAAATGGTGAGCTATATAATCCATATCTGAAAAATAAAATAATGTCCTAACAATTTTCCTGTCAGCCGTCTAATTAACAAATTACCTATTTACTTAGTCTTGAAAGAAGTTTAACACAGGGCAAAAGGAAACACTAACCAGATTTACATCACTAAATTCAGTGAATTTCAGTTGTGTTCCGCAGAAACCTATACTCTAAAAGATGTGGCCCAGAGACTCAACAAATGTGACTCTAATAAACTGGTAGGTAATGAACCAAGACTGCATCTTCAACTGCAGATTGAAGCAAGGGAAAGATAACGAAACACCCTTCCCTCAACTCCACCATTAATTACACAGACTCAGTAGAAAATACAGTACTAGGACTAGTAGTAGTAGAAAATACAGCTTTGAGTAAAATTTTTATCAAGATCAAGATTTCTCATCTTGGTGATCTTTTAGATCATGGTGATGTAAAAATCACCATGTTAAATAGAAGAACACTTCCAACACTGAAGATTAGGCAAGAACTCAAATCTAACCTTCAGCTATTTGTTACATTATGTTAAAGTTTTAGAAAAATCAACCAGCAGATGAAGAATACTGGTTAAGACCAGTAAGTGATTTACATAACTCCAACCACAAAATTCAAACAACAGAGAAACAAATTATCTTTCTTTTTGCCTTTTAATTTTTTCTCACCATAGCACATACCCTCTCCAATGTCCCCCACCAGCCACCCCATCCCTCCACCCCACTCCCTTCCAGCAACCCTCAGTTTGTTTCCTGAGATTAAGAGTCTCTTATGGTTTGTATCCCTCTCTGGTTTCATCTGAGAAACAAATTATCTTAACTGCTTCTTCTTAGCAAGAAATACCACTTTTAAGTACTTTAACATAATTAGCCCTCTGAATAACCATTTTCAGGATCTTCAAAACTGTTAAAAGGAATTATTTCAGAGAAAATAGAGGGAAAGAAAACTTTAGGCTAATATTTAGAAAAAGGAAATGCATAATTTATTTTTGCAAGCAAATACATAGAGAGTTCAGTGCAAAGCTGGTATCATAACCTGAAAGGCCCACTATTAGTCATTACGTATATGAAAATACCTTGTCTGAAGTAAAGCTTCCAATGGTGTTAGTCTGTCCTGTAACTGTTTGGACACAGCAGTCAGCAGAGATGCACAAGATGTACTGCACCCAGCCAAATCTTCATCTTTAACATAATTTAGTAAGACAAAATACCAATAGACAGAACCTGAAAACAACAAAAACAAATCAATGTTTCTTTTTCTCATTGTTCTCTAAAAGAACTTCAGATTACATATTTATCAGTAAGTCCCCTTACAAAACAACTTATAAAGAATGCACCAATTCCTTAGAGGACACTAAGAGGACAGTGATAGAGAATTTGAAATATATATTTTTAAGGAGTATATAAGTCAATCTAGTCATTTAGGTTTTCAGTAACTTGATATGACTCAGAGGGACATTTTAGAATAGGTGGAAAAGTATAGATGTGTCAGGTCTTCCAAGCCATCCTTCCTGAAATACTGTTTGGTTCATACTGAAATTTTCAAAAACAATGGATGGCTATGACGTACAAATAACACACTGGCAAGTGAGCATAGCTACGCTCTACTGCCAGTCAGATACAAACCAACACGGTTAAAAGACGACCATCATGATGTATTTTAAGACTTTAATAAAATAGGAGACCTCAAAGTACTAAGTACCCCCCAGAATTTAAGCATCCTACCTCTAAAAATATTCTCAAAAAAACTATTTTAAATTCCAAGACTATTAGAGTAAGCAATTGGGTCCAAAATATTCTACTCTATATAACACAGAGTTAATAGCTCCACTCAATTTATGTCCAAGGTAAATATAAACAGATTCTTTATCCAAATTAAGATATTAAAATAACCATTTATCAACTAACTTTGAGTAGGCTCTTTTTCTACAATACCATAAAGATCAAATCCTTGTGAAATATATAATCCTTGTTGAATAAAATTCGTTATTTGTTAAACAAAAGACTGTAAGAAATGTCTACAGAAAGATAACAACAGTTAAGAAGGACAAATTAGTAGCTCTTTATAGTAACAACAAAACAGTATTAAGAATATTTTTAATTATTTTTAAAATAGTCATTACTTCATATATGTGCTATTTTAGGGGACTACTTTGTAAAGTGTTACTTGATAACTACATTCCTTCCTTTTATTTAATACCACATTCACTCTTGAATGCTATTTCTATAGTCTTCAGGTGCTGAAAAAACCTACTGGCCCCTTCTAGAGAGTTCTAGTTTGCCAAAGTGCCTACCAATCACACATAATACGTGCATGGAGCATTCTACTTATGTCATCTCTCTGGCACTTGCTGGAATTTTAACAAATGTATGGTATCTGATCTATAGTCAGTCAGTGAACAAACAGCTCAATAATTTTAATGAAATATAGAAAATATATGAGTAAGAAGACTTGCTATTTACTTAACTCTCCCACCTTTTCCAAGCAGTACTACTGAACAGAATATCTGCCCATCTGATAAATCACAATTTATTAACTCCTTAGAAAAAAGGAGAATAACCAAGGAAAAAAATACTTACTAAATAATGCTGAATATATTGTGAGATATTTCCTATGACTACTGCTATTTGTGATTAAACTAATTTCACATACCACCAGTTGCTGCTGCGGGTAAAAATGACATATTATCAAGTAAGGCCTTCAACAGAACAGATCCAAATCCTGGTTGACATGGGTCACATTTGCCATTACTGAAAAAATTTAAAAAAATATATGTGAATATATCACTCAATATATAAAGTCAATCCTAAACATGGTGTAGTAGTAGCTAAGAAAACCCTTTAAAATGTATTCAAAGAGAGTACAAGAAAAATTTGCCCTAAAGCTCTATATACACACAGAAAGATAACAGAGACTGATTATACTAAGGATCTTTGTAACGGTTTTCTTAACCAAAAAAGGGCTAGTAAGTACATATACTCAACACTAATTATCAGTTTTTTTAAACATTTACTAGATGGTTTAAGTCTCAGGATCTAGAAAAAGGTCTGCACGATATTACAAATAAGCCTGGTAAGACTGTCATGTAAGAGGGAAGAAGGCCTTAGGACAAGAATCCAAAGACAAATAGGGAAGATAAAAATAAAACCGAAGGAAGGGCTCCCTTTATCAAACTCCCCAAACTACTACTAATAGGCAAAGTAGCCTATTTAGACTACTTTCATTAAGGGGTGCCTGGATGGCTGTCAGTTAAGCATTCAACTCATGATTTCAGCTCAGTTAATGATATCAGGGTGGTGAGATCAAGCCCTTCATCAGGCTCTGCACTTAGCAGGGAGTCTGCTTTAAATTCTCTCTCTCCCTCTCCCTTTGTCCCTTCCCCCACTCATGGATGCTTCTCTCTAAATAAATATATTAATAAATAAAATCTTTTTAACAATCTTAAAAAAAAAAAACTTATACAATATGACATTTTCTCCTAAAAACCTTAAATTCTTTCTTAGAATCTCAATACCCTTATCAACTTTTAAAAATCCTCTTGTTACAGATTCATTCAACAAGTAGCAAATTACACTACAGACACAGTCATCACCTGCTGAACTGCAAGTGCACCTTCAAACTGGACTTTCAACAACAACAAAAAAAAACACCAACCTAATGCACAAGGCTAGAAATCGGGCACACTTATGGGCTATGCTTCGTCCTGCCTCAAAGAAGCAGACACGCACAATGTCAGAAAGACATTTTCGTGTTTTTGAAAGCAGGCTCTCGTTTCCCTCTTTGGAACTGCAAAACAATAGCAGACATTCAGACTCATCTTGAACTTCTATTTATAACATCCAGAGGACAATCATCTGTAGTAAGTAAAATCTTAATTATTAACCTTCCAGGTCCATTCGAATGTACTCCAGCTAACCAACAAAGGGTATCCAACACAAGGCTCTGGGCATGCTCTGTGATTTGGCCATCATCTGCTTTTCTACAAAGAGTGTTAAGAAGCTTCTCATGAAATTCTGAAAACTGTAACATAGCACATCGTTGCACTCTAAAAAAAGAAAATATAAATACATTAACAACCAAACTAGAACAGTTAGACTAAAGCTATTACAACCTGGTTGGTCATATGTTTTATTGTGAATCATGACTATCATAATTAAAAATATTATTTTTGAAAATTAAATATTACAATGGCATGTTAATCTCATAATCTTATGGTATTAAAAGATTTAAAAGAGCACATAAGCAATACTTGGTTTAGACAAAGTTTTAAAAGAAATTAAGTTCGCGGTGCCTAGGTGGCTCAGAGCTAGTTAACCGTCTGCCTTTGGCTCCGGCCATGATCCCAGGATCCTGGGATCAAGTCCTACAAGGGTCTCCCTGCTCAGCAGGGAGTCTACTTCTCCTTCTGCCTCTACCCCACCACCCCGCAATGTGCACTTTCCCTCTGATAAATAAAATCTTAAAAAAAAAAGAAAGAAAGAAATTAAGTTTAATAACATATTCTGACAAAGAGTGAATAAAACTTCAAATTATATTCCTTTCCTTGTTCTACAAATACCATTATTTAAATAAATACAATTTGTATGAATACAATATTCCTGGTACACTCCAAAGCACTGTACATATACCAGGGATAAACCAATCAAGTAGAAAGGTAATTCATACCTTCACTGAGATTACAAGTACTTTAAATAAAATGAAAAGCAAACAAAAATTTTCAAGACTTAAAAAATTTCATGCATGTGTATTTACTAGAATTCTTCCTTCATACATTTATGACTATAAGAATAGTAGGAGAAAGAAATGAGGTTACCTTTCTTTAGAAATTGAAGTTTTCTTAAATCTTCGAATGGTGACTGAGACCTCTTGCAGTAAGTCACAGCCCCGGAGGTTCTCAGATTTGCGGGCACCACCTGCATTTTCATTCTTAACATTAGATGATTTTTCCTAAACATATAAAATCAAATAACTCAATGAACAAACAAATGAAACTAAAAAAGTATTTACTATTTAAAGTTCTTTAAAAAGAAAATAAATAAATTATGACTATCAAACATACCCTCATATTCAGTAAATGACTAACTTCCCCCAGACTATAACGGGGGAAAAAACGAAGTCACTGTTTTAAAGGCAATAACCCAATAATTAAAGATTAGAAAGCCAAAGTCCTGAGACCAAGTCCCAGCCACAACACTTATAAGCAATATGAAATATGACCGTTCCCCAATCTCTAAGGTTCACTCACTTTCAGTATGAAAAATGGAGACAATAGTAGCACCTGCTCTGCCTACCTCAGAGTTATTTTGAGGATTAAATCAGATAAAGTACACAGAAGTCCTTGAAAAATTGGAAGACCTATACAAATATAAGATGATTGGTGTTACTGATATTGCTATTGTTGCTTATAATGATGATAGAGAAACAAAAATCTCCAGAGTTCAGGAAAATCCAAGATCAGACAATTATGCAGAGACTGCATGGTACACAGCTACTTGTAGAAAATCAACCCTGGAATTAGAATTTATCTCTTTCTCTGCCTATTTGTGATCTCTCTCTCTGTCAAATAAATAGAATTTATCTCTAACATTATTCCCCAGCTTCCCTTCCTGCATTCTTCCAAATTAAAAAAAAAAAAAAGGTGGTGAGTTACCAGTAAAAGACACAGACACAGACTCTAAAACCTAAATAAATATTATGGCCTAAAATAATTATAAAGTGAAGTATCTGCTAACAATTACTCTCTCCTAAGCATAACTTTATAAACATTTGCTTGCAGTTAATGGGAAATACATTCTTAATTACACTTTTAAAATCACTGGAAAGAAAAATTATGAACAAAACCAAGTGTCTACTGAAAAATCAATGAAGGGTCATACTACTTCCAATTGCGTGTCAAATCTTATCCATAATGTTTGTAACAGCATTGTTGTGGTTCAAAATGACAAAGCTTCATACCTTGCCTGCTGCGACTTTTGCCAGGAGTGAAGCAAGTGAATAACCCTTGTTACTCTGGTGTTTTAGGGATGGAAGTCTTACTACAGGGCGTATGCCACCATTACAGATCTCGTCTGTTCCTCTTTCATTCACTGCCTTGACGTGGATTAAAAAGGAACGATATTTTCCTCCTGCCATACCTGAGGAGCAGCACAGAATGGGAAAAATAACTTAATCACCAAAAGACCAAACAGTTTTTCATCTTCGTAGAGCAAGTTAATTCCACAAGAAATTTTACGCTTGATTGGGATTTTCAAATTATACCGTTTGAGTATAATCACTGAATAACCTTCATATGTTGGCAGCAAAAGAACAAAAAGCAAAGGAGTTGTACAAACACCGTAAGACAGAAAATTCTGACTAATAGTTACACACATTTGGCATATTTTCCCCCAATGAAATTATTCATTTTAATAACAGATATTTTGTGAACTACAGAAAAACAGACACAAAAAAACTATCTTTAAGGCACTATCTGTAGCTAATAATGGTACCATCATGTGAATCCATCTAGTTTTTTTATGCATGCACACATATATTCGCACACACGCGTACGTAAGCACTGTGATATTAACAGATGACAAAGCACAGGCTATGGAGTCACTACCTGGATTTGAATAAGGGATCTGCCATTTATCAGCATGTGATAAATCAATCTCCTGTGGTTTGGTTCTTTCAAATGTAAAATGGGAGTAATAACAGAAACTACCTCAAAGACAACTAACACACAAGTGTGCCCGACTCAAAGACAGCACTCAATAAATATTGGTTATTACCACCAGAACATTTTGTTTTCTTTTAACTAAAATAAGATCATACCACACAATCCATAAGTAAAATATACTATAAAAATACCCTCAAATTAACACACTTACCAGTAAACCATCAGCCTATTGGTACCTTGCAGGTTTTAAATCTTTCTCTAATTCTAAACACTACCTTTGTTGTTGCCCAGTGACTGGCCAGCCTACTGTGCTAGCATTGCACTGTTATACTCTCCTTATTGCTGTATTATTTTTCTATGCTCTACTACCTGACAAGACCCTCTCTCTCTGCTTTCTTTTTCCAAACTTGTTTGATCCACATCATCCTTTTTGTCTAAAAATTTAGCCATCATTTTCTCCGGTTCCAAAGATTTTTAAAGAATTTGGTAAGAAAAAAAAAATCATTCTTGGTAAATGCTAGAAAAATTAATACGTTTAAACTGAGTCTTTGGAAATGCATGCCCTTTATTTGCACCCTCCATTTTGTCAAAACCAACATCATTATTTTCATATACAAATTTAAGTTTCACATTCTCATTCAACAAAAGTAACTTATACTTTCAGCAATATGAGAAATTTTATTTATCTTGCTGACTTCTATACCCCAGTACGCAGCATAACATACTAAAGGATCTCATAAACTTAATAAATGAATGAGGTGTAGTCAAGAGAACACAATAAAACTTGTACATGTGTCTGCAACTAAAGGTAAATACGTAAATGTGGACATAATATGAAGGGAATATATACAAATTAAAATAATTGTTATAAGGGTGGTCAGGTATTTTCCTGGTTTGAGGAAGAACTAACTGCACATCCGACCCACCTCCAAAATAACTTCCATAATGGAACTAGGTGTTTCATTTGTTGGCTTTTTAAATTTACCCTGGGATACAAAAGCTGATATATAAAAGTCCTACTACTGTGACAGCAATCCTCTACATAATAACCTATTATTTTTATACACTAATTATAATGTGTTTATGTTAGACACTCTAATAATTACATCTGATATTATGAAAACTCTTCTATAAAAACCCTCTTAAGAGAAAATATTCTAACAATATACAACTAAAGACACAGGACTCTAAGTTGATGGGAAAGCCAACCAACCATGCCAGAACATGTCAGCTGGTTCAAAAAAGCTCTGTGATTTCACATTAAGTTATTATATATTCACTGTTTTTATTGCCTTCTCAAAAAAGCCCTGAGACCTCCAAAACACAGCAAGTAGTATGAGAAGTTTCACATAAAAATACGGTCACTTCTGAGAGGAAATGAACTCAGCTACCAGGACACTGATGGAACTGTTCATGCAAGTCCCAAACAAAATAAAATCTTACTTTTCTGAGATCAGTTTGAAACCAAAAAATCTATTTTTCTAATTGTGGTATTATTTACTCTGCTTTTGTAAAATACGTTACTTTACCTTTAACAAGTTTGGGGCTTGTTAATGTCAACATCCCAGCATGCCCTGATAGATCAAGGCCACTAGCAAGCCATACTGGTCCACACAGAATGTCTTCTTTATGATCTTCTAAAAATGGACATAATCTAAGACCTAAAAAGAAAAAAATACATATTTTCTTTTAAATTAGTTTATAATTTAAAAATATGAAATAAGCAAATATCCATCCCATACAACCACACAAAATACCATACTTAGAATGTGTTCAAATAAGAATTCACTATCATACTAAGAACTATAATCAAAGATCTGATATATTTTCAAATATCTGATATATGTTGCTTTCCATTCCCATATTATTTACATTCACCTTGATCATCAAAAAATATAAAACCATGACATGATTTTAAATCCCAAGATATTAAAAAAAAAGAATGCGAGTATTAGCGCAGCTGTGTTCAGAAAGATGAGCTGAAAGTTAAAGCATATTGCCAAAGCAGAATTATAGGTTATTTTTTAATTGTGTTTTTAAAACCAAGTTTTTGCAAGCCATAAGGAAATCTCTGCCCAACATGATGCATTTGGATCACTACTCCTTTTACTGTCATGGACAACAGCTCTATAATTTAACTCACACTGTGATTCCTCTACATCCATGTGCTGCATTTCTTCATTCAAATCAACCAGGGACGGTTTCCCATTTTGTTCCACTTCAATGTTAAGAGCTGGAGACAAAGGAAAGGTGATCTGCCTATCTACTGCTGTTTCTAGAGGATAAAAATATTAGTAAACTTAATTTTGCTTAATATCAGTAATTTATGTGCCTGAAATTCTAAAATTTTCTGTTAAATTGGGAACTACTGTGATTTTTATCACAGATGCTACAAAATGGTTGTCAGAAGAAGAAAAAAAATTAGATTCCTTTAATCATTTCATACACTCCTCTCTCTTTAAATGGTACTACATATTCACCTGAGAAATAATTTGCTGGCAACTAAACTAGAAGTTCTTACCCTAGACTGCAGAGTATAAGCACCTGCAAAATTTTTAAAATACCAATGTCTAAGCCCTAGGCCCAATTAAATCAGAATCTGCCATGACTCAAAAGAATGGACCACACACACAAACACACACATATACACAAACACATATAACTGTATTGTGAAAACCAGAAATTTTTCAGGTTTCACTGTTTCTATTCCCTGATATAAAGCAGCCATTTTACTCTGAAGTTATCCCCAGCCTTTTAAATTAAGCTCTTAAGGAGAAAACACTGATGAGTATGTCTAGTTCGCAACATACTAAAGGTATACAATCTATTTAAATAACTCAGAATTATCAAATTCTGAACTTGTAAGAAAAGTAAATAAAGTTGGGTGTATTTCTGGGTGTGTTTCTGTACTACACGAAAGGCTGGGTTTTACCAATGATCTTAAAAGAATATGTGACTTCCATTAACAAAGTTCTTTTCCCAGTCAAGTCTCTGCTTAGGAGAACTTCTTAGGAAGAAAATGTGTATGTCCAGGAATGATGACAGTGAAACTAATTCAAAAGAGAACCAACTGAATTTCCTAAATAGCAAAATTAAATTACTCCAGTTTATGCAATTCTATATAATACTGAGCTACTAAAACCTCTAAAATACTCTAGAATTAACTCTTCTAAGTAAAACTACCAAAAGTAGAGCAAAGAAGTATATGGGTGGAGGAGAGAGTGGAGAGGAGGGGGGAGGCAAGGGAGGGACATGAAACCTAGACAGTCAAGTTGGAAAATTAGTTTTTTCAAGATATCAACTGCAAAATCTTCAAATATAAATTTTGATTCATTCTTACCATTGACTTTCCCTAAGCCCGGAGCTTTATTTTTCAGCAGTGTCACTTGTATCTGTGGAATATTGGTGATGTTTGAGTTCAAAACAAATTTGAAGTCCACATGTCCAACCATACAAGCTTTAGGTAGAACCAATTCAAATACATGCTCATCCCAGCTGTTGCTGTCAAATAAGGGGGAAAATGCTAAATACAGCAAAAGTCTTTCTTTGGCCAAAACCACATTATCCTTAATAACACTTTTCATACTCTGATTTGTAGCCTCCTACAAAATTCAATGCTTCTCAATGGGATCAGCTTCCAAAAGAGAGGTTAAACTTAGGGAAATAACTGATCTTACCTTAGAAATCTATCTCGGGAACTGAACGTTCCAATAAATGCTGTGCCTGATATTAGGGACTATTAGCGTGATTATCTGCAGATTCCTGAGCCCTAGCCCAAATCTATGAGTGGGATCCTAGGAATCTGCATTTTAAAGTAAGAACTTCTATTTCTTAAACATGTCTATTCTGACTTTAAATTCTATATAAAGGTAGAAAAATAAAAATCTCCAAACCATACTCCACTAATTTCCAGACTCATTCAAATGTCTACCAGACAGGGTGCCTGGGTGGTCAGTCGCTGGGCATCTGCCTTCAGCTCGGGTGGTGATCCCAGGGTTCTGGGATCCAGCCCTGCATCAGACTCCCTGCTCAGTGGGAAGCTTGCTTTCCCTCTCCGACTCCCCCTGCTTGTTTTCCTGGTCTCGCCATCTCTATCAAATGAATACATAAAATCTCTTTAAAACATATCTACCAGGGCACCTGGGTGGCTCAGTGGGTTGGAGCCTCTGCCTGCAGCTCAGGTCATGATCCCAGGGTCCTGGGATCAGCCCAGCATTGGGCTCCCTGCTCAACAGGGAGCCTGCTTTCCTTCCTCTCTCTCTGCCTGCCTCTCTGCCTTCTTATGATCTCTCTGTCAAATAAATAAATAAAATCTTTAAAAAAAAAAAAAAAAAACATATCTACCAGAGGGGCACCCGGGTGGCTCAGTGGGTTAAAGCCTCTGCCTTTGGTTCGGGTCATGATCCCAGGGTCCTGGGACTAAGCCCCACGTCGGGTTCTCTGCTCAGTGGGGAGCCTGATTCCCTCTCTCTCTCTCTGCCTGCTTGTGATCTCCGCCAAATGAATAAATAAAATCTTAAAAAAAAAAAAGTCTACCAGACATCTCCAATTTATCATAAGCCAAACTTAATTGCCCACTCCCATCTCAGTAAACAGACACTCTTATTTTTTTCAGTCAGCTCAATCCAAAACCTTAGTCATCCTTGACTCTTCTCACGCCAGATGTTCAATACATCAGCATATACTATTCTTTCTTCTCCAAATTACATCCAAAATCTGACCACTCTTTTCACTACCTCCAACAACTGACAGCACAGTCCAAACTATCATCAATAAACTGTAATAGTATCCAAACTAGAACCCTCACTTCTATCACTGTCCTCCAACACACACAACCACTCATCATCTATTGTCATCACAGTAGTCCTACCGTAGCCTTCTAATATATAAAATTATTCCTGTATCCAAAACCCTTTAATATTTTCCTAATCTTATACCACATAAAAATCTCACTATGGCCTATAAAGACACTTGTCTTCTGGTGACCAGCTACCTCTTTTGACCTGGCCTCCTCCCTCTCTCCCCTAGCCTTACCCACTCCGGCATCACTGGTTTTCTTGCTCTCGCCAGAAATCATACAACATCCTCCTCAGAATCTTTGTACTTATTATTACCTCAGAATTAATGTCTTCATGGAGGTCTTCTTGGCCCTTTCAGAGAAAGTACCATACTGGGGCATCTGGGTGGCTCAGTCGGTTAAGCATCTGCTTTTGGCTCAGGTGTGATCCCCAGGTCTTAGGATAGAGCCCCGTGTCGGGCTCCTTGCTCAGCAGGGAGTCTGCTTCTCCCTCTGCCCCTACCCATGCTCATGCTTGCTCTCTCTTTCTCTCTCTCTCAAATAAATAAATAAAATCTTAGAAGTATCATACACATTTTCTCTCTGTCTCACCCTTGCACACAGGTACATACCCAGCAACTACTCTGACACCATATTGTTTTATCATATTTTATAACTTTTATGACTACATGGCATATTGGCTTACTGTCTATCCCCAAAATATTGTAAATTCCAGTGACAGCTATATTACTAGTGCCTACAGGTGCCTGCACAAAACCACTATTTAAATATCTGTAAAGGGGGGGGCGCCTGGGTGGCTCAGTGGGTTAAAGCCGCTGCCTTCGGCTCAGGTCATGATCTCGGGATCCTGGGATCGAGTCCCGCATCGGGCTCTCTGCTGGGCAGGGAGCCTGCTTCCCTCTCTCTCTCTCTCTCTGCCTGCCTCTCCATCTACTTGTGATCTCTCTCTGTGAAATAAATAAATAAAATCTTTAAAAAAATAAAAAAATAAAAAAAATAAAAAAATAAATATCTGTAAAGGGGTGCCTGGTTGGCTCAGTTAAGTGTCTGCCTTCAACTCAGATCACGATTCCAGGGTCCTGGAGTTGAACCCCACATTTGGCTCCCTGCTCAGTGTGGAGCCTGCTTCTCTCTCTGCTTATGCTTTCTATCAAATAAATAAAACCTTAAAAAACAACAACAACAACAACAACAACTAGGAACGCCTGGGTGGCTCAGCAGTTAAGCGTCTACTTTCGGCTCAGGTCATGATTTCAGGGTTCTGGGATCGAGTCCCACATTGGGCTCCTCCCTCAGGAGGTCACCTGCTCCTCCCTCTGTCTGCCGATCCCCCTTCCTGTACTCTTGCTCTCTATCAAATAAATAAAATCTTAAAAAACAACAACAACAAAATAGGGGGGTGTGATAATTAGGGGATGGACATTAAGGAGGGCATGTGATGTGATAAGCACTGCTATCATAGAAGACTGAGGAATCACTGAACTCGACCTCTGAAATTAATAACACTCTATATTAATTCAATTTAAATTTTTTAAATAAACGTCTGTTAAATGAACCTGTGGGCTGAATGCCCAAACTAACTGCAATGGCAGGTTATTCTATTTTATCCTATAACTAAGAATACAGAAATCTCCAAAATTGAGGTGACATAGGAACAGTTATTAATATGCAAAGTTAAGAGAAACAATACTGTATCTAAGAATTCTACATTGTTTCTAACAAATACATAACATGGACTTAAAATCAAATACCTTAGAAGAGTATCTTACCCGTCAGTCTGTAGTTTCCAAGTTCTAGTATGCTGAGCAGCATCTCCATGGTGTTGCTGATGCAAGTGTTGAGGATGCCTCCTTTGCTGCTGTTCTTGTTGAACTTCTACCCAGCATGGAGGAACAGTAGCTGAAAACCGTGGAGTTAAAGTCTCAAAGCGTGTTAGCTCCACTAGAGATGTCAAGATGTCAAGGGTAAATGGCTGGTCCACCAATAAATCAACTCCTTAACAACAGTGAATACAGAATTTGAAACAGTTTTAAAAATTAGTTTTAATTCACGTTTTCTGTCTAGTCAATTATAATACTTGCCAAATATCCTGAGTTATTAATATGAGCTCAGATATCCATATACAAATAAAGTAATTAGCACTAGCTACATAATGGGCATAATAAAAAGCCATCTTAAATATTTTAAATTATAGAGAGGGTACTCCTTACTGGAGAAACCCAAACTCAACTTGTTAGAAGAGCCCTGGCTGGGCTCTAACCAGCCCTAAGTTAATAAGAGAAATGAAGGTAGTGGTGAAATGCAATCCAAATCTGTATCAAATCAGTAAGTAACTTTTAGACTTCATCATTTACAAAACAAAATACTAAACATTATTAAGTATATAGCACCTGCCCTTTTTTACTTTATATAAAAAAATTTTTCAAAGTCAAAGCTATACTGGGACGCCTGGGTGGCGGTTTAGCCGCTGCCTTTGGCTCAGGTCATGATCCCAGCGTTTTGGCATCGAGTCCCGCATCGGGCTCCTTGCTTGGCAGAGAGCCTGCTTCTCTCTCCGCCTCTGCCTGCCACTCTGCCGGCCTGTGCACACGCTCTTGCTCTCTCTCTCTCTCTGACAAATAAATGAATAAATAAAATCTTTTAAAGTCAAAGCTATACTGATGGCAGATAAATACATATAGAACCAAAAGCTTCACCAGTACTTTTTCCTACTTTTGTGATAGTTAAGAATATTTTGTAGGCATACCAATATTAAAAGAATAACAATCTACTTCAGAGTGATTAGTTTTCTCTTAAAATGTGCTCACATCTATGAAATTTCTAACATTAGAAAAAGGCTGTTGTCCTTATTCAAATAACAAAAATTATAACAAAAATTAGTTTTTTAGGATTAAAATATGAAATCTGATAGGTTAAGAATATTTTCAAAGAAAATTTATACTAAGTTATATCAAATTAAAAGTATATTTCAAATCACATTCCTATTCTCAAAGCTTAGAGCTTTTTAAATCAGACTGAAACTGTTAAATATTGTTTGTAAACATGAACTGTATGTCAATATCCCTTCTTTATATTATTTACTTCCTTACAATCTAATTCATCTTTTCTCAATAGTATTTATGGACTATATCTGAAAATTCTTGGGGCTCCTGGGTGGCTCAGTCAGTTAGCTTCTGCCTTTGGCTCAGGTTGTGATCAAGGGGTCTTGGGATCAAGCCCAATGTCAGGCTCCCCATGTGGCAGGGAATAGGCTTCTCTCTCTCCCTGTGCTCCTCCCCTTGCTCATGTTCCCTCTGTCTCTCTCTCAAATAAATAAATTTTAAAAATCTTAACAAATAAATTTCTTTTCCATTATAACAGCAACCTATAAAATAAGAAACATCAGTATATTAGCTTTTTAAACCAAACTATATAGTTAATCAAGACAATCAAGTCTCGACTTATTGTAGCATGAGACATGAGTCAGTTTATCTCCACCAGGGGGACAATCTTGCCTTCCAAGAGCTACCTGGAAGGAGGTAATTGTCTGTGCTACTGTAGTCTACTAGACAGAAGCCAGAGATGCTGCTAATACAGCCCAGGACAGTCTGCCCACAACACAGAATTATCAAGCCCAAAACAGCAATAATGGTGCTGACGCTGAAAACTCCTGGCATGTAAGACAGCACAGATTATACTGACAGTCACTCAAGTTAGCATGTATTATACTAGTAATCATTAAAAAGGTTTGCCTCTGGTGCAAAGAAAAATGATCAAATACCCACATATGAAGTGTCCATAAAAATCAAATACCAGCTTTACATATTATTTCTATTTGGAACACATCTGAGTTCAAACACACTTTGCATTACAGATTTATTAACCCTTTTTTTTTAAAAAAAAAAAGATTTTATTTATTTATCTAACACAGAGACAGAGATCACAAGAAGGCAGAGAGGCAGCCAGAGAAAGAGGAAGGGAAGCAGGCACCCCACGAGGACCCTGGGACCATGACCTCAGCCGAAGGCAAAGGCTTTAACCCATTGAGCCACCCAGGTGCCTCTGGATTTATTAACCTTTTAATTGCTAGATTTAGGTAACAAAATGAATTAAGGACTAACTAAAACATAAGAGCACTGTGGAAGCACAAAAGGACTACAGTCATAAAGCGTAGGGAAAGAGAGCTGAGGGTAACATGTAAAGAGCATGAGATGGGATTGTACACTCAAGAAATCATGCCAAGTTTATTGTAACAAACACTGAAAAGAAAACTAGAGTTATTTCATAAAAGTCCAAGATTTAGGAGGAGCAATATGTTAATGATTACTTCTTCTGAAAAAGTAGTTATGGAGGGCACTACAGAAACACAGAGAAGAGGCAAAAACAACATACAAAAACAAACCTAACTAACGATGCACAATGGGGCAATGAGTATCTGAATATATTACCCCAGGGAGAGAATATTTTTCCAGCTTTTCAATTCCAGTAGTAGTATTAGTAGTAACAGCCACTGCATTGACCTTATATTTATTTAGTCAATTACCCTCTTTTTCTTTTTTTAAAATATTCTATTTATTTATTTGACAGAGAGACAGGGAGAGAAGGAACAAAGGCAGGGGATACTGAGAGAGGGAGAAGCAGGCCTCCCACAGAGGAGGGAACCCAATGCAGAGCTCGATCCCAGGACCCCGGAACCACGACCTGACCGGAAAGCAAATGGCCAACAACTGAGCCACCCAGGCGCCCCTCAGTTACCCTATTTCATGTTTTTTCTCTAACTAGACTAAAAACCCATTAATGGCTAAAATAATGTTTCACCTCTCAGGTAACATCACCAATACTGGCCAACCTACCACAGGTCAAAAAAACATTTTTTATTTTAACTGTTCACAACAATTTGCGACTACTGAAAAAAAATGATAAATAATAAATAAAAACAAGCCTAGCGACAGAATGGCAACAAAGAAATGATCTCCCTCAACAAAGTAACCAAGAGTTGATTGTAAAAACTGAAAGAATGTTTAAGACTATTTAAGAAAGACTCAGAAAGCTTTAAATATCACAAGAATTTCCATTTTTAAGATTTCATTTAAAAAACTTAGTATCATACCTGAAATGCCAGGACTTGAAGGATTTGATAAAGGTTTGGAACCTTCTGAAGATGGTTCTATTCCTTTAGAAAGAGATCCATCCACTAGTATATCAGCTTCATCAATATCATCACAAGTTCCTCCAATTTGGAGAAAATGAAGCTCACCACCTACGGTGTAGTAAAATTTTATCAACATAGGTACACGGCATATGGATAAACATAGAAACACATACTACTTGAGTTAAGAAACTTATTTATTTTAATATCACTCAACAGGCAGATAAACAGTGCTGCCAAAGTGACATTATCTTCCAGAATTAAGAAATTAAATTGACAATGTATTACAAACTGAAAATTAAATTTAAAAAATGGCAAATACAGAAACATATGTGAAAACAGTTATTGACCTAGTACTAACTATGTGTAAGACACTATTTTAAATGCTTAAATGAATTCATTTAGTCTTCACAAAAACCTCTGAGGTAAGGACTATCATTGTGGCCACTTTACAGATGAGGAAACTGATGCACTAGCTAAATATCTCAGCAGTAACAAAAATGAACACAGATTCTTAATTTTTTGACGCATTCACAATTAAACTGAAATTCTGTTTTTTTTTTAAATTTCTCACAGAAAAAAATGAAAGCAAAGTTAGCAAATATTTAAGATAAAAATCAATCGATAAAAGAATATTCTAAAAAAAAGTATTTGGAGATTCACAATATGAGAGAATAAGGAAGATGACAACTCCTCTTCCTGAAAAGCAACTATAAAGCCAGACAGGAATGGTCATTCAACCAGGGTGGGGCAAGCAATGAAAACCAGCTACTGCCAGAGGGGGCCCAACGGATTTGGACAGCCATCAGCTGAAAGGGCTCAGAGGCAACAAAAATGAAGTGCATCCTAAAGACATGACCCTGACCTTAATACAAAGTTAAAAGAAGTGAAAGAAACATAAGGGGTTTGGTAAGCTCTCCACATAATCCACAATGATCAGAAGTTGTGCATATGTATTACAAAACCAGATGGGGCCCAAGCCATCCACACATTCCCAGTCAACTAAGCCTCATGCATATGCAGAAGAGTTGTAAGAGGGCATGACAGAAAATAAAAATAAAGCAAATAAAAGCCAGGACACACCTGAATACAGCCTTTCTGGTGAAGTTACTTGGGCATAATCACTTATCAAAATCTTTGGCTGAATATTAAGCTAAGTGGACACAGAGGCAACAAATAAGAAACAAGTTTAAAAATTAAAACCTCCCGGAGGGGGGGGTGTGTGTGACTGGAGACATCAGTGACTGTACACTGCAAAATAAACAGATTTCACAGATATAGTCCTAAGGGGTTACCAAACAAACAAAGCAACAACAATCTCCAAAGAGGGGAAATCAGAATTCAGAATTCTGCAATATTATTTAAAATGTCCAGTATTAAATTAAAAAATTATAAGACATCTGAAGAAAGACTGACCCATGCTTAAGGAAAACAAAATCACTGAGCAGTATCTCCGAGTTCCCAGGATTTAGGTTTGGCAGACAAGAACTTCAAAGAAGTTACTGTATTTTTATAGAATAAAAGGAAATCAGGTATGGAGAATTAAAAGAACAAATGGTGGAAATGACTCAACAAGTAAAGAATCTCAACCAAAAACCAAATTATTTTAAAGAACAAAGGGAAATTCTGGAGTTGAAACATAAAATAGCTAAAAGGAAAGTTCATTATATAGGTTCAAAGTAGATTTGAGACGGCAGTAGAAGGAATCAGTAAAATAAAAATAGAGCATAAGAAATTAACCAATCTAAAGAAAAGATAAAGATCTTTTAAAATGAAAAGCATCTCAGAGACCTATGGAACAGATCAAGTATAACAACATACATGTAATGGGAATTCCAGAAAGAGAGAGCAGAAAAAGCAAAGGAAAAAAACTGATGAAATAATGGACAAGAACTTTCCCAATCTGAAGAAAAACATTACACCGCAAATCCAATCAATTCAATAAAACTCAAGTAGGATATATACAATAAGATTCACAGGTACATATGCTATTTGAAAGTTAGTAAGAAAATCTCAAATGCAACAAGTTAAAAATGAGTCATCAGATCTAATAACCATGATATATATTAAGAGCGGACTTACCAGAAACAACGAGGCCAAAGGAAACTGAATGAGATGTGAAGAAATAGTCAACTAATAATTCTATACACAGTATTATTCTTCAAAAATGAAAGTGAAATAGAGATGTTTCAGGATAAACAGCATCTTTTACTAGGAGATCTGCCTTGTAATAAGTACTAAAGAAAGGCCTTCAAGATGAAAGAAAGCACTACCAAATTCTCTCTCTCTCTCTCTCTCTCTCTCTCTCACACACACACACACACACAATATCAGAAATGAGTACTTGGGTGATGAGATGAGTAAAGTAGATGGACATAATATATATATATATATATTTATCTCATTTCTTTGTAAACTTTTTTAAAAGCAAAGATTGTATAAAACAACTCTTTTTGGTTGGGTTTATAACTTATCTAAATGCAACATCTAAGACAATGGTAGCACAAAGGACCAGGAGAAAAAAGATTAGAGCAAAGTATATTTTACTAGTAAATTAGTATCATTCTAAAGTAGTCTGTGACAGATTAAATCACTAAGAACAGAACTCCAAAAAAAATATTAAATATATATATATATATCTACCAACAAAGGCTCCAGTAATGTGACACCAAATGGCGGAGTAGGAAGTTCTAGGTAGGAAACTCTAGAGGTTAGCTACTGAACTAGAAAGTGACTGATAATCAACTATTTCAGAACTCTGGAACCTAACAAGAAACAGTAACCAGAGGATGCTTGATAAAGGGAAAGGCTACTGATATTTCATGAAAGTGGCCTGTAGGAAGCAGCTGCCATCCCCCATTCCTCAGCCCTGAGCCAGCTGTGGGGAAAGTGGCCCGTATTTCTGGAGCTGCTGGCTGGTGGCACAGTGGCCGGAAGGAACCTTATTTCCTTGTTTCACATCTAGGTATATATGTATGTGTATGTATATTCTATTTCCAAACTTGCATCAAATCTACCTTTAGTATATTGTTAATACCATTTGAAATTAACATTTATTATAGATTTTTATCAAAATGCTCAATGATTCTCCATGAGAAAAGGATTTTATCCTATTTGAATACACTCTTGCAACGCATGGAAATGTCATGTCCTTTTGGGTCAGAATCTGTAATCCTTTTTTAAAAATTTTACAACTGGAGCGTCTGGGTGGCTCAGTGGGTTAAAGCCTTCACCTTTGGCTTGGGTCATGATTCCCAGGGTCCTAGCCCCGTGTCCGGGGCTTTCCGCTCAGCAGCGAGCCTGCTTCCTCCTCTCTCTCTCTGGCTGCCTCTCTGCCTGCCTGCCTACTTGTGATCTCTGTCAAATAAATAAAAATAAGATCTTAAAAAAAATATTTTTTTACAACTACTTTTACGGACTGTCAAATATACATGATATAACATCAACTTTTCTTTCCTCTTTTTAGTTACTAATCTCATCTTTTCAAATCGATCTTGATTTGATCTTGATTAGTCAATCCTTGAAGAACTAGTGGATAATTTTCAAAGTGCTTAACTTTTGATCCATATGGATAAATTCCCTATCTAGGAAAAGTTCCCAGAACTTTTCTTCCGTTGTCCAAACTCCAAGAAGACATTAACCTATTTAAATACTACTTCTACTTCTACTTCTACTTCTCTATCTCACAAAGGCCATCTCTCATCAAACAATTAAAACCATTAACCCCTGACTATACTTCCGGAAAACACTGGTATCTTACACAGATGTATCCTGGGGCTAGGTCACTCAGGTTCCAAATCTACCACCACTCTGGATGGCCTATGGCATATTAAACTGCTTTCATTTTTTTAATTTTTCACATTAAAACATTCTTCAAAACTCAATGTATCACTCTTCTTTTTTTCTTTTTCTAAGTGGGTTCCATTACTTTTTTTTTTTAAGTGGGCTCCAAACCCAGCATGGGCTTGAACTCATGACCCTGAAATCAAGACCAGAGCTAAGACCAAGAGTCAGAGGCTTAACCAACTGAACCACCCAGGTACCCCCAAGTCTTACGCTTTTGTTACATTCTGGCAGTATAATTTATGCACCCTGACTACAGATGCCCAGGTATGAATGCTGACTCTGCCATTCATTAGCTCTGTGACTTAGGCAAGTTACTTAACCTCTCCTTCCCTCAGTTTCCTTATCTGTAAAATGAACACAGTAATAGTATACACCGCATAAAGTTAGCATGATGACTAAACGAACTATGAGAACTGAAGCTCTCACAACAGTGAATAGGCACATACATGATCGAAAACTTCAAAATCATCCTTCACACCACATAGTATTTTAATGGTTTTTCTAAACTTTATCAACTCTAAATCAAAGTTTAATTAACCTGAAGTTATTCTGCATTGCTCATTTTTAAATTTTAATTTAATTAATTTTAAATTAATTTTAAATTTGGGTTTTGGTGTTATTTGAAGATGTTTCTTCCCCTTATTTCACTAGATGTATTCCAAAGAAGGCCATCTGAACCACTACATTCACCACTACCCTTCCTGGCCAAATTTGCAATTTTAAAATGAGGAAAAACACGGGTTAATTCCTCCCAAGAACCACAAATGAGATGTATGACTCTCCTCACACCCAGTTCTTCTCACCAGTGGCTATAGTTACCTGGTCTTCAAATATCTCCCGGCCCTAAACTCCTACTGAACTATCAATAAGACTATTCATTTTGCCTGACATTGTCAGTAATCCTTTTCAAAAACGGCTTTATTTTTCCAACTTAAAATATATAATAAGAAAAGTAGAGGAAAAAAATGCACACCATGTATTACTCTGTATGGGGCCTCAGATGCTGCAAAGCTGACTCAACCATTAACCAAAGGTCAAGAGTAAATCAACAAAAAATTTTATTTGGTAAAACTAGTAATCATTCGCTAAATAATTTTCTTTCAGGAGGAAGTAATGATTAGTATATATATTCTGTGCCCAAAATGTTACATACATGACTTCATTTCATTCTAAGAAGCCTGGTAACAGGCCTTCTTATCCTCATCTATAAATAAACAAAGGTTTACTGAGTTTAAAGTAACTTGCCCAAGGCCACAACTTTGAGCAGATGCAGAGTCAGGACTCACAGAAACAACAGCAGGTTATTTTCTTGAGGTTAAAGCAGAGAAGATACTTTCTGAGAGACTTATTAACTTATTTACAATTAGAATCCTTACCTAGGGCAGTAGAAAAAAGTTTTAAAAAGTTAAAACAGTAGAAAGATTTACCGCTTCATTATAAAAAAAAATAAATAAATTTCTCTCCATCTATATGGATCTAAAATCCATACTAGATATGCATATAAATGAATGCCATATACACTGATTTTATAAGATTTGTAGGAGACCCAAACAAACCAACAGCTTACCTTTGGTGCATGCACACAGCCTGTCTGTGCCCGAGCAGTAAATGACAGAAACAAATGTGTCCTGTTCCTCAGTGCCCTCCTTTTTGGGAGGTTCCACTTTGGCCAAAATTTCAAAGTTTGAAAGATCTAATATTTTTACATATCCTCCCTGAGTGGTTATTACCAGGTGTCCAAGAGTAGAAATATCAGCCTTTTTTTCTCTTTCAATGCCATTCTTTGAGGTTAACTGCATTTCCTCAACAGGCTCCTCACAGTCATCTTCCCGATTATCCAATATATCTGGTGGAAGCAAAATGAGCGAGGTAATTGTGTCCTGGGGGTCTTTGATATGTTGGATTTTTATTGGCTCCTCTTCTAAAGTCACTATCCGAGTGGCATAATTCATTTTATAAAGTATTAAATATCCACCACTAACATTCCTCTGCTCAGGCTGAATTATCAAAGGAGTTTGTACATCTGCTGGTGATTCATGTTGGATTACACTAATATTCGCACCATTCACTACAGCAAGATTTGATTCCAGCTCACCTTTCCGTCTATTACATAGTGCAGAGTTTAATTTATTTAAATTATTCAAGGCCTCTACTTGATTTATTGCACTCAAGGATTCAACAGGGCATGTCCGCAGTCCTACCAACAAATGAATTCCATCAGCACAAGGAGTTAGGGAGTCTATACAAAGATTCTCCTCCTCTGCAAACTTTGGCAGCCTTAAGCACTGAACCAAAGTCCCAGGCTTGGGAAACACAGAGTTCCACTTCTCAGAATCTGGAGAGGTAAGGTTGGCCGCTGCGTCTGCAAATTGCTGAATGTAAGTCACAGGAGGATCCTGCAACAACAACTGCTCCTGACTGTCCAGCTCCATTTCAATGATCTGGGGAACTGTGAAACCATCATCATGCAAACTTTTGCTCATTATATTGTTCATCTGTGAAAATATTTTTCCTGCTTTCTCATCAGATTCCTTGATGCTATAAAGAAGCAAAATGGGTAAAGTCCTCCTAACCAGAGGAGAATTTAATTCTGAGTTAGTGCAGGATTCATTGTCAGTTGACCCTTGTTCTGATATACTTTCACCCTGAGTTCTGCTTAAACCATCCAGTGACCTGTGAGAATTACTACTAATGGGTGAGGTAGCAGGAGATTTATATGTTAATAAACCTCCTGCTAATAAACATGGAAAGGGAATGTTGTGTTGTTCCTGGTGCTTTTCCTTTGTCTTTTCACTCTTAGAGTTTGTTAAGCAAGGATTTGCCCCAAGTTCTTCAAGATCCTTAACAGTATCTTCAAGGACATTTGCCACAATCTCCCACTGAAGTTTCTCAGGCTGCTGCAGAATGCTGAGTGCTGTTATATCAAGGCTCACTTCCATGGCTTCCTTCTGGGACGTATGCCCTTTGAAAAGGAACAATATTCATCAGAATTGGCCTCGAGACTGGCAAGTCACAAATCTGTAGCATAATGCTTTCGTTTTCTTTTCTTACTCATCCAATCAGTGCATTATAATTACATCAGTGGAAGAATTTAAAGTATTTTAAAGGGAAGTTAATGAAATCTAAGATAAATCTACTCAGAAAAACCACTGAGGTATTCAAGAGAGTCAAAATCATTTTCGTTTACAGAATATATTCTCCTGGAACTTTATGAGCAACGTACCCCCACCCCTTTAAATTTATGAGAAGGATTAAAGAATGAAGACATTATTAGTATAAAATAACAGGATTTCTGTCCTTCCATTCTAAACCAAAACACTCAATACCATTAAAACTGTCACGCACTTTATTGAATATCCATGAAACATGATTACAGTGTCAGTTCCCTACCTCATACCATTTAGAAGTAGTCATAGCGTGCTCTCCTCTCCTACCCCACCATACTAATTATCAGTTGATTATCATAGTACACAATGTAATCTTAATCTCAGCTTAGAAAAAAATTATAACCAGGAAGGAAAAATTCCCCAAATTTGCCATTTTAAAGTGAAGCACAAAGTGTCTTCTGCATTACCTGCTAATTTATAGCTCATTTAAAGTGAACTACATTACCCTTTAATGAGCTTCTCTCCATTGTGTGCTGTCCCCTTACAAAGAGTACAGAAGTCATTTCTCAGTCTCACTGCTTGAAACATGCTATGTCTGTCTACACAAAACCCTGCAACAGATGTCACTCAACCCCTAAGCCAAGTACAATCTCTTGATATTGAACTAAAAGTCTGAACCGATTTGTGTCTTTCTCAGTAGCAATAAATCCTACCAGTCAGCAACAACATTATTAGCAACAATAATGTCTAAGTATTTCTTATGGAAAAAAAAAAAGAACATTGGAATTGGCTTTATGGTTTAGGTAAGAAAAATATAGAAGAGTAAAGGAAATAAATATAACTCGACAACTGCATGAAAGTGTGAAAGGTGCCCAAGTAACATAAAACTGAGATTCATGGAACGTCATATATGTAACATGTACTGAAAGTTCTAGTCCCACCATTTCTGCTAACTATTTCATTAACTATTTCTGTAAAATGCTCACTGACAGCTTTATTAGAATTTCCCATTTTTTTAGGATAATCTTCTCACTTGATATAATGTTGCTATTATGACCTAAAACTGAAATCGTTTCTAGTTAAATGGAAGAAAACTGTAACTATAAGCTCAACAGTTTAACCATTTAATGAAGCTGTTCATTTATGCAACCACTCATCTGGCTACGTTCACATGCAGTCTGTCTGTGCTGCCATGCAAGTTACATATATTAACTCTACAATTTAGAATCGAAATTAAAAGTTGACAATAAGATTTCGATAGCATGTAGTACACCGTAATAAATCTTGAGGATGGTCAACTGTTTACTGGACTAAGCTGAAACATCTATAAATGACTTTTTAATGATTTTTTTAAAGTTATGGTCAGAAATTGCCAGGAAAAAGCTATTTTAGTTTATTCATACAGAGAGAGAGAGAGAAAAACAAAATAACCATAAATTACATATATTAACACACATTTAAGAAATGTTCAAAGTAAATAGCACAGAAAGTGGGACTATTCATTAAGAAGGGCAGCATGACAAGTAGCATTATTCCTCTGCTTCTTCCCAAACATTTAAGTAGTATCTAAGAAACAGCCCATGCTGTACATTCTACTTCAGACGACTGACAAAGCACAATGAAAACTGTCAAATACTGCAGTAAGAAATCTGTTATCTCAAAATTTCTCAAACCTACTGGACTACAAAACAAGTTTTTACATAATACAGCTACATACGGGGCGCCTGGGTGGCTCAGTGGGTTAAGCCGCTGCCTTCGGCTCAGGTCATGATCTCAGGGTCCTGGGATCGAGTCCCGCATCGGGCTCTCTGCTCAGCAGGGAGCCTGCTTCCCTCTCTCTCTCTCTGCCTGCCTCTCTCTCCGTCTACTTGTGATCTCTCTCTGTCAAATAAATAAATAAAATCTTAAAAAAAAAAATACAGCTACATACGGACTGCAATACAGTATTCCCCAGGTAATCATTTTGGGAAATCCTTCTCTCCTCTGCTTATGTAGGTAGTGTCAGCCAATAGTTCTCTCAGGCAAACCTTCTGAAGTAAGTAAATAGGTTTTTGTTTTTGTTTTTTAAAGATTTTTTAATTTTATTCATTTGAGAGAGGATGAGTGAGAGAGAGCATGAGAGAAGAGAAGATCAGAGGGAGAAGCAGACTCCCCAAGGAGCTGGGAGCCCGATGCGGGACTTGATCCTGGAAGTGCGGGATCAGGACCTGAGCCAAAGGCAGTCGCTTAACCAAGTGAGCCACCCAGGCACCCACAAATAGGTTTTAACTAAGCACTTTTCGAGAACTAAGAATTTCTATTTGAACCCTCCTTCTCTCTCCTGCCATTCTTCCCACTCTTCACAAGAAGCAAATGAATCCTTAATTCAGTTATCTGACCCCAACACCAATCTTCTCTCTCTGACATCATTTCTTTTCTTTCTTTCTTTTTTTTTTTTTTTAAAGATTCTATTTATTTATTTACTTATTGGACAGAGAGAAAGTGAGTGAGAGAGGAAACACAAGCACGGTGAGTGGGAGAGGGTGAAGCAGGCTTCCCATCGAACAAGGAGCCCGACATGCAGCTCGACCCCAAAATCCTGGGTTCATGACCCGAGCCAAAGGCAGACACCCAACGACTGAGCCATGCAGGCGCCCCTAGAAACTTTCAAAAGTCATAAAGTTTAAGTGAAAAAAAATAAAACTCTTAGTTAAGAAATAAATTCCCTAATTCTTCAGACTGTGTCATTCACTTTGATGGGAATCACCTAGAGTTGGTAAATGTAAATTCTGAAATAGCATCTATGACTTATTTTAGATGCTTCGGGAAAGGAACACATCTCCCATTCATATCATGAGCCTCCATAAACTCGCCAATAAACTACCAATATAACAGAATTAACTTAGAAGATACAGTAGTCCCCCACTTTATAGGCAGGGATGCGTTCCAAGAACCACAGTGGACACTGAATAGCACGAAGTACAAAACTCTATATGTACTATGCTTTATCTGTATACATATATGTGATAAAGTTTAATTTACAAATTAGGCACAATAAGGATTAACAGCAATATCTAATAATAAAACAGAATAATTCTAATAATCTACTGTAAAGAAGTATAAAAGTTATGTCAGGGCGCCTGGGTGGCTCAGTGGGTTAAAGCCTCTGCATTCGGTTCAGGTCATGATCCCAGAGTCCTGGGATTGAGTCCCGCATCGCGCTCTCTGCTCAGCAGGGAGCCTGCTTCTCTGTCTCTCTGTGCCTGCCTCTCTGCCTACTTGTGATCTCTGTCAAATAAATAAATAAAAATCTTAAAAAAAAAGTTATGTCAATATGTTTCCTCTCCCCAAATATCTTACTATACTATACTCACTCTTCTTGTGATGATGTGAGATAAAAAACCTACGTGATGAGATGGAGCGGGATAAATGACACATGCATCGTGTCCTAGCATTATGCTACTACGGACCTTCTGACCATACCATGCCAGAAGGAAAGTTATCTGCTCAGGGCCAAGAGTTGACCAAAGGTAACTGAAAAATTGTGGAAAGTGAAACTGCAAGTAAGGTAGACGACTATACGTATTTTACTACAAATGAATGAACTACTTTTAAGTCCTAAAAGGAGGGAATTAACAATTTTTAATCAGAAGACTTTTTTCTTTCCATACCTACCTTTTAATACTACATAAGGACAAAAGCCCCAACCCTAAATGAGATATCACAGAAAAAGCCAACAACAATACATGGTGACTTTCTAGATACTGGGAAGTGAGATAAATAGGACTATATTATCTAAAGGAAGTGAAAAATCAACTAAGCATAGATGAAAAACATGAAAGAAGAAAAGGGATAAAGAAACAGACCAAAGACAGATACTATAATTACAAAAATACCTACTGAGATCATTGGACCCAGAGAAAAGAGCAAAGCTACAGCATACAAAGGAAAGGTTATGGTTAGAATCAAAAACTTTAAGAACAAAATAAAGGAACACTTAGTTCAAACACTTCACTTTACAGAGGAAAAACTGAGGCCCAGAGAGTTTAAATGACTTGACAAGATCAAAGAGTGAACTAGCAGAAGAATTCAAACTCTAACCAGGTCTTCAAGTAACCTGTGGCCAGTTTATTATTCTTTCCCAGACTAAGAAAATGCAATTGTGCCCTTATCCGTTTTTCCAAAAAGACAACAAAATGGGAAAAGCATTATCTTACTCAGACTAATTTTTTTAATGAGTCTGTTCTTTATTTTTCTAGAGCTAATTATATATTTGTAAATTATTCATATTTTCCTACTTTAAAATTCTTTTCATTGTTAAAAATACTTCAAAATACCACTAAGGTTTGACCCCGGATCAGTCTAGTGTTGTCTGGGGGCTTTAAAAAAAATTTCACAACAATTTAGAATTTAGAGAGCGCTTGCTATTCTATACTCAATTCAATTTTTGACAACTGTACTATACAAAGCTGTGTCTCTTCCCCCAGAGATTTAACAAGTTATGTATGTTCTCAGTTCCTGAGATAGGACATTACAGAACAGTCACAATTTAATAACAGTCACTTTTTAAAAAATACTGGCTACTTCCCAGGTACTATGCTTTACATATTTTTATCTTAATCAGTTGCCAAAACTCTAATTAACAGATGTTAACATACCTCTTTTATGTATTGGGAAAAGTATTCAGCCTATAATAAATGACAAGAATTTGAATTCTGATATGTAAAAACTATTCTGAAATGTACTATTAGCCTTGCCTATTATATAACTACATTAAAATTTGAAGCACACGCTTTCACCTTAATATTTCATAAGACAATGAGTAAGGCAGCACTTACTTGATGCCTTAATGTCTATGATTTTATACTTTAAAATTTATTCTCTCTTTCCCCATTTTATTTTGGGAATAAAGAACCTTAATTTCTTTTTTTTTTAAGATTTTATTTATTTTTTATTTGACAGACAGAGATCACAAGTAGGCAGAGAGGCAGGCGGAGAGAGAGAGAGGAGGAAGCAGGCTCCCTGCTGAGCAGAGAGCCCGATGCGGGCCTCGATCCCAGAACCCTGAGATCATGACCTGAGCCAAAGGCAGCGGCTTAACCCACTGAGCCACCCAGGCGCCCAAGAACCTTAATTTCAATATTACTTTTATTTAACAACACAATAAATCATGCAAATAAAATAACACATTCTAAAGAGCTTAATGTCTATTCCTTGACATCTGTGACAAAAATTTAGTAAAACTGTCATTTTAACTTGTTTGGCTCAAATACGTACCATTTAAAATTTAAGTATGGGACTCTACGTATACTAATTCAGGATCTCTAAAGTTTAACATTTGAGTTTTCTCAATGAGTGTATATCAATGAAAATGTAGAGTCTGCATTAACTAAGAAATTTAGAATTAAGTAATATTTAGCTCTTCCTATGACTATATAAATGCAAGGATTTAAACAATAGATAATCTGACGTTTTTAACATACCTGTCACAGAATCTGATCTGGAATGCTCTTCACTGTCTGAATCCTCCAGTAAATCATCACTTAAAGACAAAGTAAAAAATAATTTGAATTTCAAAAAAAGGTAAACATATTATGAGAAAAAGAACAAAGTTGCTACAACCAATGCTCTGCATCCCAAATGTAAGTATCATACAAAACTATTAAAACTCACTTAAATGATATGTAAGTAGTCTGAGATCATAACTGATTAACAATGCTGGTACTGGATTACCTTAAAATCATGAAATAATAAATAAATAAATAAATAAGAATCATGAAATAAGTGTAACAGAATGTGGAAACTTCTAAGAATCTGTAATAAAATTTGTAGGGATTTGAAGACTGTTAAGGTATGACTGGGAATAGTCGGTTAAATAAACAGATAAAAGAGTGAGGCAGCTAATAAAATCAAGTACAAGCTTCAGGAAGTAAAGTTTTAATAATTATTGTATTACTGAATTCTGGAAAGTTGTCCTAAAACCAAATAAAAGAGCTACATAAGTGTGTGTTTATGTTCACGTACTCTTTCTCACACAACACATACACAGACACCCACATGCATTTCTTTTTTATTTTGTGTTTGCTTTCCTTGTTTTGGAAGGGGTAATAACAACTCCCTAAACAAGCAGGGAAACTAATATAACTCAGTAGTTAGGGTTTAAGAAGAGAGGAGGTCCCTCATTTACTCTCTACTCGGATAGTTAAGACATTGCCAGCCTGCCTCTTTGCATCCATCTTTATCCTTACTCTCATCTGTCAGCAAACAAGAAAATAATTTAATAAAAGATCGCTCTAGTATAGTATGAGACTGTCTGTACTCTAACAAACAGCACTTCTATGGCAGTTCTAAAATTCTGATGATCTCAAATTAAAAAAATTAAAAGTAGCACTTTGAAGGAAAGAAAATATTAACTCTCTCTCTTTGAAACAATATATTTCACTTACAACTGAAATAACCAAGCACTACAGTAATTTTAAATGAAATACAAGTTAGTAATCTCTATTAAAAAAAAAAAGTTTGGGGGCACCTGGGTGACTCAGTGGGTTAAAGCCTCTGCCTTCGGCTCAGGTCATGGTCTCAGGGTGCTGGGATTGAGCCCCATATAGGGCTCTCTGCTCAGCGGGGAGCTTGCTTCCCCCTCTCTCTTTATGCCTGCCTCTCTGCCTACTTGTGATCTCTGTCAAATAAATAAATAAAATCTTTTTTTAAAAAGTTTGAAATAAGGGACAGGGAAAGGGACAGGGCTCAGTTAGACGCTTCTGACAATTTCTATGTTTTAAATTTTTCAAGTGGAAGTAACTGTCCATAAGACAATTCTGTGCTATAATTTAAATAACAAAAAAATGTGTAAAAGTTCAAGATCAGCTGTTAATTAGCCTTAAGCTATTTAAATACTAATTGGCTGATTTCAGAGAATTAATAAGGAAAAATAAATAAATTGGAAAAATAAACCTCAGAGGAAATATAATCATTGTGAATTATCCAAAATAAAGAACTCTAAACTAAGACACAATAGTTTTCAAGTATGGAAGGGTTTTCACATTAAAAAAAAGACAATCAAGTATTATACAGCTATCAGGAAAAAAGGTGAAATAAAGTAGTTGTATGTTTTGCTTTATTTTTTATTTATTTTTATTTTTATTTATTTATTTAAGTAGGCATCACACACACCCAAATGTAGAGCCCAACACAGGGCTTGAACTCATGACCCTGAGATCAAAACCTGAGCTGAGATCAAGAGTTGGATACTGGGACGCCTGGGTGGCTCAGTTGGTTAAGCGGCTGCCTTCGGCTCAGGTCATGATCCCAGCGTCCTGGGATCGAGTCCCACATCGGGCTCCTTGCTTGGCAGGGAGCCTGCTTCTCCCTCTGCCTCTAGCCTGCCACTCTGTCTGCCTGTGCTTGCGCTCTGTATCTCTCTCTCTAACAAATAAATAAAAATCTTTAAAAAAAAAAAAAAAAAAAAAAAAAGAGTTGGATACTTAACTGACTGAGCCACCCAGGTGCCCTAAGTAGTTGTATATTTTAAGAAGGTATTCAAGGTGTCTTGCTATGAAATTACAAATAATGTTACAAAGCCTTGCCAGATAATCATCTTTAACTGGCAAAAAAAACCAAAACAAAACAAAAAAACTCTAAAGTTTTTCAAAATATAATCTTTTCTTTAAAATATTATGTGATAGGAAAATTCTCATACCATTACATAATAAAATCATGAGTAAAATGGTTGAACTGGATTCATTAAAGCCTTTTACATGTGCAAAACCTTTTGCAGAGTAACAAACATGCAAAATAAATAAGACATATGACTAAGTTTTAAACAGTTATGATTATCTATTTTTGAAAACTGAAGATACTAGTATCACATGGATACCTCAGCTTTGATATATCAATACTATATACACAACTTCAAAGTTAAATGCATGAAATTTTTACCAATTTAAAAAATATAACATACAAAATGAGACAAAAATGTTAATTCATTTAATTTAAACATGTTCTCAAATAAATAATCTTCGTTCCCAAATATTCTTCCCTGAATAAATTCAGAACAAAGACAATTGTTGCCTTTCCAGTAGAAATGGTCAAAAACAATCCAAAAGCAAACTATACTGCTAATTAAGCTTCTTGGCTAAGTTTTAACTTGTTCAATTAACATATTATTCTTTGAGCTAATGAAACTCACACAGTATATTTTAAAATAAATACACTGTATATTGTGCCACAAAATCAGTATTAGTCTGGTTCTGTATATTTGATACCAATGCAATGGAAATCCTGCTACCTTTAGGGGAATGGAAAGCCAGAAAAGGAGACTCAGTTTAGAGAGGAAGTTCCACCTCTACAGCTTCCTCCTAGCACCCCAACCTAAGAGTACTCTATCTGTATGAATCACTTCACTTTCTCAGAAGAAAAGCGTCCTTCTACCCTAGAAAGACTACCTCTTAGAAGCACACAGAGATCTATATCTCAACTCCAGCACATTACCCCAACATAGTGCCTGTCCACCTGAGATACTGGGTGTTTACTGAAAATGTACATTTTACCCAAGTGTGTGTGTGTGTGTGTGTGTGTGCACGTATGTGTGTAATCTTAATTACAAAACTCCAAGACAAACGTTCTATTTAAAAACAGTGTTCAGGGGCCCCTGGATGGAGCAGTCTGTGAAGCACCAACTCTTGGTTTCGGCTCAGGTTGTGATCTCAGGGTGGGCTCCGCACCCAGCACACAGTCCACTTCCAATTCTCTCTACTTCTCCCTCTCCCATTTGTGCTCTCTCTCTAAAATAAGTAAGTAAATCTTCAAAAAAATAAGTAAGTGTTCAGAAGCACATACCAATTTCATTATCTCCTATTAATTTTCCACTAACTTCTAAGAAAATCAACAGAGCTCAAGCACACTTACTTTCTAGTCCTATAGACAAATGTGGTCAAAACTCAGAAACAGACCACCTGCTTTTCCATCAAGCTGGGGATTTATTCATAGGATTTATAATAACTGAGAATAGTCATGAAGCTTTAATTCAGTCTGTTTCAGAGCTCAGCCACATTTACCTACCAATAATTTATATTTACCTACCCATAATTTATATGTATCATTACCAAGAAAGACTAGACAGAGGTAACCTTCCCAACTAATATACTGTGAATTTTCCATTAATTCCATTAATGAAACAATTTGCACTAATAAAGTTTTACATTAGTTTTTAACGAAAGTACATGTCACCAAACGGACTGTGAAGTAAAATATTGTTAAATCACTGACTGTGGCCTAACGTCTATTGCACATTATTAACATAAGAAGCCCCTGCAAGTGAAATGACAGATCACCTCAGCATCAGGACATCTGATCACAGTTATAGGTTCCATTTCACACTGCTACCTTCAGAATCTTAAAAGGGAGTGGCTTCTACTGCTTAAGACAAGTTGAGTGGTTTTTGGAACCCTTCATTCTGTCTGCTTGAGAATACTGCATATGTTGCTCCTATAATCCTAGCCCAGTTTAGAGTTAAGAACTGTAGTGTCTTGGGAGATGAGTGGGTAAAGAAAAATAATACTTGACTCTCCAGCCACCACAGAGATCAAATACAGCTACAGAAATCAAGACTGTCAGAAAAGCTGAATGGAAGAGAATCCAACACACAACAATTTTACCAAAATGTCTGTACAGCAATAATGATCATGCCTCAACTCATGCTTTACTACTGATAAATTGATTTAAATAATCAGATCATCTTGCCTAGCCACATGTTATTTCACTATTCATTAGCACTTCTACAATTTGAGGTGCTAATGAAAACAAGTGGAAACCAAAATCATTTGGTTCAACTGCCATAGGAAAAGATTTGGAAGGTAAAATAAGTTTAATCCAAGGATTTTGTTTCATTGCTTAGACTTTATTCTTTAGTGCAGCAACTGTTTCCATTTGGCATAGACTGAGACAGAAAATAAAGTACATTTTACAGACAATGGCATTTTTGAATGAAAATTTTTGTCAAGAATCAGACAGTTCTTCCAGATTTTATAACTAAAAGTTTGTTCTCTACTCTCTTGAACTAATAATTTTTTCTGCCCCCTTAATTAGAATTAAGAGAATATAAAATTCAGGAAAACACTAACTTTTATAAATGCCACTAAAAAAATTCACATACCTATCTCCTTCCAATTTTGGTATGTCTGAGCAGCTAGAGGAGTCTTCCAACCACGCCAACGTTGGTCTCCTTGATTCAACTGCCGAGCTTGGTTCTCCCGACAGAATAAGCTGTTGTACAATTGCTGGGTCATATGCATTAATTTCAAACTTCAAGTGCACCTAAATGAATGACAAGCCTAAGTTTAAGACTGATTTTTTCCTCAATGACTAATCTGTTACTTCATAATTGAAACATACCTTCATAAGTTTGGAAACATCCCATATGCAGATCTTTCCGCGTTTTGTTGCAGCAGCTAGAAAATGAGGGCAGCTCCCCGAGCCAAAGCAAGCTATTCTGTCAGTTCCATCCGTACAGGGAAACTGCGCAGGACTTGTTGCGAGAGTGACGGACAACGGCACATTCTGTGTATGCTCACCTTTCACAAACGGGCAGTTTGGAGAGTGTCTCTCGTGTTCAGACCTTTACATAGATGAAGGAAGGAAAAGTTTAGTGAACAACAAAGCTGTCAAGTCTGTGGCTTAAAGCAGAACTCCAGATCATCTTTTCTTTTTTAATAAAACAACTGAAATATGCTTTATTAAAAAGACTCAAAAAAAAAAAGACTCAAATGCCACACTATTCAATCTTATCAAGATCACTCTAATATATCCAACCACTTACTGTAGCAGCAGATTTTACTCCCTTTAATGGATTACAAATAAAATCAGTCTCTGACGAAACAGAATGTTATAGTATAATTTATACTATATTCACATATTGATTAAAATTGTGTCAAGTCTGATATTTTCTCACACATTTCAATTTCAAGTTCTCCATAAAGGTACAGCATGGTGACAAAAGGTAACAATATTCTACTATATACCTGAAATTTGAGAAGAGGATGTATCCTAAATTAGATCAACACAGGTACACACAAAAAATAGTAACTGTGTAGAGGTGATGGATATATTCATTAGCTTGATTGTGGCAGTCTTTTATATATACCAAAACATCAAGTTGTACATCTTAAATATATACAATTTTTACATGTCAAAGATACCTCTATATAGCTATTTTTAAAATTACATATAATTATGTGCCTATCTATATCTATCAGCAGCCACAACTGTAAATGACATATAGTAAAAACTCAATAAATGTCACATCACAAAGAACTTTTTAGTAAAGATCTGAAAGCAAAAAGATCTACAGAGTATGGATAAAATGACCTATACTTAGAACAAGAAATACATCTTATATAAGCACTACGGGATGAGACCAGATAAATAATTTCAAAGCAAACTATCTTTCCAAAGAAACACAGAAAGATAATATTCATTGACTATACATTATTTCTTTCACATAAATGCTTAATGAGCAAAAGGAAATGTTAAATTTGTTTACCTAGAAAATCCTAACATGTTCAATAGAAATACAACACTAGGAATTCTCAAGACTGGTATAACGACTCTAAAAATCTCAAATATTGAAAGCAGGATCAACTCTAACACTTAAAAATTATGCCTCCAACTTTGTGACTACTTTCTTTCTGGTTATTGTTTGGGTTTTTTTTTTGTTTTTGTTTTTTGTTTTTTAACTCTCACTAGCTGTAATTACAAGGCATTATCTGAAATGTCAGAATGCTGCTACCAAAAAAAGAATTTCCATGGCAAAGAAGGGACAACTATACTTACAAAATATGCTATTTCTTAGGGCGTGTATGTTTCTTTTTACAAGGTACCTACAACTTACCTATATCTAAATGTAAGCTCTGGACAATCTTGCAATATGCAAATGTCTTAAATAATTGTTTTTACAGGACATCCCCAAGCACATATTTTGACTAGATTCCCTCCCAACTAAATCCTAGGGTATTTTCCTCTTTCCACCCTTTTTTCTTCCCTGAGTTTTAACTTTTTAATTAAAATATTATTTACACCAGTGACATATAACTATATAAAATAAAGCTAAATGCACTCAATTATAATATCCAGTTCTAGTAATCTCTTTTGCCACCTCCAATAACCACTTTTATGAATTTAAGTGGTATACTTCTAAAATATTTTTGTAAGTTTTCATATACATGTACATAAAATTTTTTCATTTTAAATGAAAGTACTACTGTATGAATCATCCTACAACAAACTTCCTGGCACAATAACATAACTCAAAGTTATTGATGGTGAATAATAGCAAACTACTGATTTTCTTCATTGTTGGATAATAGATTATATGCGCATGCCACCCTTTATTTGACTATTCCATCCTGACAAACATTTAAGATGATTCCAGTTTTTCATTGCAGTTAACCATCCACTTTATTCCTCCTTGCATATAAGAAGAATTAATTCTCTCAGGTAAATAAGTAGAAGAGGAATTGCCAGATAATAGGACATGCTCATTTTATTTTTTAAAAACTTCAATCTCCCTCCAACTAGCTCTATCAACTCCTGCCATCAAAATATGAGAGTCCTATTGTCTACCTGCAAGTGCTCCTTCCCCCGCCCTGTACAGATTCACAAGGTACCTAGGCTCAGCTTCCCAACTCTCTTCAATCCTGTTCCCTCCTATCCATTTAGAACGATGTTCTCAAGCCCTCAGAGATGCTACCAATTGCTTAAATTTGAGGAATCCTGAATCGTGGGGCAAGAAGTGATAGAATCCTTGACTCCCTACCATGTCAAAAAAGACCGGTTTTGGGGCGCCTGGGTGGCTCAGTGGGTTAAAGTCTCTGCCTTTGGCTCAGGCCATGGTCCCAGGGTCCTGGGATTGAGCCCCACATCAGGATCTCTGCTCAGCAGGGAGCCTGCTTCCCCCTCTCTCTCTGCCTGCCTCTCTGCCTACTTGTGATCTGCCAAATAAATAAATAAAATCTTTTAAAAGAAAAAACAGGTTTGACAGCACAAGCTGAATATTTGAGTCAATTTCCTCCCCCCAAAATATTTATGAATAAAGTTACATTCTATAATGTCCTGGTAAAACTCTTCAGGGCTGGGTGAAATAACTGAGGATCAGTCCGAGAAACTACAAAATACATGTTAAAATGGTTTCTATATATATAAATAGTTTCTAGGGGAAAAGATTGAGTTCCAAACAGAACCTTAACCTACACTGAAAACTGCACATGTTCAACTCTTAGTCCACAGATAGATGCAACTTCCATTTTTCATACAGTAAACCCTACTGCAAGCTGGAATCTATATGTACACTCCGACAGGCTTTAGCTAGTTCACTCCATACATATCAGCTGATTAACATTCAGAAACCTCAAACTAATTTTACTACAAATCCTGGCTCCATCACTAATCAGCCATATGCCCTTTGGCAAATTTTATTTTCCTTATTTAGAATGGGATAATTTCTATCCCTCCTATAAAATGAAGATAGTAATACCTAAAATATGAGAATTAAACAAGTCAAAAATATATAAAGTGCTTAGGATGACACCTGGTACATAGCATTATATAAATATTTGCTCTTATTATTACTATTTCTATTTCTATTAATAAGGCCTCAGTTATTTTTTTAAAAATTAGGTTTCAATACATGATCTCTAATGTTAACCAAGTTCTAAACGTTCACCTATTAGAATTCAAAATCACCACCAACTCCCGAAAATTACTTCAAAGTTAAAAATGTAACTCATAAGGCCCTGCTCATGGATTCCCTACTGACAGGCTGCCAGCAACTGACCAAGATCACACTGCTGAAGTTAACCATGCTGTATCAACTTACTTATCAGAACCTTCTGGTTCGCGGCCTAATTCTATTCTATGGCACTTCTCCCATGTGGATTTTAGGAAGTGAAAGACCTTGGCTACTCTACACCAAGTGATGGGACAGAGCAAAGACAGTGTTATCTCATTCTCTTACGACAAGAGCAAAAATACAGATGGAAGAAGGCAAGAATATCATTCTATCTAGATGAAAAACGGAAAATTCAGAAGCTTACTTATAGGATGAATTTAGCCTATTATGTCCAGAAAAAGCAACACTCACCAAGGTTCATCAGTAGGCTCCCAGCAAACAAGACACACACTGCAAGTAAAGCACATGGCTCTGTCGTCTCCAGATGAGGCAGGCTGCAAATTCATGATGAAGACAGTTACGGTTAATAGTAAAATATCCTTTTAATAAAAACTTCTAAAAACGTTCATAATCTTGGGTAAAAAAGCACACTGAGGAAAAGACAATTAGCCTATACACTGATTCCAAAAATATAGTGAATGCCCAATTGTTTTAAAAATTTACTGCTTTACTTAAAAAAAGTGTGTTTTATCAATAAATGAGCACTAAAACATGGAGGCACACACATACTCAGTCTCTAATCTTAGCATCTTCTAAATGTGTTACTGAAATGGTTGAAATAGAGTCTAATGTATTTCATTATTAAAAACTGAATCTCATACAACTGCACATGAAAGGCAAAATAAAAAGGAAAAGCAAAGTGAACCTAATTCATGTATTCTTTAGTTACACAAGACAAAATGTCATATATATAAAATAATACATCAAAATCTGAACTAAAATAGGGGCGCCTGGGTGGCTCAGTGGGTTAAGCCGCTGCCTTCGGCTCAGGTCATGATCTCAGGGTCCTGGGATCGAGCCCTGCATCGGGCTCTCTGCTCAGCAGGGAGCCTGCTTCCTCCTCTCTCTCTGCCTGCCTCTCTGCCTACTTGTGATCTCTATCTGTCAAATAAATAAATAAATAAAATCTTTAAAAAAAAAAATCTGAACTAAAATACAGTTCTGATGACAAACATTACTATTTTTGAGGACTCACTCGACTTAGCACCTACTATTCATATAGATGTAAATTCATTTACATTTTTTTAAATTAAGAATAATCAATCCCGGGGCACCTGGGTGGCTCAGTGGGTTAAAGTCTCTGCGTTCGGCTCAGGTCATGATCCCAGGGTCCTGGGATCGAGCCCCGCATGGGGCTCTCTGCTCAGCAGGAAGCCTGCTTCCCTCTCTCTCTCTCTACCTGCCTCTCTGCCTACTTGTGATCTCTGCTTGTCAAATAAAATTTAAAAAAAATTTTTTTTAATTAAGTTGAAAAAAAAGAATAATCAATCCCTAACACAGGCAGAAGATTCTAGAAAATCTTTGACTTGATCTCTTTGCAAGGATGGAATACAATGAACAAAAATTCAACAGAAAAAATACCAATGCATCACTTCATAGAGACTGTTTCAGGAAATGACACCAAACAACAATAAAGACAAATTATCAGGAAAAACGGTCCATATTCAAACTTCAAGTTACAAAAATAATTTCAGTAATTCTAGGATTAGCCAGCCTCCAAACTGATATATTTTTATTTTCTTTTTTAAAGATTTTATTTATTTATTTAACAAAGATCAAGAGTAAGCAAAGAGGCGGGGGGGTGGGGGGGACTCCCTGCCGAGCAGAGAGCCCGATGCAGGGCTTGATCCCAGGACCCTGAGATCATGACCTGAGTTGAAGGCAGAGCCCACTGAGCCACCCAGGCACCCGCAAACTAATATATCTTTAAATGTAAATCTGACAGACCATGAACAAAAGTCAAATATGTATGAATTTCTGATTTAATTTATTTAAGATATTCCAAATACTTCAAGACAACTAAGGAATAATCACTCTTCAGATTCTTTACAATAGTTACTTCAATATATTTCAAAGTTTAGTTGAATTCTAAAATTAAGTAAGCACGCTTAAACTGACATGTAAGTATTAAATTGCTTAGATTCTTTAGCAGTGGTAAGCCATTCTACCCCACCCAGTTTAAGCCTCCCTTTAATACATAATCCCCATCTGAAGTCAATTTTCTTAACTTTCCTCTACTTTAGCTCAGTGAACCTCTCTCTTAATGTCCCACTCTCATCTTTTTGTCACACGAATCCCTATACTGTACACTCTCCTCTTTTCCTACATAAATCTCTTTTCCTTGACTAATCATTCCCCTTTCTGTGCAATTTCTCAATCGGTTCTTCAACATATATATTCAGACTGCACTGTACCACCTGCAATACCCACACAGAAGTATGTGGGTAATTTATATCCCAACCAAAATTAGAGTCCGACCAAAATTAGAGTTTCAGGAGTAACTGCAGTGTTACTTTTGTTGCATTATCCTCAGTATCTACTACTCTGTTATGAATGCAGAAATCAAGAAGTGAAAATAAACACACATCCAATGAGAACACTTTCCAAAAAGCAAATCTGAAGAATACTGCCTGGCTTCTGAAAGAGAATAGTTATGAAGCATTAACTCAGTTGTTAGTTACCTGTAACAAACTTTTTTTTCTCTTTATGCAAAGGTACAAGAATAAAACAAAACTCACACAAATGCATACACACAAGCACACAGTGAGGTTGCATAAAGCAAGTTTTTTGAGAAAGTATTAAATGGTAATGATTTTACTGGAGACTACAAAAACATACTGAAAAAAAATGTTTTTTGAGTCTTTTTTACCTGATGATAAAATCCAGCTTGAGCCATGGGATCTGGCTGTGCCCATCGATAGCCTACATGAGGCCATGAGGTAAACGTCTCCCGTCTGTTGGCTTCACTATACATCAGCGATCTACAGTAAACATATTTTATGTAATTGAAGTTAGGTATCAAATTATAATGGCACTCCTACTTAACAATGAAGACAAATTTTACTGGATTATCAACAAAATCGGGGAATGGTCTAATGACTTTATATTTTAAACTAAAAACCGATCGCTTTTAGGAATTTCCCTTAAACACTATAGAAAAAAGAAAACTATTGAAGGCTACAACTGATAATTTCCAGGCATAGATTAAATTAATGGATGTTGCATAATTACGAAGCAGAGACCACAAAATCTGGAGACATAAAGACAGTCATATGCTTTTATCATGTGCCAAGTCTGCATAAATGGATAAAACCACAACCAAAGGAACAGTGGTTTTATCTCAATCATGTTGAGAAAGTGTTTTCCAGTTGAATTTTAATTTTTTTTTAGTTTTTTAAGTAGAAAGCAGTTTTCTTTCTGTTCTTTCTCCAGAGAAATCCTTTTCCAGCAAAGCTGTACTCTCCACGGAATTACCAAAAAAGAAAATCTTCATATATGTTCTCATATTAAAATATATTACCTCATTGAGAGTAAACGTATAACCTAAAGTATTTTTTTAAAGAGTTGCTTTAAAAAAAATTTTTTTTTAATTTACTTTAAGTTAGCTCTGTGCCCAACATTGGGCTTGAATTCATGACACCAAGATCAAGAGTGACATGCTCTACCAACCGAGCCAGCCAGGCACTCAACCTAGAGCCTTAGTTCAAAGAATGATACCAAACTTAGAATAAGTCCAAATGCTTTCAAGAAAGAAAGGACTGTAAGCAAAGGTTACTCTTCCAAACACAAAAGTGCAAATGATAACAGGAAAGAAGAAAAGGAAAACAAAGTGGAAAAGGTCATCACAGTGAAACCAGAAAAATACATTTCTCTAAATTCTTCCCAAAATTAGCACATAATTTCCTATACTATTGCTAGTAAGCTTAGGTTTAACTCATAGTTGTGTTCTGGTTTGAAAAAAACAAAGTTGTTGGGTTAGAAAAGCCTTATCATTTACAGGCTATAGATGTCTTCAGGATTTGTGTCAGAAAACCACCCACTTATTTGTATTACCAAACAAAAGAGCAATAGCATCTAACAGACCCTAACTCAAACCTCCAACAGACCTGAGTTCATGAATGTCCTCCTAAGTTCCTAGATTCATTCTTAATGAAACAAATACCAGACTACATCAAAATTAGTATTTTGAGACATTTAAACACCTCCAAAAACACAATATCCTATCCAGTGAATGCATTTCCTAAAATAAGACATTCACCACAGCTTGCAAAGATTTCTTTAGAAACCCAGCTACTATTTGCAAAGAAAATAGCTCTGAAGGGCTGCTTTATAATCTCAAGACAGGCACAGCTCTAGGAAAAGAAATACTTATTCCAGGTACACTTCCCCCCCTCTCCAGACATCTTCTAGGGAATATTTTACCATATCCCATATCACCTGGTAGCTATTCAGATTATTCAGATTAAATATTCATATTAAAAATGATAGTTTCTATATTTACCCAAAAGACTGAAAATGCAGTATTACATTCTCAAATGTTAATACAACCAACAGAAGTTATTTACATAATAACAGAATCACTCCACAACAAAAAATAGGCAAGTAGTCAAGCAGAAGTCTGTTTACCAAGAGCTAAGCTATTAAGCAAACTAATATAAGAGCCACACTTAAAAGAAGTTAATATATTCAGCAGGGGCTTTGCTAATATCAGCATGAAAAAAAAGCGTAAGAAGTTATAATTTACATCCAGTGAAAATGTGAAATGGTACGTGGGAAGGCAAAGTAAACTTATCAGAACTGCTAAATTTAATATTTCCTTATAGCATTTCTAAACTTAATACTTTTGGTAAGAATCTAATGTTATGGGGCGCCTGGGTCACTCAGATGGTTAAGCATCTGCCTTAGGCTCAGGTTATGATCTCCAGATCCTGGGATTGAGCCGGCGAGCTCCCGGCTTAGCGGGGAGTCTACCCCCTGCCTCTCCCCCACAACCCACTCTCTCAAAATGAATAAATAAAATCTTAAAAAAAAAAAAAAAGAATCTAATGTTATTTCAAACAGAAATCATTTAAGTTTTTAAATGAACATATTAGTGGCTTTTTAATTAGTTTTGTACAAAGCAAGACCTCAATAAATCTCTACTGAAGAAAATAATGGTTGAGGTATGATTTCTGTAATACGCTGTTTAAATCCAGGTCAGGCAGCATAAAAATCTTAATTCAAAATTGCCCTAACTGGTGCTCGCTTCGGCAGCACATATACAAAATTGCCCTAACTGATTTAACTCTCTTCTTTTTGTAAGTAGGAAATAATATATGGCTCTTATACATAGGTTCTGGCACAGCTTTTCAATTTATGAAAATTCATCTCAAAGGTCACAAAATTTCATCAAGCAAAATAATTCTTATCTATTGAATAATTACATTTTTAAGGAGACTCAAATATTTACTAAGTACAGAGCTGGATTTTTCAAAACAGTTTTATAACCCCTTTAAATACCTTCCAAGCACCAAGAGAAATTGTTTAACAGCAATTCAAGTACTAATTCACTTCAGTATTTTGTATGAGAATCTGAATGTTTTCCAAAATATTTTGATGAAATACATTTTGAATCATAATTAAATTTTTGTTATTCTTGGTTAATCCAAAATCCTAATCAATTCAATTTCACTGTAACATCTCTTTATAAGCAAGTTTATACCTGTCCACAGAACGGCCTGGCCCCACTCCAAGTTCTGGACGAGCACTAGGTAAGAGGTAAGACAATCTGTCCATCACTGAGGATGCCACAGGTAAGGCAGCAACATTTTGATTTATTTTCTTGAGTTCATTCACAATGGCACTGGCAATGGACTTCAACACATGATGAGGAAGATGAAATGTAACTGTGGCCCACTGAAATAAATTGGGAATGTAAGCAAAGGAAAATGTACTCAACAGTTTAAACCAAAACTGTAACTTATACATTATAAAATAAAGAACGATTCAGCAGGCTCGAGTTACTCCACTAATTCATTATTCAAAGCAGGAGCTTGCAATCAGTAAAAAAATGAAACTTCAATTTAAAAAAGCCAGCTTAGAACCTGATGGTAACACATCTTCTTACACAAGCATCAATGATTTAGGATAACAAAACTCACCCATTATTTTTTATATTCCTCCAGCACATTTACAATGTTAAGCACAAACTAGGTGTTCAAACCTCTCTGTTTATAAGAATGTACTTGTACAGTGTAGTGCTACCGTACACATGCATAGGCATATGAGGATTTACTTCAGTTTAGCAGATGCTTATGTATTTATTGTGGTCACTATACCCAGAGTAACGAAAAGCAAGGCTCTTGTAGTCACACAGACTTGGACTCCAAGATCATCTTCACCATCAACTATGTGACCCAGGTCAAATTAATTTCAGTCTCCAGCTTCTGTAATATGAGGAAAAATGGGGTGCCTGGGTGGCTTAGTTGGTTAAGTAACAGACTTCAGCTCAGGTCATGATCCTGGAGACCCAGTATGGAGTCCCACGTCATCTCCTCATAGGATTCGCTGCTCAGTGGGGAGTCTCCTTCTCCCTCTGACCCTCCCCCACTGTCATGCTTTCTCTCCCACGAAAATAAATAAATAAGATCTTTTTTAGAAAGAGAGAGGAAAAATAAATACCTACTCACACAATTTTTTTTAAAGATTTTATTTATTTATTTGACAGAGATCACAAGTAGGCAGAGAAGCAGGCAGAGAGAGAGAGAGAGAGAGAAAAGGAAGCAGGCTCCCTGATGAACAGAGAGCCTGATGTGGGGCTCGATCCCGGGACCCTGAGACCATGACCCGAGTCGAAGGCAGAGGCTTAACCCACTGAGGCACCCGGGCGCCCCCACTACTCACACAATGTTCTTATGAAAATTCAAGTGAGAACTGGTATAATGTTTAATACAGTAAGCATTCAACAAATATTAATTATAATTACTTAACATTAAAATTATTTTAAAAGGAAGCATAGATGCTAAGTATTATCCTTCTGGAGAAATAAGTCTATAAAATAATTTCATTTCTATATCTTTCCTTGCTCACCTATGGTTTCCACTCTGTCTAGTACATTCTAGGCAGCCTACTAAATTATAACTTATCCATATAACTAGAAAAACTTTTGGACAGAAACAGGACTTGAATTGCTAGAAAGAAAGAAAGAGTGACAAAGAAAATGAAAGCCTCCTATTTTGTTCTTAGAACTAATCCATTCATAGATCCAGAGCTCCTTGTCTGAAATCCCTCGAGAAAGGGCACTGCAGTAACGCCCAGCATACGCTGTAAATCGTACTCCAAACATTCCACAAAGGTACCTGCAGATGTGCACTAGTCATGTAGACTGGGAAACAGAAAATAGTGTGAGCTTTCAGGCTTTACAATGAAGTAGCACTGAACTGATGTAAAACATTACTGTGGTGTTTTAGTGCAAGTAGGAACTTAGGATGGTCAGACGGTTAATGGCGTTTTGGACCCAAGTTATCTCCGTGAGCTCTGGGGAGCCCCATATCTATCTTGCAGTTATTTGTCCAGTTCCCAAAAGCGTAACTAGACGAGATATAAAATAGGCAACCAGAAAATTTCCACGATGTTTCTCTAGTCCTCTCTAAGAACTATGAAAGGAAGGAAGGCCAAGTGGAAGCCCCTCGAACTTCCATTCTCTACAAATCGACTAAACCAAAGCAATACCACATTCCTGAGGAAATTTCTGAGATTAACACCATTGTAAGAGACCTGAAAAATAAAGGGGAATTCAGACTATGTCACCTTTGTTTAACTGGCCTGTTTGGCCTATGCAAAATGTAAATGAATCTGAGAGAAAAACTGTGGACTCTAAACTGTCAGGAGACGTTAACTGCAGCTGTTATTCCAGATGGGGTACCTTTACTAAAGCAAATCAACAAATCCTTGATATCCGGTAGGCAGCTACAGTCCTCTGAAATACCTCTTTTCTCTATACTAATTTTTAAGAACCATCCAAAAGCAGCCTGGTTTTATCTGGCAGTAACAATCAATCTTCGGTCCTACCCTGGGACTGTGGCTCATGTTCTCTCCCGTATGTAGTCCACCACACTGGCCTACTGCATCATGCTGTAACACACTCTAACGTCACACTGATAGGTCCAGATAAGAAGTAGCCAGGAACTCACATGCCTTAGCAAGACATATGCAAGCCAGAGAGGATAATAATGCCCAAAAAACTCAGAGTCCTACAACCATTGTAAAGCTCCTGGAAGTCCAGTGGTCTGAACATGTCAGAATATTTCCTCCAACATGAAAGACAAGTTGCTACAACTTACAAAAGCAAACAGTGAAAAAGAGGCATAATGCTTGGTGGGCCTACCTGGATTCTGAAACCGCTCTTGGCAGATTTCAATGCGCTACCCTAACTCAATTATCTAAGAATACAGGCACAGACCAAGAAGCTCTGCAGCAGGTCCTGGCTGCACACAAGATGTTCAATTTTACCACTGACATATTCCCTGACACTAGAAGTGTGTATGGCAAGTAAAGATCCTGAAAGGCCTGTCCGGCAAGCTGAATTAGGACAATCACTGGCACAATGCTAGGGTAAAGCCACACCATTCCCTGTAAACGTAACTGCTCTTTTCAGAAACAATGTCTGGCTTCTCAGTCCCTGACAGAAATTAATACCAATCCATGATCTGTGCGATCAGAGGCAACTGGGGGGCTCAGTCAGTTAAGTGTCTGACTCTTGATTTCAGTTCAGCTCTTGATCTGAGGGTCATGAGATCAAGTTCCGCCTGGTGCTCTGCACTCACTGGGGACTGCGGGAGATTCTCCCTTTGCCCCTACTCCAGCTCACACATGTGCGAGAGCGCTCTCTCTCTCTCTCCCTCAAATCAATCAATCTTTAAAAAAAAAAAAAGCCTGTGTGATCAGAGCTGTCCATCATAAACTAGATGTGAAATGACATACCAAACCATAATACTAGGAACAAAAGACAAGTCTCTTTTCATTGAGTGGTTTCAAGAGATCATTCTTGAGAAAGTCCAACAGGCCAGTTTTGGACAAGCTGAATAAACAAGTAACCCAGCTTTCTATAATACCTACTCTTGTTTTAACCCCTCCTTCTCATTCTACACTGATGGCTTCACAGAGAACTCCATACAAGGTACTTGTGGAAGAAAACCCTTGGCTCTGATGCACAGATGGCTCTGCATATTTGGCTGGTACCACCCTAAAGAGATGGCTGCAACATCCGAGCCCCAGTTAGGACAGTGGTGAAGGTAAATCTCAGCGGGCAGAACTTCGACCAGTATATGAGGTTGTGCTCTTTGTCTGAGATTGAGAACTGCCCATAAGTGAAGATCCTCACTGATCAACAGACAGTAGCTAATGTTTTGGCTGGATGGTCAGGCATTTGGAAAGAACAGGACTGCAGTCAAGGGTAAAGGTCTAAGAACAGACCTCTCAAAATAAACAGATTGGGAAATATTTATGAGGTACACAAATGCTCATTCAAAGACATCTGCTTCCAAGGAAATGGGCAAACTACACACATTGTATGAATGTCACTTACCCTCTCTCCATAGCCACTCCCAATGCTTTGCTCAATAGACCTGTACGCAAAGTACCACGGAACAGAGACGGAGATATGTACAGGTCCAACAACACAAACATCCCCGCACCAAGACTAACCAGGCTACAGTATTACTGACTGCCTCATCTACCAATAGCAGATACCAAAGCTGAGCCACCAATGTCACACCATTTTCCAGGGGGAACAGCCTGCTATCTGATTATAAGGATTATATTGGATTCCTTCAGCCATGGATAGGGCATCAACTTTTATTCACTATAATAAATAAATGTTCTGAATATGCATTTACTCGTTCTACCTACAATGCTTCTGCCATTCTATTAAACTACTGCCTGTGAACTAAGAGAATGGCTTATGCACTCTCATGGTATTCCACACAACTTTGCTTCTGATCAAGAAAGCACTTCAGGCTCTTTGCTCTTCCCCGTTCGACAGACAGCCCATCTTCAGGTGCAGTGCCAGCCACGTGCCCAAGACAGGATGGTGAAGGTCAGAGTGAACAGATTTGGCTGTATTAGGCGCCTGGTCACCAGGGCTGCTTTTAACTCAGGCAAAGTGGATGCTGTCGCCATCAATGACCCTTTCATTGATCTCAAGTACATGGTCTACATGTTCCAGCATGATTCTACCCACGACAAATTCCATGGTGCAGTCAGGGCTGAGAACAGGAAGCTTGTCACCATTGGGAAGTCCATCTCCATCTTCCAGGAGCAAGATCCCACCAACATCAAATGGGGCAATCCTGGTGCTAAGTATGTTGTGGAGTCCACTGGGGTCTTCACCACCTTCACCTGAAGGGTGGGGCCAAGAGGGTCATCATCTCCACTCCTTCTGCTGATGCCCCCATGTTCATGATGGGTGTGGACCATGAGAAATACAACTCCCTCAAGACTGTCAGCAATGCCTCCTGTACCACCAACTGCTTGGCTCCTCTGGCCAAGGTCATCCATGACAACTTTGGCATCAAGGAGGGTCTCATGACCACCGTCCATGCCTTCACTGCCACCCAGAAGACTATGGATGGCCCCTCTGGGAAGCTGTGGCATGACGGCCGAGGAGCTGCCCAGAACATCATACCTGCTTCCACTTGTGCGGCCAAGGCTGTAGGCAAGGTCATCCTGAGCTGAACTGGAAACTCCCTGGCATGGCCTTCCACGTCCCCACCCCCAGCATGTTTGTCGTGGATCTGACCTGCCTTCTGGAGAAAGCTGCCAAATATGATGACATCAAGAAGGTGGTGAAGTAGGCATCAGAGGACCCCCTCAAGGGCATCCTGGGGTACACTGAGGATCAGGTTGTCTCCTGCGACTTTAACAGTGACACCCAGTCTTCTACCTTTGATGCCGGGACTGGCGTTGCTCTCAATGACCACTCTGTCAAGCTCATTTCCTGGTATGACAATGAATTTGGCTACAGCAACCAGGTGGTGGACATTATGGTCCACATAGCCTCCAAGGAATATGAGCCCCCTGGATCACCAGCCTCAGCCAGAGCAAGAGGAAGAAAGAGGCCCTCAGCTGCTAGGGAATTCCTGTCTCAACTTAACCCCCAAAACACTGAGAATCTCCCAACCTCCACTGTTTCCATCCCAGACCCCCTGAAGAAGGGGAGGGGCTTGGGGAGCCCTACCTTGTCATGTACCATCAATAAAGTATACTGCATTCAGCCAAAAAAAAAGAAAAAAAAAGCACTTCAAAGAAAAACACAAAACTAAACAAAACCAGCAAGAAAAACAAAGCAATGGGCACTTGCCCATGAAATTGACTGGTCTTACCATGTTATCCTAGGAGCTGGCCTGACAAAAAAAAGTGTAGTGCCCTACCAGAATCTCATTGTCAGTACTAACTGGAAGAGAGGTTCTACCTTACAGGGTGATGAATATGCTTAGACTCAAAACAAAACAAAACCACAACAAAAAACACCTAACAATTTCTCCCAATAGGGTCGCTATTACACTTAATACCCCATTCAAAGATTTTTTTCAAGCTTTAAGTTTTAACGGTCCTACATGCCAAGGGAGGAGCATTCCACAAGGAGTATAATGATCCCATTGAATTATGTGTTAAGACTGCTACCCAGCAATATTGAGTTCCTCCTGTCACTCCCTCTCTCTCTGCCTGCCTCTCTGCCTACTTGTGATCTTTCTCTGTCAAATAACTAAATAAAATCTTTAAAAAAGAAAGAAAGAAAGAAAGAAAGAAACCAAGGTGGGAGGTGGGGCACCTGGTGCTTGGTCAGTTAAGCATCTGCCTACAGCTCAGGTCATGATCTTGGGGTCCTGGGATCAAGCTCCACATTGGGCTTCCATTTCAGTGGGAAGTCTGCTTCTCCCTCTCCCTCTGCCCTCATCCCTGCTTCCACGCATTTTCTCTCTCTCAAATAAATAAAATATTAAAAAGAAAGAAAAAACAACCAAGGGATTCTTTAGGGTGCCTCTAAGTCCTTTCATATCCAATAGTAAAAGTGCACAGGTGATTACAAAAACTAAAACAGCTCCACTGAGAATTTAATCCTGCAGAAGTGAAGACTTGGGTGGGTCACTCCACCATGCAAAGACATCTGCCAGCAAAGTGCTGCAGACAGATACAAAATAGGGAGTAGATGGAGGTTGTAACTAGCAAGTATATCCTTTTGACCAGTAAAGAACTGAGGGATATAGTGGCTATGAATATTTTCTTCCCTTCTTAGTACACATGATGGATGAATGTAGATTCAGAACCAGACACACAGAAGCAGACAGACATAGAGACTTATTTCACGCAAGAATTTTGGATGTAATTAGTCTTTAGGTGGCACAGTTCTATTACCTGAACAGTAGAGACCTAAAAATAATTAAATTTTAGTAGTTAGTATCACCTAGGGACAGGTAAATTATCTATCAGAACTTTGTGTCTCTCATCTCTGGGGATAGGGAGAAGGAATCTTCATTTGTAAAAAGTAAAAACAGGGGTGCCTGGGTGACGCAGTGGGTTAAGCCGCTGCCTTCGGCTCAGGTCATGATCTCAGGGTCCTGGGATCGAGTCCCACATCGGGCTCTCTGCTCAGCAGGGAGCCTGCTTCCTCCTCTCTCTCTGCCTGCCTCTCTGCCTACTTGTGATCTCTGTCTGTCAAATAAATAAATAAAATCTTTAAAAAAAAAAAAAAAAGTAAAAACATAGTATTTTTGTTGTATTAAAAGTTCAAATATGCACAGAATATATGTATGGAGATGCTGAGTACCAAAAGGGTACACTGTGACAATTATGAAACTACTATCTCTCAGTTCCAAACTGACCCTTTATTTCTCTTCCCTATCATCTTAAGGCTGGGACTCTGCAAAATGCCTTTCTTCTTTCCCAGCCAGTTTCCTGGCTGTCCGGTTCTGACAAAAGGAACACAGGATGGAAACTGGAAAGCATGATGAGGGCGGAAAAGACTTCCCCAGGCTATTACTTGTCACAGCTGTCGATGCTGAGTCAGCACAGGGCCTGGTGGCAGCCAGTCTCCTGCGTTTTATTCTTCTAGTCTCCTGCGTTTTGTTTACTTAGCATTCCCAGAACCCGTCTCACAGAGCTCCTCAGAGGTGGTGACACCAGCCAAACAGCACTCTCTTCAGAGATCCATGTCTCAGCTCCTCGAGTGCTGTTCCCCAAGCTCCTGAGGTACCATCTGGACAGCGGCTCCTCCTGAGAAGCCTGGATCCCAAACCCACAAAGCCTATTCTTAAGTTTGTAGGTGCTGACCACCCTAAGCTCCTTCCTTCAGACCTAGGTGACAGCTGCTTCCCGGCATTACTCTCTGTGTGCTTCCTCAGGGCTTCCTTTCCACTTCTTCAGTTCTCAGACACATGTTAAAATCAATTCCTTACGATAAATTCTTTTTGTTGGAATGCATAGTATGGTTTCTGTTTTACTATATAAAATGTTCCATCAATGGAATAAAAGTTAATAATATCATGGTAAATCTCTATTAAAAAATCCAATATTAGGAAGGATGCAGCTGATCTGAGGAGTAATATGAAAGATACTCAAAGATACATTCTTAAGTGGGGGAAAAAAAAGCAAAGTGTAAACTATAGTCTGAATATGTGTGTCCCCTCATCCCCAAATTCATCTGTTGAAATCTTAACCCCCAAAGGTGACGGTATTAGTAGGTAGGGCTTTTGGGAGGTACTTAAGTCAGGAGAATAGAGCCCTCTGAATGGAATCAATGCCTTTATAAAAGAGGCTCCAGAATGATCCCCTGAGACCTTTCCATCATCAGGACACAGTAAAAAAGCAAGTACAAAAAAAGATTTCACTAGAAAGCAGCCATGCTGGCACCCTGATCTCAGACTTCCCTGCCTTCAGAACTGTGAACAGTAATAAATTTCTATTATACATAAACGACCCAGTCGGTGGTATTCTGTTAATAGCAGCCAGAACAGATGACAGTACATCAAATTTTGGTACAGTTACAATTGTACTTAAGAAAAGAGATACTTAAAAACGCAAAAATTATTTTTAAGAAAATGGTTTTTACCTTCTACCTTACACCCTTTAGTATAGAAATTTCTTATGTATTACACTTATAACTTAGAAAACAAAGAAACATCAGTAAAACATATCCAAGGATTTAATTCAAAGCACCATCTCACACAAACATCCTAGTCATGCCTAATAAAAAATAATGTCAACAAAAGCCCAAATGGCCCCATTTCCAAAGACATATTCCATTTCTCACTGAAGCTCATCACCTAACAAGAAATTCTCTTTCATCAGCCTCTTAACCAATATAGAGCTACCAAGCACAGAAGCTTTAGGAACAAAGTAAGCAAAACAGTTCCCACAAACTGAATTTAGACTTCAGTAAAAATAGTTTCAACTTTTAGGGGACTCATAAACATATTTTGTTCTCTGAAAGAAAAATCTAGAACTGGAATATTTCCAAGGGTAGGTGGAAAGTGGGGGAAAGACAGAGAAAGTGAAAGTATGGAGGTGTTCTTTCTCTCATAATCGAAAGAAGGTAATTTTTTTTAAACTTCTTACCTTAGCAACTTTGTGGTTGGCTGCAGTCTCATGGGATGTATTTTTTAAACCATCTTTGAGCTGTGTGATGAACAAATCATAACCCTCCGTACTAGAAATATCTACCTTTTCTAAACATGCTGATAAGAGCTGTTGTGCCTAAATAAAAAAAGATGATCACAGAAAATTAAACACAACAAAAAAATGTTACATTCAGATCCTTACTCAAATACTTTAATTTGTTATTATACTGACAAGTACTATAACTAAACTTTACTACTTTTACCTTTTTTAAACAAACTAAATCACATATAATCATATGCTGATTTGAAGGGCTGTTATAAAATCAAATGAGATAAAGCGATATATTTGGCATAACACCACAGAGTAAAGTTTAAATACATGGAAGCTATTATAAACCAAAGCAAGATTAAAAAAAAAAAAAAAAACCCTAGATTAAAAAAACCAAAAACAAAAAACCCTAGATAAGCTGACACCACGAACAAAAATTAAAGGTAAAATTTTAAAGAGATAAATGTAAAATCCTTCAATAAGTTTTAAACACTCAAACTATACAAAACCGTAAGAGAGAAGATTAACTAAGTCAACAGGTAATATAAAAAAGCCTCTGTATTGTTACCCACATATTCAAAAAGAACTACCTTAAAACAGAAATACATGGTTGACAAATGGAAAAGAATACATCCACACTGATCCAAGCAAACCTAGGACTCCATACTTAATTGAAGATACAAACAATACTATGCAAACAAGGTTGTGATTAGGTACACAGAAAATCAGCATAAGATGTTAATGGCCAACAAGGTAGAGAAGGTGACAGAAGCCAGATAAATACCTAACCCTTCAGACAGCACATTATGAAAAATACTGATTTGAGGGTCTATTTCATTATAAATGTCCCAATATTTTATTGTAATTCTCTAGTTCTTTGTAAAACCTGAACAGGTTGATACCATCTTGCATCACAGATTCTGTGATGAAATATATATATATATATACACATACATATATATATCCTTTATTAGGATATCAACCTTAAGTTATCAGCTAGTATAAATTCCTCAAATTAAGAGGAAAAAATGTCCAATACAACTAAAACTAATTAGTTCTCTATACAAATATTTTAGGCAGGACCCCAGATCCAAATGACAAAAAGAGGACTACTCTCTTTTCAGAACTCAAATTTTCAGCAAACATACTTTCAATAATAACCTAACAGACAACTATATTATGACACTGAGTGAAATCTAAGTGGATACATGTTGGTATCCTTTTTCTAAATTAGTCTTCCAAAAAGAGAATAAAAACATTTATATTGCACTTTATGTTTACCAATTGACAATTTTCATGCCCTAAAAATGGGAAATATGCTATACTGTTTTTATCAAATAATCATACCACCAAATGCAAAACAATTCATAATTAACAACTTGGTATGAAGACAAAAATGGTATCTCACTTTATTAGGAGACACAGCATTAAAATCTTTTATATTTTATTTAAGATGATTTAAAATCCAGTAGCTTTGAAAAACGTACTTTCAAATTACACCACATGAACATCAATGCACAGGTAAAGATTTTAAATTAGGGTGCACCTACAAATTAAGTAATGAATATGTAACACTACAGAAACGTATGTATGACTAAAATTTTAAACTGGGATTGTTAAAAGGTATGATACATACAAGCAAAGATTACTGGCTGTTCACTAATATTCATTCCTCCCTTCCATCTTATGTTTAAAAAAGAACTACCTCTTTCCAAGTGTTCTCAGCTTGATGTGACCATGTGACTAAATTCCGGCCAATGGGAGGAACATGAAAAGGGTGGATATGAATGAGTTTGGGAAAGAAAGCAAGAAAGAATGAAGGAGAGAAGGAAAGCAGAAGGGAAGGAGCGGGGAGAAAGGACAAGAGAAAAAAGGGGGAAGGGTCGTACCAGTGTGCTTCCCTGGGCTTCTGCTTTCCCTTTCACTATGACGGGGAAATACTAATGAGCCTTGGAACAGCTGTCATGAATTCAAGAGATGGAAGCTAAGTGTTGAGGTAAGCAGTTACCCCTACGCTTAGCCCTGTCCTGTTACTGAAAAAACTGTACTGTTTAAGCCACTGTATTCTGCTGTCTCTGGTACCGTTTCAACTGCATGGTTCACACTTAAATACCACTCTGATAAGCATCAATTAATTACAAAGAGGAATTAAACAAATGTGATCAGTAAGTCAATTCTGTTTTTATAGGGGCATGTATAAAAAAAAAACCGGGGTACATATACAATGTTCTCAAAGGACAACTTAATTTAACAGCTAATAAGGTCTGAAATTACATTAAGAGGAAAAGTACACTGATTTATTTCAACTTACCTCTGTAACAGGTAATTCAAGCTGAACCACATCATCCTGCTTTGAAACTGGAGTTTGCAGAGCAGTGTCTAACAACAAGATTCCGTTAAGGTCTTTCCTACACCCTACTGCAAAATCATCCACAAATATAACTTTATCCACCGCAGATATATACTGACATTTCACCTGTCCACCTGGTTTAGCTGTTAAAAGAACAAAAATTCAACACTTAAGATTTAAAAATAGTCCATTAAAAAATAAATGTTTACATGGAAGCTAAATACAGTATTTAATCTCACATTGGAAAACACTGCTCTAAAAGACATTATTAGAGCAACTGATAAACTTGTAATATGTACTATAGATCAGATAAAGTATCACTGTGAAACTGTCAGAACTTAACAGCTCCAGAGCTATTATAAAAGAGAATATAGGAGCGCCTGGGTGGCTCAGTTAATTGAGTGCCCAACCCCTGGTTTCAGCACGATCATGATATTGGGGTCCTGGGATCAAGCCCATGTCAGGCTCCATGCTCAGCAGTTAGCTTCAGGATTCTCTCTCCCTCTGCGCCTCCTCTATTCTCTCTCTCAAATATGTAAATCTTAAAAAAAAAAGGGGGGGGGGTGCGCCTGGGTGGTTCAGTGGGTTAAGCCTCTGCCTTTGGCTCAGGTCGTGATCCCGGGGTCCTGGGATGGAGCCCCATGGGGCTCTCTGCTCTGCGGGGAGCCTGCTTCCTCTTCTCTCTCTGCCTGCCTCTCTGCATACTTGTGATCTCTGTCTGTCAAATAAATAAAATCTTCAAAAAAAAAAAAAAAGGAGAGAGAGAGAGAGAGAAAATGATCACTCTTAGAAATAAACAGGCACCTGGCTGGCTCAGTTGGAAGATCATGGTACTCTTGATCTTGGGGTCTTGAGTTTGAGCCGCATGTTACGTGTAGAGATTACTTAAATACATAAAACTTTTAAAAATAGAAATAAACATAATAATAGAAATAAAGATAAAAAAAAGAAACAGAAATAGTAAAGGGTAAGGGGGCAAAGAATGCAACCTAGTCTCAATAGAGCAAAAGAAATAAAATGGGTATATATGTGTGTGAATGATGAGCAAATGTGGTAAAAGTATTTAAAATCAAAACTGATAGAACCAGGTAAAGGGTACAGGGAAGTTCTTTGTTCTATAGTATTTCAGAATTAAAATATTCAGAACAAAAGTTTTAAATATTCAGTATTTGTCAATTTTTTTGCAAAATTCAATAAGCATAAAGTCAGTATGGCCCGTTTCTAGGTAATTACCAAAAATGTTTGAGGACTTTTATAACTGAGATTAAAAAATGAGATAAAAAAATGAGATAAAAGAAAAATGTTTATAACCTAGGTTAAGAGAAACAGTAAAGCCTCTAGTTCAATCCCCACTGAGAAAACAGTCAACTACCACTAATGATCAACATACCCTAAGGTTTCTGCTGAGTCAGTATCAAAAGAGTATTTTTTTTTTTAAGATTTTATTTATTTGAGAGAGACTGAGAGAGAGAACAAGCAGAGGAAACAGCAGATGAAGAGGGAGAAGCAGACTCCCCACTGAGCAGGGAGACCCATGCAGGACTCAATCCCAGGCCCCGAGATCAGGACCTGAGCTGAAGGCAGACACCCAGGTGCTCCAGGTGCAAAAAGTCAGTGAATACATGAACCATAAAATTTCTCAGAATAAGTCAGAGTGGAATTTCAGAAGTCTTATAAAAAACAGTAACAGGCAAGAGGCTTTAAATACCAAGAAAAAAATTTTTTTAAGATAACATCAGTTTCTATACTTAAATTTACAGACTTATAAGGAGATTAATGTTAAGTGTTTCTGTCACAAATAGAGTCTCTGTAAGAAGACTTGAAAGAATGACCAATTATGAAATTTTATTCTATTAGAAAAGATAAACCCCTGTGGGCAAGTAATCCTGCTGCCGGTACACCTAAACTCTAAACTCCCAATACAACTTTTTCTTTTTTTTTCTTTCCAAAGATTTTATTTATTTATTTGACAGAGATCACAAGTAAGCAGAGAGGCAATACAACTTTATAGAACATCCCAGTAACTAGCTCTGCTCCAACTAATGATACAAAAGTAGAAAAATGGAAATAAATCAGAGTCCTGGTTTTCAATCCTAGGTCAACTATAAAACATGTTATAATCAATGAATATTGGGGTGGTATTCTTTTTTTTTTTTTTTTAAAGATTTTATTTATTTATTTGACAGACAGAGATCACAAGCAGGCAGATAGGCAGGCAGAGAGAGAGAGAGGAGGAAGCAGGCTCGCTGCTGAGCAGAGAGCCCGATGCGGGACTCGATCCCAGGACCCTGGGATCATGACCTGAGCCGAAGGCAGAGGCTTAACCCTCTGAGCCACCCAGGTGCCCCTGGGGTGGTATTCTTAATCTCAGAATAGTATAGTTCTTTTGGACGCTAACAGACAACTTGGAGGCATTACAAAACTGACTGGAACAAATTCATTATCCACACAAAACAAAACAGTAATCTATAGTTCAATCTCAGAATTCAAAGTTTGAAATACATGTTAGCATACAGGAAAATAATCTCTGAAACACAATAACAGGCATATTTACTTAGCACTTCTAATATCTAGGTAAAACCACAAGAAAGACAAATTATAGAAACTCAGGGTAAAATTATAAAAGAACTTACAAAAATTGTTTCAAAACTCCAAAACTCATTAACAGTAAATATTTTTAAGAACTATTCTTTATGAGGAACCTGGGTATCTCAACTGGCTGAGCAACTGACTCTTGCTTTCAGCTCAGGTCATAATCTTGGCGTCATGAGATAGAGTTCCACATCCTGCTAAGAGCTCAGCAGGGAATCTGCTTGAGACTCTCCCTCTCCCACTCTCCCTCACCAACTCATGCTCAAGTGAGATCTCTCTCTCAAACAAATAACTCTTAGGGGGAAAAAAACTATTACTTTTTTAAGAATCTTTTTAGGCTTCCAGCAAAACTGAGTAGAAGGCACTTAGAATTCCAATATATGCCCTGCCTCCCCATAACTATAAAATTTTGAAAAACAAACTGCAAATTCTGCTTTATTGTTTAAGGTATGTGCATTTAAGTAACGAATTATTGAAATTATAATTCTGTTAGAAGTTCCCAAGAGAGGTATAAAATATGTGTCAAGACTCTACACCAGTGTAGTTTCCAGATGCGCTTCCACGCAACCTTAGAGAATTCTAACCATATCACACCACTAGAGATTCTTCCACAGATCCCGACTGAAAAAAAGTCACCACTGTTTTTTACAACTTCTTATACACTACACAATACTAGCACTCAAAGTAATGCACACTGATCAAGGAGTCTTTTTAGCAGTTTCTTCAGGCCAGTATAGCAGCATGCTATGTTCATTAGGATGAGTACATTCCCAGTTTTTGACCTTAGTTAGGGAAGGTCGTCCATAAGCAGAGGGCTGTACTGCACAGGGGGTAGAAAGGAGGGTATTATCAGCCATATCCCACTGAAGGACCTTCTGGCACAGTCTGAGGTTTCACACAGACATGAATTTTGAGGTAAGATTATTAAACCCACTACAGACACTTTCTCTCAATTTTTTTACTAGGCTGAAGACTTTATTTTTGAAAGGAGAGCTTGGTTAATATACCCGGACAGTATGCTCAAGATGAGCTTTGCTCATCTATCCCTAGAAAAGTCCTAGATGGGGCACCTGGCTGGCTCATCAGTACAGCATGCAACTCGATCGAGGGTTTTGAGTCTGAACCCCATATTGGGTAGAGATTATTTAAAATAAAATCTTGGCACCTGGGTGGCTCAGTGGGTTACACCTCTCTCTTCGGCTCAGGTCATGATCTCAGGGTCCTGGGATAGAGTCCCACATCGGACTCTCCGCTCAGCAGGGGGCCTGCTTCCCTCTCTCTCTCTCCTTCTGCCTGCCTCTCTGCCTACTTGTGATCTCTCTCTCTGTCAAATAAATAAATAAAATATTTTTAAAAATAAAATCTTAAGGGGCGCCTGGGTGGCTCAGTTGGTTAAGCAACTGCCTTTGGCTTGAGTAGTGATCCCAGGGTCCTGGAATCAAACCCCATGTCAGGCTCCTTGCTCTGTTGGGGGAGCCTGCTTCTCCCTCTCCCTCTGCCTGCTGCTCCACCTACTTGTGCTCTCTCTCTCTCCCTGTTAAATAAATAAATAAAATTTTAAATAAATAAATGAAATCTTGAGAAAAAATCCTAGATTTCTGTGCAAGAAAAGTATCTTGCAATGAACAAAGAATATTTTTGGAACTTTTCAACTTCTTACATGTTTGAGCAAGTCTTTCTTACTTAGGAAGTAACAAGACAAGACAGAAATCCTCTAATGTCAGTTAAAAACAAAATCCATGAGTGTTTAAGTCTGACACTTAACTTAGTGTTTGTACAAAATAAACGAACAAATAAAACAAAACAAAAAACACTAGTTTCACAATCAGGTAAATTCAACATTTATTTTTAGTCGTAAGAATAGCCATTTTAAGTACAGAAAAAATAAAAGAGATGAAGAAACCTATAATAGAGCTTGACTGTGTCACTCACTTGGAAAACATGTTTTCAAAGTCTTGTAAAATATTATAAGTTATACTTTTTTATTCATGATGCTCTGATTCATGATTTTAGTGGCATTACTATTAAACACTCGATATATTTTAATGTTACCAATAATACTGATAAACTTACAACCTATACTTAAATTATATCTCCCAAGACTACCTTTAAAAAACTTAAATCCGGGACGCCTGGGTGGCTCAGTGGGTTAAGCTTCTGCCTTCGGCTCAGGTCATGATCTCGGGGTTCTGGGATCGAGCCCCACATCGTGCTCTCTGCTCAGCGGGGAGCCTGCTTCCCCTCCTCTTTCTCTCTGCCTACTTGTGATCTCTCTCTCTCTCTCTCTCTCTCTCTGTGTCAAATAAATAAAAAAAAATCTTTAAAAATTAAAAAAAAAACTTAAATCCCATTTTGGCATGAACCATTTATTATTTCATTTGCCTTATGAGTTTAAAATATCTGAAAATAGGGGCACCTGGGTGGCTCAGTGGGTTAAAGCCTCTGCCTTCGGCTCAGGTCATGATCCCAGGGTCCTGGGATCAAGCCCCATCTCTGCTCAGCAGGGAGCCTGCTTCCTCCTCCCTTTCTCTGCCTGCCTCTCTGCCTACTTGTGATCTCTGTCTGCCAAATAAATACATAAAATCTCAAAAAAAAAAAAATATCTGAAAATAAACTTCTCAAAGAAAGATAAGCTATGCTTAACTAATGTTTGTTATGCTTTCCAAGAAGAGTTGGCTAAAAAGTTATTTTTGGCTTTTAAATAGAAGGAAAAAACCCATGGCACATACCCTGTACCACATACTGCACCTTTTTAGAACTCTGTGAAGAAGTAATCTGTAAGGGATGCCTGGGTGCCTCAGTTAAGCAGCCTACTCTTGATACTCAGGTCACAATTTAAGCCCCATGTCAGGCTCTGTGCTCAGTGGGGAGGCTTCTTGAAATTTTTTCTACCTGCCCTATCCCTGCTTCTGTGTGCCCTCTCTCACTCTCTTTCTCTCTAAAATAAATAAATCCTTTTTTTTTTTTTTTAAGTTATTTGTGAAGTGACTTTTAAACCTACGGGGATAAAATTTTTAAAAATTGAGCAGGAAATTTTAATAGAGGAAAAACTCAAATTCCTCCATCTACAACAGAAATCAGCAAACTTGTGAAAAGGGTCAGAGAGGAAATATTTTAGGGTTCACAAGATAAATAGCCTCTCTCACCATTACTCACCTCTGCCACTGTAGCACAAAGGCAGCCATAGCCAACATGTAAATAAATGGTTGTGGATGGGCACCAGTTAACACTTTATTTATAAAATTAGGAGATAGCCTGAGAGCTACAGGGGTTTGCAGACCCCTTATTGACACTAAAAACCTGCATTAGTGCAGATATTCTTTCCCAGAAGGGAAAACGTCACAAAACAGGTTAAAATTCACAGCCAGACACAGTAAGTTTCTGAAAACTAACAAAAATCTTGAAAGCAAACAGACAAAAAGGCCACATTACTTACATAGAAGTAATAATACAATAAAAACATTTATCATTAAAAACCATAGGGTTCATTAGGAAGTAGACCATTTTTTTAAGCACTAGAGAACAAGAAATTTGCTGACAAAAATGTCCATTAGAAATGAAGGTGAGGGTGGGACGCCTGGGTGGCTCAGTTGGTTAAGCCTCTGCCTTCGGCTCAGGTCATGGTCTCAGGGTCCTGGGATCGAGCCCCGCTTCGGGCTCTCTGCTCAGCAGGGAGTCTGCTTCCCTTCCTCTCTCTCTCTGCCTGCCTCTCTGCCTACTTGTGATCTCTGTCTGTCAAATAAATAAAATCTTAAAAAAAAAAATACAAAAAACACAGGGCACCTATGGCTCAGCAACCAACTTTTGATTTCAGCTTGGGTCATGATCTCAACTCACAACTCACTTGTGGCCATGAGTTCAAGCCACACACACACACACAGAAATCAGAGGCCCAGTTAGTTAAGCATCTGATTCTTGGTGTCCGCTCAGGTCATATCTCACGGTGGTGGGATTGAACCCCATGAAGGGCTTCCCACTTAGTGTGGAGTCTGCTTCAGATTCTCTCTTCCTCTCCCTCTGCGTCTCCCCCAGCTCTTACCCCACAGGCACATGAGCTCTCTAAAATAAATAAATAAAATCTTTTAAAAATAAAAATAGGGGCATCTGGGTAGCTCAGTCAGTGTCTGCTGCCAGCTCAGGTCATGGTTCCAGGGTCCTGGGATTGAGTCCCACACTGGGCTTGCTGCTCAGCAAGAAGCCTGCTTCTCCCTTTCCCACTCCTCCTGCTTGTGTTTCCTCTCTGGCTGTCTCTCTCTCTTCTCTGTCAAATAAATAAATAAACTTTTTTAAAAATTATTAAAAATTAAAATAAAAATTTAAAATAAAAATAAATGAAAGTATAAAAATGAAAGGATAAAAAAAGATATTTCAGGCAAACATTAATTAAAGAAAAGCTAAAGTAGCTATATTTATATTAGACAAAGATCAGAGCAAAGAAAATAACCAGAGATAAATGAGGTCATTACATGATAAAAGGACCAATTCACAAAGAAGAAAAAGCAATCCTAAATACATATAAAATATACACCTAACAGAACTTCAAAACACACACAGCTGGGAACTTAGATGACTCAGTTGGGTAAGCCCTCTGATTTCGGCTCAGGTCATGATCTTAGGATCCAGAGATCAACCCCACATGTTGAAGCCTACTTAAGACTCTGTTTCTTCCTCTCCCTTTGCCCATCCCCACTCTTAAAATAAAAAAAATAAAAAATAAAAAAAATCACATACAGCAAAAATTAATGGAACTGAGAAGAAATAGGCATCCAAATTACAGCTGGAGACTTCAACACTCCTCTCTAATAGAACAGTAGATAAAAAGAAAAACCACCAGCAATATAGAGAAACTGAACCCCACCATCAATGAATAAGATTTTTAGAATACTCCACCTATCAGAAGTAAAATACACATTCTTTTCAAGTATACATAGAATATTCACCAAGATAGACCATATCCTGGGTCATAAAACAGACCTTAACAAATATATAAGAAGTCAAATTAGGAGTATGTTCTCTGACCATAATGTATTTAAGTAGAAATCAATAACAGAAATATAAGAGGAAATACCTGGAAAATAAACAACATACTCTAAATAATCCACATGTCAATAAACAAGTTTCAGATAATTCAGAAAATATTTTTAATTGGGATGAAAATGAAAATATATCAATGTGTCAAATGCAAATAAAGCACTACTTAGAATGAAATATGTAGGAACTAAATTCTTATACTGGGGTGGGGAAGAAGGTCTCAAATCAATAATCTAAGTGTTCTATTTAAAAAACAAAACAAAAAAAAACCTAGGAAAAAGGATACCTGTGTGGCTCAGTTGGTTAAAGCCACTAACTGCCTGCCTTCAGCTCAGGTCATGATCCTGGAGTCCCAGGACTGAGTCCCGCACTGGGCTCCCTTCTTCTCATGCTATCTCAAATAAGTAAATAAAATCTTAAGAAAAAATATAAATAAAAAACTAGAAGAAGAAAAGCAAAGTAAATAACTAACAAGCAAAATAAAAATAATGATAGGAGCAGGGATTAATGAAAACAAAAATAAAAATAGAGAAAATCAACACAAGCAAAAAAGAGATCTTTGAAAAGATTTGTAAAACTAGTAAATCTCTAGCCGAGGCTAGCAAAGAAAAAAGACACAAATTACCAATAACATCAAGAAAGAAAAAATACACTATAGATCCTGCAGAGATTAAAAGATAATAAATAAGAAAACACTATGAACAACACTATGCACATGACAACTTAGGTGGCCAACATAAATAAATCTGAAAACTCAGACTGTCAAAACAAACAAACATGATACAAACTTAAAAAGATAACAGGGGAATAATAAGTACAAGTCTACACATATAAATTTGAAGGTAGAGGTGAAATGTACCAATTGCTTGAAACCACAAAGTACCAAAACTTCCTGTGTATGAAACAGATAATCTGAATTGAGGAAACTGAATTAATAGTTTGAAATATTCCAAAGAAACCTCTAGGCCTATCTGACTTTATTGTAGAATTTTATCATACATTTAAGTAACAAGTAACACCAATTCTACACAATTCTTCTCCAATAAAGAGAAGTGGGAATACTTTCAAACTCGTTTTATGAAACCAGCATTAAACCTGAAGCCAAGTCTAGAAAAAGATAGCACAAAAAAAATCTATATACCATTATCCCTCACGCATATCGATGCAAACACCTTCCACAAAATAAAAGCAAATGGAATTTAGCAAATATAAAAAGAATAACATGCCAGGACCAAGTACAGTTATAGAAGGAATAATGAACTGGTGCAATATTCAAGAATCAATCAATATAAGCTACCACACATTATAGCTCAAAGAAGAAAACCTACATGAACAGATGCATTCGGTAAAATATAATATCCTTTCAGGATTTAAAAAAAAAAAAAAAAAACCTCAGCAAATTAGAAATGAAAGGGAATTTGCTCAACCTGATTAAGGACAGCTACAAAGATCCTAACACTATCAACATAATTAATGGTAAAACACTGAATACTTTCCCCCTAAAATCAGGAACAATCAAAGGAGACACTCTCAACATTCCTATTCAGTATCGTATTGGAAAATCTAGCCACTGCAATTAAAAATGAGAAGAATTTAAATGCCATGAAGATTAGAAAGGAACAAATTAAACTGTCCCTGTTCACAGACAACATGATTAACCTATACAGAAAAATCTAAAAATAAAAAGAAAACTCCTAGAGCTAATAAATGAGTTTAGCAAGGTTATAGTAAACAAAATCAATACATAAAATATCAGTCAACTGTACTAGAAATCGGAAGCTGAAATCTACAAAAACCAGTTTATGATAGACTTAAAAATATAAAAATAAGGGCGCTTGGGGGCTCCATCGGTGAAGAATCTGCCTTTGGCTCAGGTCATGATTCCAGAGTCCTGGGACTGAGCCACGCATTGGGCTCCTTGCTCAGCAGGGAGCCTACTTCTCCTGCCTGCCATTCCCCCTGCCTGTGCTCTCTCTTTGTGTCAAATAAATAAAATCTTTTTTAAAAACGTTAATAAAATACTTAGATATATACCAAAAGTATGCAGAATATGCATGCTGAAAAGTATGAAAGAAGTGTTAAAGAAATCAAAGACTTAAATGAAACCACGGTTAGGGACTGGAAGAGTCAATATAGTAAAGATGTCAATATCCCCAAATTACTGTAGAGATTTGATGCAATTTCAATCAAAATCCCAGCAGGAGAGGCACCAGGGTGGCTCAATCGGTGAAGCCTCTCACTCTTGATCTCTGCTGAGGTCCTGATCTCAGGGCTGTGAGTTCAGGCTCCACCCTGGACTCCACAATGAGTGGCTCAGTCAGTTAAGCGTCTACCTTTGGCTCAGGTCATGATTGTGGAGTTGTGGGATGGAGCACCATGTTGAGCTCCCTGCTCAGTGGGGAGTCTGCTTCTCCTTCTCCCTATGCCCTTCCCCCTACTCGTGCTCCCTCTCCCTCCTCTTGCTCCCTTTCTGTCTTAAATAAAATCTTATTTAAAAAATAAAATTTATTTGAAAATAACAGAACTTATTTTAAGTGCACAGTTGAATGGCATTAAGTACATTCACACTGTTCTGCAACCATCACCACCATCCATCCAGAGAATGGATGGTGCAAAACTTGCAAAACTTGAGCTTTATAATCATCAGGCACTAAGTCCTCCTTCCCATCTCCATACCCTCAGTGCCCAGCAATCACTATTCTACTTTCTATCTCTAGAAATTGACTGCTTCTAAGTCACACGTATAAGTGGAGTCATACAGTATTTGTCCTTTTGTGATGGGCCTATTTCAATAAGCATTATGTCTTCAGTTCATCCACGTTGCAGTGTCAAAATGTCCTTCCTTTTTACCATATTTTGTTTATCCATATATCCATCAATGGACACTTGGGTACTTCTCCTTTTGACTACTGGGAATAATGCTGCTATAAACACAGTGTACAAATATTTTTTCAAGGCCCTGCTTTCAATTCTTTGGGGTATATACCAAGATGTGGAATTGTGATACCATAAAATTACCAAACTAATTTCAATTGTTTGAGGAAACACCACACCATTTTCCGTAACACCCGCACTATTTTACATCCACCAAGAGAATACAATACAAGGATTCCAATTTTCCACATCCGTGCCAACACTTATTATTATATTTAATGATAGTCACTCTAATGGGTGGGAAGTGGTATCACACTAGGTTTTAATTTATATTTCCCAAAATATTAGTGATGTTGACCATCTTTTCATGTGCTTTTTGGCCATTTCTATTTCTTCTCTGAAGAAAGATCTATTCAAGTATTTTGCTCATTCTTTAATTGGGTTGTTTGTTTTTTTGTTGTTGAGATGTTAAAGTTCTCTATACAGTCGAGATATTAATTTTTTATATATACCTAGATATGTGACTTTCTCATATTCTGTGGTTTGCTGTTTTAACCTATTGATAGTGTCTTTCAATGCACAACAAGTTTTCATTTTGATTAAGTCCAACTTGTCTATTTTTTCTTTGGTTGCCTGTGCTTTTGATGTCATATCCAAAAAATCACTGCCAAATCCAACGTCACGAAGCTTCCCCCTTTGTTTTCCTCTAAGAGCTTTCTAGTTGTAGCTCTTCCATTTAAGGGTTCAACTTCATTCTTTTGCAAAGTGGATATCCAAGTTTTCTCAGCACAATTTCTTGAAAAGATTGTCCTTTCCCCCACTGAATGGTGTTGGCCTACTTACAAAAATCATTCACCACGTATGTGAGGGCTTATTTCTGTGTTCTCTATTACATTAGTCACGTATGTGAGGGCTTATTTCTGTGCTCTCTATTACATTAGTCTACACCAGTACCACACTGTTTTGGTTACTGTAAAACTGTATTAAGCTTTGAAATGTGAGTCCTCCAACACTGTTCTTCTTCTTCAAAGAATGCTTTGTAGAATCCCTTGAGATTCTACATTAATTTTAGGTGGGTTTTTCTATTTCTGCAGAAAACATCACTGGAATTGTGACAGAGATTGCACTGAATCTAAAAACACTTTGGGTACTATTGACTTTTTAACAATATACAAGTAAGAAATGCTTGTAAGGATGCAGAATTAAGTGGAACTCATCTATTTTTAATGAAAATACATAATGGCACAGCCATGCTAGGTTGGACAGTTTCTTGTTTAAGATTTTTTTTTTTTAAATTAACTTATTTGAGAGAGAGAAAAGACACGAGCAGGGGGGAGGAACAGAAGGAAGGGGAGAAGCAGACTCCCCACAGAGCAGGAAGCCTTAGGAGGGGCTTGATCCCAAGACCCCAGAATTATGACCTGAGCTGAAGGCAAACACTTAACAGACTAAGCCACAGGCACCCTGGTTTGACAGTTTCTTGTAAGATTAAATATACACTTACCAAATGGTCCTGTAATCCCACTTCCACGTATTTACCCTAGAGACATAAAATCTTACATTCACACAAAAAACTTTACTCAAATGTTTATAGTAGCTTTATCTATAATCACCAAGCTGAAAACATACAAGTGTCCTTCAATGAGTGACTGACTAAACAAATGATGACACATCCATACAATGAAATACTGTTTAGGTATTTAAAAAAAAAAAAAAAAATGGGGCGCCTGGGTGGCTCAGTGGGTTAAAGCCTCTGCCTTCAGCTCAGGTAATCATCTCAGGGTCCTGGGATGGAACCCAGCTCTCTTTCTCTCTCAAATAAATAAACTCTTAAAAAAGTTAAAAAAATACATACATACATATATGTATGTATATATATACACATATATTTATTTTTATTTTATTTATTTACTTGACACAGTGAGAGAGGAAACACAAGCAGGGGTAGTGGGAGAAGGAGAAGCAGGCTTCCTGCTGAGCAGGGAGCCTCATGTGGGGGTCAATCCCAGGACCCTGGGATCATGAGCTGAGCTTAAGGCAGATGTTTAACAACTGAGCCATCCAGGTGCCCCTAAAGAACTTTCTTTAAAAATATATTTAACAAGAGAAAAAAGCAAAAAGACACTGTTGCCCCAGGTAACAAAATCGTAGGTAACTACTCTATTCCTTAGTCTATTCGATATGTCCCATAAGGTAAATCACTTTTTAAACGGAAATTCACAAAGGTAGGAAACTTTTTAAAAATTATTTAATCCTAATACCCACTTCAAGAAATAGTCAATTCTTGATCAAGGCATTATCTATGTGCATCCCTACAAAACTTGCAAAAATATTATCTGAATTACATCATCTTTGCAAACTGATAGGACACACTGTAAAATTCTATTTCCACAGAGATAACATCAGAGTTCAATGCTTAAAACACTCTACTAATTAAACACAGTATATAAAAACATCATTCAAAGTCTATAAAGAGGGTACAAAATTAGTGTTCTTACAATGCTTTTAAAATATAATTTAAGTAACCAAAAACAAAATCACTTAACAAAAGTTGTTAGTACGTATTATTATTCAAAGCCAAAGTGAGTATTCCTATAAAACTAAACTCGGTGCAAAGCAAAGAAGTTTGGGAAAGTTCAAGTGCTATGCCACGAAAAAAGGGTAACAAATGGATGAAATGCAATGCAGTGAGAGTATTATTCCAGGTAAGAGAACCCAACAATTGCCTAGGCATGAGAGTGGGTCTCCAGAAGACAGACTTACTGGAATTAAGAATTCCAAGTTCAAGGGTGGCTGGCTGACTCAGTCAGTGGAGCATGTGGCTCTTGATCTCACAGTTGTGAGTTCAAGCCCCACATCAGATGTAAAGATCACTTAAAAAATAAAATCGTTAAAAAGAGAGAGAGAGAAAGAGTTCCAAGTTCCAATTCTCTCTATTCACTTTATCCTCAAGTTCCACCAAACCTCCTATTTAACTATAATCTTAAGTATATGACATCAATGGAGAAAGTTTTAAGAACATAATCCTCTCTGAAGTTTCCACAGATGAGAATCAATCTTTAAGGACCTATTCCCCGCAAGAAATTTTGGGGACTATTTCAACATACATTACTCAATTTGTCACAGTCACATCTCCCAATCACCTTGGGATGCAATAGTTACATTTTCCTTCAGGATTTTAAACTGGAGATAATTCAGTAAAATTTGGGAGCGACTTTTGCTATCTGATATTGCTCAAGATATCCCTAACCATCTACACACAAATTCCTATTGCTACATGAAGTTGTCCATATGAGAAGGAACTCAGCTATAAATCTATACAATCCTGTAATATGCAGCATATACCTTATGAATTTCTATTTGGAGCTCATACTTGAAACTACTGTTCTCTGTTGAATATAGAAGGCACATATATCCAGACTAGCAGTCACAAAGACCTTTCATCATTCCTCACATAGCCTACATTTTAAATCAGTCCAAGTCAAATTCCATCCAAATATGATGAAAATGTGTCTAGCTGTTCTGCCATACGACAGTAAAGGCCAACAGAAACTTCCCTGGATACCTTCCCGCTGCCTCCTCACCTCACTGGGATCTTTGCTCAAGGGCCACTTTGGAGAGACTCTCCCAGACCACATCACAGCACAAATTTGCCCATTTCCAACCTCATACCAGCTCTAATTTCTTACAGCATTTCTCACCTCTTGGTACAGTGTGTGCGAATTACATCTCTTCCTACCAAATCATGAGTTCTTGCAAAGCCAGGACTTTGTGAACTAGTTTATCAACAGCGCCTGACACACAATAAATGTTTCTGAATAAATGAATCCTTTTCTATGATTTTGAAGAACTTTTTAATATATTAAAACTAAACTACGTGGTAAAATACAACAGTCTCACAGTTTTGTTTGTTAACACAAACAAAGTGTAAACAAAGACAGTTCGGGCATGAAACTAGTTGATCTGGTACAGAGAACCCAGCCATCTCTACCCTTCACAACCCCATTTTCCCCTACCTTACTCCTGCCCTTGGTATGAGATCACTGTCCTTGGCTATAGTGGTATTCTGGTAAATAAGTATCAAAGCACTTAGCTGGTTCAAAAATCAAACAAAACTGAATTACAGCAGAGAAGTACAAAATAGAAAGCAGGAGAAATTTGGTCCTTGATATATCCCTGCTGTTTACAAGAATATTTCATTATATGGTCATTTAATACAATTTAAAACACAATGAGGTAGATTTCAGTAGCAGACAGACTAACTTGGGAGGTTCCTCTTACCCTTAAAATTAAGGCTAAATAGAATACTATTCAATTCAAATGAAACCTGCCTCTAGTGTAATCCCAGGCTTATCAAACAAACTTACTCATGAAGTTTGAACCTCTAAACCTAGAAGTACATTAGAATAACCTGGCATTCTGTTAAAAAAAAAAAAAAGAAGTCTGTCTGGGCTCCACTCCAGACCACTTACGTCAGAATTCTGGGACCCAAGGTGTGCCTGGGTGGCTGTCAGTTAAGCATCTGACTCTTGATTTGGGCTCAGGCCATAACCTTGGGGTCGTGAGACAGAGCCCCATGTGGGGTACCTTGCTCTGGGCGCAGTCTGCTTCAGATTCTCTCTCCCTCTACCTCTGCTCTTCCTCCTTCCCTAAATATACATGGATGGTCTCTCTCTCAAATAAATAAATAAATAAAATCTGGGGAGAAAAAAAATACTGGGACCCAAGCAGAATATTTTTTTGAAGTTCCCCTGATGATCCTAATGAGCAACCAAGGCTGAGGACACACTGCCCCATGCATCGCCCCGGTCTTACTTCTCTCCAACTCCATAAATCAAAGTACAGAAACAAATCATGAACTTAAGTCATAATTTAAATTCTTGGCACCCACAATAAATCTCAAAGAAAACATTCCTATCTGCCCCGTTCTAATACTTCTATCATTTCCCCTAAAGAGTAGGCATTAATGGGGCGTCTGGGTGGCTCAGTTGTTAAGTGTCTGCCTTCAGCTCAGATTATGATCCCAGGGTCCTGGGATCATGCCCCACATCGGACCCCCTGCTGTGGGAAGCCTGCCTCTCCCTCTCCCACCCCTCCTGCGTGTGTTCCCTCTCATGCTGTGTCTCCCTCTGTCAAATAAATAAATAAAATCTTAAAAAAAGAAAAAAAGAATAAGCCTTAATATCTCTCCTAAAATACATCCCTGATTTAAACACGCAAATGAGACCACAATTACTCCTTTTAGAAGCACTGCTCTTGTCACAAGCTATTTTATATAGCAATTACTTTATTCTATGAAGTATATATACCTCTATTATCTCCTTTTTTATTCTATAAAGTATATATACCTCTATTATCTCCTTTTTTATAACCAAGGAGTTCATCTTTTATTTATTTACTTTTTTTTACTATTTTATTTATTTACTTGACAGAAAGCAAGTGAGCACAAGCAGAGGGAAGGGACAGAGGGAAAAGGAGAAGCTGACCCCCCACTGAGCAGGCAGCCTGACTCCGGGCTTGATCCCAGGACCCAGGGATCCTGACCTAAGCAGAGGCAGACACTTAACCAACTGAGTAACCCAGTAACCCAGGAGGCCCAAACATTCATCTCTTGATCATCTCAGGGTTGTGAGTTCAAACCCTCTCTGGATATGGAGCCTACTTTACCAAAAAAAAAAAAAAAAATAAAAAAAAATAAAATATATATATATATATATATATATATATATAAAATAAATACGTAAATGAAAATAATTTAAAAAAAAAAAAAGGAATTACCAGCCCATTTTAAAGATGGAAACTCTCAGAAGTTATCTTGTCAAAGGCATAAGGCCATGGGCAGTATAATGCACATATCAGAAAGGTACCTTCTGGGGCACCTGCATAGCTCAGTGGATTAAGGCCTCTGCCTTAGGATCAGGTCATGATCCCAGGGTCCTGGGATCGAGCCCCACATTGGACTCTCTGCTCAGCAGGGAGCCTGCTTCCTCCTCTCTCTCTGCCTGCCTCTCTGCCTACTTGTGATCTCTGTCTGTCATATAAATAAATGAAAGCTTTAAAAAAAAGGTACTTCCTGCCTATTCTGCTGTTCTTACAAACTATATTACAGCAATCTATTGCTGTTTATAGTCTATCTGTAGTTACAGCCAACTGCTGTTAAAGACAAAGTACCAAATTTTAACAACTTAAGTATGGTTACCAGTACAGATTGCCAGTTAAACAACAAGGTTATAATGGGTGCACATTTACTTCTGCTTCCTCCCAAGTCTCACTAAAAAGATAATAAAGAGGGCATTAAACAAACCCACAGAGACAAAAAGAACAAGTTAGGAGAAAAAATAAAAAAATTTTTTGAAGTTAGAGGCCAGACAGAAGAGCCTTAACAGACCAATACGCCCTGGGAAAATCTCAAAGCTAAACCAGCAGGGAGGAAAGGCCAAAGTACCTATGCTGTAGTAGGTTTTTCAAAGATGTTATTTATTTATTTTAGAGAGAGAGTGAGAGATCGCATGTAGGCGTGCAGGGAGGGCGGGGAGTGGCAGAGGGAGAGAATTTTCAAGCACAAATCCCTGCTCAGCAGGGAGCCTGCCATGGGGCTCCACCTCACAACCCAGGAGATCATGACCTGAGCTGAAACCAAGAGTCAGACGCTCAACCAACTGAGCCACCCAGGCACCTGGGCACCCCTGTGTTGCAGTATTTTTCAAATTACATAGTAATAAGTCTAAAATAAAAATTATTTCAAAGTAGTAGCCTTTCGCAGTATTTCTTTTTTTTTTTAAGATTTTATTTTTTTATTTGAGAGAGAGACAGTGAGAGAGAGCATGAGAGGGGAGAAGGTCAGAGGAAGAAGCAGACTCCCCATGGAGCAGAGAGCCTGATGCGGGACTCGATCCCAGGACTCCGGGATCATGCCCTGAACTGAAGGCAGTCGCTTAACCAACTGAGCCACCCAGGCGCCCTCGCAGTATTTTTTTCAACCAACGCTAAAAACATAGCTCCTCTAATAACAGACCACTAAATTTTTTACCTTAAACTAGGAGTTCTCACACTGAAAATCATGGTAGCTACAGGTCAAAGGGACCAATCCAAGATCCTCAGGCTATTTCATCACTCCCACCCTTGTGCTCTGCATCCTAATACCAATGTGCTTATAACAAACACCACCTGCTTCCCGCCTCTTACTTGTGCTGTTTCCTCTACCTGGCTAACTCTTTTTCTTTCAAGAGCCGAGGTGTCACCTCCTCTAGAAGCTTTCAAATTGAGAGCCAGGGAGGATTTTAAATTCATCTTATTATCCCCATATGGCAGAAAAATACTTGTTGAATTAACTACATAATTAAAAACAACAATACAAAAGTATTAAACACTAGCATGCTTATGGTGGATTAAGCAGTATCTACATGTATCAGTTTATTTAATCTTTCCAATAACCCAATGAGTTGGGTGTGCAGAGAGGTTAAGCATCTTGCCTAAGGGCACAGATAGTAAGTGCTGAATCATGGACTGAAATGCAGTCTGGCTCCAGAACCAACATCCTTAACCACCAGGCTCAGCCTTCTCTTTAATTGCCAATGTCTTCCCAATCTGTGTTCCCAAATCCTGAAGCTTCAACTCTGAATGCCCAAAACCTTCTGGACATCTCTAGTTGGATGACATTTAAGAACTGCAAAATTAACACAACCAATGTCACTATCTCCCTCTTGCTCCCAAAATCCTCCAACAAAAACTACTTACCACATCTTCTTGTCTTACTTCAGTTAATAAATACCATTCATCCAGTTACCCAAAGTAGGAACCCACACATGAGTACTTTTCACCTATCCATCTCTCTCATCCCCACAATTGCCAAAAATTATGGTTCCTACCTTTCAAACTAACTTACACAAAGCTCTCATCATGTCTCATACCTGGGCATTAGTTTCAAACCTCTCTAAAAACAAATTTGATTATGAAATAACCTACAATGGCTCCCTACCACTGACATCATGTCAAATTTCTTTTTTTTTCCTAAGAATTTATTTTATTTTTTGAGAGAAAGAGAGAGCATGTGCACAAGCAGAGGGGAGAGGCAGAGGGAGAAGCAGACCTCCCACTGAGCAGGGCTTGATCCCAGGACCCTGTCTGTATTCATGACCTGAGGTGAAAACAGATGCTTAAAGCAACTGAGCCACCCAGGCACCCCTCAAGTCAGATTTCTTAACAAAACGTATTATGATCTTGTCTTTGCCTATCTCTCAGCTTCAACTTTAACCATACCCTCACACATCCTAAACTCCCAACTGGTTTCCTTCGAAAACTTCTCTCTGTTCCTTGAATTTGCCATGTTTTTAAAGACCACAATGTCGGGGCACCTGGGTGGCTCAGTGGGTTAAAGCCACTGCCTTCGGCTCAGGTCATGATCTCAGGGTCCTGGGATCGAGCCCCACATCGGGCTCTCTGCTCAGTGGGGAGCCTGCTTCCCTTCCTCTCTCTCTGCCTGCCTCTCTGCCTACTTGTGATCTGCCAAATAAATAAATAAAATCTTAAAAAAAAAAAAAAAAAAGACCACAATGTCTCCACACAAGCAAGTACCCTAACTTAAAATGACGATCCCTAAAATGTTCCCTCCCACCATCTCATCTTTCAAAATGAATCATTAAAGCAACCTCCTCTGAGAAGTCGTCTCTACTTCCCTCAGATTGAAGAAACTACCTCCTGTGTACTCACACAGCACTCTGCATATCTATGTTATAGTACTTATAACATTACACTAAAATGATTTACCTAAGGGCAGCCATTAACCAGCTGCCTTTGGCTCAGGTCATGATCCAAGGGTCCTGGGATTGAGCCCTGCACTGGGCTCCCTGCTTGGTGGGAAGCCTGCTACTCCCTCTCCCACAACCCCCTGCTTGTGCTCCCTCTCTCACTGTGCCTCTTTCTATCAAATTAATAAATAAAATATTTAAAAAAAAAAAAGATTTACCTAAACACATCACCAAGCATGCATTCAAAGGCCAAAATGTTGCCTTGATTCTTTTTTTTTTAAGATTTTTATTTATTTATTTGATAGAGAGAGATCACAAGTAGGCAGAGAGGCAGGCAGAGAGAGAGGGGGAAGCAGGCTCCCCGCTGAGCAGAGAGCCCGATGTGGGGCTCGATCCCAGGACCCTGAGATCATGACCTGAGCTGAAGGCAGAGGCTTAAACCACTGAGCCACCCAGGTGTCCCTGTTGCCTTGATTCTTTTGTGCCCCCGTGTCTAGCATATGTTCAATAAATGTATAAATAAATATAAATCAACTAGCTCGGGGCGCCTGGGTGGCTCAGTGGGTTAAGCCTCTGCTTTCAGCTCAGGTCATGATCTCAGGGTTCTGGGATCGAGTTCCACATCGGGCTCTCTGCTCAGCAGGAGCCTGCTTCCTCCTCTCTCTCTCTCTCTCTCTCTCTCTCTCTCTCTGCTTGCCTCTCTGCCTACTTGTGATCTCTCTCTGTCAAATAAATAAAATCTTAAAAAAAAAAACAAACAAACAGGGGCACCTGGGTGGCTCAGTGGGTTAAGCCGCTGCCTTCGGCTCAGGTCATGATCTCGGGGTCCTGGGATCGAGCCCCGAGTCCTGCTTCCTCCTCTCTCTCTGCCTGCCTCTCTGCCTACTTATGATCTCTCTCTGTCAAATAAATTAAAAAAATCTTAAAAAAAAAAACAACTAGTTCTTCACATTACCTTGCTCTTTTCACAATTTCAAGTCCAAAATCAATTAACTTACATAGTCTATATTTCTCCTGGAATACAAAAGTTATTATAATTATGTCCATTATATTTCAGTCACATTTCCATATACACGGAAAACTGTAAGAATACTGCCACTTCAACCACATATCTGCAACAAAAATGTCTGCAGTATTTAAATAGCCACTGCTACCAAAAAAATGAAAACACAATAAAAAATACTTTGAGCGTGTGTGTATGTGTATATATATATATATATGTACATATATATATATATATATATATATATATATATATACAACCACTTTCTGGGGTAGACACTATTACTATTCTCATTTTATGGGATGAACTTCAAGATCAAACAGAACCAAGGTTTAATCCCAAACTGTTTGGATCCAGAAGCTGATATCTTATAGAGACCCTCAGCAAATCTATAGCTAATAAAAGACTTAGACAAATTATTGTTAGAGAAAAATCATCCTTGAACAGATAATAGTTAGGAAAAGATCCGTGATAAACATAAAAAAAATTTGGATCAATTTTTCTTGCTCTAAAAACAGATCAAAATATTTTTTTAATTTTAATATAAATTCGCTCTAATTAACTGTGGGAAAATGTTTTGTTAATAAAACAGCAAACTGAGGGGCGCCTGGGTGGCTCAGTGGGTTAAGCCGCTGCCTTCAGCTCGGGTCATGATCCCAGGGTCCAGGGATCGAGTCCCACATCCGGCTCTCTGCTCGGCAGGAAGCCTGCTTCTCTCTCTCTCTCTCTCTCTCTCTCTCTCTCTCTGCCTGCCTCTCTGTCTACTTGTAATCTCTGTCAAATAAACAAATAAAATCTTTAAAAAAAAAAAAAAAACAGCAAACTGGGGCACCTGGCTGGATCAGTTGGTAGAGAATGCAACTCCTGGTCTCAGGTTTGTGAGTTCAAGCCTCACACTGGGTACAGAGATTACTTATAAAATCTTAAGGGGCGCCTGGGTTAAGAGTTCGACTCTTGGTTTCAGCTCGGGTTGTGATCTCAGGGTCATGCGACAGAGCCAGGCTCCATGCTCCCCATACAGTCTGTTTAAGACTCTCTCCCCAGGGGCACCTGGGTGAACGAACAGTCATTAGGCGTCTGCCTTCAGCTCAGGTCATGATCCCCAGGTCCTAGGATCGAGCCCCACATCGGGCTCCCTGCTTGGCGGGGAGCTAGGCTTCCCCTGCTCTCACTGTTTATCTCTCTCAGTCAAATAAATAAATAAAATCTTTTAAAAAAAATAAATAAATAAATAAACTCTCTCTCCCTTTCTTTTTGCCCCCCCTTCAAATAAATAAAAATATCTTTTAAAAAATAAAATCTTGGGGCGCCTGGGTGGCTCAGTGGGTTAAAAGCCTCTGCCTTTGGCTCAGGTCATGATCCCAGGGTCCTGGGATCGAGTCCCGCATCGGACTCTCTGCTCAGCGGGGAGCCTGCTTCCTCCTCTCTCTCTGCCTGCCTCTCTACTACTTGTGATCTCTGTCTGTCAAATAAATAAATAAAATCTTTAAAAAAAAAATAAAATAATAAAATAAAATAAAATCTTAAAAAAATAAATAAAATAAAACAGCAAATCTTTGACATAAGGCAGGTCATCACGTAGCATTACTTTAAAGTCAGTCAACTGTAACATAAAGTTTGTACTGAGCCCACAAAGAGATTTGCCCAATTAAGTTTTTATAAAAAACTCAGATGCAGACACGCATGGGTGGCTCAGTCCATTAAGCAACTGCCTTTAGCTCAGGTCATGATCCCAGGGTCCTGGGATAGAGCCCCACATCAGGCTCCCTGGAGCCTGCTTCTTCCTCACCCTCGGCCACTCCCCTACTTGAGGGTATAGGCACACGCTTGCTTGCTCTGTCAAATAAATAAGTAAAATCTTTCAAAATAAAAGGGGGGGTGGCGCCTGAGTGACTCAGTGGGTTAAAGCCTTTGCCTTCGGCTTGGGTCATGATCCCAGGGTCCTGGCGCTCTGCTCAGCGGGGAGCCTGCTTCCCCATCTCTCTCTGCCTGCTTCTCTGCCTACTTGTGATCTGTCAAATAAATAAAACAAAATCTTAAAAAAAGAAAAAAAAAGAACTCTGATGCATTCAGGAGACAACTATCTTCTAGGGCTACTGAAATCCCAACTCTATATTGTGTTCATTATATTTCATAAAATAACTAGAAAGAGACTAGAAAGGTTTATCTTCCCAAGGTAAGTCAGGAAATAGGAAGTTGTATGAATCATTTACAATTTCCAAAACAGACCTACAGAAAGATTTTATATTTTATCCAAATTAGTGCAAGCTTAATTTAGGAAATAGTAAAAAAAAAAAAATATTTTCTACCTCTAACAAAGTGATAATAAGTATGAATTTGATCCCAAAAAATATTTGAGAAATACACAGGGTAACCTAACTAGTCTTCTATGCTCCAAGACTTCTTAGAGCAGGCAGCTCTGGGCTTTAAGTCTGAACAAGAAGCTCAAAACAAACAAAAAATAAATATGTAAAAATTCTCCCAATCTGAACTCCACCACAACTGGAGTACAGTGATCTTTTTCTCACTTATGACCATCGTGCAAATTTCTCATACCTAATCAAAGTCAATGTCAAAGGGAAATATTCACAAAGAAATCTGAAACTAGATTATTTGTCTAAAAACACTGAGCAGGGGCACCTGGGTGACTCAGTGGGTTAAAGCCTCTGCCTTTGGCTCAGGTCATGATCCCAGGGCTCTGAGATTGAGCCCTGCATCAGGCTCTCTGCTCAGCAGGGAGCTTGCTTCTCCCCACTCTCTCTCTCTCTGCCTGCCTCTCTGCCTACTTGTAATCTCTGTCTCTCAAATAAATAAATAAAATCTTTAAAAAATAAAAATAAAGGGACGACTGGGTGGCTCAGTTGGTTAAGCAGCTGCCTTTGGCTCAGGTCATGATCCCAGGGTCCTGGGATCGAGTCCCGCATCGGGATCCTTGCTTGGCAGGGAGCCTGCTTCTCCCTCTGCCTCTGCCTGCCTCTCTGTCTGCCTGTGCTCACTTGCTCTCTCTCCCTCTGTCTCTGACAAATAAATAAATAAAATCTTTAAAAATAAATAAATGAATGAATGAATAAATAAATAAATAAATATAAAAAAAATTAAAACTGCGCAGTTTTGGAGTTTCCTCCAGGTGACAGAAATCTGGAGCCCACTTCAGAAATTGTAGACACGATGTACACATACGGTACAACATCTACTGATTACTACCCACACACATTCATCTTCAGTTACTTATTTACAGACAGTGTATGAACAATCCGTGTGCACACAGAACTAGTAATACAATAGTCTTAACTTCATTCTGACATTAAGCCACACCAATACACTGAAAGACATTCTTCCAAATAGAGATAATATTCGTCACCAGCATTTAAATTTCCATGTGCACTTCAATGATATCTGTCCTCTGTATATAAACACTAAGTCAGTGACCATTTTTTAAAGTAATAGTGAGAAGCATGGTAATAGCAAGTACCCATGAGCCTTAGGAGAATTAACATTCACTGTGTACATATGCCAAGCAGCATTAGGCACTTTAAACATGTTTACCACTTAATCTATACAACCATTCTATTAAATGTTCATCTTAATCTTAATTTACAAAAGAAAAAGCTGAAAGTGCAGGAAGTTTAGAGACTGAGTTAGTAAGTGAGCTAAAAGTCAAAATTCAGGAATACCTAAAATATAAACACCCATTCTCTTTCTATGTGCCCTCAAAAAAGTTTATTAAAAAAGCAAACAATACAAAATGTACTATTAGGGTAGGAAGGCACTATTTTAGAAATCAAGAGAAAAACACCACCAGTAATTAAATAAGAAAATATTGAGTAGGTACGCCTGGCTGGCTCAGTCAATAAAGCATCTGACTCTTGATCTCAAAGCCATAAGTTCAAGCCCCATGTTGGGTATAGAGATTGCTCAAATTAAAAAGAGGGGAGGGAGAGGAAGGGAAAGAAAATAAGGGAGGGAGGGTGGAGGGAAAGAAAAACTGAAGAAATCAGCATTACCTCACTCTTACATCAAAGCAAAAACTAGATGGATTTTGCTGGATGGTAAAAGGTGGTAAATAGGAAAAATTCCTAAGTTCAAATTTAGAGTGAAGTTCAAAAGATTTAACACAGAATATCAAAAAGGTTTAAATAAAAAAGAAAAAAGAGTATTTACAAAGATTTACAAGTAAATAGAAGAAGTATTTTTGAACAGTAAACACACGTTCTGTTCAAAGAACTTTCCGTGTACTAACACTCCTAATAATTAGGACAATTATATCCCCCTTTTGCAAATGGGGTAACTGGAACAGAAATGTTAAGTAATTTAGTCAAGGTTACACAGTTAAATTGGGAGGTGAGGGAAAGCAGAAATTGGGATCTTAACCTAAGCCAACAGTCTCCACAACCAGGCTCCTTCCTTTACGCTAAATTGCAGGAACAAACTATAGCTAAAGAGAGGAACAAGCCTAGTAATACAAACAATATGGTCAAGTCGTGTATGGAGAGAGCTATTTTGATTTTCAAAATCCCAAGTACACAAATTAGCCTGTGAAAAGATGTTCAGCATCCTATGTCATCAGGGAACTGCAAATTAAAACAATGAAATACCACTACACACCTATTATTAGAATGGCCACAATCCAGGGCGCCTGGGTGGCTCAGTCGGTTAAGTGTCTGCCTTCAGCTCAGGTAGTGATCTCTGGGTCCTGGGACTGAGTTCATTGGGGAACCCATTTCTCTCTCTGCCCGCACCCCCATGCTTGGTCTCGCTTTCTCTCAAAAATAAATAAATAAAAATACTTTATAGAAGAAAAAGGAATGGCCACAATCCAAAACGGAAAAATAGCAAATGCTGAGAAGGATGTGGAGCCACAGGAACTCCCATTCACTAGCACTGGGAAAACAAAACAGCACAGCGGCTCTGGAAACAGTTTGGCAGTTTCTTGCAAAACTAACATAATCCTAACACTCAATCTGATATTCATGCTCCTTGCTACTTACCCAAATGAACTAAAAACCCAAGTCCACAAAAAACCCTGCACACAAATACTTATAGCAACTTTATTCATAACTGCCGCAACCTGGAAGCAACCAAGATGTCCTTCAGTAGGTGAATGGGTAAATGAATTGTGGTCCATCCAGACAATGGAATATCATCCAAAGCTAAAAAGCAAATGGGCTACCAAACCATGAAAAGACATGGGAGAACTTAAATGCATATTCTTAACTGAAAGAAGCCAAACTGAAAAGGCTACTGTATAATTCCAACCATGTAACATTCCAGAAAAGGCAGAACTATACAGTGAAAAAAATCAGGGAGTGGCAAGGGCAAGAGAGAGAGACAGGTGAATGGGCAGAACAGAGAGGATTTTTATGAAAGTGAAACTATTTTTTTTTGTAAGATTTTATTTATTTATTTAACAGACAGAGATCACAAGTAGGCAGAGAGGTGGGGGCAGGGGTGTCCTGGAGGGAAGCAGGCTCCCTACAGAGCAGAAAGCCAGATGCAGGGCTGGATTCCAGGACCCTGAGATCATGACCTGAGCCTAAGGCAGAGGCTTAACCCACTGAGCCACCCAGGCACCCCTGAAAGTGAAAATATTCTGTATGATATATCCATTTTTCACAACCCACAGAATGTACACCAAAAGTGAACACTAATGTCAACTACAGACCTGGGTGATAATGATGTGTTAATGCAAGTTCACTGATTATAACAAACACACTGATAGTGAAGGGAGGTTGTGTGTACAGAGGGAACTGGAGGTATCTAGGAACTCTAGACATTCTGGTTAATTTTACCATGAACTGCTCTAAAAAACAAAATCTATTTAAGAAAAGAAAGGAGGGGAAAAGGTGTTTATTTAGCAGTTGGTATGTAAGGAAGCACCCATTTAACATACTCATTAGCCTCTATACACAACTGAAAAGTATTTATTAGTATTTTGCACTGGGCATCCTGAGGAGGGGATATAAACAAGAGGACAGGTTCCTTCCCACAAGGAGTTTTAAATATAGTTAAATGGACATCCTATATTCACAAAAAGCTAAATGGAATTTAAATAGTCCAAGACAGAAAACATACCACAAACAGTAAGTTGCCAAATTACTAAAATAGACATTAAGAGGACAACATGTGCGTAGGGGTTCAGTGGATCGCTTCAGACAAATAAAATCAGGAAGTTAAGATTTGCTCTAGGACCTAAAAAATGGCTTAGATATGCCTGGAGGGGACTGGCGCATTCCAAGAAAGAACAAAACTACCCAGTTAGGAAAGAAATGAAATGAACCAGTTCACAAAACTAAATAGGGAGACAAGACTAGAGAGATTGGTAGAAGTCAAAGAATGCCAGGCCAAGGAATCAGCCTAGGAACGCTAAATTCTTAACTCTTAAATGCTAAAAAGGAGCAACTTGCCTAACCTCTGTTATACCGATGGCTCTTAATCTAACGAAAGTGTATTTACAAACACTGCATATCAGATACAGATATGTGCTAGAAGACACAGTCAAAAATTCACCACCTCTGCTACCCAACTGAAGACATACATACGTCCTGCTTCCCATCCTTCAGTTTTCAATCTACTCTAGGAAGCTACCCATAATCCTACAATCTAACTCATTCAGAAGACACCTATCACCCAATAAAACCCCATCATTCTTTTTCCCCTCACACAAAGATGTCTTTCTTCTAGGGTAAAAAACAAAGTAGCTCCTTGCCCCTTAACTGGAAAGAGGGGTCATCTTAGGACCATGGTCACTACTGGCACCTTCTCCTCATTCTATTTATAGGACGGTCACCCTCTATTAATCATTAAAAGCAAACCTCCTAAATAAGTATGTTAAATACATACATATAACAGGCAAGACAAAAAAAAAAAAGCATTTGCTCCCCAATCACCAAAATAGATGACATACATAAGACTCTATACAACCTCTGGTAATTATCATCAATAACTTCAATTCTCATAAATGAAAACATCACAGATTTTGTCCACTGATACTTTCAAACCTTTCCTGTAATCCTTTTGTTTACCATAGACTCTTCCACATATTTCAAATCACATACTCAAACTTCAATGTGTGGGCATCTGCGACTATATCCAATCCCACACTTTTCTAATTAACAAATTCCCCATCATATGCCAGCTAAGTTACCCAAATCAATGATGTTCTATGCATGTACCTTTAATCTTGTGTTAAAATCCTCAAACCCTCCCCTTTAGGAATCTACCACTAGAGTGACTATTTTCTCCCCTTTCATAACAGACACATTCATACATGCCCAATTTCCTCAACCATTTATTACAAACGCTCACACACATTATTTTTCTCAAACATAGGCTCCAAGCATAAAAACTCCCCATCAGACGACTCCTTTCTATCAAAAGCATTGTAAACCTTCCATTAATATGGCTTTTTATAAAAAATTCAAATACATATATTATAACACCAATTAGTCGAAGTTTACAATCATGAAAGACAGTATTAGATATTGTTTAAAGATACAAGCATATGCTAAAATACATAAAAACGTGTGAAAACAATAAAACCAAATTAAGGAGAATGCTCACAGGGGAAGGAGGATTGGAAGAATACAATCCAAGAGACAGAGAGGAGGCTCAACTTTCTAATGTTTTATTTCATTAACAGAATCAGGAATACATGGTTGTTCACCTTATTCTTTATACCTTTCTGTAGCTGAAATATTTTAAGGGAGTTTAAGAAGAAAGATATCCAATTACTAATTAGTATCTCCCACTCATACATAGAGACAGGTTGTTATGTCCAAAATGCAGTTACTACTCATAGTTACATCTGGGACACCCCTCCTGTCCTTTACCTTAAGCCAAGAAAAGAAAACTTACAAGGCTACAATCCAAAACTTTCCCTTAGACGTATCTTAGATATGGTCCAGGCTTATATTCTGTAGCTATATACAATCCATTTCTTTCACAACTCTCATACTGACAAAAGTTAAATCTCTTATTCTTCTATCCCTACACTACTATTAACTCTTACATGCCTTATTCCATAGCAAACCAGAACAATGAACTTATTTGTGTATGTTACTTGTGTATGTTAAAATCTGTGTCTGTTAAAACTTAAGTGAACTGTTTAGCCACATAACTAATTTACTCTGCTGAATGCAGGCATACACACCTCTGTGCACGCGTGTAAGTCACTCATATACTAACTTTTCTATCTCAATTTGTAACCTCTAAATTAAACCATACATCATTCAACCGCAAATGAAATGTCATCTCACCAAACACAGTTTAGCCAGAGTTAATTCCAAAACACTCCACTCCAGTACACACAGCGTTCACCTAATGCATAAAGTCCCGTCCCTGGAACAACGTTTACTCCACCCAGAAGTGCTCTCCTCCACTGGCGAGACTCACACATACCTCCGAATCCTAACTTTCGGCCCGCTGTGGTAGAACAAGGAGGGCCTGAAGTTTCACCTCCTCATCACGATCCCAAAGGAATCTATATTCATACACCGCAGGCTCGGAGCTTCTCATCACTAGGGGGTCGAAGTTGGAAGCCCCGAGCTAAGGGACAAGGTCTAGTCTTCCATGGCGTCCGCCTGAGTCCTGAAGTCGTCGACCGTACAGTTCAGGCAGCCGGCCCGCCTACTTCCCTCCCCACCCCCACTCCAGGCGCACCCCACCCCCACCCCCGGCGCGAAGCCCGCTGTACATCCTTGCACCTGCGGATCGTACGAACAGCCGAGGATCCGCTTCTCTCCACCGGAGGGAAGGGCTTAGATGCCGGCTCCGACACTGGCCTCCGGCCACCAGGCTCTCACGTCGGGACCAACCGGGCGACCCGTTCGCTCTCTGATCTAGCAGAAGGCAGCAGCGACACCTTCTCCAAAACCGACCCCGGGGCCTGCCCTTCTCAGGTGCCGGGCTCCGAGGCCTCCTCACCTCTCCCAGAGGACCAACCTACACCGGACACTCAAGGCCCGAAAGGCAACTCCCACCACTCCCCGACCCGCCAGTCTTTTCTTCCCAGCTGCAGCCGCTGAAAAAGCCAAGCCCCACGGTCCTCCTCCACCAGCTTCCGGGCCTCGGCTCACAGGCAGGCCTGAGCCCCCAGCCCTGCCCTCCGCCACCCCATTCCCGTCACGCCGCTTCCCCTCCACCGGAGGCCGAGCCCCGGGGCTGGGCGGCTTCCTTCCCCGGCATCCCGCGGGCCGCGCTCCTCCCGCGGCGGGCCCGGCCCCCGCCCGGCGTGCCGCACACTCACCGCTGAGCGCCGAGGCCTGCAGGGTGGCCCCCGAGGTGCCGTCGATGACTTTGATGGTCCCGCGACTGGTGACGGCTAGGATGGCGTTGAGCGCCGGGTGGTAGGAGAGGCTGTGCAGCCCGTCGGCGTCGCAGCGCATGCAGCCGTCTCGCAGCACCAGCCACTCCGAGACCCCGGCCGCTCCCGCCCCCGCCGCCGAGGAGCAGCCCGGGCCCGAGGCCGCCGCAGCCGCAGCCGCCATCTTCCGGCCTGCGCTCAGCACAATCACACTGGGAAGCGGCTCAGTGACAGTCCCGGGAGGTGCAGCACCGCCGCCAGTCACCATCCGGGGCCAGGGGGCAAGCGGAGCGCGTTAGCCGGAAGTGAAGTCAGGCGCCGGCACGCACGCGGGACGTCGGCCGCGCGCCCGGAGGGGCCAAGCTCGGAGGGAGGTTGGCGGGGGAGGGGGAGAAGGAGCGAGAGAGGCGGGACCTGGGGAGGGGGCGGGTAGCGGGTGGCTGGAGCATGCGCGGGAGAGCTGGCGCGTGCCACGCGCCCCCGGTCCAGCCAGCTTCTCGTCCGCAATGTCCCAGTTTTTTGTGGGTTTTTTTTTTTTCCCCTGAGCCTGGGGAGTGGCCGCTGCCTGGGCCCCGCCCCACTCCCAGGCTCCTGGAGATGGGGGTTGGGCTCCATGTGTTTCCGCTAGGCGGGGATCCTGGGCAGTGGGACCGCGCCGAGGTCCTCCGCGGCGGTCCCGGCGGCGCCCGCACGCTTTCCTGTAGGAGCTGTGCGGCTGTCTGGTTGTGCGCGGGAGAAGACCCCAGAGTGCGGCCCTAGTCTACAAGTAAGCAGTCTGAAAAACCTCTGGTCTGGATTGGGAGAAACCAAACGACCTCAGTACCCCGTGCCTCCTGCACGCCGCCATTCCCAGATCTTTTTGTTGAACAGAAGTGCCAGATTGGAGGTGCTGGAAGTATATTATTTAGCTTAATGTCTTCATCCACGTCACCAACAACTCAACTTCTGTGAGTTGTTAATAGATGTGTGGGGGTGTTGTGGGGCCAGGAAGAACTGTAGTCAAGTAAATTTACTAATCATATGTTTAATCTTTTCACTTGAAAATAAGTATGACGGGGCGCCTGGGTGGCTCAGTGGGTTAAGCCGCTGCCTTCGGCTCAGGTCATGATCTCAGGGTTCTGGGATCGAGTCCCGCATCGGGCTCTCTGCTCAGCGGGGAGCCTGTTTCCTCCTCTTTCTCTCTCTCTCTCTGCCTGCCTCTCTGCCTACTTGTGATCTCTCTCTGTCAAATAAATAAATAAAATCTTTAAAAGAAAAAAAAAAGAAAAAGAAAATAAGTATGACGGGTGCCTGGGTGACCCAGTGGGATGAGCGTCTGCCTTTGGCTCAGGTCATGATCCTGGAGTCCTGGGATGGAGCCCCACATTGGGCTTCCTGCTCAGCTGGGCGATTCTCCCTCTCCCTCTGCCTGCCGCTCCCCTCACCCAGCTTGTGCTTTCTGTCAAATGAATAAATAAAATATTTTTTTAAATAAAAATAAAAAAATAAATATTATTAGATTCACACTTGTAAACACAGTACAGACCTCTGGTCTGCCTCTCCAAAAAAATCATAATCCCTATCTAACTCAAAAAAAACAGGGGCGTGGGACACCTGGGTAGCTTCAGCCAGTTAAGCGTCTGCCTTAGGCTCAGGTCAGGATGCCAAGGTCCTGGGATCAAGCCCCTCATCATTGGGCTTCCTGCTTCTCCCTCTGCTAGCCGCTCCCCCTGCTTGTGCTCTCTCCCTCTGTGTCAAATAAATTTTAAAAATCTTAAAAAAAAAAAGCTGGACAAACTCAATTTAGGGACTTCTATAAAATACCTGACCAGTGTTCCTCAAAATTGGAACAGAAAGGCCCAATTTTCCCAGTTTCTCCAAGAGTTACCTGTTACATACGTTTAGTACAATATCAAAAGCAGGGATTTGACATTTGAATGGTGTGTGTATAATTCTCTGTCATTTTATCATGTGTAGATTGCTATACCACAATCAGGATACAGAACTGTATGTTCTTGGGATCATCCCATTATCTTGAAAACCTAAATTCTTCTTTAAAACCTCAAGTGCTGTTGAGAGGATTGGGAGTCGTGTGAAATGTGTGGAATAGCACATGTGTGGAATAGCACACATTTCAGGACCCAGGTTAGGTTCCTTAAATTGAACTTATCATAAAAATGAAACTGGACAAGACTTGGTGATGTTCAATATCAACTGTGTTGATTTCTTTCTGCATGTGGAATTGAGAAATAGCTAACTTTGAAAATACACTGACTTTCCTGACTAGTCTGTTTCGAAGTGATGGACTTTTGAGGCTCTCCAGCCATACCACGTGAGGCACAGGTGGTTATTGCTAAAGAGATAGTAAAATGCATCTATCTACCAAAACAAACATTTTTATCTGATGTTGGGCAGCAACATACAATAAAGTGGAAGAATATCCAAGTATTAAAGTCTACATGAATATATTATTTGAGTCACTGTGGCTTCATGTATCAGTGAACCTGGGCAAGTCACTTAAACATTCTGAGACTGTTCCACCAAATGTCAATTGGAAATGATAAAATTATTTGCCCTACTTAGGTTTGTTATAAGACTTGTAAATTGTAAAACTTATCAAAGTACTTGTAAACTGTAAAAACGAAATCACAGAGGTTAAGGCTTGTCCAAGTTCTTCAAGCTCGTGAGGAGGGGTTAACAGCAAGCTAGAGACTGAGTTCAGGCTGCTTGACTTCAGAACCCAGACCCCTAACTTAACCTCCTGTTCAAAACTTTAGTGCCTTGAGGTTAGTAATGTATGCAAATAGTCAAAATTAAATGTAATTGGGAGTATCATTCTTCAAGTGTTTTATATCTCAGAACACAAGCAGAAACTAAAAACTGCCATTTCAAAGTTGTTTTTTGTCAAGATACATTTGTGCCAAATTTTTTCATTAATCTAAAAGGGTACCTGAATAGGACTTGAATGCAAATCGAGCCCCCCAACTTACTGAGAGGGAAAACAAACTAATAACCTGAACATTAAGTTTAAACTTAGTGTACTTCAGTGATATACTATATCGAAAAGAATTGAGGCATCCGCTAGCGAGTGTTACATTTTTTTAATTAGGAAAAAAATACTTCTTTTCTGTGAGTTCAAACTGCTTTCACCTGTAAACCATCATTTTCCAAAGCTACCCAGAAGATCTTCTGAAATAAAACACTAACATAATCAAATAAATTTAGAAAAAACTCCCCCTGTATTTCTCCTCCTGGGAGATTTATAATATACCATTCCAAAGACTCTGAGACCTCCTATGATACAACATTTCACAAACTCCTATGGCCATAGATTCCCGCAAGTCAAGGGTTTCAATGAGCACTCTGTTGTTTTCTTGATTGTTTTTGTGAATATGTATTTTCGTTTGAGCACTTACGGAGACCTCAAAAACTGCAGTTAAGTGTTTCAGGACCCAGGTTAGTTTCCTTAAATTGAACTTATCATAAAAATGAAACTGGACAAGACTTGGTGATGTTCAATATCAACTGTGTTGATTTCTTTCTGCATGTGGAATTGAGAAATAGCTAACTTTGAAAATACACTGACTTCCCTGACTAGTCTGTTTCGAAGTGATGGACTTTTGAGGCTCTCCAGCCATACCACGTGAGGCACAGGTGGTGATTGCTAAAGAAAGTAGAAATTCCCAATGACAATCATTTTGAAAGAGGAAATTTGTTAGAATCAGAAATGTAGACTCAGGGCGCCTAGGTGGCTCAGTGGGTTAAGCCACTGCCTTCAGCTCAGGTCATGATCTCAGGGTCCTGGGATCGAGTCCCACATCGGGCTCTCTGCTCAGCAGGGAGCCTGCTTCCTCACCTCTCTCTCTGCCTGCCTCTCTGCCTACTTGTAATCTCTCTCTGTCAAATAAATAAATAAAATCTTTAAAAAAAAAAAAAAAAAAGAAAGAAATGTAGACTCAGAAAGGGGGTGTGACACAGAAAAAGTATTTGACAAAACCCCGCATATCTTCAAAGAGAAAAACAGGGGGCAGCTGGGTGGCTCAGTGGGTTAATCTCTGCCTTCAGCTCTGGTCATGATCTCAGGGTCCTGGCATCGAGCCCCACATCGGGCTCTCTGCTCGGTGGGGAGCCCGCTTCCCCCTCTCTCTCTGCCTGCCTCTGCCTACTTGTGACCTCTCTCTCTCTCTGTGTCAAATAGATAAAATGTTTAAAAGCAAAACAAAACTCTAAGCCAACTAAAAACAAAGGGAAATTTCCTCAACTTGGTAAAATGCATCTATCTACCAAAACAAAACAAAAACAGCTAACAAGCGTACTTAACAGTAAAAGACTGAATGCTTTCCCTCTAAAGTCAAGAACAAGTCAAGGACATTACTCTACTCCTTTTCAGCGCAGTACTAGAAGTTCTGGAATTTAATGGCAGTCTCTGCAACAAGGCAAGAAAAAGAAATAAGCATAGAGAGCAGTTTCTCAGACCCAGCCTTCTTTCCCTTATGCAGCCGTTGGTGGTGGGGGCCAGTCTTTGGCAAGAAGAGTAGAAGCTAAGGCCTCAGAGGGGGCACAACTGCAGGTTGGTGACTGGCTGAGCAGAAGCCTGTGTCTGCAGCTCCACAGGAGCAGAGAGAGAGGCAAAACTGATTCTAGAGCTTACAGAATAAACACTCGCCCTAAATATTCCCTGGTAAATACTAGAGGCACTCTCGATGGGTGGCTGAAGTCATGCCATGGCAGCTAGAATTTAGACACATTCATAACACACTCCAGTAAAACTCACAACACACACATAATTGAGCCAGATACAAACATGGCATAAAACGAATACATGGGGCGCCTGGGTGGCTCAGTCAGTTAAGCAGCTGCCTTCCGCCCAGGATCCTGGAATCAAGCCCTGCATTGGGCTGCCTGCTCGGCGGGGAGTCTACTTCTCCCTCTCCCTCTGCCTCTGCCTGCTGCTCGCCCTGTTTGTGCTCTCTCTCTCATGTAGATAAATAAAAATCTTAAAAAAAAAAAAAAAACAAAAATGAAAACACAAATGCCCAATGTAAAAAGGAGTCTAAATTTAGAGGGGAAAAAAAAAGTTTGGTGACAATAAAGAACTCTCTAAACTTTAAAAAAAAAAAATTAGAAATTATCACCCTAATGCCCAGAAGTTACATGGAGATTTGCTTTATCCCAATGCGGGAAATGATGAAGTTCTAATGATTTGTAATGCTGATCTATAATGATTTATAAAGCTGATCTCCTATAAATTATGTCTAACTGGCCTGATATTGACAGCTAGTATGTGTATCATTAAAATTCACTCTTGGGGAAGGGTGCCTGGGTGGCTCAGTAGTTTAAGCATCTGCCTTCAGCTTAGATCATGATCCCAGACTCAGCAGGGAGTCTGCGTCTCCTTCCTATACCTTTCCCCCCATGTTCATGCAGATTCGCTCTCTCAAATAAATAAAATCTTTAAAAAAAAATTCATAGTGACTTTTTGGTGTAAGCAGCCATTGATTATGGAGAAAAGCTCAATATGGCATTAATTGAAAGGATACCTGACCCACTTACCTTTGACCCTTCTAGACAATCATACAAAAATTCACCAGGCTGTTCTGGAGTAAGGATATACACCTTGGAAGCTATAGATATGAAAAGGGTAAGGATAGAATTGCAACCTGAGGGGCGCCTGGGTGGCTCAGTGGGTTAAAGCCTCTGCTTTCGGCTCGGGTCATGATCCCAGGGTCCTGGGATTGAGCCCCACATCTGGCTCTCTGCTCAGCAGGGAGCCTGCTTCCTCCTCTCTCTCTGCCTGCCTCTCTGCCTACTTGTGATCTCTGTCTGTCAAGTAAATAAATAAAATCTTTAAAAAAAAAAAAAAAAGAATTGCAACCTGAGATCAAAGATGTCACAGACTTTAAAAAGAAAAAAAAAAAAACAAAACCAGTAGGAACAAATTGGAAGTTCATTAAAATCCCTGCAAAATTCATTTGCTTTCCTTTTTGCTTTCATACACTATCTGAGCTACCTTTCTAATAATAATTTTGCAAACATTATTATGACCCAGTCACTGAGTTAGATTTTTATTAAGCATGTACTACAGACAAGGCATGTGATAGAGTATAAAGATGACAGAAACAACAACAAAGAGACAGTCGTAATATCTGCTCCTTGGGATTTGCAGTCAAGTGAGCAGACAGACATTAATCAAACCATCATCAAACTAAACACACGATTGCAAATGTGTTAAGTGTATGAAGGAGAAACCCTAGTACTATGAAAAAGTAACAGAGGAAGCTGTTTTGGACTGGAGGAGAGTCAAGCCAGGCTTTTCCATGGAAGTAAAAGTGCAGCTGACACCTGAAACGTGGAAAGGAATTACCAGTATTTAGGAGTATCTTTTTTTTTTTTAAAGATTTTATTTGTTTATTTGAGAGAGAGACAGTGAGAGAGAACATGAGCGAGGAGAAGGTCAGAGAGAGAAGCAGACTCCCCGCAGAGCTGGGAGCCCGATGCGGGACTCGATCCCAGGACTCCGGGATCATGACCTGAGCCAAAGGCAGTCGTCCAACCAACCGAGCCATCCAGGCGTCCCTATTTAGGAGTATCTTGGAAAAGAGAGTGTTCTGGGCAGAGAATAGTCTGTATAAAGGGGGTGGGGCATTTGACTTATGCTAGCAAGGGTCCCTAGAGTTCCGTAGGGGATGGGAATGAGGTTCAGAAGCAAGGCAGGGGCCAGCCTTTGTAGGGATGAGTAGGTGTAGGCCACATTAAGAATTCTGGACTTTGTATTAAGTGCAAAGGAAAGCCATTAACAATGGAGTGATATGACCTGATTTGCCTATAAAGAGACCACTCTGACTGTTGTGCGAGGAGAAAATTTAAAAGCCACAAGGAGGGATCCACTGGGGAGAAACAAGAAGGCACTCACCGAGAATGCGAAATGTAAAGACCTGCCTAAACACTCAGTGAGCCAGGTAAATCATATTTTAAAGCAAGCGTTGAAAAAAAGCAAATCGGGGCGCCTGGGTGGCTCAGTGGGTTAAGCCTCTGCCTTCGGCTTGGGTCATAATCCCAGGGTCCTGGGATCGAGCCCCCGCATCTCTCTGCTCAGCAGGGAGCCTGCTTCCTCCTCTCTCTCTGCCTGCCTCTATGCCTACTTGTGATCTCTGTCTGTCAAATAAATAAAATCTTAAAAAAATAAAGAAAGAAAGAAAAAGAAAAAAAGCAAATCTACACACAATGGCCTACACTCCTCCTCCCTGTTTCCATAAACAAAGTTTTATTGGAAACAGGCCTGGGATTAGCTTGAGCAAAGTACAACAGGATGGGGATTGTGGGAGGGCAGATGCTACCCTTAGTTAAAATTTTGATGTTTTTTTCACCATTTTTAGCATTTCTTCTTTTTTTTTTTTAAGATTTTATTTGTTTATTTGACAGATATCACAAGTAGGCAGAGAGACAGGCAGAGAGAGAGAGAGGAGGAAGCAGACTCCCTGCTGAGCAGAGAGCCCAATGCGAGGACCCCGAGATCATGACCTGAGCCGAAGGCAGCGGCTTAACCCACTGAGCCACCCAGGCGCCCTATTATGATTTTTAAAAACTATTTTATTAAGTTCTGATTTACGAAGGTTTTTTGCACCCAAGGCAAGTGCCTCATTTTCCTCACCCTACAAAGGCAGAAATAGGGGGGGAAATTGGAGATTATTCATCTATTTATTCACTCAACAATGCCACATACTGTTCTACACCGCATAGGGGTACCGAGTCAAAAAGATGATTATAGTATCTACACTCTGAGGGAACGTATATACTAGTGTAATATCAAGAACCCCCAAACCAAGATGATTTTAGATTTTGTCAAGTACAATTAAGGAAGTCAAAGACAGGACCTGATCTGGTGACCAGGAGGGGGCTATTTCAGAGCAGGTGGCCAGGGAAGGCTAGGAGGACTAAAATCTGAATAGTGAGAACCAAAGGAAGAGGGTCCCAGGAAGAGGAAAAGTCACTGTAACCACAAGTAGGATTCAGGAGAGTGACTAGTGACCTGAACTGGCATGGTGGCAAGGAAACAGAGAGCCATGACCGACTGGAGATGTTTTAAAAGTAGAATCAGTCATTGGTTCAATTATGAGTGAGAGAGAGAGATGTCAAAAGACTCCATTTCCTGACCTCACAGTTGGCTCAATGGAGGAAAACTGCGACAATAATGGCTTTGATTGTCATGTTTTAGTCCAGCAGAATTCATGAGTCAGAGGAAAGAGCACATCAACAAAGCTACAGACCACTTGCCCTGGAACCCATACTTTGACCCTGCACAGCCCCCCTCAAATGCCCACAGCCTCACTGGTGGTTTAAAGCGGATCCATGTCTCTAAGAGATCCACTCCAGTTTTCCTGAATAAAAAATAATATGGGGGGCGCCTGGGTGGCTCAGTGGGTTGGGCCGCTGCCTTCGGCTCGGGTCATGATCTCAGGGTCCTGGGATCGAATCCTGCATCGGGCCCTCTGCTCAGCAGGGAGCCTGCTTCCCTCTATCTCTCTCTCTCTCTCTGCCTGCCTCTCCGTCTACTTGTGATCTCTCTCTGTCAAATAAATAAATAAATAAAATCTTAAAAAAAATAAAACAACATGGGAGAGTACAGCCATCTGACGTGTCAGGAAGAGATGTGCTATTCCCCTCAGGACCCTTCTCTAGGCTAGCATGCTCTGTCCTGGATGCCTAACATTTTTCCGTGGCTGTGATCTCCTTTAAGTGGAGGGTCCCCTTTATATCACATTCACCCCTTATCTCTTTGGGTATCTTTCCACTCATTTTTTTTACCTGCTCCACCGTGTCAAAATAGTCAGTATTCTGGTTGTTCCCTGATCTTTTTTTTTTTTTAAAGATTTTATTTATTCATCCGACAGAGAGAGAGAGATCACAAGTAGGCAGAGAGGCAGGCAGAGAGGAAGGGAAGCAGGCTCCCCGTTGAGCAGAGAGCCCGATGTGGGGCTCGATTCCAGGTCCCTGAGACCATGACCCGAGCCGAAGGCAGAGGCGCAACCCAATGAGCCACCGGGGCACCCCTGTTCTCTGATCTTGATCGTGAAATGCCCTTCTGAAGAACAGTCTTTCTTGTAAGGTAGCAGCTACAGTGCTTTTTAATACCTAAGTCAATATTTGGGCAGTATACAGTTCAAGAGCACTAAGGGAAGAAAATTAGTTTAACTATACCTTACAACAATCCTAAAGCGCAAATGTTGTCACTACTGTTTTATGGATGATGCCACTGAAGTCCTAAGGAATGACAGGGATAAGGAAGATCATATACTAGTTAAGCCGGGGAGTCAGGGTTTGAACTTTGAATTCCCACTGGACTTCATAACCTGTATTTTCAGTCACCGTTCATATTAAACTTCCCCCAAAAGGGTATAACTTCATTAATTTGAAATTAGTGCCCAGAGGGAATGTCGAGTAGTGAGAGTAATGCTCAGGTCAGCAGACCTGAGTTCTAATCCTGCCTTTTCCTCACTCTGACCCCCAGCACTCTTTCTCAATTGCAAGAGTCCCTAACGTCCTCTAGGGGAAACTCCTTGTCCCACAACAGACTTATAAGTCAGAACTGTTGCCGTGTGAGAAGGCAGGATCAGAGTAGATGGACCGGATTCCTTTAAACAAAGCTGTCAGTTTGGACTTTTTGTGTGCAAGTTTCCAACTTTTCAATGGTAGCAAGGAATTCACAATTGTTAAAACAACAACAAAAACAACAACAAAAAACCCTCTGTTTTGTCCTCTGTGGACAAATTACATCCTTGGACCTAACCTAGCTTGGTCTCCACTATAAGAGAGCTGTCTATAGAGTCTTTCTCCTGAGGCGCCTGGGTGGCTTAGTGGGTTGAAGCCTCTGCCTTCAGCTCGGGTCATGGTCCTGGGGTCCTGGGATCGAGCCCCACATCGGGCTCTCTGCTCAGCGGGGAGCCTGCTTCTCCTTCTCTCTCTGCCTGCCTCTCTGCCTACTTGTGATCTGTGTCTGTCAGATAAATAAATAAAATCTTAAAAAAAAGAGTCTTTCTCCTGAAGAGAATATACTTTGTTTAAAAACACATCTTTTGGGACGCCTGGGTGGCTCAGTTGGTTGGACAACTGCCTTCGGCTCAGGTCATGATCCTGGATTCCTGGGATCGATTCCCGCATCAGGCTCCCAGCTCCATGGGGAGTCTGCTTCTCTCTCTGACCTTCTCCTCGCTCATGCTCTCTCTCACTGTCTCTCTCTCAAATAAATAAATAAAATATTTAAAAAAAAAACAAACCATCTTTTTTTTTTTTTTTTTTAATCGGAGAGAGGATAAGCACAAGCAGGGGCAGCACCAGGCAGTGGGAGCAGCAGACTCACGGCTTAACCAGCTGAGCTGCCCAGGCGCCCTAAAAACACATCTTAATGTAAATTTAAAAATTTTTTCAGCCAGACTGTGAGGGAAACCCAAAATGGAATATAAATTATAAAAAATGACCCTGTGTGTATTATGAATCAATAACATAAGCACACTGCAGAGAGTGCAGTAGAAAAGAACTAACCCAAGTAAATTTGGAAACCAGTATTTTGACTGTATACTGTAAAGTTAAAGAAAAAAAGAACTGCACCAGGTACTATATACCCTGGCTAGTTAGTAAAGTTGTTTTTCACAAGTGTATGGGTTAGTAATTCTGAAAATACTTTGTACATTAACGTTATGTACCCTGCAAAGGAAGTGCATCACTTGAAATTTTTTGCTAAAAATTCATAGCCTCAATCTAATCATGAGGGAAATATCAGATCTGAAGTAAAGGTCATGCTACAAAATGACTGTACACTTCACAAGTTCCAGTACTCTTCAAAAGTTTCAAGGTCTTTTTTTTATGATTTTTTTTGTTGTTGTTTGACAGAGAAATAGAGAACCCACAAGCAGGCAGGGGAAGCAGCAGAGAGAGAGGGAGAAGCAGGTTCAGGGAGCCCATGTGGGGCTTGATCTGAGGACTCTGGGATCATGATCTGAGCAGAAGGCAGATGCTTAACTGACTGAGCCACCCAGGACTCCCAGAAGTTTCAAGATCTTGAGGACAAGGAAAGACTGAGAAAGTGTGAGAGAAGACTTAAGAAGACATGATACCTAAATGTAATGTGGGATCTGGAATTGGATCCTGGAACAAAAAAGGGCATCAATGGAAAATCTGATGAAATCCAAATAATGTTTCAGTTTATAGTGTTGTACTCATGTTAGTTCCTGTTTTTGATAAATGTACTATAGTTATTCAAGACATTAACACTAGGGAAAACTGGGTAATAGGTATTCAGGAACTTTCTGTATTATTTTTGCAACCTCAATGCTAAATCTAGAATTTTTTCAAAATAAAAATCTAACATGCATACACACACACACACACACACACACACACACACCACCACCACCAACAACAACAACAACAACTAACACACTTTTGGTTGGCTGGTAGAGAGGCCTAGGTCGGACTGAAAGGCAAAGAGACATCCACATTGCTTTGACTTAAGACATTCACAGAAATTTGGGGAGGGACACTAGAGAACAGGGGAGAAGATCAAAGAGGAAACAAAGTACCCAGTACAAGTACCCAGGACTATGGAGAGGTAGTTATGCAGAGGGAGTGACTGACGGGAATTTAAGAACAAGATCTACATAGCGGAAGAGAAGTAAAAATGAAAGAAGATGGAAACCAGAGAGGGAGACAAACCAAAAGAGACTCTTAATCTTAGGAAACAAATTGAGGGTTGCAGGAGTGGAGGGGGGGTGGGAGGGCTGCGGTGGCTGGGTGATGGACACTGGGGACAGTACATGTTGTGGTGAGCACTGGGTGTGATGTAAGACTGATGAATCACAGACCTGTACTCCTGACACAAATAATACATTATATGCTAATTTTTTAAAAAGAACAAGATCTAAACTGAGGTTGTTTGTGGACCATAATGTGCTACAAGAAGCCTTGTGTGGTGCTTTGGGGACTGGATGAATCAGGATGGCAGCACAGTGTGATGCAGGATTGCAAAGGGACAACATTGCATGGGAGGTAAAATAGAAGAAAAAGAGAAGTCAGCAGAACTTGAAGACAGATGCAACTGGAAAATATATGGGAACCATAGGAATTTCGAGAGTTTTCAAAAGGATATGGGATTTTCAGTATATTATGCTTCTGGACTATTTTACTCATTTTATTTTATACTTTGTCTTTAAAAAATTGTTCCTTCTGCTCCCTTCCTCACCCCCCACCCTCTTCCCCCCTCCCTTCTGTGTTCCATTTGCCTGTCCTTTCCTTCCTTCCCACTAACAGTTAACCACCATTATGAGTTTTGTGTCATTCTAGGAATTGTAAACATTCATTTACAATAAAATGCAATATATATTACATAGTATATATTGTCCTTCTCTTTATTATTACACAATTAACATATATATATATATATTTTTTTTTTGAGAGAGAGAGAGAGAGAGACAGAGAGAGTATGAGCGAAGAGAAGGTCAGAGGGAGAAGCAAACTCCCCGTGGAACTGGGAGCCCGATGCGGGACTCCCAGGACTCCAGAATCATGACCTGAGCTGAAGGCAGTCACTTAAGGAACTGAGCCACCCAGGCGCCCACAATTAACATATTCTATATAGTTATCTGCACTTTGCTTCTTTTGCTTAATGATGTCTCTAGTAAGTTTTTCTGTATCAGTTTATGAACAACTTTCTTGTTCTTTTATACAACTAACAGTATGTCATTGGCTCTACACACCATAATTTTTTTAACAGACCCTCTTCCTAGATATTTCAGTGATTCCAGTAGAATTGTGTGAAGTGTACATGCATTTTTTAAAAAGATTTTATTTATTTATTTGACAGACAGAGATCACAAGTAGGCAGAGAGGCAGGCACAGAGAGAGCTGAGCAGAGAGCCTGATGTGGGGCTCGATCCCAGGACCCTGAAATCATGACCTGAGCCGAAGGCAGAGGCTTTAACCCACTAAGCCACCCAGGCGTCCCTGTACATGCATTTTTTAAAAATATTTTACTTATTTAATTGAGAGAGAGGGAGAGTGAGTGGAAGGAGGGGCAGAGGAGGAGGGAAAGGGAGAGGGAAAGACACTCCAGTAGACTCCACGCTGAGCACAGAACCTGACATGTGGCTCAATGTCATGACCCCAAAATCATGACCTAGCTGAAACCGAGTCAAATGCCCAAACGACCCCACCCAGACACCCCCAGTAGTACTTGCTTTTATAGATATTGGTAAATTGTCCTGAAAAGAGGAATTTTATTTAATTAAATTTACTTAATTTTATTTTTATTTAAATTTTAGTGAACATACAGTGCAATAATGCCTTCTGTATAGAACTCAGTGATTCATCACATACCTACAACACCAGCTCATCACAGCAAGTGCCCTCTTTAATACCCATCACCCTTCTAACCCATCCCCTCCCACATGCCTCCAGCAGCCCTTAGTTTGTTCTCCATCATTAAAAGCCTCCTGTAGCTTGTTTTCCTCTCTCCTTTTCTTTTATCCCTTCCCATATGTTCCTCTGTTTTCTTTCTTAAATTCCACATATGAATGAGATCATATGGTATTTGTCCTTTTCTGACTGACTTATTTCACTTAGCATAATACACCCTAGCTCCATCTATGTCATTGCAAATGGCAAGATTTCATTCTTTCTTTTTTTAAGATTTATCTGACAGATCACAAGTAGGCAGAGAGAGAGGGAGGAAGCAGGCTCCCTGCTGATCAGAGAGCCCAATGCGGGACTCGATCTCAGGACCCTGAGATCATGACCTGAGCTGAAGGCAGAGGATCAACCCACTGAGCCACCCAGGTGCCCCAAGATTTCATTCTTTTTGATTGCTGAGTACATCCCATGGTAATCAGGGATTACCTTTTTTTAACCCATTCATCAATCGAATATTTGGGCTTTCTCCATAGTTTGGGTATTGTTAATAACCCTGCCATAAGCATTGGGGTGCATGTACCCCTTTGAATTGCATTTTTTTTTAGATTTTATTTATTTATTTGAGAGAGAGAGAGTGTATAAGCAGGGGGAGCAGCAGGCAGAGGGAGAGGGAGAAGCAGACTCCCCATGGAGCAGGGAGCCTGATGTGGGACTAGATCCCAGGACCCTGAGATTATGACCTGCACCAAAAGCAGCCGCTTAACTGATTGAGCCATCTAGGAGCCCTGAATTACATTTTCTTAAGGATTTTTAATTTATCATTAGAGAGATAGAGAGTAGTGGGGGGACGGGGAGAGGGACAAGCAGACTTCCCACTAAGCACAAAGCCCAATAGGAGGACTTGATCCCAGGACCCTGAGACCATGACCCAAGCCAAAGTCAGAGGCTTAACCCACCGAGCCAGCCACCCAGGTGCCCTTCAAATCTGTATATTTGTATCCTTTGGGTAAATACCTAATAATGCAATTACGGGGTCATAGGGTAGGTCACTTGACTGCTTTCCCCTTAATCCTCCAATTCACTATGATCAACTTGTCCTTTATAATTTAGTAGACTTGGGGTGACTGGGTGGCTCAGTCAGTTAGGTGTCTGCCTTTGGCTCAGATAGTGACCCATGGAAAGGGACTTTTTGTAGTGATATGACACAGTGTCCAAGATCTACTGGGAAATGATTTAGAAAAAATACAAGGCACAGCAACGTACATAAAGGTCATCGTTGTATAAAAGTGGGGGAGAGAGACTATGATACACATATATACGTATGAATAAAACAGCTCTGGAAAAATATAAAAGTGATACGATTGTTGGGGGTAGCCTGGCTCGCTCCGTCAGTAGAGTACTTGACTCTTGATCCCAGGTTCCTGTGTTTAAGTCCCACACTGGGCATGGAGCCTATTAAAAAAAAATTAAAATAAAAAACATATAAAAAATAAACTTTAAAAATCCAGAACAGGGGCCCCTGAGTGGCTCAGTGGGTTAAAGCCTCAGCTCAGGTCATGATCTCGGGTCCTGGGATCGAGCCCTGCATTGGGCTCTCTGCTCAGCAGGGAGCCTGCTTCCTTCTCTCTCTCTGCCTGCCTCTCTGCCTACTTGTGATCTCTGTCTGTCAAATAAATAAATAAAATCTTAAAAAAAAAAACTCAGAACAGATTGTACTAGAATAATTAAAAACAAAAAGTTATGACTGTTTACTTCAAAGGAGGATAACTGAGTATCTGGGGGCCAGTTACTACAAAGCTTTGTGAAACTTTCACATTTTGAACCATATGGGTACATTACCCATTAGCAAAATAAAATCATCGAGTAAGTGTCCTGAAGGGAGAAGATTGACCAATTAGGTACAAACTATTAAAAGCAAATCAAGGCCATAGTGATTGTAAACACCACAGGAAAATGTTTCATCTTGAATTTGGTGCCCCTGCACAGTTCTTGCCTTTAGCTGATACCTTGAAGCGCCCCTTCTGTTCCCACTCAGCTTATTTCTTTGGACTTTAAAAATGGGTGTGTCATTTCAGTGGATGATATGGACTGGCTCCCTCAACCTGCATTCTGCCCTTCTCTAGGGTGCCTTCCTGTACAGGAGAGGCTAGAACACCAAAACCCGCCATCCTGGCTCCTTCGCAGGCCCAACTCTGGATGTGAGATGGCCTCTGTCAGCTAGACACACTCAGGTGAGATTTGGAAGGGCAAAAATCAGGTGAGAGCTCTTTTCTTGCTCTTCTTTGCTTACCTCTCTGCGGCAGGTGAGGTCATGGAAATGTGAGATTTTATTATCTTACAGCAACACCTCCAGTGTCTTCCCACAGCTTTCTCGGGATTGAAGTACAGTTACTGTGGTAACAGGAGCCATGTTGGATTCCTGAATCAGGCATCTATGAAGCCTGCTTCCATGGTGTTGTGGTCCTGAACTCAGTCATTCCAAGTAGTGGCCTCAGAAGGCAGTCCCTTGGCGAGTCAGTTCCATATTGCTATAGAAGGCATTTCTGACGTTCCAGCCTAGAACACGCTCCCTCAGCCCTTTCGAAGATTTTCCAAGCGCCTCAATCTATATAATATACCTCTTCATGTTTAAGATACCTCCAGTGGAGGCACCTGGGTGGCTCCGTCTGTTAGCATCTGCCTTAGGCTCAGGTCAGGATCCCAAGGTCCTGGGATCGAACCCCACATCTGGCTCCTTGTCAGTGGGGAGCCTCCTTCTCCCTCTCCTCTCCACTCATGCTCTGTCACTATTTCTGTCATTCTCTCACAAATAAATAAAAATCTTTAAAAAAAAAAAAAAAAGGATACCTCTAGTGGTTTCTGTTTCCTGCACTGAAACCTAGCTGGTACAATCAGTAAGATTTTAGAGTACACGGGAATGTTGTGCGTGGACCCTCACGTTCTAATCCAGGGTGTTCTCATTACTACTCCCTTTTCGCTCCATGGTCCTGGCCTGCCCTTCACTGTGATTCCAACCTGATGCCAGGCTAGTAAGATACACAGAACCCAAATTCAGCAGTCCTCTGGCTTTGCTGCTTATTCTAACCTTTGTTCCAAGTCCTTTAGCCTTGGGCATAAGCTCCCCTCTGGAGCTGAGTTTCTACAGTTGTCGCTTCGTTTCTGAAGAACTAGACTTTTGCTTAATCCCTTGGAAGCTGAGTTCCTGCCTAGATGATTAGAAAATTATCTGGATCTCTGCTCACTGCAAGGGCTCCAGACTGGAAACCACCGCAGGGAGCCATGACGACCAGCATGACTATCCAGGTGGTTAAAATACTGACACAGCTACTATCCTGACATGCCGGTGTTTCCTCACACTTCCCATCCACCTGGAGGCCCTCCAGACCCTCTCTCCAATACGTCCTCTCAAGAGTTAATGGTCTGCCCAGCAGGGTCTTCTAGGCACTGGTTCCACAGCCATGGTCAGCCTCAATTCTGATTGGTCTTTGTTCCCAGTTGGTTGTCAAACATTTCTCAAAGAGCAGCTCTGCATACAAGCCTTTAGTGTCTTTGCTGATTGGGTAATGGTTTTTTAGCTCTATTATTTCTTTGCAGCTGGGATGTTTGCTTTCCATTTACTCCATGAATCTTGACTGTTCAGCTCTGGGGACTATTATTATCCAACTCTGGGTTTTAGATTTCAGTTTCTATTGGTGTCCAGGATTTTTATAATATCTATTGCATCCATCTGACAGATTTTTTAGGTTTGATTAATGTCACTAACTCCTTATTGCTGGAAAGACTCTGAAATTATGGACACCTTTTAAAAGCCTCGATTTGGGGCACCTGGGTGGCTCAGTGGGTTAAAGCCTCTGCCTTCGGCTCAGGTCATGGTCCCAGGGTCCTGGGATCAGTCCTGGGATCGGTCCTGGGATTGAGCCCCGTGTCAGGCTCTCTGCTCAATGGGGAGCCTGCTTCCTCCTCTCTCTCTCTGCCGGCCTCTCTGCCTACTTGTGATCTGTCAAATAAATTAAAAAAAAAAATAAAATAAAATAAAAGCCTCGATTTTTACCAGCTGTTAGTCCCAGGCTTTTTTTTTCCCCCCCTTAAGATTATTTATTTATTTATTTGCCAGACAGAGATCACACCGAGCAGAGCGCCCAATGCAGGGCTCCTCCCCAGGACCCTGGGATCATGACCCGAGCCAAAGGCAGAGGCTTTAACCCACTGAGCCACCCAGGTGCCCCAGTCCCAGGCTCTTGAATCAATCCTATTCTACACTATATTTATAAGAAATAATATTTTTTAAACATTTTAAATGTTAAAATATGCTTAAATTCTTTAAGCTAAATAAAAGTTTATCTCATGTCCATTATTAAAAAATAAAATTTCTGGTTAAAATTTAGGTCTTCTCTTTAAAAGCTATAATAATTAAATTGTACACCCTTAAATTGAGTTTATCTGTATTATTTTCCTAATAACAGTATTTCCATACTGTTAAAAATCAAGACAATTTGACAAAATTGGTCAAATTCACACTCCACCTCTACAAAAGGTGGCAACTTTTATGTTGCAAAACACATAAAAAAAAAAGTGCCTGGGTGGCTCAGTCGATTAAGTGGCTGCCTTCGGCTTGGGTCATGATTTCAAGGTCCTGGGATTGTACCCCACATCACACTCCCTGCTCAGTGGGGATCTGCTTCTCCCTCTCCCTCTGCCTGCTGCTCTGCCTGCTTGTGCACTCTATCTGTCAAATAAATAAATAAAATCTTTTAAAAAATTAATTTAAAAACTACATTAATTAAAAAACACATACTAGGTTTTTCCATCTTATTTGGGTCATTATTCCACCACATAGAGAACTAATAGTTGTTACAAGTTATGTAATTCATAATCCACCTTTTTAAAGTATATTGGTGCTTTTCTTGTAAGGAATCTTGTAAGAAGGGGGTTGCAAGATAAATTCATAAGGGAGAACATTTAAACCAGAAGAAATTCAAAAGGGTGCATATTAAGTTTTTTTCAGAAAGGAAAATCAAGGACATTTTAAAAAAGATTTTATTTATTTATTTGACACAGAGAGCGAGAGAGCTCAGGTAGGCAGAGCAGCAGGCAGAGAGAGGGGTGTGGCCGGCGGGGGGAGTGGGGCCCCCCGCTGAGCAGAGAGCCCAATGTGGGACTTGATCCCAGGACCCTAAGATCATGACCTGAGTTGAAGGCAGAGGCCACTGAGCCACCCAGGTGCCCCAAGGACATGTTTTAAATTAGAAGAGAAGAAATCCTTGTGAAAATGTATTAATCTTTGTGAAATGTGTTAATCTGTGCTAGCAAAACAAGGACAAAAATCCAAAAAGAAGACATGGGATACAAGAACACAGTAACTATCCATGACTCCAGTGAGGAACAATGTCAAGATGCGGCCGATTTGGAAGGCATCTATCTCCAGAGGACATAAGTCAGTGGGCTCCCTGAATTCAAAGAATGGAAGTATTTCATGCTATGGATGGGTAAAAGAGGCACATATGTCTTCTCTTCAGTAGGGAAAAAGGAAGGCAATGGAGATTTGTCAGAAAAACAAGTAAAACAAAATCTCAAGAAAGCCATGGTCCAGATATGAAGTAGACTAAAATGTGGCTTGATTTTGATCATGATGGAATTCAAGGAAAGGGACATTTTCTCGTAAGTGGTAGAGGAAGGGGTCAAAAAGTGGACTCGTGACAGGAAATGTTGTCCTAGTGCAGCACTTGTTTCCACACTGAGTAATGTTTACATTGTGATAACAGAGCAAACGCTGCTTACTGCCATTCAAAGTCTAGAGCTGATGAGGGACAAAACACTGAATATTGTTTATAGTTACAGAAGAGAATGTAGTTGCCATTAACCTTGATGTCATAAAATTAAAAGATAGAAAGCAAAAGTGAGGCTGACAGAGGTTGGTTGGAAGGACAGAAGGACAGGTGGGTGTGGTAACAGCTTCGTCTTACCTACAGGGGAGACAAGAGCGATGTAAAAAAAAAAAAAAAAAGCTGATGGAACAAGGAACAGTAGCTTATCTTAAGTTATAAAGACTTTCAATATAAGAACTAAAAATAATATACTAAAACTGGAGGGGAGAGAGAATAGCTTAAGTCGTTAAATCTTTACCTTTCAAAGGTAGGAGTAAAGGTCTGCAATTGATACATCAAGAAATATTAACATAGGAGGGGCACCAGGGTGTCTCAGTCAGTTAAGCGTCTGCCTTCGGCTTGGGTCATGGTCTCAGGGCCCTGGGATCGAGCCCCACATCGGGGTCCTTGATCAGCAGGAAGCCTGCTTCTCTCTCTTTCTCTCTGCCTTTGCTCCCACTGCTTGTGCTCTCTGTCAAATAAATAAAAATTTTTTTAAAAAAGGAAATATTAACATAGGAATATTATTTAGTTATAAAGATGACTATGTGAAAACAAAAATGAATTGCTGTAGAGAAGCAGTACTGGAATGAGTGGGGAAGGAGCAGTAGAGGGGCCGTGGCTTTTTATTGTAAGTCCTCTGGACTGGTTAATTTTTTTTTTTTTTACTAAATATTAATTTAATTCCTAAAACTGTTAATAAAAATAAAAGTGCATTAAATTACAAATGGGCATAATAATTTTTGTTCTTAACATATCAGATGTGGGGGTGCCTGGGTGGCTCAGTGGGTTAATCCTCTGCCGTCGGCTCAGGTCATGATCTCAGGATCCTGGGATCGAGCCCTGAATCGGGCTCTCTGCTCAGCGGGGAGCCTGCTTCCTCTTCTCTCTCTGCCTGCCTTTCTGCCTACTTGTGATCTCTGTCTGTCAAATAAACAAAATCTTTAAATATATTTAAAAAAATCAGAGGTGAGGATAACTGGTAATAGATCTAGAACATTTTAGAAAATATATGATTAAACTTCATCATAAATAAATACTGTTAAATAAGTAATTTGATAAGTTTCTAAAGAATATTAGTACTTGGGGGCAACTGACTGCATGGCTCAGTCGGTTAAGCATCTGCCTTCAGCTCAGGTCATGATCCCTGGGTCCTGGACTGAGCCTGCATAGGGCTCCCTGCTCAGTCAGGAACCTGCTTTTCTCTCTCCTCCCTGTTCAGGCTCTATCTCTGTCTCTCTCTTTCAAATAACTATTTTTAAAAAAAGAAGAATATTAATGCTTGTATTCCTTAAGTAATTATCACCTGTTTCCTTACTTCAAAGGTTTCTAGACATGTGAGGTAATCATTGCATATGACACATTAAACATGATTTATTTATTTGAGAGGGAGAAAGCATAAGCAGGGGGAGCGACAGAGGTAGAGGGAGAGGCAAACTCCTGCTGAGCAGAGAGCCCAATGCAGGGCTCCATCCCAGGACCCTGAGACCATGACCTGAGCAGAAGGCAGGCACTTAACAACTGAGCCACCCAGGGCACCCAGGTGCCCCAAATATGACTTTTTCAAAACTATCTGATGATCTGAGGTTTTCCTACAGATTGATGAAGGCTCTGTGGACATTTCCTTTCCTAGTGAGATATAAAACCAAGTGATGGTGTAAGGGATCTCTCAGCACTTTGTAGCTTCTCCATTTTTTAAAAAAAATGTTTTCAAGTTTTTTTTTAAAGATTTTATTTATTTATTTGACAGAGAGAGATCACAAGCAGGCAGAGAGGCAGGCAGAGAGAGAGGAGGAAGCAGGGTCCCCACTGAGCAGAGAGCCCAATGCAGGACTCGATCCCAGGACCCTGGGATCATGACCTGAGCCGAAGGCAGAGGCTTGAACCCACTGAGTCACCCAGACACCCTAGCTTCTCCATTTTGGGGGCACCTTCAAGCTTATGCTCCTGGGGAGTAGAGCAGTGATAAGTAACTTCCTACTACTTCGTTTTGCTCAAGCACAAAATAAGCAAAGGAGGACGGGGAGAGATTTATCCTCTCTCATTTGTTGGGACAAGTTGTTTTGCCCTAACAGCTTTAAAATTTTGCACAGCATGTAAACACTTACAAGGCTGGATTCTTTTTTTTTTTTTTTTAAGATTTTATTTATTTATTTGGGAGAGAGAGAGCAAAAGTAAGAGGAGAGGCAGAGGGAGAGGGAGAAGCAGACTCCCCACTGAGTGGGGAGCCCAAGGCAGGGCTCCATCCCAGGACCTTGAGATGATGACCTGAGCTCGAGATAGACGGTTAACTGTTTAACCAGCTGAGCCACCCAGGTGCCCCACAAGGCTGGATTCTTGTCCATGTATTGAATATCATTTGAATTTTTTGTTTTAAATGAGATTTCCCAAGACATGTCTAAAATGTCATTGAAAATCCTTTCATTATACAAGAAGCCACAAAAATTTTCTTTCATACTCAATCTCCATTGGATATTGCTTGTTCTTCACTTTCCTGTATCCTAGTTTATCTATAATCTTTTTTTTTTGGTCTGAATTTTTTTTTAATTTTTAAATTTTCAAAATTACTTTTCAGTGTACTAGAATTCATTGTTTATGCACCGTACCCAGTGCTCCATGCAATACATGCCCTCCACAATACCCACCACCAGGCTGGCCCAACTTCCCACCTTATCTATAATATTATATAAAAATCTCTCCCTTGCTATATTTTGAAACAAGGGTGGGACACTTACTAGGTAGCTAGCAATGAACTTCTGGTCCAGTTTTAGTGCATACATAAATGAGAGGAAAACCATAAATAATATTCATAAAATAAGAGCAGCACAAATTTTTGATTGATTAAACAAATATATGTTGAATATTTATTATGTACTAAGCACAAACTAGCTGATAAAATTCTATACCAAGATGGGACTAGAAACATTATCCTTACTAGCACTTTAACTGCTTGACATTTTAGAAAATGTATTCACTTTGTGTAGGATTTCTCATCTTTGGCACTATTGACATTTTGGACCAGAGAAGTCTTTGTTGTAGGAGGCTGTCCTATGGATTGTAGGTTTATTTAGTAGAATCTCTGATTTCTCTCTCTCTCTCTCTCTTTTTTTAAGATTTTATTTATTTATTTGACAGAGAGAGATCACAAGTAGGCAGAGAGGCAGACAGAAAGAGAGGAGGAAGCAGGCTCCCCACTGAGCAGAGAGCCTGATGTGGGGCTCGATCCCAGAACCCTAGGACCATGACCTGAGCCAAAGGCAGAGGCTTTACCCCACTGAGCCACCCAGGCGCCCCGCATCTCTGATTTCTAACACTAGATGCCAGTAATAATCCCTCCCCTTTTCACCTTCCTTTCACCCACTGGTGACACCCCAACATGTCTCCAGACTTTGCAAAATATCCGCTAAAGGCAAAATTGTACCTGGTTGAGGATCATTGAGTGTGATTGTATTTGAAAATTAGAACTTATTTAATTTTAGACCCTATGGTGCCAACTTTGTCTACTGCTTACATGACGAATTTGTCTTGCACATCCGAACTTGAGAGGTACAAACCATGATGGGCTCTGAGTCTTAGAGAGGACAAATGAAATCATTAGCTCTGCAATTGATGGCATTTTCAATTAACATATGAATGGTAGAACAAAAATGATATTTTTAGCTTACAGGGGTCTATCTTAAACCATACATGGCTGATAAAAAAAATGTGGAAATCTAAGTTCTAGGATTTCTCTTGAGTTAACCAGATGGTGTGCTTATCATCTGCCTACAAAAATCTTTCCATTCTTTTCAAATAAAAAGCTATTTTTTACTTTCCACTTCAAGATCATATGTTTTTCAATTCTTTCCAAGTGGAAAAAAATACAGGCTATGTTGGACTCTAAAATAAACTATCACAAGTCCTGGGATTCCTGGGACTTGTGACCATCTAAGGAGAATGCCACTTATGTTCATGATCTTTACCCTCACATTCTTGTATCTTCACATCCCGTAGGTTTCTAATCTATCCTTATAATGGCAGCAAAGCCACATATACTTATGTGACAGACAATATCTAAGCTTTTTTACATACATTAAAATTTTTTCCCCTTTACTGATGTATAATTGACACACAAAAACTGCACATATTTAATGTATAGTTTGATGAGTTTGCACATATGCATACACCCATGAAACCATTACTATAATCAAGGTAATAAATCAATTTCAGAGAGAAAAGTTGCAAAAATAAGACAAAGAGCTCCTTAATATCTTTTACCCAGATTTGCCAATTGTTAACATTTTTAAATTTATTATATTATATATATTTAATTAATTAATTAATTAATTAGACAGACAGAGATCATATGTAGGCAGAGATGCAGGCAGAGAGAGAAGGAGAAGCAGGCTCCTCACTGAGCAGAGAGTCTGACGCGGGCTCGATCCCAGGACCCCGGGATCATGACCTGAGTCAAAGGCAGAGGCTTTAACCCACTGATCCACCCAGGCACCCCACCAATTTTTAACATTTTACCTTTACTTCTCCCTATTCCCTTCATATGTATCTATAATATGTAATTTTTTTCTTGAACCATTTAACAGTAAGTTACATTCTATTATTTTATCTTTAAATACCTCAATAGTGAGTTTTTCCTAAAGTCATAGAAACTGTAATTGATGTAATACTATTATCTAATCTATCTAAACATTCAGGTTTCAACATTTGTTCGAAAAATGTCTTCTTAATCAGAAGAACATTCGAGACTATGTGTGCATTCAATTGTCATGCTTCCTTAGCATCCATTCATCTGGCAGTTTCTCAGCCTTTCTCTGTGGTAAATGGCACTGATATTTTTGAAGAGCACAGGTCAGTTGTGTTGTGGACAGTCCCTCAGTTTGGACTTGTCTGATAGCTCCCCATGAGTAGATTCAGACTAAGTCATTTGGCAAGAATACACAGAAGTGATGTTGAGTTTTTTGTTGTTGCTGTTCGGTTTTTTCTTTCCTCTTTTTTTTTTTTTTTTTTTTTTCCGATGCTGAGTTCTCATCAGTGCTTCAAAAGGCATATAATATTGGTTTGCCCCACTATTAATAACATTACCTTTAATATTGGTTAAGTTGGTATCAACCAGATTTCTCCAACTGTCAAGTTATTAGTTTACTCTTTTTACTTAATAGGTGTCTTGTGGAAAGATGGTCTGAGACTATGTAAATATTATTATTCCTCAAACTTTCATCCACTAGTTTTAGCGTCCATAATTATTACTATTATGGTTGCCAAATGATGCTTTCTTATTCCATTTCTTCCACATGACTTTCTACTTTAAAAAATGAACTTTCTCGGGCGCCTGGGTGGCTCAGTGGGTTAAGCCGCTGCCTTCGGCTCAGGTCATGATCTCAGGGTCCTGGGATCGAGTCCCGCATCGGGCTCTCTGCTCAGCGGAGAGCCTGCTTCCCTCTCTCTCTGGCTGCCTCTCCGTCTACTTGTGATTTCTCTCTGTCAAATTAATAAATAAAATCTTTAAAAAAAAAAAAAGTTTAAAAAAAAAATGAACTTTCTCTTTATCTCTAACTTTACCATTGTGGCCATGTTCTTTTTTTTTTAAAAGAGAGAGAGAAAGAACAAGGGGGGAGAGGCAAGAGAGAATCTTTTTTTTAAAGATATTTTATTTTTTTTATTTTTTTTAAAGATTTTATTTATTTGACAGAGAGAGATCACAAGTAGGCACAGAGAGAGAGAGAGGAGAGAGAGAGAGAGAGAGGAGGAAGCAGGCTCCCCGCCGAGCAGAGAGCCTGACGTGGGACTCGATCCCAGAACTCTGAGATCACGACCTGAGCTGAAGGCAAAGGCTTAACCCACTGAGCCACCCAGGCGCCCCCTTTTAAAGATATTTTAGAGAGACAGAGTGTGACTTTCTAAAAGTGGGGTGCGTTCGATTGCATGGCCTGAGCTGAAATCAAGAGTAGGATGCTTAACGGACTAAGCCACCCAGGCACCCCATGGCCCTGTTCTTTACTCAAGAGGTTATATCCCTTTTTGTTTGTTTGTTTGTTTTTGATGTTCAAACTATTCCAGATTTGGTCGATGAGAGCTCCTTCAAACAGGTTCCTGTGACTTTGACATAGCACAAAAAGATGTTCCAGGGTCATCTTGTATTTTCCCTGCCTCAGACCTTGCAACCATTTCTTCAAGGAGTCTTGGTTCTTTTTAATGGAGAATGGAATTTAGGAGCCAACATCCCGATACTTTGTATACTTAAGGCTACTGGGCTGTATGAGCAAATGGGAAATAGACATATTTATATACACACATGCAATCATACACATACACATATTTATATACACACATGCATACATACACATACACATATTTATATACACACATGCATACATACACATACATCATTTAATTATCATATCCCACCATATAGTATTTCCCGATCATTATAATCCTATAGAGTAGCTACTACTTTTATTATTTTCATTTTACAGTTCAAGAAACCGAGGCACAGAAGTTAAGTAACTTGCTGAATGTCTCCCAGGTAAGTGATAAGGGTGAGATTGGAAACTGAGTGGTCTGGTGGTCAAATATTTTAGCATAAATATTTGAGGATAAAAGTATTCTCAGAGTTGAGAAGAAAGTTTATACTTTATAATCTAAAATGCTTATGGGTTGACTTTAATGTCATATCTGTTTTCCATCGGGGGAAGAAGGGAGTAGGGAAGGTACTGTTGACCTGTGAATCAAATCCACGTTTCAGACTTGGTACAGAATTTTCTCTTACCTCAGAAAAAGTAAAAGTATGCAGTTGTGCTAAATTTACTATGCCTGGTTCTCTCTTCCCCAAGGATGAGTTCAGTCCTTTAAGCATTTGCAGGCCCTCATGGAAATGGGCTTCTGGTGAGCCTGTCAAGCAATCCTGTAAATGTGCTCAGACTTCATCTCGGGCTAAACCGAGGCTCCATCTCCTGCTGCTTATTCACACTTCAAGGTATGCAGGAAAAGTAAGAAGATTAGTGTATTTTTTAAAGTGGAGCATGAAGAGGATCATGGATGTTTAGAGAAATTTATTACTTTAAAAATGAATCGGGGTGCCTGGGTGGCTCAGTGGGTTAAGCCGCTGCCTTTGGCTCAGGTCATGATCTCAGGTTCCTGGGATCGAGTCCCGCATCGGGCTCTCTGCTCAGCAGGGAGCCTGCTTCCCTCTCTCTCTCTGCCTGCCTCTCTGACTACTTGTGATTTCTCTCTGTCAAATAAATAAATAAAATCTTTAAAAAAAAATGAATTGGGAAATACTATATGGTGGGATATGGGAAAGTTTTTATTATCTATCCAGAGAACATTTGCCTTGCTCATGATTATGTTTCTCTAAAGGAAGCAAAAATATTAAGAATGACTTGTAAGCCAAGCTGAATTATGATCAGAAAGATAGATTTATATCATGACACCAGTGTGAATTTATTCTTGGAAGATACTATAACAGCAAAAGGAACGATGTTGAACATACATTAGACATATACCCTAAACTTTGGAAGTGATATGAAAAATTTTATTATTTTTTTTTAAAGATTTAATTTATTTATTTGACAGAGACAGATCACAAGTAGGCAGAGAGGCAGGCAGAGAGAGAGAGAGAGGAGGAAGCAGGCTCCCTGCTGAGCAGAGAGCCCGATGCGGGACTCGATCCCAGGACCCTGAGATCATGACCTGAGCTGAAGGCAGAGGCTTAACCCACTGAGCCACCCAGGCGCCCGAAAATTTTTATTTTTTATTTAAAAGATTTTATTTACTTATTTATCACAGAAAGAGAGAGAGAGAGAGAGAATATGAGTGCACAGAAGCAGAGAGGAGGGTCAGAGAGAGAGAGAGAAGCAGACTCTCCACTGAACAGGGAGCTCAATGTGGGGCTAGATCCCAGGACCCTGAGATCATGACCCGAGCCAAAGGCAGACACCCAACCGACTAAGCAACCCAGGCTCCCCAAAAAGAGTTGTCTTTTAGAACAAGATTAAAGCACACATGAAAGAAAACTGACATTTAACTATACTAAAGTTTTAAAATTCTATACATTCAAATATGCCATAAGCAAAATAAAAAGACAAGCTGCAGATTGGAAGAATATATTTGCAAATGTAAGCCAACGACAAGGAATTTGTTTTGTTTTGTTTTGTTTTTTAACATTTTATTTATTTGAGAGAAGGAAAGAGCATGCACACAAGTCGGGGGAGGGGGCAGAGGGAGAGGGAGAAGCAGACTCCCTGCCAAGCAGAAAGCCCGATGCCTGGTTTGATCCCAGGACCCTGAGATCATGACTTGAGCCAAAGGCAGAGGCTTAACTGACTGAGCCACCCAGGCGCCCCAAGGAATTAATTTCTTGAACACATAAAGAACTCCTATAAATCAGTATCAAAAAAAGACAACCCAATATTGTAAAATAACAATAATGATGATGACGACAGAGAGTATGATCAAGCACAAGAGCCCTTTACAGAATAGGAAACCAGAACAGCTAACAAGCATATGAAAAATGCTCCACTTCATTGGTAATCAGGGACATTAAAACCACAATGAAATACCATTACATTGGCAAAAGCTAAGAATTCTGGACATGTTAAGCATTGGTAAAGATGTGAAGCAAAAGGTAAGCTGGTGTATGGGCGTCTCAACTATGGAGACCAATTTACGGCTGATAATGAATTAGAAGGTGTTCATGCCCTAGGATCCAGCAATTCTACTCCTAGGTCAAGTTTCCTGTAGAGAAACGTTCCTTCAGTCAACAAGGCACTATGGAAAAGAATGTTCATAGCTACATCGTATGTAATACCTGGTAATACATACTTGGTTACAAGCTACCCCATCCACTGGAGAAAGGGTGAGTAGGATGTGGTTTACTCATTCAAAGAAATTCTCTACAGCAGCGAAAATGTGAATCTGCAGCTGTCTCCCCACAGATGAAGCTGGATGCAGAGGAATACACACCAGAAGAGACTACCGACATACAAACTTAAAACACACAAAACAATCATACATACACTGCTCAAGGATACATACATATGTAGTAAAATTGTAACGAAATGCATGGAAATGAGAACCACAAAATTTAGGAAGAGTCTTCATTTCTGTTGGGAGGAAAAGTAAGGAAAATATGATTATGGAATACAAACTGTTAGTAATGCTTTACTTCTTAAACTTTAGTTTTTATTTTTTTAAAAGATTTTTTATTTATTTGACATAGTGGGAGAGAGCGTGAGAGAAAGCACAAGCAGAGGGAGGAGAAGAGGGAGAGGGAGAAGCAGGCTCCCCGTTGAGCAGGAATCCTGACATGGGGTTCAATCCCAGAACCTCGTGATTATGACCTGAGCTGAAGGCAGAACCACCCAGGACCCTGTATTTTTTTTTTTTAAACACAGGTGCTGATTACATTAATGTGCACATCTTTTTTTGTCTATGTCTCATAGTATATTTAAAAGAAATATCACCTTTGTCTTATTTTCCTGACTAATCTCTCATGATAGAAATGTATTTCCTCATTTTGATAGAGAGGTATCACCTATTTTCCAATCAAGACTTTATGTTCCAGAATTGGGGTTCTTCCCCACTGGTTATTTGTAGAGAGTGGGGTATGATGCAGCTCCTTTGTATTTCAGGGGTTGTCATGGAAGAAAATTCTTCCAGTACTTTGTTGAAAAGGAATTAACCTGGTGATGACGATGGAACAGGGATGTGGAAGATACTGGTGCTTGGGATGGAAAAAGGAGTAGCCTGGTTAGAATAAAAGGAGTCCCAGGGACTGGGAAAGGGATTGGGTTTGGGGGAGTTTTCTTAAGAGGGCTGGATGTGTCAGGACACCTTGGTTAAGTATCTGACTCTTGATTCTGGCTCAGGTCATGATCTCAGGGTTGTGAGATCGAGCCCCACATTGAGCACACCCTGGGTGTGGAACCTGCTTAAGATGATCTCTCCTTCTCCCTGTGCCCCTTTCCCACTTCCAAAAAAAGAAGAAGAAGAAGAAAAGAGGTTTGGATGTGTCTCTTTAATGTGTCTGTGTCCAGAGTGGCCAAGGTTGGCATAAGTGCAGGGCCCTGAGAGCAAAGTGGAGGTTTCTGTGCTGTGCCAGCCTGTGGTCAGTGGGAAGATGGCAGTGAGGGCATTTGATGAACTTTTCAGAGCAACAGGGCCTGATGAACGACCACCCCCCAACAACAGCATTCTCTAAAAGAAGCAATGGGAACAATGGAAAACTCAAAAAACCACAGAAGAAAGATCCTTGGCAGCCAGTAAGATCAGGGGTTCTCGTAAGATCCAGTGAAGGGGTTAGAAAATCCCATATTCCACCCATACTGGAAGTCCTTTAGCCAGGCCTGAGGAAGCTCAAGGTTAGATTTAATTTAGAAAAACAGAGAAATATGATGTTTCTTGCACCTTAATGAATACACATTAAATTAGTATTAGAGAGCTACCACACTGAATAAGCAAAGGCTGGAGATTATTAGGAAAAGGTCCAAATACAGAGAAGATAGTGCAGACTTAGAAGGTAACAAGAAGGAAACAGCTAGGAGTCTCTTTTTCCTAGTTTCTCAAGGGAAGAAAATAACCTCCAAAGCACCAGGCCAGACCAATAGTAAAACAAGAAAATTTAGGTTCATAATAAGAGAACTTGTGTAACCAACGTGTTAGATAAACCAATCAGCTGGGCATCGCTGTGATTCAGCTTCCAAAAAATAAACCCTGTAGCCGACTGAAGCCAGACTTCCGAGAGTCAGATGACCAGAGAGAGAGAAATCCCACTGGGTGCCAGTTAGAAAACATCCAGGTTTGAGGAACAGTAACTAGCCAAAAAATACTCAGGAGTGAGTGGAGCTTTCAGGTATCCGTATTCTGTGACAAGCTGTTCACAAGTATGATAACACACTTACAGAAAGATTTGCATTCCCTATGCTTTAAAAAGGTAAATGTTATATAACTATTTTCTCTAATATAGGTTTCTGAAAATCAATGAACACTAAAGTATACTTAGAATAAGATTGTACAAAAGTTACTTTAAAAATCCATGTTTTAAGACTATGAACAGGAAAGAAAGCATATTGGGGTTCTCCAGAGAAATAGAACCAATAGTAAATATATAAATGTATAAATATATATATGTATAATACATATGCAAAGAATTTTATTATAAGGAATTAGCTCACATGGTTAGAGGCTGACAAGTCCAAAGATACGCAGGTTAAGTAGGCAGGCTGGAGATGCAGGAGAGCCAATGGTATAGTTCCAGTCCAGACGCTGGCAGGCTTGAAACCCAGGAAGAGTTGAGTCCAGAGGCAGGAAAAAAAAAGATGTCCCAGCTCGAAGGCAGTCAGCCATGAGGAATTTCTCTCTTGGGGGGTGGGAAGGAGGGTCAGCTTTTTTGTTGTATTCAGGTCTTCAGGTTGACGCCCACTCACCTTATGGAGGGCAATCTGTTTTACTCGGTCTACTTATTTGAATATTAATCTCATCCAAAACACTCATAGAAAACCCCCAAATAATGTTTGATCAAATATCGTTTAGTAAGGCCAAATTTATTTATTTATTTTTTAAGATTTTATTTTTTTTATTTGACAGAGAGAGAGGGAACATAAGCAGGGGGAGTGGGAGAGGGAGAAGCAGGCTTCCCGCCAAGCAGGGACCCCGACTTAATCCCAGGACCCTGGGATCATGACCTGAGCTGAAGGCAGATGCTCAACGACTGAACCACCCAGCTACCCAGTAAGGCCAAATTTCTAAAAATATTTTCATATTTTTAGAACCATCCAGGGGAACCATCCAGGGGTCCCTGGGTGGTTCAGTGGGTTAAAGCCTCTACTTTCGGCTCGGGACATGATACCACGATCCGGGGATGGAGCTGCATCCAGCATTCTGCTCAGCAGGGAGCCTGCTTCCTCCTCTCTCTCTGCCTATTTGTGATCTCTGTCAAATAAATAAATAATTAAATAAAATCTTAAAAAAATATATTCATATTCTAAATGTTTGCTCTGATTTCCAGATTTCGAATAAAGAAACCAAGCGAGGCTTGGTATGATTTTCAAATCACCTTTGTAGTTCTGAAACTATAGCCTGCCTTTGAAGCCAAAACGTAAATCCAATTACCATTATTATCATAATTCTGAGCTCTTCTGATATTAACTTTCTCAGAAAATTTTACCTTTGTTTGTAAATTTATGATAGTAAATATACAGTTAATTGGGAAAATAAAGTGATTCTTTTTTTATATCTTTACTGCATTATTTAGACATACTCAAGTGTACTGACTTTTGCCAATTTAAGACACCTAGAAGTTTTTCTGAACTTTGGCTATAATTTCGGATTTCTTCTCTAGCATTTCATAATACTGTCTGTTCAAAATGCAATATAGTTCTTATTGGAATCATATTCCTTGGAACGCCTACAATAAAGTTTGGTAATTTCCCCCAGATGTTACTTTCAGCTCCACAGCAGCAATGAAAGCCATTAAACTATTTTAAAAATGTGATATTTTGCCTTTTAAGTAAATTACAGAGACACTTTTATGTGTAACAATTGAAGCTTTGAGGTAATGATTGAAATTTACATTCTTCTTTTTGTCAGATATGTTTTATAAGTGAGACCATAAGTCTAAATTACAAAGTCTGTATTAATAAGTTTTATTAAACATTTCATGCCTAAAATTTCTTCTTTGTACTTAACATTAGCACACAGTAGTTGGTATTAACAATGTGAATGGTGCTTTTAAAATATTTTTTCTTTGATCAATTGGAACTCTCAGGTGAAATTTATATAAAACACTACTTCAAATTCCTTATTGTTGAAAATGATATATGGTCTTTTTAATCTTCTCATTGATGACTGCAAATCTTTGAACTATGAGCTTTAAGCAAGAATGATTGCTTTTTGGTTGAAGTCTGAGTTAGCACTTCCCAACTTCAGCACATTTCTGATCACTGTTTGCATTCATCCTTCACATCACCTGCAAAAAGTCGTGTTTTCATTTCAGAAATGAAAATCACTTGTTTTATTTTATATTAATTCTTACACAGTATCCAAAGACATTTCAGGATGTTTCAAGAAATGTTCTAAGCTAAAGTTCATTATCATATTTTTCCACAGTTTTAGAACGTGAACATTTATGACATTTAAAAGAAATGTTAAGAAGCTTACCAACATTTTGCTGACACTTCTTTCTGGGTGTTTCCCCCCACCCCTCTCCAATTTACAAGGTTCAAACACAGTATCCTTATAGAAAGTATGCATGTGGGGTGCCTGGGTGGCTCAGTCATCAGGTGTCTGCCTTCGGCCCAGGTCATGATCCCAGGGTCCTGGGATTGAGCCCCACATCGGGCTCCCTGCTTAGTGGGAAGCCTGCTGCTCCCTCTCCCATTCCCCCTGCTTGTGTTCCCTCTCTCACTGTCTGTCAAATAAATAAATAAAATCTTTAAAAACAAGTATGCATGTTACAAGTATACAGCTTGATAAATTTTCACATACTGAACACACCCATATAATTACCACCCAGATTAAGAAATAGAACAGCATCCTAGATGCCTAAATCCTGAACCCTCTTTCAGTCACTTCCTCCCCACCGGAGAGTAACCAACATCCTGTTTTTGTACTTTACATAAATAGAACCATAAAGCATGTATTATTTTGTGTTTGGCTTCTTTGGCTAAGCATTCAGTTTTTGAACTCATCTGTGATTTCACATGTAGTTCTAGACCTTTCAATCTAATTATATTCTATTGTGTGAGAGTGCCAGAATGTGTCTATTTGTGTTGTTTCCAGTTTTGTGTGTTATTAATGGTGCTGTTATACTTACTTTGACCAATATAGTACCTAATAACCACAGGTGCTCCTTAAGTTTAAATAAAATTAAGTTGAAGAAGAGGGGCTCCTGCCTGATTCAGTAGGTAGAGCATGGGACTCTTGATCTAAAGGTCGTGAGTTCAAGCGCTCATGTTGGGCAGAGAGCTTACTCAAAAAAATAATAGTAACTTTCTCAGTTGATTTAGTCACATTCCAAGTACTCAAAACCCACACACCTGCTGTGTAGATAACAAAGACTACAGACTACTTCCATCATTGTGCCAAGTTCCATCACATAGTGCTGAATTCATGTGTTGGTGTGCATACGGAATTGCTGGGCCACAGGATATGCACATGTTCCAGTGTCAAACAGTTTTGGGGTATCCATTATTTATATTTTGTTATAAATTCTCCTATTTTTTAAAAAAGACTTTATTTATTTGACAGATAGAGATAACAAGTAGGCAGAGAGGTGGGGGGGGGGTGGAGAGAAGAAAGCAGGCTCCCTGCTGAGCAGAGAGCTGGATGTGGAGCTCGATCCCAGGACCCTGGGATCATGACCTGAGCCGAAGGCAGAGGCCTCAATCCACTGAGCCACCCAGGCGCCCCATAAATTCTCCTATTTTAAAATACTAAATGTATTTACTTCTCGCCTAAGAATTACAATGCACTAAAAGTAAAACCAAATTAAAACCAAACTATTTAGAAGTAGCAATTGCTGGGGCATGAAAAGTTTCACAGGTCAAGCAAAATGTAGCAACATTATTTACCAAGACAAAGACCATGCCAAAAATGTTGCAAATGTTTCTCCTATGCCATTACAACAAAAGGTCCATTACCAATGAATGTCACAATAGGACTAATAAATCTTTACCAGGATTTACCTAATTAACTTCAGTGCTAATGTAGTAACAGTAATACTACTTACCAATGCTAGCATGCATTTCAATATTTCAGCAATTTAGACAGCCATGCTCATGTTTATCAGTTAAATCAGATCTGCACATAATCTGAACTAACACTGGATATTACCAATCTTTTTAAGTTTAGGCAATCAGAGGGGCCAATGTTGCTACTGTTTAAACTGCATTTAATCACAAATGAATTTGTACATTTGTACATATGCATTGGTCTTATTTTTAAATCATTTCTCCCCTCTTGGATTGCTCATTTATATCCCCTGCTCACTTTAATTATATTCTTTTACTATTACATATTACATAATACATAATTGCCCTTATATATCCTTTGAACATTTTAAATAACTAGTTAATATTTTTTTATTAAGGAAATTAGTCATTTGTCTATGTAAGTCTTATAAACATTTCTCCTCAACTTGTAATTTATCTTTTTTTTTTTTTTTTTTTAAGATTATATTTACTTGAGAGAGAGACCATACAAGCAGGGAGTGCGGCAGAGGGAGTGGGAGAAACAGGTTCCTGACTGAGCAGGAAGCCCAGACACACCTTGATGCCAGGACCCAGGGATCATGACCTAAGCCTAAGGCAAACGCTTAATTGAGCCACTATCCTTATTTATAGAATAATTTTAAATGCCATGTAGCCAACTTTCTTAATCTCTTCCTTTTTGGTTTTTGTGTTTTATGCCATCATGCTTTGAAAACCTTAATTTCTCAAAGAATTCTATGAAAAATTAAATCCTGTTTTTTTTTCTTGCTTTTGTTTTTAAAATATTTGATAGATCTGTAACTTACTTTGGCATAAAAAGTGAGGTGCAGATCCAGCTTTGTATCTTTCCAAGTGGCCTGCCATGTCTTTCTAAGACACTGCTATTTACCTACCTGGCATCCATTTTCCCTTTACTAACAGAACTGTGACTTTGTTTAGAGCAAGTAATTTGCCCAGCTTAAAATAGCATCCCAGACTCTTGCAGCAAGGGTATCCAAGGGATGCAGCTCTATACCAAGATATAAGGGGAAGTCATGGAGTGCCATTTCTAAATAAGGGCAACTTTGACTGACATGATCATTTTGGCATCTTTCACCTTTCTTTCTGCTAGGAATCTAGATGTAATACCTAATATGAAGCACCTACCTTGATACAATGAAAATGAAAGCCACACACCCAAAATGGCTCAACAAGAAGATAAAACAGCCTGAGTTATTGATGACATTAAGTTGCCATATTAGTCCTGGATTATATATCCTTGGATTTCTTAAGTGAGAAATATAAACTCCTATTTAATGAAGCCATTGATCATAGGGTTGCTTCTTATAACCACATATGTTCTTATCTGATGCAGTACTCCCACTTATTTAATAATTCATATCCCTCTAATAATTTCTACATTCAACGTGGGGCTCAAACTCACAATCCCAAGGGGGTGGCTCAGTTGGCTAAGCATCCAACTCTTGCTTTTGGCTCAGGTCATGATCTCGGGGTCCTGGGATGGAGCCCCAAGTGAGACTCCCTGCTCAGCATGGAGTGTGCTTGTCTCTCTCTCTCTGCTTCTCCCCCTGCTTGCATTCTCTCTCTCACTTTGTCTTTGCCTCTCTCAAGTAAATAAATAAAAATAAAAATAATAATAATAAAAAAAACAAATTCACAACCCGAGATCAAGAGTTGCATGCTTTTCTGACTGGGCTAGCCAGGCACCCTGATAATGCATCTTTTTGTATAAATTTGACATGCTACCATTATCATATACTAATTTTCCACATATAATTGGGTCTGTTACTGGAAATGCTATTAATCTAAATTACTTCAGTATTACTAATAGCTAACATATAAGCTAATGTTTATTGAATACCAGGACAATTCAAAGGATGACAACCCTTTGAGCCTTAATTATTTAATATTAATGTGTAGTACTTGAAAGCCTAAAACTAACAGTGGACTTTAAAAAGTGGAAAAGAAAGGATTAAAGGATTAAAAAGGCAAGCAAAGATGTTTCCATTATTTTTATGATGGACTATGGTAAAAGGCAACTAGTACTATGCTGCTAAGTAGCAACACTGTTATGCCATGCTGTAATGAAAAACACTAGGTTTGAGGTCTGGAGACAAACTTTTTTTTTTTAAAGATTTTATTTATTTATTTGACAGAGAGAAATCACAAGTAGGCAGAGAGGCAGGTAGAGAGAGATAGAGAGGAGGAAGCAGGCTCCCTGCTGAGCAGAGAGCCCGATACGGGACTCGATCCCAGGACCCTGAGATCATGACCTGAGCCGAAGGCAGCGGCTTAACCACTGAGCCACCCAGGTGCCCCAAACTTTTTTTTTTTTTTAATTTTTATAAACATGTAATATATTTTTATCCCCAGGGGTACAGGTCTGTGAATCGCCAGGTTTACACACTTCACAGCACCCACCATAGCACATACCCTCCCCAATGTCCATAACCCCACCCTTCTCCCCACCCCTCTCCCCCCAGCAACCCTCAGTCTGTTTTGTGAGATTAAGAGTCACTTATGGTTTGTGGAGACAAATTCTTAACTGGTCGGTCAACAGTGTTATTTCAGACACTAATTTCCTCATCTGTATAATGAGAAATGATTATACTCATTAGATGATCTCTAAGGTTTTGCCGAACTCTAACACTTTTTTTTTTTTAAGATTTTATTTATTTATCTGACAGAGATCACAAGCAGGCAGAGAGAGAGAGGGGGAATCAGGCTCCCCACTGAGCAGAGAGCCCGACGACGTGGGGCTCAATCCCAGGACCCCAGGATCATGACCTGAGCCGAAGGCAGAGGCTTTAACCTGCTAAGCCACCCAGGCGCCCCTGACTCTAACACTCTTAAAGACTCATGATTAAGGCTTTGAAATTCACTGGATGTGGATCTGAGTTCAGGATTCAACGATCAGGTTTATGTATGCATTCAAAAAGTACTCGGGATAAACTGATGAACATGTCAGAAAATGTCCTATCCCAGTGAAGCTTGCATTACTGTGGAGAATAACAATAATAATAAAGATGGGAAGTAATAATTTACCTCTGTTAAAATGTGTCGCCTGTCTAAAACAATTTAAAAAATATAAGACTGCATTGTAACACACACACACAGAGAAGACATAAAACATAACAGCTTAATGATATATGATATTAAAAACCAAACACCCATGAAAGGAGTCCTTCTCATGACTCCAAATACAAACCTTCTCCTTCCCCAGTAAGGGTAACCACTATTAACCTTTTATAGCGGTCACTTTATTTTTTATAAAAATGACTTGGCCAATTGGATTGTGGTAATGGTTGTACAACTATACAAACTTACTAAAAATTATCAAACTGTATACTTACGATGGATGAACTTTGTGGTGTGCAATATTCCTCATTAAAACTGTTTAAAAAAGACTTTGCACCTCAGTATGTATCTCTAAACGCTATTGCTTAATTTTGCCTGTGTTTGAACTTCATATAAATGGAGTAATACAGGGTAAGTTCTTTGGCTTCTCCTTTGTTCACCCATAATGATTGTGAAACTCTCCACGTTACATATGGTTTTAGTCATTCATTTTCATCGTGTAACATTTCATTGTGTTACACCTATATATCCACTCTATGTTGATGGACATGCTGTTTCCAATTTTTGGCTATTATGAATCATGTTACTACGTGCATGTCTCTTGTGGCATATGTATATGCATTTCTGTTGGGTATATATCGAGAATAGAATTGTGTATCTTAGCTTTTAATATTAAAAACACGTTTCTGATACTGTACTTCTTAACAAAAGCCATGACAAGGAAAACATGGCTTAGAATGTCAGATATGGACTACTGCCAATTTAACCTGTTCAATTTCATGAACTACTGAACTTCAGCCAAATGAGTTTTCATTTCCTTCTACATACCTACTATTCTCTGTCTAAATAGTCTTCCCTCCTATCTCTGCCTAGTTGACTTCTTTTTTTTTGAAGATTTTATTTATTTATTTGAGAGAGAGAGACAGCAAGAGAGGGAATACAAGCAGAAAGAGTAGGAGAGGGAGAAGCAGGCTTCTCGCTGGGCAGGGAGCCTGATGTGGGGCTCGATCCCAGGACTCTGGGATCATGACCTGAGCCAAAGGCAGATGCTTAATGACTGAGCCACCCAGGTGCCCCTGCCTAGTTAACTTTTACTTATCCCTAAGATTTTAGCTTGAGCATCATGGCTTTTATTCAATGATAGATTCTCTTGCTTTCTCAGACCTATACTTCTTATTTCTCCACTTGCTGCAATTGTTTTACAACTGTGAAACTAACTGGCGATCTCTCCAACCATACTGCCCCTTAAAGTCAGGGTGTGCATAGGTGGTTTCTGCATCACAGTATCCTTGCACTTAGCACAGCACCAAATAGGTCAAAGAACTCAATAAGTACTTGATGCATATCTACCTTCTCTTCACAGTCAGGGTACCAATTCAAATGTTGTTTCTTCTGAATGTTTTGTTCTTGGGGCCACCACCGATACCATCCTTTGAAAATAAAGTTTTATTATGCAAAAGATTGTCCTAAGTCCCATGGGCCAAAGAAAATTGAATATGAGGGACTTAGCACCTAGACCCATCATCATAGAGAATAATTCTGCATAAAGCTTAGAAAACATGGGAGTGTTTACCATTTGATAAGCATACTATTTAAGTGATACTTCACATAGCAACTGATTAATTTCACAAAGGTGAGCAGGGTCATAATAAAATCAAGCAAAAAGAGGGAATTTCAATCATTTACTTTCAACATAATGTGAACAGCAGCAATCTACTTTTCTATTATTTTTTTTTCTTTATCACCAGAAGACAGATTTCTCCCATAACCAGTCATTCTGTGTAATTAATCCTGTATAAATACTTTGGTATTTTGACATCAGTAAAGTCTGCTTGTTCAGTTTTTAATAAAAATTGCTCAGTGGCAACTATTGTAGAAAATCCAAGGTTTCTGTTCTTGATACATCTAATTTACTTATATTCCAAGTGTTAATTTAACAGAACTATTATAGGTAGCAAAGTTTACTTCCCCACTATATTAATAACCTTCATATGCTCTAATTATAAGTTAAATGTAAAAACTGTACAAAAAGTATTTTTCCTACCAATACCTAACTTATAAGAAAATCTCAGTGACAGCATTTGTATAGCTCCGAATGGTCTAGAAAGGATGTTGAAGAAATTTTTTTCAAGCCCTTGCAAACTATTAATATCTTCTAAGTAAAAACTTGTGGATACTAAAACTGAAAATAACTGAAACTGAAACTAAGTAAAGTTAAAACCAGGGTCACTACCAACATACAGTGTTTAAGACTGGGAATTATTTTACTAGTGCCATTAAAAAAAATTTTGGGGGGGGTGTCTGGGTGGCTCAGTGGTGGTGCCTCTGCCTTCGGCTCAGGTCATGATCTCAGGGTCTTAGGATCAAGTCCTGCATTAGGCTCTCTGCTCAGTGTGAAGCCTGTTTCCCCCTCTCCGCCTGACTCTCTGCCTACTTATGATCTCTCTTTCTTTCTGTCAAATAAAATCTTAAAATAAATTTTTTTTTTAAGATTTTATTTATTTATTTGACAGAGAGAGATCACAAGCAGGCAGAGAGGCAGGGAGAGAGAGAGGAGAAAGCAGGCTTCCCGCTGAGCAGAGAGCCCGATGCGGGGCTCGATCCCAGGACGCTGAGATCATGACCCCAGCCGAAGGCAGAGGCTTTAACCCACTGAGCCACCCAGGCGCCCCCAATTTTTTTTTTTTTTTTTTTTTTGGAGAGAGAGTGTGCATGCATGCAGGGAAAAGGGGTGGAGGGAGAGAGAGGGAACTTCAAGCAGACTCACAGCTGATCTTGGAGCCTGATACGGAAATTAAGAGTCAGATGCTTACCACAGAGTCACCCAGGAGCCCCTTACTAATGCCACCTTAATCATCCTGACACTCTTTCCTTTAATTAACCTCCAACCATGCTGCAACCTCAGCATATCAAAAGAATTTCAAACGAGAACCCTAACCTTAAGCTTCCGGTTTAATAATATGCCGTGTACAGGGAATTCTTTCAGATCACCACACTCCCGAGAGACATGGGTAGTGTCCGAAGTTTATACCAGTCTGTTGCAAAGAAAATATATTCACAAGTGGAACTTTTCTCAGAAAATATCATGATTTGAAGTTCAAAGATCTAAGAATGTCTAGACTTTACTGATGTCAAAATCTTATTTTTGGATTTATTTAAGAAGTGGCAACAGATTCTCAAACATATAAACTATTGCCAGGAAATTATACAAATGAGAAACAATACAGAAACTGTGATTCAGTTTCTTAAGGGAAATTAAAGAAACTGTTTATGAAAGGATGATAAAGCACTATTATTTTACGTTACCAGAGCAGAGAACTGCTTAGGGTGATTTTTAGCTCTATTAAGCCTTATTTCAGTCTGCCATGCCACGCAACCAGAAAGAAATATATTAATACAAGCCTCTTCAACTACAATCAAAGAAAAATTAAAAAAGAATTGTACGGGGGGCGCCTTGTTAGCTAAGTAGGTAGAGCATGCAACTCCTGATCTTGGGGTTGTGAACCCCATGTTGGGTGTAGAGACTACTTAAAAATAAAAATCTTAAAAAAAAAAAATTATATGGAAGATATTATAACTTCAAAATGGCGTCACAATTCCCTAGAGCCTAAAACTGGCTAAAATATACATAAAAATGTAAAAGACAAGTAAATAACAATCATCTTAAAATATTCAACTAGTTTTGCTGAATATGAAAAATACTGTTTTTATTAGTTTGTAGAAGCTTTGTTTTATTCAATGTTTAATTACACTGGAATTTTAAAAAATAAATTTGACTAAATTTTAAATAATAAAAATATCTACTTCATTATTTTAAGTCAATGCAAATTTTCACTAATTTAAAACTCTATATTAGCATTTTAATATTGGGGAATTTTTGGAAACATACATTGTTATATATAAAACTGTCTCATAATAGACCTTACAAATAAGCAAATTTAATAATGGTTCATAAAGCTTTATAAACCTTCCTAACTTGTTTAATACAATGAAAATTATAGATTTTAATTTTTAATCAAAATTTCAATTATTTTACAATCACTTTGAAACAGAAGTAAATATTTCTCATAATTCTCCTTTTAATGATTAACATTTATCATGATTACTACAACTGGTAACACTTAAAAACAGACACACACATACACACACACAACTAGAAGACACAATCTGGCTAGTTCTGTCTTAAAAATACTAATAAACTAATAATTAGGTTGGAATCATGACTTAAAATCAATATGACTTAGAAAATATTATGCTATAAAAACTCAAGGAAAGGACATTGTCATGGTCAGCTTATCACTGTTAGTACTGTACCTTGTACAAATTTACAAGTCATTTCCAAACTGACAATTTGTTTTAACGACCTTGCTTAGCACATGAAGATGTTGGCTGGGCTTGTAACATTATGAACTGTATCTACATAGACCCTGAGCATCAGGGTAGTTCTCACGATTAAATGCTATTATTTTTAAATACCTTTTTAGAACACAAATACCTTATCTTACATCATTAGGGAATAAACATGATCCACATATGTAACCTTTTATTCACATGTTAAAGAAATGACAGCTTAAAAAAATTAAACCATTTTTTGATAGAATGGGTCCCCAAATGCCTTGACTTATTGCTTAGTAAAATATTACCCCCTGGTACCAAACCCCCAGCTTCTTAGGGAAGATTCCAGAGTCAACACCATGTACATCAAATATAATAATTCATTGTAAGAAAGTACTGACTTTAGAAATTCCTTATACGTGACAAATATTTATTTTACAGTTGCTGCATCTGTAGTTATTGATCCTTCCTCATAACTTCATATTATTTTAGGCTCTAGAAATTCTATCCCTCTGGGTGCTTCTATTTGTTGCCCTAAGCTTGTTTAAAAAAATTAGTTTATGTAATTTTCTTATTACTCTACCTCAAAGATAGTTTCTCACTTTTCCTGCAGCTTAAAATAGGTTTTTTTCTTTTCTTTTCTTTTTTATAGTGGGAGAAGGAGTGAAAGGAGGGGAGACAGGCTTGGTACCTTTTTAAGACTTGCCTGAGAGTTGCTGGGTATTTCCTGACACATTTGGCTGCTAAAGGAATACATACTAAGAGATGGCCATGGCCATGTTAGCACATTGAGGACAGCAGTTAACTCCTCCAACTGAGACCAGAAAGGATAATATGATAATTTGCTAACAGTTATCAGGCATTTGCCATTTTATGGACATAAATATTTTATCTACTTTACAAAGTAATAGTAACTAAAGTACATGTAGAGTCTATGAAATAATTTGCAACAAAAATTTTACTAGCTAAATTTCTTAGGGCTTAACAAATACTGTACATTTGTTAGAGTACCTGATACTGGTTAGTAATACAGGACAAGGTGTTCTAAAGCAAAACACAGCTGGGAAGCATTTTATTTTTTTCTACTTCATTTAACATTGTTCAGGACCACAAGGTTTTAAAGGTCTCTTTCCAGCAACTTTTATAACTTAGGAGTACCACTTAAAAATATTTGCTGATGCTATAAATATTAGTATTTTCTACATATTAACAATTATAATAATGCCATATCCATTAAACCTCTGTTCCTTTGGTCAGAAAGATGAACAGAAACTGAAATCAGACAGTTAGGCATTCAAAAAAGTTTTTTCGAAGCATAACCAAGCAAACCTACGTCAGCAACTGTTAAAATTAGTTTTAGTTAGACTTCTTAATAAGGACATACTGAAGCACAAGTGAGACTTTTTAAAGTATATACAATACAAAAAACAAATTTAAATTTATAAATAAAAAGATTAATGGCCAAATTAAAGAATGGTTAAGCATCAGATTTAAAATATCTTAACTTTTAGCTATTCAGAAATATATTTTGTGACTAATAAGAATTATTTCATAAATATATATGTATAAATATAAATATATATCTACAGGATCTGTGATGCAGGAGAAAACCCTTTAAAGAAAAAAAAATTGCACTTTTAGATTATGAGGATGCTGCCATATTTACCCTTTGAATGAAATATAATTGCCATTCCAGGTGCTTTTGGCACAAGTTTTTAGGTGAATATTGACACAATCTTAAAAACACAATGCTTTTATATTTTATTCACTGGAATATGAAGAATCAAACAGAATTTGGAATTCTGACCCCCAAAAGTCCAGAAAACTGCAAATGCTTAATTAAATACAAAAAATATGGTTTTAAAAAGACCTCAAAACTGCCTTTACATGTAGAACATGTAAAATTTTACCATCAACAGGTTTTCTTCAATCACCTCAGCAAGAATTCCCCGACTACACACAAATGTAACATTGCCTTTTTCTACTCATATATGACTTGAATCACACCCCAGTATATAAGGACAAAAAATAAATGTATAGTAAAAAGATAGGATAAATCAGGAGAGGCTTTTTGGTCTTGAATTCTTCACCCACTAACAATGAAGCGGCACTGTAGGCAGCCCAAAACACACCAAACAGCTTTAAAAAAACAAACAAAAAAGACAAAAGACAGCATATTAGCAAGTCAATTAACATTTTTGGTATCAGAGAGTAAAATAAAATTAACAGTATTTTCTTAAAACAACCCTGACAACCAACTGTGATAAACAGTACAACTTACTGAGAATGTTTAAAATTATTAAAAATGTCTTAAAAATGTTTGTGGTTGTTCTGTTCCTTGTCTTATGCAAACGAAATCTTTTGTTATCAAACTTGTCTCATCATAGAAATCACCTGGGTGCCTATTAAAAAGAGAATCCCAAGGGGCACCTGGTTGGCTCAGCTGGTGGAGCATCAGACTCTTGATCTTGGGGTTGTGAGTTTGAGCCCCATGCTGGGTGTGGAGCTGACATAAAAATAATTTTTTTTTTTTTAAAGATTTTATTTATTTGACAGAGAGAGAGATCACAAGTAGGCAGAGAGGCAGAAAGAAAGAGATGGGGGGGGAAGCAGGCTCCCTGCTGAGCAGAGAGTCCTAAGCAGGGCTGGATTCCAGGACCCTGAGATCATGACCTGAGCCCACGGCAGAGGTTTAACCCACTGAGCCACCCAGGCACCTCTGAAAAATAAAATCTTAAAAAGAAAAAAAAAAAGAATTCTGGGATTCATTCTAGCTCTGTTGAATCAAAATCACTAAGGAAAGAGTCTTGTTATCAGTCTTTTTAACAGTATCCCTTGTGATTTGGGCAACTTTTGGGCAACTGCTTCAAGAAATTTGGCTGCTGAAAGAAAATGAATTGATCATTACAAAGTTAACCTTCTCCTGCTTCTTCTTCTAAGAAGTAGAAAAACAGATTAAGTGAAAATTTTACACGTTTATTAAGTGTAACAGCGTTTTCCCAGGAATAGGTGAAAGTATAGAGTTAAATAAAAAGCAGGAAAAAAAATAACATTTTGGTCAAGAATTTAACTAAATAAAATGTACCATGGTTTTCTGATTATACACATAACCAATCTTAAATTATTTCCACTAGAAATTTATACAGTACTTATTGATATAGTAATTTTATAGAGTAAAATGAGAGGAAGAACTTCAAGGGTAGAAATCAAGGAAACTATGATAGAAAAAGACTTGACACAGGATAGGATTTCTCAACCTTACACTACTGACATTTTGGTGCTGGATAATTGTTGTAGAAGCAGTCCTGTGCATTGGAGGATTTCTGGCAGTATCCCTGGCCTCTACCCACTACATATTACCAGAAGATTCCACTCTTAACCCATTTGTGACACCCTAAAATGTCTCCAGACATCGCCAAATGTCCTTGGGAGGCAAAACTGCCCTTGAAAACCACAAGTAGAGAGGTTAAAAATAAATATTGGCAGGCTGAAAATGTGTTTGAGATGGTCCAATTTTCTACTGTGTTTTTTTAAATTAAAACAAAAATAACTACAAAATATTTTAACTTTCAGAAAAGTATAGGGAAAAAACAAGATTATGATCAAATTGCATTTGTATGTCAAACATTTTTTGTTATAAATAAATGGTTAAAGACTGGTAAGAGTTATACAGATTTAATGTTAAAAAACAGTGCTGGTAGATTAATCTGTACTCTAATGCTAGATTTAAATAAGAGTTTTGCAACATATTTCTCAACAAATTTTGGACTGAAACAAACATATAATACCTCACTATACAAAGAAGATTAATTAACTAGGAAAAAAAAATTTGGTGAAGAAAAATCTGAAGTTTAAAACAACTGTATCCTAAATTTTTAACAACATAAAAGACTGCCATTTTGTAATAACACATTCTTAAGCTGCATAAAGAATATTAAGGACCAACTTTCAGCTAAACTCGATTACCAAAAGTGACCAGAGGACACACAGTTTTATCAATTTTGGGAGTAGTCTCAGAAGTATTCAGTCTTTAACCCAACTTAAAACTGAATGATTCAGTAAAGTGGTGTGTTCACTAAAGTTAGGCCAGCAACGGGACTAGCTTCTGTATTGCAAGACTTGTAAGCTAACTGCTAATAATGCCAATTAAAAAAAAAAAAGAAATTTTAGGATTAGAATGGAGAGAAAAAAATGATATTCTACTTGGTCTCTAAAGTGTTCATGCAGTTCTAACATACAAAGATGTTCTCAAAATATCCTTTTATAATATTTGTAATGACAATAGCTACCACTTAAGTGCCTACTCTGTATCAGATATACATCCTTTACCATCGAGATAACAAACCCTAAAAAACAGTTGTCAAGATTCCCAATTTGCAGAAGAGGATAAGAAAAGATATCCCCCTGCAAGGAAGGCAGCAGGTAAGTGGAAGAAACAGAATTTGAATTTAGAACTGACTGGTTCCAAAATCCATACTTTTAATACTTAATGCTTATATGTCAGTATTAGCCTGTAGTTACTCAATTCTAAAAGCAATCATTTCTCCTATATATGAATTAGTAATCAACTTTAAATAAAACCAAATGTTATAAAAATTAAGTGGCTCTAATTAAAAACAAATACTTTAAGGTGAAGGCTACATAATGGCAGTTCTGAAAGTGGTAGTCTTAAGTTCTACATATTTTCATAAAGAAAATATTACATTCATTGTATAATTTACCTACATGTGCTAAGGCATTTATTTCCCAAAATTTATACTTTCCCAAAATTAATACTTTATGTTATCATTAAATATTTAATATGGGTCTATATGTTAATTTAAATTTAACACAGTATAAAGAAATCCTGATCTCTGGAATATAGAAAGGCCAATTTATTACAATCATGTCTATTATATTTGATAAGGCAGTTATTATTTAAATAAGAGTAACATTAAATAAATGTCCAGTAAAATTTTAAATAAATATCTCCCATAAAATCGAAGTCATATGAGATTGTATTATAGAGAAGAAAAACTCAACATTAAAAAAATTATCTGAGTGTAGCATCTTATAGCCTTGTTTGCTCTTTGTTCCTTGCTCCCCTTCTAGACATACATTTTAATTTCTGGTGATTAAAATGGGAAAATAAAAGAAATAAAATTGGTAAAACCAATGAGTGAGATCACTGTTTCAAAACATTTAAAAATATATGACAGTTACAGATTACAATCTTCTTAGGCAGATACAAGTATACTTTAGTTCCTGGAAAACAGTTCATTACTTTTTTATAATATACAGTACTTACTTTTATAAGTGTAGATACCACTTCAAATGATCCAACCACCAGAAGTATAGGGGCTATTACAATGAGAGGAAGTAGTGAATATCCTATAACTCCAAGAACTTGGCCATATGCAACCTGTGAATTTTAATGTTTTAAGTCAATATCATAGAAATCAAGATAATTATTTTAATCACCATAGAACATCACATATTCTTAGTTATACTTACGTAAACACAGGAAGAAATCATGAAGTATATGCTTTATATTTCAAATTATCATATTATCTGCTATGTTCCTGGATAGTCTCATCAACCCACCATAGCTTCAATTATAATAAACATTCTGATGACACCCAAATCTACATTTCCAGCCCTCTTTCCCTTTCGAGACTTATGTATCCAATTATCTTCATTATACCTACAATATACTTTCTTGCTACCTCCCTTAAAGTTGTAGAAGGGTTATTTAAAGGGACTACAACTAGTTTATTCAAACAAAAAATTCAAGGTCTAAAGAAGCTATGTGTGATACATACAGACTACAAAGGAAGGGAGGGCAGGCAGGAGAGACTAAAGGAAAAAATATTTGGTGGCTACTGTGTGCCAAGCTCTGTGACAGATCAAGAGAGATCAATTGCAGCAACAACTCTATCAAGTAGGTATTACTATACCACTATGAAGAAACTGAATTTTAGAGAGACAAAATGCTTTGTTCAAGAAAGTAAAACTGGCAGGATTAAGAGTTCAAATTAAGATCTAGATTTTTTTTTAGAAGATTTTATTTATTTGAGAGAGAGACAGCACGTGCACCTGTGTGTGACAGGGTGGGGGGGGCAAGTGCAGGTTGTTGGGGGAGAAGGATAGAGGGAGGGGGAGAGGGAAAAGCAGATTTCCTGATGAATGTGCAGCCTGTCAGGGGGCTCACTCCCAGGATCCTGAGGTCATGACCTGAGTCAAAGTCCACACTTAACTGAGTCACCCAGCTGCCCCTAAGATCTAAGTTTCTTTTCTTTTCTTTTCTTTTTTTTTAAAAAAGATTTTATTTATTTATTTGACAGAGAGAAATCACAAGTAGATGGAGAGGCAGGCAGAGAGAGAGAGGGAAGCAGGCTCCCTGCTGAGCAGAGAGCCCGATGCGGGACTCGATCCCGGGACCCTGAGATCATGACCTGAGCTAAAGGCAGGGGCTTAACCCACTGAGCCACCCAGGCGCCCCAAGATCTAAGTTTCTTAACTATTACATCAACAGTCCTAAATTACCAAAACATTTAATGATACCTATTTTCATATAAATATTACATTGGGTTGTGTCAAAGATACAACAAATAATATGTGAACAAATATAATCTTAAGTCTCCATTAGAATTATTTTAAATTTTTATATGCAGAGTGAAAAAAGTTTCATAGGTAAATGTTATTCCAAATTTATTCAACAGTTTTAGGTTAAGATGATGGATTGAACACATTTATTTAATATCATTCCCTCCTGAAACTATACTAAAAGGGAAGGCGGGGGAAACCCTCTAAAACGGGATAGAGGGAGGTAGAGTCTTAAGCAGACTCCATCCTGAGCGGGGAGCCTGATGCGGGGCTCGATCTCAATGGAGCGAAATCAAAAAGATGCTCAAGAGACTGTGCCAATCAGATGTACCCATGAACTTTTTTTTTTTTTTTAAGAGGCATAAACAAAGGAAACTAAACCATAAAGTATCTTGGGATCTGAAAACATAGTACACACCTCGGAGAAACAAAGTAACAGAGAAATTCACAGAGGTCATGTAGGTTGGTCACTGTATAAAGGAGAACTGGTTCCTAACTGATATTTTAAAAATGTATAAACCTGAAGGCACACCTCAGCACACACAAGAAGTGATAACTAAAGGCTCACCAGGTTGTGGATGAAATCTTTGTGCACCTTCCAAATACAGATAATGCAGATCAAGTTCATTATCATTGTTTATATATCTTAGACAAGTCACAATAATGTAAGCCCCCAAATATATATGAACCCATGAATAAAATGGGAAAAAAATAATACCTCAAAAGGACCAGGAAAAAAAAGTCTGATCCTAAACTCTGTAAGTTTAGATAAGACACATGATATAAAGAGAATGAATGTAATGAAAGAAAAGCCATTTACAAGAATCAAAGTGTTATTTTGTATAAGATAACTGCATTACTTTGGAGAAAATAAAGTTTGACGAAAGCTACTTCCTCCTCTTTTATAGTAATTTTCAGTTGTGACACTTTATGAATGATGGTATTTTCATATTATTCTTTGCCTAGTGCATAATTACATAATCTGTATTACAAAATAAAACTATGTGCTTTGTTTTATTGTATTAATAAGTGATATAATTTTCTTTTAAAAAAGAGGCTAAACAGAATAAGAGAAGATGGGACAACAGCAACATAATCTTGGAAACTGGAAAGCAGATAACTAAACTAAGTAACAGGCTTGGCAGATCTTTCTATCAAATAGGAGAAAAACGTTTAAGGTCTCTGCATTGAGCCATCAATGTTCTTAGAGAGTCAACACCCACAAGATAACTGTGCCTGGCATCCTCACTGCTTTAATCTCTCCACAGAACAAACTGCTAGAAAAAACAAAAAACAAAAAACAAAAAGCAAAAGAAAAGAGAATAAACTGCTAAAATTCCTAGGTTTACAGTAATTCACAAAGTCTTTTTTAATGGGGCAGCAGTTCAGAAGATGTGGTTCATGGGCTACCGAGGGTCCCAGAGACTCTTCCAGAAGATTGGAAGGTCAAAAGTATTTACTATAAAAATAATAAAACATTATTTGCCTTTTCTCATCGGATTCATACTAGCAGGGAAAAACAAAAATGGGTAAAATGTGCTGCTTTACTGTGAATCAAGGTGGCATAAACTATACTAGTAGTTACTGTACTCTTCACTACTACACAATCACAGAAAAAGAAAAAAAGCTAGTTTCACCTAAGAATATCCTTAATGAAACAGTTAAAATGATTAATTCTATTAAATCTCAGCTTTTGAGTATATCTCTTTAACATTCTGTATAACAAATGGGAAGTACATAGAAAGTCTTTTTTTTTCTTTTTAAAGATTTTTTATTTAGTTATTTTTATTTATTAATTTGACAGACAGAGATCACACGTAGGCAGAGAGAAAGGCAGAAAGAGAGAAGAGGAAGCAGGCTCCCTGCTGAGCAGAGCCGATGTGCGGCTCGATCCCAGGACCCTGGGATCACAACCCGAGCCAAAGGCAGAGGCTTTAAGCCCCTGAGCCACCCAGGTGTTCCCATTTTTTTTTTCCTAAGATTTTACTTATATGTCAGAGAGAAAGAGAGCACAAGCAGGGGCAACAGTAGGCAGAGGGAGAAGCTCCTCCCCAAGGAGCCTGACACAGGACTCGATTCCAGGACCCCAGGATCATAACCTGAGCTGAAGGCAGACACTCAACTGACCGAGCCACTTAGGTATTCCCATAGGAAGCATTTCTGTTTTATCCTGGTTCAATGGTTATCCCAAAGAAAAGCGCTTCTATAACTGTTTGAGTGAAGTGTTGAGTTAGATGTAATTTCAAGTAAAAATGGAACACCATTTTTACTTGAAAGAACAAGTGAAAGAAAAACTATGGTTATTCAGAGTTGGGTATCATAAGCGTTTTTTTTTTTTTTTTTAATATTTATTTATCTGAGAGAGAGAGAGAACATGCATGAGAGAGAGCACAAGTGGTGAAGAGGGATAAGCAGGCTGTCCATCCACCAGGGAGCTGATCCAAACTTTAGCCTGATCTAAACTTAAAGATGGGTGGATATATTAATTAATGTGATTTTCTGATATCGTACAGTAAGACGTGTCAACATCTGGAAGATGTGTAAAACTTAGTGAACCAATGTCTTCCAAATAACCGTGCATGCGTAAAAAGATCCACTCAAAGTGAAATTTTAATGAAACAAAGTATGAAAAGTTCATTAATATTGTTTGAGATTCCTTACTGCAACAAACCTTTAAGAAGCTATGACTTATTAAATGTAGGTATAGTTTCAGAGAAGAACATCCATAATCATCTGAAAAAGCTATTAAAACACTCTTTTTTCTGGATGCCAGTTAAGCAACTACTTTTGGCTCAGGTCATGATCCCAGGGTGTTGGGACTGAGCCCATATGGGCTTCCTGCTCAGTGGGGAGTCTGCTTCCACCTCTATCCCACCCCCCACCTCCCGCTTGTGCACTTTCTTATTTTTTTTTTAAGATTTTTTATTTATTTAATTGTCAGAGAGAGAGCGAGCGAGAGCGAGCACAGGCAGGCAGACAGTGGAAGGCAGAGTCAGAGGGAGAAGCAGGCTCCCTGCGGAGCAAGGATCCCGATGTGGGACTCGATCCCAGGACACTGGGATCATGACCTGAGCCGAAGGCAGCTGCTTAACCAACTGAGCCACCCAGGCGTCCCAATGCACTTTCTAAAATAAATAAAATCTTAAAAAGAAATACCCTTCCTTTTCCAATTCTATGTTTAAGGCCTTCTTTTTCTCATATACTTTAACCAAGACAATGTATCATAACAGACTGAATACAGAAAGCAGATATTAGAAACCAGCTTCCATTAAGCCAGACATTAAAGCTACCTGCAAAAATGCAAAACAATGCCACTCTTAGCACTTTTATGTTTTTGAAAAAGTTGTTTTTCTTTAAAATGTATTATTATTATTTTTTATATAAAAAGCAGTTTGGGGGCGCCTGGGTGGCTCAGTGGGTTAAGCCGCTGCCTTTGGCTCAGGTCATGATCTCAGGGTCCTGGGATCGAGTCCTGCATCGGGCCCTCTGCTCAGCAGGGAGCCTGCTTCCCTCTCTCTCTCTCTGCCTGCCTCTCTATCTACTTGTGATCTCTCTCTGTCAAATAAATAAATAAAATCTTAAAAAAAAAAAAGCAGTTTGGTTTTTGAAAAAGATTTTATTTATTTATTTGCCAAAGAGAGAGAGAGAGATCACAAGTAGGCAGAGAGAAGAGAAGGGGAAGCAGGCTCCCCATTGAGCAGAGAGCCTGATGCGGAGCTCGGTCCCAGGACCCCGAATGACCCAATCTGAAGGTTGAGGCTTAACCCAATGAGCCACCATATTATTTATGGACACCTGGGAGGCACAGTCAGTTGACCATGGACTCTTGGCTTTGGCTTGGGTCATTTTATTTATCTGTCATAGAGACAGAGTGCAAGCACAAGCAAGGGGAAAGGCAGGCAGAGAGAGAAAGCAGGCTCCCTGTTCAGCAGGGATTCAGTCCCAGAACCTTGGGATCGTGACCTGAGCCAAAGGCAGACACTTAACCGACTGAGCCATTGAGGCGTCTCTGGTTTTACTTTTAAATGAATAAATACATATTCAAAAATTTTATTTTAATTTCTAATATGATAAGTATTAATAAATAAAACCCAGACAAAAAAATCTCCTTGGGGACCTGAGATCAAAAATTTGAGAAATGCTGTACTAGAAAATAAATTATGTTTCCCTAAAAAGCTGTACATTACTTATGGGTGGTATGGGATCTTTTCTTTCTTCTTCCTTTCTTGTAACCTTTATTGAGCATGCACAATCCCAGTATGTTGATCTTCTTAGGGGAAGTAGTGTAACTTAAAAGCAATTCTGGGACAAGAATTAATTATGATGAATATAGCTACTGATAATATGTACAATACCAAAAATAAAATTTATGATCAGAAACAAAGGCTATTTTCAAAATCAACTACTTACTTCTCCACCAAGTACTCTGGCCAGTAAGAAAATTGTTAGGGAACCAAATATCCAAATGGTTATAATCCATGAGACCACCTTAAGGGGGAAAAAAAAATTCATGCAATTAATAGCTTTGTACCAAATAAGGTGATAATTTCCCTCAAAGTCAATTCTCTGCTTATGTAAGACAGTTTGGGATATACAATTTCAGGTCATAGAGACTTTGAGTTACCAAGTATCTTTCCAAAACCTAGTAAGAATGCAGTATGTTAATACAATTTTATATCCAAATGAAAATTTAGCAATGATCAATTGCCTAAGGAAATCTCAATATTTCAAGATCTCTGATGAAAAATTACCGCAAAAAATGAGCAAAGTATTTACTTCCAAACCTCTGGTTTACAACATCTTGCAAGGAGAATTCATCCCTATAAGAAGTTATAGGTCTTCTCCCAAGGTCTTTAAAATTTACATTAATTATATATGTAAGTGGGAGATATTTCAGGTAATTTTAACTCCTGAGACTTAGTGTGATAATCATATATGCCTCTATCTCCAAGTTTTATCTGCTTGCAGGGTCTAGAAATAATGAAGACCCAACAGCAAAATAAGCATACTTATTGCCCAGATCCTGGTTTCTAAGCATCATTCCCTGATAAAAGGAACTAGGATTCTTTTGATAAATAACTGATGCCAGGGTTGGGGCAGGGGAGATAAAAGGAGAGCCCAGAACACTCTGTGGACTTAGAAGGAAAGGAAATGCTCAAAGAACTAATGGGAAGATGTTGAAAGGACACAGAAGCTAACCTGAAGGAGTTCCCAATGCTTAAACTGGAATAATCTCACCAATAAAATAAATAATTATAGCACTGGGTTATAATCCAGAAAATAAAATAAATATTCATGATTCCATATTGACATAAATAAATACAACAATATTTAAGCAATGGCCAAGTACGGGTAGCTATTCCATAGAGAATACCAATCAATACATGTGGAAGGAATGAGGAAAACAGAACACCACCATGCAGTAAACACTATAGTAGTAACTGCTGAACTCAAGATCCATCAACTGATGTTAAAATTAGTGAGCTAAAGTTTGAGGAGAAACACAATGTCTGCATAGTCATAAAGTATCTCCACAAGATACTTATTTATTAATTAAAATGGAAAAATAGCAACTTTACTGTGGAGGAACTGGGCAGATACCACCCTATCACCTAATCAAGCAACCAATGTTAAAGGCACCAGTAAAAGATATATCAATATCACATATTCCCTAAGAGTATATGGAGGACACAAAATAGTATCCTTGCCAAAAATTCATGACCCCAATCTAGTCACAGAAAACATCAAGTAAAACCCAACTGAGTGATGTTCTACGGAGGCAATAATCTGTTTTTAGTTTTACAATCCTTTGTTCAAATGAAAGATTATACAAAACAGATAAAATTAGAGATGTTCCAGGTGAAGGATTAGTGGTGAGTAGTAGACCAGAATCCCCATCCGACTTCTTCAATGCATATTTCCAACAGAATACTTGATATAAACTATTGATCTAAGGTAAATATTAATAAGACTAGTGTTATATTACACTAAGGATCTTGCTATTGGGAGATTATTCTGGATTATCCAAATGAGCACTAAATGTAATCACAACTGTCCTTTAAAAAAGGAGGGAGAGGGAGTTTTGACTACAGTAGAGAAGAAGTAATGTGACCACAATAGCAGAGATTATAGTCATGCCACCAGAAACCAAAGAAAGCTGACAGCCTCTAGATATGGGTAGAGGCTTTAACCAACTGGAGCCTACAGGGGAGTCAGCCCTGCTGACATTTTGATCTTAGCTCCTTCAAGCTCATTTTGAATTTCTGACTTGTTTAACCGTCAAATAAATTTTCACTGTTTTAAGCCACAAAACTTGTGGAAATTTGTTACAGAAGCAACAAGAAATGAATTCATTTCTCAATCATTCAGTGATAGAGTTATTTTTTACTTCCATAAAGCCTTAAGCTAGGGATTAAGGAGTAATGTGTATGTTGCTTTGATAATAAAGATAAAGCCCCTGAGAGTAAAAGTATTTTTTTTTAAAGATTTTATTTATTTATTTGACAGATAGAGATCACAGGTAGGCAGAGAGGCAGGCAGAGAGAGAGAGAAAGAGAGAGGAGGAAGCAGGCTCCCTGCTGAGCAGAGCCTGATGTGGGGCTCAATCCCAGGACCCTGGGATCATGACCTGAGCTGAAGGCAGAGGCTTTAACCCACTGAGACACCCAGGCGCCCCAAAACAAAGTATTATATAAAAACAAATTCTGATGGAACCCTTGTCATTATTTATTAAAGTATTTACTATTATGTTTTGAAGTAAGCTCTAAGCCCAGTGTGGGGTGTGAACTCACAATCAAGAATCATGTGCTCCACTGACTGAGCCAGCCAGGAGCCCCTAAAATATTTATTTTGAGAATAAATAAAAGGTAAGAACATGTTGAGTATTGTGTTTCAGACTCTTCATCCCTTGGGAGAAATCATAAAGGGCAAGGGAAGCCCTTTTGGTCACTTTGGTCACTTCAGCTTAGCTTAGAGTAGTCTCATCTGTTTACCCAGTTGCAATGCAATTGTTAGTACTTTCTAGAAGAATGATGATGTAAAAGTTTGGAAAGCATTAAAGTACTCCTCACTTATTTAATTAAAAAGAGTTCTAGAGATGAACAAGTTGGAAATAATGTGTAAAAGTAAAGCATTTCTTGGAGTGCCTGGGTGGCTCAGTGGGTTAAGCCTCTGCCTTCAGCTCAGGCCATTATATCAGGGTCCTGGGATCGAGTCCCCCATAGGGCTCTCTGCTCAGCAGGGAATCTGCTTCCCCCTATCTCTGCCTGCCTCTCTGCCTACTTGTGATCTCTCTCTGTCAAATAAATAAATAAAAATCTTAAGAAAAAAAAAAAGTAAAGCATTTCTTAAACATAATGTAGCATTACAGTTAACATTTGGCTACTTTTAATTTTAAAGCTCTTAAAATATTTCAATTTTCTATAAAGTAACATATACTTACCCTAAATTGTCCATACAATGATATCATGGAAAAGAAAAGAACAACAGCCAGAGGACCCCAAAAGTCAGGATTGTCCCTCACCACTTGTCTGTTAAAACCAAGTGATGGCATTGGCATCAAAACACACCGGATTTTGTAGTAAATATCCTTTAGATCGATATCCAGTTCCTCCCTATAATATAAAATAAAAATTCTTAAAAAGCATGCATTTCTGAATACTGAGACAGCTGCAATAAAATTAAAGTTTAAACATGACAGTGTCGGGCGCCTGAGTGGTTCAGTGGGTTAAGCCGCTGCCTTCGGCTCAGGTCATGATCTCAGGGTCCTGGGATCGAGTCCTGCGTCAGGCTCTCTGCTCAGCAGGGAGCCTGCTTCCTCCTCTCTCTCTCTGCCTGCCTCTCTGCCTACTTGTGATCTCTCTCTGTCAAATAAATAAATAAAATCTTAAAAAAATATATGACAGCGTCATCTCCATTGGTCAACAAAGCATTGCATTTTAAGTACGGCATTTCACTGATTCCATGGCGTACATTTTCAACATTTTAACCTCTCTAAAATCAGGATGCTTGTCACAACTGCTGGTGTCGTACCTTGTCAGCCTGGAGTGAAGCCAACTTCTTCCAAGATCTGCCTTTCCATTTTACAGTCTCCTGGAGTAACTGGGGTAACTTTAAATAAAATCTTCTGCTTGAGCCCTTGACCATACTGATAATTCAGACTGCAATCCTATGAGAACTGGTGTGGGGTTTCCATTCTCAGGGGTTACTTTTTTTCTAACAGCCCACCCACTGCCAAACTGAGACAAGCAAACATCCTTGCCGCCTCTTTTTGTAGGGTGGGTTGTTTCCCATTTATCCCTACACTAATAAGATAGCCTTTTGATGTCTTGGCTTTATGCTGCCTTACATACTGTTTCCTGCTTATCGATGAACATAAAATAATTGCATCTTATAACTCACTGTTTTAAAAATTTGATGAAAAACAGTGTATTAATATTAAGAAACAGAAAATTTTAACACTTAATCTACCAACAATTACCACAGAGATTAACCTGATAATGCCTTGATTTTACAGAGCTATAGGTTCTTCCCAAGCTGTTAAATTCTTTCCTTTTTTTTTCTCAAATGATAATCACTTGAAAAATTTCAAGTACTATGAAGAAAGTGAAAGACTTCCTCTAGTCCTGCCAGTGCTACCTCTAAAATTTCTGCATGGGAGAGATTTTTTGGAGTGCAAATCTTTGTGGAGGTTTAATTTGCCTTAAACTTAATTTCCATAGCAAGCAGTCTGCTTTTTTACTTAGACTGGATGTTTACTTGAGATAGCTCTAAGCCCAAGTAAGCCCTAACAGTTTGGAATATCTGTGTGTGTGTGGGGGGGGGGTAGGTACGTGCATGTGAGTGAGACAAATATACAGAATTACAATTCTTTCCATTTTTGCCACTCAATAGGGTTAAAATATTCTCATTATTTTAATTTTTCTAAATACTAGTAAAATTGAAAAGCACCTAATAGTCTAACCAAAAAGGTTAAGATCAGCCATACTTGTATTTAAATAACACAAAAGAATATAATCATCCCACAGACTAGTTCCAAAAAACAAAGAAACACATATTATGATTTTTACATACAAGAGTGGCTTGTTATCTTCAGGATCATCATCTTCAACTTCCAAAAGCCAGCCATATCCTCTTTGTCTCAGAAATGTAGTAGCTGTAGATTCTTTAATAAAATCTCCACCAAGGTTTAATTTGACATCCGGAGATGCTATTGAACCACTGAGATCTTAGGAGGAGAGAGGACAAAACTATAAAAATCAAGGTAAAAATGTGTGACTCTTAACCTACATGAATATAATATTTAAGTAAAATAATTATCATTTGAAGATCTCTATGAATATCTGCTATGGCATATAATCCTATTTTACAGCTGATAAATAACTAAAAACCATCTTTTATTTTACAACAAGAAAATGAAAGATGAGGGAAGTGAAGACGTTTAAAAGATTTCAGATAATTGGTGAGACCAGTAAAAGAATCTTAGACTTAAAACAGCCACTTTATATGGATGATATAAACAAAATATATTACATGGTATCATTTTGGATTCCCTTCATTATTATGCACACTATGTGCTTCAGAACAAATTGACTGTATAAATTCTAAAGGCATTATCCATATATATGTAAACTATTAGATAAAATTTGTTAAAGAAAAACTGCAAATGGCTTTCCCCTACATTTCATGTATTTATTTACACATTCTTTTCATTTAAATCACCAAATATCTATGCTAAGTGCTTTGTATATTAACGCTTGGTTCTGGACAACTTTGACTAGTAAGAGTTCCCAGCTATTTCAGCCCTTTTCTTTATATAATGACATCATTTATCTTTAGTTTGGGCAAAAATGAAGCTGTTTGGGGATTTTTGTTTTGCTTTTAGGGCAACTCTAAAAAGGAGTAAAGAGATTCAGTTATCCACATTACAAAATAAATTCCATTCATAGTCTCCACAGTGCCTTAGAGGTTACAGATAATTAAAGTAGTACAAATGCCACATTTTCTGGTTGAAAAACAAATGGCAATAGTAAAGGAACTGAGGTCATACAGAAATTAAGTAAAAAAAAAAAAAAAAGTAGGACCAGACAATACACACTATTAAACAACCATTGCTGCTGTTAACTAGAAGCCTCATGACTGGAGTGGTAGTTGAGACAATAATCTTGGCAAAGACAAACCAGAATAGTTTTATTTTATTATTTTTATTTTTATTATTTTTATTTTTTTTTTTGTTAAAGATTTTATTTATTTATTTGACAGAGAGATCACAAGTAGGCAGAGAGGCAGGCAGAGAGAGAGAGGAGGAAGCAGGCTCCCCGCTGAGCAGAGAGCCTGATGCGGGACTCGATCCCAGGACTCTGAGATCATGACCTGAGCCGAAGGCAGCGGCTTAACCCACTGAGCCACCCAGGCGCCCCAGAATAGTTTTAATACAGACTCTCCTTACCTGAAGATCATATACAATATAAAGAGCTTAATTTGCACATTACTCCAAATTCTAGGTTACTTTTTGAGAACTGCTATTAGAATTCTGGCTTACACTTCAATTAATGACTGGCTCAATTATGAGTCACATCTTAATCTGGTCGTGACAACTCCTGCAATTAATTGTAACAAAGTTTGTATTCTGGGGATAAGTCCTAGTTTTAGCTACTGATACAGCAAATCATTAATGTCCTCTGTCTCCAGTTTCCTACTCAAAATACTTCCAGGTTAGCAGTAGATGATTCTAAAAAGTTTTTAAAAGGGAGTTGACTCAGCTTGAAATAAAATGCAAGTATTTTTGAATTCATGTCCTTCCCTATTTAGTCTAAAAATAGTTCCTGTAAATGCTATCATAGAATCTTGAGACTAAAATATTCTCTGAAATTACTTTCTGCTTGTTTCAATCTAAATTAAGAAATAAATAAAAGAGGTGAAATGTAACTAAAATTCCATTTCCAACAGGTACAAAGAGTGCTTTTCTCGATTTAACAAAGGGAAGATTTAGATCAGGAAGTCATTAGTATGGCAGTAACATTAAAGGTTTTAGAATTATGAGGCAGGAAAGGACCTTAACAACTGTTTCCTGGCCTCCAGAAAGGACTGCACCTAACAGTCCTTAATCTAAACCAAAAAAAGGATATAGAAATTATAGTACTAAAAAATGCTGTGATGAAGAATTTTATGTTCAGCAGTTTGTCATAGCATGGATGCCAGAACCTCAAAAAGGCACCTTTAGGGGTGCCTGGGTGGCTCAGTGGGTTAAGCCGCTGCCTTCGGCTCAGGTCATGATCTCAGAGTCCTGGGATCGAGTCCCGCATCGGGCTCTCTGCTCAGCAGGGAGCCTGCTTCCTCCTCTCTCTCTCTGCCTGCCTCTCTGCCTACTTGAGATCTCTCTCTGTCAAATAAATAAATAAAATCTTTAAAAAAAAAAAAAAGGCACCTTTAGCTTCATTTTGTAGGTTTTTTTTTTTAAATCCCATTTACTATAAAGTAGAAAAATATCATGGACATATGCAGGAATGCCAGTAATAGCAGTCTGACACATCCCTTAGTGTTCCCAAGATATAATTAGGTGTGGGTATAAAAAAGCAACAGAAAGTCAAAAAACTTGTAGTTAGCTTAACATGTTGACAAGAATGTCAGAAAACAAGAAGATTCCAAACTACTCCAGGAGCACAGGTTTCTTAAGTTAAACCAGAGTTAAGAACCTGCTAGCTTAGTTGTCAACTCCAGGGTAGGTATTATAAAATATTAATTTTAAATTAATTCCTTCTTGCTATACTATTTATAATATTCTTGTCATTTGCTAAGTAAAACCAATGTGAAGATAATAAATATAAGTAGATTTGTTTTTTTAAAGAAAGATTTTATTTATTTATTTTAGAGCGAGTGAAAGTGAGAGATATAGAAGGAGAGGGAGGAGCAGACATGCTGCTGAGCAGAGAACCCAATGCAGGGCTCAATCCCAGGACCCTCGGATCATGACCTGAGCTGAAGGCAGACACTTAACTAACTGAGCCACCCAGGCGCCCCGATATAAGTGGATATAAAATAAATTAATCTTTGAAAAAAATCTACTGCAAAAGGAAATCTTAAAAATGTTTCCACTTGTTTGCCTGAGAATGAGGAAGAGTATCAGTGGATTTCAAGTTTTACTGAAAGCCACCTGGAAATACTGCAGGGTAAGATTTAATAGTAATTTTCCCCTCCCTTTAAACTCAAGTATATTACTAGATGAGGGATCTTTTCTGTGAATCTTCTGAGCCTGAGAACTTCACTTGGGAAGAGGAGAAGAACTCGGTCAGTGCTATAGGATATCATACTCAGGATGAGATTTACTGATCTGCAACTAGATGAGCTCTATATTTCTGAGAAAGAAGAGTGTTTTGCAAAGAATAATTAACATTTTGTTGATACCTGTTAACATTATATATGTGGAGAAGCTTTTTCTTATTTAACAAGCAACAAGGGCAAAGATAAAAATTCTCATTTCATGTGAAAATGAAATCCATGTGTCCTTGTCCTTAAATCTAAAACAGAACTGAGTATTTGTGCAGCAAAATAAAACAAGCACATGTTTCACACTGAATGGATAAATTCTGTTGTTCCATTTTAGAGATAAAAACATTTTAATGCTTGCATAAGGCAATGAAAAGATATCAAGAAACCGATGGAAGTAAATAACAATCTTGTAATTGCTAGACTTACATTGGATTTTGAAGTTATTTCGTAAGAAAATTTTTTTTTTTAGATTTTACTTATTTAAGAGAGAGAGAGAGAGTGAGAGCATTAGCAGGGGGACAGAGCTGGAGTAGGCCGGGGGAGGGACAGAGGGAGAAGCAGATCCACAATCCTGGGATTATGAACTGAGCAGAAGGCAGATGCTTAACTGACTGAGGCACCAAGGAAGAATAATTTTTATTATTCACACAGTAAGAAACATTTTTAAAGCCTCATATGAGATTTTGTCTTAGGTTATATTTTTATTCATACTGTTTTGATTTATGGTGTTAGTACCTTTACTCTTCAATACTGTTAGTACATTTTTATATTGTATACAGTATTAATTAAAATCAATTAAATCAGGGTGCCCAGCTGGCTCAGTTGGACAGCATGTGACTCCTGATCTCAAGGTCATAAGTTCTAGCCCCAAGTTGTATGTAAAAAATGACTCAAAAAAAAAAAAAAAAAGAAAGAAAGAAACTTAAAAAAAGTCAATTAAATCTCCTGAACCTACCTTTGGAAAAATTAAATCTCATTTTGGCATAAATGTATGTAACAGAAATTTCTTTTGTCTTATGAATCTTTTAACCAAACTTTTTATTTTGAAATAATTATAGATTCATAGGAAGTTCCAAAACTAGTACAGAAAAGTTATATCCTTCACCCAGCTTCCTTCAATGGTACCATGTTACATAACCACCAAATCCAGGACACTATCATTGATACAGTTTGCTTTTTTTCAGATTTTACCAGTTTTATATCCACTTATTTGTGTATGTATGTGTATATAGTTCTGTGTAGTTTTATCACTCTTATAAATTTATATAATGCCTTATGAATTTAAAATTTATAGAAATAGTTTAATTTTTTAAAACAGTAAACCTTGCTTAACTACCCCAAGAAAGGCTGCCTAAAAAGTCATTTTCTTTCTTTCTCTTTCTTTCTTTCTTTCTTTCTTTGACAGGCAGGGATCACAAGTAGTCAGAGAGGCAGAGAGAGAGAGAGAGAGAGGAGGAAGCAGTCTCCCTGCTGAGCAGAGAGCCCGATATGGGGCTCGATCCCAGGACCCTGGGATCATGACCTGAGCTGAAGGCAGAGGCTTTAACCCACTGAGCCACCCAGGCGCCCCCTAAAAAGTCATTTTCAACTTTCAAACGGGGAAGAAAAGCTATTCTTGCCCCATTATACACCACATATCATACTACATAAGCCAACTGTATAGATGATATTTGTGATAATATCTATATGGACACAGATATTTTTTTAAAGTAGGCTCCATGCCCACTGCAGAGCCCAGCCCAGCGCTTAAATTTACTACCCTGAGATCAAGAGCTGAGCGGAGATCAAGAGTCGGACACTTAACTGAGCCACACAGGAGCCCCACATGGATATAATCTATTAAAAATCAAGTAGGAAATTTTTATAAAAGAAAAATTAACAATTCTCTTGTCCACACTATTAACTTGTATTAGAGATAGTATCTATTTTGGGGAGGGGGAAATTCACACAAGGAATAGGCTAAATGTTTGGGTACCTTAACAGAAAATTATCACTCAAAAGAGCACTGATAGTAACTATTGGATTATTATGATACTGTAATTTCTATATAAGAGTGTCTTAGTCTGTTCAGACTGCTGTAACCAAAGATCACAGACAGGTTGCCTTATAACAACAGAAATTTATTTCTCATAGTTTTAGAGGCTCTAAAGTCTAAGATCTAAAGGCTTAGATGACTAAAGTCTTCTTTCAAGGCTAAAGTCTAAAGGCTTGGAAGTCTAAGATCTGCTGGGTCAGATAAGGGCCTTCTCCTGGTCTACAGATTTTTCCTTGTATCCTAACACAGGAGTAGTGGATAGGAAGCTCTGTAGAATCTTTTTTATAAGAATATTATTCCCATTTATGAGGACTCCACCCTCTTAACCTAAATACCTCCCCAAAGTTCCCTACCTCCTAACACCATCACACTGGGCATTAGGATTTCAATATAATGAACTTCGGAGGGGACCCAAATATTCAGACCATCACAGGGCGCAAGAAGACTGAAGAAGGCTGAGCTCAAAAAGCAATATATTGAGTCCAGTCCACTTCTACAGATTTATATAATCAACTATTAGCTTAATATTTCCTTTTAACTATGTCAGAAGCACCTAAAACTCAATATTCCAAAACTAAAATTTTTTTTTAAAGATTTTATTTATTTATTTGACAGACAGAGATCACAAGTAGGCAGAGAGGCAGGCAGAGAGAGAGAGAGAGAGAGAGGGAAGCAGGCTTCCTGCGGAGGAGGGAGCCCGATGCGGGGCTCGATCCCAGGACCCTGAGATCATAACCCAAGCCGAAGGCAGCAGCCCAAACCACTGAGCCACCCAGGCGCCCCCCAAAACTAAATTCTTAGCATCTAAGGTCTTCCCCCAGTTTCTTCTTTCAGTGAACGGTACCATTATTCACTCAGCATTATAAACTGGAAGCTTGATAATCCTTGACAACTTCCTTCACTCACATGCTCCCTGCTCCATCCAATCCACCACTAAATTGTCACTTTCACCTCTAAATATTTTTTAACCTGTCCACTTTTCTCCATTTCTACCCCAAGCACAAGCTAGACCAAACTGTATCTTCTGCCTGCCTGACTATAATAGTCTACTAAGCGCCTTCTCCCTAATCATTCCTGTGTCCTTACAATCCATTCTCTAAATTGTAGCCAGAAGACTCTTTCTAAAATGCTATTCTTCCACTCTCCTGTTTCAAATCCTTCAGTGGCCTTCCGCAGCTTTTTCAGCTCAGGTCCAACAATCCCTATGCACCCTACCTACTTCTCCAGAAAAATTTTCTGCACTATGCTCTAACCACACTAGGCCTCTCAAGTTCATTAAACGAACCAGGATCCCTTTTACCTCCTATGAATACCAGGCTGTTTTTATCCAACTTCGGATAATTAAATGCCATCCATTTTTCAGTTCTCCTATGTACTTGCTTAAGGAAATTTTCCTTGATCTCCCAGACTAGATTAGATTCCTTTCATTATACCCCGGGCTTTTCCTTCAGAGCATTTATCACTGTTTATAATAACGTATTTGTGTGATTATTTGGTTAATGTTTGTAAGTTCTATGATGGCAAGAACTAAGTGTTTTGTTGTAGTTTTGTTTTGAACATATCTCCCCACCACTTATAATAGTGCCTGGCCCATAGTAGGCAACAAACGTGTACTGGTTGAAATTAATGAATGAACAGAAGGGCAAATAGCCTCCTATAGCTTAAATCAGTAAGTGACATCAAAGCCCTTAAAAAAGCAAATATACAAAATTAGATTGGTATTTTGGAAACATAACCTTAGCTGCAAGATGGAAGATTGATCTAAGAGGGGAGAGATCTGAACAGGGAGAACAGTCAGGCAGCTACAGCAGAGATGAGAAATGGTAAAGGCTCAAGGCAGGGAGAAGGAAGAATAGATTCATTATATAGTTATTCTGGAGGTAGTATGAAATAATCTGATGACCAAGTAAATAAGAGAAAGTGGACACAGACTACAGACAAGTTTCTGGCCCTTGGCAAGAGGAACTATATCACAAACATTAAGTCATTTTTATTTTAGTATCTTTCTTTTTTCAATATCGATCAATTACTCTAATAATTAATACTTCTGAATTACTTAGCTTATTTCTTTGATGACTTGAGAGTGATATAAAGAAGTGAGATACTGTAAGGACTTTAAAATCTAACTGATAGTACTGTATATCCAAACAATGGCACATTTTTCATCCAGAAAAAGGAAAAGTTACAATTCAGGCTGCAACATGGATGAAACTTGAAGACATTATGCTGAGTAAAAGACACCTGATACAGGGGCACCTGGGTGGCTTAGTGGGTTAAAGCCTCTGCCTTCAGCTTGCCTCATGATCCCAGGGTCCTGGGACTGAGCCCCTTGTCAGGCTCTCTGCTCGGTGGGGAGCCTGCTCTCTCCTCTCTCTCTCTCTGCCTGTGAGCCTGCTCTCTCCTCTTTCTCTCTCTGCCTGTCTCTCCACCTACTTGAAATCTCTGTCAAATAAATAAATAAAATCTTTAAAAAAAAATAGTTAAAAAAAAAAAAAGACACCTGCTACAGAAAGTCAAATATTACCTCACTTACATGAAATGTCTGGAACAGGCAAACCTACAGAGATAGAAGGTAAATCAGTGGTTGCCAGTGTCTAGGTGGCAACAAAGAAGGACTAAAAACAAGTATAGGGTTGCTTTTTTTGGAGTGATGAAATGTTCTAGGCTTAGAAGTGGTGGTAGTTGTGTAACTTTGTGAATAAACTGAAAACCACTGAATTGTATCCTTTCAGAGGGTGACAGGGTATGTAAATTATACCTCAATTTAAAACACACTCTTCTGTAGGTAAACGACAATGCAAATTGCCCAGTGATCATAGGTACCAAAGGAGTAAATAGGCCTAAGCTACCAGAGAAGTGGGCAGGAAGGCTATATGGAGGTAGAACCTGAATTTGGGGATGAGGGATAGCCGATAAATAGTAAAGTAAAGAGAAGAGAATTCACTCCAAGGAAAAAAAAATGGCAGGAACAAAGGCACTGAAGCTGAAGGCTTCTGATAAAGAAGTTCATCTCCAAAAGCTGTACAAGATAGCATGGGGACAAATCATTAAGAGCATAAATAATCAAGCAAAAGGCAAATGAACTTGTCTTTATAGCTTAAGTGTTTCTTTATACACATTCTGTGTATAAATCTGGAATCTGGATCCTATGACATGCCCTTCACGAAAGGTTTTTGATGTTCACTAAGTTTGGAAAATCCTGCATACCACAATCCCCACTTGGTGTTTTAGAACTAATACTCATATTAAAGGCTCTGGGAATTCTGCATTAAGGAATTTAGCTTAACACATTACTTGTCATATGTCAAATTTATGTTCTCATGGACCTTTTCCTGCTGAGAAACACTGTTGAAGATTTTTCTGCAGATTAAAGGTAGCAAGTGAAGTGCCAACAGAGTGGTAGGGATTGTTGGATGCTGAGGAAACAGGAAACAAAACAAAACAACAGGAAAAAACAGCCTAGCTGTGAAAATAAGGAAAAAGGGAAGTGGATTTAATTTACAATTCTGTCAACGAGGAGAGTACCTGTGAGTGATGGTAGAGATGGAAAAAAACAGGAGACATAGAAAATGCTAGAGGGAAAAAGAGTGAAGATAAAGAAAGGTTCCATAAAAGACAGGAAGATAAAAAGCACTAGCAGAGGCTTATCCTAGGAAAGGAGAGAAGAAACCTTTCCTTTAAGATTTGCAGGAAAGATAAATGTTTCAAAATAGATACAAAGATAGTTAGAGGTAGAAAAATATGAAGACAGGAAAATGGCTATCAGGTGGCTTAGATCATCTTTCTTGCTTAGTTGTCTCTATTCATTACCTTTCCAACTACTTGTTGAATTTCTCTTGAATTAGTATTGGCTTCACTTCTAGTCTAGGAGCACAACACCTTTATCTTTTTTTTTTTTTTTTTTTTTTTTTTATAAAGATTTTATTTATTTGACAGACAGAAATCACAAGTAGACAGAGAGGCAGGCAGAGAGAGAGGAGGAAGCAGGCTCCCCGCTGAGCAGAGAGCCCGATGTGGGACTCGATCCCAGGACGCTGGGATCATGACCTGAGCCGAAGGCAGCGGCTTAACCCACTGAGCCACCCAGGCGCCCACAACACCTTTATCTTAATCAAAAAGTATCATGTGGTCATTCATTCATCACAGAGTTCCTGTGAGGCTCCGTGAGCTCCGTGCTAGGCAATGCAAATAAGCAAAGCACAGTTTCTAACTGTGAGGAGCTCACGGTCTAAATCAGCATTGCTTTAGGTCTGTGAAGATGAGAAAGTATAAGACCAAGGGACAGCCTCCAACAGGTACTGTGCTTGCACAGTTCTTAACTGAATGTTCTTCCCTCTGTTCAACTGGAAAAAAAACCTTCAAAATATACCTCATCTCATAAGTCATCCCTGAAGACTTCCTTCATCCTTCCTGCAGAAACCACTTTCTCCTTTGAACCATACTTTTTAAACCATTTACTACGTACAACGAAACTCTTATTAGACCATTTCTTGCCGTCAGGGACTTCTTCATAAGCAGACCCCTGCACATGGAGGTACTTAGTTCATCCTATATATAAAACATTATCTATCGGGGCGCCTGGGTGGCTCAGTGGGTTAAGCCGCTGCCTTCGGCTCAGGTCATGATCTCAGGGTCCTGGGATCGAGTCCCGCATCGGGCTCTCTGCTCGGCAGGGAGCCTGCTTCCCTCTCTCTCTCTCTCTGCCCGCCTCTCTGCTTACTTGTGATCTCTCTCTGTCAAATAAATAAAAAAAAAAAAAAAAAAAAAAAACATTATCTATCCTTCAAAGTTTGGCAAAATATCTCCATTAAACTGTCCCAGATCTTACAGCTAGAAAAAAATTTCCTTTCTCCCTTTCTAACCATTCATAACATTCTAAATCACTGCTTCTCAAGCTTTAATATGCGTATGAATCACAGCGGGATCTTGTTAAAATGCAAATTTTGACTGAGGCAGATTCTTTATTACTAAGTGCCCAGGACATAAACCAGCTAAAGACTTACTTACTTATCTGATACAAAATCAAGTCAAAGGATACTTGAAGACTTCTATACTACACTTTACATATATATATCATTATGTTCTTGCATTTACGGACATGCATTTCATTGCTGCTTTTGGATAGTTTTTCACTACCAACTTGAGTATTCAGGGTGGATTTCACTATTTATTTATTTACTCATTTGCTGACTTATTCATACATAGCTCATGTCCTTTTAACTTGTACTTAAGGAACTTGCTTTTATACACATCTTAAATACCTCAAAATATTATGTGTGCTTTTCATTTTTCAAAAGTTTTTTTCATTTTTGGGGGCACCTAGGTGGCTCAGTTGGTTGAGCGTCTGCCTTCAACTCAGGTGATGATCTCAGGGTACTGGGATCAAGCCCCACACTGGGCTCCCTGCTCAGCAGGAAGCCTGCTTCTCCCCCTCTCTCTGCCACTCCCTTTGCTTGTGCTCTGAAAAATAAAGAAAATCTTTTTTTTTTTTTAAGATTTTATTTATGTATTTAACAGACAGAGATCACAGGTAGACAGAGAGGAAGGCAGAGAGAGAGTGGGGAAGCAGGCTCCCTGCCGAGCAGAGAGCCCAATGCGGGGCTCGATCCCAGGACCCTGGGATCATGACTTGAGCCGAAGGCAGAGGCTCTTAACCCACTGAGCCACCCAGGCGCCCTCCTAAAGAAAATCTTTAAAAAAATATTTTTCAGGGTCACCTGGGTGGCTCAGTGGGTTAAGCCTCTGTCTTCGGCTCAAGTCATGATCTCAGGGTCCTGGGATAGAGCCCCGCATCAGACTCTCTGCTCAGCAGGAAGCCTGCTTCACATCTACTTCTGCCTGCCTCACTGCCTGCCTACTTGTGATCTCTCTCTGTCAAATAAATAAATAAAATCTTAAAAAAATATTTTTCATTTTAAAAATTTTAAAAGATTTATTTATTTTAGAGAGAGAGAGAGCAAGCGAGCCCATGAAAACATGTGCAAGTAGGGGGAAGGGCAGAGGGAGAAATAATCTCAAGCAGATGCCACACTTAAGCACTGAGCCCAACGATCCCAGGACCCTGAGATCATGATCTGAGCTGAAGTCCAGTCAGACACAACCAACTGAGCCACCCAGGCATCCCGCTTAGAAAAAAATTTTTAATAAGTAATCTCTACACCCAATATGGAACTCAAACTCATGACCCCAAGATAAAGAGTTGTATGCTCTATGAACTAAGCTAGCCAGGTGCCCCTGCTTTTCATTTCACAGGTGATAAAACAGAAGCTTATAGAAGCTATGTAACCTGCCTGATATCACATAGCTACTCTAAGACTCAGGACTTTAACTGAAGTCTGCTGGCTCTACATCCAGTAATTTTTTAGTTATACCATCCAAAATGTGCTGCTTTATAGTCCCAAGTATCAATGTCATATGAGATAAAAGCCGAAATCATTTATTCCTTCAACAATTACTTTGTGATGTTTATATTCTGGATTCTGTGGTAAGTGCTGGGGTATAGAAAAGATCAGGGAATTCTCTGTTTCTAACGGACAGTTAAGCAAGGTTTCATCAAGGAAGAAGCATTCCAGTTCTGTCTTAAGTCTTAACTCCAGGGAAGGAGGAGAAAGGCTTTCTAAGCATGAGGATCAGGATATGCATAGGTCTGGAGAGAAGACACCATGGGACATTTTATAACAAAGGATTTGTATGCACAAATACTACAGACAGGTATCATTGAGAGAGACCTGGACAGAATTTAGAAGGAAAATATACACTGAAAATACTCATGGTTAGAGTAAAGAAGAAAGAATTTACATGACATGCTTAGGAACCAGAGAAAAGAGAGTTGTAGAGTCAAATTTTCATGTTCGAAAACAATAAAAAATAAGTGTGGAGCCAGTTAATAGTGAAAACTGAGCAGCAGTATCATTGCTACCATGTACCAAGCTCTTCCATCTTCCAGATATAGTACTAAGTACTGTGCATCTGCAAACTATTTCAGCACTTGTGTATTAATTCCCAGTCTGTATATGAGAAAACTGAAGCTGAGAGGCTAAGTAACTTGGGCAACATCACATGTATAGTAACTGCCAAAGCCAGGAAGTAAACCCAGGACTCTTTTACAAAAATATAAGAATCACCACAATTTCATGGAAATAATTCTGATTAGCTCTGAATTCAGATCCTTCACATGGAGGTTACTGAACTTCTCTAAGCCTCATTTTCATCATAAAATACAAGAAAAATGAAGCTCAGAAGAATTCTTATAAAGACCAAAGAAGGGGCGCCTGGGTGGCTCAGTGGGTTAAAGCCTCTGCCTTCAGCTCAGGTCATGATCCCAGGGACCTGGGATTGAGCCCCGAATCGGGCTCTCTGCTCAGCGGGGAGCCTGCTTCCTCCTCTCTCTGCCTGCCTCTCTGCCTACTTGTCATCTCTGTCTGTCAAATAAATAAATAAGATCTTTAAAAAAAAAAAAAAAAGACCAAAGAAGTCATTTGCTTAAAATACTTTGTAAACTTAGGTGCAGCTGGGGGGCTCAATCGGTTAAGCGTCTGCCTTCAGCTCAAGTCACGATCCCAGAATCCTTGGATCGAGCCCTGCGTTAGACTCCCTGTCCAGTAGGGAAACTGCTTCTCTTTCTCTGTCTTCCACTCCCCCTGTTTATGCTCTCTCTCTATCAAATAAATAAATAAAATCTTTAAAAAATCCTCTGAATTTAAAATGAACAATGTCATCCACTTGAGGGTATTTTTATACATATATCTATTTTTGTCTATACATCTTTGGATATACAGGGAGTCTGTATCCTTAGAAGCTAAATGGACAAGTTCGAATAAACCTTACATCCATCCGTTAGGTTAAGATTACTTATTCCAGGCTTCTTGGTTTAGTATAGAGTCAATGGGTTAGCTTGTTGTATCACTGTTAGTTTTCTTAGGTGTGTTTGAGAAAAGTTATTTCAGTGGGTTAGAGTGGATAAGGCACATATACACACAGATACATGAGTCTGAACAATGGTAAGACAATTTTTTTTAAAGTCTAGTAAATTAAAGTTGATATACCTCCCAAATCACTATGCTACCAAATTTAGATCAAACAAACTGAAATACTTTGGGTTGCTATATTTCACCAAATATTCATATTAAGTTTAAAATAAATGTATCAAGAGAGCCTGGGTGGCTCAGTGGGCTAAGCACATGCCTTTGGCCCAGGTAATGATGCCAGCGTCCTGAGATCCAGCCCCCAATGGGCTCCCTGCTCAGTGGGAAGTCTGCTTCTCCTTCTTCTCCTGTACCTGCTCTGTCTCTCTCAAATAAATAAAATCTTTTTTAAAATTTTAGGAAAAAAAGTAAAATAGCAGTATCAGCTATGTTCTCTATGATAAATAAAAATTATATTTTCCATTTTAAATTATAACCAAAATTATAATACCATTTTTTTAAAAAATAGAACTTTATCTTTTTAAAGATTTTATTTATTTATTTGACAGAGAGAGATCACAAGTAGGCAGAGAGGCAGGCAGAGAGAGAGGAGGAAGCAGGCTCCCTGCTGAGCAGAGAGCCTGATGTGGGCTCAATCCCAGGACCCTTGGGATCATGACCTGAGCTGAAGGCAGACGCTTTAACCCACTGAGCCACCCAAGCGCCCCCCCGCCCGTCTTTTTTTTTAAACTTTAAATTTTAGATAGTTAACATATGCGACATTGGTTTTTTTCAAACACCACCACTCACAAATCAAGAGGAAAACAAAACAAAGAAAAGGAAAAGAAGCTACACTAACTGATGCACTCTGAAACCATATTTCTTTCCCCCCCTTTTTTTTTTTAAGAATTTATTTATTTGTCAGTGAGAGAGAAAGAGAGAAAGAACATAAGCAGGGGGAGCAGCAGGCAGAGGCAGAAGCAGGCTCCCTTCCCAGCAAGGAGCCCCATGTGGGACTTGATCTCAGGGCTCTGAGATCCTGGCCTGAGCCAAAGGAAGATGCTTAACCGACTGCACCACGAAAGCGTCCCTAAAACCAGATTTCTTGGCAAACTCTAGGTTCTTCTTCTCTAGACTGAAATTTCTACAGCTTTATGCGTAATCTTTTTTATCATCAGGGAGTAAGTCCGGTTACATAGTCTAACAAAAGTAGAATTTGAAACTGACTAGCAGAGAAAAATACGGGTTCCAGAGAGTCTGGTGAGGAACAGAGAAGAGGAAAACAAACTTTCCTGTGATGGAGAAAAAGAAAAATCTAGCAGAACTGCTTCCTCCCAACAGGACAAGGAATTAAGTAAAAGCCTTTGGGAACAACCCAACTGTATTACAAGAAGTTTCAAACATACGTGGGCCCACTTCTCTGAATATTGAGGTCAAACACTATAAAACAGGAGGAAAACTGGGACGTCCGCAAGATATCAGAGTCCATAAAAAACAAAACAAAACAAAACAAAAAACAAAAACCCCCACGAACTCCCAGGGGGAAGTTTGTATTCGCAGTACCGAATCTACGCCCAGCATGAAGTTATCCAGAAATAAGAGAGGACCACCGCTCCCCTACACTGCTTTCATTCTGACACCTACCCTGGCCAATCTAACCACCCCTTTTCTGAATAACAGCAAGTCACTGCAGAAATAAAATCCTACTGTGGCGTGGGCTCACTTGAGACGCGGGGCGAGGAATTTGGGACGTCGTCCCCCGCCCGCCACTCAGGCCCTTCCCGAAGGCCGGGCAGGCGCAGAGGGCTCCGGTCCCCAGTCGGCTTCCTGCCCGTCCCCACCCGGCCGCAACCACCTCAGCACCGGAGAGAGCCCGCCGCGTGGGACCCCGCGTCTACTGGGGGGACGGGCCTTCTTGGGGTGCAGCCTCACCTTCCGCGTCTGCCGAAGAGACAAAGGTGAAGTCCCCGTTCGTGGGGGAATACGCCGGGGGCGGGCCCGGCGGCTGCATCTCGCGGCCCCTCTGCGGCTGGGCCCAGGCCCCAAGGCGGCCCAGGCACCCGCCCGCACGCACACCCTACGCTGAGGCCCGCGATCCGGGAAGAGCAGGCTGGCAGGGAGGCCGGAGACAAGCTGCCCCCGAGGCTGCCCCAACGAAGTCCTTTAGGTGGCGACCGCCCAAGCACCACGACGCCGGCGCCCTGACAGCATCACAACAGTGACAGCGGCCCTTGGATTGGCTCTTTGTAATGTGCTCTCCCATTGGCTCCCGGGAGAAAGGTTCTGATTGGGTCTCTCCGTTGTTGATTCCGGAAGTTGGCCCGAGGATGGGAAGTTCGCCTCTAATTCGTGGAACCTCGATGCTTCACCTACATTTTTGGCTGCTATTGTTTACTTTATGTCTCTTCGCTTGTAGCTTATCTATACTTGTTTATAACGTTTTTGTTAAGTGGATGGGTTACAGAATTTTAGAACTCGGAACGTTCCTAGAGGTCAACTCCGGTCTAGGATACCAAGATTGCTTTGCTTTCCCATTACAGTGATTACTTGTCATGGGATTTTGAGTAAATCATATAGCGCCTCCGAGAGTCAGGTGTGAAAGGAAGGGGGCTGGATTGGGTAATAATAAAGAAGCAGAGAAGTTGTAAATTGCCACCCAGAAACTGGGGCTGTACTCTAGCTACATTATGAGGGAGACCACTGAGGCCCAAATAAGGAAGGAATAGAATTAGGATGGTACTCAAATCTTCTGACTTCTAGTCCAGTGCTATTTTCACTACAAGGCCCTGTCTGTTGATAAACTTAACCAAATTTACGGACCCATCTACGTTTTTAAACGCTTAAATAAATATACTTAAATTTAATATACAAGTTACATAACTGTGGCTTCCAATCTGGAGAGAGAGGGTTTGGGGTAAAACATGAGACAGACTTGCAGAGATGCGTGATGCATCAGCAGTAGAGCAATAGAGTAGAAGGGAATATTGAAAGTGTTTGCATAGAAGATAACAACTAAGTTGGTACCTAAAGGAGGGTGAAAACTTCTGGAGAAGAAGGCGGGGGGAGGGGTGAGGTGGGGCTTGCTGTCAGCTTGGGTCCTAATATTCCAGAGATCATTTAATGTACTTGGGAAACCAGAAGTCATTTAGATTTTTTTGGAGTTTAAGTCTGATGGGAGAAATGGCTACAGATGAGATTGCATAAATAGGTAAAGAAGAGATCATAAGGGACGCCTGGGTGGCTGTGTTGGTTAAGCATCTGCTTTTGGCTCAGGTCATGATCCCAAGGTCCTGGGATTGAGTCCTGCACTGAGGGTCCAGTTCAGTGGGGAACCTACTTTTCCTTCTGCCTGCAACCTTTGTGTGCGCTCACTTACTCTCTTTCAAATAAATAAATAAATAAAATCTTTTTTTTAAAGATCATTAATAATCTTGCATGCTATTCAAAGATTGGCTTTTCCCCCCTTCTTTTCTGGAAGTGTTAGAGGAACCATTAAAGGAATTACAGCAAAGGAATGACATATCAGATATCGAGAGCATATACTTGTATGAGACATTTGCAGAAATATAAGTCTTGGGCTTTGGTTGCAGCATTGGAGATGGCAAAGAGGAAACATATATGAGATATACTAAGTTTAAGAATCCCCAGAACTTCATGATCAATAGGAAGAGTTTGGATTAAAGAAAAGGAAAGAGCCTAGTGTGATTTCATGTTTCTTGCTTAGGTGGTTGGATGTGTTTGTTATTTGTCAAGTGATGAAACAGAAGAAGAGGAAGAAGAGGACCTCGTGTGGGGAGAGGGGAAAGTTTTGAACACCATGCATTTAAGAATACGCAGGCTGAGCTGACTGGTTACTCTTCGGTAATAAAGACTCAGTGCAGAGAGTTCTGAACTGAAGGTAGTGTCATAATCATCAGTGTATGGTTGGTAACTGCATCTATGAATATAGATGAGATGTCCCAGGAAGAGTGTGGTAAGTGGGAGAAGAGTACCAAGAATGATACTCTTTGGAACACCACCATTTACAGGCAATCTAGGAACAGTTAGCCTGCAAAGGAGGTGTGATGAGTTGCAATTTAAAATAGGATGGCCAGGTGCTTGCTTCGGCAGCACATATACTAAAATTGGAACGATACAGAGAAGAGTATCATGGCCCATGCACAAGAATGACATGCAAATTCATGAAGCATTCCATATTTTTAAAAATATAAAATAAAATAGGATTGTCAGGATATTGGGAAAGTGACAGTTGAGCAAACATTTGAAGGATGTGATCATTTGTACTGGATACACTCAGTTAACTTGGAACTATGATTTGTAGAATTCATATTTGTATATGCCTTCAGGTTAGAGTTTCTCAAAAGAATAGTTTGTACAAGATTTGTAAGGTAGAAGTGAAGGAGTAGCCATTGCACTGTAAGCCTCTTCTTAGATGTGGTGATGAACAAATGCAGTGAGTTCCAGCTACTCCTGATGGTCCTATGGTTTACATTCAAGTGTTCATGCTATTTGCAAACCCTGTCAACCAACGGAGGCCACTAGACAATTAGCTGTGACCCCACAGAGGTGATAGTTACCCAGATGAACTGTCACACTTACTTCAGGAGTTGGATGTGCTTAGCTTCTCAAATCAGTTGGTGACTCCTCTGGTTCTTCAACTCTCTCTTCTAAAACCTGCACATTCCCAGTCATTTTATCTTCAAATAATTTCTCTATCCCTTTCTCTCTCTCTCTCCTCGTTGTGGTATTTCCATAATACCATAATTATTTGGTCCACTTGATGGTGTCCCACAAGCCCCTTATGCTCTGATCACCTTTCTTCATTCTTTTTTCCTTTCTTTGGAAGCAAGATTCTCTCTCTCAAATAAATGAAAAAAATCTTTTAAAATATTTTCAATACATTGAAGATATTCCACTCTCTTTTGTTTTCTAGTTGCTGTTGGGAAATGAGCTTCATTTGACTGAAGATGATTTCTCTGTTTTCTTTGGTTGCTTTTTTTTTTTTTAAAGATTTTATTAATTTATTTGACAGAGAGAAAGATCACAAGTAGGCGGAGAGTCAGGCAGAGAGAGAGAGAGAGAGAGAGAGAAGCAGGCTCCCGCTGAGCAAAGAGCCCGATGCGGGGCTCGATCCCAGGACCCTGAGATCATGACCTGAGCCGAAGGCAGCGGCTTAATCCACTGAGCCACCCAGGCGCCCCTTTTTGGTTGCTTTTAATATGTGTTTGCCTTTCTGTATGCAGAGAATGGAAGTGGAAATGAGTAAGTGGTATGGATTTCTTTTTGCGTATACTGCTTGGAATTTATTGGGTAACCTGAACCTCAAGGTTGTTGTCTTTCTTCAGTTCCTGAAAATTTTAGTTATTATCTCTTCCAATAGTGCCACTACTTTTCTCTCTCTCCTCTCCTTCTGAAGCTCCAATTAGATATATAACAGTAATAGTAACCCTTCAAGGATACTTTTAGCTAACAGTTTCATGGCACTTACTATGTACCAAGTAATACTCGAAGTGCTTTTTCTAAAGATTTTCTTATTTATTCCAGAAAAAGGGAGGGGGAGGGGCAACCGGAAAGGGAGAGAGAATCTCAAGCAGACTCTACACTGAGCATGGAGCCCAACACAGGGCTCACTCTCACAACCCCAAAACCATGACCTGAGCCAAACCTAAGAGTCAGATACCCAACCAACTGTGCCTCCCCCACCCCAACTACTGTCAATGTTTTACATTAAATCATTTAATCCTCATTACAAACTCATGAAGTAGGTATTCTTTCCCCATCTTACAAACAAGGAATATGAGGCATATAAAAATTAATCACTTGCCAAAGATCACAGAAATACTAATTGGCAAAATCAGGATGTGGATTTTGGTAATCTGACTCCAGGGCTCCGACCTCAATGCTCTGAAACCGCATTGTGTTTTGCTACTCCTGAGAGTTCAGTATTCCCCCTTTGATGTTTAAGTTTTGTGGTGGTGGTGGTGTTTTGTTTTGTTTTGTTTGGGTTTTGGCTCTATTCGAGTTAGTGGGTCACTTCACACAGCTCTGGTTGTTTACTGAATGTGACACCTTGCATTCAACTTGCAGGGGCCACAACAGAACTTAAAAGAGTAGTTTTGATGTTGCTGTGCAAGGGCTGCTGTATTCTCAGTCACTGGGTTGTCATATAATCTTAGTAAATTGTAGACATCCATTCCTCCAATCCAGACTTTGGGCAGTTGAGGTCAGGAGATTTTCAGACTGTGATTCTTGTCTCTGGAATCTTGTTTCAGGAATTTATGTCCTCTTTTGGTTCTTTAAATAATGATTTTGTTGACCTTCAAATGCTATGTTTCATTTGCTAATTTGACTTTCATGTTTTAATTATTGTTTAAGAGGGCTAGTTTACTCAGATGAAGAAACTTTAACTGTGATAATCACTGGGATTACCTCAAACTCCAGTAGGAAACCCATGGCTTGTTTTTTGGTTATCTTTATAACTTTTTTCATCTTAAAATTAATGCATACTTATTAGAGAAAATAAAAAGGAAAAATTGCCCTATTATATTACCTATAGAGGTAAATACCATTAACATCTTCATGTAAATTTTTACAATCCTTTTGAAAGGATTTTGTATATAAAATTATATTATCTCATACACACTGTTTTACAACATTAATATTTTTAATGTCACCATATATTTTTCTATATTTATAATGCTGCCTTTTATTTCATTTAGTGAAGATGTTATAGTTATTAAAGAAAATTCCCTATCTTTGGACATTGGATTTCCTTCCAAATGTTCATAATTATAAACAGTACCATGATAAACTTTCAGCTTTGTACATATTCATGAATGTTTCTCTAGGATAAGATTTTCAAAGAGAAATAACTGAAGTCAAAGAGGGTACAAATCTCTATAGTGTTTATTTATTTATTTTTTAAGATTTTATTTATTTATTTGACAGAGATCAGAAGTAGGCAGAGAGAGAGGAAGCAGGCTCCCCGCTGAGCAGAGAGCCTGATGCGGGGCTCAATCCCAGGACCCTGGGACCATGACCTGAGCCGAAGGCAGAGGCTTTAACCCACTGAGCCACCCAGGCGCCCCTCCATAGTGTTTAAATACATATTGCTAACTTGTCCTGTTATAGAGGTAACAAGAAGTTGTACCTCTATTGACTGAGTGTAAGAGTACTTCTTTCCCTATTCCATTTCCATTATTAACGCTAGCTATAGTAATTTTTTCAAACACGCTAATGTGATGAGTGATACATATTTTGTTGTTTCAATTTTCATTTCATTGATTTCAATTACCTTATGATACTTTAAAGTACTTGAAAAGTGGACAGAATCTAAATAGTGGGTAGGAGAGAAATCTGAATGGGAATGAAAGGAAGTATTTTCAATTTTTAGTTAATGCTAGTGAGAGAAGAATTTAATACAAAAAACTGTAATGTAAAGGTAAATAAATCCCTGACCGCAGGCAACTGTCATTAAATTTATAGCCAAGGAAGCAGATGTTGTGTACACTTAAAGGACTGGATGGTAAATCTGGAAAAACGGAATTGAAAGCTCTCAGAATGTATTTAAGCACATTGTAGGGTCATTACATAAGGACCAGTATGCCATACCATTGCTAATTCATTTTTCACTTGTTGGTTTTCTATTTTGGTAGATGGTACCCTCATTCACTTCATCATCAAAGCCAGAAACTTCAGTGCCATTACTGACTCTTGTCTGTCACTTACCGGAGTCCCATCCAGTCTTGCTTGTTCTTCCTCTCACAGAGCTGGAAAGCACTTCTCTCCATCTTTGATACCACCACTCGTATTCAAGTTACTATTATTTTTCACGTGAACAACTGCAATCACTTTTTAACTGGTTTTACATTGGAGCGGCTAAAGCAACCTTTAAAAACACAAACACCATGTCACCATGTTTAATGTAGAATCATTCCTTGGCTTCCCACTGTATTTAGGGTAAAATCCAAATTCCTTACTATCTCTTGCTTACCTCCTCAGACTCCTTTCATGTCACTCTCCTGCTTGCAATCTGTTACTCTGGCTTTTTTTTTTTTTTCATTTTTTAGAATTAGCCAAGATCTTTCTTACCTCTAAGGCTCTGTGCTTGCTTCCTTCTGCTTGGAAGGTTCTTTCCTGGCACTTTTAGGGCTGGTTAAATTCACCCTTAAGACCCCAGCTTGGGGCACCTGTGTGGCTCAGTGGGTTGATGCCTCTGCCTTCCGCTCTGGTCGTGATCCAGGGTCCTGGGATCGAGCCCCACATCGGGCTCTCTGCTCAGCGGGGAGCCTGCTTCCCCCTTCTCTCTGTCTGCCTCTCTGCCTACTTGTGATCTCTGTCTGTCAAATAAGTAAATAAAATCTTTAAGAAAAAAAAAGACCCCAGCTTAAATGTAAACTTTCTAGATTCCTTGGCTACCACATCAATCTCTATTATAGTATCCTGATTATTTCTTTCCCAGCACTTATCACAAAATGTCACTGTTCTATTTATCTACTAACTTATTTATTTTTTCAACATGTTCAGTTAGCTAGCATATAGTACATCATTAGTTTTTGATGTACTTTCCAACGACTCATCAGTTGTGTATAACACCCAGTACTCATCACCACATGTGCCCTCCTTAATAACCATCACCTGGTTACCCCACTCTCCAACCCCCTTCCCCTCTATAACCCTATTTGTTTCCTGGAGTCCAGAGTCTCTCATGATTTATCTCCCTCTGATTTCTTCCCATTCAGTTTTCCCATTCCATTCCCATTCCCATTCCTTTCCTCTGTGGTCCTCTGCGCCATTCCTTATGTTCCACATGAGTGAAACCATATGATAATTATCTTTCTCTGCTTGACTTATTTCACTCAGCATAATTCCCTCCAGTTCCATCCATATCAAGGCAAATGGTGGGTATTCATCCTTTCTGATGGCTGAGTAATATTACATTGTATATATGCACCACATCTTTAGCCATTCATCTGTTGAAGGGCATCTCTGCTCTTTCCACAGTTTGGCTATTGTAGACATTGCTGCTGTGAACATTGGGGTGAATATGGTCCTTCTTTTCACTACATCTGTATCTCTGGGGTGAACACCTAATAGTGCAATTGTTGGTTTTTAGGGTAGCACTTATTTATTTTTTACATAAAAAATAAATGAGTAAGTGAAAGAACAAATGAATGCAAACAAAATGAGGTGCCACTTTACACACAATAAAGATGGCTGTAGTAGGAAAGACATATAATAACAAGTGTTGATGTTGACAAGGATGTGGAGATGGGATGCCTGGATGGTTCAATCAGTTAACTGTCTGCCTTCAGCTGAGGTTGTGATCCCAGGGTCCTGGGATGGAGCCCTGCATCATGGGTCCGTACTCAGTGGGGAGCCTGCTTCTCCTTCTGGCTTTCCCCTGCACCAGCTTCTGCACTCTCTGTCTCTCTCAAATAAATTTTAAAAATCCCTTTTTTAAATGATGTGGAGAAGTTGGGACCATCACACACTATCCTCATTAATGTAAAGTAGTGCCACTGCTTAGGAAAACAGTATGTTATTTACTCAAATGATCTATATGATCTATCAATTTTACTCCTATGTGCATGCCAAGGGGAAATGAAGTATATGTCCACACAAAAGCTTGTACACTAATGGTCGTGGTAGCATCATTCATAATAGCCAAAAATGAAGAAGTTCTAATCCACAAGAACAAGTAAAATTTGGTATATCCATATACTGAAATATTATTTGGCAATAAAAGGTAATGAAGGGCAGATACATGCTACAGCAGGGATAAATCTTGAAAATCTTATGCTAAGTAAAGAAGCCATTTATAGACAACCATGTATTGTAATTCCACTTATATGAAATATTCAGAATAGGCAAGTCTGTAGAGACAGTAGATTAGTGGTTTCGTAGGGCTGGGGAGCATTAGGGTTAGGGGTAATAGTTAAGAAGTACAGATTCTCTTTTGGGGATAATGAAAATGTTCTAAAATTGTAATGTTGGATATAAAATTCTGAGAATAGACTAAAAATTATTGAATTATACACCTTAAATTAGTGGATTGTAAGGTATGTGAATTATGTCTCAATAAAGCTGTTTAAAAAGATAAGTGGATGGGGATCCTGGGTGGCTCAGTCAGTTAAGCATATGCTTTCTGTTCAGGTCATGATCCCAGAGTCCCGGGTTGGAGTCTCACATTAGGTGCTCAGCTCAGCAGGAAGCCTGCTTCTCCCTCTCCCACTCCCCTTGCTTGTGCTCTTGCTCTCTTTCTGTGTCAAATAAATAAAATTTAAAAATAAGAATAAAGAGATAAGTGGATGACCTTGTGCAGAAAATGAAGAACATTTAAACTCAAATTTATTTCGGTAGTTACTAAAACATTGGCTTTTAGTTTTAATGTATTTCTGTTCAAATTTTACTTCTGCTGTACCATATGGCCCATCAATTCTAATCCTAAATATTAGTTAGATTACTCTGGGGAGGTTATTTCATTTTTCTAAGCCTCAGTTCCTCCTCTGTAAATTGAGGATAATAATCCTGTCATAGGTAAGAGTTAAATGACATAGTAAGTGTAAAACACTTCACAGTGTGGGAAGCAAGCAATAAATAGTATGTGTCTTGATAAAATACACTCAGAAAATGGGTGAAGGGCTGAGGAAGATATAATCTTCCAGTTATGGAATAAAGAAATCACTGGAATGAAAGGCACAGCATAGAGAATATAGTCAATGTATTGTAATAGAGTTATAGTGCAATAGATGGTAGCTACACTGGTGAGCATGGCATGACATAGAGATCTTGAATCACTATGTTGTATGTCTGAAAATAATGTAACATTGTGTGTCAACTATAATCAGACGAGATCGGGCGCGTTCAGGGTGGTATGGCCGTAGACTGTCAACTATAATCAAATAAGAAAATTTGTCATAAAATAAATAAAAATTAAAATAAAATAAAAAATAAATTAAAAAAAAAACAAGATAAAAACACTCAACAAAGTAGGAGCAGAAGAGCAGTTCTTCATTCTGATAATGGACATACATGGTAGGCAGAATGATGACTCCCCAAAGATATCCGCTCCTAATACCCAGAACCTCTGACTATATTATATTACAGGGCAAAGGAGGATTAAAATTGCAGATGGAATCTTTGCTATCTTGGATTAACAAAGGTCTTAACATGATACAAAAAGCATAACTCATAAAAGAAATAAATGCTGAATTGTGCTTCACAACATTTTGAAACTTGAAGAAATTAAGTCAATGAAAAGATAAACTACAGACTGAAAGAAAATATTCACAATCTATATATCTGACAAATGATTTGTCCCTAGAGTACTTAGAAAATTTTTATAACTCATTGTCATTAAAGCATGGACAAAGAATTCAAAGATATATTTCCTGAAAGAAAATATTCATTTAGCCAATAAGCACATTAAGGTACCCAACATCATTAGTCAGAATGGAAATATAAATTTATAACCACACTGCAAACTCATTAGAATAACTACATTTAAGAGGACTGATAATACTAAATATTGGAGAGGACATAGACCAACTGAAATTCTAACACATAAAGACATCTATTTGGCAGTTTTTTTGGAAAGTTAAATATATATTTACCATGTGACCTATCAATTCCAATCCTAAATATTTATCTAATGAAAACCTATATCTACACAAAAACTTATACAGAAATATGCATAGTAGTTTTATTAATAACAACCATTAAAAATAAAATCTTAAGAGGCACCTGTATGGCTCAGTTGGTTAAGGGTCAGACTCTTGATTTTGGCTCAGGTCATGATACTAGGGTCCTGCGGTCAAGCCCCATGTGGAACTCTGTGCTCATTGGGGAGTCTGCTTCTCCCTTTTCCTCTCCTTCTGTCTCACCCCTGCATCTGTGCTCTCTCTCTCAAATAAAATCTTAAAATATAAATAAAATAAAATCTTTAAAAAAATTTAAAAATGGGCACTTGTTTGGCTCTCTGACAAAATCTTTTAAAAATCTTTTTAAATGTATTTTTTTAAAGATTTTATTTATTTATTTGACAGACAGAGTTCACAAGTAGGCAGGGAGGCAGGCAGAGAGAGAGGAAGAAGCAGGCTCCCCGCTAAGCAGAGAGCCTGATGTGGGGCTCAATCCCAGGACCCTGGGATCATGACCAGAGCTGAAGGCAGAGGCTTAACCCACTGAACCACCCAGGTGCCCCTAAATATTTTTTTTATTAAATAGTTTATTCATTTATCTTTTAAGTAGTTTCCACCCTAGCATGGAGCCCAATGCAGGGCTTGAACTCATGACCCCAAAATCAACACCTGAGGTCAAGAGTTGGCGACTTAGCCAATTGAACCACCGAGGTGCCCCTTAACGTTTTTATTTTTAAGTAACCTCTGCACCCAACACGGGGCCACAAAATCACAACTCTGAGATCAAGAGTTGCACGCTCTACCAGCTGAGCTGGCCAGGCATTCCTTTCCTTTAAGCTTGGCTTGTAAATCACCTATGGTGGAAAATTAATTGCATGTTGTTTGTAGGACACCAGTCAAATTTGCTCACCCAGCTTCCCACATTCCAACCCTTTCCCACTCTTATTCATAGAATCATAAATTCGAGAGAGACATCAGAGTGAATTTAACTTTCCACATAAAGCAAACATTAACTTCCTAGAGAACCCATGCCAATTAGGGGCTAAGGTACAAGAGAACATATTCCAGAGCATTTATGCAGAAAAGAAATTTATCCAGGATATCAGACATCTCATAGAATCTTCAGGAAGCTCCAGTGAGTCACAAAAGGAGGCCATGCAGGCAAGCACAGTAATGTTAGTGCTGAATTGCTCACTTGGAAACCCTACTATTGCTACCATTGGGCACAGGCTCCCCAGAACACTGAAACAGGAGCAAATGTGCTGCTGCTGCCCAAAGCTGACTGCCTCTTTGGAGTTTCTCCAGGAAGGCTTTCTCCTTGGCACTGTCTTGGCTCCAAACTGCAGTCTCATGTTGGCCTTCAATCTACAGCATCCAAGGGAAACATAACACGCCGACTTCAAGGGAAGCTGTGAGAAAGGGTTTCTGGCTTCTACTCTAGGGATGTGGGTTTCACAATTTAGGAGTCCCCTTCCTGCCCCCGCCACCCCATGTTGGAAGATGTTCAAGAATTCAAGGAGAGCCAAAAGCATGACTAATTACCCTAGGAAGTGCATTTTATCATTTGTCTTCTTTAGCATTTGAATGAACTGCTGACTCCTTGTAAATAACATTTTTCATAAACATCTCAGACATGCTCCTTCTTCCCTATGCCATGTCTCTGCACTACCTGAACACAGCTATCAAATATTCTTGAAGTTTTTTCTTCTTGCCAAATATCTCCAGTTCTTGCAAATGTTAATTTTAGGATAGGATTTCAGCTCCCTTGAAAATCAAAAAGCTGTCCCCCAGCATTAACTTTCTTCTACTGAAGCCTCTATAGTGTATCTGAATTGACAGTCCAATTATAAGGGCTGAGGATGGGGAATTTTGTGTGTGTGTGTATGTGTGTGTGTGTGTATACATATATATGTATTATGTACAATGTAACACAAATTCCCAAGTCAAAAAGGTTTGAACTTCCATTAGAGAGGCATATTAGGAAGTTGCCAAACATGACTTGGCCCAGTATCTTCCCATCTCTGACCGCATTGGCAGAAGATTAGCACAATTCTAGACTGATTATTAGAGTTATAAATTACAGGCCACCAAGGAGAAAAGTACTGTGAATTTTTTCCCTCTTCCCCATTAAACTGGGAGTGAAATGCATGAGTATCTATAAATGCTTAAAGTCACAGAATAGTTGCCCTGGTGTGGTGCTTTCTGACATAGTAGCTCAGCCGATGTTTATGAACAATCCCAGGGCAAACTGGGTCACTACCATTTTATCGCTAAGAGGCTTGTGACTTGTTTTAGTCACACCATGGAACCCACACTTGAACTCACATCTTTAGTCTTCAGAGTCCTGGGCATTTCCACCATTTTACACTCCCAGGACAGTAAGGGGTGGGAGAGACTGAGAGAAAGAGCAAAAGTGCAAGGGACATAGTTGTTGGAACTTAGTGTGCTGACATGTCTAGAGAATTATCTATTTTAAAAGCACGGAAAACACTTGACTGTAAATCCATTTGCAAAGGGAACTTGTGAGGGCCACTTGGAGGATTTGCTTGAACCAAAGTGGATAGAATTGTGTTTATTTTACCATGTATAGTACGGCATTTGTTTCTTATGCTGTAACAAAATGCCACAAACTGGATAGCTTAAAACAAGAGAAATTTATTTTCTCACATTCTGGAGACCAGAAACCCAAAGTGAGTATCACTGGGCTGAAATCGTGTTGGCAGGACTACACTCCCTCTTGAGGCTCTAGCGGAGAATCTATTTTTTGCCTCTCTTAGCTTCAGGTGGCTGCTGGACTTGCTTGACTCGTAGTCACGTGACCCCAGTTTCTGCCTCCAAGGTCACATTGCCTTCTCCTCTTTGATCTCCTGCCTCTCTTTCATTAGGACACTTGTCATCCCATTTAAAGCTCACCCAGCTAATTCAGGATTATCTCCCCAACTCAAGATCCTTAATTTAACCACATCTACAAAACTAAAACATTTATAAGCTCCAGGGGTGAAGAACTGATATATTTGTGTGGCCCACACAAATACACCACATTACCACATCTCCCTTTTTTATCCTGCATTATAGAATTTGTTCTTATAAAAGCGATGGGTGGGGGCACATGGGTGGCTCAGTCAGTTCAAAGCAATGTGTATTTGATACAGAAAATTAGACCGTACAGATAAAGAAGAAAAATTAAAATTACCATAATCCGGGCACCTGGTGGCCTCAATGAGTTAAAGCCTCTGCCTTCAGCTCAGGCCATGATCTCAGGGTCCTGGGATTGAGTTCCAAATAGGGCTTTCTACGCAGTGGGGGGGGCCTGCTTCCCCCTCTCTCTCTGCCTGCCTCTTTGCCTGCTTGTGATCTCTCTCTGTGTGTCAAATAAATAAAATCTTTAAAAAATAAAATAAAATAATCACAATTCTATCCCCACCCTGGACTTAAGCACTGCTAATATTTTGGTATCTATCTTTACAGTTCTTTCTCTGTGAACATATATTTACATGTAGGTTTCATTACAAGTTTAAAAACCCAGCCAATAGCGCAGCCCTGATTTCACTTCAGAGGAGCCCACCTCACAAGTTAGAAAAGACTACTGGTACTTTCCTAGAAAACCTGGAATGCAGAAATTTATTTCGGGGACAACTTAGATATCCCCCTATGTCAGACAGGTTAGTGTCAGGGCAATGTTTTTAAAATAGGTAGTTAAATAACATAAAAAGTTCAAGGCAGCTTGTGCAATGTCAGAAGAAAGAATAGGTAAGAATGTCCTTCTCAAGAGAACAGCTAGGAGATGATCCGTTTCCAGAACTGAATGTCAACTGGCTTCTTGGAGTCTGGGACCACAAGCTTTGAATGTGGGGTGTCTGTGGAACCTGACACCAAAATTAGCCCTTGTTCACACGCACATGCTGCCCATTCTTGTTCCCAGGCTGTTTCTCCATGGCTCCTTGCCTATGCTGTTCCTCTGCCTAGAAACAGCCTTTTTCCTTTATTGCCTCGTGAACTTCAGTTTCCTTCAAGAACAACTCAAAAGTCAGCTCTTCCAGGGAATTAAATATCCCTCTGCAGGGGTTGTCCAAGAACACAGACCTTCAAGACCTCAACTCGCAATAAGAAATACATCTTTATCACTATCCAGGATCAGGATACATAAACTATTGAAATAAAACTTTCATGAAAAAAGACAGTGCATTTTGGGGTGCCTGAGTGGCTAAAAAAAGTGCATTTTGAAAGTTTTAATCTTATTTCATTAAAAATATATATACTGGGGCACGTGGCTGGCTCTGCTGGAGAAACATGCAACACTTGATCTCTGTGTCATAAGTTTGAGCCCCATGTTGAATGTAGAGATTACTTCAAATAAATAAATAAACTTCAAATATATATATATATTTATATTTAAATATATATTTATTTTTATATATTCATATACATATAAACATACTTATATTTATATATTTATAAATTTAATATATATTTTATAAACTATATATTTATATATAAATTTATGTATTTATAATTTTTATATGTGAATTTATTTATATATATAAATAAATATATAAACTTCAAACATATACATTTGAAGTTTATTTTATTTTATTAAATAAATACATACATAAATTTATATATATTAATAACTCACTTAAGTTGCTATCATGACCTGCTAATGAGTTGGCCAATTTGAAAAATTGCCCTAGAAGATACTCTTTCTAGCTTTGACAGCTTTTCTTGCTTCTCTCATCTCTGAAAGCCTCAGATCCTTTGACCCCTCATACAAATGTGCTGGGGCCCAGTTCTTTTCTGATACTGGTTTCTGCTCATGTTGCTGCTCCTTGTGGGTTTCTGCTCCAGTAAGTGTGATTCTAGCAGCCTGACTGTCTCCAGTTTGGGGCACCTGTTTGCTCCAATTCTCTGACAGATCTAAAAAGAGCTGTTGATTTTCAGTATATTCAGTTTACTTTTTACTTGATGTTAGGATGGAGTAACAATTTCTTTACATGACAGACCAGAAACTAGAAGTCAAAAAGTCTTCTTTTCAAAATATAAATCAATCAACTGATTTAAAAATTTATATGGAAATGCAAATAATTCATTTTTTAAAAGAATTTATTTATTTGAGAAGGAGACAGTGCACGAGAGCATGAGAGGAGAGAAGGTCAGAGGGAGAAGCAGACTCCCTGTGGAGCTGGGAGCCCGATGAGGGATCCTGGGACTCCAGGATCATGATCTGAACTGAAGGCAGTTGCTTAACCAACTGAGCCACCCAGGTCCCCCAGTGCAAATAATTCTTTAAAAACAAACAAAATGGAAGGAGTTATACTACCTGATTTCAAGACTTATTATAAGGACACAATAATCAAGACAGTGTGATATTGGCATAAGAACAGACATATAAATCAATGGAATGGAAGAGAATCTAGAACAATCCCAAATTCAATGGGTAACATATACTTTTCAATCAATCATGCTGGCAAAATTAGATATCTCTATAGGGAAAAAAGAATGAACTTCAACTCCTCATCTTACTTCATGAACAAAAACCTTCCCCAAAAGGATCAATGACCTAAATGTAAAAGCTAAAATGATAAAACCTCTAGAAGCAAACGTAGGTGAAAATTGTTGTGGCTTAGGATAACAAGGACTTTGTAGACAGGACACAAAAAGCACGAATCAAAGAAGAAAGATTAACAAGGTGGAATTCATAAAAAGGAAAATGTTTTATTTTTCAAAAGATGTTAAGAGAATAAAAGTCAACTGTTGTATTAATCATGTTTTTAATTTTTTATATTTTATGGTGCTTTGCTGTCTTGGGAGTCTTGTTAGCTGGAAGAGGCTACCCTTACCAGGACTAGCTAATTTCTAGGAATAGCAAAAAACTTGTCTGTGAGCCTGCCTTTCTTATGCAAACCAACCAATCCAAAGACAATATCCCCAACCACCGGTTTTACAAACTCATGCACCAAGTCAGTATTTCCCTTGCCTTAAATCACTCCAGAGTCACCATAATGGCCCACTGTCTGCCAAAATTATTCAAACTATCCAATCCTAAACTTGCTCAAACTTGCCTACCCTGCCTCACTCATTTCCTCCTGTGGAAAGAAAACTACAGTCCAGGCTCTGGACTAAGGTTTCTCCTTTTCTCTTCTGCCTCCTGATCAAGCCCTGTATGATGTGGCATATACTTCTTCTACTGGGGATTTTAAGTAATAAAATTTAATTTATTGGCCTTGACCTCTCCATGTTGTCACTCAGTTATCTTTATACATTAACTTCTGGATACAATCAAAACAACCACGGGTTAGGAGAATATACTCATAGTACATATATCTGGCAAATGACTTAGATCCTGAATCTATGAAGAACTCTTTTTTTTTTTTTTAAAGATTTTATTTATTCAGTTGACAGAGAGAGAGAACTCTAGCAAAAAGAGTGGCAGGCAGTGGAAAATGGGCAAAAATCTATACAGCTAGTTCACAAAAGATTTATGAATGAACAATACAGTACATGAAAAGATGCTCAACATCATTAAATGAAAATTAAGACTACATAATGAGAGGGATGCCTAGGTGACTCAGTTGGCTAAGTGTCTGACTCTTGGTTTTGGCTTAGGTCATGATCTTGAGGTGGTGGGATGGAGCCCAGCACTGGGCTCTTCACTGAGCACAGAGTCTGCTTCAGATTCTCTCTCCCTCTGCCCCTCCCCTGTATGCTCTCTCTAATAATGATCTCAGGGTCCTGAGAAGTCCCGCATAGGGAGCCTGCTTCTCTCTCTCTCTCTGCCTGCCTCTCCTTCTACTTGTGATTTCTCTCTGTCAAATAAATAAATAAAATCTTAAAAAAAAAAAAAACAAGACAAAACAAAACCCCTACATAATGAGATACCACTACCCATTCATTGGAATCCTTGGAACTGTTGGTTTTACATGTTAGTAGGCATGTAAAGTGGTAGAACCACTTTGAAAAATAGTTTGGCACCTTCTATAAAATTAACATACACTTACCATGTATATGACCCAGAAATACCACTTCTAGGTATTAATCCAAGAGAAATGAAAACATGTCCACAAAGATACTTATACATGAATGTTCATAACAGCTTCATTCATTATAGCTAGAAACGGGAAACCAAATGCCAATCAGTAGAATTGATAAGTCAACTGATTTGCTCATACAATGGAATACTGCTCAGTCAAAAAAGGACTTAACTAAAGTACATGCAAACAACAAGGCAAATCTCAAGTCAAAGGAGCCAGATTCAAGAGTACTTACCACAGGGATGCCTGGGTGGTTCAGTCAGTTGGGTGTCTGCCTTCAGCCAGGTCATGATCCCAGAGTCTTGGGATCAAGTCCCACAGCGGGCTCCTTGCTCAGCAGGGAGCCTGCTTCTCCCTCTGCCTGCTTCTCCCTCTTCCCCCTCTGCTCCCTCTTCCTGCTTGGTGCACTCACTTGTTTTCTCCCTGTCTCTGACAAATAAGTAAATAAAGAATTTTTTAAAAAAAGAGTACATACTGGGGCACCTGGGTGGCTCAGTGGGTTAAGCCGCTGCCTTCGGCTCAGGTCATGATCTCAGGGTCCTGGGGTCGAGTCCCGCATCGGGCTCTCTGCTCAGCAGGGAGCCTGCTTCCCCCTCTCTCTCTGCCTGCCTCTCCGTCTACTTGTGATTTCTCTCTATCAAATAAATAAATAAAATCTTTTAAAAAAAAAAGAGTACATACTATGTTTTTCATTCACATGACTCTCTAGAACAGGCAAAACTAATTCTACTTAAAGAAATATGATCAGTTGTTGTTTTGGTGGGCAGTAGGAGGGATGGGTTATATAAGGAAACTTTCTGCAATGATGGAAATAAATTTTGACTGGGGTGTTAGTGACTTTGGTGCATACATTGGTCAAAGCTCCTTGCATTTTCTTGTATGCAGTTTATGTATTGTATGTAATTATACCTTAATATAATATAATATAATATTATATAATAATGTAATAATATAATGTAATAATACATATAAAATGTATCATATATAACAATATAATAACAAACATATAACGCATATACAAATTCATAATATAATAATATATAAATACAAATATACCATATATATGTATGTATTTTGTAATTATACCATAATGAGGTTGATTTTTTAAAAGATTTTACTTATTTATTTGACAGAGAGGCACAGCAAGAGAGGGAACAGAAGCAAGGGAAGTGAGAGAAGTAGAAGCAGGCTTTCCGCCAAGCAAGGAGCCCAATGCGGCGCTCAATCCCAGGACCCCGCAACCATGACCCGAGACAAAGGCAGACTGAGCCACCCAGGAGCCCTGAGGTTGATTTTTTTAAAATGAAACAGTTTAAGGGGTGTCTGTCTGGCTCCATTAAAAGGGAATATGAGCCTTGAGCTCAGGGTTGTGAGTTAGAGCCTCACATTGGGTGTAGAGATTACTAAAGTAAATCAGTAAACAAAAATAAATTTTTTAAAAAAGATTTTATTTATTTATTTGCCAGAGAGAGAGAGCGAGCGAGTGAGCACAGGCAGGCAGAGTGGCAGCAGAGGCAGAGGGAGAAGCCGGCTCCCCGCCGAGCAAGGAGCCCGATGTGGGACTCGATTCCAGGACGCTGGGATCATGACCTGGGCCGAAGGCAGCCGCTTAACCAACTGAGCCACCCAGGCATCCCAACAAAAATAAATTTTAAAAAATAAAACAGTTGAGTTCAGATTGTGCCTTTCTTTTTCCTTTTTTTCTTTTTAAGTATTTTATTTATTTATTTGACCAACAGAGATCACAAGTAGGCAGAGAGGCAGGCAGGGAGAGGAGGAAGCAGGCTCCCTGTGGAGCAGAGAGCCCAATGCGGGGCTCAATCCCAGGACCCTGGGATCATGACCTGAGCCAGAGGCAGAGGCTTTAACGCACTGAGCCACCCAGGTGCCCCCAGATGGTGCCTTTCAAACCAGAGAAATCTTGGGGGCTTCAGGAGGAGCACACCCATTTGCATTAGTCAAGCTTAAGATCTGAAAACCAAGAGCAGCCTAGCCCAGGAAGAAAACTAGTATAGATGAGTGTCTACGAGTGAAAAACAGAGGAAACATTTCTCCAAGCTATGAAGGGCTGCTGGGGTGCAGTGTGGTCTGCATTTGAGAGTTAGATCGTGGAGAGCCAGAAACAGAAGTGACTCTGCTTCTCCAGGGACTTGGAGTGGTGCCAGAGCTTACCCCTGGTACAGACAACGGTTTTGCTGTGATACTCTAGAGAAGACCAAATTCTATGGGAGGTGAAATGTGCTATTCCTTTGGGTGGTGACAGAAGAATAATGGCTAAAAATAGTAGCTAACATGTATTGAACTGTTCCTTTTATGAGATATGACATAGGAATTCTCATAACTTCTTAAGTTAAATACTCTTCTCAACTCCCTGGTACAGATGAGCAACAAGTGGGGTACTGGCGCTAGTTCTTACTGTTTAGTCAGAACTGACTGTCGAATTATCATGATTTTTGTTAGCCAGTTGACATATGTTGCTAGCTTAAGATCAGCCCTGGTGAAAATACTTCTAATGTGGAGATTGGTAAATGCTACCAACCAGAGCCTTTACCCCAGAGAACAAGTGTGTTCAATACTTAGCAGCAGAGCACTGAAACAGGCATGGAGAGGTTTAGCAGCTTGCCAAGGTTACACAGCTTATAGCAACTGGCAGATCCCAGGCCAGTTTCATTACTCTAAAGCCCACAGTCTTACCACTAGAGACCCTTTTATATTGAGGCATAAGACTGCTTCCCTGAATTCATTTCCAAAGAAAAACCATGTTGCTCAAGAAAGACTCTCAGATTAAGGATGTGGACTTTGCAGAACTTTTCTTGAGGGCCTAGAATTCAAGTATTTGGCATTTCCATAACTCAACATGGGTTGGAGGTGGGTGTGGGGAGGGCATGACCCTAGTGCTCTGGCAACAGGCTGCTGAGATGCACATTTTATTTATTTCTTCATTTATTTAAAGATTTTATTTATTTATTTGACAGAGAGAGAGAGACAGCGAGACAGGGGAACACAAGCAGGAGGAGGGGGAGAGGGAGAATCAGGCTCTCCGCTGATGATGCGATGTGGGACTCAATCCCAGGACCCTGGGACCATGACCTGAATCAAAAACAGACACTTAATGACTGAGCCACCCAGGGGCCCCAGCACATTTTATATAAATAAATAAATGTGTACATTTCCCCCCATTTCCTCAATGAATTTCATAAAGGAGAATAGTCGAGTCCTCATTCAAAGGATGGGAATGACTCGTATAAAGCAAATTGTGTATGAGCTATTTGTGTGGAATGTTCTGAATCATGAAGAAATAAAAATCATTTGCTGCAAGAAGGTCAAGCAGAAGGCTGTGAGAGGGATCATTCCCCTGATTTTGAAGAAGGGCTCCGAATCCTATAACCTCTTTCTCAGATCCCTTGAAAAGTAGAACTATCCTCAGTTTCAGGATTTGATTGGACAAAGCAAGTATCAACTTTCTTTTTTTTAAATTTTATTTTGTTTTATTTCTTTTCCGTGTTCCCGAATTCATTGTTTATGCACCACACCCAGTGCTTCATGCTATATGTGCCCTCCATAATACCTACCACAAGGCTCACCCAACTCTCCACTCCCCTCCCCTCCAAAACCCTGTTTTTTCAAGAATCCACAATCTCTCATTGTTTGTCTCCCCCTTCAATTCCTCCCAACTCACTTCTCCTCTCCATCTCCCAATGTCCTCTGTGTTATTCCTTATGCTCCACAAGTATATGAAACCATATGATAATTGACTCTCTCTGCTTGACTTATTCCACTCAGAATAATGTCTTCCAGTCCCATCCATGTTGATACAAGAGTTGGGTATTCATCCTTTCTGATGGAGGCATAATACTCCATTGTATATATGGACCATATCTACTTTATCCATTCATCCGTTGAAGGGCATCTTGGTTCTTTCCACAGTTTGGCGACCATGGCCATTGCTGATATAAACATTGGGGTACAGATGGCCCTTCTTTTCAGCAAGTATCAGCTTTCTTATATCTGTTCTACAAATAGAATAAACTATGAAGAAAGCCCATACTCCCAATGAGAGAACGTTTGCTCCCCTCTCTCTTTATGTCATTAGGTAGTTTTTGGTTCCGCAGAGGAAAGACTCAGATACTCTCAACAAAAACTACTAGATTACTTGTCATTGAAGTCAATTAAGTCACTCCATGGTCAGGGATTAAAAATTTAGTGCAGTCTCATTTCAAAATCAAACTGGATAATGAAGGCATTCAAGAAGTTAACACGGTCATGGTTCTTGACATTCCTTAGTCCAGTGAGGAATTACTATTTTTAGTAATATTATCAATAAGTAATAGCTTTTATTTTGTTTCATGATAGATTTTAATCAGGGTTAAGGGTTGATCTGGGGAAAGTTACCCTTAACCATCCCTCTCAGCCAAATCCCTACTATTCTCACACACTTCCCTTAGCCCTAACACAGGCTCCTCCCATTCCCGTTTGGCTGAGACAAAGATCCTGTGGTGGGAAGGAGGAAACAGAAGGCAAAAAGGGAAGAGTAAATATTTGGAATCCATTGTGCTGGCTCATACTGGGGAAGGAAAATCAGGTCACCAATGGAAAATCCTCTGCATAACTCCATCTTCATCCTCGTGAACTCTAAGTTCTGGGGAGACACAGAATTGGGTCCTCTAACCTCACCTCTTCTCTGACTGGGCTTTTTCAGCAGATATCAGAAGAAGACTTAGATGATTTGACTTACAACCTAAAGGATTTATACCATATCCCATCTTTTTTGAGCTTCTGTCCCCTGAGTAAAGATATTGACATTATTTTTAATTCAAAAAGCACCTTTACAGAAGGTGTTCTATGGAAGAAGGACCATCACCATTACCGAGTGGAGCAGCTGACCCCAAATTATCTGCTAGACACTCTTCAGAGCCCCTGCATCATCAAAGGGGAGTCGGGCAAATGGAAGTCCACTCTGCTACAGCAAATCGACACACTCTGGGCCTCTGGAAAGTGTGGGGCTCTGACCAAGTTCAAATTAATCTTCTTCTTCCAGCTGAGCAGGGCCCAAGGTGGGCTCTTTGCAACTATGTGGGATCAACTCGTGCATATACCTGATGTAATCAGGAAGCCGACTTTCCTGGCCATGCTGTTGAAACTACAGCAGAGTTCTTTTTCTCCTTGGCGGCTACAATGAATTCAGGGCCCAGAACTGCCCAGAGACTGAAATCCTCATAAAGGAAAACCACAGCCTCCAGAATATGGGTGTTGTCGCCCCCCACCACTGAGTGCCTGAGGCACATCAGGCAGTTTGGTGCCCTGACTGCTGAGTGGGTTATGACGGAGGACAGTGCCCAGACTCTCATCTGGAAAGTGCTGACAAAGGAGCATGCTGAAGGTTTGTTGCTCCAAATTCAGAAATCCAGGTGCTTGAGGAGTCTGAGGAAGACCCCTCACTTTGTGGTCATCATTTGTGTCATCCAGATGGGGGAAAATAAGTTCCACTCTAACACACAAACAACACTGATCCTTACCTTCTATGATCTGCTGATATACAAAAACCAGCACAAACTTAGAGAGGCAGCTGCAGGTGACTTCACTCAGAGTCTGGAGTACTATGGAGACCTCACTTTGGGGGGGGGGCATGTTTTTCCACAGATTTGATTTCCAACCGGAAGACATGTCCAGTGTGAATGAGGACACCCTACCAACAACTGGACTCCTCTGTAAATACACAGCTCAATGGTTCAAGCCCAAGTATAAATTCTTTCCCGACTCATCCCAGGAGACCTAGCAGGATGCAGGGTCGGCAATTCACTGAAGTCTCAAGAACCAGAGGAGGTGACCAAGGGAAATGTCACTTGCAGAAAATGGTTTTCATTTCAGACTTTACATCCAAGTATAGCAACCTGCTCCCGTACACCTGGATCAGCTACCGAAGCCACCGGGACTGTTTTGAAAGACTGCAGGAGTGTATCAAGATGGCAACCTCCTCGGGCCTTGTGCTCTCCAACACTAAGAAGCCTCTCTGGAGGCAAGAATCTATGCAAATGTGAAAAACACCACCATGCAAGAAACTCTGAAAGCCATAAACATCAATTCCTTTACAGAGTGTGGCATTAATTGATTCTATGAGCATATATACGAATCAGACCTGACTAAAGAATTTGAAGCTTCCTTTTGTGGTAAAAGCTTATATATCAAGTCAGAGAACATCCCTGATTATTTATTTGACTTCTTTGAACACTTACTTAATTGGGTCAGTCCTCTGGACTTCATTAAACTTAACTTCTATGGAGAAGCTCTGGTCTCATGGGACAAGATCACAGGAGACACAAGCAGGCGTGGAGAAGAGTCCTCAGAAACCTACATTCCCAACATGGCCATGTCTTTGTTCTGCAACTGGAAGCAGGAATTTAAGACTCTGGAGGTCACACTCTGGGATTTCAGCAAGTTGAATAAGCAAAAAATCAGATACCTGGGAAAGATATTCAGCTCTGCTACAAGCCTCAGATTGTGCATGAAGAGGTATGCTGGTGTGGCTCGAAGCTTTAGTTCTCTCCTCGGCACCCGTGAGAATAATTTTTGTCACCGTGGAAGCCAGTGCCCTCACCATAGAAGAGGAGCAGCACATCACACACGTGACAAACCTGAAAACCTGGAGTATTCAGGACCTCCAGACTGTATGGCTGTCAGGTATTGTACACATCATCAGTTTAAGCTATAATCAAGCCCATTGGGGTGCCATGGAAATATTAGGTATCATATAGTTTTGCTTTAAATGTCCTAAAATGTCTATACTGCCTAGAGCAATCTATACTTTTAATGCCATTCCGATCAAAATTCCACCGGAATTTTTCAAAGAGCTGGAGCAAATAATCCTAAAATTTGTATGGAATCAGAAAAGACCCCGAATCGCTAAGGAAATGTTGAAAAACAAAAATAAAATGGTGGGCATCACAGTTTTACCTGATTTCAAGTTACCTGATTTCAAGCTTTACTACAAAGCTGTGATCACCAAGACAGCATGGTACTGGCATAAAAACAGACACTTAGACCAGTGGAACAGAGTAGAGAGCCCAGATATGGGCCCTCAACTCTATGGGCAAATAATCTTCAACAAAACAGGAAAAAATATACAGTGGAAAAAAGACAGTCTCTTCAATAAATGGTGCTGGGAAAACTGGACGGCTATATGTAGAAGAATGAAACTTGACCATTCTCTTACACCATACACAAAGATAAACTCAAAATGGATAAGACCTCAATATGAGATAGGAATCCATCAGAGTCCTAGAAGAGAACATAGGCAGTAACCTCTTTGATATCAGCCACAGCAACTTCTTTCAAGATATGTCTCCAAAGGCAAAGGAAACAAAAGCGAAGATGAACTTTTGGGACTTTATCAAGATCAAAAGCTTCTGCACAGCAAAGGAAACAGTCAACAAAACGAAGAGGCAACCCACAGAATGGGAGAAGATATTTGCAAATGACAGTACAGACAAAAGGTTGATATCCAGGATCTATAAAGAACCCCTCAAACTCAACACACAAAACAGACAATCATATCAAAAAATGGGCAGAAGATATGAACAGACACTTCTCCAATGAAGACATACAAATGGCTATCAGACACATGAAAAAACGTTCATCATCACTAGTCATCAGGGAGATTCAAATTAAAACTACATTGAGATACCACCTTATAACAGTTAGAATGGCCAAAATTAGCAAGACAGGAAACAACATGTGCTGGAGAGGATGTGGAGAAAGGGGAACTCTCTTACACTGTTGGTGGGAATGCAAGTTGGTGCAGCCACTTTGGAAAACAGTGTGGAGATTCCTTAAGAAATTAAAAATAGAGCTTCCCTATGACCCTGCAATTGCACTACTGGGTATTTACCCCAAAGATACAGATGTAGTGAAAAGAAGGGCCATCTGTACCCCAGTGTTTATAGCAGCAACGGCCACAGTTGCCAAACTGTGGAAAGAGCCAAAATGCCCTTCAACAGATGAATGTATAAGGAATATGTGGTCCATATACACTATGGAATATTATGCCTCTATCAGAAAGGATGAATACCCAACTTTTGTAGCAACATGGACAGGACTGGAAGAGATTATGCTGAGTGAAATAAGTCAAGCAGAGAGAGTCAATTATCATATGGTTTCACTCATTTGTGGAGCATAACAAATAACATGGAGGACAAGGGGAGATGGAGAGGAGAAGGGAGTTGAGGGAAATTGGAAGAGGAGGTGAACCATGAGAGACTATGGACTCTGAAAAACAATCTGAGGGTTTTGAAGGAGCGGGGGTGTGGGAGTTTGGGGGAACCAAGTGGTGGGTATTAGAGAGGGCACGGATTGCATGGAGCACTGGGTGTGGTGCAAAAACAATGAATACTGTTACGCTGAAAAGAAATAAAAAATTAAAAAAAACCAAAAAACAAAAAACATGTCCTAATAGTTTCAACCACATGTCAGGACTTGGAAGGGAGGTGGGAGGACTGAGAGAGCCGTCCATAAGGGGGGGAAGGCTGTCATACTGGGAAGCACCAGGGACGATTCCAAGAGCTGAAGTTATAGTTTGACAGAATGGCAATATAATTTGTATGGTTGTGTGTGTGTGTGTGTGCGTGTGCTGTGGTAGGTTCAGCTTGTCTTCACTGACCTCTCCCCTCTTCTTCTCAGCATCTCCATTTCTACCCATCACCCACTGCCTCCTTGCCAAATGATACCCTTGCCCGCTTCAAGACTGGGAGGAAATATAGCCTGTAAACTAATCACCTGCGGAAGCTGGTAGCTAATTGTGTTACTGGCTTCTTGTCCAGGAAACTGCATAACATACATAACCAGCCCCACCCCACCCCACGTATTATTCATTTTGAATTAAGATTTTGGAGGGGCACTTGGGTGGCTCAATGGGTTAAGCCTCTGCCTTCGGCTCAGGTCATGATTTCAGGGTCCTGGGTTGGAGCCCCACATCGGGCTCTCTGCTCAGCGGGGAGCCGTCTTCCCCCTCTCTCTCTGCCTGCCTCTCTGCCTACTTGTGATCTCTCTCTCTCTGTGTCAAATAAATAAATGAAATCTTAAAAAAAAAAGAAAGAAAGAAGATTTTGGGAACAGATTTTGTCTAACATGAAGAACTTTTGGGTGTCAGACACATACATGTGGGGCCAGTCTTCCTGGGTAAAGGGAAGTTTTCCCAAAATTCAAAATAGTAGTATAGGTGAATGTCTATCTGCCTTACCTGGGTAGACCAGCTTGACCTAGGTAGATCAGCCCTGCTGCCTAGAACAGGGGCTACTGGTGGTATGAAACTCTCGGCTGGAAGGAGCCTTGCTCTTCTTGACTGTAATCCAAGATAACTTTTTATTCACTAGATTTCCCATCAGGCTCTGCCTCACTTGTCACCCTGTAGAGAAAATTTCATATCATTTAAAAAAAATCTAGACTCTGTTGTACAGATAATTTTTGCAACCTTCTCAATGTAGGAATCCCTTCCATAAGATTCTGCATGGTCACCAGGACTTCATTAGACTAACTTCTGTGTCAGGAAGCTCGCCTCCTCCTCTTGATGGCTGTTCCTTTGTGCTGATCCTGCACACTGGTTGTCTACGTGCTGAATTTGGCCTACATGTTGTACAGAATTGTCTTTTGAATGTTTGCCAATATTTTGTTTTTAATTTTTACATTTGTTTTTTGTGTAACATATTCACGTGACCCAAATTATAAAACTGTCTACAACAAAGTCACCTTCCCTTTCCCATCCCCTGGTCACGATTCTTCTCCCTGGAGTTGGCAGCATTTTGCAACTGGGAGATTGCAGTGTGAAACTACAGGTTACTCATTTCTCTTGATAATTATAGGTCTGGCAACTGCATGCCCACATCTTCACTTGGTAACAATCAGCTAGAGCTTCCTGAGATGTTCCTATGCTCTGTGGACAAGATACATCATCTCCGTGTGGGCATGGCACCCACCTGTTCTACTTCTTGGAATGACACTATCTCCCTGGCCCTTGTTGACATTTGGGTTTGTAACCAGTGCTCATTCCTTCTTATAGCTAAAATCCAGTGCCCTGCCTTCGGCTCGGGTCACAATCCCAGAGTCCCGGGATCAAGCCCCACGTCTGGCTCCCTGCTCATTGAGGAGCCTGCTTCTCCCACTCCCTCCCCCTTTCTCTGCTATTCTGCCTGCTTGTGCTCTCTCTCTCTCACTGTGTCAAATAAATTTTAAAAGTTTTAAAATCCAGTGCCCTGTCACTTCTACCCAAGGCTGGTTTCTATTTTTGCCCTCCGCATTTCTTCAGAATATTCCTCATTCATCCATTTCTTTGCTGAATAGTGTTGCACTGCATGGAGGTGCCACAGTTTATCTCATCATCGCTGAAAGACATGTAGGTTATTCCCAGATTGGATAATTATAAATCAAGCTCCTATAAATGTTTGTATGCAGGTTTGGGTGTGAAAAATAAGTTTTCCCTATTTTAGAGAGAGAGAGTGTGCATGCCCCAGGTGGTGGCGGGGGCGGGGCGGGGATGGAGAGGCAAAGAGCAAGGGAGAGGGAGACAGAGGATCTTAGGCAGGCTTCACACCCAGCATGGAGCCTCACCCTGAGATCATGACCTAAGATCATAACCTGAGCCAAAATCAGGAGTCAAACGCTTAACCCACAGAGCCATCGAGGCACCCCTGAAAATAAGCTTCCAGTTCACTTAGGTAAATACCTAGGGGTAGGATTGCTAAGCTATGGGACAAGCGCTTATTTAACTTTTTAAGAAACTTCCAAGCTATTTTCCAGTTTGTACCCCTTTACATTTCCAATAGCAATATACGAGAGGTTTTGCTGCTCTGAATTCTCACGAGCACTTAATAGCGTTTGTGTTTTTATTTTTGTCATTTTACAATTGCCCTACAAGAAGAAAAAAAAAAAAGCAGAAAACACCAAGTTCTGATGAGGGTGTGGAGCAATTGGAATTCTGGTGTTCTGTTATCTCATCATACTTAGCTCCTAAAAGTTGAAAACTTATCACGGGCTGGTTTGCCAATTATATACCTCTCTGACAAAGTGTCTGTTTAAGTTTTCACCAGCTTTTTAATTGGGTAATTTATCTTCTTAGTGTTGAGTTTTGAGTGTTCTTTATATATTTTGGATACAGGCCCTCTGTCAGACAAGTGATTTGAAAATATTTCCTCCTAATCTGTAGCTAGTCTTTTCATTCTCTTAATGGTATCTTTCATAGAACATTCTAGATTTAGCTGCAGTCCGTTGTTGCTTGTATGAATCACGCTTTTGGTGTGATTTCTCAGAACTTTTGCCTAATCCCAGGTCATGAAGATTTTCTCCTATCTTTTCTTCTTAAATTTTTATGTTTTATAATTATATTTATGATCCATTAGAGTTAACATTTATGGAAAATATGGTGTTTAGATCAAGGTTCATTTTTCTTGCATATGAATATCTAGTTTATTGAAATGACTATTCTTTCATGTTTGAATTGCCTTAGTACTTTCATCCAAAATCATCTGGCTGTAATTATGTGGGTGTATTTCTGGACTCTATACTCTTATTGATTGATCATTTGCCAATACCCTTCTCTCCTTTGCTAATAACACATAGTGTTAGTAACTGGTAGTTTTAGAGTAAGTCGTAAAACTGAGTAGTGTTGTTTCTCCAACTTTGTTTTTTTCCAAATTTGTTCTGTGTATTTTAGTTCCTCTGCCTTTCACATTATTTATAGTATCAAACTCTTTGGGATCTTAGCTGGAATTACACTAAATCTATAGACCAATTTAGGGAGAACTAACATCTTTATTTTGTTGAATCTTTCAATCTATGAGTATGATTTGTCTTTCATCTAGATTTTCTTTCATTTATCATCATTTTGTAGTTTTCTTTTTTTTAAAGATTTTATTTATTTATTTGACAGACAGACATCACAAGTGGGCATAGAGGCAGGCAGAGAGAGAGGAAGGGAAGCAGGCTCCCTGCTGAGCAGAGAAACTGATGAGGGGCTTAATCCCAGGACCCTGGGATCATGACCTGAGCTGAAGGCAGAGGCTTTAACTCACTGAGCCACCCAGGCGCCCCATTTTGTAGTTTTCATCATGTTGATCCTGTATATATTTTATCAGATTTATACCTAACTTTTTCATTCTTTTGGAGCTATTGTAAATCGAATTTTATAAAATTGGTTGCCAATCATTTATTGTTACTACATAGAAATCCAATTGCTTTTTGTCTGTTGATCTTATACTCTACACATTTGCTATACTCATTTCATGTCATCCTCCAAAATAGCAGGTTTATTCCTTCCTTTCTGATTTGTATTTATTTTATCTTCTTGCCTTATTGCACTGATTATGACTTGCAAGACAGTGTTGAATGGGAGGGTTGAGAGTGAATATCCTCCTTTGTTCCTGATATTAAGAACAAAGCATTCAGGGGCGCCTGGGTGGCTCAGTGGGTTAAAGCCTCTGCCTTCAGCTCAGGTCATGATCCCAGGGTCTTGGGCTAGAGCCCCGCATCAGGCTCTTTGCTCCGCGGGGAGCCTGCTTCCTCCCCTCTCTCTGCCTGCCTCTCTGCCTACTTGTGATCTCTCTCTCTCTGTCAAATGAATAAATAAAATCTTAAAAAAAAAAAAAGAACAAAGCATTCAGACGTTCACCCTTAAGTATAATGTCAACTGTAGTATTTTTTTTTAAAGATTATTTATTTATTTATTCATTAGACACAGAGAGATCACAAGTAGGCAGAGAGGCAAGCAGAAAAAGAGAGGAGGAAGCAGGCTCCTCGCCGAGCAGAGAGCCCAATGTGGGACTCGATCCCAGGACCCTGAGATCATGACCCGAGCTGAAGGCAGCGGCTTTAACCCACTGAGCCACCCAGGCGCCCCATCAACTGTAGTATTTTTGTAGATGACTTTTATCAGGTTGAGGAAGTTCCCTTCTCTTCCTAGGTTGCTGAGAATTCTTATTATGGATGGATGTCAGATGATGTAAAATGTTTTTTCTTCCTCAATATATCCGATCATGCAATTTTTCTTCTTTAGACTGTTAATACAGTGAATTATATGGATTGATCAGCAGATACTGAAATAGCTCTGCATTCCCTGTAAGAAGCCCACTTGGTGGTAGTATAACATTCTTTTTATATATGGCTGGAAACCTTAGTAATATCTTGTTGAGGATTTTTGCTTCTATGTTCATGAGTGATATATTGTTCTGAAGTTTTCTTTTTTATTTTTTATTATTTTTGAACTTTTCTTTTAATTTATCCTCTGGGCCTGGGTTTTGTGTCATTTAATGACATCATAAAAGGGAAACTTTCCTTCCACTTGTATTTTCTGGAAGTGATTTTGTAGAATTGGCGTTATTTCTCCTTTGAATGTTTGATAGGATTTGCAAGTTAAATTATCTGTTTCAACAGATTTCTTTTTTGGAAAATTTTAAGCCATAAATTCAGTTTCCTTTAAGCATTGTGTTAGCTACAGATTTTGATATATTTTATTTTTATTTCTATAATTTTCAAAATATTGTCTAGTTTTCCTTAATCCATGCTTATTTAGAAGTCTACTGTTAAATTTATCAGTGTTTGGAGATTGTTATTTTTCTGTTATTATTTTCTAGTCCAATTCCACTGTATTTGGAGAACATGCTTTTAGATAAAGAAGACACCCATCTCTGACCTTACTATGGTTTTTCTCATGCTGCTGAGAGAATGACCTTCACATAGGTGACCTTTGTATGATCCAGGAGATGGGAGAGTGAGTTGAAAGAAGAACAACTCTCTTGCTTTTTATAACTCAAGGTCTCTACAGAAAGAACATGCAAGATCTCTGCGCAATGGTTCTTTGCTTTCTTTTCAGTCCATTAATCAATGGGTAAATCAAATTAACCTGATGCCCTAATGTATTTCCTTTCCAACTTTTTGCTGACAAACCTGAAGAAGATGAGTTTACTTCATCCGATGCATTTGTCTGACATTGGGAAAGGAATGGATTACATAGTAAAGTTTCTGTCAACTGAAACCTGTGACCTTGAAGAAATCCAATTAGTTTCCTGCTGCCTGTCACCAAATGCTGTGAAAACCCTAGGTACCGTTGCCTGCATTAACTGAATGAGAACAGTGTAAGAGAGCATGTGAGGACACAACAGATGTTGGTGAGGATGCAGAGAAAAGGAAACCCTCCTACACTGTCGGTGGGAATGCAAGCTGGTGCAGCCACTCTGGAAGAGTATAGAAGTTCCTCAAAAGTTGAAAATAGGAGCTATCCTATGACTCAGCAATTGCACTACTGGGTATTTACCCCAAAGATACAAATGTAGTGATCCAAAGGGGCACCTGCTACCCCAATGTTTATAGCAGTAATGTTCACAATGTCCACTGACATATGAATGGATAAAGAAGGTATGGTATGTGTGTATATGTGTGTGTGTGTATAATGGAGCCACCAAAAAAAAAGAAATCATCATATGTGTGTATGTGTATATATATATATATGTATATATATAATGTATATATATGTATATATATAATGTATATATATGTATATATATAATGGAGCCACCAAAAAAAATGAAATCTTCCCATTTGCAATGACATGGATGGAACTAGAGGTAGCTCAGTCTTTAAGCATCTGCTTTCAGCTTGGGTCATGATCTGAGGGTCCTGGAATCGAGCTCCACATTGGGTTCCCTGCAGGGAGCCTTCTTCTCCCTCTCCCTCTGCCTACCTGCCTGCTGCTCCCCGTCTTGTGCTGTCAATAAATAAACAAAATCTTTTTAAAAAAATGATCTCATCAATACGTAGAATTTCAGAAACAAGGCAGAGAATCATAGGGGAAGAGAGGAAAAAATGAAACAAGATTAAGCTAGAGAGACAAAGAGTAAGATCGTAGGAAACAAACTGAGGGGGGGTGGAGGGGGGTGCTGGAGGGGTAACTGGGTGATGGACATTGGGGAGGGTATGTGTTGTACTGAGCACTGGGTATTGTATAAGACTGATGAAACTAGACCTATACACATGAAACCAATAATATATTATATGTTAATTAATTAAATTTAAATAAATAAATGAAAGAAAAGAAAATACTGTCCTGCCTTCAGGTTTTTAAGCATTGCATCTATCATATTAAAGGAAAAACATTCCCATTATCTGACAAGGTATATTATGTTAGGAATTGCTCTTGCTAGCCTTAACGATCTGAAATTCAACAATGCCTTTCCAATTTTGGGAAATATTTTTAAGGAATGCCTGTTGGGTATTCAAAACATGTAAAGATAAGTGCAACTGTATCTAAATGGGATCACGAATATCTTTTTTTTTAGAAGATTTTATTTATTTATTTGACAGATAGAGATCACAATAGTCAGAGAGGCAGGCAGAGAGAGAGAGAGGAAGGGAAGCAGGCTCCCCGCTGAGCAGAGAGCCTGATGCGGGGCTCGATCCCAGGACCCTGAGATCAGGACCTGAGCTGAAGGCAGAGGCTTAATCCACTGAGCCACCCAGGCACCCCATGGGATCACGAATATCTTTAAGCAACTGTGAAATTATCCTGGAACAAACAGATCTGTAAATGACAGAAGATTCTACCCGACTCAGGCAGCTGATGGGGGGGGGTGTCTTCATGCTATCTGTATTAGTCATAGATTTCTATAGAACAGATTAATCACCCCCCAAATCGTGGCTTACAACAGATATCAATATTATCTCACAATTTCTGTGGGTGAGGAACGTGGGAGCTAAGGGGTTCTGGCTTAGGCTCTGGCATGAGGTTGCAGTCCAGATGGTAAATGGGACTGCTGGAGGATCTGCTTTCAAGGCAGCTCCTCAATGGGTTGATGGTTTAATGCTGGCTGTCGGTTGAAGGCCTCAGGTTTTCATCCCTGGACCTCCCCGTAGGCTGTTTGAGTGTCCTCACAATATGGCAGCTTGCTTCCCTCAGAGCAAGAGATCTAAGAGAGAACCAGTTGGAGGCTACAATGTCTTTTAGAACCTTGGAGGTTTTAGACAGCCTTGGAGGTTCATTTCTGCTTCATCTATTGGTTACCCAAGTCAGCTCTATCCACTGTAGGGAGTGGTACAATACAGGGAAGTATATAGTAGAAGGCAAGCATCATTGGCGCCATCTTGAAGGGTGACTAACATACTCTCTAACAGCCTTGACTTCATTTCCCTCACAGATTGTCTAGAATATATTTGTAGTATACATACCATGAAACTTAAAATTTTAGCTGATTTTAAGAGCACAGTTCTGTGGTATTAAGTACATTCACCTTCTTGAGCAACCACCATCACCATCCATCTCCAGAACTTTTTCATCTTCCTTGACTGAAACTCTGTACCTGTTAAAAACTAACTCCCCACCAACTTCTCTTTTTAAAACCTTTTCTCTTAGGGATGCACATGTCTCTAAGTGCTTACGCTGCTGAGCCTAATAGTGCTTCCCTAACAGTGCTTTCAGTTCTGGATCTTTTCTTCCTTTATTTCCTAATTCTACCTCCATCTCCTTTACCTACTCCCTTAACCCATCAAATCATATAATCCTAGGTGTCATTCTCCCTTCTCTGTTCTTGGTGATATTGGAAGCAGGTGGCTTCTGTGACAGACTAATTAGTTAGCTAATAAATAATCCCTGTCAGGTAACTTCATACCTTAAACGAATTGAAAAGGGTGTGTCTTTTCAAGAGGGCCACTGGAGAGTGCGTAGAATTAGAATCAGGGGCACCTGGGTGGCTCAGTCTTTAAGCGGCTGCCTTCCGCTCAGGTCATGATCCCAGGGTCCTGAGTTCGAGCTCCGTGTCAGTCTCCCAGCTCAGCGGGGAGCCTCTTCTCCCTCTCCTTCTGCCTGCTGTTTTCCCTATTTGTGCTCTCTCTCTGTCAGATAAATAAAATCTTAAAAACAAAAAGAATTAGAACAGATGTTGGGGAGATATTTTTTAGGCAGAAGCCTTTTAGCATCTTTCAAATCTTTAAGTAGGTATCAGCCTGATTTGCCCACTTCTGGCCAGTGAGAGCAGAGAGGAGATGGGATATCTAAGGAAGTAAGAACTGAGCTAGCCAGTAAGTTGCCCTTTGACTTGAGTTGCCTAGTGCCTGATAGTCTGTACATGGAAATGAGAAGAATAAGTGTCACAGAAGGCAGGGGACTCTTGGAAATTTAGCTGCAACAATGTACCTTCAAATGCAAGTAAAAATGATATTACAAAATGAACAATCCAATAGGAGTAACTACTTTATTCTCAAAGTGTTTTTATTTTTTTATTTTTATTTATTTTAAAAGATTTTATTTATTTATTTGATAGACAGAGATCACAAGTAGGCAGAGAGGCAGGCAGAGAGAGAGAGAGAGAGGAGGAAGCAGGCTCCCTATTGAGCAGAGAGCCCCGTGGGGCTCCATCCCAGGACCCCAGGATCAAGACCTGAGCCAAAGGCAGAGGCTTAACCCACTGAGCCACCCAGGCGCCCCCTCAAAGTGTTTTTAAGAAGAGTTTATGGAATAATCATGACATCCTTAATAAAAGATAACATTATTCCTCTTTTATAAAGCAGCAGACCCAGAAGGTTGTTGTACTAAAGCAGGGAGAGTGTTGGAGACAGAAGAGGAGGAGTTGTTGAAGTGGGGAGTGGGAGTAAATGCTGGCACTGCTCCCCTCCAGCTGTTTCCTCCACTTCGCACAGGTATAAAAAGCAGTCTGCTTGTGCTTGAGGCATAAGCTGAAGAGGGAAAGCCAAACATTCTCCGTCTTTGGTCTCTATCAGCTGATGAGACAGCTGTTTAGAGGCTCCATCTTTATAAAGTGGTCCAGTGCACTGGTTTTGGGGTCAGACCTGCCCACCCTTTCCACTTGATAGGTAGACGACCTGAGCAACTTAAAAGGTCTCTAAGCCTCAGTCTGCCCGTCTGTCAAAGGAGAGTCACTATAATATGAACCATATAAGTAGTTACTGTGCTAATCGGTAATTAAACTAATGCATAGAAAGAAGTTCAACATTGACCTACTGTAAATGCTCAATGAATAGTACTGTTATTTTCTTCTGTGGGTTTCAAAGGGAACCAAATACTAGGTTTATCTTCCTTTTGAAGAGAACCTTTCTCATCTTGCAAAATAAGTAAAATTTATAAAAGTAAAACCTCTCACTTTGTGTTTAAGACTCTTCACAACAAAACCTCAGCTTACCTTCCTCTCCACCTTTATCTTTTTTAAAAAAAGATTTTATTTATTTATTTGACAAACAAGAGATCACAAGTAGGCAGAGAGGCAGGCAGAGAGAGGAGGAAGCGGGCTCCCTGTTGAGCAGAGAGCCTGATGCAGGGCTCGATCCCAGGACCCTGAGATCATGACCTGAGCCGAAGGCAGAGGTTTTAACCCACTGAGCCACCCAGGCACCCCTTCACCTTCATCTCTGCCATGCCTCCCTCCCTAAATGAGGTTCCACCATCATGAACTTCTTGCTGTTCCCTTTGTACGTGCACTTCCTTTAGAATGTCCTTTAACTTCTCTTACGATCCCTTTGAGACCTAACTTAAATATCTCCTCCTATGCCCTCTCCTCCATACCCCCATATGTAACTTAGCCTCTTGTCTAGAGCGTTTTAAGCTTTTTTTTTTACTATGACCTTCCATTAAAAATACATTTTATCTCATGATCTAATATTAGTACATACATCCACATTGAAAAATTTCATAGAAAGTAATTATCTTATGTTCTGTAGGACACAATCTGTTATTTTCTATTCGTTCTGTCCTATTTCACTTAAAACAGATGCTGATTGCAACCCATTAAATTTATTTCATGTTCCTCTAAAGGAGGGTACACTCTGCAGCTTAGAAAAACAGTACGCCTGGGATGCCTGGGTGGCTCAGTTGGTTGGACAACTGCCTTCGGCTCAGGTCATGATCTCGGAGTCGCAGGATCGAGTCCGGCATCGGGCTCCCAGCTCCACGGGGAGTCTGCTTCTCTCTCTGCCCTTCTCCTCACTCATGCTCTCTCTCCCTGTCTCTCTCTCAAATAAATAAATAAAATCTTTAAAAAAAAAAAAAGAAAAAAGAAAAAACAGTACCCTAATCCACCTGCCACCAGGATGTCAGCCTAGATCCAAGACTTGTTTCCATGGTCACTTCTGGCTCTGACTCTCTGCTCCTGGGTGTCTCTGGATTTGGGTCTCCTTGCCTTCTGCAGCGGTTCCTTTCCCCTTCTCCAAGTGATTTGGATGGGGAGAAGAGTCACTTGTCACTATACAAGAAGGCTTCCGTATAATTGTGGATATAGCAAATCTACTGAGTACTTATGGGTAATTGTGAAGGATAATTGTGATAGTTCTGAGCATCAGATTAGTTAAAGGTAACATTGGCACTTCCAAACTCTCAAAGAGATGTTGAAATGTTTCTGCCTGTTTAGGCTGCAGCAGCTGGTCAGTCGCCATCCATCTCCATCTCTTATAGTCCCCTGTGACACTCTCATACCCGCAGTACCACAAGCCAATTTAGGCATTAACATTTTGGGGGGGGGAGTGGTTTGTGATTTTATTTTTATATTTTTAATTTTTTTATTAACATATAATGTATTATTAGCCCCAGGGATACAGGTCTGTGAATCGCCAGGTTTACACACTGCACACAGGCATTAACATTTAATGGTGGACATATGTGATAGACACCACAGGGGAATGAAGAAAGTGTAATGAGAGACAGATTCTCTAATTGAAGAAAGACGACCTGATGAGATGCAGGGAGAAAATGAGATGTGGCTGTGAGGTGTGAAATTAGATACAGTGGTTGGGATGTACTTTCCCGGCAAAATTCTAAGCCTAGGTTGTCCTTAAACTTCCACTTTTTCTGTGCCTATACTCAGGATACTGGGGAACATCACCTAATTTGGCAGATAGGTATGCTACAAATTCACAGTGACAAATTTCAACAAAAATACTTAGAACTGGATGGTAAGAAAATGCTATGTACCAAAACTTGTGGCATGTAGTAAAAGTAGGGCTTGAATAAAATTCTCATAGCCTTCAGAAGACTGAAGATTAATGTTTCCAATTTAGGAAGCCAGAAGAACATCAGAGTAAACCCCAGGGTAGTAAACATCAGAAAATAAGTCAATGACACAGAAAATAAAAATACACTAAAAAAGAGTAATAAAGCTTGAAGTTGATTTTTTAGAAAGAGTAACAGAATAAATAAAAGTCAAGCAAGACTGAAACACTTGGTTGGCTCAGTCTGTAGAACATGTGACTTTCGACCCTGGTGTAGTGAGTTGAAGTCCCATGCAGAGTTTCCTTTAAAAAAAAAAAAGTCAAGCAAGATTGCTCAAGAAAAGATAGAGTGACATAAATAATTTCATTAGTCAAAATGGAGACAGGCACATGAATGTTTGTAGTAGCTTTATTCATTATCACTAAAACCTGGAAGCAATGGAGATGTCCTTCAATAGGTGAATGGATAAACAAACTGTGGTATAGCCATAAATTGTATATTATTCAGTGGTAAGAAGATACAAGCTATGAAGCCATGAAAAGCCATAGAAGAAACTAAAATACATATTGCTAAGTGAAAGAAGCAAGTCTGAAAAGGCCACAAAAGGTATGAATCCAATTACATGACATTTCTGAAAAGGCAAAACTGTTGAGACAGTAAAAAGTTCAGTGACTGTGGGCATTTACCCAAAGAAAAGAAAAACACTAATTTGGACAGATATATGCACCTCTTGGTCTATTGAAGGATTTTTTTTTTTTTTACAATAGCCAAGATATGGAAGCAACCCAAGTGTCTACTGATGGATGAATGAATGAAGATGGTATATATACATGGTGGACTATTACTCAGCTATAAAAAAGCAAAATATTGCCATTTGCAATAGGGACAGACCTAGAAGGTATTATGCTAACTGAAATAAGTCTGAGAAACAAAACTACTGTGTGATCTAAAATCTGAAAAATAAAACAAATGAACAAACAAACAACAACAAAATTAGAAACACAGTCATAAATACAGAGAACTAGTGGTAATTACGAGAGGGGAGTAAGTGGGAAGATAGGTGAAATAGGTGAAGGGGATTTAGGGAATTAGAGGAACAAACTTCCAGTTATAAAATAAATAAGTCACGGGGGTGAAAAGTACAGCGCAGGGAATATATTCAGTTATAGGTGACAAAGAATAACTACTCTCGTCATGAGGAACATTGTGCAATGTATATAGTTCTGAAATCATTATGTTCTACACCTGAAACTAATATAATATAATATATCAGTTATACTTCAATTTTAAAAAAGTTCCATGGTTGTCTGGAGCTCAGGAGGAGGGGAGAAAGGGTTGAACAGGTACAGCGCTGAGCATTCTCTTAGGACAGTTCAAATATCCTGCATGATACTGTAAATGTGCATACATGACACTATTCATTTGTTGAACCCCACAGAACTCTGTAGTGCAAAGAGTGAGTCTTAATGTATGCAAAGTAAGCAATCATTTAGCGGGTGCCTGGGTGGCTCAGTCAGAAGAGCATGCGACTCTTGATCCCAGGGCCATGAGTTTATGGCCCACAATTGGGTGTAGAGATTACTAAAACAAAACAAAACAAAAAAGCAACTTAAAAAATCATTAGGGGTATCTGGGTGGCTCAGCTGGTTAAGCATCTGCCTTCGGTTCACATCATGATCCCACAGTCCCGGGATCAGGAGCTCTGGGGGAGCCTTCTTCTCCCTCTCCCTCTGCCTGCAGCTCCCCCTGATTGTGCTCTCTCTGTCAAATAAATAAATAAAATCTTAAAAAAAAATCATTCAGGAGGTCTGGGAAGCCCGAAGATGGAATGAAGAATGCAGAACATTCTAACTATACTAAAAATTGTGAAACTAGCTCGCTAGGGATAAGGGGGAGAAATGCTGCCCTAAATAACTTTGGCAATGAATGATCTGTCAAACTAAAGGCAAAATAAACTGTACATAAGTGCTATACTCTAACTGATAAAGTTATATTCAGTTAACAATTTTGATACTGCTATATACATTTACACTGGAATAATTAAGTAAAAGGATGGCAGATGGTGGAAGCTGGGTTTTTCATTGCTGGAGTAGGAATTTATAGCAAGAGGAGGAGGTTGGAAAATCCATGTGGTATAAATTAGATTTGGAGACATCAGTATGGACTCATTTCATGTTTACTTGATATCTATGGTCACATATACATATACACCGTGAGATAATAGAAAAAAAATATTGGTTTCTTACCCCAGTTCCTGACACAATGCCTGAAACCTCTGTAAGTTCCTAGGTGATAAGAGCACTAGGAGCATCTTTTGTTCCAATGCGGTGACTCTGGGTGGGCTCCTCGTGGCTCCTGGATGGAGGCTGGTCACAGAGAGACCAAGCCATAATTAGAAGCTGGGAATTTTCATTCTCACCCCTCATCCTCCAAAGAACAGAGAGGGGCTAGAAAATGAGTTAACAGTTGATCATGCCTACATGAGGAAACCTTTGAAAACCCCAACAGCACAGGGTTAAGGGAACTTCCAGGTTGGCAGACAAATCCATGCCGGGAGGGTGGCGCACCCCACACTCCATGGGGACAGAAGCTCCTATGTGTGGGATCCTCCCAGACCTTGCCTTGGGTTAGCTCTGCATCTGGTTGTTCATCTGTATTCTTCAATAAACTGGCAAATGTGATTCCTGGAGTTCTGTAGCTGCTCTAGCAAATTAATCAAACCTGAGGAGGGAACATGGGAACCTCCAATTTGTAGCTTAATTAGACAGAAGTTGTGGATAACCCAGGGACTACCACTTGTGATGGGCATCTGAAGTGGGGGGAGGAAGCAGTCTAATGGAACTGAGCCCTTGGCCTATGAAACTGGACACAATTTCTAGGCTGATATTGCTAGAATTGAGTTAACTTGTAGGACATACACCTAGTGTCACGGAATTGCATGATGTGGGGAAAAGCTTTCATATGCTTGATGACCAGAAGTGTCTGAGTGTTCTGTATGCATAGTTAAAGGAGACACAGGGGAGGAATGGGAGCTAGCATGAATGGAGTTTTTCTTACATGTGTACATACACATATTCTTTGCTCTGTCAGCTGAGAGGACTTAGAAGCAATGACACCTCAGAAGCAAGAAGCACTCACTGTACCCAGATTTTGGATTCTAATACCATTCTTTAATAAAGGGAACCAGGGGGGACAACTGGGTGGCTCAGTCAGTTAAACATCTGGCTTCGGCTCAGGTCATGATCCCCAGGTCCTGGGATCGAGTCCCACATTGGGCTCCTTGCTCAGCGGGGAGCCTGCTTCTCCCTCTGCCCCTCCCCCTGCTTATACTCTCTCTCTGACAAATAAATAAAATCTTAAAAATAAAAGGGAACCAGGGCCCTTGACAAAATGGCTAATTCTAGGACTAGGGCAGGAAGTGTATAAGCTTAGAGCATCATACAATGCCACAAAAGTAAGGAAGGGCTCAAAACAAAGAATCAAACAAAAGACACCCACAGTAATAGGAGAAAGTCAAAGTGATACAGAAACCAACTGAAAGAGCTCACAGTAAAGCTGCGCAACTGGAACAATAAAATAAAGTAGCATTGGATTATATCCCAAAGCATAAAATAAATATCCATGAATCCATACTGATATAAGTTATTGAATAAATGAACAAATAGTGGGGGAGATAAATCTCCTATACAAAACTGCAAATAATTATGTATATAACTTTGCCCACAAGAAAGTGGAGCCTAACTCCAACTACCTAAGTGGAGACTGCCCATAGTGACTTCCTCAGTGCTGGTATAGACATTTCACAGAGGATAAATGGAACACCACCTTAGCCAGGTGATCAAGGTCAACATTAGCATTGACAGACTGTGTTGATAGTTTGTATCCTGGACATATAAGGAAAATGATCCTTTACACTTCCGTGATCTTCCTCTCCCAATTGCAAAACCCCAATCTAATCAGAAAAACATCAGACAAGTCCTACAAAATACCTGACCAATACTCCTCAAAACTGTCCAGGTAATCGAAAACCAGAAAAATCTGAGAAATTGTCACAAGACAAGAGGTTCTATGAGGAATGTAAGGATACATGATGATTAAATGTAATGTGGTATCTTGGATGGAATCCTGGAACAGAAAAAGGACACTGGTAAAAAGAAATCTCAATACACTACAGACTTAATCAGGTACTGATACCTGTAAGTATCAGTACTGGTTTATTAATTGCAGTGAATATGCCATGCAAATATAAGATGTTAATAATAGCAGAAGCTAGGGGTGGAGTGTACGGCAACTCTGTGTACTATGTTTGCAATTTCCCCATAAATCTAAAACTGTTCTAAAAAAAAGAGAGTTTGTTTAAAACATCAGAGGCAAGGGTGCCTGAGTCGTCCAACTGGGTTAAGCATGGGACTCCTGGTTTTGGTTCAGATAACAATCTTAAAGTCCTTAGAGATCTTAGGGATGGAGCCCTGCATCAGGCTCTAAGCTCAGCACGGAGTCTGAGACTCTCTCTTCCCTGCCCCCTCCCACCCACTCTCTCCCTAAAGTTAACAAATACATCTTTTTACAAAGGTCAAAGGCAAAAAAGGAGTCATATTCTAGATTAATCAGAAGTTTAAAAGATATGGAAATCCATCAACTGTGATACCAAAAAAATTGAAACAAAGAAAACATGTTTTTCAGAAAAATATAATTTCCCAAACTGATTTAAGAATTAGGAGAAAATCGGGACGCCTGGGTGGCTCAGTTGGTTAAGCAGCTGCCTTCGGTTCAGATCATGATCCCAGTGCCCTGGGATCGAGTCCCACATTGAGCTCCTTGCTTGGCAGGGAGCCTGCTTCTCCCTCTGCCTCTCTGCCTCTGCCTGCCATTCTGTCTGCCTGTGCTCTCTCTCTCTCTCTCTGATAAATAAATAAAATCTTAAAAAAAAAAAAAGAATTAGGAGAAAATCGGGGAACCCAGGTGGCTCAGTCAGTTATGTGTCTGGCTTTGGCTCAGATCATGATCTCAGGGTCCTGGGATTGCTCCCTACTCAGTGGGGAGTCTGCTTCTTTCCCCCTCTCTCTGTCTCCCCTTCTTTGTGCTATCTCTCTCTAAAAAAAAAAAAAATTCAAATAAATGTATCAAAGATATAAATGTAGGAGCTTAAATGAAAAATTTTGAAGAAAATCTAGGAGTAAATCTTCATGACTTCAGGTTAGGCAAAATCTTAGATATGACAAGCAAACACAAATAAGAAATAAGTTGGACTTTATCAAGATTATAAACTGTTGTGCTTTAAAGGGCATCGTCAAGAAAGTGAAAAAAGAGCCCAGAGAATGGCAGAAGAGTTTTACATGATGGCAAGTTATGTATCTGACAAAAGACTACTGTCTAGATAAAGAAGTCTTACAACTCACTGATATAAAGATAAATAATTCAGTTTTTTAAGTAGGCAAAGGTTCTGAACAGACATTTCTCCAAAGAATATATATAAACCATAAAAGATTCTTAATCATAGGAAACAAAGTGAGGGTTGCTGGCAGGGGAAATGTGGTAACTGGGGGATGGACATTAAGGGGGGGCATGCAGTATAGTGAGCACTGGGTGTTATATAAGACTGATGAATCACTGAACTCTACCTCTGAAATGAATAATATATGTTAATTGAATTTAAATTTAAAAAAATCCCCTGCAAATGTGTGTGTGTGTGTGTGTGTGTGTGTATACTGTCAATAAGCCAGAAAGGATGCTCAAAATCATTAGGCATCAGGGAAATGCAAATCAAAGCCATGATGAAATCCCTCTTCCGAACCACTAGGAATGTTTATAATAAAAAGGACAGATAATAACAAGTGTTAACAAGGGCTTGGACAAATTAGAACCCTTATATCCTGGTGGTTGGAGTGTAAAATAATACAGCACTTAAAAAAACATTCCAGCTTTAAGTTCTTTGTTAAATTCCTTTGAGGTGGCAAAACCTGCTGCTAACGGAGGAGAAAAGCTGCCCTTTAGGGAAGGAGCCTTACATAGAGACAAGAGATGTGGCTGAGTGCATTCCATGCTAGGAAGCACATGGAAAAGAGGCAGAGGCTGAAAGGCTATAAAGGTGAGTCCGAGAGAGCAGGGCAAAAAATGCTTCCAACCAATAAAGATGGGCTTCTTATGGGAAGGAGGAAGAGAGGAAAGAAGCCTCAGGTATGATTAGGTTAGGCACAAGCTCAAGCTGGTATAACAGGAGACCCTCCCACACCATGACTTACAGAAGACAGGACTTTATTTCCCTCTTCAGTCCAGTTATTTCCCTCTAACAGTCCAGAAGTGAGCCGTCCAAGCAGGTGGGTGATGTTCTGTGCAAGCTTTCACACCGAGAAACCTACTTTTTGGACCTCTCCATTCCTTAGGCTATTGTCTTGGACTTCATGCCTAGGATATCCATCTTCCCTTTGCAGGAGTGCCCTATTCTGAAATGAATGGAGAAGTTCCATTAGGGAGCATTAAAAAAAGACAACCCCCAAAACCCAGGTCTGAAAGAGGCTCACTTACTCAAGTTTACAGTTAGGAATATGCCATACCCAAGAAACAATAGTTAGTATTTGGTTCTCAAGAAGAGGAAATGATCTAAGGTTGATGAAATCTCAGTCCAGTTTTGAAAAACTGTGACAAATATTTAACAGCATCTCTTACACCTCAATTTTAAAGTCATCTTCCATTTCCTGGAGGAATCAGGAAAAGTGAAAAAATATGTAATTGGTTTATATTGGTCTGCTATACTGGTACCAATTACTATCAGGTTTTCTTACACTTTAGGAAAAATATAACTTGTAAATATAATGGAGCAGACTCACAATCATTGCCCTACCTAGAGAGCATTCTAGGATTTCTTTAAGCAAAACACAGTCCAAACATAGCCATTTCTCTTAAAAAAAAAAATTTTGTTTCACTTCCAACTAACATACTTACTTTTACTTTTTCATCCAGGTGCATTTTTGAAAAGAAACATTTGAAAAACTTTCAGCAGTTGAATTTGGCAAGAAATTATATGAGCAGTGATAGATCGCTTGCCTTCAAGAATGTATTTCAGAATCTTAAGCAATTAGTGTTTTTTTTTTTTTTAACCTCAGTACTACAGGATTTTTGCATTAATCAGGAAACTTAGCCATGTGTTATCAAAGTTAACTTTTGTGCAAAAAGCTAAGCATGTTGTGTGGCAGTTTGATGGTGACAATATTAGTGTTACTAAAGGTGTTTTTAAACTAGTAACTTAGGGGAACCTGGGTGGCCCATTCGTTAAGCATCTGCTTTTGGCTCAGGTCATGATCCCAGGGTCCTGAGATCAAGCCCCACATCAGTCTCCCTGCTCAGCGGGAAGCCTACTCCTCCCTCTCCCACTTCCCTTGCTTGTATTCCCTCTCTCTCGCTGTGTCTCTGTCTGCCAAATAAGTAAATAAAGGCCATCATGAGCCCATGAATGCTCTGGGTAACCCATTACTTTTAGCCTGGTGACTTAATCTTTGCTCAACCAGTGCAAAAGTCTGAAAGTCTGAGGCAATCCATTATATAACCTAAAAATGATCCTTTCTCAACAGTGTCTGCCTAACTTGCCCTTTCCAAACTTTTTCTTCCTTTCCTGATAACAGGATGATGTGTGACATCATGACCTCTAGCTGGCCTTTTCCATGGAAATTTACTTCCTTAGTTTCATCATTCAGTTAAAAAAAAAAAAAAAAAGAGGAGGATGGAGGATGCTAGGAAAGTAAGACCTAAGAAGAGGAGGAAGTGGGAGGGAGTTCCATCTGACAAGATGTGTAATAGCTCTGTGTCTTATCACAAGTATGATTACTAGGTACTTGAAGGGATCATTTGTTTATCCTTATGTTCCCTTTGGTCTCAAGACTAGGTCACAAAAATGGATATACTGTGTGAACATTTACTTAGCACAGTACCTGGCATGTACTGGATGCTCAGGAAGTATTTGCTGAATAAAACGAAATGACCAATAAATAGCTACTGAATAAAGAAACAAGGCAAAATTATTTAACATCAGGGAGAAACCCCCTGTGTGTCTTTATTCAAACAGTGTGGTTCAAACAGTTTGGAATGTAAAAAGAATTTCCTTTCCACTAAGAAGTGGATTAGGCTCCCAAAAAGATCAGCGTACCTTAGTCAAGCAAAAAATTGGCAGTTTACGAGCACCTAAATCAGAGGCTTGAAACTCAGGACCTCTCCATTTGCTGATACATGTATGTAATTCCAACTGTATCTTCGGAGACTTAAGGAAGAAAGAAAAATGTAGCCCATTCTTTTGTACCCGTCCTAAACTTTTCTCCAACACCCTCCAAAATAATCCTTCCCCACAAAGAAAGATGTCTAAGAAAAACCTGTTTGATCTTAACAGATTTAACTCAAGGCAAGTCTGAAATAAACAAAAACCTAACTGGTATTAGCCTGCGGTTCCCCTTCTCGATTCTCATGGCACCTCAAATTAATGGCTTGGGTGTTGGTGTAGGTAACACTTGGCCTGTATGCTGAGGTAGTCACTAGAAGGGTGTTCTGGGGACAGTACTGTTTAGCAAAAATGGGCATAGTTTGTAGATTTAGTCATAAAATTGTAGGGCTGATTGTTTACAGATCAACTAATTCACTCCCCACCCTAACTTTATAGATGATAAAGCTTAGAGAAGTTAAATGACTTGCCCATGGTAATCAAACTACTTACATAGTGGCAGCATTGGGCTCAGAATCCAAATCTCCTGACTTCCAACCCAGTGTTTTTTTCTGTTACAGTGTATTACACTACGGTATTTTCTCAGACAGGGTTAATTACACTCCATGGAACTTGCTCTTAATCACAAGCCATGGGCCAAGTAGTCAATTTAAACTTCTTTGTTTAGTTTCATGTGACTCTGGTAAGATTTACCAGTAAGACCTGTGTTGGCCAAGTTTCTTGTTTTCAGATCCAGATGCTAGGCAGAGCTTGGCAAGTAAGACTTTGTTATATAATAACGCATGGACCAATGTCACCTGCAGCAGTTGGCATTGGTGAATTTCAGCAAGTAGAGCCAATTCCTTTAGAATCCACAGGAAATTTCTTAGTGTAGGTGGGTATCTAAGCACCTTTGGTGGGACAACTACACAGGTGTTGCCTCTGAATAGGTGTTGAGGAAAACAGGCATTTAACATCATGCAAAATTGTGTTCAGTACCTGCACACTTTAAAAATCCCATGAGAACGGAAAAATCATGCAAAGGGTGGCAGCGCAGACCTCTTAATCTCCACTCAGTACATGACAGTTCTTCAGATTTCATGTGTGACCCACTTGGATGAGGTCAACGGAGGAAAAATCACCCTGTAATAGTAGACCAATAATAGGTATACTAATAGCTGGAGGATGTAAGACAAAGGAGAAGGAACTGGTTGCCATAGTACATTTTACGGCATTTCATTTTCCCCAGCAGTCAAGGTCGTGTGTGCTCTAGTTCTTCAGCAGATCAAATGCCTGAACAGGATTGCAGATATTAAAGTCAATGACCAAGTCTTCACCATGCAAAAGCTGGGACACGGTCACTTATTATAGGATGACAGTAATTCTGCTTGACAGAGGTGGCTTCTTGGATGTTTGTGAATCCACCATGAAATCCGATTTGGAAATGTTGTTCATATTTTAAAAAGGATGAGTTGACTGAAGAAACTGGCAAATTCTTCAAAAAACAAAAATCTCCACATAGCTGGCTGATGGCTGGAAAAGCCATAAGTCTCCAGGACTACTAGATTCCAGAGAAGTTGAATCCACTCTCAAAATACCTTTTTAAAACTCTAGTTATAAAACTTGTGATAAAAACAAAATACAAAAAACACCTCAGGTAATTTTTGTCATTTGCTGCTTGTGATATTTTTTATAAGTAATACTTGCTATGTTGGCAAGTCCTTAACATTTGCATTTGGAAAATAATCAAAAAATAAAATAATCCATATGATTCTTACACTTCAGCACAGTTAACAATTTATGATTTTGACAAAGCAAATCAAAATAAGTTTGAAATTGCCTGTTACACATCTAACAATACTGTATTCTATAACCTATCTAGGGTCTATTATGTTTTGGTAAAATTATATAATATAAACTCATATTGTTTATGCAACTTTGAAAAGATATCAAATCCCGTATTATGCATGGAATTCCCCAAATTTTATAATATATTTGATATATCTTGTTAATGAGATATTAAAAAGTCAACCAATGAAAGGGTGACAAGATAAATTCCATCATTATGTCAGTATTTGGGTGTTTGGTGTTTTTTGTTTGTTTGTTTTATTATGTCAGTATTTGATTAAATGTAAGTCAGAAAACTGCGATTCCTTCTTTTCACATTACCAAATGATCTGGTATTCATTTAAGCAAAATAAAACACTTTGAGAACCACGGACTATTTATAAATGTACTGAAATATTTTAATGAGAAAAACTATAAAAAACATAATATTTCAAATTATGCTAGATAGTAGAATATGGTCTAAAATTTCTGATAAAAAATTCTGCTTTACTTTTGCAAGACATAAATCAAGAGGACCTCAAAGAAAAATGTAGCAATTAAGTTTGGAAAAGCTATAAAAGAGATTTTTACTTTTGGAATGGACATTTTTTCCCTTTCCTAAAATGTGTATCATCATTCAAGCATGTTTATAAATTTCACTGAGGAAAACATTATACTTTTAATAATGTGACAGATCTGTTCCATTAAGTGGTCCTCTTATTGTAAAGATGATGTCTATCACACTGCAGTCAACTATAAAACCAAAAATAGCAAAATTCAAATTTAGAGAAACAAACTTTCTATAGGAAGCCTATTTAAACCCTATGACATTTAGAAGGTTCTCACAGTCCCAAATACATTTAAAAAAAATAAAGTTTCATCAGTTTCATGTAATGGGAACAAACCCACTATTCTCTAGCATTTAGAGTAAATGATTGAACAGTCAATGCACAGTTGGATTAGTAAATAAATTGGAAGTCAAGGAGTCAATATTCCTCATAAAAATAAATTAAATTACAGTACATCATGGTCTTGGTTGTCCAATTCTATTGTTAGTTCCATATCTACTTGGCACATTTGTAAAACCAGTCCTGAATCCTTGGTTTGCTCCAATTCCTGGAACTCCAAGTCCTTGATTAAGCATGCTACTGTAAGGTGTGTGTCCATGATTAAGACCCAAACCATAAGGTCTTGTTTGGGTATTTAGGAGAATAACTGGGTTCATGTTTTTTCCAGGGGTGTTAAATGAAAATTCTGGAGGTGGACTACTAGGTTTAGCTGGAGTCGATGTGACAGGGTTTGAATCATCAGCACCCTTTGAAGGAGGCATTGGAATTATATGATGATCTGAAAAGTTTAGGACGTTGGCAGCAACAGGCCCAGAGAGTAAGGCAGGTCTAATCCAATCATCCTTGAAAATCTGAACAGTCAAGGTAGACACTAGAGTGTATAGCCTGTTGGTCACATGAGCAAGAACCATTTGTTCATTGGCATCTCGTCGAATTCTTACATGAACTGATCCAGCCTAAAAGGGGCAAAATCATAGAAAAGAGATCCTTAAAATTATATCACTGAAAATTCCATTAGAAATAAACATTTATTATTTAGTTGTAACTGTACTTGGTCTTTTCTTTATTTAAAAAAGCTTTTTTAAAGATTTTACTTATTTATTTGAGAGTGAGGGAGAGAGAGCAAGCACAAGCAAGGTGAGGGGCAGAGGGAGAAGCAGACTCCCTGCTGAGCAGGGAGCCTGAAGAGAGGCTTGATCCAGGGACCCTGGGAACATGACTTCAGGTAAAGGTAGCTGCCTAACTGACTGAGCAACCCAGGTACCCCTCGATATTTTCTTAAAAACAAGAGAAAATATAGTATCTCAGTATTTCTTAAAGACTACTCAGTAATGATTATCAATGTGAAGAGTAAATGAAGTTCTTTATGTCTCTTTAAATAAAATGTGACTTTTAAAAATACATTAAAAAGAGAAATACATATAGGAGGAGGGCAGGCATACTATAACTTAAGGCAGAATATAAAGTATATAGAAAATGCAGTGGAAGGATAGAAAAGGTAGCTGCTAATTCAAATTGAGGAAGACTTCAAAAAAAGATGGCATTTGATCTACGGTTGATGGTTAAATGTAATTTCAAAAGGTGGAGACAGGCATTTTAAGCTGAGAGAATAGCAATTAAAATGCATGGCATATTTGGACAAGAATAAGCAGTATTACTACTAATAAAAAAGTACAAATATTTTAGGGGGCAGAAAAAGAATGGAAGAGAAAAACAAGAAAGAAGGAAAGAGGAAATAAAGAAGAAAGAATATAGAAGGAAAGAAAGATAAGCAGGTAGTAAGGTTAAAAGAAATGCTAGCAGAGGACTCTAAAAATCAGAAATTTGAACAGTAGCAATCAATCAGAAGTAAAATAATCAAAGTTCAGAAAAGCTATAGGTATGAATGACTGGAAATCAGGTAGGAACTGAGTGCAAGTCTAGGTTAGAAATGAAGAGGGCTGAGACAGGACAAATACAGTGGGATCAGAGAGGGACAGATGGATTGATGATATCCCATGGGTTAGATGTGTGGGAACCTGATACCCAAATGGATGTAATGGTGAGGGATATGGACCAACTAATCAAAGACGATCTCAAGGTTTCTAGCCTGGGTTACTATGACGACAGAGTACCCCAGGCATTATAATAATGGCTAGAAGTCTATTTACTAAAAAGACATTTATCATACATTATGTTTTTCTTAATTTTATATACATATTTAAGAGTTTATTATTTATTTGAGGGAGAGAGAAAGCATGAACAGGAGGGAAGGGTAGAGGGAGAAGTAGACTTCCTGTCAAGCATGGAGCCTGAGGCAGGACTTATCCAGGACCCTTGGATCATGATCTGAGCTAAAGGCAGACGCTTAACCAACTAAGCCACCCAGGCGCCCCATACATTACATTTTTAAAGTAGGTAATAAAACAGTAGGTACAACAATGATCCTATTTTGTTTAAAACACACAGAGACAGAAAAATAGCCAAGAGTAACAGAACTTATCTCTAGAGGGTGGAATTATTAAAGGTTTTTATACTCTTCTCTTTGACTTAGTTGTATGTTTTAATTTTTCTAAGAATCAGGTACTCTTTGCATAATAAAACTTAAGTTGAAAAATATATAGTAACTAAAATTAAATAAAATGTCCACCAGAAAGGCACCTGGATGTTTCAGTCAGTTACGTGTCCAACTCTTAGTTTTGGCTAAGTTCATGATCTCAGGGCCATTAGATCAAGCCCCAGATCAGGCTCCATAATGAGTGTGGAACCTGCTTAGGATTCTCTCCTTCTCCCTCTGCGCCTCCCCTCCCCGTTTTCTCTCTTGCTCTAAAAAAAAAAAAAAAAAGTCCAGCAGACATTCAATGTTGATTTTTAGATAAACTCAGATCTCAGATTTTCAAAAAGGAAAAATATATATAACCAAGAATAAAGTACATATAAATTAGCCAAGTAGTTGATTTCATTAAAATGTGTCTGAATCTGTGACTTTAGCAGTAGTGAGAGAATTACTGTCAATCATAAGGTGAAGAAAATATAATCCTCAATTTGACTTCTAGTTTATTATTTTTCTGTAAGACAAACCATGTCTGGGGTGCCTGGGTGGCTCAGTGGGTTAAGCCTCTGCCTTCGACTTGGGTCATGATCTCAGGGTCCTGGGATCGAGCCCCGCATCGGGCTCTCTGCTCAGCAGGGAGCCTACTTCCCCCTCTCTCTCCCTCTCTCTCTGCCTGCCTCTCTGCCTACTTGTGATCTCTCTGTCAAATAAATAAATAAAACCTTTGGGAAAAAAAAAAAAAGACAAACCATGTCTAAAAATTAAGTCATCTTTGATTTCTCCCTTTTCTTGGCCCCTACCATCACTAGACAAAACTATAAAAGACACTGTTATCTCTTTCAGTCGGCTATGGAAATTAAAGTAATTAAAATAAGTGAAAACCATTTCCGTGCAGGAGCTTGAACAAAGTCTGCTATGATGGTTGTGTTTGCATTAATTTATGGCTTTTGTGACAACTACTCTTGGCAGCTTACAAGCTTGTTTTATTTTGTCCTCGGTCTTAATTAGGCACTACATGGGTGCAGGGTTAGGCAGACATGTTCTGAACAGCTGGGTGACTATATTCTTTGTGTTTATAAGCCACCTAGCTAAATAAACACTTATCTACTATTTTATTAATATTGGTAAAATTAAAAGAATGATCGAAAATGAACTACATTTGGGGGTGCCTAGGTGGTGCAATCAATTGAGCATCTGAGTCTAGGTTGTGATCAGGTTGTGATCTCAGGAACACCGAGCCGCTTGTTGGGCTCTGTGCTCAGCGCGGACTCTGCTGGGGACTCTCCCTCCCTCTACCCACCCTCCCGCTCTCTCTCTCTCTCTCAAATAAATAAATTAATTTAAAAAAAAAAAAGAACTACATTTCTGAAGGAATGTAAACTGGTATAGCCATTTTTGGAAAGTGATTTTGGCTATATCAAAAGTATAAAAACGTGAATATCCCTTTTTTAAAAAAAGATTTTATTTTTAAGTAATCTCTGCACCCAACCTGGGGCTCAAACCCACAACCCCAAGATCAAGAGTCGCATGCTCTACATGCCAGCCAGGTGCCCCAATATGAATATCATTTGACTCAAAAAAACAACTTCTAAAAAATTAATCTTAAGGAATAATCACAAGTTTGTGCAAAGACTATTCCACAAAAATGTTCATCCCAGCTCTTTCTATATGGGAAAAATGGAATAATACTTTGTCCATTAGGGACCGATTAAATAAATGATGGCATATTCATATAATGTAAAATCTGAAGCCATTAGGGGCGCCTGGGTGGCTCAGTGGGTAAAGCCTCTGCCTTTGGCTCGGGTCATGATCTCAGGGTGCTGGTATTGAGCCCCACATCGGGCTCTCTGCTCAGCAGGGAGCCTGCTTCCCTTCCTTTCTCTCTGCCTGCCTCTCTGCCTACTTGTGATCTCTGTCTGTCAAATAAATAAATAAAATCTTAAAAACAAAACAAAACTGAAGCCATTAAAAATTATGTTGGGATTCCTGAAAAACAGCAGTAGTAGTGGCATTTTTTTGAAATCCCCCAAATATCCCCCCAAAAACAGAGAAACTAAGATATTAAATCCAAAATCCTATGGACGATATCTATTAAAAAAAAACCAACATAACATGGTTCCCCTAAGGAACCCCAATCACAAGGCTTAAGACCTGCAAGGTATCAGTGTCTGCGGAGGAGGAAGTGACAGGAAATCTGACTGACCTAAAAACCTCAAAGCAGCTAACCTGTACTTAATGGAAATCTAGGACAGCAAATTTGAAAAAGGCAGCTGGGAAACTGGGCAGGGTTCTACACATTTCAATAGTAGGTGAGTACACAGAGTCTGTGGTAAGAAGAGCTGGAGCAGCCTAAGCCCTGTGAGCTCTCCAAAGTAGCCAAAGCAAAACTCCCATTATAAAGCCCCAGGTTAAGAACAAACAAATTGTTTCTGAACCTACAAATTCAAATTGAGCAACACAGCTGAAACAAAAGATAAAGACTCCAAATTGGGCAACACAGTAGAAACAAATTCAGATACAAATAGGGTGAAAAGAACCAGGGTAAAGAAAATTTTCACTTCACAGACTCATCAGAAGAGGGAGCTTTAGAACCATAAATTCAAACACACTACTCTAAACCACTCTTCGTTTTAAAGTTCGGCATCAGAAAGGAAGAATCCCCACCATTTACATTGATGAGGATGGGACTGGAGGGTACTATGCTAAGTGAAATAAGTCAATCGGAGGAAGACAATTATCATATGGCTTCACTCATAGGTGGAACATAAGAAATAGCACAGAGGATCATAGGGGAAGGGAGGGAAAATTGGGAAGAGAGAAAACCCATGAGACTCTTGACTCTGGGAAACAGAATGAGGGTTGTGGAAAGGGGAAGTGGATGGGGGGATGGGGTAACTGGATGATGGATTAAGGAGGACGCATGTGGCGATGAGCACTGGGGGTGATATGTAACTGATGAATCACTGAACACTACATCTGAAACTAATGATGTACTCTATGTTGGCTAATTGAATTTAAATTAAAAAAAAGTTCAGAAATACAATTTTTTATAAAAAGGAGCAAGAGAAAAGGACTGAACCAAATCATGCACAAAGTTATTATAAGAAAAAAGAGAACGAGTAAGAACTACAGCAATTTTTTCAAAACAAGCTGAAAGACATAAAACAAGAACATAAATCAGCATTAGAAAACCTCAGAAATGAGTGGTGCCTAGGTGGTTCGGTGGGTTAAGCAAATGACTCTTGATTTCAGCTCAGGTCTTGATCTCAGGGTTATAAGTTCAAGCTCTGCATTGGGCTCCACTTTGACCGTGGAGCCTACTTAAAAAAAAAAAAGAAAACCTCAGAAATGAAACAGTAAGAAATACAAGAAAAAAACAACCACTTCAGAAATGGGAGTTCCCAAAGAAAACAAAAACCAAACCAAACCAAAACAAAACAAAAACACCAACAACCAAGAGAACAAATATTATAAAAGAAAACTTCCCTGAAAGTTAAAAAAATTTTTTGAAATAAAATTATTGAAAGGATATATTGCATACTTAGAGTAACTAACCCAGAAAGACCAACACCAAAACATAGTCTAGTGAAATTACAGGATTAAAAAAAAAAAAAAAAAACAACCCAAAAACCTTTGGGCATTTAGGCAAAGATCAAGTCACATTTAAGAGAAAAAAAAAATCTGACCACAACAGTAATATTTAGTGACACAGAAAAACTGTTCATGATATATTATGTGAAAAGAACAAATTATAAACAGCATAGTCTCATTTTCTTTTCTTTCTTTTTTTTTTAAAGATTTTATTTATTTATTTGACAGAGAGAGGTTAAGTAAGCAGAGAGAGAGGGAGAAGCAGGCTCCCCGCTGAGCAGAGAGCCCAGATGTGGGGCTCGATCCCAGGACCCTGGGATCATGACCTGAGCTGAAGGCAGAGGCTTTAACCCACTGAGCCACCCAGGCGCCCCAAAGTCTCATTTTCTAAGGAAAGTACATATATGGGTATAAATAAGAAAATGTCATAGCAGGTTTCTCTACATGAAAGCATTACAGTGATTAAAAGAAGTCTTTTTCTGAGTACTTTTCAGTATTTTCCTTATTATTTCTGACAGGAATGAAACCATGCCATAATAGTCTCTCTGGTAATGGGTCCAAAGTGGATTTGTGAAAATTAATTAAAAGAAACCTTACTAAAATGGGAGTTGGGAAGCCAGAAGGGAGGGGCTTCGAGGCACTACCGGCCCTAGTCAACTGCAGACTCAACAGGAAGAGAGGTCAAGTTCATACTATTTTAGCTACGACTTTATTATATCAGCAGGAGAAAGGAGGCTTTTCTTCGTCCCCCACAACATCCCAGCCAATGAGAGACTGTCGCAACTCAGCAATGAAAGCCACAACACTTGAACTCCCAGTTTCCTCCACTGGATTTTTCAGTTATAACTCCCCCCTTCCCTCTATAAAAGAGCATTCTTTCTTTTGTTCTTCAGACTTGCCTATGGTTTTGCTCTAGCTTGCTTGTGCCAAACTGCAATTCTCTATTCCCAAATAAATCCACTTTTTGCTAGTAAAATAACTGGTTTTCTTTTTAAGGTTAATATAAAAAATATGGAATTTTATGCTGAAGCAAGTTGTGTTATTGTAACTCTTTAACATATTCGCAAAACCTCCAAAAGCAGAACCATAATTTTAAAAAATTGTACCTTTTACTTTTCAGATATTTTCATATCCAGAAATGTGTGACTAGAGAGTTATCTTATCTGGACAACCCAGTATGAAGATCATTAACAGTAGTGTGAAAGGAAAAAAAAAAAGAAAAAAATATCCTTCAATTAATGTCAATTAGGTTACTGAATCCATCTACATTTCAGACTCTATTGAACAGAAATGGTAATCAAAGACTATAAAAAATTTAAAGAAATGCTTTTTTTAGTTTTAAAAATTATAAACTACACTGTAAATTATCTAAATTAATATGGAAAACATACCAATGAGCCAAAACCTAGGGTCCAAAAATGCTCATTTCGAACTTCTAAAACTCCATCCAGGGTAGATACCTAATCAAAAACAAAGAAATAGGGTTTGTATTTGACATATCCAACACAGTTAGTCACATTATGGACTTGATCAAAGCCTAGAAATGACATGGTCAAACTCTGCATGAGGACACTCATTAGCCAAGAGAAGTCTCAGACCACTCACGATCATTTCTTCTTGTTTGGTAGTGAGCCAAAACCTTGGATTCTGTTTCTTGTCTGGCCCAATTCCTTCAGAATCAGGTGTTCACCACCTATCCCCAGCACCACCTTGTTCAGCAATGTATGGTTCATTTTGCCAATATGTCATATACTTATATCCAGCACTTGCAGTATTAGATTTTTCTTCCCTTTGGGAGGGGGGTTTCTCTATTATTTCTTTCTCTGTATTCCCTTTTAACAAGTTTCTGCACAACAGAGGCTGTTATTTGAACGTGGGCCAAAAAGAAATTCTAAGACCAGACATCTAGTGTATGGCCCACTGGTATAAAGACACAGGCTTCACTAGCTAAGACAAGTAGCCAGTTATCTTGGTAAAAGTGGCCTTTGTGATACCAACAACCAATAGTTTGAAATATTTCAAATATTTCAAAATCCAAATAATTTAATTATCTATTCCTTCATTAGTAAAGAGGTAGGTATTTATAAAATAAAAAATTTAAACTCACAGATCAATGTGTTACATGGTGAAATAATCAATCAATATATAATAGTGGCCTTTGACTTAATCAAAGTCCTGGATTTGAACACAGACTCATAAAAACTATAGCATTTAGAAAGCTAGTAGTATGGTCTCTAGACCAGTACCTCCCTTACACATTTATTTCAAGCTTCCAGGCTGAGCAATCCCTTAAATTTTTTACTTTTGTCACTGTATTATATCTCCTACTATGTTATTATAAATAATACAAACTCCCCTAAAATAAAATGTAGGTAGGACTGAATAAAATATTATTTGTATCCACTCTTTCCATCCTCTAATTATAAATTAAAGTGATTTTATTTACTATTTCATCTTACCTCTCTGATAAGTTTGTCCAGCTGGCCAATAACATGGGGTGGTGTTGTCTAGAGAGAAAATAAAATAAAACACATAAAAAAAAGTTTTGCAGGTGCCCAGGTGGCTCAGTCGTTAAGTGTCTGCCTTTGGCTTGGCCCCGCATCGGGCTCCCTGCTCAGTGGGAAGACTGCTTCTCCTCTCCCCACTCCCCCTGCTTGTGTTCCCTCTCTTGCTGTCTCTCTGTCAAATAAATGAATAAAATCTTAAAAAAAAAATTTCTCTTGCATTGTGGTCCTAAAACTAACAGATTGGCTTATACTAGACTTTACATTGTATGACAAGAGCCCTATCATGATTTAGTGAAGAGAGGTTTCAGTAGGCTCCACTAGTGGGGCAATATCAAGAATCAGCCCATACTTACTTTTCATCTCACAGAGAAGCATTATCTCTAGACCCAAACAACCCTTTTAAAGAATCAAGCAACCAACTAAAAAACTTTTGTATATGGCAAAGTACCATACAACCATTATCTTATTGTTATTACTACTTCAGGAGCTGGAGCTAGTACCCCTAAGTTTTATTTATTTATTTTTTTTTTTTATAAAGATTTTATTTATTTATTTGACAGAGAGAAATCACAAGCAGGCAGAGAGGCAGGCAGAGAGAGAGAGAGGAGGAAGCAGGCTCCCCGCTGAGCAGAGAGCCCGATGTGGGACTCGATCGCAGGACCCTGAGATCATGACCTGAGCCGAAGGCAGCGGCCCAACCCACTGAGCCACCCAGGCGCCCCACCCCTAAGTTTTAGAGAAGGCATGAGGTAAGACAGAAGGAAAAGCAGTGCTTACAAATATGTCACCCCTGGGAAACTTATGTTCAGGTGCCTGTCTATAGGTGTTCCTATTGTTTAAATATATAGTAATCTATCATCTTGAATTTTAAGTTTGAAATCAAAAAGTCTCATTAATTCAAAAACAGGAAATAAGAAAACAATTGCAACCAGATTACAAAATAGATAAAGCACATTTACTGGGGGAAAATCAATATGTAAAAACAATTTCTAATTAACACTGTTTTCACTTGAAACATTAGAGGCAAAATATTTTTAGCTTGTGATTTTGTATTATAAATATGGAAAGAGTTGTGTCTATTTTATGGGCCAACAGAATTATCTGGTTCTTACTATATAGACTTCAGAGATTATTGTTTGACTTTATTTCTGATGGGGACTTCCAGTAGCTAAAAATTTCACAGTGTGATAGAAGAGCACATATAATTTGTAATCTGGTAGAAAACTGTGACTAATATTAAGCGTGTAATTGAAAGAAGACCCTTACCTGTAGTAACACTTTGCCACTGTACACGCTCATGGGATACATAGTGCCAAACGTCATCAGAGCAATGGCTATGGCAGAAGCAGTGTCTACAGCAAAATAATTGCTAAAAGGAAAAAACAATTCTGAATTTTAAATGTATGCTTCACTGGGCTATTTACAATTCAATCTTCCAAAACATCAATTATCTAAAGCAACAGGACTGTTCTAGCAATACTGGCCACTACTGGCAATGGGAGCGTCTCCAAAAAAAAAACCAACCAAACAAAAAACAACAACAAAATGTTTTCAGAATCCTTCCTGCCAAAGTTTAATGGAAAATAATAATTACGTTAAGCAGTGTGAAGAGACGGTGAAAGAAAAAAATGTGAATATTTCCCAACTACGTATTCTCAATCTACTTGCTAGGTAGAAAGATTTCACATATATTCCCTTGTTTCCACAAATAAAAACCTTCACCTAGTAATTTCTTATACAGAGAAGACTAATGTATTTAATCAGTGATTCTGGCAATTTCCTGTAAGCACCACCTTTCCAATTATTAGTACTAAGAATTTTTTTGAAAATCCCCAGGAATTACACAAAGTGGGATTCCACAGGAGTCTGTCAGAGGAACACTGGCTACTAGAGTACAACACTCATCAGAAGTTCAGGCTGTTCTATTAAGAAGACAGACCAAGGGCACCTGGGTGGCTCAGTTGGTCGAGTGGCTGCCTTCGGCTTGGGTCGTGATCCCAGACTTCCAGGATCGAGTCCCACATCAGGCTCCCGGTTCCTTGGGGAGTCTGCTTCTCTCTCTGACCTTCTCCTCTCTCATGCTCTCTCTCACTCATTCTCTCTCAAATAAATAAATAAAATCTTAAAAAAAAAAAAAAAAGGCAGACCAAAATGTTTACAGACTGATCATGCACTCTGAACTCTTTTTTTACTTTTCCCCCACATGCTGGGAACAGAAACAGGCGGTAAGACAAAGTCCCTACCTTTGAAACACCAGGAGATACCCATGTAAAGAAAATAAAGCAATTTGGGAACAAAGCAGTCCTACTGGGTATCATGGATGCACAGAGTTAGTGACAAGACTCCTGAGAAATGGATAATCCAGAAGGGCTCAATATAAAAAGAGGAGACATCTGAGCTGACTCCTCCAAGATGAGCGAGCAGATGGGAGAAAGATGCCGCAGACAGGGAAAGCAGCATGCGCAGAGGCACGAAGTCCTGATACAACACTGAAACAAGAGCAGGTAAGTACATGCGGCTGGATGGCCAGTAAAGGTGGCAAGGGTTTTATCATTCTAACAACTTTTATATTCTTAAGTATGTGAAGAAGAGGATTTTGAAACAGGAAAATGTTAAGGTCAAACTGCAATTTTGAATGATGACATTAGCAGCAAAATGGGAGGTAACTAGAGAGGTGTGAGAATGATAGAAGACCAGAAGACTATTCTAATGAGAGAAAGGAAATGGTAAGGCCTCAATATGGGCAGCAGCAAGGAGAATGGGAAGGAGCACACAAATTAAAAAGAAAGATCTAATCACACTAGCTGACAAGACTGTTATTTACAACAGCCAAGACATGGAAACAACCTAAGTATCCACTGACAGATGAAGGGATAAAAAATGTGAGTTATACACACCCAAAGACATAACACACAAAACTGGAAGGAAACCATGCCATTTACAATAACACCACAGAGAAAGATAAATATTATGATGATCTCCCTTATATGTGCAATCTAAAAATCGTAAGAAACAGAAGAGTTTGGTGGCTGTCAGATGCAGGGGGGAAAGAAGGGGAAGAAATGGGTGAAGGTGGTCAGAAGATACAAACTTGCAGTTATGAGACATGTAAATTCTGAGGATGTAATATACAGCATAGTGACTATAAAAACTTAAAAACAAAAACAAAAACAAAAACAAGGGGTCCCTGGGTGGCTCAGTGGGTTAAACCCTCTGCCTTCTTCTTGGGTCATGATCTCAGGGTCCTGGGATCAGGCCCCACATCAGGCTCTCTGCTCAGCAGGGAGCCTGCTTCCTCCTCTCTCTCTGCCTGCTTCTCTGTCTACTTGTGATCTCCATCTGTCAAATAAATAAATAAAATATTAAAAAAAATACAAACACAAGACTGGGCGGCCAATTAGAACTGGCTTTGGGAAGGGTGAGGGGGGAGGGAGAAGTAGGTTATTTAAGAATGCGTTGGAGTTCCTAAAAAAATTGAACACTGAATTATGATATAATCCAGCAATTCTACTTTTGGGTAATTGCCCACAAGAATTGAAAGCAGGGACTCAAAAAGATATTGTAGACCCACATTCACAGCAGTACTAGTCACAGTAGTGAAAATATGGCAACAACCCAAATCTCTAGCAGTGGATATGTCCGCAAAATGTGTTTTTATGTACAATGGAATATTATTCAACCTTAAGAAGGAAGAAAATTCTGACATTAAACATGCATGAATCTTGAAAACATTATGCTTAGTGAAATAAGCCAAACAGAAAAGATCAAATATTGCCTGATTTCACTTACAGGAAGTACTTCATCAAATTCATAGAGACAGAAAGTAGAAGAGTAGTTCTCTTCTACAGGGGTTGGGGCAAGGAAGAGGGGGAGTTACTGTTTAATGGTACTTAGTTTCAGGTAGGGAAGATAAAAAAAGTTCTGGGGGCGCCTGGGTGGCTCAGTGGGTTAAAGCCTCTGCCTTCAGCTTCGGTCATGATCTCAGGGTCCTGGGATCGAGTCCCACTTCGGGCTCTCTGCTCAGCGGGGGAGCCTGCTTTCTCCTCCTCTCTCTCTCTCTCTCTGCCTGCCTCTCTGCCCACCTGTGATCTCTGTCTGTCAAATAAGTAAATAAAATTTAAAAAAAAGTTCTGGAGACAGATGGTGGTGATACTTATACAATGATGTGAAGGTACTTAATGTCACTGAACTGTGTGCTTAAAATTGGTTAAAATTTTAGTTTTATGTTATATATGTTTTAACACAATTAAAAAAAACAAACAATGCAATGGAATAGATGGCAGTAGGATTCCCTGAGATGGGAAATACAAGAACAAACAGCTTTGGGGATGGGGAAAATAGGTGCAACTGCTGTAGACAAGAATAGAAGTCAGTAGGATACGCCTTTTGGAATTCAACAGACATCCAGACTAGAAATAAAGGTTTGGGAAACTCAGAGGTTATAAATAAAAACAAGTAAGAGAATGTAATCTCCCAGGAGAGTATGTAAAAGAGGAAAAAGAATAATTAAGGAAAGATCCTAGTAAACACTAATATTTAAAGGGTAGGTAGTGATAAAATCATATGTCATAAAACACTAAGCTTAAAGGAGCTATAAAGTATATTTCCTAAAAGGCTTACCATTTAAAAATGGTTTCACACCTACTTCCTCTTCCTTCTCTAAGCAACAATAGCCATGGCTTATTCCTCTCTTACTGACATCTCTGTTTTACTCACTAGGTCAGCAGTAGGGAATTTAAACAGTTTTCTAGTGCGAATTATAGACTACGGTGAAAAATAAGTATTGAATCCAACCCTTTTAATTTTTCAGATGAAGACACTTAAGGATAAGACTTAACCAAAATTACACAGGCCATAAGCAAACATGTTCTAAGCTCAATTCTTATCCATCCCACAGATGCCTTTAAAAGTCAGGCCCCCAAAACGGAAACCACTTGACAGTGATAAAAAATACTTACTTAATTTCAATGAGCATATATGTAATACAAAGAGCAAATGCTCCAGCGAGATCAATCAAAACAAATGGATTCATCCGGGGAAGGAAGATACTGCTAAGTCCTGGAATAATTCCACACAAGCTATGAAGAAATAAAGAATATTCATTAGCAGAACTCAATGTAACATTGATGAAGATCTTGTATTTTAGTAACATATGTCTTTTACAGAAAGCAAAGAAGATTTGTGAACAAAGCTCTCTCACTCATAAAGGTCTCCTACATCATGAGTTGAAAAGTAATTGGAATGTCTAAGTGGCTCACTCAGTGGGGCGTCTGCCTTCAGCTCAGGTCATGATCCCAGGGTCCTGGGACCCAGCCCCACACTGAACCCATGTTGAGTTCCCTGCTAGGCAGGGAGCCTGCTTCTCCCTCTCCTTTTACCCCTCACCCACCCCGAGCACTCTCTCTTGCTCTAAAATAAATAAAAATCTTTAAAAAAAAAAGTCAGAACAAGTAGGAGAGTAAGAGTCTGATTTGTAAGATTCATGTAGTAACTTCAGCAACAAACAATGTAAGTTCCCATGACAGATGAATTTTTTATGCATCCCTCTGAAATTACGTGTATCATGAAACCCCATACATAACATCTTACCTTCGACTAAGATCTGCAACATGCTCTTGAAGCCAACTCGTACTAGCAGCTTTAAGAAGAAAACACTTAAATTACCTCTATTGAAAAATAAAGCACTATCAGAAATATTTTATTTCCTTAATTAAAAAATAAGTTTGGCAATGACTGTATGACACTTAACGAAAGGACATGCTATTCAAATCTAGACCTTTTTCCTCTTTTAAGCCTTCAAGATGATAAAATAAAAGCAGTTTCAACTATTTGTACTGACCTGAAGGAATTAGTAAGCTTACATATGCCACTGTTACTATTAATTTTAAGTTTTAAAGGCTCCTTAAATGTAAAGCAGAACGTCCTAACCAGTGTGCTGAGAATGGCTTATAGGTAAACCAATTAATTCTCTCAGCTCTCAGAAAGGGCATGTAGGGATCCAGCTACTTGCAGACATCAGCCAGATACTGTCCCTGAATAAGTATCCTCCAGGTTCAAGCACCCTCTTACACTGATCTCAGGGTTATAGAAACATTCACTTTAACAAAAAAAAAAAAAAAAACTTATTTATTTATTTGACAGACAGAGGTCACAAGTACGCAGAGAGGCAGGCAGAGAGGGAGGAGGAAGCAGGCTCCCTTCTGAGCAGAGAGCCCGATGCGGGGCTTCATCCCAGGACCCTGAGATTATGACCTGAGCCGAAAGCAGAGGATTAACCCACGGAGCCACCCAGGCGCCCCAGAAATATTCACTTTTTTTTATGTGTAACATGATGTAAAAAAGATTGACAAGCTTTATGCAAAAGCCATATAGTGGGGCAGTTAAGAAAAGACTCTGACGCTAGACTACCTGGCTTAAAAACCAGCTCTGCAGTCGCCTGGGTGGCTCAGTGGGTTAAGCCGCTGCCTTCAGCTCAGGTCATGATCTCAGGGTCCTGGGATTGAGTTCCACATCGGGCCCTTTGCTCAGCAGGGAGACTGCTTCTCTCTCTCTCTCTCTGCCTGCCTCTCATCTACTTGTGATCTCTGTCAAATAAATAAATAAAATCTTAAAAAAAACCCAAAAACCCAGCTCTGCCTTAGCTAAATGTGTCACCTGGGGCAAGTGATTTAATCTCTCAATGTCTCTGTATAAAATAGGAATAATAAAATTGTTTACTTCATATGGTTTAGGGAGAATTAAATGGGTTAATCTACATAAAGAATTTAGCACAGTGCCTGGTAGATAGAAAGTGTTCAGTATTATTTTCCACTCAAATTTCAACTAATGTCACAAATAATGCTTCTGGGAACTTGAATATCCAGCTAATGAAAATAGAAATTAGATAACCCTTCTGAAATAAGTCTGGTACAATATATATCAATGACTTAAAATATATTATATTTCCAACCCACTTACAATTTCTTCTGTGGGAATTTATCCTACAGAAGACTAAGAGATGCATAAAAGATACTTGGTATAAAAAAGCAGATTATAGAATTATTTATAAAAGGAAAACCTCTTTCTGATCTTTAGGGAGAGGTATCATTTCTAAAACACTGTACCTTCTTAACATTTCTAGAATGAATGTTATACTATTTTCATAATTTGTAGTTTTTTTTTCAAAATAATTCTGGACATTACAAATATCGCTATTTTTTAGTTCATGCAGTAATTCTTAAACTCTACTTCATATAAATACTTGAATATAAATACTTCATGCTTCATAATATTCATAAAGTTGTTTAAATTTGAATGGGCAACTCAGAGAGCTTTCTTCTCTTGGCTGTCCTAGTGTTCAAGTCAATGAGACCTAAAAAGACCCTATCTTTGCTTCAAAGTGTGGGTCTGTGCACACAGTCCACTTCTGTTTTTACCTCACTTCTCCAACAATTAGTGATTAACACTTTGTGGGTTAATGGAATTCCAGAACATGGAAATGACTGAAAAATGATAATAATTTTGACCACTGAAGTGAAGTATCAGTTTGAATTTTTAAAGACTTGAAATAAATGAGTATTTCAAAATATATATGCTACTTTACAATATATGCCCATCCACCACTGACAAAAAAAAGTTCCTGGGAATTTAACAGAATACAATTATTCGCAAAGATTACATCAACTATTTCAAGTATACTGATGCTTCCAAAATGCTTGCAACAGGCTTTTTGTAGGTAGGTTATACATCTAAAATCCCATTCGTGTTTTTTGGCAAATGTAATTTTTCATCATATAAATTTAATACATAAGTCAGTTCTGCCTGTTTTTAAGTAATACATTATTTTAAAGTTTGAAATAATTAGATTTTGTTTTATAATTCTCTACTTAGAGAAGACCTGAGAACCTCTAGGGTAGCTCTCTCTTCTCTTCACAATAAACTTTCTCGTTGATTTATGAGTTAATAAAATAAGCACAGACTTGCTTTTATAAGAGGTTAATTGGATTTTTAAGTTAATGGTAAATAAAAATCTTACCTTCAGAGACATAAGCAAAAGGTTTATTCCGAATAGAAAGCATTGTGAACAAGTTGAAGGAAAGAGCCACAAAAGTACCAACTAATAATCTTCCCCTAGAAAGAATAATAACATTCACCATTATTTTTACCTTGTTAATACCAATATGCAACTTGAGCATGCAGAAAAGAGATGGGAAGGCAGAGTGGTCTGCTTCAGTGGTTTGGGATTTGCAGAGCCACATTCTGAACTTGCTTTCGAGCTCCATAATCCACGTCCTATTGCTCCATCTTACATAGAACCAAAACTGACTCACTGACTCTTAGCATTAACAGTATCTTCTCACAGGTATCTGCTGTTATAAATCCATATAAACGCAATGGTGTTCAGGTCAGGATATCCGGAATTAAACCGATCAAATAGGTAAGTCCATATATTTGGCAATTATGTGTAGTAGATAATAACAATTCTATCTTTTCTAAAGATGCTACTAAAAGATTTTTGGCATCAAATTTTAAATTATAGGAGCTCAATGGGGCTAGTTTAGTGTGTTGACCTAGGCCTGTAAATAATGAGGGACCTAAAGCCAGAGTACAAAGCTTTTCTTGTGTAATATAAAATGAAAGTGCTTGGGAATAGTTAAGGGTGAGAAGTTGTCTTGGGATTTGGGAATTTTTTTTGTGAAGTATCCTTGAAATGTATATTGCCACACTCTGAACTCTGACATTGGCCAAAGTAACCATTATTCCTAATATGCCACTTAATAACTGGGAATCAAACATAATAGTTATATATTATGTCAAAAGCAAAAATCTCACGTGTGTATCTCAGGCTGCTCCAAAAAGCGCTCTGCACTAAAAGAAAGAAATAATGTATTAGGTTAATTCTACAAATTATGAAATTAAAAAGCCTTATTAAATATAAAATTAATCCAATAAGTGGACAAAATCTTTTTAAAATTAATTAATTAATTTCTACATCCAACATAGGGCTCAAACTCAAGACCGTAAGATCAAGAGTTGCACGCTCTTCCAACAGAGTAAGCCAGGTGTCCTGGACAAAATCTTTTAATGATATCCAGCTGTTGATTATTAGCAGAGATCAGGCAAAGAAACTTACAAATTATTCTTAATATGTAATATCAATTTCTCTAAAACCTTTTTTTTTCTTAAGATTTTATTTATTTATTTGACAGAGAGAGAGAGATAGTGAGATAGGGAACACAAGCAGGGGGAGTGGGAGAGGGAGAAGCAGGCTTCCTGCTGACCAGGGAGCCCAATATGGGGCTTGATCCCAGGACCCTGGGATCGTGACCTGAGCCAAAGGCAGATGCTTAACGAATGAGCTGCCCAGACACCCCACAAAACCTGTTTCAGTGGGTTTGTAACTCAGCATTAAAACATGTCTGACTGAAGTCCTTTCTTTCACTCCTTTCACACCAAAATTAAGTAATAAAAGAAGAATGAAAAGAAGGGATAAAAGTCTGAAACACTAGGAAGCCATACTGTCAAAACTCCAGTACTGTTCATCTTAATTTCATCTTCAAATCAATCCAGTGTCTCATGAATTCATGTTCTCAAAGGTGGCATAGGTAGAATTTACAATGACAGTAACGTTGTATACAAATGTACCTTTCTTTTAATATAAAGAGAGCTCCCAACTGTGCCAGGACTGTGGAGGCAAATACAGCTAAGACTTCTAATCTTTCAAATCTGAAATCAGAAAATTAATTAGATCAGCACAATTCATAAACCAGTATCTTCAGAACACATTTTCATTCACTTATTCCCTACTCAATTTTCCAATGTGCCTACTATAAGCCAAACACTGTTCGGACAGACTACAGATTTTCTAGAATGAAGATAAAAAGAAGATCACAGATTAAGAAATAAGAACATCACAGGTTAAGATGTACATCTATTCCAGGACCCAATTATGGCTCTTATTTTCCTAGAAATATTTATTATCATAATTAACAGCTAATACTGGATTGGCCCATTTTGTGTTAAACATAAATGCTTAACACTATCTCTCTCTCTTTTTTAAAAGATTTTATTTATTTGAGAGAGAGAGAGAGAGCACATGATCAGAGGGAGGGGGAGAGGGAGAAGGTGTCAAGCCTGAGGCAGGGCTCAATCCCAGGACCCTGAGATTGTGACCTGAGCCTAAGTCAAATACTTAACTGACTTAGCCACCCAGGCACCCCCATATTATCTCTTCTAAACTTTCCAACACCTTAGGAAGGTTACTTTATCCACTTTTTTAAAAAAGAAGAGATAAGGAACTTGACACACAAAAAAGAAAAGTAACTGTTTAGAGTCATATAGCTAGCAAGTGGAGGAGTCAGGTTTCCAAACTTAGGCACTCTAGCTCCAGAGTTCATGATTTTAACCACTTATTATACTGTCTATCACTGCTACACATAATTGCAGTTAATTACATATATGTCTTATAATCCCTAAACCGTCAGCTGCAGGACAGGGGCTGTAGTTCTACTCATCTTAGCTTTTTCCACAACACATAATTTAATGGCATTCAATATTTGTGGTATGTATAAATGCTTGAACTTTCTTGAGGAATTACATATCTTCAGAAAAGATAACAAAATGATTAAGGATGTGCATCATACTGATATTTGTAAAGGAAAAAATGTTGAAATCAACACAAGAACATATATATATTATTAAAAATACAACAGAAATTGGGGTGCCTGATTGGCACAGTCAGTTAAGCCCCCAACTTTTGGTTTGGACTGAGGTCATGATCTCCTGGGTTGTGAGACTGAGCTCCGCATTGGGCTCTGTGCTCAGTGCAGAGTCAGCTTAGAGATTCTCTCCCTCTGCCCCTTCCCCTACTTGAGTGCATGTTTTTTCTCTTTCTCTTTCAAATGAGTAAATAAATCTTTAAAAAATATATAACAGAAATGTGCTTATTGACATGGAAAGATGTAAGTGAAAAGAATGAGTTATAAAAGTATAAAAACAGTATGTACATGAAACAAACTTATTTGTGGAAATTGATAAACTGGTAGTAAAGTGCATATGGAAATGCAAAAAGTGAAGGAAAGCAAAGATAATCTGAAGAAAAACAAAGGTGGAAGATTTACACTGCCAAATGTCAAGATTTATTTCAAAACTATCATAGATGACACAGCATAGTACTGATGCAAGAATAGACAAATGTACAAGATTAAACAGAGCAGAAAATCCAGACATAGAATTACACATTCATAATCACCTAATTTATGAAAAGGGTAGAGACAGAAAAAGCAGTAGAAAAAGGATTAATTTTTTTCCAATATATGTTTTATCAGTTGAAAAACTAGATAGAAACAAATGTGCCTTGAACCTCTACCTCAACTCATAGACAAAAATGAATTCCAGTTTGACTACAGGTCTTAAATGTAAAAAGTCAAACAACAAGACCTCTGGCTAATACCAGAGTATCTTTATGACCTACGAGTGGCCAAGATTTCTTGACAAGAACACAAAAAGGACTAACCATAAAAGACTGATAAACTGAATTTATCATTGAAATTAAAAACTTATCATTTATGGGAAAGATAATTATATATAAAGAACTCTTACAGGGGCGCCTGGGTGGCTCAGTGGGTTAAGCCGCTGCCTTCGGCTCGGGTCATGATCTCAGAGTCCTGGGATCGAGTCCCGCATCGGGCTCTCTGCTCGGCAGAGAGCCTGCTTCCCTCTCTCTCTCTCTCTGGCTGCCTCTCTGTCTACTTGTGATTTCTCTCTGTCAAATTAATAAATAAAATCTTTAAAAAAAAAAAAAAAAAAAAAAGAACTCTTACAGATCAATAACAAAAGAAAAAAGGTAATCCAATTTAAAAATAGGTAAAACAATTTAATGAGCATTTCACAGAGCAGGGAATCTGAATGATTTAAGAAGCATATGAAAAAAATCAATAAAAAATATGAAAGTATTCAACTAGTCATCAGGAAAATAATTTAAAACCACAAGACACATCTACACACCCCAGAATGGCTTAAAAAAAAAAAAAGGCAATTATCAACTATAAGTACAAGCAGGAAACAACCAGAACTTGCACACATTGATAGTAGGAGAGTAAACCGGTAAAACTCAAGAGAACTGGTATTTTCTTATCTTTTAACAATGAACATCTGCAAATCCTATGACTGAGTAACTTCACTCAAAGATATGTACCCAACATAAAGGGATAAACATGTACACCAAAAGACATGTACGAGAATATTCGTAAGTAGTTTTATTTATAACAACTAAAAGCTGAAGATCATCTAAATGCCCTTCAACAGCTGAACATAAAAAGAAATTATGGTATATTCATAAAATGGAATATGAGAGCAACGAACCAGAGTGAACTACTGCTATGGAGAGTATACACTGTAATCCCATTTATGTGTCTTCAAAAACAGACAACAATAATCTGCAAGGAATAGTGGTCAGAACACTGATTACTTTCATTGGGTTTGGACTAAGACTCAAAACAAAGGGAGACTTTTTGGGGGGACTTGTAGTGTTTTATATCATGATGTAGACAGTAGTTAAACAGGTATATTCATTTATTAAAATTCACCAAACACTGGGGCACCTGTGTGGCTCAGTGGGTTAAGCCTCTGCCTTCATCCCAGGATCTTGGGATCGAGCCCCATGGCAGGTTCTCCGCTCAGCAGGGAACCTGTTTCCCCCCTCCCCCTCTGCCTGTTTCTCTGCCTACTTGTGATCTCTCTCTCTCCATCAAATAAATAAATAAAACCTTTAAAAAATAAAATAAAATTCACAAACTGTAGAAGGATGTAAGACAGAACGAGATATAGCCCTGCTACGATGAAATTTGTATTTTAAAAGGGGAGAAAGACCTAGATCAGAAATGCTTGCCTATGTTTAACTTTGAAACTTTGCAATTGATCAGAAACTTTTGTAGGTCTGGTCCCATGAGAGAGTGGGAAACTTACTCCTAAAAGGGGAGAAAGAATAACAGTTGAAAGAATAACAGTTTGTAAGTTCTAGTAAATTGTATGTAGAGAATTATAGTAGTCTGATGTGAAAAGAGGCTAACTAGGATTCATTTTAGAATCTATTTTAGATTGGGCCCAGTCATTTAATGACACCAGCATTTAGTGATATTAGGATTGGAATAACAAGATGGAGCTCATCTTGTAAAGATGATGTGAAGAGCATTTTAAAGAAAGACAACAGCTTGTACAAAGAACCTAATGCAGGAATAAATTAGTTGTATACAAACTACAGGAAAAAAGTGTGGTATGGAGGGCATGAAAATGGTAACTTGAAGAGAAGTCGGCACAGAACAGTTTATGTAAGAATTCTGTAAATTAGAGAAAGGACTCAGGATTTTATTCTAAGTATGACAGCAAACAACTGGGTGGTTTCAAGGAGACTTAAATTATGACTCAGATTTAAAAAAGAACATTCTGACTGCCAAGGGGGTAAGAGCAGAGGCAGTTAGAAGGATGGAATAAGGCAAGAAATGAAAGTAGCTTGATTAGGAAGTTAGTAGTTTAGAAATGGGGGGAGGAACAGATTCTGGATGTGTTTGTAGGTTACCCTGATGTAACCTTCTGATGGATAGATGTGGGGAATGAGAAAATAACAAAAGATTTTGCTTGAACAACTGAGTGGTGGTGTATTTACTGAGATGGGAACTGAAGAGGAATAGATTTCAGGGGGAAGAAAACAAGAATTCTAGACAATATTTAAGATACCAATTAGATATATCCATGTGACACTATATAGGCGGCAGTCTGAAACAAGACAAACCTCAGGGCTAAAGAACTAGAGTTTGAAATTACTAAAAATAAACGATATTTCAAGCTATGTGACTGATTGAAATTATAGCCAGAAGTTAATTTTATTGTTTAATTGCTCCCTCCTTTCTTGTTCACTCTAAGTAGGCCAAAATGGGAGCATCGTGTCCTTGCTTAATCTTGTCTCCTGGCCATAATATCTAATCTAAAGACTAATACCTGTTCAAGCTGGACCAATCAATGGTTCTTTCTCAAGACTTTTTCTTTATTTAATTAATTTAATTTAATTTATTTATTTGGGAGAGAGAGCAAGGACACAAGAAGGGAAGTGGCAGAGGGAGAAGCAGACTCCCTGCTCAATGTGGGGCTTGATCCCAGAACCATGGGATCACGACCTAAGCTGAAGGCAGATGTTAAACTCACTGAGCCACCCAGGCGCCCAAATTTCTCAAGATTTTCCTAACTAGAGTTGAGGAAAATGCTTTCCTTCTCTAAGATGAAGGCAATAAGGTTCCAGCTAAGGTCTTGCTAGGAGTTATTCCGGGATGGTAGGGAAAAGTGGTCTGAGAAACTAAACCTAACATGCAGAGAAAAGCAGCCTGAGAGGGAAGAGAAAGACAATGTCCTGAGTGTACTAGTACTAGTACTAGTGTACTAGGGACTAGTCACTTCAGTCTTCCCACATTTTGATTACATAAATTATAAGAGTTCCCATTTTCCCCCCATACTAGCTTGAATTGGATTTTTGTCACTTAAAAGCAAAAGCTTTAACTCAGATTCAAAGACTTCTATATACAGGTATCTATATGTACCTTGTAACCAATTATTATAGTAACAGTCCAAGTCTATCAAATCTCAGTGACACTTTTGAATATCTTCTCTTTGCATTAAAATTTCCTGTTTTCTTTGCCCCCTTATTTAAGTAAATAAAACCTGATTTTGTTCAAAAGACTAATTTTGGTTCAAAAGTTTATTTGCCAAAGTTAAATTCTTCTTTCAATGGGAGAAGATATTTGCAAATGATATATCTGATAAAGGGTTAGTATCCAAAATATATAAAGAACTTATACAACTCAATACTAAAAAAAAAAAAAAAAAAAAAAAAAAAAATCGAATTAAAAATGAACAGAAGACACGAACACACATTTCTCCAAAGAAGACATACAGATGGCAATAGACACATGAAAAGATGCTCCACACCATTTATCATCAAGGCAATGCAAATCAAAACCACAAGATATTACCTAACACCTGTCAGAATGGGTAACAAAAAAATTTAAGAAACAACCGGTATTGGTGAGGTTGTAGAGAAAAAGGAACCCTTGTGCACTGTTGGTGGGAATGCAAAGTGGTGCAGCCACTATGGAAAATAGTATGAAGGTTCCCTAAAAAATTAAAAATAGTATGACCGTATGATCTGGTAATCCCACTACTGGGTATTTACTCAAAGAACACAGAAATACTAATTTTTAAAAGGTATGTGCACCCCTATGATAAATGCAGTGTTGTTTACAATAGTCAAAATATGGAAGTAGTCCAAATGCCCATCAACAAATGGATAAAAACTATATATATATATGGAATATTAATCAACCATAGAAAGAATGAAATCTTGCCATCTGCAACAATATAGATGGATCTAGAGGGTATGATGCTAAATGAAGTAAGTCAGAGAAAGACAAGTACCACGTAATTTCACTCATATGTGGAATTTAAGAAAAAAATAAAATAAAAAAAGAGAGACAAACCAAAAACCAGACTCTTAACTACAGAGAACAGGTAGTTATCAGAGGGGAGGTTGGGTGTGGGGATGGCTGAAATAGGTGAAGGGGATTAAGAGGAGTACACTTACTGTGATGAGCACTTAGTAATATAACACTGTATGTTAACTCTGTGGGGATTTTTAAAAATTAAAAAAAAAAAAAGAAAAGAAAAATGACAAGTGTTGGTAAGCATGCTGGCAGGAATGGAAAATGGTGCTGCCACTGGGTATAGTGGTTCCTCAAAACGTTAAAGATGGAATCACTGAGTATGATCCTGGAATCAGTATACACCCAAAAGAGCTGAAAGCAGGGATTCAAAGAGATCCGTGTACACCAATGTTATAAAAGCATTACTCACAATAGCCCAAAGGTGAAAACAAACCAAATGCCCATCAAAAAAAGAATAAACAAAACATCATATATACATACAACGGAAAATAATTCTGCTTTAGAAAGTAATGAAATTCTGACATATGCTATAAACACAGATGAAATTTGTAAACATTAAGTAAAATAGGCCATACTCAAAAGACAAATATTGTGTGATTCCATTTATATGAATAACCAGAACAGGCAAATTCATAAACACAGAAAGTAGAATGGCACTTGCCAAGGTCTGAGAGATAGGGAAATAGGGAGTTATTGTTTAATGGGTACAAAGTTTCTGTTTCGGAAGGGGAAATATTTCTGGAATTAGTGGCAGTGCTCACAGACCAATGTGAAGGTACTTAATGCCACTGAATTGTACACTTGGAAATGGTTAAAATGTTAACTTTTATGTTACATATATTTTATCACAGTAAAACCCTCCACAAATTAAAAAGAAATTCTTCTGTCAAGTTTTTTCCTGGAATCCAAAAGGAGCTCACTTTTTCTAATACATCAATAAAAACCTCTAACACAAACGATTATCTTCCAACTTCCAACTTTTAGTAATTCCTAAAACTACAGAAACAGAACCTCAAATTATTAGTCTATTGCTATCACAAATCCAGTCTTAAGATAAAAACACATCTCTACCACTACATTAATGTTAAAATATATCACATTTACTCTAACATTTACAGGACATACCTAGAGGAAAATCCTTTGTACCTTCTCTAAAATTTAAGAGATTACCAAAATATTAAAGAACTTAATGTGAACATTTTATGTTAACATTTGTTTTATAAAACAGAAAAAAACTTAATGTGAACATTTTATTTTAATATGATTTAAATTTACATTTTCATGTTCTTTATCGAGAATCCTGTGGAAGATATCTTTTTAAATCTACTTTCACTATTTGACCCCCATCCCACTACGCAGACAGCATTTCTTCTCTACAAACACTCTAGCTAGCTCTTTACTGCCTGATAATAACTACCACTTTAATAGCAGTACGTTAGCAAAAAATAAAATGACTTGAACTTACCCAAATGAATAGACAGGGCTAGGTTTCCTCATCATTACCCAGTAACTTATCAAACATGTCATTAAACTAAGTAGAAAGGAAAATAAATTTAGCTTTAGAACTACAACAAGAGAACACACAAAAAGAAATTGAGATTTTGGAATTCCTAAGTTTGCTGAAATTTATCAGTGTTTGCACACTAAATTAATAAATTATTGTAATAAACTGTAATCTAATCATCACAAGCATCCTATTATATGAGTTTTAACATACAGAGAAACTGAAAAAAGTCATGATCCATCAAGTCAGTAAACAGAACCTAAACCCATACTTTCTCTACTCAGTAAGTTATCCACCCTAAATGGTTTCTGTAACTGAGAAAGCAAAAGTGACACAGTAATAATAAAGGTAATATATTTTATTTAAGCCACAGACAATAAACTTTAACTCTGATAATCTCTAATCTTTGTTAAAAGTTAAACTAAATATTAATAACAACAATATTCTGGATAGGATAAAATTATGTTCATTTTCGAAATACAGTGAAGATTTACTCTAAAAAAAACTTACTATAGTGTGAAATCCAGGTGGTAACTGTATGCTTTAGATGAGTCAAGTAGATTTAGTTACAGAAGTGATAAAAAGACATACTTATACTCCTATGGCATGGACCCTGAAGACATCAAGTATCTTGCAACCTAACATAGTGATATGAAAGGTCCCACAAAGCAGGGAGCCAAAAGGGTGTCTCCCAATTCACAATTGCTCACTTCTTAGTTATTAATGCCCACCTACATGGTATGTTCTTACTTGACCGTGCTCCTTGCTACAGGTGACTCACCTACAGGTAGGCATCCAAGGCATATGATATAATGCCTAGGTATTACTTTCTCTGTTCCTCTATAAATGGGGTATTTTCTTCCAGTATATCTTCTAATGGTATTGTTTGTATATATGTTCTATGTTGATAATCTTACTTATTTCAGATTACTTTTCTTTAGGCACAGAGAACAAAATTCAGTGCAACAAATTCCTTAGTTTCAACATAGTAAAGAGACTTTTAAAACTTACCTAAAAAGATCAAAAATGGTCAAGTATGTATAAGCAGTTAAAGCTGCAAAACAACAGAACAACTGATTAAAATGTTGCTGAATCCATGATGGTTCATACCCGGAGTATCCTTTACCAAGAAAACCTGAGTCACTAATTAACCTTATATGTTGGCAATTACCTAGATTAATATTCGTAGTCAAACGTAGTAAATACAGAGACTTCTGACTAGCATGGTTGATAGAGTAGGGGACTCTTGATCTCAAGGTTGTGAGTTCAAGCCCAGCATTAGAGCCTAGTAATTAAAAAAAAAAAAAAAAAAAAAAAGTTTGGCAAGTATGAAAGCTTGCTCTAGAACCTGATTTTGCCATCAGGACAAAGGAAGCAGCACATACCCCAAAGTGCTATGATTGTTTGGGTTTCTTTTTTCCTTCTTGTCATCTAAGTACTATTTTAAATATATTCTTGGGGCGCCTGGGTGGCTCAGTGGGTTAAGCATCTGCCTTCGGCTCAGGTCATGATCTCAGAGTCCTGGGATCGAGTCCCATATTGGGCTCTCTGCTCAGCAGGGAGCCTGCATACCCCCCTTCTCTCTCTCTGCCTACTTGTGATCTCTGTCAAATAAATAAATAAAATCTTAAAAAAATATATTCTTTAAATAGCAGGATGAAAATAACAGTACATAAAACATAAGCAGTCATGAAATGAGGCACCTCAGTGGTTCAATTGGTTAGGCGTCTGGCTCTTGATTTCCACTCAGGTCATGATGTCAGGGTCGTGGGATGGAACCCCACATCAGGGTCTGCACTGAGTGTGGAGCCTGCTTGGAATTTTCTCTCTCCCTCTCTTTCTGCCCCTCCCCTCACTAACACTCTCTCTCTTCAAAAATAAAAATAAATAAATAACATAAAAAATATAAAAAGCATAGGTCAAGAAACAAGAAAAATATTATAGATTTCCCTTTTCAAGGAAAATCCAAGAAATATAAACCCCAAAATCTTATTTAGACACGGCATAAACTGAAGGGCTAATCTATCACATTATAAAGGAATCACAGTCTTTCAAGTAAATTTAAAGCTATTTTAAAAAAATGATTAGCTCATTTAAAATGATAATGCTTAACAACTGCACCAAACTTTACAAGGCATTTTTACATAGAGTATCTCATTTAAATCTTGAGTTATATTTCAGAATAATATATTCCACAGAAAGAAAGATAGATCTTTATTTAAAATCATAACAGCAGGAGTGCCTGGGTAGCTCAGTGGGTTAAAGACTCTGCCTTCGGCTCAGGTCATGATCCCAGGGTCCTGGGACCGAGCCCTGCATCAGGCTCTCTGGTCAGTGGGGAGCCTGCTTCCCCCTCTCTCTCTTCCTGCCTCTCTGCTTACTTGTGATCTCTGTCAAGTAAATAAATAAATAAATAATCTTAAAAAAAAAAAATCAGGACAATAAATATGAAACTAATGATTAACTCCAACAAAATAAGAAAGGTGACATACCTATACTGTTAGTGGAACTGCACCACATAAGCAGGAAGCCAGTACATGTTAAGTTTATTGCACCAAAGAGCAGTATCTTCCAGGACTGTGAAAAACAAAATCATTCTTATTTGCATAGTGCTGATAAACTTCACTGGGTCTGTTCAAGTTGCTGCAATTCCCACTCAACAAAGGAATAAGCACAAATTCCTTCAAAAGGTCATAGTTCTTATATCTACAGAAATTACCATCAACCATTTTATTAATTAAAAAAAAAGGTAGTTCTAGAGGACAAACTCAAGAGAAGAAAATTCTGCCATATAAACTATCAAACAGTTGAGAAAAATAGGCATATAGTTTAATATCATTTTCTCTCTATACGTAGAGACAACAATAGCAGATGGGGCAAAATATAAAGCAACTGGTGAATCTGAGTAAAGGGCTTAAAGGAGTTCCTTACACTAATCTTGTGACTTCTCCATAAGCTTGAAATTATATCAAAATAAGTTATTCTTCCTCTCTCAACAAAAAGGGCTACACTTATTTACCAAATAAGTCATATGAAATAAGACTGCAAAAGAGGGAAAGACTACCATGGGTTAGAAGTTGGTAGACCTGAGATACAACATGCTAGCGAGGATTTTGTCAGAGAAAGCAGAAAGGGCATTCTAAGAATAAAGATCAAGTGAAGTGTTTTAAATTTTTTATTCCACTGTACTTCCTACAAAGGGAGACCTATAATTGTGTGAAAGTAGAAGTGAAACAAATTAGTGAAAAGGAGTTTTCACTGAAGGTTTTAAAATTAAACGGATATAATTCCAAAGGTCAAGTGTGGAATAGGATGGCTTTAGAACGCAGATGCAGAGTATAGGTTTAGGATGAAGAACACCTTCTCTGAGAAAGGTGAGAAGGGTAAAAAGGTTGACTGAAAGGACAGAGAAACTGTGACTAGAAAGAAGTGACAGCAAAGTAGCACAGAGCTACTAGCCTCTACATCTCTAGAAAAGAAGAAACAAGGCCACTTTCTAAAATTAAGGGATGTGGTAGAATAAATAGGACTGGAAACTTAAATCCAGAGGAGAATGTGCAGAAGAGCAGTTCTAGTGAGCATCTTCTGAATCAACAGAGGAGAATAAGAATGGCCACCATGAATTTAGGGTAGACAGCATTCTGCACCTTCCTCTACCCCTAAGAGCAAAACCAGAGGACCAGGTGAGATAGCGATGTCAGAGACAGAGCTGATATGATAGGTTAATGGCACAAGGGACTCTAATAGTGAGGACATTAATGAAGTGACTGGACAGGGGCTCTAGTCAGGACAGGGATTCAAGAACAGTCAGAAAAGGAGGATAAGGCATATGATTTGAAAATGACATTCTCTGCAGCTCTACTGAGGAATCACGTTATTTATCAACAAATACTTGAGTACCTATTTCGCAAAAGATGCTTTTCCAGGCACAGGAGATACAAGGGTGACAGACAATTAGCAAATATGCAAGGTCAGGTGGCGTAAGTGCTACAAAGGAAAAATAATTTATGGTAAGAACACCATAATGGGAGACATGGAAAGGGTGCTCTGCCACACAGACCCCCTTGGTAAGGTAACATGTAACCAGAAATTTTACAGAGGCAAAGGTGCTAAGGATGCAGATATTGGGGAAAGAAAATGGGAGCTACAGTGTGAATGCCCTGAGATAGAAGAGAACCTGGCTGAGGACGGACAGACGAGAGGCGAGAGGAAGTCCAGGACTCCATCAGGGACTTCTTGCGTTTCAGATAAAAGAAATGGGATTTATTCCAAATGAGATGGAAAGCAGCTTAGCTTTCATTTCTAAAAGATCATTTTGGCTTCTCTTTGTAGAATAAACTGAATAGGGGCAATGAGAGAAGTAGGAAAACCATTTAGAATGTGACTGCAGAAATCCATGTGAGAAATGGTGATTTTGAAGTTGGTAAGAAAGTGTTAAAGAAGTCATATTCTGTGTGTTACATTGATGACAGACCAGCAAGATTTACTTACAGAATGGATGAAGAATGAGAGAAAGAGAGGGAGAATGACTCCCAGGTTTCTGGCCTGTGCACTGAAAGAACAGAGTGGCCATTTAGTGAGGAAGGAACAGAAAAATCAAAGTTCAAGTTTGACCATATTAAATTTGAGATGCCTATTAGATATTCAAGTGGAAATGTTGAGACAGCCATGATATGTATAGGAATCTAGAAGGAGGGGAAAAGTTATGGACTGAGATGTAAATAGGACGTCATGAGCATGTGGCAGACAAAGCATCACTTAGGTGTAATGAACAGAAACAACAGAAGCTGGAGCTCTAAGTGCTGGAGCTTAGCAGTTAGCTCTAAGTAATGAAGAGTATCTGCACAATGCAGGTGTTCTCTAAAACTCAGAGATCAGGAAGATAAGAGGGAAGTGATGAACAACGGCCATCTAAGTAGGAGGAAAACCAAAAGTGATATTTCAGAGTCGAAATGAAAAAGTGCTTTAAGGAAGAAGTAACAAATTTTTGTTAAATGCTATTGAAGGTTAAGTAAAATGGGAAATGAGGATGACCACTGATTTTGGCAACACAATGTTTACCAGTTACTTTGTTAAAGCTGTTCCAGTGGATTGGTGGGGGGCTACAAACAGACTGGTATATGTTTAGTGGAGACAAGGAGAAGAGAAAGTGAACAGGTAGTAAAGACAATTAGTTTAAGTAGTTTTGCTATAAAAGGAAGCAGAGAAATGAGGCAGTAGTTGAAAGTGGAAGATGTGGCATGTGCTCATGATGCAGGAATGAACAACTGTGGGAAACTTGTCTTTGAGTAGGCAACAAGTGGAAGCGCAGAGAGCCCATTCGTAGAAACAGGAGCAAAGGCAGAATGTTGGGAGAGGACAGGATGTGGAGGTGTTTTCTGATTACTTTTCCTTTAGTGAAACAGGAAGAAAGATCAACAGGTCAGAGTGAGCATGAATAAGATTTTGGAAGTTTGAGGGCAGAAGTGAAAGACTATGGCCATCTACAAAATGGAAAACTGAATGAACTGAATGATATACTATGGGCAGCCTAATGGTGCACTTAGGCATGGATTTAAAGTGAGACCAGTAACCATGGTTTTGTGTTTTTCTCAGGCTACATTCAGTTGCTTGGGTGCAAGTACAGAACAGCAGGAATGTTGACTTAATGATGTTAAGGATTTGCCATGGAAGTGTGAGAGGAAGAGTTACAGATGGATGGGAGGGCACAAAGGAGTTGAAGACATATGCAAGAAATCAGTAATAATGGACCAGAGAATCTAAATTGGATAATTAAGCAAATGAGGATAAAAGAGGTGAAAAACAGGGAAAATACGGCATGGTCAGTGGATTGGAGATCCTAGTAAGATTGAAGAACTACTGGAATTGGGATAATACAAGGAGTGAACTGGAATAACAAGAGATGGTGACTACGAGTGAAATAATTGAAACTGAGACAATGGGAAGACATAATTATGAATGATAATGGCAGTGGTATGGTCATAGGAGTGGACAGTTGGAAGGGATGCAGGACAATTATTTGTGGTAAGGAAGTAAAGAACTGAGAAGTAGGGATTTTCCTCATGGTGTAAGGAATTACCATGAACCAAAACAGGAGTAGTAGTAAAGAGAGGTGAGCTAGGCACATCTTATAAGATTTAAATTATGATGGACAGTATCTGCACAATGCAGGTGTTCTTATACCAGTTTTGCTCCTACTATCTATTCTGTGGTATATTGTGCTTCAATAAAGCTTATAGTTCAAGAATTTCCTGTTTACTTCTGTAATGTAGTTGCTTTCCACCAAGATTATAAAGTTCTATCTATCTGTTCTCAAGAGATCATCCTAAGTGGACTAGACACACAAGCAGCAGATGAATTTCCTACTCTTGGCTCTTTAACATACAGGACATGATACTATTTTCAAATACTAGAATTACTGAGTTCTGATTATATTCCAAGGTTTTAGCAACAGGAAATACAGTGATAAGAAACAAAGAACAAAAGGCTCTAATCTAGTATCATACATAATACATGACCAATGTCATAGGTACACTTACGTTCCACTAAAGCTAGGTTTATTTAAAATTCATCATGTATTTATTGGGTACTTATTTTGTACTTTTATTAAAAAGTGAACAAAACAGACACAGTCACTGTCTTCAGGGAGCTTACAGTATAATTTAGACAATAATGAAAACAATGAATATAGAACAGTAACTAGAAGGTCCATATTGGTGACCAAAAAGGATACCAATTATCTTTTTTTTTTTTTTTAAGTGAGCTCTTTGCCCAACATGGGTGGGGCATGAACTCATGACTTCAAAGCATAAGTTGTTTTTCCTTCCTTACACCAAAAATGAGAAAACGTGGCTTTAAACTATATCCATTACCTTTGTAAAAAAAAGTAACAAAGGCAATCATAAAATATTTTTTCTTTATAACTCATTAGAATTAGAATAAAAATCTTAACCAAAGCCTAGCTTCATCTCAAGCAAAATAATTACGTATCAAAGTAATTGATTTTTACATTACAATTTACATTAAATTTACAATGTAATTTAATTTTCCATTAAAATTTTGCTTAGCCAGCAGCGCCTGGCTCACTGTCAGTAGAGCATGCAACTTGATGTTGGTGTAGTGAGTTCAAGCCCCACGTTGGGCACAGAGATTACTTTAAAAAAAAATTGCTTACCCAACAACAACAACAACAAATGAAAACAGTGTGGCATGGAGCACCTGGCTGGCTCAGCTGGTGGAGTATGCAACTCTTAACCTTGGGGTTGTGAGTTCAAGCCCCATGTTGGGCGAGCGTTTACTTAAAAACAAAAGGTGTATGGTGGGATCACAAGTAATTTCTATAATGCCTTAAAAATTATCTTTTTCAATGTCATAATGTTGTCGGTACAGTGATTAGTGTTAATAAAGATAACTTACCCTTCGGTCTGCTGCTACAAGTCTAAATTCCTGTAATAACTTGCCAAAAAAAGATCTTTGTGGTTTTCTAAAGAGATGAATTGTCCCCTTTAAAAATAAACAAAAAATAAACAAATCAACATTGAAGCTTCTAGTCTTTTTCATATCCTGTGATGTGATACAATAGTAATAACTAACATTTACTGAAAGCTCAGTATGTGGCAAGCAATTATTTCTAGATATATATGCATATTTATCTATTCTTCACAATTATCTGAGATGGAAACAATTTTTTTTTGAAGATTTTTATTTATTAGAGAGAGAGAGAGAGAGAGAGACCACAAGAAGGCAGAGGGCCAGGCAGAGAGAGAGGGGGAAGCAGGCTCCTCGCCGAAGAGAGAGAGCCCGATGGAGGGCCTAATCTCAGGACCCTGAGATCATGACCTGAGCTGAAGGCAGAAGCTTAACCCACTAAGCCACCCAGGAGCCCCTGGAAACAATCTTTAATTGTCCAAGGGCACAATGCTAACAAATGGCTGAGCAGAAATTCAAACCCAGCCATTTTATTTTTTTAAGGATTTCATTTATTTATTTGAGAGAGAGTGAGAGAGGACAAGCAGGGGTAACAGCAGAGGAAGAGGGAGAAGCAGACTCTCAGCTGAGCAGGGAGCCTGATGCGGGGCTTGATCCGAGAACCCTAGCATCATGACCCCAGCTGAAGGCAGACACTTAACCGACTAAGCCACCCAGGTGCCCCAAAACCAGGCATTTTAGCTCCTGGCTACACAATTCTATTTTTAAATGGATTTTAGGTTATTTTGAACCATAAAATCAAACCATTTGCCAGATAGCCCTACTGGAAATCAAGTACTACAATTAACTTCATAGAAGTTTTATATGTGAAAAGTTTGGAAACTATTATTACAGTAAAATCTCTGAGGTTCTCTCTTAAGCATTCAAAGTCAAGAGACATCCTCGCTAGTCTCCGCAGTCCTTGCTAGAACACTGTATGGGACCATCAGAGGGCATGATAGTGGGGTTACCGACAAGAGAAGAAATGTAAGTGGAGACTAAAGAGGAATCTGCCACTCAAGCTTATGAAATCTCAGAATAAAAGATAATTTAAGTATATATGGGAAATTAGCTTATGATTAAGTCAGTATCCAACATCAGCAGGAAAAAATTTGAGTTACCCAATAAATGGTTTTTGGAAAAGGTAATGTTGGATCTTTACTATATTTCTTACTCTAATTTTTTATTATGTTAAAACTAAAATACAAAACTACAGAATACTTGAAGAAATTTATGGATGTACAATTTTATAATCTTGGAGTTGGAAAAGACTTTTCATAATAGGATATAAAACCAAGAAGCTGTAAAGGGAAAAACTGATCAATTTTACTATTTGGGGAATATAATAACAACAGACAAAAATAAAGAAAATCCTAGAGAGAGAAAATAAACTGGGAAAAAAAGAATTTTTTTAAAGATTTTATTTATTTATTAGACAGAGAGAGATCACAAGTAGGCAGAGAGGCAGGCAGAGAGAGAGAGAGGGAAGCAGGCTCCCTGCTGAGCAGAGAGCCCGATGCGGGACTCGATCCCAGGACCCTGAGATCATGACCTGAGCCGAAGGCAGTGGCTTAACCCACTGAGCCACCCAGGCGCCCCGGGAAAAAAAGAATTTTAATTGTTATTTCAAAAGCTAAGCATTGTTTCTAGGGGAAAAAAAATCTTTCACAATTATCAGTGGGTCACATATAATAACTTGATTGCTAAGTGCCATGCACTTAAATATTTATTTGGATTTTAATTTTAGCAAAATGCTTTCCTAGATAGTAAGGCCACAATCACCATAACAACTGTTTCTACCTTACTATTGTTAGCCAATTTGACTTAAACACTTAAATTCCACAGAAAGCAGTGGAACTGGGTGTCAACAGATAAAAAATGAGGAAAACTTTCAGATCCAACTCCAGCACAGGTCTAATTTTCCTAAGTAATAGTAGGAACATCTCAAAAGCTATAAAAAAGGTATATCCCATTTCTTCAAAGCTCAGACATGTCATTAGTTCCATTAGATGAAACTCAGAAAAGGCAGAAGATAAAGTTGAACACTAGAAGTCTAGCATTTAAAACCAGAATGTTCATCATTGTTGAGGTCAAGTGATGGCTACATGGGCGCTTATTATATTCTACTTTCCTGTTTTTGCAAATTTCCATAATAAAAAAAAATTTAAGTAAAACATACTTTAAAATATAAAAATAGGGGCGCCTGGGTGGCTCAGTCATTAAGCATCTGCCTTGTGCTCAGGTCATAATCCCCTGGTCCTGGGATTCGTGAGTCAGGTTCCCTGCTTAGCAAGAAGCCTGCTTCTCCCTCTCCCACTCCCCCTGCTTGTGCTCCCTCTCTTGCTGTCTCTATCAAATAAATAAATAAAATCTTAAAAAGTAAGTAAATATAAAAATAAAGCATTAGAAAAAAGTGTTACTAATTTTTGCTATCCAAACAAAGACCAGTGTGTGTGTGTGTGTGTGTGTGTGTGTGTGTATAACTCTAAGGCTTTGCTAAGCTAATTCAGTTGAGAAGGAACAATATGCTATTTTCATCTGAGATGCTAATGAATGGTCAATTAATAAATATACTCCATTCTTAATGAATTATGTGTGGGATATTTGGTCCCAAAGATAAATTCTTATTACTGTTAAGTATTAAATTCTTAATACTGTTATCCCTGGATATCTTCTAACTTCATTCCACTTTAAATGATTTAAGTTACTTTAAGTTTCAGGTTGAGAAAATAAGGTTTCTAAAAGGTAGAATGCCTTTTCTGATGCCATTCTGATATCGGTTAAAAGAAGTAAAACCCCATAAAAATCCTAATGTTCATGTCACTTTTCAAAATTATATTGGCCCTCCATTGCTATCATGATAAACTCCTAATTTTACAATCTGAAATTCAATGCTTTCAATCACGTAGCCTGTTTCTTTCCAGTTTAATCTCTTACTCCGGACAGGGAATCAACTCCAACTAAACTAGTGTACCCCTGATCTAATGATCATATCACTCTAGAGTGAAAAGGCCAGACTTGTCTAACCAAGCTCTAACAGCCCTGTAATACTTAACAAATTACTTGACCTCTGTTTTCTCAACCGAACGAGAGTAAAGAACAGTAAGATTAAGAGTAATAGAATAGGGAGAAAATACTGTTTCATGGCTGACGTTCTATGTGAAGCCTTCCTAGATTACTCCAAACTATACTGTTCTTTATGCCACTTGCTTTATAATTAACTAGAGGCCAGCCTTCCTCACTCTATCATCATGCATTTTAAGTCAATTTTTTTAGTAACTTCACTAACGACAAGGGCTGTATTTCCTTTACATTTTCTAAGATAGCATTGTGCGTTGCATATAACACCTTAATAAACAAGAGGGACTCGTAAACCCTTTCTTCTCCTCCAAAACTTTTACAATCAACTTTAAATGCTACTATTTTTCTGTATTATTAACGTTTCAAGCATAAAAATTTAGTGCCATAGCTATGTATTTGGTGTTTTGTAAAACAGGTATTTATTGAAAACCTCCTCTCTGAGCCAGGGACAAGGCTCTGGGAATACCAGAGTGAATACAGAGGTCCTGCTCTCAAAGAGCTTACAGTCTAGGAAGTGAGAAGGACAAGTAAATACACAATTATAACACAGTCTAACATATGTTAAACTACATAGTTTAACATATGTAGTAAGGGCTGCATATGTAGTAAGGGCTACATATGTTATTGATAAATAACACCAAGATATCACAAGCACAAAGGAGGCACCTAACAGGATCTTGAGACACGGGCGGGCAGGAAGGCTCATGAGAGACTAAAGGGCGCTTAAGGGTTATACTGATAAGAATGAGGGGTAGGAGATGATTGGTTTTTGGCAGACGGAACAGCATATACAAATTAGGTGCAAAGGCCTAATCCCGAGAGCATCATGTGCAAGGTGTTCACTCTGACTGAATATGAATGTAGGTATGTGAAAAAAGAGGCTATAAAGAAGCTTGGCCCCCTCTCCCCCAAAAAGCAGCAGCAGCAAGTAGCTTGACAACAGCTTTGTATGCCACACCAAATAGGACTTTATCTTGAGGACTGTGTGTGTGTGTGTGTGTGTGGTTGGGGGGGCGGGGGAGGTTATGCAAGGGAGCAAGAGAGTACCATGGTCCCCAATTTTAGAAATTTAATTCTGGCTACACAGTGGTGAATATTTTGAAGAAAGTAGCTGGAAGGCTATTTGGTCAGCCGCCCCCGTCCCCCAAATAAGCTTTTACCCGCTTTCTGTGTGCAAAAAAAACGGATTACAGAAAATTTACAGAAGAAAAAGAAAGCATAAATAGGACATTTTTCTTGACTATATCCACTCAAGGAAAAAACTTAACGAGAGTGACAATGGCTTCGGAACTGAAACGTGATCCTGTTCACACAGGTAGGCCGTCAATAAGAGATCCATTAACTTCTGAGATAAAATGGTACCTCTTTTGACGCTAAAATTACCATCAACTTATCTTTTGATAGGATTCGGAGAGCTATACATTTGATCTGTAAAAGCATAAAAAGAACAATTTCTCTAAAAAATTTTAGGCTCAACGTATCCCCGAAACCGTCAGGTATACTGGGCTCTACAAAAGTAGGAAGAAACAGGCAACGAAGATGCTCTACCAACACCTGGACTTTCTCCAGTCACTGGCCTTCTGACCGTCGCTGCTGTGTCAGGCTCTCTGGCACTCCACAAAGCCAAGTCGCAGTGTGGGGCGTTCACCTCAACACATCGCTCATAACCCTCTTTATTAACGCCAACGGTACCGTCCCCGGTGTAAGCATCACTAATTACGGTCGTGTAGCTGTGGACTTGTTTTCAGAGCCTTCGTGGGTGTAGACACTGACGCCGGCCAAGACTTTTAGCTCCGTATGAAGTAAATCTCCGCAAGGGAGAAGTCATAAGCTCGCTAAAAACTGAAAGCTCGGCTCGAAGCAGGGCCGGGATCCCCAGCGTCTAACCAACCGGGTGAAGGGGGCTGAGGGAATCAGCTCTGGGGGGGGAATGCTTCCGCCGTCACCGCTTCTCCTGTGGGGTGTGGGGAGCCAAGCACGACTCCCAGGACCCCACCTCTGGGCAGCTGAGGCCTGTCAACGCCGCACGGGGATGAAAGAAGATAAGAGGAATCACCTAGGACAGAACCCCTCATACCCGCAGCCAACTCACCATGATAAGGAGAGGCACAGCTCCCGCCGGAAGACGCTCTGGGAGCAGGTTTTCCCTAGAGCGGAAGGGGTGGGGCATCAGACGCCGATTGGCGGAGAGAGACGCGGGGGCGGAAATGCGTGCACTGTCTCTTGTTCCCGCCCTCTCTCTGGCTGTCGCGGCGTTCTACGGCGGTGAAGACAGAGGCTAGGGTGGCCCCACCTAGGCATTTGGGGGGTAGGTGGAGAACTAGAGACCTTGTTAAGGAGCCCTTAGGTTTTTGTTGTTTTTTTTTTTAATTGTATGATGTCTTTTTATTTAAATGCAATTAATTCACATATAATGTATTACTAGTTTCAGAGGTAGAGGTCATTCATTAGTTGTATATAACACCTAGTGCTCATTACATCACCTGCCCTCTATAATGTCCATCACCCAGATATCCCTTCACCTGCCCTGCTCCCCCGTCCCAACAACCCTTAGTTTGTTTCCTATGATTAAAAGTATCTTGGTTTTCCCCCCTTCCCTTCCCCTAGGATCCCATTTTGTTTCTTAAAATCCACATATGAGATCATGATAATTATCTTTGTTTTTTCGCTTCACATAATACCCTCTAGTTCCATCCACCTCTTTGCAAATGGCAAGATTTCTTTTTTTTTTTTTTTCCCCTTGGGTGGCGGAGTAGTATTCCATTGTATATATACATACCACATCCCCTTTATCCATTCTTCTGTTGATGGATGTCTAGGTTCTTGCCATAGTTTGGCCATTGTGGACATTGCTGCTATAAACATTGGGGTGCAGGTGCCACTTCAGATCACTACATTTGTATCTTGGGGTAAATACCCAGTAGTGCAATTACTGGTTAGTAGGGTAGCTGTATTTTCAACTTTTTGAGGACCCTCCATACTGTTTTCCAGAGCGGCTACACCAGCTTGCGTTCCCACAAGTAGTGTAGGAGGGTCTCCCTTTCTCCACATCCTCAGCAACATCTGTGTATTCTGAATTGTTAATTTTAGCCATTCGGTTTGTGAGGTGGTATCGCATTGTGGTTTTGATTTGTATTTGCTTAGGGTTTATTTGTAATGTTAGGAAAATTTCATTTAGTGCTTAAGCGCTTTTACCTATGTTGTGTGATTTAATTTTTTGCCATACTTTGTGAAATAAATAGTATTCCCTTTTGAGGAAGGAGGAAGAATAAGAAATTTGCCCAGAGGCATACAGCTGGTTCTCCACAGTAGCTGAATTTGAACTGAGATCAAATATAGAATACCATGTACTATCCTAAAACACTACCTAAAAACCCATGGAATTAATTTTATAATGGAAGTAATATTACTTAGAGACAGAAAGCTTTAATTACTTAAAAGAGACAGAAAACAAGTAGGGAGGAAAAAATGTCTAATATATTGATAGTGTCATGTAGAAAATGTTATGCTACAGAGAGTGACGGTTGCTAATTCATAGTAGTCCAAGAAGCTTCTCTAAGGAAAGTAGACCAAGAACTTTCTCTAAGGAAAGTAAATTTGACTTCTGAATGACAAAGTCTTTCTGTGAAAATTATTCTAGGCAGGATAAACGATCTAAATACGTAAGTCAAAAACAAGCAGAAGTGTTTCAAGGTCTCAAAGAAGGCAGTGTATTTGGAGATCTAATGAAGAGATCTAAATGGCAAATGGATCAGATCAAACAGGAATTTCTAATGTAGGGGTAAGGAGACCGATTCTGTTTTTTGTTTTGTTTTGTTTTCTAAGTGAGAAAGGAAGCCTGTGGAGGGTTTTAACAAAGGAGTGACCTTTACATGGTGGTATGGAGAATGGATTGTAGGTGGATAGTAATAATGAACATTTACTAAGCACTTACATGGTAGATACTGTTTTATGAGTTGAACATGGACTAGCTTATTTAATCCTCCTAACTGGCATTTGGTATAGGTACTATTATTAGCCCCTGCTTGGAAAATTGTATGCCAACATCACATACTTACTTCATGGCAGAACTGGAATTCTGTGTTACAGAACCTAATTCTAAAACCTTACCTGCTACTCTGTGCTTACTATTCCTGGACAAGATTGGAAGGAATAGGTTAGGACATTATTGCCTTATTTACCCAGAGGAAATCATTCCTGATTTTTGAAGTTTCTTTACAGTCTTTTTAAAATTGGAATCAAATAGTATATTCTGTAGTCTGCCTACTTCATGTAAGGGTGTATTCTAACTTTTCCCTATATCTTAATTTTCCCAGAATGTTGTTTTAATGACCTTAAAGAATTCAATCGTAGGCATGTGCCTTTACATAATTCCTTACTGATGAGTTTAACAGGGTGTAAACATATCAAAAAGAAATCTCTCAAGCTACTTTAAGAAAAAAAATAAACTACAGGCAATTGGGTATAAAATGATAGGAAACAATTACAGAGGAGATCAACAAAAGGAAGACTTGAACAATACTATATACCTATTACACCTAACATATCTAGAATATACCACCCAAAAACAGAATATACATTCTTCTCAGGTGCAAATGAAGCATTTTCCAGGAGAGTACATATGTTAGGCCATAAAAAAATCATCAATAAATTTGAAGGGATTAAAATAATAGATAGTATGTTCTCCAAATATACTGGAATAAAATTAGAAATCCATAATTAAAGGAAATTTGGGATTTTCAAATTTTTTTTTTAAAGATTTTATTTATTTGTCAGAGACAGAGGGAGAGAGAGCGAGCGAGCACAGGCAGACAGATAGGCAGGCAGAGGCAGAGGGAGAAGCAGGCTCTCTGCCGAGCAAGGAGCCTGATGTGGGACTCGATCCCGGGACCCTGGGATCATGACCTGAGCCGAAGGCAGCTGCTTAACCAACTGAGCCACCCAGGCGTCCCGGGATTTTCAAATTTTATGGAAATTAAAAAACATAGTCTTAAAAAAAACATAGTCTTTAATAGTCAGTGGGTCAAAGAAGAAATTCCAACAGAACTTTGAAAATACATTAAGATGAATGAAAATGAAAACTCAATATACTAAAACTTATTGGATAGAGCAAAAGCTGCAGGCAGAAATTTAAGCTATAAATGCCTACATTTTAAAAGGAAGAAAGATCTATTTTTAAAAAAAAGATTTTATTTATTTATTTGACAGACAGAGATCACAAGTAGGCAGAGAGGCAGGCAGAGAAAGAGTGGGAAGCATGCTTCCCACTGAGCAAAGAGCCCGATGCGGGGCTCGATCCCAGGACCCTGGGATCATGGCCTGAGCCGAAGGTAGAGGCTTTAACCCATATGAGCCACCCAGGCACCCCTAACCTTTCATCATAATAGAAAAAGAGCAAACTAGAGCAAGCAAAGGAAGTAATAAATCTTAGAGAGGAAATAAATGAAGTGGGGAATAGGAAAACAATAGAGAAAAATTCACAAAACCAAATATTGGCTCTTTGAAAAGTTCAACAAAATTGACAAAGCTTTACTGATGACATAAGAAAGAATACTGAAATTACTAAAATCAGGAAAGGAAGAAGATGACAAGTTACTGCTGGTTTTACAGATATAAGGAGGATAGGGAATATTATAAATAATTGCATACCAACAAATTAAATAACAGATGAAACAGACTAATTTCTATAAAGACACAAACTACTGAAACTTACTCAAGTATAAATAGAATATCTGACTAAATGTTTAACAAAAGATTGAATTTATAATTTAAAAACTTGGGCACCTAGGTGGCTCAGTGGGTTAAAGCCTCTGCCTTCGGCTTAGGTCATGATTCCAGGTTCCTGGGATCGAGTCCCGCATTGGGCTCTCTGCTTAGTGGGGAGCCTGCTTCCCTTCCTCTCTCTGCCTGTCTCTCTGCCTACTTGTGATCGCTCTCTCTGTCAAATAAGTAAATAAAATCTTTTAAAAAATTTAAAAACTTTCCACAGGAACGCCAGGGTGGCTCAGTCAGTTCAGTTCAGGTCATGATCCCAGCATCCTGGGATCAAGTCCCACGTTGGGCTCATTGCTCAGCAGGGAGCTTGCTTTTCTCCCTCTGCCTCTGCCTGCCACTCTGACTGCCTGTGCTCTCTTTGACAAATAAATAAATAAAATCTTAAAAAAAAAAATCTTTCCACAAAGCAAAACTCAAAGATGGCTTCTTTACTTGTGAATTCTGCTAAACATTTAAAGAATTAGCACCAACTGTTCACAAACTCTTCCCAAAATAGGAGGGAACACTTTCCAATTCAGTCTACAAAGAATTACCCTGATACCAAAACTAGAAAAAGACAAGAAAACTACAGACCAACATCCCATGTGAATATGGATGCAAAAAAAAAAAAAAAAAAAGAAAAAACCTCAACAAAATAGCAAAATGAATCCACCAACATATAAAAGGAATCATCCACAGTGAATGAGTGCAAATTATCACAGGAATGCAAAGTTGGCTTAACAAATGAAAATCAAACAATGCAATACAGCCTATTGATAAGGGGGAAAAATCACATGATCATCTCAATAGATGCAGAAAAAGCATTTGACAACTCCAACACCCCTATTTGGAAAAAACAACAACAAACAACCCACACTCAACAAAGTAGAAATAAAATCATAGAAATGGTTTATGTTGAATAATTAGCCCTTTTAGTTTGGAAGTATACTGTTTTGCAATTAGATCTAGATCTTTGTGTAAAATCATTAGACTTTTATTTTGAAAGTATTTTTGCCATTATTCTCCTTCCAGCTGCTTTTGCTATTCTTTATCTGTACTATAAAGTCTTGTTCTGTTTTGTTTCTATTGTATTATTTCTATTTATTGTATAAGGGAACATTCCAAAGGAAACATGTTAAGTATAAACGTGATAAACCTTCAATTCAGACCAGCTCTAAGGCCTAACAGTTGGAAGTTCCATTAGACTGGCAATCAATGGTTTAAAAAGTGACTGGTCAAACTTTGCTTTAGTTATCCTGGGCCTCTGTGAGGACAGTCCCTGTCTTGTCCATTTACCATTTTGATTAGTCCATATTCTGAGGTCAATGATTCTTTGAATATAATGTCATTTCCCCTTTCTGACTGCTTATAGATTTTTTTCACTTTTCTATTTTTTGGCAATCTGATGTATCCAGACGTGGTCTTTGCTGTATTTATTATGCCTGGGGTTCAAAGAACTTTTTGGATCTGTAAGTTGATGTCTTTCAACAGTTTAAGGAAAACATTAGGCATTACTGCATCAAGTGTTTATTTTCCACTATTCTCTTCCTCTCCTTTCCTTTTGGACCTCAAACCAGAGGTAAATTAGATTGGTATTTTCCCACAGGTATCAAACCTTTGCTATTTTTTCTTTCTCTCTGTGCTTGAGTTTGATAATTGTTATCAGCTTGTCTTCCAGCTGTCTTTCCTCTGCTGTGTCCAGTTTTCTGAAGCCCATCCAATGAAATTTATTCCAGATACTATGTTTCATTTCAGTTTTTTTCATTACCAGACTTTCCCTTTGGTTTTCAGTATCTATTTCTCCACCAAAAATCCTAATCTGTTCATTCATCTTTTTTTCCTATTGTCTTACAAGTTTTAAAATAATTTTGAAAAAAAATAATTTTGTTAATTCCAACTTGTGAATCATCTCTGCATTTGCTTTTACATGTTTTCTATTGATTATGGGTATACTTTTCATGGTATGATTAGTAATTTTTTTTATTGTGTACTGGACTTTGTGGATGTGTTGTGAAAACTCTGGATTCTATTTTCTTCTAAAAAAAAGTGTTTTGGGGGTGCCTGGGTGGCTTAGTCATTAAGCGTCTGCCTTTGGCTCAGGTCATGATCCAGGGTCCCGGGATCAAGCCCAGCATCGGGCTCCCTGCTCTGCGGGAACCCTGCTTCTCCTTATTCCATTCCCCTCCCTGTGATCCCTCTCTCGCTGTGTCTCTGTCAAATAAAATAAAATCTAAAAAAAAAAAAAAAAATGTGTTCTCTTCTGGCTAGCTGTTAAATTACAATGGATAATCTTGATGCTGTGAAAACTTGATTTTAAGCTTTGTTACAGTGAGTTTATCCTTTTGCCCACAGTCCTAACAAAGATGGCCCTTACATCTAGGATGTTGTCCTTCTTCCTTATTATGGTCCTTTTTGGGTTTCAGTGGAAAACCCATTGTATTTACTAAACCCCTTTTAGTGGAATTTGAATTTCAAACTCTGTATTCCCCCAGAATACAGTTTCTTTACAGTTCATTAGATTTCAACTACTGCTTTCTGGTAGGTTCCTTTGAATATTACAATACACAGGTACAATTTTGGAGTCCACTAAGGATTTGAAAGAAATTTGTAGGCATATCCAGGGGCTTATATCTAAAACTCTTAAGATTTCTCTCCTAATTTGTAGCTGTTTTACAAGTCCCAAATGAGTCCCCAGCCCAGAAAGACTGTTCATTATGCTTAAAGTCTGTTTCTAAGCACATTGCACAAACTGGAAATTGCCCTTGGGGTAAAAGCTAGTTAATGTGGATCTCTTTTAGTACATGATTTTGTGCAGTTTCTGCTCGTTTTTGCTTGCTCTCTAGAGTTTTCTAATCTTTGCTTTTATAATTTGTTCAGATTATAATTATTGGCAAGAGTTAGTACAATACAAGCTACTCCTTCACTGCTAGACTGCAACCACTGAAACTTCAAAAAGTTTCAAATAAAAAAATTAAAGGCAAAATAAAATTTATAATTTATTTCCAAGCCATTAGGATAAAAACCTACTTTATGCAGCTAAACTTTTTACTTCATTTTTTTTTCTGAAATAAGATACAAAAGACCAGATTAAAAATTGAGATAAGCATTTCAAGGAAAATACTTTGACTTGAGTCCAAAGCCAAACTGTAAATGGTTCATTCTACCAAAAGAATTAATTTTTGTACAAAATATAAAGAATTTTACTCTATAAATAAAGACTGCTGTTTATTTACTTAAATTGTAATTCTAGTATCTGTTTTTCCTCCAGTTCTTCCTAAGCACAAAGCATAGTGAGAAATCTTATAACCTCAATGGCAGACTTAGAATAAACTCCTACTGTTAAGATAACCGGGAAAGATAGTATTGACTTCCCTTGTCTCAAAGTCCAGTATAACAAGTTTTAATATAGTTTACAAAACACTGCCATATTAACATGAGCACATTAACCTTTCATGTTTAGGCATTATCTTCTAAGAAATTAATGACAGGAAGCTCAATGTAGAATCTAAAAGGTCACAACCTAAGTTTAACAATTCAGAAACCCTCAGCAACTTCTACCTTTATTGAAAAATACCAGACCAATCCCTTTCACCTCCTACTGTATCATCATCTTATTTTCATAGTCATTTTATGAAGAGAAAAAAAAGCCCAGCTTAAGCTAAAAATAAAATAAAGTAAAAAGTAAGTCATAGAAAATAGTTCACTAGCACTAAGTTCAACTTCAGACTTTGGTCAGGGAAGTGAAATAACTTCTATACTGTATGAATTGTTATTCATACAGTAATATAATTCTGACTCAGTGTTTATGACAATATTAGCTTGACTTTTAATATTTGATATCTTTGTGATCTAAAAACTATCCCAATAAAAATAGTGAGCTACATTAGTGCAGACAGAATCATGATAAATTTAAAGATTACATTTTAAAAGTTGAACATGAAGCACAGACATTTAGTATAACCGACTGTTATTCAAGTATCAACAATGTTAATCCTTTTCTAAATGAAAATACAAAGTGAAATTTTATGAACTTTATTGAGAATGTTTTAACTTTGGATATTCCTAATTCTTATCATCATGAATACTGCATCATCTTTCATTATCAGTATTTTATAATTGATGCTTTAATATTTGAGATCTTAAAAAGATATAACATATGACTGAAAATGGGCATGGTTCTGCTTAGTATTTTTTGTTTTGTTTTGTTTTTCCCTATTTATTTCAACCCTCATTTCTGTTATCCAGGGAGTTCTAAGGTCATGATTAGAGGAGACATTTAAATTATAGCTACAAATAGCACATTACCTTAAACCATACATCTTCTATATGTAGGTAAATCTTTAACAGGAACAAGATTAAAATTAAGAAGAATGTATGTCTTCATTATAAAATTCTTATCTAGATGGGGCAAGTTTTTAATTTTAACGTATTCTCTCAAAACCAAAGATATTTTTCCTAAATGAAAAAAATCTTTGTTACTACTATGAAATTATTCTTTCCGTCCATGACATTTTACATAAAAGCACCAAAGAAAATTTCTGTAAACAAACTTTTAAACAGTAAACTAAGGGCAAATATCCATTTGCCTTTATTACAATATTTAAAAAGCCATGATATGAGTCTCTACCTCCTACAATGACAGTTTAATAATAAAACTCAGGCATACTTATACAAACGGAAACAATTACTGTACATTCTTGGGGAACAAGAGACAGATTAACAGACTAACTTTTTCGTTAACAAAGTGAGCACAAGAAACCTATAAAATGTATGCAATGTATAAAAATTCATTAATTTTTTTAAAGGTTCATTGAGGGGATTAATAATTATTAAGAATAAAAGATGGTAGATCCATTGGCTTATAATTATCCTGTAAACAGTAAGAAAGCAATAAGCAATAAATTAGAAATGTCTTAGCTCTCAGTTCTTCCCTTCTCTCACACAGGAACCACTTTTACAGCAGTTAAACTTGGCCTTCTTAAATATTAGAATAATTCTAGCAGAAAATAAACTCCATTAGGAACAAATTAACAGTCTACAATAGATTTCTGACAGATATATTAGAAAAAGATACCTTCAGGTCACACGAGGACTGATCTACATGTTGTAATGACAGAATGACTCAAACCTTCTAACCATCTCTTTTTCTATTTTACTAGATTTGCTTTGATGCTATCAACAAATTCTTTTCTAAATTGGCAACAAGGTAATAGAAACATGAAAAGTGAAACACAATGTTTAATGTGTAGATTTATGAAAAAGAAAAACCTTCAAAATACTTTTTCCTATTACTGTTACATAGGAAGAAGTTTCATTTGGCACAATGGACTTACAAAAGAAAAGAACAAAAAGAAACTTATAGAGTGTTTGGCATTCTAATCATCTGTAGTAAAGACAACAGTAGGAAAGGAAAATAGAAAAAATTACTATTTTAAGAAAAGACATCAGAAGACAAACAACCAAAGGCGCTTGTGTCTTCTACCATTCACTGTCTCTGGAATACTTTCATCTGCAACACAATATACAAATTATTATTTACATCATGATTATATTGGTAAAGAAGACCAGAATCAGTTTTTGTTGTGCTCTAACTTACAGCGCCCATTGGGATAACCATGAACAGGCCTTCGACAAAATACTCCATTTGCACTGTATATTTTATTTAAATTTTGTTTTATGGTGCATCTGTTGGAGTGCACAAGTAATTTTAAGACTCTGAAAAGTCCTGTAAACTTAGGCTCAATTTCTGTAGCTGATAACTATTCAATTAACATGGCATGTTTCTCTCTTCAAAAGCAAAGTGTTCTGCAGGCTTACAAAGGTCTTTCCTTAAACAGTGGTATCGCCAAAGTCCTTGTTCCAACGTATGTATGCTTCTAAGGTTTGAGGGCTCACGCTGCGTTTTATCTTTTTCAAGGATTCAGTGAAGTCAGATAATCGAATATTTCTCATCTAGATTTAAAAAAAACACATGACAGTACAAATGAAAATATATTCAGTAGTTAACCCAAAGATGGATTAAAGTAATGATGCTGCTTATTATTGTTATAAATACATATAAATGTATTCTTAGAAAATCATGCCAATCATCATATTTTACTTATTATTATATGTTAGGCAAGTTTGCTATATAAGAAATCTTATATGCTGTATTAATATACTTTTATTATATGTGTTTAATTTCTTAGGTATTAAAAATTTAAGTCCCAATATTTTCCCATTATAAAAACAGAAAACACTCATTATAGAAAATTTGACAAGTACAGACAAGCAGAAAAAAGAATCGCAATTACATCTTTCAGAATTCTCAAGTCTCACCAAGCATACTCTAGCTAAATTCATGCTGGGTTTATTAGAAAGGAAGATGGTTTACAAGAAGCACATGAGACTTTTAAGGAAATAATGCTTTTCACAACATACAGGATGCTTGTATCTGAAATTTTCTAATACTAATATTACTTATAATACATTTTGTATTAATTTGGCCTCATTTTCTGACCTTTTAAAAAGATTTTATATGAGAGACACAGAGAGAGAGAGAGAGCACACACAAGCCAGGAGAAAGGCAAGGGGAAAGGGAGAAGCAGACTCCCCGCTGAGCAGGGAGCTCCACGTGGGGCTCAATCCCAGAAGAGTGAGACCATGATCTGAGCCAAAGGCAGACACTTAACCGACTGAGCCACCCAGGTGCTCCTCATTTTCTGACCTTATTAATTGGCTATGAGAATGTAGAATAAAAAAATGCTGAGTCAACATCTATCTATAATTACCTGAATACCTTGAAAACTCAAAAGGAGCTTGGCACAAAATTAAACAGTTTTAAAACTGTCACTGATATATACATGTGCATTTTGCCCAAAAATAAGTTAAAGGATAATTTGAGATAAAACATCAACTGATATTCATATATATTCTTCTTTTTATTACTCTTATAAAACCGAATCTAATTATTTCACACCCTCTGATATCTAGATGAGCACAGATTGAGAAAATCACCTATACTTGTAAACTGTAGATTAATCTAAGTAAAAAAGGAAAAGGTCCCCTCCTGGGAGGCGCGGGCTGTCTCCAAAAAGGAAAAGGACATATTGTTACCACATAATCATATGAGCCCTACTCGTTTTTTTAACTAAAACACACACTGGCTCTTCCTAAAGCCCAAAGAGTAGAAGGATGATGAATGTAATCTACTATCTATGATATTCTTGAATAAAATGTATTTGTTGCAGAAATTAGTCTTAAGAGCTTTTGATGAAATTTCAATTGAACTGCATAGAATGGTGCACATAAATATATATGAAATTTATATATGATATTTTGAAGTTAGTAACAGATGAATATATACAACAGGAAAAGCAACTAGTAGCTAATTTGAGAAAGAGAAAAATAAATGGCAAAGATATCTTATCGAAACAAACTAATGAAATAACAAAGTCAAAGTTAAGGTGGATACAAACTATGCTTTATTTTTTATTTTATTTATTTTTAAGTAGGCTCTGTGACCAACATGGGGTTTGAACTCATGATCCTGAGATTAAGAGTCATATGCTCTACTCATTGAGTCAGTCAGGCACCCCAAACTGTGCTTTAAAAATAGAGTACATCGTACCCTGAATTTATAGCCAACAATTTTTAGCACTACCTTTTATTTATTTATTTTTTTAAAGATTTTATTTATTTATTTGTCCGAGAGAGAGAGAGCGAGAGCGAGCACAGGCAGACAGAGTGGAAGGCAGAGGCAGAGGGAGAAGCAGGCTCCCCGCGGAGCAAGGAGCCCGATGTGGGACTCGATCCCAGGACGCTGGGATCATGACCTGAGCCGAAGGCAGCTGCTTAACCAACTGAGCCACCCAGGCGTCCCAGCACTACCTTTTAAAAACACAGAATTCCAATATAATTATTTGTTTTTATTCTCATAAAATATTTTTTATATTCTATAAAAGTCAAATGTGTGTATATATACCAGTGCCTGATAATACCCTTAATCATTACAGTTGTACTGAATAATAACTAAAAAAAATTCTAGTATAAGATTTTAGAAACCAAACTACTTGTATTTTCCTCTCCTCTCATAAATGTGACTGATTAAATAATTTATTTAATCTCCATAATAAAATGTCATTATTATTATTTATGTATTTTAAAAGTTTATGTATTTTAAAGTTTTTAAAGTTATTCTATGGATACTTACATAGTATCCACTATTTGCCTGGGTGGCTCAGATGGTTAAGCGTCTGCCTTCGGCTCAGGTCATGATCCCGGCATCCTGGGATTGAGCCCTACATTGAGCTCCCTGCTCTGTGGGGAGCCTGCCTCTCCTGCCTCTGCCTCTCTGTCTCTCATGAATAAATAAAATCTTTAGAAAAACCCATCAGGGGATGCCTGGGTGGCTCAGTTGGTTAAGCAGCTGCCTTCGGCTCAGGTCATGATCCCAGCGTCCTGGGATCGAGTCCCGCATCGGGCTCCTTGCTCAGCAGGGAGCCTGCTTCTCCCTCTGCCTCAGCCTGCCATTCTGTCTGCCTGTGCTCGCTCTCCCTCTCTCTCTCTGATAAATAAATAAAATCTTTAATAAAAAAAAAAAAGAAAAAAAAACCCCATCAGATTAAAAAAACTTGGATAAAAGTATACAATAGAACCAAAACTTGTAACAATGTAACCTAATACATAATTAGTACAATGGTCACAAACGATACCAGTAATGTCATTTCTTGTAATTCATTCAACAGTTTTACTAAGTTTTTAGTGTTCCTCTCTAAAGTTTAGTCTAAAATAAGGTTCTTCCTTATATTTTTTTTAAAAAGGTGGATTAAATTATATTTTAGGTGTGGGATTAAAATTCAGGTAGATGTTATGCTGAAATATTGAAATAAATGCACTCTATCCGAGTGAATTAATAATTTTTTAAAGATTTATTTATATATATACTTTTTTTTTAAAAGATTTTATTTATTTGACAGAGATCACAAGTAGGCAGAGAGGCAGGCAGAGAGAGGTGAGGGGAAGCAGGCTCCCCGCTGAGTAGAGAGCCCGATATGGGCTTGATTCCAGGACCCTGAGATCATGACCTGAGCCAAAGGTAGAGGTTTAACCTACTGAGCCACCCAGGCACCCCGAATTAATAATATTTTAAAAATATGTGTATTTTTCAGGCTCTTGTCATTGGAGTAGGCTAATTTAACACCAGTACTAATAAAAAATAATGCAGTATAAATTTCTAATCCCAGAGTCTTAACATTATTCTCCATTAAAGGAATGAGCGTTCTTGGGGTGCCCTGCTGGCTCAGTTGGTAGAGCATGCAACTCTTAAACTGAGGGTTATGAGTTCAAGCCCCATGTTAGGTATAGAGAATTTAAAATCTTAAAAATAAAATCTTAAAAAAAAAAAAATGAAGCAGGGTTCCTGTAGAGTTCCTGATTCCAGGTGTTGAGATTACCAGAATGCAAGAATGCGTCTCAAAGTTTGAAAGTAATGTTAAAAGGGCACACCTTAATGTGAAAAGCAGATTTCACTGGCCAAATGTAACCCTTTAAACATTAAAAAAAAATTATAATTGATTTACAGATATGTTGGGCATCTTCTGACATGTAATGATTCCCATCTCTTGTTATATATGCACTTCTGTAATTCCTTCCCCTTGAATGTGGACTGGACATTAAGAAGAGACTACTGAAAAAGTGATGGGAGTTCACCTTCAGGATTATAAAGACTTTGACTTCCATCCTGCTGATGCTTTCTCTTCTTCCTGGCTTGCTTGCTTTGATGAAGAAAGTACTATGTTGGAGAGGCCTATGTGGAAAAAGAACTGAAGGAGGCCTTCAGCCAATGACTAAGAAAACAGGCTCTCACCTCAACAACCCACAAAAAAGTGGACCTGGCAAAGAACTATGTAAGTGAGTGTGGAAGCAGATCTGCTGCAGTTGAGTCTTGTAATGACTATAGCCCCAACCAACATCTTGATTACAGCTCTGTAAGAAACCTTGGGCCAACACCTTGATTGCAGCCCTCTGACAGAGCTCAAAGCAGAGGACTCAGCTAAGCTCTGCCCATATTCCCAACCCCATGAAAATGTGAGATAATAAATGTGGTCATTTTAAGCTAAGTTTTTGGGCAACTTGTTATATGGCTATTCATACCTATAGCAACAGAACTATCTTGTTTTTTAAAGTCATGAGTTACTAAAAAAAAGAAAAAAAACAAACTCACTTTCTTTCATCTTCAAATAAAACAGGAACTATATATAGGCTGATATTGTCCAGTGAAGAAAAAATGTTGCTGGGGCACCTGGGTTGGCTCATTAGGTTAAGCATCCACCTTGGTTTCAGCTCAGGTCATGATCTCATGGGTCATGAGATTAAGTCCCACCTGAGGCTCCGTGCTCAGCAGGGAGTCTGCTTGAAGATCCTCTCCCTCCACTCCTCCCCCAACTTGCTTGCTCTCCTTCTTTATAATAAATAAATGTCTTTCAAAAATAAAAGAAAAATGTTGCTCAAATTTGATTGTGTATATATTCTCAGGATGGGCAAAAATATACACAAAGGTTAACAGTCACTATCAGTAGAAAACTGGTCTCTTATCTCATGCAATAATGGATAGCCTTGTAAGAGTTCCCATTCCCTAAGCAGCCACCTACTTATTTCAAGTAATAAGGCTGCCAGTTATTATAAGATAGTAATCAAAGTGTATCAAAGCATTCCATTTATAGATACAAGTGGACTTCCCAATGGACTTCCACAAGAAATGCTATGGCCTTAGAGCTTGAGACAGATAGAATACTTGCAGATGAAGAGATGAGTGGATTTTGGCTATGAAGACATTTGAGAATTTATAGATTGGTTCTTACTCAAACTTATTTGCCAGTTGGTGGTTTTAGCTCATTACTGCCTTAATTAGTCCCTTTATTCCACACGGTCATTCCAAGGGACAAATACAGAGCCCTAAATTGTCACATAATTGGCTGAATTAATAAAAGACTGAATCTAGGGGGCCAGAGTATACAAGGGATCAAGATTATCTATCCTGGATCCAATGCAGGGGAACAGTGTGTGGAGAAGAAATAATTCATGCATGATGCTTACTTTTTGGGTAAAAAGATACTATCAGGTTTATGCTTTAAGAACATTAAAAAATGTATTTATGGGATATTATTAATAAATTATACTTAAACTATTTTTAAAAACCCACAAGACACAAACTGGGAACATAAACTGTACTGTACTTACATGTAAAGAAAGAATTTTAAAAATGTGGAATTAAAATTACAAGTCAGATAAAAGGGACTTGAAGCTTATATTTTAAATGTGCATTTAAAAAAATATATATATATATATATTTTTTTAGATTTTATTTATTTATCAGAGAGAGGGCGAGAGAGCAAGCACAGGCAGACAGAATGGCAGGCAGAGGCAGAGGGAGAAGCAGGCTCCCTCCCGAGCAAGGAGCCCGATGCGGGACTCGATCCCAGGACGCTGGGATCATGACCTGAGCCGAAGGCAGCCGCCTAACCAACTGAGCCACCCAGGCGTCCCTTAAATGTGCATTTTTAAGGAAATAGCAGCAAAATGCCAGAGAGAAAGCGTGTAGCATTCTCCATTCCTAGTCTTCATTCATATCAAACACACTCTAGGTAAACTAGACTTTCTAAAATGGAATGGTAGGGGCGCCTGGGTGGCTCAGTCATTAAGCAATGGCCTTCAGCTCAAGTCATGATCTCAGGGTCCTGGGATTGAGCCCCACATTGGGTTCCCTGCTCAGCAGGAAGCTTGCTTCTCCCTCTCCTACTCCCCCTGCTTGTGTTCCCTCTCTCAGTGTCTCTGACAAGTAAATAAAATCTTAAAAGTAAAAAAAAGGAAAATTAAAAAAAAAATGGAATGATGGTTGCAGTAAGTGTGAGGGTATTCTTAGTAATGCAGCTGATTAACTACCACACGCAAAATACCGCAAAACAACTAAGTTTACATAGAAGCTTAAAGAAAAAAGACAGTCAAAAAAAAATGTACTCAAATACATTTATTCTCTATGTTAAGAGTTCACTGTCTCCTCAATAGCTGTACAAACTTGGGCAGTAAAAATATCTGACTTATAAATTATAAATATAATACTGATTTTAAATATTTGCTTACATAGTTATTACAATAATTCTGCATGTCCAACTTTATATTTTGCAGGCAATCTTTTTCGAAAGAAATGCGCTAGCATTTTCCTAAGAGGGCCTACCATATTAAAATGTAATGAATTACATTACAATGGTATTGCTTTTATAAGGACAAAAACAAATGCTGAAAATCTTACAAAATAGAATATTAAGGGATTAACTTATTACAAAGAACAAAATTCTTAAGTTTTCTATAATTTTTTTCTGTTTAATATTACCAAAAAACACCATTAAGAGATTGTAATTTGAGGGCGCCTGGGTGGCTCAGTGGGTTAAGCCGCTGCCTTCGGCTCAGGTCATGATCTCAGGGTCCTGGGATCGAGTCCCGCATCGGGCTCTCTGCTCAGCAGGGAGCCTGCTTCCTTCTCTCTCTCTCTCTCTGCCTGTCTCTATGCCTACTTGTGATCTCTGTCAAATAAATAAATAAAATATTTAAAAAAAAAAACAAAGAGATTGTAATTTGATACACCCTTATATTTTGAAATAAAGCAAAGTTAACTTTTTCTAGCTTCTAATTAACTACGAAAATCCAGACAAAAGATAGGTCTTACAATATAGAGAACTAGAGCAAAGAAAAGATAACTAGAAAGTAATATACCTCACTGGCAGACATATTCTTCACTTGTTCGGGTTTCAGTTCTGTAAAATACAAGACAACCATTTAAAAAAAAAAGATTTCTAAGTTTAAATTGCTGAAGAGCAAAAACGAGTACAATGATCTAATAGTACATGTTCAATATAACTTATTTCTATTAAAAGGAAAATACACATTAATATTAAGAGCACAATTTATAAATGCTTAGGATAAGTCTTTAGGAGTAAGTGGGAGGCATTCACTTTCTCTGCATTATTGCCTAAGAACAATAAATTTCACAACTTTGAAGTTAAAAGAATGTAGTTTTTTTTTCACAAAGGCTTTATTCTTTTTAAACCCAATAACTTTTATCTGCTTCAGAATAGCTAAAATTTTCTGAAAAAATACAAATGGTTTATGTATTATGTATTTGTTGAGTCCACTCGTGACATGTACCAGGCAGCAGGAGTTTGACTAGAATGCTTTTTGCCCAGAACTTCAAAATATATTGTCAAGGTTACACTTATTATTCTGCAAAGCAGCAATTCTGAGTCAATACACTGTTTCACTGCAGATGTGTTCCAGAAGTTGTCCATTCCATGTTCTATTTTATCGTCATAGCCAACAATCTGAGTGCATACCTGAGAGCATCACCCACCCACTGCCCATGCTGGCTGTGGAAAAGCAGTTGAGAATACCTAGTCTAAAGTGGTATCATAGTGGTATTTCAGAAACAGCAAATAACCCTGCATCAAAACAAAGCAATTTCGCAAAAGATAACATATAACAATACAAATAAAAGCTTCTCTTAGATACTTTAATTTCAAGTGATATCTGAATATTGACGTGAAAAGTGCCAAAAACAGATAAGAACATTTCCCCTTTATTTTTCTTTTTTGCTTGCATAAAAATGTTTTCTTTTCCTTTGTGTTTTCTGCTGGTTTCCTACCACCAAGAAGTGAAACATAGGGTAGATGGTGATTTATTGTGAACATCATTTAATGTACAGAATTGTCTACTCATTATGTTGTACATCTGAAATGAATATAACTTTGTATGTTAACTGTACTTTAATAATAATTTTTTTTTAATTAAAAAAAAAAAAAACCCTGAAATCTGTTGTTTGAAACAGAGGTCATGGTCTACACACCCACTGACTGTCTTTATATGGTCTGTGAGCTAAGAATGGTTTCACATTTTTGTTTTTGTGAGAACAAACAGAAATCAAAAGAACATGCAATGGAGAACATATGTGGCCCCATGACTAGAAACCACTTTGTATCAAGTTTTATAGCAGCTTAAATGATTTCTTACTAAAACTAAAACAGAAACAAAACCTCTCAATAAGGACTTCATAAACTTCTAATGTAGTCTAACGAATAGGTCTAAATGTTTCAAAGTCTACACACATACCTCGGATAGGACCCAGCGCTGCATCTTTTGCCAAAGCTGTTAGATCACTTCCCGAATATCCATCAGTCATTCTAAGAATGGGAAGGAAGAAAGAGCAAATTATTTTTATCTTTACAGATTTAAAATTTCCATGTAAAAAGAAGGTAACATCTAGTTTGCCTCTGTTATCAAGCAGAAAGCTATGCAATTTGAAATGTAGGACAAACAGGGTGAAGGAAGGAACTGGGGTAGAAGACATTGGCAAAAAGAGGCACATCTGAATGGGACGCCCACAGCAAAGTCCTGGGCAGCCAGATTATCAAAAGGAACTATAAACTAGAGGCAAAGGGGAGAAAAATAAGACAGGAAAAGAAAGCATTTACTTAATCATGTACTATGTTATATAACTACAGAGATCAAGTATTAGCTGAATTCTTCATTGGAAAGACAAAGAAGAACCTCAATGTTTCTAAGTATTGAATTCATTCTTTTCTCATAGGTATCTTGGAATTCAAAATAGTTTTTACTAAAATTACTAGTTATTCACATACTTTTTGAGTATTTAAATTACCTTATAAGATTTCTAATGACTAGGGGTGCCTGGGTGGCTCGGTGGGTTAAAGCCTCTGCCTTCGGCTCAGATCATGATCCCAGGGTCCTGGGATCGAGCCCCGCATTGGGCTCTCTGCTCAGCGGGGAGCCTGCTTCCCCCTCTCTCTCTGCCTATCTGCCTACTTGTGATTTCTCTCTCTGTGTGTCAAATAAATAAATTAATTAAATTAAATCTTAAAAAAAAAATTCTCATGACTAAAATTCAATAAAAACCACCTTCTATATTTAGTTTCTACTTAAGTATACCACTCATAAAAAAGGCTGAAGATGCAAAAGTTAAAAAAAATTATGTGTAACATGAGGAGAAGTTTATATGAAAATACTTGTGTTGGTATGGGCAGAGATTTTTAAATTTTTACAAAATTATTATTATTTTTTAAAAGATTTTATTTATTTATTTGACAGAGAGAGATGACAAGTAGGCAGAAAGGTGTGTGTGGGGGGGGAAGCAGCCCCCCTGCTGAGCAGAGAGCCAGATGTGGGGCTTGATCCCAGGACCCTGGGATCATGACCTGAGTAGAAGGCAGACGCTTGATGACTGAACCACCAGGTACTTAATGTCACTGAACTGTGTGCTTAAAATTGGTTAAAATTTTAGTTTTATGTTATATATGTTTTAACACAATTAAAAAAAACAAACAATGCAATGGAATAGATGGCAGTAGGATTCCCTGAGATGGGAAATACAAGAACAAACAGCTTTGGGGATGGGGAAAATAGGTGCAACTGCTGTAGACAAGAATAGAAGTCAGTAGGATACGCCTTTTGGAATTCAACAGACATCCAGACTAGAAATAAAGGTTTGGGAAACTCAGAGGTTATAAATAAAAACAAGTAAGAGAATGTAATCTCCCAGGAGAGTATGTAAAAGAGGAAAAAGAATAATTAAGGAAAGATCCTAGTAAACACTAATATTTAAAGGGTAGGTAGTGATAAAATCATATGTCATAAAACACTAAGCTTAAAGGAGCTATAAAGTATATTTCCTAAAAGGCTTACCATTTAAAAATGGTTTCACACCTACTTCCTCTTCCTTCTCTAAGCAACAATAGCCATGGCTTATTCCTCTCTTACTGACATCTCTGTTTTACTCACTAGGTCAGCAGTAGGGAATTTAAACAGTTTTCTAGTGCGAATTATAGACTACGGTGAAAAATAAGTATTGAATCCAACCCTTTTAATTTTTCAGATGAAGACACTTAAGGATAAGACTTAACCAAAATTACACAGGCCATAAGCAAACATGTTCTAAGCTCAATTCTTATCCATCCCACAGATGCCTTTAAAAGTCAGGCCCCCAAAACGGAAACCACTTGACAGTGATAAAAAATACTTACTTAATTTCAATGAGCATATATGTAATACAAAGAGCAAATGCTCCAGCGAGATCAATCAAAACAAATGGATTCATCCGGGGAAGGAAGATACTGCTAAGTCCTGGAATAATTCCACACAAGCTATGAAGAAATAAAGAATATTCATTAGCAGAACTCAATGTAACATTGATGAAGATCTTGTATTTTAGTAACATATGTCTTTTACAGAAAGCAAAGAAGATTTGTGAACAAAGCTCTCTCACTCATAAAGGTCTCCTACATCATGAGTTGAAAAGTAATTGGAATGTCTAAGTGGCTCACTCAGTGGGGCGTCTGCCTTCAGCTCAGGTCATGATCCCAGGGTCCTGGGACCCAGCCCCACACTGAACCCATGTTGAGTTCCCTGCTAGGCAGGGAGCCTGCTTCTCCCCTCTCCTTTTACCCCTCACCCACCCCGAGCCCGACTCTCTCTTGCTCTAAAATAAATAAAAATCTTTAAAAAAAAAAGTCAGAACAAGTAGGAGAGTAAGAGTCTGATTTGTAAGATTCATGTAGTAACTTCAGCAACAAACAATGTAAGTTCCCATGACAGATGAATTTTTTATGCATCCCTCTGAAATTACGTGTATCATGAAACCCCATACATAACATCTTACCTTCGACTAAGATCTGCAACATGCTCTTGAAGCCAACTCGTACTAGCAGCTTTAAGAAGAAAACACTTAAATTACCTCTATTGAAAAAAATAAAGCACTATCAGAAATATTTTATTTCCTTAATTAAAAAATAAGTTTGGCAATGACTGTATGACACTTAACGAAAGGACATGCTATTCAAATCTAGACCTTTTTCCTCTTTTAAGCCTTCAAGATGATAAAATAAAAGCAGTTTCAACTATTTGTACTGACCTGAAGGAATTAGTAAGCTTACATATGCCACTGTTACTATTAATTTTAAGTTTTAAAGGCTCCTTAAATGTAAAGCAGAACGTCCTAACCAGTGTGCTGAGAATGGCTTATAGGTAAACCAATTAATTCTCTCAGCTCTCAGAAAGGGCATGTAGGGATCCAGCTACTTGCAGACATCAGCCAGATACTGTCCCTGAATAAGTATCCTCCAGGTTCAAGCACCCTCTTACACTGATCTCAGGGTTATAGAAACATTCACTTTAACAAAAAAAAAAAAAAAAACTTATTTATTTATTTGACAGACAGAGGTCACAAGTACGCAGAGAGGCAGGCAGAGAGGGAGGAGGAAGCAGGCTCCCTTCTGAGCAGAGAGCCCGATGCGGGGCTTCATCCCAGGACCCTGAGATTATGACCTGAGCCGAAAGCAGAGGATTAACCCACGGAGCCACCCAGGCGCCCCAGAAATATTCACTTTTTAATGTGTAACATGATGTAAAAAAGATTGACAAGCTTTATGCAAAAGCCATATAGTGGGGCAGTTAAGAAAAGACTCTGACGCTAGACTACCTGGCTTAAAAACCAGCTCTGCAGTCGCCTGGGTGGCTCAGTGGGTTAAGCCGCTGCCTTCAGCTCAGGTCATGATCTCAGGGTCCTGGGATTGAGTTCCACATCGGGCCCTTTGCTCAGCAGGGAGACTGCTTCTCTCTCTCTCTCTCTGCCTGCCTCTCATCTACTTGTGATCTCTGTCAAATAAATAAATAAAATCTTAAAAAAAACCCAAAAACCCAGCTCTGCCTTAGCTAAATGTGTCACCTGGGGCAAGTGATTTAATCTCTCAATGTCTCTGTATAAAATAGGAATAATAAAATTGTTTACTTCATATGGTTTAGGGAGAATTAAATGGGTTAATCTACATAAAGAATTTAGCACAGTGCCTGGTAGATAGAAAGTGTTCAGTATTATTTTCCACTCAAATTTCAACTAATGTCACAAATAATGCTTCTGGGAACTTGAATATCCAGCTAATGAAAATAGAAATTAGATAACCCTTCTGAAATAAGTCTGGTACAATATATATCAATGACTTAAAATATATTATATTTCCAACCCACTTACAATTTCTTCTGTGGGAATTTATCCTACAGAAGACTAAGAGATGCATAAAAGATACTTGGTATAAAAAAGCAGATTATAGAATTATTTATAAAAGGAAAACCTCTTTCTGATCTTTAGGGAGAGGTATCATTTCTAAAACACTGTACCTTCTTAACATTTCTAGAATGAATGTTATACTATTTTCATAATTTGTAGTTTTTTTCAAAATAATTCTGGACATTACAAATATCGCTATTTTTTAGTTCATGCAGTAATTCTTAAACTCTACTTCATATAAATACTTGAATATAAATACTTCATGCTTCATAATATTCATAAAGTTGTTTAAATTTGAATGGGCAACTCAGAGAGCTTTCTTCTCTTGGCTGTCCTAGTGTTCAAGTCAATGAGACCTAAAAAGACCCTATCTTTGCTTCAAAGTGTGGGTCTGTGCACACAGTCCACTTCTGTTTTTACCTCACTTCTCCAACAATTAGTGATTAACACTTTGTGGGTTAATGGAATTCCAGAACATGGAAATGACTGAAAAATGATAATAATTTTGACCACTGAAGTGAAGTATCAGTTTGAATTTTTAAAGACTTGAAATAAATGAGTATTTCAAAATATATATGCTACTTTACAATATATGCCCATCCACCACTGACAAAAAAAAGTTCCTGGGAATTTAACAGAATACAATTATTCGCAAAGATTACATCAACTATTTCAAGTATACTGATGCTTCCAAAATGCTTGCAACAGGCTTTTTGTAGGTAGGTTATACATCTAAAATCCCATTCGTGTTTTTTGGCAAATGTAATTTTTCATCATATAAATTTAATACATAAGTCAGTTCTGCCTGTTTTTAAGTAATACATTATTTTAAAGTTTGAAATAATTAGATTTTGTTTTATAATTCTCTACTTAGAGAAGACCTGAGAACCTCTAGGGTAGCTCTCTCTTCTCTTCACAATAAACTTTCTCGTTGATTTATGAGTTAATAAAATAAGCACAGACTTGCTTTTATAAGAGGTTAATTGGATTTTTAAGTTAATGGTAAATAAAAATCTTTACCTTCAGAGACATAAGCAAAAGGTTTTATTCCGAATAGAAAGCATTGTGAACAAGTTGAAGGAAAGAGCCACAAAAGTACCAACTAATAATCTTCCCCTAGAAAGAATAATAACATTCACCATTATTTTTACCTTGTTAATACCAATATGCAACTTGAGCATGCAGAAAAGAGATGGGAAGGCAGAGTGGTCTGCTTCAGTGGTTTGGGATTTGCAGAGCCACATTCTGAACTTGCTTTCGAGCTCCATAATCCACGTCCTATTGCTCCATCTTACATAGAACCAAAACTGACTCACTGACTCTTAGCATTAACAGTATCTTCTCACAGGTATCTGCTGTTATAAATCCATATAAACGCAATGGTGTTCAGGTCAGGATATCCGGAATTAAACCGATCAAATAGGTAAGTCCATATATTTGGCAATTATGTGTAGTAGATAATAACAATTCTATCTTTTCTAAAGATGCTACTAAAAGATTTTTGGCATCAAATTTTAAATTATAGGAGCTCAATGGGGCTAGTTTAGTGTGTTGACCTAGGCCTGTAAATAATGAGGGACCTAAAGCCAGAGTACAAAGCTTTTCTTGTGTAATATAAAATGAAAGTGCTTGGGAATAGTTAAGGGTGAGAAGTTGTCTTGGGATTTGGGAATTTTTTTTGTGAAGTATCCTTGAAATGTATATTGCCACACTCTGAACTCTGACATTGGCCAAAGTAACCATTATTCCTAATATGCCACTTAATAACTGGGAATCAAACATAATAGTTATATATTATGTCAAAAGCAAAAATCTCACGTGTGTATCTCAGGCTGCTCCAAAAAGCGCTCTGCACTAAAAGAAAGAAATAATGTATTAGGTTAATTCTACAAATTATGAAATTAAAAAAGCCTTATTAAATATAAAATTAATCCAATAAGTGGACAAAATCTTTTTAAAATTAATTAATTAATTTCTACATCCAACATAGGGCTCAAACTCAAGACCGTAAGATCAAGAGTTGCACGCTCTTCCAACAGAGTAAGCCAGGTGTCCTGGACAAAATCTTTTAATGATATCCAGCTGTTGATTATTAGCAGAGATCAGGCAAAGAAACTTACAAATTATTCTTAATATGTAATATCAATTTCTCTAAAACCTTTTTTTTTCTTAAGATTTTATTTATTTATTTGACAGAGAGAGAGAGATAGTGAGATAGGGAACACAAGCAGGGGGGAGTGGGAGAGGGAGAAAAGAAGCAGGCTTCCTGCTGACCAGGGAGCCCAATATGGGGCTTGATCCCAGGACCCTGGGATCGTGACCTGAGCCAAAGGCAGATGCTTAACGAATGAGCTGCCCAGACCACCCCACAAAACCTGTTTCAGTGGGTTTGTAAACTCAGCATTAAAACATGTCTGACTGAAGTCCTTTCTTTCACTCCTTTCACACCAAAATTAAGTAATAAAAGAAGAATGAAAAGAAGGGATAAAAGTCTGAAACACTAGGAAGCCATACTGTCAAAACTCCAGTACTGTTCATCTTAATTTCATCTTCAAATCAATCCAGTGTCTCATGAATTCATGTTCTCAAAGGTGGCATAGGTAGAATTTACAATGACAGTAACGTTGTATACAAATGTACCTTTCTTTTAATATAAAGAGAGCTCCCAACTGTGCCAGGACTGTGGAGGCAAATACAGCTAAGACTTCTAATCTTTCAAATCTGAAATCAGAAAATTAATTAGATCAGCACAATTCATAAACCAGTATCTTCAGAACACATTTTCATTCACTTATTCCCTACTCAATTTTCCAATGTGCCTACTATAAGCCAAACACTGTTCGGACAGACTACAGATTTTCTAGAATGAAGATAAAAAGAAGATCACAGATTAAGAAATAAGAACATCACAGGTTAAGATGTACATCTATTCCAGGACCCAATTATGGCTCTTATTTTCCTAGAAATATTTATTATCATAATTAACAGCTAATACTGGATTGGCCCATTTTGTGTTAAACATAAATGCTTAACACTATCTCTCTCTCTCTTTTTTAAAAGATTTTATTTATTTGAGAGAGAGAGAGAGAGCACATGATCAGAGGGAGGGGGAGAGGGAGAAGGTGTCAAGCCTGAGGCAGGGCTCAATCCCAGGACCCTGAGATTGTGACCTGAGCCTAAGTCAAATACTTAACTGACTTAGCCACCCAGGCACCCCCATATTATCTCTTCTAAACTTTCCAACACCTTAGGAAGGTTACTTTATCCACTTTTTTAAAAAAGAAGAGATAAGGAACTTGACACACAAAAAAGAAAAGTAACTGTTTAGAGTCATATAGCTAGCAAGTGGAGGGAGTCAGGTTTCCAAACTTAGGCACTCTAGCTCCAGAGTTCATGATTTTAACCACTTATTTATACTGTCTATCACTGCTACACATAATTGCAGTTAATTACATATATGTCTTATAATCCCTAAACCGTCAGCTGCAGGACAGGGGCTTGTAGTTCTACTCATCTTAGCTTTTTCCACAACACATAATTTAATGGCATTCAATATTTGTGGTATGTATAAATGCTTGAACTTTCTTGAGGAATTACATATCTTCAGAAAAGATAACAAAATGATTAAGGATGTGCATCATACTGATATTTGTAAAGGGAAAAAAATGTTGAAATCAACACAAGAACATATATATATTATTAAAAAATACAACAGAAATTGGGGTGCCTGATTGGCACAGTCAGTTAAGCCCCCAACTTTTGGTTTGGACTGAGGTCATGATCTCCTGGGTTGTGAGACTGAGCTCCGCATTGGGCTCTGTGCTCAGTGCAGAGTCAGCTTAGAGAGATTCTCTCCCTCTGCCCCTTCCCCTACTTGAGTGCATGTTTTTTCTCTTTCTCTTTCAAATGAGTAAATAAATCTTTAAAAAATATATAACAGAAATGTGCTTATTGACATGGAAAGATGTAAGTGAAAAGAATGAGTTATAAAAAATAAACAGTATGTACATGAAACAAACTTATTTGTGGAAATTGATAAACTGGTAGTAAAGTGCATATGGAAATGCAAAAAGTGAAGGAAAGCAAAGATAATCTGAAGAAAAACAAAGGTGGAAAGATTTACACTGCCAAATGTCAAGATTTATTTCAAAAAATCTATCATAGATGACACAGCATAGTACTGATGCAAGAATAGACAAATGTACAAGATTAAACAGAGCAGAAAATCCAGACATAGAATTACACATTCATAATCACCTAATTTATGAAAGGGTAGAGACAGAAAAAGCAGTAGAAAAAGGATTAATTTTTTTTTCCAATATATGTTTTATCAGTTGAAAAACTAGATAGAAACAAATGTGCCTTGAACCTCTACCTCAACTCATAGACAAAAAATGAATTCCAGTTTGACTACAGGTCTTAAATGTAAAAAGTCAAACAACAAGACCTCTGGCTAATACCAGAGAGTATCTTTATGACCTACGAGTGGCCAAGATTTCTTGACAAGAACACAAAAAGGACTAACCATAAAAGACTGATAAACTGAATTTATCATTGAAATTAAAAACTTATCATTTATGGGAAAGATAATTATATATAAAGAACTCTTACAGGGGCGCCTGGGTGGCTCAGTGGGTTAAGCCGCTGCCTTCGGCTCGGGTCATGATCTCAGAGTCCTGGGATCGAGTCCCCGCATCGGGCTCTCTGCTCGGCTCGGCAGAGAGCCTGCTTCCCTCTCTCTCTCTCTCTGGCTGCCTCTCTGTCTACTTGTGATTTCTCTCTGTCAAATTAATAAATAAAATCTTTAAAAAAAAAAAAAAAAAAAAAAGAACTCTTACAGATCAATAACAAAAGAAAAAAGGTAATCCAATTTAAAAATAGGTAAAACAATTTAATGAGCATTTCACAGAGCAGGGAAATCTGAATGATTTAAGAAGCATATGAAAAAAAATCAATAAAAAATATGAAAGTATTCAAACTAGTCATCAGGAAAATAATTTAAAAAACACAAGACACATCTACACACCCCAGAATGGCTTCTTAAAAAAAAAAAAAGGCAATTATCAACTATAAGTACAAGCAGGAAAACAACCAGAACTTGCACACATTGATAGTAGGAGAGTAAAAACCGGTAAAACTCAAGAGAACTGGTATTTTCTTATCTTTTAACAATGAACATCTGCAAATCCTATGACTGAGTAACTTCACTCAAAGATATGTACCCAACATAAAGGGATAAAAGGGATATGTACACCACCAAAAGACATGTACGAGAATATTCGTAAGTAGTTTTATTTATAACAAACTAAAAGCTGAAGATCATCTAAATGCCCTTCAACAGCTGAACATAAAAAGAAATTATGGTATATTCATAAAATGGAATATGAGAGCAACGAACCAGAGTGAACTACTGCTATGGAGAGTATACACTGTAATCCCATTTATGTGTCTTCAAAAACAGACAACAATAATCTGCAAGGAATAGTGGTCAGAACACTGATTACTTTCATTGGGTTTGGACTAAGACTCAAAACAAAGGGAGACTTTTTGGGGGGGGACTTGTAGTGTTTTATATCATGATGTAGACAGTAGTTAAACAGGTATATTCATTTATTAAAATTCACCAAACACTGGGGCACCTGTGTGGCTCAGTGGGTTAAGCCTCTGCCTTCATCCCAGGATCTTGGGATCGAGCCCCATGGCAGGTTCTCCGCTCAGCAGGGAACCTGTTTCCCCCCCCCCCCCCCTCTGCCTGTTTCTCTGCCTACTTGTGATGATCTCTCTCTCTCCATCAAAAATAAATAAATAAAACCTTTAAAAAATAAAATAAAATTCACAAACTGTAGAAGGATGTAAGACAGAACGAGATATAGCCCTGCTACGATGAAATTTGTATTTTAAAAGGGGAGAAAGACCTAGATCAGAAATGCTTGCCTATGTTTAACTTTGAAAACTTTGCAATTGATCAGAAACTTTTGTAGGTCTGGTCCCATGAGAGAGTGGGAAACTTACTCCTAAAAGGGGAGAAAGAATAACAGTTGAAAGAATAACAGTTTGTAAGTTCTAGTAAATTGTATGTAGAGAATTATAGTAGTCTGATGTGAAAAGAGGCTAACTAGGATTCATTTTAGAATCTATTTTAGATTGGGCCCAGTCATTTAATGACACCAGCCATTTAGTGATATTAGGATTGGAATAACAAGATGGAGCTCATCTTGTAAAGATGATGTGAAGAGCATTTTAAAGAAAGACAACAGCTTGTACAAAGAACCTAATGCAGGAATAAATTAGTTGTATACAAACTACAGGAAAAAAGTGTGGTATGGAGGGCATGAAAATGGTAACTTGAAGAGAAGTCGGCACAGAACAGTTTATGTAAGAATTCTGTAAATTAGAGAAAGGACTCAGGATTTTATTCTAAGTATGACAGCAAACAACTGGGTGGTTTCAAGGAGACTTAAATTATGACTCAGATTTAAAAAAGAACATTCTGACTGCCAAGGGGGTAAGAGCAGAGGCAGTTAGAAGGATGGAATAAGGCAAGAAATGAAAGTAGCTTGATTAGGAAGTTAGTAGTTTAGAAATGGGGGGAGGAACAGATTCTGGATGTGTTTGTAGGTTACCCTGATGTAACCTTCTGATGGATAGATGTGGGGAATGAGAAAATAACAAAAGATTTTGCTTGAACAACTGAGTGGTGGTGTATTTACTGAGATGGGAAAAACTGAAGAGGAATAGATTTCAGGGGGAAGAAAACAAGAATTCTAGACAATATTTAAGATACCAATTAGATATATCCATGTGACACTATATAGGCGGCAGTCTGAAACAAGACAAACCTCAGGGCTAAAGAACTAGAGTTTGAAATTACTAAAAATAAACGATATTTCAAGCTATGTGACTGATTGAAATTATAGCCAGAAGTTAATTTTATTGTTTAATTGCTCCCTCCTTTCTTGTTCACTCTAAGTAGGCCAAAATGGGAGCATCGTGTCCTTGCTTAATCTTGTCTCCTGGCCATAATATCTAATCTAAAGACTAATACCTGTTCAAGCTGGACCAATCAATGGTTCTTTCTCAAGACTTTTTCTTTATTTAATTAATTTAATTTAATTTATTTATTTGGGAGAGAGAGCAAGGACACAAGAAGGGAAGTGGCAGAGGGAGAAGCAGACTCCCTGCTCAATGTGGGGCTTTGATCCCAGAACCATGGGATCACGACCTAAGCTGAAGGCAGATGTTAAACTCACTGAGCCACCCAGGCGCCCAAATTTCTCAAGATTTTCCTAACTAGAGTTGAGGAAAATGCTTTCCTTCTCTAAGATGAAGGCAATAAGGTTCCAGCTAAGGTCTTGCTAGGAGTTATTCCGGGATGGTAGGGAAAAGTGGTCTGAGAAACTAAACCTAACATGCAGAGAAAAGCAGCCTGAGAGGGAAGAAGAAAGACAATGTCCTGAGTGTACTAGTACTAGTACTAGTGTACTAGGGACTAGTCACTTCAGTCTTCCCACATTTTGATTACATAAATTATAAGAGTTCCCATTTTCCCCCCATACTAGCTTGAATTGGATTTTTGTCACTTAAAAGCAAAAGCTTTAACTCAGATTCAAAGACTTCTATATACAGGTATCTATATGTACCTTGTAACCAATTATTATAGTAACAGTCCAAGTCTATCAAATCTCAGTGACACTTTTGAATATCTTCTCTTTGCATTAAAATTTCCTGTTTTCTTTGCCCCCTTATTTAAGTAAATAAAACCTGATTTTGTTCAAAAGACTAATTTGGTTCAAAAGTTTATTGCCAAAGTTAAATTCTTCTTTCAATGGGAGAAGATATTTGCAAATGATATATCTGATAAAGGGTTAGTATCCAAAATATATAAAGAACTTATACAACTCAATACTAAAAAAAAAAAAAAAAAAAAAAAAATCGAATTAAAAATGAACAGAAGACACGAACACACATTTCTCCAAAGAAGACATACAGATGGCAATAGACACATGAAAAGATTGCTCCACCACCATTTATCATCAAGGCAATGCAAATCAAAACCACAAGATATTACTAAAACACCTGTCAGAATGGGTAACAAAAAAATTTGCGAGAAACACGGTATTGGTGAGGTTTTGTAGAGAAAAGGAACCCTTGTCAAGTTGGTGGGAATGCAAAAGGGTGCAGCCACTATGGAAATATAGATATGAGGTTCCCGAAAAAAATTAAAAATAGGTATATGGACCGATTATGAGCTGGTAATCCCACTACTGGTAATTTACTCAAAGAACACCCGAAGAAATATACTAAGTTTTAAAAGGGATTGTGCACCACTCTGATTAAATTTGCCAGTGTTGTTTACAATTAGTCAAAATATGGAAGTTTTTTTAGTCCAAATGCCCATCAACCTCCAACAAAGGGATTTCCTTAAAAAAATACTATATATCTATGCGGAACTATTAATCAACCATAGAAAAGATGAAAATCTGGCCATCTGCAACAATAGAGAGGGATATAGATGGTATGATGCTAAATGAAGTAAGTTCAGAGAAAGACAAGTCCCAGTATATTTCACTCATAGGTGGAATTTATTTAAGAAACAAAAATAAAATAAAAAAGAGAGACAAACCAAAAACCAGGACTCTTAAATACAGAAGAACAGGTAGTTATCGAGTGGGGAGGTGGTGTTGTGGGGATGGCTGAAATAGGATGAAGGGGATTAAGAGGAGTACAATTCCTGTGATGAGCACTTAGTCATTATAACCACTGTATGTTAAACTCTGTGGGATTTTTTTAAAAATTAAAAAAAAAAAGAGAAAAGCAAATAGACAAGTGTTGGTAAGCATGTGGAAGGAGGAAGGGAAAAGTGCTGCTGCCACTGGGTATAGTGGTTTCCTCACAACGTTAAAGATGGAATCATCTGAGTATGATCCTGGAATCAGCAGGATACAACCCCAAATACATGGCATGTTTCTCTCTTCAAAAGCAAAGTGTTCTGCAGGCTTACAAAGGTCTTTCCTTAAACAGTGGTATCGCCAAAGTCCTTGTTCCAACGTATGTATGCTTCTAAGGTTTGAGGGCTCACGCTGCGTTTTATCTTTTTTCAAGGATTCAGTGAAGTCAGATAATCGAATATTTCTCATCTAGATTTAAAAAAAAAAACATGACAGTACAAATGAAAATATATTCAGTAGTTAACCCAAAGATGGATTAAAGTAATGATGCTGCTTATTATTGTTATAAATACATATAAATGTATTCTTAGAAAATCATGCCAATCATCATATTTTACTTATTATTATATGTTAGGCAAGTTTGCTATATAAGAAATCTTATATGCTGTATTAATATACTTTTATTATATGTGTTTAATTTCTTAGGTATTAAAAATTTAAGTCCCAATATTTTCCCATTATAAAAACAGAAAAAACACTCATTATAGAAAATTTGACAAGTACAGACAAGCAGAAAAAAGAATCGCAATTACATCTTTCAGAATTCTCAAGTCTCACCAAGCATACTCTAGCTAAATTCATGCTGGGTTTATTAGAAAGGAAGATGGTTTACAAGAAGCACATGAGACTTTTAAGGAAATAATGCTTTTCACAACATACAGGATGCTTGTATCTGAAATTTTCTAATACTAATATTACTTATAATACATTTTGTATTAATTTGGCCTCATTTTCTGACCTTTTAAAAAGATTTTATATGAGAGACACAGAGAGAGAGAGAGAGCACACACAAGCCAGGAGAAAGGCAAGGGGAAAGGGAGAAGCAGACTCCCCGCTGAGCAGGGAGCTCCACGTGGGGCTCAATCCCAGAAGAGTGAGACCATGATCTGAGCCAAAGGCAGACACTTAACCGACTGAGCCACCCAGGTGCTCCTCATTTTCTGACCTTATTAATTGGCTATGAGAATGTAGAATAAAAAAATGCTGAGTCAACATCTATCTATAATTACCTGAATACCTTGAAAACTCAAAAGGAGCTTGGCACAAAATTAAACAGTTTTAAAACTGTCACTGATATATACATGTGCATTTTGCCCAAAAATAAGTTAAAGGATAATTTGAGATAAAACATCAACTGATATTCATATATATTCTTCTTTTTATTACTCTTATAAAACCGAATCTAATTATTTCACACCCTCTGATATCTAGATGAGCACAGATTGAGAAAATCACCTATACTTGTAAACTGTAGATTAATCTAAGTAAAAAAGGAAAAGGTCCCCTCCTGGGAGGCGCGGGCTGTCTCCAAAAAGGAAAAGGACATATGTTTACCACATAATCATATGAGCCCTACTCGTTTTTTTAACTAAAACACACACTGGCTCTTCCTAAAGCCCAAAGAGTAGAAGGATGATGAATGTAATCTACTATCTATGATATTCTTGAATAAAATGTATTTGTTGCAGAAATTAGTCTTAAGAGCTTTTGATGAAATTTCAATTGAACTGCATAGAATGGTGCACATAAATATATATGAAATTTATATATGATATTTTGAAGTTAGTAACAGATGAATATATACAACAGGAAAAGCAACTAGTAGCTAATTTGAGAAAGAGAAAAATAAATGGCAAAGATATCTTATCGAAACAAACTAATGAAATAACAAAGTCAAAGTTAAGGTGGATACAAACTATGCTTTATTTTTTATTTTATTTATTTTTAAGTAGGCTCTGTGACCAACATGGGGTTTGAACTCATGATCCTGAGATTAAGAGTCATATGCTCTACTCATTGAGTCAGTCAGGCACCCCAAACTGTGCTTTAAAAATAGAGTACATCGTACCCTGAATTTATAGCCAACAATTTTTAGCACTACCTTTTATTTATTTATTTTTTTAAAGATTTTATTTATTTATTTGTCCGAGAGAGAGAGAGCGAGAGCGAGCACAGGCAGACAGAGTGGAAGGCAGAGGCAGAGGGAGAAGCAGGCTCCCCGCGGAGCAAGGAGCCCGATGTGGGACTCGATCCCAGGACGCTGGGATCATGACCTGAGCCGAAGGCAGCTGCTTAACCAACTGAGCCACCCAGGCGTCCCAGCACTACCTTTTAAAAACACAGAATTCCAATATAATTATTTGTTTTTATTCTCATAAAATATTTTTTATATTCTATAAAAGTCAAATGTGTGTATATATACCAGTGCCTGATAATACCCTTAATCATTACAGTTGTACTGAATAATAACTAAAAAAAATTCTAGTATAAGATTTTAGAAACCAAACTACTTGTATTTTCCTCTCCTCTCATAAATGTGACTGATTAAATAATTTATTTAATCTCCATAATAAAATGTCATTATTATTATTTATGTATTTTAAAGTTTATGTATTTTAAAGTTTTAAAGTTATTCTATGGATACTTACATAGTATCCACTATTTGCCTGGGTGGCTCAGATGGTTAAGCGTCTGCCTTCGGCTCAGGTCATGATCCCGGCATCCTGGGATTGAGCCCTACATTGAGCTCCCTGCTCTGTGGGGAGCCTGCCTCTCCTGCCTCTGCCTCTCTGTCTCTCATGAATAAATAAAATCTTTAGAAAAACCCATCAGGGGATGCCTGGGTGGCTCAGTTGGTTAAGCAGCTGCCTTCGGCTCAGGTCATGATCCCAGCGTCCTGGGATCGAGTCCCGCATCGGGCTCCTTGCTCAGCAGGGAGCCTGCTTCTCCCTCTGCCTCAGCCTGCCATTCTGTCTGCCTGTGCTCGCTCTCCCTCTCTCTCTCTGATAAATAAATAAAATCTTTAATAAAAAAAAAAGAAAAACCCATCAGATTAAAAAAACTGGATAAAAGTATACAATAGAACCAAAACTTGTAACAATGTAACCTAATACATAATTAGTACAATGGTCACAAACGATACCAGTAATGTCATTTCTTGTAATTCATTCAACAGTTTTACTAAGTTTTTAGTGTTCCTCTCTAAAGTTTAGTCTAAAATAAGGTTCTTCCTTATATTTTTTTTAAAAAGGTGGATTAAATTATATTTTAGGTGTGGGATTAAAATTCAGGTAGATGTTATGCTGAAATATTGAAATAAATGCACTCTATCCGAGTGAATTAATAATTTTTTAAAGATTTATTTATATATATACTTTTTTTTTAAAAGATTTTATTTATTTGACAGAGATCACAAGTAGGCAGAGAGGCAGGCAGAGAGAGGTGAGGGGAAGCAGGCTCCCCGCTGAGTAGAGAGCCCGATATGGGCTTGATTCCAGGACCCTGAGATCATGACCTGAGCCAAAGGTAGAGGTTTAACCTACTGAGCCACCCAGGCACCCCGAATTAATAATATTTTAAAAATATGTGTATTTTTTTTCAGGCTCTTGTCATTGGAGTAGGCTAATTTAACACCAGTACTAATAAAAAATAATGCAGTATAAATTTCTAATCCCAGAGTCTTAACATTATTCTCCATTAAAGGAATGAGCGTTCTTGGGGTGCCCTGCTGGCTCAGTTGGTAGAGCATGCAACTCTTAAACTGAGGGTTATGAGTTCAAGCCCCATGTTAGGTATAGAGAATTTAAAATCTTAAAAATAAAATCTTAAAAAAAAAAAAAATGAAGCAGGGTTCCTGTAGAGTTCCTGATTCCAGGTGTTGAGATTACCAGAATGCAAGAATGCGTCTCAAAGTTTGAAAGTAATGTTAAAAGGGCACACCTTAATGTGAAAAGCAGATTTCACTGGCCAAATGTAACCCTTTAAACATTAAAAAAAAAATTATAATTGATTTACAGATATGTTGGGCATCTTCTGACATGTAATGATTCCCATCTCTTGTTATATATGCACTTCTGTAATTCCTTCCCCTTGAATGTGGACTGGACATTAAGAAGAGACTACTGAAAAAGTGATGGGAGTTCACCTTCAGGATTATAAAGACTTTGACTTCCATCCTGCTGATGCTTTCTCTTCTTCCTGGCTTGCTTGCTTTGATGAAGAAAGTACTATGTTGGAGAGGCCTATGTGGAAAAAGAACTGAAGGAGGCCTTCAGCCAATGACTAAGAAAACAGGCTCTCACCTCAACAACCCACAAAAAAGTGGACCTGGCAAAGAACTATGTAAGTGAGTGTGGAAGCAGATCTGCTGCAGTTGAGTCTTGTAATGACTATAGCCCCAACCAACATCTTGATTACAGCTCTGTAAGAAACCTTGGGCCAACACCTTGATTGCAGCCCTCTGACAGAGCTCAAAGCAGAGGACTCAGCTAAGCTCTGCCCATATTCCCAACCCCATGAAAATGTGAGATAATAAATGTGGTCATTTTAAGCTAAGTTTTTGGGCAACTTGTTATATGGCTATTCATACCTATAGCAACAGAACTATCTTGTTTTAAAGTCATGAGTTACTAAAAAAAAGAAAAACAAACTCACTTTCTTTCATCTTCAAATAAAACAGGAACTATATATAGGCTGATATTGTCCAGTGAAGAAAAATGTTGCTGGGGCACCTGGGTTGGCTCATTAGGTTAAGCATCCACCTTGGTTTCAGCTCAGGTCATGATCTCATGGGTCATGAGATTAAGTCCCACCTGAGGCTCCGTGCTCAGCAGGGAGTCTGCTTGAAGATCCTCTCCCTCCACTCCTCCCCCAACTTGCTTGCTCTCCTTCTTTATAATAAATAAATGTCTTTCAAAAATAAAAGAAAAATGTTGCTCAAATTTGATTGTGTATATATTCTCAGGATGGGCAAAATATACACAAAGGTTAACAGTCACTATCAGTAGAAAACTGGTCTCTTATCTCATGCAATAATGGATAGCCTTGTAAGAGTTCCCATTCCCTAAGCAGCCACCTACTTATTTCAAGTAATAAGGCTGCCAGTTATTATAAGATAGTAATCAAAGTGTATCAAAGCATTCCATTTATAGATACAAGTGGACTTCCCAATGGACTTCCACAAGAAATGCTATGGCCTTAGAGCTTGAGACAGATAGAATACTTGCAGATGAAGAGATGAGTGGATTTTGGCTATGAAGACATTTGAGAATTTATAGATTGGTTCTTACTCAAACTTATTTGCCAGTTGGTGGTTTTAGCTCATTACTGCCTTAATTAGTCCCTTTATTCCACACGGTCATTCCAAGGGACAAATACAGAGCCCTAAATTGTCACATAATTGGCTGAATTAATAAAAGACTGAATCTAGGGGGCCAGAGTATACAAGGGATCAAGATTATCTATCCTGGATCCAATGCAGGGGAACAGTGTGTGGAGAAGAAATAATTCATGCATGATGCTTACTTTTTGGGTAAAAAGATACTATCAGGTTTATGCTTTAAGAACATTAAAAAATGTATTTATGGGATATTATTAATAAATTATACTTAAACTATTTTTAAAAACCCACAAGACACAAACTGGGAACATAAACTGTACTGTACTTACATGTAAAGAAAGAATTTTAAAAATGTGGAATTAAAATTACAAGTCAGATAAAAGGGACTTGAAGCTTATATTTTAAATGTGCATTTAAAAAAATATATATATATATATATTTTTTTAGATTTTATTTATTTATCAGAGAGAGAGGGCGAGAGAGCAAGCACAGGCAGACAGAATGGCAGGCAGAGGCAGAGGGAGAAGCAGGCTCCCTCCCGAGCAAGGAGCCCGATGCGGGACTCGATCCCAGGACGCTGGGATCATGACCTGAGCCGAAGGCAGCCGCCTAACCAACTGAGCCACCCAGGCGTCCCTTAAATGTGCATTTTTAAGGAAATAGCAGCAAAATGCCAGAGAGAAAGCGTGTAGCATTCTCCATTCCTAGTCTTCATTCATATCAAACACACTCTAGGTAAACTAGACTTTCTAAAATGGAATGGTAGGGGCGCCTGGGTGGCTCAGTCATTAAGCAATGGCCTTCAGCTCAAGTCATGATCTCAGGGTCCTGGGATTGAGCCCCACATTGGGTTCCCTGCTCAGCAGGAAGCTTGCTTCTCCCTCTCCTACTCCCCCTGCTTGTGTTCCCTCTCTCAGTGTCTCTGACAAGTAAATAAAATCTTAAAAGTAAAAAAAAGGAAAATTAAAAAAAAAATGGAATGATGGTTGCAGTAAGTGTGAGGGTATTCTTAGTAATGCAGCTGATTAACTACCACACGCAAAATACCGCAAAACAACTAAGTTTACATAGAAGCTTAAAGAAAAAAGACAGTCAAAAAAATGTACTCAAATACATTTATTCTCTATGTTAAGAGTTCACTGTCTCCTCAATAGCTGTACAAACTTGGGCAGTAAAAATATCTGACTTATAAATTATAAATATAATACTGATTTTAAATATTTGCTTACATAGTTATTACAATAATTCTGCATGTCCAACTTTATATTTTGCAGGCAATCTTTTTCGAAAGAAATGCGCTAGCATTTTCCTAAGAGGGCCTACCATATTAAAATGTAATGAATTACATTACAATGGTATTGCTTTTATAAGGACAAAAACAAATGCTGAAAATCTTACAAAATAGAATATTAAGGGATTAACTTATTACAAAGAACAAAATTCTTAAGTTTTCTATAATTTTTTTCTGTTTAATATTACCAAAAAACACCATTAAGAGATTGTAATTTGAGGGCGCCTGGGTGGCTCAGTGGGTTAAGCCGCTGCCTTCGGCTCAGGTCATGATCTCAGGGTCCTGGGATCGAGTCCCGCATCGGGCTCTCTGCTCAGCAGGGAGCCTGCTTCCTTCTCTCTCTCTCTCTGCCTGTCTCTATGCCTACTTGTGATCTCTGTCAAATAAATAAATAAAATATTTAAAAAAAAAAACAAAGAGATTGTAATTTGATACACCCTTATATTTTGAAATAAAGCAAAGTTAACTTTTTCTAGCTTCTAATTAACTACGAAAATCCAGACAAAAGATAGGTCTTACAATATAGAGAACTAGAGCAAAGAAAAGATAACTAGAAAGTAATATACCTCACTGGCAGACATATTCTTCACTTGTTCGGGTTTCAGTTCTGTAAAATACAAGACAACCATTTAAAAAAAAAAGATTTCTAAGTTTAAATTGCTGAAGAGCAAAAACGAGTACAATGATCTAATAGTACATGTTCAATATAACTTATTTCTATTAAAAGGAAAATACACATTAATATTAAGAGCACAATTTATAAATGCTTAGGATAAGTCTTTAGGAGTAAGTGGGAGGCATTCACTTTCTCTGCATTATTGCCTAAGAACAATAAATTTCACAACTTTGAAGTTAAAAGAATGTAGTTTTTTTTTTTCACAAAGGCTTTATTCTTTTTAAAACCCAATAACTTTTATCTGCTTCAGAATAGCTAAAATTTTCTGAAAAAATACAAATGGTTTATGTATTATGTATTTGTTGAGTCCACTCGTGACATGTACCAGGCAGCAGGAGTTTGACTAGAATGCTTTTTGCCCAGAACTTCAAAATATATTGTCAAGGTTACACTTATTATTCTGCAAAGCAGCAATTCTGAGTCAATACACTGTTTCACTGCAGATGTGTTCCAGAAGTTGTCCATTCCATGTTCTATTTTATCGTCATAGCCAACAATCTGAGTGCATACCTGAGAGCATCACCCACCCACTGCCCATGCTGGCTGTGGAAAAGCAGTTGAGAATACCTAGTCTAAAGTGGTATCATAGTGGTATTTCAGAAACAGCAAATAACCCTGCATCAAAACAAAGCAATTTCGCAAAAGATAACATATAACAATACAAATAAAAGCTTCTCTTAGATACTTTAATTTCAAGTGATATCTGAATATTGACGTGAAAAGTGCCAAAAACAGATAAGAACATTTCCCCTTTATTTTTCTTTTTTGCTTGCATAAAAATGTTTTCTTTTCCTTTGTGTTTTCTGCTGGTTTCCTACCACCAAGAAGTGAAACATAGGGTAGATGGTGATTTATTGTGAACATCATTTAATGTACAGAATTGTCTACTCATTATGTTGTACATCTGAAATGAATATAACTTTGTATGTTAACTGTACTTTAATAATAATTTTTTTTAATTAAAAAAAAAAAAACCCTGAAATCTGTTGTTTGAAACAGAGGTCATGGTCTACACACCCACTGACTGTCTTTATATGGTCTGTGAGCTAAGAATGGTTTCACATTTTTGTTTTTGTGAGAACAAACAGAAATCAAAAGAACATGCAATGGAGAACATATGTGGCCCCATGACTAGAAACCACTTTGTATCAAGTTTTATAGCAGCTTAAATGATTTCTTACTAAAACTAAAACAGAAACAAAACCTCTCAATAAGGACTTCATAAACTTCTAATGTAGTCTAACGAATAGGTCTAAATGTTTCAAAGTCTACACACATACCTCGGATAGGACCCAGCGCTGCATCTTTTGCCAAAGCTGTTAGATCACTTCCCGAATATCCATCAGTCATTCTAAGAATGGGAAGGAAGAAAGAGCAAATTATTTTTATCTTTACAGATTTAAAATTTCCATGTAAAAAGAAGGTAACATCTAGTTTGCCTCTGTTATCAAGCAGAAAGCTATGCAATTTGAAATGTAGGACAAACAGGGTGAAGGAAGGAACTGGGGTAGAAGACATTGGCAAAAAGAGGCACATCTGAATGGGACGCCCACAGCAAAGTCCTGGGCAGCCAGATTATCAAAAGGAACTATAAACTAGAGGCAAAGGGGAGAAAAATAAGACAGGAAAAGAAAGCATTTACTTAATCATGTACTATGTTATATAACTACAGAGATCAAGTATTAGCTGAATTCTTCATTGGAAAGACAAAGAAGAACCTCAATGTTTCTAAGTATTGAATTCATTCTTTTCTCATAGGTATCTTGGAATTCAAAATAGTTTTTACTAAAATTACTAGTTATTCACATACTTTTTGAGTATTTAAATTACCTTATAAGATTTCTAATGACTAGGGGTGCCTGGGTGGCTCGGTGGGTTAAAGCCTCTGCCTTCGGCTCAGATCATGATCCCAGGGTCCTGGGATCGAGCCCCGCATTGGGCTCTCTGCTCAGCGGGGAGCCTGCTTCCCCCTCTCTCTCTGCCTATCTGCCTACTTGTGATTTCTCTCTCTGTGTGTCAAATAAATAAATTAATTAAATTAAATCTTAAAAAAAAAATTCTCATGACTAAAATTCAATAAAAACCACCTTCTATATTTAGTTTCTACTTAAGTATACCACTCATAAAAAAGGCTGAAGATGCAAAAGTTAAAAAAAATTATGTGTAACATGAGGAGAAGTTTATATGAAAATACTTGTGTTGGTATGGGCAGAGATTTTTAAATTTTTACAAAATTATTATTATTTTTTAAAAGATTTTATTTATTTATTTGACAGAGAGAGATGACAAGTAGGCAGAAAGGTGTGTGTGGGGGGGGAAGCAGCCCCCCTGCTGAGCAGAGAGCCAGATGTGGGGCTTGATCCCAGGACCCTGAGATCATGACCTGAGCCCAAGGCAGAGACTCAACCCATTGAGCCACCCAGGCGCCCCAAATTTTTATAAAATTAAAAAAATATATATTTCATTTACTTATTTGACAGAGAGAGAGAGAGATCACAAACAGGCAGAGAGGCAGTCAGAGAGAGAGGGGGAAGCAGGCTCCCCACTGAGCAGAGAGCCCAATGCGGGGTACAATCCCAGGACCCCGAGATCATGACCTGAGCCGAAGGCAGAGGCCAAACCAGGTGCCAGGAGCCACCCAGGTGCCCCTATAAAATTATTTTAATACCACTTATAATAAGTGGTTTTTTAAAAAGATTTATTTATTTATTTGTCAGAGAGAGAGAGAGTGTGCACAAGCAGGGAGAGCGGAAGGCATAGGAAGAAGCAGGCTTCATGCTGAGCAAGGTGCCCAATGCAGGACTGGATCCCAGTCCTAGCATCCCCCTGGCATCATGACCTGTACCAAAGGCAGACCGAAGGCTTAACTGACTGAGCCACCCAGGTGTCCCTTTAAGTTTTAATAAATTTATATAAAGAATATAGTATCATCATCAGATATGTAGGTCAGGTCTTGTAGAGTTACCTAGAAATTTAAATTTAATATATATATAAGAATAAGAGATAAGAAAAAAGGTGAAATAAAGGATGAGATGAAGTTCTCTGAAGGATAAAATACTCATTTCATACCTGAGCTTTCCTTAAACAAAAAAGAATTCCTAAAAAAAAAAAAAAAAAAAAAGAAGAGAAAAAAGCTTTAAGAATAGACCAAATCAAATTACTCACCTAGCAAGTTGTGCTAGTTCTTTTTGGGTCAATGGGCTTCCTTGTTTACATAATAGATTTTTAAGTAAAAGTAGTCGTGTCTGAAAAAAAAAGTTAAAGAATTATCAGTCCCAAGAATTGGCTTCATAAAATACCCAAAAATTAGGTTCAAATCCTGACCCTCACTTATGAACTGAATGATCAAAAACAAATCACTCTTAGAACCTCCCTCATGTCTATTCAGTGGAGTTAAAACTACCATTTTTGGGGGTGCCTCAGTGGCTCAGTCAGTTAAGGATCTGACTTTGGCTCAGGTCATGATCTTAGGGGCCTGGGATCCTGCCCTGTATCAGGCTCTCTGCTTAGTGGGGAGTCTGCTTCTATCTCTCCCTGTGCAACCCCCACTCCTGCTTTCTCTATCTCTCAAATAAATAAAATCTTTAAAGAAAAATAAACTACCATTTTTTGAGAGTTCTTGAGAGACTTAAAGATAATCCAAATAAAACACTAAAGAAGTAGCTGCTACTATTATCAAGGATGTTAAGGGTCTGAGCTAGAGAACCACAGTTTTTAATTTAATACTGTTATTGTTTCTAAAGAGTCATTTATTTTAAAGAGAGAGAGCGTGCAGGAATGCAGTGGGGAGGGGCTGAGGGAGAAGGAGACAGAGGGAATCTTAAGCAGACTCTGTGGCTGAGTGGGGTTTGATCTCATAATTGAAGTGGAAACCAAGAGTTGGATCCCTAACTCACTGAGCCACACAGGTGCTTCAACAATCACAATTTTTTTAAAAACACTTTTATAGAGGTATGAATTCATAGGACATTAATCTCCCCATTTTAAATATATAATTCAATTCAATCAATTTAATAAATAAACAGTTGTGTAACCACCACCGTAATCTACTTTTAGAACATTGCTATCACCGCAAATCAGTTCACTTATGCCTGTTTGCAGTTAATCCCCACTTCCACCCCTAGCCTTTGCAAACCATTATTTCCTTTGGTTTCTAGAAATATTCCTTTTCTGGACATTTCATACAAATGGAATTATATGATAGGTTATCTTTTACATGTGGTGTCTTTCACTTAGTATCTTTTGGGGGTTTTTCTATATTATAGCATGTATAAATATCTCAATCCTTTTATTGCTAACACTATTCCATGGTTGGTGAACATCTTAGATTCCTTACAGTTCTTGGCTATTATTTATAAATATAATACTTCTTATACACATCTTTGTGCAGACATATGTTTTCATCTATTGTGAGCAGATTCTTAGAAAAGGAATTATTGGGTCTTAAGTTTACATTTGTCTTTTTAAGAAATTGCCAAACTGGTTTTCAATGTGTCTACATTAATGATTGGAAGATCAATATTGTCAAGGTGGTAGGTCTTGTTTCTGTTTAAAAAAAAAAATGCAGATACATACCTCCTCATTTGGCAAAGACACATATACCCGTTTGATGAAACGCCTAAAAAAAGGATTCATTCAATTTCAGAAACATGGTTTTGAAAGTAAAAGTAACTCAGTTCAAGTAGCAGATGACAAGAAAAAAGCTTCAAGTATATTTGAATGCATTTTAGTAGTCATCAGTACGAAGTTATTTTTAGTTAGTTATTTTTTTAAAGATTTTAATTTCTACACTCAACATGGGGCTTGAACTTACAACCCCCAAGATGAGGAATCTTACGTTCTACTGACTAAGCCAGCCAGGCATCCCTTGAGCTACTCTTTTAAAACTCTCCAGATAATGTTTTAAAAAATCTTAATTCAGTATTGTCAGAATTAAAGTAACCATTTATGTATGTGTATCTTTTTTTTGGTTTGTTTTTTTAAAGAAAGAGAGAGAGAGTGTGAGTGAGCACAAGTAGGGGACAGGCAGAGGGAGAGAGGGAGAAAGAGAGAATGAATCCCTAGCAGGCTCCACACTGAGCCTGATATGGGGCTTAATCTCATGACCCTGAGACCATGACCTGAGCTGAAATCAAGAGATTGACTCTCAAATGACTGAGCCACCCAGGCATCCCTGTATGTGTATGCTTTCAATAGCAATAATGTTTCAAAAAAACCAAAATATCTGTTATAAGCAGAATAAAGAAATCTCTGCTACCTTCTTGAAACTGAAAACAACTAAAACCAAGGACCACAGGAGCAGAGATGTAAATTTTACCATCAACAAACTTAGGTAACATATACACAACTAAAGTGTATGAAGAAGGGGTTTCCTAGGGCAATGAAAATCATACTGAGGAAGGAGGATACACACAGGATCTGTTGCTGCAGATTCCAGATATGGCTATCAGAGCACAGAGTATTCCAAAGGAAATAGAGTATACTCTTGAAGAGTAATAAAGCCAACCTCCCATATTTAAACAAGCATGTGAAGAATGGCTCTGCAAATCATGTGATACCTAGTGAGGAGCAGGGGAATGGCAATGAAGGTGATGCCAAAAAAGAAATTCAAAGACACATCATCTTTGTAAGAAGACATCAGTCAGTCTGGGAAGATCATAAGTTGTCTTGTGCTGACTAATCTTTATCAGGTAGGGTTTGACTGTGACTTAGGGAGACTACCTGTTAGTCCAGACTATTCATACGACAACTCAAGATACTTGCTCAGTATCTTATTTTTCTAGCTCTTTTCCTTATAGTATTACTCCAAAACTAGGCTTTCCAAGAAAATTCCCCTTTATTCAAATAAAAATAGTAAGCAAAATAGGCAAAAGCACACAGCTAATCTCTTTAAAGTGCCAAAGAAGAGGGGGGGAAATGACACATAGAGAAATACACAAGAACAAATTAAATTTGTGATCAAATATCTTTTCATCAAATAAAATAATTCAATGGAAAAAAATCTAATAAAATAAGAATTCAGTGAAATATAAGGGCTCAAGGCAATGACTTACAAAAGCTCAAGGAAATAAGACAAAAGAAGATGAAAAAAATGGGATTGCAGAGATCAGGAAAGCAATGAAAATGAAGAAGACAACCACTACAGACACAGAGGTTACAAAAGTAGTAGCACAAACAAGATTAGACACAAACCCAGTGAGCAATAAGGACAACAAACAAGAAAACAAACAAAACAAAACAAAAAAAGAACTAAGAGTTAAAAAGGATTAAAAAAAAATTAAAGATATGGAAGACAAAAAGATGCAGCATAATACAAAAACTGTGTGTGAAAGAAAAAAACCAGAAGAATGAATTAGGAAAAAATAATTAAAGACAGTATTCAAAATAACTTTCCCAAAGCAACAGCAATTTAAGCAAACACCAAATCCCAGAAAAAATAAAGACAGATCAACATATGTTTCACATAACTAGATTTCAATGGTTAGAAACTATATCCAGTAAAAAGAAAGAAATCAAGTCAATCCATAAATGTGAATAAAAGCAGGCTGGCTTTGGGCGCCTGGGTGGCGTCTGCCTTCGGCTCAGGTCAAATCCCAGGGTCCCGGGGGCTCCCTGCTTGGCAGGAAGCCTGTTTCTCCCTCTTACACTCCCCCCGCTTGTGTTCCCTCTCTCGCTGTGTCTCCCTGTCAAATAAATAAAATCTTAAAAAAAAAAAAAAAAAAGGCAGGCTGACTTCAGACTTTTACTCTGCAACATTAAATCCTAGAAACAATGGGACAATGTAATCAATTCCTCAGGAACAGAAAGGGAGGCCCAAGAATTTTACACTGACTCAAACTGTCCTCCCAGTAGGAAGGGAATAAATTTGTTCAATCACACAAGAACACAGAACAGTTCCCAAGAATCCTGCTTTTATCATCTTCTCATGAAGCCCAGTAAAAGGGAATAAGAATCAATTCTAGAGTTTTAAGATAATTTAATCCTAATCAGAAGAATTAAGAATGGCTGCCTGAAACCAGAGTGTGAACTAGTTTTCGTGGGATCATGGTAGTTCTGTCTTCAAAACCTTTAGTAGTCAGTAAAAGCCAAAGGATGGATACTAGAAGGAAAATAATGAATTTTGTCTTCAAATTAGAAGTGAAGGAAATAAGACATATGTGAGAGGAACACAGAAATAAATACACCTATAACTGATGTGTGCTTCTACATCATCTCCCTACCTGAGAACAGCCTCATCCAGCTCTTGTGGCCTGTTAGTTGCACCCATTACAAGCACTCTGTCATCTCCAGCAGATTGTACCTATAAACCAAAAAAATTTTTCAGTACTTTTAGATAGAGTAATAACAAAAACATGATAAAGGTATCTGTATTTCTAATTTAGGTCATTTAACTGTACAATAAAATACTACCACCTTAAAAATACCATAATCAGTACTTACACCATCAAATTCTATTAAAAATTCAGTTTTTAGACGTCTACTAGCATCATGTTCTCCTTCTCTTCTTTCACACAGAAGGCTATCAACTTCATCTAATGGAAATACAAGGATAAGATTTTAATTAAAAGCCAAGCTATATGAGTCATATGAGATTAATCTTGTTTACTACTTAAGTTATTAATATCCTGGGTCCTACTCAATTCATTAGTGTTTAACTTTGCACTTCTTTAAAACTTTTTCCTTCTGAATAATCTTTCCTATCATCTCTTTCAAATTTGGAAAGGGGAATTTCATAAATACTCAACTTAGTTATAAAACATGTTCTTACCTATAAAAATTATGGAAGGCTGAAGTTCTCGAGCCACAGCAAAGAGAGCTCTCACCAATTTCTCTCCTTCTCCTACCTGAAACAAGGCATTATACACTGTAATACATATAAAATGCAACATTATTCCAGCTGCTTAAATTTCATGATTGAAAATCTAGAATGTAGGAATTTAATTTCCTTTCTTTGCAATTATCAAAGATTTGGTTTAAGGAATTCATGGGAAGCGGGGATACTGAATTGCCTTTTATAATAAAAAAACAGACTATTATTTAATACAATCTGATAACTACTTCACTATTATTATTATTATTATTACTATTTTTGGTGCTGAAACCTGGATCTGGCCTAGTAAGTACTTTAAAAAATGAAATACATTTCTGTTCTGCTTGACCCTGCATTCCTAAGACTTGAGAATGAAATAGCTATTACGAGTATAACTAGTGAGAAGACAGACTATTAAGGTAGAGAAAGAGATACTGTAGAGATTTCTTAAGCCCTCAGTTGTAGGGTATATTTACAGAACCAGATAAGCTGGAAAGTGCTCTCCTAAACTAAACTTACTTAAATTCATTCTCACCATATCATTGTTGGTAAGCATATAAATATTTCTAGGTAGCCCAAGAGGTCTAAGAACACCCCTTGAAATATCCAGGGGCTGAGACATTACTAAAAACATTCTATACACTAAAAGCATCTAATGAAAGCGTCATGAGGTTTGGAGTCATCTACTGTAAAAACTCCTCTACCCTATAGATGACACCTATTTTTTTATATTGAAAATTTCTTTAAAGAGAAAAAAAACGAATGGCCTCAGATTTAGAATCATCAAAACAAATATTCACAGAGCTAGAAGGAACTGCAGGAGACTGCCTTATGCAACATCAACACTTCACAAATGAAGTGAGACCAAAAAGTTGTATCTTCTTAAGGCCAGCTCAGTACCCAAAAGTTAGGCTGGAATTCCTCTCTCCTAACTTCCAAGACAGTGTTTTCCAGTGTATAATGTTGGGTGTACCTATTTTAATAACAATTTTACTTATAAAACCTCAAACAGAAAGTAAAATTTAACTAAGAAAAGAGGTATCATTTTATAGTTACTTTTAATTACTTTGCAAAAATGAGAACCCTACCAATACCTGATCTTGGACTTCTAGTCTACAAAACTGTAAGACAATAAATTTCTGTTGTTTAAGCCAGCCAGTTTATGGTACTCTGTTACACAGCCCCAGCAAACTAAAACAGCATTTTACAGCACACTTCTATCTTTAAAACAGCCTAAGTTTCTAGTTGGAAGAGTGACTGATTTTCATCATTTCTAAATATAGATATAAAACCCAAAAATATCATTGTGTAATGTTATTAGCATTTATACTTAGTAACATTTAGACAGTAGCATAAAACATGACAGTATTAGAAAAAACACTCACATATTTTGAAGTTAAACTTGCAGCACTTATATTAAAGAAGGTTGCATTGGATTCTGCAGCTACTGCTTTAGCCTTAAAAATGACAAGGACAAATATTTACATTAGTTTCAATGTCTTCCTTTAAAAAGATAACCACATTTGATCAATTTAAACACTAGCAAAGATTTTCCAAAAATATAAACTATAACACAATTCCTGACATGTGGCAATCAATGTTTCCTTCTCAGCAAAGAGGAAAAGGTCTAGGAAGAGCTTTGCTTCTTTCCATTTTCTTTATTTTTTCTAAGGAGGAATAGATAAGGAGAGCTTTAAAAAAGGGTATTATGCTTTTCTTAATTATAGAAAGACAACTGTTGGAAGAAAAACAGCTAAACTCTTTTCTTCTTTACTTTTCCCCTCTAGAAGAGCTGTGTAGGAGAAAGAGGTATCCAGATCCCAGTAAAAACTTGGGCAAAAGGATATTGGAAAAAAATCTGTTATATGTCAATTATATTTAAAAAAAAAAAGAAAGAAGGAAAGAAAAAAGTATATTATGTGATTATTTAAATAACGCTGTTAAGATAGTGAAAAAAATGAGAAACAAACAAACAAAAAAACAAACAAAAAAATGGGTTAGAATGATACCCAATATAGTAAGGTAAGCTCTTCTGAAGTAAAAATATTATTTAACTTGGGTAAATAATGAAAAATATACTGTTAAATTTAACCAGCCCAAAACATACTACTGAAGATAACATTTGGTTTTTCATATATTTCTTCATTAAAAACATGTTTAGGGATGCCTGGGTGGCTCAGTTGGTTAAGCAGCTGCCTTCGGCTCAGGTCATAATCCCAGCGTCCTGGGATCGAGTCCCACATCGGGCTCCTTGCTCAGCAGGGAGCCTGCTTCTCCCTCTGCCTCTGCCTGCCATTCTGTCTGCCTGTGCTTGCTCTCTCCCTCTCTCTGATAAATAAATAAAATCTTTAAAAAAAAAAAAACATGTTTAAAAACTTAAGAGAACGGTATATAGCAAAAAGCAAATCATAAAAATAATCAACTCAGGGACAAAGTTTCTTTTTTCATATTACTATTTCTGATTATCTAAATAGAACATTCAAGGGGCTCCTGGGTGGCTCAATTGGTTAAGCATCTGCTCGTAGCTTGCGTCATGATCCTGGGGTCCTGGGACTGAGCCCCGCATTGGGTTCCTTGCTCAGCAGGGAGTCTACTTGTCCCTCTTCTGCCCACCCCCCACCCCGCTGCAACTTGGGCTTGTGTTCTCTCTCTCTCTCAAATAAATAAATCTTGAAAAAAAAAAGAAAAGGAAAAAGAACACTCAAATTTTAAAAGAATTCTTACCAGCATTGTCTTCCCATTTCCAGGTGGACCAAACAGTAACAATCCTCTGGCAGGAGCCCTAAGCCCTGTGAACAACTAAAAACATACAGTTTAGTTTATAACTATGATTCTGGAGACATTTCTTTCCAGATATTTTAAGTAGTGTCATCTAAAAAGCACCAATTTTCTGTAGCATCCTCCCAAACAGAACTTGTCAGAGCGCTAAAGAGAACACATAATCAATAAATTGGTGTAATTATTAAAAACAGAAGAAATAATTTTTAAAAATCTCACTGAAAATGAAAGCAAACTGGTTAAACATGACATTCTGATCATAGGTATGCTTCTCTACTTCCTTTGGAAATCTCACCAAAATTACAGTAAATGAATATAGAAAATATAAATCTTCAAAATAAAAAGAGGGAGGAGACAACAGAAGACACAATACATTTTTGTGTGGTAAATTATTTAGCAGATCTGAGGGAGCTAAAACCCAAGCTCTGCTTGTGAAGGGATATGGAGGATACAAACAGCAAGCAGATGTGAACAAAAATCCTGCAAAAGCTCAGGAGGTGGAGGCATGACGTATCAGAGAAAGCAGCAGGAAGGCAGGCAACCAAAAACAGAGGAACTGGTTGAAAGTTTCTATGAAGAATAACTCAAATCACGTGCCTGTCCCCTATACCAAGATCACTCAGGAAAGTACTCCTCTTCCACAGACAAAGGAAACAGAAGTTTTGTTCTTTAGAGAAATTAAACCAGGGTCTATAGACTCAGAGACACCAGGGGTGGCAGGGAATCAAGAGTGAAGCACAAGATTGATAACACTTTGCTTAATAGTGAAGGTATACATATTTTTAAGTTGAACCAGATGAAATGGCTCATATTCAAGTTTTTAAAAATCTATTTTTGAGTGGTATCAGATTTACAGATAAGTGAATGGAAAGTACAGTGTTCCCACATAACTCCTTACATCCTCAATTTCCTCTAATACTAACATCTTACCTTAGTGTGGTACATTTATTACAACTGATAAACTAACATTGATATTATTAACTGAAGTCCATAGTTTTCATTAGGGTTTACAATTCGTATCATGTCTCCATCATTCCAGAACCATACAGAATAGTTTCACTGCCCTAAAGAATCCCCTGTGCTCCATCTATTCATCCTTCCGTCTTCCCCATGGGGGAACCACTGATCTTTTTACTTTCTCCAGAGTTTTGCCATTCCAGAATGACATATAGTTGGGATCATAGAGTTATTAGCTGTTGCTGATTGGTTTCTTTAACAACAGGCATTTAAGGTTCCTCTGTACATCTCTAAAGCTTGATAGTTCATTTCTTTCTTTTTTTTTTTTTTTTAAAGATTTTATTTATTTATTTGACAGACAGGGATCACAAGTAGACAGAAAGGCAGGTAGAGAGAGGGAGAAGCAGGCTCCCTGCCGAGCAGAGAGCCCGATGCGGGGCTCGATCCCAGGACCCTGAGATCATGACCTGAGCTGAAGGCAGAGGCTTAACCCACTGAGCCACCCAGGTGCCCCGATAGTTCATTTCTTTTTGGTGCTGAATAGTATTTCATCATATAGATATACCAAGTTTACCCATTTATCTACTGAAGAGTAACTCAGTGGTTTCTGAGTTTGGGAAATTACAAATAAAGTTGCTATAAACATCTATGTGTAGGTTTTTTTATATGGGGATACATTTTTTACTCATTTTGGTAAATATTAAAGAACATAATTGCTGTGTAGCATGGTAACAGTATGTTCAGTTTTTTAAGAAAGTGTCAAACTGTCTTCTAAAGCAGCTGTAGCATTTTGCTTTTCCCTCAGCAATGAGTCAGAGTCCCATGGCTCTACATCCTCACCCTTACTTGGTGCTGAGAGTGTTTTGGATTTTAGCCATTTTGGTAAGTTTGTGGTAAAATCTTACTGTTGTTTAACTTGCAGTTCCCTAATGATGAATGATGTTGAACATCATTTTTTTTTTCAAATGCTTGTCATCTGTGTTATCGTCTTTAGTAAGGTATCTATTCAGATATTTGCCCACATTTTAATTGGGTCATTTTTTCCTTATTCAATTTTTTGAAAGTTCTTTGTATATTTTTGGATACCAGTCTTTACCAAATGTTAATGTTTTGCAAAGATTTCCCCCTTGTCTGTGGCTTGTCTTTTCATTCTCTTTCTGTCTTTCAAAGAAAAGTTTCATGAACTTTAACTTAACAATTTTTCATGAACTTTAACAATTTTTTCTTTCAAGGATTATGTTTTTGGTGTGATATCTAATAAGCCATCCTCACACCAAAGATCACCTAGATTTTCTCCTATTTTATATTGCAGGAGTTTTATAGTTAGCCCTTTTACATTTAGGTCTGTGACCAATTTTGAATTAACTTTTGTGAAAGATGTAAAGTACATGTCTAGAATTTTTTTGCACACAGATGTCTACTTGTTTCAGCACCATTTGTGGAAAACACTATCCTTTCTCCATCAAATTGCTTTTGTGCCTTTGCCAAATGATAGCATTTGTATCTCTGTACTTCTGGGCTCTCTATTCTGTTCTATTGATCTATTTGTCTATTCTTTCCACAAAGACACATTTTCTTGATTACTGTACCAGTTTTTGGTTTTAAAAATTTTCCAGTTTTGAAATATAACTGACATAAGATTGTGTCATTTTAATGTGTACAAGTAAGATTTGATACATAAACTGCAAAATATTCACAATAGGCTTAACACATCCTTCACCTCACATTAATTTTGTTGTTCTTGTTATGATGCAAACAAACAAACAGAAACATAATCATAAAAACAGAGCAAACTGGTGGTTCCAGAGATGAAGGGGTTGGGGATGAGCAAAATAGGTGAAGGGAATTAAGAGATACAAGCTTCCAGTTACAAATAAGTCATAGGGATGGAAAGTACAGCATGGGAACTACAGATAATAATACTGCAATAACACAGTGTGGTGACAGATGGTAATTATACTTATCATAGTGAGCATAGCTCACTGTACAGAATTGTCAAATCACTATGTTGTACATCTGAAACTCATGTAACACTGTATTTCAACTATGATAAGAAAAAAATGGTCCTTAAACGTAATAATTTTATCTTAACTTCCCTTTTCTCCAGTATGATTTCTGTCTCTTAATTTTAAATCCCTCTTACCTTGATGTAAAATTATTTTATGTCACCTACTTCTCCCTCCAAATGTTAAAAATGGATTGGTTACTAGGAATCTTTATAAACATTCTTCTCTCCTACAATAACCATTCTTGGTTTTATATATATTTATTTATTTATTTACATTATTATATATTGTATGTATTATATATAACACATTTAATATATGTTATAATATATATAATAATCATTCAATGACTACAGTATAGTCAGTCTTCTCTCCTACAATAACATCAACTGCTAATTTTTTTCTTTTAAAAGCATCAAATCTGTTTCATGAATTAATCATTCTAGCGCAGCTCACACATTTCTTTACTGCTAATATGGATTCAGTAGTGAATGATGTTATAGGAAAATGGTACTATGAGAACCTACCTCAGGCCTCAGAGAAGGAAGAATAACAATTTCTTGCAAGGCTTGTTTAGCCAACTCTTGCCCAGCTATATCATCAAATTTAACAGCTGTTCCACTAAGAAACAGAATTTCAGTTAGCTTCACAGCAAAATATGCTTCAGCTATTATAATATGAAGTCTAAACTCTATGAAATAAAATTATTTTTATATTAACTGTGAAATTACAATTAAATCAATAAAATAATGGCTTTCTACATTTATAATAACTGAAAACCATCATAAAATTAAACATGTACATTAAATAAAGTATTATGTATTTTATCCATGATATATTATATAAATAAATTCAAAACTAAAAACTATTAAATAAAACACTTTAGATGGCAAAACTTACTTGTCTACAATTTCGTTCATTATAAGATTAGCAAGGTTGCTGTCCACATTCCTAAAGTTCTTCAAGTCTTTCTTTTTACGAGCAGCAGTTGTAGGGGTAGAAGGTTTATTTGTTCTATTTGTTTTTGGTGTACTCTTAAAGGACACAAAATTGTAATGTAAAAATATGACCTAATATTAGCACTTTTCATAAGTGAATTACTCTTCAAGTTCACAGAATTAGAAGTTTAAAAATAGGAAAAAGGATAAAAAAACTCAAAACTGTGTATTCCCTCCAGGGTAAAATGGTATTCACTACAAAACTACATTTGGCATGAAGTGTGTTTACGAGTGTGTTTACATCCATAGAGATTTAGGTACCATAAAACAAAAAGGCCCTATGACAATTCAGTCATATAATTTTGATTGCTAGAATTATAACAAAACTATGTTTAATATTATAAAACATTTACACAAATTTAAATAATTAAGAGAATAATAAATTTTAAATTATACATATTATATAAAATAGATGAGATGAACAACTTACTACAAAATACCTAATTAGGTCCAAAGGAAATTAAAATAAGATTTGCTTTTTAATATCAAGTTGTCCTTGTAGATTTAAAAAAAAAGAAAACTACAATCAATTTTGTAGAAACTTAGCAGCTCTCCAAGATATTATAAAGTACTTGCAATAGTCTTCAGCAAGCATAGCATGTTCAAAATCTTCTATTTGTAGAAGCACAGCAATTAACATTACGGTCTTCAAATACCTTATGAGTTCCAGCTGCAGGACCAGGTCCCTGTCTCACTCCAGAAACCATGGATAAGCCACTACAACTAGGTGCTCTGTGGTGGCCTGACAGACCTGTGGATCCAGTCTTCATAACAGTTTTCGAACGAGGAAGTGAATTACTAGTGTGTGTTAAGGGATCTTTTCTTTTTGGAACAGCTCCACTTTCTATCAAGGAAAAAGTAAAATCATGACAGTTAGAAAACTGTGGTTAAACATTATAAAATAAAGATGGATACAAATTTGTAAAACTAAGCTAATACTATTTTTTTTACATTAGCAATATTTCAAAATAAGATTTCAATTATGATGTTCATTGGGATTATCACCCGGTGGACAAGATTATGGTTATTTAATTTTTATTTCACTTTTCCTTTTCCTGATGTATATTCTAATTTTCTTATAAGGAATATGTATTTGTAATAAGATGAAACACTTTTATTTGTGGGGACAGGAGGAGGATATAAAAAGATTCCCAAATGAAGTCACCAAATATTCAAGAAACAAAATGCAGTGAAGGCATTAGAGTTATATTGTTACAGAGCTGGGGGGAAAGCACTGCATTACCGTGGTTCCAAACTTTTAAAACTTTAAAATAGTATGAAATTCCACAGTCTATGTCCATCAAAAGAGTTTCTAGAAACAATCCATTTTTAATTTAAATGGTATAAAGATGTGGGCTGTAATATGCCAAGTATTCTACGTGCTATATATATATAAACACAAATGAAACATCATCAATTAATCCTAAAAGTTGACCTACGTATACTGTACTTCTACATAAACTATAGGCTTTCAAATGTTCAAAAATACCACTGTTTCGAATATTTGTATATACTCCATAACAAACATAAGTCTACTAATAAGTGTTTACAGTAAAAACAAATGTTAAATCAATAAGCAAATTAGAATAGCCTAGAGAAAAGACAAAAACTTTATTTTTGTGTTCATCACCAAATCCCTTAAGGTGTTTTAAGGAAACTCAAAGGAAGAGAACTTCAGAGCAGAGCAAGATGATCAAGACTTTTCTCCCATAAATAAACGTAAAGTTCTGAACCATATGTTCAAGGAACTAGTGGATGGCAACCCTAGAGGACAAAGCAAGAAAGCAGTCCAGAAAAGGGACTAACAATAAGCAAAGGCAAAGACATGAAAAAGAGCAAAAATCTATCTAGGCTGAAGATAAAGATCATTCATTTCAGAAGAAAAAAAGGAAAGTAGAAAAGAATTTCTTCAGATAGTAAACATACAGTCCTGAGACTGTAAGTGAACAGGAATTTCCATGTGAACTGAGAATGATAGGAGACTTTTCATTAAAAATAACAAAAGTCAGTAGGCAATGGAGTATGTTCAAAATGCTGTAGGAAGAAAAAGTGTTAACCTTTATTAATTTTATATCCTGGTAACCTGTCACATAAGAATGAAGGTATTTCAGACATTAGAAAGACTAAGAAAGTTTGCCATCTACAAACTTTCATTGAAAGAACTACTAAAGAAGGTCTTTTGGTTAAAAAGCAAACAGAAAGAAGGAATCTGTGGGAAGGAAAAAAAAAAGCGTAATTAGAATATACTATTTGGCTCTGGATAAATAATGCTAAGTCATTATAATGTTAAATTTGATTTTTCAGCATAACTAAAACTAGTGATATTTATGTATCAGGAGATGAAGGGTAATGTTGGCATAAGAATTAAACCTCTTTTTAGTTGAATAAGAAGTCAATACATATCAAAAACTATTCAATCAGTAATAGCAATATAAGCATAATATCTGGAAACACAGTAGGAAACAAAAGAAAAAATAGCAAGAAGAGTTAGACACTGCACAAGGAGCCAGCCTAGGGATGAAGGCAGGAAGAGAAGGAAGAGATGGGAAGAGGAATACTATTTTCCTTTAAAAGCCTCTCAGCATTTATTTTTTTCATCAACTCTTTAAGGTATAATCCACGAATAATAAAATGTATCCATTTAAACAGGTCAACTTGATGAGTTTATAAAGATGAATTTAAAGATGAAATAGCCACTAACATCCAGATATGAAATGATTCCATCATAGCCAAAAGTTTTCTTGTACTCATTTGCACTCCATCCCTTACTGCAATTTCTATTGATCTAGCTCAAGGTCACTGAAGCTTCCATTTGACATCTTCAATCTGCTGTTGAGGTTACCTAGTAAGTGTTTTTATTTCAACAACTGTACTTTTCAACTTTGGAATTTCCATTCTTTTTATTGTATAGTTTACGTTATGTGCTAAGATTGCAGGTTTGTTAACTGATGCCCTATTTTCTTTTAATTCTTTGAACTTATTTATAATAGTTGTTTTGAAGTCTTTGCTACATCAACATCTGGGCCCAGTCAAGGGTGAGCTTCTAGTGACTAATTCTTTTCTTGAATAATGGCCACACTTTCTTAATTCTTTACATGTCTAGTAATTTTGAGTTGAAAACTGGACACTGTAGATACCACTAAAGTAGTAAGTGGACATCAGTGTAACTATTTCCTAGGAGAGATGAAGTAACTCATCTAGTGAAATATCACAGAATATTCCAGAAGTGGGTGGGTGACATTTGTGAAAACAGGCCCAGGTAAGCCAGCTCACTGACTAGGGCTCAATGGGTATCAATAACCAGTACTGCAAAAATTAGCTGTGCTGTTCAGTATGCTGCCCCCCAACAAGAAAACAGAATAGAACAGATGGTTACTAGAGATTTAAAATAAGATACGTTAACATAATAGGAGGGGAAAAAAAAAAAAAAGAAATATCCAGGAATAGAGAGGAGGTTATACCAAAAAATAAAATAAAATAGGTTGATTTTTTTTAACATAGGTCCCAGGAAGAGAAAGTTTTGAAGGGCAAAACAAAACCATGAGATCTCATTATGTGGAATGAAGTGGAAGATAAGCAAGATAACAAAGCAAAGGCATACCAGCTCCTCAGGGCTAAGAAATTTTTGCTATTTACCTTGGCAGGATTATTAGGATCTCAAATTTATATGTTGGAAAGTTAATTATTTACATGTGGTGCATTATTACATTTTTAAAAAGTTCCTTATGCAAATATCAGCTCTTCATATCTATGCTAAGAGATACAGGCAAAAATATTTATTTCTTTAATAGAAATGGTGTTTTTAAATTTTTTATAAACATATAATGTATTATTAGCCCTAGGGGTACAGGTCTGAGAATCACCAGGTTTACACACTTCACAGCACTCACCATAGCACATACCTTCCCCAATGTCCATAACCCCACCACCCTCTCCCTAACCCCTCCCCCCAGCAACCCTCAGTTTGTTTTGTGAGATTAAGAGTCTCTTATGGTTTGTCTCCCTCCCAATCCCATCTTGTTTCATTTATAGAAATGGTGTTTTAAATCATGTACAGGAAGGATTAAGAAAAGAAATATAGTCAATGACATGGGGCTCTGTACTTGAACAACAAATCAAAGAACTTCCTAAGAGGTAAAACCAGAAGGGAAAGATTTGATGACCTATTGTCTCCAGTCCATAGAAATCCACTTACCATAATTCTTCTCTATTAAAGTCTTGAAAGTTTTGTATTACAAATGAATAAAGAAGGCAGGTGTCTTATAGTCTAAACTAAGGTTTTTATGTTACAAATTGAACAAAGCAATATTTACTTTAATAAAATTTAAGCCCTGAATGTGAAACGAAGGCTGAAAAAATCATCAATAAAACTAGCCAAGATGTCAGAGAACTTAGGAAATGAAGATATCCCCTGCACCTAAGCAAAACCAAAAAAGCATGTGATTTTCTCTGTAAGAGTTGATACCCAAAAGTCATGGAAAACAAATTTAACCCACAGTAAATTAAAAGCATTCTAATGTGTGCCCCCTTCAAGCAGCACATATACTAAAGTAGTATTCTAATGTTTCTCCTCACTATGTGAACTCAGCTTCAAATTTTCCCTAACAGGGGGAGCCTGGGTGGCTCAGTTGGTTGGGTGTCTGCCTTTGGCTCAGGGCATGATCCCAGAATCCCAGGATCGAGCTCCCTGCTCAACAGGGAGTCTGCTTCTCCCTCTCCCATTCCCTGCTCATCCTCTCTCTCTTTCAAATAAATAAAAATCTAAAAAAAATTTTTTTTTTTCCTAACAGGTGCTATGGTAAAGCAATCATGCGTGGTATACACGAAAATTGCTGTGCAATTAAAATTGATATATAACAAAGAGGAATTAAAATTTCTGCATTGGGGCACCTGGGTGGCTCAGTTGGTTAAGTGAGTGCCTTCGGTTCAGCTCATGATCCCAGGGTCCTCGGATGAAGCCCCACATTGGGCTCCCTCCTGAGCAGGGAGCCTGCTTCTCCCTCTCTATCTGCCAGCTGCTCTCCCTCCCCATTTTATTCTTCTCTCTCCATCAAAGAAATAAAATCTTTAAAAAAAGAAAGAAATTTCTGTCTTAAAAAACATGACTTCATAAAAACTTGGTATAGGTATGCATGAAAAAAAGTAACAAATGGTGAAAATACAACAGAAACCAAAGAAGATGTTAATAATTTAGAAAAATGAACCTTTATATTTTATAATCCCAAAAATGGGAGGTTGCAAAATAAGCAAATAAAGCATTTGGAGAATGGTTATATCTATTATATATTTATACACCATGAATCACAGGGACACTATATTTTCCACCTAGCTTTGTGAAAACAAAAACCAACCAAATCTACCATTAAAAAGTCAAATCAACATTATCAGGTTATGCAGGACTCTACTCCGCATGCAACTTTATTATTTTACATGTTAGTTAACCTAAACCCACCTGACTGGAGATGTCCGTTGCGGCATGTCAAGTTAGTACTGTCATTATAGACATCCGTTTGTGACTTGGAAAATTGCAAAACTGGTTGCAGCTTCTCTATGCAACAGAGGGGGGTAGAAAGAACAAAATAAACAAAAAGAAAAAATACATAATGAAAAAATAAGATGTCTATGTGAAAACAAAAAAATAATTCAAGGTGTTAGAAGATGAAGGGTTTTGGTATTTACATAAAATTTTCTTAAAAATACAGTTAGTAAAACTCAGACATTAAAATAGCAACAGAAATTCACTGATTGACTATGTTCAAAATATGCTTTATTCAGGTTTGTTAACCTGAGGCAATTTCATATCACTATTATCACCAGCAAATATTTTCTGAATGTCTAACATATCCACATCATTATATAGGGAGAACAGCATGGAGACAAAAAATAAATATGGCTTTTATCATCCAGATGCTTATTAAATATGGTTGGCCACTTACAATACAAATATATTTTTAAAAAAAGATTGTATAGCACAAAAGAAAGTTAAAAAGGCTTTATAGAAAAAGTGGGCTGTGAATTGGCTAGGATTTGAAAAGATAAAAAGAAAGGACACTTGAGGAAAGGAAAACAACACTTAAAAAAATGACACAGTTAAGGGGCGCCTGGGTGGCTCACTGGGTTAAAGCCTCTGCCTTCGGCTCAGGTCATGATCCCAGAGTCATGGGATCGAGCCCCGCATCGGGCTCTCTGCTCCTCAGGGAACCTGCTTCCTCCTCCTCTCTCTCTCTCTCTGCCGGCCTCTCTGCCTACTTGTGATCTCTGTCTGTCAAATAAATAAATAAAATCATTTTTTTAAAAATGACACAGTTAAAAAAAAACTTTAAGGAATGTCTAAGAAATACTAAGAAATATTCAGCTACATGTTAATGATGTGAGGCAAAAAATAAGGGCTACAGAACAAAGGGGAATTAGCATGCTTCAGAACAGTAGCATTTACTTAAATACACACATGTGCACACTTGTATACATAAAGGTTATCCCTAAAAAGGATCCTGAGAAACAGAATAGCAGCTGCCTCTGGGGAGGGGAAATGGGTGGCTAGGACACAGTATGAGATGGATACTTTTCATATTTAAACTCTAATAATATTGTAGCATGTCCTTTTATTACCTGTTTCTAAGATTAATCAAAGATTTAAGAGGATTATTTCAACTCTACCTTCACTTTAAATAACAAATCCTCTCAAGATCCAGGTCTCTATGTCTAGCACCTGAAGTCCAAGAGGGCAGCAGTTTGAACTGTCTTGCCCCTGTACATTACTGCTACACTCTCTTTCCTCATTCAAGTCATCCCTACTGCGACTTGACAAACATCCTGATCTACCACTTACTAGTATGAACTTAACTTGAACCTCAGCGTTCTGAGAATCTCAAAGATTAAATAAAATAATGTACAAAGAGTACCTGTTCTGTGCCCCTATTCATAATAGGGGCTCAATGTTTACCATATTTATTTTGTTACAGTACTCCAAATTTTCATACTGATTCTTTTCTTTGGTACTGGGAAGTCAAGGAATACATGCAAATATGTAGCACATATATACTAACTCTCCTAAACTTTCATTTCTAAGGTCAGACAAGCAGGCGCCATGCTTGGTTTATGGTACAACCACATATGCCTTTGGGACAGGTTAAATAGCAGCTAACCTTTCTGCACAAAGCACAAAGTACTGAACAGCTTTTGTAGCCTAGAACTGGCTGATACAATATACCTTGGAGCTTTTTGTTGTTGTTGCTAGTTAACAGATAGGTCATCTGATTTTTCTCAATGATAATACTCTTCACCATACTGAGAAAGAAACCATTTGTATTGGTAATAGACATAAATTAGAAAAAAAAAAAAACAACCCTGATTTATAAATGTCTTCTTTATTAATTAATGCTCTCTTCAATGAAATGTGAGAAAAAGATCATGTGAATATTCATTACATAATGAAAATAAACAAACTAAATCCTTGTTTTTGATAACTAATAACTGAGAATAAAAAGCCACATAAGTTGTTCTAGTGTATAGGATTTAGATTTGTATGTGTGGAAACACATATATAACATATTAGTAGTTATACTACTAATATGAACCTGCTCCAACTCATTTTTGTTAAAGAAAATAAAGTTAGTTTAATGCTTCCTTTTGCAATCACTAAAGGTTTGTAGATTAATTAATGATTTAAAATAAAACTACCACCTTGCTTCACATGTAATCCCATACAACCATCTGAGTCATCTACTTAAAAGCAAAATCTTACCATATAACTCTTCCATTTAAAACCCTTCAGTAGGGGAGCCTGGGTGGCTCAGTGGGTTAAAGCCTCTGCCTTTGGCTCAGGTCATGATCCCAGGGTTCTGGGATGGAGCCCCGCATCGGGCTCTCTGCTAGGCAGGGAGCCTGCTACCCCCTCTCTCTCTCTCTGCCTCTCTGCCTACTTGTGATCTCTGTCTGTCAAATACATAAATAAAATCTTAAAAAAAAAAAAAGTAGAACCTTTTAGTAGCTTCCCATTGGCCACAGATGAATGTTTAAACCTTTTTATATAACATTAAGGCCCTCCATGATCTGCCTACATCTCTTATACATAGTAAGCATTCTCAAATTCACTTCTGCACTAGCACCTTTCCCTACCTGCCTTGCCATTTCTTACCCTGAGTTTTGTTCATGCTATAGCTTCTTCTTGAAATGTCTTTTCTCCCAAACATCCTTTAAAGTTTCACCTTTTTAAATCTCCCATTTAGGGTTCACTTCTTTCAGGTATACTTTCCAGACACCTATTTTATCATCCTACAAAATATTTTTATATCTCCCTAAAAATATTCTATCTCCTCTTCAGTGAAGATTTATCTATTCATGTGTCTACCTCCCACAATATATCACGAGCCCCTTAAGAGAGCAACATTATATAGATAGCAACAGTCTATCCATAAATCTGTTTGGTCAACCTTCAAATATAACCATAATCCAACCACTTGTTACAAGTTCTCTTCCTATCACCCTGGTCCAAGCCTCCCACCATTTTTCTCCTAGCTTATTGTAATTCAATAGTGGTTCTATTTACTCTTCTGGCTCTACTCTTGGGAGTCTATTGGCAACGTAATCTTTTTAAAATTTAAGTCAGGGAGTGCCTGGGTGCCTCAGTCACTTGGGTGGCCAACTCTTGATTTTGGCTCAGGTTATGATTTTGAGGGTCATGGGACTGAGGCTCATAGGGGGCTCGATGATCAGTCAGGAGTCTGCTTCTCTCTCTTTCCCTTTGCCCCTCCCCTTGCTCGTGCTCTCTCTTTCTCTAAAACAAATAAATCTGTTTAAAAAAACAAACAACAGGGGCGCCTGGGTGGCTCAGTGGGTTGAGCCGCTGCCTTCGGCTCAGGTCATGATCTCAGGGTGCTGGGATCGAGTCCCGCATCGGACACTCTGCTCAGCGGGGAGCCTGCTTCCTCCTCTCCCTCTGCCTGCCTCTCTGCCTACTTGTGATCTCTCTCTGTCAAATAAATAAATAAAATCTTTAAAAAAAAAACAAAAAAAACAAAAACAAAACAACAACATAAGTCAGATTACATCATTCCTTTCCTAAAAATCCTTATAAATGCTCCCCATTAGTTCTCTGATCTTATCTCTCCCACACCCTCCTTGCTGGGGCACACTGGCCTCTTTCCTTTTTCTCAAACACACCAGTTAGGTTTCCTTAAGGGTTTACATCAGGTCTTCTATCTGGACCAATCTCCTCCCAGATACCTGCCTGGTTAACTCACGTCATCTTTTCAAAGAGGCATATCTGACAATGCTATTTAAAACTACAAGCCCAAATCACCAGCCATCCACTCCTAATCTCCATTACTACATTTTACTTTTTCTTTTCTTCATGTATTTATCACCTTCCAACATTCTGTATAACTTATTTTTTATGTTTATTCCCTCCTGCCAGTCTTCCCCCTGTTGGAGTAAAAATTCTATGAAGGAGGAATCCTTTTCTATATCCTAAGTGCCTAGAACACGGTAATTGCCCAATAATTTACTGAATTACTAAATAAATTTAATTAATATCCTTGGCACTGTACCTGGTCTAGAGTAAGGACTTAATAAATGAATGTTATATGAAGCTATTTATTTTTTAACAAAAGGGTAACTCCCAGGTATGCCAAAATGATCTTCTTATCTATAAGGTTCATAATTCCAGGTTCATAATTTATTGTACAAATTGAATATCACATGATGAGCTGACAAAAGCTTCTCCAGGCATGGGAACTTAACAGATGAGGTACAAGTTAAAATCTGTTTATGTTGCTTTCACAGCTGGTGTTTTTTTAGATCTTAACTTGAAGTATAAGATCATCAAAGCAATACCTCCATATGTGGCCAGTACACAATTCATTCTACCTGTGAGAGTGTAAGAGTTGAAATATTTTTTGATACCAGTGAAATGGAATTGGGCATCAGCTTCTGGACCTGCCATGATTTCAATCTTGCAGAAGACACCAATTCCGCGGGTTGTGTCCTTCAACGTACGCAGGGCTAGTACGCAGGTAGCCCGCAGCCGGCTGGAAGAAGCCTCCTCCCCCGCAGTTAAGCTTACAGTTAAGCTTTGTTTGAAGGTTTACGATTGCTAACTTGAAGATATATAACATACAGGAACCTTTTCCATTTTATCAGTCTGTAACCTCTCAAACCAGTCTGTATGGGGAACTCCCAAAATGATTCTCCAAACTAATTAGACAACTGTTGGGTGTGCCATCTCTGAAAAACTCCATTTCTTAACCAACATACAGTACCCATGTACTGGTACTATGCACCTGTACACAGTTCTTTTTTTACTATCTTTACTATCTTTGGTATATATACTTCTAGACTCTGAGTTCTCAGAAGACAGGAATATGTTGATGCCTTCTATTCCACTTCTTTTTTAAAGTAAGATCCTTCAATAGGTATACAGAGTTTTTGAGGATGACAACAGATGACATCCAAAAGATTCTTCTTTTAATGCCTAGCTTCACATCATAAATCCTTTTTGTCCTCTCCTTTAATAACACAGATTAAAAAATGACAAAGTTGCATTTAAAGACAAGTCCATAATTAATGAGATGCTTCCAACAATTTATCGTATCACTTCTTCAAAAGATAACAGCTAGCTACTAATATTCAATTTGAAACATGCTACAAAATGTTCCAAAACCAGTCTTAACCCACATCATATATATGTACATATAGTGAAAGACATTATAGCTAAAACACACAGAAAGTATGAAGGAGAACAATTATTTTACTATAATAACCTCTGATATAATATTTAATTTTATGTGATATGATAATAATCTTCATGTGTGAGTAAGAAGGGAAACACTGTCAGCCACAGAAGCCAGGGGAACACTGCCTTGTCAGCCACCTAAAAACATTAAAGGATTTCTTTTCACCAGTGTGGGGCAAAAAACTTATAAAACACAATGGATAATATAAAAATGAATGAATGAATGAGTATGTAAATACACGATATTTATGTATGAGTGTATAAGTACATTTTTCCGCAAAAGCAAGATAAGGAGGAGAATAAAACCCAGCATTTTTGAGTAGTTACTATGATTAGGTTCCTTTAATAATTTAATGGTCACATATGATGAAATAAATATTATCTATTAGCATATCATAAATGACAAGAAAAAGGTTCAAACATGCTAAATAACTTACCACAAATCACAGAGCAATAAATATATAAGGTCTGCCTATTTACCAATATCTATTTCTATCACATCAAGTTACAGTAGAGAACCATCCAAGAGGGGTGGGTTTTAATTCCACTTTATCTTAGAAGTAGATTGATCTTAGAAAAAATTTTTAAAACTTAAGCATTCAAATAAAAGATGAAAAGCTTCTCTTTATAGACCTATTTCAGCTGATAAATACAGAAAGAATGATAGAATTATGTATGTCACTAGGCATCAGTCATCAACTGCTACTAACATCACAGGATGTCAGAACTACTGACAAATAAACACAACCACCTATGAAGTAGTCTTATTATTAAAAAATAAAAATCAACTTTCAATCCAATCAAGGGTCTATATTCAACTATAAATTTATAGGGAGGACAGAAGAACATATTAAGATATCATGGAGGGGCGCCTGGGTGGCTCAGATGGCTGAATGTCTGCCTTCAGCTCGGGTCATAATCTCCAGGTCTTAGGATCGAGCCCCACATCAGGCTCCCAGCTCAGGGGGGAGTCTGCTTCTCCCCCTCCCTCTGCCTCTCTTCCTGCTCATGTTTTCTCTCTTTCTGTTATCTCTCTGTCTCAAATAAATAAAATCTTTAAAAAAAAATATTACGGAGAGGCATAGAGCAAAAAACAGACTGCAGGAAACCACGATGTGTCAAAGATCTGGTTCATCAACAAATAAATTACAAGAAAAAAACAGATGAACTTGTATATTAAAAGAAACATATCATATGAATCTTCTTGAGATTCTGGTGCAAAAAATTATTAGAAAAATAGTAAGAATTATTAAATTTTGAGATATTAACTATACATAATAATACACATCATATACTACATATTATTTGTAAACTATATTTGGACACTGATCGTTTCTTTGGCCATAATTTTTTATTACTACTAAAAGAAATTATTGGTTATACTTTAAATGTGATAATGGCATTTTGGTAATTTTACTTTTTATTTTTATTTTTAAGATTTTATTTGTTTGTCAAAAAGAGAGAGAGAGAGTACACAGGCACTCCCTCAGGCAGAGGGAGAAGCAGGCTCCGCACTGAGCAAGAAGCATGATGTGGGACTTGATCCCAGGACCCTGAGATCATGACCTAAGCTGAAGGCAGGTGCTTAATCGACTGAGTCACCTAGGTGTCCTGGTAATTTTATTTTTTAAGCATCTTTAGCTTTGAGAGATACAATATGAAATGCTTGTAAATGAAATATAAAGATGTCAAGAATTTGTTTCAATAAAATATGGAGTGGGGGTGAGTGGGTAGGGATTTATTGGGGCTGGCAAACTCTTTCTGTAAAAAGCCAGATAGTAAATATTATAATATTTTTTAAAGTTATATATTAAAAGGCTCTGAAGGCTGTATGATCTCTGTATCAACTGCTCAACTCTGTAGGCACTGTAGCATGAAAGCATCCAAACAATAATAGAGGAATGAGTAGCTAGCTGTGTGCCATCTTATAAAAATAGGCAGTGAACTGGGTTTAGTCCATGGGCTGTAATTTGCCAGCCCTTGAGTACAGATAAATCAACACTGACTATGAGTTGATAATTGTTAGAGCTGAGTGATGGGTAATTAATCCATTATACTCTCTCTTGTAAATGTTAGAATTTTCTGTAAGCTAGGAAAAAAACAAGGAACACATTTTCAAGATTACTGATCTATTTCCAACTACATGTAAAGTTTCACTGAACAAACATTTCAAAAACATCTTATTCCAGTTATACAATTCATTAATTGATACCTAGAAGTTGTAAACGGTCCTTGGCCATAACCAAATTAGTCATCATTTTAGCTTGAAGGCGTCTAGCTCTTTCACACTGTTCACCTGAAAGAACAAAGAGGAAAAAAATTAACACCTCTGTTTCCCTACTAATATTTCTTCAAGATAAAATATTACCCCAACTAATCTCACAGGGAGTCAGTTTTTTTTTCTTTTAATTCATTTATTTATTTGAGAGAGACAGAGGAGGGGCAGAGGGAGGGAGAAAAGCAGACTCCCGCTGAGTACAAAGCCAACATGGGGTTTGATTTCACAACCCTGAGATCATGATCTGAGCTGAAAACAAGAATTGGATGCTTAAGCAACTGAGCCATCCAGGTGCTCTGGGAGTCACAGTCTTTATAAAGTTTAAAAAAGTAGTTATAGTTCCTTATGATGGTTTCAGATCTACTGTGGTATTTCATGGGCTTCACATATGATTTCATGGATTTTGAGGTGTATTTTTCCTCCCTACATTAAAAATAAATCTCTGGGGGCGCCTGGGTGGCTCAGTGGGTTAAAGCCTCTGCCTTTGGCTCAGGTCATGATCCCAGGGTCCTGGGATTGAGCCCCACATCAGGCTCTCTGCTCAGCAGATAGCCTGCTTCCCTCTCTCTCTCTGCCTGCTTCTCTGACTACTTGTGATCTCTGTCTGTCAAATGAATAAATAAAATCTTAAAAATAAAATAAAATAAAAAATAAATAAATTTCTGAAGTTGAGGGGTGTGTGTGTGTTTCAGAGAGTGAGAGGTGTGGGGGTAGAGGGAGAGAGAGAATCTTAAGCAGATCCACTCCCAGAGCAGAGGCTGAGGCAGGGCTTGACCGCACAGCCCCAAGATCATGACCTGAGCTGAAATCAAGAGTCTGACACTTAACCAACTGAGACACTCAGATGCCCCATGAGATGTGTTTTATAACCAGTACAACTTACTAAAGCTATCGGCCAGGGTGCATTCATACCACAGTATGTCACAGCCTGTGCAAAAACAAATTTGGTCCTTGATGTTAATATTGTGATTACAGCTATGTCTAAATAGGATGAAGACATTACATACAATAAAGTAAAAGTCAAATTCCAAGTGGTAAGAGAATACTGTCATAGTTCAACTGATACTGTTTTTTCTCCTAGGGGTACAATTAGAGGCATACTTGATTCAATGAGATACTATCTTTCTTATTAACTCATTTTTTTCTAGCTCTGCCTCCATGCAATTGACAAAGAGCAACAAATACATTGTATACATAATACCTAAAAAAAGTCATACTGAAAAAATAATGAAAAAGTCCCAAACGTCTAACCTCCCACGTTGTTCTATTTTGCTCTCTTTTGTGCAGGACATCAGTATAGAGAAGTACTCAAAATAAAAAGGGGAGAGAAAAAAAAAACCTGGCCAATATTAGATACATAGTAAATACTAGAGATTAGCAGATACAAGTAGTAGAGTCAGCCAACCAGACAACAAACATCCACTGAGTGGACGGATCCATAGTGGTAAGATTCTCAGTCTATACAACTTTCTCTTTTGAATCTATTTTAGTTGTGATAAAGTGAAATACTTTAATAGTGGTACCCACATACTACATAATAGTCACAGCATCATATTTAAAAATTCAGGCTCTGAAATCAGATTGCTTGGGCTCAAATCCTGACTTGACCTACCACTTACTAGCTATGAGACTGTAGGCAAGTTACCGTATTTCTTTGTACTTAAGGTTATTTATGTGAAAAGTTAGGATAACAGCAGCAGTCTCAGAGTGTGGGGTTGTGGTGAAGATTAAAAAAGATAAAAGACATGAAACCCAGACAATGATGCTTGGGCACATAGCATGGTGTGCAATAAATGTTACCTATATATTTAAAAATATTATTAGACTCTAATTTTTAATTTTAGGTGATAAGAAAGCAAAGATGACAAATAACCTCTTTGATTTTAAAAAGCCAAGGTGAATCAAAGCAAGACATTTATAGCTCATATTCTAACTTGCAGTCAAGCATTACCCACAAACACAAAAGGGAGTATGATTAAACACTCCTTCCCTTCCTCAACAATGAGGGAAGGACCAGGTTTCAAAAGAGAGCTAAAAATGAGGCTAAAACATCACCAACAGTGGGTTCAAGGACAACAGAAATAATATATTGGTTTTTATCTGACTGCTACCTGGTAATCAAGTTTAAGCATAGCTGGTTATAATTTCAAATTTAGCACAGGTAATAAAGCATTAACTGTAAATCTATAAATGTCAATAATAACATTTCAAAATCTGTCAAATACTTTTAGTAAGATAGGTGTATCTGAAATTAGGGCAAACATGTAAATATAATTCGGGATGGCTACGAAACAAATGTAAATACAATCTTACCTTGTCCTGTAACTATGACAGCTATTCCTTTCTCTAGTTCTTCAATACCTTTCTTATACCATTCCACAGCTTGCTCCTTTTGTCCTGCTTTAAAATAGAAATAATTATTTGTATATATACTAGACATTATATATTAGAATATACTAAACATTTCCCAGATCTTACTGTTATTGATACATGAAAAAGTGGGTTGTGATCAAGTAAATCTGAGAAATACCACTATACAACTTCTTAGTACCTCTAGCATCCTAATGTACATGTGAATTTCTGAGAGAGAGGTATAGACTTCAGTGTTTCTCAGAATTTTAGGGCTGTGAATCCTTTATTTTGCCATCTCATGGCACTGATGCTTTTAACCAGTGAAATACTGTACTATGGAAAGAAATTTTAATTAGGAAGAATTTATTTTAAATAAATGGTCTTTAAAATACATACTATTAGAATATACAAACATGATTTCAATAATGAGAAAAAAACACTGTTTAACCCGATTGTACTGAAATCTGATGTAATTTGTTCATTGTTGGGTGCCTCCTTTCTGGAGTGAGTTTTTATTTAACAAATGATTGCATCTTAAGAACCGATACATGAGATTACGAATGTGGCATTTAGAGTCACATTTAGTAACACATCCATTTTCTTTGAAACAAATGACTGGTTTACAACTTTTAAAGGATCTAAAAATACAGCAAATCAAAATGTGTGTAAGAGGGCGCCTGGGTGGCTCAGTGGGTTAAAGCCTCTGCCTTCGGCTCAGGTCATGATCTCAGGGTCCTGGGATGGAGGCCCGAATTGGGCTCTCTGCTCAGCAGGGAGCCTGCTTCCTCCTCTCTCTCTCTGCCTGCCTCTCTGCCTACTTGTGATCTCTGTCTGTCAAATAAATAAATAAAAATCTTTAAAAAAAAAATGTGTGTAAGATAGCGCTCTCCTTTTTTTTTTTTTTTTTAAGACACCTGGGTCGTTCAGTTCGTTAAGCATTGCCTTCATCCATATATACAATGGAATATTACACAGCCATCAGAAAGGATGAATAGCCAAATTTTGTATCAGCATGGATAGGATTGGAGGAGATAATGCTCAGTGAAATAAGTAGAGAAAGTCAATTAACATATAGTTTCACTTACTTGTGGAGCATGAGAAGTACCACAGAGGACATTAGGGGATGGAAAGGAAAAGTGAATTGGGGTAAATTGGAGGGGAAGATGAACCATGAGAGACTGTGGATTCTGAGAAACAAACTGAAGGTTTTGGAGGGGAAGGGGGTGGGGAGATGGGTGAGCCTGGTGGTGGGTATTAAGGAGGGCACGTATTGCATGGAGCCCTGGGTGTGGTGCATAAACAATGAATCTTGGAACACTGAAAAAATAAAATTAAATTTAAAATAAATAAGTAAAGAAAGAAAGCAAACAAGCATCTGCCTTCAGCTCAGGTCATGATCCTGGGTCCTGGGATCGAGCCCTGCATTGGGCTCCTTGCTCGGGGTGTGGGGGGGTGTCTACTTCTCCTCCCTCTCCAGCTCCCCCTGCTTGTGCATGCCCTCTCTCAAATAAACTCTTCAAAATTTTTTTCTTTTAAATAAATTACAATCTAACAGATACAAAAGTTCCTTTTTTGTGCTTCCCATTCCAATGCTCCTCTCCTTTCTCGAAGCCACTACAATACATTCAGTGAATATCTTTCTAGTACCTGTTTTTCTATCGTTCCTATTATATTTGCATAGTTTCATTTTAAAATTTTATATTGCTTTTGAGATCTATGTTGGTATATAGAGATCTAGTTCATTCACTTTTACTTTCATGTCGTATCCTTTATCATCCTACAATTTATTCAACTATTTTTCTATTAAAATATATTTAGGTTGTTTCCAGTTTCTCAGTATTTCAAATAATGCTGCAATGAACATGCTTATACCTGTCGTCTTATGTACATGTGCCAAATTTTCTAGGGTATATGTTTAAGAGGTAGAGTTAATAAGCCATAGTTCATTTCCATTCACTAGAAATGAACAAATTACTTTTTGAGGGTGCTTGTATCAACTTCCACTCCTAATAGCAGAGTATGACAGTTCTTACTGGCAACATCCAAACCAATGTTTTAAGGAGTTTTAGTATATTACTGTAGGCAAATTAAATGACTGATTACATGGGGCACCTGGATGGCTCTGTGGGTTAAGCATCTGACTCTTATTAATTTCCGCTCAAGTCATGATCTTGGGGTAATAAGATTGAGCCCCATACTGGGTTCTGGGCTGAGAATGGAGCCTACTTAAGATTCTCTCTTACCCTCTCCCTCTGATTCTCCCCATTCTGCTCGTGTGTGAGCATGTGTATGCACACATGCACGCACACTACTCATTCTAAAAATAAATAAATAAATAAAGTCGCATGCTTAATAATGACTCAATTACCTAACATTCTTTGATAGGAGGTCGTTGACTTGCTACATCAGTTGAATCTCACAAATCAGTATGATGATAGAAAATGCCTAAGTAATTCTCACAAGACTTGTAAGTACAAAACTGCTGGCGAAAGGACAGACATATAGGTCAGTAGAACAGAAGAGAAAATCCAGAAATAGACCCACACATGTAACACTGATTGACTTTGACAAAGATGACAAGGTATTTCCTTGAAGAAAGAATAGCCTTTAAAAAAAAAAACAATGCTAAAATCATTGCCAAGGCATGCCTTGGTGGCTTTGTCATTAAGCACCTGCCTTCAGCTCAGGTCATGATCCCAGTGTTCTGGGACTGGGCCCCAAGTTGGGCTCCATGCAAATGATGCTAGAATGATGACCGTCCATATCCAAATAAAAACAAAAACTTCAACACAGAAAAAATTTGAAGTGGATCACACACCTAAATATAAAACCTAAAACTATATAACTTATAGAAGAAAATAAGACAAAATTCTTCACGATCTTGGCTTAGGCAGAGATTCACAACATAAAAATCACAAACCTTAAAAGGATATAACTGATAAACTAGACTTCATTAAAATTAAAAGTTCCTGCTCTTCAAAAGACAGAGTTAGATAATGAAAACACAAGCCACAGACTGACTGGAAGGAAATATCTCAAAAACAATATGTCTAATAAAGGACATGTAACCAAAATATATAAAGAACTCTTACAATACAATGATTTAAAAAAAGCAAATAATCCATTAAAAAACAGTGGGCAAAAGACTGGATAATGTATACTTTATCAAAGAGAGACAAATGGCAAATAAGTATAAGAAAAGATGTTCAACATCATTTGTTGTTAGGGAACGACAAATTAAAATCACAAGATATCACTAAGTACTTAATTTAAAATTGAAAAATAAGATATCAACTATACTAAAAAAATTGTTTTTAAAGATTTTATTTATTTTTTTGACAGACAGAGATCACAAGTAGGCAGAGAGGCAGGCAGAGAGACAGGAAGGGAAGCAGGATCCCTGCCAAGCAGAGAGCACGGATGCGGGGCTCAATCCCAGGACCCTGAGATCATGACCTGAGCCGAAGGCAGAGGCTTTAAGCCACTGAGTCACCGAGGCGCCCCTACACTAACAATTTTTTAAAGCACCTAAAATTATAAGACAAAATATAAATACACCTCACATATGTTTCCAAGTGTAAATACAAAACTGTATAGCCACATTGGGAAAGAGTTTGGTAGCTGCTTATGAAATTAACATATATTTCCCATATGACAAAGCAATCCCTTCTTCTATGTATTTACCCAAAGAAATGAAAACATAAAAGACCAGTATATGAATGTTTACGGTGCTTTATTCCTAACAGCTAAAAACTGGAAACAACCCAGATATCCATCATTTAGTGAAGGGATTAACAAACTGTGGTACATCCATACACAGAATATTACTCACGATAAAAAGGAACAAACTACTGGTAAATGCAGGAACATGGGTAATCTCAAAAACATTATAAATGAAAGAAGCAAGACACAAAAGGCTACACATACTGTATGATTCTATTTACACAAAACTCAGTGAAGACAACACTATAGGGACAGATCAGATCAGTGACTGCCAGGAGCTAATGGGAAGGCAAGGGGACTGATTACAAGGGAGCACAAAGGAGCTTTTGGGGTGATAAAACATTCAGTGTATCAGTTGTTGTCATAGTTACCCAACTGTTTGCCAAACTCACTGAACTACAAACTCGTAAAAAGGTTAAATTTCACTGTATGTAAAATATACCTCAATAAATCTGACTCTTCAAAAGTGCAATACTCCCAACATTTATGTATAAGGATTTTCACTATGGCTTGGAATATAACACCAGAACTACAATTTTCATTATAAGAGTAAAATTAGACTACGAGACAAAAGGCAGAAAATTCTTTTTAAAACATCTGTTTGAGAGGCGCCTGGGTGGCTCAGTGGGTTAAGCCTCTGCCTTGGGCTCAGGTCATGATCCCAGCGTCCTGGGATCGAGCCCCATATCGGGCTCTCTGCTCAGAGTGGAGCCTGCTTGTGATCTCTCTGTCAAATAAATAAATAAAATATTAAAAAAACAACAACAACATCTGTTTGAAGGGATCAAAGAATTTTTGAAATATTGAAAATTACCCAAATTTGGAAAGGAACTATGTCACATTCATTAGGATGCTATTTTCAAAAATTACCAAAATATGGAAAGGAAAAAAAGCCAACAGAGGTGGGCTGGCATTTGGGGCACTTTTCTATTTAAAGCAAACTGTCGATTCTGAAGGCAAAAGTAGCCAAGATACTAAGCAGAGCTTTCAGCAGACTCACAGAACTTAGCTGACCAAATGTGAATTCCAGGGCATGCCCAAGAGAAGTAGTGGCAAAGATTCCAGGATTTGGATTGGGAATCTTAATTAACTAAAGAATTAAGAACTAGGCCAGCTTGCACAAGGGCTGGAAATCATATTCAAATCACTTACCTTAAGGTAAGGGAAATTATAGCCCCTACTGTCCATTGATCACCCTTTTGACTAAACTATGGCAGAAAAATCAAATCTTCCAAAGGTCTCCAAGACATAAAAGGCCCTCAAGATACTTTACAGTTCTTAGTTTCCCATACACATTTCTCTTCCCTCTATAGCCCCTACTAACAGTCAAACTCAACCAACCAGACTATATCAAATAAAAAGAAGATTGGGGTGGCAGAAATTTACATTCACTGTTACACTTGAAATTATTAGCTAATAATTTAGTGGACTACATAATCTAAGGCAAACAATGGCCCAAAGGTCAAATATTGTCAGCCATCTGTTTTTGTACATAAAACTTAACTTGGCGGGGGGCGCACCTTGACAGGGGGTGCACCTCAGTCAGTTAAGCATCCAACTCCTGATTTTAGCTCAGGTCATGATCTCAGGGTCCTGAGACTGAACCCTGTGTCGGGCTCTGCGCTCAGCACTGAGTCTGCCTGGCATTCTTTCCAACTTCCTCTTCTTCCCCCTCTGATCCCCCGCTCCCCGCTCATGCATCTGCTCTAAAATAAAAAAAACAAAAAACTCTTAAAAAAAAAAATTGGAGAAAGGAGAACCCTCCTACCCATTACTGGGAATGCAAGCTGGTGCAGCCACTCTGGATAAGAGCATGGAGGTTCCTCAAAAAGGTGAAAATAGAGCTGCTCTACAACCCAGCAATCTCACTACTGGGTATTTACCCTAAAGATGCAAATGTAGTGATCTGAAGGGGCACGTGCATCTGAATGTTTATAGCAGCAATGTCCACAATATCCAAACTATGAAAAGAACTTATATGTCCCTCAACAGATGAATAAAGATGTGATATATATACACAATGGAATAGTATGCAGTCATCAAGAAACCCTCAAAAATCTTGCCATTTGCCATGACGTGGATGGAACTAGAGGGTATTATGCTGAGCAAAATAAGTCAATCAGAGAAAAGACAGTTATCATATGATTATTGATATGAAGAATTTGAGAGGCAGGGTGGGGTGTCGTGGTGGGCAGGGAGGGGAAAAAATGAAACAAGATGGGATCGGGAGGGAGACAAACCATAAGAGACTCTTAATCTCAAGCAACAAATCGAGGGTTGCTGGGGGTAATGGGGAAGGGAAAGGGTGGCTGCGTGATGGACATTGGGGAGGGTATGTGCTATGGTGGCTGTGAATTGTTTAAGACTGATTCACGGACCTGTGACTCCTAAAGCAAATAATACATTATATGTTAATAAAAAACTTACTAGATCACGCCTACTATATGAGAGTTTTGAATGTTCAGAGATCTTAAAATATTGTGACAGAGAGCTTAAAATATTTGCTAAATGCCTCAATAAAAAAACCAAACCCAACACAAAAAGTGACAAAGGACTTAGGCATTTTTCAAAGACACAGAAATGACCAATAAGTAAGTGAAAAAACATTCACCACCGCAAATCATTACAGAAATGCAAATCAAAACCATGATAAGGCAGTGCTTCACATCCATTAGGAAGACTATTATTTAAAAAACCCTGAAACTAACAAATGTAGAAAAATTGGAAAACCTTGTGCACTGGCAGCAGGAATGTACAAATGGTACAAGTGATGTGGAAATACTTCTCAGTCCCTCAAAAAATTAAACAGGGAGTTACCATATGATCTAGCAATTCTACTCCTAGGTAGATACTCAAAAGTACTGAGAGCAGGGGAGCAAACAGATAGCCATATATTACTGTTAACAGCAGCACAGTTCACAATAGATGGCAAAACCCAAAGTCCATCAACAGACAAATGATTAAACAAAATGTAGTAAATACATATAATGGAGTATTATTCAGCCTTAAAAACAAATGAAATCTGATATACAATGCAAGGGTGATGAACCTTGAAAACACTATGCTAAGTGAGACAAGTTAGATACAAAAGAATACTGAATGATTCCATTTAGATAAGGTACCTGAAATAGGAAAATTCATTGGTACAGAAAGCAGAACAGAAATTACCAAGGAAAGAGAGAAGGAGAAAGGGAGATGAGTGGAGAGTTATTGTTTAATGGGTACAGAGTTTCTGTTTGGAATGATAAAAGGTTCTAGAAATGTACAGTATTGATGGTTGCACAACATTGGGAATGGACTTAATGCCACTGAATTGTACACTTAAAATGACTAAAACAGCAAAGTTTAGATTATCTATGCCTTAAAAAATGAAAATACATTTTCTAACTGGCCTGTTCTAAGGACTGTGTGGCCCTTGGTATACAGCAATGAAAATGAACAAACTAATGCCACGTGCAACAGCACAGAATAAACCTGAGCAGCATATATATTTTTTCCATTTTATTTCTTTTCAGTGTTCCAGCATTCATTGTTTATGCACTACACCCAGTGCTCCATGCAATACATGCCCTCCACAATACCCACCACCAGGCTCACCCAACTCCCTACCCTCTTCCCCTTCAAAACCTTCAGTTTGTTTCTCAGAGTCCACAGTCTCTCATGGCTCATCTTCCCATCTGACTTCCTCCAACCTCCTTCTCCTCTCCCATTTCCCTATGTCCTCCATGTTATTCCTTATGCTCCACAAGTAAGCGACACCATATGATAATTGACTCTCTCTGCTTGACTTATTTCACTCAGCATAGTCTCTTCCAGTCCCATGTTGATACAAAAGTTGGGTATTCATCCTTTCTGATGGAGGCATAATACTTCATTGTATATATGGACCATATCTTCTTTATCCATTTGTCCGTTGAAGGGCATCTTGGCTCTTTCCACAGTTTGGCGACTGTGGCCATTGCTGCTATGAACATTGGGGTAAAGATGGCCCTTCTTTTCACTACATCAGTATCTTTGGGGTAAATACCTAGCAGTGCAATTGCAGGGTCATAGGGAAGCTCTATTTTTAATTTCTTAAGGAATCTCCACACTGTTTTCCAAAGTGGCTGCACCAACTTGTATTCCTACCACCAGTGTAAAAGGGTTCCCCTTTCTCTACATCCTCTTCAACGTATGTTGTTTACAGTCTGGTTAATTTTTTTGACCAGCATATATTAAGCAAAAGAAACCACACACAAAAGAACACTTACCATGTGATTTCATTTATAAAGCTCAAGATCAGGTAAAATTAATCTATAGTGTTAGAATTCGAATTGTAGGTATATTTGCAAAGAATGGAGAAAGGTAGTAAATGGAAGAGAACATCACAAAGGCAAGCTTCTGGAGGAATACTCTTATTTCTTGACCTGGTAGGGTTTCAAACTGCTATGTTTACTTTGAAAATTCACTAAGCACTACAGTAATTGTGCACTTTATGTATAATTTAATCAAAGTTTACTTAAAAGCTAAAGAAATAGAAGGGGAAGGTAAAGTATATATTTTTCTCAGAAGATTTTATTTGACAGAGAGACAGCGAGAGACGGAACACAAGTAGGGAAAGCCAAAGAGGGAGAAGCAGGCTTCCAGCTGGGCAGGGAGCCCGATCTGAGACCCTGGGATCATGACCTGAGCCAAAGGAAGATGCTTAGTGACTGAGCCACCCAGGCACCCTGATAAAGTATACTGAAATGGAAAGAGTCCCAATACATTAAGGAAAAGGTTATGGATCAGTCTGTATATAACATTTTTTCCCACAAATGAATAAATATTTATGTTTATATAAATACATGAGGTCAGATAACTTACTAGGTAATCACCTCCCTAAGGATAAGATTACAGAGGATTTTCACTTTCTATATGTGTATTTGTTCATTATTTTAATTTTTTTAGAAGATTTAATCATTGGGGGAGAGGGGAGCACACCCATGCACAAAGTGGGGAGAATCTCAAGCAGACTGCACACCAAGCACAGAGCTACAGAGCTGGACACATGGATCAATCCTACCACGCCAAGATCATGACCTGAGCCAAAACCAAGAGTTAGATGGTTAACCAACTGAGTCAACAGGGGCCCCCATTATTTTAATTTTTGAGCATATGCTAGCATACAGAAATAGTAATGATACCCATCTTTAGATAGAGGTAAGCACAGTAGATTAAGTTATGAATTATATACTGTATCTTTTCATTCAGATAGTAGTAGTAGTACCCACACTGCCACAAGAAGGGACAAAATAAGAGTAGTTTGGGATGGAGAGAGAGAGGATGTATGTTCATGATATTACAGTATGGGGACTTAAGCCCTTGAATATCCTCTAATAGCTATATGACTTTGGGAAAGTCAGTTAATCTCACTGGGTTTTACTCTGCAGACTTAAAAACAAGATGACATTTCTTTCACCTAACCCTGAGTTGTGGCAAAAATCAAGTGAAACAGGATATGTGACAATACTTTAAAAAATAAAGCAGCACATCGGGGCGCCTGGGTGGCTCAGTGCGTTAAGCCTCTGCCTTCGGCTCAGGTCATGGTCTCAGAGTCCTGGAATCGAGCCCCGCATCGGGCTCTCTGCTCAGCAGGGAGCCTGCTTCCCTTCCTCTCTCTGTCAAATAAATAAATAAAATCTTAAAAAAAAAAAAAGCAGCACATCAATATTACTTTTACAATATTTATTATAATTGGTACATCTGTTGGCTAACTTAAATCCTTCTACTTCGGAACTGCATGCACAGTGTGTGTTTGTGATTGTTGCTCATTTAAGTTATGTAAAGCCACTGCTTCTACTTATTTACTCCTCTAGTATCTGCCTACAAAAAACACGCAACAAATATACCAATTTTCCTACACAATTTTCTTTTAGGAACTTACAAGGGTCACAATTAGCAGAATAAGAGGTATCTTTAAAAAAATCCTACAGTAGGGGAGTCTGGGTGGCTAAGTGTGTTAAGTGTCTGCCTTTGGCTAAGGTCACGATCCAGAGGTCCTGGGACTGGGCTCCCTGCTCAGGGAGAATCTGCTTCTTCCTCTCCCTCTGCCGGACTCCCTACTCACGTTGGTTCTCTCTCTCTCAAATAAATAAAATCTTAAAAAAAAAAAAAAATCCTACAACAGATTTCATTGTGTGCTAAACTGTAATAAGTCACAGGATCATGAAGCATCAGTGAAGAGCCCCCAGATTACTCTTCTCATAGTTCACTACTACAGAAAGGATACTTTCTACTGTGTTTTAATTCAGCAAAAAGGTCATACTTGCATTCACTTTCCAACTTCAAGGTTTATCTCTGAAGTAAAAACGTTCCCATTTAATTGGCAAGGTTCTGAATCCCATGGAAAGAAATCATCTCAGCTTTGGACATTTTCTTTAAACCTTAAGAATGTCAATTAATTCATCTTCTTTGAAGTCTTTTGTATTTACTATGGGTAGTAGGTAACTTTAATTTTTTTCTACGCATTTTCTTTATTTTCCAAATTCTCTGAGACGCTTACATTATATTCACATATGAGTACAAAATGATTAGTTTTATCTCTTTTAAAATAAAAGGTTAGGGCGCCCGGGTGGCTCCGTCAATTAAGCAATTGCCTTCAGCTCAGGTCATGATCTCAGGGTCCTGGGATCGAGCCCACATCGGGCTCCATGCTCAGCAGGAAGCCTGCTTCTCCCTCTCTCACTCCCCCTGCTTGTGTTCCCTCTTTCGCTGTCTCTCTCTCTGTCAAATGAACAAAAATCTTTATTTATAAATAAATAAAATATTTTAAAATAAATAAAATAAAATAAAAGGTTAGGATACTAAGTGAGCTGGGGGGGGGAACTTCCATCTGTTTTTTTCTGAACTGAGGGTCACAATTAGCAAACATTTTTATATCACTCTTTAGGTAATTCCCCTTCTTCCTCAAATGTCATTTATGTGGCTGCTATATCCTAAAAAACGTAACAGAAACAAGGTATCAAGGTTTAACAATAACAATAACTCACAGGGGCTATAATCTTAAAAGGATTGTTGAATAACAGCAGTCCTGTTTTCTGAGGACCTACTCTATGCAGGCACTAAGTATTTACAAACACTGACTCAGTGCAGTAACTTCGCCAAGATCTTGAATAGTCAGAACTCAAATGTCATTTTGAATACTAGGCACTACAATTTTAAAAGGATAAAATTAGGTCCTCGAAGCTGAGAAAGAGAAAAGCAGGCCCTGACATCCAAGAGCTGGCCTGGTACTATCAGGCAGGCCTTGGTGTAACTAGGAGCTGAACTGGCATTACTGCCAGATCTGGTGCTCTGTTGATCATAAACAATTTCATAGAACATCAACATCAGATAAGGTCACTTTGTGATTGTAATGGATGAAGACAAAACATGACCACTCCATAATCATGTCTAAATACAGAAAAACATGAATATTGTCCAAGCCATGAAATACCAAGCATCTTCCTCTTCAGGCTAATGAGTGCTTTTCAACCAGCTACAGCTTTAGCCTCCTTCTGGCCTTCCCGCTTTCTAGATCATATTCAAGATACTTAATCATAGAATACCCCTCTTCCTGACAGCATCCAATGCAGAAGAACAAAATCCTGCTTCCTTAAATCCTCCTCAAAATCACCATAGGGGCGCCTGGGTGGCTCAGTGGGTTAAGCCGCTGCCTTCGGCTCAGGTCATGATCTCAGAGTCCTGGGATCGAGTCCCGCATCGGGCTCTCTGCTCAGCAGAGAGCCTGCTTCCCTCTCTCTCTCTGCCTGCCTCTCCATCTACTTGTGATTTCTCTCTGTCAAATAAATAAATGAAATCTTTGAAAAAAAAAAAGAAAAAAAAAATCCTCCTCAAAATCACCTGATATAAGCCCAAATCCCGTAAGTTATTTCTAGCTCCCTTTCCTGAGATGCCATGGTTCCCACCATGTGTGTTCTCCCCGCTTCTATAATATAATCCCACTTGTTCAGCCACAGGGGTTCTACTGATGGTTGACTGAAAGACACTGACAAAGCCCACTTAAGAACAACAGTTAAGGGGCGCTTGGGTGGCTCAGTGGGTTAAAGTCTCTGCCTTCAGCTCAGGTCCTGGTCCCAGGGTCCCAGGATTGAGCCCCGAATTCCCCTGCACTGGGCTCTCTGCTCAGCAAAGAGCCTGCTTCCTCCTTTCTCTGCCTGCCTCGCTGCCTACTTGTGATCTCTCTGTCTGTCAAATAAATAAATAAAATCTTAAAAAGTAAAAAAGAACAGTTAATTCTCTCCTTTTCTACTATAGCATAAATAATTGCAAAGAGGAGCAAAGACACGTGAATAAGTTTAACATTTCTATGCTATACCTTCATAGCTGTAAAACATAGTCTCTAGGATAATCATAGATTTTATTATTTTTCTTTCCTCATTTACCAAATGAACAACTGCTGAGATTTGAGTGTGCTCAAAGTTTCATTCTATAGGATGTCTAGTGTGGGTAGTTAATTCACAAGGAGAAAAAAAAAAGGCTACCTTAGCTCATTAATACCTCCACTGGTATTATATAGGTCAAGGAGTATTACAGGTCAAAAAAGACGAAAAGTAGTAGAGAAACAGAAAATCTATACTTTGCCAGATGTCAAAAAGCCAACTACCATTGGGTGGAACATGGGGAATACGATAGTGAAAAAGAAGCAGGAAGGGTTAGGGAAGATCCTTTTTTCAATAATTTAATATCCATTTACTGCCTGTCTACTCCTTAACTGTTCTTAGGATGACTAACAATACTCTTAGGAATCTAGTTACCAGGTGAGCTTTATAGGGTTTAACTGTATTCTACATTAGGAAAAATATAAATTGCAATTTTAAAAAACCAGAGAAAGGGACCAAGTTCCTAACAGTGGCTGCCTTTTTGTCTCTTTAGTGCAAATGCCATTAAATATTCTTGAATAGAAATGGGAAATGTATATCGTGTATTTAATAAAAGGTAATGCTATTCTTTTGGAAAAGAGTAATATTATATAAATATCCATCCACCCGAATAATTCTTTCTTTGTTGTAATCATGGAAACTTTAAAGAAGAATCATTAGGCCCAAGAAAATTGTCTGAAATCAATCCTTTCAAAATAGTGACTAGCAGTTTTTAGGGGTAAAAGAAAGTACACTAAATCTGACATTTCTGATCCCTATTCTCTATCAACACTCTGAAAATATAGTTAGGAAAGGTATTTTGTGTGTGCAAGGTTAAATAGTGCAAGGTTGTTACATAGGAATACAAATTTGTATGACAACATTTTAAAAGCCTAATGTTTTAAATATGAGCTGACTAGGAATAAATATAAGAGATTCTATTTAGACCATTTCTGTCCTTGATCCCAGGTTCTTCATTCCTACAATATCCTGAGAAACCGACTCTCTTTCATACAACACACTGGGCCCTTACTGTCAAGTTCTACATACTCCAGGTAATCAAACCACACCCAGAAAACCTGCACCACTCTATTACCCAGGAGATCTTAGGCTTGTCTACTTGCAGGAGCCATGCCAAACATGTTAGATCATGTTCTGGTTAATCCAAAGACCCACTATGACAACCTCCTCTTTTCCCCCAAGTATTCCAAGGGGCCCAGTACTAGGATTACAAAACAGAAAACCTGTTTAAAGCAGAAAGTATAATGAGGGGCATAATTTTCTGTTCACCTAAACTCTGTTCCTGGTTCTGCTAATGTGAGTTCACTCTTTAAATTTCAGTTTCTCCATATAGATAATGGATATAAAAGGTTATCAGTTTTCCAAGGATGTTCAACAATTATATATCCAAAAAAATATTTAACTCCCTAAAAAAAATGAGACACATAATATGCATGAAAACACACACACATTTTTTTTTAAACACACACACACACATTTTAATGATCAAAGAGCAGATGCTGTCTTACATCTTACTGGAGAGGAAGTGAGTTTTCTTAAGTAGCATCTAGAATGCACAGAACTGTGCAAATTAACTGGTATCCAATAAATGCTTTTTTTAATGAACAGAACTCAAATATCCTTACATTAGGTAATTAAATTTACTGTGTTATTCTTCTCTATTTTAAATAGTTTGGTTTCAGACAAATTTAGGCCTTTTTGAAAATTCAGTGTCAAAGCTGACTATGCCATAAGAATAAAATACAAAATAAACAGTCACCTTATAAACCATATTTATACACTACTTTATTGAAATGAGATTTAATTTGGCCTTTATTATTTCAAGGCATCAAATGTTTCAATTAATTAACACCACAATAGTCTGAAATAGCCCATGTTACCTGATGAAATAAAGTGGCTTTCAACATAGTTAGAAGCTAAGTCAGGTTACTAAGGGAATGGCAGTGCATGACATTACTAGTCCCTTGACGGTTTACCACAAAGTTAAGAAACGTTTGAAGACTGCTTTAAAGACAATTCATTTCTATCCGTTCATATCTATTTTGACACAGTGAGAAAGGAGAATAAAATTCTCTTATTTTACACTGTCAAGGGTGGTTGAGAGATAAGCAGACTGTAAACGTAAATTCTTGCAACTACTAGATTAAGGCTAAAGTATAAAAAGTTTGAATATTCTAAGGGAAAATTATGAGAAAAGAACTATGACAATAAAAATTTAGCTTTAATTCATTTTTTAAGGAAAAATGAATATTTAACTAATTTGTTTCAGTTTGAACTAATTAGTTTCAGCACATAATACATCAGCTGTATAACACAAACTAAAAAGTTATCATAGTTTATTCTAAAGTCTACTTCAGAAACTAAAGTATTGGGGCACCTGGGTGGTTCAGTCGTTAAGCGTCTGCCTTTGGCTCAGGTCATGGTCCCAGCGTCCTGGGATGGAACCCTGCATCACTCAGCAGGAGGCCTGCTTCCCCATCTCCCCCTGCTGTATTCCCTCTCTCGCTCTCTATGTCAAATAAATAAAAATCTTTTAAAAAAACCAAAAAAACTAAAGTACAAATAAAGCAAAAAACTTTGAACAGAAACATTAACAGTGGAGAGTTGAGTATGCAACCTATGCATTGCTGAAAATATACTTTTAAAATATTTTAGAAGATTTAAATATAATAGGTGTAGTCATGTATCTAATACTCTATAAGACAAGGCATAAGTTTGAAACCAAAGGTCTGATTTCTACTTGTCACTTATCCCTACTTAATGAACTGATTGCTCTTTAAATCTAAGAGCCTCGGGTCTTTTTTTTTTTTTTTAATACCTAGGTTATCCTTGTCCTCTTATCTTACCTCCCAGCTGTCATCACCCAGTGTTAAAAAAAAATTTCCTTGTGTTTTCTGGTGTTCTCTTCCTAAATACTACAATGAATCTACCCTTAAACGTATTCCCCCTATTCTAAAACATCTTTTGACCTAGATTAGTAAACTTCTGGGGACCCTACTGTAATTGGATCGTGCAATCAAACAGTGCTTCTCCAGGAAGGGATGATGGTACCCTTATTCATCCTCACCAAGGATCCTTCAATGTTCCAAGAGATGGTACAGAATGAAACATTTAACAAAAACTTCCTTCCACAAACACATGGTATTCTTTTTTCTTAAACAGAACTCTTTCCTAGAGCTCTCTTCTATAGATTTTTTTTTTTTTTTAAAGATTTTATTTATCCATTTGACAGAGAGAAATCACAAGTAGATGGAGAGGCAGGCAGAGAGAGAGAGGGAAGCAGGCTCCCCGCCGAGCAGAGAGCCCGACGCGGGACTCGATCCCAGGACCCCGAGATCATGACCCGAGCCGAAGGCAGCGGCCCAACCCACTGAGCCACCCAGGCGCCCAGATTTTTTTAAAGTAATCTCCACAGCCAACGTGAGGCTTGAACTCACAACCCCAAGATCAAGAGCTGCATGTTCCACCGACTGAGAGAGCCGGATGCCCCCTTTCTCGAACTCTTAAACTCCACTGTCCTTACTATCAAAACCATGAACACCTGCTTCTTCCTTAATACTTCTCACTCCTGGGGCGCCTGGGTGGCTCAGTGGGTTGAGGCCTCTGCCTTCGGCTCGGGTCATGATCCCAGGGTCCTGGGATCGAGCCCCACATCGGGCTCTCTGCTCAGCGGGGAGCCTGCTTCCCCTCTCTCTCTGCCTGCCTCTCAGCCTACTTGTAATCTCTGCCTGTCAAATAAATAAATAAAATCTTAAAAAAAAAAAATACATCTCACTCCTGGGTTCCACAAAGGAAACAGGTTTCAACAAAACTAAATTCTAGAACAGTTTCTGTAGTTGACAGTAGTGAGAGTCTACAAATGACCTGCTGAATGTTGTTGTCTTTTGGATAAATGACAGTGCAAGTGAGTACCTAAGTGAAGTGATACAAAAATGTTCTTTGGTAGTTACAGGAAAAAGATCTTTGCATATTGGAGGCAGGCATGAAAGGAGGGATTTTCAAAATGTTGCAAAACTCCTAACTTCAGTTCTCATCTTCCATAAAAAAGTGTTCATTAGGAATTAGCATAGGTTTGGAATGACCTGCTTTAATCTTTTGAGCCTCCGTTCCTTCATCTGCAACACGCTGATACTAACAGTATTTTCACCTCACAAGGTAATTGTGAGGATTAAGTAAAGAACACATACAAAGCTAACAGTACAGCGGTTGGTGCACTGCACGACTTAAACACGTTAGTTTCAGAAATCTGAAGGATACAGTATTCTTGCCTTCATTCAGAAATAAATAATCTTAAAAAATAAAAGAAATACAAATCTGTTTCAAGTTATATTGAGAAACTTAGAGGCTACCTTGGAATACTGATTTAGATGAAATAAAATCTAACAAGGACAAAAGTTTCATGTTAAAATAGAACTTTATAAAAAAATACTTAGAAGTCGTTATATGGATAAAATGTCACGAAACTTTAAAAAAATGCCAAGTCAGCTATAATCATATGCAGCTGTTCCTTTCAAAATTAAGTCACCATTTTTTTTTTTTTTTGACACTACAGAACTCTGCTTTCATTAAAAGCCTATAACAAGACACAGCTTCTCCGATACCGAAACCTTTTGGAAACCTGGCTCGGAGGAAGGCACACATTGTTTACAGTGCAAGAAAGAATCCGTGTGGTCATTCTAGAACAACTGTCACTGTCAATAGCACGACTGGCTGTCTCATAGGGACTTGGTTCATGCAGAAGTGCAGGGGAAGGCTGGTGTCTGAAACAAAGTCGACAGCCAGGGTGCCTGAAAGGGGAGAGGTCTCACTGAGAATCGGAGAGGATGAGTCTGACTGCGGTGAAGCCGCCCGGGGTGGGCGGGGGGAGAGGATCAATTCCGGGGTTGCGCCGCCCGCTCCCGAAGGAAAGGGACCGCAGGTGTTGCCCTCCCTGGGCGACCCGTCCGCTTTCTTCCCGGCGCCGCCGCCCCCTCCCTCCAGCCTCGCACTTACCTTTCTCGTCCTCATCGATGCGCAGGGCAATGGAGATGTACTCGAAGGCCTGTTTGTGGAAGGCTCGGACGCTCTCGGCCTCCCCGCCCGGCACTGGCGCCGGGGGCGAGGCCGAGGCCGGCGCCGGCGCGGCCCGGGAGCTCCTCTTGGCAGCCATGAGGGCGCGGGAGAAGCGCTGGCAGAGCCACACGAAGAGGAGCCCCAGGTGGAAGGCGACCAAACGCAGCAGCGCGAAGCCTACGAACAGCGGGTAGGAGAAGTAGTACAGGTTTCGCTTATGCAGCGACTCCGGAGGGGGGGCCGGTCTGGGGGCGGGACGGGCGGGGGCCAGGCAGGGGGGCGGAGGCCTGGGAGGCACCGGGCTGCTGCAGCCGCCGGAGCCTTTCTTCTTCCCTCGTCCACCCGGAGAATTCATTCACAGCTCCCACTGCCGCCGCCGCCATAACCCGCCTCCCGCAGACCGACGGCGACCAAGCCACGGCGGCGGCCACTGGGACAGCGAGGGCCGCAGACGCCCGCGCGTCCGCCGTTCCGAGAGCTCGGCACCTCCACGCGCTGCTCGCCGGCCCCGCCCCTTTCTCTTCGCTCGGCCAGGAGCACAACCCCTTTCCTCCTCCAGCGGTCGGTGGTTCCTGCCCCTCCCGCTCTGTGTCCTCTCAGCCTCCTGGTAGCTCCGAGCTGTGGCCGCGCACGCGCACGCCTGCCCATGTCTTTCTCCAGCGCGCGCGCGCAAGCCGCCGTCTTTGTTGCCCTGAGCTCCTAGTGCGCGTGTGCAGCTCCCGCCCCTCGGGCTCTTCCGTGTGGAACTACAGTTCCCAAGGTGCAATTCAGCTACGTCACCCTCGGGGATCCGTCGCTCTACAGACTACGCTATCCCGGGAGAGTTGCTTAAACTGAAAACCTCAGTCATCAATTTACCGTGGGGACAGCTGCGGTTTGGGCTCGCTCGACGGGTTCGCAGGGCTACTATCTCGCAGTGCTATCGCCCTTATATTTCTTTCAGCATTTTCTGCTAGTCTCCGGCAAGGGATGATTGATCTGACTTCCATCTCAAAAGTAATGGGTACCATGAAAACAATCTCAATGTCCATCAACAGGAAAAGAATTAAATGAATTATGGAATACCCATATGTAATTCTGTGGAACATTTAAAAAGAATGAGGTGGATTTTTATGTACTGATAAAGAAGGGTGTCCATGATTATTTGTTAGGTGAAAATAGGATATTACAGACCAGTGTGATGTGATCGTATTTTGTATTAAAAAGAATAAATGGAAAGAAAAAATTAATGGAGACCAATCTGGGAATTATTCTCTGTGAGGGAAGCAACTGTAGAGACATATAAACTTAAAGTCGCCGAAACCAAAAATGTTAGTCCAGTGAAACAAAGTGAACAATTCTAGAGATTTAGTTAGTATGTGTTTAGATGTCTATTTTGAAGAATTAGTTTGAATAGGGGCATTCCTAGGTTTCACACTGATCATCCCACAGTTTACTGAAAATCCAAACTGGGCTTTGTTTGTTTGTTTGTTTGGTTGGTTTTTGTTTTTGTTTTGTTTTGTTTTGTGTTTTGTTTTTTTGTTTTTTTAACCTACTGGATGTCCCTTCCTTTGGGAACTACCCACTCACCTCTGCTGCCTGTATATCAATGACCAGCAAGCACTGAACCCGGCCTCCCAGATCAGAGATGGAAACACGAGGTTACTCTACTCTCCTAGAAACTGGAGTTTGGGATGGACACACTGGAATAGAAGGTACTAGGAACTGAGTGCTCTAAAAAGCTGGTCTGTCAGTTTGTCTCATTGAGATGCCCAGAGCTGCCAGTTTCCTGGACTGGTCACTTGATAGTGTAACCTATCCAATGAACTATTCAGTCTGTTTCTCTGTTTCTCTGATTTTCTCTCCCTTTGCCCATCTATCTCCCTTTTCTCCTCTTTTTTTCTTTTTACTTGGGTTAACCATAGTTGTTTCTTATTGCCTAAAAATAAAGAGTCCTAACTGATACAAAGTTCCTATTGTTTATAGAGTGAGATTTGCAAAAGCTTCATGCCAGCTTCCAAAAATCTCCATATTCTGGCCACAACTTTATTTAAATTTCCCTACGACTACTCCCGTACAAACATAAATTACTGCAAAAACGACCTGTCCTCTGTTCCCCTCCAACTGCTCCCTACCCCTTTTCCTGCCTCTGTGTTTCTACCAATTTCTCATTCTCAAATATCCTCTCTTATATCTGATTTTTTTTCTAAAGATTTCACTTACTTATTTGACAGAGATCACAAGTAGGCAGAGAGTCAGGCAGAGAGAGAGGAAGAAGCAGGCTCTCCAATGAGCAGAGAGCCCAATGCGGGGCTCGATCCCAGGACCCTGGGATCATGACCTGAGCTGAAGGCAGAGGCTTTAACCCACTGAGCCACCCAGGAGCCCCTACATCTGGATTTTTAAATAGATTTTTTATTTATTCATTTGAGAGAGAGAGAGCACGCACAAGCAGGGCGGGGGGGGGGAGGTGCAGAGCAGAGGGAAAAGCGGACTCCCTGCCGAGCAGAGAGCCCGATATGGGACTTGATTCCAGTACCCTGGAATCATGACCCAAGCCTAAGGCAGACAACCGACTGAGACACCTAGGCACCATCTTTCACTTCTAATTAATTTCAATTCCTGACTTCTCTCTTTGGAAACCCATAGTACTTTTGTTGTTATGTGAAATCTATAAGTATATCATGTAAACAAGATGTATATAACTTTCTTTTTTTAAGATTTTACTTATTTATTTGACAGAGAGAGAGCACAAACAGAGGAAATGGCAGGCAGAGGGAGAAGAAGAAGCAGGCTCCCACTGAGCACAAAGCCCTATGCGGGACTCCATCCCAGGACCCTGGGACCATGACCTGAGCCCAGGTGCCCAAGATGTATATAATTTCTATGTGTCAAGAAAAACTAATGTAGGGGTGCCTGGGTGGCTCAGTGGGTTAAGCCTCTACCTTCAGCTCAGGTCATGATCCCAGGGGCCTGGGATCGAGTCCCGCATAGGGCTCTCTGCTCAGCAGGGAGCAGGGAGCCTGCTTCTCCTCATCTCTCTCTCTGTCTGTCTCTCTGCCTATTTGTGATCTCTCTCTCTGTCAAATAAATAAATAAAATCTTTAAAAAAAAAAAAAAAAGAAAAGAAAAACTAATGTAACCAGTTCCTTGCACTTTTTGAGCCCCTCCCTAATCTCAGTTTCATTTCTCCCTTTTCAGAGAAATCCACTGTCCTGAATTTTGTATTTGTTTTTCCTTTGCCTTTCATTTTAGCTTTGCAATGTACATATGTATTTCTAAACCATATATTGTGTAGTTTTGCCTGGTTTTACCTTATACAAATGCAGCCATACCACCTGTATTCTTAATTAGCTTTCTTCTGCTCAATAGTTAAGTATTTGCAGTAACTCTTTGTTAATTTGTATAGCTATAATACATTTATTTTCACTGCTATGTAGTATTCCACTATATAAATTTACAATTTATTTTACCATTCAACTGTTGATGGATATTTAGTTTGGTGCTACTTTTGTTTTTGTTTTTCCTTAAATAACTTTTTAACTTTAACACAGCTCAAAGTAGAGTAGCTCTGGAGTCAGACTGGTTGCATTTAAATCTCTGCTCTACCACTTTCTGTGATCTTGGACTACTGAGTGACTCAGCTTTCACATGTATTACGTTATAACAGAGTAGTAGGCAGTGCCTGGAATGAAGTTGCTGCTTGACATTTGTTGATTGAAGAATGGTTCTCTCTCACATCTACACAGATACTATAATCCACTAAAATGAATTACTGTCAAGTTTCCAAACATTCTTTGCTCTTCCTTGGACCACAGTCCTCAAGTCATTTTTCTTTCTCTTAGAATAGCTTCTCCTCCTACTTCCACTGTCAAAATCCTTCATGGCTTAACTGTAATGTTAACTTCTTGATAAATCCTTCCCTCATCACCTCTTGCAGAAACAATCCTATCTTTTAACTCTTTTTTAAAAGATTTTATTTATTTATGTGACAGACAGATTACAAGTAGGCAGAGAAGCAGGCAGAGAGAGAAGGAGAGGCAGGCTCTCTGCTTATTTCAACACAACTTATTTGAAGCCAAACTTTACACATTTTGGCTTACTTTCTGCACCTAGCTTGATGCCTTTCTTATGGTACTCAATATTAATAATTTGAAAAACAATTTAAACAGGTAATTGTTATAGATATCCGTTGCCATGTAATAAAACATTCCAAAAATGTACTGGCCTAAGATTATGGCCATTATTTACTCATGATTCTGTGGGTGAGCAATGTGGGCTGGGTTTACCAGGCAGTTCTTCTATTGGCCTTGCCTGTGGTCATTCACATAGATGTTAGTCATCTGATGGGGTCTGATTGGACCTGGGTGCCCTAGCTATCCTCCCTCCCATGTCCAGATGGTGGTGGTGGCTGTTGGTTGGGGCACGTGTCTCCAGTAGGGTATTCCAGACTTCTTTACATAGCATCTGCCTTCCAAGAGAGCAGGAGTGGGAGCTGCAGGGTCTCTTGAAGCCTAAACTCCACATTTGCACATTATCATTTCTGTGGCATTCTGTCATCAAAGCAAATCCCAAGGCCAGCTCCAAAGTAAGAAATGGGAAAATAAATTCTATACTTGATGGAGGAGTGGCAAAGTCACATTACAAAGGGGCATATATACATATATATTTAGGGATGGAAGGAATTATTGTACCATCTCTGCAAGTAATCTCTCATAGTGATTATTTGTAGAATTTCCTTTTACCTTAAATTCAGATTTCAACTTAAATCTTAGATGGATTGCTCATCTAAGAAAGCATTTCCCAATGATCTTGCTGAATCATAAAAACCTACTTAGTTTTAATCATGAGGTAAATTAACACACTTAATTTTTTAAAAAGATGTTATTTATTTATTTGACAGAGAGATAGAGAGCACAAGTAAGCAGAGCGGCAGGCTCTCTGCTGAGCAGGGAGCCCATGCAGGCTCGATCCCAGGACCTGGCTGGGATCATGACCTGAGCCGAAGGCAGCTGCTTAACCAACAGAGCCACCTAGGTGCCCCAAAACACTTAATTTTTTAAATATTTTTATTTATTTCTTCGTGAGGGGAGAGAGAGAGAAAGAGAGAGAGAGAGAGAGAGAGAAAGCACAAGCAGGGGGAGGGGCAGAGGGAAAAGGAGGCTCCTCATTGTCAGGGCTGGATCCCAGGACCATAGGTTCATGACCTCAGCCAAAAGCAGACCCTTAACCAACTGAGCCATCCAGGCGCCCCAACACACTTAATTTTAAGATTATTTACTACCAGCTAATATTTATTGAATCCATATTCTGGGCTAAGCAGGTTAACTTATACTGTCTTATTCAACCACCACTATTTGAGTTAAGCATTATCGTCTCATTTTAATTCATTTATTTTTCTTTAAAAATAAGGAACTTGAAGATCTAACAGTTTGTTAAGTAGCATCACATATTAGTTAATGACACATACTACTCCAGAGAATTAAGGTAATAATGTAGGCTTCCAAAGAAAAACATTTTTACATAGTCTGTTTATATATTATTAATTATGAAATAAATGTATCTTCGGTCCCTAGAGCAGGAGTGATCTTTCATTCCTTGGCATCCTAGTGTTGAGTCTCTGACCTCTGGATTCCCACTTGCTAAGTCTCTGCTATTCCCTTGTGCTTAATATTGACTGTGCCAATATACCTCTGCCAATTTTTTTGTATAGTAAGAATATGGGAAAGAGAGTCAGAAAGATGGGTTTGGTATTCTGGTTCTGCTAGTTCTTAGCTGTGCAATATGCAACAAGTTTTTTTTTTTTAAAGATTTTATTTATTTATTTGACAGACAGAGATCACAAGCCAGCAGAGAGGCAGGTGGGGGGGTCGGGGGCGGGGAGCAGGCTCCCCACCAAGTAGAGAGCCCTATGTGGGGCTTGATCCCAGGACCCGGAGACCATGACCTGAGCTGAAGGCAGAGGCTTTAACCCACTGAGCCACCCAGGCGCCCCTGCAACAAGTTTTTTAATCAGTTAATGCCTCTGTAAAATGGGTGGACTAAGAATTAAATTTCCAAAATGAAAGAATTCACTTAGAACCTCCAGCATAATACCTGAGATAGAAAAGTCCTCGATAAATTTTGTTTCTGTCCAGAAATCAGACTTTCCGGGGATTTCAGTTTTGAGTCATCTCAATCCACATTTCCTGCCTCTTGGAATTACATCCCAGGCAAACCCATTTTCTGAAGTGACCACTTCCTAAATCTGCCTCAAGAGAAATAGTGCCTGGCTGTGATCCTGGCCTTATAGTCCCGCTGGACTGAAGATCCTAACCTGTCATTTAACCCACAGTGTGATGGCCTCCCAATTTTCAGATGGTAAGAACTTGCAGGACACTTAATCTCAAAGGGAATCTGGTCCAGTTTCACCAGGACAAAAAGGAGGAGGTGAGTACTGTGCTAACTAATCCAGGACATTTGGTCACCTTATCACTTTAACCCATTAATTTATTTACCAAGTGACTATCACCAGACAGTTTTTTTGGCTATTTTAGCCCGACTTCTCTTCTGAGGAATTCCTCAGACCTTCAGCTTGAGAGACACTGGATTATTTGAAGTAGAGACCAATGATAGATATTAAGGACCTCTTTTCAATTAAAAGTAAAATAAAATTTCACACTTAGAGTCAAGAGATTACGGATTTTGAAAAAGGCAGAAAACAAGAGAGAAACAAAAGACAGGGCTGGAGGTAAAGGAGAAGTAGAGTAACAACTGGGGGTATTATTATCCTATAGTTGTGTTACTAAGAGAAAACATATTTGTGGGCAATTAATCACTTCTCATTATTCAATCCATATTGTCATGCACATTATTCACTTATTTGTTCATCAAATAGATATAAACCACAGTCGGGATGCCGGGCAATGAGTAAAATGACAAGATTATAGTAAGGAATAAAATCAGATTTATGATCTGGTATAGGAGCTTAAAAACTCAAGCAGCAACCAGCAACGGTGGTGAGATGCAGAACGTATAGAAGTTTCAGGTGTGGCTGTGCAATTTAAAAGTATATGCATGATATGAATAATGATTATCAAAAATGGGAGGGTAGCACCCCCTTAATAAATGGGACATCCTGTTACTTAGCTCTAGCTGATTGTTGCCTTTCAAGAATGTGTGGCATACTGGTTTCAAGAGAAACCAGAATTCTGAATTTTTGTGTGGAATCTATGGGTGAGGAGATATTGGCTTAAAATTTAAAAACAGGGGCGCCTGGGTGGCTCAGTGGGTTAAGCCGCTGCCTTCGGCTCGGGTCATGATCTCAGGGTCCTGGGATCGAGTCCCACATCAGGCTCTCTGCTCGGCGGGGAGTCTGCTTCTCTCTCTCTCTCTCTCTCTGCCAGCCTCTCTACTTACCTGTGATCTCTCTCTGTCAAATAAAGAAATAAAATCTTTAAAAAAAATTTAAAAACAAGCAATCCAAAACTGAGACACCAGTTTGAGATTCTCTTGTTTCCAGAGGATTTATTCCTAGTGAAAGTGTGAGTGAGCTCATGGTTTTGAAACAGTAGTAGATGTAAGAGTATAAATTGTCACCTAACCTGCTCAACTTGATTTTTAAAGCTTTGATGCTGTGAAGGCATAAGAAGAGGCAGTTAATACAGAATATGAAATGAATGCCCTAGAATAGCAGTCCAAATTCTCAGAGGCTGTATTCAGTCATCACTGTAAGTACTTCATTATAGAAGCAGAGTGTTACATTTCTATGTTTATGGTGGCCAGGGCATGTTTACTCTAGCATACATCAAAAGCAGGGTAATGGAAACTGGTAGCACCGGGTGAATGTTGGGCACGTAACCGGAGTTGTCTATTTTCAAGAATGGTTTCTACCAACTGCAGTGATTTCAGAAAGCCTTCTTTATCCTGAGATCCTCCTCTCTACCTGGTCAGGTAAGCTCAAATCCTATATTCTGGTAAGGGTATCAAAGTTTCTCCATTTAGGGGCGCCTGGGTGGCTCAGTGGGTTAAGCCTCTGCCTTCGGCTCAGGTCATGATCTCAGGGTCCTGGGATCGAGCCCCCAATCGGGCTCTCCGCTCGGTGGGGAGCCTACTTCCCCCCTCTCTCTCTCTGCCTGCTTCTCTGCCTCCTTGTCATCTCTGTCTGTCAAATAAATATATAATCTTAAAAAAAAAGTTTCTCCATTTACTCTCCTCTTTAGTGTTTCAGTCTGTATTATGGCCTCCTACTCCTCCTAGCTTTACTTAAATACTTTGTCTTTGTTAATACTGCTCCAAAGACCCCTACTTACATATATCTCAGCCTCATCTGAACTTCTTCAGAATTTATGCTCTGTGTCAGTCAACTTAACCGTTATTCAGTTACTATACTGTCATTTAAATATATCACATATATATGTATATATATCTAATGTAAATGAACTAGAATACAAATATATGAGGGCAGGAATTGTAATTTATATTTACCCTAAATTCCCCAACGTTTAAGATCCCCAAGATCACGTTCTTGGTGATTTGCTAGAAGGACTCATTGGACTCAGAATATAGTCACACTTACAGCTATGATTTATTACAGCAAAAGGATACAAAGCAAAAGCAAAATTAACAAAGGGAAAAGGCACATGGGGCAAAGTCTGGAGAAAACTAAGCTCCAGCTTCTCAGAATCTTCACTCAGTAGCACACAGGACACACTAAATTCCTCCAGCAATGAGTTCTGACAACATGTGTATAATACTGTCTACCACAACTCTCATCACAAACTCAGTGCTTGGGTTTTTATTGGGGCTGATCATGTAGGCACCCTCTTACTAAGGTGTTCATATAGAGCACCTTAAATTCCAGACTCATAGAAGGAAAGCAGATGTTTAGAAGAAAATATTGGGTTTGCACAAACAGTTTAAGCTACCGTCGTCATTTAGGGAAACTTTTGTATTTGTGTAGGGAGCTGGTTATCATTCAAATTCCCAGATACCAACCAACCTTGCAAGCAGGGCTTTCTAAGCACAGCAGTCTCAGCCTGCTCTGTCAACTCTTTTCTGCACACCACCCACATAAATACTTGGGTGAAAGGAAGGATGAACTGGAAGATTTTTCTTTTAATACTATCATACAACTGATTAGACTCATTATTCACATAAATATTCTTCCCCAATACTGTATATGTTATGTATAACTACATATTTTCCAATTACAGAAAACTTATCTAAATATTTTTATCCTTTTTATTTTAATTAATTAATTTTTTAGAGGGATTGAGAGCATGTAAACGGGATGGGGGGAGGGTAGAGGGAAAGGGAGAGAGAGACTCTTAAGCAGGCTACAGACCCAGCACGAGCCCAGCAAGGAAATCCACCCCTCTACCCTGAGATTATGACTTGAGTTGAAGTCAAGAGCTGGATGCTTAACTGAGTCACCAGCGTGCCCCTACCCTTTTTATTTTAAAGCAAATTTATGCTTTTGGGGGAAAAAAGTTCAAGAAATATACAAGTTTGGAAAAAGCAAAGACTTTTCCTCAACATTATCCCTCTCAATATTTTGTTTTATATCTCACCAGACTCTTTGTTATGCACATACAAATATATACATGCAAAACCAGATTATACTATAGAGATTTTCCTGCAATATGCATTTTTTTCCACATAAAATTAGGTAGCAAGTACTTTCCATACCAGTATCTATAGATCTTTTCAATTTTTTCCAGGGGTTTCACAGTAGCCCATTGTATTGAGATATAATTTAACTTATTCCCAATATTTTCCTGCTAAAAACTATGGTATGATAAGTATCCTTCTAGTCACACATTTTTGTATTTCTATGGGATAAAGTCCTATAAGTAGAAATGCTTTGTCAAAGTGAATATTCTTTTTAGTCTATCCCTTTTATGGTAAGCTGTACATAACCTGTAGCAGTTTTTGTTTTTGTTTTTTTTGAGAGAGAGAGAGAGAGAGAGGAGGGGCAGAGGAGAGGGAGAGAGAATCCTAAGTCCCTTGAGTCATGGGGCTCAGTCTCACAACCATGAGATAATGACCTTAGCTGAAATCAATGGTTGGGCACTTAACTGACTGAACCATCCAGGCACCCCAACAGTAAATATTTTTTGACTGAGTATTCAGCATCCATTCCCTTTCTGACCCATTCTAAGGTTTTCTCTTGTAGAACCGATCCTCTCCCATTTATCTAATGTTCATACAATTCAGGTGGGATCAACTACTACCAGGTCACATCCTTGTCATTGTTCAGGAATGGGCAGTAATTCAAGACTGAGCTAGTCAGCACATGACATCCACCTTATCAAAAGAACTGATTCAAGATGGATATATCAAAGCAAAGGTCAGACTTTTGGTACATGGGTAGACCTAAGGGAAGTGATGCTTTCTGTCTTTGCATGTGAAAAAGAAAGCATGTTTTCCTGAGTACTTCTAGCAATGATCTCTTCACCATGAGAAAGCAGCCTGAGAATGAATAATACAGCCTGATAATACAGAAGAGATGAAGGCAAGAAAATTGTAGAGAGACAGTATAACAGCCACAACTAAACCTTCTTAGATACCCAGTTTACTACTGGGATTTTCAGTTGTAACTCAGAAAGTCTTACTTGTTTAACAAACTGGAGTTGGGATTTGTTGCTGGAATCCCAAAGCATACTAACCAATACACTTTTTCTCTAGGCATATTTCAGGAGCACAGTCTTTGGAATTAGGTGGAGCTGGGTTGAAATTTCAACTAGCCATGGAGTGCTTGGGAGGCTCAGTTGGTTAAGCACCTGCCTTCAGCTCAGGTCATGATTCCAGGGTCCAGCGATTGAGTCCCATGTTAGGCTCCCTGCTCAGCGGGGAGCCTGCTTCTCCCTCTGCCTCTCCCCCTGCTTGTATCCCCTCTCTTGATGTCTCTCTTTGTCAAATAAATAAATAAAATCTTTTAAAAAATTTAAAAAGCTCATTTGGCATGTTCTTTGTTATACCAACATTTCTGAGATGATGAAGTGGTAAGAATGCTTGGGCATGGGGTTTGGTAGTGGACACAGGGAACTATGGGTAAAGCAGTTGTTTTCTTGTATCAGCCCCCAAAAGATACTTCCTTCGAAAATGGTTAGCCAAACCTGGAATATGTATTTGCAGGTCTTCCTCAGAGGCGGTTGGTGTCCCTCCCCACAGACCATTCTCAGAGGGTCTAATTACACTCAATAAATTCTATATCTTCCTTTGCAAAGACAGTTGTGTTTGTGTGTATTAATGTGTGCTGAATCATGTTCTTATTTGAGCACGTTCTCACAAATTAATTAAAAGAAAAAAGAATAGGAACAAAAAAGGTAGGATATTATGATAATGAAGCAGTAGTTAGGTACAGATAAAGCAGAATGTCTCACATACTCATATAGTTTCGCACAAAGCAGTTTCATCTATTTTATCTAATTTGATCCTCTTCATGAAGAATTGTTATCCTCATCCACATGTGGATTCTTCTTCCCCTATTCTTCTTTTTCTGAAGCACAGAAGAGTTGAATTACTTGCTTGCTTCCACATGGTAAAGAGTGAAGGAACTAGGTTCTAATACTCATCTAATCCCAAATCAAGTGTTTTTTTTTTTTTTACTATACATACTGTATTATTCCTAAATAAGTATTATCTAATAGATTAATGGTTTTTTTTTTAAAAAGATTTTATTTATTTATTTGACAGACAGATTACAAGTAGACAGAGAGGCAAGCAGAGAGAGGAAGGGAAGCAGGCTCCCCGCTGAGCAGAGAGCCCGATGCAGGGCTCAATCCCAGGACCCTGGAATCATGACCTGAGCCGAAAGCAGAGGCTTTAACCCACTGAGCCACCCAGGCGCCCCTAGGTTAATGTTTTATAAATGGAATTTGCGTCAAGTCTATACAAAGGGGGTCAAGCACAGTAATTTTTCTTTATTATTCTAGATTCTAGAATTCTAGTTCTAGAATCTCTAAATTACCATCTCCCTAAAACCCCAAGAAAGACAGAAGTCGGAGTTGTGCTTTGGTGCGAGTCCTTGCCTTCCCTAAGAATTCACTTCTTTTGAAAAAATATTTATTGAATACAAGAAACAAATATGAAGATGAATATAATAAGATTTTTGCCTTGCAGAACTAAAAAATCTGACTTTAACTGCAAACAATATATAAGGCAGAATGAGATAAGTGCTGCAATAAAAAGACATAATAGAAGCAGATGAGGGGAGTCATAAACCAGGTTTAGTATGACAAGTCCATACAAGAGTTCTTCTCATTCTTTTAATTTATCCCTCTCTAGAGAATGCACATTATTGCAAATTTCTGTCATAATCATTGTTCCCAGGGCCCATTCTCTTTAGAATCTTTAACTTCATATAAGAACTCAGCATTCTGCAGTATCTTCAATTAACTTTATACTTCCTATTATTTTCTTGCTAATCCATTTACATCATTTCTAGCTGTCATTTTCCCCCTCCCATCTCTCCTCTGTGATGGTTTGTTCTCTGAATTTTTCAATAAGTTGTAAATGTAAAACATTTGGTGAAAAATTTTTGTAAACCACACTTATAAGTCTTTTTTTAGATTGAGAGAAACCTGGTTGGTAGTTCATTATTCTGTGCTGCTCCCTTTAGTAATCATATATGCATGTATCTTATACACACACATACATACATAAACATATGTAGTCTTTAGTAGTGTCATCTGTATTTGGCTTTGACTGTGAATCAAATACATACATGTTGTAAACTTTCTGATGTAATAGGCACTGTGTGAAGTACTAAGTTATATAAAATAAGGTCCCTATCTTGAAGAAGCTCCGTCTAGCTTCCCATTTTACTAAAACTGTAAGCACTTAGAAAATATATATAAGCAGCTCTCAATTACTTTCTGGAATTTGGAAATATTTGAGTGTCTACCATGTATTGGGAAACGTACACAGAACTATTAACTTTCCCCAACTATTCTCTAAACGTCTTTGCTGTTATTTCCCACTCCTGAAAAGCATTTAATCTTACTTTGAGATAATATATGCACTAGTCAATTTCTATAGCTTGTAAATATGCGTCTACATCTTTGCATAAATAAGTTCTACATGAAAAATCCTCAAGCATCATATGGTAACTGTCACCAATTACAATACTAATCAAGTATCCATTATAAAATTAAACTTTAAAAACATACCCAAAAGTCTAGTTCCTAAACAAAAATTTATTTTAGATCTTTATCTACTCAGTTTTTGCAGAGTAACAAAATGTATTCTACCGTTTTCAAAACTTAACATTATAATCACCAATGTTTCTGTATTTCTAGAGTCATGACTTTTAATAGCTTACATTCCCTTATACTGATATGACATATGTAGTCTCCAAACATTTAATATTAGGTTTTCAAATTTTCGTATTACCAAGTGCTACTACAAATGGGATTAAAGGTAGGAACGTTCATGAGTGTATCGCTTGTATTTACATAAAAATAAATGGAATTTATTGTAATTAAAACAACCGTCTTTGCTATTTACGAATGTAGGAGGCAAGTCATCCTTTGTGTGTGTGTGTGTTTTGTTTTGTTTTTTTTTTTTTTTTTTACAAATACATTAGTATCAACAGTATCACACTTTGGAAAGCCAGTTGCTTTTTGCAAACTTTGATACAAATGGAAGGTAGCATTAACATCGCATATTTACAGATTTAAGTATTCGATCAAAGCTTACCATGAAATCCCCAAATGCTGCTTTCCCCCCTACCTTTTTAGAATAAAACACTGACATTCTTTCGTAGACTGTTTAGCTTAGGTCTGATTTTTTTTGTAAGAATCACCCAGTGGATGGATGATTTCGCTTCCACGCTGAAGAGCTTCCGCGGAAGACTTCAGGCAGCACTAAGAGATGCGCGGGCCGAACCCCCTGAGAGCTGCGGTGGTCACTGCGTCTGCAGCTGGGGTGTTGCTCGCCTGGGGTAGGCAGGTTGAAAAACTAGCCTCCCGCAACCGCCGGGGTCAGATTTTTGCCACTCTGTCGACCACACAGGGAAAAGTAGACTCAGCACAGTACCCAGTCCTTCCCCACCCAGGCCCGCCGGGGAGTTCTGCGCAGGCGCGGCGGTTGTGCGACATCCGTCACTTACGGCTGAAGCGGTTTGTGCTGGGAGTTGGTGGAGCGGTGCAGCGCTCTTAAGAACCAGCGGCTTGGGCGCGGGTAATCAGCTCCCTTCCCCCCACCTTTTCCACCTCTTCTAGGTTCTTGGGACAGCTGCGGAGCTTCCGGACCTGATGCGGGCGCCCTGTGTTGGACTGTCCCACCTTGCTCCTCTGCTGCTCCGGGTGCTCCCGCGCCCAGGTGGGGGTGAGGGGCGGGGTCGGGAGCTGGGCTGGACTCCATCCTGGCATCTTCGTGTTGAAATCTCCCGGGTAACTCACGGTTCTTCTTGTTTTCCAAGACTGGTTTCCGGGGATTGTGACTTGCAGGGTCCGCCATGGAGCCAGAGCAGATGCTGGAAGGACAGACGCAGGTACCGGGAGGCCCTGGCTTCAGGGTGGCGGTGTTTAGCGTGAAGAGGTGGCTCACGTCTCAGTGACCTGTGTTTTGTTTTCTAGGTTGCAGAAAACCCTCACTCTGAGTACGGTCTCACAGACAATGTCGAGGTAATTTGCCCGGGTCTAATGCCGTATCTGAACGTCTCTTATGAGCCGGAGAAAACTTGGGATCCATTTTTACTAGGTTGCTTTGCACAAGGGAAAACTTTATCAGCATGAACTAAATAGTATCAAATTGTGGGTAGCCTGTTTTGTTAGCGGTGCTAATACTTCGTGGTAAACGGACGTTCAAATTAGTTTTGAGTCAAGAGGTGAACTTCTGAAAATGATGTAAAGAAACGAAAATGCATTACTAATGGCACAATCGTTTTACATGGTGGGTATTAATGAATCTGTTGGAACATGCTTTCGAAAAACTGCACATTAAAATTTCACCCATTGTCTTTGTAAGTAGAATAGTGTGCTGGTGGAGTCAACATTTAATAAATGTTGATTTCTTTGCGTTCAGTAGTAGATGCCATTGGAAGGTGTAACACACGTAATAGACATTGTTTTTGCCTTACGTAGTTAAGTCTGAACTCAAAGAATTCATGTGAAAAACATAAAAAAGGAGGTATATTTTCTTAGAGCTTTTTCATATAAGTGCCAGGAGGTTGTTGTTTAAAAGTAGAAGTTGTTTGTAAATGAATGAATAAATGCTAGGACAAATGAATTAGCCAAAGCTGGGTGAAATTGGTTCGGAAAATAGGTTTCTGGGGGATATGTGTGTTTTACTGGGGGGCCAGGGGAGAAGACATTGCCAGTGATTAAGTTTGGATAAATGTGAGCATGAGTATTACCAAGCAGAATAATGATAGTAACAGCTGCTAACATTTCTTTACTTTTACTGTGTGCCAGGCACACTGCTAAGTAATTTTTATATATTTTCAGTCCTGTAAAGCTCAGAGAAGTTGAGTAACTTGTGTAAGGACACCACAAAGTAAGTGGAGGGCTTTGTGTTAAACACAGGGAGGTTGACATTTTTGAGGTACAGTTAAATTGTGTTGATGATATTGAGTCCCCTGGCATGTGGAATGACCACTCTGTGCCTTATGAAATTGCTAGGAATGTTTCTGCATTTGATATCAGTATTAAGAAGAGAACTTCTTTTCATAATGTAATCTTTAATTGAACCTGGTGAAGATCCTCTACACCACTTTGTGTTCTGTTCATTTAAGAAACTTCTTTATAGACAACAGTCTTTTTTTTTTTAACTTTTTATTATTTATTATTTTTTAAAGATTTTATCTATTTGGCAGAGAGACAGTGATAGGGGGAACACAAGTAGGGGGGAGTCGGAGAGGGAGAAACAGGCTTCCCACCCAGCGGGGAGCCTGACTTGGGGCTCCATCCCAGGACTCTGGGATCGTGACCTGAGCTGAAGGCAGATGCTTAACAACTGAGCCATCCAGGCGCCCTGTCAGCAGTCTTTTCTTGATGGTGCTTGTATATGAAGGCAGAGTCATGATACATAAGAGCAGTGATTCTGAGAGTCTTTCTCTCAGGTCCTCAGACCAATTTCCCTGGTAAAGTGAGAAAAAAGGTGAGAGCAAGGGAGTGTTTGATAATGATACATTGTTTGGTGATCAGTCTTCTGCTTCTGTAATTTTAAAATGCCCATTCTTTATGAATTAATGGTATAAAATAAGAGTTTATTTACTGGTAAGTTTTTACTTGGCAAAATAGTGTAAACATTCTTATGTTAGCCCCTTTGTTCATTGTGTAATCTTTAATTTGTTGTAGTATTTGAAAGTCTGGAAACTGCTAGTCTTTAGCTGCTGCTACTTTTTCTCTTAGTCTGTTTTATTTTCTTTATTGGCTTATATGTTATAATTTCTTTTTAGGTGCTTGCTTTACGGTTTATAGCATGCAAGTCTAACTTCACAATTTACCTTCAAGTGGTATTATTTCATTTTGTGTATAGTACAAAAACCTTACAAAAAGGGTGCCCGGGTGGCCTGGTCGGTTGAGCGTTGGACTCTTGGTTTCAGCTTAGGTCATGATTTCTTGAGTTGGGGGATCCAGCCCCCAGTCAGGCTCCTAGCTCAGCAGGAGCTTGAAAGATTCTCTTTCTCTGTCCTTCCTTCTGCTTGTTCTCTCTCTCTCTCTCTTAAATAAGTAAATCTTAAAAAAAAAAAAAAAAAAGATCAAACCAAAACCATACAACAGTATTCTCCCATTTTTCCTCACAACTGGCCTTTGTACTGCTGTTACATATTTTACTTCCATTTATGTTATAAATCCTGTAATTAACCTTTTAAAGAAAAATAAAAAGTTAATTATCTTAGAAGAGATTTAAACAGTAAGAGAAAGGAATATTTCACAGTTACCCATGTATGTACCTTTTACCATATTTGCCATCTTGACTCTTCGAGATCACAAGTAGGCAGAGAGGCAGGCAGAGAGAGAGGAGGAAGTAGGCTCCCTGCTGAGGGAGCTGAGGGGAGCCCGATGTGGGGCTCGAGTCTAGGACCCTGATACATGACCCGAGCTGAAGGCAGAGGGTTAACCTACTGAGCCACCCAGGCGCCCCTCTTCCTTTTTTTTTTAAATTATGATTTTATTTATTTGAGACAATGGAAGAGCATGCTCAAGCAGGTGGGGGGAGAGGGAGAAGGAGGCTCTCTTCTGAGAGGGAGCTGAATGTGGGGCTCAGTCCTGGGAACCCAGGATTATGACCTCAGCCAAAGGCAGACGCTTAACTGAGCTACCCAAGTGCCCCTTGACTCTTCATTCTTTAGTAGATCCAGATTTCCTTCTGCCTTAAGGGCTGCTTTTAACATTTCTTGTAGTGTAGGTCTGCTGGTCTGCTGGTAAGGAATTCTTCAAACTTCTGAATGTCTGAAAAATCATTATTTTGTCCTTTTTTTATGGTCTTTATTGCTGAGATATTTTTGCTAGGTATAGATTTGCTCCACTGTCTTTTCGGCTGACATTGTTTCTGACAGGATATCTGCAATCACTCCTTTCTTTGCTTCTGCATACTTAAAGTATATTCTTTTGGTGCTTTTATGATTTTATTATGAGTTTTAAATGATTCAATATGATATGTTTCTGTGTAATTTTTATTTTTAATTAATTAACTAATTAATTTGTGTAGTCTTTAAATAAAAATATGCTTAAGATTGTGCGAGTTTCTTGGATCTGTGGCTTTGGAATTTTCATGAAATTTGGAAAAATTTCAGCCATTATTTCTTCAAAAGTACTCTCTAAGCTTGATTTAGTTATTTTTCCTCTCCCTTCTTGAAGGTGTGGAAGATGTTATAATAACTGGTTAATAGCACTGCCTGTTCTATCATCTGTATCATTTCTGGGTCTATTTTTGTAGGTTGAATTTTTCCCTCATTATGGGTAATATATCCTGCTTCTTTGCCTGTATGGTGATTTCTTATTGGAGGCTGGACATTGTGCATTTTACCTTGTTGTGTACTGGTTATTTTTATTTTTGTAATCCTTCAAACTTTTTTTTTTTTCAGGTTTTTTTTTTTTTTTTGTTTTGTTTGTTTTTGTTTTTTAATTTGAGAGAGAAAGTGAGAGCAGGAGAACTGGGAGGGTCAGAGGGAGAAGCAGACTTTCCACCCAACAGGGAGCCTGACTTGGGACAGGATCCTGGGACTCCAGGATCATGACCTGAGCTGTAAGGCAAGTCGCTCACCTGGCTGAGCCACCCAGCCCCCCTCCTTCAGACATTCTTGAGCTTTGTCCTAGGACACACTTAAGTTACTGAGGAACAGTTTGATTCTTTTGAGGTTTGCTTTAAGCTTTGTTAGGTAGAACAAGACCAACCTTTAATTTAGGCCTAATATCTTCCTCTTTCATTTCCCCCAGTGTTTCATGTATTACAGTTTTCCAATTTTGGGTCACAGGAACATGAACTATTCCTGGCCTTGGATGAGCTGTAGGGATTTTGTCTCCTGCTCATTCTAGGTGTTTTTTTCCTTGGCCTTGCGTAGTTTACTGTTATGCATACCCTGATAAGTATTCACTTGAAGACTGCTACGCAATCTCTTTAGTCTCTTTCTGCACATCTCTCTCCTCTCCATGCACTTTGCAATACTTTGTCCTAAAAATTCTAGTTGTTTTGATCTCCCTGAAGTTTCAAGTCTGGCTTCTCAGCTCAGGGAGACTTCTGGGCTCTGCTTTGGTTCTATAAGTTTTCTTTGCATCCTATCAGTTTTCTAGGCAGGAAGCATCTTATAAGTTTTCAAGGCAGGAAGTAGTAAGCTGGGACAATCCTAGGGCTCCCCTTATTTTTTTTCCCATTTTTGTGATTATTGTTGTATACCGTTAACACCTTTTACCTTTTGGGGGGTGGTAATTTGGATGTATATATTTTTAGTTTAATTCAGGATTTGGGCTCAACTAAAATTAATCATGGCAGTAGGCACATAGTAGATACTAAATATTTGAAAAATTGAGAGGATTTGGTCAGGAGGTTTATTATAAAATCTATAGGAATTGTTCAGGTGTTGCTGTTTCTTATTGAAGGCATTGGAATATCATGTAAATGGTTAGTTTTTTTTGTTGTATATGAGTATTATCTGTTAAGATTTACCAAGGAACAATAAATTTCTTAATCCATGAGCAAATAAATAACTTTTACCATTAGTTAGGTATAGAACATTATTGTCTTAAATATTATAAATCTCAAAAAAGATGGAAAATGAGCAAAATTAGAATAGTTGGTAGACATAGTTTTGGGAACTATCTTTGGAAACCATGGTCTATACATATATTTTGGGTATATGATTAAAGTTTTTTTTTTGTTTTCTACCACTTTTTACAAAATAAAATTGTCTAAAAAACTAAGTCTAGAAAATGTTTTCTTTTTTGTTGTTGTTGACTCATTTATATCCAGTTTGAGTATGATTGAAGTTAAAGTTCAGTTTTTTTAAAATGATTTTATTGTTAAGTAATCTCTATACCCAATATGGAGCTTGAGCCCACACCCTGAGATCAAGACTGCATGCTCTACCAACTGAGCCTGGTGTCCCAAAAGTTCATTTGTTTTATTTTATTTTTAAAAATTTATTAATTTGAGAGAGAGAGAGAGTGAGCACAAGCTAGGGGAGGGTCAGAGAGAGAGGGAGAAGTAGGCTTCCTTCTGAGGTGGGGAGTCTGATGTGAGGCTTGATCCCAGAACCCTAGGACCATGCATGACCTGAGTCAAAGGCAGGCGCTGACTGAGCCACTCAGGTTCTCCTAGAAGTTCATTTAAATGAAAATGCTCTTAATAATGTTTTGCCTTTTATTTATTATTTTAAGATTTTATTTATTTATTTGACAGACAGAGATCACAAGTAGGCAGAGAGGCAGGCAGAGAGGAGGAAGCAGGCTCCCTGCGGAGCAGAGAGCCCGATGTGGTGCTCCATCCCAGGACCCTGGGATCATGACCTGAGCCGAAGGCAGAGGCTTTAACTCACTGAGCCACCCAGGTGCCTCAATGTTTTGCCTTTTAGATAGGCTCTTATTTCTAAGTTTCTAAAATGGTCAATTTGTAAAAGAATGCGAAGTTTTTCAATAAAGCAGTTTTTGATGTTCTTGGTGTCAGATGAATCTATGTCAAAGACCTAAAATTTGGGGATTCTTTAGGAGTAGAAATTATAAGTTGTTTCTTAAACATCATTTAAGTATCACATTAGTGATCTTTTCCAGATTAGTAATTTCCCCTATTTTTGGGCTATCGTTTACTTAATATTTTTCTTGATTCTGTTCACTTTTATTTATTCTGTTTATTTTTTAAAAAGATTTTATTTATTTATTTGACAGACAGTTCACAAGTAGGCAGAAAGGGGGATCTAGGCTCTCCACTGAGCAGAGATTTTATTTATTTATTTGACAGACAGAGACCACCAGTAGGCAGAGAGGCAGGCAGAGAGAGAGGGGGAAGCAGGCTCCCTTCTGAGCAGGGAGCCCAATGCTGGGCTGATCCCAGGACCCTGAGATCATGACCTGAGCTGAAGGCAGAAACTTAACCCACTGAGCCACCCAAGTGCCCCAATTCTCTTCACTTTTCAAAATCACGAAGGTTGGGTCTCTGTCTGTTGTGGTCTCTGTCTGTCAAATAAATAAATAAAATATTTAAAAAAAAATCATGAAGGCATTTCTTTAAAGAAACAAATGGAAAAACATTTTCATTTTGATAGAGGATAACCATAAAAATGAAAATTGAATACAAAATGGTGGTAATAAATTTTACGTATATTCTATTGCCATTGGAAAGCTCTGCCTGTTCTCTGGGTTAAGAGAGTTTAGCAAATGTTACAGAAGTGTTACAGACCTATCAATGCCAAAGTGAGTCTTGTCCTTGATACTGTCTGTAATGAAAGAATTGAAACAGGTCTAGCTTTCTCAGTGATTCAGTGCTACTTAGTGTCCTATCTCAATTTTTTGAAGCATAGTGTAAGGAGGTATTCTTATATAAAAAAAGAAAACACTTGTATTTACTCCTAAACAGGCAAAAGGAAAGGGAGAAGGAGTAGGATCTGGAGATACAGGAATGTGTGGCTTACTCAGTCCATAGCATGTGCAGTGCTTGATCTCAGGCTCCTGAATTCAAGCCCCACACTGAAAAGAATGAGATACTGTATTGCCTTCAGAGAGGAAAAGTTTAAATGGAATTTAGAAACGGGTCTGATTTTATTTGAGATTTGCTGCTCAGTATCAGCTTTCTAGTCATTGATTTGCCTTTTTTATTAGTTTCATATGTCCATTAATTTTTGTTTAGCGCTCAGAATAATCTAGTTATTTGTAATATATATGCATGTTTTTTGAATCCACTAGAGGATAGTAGACAATGAGAAGATTAATGCAGAAAAGTCATCAAAACAGAAAGTGGATCTCCAGTCTTTGCCAACTCGTGCCTACCTGGATCAGACAGTTGTGCCTATTTTATTACAGGGACTTGCTGTGCTTGCGAAAGAAAGGTAAGATGATACTGTCTGCAAATGGAGTTACCAGAGAAAGCTAAATAAAGACTTCCCCAATTGAAATATCATTAGTTTAAAAAAAAGAGAAAAAAAGGAATATCATTAGTAGTGTTATTTTTAAAATAGAAGAAATTTATGGATGTTAGGATTAAAAATAAGTCAGCCATAATCTCATCAGTTCAGACACTTTTGATTTATCTCTACTAGTTTTGGATCATATGTCTGTTTGTAAAGCTTTAGAATCATGGTATACATGTAATTATATGTGTTTTTACTTAATATTATAACTTAAAACTTTTTCCTTATCTCTGCATAGCCTTTGTGATATTGTAACAACACTGCAATTAACTTAGTCATTTTCTCATTGTAGAACACGTAGGTCCAATTTTCTTTGTTAATGTAAATTAGCAAGCACTTTATATGTTTTAATGCTTCTTTTGCCTTTATTTAATTTTTCTTTTAAGATTTTATTTCTTTGAGAGCATGCTCAAGAGAGCAAGAGGTGGGGGGAGGGACAGAAGTAGAGGGAGAAACAGGCTCCCCACTGAGTAGGACCCTGGGATTATGACCTGAACTGAAGGCAGACACATAACTGAGCCACCCAGGCATCCCTGTTTAATTACTTCTTTCTTTCTTTCTTTCTTTTTTTTTAATTTAAGATTTTATTTATTTGACAGAGACACAGTGAGAGAGGGAATACAAGCAGGGGGAGTAGGAGAGGAAGAGCAGGCTTCCTGTCCCGCCCCCCTCCCCTACCAGTAGGGAGCCTGATGTGGGGCTCTGACCCAAGTGGGAGGGGAAGTTAGATGCTTAATGACTGAGCCGCCCAGGCGCTCCTAATTACTTTCTTATGATAAATTTACAAGAGTTGATTTGCTAGTTTGAGGAACATGATTATTAAGTGTTTGACACATAAAATCACTTTTCTCTTCAAAAGTTTGTCCTCAAATTTCTTCCACTATCATAACCTCAGCAGCATGAGTGTTATTATAAACTTGTCTTGCCAAGCTATTTTGATTTATATTTCTTTGTTAGCAGCATCACAAGTTTTTTTCTGTACATGTTTTTTCCTTGTAATCCTACCTTAGTTCTTTTTGTATAAGCAAATCCAGTAAGAAAAATGTTTTCGTAAGTTGGTTATGTGTATAAAATAGGATTTGTTTATGGGGCGCCTGGGTGGCTCAGTGGGTTAAGTCACTGCCTTCGGCTCAGGTCATGATCTCAGGGTCCTGGGATCGAGCCCCACGTTGGGCTCTCTGCTCCGCAGGGAGCCTGCTTCCCTCTCTCTCTCTCTCTCTCTCTGCCTACTTCTCTGCCTACTTGTGATCTCTGTCTGTCAAATAAATAAATAAAATCTTTAAAAAAAAAAAATAGGATTTGTTTATGACTGCAGGATATGTCTTGGCTCTAATACTGTTAATTAAAATAAGGTTTCTTTTATATATATTTTTATTCTTAATCTACAGAAGGTTGATATAGGGGGATTATAAATACTGCTTTAAATGCTAGAAGGAAAAATTTGAAGTTTTTAAGTAACATGCTATTGGTAAATACACTTTTTAAGTTAGGAATTCTGGCAAAATTATTCGTGAAATTAATTATAAATGTGTGAAAAATTGTTTAGTCTAGGTGGTTCAAAAGATTGTTTAAAATCCAAAGGAATATTTTGAGATCATTGTAAATTAATCCTAAATACGCCTTTTCATAGTAGGATTTTAAATAGCTGATTTCCCCAACTTTTTGTCTTTTGACTTGTTTTCTTAGCAAGAATACTTTAAGGAAAAGTAATAATATGAAATATATTTTGTGTTAACATTTTTTCCTAGTTTTATTGAGAAATAATTAATATATATCACTGTATAAGCCTAAGGCATATAGAGTAGTGGTTTGATTTACATATATTATGAAATGATTACACAGTGGGTTTAGTTAACATCCACCATCTCAGATAGATGCAATAAAAAGAAAAAAAAAAAAGAAATTCTTGTGATGAGAACTGTTAGGTACTCCCCTTAACAACTTCGCTCTCTATCCCACAGCAGTGTTAGCTGTGCTCATTGTGTCGTACATCATAGCCCTGATGTTTATTCATCTTGTAACTGGAAGTGTGTACCTTTGAGCACCTTCCTCCAATTCCTCATTTTCCCACCACTTAATTTCTTTTAAAGATTTTATTTATTTATTTGACAGAGCACAAGTAAGCAGAGCAGTAGGCAGAGGGTGAGAGAGAAGCAGACGTCTGTGGACCAGAGACCAGGACCCTGGAATCATGACTTGAGCCAAAGGCAGATGCTTAACTGCTTAACTGAGTCACCCAGATGCCCTTACCACTTCTTAATTTTAAAATAGGTTTAACTTCTTAGTTGTACTCTGTGGTAGCAGTATTAGAACTATTATTGATTTAAGTATTTGAAGTAAAATAGAGGTGACTTTGTTTCTTTTTAAAAAAGATTTTATTGGGGTTCCTGGGTGGCTCAGTGGGTTAAGCCTCTGCCTTCACTCAGGTCATGATCTCAGGGTCCTGGGATCAAGCCCCACGTCAGGCTCTCTGCTCAGCAGGGAGCTTGCTTCCCCCTCTCTCTCTATGCCTGTCTCTCTGCCTATCTATGATCTCTATCTGTCAAATAAATAAAATATAAAAAAAGAAAAGATTTTATTTACTTGTCAGAGAGAAAGGGCACAAGGAGGGGGAGTGGCAGACAGAGGGAGAAGCAGGCTCCCTGCTGAGCAAGGAGCCCGATATGGGGCTTGATCCCAGGACCCCAGGATCATGACCTGGACTGAAACCAACTGAGCCACCCAGGCATCCCGAGAGGTGCCTTTTTAAAAAGAAACACACCAGTACTTTTTTGTCCAAATGAAGATTGAATCCTTTGATTAGTTTTTGGGGGTTCATCCACTTGTCTCAGTGATGCTATAGCCATTTTCCTATATTGTTTTTGTACTCTTATTGAAAGGTAATACCTGCAGGAAAAATTGTGCGTATCATAGGTGTACAGTTTGATGAGTTTTCAGAATCCAAATGTAGCCACATAACTTGGACTTAGATCAAGAAACTGTATACTGTCAGGATCCCAGAATTCTCCCTCGTGACCCCTTTAAGTCATTATCCCCCCTGCATAATTGTCATCCCATTGCCAAAAATTACATTTTTGAAACTCGTGTTTTAGAATTGTGTTAAAACCAGATTTAAACCATAACAAAACTTTCAGTTTCTTTTCACTATGTTGTTGACTGATTTACTTGCATATTTCATTCACCATATTTACCACAAATGGCCTTTGAAAGTAAAATGAAAATTAAGCTGAAAAAGATGTGTTTTTGTTATGGAACAGTACATTTAAATTAATATGCTTAGAATATAAATTTCTAAACTTTGGATTTCTTTTCCCTTACAGACCACCAAATCCCATTGAATTTCTAGCATCCTATCTTTTAAAAAACAAGGCACAGTTTGAAGATCGAAACTGACTTACTGGGAAGAACAGAAAATTTTGATTTCTACTGTAGATTTACATGATTAAGAGGCAGCTTTAATTGCCATGATTTTTCCCCCTTTTTGGAAGTATAAGAACCGTCAGGACAAGAGAACTTATTTCCGGAATTGCAGAAGAAAACATATATTCCTTATTTTGATTTAATCACCATACTTATTTAATGAGTATATTCTGTGCAATTTTTTCTCAGATTGTCTTTAACTTTGTTTTTAAATGACCTTCAAAATAAACTGTTAAAACGTCACTATTTGAAAGTAGTTTTTGTTTTATATGAGAAATATTTTATATGTTTCAGTTATTTTCATGAATTGCTTCTTTCTTGGGTCTTAGAATGCTGCAGAGTTTTACAGCATGAATGTACACCAGAGTCAAGTTCAACCTAAAGAAAAGCTCAGCCAGTTTTTCTCAACGTTATCCTTGGACCTCTTGGAGGGTGGGATCTAAGCATCTTCAGTTTTTAACATCACAGGTGACCCTAATGCACAGTGAAGTTGGAGTATTGCGGAGGTTGTGGAGGTTGTGCAATATCCTTCATTGCTATAAACCTTTGTGGTAGTAATATAGTAATAGCTGTTTTTTATTACAATTCTGTGTATCAGGCATAAGTACTATTTTACTTAAATTATCTTTAATATAGCAACTCTACAAAGCAGATATTGTTATTCCCATTTTGCAGATGAGGAAACATTTGGAGAGATTAAGTGACTTGCTCAAGACCACACTGCTGGTAAGTGCTTGAATGGCATTCAAACCCAGTTCTGCCAGTGTGTTGCTGCTAGAGAGCCATGTGAGGAGTACTTGTGTGAGTTCACATCATTGCTGCTTTTGGCAATAAAAAACACCAGCCAGTCCTCTTTTGGGGGTCTGCTTACTTTGTCCTGTATGAAAAAACTAAGATAATTCATTAGCTCTGGAAAAAGAAAACTGAAGAAAGCCAGGCAGGAAGAATATTAAGGGAAGTAGTTCTCAGCGGGGAATGACTTTGCCTTTTCACTCCAGAGCACATTTGGCTGTGTCTAGAAACATTTTGGTTGTCACTGCTCAAGTAAGGTGGAGTTCTACTGGCATCTAGTGGGTAATGGCCAGGAATGCTAAATATTTCACAATACCCAGGCCAGCCTGCACGCCCCTCCATCCACAAGAATTTATCCAGTTCAAAATATCAATTCATGCAAAGGTTGAGATAGCCTGCCTTGGGAGCACCTGGCTGGCTCAGTTGGTAGCAGGCAACTCTTGATCTCAGGATCATGAGTTCAAGGCCCACACTGGGCATAGAGTTTTCTTAAAGAAAAGAAAAAAAACCTGCTTTGGAAGCACATTAAAGATGTGTGTCCAAGCTAAACATGTGAAAACAAAGTTGAGGTACGAGCTATGCTAATGAGGTATGTCTTAAGTTTAATACTGGAAAAGCTTATTTCAGTAGGAGTGACACTTGGGGCAAGGTGACATGGTTTTGATTTAAACTTGCAGATGTGTATAATTTGCATAGGAAAAATGTGCGAAGATTGGGATCTCTTGCTTATGTAGTAGTTTCTGCAAATACTAATTCTATCTGATACATTTTGGCTATTTGGCTAACTTCCTACATTAATCTGCCCAAGTCTTTTTTGTGGTATTTTAACATTTGATTAAGTACTAATTGGGTAATTTTTTATTAAAGCATCAATAATTTTACCATCTTACAGCAGTTCTTCATCTATGATTTACATCAGAGCCACTTGGGATCTTCTCAAATATATTTCATATATAAATAGCCCTGGAGAACCTGATTAAATTGTGATAGAGCCTGGCTTCTGAATTTGACAAAAACTCTTCAAGGCATTCTGATAGAACCTCTGGTGAAGACCATTTAGAAGTAATGCAGTACCCTGCCTAGTGCTACATTACTTCTAGTGTTATATTATCTTTGAGTTGGGGCTTAAATTACCCAATCTTGAAATTGATACTTTTTAAAGTAACAGCTGAGAATAGACATATCTTTTGCTGGAAGTGCACATGCTACTTAACCAAGCCCTTATCATGTGCCAGGCACCATGCTAAATACATGAATTGTAAATCTGCCAAACCCTGTGAGGTAGGTTTAATTTTAATACCTCATTTTTAGATAAGAAAAATGAGATTTAGTTAACTTGCTCAAGATATAGGGGAAATAAGTTTGGGGCAGGGGATTCAACCCAGTTTAATGCTACTTTCCCTTAATCCTATATTACCCTCTGCTCTAATGCTCTCAGGTGTGCTTAGAATTTTTCTTTTGGGGGAAAATCCGTATCCTCTTGCTTGTGTATAGTAGAAACCCTTATATCTAGTTGGTAAATGAAAAAGTGAGTCATGGTAGGAAATCATAAATGACATTGAACAGTTTCTTTTTTAAACTTAAACATAATAATCTATATTAACTTGTTAATATTTCTTTTCCAATCTTTTCTCTGTGATTGGGTTCTCTGATGGGAATTCTGTATCATTTTTCTTCCTCAAACCACTCCTGTAGTGTATGGTCTGCACATTTAGTATCAGGGTTTTTGAGAGTAGAGTATGCTTTTAGACATTTGAGCAGTAATTTATAGAATCTTAAGCTTTTATTTATTTATTTATTTTTAAAGATTTTATTTATTTGATAGAGATCACAAGTAGGCAGAGAGGCAGGCAAAGAGAGAGAGAGAGAGAGGAGGAAGCAGGCTCTCCGCCGAGTAGAGAGCCCGATGCGGGGCTTGATCCCAGGACCCTGAGATCATGACCTCAGCCAAAGGCAGAGGCTTAACCCACTGAGCCACCCAGGCGCCCCTTAAGCTTTTTTTCTTGTTTTTTTTTTCTCCAGCCTTCAGTCTTCTTACCTGCTTCTGATTTGACAGTTTTTAACTTAATCTTTCTAAAGCATTCCACCTAATTTTTTTTTTTTTAAGATTATATTTATTCATTTGACAGACAGAGATCACAAGTGGGCAGAGGGGCAGGCAGAGAGAGCGAGAGGAGGAAGCAGGATCCCTGCTGAGCAGAGAGCCCGATGCAGGGCTCGATCCCAGGACTCTGGGATCATGACCTGAGCCGAAGGCAGAGGCTTAACCCACTGAGCCACTCAGGTGCCCCTCCACCTAATTTTTGTACACCTTTTGCATTGTGTGTTTTTATTTCATTGGTTTATGTAATATTTAATTAAATTATGTAATGGTAGTACCTAGTGCAACTGGCATAAGTTAGCTGGAGAACACTATTGACCTGTGTTAGTTATGCACACAAACCTGGGGAGGAGCCTGCAATCATGTGAGAATTTCCTAAAAAGTGTAGTCTATAAGCTTTAAGAGTTCAACCTTATTTTACTATGGGAATGGAGAACATCACTTACTCCTGTAAGCTGATGAAATAGGAATGAGTCAAGCAAGTTTCTCTATACTTTGATGATGTATTTTACATGTAGCTGGCAATTGTATTATAGAAAACATTTCTACCCTTTGAACGCTTAATGGATAAGTTATTGTTTAGTAAACAAATACAGAAATAGAGTAGAAAAACCTGTATGTTATGAGTGGATTTTTTTTTGTGACAGAGATGACAAGTAGGCAGAGAGGCAGGCAGAGAGAGAGGGAAACAGGCTCCCTGCTGAGCAGAGAGCCTGATGGGATGCAGGGCTCCATGAGGGGCTCAATCCCAGGACCCTGAGATGAGGACCTGAGTGGAAGGCAGAGGCTTAACCCACTGAACACCCAGGTGCCCCAGGTGCCCCTATAGAGTGAATTCTTGAATTACATTGGTAGGTAGGTCAGTGGGAGGACCAGTAGAGCAAGTCAGGCATAGATTCATAGGGGGAAATGGAGACCTTGAACTGAAAAAAGAAAAATGGTTTGGATAGAATGACAGCATTGTTTACTTAATTCTGATGATCCTATGGAAAGAATATTGAACCTTTGCTTAAATTTCATTTAGGAGAAGGTATAGTGGGATTTTGAGATTGATAACTTCCTGTTAGAAACATGATAGAATGGCTGTAGGGGTAGTGTAAAATATTATAGCCAGGTATTTTTCTGGACTGGATTCCAAAAAGGCATTAACAAATTGCGAGGCCTGATACATATATCACACTGTAGAAATAAGGGACCAAGTCGAAAGCTGCAAATGGCTATCACTGAGAATCTATTTATTTAAAAATCTCTACATTTAAATTGGACTTCTGGGATATGAAATGAGTGTTTTCCATTATGTGGATCTCCATTAATTTAGGGGAGCTAAGTGAATAGTTTCAACATATTTCTTTCAAGAGTCTATCCTTGAATAAGGTAGCTAAAAAAGATGGACAGAAGTAATAATGATGGGATATATTGAAAGCATTCTAGGTCTTTTAACCTTTCACTTTTCTTGGTATTTTGGTCTTTGCTGAGTTTGACCAGTAAAAAAAAAAAAAGTAGGAAAGTAATATAATAGTGGAAAATGGGTCACCAGATATAAAGGGGCCAGGCAGTAATGAATATGTATTTTCTTTAAAAAAAAAAAAAAATTCTTATCAGCTTTAAAAATAAAACCCTTAGAATCTTTTAACTATTATTTCATTTCTGGAAATTTGAAATAATATTAACAATAAATATGAAAAAAGTTTTACAAAATTTATTAAAAAATTGGGAGTGAACAGACTTTTATCTTAATAAGAATCACTAAATATGTACTTTGTAAAGTACATAATACAAAAAATATGTATTTTGTAAATATGTACAATATATACATTGTCAGGTACATAGTTAAATGTTTGATGAATATTACTTAATAAGCTTAGCTTCTGATGGAAGGGCAAACAATGTTAGATTGGAGTACTATTTTTTTTTTTTTAAGATTTTATTTATTTGAGAGAGAGCGAGAAAGAGAGCACAAGCAGGAGAGGCAGGGGCAGGGGCAGAGGGAGAGGGAGAAGCAGACTCCCCACTGAGCGGGGAGCTTGACGTGGCTCTATCCCAGGACCCTGAGATTTTGACCTGAGCCGAAGTCAGACGCTTAACCATCTAAGCCACCCAGGCACTCCTAGGGTTTTTTTTTTTTTTTTTAATTGAAGTGTAGTTGACACACAATGTTACATTAGTTTTAGGTTTATAACATAGTGATTCAATAGCTTTGTAAGTTATGCTGTGCTCACAAGTGTAGCTACCATCTGTTACCATACAATGCTATTACAATACCATCGACTGTATTCCCTATACTGTGCCTCTCATCCTTTGTGCCTTACTCATTCCATAACTGGAAGATGCACCTCCCACCCCTTCCCAACTCCCCTCGGGCAACATCCAGTTTGTTCTGTGTCTGTGTTTATGGGTCTGTTTCTGCTTTTTTGTTTATTCATTCGTTTTGTTTTTTTTAAGTTCTACATGTAAGAGAAATCATAATAGTGTTTGTCTTTCTTAGAGTACCAGTTTTAATTGAAATCAAAATAGCATCTTTATGCTAAACTTGTCTCTCAGCCTTGATTTTTTTCAAAACTCTGTGGTTTTATTCTAGAATATCTTTTGGGTATGGGCTTTTAGTATTTAGTGGACTCCTCAAGCTGTCCGCCATGGATAAGTAAATTATAAAAATGTTCAATTTACTATTGCCACTTAGATTCCAGAAATCAAGCCTAAAGATGTTTTGTGTGTGTGTCTGTCTGTTTAGGTACTATATGTGGCACGAAATTCCAGAGATACCCAAAATTTTAAATCTTTTATCCATCCTTGCACCTAAGCCACCTAAACAAGTACTGTTACCAATTTATTGTGTTTCCTCCTAGAAGTATTCTGTGTATATGCAAGTGTATGGGAATATATTTTTAAAGTATTTATTTTTACACAAATGGTAGCATATTTTATACATTGCTCTGCAATTTGCCTTTTCCTTTTTTTTTTTAAGCTCTCTATACCAGTATACAGCACCACCTTATTCTTTCTAATGGGTGGATATGTAACTAAGTCTCATATTGATGGATATTGTGGTTGTGCTAGTTGTTTGCTAATACAGACTGATGCAGTGAATATAGGACATGCTTTTTTAGAACATATGTTGGGTTCTAGGACTAGTGGCGCCTTATGAAAGTCTGCTTTATAAGGACTCTCTTATTGAGGAATTCCATCTTACCTTTTGCTATGACTGTTAATGGAGTGTCAAACCCGAATCCCTGGTGGATATAATGGAAATTGTTAATAATATGGGAATTGTACATATTGCCAAACAGGTTGACTAGTAAGAATAATCCTTTGGGGAAAGAAGCCTCTAACAGAACATTTTCATAGGGAGGAAGCTTAAATTTAAATTAGGTTACTAGTTTGGAATGAGTCCTAGGATTGTTGCTAGGAGCAGAGGATAATGATAAGAAACAAAGATCAGCTTATAAATTGTTTTCAGAATATTTTCACTTTAAGTAAAGTGAATTAAAATGATTTAAGTAAAATGATTCTCACAGGAAGCCTGTGAGTCAGATATTGCTGTTTGCATTTGACAGATGAGAAGACTGAGGCTTGAAAAGGTTATATTACTAGATGCCCATGATCACAGCTGGTGAGGAACAGAGTCATGACTCAAATCTGATTTTCTAGTTTGACCAGCCTGAAATATGAAGCTGAAATATGAAATATGAAGTTCATTGTATCCAGTGACCCTTCCACTCCTTGTTTTGGGTCATAGAAACAGAATCAGGAATCATTAACTTCAAGAGCTATCACTGCTTATCAATGCCATGTCAACCATATCGACCATTTTCCTTTTCTTGAAATTTATGATGAAAGTTTACTAGTTTACCATGCCATCATTTACCACTGATTTTTGGTGCTCCGGGAAAAGTATGGTGGAATTAGAGTTGCAACCCGCCTTTTTGTTATCTTTAAATCGGCTATTTGGCACATTCTTTTTGTCTTTTTCTGCATTACATGTTGCTATTTTGGCAGGTTAGTGGCAAAGTGAGAGGGTTAAAAAATCAGTAAAGAAATACATAACGGTGGATATTTAATCTAATAACTGTAGAAAAGGTGCGAAAGTCAGAAATGTTCCAGTAATTGATGAAGCTTTTATGCCTGGGACCTCACACAAGATCCTTGGGGCTTAAAGTTGAAAAAGTGGGAGGAGGGGTGGGAACAGGACAGTAAATTAAAAATAAATATATTATGGCGCTAGGGAAACTTGAATATCAGGCAGCCCGATATTTGCTTTGAACTCTACCAATGAACTGTTTAGTATGAAATGCAGATATAACAATTTTATGGTTTTAACCCAAATCTTTCATTAAAGACATGCAAATTTCGTTTATTTTCTTCCCAATTTTGGAATGATCTACTTCATAACGCTTCCTCCGAGGTCCAAGATACCCCACTTTCCTGTGATTCTTCTGTAATTTTAAAGTAATTCTTTATTCCTGACACTTATGTGAAATAGTGGGATTTATAAGAGAAGGAAGGGCTGGAAATAATGTTTGTTGTATGCATACTGTGTCAGGCTCTACATTTATTAACTCTTGTAATCCTAGGGACAGCTCTCGAATATATTATCCCCTCTTCATAGATGAGAATAACAGGGTAGCTATATCACGCTTGAATCTAATTAGGGAGTTAAGGCATGCACCTACATCCGTATAAAATGAAACAAGATAAATGTTTACAGTGTCAAAGCCAAGATTAGGTGGTAAGGGTGGCCCCGTGAAGCAAAAACTAGCATTTGCAGAGACCACAGGCACACTACCATGTGCCTGCTTCTACAAATGAACTTCCCAGCGTGGCCACAGGCTTGCATCCCTGGGACTGAGACCTTGGGGGTGTGAATCCACTGAAGATTCGTGTGTATGAGGAGGTCGGGGGAAGGAGGAGACGGACTGTCCTCTTGGAAAGCCGCAACGGCGAGCCCTCGGTGCTCTTCATTTAAGGAAGTTGGCTGGGGGAGGGGGCTTGCCCTGCGGCTGCGTCCTGCCTCCCGCCCCCCCCGCCCCGCCCGCAGCTCCCCCCCCCCCCCCAGCCGCTGCTGCCGCTAAACCCCGGAGAGCGGAGCGCGCACGTTGAGATTCCTCGGCGGGCCTGGCCGCGGCTGCTGGGCATGCTCAGTGGGCAGGACCCGTTAGAGTGGCGAGTAAGGAAGCGTTGGCTCTTCTCTGGGTCTGCCTTCCCCGGTTCAGGCCCCGGCCCTGGGCTTTTGTGTGCGCGGAGCTGCAGCCGCCGCCGCCTCCTCGCGGGGCCGCCCGACCCCAGATGCCGTCTGGCCTGTCCGGTTTCCGCCGTTAACCTCGCCGCGCGGCTGGAGGAGGAGCGGGGCGGGGCGGGGCCCGCGGGCCGGCGGCCGGGCGGGCAGGAGGGCCCTGCCGGGGGTGGGGGTGGGTGCGGGGAGTCCCGCGGGGGGTGGGGGGAGGGGGCGGGCGCGGAGTCACGGGGGTGGGGTCACCGGCGGTGGCTCGGGGAGGCCAGCTGGGAGGGGAGGGGGCCGTGGGGGCGGCTCGGCAGAACCAGCCGCGGCTGGGGAGCAGCGGCGAGTCCGGGGGCCGGGGCCGGGGCTTTCCGGGCTTCGGTGAAGCCGCCGCGGGCCCCATCTTCCGGCGGTCGCCGGAGTTTGTGGTGATTGTTGCTGCCGCCGCCACCGCCCCGGCTGCCATCTCCTCCTCCTGGGCCGCCGCCTCCTCCTCCTCTTCCTCCTCCTCCTGGGCCGGGCTGATCCCCTCCCCGCTGCCGCCTCCTCCTGGGCTGGGCCCGTGGTGTCTCGTCCCCTCGCGGAGCCGCTCCTGCCGCCGCCGCCGCCGCCTCCTCATTCATCCTCGTGCACCATAGGCGGCACAGGCACCAAGATGTCCAACCGAGTGGTCTGCCGGGAAGCCAGTCACGCCGGGAGCTGGTACACAGCCTCAGGTAGGGCCCCAGGCCGGCCGGCCCGTCAGCCCGCCGCCGCCGCCTGGCCCGGCGCCCGGCCGCCCGAGGTCGGCGGCCCGGCCCCGCGCGGCGGCGGGAGGACCGCGTGGGGAGGGAGCGGCCCGGAGGCCGGCCTGGCCGCCTCCCCCACCCGGGTGGCATCCCGCCGGGCAGCCCGGGGCCGGACGCCCTCTCGCTCGCCCCGGAGTTGGGCGAGAGGGAGAGTCGCCGCCTTGGCAGCCCGCGCCCTCCCTCGGGACCGGGCTCGAGGCAAGAAGGTGCTCCCGGAGCTCCCGGACCCGAGCCGACTTGTCGCCTCCTGGGGCTCCGGGGAAGCGGGCGGCCGAGCGCTGCCACCCCCGGGAGGACGGTTCGCCCGGGCGCCCGAGCCCGGCTTCCCCCACCCGGAGCCGAGGGAGGGACGCGCGTTCCTGAGCTCGCGGTTGCTCCCCGCCGGCGGTGCGAGAGGCGCCCGCGACCCGGGCGGTTCTCTGGGTCTGGCCGTGGGCGCCGCGGGCTCCGCTCACCCGTCTCCTGCGAGAAGTCTTGTCCCTCTTCCGCCGGCGGCTCGGAGACGGGCAGCGTGCCCCTCACCTTTCAGGTGCTCGGCTGTCTGGGAAGGAGTGCCGGGTAGTACTTTTTCACGCTGCCAGACGAGAGACGAGGTCTCCGCCTGCGAGGTCTGGCAGAGGAGGCCCTTTTCTGGGCTGTGCCGCTCCTGTGTGTTGGGGGTAGGGTGGAAGTATTGCCAAGCAGTGGCTTGGGGTGGCCTCCCAGCTCTTTTGTCAGTGTTTTCATTGTTACTGTCATTCGCGGAAAGGGGCAGCTGGAGATGGCATCAGCACTTTGCTCAGCAGCCTCGCCAGTCTCCAGTCGCTCACCACCGAGCAGGTGCTGGAACTACCTAGCGAAATTAGATTAGGGTCTGCGCGAATTCAGCCTTCTGTCGACACTGTCTGCAAACATTTTAGACGTCTTTATGTAAGAAAGCCTAGGGACTTTCCCTTTAACGAACGTCTTGTTAGGACGACTGTTTCCTGGGATTACTTTCAGGAGTCACATTTCTGGTAAGTTAACAAAGAAAGTTCCACTGTGATTCCTAATAGTGTTCAGTCATTTGCTGTTGGCTTGTCAATAACTAGAGCTAACTTTACTGTGGATCGCATCATGTTTCCTTTTGCACATAGTTGGGCTGGGCAGTGACAGGGCTTGTGAAACAACAAAGATTTGGAAGAAAATTCATTTCTCTGAAGTTGCTAAACGTACTCCCATATACATGCACTTTACTGACTCACTGAAGATTTGCTGTGTTAAGTAGACACAAAAGAATCCTAATGATCGGATTTGCAAGCCTAACAGGTAGCTGTATTTTTGTACTAAGCAAGTGACATTTGGCTTCCCTTCATGATCCTAAAGTACTTCATAAACGTTTAATCAATTCCCACAGTCTGAGAATGTCAGTTAAGCTTTTCTTGTTCTGCATATGGGGATGTGCCCAAGACTCGGTACTAGCCAGTGGCAGAACAGAAATTGAGAAATAGAAGAGTCCCTGGCTCCTGGGCTTGTCCTCCATTAAGTGCATTATTAATACTCAATTTATCAATGCATAATTGTCTTTTCTGGGTTACAAGTCAGTAAGCTGCTTTCTTCAATGTGTTTTCAAGTCTCAGTTTTCACTTTCATGGCCAACTTTTGATTTATTTCTTTTGGTTTTCTTTTCTATATCTTTCTATAAGTGTTTTATACATTTTAATGTAGTTTGCCTTGAAATTTGGGCAAATGATTCTTGAGGAATTTTTATAGATTCTTGAATATTTTTGGGGTAGTAAAATAAAGTATGGCTCACACTTTGGACTTGAAAAGACTTCTTCAGTAATCTCAGTTATAAGAAGAATCCTTTAATCCAGCTCAGAACATTCTCTGATCATAGCTATTTATCAGTAGTGAATGAAAATGAACTATTTTCTTACTTTTTTTTTTACGGTGTTATATTAGTTTTAGCTATAAAATATAGTGATTCAACAATTCCCAAAATGGACTATTTTCTTAAAAATTTGAAATGTAATCTTCTTTCCCTAAATACTCAGTGAAATCAATAATGCCATTTTGATAATTTGAATTGTCCTAGAGAAACTTATTGTTAAAAAATTCAAAGCATGTGTGGCGTGTGTGTGTGTGTGTGTGTGTGTCTATGTGTGATTTTAAACTTAAGTAGTAATAAAGGGTGAATTTAAAGCAATGTAGTTGTTAAAGCGTATTTTATGTTTTAAAAAAATATATAACTTATTTTATATTTTAAAAATAATAATAAATAATAAAAAATAAATGAAGTAAAAATAGTTAAGTAAACTTGGACTTCGTCTAGTAACTTACTTAATAGTATCGCAGTGTGCCTATGTTGGTAACATTGACCAATGGAAAACTTTTACTCCTGTTATTATTGTTTCCCTAGTGAACTTGCTCTGAAAACTTGAGTAATAGGAGAGACAGATGTGATTGTGGATTGTCATTCTATCCTTCCTACAGCATTCAGATAATGTCCACAGAATTAAAGTATTCACTTACTGTTATAAGTAAGGGTGAAATCACATTTGCTTCAGTTACATAGCTAGCTCAGAGGAAAAAAAAAAGAGTGTGTGTGTGTGTTTAAGTATATGTTTTGTATATATACACGTATATGCTTTCATTTTTATTTATCTCTTGTTATATGCTAGCCCTTTGATAAAAGTATAAATTGTTCTTTGTTCTCAAAGTATTTACAGTTTATTTGAAGTAAGTCATAAGATAGCAAATAAACTTTGGATCCATTGAGGTAGTGCTTTTAGGAGTTCTGAGGATTATGGAATCACTTCAAAGTAGGATTTGAATTGTGGTTTGAAGGAATGGTGTTTAGTTCGGTTAGAGAGGAGAAAAGAACATTGGGGAAAACCACAAAATACAGAGGCAAATAATGTAAGGAGGTCAATTTAATAAGAATGTAAGATTCGTACTGGAGTATATAGTTCTTGAGCCTGGAGGAGTAGGTTGGTGCTAGAGTATGGATGCCTGTGAGTGCTGTGCAGCATAGTGGTTTGACTTGCTCAGCAGGCAGTCAGGACCAAGGGAGAAGTTTCTGAGTAGGGAACTAATTAATCTCCTGGGAAGGTTAATCCTCACTTCTTTACCCGTGTATAGCAGGGATCAGCAAACTATGCCCGCAGCCCAAATCCAACCTACAGCCTTTATCTTGGTCAAGTCTACTAGCTAAGAACAGTTTGTAATTTTCAAAGGGTTTAAAAACAAACATAAACCAAGAAGTGTAGTAGAAACTGCCTGTGGCCCATAAAGCCTAAAATATTTATTATTTGGCTCTTTAGAGAAAAATATGCCAACCTGTAGTGTAGATTAGGGGTTTTCAAAGTGCCATCTCTAGACCAGCAGCATAATGTGTCTAAACTCTGTATTTTCTCTATATTTTGTATAGCTTTTATTTTATTTTAGGCTCTTACTATCTTCTGTCAAGACAGTTATAACTGCCTCTTAACCAGCCTTCTTTCTACCAGCCTTACCCTCCTTCAGTTCATCCTCTACATCACTTCCTGAATAATCTGTCTGACCACATAATTCCTTTGCATAAATCTTATTAACCCATCTTGCCTGTTGGAAAGGTCTAAATTTCTTCATGACTTGGCATCCTTCTATCTCTTGGGCCACTCCTTCTCACCCCATCCCAGTCCTTGTTTTTAACACCCTTAAGCAACATGTAGCAGCTGCAGTTGTTTCTTTAAATACGCTGTGCTTTTGGGGCACCTGGGTGGCTCAGTGGGTTAAGCCTCTGCCTTCGGCCCGGGTCATGATCTCAGGGTCCTGGGATCGAGCCCCACATCGGGCTCTCTGCTCAGCAGGGAGCCTGCTTCCTGCTTGCCTGCCTCTCTGCCTAGTTGTGATCTCTCTCTGTCAAATAAATAAATAAAATCTTTAAAAAAAAAAATAAATACGCTGTGCTTTTACACAAGCTCTTTGCTCTGTTGGAATGCACTATGCCTGGATAATTCCCACTCCTTTAAAAACACTCAGGTGTTCATACCCACACGAAGACTGTCCTAATGCCTGACCTCTCCCAGGATGTTTTTGTTGTTCCTTTGTACTTCCATAATGTCCTGTGTGTATCTCTGTACATTTATTTGGTTTTATGTATGTGTGGTTGTCGTCTTCTTTTTCTTTCTTTCTTTTTTTAAAGATTTATTTATTTTAGAGAAAGAGGGAGAGAGTGTGCATATGAGTGAGGGGAAGGACAGAGGGACAGAATCTCAAGCAGACTTCCTGCTCATGACCCATGAGATCATGACCTGAAGCAAAACCAAGAATTGGATGCTTGACTGACTGAGCCACGCAGGTGCCTCCATGTGTGTGGTCTTCAGTAAGGGTAGGAACTCCTCGAAGCTAGGAACATTGTCTTGCTCATTTTTTGTATCTTAAGTACTCAGCACAGTAGGTGCATAGTAGGTATTCAGTAAGTATTTGAATGAATGAATGAATGTTAAAGTGCTTGGCATAAAGGAACTATGGACAAAGATACTGATTATTTCAATCCTGAAGAGCAGTGGGGGTGATAAAGGACTACTGCTAGTTAAGTCTCTGAGTATGGTATCGGTGAAGAGTGTTGCTTGTGGGAAAGGATTAGAAATCCTGATTCACCAGCTGGGTCCCCATTTTATCTAAGATTTTCATAGAATCGTGACATCCCATGAAGAAAAATGTACAACTAGATGAATTTCCACAAAATAAGCACATTTATTTAATTAGTACCCAGCTCAAGAAACATGTCAGTACTGGAATCCCCAACCCTTACTGTGTTCCTGCTAACAGTAGAAAAGTTTTGTCTGGTTTTGAAATCTACATAAAACAGAATCATAAAGTATATCTTATTTGAGTTTCTTCTGTACAATATTAAATTTAGGAGATTAACACTTGTGGTTTGTTTCTTCTCATTGCTGTATTCTGTTATGTGAATATACCATAGCTTATCCATTCTACTGTTGGTGGATGTTTGGTTGTTTTGCCGCAATGAATTTATTTATGTATGTATTCAGGCTCCATACCTAGTGCAGGCATGGAGCCCAGTGCAGGGCTTGAACTCATGACCCTGAGATCCAGACTTGAGCTGAGATCAAGAGTTGGATGCTTAACTGGCTGAGCCACCCAGATGCCCCTGCAATGAACATTTTTGTACTTTTTTTCCCCTGATGAACATGTATATGCATTTTTATTGGTTATGTACTTTAGAGTAGAATTATTAAGTCATGGTTATGGTATGGTCATTTTTAGTAGATTCTGCTGAAGTTCTGGAAAGTGTTTTTACAAATTTACACTCCCACTACCAATGTTTGAGAGTTCTAGTTGTTCTGTCTCTTTGTCAGCACTTATTATTGTCAGACTTTTTATTTTTAGTTATTCTGGACTGGTGCATAATGGTATTGCATATAGTTTTAATTTTATTTTCCTGATGACTAATGAGGTTGAGTCCCTTTTCATATTTGGGACCCCATGTTACTGGCCATTTGGATTTCTGCTTTTGTGAAGTATCTGTTAAGCCTTTTGCCCTTTTTCTGTTAGGCTGTTTATTTTTCGTATTGATTTGTAGTTCTTAACATATTCTGGTTACAGTCTTGTTGGTTATGTGCATTGCAGGTATATTCAACTCTAACTTAGCTCTTCCAGGATCTTGGTGTTTTGGTGAATCAAAGTGCTTGATTTTAAAGTCTTATTTATCAATTGGTTAGTGCTTTTTTGTTTCCATTTATGAAATCTCTGCTTGTGTCAATGTCATGAAGTTACTTTTCTATGTTTTCTTTTAAAGGCTTTATCCTTTGACCTTTTGTATTTAGATCAAGAATTCATTCAGTTGATAGCTGTATGTGTATGGAGTAGGTACATTACATAAATTTTTTTGTTGAACTAAATGTAGATACAAATCAAGTAAAAAAAGTATACAAATCAAGTGTACAGTGTGATAAATGTACACAAGTTCAACATACTCTAACCTGCACTTTAGATCCAGAAATAGAACATTTTCAGCATCCCAAAAGGATACATTACATTTTAATGTTCTTGAAATTGGTATAACTACGTTAGCTATTTGTATCCAAGTATGTGTTTAATGTGGGGGTTCTCCCCTGCCCCCGTACCTCCCTGTGAAAATGGTTGTTATATTGGTAGTACCTCTTATAATTACTGGTGTCCTAGAAAGTGAAATGCTTTCAAAGGACATTATTGAAACATTTGTATAATCTATATCTTAATTGCAGTTTTACTTTTTGAGTTGTTTTTATTCATTTTGCCGTATTTCTGAACATTTAATAAAATATATCTTGGTTCTGTAGTTGGAAAACCACAATTGTTTTATTTTTTTGATATGTGCCTTGAGTATCGAGTGTCAAAATACATATTGGTGTGTAAAAGCTTAAAGAACTAATAAAAATGTTCTTCTTTCCCCTGGGGATAAAAATATATGTTTATAAAAAATAAAAAATTAAAAATAAAAGAAAAAAATGTTCTTCTTTGAAGAAAAGAGATTATATATTTAGATTAAAAATTAACTTTTTTGGATTACTAAATGTGGTGTTTTGTATGCTGATTTTTCTTTGCATTTCATCCTGCTGATTTACTTGCAGAAGGGCAAGACAAAGAAAGAACAAACTTAATAGGCAAACTGTTGAGATTATTGCTTGATTACCTCTGGCTCTTTTTCACTTTCCTTCTTTTTTCTCATATGATTTCCAAATAAAACATCTTCTTTCCTAACTCCATGGTGTAGTTTGTATTTATCTGTTTTAGGGGTTTTGTCCTTTTGAAAGACAAAAATGAATAACAAAAGTATCTTTCATTAAGCTTATTCCATAGGTGCATTACATATATTTGTATATAAGCTGTAATCCTCAAAAGGATCTTACAAGGTTATTATCTCCATTTATGGATGTGGAAACAATGACTGAGAGAGGTTGACTAACTTGTTTAAGGTGTAGAAAGTGGAAGAGGGACTCCAGGAAGCAGTCTGACTCCAGGAGGTATAGTGAGATATGCTCTCCCAAACATTGACTTTTTCTGTTCCATTTCAGATTTTTCTCAAACTTTTGACGTTTACCTATACTTGTATATGATTTATGGTTTATAAAGCATTTTCTTATATATTTTGGATTTTCACAATAATCCTGTGATTAGGTATAGGATAGGTAAGGCAGATAGGGCTTTAATCTACCCGCTCCTTGCTATCTTTGATGAGGAACTAAGATTTGGAGGAGGCTAAAACTGCCTGAGTCATACTACTGATAAATGTTGAGCTAGGATTTGAACAAAGGACTTCTGGCTGAAGTCTGCCATTTTTTCTATTTGTAGTGATGCTGGAGTAAGAGAGAAGTCAAATTGTTTGGAATCAGTAAGCATCTCTGTAATTGTTAAGTAAATATCTTAGTTTATAGAATAATAAAAGTGTGACTAGAAACACTTGGGAATATTGAATATTATTCTTGGAATATAAATACTGACACAGGATTTTTTTTTTTTTTTTTTTAAATTAGGCTAGTCCCAGAATTTGATTCGGGCCTAACAAAACTTTTTTTTTTTTTCCTTAAGATTTTATTTATTTATTAGAGAGAGAGAGGGCGCAGAGCATGAGTGGAGGGGGGGTGGGGCAGGGGGAGAAGCAGACCCTGAGTGGGGAGCCTGATGTGGGGCTTAATCATGAGATCATGACCTGAGCTGAAAGGCAGATGCTTAACCGACTGAGCTACCCAGGTGCCCTGGGCCTAGCAAAACTTGACATTTCTGGAGAGGCTTTACTTAACATTCAGTGATTCAATATTGAATAAACCGAGTTCTTTGTGAAAGGTACTGCTCTAGGGACTAGTTTTGTAACAGGAGATGAAACATAAAAATCCCTAGAGTGTGTGTTCTATTTGGAGGAGACTGACAATAAATAAGGTAAATAAGTAAAATATATAGTATATTAGATACAGGAAAGTATATAATATTTGCTTTATAATAAAATAAAATAAAATAAAGCAAATAAAGCAGAGCTTGCTGGTATATAAAGAGTTTTAAGGATGGCAGAGAAGTTTGCAGTTTTTTAAATAACATTGAAAGGGAAGACTTCACTTGAGTGACATTTGAGTGGAGACTTGAAGTAGATGAGAGAGTGAGCCTTGCATTCTAGACGATTTTAGGGGCTGGAATAATTTTAGGCTGAGGGTCCTGCAAGTTTAAAGGTCGTGAGGCTAAAGCAGGCTTGGAGTGTTTGAGGAACAGTGAGGAGTCCTTGGCAACTGGCACGAAGTGACCTGGGACAGAGCAGTGTGATAAGAGGTTCAAAGTAAGTGGCTGGAGCAGAGGCACAGAAGTGATGTGGTTGGGTGAGTCTTGAAGACCACTGTAAGGGCTTTCGTTGAGCAGTTTTTGGAAGGTTTTGAGCAGGTGATGACATGATCTAATTCAGATTTACTAGAACCATTTGACTGCTATTTTGGTCCTTGGGGAGTGGTGAAGGCTGTGGCAAGGGCAGAACTGGAGAGACCAGTTGAGGGGAAAGCTCTAGTCCAACTGGACTGAGTAATAGCAGGGGAGGTGGGTAAGAAGTGGTTGGATAGATTTTGAAGGTAGAGCTGAAAGGATTTGCTGCCGTACTTGAAAGTGGGCTGTGAGAGGAAGAGTCATGGGTATTTCTTAAGGTTTATCCCTTAGCAATTGCAGGAGTGGAGTAGCTACCATCTGAGGTAGGGAGGACTTAGAAAAAAAATGGGGTGAGGCAGGTTAGGATGTCAATTTTGGTTTGTTAAATTTTAAGATGTTTACAATCACCTGGCTACATGAGCCTGGAGTTTAGGGGAGAGGCCTAGATTGGAGATGTAAAATTGGGAATTATCATTATACAGATGGGTGGTTTTATTTTATTTATTTATTTTTTAAAAGATTTTATTTATTTATTTGACAGGCAGAGATCACAAGTAGGCAGAGAGGCAGGCAGAGAGAGAGAGGAGGAAGCAGGCCCCCTGCTGAGCAGAGAGCCCAATGTGGGGCTCCATCCCAGGACCCTGAGATCATGACCTGAGCCAAAGGCAGAGGCTTTATTTAACCTACTGAGCCACCCAGGCGCCCCATGGGTGCTTTCAAAGCCAAGTGTCTGGGTGAAATCACCACAAGAATGAGAATAGCTAGAAAAAAGGTTCATGACCTAAGCCTTAAAACATTTCCAGCCTGAACAGGTTGGGGAGATGAGGGAGATCACTTAAGGAAGGCAGATTAAGCATTTCAGTAGGTGGAGAATGAGATATCCTGGGAGCCAGGTAAAGAAAATGCTTAAAGACGTCTCAGCACAGTTTTCTTTACAGAAAAAACTGGGCATTTTTTCTTTGACATACACATTTAAGTCTGGTGTACGCTGCTGTAGTCTTTGACATTGTTTATGGTTTCCAGAGCTTCCTTACTGGTTGCCTAGTTTCCATTCTGTTCTTTACACAGCAGAGAGAGGGAGATCTTTTATTTTTTTTTTCATTTTTAATTAATTAATTTTTAAATTAATGTATAATGTATTATTTATTTCAGGGTGCAGGTCGGTGATTCATCAGTCTTAAACAACACCCAGTGCTCACTACAACATGTACAACATCAGTCAGTCAACCCCATCCTCCCTCATCCCCACTCACCAACAACCACCAGTTTGTTTCCTAAGAGTCTTTTATGGTTTGTCTCCCTCTCTGGTTTCATCTTGTTTCACTTTTTGAGAGGGGTATCTTTTAAATATATGAATGAGATAATATTCTTTTCTCAAAGCCCTCCCCTCATACTTAAAATCACATTCACAATTTTTACTGATGTTTAGAAGGTCTTACATGCTTTGACCTCTGCTGCATAACTTTCTGATTTCATCTCCTAGCACTTAATCCTTTATGCTGTTCCAGCTGTTCTGGTCCCTTAACTGTTTCCCAAATATGTCAGGCTTATTCCTGCTTTAGGACTTTTGCAGGTACTTCATAAGATTGGCTAGTTCCAGCTGAGTAGCCAAGGAAAGGATCTTTTTATGGATTCCCTTATTTTGCTAGTTACAACTAGGAGGAGAAATAGGAAGAGGTGAAAATGGGTGGGATAGCTTTTCCCAAAGTGTTCTGAGAAATAGTAGTCCCTGGAGATGCCTTTGCAGAAAGGCTTTGTGGTCAAATAAGTTTAGGAAATGTTGCATCTGTTTTTCTCCCTTGGGCCCAGACAACTAACAATAGACTTGTTTTATGGCTCATTACATGGTCTATCTTGGTGAATGTTCTGTGTTCATTTGAAAATAATGTATGTTTTCTGTAGTTGTGGGGTGGAATGCTTCCTAAATGTTAATTAGGTTAAGTTGGGTTATTGTATTTAAATCTTTTATGATCCTGTTGATTTTCCTTATTTTATTATTTATGTTAATTCCTGAGAGCAGTGATGAAATTTCCAACTATAATTCTGGATTTGTGTATTGTTGCTTTTAGTTTTGTTGATTTGTTGTTTCCTATAGTTTGAATCCCTGCTATTTGATTTACATGTTTGGGATTGTTTCTGGAATTGACTGTTATTATGTATGTTCCTGTTTGTATCTGGTAGTAATTCTTGTTCTGAAGTATTCCTTGTTTTATAATATAAAGCCAGGCTAGCTTTCTTATGGTTAATGTTTGCATGGTACTTGCTTTTCTCTCTGGGTCAGGGGTCACCGAGACTACCTTGAGGTTTGATGATTCCTTAGAAGGACTCAGAGAACTCAGAAAAGCTGTTATATTTACAAGTATGGTTTATTACAGAGAAAAGGTGCAGATTAAAATCGAGGAAAGGAAAAAGTACATACAGTGGAATAGAGGAGAAAACAAGTGTAAGGGTCTAGTTGTCCTCTCAGTGGCGTTGCTCTGACAGTGTTTAATTCTTTCATCAGTGATGCATGACAACAAAATGAAGTCCTGCCAACTGGGGAAGCTCATCTGGGCTTTGGTATCCAGGGTTTTTATGTGGCGGCGGTGGTGGGGGCAGTGGGGGGGGTACTATTGGGGAACAGTTGGCAGGGCAGTCTTGTAGGCTTGAAGCACAGTTGTGACTTACCTCAGCTAATCAGTCTTCAGCCCTCCTCTCTTTTGGAGATCTCATAGTGATACAGTGTGGCCCAGGGTACCAGGAAAACAAAAACAGGCATTTACCATAAATCACATTCTTAATGTGAACTATCTAGCAAGGCCTTAGTTATACAAAGACAATTTTTTTTTATTGGGGTAAAATAAACAGCACAAAATTGTCTATCTTACTAATTTTTAAGTGTGCACTTCTGTGGCATTAAGTGCATTCATAAAATTTGCAACTATCACCAACATCCATCTCTAGCATGTTTTCCCCAAATGAAAGTCTGTACCCATTAAAAACCCTAACTTCCCATTGACTCCTCTCATTTCCTGGCAACCACCATTCTATCTTATCTATGAATTGCCTATCCTAGGTGCCTCATTTAAGTGGACTTATATAGTATTTGTCCTTTTTTTTTTTTAAAGATTTTATTTATTTATTTGACAGAGAGAGATCACAAGTAGGCAGAGAGGCAGGCAGGCAGAGAGAGAGAGGAGGAAGCAGGCTCCCTGCTGAGCAGAGAGCCCGATGCGGGACTCAAAATCCCAGGACCCTGAGATCATGACCTGAGCCGAAGGCAGCGGCTTAACCCACTGAGCCACCCAGGCGCCCAGTATTTGTCCTTTTGTCCGTCTTACTTCACTTAGCATGTTTTCAAGGTTAATTCATAGCATAGCATGTATCAGAATGTTATTTCTTATTTTTCTTTTTTAAAGATTTTATTTGTTTATTTGACAGAGAGAGATCAGAAGTAGGCAGAGAGGAAGGCAGAGAGAGAGAGAGAGAGAGGGAAGCAAGCTCCCCACTGAGCAGAGAGCCTGATCCCAGGATTCTGGGATCATGACCCAAACTGAAGGCAGAGGCTTAATCCACTGAACCACACAGGTACCCCTCATTTACTTATTGATAGATGATTGGGTTGTTTGTACCTTTTGGCTTTGGGAATAGTATTGCTATAAATGTTGGTGTACAAGTATCTGCTTGAGTCCCTGCTTTCAGTTGTTTTGGGTATCTATCTAGGAGTGGAATTGCTGGGTCATATTGTAATTCCATATTTAACTCTTTGGGGAATTAGCAAACTGATATATATATATTTTAAAAGATTTTATTTATTTATTTGACAGAGAGAGATCACAGTAGGAAAGAGGAAGGGAAGAGATCACAGAGAGAGAGGAAGGGAAGCAGGCCCCCCGCTGAGCAGAGAGCCCGATGTGGGACTCGATCCCAGGACCCTGAGATCATGACCTGAGCCGAAGGCAGCGGCTTAACCCACTGAGCCACCCAGGTGCCCCTAGCAAACTGATATTAACAGCAGCTGCACTATTCTACATTCTTACCAACAATGCTCAAGGATTCTACTTCCTTCACATTCTTGTGGACACTTGTTTTTTCCTTTTAATAATAGCCATCCTAATGAGTGTGAAGTTCTATCATTATGGTTTTAATTTGCATTTCTCTAATGACTAATTTTTTTTTTTGAAGATTTTGTTATTTTTTTGAGAGAAGAGAGAGTGCACATGTGCAGGAGGGGAGAAGGGGAGAGAGAGAGAGAGAATCTCAAGCAGATCCTTCTGAGGGGGAGCCCATTGAGGGGCTGAGATCATGACCTGAATAAAAATCAAGACTTGGATGCTCTACTGACTGAGCCATCCAGGTGCCTGACAGTATTTCTTTTAGCACTTTATAAATATTATATTGAATTTTGGCTTGCACAGCTTCTGAGAATTCTGTGAGATTTTAAAAAAATATTTGTTTCTTTCAACAGAGTAGATTTTTTCTTTTCTTGTGGTTGTGTTAAGCTTTTTTTTTTTTTTTAAACTTATTACCATTTTCTTGCCATTTTATCATCGTGTATGTGCCTTTGAGTAATCTCTGAGTTTATCCTTTTTGGAATTTGCCAAGTTCCTTGGATCCTTGGGTTATAGTTTGCAGCAAATTTAGAAAAATTGTCATTTTAGTCATTATTACCTCAAATATTTTTTCTTTTTACCCCCTTTGTTTTCTAGACTCCAGTTAAAAGTATGTTAAATAGCTTGATACTGTCCTCTAGTTAATTGGGAATTATTTTTTTTTTTCCTTTCTTTCTCTCTGTGCTTCCTTTTAGATAATTTTTAAAAAAGATTTTGTTTATTTAGGGCACCTGGGTGGCTCAGTTGGTTGGGTGACTGCCTTCTCCTCAGGTCATGATCCCAGGGTCCTAGGATCGAACCCCACATGGGGCTCCCAGCTCCATGGGGAGTCTGCTTCTCCCTCTGACCTTCTCCCCTCATGCTTTTTCTCACTCTCTCTCTCACATGGATAAATAAAATCTTAAAAAAAAAAAAGATTTTATTTGACAGAGAGCAAGGGAGGGAACACACTCAGGAGAAGTAGGAGAGGGAGAAGCAGGCTTCCCTGCTGAGCAGGGAGCCCAATGTGGAGGGGGGCTCGATCCCAGGACCCTGGGGTCATGACCTGAGCCTAAGGCAGATGCTTAACGACCGAGCCACCTAGGTGCCTCAGATAATTTTTATTTTACTTTGTTTTCATGTTCACTGATTTTTTTGTCATGTGCAATATCTGAATTTGCATTTAATTCCATCAGTGACATCTTTTAAGTATAAAAAAGTTAATAAAATAACTGCTAGTTTCACCTGAATATTTTCTTATTACTTATTGCTGTTTTGGCTTTTTCAGATGGTAAATTTATTTATAGGTTTAAAAAACATTTCTGTATTGTGTCCTAGAAATCAGATTGACCAGTGCTTATTCTTCTGGGATAAGTTTTTAGTGGCGAGCCATACTGTTTTTCTTCAGAGCTAATAAAAAGAGTCAGCTTCCCCCCTCTCCCTCCCTGAGATTAGGGCAACCTAGAAATTGAAAATACATGTGAATTGTAGCTTAATATTGGTTTAGGATTATTTTCTTTTAAATGGGATTATAAATTTAAAAATATTGTGACTACATTCAGACATTTTAAAAATTAAGGGATTAATTAAGAGGCTCATTCCATTGCCACCCCTGTATGTTTCATATTCCCCATCTCTTAAATAGGTATGTGTTTTTATCAATTTCTTGAGCATCCATTGATTTGTTAAGCATATACAAGCACATATGAATATATCGTCATTTCCTATACCTTTTCAGCAAATAGTAGTATATAGCATATTGTATAATTTTTCTGTACTTTTTGTACTTAACAAATTTAATAATTGAAGATATTTTTGTGTTGTAACATGGAGAGTCATTCTACCTATCACACCCTCCTTTTTGGTTATTGCTTATTCTCATTCTTCAAAAGAAGATTGTTATGGTGTATTCAGTAAGATGACCCAGAGCTGAATATCTAAATAGCTAAATAATGTATTATTAGATCTCCAACAGTTATTTTCAGACTTTTCAGGCTGAGAGTTCCTTTACATTCCCCAAAATGACTGATTACCGCAAACAGCTTTAAAAAAAATCACAAATTATATCTATCAATATTTGCCAAATTAGAAACTAAAACTGAGCTTTTAAAATATTTACTTAAAATATTTTAAAAATAAAAACCCATTACATGTTAATATTAATAGCATTTTTAATGAAAGTAAATTTATTTTCCAAAACAAGGAAGATATGAAAGATTGGCATTTGTTACATTTTTGCAAATATCTTTAATGTCTAGCTTAATAGAAAACAGCTGGAGTCTCATATCTGTTACTGCATTCATTTTGTTGTGATGTATTTTTAACCTGAACCATATCAAGAAAATCTGGCCTCATACAGATATGAATTGGAAAAAGGCAGAGTATTTTAGTGGACTTTTCAGATAATTGTGTATATCCTTTTATGATGTTACACTAAAACTAAACTTGTGGTTTCTAAAAATTGTTTTATTGAAATACAGTTAACATGGGATGAATTATACATATTTAATATACCTGTGAGATTGTCAGTATCAGAGTGGTGTGCTTCTAAAGGCAGTTTTAGAAAGATTAATTCCAATCTGGAATTTGAAATCCTAGCAATGAAGGTGTTTTTTTTTTTTTTTTTTTAAGATTTTGTTTATTTGAGAGAGAGAGAGAGTAGAGACTGAACAAGTGGAAGGGGCAGAGGGAGAAGGAGAGAGAATCTCAAGCAGACTCTGCACTGAGTGTGGAGCCCAACATGGGACTCAGTTTCACAACCCGGAGACCACAACCTGAGCCAAAATGAGGAGTCAGACACTTAATTGACTGTGCCAGCCAGGTGCCCCAGTAATGAAGTTTTTCTACTGTTTTCATAAGATCTGTCTATCTTCCACTTAAAGTGGATCTATATCTGTGCAGAATTTTTATAACACATGCATTAGACATTTGGAAAATATTTGTTCCTTGGTTTATGCCGATCTTGCAAATGTTATCATTCATCGTTAAAGAATCACATTTGTTAGTATCACCATTCTTATCAGAAAAGTCTAGTTGACTTGGGAAGCTTTTAAGCCCTTAATGGTAGAAACAAATTTTGCAGAATTTTCGTTTTCTCAAAGCTTGAATTCATAGTCAGCAATATATACTGACAGTTGTTTTCCTTGATATGATAGGCTCACTGTTGATTTTCAAGGAAATTCTGCTAAATGCCCAAGATTAAGTAACCATTATTTGTCAGTCATTCCTTCAAGAAAAATGTTGTTCCATAAAAAAGTGGCTAGGTCAGCTTACAACTCAGTCATGTAAGTGCTTTCCTTTGAGACAGCCATCGTGCCCTCCATTTCAGCACACAGAATATTGAAAAGTGTGTACTCAAGGGTTGAGATATGTCATATTTATAGCTATAGTTCATCAAAGACATTTCCTAAATGAAACTGGCTTTTTTTTTTTTTTTTTAAGTTATGTGTGTGGTGGCGAAGAATGTAATGGTTGCTAATATTGTCTAGTACCCTTGCTAATAAGAGGCTTAGCAGTTGGGGCACCTGGGTGGCACAGTCATTTAAGTGTCTGCCTTTAGATCAGGTCATGATCCTTGTGTCTTGGAATTGAACCCCATATGGGGCTCCCTGCTTGGCTGGGAGCCTGCTTCTCCCTCTTCCTCTGCCTCTACCCACCTGCTCATGCTTCTCTCTCTCAAATAAAAAAAAAAAAAAAAAAAAAAAGATGCTTAGCAGTTTTACCTACTTTTGAACCATCAGAGCAAATGTTAATACAGTGAAGGAAGCAAATAATATTTTTAGTATTATTATGAAAATGATTTTAACTTGATAGACCTTCTGAAAGGGTCTCAGAGATCCCCAGGAATCTGCAGATGTTACTTTGAGAACTGCTGGATTATAGAAATCCTTGCTTTTCCTTGGCAATTATATTAACCCTCCTACCCCCCCCCCCCAAGTTCTCTATTGTAGTGACTGTCAATCTGACTGTTTATCTTCATATACACTCCCCACCCCTCCACAGTATATCCTGTACTATATTATATACTGCTTTTGTCACTCATTTTGACCTGATTTTCTAGAGGACAGTGATATAAGTGATTCTGATATACTTCTTTCACCTCTGTGGAGAGGGATTATTGGAAATCTGCTGAATTAGAATTGCTTAAGGGGGACCCAGATACCTGCATTTTTACCATACACCAAAGATGGTTCTAATACACTACATAAAGAACTACTGCTTTGAGCCTTTAGGAAGAAAACTGGGTTGCTTAGTGTAGAAGAAGGTATCACCATCATCAGTTTTGTATTTACTGTTCAGAGTAGATGACATCACCATTACCAGTTTTGTATTTATTGCTCAGAGTGAAAGGTGACATCACTGCTGTCATCTTTGTATCTCTAGCACTCAAAGCAGCATCTGGCACACAGCAGGAGCTCACTAAATGCTCATGACTCTTAGTTATTTGTCTAACACTAACTTGCCAAATATATGATGATAAAGTTATCTCTAAATTATGTATTTAATTATATTTCTTAGTATGCTGTAAGAGTATGTTTTAGAACTTACAAACCAAGGAAATCAGATGTAACTGATGGCTTTAATGATTCCTGCTTCAGTGATTTTTTTTTTTTTGTATTTGTATTTGTATTTGTATTTAAGCTTCTGATTATAGGTAGCCTACATGATTTGGCTTATTCCTGCCTATTGTACATTATCTTTTGTCATCTCCCCCTTATTTACTAGGATTTGTGGAACTGGTTATTTTTTCTTTCTGATTCATTTAACATGGTGAACTCTCTACTCAGGGCTATTTTACTTGCTATTCTCTCTTTCTAGAAATTTCTACCCCCAAGTCTTTTTTTTTTTTCTTTTTTTAAGTTTTTATTTACTTCAGAGAGCGAATGAGAGAGAGCATGAGAGGGGGGAGGGTCAGGGAGAAGCAGACTCCCTGCTAAGCAGTGAGTCCGATTGAGACTTGATCCTGGGACTCCAGGAGCATGGAGTATGACCCGAGCTGAATGTAGTTGCTCAACAACTGAGCCACCCAGGCGCCCTCCACCCCCAGTTGGCTCTTCTTACTCTTCAGGTCTCAGTTCAGTTGTTAGATACTTGAGGTGCCTTCCCTGCCCTTTTTTTTTTTTTTTTTTTTTTTAATTTTTGTCTTCTCAGGGTACCTGGGTGGTTCAGTCAGTTAGGTGTCTGCCTTTGGCTCAGATGATAATCCCAGAGTCCTGGGTTTGAGCCCCATGTCAGACTCCTTGCTCAGTGGGGAGTCAGCTTCTCCCTCTCCCTCTGCACCCCCCACTAGTACTCTCTCTCTCTCAAATAAATAAACAAAATCTTTAAACTCTGTCTTCTCTACTAGACAGAGTGGCTACAAAGTAATAGTTCTGTTTGATAGCATTGATCGAAACTTGAAGTTACTTTGTTTACCTATTTACTGTCTGCCTCCCTTCTCTATAATACACGCTCCTTGAGAACACAGACCTGCTTTTCCTATTGTTGTCGCCCCAGTGTCAGAAATAGTCTCGGTGTGAAATAGGACTATTTTGTAAACTTCATTAAATAAATATATGAATGAATAAGTGAAGAGATTATATGGAAGAAAATTATTTTGGTTATTCAGTATATATCTTAAACTGAATAGAAAAGGTAATGGCCTATTTATTTATTTGTTTATTTATTTATGAGAGAGAAAGAATCTTAAGCAAGCTTCATGCTCAGTGTGTCCTGACATAGGGCTAGATCACATGACCCTGAGAGCATGCCTTGAGGTGAAATCAGGAGTTGCTTGCTTAACCAACTGAGCCACCCAGGCACCCTATGAATTTGTTAATAATTAAGGACTTTATATGAATAACTTTGTTCAGCTAGATTAAGTGAAATATCATATACATATTTGGGTTTTCTGGTTTATAAAATTGCCTGTGGAGTAGATGGTGTAGAATTTTTTTTTTTCTTCTAAGATTTTATTTATTTATTTGACAGAGAGAGATCACAAGTAGGCAGAGAGGCAGGCAGAGAGAGAGGAAGGGAAGCAGGCTCCCTGCTGAGCAGAGTGCCTGATGTGGGACTCTATCCCAGGACCCGGAGATCATGACCTGAGCCGAAGGCAGCGGCCCAACCTACTGAGCCACACAGGCGCCCCTGTAGAATTTTTTAACTGAGTTAAGACAGTTTGTGTTTTAGATTTATGTATAGTCTATTTACCAGTTTGTCCATCCGGCAGTAATGAATGGTTGCTTTGTACATATTAGTTAATCAGGAAGTATTCACTAAATACATGGTAGTGTCTTACTAAAAATTTGGGAAGTAGTAGGTAAGTACAAATGAACCCTCAGATGCTCCATATGCTGGAGCTTCTGGAGTCTCTTGAATGATTATAGCCAGCATATATTGAGTCTTTGCTGTATGTCAGGCGTTTGCACTTGCATTTCTCTTTTAGTACAACAGCCCATGAAAATGATTAGATTATTCAGCGCCACATTGTTGGTGCTAGTGTTCCAACCAGCTCGATCCACAGTTGGAGCTCTTAAGTACCATTCCATATTGCATCCCATACAAGGCTTTTAGTAAATTAACATCTTAGACAATTAAACATATATATTTCTTTGACAGTAAAATGTTAGGGAATCATTTAACTTGTAAAACATTCTGTTTTGTGGAATTTCATGGCATAAGATCGATAAAAGCAAGATAATCATAAAAAACTCCCAAATATGTAAAGTTCTTAACCCTGTATGTTGTATAAATTATATAGTGCACAATGTTTTAATATGCTGTCTTGTAATTAAAACACATTTTCAAGTGTATGAGTTTTCAGTGGTTATCCATGGTCTATATGGGAAATAAGCAAACTTAAAAAAATTTTTTTAGGATAATAATACTTACTATCTCACAGTTTCTGTGGGTCAAGAATCAATGTGTGGCTTAGCTGGCTCCTTTCGCTAAGGGTCTTCAAGCAAACTCCTTAATGTCAGCTTAAGGGGTTCTTCTTCTAGCTCCCCTTTCTCAACTATGCGGGCTTTTGTTTCATGCAACTGAGATGGTCATTTCCACATTTGTGTTTTTGTTTATTGCTTCCTTTTGTTTGGAAATACCCTGCCATCTTCTGCTTTTCTGGTTCTACCTTAAGACCTTAAGACCTAATTTATTTTTCTTCCTGACACTTTTCTTTCATCTGAACTCTTAAATCCCTCATTAGGCACTGTATTTTTAGCCTATCTTGTTTTATATAGCTATTTCCCCAACTGGATAAACCTCTTGATGGAAGTGGCTGTCACTGGTTCTTTTTGTAGTTTGTGTCTTACACACAAGGAGTTCAGTAATTGCTTGCTAGTGGAAAAGATAATAAAAGCCATGTATGTAATGTCAGGAATGTTTTTAAATAAACATTTCATTTTGTTCATCTTGTCTCATTATAAATCTTAAGTATAAAATCTGAAAATGTATATTCTTTTTTTTTTAAGATTTTATTTATTTGACAGACAGAGATCACAAGTAGGCAGAGAGTCACGCAGGCAGAGAGAGAGGAAGGGAAGCAGGCTCCCTGCTGAGCAGAGAGCCCGATGTGGGGCTTGATCCCAGGACCCCAGGATCATGATCCGGGCCGAAAGCAGAGACTTTAATCCACTGAGCCACCCAGGTGCCCTGAAAATTTATATTCTTGTAGAAGATTTTAGTGTTTAGTTTTGTGAAGAAATGAAAAGTTGGTACTCTAAATGGGGAAAAAAGTATGTTATATTTCAGTCTGTATAAATAACAGGAATATGATCATAGTAATTAATATTTTGAGCATTTTTTTCTTTTCTTTTCTCTTTTTTAAAAGCAGGCTCCACTCCCAGTGTGGGGCTCAAACTCATGACCCTGAGGTTAAGAGTTGCGTGGTCCATTGAGCCAGCCAGGCACCCCAATATTTTGAGTTTGTAGAAATGGATATTTGACACTTTATATATTATTTATTTATTTATTTATTTGACAGAGAGAGAGAGAGAGACAGAAAGACAGTGAGAGAGGGAGCACAGGCAGGGAGCCTGCTGTGGGACTCGATCTCAGGATCCTTGGATCATGACCAGAGCCGAAGGCAGATTGATGCCTAAGGACTGAGCCACCCAGGCGGCCCGACATATTATATATTTAATTAATAATCAAAACAGTTTTCTTGTATAGTCTAAATTGGCTTGAAAACATTCTTTAAAATGTGACTTATATTTCTTTTTTTAAAAAATATTTTATTTATTTGACAGAGAGAGAGAGAGAGAGCGCAGCTCGCCTGGTGAATTCAGTCTGTGAAAATAATGTGAAATATACATTATAAGGACATAGCATTAGGGGTCACTAACAAGCCAAATATCTAAAATGCACTAAAAAATATGTGCCCTTTGATTAAAAATATATGAAGGTAATTTAAAAAGAGCCCACCATGTCCAAAACATTGGATTGTACCTTCTAACCACTTTGGCCACGTGATTTAGACTCACTTTAAAACCACGTAGTTTTGGAGTGCCTAGGTGGCTCAGTGGGTTAAAGACTCTGCCTTTAGCTCAGGTCATGATCCTCAAGTCCTGGGATAGAGGGCCGCATCAGGCTCTCTGCTCAGCGGGGAGCCTGCTTCCCCCCTCTCTCTGCCTGCTTCTCTGCCTACTTGTGATCTCTGACTAATAAATAAAAAAATCTTAAAAAAAAAAACCAACCAAAACAAAACACGTGGTTTTAACCCTGTTGGTTAAGGGTCTGCATTCAGTTGGAGTCATGATTCCAGTGGCACAGGGCATCAGACTTCCTGTTGGGCGGGAAGCCTGCTTCTCCCTCTCCTTTTCTGGGGAGCCAGGAGCCCCTGACTTAAATTTCTAAATCTGGAGCATACATGGAGAAAGCCTTTAAATTCAACTTGTTTATATTCTTCATTAGTGTTTTTCTACTTTCAACTCTATTTAAACATTTTAAATTTCCTGTGAGAATTTGCTTCCTTATTTGCCACTTTATCTTTACCCTACTCAGTGTTTTCTTGAGGAACACTGATTTCAGGAGCCACATTTATTGAAAGTAATTAAAATTAACTATAGTAAGAGTCTAGAATGAACTTAAACTTATCTTGTTCACATTTTATGGGCCACTTGAAGAGAAAGTGTTTTGAAAGTACAATCCAATGTTTTGGACATGGTGGGTTTTTAAAAAATTACCTTCATATATTTTTAATCTAGGGGCACATATTTTTTAGTGCATTTTAGAAATTTGGCTTGTTAGTGACCCCTCATGCTATGTCCTTATAATGTATATATTTTACATTATTTTCAGCATTAAACATTGTTTTATTATTATTTTTTTAGGATTACTTGGCCATGCAACTAGTTACTAACATAGTCCTGACCAGTGTTTTCATTCTAGGGCTCTATTCACAAGATTTTTTTTCCCTGAGACAGGTTAGCTTTTTATACTATTGGATTGACATTCTTCATAACCTTTGGAAATTCACATGGATAAAATGATATTGATTGTGGACCCTGAATGAATATTTGTTATGGCAAAAAACATTAAGTATTAGATACTACACACATTTTTTTATATATTAAACCAAGGTTTGATGCATTAATTTTTTTCCTCTCCTGTATTTGTTTTAAAGATTTTATTTATTTATTTATTTATTTGAGTTTGGGAGAGAGTGAGCGCACAAGCACAAGTGGGGTGTGGGGTAGGAAGAAGCAGGCTTCCTGCTCACCTGATGCGGGGCTCAATCCCAGGACCCTGAGATCATGACCTGACCTGAAGGCAGATGCTTAACCTACTGAGCTACCCAGATGCCCCTCTCCTATTGTATTTTTGAGGAGGATTTACGTAATTTTGGCTGTCTTAATTTTGCCATATTTAAATGTGTTTAGAGTCTAGACTCCTTTCTCAGCTCACCATTGCTGTGTACTTCTTCCTTTCTTTTCCTTTCAGTCTGTCTAGAGACTGTTTCTAGGCAAAGATACTTTGTTTTTTAGTACTCCCCCCACATATGGGGGGAGGGGGAAGAAATAAAACTAGGACATTACTGCCATTTTCTAGATACCCACTAGGATGTGTAAACTAAGTACTGGTGAGATCTGGGTGGCATCTTCTCTGTCTATGCGGCAGGGCATGGATTTAGGAGTGTAGGCATTCACTTAATTGGGGGAGCGGCAGGCAAGGGAGAAGCAGGCTCCCCAGTGAGCTCGATGTGGGACTCTGTTCCAGGATCCTAGGATCATAATCTGAGACAAAGTCAGATGCTGATGGAGCCACCCAGGCATCCCTAAATTGTCTTTTTTGGTTTGTTTTATTGAGGTGAAATTCAGATAATACAAAATTAGCCATTTTAAAATGTGTGTTTCATGGGTATTTAGCATATTCACAATGTTGTACAACTACCACCTGTATTAAATTTCAAAACATTCTTATTACCCGAAAGAAATTTATTAAGCAGTTAACCTCTTAAGCCTATTAAGTTGCTCCCCATTCCCATGTATCTGTAGTTGCTGTCAACCATCAAATCTGTCTTTATGGATTTACCTATTTGGGATATTTCATATAAATGGGACCATACAGTATGTGACTTTTTTTTTAAGATTTTTTTTATTTGAGAGAGAAAGAGTGATTGAATGAGTACACAAGCAAGGACAAGGGCACAGGGAGAGGGAGAAACAGACTTCTTCTGTTTCCTTCTCTTCTCTTTTTTCCTTTTCTCTTCTTCCATTCTTCCTTCCTCCTTCCTTCCCTCCTTCCTCTTCTTTTCTCTTCCCTCCCCTCCCCTTCTTTTCCCCTCTTCTCCCCTCCCCTCCCCTCCCTTCCCCCTCCCCTCTACTCTCCTTTGTCTTTTCTCTTTTCTCTATGTCCAGTGTGGGGCTTGAACTTACGACCCTTTATGGCCAGCCAGGTGCCCCTCCTTCTATTTCTTCTTTTTTAAATAGCCATCCTAAGGAGTGTGAAATGGTATCTCAATGTAGATTGATTAGCATTTTCTAATTATGATTTCGAACATCTTTTCAGGTGTTTATTGGCCATTTGTATATTTTATTTGGAAAAATGTTTATTCAGATCTTTTGCATATTTTGAAATTGGGTTGTTTGTCCTTTTGTTGTTGGGTTATAAGAGGCATATATTCTAGGTATTAATTCTTTATCAGATATATGATTTGCAACTATTTTCTCCTTTAAGGTTGTTCTTTTCATTTTCCTGACAATATCTTTTCATGTGCAGAAGTGTTTCATTTTGATGAAGTCCAGTTTTATCTGTTTCTTGTGTTTGCTCATACTTTTGGTGTTCTATCTAATAATAAACTGTTAGCAAATCCAAGATCATGATGATTTGCCCCTGCGTTTTCTTCTGAGAGATTTATAGTTCTGTTCTATTTAGGTTATTGGCCCATTTTGAGTTAAATTTTGTGTATGGAGTGAGGTAGGGGTCCAGCTTTATTCTTTTGTGAATGTGAATGTCCAGTTGTCTCACTGTTTAAGAGGTTCATCTTTCCTCATTGAATTTTCCATAGGTGTTTGGGTTTATTGCTGGACTTACAGTTCTATCCCATAGATATTTAGGTTTATTTCTGGATTTTCAGTTCTGCCCCATTGGTCTGTCCTTGTGCCAGTACCACACTATTTGGTCACTGTAGTTTTGTAGTATAAGTTTTGAAATTGGGATGTGTGTCTTCTACCTTTGTTCTTTTTCAAGATTATTTTGGCTATTCAGGGCCCTTTGAAGTTCAAAATGAATTTGAGGATCAGCTTTTCCATTTCTGTGAAAAAGGCAGTTGAGATTTTGATAGAGATTGCATTGGATCTGTAGATCTCTTTGGGGAGTATTGCCATTTTAACAGCATTAAGTCTATACATATACAGGATGTCTTTATTTAAGTCTTTATTTTAGTATTATTTATAGTTTTAGTATATATGTCTTTTATACCCTTGGTTAAATTTATTGCTAAGTATTCCTTTTGAGTCTATCATATATGGACTTGTTTTCTTAATTTTCTTTTTGGATTCATCATCACTAATGAATAGAAATACAATTGATTTTTTTTGGTTGATCTTGTATCCTACAATACTCCTGAATTCCTTTATTAGCTTTAATAGTTTTAATGTGGATTGTTTAGAATTTTTTTGATTCTTTAGAATTTTTTAATATAAAATATCATGTCATCTGTGAATAGGAATAATTTTAGATTTTCCTTTCCAATTTGGATGCTTTTTATTTCTTTTTCTTGCCCAATTACTTTAGCTGGGAATTCCTAGTACAAAATTGAAAAGAAGTGGCAAAAGTGGGCATTCTTGTCTAATTCCTTGTTTTCAGGGGAATGCTTTTATTTTTTTGCTGTTGAGTATATTAGCTGTGGGTTTTATCATAAATGCCCCTTTCTTAGGTCAAGAAAGTTTCCTTCTATTCCAAGTCTTTTTTTGTTTGTTTGTTTAATTTTATTTATTTATTTGAGAGAGAGAGCGCACAAGCAAGGTGAGGGGCAGAGGGAGAAGCAGACTCTCCGCTGAGCAGGGATCCTGATACAAGGCTGGATTCTGGGACTCCAGTATCATGACCTAAGCCAAAGGCAGATGCTTAACTCACTGAGCCACCCAGGTTGACCCTCCAAGTCTGTTTTGATCATGAAAGAGTGTTGGGTTTTGTGAAATGCTTTTTCTATACCAACTGAGATGATCATGTGTGTTTTGTTTTCCTTTAATTTTATTCATGCGGTGTATTGCATTGCTTGGTTTCAATATATTGAACTGCCCTTGTATTCTTGGGATAAATTCCACTTAATTGAGGTATATAATTCTTTTACTGTGTTGCTGGATTTCATTTGCTAGTATGTCATTTAGGACTTCTTTATATTCACAAAGGATATTGGTTTGTAGTTTTCTTGTGATGTCTTTGTCTAGCTATATAACCAGGGTAGCCTCATAAAGTGAGGTAAGAAGTATTCTGTACTCTTCTGTTTTGGGGGGAAAGTTTTGGGAATAATTGGCGTTAATTCTACTTTGTGTATTTGGTAGGATTCACTAGTAAAACCATCTGGTCCTGGACTTTTCTTTGTTGGGACATTTTTAATTACCAACTCAGTCTTTGCTTGTTATACATATGTTCCAATTTTCTATTCTTGAGTCAGTTTGGATAGTTTGTGTGTTTCTGGGAATTTATCCATTTCATTTAGGTTATCTAATTTGTTGGTGTGCAGTTGTTTATAGTGTTCTCTTACAATTTTCATTTCTGTAAGGTTGTTAGTATCGTCTCCTTTATATTGGTTTTTATTTTTTATTTTTTTTTTTTAAGAATTTATTTGTTTATTTGACAGACAGAGATCACAAGTAGGCAGGGAGGCAGGCAGAGAGAGAGAGGAGGAAGCAGGCTCCCTGCTGAGCAGAGAGCCCGATGTGGGGCTCGATCCCAGGACCCTGGGATCATGACCTGAGCCGAAGGCAGAGGCTTTAACCCACTGAGCCACCCAGGCGCCCCGTCTCCTTTATATTGGTTTTTAAATAAAGCTTTTACTTTTTGTTTTGTTAGTTTTTTTTTCTTGATTTGGTATGTTTCTAACTCAGCCCAGTTTGTTTCCCACACTTTAAAGGTGGAGGAGTGGGAAACATGACAAGTACAGCATCCAGAAGTTACTGTGCATTATTACAAGTAGAGTTAAGTTCATTACACTCCCAGACCACATCCCAGCATTTGCATGAAAGATCCTTAACAAAAAAGTATATCACACATGTAATTGTGTGCTATTACTAGTTTGTTTTTTTCTGAATCTGATAATAAGACTTTGTATTATTGACTCTTCTTCATGCTTGGTTTTAGTTGTGTTTCAAAACAGAAGGTTTATTCTTCCAAACATTTTTCTGCATAAATGTGTCTGTCTTATGTTTATATCCAAGAAAGAAGGGTCTAGAATCTTAATAGTTTAACAGAGTACTCTCATCTTTTGTAGGATATTATTAGCACCCATATGAACATATCAGTGTTAAGAATCTGAACACTGGTAAGAATTAACAGTGTTAAGAGTCTGAAAATATAAAAAAAGCAAGCAAAATCTTTAGATGGGGTGTGGAGAGAGTAAAATCTGGTCTAGTTGATATATTACTATATGAAGGAACTTTTCAACCTGAGATGTTGCTTCAGTTTGGTTAGGGTGTTAGTGGTGGCAGTAAAAGGTATTTTGCTCGTGTATCTACGGTGTTTTTTGTTGTTACTTTTGTTTTAATCTTTAAAATTTTTTTTAAAGATTTTATTTATTTATTTGACAGAGAGAGAGATCACCAGTAGGCAGAGAGGCAGACAGAGAGAGGGGGAAGCAGGCTCCCCATTGAGCAGAGAGCCCAATGTGGGGCTCCATCCCAGGACTCTGAGATCATGACCTGAGCTGAAGGCAGAGGCTTAACCCACTGAACCACCCAGGCACCCCTCTACAGTATTTTTTTAATTGATCCCCACAGGGATGATAGTGCTTTCTGAGCATGAATGAGAACTATGTATGCTCTTTGGTCAAGAAACACATTAATAGTTACCTCAAGACCCTCAAGCCGGGCTGTGACAGTGCCCAGCAGTGAATGGGTATTTAATAAAATGTTCGATTATGTGGAGGAATCAACAAAACAAACGTAGCAATAAAACTGCCGAGTAGTTGTCTGAAATATGACAGAGGGTGAGATCAATTAAACTAACATTAACTGGAAGTTCAACATATGCAACTTTCTGTTAAAATATTAGAGATTAGGAATCCTCCCAGAAAGTTTCCTGTGGAATTAATATAGTCTTAAATGGGTAAGTGGATGTAGTAACTAGCCTTTTCTATGTAAGAACCAGTATTGAATTATTTATGACACTTACCTAAACTAAACATCACTAGTAAATTATAATAAAAATATATTACCTATATAAGATCAAATCAAAATGTCTGGTATTTTAAACATTTTAGTAGTTCATCAGCCAGCATTTCTCTACCATTTTTAGTTAACATTTTTTTAACATCTCCCAAGTTTTGTTTTTATAAGTATGCTGTAACCTGAAATGGGACTCTCATATTTTCTAGATCCTGAGGAAAGGTTAAAAATTTCGAATGGTATTCTTACTAAAGAATGTATTTACTATCTCAAATTCTATCTGTAGTGGATAACATTGACTATAAAATTAAGATTAAAAAAATCCCCATAAATGTTGAATTGTGAAACAGACTGTTCTTAGTTTATTGTTAAGAATTTGGGGGAAGTTGGGGCACCTGGGTGGCTCAGTGGGTTAAAGCCTCTGCCTTCGGCTCAGGTCATGATCCCAGAGTCCTGGGATGGAGCCCCACATTGGGCTCTCTGCTTAGCAGAGTGTCTGCTTCCTTTCCTCTCTCTCTGTCTGCCTCTTTGCCTACTTGTGATCTCTGTCTCTCAAATACATAAATAAAATCTTAAAAAAAAAAAAAGAATTTGGGGGAAGTTATGGAGTTGAAGTAGAGGGATATGAAATGTGGAGTGTAGTTTTGTAATCAAGGGGATAAAAAGTAAGAGAGAAGGAAGCCTCTTTGGTAAATTAATCTAAAGCAACTTCTTGGAAGATTTTTCACTCTACAATTTGGTCACTAACAGGACACTCTCCAATTTAGTTATTAATAGAAGAAATAAACTAGGTTTACTGCAAGGAGAGGGAAACCTGCTAACACTCTTAGGAGTTGCAGGTAGTGCAAGATTCAGAGACTTCTAGGTTGGAAGATTAGTGTGAGGGGGTTCTTGGGTGGTTCATTTTGGTATGTGTCTGACTCTTGGTTTTGGCCCAGGTCAAGATCTCCAGGTTGTGAGACAGATTCCTGTGTCTGCCTGGTACTTAACACAGAGTCCCCTTCAGATTCTTTTCTCCTCCCCCTCAGCTTCTTGTCCTCCTCCTGTGGATGCCCTCTCTCTCAAATAAATATATAAAATTAAAAACAAAAACAAAAACAAAAGAAGATCAGCATGAAAGCTCCTGAGCAAAGTTGTTACTGCCAGGATGGAAGCTGTTAGCAGTCAGTCCTGCCTAGGCACAGGCAGCTCTGGGTCTCTTCGTGTTCACTGCAGCCGAAAGGCTTTCAGGTCTGTGGATGTGTCTTGTTGCCAAGAGAGACATTTTCAGATACCAGGATCATTTCACAAGATGAGATACTTGGAATTATTTAATTAATGTGAGATGGTTTCATGGGTTGGAGGAAGCTATTTAAGGTTTTAGGAAGCAAATAAAAGATTATTTGGTGAAGTGCTGTTATGTGACGTGATAATTTCATTTATACTCTGATTCAGTCTTTTTGGGTTAGGCTTTGGGGAGCAGGGGCTGGTTTTTTATTAAGCACACCAACTGATTTTCTTGAATGTGGTTCTTGAACCACAGACTGAGACACACAGGCAGGACTCCTTACTCTTGGTTAGGACTTGTAAGTTCTAATTTCTGGTGTCTACGCATCCTGGTCAATCCCCCATTCCTCTGAGGCCTCAGATAGCTCTCCAGGATAATATATGAGAATAGAGTTCAGAACAGTAATTTTATAGTAACTATTTTTGGAACTGTGTTTAACTACATAAATGTGAACTCAAAATTGTAAAAGTTTCCACTAAATACAAACATGAAAAATCTATCAAGTTCTGTTACAAGATTATACTTCTATTAAAAACAGTTAGACTTAATCGACTGCGCAATGATTGGGACCTATTAACATCTTTTACATAGCACTTCTCATTTAATGAAGTTATGTCAATAACTACAAAACAATTCAGTGTTCATTATTGTTTCCATGTTCCGTTATAGAATTAAGTCCTATATTATCCTATATTTATATAAAGTTTTTTTTCCATCATAAAAATACTTGGTTACTATAGAAAAATTCAGAATGTATAGAGTTGACCAAATAAGTATCCAGAATTTAACACCTCAAAATAACCATTAAAACCATTTTCAGGGCTCCCTGCTCATCAGGAAGTTTGCTTCTCCCTCTCTCTTCCCATTGTCTGCCCTGCTTGTGCTCTCTCATTCTCTCAAAAAAAAAAAAAAAAGTTTACAAATGTTGCAACATCTACTAAGTTAGGTTGTTTTTGCCTAAATTCATTATTATTTTCAAAGATATTTAACTTAAAAGAGTTGAGAAAAGAAATTTTTCATAAATTTTAACTAAAATGTACATGAGATTCTTGAAATCCATATAGAACTGGCATCTAGTGATTTAGCTTCTCTGGGACATGAATATCAGGCCTAGTTTTAATGGCAAACACCATTAAGCTATTATTTAATCGCAAAAGTAGTAAGTATCACCTGTTATTCACAAGAAGGGTGTCTGCTTGGAATTCTAATTATAAATCACTAAGTAATGGGTAGAAGTAGCTAACACTAGCTGATGAATGGTAAGTTTGTAAAATTCTTTTTATCTTAAAGTAAGTCACCATTTAAGCATGGTGAATATGTAAAGTATTTTCTGAATAAAACTGGGAATATAGGGGTGGCTCAGTGGGTTGAAGCCTCTGCCTTCAGCTAAGGTCATGATCCTAGGGTCCTGGGATCGAGCCCCCGCATTGGGCTCTCTGCTCAGCGGGGAGCCTGCTTCCCTTCCTCTCTCTGCCTGCCCCTCTGCTTACTTGTGATCTATGTCTGTCAAATAAATAATGAAAAAATCTTTAAAAAAAAAAACTGGGACTATAGTGTATAAACTGGGAATAAAAGGATGGTTTTAGGAAATAGGAGCTAACTGCATGTAGACTTTTGAGGATTTACTTTATTTTTCTCACTTTTCAAATGAGGTTAGGCCAGTTGAGTTAGTGTTTGTTTAGAACTTTAGGAAAGGGTGAAAGAGTTGAGTTTTAGAAAATACATGGTTTTTTCTCTCCTTCACATTTTTATTTAAATTCTAGATAGTTGACATACAGTACAATAATGGTTTCAGGAGTGGGATTTAGCGATCCATCACTTAACATACAACACCCAGTGCTCATTATGACAAGTGCCCTCCTGTCATCTCCCATCCTGCCCATTCCCTACCCACCTCTTTTCATCAATCCTGTTTATTCTCTCTCTCTTTTTTTTTTTTTTTTAAGATTTTATTTATTTATTTGATAGAGAAAGACTCAGTAAGAGAGGGAACACAAGCAGGGGGAGGGCAGGGAGCCCGATGCGAGGCTAGATCCCAGGACGCTGGGGTCATGACCTGAGCCAAAGGCAGACGTTTAACAATTGAGCCATCCAGGCGCCCCTATTCTCTATCTTTTAAGTGTCTCTTATGGTTTGTTTCCTTCTTTTACCCCGTCCCCTATGTCCATCTGTTTTGTTTCTCAAAATCCTCGTAGGAGTGAAATCATATGGTATTTGTCTTTCTTTGACTGACTTTGTTTAGCATAATATACTTAAGTTCTATCCACGTTGTTGCAAATGGCAAGATTTCATTTTTAAAGATTTTATTTATTTATTTGACAGAGATCCCAAGTAGGCAGAAAAGCAGGCAGAGAGAGAGGAGGAAGCAGGCTCCCTGCCCAGCAGAGAGCCTGATGTAGGGCTCCATCCCAGGTCCCTGGGAACATGACCTGAGCTGAAGGCAGAGGCTTTAACCCACTGAGCCACCCAGGCGCCCCAAGATTTCATTCTTTTTGATGACTGAGTAATATTCTGGTATGTAAATATACCACATCTTTATCCACTCATCAGTTGATGGACATCTGGGCTCTTTTCATAGATGGGCTGTTACTGATCATGCTACTCTAAATATCATACCTCTTCAAATCAATATTTTTGTACCTTTGGGTGAATACCTAATAGTGCACTTGCTGGATTGTAGGGTAGTTCTATTTTTAACTTTTTGAGGAATCTCCATACTGTTTTCCAGAGTGGCTGCACTAGTTCGCATTCCTACCAGCAGTGCAGGAGGTTCCCCTTTCTCCACATCCTTGCCAATATCTCGTTTCCTGAGTTGTTAATTTTAGTCCTTCTGGCAGGCATGAGGTGATATCTCATTGTGGTTTTAACTTGGGAAATACATGTGTTTGTATGTCTTATTCCATTTAATGCTAAGCCACCCCGTATAGGTACTTAGTGTTTTATACTCACTTTTATAAATGAGAAAACTGAAACTCAAAGTTTTTATTCAGGTGACAAATTCAGGTATTTTTGGCTTTGTTTCCATTTCTCTTACTCCTGTTCACCATTGTCTGATTTCTAAAGATCGTTCCACCTGCTAAAATTCTGTGATTTTTTTTTTAAAAGATTTTATTTATTTATTTATTTGACAGCGAGAAATCACAAGTAGATGGAGAGGCAGACAGAGAGAGACAGAGGGAAGCAGGCTCCCCGCTGAGCAGAGAGCCCGATGCGGGACTCGATCCCAGCACCCTGAGATCATGACCCGAGCCGAAGGCAGCGGCTTAAACCACTGAGCCACCCAGGTGCCCCTACAATTCTGTGATTTTGCAGAAGTGGAGAGAATTTACCTATTATAGAACGACAAAATGATTAGCCTACTGCCAATTTATTTTACCTGTATCTCCTTGCATTTGGCCTCCCACATTATTTTTCCCCTCATATTATTTTGACACAGAATATCATTTCATCTATAAACATTTCACTATATAGCTCTAAAAGAAACTAAGTTTAAAAATTTTAAAACACAAATTACTAATATTATCACTGTAAAAAGTTACTAATTACTTCATATTCAGTTAATGCTCACATTTTCCTGATCGTCATAATTTCTTTTTAAACTCTTTTTATGTTGGGATTCAGATGAGGCTCATATGTTGCAGTTAGTTAGTGTGTCTCATAAGTATTTAAAAAATGTTATTATTTAAAAATTTTTAAAAAAATTTCTTTAGAGCAGTTTTAAGATCACAGCAAAATTGAGATACAGAGATTTACCATATAACCCCTTGCTATCTTCTTGTTCAGCCTCCATTTGTTGAAGAGTCTTCTCCATTTTATTACTTTAATTCTTTTGTCAAAGATCAGGTGAGTGAATTTCTGTGGGTCTGTTTTTGGCTCTCTGTTCTGTTCTGTTGCTCTATTTATTTGTTCTTTTGCCAGTAGCTTTATAGTAAGTCTTAATGTTGGTAGTATCAGTTGCCCGCCAACTTTGTTCTCCTTCAGTATTATGTTGGCTTTTCTGGACCTTCTTCCTCTTCATATAATATTCAGAATCAGTTTGTTGGTTCCGTAAGGTAACTTCCTGGGCTTTTGACTGGGATGCACTGAATCTTTACCTGAAATTGGCAAGAACTGATTATCTTGATAATGTTGAGTCTTCCCATCCAGGAACATGGAGTATCTCTCCATTTATTTATTTAGTTCTTTGGTTTTCAGATTTGTAGTTTTCTTCATATAGGTTTCATATAATTTTGTTAGCTTTATGCCCAAGTATTTCATCTTTTTTTTTCTAATATAAATGTGCACTGTGTTTTCATTTCACATTCTACTTGTTCATTGCTGGTGTATAGAAAAGCTTTTGTACATTAACCTGTATCCCACATCTTTGCCATCCTTGCTTATTTATTCCAGGAACTGTTGTTGTTGATTCTTGTGGATTTTTTTTTTACATAGATTATCGTGTCATTTGCTTAGATGGACAGTTTTTATTCTTCTTTCCCATCTATATACTTTTTATTTCCTTTTCTTGTCTTAATGTATTAGCTGGGATTTCCAGTATGATGTAAGAAAGCTGTGATAAGGAGAACTTTTTGCCTTGTTCCTGATGTTATATCTTTTGTTCAAATCTACACATCCCTTTCTATCTCACTTTTTTTAAAAAATTTTTTTTAAAGATTTTATTTATTTATTTGACAGACAGAGATCACAAGTAGGCAGAGAGGCAGGCAGAGAGAGAGGAGGAAGTAGGCTCCCTGCTGAGCAGAGAACCCAATTTGGGGCTCTATCCCAGGACCCTGGGATCATGACCGGGGCGAAGGCAGAGGCTCAACCCACTGAGCCACTCAGGTGCCCCAGTGGGAGCCTCTTTAAGCTGGTTTATGAGTCTAGTCATGACCCTAATTGTCTTTGATAGCTTTCTTGCATTCTTGTGTATTAGTCTGTATTATCTAGAAAATCACTACCAATGGGATATATACATATATATAAAGAGTTTTATTATAATGAATTTGCTTATGAATTTTAGAGGCTCACAAGTTATCTGTGGTGGGCAAGTTGGAGGCCTAGGAGCTAATGTAGTTCCAGTCCTTAAGACTCAGGAAGAGCCAGTGTTTAGGTGTGAATCTGAGGGAAGGAAGAAAAACAATATACCAGTACCAATGAAGTCTATCAGGAGGTGGACTTCCTTTTTACTTGTGAGAGGGTCCAGCTTTTTTGTTCAATTCTGGCCTTCAGTTGATCGGATGGGGCTTATACGGACATCAGGGAGGGCTGGGAGGTATTTGTTTTACTCAGCCTACAAATTCAGATGTTAATATCATCCAGAAACACCCTGATGGACACACCCAGAATAGTTTTTGAACAACTGTCTGGGCTCCCTGTGACTCAGTCAAGATGACATATAAAATTAACCATCAGATCTTGTATAAGATGTTCCATACTCCTTTTGCATGTTCTCCCCCAGATGTAGAATCAGCCATTTTTCCAAGGAGGCCTGGTCTTTACTGTCCTAAACAAAATCAAAGCTTCAAAGTCTTATAAATAGTGTTGGCAGTTAATAAATGACCTCTGATGATTCTTTTGATGATGAATATACATTGGGATTCATAATTTTCAAAGCTTTACTTTAAAATGCTTTGTTTTGGGGTTTTTTTTTTTAATCAAGAAAGATGTGGTTTCTTAAAAGTCATTAAATTGTCTTATATAATACCCAATTTTCTTATTTATTTTTTTACTTTTGGGAAGGAGGTTCTTGGTGTTTGCTGTGTTACTCCTATGTTGATCTTCCCTCCATTCATCCCCCCTCTCCTTCCTTCCTTCTTTCCTTCCTCTGTGTTCAATATGGGCCTTGAACTCACAATCTGAGATTAGGAGTTGCCTGCTGTGCTGACTGGGCCAGCCAGGTGCCCTCTATGTTGATCTTTCTTTCTTTCTTTTTTTAAAGATATTATTTATTTATTTGACAGACAGAGATCACAAGTAGGCTGAGAGGCAGGAAGAGAGAGAGAGAGAGAGGAGGAAGCAGGCTCCCTGCTGAGCAGAGAGCCCAGTGTGGGATCATGACCTGAGCCTAAGGCAGAGGCTTTAACCCACTGAGCCACCCAGATACCTTATATGTTGATCTTTCTTAAATTTCTGATACAACAGTCAAGGAAGGCAGAGAATGAAAGGTGATATACCCCAGAGCTATACCTAGTAAAGTGAATACAAGTGATTGATAAGTATCTTTAAGCATCAATCTATATAATTCTAGGGTGGTAGGACATGTGACTCTTGATCTCAGGATTATGAGTTTGAGTCCCATATGGGGTGTGGAGATTACTTAAAAATAAAATCTTGGGGCACCTGAGTGACTCAGTGGGTTAGGCCTTTGCCTTCCGCTCAGGTCATGGTCTCGGGGTCCGGCGATCGGGCCCTGCATTGGTCTCTTTGCTTGGCGGGGAGCCTGCTTCCCCTCTCTCTCTGCTTCCCCTCTCTCTCTGCTTGCCTCTCTGCCTGCTTGTGAGCTCTCTCTCTGTCGGATGGATGAATGGAATCTTAAAAAAAAAAAAGACAATTATTCTTAAAAAAAAATCTTAAAAAATATAATTCTACCTGTTGTTATATTACAGTAACCTAGAATTACAGACACAGTTGAGTTTACCCTCTTCATTTTATAGAAGGGGAAATTGAAGCCTAGATCTGTGGGAATGTTTGTACTGTAACCTGGATCACTTGCTTTTTAGAGTAGGCAGTGTACTGAATAGGACAACTTCACAGCTCAGAGACAGACTGGTATGGCTCAAAATCTTGGCATTGCCATTTACTGGCTATATGAACTTGAGGAAACTGATTTTCTTATTTATTTGTAAGCTAGAAATAATAATAGCTATATCATGGGATTGCTATGACAGTTAACCAAGAATAACATTTTAAGGAACCCAGTACTGTTCCTGTCATATTGTAGATACACTAAATTCTGGCTGTTCCTAGAGCACCTGGGTATCTCACTTGGTTAAGTGGCTGCCTGTGGCTCAGATCATGATCTCAGGGTTTTGGAACTTAGTCCCACATGGGGCTCCTGGCTCAGCAGGGAGCCTGCTTCTCTCTCTTCCTTTGCCTGCCACTCCCCTTGCTTGTGCTCTCTGTCAAAAAAAAAAAAAAGAAAGAAAGAAAGAAAGAAAGGAAGAAAAAGAAAAATCTTTTAAATTCTGGCATCCTGTCCTCCAGTTTGCAGTTCTTTTTGCCATATCATTACCTATTTTTAAAATTGAAGATCAAATATATCTAAAATAGCTGAAAACAGTACTTTTGTTGTATTTTTTACCATGTTCATGTTATTTATTTAGCAGATTTTTAAAAATAGAATTTAAAAAGTCTGGTCCCTCTCTGAATTTTTCTGGATGACAGTTAATGAAGTTCAAATTGAGATTTTACTTTTCATTCGAAGTACTTATCCAGGATAACTTTTGTTGTTATATCCCTACTTATCATAAGTGTTGAATATTAAACACAAATGTTTTAAATAATATTTTGTGTCATCGAGGTAAAATGTAATCATGTTCATGCTTGTATTCTGCTGCAGCAAACAGGATAGTTTAGAAAAGCTATAATTAATAGATGTTTAAAAGTTGCTTTGATGTTCTTAGATGAAAGCTTGGCTACTAATACCCAATGCTAGTATTTTAAATTATCACTGTCCTCTTTAACATGAACTATTGGCTTGAGTTCTATAGAACTAGCTACAGGATTGTTAATGTGTAGAGCTTGTTTAATGTAAATGTGTAGAGAAAATCTTAGAGACTATTTCCAAAAAACACACTCTCACATATATGTTGGTTTTTATCTATTTGGATACAATTCCAAAAGCATACTTGAATGTTGACTTTCTCATGATACTAGTAGTTGACTTTCTTCATTGGGAGGTATAAAAATATGATTGGTGATTCCTAAGGTTTTATTTCATAAAGTGTTGAGGACTTCAGATTGGGAGACCTAGAGACCTTTTTTTTTTTTTTTAAATTTTTTAAATAAAAAAGGAGACAGTGGTAGTGCTGCTTTCAGCTCTTCTTGGAGTGTTTTCATTTTCTTGTAATTTCTCTGGTCTCTCAGTACTTGTAAATTTATTTTCTACTCCTGGTACTGAAACTAATTGCTGTCAGGTTTCTGATTTCTCATAATCACCAAATACATTGATTAGCATTTTCTCTTTTCTCATTGTGTTCATTCATTGCAGCGCATGAAAGTCTGTTAATTTTGAAGATTTTATCTCTTTGCTTTCCTTCTACTGTATTTGAGCTTCACCTCCCTTCTTGAGCTTTACCTCCTTTCCCTCCCTCACTGACTCAACTTCTTACTTGTGTGCTAAAGTGTCTGCATCTGAAGATACACTTTGAACAGTCGTGCTGTCATCATCATTCTGTGTGCGCTCAGATGGCTCAGCCATTCTCATCTCTCACCGCTAATTAAATGACTCTGAAATCTGTGTTTCTGTTATTCACCCCTTTTCTGCACTTAAGGCTCTTACTCTTTAACAGCTCGACATCTTACATAGCTGCCTTACTGTCTCCTAAAACTTGCAGTGTGTCCAAGTCAAAGTCTTCATCTTAGAACAGATTTCATGGTCTTCCTTAATTGTCATTGGTCTTACCCCCAAGTTTAGTTATCACGGACTTTCACTCACTCCCTCCAGTTTATTTTGGTACAAAGTTCTACAAATCTGAATTTTGCTTAAAATACTTGGGGAAATGCTGGCTTGTAGCAAGTTAAGTTTGAGTGGTTATCTATCTACGTGTCTGTCAAATTGGCCTAAGTGTAGACGGGTTTGGGAAGGAGTTTTTATTTCTTTAGTAGAATTTTTCTGGTGGCTGTGGCTTAAAAGAATGTGCCAGTGACATTGTTTAAGACCTCTTAAAGATACTAGTTCTTGAGCGTGGCTTTCAAAACTTTTCTGGTATGATCTTCTGGGAATGGGAGAGGTCCCACCTGGGTTTAAACCTAAGTATTTATTCTTCCATCTGGGAAGCTTTTACATTAAAACCTTTGCTTTTGTGATAGTTACTGAAGACAGTCCAGAGGGTTTGGCAGAGTAGTAGATGCACACATATAACTCAACTTCCATGTTTAACCACGTTCTTTAGTCTTCAAATTTGGTTTTTCTCCTAAGTTATCCATCTGTGAACTGCTTGGTAGTCGTTTTATCTTAGTAGCTGTTAAGCCTGACTACCTTTTTCTTTTCTGTATATCTGATACCTGGCATGCCCATCTCAGTCCACATTAGGCATGTTTTCTTGGCTAGTTATCAAAGAAGAACTTGCTGAGATTCTTTTTGTTTCATCTTATGATTGCAAAATCAGAAACATAATTCTTAGACGGATGAGCTGGCACATGCATTACCAATACTTAGTGAAAAGAAAACAGGCCTGAAACATGCCACAACAAAAGCATAAAAACAAAAATTGCATTCGATTATAGTTAATTACTTCAAAAAGCAAATTGGCTTCTCTCTATTATTTGGTAAATGATTGCTGAAAAAGTCAAGAGTGGAGAATTATTTGTCCCTGGGTGGGCAAGTGAAACAAAACAAAACTGTTGAAACATTTTACATATTACATAAAGAAAGATACTTTCTTTAAAAGTATCTTTAAAAGTGTTTAATGTCCTCTTTTCCAGGTCATTCTTGTCTAGAATGTTTTCTTGTCCTCTGATTATATCTACCAGAAATTTGGTGATGGACATCATACTTAGGGAGCTGATGTACGAAAGGGGAACCCCGTTTTGCTAGTAGGGAAATCTTGTCAGATTGGTCTGTATCTTAATACTTGAATGTATATTCTATTGGTCAAATAGCAATTTTCAACAGTTGGGTTTTGGTTAACTTAGATTATTAATATAGGTATTGTCTTAGATCTAACCATTATTTGTTAGCTGGGTTTAGCATTTGGAGGCTCTTTTTCCCTTGTCAATTAAAGGGATATCTGCAGCATCCCCCACCCCCCGCCCTTTTTTTAAAGCAGTCTCTATGCCCAACCTGCGGCTCAGACCTACAATCCCAAGACCAAGAGTTACATGCTCCACTGATTGAACCAGCCAGGTGCCACATGCAGCATCATTAAAAAAAAAAAAAAAATTCTAACTGAAGTGTAGTTGACGCATAATACTAGCTCTAGGTGTACAACATAGTGGTTCAACAGTTATATACATTATAAAATGCTTTCTACAAAAAGTGTATGACAGTAATATTGACTATATTCCCTATGCTGTATGTTTCATCCTTGTCACTTCTTTATTTGTAATTGGAAGTTTGTACTGTTGGGTCCATGGTCAAAGGAGCGAGACTGATACAAAGCGAAGGTCAAGCAAAGCTTTATTTCGCGCCAAGCATCGAGAATCAAACTGACTGGCCAGGGCCGTCTCTTGGCAAAGAGACGACCTCTCTCTGCCTTACAGACTAGCTTTTAAGGGCAAAGGCCATGTGGTTGGGCCTGGCCACGCACAGGTGGCCAATGAGATTGTAACACACAGAGAAAGCTACAGAGTCCTGCTAGGTCACACATAAGTGACCAATTGAATTACACTTTACCCTATAGTAGATATTTGAACTAGCGTATTACCTTGGTCAGAATTGGCACCCAAAGGGCACCCAAAGGGCAGGGCCCATACTCCTTGGTAGCTAGGGAGACCGTATGCGCCCCCATTGATTGGATACCTCCACCTGGCCTGACCCACCCAGTTACCTGAGACTGGTTTCCAGGACTTGTTTTTAAGTAAGTTCCCTGAGGGGGTGTGGGGGAGGGTCAGGATACAGCTGCTCTGGCTAAATGGCCCTTACAGTACCTCTGTAAATCATTTTTTTTTTTTTAAGATTTTTATTTCTTTATTTAACAGAGAGAGAGAGACATCACAAGTATACAAAGAGGCAGGCAGAGAGAGGGGGAAGCAGGCTCCCTGCTGAGCAGAGAGCCCAATGTGGGGCTCGATCCCAGGACCCCGGGATCATGACCTGAGCCGAAGGCAGAGGCTTTAACCCACTGAGCCACCCAGGCGCCCCTGTAAATCATTTTTTAAAAGATGTTATTTATTTGAGAGAGACAGTGAGAGAGAGAGAGAGAGAGAGCAAGAGCAGGGGGAGGGGCAGAGGGAGAAGCAGGCTTCCTGCTAAGCAAAGAGTCCGATAGGGCACTGGATGACCTGAGCCAAAGGCAGATGACCAACGACTGAGCTCCTTAGGTGCACGGGAAGTTTGTACCTCTAATCCCCTCCACCCATTTTGCGCATCCCCCACCTCTTACCCCTACAGCAACACCAGTTTGTTCTCTATATTTATGAGTGTTTCTCTGTTGTTGTTGCTGTCTGTTCATTTGTTTTTGCTTTTTAGATTATAAATATAAGGGAAATGATAAGGTCTGGAGTATTTCATATAGTTTAATACCATCTAGATATATCATGTTGGCCGTGAATGTCAAGATTTCATTGTTTTTTTTAAAAAAGATGCATTTTTAAATTTTTGATTGAGACAGAGAGAGAGGAGAGAGAGGATGAGTGAGCAGAGAAGTTTTAAGCCAACTCCACTCTAAGTGGGGACACCAACTTGGGGCTTGATCTCATGACCCTGAAATCACAACCTGAGCTGAAACCAAAAGTCATATGCTTAACTGACTGTGCCACTCAGGTATCCCATTTCATTTTTTAAAATGGCTGAGTATTAGTCCACTGTGTATACATACCACATTTTGTCTCTTTTCTTTTTTTTTTTTTAAATGTCCTCTCTGTGAGCGCATTTAATTAATTAATTAATTAATTTTCTAAAGGTTATTTATTTAGGGGCACCTGGGTGGATCAGTGGGTTAAGCCTCTGCCTTCGGCTCAGGTCATGATCTCAGGGTCTTGGGATCGAGCCCTATATCGGGTTCTCTGCTTAGCAGGGAGCCTGCTTCCCCCTCTCTGTCTGCTGCTTTGCCTACTTGTGATCTCTCTTGTCAAATGAATAAAAATCCTTAAAAGAAGATTATTTATTTACTTATTTGACAGAAACACAGAGAGAGGGGGAGCACAAACAGGGGCAGAGGGAGAGGGAGAAGCAGGCTTCCCGCCGAGCAGGGAGCCCAATGTGGGGCTTGATCCCAGGACCCTGGGATCATGACTTGAGTTGAAGGCAGATGCTTAATGGACTGAACCATCTAGGCCCCCCCACATTTTCTTTATCTGTTCAGTGGTTAATGACCTTTGTTGCTTCTGTATCTTAGTGCAGCATCATTGTTTATGACTTCATGGTATTATATGACTGCACCATGTTCTTAATATTTGGGTAGATAGTATATATACATAGTACAAAGTATGAAAGATACAAAAAAGTACAGTGAAAAGTAAAGTTTCCCTCTACTCTTAGTTTCTGTCAGGATACAGTCACTGTTATCCATTTTTTTTATGTTGGTCCAGAAATATTTTACATAAATATAAACCAGTACATAATCTGTATATGCACATACAAGATGACAGCATATTGTACCTTCTATTCTATACAGCGCTTTCTTTTTCTTCCTTATTAGGAGATCTCCCCTACAATTTCATAAAAATTTCCATCAGTGTTTAACATTGTTTAATCTTCTACTCTATGGGATCTACTATAATTTATTTAACCAGGCCTTTTTTGGGGAAATGACACTTAGATTGTTTCACATCTGTTGTTCTATCAGTTCATAGATCTGCAGTCACACTACACATTTCATTTTGTGTAGACCACTGGGCCCAATCACTTTCTGGTTAAATTCTGTAAGTGAAAGCCTTTATAGAAGACCTGTATTACACAGAATAAGGTGAGAATGTGGTAATGTCTGTAAATCTGTTTTGTGGTGGAAATATATGGAAAGTGAAAATTCTAATTTTTATCTTAAGAAACTTCTATTTTTTTTAGTGAAAGTAATATTGCCTTGTGTGGGAAGTGTAATTTATCTTAGTCCTGATTTTGTCCAATAAGGCAGACTTGTTTTATTTTTCCACAGATTGTTTTTAGATTTGGTATCAAAATACCCAGATTTACTAGTATCAACTAACTGTTTGTAACCCAAAGAAACATTTAAAAAAAGGGAAAAGAAACACACTAGCTGCAATTGGAAGAAAATGATTCTTGGTTACATATGCATGGAGGAAGTATTGTGGACCCAACGTTAAGCATTTATATCATTTAGGTGGTTGCCTTTTTATGATTCAGGTTCATATTTCCTCACTAGAGTACTTGACTCTGTGTTAGAGGATAAACATGGTGTATTTTTCCCCAAAGCCTCCTTTTAAGTTGCAAACAGGAACATGGGAATTTTGAGATTATAGTCGTATTGTATTGTCCGTCTGTTACATCCTCATGAATTTTTAGATTAAAACAGAAGATTTAAAAGAGAATTTGAATTTGTGTATCAACCTATTTTCTAAGAATCTGAGTTTACGTTGTCATCATGGTTGTCTGAGGGGAAAAGCTGGAGAGGCATTGATCCTAATGGGAGGCTACAGATACCATTAAAAATAAACTTATGGAAACTTTAAGCAACGAAAGCCACTTAAGGCTTCAGAGTAGTTTGGAGATAAAAGTTTATGCATTTACGTATTGCTCATTTGTAGATTATGTGATTTCTTTTTTTTTTTTTTTTGGTGGCATTGAAAAATCTCAGTTATAAACCTTCCAAGAACCTGTTAGCTACATTCATTCATATAGCATGGGCAAATAAACTCCTTTATGGCAGTGGACCTCACATTTTTTTTCCCTTATTTTTTTAAGTTAACATATAATGTATTTTTTGTTTCAGGAGTACAGGTCTGTGATTCATCAGTCTTATATCACACCCAGTGCTCATTACAACACACACCCTCCCCAGTGTCCATCTCCCGGTTACCCCATTTGCCTTCCTCCCTCCCCTCCAGCTACCCTCAGTTTGTTTCCTAAGATTAAGAATCTCTTAAGGTTTGTCTCCTCCTCTGGCTTAATCTTGTTTCATTTTTTCCTTCTCTTCCGCTATGATTTTTTGCCTTGTTTCTTAAATTCCAGGTATCAGTGAGATCATATGATAATTGTTTTTCTCTGATTGACTTACTTCGTTTAGCATAATACCCTCTAGTTCCATCCACTTCCACATTTTAATATTAATATCAGAGTCACCTGGAGAGCTTGATAAACGCTTGTTTTTGAAAAATGGTTGCCATCTCCAGAGATTGTTGTGACAGTAGCTCTGTGGTAAGACCTAGAGATCTCTTCCTTAAATATCATCATCAGATGATTCTGGTCTGCAGACCTCTTTTTGACTATTGTTTGAGGACCCCCATTAGTTAAAAATCTAATTAAAGGAGCATATCAAAATCTCTAAGATTATAATTTAAAATAGCAGCATGATGCAGCAGAATAGGCTTGATTTTGAATTTGACTTGTCTTCTATAAAGACCTGTGGTTAGTAGTTGTTTGCTAAACACTGGTAATGGGAAATTTGTGGCTGGTAAGAATCATATTGCTATTCCATGGTCCAAGTAAAAAATAAATATCTCAGAAGCCAAAAATATATTTTTCTTAGAAGTTAAATTGCTCTGGTTCAAGAAATAAAATATTTGGCTTTTCAAATGCTAGATGTAAGGACATTAGATTTTAATTTTTATCAAGTAGGGTAGTGGGTTAAATTACTTTCTCTTTCAGAACATTTTTTTGATGAGAATGTTGAGGTTATGGTGCAACAGTCATTGTCATACATGGTGAATAATTATGAATGGATGCAATTTTGGATAGCATTTTGAATATATATATGGAAATCTTAAAACAGCTCATACTGATTTACATAGTAATTCCATTTTCCGAGAAATTCAAAAATAAAAAAATTTAAATATGAAACAGAGACATCTACTACAGAATTTTTTATAATAGTACAGAAAAATTGCAAACAACCTAAACATCTTATATTGGAAAAATATTTAAGGACGAAGTGATCCATTCATGCAGTGAAATGCTATTTAGCCATAAACTATCTTTAAGGAGTTCATCATATAGGGAAATGCTTATGTTATAATGTTATTATGTAAATAAAAGCAGGGTACAGAATTGTAGATCATTTTAAAGATTTATAAGGAAATTTGGAAAATACTAATTTTCAGATTTTTATTGTTGTGGGATTGTTGGTTTTTACCCCATAATACGTATTCCCCCAATTTTCTATACCAAACATATTTTTTACAATAAAAAATAGCAAACAGAATCAATATTTTGATCCTAAAAAAAGAGTTTACATAAGATATTACAGCCAGGCACTATCAAGGGATTTAGTCACATCATTTTTAGGGATAAGGAATTTGTTTATCAATAGAAAATAGGAGTAGGAATAGATAATTCAAATTAATGGACTATTAATGGGATCACTGTTAAACCTATTTTCAGACTAAAGTTTTATAAGTGACTTGAAGGGCGAAATACACTGTGATCCATCAAATTTGAACCTTTTTAGGTAGGAAATGCCAGTGAAGTTGCTATTAACTTTGTCAAAATTTTGAGAAACTATGAGCGGGCTGAAGAGTGATCAGTGATTTCCAGTTGGACAAATATAAGAATTGGTTCATTTACGTTAAAGGTTATTCATTGGAGGAGTAATTGCCCTTATGCAACTGTATTCTGAACTACAGAATTTAACTAAAAAATATAAATAAATTCTTAAAATGTTTAAATAAATTGGTCAGTAAAAAGGAATCCAAGATATTTGGATTTGGCCTAACCTTTGAGATTTTTGTCAAGGAGAACCATCAGTGTTCTTCACAGCAAAGTGTTTTTGGGAGGGTTGATACAGTAATGCTCTAGATAGTTTTGGGTTAGATTCAGTGTGACAATTCTTGTGGTTTCAAGAGCATGTTGTATTCTGTGTGAGGAGTCCTATCACAGATACATAAAAACAAATAGTATCCCTTGAGATGTATCTAAAAATAAAATACTAGGTTTTGTTAATAGCATAGCAATAAATTTTAGGTATGTGATCATAGTACAGCATCAATAATGAGAGAAAGAATTTGGGGAGGACTGCAGAAATGTTACTTTTAAAATTCAATGAGATTATTGTACTTGGTAAGCCTTCTCAGAAATACTTTTCATTGTAGTTAGAAGCGGTGGTCTCAAGTGCTGGTGTTTGATGATTTTTTTGCTATTCTGCATTGAAATAAATATCAGAATATTATAGTGAGTATAGTTTATATTGCACCTAAACATCATTGTTGGTTGTGAAATAGTTGCCACGATGTACATATATGTGAATTCAAGGATCAATCCTGCTTGTATGACTGGACAACTGCAGTCCATTGATGTTTGAGTTAATGTGCCATTTAAGGACCATTTACGGAAGAGATTACCGTTCCCGTTCCTAGCTGTCTTCTGAAACCTGTGGTTAGTTGCATCTTGTGACTTTTCTGTAAGATCAAGAAATGTATGGCATGGGAACTTGTATAGTTAGTTGCTTAGACTAGAGTCCCAGAGGCAATGGAAGAACTCCTTCTTTTCTGCCTCCCTTCCCTCCTTCCCTCTGTTCTTCATTTCCTCCTTCCTTCCCTCCCTCCTTTCCTTCCATTCATTATTTACTTATTTTTTTTTTAAGATTTTATTTATTTATTTGAGAGAGAGACAGTGAGAGAGAGCATGAGAGGCGAGGTCAGAGGGAGAAGCAGACTCCCCATGGAGCTGGGAGCCTGATATGGGACTCGATCTCGGGACTCCAGGACCATGACCTGAGCCCAAGGCAGTTGCTTAACCAACTGAGCCACCCAGGCACCCCTACTTACTTATTTATAAAAGATTTTATTTGAGAGAGAGAGCGAGAAGGCGCACAAGCAGAGGAAGGGTCAGAGGGAGAGGGGCAAACAGACTCCCCAGTGAGCAGGGAGCCTGATACGGGTTTTGATCCCAGGACCTTGAGATTATGAACTGAACTGAAGGCAGATGCTTAACCGACCACAGCACCCAGGTGCCCCTAGAGGAACACTTTTAAAAGAAATATTGCATCACTAATTATCCACATGGTACAGAGAATGATTTTATGGAAGAACAAAGGGCACCAATGACTGTGAGTTAAAAAACAATTGAGATATCAGATTGTGAATTTGAAGACATTTTTCAGAATCTTTTTTATTATTATGTTCAGTTATCCAGCATATAGTATATCATTAGTTTTTTGTATTTAAACATCTCATTTATTTTTTAATTGAATTATTAACATAAAATATTAACATCAGATGTACAACATAGATTCAACAGTTGTGTACATTACTGGATCATCCCCACAGTAAATGTGGTCACCATACAGTGTTATTACAGTATTATTGACTATATTCCTTATGCTGCACTGTTCATTTCCATGACTTACTCATTCTATAAGTGGAAGTTTGTATCTCTCAATCCCCTTTATCATTAGTTCTTGATGTAGTGTTACAGATTCATTAGTTGCATATAACATCCATTGCTTATCACCACACGAGCCCTCTTTAATACCAAAAATACTTTGAATTTATTTTGCTTTTTAAAATATAAACATGAGTATCAAAATTCATGTTTAAATAAGTTGAAAATAGCTTTTCCAATAAAAAATTCTAAGTGATAAGCAGCCATATGTCCTTGTTTAATTGGGAGCTTTTTTGTCTTAGTGATACATAAAATAATGGTGTATGTTGGTACTGCTGGTATCTTGGAGTCAATGAAATGTGGTTAATTTATTCAGTTTAAAGGACTAAGATTATCTTAAAATTGTACTCATCTTACTTTTTGGTTTTATTTATTTTATGAAGTCATTGTGATCATAGATAAATGGTTGTTATATTTTAAATATCCATTCTTAGTAAACTAAAAAAAACTGACACCCCTGTGTTGGTTCCTCCATTTATTTGGGAAATTTTTACTGGCCTGTGAAATTCAGAGATCCAGCAGCCACAAGTCTAGCATAGGGGTGCCTGGGTGGCTCAGTGGGTTAAGCCTCTGCCTTCAGCTCAGGTCATGATCTCAGGGTCCTGGGATAGAGCCCGCATTAGGCTCTCTGCTCAGCAGGGAGCCTGCTTTCCCCACTCTCTCTGCTTGCCTCTCTGCCTACTTGTGCGCACTCTTTCTCTCTCTGTCAAATAAATAAATCTTAAAAAAAAAGTCTAACAAATTTTTAAATTTTCAATTTTTTTAAATTTTATTTTTAGATTATTTATTTATTTATTTGACAGACAGAGAGAGAGACAGACAGACAGACACACACACACACACAGTGAGAGAGGGAGCACAAGCAGGGGGAGTGGGAGAGGGAGAAGCAGGTTTCCCATGGAGAAGGAAGTCCGATGTGGGGCTTGATCCCAGGAGTCTGGGATCATGACCTGAGCTTCAGGCAGACACTTAATGACTGAGCTTCCCAGGTGCCCCTTATTTTTTATTGTTAAAGAAAGATTTTATTTATTTATTTATTTTACAGAGAAAGAGTGCTAGCAGGGGGAGCGGCAGGCAGAGGGAGAGGGCAAAGCAGACTTCCCACTGAGCGGAGAGCCTTACAGGGGGCTTGATCCCAGGACCTTGGGATCGTGAACTGAGCCAAAGGCAGATACCTAACTGACTGAGCCACCCAGGTGCCTCTATCATCCTCTTCCTCCTCCTCCTCCTCCTCCTCCTTCTTGTTGTTGTTGTTATTATAATTATTATTTTAAAAGATTATTTATTTATTTATTTATTTAACACACACAGAGAGAGAGAGAGAGAGAGAGAGTTATCACAAGTAGACAGACAGGCAGGTAGAGAGATGGGGGAACAGGCTCCCCGCTGAGCTGAGAGACCAGTGTGGGGCTTGATCCTGGGACCTTGAAATCATGACCTGAGCCTGCCTAACCCACTGAGCCACCCACGTGTCCCCCCATCTCTTGTCCCCCCCATATTTTGACTACAGGTTAATTTTTCTAGTTTGAATAGGTTTCACAGAAATGAATGCCAGTAAAATACTAGGTGCTGACAGTGTGCTTTCATTTGGTTTTATATTTTTTGCTTCTGTTTGTCCCTTGTTACTTTGCCTTAACAAATCCCATGGAATTAAGTTTACTGTGTCAATAGTCAGGTACCACCTAAGGAAGAATGGTATAAAAAATTTTATGACTGTTGGTCATTCTTTATGTGGGATACTTTGAGCCACACTAGAACGCTTTTCTAACCAAAAATGTCTTTTTTTTAGCTTGCCTTGGTGTCTGAAGTTTTTTAACTATTAGCCATTCTTTGTGTTTGAGACACTGACAGAAGCTCCATGAAGGCAGACATTGCATTTGTCTTTTTTTTATTGCTATAACTATAGCATCCATTCCACTTCTTGGCACATAAATAGGTGTCCCATAAACATTTATTCAATTAAAAAATGAAGGCAAATCTTATTTATGACATTAAAACATTGTTAGTCATAGTTAAGACCATGATGTGCTAATTTATTTAATAGAAGAGACGAGCTTATAGAACACATGATTTCTGTTCAGAGTGAGCAGACCACTAAAATTTTTTGTTTGCAAATAAGAATAGGAAGAGCAAACCAATGAGAAAAGTGTAGAAAACCATTTTGGCTTACTTCATTACATGTCTTAGAATGGTTCTGTTAACAAGTTGCATAGGAAAAGCATTGCTGAGGAGGGGTGTGTTTATGTGTGTATGTGTATGTATGTTTAATACCTCTGTAGTTTTGTCACCATGAGAATAAATTTCCTTGTGAAATTGTCCAACTCAAGTAGGATAGAAGCAGAAGTGTTGTTAATTTGCATCACAGTAAATACAGCCCATTATTTATTGTCTGTTTCCTAAGGAAGTACCTGAAGCATTGATCCTCTGGGAACCTACTTTTAATATCTTGTCCAAAGAAGTAAATACCCATTTATCCTTCTCAGGGCAAAGTGACATAGCCATTAGTTTTACTAGGATTTAACAATATTCCTGATTTTTCTGCTCATCAGTGTGTCTTCAAATCCAGTGATATTTGAAATACAAATCATATTTTGTTCATCATCTTCATGTGTTAAGGATACCATATTGCCAAGTATCAGTCTCTCTGGAAGAACTCAAATTCATTTTTTAACTTGATATTTTATAGATCAGCAATTAAGCAGCCATAATAAATAAATATGCTCAGTTGTCTTATTCAAAGACAATTAAGAAACTTGGAGTTTAGCTTTTACCTTAGGAACCTTTTAAGGAAATTGGTCCTAGCAATAGAGTGGCTAAATTGGGAGATAATATGTTCTTTGCTTTTATCCATTATTCATTTTATGTTTTGTAAACTTCCTGTATGTAGAAATATTTAGAGCAATACTTGTACTTTTAAGTTAATACAGAGTTTATTTGGCAGCTAAAAATTTACATTGAAAATCTGAACTTTGGGGCGCCTGGGTGGCTCAGTGGTTAAGCCGCTGCCTTCGGCTCAGGTCATGATCTCAGAGTCCTGGGATCGAGTCCCGCATCGGGCTCTCTGCTCAGCGGGGAGCCTGCTTCCTCCTCTCTCTCTCTCTCTGCCTGCCTCTCTGCCTACTTGTGATTTCTCTCTGTCAAATAAATAAATAAAATCTTTAAAAAAAAAAAAAAAAAAAAAAAGAAAATCTGAACTTTTTTCCATGAGTTACTAATGAGTTTATGTAATATAATGGTTTTTGGAATTGTTCTTAATTTTAAGTTATTAAAATAAACTACATTGTTTGCTGAAATCGGAAGTTTTTTTGTACTTTGGCATTTTATAGATGGGCTGTTCATTATAAACTTGACTTGTTTCTGTATTTAGTCCTAAATATATACAGAGGGATAACCAAGTCAGTAGATGTTTAATGTCAGTGGATATCAGGGAAAAACAAATTAGAAGAAATAAAGGGATATTATTTCATACCTATCATTTTGCCAAAAAAATTAAAAGTTCTGTCAGTATCAAATATTGATAAGGATGAGGGGAAATGGGAATTTTTAACCATTGCTGATGTTGGAGAAATATAATTTAAACCAAAACCTCCATTTCAGAAAAACCTCTCTTCAGAGGCAGAAGAGAAAGAAAATAAGCATTGAGCCAGAATGTGAAGCACATCACAGTCAATCTGCTAAGAGATTTCAGAGATCTAAAGAGAGCTCACCCTTTTAGATGGCCAGATACAACCTATTACATACATGTTCTCAAGATAAATTGTAAGTAGTGCTCAAGTCAGAGGACTTGATAGCAACATTTCTCACACATAGTTCATTCTAAATCAGTTGGTAATTGCGATGACCATATGTATTTGTAACTGGCTAAAAATAAACTTGTGTTCTTATGATAGGAGGTAATTTTGCAACTTGGAAGTAGATGATCAGCTAGTTAGGTTCCTGTCTTCCCACAAAAACTGGCAGAAAGGGGCACCTGGGTGGCTCAGTCATTAAGCATCTGCCTTAGGCTCAGGTCAGGATCCTGGGGTCCTGGGATTGAGCGCTTCCCTGCTCAGTGGGAAGCCTGCTTCTTCCTCTCCCCCTGCCCCTGCTTGTGTTCTCTCTCTTGCTGTGTGTGTCTTTCTTTTTTTTTTATTTTTATTTATTTTTATTTTTTTATTTTTTTTTAAGATTTTATTTATTTATTTGACAGAGCGAGATCACAAGTAGGCAGAGAGGCAGGCAGAGAGAGAGGAAGGGAAGCAGGCTCCCTGCTGAGCAGAGAGCCCGAAGCGGGACTCGATCCCAGGACCCTGAGATCATGACCTGAGCCGAAGGCAGCGGCTTAACCCACTGAGCCACCCAGGCGCCCTCCGCTGTGTGTGTCTTTCTCTATTAAATAAATAAATAAATAAAAAATCTTAAAAAAGAAAAAAAAACTGGCGGAAAGAGGGTGCTATCTCCTTTGGTGCAAATCACATTTCAGAGTCCTGGGTTGCTGCTTAGAAGCTTGCTTGCTTGCTTATTTATTTATTATTTAAAGTAAGCTGTTTACCCAATAGGGAGCTTGAACTCAGGATCCCCAGATCAAGAGTCACATGATCTACTGAATGAGCCAGCTTAGGTCCCTAGAAACTTATGTAGCTTTTAAAAACATTTACATATATTTCAAGAGATAGAGAAAGAATTTACGATTGCAAGTTTTCTAGAGAAAGTGATCTAAGACGATTGTGTTCTAAGACAAATCTCTTCCTTTACTTTTATTTTAAGTAGGCATCATGCCCAACGTGGAACTCAAACTTACAACCCTGGGATCCAGAGTCTCAAGTTCCACTGAGTGAGCCAGCCAGGGCCCCCATTTTCCCCTAATTTTTAACAGGAAAACTTCTCATTTTTTGCCCTTACACTGATGGGTAAATTGATCTGCCACTTCAGTGGGCAGTTTGCAGTGTTCTGGCGATCCAGTACTTTTATTCGTGGTTAAACCCCAGAAGAACTCTTTTTTTTTTTTAAAGAGTTTATTTATTTATTTGACAGAGAGAGATCACAGTAGGAGAGAGGAAGGGAAGAGATCACAGAGAGAGAGGAAGGGAAGCAGGCCCCCTGCCGAGCAGAGAGCCCGATGTGGGACTCATCCCAGGACCCTGAGATCATGACCTGAGCCGAAGGCAGCGGCTTAACCCACTGAGCCACCCAGGCGCCCCCAGAAGAACTCTTAAAACATTTTTTCTTTATTCATTTGAGAGGAAGAGAGAGGGAAAGCAAGTGAGTGTGGTTGGGAGGAGCAGAAGGAGAGGGAGAGAGAGAGAATCCTTAGCAGACTTCCCACTGAGCATGGAGCCTGACACAGGCTCTATCCCATGATCCTGAGATCCTGACCTGAGTGGAAATCTGGAGTTAGTTGCTGAACCGACTGAACCAAGCAGGCTGCCCCCAGAAAAGCTCTTAATACATGTTTATAAGACACTTGTAACATTGCATATTAGCAGTGAAACAGTGGAAACAACCAAGTGTCTGTGAAGAGAATGAATAGATAAATTTTGGTGTATTTACACAGTATAATACCGCATTAAAGTGAGTGAACTAGAATTATACAATCAGCATGAGTGCCTGTTATCAGTAATGTTGTGTACTAAATCAAATTATGGAGGAACATGCACAGTATATTTATGTAGTATTTAAAAACATTCAGAACAATACGTATGCAGAACAATGCATATTTTTATGGGTATATACATTAATAAAAATATAATGCAATGATAATCACCAAAATCAGAAAGTGATTTTGATTTCCCTCTGAGGAGGAAAATGTATAATGGGATCAGCAAGGTTTTCAAGTGTGTCTGTAATATTTTATTTCTCAATAAAGGAAGATCTTAAGTAAAGAATACTAAAATTTAGGTTTTTGGGGTACTGGGTACATGGATGTTTGTTTTATTATTATCTAGATTCTTCTGTAACGTTTAAATATTTTACAATTAAATGCATAAAAAAAGAGAGCCAGAGGAAAAAAGCTAATGGTAAGGATCTAGTAAAAAGGGACAAGTTTGTGCAGGAGAGTAGGACAATTAGAGGAGCAGTCCTTGAGAAGACAAACAATGGGACCCAGTGGAGAAAGAATTTGTTTGACTTTTGATAGGAGTAAGGTCAATGTGTTGACACAGGAGAGAAGGCAAAATAAATGGTAAGAAGAGGAAGTACTTCTCTTTTGAATTTAGGGTGACTAATGTCCAGGTTTGCCTGTGACTAAGAGGTTTCCCTAGATGCAGGACTTTCAGTGCTAACACTGGGAAGGTCCTTGGCAAATTAGGGTGGTTGGCTATCTTCTGATTTTCCTTGACAAAATGAAAAACCATGATCATATGCTGGGAGTGAGAGGGGAATGAGGCTTTAAGGTAAAATGAGAAGCTATATGAAGTAATTACCTTAAGGCTGCGAGAGCAAGTTCACGAGGTTAATGTGGTATGATTTCTGAGCTTTGCTAAGGGTCTGCAATTTATGGGTATAATTTTAAAGTTCATATGGTTGTGTTTGTCATTTCATTCAGTTGAACAAGTGAAGATACTGTGTGTGACTGTGGGGGAGAAAGAGGAGCAAGAGTGAGGGCACAGGTGAGGAAATGATTCAGAGTGATGGAACAAGTCTCAGGCTGGGTAAGAGGGGAAGAAGAAAGGAGAGGAAAGATGGTGGGGAAAGTAACTCAGAATCTGTTGGCAATCACCAGACTTCTAGAAGTGAACTGGGAAGATAGGCAGTGAGGAGAGTGGGATGCTTGAATTGAGATTTTTGACATGGCATAGTCACTGATTATCAATGTGATCATCAGAGTAGGGGCTGGACTGGATAGAAGGAAAGGTTTTGGGTATGGGAGTGATCACTCTGTGGATGTGATTTTAGTGATTAAGGCAAGTTTTGGTGCTCTGTAAACAGTCACTCAGGTGTTCTCTTTTCATATGCCTAGAGTCTTTTGTTTCTTGTTTTATTTTGTTTAAACAGTGCCTCAAATTATAGATCATATTGTTGTTCTGGAATGAAGATGGTTGTCAGTAAGTAAATGGATAAAAGCAAATTTTGTTTAATCAGTACATGGCCTTCTCTATGGCTTGCTTAATAGTTGGTTAAGTATCAAACATTAACATACAAACTAATGATCCCAGTGCCCATTAAGCTATTTTAGTCCCAAATAAGTTCGATAAGGATTTTGTGTCCTGTATGGTTGTATATAGTACATTTCTCTGCTAACTCCCATTTCTTTCTTTCTCTTTTTATAGGACCGCAGCTGAATGCACAGCTAGAAGGTTGGCTCTCACAAGTACAGTCTACAAAAAGACCTGCTAGAGCCATTATTGCACCGTAAGTTTTAAGGGTCTTTACCAGAATATTTCATATATTAATTATTAATATAGAATAGTATCTACCGATGGCTCTAAAAATTTAATAAATGCTGTATTTTGAACTGAAGAAATTATATTTAGTGATTTTCATGATTTCTTTGGCTTTCACTTTAACTCAAGGATAAAGGAATTGGCTATTTTCTCAGGTGCAGTAATTTTAAAATTTATTTTTTGATAACAAAACTGACTTTCAAAACAGAAGGTAATTTGCAGTATATAAACTTGGTGATTTCAGATTGATATAAATGACTAAGTTCTGTTTTAAATAGTAAAAAGATCTACTTTAATTCAGCTAAATTTTTCCTTATAATGAAAATTATAAATTATAAATTATAGCCTGGGTGGCTCAGTTGGTTGAGTGACTGCCTTCGGCTTAGGTCATGATCCTGGAGTCCTGGGATCAAGTCCCACATCGGGCTCCCATCTCCATGGGGAACCTGCTTCTCCCTCTGACCTTCTCCCCTCCCATGCTCTCTCCTACTCTCAGATAAATAAAAAATACCTTAAAAAAAATAATGAAAAAGATATGTTAAACAATACCATGCAATATGGAATAGCGATCAGATATTTGGAGAAGGGGTAGCTTTTTTTTTGTTTTTAATGAAGAAAATCTGTGATTGTTTTGTCTTTGAATCTTAGAAGGCATTCTAGAACTACAGACTAACAAATACAATTAACAGTGTGTCTGTAAGTGATAGGATTTCAGTTCATTTTGATTTGGTTTCCAGTGCTAACTTTCAAAACACATGTTAACTGTCTTCCGAGAAGAGTAAAGGTTGGAGTTTGTCCCATTTCTTTCACAGCAGTGTCTTTTATGTAACTTCTGTTGAATTAGGTTTGGTGCCCTGATAAATAAAAAATAGTGAAAATAAAAGCATCTACATATTGAAGAATATGAGAATTAAATAAGTAAATACAAACATAGAGCCTACATTAATGTCTGTCACAGAACAAGTATTCCATAAGTGTTAGGTAATTTAATGTGCCAAATGTTTTGTTAAGTGGTCCATTTGTGTGATCTGACTTAATCTCATTTAATAGATACAGGAGGCTGACTGTACCACTTACATGATATGTGACATACAAGTAACTTAATCTCTTATGCCTTTGTCTCATTGTAGAATTGGAATATTAATAATACCTCCATGTAGTTTTTTGATGATTAAATGAGTTAATCTTTATTAACTTATAGCATAGTAACTTAAGCTATTATTTATTTAGTCATTCAGCAAATATGTACCCAACTAAATGCCAGGTGTTCTTAATGCTACTTTTTATTTTATTGAGGTTTTTGGGGGAGGTTTTATCTTGTTCTTTTTGGCGGGACATTTTCCTGTTTTCTCAGTTTGCTTGACTCTGTGTTTCTATGCATGAGTATTCAAAGAATGGCCTCCTGTAGCAGATGAACCTTATCTTTCAACCTTGCCCTAGCTCTTGGTTTTCTCTGAAACCTTTGTGATGTTCTAAGCAGCCTGATTTATTCCTGATAAGTCCCAGTTGTTGAGAGTGTGCCAAGACTTGTCAGTGTTCTGGGGGGTGGATCTCAAGCAACCCCCAGTTATATAGGCTGATTGGAAGCCAGACCCTCAGGCAGCAGGTTTTAAAATATGTAGGCATATATAGTCCTGTAGGGCTGTAATTGTACACCCTGTTGGCCTCCAGACCAGGTGATCTAAAGGTGTCCTCTGGGTGACAGTGACAAAAACCAGGGCTTTAGATGAGTATATAAGCTCCTTTTTGGAGGTTCTGGCGAAATGTAGCGAGGCTTAGGGAGAGTGTAAAGATGGTGTCCCCTGGCTCCCTTTTCCTGAAAGCACCTCCACAGCCTCCAGATATGTAGCTGATGTGAAGTGTGGTGCTCAGGCTGAAGCTCTGGGCAAGTAAATAGGCCTGTTTCACAGAAAGACTAGGGATGTTTTTCAAAGTACTGTCTCTGTAGTGAATTGTCTCTCTGATTGTTACAGCCCTTTTGGACCCAGGAACGCAGGTCCCCTGGCCACCAGAGCAAGTGATCAGTGTCCCCTGTGTAGATAGCATATGCCTGCCAGCTTTAGCAGGCCCATAGGGGAGCACATGGCTCGTGCAGGCACAGCTTTCACATGGGCATGGGGGAGCAAAGGGGTGGGTTACCCTGTTGGTGCTCTCAAGGCAGAGGGAGAGAACCATAAAGTCCCTGCCAGTGCCTCTGTCCCTGGAGAGAGGTCCAACAGGCCCCTGCCCCTCTGACAGATGCTGTAGGATTAGCCAGTGAAACTCCTTCATGTAGTCTGGGCGCTTTTCAAATTGCTGCTTTTGTGCTGGTTTCCAGGGTGACTAAGTCTGCATGTGAGCCGTTTAAGAGAAGTATCTCAGTTTCCTACAGCCCTTTGGGTCTGTATGTGAGCCGTTTGGGTCCTGGATGTGAGCCCTGTTGGTGTTCAAAGCCAGATGTTTTGGGGGTTCATCTCTCTGTTACAATTCCCAAGGATTGGGATACTTGATGTGAGGTATGAACCCTTACTTCCTCAGGAAAAAAACTGCATTTGTGAGATTCCTCCTGATTGTGGGTCCCCATGCCAGGGGTGGGATTTTGAGGAGACTGCATCTTGCTTCTCCTTCCCAGCTTGGCCCTTTTACCATTTGCTGAGGGTCTTTTCCATAGGGGATTGTTCGATTTGTGGCAGTAGATTTGGTGTGTCCATTGGGTGTGAGTTTAGTGTATTCCTCTGCTGCCATCTTGGACTACCTCCCAGTGCTGCATTTTGCATAAACTAAAATTGCTACTTTCATGGTGCTTACATTTTAGTACTTGGGAAACCAGACAGTAAACAAATAATTACAGGCATATATCAAAGATAGTGTGTGTTTGGTTCCAGACCACTGCAATTAAATGAATATTGCAATAAAATGAGTCAAATGAATTTGTTTCCCAGTATGTAAAAGTTATGTGTATACTGTAATGTATTCTATTAAGTGTACAACAATAGCATTATGTCTAAGAAAACAGTGTATATACCTTAATTAGAAAATATTTATTGCTAAAAAACCTTATCAGTGAGTTAAAACATTATCAGTTAATCACTGACAATGGATAGCAATAACAAATAATAGTAATAATAATAATTATTATTATAAAGTTTAGACTTTTGCAGGAATTACCAAAATGTGATAGAGACAAGAAGTGAGCAAATATTGGAAAAATGGTGCCGATGAACTTGCTGATTCAAGGTTGCCACAAACCTTCACAGCTTGTAAAAAACAACAACAATGCAGAATCTGTGTAGCCCAGTACAGCAAAGCACAATAAAACGAGGCATGCCTGTATGTTCTATATCAGGAACTAATGGATGCTAAGAATAATAAAGCTGATAAGAGGATAGAGAGTGACAGTATGGGTAGAGAGGTGCTCGTCTATATAGGACAGTAAAAAAATGTGGTGATAAGGTAACATTTGGGCCTAAATAATAAAACAGAGAGGTTCTGCCGATATCCAGGGAAAGTGTTTTCAGGTCGAGGAATAGCAAGTACAAAGGCTCTGCAGCAGGATATGCTTAGTGTAGAGGAAAAGCAAGGAGGACAGTGTAGCAGCGGTGACGTGTACAAAGGGAAGAGGAGTGGATGAGGTTGGCTAGATCATGAGGAGGCTTTGTAGGCTATTAAAAAAACCTTGGTTTTTATTCCAAGTGAGATGGCAACTCATGAGAAATTTTGAGCAGAAAAGTGACATGACTTGACTTAGGTTTGAGAAAGATTGTTCTTGCTATTGTATGGATGGTCTGTTTTGTGGAAACAGTCTAGGAGACTTATTATAATAGTACAAGAGAGAGATGACAGTGGCTTTGGTTGGGGGCTAGTGGTGGAGGTGATGAGAAGCAGTGTACTCTGGATATTTTACAAAGTAGGATCAGTAAAGTAAAATAAGAGTCAGAAATGGCTCTTGAAACTGGAGATACGGAATTGGTTTTATACTCATAAGGGACAGATGGGGTAGAGGTGGGAAGTAGACTTTAAGGTGTTTATGTAGAATTTAGGATTGTATTTTGACCTTTGTAAATGTTGAGATGCATATTTATATATCTGTAAGTGGAGATTTCAAATGGGTAGCTAGTTGTATGAATCTGGAGTACAGAGAAGAAGTGCCAGACTGTGTTGATAAATATATATAGTATATATGGGGTATATATATAGGTATATACATATAGATATATATAGGTATATATGGGTGTGTGTGTATGTGTGTGTTTGTGTGTATATATATATATGATACTTAAAGTCTAAACAGGCTGTGGTTGCCTAGTGAAGAAAATTTGGACAAGAGAAGAGGTTCAAAGACTTAAGCCCTTAGACAAACTAATTTTATTTAGAGATCAGGGTGAAGATGAGCATTTGCAATGGAGGTGCTAAAGGAGGAACAGTGGGACAGGAGGAAAACTAAGAGTGAGTGGTGTCTGTAGGAGGCAAAATGATGGAAATTTTTTCCTCAGTGAGGAGAAAATTAATTAGCTGTGTCAAGTTCTGCCAATAGGTCAAATAAGATGAGGATTGAGAATTGAAGATTGGATTTGGCAATATGGAGATCACTGGTGGCCTTGATACAAACGATTTCTGTGGAGATGAAAGCGCAATTGCAGTGGGTTCGAGAATCAGAAAGGGAAATAAAGTGAGGATAGTTTATTTTGTTGTTTTGTTTTAAGATTTTATTTATTTGAGAGAAAGAGAGCATGAGCGGGATGAGGGAAGGAGAGAAAGGGAGAGAGAATCTCAAGCCGTCTCTGTGCTGAGCGTGGAGATCAACACAGGACTCGATCTCATGACCCTGAGATCATGACCTGAGCCAAAATCAAGAATCCAACACTTAACTGAGTCACCCAGGTGTCCTGAGGGTAATTTTTTTTTTTTTAAAGATTTTATTTATTTATTTGAGAGAGAGAAAGGGAAGGGGCATGAGCATAAGTGGCGGAGAGGCAGAGGGGGAAGCAGACTCCCCTCTGAGCAAGGAGCCTGATGTGGGACTTGATCCCAGGACCCTGCGATCATGACCTGAGCTGAAGGCAGACACTTAACTGACTGAGCCACCCAGGTGCCCCAGGGTAATTTTTTTTTTTTTAAATGAACTTTTCTGTAAATCAAGGGAATAGGGCACATGGAATATGTTGTCAGGTGAGAAATTTTACTTAAGGTGGGAGATATTAAAGTGTTTATAATATAGATGAAATGATCCAGTAGAGAAAGAAAAATTGATGCGGGAATAAAGGGGGAAGTTTGCTTAATCCTTAGTTGGGTGAGAAACAATGGGTTAATAATCATCTCTTTATAGTAACTCATGACATAGGGTCTATGTCATTCTCATCACTTTGCTGGTATTTGACTATTGTAGGTGACCTTCCTAGTTAGAACTTGTTTCAAATGTGGGAGGTGTGCTAAACAACATATAATTAAGTCAAGGTTAGTTATTCATGAAAATGTAGCTAGACTTGTTTCCTTTTTATAGTTAGCTCTAAGTTGAAATTGGCAGTGGCCTGGGAAATGAAATGTTTGAGTCTAAGTTACAAATATATTGATTTGTAAAGGATTTCCAAGTTACCTTAAGTTTTAAAATGAGTATTTGAAAATAGTTTTGGGTTTGGTGTGCATGTTTCTGTTATATAGCGACTTTGTAGTTATGTTTATGCATATATAATGCAGTTTCCATTTTGTTAATGTATGAAAACTTTAAATATAGTCAAGTTTATCTTATTATGTGGTTTTCCTTTCCAGAGGAGGTTTTTTTTTTTTTTGGTTTTGTTTTTTTTCGGTTTGGTAGAAAAGCAACAACAAATACTTTATTGTTCTTTAGGCACAAAAGGGTCTTTGTTAAGAACATGCTTATTTAGTAATTAGAAAACTTAAAATTTTAAGATTCTACTTTTATTTCAAATAAACATTTTTTTTTTGAAAGATTGTATTGTTGAGTAATCTCTACACCCAACACGGGACTCAAACATGCAACCCTGACATCAAGAGTTGCATGCTCTAGTGTCTGAGCCAGCCAGGCACGCCTGAAAAACATTCTTTAACTTTTATAAAATTTGGCTTTCTTGGACCAGCTCTTCTTAGATTTTTGCCTTCATGGGCATAGATCATGTAAAGGGAGCCTTAAATAACAAACAACTCAGAACCTAGACAGCATACTTTTAAAAGTGCTTAAACAGATTGCTTATTTGTATATTGTATATAGATGTAGATTAAATAATGTCATTAAAGAATAAATATTGACCCATAAACCACCTATTGATCAATCTTAATGATTCTCATCTATATGGCATTTAGGCAGGTGTAGTTGGGGGATTAAAAAGAATTTAATTTGATTTAAAAATGTCCTTTGGTTTAATTTAGGACTTTACTTGTCTTGAGGTATAGGAAACAGTATGTTGCCCAGGGATATATATTGAAATAATCTCATGAACTGGAAGTTCCAGAAGCCTTCCTACTATGACTGTCAGACACCTTCATGCCACAATTGTTGTTTATCTTGCAGTATGCAGGAATAACTCAGCAGCCCTTAGAATGGAGCTGGACATTAAGTATGTATCATTTAAGAGACCTCTTATTGAATATAAAAATGTAATCAGATAATTAGGAGCGGGCTTACTTATACTATAAAGCAGATACTATGGATATTGTAGCTGTCCTCATACATTTAAACTAGAGTTTTATTTTTTTTTTAGTAGTGAACTTAGTTGAAATAGTATAAAGGATACTTTCACTTTTCATTGTGTACCTTTCTCTATTATTTGACTTTTTTATACTGTGTGCAGTTATTACTTTGAACATAAAAATTATTAAAAAAAATTAAAAGCTAGGAAACATTTATATGGAAGACCATTTTACGTAGAGTGAAGTTCACCAGTTCAGCTCTATTGGTGTATATGGTGAAACAATGAATCTTTATAAATCATGTAGTTAATTTAAGTTACTGGAGATGTGTAACTTGTTTATTTCTAGTCCTTCTTTATTTTAAGCAGTAGATTATTCATGGCAGTATCTCAGGTCCTGCCTATTCTAGCAGTAAAACAATCTAGATGTGCAACATTGTGGTTAGTTTATTCTTACTTGACTTGAATAACTTTAATAACTTTCCTTAGTTCATAGTATTGTTCACTTAATATTTGTGAGATTCATTTTGTAAAAATAAAATATTCTGCACAATGACTTTCTAACCTGAACATTTCAGGGGAATATAATCATCTAGTATTTTTTTATGAAGCAGAAATCTTGAGGGCCCCCAAGGAGTGCCTATGAAAATAAAAGAAAAAAGACGAGATGCAGTGAAACAGAATGGGGAGTGTCAGTGTGAGGCTCCTGCTTCTGGAAACTGCTTAGAGCCATTGTTGTTCAGGTGGTTCCCATAGGCTCACAAGTGTTTTTAAATTTACTTTCTAGCTTTCTAGATCATAGCTTACCTTAGGTAGATCTTGTAGACTTATTGCTGCAGGAGAGAATTTCATCTGGTCCAGTCTTCTCATTTCATCTACTTCAATCTTTTTATTTTGCATTTTTGCTGCTATTAAGAACTAGGACTATGAGAACCTGATTTTGTTGAATCCAGGTTTTTTTTTTTTTTTTTTTTTAATTGTTCTCCATATCCTCTTTGATGAAAAGTCTCTCATAGAACGAGTGGTAGACTTTTGGCACTCACACTTTATGCTATTCACCTGTAATCTTGAAGGTTTCGGGATGAACAAGTGAAAGTCCATGTCATGTAGTATTTGGGAATTTTCCTGACATAGGAGTTTAAATTATACCCACACTGCAAGGTTGCTGTGTGGGAAACTGTCCTTTAACCAGCAAATGACCATGGATGATGCCTTGCTTCCTCATTTGATTGCATTTCTGTGTGGGGCACAGAAGGTTTGGAAAATTAGGAGCTGGACTTCAAGATATAAAGTCTGCTGTGAAGGAGTAAAGGGAGAAGCAGAATTACCCTGTGTTACAAGAAGGATCAGTTTTTAGAGGCATGGTTTTGGTCTAATGAGAAAGTGATAGATATTAAAGTATAATTTTGAGATTGCCTTCATTGAGGTTACACTGGGAACCAGAGTGACCTGGAAAAGCTAGCAGGAATGACTTTGCATTAAGGTTTTAAGAGCCTGTGAAATACTGATTGGGATACACTTTTACAGTGTATATTCAATTATCTGTAGAGCTCACATTTTCATTGCTCTTCTGACAGTAATGCATAAAACAAAGAAACCTTAGATGTTCTCTTAGTGAAGCCTCTTTTATTATATGTGATCCCTTAATGAAACCTTGTTTCCACATGTATTTAGAGTCATAGATTCTGTTAGCAAGAGAGAAGGGTTTAGGAGCAGAGCATCAGTGGAGAGATTTGATGATTATTACAATGGCTCTGTTCATTACCATGTATCTGGGCCAGGATAAAGTAAAGTAGTAGAAATTCTTTCCTTTGGCTATGATCTTGGTCCTTTCATGAAGGAGAGCTTCTCATGATGTGGGTAAAGAAGGATGGTACACTTCATGATTTTTAAAAAAATACTCTGCACTATATTCTTTTTTTTTTGTGCTACCTAAATAGATGTTTTATTCTGTATTTTTTTAAATTAAATTTTTTTTCAGTGTTCCAAATTTCATTGTTTATGCACCACACCCAGTGCTCCATGCAATACGTGCCCTCCTTAATACCCACCACCAGGCTCACCCAACCACCCCACTCCTCCCCTCCAAAACCCTCAGTTAACCCTCAAGTTAAGACTCTCCCTCTCTTTTTGAAACTATTTTGTCTTTACTTCAAGCCCTCAAATTCAGAAAGGACTGAAATATTGAAATCTGAGTTCTATTATAAAACATACTTATATCAGTTAATCATGGTTTCAAAACTACCCATCTTCCTACAATCTTAGAGGATATAAGGTATTCTTCCAGTTTTTAGGGTTGTTGATTTTCCTACTGCATGAAGACCTTCCCTTCTTCCTTAAAATGTATAGAGGTCTCTTATGGTGGTTAAGAATGGGTTCTGGAGCTGTACTACCTACCTTTAAGTCCTGCTGTGACCACTTACTATTTGTGTGACCTTGAGCAAATGTCTTAACCTTTCTGCTTTAGTTTCTTCATCTATAAAGAAAAATAATAATTCCTATCTCAAAGAGTTGGTGTGAGGATTAAATGAGTTGCTTTGAATTACGTGGATGAGTGACACAGAGTAAGCTACCAGTAAATGTTAGTTATTACCATTATCGTAATTATCCTCTTTCTTCTCTTCTTCATTCACTCTGTACCTACTTGGACACTAAAATATGTCAGTTTTTCTTTTTAGGTTGTAGAACATTCATGTCTCATTTCCCACTGGCAGTGGGACCTTTCCAGAACATGACATTTTGCTACCTCAGGCCACGGTTTCCAAGAGAGCATCATTTAACACCTCCTGCTTCTGATCTCATGTTTTTCAGTACTAGACCTATAACAGTTTTGTGCTGTCACTACCCTGCTCTGGAGTGTATAGCAGTTTTTCAGTAACTTGTTTTATCAAGCCCAGACTTCTCTGTCTGACGGTGGTTTAACCCTACTTCTTGTTCCACTCAGGCCAGTCTCCTGTTTTCTCAATTACATCAGTCACTTGAATGTTTGCTCCTGTTCTTCCTTCAACTTTTATGCCCTTCCTTTGTGCCTTTACCTTTCTACTCTTAGTATTTCTATTCTATCTATGCTTTAAGAATGCAGTGTTTCATTTTTCTATTTTTTTGGTATGATTTTATTTATTTATTTGAGAGAGAAGGAGTGAGCAAGAGAGGGAGAAAGGGAGCAGGGGGAGGGGAGAGAGAGAGGGATGAGCAGACTTCCCACTGAGAAGGGAGCCTGACTTGGGGCTCAATCCCATGACTTGAGCCAAAGGCAGATGCCTACTGACTGAGCCACCCAGGCATCCCAAGAACCCATTGTTTCTAACATGACTTTCTGGCTTTTAAGAACTACACGTGGGTAGGAACAGGATTGGTAAAACTGGGAGATAGTCATGCTGCAAGATTGATTGAGAGATCAGAGTATGGACTGAGGCTCAGGGTCTTTAAATTCAAGAACAGCAAACGAGTTAAAGTCTGAGAAGCAGATCTAAGATGGAAAGACCAGCTTAAAGTGTAAGGTTGGGACTTGGAGGGATGGATATGAGAGACAACTGAGAACGAAGCAGTATTGAAAACACGAGATGTTATTCAGGTTTTAGACAGACCAGGACAGGTCCTGATGGATCAAAGAATTTCTAAGGTCCACATGACTGGGCAAGATAGCATTTTTCTGAATTGAGAAGGGGAGCCAGTTATGTTAAGATTAGGAACAGCTGTTAGGAATCTGAAGTAGTCAGTTTTGGTGTGTTGGGCACTGGAAGACTTGGGACATAATTGGAAAAAATTGAGCCCCCTGGTTAGGCTAGAATATCAAGATGAGGAAAACTAAATGTGCTGAGCCATACAACAACTTACATTTCTTCTGGCTAAGATTAGAACTGGGTTGTGAGAATATTGCTATACTGAAGCAACTTGATAGGCTCTCTTACCGGAGGGATATGGATAGGGTGACTACCATTAATCCAACCAATAAGGCCTTCGGTGACTTCAGGTACTTAGTATAGGTCCCACATTACTTAACTCTTGATTAAGCATCCTGCTATCCTGTATTGCTGTGACTGACTTACGTGAATCTCTTTTTCTCCATTCATAGTTTAAGCTAGATCAAATGATGACCCTTTTAAAAACAGAGGTCTATTTTGCTAGTATTAACATACAGCTGCCTATATTTAAAGTGTACAGAGGGATACATTTGAAATATGTATACACCTGTGAAACTATCACAACTAAGGTAATAAACATTCATCATCCTCAAGTTTCCTTGTGCCCTTTTGTAACTCTTCCCTTCTGTACCTCTCTGTCTCTTCTTTCTACCCACATGCATTGATTTACTTTGTGTTGCTACATGCTAGTTTTTATTTGAATTAGTAGGATTATATAGTATGAACTCTTTTTGTCTGGCTTTTCTCAGCATATGTCTTTCTTTCTTATCATCTTTTTTTGCATAATTATTTTTGAGTTTATCAGTAGTTCATTCCTGTCTCTTGCTGAAGAGTATTCCACTGTAGGACTAACTCCTCAATTTGTTTATCCATTCACCTTTGGAGGAATATTGGGTTGTTTCTGGTTTTTGACTGTTGCAAATGAAGTTGGAGTGAACATTTGTGTACAAATCTTTGTGGTTATAATGCTTCCAGTTTTTTTAGGAGTGGAAAGCTGGGTCATATGGTAGGAGTATATTTAACTTCTTAAGAAATTGCCAAACTGTTTTCAAAAGTGGTTGTAACATTTTATATTTCCACAAGTGTAGCCTGGGTTTCAATTCTACATCTGAGCATACTTGGTATGGTTATGCTTTTCAATTTTAGCTATTCTGCTGGGAGTTTAGTGGTAGCTTTTTGTAGTTTTAATTTGCCTTTCCCTAAATGATATTGAGCCTTCTTTTTGTGTGCTTATTTGCCATCCCAGTATATTCTATGTTGAAGTATTTGTTCAAAGCTTTTCCTATTTAAAAAAATTGTAGTAGAATATACATAATGTAAAACATACCATCTTAGTCATCTTTATTTTTTATTTTTTTCAGAAAGATTTTATGTACTTATTTGAGAGGGACAGTGAGAGAGAGAGATCGAGAGAGCAGGAGAGGAGGGAGGGTCAGAGAGGGAGAAGCAGACTCCCCATTGAGCAGAGAGCTTGATACAGGGCTTGATCCCAGGACTCTAGGATCATGAGTTGAGCTGAAGGGAGATGTTTAACTGACTGAGCCATCCAGGTACCCCAACATTTTTATTTTTATTTTATTTTTTTAAGATTTATTTAGGGGCATGTGGGTGGTACAGTGGGTTGAAGCCTCTGCCTTCAGCTCGGGTCATGGTCCTGAGGTCCTGGGATTGAGCCCCGCATTGGGCTCTCTGCTTCGCAGGGAGCCTGCTTCCCCCCACCCTCTGCCTGTTTCTCTGCCTACTTGTGATCTCTGTCTGTCAAATAAATAAATAAATCCTTGATTTATTTATTAGAGAGGGAGAGAAAGAGCACATGCGTGTATATGTGGGGTGGGGCAGGGGAGATAAGAGAATCCTCAAGCAGACTTCCCACTGAGCGCAGAGCCTGACTTGGTGCTTGGCCCCAGGACCCTGAAATCATTACCTGAGCTGAAGTCAAGAGTCAGACGCTCAACTGACTGAGCCACCCAGGCACCCCCCATCTTACAGTTTCATAGCATTAAATATATTTTTATTAATTTGCAACCAATTTTCAGAACTATCTGTCTTACAAAATGGTTACCTGTTTTAAGTATTGGGTTTCTTTTAAAATTTCTTTACATATTCAGATATAAATCCTATGTCAGATACATGTTTTACAGTTATTTTCTACCAGCCTGTCTTTTGTCTTTTCAGTTTATTGTACATTTTGTAATCAGTTACGGCAGGAATTAATTACTCCACATTAATTGGCAAGTTGCTATAAATCAGGGCTTGATTTACCTTTTGTTGATTGTTTGTACTTAAGAAATGGGGAAAGTGTTAATAGTACAGATTAAACTGAAAAGTTTGTTGTGTCTGAAGCTCTTACATTATAAAAAGTGTAAGAAAGTATGGAAGGAAGGGCACCTAGGCGGCTCAGTGGGTTAAACTCTGCCTTCTGCTCAGGTCATGATCCCAGGGTCCTGGGATCGAGCCCCACATTGGGCTCTCTGCTCTGCAGGGAGCCTGCTTCCTCTCTGCCTGCCTCTCTGCCTACTGTGATTTTTCTCTCTCTCTCAAATAAATAAAATCTTAAAAAAAAAATTAAAAAAAAAAAAGAAAGTATGGAAGGAAATAATTCCTTCTAATATTTGAAAACTGTTACCTAATCAGCAGAGATTCATTCAGGTCAGACGTATGTCTTCGTTGTTCCATTGCTTGGGTATGGATATGAGATTTCAGCAAAAATCAGTGGAAGTCTTCTGTGACAATCAATTGACTGTGGAATTGGCCATAAAGAGATTTATATTTTTTTCATTATTTGTAAATTGTGTGGTACATATCTTTTTTAACTCAGTAGAATTTATAGTAAGCTTATGTACACATATGTACACTTTTTTTCCCTGTAGAGACAGTTGTTAAATATTTCCCAGCATACCACTGGCCACACAATAATAAGTAAGCACCAGGAAAATGTGTTAACTCATTCATGTAACTTGAATGAGTCAAGAAAAAAAAAATGAGGTCAGGAAACAAAGTCATTCCATAGGTGATTCTATTCTAATTCTGAAACCAAAAAAAAAAAAAAAAAAGATGAGGGGCGCCTGGGTGGCTCAGTGGGTTAAGCCGCTGCCTTCGGCTCAGGTCATGATCTCAGAGTCCTGGGATCGAGTCCCGCATCGGGCTCTCTGCTTAGCAGAGAGCCTGCTTCCCTCTCTCTCTCTGCCTGCCTCTCCATCTACTTGTGATTTCTCTCTGTCAAATAAATAAATAAAATCTTTAAAAAAAAAAAGATGAAAGGGATGAATAATAAGGGGAGAAAATGAAAGGCGTAATACACAGAAGATCAAGTCAGTTCTCTTATTACTAAAGACATAGAAGTGAGTTATTTTCTTCTAGGAGTTTTATGATTTCAGGTCTCACAGTTCTTCAGTCCATTTGGAGTTTTTGTATATGGGTATATGAACATGGTCCATTTACATTCTTCTGCCTGTAGCTGTGCAGTTTTCCCAATACCATTTACTGAAGAGACTGTTCTTCCCTATTGTAAATCCTTGCCTCCTTTGTCATAGATTAATTGACCATATGAGCATGGACTTATTTCTAGGCCCCTATTCTGTTTCATTGATCTGTCTGGTTTTTTTTTCCCCAATACCATACTCTTTTAATTACTATAGCTTTGTGATATATCTTGAAATCTGGGATTGTGATACCTTCAGCTTTGCTCCTCTTTCTCAAGATTGCTTGGCTGTTTGGGGTCTTTTATGGTTCCATACAAAGTTTAGTACTATTTGTTCCAGTTCTTTGAAAAAGACTGTTTGTATTTTAATAGAGATTGCTTGGGCTGTAGAAATATTTTTCTAGATATCTCTTCAGGCAAGGGAACAGAAGCAAAGATTAAGCCAAAATAAAAAGCTTTTGTACAGTCAAAGAAACCATCAACAAAACAAAAAGTCAGCTTATTGAATGAGAGAAGATATTTGCAAATGATGTATCTGATAAGGAGTTAATATCTAAAATATATGAAGAATGTCTATAAGTAACAACAACAACAAAAACAAGTAATCTGATAAAAATGGGCAGAGGACTTGAGTAGACATTTTTCCAAAGAAGACATACAGATGGGCAGTAGACACATTGGGAAGATGCTTAATCACGAATCACCAGGGAAATACAAATCAAAACCACACTGAGAAATCAGCTTTTATCTGTTAGAGTAGGTGGAATCCAAAAGCCAAGAAATAAGTTTGGTGAGGATGTGGGGAAAGAGGAACCCTCCTGCACAGTTGGTGCAAATTGTTGCAGCCACTGTGGAAAACAGGTTGGAGGTTCCTCAAAAAATTAAAAGTAGAGGAGCACCTTGATGGCTCAGTTGGTTAAGTGTGCCTTTGGCTAACGTCATAATTTCAGGGTTCTGGGATTGAGCTCCTCTTTTGGGCTCCCTCCCTGCCCTGTGGGGAATCCTCTTCTCCCTATGCCCCTCTCTCTGTTTGTGTACACTTTCTCTTTTGAATAAAAAAAATAAATAAAATCTTAAAAAAAAATTAAAAGTCGAATTGCCACATGATCCAGTAATTCCACTACTTGGTATATTTACCCAATGAAAGCGAAAACACGGACTTGAAAAGATACATGCATCACTGTTTATTGTAGCATTATTCCCGATAGCCAAGATACGGAAGCAACTCAAGTGTCCATTGGTATAGATGAATGGATAAAGAAGATGTGATATACACACACCCACACATGCATGCACGCATGTGCACACATATGCAATGAAATATTAGCCATAAAAAGAATGAGATCTTGCCATTTGTGACAACATGGTTGGACTTAGAGGTTATAAATGCCAAGTGAAATAGGTCAGAGAACGACAGATACAATATGATTTTACTCATATGTAAGATGTAAAAAAAAAAATGAACAAGAAAGAAAAATAGATAGAAAACCAGACTATTAAATACTGAGAATAAATTCGTGGTTGCCAGAGAGGGGGAGATTAGGGGGATGATGGGTGAAATAGATAAAAGATTAGGAGTGTACTTGATGAACACAGAAATGTATAGAATTCTTGAATCACATATTGTATACATGAAACTAACATAACACGGTATGTTCATTATACTTCAATTTTTAAAAAGTATAAATAAAAAGAAAATAGAAAAAGAAAGTGAGTTGCTATTGTAGGGTATTTGTTTTGGTCTGATTTGATTTGCTCTGGGTCTCATTGATATGTAATAGTCTGCTAATAATATTGAAGAGGAATGTTAAAAACTCACGTATTATTAGTATTACATAGCAACTTCCAATAAGCCTGGAGTATCTAAATTTAATTGTTTTTAAGACCAAAAAAATTACAAAATGCTTTTTAAAATTTAAAATTAGAACATAGAACTATTACATGTTCTCTGTTGTGTGCTAGAGTTTGCATCATTAGCTACATTGCTTTTTTATCTATACACTTAATTCTGTGATGTTTACCATAGTTATTATATTTCTTTCAAGAGGTTTTTTTCTTTTGAGAATATCTTATTTCGAATCTGATGATTAAGTTTAAAAAATATTTTGTTTTGTAGCCACGCAGGATATACATACTGTGGGTCTTGTGCTGCTCATGCTTACAAACAAGTGGACCCATCTATTACGTAAGTAATACACAGTTTTGTTTAAGTGAGAGGGAATTACAACCACTTTGTCACAGAAGTAATTTGTTTTGGCGTGCTTATTGTTATATACTCGATTTCATTAAGAATTTAACTTTTTATATATTTATTATACCTTATATAGGTTATGAAAGGTATTTATTATACCTTATATAGGTCTGAACACTTAGTTTTTACTTTTCCTTTTGTTGGTAATATGTTTAGTTCTGGAAATTTTAGAAGGTTAAATGTTTTGGTTTAAAAAAATTTTTTTTTTGAAATCAAGAGATGAACATCTTTAAGAATGCACAGCACTTTGTTCTGTTAATCATTTTGTAATTTAAAATTGTTTATTCTGCTTGTTAAATTGTGGTTAATGAAAGAAAATAATTTCTTACTGACCCAATGAGGTAGCTGAATTATTTTAGAATCTGACAGTGAATGTAATATGGTGTTTGAAGCATGTTAGCTCTTTACTCAATAAAAGCTCTGAAATTAGCTTTAAAATTTTTTTCTGGCAGATTGAGACTTATTAAGTAATATACGACTCTCTAAGAAATTTGTGAACTTTCAAAAACTTCTGCTAGAAATAGCCACCTAAATTACTTAATTTCCTGACCAGCATTTATTTATTTATTTATTATTTTTTTAAAAGATTTTATTTATTTATTTGTCAGAGAGAGGGAGAGAGAGCGAGCACAGGCGGACAGAATGGCAGGCAGAGGCAGAGAGAGAAGCAGGCTCCCTGCCGAGCAAGGAGCCCTATGTGGGACTCGATCCCAGGACGCTGGGATCATGACCTGAACTGAAGGCAGCTGCTTAACCAACTGAGCCACCCAGGTGTCCCGCTGACCAGCATCTTATTTAAATATTTAATTCACAAATGTGAACTAGTATCAGGCTCCAGTCTGTACGCCAGTTATTACACACTGTATGAATAGGTAAAATCAGCCATCTTAATTCTGTCAAATGTTGATTGTTAGGTTAGACTTGTGTTAGTAGAGGTGGAGCATAATCCTTCAAAAGAAGTTTTTTTGTAGTGTGCTCTGCATATTGTATCATACCTTTGTTGGAAATTATTTTTAGTAAGTTTTTAATAATAAAATGATAATGTTGCCAAATTGATGAGGTTTTGGTTAGCCCGGCCTCATTTATGATGTCTTGAGGAGTGTCTTTAACAAGTACTTCTTAATACATATTTATTATACTATTTCAGCTAATTTATTTCATGAGTAACAACAAAAATAAATTAGATTGGAAAGATTTCCAAAAGTTTCCTTCATTTCAGCCTATAAATAGCTATAATCAAAGTTAGTGAATATGATAGCCTTTTCAAAACCTATTTGATGATGTTATTTTCTAGAAGGGTAGTCCTGAATTAAATTTGGCTTAGTAATATGTAGAGAGATAAAGAAACTATATTGGTAGATGCAGAAAGCATGTATTAAATAAGTTGATAGAGAGTGTGGATGGAATGAAGAAGAGTAAATGGGAGAGAGCCAAGGACTAAGATGATGATAGAGGAGGTGAGGAGTAAGAGAGGCAAATGATGCATGAAGGTGTGATCAGCTTAATTCTATAATTAGTATGTAATAATTGAATTTTGAATAAATAAATCTGAAGGTCCAAGGGTTAAAAATGATTGGCAGTCATTGACAATATTCTCTTAAACGTGGCCCTCCTTAAGATTGGCAATGTTTCAGAGTCCTTTGAGAAAAATAGAAGAATGTCTTTCTGGGAACTATGAGAAGTTGAGAGAAAAAATACCAGTCCAACACAGAAGACTAAATTCGCTAGCTTCCATTCTTACTTTCCACACTAATCCATTCCCTACATGTCAACTGAGATCATCTTTTGTACTCTCTTGTACTTTGAATGGATTTTTTTAAAAGATTTTATTTATTTATTTGATAGACAGAGATCACAAGTAGGCAGAGAGGCAGACAGAGAGAGAGGAAGGGAAGTAGGTCCCCACTGAGCAGAGAGCCCTATGTGGGGCTCGATCCCAGGACACTGGGATCATGACCTGAGCCAAAGGCAGAGGCTTTAACCCACTGAGCCACCCAGGTGCTCCTGGATCTTTTTTTTTTTTTAAAGATTTTATTTATTTATTTGACAGAGAGATAAAGAGAGCCTAAGCAGGGGGAGGGGCAGGCTCCCGTTGACCAGGGAGCCTGATGCGGGGCTCTATCCCAGGGCTCCAGGACCATGACCTGAGCTGAAGGCAGCCGCTTAACTGACTGAGCCACCCAGGCGCCCCTTGAGTGGATCTTTTACCTTTGCTTGATTTTGTCATACCATGCATAGAACATTTAGAAGATATTTCTTAATTGAATTGTGCAGATCTTTTGAATGTTGACATTTCATCATACAGTGCCAAAAAAATCATATTTCTTAATATCACCACAAATATCATCAGAAAATTTTTTTTATTTTTTAAAGATTTTATTTATTTATTTGACAGAGATCACAAGTAGGCAGAGAGACAGGCAGAGAGAAGGAAGCCAGCCCCCCGCCGAGCAGAGAGCCTGATGCGGGGCTTGATTCCAGGACCCTCGGATCATGACCTGAGCCAAAGGCAGAGGCTTTAACCCACTGAGCCACCCAGGCACCCCTGGAAATATCTTTAATTATTGGAGAGCTGTCCATCTCACAGTGATAGAAATTTTGCAAGAGTCTGATTATCACATAAAAGCTTCAGTTATGTCTTGGGCAATGTTTTCTTTGAAGTGGCAGGCCTATTTTGTTCATTTTCTAGGAAGTTTCTGCCAAATACCTAAATTGGAATAACCATAATTTGTCTACAGTCACTTTTTGAAGTAAAAATTGTGTTCCATGAAAAAAAAGTTTGGTTTAGATCACACTCATAATCACACAAGTGTTTTCCCCATGACATAATTCAGTATATTGCAAAAGTGCTTTACGCATTTATCACCACCAATTTAATACATTTTGTTGTATAGATTATTTTTATAAAACTGTACTCAGAGTTCAAGATTTAATGAAAGTAAGTGAAACTGGTCTAAAAAATCAAACAAAAACCCAGCAAACCTTGGTGTGGGTGAAGGTAAAGAGCACATGACTAGCCATACATTTTGATTCCATTACCATGATCATAGTTCTGATGTGTCAGTGGTTTACCCAGACTCATTTTTGTACCGTTTTAAGTACAAATACCAACACAGTGGAAACGGCAAATAAATTCCTGATTATTATGAAAATAGTTTTGATTTTGTGGACTCCTTTAAAGGGTCTTTTGGAATCTGCAGTTCACAATTTGAGAAGTGCTGTGATACAGGGTGATTGGATTTAGTTTATGTGCTGTGGAAGGAGCACAGGGTGATTGGATTTAGATCATGGGCGTTGAGGAGGGCATTTCTGAGGAAATGATATTTAAGCCGATCCAAAGGAACAGTAGCACTTATGAAGGCTTTAAAGTAGGCTGAGTTGTGTTCCAGTCTTCAAGGAACTGCAAGATTAGTATTCGCAAACTACTGTGATCAGGGGTGGGGGGTGGGGAAGTCCTTCGTGCAAGATGGGGCCAGTGCATTTGAGACTTCAGAACCCATTGTAAGGAGTTTACATTTTATCCTCTGATTAGGAGAAGTCATTGCAAGACCTTACGTTTAAAGGAGTACCTTGGTTGTTTAAGGAATTTAAAAAATGGTATATTTAAGTAAGTTCTTTCTCATATTTACTGTTGCAATGTCTTTTCCTGTTACTAAAACTTTAATTGAAAACCTGGAACTTAGGGGGCGCCTAAGTGGCTCAGTGGGTTAAAGCCTCTGCCTTCGGCTCAGGTCATGGTCCCAGGGTCCTGGGATCCAACCCCACGTCAGGCTCTCTGCTCGGCAGGGAGCCTGCTTTCCCCGTCTCTCTGTCTGCCTCTCTGCCTACTTGTGATCTCTGTCTGTCAAATAAATAAATAAAATCCTTTAAAAAAAAAAAAACCTGGAACTTAGGATGTACTTAGATAGTAACTTGATTTTGATTCATATCTTTCAGAAAGCCTTTCAGGGTAGAAAAAAGAGCAAAAGGGATCTTCTTTGGGGCCAGCTGACATTTAATTTAGTTAAAATAGCTTTACTTGCCAGGAAACATCTTTAAAAAATTACTTGTTTTCCATTATTTAGAACAAATAGTTGATATTTATGAAGGTAGATACTTAGGTAGCTTGTTAATGGGTTGCACAGGCTATACTTCTCATAGTAACTCTACAAATGTGAATTCTCTGGAGGTATTATACATAAACTACATTTATTTCTAAGAGAATACTTCGTGACTTTTATTTTTTTTCATATTAAGGGTTTTTTTTTATTACATGTGTGACAACATGACAACAGTGATGATATGCTAAATTTATCAGTTACCCATTTAAAGACCGAGTACTTTGCAGTTAATTGGAGGGAGAGAAAGTGGCATTGCTTTCAATGCCTATATTACTCATTTTTCTCCAAAATATTCCTGAGGTCTTGATGTTAATGGATCTAGCAATCTAGCTTTCCCCAAAAGAAAAATGCATTTTTTAAAAAGATGTTATTTATTTATTTGAGGGAGAGAGAGTGAGAGAGAACATGAGAGAGGAGAAGGTCAGAGGGAGAAGCAGACTCCCTGTGGAGCTGGGAGCCAATGTGGGACTTGATCCCCGGACTCCATGATCATGACCTGAGTTGAAAGCAGTCACTTATCCAACTGAGCCACCCAGGTGCCCGAAAATGGATTATTTTTTATTTACATTATTAATTTTCTTTTCTAACAAAGAGACCCATTTTGAAAATACTACTAATAGATACTCACCCCACCCTTCTTTTCAATGATGTTTAGCCTATTTTTGGTTTATTTTTGGGTTTATTACTTAATGAAGATTTCATATTGTTATGACCTAAACCTCTTTTTCCTTGTGTTGCATATGAGTGAGTTTCTGTTAGGATGGAAAGAATTGAGTGCACAATTGGCTTAATTCCAGTTGGTGGGAGCTCTTTTCTCCACCAGTATTATCTTTTCATGTGGGTTGGGTCTGGCAATAAAGGCCAACAAAGTAAATTGTCTGGTATTGCAGGGGACAGTTAGGCTTTCCAAGCTGACCTTTGGTGTTTATTTCTGGAGTAGTGCTCATATTTTGGTCACTATTAGAACCTTGTTACACTTACCTAGAAATGTATCTGTGTCTTGAGTTTAAATTGATATTTTAAAAGTAATTTCATATTTTAATTATATATGCTGGATTTCCTAGGAGTGTTTTGATTTTAAATATTCTTTTCCTCTGTCTTGTCATAGAAATGCATTCCTCAATCATAAAAATGCCTTCTTTTCATACTTGATTCTTGGTTCATGTAATAATTAGACAATTTGTAATTTGTAATTAGACAAATCACCTAAACATAACCATTATCTGTGTCCCTCATTAGACTTTAATTTAAAAAATTGTGATGAGGGCGCCTGGGTTGCTCAGTGGGTTGAGCCGCTGCCTTCGGCTCAGGTCATGATCCCAGGGTCCTGGGATCGAGTCCTGCATTGGGCCCTCTGCTCAGCGGGGAGCCTGTTTCCTCCTCTCTCTCTCTGCCTGCCTCTCTGCCTTCTTGTGATCTCTCTCTGTCAAATAAATAAATAAAATCTTTAAAAAAAATTGTGATGATGTTTATATACTCTTAAGACAGGAAAGCATAATGGTATCTCTTTTGTTCATTTAGGGATCTAAATCTGATTTATTTATCTATTTATTTATTTATTTATTGGAAATGGCTGTTGACTTTGCTCATAGTGGTGATGATAAGAAGTGAGTATTAGCAGTGGAGGAGGAAGGGGATGAAGAGATTATGGTTTTGAGTAGGAATGGCCTGTGGATGAAGTCTTATGTTTGCGATCTGTGACATCTTGAGGAAGTTTTGGGACTCTAAACTGAGAATCTCTGTTTTCCTCATCCACATCTTCCTTACTGTCTCTTCCCCCACCACAGCAAGTAACATGTAGCAGACAGTGAGTTAATTTTTTTAGCTGTAATTGAATTTTATGAAAATAAATATATCGCATAAGCACATTCCTTATCTTATAAGTTTTTGGTATGAAAGAACTAGCTCATGTCTCAGTCTTTGTCCATTAATTGGAAAAATGAGTATAATTAATTTTTTCTAGGTACATTTTTCTAGCTTATCATTTATTCTTTCTCATAGTTTTGGTTTTCCAATCTGTAAGTTTGTATGTGTGTGCTGAAGAAAGATTTTGTTCATTTGAATCTGGGAGAACAGAAAATGGGTAGTTTTGGAATTTAGATTGTAGTGATGTTTGAGATAAAATGAGGGGAAGTTAATTTTACCCTTGATGTCAAGATAAAGGGATTGTAAAGATTTAAGCTATAGTTTCGCCCAGTTCTTTTCTTTAGCTGCAGTGCAAATAACACATAATCAAGTTTCTTTGTTTTTGAGAATGACTTCTATCTACTTGAATGGGAACAGAGAAAGCTTATTATACGGAATTTCTTCTCAACAAGATTCCTTTTTTCTCTGCTATGGTAGAAATGTGAAAATAGCTTTATCAGAATGGTTCTTTGTAATGATATTTTATAGGGAGTTTTAGAAATTATACTATCATGTAGTTTTACTAAAGTTGTGGTGAATCTTATGAGGCAAGTTTAGAACGTGTTAGAATTTGGGGCTTTTATTTATAGCTGAAATTTTTAAATTCAATGAATATAGCTATTGAAAACCTTCTGTATCCTGGACATTATGTATGCAGAGATGTTTTTAAGCGTAGCAGATGATTTACTGTAGTTCAGTAAATCAGTAACTAGTATGTCCAGGTGTTGAAAATGGTTCTTTTCTTTTCTTCTTTTTAAAAATGTTCTTTTAAAGGCCTTTCAACAAAAAGACAAAGATAAGGAATTGAACTTAATTAACTGAGGAGCAAATCAGTTGCCTGTATAGTAGTTTTCTGGCCCTCCTGTAATAAACTGCCACTAACCCTAACTGAAAACAGAAATTTATTTTGTCTCAGTCTAGAGGCTGGCAGACCCAGAGGAGGGTGCTCTTAGGATTGGTTTCTCCTGAAGCCTTTCTTCTTGGCTTGCAGACGATTATCTTCTTGATGCTTCTTCCTATGCTTGACTCTCTGTGCATGTATGCCCCTGATATTTCTTTCTCTTCTTATAAGAACACCAGTCATTGGATTCAGGCCTTACCTGAATAGCCTCAGTTTTGATTAATGATCTGTTTTAATACTTAAAATGGTTATATTTCTCCTAAAATGGTTGTATTCTGAGGTACTGGCATGGAACTTCAACATAAATTTTAGGAGTACATAATTTAGCTCATAATAGTAAGTAATGAAATCAGTCAAGAAAGAAAATGGTGCCACATGTGATTTTTAAAAATTACTTATTTTTTCCCCTTTTATTTAATAAGGTTTGTGTAGAAGTACAATTGTTCTGTGCTTTTTGTTGTGTATCTCCTAGCCGGAGAATTTTCATCCTTGGGCCTTCTCATCATGTGCCCCTCTCTCGATGTGCACTTTCCAGTGTGGATATATATAGGACACCTCTGTATGACCTTCGTATTGACCAAAAGAGTAAGTATATAGACATCTTAGAGCTTTTAAAGGGCTAAAGACTTTTTAAAAATAAGTTAGTTTAAAAAATTAAAAATATGAATAGTATAAGTAAAATCTCAGTTTTAAAGATAAAATTGATTTTAACTTATCTGCATAAAGCAAAAACAAAGTTAGAAGATCTTCTGTATGCCTTAAAGACAACCAGAGTTTATTTTGCCAGCTGCAAAAATCTGTCAGGTCCACTAGTCTCCTGACTGTTCATATTACATGTGTATTCAGGGAAGTGTCTTGTACTCACTGTACCATGAAGACAAGCAATTAGTACCCACTACAACTTGAAGAAAGATTCTGGGCATGTTAGTCTGACTCTGTGTATATCACTTTCCTCATTGTAAATAGGTCATGGTGATAATGCCTTATTCTCAGATGATTTTTATGGGGCTGGGGAGTGAAACACTGAAACAAAGGTGCTTCATAAATCTTAAGTGTATTTTATTTTTAAAACGTATCTCTTATTTTGTTATGTATCTTTTATTTAGTTCATCTCATTTTATATATTGAATGTGAAAATTGAAATCTTTTTACTTTATAATAGTATTTTTGGAAGAGTGGGGAACATCATTTTAAAAATGTAGAACGGTACAGAGAATAGCAAAACAAATATTCTTGTACTTACCATCCACAATTGACTCAGAGTTTCCCCTTAACTGAATTCAATTTGCTTTCTCAAAAGCCATCTTCATGAGCTTGCTTTGTATTCCTCCAGTTCATCACATCAGATTTCAAGTATGTTGGGTGCTTACTGTTTCACGAAATCTTGGAACAAATTCTTCTCTAGGATGAAAGAAGCCATTTGCAAAATTGACAATCACCTCTTTTTCTTTATTTTTGGGGCCCAATTTTTCATAATTTGGGGTTTTAATTGTTACTGAGTATTAGTAATTTGTTGGTAGAATAATTTTTACTAATGAAGCTGGAGTATAACAGCCTTATTACTCCCTGTGATGCTTTTAGGGAACATACTTTATTTTTAAAACCTTGTTGGAGCATTCAGAAAATTTTGGTTTTAGATAGCTTCCTAGTAAAGGAATGGGTGATTTTTAATCAGGCAAAACTGAGCAGAAAAAAAGTCATGCCATCATTTGTTTCTTGAATATTGGTAAACCCATTTAAGGATGTATTATAAAAATGGTTCTGTTCTATGACAAAACAAAAATATTCTTATATCACTTTTTTACATATTAAATTTCATGTTATTATTATATCATATCTATTTTTAAGTATAATTCATCAGAAGGGTCTGAATTACTAGATCATTTTAGAATTATTTATGGCATGGTGTTATGGTGAATTTATGTTCTGGTCTGTCCCAGAAGCTTAATTTTTAATTTTGAAGGAAAAAACATGCTTAATAGGAGTTTTCTGTTCTTTGTGCAGCAGGCATCTGAGATGGGAAATAATATTCCCACAGATTTTATAATAAAGTGAAACAAAACTTGAAAACTGTATTATGAGTCTCACGAGTGGGTGGAGCAGGGGCTTTGCCATGTTTTACTAGGAGTTCTAATCAACTGTGTTCTTGTTGGCATGTGCTGATTGAAATCAAGGGAAAGCTTAGACCCAGAGGTGATTTTAGATGTAATAAAAGAACTGATGAACATTTTAAATGATTATTTTTATATAGCTGTGCAACATATGAAAATGCTGAGTAGCCATCACATGTATTACTGCTTTGTTGAGTTTGTAAAGAGCTAGTTATTTTCTTTTTTAACGATAAAAATGAAGGAAAATATTATGTGATTCTTCTGTCTCTTGCCAAAGCATGTAGTTTTTTGTTACTGAGTGGAGTCTCACAGAATAAGGATATACATTAATATATTTGTTTTACTATATTTTGAAATCTCTTTAGTTTACGGAGAACTATGGAAGACAGGAATGTTTGAACGCATGTCTCTGCAGACAGATGAAGATGAACACAGTATTGAAATGCATTTGCCTTATACAGCTAAAGCCATGGAAAGGTATATTGATTAATATAAGAAATCCCAGAGAAATCACAAGTATTAAGTTCTTTGGAATTATTTTCACTGGGTAAGATAATTATTAGGATAAAGGGATTTAAAAAATTTTTTGTTATTTGAGGGGTGGCTGGCTCAGTTGGTAGAGCCTACAGCTCTTCAATCTCAGAGTTGGAAGTTTGAGCCCTACATTGGTTCTAGAGATTACTAAAAAACAAAGAAATCTTAAAAAAAAAATTTACTATTTGAAATGATAAAATTTTGAGATTGGGTATTTCTAATGTTGATTGAAGTTGGTTTTGAGTAGTTTGCCTATAAAGGCTGAACATGTGAATTGACATGGTTTTTTTATTAGGTGATAATGTCTTAAAAACCTCTGTGTGTGTTTATATGTGAGTGCGGGTGTGTGTGTGTGTCTGCCTTTTATTTTATTCATTAGACATTTATCTCAGAATAACAAATTCTTTTATGCTATAAGTAAGTAATCAAAAATTTTAGATTTGGAAGTAACATTGGAGCTCATTTATTTCAGCTTTATGCAAAATACGTGAATATTTTTTATGATATACTTGACAAATTATTATTTGGTATGTACTAAAGGTCTTCCAGTGATAGGATGCCCATAAGACTATTAAGTAGGATGAGGACAGGGACAAAACCCATTTTATTCTCTACTTGTATCCCACTGCCTAGCACAATGCCCATTAGGTAGTAGTCAGTAATTTATTTTGTAAAATGAAAAATGTTTATTTGTTTAATTTATTTAATATTTTAAAGCTTTTATTTATTTGTCAGAGAGAGAAAAAGAGCAAGAGAGAGCACAAGCAGGGGTAGTGGCAGGCAGAGGGGGATAAGCAGGCTCTCTGCTGAGCAAGAAGCCCCATGTGGGACTCGATCCTAGGACCCTGGGATCATGACCTGAGCCACCCAGGCATCCCTGAAAGAATTTTTTAAAGAGCTTTTTTCTTTTAGAGCAATATTCAAATTAGAAAGTCTTCCTTTTGTAAGTCACATTTGTTTAATTTTTTCAACCATTTCCTTTACATGGACTTAATATTCCATATACAGTTTGACTAGTTCTTAATGTGGTGAGATTATTCCTTCTCTGGATCTTGTCATTTTATTCTCTTAGTTAAATACATGGTGTACTGTATAGGTTTACAGTAAATATTTGTTAATTAAATGTATTAATGAAGTCCAAGATCACATTAATATTTTTCATGTTGATATGGCTTACTTGTTAATGAGTAATATACCCTTGTGGCCAGCTAAAGCCCAAGTCTTTTTCCTACAGTTAAGTTGGATTATTTTCTGTCTTGTACTTTTGTGGTTTCTTTTTAACTCTCAGTTACTACGGTTTAATATTTTCTTGTTGGTTTTATTCTATTGTGGCAATCTTTTTGGATCATTTCCACTCCAAATTCTGTTAGGAAAAGTTTATTTAATTTCCATCTATTCACAATGATAACTATGATGCATTGTGTAAACCTGAAGAAGTTTCCAGAAAATCAATGTGATATTAAATTATAAGCAATAGAATTTTAGGTTAATTGTGTTTTACCACATTCTAATCCTTTAGAAATTGTTAAACTAATATATGCTGTTTATTTCCTGGAATGCTAGTATAATCAGAACATTCCATTCTTCAATTACATAGAATAATACAAAACTTTTTGTTATTTCTTGGAATGTTTGCATATTTTATCATGAGAAAATATATCTTAGACTTAATAAGGCCAACAATATCCTTAAGGAACTTTTTTTTTTTTTTAAAGATTTTTATTTATTTATTTGACAGAGAGAGATCACAAGTAGACAGAGAGGCAGGCAGAGAGAGAGAGAGGAAGGGAAGCAGGCTCCCCGCCAAGCAGAGAGCCCGATGCGGGACTCGATCCCAGGACCCTGAGATCATGACCTGAGCCGAAGGCAGCGGCTTAATCCACTGAGCCACCCAGGCGCCCCTATCCTTAAGGAACTTTTAACAAAATAATATTTTTGTTGTTACTTCAAAAGTAAAACATTACATGTTGAAAATTAGGAAAACAGAAACTTAAAATCAACCAAAATTCTTGTTCATAATTCCCCCTCTATTAAATATTATTAAATAACTACTGTTAAGTATATCACTTCTCAAGAGATCTTCCCTCTCTCCCAGATTACATTTGCATCTCTAATATTGACTCTTAGAAAATACCTAGTACTTTTCCTTTGTAGCCTTTGCTGTGCTTGCTACCTGTATTAGTTGTCCCTTACTGTGTGAAAGATTGCTTCAAAACTTAATGGTTTAAAATCACAGCTATCATTCTGTAGATAATTGCTCACAAATTTGGGGTCCGGAGTTTGGGCAGGGGATACCTTGCTTTGGTCCATGAGATGTTGACTTAGGTAACTTGAATGGGGCTAGTTGATCCAAAATAGTCTTGGTGCTAGCTTTTAGCTGAGGCACTTCATTTCTTCTCTAGGTGGTCTATTTGCTCATCAGCCAGGGCTTTTCTCTCTTCTTGGCTTCTCTCTAGAAGGATAACGTGGATTTCTTTCCATGGTGATTTAAGGTAACCAGAGAACAAAAACAAAAGTTCTCAGCCTCTTAATGCCTCAGCCTGAAACTAGACAGCATTATTTTTATCACATTCTCTTTTTCAAAGCAGAACACAACATTAGCCAAGATTTAAGGGATGTAGAAATAGATTCCACTTCTTGATGGGAGGAGTAGCATGTGTAAAGTCAGGAATAGGAGGAATTGTTGGTAGTCGTCTTTGCAGATGGACTGTATCACACTTGTTCTAATGGACAGTATGGTGTCTCTCCAACGTGCAGTACTCAGTCCTCCTAAGATGCCCAGAAGTCTTGTTCAGTTAGGACCTCAGTTTCAAAGTCTTTTACCTTACGATCTACATTAGGTCAGCATGTGGGTGAGGATTTCTGGGTACAGCTTCTCTTGATTTTGGATACCTGTGAACTAAGAAGACAAGTTTTACCCCACCTGCACCCTCCATTCACTCCATATACAATTTTGAGACAGGAATTAAAAAAAAATTTTTTTTTGAAGATTTTATTTATTTGACAGAGGCCGAGAGAGCATAGATGGGTGGAATGGCAGAGAGAGGGAGGGAGGGAGAGAGAGAGAGAGAGAGAGAGAGAAGCAAGCTCCCCACACAGCAGGGAGCCCCAACGAGGAGCTCAGCCCACACCCTGGAATTATGACCTGAGCCAAAGGCAGACACTTAACCAACTGAGCCACGTAGGCACCCCAAGACAGAAATTCTTATTATTTTTTTTTTTCTTAAGATTTTATTTATTCATTTGACAGAGACACAGTGAGAGAGGGAACACAAGCAGGGGAAGTGGGAGAGCGAGAAGCAGGGAGCCTGGTGTGAGGCTTGATCCCAGGACCCTGGAATCATGACCTGAGCCGAAGACAGACGCTTAATGACTGAGTCACCCAGGTGCCCCCCAAGACAGAAATTCTTAACCACACAATAGATACTCCCAGTGGAGAGTGAAAGAATGGGAAGCATTTAGCAGCCTCTGGTCCAAAGCAATTCTGAAATCTAATCAGGGAACAGCGAATGTTCTTTGATTAGGTCTTGGCTCTGACTTCTGGTAGTGCTTACATAATTCTTTACTTTTCTCGGCTCTTGGCTTGGTCTTTTGGGCTTTTGCCTCTACTTGCTGACTCATTTTTACTTCTCCATATGAAATGGGCCTTGTTTATACCTGAGTAGTCAATTCTGTCTGATTCATGTGTGTGACAGTTTGAAGACTTAAAGGCCTCTTTTCATTTGGGACAATGTTTGTTTTAGTCTAAACATTGTGGGTTTTCTGTGGGTCAAGTATAAGTGCATTCCATTAGGCAATAGTCACATCCACAGTTCGTGAGTGACAGGACTCTCTCTACTTTGGATCCCAATTTAGGGTCCTATAAGGTTCTTAGAAGCCCTTTTGCCTACCTGAGAGAGAATGTAAGCCCTATCTTATTAAGTCTTTCAGTAGTCTTAATAAAGGATTTTATAGATGAGTTTTTGATTTGATGATTGTGAGCCCATGACTTCTTGGCAGTGCTCTGGATTTGATCTTTGTCTTCATGTCATTTCTTTGACAGTCTTTTGCTATCTGTAGTAGTGATAAGAAGCAGTTATTTTCCAACCAAGCAACTCCTGGTTAGAAATATTTCCTTTAAATTCTGCTTGTAATTCTTTAGCTCATGTTTTTCTTCTTTTACCTTTACATACTTGGCTATAAAGAATCCAGTGACACTTTGAATATTTTGCCTAGAGATCTTAGCTAGATCTATAGGTTCGCTAGGTATATTTTTAATGTTTTAAGTTATTTTTACTTGTGATCATAATGCTAATTGTTCTGCCAGCTTATAATATGGGCACCTCTTCTTCTTGCTTTGTATAGCAGTTTCCTTACCACTCTAACAGGAAGCCTGTCTCTTTCTTGCCCTTCCAGCTTCTGCCTGTCTCAGTGTCCTCAAAGCCAGTGTTTCAGGTTTCTGTTCCAGTAGCACCCTTTTCAAGCACCACTTTTTAATCTCACGTACCTATTGTAGTATAACAAATCACTTCAAAGTGCCTATGTTTTTTGCTTATGACTCTGTGAACTAGAAATTTGGTCGGGGTGAGTGGTGCCAACTTGTCTCTGTTTCATCTGCTGCCTGGTGAAGCAGGCTGACTAGGCTGAAGGCTCATCACTTCTTTACCTCACTTCTTGTCTGGGGCTGCGATGTTGGTTGTCTGCTGAACTACCTTCAGTGTTCTTGTCTCGGTGCTCTCCATTTCGCCTGTTGTCATTGTCCTGCAGGGCCTCTCTCTTCACATGGTGTCCCTCTCCTCAGGTGGTCGTGGACTATCATGAAGTACATGGCAGTTCAGGGCAGCAAGAAAACAAAACTAGAAACTTTCAGACATCTTACTATGTGGGATTGGAATTGGCACAGTGTTACTTGGGTCACATTTTCTTCATCCAAGCAAATTGCAAGGCCACGTTCAAGGGGAGGGAAAAAGAGATTCTACTTTTTTTTTTTTAAAGATTTTATTTATTTATCAGAGAGAGAGAGGGAGAGAGAGCGAGCACAGGCAGGCAGAATGGCAGGCAGAGGCAGAGGGAGAAGCAGGCTCCCTGCCGAGTAAGGAGCCCGATGTAGGACTCGATCCCAGGATGCTGGGATCATGACCTGAGCCGAAGGCAGCTGCTTAACCAACTGAGCCACCCAGGCGTCCCAAAGAGATTCTACTTTTGATGGGAGGCGTGACCTGGGCATTCAGAAGTGGGACGAATTTTCGGGGATTATACTTAAAGACAGCTTGCTACAGTACCACTGTAGTTAAATAACTCTTTTGGTGATTGCCTGTATATGTCCCCCTTCCTTGATTGTTCCCTAATCTGTTCCCTGCCTGAGGACAGCTAGTATTCACTGTACTTTCAGTGCCTAACACAGGACCTGGTACACAAAAGGATTCTCATAATTAATTGTTAAATGGAGTAATAATGATCTTCCCATTATTAAATATTAAATATTTTTCCTAAAATGAGTTCAAATGTTCTTATTAACTCTGTTTCATATTATGAAGCAATTTCCATGTCATTTTTACTCCTATTTATTGAGTAGGCATAGAACTTTCTAGAATGTCTATATAATACTTTCATCAGTTGACTATTTAATTTTCTAACTTTTCTTTCATTTTTTTCACTATAGTCATTACAGATTTTTAAATTAAATACCTAAGGTAGTCTTTATAATTCTCTGTGTTATCTTAAATAGATTTAAAAAATAATATTCATTAGCACTTTTAAAAGAAATAATGAGTAGTATAAAGGTGAAAACATGAAATGATCCATAATCTCCTTGCTTAGTTAACCCTATTGTCATTAAAAAAATACTTGTACAGTGCTGTACATGGCTTGAAAATGTAAACAGCATCAAGAAGTATAAAATGGAGACTTAAAGCCTCTCTGCCACTGTTCATTTGATAGTAAACCAGTGTTCACTTATCAATGTTCATTTGATAGTAAAAATTGTTATGTGTATACTAACATATATATGTACGCATTTGTATTATCTGTGTGAGATTTATATATACACATACTTATTTGTGTAGATTAAAATATGTAAATAAGAGATCATATCTTGCATACTTATTCTGATCCTGTTTTCCATATATTATCTTTAACTATTGAAATGCATAATTTTGCATTGCTTGTAATTGTATTGAGAGAATTAAGTTAGGATATGTAGAAACCGTCTATCTTGAAAAAAAAACTGGTTAACTCTGAATATTAATAGCACTGGATTAATAGCATTTTATACTTCTTTTTTCTTGTTTAGTTACCTTTAACATCCCCCCACGTGTTCTCTCTCTGTATCATTCCCATTCCTGTTTACTGTTTGTTTACAGTTTAAAATTTTAATGAATTGTTTTGGGTAATTTATATGCAGTAAAATGTACTCTCTTTTTTTAAGACTTTTTTTTTTTTTTAAAGATTTTATTTATTTATTTGACAGGTAGAGATCACAAGTAGGCAGAGAGAGAGGGAGGGAAGCAGGCTCCCTGCTGAGCAGAGAGCCCTATGAGGGTCTTGCTCCCAGTACCCTGGGATCATGACCTGAGCCGAAGGCAGAGGCTTTAACCCACTGAGCCACCCAGGTGCCCCAAAATGGACTCTTTAAGGCATAGGAATTCTATGAGTATTGACAAATTCAGAGTTGTATATATTCATCAAGTCTAGATATAAAACAATTCCTTTCCCTCAGCTTCACTACTTTTTCTTCAGAAAAATGTGCATAGTAAATAAGATGCTTTAGTATCTTTGAAAGTGTTTCATTGAGAAATACGGCACTACAAAACTGTTCCTGTTCACTATGAAAGTATCATCATTATCTTCTTGGCCATTTAATACTTTTTGTTACTGCTAATAATTTGGAACTTAGACAACTTCAAAGTACTGTACAGTGTATTTAGATATGTTCCATCTTCTGCTTTAGGTTCTAGCCAATCTTACAAATTCAGTGTGGTTAGGATTTGATCAGTCTTGGAGTACTTAGACTATTATTAAAAAAGAGCAACTTTGTTTTATGCAGTTTACCCAGATTGATAAGCTGCAGTCTTGTAATTCTTATGTTTACCCATATTGATTGTATGTTTTTCTTCCCTGAGTGAGAGCACCACTATAAGATGGCTTCGTATGGTATTAATTATTATTAACCGAACAGTTTTTCTCTGTTCTTAACATCTTGTGTTAGTATGGTACATTTGTTATAGTTGATGAAGAAGTGTTGTTACATTATTAATAACTAGGTCCATAGTTTAATTAGGGTTCCCTTTTAGTGTTACATAGTTTATGGGTTTTATCAAATGTCTGAAGTATTTGTTATCTACCATTATAGTACCATACAGAATCATTTCACTGTCCTAAAAAATCCCCTGTACTTTTCCCGTTCATCCTTTCCCTCTTCATTCCCCCCAACCATTCCCTGGTACTCACTTCCCTTTTCTACTCGCTTCATAGTATACAATAATACAGTTTCTGGAAAGTCATTTAATTGGAATCATACAGTATGCAGCGTTTTCAGGTTGCTTCTTTAACTTAATAATATACTTTCAAGGTTTTTCCATGCCTTTTTTTGGCTTGATAGCTTATTTCTCTTTATTGCTGAGGAATATTCTGTTTTATAGATGTATCACAGTTTATCCATTCACCTATTAAAGGATTATTGATATAGTTGGATTAATATCTCTCATATTTGTTACTGCTTTCTACTTATTACCCTTGTTCTTTATTTCTATTTTGTTTTCTGTTATTCTGCCTTTGTGGTTTTAATTGAGCATTTTATATGATCGCATTTTTTCCTCTCAACATATCAATTATATTATTTTTTTTAAATATTTATTTATTTATTTGACAGATAGAGATCACAAGTAGGCAGAGAGGCAGGCAGCGAGAGAGAGAGAGAGAGAGGAGCAAACAGGCTCCCTGCTGAGCAGAGAGCCAGATGTGGGTCTTGATCCCAGGACCCCAGGACCATGACCCAAGCTGAAGGCAGAGGCTTTAACCCACTGAGCCACCCAGGCGCCCCTATTCTACTACTTTTTAAAAAACCTTTTGTAGTGGTTAAATGGGTAGCAATCTGAGCAGATGGTGGGAGACTTTGGAAGGTTAGAGTCTGTAGAACTTGGTAAATGTTTCTGTGTGGGAGATTATCATGATTTTAAGGGCATGCAGAAGTGAAAGGCCTAATATGCCATTATCAGAGATGGTAAGGTCAGAAATAGGGCATGGAAATGTTGACTTGTTCCTACTAAAATATCAGAGTTTATTATTTTGACAGCAAGCTTAACCAGTTTATAAGGTTATTTTGCTTCAGATGGTTGAGTGGTACCTGAAATATGCCCACCCTGTATAAACCTTTTTTCTCAGTATTCTTACTCAAATGAAAATTAAGAAAGCTATCTAACCTTTAAAATTCATTTTGATAATCTGATTAGATTCACTTAACAGATGAAGCAGTGGAGACTTATAATGACTTAAATCCTAACCGTAGTTGCCACTGACAGCTACCTTGCCTCCTCCTTTCCCTTCTCTCTTCCTCCTTCCCCAGTTCTTTGGTTCTGCCTAATATTTTCTGGATCTTTTTAGTTTGTTCTTTCTTATAGTGAATCAGAGTATTCTATACAAAGTCTTTATGCTTGTCTCTGTGGTCTGAAAGTGAGATTGATCAGGAAGAAAAGATGAGAAATTATTTTATATAAGGCTCCCCTAAAACTCTGCTGTTACGATTCCTTTATGCCACTTGGCCTTTACCACATGTTTCAGGGGTTCTACCACCCGCCTTACACTTGAAGACTTGTTAGAAGGACTCACAGTTTGTTCGTGGTTATGGCTTACTGGAAGAGATAGGATACACAAGAAGACCCACAGGCAGAGTCTGGAGGAATCCAGGTGCAGACCTCCAGCATTCCCCCTCTCATAGGATGGGTCAGATAGAAGGTCACACAGGTGCAGTTTTTCTGGCCAGGAAAGCCTGCTTTAAGATTCAAAATCCAGGATTTTGATTGGGGGCTGATCATGTAGGGACTCTGCCTGCCTAAATAGCCTCAGCTACTGAAATTCTAGACTCTCAGAAGGAAAGTGGGTGTTTTCCATTATCATTTTGTTTACAATCCAGGCAAGCTGGTACCAGTGTTCCAAGTGGGTAAAACAGCCTTAATCAGCATAAGGAGGGAACATTGTAAAAGCCAAGGGCTAGTCTTTACAAGCAGCTCCTTCTAAAAATTGCTGCAACAGACCTGTTAGGTTAACTTCTCTGCAAGATTCCCTATCCTCTTTTCCTAATAGGAAAGCCTGCTATAAGTTTCTGACTCAATTAAATGGCATTCTAACATTTCTTAAATCTTGGGTTTGTATTAGATCTTAAAATTTTCCTTTTCTTTCTAATTGTGGCCTCAGTCAATGTCCTTGGATATTAGAATGTAGATTTTCAGTGCTCTTGTACCTTCAAGACTATTGGTGATATAGTGATATTATTTGTTTTTAGAGCAAGTGCTCCTCTCAGGGTTCTGGGATTTCAGTTCTTTTTTTTTTTTTTAATTTTATTTATTTTTTTTTATTAATTTTTTATTTTTTATAAACATATATTTTTATCCCCAGGGGTACAGGTCAGTTCTTTTTAGTCTGTTACACATCTTGGATATATTAATTTTCTGCAGTACGGTTTAAGGTATAGGATAGAAAAAGAGCTAAAACTTAACTCTACATTACTAAAGTACTCATAAGAGCCTTGTAAGTAAGGTAAGTATTATTAACTCTGTTTTTACTGATGACCAGATTGAGGCTTAGGGTAGTTTTAGGTAACCTGCTGCAGGTAGCACAGCTTGCAAGGAGCAAGGATGGATTTTTTTTTTTCTTTTAACAGCTCTATTGTATGATTTATATCCTATAAAATTCACTCACATAAGAGTACAACTCAGCGATTCTTAGTAAATTTGTAGAGTTGTGCAATCATTCTCATCATCTAGTTTGAGAATATTTTCATTACACAAAAAAGAAGCCCTGTGTGTATTTGAGGGCAGTTGTGGCTCTGACTCTCAATCTCTCTCTTTTTTTTTTTAAGATTTTATTTTTTTGAGAAAGGGAGGGAGAGAGAGAGCGAGCATGAGCTGGGGGAGGGGCAGATGGAGAGGGAGATGCTCAGCAGGGAGCCTGATGTGGGGCTCCATTCCAGGACCCTGGATCATGACCTGAGCCAAAAGCAGAAGCTTAATGGACTGAGCCACTCAGGTGCCCTTCCGACTCTGAATCTTAAGCAACCATTTATCTGCTTTCTGTCTCTATAGATTGTATTTTCTGGAAATTTCACATAAATGAAATCCTATGAAATGTTTTTTATATCTGTCCTTTTTTACTTAGCATACTGTTTTTGAGCTTCATCCGTGTTATGGTATATGTCAATAGTTCATTCCTTTTTATTGCCAAATAGTTATTACATTATGTGAATATACCGTATTTTGTTTATCCATTCACCCGTTGATGGACATTTAGATCACTTCCATTTTTGGCTATTAGGAATAGTGTTACAAAGATTCTTGTACAAGTCTTTATGTGTACAAATGTTTTCATTTCTCTTGAATTGATACTAGGAATGATGTGTCTGGTCACATGAATCTATGTTTTAACTTTCAGAAACTGCCAGACTGTTTTCTAAAGTGATGGCCCCATTTTATATTCCAGAAGCAATGTGTGAGGGTTCTAGTGTCTCCCATTCTGGCCAATACCTGTTACAGTCAGCCCTTCTGATAGATGTATATAGTGTAACCTCATTTGGTGTTAATTCTCATCTTCCCAGTGACTCATGATGTTGAGCAACTTTTCAGTGTGGTTTTTAGTCATTTGTATGTCTTGTCTTGTGACATATCTGTTCATAAATTTTGCCCCAGTTTAAATTAGATAATTTGTCTTCTTACTGAGTTGTAAGAGACTTTACATATTCTAGATACAGGTCATTTTGCTTTGTTGAAGAGCAAAAGTTTTTGATGAATTCATTTTATCTTTTTTTTTTTTCTTTCTTGAGTGGATTTAACTTTTGATATCTTATTTAAAAAATCTTTGTCTAATTCAGGGTCACAGATGTTTTCTCTTTTTTTTTTTTTAAAGATTTTATTTATTTATTTGTCAGAGAGAGCGAGCGAGAGCAAGCACAGGCAGACAGAGTGGAAGGCAGAGTCAGAGGGAGAAGCAGGCTCCCTGCGGAGCAAGGAGCCCGATGTGGGACTCGATCCCAGGACGCTGGGATCATGACCTGAGCCGAAGGCAGCTGCTTAACCAACTGAGCCACCCAGGCGTCCCTGTTTTCTCTTTTTGAACAGGAATCAGCAAACTATAGTCTGCAGACCACATCTGGCCCACCACTTGTTATTGTAAATGTTTCATTAGGTTATAGCCATCCATACCCACTCATTTACATATCATCTGTGACTGCTTTCTCTTTATAGTGACAGTTAAGTAGTTAGGGAGATTGTATGTCCCCCCAAACCCAAAATATTTACTTTATTATTTACTTTATGGACCCTTTAAAAAGATTTTTGCTAACCTCTGTTCCAGAAGAGTTATTATTTTAGCTCTTATAGTTATATCTGTTACTGAATTTGAGTTAATTCTTGTGTGTGGTATGAGGTAAAGGTCTAAGTTCACTTTTTTTAATATGGATATTCAGTTATTCCAGTACGATTTGTTGAAAACACTATCCTGTAAGTGATGGGTCATTTTCCTGCTTTTAAGATTTTCTCCTTGTCTTTGGTTTTCATTTCATCAGTTTCATTATAGTGTATCTAGATGGGGATCTCTTTGTGCTTATCCTCCTGTGGATTGTTGAGTCTCTTAGAACTGGAGATTAATGTTTTTCATGAAATTTGGAATGTTTTCAACCATTATTTCTTTTTTTAGTTATCATATATTTTTGTCTCAGGGGTGCAGGTCTGTGATTCATCAGTCTTATACAATTCACAGCACTCACCATAGCACGTACCCTCCCCAGTGTCCATCACCCAGTGACTCCATCCCTCCCACCCTCCTGCCCTCCAGCAACCCTCAGTTTGTTTCCTGAGATTGAGAGTGTCTTATGGTTTATCTCCCTCTGGTTTCATCTTGTTTCATTTTTCCCTCCCTTCCCCTATGATCCTCTGTCTAGTTTCTCACATTCCTTATATCACCAAAATCATATGATACTTGTCTTTCTCTGATTGACTTATTTCGCTTAGCAAATTACCTTCTAGTTCCATCCATGTTGTTGCAAATGGCAAAATTTCATTTTTTTTTTTTTTGATCAGCCATTATTTCTTCTTATAGTTTTCCTGTACCTTTTTTTGGAACTCCCATTGTACGCATCCTAGTATGTTTGATGTTGTCTTCCAAGTGTCCAGTGCTCTGTTCATTTTTCTTCAGTCCCTTTTTTTTCTCTCTACAAGTTGGATGATTTATCTTATCTTTAATTGCACAGATTTTTTGTAATATTTTTGGACCATCTAGCAAATTTCATTTGCTGTACTTTTTAACTCTAAAATTTCCATTTAGTTCTTTTTAATAGCTTGCATATCTTTGTTGATATTTACTATTATTTAGTCATTGCCATATTTTAACTTTTTAAAGCATAGTTTTCCTTGATTTTTTTGAACATACAATTATTTTGAAGTTTTTGCTAAATCTGGTCCCACATGGATACAGCTTCTATTGGCTACTTTTTTTTTCTTTTTCCCCTGAGAATGTTTTTTACACTTTACTGTTTTTGTAGCTCATAATTTTTTCTTAAAACTGACTTCTAAAAATTTGTAATATAGCAACTTGATTCTGGTTTTATTAAAATTTTCTGCAGGTGGTAGTGGTGGTGGTAGTTGTTCCTTTTGTTCATTCATTCATTCATTTACTTTTTTTTTTTTAAGTAACTTTGTTGCCATAATCTGCACAATTGCTCTCTCCCAAAATTGTGGCTACTGATGTATCTTCTCAGCTTTTAAAAATTTCTTTAATTTGGCTTTCTAGAGTTTACCTGTATGTCTGCATTACTTAGTGCTTCAGTAATGATTGGTTGGAGGTTGTGACGAACACTGTGAGCCAGTAAGGCTTTCATCCTCTGCTGGTGGATTGGGTATAGTTTGGGGAGCATATTCAAAATTTGGGCCTTTGTCTAGCTTGCCTCCTTTCATTTCTGTTGGGTCTTCTCCGGTCGCCCTGAGTGTGTGTAGATTTCCAGTCCGCCTGGGGTGTGTGATGTTGCTCTCAGGTCTCCACTTTCCCTTGGGCGTGCTCTCACCCTCCTGATTAGCTGGCATTTTGGGGGAGCTTGGAACCTTATGGGTTTCCCCAGCACATATGTGCTTGCTGCCTTCTAGTCAGAAAGAGTTATGTGGAGGACATCAACCATCTCTTCAGAATATGTGAATTTATTGGGTCCTTCTGTGGCTGTCTCCTTTGCAGAATTTCCATGTTAAATTTCTAGGTAGTCCTCAGGTTTGTGGCTTGCCTCCACTGTTTTTGTAATCTCAGGCTATGAGAGCTATAGGCTTTTCTGTTTTTTGCTGGATGTGTTTTCTGCTCCCTGCTCCAAATCAAAGTCAGCTTCCTTCAGCAAATAAAGCTGCTGGCTTTCACAGCCAACCCCACTATGCTAGTGGAGTGGGGCAGGGGGATAGAGAATGCTCCTGGTAAGATGCCAGACTCCCACTGTTCTTCCTAAAAAGGTCACTTATTAAAATAATGAATAAACTATTCTTGTTGTGTTTTTTGTCTTTGGTTAATTTCTAGAGCACAAAATGTTTTGTTTTGTTTTGACAATTTTATAATTATTTTTTGAGGGTGAGATTTTGTACACCTTCACTGGGGAAGTCCAGCCTGACAACTTGAATTCTAAAATCTAGGAATATTACATTTCAAAGCCAAATGCTCTTTTTTCTAATTCATACTTTGTGGAAATACAGAACCAGAAGTAGGTTTTTTTTTTTAAAGAAATGACAAGGAGGTTGATGGATAGATCTTGATTCAAAGCTTAGATTTCTAAGTAGTATGAGTTTTTTACCTCGGTATAGATAGATTTGCAGGCTGAGGTTGAGGGTAAGGGAATGCTTGTGGCTCTGTAGAATAGTAGACATGTATTATTTCTTTAGGGTGAGCCACCAATTGTTGACAAAGTATTTTCCAGTAGTGTTTCTCACTTTGTAGCAACTTTAGAAAATAGATATTGTAATTATGATCATTTTACAGATAAGAAAATACATTTTTAAGTATTTAGTAATTTACCCACCCTCTCAACCTTTATTATGTGATAGAGATGGTTCGTGAACCGATTTCCTCTGACTTCTTTTTTATATTCTTATGTAACTGCATCCCTACCATGTCATAATTACTTACATATTCCTTGATGATTGTAGTTTATTTATTTATATAGATAGTACTTGAAGTTAGAACAAGTCATAGCAGTCTTCTTGAATTTTTACTAGAGCCCAGATTCTTGCCTTTTGATTGATAATCACTCTTAACTTATTGAAGAGCCCCTGTTCATTCATGCAGTTGTTCAGCAAACTGGTAAAAGAGTCAGAGAAGGAGATATTCCATGGCAGCTTCCTCTGCCAGCTTCCTCTTTTTTTCTTACTCCATAGATGCAGATTCTGCCCAAGAAGCCCCTGCATTGCAGAGGGACTGGAGATCTGTATGATCTGTTTATTTCGCAATTGACAAGGGTAAGGGGGTCTTTCTGGGGGAGGTGCTTGGGTGCCCTGGCTGTAGCTTTATGAAGCTAGGCTAACACTTATTTGGGAATAAACTTAAATTTAGTATTTTTAAAAACATTTTTATGAATTCTGTTTGTCCTACATCAGTTAAGTGTCAGATTAACATATTAAAAAGCATTTATTATAATGGTGATTTTTTTTTTTTAAGTCCTGTTCAGCACAAGTCAGACAAAAATGACTCACGCTTCTAAAATTCCAATCTGGGATCATTTAGAATATAAATAGTATTGAATATATGTAAGTAAAATTTCACTGCAATGAAAATTTTAAAAGGTTTTGGATGAACATCTATTTCTATAGCCCATGATAGTTATTCTTTATTAATCTGCTCTGTTCCTTTTCCATAAATCTGTCAATCTGTAGAGTGAAAAAGGGACTTGTGGAAATGTCATAAACATTGTGGGTGGGTTTGGTGTCTTTTTCTTGCTGCTAGAAATTAATACCTACTTCCTTGAATTCTATGTCCACCCAAGATGCCAGTGAAATTTGAGTGGTATCGTCAGGCTGTCCTGTATCTGTGTATTAGTGTAGGTTTAAGGTGCAGTTGGTGTATCTTATGGGAGCCAAGATTAAGTTTGTAGGTCTCACTTGGCAGGTTTATAAAGTACCAGCAGAGGTGGTATTTGTAACAGGATAAGATTAAAATATTGAGGAAGAGTTTAATGCTCTTTTAAAATTGTGGAAGGATTAGGCAGATGATTGTAGCTTTGAAGGGTAGTAGAGAAGACTTGTCTTGGTGATGGTCTGATGGGGTTATTTTTATATTGGAGGACATTATTATACCTGCTAGTAAAATAGCTTTGTTTACCTAAAGAAGTATTGTACATTTCTGTAATTTAAATAGATATTTTTAGTATTCTGTATCTCTCTTATTTTTAAGTGGTCTTCTTTAAACATTTCAATTATAGATTAAAAAATTCAACAGTATGTATCTTATCCTTACCCTTTTTAATCAATGTTCCACTTTTTAGTGCCAGCACATTGGAAAACTACTTATATTCTTATACTTCTTAAATGACTTTTTTTTTTTTTTCTGTTTTCTTTAAGCCATAAGGATGAGTTTACCATTATTCCTGTACTGGTTGGAGCTCTGAGTGAGTCAAAAGAACAGGAATTCGGAAAACTCTTCAGTAAATATCTAGCGGATCCTAGTAATCTCTTTGTGGTTTCTTCTGATTTCTGCCATTGGGGTAAGTTCTAGATTTTAACATATCATGGTAGATAATATATACTTGTGGTTAATGGTATCTTTTCACTCTAAGCTTGGATTTTCAGTTCCTTATCACTTCCCTTGGAAAGTTTTACTTTTAGCTGCAACGGTTTAAAAGTGAATAAAAAAGTCTTTTAAAAAGGATCAGATTATGATAGATTATGGATACATTTCCAAAGGCGACTGGTATAATTGGATTCACACTGTGAGGGCATCCTTGCTTAGCCACTTATATTAGTGGGAGTTAAGTAAGATCTTTTAACCCTATTTCCAAGTTGAGTTGTGTGGTAGATTCTCTGAAGTTAGTTTTTTCGTAGATAAAACACATTTCTTCTTTAGAAGGTAAAAGAGCACTGTGTGCTATGCCAGTCCTTTTCCACATTTCCTTTTCTGTAATTAGTGTTTTTTTTCTTTCTACTTTTCCTTTGGTGCTTAATTTTTGCCATCAGTTTAGAGCTACCCTCCAAGATTGTAACATGTGGGCTATTAGCATTGTGGTCTTCATTGGTAATGGTTTATAAGGGTGAGGACTCTTAGGTGATTTTTGTTATTTTGTGAATAAAAAGAGAAAGGAAACTTCACAGTGAACTGATGATAAAGAAAGACATTTGTGAATGCTTCTTTGAGTAAATTTTATATTTTGATTCTTTGAATACAGTTTACTCTCCCTTATCCATGACTGTTCTAGAATATTTTTGAATCCTGTTCCTTTTAGGACATTTCTCATTGGCTGGAGGATGCCAATACCTGTTCATCCTTCAGTTATTTCTTTGATTATAGAGAAAATGTAAGGCACAAGATTATAAATTTTAAGATAGAGTACTACAATGGTCAGAAAAACATCCTCAATGAGATATAGGGACCCCTGGCTTTTATATGTCTTAAGCATGGATTACCAGAGTTGACTCAATATTTATCTATTGTGCTTAGGCTGGTATTTTCTCTTCCATTGCTCTGTGAATGGTGTTGAGACCATCTTAAGAGAGCCATCCTCCTTTATAGATAAGTATTTTGGTTTAAGGCACTAATTTCTCATCTGAGGCTGATTATCTTATGAAGGGACATTTGGAAATGCCTGGAGACATTTTTGGTCATTACAGTGGGGTGGGGGTTGGAAATGGGAATGCTTTAGGCTTCTACTTAGTGGAGTCCAGAAAAGCTGCTAAATAAACATCCTCTAGTACACAGGACAGCCCTCTTCATCAAAGAATTATCCTGCCCAAAATATATAGTGCTGAGGTTGGGAAGTCCTGGTTTAGGATATACAGGTAGCTATGTGACCTTGCCAAACTCCCTGAGGGTTCTCAGGGTTCTTTAAGAATCAATTCTATTGGCTAGTTGGTTTATTACCTTTGGCAGAAGTTATTTTTTATGGATTATAAGTATATTACTTAGATGTGAGGACTAGGTAGATTCTTGGAAATTCTGATATTTAGTCATAGTTGATCTTAAAAACTAAGAAGTATCATTGTTGAAAAAAGGATATTTTTCTTAGTATTGTGAACTTATGTTGGTAATAAAGCATATATCCATATGTTTTAGAATTAAAAATTCTTGAAGCATGTGTCTCCTCCCTCTTCACTTTTAAGGCTCTTATGAATCACTTTAAATTACTTTTATATTTAAATAATTAGTTCCTCTGATATTGTTCTTTAGAATCTGGGTTCTCCCTCAAGATGGGGTATCATGTGCAATCACAGCATAAATCACACAAAAATCTGTAGATGCTTTAAAATCACTCTTGTCTGTTGAGTCATTCTTTTTTGCTTCATGAATGAATTCTAAAGCAAATAAGCCCTAATCCAAGTACTGTATTTAAGTACAATATTGAGAGAGAAAGATGAATTTTGTTTTGTATTCTACCTAGGTTCTTGGAAAGTTATTTAGGCATTTCGATCTCCTGTGCTGTAGAAAAATTTGGCATTTAAATTATAAGCTAGGATTTCCTGATGACAATTACAAATAAGAACTCAAAATTTCCAGAGGCTGGTAGGTATTAGTTAAGAGAATTGTCCAGAGCCTAAAACATTTTTTATTTACATTTGGTGGTTAAGTAATAGAACTTTTCCAGGTGTTTATTTTTTTAGTATCACTCTCACTAACAATACTCATTAGGTGCTTGCTTTGCACTTATGAAAAGCACTGTACTGATTCTTGTTAGGAAATTCGATGAAGATCTGGGGATAAGTGGAAGGTGTTGCATGGATACTATTCCAAGATTGGTAGTTTCCCTTTACAATAGCAATAATAACCATCATTCTTGTAAAGTAAGATTCATTTCCTATTTTATATGCCTAACTGAAGTAATATGAATTTTTGACTAGTTACAGGTTAAAATAAAATGTCTTAGAAATTTTTGTATTTTTCAAGTTTAATGCTCTGGTGGCATTGGTCATCTTTTCTAAATTTTAATGAATGTTATACTCCCATTTCAAAAGTCAAGCTTTTTCTTGTGAGGGTATTTCTTAATAGCTCTTCTTCTTCTTCTTCTTCTTCTTCTATTACTTCTTCTGCTGCTGCTGCTTCTTCTTCTTCATCTGCTTCTGCTGCTTCTGCTGTTTCTTCTTTTTTGGTAAAGATACTGTATAGATTGATTTTACCATATCAAAGTAATGATAACACTGCATTCTAAATCATTTCACAGGAAGAATTCAGTTACTCAGATACTCAGAGATCTTAAAAATTTCATTGAGTTGAGCTGTCAACACCCTTTACGTTTCTAAATAGCTGATTTTTGGAGAAAAATCACTTACTTGATTATGGTACCGTTGACAGATTACTCAGATGCCTACAGTGGAATTTGTTTTGTTGAATAACAGAGTACTAGCAGTGACAACATTTTTCATTTCTAGTCATTATTTCTATTATGTCCGGGTTCTGTTAAAAATAAGGCAGGAGATTTGGTGATGGAGACAGTGATTGGAAGGGTTTTGCCTGGTTACTTATTAACCAGTGTCCATTACACGAATGACTTTTTTTTTAAGTGTACTTTGCTTTAAAGATTTTCATCTTTCAGATCCCATTTAAATTTTATGTGGACTTGAAAAAGACATTAGAGAGAGAAAAAGTAGAAAGATTAAAATACTCCCAAATTTTCTTCTTGGGTTGGGAAAGCTGAGGGAGAATGGGTACCTAGATTCTATTATGCCTCTTCTTTCTGTCCCTTCATTTGAATACCCCACCCTAACAGAAAAAAAAACCTTCACCACTTCAATTCCTGTCTTTTATTTTATCACTAGTCTAATCCACATGAAAATTCATTAGTCAGCCCAGTAGGGTGATGTTTCCTAGTAACACTTCATGAACTACCTCATTTTGCCCTTCCTGCTACTACCAGGGCTTGTGGTGTAAGTGAAGGACATTTGCTGCTAGTATTTGATTTTTACTGTGCTTAGGTAATGTTGTGTCCATACTTTTTCTGACCAAGTTTCTTATCCTATAAGATGGCATCTTATATGGAGCCAGCCATATAAGATGCCATCTTATAGGATGGACCTATTTTAGTTTTTCTAATTGTAGAATTTTCATTCTGTTTGCCTTTCATTTTTGCTCTTCTCCATATATATAATATAAAATATTAATGTTTGTACTTTCCTGATTTTGAAATTTGTATTTTCACATTTATATCATTGACAGCTTTCATTAACATAATTTCTGATTAACTTCTAAGAGGTTTCTAAATGAAACTGCATCTAACAGAAATTGATTTTTTTAAGTCGATTCATTCTACTTACTTTTCTTTTTATGGTGATTTTAACTGCAAATTGACTTCAGTAAATTTACTTGGTAAATGTTAGTGATAAATTATTTTATTAAATATGAATAAATTTTACTGCACTCAATTCAGCAGTTTTGGATTTTTACATAGGAACTTATATTTGTATAGGTTTATATAATTTCTTTTTTAATTTGTGTCACCTATCAAAAGTAGCATTCCCCAGAATATTTATGGATTTATCTTTATTCAGATTTCTAGTTTAATTTTCCATAACAAGTGATTATGCATGCCTGCTCTTTTTTCCTTTCTGTTGCTAGTCTCTTAGGTACTAGGGTGTTACTATTTTCTAAATAATTTCAATTGGTTTGAGTATAAGTTAGCTAATTCCTGAAATACATCTCATCCAAGCTTTCATATTTGTCTTCTCAAATTTTATACATACTAGTTACACATATTTAGGTTTTTGATCTTTTGAGGGAAGGCTAATACTTTTTTTTTCTTTTTACATTATAACTAAGATTTTAGAATGAAAGGACTATAGTTTTTCACGATTTCAATTATGAATGTCCTTAGTATGGAATGACCTAATAATCTATCTCATAGGTTGTTGTGAGGATTAACTAAAATAATTGAAAGTGCTTTAACATATAAACATAAAGTGATAAAGTGAATGTGTAACAGTACAGTTTTTACTGGACATATGTCTGAAAGTCTGTTTTGTTCACTAATCTTTTTGGGGGCTTTAAAATAAACTTTCCAAGCTCGTTGTTTATTTCTGCAAACCAGTGTATAGCTTAATGTTGAGGTATTTGCTATATTTTGTTTTGTTGTTTTGTTTTGAGGCACTTAAAAAGCAGTGTTGGTTCTTGTACCATTCATTGTTATGTTTGTCCTCATTAGTTGATTGTTGTGTGTTGAACAGACATCCCTGGAGCTTACTCTCCACACTCTGTGAATCCACTCATTAATCACCAGTCACCTTTGGAGATAGGAAAATTACTTACCTGTATTTCTTTTTCTCAGAAAGCGTGCTCTGGAATGGATTCACAAATGAGCTACCCTCCTTCCCTCAAAGAGTAAGGTTTCTGCTTTACAGGATTTTTTTTTCTTGGGTTATTTTTCCTCTCATCTTTTGAATTTGAAAAGAACTGAGGGAAGGCACCTGAAGAAACTACTGACATACTCACTAGGGGAGTTCCAAAGCTTGTACTGCCCCTAGGGGCAGTGTCAATGGCTCTTAAAGCTAGAAAGCTCATACTTGGAGTTGAAACAGGGGCTCAAAGAATCCATTTTCCCAGTGTACCTTCTGAAAGGATAAGTTTCAGGTAAGTAATTTTCTCTTACTATGTGATATGCTTTATTCATACTTAAAAAAGTATACAAGTCCAGTTCTCCAGGTACAGAGGCACCTGTGTTTGCTCAGTTTAGATGCATAAGCTTTACTGAATGTTAGAAGTGTTATAAAACAAAATGTCTGCTTGTGAGTTAAACATGAAGTCATAATACATCAACAGTGAATATTTGATTAAAGGTGCATTTATGAACAGTGTATTGTGCTAGTGTTGTCATTTCTTTCATTTTTCATTAAATAAAATCTTGATAAACTTCTTTTTGATAATTAGATACAAACGATTTTTTTGCATTCAAATTCCAAGAGGTGTGTAACTAAAGTGGTGTGTGTGTGTGTGCATGCGTGTGTGTGCACACACCTCCTACTTCCACCCCCACGGATAGGCTGGGATGTAGAAACTATTTACTTTGAAGTAGATGCTTTCTGTATGTATATTGACCAGAATGAATTACTCAGGTAATTTCTAAATGCTTGTATAATTTTAAAAAATTATTCTAAGTTGAGCTGTTTAAGTAAAATACTTTTTCAGTATAGTAGCTCTATGTAGTGTGTATTTAGCTACTTAATTGATACATTATTTAGAGCTCATAAAATATTTCTACTTGATTCTTCAGCTACAAAATGCAAACACCTAAAGAGCAGCAAGAGGTAGATAGTAAAATGTTAAACATTTCCTCATCAATTTCCTGTGCATTTTGTCATTCTTTTTAAATCATATGTTGATTTGGTATTTTGACGTATTCAAAACATTTTATGTATTTTTTCTTACTTCAGAAGTAGTTTTAAAGTCAGGGTTACAGTGAAAATGGTCCATATGAACATGGGAGCATTTCTAAGTATAGTTGTACTTTCTACTTGTGATTAAGGCAGCTTTGACCAACTTCAGTCATTTGAAACAGCAGCTCTGAACTTGGAAATAAGCAGAAAAGACTTGAGTAGAAATGGTTATCAGAAAGTACATGCATTTTTCTGTAGACCTGAAGAGTAGCAGTTTTCAGATTAGACAATTACATCCCAGTCACAGGGATTATTGACAGCTAAAACGAACAGCTATCTCCTGAAGCAAGAAAAAGAGAATGTATTAGTATAAACCTGAAGTAGTTCAGGTTCAAAAAATATTCATCTTGATTGCTTCCAAGGATATTACTCTTACTACAGTTGACAGTGAGTCAGAAGTTTCTTGTCTAAGGTTAATAATTTGTTTGTTTATTTCACAAAAGATTTCGGGCAACTCTGTCAAAAGACCTTTGAAATCCAAGTAGAAATTTAGTACCGGTGAATTGAATCAAGAAGTTATTGCAACAGACTTTAGATTGGACTTTGAGCCTTCCAATAGCCATCTGGCAAGTAGGAAAAAATAGGGTCCAATTATATAGTTCTCGCTATTAGGTAGGAGTAAGTGTGTACATTCTGTAAAGAAAAACAAAACTATACCTAACTCTAAATTTTGAAAGAAATGTCTGATGAGTTAATTAATATAAGGGCATTGAGTGATGAATTGTCACTGTTTAAGAATTTTTTTAGTGCAAGAATTGTAATTGATCTCATAGTTATGGTGACATGTAGTAATCCTCAATGTTGATAGAAATGGTTTTTATATTCAGAAAGCAGGTAATTGTCTCAGAACCTTATTTCTTGATTCTAGGATATCATGAATTATAAGATGCAATACTGATTTAATAGCAACTCTTGAGGGAAAATAAGAACTGTTACACGAGTAATCATATGTATTAATGTGTGTGCAAAGTTAAAATGTGAAAGTTAAGAAAATACAGTATAGTCTAGAAAGATGACCATCAAAGTTGATCAAAACCAACAAGTAAAGGAAGTGTGGATAACTGTGGTGTGTGGTTTTTTCCAAAAGAGAACACCAAAAGAGTTTTGTTATTTTGCATCACTCGTCATCTATAAGATGATCATTTTTTTTTAGTAAGATAAACAGAGAACTTAAAAATCATAAGTATCCAGCCAAAGAAACCCATCTTCTCAGGTGTGAGGATAATAATTTTATATGTGAACTTTGCTCTAAAAATGAAGCACAAGACACAGAATGTGTGCATACATGACTGGTGTACTCACATACCTTTCAAATGTATTTTGGTGAATCTTTAAAAATAGCTAAATATAAAAGTAATGAGTTCTAAGAAATATAGGCATCACAGATATACAAATGTAGATGTGTCTGAAATACAACACAGTCTGTGGAATAGCATACCACAATTATTTATAAATATGTCTAACTTCTAGTTTTTATACGATTATAATAGGGAGCCAGATTTATTACCTGAGCCTTTTGTTTTCTGTCTTCTTTTCAAGCTTCTTCCAGCTTACCCTCTGTTTCTTGGAGAAGAGCTAAACGTGAATGTTCTGTGCTTGTACTCTTACTGAGATTTTATTGTCAGAGCAGGACAATTGTATTTATCCTTTTGTGCCTCCTATTTTTAGGCACTTGTATCGATCTTTTTTCAAGTAGAGAGTTTTAAAAAAATGAGATAAATTTTTTTATTGAAGTCATAAAAATCACATAAGCCACAATATATCTCTGACCTGCACATTTTTTTTTTCTGTAATAGAGATCAAGTCTTTGCATTTATACAGCAAAAGCTAAGCTTTCATTGATTTCATTGATCTGTTACACTGAGATAGTTTCCTTAAACCAGATTTCCTTGAATCATATTCTTTGGGTTTACCTTCCATTACAGAGTGATATAATATGTTTAACAATGCTTCTAACTTTTAAGCTGTTTTGTTTCCTTAGTCTTTTGTATTGCTTGTGACTTTAAGGTTCTACAGTTTGAAGTAGTTTTTAACATCATAAAACACTGGTGATATATCATTTCTTTATTACTTCCCAAATATGCCTTTTATTTTTATGTACAAGGGCTCTTGGGAATGATTCTCTCAGAGGCTTAAGCTGTGCTTTGCCTTCCATGAGAACTGAAATTATTTGGTAAGCGCTTGCTTTCTTTTTAGCTTCTAATTTTTCCCTATTTTATTTTGTACATGATATTTGTTTCAAGGTCAAAGGTTCCGTTACAGTTACTATGATGAATCCCAGGGGGAGATTTATAGATCCATTGAACATCTAGATAAAATGGTAAGTCTTTCAGGTGTGGGATTTTAATGCTCTAAGGTATTTTCTTTGATTTCAGATTAGTGATTCAAGACTTAATATGTTGAAATATACAGTGGACTAATAATTCCTTCCCTATCTTTTTTTAACTAAATGTGCAAAATATAATTTATAATCATATGAATATTGATTATAAAAATAATCCCTTTTCTATTAGTTGAAATTTCCTTTATCTTAATTTTATTTAATTAGTAAGACAAAGAATAATGTATAGATTTTTAGATGCTATTTGGGGGAGTGTCTCAGGTTTAGGGATGACAGGATACTAATGCCATTACTTATTTTTAAGCAGAAACAACCGTAGCAAATTTTAAGTTTATTTTATTATTATACTTTTTTGCCATTTGGACTTTCTTAAATGGTGTTTCATTTTGTTGTTTAAATAGAGAATTTAAAAATATGATTGTATTCTTACCTGGCCCAGTAGTACAACAGACACTGAATCCTGCTGTCATTTTCCTTAAAATAGTATGGTAGTTGGAGTAATTGTTTTCCTATTTGAAAAGTCATGCAGATCATTTTGTGTTTTTAAACTTATAAACAGAATATTAAATATAGGAGGTTTATCACTTACTGGCTTTGACTTTTGACAGATCATTTCAGTTCTCTAGTCCTCAAGTTGTCATCTTAAAGATGAGTCTTGAAATAGGTGGTCTCTAAATTGTCTTTAAATCTGTCAGACTTTAAGTCTGTTTTATGTTGAAATCAACTTTACCATTGTTTCAAAAGCTTTATGCATATGTTTTAGTACAAGACTATTTAGTCTAAAGTAGATAAAACATTTTATTGAGAAATCTGGATCTAAAACCATAGGTAGGTTATACCTTGTATATTTTATTAAAAGCCAAATGGAATGAATGCAAATTTAGTTACTCAGGAGATTTTCTTATATGTAGATTTTATCATATTTAAATTTATCTTATTACTTAGATCTAATTATAGCCTAATACTTTTACCTTTGGAATTTTGTTTGGACTTAATCTACTGACTTTTCTTTTGGATTTATGATGTCACGTCAGTCATTTAATCCTTTCCTGGCTTCTAGTTCTCATCTTACTTTTCTGAGGCATAATTCTCAGTTGCATCAGAAAACTTTTCTGATTATGTCATCATTTATTTTCTTCATGTAGCAAGTGGTTAATGGGTGTCTCCTAGTGTGTCTGGTACTGTGTGAAGTACTGAAGACATTAAGAAGATAAAACATTGTCTTTCACTTAATGGAACTTTCAATGCAGTCATTGAGCAGACTTAGAAGCTATTCTGATATGGAGCTGTAAGAGTTACTTAGGGCACATACTCTCCTTATTGTTCTGTGATGATGATATAGATGTGCCTACTTTAGGGCTTTGGCCCTTTTTGTATTTGACTGTCTGACTTTGTGGCTTTGCTCAGCTTTACCTTCCCAGCAAGATGCATTGACTACCCAGTTTAATTTTGCATCATACACTCCACCTTCTTAGCATTCCCAACGTACCTTACTTGCTGCAGTTTTTCTTTCAACAAACTAAATATTCTACTTATTTATTATAGTTTTGTTAGTCAGGATATTTATTTTGTTCTCCAGTGTATCCAGAGTGCTTAGAATAGTGATTAGAACATTAGTAGGTGCTCAGTAAATACTTTTCAAGTGAATGAAATAATGAATATAATCTTCCTATATACATAATTAAATTAAGTGAATACCCTAACTGTGATATGAGAAAGAAATAAGGGGAAAGTAATTTATGATAAACTAATAAATTTTTAATACTGTAAGGGCCCGAATTCTAACTATATTAGAAGACACTATGAAGTAGATGCTTACACATTGTATCATTACTATAACGGCTATCAATCCAAACCTAAACAGTTATGTTTGTGACTCCTATCACTAGGGTGCATTGCTGGGTGACTTGATTTTCCAAAATGGTGAGCAATTCCTAGTAAGGTTGTAAACTAAACAAAGTTCAGCCTTCCCTTACTTTATATGAATATGGCCATTCCTTGGAAATCTGTATATTAAAACCATGTAAAACTTATTAGTATTTATATATAAAATAGAGTTAAGGGTCTAGATAATTATTAGCAGGTTTTTTTTTTAAGATTTTATTTATTTATTTGACAGAGAGAGAGAGATCACAAGTAGGCCGAGAGGCAGGCAGAGAGAGAGGGAGAAGCAGGCTCCCCACTGAGCAGAGAGCCCAATATCGTGACCTGAGCCAAAGGCAGAGGCTTAACCCACTGAGCCACCCATGCGCCCAGGTTTTTCACCTATGTAGACAAGAGTATTATGGGATGAGAACAATTATTTGTGTGTGCGACTATCTTGTATTATAGGACAATCAACATGCCTGGATACCACCCACTAGTATCTTTTAATTATTGGGACACCCCAAAAATGTACCCATAGTTTTCCATTATACCCCTACAGTAAACAGTTGATCCATGACCTTACCCTATTTAAGTTTTCTTCTCAGTATTAATTACTGTGTGACTTACTTACTGTTGATTTGTTTGGTGATAACCTCTCCTATTAGACTGTAAGCTTCATGAGATCAGGATCTTTGTCCATTTTGTATCAGCCTTTCACTGGGTACTCAATATATGCGATTGTTGAGTGGATCAGTGGATGTATGGGCTGGGGGTAGGGGTGAGAAATGAAGCTAGAGGATCTAGAACAGGCTGTTTATTCATTTTAAGGGTTCTATTTTATTTTTTTGTCAGAGAGAGAAAGAGAGCGTATGCATGTACAAGCAGTGGGAGGGAGTGGCAGGCAGAGGGGAGAAGCAGGATCTTCGCTGAGTAAGGGGCTTGATGCAGTAATCCCAGGACCCTGGGATCACGACCTGAGCTAAAGGCAAATGCTTAACTGATTGAGCCACCCAGGCGTCCCTGGTTTTTTGGGAAGATTTTATTTTTATTTATTAGAGAGAGTGTGAGCACGAGCAGGACAGAAGGAGGGGGAGACACTACCCTGGTAGGGACCAGGGAGCCCTACACGGGGCTTAATTCCAGGACCCTGAGATTGTGACTGGAACCTAAGACAGACGCTTAACTGACTGAACTACCCAGGCATTCCTAGAACAGGCTGTTTAAAGGATATTAAATAGGAAAACGGTAAGATCAGATTGTATTTGAATAGCTCATACAGCTGCAATGTCACAGGTGGGTTGGAGGGAGGTCAAAGGAAAAATGAGTAGACCGTTTTGGTAATCCAGGTGACAAATGGTAATTCAGACAGTGGATGCGATGGTGATGGTGGAAGAGAGGGACGGAGTGGATATAATCAGTACATATAAGAGACAAAGTGATGATGGGACTTGGAGATTGACTGAACTTGCTGGGAAAGAAAGAATAACTCTTAAATGTCTGGCTTATGCTGCTGGTTGGGTATTGGTACTGTTCACTTAGATTTAAAGCCCAAGAAGATAGGACTGATATTTTAGGAGGTAGGGAAATCATAAATCACATTAAGAATATGTTATATTTGCTGTTGCCTTTAAGATATCCAAGTGGAGATGTCAAGTTGGCATTTGGATTTTCATTTTGCCAATTATTTTTTAGTGCATTTATAGTCCTAGGCATCATTGGAGTTAGGACAGTAAACACACACACTTACTCTTACTTACACTTACTTACAGAACTTTTATTCTAACAGGAGGAGATACATTAAAAAAAAAAAAAAGTAAGGATACATATACATATATATCCTTACTCGTTAAAAACGAATCACACACACACACATGTATATATGTTAGTTTCCAAAAGTGATGTGTGCTGTACAGAAAACACTGAAAGGATTTTGAAATAGTAAATGATTCAAGTGATTGGTGGTTAAGTGGTTGGAGAAAGACTGCCCTGAGGAGAAACATTAAACTGAGATAGAGATAAGAAGGACCAAACCAAGTAAAGATCAGAGGAAAGAGCATTCTGGACAAAAGGACCTGCCTGTGCGAAGTCCTTAAGATAGGCAAGAGGCTGGGTGTGAAGAAAAAAAAAAAGGCCAGTGTTGCAGGAGTATGGTAGATAAGGATAAGAGTGGTACAAGCTGTGGCAAGAGGGATAGGCAGAGGCCGGATAATGTAGGGCGTTATATTCCAGGATAAGAAATGCATGTAAGCACAAAGAAATGATGTAGTTACATTATTTTATTTTATTTTTTAAAATATTTTATTTATTTTTGAGAGAGAGAGCACAAGGTTGGTGGGGACAGAGGAAGAGGGAGAAGCAGACTGAGCCACCCGGGCACCCCTAGTTACATTACTTTAGAGGTCATTCAGAAGGGCTTTGCTACAGAATTGACTGTATTGGTTGTAAGTCTGGGGAAGAGGTCTGGAATAAGTTCAAGAGGTCTGGAGTTAAGTAAGTAAGGTGTAGATGGTCAGAGAGATTGTCTACTATAGTAATCCTTAACTTTGTCTTTACAATTTCAGTCACCCATGGGACTTTTTCAAAGTAGACTTGGTTCATAGTGCCCCTGGAGATGTGCCTTCTGGTAGTGTGGAAAGAGTCCCAACATCTTTTTATTCCTAAATTTGCTTTGTAGGTGAATTTGCACTGTCCTGCTATGGCCCCTAATCTGTTGAGTAGAACAAATTTCCTATTTATCTCCTCTTGCTTTCTGTTCAGCTCTTTAAATCATTTGCCAACTTTAATTAGGCAGCATTTAATTTTGCACACGTAAAAATTTGTAAATCCGTGAATTAATGCTTTTAGCACAGAGAGGTGTTTTGTCTAAAATATTAGTTTACCTGGTATTCTCAAGTCACTGAACATAATAGCATCCTTTGGAACTCTTTAGAACTGTGGTCACATTTAAACACTTTAGTATTATTTTACTAATTATTCTATGCGTTATATATAAACATCCATACTTAACTATTCTTTTAGCCTTTCTTCTAATGCTATATTGATAGCTTATATTAAGAGGACTAGCTTTACTTACCTTTCTTGAGGCATATTTTTATTAGACAGATACACCTTGGTTTCTTACTTTGGAGCAGAGCAAAAAGGGTAACAATTACCCATTGGCATGATTCTCATAATTCTATAGTTATTGCTTTTTGGTAGCTTCTAAGTCTTTGAAATCAGAAATTTTTGCTCACAAAGGGTACACAGAACCAGTAAGTTTAATATTGACTTCTAAATCTGCATCTGATTTACCTTACTTTAGATGTCCAAAATTGGGGCATAATTTTAAAATTTTTATTTAGTCTGGAATATAATTTCTGAATATTAAGTATTTGCTTCTTGTTAACACATTTGAATTTAATATTTGATATAATATTTGACTTGGAGTCAGATTTTTGTGGTCCCTTTCTGTTTATATATAGAATTTTTAAATGGTTCATAAGTGTTCTGTTCTTTTATTAGCCTGTTCTTAATTCAAGTTGTAAGTCACTTCTGGGGGTTAAAGTGGATTAAAATAATAAGATTGGATAGGTCTATACATATAGTCATGTATGTATGTTTATATATATGTGTGTTTTTATATATATATGTACACTCACTATTAAACTCTTATATACTGGGTTTTCTTAATTGATTTATATAACCAAATGGTGACTGTCCCTCTGTATATTCCTTTTCTAAAGTGCCATTTTATGTTATAAATAATTTCATTCATTTGAGAACCAGTATCTTAGTTTCTATATGCAATCTTTTCAGAGCAAATATAATTGGAAGTGTTCTCTGTATAAAGTATTAAAACATGTTATCAGTTCTGAATTGTAATTATTACACATTTTGAAAGTTTTATAGGATGAAAAATTATTTAGGTATAAAATCTTAGGTATAGTCTTTTCAAAATTAGTATGTTAATTAGTTTTAGCTCTTTTTTTTTTTTTGTTATCAGGAAAGTCTTATTAAATAGAGTTACTAAAATAAGTAAAAGTGTTTCTAGTTTCCAAAGCAAAATAAAAATAGCTGTTCCTCTTATTATAAAATAATTACGTCTCTAGCATTTGACTATCTTGGAATCAAGTTATGTGAAAAAAAAAATATGTAAAGAAAAATATATAGGAAAATAAACTGCATCTTCCAAATGTTGTAAGTGGGGAAAAAAGTGACTAGTTACAGGAGAGTCTAAAAGTGTTATATTAGTATTGGCTGCTGATCATGTTTTTGGTAATTAGAACTTTGTAATTTCAGTAATTACAAAGCAGAACTTATTTTAAGACATTCATTTTTGTGAACTTTTGATATTACATACTGGAAACATTAACTGTACTTAAGTACATACATATATGTTTTATATGTATATCATATAATCATTTTTTTTTCCGGGCCACTTTTGATATAGACCAATGTTTCATTATGGACATTGCCAAATTACTTATGATTTGGCAAAGAGAGTCTGAAAATGTCATTGTAGTCATCCTTACGATATGTTTTCCTTCCAAATTTATTAGTAGTCACTTCATTTAATTTGAACTTCAGCTACCATTCTTTCTTTCAACTCTTTTGAAAGTGAAATTGTTCAGATTTGTGTACTTGTACTTCTTTCTCAAACTCAAGGCAATAGTTTCTTTAGTAGTCTTTGATATAAGGTTTTATAATATCATCTTTTAAGATAGCTACGAGATAGCTAAAAAGCTATATTGCTTTTTAGCACTGCTATCTTTAGGGTGACTTTTTTTTTCCCATAAAATTTCTTTGACTGTAAGATTTCTCTTGATGCCTCTTACCGAAAGCAGAATATTTCCTTTTCCCACCTTGTCAACCTAAATGTACATCCATCTCTCCAACATAAATATATATCCTTACTTTAAAAAATGAGGCCTACTCACAACATAATATGGTGATTAATTAAGTGTTCATAATAAAAAGACCTATGGTTCTAGTTCTAATTTCTTAAAGTCCTCTAAAATAGTTTTGTTTCTTTTTTGTGTTTGTTACTATAGATGGAGATTACTGCTGGTGATAGTATTTAAAATTAAATTTAAATTAAATATTTTATAATGTATAAACTTTTAAAAAATTTTTTAAAAGATTTTATTTATTTATTTGAGAGAAAGAGAGAGCATAGAGGGGAAGTGAGAGGGAGAAACAGACTCCCTGCTGAACAGGAAGCCCCATTTCAGGCTTGATCCCAGGATCCTAAGATCATAACCTGAGCTGAAGGCAGACGCTTCACCAACTGAGCCGCCCAGGTGTCCCTATATATAAACTTTTTTAAAAGGGAGGATCTTTGTTGTCTTATCAGAGTTCTGAATTTGCAGCTCTATCAGTTAAAATTGCTCAGTTTAGGATTGTCACTTGGGATTTAACATTACGAGCTTTCACTTATTGCTTAAAGAGTCAGCATAATGATGGATTCCCTCTGCTCTTGTTCCCCCTCACAGTACAAAGTTAGCTTTCAATCTGAGGATTTCTTGCTGAAGCCCCTAAATTTCTCAGAAACCCAAATCATGATGGATATTGGCTTTTGGTGTTTATGATATCTGCTTTTTATCTTAGATCTTCACTGCTTCATATTGGATTTAAGTTCATGTGAACAGATTCTCAATATGCTAGGCCATAGGTAAGATTTTCATCACCAGGACTTCAGGTTCACTGATCAAGTATTTTAAGTAATAGAAGAGTTAACTAAGCTTAGTGGGGAAGTACTTTGTTTCTTCATCTTGAAATTTTGGCTGTTGGCAGTAGTATCAAATTAACATTTTCATCTTCTTGAAATTTTGGTAACTATGATTTAAAAGTTGTTAACATCAAGATATAAATATATACAAAAGTATATTTGCCAGTGTTCTGTATTACTTAATAGATGCCCTGTCTCTCATTATGATTATTGCTATTGTTTGCGTACTTCGTGAATTTTCCAATTGGAGAATTTCAACTCTTGAGAAAAGCCTTATTTTTTCTCTATATCCCTTCTTTATAAAACTGCATACATGTTCACTATCTTTATTTGTCAGAGAATGTTTGTAGTGGAATAGATTCTTGCCCTAGTAGGTACAGAATACACTTTAGGGGATTAAATATTTAAACTTTATCCCTTAATTTCCATCATCTCAATTTTTTCTTTACCTCATTGTCATTTAACCATTATATCTTAATTCCAAACACTTTATTTGGTAGTGTCTTCTCTACATTCATAACTTTATTTTATATCTTTCTATATGAAATTTCTTGAATTCTTTGTTTTTAACAAATTTGATCATTAGTTTTCCTGTCTTTGAATTCTTCATGTCAGCATATGAATGTGGTAAGTTTGTTCAAAATGTACTTTAAGATTTTAACATTAACATGTACCTCAGAACCTCAGTGTCACATAATGTATTAATGAGTAGAGTTCTATTTAAGGTAAGCTGTCCTAGACTTCATCCAAGAACGTTAAAAGTTCTCTTAAAATGTGTGTACCAATTATAGCTGTGAGAGTATTTAAATGATTGTTAGTATGTCTCTTATGCTGCATGAAGCAGACTAGTGAGTGAGAAAGAGCCTCAGATTAGAAATTCAGAGGCAAGCTTTTAACCTTATTTATGCCTCAGTTCCTTCATTTTTAGGGAGTTATATCTTGATTGTCCATATGTGTGGAAGAGATTTGTGTAACTCCATTGCTGCGTTACTGCTAGGTTTAGAAATATACTGTGTGATATTCTTTGAACCAGAATTATGGTACTAATTATTTATCTTAGGTTTAATTTTTAAGTTTGTTCATATTTCTCTGAATCTGCACCAAATGTCACTGGAGACTATTGACTTGGAAGCCTCCTAGTTTGCAGGGGAAAACAGCTTAGCATTAAAAACTGATTGTGGACAAGTCTAGAGTGACTAATTGATGTGCAGTCAATTGAAAGTTGATTACATGCACATACCTGTCTTTTCCTGTTTGCAGGAAAGTATGATGATGTTTATGAATGACTTGAATGCTCTGAAAACAGGTTCTTTATAAAATTAAATTTTGATGCCACCACTGCAGTATTTTTATGTCACCTACTGATTACTATCATTTTTCAGATGAGTGTTCATCTGATTACTCTAGGTACTTTTCCACTGCGGTTGTTTTAAAACATGTTGAAATATAATTTAAAAACCACACAAAATTTATCAGTTGATTCCCTAGTTAAACCACCATTTACATTTCTCTCAGAATATGTTAATCTGGTTTATAGAACACTAATGTAAAACATTTTACCTGAATAAGAAACAAGGTAAGATAATTGGTGAATGAATGCGTGAGAATCATTGATTTATTTGCTTGATTAAAATTGCTTTGTATTATGAACACATTATTTGAATGCATTTACAGGGTATGGAATTTAGTGTGAATAAATGTCCAAGTCATAGTGGTTGTTTTAATAGTAGTCCTAAAATTTTTTGATCCTGAATTAAAATCTTAAAAATAAAGCATTCCAGTTGAAAGTATAAAGAGATAAAAAGGTTTCTTTCTTTCTTCTTTTTTTTAAAGATTTATTTACTTATTTGAGAGAGAGCATAAGCGAGAAGGGAGGGCGGGAAAGGACAGAGGAAGAGGATCTCAAGCAGACTTCCTGCTGAGTGCAGAGCCCATGGCCAGGCCCATTTCCGGGACTCTGAGATCATGACCTGAGCCAAAACTAAGAGACGCTCAGCTGACTGAGCCACCCAGGCACCCCAAGAGATAAAAAGCTTTTAAGATAATTTGGCTTTCCATTATTTTGCTTACATGAATAAAGTTATTTGTTACTGGGAGACAGGCCAATACTTTATTTTAAAAAGTTCATAAAAGTTCTATTTTGCTTAAGCATTTATCTTTTATGAGCTTTAAGTTAATTAAAACTATGTTGACATTTTTCTTCGTGGTATCTTCTTTTTATCATGTGCTGATAATTCAGAATGCCTTACACACTGTTATTTAAGTGTATGTTATGGAATTAGCTAAGTTATAGTAAACTCTTAACTATTTATGCCAGTGGTAGGAGGAATATGATGGTTATGAAAAAAAACCCCGCCATATAGCAAAGTTAATTTTTTTTTTTTTTTTTAAAGATTTTATTTATTTATTTGACACAGAGAGATCACAAGCAGACAGAGAGAGAGGAGGAAGCAGGCTCCCTGCTGAGTAGAGAGCCTGATGTGGGGCTCGATCCCAGGACTCTGAGATCATGACCTGAGCCGAAGGCAGCGGCTTAACCCACTGAGCCACCCAGGCGCCCGCAAAGTTAATTTTTGCAATAGATTTACTTTTGTAAATACATTTATAGAAGAAAAATGTAAAATTGTGACATGTTAAGGGTTGTGAGCTAATTGGTAATTGGTGATGGTGGTGTGGAAACATAGTCAGAAAAAACTAAACTGAGGACTGAAAGTTTTCTGTTAATCAAGTGTACATATTGGTTAGAGCTAACCATAATGAGATTACTTTTGATGAATGAGTTTGATATTTCACAAGGATTATTTAATATATTTTCTTTACTTCTCCTTAATTGAAAAATTATGTTTAGCTCTAAGTAACAGTTTTAAAATGTAATTAGGAAATAATAAATTGTGTACTTTTTCTTTTTCTTTCATTTTCTTTTTCTCTTCTTTTTTTAGGGTATGAGTATTATAGAACAACTAGACCCTGTATCTTTTAGCAATTACTTGAAGAAATACCATAATACTATATGTGGAAGACATCCCATTGGGGTGTTATTAAATGTGAGTATCCTTAGGAAGTCTTGATTTCTAGCATTTGATTCTATGATGTTTCAAAATGTCTTAATTGTTATCATCTGTGATACCTTATTGATGAATATTGCTTTTAGGTAACTTTTTTTTTTTCTAGTATCTTTAAGATAATTTAGCTTTTTGTTATTTTGCTTACATGAATAAAGTTATTTGTTACTGGGAGATAGGCCAGTACTTTCTTTTAAATACAGAAAAATTATTTAGAATAGAAACCTACTTTTTCTCTTGACTCACAGCCAGTTCCAGTATGTTCTTTACAAATATAAATCAAAGTAACCTCTGGTAATAAGTAACCTTATTAATTTTTTTGTTTTATTTAATGTTCTAGACTTTATTAAAAATAAATGGAAAATTCTGTTCTTGAACTTCAGATATTCATAATTTAGTAACATGAGACAGATTGTGTGTGATGTTTTTCTCTTTACAACAAAAACAGTATTTCATGTAAATAATAGTAAGAGGCAGAAGTTTTGGGCAGCTGGATTTTTGAAAGAGATAATAATATTCATTTTTCCTGTAATAAATAAAACAGTATGGCTTTCCTAAAAGAAAATGTGAGACTTTTTCATAGAGAAGAAAGTGTGTGTATATTCAGGAATGGGAGGAGGAAGCAATAATGCCTTCATTGTTTGGGGAGGCAGAGAAATAATGGAGAAGGTAATGTTAGTATAGAATAGAACCTATCCTACAGTGTTAGTTCACTAACACTAATTTGAAAGATAGTACATTGTGGATTTTTAGGAATGATTTCTTTTAAGCAGTATTGACTGGAAGTAAAGTCTGTTCAGGGCTTAATCTAATTCTTGAAATTTAACCTAGGTAAGCTACACTAATTTCCTAAATTGGAAATTTAGATTGGATCAAATAAAATTTTAATAAAATAAATGATGAACCAATCTACAATTAAAGTAAAAATTGTGGTTTACCCCTTAGATCTGGAAATTAATTTATATTTATTTCACATTTAGTCAAAGTTAGACAAAGAAGAGACCAGGATTTCATGACAGAAGTGGCTATGATTTGGTTTAGAGAAAAGAGAGAAAGGTCCATGTTTCTTGAAGTGGCTTTGTTAAATATAACAAGGGTAGGGTGGGAGATGACTGATATTTATCAAGAAGTCAGATTAGGGGAAATTCTTTGAAAGAATGAAGTAAGGAACTCCTTTTTCCTGTTTAATAATGTGCGAAAAGAAGCTCAAGAAACAAATCAAGAGCAGAGTAAAAAATCTAGGCTTCAGCTGTGAAGTGGGCAGAGTTAAGACACCAACACAGAGGTATTTACTTTTTATATGAGGACTGTCGTAACCAGTTTTTTTTCCCCCCCTAGGCTATCACAGAGCTCCAGAAGAATGGAATGAATATGAGCTTTTCCTTTTTGAATTATGCCCAGTCAAGCCAGTGTAGAAACTGGCAAGACAGCTCAGTGAGTTATGCAGCGGGAGCACTCACGGTCCACTGAAGCTCTGAATCCTCAGGGATGCCACCTGCACATACTCATTCTCTGTCCGGGGTCCCCGCCTAGCCCTTACCAAGATACTGGTCCTGGTTTGGGGGGATTCTGAAACCTCAAACTAATAGAACTTTCTTCTCTTCTTTTCTAGTAGGTGTAGTCCTTCCTTAATTTCAACTCATTAAAAAATGCTTTATAGTTTAGGGCAGTGGAAGGAAGGCTGGCATCAAAATATTTTGATCAAAAAGGATGGCAATGTAAAGGCCCAGTTGTGGCAGACAGTTTGTTGAAAGTAACTTGTAAAGCATTTACCATATCCTAAATTTGCACTCTTTGCAGACTTGTGCACATATATTCCGCTTTCAGAATAGTTTTGCAAATTGTACACAAACAAACAAAAAAAGGGTGGAAGCTTTTTAATAAAGAAATTGCATTTATAAATGATCTGTATTAGAATATAATAAATCTCCAATTATAGTCAATTACTACCCGTGTTGTACAACAGATACCTTCTATTTTAGTTGCTAATAAAGGGCTACACAACTCAAAATAGTCTGATTTAAACTTATTGCTCTGTGGTACCTACGAAAATTGTTTTTTTTATTAATTCCATCTCAGAATTTTTATGTTAAAAGTGGTAAACTTCAGCTCATGTAAAAACTATGTTAGGATGTATTTTATATTTTACATATTTATGTGATTTTTTTATCACAGACATTAGAATCGTATTTTGAAGTTAGCTTTTAAAATTACATACAGTTTGGCTTTTTGTGTGTGACATCACTTTGTGTCATTACTATATTATATATAGAATATAAATTCAAGATTGGTAAAAGAACAGATATAGTCCTTTCCTTCAAAGATCGTGTTTGATAGGCAGTAGTCTGCAAATGAGGAAATATTGAAGAGTGTTCTTAGTGATTTTCAAATCATTGCAGACTGTATACTACTGCTGTGCTTTTTTAATGCTTTAAACAATTTGACTCTCTTACTTAAATTTTTAGCAAGAAATCATTAACAGTAACAAAAACAAAACAAAACAAAAAACCACTGGATTTTCTTATAGTTCTACAAATTTTTTGTCATGATTTTTGGTGCGGCTCTTCCAACTAAAATAATGGTATGGTGTTGTATTTCTTTTTTTAGCATAGACCATTTCTAGTCACTTTGGGGGGAAAATATATATATAATCTGATTAGGTAATTATTGGCCACCATGCATGTAGTAGATTATATCTATTTCAACCTAACATTGGGTATCTACATTACATTGGAGAGCATTTGTATCTTCAGTGTGATGCCGGAATAGCACAATTTTTAGACGCCTTGCACCAATTTTATTTAAAGATTTGCATTTCTTGTTTACTAAATATCAACTTTCTATACTCAAGAATTGAGAAAAAATAAAAAATAATGTTATCTTTTGGATTCAAAATTATCCACCTATACATGTGTGGAAATTATACTCTTACATATTAATGATTTATTTCCCATCACTTAGGTATACTTTTGAGTACTATAAATATTTATTCCTTATTTATTATATAGACTATAAAAATTTCAAAATTGACTAGAGTGAATTTTTATTATTTTCTGAGTATAAAACTGATACATGATTATTATAGAAAATTTAGAAAGTACTGAAAAGGATAAAGAAGAGAAAAAAATCTGCAATTTCACTATCCAGAGATAACACTGTTAATATTTTTTGTATTTCCTCTCAGTCTCTGTCTATGCTATTTATATGTATGAGTGTGTATATGTGTTTGTGTGTGTGCATAATAACAAATTGAGATTATACTGACCATATAGTTGTATACCCTACTTTTTATAACTTCCTAAGTACTTCCCCATGTCTTTGAAAATGTGATTTAAAAAAAAATGGCTGCCTAATATTTTATTGTATGAATACATACACCATGACTGAACCAGTTCTTTCTTTGGATATTAGATTGTTTCTAAGATTTCACAATTATAAATAATAGTGGGATGGACTTCATAAAACTGTAAAATTTGAAATCTATAATAGATTAGTTCTTTAGGTTATATTCCTGGGAATGGGATAATTGGTTTCAATGGTGAGAACTTTTTAGGCACTTTAAAATATGGCCAAATTACCCTTCAGAAAATTTGTACCAAATTGGCAATACGTGAGTATCCATCATACTGCCCCTTCTCCACTATTGATTATTATTTTTTTTAATTTTGAGCATTTGTTAAGGATATAATTGGTTGTTCTTTTCATCATTCTGATAATTGGCTTTACCATCAATCAGTTTTTTTCCTTCTGTGATTTTGTAGTTGGTTGATTAGTAAAAAACACAAGAGGTTTGCTTAGGCTGAGTGGGCTCTATGCCCCTGTGAATATGTTTACTGTACATTTAAAACTCTAGACTATTTCAACATCAGTCCACCCTTTTCTAGAATATGAGCATGTCTTTTATACTCAATCTTGAAGTAGAAAGAGTTCCAAAGTGAGAGTTGAGTACTGAGTTCTAGTTCTATCTGTGCCAATAATTAGTTCTCTTGCATAAATACTTCATGTTTTATTGAGACATTGTCATCTATAAAATGTGGGGTGATCTTTTAAGCACATTCTGTAATGTTAAAAAGCTACATGATGAAATTAGATTAGATGTTTTATCTTGATTTCAACTCTACAAACATAAAAATGAAAGTCTTTTTTTAACACAAAAGGGAAATTAATTTGCATTATTTAATGCAGTTAGTATTACCTAAATTGTTAAACTTAAGCTTTTCTACTTTCAGTGCCTTAAAAGTGTTTTGTATTTGAAATCTAAAATGTAAAGGAGATTATTCTGTGGTTCTGTACAGTTTCTTCTTTATTACATGCATTCGAGTTACTTGCAGCAACTTTTTTTTTAACCGTAGATTGCACAGAGCATTATGTTCATGGATTCTTCACTATTCTACTAGTGAGTCCTTGACACATGTATGTTAAAGATTAGCTCAGTGAGCAGGTAAGTGAATGCTTTGTCTTGGGTGGGCAACAAATCCTTCATACAGAGTAGGATAAAGGACTATTCAGATATTCCAATATTCATATTTAGATATTCCAGTATGGGTGGTCGGTCCTGAGTTAGTCGCTGATTATTGTTGCAGGTCACAAAGTTTTCTTTAGTAGTCAGTAGTTCATTGCCCTAGATAAGAGGTTGGCCAATGTTTTGTGTGAAAGACCAGATACTAAGTATTTTGGGTTTTCTAGGCCGTATGGTCTCTGTTTCAACTATTCATCTTTGCCATTGTAACACAGAAGCAGCCACAGGCAATGGGTACACAAGTGGGTGTGGCTGTTGTTTGACTGAACCGTCAAACTCTGTTTACACAAAAAGATAGCCCGATATGGTCCATGGACCATGGACCCTGTCCTAGATGGTGGTATAGTTTACTTATAGTTCAAATTATTGTCTAGTAATTTAAACTGCAACAAATGATTGTAAGTGTCTACTTTTTTAACCCCTCTTAATTTGATGTAGTCTACTTGACTGGGTTTGAATGTTTTTTGAAATTATAAAGGGAAATGGGAAGTGTGTAAAGAAAAATAGGAAGTCTTAGGAACTAGTGTTTAAAGCACTTTGAAGCCCTTTTATTTGCTGAATCCCACTGGGAGGTTTGCTTTGCTGCTATAAATTAATTAAAGGAATGATGAGATTGTGATTAGTTGTTGCAAATTATAGAAATTATTCTAAGCACTTGGCTACCTACACAGTACTAGAGGATGGATGCGATTAACCTTTGTCCTTGAGTATTCTAGGACATAAACCAGTGATTTAAGAGAATCTGTGAAATGAGAGACTCTCTTTTGCCATGTGAAGACTTTGGAAAAATAACTACCATCTTCCATCACTGTCCCTTAATATTTAGCCCTGTAGCCCCAAACCCCAATATTTAGGAAGGACATAAACTGAGAATAAAAGAGTTATTTAGCTTAAACAACTTTAAGTTGATGGAAAAGTTACTACACTCTTCTGTTCTCATTTACTCGGGATCAGTTGGGAAGTACTATGGTATGGTTGCTGAAAGATATAATGTGGTTAGGGAACTAGTACTGATTGGCAGGCGTGCATTCTGACATTCAGGCTAAAGCTTTAATGTTATTGTGTTAAATTCTAAGGGCCACCTATTAAGAGCGATGATGAACTATAGTGTTCATAGGGAGGCATCTGGAATGATGAAAGGCCTGAATGCTAGGAGAGTGGGATGCAATCAAAGAAATTGGCAATATTCATTTTGGAGAAGATACATCTAAAGAGAGGGAGTGTTTTATTTTGTTTTCAAATATTTGGGTGACTACCATGTGTAGGAGGAATAGAATTGTTCTGTGTTGTTCTAGATGGAAAAATTAAGAAATGGAAGTTTCTGGTTCTACATTTGATGTTCTATATGAGAATTTCCAAATGCAGATAAGCTGTGTCCTCAAAAAACATTGGAAGTCCTCAAAAGCTAGATCAGTGGTTTTCAGAGTAGTATCCTGTGCTGTCAGCATCAGCATCTCCTGGGTATATTATTGGTGTTATCTAAAATTATGGAACACCAAGCTGGAAAAAAGCTAATGGAATTAGTACAAATAAAATGGAATTTATTTCATGTGTATAAAACTATTAAGGCCAATAATTTTTAAATAAAAATCAGTTTGATCATTTAACTCTAACTTTCAACATAGATGATAAATTGATGATTGTTACCTATTAGTGGTGGAACAGTGGACCTTTAGAATAAAAATATACTTTTGTTTTAGTTAAAACATTTAAATACAAGCTAGAAGTTTCTATTTACTAAAATGAATTTAAGTTGGTCTTCAAATCAGTGACTTTACTTTTTTAAACAGGTGCTTCTTGAACATTCAAACAGAGCCATATCTGTAGCAGAAAAGTATATTAAAGGAGCTTGCTATTTTTTACCTGTTAATGTCAGAATATTAGGAAGGCAACCAAGAGGAGCTGGCAGATACATTCTGCCTTTTATCTCTTACCCTGTAAATACAACTGAGTGGAGTGTCACACTGTGATCACTGACTGTGCTCTACATTTGGTAATACTGGTAACTGAGACTTTTGCCTTTTCAAAGTCACTGTTGTGGTTGGAATTTGTTTGCCTGTCTGAGTTTATTGATACATGCTGCTCCTTGGGGTACTATGTGAATAATTTTAGAGTTTTAGATTTGTCATTTATTTAAAGGTTCTCTGGGAATTTCAGAGTGGCTTGTGCCCAAGATGTATCACATTAATTATATATGTGTGTGTGTTTAATTCTAATATAAGGTTTTGGCCTTCATACTATAAAATAATAGGAAAAAACCTTAAAAGCCAGTTCTTCTGATTTTGAAAGCCATGATATAATATAATTGGCTTTTCATAATAAATTGTATGTTATGTTCAAATGTATATTTCATGCTGTATAGTGAGGTTGTAACTTTACTACTTGTAGTCCTGTTTCTTTCCTGTCATCCTAATAATGAAACCAAAGAGCATATAAATACCATTATTAAGCTATTGAAGGCCAAATGTACTTGGCTATGAGCAAGACCTGAGTTCTGGTCGTTACATCTGCCAGTGCAGCTTTTGGAAAATATTTTAATTTTTCTGATCATAATATTCTCTGAATGTGATGTTATCTACATTTAAGTAAAATGTACTAAAATATGATGAAAACTAAAAAACCTAGAATAATATATGAATGACATGAATGACAGAGTTTGGTGAGTTTTTAAATTAAATGCTTAGACTATTGAACTAGACTTTAATAAAAGAATTTTTAGCTTAACAATTTTATAAATGGAAATTTTTTTCTAAGAAGTTTTCTTTCCATTTAAAGTTTATCCATTCATATCTAACATAGTAGACGTTCAGCTGTATTTGTTCAATTTTGGTGAATTTTAAAGCAAGGAGACCAAAAGGCAATCTTCATATGGAGTGTTTTCTTAAAGACAGGAAAGCATAAACCTTTTAATTGGGAACACTTTTAATTGGCTTTTTCCATTTTCAGTTTTCAATTGTGGAAACCAGCTTCCTTACTAATTTTAAAAGTTGGTAGAATTTAATATTCCTAGGCTCTTTGTAGGGCCAAATGAAATGAATGGTAGTGTAAGTGATCCATCCCATGGTTCTCAGCTCATATTTTGCAGGATCTTTTGATGTTTACTGGCATTTAAAAATGGTATAAAGTTTTAAAAACAATTAAAATCAGTTTTAGCTGATTCTTGCCCTAGTGACATGTTCAGCTAACTCTCAAGTAGAAAGATACTGTGAACTCTTTTTCATTGGAATTTATTTTCAGATTTGCTGATAAGTTGCCATTGATTTCCTGGAACAAGTCACTCTTCTTTCCTAGAGCAGAGTTTATTCCCTTATTAACATGAGTTAGAATTGAATATTAGAACTCCTTTCCACCTTTGACTTTTTTTGTGAAAATAATAAGATACCTTATTTAATGTATGGTACTTTTAAAAGTTTTTTTTTAAGTTTCACAACTTTTTTCTTTCCTCTTAATCTCAACAATAACTAGGCCAGACATTATTGCCTTATTTTTACTGGTAGAGAACCTGAGGTAGGCCCATACAAATAATATGACTTAACCTAAGTTGGTATGGCTAGTTAGTATCAAAGTGAAGGACAAAAATTCAGGTTCTTTAATTTTCAGTCTATTACAGATGCTATACCATATTTTTACTCCTGTGTTTTGTTTTTGGTGCTGACAAAGGTATGTTGAATTCAAATAGTGTTGGGATTTTGCAACTTCAGTAAAAATGGGAGTCATTCATGTACATGTCTACTTTAATTTAGGTAAAAACAGACCTCTTTTGGTGGATTAAAGTACTCCATACTTTTATTACTTCTGAAGATGTCTATTTTCTTTTCTTGGAAGGGCTAAACATTCTTTTTTGTTGCTTATATAAAATGCACTGCTGCTTTGTAATGGGACATTGACAAAATGAAATTTAAGATATTGTTTGGTATGTGAGTTGCTGATAGTGAGTTTTTGCAGCAGACACTTGGCTCTCACCCTTTCAGTCCATGCATTAAGTGTCCTGCAAGCACCTGCGACTCTGCCGTGGATTTTCTTACCTACACACAGAGCAGATTGGAAGTGCTAGGAAGATAATGCCTGGGGAGCAGCCCTCAGCCAGTGATGGATGGGAGTTGGAGGATAATTACTCTAGCTTCCTTGCCCTTCTGGTGATACTCTGAGGCATGTTTCACATTGTCTCCTAGTTTCCAGTGGGAAAGGACTTCATTGCCCATAGCAGAAAACTGTTAAAATATGTATTATTTTCTTCTTCCTCTTCACTGTCTCACTAACATTCCTTAATCAGTGCTCCCTGGGATTACCTCCCAAATGAGCTTCTTGTCTTAGAATCCTGCCTCAGACTCTGTTACAGAGACTACCTGAAATACTTTTGACTTTGGAAATAAGTCATTACTAACATTTCTAGATATGAAAGATTACATTTAAAAAGACAATTATTTTGAATAAGATGTAAAACAGGTATTTTAGTATACTGTTTTAGCTTGTCTTGTAATTACATCCATGTTCAATTTAATTTCCTTCGCCACATTTCATAGCAAAGGAAAGATTCAAAGTAAAAAATCTTAGGTAGAAACGCATGCTAAGTATCTTTGGTGAAACTTCTTCTACTGGATCTGTTTGTTCTTTCCTTCTAAAAAAATATAGACTGATGATCCAAATGACTTAAGAAGTTACAGTGGGTTATCTGTTTTGGTAGAAATTAAACAGAATTTGGTTCAGCCAAAATTATGGGTTATTTTCTACTTGGATTCTACTTTTTCATTTCTTACCAGAACCTACTTATTTATAATCAGGGACCAGGATTAGCCTTGACTAACACTGATTGTACAGATAATTTCCCCAAAGATTTTTCTGTGATTATTGTTAAAATTTGGCTGGCTCAGCTGGTAGAGCATCTGACTCTTCTTGATCTCGGGGTTGTGAGTTCAAGCCCGATGTTGGGTGTTGAGCTTACTTAATTTAAAAAAAGAAATAACTTTTTTGGTGATCTTATTAAGGATTAAGGACTATGGAGTTTATAGTTTGAATAAACTCTACATTAAATTTAGTATATAAGTTTATCTTTTATAATTCTTTGATATCTTTTTTTAAAATTAGGAACACTGGGTTTTATATGTTTTTAATAAAACAGTGTGGGAGACATTCATTTTAGGCACATGTTAATTATCAGTCTTCTTTCTTTTCTCTTGTACAAATTGTGATTATGTGTCTGAAATATATACTCTATTCATGTGGTTTGTGAAATGGAACAGAGGTGAATTTAACCAGGTTTGTAGTTCTGTTTATAGGGCTCTTCTAATATTAGCATGCACAAATATTTTCCTATAGGAAAAACAAAACACTTGAGGAATATATTTTAATAAGTTATTCTGATTATAAAATAACATCTTAAAACACCTCTGTATTTTTTTAAGCAGAAATAGCAGAGAGTGTATACATAGTGTTTTCCCTCAATGTGATTGCCTTGTGGTGCCTTCAGATTCTGCTATGTTTTTGAGTACATGACGGGACATTTCTTGACCTTTGAGGTTGTATTTCTCTTTTAGACATTGTCAAAATTCAGCTGGGTGATTAGACTGGATGTTATGGTTTAGAGGGAAGAATGTTAGTTATGAAAGAATAAGTCTACCTTTCTCCTGGGATACATTAAACTGCTCTAAAGTGGAAACTCTCTTTCCAAAATCTCCACAGTGGCATATTGGAATAAACTTAGAGTCTGGTAAAGTGCATTTGTTTGTAAATATAAGTTTTATTACTTCAAAAAGTTAATCTTAATACTTTTTAAATGTGCTACATCCATATAACTATCTAATTTCTTACTAAATCCAGACAAGGCTTTTGGGATTTCAAATATCTCAACATGATAGGTTGAAATCTGGTGTAAGAAAGAAGCAGAAATGATTTTTAAAATGTGTAAGAAAGCTGGCGCAATTCCTGAACACTAAATGTTGAAGTGATTAAAAATGGGGAAAATCTTTTTATAAAGTCCTTACTGGGAGCTGACTTCTTGTGTTAAATGTGAACCATCTCATGATAACTTGATGTAAATAAAACAAGCTTCAAAAATTGTCTCTTTTCAAAAGTTTACGTATTTTCTCTCACCAGTAGGCCAATTAGACAATACTTCTGATATCAAGTATTTAAGTAGAACTGGCCTTTTTAAGGTTTATAAAGTGCTCCCCGCCTTCCATTAATGTGAAGTACTTGTATTTGAGAATGTTGTATTTCTGGATGCTTGTTAATTTGATGAATCTTGGAGGGTAAGTCTTTTCCTGAAAGTTCTGGTTGGTACAGTTGTCAGAGAAAATTAGTTTGGATAAAACAATGATGCAGTTTTAACAGTTAAAAATTTTTAAAAATTTTTATTTAAAATCAGATTTCTATAATTGCCACAGCTGATTTTGTAATTTTTGTTCTCAGAATTGTTTGTATGTTGGGAAAATATTGTACCTATCGTACCTGGTTTGCCCTTTTTTTTTTCCTGTTTAAAAAATCCTCACTTTTATTGTCTCTTAAAAATAATTTTTAAATAAAAGCTTACATTTTGAATGCGAAAAGTTAAACCAATTGTTAGTACTAAAACAAGCTGAAATTTAGGTTTGGCATTTTGGAGAGAGTTCAGATTGAATATCTAAAGGCAATCAGTTTCTACTCAAGTATTTATAATAGATAATAACGTTGGACTCAAAATTGCTTGATTGTAATTTATATTTTAAGCATAATGTAGAGACTTTTTATTAACAAATGTTTTTTTTAATTTCCACATTCATATATGATTATTTTTTAAATGGAGGTTTAAATTCTTTTTTTGTAATAGAAATATAGGTAAATAAGTATTGTATTTAAATCATTGCTAGTTTATTACTTGAAAGGAACTTTGGATCTGTGCATGAAATTTGACCTCTAAAGAGCTAAATTTAGCTAGGAAGATGTCTGTCCATAATAGCTTCAGGTTTCTGTGCCCAATTCATAGGACCGAAGTTCCTGTTACTGTAAAATGGCTTAGAGTGATATTTTTTAGCAGAAATTTTAGAGTAATTTCAATACTACATGATAATGAAAAGCTTTCTGCTTAGAATCCTTAGCTTTTCTTGCTAAGTTCTAATCTATCATTCCCCCTACCCCCACCTTTTTAATGTCTACATTGTTGGCCTCTTCTCTACAATTTTAGGAAGACTAGGTATTTGAAAAGGGAGTTATTTTCCCTGAGTTTTAGTTTTTCTGCCCAAGATGAACAGTACTGTGACTAAGGGGATATACTTTACTTCCCTCTTTTATAACAGAGCTTATATCACTTAATATTCTTAAAAAAATAAGAATTTTTTTGGACTTTCCAAGTTTTGGACTCATTTGCAGATCAGCCTAGGAACATCCTCAAGAAAGTAACAGATGGATTGTGTAGTAAAATAGAGATACTGAGGTTTTTGAGCGTGTGGATTTTTGTCATGTTCAGTGAAGAAAATGTTCTTTAGAATGAAGATAATGAGGCTTATAATGCAAAATATGGGACAAAAACCATGAATAGTCAAGACTGGTTTTAAAAATTTAAGCTCTGTTGAAAACAAATAGGTTATTCCCAAGAAAAAGATACTGTATGTTTTAATTATCTTCTATCTGTGTAGGCACTAAAGCTGTAAAAGCCAAGACTGATCTGTTTTTCTTCCCGTTTTTAGGTAATTGGCACAGGTAATTCACTTGTGTCACTGGCTTAATTCTGTAATGCTTGTTATTTCTTAACATTTAAGAAGACATTTCCTCTAAGATAAAAGAGAGAAAAGATATTGATCTGTGTCCTTTCCTCTTTGTTGTATTTTTTCTTTGTATATTAGAAACAACAACAACAAAAATAACAAAAGCCTGCTTTTAAAGTTCTGAAAAGACTGCCCTTACCTGAGAGAAACGTCCTCCTTCAAGGTAGCTCTAAACCCGTAGCTTCTTGGAGAGGTAATCTGCTCATACTCTGGTATCCTTAGCCGGTAACTGTATTTAACGGAGACTGGGGCTGCGGAGAGAGATCACCCTCGCAGCAGAGCCGTGCTTGTTTGGACACACGACGTTGGGCTCATTCTCCCTCTGTCATGGTGTTCTCCGATGCTCTGGCTCTCCTTCCCCGCAATAACAGCTCTCCCTTCCCCCCAACCAACCTCCTTCTTGCTCTTTCTCCCTCTCACTCTTTGCTATTCCTTTTCCTCTTCCTCCTGGAGAATAAGACCTTCTAAGTGTGGGGTTACTATATTTCATATTCTTAATTACCACTCATAACTTTCATGCCATCTCCTAACAGGGCAGTCCTACCATCAACCACACTGCTTTAGTTCATCGTTCTTCTAAACGTCCGTGTCAGTTTACGTAGCCTCTAAGTGTATAGAAGATATGACCGTTTCTAAAGGTGCTGGCTTTCATTGCTTATGGTAAATAATGTTCTAATCTTTTGCCAAATGAAAAATATATCTTTTCAAAGGAAAGGAAAATCATTTTATGCAAATGTTTGTAAACATGTATGTAATATGTTGTTTCTCTTTCCCTCAAAAAACTATTAATAAAAATGGATTTTTAGTTTCTTCTTGAATGGGGTTCCTTTGTGTATAGTAGAGCAAATTGTGCAAGCCTAAAGCAACACAGCAGTCTAAATTTTTTTAAATCACATCACATCAGAAGGGGTACAGCTTTTTTTCCCCCTATTTGTCATTTTTTAAACAATATTATCCCTCTTTATTTAAGAAAATAATGTCACTGATTTTTTCTTTTTTTAAAAAAAATGAGGTGTAATTGACATATAACATTAATTTTAGGTATGATTGAATATTTGTACATACTATGAAATGATCACCACAGTAAATCTAGTTAACATCTGTTACCATACATAGTTACAAATTTTTGTGTGTGTTGAGAAATTTAAGACTTAACTGTTTTAGCTACTTTCAAATATGCAATACAGTATTATTAACTATAGCCACATCCTGTACATTACATCACCATGACTTACCTATTTCATACCTGAAAGTTTGTACCTTTTCACTGCCATCACCCATTTTGCCTGTCCACTGCCACCACCTCTGGCAATCACCAGTCTGTTCTCTGTATCTATGAACTTAGTATTATTTTTAGATTCTATAAGTATATAAGATCATATGGTATTTTTCTTTCTCTGACATATTTCACTTAGCATACTGTCCTCAATTTCCATTCATAGTATCACAAATGCAAGATTTCATTTTATTTTTTATAGCTGAGTAATATTCTAGTGTGTTGTTTGTATGTGTGTGTACACATGCAGAGACACCAGATTTTCTTTATTCATTCATCTATTGATGAACATGTCTTGGCAATTGTAAATAATGGTGCAGTGAACATGAGAGTGCATATATCTTTTTGAGCCAGTGTTTTCATTTTCTTCAGGTAAATATCCAAAAGTGGAATTGCTGGATCATATGGTAGCTCTGGTTTTGATTTCTTGAGGAATGTCTGTACTGTTTTCATAGTGGCAATACCAACTTAACATTCCTGGGGGCCTGGGTGGCTCAGTGGGTTAAAGCCTCTGCCTTCGGCTCAGGTCATGGTCTCAGGGTCCTGGGATCGAGCCCCACATCGGGCTCTCTGCTCAGCGGGGAGCCTGCTTCCTCCTCTCTCTCTGTCTGCCTCTCTGCCTACTTGTGATCTCTGTCTGTCAAATAAATAAATAAAATCTTAAAAAAAAAAAAAAAAAGAGCCAACTTAACATTCCTACCAGTAGTGCATGAGGGTTCCCTTTTCTCCCCACCAACACTTGTTACAACTTGTCTTTTTGTTAATAGCCGTTCTAACAGGTGGGAGTTAATACCTCATTGTGGATTTGATTTGCACATATCCCTGATGATTAAGTGATGTTGCAATCCATATGTTTTTGGAAAAAAGTCTATATAGTTCTTCTGCCCATTTAAAAAATTAGATGGTTGGTTCTTTTACTATTGAGTTGTGTGAGTTCTTTATATATTTTGGATATTAATCCCCTATCAGATAGATTATTCACAATATTTTCATCCATTCAGTAGGTTTTCATTTCATCTTGTTGGTGATTTCCATTACTCTGCATAAGCTTTTTAGTTTGATAGAGTCCTGCTTGTTTATTTTTGCTTTTGTTGCCTTTTCTTTTGAAGTTTTATCTAAAATTTGCTGCATCAAAATGCTTACTCACCTATTTTCTTTTAGAAGTTTTATGGTTTCAGGTTGTGCATTCAAGTTTTTAATCCACTTGGAGTTAGTTTTGTGTATGTAAGATAGTGATCCAGTTTTATTTCTGTGGTGGTTTTTGTACATTAGGCGAAATAGCCACCTTTCCTAGTCTTGAGAAAATGGATTTGTTCAGGGAGATGAGCTTGGCTATTCAGCCCTGCTCTAGCTCTTGGTTGCTTCTCTAACTTTTGTGGTTGTCCAAGCAGCCTATTTTATTTTTAAGAGCTCCCAGTAGTTGAGAGTGTGCAGGGAACTGTCTGTGTTCTAAGAGGAGTCTTTTGGTCAGCACATAGATTCAGGCTCATTGGTAGCCAGAATCTCATCTCATTCAGCAGCTTTTAAATTATGCAAATATATATAGTTCTGTTAGACCACAAGCATAAGCCCTGCTGGCCACCAGAGCCAGCTGATCTGGGGTTTACAGTCCACAAAAATTGGGACTCCGGCTCAGTGTATAAGCTCCTTTCTGGAAGATACTGGTGAGCTGTAGCAAGGCAGAAGGAGAGCGTAAAGATGGCATCTCCTAGCTTCTATTCCCCAAGAGCAGTTCTGTGGGCCTCTAGATGTGTGCCAAACCTGAAGCCTGCCCCTTGGGCTAAAGCTCCAGCACAAGCAAATAGGCTTTTCCTCAGAAAGACTGGGTGTATCTCCTGTCTTTGCGGTGCTCTAAGACTGGAAGTCTGCCAGGAACTATCTTTACAACTGTGACGGTCCTGTGGGACGCAGGAGTGCAAGTCACCCTCTCCGCCAGAGCCAGATGATCAAGAGGCATTCCCTGATTGGCATCCACAAAACTGGGGCACTGGATGCATGTAAAAGCTTCCCTCTGGGTTTTTCTGGTGCTGGAGCTCAGCAGAGGGAGAGTGTAAAGATGGTGCCCATTGAGAAAGAAAAAAAAAAAAAAAAGATGGTGCCTCTAGTGTTTGTCCTAGAGAGTATCCTAACAGGCCCTACATTCTGGCTGATACTTTAAGATTAGTGAGTGGAGGGGCGCCTGGGTGGCTCAGTAGGCTAAAGCCTCTGCCTTCAGCTCAGGTGGTGGTCTCAGGGTCCTGGGATTGGGCCCCGCATTGGGATCTCTGCTCAGCGGGGAGTCTGCTTCCTCCTCGCTCTCTGCCTGCTTCTCTGCCTGCTTGTGATCTCCGTCTGTCAAATAAATAAATAAAATCTTAAAAAAAAAAAGATTAGTGAGTAGATCTCTTACATGTAAATTCTGAGCACTTTTCAGATGGCTCTTTTTGCCCTGAGTGCTGGGATAAGTGATCCCTGTGTGAGCCCTTTAAGAGCTGCTTCTCAGTTCACTACAGCTCTGTGGGTCTCATGGATATGAGCCCCATTGGTTTTCAAAGTCACATGTTTTTGAGGCTTATCTCCCAGGTGCAAGTCTTAACAGTTGGGGTGCCCATTGTAGGTTATGAGTCCTTCACTCCTCAGGGAGAAGCTCTGGGTTTGTGAATTCCCTCCTAATTATGAGTCACTGAACTGAGAGTGAGCTTTATAGTGAGGTATTGTGTGTTAACCTCTCCTACCTTTCTTCAGTGTAGCCTTGTTTGTTTGCCTGATATGAAGGATTTGCTCAGCTAGTTTTCAGTGGAAATTTTTCCACATGTAGCCGTGGATTTAGTGTGTATCTGGAAGAAGTTGAGTTCAGGATCTTTTTGTGTCACCATCTGGAAGTGCTTCTCATAGCTTTCTAGGTGTCTGAATTATTTCTGAATGAATTAGGTCTCTAGACTGGTTGATCAATAGCATTTATTAAACTAAGGAAAAAGTAATGTTGGGTTAGACATCTCTTCTGTGATGTGCTTCATTTATGAAAATCAAGGACTTTCAAAAAGAAAACTCTTTTTGGAAATAGTAATTTTGCTTATTGTACTCTACTCAGTATATGACCTCATATGCACACAAGAAGAAAAATGGCCGTCTAAACACGGTGATTTGCAGAGAGTCCTCACAAATTACATAAACTTTTGTAAGAGTTTTATGCTTAATTTTGGACTCCACACATGGAAAGAGGAGAAAAAAATTCAGAGGTAAGTAGCACACATGATGATTTGAGGAAACAAGATTTGGATGACGAATGAAAAATGTTTGAATAGTGAAATGGAGAGATCAAGATTGACTTAATTTGAGATATGAGAAGGAACATAGGTGATGGTGAGGATCTCCTTTTTATTTTAGTCAATAATTAGTTTTAAACCATCATAAATGATACTGTACTCTGGAAAAACTTTACTCCCAAAGCCTGAGGAGCATAATGGCACACAGTCATGGGAAAGTTTGGCAAAGAAAAGGGGATATAACTTCTGTCAGTAATAGTTTAGGTGAGGTTCTACCTCGAAAGAGTTTCAAAGATGAGTGACCTTTAAATATTTTTTCACTTCATGGTGAATCTATAGAATTCATTTTTAAGGGTGGTGCCATGAGCCCTTTTGGGTGGTGTGTGTGTGCATGTGTAATAGGGAGGGGGGAGCAAGAAAGAATACACCTCGAAAGTTTTAGAATTATTGCTTCATCTTAAATTTAAATCTATAAACAGGATGGTCAAGGTTTTAACTTGTTGGATGGCCATTAGGCCATGTAGCAATACAAATTATTTGAATACTTAGAGATTATGTATATGAAACTTCCAGACATTTCAGTGAAAATTGTTAAGTGATGTAAAAGTACAGCTGTTGAAAATGCAGACGTTTAAAGTGAGTCGTTCACAACTAAATCCCTTAGAGCCACTCTGAAATTTGGTGAGATCTGAGTTAGTGATTTTTGACATAGAAAAGTCTTACTCTGGGGTGTCTGGGTGGTTCAGCTGGTTAAGCATCGCTTTGGCTCAGTTCATGATCCCAGGGTCCTGGGATCTAGCCCCTTGTCAGTAGAGCAGGGGCTCAGTAGAGCAGGGAGCCTGCTTCTCCCTCTCCCTCTACTGCTCCCCTTGCTTGTGCTCTCTCTCAATCTCTCTGTCAAATAAATAAATAAAGTTTTAAAAAAAGAAAAGGCAAAATCTTACTTCTATAAAATTTAAGAGATGTTTGAATCGAAATAGTTCAGTTTTACTGTTTTGGTAATAAATTGATGTTTGTTTGTTTGTTTAAGTAGGCTCCACACCCAGTGTGGAGCCCAGTGCAGGGCTGGAACTTACCATGGGGAGACCGAGACCTGTTCCGAGATCAGGAGTCAACAATTTGAGCCATCCAGGCACCCCATGAACTGGTGTTTTTTGTTTGTTTGTTTTGTTTTGTTTTAATCTGGTGTAGAAATCAAGGCATCTGCAGCTCTGATTCTTAGGGAAATAATGTCACTTTAAAAACTGTTAGTTGTGGGGCGCCTCTGTGGCTCAGTGGGTTAAAGCCTCTGCCTTCGGCTCAGGTCAGAATCCCAGTGTCCTGGGATCCAGCCCCACATCAGGCTGTCTGCTCCGCAGAAAGCCTGCTTCCTCCTCTCTCTCTCTCTTCCTGCCTTTCTACCTACTTGTGATCTCTGTCTGTCAAATAAATAAATAAAATCTTAAAAAAAAACCTGTTAGTTGTGCTTTTAAAATAGCAGTATATTTGAAAATTTTTTCTTTATTTTGACAATACCCCTTAACAATTTCTTTTAAAAGTTACATAACATTTAAAAATCTGGTTGTAAAAGCATATAATGAGCACTGTGAGCATATTCTATAGCTGGTAATTGAAAATGATACTTAGTATTGTTGGGATGCCTGGGTGGCTTAGTCCGTTACGCATTTGACTCTTGATTTCAGCTCAGGTCATGATCTCAGTGTGGTGAGACTGAGCCCTGTGTCAGGCTCTGTGTTGGGCATGGAACCTGCTTGAGATTCTCTCTCTCTAAAAGAAAAAAAAAAAAAGTAAAGGTTTGAATCTTAAAAAAAAAAAAAAAAGGAAATGATACCTAACATTATAATATTCAGGCAATTTGTAGGCTATAATACAGGTCAAATCTCATTGAAAGCACTGTTTAAAATCTGTGTAGCAACACAATTCAAGCAATATACAAACAGTAGACTTGCAGTAAAAGAGAGTTGGGATACTCTTTGATGAGTAAGATACGTCTACCAATAAAGAGACTTTTGTCTTCTACCACCTTACCAGAATCGTGTGTACAGATAGCTGCTGTCCTTGTGGCAATACCTTTTCTGGCTGACCGCCTATTTAGCACTTGGGCACTTTCTATGACTGTTTCACAGGTTGTGGGATATTCTTTTGATTATTCTCAGTGATTACAGGTCAAGGACAGGAAACATGTTGGAATATTTAAGAAATTACTGTAGGCTCTTGGGGTGCCTAGGTGGCTTAGCCAGTTAAACTTCCAACTCTTGATTTCAGCTTAGGTCATGATCTCAGGGTCGTGAGATTGAGCCCCTTGCTGGGCTTTATGCTGGGTGTGGACCCCACCTTAAATTCTCTCCTCTGGCCACCCCCCTGTTAAGAAAAAAAATTAGTGTAGACTTGTGTCAGATCGCCTATACCTATGAAATCTGATTTTTGTTTAATTTTTAAAAAATAAGCTTTTTTAAAGAGCAGTTTTAGGTTCATAGAAAAATTGAGCAGAAAATAGATTTCCCATATATCCTCTTCTCCCACATATGAACAGGCTTTTTCACTATCAATAGCCTGAACCAGAGTGATGAATTTGTTCAAATCCATTAACCTATATTGACATATCATTATAACTCGAAGTCCATAGTTTACATTAGGGCTCACTCGTGACTTTAACATCCTGTGGGTTTTGGCAAATGCGTAATGATATGTATCCACCATTATAGTATCAATACAGAATAGTTCCACTGCTCTCAAAATCTTCTGTGGTCTGCCGTTTCCTCCTTCCTTGGTGCTCTGGCAACCACTGGTCTTTTTACTGTCCCCATAGTTCTGCGTTTTCCAGAATGTCGTATACTTGGAATCCTATAGTATGCAGCCTTTTCAGGTTGGCTTATTTCACTTACTGATACGCATTTAAAGTTCCCTCATGTCATTTTCTGGCTTGATAGGTCATAATTATTCAGCACTGATATTCCATTCTCGGGGTATACACAGTTCATTTATCCATTCACCTGTTGAAAGGGATCTTGGTTCTTTCTAAGATTTGGCAGTTGTGAATAAAGCTGTCATAAGCGTTTTGTGCAGGGTGTGTGTGTGTGTGTGTGTGTGTGTGTGTGTGTACATAAGTTTTCAGCTCATTTGCATAAACACCAAATAGTGCTATTGCTGGGTCATAAAGTAAGAGTACATTTAGTTTTATAAGAAATTGCCAAATTGTCTACCAAGTGTCTATACTGTTTTGCATTTTTAGCAATGAAATGAGAGTTCCTGTAACTCCATATCCTCCTCATTAGCTTTTAGTGTTGTCATTTTTTTGGATTTTAGCCTCTTAATTAGTTTCTGTTTTTTTCACAAATGAAATTTATCCATGAATTTTTGAATTGGTATGTTCTTTTGGGGAAGGAAGGTCCAGGGTTTCCTCTTCTTTTTAAACATTTTATTTATTTATTTGAGAGAGAGGGTATGAGCTGGGGAGAGGCTGAGAGAGAAGCAGACTCCCCACTGGGCAGGACCCCTGACACGGGGCTCTATTCCAGGACCCCGAGATCATGATCTGGTTTAAAGGCAGATGTCTAACCAACCCAAGCACTCCCAGGATTCCTGTTCTGTCATCTTAGTGACATTACTCTCCTTTTATGTCATGACCCCAATCAAAGGAATAACTGGCCAGGGGGAGAAAAAGATTTTAAAAACACTGAAAAGTTAATTTCTTCATTTATTTATAAACTCAACTCTGAAGAATTCAAGTCCTTTGTGTGAGATGTATCTAGAATACAACTCTTAACCTGGAATCAAACTCTGTAAAAAAACCCAAAGAACCCAACCTCACCATAGTATTTGTTTCCATATCCCCTTTCTCTATTCTCAAGGCCTCTCTCAACTCCTCAAAAAAGTGAAACAAGTTCTGGTTCTGCAAACTCTGGCTGCGATGGTTTGATTTGAGAAAAGTTCAGTCTTTTAGAGCTACCTGAGATGATTTAGTACAGTTATGAGGTAATGCCTCTGTTGGCACCCTGGCATGTGATATTTCATGACATTTTGAATCGATAAAAGGTTGAATGGTGACCATTTACTCACAAGTTTTCCTGAGTACCTTTCTGGCAGAGATTTAACTTGAGAATGAAAATAAAGAAATTTTGAAATTTAAGTTCATATTATATCTATATATAGTATTTCTAGGGTTTCCTAAGATATTTGTAGCTCTGTATAACCAAAATTACAGCAGCAGTAATAAAAGTGGTAGTTAACTACTCCTGTGGATAGACATGACTATATCTGCTAACCCATAATTTCAGTCTACATTAGCAACAGGATCTGTGGCTATACTTCTGTGCTGCTTCCCATATTTTTGCCAAGTCAGAGGATTTGGACCTGTGACATCACTGTTTTGTGGGGTTTTGGAATGATGTGTAGATTCTGGAAGCATAGAACTAACCTGGGGTATGGAGAACATGATTCAGAAGTACTCCAGCCATGACCTAATATGTGAAGGAAAAGAGTAAGGTGTGAAAACAGTTGCCCTGGTCTGATCATTTTCTTGATATTTTGACGGTAATATCTTTAAAGGTGCATTGTTACCTCAATTCCAAATTTTAGGAAATCTATGGAATTTGAATATTCTTTATTATTCCCACTTTCTTCAGGGTGTCTTTTGATCCCATAACATCACTTGCTATTGGAAGAGTATTGGGGAATAAATATTAAATGTGTCTCAAAGATTTCCTCACTACAGGAGTGAGTATAATAGTCAATACTTTTCGAGTGCTGATGTATAAATTGTTCTATAAACATAGGCTGACTGCTGAGGTCTGCTCAATTGTGTATTGTCTTCAGAATGGTAGGGGATTCTCTCTTTAATGACCATCACAACATTTGTAAGTATAGAACGTAGACTTTGAGAGGTCAGCTTGCTGATTGCCTTGGCTTTAAAGCAGGAATGATCTCAAGCCTGCTGTCTTTCTTGAAGAAACCAGGGGAAACCTCATAACTTAACCTAAGTAATCCTCATGTGTTTTATTTTTCCCTTATGTATTTGAAAACCTTTTTGACTTCATTACCTCACCACCCCAGACTACCTTTTCCTGGTCCAATTCATTCTTGTCCTTGAATCTTTCTTTAGTGCCTCTTTTCATTTAGTCATTTTCAGTGCTCTTTTCTGTGCTATTTCTTTACCACCTTTTGATAATAGGACATGGTGTTATCGTGAAGCCTTGGGCCAGGTTCCTTTTTCATCTTCTGCCTTCTACTTCCGAAAGTAAGATAAGGTCACTAATATCAGGTTGTCATCAAAGTAGAGTAACAATTTCTTCTCATGAGAATGCTTGACTGTCCTGGTTTATAGTCCGTTGCTGTTTATTAGGAAATTGAATGTTCTATGCCATTGTGTTTATGCAAGGTAATCCTGCTAGGACGTACTACTTACCTATTGCTGCATAACAAACCATAACAAAAGTAGTGGTTTAAACCCACACATTTATTACCTAACAGTTTCTGTGGGTTAGGAATCCAGATGCAGCTTCGCTGGCTGTCTGCCTCATGGATGTCTCCTCTGGTTTCAAAGGGTCAGCCAGGGGTGAAGTCTCATCTAAAGGCTTGACTGGAGAAGGTTCTGCTTCTGTGATTTGCTTACATGATTGTTAGCTTGACTGAGTTCTTTTTGGGTTGTTGGGCTAAGGTCTCATGTCTTTGGCTGGCTCCTAGCTGGAGGTTGCTCTCAATTCCTTGCCATTTGGGCTTCCCAACATGGCAGTTTGATCAAGCCAGCAAGGGAGAGAGCCTGCTAGCAACATAGAAGTCAGAATCTTTTATAATCTAATCATGGAAGTAATGCCCTCTCAGTGTTGGTTAGAAGCAAGTTACTCAAGGGGAAGGACTATATAACACCATAAATAACAAGAAGCAGAGATCATTGGAGGTCATTTTAGAGGATGTCTATCACATATTATTTAAGGTACATCTTTTTATAACCCCTAAATAGACTGATTATTCGTGGTGGGCTGAGGGTACCTAGACCATTCCATGTGTTGGCCCTGCAAAAATATAGGGACGAGGAGCCCCTGGGTGGCTCAGTCGGTTGAGCATCTGCCTTTGGCTCAGATCATGATCTCAGGGTCCTGGGATAGAGCCCTGCATGTGGCTCCCGGCTCAGCGGGGAGCCTGCTTCTCCCTCTCCCTTTGCTGCTCCCCCTGCTTGTTCTCTTTCTCTGTTAAATAAATATATAAAATCTTTAAAAAATATATAGGGATGATACTAGAATGGGGCTTCAGTTCAGGTTTATCTGTCTTAAATTTCTAGAAATGCATCCTTTTCTACTTTAAAAATATTGAATAGTATTTACCAATTTCTGGTCTTTTGTCACCTCTCTGCTTTACATGATTTTTTAAAGAAATAATACCAATAATACCAACTCTCACATTTTACATACCATTGGTTCATCTTCTGTATATAATAACCATTTGTTAAATGTTTTTGGAACACTTTCACATATACTGTCATTTGATCATCTGACAGTACCCTAAGTAAAATAGGCAAGGGCAGGTGTCATTGTCCACATTTTATAGATAAGACTTTTGTTTTTGTTTTGTTTTGTTTTCTTTTTGTTTTTTAAAGATTTTATTTATTTATTTGACAGAGAGAGAGATCACAAGTAGGGAGAAAGGCAGGCAGTGAGAGAGGAAGAAGCAGGCTCCTTGCCAAGCAGAGAGCCCGATGCGGGGCTCGATCCCAGGACCCCGAGATCTTGACCTGAGTGGAAGGCAGAGACTTAACCCACCGAACCACCCACGCACTCCTAGATAAGACTTTTGTAATAGGCTTCTCACAAGTCTTCCTGCTTTGAGTTTCTTCCTATTTTCAATCCTTCACTCACACTAGCACCAGAATTTTCTAGTTAGGAAAATTCCATTGTGTTTCTCTGTTTAAGTTCTTTAATGCTGTTTCATTATCATTGAGATAAAATCTAAATTCCTTTAAAGACTTTTAAATAAGAGTTTTCTTGTTTAGCCTTACCTCTGACCTCTTCCATTCTCTTTTCTTTCTTTCTTTTTTTTTTTTTTAAAGATTTTATTTATTCATTTGACAGAGAGAGATCACAAGTAAGCAGAGAGGCAGGCAGAGAGAGAGGAGGAAGCAGGCTCCCTGCCGAGCAGAGAGCCCGATGCAGAACTCGATCCCAGGACCCTGAGATCATGACCTGAGCCGAAGGCAGCGGCTTAACCCACTGAGCCACCCAGGCGCCCCTCCATTCTCTTTTCTAATCATCCAGAGTTATACTACAGCACTTCCATGACGTTACTTTTGCTGTTCATGAGGCCTTCAACATCCTCTCGACTCCTGGCTGCATGTTCCTTATCTTGTTAATCTTGACTCAAAAGCATGCCAGGGGATGAATGGCATCGAAGGGCCAGGATTCCTCGCGTGTCATTTTTCTTTCATCACTCACTGCTAGGCACACTAAAGCAACAAGATATTTTCTTGTAATGTCCTCAAATCTTTTTCAGTGCTTTTTCTATAATTCAGTGCTCCCTTTAGTTTGAACAGCATTATTTTGAGAAAAAGTTTCTGGTACTCTTGGACAGATAGATATGGATGTGTGTGTGTGTTGTATTACATGTGGTCTCTAATGTACCCATAACAATATATCTAAATATATGCTATTGTAACTATATGACATTATGTATACAAAGTATAAACCAATTCTTTCAAACTTAAGGTCTGTGCCTTTTGTTTTTCTGCTTCCTGTGATCATAGTTATGAGAACCTATTTTGTTGAACTCTGAATTTTCTCAGATTTTATTTATTCACTTTTATGTGTTTTTTTTACTTTTTTAAAAAAATTTTTAAAATTTATTTTCAGTGTAACAGTATTCATTGTTTTTGCATCACACCCAGTGCACCATGCAATCTGTGCCCTCTCCAATAACTACCACCTGGTTCCTCCAACCTCCCACCCCCCGCCCCTTCAAAACCCTCAGATTGTTTTTCAGAATCCATAGTCTCTCATGGTTCACCTCCCCTTCAAATTTCCCTCAACTCCCTTCTCCTCTCTAACTTCCCTTGTCCTCCATGCTATTTGTTATGTTCCACAAATAAGTGAAACCATATGATAATTGTCTCTCTCTGCTTATTTCACTCAGCATCATCTCTTCCAGTCCCATCCATGTTGGTACAAAAGTTGGGTATTCATCCTTTCTGATGGAGGCATAATACTCCATAGTGTATATGGACCACATCTTCCTTATCCATTCGTCCATTGAAGGGCATCTTGGTTCTTTCCACAGTTTGGCGACCATGGCCATTGCTGCTATAAACATTGGGGTACAGATAGCCCTTCTTTTCACTCCATCTGTATCTTTGGGGTAAATACCCAGGAGTGCAATTGCAGGGTTATAGGGAAGTTCTATTTTTAATTTCTTGAGGAATCTCCACACTGTTCTCCAAAGAGGCTGCACCAACTTGCATTCCCACCAACAGTGTAAAGAGGGTTCCCCTTGCATCCCCTCCAACACATGTTGTTTCCTGTCTTGCTAATTTTGGCCATTCTAAGTGGTGTAAGGTGGTATCTCAATGTGGTTTTAATTTGAATCTCCCTGATGGTTAGTGATGATGAACATTTTTTCATGTGTCTGATAGACATTTGTATGTCTTCACTGGAGAAGTGTCTGTTCATATCTTCTGCCCATTTTTTGATATGATTGTCTGTTTTGTGTTGAATTTGAGGAGTTCTTTATAGATCCTGGATATCAACCTTTTATCTGTACTGTCATTTGCAAATATCTTCTCCCATTCCATGTTGCCTCTTTGTTTTGTTGCCTGTTTCTTTTGCTGTGCAGAAGCTTTTGATTTTGATGAAGTCCCAAAAGCTCATCTTCGCTTTTGTTTCCTTTGCCTCTAGAGAAGTATCTTGAAAGAAGTTGCTGTGGCTAATATAGAAGAGGTTACTGCCTATATTCTCCTCTAGGATTCTGATGGATTCCTGTCTCACATTGAGATCTTTTATCCATTTTGAGTTTATTTTTGTGTACGGTGTAAGAGAATGGTTGAGTTTCATTCTACATATAGCTGTCCAGTTTTCCCAGCACCATTTATTGAAGAGACTGTCTTTTTTCCACTGTATTTTTTTTCCTGTTTTGTTAAAGATTATTTGCCCATAGAGTTGAGGGTCCATATCTGGGCTCTCTACTCTGTTCCACTGGTTTATGTGTCTGTTTTTATGCCAGTATGCTGTCTTGGTGATCACAGCTTTGTAGTAAAGCTTGAAATCAGGTAACATGATGCCCCCAGTTTTATTTTTGTTTTTTAACATTTCCTTAGCGATTCGGGGTCTCTTCTGATTCCATACAAATTTTTGGATTATTTGCTTCAGCTCTTTGAAAAATACTGGTGGAATTTTGATCAGAATGACATTGAAAGTATAGATTTCTCTAGGCAGTATAGACATTTTAACAATGTTTATTCTTCCGATCCAAGAGCATGGAATGGTCTTCCATATTTTTGTGTCTTCTTCAGTTTCTTTCATGAGTGTTCTGTAGTTCCTCAATTACAGATTCTTTACCTCTTTGGTTAGGTTTATTCCCGGGTATGTTATGTTTCTTGGTGCTATAGTAAATGGAATCGATTCTCTAATTTCCCTTTCTGTATTTTCATTGTTAGTGTATAAGAAAGCCACTGATTTCTGTACATTGACTTTGTATCCTGCCATGTTGCTGAATTGCTGTATGAGTTCTAGTAGTTTGGGGGTGGAGTCTTTTGGGTTTTCCATATAAAGAATCATGTCATCTGCGAAGAGAGAGAGTTTGACTTCTTCATTGCCAATTTGGATACCTTTTATTTCTCTTTGTTGTCTGATTGCTGTTGCTAGGACTTCTAAAACTATGTTGAACAAGAGTGGTGAGAGTGGGCATCCTTGTCTTGTTCCTGATCTCAATGGGAAGGCTGCAAGCTTTTCCCCATTGAGGATGATATTTGCTGTGGGTCTTTTATAGATAGATTTGATGAGGTTCAGGAATGTTCCCTCTATCCCTATACTTTGAAGCGTTTTAATCAGGAATGGATGCTGGATTTTGTCAAATGCTTTTTTCTGCATCAATTGAGAGGACCATGTGGTTCTTCTCTCTTCTCTTATTAATTTGTTCTATCACATTGATTGATTTGCGAATGTTGAACTGTCCTTGTAGCCCAGGAATGAATCACACCTGGTCATGGTGGATAATCTTTTTAATGTGCTGTTGGATCCTGCTTGCTAGGATCTTGTTGAGAATCTTAGCATCCATATTCATCAGTGATATTGGTCTGAAATTCTCCTTTTTGGTAGGGTCTTTGCCTGGTTTGGGGATCAGGGTAATGCTGGAAATTTCCCTTCTGCTTCAATTTCTTGAAACCACTTCAGGATAATAGGTGTTATTTCTTCTTTGAAAGTTGGTAGAATTCCCCAGGGAATCCGTCAGGTCCTGGGCTCTTGTTTTTTGGGAGGTTTTTGATCACTGCTTCAATCTTGTTACTAGATATTGGTCTATTCAGGTTGTCAATTTCTTCCTGGTTCAGTTTTGGGAGTTTATAATTTTCCAGGAATGCATCCATTTCATCTAGGTTGCTTAGCTTATTGGCATATAGCTGTTTCTATTATATGATTGTTTCTATTTCCTTGGTGTTAGTTGTGATCTCTCCCTTTTCATTCATAATTTTATTAATTTGGGCTTTCTCTCTTTTCTTTTGGATTAGTGTGGCCAGTGGTTTATTGATCTTACCGATTCTTTCAAAAAACCAGCTTCAGGTTTCATTGATATGTTCTACTGTATCTCTGGTTTCTACCTCATTGATCTCAGCTCTAATCTTGATTATTTCTCTTCCTGTGTGTGGAGTTGGTTTGATTTGTTGTTGATTCTCCATTTTTTTAAGGTGTAGAGACAGCTGGTGTGTGCTGGATTTTTCAATTTTTTTGAGGGAGGCTTGGATGGCTATGTATTTCCCCCTTAGGACCGCCTTTGCTGTATCCCATAGGTTTTGGACTGAAGTGTCTTCATTCTTATTGGTTTCCATGAATTGTTTCAGTTCTTCTTTGATCTCCTGGTTGATCCAAGCACTCTTAAGCAAGGTGGTCTTTAGCTTCCAGGTGCTTAGTTTCTTCTGAACTTTTCCTTGTGATTGAGCTCCAGTTTCAAAGCATTGTGATCTGAGAATGTGCAGGGAATAATCTCAGTCTTTTGGTATCGGTTGAGTCCTGATTTGTGACCCAGTATGTGGTCTATTCTTGAGAAGGTTCCATGTGCACTTGAGAAGAATGAGTATTCTGTTGTTTTAGGGTGGAATGTTCTGTATATATCTATGAGGTCCATCTGGTCCAATGTGTCATTCAATGTTCTTGTTTCTTTATTGATTTTCTGCTTCGATGATCTAGTTCTTTTTTTTTTTTTTTACTTTTATCAAATGTGTTTATTTAACTCATCTATCCAGGAATGTCTTCTTCAGTTGGCCATCTGATTTTATTAAATATAAGTACAGAGCAACTGCAGGCAGGTTGTCTGAGCTTCAGGAGGGTAAAAACATGACTAGTCTTTTGTCTCAGGTTTTAGTTTTAATGGGTTTCACCTTCATGATTCCTTTGTCATTGCTTTGTGTCATATATTTCTTTTTTTTAAATATTTTTTATTTATTTTTATTTATTTGACAGAGATCACAAGTAGGCAGAGAGGCAGGCAGAGAGAGAGGAGGAAGCAGCCTCCCTGCTGAGCAGAGAGCCTGATGCGGGACTCGATCCCAGGATCCTGAGATCATGACCTGAGCCGAAGGCAGTGGCCTAACCCACTGAGCCACCCAGGTGCCCCTGTGTCATATATTTCTTACAAATCTTAATACTAGCTGCAATCTACTGATAACCTGCTTTGTACCAGAGTGTTTTAATCCTTATAATAATTATAAAAAGTAGATAGGTATCCTCATTTTATACTTTAGCTTGGTAAACTAATTTGAGGCCATCCAGCTAGTAAGTAGGCGAACTGGGACATGAATTCAGACCTGTAAATACTGTGCAGAAAATACATTTTCCTCTGGTCAGATTCTTCTACTTAAGTTTATTTTGTTCAGAAATAGGGCAATGTCATTCAACACATTTATTGCATATCTACTGCATGACAGATTCTATAGTTTCTTTTTTGACGATATGAAGTTCTGATAATTAGCCATATTTTATGATACTAAAATTGCAGTTTTGTGTTATTCAACGTTGTACTTTGTATTATTTTTCATAATCATTCCTGTTTATGAAACAGGGTGTTTCCCCAGGTTAGAAAACAGTTTCATGGGGAGTAAGCTTATTCAAAGCCACTCGTGTATAGGGAGCAGAGTTGGATTTGATCTCAAGCCTGTCTTGCCACAAAGCCAGTGCTGTTTCAGATGATACCTGTCTTCCTCTGAACGTATTGGAATTTGTTCTTTTTTTTATTATTAATTACTTTTATTGATGTATACTGTATTATTTGCCCCAGGGATACAGGTCTGTGAATCGTCAGGCTTACACACTTCACAGCACTCACCATATCACATACCCTTCCCCAGTGTCTATAACTCAGCCACCATCTCCATCCCCCAGCAACTCTCAGTTTGTTTTGTGAGATTAAGAGTCTCTTATGGTTTGTCTCCCTCCCGATCCCATCTTGTTTCATTTTTTCTTTCCTTACACCCAACCCCCCCACTCTGCCTCTCAGATTCCTCATATCAGGGAGATCATGTGATAATTGTCTTTCTCTGATTGACTTATTTTGTTCAGCATAATACCCTCTAGTTCCAACCACATTGCCAAAAATGGCAAGATTTCATTTCTTTTGATGGGTGCATAATATTGCATTGTGTATATATACCACATCTTCTTTATCCATTCATCTGTTGATAGACATCTAGATTCTTTCCATAGTTTGGCTATTGTGGACATTGCTGTTAGAAATATTTGGGTGTACCTGCCCCTCTGGATCACTACATTTGTATCTTTAGTGTAGATTGCATTAAATGTGTAGATTGTTTTAGGTAGCATAGGCATTTTCACCATATTTGTTCTTCCAATCCATGAGCATGGAACATTTTCCATTTCTTTGTGTCTTCCTCAATTTCTTTCATAAGTACTTCATAGTTTTCTGAGTAGATTCTTTTCCTCTTTGTTTAGGTTTATTCCTATTGTTTTGGGTGCAATTGTAAATGGGAATTTCTGCATCTGTTTTCATCAAGGATATTGGTCTGTAATTCTCTTTTTTTGATGGGGTGTTTGTCTGGTTTTGGGATCAAGGTAATGCTAACCTCAGAAAATGAGTTTGGAAGTTTTCCTTCATTTCTATTTTTTGGAACAGTTTCAGGAAAATAAGTATTAATTCTTCTGTAAATGTTCGGTAGAATTCCCCTGGGAAGCCATCTGGCCCTGGGCTCTTGTTTGTTGGGAGATTTTTGATGACTGCTTCAATCTCCTTACTGGTTATGGGTGTGTTCAGGTTTTCTATTTCTTCCTGTCAGTTGTGGTAGTTTATATGTCTCTAGAAATGCATCCATTTCTTCCATATTGTCAAATTTGCTGGCGTAGAGTTGCTCATAATATGTTCTTATAATTGTATTTCTTTGGTGTTGGTTGTGATCTCTCCTCTTTCAATCATGATTTTATTTATTTGGGTCCTTTCTCTTTTCTTTTTGATAAGTCTGGCCAGGGATTTATCAAGCTTATTAATTCTTTCAAAGAACCAGCTCCTAGTTTCGTTGATTTGTTTTTGTTTTTTTGGTTTCTATTTCATTGATTTCTGCTCTGATCTTTATTATTTCTCTTCTGCTGGGTTTAGGCATTCTTTGCTGTTCTTTCTCCAGCTCCTGTAGGTGTAGAGTTAGGTTGTGTACTTGAGACCTTTCTTATTTCTTGAGAAATGCTTGTATCGCTGTATACTTTCCTCTCAGGACTGCCTTTGCTGTTTCCCCAGATTTTGAACAGTTGTGTTTTCATTATTTGTTTCCATGAATTTTCTCAATTCTTCTTTAATTTCCTGGTTGACCCATTCATTCTTTAGAAGGATGCTCTTTAGTTTCCATGTATTTGGGTTCTTTCCAAATTTCCTCTTGTAACTGAGTTCTAGGTTCAGAGCATTGTGGTCTGAAAATATGCACGGAATGATCCCAATCTTTTGTTACTGGTTGAGATCTGATTTGTGACCCAGGATGTGATTTATTCTGGAGAATGTTCCATGTGCACTAGAGAAGAGTGTGTATTCTGTTGCTTTGGGATGGAATGTTCTGAATAGATCTGTGGTGTCCATCTGGTCCACTGTGTCATTTAAGGCCTTGATTTCTTTGTTGATCTTTTGCTTGGATGTTCTGTCCATTTCAGTGAGGGGAAGTGTTAAAGTCCCCTCTTATTATTGTATTAATGTCGATATGTTTCTTTGATTTTGTTACTAATTGGTTTTTGTATTTGGCTGCTCCCATGTTAGGGGCATAGATAGTTAAAATTGTTAGATCTTTTTGTTGGACAGACCCTTTAAGTATGATATAGTGTCCTTCCCCATCTCTTATTATAGTCTTTGGCTTAAAATCTAATTTATTCGATTTAAGGATTGCCACCCCAGCTTTCTTTTGATGTCCATTAGCATGGTAAATTGTTTTCCACCACCTCACTTTAAATATGGAGGTGCCTTTCGGTCTAAAATGAGTTTCTTGCAGACAGCATATTGATGTTGTTGTTGTTGTTGTTTTTAAATCCATTCTGATACCCTGTGTCTTTTGATTGGGTCATTTAGCCTATTACATTCAGGGTAACTATTGATAGATATGAATTTAGTGCTAGTGTATTGCCTGTAAGGTGATTGTTACTGTATATTATCTCTGTTCCTTTTTGGTCTATTACTTTTAGGTTTTCTCTCTGCTTAGAGGACCCCTTTCAATATTTTCTGTAGGGCTGGTTTGGTGTTTGCAAATTCTTTTAATTTTTTTTTTTTTTTTTTTGGTCCTCAATGTTTTTTTTTATGTCTCCTCCTATTTTCAGTGATAGCCTAGCTGGATATAGTATTTTCAGCGCAAATTTTTCTCATTTAGGTCTCTGAATATATCATGCTAGTTCTTTCTGGCCTTCCAGGTCTCTGTGGATAAGTCTGTTGGCAATCCAATATTTCTACCATTGTATGTTACAGACTTCTTGTCCCGAGCTGCTTTCAGGATTTTCTTTTTGTTGCTTGGACAAGTAAGTTTTACTATTAGAGGATGAGTTTTGGACCTATTTTTATTGATTTTGAGTGGGGTTCTCTATGCCTGCTGGATTTTGGTGCTTGTTCCCTTTGCCATAATTAGGGAAATCCTCTATTATAATTTGCTCCAATATACCTTCTGCCCCTCTCTCTCTTCTTCTTTTGGAATCCCAGTTATTCTGATATTGTTTCATCTTTTGGTATCACTTATCTCTCGAGTTTCCCCTTGTAATCCAATAGTTGTTGTCTCTCTTTTGATTAGCTTCTTTATTCCCCATCATTTGGTCTTCTATATCACTAATTGTCTCTTCTGCCTCATTTATCCTAGCAGTAGGAGCCTCCATTCTTGATTGCACCCTATTAATTCCTTTTTAAATTTCAGCTTGGTTAGATTTTAGTTCTTTTATTTCTCCAGAAAGGGATTTTATTTCTCCAGACAGGGTTTCTCTAATATCTTCCATGCCTTTTCAAGCCCAGCTAGCACCTTGAGAATTGTCATTCTGAACTCTAGATCTGAGGTATTATCAATGTCTGTATTGATCAGGTCCCTAGCCATTGGTACTGCCTCTTGTTCTTTTTTTTGTGGTGAGTTTTTCTGCCTTATTTTATCCAGATAAGAGTATATGAATGAGAGAATAAAAAAGGGTGGCAAAGACCCCAGAAACATGTATACTAACTAAATCAGAAGAGACTCCTAACTGGGGGGAGAAAAAGGGGGTAAAAAGAAATTAAAAAAAAATATGTGTATATTAGACTGGTGAATAGAACGAGTCACCGACTTAATTTTGGGTGTATTTTGTTTTTTTTTTTTTAGAAGAAACTTCCTCCACAAATTTTAAGGAATGAAAAATTTATATATATACAAAAATAAGGGTAAACATGATGATGGGATGGAATATGACTGTAAATATGAAAAATTTTTAAAAATTCTAAGAAAGGAATTGATGAGATAAGTTGGAAAAATGAGGGAGAGAATTTGCTCAGGCTGGATGCTAAAACAAAGTCCTGTGGTAGATTTAGGGTATATTTTGATCTATTAGATGAAGTTGTATCCCGTAATTTTTTAGAAAAAAAAAAAAACCTATATGTATACAAAAAATAAGGTTAAATACAATGAAGGATAAAATATGAGTATAATAATGAAGGTTTATAAAGAGTTTTTTTAAAGAAATTAGAATAAGAAAAAATTAGAATAAGAAAAAAATGAAATTAAAAAAAAAACTTAATTTAACTTTGCAAGACTAAAGGATGATGGGGAGAAAAGCCTAAATTCCATGCATTGCTTTCCCCTGTCTCTGGAATTCTGTTCTCCTTGATGGGTGAGCTTGGTCTTGGCTAGATGTTCTTGCTGTTCTTCTGGGGAAGAGGCCTGTTGCTGTGATTCTCAAATGTGTTTGTCCGAGGCAGAATTCCAGTGCCCTTGCCAGGGGCCAGGCTAAGTAATCTAATCAGGTTTGCTCTCAGGAGCTTTTGTTCCCTGACCACTTTCCTTAGAGCACTGGAGGATGGGAATGAAAATGGCAGCTTCCCAATTTCCAGCTCAGAGGAGCCCAGAGCTTGGGGCCCCGCCCCTCGGTGCATACTCAGAAAAAAGCGCTCAATTACTCCTGTCTCCCTGGTGTCTGGCTGCACTCCAAGCTCACCTGGCTTGTGACTGAGTGTTTCTGTCTCTGGCACACAGCCTGTTTGGAGTTTCCATACCCAGCAGATTCCTGCCTCCACAGGACAAAGGTGAGTATCCCTGGATCTGCCATTTGTGGGGTCACTGCTTGAAGAGTCATGGTCTGACTCTGCCACGGATCATGGTTTAAGGTAACCCCAAGCTGAGAGCTCACCCCTTGGCTCTGTGTCTAGTCAGCTTCCCCACTCTGATACCTGCGAGCTCTGCCACACTCAGACACCCCTGATCTTTCAGTGACCCTGTGGGTCCTGAGACCCCACTGTCCCCATGCAGGCTCCACCCCCACTTAGCCTCTGGAGCAATGTCCCTCAGGGGAGCAGACCTCTAAAAGTTTGGATATTGTGCTCTGTTGCCCGGTCGCTTGCTGGGTGCTGGCATCTCCCACTGTGGTCTCTCTTCCCGTGGCCTCGGATTCACTTCTCCACATGTCCTACCTTTCAGAAAGTGGTCGATTTTCTGTTCTTAGAATTGCTGTTCCTCTCTCTTCAATCTCCTGTGGGTTGTAGGTGTTTGGAATGGTTTGATAACTATCTAGCTGAACTCCTGCGACCTGATGTCATTTCAGTCCTTTACTCCTCCACCATCTTGCCTCTCTCGAATTTGTTCTTTTTGAATCTGGTATAAATTCCCTCCTCAGTATTATCTCACATTGCTATCCAGGAGGACAGGACATCAATTTTTTGTCCCTATTTTCCATCTGTACTGTTTTACATTTCCTGGAATGTGCAGTTTATTTGCCAACTGGTTGTCCTGTTCTTCTTTATGAACTCCCGTAGCGCATTTCCCATGCAGTTTTTTACTTGCACTTGATTACTGTCTTTTTGTGTCTTTTTTAGCTACATTACAGAATTCCTGAGCACAGGGAGTTTAATGCTTCTATAATTTCTCACAGTTCCTTGCCTTGAATGCAGTGTGGTAGAATCAGTGATTTTATGCTTTTTCCCAGGACATGGACTGAGCACAAAAATTATCCAAGAGGACTTACTCTGGAAGATTTTGGCTAAGTTTAATGTCATCTGATACTGGGTACTTTGAAATGGTGACCCATGCAAGTCCCCCCAATACTTCTTTCCTTTTTGAGAGTATAAACATCTGGCTATTCAATTCTGTATATCAATTTCATCAAGATTTCTAAGACAGTAAGAAACTGCTTCCTTCCCTACCAGCCCAGCAAATGTTAGTTGGTGCTGCAAGCTAAAGTTCCCTTTATCTACACCCTGGATATACCTGATCCATTAATTGAAAAACAAACAAACAAAGACAACAACAAACTTCTGCAGGGAGAAACCAAATCATACATACTTATTTTTAAAAGTATGCATGTAGGGACGCCTGGGTGGCTCAGTTGGTTGGATGACTGCCTTCGGCTCAGGTCATGATCGCGAAGTCCCGGGATTGAGTCCCACATCGGGCTCCCAGCTCCATGGGGAGTCTGCTTCTCCCTCTGACCTTCTCCTCGCTCATGCTCTCTCTCACTGTCTCTCTCTCAAATAAATAAAATCTTTAAAAAAAAATAAAATAAAAGTATGCATGTAAATTAAAAGATAGAATAAAGAAGTTACTTATTGTATCATACTCCAAAGATTGTCACTGTTAACATTTTTTTCCACATACATGTTTGTGCATTTCTGTCTTCTACATATTTTTAAAAAGTGGAATCCTGCTATATATACAGTCTGTCTGCTTTTTTCCATTTAATATTTTGGGAAAATGTCCAGTTTATTAAAATTGTTCCAAAGTGTGTTCATGGCTGCATAATATTCCATTGAGTACATACAAGTCATACAGAAATATAATCATTTCTATAACTCAGTTTTTATCTAGGGTTTCTGATGTTAGCTTATGACAGAAAAATAATATAGTCAATTCCAAGCTTTCTCAATCAGCTTGAGAAAAATTTTCTTTCTTGATTCAGAGAATCAAGATGTTTATTCTTTCTTCCTATGTGTTATCTGAGTACAAAAGTGACTTGAATGACAGTGTTATAATTATGTTTTATGTAAGTCTCTGACCACATCTGGAAAACTGGATAAAATATAACAGTTTTAGAGGTTGGACAACAATGAAATACTGGGATTCATGAGTGAAGGGAAACAAACAAGTTCAACCATATGATTGTACCAGATTACTTCCTGGAGGCAATTTCCACATCTCCTTGTAGTTCAAGGAACCCATACAGCACATAAATGATCAGAATTCAAAGAAGCCAGATCAAGGTTTGGGAGAGCGAAGATGACTTGAATTTGTTGAGCCAAGTGCCAGAGAGCAGGTTTGCTTTCCAGAGGAAGGGTTCCATGGACCTGCAGAGGTCAGGCTTGCGAGGAAATGATCTGAGGCCAGGAAAAGAAGGACTGCAAAGTAGTAGGCATAAAGGTTTCCAGAGCCGAAATGACTAGGAGTAGTGTCCTTCCATCAGCAAGAGTGCAAAGGCATATTATAATCTATGGGAGGAATCCTCAAAAAGATTAAGTTGGTCCTAGACTAGGGTTCTGCTCTGTACCCATCTTTAATAAAAAGCTTAAGAGCAAGATTCGAAGAATATAGTTGATCCCAAATAACCATCACGAGAATAAAATCTGACCACCCTTAAGGGAATTTAACAAAAATCCAGTATTCATCATGCAAGATTCAGAATGTCCAGCATCTAGTTAAAAAAAAAATCAGGTATACAGAAAGGCAGAAAAATATGACTCACAACTTAAGGCTGTGTGGTGGAGAAAAGAAGAGACCCAGAAATGCCAGAAGTGATGGAAGTAGCAGACAAGGACATTAAAACTCACTGTCCCATGTGGTCAAGAAGGCATAAGAAAACAGTTCTATGAGTGAAGTGGGAGATATGAAAAAGACCAAACTAAAACTTTTAGAAATGAAAAATAAAGTACTTGAAATGAAAAATATACTAACTGGAATTAACACAAGATTAGGTACTAAATTAAAGACAGGACTATCCAGAATGAAACAAAAATAGAAGAGGCAGGGGAAAGGGAATAAATAGCATCAGAGATCTGTGGGGTAATAATAAGCAGTTTAATTTAACATAGGCATCATTGGAGTCCCAGAAAAAAGTGGGAGGGAAAGGGACAGAAAAAGTATTTGAAGAAATAATATTTGAAAAATTTCCAAATTTCATAAAAACTTTAAAAAGCACAGATTGGGGCACCTGGGTGGGTCAGTGGCTTGAGGCTCTGCCTTCGGCTCAGGTCATGATCTCAGGGTTCTGGGATCAAGCCCCGCTTTGGGCTCTCTGCTCAGCAGGGAGCCTGCTCCCCCCACCCCGCCTGCTGCTCTGCCTACTTGTGATCTCTCTCTATGTAAAATAAATAAATAAAGTCTAAAAAATAGAAAGCACAAATTCAAGAAGTGAACAAAATGTAAACCTGGGAAAATTGCAATAATGCATATTGTAATTGCTGAAAATCACTTATTAGGGTGGAATATTTTTCAAATATTCACTTGGATTTTTTAATTTCGAGTTGAAATTTTTAAAATGGGGTTTAAGGACCACTTGCATCTGAATTACCTTGGGCGTTTATTAAAACTCTATGTTCTGGGGCGCCTGGGTAGCTCAGTAATTTCATTAAGCGTCTGCCTTCAGCTCAGGTCATGATCTCAGAGTCCTGGGATGGAGCCCTGTCGTGGGGTTGGTGGGGGCGGTTCTTGCTCGGTGAGAAACCTGCTTTTCCTTCTCCCACTTCCCCTGCTTGTGTTCCCTCTCTTGCTGTGTCTCTCTGTCAAATAAGTAAACAAAATCTTTAAAACAACAATAACAACAAAAACTATGTTCCTAGACTCCATACCAGAGCCCTCAAATTACAGTTCTCATGAGGATGGCCCGGGTATCCAAACTCTTAGGAATCTTTCCATGTGGATTTATACATTGAAGTGATAACAAATTGTATACAGTTGGGGAAATATGATGAAATTAAGGCTACTCTATCAGACATTAGATACATCAATTTTCAGACAAAAGAATTTACTTAGAGCAGAGTATATTCCAGTGATACAATTGAATCTGATTGTCAAAGGGTGTAGAAAACAACAATGATTAGTCACATAAATTTTTAATTTTGATCAGTTTATTACATAGTTTCCCAGAGAAGGGGTTGCAGGACGCTGCATCCAGGATATTTCTGAGTAGAGTCTAGAAGGGTAACACTACCAGTTTCATGCAAATGTTTAGAGAAAAGTTTCAAACTAAAGTGTAGGTCTGACACTTAGGAAATATACTTGCTTCTCTCCTTCAGATGGTGTGGAAGAAAACTCAGTTTTGGACTTGGGATTCATATTGTAATAAGTGTTAAGTTTTAGAGTCAAATATTAATCTGGAACCTGACCTTGGGTGAATTACTTAATTTCTGAGTCTGTTTCATAATTTGTAAAGTGGAAACAAATTTCCTTTCAGTATTGTGAAATGAGATAATGTGCTGTGTTAAGCCACCAACTTGCAGATGCTGAATAAGTATTTATTTCATTGATGTTAGTTATCATTTCCTCTAATATCGAGCTCTTACTGAGCATTTATCATATGCCAGACATTGGACATGGGGAGTAGAAACTGGTCCAGCCGACTAGTTTAGAAGAATTTGGGCAGGTGCTAGACAGGTTTAATCAGAGAGTTTTCATTGGTTAGGCAGATTACAGGCTGATCCAAGAAAGTTCAAAGGGAAATCCTGGAAGCAACCCAGTTATGCTTGATCAAATCAATTGAAAAGCCTAACCCTGAGCTTGTTACTTTCCTCTCTAAGTTTTATTCCCACTGGATTAAAACAGTTGATGCATCTTCGGATCAGATTTTGGAGAATGGAACTGTGAAGAAAGGAGGGGAGAAAGGGAAAGGAAATTTCCTCTGCTTGGACAGAGACAGTGGAGTAGCTGCGGTGAGACCCTCCCAGGGCCTGGGAACCATGTTTCCTCACAGAGACTGAGCAGTTCACTTGGGGGCCATACTCAACAACCATAGTCTTAGCATGGTGCGCTACGTAGTTGAGCTCAAATACCTGCATATTCTAAGTAAAAGGTTTAAAGAATATAACTTTAGAAACAAGAAGGAACAGATTCCTAGCCTTATGTGAATGGATTTAGCATATTATCATGTAGTCCCTATGTGCCAAGTGTTTTGCCTTCAAAAAATGAGAAAGACACATACCCTCTCTCTGGCTTCTTGGAGCACTCAGCCTAGAAGAACAATCAAGATAGTCTGAGGAAAGGTAGGCTCACCCCATCAAAAAACCGCAGGAGAAGAGCTGTCCTTGAAACACTCAGAGGTACCTGTCCAGAAGGCTGTGGGAGGGTCTTCTCTGCCCTCAGAGGGAGAATGAGAGGGCTGACATCCTGCCATGCAAAGAGTCGTTAAATCAATAGGAGGGCTGGCTCAAAGCCTCACACCTCAGGTTTGTCATATTTTCTACCGTTAACTTATAAATAGTATTGAGTAAAATCTGTGTCAACATGTACTCCAAGTGAATACACAGAAACTAACTTAGCCATCCAATAAAACAATCCTCCTTGATTCCTTTAAGAATTGTGATTGAGTGCTCCAGTCCCAGAGTCCCACAGATCTGCATTTGAATCCTAACTTACACAACAATAAAAACTGATTTAACTCTTTCAGCCTCTTTCCCTTTTTGGGGTGAAATAGGAATGATGATAAAGAATTGTTCATAGTTGATGGAGAGAAATACCTTTATTTTTTATTTTTTTTAAAATAAAGTTTTTTTTTTTTTTAAATTTTATTTATTTGACAGAGAGAGATCACAAGTAGGCAGATCGGCAGGCAGAGAGAGAGGAGGAAGCAGGCTCCCTGCCCAGCAGAGAGCCTGATGTGGGGCTTGATCCCAGGACCCTGAGATCATGACCTGAGCCTAAGGCAGAGGCTTAACCCACTGAGTCACCCAGGTGTCCCAAGAACCTGAGATCATGACCTGAACCAAAGGCAGAGGCTTAAGCCACTAAGCCACCCAGGTGCCCCAAGCAATCCTTTAAAGTGCTTAGCACAATGCCTAATGTGTAGTAAGTTCTCAGTAAATGTTTGCTATTATTAAACTATACCCTAACAACTATACCCATGAAAGGATGGAAGGAGAGACAGAAGTAAGGAAAAAAGAATGAAAGAAAATCAGTCAATACGCTAGGTGTCAGCATTGTGCCGCAAATAGTCGTGTACACAAAATGCCTGTTCTGATTTTATATATAGAGGGTGTTCAGGTTGAACTGGCTTGGAATAGAGAGCGACTCAGGCAGATCTAGGAAATTCAGAATCCTAAAACTGCAGAAGAAGGATACGACAATGTTCTGGCCAAGGTCACTATGCATCAATTATTTTTCATACTGGCAAGCTGATGAAAATGAAAGCTGCCTGTCTCATTAGATCCCTACTATCACTGTAACCTCAGCATATCAGGAATTAAGAACAATCTCTTCTTTGTCTATGATGCTAGCATTTTTCTCATCTCTAGGCTCTAAGTCTTGGAGTCATTATCAAGGAAGAACTGTGATTGAATCGTACCCTTACTACTTCTTAGCCATGTGGGTAATGATAATATTTGTTTTACCTACTACACAGGGTCATCAGAATGACCTCTGAAAAATAAATATTTAAAAGAGCCTTACTGAAATGTAAGACATTCTTATTTATTCTCAAAATTTAGCAAACAGAAACAAAAGCTGGGGTGGGGAAAGACTTGACCTAGAATTCTTTTTTTTTTTAAATTGAGGTATAATTGATGTACAACGTTGTGTAAGTTCAAAGTATACAATGTGATGATTTGACATTTATATATTGCAATATGATTACTACCGTAGTGTTAGATAACACTTCCAGCATGTCACATAATTTTAATGTTTTGAGGGGAAGAACATTTAAGATCTGTCTTTTAACAAATTTGAAGTAGATAATACATATTGTTGACCATAATCACAGTGCTGTGCGTTAGCTCTCCAGAACTTATTCACCTTTGAAGTGCAAATTTGTATCCTTTGACCAATATATCCCCAGTTCCCTTACCTTACAGCCACTTTCAACCACCAATCTACTTTCTATAAGTTCAGTTTCTTTACATTTAACATGTAAGTGACACCATGTAGTGCACTCAAGGTCCATCCGTGTTGCAAATGGCAGATTTCCTTTTTTAGGCTGAATAATACTCAGGTATGTGTGTGTGTGTGTGTGTGTGTGTGTGTGTATCACATTTTAAAAAATCCATTCATCCATGGATAGACACTTAAGTTGTTTCTATATCGTGGTTGTTTTGAATAATGTGGCAGTGAACATGGGAGTGCAGGTGTCTTCTCAATATCCTGTTTTTATTTGCTTTTGATATAGACCCAGAAGTGAGATTGCTAGGTCATATGGCAGTTCTGTTTTTTTAATTTCTTGAGAAGCCTTCATACTATTTGTATAGTAATTGCACCAGTTAACATTCTCACCAACAACGAATGAAGGTTCTCTTTTCTCCGCATTCTCACTTGTTATTTCTTGTCTTTTTGATGCTATCCATTCTAATAGTTATGAGGCTATAGCTCAGTGTGGTTTTGATGTGCATTTCCCTGATGATTAGTGATGTGGAGGACATTTTCATGTATGTGTTGACAGCTTGTATGTTTCTTTGGAGAATGTCTTTTCATTTCTTCTGCCCATTTTTCAATTGGATTGTTTTTTGTTACTGAGTTGTATCAATTCTGGATACTAAACCCATATCTGATACATGGTTTGCAGATCTTTTCTCTCATCCTGTGGGGGTGCTTTTTCATTTTTTTGTTGCTTTTGCAATACAAAAGCTTGATTATAGTGTATGATCCTTTTAAAGTGCAGTGGAATTTAGTTTCCTTGTATTTTTTTTTAAAGATTTTATTTATTTATTTGAGAGAGAGACAGTGAGAGAGAACATGAGCGAGGAGAAGGTCAGAGGGAGAAGCAGACTCCTCATGGAGCTGGGAGCCCGATGTGGGACTCGATCCCTGGACTCCAGGATCATGACCCGAGCCGAAAGCAGTCGTCCAACCAACTGAGCCACCCAGGCGCCCTTAGTTTCCTTGTATTTTGTTGAGGACTTTTGCATCTGTGTTCGTTAGGCTTATTGACCTGTAGTTTTCTGTTCTTACAGGGTCCTTTTTTGGTCTTAATGTAAGAGTAATACTGGTCTTATAAAATGAATTTTGGAGTGCTCCCTCTGCTTTAGTTTTTTCAGAGTTTTGGGGGAGAGTTGGCATTAATTCTTCTTTAAGTGTTTGGTTGAATTTACCAGTGAAATCATCTGGTCTTGGGATTTTCTCTTGTGGGAGGTTTTTGGTTACTGATTCATCTTCCTTACTTATCTTGATCTGTTTGGATTTTCTGTTTCTTCATGATTCAGTCTTGGTAGATTGGATGTTTTTAGGAATGTATCAGTTTCTTCTAGGTTAACCCATTTGTGGGCATTTAATTGTTCATAGTAGTCCTCCATGATCCTGTGTATTTCTGTGGTATCAGTTGTCAATTTTGGTTTTTTATTTTCAAAAAATAATAGTTGATCTTTTCTAGTGTTTTCCCGATCTTTATTTCATGTATTTCTGCTTTGATCTTTGTTATTTACTTCCTTCTAACTTTGGGCTTATTTTTTATTTCTATTCTTTTAAAGTATAAGGTTTGGTTGTTTATTTGGGATCTTTATTTTTCTTAATATAGGCATTTATCACTATAAACTTCCCTCTAAGAACTGCTTTTTTTGCAGCTTTCCACAGTTTTTTGTGTGTTGTATTTCCATTTTCATTTGTTTCAAGACATTTTGATTTACTTTCTGATTTCTTCTTTGACCTTTTGGCTGTTTAGGAGTGTGTTGTTTAGTTTCTATATGTTTCTAAATTTTCTAGCTTTGCTCTTGTTGATTTCTAGTTTCATTCCACTGTAGTTGGAAATGACGCTTGATGTTATTTAGATCTTAAATTTGCTAAGATTTGTTTTGTAGCTTATTGTATAATTTATTCTGGAGAGTAGTCCATGTTCATTAAAGAAAAATATGTATTCTGTTGCTGTTGGATGGAATGATATTTATGTATGTCTGTTAGGTTCATTTGGTCTAACATGTGGTTCATGTCCATTTTTGTCTGGATGATCTATACATTGCTAAGAGTATTGAAATATCTTATAATTATTGTATTGTTTTCTTTTTTTTCCTTTCACATCTGTTAGTATTTGCTTAATATATTTAAGTGTTCCGACATTGGGTGCATATATTTACAATTATGATCTCTTCTTGATGAGTTGGCCCTTTATCATTACAAAATGACCTTATTTGTCTCTTGTTACCATTTTTGGCTTAACGTCTAGTTTGTCTGACATAAATACAGCTATTTCTGCTTTCTTTTGGTTTCCACTGGCTTGGAGTATCTTTTAACATCCCTTGACTTTGAAGCTGATGTGAGTCTCTTATAGGCAGTATATAAGATACTGTTGGTTTTTTTTTAAAATCCAGCCAGCCTTTGCCTTTTGATTGGTGAATTCAATGTACATTTATGGTGATAATTGTTATGTAAATACTTACTAATTCCTTCTTATTAATTGCTTTCTAGATGTTTTATAGTTCCATTGTCCCCCCCCACCTTTTTTCTCTTTTCGTGCCTATCTTTGTGAATTGCTGATTTTCCATGGTGATAGTGGTATGCTTTAATTCCTTTGTCTTTTTTTTTTTTTTTAGATTTTTATTTATTTATTTGACCGAGAGAGATCACAAGTAGACAGAGAGGCAGGCAGAGAGAGAGAGAGGGAAGCAGGCTCCCTGCTGAGCAGAGAGCCCGATGCGGGCCTCTATCCCAGGACCCTGAGATCATGACCTGAGCCAAAGGCAGCGGCTTAACCCACTGAGCCACCCAGGTGCCCAATTCCTTTGTCTTTATCTTTTGTGAATGTACTGTAGATTTTTACTTTTTGGTTACTATGAGATTTACATAACAGTTCATTTTATCAACTTAACCTCAATCTCATACTTAAACTTTACCTTTCTACTACTCTACTTTTATGTTTTTGAAGTGACAATATACTTCTTATACTGTGAATTTATTAACAAGCATAGTAGCTGTAGTTATTTTTAATACTGTTTTCCTTTAATATTTATACTATAGTTAAGTGGTGTCTGGGAGTCTTTATTTCTCCTTCATTTCTTTTTCTTTCTTTCTTTTTTTTTAAAGATTATTTATTTTAGGGGGAGAGGGAGAGAGAGCGAGAGCGCGTGCACATCAGTGGTTGGGGGGAAGGGACTCAGTGAGAGGAAAGAGAGAGAGACTCTTAAGCAGACTCCCCACAGAGTGGGAGGCCCGGTGCAATGCGTGGCTCGATCTCAGAACCCAGAGATCATGATGTGAGCCAAAATCAAGAGCTGGACACTTAACTAACTGAGCCACCCAGCTGCGTTCTCCTTCATTTCCGGGAAAAGTAATTTTAGGGGATAGGATATTCTTGGTTCACTGCTTTCTTCATTAATATTTTGAGTATCATTCCACTGTCTCCTAGCCTGTACAGTTTCTGCTGTGAAATTTGATGATAGCCTAATGGGGGTTCCTATAGCTTAATATCTGTTTTCCTCTTGCTGCTTTTAGAATTCTCTCTCTGACTTTCTTTTTTGACAGTTTCATTGTAATGTATTTGGAGAAGACTGTTGAATTGAAATTGGATTGTCTGTTAGGAAGGAAGGATGGAAACACTTCATTCAGCCATCTGTAGCCTTCAGTAATGAGGTAACAAGTTTCTGGCAGCAGAGGAGGGGGAAGGACTTCTGTCTCATCATTAATTCTCTTCATTTCCTAGCCAGTTACCTCAAAGCTCCAGAGGAAATGAAAAACAGTTCTTAGTCTTGAAAAGGTAAGGTATCCTTAGATCATTCAATTACTTGGCACAAGATCGGAATCAAGAAGTAGCTGAAATAAATCAAGATATAACATTTAAAGTTGTTTAAATGGAAAATTATGTTGTTCAGAACTTTCACTGCTTCTGTAAATCTTTTAAAGTAAGAGTGGAAGTGGTAGAGATTACACTGTAATATAAGAAATTAGATTGGCATGAGTTCTGGTTCTTCAGATCTAGTGATGAAACCATTTTATCCTCAGTATTTTGATTTCTAACTGACTTAAGGTGTTATTTTGATTTGTAGTTGCTCTGGAAATAGGAAACATAATTTTGAAACATTAAACCTTCCAAGGACCTAGAAATCAACTAGTTAACTAACTAGTTTTGATATGGGAAATAAAAACATTCTCAGAATATTCAGATGTGAGTGACTTTTATATTTCCTAATCATTGCTTTTGTATTAGGGTTTAAATATGAACACTATGGCCAATTTCTTCTTCATCTTTTTAAAAAAATATTTTATTTATTTATTTGATAGACAGAGATCACAAGTAGGCAGAGAGGCAGGCAGAGAGAGAGGTCCTGGGATCAAGTCCCACATTGGGCGGAGTCTGCTTCCTCCTCTCTCTTCAATTTCTTCTTCATCTGAGCTGAAAGCAGAGGCTTTAACCCACTGAGCCACCCATCTGCCTCTCTTCTTGATCTTTTGATTTAGGATTCTTTAGCTTTTTGAGAATAATCTACAGTCATGTAAATGTCATTTAATAATCTCTTCACTGTAGGATAAGTGTATCATATATATAGCATTCAACAAAGTACTTTCACATAATCATTTGACTTTTTACATCTTTATGAACTAGGTAGGAGATGTATTGTCATTCACCAAATCAGTATGATAATTCAAAAATATTTTTAAGTTTTTATTTAAATTCTAGTTAGTTAACATACAATGCAATATTAGTTGCAGGTGTACTATGTAGTATTCAACACTTCCATATAATTCCCAGGGCTCATCACAAGTGTCTCCTTAATCCCCAGCACCTATTTAACTTGTATCCCCACCCATTTTGTCTCTGGTAACCATCAGTTTGTTGTCTATAGTTAAGGCCTAACTGTGAGACCTGAAACCATAAAAATATTAGCGGGGAGTTCAGGCAGTAACTGCTTTGATAGCAACCATAGCAACTTCTTTCTAGGTATGTCTCCTGAGGCAAGGGAAACAACAGTAAAAGTAAACTAATGGGATTTCATCAAAATAAAAAGCATCTGCACAGTGAAGGGAATAATCAACAAAACTAAAAGGCAGCCTATGGAATGGGAGAAGGTATTTGCAAATGACCTATCTGATAAGGTGTTAATACCCCAAATCTATGAAGAGTTTATCAAACTCAACACCCAAAAAGCTGATAACCCAGTTAAAAAATGAGCAGAAGACATGAATAGACATTTTTCCAAAGAAGACATACAGGTAGCCAACAGACATGTGTAAAGGTGCTCAACATCCCTGATCATCAGGGAAATGTAAATCAAAACTACAATGAGATATCACTTCACACCTGTCAGAATGGCTAAAATCAACAACACAAATAAAAAGTGTTGGTGAGACTGTGAAGAAAGGGGAACCATCTTGATCTGTTGGTGGGAAAGCAAACTGGTACAGGCACTGGAAAACAGTGTGGAGGGTCCTCAGAAAGTTAAAAATAGAACCACACTATAATCCAGCAATCTCACTACTGGGTATTTACTCAAAGAATAAAAAATAGTAATTCAGGGGGATGCATGCACCCCTATGTTTATAGCAGCATTATCTACAATAGTCAAATTATGGAAATAGCCCAAGTATCCATTGAACTAATGAATGGATAAAGAAGATGTGATGTTTGTGTAATAGACATACACAGACACAAACACACACTGGAATATTACTCAGCGATAAAAAGAATGGAATCTTGCCATTTGCAACGACATGGATGTTTAGCTAGAGAGTATTATGCTAAGCAAAACAAGTCAGTCAGAGAAAGACAAATACCATATGATCTCACTTATATGTGGAATTTAAGAAACAAAACAAATAAGCAAAGGGGAAAAGAGGAAAACCAAGAAACAACAAGTAAAGACTCTGTGACAGGCATTGAGGATACATAGCGGATGAAAAGATCCTCTTGCTCTGGAGCTTCTGTACTATTGATGAGAGACAGACAACAAACAAATATAAGCTTACATAAATTCCTTGCAGAAAAATTGAGCAGGGTAAAAGAGAGGGAGTATGGGAGATGTCCGTGGATGCTACTTTATACAGAGTGATCAGGAAAAACCTCTCTGATGAGATTACATTTGGGCAAAGGATTCCAGAGGAAGAATATTCCAGGCTGAGGAAACAGGAAATATGGAGAAGGGAATGCTTCTCTCTGTGTTCAAGAGCTATAAGAAAAAGAATGATAGGAGAGATGTGACTGGAGGGAAGTGAGCTACAGAAGAATGGCGAAAGACAAAGACAGAGGAAATAAGTAAAATAGCCGTAAGATTAACAGAGTTGATCTTGATTATTCAGTAAGTGACTAAATGGAATTCACATCCAGGAACCCTGACTCCAGCTCCTATGCTCATAAACTGTGTTACGTCAGTGACGTAACTAATAGTTGTACCTGCTCTATTAATGCTTATTGGGTGGATTCAGTGCACGTAGTGAACTGAAGAACAGTATAAGAAACGTAATACTAATCTACATGATCTCTTTCTAGGCTGTTTGGTTGAATTTATGAAAATCTTCTTGGCCAAGAACAAGATTAGACCTCTATTGCTCAACTAAACAGGAAACTAGACCACCTCCCACTATTTCTCTTGTAGTTCAAAATTTCCCCCTTGAAAGGTTTCATTCAACTGCCCTTCACCTTTAATATTGAGACAAGTTCTGACAGCAGAGGAAATGGGAAATCGAGTAAATATTAAGAACTTGAAAGAAATTGCATGAGGTTATTGAACTATATGTGTGTTAAGTGCATGTATATATAAAAATAGAAATATAAATGTACATATTCTTACATACACATAAAAACACCCCCTGTGGGAAATTTTAAAATTTTATTTTTTTTATTAAAAAGTTTTAAGTTCCAATATAATTAATGTACAGTATTATATTAGTTTCAGATGTATAATTCTATGCATTACATCCAACAATTCTATATATTACTTAGTGCTCATCATGGTAAGTGAATTCTTAATTCCATTTACCTATCTCATTACCCCTCACCTCCTTCCGGTAACCACCATTTCTCTGTATTTAAGAGTCTGTTTCTTGTTTGCTTCTTTTTCAATTTGTTCATTTGTTTTATTTCTTAAATTCTATATATCAATGAAATCAAATGGTATTTGTCTCTTCCTGACTGACTGATTTCACTTAGCATTATACTCTCTACATCTATCCATGTTGTTGCATATGGAAAGATTTCATTCTTTTTTATGGCTGTGTAATATTTCTGTGTGTGTGTGTGTGTGTGTGTGTGTGTGTGTGTGTGTTCCACGTCTTCTCTATTCATTCATCTCTCAATGGACACTTGGGCTGCTTTTGTACTTTGGCTATTGTAAATAATGCTGCAGTAAACGTAGCTGGTGTGTATATTTTTCTCTCCATGGGAAACCTTTATTGCTAATGTTAATGGTGGCAGTAGATATAAATTATGATAGATGATAGCTCAAAAGTTGTCAAATCCAATAGGAGCTACTCAATGAGTTCATACTATAATCATGGATTATAGACCAGTATGAATTTTCAATGTGAATTTTTAATGATAATACAATGCTATCATAATATGTAAGCCATTGTATTATGCAAATATTACCTATTAAATGATGAATTAATACTTGATTTATATTGAGAATGAGCTAGTTTTTTTTTTTTTTTTTAAGGATGAGCTAGTTCTGTCTTAGCATACTTCTAGAAGACCTTGAATTACTTAATCAATTTTAATAGGAAATCAGGGGCGCCTTGGTGGGCTCATTTGGTGGAGCGCACGACTCTTGATCTCAGGGTTGTGAATTCGAGCCCCACATTGGGTGTAGAGATCACTTAAATTTATTTTTTTAATTTTAAGTAATGCATTTAAATCTTAAAAAAATTTTAAAAAAGATTTTATTTACTTATTTGACAGACAGAGATCACAAGTAGGCAGAGAGAGAGAGAGAGAGAGGAGGAAGCAGGTTTGCCACTGAGCAGAGAGCCTGATGTGGGGCTCGATCCCAGGACCCTGAGATTATGACCTGAGCTAAAGGCAGAGGCCTTAACCTACTGAGTGACCCAGGAGCCCCTAAATCTTTAAAATTTTTTAGTAGGAAATCAAATTATTTTGCTTTGGAGATTGCCATGTAGTACCCAGCACAACAGTTTAAACACTGAGTGGAAGATGGCATAAAGTAGTGGTTGAGAGAACAAAGCTTCTAGATTTAGGCTAAAGTGAAACCCAGTTTCACACTTACTAGCTGTGTGATCTTAGGCAAGTCTTAAGTGTTCTTGTCTGTAAACTGGCTTAAGAATAGCATCCACCTTATTGAATAGTGAGACAATAAGTTAGTGAATACATGTGTAAAGTGCTTAGAATGATCCAGACATATTAGTAAGAACTAAAATAGTGTTAAACTATTTTTATTAACATGAAAAATATTTGTTGAATTTAATTAATGTTTTGCAAATAAGATTGCTTGATTTTAAAATAGCTCAGATGTGTACTAATAAATGTGATAACTGTACTATTTTGGTGAGCTCGAGGTTTAGGGAATTGTTTCTCCATGTCTGACCTGCAGACATATTTACTCACTAATACCATGCAAGAATACTCTCCCCATCTCTTCTTTTCTCTCGTTAAGTGACAGATATTAGAACTGTTTTCCCAGGAAGCAGAAACTTGGGTCTTTCTCCCTTTTACTTAGTGATCGATTTATACTTGTCTTTGAAGTTTCCTTCTTTTCTAAGAGGAAGACCTAAAAAGGAAATCTAGCCTAGTTAATTTAACAGTGTCTTTCAAATGTTTTAAAAATGTGGGTTGTAAATCAATTAGTAGTTTTCAGGCAATTAAGAAAAATTTTTTAAAAAAGAGTACATCATAGGAATTAAGGTTAAGTATTATCTCATGAAGGATTACATATACATATGTGTGTATACATAAATATATTACTACATGTGTAACACATATATGAAAGATAGTAGGTTTAATGATTAAGGGCATGGACTCTGGAGCCATGCTGCCTATTCAAATTCTGGCTTGACTATTTGTCTTTGGACAAGTGTCTATGTGTCTCAGTTTACTTGTCTGTAAAGTTAAGGTAATAAAATAACTATCTCCTAGAATTGTTGTGAGAATTAAGTAAATTAATGTATGTAGAGAGCTTAGGATTTATAAATCCCCTTCTCACTGTTTATCCATCCATCTATTCACATACATATACAGATACACACACAGATATCTATATATCTGTATCTATACACCTTTGCACATACATAGTAAGAGCTATGTAAAAGCTATCAATAATGTGTGTGTGTGTGTGTGTGTGTGTGTGTGTGCATGTGTGTGTGTGTTTACTTGCTGTGTCTTAATTTAAAATAAGTTTCTTACTGTGAGTTGTGGCCAAAAAAGTTTTAAAGTTACTGGTTTATCACGTGGAAGCTGGTATTGTGAGTGGATTTGGAATGAGGAGACTCTGGTCCAAGTCAATTCTTTGTCAATTCCCCAGGCTACCTGGAATATGTCACTTGACCTCTCTGTCGTTGTCTTTCTCTTAAAGGTGGCTGGGCACCAAATTATCTTAAATGTGCCAAGAAGCAGTATGATTCTACACTTTTATTATTCTTTCTGCCTCTTCCCTCTCTTCCCTCTTACTTCTGAGCAAAATGGGAAGTTCTGTAAGGATTGTAATGCTATGAGTTTTGACCTTGACTAGCATGATTAGAATGAGAATTAGGTGCCTTAGGACAAAGACATGCATGTAGGGACTCTCCATACAGGATAGTGACCAACTGTCCTCTTCAGATCTCTCCTCTGAGGGCAAGTTGAGTGTGGGAAGACAGGCAACATTAGGGATGCCTAGAGAGAGACATCAGAATGGAAGAGGATCAGAGCAGTATTGCTGTAGTGTCCTTCTGATTGTGACAGGAGGAACAATGGCCTATAGAAGCAGTACTGGCAGTGAATTTCTGGTGAAGGGAAAAAACCATTCAAACTTCCTTTGACTAACTTATATGGTTGTGGAAAGACTGACCCTCGGTATGTGCCCTGGGTGGGTTGGAAGTGAATAGAGAGTTAGTCGCTGAGCCAGGAGAGGAGATGAGACAAAGGGGGCCCAGGAACAGGAGAAGGTAGAGCTTGAATACAAGAGACAACCAGTGAAACTTTCCTGGATGCAGGGATAGTTAAGAACTCTCTAAATAACAGGGATCTCTAATTCCCAATTTTTTGTTGGCTGTGTCACACTTGTGTGCAGCTCCTCTCTATTGTACCATACCCTCAGCCTTGAGTCAGTAGTGTTCCAGAAAGAAGGGAGATTGAGAAGGGTCCATCAGCTTGATAGAAGGAAATTCAGAAGGAATATCAAGAATTTAGTGGAAGCAGAAACTCAGTTGAAATGTTGCCCTCACCAGGCACCCAGACATACTAGAAAGGATACCAGGTTTCCCAGTATATGTGGAATGAAGGTTGAGCCAATTTTCTTATTGGCTCAAAACTTATCAGATCAAGATGAGTTGATCAAATGTAAGACCCGAAGGTTTTCAAGCAGCTGATATATAATATGATACCATATAGAGTGTTGTTTTCCAAAGAGTATCTCTGCTTTGTAAGTTTAGAATATTTCTATTTTGTAAGTTTCTCCTCACCAAAAACGGTTTCATGATGAAATAAATTTGGAAAGTGATGGGCACCATGCCAGTCAACTCTCCTTGAAGACCTATGATTTACATTAGCATGTTATAACTCTGGGAAGTTGGGCAGTGAAGGTTAAGATCACACAGGAAACTTCGTTGAAGCCCCAAAAAATCCAAAGGAACACAGTCTAGTTTCCAGTTACTTGCTGCTAAATTTTTCTATTTTCATTTCAAAAGAGGCATTGCCAAACCAACATGTCCAGAAACTTCCCAATGAAGTGCATTCATCCTCTTGTTTTCTCCATCTAGGATAATAAGATCACTGCTGCCTGTCATCTCAGTTAGAAATCTCAATTATCTTTTATTTTTGACCCTTAGTACTCCTTCACATCTGACATACACATATATTAGAATTAGAATTAGTTCATTATCAGATCTTGTTGATGCTTTTAAAACACTTATATCCCTTGCTACATGCCAGACTTTTTATAATTTTAATATACATTGGATATTTACGATATACTGAATCTTTGTTACAGGAAATTGTATTTCCATGTACCAAGCAACAAACAATTGGAGATTGAAATTGAAACAAATAGCATCAAAAATTAACACTTAGGGATAGATTTGACCAAAGATGTGAAAGGTATGTACACTGGAAACTACTAAATATTGCTGATAGAAGTAAAGAAAATATCAGTAAATGGAGAGATATACCTTGTATGTGGCCAGGAAGACTCAATATTGTCAGTTCTCCCCAAACTGATCTGCAGGCCAATGTAATACCAATCAAAATTTCAGCCGACTGTTTTGGATAGAAATTGGTGATCTGATTCTAACATTCATATGGGAATGCCAAGGACTAAAAATAACTAAAACAACTTTAACAAGAAGAAAATTGGAGGAATGCACTACCTGATTTTAAACATTGTTGTTAAACTATAGTAACCAAAACAATATGGTATTGGCATGGAAGTGGTTACATCAAAGGAATAGAATAGAGAGTTCTGAAATATACCCACATATTATGTACAATGAATTTTTTTTTTTTTAACAACACAGCAAAGGCAATACAATGGAAAAGGTATAGCTTTTTCAACAAATGGTGTGGGAATAATTGCATTGCTGTATTTTGTTTTTTTAAGATTATATTTTTAAGTAATCTTTACACACAACATGGGGTTTGAACCCCCTGAGATCAAGGGTCACAGGCCCCATCGCCTGAGCCAACCAGGCACCCCTGCATATGTATAATGAAAAACAAAAACAAAAACAAGAAACTTAGGTCTATACTATGCACCATTTACAAAAACTAACTCAAAATGGATCATATACCTAAATGTGAGACCTAAAATTATAAAAAGTCTAGAAAAAAACAGGTAGAAAATCTTTGTGACCTTGAAATAGGCAATATTTCTTGGAAATGACACCAAAATAACAATCTATAAAAGGTCAAATTGATGAAATAGACTTCTTCAAAATCTGAAGTCATTCTCCATTTCCTAACATTGTTAGGAAAGAATGAAAAGACAATAGACTGGTAGAAAATCTTTGGGAAGCATATGTTTTATAAACGATTTGATTCTAGAATATATAAAGAACACTCAAAACTCAATAATAAGACCCCCCCCCCCAAATGAACAAAAGATTTGAAGATATTTCAGCATGGAAGATATATAAATGGCAAATAATTACATAAAAAGATGGTTAATATTATTACTTACTGGAGAAATGCAAATTAAAACTACAATGAGATACCACTACATACCTATCAGAATGACTAAATTGAAAAAGATTGACCACCCCAAGTGTTGAAGAGGATGTGAAGGAGCTAGAACTCTCTAATACTATTGGTGGGAATGTAAAATGGTATCATCACTTTGGAAAACAGTTTGGCAGTTATTTAAAAATGTTAAATATACATCTGTTACATGACCTACCCATTCTACTTCAAGATATTTATTTACCCAAGAGAAAAGAAAATATATGTCCATATAAAGATTTGTACAGAAATGTTTATAATAGCTTTATTTATAGCCCCCCAATAATAAGCAACCCAAATGTCCATCAACAGGTAGATGAATAAACAAATGATAGCATATTTATACAATGCCATTGTACTCAGCAATAAAAAGGAATTAATTGTGGATATAGTCAACAAGGATACTCCTTAATTAAGCTAAGTGAAAAAAAGCCCTTCTAAAAAGATAATATACTATATTGTCCTATTTCTTTTTTTTTAAATTTTTTATTTATTCCTTTGACAGAGATCAGAAGTAGGCAGAGAGAGGAGGAAGCAGGCTCCCTGCCGAGCAGAGAGCCCAATGCGGGACTCGATTCCAGGACCCTGAGATCATGACCTGAGACGAAAGCATAGGCTTTAACCCACTGGCCATCCAGGCGCCCCTATATTGTCCTATTTCTTTAAAACTTTAGAAAATGCAGACAAGCCTAATAGTGACAGAAAGCAAATCCATTTGTTTTGGGAGGTAAGGGGAGTGCAGGATGGAGGAGCACAAAGTGGAAAAGGAAGGGATTGCAAAGGGACTAGGGGAAACTTTGGGCTGTAAACCAAATGTTTACTATTGTGATCACAGTGAAGGTTTCACGGGTATATGCATACATCAAACTTTGTATACTTAAAGTATATATACATTATTTTATCTCAATTATATCTCAATAAAATTTTGTTTTAAAAGGTGATTCCAGGGGGCGCCTGGGTGGCTCAGTGGATTAAGCCGCTGCCTTCGGCTCAGGTCATGATCTCAGGGTCCTGGGATCGAGTCCCGCATATGGCTCTCTGCTCAGCAAGGAGCCTGCTTCCCTCTCTCTCTCTGCCTGCCTCTCCGTCTACTTGTGATTTCTCTCTGTCAAATAAATAAAATAAAAAAAAATCTTAAAAAAAATAAAATAAAAGGTGATTCCAACATGCATTTGTTTGAGTGAGGTATGGGTGGGTCATTCAAGTAGGCATGTCCATCTTAGGGTTGGAAAAGGATCTGGAGCTATGGGGAGAAGCTGGGGGGAAAGATCGTAGAATAAATTGTCCTGCCCTCCCTCTCCCTCCTTCTCTCTTCTCTCCTTCCCCCTCTGTCTGTCTTTCGTAATGATCTGAGATTGTTGAATACTGCATTTATATGGAGTTGATAGCTGAAAAGATATGGGAAAGGCTAGTTTCATGAAGGAATGGATTATTGGGAAACGGTTATTGAGGAAAGAAACTTGAGAAACACTGGAGGCATGTTTGAAGGGGATATTGAAGAATAAGAGAAACCAATATGATCAGAAGAATGGTTGGCACACAGGAAAATAATTAAGAAAGGGATGGATCGGCTACCTCCTCTTTGCTTAGCACGATTTCTGTAAGTGTTGGTCTGTATTTCTAGGGCTTTCTAGGGCTCAAGAACATCTCCAATCAACCACAGGAACTATGCTGGTTAATTTCCTATTGTTTCTGGCAGAGTAGTATTTTTTTTTTTTTAAAGCACAAAACTAAATCTCGAGGAAACCAATATTCTTAGCAGAGGGGAATCATTTTACATGTAATCCTTTAGCTAGCTCAACAAAGCAAACAATATTTACTTGGCACCAGAATCTTCTGTTTTCATAAGTCAGGCCACATGAAATGCTAAGTGCCTTTAGAGAGGCATAGTAATTTATCCCCTGCTGCCTGGCATAAAGTGGGTGAACCATTTTTAATGTCATAGAACAAGGATAGGAAAAAACTCCATAAATTATATAAAAATATATATGAGATCTTTAAATGGGTATCCTGGCTGCACACCTCTTGAGATGCCTTTCAGCCTTTTATGCTGCTCCTGCCTGAGAAGGTCTCCTAATAACTTCCAAAAACACTGTGTTCTAGAAGAAATTAGTCAATCATTTTAGAGAAACAATGGGCATTGTGGAAAAGAACCTTACAGGGTTAGAATTTCTGCTTTCTTATATTCTTTAGATTTCCTACAATAATAAGTGATTATGAAATCTCCAGATTTTCCAGGGAAGATTTAATATTAAGTTCCAATTGAAATTTGTCACTCAAAGTCTTTAGAAAGAAGTGGGTTGAATTTCATACCTGTGACTAAACAGTGTTCAGGGGGAAACAAGAACCAGAGAAAAATTAATCAACTGACCAAACAAACAGAAACCCGGATTCACAAAAATAAAAACACCCTATATGCCAAATAACAGCATTCAATGCTGACTGGTTTGTTAGATGACAGAGAGACCTCTGTTCTGTTTGATGAGCTGTGTAACTTTGGACAGATTGACCATCTCTCTGAGCCTGCTTCTCCTTCAGAGGGACCATCACACCTACAGAGATGTGGTGAGGAAAGAAGGGGTCAAAAACAGTGCCAGAAGGGGGTGGGATTATGGACATTGGGGAGGGTGTGTGCTTTGGTCAGTGCTGTGAAGTGTGTAAACCTGGTGACTCACAGACCTGTACCCCTGGGGATAAAAATATATGTTTATAAAAAATAAAAAATTAAAAAAAAATAAACCTTATCAACATTCTTAAAAAAAAAAAAAAACCAGAGTGCCTGGCCTGATTATCCCAAAATGATCATTTAGTTCCTTCTTCTTTTTCTCAGGGACTAACTGAGGCTGATAGCTCAGGGCAGAAGGTTGGCTGCAGTATGTAAGCCAATTCAATCTTCACCTTCTTTGCTGTTTCTGCTTCTGTACCCTCTTGGGGTATGACTGAGGAAGGTTCTCTCCTGTTGAGGTATGGGTTTGGGTAGGTAGCTAGGAAAGTGACATATGGCTTTTTCCCCTGCTGTCATATGTCTTTGGCCCTGTTTCCACCAGGCTGTGGCCTCAGTGCTCTGGTCAAACCAGAGTCATTGAAGCTGAGAAAGTAGGAGGTGAGGTGGCACACTGCATGGGAGTGTGGAGCTGGTATTCCCAAATTCTTCTGAATTGCCCCAGAGACAACCCACAGCCTTGGTTCAGACAGGCTTCCTCTCTGCAGTGGTCAGTCTTCTCCTCTACTCTTCCAGATGTCCTACACTCTCTCAGGGCATGGGGTGGTCCATGGCTTCAGCACTGATGGAAAGAAATCTTATTCCAAAAGAGGAGGTACTCTGTTCTGGCTCTCAGTTTTTATTTTGTCCTTAAACCTCAGGCTTTCTCTCCCAGGAGGGATTTAAATGGGCTTACAGTAATAATTCCCATTTGTTACATGCGCCATGCTTTAAAATTATTAACTCACTTACTTCTCACAGACATCCTACAAAATACATGGGATTGGTCCCATTTTATAGGTGAGAAATCTGAGGCTTAAACAGATATTAGGACTTGTGTGAAGCAGCTTAGTTGGTGACAATAATATTGGAACCCAGATACGTCGTATTTTGGAGCTGCGAAGTAGTTTATCTCTCTGTTATTTACCTGCTTTTCCACCATGCTCACCATACTGTCACCCTGGAAAAGGCATCCTGGCCTGGGGCAAATACTAGTTTAAAGGATTTATTTGCCTTTTTGATCCCAAGATGCGATCTCTTGCTCTATCTCAACCCTGGGATGTCATTAAAGAGAGTTTGCCAGCTGGGAAAAGATGAAAAGGACCATAGCATCGGTGATTACAGTGTGTCCTCATAAAAGTGCTGCTCCAAAAACAATTACATTTTACTGAGAGAATTAACCAAAAATTGAGATGAGTTTTTACAACTAAAGGAGTGGAGTTGCATTAATTATCTATAAACCTTATTCTGCAGTGATTCTCAGCTCTAAAATTCCAAAGGAAGCAAGTAGAGTACAGTATGCAATGTTCTCTGAGGTGGCTGATCCAGTCTTCTCAAGTTTTAGAAGGTCTCATTGGGAACAGTTATGATCCTGAACTATATTATGCTTTTATTCTTTAAAAGGCTCTTTTAAGCTCTCAGAGCAGAACAAGCTGGCCTATCTCAGAGCACCAGAGCTAGATCAAAAAGCACATCAACATTTTTTTCCTAGCAAAACTAAAACAAATATGAACAACATTTCCTCCAAAATTGAAAAATAAAATCAACAAGGAGAAGCAGGGTAAAAAGAAGGACAGGTTTGAGTTTTGTAAGAATTGAACTTTGATTCAGAATTTGAACTTGGTGTGAACTGAATTTAACTTTCGTTCACATTCAAAGGGCTAGGCCCTCTAGAAGAGTTCCTGCAGCATTCCACAAAAGACTTTCCTTTGTTATCCACATTTACATCCCATGATTCGTACACTAGGGTTATTTTTCCAGTCTGAATGGGTGTAGAAGCACGCATGGACATGCAGTGGGTACAAAGCTGTTCGCATCACTCAGAAATAAGCTTAGATCTCATAGCAACCAATATAAATCTTGCATAACAAAGTATTTAAGGCTTAAGGTGGTTTTTAAACTTCAAACGGTGTTCAATATGACTTACTTTTGTTACCTTAGAATGTATTTGTTGTTCTAGGTGTTCACAGCACCTTACTTATTCTGAGATACAGCGTCAGTTCTTGTGTTGGTAATGAACTCTTGAATAGATGACGGAATTGATGTCTGATACTATGACATGAACTCCTCCACGCAGCTGTAGCTGAGCTTAATCTGTGACTGGCAAGTGACTTGATTCTCTTGCAGCTGCCAAGCAAGGAGCACAGGCATTGGAGTCAGTTTCTCTTACTTATATATTTTGGATTTGGGAAAATCACTAGTGAATCTTTACGCCTAACAAATCACCTGAGGTTTTTGTGAAAATGCAGATTCTATTCAGTAGGTCTAGGGTGAAGCCTGAGGTTCTGCATTTCTAACAAGCTCCCAGATGATGCTGATGTTGACAATCACACTTTGAATGTCAGAAAACGATTCCAACCTTAGTTTTCTCATTTGGGAAAAAAAGGGATGAAAATAACTACTTGGGAAAATTGTTTGGAACAATTTTCAGGGAGGTGAAGTTTTCAGTCAGGGAGGTGAAGTATCTGAGAAGATTGCCCCAAATATAAATGTCCCACTCCTCCTTTTCCCCTATTTTGTTCCTACTTAGCTCAACAGCTTGTTCAACTCCAAGTTTCTTCAGCCTCAGTCTTTACTGGATTTACCTTCATATTTATGATATAATAAGTTTCATGGAAGAAATGCACATATGAATAATGAAGAGCTTACCCCTGTCCTCTTTCCCCAAATTATGTGACATTCAACATTATATTGAAAATCTTATGCCCAAGAGAATGCTCAAATGGACTTGAGAAGCAACTTGTTCAAAATGGTTCTAAACATTTGCTTAACCGTTAGCAAAAAAATTGTTTTTTTGGAGGGATTATAAAACCAAACCCAATTATATTCTTTGAAGATACACTTCTAAGATAACATGTTTCAAAATGGTTAGAAATAAAAGAATGGGCAAAAGTATATCAGTCAACTCAAATATAAGCAAAATGGGGGTTCTCATCTTAATATCAGACAAGCTAGAATTTCAATTTATAAGCTATTCCTTAAAGTAGAAGGAGAGGGAATACTTCAACCATCATCTGAAGTCAGTTTTACCCTAATACCAAAAACAAAGATATCAAAAGAATAGAAAACTATAGGGCAATCTCTTATGAGCTCTTATGTAGCTACAAAAGTGATTCTCAACAAAATACTAGTAAATCCTATCAACATATCAGAGTTATACAAGAGTAGTTTAACATTTAAAAATCAATTAATGTAATATACCATATTTTAAGATAACACAATTATTTCAATAGACACAGAAAATCATCTGACAAGGTCAAGTCCCTCTCAGAATAGAAAACTAGAAGGGAATAAGATAAATAGAAGGGAACTTCCTCAACCTGATAAAAAGTATCTATAGGAACTTACAGCTAACATACTTAATGGTGAAGGTGTGAGTGTTTTTCCTCATAAGATCAGAGATAAGACAAAGATGTCATTCTCACCACCTCTATTCAATAGTCTACATACATTTGCAAGGGACAATGTTGTAGTCCATTCAGGCTATAATTACAGACTATCATAAACTAGGTGGCTTATAAACAACAAATTTATTTCTTATTGTTAAGGAGGCTAAGGCCAAGATCAAGGTGCCAGCAGTCTGATGTCTGTTAACATGTCACTCCCTAGTGGACAGGTTTTTTTTTTTTTTTTCCCCCCCCTGTGTTCTCACATGGCAGAAGGGGCAAGGGACCCCTCTCAGGCTTCTTTTACAAAGGCACTAATCTAAATAATGAGGGCTCCATCCTCATGACCTAATCACCTCTCAAAGATTTCACCCCAAAGATTCCACCATTTTGAACAAGTTGCTTTTCAATTCAATTTGAACATTCACATTGAGCACAAGATTTTCCATGTAATGTTGAATGTCACATAATTTGGGGAAAGGGGACAGGGGTGAGCTCTTCATTATTCATATGTGTATTTCTGGATGTTAGGATTTCAACATATGAATTTTTGAGTGATTTGAATATTCAATCTGTAGTAGGCAATTAGGCAAGAAAAAGAAATAAAAGACATCCAGACTAGAAAGGAAGAAGTAAAACTATATAAACAAATGTCATGATCTTGTGTATAGAAAATCTCAAGAACCCACTAAAGATCAGTTACAAATAATAAATAACTTCTGCAAGGTTGTAGGATATAAAAGCAACATAAAAAAATCAATTGCATTTCCATACATTATTAAAAACCAATATAAAAATGAAGTTCAAAAACTATTTCTTTACAATAACATGAAAAAGAATAAAATAGGAATAATTTAAACTGAAGATGGGTAAGACTTGTATACTGAAAACCACAAAGCATGGTTGAAAGAAATGAAGGAATATCTAAATAAATAGATATCCTATGCTCATAGATTGGAACACTTAATATAACATGTTATAATGGCAGTACTCCCTAACTTTGATCTACCAATTCAATGCAATCTATAGCAAAATCCCAGAAAATGACAACCTGATCCTAAAATTCATGTGGAAATATAAGGAATCTAGAATAGCCAAAACTGTTTTGAGAAGAGCACCTCAATTGTAGGACTCACTTGCAGTTTCAAAACTATAACAAAACAGTATGGCGTGAAGATCAATGGAATAGAATTTAGAGTCCAGAAGTAAACCCTAAACTTATGGTCAGTTGACTTTTGAGAAAAGGGCCAAGACAATTTGATGAGGGGAGATAAGTCTTTCAACAAATGGTATTAGGGAAATTAGATATCCATATGCAAAAGTATCAATTTGGAATATTATGGGAGTAGTGGAAATTTTATTGATATAATAAACTAATCTCAGCTTAAATATCAGCATTGTGCATTTTAGCATTTCTGCTAAAATCAGGAATAGTGTCTATTACTACCACTGTATTACATAATATGCTGAAAGTATTAACCAATATAATTGGGAAAGCAAAGAAATTAGAGAGACATACAAATTATAAAGGAGGAGATAAAACTATCATTTGTAGGTATGATGGTTTGCTTTGAAATGGTAAGAAAATCAGTTGAAAAGCTTTGTCAAGCAATAAGAGAATTCAAAGATAGTTACATACAAAATCAATAAATGGAAATTGGTAGCAATCTATCTATATCAATATCAAAATATATCAACAGTTAGAAGATAAGACCTCACTTGGAATAGCAATCAAAACTATAACAAAACAGTATGGCATACAACAAAACATACAAATTTGGCAAGACACACATGAAGAAAACTTTAAAGCTCTTCTGAAAAATATAGAAGATTTGAACAAGTGCAAACATTTTACATGGTCTTAGAAAATACCTTCATAGGGGCGCCTCGGTGGCTCAGTGGGTTAAAGCCTCTGCCTTCAGCTTGGGTCATGATCCTGGGGTCCTGGGATCGAGCCCCACATCGGGCTCTCTGCTCAGCAGGGGGCCTGCTTCCTCCTCTCTTTCTGCCTTCCTCTCTGCCTACTTGTGATCTCTGTCTGTCAAATAAATAAATAAAATCTTTAAAAAAGAAAAAGAAAGAGAAAATACCTTCATAAACTTGACAGTTTACTCCAGGATAAATTATACATTTTACATGATCCTAATAAAAATGCCAGTACTTCCTCCCTCTTCCCCCCAAACCTGAAGTGATGATGTCTATTCTAAAGTTCATATGACAAATAAAACAAAAGAGACCAGTCAGGAAATTATTCTGATAAGGAAGCATGCTGGGGAAGTACTATCCTGATAAGATATTAAAACATAAAGTAACAACAATTTTAAAAGTATGATAATGGTGTTTGAAAGAAGCAAATTCACCAATAGAACAGAATAGCATTCCCAGAAATTAACTCATATACATATAGGAATTTAGTAGGTGATATGGTGATCATCCCAAATCATTGGGGGTGGGGTGGGGATCTCAACTATACAAATAGTATTGGGAAAACTTGAACCATCTAGAAAAATACAAAATCTGGATTACAGGAGGGTGAATGCCAAAGATTTAGCTGTTAAAATTGAAGCCAAATAAATGCAAATAAAATGAAGAAATTATGAATTTGGTGGAGAATGCCTTTCTAATTATGACTAGCAATCTAGTGTGTGGCTCCCTCTGGGTCCTTGGGAGGGCTCCTGACATGTCTCTGGGTATGTCCTTGTGTAGGGGGACAGGACTGGCCTGGACTGCAGCTGAGAGGGCTGGGACGGAGTCACAGGGGGGCCACAGCTATGACTGAGGTTTGTGGGTATGTCTCTGTAGGGACAGGTGGGAACACCTCTAGCTGGGTGCCTAGTCTGGCGGGACTGCCCCTGGATTGTAGGTGAGTAGGACTAGAGTTGGATCATAAGACTGCTTCAAGGTCTGCAGGCAGACCCAAGGTTGATAGGCCTACTCCCCAGGGCAAAATCCTTACATGTTAATATTTCTCAGAGTTTCCCTATGGCACAGTAGCTCTTTTCACTCTTTTCATTCTAAATGGTTGGAGTGGGTAAAGCCAGTATGGCTGGAGATTTAGTGAGGGGATGGAAGTAGAGACTAAGGAAGTGAGAGAGGACAGATTTCCAAAATAGTATGTTAGCAGGTTCTGTAGAATTGGCCAAGATGGCAACACAGGGGTTCTGAGCTCCCTTCTTCCACAAACACACACCAAAGGTACAGATAGACATGGAGCAATTTCCTGTGAAAGAAATCCGAACACTAGATGGCCAGCTCCTACACATTCAACAAATGAGAAAATACCACAACTAAATAAGTAGGAAAGACCGAGACATACTCTTGCTATGAACCTCACCTCAAGCTGTGCCATACAGTTGGTCTAGAACTCCAACTCCTATCTTCACCCTGTGCAGCAAGAGGTCTGAACCCCACATCTATTTCCCCAACTAGAGATTCCTTCTGCCAGAGGAACAGACTCCTAAAACACCTATATTTACAAACCAACAAGGCTTGTGTCCATGCGGATCCAAGACTATAGCAAATAAAGAAGCATTCTTTTTTTTTTTTTTTAAAGATTATTTATTTATTTGAGAGAGAGAGAGAGAGTGCACAGTGGGGAGGGGCAGTGGGAGGGAGAGAGAAACCCAAGGAAACTCTGTGCTGAGCACAGATCCGACACAGGCTCAATCTCACGACCCTGAGATCGTGACCCTGAGATCATGACCTAAACGGCAACGGAGTCAGATTTCCAAGACTGCTTCACCCAGGCACCCCAAGAAGCAATTACTCATCAGCACACAAGCACTTGCTGTGACTATCCCCTTGGGGCTCACAGTAGAGAGAGCCAGCACAATTGCCCATCTCCTACTCTTCCTGTGAAAGAGGTTTATCTGCATAATTTAAAATCTGACTCTGGAGGACCAGGTTTCTAATTTAGTAGATGTTAGGGAGTGGCTATAATCCTCCCTAGAGACTGGGGAAGCTAGAGCTCATCTATCTTACCTTCTCCCTCTAGAAGTTTATCTGCATACTTTGAAAGATGCTGCCCGAGGTTTAGGTTTCTAATTTAGCTGGCATCAGGGGATGTTTGTAATCTTCCTAAGACCTGGGAAGCTGGTAGACACCTCTCATGCCTTCTCCCTTAATTTCACTCCAATAATAAAACCCAGTTGCCAGTATCTTCTTGGAAGGAGTTTATAAACACATCTGGTTCTTCGGCTTTTGTGGCAGTCATCCAAGGGTCAGGTCCCCAGATTGCTTGACTCTAATAGTCAATGAGGCTTGCATTCAGGAGTCTTACAGGATTGTAGCAAACAAAAAGTTTTTAATAGGTACAAGAGCTCCCTCTATGCAGCTATACACCAAGTTATAGCACAGAGGGAGCCGGCAAAAATGCACATTTTCCAGTTTCTTTCTGGAGGGTCCTAACTACATACTTTCACAGCTGCTGCCTGAGGGTCCAGTTTCTAATCAGGCTGCATCCAGGCACTGACTGTGATCTTACCTTTTGGAACACAGACAGGTTTTGGCACACACTCAACTACTAGATGCCACTAAAAATAAGAATGCTGCTTGGACAATCACTAAGACTGATGAGACAACGAAGAACTGGAGCAAGGTTCAAGGATAAGGTTCATCTCCTGCATGAGACCATGCCATCAGGACTGGAAGAGATGAATGTTTTATATAATATGCACAAAGCAGGACAGAAAGTCAAGGAAAATGAAGAAACAGATGAATGTGTTTCAAACAAAAGAACAAGATAAATGTCCAGAAATATGCCCTAATGGGATGGAGATAAGTGGTTCTCCTGATAGAGAGTTCAAAACAGTAGTCTTTTTTTTTTTTTTTTAAAGATTTTATTTATTTATCTGACAGACAGATCACAAGTAGGCAGAGGGGCAGGCAGAGAGAGAAAAGGAAGCAGGCTCCCTGCTGAACAGAGAGCCCAATGTGGGGCTCGATCGCAGGACCCTGGGGCCATGACCTGAGCCAAGGGCAGAGGCTTTAACCCACTGAGCCACCCAGGCACCCTGAAATAAGTATTCTTGTTTAGATTGGAAAACAAGCTCAGAAATCATACATGTCTGATTGAAGAGCTTCTTTACCAGGAATTTTAACTATGAGTAAATCTATGTATTTATCAGGTTTACCACTCTTTCTCTGTCTCTCTGTCTTTCTCTGTCTTCTGTCTCTCTCTTATACACACACAGGCACACAGGCACACACACAGAAAGAGCAAGACACACAGTCGGTTAAAATGAGGACTACAATAAAACACTGAATGCTAAGAGCAACACAAAATGTTCTCTGGAATACAGAAATAAATATAAGCCATGGAAACACTGCATCATCTCATGAAAATCCATGTCAGGAACTGTCAAATGAAAACTCTTGAAGGTTATCTTTAGATGGAACGATGAAAATGTAGCTCCATAAGTGCTAGGAGAGGTGGGGCCCTACAAGTAGGTTTCTTTCTGATTGCTTAATGCACCAAGTCATTTCAAGCCGTTACCAAACCTTCCCTTTGTACTACCTCAGAATTTAAAAAAAAAGTCTACCATAGGGTTTGCCATGTTTAATTATGAAACAGCCTCTCCTAGAAGTTTCAAACATATAGTTCACAGCCAACTGTCCCTGCAAAACACTTGCAAATTGATTCAAAATTGTGCATTTGTGTATTTTTGGGAGATGATATTTTATAACTTTCTTTAGACTTTCAAAAGGATATTTCACTGTTTTTGAGTATCTTTAAGGCATTTGTTTTTAAGTCTTTGTCTAGTATATCTGCCATCAGGCCTTCATCAGGGATGGTTTCTACTGATTGACTGATTGATTTTCTTTGAATGGGCCACACTTTTCTGTTTCTTTGCATTATGTTTCTTATGATTTTGTTGTCATTGTTGAAAGCTAGACATTTGACTCTAATAATGTGGTAACTCTAGAAATAAAATTCTTCACCTTACCCAGAGTTTGCTATTTTTAATGTGTTGGGGTGCTTTTTTGTTTATGTTTTTTTAATTGTTGTAGGTTGTCCCTGTGTGAGAGATCAGCCTGAGGTGTAAACTTAAAGTCTTTTCACTTATTTAATGAGTTTGTGCCCTTCCTTGGGCATACATAGTCACTTTCTAATTTTCCCTGTTTATGCAATTGTTTATGAATGTCCTAGCCTTTAATGTCTTGCTCTGAAAAGGGGAAAGAGAGACAAATGAAAGGGTGGCAGAGGAGCACAGGCCTTTTATATCCCCTGGAAATCACTTTAACCCAAAGACAAAAGCCTTGCAACAATGGAGGGAGGTATCAAAAATGGCTGCCTATCTCTTTGTCTGTACCTCTGTGGTCACTAGTGTCAGTAGCATCAGAGCATAGATCTGATATTTGGAGGACAAGGTTGTTGTTGTTGTTGTTGTTGTTGTGTGTGTGTGTGTGTGTTTAAAGATTCTATTTATTCATTTGAAAGAGAGAGAGTGAGAGAGAGAGAGCACAAGCTGGGGGATGAGGAGCAAAGGGAGAGAGAGAAGCAGACTTCTTGCTGAGCAGGGAGCCTGATATGAGCCAAAGGCAGACACTTAACCAACTGAGCCACGTGGGCGCCCTGGAGGACAGGGTTCTTTTTGTCCACACTGACTTTCCATAGGCTTTCCAGAGGCTGTGTGGACTATTCCAGAAACATGCATAGTTGTCTGCCATGTGGCTGAGGGTGAATGATAGGTAGCTAATACTGTATAAAAGGCTGAAACTGAACAAAATGAACTACAGTTCACCATCCAAAACTTCCTTTTGAAGTTGCAAGCATTCAATAGACTCCTGAATTCCAAATAATTCCACCAGGTAGATTGGTGCTCCTCTTGTATAGTGGAAGAGAGAGATACCTGGTTCTTTCTACTCCAACATTTCCCTGAGTCTCACATCATACTTTGCTTCCAGTACCACGCTTTCTTTTTTTTTTTTTTTAAAGATTTTATTTATTTATTTGACAGAGAGAAATCACAAGTAGATGGAGAGGCAGGCAGAGAGAGAGAGAGAGGGAAGCAGGCTCCCTGCTGAGCAGAGAGCCCGATGCAGGACTCAATCTCAGGACCCTGAGATCATGACCTGAGCCGAAGGCAGTGGCTTAACCCACTGAGCCACCCAGGCGCCCCCACGCTTTCTTAATTATTGTAGTTTTTTAAAATTAACATATAATGTATTATCTGCTAAAGGGGCACAGGTCTGTGAATCATCAGTCTTACACAATTCACAGCACTCACTATAGCACATATCCTACCCAATGTCCATAAGCCAGCCCTCCTATCCCCCCACCCCACAGCCAGCAACCCTCCATTTGTTTCCTAAGATTAAGAGTCTCTTATGGTTTGTCTCCCTTCCTGGTTTTATCCTGTTTGATTTTTTCCCTCCCTTCCCTGCCTCTCAGATTCCCAGTATCAGAGAGATCATATGATAATTATTTTTCTCTGATGGACTTATTTCACTCAGCATCATACCCTCTAGTACCATCTACATCTTTGCAAATGGCATGATTTCAGGTTTTTTGATGGCTGCATCATATTCTGTTGTATATATACCACATCTTCTTTATTCTTTCATCTGTTAATGGACATCTAGGTTCTTTCCACTGTTTGGCTATTGTGGACATTGCTGCTATAAACATTCGGGTGCACATGTCCCTTCGGATCACTTTGTATCTTTAGGGTAAATACCCAGTAGTGCATTTGGTGGGTCGTAGGGTAGCTCTATTTTCAACTTTTTGAGGAACCTCCATGCTGTTTTCCAGAGTGGTTGCACCAGCTCGCATTCCCACCAACAGTGTAGGAAGGTTCTCCTTTCTCTGTATCCCCGCCAACATCTGTTATTTCCTGACTTGTTAATTTTAGCCATTCTGACTGGTGTGAGGTGGTATCTCACTGTGTTCTTGATTTGTATTTCCCTGATACTGAGTGATGTGGAGCAATTTTTCATGTCTGTTGGCCATCTGGATGTCTTCTTTGCAGAAATGTCTGTTCATGTCTTCTGCCCATTTCTTTTCTTTTTTTTTTTAAATTAATTAATTTATTTTCAGAAAAACAGTATTCATTATTTTTTCACCACACCCAGTACTCCATGCAATCTGTGCCCTCTATAATACCCACCACCTGGTACCCCAACCTCCCACCTCCCCGCCACTTCAAACCCCTCAGATTGTTTTTCAGAGTCCATAGTTTCTCATGATTCAACTCCCCTTCCAATTTACCCCAACTCCCTTCTCCTCTCTAACACCCCTTGTCCTCCATGATATTTGTTATACTCCACAAATAAGTGAAACCATATGATAATTGACTCTCTCTGCTTGACTTATTTCACTCAGCATAATCTCTTCCAGTCCCATCCATGTTGCTACAAAAGTTGGGTATTCGTCCTTTCCGATGGAGGCCTAATACTCCATAGTGTATATGGACCACATCTTCCTTATCCATTCGTCCGTTGAAGGGCATCTTGGTTCTTTCCATAGTATGGTGACCTTGGCCATTGTTGCTATAAACATTGGGGTACAAACACTACATCTGTATCTTTGGGGTAAATACCCAGGAGTGCAATTTCAGGGTCATAGGGAAGTTCTATTTTTTAATTTCTTGAGGAATCTCCACACTGTTCTCCAAAGAGGCTGTACCAACTTGCATTCCCACAACAGTATAAGAGGGTTCCCCTTTCTCCACATCCTCTCCAACACATGTTGTTTCCTGTTTTGTTAATTTTGGCCATTCTAACTGGTGTAAGGTGATATCTCAATGTGGTTTTAATTTGAATCTCCCTGATGGCTAGTGATGATGAACATTTTTCATGTGTCTGCTATCAGATATCTGGTATCAGATATCTGGTATCAGATATCTGATAGCAGACACATGAAAAATGTTCTGCCCATTTCTTGATTGGATTATTTGTTCTTTGGGTGTTGAGTTTGCTAAGCTCTTTATAGATTTTGGATACTAGCCCTTTATCTGACATGTAGCTTGCAATTATCTTCTCCCATTCTATCAGTTGTCTTTTGATTTTATTAACTGTTTCCTTTGCTGTGCAAAAGCTTTTGATCTTGATGAAATCCCAATAGTTCATTTCTGCCCTTGCTTCCCTTGCCTTTGACGATGTTCCTAAAAAGAAGTTGCTGTGGCTCCGGTCAAAGAGTTGCTGCCTGTGTTCTCCTCAAGAGTTTTGATGGATTCCTGTCTGACATTGAGGTCTTTCATCCATTTTGAGTCTATCTTTGTGTGTGGTGTAAGGAAATGGTCATTTTTCTGCATGTGGCTGTCCAATTTTCCCAACACCATTTGTTGAAGTGACTGTCTTTTTCCATTTTACATTCTTTCCTGCTTTGTCAAAGATTAGTTGACCATAGAGTTGAGGGGCCATTTCTGGGCTCTCTATTCTGTTCTGTTGATCTATGTGTCTGTTTTTGTGCCAGTATCATACTGTCTTGATGATTACAGCTTTGTAATAAAGCTTGAAGTCTGGAATTGTGTTGCCACCAACTTTGGCTTTCTTTTTCAACATTCCTCTGGCTATTCAGGGTCTTTTCTGGTTCCATATAAATTTTAAGATAATTTCTTCCATTTCTTTGAAAAAAATGGTTGGGATTTTGTTAGGGGTTGCATTAAATGTGTGGGTTGCTTTAGATAGTGTAGACATTTTCACAATATTTGTTCTTCCAATACATGAGCATGGAATATTTTTCCATTTCTTTGTATCTTCCTTTCTTTCATGAGTACTTTATAGTTTTCTGAGTACAGATTCTTTTCCTCTTTGGTTAGGTTTATTCCCTAGGTATCTTATGCTTTTGAGTGCAATTATAAATGGGATTGACTCCTTAATTTCTCTTCTGTCTTGCTGTTGGTATAGAAATGCAATTGATTTCTGTGCATTGATTCTATATCCTGACACTTTACTGAATTCCTGTACAAGTTCTAGCAGATTTGGAGTGGAGTCTTTTGGGTTTTCCACATAAAGTATCATATCATCTGCAGAGAGAGAGAGTTTGACTTCTTCTTTGCCAATTTGGATGCCTTTAATTTCATTTGTTGTCTGATTGCTGAAGCTAGGACTTCTAGTACTATGTTAAATAGCAGTGGTGATAATGGACATCCCTGCCTTATTCCTGACCTTAGCGGAAAAGCTCTCAGTTTTCCCCATTGGGAATGATATTCGCTGTGGGTTTTTCATAGATGACTTTGATGATATTGAGGTATGTACCCTTTATCCCTACACTTTGAAGAGTTTTTATCAAGAAAATTTGCTTTACTTTGTCAAAATGCTTTTTTTCAGCCTCCATTGAGAGAATCCTATGGTTCTTGTTCCTTCTTTTATTAATGTATTGTGTCACATTGATTGATTTATGGATGTTGAGCCAGCCTTGCAGCCCAGGAATAAATCCCACTTGGTTGTGGTGAATGATCCTTTTAATGTACTGTTGGATCCTATTGGCTAGTATTTTGGTTAGAATTTTCACATCTGTGCTCATCAAGGATATTGGTCTATAATTCTTTTTGATGGAGTCTTTGGTTTGGGAATCAATGTAATTCTGGCCTCATAAAATGAGTTTGGAAGTTTTCCTTCCGTTTCTATTTTTTGGAATAGTTTCTTCTTTCTTCTTTTTTAAACGTTTCAGCATAAGTATTAATTCTTTAAATGTTTGGTAGAATTCCACTTGTAACTCTTGGCCCTGAGCTCCTGTTTGTTGGGAGATTTTTGACGAATGCTTCAATCTCCTTACTGGTTATGGATTTGTTCAGGTTTTCTATTTCTTCCTGGTGCAGTTTTGGTAGTTTACATGTCTCTAGGAATGCATCCATTTCTTCCAGATTATCAAATTTGCTGGTGTATATAGTTGCTCATAATATGTTCTTATAATTGTTTGTATTTATTTGAGGTTGGTTGTGATCTCTCCTCTTGTGGTTGAGTTCTAGTTTCTAAGCATTGTGGTCTGAAAATATGCAGGGAATGATCCTGATCTTTTGTTACTGGTTGAGTTCTGATTTGTGACCCAGGATGTGATCTATTCTGAAGACTATTTCTTGTGCACGAGAGAAGAATGTGTATTCTGTTGCTTTGTGATGGAATGTTCTGAATAGATCTGTGAGGTCCATCTGGACCACTGTGTCATTTAAGGTCTTGATTTCTTTGTTGATCTTTTACTTGGGTGATCTGTCCATTTCAGTGAGTGGGAGTGTTAAAGTCCCCTATTATTATTGTATTATTGTGGATGTGTTTCTTTGATTTTGTTATTAATTGGTGTATATAATTGTCTGATCCCATGTTAGGGGTATAGATATTTAAAATTGTTAGATCTACCCATTGAACAGACTCTTTAAGTATGATATAGTGTTCTCCTCATCTCTTATTATAGTCTTTGGCTTAAAATCTAATTTATCTGATATAAGGATTGCCACCCCAGGTTTCTTTTGATGCCCATTAGGATGGCAAATTGTTTTTCACCCCCTCACTTTAAATCTGGAGGTGTCTTTGGCTCTAAAATGAGTTTCTTGCTGAAAGCATATTAACTTTTTTTAATCCATTCTGATATCCTTCATCTTTTGATTGGGGTATTTATCCCATTTTCATTCAGTGTAATTACTTAAAGATATGAAGTTAATGCCATTGTATTTACTGTAAGGTGACTGTCACTGTTCCTTTCTGGTCTTTTAGTCTCTTTCTTCGCTTAGAGGACCCCTTTCAATATTTCCTGTAGGGCTGGTTTGGTGTTTACAAATTCTTTCAGTTCTTGTTTGTCCTGGAAGCTTTTTTATCTCTCCTTCTATTTTCAATGACAGCCTAGCTGGGTATAGTATTCTTGGCTTCCTATTTTTCTTGTTTAGTATTCTGAATGTATTATGCCAGTTCTTTCTGGCCTGCCAGTTCTCTGTGGATAAGTCTGCTGCAAATTGAATATCTATCATTTTATGTTACAGATCTCTTGTCCTGAGCTTCTTTCATGATTTTCTCTTTGTCACTGAGACTTGTAAGTTTTACTATTAAGTGGTGGGATGTTGACATATTTTTATTGATTTTTGAAGTTGTTCTCTGTGCCTCCTGGATTTTGATGCTTGTTCCTTTTGCCAAATTAGGGAAGTTCTCTGCTATAATTTGTCCAATAGACCTTCTGCCCCCCTCTCTCTTTCTTCTTCTTCTGGAATCCCAATTATTCTAATATTGTTTCATCTGATGGTATTACTTATCTCTCAGATTCTATCCTAGTTCTCCAGTAGTTGTTTGTCTCTCTTTTTCTCAGCTTCTTTATTCTCCATCATTTGGTCTTCTATATCACTAATTCTCTCTTCTACCTCTTTTATCCTAACAGTAAGAGCCTCCATTTTTTATTGTACCTCATTAGTAGCTTTTTTGAGTCTACCTTGGTTGGATTTAATTTAATTTAATTTCTTTTAATTTCTTCAGAAAGGGATTCACTAATATATTCCATACTTTTTTTGAGCCCAGCTACCACCTTGATAATCATCCTTCTGAAGTCTAGCTCTGACATCTTACTAAACTCTGTATTAGGTCCCTAGCCATTGGTACCGCCTCTTGTTCTTGTTTTTGGGGGTGAGTTTTTCTGCCTTGTCATTTTATTCAGCTAAGAATAGATGAATGAGGGAACAAAATACTAATGGCCCCAGCAATGGCCCCAGAAAAATATACACTAAGCAAATCAGAAGAGACCTGAAACAGTGAAATGGGGGAGAGAAGAAAGGAGGGAATATATATATATATTCCCTCCCTTCTGGGATGATGAATAGAACAGAGCCACACACTTGATCTTGGGTGTACTTTGGTCTGTTAGAAGAAACTGCCTCCCAAAATTTTAAAGAAAGAAAGAAAGAAAGAAAGAAAATACACACACACACACACACACACACACACACACACAAATAAGGGTAAGCACAATGAAGGGATGGACTATGACTGTAAGGATAAAAATTTAAAAAGTTTTTAAGAAAGGAATTGATAGAATAGGAAATTGGTTGAATAAAGAAAAAAAAGTGGGGGGAAGAATGTGATCAGCCTGCAGACTAGAACAAAGCCATGTGCTAGATTTAGGGCACATTTTGATCTGTTAGAAGAAACTGTATCCCAAAATTTTAAAGAAAGAGAAACCTATATGTATACAAAAAATAAGTTTAAATAAAATGAAGGGATAGAATATGACTATAATAATGAAAGTTAAAAAAAATTTTAAAGGTATTGATAAGATAAAATAGTTTTAAAAAGGTTAAAATAAGAAAGAGGAAAAATTAAAAGAAATATATAAGAAGAAATAAAATTTTAAAAATTTAATTAGTTTTGCAAGACTAAAGAATCATGGGGAAAAAGCCATGAATTCCACGTTTTGCTTTCCCCTCCTCTGGAATTTCGCTCTTCTCCTTGATCAGTGAACTAGGTCTTGGCTGGATGTTCTTGCTAATCTTCTGGGGGAGGGCCTTTTGTCATGATGCTCAAATGTCTTTGCTTGAGGCAGAATCACACTGCCCTTGCCCGGGGCCAGCCTAAGCAATCTGTTGGGTTCACTCTCAGGAACTTTTGTTCCCTGAACACTTTCCTTACAGCTTTGGAGAATGGGAATGAAGATGGTGGCCTCCCAATCTCTGGCCCAGAGGAGACAAGTGCTCAGGGCCCCACTCCTCGGTCCACCCTCAGAGAAAAGCAGTCAATCTCTCCCATATCCCTGGTCTCTGGCTGCATTCCAAGCTCACCAGCCTGGGACAGAGCATTTCTATCTCTGGTGCTCAGTCCCATCTCGAGTCTCCAAACCTAGCAGATTCCTGCCACATGCTCCTGGAAGGAAAGAGGTCTCTCTGGATCTGCCACTTGTGGGGTCCCTGCTCTAAAAGCAGTGGCCTGACTGTGCTGTAGATAATGATTTAAGGTAACCCTAAGCTGAGAGCACACTCCTCAGCTCTGTCTCTGTAGCTGGCTTCCCTGCTCCAATAGCTTGAAGCTCTGATATACTCATACACCCCCGAGCTTTCTGTGACCCCGAGGTCCTGAGACCACACTGTCCCCATGAGGCCTCTACCCCCTCCCCCCACCCCGTGCTTGTTCTCTGGAGCAACGTCACTCTGTGGAGCAGACTTCTAAAGGTTCTGGTTTTGTGCTCTGCTGCTCCACCTCTTGCAGGGAGCTGGCCCCTCCCCCTGTGGTCTATCTTCCTGTCACTTTGGATTCACTTCTCTGCACGTCTTACCTTCTAAAAGTGGTCACTTTTCTGTTCCTAGAATTGCTGCTCTTCTCTTCGGTCTCCTATTGAGTTTGTAGGTGTTCAGAATGGTTTGATAACTATCTAGCTGAACTCCTGAGACCCAATGATATTTAGTTCTACTCCTCTGCCATCTTGCTCCTCCCCCATTTTTGTAGTTTTTTTTTTTACTAAACCTTGAAGTCAGGCCATGCTAGCTTCCCAACTTTGTTCTTTTTTTCCCCTCAAAGTTTCTTTGGCTATCCTATGTCATTTGTAATTTGATATGAATTTTGGTGTCAGCTTGTCAATTTCTACAAAAATTCCTACTGGGAATTTGGGAATATTTGACATCTTAACAATATTTTGTTGTCTAACTCAGAAACAGAATATATCTCCATTTATTTGGATCTTTAGTTTCTCTCAGCTATGTTCTTTATTTTTTAGTATACACTTCACATTTTTGGTCGGATTTATCCCTAAGTACTTCATAGTTTTTGATGGTATTATTTTTAAGTTTTTGCATAAAAATAGTTTTTGTGTGTATTGCTCCTGTGTCTGCAACCTTACCAAATTTATTTATTAGTTCGAGTAGTCTTGTTGTAGATTCTATTAGATTTTCTACATAAATGATTATACTGTCCCAAATAAAGTTTTACTTCTTTCTTTCAAATCTGTATGCCTTTCTTTTTGTTGCCTGGTTCCACTGGTTTGAAACTCCAGTTCCAGGTTGCATAAAAGTTGTGAGAGCAAATGTCCTTGTCTTGTTCCTGACCTAGGGGAATGCATTCATGTTTTCACCATTAACTATGTTGTTAGCTGTAGGTTTTTCAGTATATGCTCTTTATGAGTTGAGGAAGTTTGCACCTTCCTCCTAGTTTGCTAATTTTTTTTTTTTTTTTAAACAGGACTGGATATTGCATTTTGTCAAAAGCTTTTTCTGAATCTGTTAAGGTGATCATACTATTTGTCTTTTTTAGATTTGTTAGTATGGTGAATTATTTCAGTTGATTTTTTGAATCAGTTTCTTTCTGGGGGAAGACCCACTTGGTTATGGTACATTATTATTTTTTTTAATTGTTGGAGTGTAATTGCTAAATTTTGTTTAGAATTTTTGCATGTATATTTATGAGGGATATTGATATGTGGTTTTCTTTTACTGTAATGTTTTCTTTTGGTACTAGGGTAATGCAGGCTGCATAGAGTGAGTTTTGGAAAGTATACTCTCATCTTCAATTTTCTGGAAGTTTGTGTAGAATTGTTATTGAGGCATCCAAAATTTTACCATGAGGCATCTATGTCTAGAGATTTTTAGTTGGTAGGTTTTTAAATATAAATTATATTTCCTTAATAGATATAAAGCTATCAGAATTTTACCATGAGGCATCTATGTCTAGAGATTTTTAGTTGGTAGGTTTTTAAATATAAATTATATTTCCTTAATAGATATAAGGCTATCAGTTTATATATTTCTTCTTAAGTGAACTTTCATAAATTAACAAGTAAAGAATTTTTCTACTTCACCTAAGCTGTAAATTTTTTTGACATAAAGTTGTTCATAGTAGTTATTTTTTAATCCTTTTAATTTATGGACTCTGTGGTTTTGTTACATCTTTCTTTTTGGTAATTAGCAATTGGTATGCTCTTTCTTTTTTCCTTATTAGTGTAACTAAGGCTTATCAATTTTATTGAACTTCTCAAAAAACCAGGTTTTAGTTTGGTTGATTTTATCTATTGTTCTGTTTTCTATTTGTTTGATTTCTGCTTTGATCTTAATTACTTCATTACTTCTGACTGTTTACTTTGCTCTTATTTTCTGTTTTCTTTTCATGGAAGCTGAGGTCATTGATTTATGAAACTTGTGTGGTTTTTTTTTTTTTCCTACATAGACATTTAATGCTATGAATTCCCCCTAAGTACGGTGTTAGCAGTATCTCACAAATTCTTTTATGTTCAGCTTTAACTTTCCTTTAGTTCAAAATACTTTCTGTTCACTTATTTGATTTTTTGCTTTGACTCTCAGGTTATTTATAAGTGGCTCTTAGTTTTCAAATATTTGAGAATTTTCCACATAACTTTCTGTTACTTATTTATGTTTTAATTCCTATGGTCACAAAACATAACTTCATATGACTTGAGTTATTTTAAATATATTGAGACTAGTTTCATGACCTTAAACATGGTCTTTCTTGGTAAACATGTATATAATTTAATATAGTATGTATTTTGCTGTTTTGGGTGGGTGCTCTATAAATCTCAATTAGTTCAATTTGGTTGATAGTGTTGTTCAAATCTTCTGTATCTTTACTGATTTTCTTTCAGCCTATTTTTTTCAATTATCAAGAGTTGGGCATTGAAATATTTGGCTATAATTGTATTTCTCTTTTCAATTTGTCTCTTTCTCTTTGCAGTTCTTTCAGTTCTTACTGAACACATTTTAAAGTTCTCTTCTTAGGTATGCTTAGATTGCTTTGCCCTCTTGAAAAACTGACATCTCTATCATTAGGAAATGTCCTTCTTTATCTATGACAATATTCTTTACTTTGAAATCTTCTTTTTGTAGTATTAACATAGCCATTCCAACTTTCTTTTAACTTCTGTTAGTTTGGTTAGTCTTTTTCCCTCTGTGACAGTTAAGTTTTGTGTCAACTTAGCTAGGTGATAGTGCCCAGTTGTTTGGTAAAACACTAGCCTAGATGTTGCTGTAAAGGTATTTTGTAGATATGATTAACACTTACAGCCAGTTGACTTTAAAATATTTTTTGGATATTTTTAAATTGTTTACTTTTAAGTAATCTGTATGCCCAACATGGGGCCTCAACTCAGGACCCCAAGATCAAGAGTCGCATGCTCTTCCAACCAAGTCATCCAGGCACCCCTCCAATCAGCTGACCTTAAGTAAAGATTACTCTCATAATATGGATAGGGCCTCATCTAATCAGCTGAAGACTTAAGGAGCAAAACTGTGGTTTTCTGTAGAAGATGGAATTCTGCCACAAAACTGTAACAGAAATTCTGTCTGGGTTTCTAGCCTGCTGGCTGTTCTATGAATTTCCAACTCAAGACTGTAACATCAACTCTTACTTGAATTTCCAGCCTGCTGGTCTGCCCTATTGTTTCTAGATTTGCCTCCTCCATATACGGGTGAGCCTCTTCCCCAAAATAAATATCTCTGTCTCTGTTTCTTTCTCTCTCTTTGTGTGATCTTTCACTATCTAAATAGGAAAAGAGGGAAAATAGAGTAAAGAACAACTGAGACAAATAGAAAATAAATAGCAAAATGATAGATATAAGCCCAACCCTACCAATATTAACATTAAATGTAAACATTCTAAAAAATAATTAAAATATAGAGATTGCCAAATTGCATTAAATATTTAGACTCTTTAAAAAATTATGTTCATTCAGCCACCGTATAGTACATAACTAATCTTTGATGCAGTGTTCAATGATTCATTAGTTGATTATTATATCTTTCTATCTTTCTTTTAAACTTCTTTATTGAGATATAATTTAGATACCATAACATTCACCCATTTGAAGAATATAATATAATGGTTTTAGTATTTTCAGAGTTGTACAATATAGTGGGTTAAAAGGTATCTCCCAAAAGATAGATCCACCCAGAACCTCAGAATATGATCTTGTTTGGAGTAAGTGCCTTGGAAATGAACTAAGGTGGGGATCTCCAGATGAGATCACCGTGGATTAGGGTGGGCCCTAAATCTGGTGATGAGTGTCCTCATGAGAACAGAAAAGAAAAGACACAGGGAAGCATGGTGCCAGCCAAGTGATGATAAGAGTAGAGATTGGAGTGATGCATCTGCAAGCCAAGGAATGTTAAGGAAGGAGAGAGCCACCAGAAAGTTGGAGAGAAGCATGGAATAGTCTTCTTCAGACTCCAGAAGGAAACGGTTTTGCTGAGACCTTGATCTCAGACTTTGGACCCAGAGCCATGAGAGAACTGACTTCTATTTTTTTTTTTAAGATTTTATTTACTTATTTGTCAGATGGAGAGAGCACAAGCAGGGGGAGCAGCAGGCAGAGGGAGAAACAGGCACTCTGTTAGGCAAGGAACCTGGTGCAGGACGCAATCCCAGGATGTAGGGATCATGACCTGAGATGAGGCAGATGCTTAACAGACTGAGCCACCCAGGTATCCCTCAATATTGTTTTAAGCCACCACATTTGTGGTAATTTGTTTTGGGAGCCCCAGGAAACTAATACAAATTTTGGCACTGGGAAGCAGCAAATAATACCTAAACAAATACCTCACAAATACCTAAAACTGTGGGGTTGTCTTTTGAATTGAGTAATTAGTAGAAGGTAGAAGAGTTTTGAGGTGTATGACAGAAAAAGCCTAGATTACCAAGATGTGAACATTAAAGGTGATTCTTTTAAGAGTTCAGGAGAAAGAGAAAAGCATGGTAGAGAAAGTTTCTTTCATCTTAGGAGTTCATACATCATCACGAAGAGAATGTTAGTAGAAATATGAATGTTAAGTTGCTTCTGGTGACATCTCAGAAGAATATGAGGAGCATGTTACTGGAGCTGGAGGAAAAGCAATCTTTATTATAAAGCAGCTGAAGACTTGGCTGAATTGTGTTCTACTCTTGGGTTGAAATCAGGACTTATAAACAATGAATGTAGATATTTAAGGAGATTTTTAGTGAAGGAAGGTGCAGCCTTATTTTTCCTTGCTGCTTATAGTCAAATGTGAGGGGAATGAAATAAACTGAAGAGAGATTTGTTAAACAAAGCGGAACCGGCACTTGATGATTCCAAATGTTCTTGGCCTATCTAGATTGCAAAGGATGCTAAAATTAGGAAGCTTATTTTTGGAAAAGCATGCTCTGAAGAGAAGTCCAAGGGTATGACTAGTCAACATTTTGTCAAAGAGAGTAAGTGTGGGATTCATGCAGATGATCAGCTATCCCAGCAGAAATTAGGGGTAGAGATGGTTATCCAGGAAGGATCTGTAGAGACCCACTTATCTAATGATGTGGAACCCTACAACATACACAGGAGGCCTACAAGGCTTTTGAGAATACTGTCCTAGCAAAGCTGCTACTATGAGTTCACAAGCTTAAAAGACTAAACTGTGGGTCTAGATACTTAGACACTGACTTGAAGTCTTCTTTTTCAATATAGGTATTTGTAGTTATACATTTCCCTCTGAGCACTGCCTTAGCTGTATCTCATAACTGTTGGTATGTTGCCTTTTAAAATTTTTTATTCATCTGCAGGCATTTTCTAATTTCCCTTGTGATGTCTTCTTTAACTTTTTGGTTATTTTGAAGTTTGTTACTTAATCTATACAGCATTTATCAGTGTCCCAAATGTTGGCTTGTGTTGATTTCTAATTTAATGCCATTGTGTCAGAGAACATACTTTTTTTGGGGGGGATTTTTAAAAAAATTTCTTTTCAGCGTAACAGTATTCATTTTTTTTTGCACCACACCCAGTGCTCCATGCAATACGTGCCCTCACTAATACCCACCGCCTCGTTCCCCCAATCTCCCACCCCCTGCCCCTTCAAGACCCTCAGATTGTTTTTCAGAGTCCATAGTCTCTCATGGTTCACCTCCCCTTCCAATTTCCCTCAACTTCCTTCTCCTCTCCATCTCCCCATGTCCTCCATGTTATTTGTTATGCTCCACAAATAAGTGAAACCATGTGATAATTGACTCTCTCTGCCTGACTTATTTCACTCAGCATAATCTCTTCCAGTCCCTTCCATGTTGCTACAAAAGTTGGGTATTCATCCTTTCTGATAGAGGCATAATACTCCATAGTGTATATGGACCACATCTTCCTTATCCATTGGTCCGTTGAAGGGCATTTTGGTTCTTTCCACAGTGTGGTGACCATGGCCATTGCTGCTATAAACATTGGGGTACAGACAGCCCTTCTTTTCACTACATCTGTATCTTTGGGACAAATACCCAGTAGTGCAATTACAGGGTCATAGGGAAGTTCTATTTTTTTTTAAAGAAAGATTTTATTTATTTATTTGTCAGAGAGAGAGCGAGCGAGAGCGAGGACAGGCAGACAGAGTGGAAGGCAGAGTCAGAGGGAGAAGCAGGCTCCCTGCGGAGCAAGGAGCCCGATGTGGGACTCGATCCCAGGATGCTGGGATCATGACCTGAGCCGAAGGCAGCTGCTTAACCAACTGAGCCACCCAGGCGTCCCGGGAAGTTCTATTTTTAATTTCTTGAGGAATCTCCACACTGTTTTCCAAAGTGGCTGCACCAACTTGCATTCCCACCAATGGTGTAAGAGGGTTACCCTTTCTTCACTTTTCCTCTCCAACACATGTTGTTTCATGCCTTGCTAATTTTGGCCAGAGAACATACTTTGGATAATTTAAAAATTTGAGGCTTGTCTTGTGACATACATGTTTTACTCTAGAAGATATTTTATGTACACAGGGGAAAATGCATATTCTGATATTGTTGAGAGGAATGTTCTATAGATATTATTACATGTAGTTGTCTTATAGTGTTGTTTGAGTCTTCTATTTTCTTGTTGATCTTCTGACTGGTTGGACATATCCTGCCTGTCTTTGTTTACCTGTGGCCTTGGGCTGCACTAGATAGCTTATACTGAAAATGTGATTTATGATGGGTGCCTCGGGCCAAGTACTATCAGTTGACATCTGAAGGGAATGAAGACTGAGTAAATAAGGTTAGCCACATTACCTTTGCTGATTTCAATCTCTATCCTTTAGCTTTAACAAAATGTAATCACGAGTATAACAGCCTACAGTTAAGTTTCAATGAACCTGAACAAAATACTAAACAGATAAGAAAACCAGTCATTGTAAATGAGGGTCAGAAAACAGCAAAATGTGAAGCCAGACCAACATATATAGAAACCATTAGATGTAGACCATAAAAAAGAGGAACTTTTAACACCTTTAAAAAAGTTAAAGAGGATTTAAAAATATTAATAAGGAAAGAGACTATCAAGAAATGACCAGACAGATTTGAAGAGGAATCAAAGTATATTTTTTCTTTAAATAAGAAGATGCAATTTAAATAGAACATAAAATATAATGTGAAAAAGATTTGATAAAAATACAAAGAATTATTATGGATTCAATCAATCTTACAGCATAAAAGCAAATTCTAACAGAAAAAAGCAAATAATAAAATCATTAAAATTTGATGGAAGAAAAAGGGAAAAGAATATATAGAAAGTGAAAGGAAGTAGAAGTTGGGGTGATATTAAAAATGTTATTTAGGTGATATCTCATTGTGGTTTTGATTTGTATTTCCCTCATACCAAGAGATATGGAGCACTTTTTCATGTGTCTGTTGGCCATCGGGATGTCTTCTTTGCAGAAATGTCTGTTCATGTCCTCTGCCCATTTCTTGATTGGATTATTTGTTCTTTGGGTGTTGAGTTTGCTAAGTTCTTTATAGATTTTGGACACTAGCCCTTTATCTGATATGTCATTTGCAAATATCTTCTCCCATTCTGTCAGTTGTCTTTTGGTTTTGTTAACTATTTCCTTTGCTGTGCAAAAGCTTTTGATCTTGATAAAATCCCAATAGTTCATTTTTGCCCTTGCTTCCCTTGCCTTTGGCAGTGTTCCTAGGAAGATGTTGCTGTGGCTGAGATGGAAGAGGTTGCTGCCTGTGTTCTCCTCAAGGATTTTCATGGATTCCTTTCTCACATTGATGTCCTTCATCCATTTGGAGTCTTTTTTCGTGTGTGGTGAAAGGAAATAGTCCAATTTCATTTTTCTGCATGTGGCTGTCCAATTCTCCTAACACCATTTATTGAAGAGGCTGTCTTTTTTCCATTGGACATTCTTTCCTGCTTTGTCAAAGATTAGTTGACCATAGAGTTGAGGGTCTATTTATGGGCTCTCTGTTCTGTTCCATTGATTTATGTGTCTGTTTTTGTGCCAGTACCATGCTGTCTTGATGATGACAGCTTTGTAATAGAGCTTGAAGTCCGGAATTGTGATGCCACCAACTTTGGCTTTCTTTTTCAATATTCATTTAACAAGTCAGGAAATAACAGATGCTGGTGAGGATGTGGAGAAAGGGGAACCCTCCTACACTGTTGGTGGGAATGCAAGCTGGTGCAACCACTCTGGAAAAAAGCACAAAGCTTCCTCAAAATGTTGAAAATAGAACTACCCTATGACCCAGCAATTGCACTATGGGGTAGTGATCCAAAGGGGCACATGCACCCGAATGTTTATAGCAGCAATGTCCACAATAGCCAAACTATGGAAAGAACCTAGATGTCCATCAACAGATGAATGGATCAAGAAGATGTGGTATATATACACAATGGAATACTATGAAGCCATCAAAAGAAATGAAATCTTGCCATTTGCGACGACGTGGATGGAAGTAGAGAGTATCATGCTTAGAAAATAAGTCAAGCGGAGAAAGACAACTATTATATGATCTCCCTGATATGAGGAAGTGGTGATACAACATGGGGGCTTAAGTGGGTAGAAGAAGAATAAATGAAACAAGATGGGATCGGGAGGGAGACAAACCATAAGTGACTCTTAATCTCACAAAACAAACGGAGGGTTGTTGGGGGAGGGGGATTGGGAGAAGGGGGTGGGGTTATGGACATTGGGCAGGGTATGTGCTATGGTGAGTGCTGTGAAGTGTGTAAACCTGGCGATTCACAGACCTGTACCCCTGGGAATAAAAATATATGTTTATAATAAATAAAAAATAATAAAAATAAAAATGTTATTTAGGAACCAGTAAGGCATGGACCTACCATTCAAAGTGTACATTGGCCATTATAGAAGTAGGGTCCTAAGGGTCATCTGCTGCTCCAGAGATTGGTCTTTTGCTTCATGAGGAGGTTTGGGAGTTCCAGAAGAGTGGTAGGGAAGACATTTTTATTTTTTTCTTTTTTATTTAAATTATTTTATTTACTTAAGTTTCAAGTTTGAAAACTTCTTTTAAATTTTTAAAAAAGATTTTATCTATTTATTTATTTATTTGAGAGAGAGAGAGAGAGAATGTGTGTGCATGAGCTGGGGAGGGGTAGAGGCAGAGAGAATTCCAAGCAGACTCTTGCTGAGTGCAGAACCCAACATGAGGCTTGATCCCACAACCCTTAGATCATGACCTAAGCCAAAACCAAGATCAGACTGAGCCACCTGGGAACCCCTAAATATCTCCTTCAACTGTTAAACTCACTTCCCATAGCTTATTCTTCTTCTTTTATCATTCTTTTTAAATCCTTTATAAAATTTTTATTTCATTATTTTTTTCATCATTGTAAGTGTATTCATTAATCTGCAACACCTATTTCACCCATTCCCCTTACCCACCCCCTCTGGTAATCATCAGTTTGCTCTGTATAGTTTAGAGTCTATTTCTTGGTTTGTCTCTCTCTTTGTCTTTCTTCTTTTCCATTATACCTTCTATCCATGTGGTTGCAAATGGCAAGATTTCACTCTTTTTTTAAATCACTGGAATGAATATATATATGTATATATACACACATATATATATATATATTCATATATATATATATTCATATATATATATATATATATATAAAACAGAAAAACACTAATTTGAAGGGATACATGCACCCCTGTGTTTATAGTAGCATTATTTACAATACCTAAATTATGGAAACAGCCCAAGTGTCCATCAATAGATGAATGAAAAAGATAATGTGGTGCTTTTATATATATATATATGAAATATTAAAAATATATATCATATTTATTTATTATATATTATAATACATAGAATAATAAATATTATATAAATATACAAAATATATAAATATAATATATTAAAATATATTTTATGTATTATATATTTATAATATATTATATATATTTTCATAAAAATAAATAAATAAATAAATGAATAAATGTATATAGATATATGCACCATATTTTCTTTGCCAAGAGAATATGTGCCTAAACTGAAGCCACTTACTGGGTGCACTTCCTAGTAACAGTTTATTTGGCTCTGTCAGGTAGATTCACTGGGCATCTTGTCGGAAGACCTCCAGAAAGATAATTTTAAAAATGGCAAAATCATGATCCCAATACAAATGTAAAATGAACATGTGTGAAGATTTTATTAAGCCCATTTATTAATGAGGTATCACAACAGGTTCCTTCTTCCCAATAATGAACAAAAACCCCCAAAATTCAGACTGGGATCTCCCTGGTTTGCCTTAAGTCATTTATGCCCATATATTTTTTTAAATTTTTTATTTTTTATAAACATATATATTTATTCCCAGGGGTACAGGTCTGTGAATCGCCAGGTTTACACACTTCACAGCACTCACCAAAGCACATACCCTCCCCAATGTCCATAATCCCACCCCCTTCTCCCCCCAGCAACCTCAGTTTGTTTTGTGAGATTAAGAGTCACTTATGGTTTGTCTCCCTCCCGATCCCATCTTGTTTCATTGATTCTTCTCCTACCCACTTAAGCCCCCATGTTGAATCACCACTTCCTCATATCAGGGAGATCATATGATAGTTGTCTTTCTCCGCTTGACTTATTTCGCTAAGCATGATATGTTTTAGTTCCATCCATGTTGTCGCAAATGGCATGATTTCAGGTTTTTTGATGGCTGCATCATATTATGTTGTATATATACCACATCTTCTTTATTCTTTCATCTGTTGATGGACATCTAGGCTCTTTCCATAGTTTGGCTATTGTGGACATTGCTGCTATAAACATTTGGGTGCACGTGCCCCTTCGGGTCACCACGTTTGTATCTTTAGGGTAAATACCCAGTAGTGTAATTGCTGGGTCATAGGGCAGTTCTATTTTCAACATTTTGAGGAACCTTCATGCTGTTTTCCAGAGTGGTTGCACCAGCTTGCATTCCCACCAACAGTGTAGGAGGGTTCCCCTTTCTCCGCATCCTCGCCAGCATCTGTCATTTGCTGACTTGTTGATTTTAGCCATTCTGACTGGTGTGAGGTGATATCTCATTGTGGTTTTGATTTGTATTTCCCTGATGCCGAGTGATATGGAGCACTTTTTCATGTGTCTGTTGGCCATCTGGATGTCTTCTTTGCAGAAATGTCTGTTCATGTCCTCTGCCCATTTTTTGATTGGATTATTTGTTCTTTGGATGTTGAGTTTGCTAAGTTCTTTATAGATTTTGGACACTAGTCCTTTATCTGATATGTCGTTTGCAACTATCTTCTCCCATTCTGTCAGTTGTGTTTTGATTTTGTTAACTGTTTCCTTTGCTGTGCAAAAGCTTTTGATCTTGATGAAATCCCAATAGTTCATTTTTGCCCTTGCTTCCCTTGCCTTTGGTGATGTTCCTAGGAACATGTTGCTGCGGCTGAGATAAAAGAGGTTGCTGCCTGTGTTCTCCTCAAGGATTTTGATGGATTCCTTTCTCACATTGAGGTCCTTCATCCAATTTGAGTCTATTTATGTGTGTTGTGTAAGGAAATTGTCCAATTTTATTTTTCTGCATGTGGCTGTCCAATTTTCCCAACACCATTTATTGAAGAGGCTGTCTTTTTTCCATTGGACATTCTTTCCTGCTTTGTCAAAGATTAGTTGACCATAGAGTTGAGGGTCTATTTATGGGCTTTCTATTCTGTTCCATTGATCTATGTGTCTGTTTTTGTGCCAGTACCATGCTGTCTTGATGATGACAGCTTTGTAATAGAGCTTGAAGTCCAGATCGTGATGCCGCCAAGTTTGGCTTTCTTTTTCAATATCCCTTTGGCTATTCGAGGTCTTTTCTGGTTCCATATAAATTTTAGAATTATTTGTTCCATTTCTTTGAAAAAGATGGATGGTACTTTGATAGGAATTGCATTAAATGTGTAGATTACTTTAGGTAGCATGGACATTTTCACAATATTTATTCTTCCCATCCAGGAGCATGGAACATTTTTCCATTTCTTTGTGTCTTCCTCAATTTCTTTCATAGTACTTTATAGTTTTGTGAGTATAGATTCTTTGCCTCTTTGGTTAGGTTTATTCCTAGGTATCTTATGGTTTGGGGTGCAATTGTAAATGGGATTGACTCCTTAATTTCTCTTTCTTCTGTCTTATTGTTGGTGTAGAGAAATGCAACTGATTTCTGTGCATTGATTTTATATCCTGACACTTTACTGAATTCCTGTACAAGTTCTAGCAGTTTTGGAGTGGAGTCTTTTGGGTTTTCCACATATAGTATCATATCATCTGCAAAGAGTGATAATTTGACTTCTTCTTTGCTGATTTGGATACCTTTAATTTCCTTTTTCTTTGTCTGATTGCTGAGGCTAGGACTTCTAGTACTATGTTGAATAGCAGTGGTGATAATGGACATCCCTGCCATGTTCCTGACCTTAGTGGAAAGCTTTCAGTTTTTCTCCATTGAGAATGATATTTGCGGTGGGTTTTTCATAGATGGCTTTGATGATATTGAGGTATGTGCCCTCTATCCCTACACTTTGAAGAGTTTTGATCAGGATGGGATGCTGTACTCTGTCAAATGCTTTTTCAGCATCTATTGAGAGTATCATATGGTTCTTGTTCTTTCTTTTATTGATGTGTTGTATCACATTGACTGATTTGCAGATGTTGAACCAACCTTGCAGCCCTGGAATAAACCCCACTTGGTCGTGGTGAATAATCCTTTTAATGTACTGTTGAATCCTGTTGGCTAGTATTTTGGTGAGAATTTTTGTGTCTGTGTTCATCAAGGATATTGGTCTATAGCTCTCTTTTTTGATGGGATCCTTGTCTGGTTTTGGGATCAAGGTGATGCTGGCCTCATAAAATGAGTTTGGAAGTTTTCCTTCCATTTCTATTTTTTGGAACAGTTTCAGGAGAATAGGAATTAGTACTTCTTTAAATGTTTGGTAGAATTCCCCCAGGAAGCCATTGGGTCCTTGGCTTTTGTTTGTTTGGAGATTTTTTTTTAAATTTTTAAAAATTTTTTTAAAAAGATTTTATTTATTTAATTGACAGAGAGAGATCACAAGTAGGCAGAGAGGCAGGCAGGGAGAGAGGAGGAAGCAGGCTCCCTGCTGAGCAGAGAGCCCGATGCGGGGCTCGATCCCAGGACTCTGAGATCATGACCTGAGCTGAAGGCAGTGGCTTAACCCACTGAGCCACCCAGACGCCCCTGTTTGGAGATTTTTATGACTGTTTCAATCTCCTTACTGGTTATGGGTCTGTTCAGGCTTTCTATTTCTTCCTGGTTCAGTTGTGGTAGTTTATATGTTTCTAGGAATGCATCTATTTCTTCCAGATTGTCAAATTTGTTGGCGTAGAGTTGCTCATCGTATGTTCTTATAATAGTTTGTATTTCTTTGGTGTTAGTTGTGATCTCTCCTCTTTCATTCATAATTTTATTTATTTGGGTCCTTTCTCTTTTCTTTTTGATAAGTCTGGCCAGGGGTTTATCAATTTTATTAATTCTTTCAAAGAACCAGCTCCTAGTTTTGTTGATTTGTTCTATTGTTTTTTTGGTTTCTATTTCATTGATTTCTGCTCTGATCTTTATGATTTCTCTTCTCCTGCGGGGCTTAGGGGTTCTTTCTTGTTCTTTCTTCAGCTCCTTTAGGTGTAGGGTTAGGTTGTGTACCTGAGACCTTTCTTGTCTCTTGAGAAAGGCTTGTACTGCTATATATTTTCCTCTCAGGACTGCCTTTGTTGTGTCCCACAGATTTTGAACCATTGTATTTTCATTATTATTTGTTTCCATGATTTTTTTCAATTCTTCTTTAATTTCCCAGTTGACCCATTCATTCTTTAGAAGGATGCTGTTTAGTCTCCATGTATTTGGGTTCTTTCCAAACTTCCTCTTGTGGTTGAGTTCTAGCTTCAGAGCATTGGAGTCTGAAAATATGCAGGGAATGATCCCAATCTTTTGATACCGGTTGAGTCCTGATTTAGGACCGAGGGTGTGATCTATTCTGGAGAATGTTCTATGTGCACTAGAGAAGAATGTGTATTCTGTTGCTTTGGGATGAAATGTTCTGAATGTATCTGTGATGACCATCTGGTTCAGTGTGTCGTTTAAGGTCTTTATTTCCTTGTTGATCTTTTGCTTAGATGATCTGTGCATTTCAGTGAGGGGAGTGTTAAAGTCCCCTACTATTATTGTATTATTGTTGATGTGTTTCTTTGATTTTGTTATTATTTGGTTTATATAGTTGGCTGCTCCCACATTGGGGGCATAGATATTTAAAATTGTTAGATCTTCTTGTTGGACAGACCCTTTGAGTATGATACAGTGTCCTTCCTCATCTCTTATTATAGTCTTTGGCTTAAAATCTAATTGATCTGATATAAGGATTACCACTCCTGCTTTCTTCTGATGTCCATTAGCATGGTAAATTCTTTTCCACCCCCTCACTTTAAATCTGGAGGTGTGTTCGGGCTTAAAATGAGTTTCTTGTAGGCAACATATAGATGGGTTCTGTTTTTTTATCCATTCTGATACCCTGAGTCTTTGGTTGGGGCATTTAGCCCATTAACATTCAGGGTAACTATTGAGAGATATGAATTTAGTGCCATTGTATTGCCTGTAAGATGACTATTACTGTATATTGTCTCTGTTCCTTTCTGATCTACCACTTGTAGGCTCTCTCTTTGCTTAGAGGACCCCTTTCAATATTTCCTGTAGAGCTGGTTTGGTGTTTGCAAATTCTTTCAGTTTTTGTTTGTCCTGGAAGCTTTTAATCTCTCCTATTTTCAATGATAGCCTAGCTGGATATAGTATTCTTGGCTGCATGTTTTTCTCGTTTAGTGCTCTGAAAATATCATGCCAGCTCTTTCTGGCCTGCCAGGTCTCTGTGAATAAGTCAGCTGCCAATCTAATATTTTTACCATTGTATGTTACAGACTTCTTTTCCCGGGCTGCTTTCAGGATTTTTCTCTTTGTCACTAAGACTTGTAAATTTTACTATGGGTGATGGGGTGTGGGCCTATTCTTATTGATTGTGAGGGGTATTCTCTGAACCTCCTGAATTTTGATGCTCGTTCCCTTTGCCATATTGGGGAAATTCTCCCCAATAATTCTCTCCAGTATACCTTCTGCTCCCCTCTCTCTTTCTTCTTCTTCTGGAATCCCAATTATTCTAATGTTGTTTCATCTTATGGTGTCACTTATCTCTCGAATTCTCCCCTCGTGGTCCAGTAGCTGTTTGTCCCTCTTTTGCTCAGCTTCTTTATTCTCTGTCATTTGGTCTTCTATATTGCTTATTCTTTCTTCTGCCTCATTTATCCTAGCAGTGAGAGCCTCCATTTTTTATTGGACCTCATTAATAACTTTTTTGATTTCAACTTGGTTAGATTTTAGTTCTTTTATTTCTCCAGAAAGGGCTCCTTATATTAGAGAGGGTTTCTCTAATATCTTCCATGCCTTTTTCGAGCCCGGCTAGAACCTTGAGAATTGTCATTCTGAACTCTAGATCTGACATATTACCAATGTCTGTATTGATTAGGTCCCTATCCTTCGGTACTGCCTCTTGTTCTTTTTTTTGTGTTGAGTTTTTCCGCCTTGTCATTTTGTCCAGATAAGAGAATATGAAGGAGCAAGTAAAATACTAAAAGGGTGGCAACAACCCCAGGAAAATATGCTTTAACCAAATTAGAAGAGATCCCAAATCGTGAGGGGGGAGAAAGGGGATAAAAAGAGGTTCAAAAAGAAAGAAAGAAAAAAAGAAAAGAAAAAAAGACCCAAAAAGAATTTAAAAAAGAAAACAAATAAAGAAGAGTATAAAAAAGAAAAAATATATATATTAAACTAGTTAAAAAACGTTAAAAAAGAAAAGGGTATAAGTTAAAAAAATTTTAGCAGAAGAAGAGAAAAAAAATGAAAAAGAAAAAAATTATATTAACTGCAAGACTAAAAAATCACAGGGAGAAAGCCATGAGTTCTGTGCTTTGCTTTCTCCTCCTCTGGAATTCTGCTGCTCTCCTTGGTATTGAAACCACACTCCTTAATAGGTGAACTTGGTCTCGGCTGGATTTCCTGTTGATCTTCTGGGGGAGGGGCCTGGTGTAGTGATTCTCAAGTGTCTTTGCCCCAGGCGGAATTGCACCGCCCTTACCAGGGCCGGGCTGAGTAATCCATTCGGGTTTGCTTTCAGGAGCTTTTGTTCCCTGAGTGCTTTCCGTAGAGTTCCAGAAGATGGGAATAGAAATGGCAGCTTCCTGGTCTCTAGCCCGGAGGAGCCGAGAGCCTGGGGCCCCACTCCTCAGTGCACCCTCAGAGAACAGCGCCCAGTTACTCCCATCTGCCTGACCTCTGGCCGCGCTCCGAGCTCACCGAGCCTGCGACCAGTTCAAGGTAACCCCGAGCTGTGAGCTTACTGTCAGCTCTGTCTCTGTAGCCGGCTTTCCCGTTCCAATACCCGCAAGCTCTGCGACACTCAGACACCCCCGATCCTTCTGTGACCCTGCGGGACCTGAGGCCACGCTGCCCCCGCGTGGGCTTCGCCCCAGTTTAGCCTCTGGAGTGATGTCCCTCAGCAGAATAGACTTTTTAAAGTCCTGATTTTGTGCTCTGTTGCTCTGCCTCTTGCCGGGAGCCGGCCCCTCCCCCCGGGGTCTATCTTCCCGTCGCTTTGGATTCATGTCTCCACCAGTCCTACCTTTCAGAAAGTGGTTGTTTTTCTGTTTCCAGAATTGCTGTTCTTCTTCTCTTCGATCTGCCGATGGATTTGCAGGTGTTTGCAATCTTTAGATAAGCTATCTAGCTGATCTCCTGCTAGCTGAAGTAGTCTCAGCCTGCTACTTCTCCGCCATCTTGACTCCTCCCCTCATTTATGCCCATATTTGAACTGATCACTATGTCTAGGAAAATGGAATGCTTTGATCGTTCATGAGTTGGGTCTATGCCCCCACATGGACAGAGAAAGAGGGAGGGGTGGGTTCTCAACCAAAAAGTGGGACATTTTTATTGACAATAAGGAAGGAAGATAAATTATGGGCACACAAAAACAGCAATTGTCCACTCTGTCAGTATTTGGCTGGGTTAGAGAGTAGAAAGCCTAGAGACTGGGAACGTAATTTGTTTACTATCATATCATAGGCCATCTAAAAATGGAGAGTCTGATAAGAGAGATATTATAGATGCAGACTGGACCACACTTGGAGAAAGGACTAGTATGGAAGGAAAAAAATATCAACGTCTTCTAGCCTGTGGGTCTGGGATGATTATGGATGTCACAATAAAAAGTAGAACACAAAGGAAGAGCAGATGTGGGGAATAAGATGATGAATGCAGTCTAAACACTTTAAAGTGTTTTGGGATATTGGTGTATTTCCAGGCTTAGTCAAAGACGCTAACAGAGTGGAAAAAAGTGAGATAAAAAAAAAAAAAATTGTTGGAGGGGCTTCTGGGTGGCTCAGCTGGTTAAGTGTCCAAATCTTGATTTTGACTTATGTCATGAGATGGAGCCCTGCATCAGCCTTGTGCACATGTGGAGTCTCTTTGGGATTCTCTATCTCCCTCTTTCTCTGCTCCTTTCCCAGCCAGTACTCTCTCTCTCTTTCTCTCTCTCAAATAAGAAAAAAAAAGTAAATAAATAAAGAAAAAGAACACTTAAAATAAAAAAAGAAATTGTTGGAATAAAAGGTCAACAGAGATGGAATTAAATGGAAGAGCTGGTGTTGCAAATGGGTTGATATATTCCTTTAGAAGAGAAGGGAAAGGCCAGAAGATAGCTAAGGATCTGGAAATACTTTGAAATAGGAGGCAGAGAAATTGAAGAAGTGTATGTAGGATGACTCCAAATCCCTTAAAGGAGGAGGAAGAGACAGGTAGATTTACCACCAATCTAATGATGCCTAAAGCACTGGGACCCTTATTTTCATGGGCCTCTCCCATTTCTAGCAATGTGTTAGTATGTTTTTATAAGATTTGCAAAACTAAGATATTTAAACTACAGTTGGTTTAGATTACTGTTTCCACTTTAGCTTCTTTTTTGTTACACTTTGCCCTCATCTGGATGGACAGTGGAATGGCGAAGGCATTTTTGGGATCTGGTTAATGGAAGTTGAGTTGGGAATATGTTTAATTTGGTTTTAGTGGGATATATTTGTTTTGTTCTCAGTTACTTCTGTGTATGATTAAGCAGTTTCCAGCAATCTTGGTATAGGAATGGCTTCCAGAATACTCTATCAACCATTCAACTGACTTAATCTGGTATCATAACATGTAGGTACAGGACCAAAGGTCATAGGCCAGCATGAATATTTTCTATAGTGCTTGCCATCAGAAATATGTGGATGGGGGAAGAGAAATAAACTTTGAAAAATATGGAGTCAGAAGCTAATCTGTAGGAATTTCTTCCATATCTTATAAGTTATATATGGAAGAAAATTAAGAGAACTTTTTCCTAAATTTGGCAATAATCCTAAATTTTTAAAAAAGATTTTATTTATTTATTTGACAGACAGAGATCACAAGTAGGCAGAGAGGCAGGCAGAGAGAGCGAGGGGAAGCAGGCTCCCTGCTGAGCAGAGAGCCCGATGCGGGGCTCGATCCCAGGACTCTGGGATCATGACCTGAGCCGAAGGCTGAGGCTTTAACTCACTGAACCACCCAGGCACCCCAATAATCCTAAAAATTTATCTGACATAACCAATAATATAAGTAGGAAATTGATAGAAACTTTAAAAATATCAGTTAACCCCCTCCCAGGTATTTTGATCAACCATGCTAAGGGAAAGTTTGAATTATCTTTCTGTTCTCTCTGTAGAAAATTACCATATGAAGAGATGATCAAAGAGTATGCAGGCAAATAATTCTAAGAAAAGTTATTGTAGAGGTATGTCAGGTGATTAATTATTTAAACATTGTATAATGTTTCTGTATATTATGACATTGTGGTACTTTTCACTTTTAAAACATTTATGCTCTGTTATTTCTTATGAACACAAAATATTATATACACAGTTTAATGTTGTTTTTCTTAAAGAATTCCTCTCCTTAGGTTGTGTAAGCTTTAGGTCTTGTGTGCATTTGGAGATGGCGATGTGGGAGAATGCCATGTGAGTTTCTATTTGAGGGCTTAAAGAGAGTGGAAAAAGTCTGGAGTGAAGACTGTTGATGAGTAAAGAGTTGATGAGAAAATGGATTAGATAGATATGGGATGAAGTAATAAAAATATAGTTAAGATCCTAGCTAGGCTGGTGAATTGACTGAGGAAGAGAGTGAAGGGGCAGGAGAGCTGCCCTAGAAGTCACAACTAGAGGTCTAGTTGTGGAGGGATAAAGTATCTTTTTGATATGAAGAACACCAGATGGGAATCCCCTGTAAAATGGCATGGTGCCATTATAGATTTTGAGTGGGTAGATCAATGTCAGATTAAGATTTTAAAAAATGGATCTGACAGCTGACAGGACTATTGCTAGCTCCTCTGGCAGAATTTCATGCATTCTTTGATGACTCACTAACATGTCATCCTGAGATGATCTCACTTTTCACTGGGCTTTTGCCTTGTCCATTAGTGCTTTATCTCTTATTGACACACCTGCACTTGCAATGTTGGGATTCATAGTTTATGAGTCATTTACTGTTGTTCCACTGATGCACATCTGTGCATAGCCTCCTCCATGGAGAGATGTCTCTGTTCTCTCTTGGAATGTTCTGGAGGCAGACACATTATCTGATCTTAATTACTGTTCTTGAAGCATTCTTGATAGCTAGAGCAGCTTCTTTCTACTGGGGCAGTATCTCAGCAAAGGTTTGGGACCAGCCCTGAAGTGCTGATGCTGGTTGTAGAGAGGAAACACAATTTTGCCTATATTCAGTCCTTCCCAAAGTCTATCTAGGAAACCAACCCAGTGAGTGGCTCAGTGGTAAGTCTTTGAAATTCAGAGGAGGGTTATTGCTTCAACAAGGCATCAGATGGAGACTGATGACTGAACTCCTAGTCCATCTGGAATACTAATATAGCTCTTGATAACATTGCAGGAGAGATTCTACAAATGTTGCTTCATTTGATTTGGCACCCTTTCTGTTTCTGTTTATAATATCTTGTTTTCCTTACCAGAGAGTTCAGAATGTAAGCTTCCCATCATAGTAAACACAGGACCATGAAATATTGACAGAAAAGCAGAGTGGAGAAAATGGATTAGATAGATATGGGATGAAATAATAAAAATATAGTTGAGATTTGTTCAGTGGTTAATGTGTGCCAGACATTGTGATAACTTGCACACACAATACCTATCTATCTGTGCTTGTCTATCCATCTATATCTATCTATATTTATCTCTCTGTCTTCATCTCCACTTAGTTTTCACAGTAGCATATGAGAGAGACACTTTAACCACCTCCTTTTTACCTACAAAATAACTGTGTCTTAGAGAAACTTAGTAGATGCCAGGATGCAGACCTAAGTATGTCTGACTCCAGATCCCATGCTCTTTATCCTCATGATATGCTGAGAGCTTGGTAGATGAAGATGAGCTTGGCTGGCTGTAGATAGGACACAGTAGTAGGTATGAAAGAGAATATGATGGGGACAACAAACCTGGTATCAACTTCTGGTGACAGTTTGAAAGTATATCACAAGTAATTTCTGCTACTAATAATTTCTTATTAGTAATAATGCAATGTTTGTGAATGACTTGTATGAAGCTAAATTAGAGCAGATTTTGCCATAACTCTTAATGTTACTCTTACTTGGATTCTGCTATATTCCCTTTAAGTTAGAAAGAAAGGACTGGGGTTACAGATGGGTGTTCCTTTGAAGGACTGGAGTTCCAGATGAAGTGATCCCAGCGGTACATTGACTATCATGGAATTGAAGTGGAAACCCACTAAGAGCCACCAGAATGAAGATACTGTGTGCAGAAGGATGTTGAAACTCTTGTGCATATGCTCTTAAATATCCTTTCCAATGGGTTCCAGACTCTTTAATAGAGGTGGGAGTTTTATATATCTTGGGGCAAAACTATGCAGAAGGTAGTTTTGGTCCATGCACAAGGCAGGAACCAAAGTAGACACAGAGGTCAGAAGCAACTAGATTGAAGCTGCTGCCCATTATGCTGTATGGCTCTGAACAAGTCACTTAGCTTTCCCCAGCTTTAGTTCCCTTATCTTGGTGGGAGTAATGGGTGGTATACTTGCTTTATAGGCTTTTGTAAGAACCAAGGGAGATTGTGGCTCTAGCTGTGATTGTTCTTTGAAAATATGGTAGCAAGCAAGACCTTTAGTTTCAGTGGGCTAATGTTCCTTGGAATGCCCCTAACTCACAAGTGTTTTCCTCCATCCCTTCCACACATTGCCACCCACACTCTCAGGGACCCCTCTGCCCAAGCCTCTGCTTCACAAATGCTTGAACACGCCACTTGCCGAACAAAAACTATTAGGAAAATTTTAGAGGACTTGAAGCCCCTGACAGGGCTGGGCCCTAATTTTGGTAACACGCTGAAAGGATGTTTGAGCATTAGTTCTGAAAGTCATTACTTTCCTCCTAAGTGGAATTTTTCCTGGGAGGCCATAAAAATGGAAGGAATTAAAATTTTTTACTAGGTTGATCAGGTTACACACATCCTCTGGCCTGATAGATCACAAACAAGAAAATAATAAAAGACATTTAAACAGAGGCTTTTTGCCAGGGGTCTTCTCAACACATTGTAAAACATTAGGACATGACAAGTAAGAGATTGGACTCAGCCGTGCCTGTAAACTAGCACTCATTCACAGCCTGTGCATTCAGCATGGGAGAAAACTTGAAGAGCATGAGGGGTTGCATAATCAGGCCTTCTGAGCCAGCAAGAGTGTATTCTGGGATGGGCTTCTTCCCTGAGCCTAGTTGGCTGTTCTAGTGCCCTCGACCAAGGAAAATTTGAGTCTAGCTTGGTCATGGCTGTTCTGACCAGCAGCTTCAGGCTTCATCTGTTCCTGATACTGAGGACATCCAAAATACTAGGCATGACATCTTACCCAGTGCCTAGAGCCCTTTAAATTCAGTCTGTGAGAAGACAAAGCTGAAAGAATGAAGTTATTAATAAAAATGGAGATTTTCTTTGGAGGAAGTTGGAAAGTCCAGAGTGTGATAATATATCGTACACCATTCAGTTTTCATTTGTTGGCTTGTATTCATGGTCCATCCCATGTGACTGGATGGGAGCTAGGATAAAAAGGGATGTTGTCTCTCACCCCCACTCAATACTGCTTTGCCCATATTTTATCACAGCATTTACCATGGATTTGTCTTTCCATCTTGACTATAAATCTATTGAGTGCTTGATATGTTAGGCTTCAATAAATGTTTGCCTTTATACTCTCCACCTGACCAGGTTGATTAATTCATCTAGATTTAAGAACTATCTTCTCATTGATAACATTTTATCCCAAATCTCTCCTTGGCAATTAGCTACTTGATACATTCATGAATTTCTCATAGAAATTTTGAGGTCAAAATGTAAAAAATGCCAACAGAAGTTTATTCCCCACCAACCTGACCTTTGTGACACCCACCCTCAAGTTTTCTCTTGTCTCAGCAAGCGACACCACATCTACTCACTTATTCAAACTGTAAATGGAGAAATCACCCATGGTTCTTTCCTTTTCCTGACTCAGACATTCAATTTGCTATCAAGGCTATGTCCCAGATGTGTCTCAAATTCCTTTACTTTACTTCATTATTTTAGTCTGACTCACCATCACCTCTCCTCTGGATACAAGAAGCTCCTGAATGGTCTTCTCTGTATTCTTATTCCCACCAACCCATCCTCCCATTCTCTACATAGTATTCTTTTTTTCCTTTTTTGTCTTCACAACCCTATCTACATCTCATCTTCCTTTGTTAGTTTTAAGCAAATCTCAGACACCTTAACTTTCATCCATTACCATTACAGATCTATGTACATATGTGTGTATAGTATAATATATACATGCACATGTATTCCTTTTGAGTAAACTTAGCCACAATAGTATTATTTACCTAAAAAGGTAAAATTAGTTAAAAATACCATCAATTACTTTTGAGCCACTATTCAAATTTTCAATTACATTATAAATTTCATAGTTTTAACAGCTTTTAAAATATCAGAATATCAATAAGATCTATGCATTGTGATTCTTTGATATATCTCATAAATTTATTTTAATCTTTAGGTCCACCAATCCTCTTTTTTCCCCCTGTAATTAATTTGGTAAAGAAATCAGGTTGTTTCTCATGACTGTCTCACAATCTGGATTTTTCTTATTGCATATTTATGATATATTTAAACCTGTCCCTTTGTCTTTAGTATTTCTTACAGTCTGGTAGATAGATCTAGAGGCTTGACTAGATTGAGGTTTGAGTTTTTAGAGATGACAAATTCATAGTGGCATTGCGTGTTTCCACTAGGGGACTTGTGATGTTTAGTTGTCCCTCTTTTTGTCATATTAGAAGATATTAATTCAATACTCAGATTTCTTATTTCATTAGGAGTTATAAGACAATGATTTAAATTTGTTTTTTATTTTTCATTAATTAGATGCGTTACATTTATAAAGAGAAATATTCTCTAATTTTTGGAGAGCACTGTTACCAGATTGAAAAGAATCTTCTGGCTGTGGTAATAACTCTCCCTCTGAAGACAACTAAAAGATCTGGATAGAAAAAAAAAATAGTCTTAAAAGTAACAATGAGGAAAAACAATAATGATAATTATGAGGTTGTGATTAATTTGAGAAAGTTCAGAGAGATGAACCTCAGCTTCTTCTGCCCTAAAGGTGTTTAATGCTTGGGACAGAGCCACATTTTTGGCAGTTTATTGTGGGAAGGAAACAAGAGTTAGAATCAGGAGATTGAGACCTTTAAGAGTTGCATTGTTCAAAAATGTTTTTGCCCTGGTGGTATTTGACCATTCCAGGGAAAAAGATGAAAGATGCTGAAAAGGACTGGAGTTCAGCACATTCCAAGGAGGAAAACACTCGAAATATTCCCTGATCAGGCCTGAGAGCTCAACAGGATGTGCATCGGGAATGGGGATATGACTTTACTTTGGGAGGACATCTTGATGACTCAGAAAACCTTGGTTCCCAATAGCTAAGGTCCTCAGGTAATTGGTAGAAGGAGAAAAGACAAAAATATCTCTCTGAAGGAGATAAGACCATCCAAGGTCATCTAAAGTCTCAATTTATTTCTGTAGGTAATTGGGAAAAAAAAAAAAAGGTTTGAAAACTATCAGAAACAATGTGTCACACCAATGAAAAAAACAATGTAAGCCAGAACCACCAAAAAGCACAGACCACAGAGACATCAGTTTCATAATTATGGGATATGGACTACAGAGTTACTATGTTTACTAAATTCACGGAGATAAATTTGAAGTGTAAACATTACAGCAAGGAGCTAGATACTATAAAGTGGGAAACGCAATGTTTCCCTCCCAACATCAGGAACAAGAAAAGGATACTTGCTCTTGTCACTTCTATTTATTGTTGTAGTAGTGGAGGTTCTAGCAAGGTCAATTAGTATAAATGAGTAAGTAAGTAGGTAAATAGCATTTGGATTGGAAATGAAGAAGTGAAACTATTTGTATTCAGAGATGAAGTGATCTTGTGTATAGAAAATCCTAAGGAACCCACTAAAAAACTATTAGGACTAAACAAATTAAGCAAGGTTGAAAGATATAAGATCAATACATAAAAATCAATCGCATTTCATACACTAACAATGAGCATTCTGAAAATAAAATTGAGAAGACAGCTTCATTTTACAATGGCAACAAAAATGTGAAATAGACTCAAATTTAACAAAAGAGATGCAGAATTCATAAACTATGAAAGATTGGATAAAGAAATGAAAGTAAATTTAAATGAATGGAAAAATATTTCATGTTCATGGGTTGGAATACTTAATGTTAAGATATCAGTCTTCCTTAAATTTATCTACAAATTCAACACAATCCCTGTCCAAATCCTAGCTGACTTTTATCCAGAAATGGAAATTCATATGGGAATGATTAAGAGTACATGTATCTTGATGAGCACTGAATAATATATGGACTTGTTGAGCTACTATATTGTACACTTGAAATAAATATAACACTGTATGTTAACTACACTGGAATTTTAAAAAACATGAAAAAATAACCCATATGAAAATGCAAGGGACTCAAAATAGCCAAAACAATCTTGAAAAAGAACAAATTTATTAGGACTCCTACTTTGATTGAATACATTACAACAAAGCTGAGTAATGAGGATGGACATATAGATCAACGGAATAGAATTGCAAATATAGAAATAATACCCTACATTATGGTAAATTGATTTTTGACAAAAGTGTCAAAATAATTCAATGGTAAGAAGATAATCTTTTCAAAACCTGTTATTGGGACAATTGGAAATCCATATGCAAAGGAATGAATTTATACTCTCACCTCACACCATACATAAAAGTTAACTTGAAATGGATCATAAAAATTGTTAGATCTAAAACTGCAAAACTCTTAGAAATAATACGAGTAAATCTTCATGGTCTTTGATTAGATAATAATTAAACATGACACACAATGCACAAGTAACAAAAAATCCCAGATAAATTGGAACTCACCAAAAATTTTCAAAAGATTTTATTTTATTTATTTGACAGAGAGGGAGGGAGGGAGAGAAAGAGAGAGAGAGAGAGAGAGAGAGAGAGAGAGAGCACAGGCAGGGGGGCAAGAGAGGGAGAATCAGACTCCTGGCTGAGCAGGGAGACCAATGCAGGACTCAATCCCAGGACCCTGGGATCATGACCTGAGCCAAAGGCAGATGCTTAACTGGCTGAGTCACCCAGGAGCCCCTGGACCTCACCAAAATTTAAAACTCTTGTGCTAAAAACAATCCCGTCACAAAAATAAAAAGACAAGCCACAGCATGGGAGTACATATTTGTTTTTTATATATTCTGCATTCCAATCCTTTATCAGATAGGCACTTTATATATTCTGGATAGCAATCTGGGAAGGGATTGCTATCCAGAATATATAAAGAGCTCTTACAACTCAATAATAAAAAGATATATAATCCAATTTAAGAGTAGGCATTTCTCTAAAGAAAACATACAAATTACCAGTAAACACATGAAAACATGCTCATCATTAGTCATTAAAATAACCAAATCAAAAACACAGTGAGATTCCATTTTACACCCACTAGGATGGTATAATAAAAAAAGATGGATATTAAGAGTTGGCAAGGATGCAGAGAAATTGGAACCCTCATAAATTGCAGATGGAAATGTATAAGTATTTCCAACAGACCCATAGCTGAAGAAAAATTTAAATAACACTGTTAAGTAAAAAGGAAAATGATGCCATATGGAAGCTCTGTGATGTACCAGGAAAGGAAAGCAAAGAAGAAGGTAAATATGTAGATGAATCACACAAAACAGACAATCATATCAAGAAATGGGCAGAAGATATGAACAGACACTTCTCCAATGAAGACATACAAATGCCTATCAGACACATGAAAAAATGTTCATCATCACTAGCCATCAGGGAGATTCAAATTAAAACCACATTGAGATATCACCTTACACCAGTTAGAATGACCAAAATTAGCAAGACAGGAAACAACATGTGTTGGAGAGGATGTGGAGAAAGGGGAACCCTCTTACACTGTTGGTGGGAATGCAAGTTGGTGCAGCAACTTTGGAGAACAGTGTGGAGATTCCTCAAGAAATTAAAAAATAGAACTTCCCTATGACCCTGCAATTGCACTCCTGGGTATTTACCCCAAAGATATAGATGTAGTGAAAAGAAGGGCCATCTCTACCCCAACGTTTATAGCAGCAATGGCCACGGTCGCCAAACTGTGGAAGGAACCAAGATGCCCTTCAATGGATGAATGGATAAGGAAGATGTGGTCCATATACACTATGGAGTATTATGCCCCATCAGAAAGGATGAATACCCAACTTTTGTAGCAACATGGACGGGACTGGAAGAGATTATGCTGAGTGAAATAAGTCAAGCAGAGAGAGTCAATTATCATATGATTTCACTTATTTGTGGAGAATAACAAATAGCATGGAGGACATGGGGAGTTAGAGAGGAGAAGGGAGTTGGGGGAAATTGGAAGGGGAGGTGAACCATGAGAGACTATGGACTCTGAAAAATAATCTGAGGGGTTTGAAGTGGTGGGGGAGTGGGAGGTTGGGGTACCAGGTGGTGGGTATTATAGATGGCACGGATTGCATGGAGCACTGGGTGTGGTGAAAAAATAATGAATACTGTTATGCTGAAAATAAATAAAAAATAAATTTAAAAAATATGTAGGTGAATCTAAATGACCATTAACTATACAATGCAATAATAATAGTATCTTGTGGGGTTTTTAAACAATATGCAATCAAAATACATGACTATGTGACTTATAACTCGGGGAAGAGGAGGTAGGTAAAGGTCTAAGATCCAAGGTGCTTCAGGGCCCTTGCATTTTTCAAGGGGAAGTTAAAGGAAAGGTTAGCATCAGACTTTGATATGTCAAGAATGCAGTAGGATAAACATAAGAGAGTGGAAAAAGTCTGGTAACTTGCACAGATAGATGGAAAACAGAATGATAAAAAAATAATCAATTCAAAGGCAGGCATGAAAGGAGAGCATAAGGAACGAAGAACAAGTAGCTTAAGTAGAAGGGTGTAAGAAGAGGACAGGTTTGAATCCAACCAAGCTAGGGCTAGGACTTAAAGGGACCAAGTGTTCTGGTTAAAAGATGAAGGTTTTTAAAGACAGAATTTCAGAAATATCCACTATAGGCTCTTTATAAGAGAAAGATTAAACACAAAGTTTTGGGGGCACCTGGGTGGCTCAGTGGGTTAAAGCCTCTGCCTTTGTCTCAGGTCGTGATCCCAGGGTTCTGGGATTGAGCCCTGCATCCCCTGCTTCCCCCCCATCTCTCTGCCTGCTTCTCTGCCTACTTGTGATCTCTGTCTAATAAATAAAAAAATTAAAAAATGGCTTAAAAAATATAAAGTTTTTTAAAAAGGTTGAAAATAAATGAAAGAACAAAGATACCAGGGGAAAAATCTACAAGAACACAAGTGAAGCTATTATTATGCAAATAGGCTTTAAGATAGGAATGCATTAGGGGCACATGGGTGGTTCAGTCGGTTAAGCTTGTCCTTCTGCTTGGGTCATGATCCCAGGGTCCTGGGATGGAGCCCTGCATCAGGCTCCTTGCTTAGTGGGGAGTCTACTTCTCCCTCTCCCTCTGCATCTCCCCTTGCCTGTGCTTGTGCTCTCTCTCTGTCAAATGAATAAAAATAAATCCTTTTAAAAAAAGAGCATTATTAGAGTGGGTCACTTCATCATGATAAAATATTCAAATCATTAGAAAGATTTAATATTAAGCTTTTAGTTCTTATAAATGTTTACAAATTTATAATTGTGAGATTTATTTTCTCATTCTAAACAAACTTATTTTTGTACCTAATTCTATATTTAAAATGTATTTCTTTTCTTAAAGAGTTCTCCTTATCACCTGGTTTCCTGCTTGTATCAGTCTCTCCCTTACTCACCATGCTCAGTCTCTCTGGGCTCCTTTCAACTGCTTGAGTGCATCAAGTCTTGGGGGCCTTTGCATATGGCTGGGCTATGGACTCCTCATCCTGCAGGTCTCAGCTCAGGTGACACCTACTGAGAGCACCTTCTCTGGCTACTCTGATTCTCCACGTATATTATAAGGCCCCTTTATTTTTCATCTCAGCCCTTTTTTGAAGGGATAACCTGCCTTCAGTTATAGAATGTAAGCTCTATGAGGTCAGTAACCATGTCTTGCTTTCCATTGTATTTCCAGGATTTATAAAAATGTTGAAAGAATGAATGGGAGGGAGTGGATGAAGGAGAAAGGAGAAAGGGGGTCTTGGAGCTAGCATGTATCCACTCAGGGTGGTCCACGCAGGTGTGATGAAATCTGGCACCAGATTAAAAGGCTTATACTTAGGTAAGAGGTGACTCCAAGCAGGGAATGCAGGAATCCATGGAGATCCAGGGGAAGAAGATGGTCCCATGTTCAGGGCAGAACAGTGGGAGAAGGAGAAGCAGGGTGAGCCCCACCCAGCGGCCAGATGTGATTCTGCTTAGGGTTAGTGCTGTTCTCCATCCCCGGGTGTTACCATTCCTGGCCTTTAATGTGATGAGGGAGCTATGTTCTAAGAACTCAGACTGAAAGCAAAGTCCTGGTCTCTCCAGCACCACTGTTTGTCTGGAGTCATCATCTGTGAAACTCACTACTTGGACAAGATAATCTGTAAGGAACTCCCAGATCTAATAGTTTATTTTTCTCTGCTTTTCGCCCCCAACCCTGCCCTTTTTCCCTCCCCTTAGATCTTTACCCTTCCAGTCATGTAAAGCATTTTTGATGTTTCCCTTTTCACCTCATCCTTCCCAAGTTTTAATGATGATTCAGTCTCTTTCCTCTTTTTGGTTTCCTTTGTAGCCTCTCTGGTCTAGACTTCATTATTTCTCACTTCCTAACTAGTCAGTCTGATTCCAGTGCAGTTCACTCACCTTCCTGGTCCATCTTTCAAAATCACCATCTCGTTCAAATCAACTCAATATTAAAACACTTTAAAGGGGCGCCTGGGTGGCTCAGTGGGTTAAGTTTCTGCCTTTGGTTCAGGTCATGATCTCAGGGTCCTGGGATCGAGTCCCGAATTGGGCTCTCTGCTTGGCATGGAGCCTGTTCTCTCCTCTCTCTCTCTGCCTGCCTCTCTAACTCCTTGTGATCTCTCTCTGTCAAGTAAATAAATAAAATCTTTAAAAAAAACACTTTAAAAATATTTTATTTATTTGGCAGAGAGAGAGAGAGAGATAGAGACAATGAGAGTAGGAACATGAACAGGGGGAGTGGGAGAGGGAAAGCAGGCTTCCTGCTGAGCAGGGAGCCCGATGTGGGGCTCAATCCCAGGACCCTGGGTTCATGACTTGAGCCAAAGGCAGATGCTCAATGACTGAGCACCCAGGTGCTCCAGTATTAAAGCACTTTTAAGAGAATCTCAGTGTCTCAGGATAAAGTCTGAAATCTGATTCTTAAGGGGCTCTAGATTTTGACCCCACCCTACCCTTCTAGCCATATCTCCCACTATTTCCCTTAAAGGAACTTCTGGCCCCTCCATACTGACTTATTGTTTTCTTAAACATACCATCTTTTTTCCTGATTTCCACACTTCTTCTGATTCCCCCCTTCCTTTGTGGAATGTCCTATTCATGTTCTTCCACCAAAATCTGGTTCTACCTTCTCAGATAATGCTTGGCCTCCTCCATGCTGACATGACACTAGTTATTCACATGCCCCCCCCCCCACACACACAGTTTACCCTCTTGCATTTCCACCTATCTAAACTCAAGGCCCTTTTCAATGAAAGAAGGTGAAGACTTATTTCTATGAAATAAGGGGAGATGACTTTTAAGTTTCCTCCCCAAAGCAATAGTCTATAGGTTGCTGATTTCTTTGTGTCTTTATCTTTTCCTTTATCTAGATCATGATGCCTTTCAGTTTACCAGATATTCTTGAGACTCTGCCATGTGGCCAGATTTGTGTTAGGCCCTATGAGGAGTGCATGGGTGAATAACAGAGAGTCCTGGATTCTTGTGTATGTGGGAATGATGGAGGATGATCAGAGGGGAACAGAGAGAGATCTACTCATGAGAAAGTATGATATAAGGCCAAGTAAGAAAGGTGTTACTGAAGAATTATAAAGTGGGATTGGAGAGGGGAAGAGGGAATAATTTTGACTGGATCATCTGGAGAGGCCCCAGAGCAAAGAGGCCATGCTGCTAGACTTTGGCTGATGAATGACTGTAAGAGCAGACATGGAGTTTTGAGGAGGGAGGATGAAGAAACCATAATAATAAGGGCATGAGCACTAGGGTGGGATACACAGGGAAAATCCCAGAAATTGTATGAATTTAAGTATGGCTAGCACATGGGGGACCTGGAGTATTCTTCCCTGAGTTAAGGTTAGAGAGACCCTGCATCAGTGAGAGAACTGATTCCTCTCCTTTCACAGCCTTTTCTCTTTTCTGGGTTCACATTGCTTGCAACTTTTCACACTCACCGACCAAGTTCCTGCTTTGTTTCTTTTGACAGTTTTGTCCCAGTGCCCTCACAGGCCCCTTGCTGGCTCTTTCTTCCACCCTGGCTGACTCATCCAATCATTCCCAATTGCACTCAGACTTCAGATCCTCCAAGAGTCCAGTCTGGGTTTGGCAGCTGATGTCTGGTGTCCCTTAGCACCCTCTTGTAGCACTCACCACTTTAATGTGATCTCCTCATGTCCATTTTCTCCAGTAGTCTATAAGTACTTCTTATTTTTAAAAAAATGTCCACATTGCCAATATGTCTTGAAGGCACAGTGTGTTGTGGCAAAGAAAGCACTGATCTAGAATTCAGAAACCTTGAGTCTTAATTTCAAGTACCACTTAGGCAGTATTTTCTCTGGGCAGCATTCTGGATGACTTCTGGGGTTGCTGTGGTAACTATGAGAGATAATACATGGAGAATCCTTGAAGGGCAAGGTCTTAAACAGATAGACAACCACTGGTTACTTCCTAAGTCTCACATAGCTTTATCTTATTTCTCATCATATAGGACCTTTCTGCATTTGACATGCTTATAATCATTATTGCCTCTGCCTTTCATATGTTCCAGCTCTTGAGTGATTATTCGTAGTACTCTGGTTCTTGTCTTTCCACCCACATCCCAAGTGTTCTTTCATTAGCATTATTTCTTCCTGTTTCCAAGTCTTACTGGTGGCTTCCAGTTATAGGCTGATGAATCCTTGATCTTTATCATCCAGGCTGATCTTTCTCCTAAGCATCACATACTTCTTTCCAACTGTATGCTCACTATCTCCACCTGTGACTTATCCCTTAGGCACCTTGAAATTTCTGATGCCTCAGAAATAACTAATTATTTTAAATCTGGACTTTCTGGGGGAGGAGTCAAGATGGCGGAGAAGTAGCAGGCTGAGGCGACATCAGGTAGCAGGAGATCAGCGTGATAGCTTATGAAACCATTCTGAACACCTACAAATCCAACAGGAGAGCAAAGAGAAGAAGAACAGCAATTTTAGAAACAGAGAGTTGACCACTTTCTAAAAAGGTAGGACTGGCGGAGAAGTGAATCCAAAGTGATGGGAAGATAGACCATGGGGGGAGGGCCCAGCTCGCAGCAAGTGGCGGAGCAACGGAGCACAAAAGCAGGACTTTTAAAAGTCTGCTCCACTGAGGGACATCACTCCAGAGGCTAAACAGGGGTGAAGCCCACGTGGGGAGAGTGTGGTCTCAGGTCCTGCAGGGTCACAGAAGAATCGGGGGTGTCTGAGTGTTGCAGAGCTCACAGGTATTAGAGTAGGAAAGCCGGCTATAGAGGCAGAGCCGAGGAGTGAGCCCTCAACTTGGGGTGAACTTACTGTGATCTGTGGCACAGACCACTGCTCTGTGAGCGGGCACCCCACAAGAACCGGGGAGACTCCTCTGGAAGAGCTCAGGGATCTGCTGGGTTCGGAGACTCCAGGTAGAATTGTGTGCCAGAGACAGAGTTGCTTGGTCACAGTGTGGGTGAGCTCAGAGCGCGGCCAGAGGTGAGGGAGACGGGAGTGATTGAGCACTTTTCTCCGACAGTGCACTGAGCCCCGAGCTCTCAGCTCCTCTGGGCTGGGGAATGGGAGGCTGGCATTTTCATTCCTGCCCTCTGGAACTCTACAAAAAGCCTTCAGGGAACAAAAGCTTCTGAAAGCAAACCTAAGCGGATTACATAGCCTGGCCCCTGGTGAAGGCAGTGCAATTCCACCTCGGGCAAAGACACTTGAGAATCACTAAAACAGGCCCCTCTCCCAGAAGATCAACAAGAAATCCAGCCAAGACCAAATTCACTTACCACAGAGAACAGTGGAATTCCAGAGGAGGAGACAGCAAAGCATGGAATTCATGGATTTCTCCCCATGATTCTTTAGTCTTGCAAAGTTAATTATTTCTTTTTAATTTTATTTTTTCTTCTGCTAATTTTTTAAACTTTTATCCTTTTCTCTTTTAACGTTTTAAAACTAGTTTATCTTAACAATAGCTTTCAAAAATATCCTTTTTGAACCTTCATTATTATAGTAACATTTTATCCTTCATTGTATCTAACTTTATTTTTTGTATACACATAGGGTTTTTTTCTTCTAAAAATATTTGGGGTACATCTTCCAATGGATCAAAATATACCCTAAGTCTAGCACAGGGCTTTGCTCTAGTCTCCAGCCTGAGAAAATTCTCTCCACTTTCTCTTTATTCTCCCAACCAACTTATCAACTCCTTTTTTAGAAATTAAAAAAATTTTTTTCCATCTTTATAGTCATATTCCATCCCCTCATCATGTTTATCCTTATACATATTTTTCATTCTTTAAAATTGTGGGAGGTGGGCATCTGGGTGGCTCAGTTGGCTAAGCAACCGCCTTTGGCTCAGGTCACAGTCCCGGAGTCCCGGGATCGAGTCCCGCAATGGGCTCCCAGCTCCATGGGGAGTCTGCTTCTCCTTCTGACCTTCTCGACTCTCATGCTCTCTCTCACTGTCTCTCAAATAAATAAATAAAAATATTAAAAAAAATAAAATTTTGGGAGGTAGTTTCTTCTGAGAGACCAAATACTCCTTAAATTAAGTGGGTGACCCTGTTCTATTTACCAGTCTACTATATATATTTTTTCTTTATTTGTTTTTATTTTTTAATTTATTTTTTCTGAACTTCTTTTTACCCCCTTTCTTTCCCCCACAATTTTGGGTCTCTTCTGATTTGGTTAAAGCACATTTTCCTGGGGAATTTGCCCCCTTTTTAGTATTTTATTTGCTCCCTCATATATTCTTATCTGGATAAAATGACAGGGCAGAAAATCTCACCACAGAAAAAAAGAACAAGAGGCAGTATCAAAGGCCAGGGACCTAATCAATACAGACATTCATAATATGTCAGATCTAGAGTTCAGAATGACAATTCTCAAGGTTCTAGACAGGCTTGAAAAAGGCATGGAAGATATTAGAGAAACCCTGTCTGGAGAAATAAAAGCCCTTTCTGGAGAAATAAAAGAACTAAAATGTAACCGAGTTGAAATAAAAAAAAGCTATTAATGAGGTGCAATAAAAAATGGAGGTGCTTAATGCTAGGATAAATGAAACAGAAGAGAGAATAAGTGATATAGAAGACCAAAGGACAGAAAATAAAGAAGCTGAGCAAAAGAGAGACAAACAACTACTGGACCATGAGGGGAAAATTCAAGAGATAAGTGATACCGTAAGACAAAACAACATTAGAATAATTGGGATTCCAGAAGAAGAAGAAAGAGAGAGGGGGGCAGAAGGTATATTGGAGGAAATTATTGGAGACAATTTCCCTCCTATGACAAAGGGAACAAGCATCAAAATCCAGGAGGCACAGAGAACCCCCCTCAAAATCAATAAGAATAGCTTCACACCCTGTCATCTAATAGTAAAATTTACAAGTCTTAATGACAAAGAAAAAATCCTGAAAGCAGCTCAGGAAAAGAAGTCTGTAACATACAATGGTAAAAATATTAGATAGGTAGCAGACTTATCCACAGAGACCTGGCAGACCAGAAAGAACTGGCATGATATTTTCAGAGCACTAAATGAGAAAAACATGCAGCCAAGAATACTATATCCAACTAGGCTATCTTTGAAAATAGAAGGAGCGGTAAAAAGCTTCCAGGACAAACAAAAACTAGAAGAATTTATAAACCCCACCAGCCCTATAGGAAATATTGAAAGGGGTCCTCCAAGAAAAGAGAGAGCCTAAAAGTAGTAGATAAGAAAGGAACAGAGACAATATACAGTAATAGTCACCTTACAGGCAATAAAATGGCACTAAATTCATATATCTCAATGGTTACCCTGAATATAAATGGGTTAATTTCCCAATCAAAAGACACAGGGTTTCAGAATGGATAAAAAAACAAAACCCATCAATATACTGTCTACAAGAAACTCATTTTAGAGCCAAAAACACCTCCAGATTTAAAGTGAGGGGGTGGAAAACAATTGAATAGCCAAATGGACATTGAAAAAGAAAGCCAATGTTGGTAGCATCACAATTCCGGACTTCAAGCTCTATTACAAAGCTGTCATCATCAAGACAGCATGGTACTGGCACAAAAACAGACACATAGATCAATGGAACAGAATAGAGAGCCCAGAAATAGACCCTCAACTCTATGGTCAACTCATCTTTGACAAAGCAGGGAAGAATGTCCAATGGAAAAAAGACAGCCTCTTCAATAAATGGTGTTGGGAAAATTGGACAGCCACATGCAGAAAAATGAAATTGGACCATTTCCTTACACCACACACGAAAATAGACTCAAAATGGATGAAGGACCTCAATGTGTGAAAGGAATCCATCAAAATCCTTGAGGAGAACACAGGCAGCAACCTCTTCGGCCTCAGCCGCAGCAACATGTTCCTAGGAACATCACCAAAGGCAAGGGAAGCAAGGGCAAAAATGAACTATTGGGATTTCATCAAGATCAAAAGCTTTTGCACAGCAAAGGAAACAGTTAATAAAATCAAAAGACAACTGACAGAATGGGAGAAGATATTTGCAAACGACATATCAGATAAAGGACTAGTGTCCAAAATCTATAAAGAACTTAGCAATCTCAACACCCAAAGAACAAATAATCCAATCAAGAAATGGGCAGAGGACATGAACAGACATTTCTGCAAAGAAGACATCCAGATGGCCAACAGACACATGAAAAAGAGCTCCATATTACTGGGCATCAGGGAAATACAAATCAAAACCACAATGAGGTATCTCCTCAAACCAGTCAGAATGGCTAAAATCAACAAGTCAGGGAATGACAGATGCTGGCGAGGATGCGAAGAAAGGGGAACCCTCCTACACTGTTGGTGGGAATGCAAGCTGGTGCAGCCACTCTGGAAAACAGCATGGAGGTTCCTCAAAATGTTGAAAATAGAACTGCCCTATGACCCAGCAATTGCACTACTGGGCATTTACCCTAAAGATACAAACGTAGTGATCCAAAGGGGCACGTGCACCCGAATGTTTATAGCAGCAATGTCCACAATAGCCAAACTATGGAAAGAACCTAGATGTCCATCAACAGATGAATGGATCAAGAAGATGTGGTATATATACACAATGGAATACTATGCAGCCATCAAAAGAAATGAAATCTTGCCATTTGCGACAACATGGATGGAACTAGAGCGTATCATGCCAGGACTGCCTTTGCTGTGTTCCACAGATTTAGAACAGTTGTGTTTTCATTATCATTTGTTTCCATGAATTTTTTTTTGCTTCTTCTTTAATTTCCTGGTTGACCCATTCATTCTTTAAAAGGATGCTCTTTAGTTTCCATGTATTTGGGTTCTTTCCAAATTTCCTCTTGTGACTGAGTTCCAGCTTCAGAGCATTGTGGTCTGAAAATATGCTGGGTGATCCCAATCTTTTGATACTGGTCGAGACCTGATTTATGGTCCACAATGTGATCTATTCTGGAGGATGTTCCATGTGCACTAGAGAAGAGTGTGTATTCTGTTGCTTTGGGATGGAATGTTCTGAATATATCTGTGGTGTCCATCTGGTCCACGGTGTCATTTAAGGCCTTGATTTCCTTGTTGATCTTTTGCTTGGATGGTCTGTCCATTTCAGTGAGGGGAGTGTTAAAGTCCCCTTCTATTATTGTATTATTGTTGATGTGTTTCTTTGATTTTGTTTTTAATTGGTGTATATAGTTGGCTGCTCCCACGTTAGGGGCATAGATATTTAAAATTGTTAGATCTTCTTGTTGGACAGACCCTTTGAGTATGATATAGTGTCCTTCCTCATCTCTTATTATAGTCTTTAGCTTAATATCTAATTTATCTGATATAAGGATTGCCACCCCAGGTTTCTTCTGATGTCCATTGGCATGGTAAATTCTTTCCCACCCCCTCACTTTAAATCTGGAGGTGTCCTCGGGCTTAAAATGAGTTTCTTGGAGGCAACATATAGATGGGTTCTGTTTTTTTGTCCATTCTGATACCCTGAGTCTTTGGTTGGGGCATTTAGCCCATTAACATTCAGGGTAACTATTGAGAGATATGAATTTAGTGCCATTGTATTGCCTGTAAGGTGACTGTTACTGTATATGGTCTCTGTTCCTTTCTGATCTACCACTTGTAGGCTCTCTCTTTGCTTAGAGGACCCCTTTCAATATTTCCTGTAGAGCTGGTTTGGTGTTTGCAAATTCTTTCAGTTTTTGTTTGTCCTGGAAGCTTTTAATCTCTCCTTCTATTTTCAATGATAGCCTAGCTGGATATAGTATTCTTGGCTGTATGTTTTTCTCGTTTAGTTCTCTGAAAATATCATGCCAGCTCTTTCTGGCCTGCCAGGTCTCTGTGGATAAGTCAGCTGCCAATCTAATATTTTTACCATTGTATGTTACAGACTTCTTTTCCCGGGCTGCTTTCAGGATTTTCTCTTTGTCACTGAGACTTGTAAATTTTACTATTAGGTGACGGGGTGTGGGCCTATTTTTATTGATTTTGAGGGGTGTTCTCCGAACCTCCTGAATTTTGATGCTTGTTCCTTTTGCCATATTGGGGAAATTCTCCCCAATAATTCTCTCCAGTATACCTTCTGCTCCCCTCTCTCTTTCTTCTTCTTCTGGAATCCCAATTATTCTAATGTTGTTTCGTCTTACGGTGTCACTTATCTCTTGAATTCTGCCCTCGTGGTCCAGTAGCTATTTGTCCCTCTTTTGCTCAGCTTCTTTATTCTCTGTCATTTGGTCTTCTATATCACTAATACTTTCTTCTGCCTCATTTATCCTAGCAGTGAGAGCCTCCATTTTTGATTGCACCACATTAATAGCTTTTTTGATTTCAACTTGGTTAGATTTTAGTTCTTTTATTTCTCCAGAAAGGGCTTTTATATCTCCCGAGAGGGTTTCTCTAATATCTTCCATGCCTTTTTCGAGCCCGGCTAGAACCTTGAGAATTGTCATTCTGAACTCTAGATCTGACATATTACCATTGTCTGTATTGATTAGGTTCCTAGCCTTTGGTACTGCCTCTTGTTCTTTTTTTTGTGGTGAATTTTTCCGTCTTGTCATTTTGCCCAGATAAAGGTATATGAAGGAGCAAGTAAAATACTAAAAGGGTGGCAACAACCCCAGGAATATATGCTTTAACCAAATTAGAAGAGACCCTAAATCATGAGGGGGGAGAAAGGGGATAAAAAGAGGTTCAAAAAGGAAGAAAGAAAAAAAAGAGAAAAAAAAAAAGAAAAGAAGAATTTTAAAAAGAGAAAACGAATAAAGAAGAATACAAAAAAGAAAAAATATATATGTTAGATAAACTAGTTAAAAAATGTTAAAAAAGAAAAGGGTAAAAATTAAAAAAAAATTTTTTACCCCAAGGCGAGAAAAAAGAAAAAAAAAAAGAAAAAGAAAAAAATTAAATTAACTGCAAGACTAAAAAAAAAAAAATCACAGGGAGAAAGCCATGAGTTCTGTGCTTTGCTTTCTCCTCCTCTGGAATTCTGCTGCTCTCCTTGGTATTGAAACTGCACTCCTTGGTAGGTGAACTTGGTCTCGGTTGGAATTCTTATTGATCTTCTGGGGGAGGGGCCTGGTATAGTGCTTCTTAAGTGTCTTTGCCCCAGGCGGAATTGCACCGCCCTTACCAGGGCCGGGCTGAGTAATCCGCTCGGGTTTGCTTTCAGGAGCTTTTGTTCCCTGAGCGCTTTCCGATACAAATGACGGCCTCCTGGTCTCTGGCCCGGAGGAGCCGAGAGCCCGGGGCCCCACTCCTCAGCGTGCCCTCAGAGAGCAGCGCCCAGTTACTCCCGTCTGCCTGACCTCCGGCCACGCTCCGAGCGAGCCTGCGACCGGTTCAAGGTACTGTCGGCTCTGTCTCTGTATCTGGCTTTCCCGTTCCAATACCTGCAAGCTCTGCGACACTCAGACACCCCCGATCCTTCTGTGACCCTGCGGGACCTGAGGCCACGCTGCCCCTGCGTGGGCTTCGCCCCAGTTTTGCCTCTGGAGCGATGTCCCTCAGCGTAATGGACTTTTAAAAGTCCTGATTTTGTGCTCTGTTGCTCTGCCCCTTGCCGGGAGCCGGCCCCTCCCCCCGGGGTCTATCTTCCCGTCGCTTTGGATTCACGTCTCCACCAGTCCTACCTTTCAGAAAGTGGTTGTTTTTCTGTTTCCAGAATTGCTGTTCTTCTTCTCTTCAATCTGCCGATGGATTTGCAGGTGTTTGCTATCTTTAGATAAGCTATCTAGCTGATCTCTGACTAGCTGATGCAGTCTCAGCCTGCTACTTCTCCGCCATCTTGACTCCTTCTCCTTTCAAAACTTTATCTTAATAAAAGTGAAATATGTAGAGAAAGAGATTTAAGAAGTTTGAACTCTGAAAAACATCAAAAGTGCTTGATTTGATTCTTCACATAGTAGAGTCTCTCTAAAAATCTATGATTTTTAGATTTTTCTAATTTACTGAAATTTTATCACTATGAAATACACCTTTTACTTTCTGGTTATACTCTGTGTCTTTTTTGTTTTTTTAAAGTTGGGTTTTTTTTTTTAAGATTTTATTTATTTATTTGACAGAGATTACAAGTAGGCAGAGAGGCAAGTGGGGGGGGGAAGTAGGCTCCCCACTGAGCAGGGAGCCCGATGTGGGGCTCAATCCCAGGACCCTGAGATCATGACCTGAACAGAAGGCAGAGGCTTTAACTCACTGAGCCACCCAGGGGACCCTACTCTGTTTCTTGAAGTTAATATATTAATATAGCTACTATGAAAATCAATCTGGACTTTCTCTTCCACTTTTCCATTATTGGCACTGTCCATTCTATGAGTCAAGCTAGAAACTTCAGACACATCTTTAACTCTTTGTCTTTGTCAACACTGGCAATGCGATGGAATGAAGGGGGGAGTAGAGGTGGGAATTTGGAAGGAAGGTAAATCCTTCAAATCTTTCAGTGGGACAAAGAATGCAAAGGGAAACAAGGAGAGGCTGAAGGAAGATAGGGGCTGGATCTCAAAGGATCACACAAGTCATGATAAGGAATTTGGACTTGATTCTGGAGGCAGCAGGGATCCATCCACTGGACGGCTTTGAGGAGGGGGCACATGCTGAGTTTGTGGCTGTAGAAGGCTTAAACTGATTGTAGTGTGAAGACTGGATTATAGGGCTCCAATACAAGAAAGGAAGAATGTTAGGACCTGGATGCAGAAGGGGAGATGATGAAGTGATGAGAAGACAAGGTCCTGAGCAAAGTCAAGGTGTGGTGCATCAAGATAAATTTGGATTTTTAAGTGAATCCTTAGAGAATGACCACTTGGAGAGCTACTCCTCCCTCATCTAGGGAGACAGTGAAGGGAAAGGAAAGGAGAAGGTTGTGTGGGGATGCCAACACCCGGCAGCAAATAAACTAGCCTATGAGAGTGAGGGGAGGTCTAGGTTCTGATCACCTTCCTCCTCCTCATAGTTGGAACTTATCTTGCTTGCGGAGCATATAAGAGAAATTACCAGGACATGATGAATACAAATAATTTTGGAATAAATCACAATGAACAGAACTTATTATTAAAAATCGGTGCACAATGATTAAAATAGGAACTGAAGGAAAGCGATGCTTCTTTTCTTACAAACTGTGGTTGTCTTATTCACAAGTCCTTAACTGTTTTTGAGAAAACAGTTTTGTTTTCCAGCTGTTTTCAGGGCTCCAATTACACTGGTGAGTGGTTACAAGGGAAAGTAAAGAAAACAGCAGGTTGTTTGATGTTGTTCAAAAGCCTGTCTATGAACCATTCACTGAAGATAACAGATTCTTCCAAAGGATGATGTTTATAAATTCACAGTGCTTCTCTGCTTGTAAAAAAATTAGAGGAGAAAATGAAAAGTCAGGAAAGATGAATTACTCGTATATAGTGCCTCTGCTAATAGAGATTTGGAATGTAACAGCCAGGCCACATTTGTGGTTTTTGTTGGGAATAATAATTGTTAATAAGGGAAGAGAGGAAAGTCAGTTTCTTTTTCATTGTAACCTTGGGACTGATAAAGGGAGATGTGATGTGGCCGAGGGTGCTAAGGATCAGGTTGGTTTCCATTAGGCTCTTTTATGATCTGGAAGAAGTTACTATGGGTAAAACTTAGCTACTGGTGAAACGATTGGAGAATCTACCCATACCCATGAGTAAAGTAGGGGCTTTCCCATTAGCTTGGTTAAGTGACTGAATAAGCCCTTCCTTAAAAATAGTGATTCAGGGCACCTGGGTGGCTCAGTGGGTTAAGCCACTGCCTTCGGCTCAGGTCATGATCTCAGGGTCCTGGGATGGAGTCCTGCATCAGGCTCTCTGCTCAGCAGGGAGCCTGCTCCCCCACCCCCTACTTGTGATCTCTGTCTGTCAAATAAATAAAATCTTAAAAAAAATAGTGATTCAACAAGATGGGATTGGGAGGGAGACAAACCATAAGTGACTCTTAATCTCACAAAACAAACTGAGGGTTGCTGGGGGGAGGGGGTTGGGAGAGGGGGGTTGGGAGAAGGTTTTGGACATTGGGGAGGGTATGTGCTATGGTGAGTGCCGTGAAGTGTGTAAACCTGTGATTTACAGACCTGTACCCCTGGGGATAAAAATATATTATATGTTTATAAAAAAATAGTGATTCAAAGGGACACATGCACCCCAATGTTTATAGCAGCCATGTCCACAATAGCCAAACTGCGGAAAGAGCCCAGATGTCCATTGAGAGATGAATGGATAAAGAAGATGTGGTATGTATATGTAATTGATGAATTGTGAATGAATGAATTGATGAATATTACTCAGCCATCAGAAGGAATGGAATCTTGCTGTTTGCAACAACATGGATGGAACTAGAGAGTATTATGCTAAGTGAAATGAGTTAGTCAGAGAAATACAAATACCATATGAACTCACTCGTGTGGAATTTAAGAAACAAAACAGATGAACATAGGAGAAGGGAAGGAAAAATAAAATGAGATGTAAATTAGGAGGCAGGCAAACCATCAGAGTCGCTGAACAAACTGAAAGTCCTGGAGGGGAGATGGGTGGGGGGAAAGGATAACTGGGTGATGGGCATTAAGGAGGGCACTTGATATAGTGGGCCCTGGGTGTTACATGCAACTGATCACTAAATTCTACCCCTGAAACTAGTAATGTTATCTACATTGAATTTAAATTAAAAAATTAAAAAGGAAGTCAATATAAAACTTAGAAAAGTTTTTCCTTATAAAAAGAATTAAATGGAGATTGAACACCATTTACAAACTCTTCAAATTGACATATGATCTTTGTTAGTGTGTGTCCAGTCATGTTTGTCTTGTTGCATGGTTTTGTGCACTGGGGTTTAGAGTCCTTCAGACCTCACTTCGTTATTGCCTCCTGTGCTTTGCAGGGGCACTGCAGGAAATGGGTCCTGTGTCTTACTTAGGTGATCTAGTCTTTTCAACAGCTGCGAGTTTGTTGCATTTAAAGGCTGCACTTTCATCTTCATATACTCTATGCCATTGTTCAGAACTATCTTCTCATTAAGGAACCCAACTTTCTGTTTATTGACATACTTTCCATAAATGCATCTAAAGAGACAGGGAGAATATAAGACTCAGAATCAGTAAGTGAGAAGCCCTAGAGTAAGAAAAGAACACAAAGGTTTCCTAAAAGGCAGAGAACCTAGGTCACGGCTAAGTTTTAAAAGAGGATGGAATATCATTAAAAATGAGATCTTGCTGGCCTCACTGAAGTAAACAATTATCATTTTAAGAGGTTTATTTTATGGTCTTAATATTACAGATGTGGACAAAGTGTTCTGAAGAACTAGTCATCAAAAATGCCAAAGATCTAAGTCCTAATGACTTTATCTCTGAAATTCAGTTAAAAAAAAATCAATGATTGTCATTAACTTTGGGAGAGTAACTCCTCAAATATGACTTCCTTGTAGCTTCCACAGTTTATTGCTCAGGACTCTAGATTTTATTGATGCCTCATCCTGACATTAGAACTGTCCCTCATACATTTTTGTTCCTTCCCTGCCTAGTACACTAAAATTAATGAAAAAGGAAAAACAAAAGAAATGACACGGAGATAACAGGCCTGCTGGATCTTGCTACTTTGTTAAGGGAAAAATCAGCAGCTGGTCTGTTGCCTTTCATGGGAAGATGAAGGGGCTCAGGTAAAAATTTCCATGTCAATACCTTTCTGAAATAAGAGTGTGATAATTTTTTTGCTTCTATTTTAAAAAGTTGTCAAAAAGATGAACAAGTACATAACCAAGGATGGTGTGTAGATTAGCCAGGGAGCTTGTTTGTTTTCTATAAGTTTCTTTCATGCAACACAATACAGGCCTATACTCCAGGGCCCCTCTTTGGACAGAACTTGATAATGTCTTCAAATGCACTGAAGGCTTGTGCTCATTTCAGAATACAGAACAACTCCCATGGTCCAATTTTGCATCGTCACCTGAAGGCAGAGTCAGGTTGAGTGCTATGTTTTACTCCTCTAAAGCCTGATCCTTACCAGGGAACAGAGGTTTTCAAGTGTCAGGGGGATTCTGGGGCCTATAGTCACTGTTGTTGGAATAAGTAACACTGCAGAGTGTATCAGAGAGCCACTGTTCTCTCATCTCAAAATAAGCACATGGACTCACATAATTGTGAATTTAACCCAAGTATATTTCCAAATGAGGGACTTAGAGGTCCTATTGGCTGGTATAGATTGTGTTTACCACTCAGGATTGGTCCATAATGTCAAGAACTGGTTTTGGTCTAGTGACTTTAGCCTGGCACTGGAGTGGCAATGCATACCCCACCCTGGGAAAACAAAACAAAACAAAACAGAACAAAACAAATCACAGCCCATACCATTTCAAAAACAAGTTGTTTCTGTCCTATGTCCCAGTTTCCTCATTTAATAATATTTTTATGCATTTGGCCAATAAATTAAAATGGTATGCATTTAGCCAATAAAGTAAAATGTGCTAAGTGTGTAGACAGCATAAATATGTCAAATGTGTTCTCTACATTTTGGGAAGTTCTCAATCAAAAGGGGAGGATGAATCATGTATTCAAATATTCACACCCACAAAGTTTTTGAGGGAGTGACAGGAAAGAAACTAGTGCTCTTTGCCAGATGGTTCTAAAGGGTCTAAGGGAGCCGCTAAATGGGAGGCAGGAGCAAGTCAGCATTGGAACAACTGCAATACAGGTAGCAGATACCAAAGACACCCAGGGACATAGAAGATATATTCCCTTTATCTTACATATCTTTCCAGGCTCTATTTATCAGATGCCTCACTGGGTGCCATCCATTGAGCTAAACAAGATGCGTCTACCTAAACCTCCAGTTGACCTGAAAGGTAAGTTCTACTTTCTTTATCTACTCAAAGATCTTAAATAATGTGCCCCAAATTGTATAGCTAATAAATATTAGTACTGGAGTATGACCAAGTTGGAGGACCTTTCTAAAAAAGAATGACTTCAGCTGTGTCCACATTCCAGGAAAAGATACTGATGCCAAGGCATGCTCAGGGGAGTGAGTCAGGAGTAGGGTAGTAGCAAAGTGCCTCTTTCTTTTTGGCTGATTACATTTCATAGCAGCACACAGCAAGGGACCAGAAGTGGGTGACATAATGGTGATGCCATCTTTTAAGGATCTCGTTTAGTGATAATACATTCTAAGGAAAGTTTTTTTCATTTTTCCCATTAAATATCCATTAAAGACAGTATACCTTTTCTTTTTTAAAATTGAAAAAAATTTTAATTTATTATTATTTTTAAAAATATAAATTTATTTTTACAGTGTTCCAAGATTCATTGTTTATGCACCACACCCAATGCTCCATGCAATATGTGCCCTCCTTAATACCCACCACCAGGCTCACCCAACCCTCTCACCCCCTCCCCTCCAAAACCCTCAGTTTGTTTCTCAGAGTCCATAGTCTCTTATGGTTCATCTCCCCCTCCAATTTCCCCCAACTAACTTCTCTCCCTCTCTCAATGTCCTCCATGTTATTCCTTATGCTCCACAAGTAAGTGAAACCATATGATAATTGACTCTTTCTGCTTGACTCATTTCACTCAGTGTAATCTCTTCCAGTCACATCCATGTTGATACAAAAGTTGGGTATTCATCCTTTCTGATGGGGGTGTAATATTCCATTGCATATATGGACCATATCTTCTTTATCCATTCGCCTACTGAAAGGCATCTTGGTTCTTTCCACAGTTTGGTGACTGTGGCCATTGCTGCTATGAATATTGGGATAGAGATGGCTCTTCTTTTCACTACATCTGTATCTTTGGGGTAAATACCCAGTAGTGCAATTGCAGGGTCATAGGGAAGCTCTATTTTTAATTTCTTAAGGAATCTCCACACTATTTTCCAAAGTGGCTGCACCAACTTGCATTCCCACCAACAGTGTAAGAGCTTCCCCTTTCTCCACATTCTCTCCAACACTTGTTTACTGTCTTGTTAATTTTGACCATTCTAACTGATGTAAGCTGATATCTCAATGTGGTTTTGATTTTACTCTCCCTGATGGCTAATGATGATGAACATTTTTTCATGTGTCTGCTAGCCATTTGTATGTCTTCTTTGGGTAAGTATCTATTCATGTCTTCTGCCCATTTTTTGACGTGATTATCTGTTTTTTGAGTGTTGAGTTTGAGGAGTTCTTTATAGACCTTGGGTATCACTCCTTTGTCTATAGTGTCATTTGTGAATATCTTTTCCCATTTCATGGGTTGCCTCTTTGTTTTGTTGGCAGATTCCTTTGCTGCATAGAAGGTTTTGATATTGATAGTATACTTTTCTAATACAGTGTCCATTCTCCAGAATGCTGGAGCTCCTTTGAGTTCATAAAACTATATCCTGACAATGATATTAAAAGTGTGAAAAATTTTGAATTAATAAATTGCATAGTTTGAATAAAATGAATGTTGATTTCAATACTTGAAATCATTCCCGTAGTATGAAAAAGCTATAGACATGATGTAAATTTTAATTTATGACTTATTCCTGTAAGAATGGAAATTACTGCTTGTGTGTCTGAAATAAAGGGAAAAAAATGCCATTCCTGCCCTTGGAAGACATGATGGCTCACACCAGTTGTAGGTAGTGTAGACTGTCTGTTGGGTGTCAAGTGTGGCACTGGTTTGTTCCAGATGCTTGAAGTGTTGTTCAGACTGTGTCAGCAGGTCAGACACAAGGAATCCTTTGATATTTTTATAATTTTAGTATTGTCACTTAATAAATTTCCACACACTTGGTGGCTTAAAACAACACACATTTATTGTCTTACATTTCTGGCTTCCAGAACTCTGAAACCAGTTTCACTGGGCCAAATCAAGGTGTTGGCAGGACTACACCCTCTGCAGAGGGTCATGGAATCCATTTCCTCAGGCTTTCCAGCTTTTACAGTGGCATTGCTTGTATCCCTTGGCTTATGGGCCTTTCCTCTATCTTCAAAGCCCCCAGTGTAGCATCCTCAAATCTCTCAGTCTGTCTTTCTCTCTCTCTCTGTCTCCTTTCTACTGTGCTGAGTGGAAACCCATTCTCTTCTTTCTTCCATAGGATACCTGTGATAACATGTAGGGTTTACCTGGGTAATCCAGGATAATCTCATTTCAAGATTTTTTAAAAAAGATTTGTTTAAGAGAAAGAGAGAGAGCCAGCTTGTGAGATATCCAGGTCCTAATCCAGAGTGGGGCAGGGAGCAGAGGAAAAAGGAGGGAGAAACTTTAGCAGACTCTGCACTGAGCATGGAGCCTGGTGCAGGGCCTGATCGCAGGGCCCTGAGATCATGACCTGAGCCAAAACAAAGAGTCAGCTCCTTAGTCAACTGAGCCACTCAGGTGCCTCTCATCTCAATATTCTTACTCACATTTGGAAAGTGTCTCTTACCACTTTTATTCAACATACTACTAGAGTCCTAGCCAGAGCAATTAGGCAAGGAAAAGAAATAAAGTCATCTAAATTGGAAAGGATGAAGTAAAACTGTCAAATGTCTATAATACCCAAAGCAATCTACACATTTAATGCAATTCTTATCAAAATACTACAAACATTTTTCACAGAACTAGAACAAACAATCTTAAAATTTGTACGGGACCACAAAAGACCCTGAATAGCCAAAGCAATCTTGAAAACAAAGAATAAAACTGGAGATATCACAGTTCTAGACTTCAAGTTTATTATAAAGCTATAGCAACTAAAATGGTATGATACTGGCAGAAAAATAGATACATAGATCAATAGTACAGAATAGAAAGCCCAGAAATAAACCCACAATTGTGTGATCAATTTATATTCTACAAAACAGGAAAGAATATGCAGTGGGGAAAAAAAGTCTCTTCAACAAAGGGTACTGGGAAAACTGGACAACTACATGCAAAAGAATGAAACCGAGCCACTTTCTTACACCTTACACAAAAATAAACTCCAAATGGATCAAGAACCTAAATGTGTGGGGCACCTGGGTGGCTCAGTGGGTTAAAGCCTCTGCTTTCAGCTCAGGTCATGATCTCAGGGTCCTGGGATCGAGCCCCACATTGGGCTCTCTGCTCAGCAGGGAGCCTGCTTCCTCCTCTCTCTCTGCCTGCCTCTCTGTCAAATAAATAAATAAAATCTTAAAAAAAAAAAGAACCTAAATGTGAAAGCTGAAGTTATAAAAATTCCAAAAAGGAACACAGGCAGTAATTTATTTGATATTGGCCATAGCTAATAACATCTTTGTGGATATGTCTCCTGAGGGAAGGGAAACAAAAGCAAAAATAAACTATTGAGACTACATCAAAATAAGCTTCTGCATAGCTAGGAATTAACCAAAAAAACTAAAAGACAACCTACTAAATGGGAGTAGATATTTGCAAATGACATATCTGAGATACAGTTAGTATCAAATTTTTTAAAGAACTTATACAACTCAACTCTACAAAAAAACCCAAACAAAACAAACAAACCACAAGCAGAGAAAGACAACTATCATATGATCTCCCTGATATGAGGAAGTGGTGATGCAACATGGAGGCTTAAGTGGGTAGAAGAATAAATGAAACAAGATGGGATTGGGAGGGAGACAAACCATAAGTGACTCTTAATCTCACAACAAACTGAGGGTTGCCGGGGGGAGGGGGTTTGGGAGAAGGGGGTGGGATTATGGACATTGGGGAGGGTATGTGATTTGGTGAGTGCTGTGAAGTGTGTAAACCTGGTGATTCACAGACCTGTACCCCTGGGGATAAAAATATATGTTTATAAAAAATAAAAAATTAAAAAAAAAAAAAAAAAGAAAATGCACGCTAATTATGAGCAGGAACATTATCTATTAATATGTTAATGAAGCAGGTTTGCTAATGGTGAAAGACTTGAATTTTAATAAAATTTTAAGAGCTTCTTGATTAAAAAAAAAAAAAAAACAAACAAACCAAATAATCCTATTAAAAATGGGCAGAATACTTAACGGACATTTCCTCAAAGAGGATATAGAGATGGCCAACAGACACATGAAAAGATGCTCTATATCACTCATCATCAGGGAAAGGCAAATCAAAACTACAATGAGGTATCACCTCACATCTGTCAGAATGGCTAAAACAAAACAAAACAAAACAAAAACTGAAGAAGCAAGTGTTGGGAAGGAAGTGGAGAAAAAGGAACCCCTATATATTATTGGTGGGAATGCAAACTGATAAAGCCTTTGGGGAAAACAGTATGGAAGTTCCTAAAAAAAAAATTAAATAGAACTACCATATGAACCAGTAATTAGACTACTGGGTATTTACCCAAAGATTATGAAAACACTTAATTTAAAAAGATATATGCATGCCCCCCCCCTTTTTTTTGCAGGATTGCTTATAAGAGCAAAATTATAGAAGCAACCCAAGTGTCTGTTGATAGGTGACTGGAAAAAATATTACAAAGCCATAAAAAAAATAAAACATTGCCACTTACAATTAAATGGATTGAGCTAGAAATTATAATGCTAGTAAGCAAATAAGTCAGTCAGAGAAGGACAAATACCCTATGGTTTCTCTCATATGTGGTATTTAAGAAAGAAAACAAATAAACAGGAAAAAAAAAAAAAGACAAACCAAAAAACAGACTCTTAACCATGGAGAACAAACTGATGGTTACCAGAGGGGAGGTGGGTGGGAGATGGGTGAAATAGGTGAAATAGGTAAAGGGGATTAAGAACACACTAATAGTGATGAGTACTGAATAATATATAGAGTTGTTGAATCACTATATTGTATTCTGGAAGTAACATTGTGTGTTAACTACACTGGAATTGAAGTTCTTTAAAAAGAGTAAGGGGTAGAAATAATAGGGAAGCAGACTGACTGGCTGTACATTAGAAAACACTTCACAATATTCCCTCTCAAGATAGTGCATGCCCATCACTGGGGTGGATAGGCAGGACAGGTTGTCAGCTGGAATTGGGGCACAGAGCAGTTCTATTTATTTTAATGGGAGATTGGGGGGGGGTGGACAACCCTCAAGGAAGATTTCTGAATTCTGCAAACTGAGATTTCAAAATAACTTGGAGAACTCAAGTAAGAACACTAAATCAGTCATGATATGCTATGTAAGGTGATGATAACAAAAACACCACAAAATGGGTTTATTTTTTGCTTCTGCTACATACCCATTTCAGCTTGACAAGGGGCTCTGTCCTCTGTCTTATATTGCCCCCAGTCATGAACCCAGGCTACAGGAGCTCTATCATTTGGAATGTTGCCAGTTGCTGAACGGGGAAAGCGGTTCTCTACTGTCTCACACTGGCAAGCAGTTAAATATTCCAGCTCCCAAATCAATGCTCTATATTATATGCGCTCCCAAATTATTGCCCGGAATCAGTCATATGGTCAATATGATCAATCCTGTCATGTTGAGGGAGAAGAGCTAGAAGTATAGGTGAATAAACTAATATCCGCTACAGCTCACTTTCTGGATGCTAAATACTTGGTTCACAGACCCAGAATGCCCCCATCCCCTCCACAAAGGGGATGACCCCAAAACCAAGGATCCCTGTGTAAAGACTAGAGTCTCTACATGTAGTGGCTTTTGATTGTGAGTTTTAAGAGCTAAAAAGACAAGTTATCTTCCCCCTGTCCCTTGCAACTTAGCCAGTGGTGGAAGAGTGTCCAGTGTTGGAACAGTGATAGGATCATCAGAATAAATATTTCCATTTGGAAAGTGAAAAAATAGAAACACTAGGTATTGATCTGTACCAATTCTGAAATCCACCTAAGAGGATTTTAAAAAAAATTTAAATTCTTTTAATTATATACATATAATGTATTATTTGCTTCAGGGGCACAGGTCAGTGAATCATCAGTCTTACACACTTCACAGCACTCACCATACCCCACGTACCCTCCCCAATGTCCATAACCCAGCCACCCCCTCCATATCCCCCTCCCCCTGGCAACCCTTTGTTTTGTGAGATCGAGAGTCTCTTATGATTTGTCTCCCTTCTGATTACATCTTGCTTCATTTTTTCCTTCCTACCCCCCAAATCTCCCATGTTGCCTCTCAAATTCCTCTTATCAGGGAGATCATATGATAATTGTCTTTCTCTGACTTATTTCACTCAGCACAATACTTTCTAGTTCAATCCATATCGTTGCAAATGGCAAGACTGCATTTCTTTTGATGGCTGCATAGTATTCCACTATCTATCTATCTATCTATCTATCTATCTATCTATCTATATCACATCTTCTTTATCCATTCATCTGTTGGTGGACATCTAGGTTCTTTCCATAGTTTGGTTATTGTGGACATTGATGCTATAAACATTCAGGTGCATGTGCCCCTTCAAATCATTACATTTGTATCTTTAGGGTAAATACCCAGAAGTGTGATTGCTGGGTCATAGGGTACCTCTATTTTCAACTTTTTGAGGAACCTCCATGCTGTTTTCCAAAGTGGCTGCACCAGCTCGCATTCCCACCAACAGTGCAGGAGGGTTCCCCTTTCTCTGCATCCTTGCCAGCATCTGTTGTTTCCTGACTTGTTAATTTTAGCCATTCTGACTGGTGTGAGGTGGTATCTCTTTGTGGTCTTGATTTGTATTTCCCTGATGCTGAGTGACGTGGAGCACTTTTTTATGTGTTTGTTGGTTATCTGGATATCTTTGCAGAAATGTCTGTTCATGTCCTCTGCCCATTTCTTCTTTTTTACATTTTTATTTATTTTTTAACATTTCTTGTCAATGTTCCAGAATTCATTGTTTATGCACCACGCTCAGTGCTCCATGCAATACGTGCCCTCCATAATACCCAACTCTGCTCTTTTCTTGATTGGCTTATTTGTTCTTTGGGTGTTGAGTTTAATAAGTTCTTTATAGATTTTGGATACTAGCCCTTTATCTGATATGTCATTTGCAAATATTTTCTCCCATTCCTGTCAGTTGTCTTTTGGTTTTCTTAACTGTTTCCTTTGCTGTGCAAAAGCTTTTGATCATGAAGTCCCAGTAGTTCATTTTTGCCCTTGTTTCCCTTGCCTTTGGCGATGTTTCTAGGAAGAAGTTCCTGTAGCTGAGGTCGAAGAGGTTGCTGCCTGTGTTCATCTCAAGGATTTTGATGGATTCCTGTCTCACATTGAGGTCCTTCATCAATTTGGAGTCTACTTTTGTGTGTGGTGTAAGGAAATGGCCCAGTTTCATTCTTCTGCATGTGGTTGTCCAATTCTTCCAACACTAGGTAGATATTTTTGAGCGCCCTTTATCTAAAGACACATAGATAAATGAGAATTTGAACATACCCTCAAGGAACTAAGTTCAAACAGAGGACATAAGGAACTAAGTTTAGATGTAGGATATACATGATTGTAATACAGGAGAGGTATAAAAATAGTGTTTTTATTACATTAAGGAGGATGGTTAATTCTCAGGGAGAAACTTGGAAAGGTCTTAAAGATTTGTTGTGTGGATTATTTTAAGTGTATCATTTCCAGATTAGGCACCAGGTGGGCCCTCTGAGAAGACTGTAGAGTCTGATGCCTGTAACCTTTGCCTCTCCCTCAAAAAAAGCACTTCCTTTGACATTAGTCCCATTGGCCACACTTAAAATGAGCACCGGAACAGGGTGTGAACAGCCTTCTTGGACCACTTGCTGTCTGTAGATATTTTGACTCCAAGGGTTGTTTTCAACAAAATTTTGAACAAAAACTCTTTTAGTCCTAGCCCATGCTATCTTGGGTCATTCACTTATCTCAAAATCTTAAGAGTCTATTTATCAGCATGATTAAAATCAGTTCCATGTGTCAAATAATATCCAAAAATTTTTTTTTTTTTAAGACACAGTTTTCAGGGGCGCCTGAGTAGCTCAGTAGGTTAAGCCTCAGCCTTTGGCTTAAGTCGTGATCTCCAGGTCCTGGGATCGAGCCCCATGTCAGGCTCTCTGCTAAGAAGGGAGCCTGCTTCCTCCTCTCTCTCTGCCTGCCTCTCTGCCTACTTGTGATTTCTCTCTCTGTCAAATAAATAAATAAAATCTTTAAAAAAATACACAGTTTTCAGATTTTCTGTATTTATTTTCTTATCCTGATCTTTCTCTTCAATTACAGATGCCTTGAGTTTATTGGGCTGCAGTGGGACAGCCACATTTTTAACACCTTTTCCCACCTGAGTTGTTTTGTCTAGCTGAAAGAATTTCATTGGTGGGACACTTTAATTTTTTTTTTTTTTTTTTTTTGAGATGACTGAATTCACTCACAGGTGTTAACTCTAGGTATAATTGGCTCTTGATTTGAATCTTTCTTTAAGCCTGATTTTAATTAACTTTTGTTTCTCAAATATATCTTTCCTGTTGGTGTTGGGTAGCAGTTGCCTCTTCCAATCCTTCTAGACACCATATTCTTTTTGTTATGGTTTGAAAACAAACAAAAGACAGATGCTTTATGAGCTCATTTTCTTTTTGTAATTCTTTGCCAAATGCAGCAATAAACACATAACCCTTGTTCTGTTTTTAAATTCTGTATACAAGTTCACTGAGTACATAATTGCCTCCTCACAGCTTACTGTTAGCTACAGTCTTACCAAATGATTTGCCACTGGATAACTTGAATTGCCATCTTTCCAGCCTCCAGTATCCATTTCCTCTGTTCCCATGGCATGATTTTTTATCCAAGACCACAGATTTTAGATTATTGCTTGGCAATATCCCTTACCCCTTCTGTTATCAATATATGTATCAGTCATAATATATTAGATTATGTTACTGCAATAAACAATCCCCAATCTCTCTGACTTAAATAAATAAAGATTGATTTCTTGCTATAACAATGTCCACTGTGGGTTGGGAAGCCTTCCAAAATATCCGTCTTCCATGTGATGGCTCAGAATGTCACCTTCAGGGGCACCTGGGTGGCTTAGTGGGTTAAAGCCTCTGCCTTTGGTCCCTGCTTCCTCCTCTTTCTCTGCCTATCTCTCTGCCTAATTGTAATCTCTGCCTGTCAAATAAAAAATAAAGTCTTAAAAAAAAAAGAATGTCACCTTCATGTCAACATTTGCTTCCTCTTCTCCTTTACTTCCTTACTTTCTATTTTTTTAAAAAAATTCTAGTTAGTTGACATACAATTCAATATGGGTTTTAGGAGTAGAGTTCAGTGGTTCATTATTTACCTATAACACCTAGTGCTCATGATAACACATGCCCTCCTTAATAGCATAATACTCCATAGTGTATATTTGAATTCATATCTCTTATTTGTGTTTGCTGTTCTAACTTATTTTTTAGTAATCCATAAGCATAAGCTGCTTTGCTACTTGGATCTTATGATCCAGATTGTCCAGTAATGCCCAAGTATCTGGTAGGGACCTTAGCATGCACACACACATATACATACTATGTTATATGATGTTAAATATTATATTGTATTATAATATATAGTGTTATATGTTATACTACATTATAATATATACATTATATATACACATTATAACATGCATTATGATATGTAATATAAGTGTATAATATAAATTATCTATATCTCTATCAAATCAGGCTTGAACAAGTAGTAAAGGTACAAATAAATTGTGTAAACAAGTAGTTCAGACTCCTGGGAGTTCCTTTTGACCAATTAATGAAGGAGAAGAAACTGGCCTAAAGAATATTTCACATGATTTGCTGGTACCAGCTATATCATTATAGTCCCACTCCTGAGAATACTGGGAAGACTGGAAGGAAAGAATAATCTATTGTTTACTCATTTATGTGTCCACCAGAAGACAACACCTGATGGGTTAAGGTGCTGTCCTGTAAGATAAAGTTATGCTCTGAACCAGTAAGTTATCTAAGGTTTCTTCCATTTTCTACCAGTATCCCATAAGCCTATCAAAGGGAGGAAGTGGCCTGACTCCTTTCACTACTGTACCTAGTAATATACATTTTTGCTTCCCATTTCTGCAACCTTGGACTCTGTTGATTTAGAAGTCTTAAGTTTAGTTTCCAGCAGAGGCTTATTTCCACTTCTGGACATAAAATGGTTCAATTAAGCTAGAAGTTGAAAATCCCACTTGATGTCTTTGGATTCATTGTGTCACTGAAACAACAGGCAAAGAAGAGCATTACTGTACTGTATGGAGTTGTTGATCCTAATTTTTAAGGGGGAATAATGTTGTTGCTATACAGTGTGAATAAGAAGGAGTATTCCATGAATCTTAGAGGTTCTTAGGCCATCTCAATGCCCAGTAGTAAAAATTAATGTTAGACTGTAGCAACCTAGTACAGACTAGTGACTAGGACTCTCTGGGAATGAAACTTTGAATTGTCATATTAGATCAAGAAACATTTCTAGCTGAGGGGCTGCGTGAGGACAATAGGAGCAATGGAATGGGTAATGGAAGAAGTTATAGAAACCTATGATAGACCAGTTGTAGAAACAAGGAGTGTAATAGTTGTACATACTTTCTACTGAAAAACCAGTTTAATTTTACAGATAAAGAAATTTAGATAAACAGAAGTTAATAACTTGCCTATATTCACACAAAGGTCAAGTGGCAGGGCCAAACTCAAACTATATCTGTCAGACTTCAAAGCCCATGTTTCTTTAATCATACTCCAAAGAAGACAAAATGGGAATGGGACTTATTTTTTTATTTCATTTTAAAAGATTTATTTATTTATTTGAGAGAGAGAGAGAGAGAGAATGCAAGCAGAGGGAGAGAAACTCAAGCAGACTCCCTGCTGGGTTGGGAGCCTGACACAGGGCTCAATCCCACAACCCTGGGCTCGTGACCTGAACTGTAATCATGAGTCAGATGCTTAACTAACTGAACCACCCAGGTGCCCCAGGAATGCAATTTAAAAGAAAACAGCTAAATGGTTGGCATAATGATGTTATAAGGAAATTGATCCATGTAGCATTTAAGTTACCCGGAAAAATTAAAATAAAAGTCAGTAGGATAATTTTGCCCTAATTTCAAATCCTGTGGCAAGCAGTACAGAAGGAACACATGGAAAGAGACTCTAGCTGAGGAACCGTCTTGCATGAAAGGCAAGTCCACTCCCTCAACCTTCCCTCCCCAGCAAATCATCTTTGTGTATGTGGTTCTTAGGGAGGTAATTCTGGCATGGAGCCCACAAAGCAACAAAACCATGTGTCCTTCATGCACTTTGTAATTCTCAAGTACTCTGTCATTGCTAAGTGAGTGGGAGGCTAAGTGCTTCCTTAGAACATTATGGTAGGAGACTTCAAGGGACTCTGTTAGGCACAATTCTGAATTTTCTTCATTCTAGGATGAGGCTTGGAAGGATCCAAGATCACAAAGAGCATTTTTGGGTCTCAGCCTACTCTTGTTTGGAATCCAGGGCTGCTCCTGGTGTTCTGGAGGAGCTAGAGGGTACATCTGGAGGGTTGCCTTTCTGCTCAAAGTGCTCAAGAAAGCTCTGCCATTTCTTCTTCTCAGTGTGCTGCAGAAGAATTTCCCAAGCCCATGAATGGAGTGTCAATTCAAACTGGGACAGCATAAATCTTTGAGCCCTCTTTAAAAACAGAACATTCAGAGTAGAGGAACAGAAAAACTGTAAAATCAGGGGAAGTCCTCACAAAAAGCCTCTTTGAGAATGGAAGATGCTGTGTATGAACAGTACTGAGGTACCCTTGTCAAATCCTGTTGCTCTGTGCAAGGCCATGATCATGATCTGGTAGGTGCTTGAAGAGTAGGACTAGCACTAGTGTGGAAGGAATGCTGTGGTCCAGAAGAGCAGCAACACCACTGTCTCCACCTCTCCTCCTTTTGGGCTTTGTCCTTACAAATTGCCTGTGGGTTTTTGATTGGGATGGAGAGTTACCACCATTATAGGTAGCCCTGAGGGGAGGGTTCCTAACAAGGTACTCTGAGACCACCTGCATCTGTGTTATCCAGAGGGGCACTAAAAATGTAGGTTTCCTCATATCAAACCTGGATTCCCTTGACATCTGTATTTAGAGAAGGTTCTTACACATTAAAGTTGAGACCCACTTCTTTCTTTCTTTTTTTTTTTTAAGATTTATTTATTTATTTAATAGCGATCACAAGTTGGCAGAGAGCCAGGCAGAGAGAGAGGAGGAAGCAGGCTCCCCACTAAGCAGAGAGCCCGATGCGGGGCTAGATCCCAGGACCCTGGGATCATGACCTGAGCCGAAGGCAGAGGCTTTAACCCACTGAGCCACCCAGGCACGCCTTCTTTCTTTTTTTTTTTTTTTTTTAAAGATTTTATTGGGGCACCTGGATGGCTCAGTGGGTTAGGCCTCTGCCTTTGGCTCAGGTCATAATCTCAGGATCCTGGGATCAAGCCCCAAATTGGGCTCTCTGTTCAGAGGGAGCCTGCTTCCTCCCTCTCTCTGCCTACTTGTGATATCTTTCTGTCAAATAAATAAATGAAATCTTGGGAAAAAAAAGAATTTTATTTATTTATTTATTTTTTGCCGGGGAGAGATTGAGAGAGAGAGAGAGATGGAGAGCACAGCAAGAGGAGTGGTAGACAGAGGAAGAAGCAGGCTCCCCACTGAGCATGGAGCTGGATGTGGGACTTGATCCTAGGACTCTGGGATCATGAACTGAGCCCAAGGCAGACACTTAATTAACTGAGCTACCCAGGTGTCCCATTGAGGCCCATTTCTTCAAGGGCTTCTTCTTTTTACCCAATAGTAAAAGTTAACATCTAATGAATGCTTATTATATACTCAGCATCATTCTAAGAGCTTTATCTGTCTTATTTTATTTAATGATCACACTACTTCTCAAGGTAAGAACTATTATCATCCCCCAATTCTTATAGACGCCAAATGTGAGGCACAGGATAAATAAATAACTTGTTCCAGGTCACCCAGTCTTTGATGGATTCAGGATTTGAACCCAGGTAGTCTAATACAGAAAGTATGTTTTTAGTCACTATGCTATACCCTATGAACTTGTTCTTCTCTTGCTTACTTTGACCAAGACAAATTGGATTTTTTACAGATTAACATTCTTAAGAAATGAAGGAAAATCAGTCATGTTTTCAGGGAAGAATTTCTGTATCCCTACATCACAAGATAATCTTGACATCATTGGTTTGCTTGGCACAGCTTCCCAGGCACAGAGTCCCCGCCTCCCTCTGGTCCTTCACTCATGAGGAGACATGTTGCTCCCACTATGCTCCAGTCTGGGTTCCAGCTTTACTTCTGCTTCCTGCAGAAAACCTGGCTCTAGGTAGGCAGGTCTCTGTACTTCCTTATGCCTACATCTTGGCCCTGGGGTGGTTGCTGTTGTCTTCCCACCTAGCGAAGGACAAATGTGTCTTCATATGACCTCTGAAGACTGGCCAACTTACAACCTCCTTTCTCAAAGAAGCTACCAGGAAACCCACAAAAGTCCTTCTTCCTACAAGCTTTCATTTCAGCCCTCTTTCTGGGTTCTTCTTTTTTTCTCCTGTCATAGGCAGCAAAAATTCAGCTACTTTTCCTAGAGCCTTTCTAACCGGGAGGATTCTGTTCTCTTCATGACAAGTTGAGCATGTAATGCAGTTTCCTCATTATCCTAAAGGCAGACTACACCATCCTGTGAATGGTTCCAGTGTCATTCATAACACAAGCATGGCAAATTGTGCAGTTTAAGGAACTTTACTCTATTTGTGTGGTTGTGCCTGGTGGCACAGCTCTTAGATGGGCTTTCAGCTTCCTGTATTTCCTCTGAGGGGGAAGTTCCACCAACTTCTCTCATCAACAAGAGGTTGCATAAGCTTCTCTCCTCCTCTTGTCAACACCTAGACTCCTAGCCAGTGCAGTGCTCTGTGTCTCGAGTAGGGCATTTACATTCCAAGTGCTTTAGCCCATGTCACCAAGCCTTGTCTTGCTCAGGAAGGGCTGCTTTGGGTCATTTCCTCTCAGAAGTCCCCACCTCCCCACTTGCCTATTTCTTCCTCAGGTGAACTCAATTCTTAGGTCATGTATGGGAGAACAGCTGTACTCGTACTTTCCAATCACTGTTACTGGGTGAGTGCTTCACTTTCATATTCTGATACATAAACATTAAAATTCTTTAAAATTAAATAGAACTAAAATCAATTAGTTAAATTAATTAAAATGGAATAAAATTCAAAAAATTAAATTTTGTAAAGTTTAAATTCTGACTATTCCCTTGAAAGGCAGCTAAGGACAGTAGAGAAAAGAGAGGGTTGACAAGGCCACATCAAGGTTCATGTTCTAGCCATCATCTCCTTCAACCACAGAAGAGGAACTTAATACTATTCATTGAAGAGACTGTCTTTTTTCTTGTTGGATATTATTTGCTGCTTTGCTGAAGATTAATTGACCATATAGTTGTGGGTTCATTTTGTTATGTTTGTTATTAAACAAAATAAGACTGAAACAAAGTGAAAGTTATTTAAAGCTTTATTTTATGATAAGTATTAGAAGTTAGACTGATTGGCTAAGGAAACGAGACTGAGACAAGGTGAAAGTTATGCAAAGTTCTATTTTATGCTAAGTATTAGAAATTAGACTGACCGCCAGGGTTGCCTCGAAGAGAGTGACCACCCTCAGTTTACAGGCCCAAGAAGTGATTGACTGACCAGTCAGGACCACCTCCGAAGAGAGCAATCCCTCCCAGTCTCACAGACTAACTTTTATAGAGCAAAAGCTTGGCCACATATAGGTGGCCAATGAGATTGTAACATTGTACAGTTATGTTAGGTAACACGCAGGTGGCCAATTGAATTATAATTTACCTTTTAGTAGCTGTTTGAACTAACCTATTACTCTGGTCAGAATTGTCGCTCAAGTTTGGCGCCCAAAAGGCGGGGTTTACATTCTTCGGTGGTTAGGGAGACAATATGTGTACTTTTACTGATTCAATGTCTCCATCTGGCCTGACTTGTCCTTGTATTCTGGGCTCTGTTATCAGGAACTGGCTGACCTGGCCTTGTATTCTGGCAGGGGGTGAGGGCAGGGTCAGTTTAAGTTTTAATGTACAAACAACAAAATGGCTTTTAACCAAGATGGAGTCACTCTGGCTAAATAGGCCCTTACATTCCCCCCTTTTCTTTGGAAATTAGTCAAATCTTTGACTTTTCAGTTAGTTTTTTAAAATTTTTTATAAACATATATTTTTATCCCCAGGGGTACAGGTCTGTGAATCACCAGGTTTACACACTTCACAGCACTCACCAAAGCACATACCCTCCCCAATGTCCATAATCCCACCCCCTTCTCCCAAACCCCCTCCCCCCAGCAACCCTCTGTTTTGTGAGATTAAGAGTCACTTATGGTTTGTCTCCCTCCCAATCCCATCTTGTTTCATTTATTCTTCTCCTACCCACTTAAGCCCCCATGTTGCATCACGACTTCCTCATATCAGGGAGATCATATGATAGTTGTCTTTCTCTGCTTGACTTATTTCACTAAGCATGATACGCTCTAGTTCCATCCATGTTGTCGCAAATGGCAAGATTTCATTTCTTTTGATGGCTGCATAGTATTCCATTGTGTATATATACCACATCTTCTTGATCCATTCATCTGTTGATGGACATCTAGGTTCTTTCCATAGTTTGGCTATTGTGGACATTGCTGCTATAAACATTCGGGTGCACATGCCCCTCTGGATCACTACGTTTGTATCTTTAGGGTAAATGCCCAGTAGTGCAATTGCTGGGTCATAGGGCAGTTCTATTTTCAACATTTTGAGGAACCTCCATGCTGTTTTCCAGAGTGGCTGCACCAGCTTGCATTCCCACCAACAGTGTAGGAGGGTTCCCCTTTCTCCGCATCCTCGCCAGCATCTGTCATTTCCTGACTTGTTGATTTTAGCCATTCTGACTGGTGTGAGGTGATATCTCATTGTGGTTTTGATTTGTATTTCCCTGATGCCGAGTGATATGGAGCACTTTTTCATGTGTCTGTTGGCCGTCTGGATGTCTTCTTTGCAGAAATGTCTGTTCATGTCCTCTGCCCATTTCTTGATTGGATTATTTGTTCTTTGGGTTTTGAGTTTGCTAAGTTCTTTATAGATTCTGGACACTAGTCCTTTATCTGATATGTCATTTGCAAAGAGGCACAGAATCTATACTCAGAAAACTATAAAGTACTCATGAAAGAAATTGAGGAAGACACAAAGAAATGGAAAAATGTTCCATGCTCCTGGATTGGAAGAATAAATATTGTGAAAATGTCTATGCTACCTAAAGCAATCTACACATTTAATGCAATTCCTATCAAAGTACCATCCATATTTTTCAAAGAAATGGAACAAATAATTCTAAAATTTATATGGAACCAGAAAAGACCTCGAATAGCCAAAGGGATATTGAAAAAGAAAGCCAACGTTGGTGGCATCACAATTCCGGACTTCAAGCTCTATTACAAAGCTGTCATCATCAAGACAGCATGGTACTGGCACAAAAACAGACACATAGATCAATGGAACAGAATAGAAAGCCCAGAAATAGACCCTCAACTCTGCAGTCAACTAATCTTCGACAAAGCAGGAAAGAATGTCCAATGGAAAAAAGACAGCCTCTTCAGTAAATGGTGCTGGGAAAATTGGACAGCCACATGTAGAAAAATGAAATTGGTCCATTTCCTTACACCACACACAAAAATAGACTCAAAATGGATGAAGGACCTCAATGTGTGAAAGGAATCCATCAAAATCCTTGAGGAGAACACAGGCAGCAACCTCTTCGGCCTCAGCCGCAGCAACATCTTCCTAGGAACAACGCCAAAGGCAAGGGAAGCAAGGGCAAAAATGAACTATTGGGATTTCATCAAGATCAAAAGCTTTTGCACAGCAAAGGAAACAGTTAACAAAATCAAAAGACAACTGACAGAATGGGAGAAGATATTTGCAAACGACTTTTCAGTTAGTTTTATGTCCTCCTGTTGTAAGGGGTTATATTGAGCATGTAGTAAAATCAGAGGTCTGCAATTGCTGATATTAGGGAAGTTATTTACAGAGACCAGTTGAACAAATTTTATATTATCCCTGGGAGTTTTGTTGTTGTTGTGTTCATCTAGTCTCTTTCTAATGTGTCAGACTGTTTTTAATGACTCCAGTGTGATTTATCCAGAAGCAGAATTTTTTCCTAGGGTTATGTAGAACTCCCCCCCCCCACCCCCTTTTCTAGGAGTAGTATGTCAAGTCCTCAATCAGTCTTTTCTTTTCTTATTATTTTCCCCTGAACAATTTTGATCCTTAAATCTTTAAGGTAGTTGTAGGTGGAAGGTCTCATCTTCTGTAACTTCTTCCTCCTGAATACGGGTGTGGAGTTGTCCCTAGTATTTGGGTCAACATTGATCAGTTGAGGAATGTGTAGGGGAGTTATGAAAGACAGAGGCAGCTGAATCCAGTGTTGACAGTGAAGAAATGTCTCTCTGTGTGGTAAGGATCATCTGTAATAATATTTTGATTACAGAGGATTACTGGCAAGTGGGAGAAAACTTGTCAAGAGATTTCATATACATCATTTAATTTAATATTGCACCCTAAGGAGGGCATAGAGAAGGAGATTTATCCATTTACCTCCAGTCTTTAGAATTAACTTTGTCAAGGTTTCTTTAAGAGTCTGGTTTATTTTTTTTTACTCATCTGGAGTTTTGGGGCCAGTAGGCATAGTGTAGTTTTTAATTAGTGCTCATGGCCTTGGCTAATGTTTGTGAGACTGAACTCACAAATGCAGGTCCGTTGTCTGACCCAATCATGAGAGGCAACCCAAACTTGGGAATTATTATTTTTTTTCTAGTTTTTGGCTACCATTCCTGTTGCTTCATGTTTGGCAGAAAAAGTCTCTACCCAACCTGAAAAGGTATCCATTAAAAACTAACATATACTTGTGTCTGTACTTTCCCTGTTGTTAAACATCTTTTCTGCTATTTTCAGTAACACAGTCAGGTTTTTTCCCTTTAAATCCTTTAATTTTCTGAAGTTTTTTTTCTTATATCTGGGGCTGACTGATTGGCAAAGGCTAGATCATTTAAACGAGTTATTGTACAACTTTTTTGAAGTTTACCTTAAGTTGTCTAGTTTAGGTAAACAAACATTTAAAGATAATCAAATTTAGAATTTAATATCCATAAAGGTGTGTTATTAAAACATACTTTTTTTTTCTAAAATAATTTACATTTTCAGAGATAGTCAAATCAGGATTAATTTATTTGAAAAATAAGTTTAGTTTTAACAAACTTGGTCTAATTATTTACAGAAGTTCAGCAAGAACAATGAGTGATCATATAGATCTTTTAGAATTTGCTTTGCTGGAACTTTTTATAAGGAATCTCTAGGTTGAACTTTTAGTAGCCTCTCCAGGTCAGAAGTGAAGCCATGTACTTGCCGTCAGACATGCCTGCAATACCTGTTGATTTGGGCAAGTTTCTCTTCTTGAGTCCCCAAAGTATCCTGAGGTTCCTGCACCTGCCAGGAAGTGACATTCTTTACTTACCTGGTGAGGCTGCTGGGTACTCTATAAGCAAGGGGCTTTGTGGCTTCAGGTTTTATAAAGTCAACCTTAGTTCCTTTAAGCTGTCTGGTCATATCTGAGTCTTTTTTCAAATATGATATTCCAGTCAAAACCTTGGTAAAATAACCAGTATTTCCAATAGTGTCCTGTTACAAGGAGAAAAGATTCTTATTGAACTTATGCAAACGACTGATTGCCATGGAGGAAAGAATACTTACTGAGATCTTTTGAGTTTTAGAGGGTTCAGATAGAGAGAAAAGTTGAATGTTTCGATTTGTTTACAAATGAATATTTTTCCATTTCTCTAGGTTACAGATACTTAGTCTGGAAGAGTAAACATTAGAGAACCAGCAATGTTTAAAATGAGACAAAACATTAAGAGACACAACATTATAATCTTTTAGTTAATTTAGTTCCATGTTACTAATTCTGGTTTAGTTTGAACGCAGCTTTTACTCCTGGAAATTTTTATCCATTTCAGTCCCAGAATTTTTAACTTATTAAATACCTGTATTTTTCCTGAAAGTTCTTTATATGAATCTCCTTTAAAAAAAACTCATTTTATAAGAGAATCAAGATTTTGTTCAAGATTTAAATCTTGAAGAAGTTTGTTGAAATCTTTTAAAGCACATGCCTAAATAGGATTATGGATGTTAAACACCTGATAAAACAAAACATAGAAATTGGTTTTTCTGGGCAGGCAAACAGAAAACCATTTATATTTTCCTCTTAACAGTAGGTCAATTAATTTAGGAAAACTTTGTACTTGAGTGGATCACCAATATAGATTTTCCATGATATAGGGCTTTAGTCTTCCTTTCTTAAATACTATACTTCATTTGAACAGAAACATTTTGTAGGAAAAGATTCATTAGTCTTTTTCCCTCCTCTTGTGAATAAATCCACCAAAACTGATCTAACATGGTCAAATTTTCAATGTATTTCATTGTTTCCTTTTAAACCTATAAACCAAGGCAAATAAAAGTCATTTCCCCCAAGCCTTCTACAACTTACTTCATACCCTCAAGTTTATCTCCTTTTATGTACTGGTGCAACCAGATATTTTTACTTTAAGACAAAACTATTCAATCTCTTAGGCCCTCTTTTTTGTGGGTACAGTTAATCTTAGTCCATCCTGACCATACCTAAAATTCTTTTTCTGATTGGATGTCTTCATCTGGCCTGACTTGTCCTTGTATTCTGGGCTCTGTTATCAGGAACTGGCTGACCTGGCCTTGTGTTCAGGGCTCTGTTATTAGGGACTAGCTGACCATATTTTACTGGTTTCCCAGACTTGCTTCTAAGTAAGTTTCTCTGGGGGTGGGGGGCATGGTCAGTTTAAGTTTTACTGTATAAACAACAAAATGACTTTTAACCAAGATCAAATCATTCTGGTTAAATAGGCCCTTACAATTTCTGGGTTTTCTATTCTGTTCCATTGATTTGTGTGTTTATTTTGAAACATTACCATACCATTTTGATTACTACAGCTTTGTAATATAACTTGGAATCTGTAATTGTGATGCCTCTAACTTTGCTTTCTCTTTTTCAAGGTTTCTTTGGCTATTTGGGGCCTTTTGTGGTTTCATACAAATTTTAGGGTTGTTTGTTTTAGCTCTGTGAAAGATGTTGGCAGCATTAAATATGTAGATTGTTTGGGGTGGTATAGACATTTTCATAATATTTGTTCTTCCAGCCCATGAGCATAGAATATCTTTCCATTTGTTGATGTCACCTTCAATTTCTTTCATCAGTGTTTTATTGTTTTCAGAGTACAGATCTTTTACCTCTTTGGTTAGGTTTGTTTCTAGATATTGTTTTTGGTGTGGTTGTAAATGGATTTGAGTCCTTAATTTCTCTTTGTGCTGCTTCATTATTGGTTTATAGAAATGCAACAGATTTCTGTACATTGATTTTCTGTCTTGCGATTACTGAATTCACAAATCAGTCCATCAACCAATGAATGGAAAACAATGTCACACACACACACACACACACACACACACACACAGAGGAATATTACTCAGCTGCAAAAAAGACTGCAATCATCCTGTTTGCAATGGTGTGGATGGAACTAGAGAGCATTATGCTAAGTGAAATAAATTAGAGAAAGACAAATACATGATTTCACTCATATTTAGAATGTAAGAAACAAAACAAATGAGCAAAGTGGGGAAAAAGAGAGAGAAAGAGGCAAGCCAAGAAACAGACTCTTAGCTACAGAGAACAAACTGGTGGTTACCAGTAGAGAGATGGGTAGGAGGATGGGTAAAACAGGTGATGGGGATTAAGGAGGGCATTTGTTGTGATGGACACTGGGTCTTGTAGGGCAGTGTTGAATCACTATATTGTATACCTAAAACTAGTATTACATTGTATGTTAACTAACTGGAATTTAAATGAAAACTTAAGAAAAAAGAAGAGAGGAACTTAGTAGGTATTTCTTAAGTCAGGAAAAGGGGTTAGTGTGTTGATGTTCCAGTTTTGGAGGTCAATCAGTGATGTGAGGCACAAACCTCAGGGAAGATGGTGTGGGCTTTGGGGACATTAGAGTGTATGGGCTGAAGAGTGGACTCTGGAGTCAGATGAGCTAATTTTGAATCTGACTGTCTGACTTACCAGCTCTGGAAACTTAATATGGGCAAGTTAATAAATTGCCATGTCTCAGTGTACTTATCTTTTGAAGGATAATAATCATACCTACTTTGTACGGTTGTTGTTAAGACTATGAGTTAATATAAATGAATGGCAAAGGGCAGTGTTTGGCATGTAGAAAGTGCTGTATGGATGTTAGCTACTTTAAATCCATATAATGAGAGAGAGAGAGGGAGCCAAGGAGAGAGTATAGATATGTCTGGGGAAGAAGACAGGACTGTAAAGGGGGAGGCACTTTCAGGAAGATCAGAGGAAACTTTTGCTCAGCTTCTAGTGCAGAAAGCTAGGGAAGAGCACATGGAACAGGGAGGAAAGGTCTACCTGGAGGGAGGAGGGACTGGGGACACTCGCGAAGGGAACAAAGGGACAGAGAAGCCAAGTGGTACACCTGCCTGACCTGGATGTGTATGGGGAGACCCAATGAAGAGAAAAAGGAGGTGCTGAGGATCTCACTGGACTTCACAGAGGAGCCTGGCCAGAAGCCCTTCAGCTTGGGCATCAAGACACTTGGCCTAGGGCACAACCAGGATATGGGTGATTGAGCCCTTGGTGCCTGGGGGGTTTTTCCAGCCTCGCCAAGTTTCAACCAGGTTTCTGTTACTTTAAGATGAAGAAGCTGTGTTTGATAACTTTTTTAGTGTTTAGGAAGATATCTAAAATTTCCCCTTTTTCTTGAAAAATAATAATAAAAAAAATTACAGTCTGGTCTCAGCCAAAGTTAGAATTGTGAGCAGAAGTGATTTGGGCAGTGTTTCTTTCTTTCTTTTTTTAAAAATGAATTTTAAAGAAAGTTTTAATTTAAATTCCAGTTCGTTAACATACAGTGTAATATTAATTTCAGATGTAGTTCTCCTTAAAATTTAATATGCATCAGAATCACCCCCTTGTCTGGGGTGGAACCTAGCTGCTGCATGTTTAGGAAGGCCCCATATGATTTTGGTGTTTACCAAAATGTTTGGGAAACACTTCTCTTTCAGTGCTTTTTACTCTTCCATGGAGATTATCTCTATCTCTATCTATATCATCATCTATCTCTATCTATCTCTATCTCTATACCTATCTCTATCTATCTCTATATCTGTATCTATCTCACCTGGGGATCTTGTTCAAGTGCAGATTCTGAAGCTCTGTGGTGGAGCCTGAGATTCTGTATTTCTTTCAAGCTCTCAGGTGAAGCTGCTGTTGGCTCTGGTCTGAGGAGCACAGTTTGAATAGCAAAGAGAAGGTACCAAAGTCCAAGGGAGAATCCAGGGAGAGCCTGGAATGGTTGCAAGATGCAATGAGGTGTGGGAAGTTGGGAAGAGCTGTATCTATTATTTTCCTCTGTCGTATCCGTAGGTAACCTAGCTTCATGCAGAATCACCTGAGACAAACAGGCAGGTAGTTATGGCATCTTGGATCCCACCTTGGACTTTCTGAATCAGAATCTCCAGAGGAGGGTTTTGGGATTTGGCATTTTTAAAATAAGCACCCCAAATGATCTGTTTCATTAGACACATTTAGGAAACACCGACAAGAGTGTCAAGAAGGACAAATAAGAACTATGAAGCTACATGAAAATTTGGTTATAACAGAGCACTGAAAGTTATGTGTGATATCAGAGAGGTTTTTCCAGTCATCTGTAATTGTTTCCCTTGTTGCTTGAAGAAATTTTCCATTTTACTGAATGTTAGTTTAATGATTTACAAGCAAAATTCACAATATTTTCTTTTATGGCTTCAAGTTCAGAGGACAACAGGAAAACTCTGGAGATGAGAGAAAGTGGCAACAAAAAATTGGAACAAGATACCTGAAAAAAATGTGAGTTCCCAGAACAGTGCCATTAGCAAATGAAACATTAAATGCCTACCACATGTTGTATTATGAAATTATTGAAACCTCGGGTAAACTTTGATTTTAGTCGTAGACTTTAAAAATCAGCATTAAACTTTAAACACCAGTATTAAACCCCAGAAATATGTCTCCAGGCATCTTTTGCAAAGTTGAAAATCTTGTTTAATGGGGTGGTCAATTTCATCATGTTAGGAGCCACAGAGAGGTTTTTATTTACTTATTTTCCTTTCTTTTTTGGAAGATGTTATTTATTTATTTGACAGTAGACAGAGACATAGTGAAAGAGGGAACACAAGCAGGAGGAGTGGCAGAGGGAGAAGCAGACTTCCCACTGAGCAGGGAGCATGATGTGGGGCCTCGATCCCAGGACCCTGAGATCATGACCTGAGCTGAAGGGAGACACTTAATGACTGAACCACCCAGGCACCCAGGCCTTTTTAAAGTTTTAAAGATCGTTTCCTTTGCTGTGCAAAAGCTTTTGATCTTGATGAAATCCCAGTAGTTCATTTTTTCCCTTGCTTCCCTTGCCTTTTGCGTTGTTCCTAGGAAGATGTTGCTGCGGCAGAGGTCGAAGAGGTTGCTGCCCGTGTTCTCCTCAAGGAAACAGTTAACAAAATTAAAAGACAACTGACAGAATGGGAGAAGATATTTGCAAACAACATATCAGATAAAGGACTAGTGTCCAGAATCTATAAAGAACTTAGCAAACTCAACACCCAAAGAACAAATAATCCAATCAAGAAATGGGCAGAAGACATGAACAGACATTTCTGCAAAGAAGACATCCAGATGGCGAACAGACACATGAAAAAGTGCTCCATATCACTCGGCATCAGGGAAATACAAATCAAAACCACAATGAGATATCACCTCACACCAGTCAGAATGGCTAAAATCAACAAGTCAGGAAATGACAGATGCTGGCGAGGATGCGGAGAAAGGGGAACCCTCCTACACTGTTGGTGGGAATGCAAGCTGGTGCAGCCACTCTGGAAAAACAGCATGGAGGTTCCTCAAAATGTTGAAAATAGAACTGCCCTATGACCCAGCAATTGCACTATTGGGTATTTACCCTAAAGATACAAATGTAGTGATCCAAAGGGACACATGCACCCGAATGTTTATAGCAGCAATGTCCACAATAGCCAAACTATGGAAAGAACCTAGATGTCCATCAACAGATGAATGGATCAAGAAGATGTGGTATATATACACAATGGAATACTATGCAGCCATCAAAAGAAATGAAATCTTGCCATTTGCGACAACATGGATGGAACTAGAGCGTATCATGCTTAGCGAAATAAGTCAAGCAGAGAAAGACAACTATCATATGATCTCCCTGATATGAGGAAGTGGTGATGCAACATGGAGGCTTAAGTGGGTAGAAGAAGAATAAATGAAACAAGATGGGATTGGGAGGGAGACAAACCATAAGTGACTCTTAATCTCACAAAACAAACTGAGGGTTGCCGGGGGGAGGGGGTTTGGGAGAAGGGGGTGGGATTATGGACATTGGGGAGGGTATGTGCTTTGGTGAGTGCTGTGAAGTGTGTAAACCTGGTGATTCACAGACCTGTACCCCTGGGGATAAAAATACATGTTTATAAAAAATAAAAAATTAAAAAAAAAAAAAGGTAGAAGGAAAAAAAAAAAATAAAGTTTTAAAGATCATGACCTGAGCTGAAGGGAGACACTTAACTACTGAACCACCCAACCACCCAGGCCTTTTTAAAGTTTTAAGTTTTTATTTAAATTCCAGTTAGTTAACATACAGTATAATATTAGTTTCAGGTGCAGAATTGAGTGATTCATCACTTGCGTGCAACACCTGGTGCTCATCACAACCAGTGCCCTCCTTAATCCCCATCACTCATTTAGCCCCATTCCCCTTCCACTTCCCCTCCAGCAACCCTCAGTTTGGTTTTCTATAGTTAAGAGAATTATATGGTTTGCCTCCCCCTCTCCATGTTCCTTTGTTTTGTTTGTTTGTTTGTTTGTTTTGTTTGTTGTTGAGTTTAGCCATTCTGACAGGTATGAGATGATATCTCATTATAGTTTTGATTTATATTTCCCTGACAATGAGTGCTGTTTATTTAGTATCTCTTCACGTCTGTTGGCCATCTGGATATCTTCTTTGGAAAAGTGTCTATTCATATCTTCTCATTTTTAAACTGGTTTATTTGGTTTTTGGGTGTTGAGTTTGATAAGTTCCTTATAGATTTGGGGTGTTGGGTTTTTGGGTGTTGAGTTTGTTAAGTTCCTTACAGATTTTGGATGCTAGGCCTTTATCAGATATGTGATTTGCATATATCTTACCCCATTCTGAAGGTTGTCTTTTAGGTTTGGTGACTGCTTCCTTCATTGTGCAGAAGGTGTTTATTTTGATGAGGTCCCAGTAGCTTATTTTTGCTTCTGTTTCCCTTGCCCCAGGAGACATGTCTAGTAAGAAGTTGCTATGGCCAATGTCAAAGAGGTTACTGCCTGTGTTCTCCTGTATGATTTTGATGTAGGTATTTTATCCATTTTGAGTTTATTTTTGTGTACCATGTAAGAGAACAGAAAAATTTCATGCTTTTACATGGTGTGAAACTGTTCAGTTTCCACAAAACCATTTGTTAAAGAGACTGTCTTTTTTCCATTGGATATTTTTTCTTATGTTTTTGAAGATGAGTTGACTATATAGTTGTGAGTCCATTTCTGAGTTTTGTATTCTGTTCCATTGAGCTATGTCTGTTTTTTGTGTCAGCACCATACTGTCTTGATCACTACAGCCTTGTAATATAACTTGAGGTCTGGAATTTTGATGCCTCCAGCTTTGTTTTTTCTTTTTCAAGATTGCTTTGGCTATTTGGGGTCTCTCATGGTTCATACAAATTTTAGGTTTGTTCTAGTTCTGTGAAAAATGCTGGTGATATTTCGATAGGGATTGCATTAAATGTGTAGATTGCTTTGGGTAATATAGACATTTTACAATATTTTTCTTCTAGCCCATGAGCATGAAATGTGTTCCCATTTCTTTGTGTCATCTTCAATTTCTTTCATAAGTTCTATAGTTTTCAGAGTACAGATTTTTTACCTTTTTGGTTAGGTTTATTCCCAGGTGTCTTATGATTTTTGGAGCAATTGTAAATGGGATTGATTCCTTGATTTCTCTTTCAGCTGCTTATTATTCCTATTATTCAGCTGCTTATTATACACATTATTGGTGTATAAAAATGCCACAGATTTCTGTATTTTGATTTTCTATCCTGCCACTTTACTGATTTTGTGTATCGGTTCTAACACCTTTTTGGTGGAGTCTTTTGTGTTTTCTACATAGAGTATCATGTTGCCTGCAAATAGTGAAAGTTTGACTTCTTCCTTTTGGATTTGGATGTCTTTTATTTCTTTTTTGTTGCCTGATTGCTGAGGCTTGGGCTTCTAGTATTATGTTAAATAATAGTGGTGAAAGTAGACATCCCTGTCTTGTTCTTGACTGTAGAGGAAAAACTCTGTTTTTATCCATTGAGGATGAAATTTGCTCTGGGTGTTTAATATATGGCCTTTACAATACTGAAGTATGTTCCCTCTAGTCCTTTTTATTGTGGGTTTTTATCAAGAATGGATGCTGTACTTTGTCAAATCTTTTTCTGCATCCATTGAGAAGATCACATGATTCTTATCCTTTCTTTTATTAATGTGGTGTATTACACTGATTGATTTGCAAATATTGAATCACCCTTGCAGCCCACGAATAAACCATACTTGATCATGGTGAATGAATCTTTTTGTGTACTCTTGGATTTAATTTGCTAGTATTTTGTTGAAAATTTTTGTATCCATGTTCTTCAGGGATATTGGCTTATAGTTCTCTCTTTTAGTGGATCTTTGTCTGGTTTTGGAATCAATGTAATGATGGCCTTGTAGAATGAGTTTGGAAGTTTTCATTCCATTTCTACTTTTTGGAATAGTTTGAGAAGAATAGGTACTAACTTTTCTTTAAATGTTTGGTAGAATTCCCCTGTGAAGCCATCTGGCCCTGGACTTTTGTTTGTTGGGAGATTTTTGACTATGGATTTATTTTCTTTGCTGGTTTTCAGTCTGTTCAAGTTTTCTCTTCTTCCTGTTTCAGTTTTGGTAGTTTATATATTTTTTAAAATTTATACATTTCTTCTGGATTGCCCAATTTTTTGGCATCTAATTTGCCATAGTATTCTCTTTTTTTTTCTTTCAATTTAAGCTTTATTTTATTTTTTCAGTGTTCCAAGATTCATTGTTTATGCCTCACACCCAGTTCTCCAAGCAATACGTGTTCTCCTTAATACTCCCAACCATGCTCACCTAGTCCTCCACCCCCCTTAGTCCACAGTCTCTCATGGTTCACCCCCCACCCCCCGGCCCCTGCCATAATGTTCTCTTACAATTATTTTTATTTCTGTATTGTCGGTTGTGATCTCTTTTTTCTTATTCATTATTTTGTTTATTTGGGTCCATTTCCTTTCTTTTTCATAACTCTGGTTAGGGGTTTACCAATTTTATTAATTCTTTCAAAGAACCAGCTCCTGGTTTCATTGATCTGTTCTACTGTTTTTTTTTAATATAATTTTTTATTTTTTATAAACATATATTTTTATCCCCAGGGGTACAGGTCTGTGAATCACCAGGTTTACACACTTCACAGCACTCACCAAAGCACATACCCTCCCCAATGTCCATAATACCACCCCCTTCTCCAAAACCCCCTCCCCCAAGCAACCCTCAGTTTGTTTTGTGAGATTAAGAGTCACTTATGGTTTGTCTCCCTCCCAATCCCATCTACTGGGGTTTTTGTTTTTGTTCTATATCATTTGTTTCTGCTCTAATCTTGATTATTTCCCTTCTTCTACTTGCTTTGAGCTCCATTTGCTGTTCTTTTTCTAGCTTATTCAAGTGTAAAGTTATGTACTTAAATTTTTTTTAAAAGCATGATGGGGAGAGAAAGAGAAGAGGAGAGGCAGAGGGAGAGAGAGAATCTCAAGAAGTGTCTATCCCAATGTGGAGCCTGACATAGGGGTCAGTCTCACAATCCTGAGATCATGGCCTGAGCTCAAATCAAGAGTTGGACACTTAACCAACTGAGCCACCCAGGGGCCCCTATTTGATTTTTCTTGCTTTTTGGGGTAGGTTTGCACTGGTATATTCTTCCCTCTTAGGACCATTTTTGCTGCATCCTGAAGGTTTTGGACATTGTATTTTCATTTTCATTTGTTTCCATGTATTTTTTTTAATTGCTTCTTTAGTTTCCTGGTTGATCCATTCATTCCATAGTAAGATGTTCTTTAACCTCCATGTATTTATGATCTTTCTGAAAATTGTCCTGTGGTTGGAAAATATGCATGGTATGATCTTAATCTTTTTGAACTTTTAAGGCCTGATTTTCTACCTAGTATGTATGTAATCTGTTCTGAAGAATGTTTCATGTGCACTTGAAAAAAATATGTACTCTGCTGCTTTGGGATGAAATGTTCTGAATATATCTGTTAAGTCCATCTGGTCAAAGCCATTGTTTTCTTGTTGATATTCTGCTGAGATAATTTGTTTGTTGCTGTAAGTCGGGTGTTAAAAGTCTCCTATTCTTATTATTATCAATGAGGTCCTTTTAAGTTTATTATTGTTTTATATACTTGAGTGCTCTCAAATTGGGGGCATGAATATTTACAATAATAGATCTTGTTGGATAGACCCCTTTATTATGATGTGGTACCCTTCTTTATCTCTTGTTACAGTCTTTGGTTTAAAATCTAGTTTATAGGATCTAAATATTGTTACTCTGGCTTTCTTTTGACATCCATTTGCATGATAAATATTCCTCATCCCCTCAATTTCAATATACAGGTGTCTTTATTTAAATCTAAATGTGTCTCTTGTAGGCATCATATGGATGGGTCTTTTTAAAAAATCCATTCTGACACCCTATATCTTTTGATTGGCGCATTTAATCAATTTACATTTAGAGTAATTACTGTTAGATACAAATTACTGTTAGATACTGTTAGATACAAATACAGATAGATAGTGCCATTTTATTACTTGTTCTGTTATTGTTTCTGGAGTTTGTTTCTGTTCCTTTCTAGTCTTTGTCAGTTTTGGTCTTTCTTCCCCATTTAAACAGTCCCCTTTAATATTTCTTACAGGACTGGTTTAGTCATGAACTAAATGTGGGAAACACATTATCTCTCTCTGTATTCTGAATGATAGCTTTGCTGGATAGAATATTCTTGGCTGCATACTTTTCCTATTTAGCACATTGAATATATCAGACCATCTCTTCTGGCCTGCGAAGTTTCTGTGGAGACATCTGCTGCTGACCTCATTTGTCTTCCCTTGTGAGTTAGGAACTTCTTTTGTCTTGTTGCTTTTAGGAATTTTTCTTTTTCTTTCTTTCTTTCTTTCTTTTTTTTAAATTCCTTTTCAGGGTAACAGTATTCATTGTTTTTGCACCACACCCAGTGCTCCATGAAATCCATGCCCTCTCTAATACCCACCACCTGGTTCCCCCAACCTCACACCCCCACCCCTTCAAAATCCTCAGATTGTTTTTCAGAGTCCATAGTCTCTCATGGTTTACCTCCCCTTCTAATTTCCCTCAACTCCCAAATTTAGCTACATATGATATGTCTTGGTGTTGACCTCCTTTTGTTGATTTTGATGGGAGTTCTCTTTGCCTCTTAGATGTGGATGTCTGTTTTCTTCCCCAGATTAAGGAAGTTTTAAGCTATACTTTCCTCAAATAAACCTTCTGCCCCCTTTTCCCTTTCTTCTTCTTTGGGACTCCTATGATACAAATGTTACTATGTTTTATGGAGCTACTGAGTTCCCTAAGTCTACATTTGTAATCTAATATTTTTCTTTCCCTCTCTTTTCAGCTTCATTATATTCCATAATTTTATCTTCTATATTACTTGTTCATTCTTCTGCTTCTTCCATCCTTGTTGTCATTATATCCATTGGTTTCAAATCTCACTTGTTACATTTTTCATTTCACAATGTGACTGGATTTTAGGAATTTATCACTGTAGGAAGGGACTCCCTGGTGTCTCTATACTTTTCCCAATGCCAGCTAATAATCTTGTGATTTTTCCTTTAAATTCTGAATCATACATTTTACTTCTATGAGATCCCTGGCCATGACTTTTCCTTGTTCTTTCTTTTGGAATGCGTTCCTCCATCTTGGCATTTTGTCTGGGTCTGTCTTCTTTGTGTTAGGAAAGCCTGTTATAGTTTCTGCTCCTGAGAGTAATTGCTTTATGAAACAGAGGTCATATACTGTCTGGAGACTGGAACTTCAGGAAGTGTCTCTGCTGTATGCTGGCTACAATTTGCTGCTGTGTTTTGGCTTCTTTTTCCCTCAGATCAGTTCTCTGCAGAGTTTATCCTTGTCTGCAGTGGCAAGGGCCAGAGTGTGGTGAGTTTTAACTAGGTGTGCTCTGGTCTGCTTTTTAAAAGAGACCTGAAGCTATTTCCACTAGAGCTGATGCTTTGCAGAACTTTATAGTCAGGGGCTGAGGTGCCTGCTGGGATTTGTGTTGGTCTTCCAAGAGAGGGTACCGCTGCTCTGGTTCTCAGGCATACTTGTCCAAGAGGAGCAGCACCTGCAGAGTACAGGGGTGTGGGGCTTGGTGTAAGTGGTTTAGGCTGCCACTATTTGTGCTGTGCTGCTTACTGAAGTTAGTTTATGCTAAGGGGTGGGGGAAGGAAATGGTGCCAGCCAACTCTTTTTTTCCATAGAGAGGTAATGCCACATCTCCCAGATGTGCTCCAAGAAGTGGGAACCATCTCTCTCAGTACATCCCAGGGGATTCTCAGATCATGCTGTCTGCTCTCAGACTCGGCTTTACTTCTTCATTGGAGGACACTACACCCTCAGGGCTCTACACTGGCCATGCCACGGAACACTAAAATTCCAGTCTTTGAGCCCCACTGGCTGTAGAAAAAAACAAAACAAAACACAAAAATCAACCATTATCATTTCCCTAGTCAATGGCTTTGGAGAAGTGTTTTCCTTAAGCAATCCCCTGTGTGCTTCTCCCTCTCTCTTTCTCTCTTTCTCCTTCTCCTCTTTCCATGACCAGGGCTCCCTTCCCTCTGTAGCACCTGCAATCCATTTCTCCCCCAAAGTAAATCTGTGCACCTCCTACCTTCACAAAGTTTACTATCTGAATCATTTTTAAGTGTGTAGTTCAGTGTTATTGAATACATTTGCATTGTTGTACAAACATTACCAACTCCAGAACTCTTCACATCTTGCAACACTGAAACTCTGGGCCCATTAAGCAATAATAACTCCTCATTTCCCCTCCTCCCAGTCCTTGGCAGTCACCATGCTACTTTCTGTCACTATGATTTTGACTGCTCTAGATACTTCATATAAATGGAACTATATGGTATTTGTCATTGTATGTCATCTTCTACTTTTAAAGCAGGGAAATTTTTTTTATACCCTAGTTTTTCTCTTATGCTCCCCCACCTCTCTCTCTCTCTCTCCATATATATATATTCCTCTAAATTCATATATATATATATATTCTCTAATATATTTCTCTCTATATATGTGAATATAGAGGAATATATATATGTATATATGTAATATATATATTAGCTTATATGCTATGTATGGTAGCTTCTATGATATGATATCTATATATAATCTATAATATAAACTATCAAATGTATATGCTTAGATGGCTTAGAAATAGCTATTTCTTTGGTGGTTATATCTGTAGTATATAGATATATTTATCTTTCCCCATATACAAAATTTTTCAGAATGTTCATGCAAAAGACAGATGAAAAATATTTTTGTTCTCATTAAACTGTCCAAGAGGGATGCCTGGGGAGCTCAGTCAGTTAAGTGTCTACTTTCTGTTCAGGTCATGATCCCAGGGTCCCTGGGTCCTGCGTGAGGCTCCTTGCTCAGTGGAGAGCCTGCTTCTCCCTCTGCCTGTGGCTCCCCCTGCTTGTCCTCTCTCTCTCTGACAAAGAAATAAATAAAATATTAAAAAACCCCACAACTATCTAAGAATTACAAGTCTTAGTGCCTATTTTGTTTTTTTTTTGAATTTTATTTATTATATTATAGAGAGAATGTGAGTGGGGGGAGGGAGGGAAGAAAAGGGAGGGGTGATAGAGAATCCCAATCAGACTCTACACTGAGCATGAAGCCGGATGTGGGGCTTGATCTCATGACTCTGAGATTACGACCTGAGCTGAAACCAAGAGTTGGAGGCTCAACCCACTAAGTCATCTAGATGCCACTTAATGCATATTTTCTTAATGAGGTGTTATTATTTACCAGAAGCAAATTTTTAACAAAGTAAATATCAGACATTGGTGAGTAGATACATGATATTTATATTGGTTGGGGAAGTGTGGGGGGAGAGAAAAATTCCATAGCCCAGGCCACAGCCCAGACCAATTAAATTAGAATCTTGGTGGAGTGGACTCCAGACATCAGTGTTTTTTACATCTCTTTTAGTGACTCAAATGTGTAGCCAAAGTCGAGAGTTGCTGTCCAAAGTAGGGACTAAGGCAGTGACTCACAATCATGCCTACACATTGGGGCACATATTGCATGGAGCACTGCGTGTGGTGTATGGACAATGAATCTTGGAACACTGAAAAAAAAAGTGTCTAGTGCTTGAGTTCTGTCTCAGACCAATTAAATCAGAACCTTTGAGTCTGGGCAATAGCGCCTTTTAAAAAAACTTGGAGGAGATTCTAATACAAAGCAATTGAACTCCTCTCCAAGTGAGAAGCAGCACTGACTAAAAGATGGACATTCTGAGAATTTAGCCATAAATTGTCATTGTGTTCTAAAGCAAGACCCATAATTCAATTTATGGGTGAATCTTTTCAAACATAAAACAAAAAATAATTGTGATGCTTCATATATAGTTTCTTTTTATTGAAAAAAGTAGAATGCTACTATAAAGCAAAATGGTGAACATGGTGTGATACTAGAATATGGTAGAAATATAGAGAAATAGCAGAGACTAGAGAATTCAGAAATAGGCTGTGGTTTTTATTAGAATTTTGGAAGTTTTTAGTATAAAAGTAATTTGCATTTAGTGCAGATAATTTAAAAAATAGAAACAAGTAAATGATTATAAAAGTGGCCAGGTATATAATGTGTATCATTTTATTTTTTTAATGTGTATCATTTATTTTTTTATGTTTAATTTCCATACTTAAATGCATTACATATAGTTTAAAAAGAACTTTATTGCGGAGAATTTTCAACATATGCAAAAACAGTCTGAATAGTATAATGATCTCCATTTCCCAGTTACTTCACTTCTGTAATTATCAACCCATGGTCCCTCTTATTTTATCTAAACCCTCCTCCATGTCTCCCTCTCCTAAATCATTGTTAAAGCGAACCCAAGATATTATATCATTTTTCCATAGTTATTGTTTTCAGTTAATAGGTTGTATTTTTCCATGTCACTAAATATTTTCCTATTACCTAATTTTTAATGGCCATATAGTATTTCATCATATAAATGCATCATTATTTACTTGGACAAGCCTCTATTGTTGAACACTAAAGTTGTGTTTGGTATTTTATTATTAAATACAGACTGTCAGTGTCTATCCTTGTAAAAAAATACATTCTTGATTGTGTAGCAAAATCAATTATTAGAAGGGGAACTGGTGCTCAAAATTTTGCATATTTTAGACTCTTTTTGACACATTTTATCAAATTGCCTCCTTGTAAGCTTGTATTGTATCAACCCTCTATGAAAATGTTCTCTCTGGCACATCTTTGCCAATATTAAGATTATTTCAAGAAAGTTTTGCCAATTTGATAAGTAAAAATAGTATTTTATTATTGCTTTTACTTATATTCTTATTTCTAGTGAGAATAGACTTTTTACAGAAAAAAAATTAAATGTTATTAGATTTTACATGCTGATGGTCATGATAGTCCCCATGCTAAACCCCTTCCCATCCATAGGACCCCAGAGGCAACCAATTATTTTGGCTATTTCTTCTGCTGGTTACTTCTGTATCTCTAAATGATTCAACCTCTACTTATTATCTGTAAATGATAAGACATTTTCCAGTAGTTTTCTGTTATGATCATTGAGAATTTATATTTCACTTCCCATCTTAAGTATTTATATCATTCTTTTTTTTAAAGTTTCTCTACCAATTACATATTAACCTTTTTGTTTCTGGCTCCACCAACTAGAGATTGCTCACTTTGTATTTGTTTGGTTATAGAATTCAAGATTAGAAGTCTTTTTCCCTCAGCAATGTGCATTGCTTTGTTGTCTGTTAACACTTAATGTTGCTGATGTGATAACCTATTATCATTTAAATTTCCTTTCCCTCTTGATGACCTATTTATTTTCTTTTTCCTCTCACTCCGGAAACATCTAGGATATTTTCTTTACCATTAATATTATTATTATTTTTGATACCTTGACACTGGTTTTTTTTCTTTCCCATTGCCATGTACTTAGCAGCACCCCAAATTTGGTGAATTTCCATTCCCTCTATAACTTTACCTGAGTTTTCTCAGATTTTCCTGTCTTGGACATCTTTCTCTAATACTTTCTTTACTTTTTACCTTTAGCCTCTCTGAGAAAGGCATAAAATCAAGCAATCAATCACTGTTTACAAATTGCTACCATGGGGGCAATTTATAAAAACAGGTAGGCTACATAATCTCTCTAAGAAACTTACACATTGTAGCTATGTTATTTGGAGAGATGCTCTAATATCAATAAGTGGGCATGATAAAGTAGAAAATGTATTTTCCTCAATATCAGGGGCTATACGTCAAGTGAAGGTGGCATCTGAGTGGGAGCAGTAGTATTAGGATACACTACTACTAGTTATACAAGAAGTAGTATTTGGAACATGTATTTTGGTTGCTCCAGTGGGCCACAGGTTAACACAGCTAAGTGAGAGGTGAATTCTCAGAGAAACTGAGCAAATGTGATTTTCATATATTTTCCTTGTTGGTCTGATATAGTCTGGGACAGAACTAAATGAGAGAGTTGTCCATAGTGACAATAAACTTTCCCACATGTTTGATGTCTTAAATCAGCTTTGGAAGTGGCTGCTTCTTACTCTATTTGAAATTAGCTAAATCTTCTGGCTGTGCACATTAAGCTCTGCTTCATTAAAAACAATAGACATAACCAACAGTCCCATGGGCATCATAAAATATAACTTGCCAAGCTTCTACAAAGAAAGAAGAGATAATATCTGAATGCAAATGAGACAAGATAAGCTTAATCTTTATCAATTTCCTTTTAAACATTTAAAATAATCTGTAATGATGTTTACTTTTTATAAAATGTTTGATACATGGAAAAATCTGTGTAACATGTATGTAAGTTATAAAGCATATTAATAAACTCAACAGCCATGAACTCATCACTCAGTTTGAGACCTAGAGCATTACCAATACACTGGAGTTTCCCATGTCCTTTTTCCTTTTGTCCGTGTCCCTGCCTCTCCCCTCAAAAGTGAATGTGATTCTAGATTTTAACTTATCTCTTAACTTATCATGTTAATTTTTAAAGACTGTTTTGGGGTCAAGAAATAGAAAATTGGAAGAACCTCAGAAGGTTTCCTGGGCCCTTTCTTGATTATAAACTCCTCTCTTTCCCCTAAAGATAATTATTAACTTTAATAGTCATCACTCCCTTCCTTTTCCTGTTGGTTTTACTAAGGTATGCGTACTTAAATACCATACTGTAATTTTGTCTGGTTATGAACTTTATGAAAAGAAATCTACAAGTATGCACTTTTTGGTCTGGCCTCTTTTGCCATAGAGTGTTTATTTTCATTGTTATACAGTATAATATTGTATATACAATTGTTGGTGGACATTTGGTTTGTGTCTCTTTTTTGTAAAGCACATGGCTCACATGTGCCAGTACTTCTAGTACTCCTGTAGGGCATATCATCAAGAGTAAAACTGCTCAGTCATAGGTTGGCCATATCTTCAATTTGAATAAAAAATGATGAATATTTTCCAAGATAGTAGAACAAATTTAATCTCTCACCAGGAGTCTATGAAGTCCCATTTGCCCACACATTACCAATATTTGATAATGTTATACTTTCAAATTTTAGCCTTTGTGAAATAACAGAAAATATGTATGGTGGTTGGTCTTTATCTCCTCCCCCACATGCCAGAGTTTAGGCACAGAGCTCCTAAGACCTTGTACATAATTTCCTAAGTGATAGCAATACTAGTTCCATTTTTTGTTTTAATATTTGATCATTAGGTTATTTTCAAGTTCTGCTAGTATGGACGATACCACAGTTATTTTTTAGGACATTTAATGAAAGTATTTTTAAAACAATCTAAGTACATGGTGACAGATACCATATTCCTGCACAAGGAGAGTCCACGTTGTAAACATGTCAGTTTTCCTTGAGTTGATTTATGGATTCACTTCTCAAACAAAGCAAAAAACTCAACAAGCTTGTTAATCATGTTGCATTTGAGTGAAATAATTTTTGCATTCCAGTGAGATAATTGATTCACTCAAAGATCCTCAGTGGATATAACAGGTGAAAGTTGTTTGGGAAAGGATATTTACACAATCCCACAGTATCATGCTAGAGCTTATTTGCTAATTACAAAGGGAAACACACTTTTTATGATGGAGAGGTCTGGCAGTCACTCTGGAAACAAACTCAGCATCAGTAATGGTGGGACAGTGAATCATGACGTGACTCATGATGCAGTATAAAGTACCCAACAATTACTATGACGTATTTGTGCCAAAAGTATTGAATCTGAACTAAACCATACTCTCAAGACTAATTTCCCATTTCTAGAAAACATAGGATATACAGGAAAAAATTAAAAAACACTGTCCAGAAATTACCAGGCAAATCCAGAACGTAGGACAGTCTATGGGACAACTAACCTGATAGTTAAGACAGGTGAATGTTTTGGAAAAAAAAAATAGCAAGGGGGACTATTCTAGAATAGAAGAGACTTAAGAGACGTAATAACCAAATATGATGTATGTGCCTTCATTGGATCCTGGTACCAAAAACACTAGTTTTTAAAGACATTGTTGGACAATTGTGGAAATTTAAATATGGACAGAATATGAGATGGTTATGGGGAATTGCTAATTTTCTCAGGTGTGATACTGACATTCTAGTTATGGAGGAAGGGACTCATATTTTTAGTAAATTAACACCTAAACCTTTAAGAGTGAAATGTCATAATGCTTATTATTTTCAAATATATAGATATCAAAATAATCTCTATAAATACATTCATATATAAGTAAAGCAAATTTGGCATGTCTTAAGAATTATTGAATCTAGGTGGTGATTATACAGGTGGTCATTGAACTATTCTTTCTGTATGTTTGAAATTTTCACAAAAATCACAAAAAAACACATCAAATGAGATTATGGAAATACAACTTAGCAAGTTGATTCTAAAATTTGTATGGAAGAAAGGGCTAGAAAGAGCCCTTTTCTTGGAAAAGGGTAATAAATAGCCAAGACTTCATTAAAGTAGAACTAGATAGGGACATTTATTGTAAGATAAGGTAATTAAGATAGTTTGATATTGGCAAGTGATAGATGAACAAGCTAAGAAGAAGTTTAGGGATCCCAGGAAGAGATCCTTACATTTATGGAAACTTCATATATGATAGAAATGGTGTTGCAGATCAACAGGCAAAGGATAAAGCATTCAGTAAATGGCTGGGACAATTAGCTATCCATATGGAAGAAAATGAAGTTGGATCTCCATATCACATTATACATAAATATCAATTCTAGATAGACTGTTGTTTAAATGTGAAGGGCAAATTTAGAGCAGAGGAATACCTTAGAGAGTAACTTAGTATCTATATGACTTTGGGGGTAGGAAAGACCTTTTTAAAAAGACATACAAAATCCTTAACAACAGTAAAGGACTGAAATATAATGATATTAATTTTAGGAATCTCTATACATAAAAAAATCATAAAACAAAGAGACAAAACATAAACTGGAAGAACTTATTTCCATATATATAACACAAGGAAGGATAACATTTGAAATGCAACAAAACACCAATAGCCTTTTTTTTTTTTTTGAGAATGAAAACAAAACAAAACAAAACAACAATAGCCTTCTTAAAACCAGTAAGAAAAAGTTAACCCAACAGGAAAACAGGCAAAAGATGTATTTGATAGAGGTTGGAAAAAAAGTTGAATGTTCAATTTTGATGTCTCTGCTCTGAGCCAAGCATAGGGCGATCATAGTAAACAAAAGAGATTAACAGCCTTGCCCTTGAGTGACTAATATTTTAGTGGGTATCGTTGGTAGAGAGAAATAAGAACTCAAGACTAAAAAAGAAACTGAGTCAGTAGTGTGGTGGAAAGAGTGTAGGCTTTGTGGTCAAACTCCTGGATACAGTCCCAGCTCCTCCTCTGACTAACTCTGGCATCTTGTGAGGAATACTCCAATTCTTCAAGCTTCCTTTCCCCTTATGGGAATAACAGCATCCACCCCATATGGTTGTTGAGAGTTAAATGAGATGATGATACATGCAAAGCATGATGTCTGTTATATAATAATCACCCAATAAATATTAGATCTCTTGCTTAATCTTCTATTATTAATAATAATCCCCCTGAATGGTTTTAACTCAGTTAAATCCTGAGACCACCACTTCACAACACTTCGCAACACATTGGCACCACCAATGGTGGCAAGTGGATTCTGGATCCTGTGGCTGCCCTGGCTGTTCCTGGAAACTCAAGTGGTGTGAAGTCAATTTCAGTTACTTGGGGAATAAACCAAGCATCCACTGATCGAGAAGGACCTGGATGAACTCACTGGTGAGAATATAAAGAATGAGAAGAAATTCCAGAGAAAAGAGTGTCTCCAGGAACATTAACCATTAGGGTCAAACAGAGGCAGTGAGTCCCATAGAAAACACTGAAAAGCAGCAACAAAGGGCCAGACAGACAACTGACAGTGCAGTGATTTGGAACTAAGGGAAGAGAGAGCTTCCAGGAATGGGTAGTTGACGGTGTCTTATGCTGCTGAGAGGCGCAGTAAAAAACTCACAGCTGTCTTCTGAGTTCAGCAAGAAGGAGGTCGTTTGTGAACAGTTTTGTAGGGTCAGGATGAGGGGAGGAAGAGGAACAGAAGCCCCGTTACCTTGGGCTGTGGAACTGGTGGGAGGTGAGTGTAGAGGCAATGAGTGTCTCTCAAGATCATTGATCAGGACGGGATGGAGAGAACCAGAGGGATGTGGACTTAAAATACCCGGGAGGTTTGTTTTGTTTTGTTTAAAGATGGGAGAGATTCTAGAATATCTAAATGCAGATGTGAAAGAACCCAAAGAAATGAAAAGGTTGAGAAGTGGGAGTGAGAGAAGATTCTGATGTAACAGTAAGTTCCTGAGGAAGAGGAGCAAATATGTATGGGCAGTCTACTGCCCTAGAGACACACTGAAAAATACAAGATGGCCCCTGACTTCCACAAAATATGGATCCAAGGCAAATTGTTTTACCTCTTTCTCTACCACTCTCTTGATCCAAAGTGGTAACGTCTTTTAATTGGAGAAAAGAAGCCTGAATTTAATAAATATTTTCAACTTTAAGTAGATTTTATCCTACGAAATATAAAGTATTTTTTTAAATACTTTTATTTATTTGACAGACAGGGATCACAAGTAGGCAGAGAGGCAGGCAGAGAGAGAGAGAAGCAGGTTCCCTGCCAAGCAGAGAGCCCTGAGCCAAAGGCAGAGGCTTTAACCCACTGAGCCACCCAGGCGCCCCTGAAATATAAAGTATTAAGAACATTCTAAATACTCTAAATTCTGAACACTTTCACCTGGGACAAGTTTTGAGAATTACATCTCCAAATGGTAGCAAATCATCATGAACAGAGTTAGGGGGAGGCACACAAGGGACCCCAGAGGTCTTTTTGTAACAGCAGTGTTGGGTCCAGAGATGTTAGTTATATAATTTTTTCTTTATAGGCACTCTTTACAGTTTTCTTTCTATATGTGCTTGATATTTAATAAGAGCAGTTATAAAATTGCTTTATTATAGAGCAAAAGATATGTCCTGCTTTTAATGTTGCAGGTCTTAGGCTGGATAGTGGGCTCATGAGTATGTGTTTTATAGGCATACACATATATCCAACACTTTTGTATGTATCAAATCTTAGCAAAAGTCAATCAATTTTGAAGTTAAAAACAGAGAAAAGCAGGTCCTCTGTGAGCTTGGTGAAGATTATCAGTCTGGAAATCTTAATTAGGAAATTCCTTTTTCTGCGTGGGGATAGATTTGGGGAGGAACGAGTGGGAGAAGGAATTTGCTTCTGAGTCAGAGGTATGCCTTCTTTGTGTTGGCCTTTGTGTTCTGCGGTTGGTTGCTGTAGGTGAGGCTCTGTAAGCCTTGGGTCAAGTGCCTGGGGCCACTGGGTCTAGTTGACAGACTGGGTAAAGGCTTATGTAATGTATGTGCTCTTACCTGGTCTCGATTTCCCTGCTGTGCCCACTGCCTCCCAAGAAACATCACTGCCCTTTTAGGCCCCAGGGCTGCTTTTTGGATTCTAGCTGCCTGCTCAGAGGTCCCTGGTTTTCCTTCCTGTGGACCTTAGAGTCCAGCCTGCTTTCTTCTCTTAAACAGCATCACTTCTTCTAGTCCTCGATGGTCCCTGCACTGAAGGCTGACTATGAAGTGGGATGGGTTTCTTCAGCTTCTTCCAAGGTAACTGCCAAGTTCCCTTTTCTTCTCAGCTCTTTCTTTTCTAATCACCATAGGCAAATAGGCAGGAGAGAAACCAAATTCCAAAAGTGGGGAAACAGCGGATCTTACAATCCTTCAGCCTTCTTCTGGAGCTGGCTCCGGGTGTGCAGCCCCTGACTTCCTTCCGAAATGCTCTGCTTTTTTAAGTTGGGATGTGGATAGTAGGCTGTTACTAGTGAAGTGTTTGATCTCCCAGTTCTGGGAGATCAGAACTGGGAATCTCCCAGTTCTCGATGCTTCATGGAGGCCCAGGTTGATCGCTGCCATGCAAATGTCATGCTCACATCTCCTGCCTGGAACATAATCTGTTGAAGGCCACAGCCACTGCCCTGTAGGCCCCCTACCACTGCAGCTCATGTTTCCTGCAGGCCCCTCCTTGTCAGTGACCAGCTCGTGGTGGGTTTCCTAAGGTTGGCCCAATCAGGTGAGCTGTAGCTCTCTGTTGCCAGTGAAACTGGGACGAGGACTCCCCACTGACACCTCTGCAGTCTGAAACTCTTTCGCGCTAGCCCTCCTCTCTTGCCTTTCTCCTTCCCTAAGTGCCAGTCCTGCATTCTTACCTTCTAATGCTCCCTCCCTGCATGCTGCTCTTCCACTTCTAATCCCATCTTGCTGTTTGCTTCTTGATGAACCTTAATGAATCAATTAACGCAACCCCCTTTGGTAGTGCAGAGCCCATGGGAACAACACAAATAGGATCAAGACGTCCCCACTGAGATGCTTCAGTGTGGGGCACACACATCCCCATGTCTTAGGTGGAGGTGTGCTATCCTGAGGCTTTATTACCCCTCCCTGTGTATCTGGGACTCAGTGCCATCCCTTAGCCCTTTGTCAGAGACCTGGAGGCTAGAGGTTGGTGCTGGAGGAGGAGCCAGCAGCAAAAGGGGGAAGAGGCCCAGACAGGTCTAGCTCCATCTCTGGAAGCCAGAGCAAGGAGATTTGCCCAGAGTGAAGTTGGGCATCCGTGTGGACAGGCAGAGGACTGTGGCCACCAGGCAGTATGCAGGTGTCCGGGCAGGTGGAAGATGGCTGAGGTGAAGGGCGTGGCAAACCAGCACCCTCACTCTCGGGTGAGCCCAAGATTTGAATCCCCAAAGACAGAAACAGAGCTGAGCTCTGGTCCTAGGAGAACTGGACTCTATCTGGGAGAAAAAGGACACATGTGAGAGCAGGTATTGGCCACGTCAGCTCCAGGTGCCTCATTGGCTTTGCAGCACTGATGGGGCGCCTTGGTGGTTCTCCTGACTGGGAGAAGAGCTGGAATCAGAGGCTAGGGTAGAATGAGAATGGGGTTAGGTGGATGGAAAGAAAGAGAGTGGCTGCTGGTGGGGGGCAGGCCGGCCTGTGAGCCATGTGAAAGGCTGCAGCAGGACCTGTGCTGTATTCATGGCGGGGCACATGGGGTCACTGGGCAGGCATCCCTGGAGCATGTGCTACTCTGTGATAGTCCTGAGCTTGAGGTCTGGGCTTTGATGGGCACAACAGGCATGTGCACATTTTTCAAAGCGCAATGACTAGTTTGGTCCAACCCTGAGCAGTACTGGGAGGTGGAGAAGCTTGAAGGGCCCCTGACAGATGTGGAAAGTCCACGGTATTCATGGAAAATGAGGACATTTGTGAACAGATTGCCCTCTTTTAAATCCAGTTCAACCCAAACTGCTGTAAATGGGAAAACCCATGTGGCCACCAGGCGTGTTTAAGGGTATTTAAGAATTTGGAAAAACAATCTGAGGGCTTTGAAAGGGCGGGGGGTGGGAGGTTGGGGGAACAAGGTGGTGGGTATTGGAGAGGGCATGGATTGCATGGAGCACTGGGTGTGGTGCAAAAACAATGAATACTGTTACGCTGAAAATAAAATTAAAAAAAAAAAAGTTCTTTAGATTTTCCTAAGGCTGAAAAAAAAAAAAAAAAGAATTTGGATTCCCAGGTCTCTCTCCAGACATGCTGCTTTCCAATCTCTAGATGATGACTCTAGAATATTTTTAACAGTCCTCTTTAGGAAACAGGCACAGAGGAAAGTGGAGCCTAAATCTGGGGATTTGGCCTGTTAACTTGCTCTTGTGTTGGCCCTCTGCTGCTGATGTGTGCTTTGATTTCTGCCTGGTCACGTTCACCCCCAGCATGATTACAGACTCTGTAGTAACGCGTGGACACCTTCCTGTGATAGAAACATAGGATGTTGTAACTCGAAGGACCCTTTCAAAAGTCAAGGGGACAAGCACCAACTATTTTCTAGAGAGCGTGCCAGACATTTCTACATGCATTACCTCATTTATTTCTGATAGCTACCTCAAGTAGGTAACATTATTTCCTTTTACACAGAAGGAAAACGCGGCTCACACAGGTCAAGTAACTCAACCCAAATCTTAGTTTTGTTAAGATTTATTTGAACACTCTTCGGTTGACATTAAAGCTCTCAACCTTTCTTTGAGAAAAGAAAGATTACATCACTTTTGAGATCAGCAAGACACTTCATCTTGGGGAGAAGGAAACAAAAGCACAGAGATGTAAAGTGACTTCCTGGAAGTCACACGGGGAATTATAGTAGATCCAGGGTGGGTCCCAGGACCCCAGCTTCTGTTCTGGGCCTCTTCCCATGAAGCTGAGCAGGTGCCTGACTGTAGGAGGGAATCAGGATCCTTTGAGTCCCATCGAGGTCTCTCTCCTGCACTGAATTCTTCCTGGGGTGGGAGGGAGAATGCCTTCCATGGAGGTTTGCACTCTGGACCATGTTCTGCTCTTCTCGGCTAGCTTCACTGACCAAACTCAAGCACATGTCTCTCTGCTGACATCCCAGTCCTTTATATTTTCTGTCTTTTGTTTGCTGTTTCCTGAACATGGTAATAAGAATAAGAAAAGCATAGTTGACTCTTGAACAACACAGGTTGATCTACAAGGGTCCAGTTCTATGTGGATTTTTTTTTGGATAGATACTGTACTATAAATGTATTTTCCTTATGATTTTCTTCATAATATTTTCTGTAGCTTACTTTATTATAAGAATATAGTATATAATACATATAACATACAAAATAGGTCTTCATTGACTTTATGTTCTTGGCAAGGCTTTGGGTCAGCAGTAGACTATTAGTAGCAAAGTTTTTGAGGAGTCCAAAACCATATGCAACTTTTTGATTGTGTGTCGGTCAGTGCCTTTAACCCTTGAGTTGTTTGAGGATCAGCCATACGCCAAAGCAAATATTCATGAGTCAGCTCTTCTAGATGAGGTTTTTACAAAAAGTTTCTCTTGAAATAGAAGTTAGGCTTTTTGTTTTAATGGTTGCCTATGAAAACTTGCCTTGTTCTCATTAATAAAGTGCAAGAGGAAGGTTGCCAGGTGGGGGCAAAGAATGTGAAGAGGTAAACGACTCAGTGGGCAGCAGGCTGTGTTCTTTGACCCGGTGAACTTCCTCGAGGTCACGGTTTGTGCCCAGCGGCCTCAGGACACCGTGGGGAGCATGGGCAGGCACTTTCTTCCTCCTCACCCCCATTTCAGAACCTCACAGTGTTCTGAGAACATGCTCTGAACATGCTTCTTTCCACACTTTCTCTCATGAAGTCCCCTCTGCTAGGAACACCCTTCCTGATTTTCTCTTGATGCCCATTCCTACTCTAAAACCAAGTTCGGATTCTGCTTCCTTCATGAACATGTTTTTATCCCTCCCGTGGAGATAACTGCACTCTCGTGTCAGACTTCCCAGTGTCTGGTGTCTCTTATCCTTTTCCACTAAATGTTACACTGTTTTGTGCTACCCTGTTTTGTATTAGTTGCAGGATCAGGCGTTCCTGGAGGGCAGGGAATCCTGTGTTTCTCATCTTGTCTCCCTGGACTGCTCAGCATGGTACCTTCCAGGGTAACATCAGTGACTCAGGGACACTGTACTGACCCTCACAATGGGATCTATGACATGGGGCAGTATTAGAAACACTGCGATGGATTTCCACCCCCCAATTTCTGAGTGCCTTCTATCAAAAGAATCTTACAACTACTCTCGCATTGTCCTCAACTTAGTCCTGTCCTTCTGCGGCTCTCCTTGGGGTGAGAGGACTTTCATTCAGGAGTCATTTTAGAGTGTAGGGTGGAGTACAGGGTCATTCTTTCCTGACCAAGATCCATTTGGAATCCTGGGAGAGTAACTCCTGTCCTCTGTTCAGTGGAGGGCAAATGAAGTTACTTACATTAAGGGACTCGGTTTTCACTGGGGTTATAGGCTATGTGTCTGAAGCTGTGGAACTGGCCAACCTGAAAAGGAAGTAAAGACAATAGGAAGAATAGGAAGGGAGGGTCTCTGGGAGGAAGGCTGAGGCTCCCACAGTGCTCCTCCCCTGAGGAATGGAAGCCTAATGGACTCCTTACAGAGATGGTTGCAATGGTTGGTGAAGAAACGGAAAGAACTTGAAGAGAAATCGAAGGGCAGACAAGGATGAAGAAGCTGACAGCAGATGGGGTTTTCAGAGAAGGGGCAGTTGGGACCAACTGAAGCCTGCTGCCATGTGGTCAGAGATTTGCTAGTTCTTAGAGTGGAAAGTGATGCCACTCCGGAGCTTCATTCTAGTGGCTTCAGAAAGTCATGGCAACCCAGGCAGAAAAAGCTCGACTTTCTCAGAGGCTGAGAGGACTAAGAGAACATTCACAATTTTGTCCTGGAGGGGGAACTGGAAAAGGAAAATACCATAAAAGGTTTTAGCCCTTATTAAAAATCCCCTAAATGGAGTCACTAATGTTCCATCAGGAAACAAAGACTTAATACCTAACCTAAATGTGGTTTCAATCCCCCCACCTCACCCCTCCTGGGAGTGTAAACTTTAACCAGAGAAACTAGAGTTTCCTTGTCAATACTGGAAGGTAACCAGCTGAGGGGCCCATTCCCTTCCCCCTGAAAGGGTGACGTGGCCCCAAATAATGCATTCTTGCTAACAGTCTCCCCCCACGAGTTTAGAAACCTTTCTTTTTTCTGCAGCTTCCCATTCGCTAGATAGGATCCTTTCTATTTGCTAGATAGGATCTTGCTGGATTCATGAATCCTTAACGAAAGCCAATTAATCTTCAAACTTACGGAGTCCATAGCCTCTCATGGTTCACCTCCCCTTCCAATTTCTCCCAATCTGAGGGGTTTGAAGTGGCGGTGGGGTGGGAGGTTGGGGTACCGGGTGGTGGGTATTATGGAGGACACGGATTGCATGGAGCACTGGGTGTGGTGAAAAAAATAATGAATACTGTTTTTCTGAAAATAAATAAATTAATTTATTTAAAAAAATAAATAAATTTTAAAAAAATGAAAAAGAAAAAAAAATCTTCAAATTTACTTGGTTAAATTTTGTTTTTTTAACACCCTGAACTCTGAATTTCCTAATTTCAAAGTAGCGTCGACACCCAGTAATGTCCTAACTAAACTGTGGGGTAACCTGTGGACTGGACAGTTCGTTGCTAGAAAGGGCACTATGAAGGGAGAACCAAGGGAGAGATGAGCCTGCTGTTCTGACTGATGCCAGACAGACCCAAACAGTAGACCAAGGGACTGTAGGGCTTCCTGCATCTGTCCCTGGGTAGTCAGTGTCAGGGCCGGATCCAGCATGTGTCCAAATGACATGGGCCCCCCTTATGTCAGCCTCATGCTCAATCTTTCTTGAGGATGCCCAGATTTGGAAGAGTTGATCTGGAACCTATAGTTCTAGTGGTACTATAGCCCACCCTTGTCTTATATCCCACCTGTGTCCCTTAGGATCACCTGAAATTGTCAACCTAGTTTTGAAGATCAGGATTAAGGTCTCTATTAGAGATTTCTCCAGGGCCAGGTAGAAAAAATGCTTTTTAAGTAATTGGACTCTGCTTATACCTCTTTCCCTAGCAGTGTCTGATGGAATCCAGTACTTGTATCAGACCTCAGCCTGCTGTGAGGGCCCCCTCAGCTTAGGTTACAGTCTAATGAGTCCCATGGCCTTCCACAGGCTTCTGGGAAAAGGGAAGAGGGACATCATTATGTATAGGATTGGTATTCTTTCTTTCTCTTTTTTCCTCCCATAAAACCATTGATTATATTCCCTTTGCTGCCCCTTTCCTCCTATGACTTATTCATTCCATAGCTGGAAGCCTGAACCTCCCACTCCTCTTTACGCAGTTTGCTCATCCTCCAATCCCCTCCCCTCTGGCAACCACCAGCTTATTCTCTGTATTTATTGGTCTGTTTCTGTTTGTTTGTTTGCTTTAGAATCTATATGTAAGGAAAATCATATGGTATTTGTCTTTCTCTGACTTATTTCACTTAGCAGAATGTCATCTAGGTCCATCCATGTTTTCACAAGTGGCAAGGTCTCATTTTTTCTAATGGCTGAGTAATATTTTCTATGTATACTTATATCTCCCACATCATCTTTATCTATTCATCTACTGATGGACTCTTAGGTTGCTTCCATATCTTGGCTATTGTAAATAATGTTGCAATAAACATAAGGGTACATATGTCTTTTCAAATTAGGATTTTCTTTTTTTGTGTGTGTGGGGTAAATACTCAGGAGTGGAATTAGTAGATTGTATGGTATTACCATGTTTAATTTTTTGAGGACACTCCATACTGTTCTTCACATTGGCTGCACCAATTTACATTCCCACTAACAATGTAAGAGGGTTCTTTATTCTCCACAATCTCACTAACATTTATTATTTCTTGTGGTTTTGATTTTAGCCATTATCACAGGTGTAATGTGATATCTTGTTTGGTTTTGATTTGCATTTCTTTGATGATGAGTGATGTTGAGCACCTTTTCATGTGTCTGTTGACTATCTGTTTGTCTTCTTTGGAAAAATGTCTTTTCAGGTCCTCTACCCATTTTTTATGAATTATTTGTTTTTGGTGTTGAGTTGTATAGGTTCATTATATATTTTGCATATTAACTGCTTAACAGATATATCATTTGTGAATATATTTTCCCATTTATTAGGCTGACTTATTGATTTGTTGATGGTTTCATTCACTGTACAAAAGCTTTTTATTTTGATGTAGTACCAGTAGTTTGTTTTTGCTTTTATTTCCCTTGTTTGAGGAGATGTATGTTGAAAAATGTTGCTAAGGCTGATGTCCAAGAGATTACTGTCTATATTTTCCTTAAGGAATTTTATAGCTTCAGATCTTACATTTAGGTCTTTCTTCCATTTTGAATTTATTTTTGTGTATGGTGTAAGAAAGTGGTCCAGTTTCATTCTTTTGCACATGGCTGTCCAGTTTTCCCATGACCATTTATTGAAGAGGTCATCCTTTCCCCATTATGTGTCCTTGCCTCCTTTGTCATAGATAATTCACCATAAAATTGAAGGTTTACTTCTGGGCTCTCTATCTTGTTCCATTCATCGATGTGTCTGTTGTTAGAATTTCTTAAATATTTGGAAGAATTTACCAATGAAGCTTTCTTATCCCAGAGATTTCTTTATGGACAACTTAGAATTAATAGTTCAATTTCTTTAGTAGATACAAGATTTTGTTTTTCTTCTTATTTCAATTTGGTAAGATTTGCTTTTCTGGGAATTTTTCATGTATCTAGAAATTTAAGTTTATTGATATAAGCTCATCTGTAATATCCTCTTATAATTATTTTGTTATTTGTAGCAACTCCAGAGATATCTCTTTTTCTATTCATGAATTTGGTAATATGTGCCTTCTATTTTTTTCCTTCTTTTTTTTAATTTTTAATTTTTTATAAACATGTATTTTTATCCCCAGGGGTACAGGTCTGTGAATCGCCAGGTTTTCACACTTCACAGCACTCACCAAAGCACATACCCTCCCCAATGTCCATAACCCCACCCCCCTTCTCCCAACCCCCCTCCCCCCATCAACCCTCAGTTTGTTTTGTGAGATTAAGAGTCACTTATGGTTTGTCTCCCTCCCAATCCCATCTTGTTTCATTGATTCTTCTCCTACCCACTTAAGCCCCCATGTTGCATCACCACATCCTCATATCAGGGAGATCATATGATAGCTGTCTTTCTCCGCTTGACTTATTTCGCTAAGCATGATACGCTCTAGTTCCATCTATGTTGTCGCAAATGGCAAGATTTCATTTCTTTTGATGGCTGCATAGTATTCCATTGTGTATATATACCACATCTTCTTGATCCATTCATCTGTTGATGGACATCTAGGCTCTTTCCATAGTTTGGCTATTGTGGACATTGCTGCTATAAACATTCGGGTGCACATGCCCCTTTGGATCACTACGTTTGTATCTTTAGGGTAAATACCCAGTAGTGCAATTGCTGGGTCATAGGGCAGTTCTATTTTCAACATTTTGAGGAACCTCCATTCTGTTTTCCAGAGTGGTTGCACCAGCTTGCATTCCCACCAACAGTGTAGGAGGGTTCCCCTTTTTCTGCATCCTCACCAGCATCTGTCATTTCCTGACTTGTTAATTTTAGCCATTCTGACTGGTGTGAGGTGATATCTCATTGTGGTTTTGATTTGTATTTCCCTGATGCCGAGTGATATGGAGCACTTTTTCATGTGTCTGTTGGCCATCTGGATGTCTTCTTTACAGAAATGTCTGTTCATGTCCTCTGCCCATTTCTTGATTGGATTATTTGTTCTTTGGGTGTTGAGTTTGCTAAGTTCTTTATAGATTTTGGACACTAGTCCTTTATCTGATATGTCATTTACAAATATCTTCTCCCATTCTGTCAGTTGTCTTTTGATTTTGTTAACTGTTTCCTTTGCTGTGCAAAAGCTTTTGATCTTGATGAAATCCCAATAGTTCATTTTTGCCCTTGCTTCCCTTGCCTTTGGCGATGTTCCTAGGAAGATGTTGCTGCGGCTGAGGTCGAAGAGGTTTCTGCCTGTGTTCTCCTCAAGGATTTTGATGGATTCCTTTCTCACACTGAGGTCCTTCATCCATTTGGAGTCTATTTTTGTGTGTGGTTAAGGAAATAGTCCAATTTTATTTTTCTGCATGTGGCTGTCCAATTTTCCCAACACCATTTATTGAAGAGGCTGTCTTTTTTCCATTGGACATTCTTCCCTGCTTTGTTGAAGATTAGTTGACCATAGAGTTGAGGGTCTATTTCTGGGCTTTCTATTCTGTTCCATTGATCTATGTGTCTGTTTTTGTGCCAGTACCATGCTGTCTTGATGATGACAACTTTGTAATAGAGCATGAAGTCCGGAATTGTGATGCCACCAACTTTGGCTTTCTTTTTCAATATCCCTTTGGCTATTTGAGGTCTTTTCTGGTTCCATATAAATTTTAGAATTACTTGTTCCATTTCTTTGAAAAAGATGGATGGTACTTTGATAGGAATTGCATTAAATGTGTAGATTGCTTTAGGTAGCATGGACATTTTCAGAATATTTATTCTTCCAATCCAGGAGCATGGAACATTTTTCCATTTCTTTGTGTCTTCCTCAATTTCTTTCATGAGTACTTTATAGTTTTCTTTCTGAGTATAGATTCTTAGCCTCTTTGGTTAGGTTTATTCCTAGGTATCTTATGATTTGGGGTGCAATTGTAAATGGGATGGACTCCTTAATTTCTCATTCTTCTGTCTTATTTTTGGTGTAGAGAAATGCAACTGATTTATGTGTATTCATTTTATATCCTGACACTTTACTGAATTCCTGTACAAGTTCTAGCAGTTTTGGAGTGGAGTCTTTTGGGTTTTCCAATATAGTATCATATCATCTGCGAAGAGTGATAATTTGACTTCTTCTTTGCCGATTTGGATGCCTTTAATTTCCTTTATTGTCTGATTGCTGAGGCTAGGACTTCTATTACTATGTTGAATAGCAGTGGTGATAATGGACATTCCTGCCCTGTTCCTGACCTTAGCGGAAGAGCTCTCAGTTTTTCTCCATTGAGAGTGATATTTGCGGTGGGTTTTTCATAGATGGCTTTGATTATATTGAGGTATGTACCCTCTGTCCCTATACTTTGAAGAGTTTTTATCAGGAAGGGATGCTGTACTTTGTCAAATGCTTTTTAAGCATCTACTGAGAGTATCCTATTGTTCTTGTTCTTTCTTTTATTAATGTCTTGTATCACATTGACTGATTTGCAGATGTTGAACCAACCTTGCAGCCCTGGAATAAATCCCACTTGGTCGTGGTGAATCTATTGGCTAGTATTTTGGTGAGAATTTTCACATCTGTGTTCATCAAGGATATTGGTCTGTAATTCTCTTTTTTGATGGGATACTTGTCTGGTTTTGGGATCAAGGTGATGCTGGCCTCATAAAATGAGTTTGGAAGTTTTCCTTCCATTTCTATTTTTTGGAACAGTTTCAGGAGAATAGGAATTAGTTCTTTAAATGTTTGGAAGAATTCCCCTGGGAAGCTGTCTGGCCCTGGGCTTTTGTTTGTTTGGAGTTTTTGATGACTGTTTCAATCTCCTTACTGGTTATGGGTCTGTTCAGGTTTTCTATTTCGTCCTGGTTCAGTTGTGGTAGTTTATATGTTTCTAGGAATGCATCTATTTCTTCCAGATTGTCAAATTTGTAGGCGTAGAGTTGCTCATAGTATGTTCTTATAATAGTTTGTATTTCTTTGGTGTTAGTTGTGATCTCTCTTTTTCATTCATGATTTTATTTATTTGGGTCCTTTCTCTTTTCTTTTTGATAAATCTGGCCAGGGGTTTATCAATCTTACTAAGTCTTTCAAGGAACCATCTCCTAGTTTTGTTGATTTGTTCTATTGTGTTTTTGTTTCTATTTAATTTATTTCTGCTCTGATCTTTATGATTTCTCTTCTCCTGCTGGGCTTAGGGTTTCTTTCTTGTTCTTTCTCCAGCTCCATTAGGTGTAGGGTTAGGTTGTGTACCTGGGACCTTTCTTGTTTCTTGAAAGGCTTGTACCACTATATATTTTCCTCTCAGGACTGCCTTTGCTGTGTCCCACAGATTTTGAACCATTGTGTTTTAATTATCATTTGTTTCCATGAGTTTTTTCAATTCTTCTTTAATTTCCTAGTTGACCCATTAATTCTTTAGAAGGATGCTTTTTAGTCTCCATGTTTTGGGGCTCTTTCCAAATTTCCTCTTGTGATTGAATTCTAGCTTCAGAGCATTGTGGTCCGAAAATATTCAGGGAATGATCCCAATCTTTTGATACCGGTTGAGACCTGATTTAGGACCCAGGATGTAATCTATTATGGAGAATGTTCCATGTGCACTAGAGAAGAATGTGTATTCTGTTGCTTTGGGATGGAATGTTCTGAATAGATCTGTGGTGTCATTCTGGTCCAGTGTATCATTTAAGGCCTTTATTTCCTTGTTGATCTTTTGCTTGGATGATCTGTCCATTGCAGGGAGGGGAGTGTTACAGTCCCCTCTTATTATTGTATTATTATATTTCTTTGATTTTGTTATTAATTGGCTTATATAGTTGGCTGCTCCCATGTTAGGGGCATAGATATTTAAAATTGTTAGATATTCTTGTTGGACAGATCCTTTGAGTATAATATAGTGTCCTTCCTCATCTCTTATTATAGTCTTTGGCTTAAAATCTAATTTATCTGATATAAGGATTGCCACTCCTGCTTTCTTCTGATGTCCATTAGCATGGTAAATTCTTTTCCACCCCCTCACTTTAAATCTGGAGGTGTCTTCGGGTTTAAAATTCTTGTAGCCAACACATAGATGGGTTTTGTTTTTTTATCCATTCTGATACCTTGTGTCTTTTGATTGGGGCATTTAGCCCATTTACATTCAGGGTAACTATTGAGAGATATGAATTTAGTGCCATTGTATTGCCTGTAAGGTGACTGTTCCTGTATATTGTCTCTGTTCCTTTCTGATCTACTACTTTTAGGCTCTCTCTTTTCTTGGAGGACCCCTTTCAATATTTCCTGTAGAGCTGGTTTGGTGTTTACAAATTCTTTCAGTTTTTGTTTGTCCTGGAAGCTTTTAATCTCTTGTTCTATTTTCAATGATAGCCTAGCTGGATATAGTATTCTTGGCTGCATGTTTTTCTCATTTAGTGCTCTGAGTATATCATGCCAGTTCTTTCTGGCCTACCCGGTCTCTGTGGATACGTCTGCTGCCAGTCTAATATTTTTACCATTGTATGTTACAGACTTCTTTTCCTGGGCTTCTTTCAGGATTTTCTCTTCGTCATTAAGACTTGTAAGTTTTCCTATTAGATGATGGTGTGTGGACCTGTTCTTATTGATTTTGAGGGGGAGTTCTCTGTGCCTCCTGGATTTTGATGCTTGTTCCCTTTGCCATAGGAGGGAAATTCTCTCCAATAATTTCCTCCAATATACCTTCTGCTCCCCTCTCTCTTTCTTCTTCTTCTGGAATCCCAATTATTCTAATGTTGTTTTGTCTTATGGTATCACTTATATTTCGAATTCTCCCCTCATGGTCTAGTAGTTGTTTGTCTCTCTTTTGCTCAGTCTCTTTATTCTCTGTCCTTTCATCTTCTATATCACTAATTTTCTCTTCTGCCTCATTTATCCTAGCATTCAGAGCCTCCATTTTTTATTATACCTATTAATAGCTTTTAAAAAATTTCAACTTGGTTAGATTTTAGTTCTTTTATTTCTCCAGAAAGGGCTTTTATTTCCCCATACAGGGTTTCTCTAATATCTCCCATGCCTTTTTCAAGCCTGTCTAGAACCTTGAGAATCGTCATTCTGAACTCTAGATCTGACATATTACGAATGTCCGAATTGATTAATTCCCTGTCCTTTGGTACTGCCTCTTGTTCTTTTTTTTGTGGTGAGTTTTTCTGCCTTGTTATTTTATCCAGATAAGACTATATGAAGGAGTTCATAAAATACTAAAAGGGTAGCAAAGTCCACAGGATATTGTGCTTTAACCAAATCAGAAGAGACCCCAAATTGTGGGGGGGGGGGAAGAAAGGGGTAAAAAGTTCAGGAAAAAAATTTAAAAATTAAAACAAATAAAGAAAAAATATAAAAAAGAAGATATATATATTTATATATATTAGACTGGTGAATAGAACAGGGTCACCAACTTAATTTAGGGAGTATTTTGGTCTCTTAGAACAAACCACCTCCCAAAATTTTAAAGAATGAAAAACATATATAAGGGTTAAACACAATGAAGGAATGGAGTATGAGTATAAGGATGAACTTTTTAAAAAAAATTTCTAAAAAAGGTGTTGATAAGATAAGTTGGTTGGGAGATTAAAGAAAAAGAAAGTGGGGAGAATTTGCTCAGGCTGTAGACTAGAACAAAGCCCTGTGCTAGATTTAGGATATGTTTTGATCTATTAGAAGAAGTTTTACCCCAATTTTTTTTAGAGGAAAAAATCCCATGTGTATACAAAAAATAAAGTTAGATACAATGAAAGATAAAATAGGAGTATAATAATGATGGTTCAAAAAAGACTTTTTTAAAATGAAAGGTATTGTTAAGATAAACTAGTTAAAAAACATTAAAAGTGTTAAGGGTAAATGTTAAGAAAAAAAATTTAGCAGAGAAAAAATAAAATAAAAAAATTAATTAACTTTGTAAGACTAAAGAATCATGGGGAGAAATCCATGAATTCCATGCTTTGTTGTCTCCTCCTCTGGAATTCTGCTGTTCTCCTTGGTAAGTGAGCGTGGTCTTGGCTGGATTTCTTGTTGATCTTCTGGGGGAGGGGCTGTTGTAGTATTTCTGAAGTGTCTTTGCAGTGGAATTGCACCGCCCTTAGCAGGGGCCAGACTAAATAATCTCCTCGGGTTGGCTTTTGGGAACTTTGGTTCCATGAAGGCTTTCCGTAGAGTTCTGGAGGAGGGGAATGAAAATGGCAGCCTCCCAATCTCAGGCTCAGAGAAGCCGAGAGCTCAGGGCCCCACTCCTCAGTGTGCCCTCGGAGAAAAGTGCTCAATCACTCCTATCTCCCTGGCCTCCGGCTGCACTCTGAGCTCACCCAGCCTGTGACCAAGAGTCTCTGTCTCTGACACATGGCCCCACCTGGATTCTCTAGACCCTGCATATCCCTGAGCTCTTCCAGAGGAGTCACCCCAGGTCTTGTGGGGGTCCCTGCTCACAGAGCAGTGACCTGTGCCATGGATCACAATAAGATAACCCCGAGTTGAGAGCTCACTCCTCGGCTCTGTCTCTGTAGCTGGCTTCCCTGCTCTAATACCTGTGAGGTCTGTGACACTCAGAAAGCCCCAACCCTTCTGTGACCCCATGGGACCTGAGGCCACACTGTCCCCGTGAGGGCTTGACCCTGGCTTAGCCTCTGGAGCGATGTCCCTCAGTGGAGCAGAATTTTAAAAGTTCTGATTTTGTGCTCTGTTGTTTTGCCACTTGCCGGAAACCAGCTCCTCCACCCGTGGTCTGTATTCCCATTGCTTTGGATTTGCTTCTCTGTCAGTGCTTCCCTCAGAAAGTGGTTGATTTTCTGTTTCTAGAATTACTGCTATTGAATATCTCCTGTTGGATATGTAGGTGTTCAGAATGGTCTGATAAGCTATCTAGCTGATCTCCTGCTACCTGATGTTATCTCAGCCTGCTACTTCTCCACCATCTTGACTCCTCCTCACCACATCTTCTTTATCCATTCATCTGTTGATGGACAGCTAGGTTCTTTCCATAGTTTGACTATTGTGGACATTGCTGCTATAAACATTCAGGTGCACATGCCCCTTCAGATCACTATATTTGTATCTTTAGGATAAATACCCAGTAGTGCAATTGCTGGGTCATAGGGTAGCTCTATTTTCAACTTCTTGAGGAACTTCCATACTGGTTTCCAGAGTGGCCACACCAAGTTGCATTCCCACCAACAATGTAGGAGGGTTCCCCTTTCCCCACATCCTTGCCAGCATCTGTCATTTCCTGACTTGTTAATTTTAGCCATTCTGACTGGTGTGAGGTGGTATCTTATCCCAAGGTAATTTTTTATTAGCTTACAAAAGTAACATTTAGACCGCTAGTTCCCTGACCTTTTCTTTGACTAACAGAAGCTAATCTCCCACTCCACAAGAGGCAAGAGGTATAATCTCTGGAAGAATAGAATCAGAGAGTCTCTGGACATGAGGCAAAGTGGGGATTCTGAACTGAAAGGATAAGAAGTATTTTTAAGCAGTGAAAACATCATTCCCTTTTCTTCAACTGGCTCTGAGAAAGCATCCCTAGGCAAGAGTTTTGAAGATACTTCTCTGGAAATAGTAATATCTTCAGAGGAAATATATACAATGCAAACATATATGAGGGAGTCTCCAGGGAAAAGTGGACTAATTACATGATCACTTTATGAAGAAGCCTTCCAGGAGGCATAACCTGCGCACACACATAGAACTCTTACATTTTTTAGTGTGCCCCTCTTAAATAAAAATGGAAACCCAAGGATCACCAGACATTTTAAAAGAGATTTTTAAAAAGATTTCATTTATTTATTTGAGAGAGTGAGATAGAGCAAGAGTGCAGGAGCTGTGGTAGGGGGAGAGACAGAGAGAAAAGGAGAAGCAGACTCTACTGAGTCAGAGACAGCTTGACACGGAGTTCAGTCCCACAAGCCTGGAGTTATAACCTGAGCCAAAGACAGACGCTTAACTCACTGAGCCACCCAGATGCCCCTTTAGAGAATTTTAAGAATTTTTTTGAGATCTCAGAAAATTTACTTGCCACAGACATCTTATCAGGAATTTACCAGAGAATGTGCTCCACGAAAATAAGTGAATAGACCAAGAAAGAGAATATACAGGATCCAAGAGTCAGAGGATCCAATTTAGAATAGCACTAATGGGCAATCCTCAAATGATGCAGCTGCGCAGCTTTCTGGAGAAACAACCTATGCAGAGAGAAGCCAGAGAAGCTGGGCCTCTAGGAGGGTAGAGTGCACTTGACAGAGAGGGAGTGATATATTTACAAGACAGCCAAAGGAGAGTCTCCCTTATAAAATTGAAGACCATGACAAAACAAAAACAAGTAAAACTAATATGTAAACATTATATTTCAAGAAAAAAATCTGCTGAAATAAAACCTGCATTTTCATGTTGAAAAGTACACAGCATGACTTTGGTGGGGGGAGTCTCCTGTGACAGTTAATTCTAGACATATCTTAATAAATTGAGTAGGTCTTGAAGATAAAGGAAAGAATCTTCTGGGCCTCCAGGTGAAAAACCAAAATCACAGAAGGAAGAATATTAGGGATTCATCAAACTTTTCAATAACCACGTGCAATGCAGAAAGTTGCTGAGGAACTTCTATAGGATACCTAAGGAAATAAATATGAGCCAATGATGTCATAGCCAATCAATCTATTCTTCAAGTATCAAGGATACACAAAAGCTGTTTTGAACATTCAAGTACTTGTTGGCTTATCCTGTGTAATCTGCTGGAAGGTAGGCTTCAGCCAACCAAGTGATGATTGGAGAAATGTAGCCCAATAATTGATGGTGAGCACTGGATACATTCAACTGTATACCTAACATTAAATCAAAGGAGGAAGTAAGAGTGGAAGAATATTATCTAAATGCTATGTGTATGGGAAAGGATAAAACATCAAAACCATAAAAATATGAGAGAAGGAAGAAAGGAGAAGGAAAATAAAACAAGCTAAGCAGTTGCCACAATGGCTGAAATAAAAGAATATAATTTAAACTTGTGGAATCTAATATTATAAGCCAATATAAGGTTAAACATGCTAAGGTATGTACTAAAGATGTTATTCCATGACACCCCAGTAGCAGAGTACTTCCAGTGGCCTGACTTTGGTTTATCAATACCATTTTCTACAAAAAGAAGCAGGACTCCTCGGGGGAGGTGGCTGTTTCAGGTCTGGGACAGAGAATGTATGAGATGAGCCAGGAATCACTTGTATTGCAGAAAGCAAGTAAGCATTCAAGTATAACAGAATCATGTCAAAAGGACACGGGAGCCAGCCTGGAGGCTTCCCACTGGCTGAAGTTGGGACAATTTGAAGATCCAAAAAAAGAACCAAAACAAAACCCCCACAAAAACCCCAATGACTGTAGAAGATTAAAACATATTGAATGTATGAAAAAAAATCAGTAAATTTCTAATCATACTGAGAAAAATCCCAAAGCAAAACCTTGCTTACTAATCATTGTGATTAGTGATTACTACAGCAAGTCAGCAAGTTCTTATTTTGGATATAGTAATTAAAGGGAAAGAATGAAGCACAGAGTAGGGATTTATATCAGGACAACTGCATTATTTCAGTTTTTAAGGGAAAGTTCTTACTGAGAAATGTCTACTAAAACCTAAAAATAGTTGAGGAGCTAAATGGTTACAAAGTGTCACTGTCCAGATCAGAGTCAGGCCCAAGGGCCCAAACAGGAATTTACGGTGGAGGGATCTGGTAATTCCCACCTCACCCCAGTGATCAAATCAGTACCTGACAGTGGGATAACCAGATGCCACATGCTGTTTTCAGCTATGAAGTACAGTGACATGCATAGTATCACTTGTGATAATCTATTTCAAAAATGTTTATTATTTTTTAAAAATTTATTTTATTTTTTTTCAGTGTTCCAAGATTCATTGTTTATGCACCATATGCAGTGCTCCATGCAATACATGTCCTCCTAAACAAAATCCCATTAAGCCTTTAGATCTAACTTCAGTTTGAAGATTGGAATTATGATACAGAAGATACAGGAAAAAAATTAAAACCACAAGGAAACAAATAGAAAATCCAGGATGTGTCTGTTCTACAAGACTCTTTGGTCTATTCAGTAACAGAAGAAGAAAGGAAAAGGTGGTTGTTCTCACATAAAAGAGACCTCAGGGAAGCACCAAATGTAGTGTGTGGTAGTTGACTGGACATAGGTTAAAATAAACTATTAGAAAAGATTTATTTTGATTGGATTATTTGTTCTTTGTGTGTTGAGTTTGCTAAGTTCTTTATAGATTCTGGACACTAGTCCTTTATCTGATATGTCGTTTGCAAATATCTTCTCCCATTCTGTCAGTTGTCTTTTGATTTTGTTAACTGTTTCCTTTGCTGTGCAAAAGCTTTTGATCTTGATGAAATCCCAATAGTTCATTTTTGCCCTTGCTTCCCTTGCCTTTTGCGTTGTTCCTAGGAAGATGTTGCTGCGGCAGAGGTCGAAGAGGTTGCTGCCCGTGTTCTCCTCAAGGATTTTGATGGATTCCTTTTGTACATTGAGGTCCTTCATCCATTTTGAGTCTATTTTTGTGTGTGGTGTAAGGAAATGGTCCAATTTCATTTTTCTGCATGTGGCTGTCCAATTTTCCCAGCACCATTTATTGAAAAGGCTGTCTTTTTTCCATTGGACATTCTTTCCTGCTTTGTCAAAGATTAGTTGACCATAGATTTGAGGGTCTATTTCTGGGCTCTCTATTCTGTTCCATTGATCTATGTGTCTGTTTTTGTGCCAGTACCATGCTGTCTTGATGATGACAGCTTTGTAATAGAGCTTGAAGTCCGGAATTGTGATGCCACCAACGTTGGCTTTCTTTTTCAATATCCCTTTGGCTATTCGAGGTCTTTTCTGGTTCCATATAAATTTTAGCATTATTTGTTCCATTTCTTTGAAAAAGATGGATGGTACTTTGATAGGAATTGCATTAAATGTGTAGATTGCTTTAGGTAGCATAGACATTTTCACAATATTTATTCTTCCAATCCCGGAGCATGGAACATTTTTCCATTTCTTTGTGTCTTCCTCAATTTCTTTCATGAGTACTTTATAGTTTTCTGAGTATAGATTCTTAGCCTCTTTGGTTAGGTTTATTCCTAGGTATCTTATGGTTTTGGATGCAATTGTAAATGGGATTGACTCCTTAATATCTCTTTCTTCTGTCTTGCTGTTGGTGTAGAGAAATGCAACTGATTTCTGTGCATTGATTTTATATCCTGACACTTTACTGAATTCCTGTATAAGTTCTAGCAGTTTTGGAGTGGAGTCTTTTGGGTTTTCCACATATAGTATCATATCATCTGCGAAGAGTGAGAATTTGACTTCTTCTTTGCTGATTTGGATACCTTTAATTTCCTTTTTTTTTTGTCTGATTGCTGAGGCTAGGACCTCTAGTACGATGTTGAATAGCAGTGGTGATAATGGACATCCCTGCCGTGTTCCTGACCTTAGCGGAAAAGCTTTCAGTTTTTCTCCATTGAGAATGATATTTGCGGTGGGTTTTTCATAGATGGCTTTGATGATATTGAGGTATGTGCCCTCTATCCCTACACTTTGAAGAGTTTTGATCAGGAAGGGATGTTGTACTTTGTCAAATGCTTTTTCAGCATCTATTGAGAGTATCATATGGTTCTTGTTCTTACTTTTATTGATGTGTTGTATCACATTGACTGATTTGCGGATGTTGAACCAACCTTGCAGCCTGGAATAAATCCCACTTGGTCGTGGTGAATAATCTTTTTAATGTACTGTTGAATCCTATTGGCTAGTATTTTGTTGAGTATTTTCGCATCTGTGTTCATCAAGGATATCGGTCTATAGCTCTCTTTTTTGGTGGGATCCTTGTCTGGTTTTGGGATCAAGGTGATGCTGGCCTCATAAAATGAGTTTGGAAGTTTTCCTTCCATTTCTATTTTTTGGAACAGTTTCAGGAGAATAGGAATGGGCAGAAGACATAAACAGACATTTCTGCAAAGAAGACATCCAGATGGCCAACAGACACATGAAAAAGTGCTCCATATCACTCGGCATCAGGGAAATACAAATCAAAACCACAATGAGATATCACCTCACACCAGTCAGAATGGCTAAAATCAACAAGTCAGGAAATGACAGATGCTGGCGAGGATGCGGAGAAAGGGGAACCCTCCTACACTGTTGGTGGGAATGCAAGCTGGTGCAGCCACTCTGGAAAACAGCATGGAGGTTCCTCAAAATGTTGAAAATAGAACTGCCCTATGACCCAGCAATTGCACTATTGGGTATTTACCCTAAAGATACAAATGTAGTGATCCAAAGGGACACATGCATTCGAATGTTTATAGCAGCAATGTCCACAATAGCCAAACTATGGAAAGAACCTAGATGTCCATCAACAGATGAATGGATCAAGAAGATGTGGTATATATACACAATGGAATACTATGCAGCCATCAAAAGAAATGAAATCTTGCCATTTGCAACAACATGGATGGAACTAGAGCGTATCATGCTTAGCGAAATAAGTCAAGCAGAGAAAGACAACTATCATATGATCTCCCTGATATGAGGAAGTGGTGATGCAACATGGAGGCTTAAGTGGGTAGAAGAATAAATGAAACAAGATGGGATTGGGAGGGAGACAAACCATAAGTGACTCTTAATCTCACAAAACAAACTGAGGGTTGCCGGGGGGAGGGGGTTTGGGAGAAGGGGGTGGGATTATGGACATTGGGGAGGGTATGTAATTTGGTGAGTGCTGTGAAGTGTGTAAACCTGGTGATTCACAGACCTGTACCCCTGGGGATAAAAATATATGTTTATAAAAAATAAAAAATTAAAAAAAAAAAAAAAAAGAAAAGATTCATTTTTTTTTTGAGGGATGTGGAAGTAACTGGGAGGTTTGAATATAGATTAGGTATTAATTGATATTAGGAGAGGATTGTGAATTTAGTTATGTGTGAAAAATGCTATTGTGATTATGTAAACAGGTTCTTTCTGAGATGCGTACTTAGATATAGAGGGGTGAGAGATTGTGATATCTGTTACTTGGAAAATACTTTAGCAGAAGAAAACAAGAAGAAGCAATTGTCGTAAAATATTTACAATTTTAAAATCTAGGTGATGGGTATATGAGTGTTTGTTAGATCATATACTCTGCTCTTCTATATGTTTGAAAGTCAAAATAATAAAAGTTTAAAAAGCACTTTGCAGTTCAACATGTCTGACAACTGAAATGTCTGGCTGCCTGAATATTCCTGGTTTGTCTTTGAGATTAGTGGAGAGGGAACTGGAAGTTATTGGCTATGATGATAGCATTGTTCCTTCACTGGCTGTGAGCTTTGAGGCTCTTAATCACAAGGTTGGATAGTAACCAGCCAGACAACTGGCCAGGACATAGATCATAGGGTGTGACTGTCTGTCTGAGGACTTCTTTCTCAGTTCTTGCCCTGAGGCTTTGAGTACTGTCTTACTGGGGTCAAACTGTTCTGGATGAAGTTCCTTCAGCAGTGGAGCCATCATTCAGATGGACTTTCAACAGCTTGTAGCCTTCCCTGTATCCCTTTAGGGAGGCTCAATTGGGGTCAATTATTTGTTACCTTTAACCCCGAGAGTCATTTATCCTCACATCCTTGTATCTCTGGCTCAGAGCATGAAGCTCCTTTCTAAAATGAAATAACTGTATCTTTCCCTGAAAACAACAGATTTGGGGGAAATAGAGACTTTGGTGGTTAAATAGTTAATGTTCTAATTTTTAACCTCATCAGATTATGTACAAATCCACAGTATAGATACCTGAGGATCCTAGGTGATCCTTCTTCCCTTTACTGATGAAGATACTGAGATGCAGAGAAAGTAAGGAATTCATTAGTGGTACTCTGGGGCTAGAACCCAGCTTTCTTCATTTCCAGTTCAAACTCTTTTCAACCTCCTGTATTTCCCACTGAGTTGCTCCAAATTCTTTGCCTCTATTCGGACCTTCTCTGGTGATACAAGAAGTTTTTTTAAATGTTTCTGCTCTCATGCACCTTGCAACATACTTGAATAAACATTTTCAGGATGAGATTGTGTTTTACTTGGAAAATTGGGGTGTCATGGCACCTGCAACATGGGGCAGCCTATGGAGGGGGCAAATGAGTAATATGTGCTGATGTCAGAGGTTGCTGCTGGGAAAAAGGCACAGAGGGAGGTTGGTTGAACCCTCAGGTGATAGCTCAGTGAGATCCTTAAATCATAGTCAGTCTTGTAGGGCAAGAAAATTGGTTTTGTGTTCACAGAGAGCACAAGGCTGTCCAGGCCCAATCCACCCAAGTGAAATTTGCAAGAAATTTCTGTTAAGCCAGAATGCCAATTTTTTGGTTTTTGGGAGAGGACATCCCTCTCCAAGGCCCCAAATATTTGTGTCTGTATTCAGAGCATTCTGTCTTCAAGAGACAATCAAGACCATTACTAGCATTTTGCCTGGTGAATTTTGTATCAGTGCAAAGGATGTTGGGTAGGCTAGGAGGATAGAGTAACTTAATGTGATCAGACCATCAGCTCACCCAGTTCAGTGTCTTTTCTGTACCTCCTTTGGACCCGTGGGATTAACATTTGCTAAAACTTGCTCTTCGGCTTTATTTGTTCACATACGTTAATATGATCAATGAGATTTTTTTCCCCCTCATGTTTATTTATACCTTGATTTGCTTCCTAGGTCATTCTTCCTGCTTTGACCAAGCAATCATCATGTCCCTTTATGTAAAGATGTCATGAGACTTTTGCTGGCTCAACTGCTGGATGTTAAGTTAGTTTAAAGTCCCAGGAGCATTGCTCTGCAGCTACCAGCCAGACACTGAACATATGAGGAGTGCTCTTGGCCAGTGGTTCCCAGACAGGAAACCCCACTGGGGCTATAACAAAGAAAGTTTCCTCTGGTCAGAAGTTATTTAAGAAGCTTTTCTTAAGGCTGTGGTGTCTCTGTCAGTCATTCCTTTTGAATAAGGCTCTCATGTCATCCATCACCTTGACAGAGTTGTCTTCTCTCTAGGTGCTCATGTGGAACAAAATTATCCATTAAAAGCACATAGAATGGCATGCACTTTTGGAGCAATGGATATATCACAAGTGGGCTTCTAGGATTATTACCCTGACCTCACAGACAGCAAGCTTGAGGCACATGGATATGAGGTGAAGTGAAATAGTGGAAGGTGATAATACCCAAATATAATACCACAGATCAATGGAGGAGTTGACAGTAGAACTTAGAAATATATGTTCACATATTTTCAGCTACAAATGTATTTCTAGAAGGTAGAAAGAGGTCAAGGTTTCTCATGGTTAGTTTATGGTCAGGAAAACAAACATGAAGGCCAAAGCAGACTTATGTGATCTTGACTAAATAACACCTGGGAAAGAGAGGAAACTCCTTGACCGTGGTTTAACAGTGGCCTTTCCACATTTCCCATCCTGATGCCCAGCATCTGAGCCCACCCAGCCTCTCAGGGGCTGTGCCAAAACCCCTGCTGGCCTAAGTGCCTCTCATGTTGGTCCAATGAGATGCCAAAGGGTGTTTGAAACATACCTTCAGTGGGACACCTGCCCACATGCTCTATCTAACTTGTGCCTCCCACTAATTTATCGTCTATGGTTAGAAGCCTTTCTTCCTGAAAGAATGAGTCACACTGGGAAATAATAGCCACCTTTGTGCTTTGAACATCCATTTCTCCCTGGGTTCAAGCCAGGCTCTCTCTTTCAGGATAAGAGTTACTCTCCAGGTAAGAACCATCTGATATCAGTCCCTTTCTGGGCCAAGTTCTGCTCGAGGTCTGAACTCACCACAAATTCTGATTAACATCAAAAGTAGAAGTTTAAGGGAAGTCTTATTAGGGAAAGCACAATGAGGCCCATTGTGGAGGTCCAAAATGACCACAGCCCTCTGTTCTAAGAAACCATAGGGACTCCTCCTAACCATAAAGCTAGTCCAGATTTCTGATGTCAAACATGGCCCTGGGACAGTGAGCCCAGAGTTTGAACTTTGTTCTTAAACAGAGTTTCTAGCGGCTCACTTCCAGTACCATGCCAGTCCACAGTGACGTTTCCATTGGGGTGCCACTAAATGTCAGTGTCAGCTGTTACTTATCGAATGAGAAGGCTCCCCTTTATTCTGTAATTGTATTTCTCTACTTTTTCTGATGTCAAAATAGTACTCTGTTATGTGAAATTATTATAATGATAAATATTAGGTTTTTAAAAAATATGTTCAACTGGCAAAGTAAAAAGTTGGCAATTCATGTATCCTGATTTAAAAAATTAATTGTAGTCTGTGAAATTTCCAAGTGTAGGAGCCACTGTTTTTTGATATTCCAAGGAAAAGCTGGTTTTCCTGAAGCTTGGGATTTGAAGTGAGTGTTTTTTAGAAGAGGTGGATTTAAAGCTCCTTGCTTCTAGATTCACTCAGTTCCTACTACCCATATGCACAATTCCTTTATTAACCTCATCTGCCCTTACTCTTGACCCAGTTTCCTCCTTATGTGGACCTGCTTCTCCAAGAACACAGTGAACTTGGCCTAGCAGAGCTGTGGTGTGTGTCCACTCCCATAGCTTATATCCTTTGATGTTTGTACTTCTGCCTGACTAATGGCCTGTCCATTCCCCTTCAGGACACAGAAGGGGATATCTCCTGTTCTTTCTAATGATATTTTTGGCTGACTACTGGGGAATGGATTACATTAATTCATAAAGTGTCCCATGGAACAGATTCTAACTTGGTGATATGATTTGAAAGCCCTGTGTAACCCTTAAATATCTTTCAGAAAGATCTGCTGCCATGTCTAAAAATCCTCACAGAGTCATTCTTCAGAGGTTTTGCAGAAAAAAAAAAACACTAAAACTCCTTGAAGCTTGATATCACCTGGGAGTGGTAGCATATTAGCATATTTTAATAGAGCTGAGTAGTTGACTATCATAAAATAATTTATTTACTCATCATTTCTTTATTATGTTGTATTAGTTACCATACAGTACATCATTAGTTTTTGATGTAGTGTTCCATGATTCATTGTCTGTATATAACACCCAGTGCTCCATGCAGTATATGCTCTCTGAATACCTATCACCAAGTTAATCCGTCCCCCCTCTGAAATCCTTAGTTTGTTTCTCAGAATCCACAGTCTCTCTTGGTTCTTCTCCCCCTCTGATTCTCTCCCCGCTTCATTTTCCCCTTCCTTCTCCTAACATCCTCCATGCTACTCCTTATGTTCCACAAATAAGTGAAACTGTGTGGTAATTGATTTTCTCTGATTGACTTATTTCACTCAGCATAATCTCTTCCAGTACCATCCATGTTGATGCAGAAGTTGCATATTCATCCTTTCTGATGGCTGAGTAATATTCCTTTGTATATATGGACCACATCTTCTATATGTACTCATCTGTTGAAGAGCATCTTGGCTCCTTCCACAATTTGTCTATTGTGGACATTGCTGCTATGAGCATTGGGGTGCATGTGGCCCTTCTTTTCACTACATCTGTATCTTTGGGGTTAATACCCAGTAGTGCAATTGCTGGGTCATAGGGTATCTCTATTTTTAATTTTTTGAGGAAAGGCAATACTGTTTTCCAAAGTGGCTGAACCAACTTGCAGTCCCACCAACAGGGTAAAAGAGTTCCTGTTTCTCCACAGCCTCTCCAACACTTCTTGTTTCTTGCCATGTGGTTTTGATATGAATTTCCCTGATGGCCAATGATGATGAACACTTTTTCATGTGTCTGTTAGCCATATGTATGTCTTCTTCTGAGAAGTGTCTGTTCATGTTTCTGCCCACATTTTGACTTGATTATTTGTTTTTTGGGTGTTGAGTTTGAGAAGTTTTTTATAGCTCTTGGGTATCAGCCCTTTGTCTGTAGTGTCATTTGCAAATATCCTCTGGGTTGCCTCTGTGTTTTGTTGACTGTTTCCTTTGCTGTGCAGAAGCTTATCTTGATGAAGTCCCAAAAGCTCATTTTCATTTTTGTTTCCCTTGCCTTTGGAGACATGTCTTGAAAGAAGTTGCTGTGGCCGATGTTGAAGAGGTTACTGCCTATGTTCTCCTCTAATATTTTGATGAATTCCTCTCTCATATTGAGGTCTTTCATCCATTTTGAGTTTATCTTTGTGTATGGTGTAAGAGAATGGTCAAGTTTCATTCTTCTGTTTATAGCTGTCCAATTTTTCCAACACCATTTATTGAAGAGACTTTTTTTCATTGCATATTTTTTTCCTGCTTTGTCAAAGATTATTTGACTGTAGAGTTGAGGGCCCACATCAGGGCTCTCTATTCTGTTCCATTGGTCTACATGTCTCTTTTTGTGCCAGTACCATTCTGTCTTGGTGATCACAGCTTTGTAACATAGCTTGAACTCAGGCAATATGATGCCCTCAGCTTTGTTTTTCTTTTCAACATTTTCTTGGCGATTCGGGGTCATTTCTGGTTCCATACAAATTTTAGGATTGTTTGTTTCAGCACTTTGAAGAATGCTGGTGGTATTTTGATCAGTATGGCATTTAAAGTATAGATTGTTCTGGGCAGCATAGATATTTTAACAATGATTATTCTTCTGATCCATGAGCATGGAATGTTTTTCCATCTTTTTGTATCTTCTTCAATTTCTTTCATGAGTGTTTTGTAGTTCCTAGAGTATAGATCCTTTACCTCTTTGGTTAGGTTTATTCCAAGGTATCTTATGGTTTTTGAGATTATTGTAAGTAGAATTGATTCTGTAATTTCTCTTTCTACAGTTTCATTGTTAGTGTATAAGAAAGCAACTGATTTCTGTGCATTGATTTTATATCCTGCACATTACTGAATTGTTGTATGAGAGCTAGTGATTTGGGGGTAGAGTCTTTGGGTCTTCCACATAAAGTATTATGTCATCTGTGAAGAAAGAGACTTTTACTTCTTCTTTGCCAATTTGAATACCTTTTATTTATTTTTGTTGTCTGATTGCTATTGCTAGAACTTCTAGCACACTGTTGAACAATAGATGTGAGAGTGGGCATCCTTGATGTGTTCCTGATTTCAAGGGAAATGCTCTCAGCTTTTCCCCATTGAGAATGATAGTTTCTGTGGGTTTTTCATAGATGGGTTTTATGAAATTGAGGAATGTTCCCTCTATCTCTATAATCTGAAGAGTTTTAATCAAGAAAGGATGCTGTATTTTGTCAAATGTTTTTTTCTGCATCAATTAAGAAGACTATGTGGTTCTAGTCTCATCTCTTATTTATGTGTTCTATCATATTATCATATTGATTGATTTGCAAATGTTGAACCACCCTTGCATCCCAGGAATAAATCCCACCTGGTCGTGGTGGATAGTACTTTAATGTACTGTTAGATCCTATTAGCTAGGATCTTCTTGAGAATTTGGCATCCATAATCATTATGGATATTGGTCTGAAATTCTCCTTTTTAATGGGAGCTTTGCCTGGTTTGGGGATCGAGGTAAGGCTGGCCTCATAGAATGAGTCTGGAAGGTTTCAGTAGAATAAGTATTATTTCTTTTTTAAGTGTTTGGTGGAATTCCCCAGGGAATCCATCAGGTTCTGGACTCTTGTTTTTTGGGAGGTTTTTGATTACTTCTTCGATATCATTACTGGTTATTGGTTTACTCAGGTTATCAATTTCTTCCTGTTTCAGTCTTGGTAGTTTATAGGTTTCTATGAATGCATCCATTTCTTCTAGGTTGCTTAATTTATTGTCATATAGCTGTTGATAATAATTCTGGTAATTTTTTTTATTTCCTTGGTGTTAGTCATGATCTCTATCCTTTCATTCACAATTTTATTAATTTGGATCCTTTCTCTCACTCTGGTTTTTTTTTTTTTTTTTTTGGATAAGTCTGGTCTGTGGTTTATCAATCTTATTAATTCTTTCAAAGAATCAGATTCTAGTTTCATTGATGTGCTCTACTGTAATTTTGTTTTCTAAATCATTGATCTCTCTCATTGATCTTATCTTAATTATTTCCCTTCTTGTGTGTGGGTTAGGCTTAATTTGTTGTTGATTATCCAGATCTTTAAGGTATAAAGACAGTTCGTATATTTGGGATTTTTCTACTTTTTTAGTGATGCTTGGGTGGCTATGTATTTCCATATTAGGATTGCCTTTGCTGTATCCCATAGGTTTTAGACCAATGTGTCTTCATTTTTATTGATTTCCATGAATTGTTTAAGTTCTTTGACTTCCTGGTTGACCCAAACATTTTTGATAGGATGGTTTCTAGCTTCCAAGTGTTTGCATTTCTTCTAAACTTTCTCTTTTGATTGAGTTTCAGTTTCAAAGCATTGTGGTCTTATAATATGTAGGGAATGATCTCAGTCTTTTGGTATCAGTTGAGACCTGATATGTGATGGAGGATATGTTCTATTCTGGAAAAAGTTCCATGTGTGTTCAAGAAGAATGAGTGTTTTGTTGTTTTAGGTAAAATGTTTTGTGTATATATCTATGAGGTCCATCAGGTCCAATGTATCATTCAAAGCTCTTGTTTTTTTGTTGGGTTTCTGCTTAGATGATCTGTCTATTGTTGAGAGTGGAGTCTTGAGGTTTCCTACTATTAATGTGTTATTATCAATATGTCTTTTTATTTTGGTTAACAGCTGGCTTATGTAGTTGGCTGCTCCCATGTCGGGGACATAGATATTTACAATTGTTAGCTCTTGTTGTTGAGTAGACCCTTTAAGAATGATATGGTATTCTTCTGTATCTCTAATTACAGGATTTAGCCTAAAATCTTACTTATCTGATATGAGAATTGCTATCCCATCTTTCCTTTGAGTCCATTGGCGTGGTTCTCCATCCCTTCACTTTCAGTCTGGAGGTATCTTTAGGTTCAAATGAGTCTCTTGACGACAACATATGGATGGGTCCTGTATTTTTATCCAGTCTGCAGCCCTTTTTTGATGGGATCCTTGTCTGGTTTTGGGATCAAGGTGATGCTGGCCTCATAAAATGAGTTTGGAAGTTTTCCTTCCATTTCTATTTTTTGGACCAGTTTCAGGAGAATAGGAATTAGTTCTTCTTTAAATGTTTGGTAGAATTTCCCCGGGAAGCCATCTGGCCCTGGGCTTTTGTTTGTTTGGAGATTTTTAATGACTGTTTCAATCTCCTTACTGGTTATGGGTCTGCTCAGGCTTTCTACTTCTTCCTGGCTCAGTTGTGGTAGTTTATATGTTTCTAGGAATGCATCCATTTCTTCCAGATTGTCAAATTTGTTGGCGTAGAGTTGCTCATAGTATGTTCTTATAATAGTTTGTATTTCTTTGGTGTTAGTTGTGATCTCTCCTCTTTCATTCATAATTTTATTTATTTGGGTCCTTTCTCTTTTATTTTTGATAAGTCGGGCCAGGGGTTTATCAATTTTATTAATTCTTTCAAAGAACCAGCTCCTACTTTCGTTGATTTGCTCTATTGTCTTTTTGGTTTCTATTTCATTGATTTCTGCTCTGATCTTTATGATTTCTCTTCTCCTGCTTGGCTTAGGGTTTCTTACTTGTTCATTCTCCAGATCCTTTAGGTATAGGGTTAGGTTGTGTACCTGAGACCTTTCTTGTTTCTTGAGAAAGGCTTGTACCGCTATATATTTTCCTCTCAGGACTGCCTTTGTTGTGTCCCACAGATTTTGAACCATTGTATTTTCATTGTCATTTGTTTCCATGATATTTTTCAATTCTTCTTTAATTTCCCGGTTGACCCATTCATTCTTTAGAAGGATGCTGTTTAGTCTCCATGTATTTGGGTTGTTTTCAGACTTCCTTTTGTGGTTGAGTTCTAGCTTTAGAGCATTGTGGTCTGAAAATATGCAGGGAATGATCCCAATCTTTTGATACTGGTTGAGTCCTGATTTAGGACCGAGGATGTGATCTATTCTGGAGAATGTTCTATGTGCACTAGAGAAGAATGTGTATTCTGTGTTGCTTTGGGATGAAATGTTCTGAATATATCTGTGATGTCCATCTGGTCCAGTGTGTTGTTTAAGGCCTTTATTTTCTTGCTGATCTTTTCCTTGGATGATCTGTCCATTTCAGTGAGGGGAGTGTTAAAGTCCCCTACTATTATTGTATTATTGTTGATGTGTTTCTTTGATTTTGTTATTAATTGGTTTATATAGTTGGCTGCTCCCACGTTGGGGGCATAGATATTTAAAATTGTTAGATATTCTTGTTGGACAGACCCTTTGAGTATGATATAGTGTCCTTCCTCATCTCTTATTATAGTCTTTGGCTTAAAATCTAATTGATCTGATATAAGGATTGCCACTCCTGCTTTCTTCTGATGTCCATTAGCATGGTAAATTCTTTTCAACCCCCTCACTTTAAATCTGGAGGTGTCCTCGGGCTTAAAATGAGTTTCTTGGAGGCAACATATAGATGGGTTTTGTTTTTTTATCCATTCTGATACCCTGTGTCTTTTGACAGGGGCATTTAGCCCATTAACATTCAGGGTAACTATTGTGAGATATGAATTTAGTGCCATTGTATTGCCTGTAAGGTGACTGTTACTGTATATGGTCTCTGTTCCTTTCTGATCTACCACTTGTAGGCTCTCTCTTTGCTTAGAGGACCCCTTTCAGGATTTCCTGTAGAGCTGGTTTGGTGTTTGCAAATTCTTTCAGTTTTTGTTTGTCCTGGAAGCTTTTAATCTCTCCTTCTATTTTCAATGATAGCCTAGCTGGATATAGTATTCTTGGCTGCATGTTTTTCTCGTTTAGTGCTCTGAAAATATCATGCCAGCTCTTTCTGGCCTGCCAGGTCTCTGTGGATAAGTCAGCTGCCAATCTAATATTTTTACCATTGTATGTTACAGACTTCTTTTCCCGGGCTGCTTTCAGGATTTTCTCTTTGTCACTGAGACTTGTAAATTTTACTATCAGGTGACGGGGTGTGGGCCTATATTTATTGACTTTGTGGGGCATTCTCCGAACCTCCTGAATTTTGATGCTCATTCCCTTTGCCATATTGGGGAAATTCTCCCCAATAATTTTCTCCAGTATACCTTCTGCTCCCCTCTCTCTTTCTTCTTCTTCTGGAATCCCAATTATTCTAATGTTGTTTCGTCTTATGGTGTCACTTATCTCTTGAATTCTCCCCTCGTGGTCCAGTAGCTGTTTGTCCCTCTTTTGTTCAGCTTCTTTATTCTCTGTCATTTGGTCTTCTATATCACTAATTCTTTCTTCTGCCTCATTTATCCTAGCAGTGAGAGCCTCCATTTTTGATTGCACCTCATTAATAGCTTTTTTGATTTCAACTTGGTTAGATTTTAGTTCTTTTATTTCTCCAGAAAGGGCTTTTATATCTCTCGAGACGGTTTCTCTAATATCTTCCATGCCTTTTTCGAGCCCGGCTAGAACCTTGAGAATTGTCATTCTGAACTCTAGATCTGACATATTACCAATGTCTGTATTGATTAGGTCCCTAGCCTTCGGTACTGCCTCTTTTTCTTTTTTTTTGTGTTGAATTTTTCCGTCTTGTCATTTTGTCCAGATAAGAGTATATGAAGGGGCAAGGAAAATACTAAAAGGGTGGCAACAACCCCAGGAAAATATGCTTTAACCAAATTAGAAGAGATCCCAAATCATGAGGCGGGAGAAAGGGGATAAAAAAAGGTTCAAAAAGGAAGAAAGAAAAAAAAAGAAAAAAGAAAAAAAAAGAAAAGAGAAGAATTAAAAAAAAATAAAACAAATAAGAAAAATATAAAAAAGAAAAAAATATATATTGTATAAACTAGTTTAAAAAACGTTAAAAAAGAAAAAGGTAAAAGTTAAAATAAAAATTTCCAGAATGTGAGAAAAAAACAAAAAATGAATGCAGCCCTATGGCATTTTATGGGTGCATTCAGGTTCTTCACATGGACAATGATTATTGAAAGATATGATTTTATTGTCATCCTGTTGCCTGTGAAGTGTTTGTTTCTATAGTTTGTCTCTCTATATTTCTGTTCTTTTAAAAAAATAATTAACATATAATGTATTATTAGCTCCAGGGGTATAGGTCTGTGATCGCCAGGTTTACACACTTCACAGCACTCACCATAGCACATACCTTCTCCAATGTCCATAACCCCACCACCCTCTCCCTTCTCCCCTCCCCCCAGCAACCCTAAGTCTGTTTTCTGAGATTAAGAGTCTCTTATGGAAAGTGTCCCTCCTGATCCCATCTTGTTTCATTTATTCTTTTCCTACCCCCCAAACCACCCATGTTGCATCTCCACTTCCTCATATCAGGGAGATCATATGATAGTTCTCTTTCTCCAACTGACTTATTTCGCTAAGCATAATACCCTCTAGTTCCATCCACATTATTGTAAATAGCAAGATTTCATTTCTTTTGATGGCTGCATAGTAGTCCATATATATATAGATATATATATATCTATATATATATGTGCACCCATATGTTCATAGCAGCAATGTCTACAATAGCCAAACTATGGAAAAAATCTGGATTTCCAACAACAGATGAATGGATATAGAAGAGGTGATAAATATATATATATATATATATATATATATATATGGAAAAAGCCTAGATTTCCAACAACAGATGAATGGTTGTTGTTGGAAATCTAGGCTTTTTCCATAGTTATATATATATATATATATATATATATATATATTGGAATATATTTTTATGGAATATATATTTTTCCATATATATATATCACCTCTTCTATATCCATTCATCTGTTGTTGGAAATCTAGGTTTTTTCCATAGTTTTTTCCATAGTTTGGCTATTGTAGACATTGCTGCTATGAACATAGGGGTGCACGTGCCCCTTCAGATAACTACATTTGTATCTTTAGTGTAAATACCCATTAGTGCAATTGCCAGGTTGTAGGGTAGCTCTATTTTCAACTTTTTGAGGAAACTCCATGCTGTTTTCCAGAGTGGTTGCACCACCAACAGTGTAGGAGGGTTCCCTTTTTGCCTCATCCTCGCCAGCATCTGTCATTTCCTGACTTGTTAATTTTAACCATTCTAACTGGTGTGAGGTGGTATTTCATTGTGGTGTTGATTTGTATTTCCCTGATGCCTAGTGATGTGGAGCACTTTTTCACGTGTCTGTTGGCCATCTGGATGTCTTCTTTGCAGAAATGTCTGCTCATGCCCTCTGCCCATTTCTTGATTGGATTATTTGTTCTTTGGGTGTTGAGTTTGATCTGTTCTTTATAGATTTTGGATACTAGCCCTTTATCTGATATGTCATCTGCAAATATCTTTTTCCATTCTGTCTCTTGACTTTTGGTTTTGTTAATTGTTTCCTTTGCTGTGCAAAAGCTTTTGATTTTGATGAAGTCCAATAGCACATTTTTGCCCTTGCTTCCCTTGCCTTTGGTGATGTTCCTAGGAAGAAGTTGCTGTGGTTGAGGTCGAAGAAGTTGCTGCCTGTGTTCTCCTCAAGGATTTTGATGGATTCCTGTCTCACACTGAGGTCCTTCATCCATTTGGAGTCTATTTTCATGTGTGGTATAAGGAAATGGTCCAGTTTCATTTTTCTGCATGTGGCTGTCCAATTTTCCCAACATCATTTGTTGAAGAGGCTGTCTTTTTTCCATTGGGCATTCTTCCTGCTTTGTCAAAGATTAATTGACCATAGAGTTGAGGGTCTATTTTGGGGCTCTCTATTCTCTTCCATTGATCTATGTGTCTGTTTTTGTGCCAGTACCATGCTGTCTTGATGATGACAGCTTTGTAATAGAGCTTGAAGTCTGAAATTGTGATGCCACCAACTTTGGCTTTCTTCTTCAGTATTCCTCTGGCTATTTGAGATCTTTCCTGGTTCCATATAAATTTTAGGATTATTTGTTCCATTTCTTTGAAAGAAATGGGTGGTATTTAGATAGGGATTGCATTAAATGTGTAGATTGCTTTAGGTAGCATAGACATTTTCACAATATTTGTTCTTCCAATCCAGGAGCATGGAATATTTTCCCCTTTCTTTGTGTCTTCCTCGATTTCTTTCATGAGTTCTTTCTAGTTTTCTGAGTATAGTTTCTTTGCCTCTTTGGTTAGGTTTATTCCTAGGTATCTTATGGTATTGGGTACAATTGTAAATGGGATAGACTCCTTAATTTCTCTTTCTTCTGTCTTGTTGTTGGTGTAAAGAAACGAAACTGATTTCTGTGTATTGATTTTATATCTTGACACTTACTGAATTCCTGTACAAGTTCTAGCAGATTTGTGGTGGAGTCTTTTGGGGAGTCTTTTGGGTTTTGCACATATAGTATCATATCATCTGCAAAGAGTGATAGTTTGACTTCTTCTTTGCCAGTTTGGATGACTTTAATTTCTTTTTGTTGTCTGATTGCTGAGGCTAGGACTTTTAATATGTTGAATAGAAGTGGTGATAATGGACATCCCTGCCATATTCCTGACCTTAGCAGAAAAGCTCTGTTTTTCTCCATTGAGAATGATATTTGCGGTGAGTTTTATGTACCCTCTGTCTCTAAACTTTGCTGAGGAAAGGATGCTGTACTTCGTTGAACCAACCTTGCACCCTTGGAATAAATCCCACTTGGTCGTGGTGAATAATCCTTTTAATGTACTGTTGGCTCCTATTGGCTAGTATTTTGGTGAGAATTTTCGCATCTGTGTTCATCAAGGATATTGGTCTGTAATTCTCTTTTTTGATGGGATCCTTGTGTGGTTAGGGGATTAAGGTCATGCTGGTCTCATAAAATGAGTTTGGAAGTTTTCCGTCCATTTCTATTTTTTGGAAGTTTCAGGAGAATAGAAATTAATGTTTTAAATGTTTAGTATAATTCCCCTGGGAAGCTGTCTGGCCCTGGGCTCTTGTTTGTTGGGAGATTGTTGATGACTGCCTCAATCTTCTTACTGGTTATGGGTCTGTTCAGGTTTTCTGTTTCTTCCTGGTTCAGTTGTGGTAGTTTACACATCTCTAGGAATGCATCCATTTCTTCCAGATTGTCAAATTTGCTGGCATATAGTTGCTCATAATATGTTCTTATAATTGTTTTCATTTCTTTGGTGTTGTGATCTCTCCTCTTTCATTCATGATTTTATTTGGGTCCTTTCTCTTTTCATTTTGATAAGTCTTACCAGGGGTTTATCAATCTTATGAATTCTTTCAAAGAACCAGCTCCTAGTTCCATTGATTTGGTTTCTATTTCATTGATTTCTGCTCTGATCTTTATTATTCCTCTTCTCCTGCTGGATTTAGGCTTTCTTTGCTGTTATTTCTCCAGTTCCTTTTGCTGTAGAGTTAGGTTGTATACTTGAGAACTTTCTTATTTCTTGAGAAATGCTTGTATTGCTATATACTTTCTTCTCAGGACTGCCTTTGCCATGTCCTAAAGATTTTGAACAGTTGTGTTTTCATTAACATTTGTTTCCATGAATTTAATTCTAAAATGAGTTTCTTGTAGACAGCATTTTGTTTTTTTATCCATTCTGATAACCTGTGTCTTTTGATTGGGGCATTTAGCCCATTTACATTCAGGGTAACTATTGAGAGATATGAATTTAGTGCTATTGTATTGCCTATAAGGTGACTATTACTGTATATTGTCTCTGTTCCTTTCTGATCTACTACTTTTAGGCTCTCTCTTTTCTTGGAGGACCCCTTTCAATATTTCCTGTAGGGCTGGTTTGGTGTTTACAAATTCTTTTAGTTTTTGTTTGTCCTGGAAGCTTTTTACCTCTCCTATTTTCAATGATAGCCTAGCTGGATATAATATTCTTGGCTGCATGTTTTTCTCATTTAGTGCTCTAATATACCATGCCAGTTCTTTCTGGTCTTCCAGGTCTCTGTGGATAAGTCTGCTGCCTATTTAATATTTTTACCATTGTATGTTACAGACTTCTTGTCCTTGGCTGCTTTCAGGATTTTCTCTTTGTCTCTAAGACTTGTAAGTTTTCCTATTAGATGATGGGGTGTGGACCTATTTCCATAGGAGGGAAATTCTCTCCAATATTTTCCTCCAATATACCTTCTGCTTCCCTCTCTCTTTCTTCTTTTTCTGGAATCCCAATTATTCTAATGTTTCATCTTATGGTATCACTTATCTTTCTTTTTTTTTTTAATTTTTTATTTTTTATAAACATATATTTTTATCCCCAGGGGTACAGGTCTGTGAATCACCAGGTTTACACACTTCACAGCATTCACCAAAGCACATACCCTCCCCAATGTCCATAATCCCACCCCCTTCCCCCAAACCCCCTCCCCCCGGCAACCCTCAGTTTGTTTTGTGAGATTAAGAGTCACTTATGGTTTGTCTCCCTCCCAATCCCATCTTGTTTCATTTATTCTTCTTCTACCCACTTAAGCCTCCATGTTGCATCACCACTTCCTCATATCAGGGAGATCATATGATAGTTGTCTTTCTCTGCTTGACTTATTTCGCTAAGCATGATACGCTCTAGTTCCATCCATGTTGTTGCAAATGGCAAGATTTTATTTCTTTTGATGGCTGCATAGTATTCCATTGTGTATATATACCACATCTTCTTGATCCATTCATCTGTTGATGGACATCTAGGTTCTTTCCATAGTTTGGCTATTGTGGACATTGCTGCTATAAACATTCGGGTGCATGTGTCCCTTTGGATCACTACATTTGTATCTTTAGGGTAAATACCCAATAGTGCAATTGCTGGGTCATAGGGCAGTTCTATTTTCAACATTTTGAGGAACCTCCATGCTGTTTTCCAGAGTGGTTGCACCAGCTTGCATTCCCACCAACAGTGTAGGAGGGTTCCCCTTTCTCCGCATCCTCGCCAGCATCTGTCATTTCCTGACTTGTTGATTTTAGCCATTCTGACTGGTGTGAGGTGATATCTCATTGTGGTTTTGATTTGTATTTCCCTGATGCCGAGTGATATGGAGCACTTTTTCATGTGTCTGTTGGCCATCTAGATGTCTTCTTTGCAGAAATGTCTGTTCATGTCTTCTGACCATTTCTTGATTGGATTATTTGTTCTTTGGGTGTTGAGTTTGCTAAGTTCTTTATAGATTCTGGACACTAGTCCTTTATCTGATATGTCGTTTGCAAATATCTTCTCCCATTCTGTCAGTTGTCTTTTGATTTTGTTAACTGTTTCCTTTGCTGTGCAAAAGCTTTTGATCTTGATGAAATCCCAGTAGTTCATTTTTTCCCTTGCTTCCCTTGCCTTTTGCGTTGTTCCTAGGAAGATGTTGCTGCGGCAGAGGTCGAAGAGGTTGCTGCCCGTGTTCTCCTCAAGGATTTTGATGGATTCCTTTCGTACATTGAGGTCCTTCATCCATTTTGAGTCTATTTTTGTGTGTGGTGTAAGGAAATGGTCCAATTTCATTTTCTGCATGTGGCTGTCCAATTTTCCCAGCACCACTTATTGAAAAGGCTGTCTTTTTTCCATTGGACATTCTTTCCTGCTTTGTCGAAGATTAGTTGACCATAGATTTGAGGGTCTATTTCTGGGCTCTCTATTCTGTTCCATTGATCTGTGTGTCTGTTTTTGTGCCAGTACCATGCTGTCTTGATGATGACAGCTTTGTAATAGAGCTTGAAGTCCGGAATTGTGATGCCACCAACATTGGCTTTCTTTTTCAATATCCCTTTGGCTATTCGAGGTCTTTTCTGGTTCCATATAAATTTTAGAATTATTTGTTCCATTTCTTTGAAAAAGATGGATGGTACTTTGATAGGAATTGCATTAAATGTGTAGATTGCTTTAGGTAGCATAGACATTTTCACAATATTTATTCTTCCAATCCCGGAGCATGGAACATTTTTCCATTTCTTTGTGTCTTCCTCAATTTCTTTCATGAGTACTTTATAGTTTTCTGAGTATAGATTCTGTGTCTCTTTGGTTAGGTTTATTCCTAGGTATCTTATGGTTTTGGATGCAATTGTAAATGGGATTTGGAGTGGAGTCTTTTGGGTTTTCCACATATAGTATCATATCATCTGCAAAGAGTGATAATTTGACTTCTTCTTTGCTGATTTGGATGCCTTTAATTTCCTTTTGTTGTCTGATTGCTGAGGCTAGGACCTCTAGTACGATGTTGAATAGCAGTGGTGATAATGGACATCCCTGCCGTGTTCCTGACCTTAGCGGGAAAGCTTTCAGTTTTTCTCCATTGAGAATGATATTTGCGGTGGGTTTTTCATAGATGGCTTTGATGATATTGAGGTATGTGCCCTCTATCCCTACACTTTGAAGAGTTTTGATCAGGAAGGGATGTTGTACTTTGTCAAATGCTTTTTCAGCATCTATTGAGAGTATCATATGGTTCTTGTTCTTTCTTTTATTGATGTGTTGTATCACATTGACTGATTTGCGGATGTTGAACCAACCTTGCAGCCCTGGAATAAATCCCACTTGGTCGTGGTGAATAATCCTTTTAATGTACTGTTGAATCCTATTGGCTAGTATTTTGTTGAGTATTTTCGCATCTGTGTTCATCAAGGATATCGGTCTATAGCTCTCTTTTTTGGTGGGATCCTTGTCTGGTTTTGGGATCAAGGTGATGCTGGCCTCATAAAATGAGTTTGGAAGTTTTCCTTCCATTTTTTTTTTTGGAACAGTTTCAGGAGAATAGGAATTAGTTCTTCTTTAAATGTTTGGTAGAATTCCCCCCGGGAAGCCGTCTGGCCCTGGGCTTTTGTTTGTTTGGAGATTTTTAATGACTGTTTCAATCTCCTTACTGGTTATGGGTCTGTTCAGGCTTTCTATTTCTTCCTGGTTCAGTTGTGGTAGTTTATATGTTTCTAGGAATGCATCCATTTCTTCCAGATTGTCAAATTTATTGCCGTAGAGTTGCTCATAGTATGTTCTTATAATAGTTTGTATTTCTTTGGTGTTAGTTGTGATCTCTCCTCTTTCATTCATGATTTTATTTATTTGGGTCCTTTCTCTTTTCTTTTTGATAAGTCGGGCCAGGGGTTTATCAATTTTATTAATTCTTTCAAAGAACCAGCTCCTACTTTCGTTGATTTGTTCTATTGGTTTTTTGGTTTCTATTTAATTGATTTCTGCTCTGATCTTTATGATTTCTCTTCTCCTGCTGGGCTTAGGGTTTCTTTCCTGTTCTTTCTCCAGCTCCTTTAGGTGTAGGGTTAGGTTGTGTACCTGAGACCTTTCTTGTTTCTTGAGAAAGGCTTGTACCGCTATATATTTTCCTCTCAGCACTGCCTTTGTTGTGTCCCACAGATTTTGAACCGTTGTATTTTCATTATCATTTGTTTCCATGATTTTTTTCAATTCTTCTTTAATTTCCCGGTTGACCCATTCATTCTTTAGAAGGATACTGTTTAGTCTCCATGTATTTGGGTTCTTTCCAAACTTCCTTTTGTGGTTGAGTTCTAGCTTTACAGCATTGTGGTCTGAAAATATGCAGGGAATGATCCCAATCTTTTGATACCGGTTGAGTCCTGATTTACGACCGAGGATGTGATCTATTCTGGAGAATGTTCCATGTGCACTAGAGAAGAATGTGTATTCTGTTGCTTTGGGATGAAATATTCTGAATATATCCGTGATGTCCATCTGGTCCAGTGTGTCGTTTAAGGCCTTTATTTCCTTGCTGATCTTTTGCTTGGATGACCTGTCCATTTCAGTGAGGGTAGTGTTAAAGTCCCCTACTATTTTGTATTATTGTTGATGTGTTTCTTTGATTTTGTTATTAATTGGTTTATATAGTTGGCTGCTCCCACGTTGGGGGCATAGATATTTAAAATTGTTAAATCTTCTTGTTGAACAGACCCTTTGAGTATGATATAGTGTCCTTCCTCATCTCTTATTATAGTCTTTGGCTTAAAATCTAATTGATCTGATATAAGGATTGCCACTCCTGCTTTCTTCTGATGTCCATTAGCATGGTAAATTCTTTTCCACCCCCTCACTTTAAATCTGGAGGTCTTCGGGCTTAAAATGTGTTTCTTGGAGGCAACATATAGATGGGTTTTGTTTTTTATCCATTCTGATACCCTGTGTCTTTTGACAGGGGCATTTAGCTCATTCACATTCAGGGTAACTATTGTGAGATATGAATTTAGTGCCATTGTATTGCCTGTAAGGTGACTGTTACTGTATATGGTCTCTGTTCCTTTCTGGTCTACCACTTGTAGGCTCTCTCTTTGCTTAGAGGATCCCTTTCAATATTTCCTGTAGAGCTGGTTTGGTATTTGCAAATTCTTTCAGTTTTTGTTTGTCCTGGAAGCTTTTAATCTCTCGTTCTATTTTCAATGATAGCCTAGCTGGATATAGTATTCTTGGCTGCATGTTTTTCTCGTTTAGTGCTCTGAAAATATCATGCCAGCTCTTTCTGGCCTGCCAGGTCTCTGTGGATAAGTCAGCTGCCAATCTAATATTTTTACCATTGTATGTTACAGACTTCTTTTCCCGGGCTGCTTTCAGGATTTTCTCTTTGTCATTGAGACTTGTAAATTTTACTATTAGGTGACGGGGTGTGGGCCTATTCTTATTGATTTTGAGGGGCATTCTCTGAACCTCCTGTATTTTGATGCTCGTTCCCTTTGCCATATTGGGGAAATTCTCCCCAATAATTCTCTCCAGTATACCTTCTGCTCCCCTCTCACTTTCTTCTTCTTCTGGAATCCCAATTATTCTAATGTTGTTTCATCTTATGGTGTCACTTATCTCTCGAATTCTCCCCTCGTGGTCCAGTAGCTGTTTGTCCCTCTTTTGCTCAGCTTCTTTATTCTCTGTCATTTGGTCTTCTATATCACTAATTCTTTCTTCTGCCTCATTTATCCTAGCAGTTAGAGCCTCCATTTTTGATTGCACCTCATTAATAGCTTTTTTGATTTCACCTTGGTTAGATTTTATTTATTTTATTTCTCCAGAAAGGGCTTTTATATCTCTAGAGAGGGTTTCTCTAATATCTTCCATGCCTTTTTCGAGCCCGGCTAGAACCTTGAGAATTGTCATTCTGAACTCTAGATCTGACATATTACCGATGTCTGTATTGATTAGGTCCCTAGCCTTCGGTACTGCCTCTTGTTCTTTTTTTTTTGTGTTGTATTTTCCCGTCTTGTCATTTTGTCCAGATAAGAGTATATGAAGGGGCAAGGAAAATACTAAAAGGGTGGCAACAACCCCAGGAAAATATGCTTTAACCCAATTAGAAGAGATCCAAAATCGTGAGTGGGGAGAAAGGGGATAAAAAGAGGTTCAAAAAGGAAGAAAGAAAGAAAAAAAAAAAAACAAAAAGAAAAGAAAAAAAAAGAAAAGAAAAGAATTTTTTAAAAAAGAAAACACCTAAGAAAAATGTAAAAAAGAAAAAATATATATATTAGATAAACTAGTAAAAAATCGTTAAAAAAGAAAAAGGTAACAGTTAAAAAAAAATTTTACCCGAAGGCGAGAAAAAAAAAATGAAAAAGAAAAAATTAAATTAACTGCAAGACTAAAAAAAATCACAGGAAAAAAGCCATGAGTTCCGTGCTTGGCTTTCTCCTCCTCTGGAATTCTGCTGCTCTCCTTGGTATTGAAACCGCACTCCTTGGTAGGTGAACTTGGTCTCGGCTGGATTTCTTGTTGATCTTCTGGGGGAGGGGCCTGTTGTAGTGATTCTCAAGTGTCTTTGCCCCAGGCGGAATTACACCGCCCTTATCCGGGGCCGGGGTGAGTAATCCGCTCAGGTTTGCTTTCAGGAGCTTTTGTTCCCTGAGCGCTTTCCGTAGAGTTCCGGAGGACGGGAATACAAATGGCGGCCTCCTGGTCTCCGGCCCGGAGGAGCCGAGAGCCCAGGGCCCCACTCCTCAGTGCGCCCTCAGAGAACAGCGCCCAGTTACTCCCGTCTGCCTGACCTCCGTCCGCGCTCCGAGCTCACCGAGCCTGCGACCGGTTCAAGGTAACACGGAGCTGCGAGCTTACTGTCGGCTCTGTCTCTGTAGCCGGCTTTCCCGTTCCAATACCCGCAAGCTCTGCAACACTCAGACACCCCCGATCCTTCTGTGACCCTGCGGGACCTGAGGCCACGCTGACCCCGCGTGGGCTTCACCCGGTTTAGCCTCTGGAGCGATGTCCCTCAGCGGAACAGACTTTTAAAAGTCCTGATTTTGTGCACGGTTGCTCCGCTGCTTGCCGGGAGCCGGCCCCTCCCCCCGGGGTCTATCTTCCTGTCGCTTTGGATTCACTTCTCCGCCGGTCCTACCTTTCAGAAAGTGGTTGTTTTTCTGTTTCCAGAATTGCTGTTCTTCTTCTCTTCGATCTGCCGATGGATTTTCAGGTGTTTGCAATCTTTAGATAAGCTATCTAGCTGATCTCCGGCTAGCTGAAGCAGTCTCAGCTTGCTACTTCTCCGCCATCTTGACTCCTCCCCCATCACTTATCTTTCTAATTCTCCCCCCCTGTGGTCCAGTAGTTGTTTGTCTCTCTTTTGCTCAGCTTCTTTATTCTCCGTCCTTTCGTCTTCTATATCACTAATTCTCTCTTCTGCCTCATTTATCCTAACAGTAAGAGCCTCCATTTTTTATTGCACCTCATTAATAGCTTTTTAAATTTCCACTTGATTCGATTTTAGTTTTTTCATTTCACCAGAAAAGGTTTTTATTTCTCCAGACAGGGTTTCTCTAATATCTTCCATGACTTTTTTGAGCTCAGCTCACACCTTGAGAATCATCGTTCTGAACTCTAGTTCTGACATATTACCAATGTCTGTATTAATTAGGTCTCTAGCCTTTGGGACTGCCTTTTTTTTTTTTTTTGTCGTGAGTTTTTCTGCCTTGTCATTTTATCCAGATAAGAATATATGAAGGAGTGAATAAAATACTAAAAGAGTTGCAAAGACCCCAGGAAATGTGCTTTAACCAAATCAGAAGAGACTCCAAGTCATGGGGTGGGGTAAAGGGGGCAAAAAGAAGTTCAGAAAAAAAGATAAATATAAATAAAGAAAAAATATAAAAAATAAAAATATATGTATTAGACTGGTGAATAGAACAGGGTCACCAACTTGATTTTGGGAGTATTTTGGTCTCTTAGAAGAAACTACCTCCCAAAATTTTGTAGAATGAAAAACATATATAAGGGTAAACACAATGAAGGGATGGAATATGACTATAAAGATGAAAAATATTTTAAAAATTTCTTAAAAAGGAGTTGATAAGATAACTTGGTTGGGAGAATAAAGAAAAAGAAAGTGGAAAGGATTTGCTCAGGCTGGAGACTAGAACAAAGCCTTGTGCTAGATTTATGGTGTATTTTGATCTATTAAAAGAAGTTGTATCCCAAAATTTTTTAGAAGAAAAAATCCAATGTATTTACAAAAGATAAAGTTAGATACAATGAAGGATAAAATATAACAATAATAATGAAGGTTCAAAAAATATTTTTTTAATGAAAGGTATTAAGATAAACTAGTTAAAAAATGTTAAAAGCGGAAAGAGGAAAAGTTAAAAAGTTTTAGTATAAGAAAAAAATTAAAAAACTTTGATTAACTTTGCAAGACTAAAGAATCATGGGGAGAAAGCCATGAATTCCATGTTTTGTTGTCTCCTCCTCTGGAATTCCACTGTTCTCCTTGGTACGTGAACTTGGTTTGGCTGGGTTTCTTGCTGGTCTTTTGGGGGAGGGGCCTGTTGTAATGATTCTCAAATGTCTTTGCCCGAGCTGGAATTGTATCGCCCTTACCAGGGGCCAGGCTAAGTAATTCGCTTGGGTTCACTTTTGGGAACTTTTATTCCCTGAAGGCTCTCTGCAGATTTCTGGAGGATGGGAATGAGAATGGCGGCCTCCCAATCTCTGGCCCGGAGGAGCCAAGAGCTCGGGGCCCCATTCCTCAGTGCACCCTCAGAGAAAAGTGCTCAATCACTCCCATCTCCCTGGCCTCCGGCTGCACTCTGAGCTCACCCAGCCTGTGACCAAGAGTCTCTGTCTCTGGCACACAGAACCACCTGGAGTCTCCAATCCCTGTAGATCCCTGTGCTCTTCAAGGGGGGGTCTCCCCGGATCTCGTGGGGTCTCTGCTGACAGAGCAATGGTCTATGCCACAGATCACAAAATAAGGTAACTCCAAGTTGAGAGCTCACTCCTCAGCTGCATCTCTGTAGCTGGCTTCCCTGCTCTAATAATTGCAAACTCTGTGACACTCAGGCATCCCTGATCCTTTTGTGACCCCCAGAGGACCTGAGACCATGCTGTCCCTGCATGGACTTCCCCCCAGCTTAGCCTCTGGCGTAATGTCCCTAAATGGAGTTGACTTTAAAAGTTCTGATTTTGTGCTCCATTGCTCCACCACTTGCTGGCCCCTCCCCCCGTGGTCTATTTTCCCATCACTTGAGATTCACTTCTCTGCCAGTCCTACCTTTCAGAAAGTGGTTGATTTTCTGTTTCTAGAATTGTTGCTCTTCTTCTCTTCGATCTCCTGTTGGATTTGCAGGTGTTTGGAATTTTTTTAAAAAAAGATTTTATTTATTTATTTATTTGACAGACAGAGATCACAAGTAGGCAGAGAGGCAGACAGAGAGAAAGGAAGGGAAGCAGGCTCCTGGCTGAAGCAGAGATCCAAATGCAGGGGTCCATCCCAGGATGCTGGGATCATGACCCGAGCTGAAGGCAGAGGCTTTTACCCACTGAGCCACCCAGGTTTCCCCAGAATGGTTTGATAAGCTATCTAGCTGTTCTCCTCCTACCTGATGTCATCTCAGCCTGCTACTTCTCCCCCTCTGTATATTTCTGTTCTATATCACTCTTGGTGTCTTTCTCTTTTTATAGAGCCGTCCCCTAATATTTCTTGGAGGGTCAGCTTAGTGGTCACATATTCTTTCAGTTTCTGCCAGTTCTAGAAGCTCTTTATCACTCCATCCGTTCTGAATGTCAGCCTTGCCAGATAAAGAATTCTTGGCTGCATGTTCTTCTTATTTTAGTACCCTGACTCTGTCTTGCCAGCCCTTTTCTGACTTGCCAGGTCTGTGTAGACAGGACTGACGTTATTCTGGTGTTCCACCCTCTGTATGTAAGGAATCTCTTCCCCTTCACTGCCCTTAAGATGATTTCCTTGGTTCTAAGATTTGCAAGTTTTGCTATTACATGCCAGGGTGTGGGTTTGTTCTCTCTGATCTTGAAAGGGGTCCTCTCTGCCTTTAGGACACAATGCTTGTTTCATTCCCCAGCTAAGGGAAGTTCTTGGCTACAATTTGTTCAAGTAAATCTTATAGTCCCTTCTCTCTCTCCACCCTCTCATGGACCCCCATAATTCTGACATTGGAATGTTTCATGGCATTTATTTCTCTAATTCTGTTTTCATGGGTTTTAAGCTGTTATTCCAGACATCCTTCTGTTTCTTCTTTTTTATCAGTATGTCTTCTAGATCAGTAATTCGTTCTTCTGCCTCACTTACCATAGCTGTTAGAGTGTCTAGATTAGATTGGATCTAAATAATAGCATTTTTATGTTCTTCCAGACAAGTTCTCATTTCTGTCCTTAGAAAATCTATGTTGTCATTAATGGTTTTCTCCAGCCCAGGTATTGTTTTTGTAACTGTTACCCTGAAGTCTTTTTCTTACGTCTTGCTTATATCCATATCCATTAGGTCTGTGGGAGAGACCATTGTCTCTGCATCTTTTCTTTGTTGGGAGTTACTCCTCCTAGTCATTCTATTGATTTGTGGTTGAGGGGCTGTAAATGGAAAATATCAACCACAATCCAGACAAGGAAAATATCAACCACAATCCAGACCCTGGGAAAGGTCTGTTTGGAGCAATTGGAAGACACCACCAAAAAAAGCCCAGCCAAGTTGAAACCCAAGAATAAGATTTATAAAGTATAAAACCAAAAACAAACATACAAAAAGATGACCCCCACACAAGAAAAACAAAATAAAGAGGGGGATGGTGAAGGTAAGGTGGGTATAATCTCTTGATATAGGGGAGGTAGGGTATTTCAGTTCTTCCTGGGTTTATTTTGTTCTCTTTGTTAGAGAACACTACTTCCCAGAGATACAAGGAAATTAAAACTGGTATGTACATACCAGTTTTACCATACCAGATGTACATACCAGTTTTAATTTCCTTGTATCTCTGGGAAGTAGTGTTCTCCATACAAATGGCTATCAGACACATGAAAAAATGTTCATCATCACTAGCCATCAGGGAGATTCAAATTAAAACCACATTGAGATACCACCTTACACCACTTAGAATGGCCAAAATTAGCAAGACAGGAAACAACAAGTGTTGGAGAGGATGTGGAGAAAGGGGAACCTTCTTACACTTTTGGTGGGAATGCAAGTGGTGCAGCCACTTTGGAGAACAGTGTGGAGATTCCTCAAGAAATTAAAAATAGAGCTTCCCTATAACCCTGCAATTGCACTACTGGGTATTTACCCCAAAGATACAGATGTAGTGAAAAGAAGGGACATCTGTACCCCAATGATTATAGCAGCAATGGCCATGGTCGCCAAACTGTGGAAAGAACCAAGATGCCCTTCAACGGACGAATGGATAAGGAAGATGTGGCCCATATACACTATGGAGTATTATGCCTCCATCAGAAAGGACGAATATCCAACTTTTGTAGAAACATGGATGGGACTGGAAGAGATTATGCTGAGTGAAATAAGTCAAACAGAGAAAGTCAATTATCATATGGTTTCACTTATTTGTGGAGCATAACAAATAGCATGGAGGACAAGGGGAGTTAGAGAGGAGAAGGGAGTTGAGGGAAATTGGAAGGGGAGGTGAATCATGAGAGACTGTGGACTCTGAAAAACAATCTGAGTGTTTTGAAGGGGCGGGTGGTGGGAGGTTGGAGAATCCAGGTGGTGGGTATTGGAGAGGGTATGGATTGCGTGGAGCACTGGGTGTGGTGCAAAAATAATGAATACTGTTACGCTGAAAAAGTTAAAAATTAAAAAAAACCTGGTATATACATAAAGTTAGTATTGAATAGGGAAAAAAGGACTATACTGAAGCTTATATCTATATATATGAAAAGGAAAATTAAAAAAAGTGTATGTGTGAAAAAGTTCAAGTTAAAAAGTTACTGTGGAATATGTTGAATTAAACATCTAGTTGAAATGGTAAGTAAGTAAAAAAAAACAAAAACAAAAACAGAAGAAACATGAGAAAGAATTAAAAAAAGAGAGTGAGAAAAGATGTATCTAAGACACAGGCTATGAGACAACACCAAAAACTTAATATACTTTTTTTCCTAGTGTTGGGGTTTTAAAGTTTTATAGTTTTATAGGGACCCTGTGGTGGTTGTCCTCTTGTTCTTCCAGATTGTTTTCTGGGGGAGGGGCCTGCTGCGTTGTTTATCATCAGTCCTGCTTGGGCAGAGTTGCCATGCTATCAAGGGGCTGGGCTCTATGGAAACTGTTTTTTGGGGCTTTTGTTCTCTGGTGGGATTTCATGCCTTTTCCAAGGGTCAGAGCAAAGGAAAATGTGAACACCCAGACTTCCACCCCAGAGAAGAGAAGCCACGGTCTGCTCCTCTCTGAATCGTCCAGAACAGTCTCCCCCTCTGTAAGCACTGCTGAAAACCACAGCCTCCCACAGACACTGCATGCCCCCAGGAATCCTCTCAGTGGTGGGCCCTGGCCTCTGCTTGACTCTGCCTTCCCACATCCCATGCCACAAAATCCATGAATGATCCTGGTCTGTGTGGGCCTGGGACCTTGTGGTGGTTGTCCTGGGTCTGGGCACAGGTCCAAGCTGGGTCCTCTTCGTTGGGGCTAGCAGTGGTGTTGGCATCCACCAGCCCTGGGTCTGTGGGCTCAGGTATGTGCCTGCAGCTGCTGGGTCCCACCATTTGCCCCTTAAGCTCCTGTGTTCTGTTTGAGTACTCTTATCAGTCCCTTCCTGCCCCACCATCACTGATCTCCATCCTATTGCTGATCCCCAGGCATAGGACCCTTTTGCCCTGAGGTATTTCTTTCCATTGGCTAGCTTCTGATGGTGCTCTCTCCCTTCTGTTTATCCTGTGACATTTGTCCATGCAATCACAACTCCATCCTTCATACTTCTCGACTGATGATCCTCTGTCTCCATAAAGATCCAGATGTATAATCTTATATCTCAGGCTGATTTTGTGGGTTTTCAGAGTGGCTTGGTAGATATCTAGCTAAATTCAGAGGACGAGTTGAAAGGGAGGCCTCCACTCCTCCACCATCTTGCCTCTGCTACTCATCCTTTTCTTATCGAGCATCTCATAGGGTCCTGAGGGAATGACAATGGCAGGTAGGTTTTGATGTAGGGATAATATGGAATGTCAGTTTTCTTTTCTAACTAGCTTAGGCTTGTTTCCATTCCAGGTAGAGTAAGTGTCTGAGAAAGTCATAATGCATAAGTGAGTGTGTAGTGGTGTGTGTGTGTGTGTGTGTGTCCTCAAGCATAGAGAGTTGATGATGGTTATGAATAAGGAGACAGGAGTTAAAAGAAGGTATTACATCCCCCAAAATGTACAGATGAAAGGCATTAGCCACAAATTCTGTCTGATTCACTGTTCTAACTAGGGCTGGCCCTTAGGTGAAGAGCAGGCCCTTCCCCTAACATCTGGGCAAGAGTCAAGTTGAAGTCCCAATTCCATATGTCTAAATATTTAAAAGTAATAAATCAAGCCAATGAAGTATCAAAAAAATATGTTCTGCCTTATAACTTGGTAAATATATAGTTGATTCTCATTATTGTGGAGTCTGTATTTTCAAATTTGCCTCCTTCTAAAATTTATTTGTAACCCCCAAATCAATACTTGTAGCACTTTTGTGGTCACTCACAAGCTTGTACAGAGAGTGGTGAAAAATTTGAGTTGCCTGATATGCATGTTCCCAACTGAGGTCAAACAAGGTCTTCTTTTTAAAAATAAAGACATAATTGGGTGCCTGGGTGGCTCAGTGGGTTAAGCCGCTGCCTTCAGCTCAGGTCATGATCTCAGAGTCCTGGGATCGAGTCCCGCATCGGGCTCTCTGCTCAGTGGAGAGCCTGCTTCCCTCTCTCTCTCTCTGCCTGCCTCTCCATATACTTGTGATTTCTGTCAAATAAATAAATAAAATCTTTAAAAAAAATAAAGACATAATTGACCTGTAACTTTATGTTAGTTATGTTATATTATGGATAACATAATTATTTGAAAGTTGTATATATTGTGGAATAATCACCACAATATATTTAGTTAATTTCCATCACCACACATAGTAACAAAACGTTTTTCTTGTGATAAGAACTTTTAAGATATATTTCTTAATAACTTTCAAATATACAATATTGTAGTATTAACCATAGTCACTATAGTCTAGTTTACATCCTTGGGAATTATAAATTTCACAACTGGAAGTTAGTTATCTTTTACCCACCCCTAGCTCCTGCCCAAACTGTTCTCTGTATCCATGAGTTTTTTTTTTTTTTAAAGAATATTCCACATATAAGTGAGATCATACAGTTTTGTCTCTCTCTGTCTGGCTTATTTCACTTGACATAATGCCCTCAGGGTCCATCCATCCACCCATGTTGTCACAAATGGTAAGTTTTCTATCTTTTTATGGTTGAACAATATTCCTAAATATATAGAGATAAAATTCATTTTCTTAGTTTTCTTTCATATTTTGGCCCTTGTAGATAATATTGCAATGAACATGGGGGTACATATGTCTTTTCAGGTGGGTGCTTTTTTTCTCCTTCAGATAAATACTCAGAAGTGGGATTCCTAGATTGTTCAGTAGTTCTATTTTTAATTTTTTGAGGAATCTCTACATGGTTTTCCACAGTGGCTGTACCAATTTACATTCTCAACAACAAAGTACAAGGGTTGCCTTTTGTCCACATCCTTATCAAGATTTGTTATTCCTTTATAACAGCCCTTCTAACACAGGTGAGGTGATATCTCATTGTGGTTTTGATTTCCCTGATAATTAGTGATGTTGAGCCTCTTTTTGTGTACCTGTTGGCCAGCTATATCTCTTCTATGAAAAGAGGTCTATTCAGGTTCTCTGCCCATTTTTTTAATTGTATAATGATGATGATGATGATTTTGTTATTGAGTTACATGATTTTTTTTTCTGTATTTTGGATATTAGTTCCTTATCAGTAATATGATTTACAAATATTTTCTCCCACTGAGTAGGTTATCTTTTCATTGTGTTGATGAATTCTTTTGCTGTACAGAAGCTTTTCAGTTTGATGTAGTCCTACTTGTATATTTTTGCTATTGTTGCCTTCACTTTTTGTTTCAAATCTTTTTTAAAAAATTTATTCAACAGACAGGGATTACAAGTAGGCAGAAAGGCAGGCAGAGAGAGGAGGAAGCAGGCTCCCTGCTGAGCAGAGAGCCCGATGCGGGGCTCAATCCCAGGACCCTGAGATCATGACTGGAGCTGAAGGCAGAGGCTTTAACACACTGAGCCACCCAGGCACCCCTGTTTCAAATCTTTTTGTTTCAGATCATAAGCATGGCTGATGTTATGGAGCTTGCTACCATTGTTTTCTTCTAGGGGTTTTATTGTTTCAGGTCTTATGTTCAAGTCTTTAACCCATTTTGAGTTAATTTTTGTGTAAGAGATCTAACAAAATGTTTCAGTCTCATTCTTTTGCATGTGGCTGTCCAGTTTTTCCAACACTATTTATTAAAGAGACTGCCCTTTTCTCATAGTATATGTTTGGCTCCTTTGTCATAAATTAATTGATTGCACATGTGTGGGTTTATTTTTGGAGTCTCTATTCTGTTTCACTGATCTATATTGTGTTTTTATGCCAGTACTATACTGTTTGATTACCATAACTTCATAATATAGTTTGAAATCAGGAAGTATGATGTCTCTAGCTTTTTTCTTCTTTCTCAAAATTTCTTTGACTATTAGGGATCTTTTGTGATTCCATATAATTTTAGGACTGTTTGTTCTAGTTCTGTGAAAAATGCTGTTGGAATTTTTCTTTCTTTTTTTTTTTTAAGGTTTTTATTTAAATTTAAATTCCAGTCAGGTTATCAGCATAGTAATATTAGTTTCAGGTGTAGAGTTTAGTGATTCAACACTTACACACAACACCCAGTGTCCATTATAGGTGCCTTCCGTAATCCCCAACATCTATGTATCCCATCCCCCCACCCCCCACCCCTGTGGTAACCATCAATTTGCACTGCTGCACCAAGAGTGAGGTTTAAGATGAGATTATGATTCAGCCTCTCTTACCCATTTTAATATGGGCCTTTTTTAAATTGGTAGCCTGATGCATAGGATTCACTTAGCTAGTTTTGGGGTTTGTTTCAGAGGAAATTATTCTATATGTAGCTATAGATTTGATGTGTCCATGAGATAAGGCAGGTTCAGAATCTTCTATGTCACCATCTTCAACCCTTGCTCTGATCTTTATTGTTCTTTCATCACTTTAGTGACCCAACCCATTATCCTCTTAAGTTTTCCCTACCCTTTCCTAGTTTTGCCCTTCTCACTACTCCTTTTTTGTTTTTTTGTTTGAGCAGCCATATATGCCCTACTAAAAAGAAAGGTTTTTCTCCCTATAATTTTACCTCAGAAAAGAGTTTACCATACTTAAGACATCCTCTTAATGGCATCATTTTGAATAACAGACTACTGTTCAGGGTCCACAATGAGCTGAAATAACCTTAATCTAGCACTAGTTTTCAATGATGATAGAGTGTGTTTGTTTAGATATGATTTAAAAAAGAGAAATTTAATACAGTTTTAGTCATTATAACAATACAGTAAAATGTTACGTTGGGGCTTAGAAATATATACTTCTAGGATGAATGCAGGAAAAACTCTCCTGTTCTACATTATGTGATAATTCTTGCAGATTGGGATAAAACTTCCAGAGATAGTATCATATACAGATACAAAATAATTCTAAATCTGAAAAACCTAGAAATAATGATATACTCTGGGAAAATGGTGTTGAGTGACTTAGTGATAATAATAAGAAGTATCAGAGGAATTTAAACAAAGTGGCTTAAAGAAATACATAGAATGAAAATGAAAAACAAAAAGAAATACATACAATGTCTTTAAAAATATTTAACATAGTAATTTATATTATAAATTTAAATAAAAATATAATAAAAATAAGTCAAGTATTATACATATATATTTGACTATTTTAATTTCTAAAAGCAAATATATTCATGTGGGCTAAAATTTATTTTTTTTAATATTTAAATGCTCTCATTGGAAAAATAGGAGCCTACAGTTGATTATACAAGGCAGTGGGAATTGGGTATCAATTGTGTTCAACAAGAATCATCCTAATATATCAGGAGTCAGTGGTGATGTATCTCTACAATGTAGGTAAGCAATAAGGTACTGAGTCAAGTGATTATCATTCTTTCTCTTCCATGAAATATGGCTGAGTAAAAAAGTCAACCTTATCTTAAAGTCTTAAGATCAAGATCAAGGGAAATGGAATAGCCAAGAGCTGCTTAGACTGTGGGAGAGATAGAAACACTGATCAGCAATCCACTCCAAATTAGAAATGTTGGGTACTAGAAAATATGTTGGAGATATGGTTGTGTTCTAGAAATAAGTTAACAGTCAATCTGTGGAACTGAGGCACCTGTTTGTTTAGAAGACTGTGAATTCTAGTCGCTGACCAAAGTGGGAAACCCAAGAAAGAAAAGCATATCTAAGAGGGCCTCCAACAGTATTTTGTTTTCTGCTAGTCTTTCCTAAGAATGTAGGTGCCATGGCAACTGACACATGTAAAACTGTATAGAAAATATTACATATAAGTGTTCAGTAATGCTACCTAGAGTGTGAAGGGTATTTTCATGTTGTGAATTAGAAGTTCCAAATAGAATTAAAGCTCAGAAAAGTTTATATGTCTGAAGGAAAGGAGTACAGTATTCCTAATGATATTTAGGTCCAAGTTTGTAGATGTTCAAACCAGAAATGGTCATAAAGCATTCATTAGTTAGCTGCTCTCTTTTGAGGAAAGTGAACTGGAGCAGTATTTTTCTTTTTAAGAAGATTGGTTCTGGCCTAACTGGTAGTCCAATGACTGTGGAATGTGTCAAAGAGAACTCACATATGGGCTGAAAGTAACAGAGTCTGTCTGCCTTTGATGTGGCCTGGCATGAAATTGGGTCCATAACAAGCAACAGAAACCAACTGTGACTAGTTCAAGGTTCAAACTATGGGTGTTATTCCTATGGTGAAATGTGGTTTCTGGGTGACTTTACTAGAGTCACTTGTTTACACAGGGAATCACCCACATGCACATGGTTAGACTACACCTTTATTGGGTTAACTGTTGAAATATATTATGTCTCCTCATACCTGTAATTCAAATAGAAAGCAGTATTGTCACAAAATCTGTAAAGTTTTTATTTTTTTATGATGATTATTTAAATGCATTTTTTTGAAAATTCAAATAACAGATTTCTAAAACTTTTTTTCCTCATTTTTAAATGCCTTTTCTATGCTGGTGCATTTGGCATGTGCTGAATTTACATATTGGGCAATTTAACCCTCCTCACATAGTAGTTTCATAGTGAATAATCCCCATATGTTGCTGAGGATGGGATGTAAATTGTTAAAAGCCTGTAAGGAGGGCAATTTTGTACTGTCAGCAAAAGCAAAGCAAAACAAAACAAGAATACACAAACATACAACAAACAACAACAAAAAACAAAACAGGCATGCCACTTTGGTCCAATTCTACTTCTAGGAATTCATCCTACAAACACACTCATACTTGTGCAAGGTAATATGTACACATGGATACACAAGGTTATTTGTAATAGAAAAATGGCAGGAATGGTCTTCATGTACATAAAAAAAATTAGGCACATCCATAGAATAAACCCTGATGCATTTATTAGAAAGAATGAAATAATTCTGGAGTGACATTAGCAGGATGGTCAAGTAAGACATATCTTACTCATATTCTCCCTCAACAATAATAATTGAGCATCCATCTATGGACAAGAGTGCTTTTGTGGGAGTTTTGGGTTCCAGGTAGGAGATTGCAAAACACTGGGGCAGTTTAAGCTAAGGGGAGCCATTTTTAAGAAGCCACGCCCACACCCATATGGCTGACTTAGCAACCATGGTTCTGGCTACAGATTCAGAACAGCTCCATACCTCCTGAAAACTCAACTACAATCATATTTGTCTTTTGTTCTGTCACCAGCACCATGTACCTAGGGAACTGGGTGGAGTCATGCCCATCTGTGCATCAGGAAATACACATACAAGTCTTGGTCTCAGCTGTGAACCCTGAAATGGCTTATGAACCAGCTTTGGTCCCACATAGCCATAGTCTGGGAAACCTTGGAGGTATTCCCATTAAACTTGGTCAGACTGTATTTTTTTCTTTAGTTTCAGAGAGAGAATGAGAGAGAGAAACTCAGTGAAATGCAAGAGAACAGATAGACAACTAAGTGAAATCAGGAAATCAATGCATGAACAAAATTAGAGATTTAATGAAGTACAAACCATAAAACAACCAAATGAAAATTCTGGAGCTGAAGAATACAGTGATAGAACTGAAGAATTTAGTAGATTGCTTTAGTGACAGACTTGATCATAGAAGACTTGATCATGAGAAGAAAGGCTCAGCAAGCTCAAAGGCAGATCATTTGAAAGTAGCCACTTTGAGGAGCAAAAAGAAAAAGGAATGAAAAGAGTAAAGAAGGCCTATGTTATTTATGGGACATTAAGGAAATGAATATTTGCATCATGAGAATCCCAGTAGGAGAAGAGAAATCATAAATCTTAGAAGAGCTACCCAGGCACAAGAAGCTGAAAGGACCCTGAGCAAGATCAACCCAAAGATGATTACTTTGAGGCACATTATAGTAAAAAACGTTAGAAGTCAAGGACAGAGGGGTGCCTGTCCAACCAACTCAGTCGGTTGAATGCCTGACTTTTGATTTTGGCTGAGGTCCTGATCTCATGGTTGTAAGATTGAGTCCTACATTGGGCTCTGAGCTTAGTGTGGAGTCTGCTTGAGATTCTCTCTTCTTCTGCCCTCCCCCCAACTCTACACATTCTCTTTCTCTCTCTCTCTAAAATAAAATCTTTTTTTTTTTTAAAGTCAAAGACAGAGAATTCTGAAAAAAGTGGAAGAAAAATGACTCATCACATACAAAGTAACCCCTATAAGGCTATTTGTGGATTTCTCTGCAGAAACCTTGCAGTCCATGAGGTTAGTCCATGAGGAGTCCATATATCCAAAGTGCTGAAAGGGAAAAACCTACCAGCCAAAAATACTGTACCTGGTAAACCATCTTTTACAAATGATGGAGAAATAAAGACATTCCCAAACAAACAAAAGCCAAGGAAGTCCACTGCCACTAGACCTGCCTCACAAGGAATGCTAAAAAGAGTTCTTCAAGTTGGAGCAAAAGGACAATAAATGACAACATGAAAACATATAAAAGTGCAAAACTCACTGGTAAAGGTAAATATATAGTCAAATTCAGAATGTCTTAATACTGTAATGGTGGTTTTTTTTTTTTTAAAGATTTTATTTATTTATTTGACAGAGAGAGATCACAAGTAGGCAGAGAGGCAGGCAGAGAGAGAGGAGGAAGCAGGCACCCTGCTGAGCAGAGAGCCCGATGTGGGACTCGATCCCAGGACTCTGAGATCATGACCTGAGCCGAAGGCAGCGGCTTAACCCACTGAGCCACCCAGGCGCCCTGTAATGGTGGTTTTTAAATCAATTTTATTTCTACATACTTATTTTTCTGATATTATATATCTCTGGCATATATATTTTATAGTATAAAAAGTAACTATAACTACAATAACTTGTGAATGGGGGCACAATATAAAAAGACAAAGTGTGACACGAGTAGCATAAAGTATGGAAGGAAGAGAAGTAATAGTTTAGAGTTTTTGTATGTAATGGAAGAAAAAAATATCAGCTTCAAATAGACCGTTAAAACAATGTTTATGTAACCCTATCTCCAAGCTCAGTAATTTTTTTCTAGGAATCCAGTCTACTAATAAGCCTATCAAAACAATTCTTCATTTCTATTTTCATATGTTTTATTGGTAGCATTCCATTTAACTTCTTGTAGTTTCTATCACTCTTCTGAAAATTTCCTTCCCATTCATACTTTTCATCTTTTCCATGATAGACTAGTACATTAATTGTAGTTAGGTTAACTTTACTGCCTGATACATTCAACACCTGAGTTATCTCTATGTCTGTTTCTGTTGGTTGCACTCTCTCTTCTTGTGTGTTGTTTATTTCTTGCATATTTTTTTGTGTCTCAAATTTCTTTTTTTAAATTTTTTATTTATTTTCAGCATAACAATATTCATTATTTTTGCACCTCACCCAGTGCTCCATGCAATCCGTGCCCTCTCTAATACCCACCACCTTGTTCCCCCAACCTCCCACCCCCCCCCGCCACTTCATGTTTGACATGTATGTAGAATACTAGAATCTAAGGTAAATAATATTTATGCCTGGAAATGAGAACATATCTTATTCTTCTTGGCTGTTCATGTTTGTGAGTTGAGTCAGTCTGTTCAGAAAATGAGGTTTGGCTATCGTTGCTGTTGTGGCTTCCTTTAGTGCCGCTTTAGTGCTATCTTTTCAAATCCCTCGGTGTTATTCTGTGTGTTGGGTGAAGGCTAGGATGCGAGTAAGTTTATGCTGATGTTTCTGGTCCAGTCTCAGGTTCTAGCTTTTCTATATGTCTATACCACAGAGCATATCTCTTTATACACTGTCACCCTTTTCCCATTGGTGGACTGCTGTTGCTTATAATTCAATGCTTGCTAGAGTGGTGTTGGGGCAGTCTAGTATAAATAAGTTTTCCCAGCAAGGCTTTTTATTTTTTATTTATTTTATAAAAATTTTGTTTGTTTATTTGAGAAAGAAAGAACATGAATGAGAAAGAGAGAGAGCACACAAGTGTGGAGAGGGGCAGAGAGAGAGAGGGAGGAGCAGACTCCCCACTAATCAGGGAGCCAACACAGGCCTTGATCCCAGGATCCTGGGATCATGACTTGAGCTGAAGGCAAATGTCTAACTGACTGGGTCGTGCAGGCACCCTTACCAGTAAGACTTTTAATTTTATTTGAAATTGGGCAAGGAACATCACACAATTAAGAACTGTATGAGTTTAAAATATATATAAAGTATAATTTGGGACTAATATTGTCTAATACTAATAAATCCCTTGCAATATGTCAAACCCAGTTCCAGTACATTAGTTCATTTAATTCTTAAAGTAATTCTATAAGGCAAAGGTAATTTTCTAACTGCAAGTGAATTTACTGAAATTGTGTGCTTTGGGATTTTCAATATTAGACTTAGCTTACACAACTGTTCAGTTAAGGACATTGGGACATAATGTTAAAAACATAGACTGCTCTTTGGATAATTTTTTGTATATGTTTTCACCATGAAGCACAGTAAGTAAATGCTAAGAGGTAATATTTCAACATTATGATCTTAGGCAAAGATTCATCAATGTACTTGACAACTATTTCTAATCAGGAAATAGCATTCAGAACAGATTTGAGGGGGGCCTGGGTGGCTCAGTGGGTTGGGCCTCTGCCTTCGGCTCGGGTCATGATCTCAGGGTCCTGGGATCGAGTCCCACATCGGGCTCTCTGCTCAGCGGGGAGACTTCTTCCCCCACCCCCTCTGCCTGCCTCTCTGCCTACTTGTGAGTTCTCTCTCTGTCAAATAAATAAATAAATAAATAAGAACAGATTTGAATTGTACAACAATGTTTGGATGAGCCCCTGACATTTTGCTGTTTGTGTACATGCCAAGCAAAATGCGTGAAGAAGTAGCATGATTTTTCAAGTCTCATGTACATGTACAAGTCTCATGACTCCATGCATTGCAAAATGTTCTTATGTTTATTTAATTCTATTTGTTTTATTTATATTAGGTTTATTTTGAACAAAAGATAGTCACAAGCCACCCAAAGGTTGAAATATTTATGAACAAAATGGTGCAGAGAAAAAAAATTGTGCCCTCCAAAGAATCACTCTATTTTAGCCCCCTTTATACATCAATTACCACCTTTTACCAGGTTTTCTTTACTTTCTTTAGTGAGTACAATAAATCTTCTTTAAATTTCATTTTAGGTCCAAAATTCATTTATTCATTTAAAAATTGCTATGTGTTATGTATACAAAGTTACTTCATTGTTCAGTTGACTTTTTTGGTCAACTTTTTTCCAATCTTCATTTGGAACTCATCTTGATTTTTCTTGTTAAAATTAACAGAATTTTTACCCATTAAGAACTCTTAGCACATTTTTCAGGAATGAATTAAAATTGTTTTTTGATATTCTGATATTTTGATTTATAATGATTGTTAGCTATTATGTAATAATAATCATGGGAACAAAAATGTGAACTCTTCCCCCAAACTGAAAATACAGTAAGAATTTAGAATTATACATAGAAAAAATTAGCAATTATAGTTCATATGTTTCAGCTGCTCAAGTATTAAACTGTGAAGTGTGCATTAAAATAGATACTGAAAACCTGGTATCACTTTTGGTTGCCAGTGTTAAGTGTTATTTATTGGTAGTCAGTTTCCATATCCGTCCCTCCTGTGATCTCCTTGTATTACAAGGAATAGTCTAACACTTCCTTGCAATTAGGGTTCTAGATGTGATTTAGTTCCTGCTAGTGAGATGTACTCCCACAAGGCTTAGCATGTAAAAGGGAGGTGAAGGTCAGCCTGTTCTGATGGTGGCTTTTGGAGTGCTCTGCAGAACTGAATCTCTTTAGCTGCCAGAATCCACTTTTCTTGGGCCACCTAGGTGGCTCAGTTGGTTAAGCATCTGCCTTCAGCTCAGGTCATGATCTTATAACCCTGGAATACAGCCCTGCATTGGAATCTCTGTTCAGGGGGAACCTGCTTCTCCTTCTCCATATGCCTTTTGCTCTGCCTACTTGCGCTCTCTAACTCTCTGTCAAATAAATAAATAAAATCTTAAAAAAAAAAAAGAGAGAGAGAGAAAGAGAAAGAGAGAACCCACTTCCCAGTGTATGTTCACTGACTTTGTGGGCCACACTAAGATGCTGACCTCTGCATGTCAGCAATGACTTTGAAGTCAATGGTGAGGTGAAGCCCAGCAGCAGTATCTTGACTTTAGTTATTGCAGGCCTTCCAACAACTTTGTAATTCCCTGCAAGACAGGCCTTTCTACTTGAACTAGTTTGAATACTATTAATTTTTGTGCTAAATTGTGACTAACACCCACCCCTCTATATGTGCACGTGACACACACACACACGCACACACACACGCGCGCGCACACAACCATGTGAATTCTAAGTTTCATGGGATTATCAATAGAGGCCTCCAGGCCATAGGATGAGCATAAAAATGTACCCCATTAGGAGTAGCCTATACCCAGGGGAATTCTAACAAGCATTTAAAGGAGAATCAATACCTATTCTTCTGAGGCTGGTTCAAAAAATAGAAATGGAAGGAAAACTTTCAAACTCCTTCTATGAGACCAGCATTACCTTGATCCTGAAACCAGACAAAGATCCCACAAAAAGGAAAATGATAGAACAATGTCTTTGAACATGGATGCAAAAGTTCTCATCAAAAATTAGCCAGTAAGATCCAGCAGTACATTAAAAGGGTTATACACCATGACCAAGTGGGATTTATTCCTGGGTTGCAAGGCTAGTTGAATATCTGCAAATCAATGTGATACACTAAATAAATAAAAGAAAGGACAAGAACCATACAATCCTCTCAAAAGATACAGAAAAAGCATTTGACAAAGTTCAGCATCCTTTCTGATTAAAACTCTTCAAAGTGTGGGGATAGAGGGAACATACCTCAATATCATAAGAGCCATGTATAATAAGCCCATGGCAAATATCATTCTTGATGGGGAAAAACTGAGAGCTTTTCCCCTAAGGTCAGGAACATGACAGGGATGCCCATTCTCACCACTGTTGTTCAACATAGTACTACAAGTCCTAGCCTCAGCAATAGAGAACAAAAAGAAAAAAAAAAAACATTCAGATTAGTAAAGAAGAAGTTAAACTCTCACTCTTCACAGATGACATGATACTTTATGTGGAAACCCCAAAAGATTCCATCCCCAAATTGCTATAACTCATACAGTGATTCAGCAACATGGCAGGATGCAAAATCAATACACAGAAATCAGTTGCATGTCTATACACTAACAATGAGAAACAGAGAAATTAAGGAGTTAATTCCATTTACATTTGAACCCCAAAGGATAAGATACCTAGGAATAAACCTAACCAAAGAGCCAAAGGATCTGTAAGCAGAAGACTATAGAACTCTCATAAAAGAAATTGAGGAAGACACAAAGAAATGGAAAAACATTCCATGCCCATGGATTGGAAGAACAAATATTGTGAAAATGTCTATGCTACCCAGAGCAATCTACACATTCAATGCAATCCCTATCAAAATACCATCCACTTTTTTCATACAGCTGGAACAAATAATCCTAAAATTTGTGTGGAACCAGAAAAGATCCCAAATTGTCAAGGAAATGTTGAAAAGAAAAACAAAGCTAGTGGCATCACAATTCTGGACTTCAAGCTCTAAGACAAAGCTGTAATCATCAAGACAGTATGATACTGGCACAAAAAAAGAGACATAGGTCAGTGGAACAGAATAGAGAACTCAGAAATGGACCCTTGACTCTATGGTCAACTAATTGTCAACAAAGCATGAAAGAATATCTAAGGGGAAAAAGACCATCTTTTCAATAAATGGTGTTGGGAAAATTGGACAGTCACATGCAGAAGAATGAAACTGGACCATTACCTTACACCATATCAAAAATAGACTCAAAATGGTTGAAAGACCTAAGTGTGAGACAAGGCTCCATCAAAATCATAGAGGAGAGCACAGTCAGCAAACTATTTGACCTTGGCCACAGCAACTTCTTGCTAGACATGTCTCCAAAGGCAAGGGAAACAAAGACAAAATTGAACTATTGGGACTTCATCAAGATCAAAAGCTTGGAGAGCCTGGGTGGCTCATTGGGTTAAAGCCTCTGCCTTCGGCTCAGGTCATGATCCCACGGTTCTGGAATCGAGCCCCACATCGGGCTCTTTGTTTGGTGGGGAGCCTGCTTCCTCCTCTCTCTCTGCCTGCCTCTCTGCCTACTTGTCATCTGTCTGTCAAATAAATAAATAAAATCTTTAAAAAAAAAAAAGATCAAAAGCTTTTGCACAACAGAGGAAACATGTGAGGAAACCAAAAGACAACTGACAGAATAGGAGAAGATATTTGTAAATGACATATCAAATAAAGGGCTAGTACCCAAAATTTGTAAAAAACTGATAATCCAATCAAGAACCAAAGAACAAATAATCCATTCAAGAAATGGGCAGAAGACATGAACAGACATTTCTCCAAAGAAGACATCCAAATGGCCAACAGACATATGAAAAAATGCTCAACATTACTTGGCATCAGGGAAATACAAATCAAAACCACAAAACCACCTCACACCAGTCAGAATGGCTAAAATTAACAAATCAGGAAACAACAGATGTTGGAAAGAATGGAAGAAAGGGGAACCCTCCTACACTGTTGGTGAGAATGCAAACTGTTTCAGCCATTCTGGGAAACAACATGGAGGTTCCTCAAAAAGTAAAAATAGAGCTATCATATAACCCAGCAATTGCAGTACTAGGTATTTACCCCAAGGATACAAATGTAGTAATCTGAAGGGGCACATGCACCCGAATGTATCTAGCAGCAATGTCCACAATAGCAAAACTGTGGAAAAAGCCCAGATATCCATTGACAGATGAATGGATAATGATGTGATTTTATATATATAAAATTTTAATGATGTGATTTTATATATATAAAATTTTATATATATAAAATCACATCATATATATATATATAATCACATCTTTTATATATATAAACGATATAATCACTATATATTTATATATATACTTATATATATACCATATATATTTAAAATCACTATATTATATATATAGTATATATATAATGGACTATTACTCAAGCACAAAAAAAATCAAAATCTTGCCATTTACAATGACATGGATGGAACTAGAGGGCATTATGCTAAGTAGATAAGTCAGTTAGAGAAATACAATTATCATATGATCTCACTGATATGTGGAATTTAAGAAACAAAACAGGATCATAGGGGAAGTATGGAAAAATAAAACAAGAAAAAAACAGAAAGGAAGACAAATTCTAAGAGACTCTTTTTAAAAAAACATTTACTTTATTTATTTGAGAGTGAGAGAGAAAGAGAGCTTGCGGAGGGGGGGTAGAGGGAAAGGGCAGAGGAAGAAGCAGACTCTCCCCACTGAGTAGGGAACCTGATATGGGGCTCAATCCCAGGACCCTGGGATTGTGACCAGAGCCAAAGGCAGATACTTAACTGCTTAACCGACAGAGCCACCTGGAACCCCATGAGGATCTTAATCATATTAAACAAACTGAGAGTTGCTGAAGGGCAGGAGGGTAGAGGGATGGGGTAACTGGGTGATAGACATTAAGGAAGATATGATACATTGAGCACTGGGTATTATATAAGTCTGATGAATCACTGACCTATACTTCTGAAACCAATAATACATTGTATGTTAATTAAAAAAATGAAGTTGGTTAAAGTAAAAAATAAAATAAAATAATATAAGAAGAGTAGCTTTTATCTCTTCCAGGAATATGATCTAAGCAGGGGTAGAATTCTCTTAGTGAAATAACTTCTTCATAGAGGAATTTACTTAGATTGCAAGAAGTAAGGCCTGGCTGAATCTGAAGCTGCTAGAAACCCTTCCTTAAAGTGAAGAAGAAATTAGAGTTAGTAAATGACAGATAGGAAAGTCTAGTGACAATGTTTGAGCCCCAGATCCAGTCTTGCCTTTTAGCCACTTCTTGAATTTCCTACTTATAAACACACACACACATGCACATGCACACACACGCTCACACACAGTATTATTTTGTTTTTTTGGTTAAGATATTTTGAGTTAGATTTCTGTCACTTTTTATCTTAAAAACTACTGTTCATTGTAGTATTATTATACCCATTCTACTGATGTAGAAAACCATCAGAGAGTTTAAGTCTGATTCTCAGGGTTATACAGCTCTTTATAGTAGAAAAAAGAATCAATATTTGACTCCAAGCCAATTTTCTTAAGTTATGCACACTGCCCAGAAGGGGCTCACATTCTTCAGGGGAAACAGCAATATAAACAGAAACTAATGAAGACTCTTTCACATGTGGCTGTACATTTTTCCCAACACAATTTGTTGAAGAGAATTTTTATTTTTTTAAAGATATTATTTATTTGAGAGAGAATGAGTGAGAGAGAGCATGAGAGAGGAGAAGGTCAGAGGGAGAAGCAGACTCCCCAAGGAGCTGGGAGCCCGATGAGGGACTCGATCCTGGAAGTCCAGAATCATGACCCAAGCCGAAGGCAGTCACTCAACCAACTGAGCCACCCAGGCGCCCTTGAAGAGACTTTCTATAAAAGATTTATTTATTTATTTATTTGAGAGAGTGTGAGAGAAATCAGGGGGAAGGCAGAGGGAGAGATAATCTCAAGCAGACTCTCCTCTCCCCATCAGTCCAGAGCCTGATGGGGAGCTCCATCCCACGACCAGGAGCTCATGACCTGAGCCCAAACCAAGAGTCGGACTTTCAACTGACTGAACCACCCAGGCACCCTGAGACTGTCTTTGTCCCACTCAATATTCTTTCCTGCTTTGTCAAAGATTAGTTGACCATATGCTTGTGGGTTCATTTCTGGGTTTTCTATTCTCTTCAATTGATCTTTGTGTCTGTTTTTGTGCCAGCATCATACTGTCTTGATTACTACAGCTTTGTAATATAACTTAAGGTCCAGAATTGTGATGCCTCCAGCTTTTCTTTTCTTTCTTTCTTTCTTTCTTTTTTAAATTTCTTTTCAGTGTAACAGTATTCATTGTTTTTGCACCACACCCAGTGCTCCATAAAATACGTGCCCTCCCTAATACCCACCACCTTGTTCCCCCAACCTCCCACCCCCCACCCCTTCAAGACCCTCAGGTTGTTTTTCAGAGTCCATAGTCTCTCATGGTTCACCTCCCCTTCCAATTTCCCTCAACTCCCTTCTCCTCTCCATCTCCCCATGTCCTCCATGTTATTTGTTATGCTCCACAAATAAGTGAAACCATATGATAATTGACTCTCTCTGCTTGACTTATTTCACTCAGCTTCATTTCTTCCAGTCCCGTCCATGTTGCTACAAAAGTTGGGTATTCATCCTTTCTGATAGAGGCATAATACTCCATAGTGTATATGAACCACATCTTCCTTATCCATTCGTCCATTGAAGAGCATCTTGGTTCTTTCCACAGTTTGGCGACCATGGCCATTGCTGCTATAATCATTGGGGTATAGATGGCCCTTCTTTTCACTACATCTGTATCTTTGGGGCAAATACCCAGTAGTGCAATTGCAGGGTTATAGGGAAGCTCTATTTTTAATTTCTTGAGGAATCTCCACACTGTTCTCCAAAGTGGCTGCACCAACTTGCATTCCCACCAACAGTGTAAGAGGGTTCCCCTTTCTCCACATCCTCTCCAACATACATTGTCTCCTGTCTTGCTAATTTTGGCCATTCTAACTGGTATAAGGTAGTATCTCAATGTGGTTTTAATTTGAATCTCCCTGATGGTTAGTGATGATGAACATTTTTTCATGTGTCTGATAGCCCTTTGCATGTCTTTATTGGAGAAGTGTCTCTTCATATCTTCTGCCCATTTTTTGATATGATTGTCTGTTTTGTGTGTGTTGAGTTTGAGGAGTTCTTTATAGATCCTGGATATCAACCTTTTGTCTGTACTGTCATTTGCAAATATCTTCTCCCATTCTGTGGGTTGCCTCTTTGTTTTGTTGACTGTTTCCTTTGCTGTGCAGAAGCTTTTGACCTTGATGAAGTCCCAAAGTTCATCTTCGCTTTTTTTTCTTTTGCCTTTGGAGATGTATTTTGAAAGAAGTTGCTGCAGCTGATATTGAAGAGGTTACTGCCTATGCTCTCCTCTAGGATTCTGATGGATTCCTGTCTCATGTTGAGGTCTTTTATCCATTTTGAGTTTATCTTTGTGTATGGTGTAAGAGAATGGTCGAGTTTCATTCTTCTACATATCAGCTTTGCTTTTCTTTTTCAAAATCACTTTGGCTATTCAGGGTCTTTTGTGGTTCCATACAAGTTTTAGAATTGTTTATTCTAGTTCTGTGAAAAATGCTGATGTTATTTTCTTAGGGATTGCATTAAATGTGTAGATTCCTTTGCAAAAGAATGAAACTGGACCACTTTCTTACACCATAAATAAAAGTACACTCAAAATGGATGAACGTATAGATTGCTCTAGGCAGCATAGACATTTTAACAATGTTTTTTCTCTCAATCCATGAGCATGGAATGTTTTTCCATCTTTTAGTGTCTTCAGTTTCTTTCATGAGTGTTTTGTAGTTTCTTGAGTATAGATCCTCTTTTGTTAAGTTTATTCCAAGGTATCTTGTGTTTTTTGGTGCTATTGTAAATGGAATCAATTCTCTAATTTCTCTTTCTACAAATTACATTGCCAGGGTATAAGAAAGCAACTGATTTCTGTACATCATTGTATCCTGCCACATTACTGAATTGTTACATGGGTTCTGGTAATTTGAGGGTGGAGTCCTTTGCATTTGCCACATAAAATATAATGTCATCTGCGAAGAGAGAGAGAGAGTTTGACTTCTTCTTTGACAATATGAATACCTTTTATTTATTTTTGTTGTCTGATAGCTGTTGCTAGGACTTCTAGTGCTATGTTGAACAGTAGTGATGAGACTGGGCATCACTGTTGTGTTCCTGATCTTCAGAGTGCTGGAGCAAAGACACCTAAAGTTTGTATGGAGCCAGAAATGACCCTGAATCACCAAGGAAATGTTGAAAAAGAAAAACTATACTGGTGGCATCACGTTGTCTGATTTCAAGCTATGTTACAAAGCTGTGATCACTAAGAGAGCATGGTACTGGCACAAAAGGAGACACATAGACCAATGGAACAGAATAGAAATCCCAGATATGGACCCTTAACTCTATAATCAAATAATCTTTGACAAAGCAGGAAAAGTATGCAATGGAAAAAAGACACTCTCTTCAGTAAATGATGCTGGGAAAATTGGACAGCTATATACAGAAGAATGAAATTCAACTGTTTTTTTACACCATACACAAAGATAAACTCAAAATGGATGAAAGAACTCAATGTGAGACAGGAATTCATCAAAATCCAAAAGGAGAGCATAGCAGGTAACCTCTTTGACATCAGCCACAGCAACTTCTTACTAGACATGTTTCCTGAGGCAAAGGAAACAAAAGCAAAAATAAACTATGGGGACTTCATCAAAATAAAAGCTTCTGCACAGTGAAGGAAACAATCACCAGAACTAAAGGGCAGCCTTTGAGATGATAGAAGATATATGCAAATCACATATCTGACAAAAGGTTAGTATCCAAAATCTATAAAGAACTTACCAAACTCATTACCCCAAAACCCCAAACAGTTAAAAGATGGGCAGAAGACATGAATAGACATTTTTCCAAAGAGGACATCCAGATTGCTAACAGACACAAGAAATGATTTTCAATATCACTCATCATCAGGGAAATGCAAATCAAAACTATAATGAGAGATCACCCTACACTTGTCAGAATGGCTAAACTTAACAATACAGGAAACAACAGGTGTTGGTGAGAATGCAGAGAAAGGGGTACCCTCCTGCTATTGGTGGGAATGCCAACTGGTGCAGCCGCTCTGGAGAACATTATGGAAGTTCTTCAAAAAGTTAAAAATAGAACTACCATATGATCCAGCAATCCTGCTTCCGGGTATATAGTCAAAGGAAATGTAAACAAGATATCAAGAAGATTATCTGCACTCCCATGTTTATTGCAGCATTGTTTACAATAACCAAGATATGGAAACAATGTAAGTGTTCATCAATGGATGAATGGGTAGCAAAGATGTGATAATGGAATGTTATTCTGCTATGAGAAAGAAGGAAATTCTGACATTTGTAACAACGTGGTTGGACCTTAAAGATATTCTGTTAAGTGAGATAAGCCAGACAGAGAAAGACAAATATCATATGACATTATTTATATGTAGAATGTGAAAAGACTAGACTGAGGAACAAAGAGTAGAATTGTGGTTATCAGGGACTGGAAGGTGGTAGAATTGGGGAGATAGTGTTAAAAGGTACAAAGTTGCAGCTAGTAAATAAGTAAGTTCTGGAGATCTAATGTACAGCATAGTGACTTACCTTTTCACTTTCTTGGTGGTGTTACTGTCAGAAACATTTTTAGTCTTAATGAAACCAAATTGATCTTTTTTTCCCTTTTGTTACTTGTGTTATATCTAAGAAACATTGCCTAATTTCAGGTCACATTAATACCTAATAATTTAAGGTCATGTTTTCTTTTAAGAGTTTTATAGTTTTAACCCACATTTATGTGTTTGACCTATTTTAGGTTAGTTTTTGTATATGGTGTGAATTAGGAGTCCAATTTCATTCTTTTACATGAAGCTGTTTATTTATACCAGCATCAGTTTTTGAAAAGGTTATTCTTTCCCCATTGAATGATCTCATCACTCTTATTGAAAATCAGTTTGCCATAAATGTATGCATTTATATCTGGACTCTAAGTTCTATTCCATATATCTATATCTATATCTATATCTATATCTATCTATCTATTTATATATATCTCCATATGCTAGTACCACACTGTCTGGATTACTGTTTCTTTGTGGTAAGTTCAGAAATCAGGATGTAGAAGTCCTTCAATTTTTTCTTCTTTTAAAAGATTGTTTTGTCTATTCTTGGCTCCTTGTATTTGCATATGAATTTTAGGATCAGCTTTTCCATTTCTGAAAAGTCAGTTAGGATTTTTGATAGGAATTGAATCAGACTGCTATAACAAAATACCATAGACTGGGTGCCAATAAACTTAAATTTGTGATAGTTCTGGAGACTAGAAATCCAACATCAGAATAATAACAAGTTGATGTCTGGTGAGAGTTCTCTCCTTGGGCCATAGATGTCTGCCTTCTCACTGTTTCTTCACATGGGAGAGAGAAAAACAGAAAGAGAGAGTGAGAAAGAGAGAGAGAGATCTTTTCCTTATAAGGCCATAGTCTTTCATCTGATTACAGCCTGATCCTTATGACCTCATTTGACCTTAACTCCCTCCTAAAGACCCTACTTTCAGGTACAGATACAGTCACATTAGGGGTTAGGGCTTCACTATACAAATTTTAGGGGAACACAACTCAGTCCATAGCAGGGAGTATGACATCTTAACAATATTAAGGCTTCCAATCCATGAACATAGGATACCTTTCCATTTATTTAAGTATTTTTAAATTTCTTTCAACAATGTTTTATAGTTTTCAATGTTTAAGTCTCATTCCTTTTTTTGTTTCATTCCTTTATTTTCTCTAAGTATTTTAGGGGGTTTGGTGCTATTGTGAATGGATTGCTTTTGTAATTTCATTTCGGATTCTTATCATTAGTTTTGATTGATATTTCTATATTGATCCTGTATCTTGTAACATTGGTGCACTCTCTTATTTGTGCTAAAAGCTTTTTAGTATTTGACATATAAGATCATGTCCTTTGTGAATATATAGTTTCAGTTCTTCCTTTCCGAGCTGTTACAACCATTTCACATTTCTCTGTTTTGTTCTTGTTAATCTCTTCCTGTCCTCTCCTTCTTATTATTTTATTATCTTTTGGGATTTTTATTTTAATTTTACTGTTGAATTTGTAGTTATTCTTTTTTTAAAGTGAGGTTTAATTTACATATGACATTATGTTAGTTTGGGGTGTACAACATAATGATTCAATGTTTGTATGTATTGTGAAATATCACCACAATAAATCTAGTTAACATTCAACCTTGTATGTAGTAGTTATTCTTTATTAAATTTTTTATAGGGTTGCCCTATGGATTTCAACATTCATTCATAACTGCCACAGTATAGTTATAATTGCAAAGTACTACTTCACTTAAAAAAATAGAAATCTTGTAACCTTATAAACTTATATCTCACCAACATTTCTTTTTATCAGTTATATTTTCCCTTCAGCCACAAGAACTTAACCATTTATTATAATGAAGATATGAATGCTCATAGTTTTTGTTTATTTGCAAATATCCATATTTCACCTTCATTATTGAAAATACTTTTTTTGGATATAGGTAGAATTCTGGGCAGAGATTTTTTTCTTTCAGCATTTTAAAGATGTCCTACTTTCTTCTGATTTACATGTTTCTGATAAGAAGTTAGCTGTTAATCAGATTTTTGTCCTCCTCTAAATAATATGTTGGTTTTTTTATTTTAAGATTCATTCTTTATCTTTCACTTTTAATAAGTTAAATATTATTTGCTTTGCCTCAACTTGGGCCTTTTTGTTTTTCTGCTTATTTCTCATTGAATAATTTGAATTTGTAAATTTCTGCCTTTTATCAAATAATCTATCTTCAGGTTCACTTATTCCTCCTTCCATCTTCTCTGTTCAATTTATGTCTATCCTATAATTTTTTATTTCATAAATTGCATTTTTGGTTCTAGAATTTCCATCTTTATTTAAAATCAATTAATTAGCATGTAGTATACTATTAGTTAGAATTTCCATCTTTTTTTAAAATTTTATTTTATTTTTTCAGTGCTCCAAGATACATTGCTTATGCACCACACCCATCCTTTAAAAAATCATTGCAGTATCTCATCATTTCCCATTTCTGTACTGTAATTTCATGCATTGAAAGCATGTTTTGTTTTATACTTTATTGAAGTTAATTGTTGCTGTTGGTTAAACTGTGTCTTCCTCAAAATTTCTTCTCTCTCTCTCCTTATTTTTTTTTCTTTTGAGAGAGAGAGAGAGAAAGAGCATGGATGGGGGGGAGGTGTGCAGAGAAAGAGGGGGAGAGAGAATCCTAAACAGGCTTCACACTCAGCACAGAGCCTGATGTGGGGCTTAATCCCACAACCCAGAGATTATGACCTGAGTTGAAACCAAGAGTACAATGCTTAACTGACTGAGCCATGCAGGTGACAGGTGACCCTCTCCCTCAAAACCTCTGTAGTGAAGTTCTAACTCCAAGCACTTAAGAATGTGATCCTATTTGGAAATAGGATCATGGAAGATATAATTAGTTTAAATGAAACTGTGCTGGAGTAGGGTGGGCCCTTAATTCAATATGACTGGTGTCCTTACAAAAAGGAGAATTTGGACACAGATAAACACACAAAGGGTTAAGGCTATGTTGAAGATAACAGGCAGAAATTAGAATGAAGCTTCTACATGCCAAGGAATGGCAAAGATTTCCAGTAAATTACCAGAAGCTAGAGGAGAGGCATGGAAAGATTCCCCACTGCCCTCCGAAGAACTAGCCTTCCTGACACCTTGATCTTGGACTTCTAGCCTCCAGAACTGTGTGGCAATAAACTTCTGTTGTTTAAGCCATCAAGTTTGTGATACCTTTTAGAGCAGCCCTAGCGAACTATTGCAATTATAATAATTAATTTAAAAGCCTTGTTCGTTAATTCTGAGGTGTGGTTCATCTTAGTATTGGACTCAATTGATTTTTGTTTCTCTTGAGAATGTGTTTTATTGAACTGATTTTTCCTGTATCAGGTAACTTGCATATTATGCATGCTAAGTAGTAGAGATTATGGGCTATATTCTTTTTCTCTTATGAATATTATTTGGTTGATTTTAGCTGGTAATTTCCTTGGCTGGGATTGAACTTCAGACTTTGTTTCTTGTGTCTGTTCAGGACTTTTGTCTGAGCTGAGTTGCTTTGAGTCTCCTTTGAGTCATCCAGAGATATGGGTAGATAGAGTTTGGGATTCCCTCTCTGGCTCTTTCCTTTTCAAGACTATAGTAAGAACTTATGCCTACAGTTTTCCATGTTCTCCTGCCGTGTGAAGGTGATTTCCCCATCGGTATGTTTGCTGCTGTTCATTCCCTAGTAACTTCAGGTAGACTTTTTTCTTTTCCGGTTTTGTCATCGCCTTCTGCTTGTGTGTGTGTGTGTGTGTAAATCTTAGTCCATCATGTCCGGAAACCAGTCTCCTCACCGTCATTTTTGAGGGATATTTTCATTAGATGTGTAATCCATTAATTCATTTATTCTTTCTTTCTTTCAAGATTTTATTTATTTGAGAGAGAGACGAGAGGGAGAGAGAGAGAGAAGAGGAGCCCTAGAGAGGGGCAGAGAGTGACTCCCCAGTGAGCAGGGAGCCTGAGGTAGGACTCCATCCTAGGACTCTGGGATCATGACCTGAACCAAAGGCAACTGCTTAACAGACTGAGCCCTTTCCCCACTCCAGCCCCCAGGCACTCTAGATGTGAAATTCTTGGTTGAAAAAATTTTCTTCCTTTAGCACTTCAAATGTAGCATCCCATTTTCTTCTGGTTTGCATAGTGTCTGAGAAATCTGTTGTACTTATTATCTTTGTCCCTCTAGGCCCTTTTTTTTTTTTTTTTTTACTGGCTGCTTTAAAGAGTTTCTTCCTTATCACTGGTTCTCAGCAAGTTGATTGGTGAGTGTTAGGGGTGTGTGTTCATTTTGCTTAGGGTTTACCAAGGTTCTTAGAACTATAAGATGGGGTTCTCATCAAGTTTGGAAAGCATCCCAGATATAAGGGGACGACTTCAAATTGGGCAGATGGGACAGTGTGCCTTTCATTGGAACAGCCAGTAGGACAGGCAGGAGTGGATGGGGGAAGGAGTGGGGCTCCTGAGGCAGTGACTTGGGGCTAAGAGAGAGGATAAAGAAAGAGCCAAGGAACCGTGTGGTGTGGAAGGCTGGGGTGGATCCTGAAGTAGGGACCGGAGGAGAAAATTAATAGGGATAAAGTAATCCCTACTAGAGGTGGGACAGGAAGATGCAATAATGATGCAGAAAGAGAAGGTCGACCTGCAGGAGAGAGCCAGGTCAAAGAAAGACCGAAGAGATTAAAAGGGCACACATCTTCGGAGGAAGGCAGCTAAGAAGGTCTGGATACTGATTCAGAGAAGGGAAGAAGAAATAGATAATGTACGAGTGGGTGAGGATGAGAGGAGGGTGGAAAATGGAAGAAAGAACCACGTCTGGATGTTCAGGGCACAGTAGCATCCCCAATGGCACCACCACGTGTAACCTGACTCGTCTGATCCAGGAGTGGGGAGAGGGCTTCAGGGGGCAGAAACCGTGGACTTCAGCCCGAGTCTGGGGCGGCTGCCGGGGTCCCGTGTTGGAGGACAGGCGAGGGCGGACTGACAGGATCACTTCTCCTAGCCGCTGTACTTGCTCGTGCGCCCGCGTTTAGGGGATGAACCTCTTTGACTCAGGCGGGAGGCCCAGGGGCGCACCCAGCAAGGCAGAGAGAAACGGCGGAGGAATGAGGGCCCTGGGGGCGTGGTGGGGTAGTGGGGGCACTGGCTGAGATGGGGAAGGTGCAGGAAGCCCCCAAGCAGAAGGGCTGGCGGGCGTGGGAAGTGCCTGGATGCCTGGCCCAGGGTCGTAAGAAGGATCGGACGGGGAGTGAAGGAGCGTAGGGAAGCGGAGGGATTGGGGAGATCCAGGCTTGGGGTGGTTTGAGGGTGGAGGCTGCGCGGCGGCCGCGCAGGAGTGTTTTGGGGGCGAGAGGTCGACCCGACTAAATCATCCCTGTGGCTTTTCTCTTCTGATTTCCTGGTCCTAGAAGCTGCGGCATCAGAGGGCGATGGGTGAGAACAGGCCTTCGAGGAGCAAAGGGGAGACCAGCGGCAGGCGGTGGAAAGGGCGGGCGCCGGCAGAGGGGCGGAAGTGGTCTAGTCCCAGGCGGGGGAGGGAAGACCCCAGGACACATTTTTTGGCCCTTGGGTCCTTCCCCACGCCTCGGCTGCCTCCCCAAGCGCCAGCCGGGCGAAACGGGCACTGAAGCAGCGCCAAGCCAGGGCTGGCCTCGCCGAGCGAAAGCGGGATGGAAGGGCGGGAGCCAAGGCCGAAGGGGCGGACGCAGGGTGGCGTCTCGCGCCCCATAAAGGGGCCGCGGAGACGGCGCTCTCCTTTGCGTGAGCAGCGGCCACCGGCGGGGAACACGGCGCGATGCCCCTTCCCTGCCAGCAGAGCCCGGTGCTGGCAGGCAGCGCCACTCTGGCCGCCCTGGGGGCACTGGTCCTGTACCTGGCGAAGCCCTCCGGCTACGGGAAGTACTCGGAGAGCCTACTGCCCACCGCTACCCGCCTGCCCGCCCGCGCCGCCTGGTTCCTGCAGGAGCTGCCCTCCTTCGCGGTGCCCGCGGGGTTCCTCGCCCGGCAGCCGCGCTCGCTCTTCGGCCAGCCTGCGACGGTGCTCCTGGGCCTCTTCTGCGCACATTACTTCCACAGGTAGCGTTTGTCCCCCGCGGGCGCGGCGCCCGGCCAGGTTCCCAGGGTCCAGGAGCGCGGCGCACCCGGGATCGCAGACCGGAGCGCGGAGCCGCGTTCCAGGGGGGCCAGCGGCGCGGCAGGGCTGCTGGCTGGACGCCGGGCAGGCGGGGAGCCGTCGCGGGGCAGACGCCTCCCGCACTTTCCCGGCCCCGCGCGCCTCTCCTGCCGGTTCCAAACGCTCTGGCTGCTGCGGGGAAGGAGATGGAGCGGGAGGGAGGCGAGCCGGCCGGCTCAGGCTGGGCAGACTGTTCTCCTCCCCAATTCCGCCCGCGCCGACACCTGCGGCGGCTCGCCATCTCGCTTCCATCGCCCTTCCATCTCCCTTCCCCTTTCCTTTGTAGGGCGGGGGCAGGCTAGTTCTGGGAGCCCGAGAGAGTCCACGTCTGGGCATCTCTCGGAGAACACCCGGCTCAGACGGTCGAGAACTTAATCTTTGCGGTTCGGAGGGAGGTGGGCAGAGTCTGACACGGACTCCCACGGTGGGAGAGAGAAGGGGATGGGAACCCACCGGCTTGAGAGAGAACCCTACTTCTCAGCACCCCTCCCCGCAAAGGCGCGGCGCTCGTCACCACTCCTCTACCTGGCCGGTTCCCTGGGACGTAAGCGGGAAGGAGTCGAAGTTAATGTAGAATTCAAATGCTCCTAATTTAAGAATCCCAATCAAGAATCCAGGACAGCTTTGCCTTCTGCTCTAAGGAAAGACTGGAAAGAACCCAAAGGCTCTCGAAGAATGACTGTAGACCCTCGAAAAAGACTCTCAGGGGAAGGGAAGAACACCTGAGTATAAGTCGCCTGTAGTGTCCAGGCAGTTGTTGTAGCCCCAGTGTAACCGTGTGAGATCTGTGTTGATGATGCCCGCTTTGTAGACTAAGAAACCGAGGCTGAGTGAGGGTCAGTGACTGAAGGTGATGCAGCTAGTGCCCAGCCACGTTCCAATCTAAGACCGTGAAACTCCACCGTTCAAGACGTTTTCATTGCCTTAAGCAGGCAGAGAAACTCCATGCAAGAAGAGTCTATGACAGAGAAAAGTTGCCAAACCAAGTCAAGAAGAACCAGAAGCACAACCTTATTTTGAGTAGAGAATTTCCAAGATCAAAAGATCAAGGAAATCTAGATTAGAAATTAAGGTAAAGAATTCTGGCAGCTGCAAGGCACCGTTCTTTTTCATCAGGATGCCTCATTTCAGGAGAAGTAGAGAAATAAATTTTAACCTGTCTTACTTTCTGGATCTTCTTTATTGGTCAAGATTTCGTATTTATTCAATGTGAACCAAATGTTCATTCTTTTAAAAAGATGAGTATTGGCAAGCAATAAGAACTAAAATTTCCGAAATGGGTGTCCTTTCTGCAAGTATCTATCAAAAGTCTGTTGTGGAGAAGGTGTAGTCTTAATGAACAACCATATTATCTTACCCAAATTTAAGTGGCTTAATTTGTACAGAAAAAAAAAAATGTTGGGTGCTGGAATTAAGAGACTAACTTTTCATTTCATAGTTTTTGGAACCAACTTTTGGCAAAAAACATGATTCTATCAGACTATTAGTTTTATCTTCAAATAACACCTGTCAGTACCATAAACAGTATTTTTGAGGTCATTTCATCTTAAAGTAATGATTAGTGTTTTCTGATGGTCCTATTAACATAATTTTCAGACTTGTTTTTAAAATTAAAAGTCACTGTGTACAACAAATGATGACCAATCAGTACATTAAAAAAAAAAAAAAAAGAAAAGAAAACACCCAAGGAAGTAATTACCCATAAAATGAGTATCAACATACTGTCCATCTTCTTCAGAGGAAAATTTACAATGTAAGTTAAGGATCTGGGGATTGATTCTGATTGAGGGAAAATTGCCCACTGAATTTAACTGTTTCTGAGACATGAAGATGTGATGTTTGCTCACCTTTCCCTCTTGTGTGAACTCTTTCTTGGAGACCACTGGAGTACTGGATCTGTTATTTTGAGTGCTTATGGGTTATTATGCTCTGCTGAACAACTTTTTGTGAATTATCTACTAATTCTCATACCAACCTGTGTAGATAGGTACTATTTTCATCCCCACTTTGCAGGCGACAAGCTACAGGGAAGAAAGGTTAAAAAATCTGCCCAAGGTCACACAGTAACTTGGGGAACCGTAGTTCAGACCCAGGGGGTTTGAATTCAGATCTTAGGCTCTTAGCTACCAAGATAAACTGTTCTATACTTTTTCTTGCCTCCTTGTCTTTGCCTTTAAAGAAAAAAAAAAACTATATTTAGGCTTAAAATTAATATTTTTTAAATTCTGAAAATAATAAATGTTGACTTAAGAAAAAGTAGGAAAACACCCATAATTTCAACACCTAAGTATATCAGTGGTTAATGTTTTGGACATTTCCCTCAAGGCTTTTATTTTTCTTAGTAGATTTTTATACAGGCTTGTTATATGGATATATTTAGTTTTGTTCTGTTTGGTTACCTAATATTTTATAATAAGTGTTTTCTTTCATTCATTAGAATCTTTGTAAGTACAATCTTAATGGCTGCATATGATTTCATCTCATGTAAAAACAATAATTTACCTATCCATTAATTTATAGTTGGGCATTTAATTTGCCCCCTTATTTTATAGGGGGAAGCTAGGTGAAAGTGCATTTTTGCAACCTAAATTCTATTCAGAAGTTAGGTGTGTTTTTCAGTTGAGATTCCCAGAAGTAGTTCAAAGCCTATGAGGCTTTGAGGCTTTGAGCCTATGAGGCTTGAGGAGTCATGTGGCTTGATAAATGAGGGTACATTAAGAAAAAAGCATCAGGCCCTCTTCTGTAAATTGCTGTGACACAGAGACCAAGATGAAGAGACAAGAGATCAGGAGGAAGGCTGGCACAGGTGTGGCTTAGACTCTTGCAAAATTTTCTTTCAGGACTGTTCAGAACAGCAGTGTGTTCTATTGGATAGTAGTTAAAACTCTGCACTTTTCTGGGTACAAAGGTGCCTCCCAGAATTTAAGTTCCACAAGGCCAAGGATTTTTGTGTCCTCTCTTCATGATTGTGTTCCTAGTGTATAGAAAAGCGCCGGTGCCTAATTAATACTCACTAAATTTGTTGAATGCATGAATGAATTCTACCTCTGACATTGGTACAGGCGGTTGGATTATGGGAGAGCCAGTGATTACTTAGAAATCACTGAGATTGCATGGCTAGCTCAACTGACATAATTCTCCTCCCTTCAGAATCTATTGTTGTGAATGTTCGGATGGTCTAGCCACATGAAAATGATTGCTATGTAAGCATATTGTCTAATCCCACTGCCAAAGTTGTTCCAAGTCAGAGTTATCTCTTGTTAGCCTTGCCTGCAGCCCTGGAATGATCCTTTGCTAACACTCTCTGCTTGATTCTCCTTTTCCCAAGAAGTCTTTGTGTCCTGTGCAATGACCATCACACCACCTATGACTGTGGTGGTCGTTGTCTCTTTCAAGACTTGGATGTGACCTTGGTATTTAGCTGAAGAAGGAAAAGAAACATGTTTTCACACAAAAAAGGAGATTTTATTGTGAAAAGTTTCTTGCGGAGTGACTTTTCATGATGTGTATCCCGAAGCACAGTGTAACACACATATTAGAGTTGGTCTGAATTCAGATCTTTCCTGGGGTTTAGATGTTGAAACAGATGACCTTTCCTAATTAGCCAGGTAAAATGATGGCTTCCATAAGATGCATTTTTGCTTTATTGGATAGTTTATTCTCCAGCAGCATGAATTCTTCCTTATTCTTCAAAACTCAGATCAGGATCACTTCCTCCAAGGAGCCTTCTCTGAATCCCTTCTCTGCTGTAAATCCAAGTGTGATACCATTCCTTGGGCTTTCATAGCAGCCAGTGTGGCCTTCTAGGATACACTTCACACTTGGGACCATAATTATCTGCTCTATGGAAACTCCATCTTCATCTGTCCAGCCTCCTCATTTTACGAAGTAAAGCACCAAGAGGTTTAGTCAATTAGGGGCAAAGAAGAGGTTGGAATTTGAGTCCCCTGATGGGCCTCGTCAGTGCTTCTCCAATCTTGGAAGAGATGCTGATGTCTGAACTATTCAGAAGTAATCAAACCTCATGAAGGAAACAAACAGATGGTTGCCTGAGGAGGAGGTGGGTAGTCGATGGGCAAAATGAGTGAGGAGTGAAGGGGAATGGGAAATATAGGCTTTCCCTAACGGATGACTAAGTCATGGGGTGGAAAAGTACAGCACAGGAAATACAGTCGATGGTATTATGATAGCATCATATGGTTACAGTCGTTAACACTGTGGTGAGCGTAGCCTAATATATAAATTTGTCAAAGCACTATGTTGTACACCTGAAACTAATGTAACATTGTGTGTCAATGATACTTAAATTAAAACAAGAGAGAGAAATGTGTCTTTAAATATAAAACAAACTCATAGAAACTAAAAAACAAACAAACAAACAAAACCCTCCAAAAACCTCATGGAGAAAATTACTCATTGGCTAAGAATCAGAATATTGACTGATGCTTATAACAGAAACCACCTAGACAAATTTCTTTTCTTACAGATTGAGAAGAAAGACCATGCAGGATGAGCCACATTCTTGTGGTCGCTTAATTATGTGTTAAAGACATTATGAGGCTTAATTTGATCAAGTAGCATTAACTGAAAGATTCTTTAGCATGAGGGTTAGCAAACTTTTTCTGTAGAAAAGCCATACAGAGGCATACAGAGGACTACTGTTCTCTGATACTGTAGCATGAAAGCAGCCACAGATAATATATGCACAGATGAATGTGGTTGTGTTCCAATAAAACTTTATTTACACAAACAGGGAGTGGGCACTATTTGGACTATGGCCCACAGTTCCTGCCAGCCCTTCCTTAAGAAAACCATGAATGGCATAGCTTTCTAATTAGTAAATTGATGCATTCCTGGCAGTACTATAATACAATTTTGTTAAATCCTATAACAAACCAGTGGGCCAATTCTAGAATATTTCTGGTCCATTTCAACAGGAAATTGGTAGTAACATCATTTTCTGAGAATTCTCAGGTTCCAAGTCCTTTCTCTGAACACTTGTGGGAAATAGAAGGAGTCTTGGAGTTTACATTCTAAATGAGACAACATCATGAGCACATCTTAAAAAAGTAGAGCTCTGTTTGCCAAAAATATAGACAAGCATTAGAGATCTTGGCCATTTCATTTATGCCACATTGAAGAAAAGCTGAAGTTCTTTCTCATAACTTTAAAGTTCTTGCTCATAAACTTTTACCATAACGTTGCTTAAAAAGAACAAATAAGATGAGGAAACAATGATCCAAATTGGTGAAGTGATGTGTATGAAGTCACATGGCTAGGAAGGGACAGAGTGGGGCTTGAACCCAGTGTCCTGATTCTTTCTCATAGTTCCACATGCTCAGAACTATGCTAGGTCCTGCGCAAGACACCAAAGTACAACACCTTGGCCTCCAGGATGAAGGCAAGAAAGAATCATTATGAATCATTATGTGTCTATCATTCCTTCTGGTGTGAAAGTGGGATTTGGCAATGTCAGTCTGAGAGGCATAGAGCAGATGGGAGGATGCAAATTGAGGAGGACCTATAGGGAGCCACAGTCATGCCACTGAACATGCTGTCTGTGGTGCTTATCTGCGCTTGAGTGTGTACATGGACCAGAGGGCACTCCTCTCTCCCACCCAAGTTCAGAACCAATGGAGAGATAAACCTAGGAATGCAACAAATGACCACCCTTATTAGAGTTCTTTAAAGCTGATTTGGGGCAATGTGGCTTACATATGGGCCTCCTAAGACTGTACCTCAGAAATACTCAGCAGCACTCACAGCTGAACAACCTCGGGCCTTTCCCCAGGGGAGCCTGTTCTGAAAAAGACAGCTGAGTGATAGATGGGCTGAGATGCACACACCTCTTGAGAGGGACTGCTTTTAAGTTTACCAGTCAGGCAATTCACTTCTCCTTCCCTGAGGAGTAATGAGTGGGGGGCAGTGGAAAGGCCAGGAGAGAGATACTCTAATGATGGGCCCTTAGCCAGCAGGAGGGCGGGCATAAATGCTTTCTGTTTCTAGATGGAACAGAAAAGTTGTCTCCTTATGGATTCTTGCCAGAGCCTGGCAACTTGGTTCTGGAGCCTGGGGCCCCTTCCATTCCATTTTTGACTCTCTCCCACATATGGCAATGGGGTCATCAAAATCTGGAATCAAGTTGTTTAAAAGTCGCCGTGCTCAACCCAAGATCCTTTAATAAGAGCTCAGCATAGGAGCTCTAAATTTAAAAACCCTCTGAACTAGGGCCAACAGTGCAATTTGCCTTCCATTTGGTTAGAGAAGGGAAAAAAGAAAGGGAAACCAATATTTATTAGGCTCTGGATGTTCCAGGAATTATGTTACATGATTTACATTGGTTATCTTATTTTGTCTTTGGAGACAACCACTATCATTAATGCTATTTCACAAAAAACTGCACTCCATCTGACCACAGTGATTGGTTGGGGTGAGTGGGAGTGATGGGCTGGCACTTGAGCTGTCCTCAAAGCATGTTCTATCCCACACTTGGGGGTGGGAATGTGATGGTCAGTCAGGAAAAGGGGCCTGATGACCTGTGACCTAAAATTGCCCAGTGCTTCAGATACTCTGACTTGGAATGCTCCTCTTCCTTTTAATACCAAATATCTTTTGAATATATGCCATAATAGCTAATCCTACTATCCAAACCTTAATCAGGTTCCATGACCTTTTCAAAATTTTTCTATTATACTTGGGTTATGTGTTCAAGGCTGATCCTAGAAGTTAGCATGAAGAAAATAGGTAATATGCTTTTGACATTTTTCTATCTGATGTGAAACACGCTGTGTTCCTTTTCTGAGTGTGGTGTCTATTTCTCTCTCATGTCCTTATCTGCTCTCTTTAACAACAGTACAATGCCTCACTTCAGTCTCTCAGTGAATGTTCTTTACTTGCCCAAAGTTACATATCTGATAAACAATTCTAAGTATTAGAGTATTGGATCCTTTGTTTTTATATTATTGAGTTTCAAAAGTTCTTTGTATATTCTGGATACAAATCCTTTACCAGGTATATGCTTTGCAAGTATTTTCTCCCAGTCTGTGTGCCTTTTATTTTTCATTCTCCTGATCATGTCTTTTGAAAAGCAGAAGTTTAAAATTTTGATGCTATCCAAGTTTTCTATTTGTTTTTGTGCTTTTGGTGTCATATCAAAGAAATCTTCACCTAATCTTAGGTCATGAGGGTTTTCTCTTAGTTTCCTTATAAAAGATTTATAGTTTTGGGTTTTACATTTATGTATATGATTCACCTTGAGTTAATCTTTTTTATATGGGGGAAGGGCAGAAGGAGATGGAGAGAAAGAATCTTCAGCAGGCTTTACGCCTCACATGGAGCCCGACATGGGGCCCAGTCTCACAATCCTGAGATCATGACCTCAGCTGAATTCCAGTCAGACCCCTAACTGACTGAGACACCCAGACATCCTGAGTTAATTTTTATGTAGTGGTAGAAGTATGAATCAAAGTTCTTCTTTTGTGTATGGATATCCATTTGTTTCAGTATCATTCATTGAAAAGACTGTTCTTTCTTTAATGAATTGCTTTTGCATCTCATGGTATTAACAGATACTTCAATAAAGAAAACATAAAGGCAAATAAAAGCATGAAAAGATGCTCAACATCATTAGGCATTAGGGAAATGTAAATGAAAGCAAAATGGGATACCAGTATGCAACCACTGGAATGGCTGAAATTAAAAAGTCTTACCATACTAATTCACCTACATGATTGACGGGAATGTACAATGGCAATCACTTCGAGAACACTTTGACAGTCTCTTAAAAAATTTAAGCATAAATATACCATATGACCTAGCCATTCCATTGTTAGCTACTATCCCAATAAGAATAAAAGCATATATTTATACAGAGATTTGTATGCAAATGTTTATAGTAGCTTTAGTTGTAGCCAAAACCTGGAAACAGCCCAAATGTCTGCCAACAGGTGAATTAGCAAAGAAATTGTGTTGTATCTATTTAATAAAATATTACTCATCAATAAAAATGAATTAACTATTGATGTGTGCTACAACATGGGATGAAATTCAAAATACTCTGGGTAAAAGAAACCAAGCCAAAAAGAGCGCATGCTTTATGATTCCATTTTTTTTTTTAATTCTATGAGCTTGAAATTAACCTAGAGTACCTAAAGTATCAGTGGTTTCCTAGGGAAAAAGAAGGATAGAAATGGGATTATGAAGGGTATTAGCAAACTTTTGGTGGTGATGGATATATTCATGGTTTGAAACCATGATAGTTTCCAAATTTATCAGAGTTCATATTTTAAATACATGTAGTTAATTAATTGTGCCTCAGTAAAGATTAAAAAATACTGTAGGTGGACTAGTGAGAAAATTATATGAATATGTGGCCCTGTGTCACTGAGAATTGCTCTAAGTTTTTGTGAGGCTAACCTGGCAAGTTTTAATAATAGCTGAAAAACTGTACACTTTTTTGTTTGTTTGTTTTTTGGCTCAGGAATTTCATTTAGGGGAAATTCTCAAGGGAAATAATCTAAAAGAAAGAAATCAGTTTATATAAAGTTATAGTGTTACTATTCAGAACTGTGAAACAGTGGAAGTTATTTAAATGCTCTATAAATAGGTGATAATAATCAATATGATTGAATGTCATGTATAGTTAAAAATATTAGTTTTTTGGACATATGATAAAAATAATTATATAAAATCCTTTAGTGAAAAAAAGAGCATGTAGGTGTGCCTGGGTGGCTCAGCCATTAGACGTCTGCCTTCAGCCCAGGTCATGATCCCAGGTCCCGAGATTGAGCCCCACATTGGGGCCCCTGCTCAGTGGGGAGCCTGCTCCTCCTCTTCCTTCTCCCCCTGCTTTGTTTCCTCTCTTGCTGTCTACCATATGACCTAGCCATTCCATTGTTAGCTACTATCCCAATAAGAATAAAATAAATAAATAAATAAATAATAATAAATAAATTAAAACTTCTAAAAAAACCCAAACTGTACATGTTAGAATATTTGTTTAAAAAAATAGCACATAAAGAGTACACTCTGAAAAATCCACATTAACATGTATGAGTTAGTATTGGTAATGATTGGAATACAAAATGATGGAAATAGCTGAAACTTCAGGTTTGTGTTTTTCTTTTTTTTTTTAAGAGTCTGATGTGGCGCTTGATCCCAGGACCCTGGGATCATGAGCTGAGCTGAAAGCAGATGCTTAATGGTTTTGCCACCCAGGCACCCCTTTTTAAACAAAATTAAAAAAAAAAAAGATATTATTTATTTATTTAAGAGAGAGACAGAATGAGAAAGAGAGAGAGGGCATGAGTATGGGGGAGAAGCAGAGGGAGAAGCTGACTCCCTGCTGGGGGGAACCCAACATGGGGTTCTGTCCCAGGACCCTGAGATCATGACCTGAGCTGAAGGCAGACACTCAACTGACTGAGCCACCCAGGTGCCGCAGTCAGTGATCTTTTAAAGAGGTTTCAATAATAAAAAAAACTTATGTATTTACTATGTATTTACCCATGTAGTTGCCCCTTGTGATGCTCTTCACTTTTGGGGACTGATCCATATTTATATCTGGTGTTATTTTTTATTTTGCCTGAAGAACTTTATTTCTTTCAGAACAGTTCTTTTAGATTTTGTATATCTGAAAATGTCTTTATGTCCCTTTGTTTTTGAAGATATATATTTCTAGGATATAGAACTCTAGAATGACGGTGGTCCTCTTTCAGTGCTTTAAAGATGTAACTCCATTGTCACCTTGCTTGCATTGTCTATAAAAAGAAATCTGCTGTCCTTCATATCTTTGTTCCTCTGTACAGGTGCCTTTTTATCTCTGTCTACTTTTAGTATTTCTTTCTCATCATTTATTTTGAGCAATTTATTATATACTTTGGTATAGTTCTCTTCACGACTTTAGTGCTGGGATTCTTTAAACTCCTTAGATCCATGGATTTAAGGTTTTCATTAAAATTGGACTATTTTTATACATTATTCTTCATTTCCCTGCTTCTCCCTCCTATTGTTCAGAAACTGTGATTACATATCTATTGGGCCCACACATGTATAAAACCATCCCAGAGCACACTGATGCTCCTGTCATTTTTTAAATTCTTTTTTTCAGTGTATTTCATTTTGAGTAGTTTCTATTGCTATGTCTTCAATTCATAGTCTTTTCTTCTGCATTATATTATCTTGTTGATTCCATCTGGGATATTTTCAATTCAGATGTTGTAGTTTTAATCAGTAGAAGTGTGATTTTGGTCTTTCTACTGTCTTCCATGTCTCTACTTAATTTTGTGAACATGTGGAATGTAGTTATAATAGCTGTTTCTTAAAAATTGAAGTTCTTTCAGGTGCACAACATAGTAATTCAACCAGTTCACACATGATGCTGTGCTCACCACAGTGTAGCTACCATCTGTCACCATATAATGTTTTTATAATACCATTGACTATACTTCCTATGCCATACCTTTTATCTCCATGACTTATTCATTCCAAAACTGGAATAGTCATAATTGCTATTTTTAAAAAGATTTTATTTATTTATTTGACAGAGAGAGATCACAAGTAGGCAGAGAGAGAGAGGAGGAAGCAAGCTCCTTGCCAAGCAGAGGGCCTGATGCGGGACTTGATCCCAGGACCCTGAGATCATGACCTGAGCTGAAGGCAGAAACTTAACCCACTGAGCCACCCAGGTGCCCCATATTGCTATTTTAATGTCATTATCTGCTGATGCTAGCATTTGTATCATTTCTGTGTCAGTTTTGATTGATTATTCTTCCAGTTATGGTGAATGTTTTCCCATGTGTTTGCATGCCTGATAATCTTTGATTGGGTGGTCAGGTGTACCTTCTTGTGTGTTAAATATTTTTGTATTCCTATACATATTCTTGAGCTTTACTCTGGGATGCAGTTAAATAACTTGGAAATAATTTGATCCTTTCAGGTCTTGATCTGATTTTTCTAAGTGGTTTTAGAAGAGTGCTAGTAACAGGGCTAATTAATTCTCTCCTATGAGATAAGGCCTTTATGAATATTCTAACAAATGTCCCATGTATTATGACTTTCTACTTCTGGCTCTTAGGAAAGGGCTCTATTCCTGACCATATGTGAGCACTGGGCACTGTTCCCTTTAATCCTTTTCCATCACCCTGTCCTTACATAAGTGCATTAATTAAGGCTCTGCTGAATACTTGAGAAGGATCCTTTGCAGGTCTCTCTGTATTGCTCTCATCTTAAGTACTCTGTCCTGAGACTTCTACATGTCTTGATCTAGAATCTCAGTTGTGTTTCCTCAGTGCAGCAAGTCTTCAAACTTCTGAGATCCCCTTCCCTGAAAAAAAAATTCTCTCAAAGAAGTAACCTGGATCAGTTGTTATAAAGCTTACATTATTTTTGTGTGTCTCTCAGGGAATCTTGTCTTTCATTACCTGATATTCAATGTTGTGTAAATCATATTTCATATAATTTGTCTTCTTGTTTTATATTTTTGTTTATCAGCCTGAAGGGTAACTTGTTACCCCATCCTTGGTGGAAACAAAAGTTCCTCTGATGGGTTTTGGCATTTATCTTTGCTAATTTGATAATTTGTAGTGCTTGTTGACATGTTGGTTTTAGTAACCTCTGCTTGTACTCAGTGTTATTTTAAAACTCATTGGTTTGTGTTTCTAAACTTTCTACCACTTTGTTCAGAGTGTTTCTGTCTTAGCTAAGGTTGTTATAACAAAACACCATAGTTGAGACACCTGGGTGGCTCATTTGGTTAAATGTCTGCCTTCAGCTCAGGTCATGATCCCAGGGTCCTGGGATTGAGCTCCATATCAGACTCCTTGCTCATCACGGAGTCTGCTTCTCTCTCTGCTTGCTGCTTGCCCTGCTTATGCTCTCTTTCTCTCTGACAAATAAATAAATAATTAAAAAAAAATCCCACACCATACTCTGGATGCTTATCAACAATAGAAAGTTATTTCTCACAGTTCTGGAGGCTGAAAGTCTAAGATCATGGTGCTAGCAAGACCAGTTTGGGTGATGGCCCTTTTCTGGGTTTCAGATGACTGACATCTTATTGTATCCTCATGTGGTGAAAACAGGATGAGTTAGCTCTCTGGCCTCATTTTGTAAAGGGACTAACCTGTTCATGAAGGTTCAATCTTCAAGACCTCATTACCTTTAAAGGCCCCATCTTCAAATACCATCACATTGTGGAATAGATTTCAACATACGAATTTTGGGGGAACACAAACATTTAGTCCCTAACAGTTTCTTTTTTTTTTTTTCTCCATTATAACCCTATTGCTTTTTCTGTTCTCCGGCTTAATGTACAATGACCTTTAGGTCCCATGTTACAAGTTTCTAAACTTGTGGTGAGCTAAGCATGATAGGAGAATGGTGGCTTCCTTTATAGGAGTTACATGGCTCCATGTCTCTGTTGCTGGCAAGGTGGCCCTAAGACTTTAAGGTGGGGGATAGCGTGGGAGATATCAACAGGAGCATATGAATGACAGGTCTGAAACTTTCACATGGTAAATTCTGCCACAGAGACCTCAGAAACGAATTTTTCTCTTTTCATTAGTGTGAATAATGGAATGGAGATGTAGGAGGAAGATGAACTGAGGGAGATCCGGCAGATCCAGGGCTACTTAGTCCCAGGACAATATTTGTAGAATATATATATGAAAGCAGAAACTTCTCAGAGGTTCTCAGAATGATGGCATATATAGGCCTCATTGTCACATGGCTATATAGAATAGTTTTCAAACAACAAGAGAAGCCCTATAAAGCTAGTCTGCAGTATGAATCCAAAGAGCTGGAATTAGAAAACCAGAAATTTCTTTTTGCAAATAAAGAGAAATAGAGACAAATTGCAGCTTAGGGAAATGATGTGTTTGTGTCCAACAGTGAACGTGCCTTGCCCTGAGCCTACAATAATAGGCTTATTGAACTTTGTGCTTCAAGCTGAAAACCACCCCCTGCACCATTTACAATTTGTTTATTTGGTCACGAGCAGTTAGGATGAGTGGTTGAGCTGGTGTGCCTATACAATGCCAAAATCCACCTCAAACTGATCAACTTAAAGAAAAAGAAAAGTTAAACCAGTTATTCAAATTAACCTATCAGTTACTCAGGCCAACAGGTTGATCTGATTCTCTTTGTGTTTTTTACCTTTGAGGGTATAAATAGTGGTCAGTTGTAGTATGTCTTTTGTAAGATGTAGTAACTCAATGATGATTATCTTTCTATCACTCAGAGGAACACACAGAATTTCTTAAAACTTTGGTAATTCATCATATATTCAGATTGAACTTCTGTGTAGGGGCAGGAAAAAAGAGAAGGGAGTTCCAGGGTCTCCCAGTACAATCAGGACATAAATATAAAGATATAGGGGAGGAGTCAAGATGGCGGAGAAGTAGCAAGCTGACACTGCTTCAGCTAGCCGGAGATCAGCTAGATAGCTTATCTAAAGATTGCAAACACCTGAAAATCCATCGGCAGATCGAAGAGAAGAATAACAGCAATTCTGGAAACAGAAAAACAACCACTTTCTGAAAGGTAGGACCGGCGGAGAAGTGAATCCAAAGCGACGGGAAGATAGACCCCGGGGGGAGGGGCCGGCTCCCGGCAAGCGGCGGAGCAACCGCGCACAAAATCAGGACTTTTAAAAGTCTGTTCCGCTGAGGGACATCGCTCCAGAGGCTAAACCGGGGCGAAGCCCACGCGGGGTCAGCGTGGCCTCAGGTCCCGCAGGGTCACAGAAGGATCGGGGGTGTCTGAGTGTTGCAGAGCTTGCGGGTATTGGAATGGGAAAGCCGGCTACAGAGACAGAGCCGACAGTAAGCTCACAGCTCCGTGTTACCTTGAACCGGTCGCAGGCTCAGTGAGCTCGGAGCGCGGCCGGAGGTCAGGCAGACGGGAGTAACTGGGCGCGGTTCTCTGAGCGCGCACTGAGGAGTGGGGCCCTGGGCTCTCGGCTCCTCCGGGCCGGAGACCAGGAGGCCGCCATTTGTATTCCCGTCCTCTGGAACTCTACGGAAAGCGCTCAGGGAACAAAAGCTCCTGAAAGCAAACCCGAGCGGATTACTCACCCCAGCACCGGGTAAGGGCGGTGTAATTCCGCCTGGGGCAAAGACACTTGAGAATCACTACAACAGGCCCCTCCCCCAGAAGATCAACAAGAAATCCAGCCAAGACCAAGTTCACCTACCAAGGAATGCGGTTTCAATACCAAGGAGAGCAGCAGAATTCCAGAGGAGGAGAAAGCCAAGCACGGAACTCATGGCTTTTTTCCTGTGATTTTTTTTAGTCTTGCAGTTAATTTAATTTTTTCTTTTTCATTTTCTTTTTCTCGCCTTCGGGTAAAATTTTTTTTAACTGTTACCTTTTTCTTTTTTAACGATTTTTTACTAGTTTATCTAATATATATATTTTTTCTTTTTTACATTTTTCTTAGGTGTATTCTTTTTTAAAAAATTCTTTTCTTTTTTTTCTTTTTTTTTCTTTTCTTTTTGTTTTTTTTTTTTCTTTCTTCCTTTTTGAACCTCTTTTTATCCCCTTTCTCCCCACTCACGATTTTGGATCTCTTCTAATTTGGTTAAAGCATATTTTCCTGGGGTTGTAGCCACCCTTTTAGTATTTTACTTGCCCCTTCATTTACTCTTATCTGGATTAAATGACAAGACGTAAAAATTCAACACAAAAAAAAGAACAAGAGGCAGTACCGAAGGCTAGGGACCTAATCAATACAGACATCGGTAATATGTCAGATCTAGAGTTCAGAATGACAATTCTCAAGGTTCTAGCCGGGCTCGAAAAAGGCATGGAAGATATTAGAGAAACCCTCTCGAGAGATATAAAAGCCCTTTCTGGAGAAATGAAAGAACTAAAATCTAACCAAGGTGAAATCAAAAAAGCTATTAATGAGGTGCAATCAAAAATGGAGGCTCTAACTGCTAGGATAAATGAGGCAGAAGAAAGAATTAGTGATATAGAAGACCAAATGACAGAGAATAAAGAAGCTGAGCAAAAGAGGGACAAACAGCTACTGGACCACGAGGGGAGAATTCGAGAGATAAGTGACACCATAAGACGAAACAACATTAGAATAATTGGGATTCCAGAAGAAGAAGAAAGTGAGAGGGGAGCAGAAGGTATACTGGAGAGAATTATTGGGGAGAATTTCCCCAATATGGCAAAGGGAACGAGCATCAAAATTCAGGAGGTTCAGAGAACGCTCCTCAAAATCAATAAGAATAGGCCCACACCCCGTCACCTAATAGTAAAATTTACAAGTCTCAATGACAAAGAGAAAATCCTGAAAGCAGCCCGGGAAAAGAAGTCTGTAACATACAATGGTAAAAATATTAGATTGGCAGCCGACTTATCCACAGAGACCTGGCAGGCCAGAAAGAGCTGGCATGATATTTTCAGAGCACTAAATGAGAAAAACATGCAGCCGAGAATACTATATCCAGCTAGGCTATCATTGAAAATAGAACGAGAGATTAAAAGCTTCCAGGACAAACAACAACTGAAAGAATTTGCAAATACCAAACCAGCTCTACAGGAAATATTGAAAGGGGTCCTCTAAGCAAAGAGAGAGCCTACAAGTGGTAGATCAGAAAGGAACAGAGACCATATACAGTAATAGTCACCTTACAGGCAATACAATGGCACTAAATTCATATCTCTCAATAGTTACCCTGAATGTTAATGGGCTAAATGCGCCTGTCAAAAGACACAGGGTATCAGAATGGATAAAAAAACAAAACCCATCTATATGTTGCCTCCAAGAAACTCATTTTAAGCCCAACACACCTCCAGATTTAAAGTGAGGGGGTGGAAAAGAATTTACCATGCCAATGGACATCAGAAGAAAGCAGGAGTGGCAATCCTTATATCAGATCAATTAGATTTTAAGCCAAAGACTATAATAAGAGATGAGGAAGGACACTATATCATACTCAAAGGGTCTGTCCAACAAGAAGATCTAACAATTTTAAATATCTATGCCCCCAACGTGGGAGCAGCCAACTATATAAACCAATTAATAACAAAATCAAAGAAACACATCAACAATAATACAATAATAGTAGGGGACTTTAACACTCCCCTCACTGAAATGGACAGGTCATCCAAGCAAAAGATCAGCAAGGAAATAAAGGCCTTAAACGACACACTGGACCAGATGGACATCACAGATATATTCAGAACATTTCATCCCAAAGCAACAGAATACACATTCTTCTCTAGTGCACATGGAACATTCTCCAGAATAGATCACATCCTTGGTCCTAAATCAGGACTCAACCTGTATCAAAAGATTGGGATCATTCCCTGCATATTTTCAGACCACAATGCTCTAAAGCTAGAACTCAACCACAAAAGGAAGTTTGAAAAGAACCCAAATACATGGAGACTAAACAGCATCCTTCTAAAGAATGAATGGGTCAACTAGGAAATTAAAGAAGAATTGAAAAAAATCATGGAAACAAATGATAATGAAAATACAACGGTTCAAAATCTGTGGGACACAACAAAGGCAGTCCTGAGAGGAAAATATATAGCGGTACAAGCCTTTCTCAAGAAACAAGAAAGGTCTCAGGTACACAACCTAACCCTACACCTAAAGGAGCTGGAGAAAGAACAAGAAAGAAACCCTAAGCCCAGCAGGAGAAGAGAAATCATAAAGATCAGAGCAGAAATCAATTAAATAGAAACCAAAAAAACAATAGAACAAATCAACGAAACTAGGAGCTGGTTCTTTGAAAGAATTAATAAAATTGATAAACCCCTGGCCCGACTTATCAAAAAGAAAAGAGAAATGACCCAAATAAATAAAATCATGAATGAAAAAGGAGAGATCACAACTAACACCAAAGAAATACAAACTATTATAAGAACATACTATGAGCAACTCTACGGCAATAAATATGACAATCTGGAAGAAATGGATGCATTCCTAGAAACATATAAACTACCACAACTGAGCCAGGAAGAAATAGAAAGCCTGAACAGACCCATAACCAGTAAGGAGATTGAAACAGTCATTAAAAATCTCCAAACAAACAAAAGCCCAGGGCCAGATGGCTTCCCGGGGGAATTCTACCAAACATTTAAAGAAGAACTAATTCCTATTCTCCTGAAACTGTTCCAAAAAATAGAAATGGAAGGAAAACTTCCAAACTCATTTTATGAGGCCAGCATCACCTTGATCCCAAAACTAGACAAGGATCCCACCAAAAAAGAGAGCTATAGACCGATATCCTTGATGAACACAGATGCGAAAATACTCAACAAAATACTAGCCAATAGGATTCAACAGTACATTAAAAGGATTATTCACCACGACCAAGTGGGATTTATTCCAGGGCTGCAAGGTTGGTTCAACATCTGCAAATCAGTCAATGTGATACAACACATCAATAAAAGAAAGAACAAGAACCTTATGATACTCTCAATAGATGCTGAAAAAGCATTTGACAAAGTACAACATCCCTTCCTGATCAAAACTCTTCAGTGTAGGGATAGAGGGCACATACCTCAATATCATCAAAGCCATCTATGAAAAACCCACCGCAAATATCATTCTCAATGGAGAAAAACTGAAAGCTTTTCCGCTAAGGTCAGGAACACGGCAGGGATGTCCATTATCACCACTGCTATTCAACATCGTACTAGAGGTCCTAGCCTCAGCAATCAGACAACAAAAGGAAATTAAAGGCATCCAAATCGGCAAAGAAGAAGTCAAATTATCACTCTTCGCAGATGATATGATACTATATGTGGAAAACCCAAAAGACTCCACTCCAAAACTGCTAGAACTTATACAGGAATTCAGTAAAGTGTCAGGATATAAAATCAATGCACAGAAATCAGTTGCATTTCTCTACACCAACAGCAAGACAGAAGAAAGAGATATTAAGGAGTCAATCCCATTTACAATTGCATCCATAACCATAAGATACCTAGGAATAAACCTAACCAAAGAGACACAGAATCTATACTCAGAAAACTATAAAGTACTCATGAAAGAAATTGAGGAAGACACAAAGAAATGGAAAAATGTTCCATGCTCCTGGATTGGAAGAATAAATATTGTGAAAATGTCTATGCTACCTAAAGCAATCTACACATTTAATGCAATTCCTATCAACGTACCATCCATCTTTTTCAAAGAAATGGAACAAATAATGCTAAAATTTATATGGAACCAGAAAAGACCTCGAATAGCCAAAGGGATATTGAAAAAGAAACCAACGTTGGTGGCATCACAATTCCGGACTTCAGGCTCTATTACAAAGCTGTCATCATCAAGACAGCATGGTACTGGCACAAAAACAGACACATAGATCAATGGAACAGAATAGAGAGCCCAGAAATAGACCCTCAAATCTATGGTCAACTAATCTTCGACAAAGCAGGAAAGAATGTCCAATGGAAAAAAGACAGCCTTTTCAATAAATGGTGCTGGGAAAATTGGACAGCCACATGCAGAAAAATGAAATTGGACCATTCCCTTACACCACACACAAAAATAGACTCAAAATGGATGAAGGACCTCAATGTACGAAAGGAATCCATCAAAATCCTTGATGAGAACATGGGCAGCAACCTCTTCGACCTCTGCCGCAGCAACATCTTCCTAGGAACAACGCAAAAGGCAAGGGAAGCAAGGGAAAAAATGAACTACTGGGATTTCATCAAGATCAAAAGCTTTTGCACAGCAAAGGAAACAGTTAACAAAATCAAAAGACAACTGACAGAATGGGAGAAGATATTTGCAAACGACATATCAGATAAAGGACTAGTGTCCAGAATCTATAAAGAACTTAGCAAACTCAACACCCAAAGAACAAATAATCCAATCAAGAAATGGGCAGAGGACATGAACAGACATTTCTGCAAAGAAGACATCCAGATGGCCAACAGACACATGAAAAAGTGCTCCATATCACTCGGCATCAGGGAAATACAAATCAAAACCACAATGAGATATCACCTCACACCAGTCAGAATGGCTAAAATCAACAAGTCAGGAAATGACAGATGCTGGCGAGGATGCGGAGAAAGGGGAACCCTCCTACACTGTTGGTGGGAATGCAAGCTGGTGCAGCCACTCTGGAAAACAGCATGGAGGTTCCTCAAAATGTTGAAAAAAGAACTGCCCTATGACCCAGCAATTGCACTATTGGGTATTTACCCTAAAGATACAAATGTAGTGATCCAAAGGGGCACATGCACCCGAATGTTTATAGCAGCAATGTCCACAATAGCCAAACTATGGAAAGAACCTAGATGTCCATCAACAGATGAATGGATCAAGAAGATGTGGTATATATACACAATGGAATACTATGCAGCCATCAAAAGAAATGTAATCTTGCCATTTGCAACAACATGGATGGAACTAGAGCGTATCATGCTTAGCGAAATAAGTCAAGCAGAGAAAGACAACTATCATATGATCTCCCTGATATGAGGAAGTGGTGATACAACATGGAGGCTTAAGTGGGTAGAAGAAGAATCAATGAAACAAGATGGGATTGGGAGGGAGACAAACCATAAGTGACTCTTAATCTCACAAAACAAACTGAGGGTTGCCGGGGGGAGGGGGTTTGGGAGAAGTGGGTGGGATTATGGACATTGGGGAGGGTATGTGATTTGGTGAGTGCTGTGAAGTGTGTAAACCTGGTGATTCACAGACCTGTACCCCTGGGGATAAAAATATATGTTTATAAAAAATAAAAAAATAAATAAAAATAAATAAAATTAGATCGTCTTCACAAAACCAAAAAAAAAAAAAAAAAAAAAAGAGAGATACAAACTTAGAAGTATAAAATAAGTAACTCACAAAGATGGAAAGTACAGTTGGGGAATATAGTCAATATAATAATGTATGGTGATAGATGTGACTACACTTGTGAGCAGTAAGTAATATATAGAATTGTCAAATCATTATGCTGTATTCCTAAAACTAATACAACATTGTATGTCAACTATACTTCAGTACTTGAGTAATAAAAGTAAAGTAATGGGGTGAAAAAAAAAATAAAGATATAAAAACACATGAATAGAATAGTTTAAAAAGAATTTGCTATATTTTAGGTCTTTATGAGCTAATCATCTCAATGTTTTTCATAATTTAAAATAGATCTGCTAGATCATGACCAGTAGATAATTCAAACCAGATGACATTCTGCTGGACATTGACAATGTAACCTGACTATCCTCACTTACAGGGTGTCAGAGCAAGATGAGAAGAAGTCACAGTATCCTTGGGGAAATGTATTGAATTTTTCCCATGCTATGGCCCTTGATATGAAATGGTCAGCTACTCCCCTGCAGGAGAAAACAATGTAGTATTATTGAATTGGGCCTTTCACTAGGTTTGGCAATCTAATTTCTCTCTGTAGACATAGCTTTTGGAGAAGTCAAACATCTGGTCAATGCTAACTTGAAATAAAATTAGCTAAATCTACAATTGGAGGTTATTATGTCAGTGTTCTTTAGTCTTGGCTGCCCATTAGAATCATCTGGGAGAACTCTTAAGAACTGCTGATGTTCAAGATTCTATGCTGAAGATTATGAACAACTTGTCTTCAGTGTGCGTCTTCCTCTTTAGTGCTCCTAAAGCCCTTTGAGTGATTTGAAAGTGCGACCAGAAATGAGAACCTCTGATGTAGACAAATGCCTATACAACTGTTTTTGTTTTGATTTGTTTTTGTTTTTGTTTTTGTTTCTACATAACCACTGCAGTAGGGCAAAGTACTCAAGAGCATAAACTCTGGAACTAGTTCCACCTGGACTTAAATCCCAGCTCTGATATTTCATAGCTGTGTGACCCTGAGTTGCTTAATCTCACTGTGCCTCAGTTTCCTGATCTGCAAAATGGGGTAATAATAATATCTATCTCCTGGGGTATCTATAAAGATTAAATGAGTTAATGTGTACAAAGAACTTAGTAAGCACTATATAAATATTAGCTCTGTTGTCCTTTATTGGTATTTCCCTATCAAATGTCTGAACTGAAATTAATTTCAGTGGCCTAATATTATTCTAACAAGATGTATTATTTCCCTGTAGCTGCTATAACAAATTACCACAAAGTGAGTGGCTTAAAATAACATAATTTTTTTCTCTCACCATTCTAGAGTCCAGAAGTCTGAAATCATGGTGTCAGCAGTGCTTTGCTCCCTCAGGAAGCTCTAAAGGAAAATCCATTCCTTGTCTCTTCTGTCTTCTGCTGACTGTCAGCATTCCTTGGATTGAGGTCACATCTCTGCTCTCTGGCTTCACATTGTCTTCTTTCTATGTGTCTTCCTTCTCTTTTTCTGTCCCTTTCTTATATAAGGATACATGTGATAGCATTTAAGGTACACCAAGACTGTCCAGGATAATCAACTCAAGATCCTTAATTTAATCACATTTTTTGCCATATAGCACAATCTTCACTCTTTTGTTATAAAGTAATATTCACAAGTTCTGGGGATTAAGGCATGGACACATCTTTTCTAGGGGCCACCATTCAACCCATGACACAAGGTCCATAAAAAATGTAAGTTTGAATGGGATGCATCACTAACTCATTCTGTGTTTAGTCATCTTTGCTTTTGGCCTGCACATCCCACTTCTAATATATCCCAAACCATTATTTACAATAATAGGTATCATCTTTGTATATACAGACAAGTGACTGTTCATTGACAGTGTTTGTTATTTTTGGGGAAGGGCTCTGAGAAGTGAGCCAAGGATTCAGAGGACTAGTTGTCCCAATGCCTTTGGCATGCAGAGAGACTCCAACAAGGAAAGAACCTCTTGGTGGGTTTTACTCCGAAGGGAATAACTGGGGGGATATTTGTTTTATGATTAAATGCAACCCAAAACCCTCACCAACTCTGGCTTTATATTTGGAAAAGCCTGATGCTTATTTCAAAAGAGAAGAGTGTGATTGTGCTTTCATCAGGTCTCTTTCAGTTCCACGTGACAGAGAAGTCAATTCAAATAGGCTGAAGTAAAACGAATTTATTAATGCTCATGACTGAAAAATTCCAGCTTTAGGTCCAGATTGATAGAGTGGTTCCAAAGATACCTTCAGGATTCGGTTTCTCTCTCTAGCTCTTGGCTCTGCCTTTACTGGTTCTGTCCTTCAGTGGTAGCAAGACTGTAGCATCTAAGAGCTTGTATACTCTCTGATCTAGGACACATGGAGAAGGACACTTCTCAAAAAAATGTACGCAAAACTTTATTGGGGTTTTTTGGGTCATGTGCCCATCTCTGAAACAACAAGGTTTTGATTGGCTGAGGGACCTGGAGATTGGTCTGAAATTCTTACCATTCAAGTGCTTTGCTTGATTTAAAGCAGTAAAGTTCCAGAGAGCCAGGTAAAAGATCAAAATAGATCCAAAGGAGAGACAACACAAAATCCTGCATTCTTGATTGCTCCTTCCTTGTCTGCCATCATGGAAGGGATGAGCCAAGTCACCTTGGGAGGCGTTTCTCATTGCCACATGCAAGGCAACAATGCAAGGCTGAGAAAAATGTCCTTTCACATTCATTTGAGCATTTTTTCTCACTGTTCCTCCTGTCCTTCATGTTCCCTGGAGGTATTCAATGACAGGGAATCTCCACATTAAAAAACTCTTTCCCAAGTAAGTCCAGTTTCAAAATGATATCTCTCCTTCATAATCACAATTCTCATTTTCACAGTGAAGTTGATGTTAGGTAGGGCAAGTGCCACCTGATTTGATTAAAGCATTCCTGTGAAGTGTGAATGAGTGACAGCCTCAACTTTCAGGGGGGTAAGGTTTAATCTTCAATCTTCTATTTTGTTTTAAGAAAAAAAAATTGGGGGGGAGGATAACTTGTGTCACATTTCTACTCCTCTAAAATCAATTGCAAATGTAGTCTCAACAGGTTCTAACTCTGCTTCTGAAAGATTGTTGGCCATAGGTATTAGCCATCACTTAGATGGTAACAGGGAGTAGAGCATCCTGAGGGACTGGGACAAAAGAATAGTGGGTTTCATTAAAAGAGTTGAAAAACTGTCAAGATGGGGAAGTTTCCAGGAAAAAGAAATCTTTTGGGGTATAACCAAGCATGTCTATGATAAGCATGTTATGGATCTTCAGATCCTGAGAGAGTGAATCAGGAGGAGAGGCCCACATAGGGGGGATATTATGTGAACAGACACAAAGACTAAGGCCAAAGACTGTTTCATTGTTTTTCTTATGCTGGCCCCAGCTTTATAGAGAGAAACTGATATATTCCCTTGGCTGGGGGAAAGAAAGAGTCATTAAGTTCTAATATGTATCAGTTCTATTCAATTATACCATTTAATTCTTCCAGCTACCTTCTGAGGTTGGCATCATTATTATCCTCCATTTATGAATGAAAAAACTGAGGTGTGGAGGAATTAAGTTGCCAAGGTCATTGTGGTAGTTTTTTAAACTACTGGTAGTTTTTTAAACATATTTTTAACATGTTCACACATAATTTTGACGCAATTTCCTTGAAAATATGGTACTGAATCACCCTCTCTTTGAATGGGGGCCAGAATTTGTGACTTGCTTCTGATGAATACAATGTGGCAAAGTGATGATATGTGACTTTTGAGACTAGGTCACAAAAAAGGGAGTTTCTCTTGGCACACTATCTTGGATTGCTTGTTCTGGGGGATGCCTACCACAATGTCATGAGAATACCCAAGCTACACTTTGTTGAAGTGAATGTGGAGAAGACCCATGTGTGGAGAAGATGAGGCCACCTGTCCACACCTAGCCCCCACAATCCAGCTATTTGAATGAGTCATCTTGGAAGCAGATCCTCCAGCCTCAGTCAGACCTTTTATGATTGTAGCCCTGGTCAATACCTTAACTGTAATCTCATGAGGGACTTTGAGTCAGGACTGCCCAGACAAGCCACTCTTAAGTTCTGGAAACATAGGAACTGTAAGTGAAAGCCCATGTTTATTGATTTTTTTAAAAGATTTTATTTATTTATTTATTTGACAGAGATCATAAGTAGGCAGAGAGTCAGGCAGAGAGAGATGGGGGAAGCAGGCTTCCTACTGAGCAGAGAGCCCAATGTGGGGCTCCATACCAGAACCATAGATCATGACCTGAGCTGAAGGCAGAGGCTTAACCCACTGAGCCACCCAGGTGCCCCTTTATTGATGTTTTTAACCATTAAGTTTGAAGGTGATTTATTATGCAACAGTAACAAATAACTAATGTATTTTGGAAGTAGTACATCCACCATCCATTTTCACCTTGCCACAGTTATCCCTATAGAAGCAATCAAACAGATGGTTCTATATACTTACAAGTATATAAAGATAGCAGATATGTGCTTGAAAAGATGTTCACATCTTTAGGAAATGTAAGGTAAAACCACAAGGAGATATTATTGCAAACCTATCAGAGTGGCTAAAATAAAAACTGACTTACCTTTAAATAAAATGTCTCTTCATGTTTTTCGTCCACTTTATAATTGAATTTGTTTTGTTTTTAATATTGAGTTTTGAGAGTTCTTTATATGTTCTAAGTTCTAGTCTTCTGTAAGATATGGGGCTCCCCCAAACATGTAGCTTTACTTTTAATCCTTTTAACAGGGTCTTATAAAGAGCAAAAGTTTTAAAAGTTTTGATAAAGTCCAGTTTATGATTTTTCTTCTTTTATGGACGATACTTTGGTGTCAAGCCTAAGACCTCTTTGCTTAGCCCTAGATTATGATAATTTTCCAGTTGAAAGGCTATCTTTTGTCCATTTAATTGCTTTTGCACCTTTATAAAAATTAGCTGGGCCTATTTGTGTAGGTGTATTTCTGTGTTCTCTGTTCCATTGATTTATGTGTGTATCTCTCTACCAATACCACACAGGTTTGATCACTGCTGTTGTGCAATAGATCTTAAAATATAGTGGGCAAATTTCTCCCACTTTATTCTTTTTCAGAATAGCTTTAGTTATTGAAACTCCTTTTCTTTTCAATATAATTTTTAGAAGGATGTTTTCTATATTTATAAAAAAAAATCTTGTTAGAATTTATAGGAATTTCACTACCAGTTTGGGGAGAATTGACATCTTAACTATGTTGAGTCTTTCAATCCATGAACATAGTATGTCTCCATTTATTTAGCTCTTTGATTTCTATCATTAATGCTTTGCAGTTTTCACCATACAAGTCCTGTTCATATTTGTTCAGATTTGCACCTAAGTATTTTATTTTTGAACTATTGTAAATATTACTTTGTATTTTTAATTTCAGTTTCCTATGTCCATTAATAACATATAGAAATATAACTGAATATAGTGTATCCCATAAACTTGCTGAATTCACTTATTTGGAGGTTGGGTTTTTTTTTTTTTTGTATATTATTTAGGATTTTCTATAGAGACAATCATGTCATTTGCAAACAGGGACAGTTTTGTTTCTTCCCTTCTGATGTGTTTGCTTTTTTTTTTTTTTTTTTTTGCCTTATCTTATTGACTGACTAGAATTTTCAGCATTTTGTTAAATAAGAGTGGTGAGAATAGACATCTTTGTCTTGTTCATTATCTTAGAGGGAGAACAGTCATTGACCATTCAGTATAATGTTTCCTGTTTATGTGCTTTATTAAGTTCAGGAAGCTTTACTCTATTCCTCTTTTCTGAGTTTTTATCATTATTGGGTGTTGAATTTCATCACATCTATGTATTTTTTACAATGACTGATATGACCACAATATTTCTCTTTTTGTTCTGCTAATATATTTGATTCCATTGATTGATTTTTGAATTTTGTTTATTTATTTGTCAGAGAGAGAGAGATAGAGAGAGCGCACAATAGGTAGAGTGGCAGGCAGAGGCAGAGAGAGAAGCAGGCTCCCCACTGAGCAAGGAGCTCCATGTGGGACTCAATCCCAGGACCCTAGAATCATGACCTGAGCCAAGGCAGTGGCTTAACCAACTGAGCCACCCAGACGTCCCTGATTTTTGAATTTTGAACTAGTCTTGCATCCCTGGAATAACCCCAATTACTCCTTCTGCATGATTATTTATATATATTGCTGAATTCTATTGCTGAATTCTGTTTGTTAACGATTTGTTCAATATTTTTGTGTTCATATTTGTCAGGGTTAGTGATCTATAGTTTTTTTTTCTTTATACTATCTTTGGCTTTTGTATCAGGGTGATACTAGCTTTATAAAATAAAGCAATTATGTAGAATTGGTGTTAATTCTTTAAATGTTTGTAGAATTCCTCAGGGAAATCATTTGGACGTGGGCTTTTTTTTGAGAAGGAGTTTTAAAATTATGAATTAAATTACCTTAATAGTTATTGGGCTATTCAAATTATCTATTTCATTAGGGTGAGCTATGATAGCTGTGTTTTTCAAGGATTGGTTCATTTCATTTAAATTGTCAAATTTATGCAGGTAGACTTGTTCCTGGTATCTCTTTATTATTCTTTTTATGTTTGCAAATTCTGTAATGGTAGCCCCATTTCATTCCTGATTGTGTCTTCCCTCTTTTTCTTTATTAGTCTTTTTAGAAGTATGTACATTTCATTGATCTTTCAAAAAATAGGTCTTTGTCTTATTTGTTTTAATTGTTGTTCTAATGTTTTGAATTTCACTGATATCTGCTTTATCTCTTTTTTTTTGTAGAATTTAGATCTTTATATGTTACCTAAAATATCACATACATATTAGACAATAGAAACATATTCGATAGTAGAAACTTACTGGATGAGAAAATACAGTCCTGAAATATTCTACCTAAACTCTAACCAAAGTTGTATGCTATGAGAAATTTGAATTACAGTATTTTTTAAATGGAGTATTTTTTTCTCTGAGAAATAAGATCTTCCCTACAATGAATTTCCAAGTGACAGAGATGTCTTACAATATAAACTTCACTCTAAGGGAGCAGTGAAACATACATAATGGGGTGAAGGAAGACAACATAGGCCTGAAATAAGACATTTATGCCAAGCTACTAGAGTACCAATATCCTATACCAATGTGGAAGCTTTACAGTACACAAAAGAACTAAAATCTCTGACAAATCCACTGACTTCAGACTGGGAGCACACTTTAAAAAAAATAAGCTTAAGACTTCATAACAATGTAAATGTATCACTATGATATGATCAATACTTTGATACAAGTAGGTCACACTTAAGCACAGCATTTCCCAAAAGATTTCATGGAATTATGAACTGCTAACATGAACTAATGATATGGTCTATTAAAAGTTATTACTAAGACACATAACAAAGAATTATTTGGTCAAAAAATTTGGGAAATGGTAGAATTGAGAAAGGGTTTCCTTTACAATAGGATTTCTTTCTTTTTTAAAAAAAAATTTCTTTTCAGTGTACCAGAATTCATTGTCTATATACCACACCCAGTGTTCCATGCAATACATGCCCTACATAATATCCACCACCAGGCTCACCCAACCTCCCACCCCCAACCCCTTCAAAACCCTCAGATTGTTTTTCAGAATCCATAGTCTTTCATGGTTTGTCTCCCTCTCTGGTTTCTACCAACTCCCTTCTCCTCTCCATCTCCCCATGTCCTCTGTGTTATTTCTTATGCTCCACAAATAAGTGAAACCATATGATAATTGACTCTCTCTGCTTGACTTATTTCACTCAGCATAATCTCTTCCAGTCCCATCCATATTGCTACAAAAGTTGGGTATTCATCCTTTCTGATGGAGGCCCAATACTCCATAGTGTATATGGACCACATCTTCCTTAACATTCGTCCATTGAAGGGCATCTTGGTTCTTTCCACAGTTTGGCGACCGTGGCCATTGCTGCTATAAACATTGGGGTACAGATGGCCCTTCTTTTCACTACATCTGTATCTTTGGGGTAAATACCCAGGAGGGTCATAGGGAAGTTCTATTTTTAATTTCTTGAGGAATCTCCACACTGTTTTCCAAAGTGGCTGTACCAACTTGCATTCCCACTAACAGTGTAAGAGGGTTCCCCTTTCTCCACATCCTCTCCAACACATGTTGTTTACTGTCTTGTTAATTTTGGCCACTCTAACTGGTGTAAAGTGGTATCTCAATGTGGTTTTGATATGAATATCCCTGATGGCTAGTGATGATACCATTTTTTTATATGTCTGTTAGCCATTTGTATGTCTTCATTGGAGAAGTGTCTGTTCATGTCTTCTGCCCATTTTTTGACTTGATTATCTGTTTTGTGTGTGTTGATTTTGAGGAGTTCTCTGTAGATCCTGGGTATCAGCCTTTTGTCTGTACTGTCATTTGCAAATATCTTCTCCCATTCCATGGGTTGCCTCTTTGTTTTGTTGACTATTTTCCTTTGCTGTGCAGAAGCTTTTGATTTTGATGAGGTCCAAAAATTCATCAATACATTGATGAATTCATTTTTGCTTTTGTTCCCTTTGCCTTTGGAGACATATCTTGAAAGAAGTTGCTGTGGCCAATATTGGAGAGGTTACTGCCTATATTCTCCTCTAGGGTTCTGATGGATTCCTGCCTCACATTGAGGTCTTTTATCCATTTTGAGTTTATCTTTGTGTATAGTGTAAGAGAATGGTTGAGTTTCATTCTTCTACATATATCTGTCCAATTTTCCCAGCACCATTTATTGAAGAGACTGTCTTTTTTCCACTGTATATTTTTTCCTGCTTTTCCAAAGATTATTTGACCATAGAGTTGAGGGTCCATATCTGGGCTCTCTGTTCCACTGGTCTATGTGCCTGTTTTCATGCCAGTACCATGCTGTCTTGGTGATCACAGCTTTGTAGTAAAGCTTGAAATCAGGTAACGTGATGCCCCCAGTTTTATTTTTGTTTTTCAACATTTCCTTAGCAATTTGGGGTCTTTTCTAATTCCATACAGTTTTAGGGTTGTTAGCTCCAGCTCTTTGAAAAATGCTGGTGGAATTTTGATCAGCATGGCATTGAAAGTATAGATTTCTCTAGGCAGTATAGAAATTTTAACAATGTTTATTTTATTTATTTTTTTATAAACATATAATGTATTATTAGCCCCAGGGGTACAGGTCTGTGAATCACCAGATGTACAGCACTCATCATAGCACATACCCTCCCCAATGTCCATAACCACACCACCCTCTCCCTACACCCCTACCCCTGGCTACCCTCAGTTTGTTTTGTGACATTAAGAATCTCTTTTGGTTTGTCTCCCTCCCAATCCCATCTTGTTTCATTTATTCTTTTCCTACCCCCACAACACCCGCCCCCTTGCATTTCCACTTAATATCAGGGAGACCATATGATAGCTGTCTTTCTTCAATTGACTTATTTTGCTAAGCGTAATACCCTGTAGTTCCATCCACGTTGTTGCAAATAGCAAGATTTCATTTCTTTTGATGGCTGCATAGTATTCTATTGTATACATATATACTACATCTTCTTTATCCATTCATCTGTTGTTGGACATCTAGGCTTTCCATAGTTTGGCTATTGTGGACATTGCTGCTATAAACATTCAGGTGCATGTGCTTCTTTGGATCACTACATTTCTTTTTTTTTTTTTAATATTTTATTTATTTATTTGACAGACAGAGATTACAAGTAGGCAGAGAGGCAGGCAGAGAGAGAGAGAGAGGAGGAAGCAGGCTCCCTGCTGAGCAGAGAGCCTGATGTGGGGCTCGATCCCAGTTCCCTGGGATCATGACCTGAGCTGAAGGCAGAGGCTTTAACCCACTGAGCCACCCAGGTGCCCCGGATCACTACATTTCTATCTTTAGGGTAAATACCCAGTAGTGCAATTGCTCAGTCTTAAGTTAGTTCTTTTTTCAACTTTTTGAGGAACCTCCATTCTGTTTTCCAGAGTTGTTGCACCAGCTTGCATTCCCACCAGCAGTATAGGAGAGTTTCCCTTTCTCTGCATCCTTGCCAGCATCTGTCATTTCCTGACTTGTTAATTTTAGCCATTCTGACTGGTATGAGGTGGTATCTCATTGTGGTCTTGATTTGTATTTCCCTGATGCTGAGTGATGTGGAACACTTTTTCATGTGTCTGTTAGCCATCTGGATGTCTTTGCAGAAATGTCTGTTCATGTCCTCTGCCCATTTCTTTCTTTCTTTCTTTTTTTTTTTTTTTTTGGTTAAGATCTTATTTATTTACTTATTTGACAGAGAGATTACAAGTAGGCAGAGAGGCAGGCAGAGAGAGAGAGAGAAAGAGGTAAAGAGGCTTCCTGCTGAGCAGAGAGCCCGATGCAGGACTCAATCTCAGGACCCTGAGATCATGACCTGAGCTGAAGGCAGCAGCTTAACCCACTGAGCCACCCAGGTGCCCCCCTATGCCTATTTCTTGATTGGATTATTTGTTCTTTGGGTGTTGAATTTCATAAGCTCTTTATAGATTTTGGATACTAGCCCTTTATCTGATATGTCGTTTCCAAATATCTTCTCCCATTCTGTCAGTTGTCTTTGGTTTTGTTAACTGTTTCCTTTGCTGTGCAAAAAATTTTGATCTTGATGAAGTCCCAATAGTTCAGTTTTGCCCTTGCTTCCCTTGCCTTTGGTGTTGTTCCTAGGAAGAAGTTGCTGTAGCTGAGGGTGGGGTTGCTACCTGTGTTCTCCTCAAGGATTTTGATGGATTCCTGTATCATATTGAGGTCCTTCATCCAATTGGAGTCTATTTTCATGTGTAGTGTAAGGAACTGGTCCAGTTTCATTTTTCTGCATGTGGTTGTCCAGTTTTCCCAACACCATTTGTTGAAGAGGCTGTCTTTTTTACACTGGACGTTCTTCCCTGCTTTGTTGAAGATTAGTTGACCATAGAGTTGAGAGTCTATTTATGGGCTCTCTATCCTGTTCCATTGATCGATGTGTCTGTTTTTGTGCCATTACCATACTGTCTTGATGATGACAGCTTTGTAATAGAGCTTGAAGTCCGGAATTGTGGTGCCACCAACTTTGGCTTTCTTTTTCAATATTCCTTTGGCTATTGGAAGCCTTTTCTGGTTCCATATAAATTTTAAGATTATTTGTTTCATTTCTTTGAAAGAAATAGATGGGATTTTGATAGGGATTGCATTGAATGTGTAGATTGCTCTGGGTGGCATAGACATTTTCACAATATTTGTTCTTCCAATCCAGGAGCATGGAACATTTTTTCATTTCTTTGTGTCTTCCTCAATTTCTTTCATGAGTACTTTATAGTTATCTGAGTATAGATTCTTTGCCTCTTTGGTTAGATTTATTTCTAGGTATCTTATGGTTTTGGGTACAATTGTAAATGGGATTGACTCCTTAATTTCTCTTTCTTCTGTCTTGTTGTTGGTGTAGAGAAATGCAACTAATTTCTGTGCATTGATTTTATATCCTGACACTTTACCGAATTCCTGTACAAGTTCTAGCATATTTGGAGTGGAGTCTTTTGTGTTTTGCACATATAGTATCATATCATCTGCAAAGAGAGATAGTTTGACCTTTTCTTTGCCGGTTTGGATGCCTTTAATTTCTTTTTGTTGTTTGACTGCTGAGGCTAGGACTTCTAGTTCTATGTTGAATAGGAGTGGTGATAATGGACATCCCTGCCATGTTCCTGACCATAGCGGAAAAGCTATCAGTTTTTTTCCATTGAGAATGATATTTGTGGTGGGTTTTTCGTAGATGGCTTTGGTAATATTGAGGTATGTGCCCTCTGTCTCTACACTTTGAAGAGTTTTTATCAGGAAGGGATGCTGTACTTTGTCAAATGTTTTTTCTGCATCTATTTAGAGTATCATATGATTCTTGTTCTTTCTTTTATTAATGTATTGTATCACATCGATTGATTTGTTGAACCAACCTTGCAGTCCTGGAATAAATCCCACTTGGTCGTGGTGAATAATCCTTTTAACGTACTGTTGGATCCTATTGGCTAGTATTTTGGTGAGAATTTTCGCATCTGTGTTCATCAAGGATCTTGGTTTGTAATTCTCTCTCTCTCTCTTTTTTTTAAGAGAAGATTTTTTCTTTTTCTTTTTCTTTTTTTAAGATTCTATTTGTTTGACAGAGAGAGATCACAAGTAGGCAGAGAGGCAGGCAGAGAGAGGGGGAAGCAGGCCCCCCATGAGCAGAGAGCACAATGCGGGGCTCGATTCCAGGACCCTGAGATCATGACCTGAGCCGAAGGCAGAGGCTTAACCCGATGAGCCACCCAGGTGCCCCTGTAATTCTCTTTTCTGATGGGATCCTTGTCTGGTTTTGGGATCAAGCTGATGCTGGCCTCATAAAATGAGTTTGGAAGTTTCCCTTCCATTTCTATTTTTTTGGAACAGTTTCAGGAGAATAGGAATTAATCTTCTTTCAGTGTTTGGTAGAATTCCCCTGGGAAGCTGTCTGGTCCTGGGCTTTTGTTTATTTGGAAATTGTGATGACTGTTTCAATGTCTTTACCTGTTATGGGTCTGCTCAGGTTTTCTATTTCTTCCTGGTTCAGTTTTGGCAGTTTATATGTCTCTAGGAATGCATGCATTTCTTCCACATTGTCAAGTTTGTTAGTGTAGAGTTGCTCATAATATGTTCTTATAATTGTTTGTATTTCTTTGGTGTTGGTTGTCATCTCTCCTCTTTCATTCAAGATTTTATTGATTTTATTTTCTTTTTGATAAGCCTGGCCAGGGGTTTATCAATCTTATTAATTCTTTCAAAGAACCAGCTCCTAGTTTCATTGATTTGTTTTATTTTTATTTTTATTTTTGGTTTCTATTTCATTGATTTGTGCTCTGATCTTTATTACTCTTCTTCTGCTGGGTTTAGCCTTTCTTTGTTGTTCTTTGTCCAGCTCCTTTAGATGTAGGGTTCTATCATGTATAACAGTGTTTATTTTTCCAATCCATGAGCATGGAATGGTCTTCCATCTTCTTGTGTCTTCAACTTCTTTCATGAGTTTTCTGTAGTTCCTTGAGTACAGATCCCTTACCTTTTTGGTTAGGTTTATTCCCAGATATCTTATGGTTCTTGGTGCTATAGTAAATGGGATCAATTCTCTAATTTTCCTTTCTGTATTTTCATTGTTAGTGTATAAGAAAGCCACTGATTTCTGTACATTGACTTTGTATCCTGCCACATTCCAGAATTGCTGTTTGAATTCTAGTAATTTTGGGTGTTCCTAAAAAGTATCATGTCACCTATGAAGACAGAGCGTTTGACTTCTTCACTGCCAACTTGAATACCTTTTATTTCTCTTTGTGTCTGATTGCTCTTGCTAGGACTTCTAATACTATGTTGAACAAGAGTGGTGAGAGTGGGCATCCTTGTTGTGTTCCTGATCTCAAAGAGAACGCTGTCACCTTTTTCCCATTGAGGATGATATTTGCTGTGGGTTTTTGATAGATTTTATGAAGTTGAGGAATGTTCCCTATATCCCTATACTTTGAAACATTTTAATCAGGAACAGATGCTGGATTTTGTTAAATGCTTTTTCTGCATCAATTGAGAGGACCATGTGGTTCTTCTCTCTTCTCTTATTGATTTGTTCTATCACATTGGTTGATTTCCAAATGTTGAACCATCCTTGCAGCCCAGGGATGAATCCCACCTGGTCATGGTGGATAATCTTTTTAATGTGCTGTTGGATCCTATTAGCGAGGATCTTGCTGAGAATCTTAGTATACATATTCATCAGGGATATTGGTCTGAAATTCTCCTTTTTGGTGGGATCTTTGCCTGGTTTGGGGACCAAACTTCAATCCAGAAGTTTTCCTCCTGCTTCAAGTTTTTGAAACATCTTCAGGAGAATAGGTATTTTTTTCTTCTTTGAATGTTTGGTAGAATTCCCCAGGGAATCCTACCAAAGAGTTCCTGGGCTCTTGTGTTTTGGGAAGTTTTTCATCACTGCTTTAATCTTGTTACTAGATATTGGTCTATTCAGGTTGTTAATTTCTTCCTGGTTCAATTTTGGGAGTTTATAGTTTTCCAGGAATGCATCCATTTCATCTAGATTGCTTAAATTATTTGCATATAATTGTCAATAATTTCTGATGATTGTTTCTATTTCCTTGGTGTTAGTTGTGATCCCTCCCTTTTCATTCATAATTTTATTAATTTTGGGCTTTTCTCTTTTCTTTTGGATTAATTTGGCCAATGGTTTATTGATTTTATTGATTCTTTCAAAAAACCAGCTTCTAGTTTCATTGATGCATTCTACTGTATCTCTAGTTTCTATCTCATTGATTTCTGCCCTAATCTTGATTATTTCCCTTCTTGTGTATGGAGTTGGCTGAATTTGCTGTTGATTCTCTATATCTTTAAGGTGTAAAGACAGCTGATGTATTCTGGATTTTTCAATTTTTTTGAGGGAGGCTTGGATGGCTATGTATTTCCCCCTTAGGACCACTATATCCCATATGTTTTGGACCGAAGTGTCTTCATTCTCATTGGTTTCCATGAATTGTTTAAGTTCTTCTTTGATTTCCTGGTTGATACAAGCATTATTAAGCAAGGTGGTCTTTAGCTTTCCAGTGTTTGAATTCCTTCCAAACTTTTCCTTGTGGTTGAGCTTCAGTTTCAAAGTGTTGTGATCTGAGAATATGCAGGGAATAATCTCAATCTTTTGGTATTGGTTGATTCCTGATTTGTGACCCAGTATGTGTTCTGTTCTGGAGAATGTTCCACGTGCACTCGAGAAGAATGAGTATTCTGTTGTTTTAGGGTGGATTGTTCTGTATATATTTATGAGGTCCAACTGGCCCAATGTGTCATTCAATGCTCTTGTTTCTTTATTGATTTTTGGCTTGGATGATTTGTCTTCTACTGAGAGTGGCATGTTAAGATCTCCTATTACCAATGTATTCATATCAATATGACTCCTTATCTTGATTAACAGTTTTCTTATGTAATTGGCTGCTCCCATATTGGGGGCATACATATTTACAATTGTTAAATCTTCTTGGTGGATAGTCCCTTTAAGAATTTTATAGTGTCCTTCTGTATCTCTGACTACAGTCTTTAGTTTAAAATCTAATTGATATGATATGACAATTGTTACCCCAGCCTTCTTTTGAGGCCCATTGGCATGAAAGATGCTTCTCCATCCTTTCACTTTTAGTCTGGATGTATTCTTAGGTTCAAAATGGGTCTCTTTTAGACAAAATATGGATGGGTCCTGTCGTTTTATCCAATCTGCAACCCTGTGCCATTTTATGGGCGCATTTAGGCCATTCACATTGAGAGATATGTTTTTATTGACATCATGTTACCTGTGAAGTCTTTGTTTCTATAGATTGTCCCCATATATTTCTGTTCAATAATATTCTTGGATTTTTTCCTCCTTTATAGAACCTCTCTTAATATTTCTTGCAATGCTGGCTTGGTGTTCACATACTCTTTTAAACCTTGTGGTTCTTGGAAGCTCTTTATTTCTCCATCCGTTTTGAATGTCAGTCTTGCTGGATAAAGTATTCTTGTCTGCATATTCTTCTCATTTAGTGTCCTGAATACATCTTGCCAGTCCTTTCTGGCTTGCCAGATTTCTGTGGACAGGTCTGATGTTATTCTGATGGGCTTTCCTCTGTACATAAGGAATCTCTTCCCTCTAGCTGCTTTCAAGAGCTTCTGTCTAAAATTATGACTCATCATTTTCACAATCACGTGTCTCAAGGTCTTTCTAGATTCTATGATCTTGGGGGGAGACCTTTTTGCCTCTAGTACATGAACACTGGTTTCATTCGCCAGATTGGGAAAATTTTCATGGAGAATTTGTTCAGCTATATCCTCTAGTCTTCTTTCTTTCTCCTCCCCATCAGGAATTCCAATAATTCTGACATTGGAATGTTTCATGGTGTCATTATTTCCCTGAATCTGTTTTCATGGCGTCTAAGCTGTTTGTTCTAGGCTTCTTCCGGATCCTTTTTCTCTATCATTTTGTCCTCCAGATCACTACTTCTATCTTCTGCCTCAGTTACCCTAGCTTTTAGAGGATTTAGATTAGACTAGAGGGCAGAGTGCAAAAGGCTGTGGTTCTAGAGAGTGCTGGCTCACTTCCACACCAGACTCCCTCATGGTGCTGCCACCCAGATGCTCTCACGTGCACTGGTGGCTCAGGGACCAAGACCTGGCTTCTTCATCGTGCTCTCTGATTGCTCACCTGTGGTGGCAGTCCTGGGTCCATGGACTTAAGTCCCTGTCCCTAACTGCCCAATTCCACCAATTTCCCCTTAAGATCTTTTGCTCTTTTTGAGTTCTTTCAAGCAGACTCCAAGTTAATGCTCATCCCCAATCACAGTGCACTCTCATATTGGAGTTATTACTTTCCAATGGGTCACTTCTGGTGGCTCCCTCCCCTTTTTGTTCATCTTCCGATATCAGTCCTATGTTTCCATTCTGCTTTACCTGTCCACTGATGTCTTTTGCCCCTGTAGAGATCCAGAAGTGTATAATTCTAATATTAGGCTGATTTCGTGGGTGATCAGAGTTCTTTCTTAGGTAATCAGCTTACTTTAGGGGACAGGTTGAAACAGAACCTCCTACTTCTCTGCCATCCTCTCTCCCTCAATGTCTGCTTTATCTTTATCTTTATCTTTATTATTGCCTTTCTTCTGCCTCCTTTGGGAGTATTTGGAGTTATGCTTTTCTTTTTTCCTAGATTCCTAAGGTGGGAGCTTTGAGATCTTTCCTATTTTCTGTTGTATGCATTTAGAGCTATAGACTTCCCTCCCAGCACTGATTTAGCTGTGTCCTACAAATTTTGATATGTTGTAATTTTCATTTTTAATGAGTTCAATATAGTTTTTGATTTCCTTTGAGCTTCATCTTTGAACTATAAATTATTTGGAATTATCCAGTTAAATTCCCATGTTTTGGAGATTTTCTTATTATCTTTCTGTTTGATAGAGTTGGTTAGAAGTAGTTAGATTCCAGAAATATTTTGATTGTGGAGCTGACAGGATTTGTTAATAGATTTAATATTGGGTATGAGAGAGAGAGAAAGAGAGAGAGAGAGAGAGAGGTCAACAGTGGTTCAATCTGCACAATTGGAAGAATGAACTTGTCATTTACTGAGAAGGGGCAGACTTAAGGAGGTGCAAATTTTGGGGAAAGTGGGGGATCAGGGGTTTGGGTTTGGATGATTAAGTTTGAGCTATCCTTTTTTTAAAAGATTTTATTTACTTATTTGTCAGAGAGAGAGAGAGAGCGCACACAAGCAGGCAGAGTGGCAGGCAGAGGAGGCAGAGAGAGAGAGAGAATCAGACTCCCCACTGAGCAAGGAACCCATTTCAGGACTCAATCCCAGGACCCTAGGATCATGACCTGAGCCAAAGGCGGCCAGTTAATGGACTGAGCCACCCAGGTGTCCCTTGAGACATCCTTTTTTATCTAGCTTTTAAAATCTAGTTTACTAGATGTCTAGTGGAACATTGGCTATATGAATCTGAGTTCAAGGAGTTGAACTCAGTTGAAATTTGGGAGTTTTCATTCTGTATATGATACTTAGAGATATGAGACTAGATGTGGTCTCATCTACAGTGGCTGGAAGTAAAGAAAAGCGTCCTGAGCCCTGGAGCACTCTAATATTTAGAGGTCAAGGAGATAAAGAGAAACCATCAAAGGAAAATAGGAAAAAATTGATAAAGTAGAAGAAAAACCAACAGAAAATGGTGTACTGGAGGTTGAGTGAAGAAAGTGTTTCCAGAAGGATGGAATGATTAATTTGTCAAACAAGAAGAGAACAGAAAATTGACTCTTAGATATGGAAATGTGGAGATCTCTGGTGGTTTTGCCAAGATCAGTTTCTACAGCAGGAGACGGAGGAAAGAAGAAGAGGAGAAGACAAAGAGATGGCAAGTGTAGACAGCTATTTGAAGGAGTTTTGCTGTAAAGGAAAGCAAAACAATGCAGTGGTGGGTGAAGGGGGACATGGGGTGAGGGAGTCATTACTAGACATAACAAGTAAATATTTACATGGGAAACTTATATTTAAACATAGAGTTTGAATTTACTTTGATTGACAATGAAGTCTAAAATTTCATATAGTGAAAAGTCTTCAATAGGCTTGATAATCTTAGCAAGAGGATTTATATTTGAAGAAGACTTAGTTAAATATGAGTTGGTCTATGGAAGATGTGTAATTTTAAAGGCTGTTTCTTTGGTTTAATTTGGATTTGCAATTTCCGTTAACCCTTTCCAATAAGAGTCCCCCAAATGAATATTTACTTAGCAGGGATAGAAAAGTTTATATTTACAGAGTACTTATCAGTTTCTGTATCAGAACAAACACAAAAGAATGAAAATGTCGTTAGGAGGGAATTAAACCAAAGTGGTCCCAAACCAGGGAAACTGAGTCTCAGGGCATATGTGGGATCTGAAGGCGAGACTCACCAGCAACCCTCCACTGGTACTAATCTTTAACCTCTCAGGCTGCTTGACTCTGTATTCCTTTCTCGTCATTGTTTTTTTTAATTGCTTTATTCATTGAAACATCTATTTTGAACTGCTTCCAGCTTTTCAGCTACCGGGCAGCAGAGTCATTTCTATCAGAAGGATTTTATTTGTTCTCCAGGGTTCTGGCTTTCTAGAACCTATCACTTGTGCTCTGTTTCATCAATTCTCTTTTCCTTTTCCCACTGAGAAATCCAGTGAGGCTACATTTCCCCACTTTCCTTAAGGTTGGTGGCCAGAGGCAGTGGCCAGAGGAGTGAGGGAGGAAGTCATCTCTATCCCACTTCTAGCTTGTGGCTTGGCCATAGGGAAAACCTGTACATACTCCCCCATGCTCCCTCTCTCTGTTTGCCTGCCAGAAGAGGAAGATGCTTAGGACAAGTGTGGGTCTTGAATGATTGTGGCACAGAGCACCAGCCCTGAACAGCATTGCAACGGGACACCAGCAAGAGATGGATTTTTATTATGTGGAAACTCTGATACTTTAGAGTTGTTTATTATAGCCATGAGCCTGTTCTGGTTATTATGTACTCCTTTGGATGAGATGCAGTGAGTTTTGGCTTTGCATTTAGACTTATAAAGTCCTGAAATTAGGGGTGCCTGGGTGGCTCGGGGTTTTGTTCTTGTCATAGTTGTTTGTTTACTTGGTGACTTTTCTGAACTCATTCACTGAAGTTTTTAAATATTTTATTTATTTATTTGTGAGACTAAGAGAGAGAATGAGCAGGGGGAGGGGGGGCAGAGGCAGAGGGAGAAGCAGGCTCCCCGCTGAGTAGGGAGGTCCATGCAGGGCTCCAACCCTGGACCCTGAGATCATGACATGAGCTGAAGGCAGAGGCTTAATTGACTGAGCCACCCAGGTGTCCCATCTATGAAGTCTTGATTATTGTAGTCACTGAAGTCACTGCTTGGTTAGCTCAAGGATCAGTTAGCAGTGGGACAGAGCCTTACCTAAACACCTGGATCAAATGTCTCCCGGTTTTGCCAAGGGCCTCTGTACAGTATAATCACCCACATAATTTATAGTTCTGCTTTTAGCCTCATTAGCTACTTGGGAAAACCCTGAGGTTAATCAGAGGTGAGAGTTTAAGACATTTTCAGGTGTGTTTTTGAATTTAGGCATGGTCCTATGAATGTGCATGGCGGTCTAGATTCCCAGAAATATACCCAAGATTTTCAAAACCCCTTATGGGTGTCTCATTCCTCTGTCTTTCCTTTAAAGATTTTTGGTGAGTTTATTATTTGTCCTACCTATTATCCATTGCTTCAGGCCACTGTCTTGGCAAAACATCCAAAAACATTCCCCTGGCCCAGAAACATTTAGCACGGGGTACATTTGAATGAGGTGGAGTAAGACTAGCCTTTTGAGCAGTCTTCTAGGGAACCACTAAACAGGTTGAATGGTGATTTCTCTTTGGGTTTGAGGCTTTGAAAGAGATCCAGCCCCATTTGCCTCCCTCCAGTCCCAGGAAGGTGGGCTGTTACCTTTCAGCTTCTGCCAAGCTGTAAAGTGGGAAGTGGCACTAGGGTAAATGAAAAGGCCACAATGTTTGTTGCCCTTCCTGATGTCCAGATATTCTCTTGCTTAAATTCTCCCCAGGTTGCTGTAAGCCTTCGGCTGATACTGAGTTTTGAAAAAGTGGATTCTGACTTTTTCTTTTTTTGGCCAGTTTTTTCTTTGCTTTTATGGAGGAGTGAACTCTCAGAGGTCCTCTTGCTATTTCACTCCCTTAATTAATTTTCACACTTCAAGAGTGTTTCTGAAATTTCCATAAGTTGTTTTTAAAGTTCACATGAAGAAATAAATAAGGATAAACTGAAAATCCTCAAAAACAGTAGTAATGTAAGAATGCCTCACCCGACCACCCACTCCATGTCTGGCTGGTTCAGTCAGTAGAGCCTACAACTCTTGATCTTGGGGTTGTGAGTTTTAGCCCCATGTTGGGAATAGAGTTTACTTTGAAAATAGTAATCCCACCTAGCTTTTTTTTTTTTTAAGATTTTATTTATTTACTTCTCTGACAGAGAGTTAGAGAGAGAGAGCACAGTAGGCAGGACTACAGGGAGAGGGAGAAGCAGGCTCCTCATGGAGCAAGTACTCTGATGCAGGGGTTTGATCCTAGGACCCTGGGATTATGACCTGAGCAGAAGGCAGATGGTTAACTGATTGAGCCACCCAGGTGCCCCTGTCCCACCTGGTATTAAGACATATATTAAAAGTACAATTATTAAGACAGTGTAGTAGTGACAGTAAATAGATCAATGGGACAGAATCAAGAGTCCAGAGAAAGAACCAACTTTTATAATTTAGTACATAATACCCATGGAAGTGCTTGTCAGTGAAAGAAGACAGTTTAGTAAATTTACTAGCATTAGGAAAAATATTATGTTGGATTCTTTTTTCTTTTTTTAAAGATCTTATTTGTTTATTTGACAGAGAGATCACAAGTAAGCAGAGAGGCAGGCAGAGAGAAGGGGGGAAACAGGCTCCCCGCTGAGCAGAGAGCCTGATGCGGGGTTTGACCCCAGGACCCTGGGATAATGACCTGAGCTGAAGGCAGAGGCTTAAACCACTGAGCCACCCAGGTGCCTCTTATGTTGGATTCTTATCGAACTTCTTACAACAAAAGAAATTCCAGATGTATTGAAGTTTAAACATAAAATATACAATCATTAAATAATGGGAAAATAGCTCTGAGAGGTTACAAGATTTTGGAACCAACCTAAATATCCATCAAAGTAAAATAGATAAACATATGTGGTATGTTTATACTTGATGGTAATATAAAACAGTGAAAATATATGAACTATAGCTTATATACAAAAGCCTGCTTGAATCTGAGAAATATGATGAGTTAAAGAAATAAAACATTAAGGGATACTCTAGGAATCATAGAATATCACTCCATTTGTATGGAATTAAAAATGAACAAAATAAACTATTTTTTTAAGGCATGCATTCAAATGTGGCAAAATTATAAAGAAGTAAAAGAAGTGGTTTTTATAAAAAATCAGGTTGGTGCTTACCTCTGGGTGAATAGAGAGAATATATGGTGAATAAAGAAGCCTCTGATGGTGAAGGGAATGTTCTAGTTCTTGATTTGTTAAGTGACTACATGAGTGTTTAATAGTTATGCATTAAACTATTCATGTAGGTTTATGAGCTTACCTATATGATTATTATATTGCACCATAAAAGAAGAAAAATTATAAAGAAAATGTAGCTGATTTCTAGTATTTAACATTGTATCTTGGGCAAATCTTATTTTGAGGCTGTTTATATATTTTTAATCCCATTTTCCTAGATTCCTCTAGAATCATGCTTCCTAACAGGCAGAGGAATCTCTCTCTTTTCTCGAGAGAGTCTGCAGCCCATTTCCTAGGAAATGCCACAATATCGGTAATTAAATCATTTCAGAGCGACATATAGAAAGCTGTATGATCAGCTATCAAAATGTCATTCCACTGCTGCAAAGGCGAGCAAGGCTCTCCCTTTTTCCAGTGTCATCTGGTTTTCATTTGTAGATTGATATAAAGCTGAGCTCCAATCCTGGGCTCATAGGATTGAATTTATTAACTGCCAAATGGAGATGAAATTTACCTTTCAAGGCTGGTTTGAGAATAAAATAAGGTAATACATGGTGACTACTATGGCCTTTAATGAAGCAAGACAAATGATAGCATAAATGATTGCTCTAGAATGGAATAATAATAATGTTCCTTTTTTGCATAAGTTCAAGGGAAAATGATTTTTAAAAATGGGTTTGATGTAATTGTTTCATTTAATTGATTGATTTTTTTTTTTTAACACTGTATCCTATCATTTCTTTTCCATCTATCTCAGGACATTTGTTTACTCATTGCTTACTAGAGGGAGGCCTTTCCCAGTTGCGTTCCTTGTCAGAGGGTTTATCTTCTGCACGGGAAATGGACTTCTCCAAGGCTACTACCTGATTTACTGTGCTGAATACCCAGCTGAGTGGTACACAGATGGACGGTTTCGCCTGGGTAAGTAAATCTGGCCACTTCTTACCCACACCCCCGCCTAAATCCCCACCACTTTCCCCCACCCTACTGCAGTAATCCCCCATGGAATGCCATTCTCCTCTTCTCCCCCTGCTACCCCCCTCTATTTTCTATAAAGCAGCCAGAGAGCCCTTTGAAAAACATGTCACTCCCTACCTCTGACTCTTCCAGGGCGTTTCCACTAATCTCAGAATAAAAGACAAATTCCTAATGCTGCCTGTGCCTGTGACACCCAAATGTGGTTGGTCTAGCCCCATTTCCTGACCCCATTTCTTGCCTCCAACCAATTACTATGCTGTAGCCTCTGTGGCCTTCCTGCTGGGGCCTGAAATGGTCAAGCTGGTCCTGCCCCAGAGCTCTTATACAGACCATTCCCTGTATATGGAATATTCTCTCCACATACACTGGTGGAGGTTGGTCCCTGACTTTATTTAGGTGTCTAACAGTTTGTACCTCTTCAAAGGGACTTTTCCTGACCATTTTATCTAAAATAGTAGAAAACACTGTTGAAGTTTTTTTCATTATCTGCAATGAGGAACTCAAGTCTAGAAGGTTCAATTGTTTGTGTATTGTTTTGCCTTAAACCCCAACGCAGGGATTACCCTTAATTCCTCTTTACATCACTGGTCAAATTCTATCAGTCCGCTTGCTTAGTAGGGCTGTGTGGAGCTCAGTAAGATGTACCCACGAGGCTCCCTTCCTCCCTCACTGCTCCGACTTCATCCTAGTCTGAGCCGTGATGACCTCTTGCTGGGACCGCCCTGGGGACCTTCCAACTAAGTTTCTTGCTGCCATGGGGCCTGGCTTTCAGTAGTAGCCCCTTGTGCACACAGCCGTCAGACGGAACCTTTGAAAACACAGCCGACTGGAGGGTTGACACGTGCACAGAATGGAGTGTTCAGAGCCACAGAAACAAACAAACGAAACACAACAAAAACAAGGAGGACCTCTGTGTGCTCCTACCAGACATCTCCAGAATATGTGTTGTTTAAATAAAATAAAGTGTGACCATTGTATATCCAGTATGCTACTTTTCATGTAAAAATGATGGAAGGAAAATGTGTGTGTGTGAAACTGGAAAAAGGAATATTCGTTTGAAAAAACCCTAATTTTAAAAAGGTGGCATGGAGGGTCTGGGGGAAAGAGATTGGGATGGCAGGTAAAGCTTTTCTTTTAATATGGTTTTGTCCTTTGAATTAGGAAACTTAATAATTTGGTTTAAAAAATCTAAATGGGGGACCCTGGCTGGCTCAGTTGGTGGAGCGAGTGACTGTTGATCTTGGGGTCATGAGTTTGAGCCCTGGGTGTGGTGTAGAGATTACTTAAATAAATAAAACTAAATAAAAAAAAAAACCAAAATCTAACTGGAAGAAAGTTTCCTAAAATGGAGAAAAAAACAATAAATGAACCTAATTATATGTTGAGCTGGTAATATAACTGTACAGGAAAATGGTTTGTCAGTTTACAAGAAATAAGGAGACTGAAGAAGTAAGTTGAATGTCACCATCAAGAAGTGAGCCAGTCTTGTCTAGAAAGGGAGGTATTCTGAGGTACAACTGTCTGGTGTCTTTTGAAGAAGCCAGTGCCCTGAAAAAAGTTTTAAAAAGATAAGGGTTAGGGCACCTGGGCAACTTAGTCGGTTGAGCATCTGACTCTTGGTTTTGGCTTAGGTCATGATCCCATGATCCATGAGATCGAGCCCAGAGTTGGGCTCTGCACTCATTGCGGAGTCTGCTTGAACATTCTTTCCCTCTGCCTTCCACCTGTGTGTGTATGAATACCTCTCTCTCTCTTTAAAGTGAATAAAAAAAAAATCTTTTTTTTTTCTTTTTCCCTAAGAGTATGGGTCTGGGCAAGATTAAAATGGCCTTAAAGGACATAATGTCTAGATAACAGGATGGTCCTATACTGGACTTTGGTTTTCACAAACCACCTATAAGAAGCATCTTGGGGCTATCTGGGGAAACTGAAATACGACCTAGATATTATGTAAGATGAAAATCTGGAAGGATGTACATTAAAGTGTTTAATGGTTATAATTTCTGAGTGGTGGAATAAGGTGTCTCGGTTTTCTTATTTTTGCTCATTCACATTTAGTATTCCACATAACATATTTACTTCTTTTGTAGCAATAACAAATGAGAATCATTTCCTATTTTGTCCTTGCTTCAAACCTGCCAGTGGCTTTATTTCGTACGTAACAATCCAAACTCCTCACCAAAGCCTGTAATGCTTAATGTATTTTTTTAAAAGATTTGATTTATTTATTTGACAGGCAGATCACAAGTAGGTAGAGAGGCAGGCAGAGAGAGGGGGGGAAGCAGGCTCCCTGTTAAGCAGAGAGCCTGATGTGGGGCTCAATCCCAGAACCCTGGGACCATGACCTGAGCTGAAGGCAGAGGCTTAACCCACTGAGCCCCCCAGGTGCCCCAGGGTATATATTTTTTTTAGTTAGCATTCTGTCCACATTTTCCCACTTTTCCCTCTATCTTAAAGTTTCAACTGCACCAGCCTTCCTTCTGTTTTTTTAGACATAATGAAACTATTCTAGCCTCAGGGCCTTTGCACCTGCTAATTCCTATGCCAGATTGCTCTCCCTCAGATCTGTGCATTCTTATTATTCCAATTACAGGTCAAAATGCCAAATTTTCAGAAAAGTTTTCCCCATTCACCTCATCTAAGTTGGAGATACCTTCCCCCCACCCCAAGTTCACTTTCTATCTCATGATCCTATGATTTTCTGCTTTACAGTGACATTATATGATTTAAAATGTTTTAATTATTTGAATTCATTTCTGTCTTCTTATGCTAAAATATAAGCTTTATGAAAACAGACACCTTGACTGTTTTCTCATGACTGTATCCTTGGTGTTTAGGACAACTCTTTGTATTGTAAGCTCTCAATTGATATTATTTGAATGAATAAATGAGTGAATGAGTGAACAAATGAGGGAGACTTGTACGGCACTTGTGAAATAGATACTATTCAAATTTACATTTTACAGATGAGAAAACGGAGGCTGAGAGAGGGTCAGTGGCTTGCCCAAGGACACATAGACACAGAGTCTAGGATTTCTGCATTGTCTGCTACTGTGCGTGCTATCTCCCCTCCTTCTTTCAACCTCCTGCCATTGGTGTCTTTCCCCAGTTTCCCTTTCTTCTAGGCCAGTAATTAAATTATTATTGAAGTATAGTTGACATACAATGTTAGAGTCCTTTCAGATGCATGATGTAGTAATTATGCAATTCTAGGCATTCTTCAGTGCTCACCAAGATCAGTGCAGTCATCACCTGTCACCATACAATGGCCAATGATCTTTTGACTAGACAAGACTGCAAATCATTGTTTCCTGTCATAGCAAAGGAGGTGAGAGTAGATCTGTTTTTGATTAAAGTGTTCTTGCTTTTCACCTCTTGTATTTTGATAGCACAAATACACATTGTTGAGAGGTAAAGTTGGACATCTATGTGGAACAGTGAGTGTTTCTGGGTTGTCATGGTGCCCATTGGGGAGCAAGACCTCACATCCCTGATCCTGGCTCTCCTCACGTCAGACCAGGGCTTCTTTCTGAGCTCATGAATGGGCAACAAGACTGTGGGTGTGACCCGATAGTGGTTGAAACCAGTTTGCTAGGTGCCAAGCTCCCCAGTCTGACTTATGTTAAGTTCCATGGGAATGGGTGGATCAATCCAGAATGCTCTCAGCAGTGAGTCACAGGAAACTAGTGCATATGACTTAAATAATTAAGAATGTCTATTTTTGACATAACAAGAATGTCCAAAGGTAGGTGGCTTCTGCGTTCCTTTAGTTGTTTACAGATATCATTAAGATTCCTGGAAATTTCTATACTTTCTATTCCGCTGTTCTTAACATGTGTACCTCTGGTCCCATTGTATTCACCTCACGATTGCAAGACAGTTGCTATAGCTCAAGGCATCACATCTGGCGATGAAAGAGGAGGGAAGCAGTAGAGGCACTGGTCCCATCTTCCCTTTTATCAGGAAAGTAAAAATTTCCAAGGAAATGTCTCTTTGTATCCTATGGCAGAAATAGGTCACGTGACTGCTTTCAGACTTCCAGCCTCTGTAGTGGGGGCAGGCAAAGGAGGAGGGTTTGGAATTAGTGGTTGTTTGCCAACCACAATTTAATTATTTGGGAATGAGCCAAAAGTTTGCTATTGTTCATTCATTCATTCGTTCATTCAAGTATTGGACAATGGTGTTCTTCCCTTTCTCTCATCTCCCACATTGTTCCATCTCATGTCAGTGTATACTGTCAGTCTTTTGATCTATGAAAATATGGCCTCTCCACACAAACTTGGAACAATGGCTAATTGGCCACCCTTTGCAATATCTTTGGAGCATTCTTAGAATTTGAAATTGAATGCCCTTCTTTCTCCTTTATTAAACAAATCAAAACAAAAGAAACTTAGCTTGTGAGAAAAACACCAAAACCAGGATACATTTAAAAATTTATTTTTCATGTGTCTGTTGGCCATCTGGATGTCTTCTTTGCAGAAATGTCTGTTCATGTCCTCTGCCCATTTCTTGATTGGATTATTTGTTCTTTGGGTGTTGAGTTTGCTAAGTTCTTTATAGATTCTGGACACTAGTCCTTTGTCTGATATGTCGTTTGCAAATATCTTCTCCCATTCTGTCAGTTGTCTTTTGATTTTGTTAACTGTTTCCTTTGCTGTGCAAAAGCTTTTGATCTTGATGAAATCCCAATAGTTCATTTTTTCCCTTGCTTCCCTTGCAACATGGGGGCTTAAGTGGGTAGGAGAAGAATAAATGAAACAAGATGGGATTGGGAGGGAGACAAACCATAAGTGACTCCTAATCTCACAAAACAAACTGAGGGTTGCTGGGGGGAGGGGGTTTGGGAGAAGGGGGTGGGATTATGGACATTGGGGAGGGTATGTGCTTTGGTGAGTGCTGTGAAGTGTGTAAACCTGGTGATTCACAGACCTGTACCCCTGGGGATAAAAATATATGTTTATAAAAAATTAAAAATTAATTTAAAAAATTTATTTTTAAAATAAATTATATGTAATAAAATAAATAAGGGGGCGCCTGGGTGGCTCAGTGGTTAAGCCGCTGCCTTCGGCTCAGGTCATGATCTCAGGGTCCTGGGATCGAGTCCCGCATCGGGCTCTCTGCTCAGCAGGGAGCCTGCTTCCTCCTCTCTCTCTCTCTCTCTGCCTGCCTCTCTGCCTACTTGTGATTTCTCTCTGTCAAATAAATAAATAAAATCTTTAAAAAAAAAAAAAAAAAAAATAAATAAGATACAAAATTTACATATAATAAATTATATATATAAATTCATACAATTTATATATAAATACAATTTATATAAAATAAAATTTAAAAATTACATTTATTTGAGAGAGAAAGTGTGTGACAGCAAGAGCACAAGGAGGGGGAGCTGCAGAGAGAGAGGGAGAAGCAGGCTCCCCGCTGAGCAGGGAACCCAGTGCAGGCTCAATCCCAGGACCCTGAGATCATGACCTGAGCCAAAGTCAGACGCCTAACTTGACTGAACCACCCAGGCATCCCGCCAGGATACATTTGTAACTTCTTCCCTCTGTCTTCTTTGCTAAGGTGTCTTCTTATTTATTTTGGGAATGGGAGTCAACATTCATAGTGACTATATATTGCGCCAGCTCAGGAAGCCCGGAGAAGTCATCTATAGGATTCCACAAGGTAACACCTCCAGATTTCCACTCTGCCTTGAGAGCCTGTCCCAGGGATTGTGCTATGAGCAGCAACTATAGAGGGGGCAGTGAGGGCCCAAATGACACAATATATCCCAATTTGCCTCTGCATTCTCCTTCATATCCCCTTCTACCCCACAGCACTTTGGTGTTTATGGATCTAAACCTGGAAGTTCAGTTAGGGGCACCCTCAGGAAGGTACAATGTCATAATACCTTGAGGATGGGGGACAGCGAAGCTTGGGGTAAGGGGGGAATTGGCTGCCACCTCGTCACAGTAGGTAAGATTACCATGTACCGTATTAGGCTTCTCCAGAGAAGCAGAGCCAACAGGATATAGATAAAGATACAGTGATAGATACATAAAGAAATTTATTCTGAGGAGTTGGCTCACATGATTATGGGAGCTGGGAAATCCCATGATCTGTTACCTGCAAGTTGGAGACCCAGGAGAGTAGATGGTGTGAGTTCTAGTCCGTGCACAGGAGAAGACTGACGACAGCCTAAAGATGGTCAGGCAGAGAGAGTGAAATCTCCCTTACTTGGCCTTTTTGTTCTATTCAGGCCTTCAGTGGGTTGGATAAGGTCCATCCATATTGGGGAGGGCAATCTGCGTTAGTCAGTGTGTAGATTCAAATGTTAATCTCACCCAGGAACAACCTCACAGACATAACCCGAAATAATTTTTTTAAAATACATATGTTTTAAATATTTATTTATTTTTAAAATTTCTTTTCCGTGTTCCAGAATTAATTGTTTATGCACTGAAATAATGTTTAATCAAATATCTAGGCATACTGTAGCCCAGTCAGGTTAGCACAGAAAATTAAGCATCATATGTACACACAGTGTTGGTTCTTCATGAGTTAGCCAATAAAGCTGAATTGTATATGACTTGTCTTCTCCAGCTGACCCAGACTTAATCTAGTCAGTGTCAGGGGTAGCACTGTACTGTATCTACTTCCTGCCTCTTGTATTTTCTTAGTGGCATGATGAGCCAAAATTATTTAATCAAAAATTAAGATGGGGGTCTTGCAAGTACAAATGCATTGTCAGATATGAAGTCACAGAATATTTGAAATCTCAACTGTTTCCAAGAAACCAATGTGTGACGTTGACAAACATAAGCAGGTGAGAGTGATTAGTCCAAGTAATCTGTCACTATTTTACGTGCTATATGTGTGGGTTGAGAGCTCCCACCCTTTTTGCTGTAAATGGGTGTAAATGGGAGTAATTAAATGGGTGTAAATAAAGTAAATCTTATTTATTTACCCTTTTTATCTTTATTTATTTATTCATTTTTATCTACCTTTATTTATTTATTTATTTTTAAATTCATTTTATTTTATTTATTTATCTTATTATTTATTTATTTGTTTCTTATTGTTTATTTATTTATTTTTATTTTTTTGATTTTATTTATTTATTTTTATCCTCACCCTTATTATTTACACCCTTTTTGCTGTAAATGGGTGTAAATAAAGTAAATCTTTAAAATGTTTAAAATTTTTCCTAAATTACAATATGGTATTGATATTCATTTATGAATCAAATAATGGCAGGGCTACCATGAATTCAGGAAAGCATTTAAATGAATTTAAGCATTGCTGACATCCTCATGATGTCTATATCCAACAAAAATGGAGCCATATATTGAGATATCCCATTTGCAATTTATAGACCCTCTGTAGGAGGTCAGTGGTTTCTCCCAGGGTCTGGGAAATCACCGGTCTGGAATTGCTCATGCAGTGTCATCCTTAAGGAAGACAACTTGAAGGAGCTTTGGGATTTTAAATATTCACTCAAAAACTAGCCAAAGAAAAGCACAGAATTCTCTTAACAGGTAGATTGTCAAAGTTCATTTCTAACTATTAAGGTATGTTACAGGATGATTTAAAAACAAAATATTCTTTATATAAATATGGAAAGAAAAAATTAGTTTTAGTTTACTGTGGGGCAGAAAGTAGATACATTTACTATCATTGGAAATGTATTGATTTCTATTTACAGGTCTGATGTTAGACATATATGGTTGGATAGAAAAGTAAGCCTTAAAAAAAAAAAAAGAAAAGTAAACCTTGAACATCAGCAGAAGCAGACCTCACCAGGCCCCCATGGGGGGCAAAACCCCTGCAGCTCCCACTCACGTCTTTCAACTTGAACAGTCTACATACACTCCCTTGTGGGTGGGGACCTGCAAATGCCATGGGAAACTCTCATTACTTCTGGAATCAGCTCAGGTTGTCACAGAACATGTTGTTCATTTTGTCTGAAATACGTGAAATACGCTGTACAGGTGTCCAGGGGAAAAGTGAGGTAGCTTGGAAACATTACTTAATGTTTCCAAACATTCCCAAACAAATGTTTTGTTTTGTTCCAAAACAAAAACCAGACCTCCTGCTCTTCATCATTGTCCAGCCCTGAGTCAGGGGTGCAGCAGTCGCTAGAGATTAGCTTGAGCCCATCAAGCAGTTGGCGACAGGATTCCAGGAAGTTCTGAGGGCAACAGGCTATTGTCACTGTGTTTACCCTTCTCTCCAAGAGGATTGCACCAGACTGCGATGACCATAAGGAAGTCTCCAGCCCCACATTTGTCATAACTGCCTTTATGTGTTTTGGAACAAAGCAGTGGGGTTTGACTGTGGCCGTGATCCAGTTCTGATGATGGACTTTTCATTCTGCGCATGCAGGTGGCTTGTTTAAGTATGTTTCTGGAGCCAATTTCCTCGGTGAGATCACTGAATGGATCGGCTATGCCCTGGCCAGTTGGTCCCTCCCTTCACTTGGATTTGCGTTTTTCTCACTTTGTTTCCTGGGGCTTCGAGCTTTTCACCATCACAGGTAAATTTCTTGATCAGTCAAGTCCGGATTGGTAAACTCTGATTTTCTGGGCTTTCACCGAATTTGGATTTCAGCTGGGTGACAGTACCGTAAATACTTTTTTTTTTTGTTTTAAATGAGTAAAACGAAACCCATGTAGGGAGAGGCACACCCTCGGTGACTTGGGAAGCCACACCTGCTACCTTATGGAAGAAGGTTTCCTGGCAAGGAAATTATGAGTTAGTTGACCCGGGCTCTGTGCATTCCTAGTAGGGTCACTGGCAATGGGTTCTAAGTAAGGGTTGAGAGGTCCCTGAAGTATCTTCCATTTCCGTGCTTCAGTTCAAGTGACCTCTGCCACATTTCCCAAAGTGCGTCCCATGGGCAGCACAGTCCGCAGCTTCACAGATAATCCTGAGGTCCAGCCACGATATAGTACCACCAGGGGAAAGGCTAGCCCCTGGTCTAGTGTGGCTCCCATGTTTAATTCTGGCTTTGGTGCTAATAGTTCAGGTAATCACAGAGCCCTGCAAACGCCAGGATTAATCTCCCAGAATCTGTGTAACACCAGTGCTTACTCTGGCACTCCCCTCTATCCGCAACACCCACCCTCCATAAATCCAGCCAAGGTCATAGCTGCTTCCTGGGAAGTTACAATAAGTGAACGCTTATGTGGTGTGATTTCAGGACTGTCCCCTCATCTGGAGAATGCCAGGAATTGTAGGGGCTTAGAACCCTTTCTCTATAGGTCTAGGCTAAAGCCTTACTAACTTCTACCTCCCCGCCAGACCCTGTACCTGGGATGGGCTGGGGACAAAGGCATTAACTAAAAGCATCACTGCAAGGCAAGGAAGAGTAATGTACTAAGCTGTTATCAGGATTTGCACCTGAACTTCAGATCCTTTCTGGCATTCAGATCCCAAATGACATTTGCAGCTGGAGAGACAGAGAGGAAGGGATAGCTCAAGGGGGAACAGCTTTGGAACCAGGACCGAGGGGACCCTTTAAGCTCCTGCATGGGTGTTTTAGTCAGGCTAATTTTGTAGTTTTGAAGGTTAAACCAAGAATCTTTTCCTCAGAGTGGACTTTATGCAGATGTGTCGGAAATGAATGAAACAGTAGCTGTCCTCAGAAAGAGCGTCTCCAGCCTGTCAGACCGTCCACATTCTCCCTTGAGGCAGAGTCTGTTGCCCACCAGAAGCAGAGGGGAAGAGGGCAGAGTGCCATCAGCCAGCAGTTGGAGGGGTCCTGGGCAGTAGTCTCAGGTGAGGCCAGTCAGCGGAGGGACAGCAGTTCCACCAGAGGTTTCCAGCTGGTGCAACAGCAAAATCCAAACCATGGCCCTGTCCTGTGAGATGAGATGGCTCCAGAAGGAAGGCCAGGCATCTTTCCTGTAGGGCTAACTGGCCTTTGTGAGAAGAAATTCCTTACCCCTTTCTGAGCATAGCACGAGAAACCAGCCACCTCTTGTCACATATTATTACTGTTTGTCCCCCGTTCACATCAAGGTACCTTAACAGAGTGCATCATCGTGATTATCACTGGAGAACTATCAGCTTCAACTAGCTAGGACAGCCTGGTCACTCAAGGAGAAAGCCATTTCACAATGAGTATTAATCTTCCAGGCCTGCCAAAGCCGATGACTGCAAATCGAGTAGCTTAAAACAGTAGAAAATTATTCTTTCAAGTTCTGGAGGCAGAAGCCTGAAATCCAAGTGTTTGCAGGGCCATATTCCCTCTGAAGGTTCTAGGCAAGGATCTTTCGTTGCCTCTTCTTGGCTTTTGGTTGCGCCCCAGTCTGAGATTCCATGGTCTACAGCTCTATCCCCATTCTCTGCCTCCATGTCCGCATGGCCTCCTCCCCTTCCTGTCTCTGTCTTGGTGTCTCTTGTTCTCTTCAGTCATTGGATTAAGGGCCTTTCCTATTCTAGTATGCCCTTGTTTTACCTACTAAGTTGTATCTGTCATGACCTTATTTCCAGGTAAGTCTTCCAGGTTAAGACTTCAAGCATGTATTCTGGGGGCACACAATTCAACCCAGAATACGAGGTAACATTTTCTTGGCATTTCCAAGGCTTTGTGAGGGGATATTTTCCTGGGAAATTGCCAGTTCTCTAGGATTAATCTTGCCCATGATCTTTGGGGGCTCTGATTCCTTAATTCACAATTGAATCCACTGAGTAGTTCCTTCTGGCTTTTCCCTTTTTTTATTGTAGTAAAATACACATAACATAAAATTTACCATTTTGGCTATTTTCAGTGGTCCATTTAGTGGCATCAGGTACATCCATAATGTTGCGCAATCATCACCACTGTCCTCTGGCAGTTACTTTTATTTCCCAATCCAAGAAGTTTCAACATTTATGGGAGGAGATGCAGGAGGGAGGAGGGAAATGGACAGAGGGTCATCTGCAAGTGTCAGGCCCTGCGTAACTGTAGGTTGGTTTGGAACAAGGATCTCAGACCCAGCAAACCTCAGTGGTTGACCACTGCTTATTATAATTGTTCCTTTCTTATCTTTTAGGTTCTACCTCAAGATGTTTGAGGACTATCCCAAATCTCGGAAGGCCCTCATTCCATTTATCTTCTAAAGAAACCAGATAAAAAAGAAACTAAAAGCTCCCACATGACTATTGAACACCATCAAGCTGCTGAGCTTGTAACTTTGAAAGTTCCCATGTGTATATAAACCAGGAGGCCTCTTGTGTTCTGACAGCCAGCCTGGAGATCCTGTGGGGTGGCTACTCCGTGTGTCTCTGTGTGTCTTTCCAGGGTCTCTCTCCTGATCTCCTGTTGAAGCTTTGACAAGGCTTTTCTCTGCATGGAGACATCTATCTGCTCTTTATCTAGTCCTCCTAGAAAGTGCGAAACTTCCCCATGTCTTTCCTTCTTTGGGTGATCTAAGTATGTGTGGCTCTCTGTCAATGTAAGAAATCCCTGTAGCCAGGATAGTTTTCAGTTGAGGGCAGTGCTTGTAGAATTTATTAAAGGTACATATTTTACGCCTATACAAATGAGCAATATTGAAATTCTGGAGCTGCATGGACCCCGAGCAAATCTCCCAAATGAAAACCCAGTCATGCTTTCCTCTCCCTCAGTTAATTATGAAGGATGTGAAGTGATGACATGGGCTTTTAATAGAGGAGCCCTCTCTTCATATGGCCGAAGGTGGAGGCATTGACCCCATCTCAAATTTGTGCACGGTCTCGCACCTTTGTCCTCCTGAAGTTTCCCAGATCCCTGTCAGAGATATCTCAGAAAACTGGTGTGGGTTTGTTGAATGTCAGGTTTTCTTGACCACAGAGGGAGAGACATGACTCTGGTTGGCTAGTGAGAGAGTGAAAAAGCCTTTTACGGTAGACACTGCCCATTCCGATATTCTCAGAAACCTGTGGAAATACCCAAATGATGAGAGAGTGTCAAAAGAGGGAAATGACTGAGCAAGATCATATGTTGTTGCTTGCCTGGATAGGACATTGGCAGTGACATGGAAGCATTCCAGAAGTGCTTGGCAACTTTTCTGCAATTTCTTCACGGCAGTCTTTGGGATCTGCTGAGAAATGTATTTCCTAGCGGCAGCCTGAACATGGGTCCTCCAAGTCCCTGAGGGCACAGGCAGGGCAGAAAACATCTTTTGTTCAGCTCAGACAAGGATTCACACAGTTTGACTTTCTCTGTTTTTTGTTTTTTTCTTTAAACATTGGAAGTTTTCAAAGTTAGATCTTGCATTCCAGTTTCCCTTAAAGCATTGGAGGCTATGGGCCCATGGAACCCCCTAAGAATGTGGACTGATCAGCTAGTATGTATTAGAATTTGCAGCCTTGGTGGACCGGTCACCCTAGAGTGGGTGCTCAGATGCTGGGCTCTCTAAGGGAGGGGCTAAAGACTCAGAATCAGAATGTAGGAAACTATTTGTCCTCTCGGATCTAGGTGTGTGGCAAGCATTGGAAATGTTTAGCAAGCCCTTTTGGGAAAGGTACACCAATTTGGTCAGGTAAGGTACTAAGTACAGAAATTCACTGTACAAGAAACAAGACGTTTGAAAGGTCTGAGGATGATGTATGTTACTGAAAAATACAAATTGTAGTCATGTAAATGTTTTCTGTTTTCTTTTTATTAAATGCCTCTCAAATCATGGATGCTAAGTAATTTTGTTTGAATTGAAAAATTCCTGGGCTCATGAAGATTTTTATAAGGTGTTGGTAGAGCTGTGGGTTTTTTTTTGTTGTTGTTTTTTTTTAAAGAATTTTTTTTAAGATTTTATTTATTTTGTCAGAGAGAGAGAGAGTGAGTGAGCACAAGCAGACAGAGTGGCAGGCAGAGTCAGAGGGAGAAGCAGGCTCCCCGCGGAGCAAGGAGCCCGATGTGGGACTCGATCCCAGGACGCTGGGATCATGACCTGAGCCGAAGGCAGCTGCTTAACCAACTGAGCCACCCAGGCGTCCCTTTTTTAAAGAATTTTTAAAAAGATTTTATTTATTTATTTGACAGAGAGAGAGACCACAATTAGGCAGAGAGGCAGGCAGAGAGAAAGGCGGTGGGAAGCAGGCTCCCTGCTGCATAGAGAGCCGGACATGGGCCTCACCTCAATCCCAGAACCCTGAGATCATGACCTGAGCCAAAGGCAGAGGCTTAACCCACTGAACCACCCAGGTGCCCTGTTGTTGTTGTTACTGTTGGCCTCCCTTTCTTCCTTCCTCGCCCCTCCTCCCTCCCTCCCTTCCTCTCTTTCTTTCTTTCTTTAAAAGTATTGCTTCTTTTCTGCCCTCTGTCTTCATTTTGTCAACTTGAAATTAGGGGCTCTGAGTTGAAAACAAAAGAGAAATATAACTTATATGATTTCTCAACCATAGCTCAGTCGTGGAAGCAGGTGCAGGCAAGGTGCTGGAGAATGCGCTAAGGCCAGATGCCACCCCTAATGTTTAGGAATACACAGACGGCGAGATATTCTCAGTGACATAAATCTTAAGGTATAGCTTGGGCTCAGTGAAATGAAAGTCTTCCAGTTCTCTCCATGACATTGAAAATTGGCTTTATTAAAACCTTTATCTTATTACCATATAAAATATCTGGGCCAGTCCTTGAAATGTAATAAGCACTCAATGAATGGCAGCTCCCTTTTGACCAGGAGGTGCAATCTTGGGACAAAACTGCGGCCATTCAGCAACTGCATTTTTTTTTTAAATTTGCTACAAGAGGGCACTCTCTAGAATTTATAGGCCAACCCTGATTTAATATGGTAATATACATATTTGGAAATTGAAAAAACCCTATTGTCATTTCAGATTAACATGATCATAATCCTGGGTGCCTGGGTGGCTCAGTTGGCTAAGCAACTGCTCAGGTCATGATCCCAGAGTCTCAGGATCGAGTCCCGCATGGGGCTTTCAGCTCCATGGGGAGTCTGCTTCTCCCTCTGAACTTCTACCCTCTCATGCTCTCTCTCACTCTCTCTTTCTCTCAAATAAATAAATAAATAAATAAAATCTTTAAAAAAAAACATGATCATAATCCTTCCTTTTTAAAAATTTATTTATGTTTTAGTAATCTCTATATCCAGCGTGGGGCTTGAACTCATGACCACAAGATCAAACCTGCCAAGCTCTACCAAAAGAGCCTTAGTGCCCCTAATGTGCACCTTCTTAATTTAAACATAGGGTGAAATAAACTTCACACAATCTTAACTCTTCCCTTGAAACTGAGGTATTCTCCATGCTCTGGGACCATAGTTTTTGGCCCGTTTTCTCTGTCGGGACTAGAATATGTATGCAGATTGAGTATAGTAAAAGTCTGAAGGGAAGGTGTGCCCATCCCTAAATGTATTTCCCTTTTCTCCTAAAACTAGAGTGCTACAAAAAATATGGTAAATTTAGGTTTCTGGGGAGTGGTTTTTGAAACCAGAGAGTAAAATATGACAGTGGCTTAGCTAACAAGATAGTCTGTCTCAGTCTTGCTAAAATTTTCATGGAGGGAATGTTTTCCTATTGACCTTGTAGAAGATGTTATAGTGTTCTTTCAGAATGAAAGAGCAGAAGCACATTTAAGACATCCACTAGTTCCATCTTTTCACACAATATATGGAGACACTGAGACCTGCAGTGTTGAAATGCAGTGTTGAAATATAGCTGGTCAGAACAGTTATCCTACCTTATCCCTTTAAGGACCAGAAGTCTGTCTGTCTTCGTAGGGGGCATAGCAGGCTTTTAGAAGAGAGACTCAGCATAACCTATTTGGATGGGTGTGAATTTAAGTCCTGAACACACTCGTTCCCTCTAAAGTCATTTATTATTTAAAATATGGAAAATGGTAAGGGGTGGAGGGAGATTGTTGAGTGAGACATGATTCTTGCCTTTTAAGGGCTGCCATTCAGATTTCTGAAGAACTCATGCAGGAGGAAAATAGCCAGAGACTGAGAAATCCACCAAATATCGTGTCCATTTTGTGGAATTTCTCCCCCCCCCCCCCCCCGTGGAGAGGATCAGGCGATGCCCTATCATGAACCTATTTCATAAGACAAAGGTGTAGTAGAGATCACGGTGTAGAAGAGATGACATTTGTGCTCAGTCTGGAAAAAGCTTCAAGTCACGAGTTCCTCCTGCCCCAAATGCTTATCTCTCTAAGGCTCATCATTGGCTGCTCTGTATTTGAGAAGGAAAAAAAAGAACTCTAATGAGTACTTTGCAGTTAAGTGATTTAGGTGGTCTGACCCTTTCAGGAACAAATAAACAAACCTATGATTTTACTGCCTTGAAGTTTTTCAACAGCTGCCTTGACTTTTTGTGGTAACCTTATGGTAATCTCACCAAGAATCAAAGGATAAAGCTGTTGGCACGTGAAGGAATGGACTCATGAAGAGTCGTTTCCTTTCTTGCCTGGCCTTTGATTCTCTAATAGACTGTGGGCTGAGGTCCACGCATGGCAAATAAGCTAGGGTAACAATAAATGTTAAGCAAAACCTTCTAGAGAAGGCTGTTGATTGTTTTATAGCATCTATACTATCCCATGATAAAAGAAAGAGGCATGGTGCCAGATGGTAATGTGGGTGCTTGGATGATTTAATAGCCACCGAGTGGATTTAATTTCTGAGTAAGAGATTTGCTCATTCTCTCTGTAAGTCCATTAAGCTGCAATCTTAAAAGTTTCTGTGTTATCATATTATGTCTCATTTCTTCCCACCAAGCACAGTTTGGGATTTGGATGAGTGAAATACATTGTTGAAGAAGGTTAAATATGTACTAACCTGTATTCATTCCTTTTGTCTTAACCTTTATGGCTTCAGGGTTTGGCTTTGCTCAGAGTAGGTAGAGGCTAGGTGAGGGAGATCCAAGACCCTCTCCCACATGGCAGGCTGGCTGGGAGTTGGAGGAGAGCAGAGAGAGGAAGCAGAGGAGGGTGGGGAGTTATGCAAGAGGACAGGGCGGAGGCAAGGGAAGGTTGGCAATGAAGTCAGGGAAAGGGCCTTGGGAGAGGGGGGCCTCTCCTGACAGAATGCGCTTCTTTCCCTTCCCTTGCATCTGCATAAGTCTGATGCCTTCCTTATCCTCCCAGGGAAAGAATTCCTCTGGGAGAGAGATTAAGCTCTTCTTAGAGCTCCTTTTTCACAAGGAAAGATGCTGAGTTTCTTTAAACACAAGCCATATGGTTGTGCCTCACAATAAAGAATTTAATTGTATTTCTTTCCACTCACCTCATAAAGATGGCTTTATGTCTGTACAGAAGTGACACTTGTGAGAAAGAGGTGAAGGAATTGTTCTGAGAAATGTGTGACTGCATCCAAGGTCAGTGAGGCCAGCAGGGAGACCAGAGCCTCCAGAGGAGTGAGCACCCACAGGCTTTGCCCTTTTCATGGTCTTTGTTTTCCTCGATTCCAGAGGCCCCAAAGAAAAGGATCCTTCCTTAGAAGGATGCTTTTTTTTTCAGCATTGACTAGAAGACAAATGTCATAAGATCAATTAAATTTCATTAATTGATTCATTAATGCATTTAATTATTAATGTAAGATTCTGATGCTATATATAGAATCTGGATACATATATACATATATATGTGTATATATATATGCTATATTCCTATGCTATATATAAATCTTAATATAAACTCTGTTAAGTTGGGCACCTGGGTGGCTCAGTTGGTTAAGCAACTGCCTTCGGCTCAGGTCATGATTCTGGAATCCTGAGATTGAGTCCCTCATCAAGCTCCCTGTTTGGCAGGGAGTCTGCTTCTCCCTCTGACCCTCCCTCTTCCCATGCTCTCTCTCTCATTCTCTCTCAAATAAATAAATAAAATCTTAAAAAAAAATAAACCATGTTAACTTAAAGACAAACATCATATAAACTCTGGAGCAATAACTCAAAAAAGATATAAGTAATAAACTAATAGTGGAAATGGAAAGGAATCATAAAAAAATTCAATCCCAAAATAATGTAGGGAAAGCAGAAAAAATGAACATAAAACAGATGGAGAAAATAGAAAATAGCGAGATGGTGAATTTAAATCCAACCACATCCGTAATTACATGAAATGTAATGGTATAAAGAGTCCGATTATAAGGTAGAAATTTTCAGACTAGATAAAAAAGCAAGGTCCAAGTGTATGCTATATACAAGAAATCTGCTAGAAATACAAATATCCAGGTTAAAAGTAAGTGGATGGAAATTATATATTATGATAACATTAAAATAAATCTGGAGTGGCTATATTAATAGATCAAGTAGATTTTAGAGCCAGGAATATATTTTTTAAAAAAGTTAATTCTAATATAGTTAATATGCAGTGTTATATTACTTTCAGGGGTACAATATAGTGATTCAATAGTTCTGTATGTGACTTAGAGCTCATCCTGGTAAGTATGCTCTTAATCTCCTTCATCTATTTTACTCACTCTTCCCCTACAAGCCATCAGTCCATCAGTTTGTTCTCTTCTGTCTCTCTCTTTTTTAAAATTTTTTGCATTGTCTCTTTATTTTTCTTTTATTTCTTAAATTCCACATATGAGTGAAATCATATGGTATTTGTCTTTCTCTGACTGATATATTTCACTTAGCATTATACCTTCTAGGTCCATGTATGTTGCAAATGGCAAGATTTTATTTTTTTTTAATGACCAGCCATTTTGACTGGTGTGAGGTGGTATCTCATCTTTTTAATTTTATTTTAATCAATTTAATGACTGAGAAATTCTGTATTTTTAAAATATTTTTATTAACATATAATGTATTATTTGTAATATAATGTATTATTTGCCCCAGGGGTACAAGGTTTGTGAATCATAGCACTCACCATATCACATACCCTCTCCAATGTCCATAATACAACCCCCTCCCACCCTCCCATGCTGCCCTCCCCCCAGCAACCCTCAGTTTGTTTCCTGAGATTGAGTCTCTTATGGTTTGTCTCCCTCCTGATCACACCTTGTTTCATTTTTTCCTTACCTATCCCCCAAACCCCCCACTCTGACTCTCAAATTCCTCATATCAGGGAGGTCATATGATATTTGTCTTTCTCTGATTGACTTATTTCGCTCAGCATAATACCCTCTAGTTCTATCCACGTCATTGCAAATGGCAAGATTTCATTTTTTGATGGAGATATAGATAGATAGATAGATAGGTAGATAGATAGATATGCCACTTTTCTTTATCCATTCATCTGAGGATGGACATCAAGGTTCTTTCCATAGTTTGGCTATTATGGACATTGCTGCTATAAACATTTGGGTGCATGTGCCCCCTGGAGATCACTACATTTGTATCTTTAGGGTAAATACTTATTAGAGCAATTGCTGGGTCATAGGGTAGCTCTATTTTCAACTTTTTGAGGAACCGCCATGCTGTTTTCCAGAGTGGTTGCACCAGCTTGCATTCTCACCAACAGTGTAGGAGGGTTCCCCTTTCTCTGCATCCTCACCAACATCTGTCGTTTCCTGACTTGTTAATTTTAGCCATTTTGACTGGTGTGAGGTGGTATCTCATTGTGGTTTTGATTTGTATTTCCCTGATGCCGAGTGATGTGGAGCACTTTTTCATGTGTCTGTTGGCCATCTGGATGTCTTCTTTGCAGAAATGTCTGTTCATGTCCTCTGCCCATTTCTTGATTGTATTATTTGTTCTTTGGGTGTTGAGTTTGATAAGTTCTTCATAGATTTTGGATACTAGCCCTTTATGATATGTCGTTTGCAAATATCTTCTCCCATTCTGTCAGTTGTCCTTTGGTTTTGTTGACTATTTCCTTTGCTGTGCAAAAGCTTTTGATTTTGATGAAGTCCCAATAGTTCATTTTTACCCTTGTTTCCATTGCCTTTGGTGATGTTCCTAGGAAGAAGTTGCTGCAGCTGAGATGGAAGAGGTTGCTGCCTGTGTTCTCCTCAAGGGTTTTGATGGATTCCTATCTCACGCTGAGGTCTCTCATCCATTTTGAGTCTACTTTTGTGTGTGGTGTAAGGAAGTTTCATTCTTCTGTTCAGTTTCATTCTTCTGCATGTGGCTGTCCAATATTCCCAACACCATTTGTAAGAGACTGTATTTTATCCATTGGACATTCTTTCCTGCTTTGTTGAAGATTAGTTGACCATAGAGTTGAGGGTCTATTTCTGGGTTCTCTCTTCTGTTAGATTGGTCTATGTGTCTGTTTTTGTACCAGTACCATACCGTCTTGATGATGACAGCTTTGTAAAAGAGCTGAAAGTCTGGAATTGTGATGCCACCAACTTTGGCTTGCTTTTTCAACACTCCCCTGGCTATTCGGGGTCTTTTCTGGTTCCATATAAATTTTAGGATTATTTGTTCTATTTCTTTGAGAAAAATTATGGTATTTTGATAGGGATTGCGTTAAATGTGTAGATTGCTTTAGGTAGCATAGACATTTTCACAATATTTGTTCTTCCAATCCATGAGGATGGAAAGTTTTTCAATTTCTTTGCATCTTCCTCAATTTCTTTCATGAGTATTTTAGTTTACTGAGTACAGATTTTTTGCCTCTTTGGTTATGTTTCTTGCTCGGTATGTTATGGTTTTGGTTGCAATTATAAATGGGATCGACTTCTTAATTTCTTTTTCTTCTGTCTTGTTGTTGATGTCATGCAATTGATTTCTGCACACTGATTTTATATCCTGACACTAATGAATTCCTATACAAGTTCTAGCAGATTTGGAGTGGAGTCTTTTAGGTTTTCCACATACAGTATCATATCATCTTCAAAGAGTGAGAGTTTGACTTCTTCTTTGCCTATTTGGATGCCTTTAATTTCTTTTTGTTTTCTGATTGCTAAGGCTAGGAATTCTAGTTCTATGTTGAATAGCAGTGGTGATGGTGGACTTTGCTGCCGTGTTCCTGAACTTAGTGGAAAAGCTCTCAGTTTTTCTCCATTGATAATGATATTTGTGGTGGGTTTTTCATACATGGCTTTGATGATATTGAGGTATGTACCCTCTATCCCTACCCTGTGAAGAGTTTTGATCAAGAGAGGATGCTGTACTTTGTCAAACGCTTTTCAGCATCTACTGAGAGTATCATATGGTTCATGTTCTTTCTTTTATTAATGTATCACATTAATTGATTCGCGGATGTTGAACCAACCTTGCAGTCCAGTAATAAATCCCACTTGGTCATGGTGAGTAATCCTTTTAATGTACTGTTGGGTCGTATTGGCTAGTATTTTGGTGAGATTTTTTGCATCTGTGTTCATCAAGGACACTGGCCTGTAATTCTCCTTTTTGGTGGGGTTTTTGTCTGGTTTTGGGATCAAACTGATGCTGGCCTCATAAAATGAGTTTGGCAGTTTTCATACCATTTCTATTTTTTGGAACAGTTTCAGGAGAATAGGAATTAATTCTTCTTTCAATGTTTGGTAGAATTCCCCTGGGAAGCCGTCTGGCCCTGGGCTTTGTTGGGAGTTTTTTGATGACTGCTTCAATCTCCTTACTGGTTATGAGTCTGTTCGGGTTTTCTATTTTTTTCCCAGTTCAGTTTTGGTAGTTTATACATCTCTAGGAATGCATTCATTTCTTCCAGATTGTCAAATTTGCTGACATATAGTTGCTCATAGTATGTTCTTATAATTGTTTGTATTTCTTTGGTGTTGGATGTGATCTCTCCTCTTTCATTCATGATTTTATTTATTTGGGTCCTTTCTCTTTTCTTTTTGATAAGTCTGGCCAGGGGGTTATAAATCTTTTTAATTCTTTCAAAGAACCAGCTCCTAGTTTCATTGATTTGTTCTATTTTTGTTGTTGTTGTTGTTGTTTGTTTTTTGTTTCTATTTCTTTGATTTCTGCTCTGATCTTTATTATTTCTCTTGGGCTCTGTTTAGGCTTTCTTTGCTGTACCTTCTCCAGCTCCTTTAGGTGTAGGGTTAGGTTGTGTACTTGAGACTTTTCTTGTTTCTTGAGAAAGGCTTGTATCACTATGTACTTTCCTCTCAGGACTGCCTTTGCTGTGTCCCACAGATTTTGAACACTTGTGTTTTCATTTTTATTTGTTTCCATGAATTTTCTCAATTCTTCTTTAATTTCCTGGTTGACCCATTCATTCTTTAGTAGGATGCTCTTTAGCATCCATGTATTTGAGTTCTTTCCAACTTTCCTCTTGCGTTTGAGTTCTAGCTTCAGAGCATTGTGGTCTGAAAATATGCAGGGAATGATCCCAATCTTTTGGTACTGGTTGAGACCTGATTTGCGACCCAAGATGTGATCTATTCTGGAGAATGTTCCATGTGCACTAGAGAAGAATGTGTATTCTGTTGCTTTGGGATGGAATGTTCTGGATATATCTGTGATGTCCACCTGGTCCGGTCTGTCATTTAAGACCTTGAGTTCCTTGTTGATCTTTTGCTTGGATGTTCTGTCCATTTCAAGGAGGGGGGGGTGTTAAAGTCCCCTACTATTATTGTATTATTGTCAGTGTGTTTCTTTGATTTTGTTATTAATTGGTTTATATAATTGGGTGCTCCCATGTTAGGGCCATAGATATTTTAAATTGTTAGATCTTCTTGTTGGACAGACCCTTTGAGTATAATATAGTATCCTTCTTCATCTCTTATTATAGTCTTTGGCTTAAAATCTAATTTATCTGATATAAGGATTGCCACCCCAGCTTTCTTTTGATGTCCATTAGCATGGTAAATTCTTTTCCACCCTGTCACTTTAAATCTGGAGGTGTCTTTGAGTCTAAAATGAGTTTCTTGTAGACAGCATATTGATGGGTTTTCGTTGTTTATCCATTCTGATACCCTGTGTCTTTTCATTGGGGCATTTAGCCCTTTTACATTCAAGGCAACTATTGAAAGACATGAATTTATTGCCATTGTATTGCCTATAAGGTGACTATTACTGTATATTGTCTCTGTTCCTTTCTGGTCTACTATTTTTAAGCTCTCTCTTTGCTTAGAGGACCCCATTCAATATTTCTTGTAGGGCTGGTTTGGTGTTTATAAATTCTTTCAGTTTTTGTTTGTCCTGGAAGGTTTTTACCTCTCCTTCTATTTTCAATGATAGCCTAGCTGGATATAGTATTTTTGGCTGCATGTTTTTCTCGTTTAGTGTTCTGAATATATCATGCCAGTTCTTTCTGGCCTGTCAGGTCTCTATGGATAGGTCTGCTGCCAATCAAATATTTCTACCATTTTATGTTACAGAGTTCTTGTCTTGAGCTGCTTTCAGGATTTCTCTTTGTCACTAAGACTTGTATGTTTTCCTATTAGATGATGGGGTGTGAACCTAATTTTACTTATTTTGAGGGGGGTTCTCTGTGCCTCCTGGATTTTGATGCTTGTTCCCTTTGTCATAATTAGGGAAATTCTCTACTCTAGTTCACTCCAATATACCTTATGCCCCCTCTCCCTTTCTTCTTCTTCTGGAATCTCAGTTATTCTAATATTGTTTCATCTTATGGTATCACTTATCTCTTAAATTCTCCCTCCATGGTCCAGTAGTTGTTTGTCTCTCTTGCTCAGCTTCTTTATTCTCCATTATTTGGTCTTCTATATCACTAATTCTCTCTTCTGCCTCATTTATTCTGCCTCATTTTTTATTGCACCTCATTAATAGCTTTTATGATTTCAACTTGGTTAGATTTTAGTTCTTTTATTTCTCCAGAAAGGCTTTTATTTCTCTAGACAGGGTTTCTCTGATATCTTCCATGTCTTTTTCAAGCCTGGCTATCACCTTGTGGATCATAGTTCTGACATATTACTAATGTCTGTATCGATTAGGTATTATATTATATTATATATATAGTTTATTATTATAGTTCTGACATATTACTAATGTCTGTATCGATTAGGTCCCTAGCTGTCAGTACTGCTTCTTGTTCTTTTTTTTTTTTTTTTTTTGAGGTGAGTTTTTCTCCTTGTCACTTTATCCAGATAAAAATATATGAATGAGAGAATACCAAAAGGGTAGCAATGACCACAGAAGAATGTATGCTAACCAAAGCAGAAGAGATCCAAAGCAAGGGGACAAGAATGGGGAAAAAATATATATATATAATACATATATATTAGACCGGTGAATAGAACAGAGCCACCCACTTGTTTTGGGTTTAGTTTGGTCTCTTGGAAGAAACTGCCTCCAAAAATTTTAAAGAAAATAAAACTTACATATATACAAAAATAATGGTGAACATAATGAAGAGGTGGAATATGACTATAAAGATGAAAAAAAAAAAATTTTAAAAACATATTGATAAGTTGGTTGGAAAAAGAAAATTAAAAAAAAAAAAGGAGGGAATATGCTCAGGCTGGAGACTAGAACAAAGCCATGTGCTGGATTAGGGTATATTTTGATCTATTAGAAGAAATTATATTCCAAAATTTTTAAGAAAAAATTCCCTAAATGTATATACAAAAATAAGGTTAAATACAATGAAGGGATAAAATATGACTATAACAATGAAGGTTTAAAAAGATTTTTTTTTAAAGGAAAGGTATTGTTAAGATAAACTAGTTAAAAAACGTTAAAAGAGGAAAGAGGAAAACTTAAAATTAGAATAAAAAGAAATTAACTTTGCAAGACTAAAACTCATGGGGGGAAAAGTCATGCATTCTATGCATGGCTTTACCCTATCTCTGGAGTTCCATTGTTCTCCTTGATCTGTGAACTTAGTCTTGGCTGGATGTTCTTGTTGGTCTTCTGTGGGAGGGTCCTCTTGCGATGATTCTCAAATGTCTTTGCCTGAGGCAGAATTGTGCCGCTCTTGCCAGGGACCATGCTAGGTAATCTGCTCAGGTTCGGTCTTGGAGCTTTTATTCCCTGAATGCTTTCCATAGAATGATAATGGCGGCCTCCCAATCTCTGACCCGGAGGAGCTGAGAGCTCGGGACTCCACTGCTCAGTGCGGCCTCAGGGAAAAGTGCTCAATCACTACTGTCTCCCTGGTCTCTGGCCATTCTCCGAGCTCACTCAGCCTGTGACCGAGCATTTCTGTTCATGGTGCACGGCCCTGTTTGGAGTCTCCAACTTCCTCCAGAGAAGGAAGGTGGGTCTCCCCGGATCTGCCACTTGTGGGGTCCCTGCTCAAAGAGCAGTGGCCTCACTGTGCCACGGATCACAGTTTAAGGTAACCCCAAGCTGAGAGCTCACTCCTAGGCTCTGCCTCTTTAGCCAGCTTCCCTGCTCTGATACCTGCAAGCCTGCTATACTTAGACACCCCTGATCCTTCTGTGACCCCTCAGGACTTGAGACTACACTGTCCTCGCTTGGGCTCCACCCCAGCTTAGCCTCTGGAGCAATGTCCCTCAGTGGAGCTGACTTCTAAAAGTTCAGATTTTGCACTCTGTTGGTTGGCCGCTTGCTGGGCGCCAGCCCCTCCCCCCACGGTTTATCTTCCTGTCACTTCAAATTCACTTCTCTGCATGTCCTACCTTTCAGAAAGTGGTTGATTTTCTGTTCCTAGAATTGCTGCTCTTCTTCTCTTCTATCTCCTGTTGGATTTGTAGGTGTTTGTAATGGTTTGATAAGCTATCTAGCTGATGTCCTGTTACCTGATGTCGTCTCAGCCTGCTACTCCTCTACCATCTTGCCTCTAAACTTGATATTCTATATTCTGTATATTCTCTATATATCTACACATGCACACACACACACACACACACACACACACATACACCCAACATCTTCATACGCTCATCTATTGATGGACACTTGGGTTGTAGAGTAAGGAATATTTTAAGTGACAAAGAAAGATATCATGATAAAGAAGTCAATTTATCAAAAAGACAAACTTAATTTGTATGCATCAAATAACAGAGCTTCAAATTATATACGTAAAAACTTACATAATTGAAAGGACAAATAAATCTACAACTGTAGTCAAATTTCAACACCTTTCTTTGTGGACAGTATGCATACACTTTCAAATTGATGGGGTCTGTGATCAAAGGAGTGAGACTGATACAAAGCAAAGGTCAAGCAAAATTTATTTTGTGCCAGCACCGAGAATCAAACCGACTGGCCAGGGCCCTCTCTTACAGAGAGAGTGACGAGCCCCAGCTTCACAGACTAGCTTTTATAGAGCAAAGGCCATGTGGTTGAGCCTGGCCTGTGAGACTGTCTCCATCTGGCCTGACTCGTCCTTGCATTCTGGGCTCTGTTATCTCCACCTGACCTGACCTGCCCTTGTATTTGGGCTCTGTTATTAGGGACTGATCAACCATATTTTACTGGTTTCCTGGACTTGCTTCTAACTAAGTTCCTCTGGGAGAGGGGAAGCAGGGTCAGTTTAAGTTTTACTGCATAAACAATAAAATGGCTGTTCAACTGAGATGGAGTTGCCCTGGCTAAGTAGGCCCTTACAAAATTACCTATACATCAAAGCAGAGCTTGCACAGTAAATTAGAATGTTTTGAATCAGGGGTGCCTGGCTGCCAGGCTTGTTCTCAGGGTTATGAGTTCAAGACCCTTTTTTTCAAAATGAAAATGAAAAATATGACATATCAAAATCTGTGATATGGGACATCCACAAATGGTCAAGATTTAAAAATCAGACTGAATTTATAACTAAAATACAAGAAAAATATATGAAACAATGTTCAAATGTTGAATAATAGACAGTGCCCGACAGTGGTCACTGAACATAGGGACATAAACAAGACGAGCCCACAATTTCCTCAGCTTATTGGTTAAAAAATATTTTTCCAAGCCACAACACAGGGAAGGGAAACCCAAACAGAGCCTGATGGTCTCCTTGGGTTAGTAAGACAGAGTCGAGGATTTGAGAAAGCCATGGTAGCTGGAATATGAGGGCAGAGTTATTTAGAGGAGTCTGGGAAGGGTACGCAAAAGCAGCACATAAACTAGGCCCTCCTTATGGCCCTTATGAAGCCAGAGATGAATTTTAAAGATGGACAAAACTCTCAATATATTTAGTTGCAAATTTGGGATAGGAAATTTTGAAGTTGGGGACACCTGGTGGGTCAGTTGGTTAAATGTCTGCCTTCAGCTTGGATCATGATCTCAGTGTCCTGGAATGGGGCTCTGCATTGGGATCCCTGCTCTGTGAGGAGCCTGCTTATCCCTTTCCCACTCACCTGCTTGTGATGTCTCTCTCTCTGTCAAATAAGTAAATAAAATCTTCAAAAAAGAGAAAATTTCAAAGATAAAAATAAGGACTGTTGTCATATATATAGTAGTCATTTGGACCCTAGGGACTCTATGTAATTTTTATCTGGTCTTCTTAATTTGGCTGAAGTCTGCTCTTTCCCCACAAACAAAGCATTTTTCTTCCCAAATTTACAGGTTCTATGAGTACTCTAACCCTTCCTAAATGGGGGTACTTGGCTACTAGCTGAATTATTAGCAGAGCTTAATATGGCTGAAGTGCCGTCACACTTTGTCAACAGTTCTAATACACTCTCTTCTTCATTGTAAAAGCCTTAGGAAAAAAAAAAAAAAAGCCTTAGAAATATATTAGGTGAATTTGTTCTGTCTGGCACCAGTCAAATAGATTCCTTATTTTCCTTTAGCCTATAAGAATCATAGTTAAAACTTAGATGCTTGGTATCTTTGAAGACAAGTCGTATCAAACTTTTCATTCATTCATTCAGCAAATCTATATTGAGACAACAGGATATCCACGTGCAGGAGAATGGACTTGAACCCCTATCTCTCACAATAAACAAAAATTAACTGGAAGTGAATTATGAAGGTAAATGTAAGCGTTAAAATATAAAAACATGTAGAAGCAAAACAGGAATAAATCTTTATGATGTTGGGTTAGGCAATGATTTCTTAGAAATGACACTAAAAATGCAAGCAATAAAAGAGGAGATTGGCAAGTGAAATTTTATCCAAATTACAAATTTGTACTTCAAAGGACACTGCCAAGAAAGTAAAATGGCAACCGAAAGGCTGAGAAGCAATATTTGCAAATCATATATCTGATAAGGGATTTATATCCAGAATACATAAAGAACCTTTACAACTCAATAATAAATAGACAACCCAATTAAAAAAGGATAAAAGATTTGAATCGACATTTCTTCATGGGAGATACAGAAATGTCCAGTAAAGATATAAAATATGCTCAACATCATTAATCATCAGGGAAATGGAAATCAAAACCACAGTGAGATACTATTCCATGCTTATCAGAATATCTTCAATTTAAGAAGACAGACAATAACAAGTGAGGAGATGGGAAGAAATCAGAACCCTCATTGACTGTTAGTGGGAACATAAAATGGTGCCACATCTTCGGAAAACAGTTTGGCAGTTGCTGAAAATGTTAAATATAGGGTTACCATATAATCCAGCTACTCCTAGGTAGCTATCTACCTTTACTTGGGTTTAAAGCACTAAGTAATCTGAAATGACAGTTATGGATCTCTTGGCAGAGGTTAGGTGGGCTGACACTATCATAGGGCAGAGAAGATGCCAAGGAGCCTGCCCAGGAGGGACTGAGTAGTGCTCGGAGTGCCCTCTAGTGGGAGTTTCCTAGATGTGCAGAAAGGGCCGTGGACCAAGAGAAGTTGAATTGAGAACTCTGGGCATCCCCGCAAGTGGGGAGAGAGGCCAAAAAGGAAACAAGGAGTAAACTTCAAGGGAGAGAGATTTGATTCATCATAAGGAAGACAGCAAACCTGGTTGTCAGCTTCTCATCACTGGAGTGTTCGGGAAGAGGCTGGAAGGTGACTTCGTGGTGAGGGTCAGGTGGAATGGAAGCTGGGGACTGGACTAGTGTTCTCTCAACCCTGCTCTGAGTTTGTGACTCTGAGTGCTAGGCATTTGGACAGGATTCTGGGCTGACAAATTTCCCTGGGCCAATCTGGCCTGTTGTTCCAGGAGGCTTATGGGAATCCGAATAGGGTCTCTCCAGGCATCAATAATTCAGTTGCATTGAGCTCTGAAACTAATCGAGTAACATCTGGATATGAGTTGCTGGAAAAATGCAGAATTGAAGAAGTTTAGTTCAATTCCAGGGAAAACAGAATCGCCTGAAGCACCAAATTCTGGGCAACAAAACTTAACTACTTGCACTCAGGGGAGCTGGTGGAAGAAAAAAGATGGAAACATGGTGATTCATGAGAGGAGACTTCTAGGAAGATGGTATATTAGCTGATGCAAATCAGATGGTATATTAGCTGATGCAAATCAGCTTATTAGACAAAAGTTTTTATGTTTTATTCATTTTTAGGGGAAGAACCACATCATAAGACGGCAAAATGATTATTAGAGCTGTCTTTTCCATACCAACTTGAGGAGAAATACTTTATTTGCAATAAACTGGACCTCTTTGAAAAAAAACAACTGGACCTCTTTGAAGTGTTAAATACCACGAGTTTGACAGTTACATACACCCATGAAATTGCCCTTTCAATCAAGATACAAACTATTTCCTCATTCCCAAAAGATTCCTCATGCCTTTTTGCGAGCATCCTTCCTTCCACTCCTCATCACACAGTCACTGATAGGCTTTTTTTTTCACTGTAGGTTAGTTTGCATTTTACCTAAATGGAATCATACACTGTGCACTCTGTTGTATGTGGTTTCTGTCACTCAGCGGAATGGTCCTGGGATCCATCAGTGTGATCAGTTGATTCCTTATTATTGCCAAGTAATTGCATTCAGTTTGCCCAAGTACATTGTGTTTTATTTACCATTTCACACACTGATGGATTTTCAGGCTCTTTCTAGTTTTGGACGGATATAAATAAAGCAGCTAAAAATATTTGTGTACAGATTTGTGTGTGAACAGAAGTTTCAGTTCTCTTGGGTAAATACATAGGATTGGTTTGTGGATTATGCTACGCAAATGTTTGTTAAGAAACTGCCAAACTGATTTTCCAAAGTGGCTACATTATTCTGTGTTGCGGGCAACAATGTATTAGAGTTTCCGTTCTGCATCTTCATTAGGACTTGATATTGTTACTTTAAAGAAACCAAGCTTTTTTTTTTTTTTTAAGATTTTATTTATTTATTCAACAGACAGAGATCACAAGTAGGCAGATAGGCAGGCACAGAGAGAGAGGGAAGCAGACTCCTCGCTGAGCAGAGAGCCCGATGTGGGGCTCAATCCCAGGACCCTGGGATCATGACCCAAGCCAAAGGCAGGGGCTTTAACCACCCAGGAGCCCCAAGAAACCAATCTTAATATGTATAGTAGTAGACCAATATAATATAGTAATAGTAATATCATAATTTAAAAAAATGTTTTTATATTGGTATTTTCTAAATGACTAACGATGGTATCTTTCCATATGCTTGTCAAATCTGTTTTCCTTACTGGTGAAGCTTTTCAGTCATTTGCATTCAAAAGAACTTGGGTGTTCTCATTGTGGAGTTTTGAGGGTTATATATTGAGTTATATATTTAGAATACAAATGCTTGGTCAAAAGTATGTAATGAAAATATTTTCTCATAGTCTGTGGCTTATCTTTTTATTATTTTTAAAGTGTCTTTAACATAAAAAAATTTAGCTTTGATGGAGTCTAATATATTTTTTCTTTTATGAACCATACTTCTTAGATAGTACCCTAAGAACTTTTTCCTTAAACAAAGGATTTTTTTCCCCTATGTTTTCTTCTAGATATGTTATAGCTTTATATTTTTTTCATTTAGGTCTATAATCCACTTTGAGTGGATTTTTTTGAGTTTTTTTTTTCTCTAAGATGTGAGGTATGAGTTGAGGTTAACACTTTTTACATATGAATTTTTAGAAAATTTGTAAATATCTTTCTGTTATTGGTTTCTAATTTGATTCCACTGTGGTAAGAGAACATACTTTGTATGGATTGAATCATTTTAAATTTATTGAAACTCTTGTTATGAGCTAAAATGTGGTCTTTGCTTATAAATGATCCATGAGCCCTTGAAGAGAATGTGTATTCTCCTATCATTGGCTATAATGAGTTACAAGTAGAAATTAAATGCAAGTGATTAATAGTAGATCCTCTATTTTTCACTTTTTAAAAATCTAGTTGTTCTTATTCCACCAAATTCTGAGAAAAGAGTGTTAACTCCTCCTACTATGATTAGGTAGTAGGTTTATGTATTATGTCCATTTCTGTTTTAATTCCTTATATTTTTTCTTTCTGGTGATGAATATTAAAGAGGGCATGGATTACATGGAGTGCTGGTGTTATACGCAAACAACAAATCATGGAACACTACATCAAAAACTAATGATGTACTATATGATTAATATAACATAATAAAAAATAAATTTATTTATTTATTTTAATTGATTTGTTTATTTTTTGTTAGTTTTTTTGTATTTGTCTTTTGTTATTTGTTAAATTTTTTTATTAACATATAATGTATTATTTGTTTCAGAGGTACAGGTCTGTGTTTCATCAGTCTTACAGAAGACCCAAGGTTCACTACAACACATACCCTCCACCATGTCCATCATCCACCCACCCCACCTCTCCCTTACCCTCCAGCAACCTTCAGTTTGTTTCCTGAGATTAAGAGTCTCTTATGATTTGTCTCCCTCTCTGGTTTCATCTTGTTTAATTTTTTCCTCTCTTCCTCTTTCTCTGCTTTGTTTCTCAAATTCCCCCTATCAGTGAGATCATATGATAATTCTCTTCCTCTGATTCACTTATTTTGCTTAACATAATACCTTCTAGTTCCATTCACATTGTTGCAAATGGCAAGATTTCATTTTTTATGGCTGAGTAATCTAGCTAGCTAGCTTATTTGTCAGCTAGCTCGCTAGCTGTATAAATATACCACATCTTTATCCATTCATCTGCTGATGGGCATCTGGGCTCTTTCCATAGTTTGGCTATTGTGGACATGCTGCTATAAACATTGGAGTGCAGGTGCCCCTTCGAATCACTACATTTGTATCTTTGGGGTAAATACCCCATTTCTATTTTAATTCTCTCAGTTTCCCCTTCTATTTTGGGGCCCTTAGGTATATATACATGATTGTTATACCCTATGAAAAGCCAATAGATAACTAACATTATGAAATGCGTTTTCTATCCTTGGCAAAATTCTACTCTTATCTGAATCTGTTTTAGCTGATATTAATATATGCATCATGGCCTTCTTATTCTATTTACATGATATGTATTTTCCCATGTATTTATTTTCAATCGTTCTGTCTTTCTATTTAAAATATGGCACTAGGTTCAAAAGATGTCTCTTATAGACAGCATAAATTTAATCTTGGCTTTCATTTATTCTTCTCGTACCCACTGGGGGGAGGGGGTTTGGGAGAAAGGGGTGGTATTATGGACATTGGGGAGGGTATGTGTTTTGGTGAGTGCTGTGAAGTGTGTAAACCTGGTGATTCACAGACCTGTACCCCTGGGGATAAAAATATATGTTTATAAAAAATAAAAAATTATATTAAAAAAATTTAATCTTGGCTTTAAAAAAATCCATTTTGATCATTTTGGCACATTTAGTCCATTTGATAGCACTAATATATTAGTTTAGATTTAGGTCTACTAATTTGTTACTTGGTTTGTTCCCTCTTCTCACTATTCCCTTGTTGTCTTTTTTTTTCCTGCCTTCTTTTGCATTATTTATATTCTATACATTTTAGAATTCCATTTTTTAAAATTTAACTTTATTTTTCCCATGTTCCAAGATTCATTGTTTATGCACCACACCCAGTTTTAATGTTATCCATTGGATTTTTAGTGATATATCTTTGTGTTATATTTTTAGTTTTAAGGATTATAATATACATCCTTAGTTTTTCAGAGTCTCACCAGTTAATCTTAGAGGTGATTACTTAGAGCTAGTCTTAGACTCCTTCACACATGTGTAATCCTTGCAATGATGTAAGTCCATCTACTTGTGCTCCTACTGCGCTTTATGTTGTAGTTCTTATGCATATTACATCTACGTGCTAGTAAACTCTATGAGACAATGTCAAAGTTTGTCTTTAAAAAGCATTAGAGGGGCACCTGGGTGGCTCAGTGGGTTAAAGCCTCTGCCTTCACCTGGGGTCATGATCCCAGGGTCCTGGGATAGAGCCCTGCATCAGGCTCTCTGGTCAGCAGGGAGCCTTCTTCCTCCTCTCTCTCTGTGCCTGCCTCTCTGCCTACTTGTGATCTTCTGTCTGTCAAATAAATAAATAAAATCTTTTAAAAAATAAGGAACATTCGAAGGAAATTAAGAGAAGAAACAGTTTTATTAAAGACTACACTTATGATGAAAAGATAAAATGATAAAAAAATAATACTTAAATTTTGCTGTATTTCTGCACCTTTAACACATCATCTTTTCATCCCTCAATATGTGAATCATGGTATATGGTAATCAGAAGGTAAATTTTTAAATACTGCATATGGAAATTCTTTAAAAATCATTTAAAAATTAAGGGTGCCTGGGTGACTCAGTGGGTTAAAGCCTCTGCCTTCGGCTCAGGTCATGATCCCAGGGTCCTGGGATAGAGCCCCGCATCGGGCTCTCTGCTCAGCAGGGAGCCTGCTTCCTCCTCTCTCTCTGCCTGCCTCTCTGCCTACCTGTGATCTCTGTCTAATAAATAAATAAAGTCTTTAAAAAATCATTTAAATATTAAGATTATATACTTATACACCATATATAATTTTATGCATATATAATTTTAAGCACAGATATATATCTATATAAAAACTATACAGAATATATATATATATATAAACTATTCATGTGTATGTCTTTCTCTTTTTAGATAAAAGAGAGAGAAAAAACAAATGAACACTTTTTGTTTGCCTTAAATGTTAGGTTTTGTTACATTCATTCATTCATTCACTAAGTAGGAGTAAGTAGGAAGCTAGTTCTTTCTGGGCATCATTCTCTTTCCTCTAAGAACATACAGTCTAGTTGGAAAGCATAAGCAAACAAAAAGCTGTGAACCAATCCTTTCATTGCTTCTTTGGGGCTCATGTTATGTATGCAGTGTGAACATATGAAGAGGGACCCTAAAGCTGGCTAATTACATCACAGAGGGTGTTACTGATGATATCATACATTCTGTGATAAAACTGAAAGCATGTGCCAAAGTTTTCTAAGCGGACAAATTGGGTAAGAGCATTCCCAGGCAGAAAGGACAATGTGTGTGAAGCCGTGGAAATATGATAGAACATCACAACTTCCTAGAATATTCGCCATTTTAAAGAATAGAACAAAATAAATATACTGGCTCCGAAAAGGAGTAAAAGAAAAAAAGAAAAGAAAAAACAAACCACCCTCCCCTCCCAAACAGTCCTGTATATAAATCTCTGTACTTTCTCTTTCTGAATTTCCCTGTGGTGCTCTTTCCCTTCAACCTAAAGAGCTCACAGTAACATTTCTTGTAGAGCAAGTATGCAGGCAACGAACACTCTTAGTTTCCCACTGTTTGAAAATATCTTTATCTTGCTTTCATTAATGGAAGATGTTTGAAGGGGGGGGATACAGGTATTTTTCCTCCTGTCTGTGCTCTAAAGTTAGGTCACTGTCTGAGAGCTCCTCAGTTTCTGTTGAGAAGTTGTAATCATTCATACAGATGTTGAATGTAATGTGCTATTTTCTCAGAAATAATGATTCCATGATTTTCTCTTTATCTTTAAGCATGATGACCGAAGTCTGATTTTCTTCAGATTTATTCTGTTTGGGGTTCATGAACCTATGGAATCTGTAAATTTGACTCATTAACCAATTGGAAGCTTCTGTCCTTTATTTCTCGAGACCCTTTTCACTATCCGTTTCTTTCTCTCCTCCATCTTTAACTACATTTATGCATGTTAGACCTTTGGAAATTGTTCCATATATATCCATGAAGCTCTGTTTGCTTTTTTGTTGTTGTTGTTGTTTGCTTGTTTTTTTTTCCCCTGTCATTCAGATGATTTACTTTCTATTGACCCATCTTCAAGTTACTGCTTTTGGAGGAAAGCCACAAAAAACAGAGGCTTCCTTGTACAGATTTCAATGCTCCTCCAAATTCTGCCTGCTTTCCCTCTGTCTCCAGAGCATGAGGCAGGTGTTTTCCATTTTGTCCAGATCTTCTAACTCTTAACTTTCAGCAAGATCAGGTTTTTAGGTCTTCATTTCCTCATACAGTTAGCAGAAATGAAGGGTATTATTTTTCCTTGCAGCCAGTGTAGGTTTAACGATTTATACAATTGTATTCACAGAATTAATAATCATAATGACCTAAGTCTGCAAAAATAACTAAGGAAAGATGAAAAACTATTCATTATAACATAGTTATTAGTGAAGAAAAGAACGCCTACCTTTATAACATTTTTTATTGATTTATGCTTGCTCAACTAGAAAGATCTTTTTGACTTTTGCTGCCTTGGTTTATCAGTCAAAAAAAAAAAAAAGAAAAGAAAGAAAGAAAAAGAAAAAAAAAGCTAGACCGTATTAGCTTGTCCTGAAAAATATTCTACTGTTATATACGATGTTGTTTACAAATGACTGTGTGGTCAAATACATTTGGGATCTGTAGGATTAAGCAAAGCTGAATAGGGATCTTTTCTGCAGTATTCTTCAAAGCCTTTAATATAGTAATATGTGTTATGAATTTCCAAAAAGCGGACAAAATCAATATTACTTATTTTTGCTTTTGTCTTAGGTTTTTTTTTTAGCTTTCTTTTTTTAAAATTTTTTCAATTTATTTGTTTTCAGAAAAAGCAGTATTCATTATTTTTTCACCACACCCAGTGCTCCATGCAATCTGTGCCCTCTATAATACCCACCACTTGGTACCCCAACCTCCCACACCCCCGCCACTTCAAACCCCTCAGATTGTTTTTCAGAGTCCATAGTCTCTTAGGTTTTAAGATGGATTGGCAAGTGTTACTGACCCTTGATATTTTGTTCCTCGTGGATTTCCCCCCCATTAATTTGTCTCTTAAATGCTGCAATAAAATATTATTTACCTTGATTACTGAGTTTCTTGGTAACCTCTTCCATTTTGCACTGAAAGCAATGCCTCTTATGCCTCGCTTCCCTCCCCCCAGGGTCTGGAGTGCCAGTGTCACCGTATTTCTGCAAGACAATGCTACGTACTCAAGAGCACATGTCCAAGAACACTTGTAGTTGCTTTCACAAATGCAATCACAAATTTAGAAATAGCTTCTATGTTTATCAACAGGATAATTGATACTTTGTGTCCGTGCAAGGACATTCTTATTTATACGGAGTTAAGATAAACCAATTCGTCGTCCTACATACATAACCAAGAAGAAAGCTCCAGTACATGGGGAGTATGTTGAACAGAAATACAGGTTGTAGAATGTTGTATGAAGTGCAGTACCAATTGCTCAATGTTTTAAAAACACAGAAAAAATAACAAATGTTCTTTATGGATATACATAAATATATGTATAAAAGTATAAAAACTATAAAAGTATAAAAAACAGTAAAAGTATAAAAACACAGACCTTGGGGAACCTGGATGGCCTAGTCCGTTAAGCGGCTGACTGGATTTTGGCTCAGGTCATGATCCTAGGGTCCTGGGATGGAGCCCTGGGGTGGGCTCTACTCTCAGTGAAGCTGGCTTGAAGATTCTCTCTCCCTCACTCTGCCTCTCCTCTGTCTCTTTCTCTCTCTCAAAAAAATAAATAAGCAAATAAATCCTAAAACTAAACAAAAAATTGGGGCATGATAGAAGCCAATTTCAGAATAACTGCTATTTCTGGGATGGTACACGGGATTAGGAAAAGTCATATTAGAGATTTCAACTGTATGGTTAATTTGCTTTAAACAAAAGACCTCGAAGAAAATGGCAAATTGTCAGAATTAAATTGTCAGAATTTGTTAAGTCTGCCAGTGGGGACGGAGATATATCTTGTGTTATTATTCCCCATAGTTTTCCCTACATTAAAAACAGTTTGCCATAACAAGTAAATGAGAAAAGTACATTATGTGAGAGAGGTTTTTTTTTTTTTTTTTTTTTTACAAAAAGACTAAGTTTCAAAGACTTGTTGCTGCTCTTGCAATTTAATAAAAGTACCGGGAAGGTTCTATTCACCTTCACCAGTTGGAAATGTAGCCTGGTGTAATGGTAAATGCTAATTAAAGCTTTGGAGAGGGGTGAAGTCCTAACTTGGCTGCTTTCTAGCTGTGTAAGCTTGAGTGATGTTGTTAAGTTTTTGTTTTCCTGTCTGTGATATAAGGATTACAATATTTGTGGGGGTTGTGATGAGGGTCAAAGTGACAACTGGTCAAGTGTCGGGCATAGCTGACATTCTAGAAACTGCAGGCTTATGTACATTGTTGCAGATTTTCGCTCTCTTCCTTTATATCTTTGACCTCCTGTGTACCCCCTGGTTTTGTTTTTACTTCAAGGCCAGAGGAAGAGGAACTCTGTTCAAAGAAGAATAAAACCACAAGCACAGTTGACTATGTCCCTGAGAAAAGCAAATGTCTACCAACACAATGAACATATATATTTTGGCAGAATGAAATTTAATCAAAACTTTATTGTGCAATAGCACTACTGCTTGCCCAACTGATCTCACAAAGAAGCTATGAAAATGAATTCTGTGATGAGTAAGAAAGCCTTCCCTGGACTCGGATGGATTCTTGCTTCTTCTGCAGTCGTCAACTTGGGGGACTTTTCCTCCTTTTGGCAGGTTTGGAGTGGAAAACTCATAGTCCCAGAGACCTCTGAAGCCCAGAGCTATAACTGCAGGGGTACTGGATGTATATTATCAGGATGACCTTAAACCAGTTCCCAACGAACACAAACTAGCTGTTAGAAGTAAAATGATCTTCAGTGTGACTGTCTCAAGTGCTCCCCACAGGGATGGAGAAGTGAGATAAGATATTCCTAAAGTATACATCATTCTCCTTATTGGGGTGCTCCAAGGATAGATAAGATTGCCAGAGTTCTTTCTTTAGTTGGTCAGTCCACACATCCATTTGTCCTCCCAGACATTAACCCTTCCATCCAGTGAAAAGTGAAGGGAAACCACAAAGGAGAACCCACCACGTGTCCAGGATTATGTTAGAAGCACTTTACAAACAGTATTTCATGTAACCGGATTATTATGCGAGAGGTGCTATACCTTTCAGTATGAAGGTGAACGTGGCATAGTCTCTGAATCAGAAAAGTATGATAGCGTCACTGGGGCAATAGTATAATTATACAAATAACTAATATAAAGCACAAACACAAAAATACGATGTTCAAAGAAAATGCTACAGGAATCAGAGGAAGAGATGTCAAACAGGGGATGGCATTAGGAAACAAAGAGGGAAGACTTTGAACTGGTTAAAAGCGATCACGCAAAGCCAGTGCACAGGACAGGGTGAAGAAATATGAGGTGGAGGAAAATGGTGAATAGAAGCGTGAAAGAAGGAAAGTTCAGGCTGAAAGAGAATACCATAAAATCTGAACTGATCGGATTGGAATCATGCATCCATTTTTTATGGAATGACTTCATCATAGCCTGGAGAATGTCCTTCTATCATCACTGCAAAACATTGTGTCTCCACACCCTTAGACATTTCTAGCTCTGATCATACCAAATAACATGCCCTGACCAGAGCAGAAACTATTCATACTGTAGATTTATTCCTTTCTTACAGTTTGATACTAGGGCCCCTACTTTTCTCCTGGGGTGGAGATGTGGGAGCACATAAAAGATCTTGGAACCTAGAAAGACAGGCAACTTAGAGATGGCGTATTTATAGCAGTGGTCTAGAACCAGCAAGAGGTAGAGTCAAAAATGGCTGAGCCTTGGGGCACCTGGGTGGCTCAGTGGGTTAAAGCCTCTGCCTTTGGCTCAGGTCATGATCCCAGGGTTCTGAGATTGAGCCCCGCATCGGGCTCTCTGCTTGGCAGGGCGCCTGCTTCCCTTCCTCTCTCTCTGCCTGCCTCTCTGCCTACTTGTAATCTCTGTCTGTCAAATAAATAAAATCTTTAAAAAAAAAAAAGGCTGAGCCATTAAGGGCCTGTTTCTTCCCTTCACAGCTTTGATTCTCTGTGCTTTCACTGTCCTCCTGCTGCCAGCAGACTGTGTCCCCTTTCCTCTGCCTCCACGAGGACATGGATGCATTGACATGCCCCCATGATCTTTACCACCAAACTTTTTCTCTCTTGTTTTTTTTTAATTCCCCAAATAAGAATATGATCAAACTTCTTCCATGAAAAAAAAAAAAAAAACAACCACCATCCAACTCTTTCCTAATGCTAAATCTTTGCTATTTTTGTCAATCACCCACCCATTCCTTACAGTCAAGTTCTTGAAAGAGTTCATCTGCATTTCCCTTTTCCATTTCCTCTTGTCTAAACCACTATTTAGCCTACCGTGTCTTGGATTCTACCCCATCCCTCCACCAAAATGGCTCTCACAGTATTAGTTTGCTGTGTAACCGATTACTTCAATACATAGCAGTTTACAACAACAAATAATTGCTATCTTACAGGAATCAGGACTTTGGAAGTGGCTGGGTGTTCTGGCTCAGGATTTCTCACAAGCTTGCAGTAAGGGAGAGCTACAGTCATCTCAAGGGTCAACTGAGATGGAAGGAGACTTCCACATTCCCTCACATGGTTGCTGGCAGGCCTTGGTTCTTACCGGTTTGGCTCAGAGGCTTCAGTTCTCACTAAGTGAGCCTTCTTCATGGGGCTGCTGACAACATGGAAGCTTGCCTCCCCTGGAACAAAAGACTAGAGAGTGAGACAAAGAGAGAGAATGCATCTAATAAAGACAATGGGATGCCACAGTCCTCCATAACACAAACTTGGAGGTGACACACTATCACCTCCATGACATGTTAGCTGTCACACAGACTGTTCATGGCATGATGTGAGGGGGACCACACAGGGTTCTGCAAATAGCTGCAGGCTGGGTCAGTCGGGTTGATCTGTCAGTCTGTCCTCCATGCTTGCTACAGTCACCACTGAGGACTTCATAATGGCCAAATCCAGCAGAACTTTTCCTGTCTCTACCAAGTGTTATGGACTGCATGTTTATGCCCCTCCCCAAAATTCATATGTTGAAGCCTTAATGCCCACTGTGATGGTATCAGGGGGTGGGTCCTTTGTGAGCTGGTTAGGTTATGAAGGTGGAACCTTTATGGTGGGATAAGAAGAGGCGAGAACTTTGTTCTTTCTCTCTCCCTCCATCATGTGAAGACATAACCAGGTCCTCACCAGGAACTGAATGAGCTGTCCTTGTTCTTAGGACTTCACAGTCTCCAGAATTGTGAGTGAAATACATTTCTGTTGTTTAAGCCACCAGACTGTGGTAGTTTTGTTACGGTAGCCCACACTGAATACCAAGTAAAAGATTTTGCCTCGTGTAACATTTCACTCCACCTGAACCTTCCCTCCTAACCTCTCTTCTCTTTTATGTGTGTGATTTCCCCCTCTTGGTTTTCCTCCTACTTCTTGGGCTGCTAATTCTCAGTCTCTAGTTTGCCTCCTAGGCATGGGTATACTCCCCAGGAAAATGCCCTCAGGTCCCTGATTGCCTTTCCCAAACTTGGTGGTTCTAAGCTGAACTCATTATCCCCTTTTCATACCTTGTCTTCCTGTGGTCTCCATGTCCATGACTGGCCTGGGACCTAACCTGCTCCTCAACATCAGGGGTATCAGCATTGTTAGAATGTTTGGCTTAATTAGAGTTTGCAAACTATGGAGTCTCAGGAATATTTTGCTTATTTAAACTAAATTATGTCTATAATAAGTGAAAAAAAATTAAAAAACCCAGATTTTTAAGAAAGATTTTATTTATTTATTTTAGAGAGAGAGAATGAGAGGGATGAGGGGCAGAGGGAGAAGACTCCCCACTGAGCAGAGAACCTGATGTGGGGCTCAATCCTGGGACTTGGGGATCGTGACCTGAGCTGAAGGCTGGTGCTTAACTAACTGAGCATCCTAGGCACCCAACCTGGATTTTAGTATACTCTTTTTTTTGTTAAAAAAAAAGATTTTATTTATTTATTTGACACAGAGAGAGAGAGAGAGAGAGATCACAAGTAGGCAGAGCCACAGGCAAGTCGAGGGCAGAGGCTTAACCCACTGAGCCACCCAGGCACCCCTAGTATACTCTTAAAACCTGACAATAACCAAACTGTGGAAAGAGCTGAGATACCCTTCAACAGACGAATGGATAAAGAAGATGTGGTCCATATATGTAACGGAATATTACTCAGCTATCAGAATGGATGAATACCCAACTTTTGCATCAACATGGATGGGACTGGAGGAGATTATGCTGAGTGAAATAAGTCAAGCAGAGAAGGTCAATTAAATGGTTTCACTTATTTGTGGAACATAAGGAATAGCATGGAGGACATTAGGAGAAGGAAGGGGAAAATGAAGGGGGCGGGAATCCGAGGGGGAGATGAACCATGAGAGATTATGGACTATGGGAAACAAACTGAAGGTTTTAGAGGGGAGGGGGGTGGGGGGATGAGTTGGCTCACTAATGGGTATTAAGGAGGGCATGTGTTGCATGGAGCACTGGGTATTGAACACAAACAATGAATCTTAGAACATTACATAAAAAAAACTAATGATGTGTCGCCAAACTGTGGAAAGAACCAAGATGCCCTTCAACGGACAAATGGATAAGGAAGATGTGGTCTATATACACTATGGAGTATTATGCCTCCATCAGAAAGAACGAATAGCCAACTTTTGTAGCAACATGGATGGGACTGGAAGAGATTATGCTGAGTGAAATAAGTCAAGCAGAGAGAGTCAATTATCATATGGATTCACTTATTTGTGAAGCATAACAAATAACATGGAGGACATGGGGAGATAGAGAGGAGAAGGGAGTTGGGGGAAATTGGAAGGGGAGGTGAACCATGAGAGACTATGGACTCTGAAAAACAATCTGAGGGGTTTGAAGGGGCGGGGGGTGGGAGGTCAGGTTACCAGGTGGTGGGAATTATAGAGGGCATGGATTGCATGGAGCACTGGGTGTGGTGCAAAAATAATGAATAATGTTATGCTGAAAATAAAAAATAAATTAAAAAAAACTAATGATGTACTGTACGGTGACTAACATAAATAGAAAACAAAACAAAACAAAACAACAACATGACTTTTTACATGACAACACTAACTGGGAGCTAAGTGGTAGCTACCCCACTTATTCTAGGCACTTACCATCCCATCTGCTGTGTGGTTTGCCATGGTCCCTACTGCTGCCTACTGATCTCTAAGAAGGTCCCTGGAATGCTTTGCTTATTTGCTTTCCTATTTATTATTTGTTTGTTTTTTATTTATTTACTATTACCTGCACAGACCTTGTAGTAATGTGTGTTATAGAATTGTCTGGAAACATGCTGGTGCCTTTTTTTTTAAGTGTTGTAGAATTAATAATTGCAGTTGCAAAAATATAGATACTATTGTAATAGTCAGAAAATGTGGGCTTCACATAGCTCCACCTCAACCTCTAAATAAAGGAAAATGAAGTCGAGTTCCCTGTGAAGACTGGTTCCTTTTAGTATCTGTGGTAGCTCCTTTTTGCCCCTGCTGGTAAATTGTAAACACATGGCTAATAAGCTTCCTGATTTGCTTGTATTTATACAGCAGTTAGAAAGAGAAGTTAGAGCATATTTGGTCCAAGGACTATGGAAAGATCTCAATGATCAAATCACCCAAACTAGCTCAGTGATTTTTTTTTCTCCCTTGGTCAGACACATTTATTTCAGTTGGATGGGTTATTTCTGCTTAAAGCTCTCCAGGTTATCAGGGTTGATAGGAGGCAGGTGTCACTATTCTACACCACAGAATTATTCCAGTTGAGTCGAGTCAAGCCCCCGGAAGCTGGGCCATCACTCACCTTTCTTGCAGATCTAGCTCCTTCCTGAGCTGTGCTTCCAGTAAGGGATGGTACCAGGCTTTGCAAATATTGGGTTTGGTAGCCTCAGCTCCTTGTAATTAGGATGCCAAGGGCATACATGTGAGCCTGAACAACTGCTTCTTTATAAGAGAAACAGAAAATGAGGTTTTTGAAAACTCCACACAAAAATTTACTCTATTATTAAATCAGAGATGAATAACATGTAGGGATGATGATCATAAACAAAGAAAACTAGATAGATGATTCATTAAATTCATTTCAGTTCCCTGATAACACTTTGCAGGCGTGATCAGGGTTCTGCTCTGTAAAAAGCTAGGCCACAGTTTACCTTGTCTGCCGGGAGTTTGTTGGTTGGATTTACGACCATATTTTTCCACATATAAAGATCTCTAGAAACCTAACTTTTTCAGGGGTCTTCATCTCCTTACAAAAGTTTATGTACTGCTTCCCATGTTTCTTTCATAAAACAGAGGAGCACATTTTAAAACCAGGTTACTTTTAAAAGGTCTATATATGATTTTTTTTCTTTTTCACTCTACTAAGCTATATTTTATAAATAAAAATATGGCATGAGCCAAATACATTCATATTTCAACACAATAGAGTTTCTGTACAAGCAATGAAATTTAAGTATCCTATCAAATGAATTCAGTTCCACATTGAGTTCCTGTCTCTGAGCCACCATGTTTCTGAGAACTTATTACTTCTGGCAACAGAAATAACTGGTCACTCTTACAGTAATTCACTCTGGACAGGTAAGGGAGTAAAAACCTGATCTCTTCGAGTAAAGTGAGACCAAATAATTAAGTTAGTTCCAAATGGGATTGTTTGCTACTTTAACTGCAAAGTATTACTTCACAGCATTAAAAGGAAGGTTCAAGAGCGTCAAAACTTGGCCATTTGCTTCAATTTCCATTTTATTTTGGCAGGATCTCGTTTGGCTGAATGAGTACAAAGTCGACTTGATTCAAGAAGAAAATGGGATAAAAGAAGAAGAAAGGGGAAGTAAGCAGATATTGGGGTAAGAGAGAGGGAAAGGAAACATTTACTGCAAACTGACTATAACCAGGCATTTTGTATATTTTATCCCATTTATATGTCATAAATGCCTGATAAGTAGGTATTGTGTCCATATTGTAGATAAAAGGTATGAGATTCTGAGAGATTGGTGGGCTACTTCCCAAACTCATGTTCTTTCTATCACTACCTGGGGAATAAGGAAAAGTGAGGAAAAACAGGTTTGATGGATTATGACCTGTTCACTTTAGGGATTTGTTGGAAATTGCTTCCAGGGAGGTGTGGGGCTAGAAGGGTTGGGAGAGGACAACAGGCTGAGATGTATCATTTTAAAAGGCTGAGAATCAAGTTTGAGCTCCACAGAGATCTGGCACACCTCTTAAATGCCTAGGCTTATGTCTTGATGGTTTGGGAGTATTAGGAAGGATTTTTTGTTTCCTTGATTTAGTCTGGTGATTTAGTGAGTGATGGACAAGACCACATGTTTTATCCATTGAGGAACAGGAAGTGGGCAGGTGACAGACATGATCTGATTTAGGTGTTAACAGATCTGCAGGGCATTTGGGTGGTGCAGTCTGTTAAGCTTCTGACTCTTGGTTTCAGGTCAGGTCGTGATCTCAGGGTTGTGAGATCAAGCTCCCTATCCAGCTCTGCGCTCAGCATAGAGTCTGCTTGAAATTCTCTCACAATATCCCTGCCCCTCTCAGGGGGCTCTCTTTCTCTAAAATAAATAAATTTTTAAAAAAAGAAAAAGAAAGGAAAAGAAAAGAATGGTTAAGCTTGCTTTGTGCACAATAGACAATAAGGGCTCAAGTATAAAATGAAGCCAACCAGCCAGGGGTTAGGGCAGTGGCCTAGGTGAGGTAGGGTGGTGGCAAGAACCAGAGTGGTGGGGTGGAGAGAGTGAGGAGTGGTTGGATTTATATTGTCTTTTAAAAGTAGAGCCAAAAAAAAAAAAAAAAGTAGAGCTAAAATCTCGTTGTTGAGACAAAGATGCAAAGTCAAGGATAATGTCACGGTGTTTATTTGGCATGAGAAATGGATTGAAACTGTGATGGGAGGATACCAATAAAAATATCAGAAACATTTTTAAAAAGGTAAAAATAGAATGAAGTCCAGCTTGGTATATAATAACTTTGATTAATCTGTTAGTCATTTAAGTGAAAATGTTGGGAAGACAGTTGGATGTAGCAGTCTGAAGATACTATATATGAGTTACATATCAGGGCTGGAGGTCTATCCAGAAATGTATAGTATTTAAATCCATGAGATTAGGTGAGATCCCTATGGGGGTGAGTGTGGAGAGAGTAGAGAGGTCCATGGATTAAGGGCCACTCTAGCCTTGGTGTTAAGATTCACCACAGGGCCATCTTGGAGCCACCACAATTCTCTCTTACACATCACAGTCAATTAATCAAGCAAATCCCTCTTCTGGAACTTCCATAGCTGTCATCCCAATCCTAGCAACCATGAGCATTCCCCTTGATGGTGGCAGTCACTGTGCAACTTTGTTATGGTGGCCTGGGAAGACTGATACAGATGGATAGCAACTTTTGCAGTGACTGATCTCTGGGTAACAGTACCTCTCTCCTCCTCTCCCCACTTTAGTTCTCTAGTCCTTTTAACACTTTGAAATAGTATCTCCTGTATTAAATCTCTTCATGCTGAAAATGTCTAAGGTAATTTCTGTTTTTCTGACTAAATCCTCACTGATATTTGTTACCAATGATGATAATGGCACATCCCGTTGGGTGGAACTACATTTGCTGATGTAGGTGCAATTGCCAGGGATTTTGAAAGCTCTGTGGTATCTTGAGCAGCTGGCATGGTTACTCTCCATTTGCTTGTTTTATTGGCTAAAGCCTTGACTCAGCAGGGGTGTAACTCAATGAAGATGAGGTGCCATAACTTCCTTGGTATAATGGGAAAGAAGGAATCCAAAGACTTAGGGAACTGAAGGTTAGAATAAATTTTGCAGTTGTGACTCTCCCCTCTTCCACCGTGTCTCCAAGTGGACCAAAATTAGTGAAAAACTGCCTTGACGAGTGAGATGCCATAATTTTGTAATGCTCTGTACTATCTATCTCCTGCTAGCTGGGGATGGGGGTGATAAGTGCCCCCATTATAATGTACCCTCAGAGTCGCTGAGACCAAGCAGGACCACTTTTGTGCCTGGGACAACAGGGACCTAGCTCCTAAATTGGTCAGTATGGGTGGAACAGCAATCTGAATGTTATGCCTCTTTGTGGTTATTTCATCAGTGTCCTTGGGACTGGACTAAAGCAGCAAATATAGTCAAAAACATTTGCAGTCTAGAAAATAGGCAGAGCTTGTGGTTCCCCCATAACCCCATGTCCTCTCACTGTTAACCCACTCAAGCCAGTTCATTGATCTGGAGCCTCTTGAATGAAAAATAGACTGAGTCTCCTTGAAGAAGGAGCGGTGATGCTGTCACAATTGCATAATATAAATATTCTAATGCAATTTCCCCCAAAGGACCTGGATCCATATATCAGGATGATGGTGAATTGAGGCAAGAGAAATAGCAATATCTTTAGGAATTGTAGTCAATAAATCAGAATTAGTGTTAATTCCTGAGGACCTGAAATGCATCCATAGCCTCTGAGAGTTAGGACTTATGGAAGTTGGGTGATAAATGGAGTATGGGTCTAAGCTTGATAGGTCCGTGATCAAAGGAGCAAGACTGATACAAAGCGAAGGTCAAGCAAAGCTTTATTTTGCACCAAGCATCAAGAATCAGACCAACCGGTTGGGGCCACCTCTTAAAGAGAGGGTGACCACTCCCGGCCTCATAGACTAACTTTTATAGAGCAAAGGCCATGTGGTTGAGCCTGGCCACACACACAGGTGGTGAATGAGATTGCAAAGCACAGAGGAAGCTGCACAGTCATGCTAGGTCACACACTGGTGGCCAATTGAATTACAATTCATCCCATAGTAGCTATTTGAACTAGACTATCACCTTGGTCGGAATTGGCAACCAAAAGGCGCCCAAAAGGCGGGGCCCACACTCATTGGTAGCTCTGGAGACAGTATGCGCGCTCCATGATTGGATGTCTCCACCTGACCAGACTCATCCCTGCATTCGGGCTGTTATCTCCACCTGACCTGACCTGACCCTCCCTTGTATTTGGGCTCTGTTATCAGGGACTGGTCGACCACATTTTACTGGTTTCCCCGACTTGCTTTTAAATAAGTTCCCCTGGGGGGAGGGGGCAGGGTCAGTTTAAGTTTTACTGCATAAACAACAAAATGGCTATTCAACCGAAATGGAGCCGCTCTGGCTAAATAGGCCCTTACAATCCTAGTAAGTCTGAATTTCCCTTGGGTTCTTTCCCAAGTTCCTGAGTGTATGGCTGGACTAGACCCACTGGGAACTGGCAAAATCACCATGTTGGCTCTCTGATTTGTGAACCAATGGCTGTTAAGGTAGGAAGATCCAAGAAGAAGGTGCTGGGACTTCCTCTCCTACCAATGCCCGAGTGAAATGCAGTAGTTAGTGTTACTGCCAAAGACTTTGAAAGATGCATGGACGGTGACTCGTTCTACATCCTCCCTTCACTTGCCTGTTGGCCTGGCTGGAATGCAGCAGGGCTTAGAGAATGACTGAGCATTTTTGCAAACTTAATCAGAGGTGACTGCAACTGTAAGAGCAAAACAGCTGGGGTAGGTGTCCTGGGAGACTGAGCCACGGGTTCATCCAACTTATTTATGCTTCAGAACAATTTCTACTCAATTTGCACATCCAGTCGTAAACTGAAATTCAGAGAATACCTGATTTGTAATGAGCTACTGTGATTAAATTGTACCTTGGGCCCCATAGCTGAGCATTCAGGGTTCAGTAGTAAGACAGAAGCTGTTTCTTGAAGAAGGACAAGGACATGGCTTTGCTCCAAAACCTTAGGGTCTGTATTGTATCTGAGAAGTGCTGGAGAGTCCATGTAGTGTCCTTATCTGCTACAGACACTGTGCACATCTTGGAATCTTCTGGGTTATAAGGCCCAAGTGGCTGAGCAGCTTTCACTAATTGGACTAATTGCAGAGGTTTTCTTACTCTCTCAGCCTGACTCAAATCTGGCAATGCTATGGGTTTGTTGGTAAATGAGTCAGAGTAGCTGACGCACTTAAATGTGGTATATGTGGAGCGTGACCTTACATTCTAGTTTTCCCAGGCCAGTCCCAGTCCAGTTGGTTCTAAAGATACAATCTCCGTCAACACTGAGTCCTTCATGTTTTTATTCCCCTGGACAACCACTTTCACTCCTATGTATATTTTTATTCTCCTGGAAAAATACTTTGGGTCTTTTTTTCTAGGTGTTATTTATTTATTTATTGACAGAGAGATAGAGAGAGAGCAGAAGTAGACAGAGCAGCAGGCAGAGGGAGAGGAAGAAGTAGGTTCTCTGCTGAGCAGGGAGCCTGATGCGGGGCTTGATCCCAGGACTCTGGGATCATGACCTGAGCCGAAGGCAGCTGCTTAACCAACTGAGCCACCCAGGTGCCCTTTTTCTAGTTTTATTGAGAAATAATTGACACACATCATTGTACAAGGTTGAGGTGAACAACGTGATGATTTGAAATCCATCAACAGTGGTCCCCCTCATCCATGGAGGATATGTTCTAAGACACCCCCCATGGATGCCTGAAACTGATGATAGTACTGAAACTTATATGTACTATATTGTTTCCTATACATACACACCCATGATAAAGCTTAATTTATAAGTTAGGCAAGAAAGACATAATAATATTATTATTGTATAGTAATACAATAATAAAATAGTAAATAATAATAGTAAATAAAATAATAAAACAATTATAACATATCATAATAAAAGTTAGGTGAATATGGTCCCTCTGTTTCTCAAAATACCTTACTGTACCATAATTACTCTTATTCTTGTGATGATATGAAATGATAAAATGCCTACATGATGAGATGAAATGAGAGGAGGGATGTAGGCACTGTGACATAAAGTTAGGCTACTATTGACCTTCTTATTGTATGTCATGAGGATCATCTGCCTCCAGACCACAGAGCTGACCATGAGTAACTGGAACCACAGGAAGCAAAACAGCAGATAAACAGGGGATCGCTGGAGCTGAGTGTTTACTCCGCTGATGCTGAGGACATGAATAAGTCACAGTTTCTCTTGCCCCAGCGTGGAGTGGAAGGAAGAGATACACAGACACCTGCAGTGGAGAAGAACATGTATGGTGATGGAGGTGTGTGCAAAGCTCAGGGACACAGAGATGGGGGTGAGAGACAGGAAGAGTGTCACAAATGGGGGCTCAGGGACCTGAGTGGTGAGGAACTCTCTGGAAGATAAGAGTTTAAAACTGCAGATAAGGGGGGGATACCATATCATGAAATGATAACCACAGCAGGCTCAGCTAACATCCATCTTCTTTTATAGATACATAAAAGGAAAAGAAAGAAAAGAGAGACAACAGTTTTCTCCTTGTGATGAGAACTCTCAGGATTTATTATTCTCTTAGGCAGTTTTCCTGTATATCACATAGCAGTTTTAGCTGTGGTCACCATGTGTCATATTACATCCCTAGTGCTTATTTATCTTATGACCAGAAGTGTGTAACTTTTAACCACTTTCCTCCATTTCCTACCCCCTCTACCCTCCACCTCTGGTAACCACAAGTCTACAGAAGTCTGGTCTATTTTCTACAAGTTTTGTTTTTATTCCACTTATTCGATAAGTGAGATCTTATGATATTTGTCTTTCTCAATCTGATTTGTTTCACAAACAAGATTTCCTTATTTTTTTAATGTCTGAATAATATTCCATTGTATCTGTCTCTCTCCTTCTTCATCTGTTCAACCATTCATGGACACTTAGGTTTTTTCCTATATCTTGGTTATTGCAAATAATGTTGCTATGAGTATGGGGTGGGGGGGGGTTCAGATATCTTTCCAAGTTAATGTTTTCATTTCCTTTGGTTATATTCCTAGAAGTAGAAAGGCTGGGTCATATGGTAGCTCTATTTTTTAATTTTTTGTATACCTTCCATACTGTTTCCCATGGCAGTGGCCCCAATTTATAATCCCAAGAAAAGTGCACAAGGGTTCCCTTTTCTCCACATCCTCATCAGCATTTGTCATCTCTTGCCTTTTTGATAATGGCCATTCTAGGTGGTGTGAGGTGATATTTAATTGTGGTTTTAATTTGTATTTCCATGATGATTAGTGATGTTGGGCATCTTTTCATTTGCCTGTTGGTCTTTCATAGCTCTTCTTCAGAGAAATGATCTATTCAGTTTTTTTGGTCCATTTTTTAATTGGGTTATTATTATTATTGAGTTGTAAGAGTTCTTTATTATTTTGAATATAACCCCCTTATCAGATGTATGATTTACATATATACTTTCCCATTCTGTAGGTTGTCTTTTCACTTTGTTGATGGTTCCTTTTGCTGCACAGAAGTTTCTTAGTTCAATGAAGTCTCACTTGTTTATTTTTTATTTTGTTGCTTGTGCTCTAAGTGTCATATCCAAAAAATCCTTACCAAGACCCATGTCAGACTGCTTTGTTCCTATGTTTTCTTCTAGGAGTTCTTCATGGTTTCAGGTCTTATATTTAAGTCTTTGATCCTTTTTGACTTTTGTGAGTGATATAAGGTATGGGTCCAGTTTCATTCTTTTACATATGAACATTAAATAATCCCAAATGATTGATTGATTGATTTATATTAACATATAATGTATTATTTGCTTCAAGGGTACAGGTCTGTAAATCCTCAGTCTCACACAATTCACCATAGCACATGCACTCCCCAGTGTCCATAACCCAGCCACTCTATCCCTCCTCCCCCAACCCCCAGAAACCTTCAGTTTCTTTCCTGAGATTAAGAGTCTCTTATGGTTTGTTTCTCTCCCCAGTCCCATCTTGTTTCATTTTTCCTTCTCCTTTCCCCTTACAATCCTCCACCCTGCCTCTCAAATTCCTCATACCAGAGAGATCATATGATAATTGTCTTTCTCTGATTGACTTATTTTGCTCAGCATAAAACCCTCTAGTCCCATCCACGTCATTGCAAATCACTACATTTTTATCTTTAGGGTAAATACCCAGTACTGCAATTGCTGGGTCGTAGGCTAGCTCTATTTTCAACTTTCTGGTGAACCTCCATACTGTTTTCCAGAGTGGCTGCACCAGCTTGCATTCCCACCACTAGTGTAGGAAGGCTCCCCCTTCTCTGCCTCCTCGCCAGCATCTGTTGTTTCCTGACTTGTTAATTTTAGCCATTCTGACTGTTGTGAGGTAGTATCTCACTGTAGTTTTGATTTGTATTTCCCTGATGTTTATTGATGTTGAGCACTTTTTCATGTGTCTGTTGGCCATCTGGATGAATTCTTTGCACAAATGTCTGTTTATGTCTTCTGCCCATTTCTTGATTGGATTATTTGTTCTTTGGGTATTGAATTTGATAAGCTCTTTATAGATTTTGGATAGTAGCTCTTAACTGATACGTCATTTGCAAATAACTGCTTTCCATTCTGTTGGTTGTCTTTTGGTTTTGTTAACTGTTTGCTGTGCAAAAGTTTTTGATCTTGATGAGATCACAATTGTTCATTTTTTTTTTTGTCTTTGCTTTTCTTTTTTTGGTGATGTTTCTAGAGAGAAGTTTCTGTGGCTGAGGTCAAAGATGTTGCTGGCTGTGTTCTCCTCAAGGATTTTGGTGGATTCCTATCTCACATTGAGGTCTCTCATCCATTTTGAGTCTTCTTTTGTGGGTGGTGTAAGGAAATGGTCCAGTTTCATTCTTCTGCATGGGGCTGTCCAATTTTCCCAATGCCATTTTTAAGAGACTGTCTTTTTTGCATTGGACATTCTTTCCTGCTTTGTCAAAGATTAGTTTCCATAGAGTTGAGTGTCCATTCCTGGGCTCTCTATTCTGCTCCATTGATCTATGTGTCTGTTTTTGTGCCAGTACCATACTGTCTTGATGATGACAGCTTTGTAATAGAGCTTGAAGTCTGGAATTGTGATGCCACCAACTTTGGTTTTCTTTTTCAACATTCCTCTGGCTATTTGGGATCTTTTCTGGTTCAATATAAATTTTAGGATTATTTTTTCCCATGTATTTGGGAAAAAATAGTGGTATTTTGTTAGGGATTGCATTAAATGTGTAGATAGTTTTAGGTAGCATACCCATTTTCACAATATTTGTTCTTCTAGTCCATGAGCATAGAATGTTTTTCCATTTCTTTGTGTCTTCCTCAATTTTTTTCATGAGTACTTTATAGTTTTCTGAGTACAGATTCTTTGCTTCTTTGGTTAAGTTTATTCCTAGGTATCTTATGGTTTTAGGTGCAATTGTAAATGGGATTGACTCCTTAATTTCTCTTTCTTCTGTCTTACTGTTGGTGTATAGAAATGTAACTGATTTCTGTGCATTAATTTTTATTCTGACACTTTACTGAATTCCTGTATGAGTTCTAGCAGTTTGGAGTGGACTATTTTGGGTTTTCCACCTAAAGCGTCACATCATCTGCAAAGATTGAGAGTTTGATTTCTTCTTCACTGATTTGGATGCATTTTATTTCTTTTTGTTGTCTGATTGCTGAGGCTAGGACTTCTAGTACTATGTTGAATGGCAGTAGTGATAGTTGAAATCCCTGCGGTATTCCTGACCTTAGGGGAAAAGCTCTCAGTTTTCCCCCATTGAGAATGATATTCGCTGTGGGTTTTTCATAGATGGCTTTGATGATATTGAGGTATGTACCCTCTATCCCTACCCTGTGAAGAGTTTTGATCAAGAAAGGATGCTTTACTTTGTCAAATGTTTTTCAGCATCTATTGAGAGTATCATATGGTTCTTGTTCTTTCTTTTATTAATGCATTGTGTCACATTGATTGATTTGTAGATATTGAACCAACCTTGCAGCCCAGGAATAAATCCCAATTGGTCATGGTGAATAATCCTTTTAATATACTGTTGGATCATTTTGGCTAGTAATTTGGTAATTTTTGCATCTGTGTTCATCAAAGATATTGGTCTGCAATTCTTTTTCATGGGGTTTTTGTTTGGTTTTGGAATCAAGGTAACACTGGCCTCATTAAATGAGTTTGGAAGTTTTCCTTCCATTTCTATTTTTTGGAAGTTTCAGGAGGATAAATATTAACTCTTTAAATGTTTGGTACAGTGAACTGGGGGAAATCAGAGGGGAAAACGAACCATGAGGGACTGTGAACTCTGAGAAACAAACAGGGCTTTGGAGGGGAGAGGAATGGGGGTTTAGGTGAGTCTGGTGGAGGGTACTAAGGAAGGTGCATGTTGCATAGAACACTGGGTGTGGTGCATAAACAATGAATCTTGGAACACTGAAAATATTACATTAAATTAAAAAAAATGCTTGGTAGAATTCTCCTGGGAAGCCATGGGATCTTGTTTGTTGGGAGATTTTTGGTGACTGCTTCAATATCCTTACTGATTTGGGGTCTGTTCTGTTTTATACTTCTTCCTGGTTCAGTTTTTGTAGTCTATATGTATCTAGTAATGCATCCATTTCTTCCAGATTGTCAAATTTGCTGGTGTATATAGTTGCTCATAATATGTTCTTTTAATTGTTTGTATTTTTTTTGGTGTTGGTTGTGATCTCTCTTCTTTCATTCATGATTTATTAATTTGGATCTTCTCTCTTTTCTTTTTCATAAGTCTGGCCAGTGGTTTATCAATCTTACTAATTTCAAAGAACCAGCTCCCAAGTTTCATTGATTTTTTTCTACTGTTCTGTTGGTTTCTATTTCATCAATTTCTGCTCTGATATTAATTATTTCTCTTCTCTTGCTGGGTTTAGGCTTTCTTTGCCATTCTTTCTCCAGCTCCTTTAGGTGTAGGGATAGGTTGTATACTTGAGACCTTTCTTGTTTCTTGAGAAAGCCTTGTATTGCTATATACTTTATTCTCAGGACTGCTTTTGCTGTGTTCCACAGATTTTGAACAGTTGTGTTTTCTTATTCATTTATTTCCATGAATTTTTTCAATTCCTTTATTTCCTGGTTGACCCATTCATTCACTCTTTAGTAGGATGCTCTTTAGCCTCCATGTATTTGAGTTCCTTTTATCCCCTTGTGGTTGAATTCTAGTTTCCAAGCATTGTGGTCTGAAAATATACAGGGAATGATCCTGATCTTTTGGTACCAGTTGAGACTTGATTTGTGACCCAGGATGTGATCTGTTCTGGAGAATGTTCCATGTGCACTAGGGGAGAATGTGTATTCTGTTGCTTTGGGATGGAATGTCCTGAACAGATCTGTGATGTCCATCTGGTCCAGTGTATCATTTAAAGCCTTTATTTCCTTGTCAATTTTTTGCTTAGATGATCTGTCCATTTCAATGAGGGAGCTGTTAAATTCTGCTACTATTATTGTATTATTGTTGATGTGTTTCAGTCTAACATTTCCACCATTGTATGTTACAGACCTCTTGTCTCAAGCTGCTTTCAGGATTTTCTTTTTGTCACTGAGACTTGTAAGTTTTACTATTAGATGATGGAGTGTTGACTTATTTTTATTGATTTTGAATGGGGTACTCTGTGCTTCCTGGATTTTGGTGCTTGTTCCCTTCACCAAATTAGGGAAGTTCTCTGCTATAATTTGCTCCAATATACCATCTGCCCCTTTCTCTTTCTTCTTTTTCTGGGATCCCAATTATTCTAATATTATTTCATATGATGGTATCACTTATCTCCCAAATTCTCCCCTCGTGATCCAGTAGTTGTTTATCTCTCTTTTGCTCAGCTTCTTTATTCTCCATCATTTGGTCTTCTGTATCACTACTCTCTTCTGCCTCATTTATCATAGTAGTAAGAGGCTCCATTTCTTATTGTACCTCATTAATAGCTTTTTTGATTTCACCTTGGCTCGATTTTAGTTCTTTTATTTCTCCAGAAAGAGATTCTCTAGTATCTTCCATGCTTTTTTCAAACCCAGTTAGCACCTTGATTATCATCATTCAGAACTCTAGTTCTGACATCTTACTAATGTCTGTATTGATTAGGTCCTTAGCTGTTGGTACTGCTTCTTGTTCTTTTTTTTTTTTTTTTTTTTTTGAGATGAGTTTTTCCACCCTATCATTTTATTTAGATAAAAATAGATGAATGAGAGAACAAAATACTAAAAGGGTAGCAACAACCCCAGAAAAATATACACTAACTAAATCAGAAGAGACCTGAAACTGGCAGTGGGGGAAGAAGAAAGGAGGGGAAAAAAATAAAAAGTAAAAAATATATATATATATATAGGCCCGAAAGAACTGACATGATATATTCAGAGCACTAAAAGAGCAAGATATATAGATATAGATAGATATGTATATGAATGACAGGTGAATAGAACAGAGCCATACATTTGATTTTGGGTGTATTTTGGTCTGTTAGAAGAAACTGCCTCCCAAAATTTTAAAGAAAGTAAAACATATATACAAAACTTATATGTATACAAAAATAAAGATAAACACGATAAAGGGATGGAATATGACTGTAAAGATGAAAATTCAGAAAGGCTTTAAAAGATGAATTGATAGTATAGGAAGTCGGTTGAATAAAGACAAAAAGAGGAAAGAATGTGGTCAGGTTGGAAACTAGAACAAAGCCATGTGCTAGATTTAGGGCATATTTTGATCTGCTAGAAGAAACTGTATCCCAAAATTTTAAAGAAAGAAAAACCTATATGTATACAAAAAATAAGTTTAAGTACAATGAAGGGATCGAATAAGACTATAACAATGAAAATTTAAAAAGATTTTTTAAAAAGGTATTGATAAGATAAAATAGTTAAATAAGGTAAAATAGGAATGAGGAAAATTTTTAAAAATAGAATAAGAAAAAAAATAAAATTTAAACAATTTAACTTTGAAAGACTAAAGAATCATGGGAAAAAAGCCATGAATTCTATGTGTTGCATTCCCCTACCTCTGGAGTTCTCCAGTTCTCATTGATCAATGAACTTTGTCTTGGCTGGATGCTCTTGCTGATCTTCTTGTGGGGAGGGGGGTGGGCTGTTGCAGTGATGCTCAAATGTCTTTGCCTGAGGCAGAATCATACTGCCCTTGCCAGGGGCCAGGCTAAGCAATCTGCTCTGGTTCACTCTCAGGAGCTTTTGTTCCCTGAACACTTTCCATACAGTTTTGGAGGACAGGAATGAAGATGGCAGCCTCCCAATCTCTGGTCTTGGAGGAGCTAAGAGCTTGGGACCCTATTCCTTATTTCACCCTCAGAGAAAAGCAGTCAATCACTCCTATCTCCTTGGTCTCTGGCCATACACCGTGCTCACCCAGCCCTTGACCAAACATTTCTATATCTGGTGCATGGCCCCATTTGGAGTCTCCAAACCCAGCAGATTCCTGCTGCATGCTCTTGTGGTGTTCCTCCCAGAAGATGAAGGTGAGGGGTCTCTCCAGATCTGCCATATATGGGGTCTCTGCTTGAAGAGCAGTGGCCTAAAGTGCTGTGGATCATGGTTTAAGGTAACCCTGAGCTGAAAGTCCACTCCTTGGCTCTGTCTCTGTAGCTGACATCCCCACTCAGATACCTGGCAGCTCTGCCACATTTAGACACCCCTGGTCTTTCTGTGACCCTACAGGTCCTGAGACCACACTGTCCCTGTGAGGGCTCCACCCCTGGCTTAGCCTCTAAAGCTCCATTGCTCAGTGGAACTGACTTCTAAAAGTTCCAACTTCATGCTCTGCTACTCTCTCACTTGCCAGGAGCCGCCCCTCTCCCCACGGTCTATCTTTCTGTGTGTTGCCTCAGATTCACTTCTCTACACATCCTACCTTCCAGAAAGTGGTCACTTTTCTGTTCCTATAATTTCTGCTCTTCTTCTCTTCCATCTCCTGTTGAGTTTTTAGGTGTTCATAATGGTTTGGGAACTATCTAGCTGAACTCTTGGGACCCAATGATATTTAGGTATCATACTCCTCCACCATCTTGCTTCTCCCCCCAGATGATTTATTGAATAAACTTTTTCTCCTTTGAGTATTCTTGGTTCCTTTGTCAAATATAAGCTTGGGTTTCTTTCTGGACTCTCAGTTCTCTTTTATTGGTCTATCTATTTTTATGCCAGTACTGTACTGTTTTGATGCCTATAGCTTTATAGTACAGCCTGAAATCAGGAAATGTGATGGGTCCTGCTTTGTTCTTTTTTCTTAGGATTTCTTTGACTAGTCAGGGTCTTTCATGGATTCATATAAATTCTAGGGGTGTTTTTTTTCCACTCCTTTGGAAATGCCATTGAAATCTTGATAGGGATAACATAGACTCTATAGATGGCTTTTGGTAGTATTGACATTTTAACAATATTAATCATTTTAATCCATTATCATGGAACACTTTTCCATTTATATGTATCTTCTTTGATTTCTTTCATCAGTGTCTTGTAATTTTCAGAGTAGAAATCTTTCATCTCCTTATTTAAATTTATTCCGTAGTATTTTATTATTTTTGGTGCTATTGTAAATGGGATTGATTTCTTTATTTCTTTTTCAGAATATTTGTTGTTAATGTATAGAAATTCTACTGATTATTGTGTTAATTTTATATCCTATAACTTTACTAAATTAATTCATTAGTTCTAACATGTTTTGTGGTTTTGTTGTTTGTTTTGAAAGACAGAGAAAGAGGGAGCATGTTCTCTTGTGCATGAAGAAGGAGAGGAGGGGAGGAGGGAGAGGGAGAGAAAGAGAGAGAGAGAGAGAGAATCCTAAGCAGGCTTTATGAACAGTCTGTTATGGGGCTCAATCTCATGACCCTGAGATCATGACCTAAGCTGAAATCAAGAGTTGGGTGCTTAAACAACTGATACACCCAGGTGCCCAGATCTAATAATTTTTTATTGTATCTTTAAAATTTTCTGTATATAAAATAAGTCGTATCATTTTGAAGTAGAGACAATTTTGTTTCTTCCTTTCTAATTCTGATACTTTTTCTTTCTTTTTCATGCCTGATTACTTTAGCTGGATGTTTGGTACTATGTTGAACGAGGTAGTGAGAGTGGGTACCTATATCTTGTTACTGACCTTAGAGTAAAAGTTTTCAACATTTCAGCAGTAAGAGCGATGATAGCTATGGACTTGTCATCAGTGGGTTTTGTTTTGTTGAGATATGTTACATATATGCCTAATTTGCAAGAATGGATGTTGACTTTTCACCTTGATTCTTTTATAGAGATATATCCAATATATATATATACATTTCTCCCTTGGACAAATGCTGTGAACCCTTATAGATCTTTAATATTTGCTGGATAAATATGTCCTCTTTTGTATATATGTTATCCACACCCATTTCAAATAGTCTATTTGGAAAGTATATAATTTATGATGGCAAAAATCTAATCCTACCATCCTACTGATTATCATGAGGTCTGATCTCCCCTTTTAGGTCCTCTTCCCTTGATGACTTCATGGATATTCTCAGGGTATTTTGGATTATATTTATAAAGGAAGGAAAAATTGGTGTGTTAAGGGTGTGGTAGTCAATGTCTTAAGCCAGTAAACATTCATAATCTGCCTTTCTGCAGAGGTTTTGCAAATAAGAGTTTTTTTTTTAATTGCAAGTCAGGGTTTTTATATTTCCACATCAATCTCCACCTGCCATTTCCATGAAGATGCTTTTCTAAGGTTTGAACATGAAAAGTCTTGATTAAAGAATTAAATTTAAGGATCTGACTTACTGAATTTTTTACTGAGACTGCACAATGGGAACATACTTTTGCCCCCATTCTACTCTCATTTTCCCCACAGATAGAATGAAGGATGTAGATATGGGGGCCAGAGGGTTACAATGAAAGAAGAGAAGGATATTGGGTGGGGTGGGGATTTGTAAGAAAGGAAAGTGACAGAGAAAGCTGCTGAGACTAAACCATCCTGCTCCTTTTCCACCTGCAGAGTCAGGCATTCAAGAGGAAAAGGGGGGTGCCTGGGTGGCTCAGTGGGTTAAGCCACTGCCTTCGGCTCAGGTCATGGTCTCAAGGTCCTGGGATCGAGTCCCACATCGGGCTGTCTGCTCGGCGGTGAGCCTGCTTCTCTCTCTCTCTCTCTCTCTCTCTCTCTCTGCCAGCCTCTCTACCTACCTGTGATCTCTATCTGTCAAATAAATAAATAAAATCTTTAAAAAAAAAAAAGAGGAAAAGGATTTGTTGGAAGGTACTACACCCCCTACATCTGGCAGGAAACCAGACTCAGACTAGGTGGTGTGGGCCTGTTCTATTCACTGTCCTACCATAAATTGATTGTCCCATCACTGTGATACCTAATCTTGCAGCTCTTGATCTCATTTCCCATCATGGACCATCAGCCTCCTGGGAAGCTCCTAGTCCATCTGTGCAGGTGCCTTACTTATCCATTCAGTTGTTCTGTAGTTTTTACTCTGTCTTCCTCTCCTCTGGTTCCACTCAGTGCTGTGTGAAGAAGCATAGACATGGCTTCTGAAGTCTTCTGAGCTGTACCTCTCTATCTCTACCATCCCCAGGTCCTGGGGGTCAAAGCTGAGTTACATTCTTCCTTATTAACCAAAGCCAGCACCTCACTGAGCTGGGGATATCCATACCTGGTGCTGAAGGAAAAATGTCCACCCCACAAACATATTTTTACCTATCTATTAATGTTGTTTTTCTAGACCATTAAAAGAAGTTGAAGGAATAGTGAAAAGCTGATAAACAAGAGCATTAAAACTCACATGATTTTAAGTTTAAATATTTTATTTATGTCTCCCAGAAGAATTTATTACAATTTTACTTTCCTGGCTTGACAAAAGCAAAGTCATCAATAGCAACTCCAAAATCTCTTTCTGGAAAAAACTCACCATAAAAAACCTCTGCCTCATCATGGGAGTATTAGATCCTGTCTATTTAAAATTTTCATATTTTGTTCATCACTTGGCATTAGTTTTGATTTAAAAATCTTGCACTGAACTAGTTTTTGTGTTGATTGCTGAGTTTTTCACCCTATTAAATGTGCACAGCCTGGGTGCCTCATTTGCATACCCTAATCCCAGCCCTGACAAAAGCTATACCATGTTCTAGGCTGGAGGGGGCAGAAGGACACTGTTAGCTGACACTGGATGGATTACTGAAACAGGCAGACTAAGCATGTGCTCAGGGAACATGCAAAGTTGTGCACCAAAACCAAAACTGGAACCAAATAGACAAGATCACAGTTGGAATAAGCTTTTCTTTTTCTTTTTTATTTATTTATTTTTATTTAAATTAAATTAGCCAACATATAGTCCATCATTAGTTTCAGATGTAATATTCAATAATTCATCAGTTGCATATAATGGCGAGTGCTCATCACATCCCCCGCCCACCTCCCCTTCAGCAACCTTCATTTTGCTTCCCAGAGTTAAGTCTCTTATGGTTTGTCTCCCTCTTTGATTTCTTCCCATTCGGTTTTCCCTCCCTTCCCTTATAATCCTCTGCACTATTTCTTATATTCCATATATGAGTGAAGCCATATAATTGTCTTTCTCTGCTTGACTTATTTCACTCAGCATAATCCCTTCCAGTTCCATCCACATCAATGTAAATGGTAAGTATTCATCCTTTATGATGGCTGAGTAATATTCCATTGTGTGGAGATACACATATATATGTATATATATGCATATATACATATGTGTATATGTGTGTGTGTGTGTATATAAAACCTCACGTCGTCTTTATCCATTCTTCTGTTGAAGGACATCTCGGCTTCTTCCACATGTTGGCTGTTGTTGACATTGCTGCTATGAACATTGGAATGCATGTGTCCTTTTGTTTCATTACATTTGTATCTTTGGAGTTTTTTCTGGATCATAGGGTTGCTCTATTTCTAACTTCTTGAGGAACCTCCATACTATTATCTAGAATGGCTGCACCAGCTTGCATTCCCAACAGCAGTGTAAGAGGGTTCCCCTTTCTCCACTTCTTTGCCAACAATTTTTGTTTCCTGTATCCTTGTTTTTAGTCATTCTGACTAGTGTAAGGTGGCTTCTCATTATAGTTTTGATTTGTATTTCCCTGATGGCAAGTGATAGGGAGCATTTTCTCATGTCTTTTGGCCATTTGTATGTCTTCTTTGGAGAAATGTCTGCTCATGTCTTATGCCCATCTCTTGAGTGGTTTATTTTTTGGGTGTTGAGTGTGATAAGTACTTTATAGACCTTGGATACCAGCTCTTTATCTGATATTTAATTTGTAAATATCTTCTTCAATTCCATAGGTTGTCTTTTAGTTTTGTTGACTATTTCCCTTGCTGTGCAGAAGCTTTTTATCTTAATGAAGTCCCAATAGTTCATTTTTGCTTCTGTTTCCCTTGTTTTTAGAGACATGTCTTACAAGGAATTGCTGCAGCTGTGGTCAAAGAGGTTGTTGCTTTTGTCCTCCTCTAGAATTTTGATGGATTCCTGTCTTACATTTAGGTAATTTATCCTCAATAATCCTAAATTATTGAGTTTATCTTTATGTATAGTATAATATAATGGTCCAGTTTCATTCTTCTCTATGTGGCTGTCCAATTTTCCCAACAACAATTGTTGAAGAGACTGTCTTTTTTCCCTTTGATGCTCTTTCCTGCTTTGTTGATGACTATTTGGCCACAGAGTTGAGGGTCCATTTCTGGGTTCTCTATTCTGTTTCATTGATCTACGTGTCTGTTTTTGTGAGAGGACCATTCTGTCTTGATGAGCTTTGTAATAGATCTTGAAATTAGGCATTGTGATGCCCCAAGCTTTGTTTTCTTTTTTAAAATTCTTTTGGCTATACGAGCTCTTTTCTGGTTCCATACAAATTTTAGGATTGTTTGTTCCAGCTCTGTGAAAAATTTCAGTGGTGTTTTGATAGGGATTACATTGAGTGTGTAGATAGCTCTGGGCAGCATAGATGTTTGAACAATATTTATTCTTCTAATCCATGAGCATGGAATGTTTTTTCATCTCTTTGTGTCTTCCTCAATTCCTTTCATAAATGTTCTGTAGTTTTTAGAGTACAGATCCTTTACCTCTTTAGTTAGGTTTATTCCTAGGTATCTTATCATTTGGGGTTCATTTGTAAATGAGATGAACTCCTTAATTTCTCTCTCTTCTGTCTCATTATTAGTGTGTAGAAATGCAACTGATTTCTGTGCATTGATTTTGTATCCTGACACATTGCTGAATCACTGTATGAGTTCTAGTAATTTTGGGATAGGGTCTTTTCAGTTTTCTTTTTTTTTTTTTTTTTTTTTTTTTTTTTTTTTTTTTTTTTTTTTTTTTTTTTTTTTTTTACTGTGAATGGTTTTTATTTTGCGACCTATAAAATGAACAATGTCAAATTCCGAACATACAAGAAAGTACTCTTAGAAAAAAGGCCAACATAGTCCTTTTGTCATAAACGCATATCCTGGGTTCATCTGTAGAAACTACTTCCCAAGTGCTTTCAGTGTGTTGCCCATTTGTCCTTCCAGTATTTCTTTTTTGTCTTTCCAGTATTTCTTTTTTTTTTTTTTTTTTAATTTTTTATTTTTTATAAACATATATTTTTATCCCCAGGGGTACAGGTCTGTGAATCACCAGGTTTACACACTTCACAGCACTCACCAAATCACATACCCTCCCCAATGTCCATAATCCCACCCCCTTCTCCCAAACCCCCTCCCCCCGGCAACCCTCAGTTTGTTGTGAGATTAAGAGTCACTTATGGTTTGTCTCCCTCCCAATCCCATCAGTTTTCCACATAAAGTATCATGTCATTTGTGAAGAGTGAGAGTTTGACTTCTTCTTTACCAGTTTGAATGCCTTTTTTGTTGTTGTTGTTATTGTTGCCTATTACTGAGGCTAGGACTTATGGTACTATATTGAACAACAGTGGTGAGAGTGGGCATTCCTGTCATGTTCTCGACCTTAGGGGAAAAGCTCTTAATTTTTCCCCATCAAGAATACTTGCTGTGGGCTTTTCATAGATGACTTTTATGATATTGAGGTATGTTCTCTCTAACCCTACACTGTGAAGAGTTTTAATCAAGAAAGGATGCTGTTCTTTGTGAAATGCTTTTTCTGAATCAATTGAGAAGATCACATGGCTCGTGTCTTTTCTTTTATTATGTGAATTATCACATTGATTGATTTGCTGATGTTGAACCACATTCGCATCCTAGGAATAAATCCTACTTGGTTGTGGTGCATAATCCTTTTAATATACTGTTGAATCCTATTGGCTAGTATCTTGGTGAGTAATTTGACATCCATGTTCATCAGGGAAATTGGGATGTAATTATCTTTTTTAATGGGGGTCTTTGTCTGGTTTCAGGATCAAGGTAATGCTGACCTCATAGAACAAGTTTGGAAGTTTTCCTTCCATTTCTATTTTTTGAAATGGCTTCAGTAGAATGGGTATGATTTTTTCTTTAAATGTTTGGTAGATTTCCCCAGGGAAGCCATCTGGCTCTAGACCCTTGTTTTTTGGGAGGTTTTTGATTACTGCTTAAACTTCCCCGTGGGTTATTGTTCTGATCAGATTTTCTATTTTTCCTGTTCCAGTTTTGGTAGTTTGTAAGTTTCCAGGAATACATCTATTTCTTCCAGATTGCATAATTTGCTGGTATATAGTTGCTCATAATATGTTATTAAAATTGTATTTTATTGCTGTTGTGTGATTCTCCTCTTTCATTCATGATCTTATTAATTTCAATCCTTTCTCTTTTCTTATTGATGAGTTTGGCTAGGGGTTTGTTGATCTTATTAATTCTTTCAAAGAACAAGCATCTAGTTTTATTGATCTGTTCTACTCTTCTCCTGGTTTCTATTTCATTGATTTCTGCTCTAATCTTTATTATTTCTCTTCTCCTGCTTGGTGTAGGCTCTATTTGCTATTCTTTCTCCAGCTCCTTTAGTGTAAGGTTAGTTTATGTATTTGAGATTTTCTAATTTTTTTTTTTTTTTTAGAAAGACTTGTATTGCAATGTAATTTCCCCTTAGGACTGCCTTTGCTGTATCCCAAAGGTTTTGAACAGTTGTGTTTTCATTCTCACTCATTTCCGTAAAGTTTTAAAAATTCTTTTTAATTGCCTAGTTGACCCATTCACTCTTCAGTAGGATGCTCTTTAACCTCCAAGTGTTTACATTCCTTCAAATTTCCTCTTGTGATTGAGTTCAACTATCAAAGCAGTGTGGTCAGAAAATATGCAGGGAAAAATCCCAATCTTTTGGTATTGGTTGAAACCTGACTTGTGACCCAATATGTGATCTATACTGGAGAATGTTCTGTGTACACTTGAGAAAAATGTGTATTCTATTTTTTTTAGGATGGAATGCTCTGTATATATCTGTGAAGTCCACCTGGTCCAGTGTGTCATTCAAAACCATTGTTTCCAGGGGCGCCTGGGTGGCTCAGTGGGTTAAAGCCTCTGCCTTCAGCTTGGGTCATGATCCCAGTGTCCTGGGATTGAGCCTCGCATTGGGCTCTCTGCTCAACAGGGGGCCTGCTTCCTTCTTTCTCTCTGCCTGCCTCTCTGCCTACTTGTGATCTCTGTCTGTCAAATAAAAGAAATAAAATCTTTAAACAAACAAACAAACAAACAAAAAAACCCGCTGTTTCCTTGTTGATCTTCTGCTTAGGTGATCTGTCCATTGTTGTGAGTGGGAGGTGGAAGTCCCCTATTATTTATGTATTATTATCAATGTGTCTCTTTATTTTGGTTATTAATTGGTTGATATAATTGGCTGCTCTCAAAGTTAGAAGCTTGAGATATTAACAATTGTTAGATATTCATGTTGGATAGACCCTTTAAGTATGATATAGTGTCCTTCTTTATCTCTTACTACAGTCTTGGTTTAAAATCTAATTTGTCTGATATTAGGATTACTACTCCAGCTTTCTTTAGAGGTCCATTAGCATGGTGAATTGTTCTCCACCCTTCACTTTCTGCATGGAGGTGTCTTTAGGTCTAAGATGAGTCTCTTGTAGTCAGTATATGGATGGGTCTTGCTTTTTTATCCAATTTGATATCCTGTGTCATTTGATTGGAACATTTAGCCCATTTACATTCAGAGTAACTATTGAAAGATATGAATTTAGTGTCATTGTATTACCTGTAAAGTTCCTGTTTCTGTAAATTGTCTCTTTTCCTTTTTGATCTATGTTACTCCTGGGGTCTCTCTTCACTTATAGGATCACCCTTAATAATTCTTGCAGGGCTGGCTTCGTGGTCACATATTCTTTCAGTTTCTGTATGTCCTGGAAACTCTCTATCTCTCCTTTCCATACTTAATGACAGCCTTGCTGGATAAAGTATTCTTGTCTACATGATTTTTCATTTAGTGCCTTGAATATATCATGGCAACCCTTTCTGGCCTGCCAGGTGTCTGTGGATAAGACTGATGTTAGTCTAATGTTCTTACCTCTGTAAGTTAGGAACTCCTTGTGTTGAGCTACTTTCAGGATTTTCTCTGAAAATTTCAAGTTTCACTATTATATGTTGGTGTGTTGATCTATTTTTATTGATTTTTGGGAGGGGTCATCTCTACCTCTTGGACATGAATGCCTGTTTCCTTCTCCAGATTGGGGAAGTTCTCAGCTACTACTTGTTCAAATATTCCTTCTGGCCCTCTCTCTCTTCATCCTCAGGTACCCCAATAATTCTGATGTTGTTTTGTTGTATAGTATCACTGATTTGTTGAAGCCTCTTCTCATGGGCTATTAGTTTTCTCTTTTCCTCAACCTCCCTCCTTTCTATCAACCTGTCTTTTATGTCACTGACTCTCTCTCTCTCCTGCCTCATTTACCCTAACTGTTAGAATATCTCAACTAGAACATTTTTAATTTTGGTCTGATTATATCTCATTTTCGTACTAAGAGATAATCTAGTGTCTTTTATGCTTTTTTTTTAAGCCCAGCTATTAACTTTGTAATTGTTATCCTGAATTCCATCTCTGACATTATACTTATATCAATATGGATTAGATCTGTGGCAGAGAACAAAGAACCTAATTCTGGTTCTTTCTTTTGTTGTGAATTCTTCCTTCTAGTCATTTTGCACCCAGAGAAGAATGGATGAATGAGTGAACAGAATCAAAATATCAATGACGACCCAAGCAAAATACACACTAGACAATTCTGGAGCAGTCAGAAACCAAAACTGAAAAGAAAAAAAGTGAGGGTTTAGGGAAGAGAATATAATCTCACAGGATGGACAAAACAGGGTGATCCATTTGTCTCTGTGTTACAAGACACTAAATCCCAAAATTGCAAAGAAAACAAAAATAAAATTCAATAGAGTGATAGGAGGTCAAAAATGAAAAGTATATCTGTAAAATATAGATCTAAAAAATGAAAGTTAAAAAACAACTTAAAAGTGAAGAATTTATAAAATAAAAAAACTAGTTGGAAAAGGAAAAAAGAAAGAAAAAGACAATTTTAAACTGAAAGATAAATGAATCATGAGAAAAAAACCCTTAAATTCTTTATAATCATTTCCCCTAGTGCTGGAATTTTAGGGTCTTGTAGGATCCATAAATGTGCAGTGCACTTGTTCTTCCAGTTGGTCTTCTGGGGGAGGGGCCAGCTGCACTCCTTCTCAGGTGTCTTTGCCTGGCCTGAGTTGCACTGCTCCTTGTCAGGGGACTGGGCTCTCTGTATGCTTATCCTCTGTGTGGCTTGTGTTTCCTGAAGGCTTTCCATGCCTCTTTAGAGGGTCAGAATGAAAATGGCCATTCCCCAATCTCTAGCTCCAGAGCAAAATATCACCATCCTCCCTATAGTAAACCCTCTCGGATAGATAGTCTTTACTTTTGTGTGCCTAACTCTGCAGATTCCTGCAGTGCATGCCCACAGTGATCCTCCTGGGGGAAGTCAGAAGGTCCTGCATTACTGCCCTTTGTAGGGCCCTGGGGCTGGGACTGGTGGCTGGATTGTGTGCACACACACTCTGCCCTTCCCAGGGGAAGGAGAAGGGTTGCCTCATACTGTCATTTACAGGGCCACCACACTGAGAGCTGTTGCCCAGTTGTGCATGCACCTGTTTTATTCCTCCTGGGAGATCTCAGAGGGTCCCTGGGTTCCAGTCTGCTACTGTATTGGTTGGAGATTGGTTACCTGATCCCGCCTGGCCCCCAGTTTATGGCAAACCTAGCTGAGAGACCCCTCCTGGGCTCGCTGACCATAACCAGTTTCCCTGTTCTACTGCATATTAACTCTACTGAGTAACTCTACTAATAGGCAGCCCTGTTAGTTCTGTGACTCCTGGGATCCTGAGACCACACTGAGATACCTAGAATTCTGCCTATTTCATCCCCTGAGCATCTTTCAGGCAGGGATGTCTCTCACTGGAGCAGATTTTTAAGGGTTCTGATTTTAGCCTCCTGGGCTCTATCACTTTCCAGTAGCTGGCTATGGAGGCTCCATTTACCCTCCATTTATCTTCTGATATCTACCCTCAGATTCACTTCTCCATACCTCCTATCTTGTAAAAAGTGTTTCTTTTCTACTTGTAGAGTTCCAGATTTTTTTTTTTATATCTCAGGTTGAATTCATGGGGGTTCAGAATGGTTTGATAGTCATCTAGCTAAATTCAAGGGACCAGATGAAACTACATCCCCTACTCTTCTGCTATCTTGCCTCCCTGGATGTGTGGAAGCATATCAAGATTTTCCTTTTCCCTTTGCTTTTCCCCCTCCCACACACATTATTATTTTTCTGAACCATTCAAGAGAATGCCATTCATATCATGTGCTTTTATTCTTAAATACTTCAGTGTGAGTTTCTTAAGAATAAGGATATTCTCTGTGTCACAGTACAATGATCCAAATAAGGAAATTTCACATTGATATAATCCACAATCCATATGCATTTGTGCCAATTGTCCTGATAATGTCGATTATGGCTATTTTTTTTCCCAACCCAGGATCCAACTAGGATCACAGGTTGCATGTAATTTTGATGCCACCTTAGTTTCCTTTAACTTGGACCTGCTCCTTAGCCTTTCTTTCTCTTTCATGACCTCGACATTTTTGAAGTGTACAGACCAGTTGTTTTGAAGGACATCTCTCAGTTGGTGTTTGTCTGCTGAGTCCTTATAGTTACAGTCAGATGATGCATTTCTGATGAGAACGCCGCCAAAATGATGTGTCCTTCATGGTGCATTGTATTAGGAGGCACAGAATACTGACTTGTCCATTATCACAGATGTTTGATTTGATCACTGGCTTAAGGTGGTATCTGTCAAGTTTCTCTTTTGTGAAGTTGTTTGTTTTTTTTCTTTGTAACTAGTAAATAATTTGTGGGAAGATATTTTGAGACCATTTAAATATCTTGGTCCTCATTGAACATTCACCAGCATGTATAGCATCCATAGAATAAGTGTTTTAAAGATTCAACAGGCATGCACACTTAACATTTGGGAAAAAAGGAGGGCAGAGACAGCTCTGCCATCTTTTTAAAAAAATTTAAATTCAATTAGCCAAGCTATAGTACATCCTCAGTTTAGATGTAGTGTTTAATAATTTATCAGTTGCATATAACACCCAGTGTTCATCACATCATGTGCCCTTCTTAATGCCCATCACCCAGTTTCCCGATCCCCCCACCCACCTTCCCTCCAGAACCTTCAGTTTGTTTCCCACAGTTAAGAGTCTCTCATGGTTTGTCTCCCTCTCTTTGCCCTTCCTTCCTCTGGTCCTCTGCCCTGTTTCTGATGTTCCACATATTAGTGAAGCCATATGATAATTGTCTTTCTCTGATTGACTTATTTCAGTCAGTGTAATACCCTTTAGTTCCATCCATGTCAATGTAAATGGTAACTGATCACCATTTCTGATGGCTGAGTAATATTCCATTGTAAATATATATGTCACATCTTCTTTACCCATTTATCTATTGAAGGACATCTCAGCTCTTTCCACAGTTTGGTTATTGTGGACATTGCTGCTATGAACATTGAGGTTCATATGCCTCTTTTTTTCACTACATCTGTATCTTTGGGGTAATTGCTGGATCATAAGGTTGCTCTATTTCTAATGTCTTGAGCAACTTCTATACCATTTACCAGACTGGCTATACCAAATTGCATTCCCACCAACAGCCTAAGAGGGCTTTCCTTTATCCACATCTTTGCCAATATTTGTTATTTCCTGCCTAATTATTTTTAGTCATTCTTACCAGTGTAAGGTGGTATCTCATTGTGGTTTTTATTTGTATTTCCTTGATGTCAAGTGATGTGGAGCATTTTTTCGTGTCTGTTGGCCATTTGTATGTCTTCTTAGGAGAAATGTCTGCTCATGTCTTTTGCCCTTTTCTTGACTGTTTTTTGTTTTTGTTTTTGTTTTGAGTATTGAGTTTGAGAAATTCTTTGTAGATCTTAGATACCTAAAGAGGGATGTTACATCATATTTAAAGGGTTAATTCAATAAGAAGATCTAACAATTGTAAATATTTATGCTCTTAATTTGGGAGCAGCCAGTTTTATCAACCAATTAAGAATTGAAGTAAAGAGACATATTGATAATAATACATGAATAATATGGGACTTCAACCTCCCACTCACAGCAATGGACAGATCACCTAAGCAGAAGGTCAACAAGGAAACAAGGGGTTTGAATGATGCACTGGACCAGAAGGACTTCACAGATATATACAGAGCATTCCATCCTAAAACAACAGAACACATTTTTTGCAAGTGCATACAGAACATTCTCCAGAATAGGTCACATACTGTGTCACAAGTCAGGTCTCAACCAATGCCAAAAGACCTGGATTTTTCCCTGCATATTTTCTGATCACACTGCTTTGGTATTTGAACTCAATCACAAGAGGAAATTTGAAGGAATGTAAACACTTGAAGACAAACCATGAGAGTTTAATGTAAACACTTAAAGAGCATCCTACTGAAGAGTGAATGGGTCAACTAGGTAATTAAAGAATAATTTTAAAACTTTAAAATGAGTGAGAATAAAAACACAACTGTTCAAAATCTTTGGGACACAGCAAAGGCAGTCCTAAGGGGGAAGTACATTGCAATACAAGTCTTTCAAAAAAAATTAGAAAATCTCAAATATATAAGCTAAACTTACACTAAAGGATGGAGAAAGAAAAGCATATAAAGCCTATACCACGCAGGAGAAGAGAAATAATAAAGATTAGAGCAGAAATCAATGAAATAGAAACTAGGAGAAGAGTAGAACAGATCAGTAAAAATCAAAGCTGATTCTATGAAAGAATTAATAAGATCAATAAACCCCTAGAGACTTATCAAAAAGAAAAGAGAAAGGGCTCAAATTAATAAAATCATGAATGAAAGAGGAATGGTCAGAAAAAACGCCAAGGAAATACAGCTCTGCCATCTTTTCAGCACTTGAGACTTAAAGAGTTTTTCTGGTCTGGCTACACCCTAAAACCAAGAGGTCAGTGCTGACAAGTTGAGTTGAGATCCTCCTGGAGCAGAGGTTCTTTCCTCTCTGGATCCATTAATGCTGTTTGCCAATCAGGTGGAATGTTTGCTGTGAAAATGTGAAGAACTGCAGGGAACAGGGAGGGGAGCTCAAATTAATCCATAAGAAAACTGGAAAATTACCCCATGGAATTTTTTTTTTTAACCCCATGGAATTTTAACTCTACAGGCTACACCAAAAGAGTAGACTTTCTCTTGTAATTCCCTTACTTGGTTTTTGGTATTGCACATCTTTTTGAAGCCAATCCTGTGTGTTATCAGGATATAAATATTAGCACTGTCTCTAACATCTTAGCCTTGCCTTAGGGACAGAAGGGAGTATCCTTAATCAGTGGCCCTTAGAGTCCATGCTTGTTGGGAAAATGTAACTGGGCTTCTAAGAGCAGTTTGGGAACTATTGGCACAGAGATAAGGCACAAAAGTACAGGTAGGCAAGGGGGAAATTGCAATGTGAGCATTGATTACATCTGCCTAGGCAATCTACCAGCAAGAGGCTCACCCAGGACTTTGTGCTAATTTCTGTCCAACCCTGGTTATCTTCAGAAGAGTATGCAATATTTGAGCAAAGATCAGCTCTTATCAAAAGAAGTAAGCTTGTTATTGATAATAAAGAGTAAACTCTGGCTCTTATGGAATGGACTACATTTAGTAAAACATCTCAATGTACAATTTTTTTACATGAAAGAGTAGCTCTTGGAGAATTTCCTGGATTGGTGGGCATCGGTAAAAGAAGGCTAAACCATTCTGCACAAATGACAAAAGCAGCCACAGAAGGACAAGGCAAGGACAGCTTCCATCCCCTGCATCCTCTGCCTTCTACCAAAGACACAAGGAAAAATCTCAGGAAAAGAGAGAAGGTATGTTGAGGAAAGGAACTAGCAAGATCGACATGGCTGAGAAGCAGAGACAGGTGACAGGTTTTGGATCCAATCTTGGGGAATTTGTGGGGGGATCTTAGCTCCTTGCCAATGTCCCAAGATCTTCAACAAAACTCTCTTCTTCACAATTGCTTGTATGGTGATGCTTGGGGAAAACAAGAGAATGGGACTGAACTCCAAGGTTTGGGTGGCTGCAAGGTGGAGAAGAAAAATGCTGTAGGAAGGAAGATGTCACAAAGGACAAGATTTCTGTGAGAGGAGGAGCTGGATCAAGTGAGGACCAGGAGAAATCAAGCTTCTGAGGATTCCCAGCAATAGCAATGGAAGGAGAGTTCTGAGCACTCTTCTATGCAGAATCAAGCTCAACACACTTTTACTTAAATTTCAAAAGAGTTTATGCTGGGTGAGCTGGAGAGTTCAGACCCTGGGATCAGGGCAGTCCGGAGCTGCAAAGTTGGGCTTAAAGAAAAGGAGGGTAACAAGGACAACACAGCTGATTAGACCCTAGTGTCCTGCACTTGAAACAGATGCTTCAACTTCTGAAATTACTTTTGTGCTCTTGGAAAGTGCTAATTTAACTTTCCAGAAGCTGGAGAGGGAAGCTATTCTCTCCTCCATATTTCTTAGACTCCTTCACTCCCTCACTGTGTTGTATGACTGGCCAACATGGTTTCCTGCTATTTCCTAAAAGCAGCCTTGTGCTTTCTTTCCCCATGACAATAGGTCATGCCAGTTCATGTTTCTCTGCCTTTAAAAAGCACATGCACCTCCTCTTTGTTCTTTAAGGTCTTAAAAGAACTTTGATGGAGAGCAATAAAATTCCATCCCACTAAAGAAGCTAATTGCAGGGTTTTAAATAATTGGTGAAAGGCCCTTTCCCTGAAGAGGAGACTATCTTCTTCCAACTAGAAACAAAACAAAACCCAAATCCTCAAGGTGAACTCACATAGCTCGCTGCCTGGTGCCTACACAAGGCTTCTGAGAAATTTCCACCTGGGATTGAAGCTATGGAGCAGGAGCCATTTCTTGCTGTGGAAAAGGACAAAGTGGAACAGGGGAGTAGGGATAGCAAGACAGCCATGTGTGCTCTCTGGAAGGTTCTATATGGCTACCAGAGGCTTCCCCTGAAGAGTGGGACAGAGTTTCTGTGAGAAATTTTGTCAGTGGGCTATCTAAAGCTTTTTAAGAGCCTTAGTAGAATCCTAAATCCTTGTTCATCAGGAAGATTTTTTTTTCATATATATTTTTTAAATTTTTTATTTTTTATAAACATTTATTTTTATCCCCAGGGGTACAGGTCTATGAATCACCTGGTTTACACACTTCACAGCAGGAAGAATTTTATGGGTGAAAGAAAAGTTTTGGATTAAGTTTTTTCAACTTCATGAATAGAATTAGAATAAGATGTATAGTAAATAAAGCTTGGTGAGTCATGGCAGCATTATTCATGACAGCCAAAAGGCTGCAGCCCAGTGTCCATCCACAGGGAATGTGGTATATGCATACAGTGGAATGTCGTTTGGCCTTACAAAGGAGGGAAAGTCTGACACACACCTCTGAGTTAGGAACAGGTAGGGCTAGGTAGGGAGACATAGGGGGCTCCTTGATCAGACTCAGAAACACTCCAGACCACCCAGCCCTAGGTGTCTGAGGGGCAAGTCTTACTTATGACTGTTTTCTGTGGTCAACAGAAAATAACTAGATGGTAAAAAGAGCTAAGCCATTAAAGATTTATTGCTAGTCCTTAATCAATGGTGTCCCCAGTATAGAAGTCAAGAAGATTTAAATTCTCTGGTTAGCTTCCTATAAAAGATTAACCCTAAAAGCCCTCAGTGGCAACTCTGTTGGGACCCCTCTCAAAGAAATCTTTTTCTGTATCCTTGCTTAATAAGCTCTAAATGCTTTGCTCACTCTCCTTTGTCCATGAGATTCATTCTTTGACTCTGTGAGACAAGAACCTCGATCTCCAGCTTCACCCCAACACAGATGAACCCTGAAGACATTATGCTAAGTAAAGTAAGCCAGTCACAAGCATACTACACGATCCTACTTATGTGACGTACCTAGAGTAGTCAAGTCACAGAGACAGAAATGGCGCTTGCCAGGGCCGGGGGTTGGGGGTTATGGGGAACAGTTTTATGGGTCCAGAGTTTCAGTATTACCGGATGAAAAGAGTTCTGTGCATGGATTGTGGAAATGGTTGTACAACAACATGAATGTACTTAATGTCACTCAACTGTGCAACTGAAAATAGTGATGATGTTAAGTTTTATGTTATGCATTTTCCACAATAATAAGGAAATTCAGTGAGAAAGATATTGTGTTGTTTGCAAAAGTTTGTAGTTCTTTAAAGCATGGTTTTCAACATGTGTTCCATGAACGCACTTGTGAGAAAAAGATTCTGTTGTTCAAAGCAGCTAGAAAATCCTCTATATGTAAAGAAGCATGGTAAGCACAGAAGAGCCTCTGATAAGGCCTGCACTGAAAATTATTAAGCTTTGTTTAATCCAGCATTTCACATGTGTACTTGATCCTAAAACACTTTCTCCCAGAGACCCCTTAAACACCTATTAGAACTGGTATTCTGCAAAATGTCGGTCTGGAAAGTGGTATTTAAGTCTTCCTCTGATTTGTATAGGAGTTGTGTCTAGAAAGCAATGGCTGGTTTTCTTCATGGACTTTGGAAGCTCAAATTTTTATGGATATAGCTAATGACCTTTATGAATAGCCATTAGAGATTAATAGGTAATGCTTTGTTAGTTCAATAAAGAGGCCATAAATTAAAAGCTCTCAGTGTGTAGAAAGGTCTTCTGACCTCCCTTCTCGAGAACTAGTTATTTGGATTTTGTTGATACTGGAGGCCTCCACTGCCACCCTGGCAGCAGCTGTCTAGTTTTCAGGCTTATCATTGGCAAATAAAAACAAGTCAGGTGTCTGTCCATATCTTCTGCCCATTTTTTGATATGATTGTCTGTTTTGTGTGTGTTGAGTTTGAGGAGTTCATTATAGATCCTGGATATCAACCTTTTGTCTGTACTGCCATTTGCAAATATCTTCTCCCATTCCGTGGGTTGCCTCTTTGTTTTCTTGACTGTTTCCTTTGCTGTGCAGAAGCTTTTGATTTTGATGAAGTCCCAAAAGTTCATCTTCACTTTTGTTTCCTTTGCCTTTGGAGACATATCTTGAAAGAAGTTGCTGTGGCTGATATCAAAGAGATTACTGCCTATGTTCTCCTCTAGGATTCTGATGGATTCCTGTCTCACATTGAGGTATTTTATCCATTTTGAGTTTATCTTTGTGTACAGTGTAAGAGAATGGTCGAGTTTCATTCTTCTACATATAGCTGCCCAGTTTTCCCAGCACCATTTATTGAAGAGACTGTCTTTTTTCCACTGTATATTTTTTCCTGTTTTGTCGAAAATTATTTGACCATAGAGTTGAGGGTCCATATTTGGACTATCTACTCTGTTCCACTGGTCTATGTGTCTGTTTTTATGCCAGTACCATGCTGTATTGGTGATCACAGCTTTGTAGTAAAGCTTGAAATCAGGTAACATGATGCCCCCAGTTTTAGTTTTGTTTTTCAACATTTCCTTAGTGATTCGGGGTCTCTTCTGATTCCATACAAATTTTAGGATTATTTGCTCCAGCTCTTTGAAGAATACCAGTGGAATTTTGATTGGAATAACATTGAAAGTATAGATTGCTCTAGGCAGTATAGACATTTTAACAATGTTTATTCTTCCAATCCAAGAGCATGGAATGGTCTTCCATCTTTTTGTGTCTTCTTCAATTTCTTTCATGAGTGCTCTGTAGTTCCTTGAGTACAGATCCTTTACCTCTTTGGTTAGGTTTATTCCCAGGTATCTTATGGTTCTTGGTGCTATAGTAAATGGAATCGATTCTCTAATTTCCCTTTCTGTATTTTCATTGTTAGAAAAGCCACTGATTTCTGTACATTGACTTTGTATCCTGCCACGTTGCTGAATTGCTGTATGAGTTCTAGTAGTTTGGGGGTGGAGTCTTTTGGGTTTTCCATATAAAGAATCATGTCATCTGCAAAGAGAGAGAGTTTGACTTCTTCATTACCAGAAGATATGGACAGACACTTCTCCAATAAAGACATACAAATGGCTATCAGACACATGAAAAAATGTTCATCATCACTAGCCATCAGGGAGATTAAAATTAAAACTACATTGAGAGGGGCACCTGGGTGGCTCAGTGGGTTAAGCCGCTGCCTTCGGCTCAGGTCATGATCTCAGGGTCCTGGGATCGAGCCCTGCATCGGGCTCTCTGCTCAGCAGGGAGCCTGCTTCCCTCTCTCTCTCTGCCTGCCTCTCCATCTACTTGTGATCTCTGTCAAATAGATACATAAAATCTTAAAAAAAAAAAACTACATTGAGATATCACCTTATACCAGTTAGAATGGCCCAAATTAGCAAGACAGGAAACAACATGTGTTGGAGAGGATGTGGAGAAAGGGGAACCCTCTTCCATTGTTGGTGGGAATGCAAATTGGTGCAGCCTCTTTGGAGAACAGTGTGGAGATTCCTCAAGAAATTAAAAATAGAGCTTCCCTATGACCCTGCCATTGTACTCCTGGGTATTTACCCCAAAGATACAGATGTAGTGAAAAGAAGGGCTATCTGTACCCCAGTGTTTATAGCAGCAATGGCCACGGTCGCCAAACTGTGGAAAGAACCAAGATGCCCTTCAACGGATGAATGGATAAGGAAGATGTGGTCCATATACACTATGGAGTATTATGCCTCCATCAGAAAGGACGAATACCGAACTTTTGTAGCAACATGGACAGGACTGGAAGAGATGATGCTGAGTGAAATAAGTCAAGCAGAGAGAGTCATTTATCATATGGTTTCACTTATTTGTGGAGCATAACAAAAAGCATGGAGGACATGGGGAGTTAGAGAGAAGGGGGTTGGGGTAAATTGGAAGGGGAGATGAATCATGAGAGACTATGGACTCTGAAAAACAATCTGAGGGGTTTGAAGTGGCGGGGGGGGGTGGGAGGTCGGGGTACCAGGTGGTGGATATTATAGAGGGCACGGATTGCATGGAGCACTGGGTATGGTGAAAAAATAATGATACTGTTATTCTGAAAATAAATAAATGAAAAAAAAAAACCAGTCAGGTGGCAGTAACTGTCCTCAAACTGGCTTTTTTATTTGCCAGAGGCTTACCTTTACCCTGACTGATGTAAGTGGTCTATTAGTCCTACTTGGGTGGCGAGCTGATGTAAGAACAGGTCTTGCTTTCTTAGTTTTTATTTCATGCTTGGACTTTCTCTTGCATCTCCATCCAGGAAAGTTGCAGAAAAACAAATTATCTTAGGTCCACAAATTGACATTTTGGGCAAATTATGTTCACCTCCTGGAATTTGTATTTCCCATCTCTAAATTAAAGAGCTTAGAGGGGCACCTGGGTGGCTCAGTGGGTTAAGCCACTGCCTTCGGCTCAGGTCATGATCTAGGGTCCTGGGATCGAGTCCCACATCGGGGCTTTCTGCTCAGCAGGGAGCCTGCTTCCCTCTCTCTCTGCCTGCCTCTCTGTCTACTTGTGATCTCTCTTTGTCAAATAAATAAATAAATAAATAAATAAATAAATAAATAAAATCTTAAAAAAAAATAAAGAGCTTGGATTAGGTTGCAAAAGTTTGTTCTGGTTTAAAAAGTGCCCCCCCCTTTTTTCAGATAAAAGGAGTAATTTTCTGTTTTTTGTTTTTTTTTTCTCAGCAAATCAACATTTTTGTCTTTACTTTATGAAGGTTTTGAAGTCTAGATAGTTCCTGTTTTATAAGCATCTGCAATTTGCGTACAGTGTATTTCACAGAGCTTAACAGTTCTGTTGTTTTTCTGTTACTTTTACTGCCAGGTTTTTGACAGATTGTTCTTAGAAAAGGTGGAAGTTTTAAAACTTCAGCTGTTTTGAAAGAGAATAGAACATTTAAAAGTGAAACAAAGCAGAGTTTTTTTTTTTTTTTAAGATTTTATTTATTTATTTGACAGGAATCACAAGTAGATGGAGAGGCAGGCAGAGAGAGAGAGAGGGAACAGGCTCTCTGCTCAGCAGGGAGCCTGATGCGGGACTCGATCCCAGGACCCTGAGATCATGACCTGAGCCGAAGGCAGCGGCTTAACCCACTGAGCCACCCAGGCACCCCCAAACAAAGCAGAGTTTTAAAAACACCTATCTAACAACATTTAAGGACAACCAGTAAAAGAATTGAAATGGATATAAAACTTCTAAACCAGAAAAAAGAAAAGAGATAGAAATGGAATAAGAAAACAAATGGGCCAGAAAATGAATATTAAAAAAGAAGAAGAAAAATCATACAAAAGAAAGCACAAAGTAAAGTGGCAGGAACAAGCCCAAATATTTACATAATTAATAAAATGTTAATGACTTAAATATACTAGCTAAGATAGACTTAGAATGATTTTCTTTTTTCTTTTTAAAGGTTGTATTTATTTATTTGAGAGAGAGAGAGAGCTCTCAAATAAATAAGGGGCAGAAGGAGAGGGAGAATCAGGCTCCCTGCTGGAGCTTGATCCCTATCAAGCTATCCCTATCCTCTGGGATAGTGACCTGAGCCAATGGCACTTAACCGACTGAGATATCCAGGCCCCGGCATTTAGAATGGTTTTGAAACAGTCACACAAAATTCAGCCACGTGCTTTTACCAAAGTTAGGCCCCAAACTTAAAGGCACGTGAAGGTTAAAAGTAAAGTCTAGAAAAAGATTATGCCCACAAAAATCTTACACAAAAGGAGGCTGAAGACAATATATTAATTTCAATAAAACAGACCATGAAACAAAGAGCATCTTCTGGAGTACAGTGGTCTCTACATAGTATTTAAAAAGCTTAAATTATTAGAAATATACTTCAACACAGTTTCAAAAACATAAAGCAAAAACTGATAAGTTCCCTGGAATTCTCGGGAGAAATGGGTGAATTCAGTATCAGAGTAAACTATTTCATTTAAAAAACATGTTCAGTTACTGCAAAGTGAAATAAACAAATATCAGCATCATGGTTGGAATTCACCAGGAAAGCATATCATTTCACTTATAAAATTTAGTGTTAGGCACTAGTCTAAATTTTGGGTGACAGTGGTGACACACAGGTGTGGTTCCTGATCTGCTGACTCAGCCCAGCTCATGGGGATAATCTGGAGAAGGCTGGCCAGGACGCCCCCTCACCATTGCGTGGGTAGAGTTTGGAGGTGGAGTTCACATATTATGGACTTAGATCCAGTTTGGGTCTTGCCTCTAGCACTTAGGAGCTGTGTGTTTGGGGACAGTAGCTTAACCTCAATCTACTCATCTATAAAATGGGTGCAATGCCCACTACAAGCTGAGGGCAAGATACACTTGATACCTTTAAGCCTCCCGCCCCCACTTAAGGTGGCCTAGAGATAACATTCCTCAGGCACTAGCAACTGTCTCAGAATGAAGGCAGAGAAAAAACAAATGGTCAGCTGATAAAAATCGCAGTCATGTAGGGCATGAAATTCTACAATAGTTTGTAACTGTCTTAATGATTTACAAGGAAAACACAATCTTAATATAGTCAGACCTCCAGGAGCCTATGGATTGAATTTCCTGGAGCTCTAATGTCACCTTCACGAAGGTGAAACTCCATGTAACCAGTCACAGATGAAGCTCTTTCTGTTCACAGGTCCTGTCCCTGTGCTATAATAAAAACACCTTTTTTAAAATGCCATAAAACGTCTCAAGAATTCTTTTTGTACTGTTGGGTTCAACCAATGATCCTGCTTTAAGGCAATATGTCTTACTTTGCCTCCTGGTCAAAATGATAACATTACCCAGGACATGTCTAGATATTCTAACAAGATATTTGCATAAAACTCACACTATGAAACTATTAATTCCTTTTTAAAAAATAAAAAAATTTCATCAGTGGCTGTCTATGAACTGACTCTTCATTTTAGGAGATCAGCACCAAATGTAGCCAGGATTTAAAACAGAGGTCCTGAGGCATTTCCACCTTCTGTCCTTCATGTGATACATCAATAAATATTTACTAAGTTCTTCTTAGATGCCATAAACTCTTCTATGTCAGGCACAGTGGAGAACACAACTATGAATAAGTCATAATTTCTACTTTGGAGGATCGTACTGTTGAGTGGGAGGATCAGAGTGGTATGAAAACTAACTCTTACTTCCCTAAAAACAGGAGCAAGGCAGGGATTCCTGCTCTTGTCACTTCTGCTTAACATCGTTCTCGAGATAAGAATCCATGTAATAAGGTAAAAGGTAAGAGAAACGAAAGGCATAATATTGGAGATTAATAATTAAAATGCTTTATCCTCAGAAATAAAAAAAATAGTAGAACCAGTAAATTTACCAAAGTCATAAGATACAAGGTCATTGTACAAAAATTGATTGTATCTCTATATATTGGCAATGAAAGATTGGAAAATAAAATTTTAAGAGAATTACCACTTACAACAACACCAAAAATTTAAAATACCTAGGAATAAATCTTACTAAAGACATTCAAGTCTTTTATCCTCACAATTATACAATATTATGGAGAGAAATTAAATATGTGAGTAAATGGGAGAGATATGCCATGTTCATGATGAGAAGCCTCAACAGGTAAGGTAAGATGTGAATTCTCTCCAAATTGTTCTACAGAAATATAACCCCAAATATAATCCCAGTAGATTTTTTTCTTTTTTTAGAAGTTGCTAAGCTGGTTTTAACACTTAAGTAAAAATAGAAAAGGCATTTAGAATAGCCAAAACAATCTTGAAAAAGAACAGTTTTTGCTTCCTAACTTTAAGAATTTATAAAAGTACAATAATTAAGATAAAGTGGCATGGGCAGAAGAATAGACAAATAGACAAATCTAATAGAATAGAAAGTCCAGAAATAGGCCCACACATGCACGGTCAATGGATTTTTAACAAGTTGCCAAAGGAATTCAATGGGATATGAGAGGGTTTTTTTTTTTTTTAAGATTTTATTTATTTGATAGAGAGGGATCACAAGTAGGCAGAGAGGCAGGCAGAGAGAGAGGGAGAAGTAGGCTCCCTGCTGATCAGAGAGCCCGATGCGGGGCTCGATCCCAGGACCCTGAGATCATGACCTGAGCCGAAGGCAGAGGCTTTAATCCACTGAGCCACCCAGGTGCCCCTGAGATATAAAGTTTTTACAAAAGGTGCTAAAACAATCAGATTATTGCCTGGAAAAAAACGAACCCCAGTCCTACCTCATAGTGTAAAATAAAATAAAATATAAAAATTAATTTGAAGCAGATCATATATAGAAACACAAAAGCTAAAATAAGAAAACACAATAGTTTTGTTACCTTGGAATGGGCAAAGTTTTCTTAAATGGAACAAAATTCATTAACCATAAAATAATAAATTATACTGAAACAAAATTTAAAAACTTATTAGGGGTGCCTCAGTGACTCAGTTGGTTAAGTGTCTGGCTCTTGATTTCAGCTCAGGTCATGATCTCAGGGTTATGAGTTCAAGCCTCATGTCAGATTCTCTCTCACTTCCGATTCTCTCTTCCTCTCCCTCTGCCCACCACACTCCTCCCAGCTTGTGTGCACACGCACATACTCTCTCTTAAAAAACAAAACAAACAAACTCCTTATCAGAAGATACCATTAAGAAAATTAATAGAGGAGCTGCGGACTGGGAAGATGTATTTGAGATGTACGTATGTAGATACGTCTACAGATACTTAACCTCAGAATAGATACAGAATTTCCACAGCTCAGTAATACAAAGAAAAAACCCCCAATTAAAGGCACTAAAGAAGAACTACAAGTGTCCAGTAAGCTTCTGAAAAGATGCTTAGTGTCATTAGTTATCAAGGGAGTGAAAACTAAAACCACAATAAAGTAATGCTTTACACCTACTTAAGTGGTTAAAATTAAAAAGATTGACACATCTTTAAGGTGTAGAGTAGCTGTAACTTCTGTACATTGCCCCCCCCCCCGGGGGGGTATTACATATTACGTCCACCTTGAAAAACCATCTAGCAGTTTCTTAGGAAGTTAAACATATGCTTATTTTGGAATTCTCTCCAGAATGTCTGCCACTGGTTATTTACCCAAGAGAAATGAAAACATAGCCCACAATAAAGATTTGCACGTGAATGTTCAGAGGTGTTTTATTCAGGATAGCCCTAAACTGTAACAAAACAAAACAAAACAAACAAACAAACAAACAAAAACCAATATTACCAACAGAAGAATGGATAAGTGAATTGTACTGTAGTCTGACAAGGCAATACCATTCAACCATGAAAATCAGTAGATAACTAGAGCACTCAACAGCATGGTGAGTAAAACAGTACGCTGAGTGAAAGAAATCACATACAAACATACACAAAAGTATACATATTGTAGGGCTCCACTTCCAAAACAGACACACGTCCTCTCCTACGATAGAAATCAGAACTGTGGTTGCCATTTTGGAGGGCAGACTTGACTGGAAAGGGGCATTAAAGAATTTCTTAGGATGAGAGAAGTGATGGGGGAAAAGCGAGTGGATTCATTTGTCAAAACTCACTGACCTGGGGCGCCTGGGTGGCTCAGTGGGTTAAAGCCTCTGCCTTTAGCTCGGGTTATGATCTCAGGGTCCTGGGATTGAGCCCTGTGTCCGGCTCTCTGCTCAGCAGGGTGCCTGCTTCCTTTCCTCTCTCTCTGTCTGCCTCTCTGCCTATGTGTGATCTCTGTCTGTCAAATAAATAAATAAAAATCTTAAAAAAAAACCAACCTCACTGACCTACAAACTAAGATCTGTGCATCCCGTGGTATGAGAATTAGAAAGAAAGAAAGGGGGTGACTGGGTGGCTCTATCCATTAAGCAGCCAACTCTTTTTTTTATTATTTATTTTTTATTTATCTTCAGCATAACAGTATTCATTATTTTTTCACCACACCCAGTGCTCCATGCAATCCGTGCTCTCTATAATACCCACCACCTGGTACCCCAAACTCCCACCCCCATGCCACTTCAAACCCCTCAGATTGTTTTTCAGAGTCCATAGTCTCTCATGGTTCACCTCCCCTTCCAATTTACCCCAACTCCCTTCTCCTCTCTAAATCTCCATGTCCTCCATGCTATTTGTTATGCTCCACAAATAAGTGAAATCATATGATAATTGACTCTCTCTGCTTGACTTATTTCACTCAGCATCATCTCTTCCAGTCCCGTCCATGTTGCTACAAAAGTTGGGTATTCATCCTTTCTGATGGAGGCATAATACTCCATAGTGTATATGGACCACATCTTCCTTATCCATTCATCCACTGAAGGCCATTTTGGTTCTTTCCACAGTTTGGTGACCGTGGCCATTGCAAGCAGCCAACTCTTGATTTCAGCTCAGGTCATGATCTGAAGGTTGTGAGATCAAGCACTGTGGCTGAGCACAGGGCCTGCTAAGGATTCTCTCCCTCCCGTGGTGCTAATTAGAGAGGAGCAGGGCAGGCTTGCCTATCAAAACACCCACCCTCACCACTTCCTCATATCAGGGAGATCATATGATAGTGGTGATGCAACATGGGGGCTTAAGTGGGTACGAGAAGAATAAATGAAAGAAGATGGGATTGGGAGGGAGACAAACCATAAGTGACTCTTAATCTCACAAAACAAACTGAGGGTTGTTGGGGGAAGGGGGTTTGGGAGAAGGGGGTGGTATTATGGACATTGGGGAGGGTATGTGTTTTGGTGAGTGCTGTGAAGTGTGTAAACCTGGTGATTCACAGACCTGTACCCCTGGGGATAAAAATATATGTTTATACAAAATAAAAAATTATATTAAAAAAAAAACAAAAAAAAACCACCCACCCTCCCTGGCTGATGTGTGGAGAATGGGGAGGTACTGTGGGAATAACCCTTTTAGCAGCTGTTCAGAGCTGAGTTCTGTACTTCTGTGTAACTACAAGTTGCCGCTCCAAACACAACGTCACCAGGTATCTTAAATAACCTTACTGGGGAAAAAATGATACTTTGAGCACCAAAGCAAGAACAGCCTTTTCCGTGAGTGTAGCAGGTGGTGTCCCTGCTGAGGGTGGCCTGGCAGGCCACGTGCACTGGAAGCCATCAGGCTGAGTGCACGGGGGTCCCACAGTGCTTGTGCCACAAGTCGATGGCCTTGCTCACAATCGCGTCCAAGCTGTCCTAGGGAATATATTCCAGAAACTTTGTTATCTTCTCTGCACTGTTCAGAGCCATTACTTTTATTTTAAAGGTCAATAAAATTTCCACAGCTACAAAAACTAGGATCTTACAGGATCCACTTACAACCAAAGCTTGTGCAAATGCTCTCCCTCTTAAAACAACAACAACAACAGCAAAAAACAAAAAAGAAAAAGAAAGAAAGGACTCGACTGCATGGTAACCACCAGAAATGGCACCAACTCCTAAATCACAAATTGGAACATCCAGCACTGGGACTACATCCTCCCCGACGTCATCCACCTTGACGGCCCGCCCCTTTCTCTGCATCCCTCAGCTCTTGTTTCTTCGCTTCCCTGTATCCAGGATGAGGTCCACGGCCCATTAATATTATTGCTCCCTTGTAGATAACCTTGACTCTTTTGCCTCTTTTCTGTTTGTTCTATTTACCTCTTGCAGCCCAGCCCTGCATAAAGCAAGCCTCTGCTTGTTCTATGCCCGCCAGCATGCAGCTGGGTGTTTCTGGGCAGAAATCCCACCATGGAGAAGGCTGATGTGCTTCTGGTTCTGCGATGACCAAGCTTTTTTTTTTTTTAAATACATGTGAAGCTCTTAACATAAGTGACTCCATTTAAAAAATATTTTATTATGATTTTAAATATTTTAAAAAGATGTTATTTATTTATTTGACAGACAGAGATCAGAAGTAGGCAGAGAAGCAGGCAGAGAGAGAGGAGGAAGCGGGCTCCCTGCTGAGCAGAGAAGCCCGATTTGGGGCTTGATCCCAGGACCCTGAGATCATGACCTGAGCTGAAGGCAGAGGCTTTAACCCACTGAGCCACCCAGGCACTCCTTATTATTTTAAATTTTCATATTTAAAACTAAATTAATCAGCATATAATGTATTATTGGTTTCAGAAGTATGGGCCTGGGATTCATTAGTCTTTTTTTTTTTAAAGATTTTATTTATTTGATAGAGAGAGATCACAAGTAGGCAGAGAGGCAGGCAGAGAGAGGCGGTGGGGGGGGGGAGCAGGCTCCCTGCTGAGCAGAGAGCCCCATGTGGGGCTCAATCCCAGGACCGTGAGATCATGACCTGCACGGAAGGCAGAGGCTTAAGCCGCTGAGCCATCCATGTGCCCCTGTGATTCATCAGTCTTATGTAACACCCAGTGCTCATTACATCACATGCCCTCCTTAATGTCCATCACCCAGTTACCCCATCACACCACCCCTTACCACCCACACCCCAACCCTCCACACCCCCAAACCCCCTCCAGCAACCCTCAGTTTATTTCCCATCATTAAGATATGATGACCAATCTTTTTTTTTTTTTAAAGATGTATTTATTTATTTGACAGAGATACAGCAAGAGAGGGAACATAAGCAAGAGCAGCAGAGGCAGAGGGAGAAGCAGGTTTCCTGCCAAGCAGGGAGCCAGATGTGGGGCTCGATCCCAGGATGCTGGGATTATGATCTGAGCCAAAGGCAGACGCTTAACTGACTGAGCCACCCAGGTGACCCGTGATGACCAATCTTATTCTAAGCTTCCAGCCTCACTGCTGAGATAAGCTTATTTTGCTCTCCTCGAGGAATATTCTCTAGTTTGTAGCTGCACTGACTATACTGTGTTCCCCTTAGCTAAACACTGTCTCCTATATATATATATATATTTTTTTAAACCCCAAAGGGTATATAATCCGTGTCTCTCCACTACCAAATCCAAACACCTGGTGGCATTAACACCCCACTTTCCTTCTCTCCTGTGTCTGGAAGGAGTGTTCACTTCTCCACAGAGCCAGGCTCCCCATTTGTCCTCTGGACCCCATCCTATTTTTGTCTTATCAGACTATTTGCTCTTTTATTGGGGCTTCTGACATCACGCTCTTTAACCCTTTGCTCTTACTGGATCCATCCAACAAATACTCCAACATCTGTACACCAAATTGTTGTTCAGATCTCCAGCTGTTAGCATGACTCTCACTTCCCTATTTAGCTGTGCTTCTAAGAGCTTCCTGTGTCTCATCCTCACCTCTTATTTTTTTCTTTGGTGTATTCAATTTTGCTTCTGCTCCCTCCATTCCTTAGGACTTGATCTTGCTAGGTCACTTCAAGCTGCCACAGCCAGCAGTGATTTCTTCTTCCTCCTTTGACTGGAACCTTCTGTGACACTCTAGAATATTAACCTCCACCTTCTTTCTTGAAATGCTATGCTTCTTCTCGTGACTTCTATGATGCCATGCCATACTCCTTTGATTTTCTCCTAAGTCCCTGGTCTTCCCCGACACCTTTGCCAATACCCTCATACTTCCTCCTCTGCCTGAATTCTAGTATGCGAGATCCTCAGGGAGCAGTCTGTGGCCCTCTTCTTCTCCCCTTAAGAATAAGGGGATAAATCTTTATCCCATGCCTTCATATTTTACATAGTATGACCCTTAAAGGATCATCTTTAGCTGAGCTCTTTCTTCTGGTCCCCAGACTCTTGTATTCAACGTCTTATTTGGTGTTGCTAACTTGGATGGCTCACAGAAGTCTCAACATGAATATGTCCCAAAGAAAACAATTGATTTCCCCACTTCCACCTATCCATCCCTCTTCTACATGTGGATAAACTGTACCAAGGTAGAACCAACTCCATCTTTCCTGCTACCTTCTTCTTTTGGCCCCTCTCCTCGAAACATTTTCTAATTAGTCACAGGTTCCTATGGATTTTGTCTCTAAAGCATATCTTGAAATTATTACCAGCATGTCCATAACCCTGTTCGTACCTCTAACCCAAGCCACCATCACCTCTTCTCTGACTCCTGCCTAACCTCCAATTGGTCTTCCTGTTTCATCTCTTGACCCCCTTCAATCCACTCCCCATATAGCAGCCAGAATGATTAGATAAATGAGTATAAGGTAATATCTCCCACTTATTCATAGACTCCATTGAAAACTATCAGTGGTGTATTTCACTTACAAAACAATCTAGGAAGCCCTTGGGTGGCTCAGTTGGCTAAGCATCTGTCTTCGGCTCAGGTCATGATCTCAGGGGTTCTGAGATCAAGCCCCGTGTCTGGCTCCTTGCTCAGCGGGGAGTCTGCTCCCTTTGCCACTCCCCCTGCTTGTGCGTGCTCTCTCTCTCTCTCCTCCTTTCTCTCAAATAAATAAATACAAATCTTAAAAAACCAAATAAACCAACTAACCTCCCCCCCCTCAAGCCGAAACACAACCTAAAACCCTTTCCATGGTCTCAAGGTCCTACATGTTGTAGATTTTCTAGCCAACCTCTCCTTGAAATATTTTTCCTCTATTCACTATACTGATGTGCCTCTTCATATTAGTATGGAGAATAACCAGCCTCTTCCATTTCAGGGAGTCTGCACACCCTGTTCACTCTGCATGGACCAGTAAGAACACAAAGTTCCTTCACCTCACCAGTGGTGAAGGCCTTGTGTGACCACTTCCGGCTCAGTACATTCAGTTCCAACATCGCTTCCTCAGTACGGCCTTCTGTTTGTTTTTATGTCTCTTGACAGCCCAGTATTTTCTATTGTAGCAGCCTGATTTGTAAATATGTCTTTACTGGTGTGTGTATTCACTTAATGCCAGTTTTCTGTAAAGATGTTTAATATCCGTGATGGTAGAGACCAGGCCTGTTTTGTTCACCCAAATATATCGGTGATTACAGTTTCTGACCCATAGTAGATACTTGGTAAGTATTTGTTGAATGAACTTATTATTTCATATAATATAAATAATGATAATTTTTCCAGCCATGGGATGGGATCAACTGTCTGTTTTTCTGTAACTATTCCAAATCCCCTCATCCCTAATTCAGGAGGGATGTATCATTCCCTCTAACAAAGTGCTAGTCTTTAGCTCTCTGTCTTTATATTGACCCTGCTATTAAATGGCTGTGACTAGTATGCACTAATATTCCATTCTCCTCCACTTTGAGTTATAGGTGAAATTATATTTTCCAGTGTCTTGTGGTGCTCCCTGTGAGAAGTTTAGCACACCTCCTAACCTTCGGCTTCCTCATCAGCTTTCTCATTGGACCCATGGTGCCTCTCTATTTGACGGATTCAATTCCTCTGATACCAGAGATGGGACATGGGCCTCACTTTGGCCTGAATGGAAGGGAGGGGTACTACTTCTGGCAGAAGCATTAGAGCCCCTGCATCAATCCACAGATTCTCTTTTCTATCTCTCCTGAGAATGGCAATATTTCGTGTAGGGGCTGCTCCTTTAGCTTGGGTCCCAGGGCCTTAGGTGACCAGCAGGGAGCATGTCACATGAGCAAGAAATAAATCACCGGTCAACCACTGAGATTTTGGGGGTTGATTGTGGCCACAGTTTAACCCAACCTAAGCTGCCTGAGAGACTCACTTCCTCAAAGTTAGATGTGGCCAATGTGACAGCTTCAGTCAATAAAGTGTGACAAAAGTGATGCATATCATATATCCCCAGGTTTCTGAAGTCATGCCTTCAGGTCCAAATGCAGTGGAGCAGTCACACATCAGGTATAAAATGGAAAGATTAGAGATTTATGACTCGCTAAAGAGAGAGAACTTGAGATTGCCTGGAAGAAGAGCTTCTGCTTCTGATTCAAAGGCGCCTTGACTCTCATCCAAGTCCTTACTGCTGTCTTTGGATTTCTGGGATTGGACCCAACCTACAGGGAAGTCCTGGATGTCAGAAATCACATAGTACCATCTTTGTTTGGTTCCCCACAGGTGAGGTGAAGGAACTTTGTGTACGTACTGAGGTGGCCTGGCCCAAGGCAAGCTCCCAGGAGGAGTCCCCATTCTCTCCCTGTCTGCTGGTGGTCACTGGTGTGTCTCAGTGTGGGACCCAGGAACTTGTTCCTAGGAAGTACCTTACAGACTAACTAAGGTTTATTGCTAGATGCCCCTGTCCAGGAGGTTCTTGGGAAAGTGGCTAAAATACCTTATAAAATGCTGCCAAGCTCCAACTTCTGCTTCAAGAAACATTTCCTGAATACCTGCAGTCTTCCTGGCAATTGACATTATTTCCTTATAACCGCCAGGTAAGGAAACTATTATCTTCATCAGGCAGATGGTGACTGTGGTTCAGAGAGTGTAGGAATCTTGCCTATGAGTGGAGAGTGTGCGTGAAGAGCCTGGGATCTGAACACAGATATTTGAATTCTATTCTCTCTCTCTGCCTGTCTCTGTCTTTGTCTCTCCCTCACTGAATGTGAGTGACGCTGCACATCCCAGCGCTATCCTCTTAAGAGTTCCCTCTCCAAATCTCATCCTGGAAATCTCTTTCCTTGGGAGCTCTCCTTACTGGCCTGGTATTAAAGGACATTTTTCAATCTCCTGGGAAGAGTTCCTATGTGATAAAAATTATTTCTTAGAAGTGTAACAGAAAAGACTAGGGGGCAAACTTTGCGAATCAAAATAGCAAAACCTTCTTTCCTTACTTCCGCTGGTTATTCTGGCATGAGCTGTGATGGGCTGACGTGGGAAACCAGAGATTCACAGAGCTCCCAGCCCAGGACTGTCCTCTCAGGGACACTTCGGATGCCTGAGGGATGGCCTAGTGTCCGTGTGAGCGTGGCGAGCTGCTCCACAAGGCGGGCTAAGGGACCTCTCTCCCCAGAGTGCTTCCCAGAACTAACTGTGCTCTTCTCAAGTGAGAGAAACACCCTAATTCGGGGGATACACTGGGACAGCTGCAGACACCCACAGCTCAGACAGAGGCATCACTGCTGCCACTTGCTGCCGCCATGTCTGTCCTGAAGTTGGTCTGAAGGTCTCAGAGGGGACTAATCCGCAGGTGGTGGATCTGCCGGGTGTTTTAGGGCCTCCAGAAAGCTCCTGGAGGGAATCTGAATGGTCTATCTGTGTATGTTAAGCCTTGTCCTCTCCATGGATATTGGTAGGACAGGGCCGGATCTCCGGGTGTTTGCTGAGGGAGAAGGCAGGTGCAAGGTGTGTGAAAACAGGTGCAAAGTTGGACTCTTTAATTCAGGCCATGCAATTACTGCTTCTTGGAGTTGATACCTGCTGCTTATACCCTGGAAAACTGGCATCGGCGACAGGGGCTTGGCATTATCCTCTTGATTATCTCATTCTACAAAGGCCGGTACAGCATCATGTCACTTCCTACACAGTGTAAAAGGGAGGAAGAGCTTCCCCACCCACATCCACGCAGGAAGGGACTGGAGTGTGGGGGCATGTGCTTCCTGAGGGGGCATGGTGGGATCCTGGGAAAGCTTCTGGAGGGAAGAAGAGGCTTGCTCCAGCAGCCGACAGAATAGCTATTCCTTTCCAGAAGAGAGGTTAGAGGAGATTGTCAGCTTTCCAGGGCTTCTTCTGGGGTGGGGGCAGATAAGCCCAGGTCTGACCCCTTCCTGCCAGAGCTGAGTCACCCGGCTATGGGTATGCTGGCATCATGCTACTGGAAACCACAAGGCCCCAGGGGTGGGTGGAGCTCACCCTCCCTCTGCCCAGGGTTGACTTTCTTTGAGCAACTTCCTGGATTCCTTCCTCATCCTCTGCCAGACCCGTTCTCCCATCTGTCCCTTCCTTACCCTTACGGTCTTTATTCACCCACTTCTGGACCCCTTCCATCTGTTTAGCAAACATTCCAAATCCCTTTGAAATATTCCTCCTGAGAGAGCACTCAGCAATCATTGCTTGTGGCAGAGCATCATCCTGTGAGTGATTCCTGTATGACCTGCAGTTTTCTGGAAAGTCTTGCTTCACTTAAACCAGCATTTTCGGTGATTGCGGTTTACTCATTCCCGATATGTAATTTTCATTGTTGGTTGCCATTTTATTTTACATAGGTGGAGAGTTTCCATTCCAACTCTTCTTTGCTTGTCCAAATCTGTTGTTGACTAGATCTCTGCCCTGGTCAGTTCCCAGGGTCTGTACAATCTTCTCGGTCATGAGGACAATAGCAGTGTTCAAGCTGTAATCTCAGGGATCTAGTAGAGTAGAAGGAGCACTGACTCTGGAATTAGAGGCTGAGGTTCAAGTTCAAACTGCTCTTGACTCCATGTCAGGTGAAAACGAAAGTGAGCCTTCATCTGAAAATGAAATTTCTTCACTTGAAAATGGGGCTTATGACATCCCATATTCCTGAGGATACCCCGAAGTGATATATATGAAAGAATCAATATAACGTACAAACCGTATTGCATAATAACAATCATGGTGAAAAGGAAGAAAAGAGGAGAAGAGTAATGATATAAATAAACTTGAGATCAAAATGACTTTCTGTCCTGGATGGGAAGGAAGTAGACTCGGGCAAACTATATGAGAAGAATGGGTGCCTTTCCTTCCGCCCTCCCCAGCCAAGCCGAGGTCACTGAGCAAATATTTACGGACCACTACTGTGTGTCACTGGGGACATGAAAATAAGCGAGATCAGATCTCTGTGTTATATGCCATGGCAGAGGTAAGCAGCCAATACAATGGGAACAGGTGAGGGAACAATGAATTGTCTCGGGTGTGGCTTCGAGGCTGAGGCCAGGAGCCTGGAAGAACTGGTTGTCTCTCAATGGAGCTTTAAAGGGCTCAGTTGGGGAAGGAATAGGGAAAGGAAGTTCCAGGCTGAGGGTTGACCTGGGCAAAGGCATTGGGGTTTGGTGGTGAGTTCAGGGAGCATAGAATAGTCTGTTGTGGCCAAAAATGGATGGTGGGGGTGAGGTGGCTGGAAATGAGGCTGTGAGGTGAGCTGGGTCTTGATGTTGGTCTTGGTGGCACGTAGAAGCCAGGGGATGGCCATACCAGGAGCTCGGCTCTCCTTTGGAGGGACAGGCCAGGAGAAATGGTGAGGTTGGGTGTTGGATATGAATTGGGAACCGATTTGGCAGGGTGTGTGGGGGCATGTTGTAAATCAGAGGGACCTAGGCTATGAGTGCTTCCTTTCTTATGCCCAAAGGACTTCTCAGCCAGTATGGAAGGACAGATACCCAGGGAGACCAGAGGAGGGCCCTCAGAGGGGCAGGTCCAGGGGAGGACCACCTCTCGCCTGGCCTCAAGTTGGGCCTAAGATGAGTCATCTTCTGTCCTTGGGGAGTCCTGCCGCAAGAGTTATCAGGAGTTTGGAGGAGCACCAGACCTTGCCAGCAAGAAACTTCCATCCACCAGAGGATCTTTTAAGGGAGTCTCAGGCTGACAACATATTTCACAATATAGCAAAAACATTCTGAACATTTCAGAGGCTTGCTAAAGAAAGGATGATGCAAGGGTCGTCCCCAGTAGGAAGTACTGGCCCAAACAGGTACCTATGAAAATGAAATAACATGAACTAGAACACTTCCATCCCCTGAAAATATTTTCTTTTCCTTGGCTGCCCTGATGCTAGGCAAGAAATGGCAGTGTCCTGTGAGCAAGGGACAACTTGTTCAACGCTGGGCAAGGCTCAGCTCTTGTCTTTGGAAAGAAGGTCTCCCCTCTCCCCCCCCAAAAGTCCTAGCATATCCCAAGCACTGTCAGAGCGAGAAGGGTCTGTGGACTTATACAGATGGGAAGAGGTCTTCTGAGAAATGTCAGAGAGAAGAGCAGATCCTGAGGCTCTCGCCTGAGCCTCTCATCTTCCACGCTGGGACACCTTCTGTGGAGTCATCTCGACTCAGTGCTTGGCTGCTGAAATCTTCTAGACCAGTGGAGTGGGGCCTCTGTCTGTTCCTAACAAAGTCATGGGGAGGCTTGCGAAATTTTGCCTAGGAAAAGATTTTATACATATGTGTATATATAACTTATATTTATAAATACACAAACTTAATATTTGTGTATTTTATATATTCATGTATATATATATTTGTGTTTATATGTATGTGTATATATGTGTGTGTATATATAATTTATATTTATAAATGCACAGACTTAATATTTATGTATTTTATATATTTATGTATATATATTTGTGTGTATGTATATATGTGTATATGTGTGTGTGTGCGCGCGCGCATCTATCTATATTGGGGGGTGGGGGAGGGGAAGCCCCCAGCTCTGCTCACAGACCCACCAGGGAAGCACTCTTTTTTTTTTTTTTTTTTTTTTTTTTAAGATTTTATTTATTTATTTGACAGAGAGAGATCACAAGTAGGCAGAGAGGCAGGCAGAGAGAGAGAGAGGAGGAAGCAGGCTCCCTGCTGAGCAGAGAGCCCGATGTGGGACTCGATCCCAGGACCCTGAGATCATGACCTGAGCCGAAGGCAGCGGCTTAACCCACTGAGCCACCCAGGCGCCCCGGGAAGCACTCTTTATTTAGCTCCAGGCAGGATGTTTCATGCATTTCCTGGAGCTGCTCTTTCATTGGCAGCAGAGATGGGGATCCTGGGGCTATATGATCCATTCACAAGATTCTTGTCACCCCAGTTCCTGCTTCCATGTGAGATTCTCAGAATAATGGTGACGATAAGATAGACGTGAAGAATAGGGGACGTTTAGTATAGGGAGAACACTGATAGGGATCAAAACCACACAGTTGCACGTTCCGGGTCATTAAGGGCTGTGAACTCTGCTGGTCTGGCTACTCAGCTGGAGACAGGAGGCAGCCAAGAATCACAGGGATAGGACGGACACCTGCTAAGAGGCCAGGGAGCACCCACAAGGCAACTGTCCCTGCCATCCTTTCCTAGACTCCCTCCCTCCCTTTGGGTCTTCGGTCTTCCTTCTCATCTGCTTAGGCCTGAGTCTATGACTTATAGACTTGGTCGCTTCCTGGAACACAGAGGGAAAGGTTTCAACTCCCGTATGGGATACCTCAGGCCCACGGGTTCTTTTTTTAAAGATTTTATTTATTTATTTGTGAGTGGGGTTGGGGAGAGAGTAGCAGAGGGAGAAGCAGGCCTCCCGCTGAGCAGGGAGCCTGATGAGGGCCTCGATCCCAGGATCCTGGGACCCTGGCCTGAGCCAAAGGCAGCCACTTAACAGACTAAGCTACCCAGGCACCCCAGGACCACAGGTTCTTAAGTTTATCAATACCTCTGGCTCTCCAGAGAGAACAGAGGCCAAGTTCACCTCCTGGGTATGCCCTATATGAGCACTCCTACCTTCCCCCTTCTGTGCATGCCCCAGGTCTGGGGTCCTGCAGGGACCGGTGGCAGAAGAGTAAGAAGTTCCATTTCATCTGCTCCTCCTGGCAGAGTGAGGCTGGAACCTAGGCCCTTTTCTCAGTCCCCAAGGAGTCAGTGTCAGATGGGTGACCGTTGAGATTGGATTCACTTCCTAGTCTTGTTCTATCCCTATAACTTTGTGACATTCTATATTCTATTTGGGATCACAGGATTTCCCAGTACGGTTATAGTCAGCTACCTGATTTATGCATGCTGGCTGGTCTTGGTCCTCAGAGCACCTCATATGGCCTGCAAGAGTGAAAACAGCTGTAGAGCCTCTCTGCGTGTTTGTTCAGAAGACAGGCCTGAAGGGCCGGTGCTGCCGCAGCCCTAGGGAGGCCGCGCTCCTGCTGCTTCTTCCTCTGCTGACACCACACTGACTCTCTCCCTCCGGGTTCTTCCTCAGCGTGAAGGGAGGACTTTGTCAAGGATGCAGTGTCTCCCTTGCCTCCGAGTTCTAGGAAGAGCCGTTCTTGGGGAGGTGTCACAGGAAAAGCCCAGCCTCTGCTCTCTATTGCTATCAGAGATTCTAGACTCTGAGAAACTTGGCTCAAATCCTGGTTTCCCCTTGCATGGGGGTTACGGAAACCCTCTGAGCCCAGACAGCTTGCTCACATAGAAAACAAGAAATTATATCTGTCAGAGGGGTATTGTAGAAAGTAAATGAGATCCATACAGAACGACTGGCCTAGGACCTGGCACATATTTGCATCTTCATAAATCCTTGTCCTCTTTAAAATGTCTCTTACTGTGGAAGTGATTTAGCCTTGGCCAGTAGACCAGCCTCAGGACTGGGGGCCTCCCATGGCAGGCTTTATAGCGAGAGCCCTGTATTCTCCTAAATGAGCTTTAAGTTGCTAAATCAGTAAGGAGATGTGAGGTCTTAATTTCTCCAATTGTCACAAATGCATGAGAACAAAACTACCAGTAGAAGCAGCCCCTGAAATCCCTCAGGGAGAAGTGGTCAGTGTGCTGATTCAGACTTCTAGCTCATGAGATTGAGACCCGTGGTTTCAGAAAAATGGCAAATGTTAGGTCCCAAAATGTGGGGGTTTCCCGTGGATGGCCAACATCGCAAATGTTAATCCTCTAATGCAATGATTAGCTGGCCTTTGTGGCTCTGGAGAGAAGGGCAGGCTGCTTCTAGGAGTGTGACACAGGAGAAGGTGCCATCAGTAGACAGCAGCCTCATCCAGGCAGGGACCAGACCACAGGGAGAGATGCCTCTATGCAGAAGGTCAGTCCAGTTCCCACAGCCTCTCTGTACTTCAAGATAACAAGTCTGAACTTCAAGATTACAAGTCTGAGGTGGCTTCAAGATAACAAGTCTGAGGTGGCTAGCTTGCCTTCTGCCCATGATTACTTTGGGGTTTTATGCTCCAGGATATTAATAGCGGTTTAATCAGCTCTTTTTTTTTTTTTCTTCATAAGTGAAAGAGTTCCTTCCTTTTTAAAAGAGAAAGCAAATAACAGCATTAACAACACTATGTTCCCATGGAACATGCTGGTTCCGAGACAAATTTAGAATGGGAATGGTGGGTGATCTCCCCCATAGAGGCCTGTACCCTAATTTGACTTTCCAAAGACTACTGTAATAAAACGGGTGGGGGCAGCCCTGGGAGAGCTGAAGGAAACTCTCAAGTTTTCAAGTGATAACTACTTCAAAGGTATCAATATGTAAGTCCGAATTCTGCATCACTGCCACAGGGAGTGGTTATATTTAGGAGGAATGTAAGTTGTGGGTCTGCAGTGCTGGCTCAGAGATCCTGGGTAATACATAAAGTACAATGAGCTGCCCGTGATGCCCTTTAAGCCTCTCTGACCCTATATTAATCAATGCCCAGTACACGGCCTAGGATATGGCAGAATCCCACTGAAACTGATAAATGAATGGATATGTGACCATTGCCCAGCATAGAAGATTCTCTAGAGCCCATCCTTAAAATCAAGTTGTGGGGATGGGGACACTTAAGGCCAAGGAGCCCAAGATCCATGGTGACATCATTTGCACATGTAGCTTTGCAAAGCAATATTCAAGATATTGCTTGAATATCTGGCAAGTCAGATATTCAAGCCATGCTGTCTTGCCTTTAACTAAAACCAGGTTCTGGCCTTGTTGTCCTTCATTCATTTATTCTTCGTTCATCATTCAAAAAGTATTTTTTGAGTAAATACTATGTTTATCATGTCCATGTAGTGTTCTGCACTGAAGACAGACAAGTGAACATCTGCCCTTGGAGAACTTATTGTATTAGTGAATGTAATACTAGGTGCTGTAATAGAGAAACCCAGAAATCTCAATGGGTAAGCACAATACAAATTTATTTCTTGTTTCTATAAACTCATATAGACAATGTGGGAGTCTAGGGCAGGCTGCCCCAAAATGTACCACTTTGGTGTTGTTGTTGTTGTTGTTTTTAAGATTTTATTTATTTATTTGACAGAAAGAGAGAGATCACAAGTAGGCAGAGAGGCAGGCAGAGAGAGAGAGGGAGAAGCAGGCTCACTGCTGAGCAGAGAACCTGACAAAGAGCTCTATCCCAGGACCCTGAGATCATGACCTGAGCCAAAGGCAGAGGCTTTGGCTGAGCCAACCAGGCACCCCTCATTTTGTGTTTTGATTTTATTTTGAATTAAAGTTATTTAAGAAACAACCAATATAAGAAGAATAATCTGACTGCATCCCCAACCCTGGCCTTTGACTTCAGAAAGGAAATAAATCATCCCTGTGAAAAGTACTCTCCCTGTATGTACCCAGAGGTAAAGAGACATCTTTGTCACCAGAGATAGAGAATTCTAGGCAAAGAAGTTTGTGTATATGAACTTTGCTACTTTTACCAGTTAACTCCCCCAGTCCAAATTCTGTTTAGAATTCCTTACCAACTGAAGCTCTTGAACACAAGCTTTCTTTGTCCTGTCCATTCCTTACAGATTTATGTTTCTTTGTCTAAAAAAAATATATATATATAAACCGCCTGACTTGGTCATTTCTTTGGGTCTCAATTTTGTTATTGGGCCTCTGGGTACATGTAATTAAATTTTGTTTATATTTTTCTCCTGTTTACCTCTCTCTTGTCAATTTAATTCTTAGACCATCTAGAAGTACTCTGAAGGGTAGGGGAAAATATCTTCCTTCCCCACGACCTCCCAGAGTAGGGGAAGAGAGCACTCAGATCATTGTGTTTCTTTAAACACTGGACTGACTGGAAGTTCTGCCATCTTCAGTGTGTGGCTTCCCAGGTCATCCTGGGCATTGACATTAGTGATCAGACAGTGGAGAGAGAGAACGGGAGCCTTGATATTGTGAACATCACATTCACCCACATTACATTATATTCATCAGAACTCAGTCAGAGGCCTTCCTCACCTATAAGAAGGTAGGAAATGGTTCTCCTGGCAGGGCAGTGACCTCCCAGCAGAAACTCTTCATTAGAGAAGAAAGGCATGGATATTTGGTGAAAGAGTAGACATGTCTGCCATACTTACATTCTACTGGAGAGAGAATGGGTGTAACCATAAATACCTTAAGTGAGCGCATTGTATACTATTTCAGATGATAAAATGAAAAAAGTCAGGTGAGAGGCATAGGGGGTGTAAATAAGTTGTGAAAATAATTTTCTTCAGTGGCTACTCATTGGGCCATGCTATCTACAGGGCAAATGTGAGTTGATCTTTTGCATGAGTCAGAGGTAAGGACTCTCCTTCCTAAATGTGCTGGAGCACCTTGGATTCGAAAGAGAGACCTGATTTTGTGTCCAGATTGGCACACATTATCATCACCACAAATGTCTTTGGAGTTACAGAGTTAACTGAGTACAAAAAAGACATTCTCAAAAAACATAGTAGATGCAGACAGATAAAATGAGTTCAAATTGCTTCTGGGATTTTTCTATTCCTTGAACTCTTGTATGCCCGTAGTAACTGACCCAGGCTGAAATTCAGATGCTTTTAAAAGTTTTGACTCAGTGTCTCTTTTTCAATAATACCAGCTTCTTGATTCTAGAAGGATCTACTTCCCAGATGTGTCAAGAATATCAAGGGTTGATTTCTGCCATAGTAATAAAGGTTTACTTGTTGCTGAGGAATACTATCTCGTTACTTAATATCAATGATAGAAGTTTAGTTGGAAAGGAGCTGGTGAGGGAATTAAATGTTGCCAATAATATCCGGAATAATGGGGGAAATTTCTGTATTTGATAAGAGTTAGGGGGTATTATACTAAGTAAAATAAGTCAGATTGAGAAAGACAAATACCGTGTTATATGATTTCCCTTACATGTGGAATCTAAAAAAAAAAAAAAAAACAAATGAATGAACAAACAAACAAAATCAGAAATCAGACCTAAACATACAGAGAACTGATGGTTGCTGGAGTGGAGGGCGGTAGGGAGATGAGCAAAACAGGTGAAGGAGAGTGGGAGATACAGGTTTCTAGTTATGGAATGAATAAGTCATGGGGACGAAAGGTACAGTACAGGGAATAGAGTCAGTGATATTGTGATAGTGTTGCGTGACGGCAGGTAGTAGCCACACATGGGATAAGCCTAGCATAATATTTAGAACTGCTGAATCGCTGTGTTGTTCTTCTGAAACAATGTAATAGGCTGTATCAGCTATGCTAAAAAAAAAAAATTAATGAATCAAAAAAAAAAAATCAGGGGCTGAGACATTTCTGAAAATTCAACTCTTTCCTTGCATCGTGGACTCGGTCCCGTAAGCGTTTGTTGATCTTTCTTGCAGACCTGGAAGTAGGCTAGGTACCGGCGGCAGAGCAGCAAGCATAGTTCTGCTCCTGATTCCAGGGCTCACCCTCTAGCCATGGAAGAAAGACACTTGGCCATCCAGAGGCTGGATTTGAGAAGGACCATGAATGCCATGCTGACAATCCCAGATCTATTCTCCACAGTTAGTGAAGAACCATCTCAGAACCGATTTCTCTGCTGCCGAGTGGGTAGGAGGCTGGTGTGCTGTGAGACTGTTGGCAAGTTGATCTCTTTGACCCTCATTTTCTTTGTCTAGAAAGGGAAGATAATAATAACTTCCCTGCCCATCTCTCAGGGCTATTATAAGGATCAAATGAAATTATGTCATGCTCTTCAGGTGCCAAGAACTATGATTAGGGCTAGTTAATAATCTAGACGTCTGAGAGAACAAGGGAAGACAGGTGCCGCCACACAGGGATGCTCTGAGAACACAGCAAAATCTTCTATCCGGCCTGGACCTTTGTAGCAGAGAAACCAGGCTTAGAAAAACAAAACAAAACAAAACAAAACAAAGCTAGTAGAAAAAAAAAAACAACAAAGTGAGTAATGAAATCGTTTGAAAGAAAATTGATTTTTTTTTCTTTTCGAGTGAAAGTTATTTTAAGTGAAGAAAATGAACATAAAATGCCGTAGGGTACAGGCGAAAATGCAAATTCAGACGTATAGCAAGGAAGTGAGCCCCGCAGAGCACGGAAGGCTGGACAGCTGTCGCCCGGTCCTGACCAGGCCTCCAGGGAACATGCCAGAAGTTCTCCTGAATTGTTCTTCTGGTGTAGGTTTGGAGTATAGGTGAGGTTCAGTGGGGTGAGGTCTGGAGCTGACGACCAAGAAACAATTCTTGAGACATCTTTGGTGCAAAATGGTGGTTTATTAAAGCACAGGGACAGGACGCATGGGCAGAAAGGGCTGCTGCCTCCAGGGTTAGTGAGGGGTGGCTGATTGCGATACCAGAGGTCTTGCCATTGTCAAGTTCAGGTTGTTTTTCCCTCTAGCAAGGGTTGAACTTTAAGAGGGTTGGGAGCTTCCAGAAAGAATGTTACACAAATCCACCCAGGATTGGGGGGGGGGGGAGGTTTCAGGATGTCAGCTGTGCTCTGTCCTCGGCTAGCCTTCTGCTTCTTCATCACTTCCTGCTGGGAGCACTTGGCCCCAAGGGAGCTCGCTGTCCCAGAAATTAGGATTCTGCCCTTTTCATTCTTAACTCTTGATTTCCAGAAATTATTCCAGGACTGTCCTGGAGGTCTCAGGGGTTATCCGGCTCTCCTGCAGACTTGAGACCTCACGCCAATACAGTGCCTATTATAAACTAAGGCATTCCTTAGGAAAAAATGGGCTAAGTTAATGTATTGTAAGTTACAGTTGCCCAAACCCCAAAGCATGAAATCCATGAATTCAGCCCAAATTTGAGAATTCTTGTCTCAATATGGAAAGCATAAGCAGGAGGTCTTCAGCTTGGTGAAAAGTGCTTTTTAGAGATGGTTCCTCTAATTTGTAATATTTTAGAAAAGCACAGAGAAGGAAATGGTCACCGATATTTTGACAATCAATAATCATACAAAGTCAGCGTTTTGCCAAATTTCCGTATTACAGAAATAACCGAGTTACCACAGTTACCACAGAAATGAAATCTGAACAACAGAAGCCTTTGTTCAATATCTATCTCACATCTGTTTTTCTTAATGCTCCACAATAACAGAGAGGAATTTGACCTCCAGATGACCGAGAAGGGCTGAAGGTCGGCTGCCTAAACTATGGCTCTCTCATCCTTACCTGGCAGGATTCTTACAAAGGAGGCAGTTACCCCATTTTTGTAGATCAGATTGAAGCCAAGAGAGTGATTTTTGCCAAAAGTCTCACACAGGTACTAGAGCTATTATTTAAGCCAAACTACTTAACCCCCAACCCGAACTTCTTTCTCCGTCCTCCCTCTGGATCTTGAGAGTTTCCCGGGAATATGGCCAGAGTTGAGCCAGGAGAAAGCAGGGGGCTTGCAAAACTGGGCAGATCAGTGGATGGAGGAAACGCCTCCCTAGCCCTGAGGAGTGAGTGTGTGTGGTCAGGGAGGACGGAGCTATTACGAAACACTGCCCGCAATCAGCTGCTCTGCTTCTCCCCACCTCCTTCTCTCCTTTTTAGAGCGGGGTTTCTCAATCTTGACTCTATTGACCTCTTCAGACCAGATAATCCTTTGTTGCGGGGGGCTGTCCTATACACTGAGAGGCTGTTTAGTAGCATCGCTGTCCTCTTAGCTACTAGAAACCTGTAGCATCTCTCAGTCGTGACCTTGAAGCATATGGACATGGGGATGTCTCCTCTATGTCTCCCAATCCCCCAGTGAAGAACCACTGGTTTATGGTCATCAACCATCCCAGTTTGCCATGCACTGAGAGACTGGTCACAGTGTCAGTGCTTTGACCAGAAGAGTTGGGGCCAAATGAAGATGGTTTGTCTCCCTAGAGGTGAGATCTCATCTCCTACTTAGATGAAGTGTGTGGAGGGAGAAGGCATTGTGCTGATAATGTCCTAGTGGGCCATCCCCCTGAGGTCATGTGCCTAAGACTCCTTTCTTTCCCCATGTAGCCTGCGTGGGGATCAGGGGGAGAGACCCACTGCAGAGAGGCTGACTGTTCCAGGACTAAAGACCAGAGGGAATGCTGGTGCAGTTGTGCCTGTGTGTGTATGGGGGAGGCCCAGCTAGGGGCTGACCACAAAGTGTCACTGGTACTGCCCAGGTGGGCTGTGTGCCTGTCCGTGCACACCAGCAGGTAATGGGTACTGGAGGGGGAAAGTTTGCAGCTCTGTGTCAACTTGGCCAGGGCCTGGAAGGTGTGGGTGTTTTAATTTATTCGATATTTTGAAATATTCTTAATGAGTTACTCTGATCACTTATCAGGGGCCGTTTCCTGGGAGAAACAAACAGAGAAGACCCTCAGAAACGGTGTGTCAACAGATGAATGGATAAAGAAGATGTGGTATATATACACAATGGAATACTATGCAGCCATCAAAAGAAATGAAATCTTGCCGTTTGCAACGACGTGGATGGAACTAGAGGGCATCATGCTTAGTGAAATAAGTCAAGTGGAGAAAGACAACTATCATATGATCTCCCTGATATGAGGAAGTAGAGATGCTACAGGGGGGGTTAAGGGGGTGGGAGAAGAATAAATGAAACAAGATGGGATTGGGAGGGAGACAAACCATAAGTGATCTCACAAAACAAGATCTCACAAAACTTAATCTCACAAAACAAACTGAGGGTTGCTGGGGGGAGGGGGTTGGGGAAAAGGGGGTGGGATTATGGACATTGGGGAGGGTATGTACTATGGTGAGTGCTGTGAAGTGTGTAAACCTGGTGATTCACATACCTGTTCCCTGGGGGATTAAAATATATTATATGTTTATAAAAAATAAAAAATTAAAAAAAAAAAGAAATGGTGTGTCAACAGGATAGTTTTTGTTGTGCTTCATTCACGACAGTAGTAAAGATTTTGGTTCTTGGCATACTTACAACACATTCCGGAAACATATCATTTGTCTCTCTGCCTTCTGCTCTCGGTGCCATTCGTAGGCCCATCTACAGGATGAAAACGGCAGTTCTGGAGACAACATGGCCAAGGTCAGATGCCAGATTTTGGTTCTGGATCACTGGGCTCCATGGCTCGTGACCTCGTGGCAGCTCCTCCGGGCCGTGTGAAAATGCGTCGTCCGTGTAAGTGCTGAGCCCGGGTTGCTGTATACCCGAATGGGAAAATGCCAAGTGTGGAGGGGAAGGTGTGAATCCTTTTTATCCCAGGGCTCTGACTTGGGCCCTTCCTCCTTCGGGCGATGGAGCAGGTTCCAGGAGGGTGGTGCTTAAGACCATGGGTCACCTGGTCACCGGCCCTCACCGGCCCTCCCCCGGGCCTCCGTGCTCTTTGACACAGCTATTGGAGGTGTGGTTTCCTGCCTAAGATTGTTTGCGTTTTCCTCATTACATAAACCGCTGGCTCTTGCCAAGCCCTCCCGGTGCCCTGGAGCTCTAGGCTGCTTTTCTCCTATTGGCTGGCCAAGTTTCATTTTTTGGGGGGAGGTGTAGTTTTTCAAGCTGCTGAGCCAGGCGGTGTGTCAGTGCCTTCTGGGAGTGAAGAGCTGGAGTTCGGGGACCCCACCTGTAACAATGACAGCAGATGAGTTGGTTTTCTTTGTGAATGGCAAGAAGGTAAGAAGGAGCTGGCCTCAGGTCCGACTTCTCTGCTGCCCTCCCAGGGCCTGATGTTTGTTCTTTGGAAGACATTGGCTCTGTTCTTTCTCTTTCTCTCCTCTCTCACTCATTCCCCGTCTCTTCTCTCCCTCCCTCCAAAGTCGTTGCTGCATTTTGGGTAACACTGGGGGAAGAAACCCTTCTCAGACCTGGAACATAGACAGGATGCTCCAGGGGCAAAGGCATGTCCAGGGAGGCAAGCGAGAAGAGAGGCTTGAATTCCCACTCGGTGTGCAGCTTCAGAGACCCTGACCCAAAGCCAAGGCAGGGGCACAGGGTCACGAGACCCGAGGTCACCGACCATGCCTCTATTTCTGTGTTTAATCCAATTTGTCCTCTGGTTTTTGTTGTTCTCTTTGCTGAGAGAAGGAACAGGAACTTGTTTTCTTGCTAATACCAGGGTGTGAGAGAGACATAGTGTTTGATTCTGGCATTTCAAGGCTAATGTGACAACTAGCTTGTAGGAGGACATTACTAACATCTTGGGGCAAGCCACGATGTTTTTTTTTCTTTTTCATAAGGGGCATGTTTCTCCCCCTCCCTCCACTTAATACTGCATATAAATATTTTATATTTTTTATAAATATTTTATATAAATTTTATAAAAATTTTATATAAACATTTTGATAAAAATTGCCCACTCGGATGAACTTTGTTGGTAGGCAGGGACACGGGAGCATGGGGGGTGGGGTGTTGAGCAGAAGGGGACTTCAGACATGGAGACTAGTCCTCCAGGCCCTGCAAGGGTTCGAATCCTTGCAAATTTCACCACAGGAGCTGGGAGGGAGCGTGCAAGCATTATTGCATTGTCCCCATCCCCCTCCCTCGAGCCCTGCTGAGATGCTCCAGTCTGCTCCAGCTCCCAGGTCAGGAATGAAAGGGACAGTGAAAGGACAGCCGTAGTCCTACCTTGCAAATGGCCATGTGGAGAGAGTGTGAGGGGTGACTGTGCCAAGGGGCCCTCAAAGAAGGATAATTTTCTTTGTTTTGCTTTACTGGTGTTTTTGAGTTGAGAAATTAGGCAACGTTTGAGGTAATTCTCAAGAGCTAAAATGAGCTTCATGGGGCATCCGGTGCTTAAATGGTCAGGATGTGTCTGGGTGACTAGCAAGGGAATTCTGTGAGCTATGGCAACATCAGTGCTCTGAAGACCACTGGGTTCAATGTGAGGCGTGCCACCGGGAGGTGCTGAGGGTGGGGTCAGCCATGTTTTTCCAGGTTCCGTGTGTCTCTCCATGTCAATTTCTTTTGAGGATTGGCATCTGGCAGCAAACCAAGAGGTAGGGCACAGCTTCCCTGTTGGTGGTTGTGAAATTTTACACCCAGCATTTCTAACAACTTTGCTGCATTCAGCGATTGCCTCGGAGAGATCCAAGAAATGGTTGAATTGACTTTCTAGAAGTATTCCTTACAAGAAGCATCTTCGGTGGAATTTTTCTAAATGGTTTTTATATTGAGTGAGCAGCTGGATTCAATGACTTCCAGGGCCACATCTTATTCCAAGATTCTCTTATTTACCATGCCATCAATTCGTTTGTGACAGGACGAGGTCGTGCTCTTCCTTAGGGATGGTGTGCTGAGACGCACTGGACACGAAAAGGCATGTTTCGAGGGAAATCTGGCCTGGCGGGGTTGTTTCCTCCTGTATCTCGGATCCACTTCAGGAAAGCAATTTAACATTTTTAGATGGTATCGTCATATCAAACCCACTATCTCTGTTAAGTTTTCCTAGTGTCAGTTGCTCTGATACCATAAGCCTGTAGCTTCTTGAGAAAGTGCTAGAAAGGTGGAGAGGCAATCTAAGAAGTGATGATGAGTAAAAGCCATGCTTTGCACACAAGACCAAGCAGGAATCCCCAGTCAGATCAAGGTGGCTGTGAGTACGTGCGTTCCCATTTCTATTTCCAAGATCTTGTTACTGGATATTGTGCAGAGAACTTACCAAAGAAGCTGTTGGAATGGGTGACTCACTCTTCATTGTAGGCCTTATTCTCTTATTCTCCCTGTTTCAGTCTGTCCAGGACTCTGTCTCTGCTGACTGGGGTTCTGGAGAGGTCCTGAGACCAACGATCAAATACCTCAGGGGGCTTCTGTGGTGGTGATGGGCCTTGATGATGATTGTTTCCATGTCTTCTGTTCTAGAGTCAGCATTGGAAGGAAAGAAAGAGCTGCCCAGGATTTTGGTGTTATTGTAGTGACAGTCATTTTGTGGGCAGGATTCTAGAGTATCTCAGCAGTAGCTTTCTGTTTGGTGGAGACTGTGGTGCATGGAGGACTCTGGCCAACTGGGTGTGAGGGGCACAGCTAAAGGTGGGGGTGATTCCCACAGAAGCAGGTGGCAGCTACAGAGAGCCTCATGGTGGCTTTGACTCACTCACTCACATTACGAGCTCCTGCCAGGCCTGTGCCTGTGGGGTACATTGGCACTGGGTGAGTATAATCTCTGAGAAAAGGCCAGGCACCTGCCCCTCGGGACCTTAGGGACCAGTTAAAGAGAGGGATTATAATTAGGCAAAGTAATATGTTACAAAATGTATTTTACAGAAAACTAGGCCCACAAAATGCTCTTTTCAGATATTCTTCTTTTAAATGTTTATTTATTTTACAGGGAGAGGGAGGAGAGAGAGAGAGAATGTGCACATGTGAGGGTGGGGGGAGGGGCAGAGGGAGAGACTGTCCAGCAGATTCCCCTCTGAGTGTGGAGCTGGACACGGGGCTCCATCCCACTACCCGTGAGATCATGACCTGAAACCATGAGTCTTAACTGACTGAGCCACCCATGTGCCCTCTCTTTTCAGATATTCTTCAACCACTTAGCACAGTGTTGGCATCCAGCAGGCGTCCAATTAATGAGGACAGAATGAATGCACAAGTATTAAATGCCATTGGAAATCCTCTACTGAAGAGAATTATTTAAAATTTTTTTTGCTTTTTGAAATTATTTTAAGTGTACAAAAATGTTGTACAAAGCATACAAAGAAACACTCAATAGGCTACACACCTTTACCAACTGTTCACATTTTATCACATCTGCTTTATCATTATCTCCTTCATTCTCTCTCTCCCTGTACACACACACACACACACACACACAACGAATAGGTGTTTATGGGATAAGCACGTGCATAAGACATATATGGATATGTGTATAGGTATATACGTAGATATATAGATGTATATAAGTACCTACATAATGTTACATATTTATTTATGTATAAAATTAATAGAAATAAATACACAAAGTATAAAATTTTCTTTCTGAACCATTTGAGGGTAAATTTCCAACATCATGCCCTTCTAACCCTTAAACCAAAAGTACAACATTCTTATAGAAGTAGTCTCTATAAAAATCAGGAAATAAAGTGTTTATATAATACTATTACCTAATCTATAGCCCTTCTGCAACATTTTCCAATTTCCCCAATGATGTCATTGATAACTTTTCTCCCAAGCCTGGGACTCAGGGTCATACTATTTATTCAGTTGCTGTGTCTCTTAAGTTTCCTTTAAACTGGAATGGCACTTTACCTTTCCTTGTCTTTTGGGACATTGATGTTTATGAATGTTTATTTCTTAGAATGTCTTTCATTTTGAGTTTTTGTTATGCTTTTTTATAATTATATTCAGAGTCTGAATTTTGGGCAGGAATGCCAGAGAAGTGGTAAGTGTTTCTCAGTACATTACATCGGGATACATGTGAGGTCAGGTTCCTCCATTATTTGGAATGTGAATTTTGACCACTTGGTTAAGGTGGCATCTGTCAGTTTTCTCTACTGCAAGATAAATTTAATATCCTTTATAGTTAGCAAATGATCTGTAAGAAGATCCTTTGAGTCTATGTGAATATCTTGATCATCAAACTCTCACCTACTAGTTTTAGCACCCATGGATAATTCTAGACTGGCTCATTTACTGTGCTGATTGCAAGATGGCTAACTGGATTCATTAGTTGGCATTCCTCCATCAGAATGAACTTACTCATCTCTCCAATTTGTTTATTTATTAGGTATCACTTTGGACTCATAAGTTTTAATCTTATTTAATGGGTTATAATCCATTAGAGATATTATTGGTTTTGATGCTTAAATCTTATCAGAACAATATGCTGAACCCAGCATTTCCTAAGCTCATATCCCCACAAAATGTCTGTCCTCTGGAATACCCGTTGGCGTCCTGTTCAGAGAGGGTTCCATGTGTTTGCTGGGCCAACCCTGCAGCCATGCTGTGAGAGTAGCATAGCCATTCTCTGTAGCAATGCAAGGAAGGTTGGACCACTCATGGCTGAGATGATATAAAAGCCTTTGCTGGGGAAGTGTTTGGGGTCTTGTAAGTCAAAATGCAGGTGGAAGAAGAATGGAATAGTTGAAGGCATGGAGTCAGAGGTATACATTGTATTTTCTCTGGGATGTGAAGACCAGGTTCATATGGAAATAGGAGGGGAAAAGGCTGAAAATGAATATTGCAGACATATGGGAAAGGGCCTTGGAAGATAGCCCAGGGAACTTGAATGTTACCTGGCATACGTGAGAAGTCACGGGAGGCACAGAGCAGGGGATGGATGTGATGGAAGCTGAGCTAGAAGATGAGGAAGGCATAGCTCAGGGGGAAGGCAGTAAGCTAAGAGGCTCTTCCTGTCATTTCCAAGCAAAGTGATAGGGATCTTTATTTGTGCATTTATGAGTTCTCCAAGAGAAAAGAAATAGCTTCCTGTGTGAACTTTGTAACTAGGACTTTGAACAAACTGGACTTGTGGGGTGTTTTAATGAAAGGAAACTAATTTGATTTTCCGCTTTCCCTTAAACTTTTTTTCAGGGGGCGAATTCTGGCAGTTTTATGACTTCTTGGATTGCTCTTAATCAGTAAAAAATCCTATGGTCATTTCTAAGTTTCTATACACAGCCTCAGTTCAGGATAGAGAGGTGGGGTTAGAAGAAATTTCTCATTAAGTCAGTACTGGTGGAAGATGGCTTCCCACCACTGGGAACATTCCATTGTAAGTCTCATGACATGGGGCATGTGCTTTTCTCTGGCCCATGGCCCTTCCTTAGGGAGGTCCTCAGTATAGACCCTATTGGAGGTCCAAAGCCTTCCATAGTCAGTGCTTGGGGGATGATTTAAACACCTCCACACCAGCTCACTCTCTCTTGCATGACCTACACCAGGTCCACAGCCAACACTTCACATCCTCTGTCCTCCCAGACTCTGGGAGTGCACACCGATCCCAACACTGCCATTTCTTCTTCAGCTTCTCTGGTAAGCCTATCTCTAGCTTTCAGATATGCCAGATGACCATATCCTCCATCTCACAAAGGCTGTATATTAGCTTCCTGTGTAGAGCTATGGAAGCCCCCTCATGAAGTTTGAGGCATGAGGCAGATACCTCCTCTCCTCAACCTTAGGAAAATGTAAGATTCATAGTGTCACTCTCTCTAGAGAAACTCTTGTCACATATTCTCTCTCCTTAACCATTCCAGTCACCCAAACCCTATTACCTTCATAACATAGGATGGGTAGGAGTAGTAATGCAGGTTTTTGTGGATTTCCTTTGACTCTTTGCATCAGAAACTGGCACCTCACTTTATAGACAACTTTTCTATCTTATTGAATAAACCATTTGTGGACTTTTGGGTTGAGATTTCTTCTCCATGTCTGATATGTGTTATTTTGTTGGCATTGGGCTGGCTATCAGAGCCAATGACTGGCAGCACAGGCCAACAGACTGGCCCTCTACTCTCTGAGATGGCACATACCTGGGGCACAGATGGGGATCTGCGGCTGCCACTTATTTGACAGAAAGGGAGAGAGCACAAGTAGGCAGAGCAGCAGACAGAGGGAGAAGGAGAGGCAGGCTTCCCATTGAGCAGAAAGTCCAATGAGGGACTTGATCCCAGGATCCTGAGATCATTATCTGAGCCAAAGACAGATGCTTAACTGACGGAGCCATCCAGGCGCCCCAAGACCTTCATTTTCATGATATATTGGGCACATCCCTATTAGCTCGACAAACTCTTGGGTGAGGCAGTGGCTAAGTATACCTAGGATACATTTTTTCTTTTGTTTTTGTTCTTACAGGTGGTGGAGAAAAATGCAGATCCAGAAACAACCCTTTTGGCCTACCTGAGAAGAAAACGTATCCTGACTTTGGGGTGAGGGTGTGGCGCAGGACAGTGAGGGTTCATTCTCTAGGCCTTATGTTATTTTCTAGTGACTGTGGGAAACCAGTAAAGTGTGGAGGACAGAGCTCTGGACCCCTGCATCTTAGTTGTAGCTCTGTCACTCAGCAGTTGTGTGACCCTGGGACCTATTTTGAGCTCTCCAGGTATAAAATTATCGACTGTCGAATGAGAGGATTATTTTTGATGTTTCTTAGGATTTCTTCCAGGTAAGACTCTAGTGATGCTAGGGTTTAATCCTGGGTCTGTAAAAAGAGTATCTGTGAAAGGCCCTCATTGGCCCTGGTGAACTGTGTGGCCGTTCCCCTCAGGAGGAGTTGGCCTCCCTCAGGAGATCTTCACTGAGGCTTTCCAGAGAATCTTTCCAGTTCTGTGAAGGTGGAAGGAATGTCAGAGGAAGGTGTGTTTTTTGAGAAAGGATTCCAGAGTGGGGAAGTGTGTGGAGTGCCATCCACTGTGGAGATGGCACACTGAGAGGCAAGGGACAGGGGATTCCTGAGCACTTACTGTACATAGATAGAGTTCAAGGTGATTTCCATAGGTGGGCTCATTGATCCCCATAGCAGTGCCTCTGACAGAGGAGGAAGTGAGTTTGGCACATGAGAAGGGACCTGCTTCTTGCTCGTCTATTCTGGGCCAATCCTGGCAGAGCTTGACTGAAACCTAGAGGCATGCTCTTAACATTCTAGTCATGCTGAAAACTCTTCAGGGTTGGTTGTTGGGATGTCGCTCATCCCAACTTCTGCTAACTAATCCCCCTCACTCCTGGAGTCAGGAATGTCCAGTGGCTCATTCAGGTGCCCTGTTCCAGGACAGCAGAGTGTAGTTGCCGTACCCATAGAAGCAAGCCTGAAGTCCACAGCCTTCCCTCTGGTTCACGTACTTCTTATCAGATGATGTCCAGCTCCAGCGTACTTTGTCCTAGATTTTCTATTGAGAGAGGGTGAGTCTGGAGTTTCACGGCCCATGAACCTGGTGAAATGACTCAGTAGGATCAGGAGGCTGCACAGAACTCCACTGCCAGCCCCTGTACCTGGCGGGGGGGTGGTCTGAGGAGACAGGCACATTTTCAGACATTGTGGACACCAATGCTAGTTTTCTGATGAAGTTTTGAAGGCCCCAGAGCCTCAGATATTCCTGATCATGGCAGTTGCTAGTTTGAAGGTTAAATCTCAAATGAAATCTGAAACTGAAAGTTTTCACAGAAGTGAAGGTTGGGTGGCTTTTGGCTGACCGCCATGAGAGTTCATTTCTGAGAGTTCTGGGAAAGAGGAAAACCCCAGGCTTGACTGCTATTCTGCCTTCTGAAAAAAAAAATCCCCCAGCTGGAAGATTCTGGTAGACTTTGGACTATTAAGTTGTCTGAATTATTGCTCATTGCATAGATTCTGAGGAGTCAGAGGAATAACTTAGGGTATAGAGAGCTCTTCCCAGTTGTGTTTTAGAAGAGGGAGCCACACGGTGAAGGGGGGAGTCCGCAAATCTGGAGTCGGATGATTGTGTCTGGGCCCTCACACAAGGTGACCTGAGTGACCGTGTTGCCTTTCTGGGCCCACCTTACCTCCTGGGTCCCAGTTTTCTTTGTTTTGTTTTAATCTGTGGAGAAACAGCAGCTCCGGACTCCCCTGCTCATGAAATTATTGTGAAAATCAACTGGGTCCATGGGTATAAGTCTTTTTCAAGTATAAGATGCTATCTGTTTAAAGAGACTAATGTCCAGCATATTAAAGGTAAGAAATAAATATTACTTAAATGACTGAATGATCAGACCATGAATGGCTGCCTAGAATTCATGATGAAGTTTCATTTCATCTTGCAAATGAGGGAAGCGACCAGTGATAATGACCTCCACCTTCGGCAGAGAGCTGGACGGCTCAGAGGCCTACAGCCTGCAGGAAATGCAGCCATGGAGCCCATGTGTCTCAGGGAAAAGGGCCATGGTCAGTGCTGCTCTCTAGAATAGCCTAGTACTTAGGCACACTAGCAGACTCAAAGTTATCAGACTACTTCTGCAAGTACATGTAAGAGATGTTGCTACTCCTGGCTCCCAACCTCAAAGATTATATTCATTTCTGGTCACATATCCTATGGGAAGATATTCAAAAGCCCTTGGTCCAACTCTAACTTTGGTTCCTGAACTTCACCAACCCAAAAGATTCAAGGTGACAAGCAGGACTCAATGGGTCCCAGAACAGATCAATGTCTCTGTCTGGCCCGAGTGGCTTCATTGTACACCCAGCTGTGGTGATATGAGGGTTGCCCATGTGCTCAGCCTTTGAGGTGACTGATCCCCCTGATACCCCTGCGCAGTGAGACCATAGGGTTGGGATCCCCTAAGACCAGACCAGGAAGCTCCTGATGCCAAGAAACATCTCCAGGATTGGAGAGCAGTAGGACTCCAGTCCTGGAGAATACTTGAGTGCTGTCTGATGGGACCCTGATGCTTTTCCTCATCTGTGCAGTGGAGATGGTCCCATTCTCCACCTTCCAGGTCACAGTGCAGAATTCCGGGATGAGGGGACCATGTGGATCTGCAGCCTCCCTGGGTTGAGGGGCCCGAGCCTGTGTGTGCCAATGGATGACTCTATACTTACAGCTGTGCGCATGCACTTCCCAACAGCCCAGTAAAGATCCTTCTATGAATTTGTGTTCCTTAACCCTCGACCACCCAGTGAGGCTAAGCGGGACCAAGCTGGGCTGTGGCGAAGGCGGCTGTGGGGCTTGCACCGTGATGCTTTCCAAGTATGATCGTTTCCAGAACAAGATTGTGTATCCTTTGCCCACTGGCTGGTGGTGATGCAAGGACTATGAGGCAGGGGTCATGTTGTGTGTGTGTGTGTGTGTGTGTGTGTGTGTGTGTGTGTGTGTATGCATAGATGAATGTTCTAGACCCAGACTCATTTCTCGTCCTATGAAATCCTTCGGTCAGACTCCACTGCCTTTGGAGTAAAGTCCAATCTCTGCTTAGTTCTCAGGACCCCTCACGGTGTGCCCCACCTTTCCTCTCCAGATATCTCTCTCTATGGGCCCAGCACTCCATCCTTGCAAGGACAACTGTGGACTACTGACACTCTTGGCCTACTCATTTCCTGGTCTTTGCATAAGCTGTTGTCCAGGTCTTGAATGTCCTTTCTTCTAGGACTTCACCACCTGGCCAGCTCTTGCTCGCTTTTCAGGACTGGGAAAAATAACACCTCCTCCGGGAAGCCTTCCTTGACTTCCCAGGACTGGGTTAGGTACCCCATGTCTGTGCTGGTCCCAGAGTGTTCTGTGCTCAGCCCTCCTAAAACACTTACCATAGCTGTCTAAATTGCACCTTCACCCAGGCTTCACACATTTTCCTGGGTTGACCGTGGGCTATTGAAGAACATCTCACTCACCTTTGTTTCCTCGGCCCTCAGCAGAGTGCCTGGCATCTGACTGGACTCAGAAACTGGTGCTGCTTGTATACATGGATGAATGGTGAATAGAAAAAATGGACATCAAAAACCTCTGTTTAAGGGGCTGGTGTCTCATGTTTCCTGGGGATCGCCCCCTGCTTTTTCCCCCACAGAGGATGGGAGACAAGGGGGTGAGAGCAGGGGGGCAAACGTGACTGGATGTTCTGAAACTGAAGAGGCTAAGGAAGGACCTTGCAGGCAGAGAAGCAAGCACTGGGCTTGGAACCTGCCAGAAATTTCCTCTTGACTCAGCCTCCAGGGTGGGGGTGACTGAGGTGACTGAGGATGACCCTCGTGTTCCAGCTTGGAGGCCCAGTGCCCCACAGGAGCCTGCAGGGGCTCGTGCCTCACCGGGGTGTGGGGAGCCTCCTTTGTTGCTAGCCCAGAGGCCAGGGTAGAGAGGCAAGGACACCCAGGGAAGAGCCCAGAATGTAACGTAGAGGGAGGGGTCATGACAAAGCCCCTCTAAGTCTCCAGTGGCTCGAGTGGACCACAGAATGCCCTTAATCTGGGGCTCCAGCCACTTTTCTGCCAACGCCTGCCTGGCCCCCATCTGCTCTTTGCATCATGTTGCTGTGACGACGGTGGAAGGGATTGGAAGCACGAAGTCGAGGCTGCATCCCGTGCAGGTAACCGGAGGCCAGGGAGGCTCAAGCCAGGGCCGCAGACTTGTTCTGGGCTGTGAGGCTGAGTGTCGCTGCCCGGGCAAGAGGCACTGTGGCCGGGCTGCGTCCCTCACCTCCTTCTCCTGGGAGGGAAGAAGCTGGGTTGGGGGGAGGGGTGCAGCTGTGAGGCAGAAAAATGGGCCCCAGGCCTGCAGCTCCCTCCTGGGGCCACCGTGGGTGTGACATGACATGACCCTGAGGGAACCGTGAGGTCAGCATGACCGGGTGGCCAGGGCAGGCTGCCTATGCCAGACCTGGAGGGAGGGGGGCAAGGGAGCGCCTCACCCACCCCCCATCCCCGCCCCTGCATGTGCTTAGGAAACCCCTGCTGTCTCATGTTCAAGGTTTCAGATGCCCTGTGCCCTTGATTAAAAGCCCACCTACTCCCTGCTTGCTGGAATGGTAATCCCATGACTCCTCTCGACGGCCCCCTGCAGGGGATACGGATGTGGGCTGCTAGGCCTCTACCCCACTAACAGGGAGGTTAGTAAGGGCTTAATGAGAGAACAGAGGCGTCTGAGTGTCGGACTGAGATTTTTTTTTTTTTTTTTCTGATGGTATCAGGCTGCCCGGCAGTGGATTGAAATTAAGAACCAAGAGCGAACAGTAATCTGAGGTTTTGTGGAAAGAATCAGGACATTTTTAGGCAACATGGCGACACACAGGACCAGAGCACTGTGTGAAGGAAAGGCCATCATTTCCATTGCTTCTCGTATGGGGAAACTGAGGCAGGGGGTCTTCCAGACATTACAGTCACAGAAGGTGCCGGAGGCAGGCCCGTTGGCCACTTGAGGAGACCCGCTGCTCAGATCATGCCTTTTGGGGCACCTGATGTGGGTGCTGGGCTAGAGCCTGGGGCTGAGCGAGCTGCTTATTCTCGGGGGAGGGGCAGGGCAGCTGGCACGAGTCATGTGAGATCACAGCGCCCATAATGCTTCACTTCTTAGGCAGCAAAAGGGGAAATTACTAAACTTGTCCAACCTGCAGGAGAGGTGAGAGGGTGAATTCGGGCTTGTAATTGGAAACAAGCAGATGAAAGACGGAAGAGTTTAAACACAGGGACCGTATCTGATGAATCCACCAAACCCCTCCCTTTCCAATGGTACAGATTCTTAATCCCCATGTGCTTACTGGACCCTGCGTTAGCTGTAGAGCCAGATTCCACCTCTCCTTGTCCATTGGTTTTTTTCCCTTGGGGTTTCTAGGACACTATGCTTTGCTCACCTTCCTCCCTCCAGGCTGGTACTCAGGGCCGGCTCTAGGCCTGCCAAGTTCCTAATTGCGGCAGCATCCCCGGGGCTCCGGCCGGGCCCCTTCCCCTCGCCGTCTGCACAACCCCCATGCCCAGGCGAGTTCAGTCCCATCTACGGGCCAGCGGCACTCCCATTTATGTCTTCAGCTTTGACCTCTCCTCAGAGGTTAGATTCATAATTCCAACCGCCTCCTTGACATCACTATATGGATGGCTCATCTCGGACTTCACAAACCCTATTTTTCCCCTTTCCCCCCAGTCTTCCTCCATCTGAGTCAATGGCGAAAGCATCTGCCCAGTTGCCGGAGATAAATATGTGGGGGTCACCTTTGGTTCTTTCTCTCCTGCACCACACCCAATCCATCCAGACGCCATGTCTACTTTACTTCCAACCCTATGGCGAAGCCTTCATTTCCTTTACCCTCTTACTGCTTGGTCTGTACATGGACCATTGTGTCCTGGTCCCCATTTCTACTCTTGTCCCCTGTAACCTATTCATTCCCTACCCACAGCTGGAGTAACTTAAATTTTTTTTTTTTAAGAGAGAAGGAGAGAGCAGGGCAGGGGCAGAGGGAGAGAGAGAATCAGAGGCAGAGAGAGAGAGAGGAAGAGAGAGAATCAGACAGAGAGAGAAGGAGAGAGAGAATTAGAGGCAGAGAGGGAGAGGGAGAGAGAGCAGGGCAGGGGCGGAGGGAAAAGGAGAGCGAGAATCTTAAGCAGGCTTCGTGCTCAGCGCAGAGCCTGACATGGGGTTCGATCACATGACCCTGAGATTGTGGCCTGAGTCAAAATCAAGAGTCGGACCCTTAACCCACTGAGCCACCCAGGCCCCCCCTGGGGTGATTCTTAACTAACATAATTAGATCATATATACTCTTCCCTGGTTCGAGTCATATTATTAAATTCAACTTAAAAGACACCTCTTCAGAGAGGCTGTTTCGGAGCACTCCCAAAGGCCCACTGGTCACTCCGGGTCCCATCAGCCTCTACTAAATCTCTGCAAAACATTGATGTCCACCTGGAATTTTCCTGTTTCTTTTGTCAGTATTTCTCCTCCTAACTTCACGAGACTGGAGATCTTGTCTCTCTTCTTCATTGCTCTGTTTCCAGTGCCCTTACCACACCTGGCACAGTAAATATTTATAAAGTGGAGGAACATTTGTATATCCTAGGCACTGGAAATACAATACTTCAGTAATTTTACTTAAGTACCAAGAGAAACTCCCAGGAGACAAAATAATAATAATAATAACAATAATAATAATAATAATGTGGACATGGTGAATCTCCTGGTACGAAAAATCTGGCAGAGTTTAAAGGAGAATTCTGTGACATTCAATGCATATAACAAATTCTATATGGTACATTTCCAGATTCTTATGTTCCCATGGATTCCTGGCATTGCCTTCATTTAAGAATGTAGTGATATTCTAGTTTGGGGAAAAAACAAACGTTCATTTATTTCTTAATAAATGCTGGTTTGTTGGATTGCAGGCTAGAATATGAAAAGAACGTGAGACTGCTCTTCCTTTCACTCTGCGTGTTCTTGGTTCAATATCTTAAATCTCTGGGCCTCCTTCCTCCACTGTTCAGTGCAGAGAATGGAGGGTGAGAAGCCCTTCTGGTTTTAATGGTCACTGTTCTTCGACGAGACTTTCCTATGAATGACCAACGTTGGTTGACCACCTGCTATGTGCCAGATAGAATAAAGTTAGGAGTTTAACGTGACTTATCTCATTAAATCCTTACCACGGCTCCAGAGATAAGTACCAGGGTGGCCCTCATCGTGCAGGCGAGGTACCCATGGCCCCGGAGAGGCTTGGTGGCTGGCCAAGGCCACCACTGGGCCGAGGACCGACTTCGTGCAGGGACTGCTCGCCCATCCTCCCTGCTGGCATGCTGGGGCTTCCTGTGGGTCATCCAGAGAGCCTGAGAGAGCATCTGCCAGCATGTGGGTCTATGTCCTCTGTCCATTTTAGGAGAGAATCTCCAAAAGCCACGGCTCCCAGTGCGGGTTCTGCACGCCCGGCATTGTTATGAGCATGTACACGCTGCTTCGGAACCAGCCTGAGCCCACCATGGAGGAGATTGAGAATGCCTTCCAAGGTAGGGGCCTTCAGACGCCACCTAGGAGGGGGCATGGCAAATGGGGCGTGGTGGGGGTTAGGGCAGGGCCAGAGCCCAAGTCGGGAATGGGCTAAGAGAGCGAGGCACTGCCCTCCAGAGGAAAGACTCAGACTGCCCCAATTTGGGGGTGCCAGTCGGCTGGAGTTGAGCCCTCTCTCGGTCTAAAGAACACTTGCATGGTTTGGAGACCTCCAGGGGTCTCCTGCCTTAGTGTTTCTCTTCCTGAGGTGTCCTCCTGCCCTGGGATGGGGTGGCCCTGGGAGGTGGGCGTGGAGGAGATCATTTGGGAAATTCCACAGAGGCTAGTCACATGGCTCCCTTTCTCCTCCCCTTGTACTAGAGCAGGATTCTGCAAAGGCCGCATAACGAGGAAGAGGGTGGCCATGATTCTGAGCCTTGGGCTGGAGCAGGTTTCCCAACTTGCCTCCTGGGCCCGGGAGCCTAGATAAGGTATCTGTTCACTGGATTGAACAGGTTCCCCATCCATTCACCATTTCGATTCATCATTTATTCAATTTGTTGTATTGGGTCCTATCGTGTTAGGCACCATGCAAGGCTCAGGGAGCACAGGGATGGCCCAGGGGATGAAAGACAGTCTCTACCCTCAAGGAGTTTGCACTCTAAGTGAGAAGAGAGTTTATAATGTATGATCAGGCATCAAGGGAGGGCCCAGAAGAAGCACCTGATTCAATCTGGGCAGTCTAGGAAGGCTTCCTGGAAGAAGCATTAGAAGTTTTGAAATCAGGAATAAAAGGAGGACGGGGTGTTCCAGGCAGAGAAAACAGAATAAGCAAATTGAGCGTCTTACTGAGCCAGGAGCAAAGCCACAAGCCCCTCCCCTGCCCTGGGGCCTGTGCTTTCAACGCAGCTTTTTTCCTCTGCCCCCAGGAAATCTGTGCCGCTGCACGGGCTACAGACCCATCCTTCAGGGCTTCCGGACCTTTGCCAGGGTAAGTGGGGGGCCCCGGCGTGGCTGTGGCTCTGCTCCTAAAGCAGCAACACTCAGGAATCACAGTGGAAGAGATGCCAAGGGCCTCTGGAAGAAAGAGAAGAAAGACAGGAGGGCCACCTGGCCCGTTGTCCCTCTTTTGGTACCTGGCACGGGCACTGGACCCCGCCTCTTGTTCAGAGGGTTCTTGGCAATAGCAGGAGTGCCGAGAGCCTCCTTCCAGGGAAGGCTGGCTCCTGGAAGAGGCATGCAGTCCCAGAGCTAACTGCCCCCGGGCATTCGGGTCTGACACGCTCCTGTGGCCCAGGTGCTGAGCCTGGTGTTAAATAACAACAGCCCCCAGCACCTGAGCTTCTCCTTTCTCGGAGCCGGAGCCGGAGCCGGAGCCGCAGTCTGCAGGTGGCACTCTGTGGGGCTTGTGAAACTGCTAATTAGATCTCCAGTCAGCTGGCGCCTCCCTGCCGTGTTTGTACATCTCTGGGGGTGAAGCCACAGCCTGGCCGCACAGGTCCTGACCACTGCCATCCTGCAGGGAGAACAGAGGGCTGGCCTCTCCCCTCTTGGCTTGTCTCCCCAGATTTCACCTGATTCTCCAACTGGGGCAAGTTAGCCCTGACTCTAATCAAACCATCTCTTCTCGGTTTGATTCTGGGTTGAAAGGGAGAGTCACAGACACCTGTGCCTTTCATGGACCTTGAGGGTTGCTCCATTCTGAAAAGGAGCGTTGTATCCAGATAACCCCAGAGGGTGGCCACAGGGATGGGGTCTACAGGGAGGGAAGGCAGCGCATCTTGCTGAATGCTTTTGATGACAGAGAATGAGGAGGTATGGATTTAAGGGAAAATGACCAAAAAGCACAGACCTGGAGTGTGCAGACCCGGGTTCAAATCTCATCCTTGCACTGACCCGATGCATGACCTCAGGTATATTTCCTTGTTTCTAAAATGGGATTATAATAATACAATATTACAATGTTATATTAATACAGCTATAACTGTAATGAAACATACATAATTAAAATAATATCACAGAATTGTAATAATACCTATAATTATTCTTATGGTGTTTGTGGGAAGTACTCCTCCCTCCTAAAGCCCTTAAAACACTGGCACAGCCTAAGTATTAGATACACGGCAACTCTAAATTACGATGATAGTATGTTTCTTCCATTCCTCGCTGTTTGACTTCCGTCCATTGCTCAGGCTTCCTGAGAACAGAGGATTGTTCATCTTGTCCATGTACTTATTTCTCAAGAGGCTTCTCGAAAGATACAATTTCACCAGCCCTCCTACTTTCTGAAAAGAGAAGGGTTTGTTAATGTAATCCATGGTATGGTCCTTTGCCGGGCTGGAGTCTGATCATCATTGAAAGGGTTCCCGGTTCCACTGTGCTGGTGTTGCCTCCCTGGATCAAGCTGCTGGGCCTCGAGGAGCAGAGCAGAGCTCCCAAAGTGACTGGGACAGAGAGTGTGCTCAGAGCTCATGCACCTTACTCCCTGGAGACATGCCCTCCACCCAAGGTCTTATTTGGAGCCTCTGCATTCTGAGTTTACATACAGCTCTAATGCTTAGCTCATTCTCAAGCCCGCCATGCATCTTCGGAAAGTGGGGAGGGTTTGCTAGAAGGAGGCACGCTGTTCACAGCAAGAATTGATGATGTCTGGTTAGGAGCAAAGAAGGCATGGAGGAACTGTAAAAATGAACACAAGCCTAGCCATCCAGCCTGCTGAGAAAAGGAGAAATCTCTCCAGGGGGTAACAAACAAACAAACCCAGCTTTATCCAACCTCAGTGGGCATGGAGGGCAGTGGCACGTTATTGTACATCACAGTAATTTGTGTCATGGCCACGTCCATGAAGTATCAAGTAAAAAGATCTAAGGAAGACTGTGCCAACACTTTATCTGGAAAATGTACTTCCGTGAAGTATGTCCTTCCCCACAAGGACTGGGTGAGGGAGGCTGACGGCTGGCTGGACGAGGCTTCCCTCCCTTCAGGTGGGGTCCAGTGAGTCCCCTGTGTCACCGTCTCCAAGAAGAAAGATGAGAAGAGACACTAGGGGAACTTTATTTCTCTCTTCTTTTTTGTCTTAACACAGAGGAGAAGGCCAAAGCCATGGTGGGAAGGTCCAAAGTAGGGTGCTTGGAGACCCGGCGGCAGGGCTTAGGGTGTAGGAGGGGGCTGGGGTCGGCCCATGGGGTGGCGTGGGCAGGGGGCTGAGGCAGCCAAGGCTCCTCTCCTGAGGACAGGGCTGACGGTGTTTTCAGATGCTCTGAGGCCATCCTGTCAGCCTCCGGGCCCTTTGAGGGCTTTCCTGGGCACACTCGTCACGGTGTGATTCATTCCTTGGGCAATGTGTCTCCTGTGACTCACGGGCAGGAGGGCTGTCTTCTGCAGGAGCTGGCCGCTGTGGACATGGGCTTGGACCCATGCCTGGGAGTTGCTCCCACCTTTGCCTCTCAGCATAACTCCGGGAGTCTGGAGTATCTCCCAGATCCTGAGCAGAGACTCCCGCCTTCTTGGCACACATCAGTCAGGAGAACACACCCTTCCCCTCCTCAGCGCCTCGGTTCTGGGAGGCAGCGAACACTACTCCCTGCTCTGCCATTGGCACCCAGAGCAGTGCCGAGTCAGTTCTTGCCCAGGGGTGGTGGGTCATCAGACCTGTACCCACCCTTTAGGACAGGGTCTCAGTGAGGAAAGAGGAGTGTTTAGGTTTCTGGCAAGAAGGACCTGATATGCAGTGGTGGGGATATCGGGCACACTGGCTGCACACCTCTCTGAAGCTAGCACTGGTCTCGGACCTACTTGGAAGGAGCCCCACAAAGACCGGGGCTTGGAAGGAGCCCAGCCAGGCCTCCTAGAACTTGACTGATGCCCAAGCAGAGGCTCTCGAGTGCCGAGAGCACCCATGGGGATTCCTCTCAGAGAGGTTTCCCAAGGAAGAAGCCCTGAGGGGCGAAAATGGGCATAAAGATATGTTTTGATAAAGTAGGACTTAACTTTTATAGAGAAATTTTCTTTTTTTAGAAAGAGAGAGAAAGTGCATGAACAGGGCTGGGAGGGGCAGAGAAAGAGAGAGAGAGAGAATCCTAAACAGGTTCCACACCCAGCACAGAGCCTGATTCGGGGCTCCATTTCACAACCCTGTGAAATCGAGTCTGATGGTTAATTGACTGAGCCGGGTGCCCCTGGAGAGAAATTTTCTTAAAATTAAAATTTCCTCCTGCTTCTGTATGAGTTTCTTAGTTTCCATCAACCAAGAAAGGGGAAGTGGTTAAAGCAGAGGTCTTACGTCCATGCAGACGTGAGTGGGATGGGGAGCGTACATCTGCTGTTCCCCCTGGTGCTGGGGTAGGAGCAGAGCTAGACTTCATTGGATATTAGTGACCCAGGTTTTTTAAAGCTTCTGGGAAAACTCTTTGCAAATATATTTTGTGTATTTGTCATCTCTCTAGGATGGCGGGTGTTGTGGAGGAAGTCGCGACAACCCGAACTGTTGCATGAACCAGAAGACAGACTCCAAAGTGAGTGGGTCCTCCTCTCCACAGAAGCCTGGGGGCCAGTCTTAGATTAAAGGAGGCAATAGATTCTTTTCACACTCCCAACAGTGTGGCCAGAAGAGGAAATGGTTATGCCCAGACCGTGAGGGTGGTGAATGTGCAATGTCTTCTGGCAAGACTCTTTATCCTGCCTTCCAGGAGCTTCCTGGCCCTCCACTAAGCCTGAAGGGGGCTGCAAACAGGCTTGCTTGCACAAGGGCCTGGGTAGATCCTACAGGACATTTTAAAGGAGGAGATATGGTATCACCCAGCTGTTCCCTTTTCCAGCAGGTCACTCTCTCACCATCTTTATTCAACCCGGAGGAGTTCATGCCCCTGGATCCCACCCAGGAGCCCATCTTCCCCCCGGAGTTGCTGGTAGGTGATGCCCCAGGGAGAGGCCTGACTCAGTTTCTGTGCCATGAGCCTCTGGAGGCCTGCTCTATTTCATACCAACTGGGACCTATGTGGCCTTGTCCTTTTTCTGACACCCAGAGGTCAAGTCCCTCTGTCACATATTCCAAAGGGACCCACACTTCCTTCACACATGTCACTCTGAGCACTGAGAGTGGATCTCCCTGGCACTTTACTCCATGTGGAGTGTTCCAGAAGCATCTGCCGACCTCCTGGCTACATCTAACGTAGAAGCCCCCAAGCAACCCATTCTCCTCCCTGTGAGCAGTCCCTTTATTTAACAAAGAAACCAGGCTGTGCTCAAAGGGCACAGTCCTGGGCTTGCTGCTCTGTTTGAGGACCGTCTCACACCCACCCTCTCACTGGGATCCTGCTTCTTCGCTGCAACATTTATGGCAGGGGAAGAATCAGGCCTCACTCCAGGGCCTCAAGTGCAGATTCTGGGGGGTGCTGAGCACATGAGGACAGCCTAGTGAGTCCAGCGGGCCCAAAGAAACGGCATGGCAGCAGGCCACCAGCATACCTTTCCCTGGATGGTGTAACCTTGAGAGCCCTCTCAGTCTGATCTGGGAGGTTTTCTCTCCTAGCCCCACATCACCCCTCACACACTAGAACCGGCTTCTGTTGCATTCTCTCCTGACACCCTTCCTTGGCCACCTCCGCCCCTCCCCGCAGCTTGTCCACTGCCCCTCTGGGAGACAGTGGCGTTGGCGGGGGGTGGGGCACTGCTCGAAACTCGGGCTTTTGGTCAGGACAGTTCAGGTCCCCTTGTGCCAGGTGAAGGTCCCATCACCTCCTGGTCCCCTAAGGACTAAGCGAGATAATGTGTCTAAGAGCTGCAACACACACCCTGCCTCAACACGAGGACGTTCCCGTCCGTTCTCCCCGACCTGTCTCTTCATCCCGAATTCTGTATTCAACAAACCCGTGGGAGAGGTGATCCCGTCGCAGACTTCAGCGTATCAGGGAGCCGCAGTGGGCAGGGGACAGGGAGGTAAGGAGCCACATTTTCCAGAGGCTGAAGGATGTTCCTCAGAAGCAGCTGCGTTTTGAAGGCGAACGCGTGACCTGGATCCAGGCCTCCACCCTGAAGGAGCTGCTGGACCTCAAAGCCCAGTACCCCGAGGCCAAGCTGGTGGTGGGGAACACGGAGATCGGTGAGAGCGGGGCGGACAGTGTGCCCGGGGGTGGCCCCTCGCTGGCCGTGTGTCCTCAGAACACTGGCTTCCCCTGCGTTGCACTCATTTCCCATTTCACCTATTGGCGGGGGGGTTGGTATCTCCTCAAGGGGTCCTGAGGAGACCCTTGCTGACTCTCCATAGGCACGTCGCACGCCGGCTCTGTGCCAGGTGCTATGGGAGGAGCTCGGGTACCAAGATCACTTGTCACTGTTCCTTCCCCAACGTACCTCCCCGTCTCAGAGAGGAGGGAGTGAAGGGGGTCACGTGTCTAGGCCGGTGCCTGAGAGACGTTAGTGGTTCCAGCAGTGTCATTCTCTTGCCTCTCCCCTTTTCTGGGGGTGATGTGGCCACTGACCCTGTTGGTGCCAGCACCTGGGACGTGAGGCTCACCATATGCAAATAAGCCCAGGAGACTCAGGTTGTGTTGCTTTACTCCCCGGTGCTCGAAGGGACAGAAATCCAGGAATTTCTGGAGCTGGCCTGGCCCATTTCCTCTTTGCTGGGTCCCAAGTCCAGCAAGGCTCTGAAGAAAGGATTGTGGTATAGCTGAGGTCTTCCTTGAGGACCTCTGGTGTTTGGGGGTGGGGGGAGCTTGACATGGTTTTAAGCAGCCCTAGGCAGTCCTGTGGGGGGCTCTTGGCTGTGGTTCTGGAAGGAGCCTCTGGGCCCTGGATTCTTGCTGGATCTGTAGACACAGAGAGGAGGGTCTGATTGGTTTCAGGTTGACAGGGGACAGAGTAGGCCCCACCCTCATGAGCACAGGTGTGCGACCAAGACTCCAGCTGCAGAAACGTGACACACCAGGGTGGCTGGGTGGCCTAGGAGCTGTGCGTCCTGTGATGTGACCCTGATAGCCTGTGTGGCCATGGCCCTGGGGTCCAGGGTGGCATGAGTTAAAGTAGAGAATGACTGTTTGGAAAAATCTTTGAGCTCCTTTGACACATGACATGTCCATAACATAACATAACATAACATAACATAACATAACATAACATTCTGTTCATAACAGAACATCCTGGACACAATTAGACTCTAATGGAAGGGAATGAATCCACACACATTTTATAAGCTTCAAGTTAGAAATAACTTCTGAAGATGACTTCATCCGGCTCACCCCTTCTCCCTTATATATACACCTGAGAGGGATTTGGGGGAAGCTGAGCAGAGAGGGAGCCTTGAGAAGACGGGCCACCTCTGCCCTCAACCTGCATTCTTTGTCCCTGGAGCCCACATTCAAAGCCCGGGCCACGCTTCGGAGACTCTCCACAGCACACCAGGGGGTGGGACAATGCGCAGACTCTTCTTTTTGAACCTTCCCGTCTGGAGCTCTGTGGGATGGGCTGGGAGAGGTGCCGAGCGGGCTGGGCCTGAGGACCAGGGCTGAGTCTGTTCACGGAGCCCTTTTCCTCGACTCGCCGAGACCAGAAACTGGACACAGATGTGCAGCCCCACAGAGCCACGCACCTGGAAGCGTGTAGGCGGATGCTGGGGATGGGGAAGCAGACTTGATGTTTTCTTCTGACACCGTTTCCCTTTTTGTCTGAGTGCGAGATGTTCATGCTATTGTTACTATGATACACCAACTTGTAAGAATTGCTCACGGACCGAAACATGCCTATTCTTAGCTGTGTAATTTGGGCAAGAGCCTAACTTTCCTGTTCCTCAGCTGCTTCATCTACAAACAGAAAAATCACAATATCTCACAAGGCGATTGTGAGGATACAGTGAGTTAAATATGTGAGGTGTTTCAGTGGGGTCCTGACATATGTTAGTATGCTGTGCTTCTGTATTTTACCTCCTCCTCCCCTGCCACACACACACATGTGCACACACACCCACGCACAGACACAGAGACACAGACACACACACATAATTCAGGTTCATCTCATTTATTTATTTATTTTTTAAGATTTAATTTACTTATTTTACAGAGATCACAAGTAGGCAGAGAGGCAGGAAGAGAGAGAGGAGGCAGAGAGAGCCCGATGTGGGGCTTGATCCCAGGACCCTGGGATCATGACCTGAGCTGAAGGCAGAGGCTTTAACCCACTGAGCCACCCAGGCACCCAGGTCCATCTCATTTAAAACCAAAAGTCACCTCAGCGGGATCTGTGGTGGTTCCGCATGTGCTGTGTTTGTGACAGGATCAAGTGTGCCTTCCTTATTGAAGAGCAGAAATCGTTGGGAAGGTGTCGAAGGTACAAGCACAGAGTCAGCAGGCTAAGTGAGAAAAAATGAAGGTTTTTGAGTAATAAAAAAATCAAAGGTCCAACAAAAAAAGAGTTCATCTCATTTGAATTCTGATAGAGCTTTTCCCTGGGAGGGGGAGAAAGACACGGTGTTCAGGCTGATAGTGTGGAAACCACATGGAGCCCCCTATCTTGTCCCCTGTGTCTGCTAATCCTGAGACCCGCCCCCCCCCAGGCCCACCCAGGGAGAGTGATGCTGTTGTGAACATGTCATAGATCCTGTGTGAGTGGCAGGAAAGTGCCAAGGCCTGCTCTGGTAGGAGCCTCTAACTTCAGGTGTCTCGTTTCTCAAGGCATTGAGATGAAGTTCAAGAACAAACTGTTTCCTATGATCGTCTGCCCAGCCTGGATCCCTGAGCTGAATTCAGTGGAGCACGGACCCGAGGGTAAGGAGAGGTGTGCCATGAGCCCCCGGAGGGAGGGGCTGGGCTGCTGGGGATGGGTCCCATGGGATGCTGGGTGCCAGGAAAGCCTCCCAGCATGGGGAGAGGAGGCCTTCTCATTGCCTTCATTCACCTACATCCACGGTAGGGTGCAGGGGGCGAGGGGGGCCGGTGTGATTTTTCAATATTCATTCTCAATCCTGACTACATGTTAGAATCACTCATGGGGCAGGGAGTCAGTGCGGGGAGGTCTTGGGGGCTTTAAAAAAAAAAAAAAAAAAGCCAGGACTTCACCCTCAGAGATCTGACTTTATTGCGTTGAAAGAGAGCAGTTGTAAGACCAAGGGACCTATGATGAGTCCTAGCTCTTTTATTAGCTGTGTGGCATGGCCAAGTCACTTGACCTCTCTGGGCCTTAATTCCTCATCCATATAAGGATGTGTGATCTGGTCCAGCCCTCCTCAGGGACCAGTAAAGTGCCATAGGGGCTGTGTGTGAAGGTGTTTTCTGAGCTGTGAGGGGATTCGCTGTTATTCTGAGCTTGTGTTTCCAGGTATCTCCTTTGGAGCCTCGTGCCCCCTGAGCTCTGTGGAAAAGACACTGCGTGAAGCGGTTGACAAACTTCCTGAATACAAAACAGAGGTGTTCAGAGGTGTCCTGGAGCAGCTCCGCTGGTTTGCTGGGATACAGGTCAAGTCCGTGGCGGTGAGTCCCTCTTCAGGGGCCCTCAAGGCTCAGGGCACCAGGCCTTTTGTCACAAGGCGAAGGGCGGAGGGGTCTAGTGTGGCTTCTGCTAAAGACCCAGCAGGCCTCAGCTGTCAGTGCTTAGAACTGGCTGGGGTGCTTGTTAAAATGCAGATTCCTAGGCTCCACTCCCAGAGATTCTGACTCAGTGGGACTGGGAGGGAGCCTGAAGCTTCTGCTGAGGAAGGAGGCCTGTGGGTTGCTCTGGGAAGCATGTGCTGGTGACTCAGTCTTGACGCCTGAGGCTGGCGTGTCTCTTCTTGGACTTGGCGAGGCTATCAGCAAATGGGTTAGAGATAAGTTAGGGAGAAACCAAATCGGGACGGGGACTGCCTCTCAGAATTGGGGGAGAACGAGAGGTAGACCCCCCTGAGGGGAAGGTAGAGGCCCAGCCGTTGACTGTTCATGCCAGACTTCAGACCAGTCCCAAGTTCCCTGTTCGCTGTGTTCACACACCTGGGGCCATTGGGGGCTCACGACGGCGGAAAGCCACCCCTTCCATTCCATTTTGTTGTTGATGTTCTCAGTTAGAACACGACCCGAAGCTACCAGCCCACTCCCAGTTCCTCCTCCTACCCCAAGCCCCTGCCACCTCTGATTGTGAATGAGGAGGCAGAAACTCAGAGACTTTTGCTTTCACTGTGTAATAAACAACCTCAGTTCTTTCAGAAAAATTTGGGTGAAATTGAACAAATTTAAAGAAGATGACCCACATGACTGTCTGCTAAATGTCAGAGCTGAGACCCAATCCCAAGTGTTGGGATCCCAAGTTTTGCATATTGTTCTAGAAGTCCAAGTGAGGCTGGTCTTGTGCCTTCAGCAGGTGTCCCCCATGTGTCCTGTGGTTGGGAGGCAGCAGTGAGAGCAAGGTTTCCTGGGGAGGCTGGGCTCTCACACACTCTCTGCTTGTTCTAGTCCATTGGAGGGAACATCATCACTGCCAGCCCCATCTCTGACCTCAACCCTGTGCTCATGGCCAGTGGAGCCAAGCTGACCATCGTGTCCACAGGTGAGAGCAACGTTATGTCAAAGTTGGAACAGAGAGCCAGGTGGGGAGAAGTCTCACAAGATAGGTCACTTTCTGGAGAAACAGAGCCAGCCCAAAGTTCAGTGATCCTGCTGTCCTAGGGTTTGGATCCCTGGAAACTGCAATGGAGATGGACCCAGTTGGGGACCAGCAGAGCTGGACCATTTCTTTATAAAGAATTCACAACAGGATCTGTTGTGCAGATCCTTACTTATCTAATGGTGTGTTGGAGCTGGGAGGCACAGGCTTGCTGCAGCCCATAGCTATGGTTTTAGGGAGTCTGTGAGTGTTTGTTAAACATGGCCACTGTTAAAAATTGAATTATCTAAACTTACAAGAGAATAAATTACATTAAAAGAAAGGTAGTAAATACTCAAAATTCATCACTTCCTAATTATTTGAATGTTTCACTATTGCCCATGCTCTTATGGTTCTTTCCATCTGCTCTATCTGTGGGTTGGAAATGCGATATAATGGTATGCTGCCATATACCCCTTGTCTGAGGGTCCCCAAGACCACCGCCAGCTTTGGTGACTCACAGGAGCTCAGGAAGGACTCACAGGAGGTCAAGGAGGACTCACAGGACTCAGCATATTGTCATACTCATGGCTATGACTTACAAGGGGGAGGATACAAAGCAAAGTCAGCAAAGTACAAAAGGCCATGGGGTACCATCTGGAGGAAACTAGGCACAGACTTCCAGAGCCTTCTCCTGGGAGAGTCATACGGGATGTCCTTCATTCCCTCAGCAACAAGTTGCACCAAGATAATGCCTGTGTAGTACTCTCTGCCAGGGTAGCCCTGTGGAGACCGAGAGCCAGGGCTTCTGTTGGGGGTGGTCATGGAGCTCTGCCTGGCGCAAACCAAAGCCCAGACACCCACAAGAAAAGCAGCTGCTCGGCATAAACCATACTATTTGTACGAACAGTTTAGACAGGCTGAGTTATTCTCACCAGGGAATGGTGGGAAGTCTGCTGAAATCCAAGTTCACAGAGGACAGCCCCTGGCCAACCTTTTAAGCAGGACTTTCGGAGGATGGCAGGCCTTCTGGGTCAACTCTTTGCTACCCTTTTTCCAACTTCATGTTCACTGATGTCACCCTGATAGCTTGAAACTAGCAGCAGGAGTATGGATGCTGTAGAAATTAGCAAATCCTCCCAAGTCCGCCCCACCCCGCCCCTGACCATACACCATCCCTTATTAGACACACACCAGCACATCCTTGAGTTAGGATTTCAGATGGAAGACCTTGGCCCCAGCTGTGGCCGTGACCCCCATCCCCCTGACCATGGGCGCCAGAGACCAGGGTGGGGAGTCACTGGTGGATCGTTCTCTGCTTTCTCACGCTACTTTCTCCACTTTGCCTCTGGCCTTCTTTCAGGCACCAAGAGAACGGTTCGGATGGACCACACCTTCTTCCCTAGCTACAGGAAGACCCTGCTCGCTCCGGAGGAGATCCTGCTTTCCATCGAGATCCCCTACAGCAGGCAGGTGAGCTGCTCAGGAGCATCCCGAATTACCCTTACCCTGGCTAGACTCCAGACAAGGAGACCAGAGTCGGCCTTGGGGACCAAACTTAGCATCACTCAGCTTTGACATGGTCTCTGAACATTGCCTCTGACCAACCCTATTTCTCTCTGCACAATGAGGCGTTTCAAGGTAGGGGACAGAGGGCATGCCCTGGACTGTGAAACCAACAGCTAGGCCAGGGGATCCTGAGCAAATCAAGTCCGCTTTCTGAGCCTCAGTTTCTTCTTCTGTAAAATGGGCACAGTGTTACCCAGTGTGCAGGTTACTGTGAAGATTGAAATCAAGAATTCATAAGGTTCCAGGCAGATGTCTGGGAGCCAGTAGGGATCTGCAGGCAATAGCTAGCCACACGGTTTCGCAAAAAACACATCCAGCTGTGGCGGTTGGAGGAGACGGGTTTGCATGCTGAGTGTAGACGCTCCCTGTGAGTCAGGGCCTCACTTGCTGATGAGGTGTTCACTGACTTTGCTCTGGTTTGGCTTGGTGGATTTCTGCTTCATGGGCAGTTTCCCTGCCCTGTTCAGGCAGGTCTGGGCATTTCTGGCTGCCTTGCTGTGTTGTTCCATGGGGGCCATGTGTCCTCACCTGGTGTGGCTCTCTCCTCCCTTGGTAGCCACACATTCCGTAATGGGCCTCACTAAAAAGTGATCTGTGCGAGACCGGGAACCCAGCCGTCATGGAGAGCATCATGGGTCTCACCCCAGCTAGTGCTTGAGCGAGTGTTCCAAGACATGTTTGCTCTTGCTAACTTTGGCCTCTTTAATGAGAATGCTAATGAAATTAAAGCCATTTCATCCCTGAGGTGGTTTCTTCGTGACTTCCTAGCTTGTCCCTACAGACCATTGAATAGTGATTCCAAGAAGTTTTGTATTTTACGGACCAGGACATTTTTCTTCTGCTTAATTATGAGTTAGGGAAAAAGGAGGAAACAGGCATAGCATTGTCCAGTTTTTATTTTGCCATAGAGGAACATTGACGACAAAAACATTTCATAAAAGAAAGGAGATCTTCATACCCAGAATTAGGAAGGATTTCTCAAGAAAGAACAGCTGCCAATCTGCCACCGGCATTTCGTGGTACCCCAGAGGAAATGTCCCCACGGACTGGTACGGTCCTGGAAGTGAGCAGCTAGAAACTCTGTTCCACAGCCAAGCTCAGGCTCTGGGCTCACTGCCTCAGGGCCATGTTCAACATCAGGAATCTGGATTAGCTTTATGATCAGCAGGAGTCCCTGAGGTTTCTTGGAACAGAAGCCTGTGGCCACTTTGGACCTCCACAATGGGCCTCATTGTGTTTTCTCTAATAAGCCTTCCCTTAAACTTCTACCTATCATGCTAATTGGAATTTGTGGTGAGTTCAGACCTTGAGCAGAACTTGACCCCCAAAGAGCTGGATATCAGATGGTTCTTACCTGGAAAGTTACTCATTCTCCCCTCCTATCTGGAAAGAGAGAGCCTGGCTTGAGCCTAGAGGGAAACAGATGTTCAAAGCACCAAGGTGGCTCCTGCTTTCTAGTGTGAATCATTCTTCCGGGAAGCAAGGTTTCTAACCGTAGACAATAGACGTGGGAGGCACAAGTTAGAGAGAGCAGGTGTGCAGGCGGCCCGCTTAAGGGCTGCTTCTGACACCCTCTGGCATCTCACTGGACCAGCTTTAGAGGCAGTCGGGCCACCCCATAGAGCCTGGGTGGGCTCGGATGCTGGGCACCAGGATGGGAAGGTGTGGATGCTGGAGGTCTCTGAGGACCCCCTCTGAAAATGTCTTTCCTCTTCTCAGCTATTGACTGAGAGCACCCCGTTCTCCTTTGTCCTTGACTTTCAATCTTCCTGACTGCCAGGGAGAAATGCCAACCCTCCCTAGCTTCTGGGAATCTTACCGGGAATGTGAGAGTCAGTTCTGCCTGGATATCTGAATCCTCGCACCGGCCCGTTGCGGGTTTGCGATGGTGGTGTCCCTTCAGCCGGCCCGGTGTCCCCGTGCTCCAGCTTCACCCTCTGCGGGCCCCACCAAACAAAGTGGGCAGCAAGAGCCCTTCTGTTCTCTTTTAGGGTGAGTATTTCTCAGCATTCAAGCAGGCCTCTCGGAGAGAAGATGACATAGCCAAGGTGACCTGCGGCATGAGGGTCCTGTTCCAGCCGGGAACCGCGCAGGTGAAGGAGCTGGCCCTGTGCTATGGTGGAATGGCCGACAGGACCATCTCAGCCCTCAAGACCACACGGAAGCAGACGGACAAGTAAGAGCTACCAGCCAAAGAAAACCACCACCGCCGCTCCCACGGCCAGTAGTCCCACTGTTGTGACCACGGTGCTGCGCCTGCTGTTGCCATGGTTACCACGTCTCCTAGTGGCATGGTTCCTCATGGCATCATTGTCGCCTCGCTGGTCTTACCATTGCTGCTCTGCCATTGCTACCGTTATGACCACTGTTACTGTCATGACTATAGCCACAGCGACGGTTACTAGTGCTATTACTCCAGTAACAGTAGTGCTACTGTTACTACAATTACTACAGCGAGTGATACTCCTCCGGTTACTGCTCCTACTCTTACTAGCACTCCTGCTGTGACTCTTGCTCTTCCTACTACCATCACTACTCTGACAAGCGTTCCCACTGTGGCTAACCACTACTAGTACTTCTGGTACCAGTACTGCCAGTGTTACTAGTACTGCTGCTACTCCTGGTATTACTACTGATTGTATGACTGCGGCTGTTACCATGAATGCCATTGCTACTATGGTTGCAACCGTGACTATTACTACTGCTATAGCTAATTGTAGGATTGCTGCTGCTGTTGCTGTGTTGCTGCTGGTACTGCTACTACTGTTGCTACTGCTGCTCGTTCTACTATTACTTCTGTTTTTGCTAGTACTATTACTGTTGCTTCCACTACTCCTATGACCATGTCTGCCTCTGCATAGTTAGTTAGTTCCACAATAGTTCCACAACTATTGCTATGGTTTCTATGGCCATTACTTCTGCTGCGGAACTAGATTGGCTACTGCTATGACCGCAGCTAGGGTAGGGGAGCAGCTGACCCAAGCACCTCACTGGGACGGTCCTCTGTAGTTCATACAATGTGGATAAATAAAGCTTACCAATGGCATTTGGCTCCTTGGTTCCAGTTCCTGGCTCCGCCACTTACCAGCTGGGTTGTAGAAGTCAAGTTACTTACCCTTCCTATTGCCTCAGTTTTCTCATGGGTAAAATGAGTATAGACATTTTCCCTGCTATACTTTTAAATTGAAATGAAAAATGATGTTTCATATAAGGCACTTAGGACATTGCCTAGTGCATATGATAAGGACTCAATAGATTTTATTATGATTTTTGTGTCCTTTTTCTTATTGTATCTCTTTTTAAAGATGAGGACACTGAGGCTCAGGCAAGTAACTTGCCTAAAGTTACAAAACGATATGTATCTGAGCCAAGTTTGGAACCAAGGTTTCTATGACCATCACTCTGCACCTACCACCCCACATGAATGATTCTGAGGGCTGGACAGGGGCACTTTCCCACCATCTGCTCTCTGGCAGTTTCTGGAACGAGGAGCTGCTGCAGGGCATGTGTGCGGGCCTGGCGGAGGAGCTGCACCTGTCCCCTGATGCCCCGGGCGGCATGGTGGAGTTCCGGCGGACCCTCACCCTCAGCTTCTTCTTCAAGTTCTACCTGACGGTGCTTCAGAAACTGGGCAAAGGAAACTTGGAAAATGTGAGTGTGGGGGTGGGGACAAGATAGAGACTCCCTGCAGGACTCTTGTTTGAGGATGTAAGAAGCCAGTGTGCATGAGGGAGTCCTGTGGACCAGGTGGTAAATTTGCTTCTCCCTTTTGATGTCCAAGGGAAGAAGAGAAAGGACCAAGGACGCATAGCCTAGGGAGCCACATGGAGATGAGAGCCCACAGGGTGGCTGAGAGGCAGAGCACTGGGCTGGGCATCAGTGACATGGGTTCTGGTTCTGGCTGGGTCATGACCTCACCTGAGAACCTGAATAGGTCTCTCGAACTTGCCCATGGGAAAGCTACAAAGGGGGTGGGTAGACCAGATGATCCTTCCAGGGGCTAGCTGACACAACTGTGGTTTTGTAGTTAGAATGGGAATGTGGAGTGAGTCGAGAAGGTAGACTGTGGAATGGGATTATGAGGTGGGGCTGCCACAGCCAGGGCCAGGCATCACTGCGAGGGTGTATGCTCTGGATGGGGTGTGGCTGAGCAGGAGCCCACCTCCCCCACATGGGCTCACCAAGTGTTTATTTTGTACCTTTTTAGTATAGCCTTGCACTAGGCACCAAGGGATAGCCTCATGTGGGAGAGAACCTGGTTAATAAAGGCCAGCCTAGAGTGACAACTGAGAAGGTGGTGTGGGGAGCATGAAGGAGAGAAGGCTCTACAGATGTGGGGACAGCTGACTGAAATCCTTCCCTGAAGAACATTCATAAGACTTCTTTTCTTCTGATTAATAAAAGCAATAAACTTAATGTGGAAAACTTAAAAAAACACAGAAACCTGTTAAAAATTAAAATTAAAAAGAAAAAAATAAAACATTTTTTGAATTAAAGAAATTAAATTTAAAAAGTTTTTAAAATTAACGTTTTTTAGAATTAAAATTACTCTTCTCTCAGATCCTATAGAAAACCAGTGCTACTATTTTTGCTTATTTCTCTGATGTTCTTCCTCCATTTATCTGCCCGTCTGTCTGTCATTCTCTTTCCTCCCTCTCCCTCTCTCTCCTTCCATCCACCTCTCTATAGACCCACCATCTTCCTAGCTTTTGATCTGGAACATACCGTTTTTCTAAACAGGTTCAGGCAGGCTGCATAGAGAGTTTTTTGCCCCCCCCCGATTCTGTTGAGATGATATCGTGCACATTTCCCATATCATTAAATATTTCCCATAGAAATGAGGAGGAAGAAGCCTTTTCCAGCGGGGCTGGAGAAGAAAGAGCAGAGTGCGTAAATGCAGGAGGGAGGGAAGCCATTTGGTGTGTTGCAGGAAGAACAAACCGTTCACTGTGCAGGCTGCAGCGGTGGGAGAGGAGTTGAGGCTGTTATGAAGGACTGAGCTCTCGAGCCCTCACGCTGATGTTGACATCGATCCAGCCAGATCTAGAAGGAATGCTAAATGAGAAGATGATGCGAACAGCTGAAACTTTTTTTTAAAAGAGGGTTTATTTATTTATTTGACCGACAGGGGGAAGCAGGCTTCCTGCTGAGCAGAGAGCCCAACACGGGGCTCGATCTCAGGACCCTGGAATCATGACCTGAGCTGAAAGCAGAGGCTTTAACCCATCGAGCCACCCAGGCGTCCCTAGAACAGCTGTTACTTTTACCCTTGGCGACAACCAAGAGTGGGATCAATGATAGAAATAGTCATGATCACCGTGGTTATCTTGTCTCCACAGAACTGTGCAAAGCTGGACCCTACCGACGCCAGTGCCACCTTACTCTTTAAGAAAGACCCTCCAGCCAACGTCCAGCTCTTCCAAGTGAGTACACGTAATGTATGGTTAATATCACAGGCCCTTGCAGGGCATTTCGGATGATGCTAACCATTGGCGAATGTCCGACTCGGATTGGATACAGGTGCTCAAAACTTCTCATAAGCTTTGCATAAATATAAAGTGAAGAAAATGGGAATCGTGTTAATGTCAGTGAAGCTATTTTCCCCCTTCCCTACTTAAATTTCTCTCTTGGCATTACTCTTATCTTCACCTCTCTGGAAAGACAAACAATTTTTTTTTTTCCCACTTTGTCTTTTCTGGTTCCTCCATAGAGCTGATGTGCAAAGCCAGGATTTCTCCTGACCATGTAAACAAAACAAAACAATAACTTTCTATCAACAGCAACTTTTTGAGAAGCAGTAGGTAAAGGATCAGCTTTTCCTATAAACATTTTGGATTTTGTAGGCCATACAGTCTCTCAACTTTGTTGCAGCCAGAGACATTACATAAATGAATGTGTGTGTGTATCAATAAAGCTTTATTTATAAATGCAGCCACTGAGCCAGATCTGACTCACAGGCCATGATTTATGGACCCCTGCACTAGAGTATGGTGGTCCAAAGTGTGAACTCTGGGGTCTGACTGTCAAGATTTAAATCCAGACTCTGCCATGTTATAACTGTAACCTGGGACAGGTCATTTCCTCTCTGTACCTTTTGGGCAAGTTAACTCTGCCTACCTACAAGTGTGCATAATGTTGGCATCTGTTTCATAGGATGGCTCTGAGTATTAAATGGTTTAGTACAAGAACATAACTTAGATAGCTCCTGGCCTATATTAAACACTCAATAAAATATCAGCCATTATTTTTATTATTCCTTTGAAAAACACAAAACCCAGAATTTTATTATAAATACATTTTAGAACATTTTGGAAAGAACAGAAAGATATGAAGAAGAAAACAAAAGTCACCCAAGATCCTAGCTCCATGAGAAAATCATTGTATTTTTGTTTACTTCTCTTCATTTTTTTCTCATGTATATACTATGCTTATAACATGTATGTATTTTTCCTACAGAATTCAAATGATCATACACACACACCATGTTTTATGTCCTATTTCAATACTTCACATGAGCATTCTTTCCTTCTCATTAAAATTCTTCAAAAGTCTGTCTTGACAGTTGCATACTTTTCCATTGCATGCGTATAGCAGAATTGTTTTACTCCCCTCCCCACAATGAATGGACGTAGAGTTTCCTCTTTATTTATTTTTTGTTCCTGCTTAGAGTGATACTATGAGCTCCCTTCTCAGTGACTTCTTATCTGCCTTTCTGTTCCCGGGCCCCTCCTGCCTCCTCAATCCTCACTCCTCAGGTCTGCTTTGGCCTGAAGCTCTCCGCACTTCCCTAGGCCCTTAGGGAAACAGTGTCCTCCACAGCTCAGCTTGACTGGTGACCGTGTTGTTCCAGGAGGTGCCAGAGGGTCAGTCTGAGGAAGACATGGTGGGCCGGCCCCTGCCCCACCTGTCCGCGGCCATACAGGCTTCTGGGGAGGCTGTATACTGTGATGACATCCCCCGCTATGAGAACGAGCTGTCCCTCCGCCTGGTCACCAGCACCAAGGCCCATGCCAAGATCACGTGAGTCTAAGAAATACACCCCATGGCGGGGGGTGGGGTGTGGCTCCTGGGAGGCTCCCCCAGAGCCTTCCCATCTGGAGAGGAACATGGAAATTCCTCTTAAAACCAGCTGGGGGAGGAGCTGGAGGTGTCAGGGGCTCAGTCGTGCCAGGGAGAGTGAGGGGATGACATTGGACGTGTAGGTAGGGGCCCAAGGAGGGAAGCCGTGGATGCTGAACTAGGAGATTACATGTGGCTTGAAAAGCATCGAGGAGCTTTTAACAGCAACAGGTTAGACCTGCACTTTGTTGTTGGGCTGAATTTCATTGCAGAATTCCAGGAGCACCTGAGTCAGTATTAGGGGAAGAGCATGGCCTTAGAGATTGTGTCCCCACCCCAGTGCTTTGCCATAGAGAGCTTGGCAGTCATGCTTAAGCTCTCAGTGTCCCCATTCATCACAGGATGTTTTCCTGAAGCTCAGTGATAGAGGCTGCAAAGGACCTAGCAGAGAAGAGTCACTCGTACCTGTTTGTTGAACTTGGAGAGCCCAGATGACAAGAATGGCCACCTCTCTAATCATAATAATAATTCCCAATGCTCACATGGCACTTAATATCAGGGCAGCTTGGTTTAGAGCGTTTTGCCTAGATTGGCGCGTTGACTCCTCTCAGCAACCCTCCCGGCAGGTCCTGTTACCCCCATGTTCCAGGTGAGGAAACAGGCACAGGCACGGTCAGTTACTTGTCTCAGATCCCAGAGCTGGCAAAGCCAGAGTCGGCAGCAAAGTCAGAGTTTGAAGCCAGGCAGCTTCGGCCACCAGTGTACGAGCTCTGGATGTTCAGGCCAGAGGCTGACTGTGATTTGTGGGTGGGCATTAGACGCAGAGCCTGCTGAGCAGGGAAAGCCTCCTTGGGGGCTGCCACTGCAGGGACTAGCGACCCAGTCTCCTCATCATTGGGTTTTCCTCTGCTGCTCCCAGCCACGTGGAGACAGGCTCAGGGAAAAGGTCACACGGACATAGATAAAAGCTAACAGATATGTAAACCCCTCCAGCTCTCTGGCAAAAAAAAAAAAAAAAAAAAAAAGAAGTTTGTTTAGGATGGTATGGTTGTTTGCTCTAGAGTAAATTCGTTTGCCTTTGTCCTTGTCTTTTTTTGTTTTTATTTCTTTTCAGTGTTCCAGAATTCAGTGTTTATGCATCACACACAGTGCCCTCCAAACCCTCAGTTTGTTTCTAAGAGTCCAGTCTCTCATGGTTCATCTCCCCCTCCAATTTCCCCCAACTCACTTCTCCTCTCCATCTCCCCATGTCCTCTGTGTTATTTCTTAGGCTCCACAAATAAGCAAAAGCACATGATAATTGACTCTCTCTGCCTGACTTATTTCACTCAGCATCATCTCTTCCAGACCCGTCCATGTTGCTACAAAAGTTGGGTATTCATCCTTTCTGATGGAGGCGTAATACTCCATAGCGTATATGGACCACATCTTCCTTATCCATTTGTCCGCTGAAGGGCATCTTGACTCTTTCCACAGTTTGGCGACTGTGGCCATTGCGGCTATAAACATTGGGGTACAGATGGCCCTTCTTTTCACTGCATCTGCATCTTTGGGGTAAATACCCAGTAGTGCAATTGCAGAGTCATAGGGAAGCTCTATTTTTAATTTCTTAAGGAATCTCCACACTGTTTTCCAAAGTGGCTGCACCAACTTGCATTCCCACCAACAGTGTAAGAGGGTTCCCCTTTCTCCACATTCTCCAACACATGTTGTTTACTGTCTTGTTAGTTTTGGTCATTCTAACTGGTGTAAGGTGGTATCTCAATATGTTCTTTTTTTCCAATTTATTTATTTTCAGAAAAACAGTATTCATTATTTTTTTTACCACACCCAGTGCTCCATGCAATCCGTGCCCTCTATAATACCCACCACCTGGTACCCCAACCTCCCACCCCCCTGCCACTTCAAACCCCTCAGATTGTTTTTCAGAGTCCATAGTCTCTCATGATTCACCTCCCCTTCCAATTTACCCCAACTCCCTTCTCCTCTCTAACTCCCCTTGTCCTCCATGCTATTTGTTATGCTCCACAAATAAGTGAAACCATATGATAATTGACTCTCTCTGCTTGACTTATTTCATTCAGCATAATCTCTTCCAGTCCCTTCCATGTTGCTACAAAAGTTGGGTATTCATCCTTTCTGATGGAGGCATAATACTCCATAGTGTATATGGACCACATCTTCCTTATCCATTCGTCCGTTGAAGGGCATCTTGGTTCTTTCTATAGTTTGGCAACTGTGGCCATTGCTGCTATAAACATTGGGGTACAGATAGCCCTTCTTTTCATGACATCTGTATCCTTGGGGTAAATACCCAGGAGTGCAATTGCAGGGTCATAGGGAAGCTCTATTTTTAATTTCTTGAGGATTTGATTTGAATCTCCCTGATGGCTAGTGATGATGAACATTTTTCATGTGTCTGCTACCCATTTGTATGTCTTCTTGGGAGAAGTGTCTGTTCATATTTTCTGCCCATGTCTTGAGTGCATACTGAGTGCATTGACCGTGACCCACATTGTAGCTACATTCAGAGAACTTGGCTCTATCCGAGCAACATGTGAGTGATTGTAGTAGGAGGATAGGGGATTCTATAGTAACTGCAAAGGCCCAGGCTTTCTGGGCTGCCTTCATGGGGAAGGCAGGGAGGTACAGTGGAAGTGGACCTGGCTTGGGCTTCTCACAACCTAATCTCTCCCCTCACCCCAGCAGTGCTGCTCTCTGGCTGGGTGACTTTGGACCAGCCACTCAATTCTCTGACACTGAGTTTCCCCAAATGTAACCTAGGAATAATGACAATGATTTTTGGGAGGTTCTGATGTGGATTGCCTCTTTGGAAGTTGATTGGTACTCAGAATAGTTTCCATACTTTTCTGAGGTGCCCCAGGGCAATTTCCCCCATGGGGGCCTGGGCCAGAGTGAGCTGTACATGGTTGAGACTGTTATAAGTGATAGTCTCCAGACATTCTCCCTGGGATACCTGTTGGGGGCTCAGGGTGTCCCACCATTCTGGGATAGCTCCATGAAGGTGGGGAGAGAAAGCTGGCCATGTGACGATATTCAGGGCCATTCGGTTTGTGGTACAGCAAGCACCCCAATGTGCTGAGTCTGTGTGGAAATTAGCTGTGATGTGGGTTTGAGCCTGAGCTTTTAAGAGCCACTCAGTGCTGCTCAGTGTCCACAATAGCCAAACTATGGAAAGAACCTAGATGTCCATCAACAGATGAATGGATAAGAAGATGTGGTATGTATATACAATGAAATATTATGCAGCCATTAAAAACCCCACGAAATCTTGTCATTTGCAATGACATGGATGGAACTAAAGGGTATTATGCTGAGTGAAATAAGTCAATCAGAAGAAGACAATTATCATATGATCTCACTGATACGAGGAATTTGAGAGGCAGGGCGGGGGTTTGTCGGGGGAAGGGAGGAAAAATGAAACAAGATGGGACCAGGGAGGGAGAGAAACCATGAGAAACTTTTAATCTCAGGAAACAAACTAAGCACTGCTGGTGGTGGGGGGATGAATAGGGTGGCTGGGTAAGGACACTGGGGAGGGTATGTGCTATGGTGAGTGCTGTGAATTGTGTAAGACTGGTGATTCACAGACCTGTAGCCCTGAAGCAAATAATACATTATATATTAATTTAAAAATTTTTTTTAAAAAGTCAATACTACTCACTACGATTTGGTTCTCTAGTAGAAGGTCCATGGGGGTGGGCAGTCCTGCTCATCTTCTGTCCCCCACAGCACTCAGCATGGTGGCCTTCACAGGTTAGACATTCAATCAGTTTTTGCAGAGTGGAATAGGATAGGATAAGATAGGATATAGAATATAGGCTAGGATAGACTAGAATAGACAAGGAGGTGGAGAAGGGAGGAATGTCAGAGGACAGAGTGGGGTGGTGGGTCTTCTGCTCTGGTTTCCTGCCTGCAGCCCTCACTGTGCTCATTCTTGCAGGTCCATAGATATTTCAGAAGCTCAGAAGGTGCCAGGGTTCGTCTGCTTTATCTCTGCCGACGATGTTCCTGGGAGTAATAAAACAGGAATTTTTAATGATGAAATGGTCTTTGCAAAGGATGAGGTAGGTCTTGGATTTCTTTTAGACGTGAAGTTAATGGAATGAATGCTTGAGCTTTAATTTATGCTCATGCCTCCAGATCCCTAAACTTGAAAAGACTCCATATTTTCACCTACTGTGGCCATCACGCAACTGACCAGAGTGCAGAACAACCAGTAAGGAGACAGAGTCTGTTTGGGGGCACTTTAAACTTTTGCTTAGTGTTTACTTGTTTTTTTAACTGAGGGTTGCTAATTGCACACAGTAGGATGGCTCCCTGCCAAAGGGACAGTTAAAAAAGACTGGTGATTGTTTTTGAACTACCAGTTATGTTCTTAAGGGTATAATGTTAAGTTCCTTTATTAAAGAAAATAAAAATATGGCAAACAAGCTAACCAGAGTAGAAATCATAATACCATTGCTATGTGTATTGATAATTCACTTCTATGAAAATTCATCTACTGATATATGGAGTTATATGCACACACACTTTCCAAACATTCAAGAAGGTGGCTACAAAAATCCATATACTTTAAAAAAAAAAAGATTTTATTTATTTATTTGATAGAGAGAGAGAGATCGAGATCACAAGTAGGCAGAGAGGTATGCAGAGAGGAAGGGGGAAGCAGGCTTCCTGCTCAACAGAGATCCCAATGTGGGGCTCCATCCCAGGACCCTGAGATCATGACCTGAGCTGAAGGCAGAGGCTTAACCCTCTGAGCCACCCAGGTGCCCCAAAAATATACTTTTAGAATAGTTCTCAGTCACTTTACAATTCCAATACAGATCAAATGCAAATTGGAGATGAGTGAGCTATGGCTGAGGGTCAAATTCACTTTGTAATACACAAGTAATACACTTCACTTGTATTAATGTACAAGTGAAGAAGAGCAACCATAGCTACCACCATGAGACACGAGGACTCCATTTGACAGAAGAACAAATTACTTTGACAATCTTCAAGAACCTCTAAGACCCCTGCTAGCATAATGGCTAGTGAGAATCAGCCAGGTATAACCACCAGAGCACTAATCAATTAAGTCAACAACTTAACTGGGTCCTCAAGAAATGATGATTAGATATAGTATGGGTTTCCAGTGTCAGAAACCTCATATTCCAAAGTGATTTCTTGGAAAATTTTCTTTTATTTTATATTTTATTTTATTTTTGGTTTATGTTTTGGGGGATGTTGGAAGATTACATGTGAAGAAATGAAATCATTAAGTAATGAGAAAATGACAATCCTTATTCTATAAATCTAACAAAAAAACAGGTTATGGGTCATCCAGTCAAAGAACCAGTAGTCAAAGAACCAGCATTTGGGAACTACTGGTTCTGGGCATCTAGATGAAGTATAAGACATGATTGCTGCCTTTGAGAAACTTCTGGATGTAAATCTGAAAACAAGATAAAAGGGAGTGAAGTGGCAGAAGAAAATGAAACTAAGATTTAATCGTGTTGTAGCAATGAATGTGCCTTGCCTTCTGTGTCTGCATCTTTTCACCTGAAGAACAAGGGTGTTGGAATGGATCTGAGTCAACAGAGAGACTTTGTGCTGCCATACCGCCCATTGTGCTGCTCATGGCAGACATGAGTAATCAATTGCCACATTCTATCCCAGGCAACTTCTCAGCAAACTGCCAGTAGTAAATCATCAGGATTGGTCTTTGAGATGAAGTGAGTGTGCCCACCTGACACTAGTGATCTCCAAGTCCTATTCCAGTTCCACTGATTCTAAACACTTATGAAGAAGCACATAATCCCACATAGACCCATAACCTGTTTTTTTGTTAGATCCTTATAGAATAAGGATTGTCATTTTCTCATTACTTAATGATTTCATTTCTTCACAGGTAATATTCTTCCAACATCCCCCAAAACATAAACCAAAAAATAATTAAATATTTAAATAATTAGTATTTTACAATACTAGTTTAACATACCAGTTGACAAAGGCATGGAAAGACCCCAGGGCATTCCTAAAATGTACCTTAAGGAAACTGTGGGGGCAAAGACTTGCTTTACCTTTTGAGCAATCCAAAATAACTTGTTTTGTGAGGCAGATGTGATATCCTTTAATGGTCTGGCTCTGTTCCCAGGTGACTTGTGTTGGGCATATCATTGGTGCTGTGGTCACCGACACCCCAGAACATGCACAGAGAGCTGCTCTAGGGGTGAAAATCACCTATGAAGAGCTTCCAGCCATTATCACAATTGAGGTAACTGAGAAAGGGTGGCATGGAAAAGGGTGAACTCCCTGTCCCTGGAGGAAATTTCACTGGGATCCTCTGGGGAGGATTTTTATTTTTTAATTTTTAATTATTTGTTTATTTATTTTATTTATTTTTTTAAAAATGTGTTATTTATTTGAGAAAGAGAGAGAAAGAGAATGAGAAAGAGAGAGCATGAGAGGTGAGAATTCAGAGGGAGAAGCACACTCCCCGCTGAGCAGGGAACCTGATGTGGGACTTGATCCTGGGACTTCAGGATCGTGACCTGAGCCAAAGGCAGTTGCTTAATCAACTGAGCCACCCAGGCACCCTGGGGAGGATTTTTAAATGATTTCCAGTCCTGGGACTGTGTGATCTTCTAACACCTTCCCCATCATGGTCTCAGACTCAGTTCACCAGGGGCCAAATGAGGTTCCTCCTTCTCATTACCAGCTCCGATTGGTTCCCTGAGGGACCCTACTTTTCCTCAAGATCCAAGTTTGTCCCCCAGTCTCTGAGAAAACAGAGGAATGCAAGCCCCCAGGTCACAGGCAAGCTTACTTTACGTCTGTGTAAGACGTTTGTAGAGATATCTTTGTGAGAAGAGAGAGGGAGTTCCAGCAGCTTCTCTTCCTGGACCTGCCTTCTCGGAAAGTCCAGTCACTGAAGCTTCTTTCTGGTCCTCAGGATGCTATAAAAAACAACTCCTTTTATGGGTCTGAGCTGAAGATGGGGAAAGGAGACCTCACGAAGGGATTTTCGGAAGCAGACAATGTTGTTTCAGGTACAGCTGGTACCTACCATGGGGTCCCGGGCACGGGCTGGCCCTGGTGTATGAATTAAATTCAAGGGCTGGACCTTGGGTCCTGGAGCAGGGGAGTCAATTTTTACCAGAAGAGTCCTCCTGACATTTGTAACCAAATAATAGACAGTTGGCAGGGAAAGACACCTGTCATCTTCATCTCTGCCCTTCTGTCTTGAGGCTAGATTAGACCTAAGTGATTCTAGGGAGCTGGGGGGTGGGGGTGTGTCGAATTGGGAAGACGTCAGGGAAGGTAGCAGCCACAGATCCTGGCTCCCATCTGTGGGCCCACAGTCAGTCCTCACCCATCCACAGCCAGGGTGCTCCGGCTCCTCTCCTCCTCACCCACCCCCCACAGCTCCCACGTGGTGCAGGGATGCTGACCAGACTCCTTTTGGAGTTGTCACCTACACTGTCCCTCATGCACTAAGTCACTGGCGAGCTGGCTCTCCAGCTGGCCGGATTCCTTCGGTTTCAGAAGATGTTCTCACTTTTGGCTTTGCATTCACATCTGTTAATTCCTTCTTTAACTTTTCCAAAATTTTACAATACTAGTTTAACATACCCATTGCATTAGGTATCATTCTGGTTTCTTTTTGGGGGTTGGGGATTCGGCTCCCAGATGGCTAAGGTTTTGAGCCACTTTCCACCCATGCTGGGAACCTGGAGGTTATCTGTGAGCAGTTAGTTCCTCCCAGGGCCCAGGGCATGTGTACTCTCCTAAGTGAAGTCGGGGTCACTGTGGGGGTCTTGTTGCTCTCCTAGGTGAGGTGTACATTGGTGGCCAAGAGCACTTCTACCTGGAGACTCAGTGTACCATCGCTGTCCCGAAAGGCGAGCAGGGGGAGATGGAGCTTTTTGTATCTACACAGAACACCATGAAGACCCAGGTAGGCATCAGGCATCCTGTGGGTTAGCTCCGGGACCCAGGGAGGAAGCTGGGGAGTGTCAGGCAGACCAAGTGTGGCTGTGTGGGACATGGGAAAAGGAGATCTGGGCTGGTCCAGAAGGGGATTTGAAGGTCTGGAGTGCTGGACCCCAGCACTGCCAGCTTAAGGGCTGCCTGGGTAGGTGGGGGACAGGGGGCTTCCAAAATCAAGGAATGTCTCCACAGTCACAGCAGTAATTAGGCTCATGGATGTTGGGCAGGCTCTAGTTCAGGCTTGAAGGAAGTCCAGATGATACATTCAAGTGCAAGTAATTTTTTTTTTTTTTTTTTTTGGTCCATAGAGCTTTGTTGCAAATATGCTGGGAGTTCCAGCAAACCGGATTTTGGTCCGAGTGAAGAGAATCGGAGGGGGCTTTGGAGGGAAAGAGACACGGAGCACTGTGGTGTCCACAGCAGTGGCCCTGGCTGCATACAAGTGAGTCCTCCCTGCCAGCTCCTGGGAAGGAGAACAAGGCTGCTTCTGCCAGGAAGGCTTTCTAGATCTTCCCCTTTTAGAAGTAGATTCCCCTTGCTTTGACTTTTCCCAGCCTTCTGTTTTTAGAATTCTTGGGCATTGAGATGAGGGTAATACCACCTGTTTCTCTGTGTTCCACACATGGATTCATGTCTTGTCTCCCCTGCTTGGCTTTGAGGGCCACGCTACATCCTCTATTCCCTGCCTTGTCCAGCACAGTGCATAGATAGTTAGACAGTGAGGCAGCCCAGCACAGGTCTCCCTGTCCTGGTGGAAAGAGGAGTGTCCTGTGCTGTTTTTATCCCTGGGACTGACAGGAATGGGCCGTTGCAGAGGACCCCAGGGTTCTAAGCCTCTGATGCCTCCCTCAGGACTGGCCGCCCTGTACGCTGCATGCTGGATCGCGATGAGGACATGCTGATAACTGGTGGCAGACATCCCTTCTTGGCCAAATACAAGGTTCCAGATGTTGGGGGCTATTCCGGGATGGGAGAGACAGTGCTTCTCATTGGGAAAGCTGGGGATGAAGATCCAGGAATCCAAGGATGTACTCTGAACATTTTTCATGAGTACCTGTAGAAGTTCGAAGAAGAAATAGCCATGAGAAAAATTCAAATTGGCCAACAGTAACATAGAGGGGTGATGCTGGCCGGCCACCTCCCAAGTGATGTCCCAGCATGGTGTTTATGCCTTTTGCAAGTTTGCTCTGGTCTATATCTGATCTTTGTCCACTCAGGCTGAGTGGCATGACTTTTCAGCAGCCCCAGGGTAAATCTGTCCTGCAGAATGTCCTAATGTTCATGCGTTCACTGTCTGGGGTGAAGACCAGAATGGCTGTTTAGAGCTTAGTAATTTACAATGAGAAAGGAAACTGCCCAGTGCCTGGACAGGCCCCAGTTGTTAGGGTGGGCACCTGCCCCATCAGACTGTGTATGATTGGTCACTGCCACTTCCTCTGTGAGACCACCCCTTTTCTGGGTCCCTGTGAATAACCATCCTGTCCCCCTAAATACGAGTATACCCTGCCAGATCCCATCTGGGAGCCCTTCTCTCCATGAGCTGGCTTTGTACATCTCCTGACCTCTTCTGATTTTTGTTTCACGATTGAGTTCCCCCAAAAGGATCCTCTTTCCCTTATTCCCAAATTCTTGTGGGCCCAAAGAAAATAACCAAGTTATTTTCTTTGGTTACTTTCTTTGTAACCAAAGAAAGAAACTTGGTCTTCTGAATCCCAGTTCCTCAGTTATGGATGGCTACATAAGGTCAAGGATGTGAAAGCACACTCCTGCTTGTAGGGGACGTAACATGGTGTCTGCTGTAAGGGACGTCTCCAGTATCTTCCTCAGTTTTTCTGCCCGGCCCTCCCTTCTCTGCCTCCTCACTCCCTCTCACACAACTGGAAGCCAGGAGTAGGTAGGAGGAGGGAGGGGTGTGGGGAGAAGATGTTTGCAGGGTTGAGGAACATGGAAGTCACCGGAAAGAAGTTAGTTCCTCTCTGCTTCACCTGTTAAGCTCTGGTGACCTCATTTTCAAGGTGTGATGTCTTGTTCCGTCCACTTCCCTTCAGGTAGCCTAGGTGGGAGGGGATGACTCGGGTTAGCAGAGGAAGAGCCCTGGTGAGAACTCCCTCTCCTCATCAGGTCGGCTTCATGAAGAACGGGAAGGTGGTGGCTTTGAAGGTGGAGCACTACAGCAATGCAGGGAACACCATGGATCTCTCCCAGAGCGTAAGTGCAAGGTACCCCTGTATCCTGGGGGTGGGGGGTGACTGGGGGGTCAAGGGCAAGCCCCACGGCCACCCTGGCATGGGCCTCCTCAGTTCCTGCCTGTTACTATGGTGGTAACCTCCCCACGGTCTGCATCCTTGGGTTCCCTACTCTTCGCTCATCTCCAAAGCACAAAATAATCATATTACCTTCCTGATTGGAAACCCTTCCTGCTTTTTCCAGATACTTTGCCAAGCAAGCAAAGTTAGTTACAAAACTAGATGTATGGTTTAGTGACATTGCATGTATATGTATGTAAAATTAATGTATGCCTTTATAATACACACACACACACACACACACATATATATATACATATACATATATATGTATATATAATAGATATAATGATATGCATGGAAAATCCCAAAGGAATATACACTAAACAGTGATTGGTTGGGACAAGGGGGGCACTCACTGTCATTTCCTATATAACACATTTTTGTGATGCTTGAATTTTAAAGAATGAATTGAATTTCTTCTTTTTTTTTTAGTAACCGTTTCATTGAAGTATAGTTTACATACTATAAAATTCACTCATTTAAAGTATATAGTTCAGAGAATGGTAGAGTTTCATTCTTCTACATATAGCTGCCCAGTTTTCCCAGCACCATTTATTGAAGAGACTGTCTTTTTTCCACCGTATATTTTTTCCTGTTTTGTCGAAGATTATTTGAACATAGAGTTGAGGGTCCATATCTGGACTATCTACTCTGTTCCACTGATATATGTGTCTGTTTTTATGCCAGTACCATACTGTCTTGGTGATCACAGTTTTGTAGTAAAGCTTGAAATCAGGTAACGTGATGCCCCCAGTTTTAGTTTTGTTTTTCAACATTTCCCTAGCGATTTGGGGTCTCTTCTGATTCCATAAAAATTTTTGGATTATTTGCTCCAGCTCTTTGAAGAATACCGGTGGAATTTTGATCAGAATAGCATTAAAAGTATAGATTGCTCTAGGCAGTATAGACATTTTAACAATGTTTATTCTTCCCATCCAACAGCATGGAATGGTCTTCCATCTTTTTGTGTCTTCTTCAATTTCTTTCATGAGTGTTCTGTAGTTCCTCGAGTACAGATATAGTTCAATGGTTTTTAGTCAATTTAAAGAGTCATGCAACCATTATCATGATCTAGTTTTCAAACATTTCCATGGCCCCAAAGTCATCTCTCACATCTCTCCTGTTCTTATCCTCCCAACGCCCAGGCCTAGACACCTACCATCTACTTTTTGTCTTTATAGATCTTCCTCTTGTAGTTGATGCATGTAAATAGACTTGTGTACTACGTCATAGTTTGTGTCTGGCTTTTTATCTTCAGATTAATGTTTTTAGGTTCACCCCTGTTGTGGTATGCGTTAGTCCTTCATTCTTTTCTGTTGACAGTATTTCATCATATGGATAGACCATGGTTTGTTTTCCATTCACCACTTAATGAACTTTTGAGTCATTCCCAGTGTTTAGCCTGTATGGATAATGCTACTCTGAACATTCTCCTATGAGTCTTTTCTGTGTGTTTTGTTTTTTAAAGATTTTATTTATTTATTTGTGAGTGTGAGAGAGAAATCATGTGCAGGGGAGAGAGAGAGGGGGAAGCAGGCTCCCTGCTGAGCTGGGAGCCCAATGTGGGGCTCGATCCCAGGACCCTGGGAGCATGACCATAGCAGAAGGCAGATGCTTAACAAGCATAGGTGCCCCTCCTATAAGTCTAATGTAGATATGTATTTTGTTAATTCTAGAAGTTAACAGTTATTTTTGTGATACTACTCTTTATAATTTTTAGAATCTTTATTTTATAACCATATTAGTTATATACACATAGATTCTTCTTGTAAAAATAAGTCACATTTCGGGGAAAACGGAAGTTCCCATGAATCCTCACTGCCTGTGTTTCTCCTCTTTGCTAGGGGCTAACTGACTCAATTAGAAAACTTCACACTTCAGATCTAGTGTGAAAACGTCTCAAAAAAAGAAACACATTTAGCATTCTCACCATTTGCAACACATGCCTTTTGGTGTTGTAGGAAAAATCAGGTTGAAAAAGATGCGGTGCTTGTCCCCAAAGATCTTAGAAGCTTTTAAATTCAATTCAGCAAACATTTATTGAGTGCCTAGAGTGGCAACATAAAGAAGAATATACGGCTTTGTTTCTGCCCTCAGGAAGTTCGCAGTATGGTGGGGAGACAGATAATAAAAGACAAAATGAAATAGAAGTACAAGTTGATAGAGTGCTAAGGGAAAGCAAAAATGGAATTAATTGAGACATACTAAAAGCATCTAGGATGACTAAGACTGAAATAACCAAAGACACAAAAAGCAACCTGTGGGAAAGAGAGACTATACATGGGGAAGTAAACCAAACCCCAAACGAAACAAACAAATAAAAACTGCCATTGGGCTCCTCAGAGAGATGAGTTATTATACCTTCAAGAAAGAATAGGATGCCATAAAAATGGAACAGTCAGAGAATAAAAATGAACTCTGGTGAATTAAAACTCTGAAAGCAGAAGGGTTGGAAGAAACTTGAGCAAATCTCCCTAAGTAAAGAAAAAAAATACAGAAAAATCTGAGAGAAGATACAACAAAATTCAAGGACTCATCCGGGAGATCCAAATAATCAAAGTTTCAGAGAGAAAGAATGGAAACTATCAAGAAGTGACTTGGGAAATCCCCCCAAACTGATGGCCATACAGTCTGAGATTGAAAGAGCCTTTCCAGGAAGCAGCACAATGAAGGACAATAGACCTATGCTAAGTTTTTCATCACTGCAAACTTGGAGAAACCTGGGGGTAAAGAAGATTTTACAATTTTTTTTTAAAGATTTTATTTACATATTTGACAGACAGAGATCACAAGTAGGCAGAGAGAGAAAGAGGAGGAAGCAAGCTCCCTGCCAAGCAGAGAGCCCGATGCGGGGCTTGATCCCAGGACCCTGAGATCACGACCTGAGCCGAAGGCAGAGGCTTTAACCCATTGAATCACCCAGGCACCCCAATTTTACAATTTTTAGGAAGGAGAAAAACAGAACTGTTTCCAAGAATTGAAAGACCCTGATTGCATTTGCCAGTAAAATGCCTTCAGAATGCTGAGAGAAACTGGAAAACCTGTTTCCAACCTAGAATCCTATATATGGCCAAATCATTAATTAAGGATGAGAGTATAAGAAAGACATTTCAGGCAGGCACGTCTCAAAAAGGTTCCTCTCTATATACTCCTCTTATTTTTTTTATTTGTTTAAATTTTTATTTATTTATTTGACAGACAGAGATCACAAGTAGGCAGAGAGGCAGGCAGAGAGAGAGAGGAGGAAGCAGGCTCCCTGCTGAGCAGAGAGCCTGATGTGGGACTCAATCCCAGGACCCTGAGATCATGACCTGAGCCGAAGACAGAGGCTTTAACCCACTGAGCCGCCCAGGCGCCCCTCCCCTTATTTTTTTGAGAAGATATTCAAGAATTTACTCCAACAAAATGAAAGTATAAGACTAGGAAAGGGGAAGAAGTAGTTTCCAGGAAGGGGAGATTTAGTATGGAGAGAGGCAAAGAGAATCTGGGATGAATGTGAGGGAAGATCCCAAGGTAACAGTGGGACATGGACTCAAATGGGCTGCCCATTGAAATTGCAGTTAGCCAGAAGTCTCCAGGAATAATTTCTTCTAAAAGATAAGACTGCTAGAAAGTTTAAAGTGTTCCAACATATTGAGAGCAGATTTCTAGCACTGGGGAAAACTTTAAGTTGACTTAGTAATAATTGCACAGAAATCTAAGAAAATGAGGGGCGCCTGGGTGACTCAGTGGGTTAAAGCCTCTGCCTTCAGCTCAGGTCAGGATTCCAGGGTCTTGGGATCAAGCCCCGCATTGGGCTCTCTGCTCAGCGGGGAGTCTGTTTTCCTTCCTCTCTCTCTGCCTGCCTCTCTGCCTACATGTGGTCTCTGTCTCTGTCAAATAAATAAATAAAATCTTAAAAAAAGAAAACTAAGAAAATGAAAGAGTGAAGATAATCCTTAGCTCCAGGGGCGGCTGCTATCAAGAAAGAGAGAAGTAATCACAGTGTAACCAGGTGATTCAGATGTTTACAGGATGATATCAAACTGCCTATGGGTGAGGTCAAAATATGACTAGATGTGGGGACGCCTGGGTGGCTCAGTTCGTTAAGCGGCTGCCTTTGGCTCAGGTCATGATCCCAGCGTCTTGGGATCGAGTCCCACATCGGGCTCCTTGTTCTGTGGGGAGACTGCTTCTCCCTCTGCCACTCTCTCTGCCTGTGTTCTCTCTCTCTCTCTCTCTTTCTAACAAATAAATAAATAAAATCTTTAAAAAAAATATGACTAGATGGGGAGGATGGGGGACAGGAAGGTGATGTGATTTCAGGAATGGGGGTCAGGCGAGACTGATACCCCCCTTTTCTGTAACAAGAAAGCAATATAAGAGTCTATAACTGAACACATCAAGAAGTCTGAGGCACCCAGGGGCACCTGGGTGACTCAGTTGGTTAAGCAACTGCCTTCGGCTCAGGTCATGATCCTGGAGTCCTGGAATCGAGTCCCACATCTGGTTTCTGCTCAGCAGGGAGTCTGCTTCTCCCTCTGACCGTCTCCCCTCTCATGCTCTCCCTCTCTCTCTCACAAAAATAAGTGAAATCTTTAAAAAAAAAAAAGTTTCCGTGTAAGGCATTATTAGAGATGTGGAAGTTAGTGTGTAAGAGCTGATCAAATGAGCTGGGAGCACTCTACGAGGGGTAGAAGGGAGAACAGGGAGGACTGCTATGCTGCCCAACACAAACTTACACCAGTATCTGACTCTTTAAGCGGTTTACCATACAACTCTAATGGGAACACCAACTACGTAAAATCAATTCATCATAAGATCACCTATTTTTTTTTTTTCTTTTTGAAGAGGCAAGAGATCAGTCCTAACTGGAGAGTCTGGGAAGAGCTTCCCCAGGGAGGAGCTGAGTGGGGATGTTGGTAGGTGGGTGAGGTGAGGAGAGGCATATCCGGTAAGGGGAATGTATAGTCAACAGAGAGGATAAAAAATATGCTTGAAGAAGACTGTAAAGAGTCTTGAATTCCACACTGAACCTTATACAGACTTCACTCCAAAGAGAGTAAGTGGCTTTTGGAAGCAAGTGGTTGACCTAGAAGGACCTTGTACTTTTGTTTGAGGGTTAGGTGAGAGGGTGCAGAGACACAGACACCGGGAGCCCAGGAAGGAGTCCTGTGTTGCATACCCCTTGATATGCGAGAAATAACTTGGGCCCGAGGAGCCAGGGGCTGCTGGGAAAGACAGAGGGGGTGCAGCCCTTGAAGTCCCTTTTTTGAAGTGCCAATGACATCGGCGCACTCTTCTCTCCCATTTTGGTGTCTTATGCTGCAGATAATGGAAAGAGCCCTCTTCCACATGGACAACTGTTACAAAATCCCCAACATCCTGGGCACTGGGCGGCTCTGCAAGACCAACCTGGCCTCCAACACAGCCTTCCGGGGCTTTGGGGGGCCTCAGGGGATGCTCATTGCTGAGTACTGGATGAGTGAAGTCGCTCTGACCTGTGGGCTGCCGGCAGAGGAAGTAAGTCAGCCGGGAGTTTGGTGGCACGAGTCACCCCTATTTTGAGGGGACAGTGGCTTTGTGTCTTGGGCATCTCCCGGTGGGGAGCAGAGGAGAGGCACGTGCTGTGGAGTGGGTCGGAAGCTTACCTTGAAGTTGCAACCCCTTCATCCATTGCCACCAGCAAGCCCTCGGTGTCTCTCTCTTTGCAAAGGTGCGGAGGAAAAACCTGTATAAGGAAGGGGACTTGACACACTTCAACCAGAAGCTTGAGGGGTTCACCTTGTCCAGGTGCTGGGATGAATGCCTAGCCAGCTCTCAGTATCATGCTCGGAGGAGTGAGATAGACAAGTTCAATGAGTAAGCATGGGGAGGGGAGGAGTCCGATGTTCTGGGAATCTCTCGGGTCTCATTTTCTGCAGCCTCTTGGTTGAACTCAGAATACCAGGCTAATAACAGATAAGACACGGGAGGGCTGAGTTTGGAGCCCTTTTCATGGCCATCTCTTTAAGATCCTAAAATGATGTTGAGCCTGGGGGCAGATGGGCTTACAGCCGGCCCTCAGCATCCTAGCCCATCAGTATGGTCTGTCTTTACATTCGCCCACCTTAGGGGAACACCAGCCCAGAACCCCGAACACTACAGTTATATACCTGCCTCTGATATGAGTCTGTAAATACGACTTTGCCATCAATCCATCACTTGGGCCTCAGTTTCAACATCTATAAAGTGGGGATAATTATACTGACTCTGTTTCCTCACTGAGTTACCCAGAAAACCAAATAGAATGCACAGGGAAGGTGTTACTGGGATCATCACCAAGGTGTGACCCAGTTCATCGCTGGGACAGTCACAGTCCAAGGTCACCGGGGCACCCTGATCCCATCTGAACTCCGCTCTGGGGGGAAGTGACAATACTTCTAAGTCCAGGCTCTCAGGGGTGGGTCCTGCTTCAGCTGCACGGAAGGACCCAGCACCCAGATCTGACCTTTCTTATTTGGTTGACCCAACTGAGGCACAACTCAGTTATGGTGAACACTATGTGGCCTGTTCCAAGGATGACTTGTTCCAATTTTGCAAAAATGTCTGATACCATGTCTGAGCTGACACAAACATGATAGAGAAAGTTCTATGAGAATCTTCTTTTTTCTCCAGGGAGAATTGTTGGAAGAAGAGAGGATTATGCATCATTCCTACCAAGTTTGGAATAAGCTTCACTCTTCCTTTTCTGAACCAGGTAATTGCTTTATATAATTTTGTCCCTCTGCCCTGGGCTGGGGCCCCATTTCCCCCTCTGTCTGCTGTATTGCAAAGGAAGGGTCATCGTCACTGGTAACAGAGATGAGTAGAGGGGCTCTCTGCTATTTAAATGAAGTTGAACTTGCATATTTCCGTTTGTCCAGAATATCCCAGGTCAGTGAGGGCAGCATGGGACTCAGAGATCTGGGATCAAGTTCTAGTTCTTCCTCTTCCTGGTTGTAGGACTACAGAGAGCCACTCTGCCTTTCTGATCCTTGGCTTCCTCTGTAGAGTGCACACAAAAACATTTATCTGACCTCCTTCTTTCTGAGGACGGGAGACATGTAGAGGAATCAGAGAATGTTGGCAAACTGTTGAGGGGCTACATGATTAAATCATGAGATTGACAACCGCTGCAGGTTTTATCTACGGTTTCTAACCAAAATGCTGCCTCTGGTTTTCTTCCTCCTGGGATCTGGACCCATCAGTCCCAAGCCTCAAGTCGGGGTTGAATTTACTGAATTTTATGTTTGTTATCCTTCCCTTAGGCAGGAGCCCTGATTCATGTGTATACAGATGGCTCCGTGCTGCTGACCCATGGGGGCATGGAGATGGGCCAAGGCCTGCACACCAAGATGGTCCAGGTGAGCGGCCTAGACACTGGGAGCCCTCTCTGGCCCCACAGTGCTGGGTGGTGGGGGAGAGTGTGGTGAGATGCTGAGCAGCATTGCACTGCACAAGCAGAAGAGGCCCCAGCTCTGGCCAGGCTCTGCCGTCTGTTTACATGTGGTCTCGGGCAAGTCTTTTCCTCTCCTGGCCTTTGTTTCCTCATCTGTGCAAAGGGCTTGGCCAGGTAACCCCCAAGGTCACTTCCATTGCCAGCATTCTAGGGCTTTATGATTATGTTGGTTGCAAGCTCCTAGGGGAGCTTCCCAGGAGTGATCAGACACTGGTCCTTCTACTCAGAGACAGAAAAAACAGGCATAGGTTGGCAGGTCACAGTTTTCATAAGCAAAGGGAACTTATGTAAGAGGGTTGCCTTGGGAGGTGGCAAGATGAATGATCTCCACTGAATCTTAAAAGTTTATAGAGAGAGGGGTCTTAACTGGGTTTGGTCAAGGTCATGTGCAGGTGTTCTCAATGCCACATCATCATCCTTGGAGGTCATGACCTTGGAGCCAACTTTGGGAGTAGGAAAGGCAAGTGGAACCCACATTCCAAGGACAGGGGAGGGGTGAGGAGCCTCTGGTCTACCAGGTCAGGCTCAAGGGTCAGCTGGGGGGTCACATCTTTTGGATGCCCTTGCCCAACTGTGTATAAGTGGGTGTGTTGTGGGTATGAAGGTAACCAGTTCCCCCCCACCCCCCCCCCCCCCGCAGTGGAGCTCAGATATTGGAACTGGATTAGAGCTGGCATACCTGCTTGGCTCACCGACTGGCCAAATTGAATTTAAAAAAGAAAGAAAGAAAGAAAGAAAGAAAGCTAAGTTTAGCTTTAAAAAGCACTGTGAGTCACCATTGGGTTTACAAATTTTTATTTATTTTATTTTCAAGTTCCAAAAATTGTTGTTTATGCACCACATCCAGTACTCCATGTAATACGTGTCCTCCATAATACCCACCACCGGGCTCACCCACCTCCCACCCCCTTCCCTTCCAAAACCCTCAGTTTCTTTCTCAGAGTCCACAGTCTCTCATGGTTTGTCTCCCTCTCCGATTTCCCCCAACTCACTTCTCCTCTCCTTCTCCCCATGTCCTCTGTGTTATTCCTTATGCTCCATAAGTAAGTGAAACCATATAATTGACTCCCTCTGCTTGACTTATTTCATAAAACAAAGTCACTCCATAAAGTTCTGCTTCAAACTGAGACAGGTATGAGACCATCCCAGTCTCAATAGGATTATAGTTTATAAAATTATTTTGTTGCCTGCAAGAGTGAACCTGAGTCTATCTTGGGGCAAAGGCAGCCAAGCCCCATGCTAACCCCTCCCTGAGAAAGTGATGTTGTCTCTTTTCCCAGGTGGCCAGCAGAGCTCTGAAAATACCCACCTCTAAGATTTACATCAGCGAGACGAGCACTAACACCGTGCCAAACACCTCTCCCACGGCTGCCTCTGTCAGCGCTGACATCAACGGACAGGCTGTCTATGTGAGGAGCCTGGGCAGCCCCCAGAGCTGAGGGCCAGCCCAGGGTTCTGGTCCCAGAGAGCCCCCTGGGGTGGGAGCTGGAATGGTTCTTGTTGGCTCTTTGGCATTGGCTGTCTTATCCAGGAGAATGTTGTTCCTCCTGACACCAAGCTGAAAGAGAGGCCTAACAGCCGAAATCACTTCCATCAGAGCCAAGGAGGTTGAGTGTAGGATGGGGAGGAGATTTGGAGGGTCACAAGGAGCATTCTGGAAAGATATACTCCCCAGTGTTAGAACTGATCAAAAGACTATGGACAAGGTTGGAATTGGATTTGGGGGTTGGCCATGTCAGACCCACAGGCTTCTCTTTCCACGTGGAAGATATAATTAAGAAAAGCGTTCGATGGGAGAAGTCATCTCCTTTGGGATCCTTCAAATAATTCATCTGTAGCCTAAGAACTGGGTGTTCTCCCACAGAGGCCAATGCTGGTCTCTTCGATGGGGTCCTATGGCTTCTATCCTGGGCCTCAGTCATTCCTGAGAGGGTGGCAAGGCTGTCAGAATGGCACCATGGGCACAGCATTGCTTGGAGTTGGCCCTGCTGAGGCCCCTGGGCTTTTGCCTGGGCCAGGAAATGCAGAAGACTAATGTGTCTGGTATGCGGTGGATGTGTTCTTAGGAAGCTTGTCAGACCATCCTGAAAAGGCTGGAACCCTTCAAGAAAAAGAATCCTACTGGCACCTGGGAAGACTGGGTAAGTCTGAGCTGGTCGAAGGCAGGCTATCTGTCCTTCCTGCAGCAGGAATAGGATCACGATCTAGACACAGGCAGAGAAGCTGAAGTGGTGGGTATGGTTTCACAAGACAAGTAAAGGCTCCACCTTGCTGGGCCCCTTTCTCTGTGGTTGTCATAGTTGAGGGAAGTCACCTGAGGAAAAATTTTGATCCAGGATCTTGACAGACCTGTGAGGACTGGGAGATGGGCTGCCCTGAGCCTTGGAAGGTGGGGTGACTGCTGAATGGGCCTGACTCTGGGCCTGGTTCCACACCCCACTCGTCCTCAGTCTTGATGAGCCTGGTTTTCTTCAAACCTCCTGCTGTGGGAGGGCTGCCCCTAGTAGCACATCCCCTTCCAACTCTGGAGTCCACCAAGGCTCCATCTGTGAAGGAGTGGGGGAAAAAGACATTTCCCAAGAGTTTATACCATTCCTGTGGTTTTTAGAAGTCACAGGCAAGCACTCATAATAAGAAGGAGCCCAGTTCTCTGGGTTCTGGTTTGGAGGCCTGTGTGTCAGGGACCCTCAGAGGGAAGCCGCAGGGAGGTCTCTCTCTGGAGGGAGACTCCATCTCTTCCAACAAGCGGACACCTCAGTGGCAGCCCCGCTTTATCATCTTTCAGCATTGGGGTGGGAAAAGTGGGCACAATGGTAACATACAGAGTGAGCCCACACGTGACCCAGTCAGATAGCATACGCTTCCTTGTAGAGACCCAAAGAAAACAAGCTATTTCTCTCAGACCCCGTCCACTTCCCTTCCCACACTCACAGATACCACACACGTTAATACCACACAAAACTAGGTTGGTTTGGGTAGTTTGGATTTCAGCATGGAGACACAGAGAGGCAAGCTTGAGCTGGGCCTTGAGGGAGGGAAAGGATTTGGGCAGATACAGTGGAGGAACCGTGCGAACAAAGGTGTAGAGCTGTGGGGACATGGAGGGGCTGGGAGAGAGCTGCCCCTCGAGTTTGGCTGGCATGGATGTGTGTGAGACCTGAAGGGAGAGAGAACCCTGGGGTCCTGAATGTCAAGCATGTTCTTTAGAGATGATGGGGGGACTAAGCTCTAGGGCTGGGGAGTGACATGGGCAATATGTTGGGATGCTCACTATGTTGGTCTGAGCTCCCTGGTGGCCTGGGGAGGCTCCTCAAAGGTCAAAGACCACCTGAGAGGCTGCTAGCCTGCAGGCATCCTGTGCCTTCTCACACAGGAGCATGTGAGGCAAAGCTTTGTGGGGGCAGGGGGAGAGCCACTGGTACACAGACCTGGTCTGAGGAGGGTGAACCCGTGAAATCTCAGTGCTGGGGCAGGGATCCTGGAAACCATGCTAAGCACTTCCTGTTGTCTCCTCTCCTCTCCTCAGGTCTTAGCTGCCTACGTTGACGCAGTAAGCTTGTCTGCAACCGGCTTTTATAAGTAAGTACGGAGTTGGTCTCACCCGCCTCACCTTGTGTTCTCATCCTAACCTCTGAAGTTCCCCCCAGCACTGGACGCTCCCAGCCTTTGGCTGGGAAAGAGCAGTTCCCCTGAAACTTTAATCTCTTCAATGGACTGCGGCTCGTTTCACTCTGAAGATGCTCTAAAGTGCCCGGCATCGCCAATCTGTGTGCCAAGGAGGCAGAAGCATGAGCCGTCATATCCGCAGATCTGTGCTCTGGTTCTGGTCTGGAAGCGTCTTCTTGAGCTTGGAGAGATTGGGGATCTCGCTGGGCCTGTTTCCTCATTAACAACCTAGTGGGACCATCCCCAGCCACCCCTCCCTTGGGGTTCTCCTAGAACCTGGGGCCAAGTTACCTACGACCCTTCCTCTGTACCACGCATCGGATTTCTGCCTGGAGGCTTTCCCTGGAAAGAACCACGGGAGGAGTTAGAGCACGTGGTCTGGTTTCAAAATGCAGACGTCAGTGGCGCTGAAAGTGAGATTCGGAAAAGAGCATATACCTTCTGCTACTTTGAAATTCAGTAGCAACACGAAGAGCTAGAGACCTCGCCGATCTGATTCCAAGGCTGTGAAAAGATGCGATTCCAAGGCTGTAAAAAGATGTCATGCTATTTCTTACCGGCCGTCATGTTCCAGCTTTCTCTGGGAAGTTTAACTAGGACCTTTTCTTTCGCACATCAATGGGTTTGGAGAAGAAGTTCAATATGTATTTTAGGCAAACAAACATTTTGCCAGTGCCTCCGGGTTTCGTGATACTTGACTTGTGCAAACACGTGCATGTACGGATTTTCTCAGAAGTTCTTGCTTCGTTTTCAGGGTTGATAAAACTGGGTAATATAAAGGAACACCCAAGTGAAGATGGCGAAATCCGAGGTCAGAGAAGGTGGCAGGTTCTCCTGGGAGAATTCTTTCCCCTCAGCTCGGCGCTGGTTTTACGTGCATGCAGACTCCGATCCCATCAGCTCATGATTTTCTGTGTCATGAATAAAAAAAAACACGGGTGCGGGAGACTATAAACTCCAGGTGTGAGAAGACACACACACACACACACACGTATGACTCATGTGAAATTGGAATTGTGTAAGATATTCAGGATTAAAGAAGAAAAAAAATATAAGAGAGCATCTGCTTTTATCAATAACACTTTCCTCACATCCTTTGTTGGAACCAAGAAGGGGCCCATAGCCAAGGAATCATGCAGGCAAGTGGTTCCAGGTGCACCTGGGCTGCGGGAGCTGCTGACCTCAGCTCTCACCTGGAGAAAGGTGAGTGGCCCAGGAGGCAGCAAAGGCCAGCTCTCTGGTTCCTAGATCTCGAACACCAGCTCAGCAGATCCTTTAGGAGTGCAGCCTTCATGTCTTTCGTGAGCTTGGACAAGCGTGCCCCATTTCTACCACGTAGAGGCCAGCATCCTGATTCTGTATGCCGCTCAGCTGTGCGGAATGATTCTCATAAGACCCTTGGGCAAAACTGAGCAGACAGGAGGCAGAAAGCTCTGGAACACCCGGATTTCATTAACAGGTTCAAAATATTAAAAGTACATGGGCTTTTACGAAGAACAGCTGAATGAAAAAAAAAAAAAAAACCTTTGGAGTCTTAGGATTTTGTGGGTCAAGCTGTGTGTGTGTGTGTGTGTGTGTGTGTGTGTGTGTGTGTGTGTGGTGAGGGGCAATGCTCATCTTAGCACGTGTTACGATTTCTCCTCTCTCTCCCAGGACACCCAACCTTGGCTACAGCTTTGAGACGAACTCAGGGAACCCCTTCCACTACTTCTCCTACGGGGTGGCTTGCTCCGAAGTGGAAATTGACTGCTTAACAGGGGATCACAAAGTAAGGGGTTTGCAAAACCTTTGTACTAAGTTAGGGGGAAGGGTGGAGAATCGAGCGACTTGCAAACACTAAGAACGTACTTTCTGGCTTGGAAAATAATGTCTGACATCACAGCCTGGCAGACTTCCTAGAAAGGACCAGCGAGCAAATATTTGAGGCTTTTTTGGGCCCCCAAAGACTCTGCTTCACCTCCTCTGCCCCCCATCACGGAAGCAGGAGAACAGCCACAGATGAACGCAAACGAACAGGCATGGCCGTGTTCCCCTACGAGGCGGTTTGTGCACACTTGACTATGAATTTCACATAATTGTCATGTGTCACGTCATATTCCTTTTATTTTTGTCAGTCCCTTAATAAGGCAGATACAATTATCGGCTCACAGGTCCCCCCCAAAACGGGGCTCAGGCTGGAATCAGCCCAGGGAACGTAGTTTGTTGTCTCCTTCCTGACACGATCGACCCAGACTCAGGTTCAGAGCCCAGGGACCTGGGAACCATCCTTCCCACTCACGCGGAGGTGTGCGCATGTGACTCCTGATCACAGCCGAGCGTAGCCGCCACCATCCCCTGCCCAGCCTGTCCCAACTCAAACCTGAGCATCGACGATGCCAGTGCAGACCGGCAGGGCCACGAACACCCTGCCTGAGCACGGCCAGGGTCCTCTGCTTCTGAAAGTGCCATTCGGTTGATGCAGTGATTCAAGGGTCCCCAAGCCCCATCTGTCATCCCACACCTTCCTTTCTTCTCACACTGCGTGTTCTCCCCCGCTCCCCCCACTACAGAACCTCCGCACGGACATTGTCATGGATGTCGGTTCCAGTCTGAACCCTGCCATTGATATTGGACAGGTAAGGCACCCGGGTGACCCGGGGGGGTGATGGGCTCGGCCGCGGGTGTGTCCCCCGAGTTCCGCGGTGAGCAGGGAGGCTGGGAGAACAAACGTGTGGGCCCACAGAGTGTGGCAGGTGCCCTCCGAGAGATCCAGAGTAAGTCCCAGCGGGGTGACTGCTTTTCCTAGAGCCAGGCAGGGCTGGGAGTCCACAAAGCCTAAATCCACCATCCCAGAAATTCCTCCTGTCTTGCGGGACTGCCTGCAGGCACGTGGTCCCCCTTGGCACATGGGAGTCATGTTGACCCCCGTCTCCCAGGCGCAGCAACCGTCAGCCTGGGAGACTGCTTCTCAGCTCTGAGTTCCCATTTCCCCAGTGGCGGCACAGGGGGGAACAGCTCCACCCCCTCGGTGGCAGATTTTAATGAAAAATTATGCCTACCATGGAATGAGTCTCCTGGAATCGCTGACAAGTTCTAAAACTAATCTCTAGTGTTGATGCCTTCTCCCTGCCTACCTCAGTGCCTGGCAAAGGCCCAGAGAGGTGATCCCAGGCTGGGCGGGGGCCAGGTAGGTTGTGGAGGGCTGATATTTACTCCTTTCCGGGCCCACTCCAGGTGAGGCTGGTGCCTGATGGGGCAAGCAGTACCTGTCCTTGGCCGGGGCGGGGAAGCAGAGTGACCGTGCTTTCTGTCTGCCTTGCAGGTGGAAGGGGCCTTTGTGCAGGGCCTCGGCCTTTTCACCCTGGAGGAGCTGCACTACTCCCCAGAGGGGAGCCTGCATACCCGTGGCCCCAGCACCTACAAGATCCCTGCATTTGGCAGCATCCCCATTGAGTTCAGGGTGTCCCTGCTCCGTGACTGTCCCAACAAGAAGGCCATCTATGCGTCCAAGGTACCGTTGCCCTGGGTCTGTGCTGCCTTCTGGTCTGCACGGTGGGAGGCTGTGGGGGAAGGAGGGGCTCCACCACAGGTCTGCTGGTGGTTGGTCTGGAAGGACCAGAGGGCTTGACGCTAGCTTTGGTGAGGATGGCAGAAGGGTGGGCTGTCCCTGCCGGAGAAAACAGAGCTGGGATGATACTACTTGTGTGTGGTCAAAGCTAGCTCCTTTGGCTGCACTCAGAGGGATTCCTTAATCCGGTCGAAGTCTACAAGGTCGAAGCCTGATCTTCACCCATGTCTCACGTGTGCATTTTGATGCTTGGTCCTAAAGATGATCCCACATATGCCCCCTCCACCCGTTATCCCACAAGAATAGCATATTCATTGCAGATTGGGCAACACCTCTGTGCCAACCCTGTGTCCCCTTCAGTGGCTGGCACTTGACCTTAAACTTGATCTGCATGCCTGAAGGATTCTAACCAACCTCTATTTCCTTGCCGTCCCCAGTAGGGATGGAAAAACGGTCAAAAATCAAGTCAGCTGACTGATACAGTCCTAGACCAAAGAAGGAAGACAGATGATCACTTGTAACTGTGAAACACACTCATTTGCTCATCTCATGGTTTACTTTACTGTGGCTGGGTCTGGACGCTCTGTGATCCTTGCCATCGACTTTCACGGTTGGACATGCATTGGGCTCACTGCAGATGCATGACAAAAATGCATTTCTGTGGGACCCATCCCTAGATTCAGTAGGTCTGGAGTAAGGCCCTGGAATGTGCATTTTTAACAAGTGTCCCAGGGATTTTGATGCAGGAAGTTTCTGATCTATGCTTTGGGGGGACAAAATAAAACAACCTAGTTAATCAATTAATTTATCCGAGAGAGAGAGCACAAACAGGCAGAGTGTTGGCAGGCAGAGGCAGAGGGAGAAGCAGACTCCCCGCTGAGCAAGGAGTCCAATGTGGGACTCGATCCCAGGACCCTGGGATCATGACCCAAGCCGAAGGCAGACATTTAACTGACTGAGCCACCCAGATGCCCCTTAACTATAATTATTTAATACAACTTTTCATGGTACATTTTATTTGCATGATGGCATCAGAGAAAATCACATAGTGCGAGTTAAAAGAAATATGCCAATGAGGTTGAGTCATTTCCTAGGGTTGCTTGTTCTCGGCTCCTGAAGGATTCTGACCAACCTCCCTGCCTTACTGGGAGCAGCCTGCTGGGGCCAGCTGGGGTTCCAGGCGTCACTGGCCCTCCGGCTGTGGAGGCTGGGGTCACGTTGCCTGATTCCCTGTCTCGTGCTCTGTCCATCCAGGCCGTCGGGGAGCCGCCCCTCTTTCTGGCAGCCTCTATCTTCTTTGCCATCAAAGACGCCATTGGTGCAGCTCGAGCTAGGAACCCAGATTGTAAGATGGAGAAGCTCTTCCGGCTCGACAGCCCCGCCACCCCGGAGAAGATCCGCAATGCCTGTGTGGACAAGTTCACCACCCTGGTATGAGGCCCTTCAAGTGTTCACACACTCTGGGGGAGGCCGGGGCAGAGGCGTGAGCACTACAGAGAGGATAGTGGGATGGCAGGCTCTCTCTCTCCACTGGGCAGCCTTGGGTCCAGGTTGCTTTCCTTCTGCCATTGAGGCGGCCCCTTGCTGGAAAACAGCAAGAAATTCCCTTCAAGCTACAGCTTGCAGCTGGGCCTTCTTTGAGGGAAGAGGGTTCCTCAGTGCCCAGTATCATGCACAGATTTCATTGTTTGCCAAGAAGATGAGTGTGACAGATAAAAGTCCCCAAGAGCCTAAATCTCTCGTGTCCATCCCTGGCACATTTGAGACCTTTCTTTGTGAAGGCCGCTGTGTGATGACTGCAGAGTCAGGGACAGAAATGGGTGTTAATGCATTAATTAGAGGCAGCGCGTTTGTTCTGTGATTGCTGTGTGCCTCATGGATACAAGCGTGTATGGGTATCCGTGAAGTCTGGGCGATCTTTCAGGAAACCAGATGAGCGCATTACAGCGTCATGGGTTACTACCTCGTGTGCGTAGCAGAGTGTAGCTGGGGTTCTGTAGTCATTGGAATCATTTTGGGGAACCCCTAGAAGATACTTAGAGTGGTCAATGCCTGGAAAAAGGAGACCACACAAGGACAGTTTCTTCCTGCTGGCCCAAGCTGGGTTTGCCCCTGGGTACGTGAGAGGAGATTTGAGACCCAAAGCCTTTCAGGGTTTGGGTTTAGAGGTGAAATGGCTACTGAAGGATCCAAAGCATTCCAGGGATGGGGAGGGCCCAGCAGTCTCCAGAGCAGGCGGATCTGCCATCCCAGGTCTCAGCACCGAGGGGGCAGGAGGCTGAGGGGGCAGGAGGAGGCAGGCAGGCCACTCTCCTCTGCCAATAGCTTTAGCTATGGGGTAAAGACCACCAGTCTGTGTGGAGCTTCCAGACGGCGAGGCATGCCCATGGCTCCACAGTGACTTTCCCACAGCCCAGAACCTTCCCACCATGGCCACGACACTGACAAGTTCCCCAAACTCCATTCCCTGGGAGGCGAGGTGTCGCATGGCTTCCCGTAAGGTTGCACGGGTTGCAGGTTAGCTCCTTGCAAACAGTCTGACGCAGAACTCACTGATGTAATGAGCCCCTCCAGGTCCTCATACCCAAAGCAAAGATTCCGATCCAGGCCCCTTTACTCTGTTATAACAATCTAGTGATTTAACACCCCTGCCGTGGTTTTGCACACATAGCTGATTCTAGGGACCAGTCATGCTTTCCAGGATTGTGAGTAGCATCTGTAAAGGGACCACTTCTGTATTTGGACATCCACGCGCCTTCAGAGCCTCCGAGAGTGCCCACCACACAGAGAGCGCTTCGCATAAATACATGAATGACTGAGAGATTAAGGGGTCCTGCCCTGGGGGTGTTCCCAACAGCTGGGACTTCAGAAGGGTGGTTGGCAGCAGTGGGAGGTGGCACGTGCGTCAGAGGGGGCCGCACATCCTGTGCCGTGGGGAGACCCCTGTAATGAGTGCTCTGCCATTCCTTCCTAGTGTGTCACTGGCATACCAGAAAACTGCAAGCCCTGGTCTGTAAGGGTCTGAAGAGAAAGCCCCCAGCAGAGCCACGCTTCGTAACCCCAGAGCTTCCGTGGAGTGTGGGAAAAGCCCCGCAGGACATGAGTCTGTCCGTGTCGTGGATGACCCTGCCTGACTTGTCGGGACGGTGTTTGGAAGAACACTGAATCCATTGGAAGATGTGGATAAAGACCCACTTCATAAACTTAACGATAAGCCCATTCAGAACTGTTAGGCCCATGTAACTGATAAGCTATTGGAATCTTTTTACGTCTGTTTTAATCATGTGTTTACAATAGGGTTAAGAAGTATTTGTGCCACATCCTAACTCACAGGCTGTATAATCTCAGGGGCTGACGGTCTCTGTCCCTCAAGGAGGGTGTCCACAAGCCTCCAGAAGCTTCAATTCTAAATCCACGTGCCTTCCTCAGAAAGCCTCCCTGTCATCAAACCAATGAACATCACATTATAACTTCAGATGCATATTCCAATTTGCAGCGGGACAGTGGGGTGAGATTCAAACCTCCAACCGCCTTTGGGTCACTGAACAGAATGAACAATGAAACAAATTCAAGGTTAATTGAATCTGATCTTGTTAAGTGGCAGAAAATAAATTATTCTATACCATCCAAAGCCAACCAGCCTGATTATTGAGCACCCACAATGTGCTAGGTTTCTTTCTCTTCCCCTTTGTATGTTAAAAAAAATCAGGTTGGGGCGCCTGGGTGGTACAGGTCATGCTCCCAGGGTCCTGGGATCAAGCCCCGCCTCAGGCTCCCTGCTCAGTGGGGCAGCCTGTTTCTTCCTCTGTCTGCCTCTCTCTATCCCGCTCACCCTAACAAATAAATAAAACCTTTAAAAAAAAAATCAGGTTGAAAAATCTTCATTGGATAGCAGAGTAATTTCCATCTAGAAATCAGGCTGCCAAAATCAAGATCAGCCAGAGGGATAGCAGTCAAGGAGCCTGGGTTCTCCTGCCAGCTGTGTGCCTATCTGTGCAACTGTGGTCTGTCATTTCTCTTTTCTCTGCTTTACTGCAGAATGGAGGGATTGGACTGGAATAATCTCTAAGGCCTTCTCCAGCTCTAGAAGTCTATAAATATATGACCTGAAATCTCCAGTTATATAAGGGATCTGCAGCTATTAGAGGCTTGGCTTCCTTACTGGGATGTACTTTCTGGGCTTCATGAATCCTGCTTAGTTCCTCCCAAGTTCCTGAGATTGGTAAAGAGAACAGGAGAGGAGCAAACATCCCTCTAGTCACTCCAACATGTGATTTCATCACTGTGTGGTGGAGGTGCATGATGAGGCATTGTCTTTTGCTTTCACTGTTTCAAACACCCAACCTTCTGCCAGATAGGGCCATGGTTCTGGCTACGGAAAGAGAGTAGTGGAGGCCATGCACCTGAGCCTGGTGTTTGATGGCACTGAGCAATGACATAGTCAGCTGCTTGGCATGTGAGAAATACTTACTAATCATCATAATCTCACCGAGTGCTAGTATCTGCCATGTCGTAGCCAGACTTCATTGCAAGAGAACTCACACACTAAACACTCATCTATGCACACATGCACACACACACGCACTTTCTTTGAAGGGGGAGAGGCAGAGGGAAAGGGAGAAGATCTTCAGCAGGCTTCACGCCCCAGTTCAGAGTCTAGTTTGGGGCTCTGTCTCACGACCCTGAGCCAAAATCAAGAGTCAGACGCTAAGGGCGCCTGGGTGGCTCAGTTGTTAGGTATGTGCCTTCAGCTCCGGTCATGATCCCAGGATCCTGGGATCCCTGGGATCCCTGCTTAGCGGAGAGCCTGCTTCTCCCTCTCCTACTCCCCCTGTTTGTATTCCCTCTCTCGCTGTGTCTCTCTCTGTCAAATAAATACATAAAATCTTAAGAAAAAAAAAAAAGAGTCAGACACTTACCCAACTGAGCCACCCAGGTGCCCCACACACTTTCTTACACAGTTCCCTTCCTCAGAGTATTCTGGATACGCCCACTGCCTTATAGCATGGGAAGGGTAGAGAACATTAGAAATTGAACTGATGTTTACATGGAGATCCATGCACATCCATTTCATTGACTTTCTAGAATGTTCCAGGATATTAGGGCACCAGCCTAGGACTGAGATGTGTCCACTGTCATTAGTGAGCCTGCAAGGACTGAACGATGACTGTGAATTTTCTTCTGAGCTTAGGAAGAGAGGCAAGGCAGAATGGTTATGGAAATCCATCACTGTGTTATGCTGACGGGCTGTTCTCTCAGACAGCTGGCCTCCCCCTGCCATCTTAGTCTGGGAACTGTCTGGGGTCTGTATGGCTCAGTCGGTTGAACATCCACCTTAGGCTCAGGTCATGATCCCAGAGTCCTGGGATCGAGCCCCACATCAGGTTCCCTGCTCAGTGGGGAGTTTGCCTCTCCCTTTGACGCTGCTTGTGATTTCTTTCTGTCTCTGTCAAACTAAAATAAATAAAAGCTTTAAAAAAAAACAAACAATCTGTAGTCCACAAGGGGAGGGTGCTTGGTCTTCCTGGTATATTGCCCAAGAAATGGGGCCAACACTGCCTGCAGTACCCCACTGTGACCTGCAGAGGGCGGTGGAAGACTGGATTTGAGACCAAAGCCTCAAGGGCCCAGTGCATCTGGGGTTAGTTTCCAGGAAACTGACTGAGGATCTCAGTGCAGACAGTGTGTCTTCAAAACCCTCTCCAGGAGCTGGACTTAAAGCTGACCTAGGGTTTCAGAATGACAAAAATCTCAGAAGAGCCCTCAGAGGATGTGGGTCAGCCATGACAGCCTGAACTCTTGAGGAACCGCTCGTGTCGGGAGGGAGGAGGGCTCGTCTTCTTTTCTGAATGTCTGTAACTGGCCAGGTGCCACATTTAGTGCTTTACCTACAGGGTGTCATTTGACCCATCCTGTGGCCCTAAGAGGTATTCATTTAATCTCTGCAGCCACATGAAGGAGAAGCCTGACCCACAGCAACACAGAGGACTTCCTCGGCCGGTAGTGTTTACTCTTGGAGAACAGTCAGGAAGCTGGTGTAGACCAGGAGCTGATCAGCCTGCCAGAGTGCACGGGGGCTGAGCAGACTCCCAGAGGCTGTGGGAGGCCCCTGAATGCTGTCTATCCACCTGCAGGCAAGGCTGGGTTCTAACATTGGCGTGGCCAGCCTGCTCAACTGTTGTGTGAAGGCAGTGGAGATCTGCCATCCTCCTCCAGAGCTGGGGTGACTGGAAGGCCAGGATGGGAAGGACAGGATGGATGGAGGGTGCAGGAGGCAAAGGATGGGGACAGAAATAGTCCTAGCTTATTGATTTATGACTGGAAATGTCCCTGAGTCCAAGATATTTTTATCTTTAGTGGAAGGGAGCCTGGAAACCATAGACTGCCTATTTTAGATCCTGGGATAAGGCTATTTGGAAACTGTGGCTTCCTTGGCTGAGACTGGACATCGCTGTGGGGCTCCCAGGCCCGGGGGCCTGCCCCTTTGTTCTGTCTCTATCCTGAACTGCAGGAGTACATTCCCCTAAGGCAGGAGACAGATCGTATGACAAGCTTGTCACCTGGAACAAAGAAGCCCACACCGATGGGAGAGCAAATTCCGCCCCCCCCCCCTGGAACTGGCCTAGCCCTGGCCCTTTACATTCCCCAAGACAGACTCAGCATTCTGGAGCATGGAGATCATCTAGCTCAAGCGCTTTGTTTCAGAGCCGAGAAACCAAAGCCCAGAGAGGGTTACTGACTTGTTTAGGGTCCCACAGACCTTCAGTGAGAGGGGCAGGCTTAAGACAAAGATGCCTGACTCCAAGTCCAGACTCTGTAAATCATAGTGGACCTTCTCTTAGGCAATTGGGTCAGATTGCTGGGGGGTCTGATGGAAATCTAGTTATGGTGGTTGGGAAGAAGATACAGAGATCTCAGGGCCCGATACGAACACTGCGGCCAAGGAGGCATACGCCTCACTGTGGCCCAAAGTCCTAGGGCAGGATCTTGCAATGGGCTTCTTTCTTAAGCCTCACCCATGGGAACAAAACAGTAAGTGGAAAACATCCCCTCGTCCCAGACAGAGATGCTAAGTCGTCTAAGCAAGGCTCGTAGAGGATGTGGCTAGGAACCGGACCACCTGCAGCTCGTGCCCTACCCCAAGGAAATAAAGGGTTGACATGGCATTTGAGAAATTGGAGAGAGAGGATTTCTCTGAAGATAGCAAGCTGTACATCCTCTCAGCTAAGGAGGAGAGAGAGAAAGAGAAATTGTATTCTGGGGGGAAGGCCTTCCTGGCCAGGCCATTGGAGAGGGAGCATTGAAGGGACCGCTCAAAGACCAAGCCACGAAAGTTGCCTGAGAAGCTGTAGCTGAACGAGCCGGAGGCCACAGGAGAGCAATGGGAAGGGAGCATGAGTGAGTCCCACATTCTCCAGTGACAAGGCCCCACTGGATGTCACCCAGGAGGACTGCCTGGAGAGGGTGGGGCAGTCTTATGCCTAGGGCTCAAAATGGCTTCGGCTGAGCTTTCTTGAGTGTGGCCCGCGGGAAATACTCATACCACACGGCCCGGCCTCCCCCATCCAGCCGGACATCCCTCCAGCCGCCCTCTAAAACCCCTGCCCCCACCCAGCCCCACCACACACAGGCCTTTTTGCAGGAAGGAAGGTAGCAGAGCTCTGTCCTGTGCCTCAGTGACAGCCTGAGAGTGAGACCAAGGTCCCCTTTCCTCACCTTGAGCCCTGAATATTGGGAGTAGGGAGCATAAGGAGGCTGGGCCCAGGCCGTGCCCATTGTTCTGATGGGCTCCTGCCTCAGCCCGGGGACGGCAGAGCACGTTGCTGAGAGTCTGAGCAGCAGATACCACCCTCCCTCCCCTACCTCCCCAACTCCCACACATCCTACCTTTGGGGGAGACCTGGTCCCTTCCCCTGTGCAGCCAATTGTCCTAACCTTCGAACTTTCGACAAAGACCAAACTGGCCCCCGTATTTCCCTGTGTTCTTCCTCCCACGAGGTGGTCTGGGGTTCCCATCCATGCAATGGGCATGGATTATCATACCTCCTCTGCTGTGCTGTTGTGCCGTGAAAAAGGGAATGGATTAGAAAGCACTTCGAAGAGTGCACAGTTGTATTTTCTAGGCCTCGAGCACACCTTAAAGGGGACAGACTGCTGGAGGATCCTGAGTGAGCTTTCCGAAACACGGGTGTGAGGGAGGTTGCCGCAATGAGTCAGGTCGAACTCCTGACCATAAGGAGGTATGGGCTGAGGGGGAATCGCCAGCACCCAGACGGCTGCGGTCTTTAAGCATGTCGTGTCATTATATGTCTTAGAGCGTTTCGTGTCATTATATCGTGGTGCAAATGACAAAAATGATTGATTAGCCTGTCTCAGCTTTTCACACAGAAGCGGCTTTCCCAGCCCACCGACCTAGAGAGGAGGGCTAAGGGGGAGTCGGGGCAGAGCACGTCGGGCCTCTTCCCAGGCCTTAATCAAAAGGCTGGAAGGAGACAGTCCTTCACATCTGTCACCTCTGCCCATTTAATCTTGTCTGGTAATGACAACTTACATTCTTAAAGCGATTTGCAAGGCACTTGACCTTTTCTTATGTAGTGGAGCTCTTGCAGCAAACCTAGGAGGTGTGTGTTACAATTGTACCCATTTTACGGATGCGAAAGGGGAGGCTCAAGACAAGAAGGTGGCGGTGCCGTCAAGAGCACTAGCTGTGACCTCCACGAATACGGTCCCATCTTGGGTCTCCCACTTCGTTGTTGGGTGATCTTGAGCAAATTGCTCAAATCTTTGTACCTGTACTTTCCTATCAAATCTGGCAGCAGGCTTCCTCCCTGGCGCTCACCCGGCCCTGGGGTCCAAGAGTGCCACCTCTGGGAGCTGCGGTCCCGACCCTCCCTCGGCTGATGAGGTCACTGGCTTCCGAGGAGCTCCGCCCCCATCTGCGGAGATCCCACGTGGTCTCCTTGCTCAGGGCATGCGCACTGTGTTTCCTAAGGGCCAGGTTGGGGGCGGGCCCAGGGCTGGAATGGAAGGAGCGTGGCCCACACAGGAACACTTTGCTCTCCACCCGGACAGCATCTGAGCTCTCCTCCCGTGGGTCAGTGACCCCGCCCTCTGAGCCTCAGTCTCCCTCACTGAGAAAAGGAGGGTAGCAGGACCCGCTGTCAGTATTTTAACACTCAGTGAGGTCAGCTGTGAAAGCGTCCAGCACTGCTCTGCTCCGTACTGTCGCAAGACGTGCCCAGCCTCTGGACGAAATGTAAGTTCAGTGGCTAACGTATTTCTACTGTGTCCTTGTAGTAGATGCTGTTGGAAATCCTCTTGCTAGGCTGTGAGTTCCCAGGTTCTCTAAGTGCCGGCTGCGGGTGGCTGGGATCTGCTGCCTGTTACCTGGAGAGCTGCCCTCCGCTAGAACAGAAGCAGCCTCACCTGGGGGGTGAGAAGCCCTCTACACCCCCGCCCCTGAGGGCCGCTCCCAGGCAAGCACTGACTGTCAGCAGCTGCACAAGAATGGGCCCTTGCCTCAAGATTTGTCCACCTGTCCTCGTGGTGCGATTCCTGCTGCTGTCTAGGGCACAAGGATGAATTTAGATTCCTGCTAGTCCCCTGCCTTGCTTTGCACCTTCCCCTGCCCCCTGAAGGCACTTATTCTCTTTGTCCTGAGAGCAGCTCCCCCACCCCCCCAAATCACTGCAATCAATCTCTTCTAAATCTTGCTTCCCGGGAACCCACTGTGGGACAGGTCATATGTTGTTTTCTACTTGCATCATTTAAAAGCACATTACATTCTTGCATCCCGGCCCTCCGGGTATTGTATGGTTGGGAATCCTCACCCATCTTGCGAGATAATGTGTGCCTGGGAATTTCCAGCTTACGGGAGCTTAGAGTCAGTCAGTCAAGTGAGATCAGGTGTGTGTGTGCTTGGTTGATCTTAACGCTTCCTTGAGTCTCTCCTGAGTCTCTGTCACGAACCAGGGCCACTTGCCCCATTCTCACAAAAATGTCCTCTGGTCAAAGCATCATCAATTTCCTCTACTGTTCCACTGAATCGTCCTCTTTTCCTAAGACAGCAGATGAGTTCCACACAAAAGTGACCAGGGCTGTCTGCCTTGCCATGGTTGGTTCCTTATATGTTCACATGGTCCTCATGTGGGAGGGATTAGTCCCTCAGGGAACATTTGGCAATACACGGAGACCTCTTTGGTTGCCGCCACCAGGGAGGGGGTGGTGAACCCTGGCATCTGGTGGGTAGATTTCAGGGGTGCCACTAACATCCTGCAATGCCCAGGGCAGCTCCCTGAAGCCCCCTGAAGCCAAAATTACTTAGACCCAAATGTCAACATTGCTGAAGTTGAGAAACCTTGCTCCATCTGATCACCTTGATAAAGGGTTAGGGTTAGGGAGGTGACTGAGGGCTCTGGAGGGGGCAGTGGCAGACTTAAAACCTGGCTTCTTCTTTCTACCAACCTGTTGTCTCTATATGTTATGGCTTCAGTTCTGTGTAGCAAGCGTGTGACCATAATCTCCTTGTAGAATGGAAACCTCCTAGTACAAGAGCATAACAAGAAGTTCTTATTTCTAAACGGACACTCAAGAGGCATCCACTCAGCATGAGAAATTACCCTCCCTGCAAAATATAGGTAAATAGATCTATATATACATCTGGATCTCATATCTAGATCTAGATCTAGATCTAGCCATAACAGGAACGGGGGAATATCTGGTCTATTAGTCAAGTTTCAAGTGTTATATTTTATAACCAGATACACTGTGAATTTGTCCATTTTTTTCTTTAAGAACTTTTGTCTTAAATGTATTATAGTATATATCAAACATAAGTAATGTCAAGAAAAATTACAGACAAATATATAATTCCCACTCAGTTGTAAAAATGTTTGCTTGCTCATATTTGTTTCCCATGCTTAAAAAAATTAACATTATAAGTACAGTTGAAACCTTTCAATGCATCTCCTAGCCATCAGGCTTTCCTCTCTGCCTTGAGGTAATCAGTATCCTAAGGTTGGTATCTATGCTCCCTGTTCCTGTTTTATATTTTTAGTCTATATATGCATATATTCATGGGCAAGGTACAGTACTTGGATATGAGTGTGTTTTAAAATTCCCACCCATTAGCCACCAGAATAGCCCGTGTTTGAACGACTAAAAACTCAAGTGTAAATAAGACACAGATTTCCTCAATCTCTCATATAATGGTAAGGAAGTAAATTGGTAAAACCACTTTGGAGAACTAGGAGTCTCTGCAAAAGCGGAAAGCACACATGCCCGCTGACCCAGCAAGGGGTCATTTCCCATTTCCAAGGGAAATGTATGCACATATGCACCAAAAGAGAAGTCCAAGATTGATCACAGCAGTGTGGCTTGTCAGGTCCCAAACTGAAACCCCCCAAGGGTAGATCACTAATGGAGTTCATAAATTAATTGTGGTGTATCCATGCAGGAGACCTGAAACCAGGCAAGAGTGACTAAGGTGTAGCTTCATGCTTCAGTAATGACACAACTCACACCCATAATATGGAAGGAAAGAGGTGAGACACAAAGTGAGTGCAGACTTCTTGTGTGCATGAGCCCATGTGTATAAATTCAAAACTAGGCAAAACTAATCTAGGGGGTTACAGTAGTAGTTATCTTTGGAGGGGGCTAGTACCTGGAGGAGAGTGAGGGTGCCTTTCTAGGATGCTTGGGAATGTGCTAGGTCTTAATCTGGGTGCTGGGTACAAGGGCCAGTCACTTTGTGAAAACTCACCAAACTAAACATTACAGGTTGTACGCTTTCATAAGCTATCATGAACTATGTTCATGATATCATATGGAGATAACATTCTCCAACTGGAGTTTCTTTCAACATTACCTCACCCCCCCCCCTTTCAAGAGAGAGAGACTGCATGTGTGCATGTGCATTTGTGGGGAGAAGGGCAAGGGAAGAAGGAAAGAGAGAACCCCAGGCAGAGTCCATGCCCAGCAAGGAACCCCACGTAGGGCTCGATCTCACAACCCTGAGATCATGACCTGAGTTGAAATCAAGAGTCGACTGGCTTAACTCACTGAACCACCCAGGCGTCCCTCAACATTATTACTCTTTTGATATGTCGCCATCTTGGCCCCTTTGATCTGGTTCAGTCATTTGTTGGTTACATTGTGTTTTTGTAAACGTAGTTGTCAAAATATATTTTTTCATCCCTCTCCTAAGGGTTGTTCATGCTATTTCCAGTCTTTCCTGATTACAAACAACACCATTTGGTGTTTCTCTACTGACCACGCTCTCTTTTGTTCACGGTCTTCCATTGGCGTCGAGTTTTCTCTGCCTGTCCCTCCCTGTGTTCTCCGCTAATTTGGAAGATCTGCATTTCCCTTCTACTCCGTAACAGTCATTGGTACATTTTCCAGCTGCCCACTGTATTTAGCAAAGCCTGCGTTTATTTAACGTTTACATGCTCTCACCACACAGGGGAAGAGCCCTGGACGACATGCGCTCCGAGCTCTGCCTTCAACCCTGGGCGCCGGGGTGTCACCTGTTGTAAGGCTCTCGGGAGTCGTCGGTTCTGTGATGCCTGCGCAGCCGCGTACTTAGCTATACTCAAATGTTTACCTTTATTTTTCTCATCTGTGCTTTTATAACCCCCTCCTTCCTTCTGGGTTCAATTTCCTTGAATCAGAAACACATCTGTTAGCAGTTTTCCAGTCAGAATTTGTGAATGGTCAGCTCTGGCTTTTGTCAAAACGTTTTTACTTTCCCTCCTCCTCAGAGGATGGCTTCTCTGGGTGTGGAACAGTAGGTGGCAGCTGGTTTCTCCCCGTCCTGGGACCATAGCTTTCTGATGTCAGTCCAACAGCCATTCCTTTGCGAGGAACATACCTTCTGTCTCAGCAGCTGCTTTTCTTCTGTGCAAGTCTTTTGTTTTAAGGTATGGAGAAACTTTTAATTGATTAAGCTTGGGATCCACTTGCTTCTTCATTCCAGTGCCGGCATGAAGGATGCTGGTATGTGTGGGGGGGGTCCTCGAAACAGTCACTCAGAGACCAAGGCTAGCCGAGGCTCCCTCTTCTGGTAGCGGTTGCACTGATGGGGACAGGAGCTCTTTCGGGAGCTCGCGCTCTAGACATTCGGACTCTGAGTTCCCTCTTCTTTTCTGGAACTTGGGGATTTCCCCTTCCTTCTCTTGAGCTCAGCTGGGTGTTCCATCATTTTACCCATTCGACAACATTTATAACCATTTCAAGCAGAAGAAGAACATTCATTTAATTAAAACTTCATGGTGCCAGAAGTTGAATGTTTTAAGAGGTTATATTCCAAAACATTTTCAATCCCAGCTTTCAGTCCTGTTTATTTTGTGTATGAATTTACATCTCAGAGCCAACTGCCAGAGCACTCAGATTCCAAGCATCCAAAAATTACCATATCCCACTTCTGCACGTTCTGGCTTTTCTTACGCTGTCAGTTTCCGCCATCAGTCAGCTATATCTTCATATACTTGCAAACACTTCTAGGGTCCATCACCACAGCAGTTCATTTTATTAAATAATAGCCGCCCATATAGATTAGGAGACATCCTTCCAACAAAGATTTAACACTGACTACATATGTTGTATGTGCTCTTCCCTGGAAGGAAAATAAAGATGAAGAATCCTCAGCTACCGCCCCGAGTAGCACGCAGTCTGGTGGGAGAAATATTCCCCTGATACAGACAGATCATGGTATTGACTGAAGAAACTCAGGAGCAGAATGCTTTGAGAATTCAGAGGGGACCTCACCTGTCCATGGAGAAATCAGAGAAGGCTTCATGGAAGTGGCATTTTGTACTGGTGCTGAAGGATGGTGTATTCGTTTTCCCTTGTTGCCCACAAGTTTAGTGCCTTGAGACAACACCTTGTAAGGTACAGCCTGGGACTGGAGGTAGTAATGCCACCTCACCTCTTTGAAAGCTGCTGAGAGTGAGTGCCCCCACGGTTCTGTAAGCCCGAACAAAGTGTGAGTACAGCGCGCCTCTGCTGGGTCCTTTGCTTTGCTTCACAAAGTCAAAATCAGGGTGTTGGCAGGGCTGCATTCCTTCTCAGGGGCTCTGGGGAGGAATCTGCCCCCAAGCTCATTCAAGTTGTTTAGTTTCTTGTGGTGGCAGGACCGAGGTCCTGTCTCCCTGCTGGCTGTCAGCTGGGGGCCTATCTTTGCTCCCAGAGGCCACCCCACTCCCTTTTATGCTTTACATGCGGTCCGCTCCAGCAGTGGGAGGCGAGTGCCGCTCATGCCATGGATTTTTCAGGCTTCTTTGCCACATCTCTGCTGACCCCAGCTGGAGCACACACCCCTCCCCCACCAGCAGCCTTCGAGCTCTCTGCTTTTAAGGGCTCCTATGATTCTCCTGGGCCCGCCTAGAGAAGTCAAGCTAGTCTCCCTGTTTCGGGGTCTATAGCAGACTTCCTTTCGCCTTGCAAGGGAATGTATTTACAGGATCCAGCATTAGGGCGTGGGTGTCTTGAGTGAGCCATTACCCGCCTAGCTCAGGAGGGTAGAATTTACCTATGTTGGGCCATGCCAGAGCTCTCCAGCCCAGGAGGCAGGAGACCATGTGCACGGAGCAGTGAGCACAGCTGGCTTTTTCTCAGGCGCAAACGGGCCAGTTTTTTCCAAACGATGAGATACATGTGCAGGCTCTTGGGCAGAGTGAGACCTTCTGAACGAGTGGCTGGCGGCCCTGCCCCGAGGGCATGGGGAGTGCAGGGGGGCCGTCCCCTCAGCCCTGGGGTGAAATTGCTGTTGTAGCATCTCTATACTTCCTGCGTATGCTTTGTTCCTCATGATTGAAGAGCGTAAAGCTGGGCACCTTTTATGTATTATTACATGTCTGTTGCACAGAGTCCTGGCAATCAGAAGGATGTGACAAGCACCCATCACCCGAGCTCTCAGACAGAACTGTAAATGCTATGTTGTTTTGAGAGATGCCCTTAAAAGTTACCGATACATGCACCCAGCTTTCCAGGTCTGTTAATAGTCTCCCTCAATATTTTTATGGGCTAGGTGGTCTTTTACTGTATGGGTGGCACTGTGGTTTATTTAAGGAGTCCCCTGATGTTGACATTTGGCTCGGGGGCTAGCTGTTTTACTATCATCAACAACTCTGAGATGAACACAACAAGGGTAGTTTGTATGGACACGTGACCCAGGATGTCATGAGACCCTTTGTGGGTCTGCAGGGGGTGCCTGGGTGCAGTCCCAGCTGCTAGGGTGCATGGCCCCTTGCTCACTTTCTTCATCCGGGCCTCTTGGCTGTCTCCAGGTGTGTTGTTTGTCAATCCCTCTATCCAGCTGTCCTGGAGGGCTCTTCTGGGGACCCTGGAGCTGTAGCATGGAGGGGCGGGGGGGGGGCAGATGCTGGCTCAGTGCAGCAGCTGAGCGCTGTGGAGGACTGTGGGAGCTCAGCTGGGTGTGAGCCCCTGGGAGGTGGGGGGTTGGGCAGGCCCTGAGTCCTGGTGAGCGGAACCCCCAGGGAGACACGCCTGAGCTTCCCAGGACATCTCTTGCAAGTTGTTTCCTTTGGAAGGAAAGGGAAGAACACAGCAAAGGCATGTTGCTTTGATAGGCCGAAGGAGGACGGACAAACAGTTGCTGTGGGCGGTAACGAGGACAGTGACAATATTTGTGCTTCCTGGCCGGCTTCCAGCTCCTGCTACTCTCTTTTCTCCTCCCTTGCTTCCAGCTGCCTGCACAAAACGGAGGATCTGAGAGTTAAATGTGTTCCTCCGGGTGGGAGCTCGGGGATCCCTGGAGGGTGACGAAGCATTCCGCACGTGTGTGTTGGAAGTGGGGTGTGGCTTACGCATCTATCAGAACCCAGGAACTGTAGCAATTAAGAGCTATGCATTTCCCTGTATAAAAATGATCCTCAATATTTATTTATTTATTTATTTATTTATTTTTTTAAAAGATTTTATTTATTTATTTGACAGAGAGAAATCACAAGTAGTTGGAGAGGCAGGCAGAGAGAGAGAGAGGAGGAAGCAGGCTCCCTGCTGAGCAGAGAGCCCCATGTGGGACTCGATCCCAGGACTCGAGATCACGACCCGAGCCGAAGGCAGCGGCCCAACCCACTGAGCCACCCAGGCGCCCTGATCCTCAATATTTAGCAAAAAATTTAAGTGTTCTGCATTTGCGAACCAGCAGGATCTGGCTATTTTTGTGCAAGTTAACACAAATGGGATAAGGTGGCGGGGCTGTCCAGGGGCTGACCTCTGGCTCCCCGTGGGGAAGCTCAGCTCCGTGGGCTCGGATCTTCAGGCCTCATCTGCGTGAAGGAGATGTAGCACCACCTCGCAGGCCAGGACTGTGGGAAGGGTTTCAGATCCCATGTAACAGCCCGGTGTGGTGTCTGACGAAGGACAGAGAGCCCACATGTGGGAGCCATTCCTGAAACATTTCCAGGGATCTGAGGCTGCTGCTTTGCTCTGTAATTTCCTAGGCAGGGTGGGGAAGAGTCAAGGGCTTGCCCCCAGGAAGAAGAGAAAGAAGTTGGGGCCTGGGGATGCTTCTAACTGCTATTCCTGAGAAAACCCCCATCCAGGACTGCTGCACTGTGCCCTTCTGGGGTAGGTACCAGGGAAAGGGGTCAATGGAGGCAGATTCTGCAGGGGGGTGAGGCAGGAGCCTGGGACCTGGTGGTTCTGACCCTGAAGAGGCAGACTGGGGTGCAAAGCAGCTAAAAAGGAGGAGTTCCAGAGCCACATGCAGCGCAGTGCTGGTCACATGACCCTGCCTGCAGCCAGCCAGCCCCACCTTTTTGCTGCCACATGGAAAATGAACCTGGTTACAACAATGAAATATTCATCTAAAGTAAATTTTGGAGAGATTATATAAATACACATCGGCTTTAGCTCTAAGATTATTCCTATTTGAACAGCAAGCTGCACATTGTGAAGTCTAGCTTCTGAGTCTGTCTAGGCCACGCTTGTGTTGATATCAACCTGCACCCCTGCAAACTACAGGGCTCACCATGCAGCCCTGTGTAGCAGCAAAGGTGAACCAACTGGAAGGTACCCTCAAAGAACAAGAAGAACAAATTTGAAGCCATGACCAGCTCAAGACCGCAGGGGTAGTCCTCTGATTGCAGTAAGTCTTTCTCAACTCACTGGGGACTTGCAGTGACATTTTTGGACCCAGGCCTCTGGTAGTCCAGAGGATGGCCTTGTCCATGTGGCTGCCTCCTTCCCTGGGAGAGCAGAGAATTGGGGCCCACTTTAAAACCTTAGTAGATTTTTAACATGAGTTTACAAGTCCCAAGTACTAGTAATTCACTTAATAACTTCCTAGGTAGGTATTTGCCAAGACATCTTTTGAGATAAAATGAAATTTTATCCAAGTTAAAAGAGGGATCGGTAAGTGACCTATCAGAAGAATCCTCCCAGCGCTCCATGGGACTAAATATTATATACCGTCAAGGCTTCGCCTTGAGCAGGAGAGATGCCCGAGATGGCTATTGAAAATGCAGCTTCTAGGGTCCCCCTTGCGGAGATTAGAAGAGTCAGGATCGGGACCCAGGAATCTGCATTTTATTTTATTTATTTATTTATTTATTTTTTTAAAAGATTTTATTTATTTATTTGACAGAGAGAAATCACAAGTAGATGGAGAGGCAGGCAGAGAGAGAGAGAGGGGGAAGCAGGCTCCCCACTGAGCAGAGAGCCCGATGTGGGACTCGATCCCAGGACCCTGAGATCATGACCTGAGCCGAAGGCAGCGGCTTAACCCACTGAGCCACCCAGGCACCCCAGGAATCTGCATTTTAAATGAGTCCTGGAAGGGAAGCTGATGGAGGTATTCCACAAATAGGATTGACTGGTATCACTCTAGGCCAGATGCTGCGTCCTCCTGCTCTTCTGGGAGCATCTCCAGGATGGGTGTGTGAGTTCTGGGTGGTTGGGAGGGTCCAGCTGGTGCATATAGCCGAAGGTGGGAAGGCGGTGAGGAAGGGCTCAGACAAGGTAGACTCTCTCTGTGAGAGGAATGTTGTGGTTGGTCAATGAGTAGTAGCAGCTTAGAGAGAAATAAAGGCCTCCTACTTAGGGTGGGACTGAGGCATGAGAGACTTAGAGGTCAAGGCCAGAGAGGCCACGTGAGAGGAAGAGGACCGTGGAAAAGGCCGGAAGGAAACAGGGGAAGTAGTAAAGGAAAAGAAATACACACAACCTTGATTACTTACCTCATTCACAGCTCACCATCATACCCTCTTACCTGTGGGGAGATGGTGCATGGAAAGGTTTACCAGTTGGCCAAAATAAGTATGGAAGTCAGGATTTCAATCCCAGGTTCATAGAGTTCATAGACTTCATCCCAGTTCATGAGCTCTTGCTCTTTACCTGGTGCTTTGTCCAGTGAGTAAATGATTGGGAACTACTCCATTCAACATTTGTTCACTATTTCATTCATTCACCCAGCATGGATCAGCTCCTGCTGAGTGTGAGGAGCTGAGTGGGAGGAGATAAGTGTAGGTGACTGGTAAACAGAAAAGGTACTTTCTGAGACTTTGATAGAAAACGTATACATCAGACAACTGTGTGTGTAACTATAACTTTGCAAACAGTTGTAAGAACAAAAAGGGAAAATTACAGGTTTATAAGAAAGACAGCAGGAGCTCTTAATTTAGACGGAGAGACCAGAAAAGGCCTCTGTAAGAATGTGATACCTGAGGTAGGACTTGACATCTTGGTAGGAATTCGCCTCGCTAATTCTGTGGGGATGGAAATATTCCATGTCTGTGCAATCCAACATGGTAGCTACAAACCACAAGTGACAATGGAGCCCTTGAAATGTGTCTAGTGTGACCAAGGAGTTGAATTTCTAATCCTATTTAATTTTATTTAATTTAAATAAAGATATTTAAAAATCTCTGTGTGTGTCTAGAAGCCATTGCTTTGGACAGAAGAGCTCTAGAACCAAGGGAAAGTTTATGTAAAGCCCCTGAGGTCAAGAAGGGTTTGGCAGCTTCTAGAAGCCTGAGGTGTTGGGTACAAGGGGGAGGCGAGAGCTGTGAGGCCTGAAGGGAGTGGTGTTCAGAGTACAGTCCCTGAGGGCCTTAGGTGGGTGTTCAGGTTTACTGTGAGGGGGACGTTGAAGGGTTTTGAGAAGAGGAATATGTTGGTCAATTTTATGTCTTAAGAAAATTACTCTGGTCTGGGGCAAAGTCATTATAGGAGGTGAAAGAGGGAGAAGAGAAACCAAGGAAGAAGAGTTGCTGGTGGTTCAGCCTAAGGTGGGAAACGGAAATGAGCAGAAGTGGGTGGATTTGTGATATAATTTTCAGAAACAATTGACAGAACCCACAGATTCTGGCTTCCTAGATCTGTGTTGTCCAATACCGTGGCCGCTGCAGCTGCTTCAATTTAAATGAAGATAATTATTTTTTACCAGTAATAATTTTTACAGTTTTTAATAATACATTTTAATTAATTAAATGAAATAATTAAATCATGTTGCTTGCCTACTGCACATGTCACGTGCTCAGTGGCCACGTGGGGCCACCGGTGGCCATTATCCGACAGCGAAGATTTAGAGAACTTTTCCAGCATTACAGAAGCTTCTACTGAATAGTGCTGGGGTCACGTGGAAAAGTATTTAAAATAGGTTCTAGACGAGATCAGTGAGGTCATGATGTCAAACACTCCCTTGTTGGATGCCCCGCCGATGTGGCTAGGGCAGTACCTAAACCAGGCAGTACCTAAGCAACTTCCTCCGTGTGCCTGCTTTGTAAGCATCACGGGCAGAAACACCAAGTTTCCAAAGGGCTTTGCTGCAAGAACAAGGGCAGAGCGGCTCTCACTTCTCCCAGAGGTCTGTCCATGAGGACACGGAGGAGGGTTGAAGAAGAGAAGGGTGTGTGGACGGCCTAATGACCCCATTGGACAACAGGTGAAGTCAGGAGCTAGGGGCAGGGGCTGAATAAACAAAGCTTCCCAGAAGGCTTAGGCCTGAGTCTGACTCAGTCCATTTAATAATTCCATGGTAGCCTGGAGAAGGAAGAGGGACAAACAAACAGCAAAGCACAACCATCATTTCTAGCTAGCATGGTCCAGTGCTGGGGCTCCAGTCCCTTCTGCAGAAAAGAACACACGGCCTTCTGAAACCACACACCACACGGGGGGCTCATTTTGTCATTCAGTCCCATGTCCTCCCTCAGTGTCTCCAAAGACATCCCAAAGGAGTGGGTTCCAAAGAACTACCACGGGTTCACGCTTCATGTAGAGTCTAGACCCTAAGGAGGCCTGTCTCCAGAGAAGCAAAAGAAAAACAACAAGAAAAAAAAATCTGAGCTAGCAAAGCTTCCTGGTGACTTGGTCATTCTGGGAACAATGAAGTGAGTACACAGGAAGTAGGTGAAAAGAGAAAAAAAAAACAAGCCTTGTTTTTGTCACCTCTGAGATTCTGGTTATGGGCAGGGCTCAGCTTCAGATGAGTCAAGTGGAGGAAGGGGAGGGGGGAGGCTGCCTGAGAGCAGGCTTGGGAAGTCGAGGAGGACTCAGGGGAGCACAGCAGATGTCTGAGGGTCCACAATGCCCTGGGGTTCTGGCTTGTGGAACCTGAGAGAGACCACGGCACTGGGGCCAGTGATGTGGGTTTATCTCCACGTCCCCTCCCAGCTCCGGCTGCTTAGGCCTGCAGCACTTGGGGTCACGGCCCATGGGAGACCCCCATACTCGCCCTCAATGGAGGCGGGGTTGCTCTGCTGGCCTGGCAGCAGTCCTTGTAGCGCTGTGTCTTCTTGGACTGCGGACAGATGACCCATGACTAAGACACCCCAGTGTCCTCTCCTCCAGTCCGCGCTTGAATTTGCCTCTCTCCCGTCAGTATTGCTGTCCTCACCTGAGCAGGACAACCATAAGCAGAGCGCAGCCTACGTGCTGGGCGCTGTGCTAAATACTTCTCCCGTATCAGCTCAAAAACCTTCACCATACCCGGAAGGACTGTGTTCTCTCCACTTTCCCAATGAGGAAGATGAGGCTCCGGAGAGTGAGGGCAACCATATGACCCAGCAGTGGTGTTCTTCAGTATTTACTCAAATGAGTGGAACGTTTCTGTCCACACAAAAACTTGCACATGGATGTTTTTCGCAGCTTTATTCATAATTGCCCAAACTTGGAAGCAACCAAGATGTCCTTTTGTAGGTGGAAGGATAAATAAACTGTGGTCTATCTAAACAGTGGAATATTATTCAGTGCTAACAAGAAATGAGTTATCAAGTCATGAAAAGACGCGTTGGGACCTGAAATACACATCACTAAGTGAAAAAAGGCAATCTGGTCAGGCTATGTAGTGGGCGATTCCAACCATACAACATGGCGGAAAAAAACAACGGAGAGAATAGAAGTCCAGTGGCTGCCAGGGCTGCGGGGGAGGGAGGGATGAGTAGGTGGAACACAGAAGATTTTTAGGGCAGTGCAACCATTCGGTACTATAATGGCGGATATGTGTCTGTATCTATTCGTCAAAACCTGGAGAATGTACCACACCAGGAGAGACCCATGAGGTAAACTCTGGGCTCTGGGTGACGATGTGTAAGTGTAGGGTCACTGATGGTAACAAATGTGCTGCTCTGATGGGGGAGGCTGTTTGGAGGTGATGGGGTTGTGGGATATGGAACTCTGTCATTTCCACTCAACTTTACTGTGACCTGAAGACTGCTCTAAGAGATAGAGTCCATATTTATTTATTTATTTATTTATAAAAAGATTTTATTTATTTATTTGACAGACAGAGATCACAAGTAAGCAGAGAGGCAGGCAGAGAGAGAGGAGGAAGCAGGCTCTCTGCCGAGCAGAGAGCCTGATGCGGGGCTCAATCCCAGGATCCTGGGACCATGACCCGAGCCAGAGGCAGAGGGCCTTAATCCACTGAACTACCCAGGTGCCCCTAGAGTCCATATTTTTTAAAAAAATGTGCTAGCACCTGTCTAAGGTCCCAGCATTAGTGAACAATGGAACTGGGACCCAAATGCAGGACACCCTGTTCTTGACTTGCGTGCTGTCCTCCCATTGTAGTCTTTCCTACCTTAATTGACAGTGAGTCCATGGTTGGCCATTAATTCTGTTTTCCAGATAAAGAAGTAGGCTCAGAGAGGTTAGCTAACTCGCTCACCAACTGGTTGGGTGAGTAGCTGAGTGGGAACCTGAAACTAGGTCAACTGACTCAAAACTCTGTGTTCTTATCAGGTTACCTACTGACCCTCTGATCTAGAAACTCATTTGGCTTGGAAACACACAGAGCCTTGCTGGTTGCCTCCACCTACCGGGTACTACATGACTTCTGCTCTGTGTTCAGTTACTCCAGCAGCTGCTGAGAGTGGAGGGAGCCCTGTGAACCCCAGGACCTGGGTCATGTCTTCACCATGGCAAGATGCATAAAAAACAGCTTTGACATCGGTCCACACCCTCAAGAAAGGGGTGTGTGTAAATGCAGAGAAGGGGCAAAGGCGATCCCGGGCTTCCCTCACTTCTCACCAGAGCAGGCTTAGCTCTTCTCGCCTTCAGGGAAGTGCGACTCTGGGCTGGCCAGATCTCCTGGTTGTGGGGGGAAGCTTGCAACAGCGATGGAGAGGCCCTTTGGAGACACTGGGAACATTTAAGACTCCTTTCTGTCTCCTGTTTCGAGGGAAGTTTGACAGACAGAGATCTCCTCTGTGGGCTGAGAGCGTGCCTGATTTAAAATCCTGACCACATTGGTCTTCCTCTCCTTCTAGTCTTTCTTCTCTTTGTTCGCTTCCCTGTTCTCTCAGGAAAGGTGGAGTGTGCTGCACATGTCTGTCTGTCTGGCAGGCTGTCACCTCTCTTTCCTGGCCAAAATGTACCCTCTACCCACCGATTTTGCTACTCTGTGTAGAAGGACAACCTGGATGACAGTAAGATGTTGAGTGCATAGCCATCCCTCTGGAGAAAAGGAGCTCAAAACTTAAGATCGTAACCATCAAGACTGCCAATGAGAAGTTGCATGAGTTGTGCACTGTCCAAGGCTGCTTGGTGGAGGGGATGAGTGGTGAGTGGGGTCTGAGACGGAGACCTTGCTGTCCTGGCCACACCGTGACCCGTCAGCACAGAGGGGCATCTCTAATGAGCACAGAAGTGCCAGGTGGCCTGAGGTATTTTCCAGAGCAATGGTGATCACTGTTCATAACCTGTGTCACTGTTATCTTTATTCCTTAATTCTGCTTGGCATGGCATGGAAAGAGGTTGAGCTTGGGAATGATGGCCCTAGGTTCAATCTAACTTAACTTCTCTATCTACAAGAAAGAGGTAAGAACTTTGGAAGCCTCTTGGCCTCAATGGACCCACCTCAGAATGCTTCCAAATATATATTTTCATTGACCCTCTCTCTCTCACACACACACACATACATACAGAAGGAAAAAAACTCTGTAAGGAGACCAAAGCATGGGTCACCATTCCTGGTTTTCTTTTCTTTTCTTTTTCTTTTTTTTTTTTTAAAGATTATGTTTATTTGTCAGAGAGAGAGTAAGGGCAAGAGTGAGCACAAGCACGGGAACTGGCAGGCAGAGAAGCAGGCTCCCCGCTGAGGAAGGAGCCTAAAGCCTGAGTTGATCCCTGGACCCTGGAATCATGACCTGAGCCGAAGGCAGCTGCTTAAGGGACTGAGCCCCCCAGGTGCCCCACCATTCCCTTTTAACAGAGGAACAGTTAAGTATTTACCCAAGGGCACTGAGTGGTAGAGAAAGGGTGGAAGCTGGTGGTCTCTCTTGGCTCCAGCAAGGCCCGCCCCACCCCCACGCACACACAGTGCTTCAGACCTGCAGCGGCCAGTCCAGTGTTCAAAGCACTCACATGTTCATTATCATCTGTGAGTTTCAAGGTGACCAGATGAGGAGGATGGTGGGTGCATTTAGGGTGACCATACAGATGGCTCTTGATTTTTTGCAGGGGGGAGGTTATTGCATTCAAAGATTTTACTTACTGTTGTTGGGGGGGGGCATGAGTTGATACACGGGCAAGCAGGGAGAGAGACAAAGGGAGAGGGAGACAGAATCTCAAGCAGACTCCCCACTGAGCACAGAGCCTGAGACAGGGCTTCAACTCACGATGCTGAGATCCTGACCTGAGCTGGAATCAAGAGTGAGCCACCCAGGAGCCCCGGGCTGTCCGTCTGATTGGACACAGAGGCCTGTGTGTCCAGCAGGCACCCCGAGGACAGTTAGGGAGCCCAGCACCTCAGCCGTTTGCTGAGCGATGCTCTCACATGTCTGTATAGCCCTTTGTAGTTTCAAAGGCATTTCCAGCTATAATACTGAGGAGCTCATTTGATCCCCAGGACTCAGGGAGGAGGCAGCTGTTCCCACAGCAGCCGTTTTCTGGGCAGAGGTGGGCTGGGGCCATGCAGAGGAGTGGGCCGGCCTGATCCACGCTCCCTCTGCCCAAGGGCCAGGAGTGTGGCATCCTCGAGGCAGTCCCACGCTGCACCCCCCCCAACCCCGCACCTTCCCCAGGACTCCCTTCTGCAGGGCTGAGGCTGCCTTCCTGCTTGTCTGTGTATCCCCCATCCCCCAGTGAGTCCCATTCATACTCTCTCTCTCTCTCTCTCACTCCCCTTTCACACACACACACACACACACACACACACACACACCACATGCAGATTTTCTCACACATGCTTATGAATTTACATACACACATCGGCATTAGGGTGTAGACTCTGACTCTGCTCCCCCCCACACCCTAGCAGTGGGGTGTAGACTTTGACCCCCTGCCATGCACACACACACACACCAGCTGTGGGGTGTAGCCTTGGACCACAGCCTGCTCCCCAGAGTAGAAACTTTCCTTGGCCCCAGGCTCTCTCCAGGGCTGACTCTATCCTACCCACACAGACCTAGGCCTGGCCTCACACTGAGAAGGCAAGGAAGCTCCTGGCAGATAGAGTCATGGAGGAGGCATTGGGGAAGGAAATATACAAACTCCCCCACTTAGTGGTAATACAGACTTTTCTGCTGCTTACTTCAGTGGCTTTTTCAGCTCCGAGGGAAATACATACACAGACTTTAGTTGGGTTTCTTTCTTAGGAGGAATCAACAGACCTCCCATATAATTTCTTCTAGGGCCTTCCAGCCCGCAGATCTACTTCTGTCTGTGGTCCTCAGAGCAGAGGCATGCAGCCCCACTGGAGATGGCCAGAGGCAGCCTCATTTCCTCTTCTAGGGGCTGCTCTTGGCCTTGGGACCCTGGCCCACTGCCGGGCTCTGGTGAGGAAGGGGCCCCTTTAAGGGCTCTGGGTATGCTCTGTCATCAAGCGCTTATGTGACCTGGAATGGAGCAGGGCTCAGTGGGGCTCGGAGGGTAGTTTTCCTCTTATTCTTGGACCGTTAGTGAAGCAAGAATTCCAGGCTTTATTTAGAGAAGGCCCCAGGGGTCCTCAGAGAGGAAAGTGACACGTTGACCTCCATTGCGAGGAGCCCCTGGGAGTCTAGGGGGTTCTCCTTCCCGTTCCTGGTGCTTTGAACCCAGGACACAGTCCAGGGAGGGAGGACAACCCGGTAGCAGAGTCTCATCTGGGCTGTCACCCACCTCTGGCCCTACCCAGTCTGCAGGGTAGTTCCAGAATGTGTCCTGTGGCCTTGCTGTGCTTTCCTCTGCCTGGGGAAATTGCTGGACTCTGGGCCACGTGGGGAGGGATCTGAGGGACGGAGAGGCCTCTGGTGCCTAGGAATCCTTAGGAAGTGGGCAGCTTTTCCTGAGTGACAGCAGTCGTCTGTTGCTGGGTCGGTGTGTGAGCCTCTTTCATCCCAGCCCCCGTCCCGGCTCCCCCAGACCATGTGGCAGCCCCCAGGGCACTGTCAGCCCATTGTCATTGGTGTTAGAGGCTGGCCTGTGCAGACTGACCACCACCACCTCCCTCCCCACCGGCCTCGGGCCTCTGGAGATTTTCCCAGGATGCTTACCAGTCTGGGCCCAGCCAAGGTCTTCTTTTACCCAGTAACCCAGCTGTTGGCAGACAGGTGTGAAAAGAACAGACAGCAGACCTCGTGATCTGCTGATTTAATTACTGCTCTACAGAGCAGCGGAGGTTTGGTCTGGAAAGCTCCTAATAGCAGGTCTGTCTGGGCAACAAGAACAGACATTGTGAGCTTTAAATAAGCAGTTGATGGGCCACTGCTGAGCGTCCTGTCAGACCAGCCAGTGCGGACAGACCCCTCGGGCTCCGGCTCCTTTTCTCCCTCACCTCAGGCATCTGATGTGATGCTTCATGGAACTGCTGGTCCTGCTGGAGGCAGGGGGCTGCCACCAGGAGGGGCAGAGCAAGGGGGGCCAGTCCCTCCCAGGAAGCGGAGCCTCCATTGCCACATCCAGTCTGGGCAGGTCCTTTTCCTCTAGAGGCTCAGCAAACGTTGATCAATTACCCGTTGTTTGCCGATCGCTGTCCTCTCCTGGGGGCCTGGTGGTGAATGGTAAATCTTAGCCGTGAAGGGTCACACAGCGTGTCTTTGTGAAACTTTTTGCTCCCTGAGCCCTTCAGCTGCTGCTTGCGCTTGGCTGGGAGTTTATGAAGGAAAAGAAGTCTCTACGGCCTTGAGAATGGTGTAGAATTTAGCCTAGATCTCAGGTGGCTCCAGTGGTAGCCCTGGCAAACTCCAGGGAAGGCGTAGGGTCCTGCTGGCAGCCCCTCAGGTGTATCGTGCCTGCCCCTAATGGCCTCAGGGACCAGTCGTGGGGTGACCACTCAGGCTGCCCCAGATGGCCATCTTGTGTGTGTGTGTGTGTGTGTGCACGTGTGCATGTGGTTGGATACTTTTTTTCTGAATTTTTGTAAATTATGTTGTTAGTCACCATATGGTACTTCAGTAGTTTTCGGTGTTGTGATCAAGCTAGAGGTCAGTGCCTCATTTATTCCACTTGTGGTTGTTATTTTCTTCCCCCTACATTGGGATTATTTTCTTTTTCTTGATCAAATTCAAGGCCTTGCTTGCTTTCTTATTATGATGCTAGTATAACCTCATTTTTTCAAAAGATTTTAAAAAATTTATTTATTTTAAAGAGAGAGAGACAGGCAGAGGATGAAGGTGGGGGCAGATAGAGGGGTAGAGGGAGAGAGAGAATCTTAAGCAGACTCCCCGCTGATCGTGGCGCCTGAGGCGGGTCTCCCTATCAGGACCCAGAGGTCATCACCTGAGCTGAAACCAAGAATCAGGTGCTTAGCTGACTGAACCCGCCAGATGCCCCTAGTGGAACTTTATTTTTAGATATTTTAAGATGTAGTTGGCATATAAAATTACATTAGTTTCAGGTGTGCAACATGATTATACACACACACACACACACACACAGAACAGTGCTCACCATTATAGGTCTATAACATTCACCACCACACAGTTACAATTTTTTTCTCTTTGGCCCGGATGGCCAAACACACATATGCGTGCTGTGGGGGAAGGGCACACTTTGATCTGCAAGAACGGGCTGTTATTTCTCAGGGGTATGGGAGGAACATCATGGGCAGCCAAGGCACTCCCAGGACGTTTGTGTAGAATGACCTGGAGGCGTCGTGACCCATCCCTAGGCTTCAGAGCTGTTCAGAGGCCGGGATCACACACAGGGCCTTAGGGCTGGCTTCAGGGGCTGCCCTGCTCCCGCCCACGGCATCCCTCCAGCCAGGGAGATGCAGCTGCACCCTCTTTCCACACACTGTCCTGGACATGCTTGCCTCCCTTCAGCCCTGATAGTAGTGCTCTTGCCCCTCAAACCATCCATCTGCTGTGACCGAGCAGTAAAGAACCATGCCACAGGGTGGTTTTAGCATCAAGAGAATTCAAGCTGGACATCTGAACAGGATCAGACCTGTGATTTCCTCCCTCTTGTGGTTCCCTCCCTCTGTGGTTTTCTCAGTGTACTCTCCCATATTCTTCTCTCAGGTGCTTTTATTTGGAGCTAATATTGAGGGCCCACTCTGTGTCGGGCACTGCACTTGTATGCATTGTTTCATGGAATCTTCACGACAGTCTTGTGAAGAAGCATCCTGAAACCTTAGTTTATGGAAGAGGGAATTGAAGTTGTTCAAGGAAGCAAGGTGTGCCCAGAATCCCCCAACAACTTAAAGGGTTCGGCCCCCACGGTCTGACCCAATCCCACAGCACCACGCAGACCCTCCAGGAGAGGATATGCTCATGTCTCGTGTGTCTCATTCATGGTCAATGCTAAGGTTTGTCCCTGAACCTGACATTGAATTGATTCAAGAAGGTAGCTGATAGTCTCTTGTCTCTTGCTTACAAGACCTGATGACCCACCTCTTTGTGCCCTCAGGTGACACATGTTCAGGTCTATAGCCTACAGACCCCAAGAGAGTCACTTGCCTTTTCCAGGTCCCCACCATCATAGATGCCCCCAGAGGGGACCACCCATAGGAGAGGGATGATGCCAAAAGTACCCATGAAGTCCTTCTCCAATGCCCATTCTTTGCGTGATTTTTTAGGCAAGCTCTTAAAGCCTCAGTGTCTTTATCTGTGAAATGGAAGTAAAGTGAGGGCCTGCCTCCTGGTGCTCTTGGTGGGTTATATGAGGTACCTTGCAGTAGGCACTTAGCAGAGCTGGCAGAGAATAAGCACACAATCATTCCTATCTATTACAGATCCATGGTCTGTTATCTACAGTTCTGAAGTCAGAAAGCTCTGAAAATTGCATGGTTGGTGTCAAAACTCATTTGGAAGCAAAGCCTATCGTGAAGTGGCGCAGAGCTATATTTAGAAACGCTAATGAGGCAGGGCTCCGGAGCTCACTGGGGCTGTTATGTGACACGCTGTACATACGCCGCATTACCCATCTAACGTCTGAAGCATTCTGAATTCTGAAATGCACCTGGTTTCCAGGGTTTAGGATAAGGGATTGTGAACCTGGGTTACCTCCAAGTGCACTGTGTCCTCTGACCAACTTTCGATAGCCATGACTGTCCGCTCCGGAGCTCTAAAGAGCCAAAACCCTGGAAGGAATGGAACTAACTCTCTCCTCCTCAGAGAAATCGCAGATTGATAGTTAAGGACAGAAAGCATGGGAAGTAATAAGTCAGCTGAAACAATCTATTTCTTTCTTGTTTGCTCTTGTGATCATTGGAGAGTTTCTGTAGGAATCTGGTCCTAGATGAGAACAGTCTTTTAAGACCATGTCAGTTCCCAGATCCCAGGGTGCAGCACTCACTTCCTGCTTGTTCAGCATCTTGCTAGGCAGGGCTGGGGAAAGGAGAGCAGACCAGTCATCTCCTCTCAAGGAATCTCTGCTTGTATTTATTTATTTATTGAAGATTTTATTTATTTTCAGAGCGAGCACAAGCATGCAGGAGAGGTGGGAAGAGAGAGAAGCAGACTCCCCACTGAGCAGAGAGCCTGATGCTGGACTTGTCCCCAGGACCCTGGGACCATGACCTGAGCTGGAGGCAGAGGCTTAACCAAGACTGAGCCATCCAGGCATCCCGGAATCTATGCTTTTATTGAGGACAAAAGATATGCACTCTTGAAACAGAGATTAGTATGTTAGAAGATTAGGGTCGATCAGAATATAATAGAAGATTAATTAAGAAATCAATGTTCAGGGCGCCTGGGTGGCTCAGTGGGTTAAGCCGCTGCCTTTGGCTCAGGTCATGATCTCAAGATCCTGGGATCGAGTCCCGCATCGGGCTCTCTGCTCAGCAGGGAGCCTGCTTCCCTCTCTCTCTCTCTGCCTGCCTCTCTGCCTACTGTGATCTCGCTCTGCCAAATAAATAAATAAATAAAATCTTTAAAAAAAACAAAAAACAAAAAAACAGGGTGGAGGGAGCCCCATGATGACAGTGAGGGTGAACATGTCAACAAGGAAGGGAAAGAAAGGAAAGGGAGATGAATAGGAACAAAAAGGAAGGGATGGGTCCTGATGATGTATTTTTTTATTTTGTTCAAACGAGTTTTATTATTATTTCATTGACTTAAAGGGTTTTTTTTTATAACAGGATTTATCATGGTGAAATTCACATAAGATGAATTTCTGAATTCCATCAGACAGTGAACAAGTCAGCAGCACTTCAAATATTCATAATATTGTGGAACTACCACCTTGATTAAGTTCCAGACTTTTCTATTACTCCCAAGTGAGACCCTGTATCTGTTGAGCCATTTCTTCCCATTTCCTCTTCCTTCCAGTCCCTGGTAACTGGCTGTCTTCTGTCTTTATGGATTCATCTCTCTGGGATATTGCAGATAAGTGGAATCAGACAATATGTAACCTTTCATATCTGGCATCTCTGACTCAGCGTGTTTCTGCGTTTCCTCTACACCGTAGCATGCATCTGTCCTTCATTCCTTTTAATGGCTGCGTAATAATCCGTTGTGTGGCTAGACTGAATTTGTTTAGACATTCAGCGTTACTGGACATTTGGGCCATTTCACAATTTGGCCATTGTGAATAGTCAGTAGGAACACACATGTACCATCCTGGTGACATTTGGAAGATGACTCTGATGCCATGTCTTTATGTGTACTTTGCTTCGATGCAGGGACAAGTCAGACTGTGAAATGTATTTCAGAGGTTAGGTGCCCAGTTTCAGACACTGATGAGCCAGGACACAGGCATCAGTAGGCAGAAACAGCTACATGTTGGCTAGGCCCTGATTCAGCTCAAGAGGCCTGGGAGAGACAGTGTGGTCTGGTGGAGAGCACTCTAGGTTGAGGTCAGGAAGCAGGGCGGTGTTTTAAGGAATGGTCCTGTGGTTCCCAGGCTGGGTAGTGAGTACCCGGGGAGGTGTTTGAAGTTCAGCTTCCTCCCTTCTCAGAATGTGCTGTGACCCCTGCAGGCCTGTCCCCAGGGCCATGAAAGGCTGCAAGACCTGTCTTTCGTGGGAGCTTCTCAAGCAGCGAAGGATCACACGTTCGTCCTGTGACTGTTATTTCCGTTAGAAGACACACAAGCTGACACTCCCAGGTCACCCTCCGCCCCGTACACTTGCGTGTTAGTCACAGGACATTATTTGCAAGTGTTAGAAAATGAAAATCTTCAGAAGGCTGCTGGGGAGCCCACAGAATTGGAGAAATGAACACTCTGCCTCAAAAGGACAGGGACCGGGACGCCTGGGTGGCTCAGTGGGTTAAGCCGCTGCCTTGGGCTCAGGTCATAATCCCAGGGTCCTGGGATTGAGCCCCGCATTGGGCTCTCTGCTCAGCGGGGAGCCTGCTTCCTCCTCTCTCTCTCTCTCTGCCTGCCTCTCTGCCTACTTGTGATCTCTCTGTCAAATAAATAAATAAAATCTTAAAAAAAAAAAAAAAAGGACAGGGACCACCCAAGGGCTGAGGGTCGGGACTGACTTCTGGGGCAAAGAAGCTGGGGTCATTTTTCTTCCTTGCCTGGCTCGACTCAAGGTTTCTGATCCCTGAAGAGGGTCTGGATGATGGGAGGGCTAGATGCTCCATCAGGCCTGCATGGGGGAAGGGGGCTGGGACAGGGGAGAAGAGGTGGTTCTCCAAATGCCAATAAGGGAGCTGTTGACAGAAGGGAAGTGGGTGCTGGGAGGGCCCAGAACCTCAAATGTCCACCAGAGGCAAACTCTTTGCCCTGTTTGCACAGAAGCAAGCACAGCCAGGGCTCTGACATCAAAGGTTCTGGGGCTATCCTAGAAGCAGAGCAGAAGTTGGGGCAACCAGGGATTTGGGGTGAAGGTTGGGGCCGGGCACCGGCAGGCCCTGGGGAGGTGCTGCCTGCCCTTTTGGACCGTGTTCCCTGTGTGAGGTCTGACAGCTCCGTCTGAGAGGTCTGGACCGAAGGGCATCTGGCAACTAAAAATATCCAGGCTTCAGGGAAGCACCAGAAAGAGGTCTTTCAAAGCCAGCCAAGGTCCTCAATGTAGGTAGGAAACGATTAATCACACCCTGTGATTCTTCTTGCGATGAGTTGTCTTTACCTCTTAAAAATAAATGAATGTGAACTGAGGCCCTTTAATCATCCATGTCAGAAGCGGCTGGTAGGCCCCCGTGGCCCATGTACCCCAGGCTGGGGTGCCCTGCTTCCTGGGAAAACAGGAATTTCTCATCAGATCAACAGGAAATTCTATTCTTATTGATGTTAGAATTAAAAATACCACAGGGAGAGAGAGAGAGAGGGACACTCTTCTATCCCTGCGGGGCACGAGATGTACCCCACCCCCTCGCACTGAGGTGCTCCCCTTCCAAGAAGAGGTGGTTGCTCAGAGCCCTCGGTCCCAGGTTTGCACCCTCCGAGGCTGGCCCCGACAGCATGGTGAGACAAGGGCCTGTGACCTCCCCACAGGATTTGTTTCTGACCCCAGGCAGTGGGTTTGGGGCCGTGAGGGAGACACATGGCTGTAGGAGGGCTGTGCTCTATGCTGGTCATGGTCAGGCCCGGGGAGCTCCTGCAGAGGCACTCATGGACAAGCCGAGCCAGCTCCAGTGGGCCTCACTCCAAAGCCAGCTCAGGGGGCCTGACCAAGAGGGACCCCTCAGTCAGAGGACCTGTTTCCCCGCAACAGTTAGGAGAATGGCACTGATTGGCTGTGAGAAACCAGCCTCGAGGAGATCGGGGAAGGAAAGCCAGCCTCTCTTGATGCCTGTTATGCTGAGGACATACTGGGGGGTGCCGGCCGGGCAGAGCCCTTGGATCTTTCCAGCAGCCATCAAGGGAAGGTAGCATCAGTACCTTCCCCATTTTACAGAGGAAGGCGCAGACACTCAGAGAGGTTCTTGGGGATTGGAACCCGGATCAGCATGATTCTGGAACCCACACCCATTTCTCTTTACCCTCGCTTTGTTCAACGTATTGCCACAGGTCCAAAGCAAAGCTCACAGATGCCGTGGCTGCTGCTGTGGGCTCCTTTCTTCTGGAAGGAGCGCCGGTATCTTTGTCAGGGTGGCTGCCTTTGCATGGCCTTCACTGTAGAACGAAAACTCAGAGAACGCAGAGAATGCAGAGGGTGGCGAGAAACTCATCGAGGGGCTGACTTGAACTTGAAAGTCACATGACTCCTCATGGCCGGGCTAATGCACCCTTAGCCTTTTGTCTGGCATTGTATAAACCAACATTTTGTTTCCTTGCCGCGTGGCATTTTTGCTTTGTTCTGGTTTGGCTTACGTTTTAGCTACTGCAGGGAGAATGCTGCACAACACCTAGGCTTTACGGCTGCTTCCAGAGCAGGATCTTGATGGAGTTTGCTTCTCATCTTGGGGCCTGAGTCTCCTCATCTGTGGTGATAAGATGCTGGACTAGGACCTGTGTTCTTGGTCCAGAGGCCAGGGTCACACGCGAGCACCCTGGATGTCACTCGCCTAAACCGTAATGTGCTGCGAACGTGAGACACACCCTGGATTTCGAAGACAGCTCCCAGAAAGGATGTAAGCTTTCTCGTGAATCCTAAATGAACCAATTACTTGTTGCAATGATAATAGCTCGGGCGTAAGGGGTTAAATAAAATAGCTTCTTCAAATTAATTTCACTGGCCTAGTTCTTCATACTAATGTGGCGATTAGAACCTTAGAAATATATACGTGATCGGGACTAGGTTTCTCATGGACAGGTTGAACTAGACCTTCTAGGCTCCTTTCCAATTGCAGTCTGGTCAGGTAAGCTGTCTGGTTGGTGTTAGGTAGCCGGGAAGCTTCACAGAGGCTGTGGTGGCTGCAGGGACCCCTTCCTCTGGCAGCTCCCCTGTCGTCATTCTGATGTCCTCTACAGAGCTGATCCCCAGCGGTGTCCTTGCAAACTGGTGTTGATGGGAAAATGGTGGCCTTGACAGGCACTGCGCCAGCTCCTGGCTTGTCCTCACTGCCCTCAGTAAGAAGAAGACACCCGTATTCTGAGATCCTTCCTGCTCTGGGGTTGACTATGCCCTTAAAAAGGCCAGGCAGGTGGTCAGTGGCTGGGGGGCAGCCCCAACATTAGCCATGATGTCCAGGATGAAGGGATAGTCTGTTACATTTTATAACCTTGATACATGTCTTTACTTCTAAAGAATTTGTTCTTGGGGTACCTGGGTCAGTTGGTTATGCGTGTGCCTTTAGCTCAGGTCATGATCCCAAGAACCCGGGATCAAGCCCAGCTCAGCAGGGAGCCTGCTTCTCCCTCCACCTCAGATCCCCACCTCCCCAACTCTCTCTCTCTCTCTCTCAAATAAGTAAATACAATCTTAAAAAAATAAAAATAAAAGATTGGTTATTTTCATGCAGAGGCAGCCTAAAGAAAGAGCAAAACCCAAAGGAAAAGGAGTTAAGAGCTAATCCTAGACAGAAACCCAATGGCCAGGTGGAAAGGCTGAAGGCTCTTAGAATACTCAAGAATTGGGGGTGTGATAGGATAAAACAGTAGCAGCACACCCAGGGTAAAGCAAGCCCACGCCTCTCACTGTGGGCTGCACCTGTCACCAAGAGCCTGTACTTCTATGGCATCAGCTGAGGTCTGCAAGTGTTAATTCAATGAGGGGCAGCTAAAGGCAGGGTATGGGAGGTGAGAGTCAAACATACCTTCCTCCCCATGGGCAACATATGAGGACCCAGGAGATGGGGAGATGCGAGAGTGGGTCAGCGCACCTGCCTGGCCTTTGCCCCACTCGATGAACACGGTCCTTCCCATGGGAAAGCCAGGATATGCCTGAGACCACCAGGGATCACCAGCACATCAGGAAGCACCATAACGACCATTGTGGGGCAGGTCATGTTCACAGAGAGGCACAGAGCAAGACAGCCTCAGAGCGATTTCTGTCCCATATTATCATTCTGGAAGAAGAAAAACAGAGGCCTGTGGGCAGGCATGACTTACCCGGGATCACATAAGCTAAGTCAGGGGGGTGGGGCCAGGAGCCCAGACCACTGTTTTAGGTTCTTGTCTCAAGGATCCTACGGGATGGTGTCCTGAGAGACGTATTGGGCCAGATGTGAGGGGGACTTGGTGCCAGATCTGAGCCACTACTAGTGATGTGACCTTGGGCAGGTCATTTTACTTCCTTCAACCCTTTGTTTCCTTACCTGTAAAGCAGCGGATGGAGCTAAATGGCCTCTCAGGTCTCATGTTCTAATCATCGGGACAAACTAGGTTTCACTGGGATAACGAACAACCTCTGGATGTCAGTGACTTGAGAGGAAGGCTTATTTCTTGCTCACACCATGTGCTCCTGGCAGGTTACCGAGGCCGCAGACTGATGGAGGGTCCTGACACTTGTTCCGTGGGAAAGAAAACGTGGTGATTATACACTGGCTTTTAAAGCTTCTCACCAAAATTGACACACGTCACTTTCACTTACGTTTTGTCTGCCAGAGTAAGTCACAAGGTCATCCGCCACCTGCCAAGAGGAGAGGAGAGTGGAAGTACTGGAAAGTAATCCTGCCACCCTGAAGGGTGCTTACTTTATGACAAAACAGCAGAGCTGTGGGGGACAGCTGGGGCGGGAGCACTACCCCACAGTGGGCTTAATGGGAAGGCTTCCTGGAGGAGGCTGCACTCTGGGAGGCAGAGTGTGGAGAGCTTTGTATCTAGAAGAGGTGGCAGGAGCAGAAGCAGAGGTGTGGCAAAGGACAAGAAGAATGCTAACTTAATGGGAATCGGCCTGATTTGGCTGAAGGGTGGGTATACCAGGCGGGAATAACCAGAGAGAAATTCGAGACCAGGTCACTCAGAGCTTGGGGTGCCAGGAGGAAGGGTGTGTGCCTTAGCTGCTTGGCTCTGAAAATTCTGAGAGGTCTGTGAGCTTAGGAAGAAGGGTAGGGATGGTACTAGAAGCCCCAGGAGAGGGGGTGAGGATGGCATCAGGGTTGGGAGGACCAGGTAGGAGGCCACTGGGGTGGGTATAAGTGGGATAAGGGGGTGACAGCTGATGATGTAAAGGGAGAAATAAAGGTCTGCAGGAGATTTTGAATTTATATGACTGGAAGGAAGATGGTGTCTACAGAAAGAAGGAAGTCAGGTTGGGCAGCTGGTCTGGTGTGAGGGAGGTAGGGAGCTGCACTCAGTGCTAGAGATAAACCAGGGGGTCTCTCTTCTTTTCTCCAGGGAAGGCAGAAGGCAATGGAGCATGTGGGGAGCCCTAGATGGTTGTCAGGTGTGTCAGTGGGCAGGAGCCATCCTGCTGGGTGTCAGGCCAGGATTCCCAGAACCTCCCAGAGAGGATCCTCCAGCCATCCATCCTGTGTCACTGGAGCACATGCCAATGCCCTGAAGGTCACCTGGGGCTTTCCTGAGAGGGGACAGGGGTAACCCAAGGGCTTTTGGGGGTCCCTCCTGAACTCTCAGTGAGAATCAGGCCATGTGACGTGGACGGTACTCCTTCCTGGTCTGGAGTCCTTGTCAAAGGCATGGGCAAAGTCCAGTGCCAAGCCCAGGGCAGGCCCGTGTTTCAGGGGGTCTGTTCCTTCTCATTCCTGACTCGTCACTTTGTGTGTTTTGTCCAGGTTTCCACTTGCTGCTTCTAAAGCAATCATCCCGAGTTAATCTAGAAAAGATGGTGACGCGCCCCTCCACCCCTTCTGCTCGTGATCATCCCAGACTCTGAGTATGATTATTTAAAGTAATAATGAAAAGCAAAACAGGAAATTCTTATCCGTTTTGGCAGGAAATTCTTTAGCTGCGTGGAAGGTGCTGTGCTGGGGGTTTGTGCCCTCCAGGAACTGTTTGGAAATGATTTATGGTTCAAGATGGCGCCAGTCTTTCCTCACACACCGCGTTAGACAAGGAAGGGATAAGCCGGACTCTGGGAAGTGGGGCCTGCATTATCTTGGAATGTGTATTTCTGTTGATAACGTGTTCATTGTCTCCACTAATAAGTTATGGTCTTGTTTTCATCTCGCCCCTGGAATGGGATGTACCAAATTTAGGCAAAATAAAGATGTCCCATTTCAAATTTGAAAAGTTTAATTCCTCAGTATGTATCATTTTATGAGGAATCTGATATCATATGACTTAGGGCAGAAGGTTTGCATTTACTGAGGACACATGAGTTCCACAAAATCTAACAGACCCTTTATACGTGTCATGTTGTCTTCGCTAATTATGGGGGTTATTTTCCCCAATCTCGCAGATGTGAAAACTGAGGTTCACTGAGGCTAAGTAATCTGGTCTAAGTCACATAAGTAGGAAAGCTTGGAACGAGAAGAATAATGTCTTCCGTAGACTCTGAATTACCAGAAGGCCCAGGCCGGGTCAGCTTTGCTCCTCACTGCGTCCACGACACCTGCCACAGTGTCTGGAATAGAGTCGTTTCCACTCCCCGAAATAGTTCCTGAATGAAAGGATTAAGGTGTGAGGCGAAAGCAGGTTGAATATCTTAGTTTTGTTGTGACATCCTATGCCTAGGCTCCCTCATTCTGTTCCTATAAGCTCTTTTGACGGTTTCTATAGCACCAAAAACACATCTCAATAAAATTTGGAAGGATCATTGGTATTTACCAAGGGCGAGTGTTCTGGCCTGAACTGGGTCCCTTCCAAAATGCATATGTTGAAGTGTAACCCCCAGTACCTCAGAATCTAACTGTATTTGGAGATATGGTTTCAAGGAGGTTATTAAGGTTAGATGAGATCCTTAGTGTGAGCCCTATGATGGGTCCTATGATGAGATCACTCAGTGTGACTGGTGTCCTTATAAAAAAGGAGCAATCAGGATGCAGAGACACACAGAGGAAAGACCACATGGAGAGACATGGAGAAGATAAGCCAAGGAGAAAGGTCTCAGAAGAAACTGTGCCCCCTTGATCTTGGGCTTGTAGCCTCCAGGACTCTGAGGATAGAAATTTCTGTTGTTTAGGCCACCCAGCCTGTGGGCAGTCCATTATGGCAGCCCCAGCAAACTCATCTAGCTGGTCTGTCTCAGTGTCTCATTACCTCTTGGGCCTAATGTCCATCTGCCTTGCTCACAGACCCTCCCGTCTCCCCCGTCATCAGGAAGTACATTCCTTATGGTCGGAAGATGTGCTTTCCAGTAGCTGGGCTGTCTCAAACTGGCAGGCTCTACTCTCCCAGCCGATTTCTTCATCCATATTTATTTGGTTCACAAAGGTTTTGTTTTTAACTGTTTTTTAAACGTCTCCTTTTAAAGAACACACGTTCTCCAGCTCTCCACTAGCCAGTGGACTGTGGCCTTAGTCCTGTCTGCTTTACCTGTCTCCACTCAAGTCTGAAGCACTTCTGGCTCCAACGGCCTCTGTTATGGGATTCTAGGATGCTTCAGGCTGAGGCTTACCCTTTGCTTGGCCTCATGCCCGGGAGGTTTCTCATGGCCAGGATGGGGCCCAGCCCCCTCCCCTCATGCCCCACCCCACCTCCTCTGCGGCCAGGGCTTAGCACCTGGGGTCTTGCCACCTTCTCTGCTTTCGCACCTCTGACTTACTTTAAATTTCCACCTTCGTGAACTTGGGACTACTCACCCTTGTTTGGTGCCCAGGTTGACACTGGCTGGGTTTGAGGTTCTCCGCAGGTCTGACTGGCCTTAGAAGTTCCATGCTGATCCATTCATTTCTTCCTCCACACAAGAAATGATTACTGCTGGCTTTCCAGTATGTCTGTTTAACTTGAGTATTACCTTCTGTGCTGTTAGCTTATTTATGGAACATCTAAGAATTTACAATTCTTTAGAGTGTGACTAAGAATTTTGTTTACCCCCCTAATTCAATTAGACTGACCCTGGGAGGTAGGCAGTATATACCCATTTTACAGATGTGGGAACAGAGGCTTAGAGATCTTGAATTACCTACCCAGAGTCTGATGTGGCTAATACCCAGAGCCGCAGCTACTCCCTCATCTCCTGGCTCCATCTTTTCAAGACTCCTCTTTGCTTCTACCTTCTGCCAGATATAAGGGGGAGAGCTTTGTCCATTTTGGAGAAGTTCTTAAATTCTAAGAGAAGATGGCCTAGAAAGGAATTGGGTGCCTAAACCCTGCTCCTGTGAAGCCACTACTGAAACAAGTAGGCCCAGGATTGGGGAGGCTGGGTATGACGCAGTGTCAAAGGGGGATTTGAGGACGTGGGTTCCGTCCAGGTGGGAGGGAGAGAAAGGGGACTTTCTAGGAAGCTCTCACACCTGTTGCAGGCCTCAGTGCTTCCCACCCATGCAGCATTTGGGAGAGGCCTGGCCTGGGGCCTCAGCTCCAGAGAGCTGTATTTGTCAGCTTAACTGTGAGAGCTTGACTTTGAGTTGGAGAGCAGAGAGCTGGAAGGTCAGTGACCAGAGGCTCTAGATAGCAGAGGGAGTTAAGCAAGAGTCTATAAGGAGACCAAGACTTCAGGTCTGCGCCACACTCACTGAGCAACTGAGGATGTGTTCCTCTCATCTGCAAAACTAGGTGTTCTTTCGGCACCAAGATACTTCTTGGTGGCATAAAAGTTGGTATATAGAGAGTTAGCCTTTCTCCCTCTTCCAGGATCCTGCCATCATCTCTCTCTGTCCCCACACTGTCTACTTGCACATTGTATGATGGCAGACTTATTCGGGTTTGCCTGGGATCTTACTGGTTTTAGCGCTGAAATTCCCACATCCCAGTTAACTCCTCGGTTCTGGGCAAACCAGGATGGTCGGTCACCCTGAAGATTGTAGGTCATCTTTCCCTCCACGGACTCCTTCCTAACCTACGGACAGGCCCGTGACTCCTCTTTGTTAAGCAATTCTGCTTCCCCTTGAGCTCCTAGTCCACTCTCATCTGTGGATTGCTGGACTTCTACTTGGAATCCATATCATTATGTTCCCTCACCTTCTAGACAACTCCTGAACCTTCCCTTTCAAACTTCACCAGCCCTCATTTTTGATAACCACTGGGTTCTGGGCTTCCATGTTCTCCTTCTAGCTCTGGAGCAGCTGCTTCTCTGTCTCCCATCGAGGGCATGAGTGCTGCCTCTGCTCTCTCTCTCTACCCATGTGCAACAGTCCTCAAGGTTCATGTCTTGGGCTGGGCCCTCCCTGATCTGCACAGACGCCTACAAGAGTCAGGCAGGGAAGGCAATCCATTAGACAGACTGAGTAAGGTGGAGAAGAGCCAGAGACTATGGGCTCCATTTAGAGAGGTTTTCATTTTTCAGGTTTTCATGAGAGGTGGCTAACCTTGGTTCAAGTACACAGCTTTTGAATTTCAGCTGCTATGTAAAATAAGGAGGAAGAAGCCTTATCATCCAACCTTGGACTGGAATCCTTCCACCCAAAGGCATAGAAGGAGATCTGGATATATCTTTGGCAAGAATTCTGAGAGTGTTTGTAAATATCCTGTCCTTGACTTGGGAGAAGAGCTCTCCTCCTTACAGCGGCATGAAAAGGCTCTCTCTTCACCTGCTTTGTACCTCCCTCCAACCCCCCTGCCTGCTAATCAAGTCCTTAATCACAAGGCTCTCACAGGGCCATCAGGACCCTGATGGGGACAGGGGAAAACCAGCTACTCAAATCCTGGGAGCTCTGTTCACGTGGACAGCAATTCTCCTAGCTGATAAAGGCCTCTTCACTCATCATGGGCTCATTCATTTTTCCACTGGAATTCAGGGGCAGAGCGTGGCCCTCTAGTGAGCGATGATGGTCAGAAGCTAATGAGCTGGTTGATCACAAGAAATTGCAGACGTGAACAAGGTCAACAGCTTGAACGGTTAAGCTATTTTTAGTACCAGCGTTGTTAAGTCTAGAAAGGACTTTGAAGAAGAATTTGTCTATTTTTCTTGTCTCTAGTGGAGCAGTATATAAGTAATCTCTAATTTCTTATATCCTAATTCTTATTTCCATGAAGAGTTTGTGTCCTTTGCTCCTTTAAAAAACAAACAGCCCTTCATTCCTCTATTAGGAATTTTTTTTTGTGTTTTAAAAAACCATACAGTTGGATATAAAACAGGTAGAAGGTGTATATATACATATATATATATATATATATATATATATATATAATCTTTGAGACATCTCCAATTACAGATGGGAGGACAAGGTAAACTCAAGAATAATAACTCTTGAAAAGACTTCTTGCTGCTTCTTCTGGCCCTGCCACGTAATGGATGCCAAGCTTGGGCAAGTAACTCGGAAACTTACCCTTTAATGGTCTCATCGGTCATAACAGTGATTATCTTAAGGGGCTGTTCTGGGGTCCAGATGAAATGCTTGTAAGCAGCCCAGCCTGTACGCAGTATGGGTTAACAAATGTTGGCGATCATTAATAACTTTAAGTCTTACAGTGGTTCTGGTGGTAGAAGCATTATTACCTTTATTTTATAGGTGAGGAATACTGCTATTTATTTAGTGGCTCAGAACTAGTTGCTCGTGGTGGATTTGGGCTTCCAGCTTGGGCTTCTGACTTCCTGGAATCAGCATTTACAGACTATTACTGTGCAGGATAGTAGTACTCCCCCCCTTCCCCTGTAATACCAAGAACTTCTGGAAAGTAAAATAGAAGGCTTTAGTGCTCAAGGAGGTGAATTTCACAACTGGTTTAAAAGTGAGTGATCATTACAGAAGTTGAGGTTATGTAGGTCTTGGGGTATCTGGTGGGCATAGGGGAGACTCCAGTGAGGAAGGGCAACTGCTGACATCAGGCACATGCCTGCCTTCCAAGATTTGTTCAGGGGACAGAAGAGGCATGAGCCTCGGGTCGGGGAGGACCAGCTATCTCTCCTCTAGGGGACCAAACCTTAGGCTCCCAGTGCTGTCTGTGAACCGCACAGCCACATCAGGGTGGATTCTTCTCCAACAGCAGCCCTCCGGGACCTGCATTCACAGGGTCTAGGCAAATCTGTCCAGCACCAAACACCAGTGGATCGCCCCAGTTCATCCAGGTCATCTGGGAGGGAACAGTAGGAATAGGAACCCCAAGCCTGTCTTCTGATACCTTATATTTTGCTTGGCAGACAAAACAAAGACACTTGAGACCCCTAATAAGCTGCTCAGTCTTTTGTGATGAGATGCTGAGTTCATGCATGCTTTCAAGTGTGAGGAAGGGAGAGTCACTGTGGACTTATGACTGGGGCTAAAAAGAGGGGCAAGTGGAGACAACCGGCCTGGGCTCATCCCCTGGCCGCTTGCTGGGGCAGCATGTTGGCAGCCAGCGTCTGGAGGACATGATCCAGAGCCATGGGGAGGGGAATGGGGGAGGGCGATCGGGCTCACTGCAGACACGGTCTGGTTTTATTCTCATGCCAACCCTGGGTCTGGTTTTATTCTCATGCCAACCTGGGACGGTGGGTTTAATTATCTGTGGTTTACAGATGTGGTTCAAAGAGGAGGTCAATTACCCGTCCAGATGATATGCTGCAGAGGCAGGGCTTGCTGGGCCTGGTGGCCTTGAGAGGGGACTGTTTGACCCCATGTAAACGTGGTCCTCAGTCTTCAGATTGCTCAGCCCTTGTCAGTGCTGTCTTTCCAAAGCACTAGATAAGAAGGTTCTGGTACAGCATTTTGCAGAGTTGTTCCCAAGGACTCTCCAAAGGTTTTGTACCACTAGAGGAGCAGGATGAGAGGAGTTAACAGCACACACACACACACACACAACCACACATGGGTGCAGAAACCCTGTGGACAGTACAGAGCTCCCAATGCGTACTTGGCCAAAAATGTTGGCTTAGGGCCAGAACTACAATAACTGAAATAACTTTGGAAGAAGCCCTTGGGGGCAGTGGGAAGAGCCAGGGGAAGGGCATGAGAAGGATTATCTTACTCTTCATGCTTGTTTAATGCTCACAGAGAAAGCGAGCAGCCTGAAATTAATCACCCCCCTCCCATCCCAGATCTGCACTTCTTATTTAAAAAAAAAAAAAAAAAAAAAAAAAAAAAAAAAAAAAAAAAAAAAAAAAAAAACAGGGACGCCTGGGTGGCTCAGTGGATTAAGCCTCTGCCTTTGGCTTGGGTCATGATCTCAGGGTCTTAGGATCAAGTCCCCCATGGGGCTCTCTGCTTAACAGGGAGCCTACTTCCTCCTCTTTGCCTCTCTGCCTGCTTGTGATCTCTGTCTGTCAAATAAATAAATAAAATCTGAAAAAAAATTTAAAATTATTAAAAATTAAAAGAAAACAACACATTAAAAAAAAACGACTGTAGTTGGAGACACATGAATGATACATTTGGTTTTCAAAAGAAATGGTATTTTTGCATTGGAAGAAATTTAGAGTCTTTTCTTTTTTTTTTAAACTTATCTAGAGAGTTGTATTTCCTGAGCTGTAAAGAAAAAAAAATTCTTTCCCTTCTTGAAACTTATCTCGTTTTCTTTCAACAATAAGTCATCTTGGGTTATTTTTTTTCCATGCCTCCATCAAATGAGACCAACGACAAAGGGAAGTGATGGGACTAGTTGATCTCAAAGTTCAACCACGGCAGAAGGCAGGCCCTCTAGGAACTGAAGTAGGGTGACAAGAAGGGCGTCTGGGCACAATGGGAACCCTGTGTGCCCCAGATTAGCAGCCCTTATAAAGATGAGGACATTGCACATAATTAATTAAATGAGTATTTATTGACATCTTCTTTCTTTCCTAGACCCAAATTCCTCCAGCTCAGAACTTAGTCTCTCACAATACTTACTATCCATGGATTTTATTCTGCTTAAGTGAGAAGGTCGAGGGGCGCCTGGGTGGCTCAGTGGGTTAAGCCTCTGCCTTCACCTCAGGTCATGATCTCAGGGTTCTGGGATCGAGTCCCACATCGGGCTCTCTGCTCAGAGGGAACCCACTACTCCTTCTCCCTGCCACTCCCCCTGCATGTGGGCTCTCCCTCTCTGTCTGTCAAATAAATAAATAAATAAGTAAATAAATTAAAAAAAAAAAAAAGGAAAGTGGAGACAGTCCCATAGACCCCATCCCCACGCAGGCATACCACACAGCGGGGGGTGGGGGGTCTAATTTTACACTGGGGGAGACAAGGGGACCCATTATCACCATGCGAAGCCCACAGCTTGCATCAGTGTCCCCTCTCAGTGTGATAGACTCTGGGTTTGACAAATGTGTTGGCCCTACTTTCTTTTCTGATGCAGTTCTGTGTGCATGGGAAGGTACTGGATCCCAGAGAAAGAGGTCCTGACACGTGGGCAGCCAGGAATGGTCATAAGGAGACCGAACTCCCGGGTGGGTGTCTGGGGCTGGGGGACATGATGGTTTCCAAGGGCCTATTCAGCTCCAAGACCTGCGCTTCTGTAGCCCAGCTGTCTGCTCTGAGGAGCGCACCCATGAAGCCGTATCCCACGGGGCTGCTCCATCTCCCTTCTGCCCACTCCAGCCCCCGGGGCCTTATTGTAAGGATCACCCGAGTTTCATGATATCCGAGCTTCTCTTTGTTTGATAATGTCTCAAGAGGTTTGTTTGTCTCCACTTCTTTCAAAGATGATAAAATGATGGAGGACAAGGAATAAGATCTGTCTGGTTTATTAAATTTAATTATGGATAGCATAGAATTGTGTGAACAGTAGCATAGAGTATTGCCAGTGGTCCTGGCAGTCCCACTGGTCCTTCCGCTGGTCTCCCCACAGCTGCCACCGATCTATGGCCACTGGATGTGGCGAGCAGCTAAGGGAGGTCTGATCCCCATCAGATCCTTTGTTGTTCCTGTTCTTGGTCATTCACTGATCTTTCTTGACCTAGGAGTCTGATCTGCAATTAAAAAAATAAACAAAAAAAATAAAAAAACAAAGCCCAACTCATCACCAGGGCTTTTATACCAGATGTGGAAACATTTTGGTCTCAGTATGCGGTCATTTGGGTTGCTGTAAGCAGCAATCCAAACAACTGCATTTTTGGGTCAGCGTCTTCCTCAGGAAGCATCCTTCCCTCTAATGCTTTCTTCTTCTCCTCCTCCTCCTCTTTCTTCTTTTTTCCCCAGCAGACTACAGGCCCAGCACGGGGCCCAGCACGGGGCTCGATCTCACAACCCTGAGATCATGACCTGAGCAGGAATCATCAGGTTGGATGCTGAACCGACTGCACCACCGAGGCGCCTCTCTAATGCTTTACTTCCCGAGAAGCTCAGGCAGGCGCTGCAGCCCAGGAAGGAAGGAATACTCTCGCTCCCTCAACTGTCACTCCCTGTCTCTCTCTAAGCTGTGGCATGTCCCAGAATGCAAGATACTTTCTTTCGGCAAGAATAGCAGAAATGACAGATTGAGGGTGATTAGCAAAATGGTCTCATTCTGCCCAGAATAAGGATCTTGTGGTCCTTCTTATCCATCACTATGAAACAGCCTTCCGGCCAGAACTGCCTGAGGTGTACCTCCGGGCCCATCCTTGCCTTTTCCCATGGGTCCGACGGACGCCTCCAGCTTCTCCCATGTAGGGTCTGGTGCCACACGGTGCGTGTTTCCTGGTAAGTCCATGGCTCTTGCTGGCAGTGGTCAGCTGACTCGCCCCCATGAGCTGCCCTCTGATGGGATTTATCACGAAGCTGTTGGCCATTCCATGATGTTGATGGTATTTATTGACCAGGCCCTCTGTTGGAGGGGGGCTGCCCCGGAAGCCAGCTCTGAGGTGAGGATGTTAGCGTGCGGGAAGCGCATTCCTGCTCTCAGGCTCAGCACTGGGGAAGGGGAGGGGAGGGAGACAGAGCTGGTAGGGGAGCAGTCAGGCTGCCATGTGGTGTGGTCGGTCACTGAGGGCTCAGCTCACCCGAGATGGGACCGCCCCTCAGAACTGCTCGAGGCTGGGACGAGGGCCGCAGGACTTCTGTTTCCTCACCCACCGCTGGAGGCTGCAGCTGCCTCAGGAAGAGGGTGTGGCTGTGGCGGAAGCAGATTTCTGCAGCCCAAGGCAGTTTCTGGAGACGGCTTGAGGGTGAGGTTGGCTGCTGGCCGCGCTGCTCGGACTGGGGCAGTAACCAATGAGGACAATTTCGGTGGCACAGCAAGGCGCCCAGGGCCCGAGCTGCACCAGCGCGATGCCCTTAAGGAGCATAATGTCTAGATGGTGAATTAGATACGAGGGCGAGTGATGAGAGCTGTAAGGTGGCAGGAGGCAGGTGGAGATCCCAGAGCCCCAGAGATCTGTGGACGGAGAGGTCACTGGTGGCAGTAGAGGTGTCACATTTGCTTGGGGATCGCGTTTGCTTGGGGACGGCGTTTGAATCAAGTCTGGGCAAATACGGCCGTGAGCGGTCTTCCTCGTTAGGCTTCCAGCCAGCCTGGCTGAAGTGCATGGCGCACCCAGTGGGGCTTCCTGCACACACACCCCTGGGCCCGGATCCCACGGTCGAGGTTCTTGGGTCAGTCCCCGGGGCTGACAAGGGCCATCTGGTCAAGCACCGCAGCTCGAAGGCAGTCTGCTTATTTTCGCTTTATCTCAAGAAGTTCCAGGAAATGTGGCTGCAGAGTTCAGGGCTCCCGTTATCTCCAGCTTCACTTCCTGCGGCTGCAGGCCACGCCCGGGTAGCGAGAGGACAAGTTACATCTGGTTTGGGGCTTGGACAGTCACGCTGCTCCGGGTGGAGGTGGGGGGTTGGGGGGGTGCCCTCCGCTGACTTCCCTGCAGTGAGTTCTAGCATTTCGTTCCCGGCCACGTTCCTGAGGAGTAGGATTTTCTGGAATGAGGGGAATTACTTTGTGCTGCTGAGAAAGCTGTGCAGACGTTTGGGGAGCAGATAAGATCCAGAGGGCCAGGCCACCCACACGGGAGCCCGTGCCTGCGGGGTGGCCTGTCCCCGACACCTGCCTGACTCTGAACCTCTCACCTTCTTCTCCACTGGGCTGCCAGGATCCCTCCCACTGGGCCTCTGCTCCATTCCTTGCTGTGACTTACCTGTGAGCAGAGAGTCGCGGCAACAGCCTCTAATCCCATGGTCACACAAGCCGACTCTTGGTTCCTTGGGTCAGCTTAGCAAGACCCAGCTCCGTGGGATGGGGAGACATGCGTGATGGGAATGGTGTGTGCGTGTGCTTGTATTCTTGTGTATGTGCGAGTGTGGCTGGCAGACAGAGTCAGGGGAAGGGAGGTCCTCTGGCTTCCTGGGGTGGGAAGGAGAGCAGGAGGAATGGGGTTGAAAGAGACAGCGGCCTCGGAGTAAGGAGACCTGATTTCACCGGGGTCATCATTGGGTCCATCTGTCTGAGATTCTCTCAAAGGTGAACGAAATCTTAGTCCTACCCCGAGATGGGTCGGGGTACAGTGAGGGTCATCTATCTACACTGAGCTGGCTGTGGCTACTCAAACAGAAATTGGGAGATGCTATGACAAGACAGTGGCTGGCGGAAAAGGAGCCTTCGCCTTTACCACGGTGTGATTCTGAAACTTTGTGGATGATGGTAAACGTTTGCCATTTGGATGGTGCATTCAGGACATCGAGGATCATCTACTACCTAAGAAAGTCTTAGGTGGTCTGCATGGGAGCCGGGCTGTCATGTCGCCACCTCCCTCCAGACCCTCCCCAACGGGTGCTTCCTGAGGGTTCTGAGCCTGCTGTCGGCACCAACTCATGGTGGCTGGGGGGCCAGGCAGGGACTTGGGGCTGTGCAGGGGCCATAGGGGCCCACAGAGAACACCCGCTGGGCCAGCATATTCAGGCCACTCGCTCTTCCTGGATCTTCCATACTCTTCCCTCTGTGCCTTTCCAGGGCTTTCCCTCCTGTAGATGGGATTCTTGCCTCTTCCCAGAACCGAGCCTCTTCTCGCCCTCCCGACAGAACTCACACGTGCAGTGTTTATGTTCTTGGTAAATTGTCCCCTCTATCAGCATCTTCACAATATTTGCAAAAGATGGAGATGACCCCCACTTGGGGGAAAGTCAGCAGAGGCCCAGAGGGCACACGGCTCGTCCTGAGCTAGAAATCAGGCAGCAGGCATCCACACTCAGTTCCATTGGTCTCACATGGCCTCAGGCCGTGGTCCCACATCAGGCTTCAGTTCTGTCCTGAGGCATGGGTGTGGACCTGCGCCTTGGGAAACTCTGAGTGAGGAGGCAGAACTTCCATTTTTAACATTTCCTTTTTCTAGAATGTTCTAAGTGTTCTAAGGGCACTTAGCCTCTGGGTTCTTCGAAAGGGATTATTACTTTGAAAGTTCCCCAGCCATCATCCCCTTGGAGAGCCCTGCCCTACCAGCTCTTCCTCACTTATCCGGTAAGACCCACTTCAGTGTTTCCTGGGCCCCTTTGCTTGTCACAGTGGCACTCAGGCACTGTGCTTAGGTGGGCAGACCCAAGGGGGTATGTGGCCTATTTACCGTGCTACTTAGTGCTATGGGTCTCTGCTCCATCCAACCTCACGAACAAGACCTCCAGCTTCTCGAGCACAGAAAGGAAGCTGGGAAGCTGGGAAACTGTTGTGTTGGCTGCGGGGTCTACCTCAGTCCGCCTTAGCAAACTGTCCCATGAATCTGTCTGGTTGGCAGGCCCTAAAATCCTATCCTGAATGTGGTTGTAAGGGGGGAGTCTGAGAATTGCAGTGTGTCTTTGTCCAACTCTAGGGAGACACATGCTCAGTCAGTCCCTGGCATCTACAGCATCACGGGAGAAAGGGAAGTCCCATCCGTGTTTGACTTCATTAATGCCAAGCTCCCCGGCCTAAGAAGCCCCGTGGAAGGGCCCTCCATGGTGTTCTGAGACGCCGCAGAACGAGACTCAGACCATGATGGTCTTTGTGCAAATCTCACATGCCTTCAGCATCAGTGACCTTGGTCGTTAAGAAGGCAGGAAGTCAGTCTCCCAGACTTTCTTTCCTTTACACCCACTGAGGGGACTCAACCACTGGAAGAACTTCCTAGGTATTTTGGTCATGATAGTCTAGGTTATGCAATGGGATCAGTAGCCCATGGCCATCGGTTTAGCATTAACAGGACGGGGGCTGACCCCTGGTTCCTGCCACCTGTTCAATGTGGACTGGTAAGGAATTTCAGAGTGCCCCAGGGCCTTGGGCTGGCCACGGCTCCACCTTCACACCTGCTCCCAAGTGCATTCTTGGTGAGGCACGAAAAACAGAGTGTGGCAAGCCCACACTTGTTTCTGCAAGGAAGGGACTTGTCATTGACACTCATGTTTCAGTAGCCAAAGCAAGTCTCCCAGCTTGCCTCGCGTCAAGGGGGCAGAATTGCAATCATCCCTGTGCTAAAGGGACCAAAGAACCAAAATGCCGCAAACAGCACTGATTACTTCTGCTGTGGGGTGGATGGGAGAGTCCGGGCCCCCTACACTGTGGCCCCTACACCAACCCCATCACTGCAGCGGGGCCACTCAACCAATTACCATTTTCCTTCAGGCACTGACAAATTCAGCTTTAAAGATACTGATGACATTTTTACTTGAAACTGGCCTGTGAAAAACCAGGCAAGGTCCCCAGAGGCAAAATTCTCCTCGTGCTTTTCCTCAAATACATCTGTGGTTCTCAGTCTGTCATGACTCTGTGGGCTGGGAATGTTGCATGTTTACTTTTGTATAAAAGCCCTGCTTATCTTTTTTGAATTAGGGAAGGAAGGTGATTGGCACAAGAGGCACAGCCCAGATGGTTTCTCGGGTTCAGCCCGAGTGCCTCACGCAGGCTTGTGCTGACCACCTTCTCCCCAGCTGGAAGCCATCTGCTCTCCTGAGTCCCTGCTTGGCCTATGCTCCCCCCCGCCCCTCCCCCCCCCCGCTCCCTATTCTGGCAGGGTCCCTCATTGCATTATCAACGTTTGTATAAATGCCTCACTTCCCCCACTCGCTCTTTCAGAGCCAGAATTGATTTGATCCATCTAGAATTATCCCTGCTACACAGATGGCATTTACTAAGTATTTTTGAATAGGTCAGAAAATGAATCTCTGTCTTTACCTTAGGGCCTTTCCTACAGGAGTATCTCAGTGTCTTCTGAGTAAAAAAAAGGATGGATGGATGGATGGATGGATGGATGGATGGATGGATGGGTGGAGGGGTGGATGGGTGGATGGATGGATGGATGGATGGATGGATGGGTGGATGGATGGGTTGGTGGATGGATGGATGGGTGGAGGGGTGGATGGATGGATGGAAGGTTGGATGGAAGGATGGATGGATAGATGGGTGGATGGGTGGATGGATGGGTGGATGGGTGGATGGTTGGATAGAAGGTTGGATGGAAAGATGGATGGATGGATGGATGGATGGGTAGATGGGTGGATGGATGGGTGGATGGGTGGAGGGGTGGATGGATGGATGGAAGGTTGGATGGAAGGATGGATGGATGGATGGGTAGATGGATGCACAAATGAAAGAATAAAGGATTGACAACAGACAGAATCAGTTAACCTCTCCTAGGGAAATCAAAGCAAGCCTATTCTCTCCACATAGCTCTGCTGATTCGACTACCTAATGTAGGCTCTTGGAACAGAGGGGACCCGTGGAAGTGGGGTGACACAGGGCGACCTCTTACCACTCTGCCAGCTGAGGCCTGGGCCCTCCCATGACTCGCCATGTCCTCTGCATCCTGTACACAGCTAGACTTTGGTCATGAATTAACTCTAAGGCACCAGGGGCACGATTTGCTGGGGCAGGGGTGAAGGGTGTTGTTCTTCGGATCTGATGGTTTCTGTGGCCCCAACGGAGTCATGTGGGGGAAGGAGCCATAGGACAGTGGAGTCGCTAGGGATTCTTGCCTGTGAAACCACCATGTGGGTCCTTGCTTTCTACACTAAATGTTTCCCACGCAGAGGCACAATCTGCCCCCAGGTTCCCAAAGCCTGTAAGAGGTCAGGAGGCTGAGGCAGCAAGAGCAGGAGGGACAGCCCCAGGGAAAGTGTCCCTCCGTTGTTCCCTGCCCATGGAGGAGCCTCAGGCACCACTTCCTCTTTCTTGAGAGACGGGAAAAGTGCCACCACACCTTCCTGTGCCTTGCAGATCGCTCCAGGCTGGAGTCTCGGAGGGAGGGAAGAGAGGCAGGGACAAGTGGGGCAGGAAGTTGTGCAGGTGTCAGAGTGGTGGTGGGAGAGGGGACCAAAGGACACCTCTCTCTTCTAAAGAGACAGCAACTTCCTCTCCCTGCTCTCGTTCGTCTCAGGGAATGGCACAGAGCTGAGAAATGGTCCCTCTGCTGGGCTTAGCACTCGGCTCAGGGGACGTGAGACCTCTTGGCCTTGGTCTTCCCTTGCCCTTCATTTCACGAGAAAGTGAACCCTGTGGGTGCAGAAGGGAGCCCAGAGGTTTGGGGACCCTCTCCACTTGGGAGTGGTAGGAAGGGGTGGTTCCATGAGGACAGCCTGGAGAGTTCCTGGGCCTGGAGGCATCAGGCCAAGGGGATGCTGGGTATGGATGCTGGCTGCGGGCAGCCAGATCCTCCGCCAAAAATGCCACCAAGAACCCCGAGTAAGAGCCCACCTCCCTCGGCCTCCTTCGGAATGACACTCAGCGGCCAAGCAGGTACCAAAGGATAAATGTGCTGTATTACCATGAGTCCTAAGGACAAACGCACTGCAGTAGTAAGCACATGATAGATACATAGAATTTTCTCTATATAGTCTGAACATAGATACAAAATAAGTTATACTTGTTTCTATTTTCCATCACAGTAGGAGTAGAGCATACAAAGTGATTGGTTCAGTGGCCACAAAGCAAGCCAAGGGAGAGACGGCGAAGGAGGGCGTGGGGCACTGAGGATGGTGGGGGGTGTCCCAAGGACGCAGCTGAGTCGCCAGGGCTCCGGCCGGGAGCCAGACCTCAGACCCCTCACGTTAGCCTTCTGAGCATTTGCACGAGGCCCACGCGATGAGGGCTGGTGGTCGCATTAGAGCTGGGACCATCCCGGCACAAGCAGCCTCCCGCAGGCCAGCCCACCCTCCTGCCGGCGCTGTCAGACTTCTGTGATTTTAGGAACATGGGCTGCATAGCCAGACGGCACGGTTTGCTTCTGGGATGTGACAGATGGCCAGACTGACGGCCCACGGAGTGCTGGCTGGCCCTCCTCCTTCTGCAACCTGCCCCGGGAGGCTGTGGTGTGCCCAGCTTGCTCGGCTTGTCCTTGTGGCTGGGCAGCGGCTAGCAATGCTGGGATCCTGCGAGCGTCCCCACAGCAGAAGAAAGGGTCTGAGTCCTCTCTCTGTATGTGTGACCTCTGTGACTTTGGGAAGGTCACCTCAAATCCTGAGTCTCAAGCTCCTTATCTGCGAAGTCTGTGTGTGTTGGGGGGGTGATATTTCCCTCCTAGGGGGTGGTGAGGGCCGAGGGGGATAATGGATGTGAGGTGCCTCCCACAGCTCCTGGCACACGGGAGGGGGCGGACCAACGGCAGGAGAGTCTGAGCATCCAAACATCAGGGCTGGGCAGAAAACACACAAACCTCACAAAAATCTGTGGAACAAAGCCACTTTGACTGGCTTTGCGTTGAGGATTTCAGGCAATTTTTTTTTGCCTTATTTCCTGCCAATTTGTTCTCTTTTCTCTCTGGGTCTGGGACTCTTTGACATGACGTAGGGGTAGGGGTCAAGGACTGGTCTGTGCCGGCAGGCAGAGTTGAACCTGGGGAAGCGCAGAGCTCAGGGCCCTGTCTCTTCAAGTCCAGACCTGGCCAAGGATGCTTCCTTCCACAATCCCCCCCCCACCCCCCAACAGCAGCCCTTCCCTTGGCATCTCTCAGCCTTGGAGCATTGCTTCCCACTGGGAAGCCAAAGAGGGGGAGACAGTACCCGAAACAATGCAGTGCCTATTAAGCGAGAAGCATTTTCCATCTGCTCCAAGCCTGGAGGCAGGTGGGCCCCCTGTGGGTGAGCAAACTGCCTCTGTGGGAGAAAGCAGGTCTCCCGGTGGTGGGAGAGGGGAGGGAAAGACAGATGGGGACCTGGGCTTGAGCCTGAGGCCCTGGGAGCGCTCCTGTGCTTCTACCAATGCCAAGAACTTGGAGATGTGTCCAAAGCCCAGCCTGGAAGCCTGGGGGTCCCTGCCCCTCTCTCAGCTGCAGTGCAGTTTTCAAAATCTGTGTGTGCAAGTGTGTCCGTGTGTGTGTGTGTGTGTGTGTCTCCTGCCCTCCTATCTCCTCCAGCCCCTGCCTGCTCCAAACCTCCTCCGCCCGTCACTCGGCCACTTTCCTCTTGGACGGGGGCAGCAGGTGGGCGGGCAGCTCGTTGGGCAGCTCATGCCCCTCCAGCTTGACCTTGATGAGGTGGTTGGCCAGTGCAAACTCCTCGTCGTCCAGCATGCCGTCCTTGTCGATGTCAGCCAGCTTCCAGATCTTGCCCAGCACGCTGTTGGGCAGCTTGGAACGCACCATCTCTTTCTTGGCGTTGGCCCCTGTGATCTTGCCGTCCACTGGCGACAGGGTGTAGAAGATCTCGTCGTACATGGGCTTGTCCCTGGCCACCACCCACTCGGCATCATCGATGCCCTCCCCGGCGCCCTCCCCGTAGCCGTGCCCGAAGGGGCCGTGCAGGGTGCCCTCGAATGCTCCGCCCTTCACCATCTGGATGGGCCGCTGCGTCTCCTCCTGCCGCACCAGCACCATGAGCTGGGCGATGTCGTGGGCCAGCATGTCGTCCACCACCTCCAGCAGCTTGCTTTTCAGGGGCTGGAATTTGCTAAAGTCCTGGGCCTGCAGCTGGTCCTGCGGGGAGAGAGAGAAAAGAAAAAGTGGAGATAGAACACCAGGGAAGGAGAGCTTTCTCCTTGCTGGGGATGCTGCCTTCTGCGAACGCTGGAATGTTCCCAGCCCTGGAGGCTAAAAAAGCCAATCACAAAATAATAAAATAACTGAAGGATGTGAGAGAGGAGGAGAGAAAAACAGCACATTGGCTCCGGGTGGAATTTCTGCAGGAGAGAACAGGTGCAGGGTCTGGGGAGGAGAAAGAAATTGAACCAATACCGGTTGCTCCATTTAGCTGGATTCCCTCTCATGCTCTGGAAGATAATTAAATGTCTCTTTCGCTAGTTCTGGCTACTGAAGGGCAGTTCCTGAATGCTTTGGCCTCTGAGCCTGGGGTGTGTACCTCTTTCTGGGGCTGTTCCTAAGTGCCCTGCATGTGTCTCGTTGGGGGATTTTGCTCCGCGGGGCCTCCCAGGGAGGAACACCATATTCTGTCCCCATTCAGGGAAGGAAAGACCGAGGCAGAGGCAAGTGAACACCAGTCATAATAAAAGCCACAGCTCATCCCCAGACCAGTGATTCTTAACTCAGGATGCTCATCAGAATTACGTGGAGAGAGTTGTTGACTATCGGCTTCTCTCCTGGAGGTCCGGATACGGTAGGCGCAGGCAGGCATGCAGATTCTGTAAGAGCTCCCCTCCCAGCGTCCCCCGACAGCCACTCCACATGGCAAAAGAAATGGGTTCCCCTTTGCACGTCTCTGTGAGTTTGAGAGATCCCGGGTTTGGAACACCCAGCTCCCTGGCCTTTTCAGTCACAAGGTGAGAGCTCTCTGCTCCAGCCTTGGGTCTGGCCACAGCATCTCAGGACACTGGGTACAGGGGATGCCTCAGGGACAAGCACATCGAGTTCACTGCAGAAAAATTCAGAAAACACCCACAGCTACATTTCAAGAGTGAATGTTAGCTTGTGCATTTCTCACCTCCCTTCTAAGGCAGGGCTGAACCTGGGAGGGAGTGGGGGCTGGAGGGGGTGGTGTGCTTTCCTCCTGCCCTTGGGGCATAACCTCCCAAGGTCCCTGGCACCTCTCCCAGCCTGTCCACAGCTAGAGGTGTTTGGTGGGCTGCCAAACAGGTATCCTAATGTCTTCCAGGGGGTGCGGTGGGTATCCCCGTCACCCCACACATATGCCCCACCAGGATGGCTGTTTATGTGACTGGTTCAGCGTCCCTAACAACAGATCCTAACACGGGACTGGCAAACAGATGAGAAAGGATTTCTCCCATTAGAAGTGGGGTCATATGGGTCCTTTCGAATGTTTTCTTTCCCCAGTGCTGGCTTGCAGATCATGACGCTCTCAACAGAAGGAGGGGCCAGAAGTGGGAAGTATTCCAAGCCACAGCTGAGTGGCGAACCTGAATTATGTTAAAGTGATTCTGAAATCAGTAACTGGCTCCCTAGTAGGTGGTTACAGGAATGAACGGATACATGAACAAAGGCGTACTTTGAATGTCTATTTTTTTCTTTCTCTCTTTTAGCCCATAAGAAACTAAAAATGCCTACTTGCGACTCCACTGACGTTCTGAACCTCCGGTCTTAAACTGAGAAACAAGCTCCCAAGTCCAGGATCCAAATCAGCAACAGGAGTACAGTCAATCTTACTACGACACCTGTTGCTATTTTTAAAAATGCCCTACTTCTTAGAAACCTTTTATTTTTAAATAATGATAGGACCATGAGATGTTGCAAAAATTGTGCATACAGAGAAGTCCCTGGTGTTCACTAGCCAGCTTCCCCCAGTGGTGACCCCTCACCAAATTGGACCCTGCCTTTTGAGCGCATAGTCTGTGCCAAGCTCTGTGCTAAGCACCTTGCAAATATTATCTCACGGAAGCTCATAACATCTAAGAAGGTGCGTACTTCTGGAGTCTCAGGCTACAGAAGAAGAGACAGAGGTTCAGAGAGGATCCAGTTGGTATAGTCTGGTGGTTTCCTGCTTGGACTGTGGGGAAAGCTTCTGGCTCTTCTATTAGCACTTGAATGAGCACCACTCTCAGAAAACTGCCAGCTGTTAATTACAAAGGTTAATTACCTTTGTAAACCTTAGTTTGCTCGTCTGTAAAAGGATGAAAAGGTCTTCCTCAAAGGACTGTATTGGAAAATAAAATGAGAAAGCGGGTGTTATGGCCTCTGGCCCAAGACAGAGGCCCAGGGTGTACCCTGAGGATGGCAAGACACTGTGCAGACTTCTGTTTCCCCATGGCTTGTATCCCACCTTGCTCCCAAGTTGGGGCTCAGGGGTAAATGTAAACACTTGAGGGTCTAGAGAACCCATGTCAGGTGACATGTCATTTTGCATGGAATGATGGGGGACTTCAAGCCTGTGGTGGCTGTGATGGGGGGTGGTTTGTACACTGGAGGTATCAGGCCCCAAACATCATGGATGCCCCTGTCTTACTGGGAGCACTGGAGCTCTGTGTTGCCCCTGTCTTACTGGGAGCACTGGAGCTCCGTGTTCTCCCCGGGCCCGGATAGGACACCTGCTGGCCAGTGGCAGTCCAGCAGGGAGGGCAGAGCTGGGGCCATCTCTTTGCCTTCGGATTCTGGGTCAGCTTCCTTCTGGAGCCTCCAAGGCTGGCCTTCTCCATTGTCGGGCTGCTCGGCCAGCTCGCATGACATTGTCCCTTGTCCTAGAGCCCCTGAACCCTAGTTACCTGCATCCTCTTGAGGTTGGGAAAGTCCCCAGGTGAGATCTGGTGCTCCCGCTCGATGCGGCCATAAATCTCAGCCAGGTTGTTCACCAGCTCCTTCTTCTTATTCTCCTTCCCAAACACTGACGGCATCTCCTTCTTCAGGGAGCTGATGATGTACGCGTGAACCTGAGACACAGGGGTGGAGAGAAACCTTCAGATCCAGGCCTTTCCTCCGGGGGTGCCTCCCACCAATCTCTTCCCGTGGATCCCTCCTCCTGCTGCTGCTACTTCTGCTTCTGTCTCACTGCCTCGCCCTCCCCTGTGGCCTCCAGCCTGAAGCTGTTTTTCTAGATCCCAAGGTAAGGGCGAGATTACGGGGAGGTTAAGGTCAAGGCAGTACTAGGCATGGGAATACTGCTGATGGGGCTGGTGACGAGGGAGATGACCACAGCTAACATTTCCAGAGCTCTCTGAGATGCCAGACACTGCGATGGGGGCTGCTACGTTCCCTTTTTAACTTTATCCTCCTACCCTTTCACAGCAGAGCTGCGGAGATAGGCACAGAGACACCTCGCCAGGGCTGGGATCACAGCTGGAGAACCGTGGAGGTGGGCTCCAATCTGGCCGCCTGGTACCCGGGCCTGTGACCATAACCACTAGGCCATCCCGCCCCCGGCTGCCCGAGTGGGGACAGCCGGTGCCCTCGACGCAGGGGTTCTAGATGGTTGTCAGGAGGGCAGGTGATAGCTCAGGGCTGTGGGTGGAGGCCCCCTGCTCTCGGCGCTGACCCTCCCCCACCGCCAACCCGTGCGTTTCCCTGGCCACAGCCTCACCTTGGCCAGCCTGGCTCTCTTGATGAGGTCGTTGAGCTTGCGTAGGGCGGCATTTCGGGGCAGACTCTGAATATCTCTGAACAGGTCCTGCTCCTCGGCCTCGAAGAGCTTCCGGTTGTCAGGGATGAGGAGCGGGTGGGACCAGAAGGAGCCGATGTAGACTCGGATCACTTCCGGGGTGTTCACGATCTTGCCCAGGGACCACATGAGCGCCCCATAGACCCGCATCAGCTGCTGGGTCTCGATCTGGTCCGCCTTGTTCAGCACCACGCGCATCTTGTCCTCGTGGTTCTTGAGGGCCTTGATGACCTCGGAGAACTCGTCCGAGATGTCCAGCTTGTGGGCATCGAAGAGCAGGATGATGCGGTCCACCCGCTCGGCAAACCACTCGAGGACAGCCGCGAAGTCGTACCCTGTGGCAGAGGGATGGTCAGGAGAGGGAGCCTCGGGACGCAGGGAGGGGTTCAGGCAGAGGCAGCCAGCACCGCAGACACAAGATGGTCTTGGGAGTCAGAGCTGGGTTCCGATCCCCGCGCCTCCACAGGCTCACTGACCTTGAACATGTTACTCCGTGTCTCTGAGCCAGCATTGCCCTTGCCTGTAAGCTGGCAGAGTAACAGCACCTAATGCATGGACTTCCAAGAGCCAGATACACTCCGAGCCCAGCACGTAGTTGCTATTAACATGCTATTAACCCCATGTAGTCGTCTTATTCGGGCGGAGGGGCCCTCACCATTCAGGGATGGGGCTCAGGAAAGTGCCTCGGGGCCAGTCTCTGCCCAGCAACAAAGTAGGGGCTCGGTCAGTGCCAGGGAGGCACTGTGGCACTGTGACTCAGCCAAGACCATCTTGCTTGTCGGAGGCGGCCCTGGGGGCATGGTACTGCTCTCCAACCCCAAGTTCAGAACTTGCTCTGGTTGGCGAGACGACATCACAGCCTCATTCCCATCCTCCCCACAGCACCCTGTAAGAGAGGCAGGGTGAAGAGTCGTGAATGGGGCCATGTGGGGGGAGGGGGCAGAACCACGGTCAGAGCTCCTGTGTTCCCAAACCCCAGCTCAGGCCCTCTTACCACCCCTCCATGGGCTCAGGAAAGCAAAGGGGCCAGAGAGGCTGTGGAGAAAAGAAGCTCCTCCCCAACCCCAACTCTCTCCAATCCCCGATGGCGCCAGCCATGCAAGAAGGGGCTCAGCAGTGAGGGCTCGGGGAGAGTAGGGGCAAGGCTGACGGGGTGGGGGCGGGGCGAGAGCAGCACCAGGTCAGTGTCACCAGAAGAGGACCGCCTCCGGCCCATTTCTGACCCCTTGGCTGGGTGACGTGCCCCTCGGTGTTCTCAGGATGTGCTCTGAAGGGGTCTCCTGAGAGCAGTGGCCTGGGAAGCCCACTTCTAGTTTCTGCTCGGCCATGAACTTGCTCTGTGTTCTTGGGCAAACAGACTTCATCTCTGGTCCCTGGTCTCTTTGCCTGTCAAAGCAGGGTGGCTGGACTGGAAGATCTCTGCGCTTCCCTTCTTGCTTTGAAGACGAGCGATGGAGGGCGGAGAGCACGGCAGGATGGATGTTGGGGACACACAAGGAAGCCCTCGCAGGACAGGGAGAAAGGAGGCTGGGGGCCTCTGACTTCAACACCTCGGGGTGCCTGTGTGAAGTCCGCTCCTGCCTGAGGTCCAGCGGACAACTCCGGGAAGCTTTTCTGGGATTTTATAAGCACAGAGACTTCCGATTCATCTTCCTGCTTTTGTGAATTCTGTGTGCTCTGACAGGTGCTGTCGAAGCGCCAAGTCAGCAATGCCAGGCGCCTTTTCCCCCCGTTTGGCTGTGAGGGCCCTGAGGATGGAGCACGGAGGTCGTGGGCTTCCTCTGAAGCTCAGCCTCCTGCGCCCAGCTGGCTAGAACCTAGCAGCCTCCAGCACGGGTCACTGTGTCCCGGACTGGGCTTATGCACAACCAGGAATGGGAGCGTCTGAAAGGCACGGACTGGAAAAGGGCATGGGACTAGGTGGCTCTTTACTTTCTGTGTGGCCTTAGCAAATGTGAACCTCTGCTTTCTCAGCTGTACGGTGGGGATACTAACCCCCAACCAATAAGGGATCTGTGGTAGAGCCATGGCGATGGGATCTAAGAGCGGAGGGAGAGTCTGGATCAGTCCGGGGGCTCTGCCCTCACTTCCAGGGCAACAGGCTCCCTTCCCCAAGGTGGTCTCTGGAATGGCTCGGAGATCCCCCAGCAGGAACTCCTCAGCACCTGCAGCGGCACAAGGGCTCGTGATGTAGGAACTAGCAGGTGGAGGGAGACTCCAGCCCCAAGAGACTGAGCGGCGAAGCGAGTTACTGGAAGCCCAGGGCTTTCGGGTAGCCAGTCTGCGGGCTCCCAGAGATCCCGTCTGCAGGCATCAGGCCCAGAGACCAGGCAGCCTGCGGGATCTGAGGCTCTCCCCACTCACCCCCAGGCTCCAGAGGACTGGAAAGAAGCATTTCTAAGCAATGCCAGGCAGGAGGAAATCAATGAGCGGAACACAAGAAGCCAGGCCACTCCTGGATCACCCCCCAGCTTCCTGCAGCGTGCAGGGTAATGCAAGGGAGCTGGCAGCACGTTTCTTTGTAGTTCCAGCCATACCGTCCATCTGAGCCTCCTCAGAGCCTGCACGCCTGTCTTACAGGGCAGGGAGGGGACAGGGAGCTTAGGAGCCAGTCAAGCTCCCATGGGTGGGACTGGAACCTCGACCCTTGCCTCCTGTCCACACTCCCTTCTCAGGCAGAGCCGTGTGTGAGGCTAGAGCCCAGATGCTGGAGCGCGTGAAAGGTCCCATCTCACCCCAAAAGCTCTCTCTCGAGATTTAAAGACATCTTAGCAAAAGAGAGATAAGAGTGCATCGATTTTCAAAGTGTGGGAAGAGTTCAGATGACTGGGGGAGCAAATCATACTGCGTGCCTCCTAGAGGTAACGCTGAAAGTGGCCTGACAGATGCATCATGGGCCTCCGAGGACCACAAGGCTGCCGGCCAACCCTCGTGACGGGTGTTAGGACCCCGCTGTTCTCGCTGCCCTGGCGCGTGGTGCCCACAAAGCCATAGGTGGGCAGCATAGAGTTAGGGCCCAGGTGTCCCTAAGTGTGGATCCCACTCCGATGAGAGTCCCAGGATGGGCCAGGGACATGAGGCTGCAGGGACCAGCCCAGACCCTCCAAGGCCTCCCCAGGGGAACTGTAGGTTGGCATCTGCCCTCATTCAACTCCCTGCACTCTTCTTGGGCAGGAGATGACAATGTGCTACAAAGCCACTACACTGGGAATCAGGAGACCCGAGTTCCTATCTCAGCTTTACGGCCTGGGCGTGGTTTTTACTGCTGTGGCCCCACTGAGCTCGCCTGTAAGGGAAGGGGTTTCCTTGGAGGGATGTGAGCAAATGCCCAAGAGGTGGCTTTCCTAGGGTGGGGCCTGTGGGGATTTCCAGCCAAGAAGAAGCCAGGAAATATGGTTCCCAAGTGTGAGGACACTCAGGCTTCCGGAGCCCTCCCACTTTTGCTGCATCCTTGCTTCTTCCCAGTAATGAGCCGGGGCCTGGGCACACCCTGTCCCTTCCAGGAACTGGCTGCTTGCCCCTGTGCTGCCCCTCCCTGTGCATCTTCTTCCAGAGACACGTGCTGGCCTGGGACGTCCTGGACTCAGGTTCCCGGATGTCCCCTGCTTCCTCTCTTTCCCTAGAACCCCCTCCAACAGGCCTGGGTAGAGAGGTCACACCCTCTCTAGGACCACACTTTTTCCAGCTCTAGCCCAAGGCTTGGGGGCTCCTTCTCATGAAGCCTGACCCCAGGGGAGGCCTTGGGAGCAGCTCACTTTCCAGCATGTGGCACTCTGGGGTGCCCATGCACCCAGATTTGATAACGTGGCCCCTTTTTGCTGGTAAGCCACAGCACTGTGCCTGGCATGAAACTCAGCCGATGGAGAGAGGGCTGGATTTCAGGCTTTGCACGCCTTTCCACCTGGTGATCTCGCACAGAGCCCAGTGGCCAGACTCCCCCTGGGGCCCTGCCCTGTCCGAGATGGCTAGAGGTGGGGAAGAAGCACCAAATCCGTGGTGCAGCCAAACTCAGAGCACGGAGGGCCCCAGGCAAGAGGCCATACAGAGAGCGTTTGGTTCTATGCATTCCCTTGTGTGTGTGTGGTGGGGGGTGGCGTGTGGAGGAAGGTATGGGCGTGCGTAGATAAGAAGGTATATGTGTGTATAGGTAGAAATTGGAACTGCCAGGTCCTCTGGCCAAAGGTGAGTGAGGATGGGAGAGGCTCTGCACACTGGAAACTTTCCTGATACCTGTTGGTGTCTGATGCCTTCCATTCTCAGTCTCCTTGGAGTGCGGGGGTGGGGGGAGGGAGCACTGCCCCAGGCTGGAGATATGGTGCAGGTGCCCAGCTCCCAGCCCTGGTTTTCATCACAGACTGCTCTTGCCTGCAGCTGCATTTATAGTATGAACTTTGGAAGGCAGAGAATAAACTGGCTTATGTAACCATTCATGGGCCCATCACTTCTAGAGGTCTGTGTGGGGTAGGAAGTGATAGGAAGGACAGGCAAGAAAACCAAGCACCCCATTTGCCAAGGGCAGCCCCTGAGGTCCAAAGATGAAAGTAGGAGAGAAGATACAAGAATAGGAAAAGAATAGAATGGGACAGGAGCTGAGGAGGGCAAAGTCCCTGGAAGCAGGGCTGCCACACACAGCTGCACAGGGTGTGCACTGTACAAGTGCATGGGAGGCCATTCACATTGATTACCCTGCCATTATGCAACAGGCAACCCTGGCTGGCAGATAAAGGGGAAAGAAGGGAGCTCACTGTGATCCAGGCTCAGATATGATGTCTGTGTTTCCATTACCATCTGTAAATCTCACAGTCATGGGATGCGTACCATCATCCCTTGTTACATAAGGAGACATAGGCTCAGGGAGAAAATGTGACCTATTGGGACCCATCTAAAACCCAGGGCTCCGAACTCATAGTCCAGTGCTCGTAGAGGCCCTAGAGGCCAGAGTGCTCTCTGGACCCAGCTGTCAGACTGCAGGGCCTTGCAGAATGCCTCCCCTCACCCCCAGGTGGTTCATATTGAGAAGCTGTGGCTCTCCTGAGGCTTCCTTAAGGAGACCCAGGCTGCCAAGTGTGAAGCAGTAAAGCTCCTTTAGGTCTAAACCAGGGGGAGCCCAGATGAACCTGGGGCAGTGGTGGCGAGGGGCTGGTAAGGACTGAGGGAGTGTTTAGGGAAACACATAGAAGCCGGACAGAGAGCCACCCGGCCTCCCCTCCACAGGGTTAGGACCAAGCACCATGGTGCTCATGGAGGCCGGAAGGAGAGGGCAGGCGGGCCTGTCTTTCCAGGGCCGTGGGTTTTCTGTCTCTAGACCAGCTCTTCCTCAGCCCCCGCACCACCAGACAGCCCAGAGGTGGGGAGCCCAAGCCCAGGCTCCCCAGACTCCCTCCATCGATTTGTTGCCGATGACATGGTGTGTTAACACAGGCCCCTCCTGACTGGCTGCCTTCTTTACCCTCCTGTCCCAGGTGTCCCCAGGTGGGAGAGGCAGAGCTTTCCTACTGGGGCCTGGCCCACCCTGCCTCCCTCCTGCTGTGAATCACATCCTGGGCACAGGCTCTGTCTTTCCTGCATGACAGAACAGGGTCCTCAGGCCCCAGAGCAGGCTGTAGACCTGAGGGCCTCTCCCACCATCTCTCTATCTACCTGCTGCCAGGCCTGGCTGCCCCCACCCACACAGCCATGTTGAGTCCCCACAGGGCCAAGCCTGGTGCTGCCACTACAGAGAGCTGCTCACCTCAGGGAGGAAACTGAGGCAGCCAGCAGGGGTGCTCACGGTGGCCCAGTTCCGACACCACAGGCCTGTCCCCAGGCCAGCATGGGGGGCGCTTGGGCCTCTTTAGTACAGCCCCTGGCCTGTTGCCCGTGAGGCAGGGGGCTCTCCTCCCTGGGGCTCAGGAGCCTGGGCTTCAGCGGGTGCCTGTCCATGCAGGCCACACCCTTGGAGGAAGGGGCTTCCGGGCCCCACCACGATGGCCCAGACATGCCACAGGACAGATCTGGGCTGGCTGCAGAGCACAGGGGACCAAGGGACATGCGGGAGGCAGCCGTCACTTAAGGCCACTGCCCAGAGAAACCTGCCAGTCCCAAGCCCTTCCTTCCCAGAGGCTGCCTTCTGAGTGCAGACTTGGCTCTAGCCCAGCTCCTGGCTCCAGGACTGGGGCGGGCACAGCTTCATCTGCTCTGCTTGCCAGAGACACAGAGAGGGCAGGGGGCTACCCAGGGCACACAGCAGGCTGTGGCCCGAGAGGCTCAAGTCAGGGGCCAGGTGTTGACTTGAGTTTTGGATAGCATCATAGACTCTGGAGCTAGAGAAGACCAGTGATGACAGTCTGTTTACTCATGTTTACTGAGCACTTGCTATGTGCCAGGCAGAGCTTGCTATCTGCCTCTATTATTTCTTTTCATCCTCAAACAACCCTACAAGGTAGACAGAATCATTTCCCCTTGTTTTACAGATACATCATTGAAGTCAAGAACCCTGCTCGAGCTCACTCAGTGAGGACATGACGGAGGCAGGCTTAGCTTGCTGGCTGTCTGGCGCCAGCGGTCCGTCTCCTTGCTGCCCTGCCCAGGGACCTCTCTGGTGAGCAGTCGCCCCTTATCCATCTAGAGAGAACAGCCTTCAAAGTGCTGCTGCATACCCCGCTCCCCACTCTCACGCCCCGGAGCGTGCTCCCATCCCCACGTTCCTGGGCAGGCATTCGCCCTCCCTGCAGACGGCAAGCTCCCCAGCCCGGGGATTGTCGGAACTGCAAGAAGCCAATCAGGGTCTGGCCCCCAGTTGTGCCTCTTGGAGAATAAATACACCCGCTGAGGTAAGGCAGATGCTGATGTCTCCTTTTCCAGGTGAGAAGACAGAAGCCAGCTGTCTCCTGAGCGAGAGTGGACACAAACTCTCCTCCGGCCCCCTGCCTAGGACTGTTCCACCCAGCACAAGAGGCAGTGCCTGCTCATCAAGGTACAACAAGGACCTGGGCTGGGGGTGTGGTGGTCTATCTCATAGGCTGGAGGCAAGAGAACATACCAGAAAGAACACAGCACAGGGCCAGAGCCGATCCTAGCAGGAGCCTTGCTTACCTCGGCTGATCCTCTGCTTCTCCCCTGAGAGGATGCCCGGAGTGTCGATGACGCTGATGCTCTCCAGCACCGGGTTGGGCAGCTGGGCACACACGAACCTGCACGGGGCGAGAGCAAGCCCATGCTGTCCACTCGTTGGCTCTCACGTACCCTCCCTCGTCAGAATGGAGGTACAGAAGCCTGCTGCCTTCCAGTGTAGACGCCCAGGCTCTGGGCCAGACTCAGCCCCAGCACCAGGCCCAGGACCTTTGTGGAAGCTCCCTGGGTGACCCTGGGGCAGCCAAGGTCCTCCAAGGTCCTCCGAGGTCCTCCACTTGTAAACCCCTGCTGTGTCCAAACCTCGGTCTCCGCCCCCAATGAGCCCAGCCTGGTGGGGAGAGGAGGTGTGTGCACGGGCAACCAGGATATGAGGTTAAATGGGACCTGCACCCTGAGGGAGGTCAGTGAAGGGCTCGGGAAATCCAAGGTGCAGAGACGGCTTTCGGGGATGGCTTCCTGGAGGAGGAGGCAGGGAGCTGGCCTTGATGAATGGTTCATGCCACCGAGGAACATTTATTTGGGCTTCCAGACGCCCTATGGTCAAGATAGCGGTTGAGTCTCATTAAAGGAGACATTTCTAGGGTTACATCCTAAAGTCTCAAAATACAAACTGGTAAACCTAACTTAGGTCCTTCTAAATTCAAGCCTTCTCTCTTAGATGCCATTTTTGGTGAATAAGGTATCTTATTCTCTCAGGAGGTACATTGGGCCTCCGGTGCCCAGCGAGATGGCAGCAGAGACGCAAGGGGGGGGGGAGGGGGCCAGTGACGCACAGAGGAAGGCGTCAGGGAAGGCTGCCCAGAGGAGTGGCCAGGGTGGGGCTGGGTGGGGACGCCGGGCCCCTCAAGCCTCCTCGTGAGGGCCTTGAGAGATTCGGATTTTATACTGAGGGCAACAGAAACCCACTTAGGTGGAGGAACATTTTAAACGAAAGAGTGACTCAGTCGAATAGGATGGTTGTCAGCGAGCCCAGTTTGGTTCGTCACGTGGGTGGGGGGCATGCCCCGTGTCCGGCGCTGGACTGGGTAATGGGATGGGAAAGTCCATGACAAAGCCCCTGTCCTATCGAGGCCCGTGGCTCCCATTATTCCTGAGGCCCAGCCTCTTTCTAGCTCTTAGGCTCTATGGGCCATTCAAGTATTCTGTGGAAAATTCCTCATTTTGCTGAAACTGGCCTGACCTGGGTTTTGGACACTTGGTGACCAGGTGGTGGGTGCACGGGGCTGGGGTCTGGGTCAGGGCTGTAATTGAGGTTTCCCTCAGGCTGAGCTCCTGGAGTGACAGCGGGAGGGGGCTGAGGGAGGACCCCACTGAAGGGGACACCTGGTCACGGGAGCCATAGAGAAAAGGGGACAGAGCAAGCTGGAGAGGGCCTGGCCAGAGAGGCAGGAGGAGGGCCAGGGAGCTGAGAGGGAACAGGGCTCTAAAGGTACTGACAGCAAAGAGAGAAGGCCTAAGGAAAAGGTGGAAAGTACCCGCTGCTCATCACCGAGAGGTCCGGTGACCTTCACGGGGAATCTGTGATGAGGAACAGGGAGAAGTGAGGAGGTGATGTCTGGAAACTTGGCTGTGAAGGGAAGTGAAAACGGGGAAGAGCTAGTAGGATCCGCCACGTGGGGCCTGGGGTTGGGGGGAGAGGCTGTCAAGAGGAAACACTCCCACGTGGAGGCGAGGGGCAGGGGCAGGTGCCGCTGTCACAAAGAGAAGGAATCCCCAAGGGAACGTCCCTGAGTGGCCGGCCCCGCAGCACCTGTGGGGACGGGAGGGGAAAGAGAGAATGCAGCTCTCCGCAGACGGGGCAGGTGACCTCAGCGCATGCACGGATGAAAACCCAACTCAGGGGCTCCAGGGATCCCGGCTTCCGTTTTCTCTAGAATAGGCGGCAAGGGCATTTGCTGAAGGAGGAAGCTAAGGTGGTAGGAGCGTGCTTGCAAGGGGACCTCTGGGCAGCAGGAGATGGGAGCCAGATGTCCGGGTGTGGCTCCCGTGGAGCTCCGCCCCGCCCCGCCCCGCCCCCTCCTACCAGCGGACACGCCCACGCCCGTCTAAACACCTGTCTGCTCAGCCCCTGTGCTGCCAGGGAATAGCCCGAGCCTCACAGCGCTGGGGGTTCTGCTCCCAGGGCTCCTGCAGCAAGCCATTTTCTTTCCTTCCTCTCTGCTTGTTTTTTTTTTTTCCCCCTCCCAGTTTTCTCTGCCTGAAACCTCCCCTCTCCCCCACCTTCTCAGCCTCATTTCACTCATCATTGAACACCCATGTCCAATGCCAACTTTTCCACAGAGGCCTCATCAGTCCTCTGGCCTTGGAGAAGGATATTTCTCTTACCCTATTTCACAGATGGGAGAAGTGAGGCATGGAGACATTAGATAATCGAAGATCCACGGTGCTCTGTGGTAGGAATTTGACCCAGGACCACCTGATGCCAAAGCCCATCCTCTTTGCCTTTACTCTAAATACCTCCTATTAGAGAGTTGTTCACACTGTATAGATGAAATGCCCATGCAAGCTTGTGGTGTGGCTCCATCTAGCACAAGGGGATCGGGGGGCAGCCTGTGTTCTGGTGAAGCAGAGTAATAACGAGGAAGTGCCACGCACTCCCTATAGCTTTCATCCCTCAAACTGACCCAATGACCCTGGTGTCTGCGGTGTGCATTCGTCCCAGGGGAGGAGAGGTGACCTGTCCGAGGTCACACAGTGAGTTTAGTAGGAGAGGCTGTGCACAAACTCAAGCCACCTTCAGCCCTGGGTTCTTTCCACCCAGTGAGGACAATGTCCAGAAATAGAGAGGAAGCTTCCTCTACTTCCTTCCGGTTGGATGCAAATTCCCTCTGTGGTACAGCTGATCCCTGATCAACGAGGGGGTGAGGAGCGTCATCCCCCATCCCACCCCACACAGCAGAATATTCGTGTATAAATGGACCCACACAGTTCGCACCTGTGTTGTTGAGCTGTCAGCTGGATAGACAAGAGCTGGGAATGACACAGTACAGCCCTCTCTGCTTTACTGGAGGGAGGTGCAGTGACAGGGCTGTGATTTAACCGGTGTACCCTTCCCAGCTTCACAATCACGAGGAACTGGCCCAGATTCCTGCATCCCTAATCAGTGGTGACCCACTCAGTTACATTCCCAGCAAGAAAAGGGGCAATCAAGAGACTCTGGATATGAAGAAGGCAGTGAGCCTCCCAAGACCTCCTCTCTTCCTTCTCAAACTCCAAGAAGAAGAGAAGAGAATACTTAGGCTGAGTGTTTTCGGAGCACACACCTGTTCAAGAATGCGTTGCCAAAGGCGTTCAGCTTCCTGAAAGGTTTCTTAGGATCCACCACCAGGGCATTCCCAGGGACGATCCCCTCCACCTGTCCGTGCATCACAGCGATGAAGGAGTCAGTGGTTGGCTCCGGCCCAATCCTCATGCCGGGGAAGTCCTGTTCCAGGAGGTACCTGGCGGAAGGGAGCGCAGTCATCAGGCAGGGTTCTGTTTGCAAAGCAAAGCCGCGCGGGCAGGCGGCCATGCGAGTCACGGCAGAGGGGCAGAGGGACAGCCGTGACATTTCACGGCAGTGTCAGATTTCCAGGGATGGGGAATCCAAAGACCTTTGTGAAAGAAGTGAGATATGAGCTGAACTTAAAATACCTAATCTGTGCTTCTTGGTCTTTATCCTTCCCCCTCCCTGAATCAGTCACTGGGGGGCAGGGAGAAGCAGGATTTGGGCTCAGCAACAAAGCACGGATTGAGACTGAATTCTGCACAGAGTACAGCAGACTTGACAACGGCAGGTCGCCTGCTCAAGTACCTGCATGAACACAAGGTTAGAGTGAGACCATCCAGAGATGCTGCTGGCTTGCCTTAGGTCTGTATTTCTTTATGTGGTTAGTCAGCCATTTAATATAAAATACAGAAACAGTTCCCACATCATATGGAGTGAAGGGCACACCATGAAAAGTCAGTCTCCTTCCCATCTAAGACTGTGGGTCCCACCTCCAGCATCAGAACCAGGCTGTGACCTGGGGTGGCAGGTGCCTCTCTCTGCTCTTCTCCAGGACTCGGCAAGGAGAGCCTGAGGCCACAGCTCCTCTCCACAGCCCCTTTTAGAAGTTTGCTTTTAGAGCAAACAGGGTGAGCCGGAGAATGGAGAGAAGGAAAGTGAAAGCCTCCAGGCCCAGTGGTCCTCAGCCCTGGCGGTACACAGGAGCTACCATGCAGCTTCAGCTAACGGTACCCAGCTCCCCGCCCTCCCAACCCGAGGCCCTGCTCTGCTGGCTAGGGGACAGCGGGGAGGACTGGCCACTGGTCCTTTCTAGGAAATCCTTCGCTGATTCTAAAGTACAGCCTGGGTTGACAACCTGTTCTAGACCAACCTTCCCATCTCACTGATAAAATCACGGACAGTAGCATTTCCACCGGCCAGACATTACACTACTCACTAGGAGAACATTATCTTCTTCAGGCTTCACAGTGGCCCTATGCACGGGTACTGAGGAAACCGAGGCGTAGTAGGGTTATGTGCCTTTCTCCAAGTTCAACAGCTAGTAGGGCAGTGGGTACCCAAATCCCCATCCGTCTAACCCCAAGTCCTTGGCCCTTCAGCGGTCTTCTGTCCTGACAGTGAGTGGATTGAAGTCCCGCCGGTCAGGACAGAGCTGGGACTGGAGGCCACGACTCCAGGGCCTGAGCTCTCTGCCTGCCTTCTGCTTCCCCAGAATGGGCCTTGGAGCTCCAGCCCTGCTCTGCCTGAAAGGCAGGGAGCTGAGGAGACCTGAGGGGGTTTCTTAAAGCTCAGCGATGTCCTGCTTGTGCTTCAGGAAGTGTTCTGAGCCCTTCGTCTACTGGGAGGCACAGGGAAGCCACAGTGGGGTTGCTATGGGCTCCCTCCCCAAGGAGCCGGCAGAGGGGCTGCTGCCCAGGACGTCCCTCCTACCGCACTGGAGGGTGTGCAGTGGCCCTGGGAGGCCCATCTTCCTCGAGGATGGCCCACTAATCCAGGAGTGAGGGCAGGATTTTTTTCCCCAGAGAACCACTCTGAAAGCTGGCACTTGGATTGTGAGGAGAAAAAAGGACAGCACGTGTGGCTTTCTCAAACACGCCTCCTTCAGGGCCTCCGTGGAGGAGTAGGGAATCTCAGCGGCCCAGGGCCGGCGACCTGTTTCTCTAACCATGAGGGATATGCCCTTCAGGAGGGAACCTCACTGCCTTCCTCCACGATGTGGGAGATTACAGTTCTGATTTCTTAAGCACCTATCATGGGCCAGGCGCTGTTCTAGACTTTCCAGGGATTATCTCATTTCATCTTTGTATGTCAGATGTGAGCACTATGATCCTTCTCATCCAATGGGTCTAATAAGAAGACCCACCTCATAGGGTGTTCCAGGGGTCCAGTTACAGACCTTAAGCACTGAAACCAGTACCAGCCCCAAGATGACCAGTCACTGTAAAAAGGAGGAGTCAGAGGACAACGAATGTGCCCCAAGACATGCAGTCAGTGAAAAGCAGAGCAGGGATTCGAACCACGGCACTTAGACCTGAGAGTTCACACTCTGAACCACTACATCCACTGTCTTCTTTCCTGCCTCGGGTCCCTGGACCAGGACATGGGAAAGGGCTGAGCCCCCCAGGGGACCGGAAGGAGAAGTAGGACAGGAAAGCTACAGAGGAGTATGGTTTGGCAGGAGGCTGGCCGGGGGCCAGGCCTTGGGGGAAAGTTGGGCTTCAGTGCCCACAGACCCAGGGATGTACTCATCTCCATAAACACCCACCACTGGGGTTCACAGCTCAGTCTCCAGGAGGGGGCTGCGGCACACAGAAGCAGTTGCTATGGGGGACCAGAGCAGGCCCGGGGCCGCTGGCTCTCCAAGGCCCCTCCTGGAACGTGCAGCTGCCTCATGAGATCACAGCTGTGCTCGGGAAACCCCATCCATTCCTGCCTGGGGTGGCGGTGGAGGGCGCACCTGTCCTGCGAGTGCTTGGGTGAGAGCCTTTGCAGGGCCCTCCTGGCAGAGTGTGTAGCAAGTGTGAATTCTGAGCCTGGAGCAGGGTGCTGGGTGTTATCAAAGGCCTTGAGGACAGCTGACATACAGACGAGTGGAAAGAAACACGCCTGAGACAGCCTCAGGAATGCCCAGCCTGCAGAGGGCCAAACACAGTGACGAAATATCTTCCTGACACGGGCGCCTCCGATGCCGGCCCCGGGAGAGACACGGTGTACCAGCAGATGAACAAAGGGGGACGCTTCCTGGCACAATAGGGGCCACTTTCCAGGACATTCTGCAGCCACAGCCTCAGGCGGCCAAGCGAGCCTCTTGGCTAAACCCACGTGACCTGCAATTTGCTGACCACACATGGGTCTGGAGAAACACAGACTCCAACAAAGCCCCCAGCAGGTCCGGGGACACAGCCAGGCCGGGCAGAGAACCCCGGGCTTGGTGAATTCTCAGGGACATTTGGGTAGGGCTTGCAACACCGAGGGCCCCCTTATCAAAGCCACCACTGTGTCCAGAAAGGAAAAAGCCATTGAGGGATCTCAGGGCTGCTTCTCGACGGGGAGTGACACAGACCGCCTCTGTTGCCAGGCAAAAACATTCCCACAGCGGGGTAAAAAAGGAAAAGTTAATTCAAGCCTGGGTGGGAACAGCTGAGATGGGGACACAGGAGAATGCGGACGGACGGCGGGCTGAGCACCCGCTGTGTGGCAGGTGTCCCTCCGGGCCCTTCCCCCGAATTCCCTCACTTCATCCGTCCCAGAAGCGCCAGGGGACGGCAGCACTACTCTCCTCGCTGCAGCTGAGCCAACGGACACAGAGGCTGCCCAGCTCTGCGGCCGAAGAACAATATTCAGAGGGCCTAAGACTGGAAAAGATGTGGGTCCGCCCCCCCGGCCCCCCCACCCCAGGCCGTCCAAAGCAAAATTAATAAATACTCCACCCTAATAGAGGTGTCAGGAAGCCCCATGCGTTTCTGGCTTTTCCATGATGACAATTTTTCTTCACATCTTACAAAGCAAATTATTTTCTAACATTTTCCTCATTTTTCGGTGTCCTGCTTGGCTGGCAATCTCGGCATGCGGCCTGCATTACTGGCAACCTAAGCACCCAGGGGAAAGGTGTGGGGCCAAGAATCTGAAGCCCGTCGTTCTCTAAAGTCTCTGCGTCCCCAGCAGCGGGGCCAGACCTCAGGTTGCAGCTCTCGGTCTGCATTTCTTTAGACCCTAAAGGCACGGGTCACTTTCCGCTCTGTTACAGGTATTTGTGTTGTACGCCTGTATCTTTGGTCTCTCCAAGCCTGGGGTTCTTAGCTTTGAAACAGGGTCAGAACTATGATACTGGGGTATCTGGGGGACTCAGTGCCACTGTTGATTTCAGCTCAGGTCATGATCTCAGGGTCTCAGGATTGAGCCTGCCTTGAGCTCCCTGCTCACTGGGGGTAGGGAGCGTCTGCCTGAGATTCCCTCTCCCTCTGTCCCTTCCCCTGTGTGCGTGTGCTCTCTCTCTCTCTCAAGCACATAAAATCTTAAAAACCAAAATAATACTTGCCCTGTTGGGTAATACTTGTCTCAGGAGATTTTAGGGACACCGGGAAGCACCCCATAATCACAAAGTGAGATAGAAGATGGGAAACCCTCGAAGGCCATGCTGAGGATTGAATCGGCTCTGTGCTCCATAGAGCAGCCACTACTGTCCCTGGCACCCAGCAGCCTCTGCCACGGGACAAAGAGACCCCAGCACAGAGGAGACCCGTAGCCAGGCTGCCAAGGCCCCCACTAGCCTCTCTTTCCTGCCCCCACCCTGCGACAGGCCACCCACCGAGTCTACCACTGACCCAGCATTGCCCACTGTTCCCCCTTCCCACTCCGCTTCCAGCCCTTGGTGGTAAAGGCAAGATTCTGGCCTCTCTCACATCCCTCCCCTTTCCTTCCCCCCAACTGCGGTGGGGCTGGATAAGAACTTTCCCGGCCCTGCACTCTGCTTAGAGAATCAGCTAGAAGGAGAAGAGTGAATGATGGAGCCCCAAGCGCCATGCCCATGCTACACTGCTACTGTCCCTTCCTAATCGGGAGAGAGACCCTACAAGGTGGTTGCAGCTAACCACACGTCAGAGAGGCGTGTGATCAGCTGCAACTTCCGGACGAGGCCTCTTGGCCGGTACTGTAGAGCCTGGACTCTGCTAAGCCAGCCTGGGTTCTTTCCATGGCCTTTCTCCACTGTCAGTGGGAATAGGATGGAGGCCTTTCTCCAGAGGCCCCCTCCTGCCAGTAAATGCTTCTCCTGATCGCCTCCAGAGACCTGACGTTCAGGCAGATCTAAAGCCAGACCTGAGGCAGGTGGACCCATTCCTCCAGCCCAGGGCCATCTGCTCCCTTGAGTAACATTCAGGTCTTGTAAGCGGTGGGCAGGATCCCCCACGCAGGGACCAGCAGACCACAGCCCTGACCGGAGAAGGGCATCTACTGACCTCGGCAGGAAGACAGGAGTGAGGCATGAAAGGGACTGTGGCTGGCACAGCGGACCCTGCAGAGGTCAGCGGGTCTACCTGGAACAGCGGCCCCTTTCCCTAGTCCTTTGGCTTTCTAGAGGGTCACTCTTCCATGGCAGAGATGCTGTGATGCCGGGGATGAGGCCTGGGCAGGGGGGATGCGTGGCGTTGTGAGGAAAGAAGGCACAACCCAGCCAAATGCTGACTCACCTTTGTGGGAGGATGCAAAAAGCTTCCTGAAGAAGTGGGGGAGGTGCAAAGGGCCTGCTGAGGGCTCCCCCCGACCCCCACCTCAGCCCGTGCTCACACTTCAGAGTCTGAGTTCCATTGTAGAAGGGCCTCGGGTCCTCATGACCAGCCCAGACCTTCCTGTGGAGGCCCAAGCAGCTTCGCTCTGGCAGCCCCAGGCCCCACACTCCATCCCCTGGTTCGGGGGCAAACATGCAAGGGAGTGGGGGGGGGCGGGGGGCAGGTGGGGAGGTTGGAGGCTGCGGGCCAGTGAGAGGGAGAGCGAAGGGAGGCACAGAGCAGAGGCTGGAGGTAGGCTGCCAGGGCCAGAGGGACACAGAGCTACTGTGTCTGAAGAGGCAGCCTGTGTGGAGGGAGCAGCCACCACAGGCCAATTTATTGTTTATTTTATTACTGTCGGTTGTCGGGCCAGGGAAGTTATTTCAGGCAGAGATTATAGCCCATTAATTAGTTATTAGAAGAATGTTCTTTACTGCATGTTCTTCCTGAGACAAGAAATGGACGCCGTGGCAAGTACATATAACTGAAAGTGTATGGGTACTCAGGAGGCAAAGGGCCAAGGGCCAGGAAATGAAGAGGCAAGTCTTTGTTTCCCAGGGAAAGTCCCTCACAGGTCCAGGCCCTGGACAGGACAGGAGTTGTGAGAATCACTGCGCTCTCGAGGCAACCAGCAGGGATGGGAGAGGGCGCTCTCGGCTACCCCCAGGGGGGCCTTCTTCACTCTGGGGAAGGGGCCTTGTATCAACCCACTCTCTTGGAAAGCAACTCAGAAATAGGATTCTGAACACCCAAATTAAAAAAAAAGTAGAAACATTTTAAAAACACAGTGAAATGGTACAACCTTGGGCCCAGTGATTTCACTACTGGGACTCTCTGAGAAAACAGTCCAGCATGTGGAAAAAATATTATGCATAGAGGTGGGTATTCGGAGTGATTCTCCAATAGCAAAAAAAATTAGAAAGGACCCAAAACATTCCAAAGAAGTGGACTGGTTACAAATAATTACATGTACCTACAGTGAAGCATCATGTGGTTCTTAAAAATAAGATTACAAAGATTTTTAAAGTCACAGAAAAAATGCTCCATCTCTAAGTGAGATAAATTAGCATGCAGAATTACTTTATGGCATGACCTCAATTGTGTCATAAAATAGCTAAAAATACTGGAAGATAAACATATATAAAATATATAAATATCTCTATTTATATGATATTTAAAATGATTTCCCCCGAGTTGTGGGCTTATGGGTGATTTCTTTTTTCTTCTTCCTCAAATTTATTCTCGCCTACATTTTTCAGTGGGGGAAAATAGCTGTTTAGTGGGTTTAAAGAAAAGGAGGAAAATATGTAATTTGGTTTTGGAGGGCTTCCCCATGCTCCAACCCCTCCCACCCTGCTGATGCAGTCTCCCTGGAAGGGAAGGGCTTTTGATGCTGGAGCTAAATTCAGTTACTACAGGAGTGGGGAGGGAGAGCTCTTGTACTTGGAGGATAAAAAGTGAGGGATCTGCCTCTCTGGGCCTTCCTGTCTCCCTCAGATAAGGAGTAATCTATCGGCACTTGACTCTGCCACTCTCTTAGACCCAGTAACAGCCAGCATGACTCAGGCAAAGCCAGGAGAGCGTCTCAGGCAAGAGGTACTTAAATCTGTCTGCGGCTCCAGGATCCTGCCCCTGGAGAGACTCGCCTTTCTCCAGCTTCCCTCCCATTCTGTAAACACCTCCTGGGAGCCTCCAGTAGCTCCGACCTCAGGCAAGGCCCCCAGGGAGCTAAGGCACAGTTGTAAGCTCTGGTGCTGCCAAAGGAGAAGATCTACATAATGTTCTAGGACTGAGAACCCAGGTGTGTCCAGAGGGTAGGGAGGGCCTGTACAAGGGCACGAGCCATCAGTGAATGGCCTGTGCTTCCGGCTGGGGCACAAACCAGGCCAGCTGGAGAACAGGGATTACAAAGGAAACCTTGTACAGAACCTAGGGAATTCAGAAGTGCCTTTGGCAGCGACGGGTGCCTAATGAATTAAGGGAAACGGATTCAATCAGGGCTTCTTGCTCTAAGATTCCATGTATATTTGTGCATTTTTGTGTATATGGACGTGTATTTTTCTAAAGATAGGGCCACAGCTTTTGACAGATTTTCAAGATTTTTCGAAGGATATATGAACCTTTTAGATCCATTAGAGCCCTTGTCGTTCTTACAACATAAGGTATCCAAAGCCAGTAGCTCCCCACTCCTCCCCGCCAGTCCCTAACTTCTTTAGAAATCACTCAACCCCTCATAGCTGCTGAGTCCAAGGCTGTCCACCCCACAAAGGCAAAACCGATCTGGTGTTCTGTTCAGACATGACATGTTAGCATGACGCAAGCCCTGCTCTCAGGCGGCTTGGGTACAAGCTTGGTGTTAGAGAAAATTAGTATCTAGAAAATCAGTAACCAGACTGTTAACTTTCCCCCTCCCCTTGCCAAACAAAGCACAGAGCTTTGCATGTCACAGGTGCTCAGCTCGTCAATATTTGACCAGAATGGAAACAAGATTTGATTTGAATGGAAACAAGAGCGCACTGCACAAAACCTTCTGCCGGAGACGCGCACCACTGATTTTGGGGGGCCACCGCCCCCATTGCCACACTACAGGAGTCTGACTCCACAGAGGGCCACGGAGCACCTGCAGCGGCTTGGCAATGGCTTTGAATGAGGCCAGAGGAAACTGCCTGGCCTTGAGGGTCGTGTGGGACTAAGGACTGGAGAGAGGCCTGTCCTGAAAAGATGGGAAAGATGGTCTTCACTCCGGTGGACGATGTACGGACCTCTCTGAGTGCAGGGTGGGCAAGCTGACCCCTTGAGGATCCCTTTAGCCCTAGGATTCCATTATTCCCGGGAATAGATGACTCACGCTCAGCACCATGGGCATTTAGCCAAGCATCTCCTCCCATGCATCTCAGCATCCCAGGTGGGCATCCTCCTCAGTTACACGGCTTTGGACAGTCACTCAACCCCACTCCACCTCAGTCATCTCACCTGCCAAGTCAAGGGGCCGGCTGACACAATCTGCCCATGTCCCTTCCACCGCTGAAAGACTAGTTAATGTTATTACTGAGACATTAAGATCAAACAAGGGAGAAGAAAAAAGCATTCTGCTTCTGACACTGCTTCTGTCCAGTCTGTAAGTAGGAGCTCTGGTCAGAGCAGGAAACGGATAAAAAGAAAGACACATGGCACTGCCCTAGCCCACCTCCTCTGCTGCAAAAGCCTCCATGTGAGTGGCTGGGCCTTTGAAAAGACAAGGGAAGTGGTCCTGGCCATGAACGGCTTGCTCCTAAAAAGCGAGGATGTGAGGCATCCCCAACCAGTTTCAGGTGCTCTTGTGACCTGGAGCTTTCTCACCGGGCCTCCTGGGCCTCAGTTTCATCATCCATAAAATGGGGAGAATACGGACGGCTCTGAACTTGCACGCTTCGAACGGACCTCTGGAGCCAAGCGCTAAGCCCAGCAGAGAGGCACTAGGTAGGAAGTGGGGGATGGGACCAGCAGTGAGATGGTGGGGTAAGCTTTGGACACACAAACACCGGAATGTCTTCAGCGCCCCCCACGGAAGGCTTCCCATGTGTCCCCAGGCAGGAGGGGCCACTGGGACTGAACGGAGGCCCTGTGCGCTGGGCGGCGGGGTGGGCTGCCAGGGCCCTGGGCCGGCTCACCTGATGAAGGTGGTCTTCCCAGTGGAGTACTGGCCCACCAGCAGGACCATGGGCTTGTTGTCGAAATCAGCATCCTCCAGGGCGGGCGAGTGAAACTCGTGGAAGCGGTAATGCTCTTCCAGGGGCAGCAGCTTGGTCTTGTAGAGTTTCTTGAGCCCGTCGCTCACCGTCTGGAAGACCTCGGGGTCCTTCCGCCGGCGGTCGTCGGAGCCCAGCCAGCTGAACATCGCGGCCGCCGCTCGCCCCCCGCGCGCAGCCCCGCGGCCCGCGCCCTCGGCTCCCGGGGAGGGGAAGGGGCCCCGCAGGGCCGGCCCGCCGCTCCGAGCCGCGCCGCCGCCTCACCCGAGCGCCCGGCTCGGCCGCACCATGGCCGGGCGCGCGGCGCGGGGGGTCCCTGGGGCGGCGGGAACGCGCCCCGCCCGAGCTCCCGGGGCCCGGGCCCGGCGCCCCGCCGGGAGCAGCCGCCGAGGCGGGGTGGGGAGGAGGGCAGAAGGGCTGCGAGCTGGAAATTCAAGTCAAACCTGCAGTTAAAGTGCCAGACGCCGGCGTGCGATGCCGGGTCCCCGACCTTCCCCCGCCGACCTCTCCAGCCCCGGCCCGGGTGCCGCGAGGGGATGCTGCGGCTCGGCTCCTGCGCGGCCGGCCGGCTCGGGAGAGGCGGCGGCGTCGCCCGGCCCGCGGACAGCTCAGCACCCGCAGCCGCAGCCCGCAGCCCCAGGCGCCGGTTTAAATGCCAGCCGTGCAGGAAGCGGACTGGCGGAGGAAGTCCCCGAGTACTGGCAAGGCCGGCCCGGCCCGTTGGACCCGGCGCCGGGAAGCTGAGCAGGGCGCCGCCATGTGTGTGGGCAGGCGCTGCGCTGGGGACCGGCGCCCGCAGCCTGGGAGGGAGGGATGCTGAGTCCGTGGGAGCGCTCGGGTATTTCCCTCCCGGCCTCTGGAGGTTTGGTTTGGGAACAGCGCCCTCTCAGGGACAGCTGTGAAGACAGAGCTGACCCACTCCGCCCTCTTGCTTTTAAATGGCTTTTCCTTTAAGTTACTGAGGCCGGTTCCTAAGGAAGACAGGTGCTCTAGCATCTGGGAACATTTTCCTCGGGGCATGGAGAGAAGAGTCCAATAACAGGACTCTCACAAAATGACCAGAACTGTCACGACCCAAGCTTTTTGCTTGATCTAGGGTGAAGTCAAAACCATTCCCATTCATTCATTCGTTCATTGGTCCATTTCTTCCAGTAAAACAAGACAAAACAAGCAAACTCCCACAATGGTGAATGGGTATTATGGGGCAGACACAATTATGGTGACTGTGGATACAAAGTAAATCACAAGGATGAGCACACACACCTTCCCTTCCAGAAGCTCCTTTCTGGGTGAGCCCTAGGGAAGAACCAGGAGAAGAGGGCCATGCGTGCATCGGGGAGGGCAGAGTGGGGAGGAGGAGGCATTCTTTTGGTCTGTACAAGGCTTCCCAGAAAGCATGACAATGTGCTGGATCTGAAATGATCACTTCTTAGAAAAGCAGGGAAGATGTTCTAGGTCGCGTACTGGGCATTTGCAAAGGCTTGGAAGATGGAAGAAGAGTAAACAATTTCTGTAGCTAGAGTATAGGGTTTGGGAGGATGGAAGGGAGTGAGCAAGGCCAGTGCAAAAGGCTTTGCTTGCCAGAGCAGGAGTCATATAGGAAATAAGGAATCAATAGCACTAATTACTGGTAACTGCTGACATTAACCAAGCGCTCAGTAGATGCAGGCGGCTGGGCTAAGCTTTTGGGAAGCGTGTTCCTGTCACCCTTCACGACAGCTCTGAGGCAGACCATATTCTTTCCAGCGCAGCACCAAGGAGAACAAGGTGGGAACAGTTGGCCATGTGTAGGTGGCATCGTCTGTGGGGAATTTAAACACAATAATAAAACCAACTCAAAGTCAATCCGCTTTATGTTAGCATTCTAAACTGTGCCAGTGATAAACTCCTCCCCACAACGGTGGATGGCTCCTGTGCACCACCTTCCAGAGAGGAGGACACAGTATGCACATGGTCCAGGCTGGACCCCTGATGCTGGGAGCAGACAGGGAGGGGCTGGAGAGGCAAAAGGGGCGGGCGGCCAAGAGAACGGTTAGGAAACTGTTGAAACATTTACAAGACAGCGGCAATTAGGATGAGGAAAAGGCAGTGTTCAAGACTTTTTATGGCATAGAACTGACAGATCCTGGTAAGCAATAAGAAAGAGGAAATGAAGGTTAGGCAGAGTCTAGGATAATTCTGAATTTTCTACTGCAGGAGACAAGATGGTTGGAGACACTGGTCCGCCAGTCAGTGGAGCCAGGAAGAGGGCAGATTTAGCATTTAAAGATGATGTGTTCAATTCCTGGATTATATGGTATATCTATATTTAATTTTTCAAGGACCCACCATACCATTTTCCACAGTGGTTGAACCAGTTTGCATTCCTACCATTGGTGCATGAGGGTTCCCTTTTTTCCACATCCTCACCAACACTTGTTATTTCTTCCCTTTTGATTCTAGCCATTCTAACAGGTGTAAGGTAGTAGCTCATTGTGGTTTCGATTTGCGTTTCTCCATGATTAGTGATGTGGAGCAACTTTTCATGTGACTGTACTTCCCGTGGTGAGCTCTGAGTAGTGTATCGAATTGTGAAACCATTATATTGTGCACCTGAAGATGCTATAACCCTGGATATTAATTATACTTCCACAACAAAAGAATAACGATGAAAATAAATACAGACGATGTGTTCAGTCTGAAACGTGGTGGTGGAGAGAGCTGTGGGAGCTCCATGTGGTTAAGTACAGGGATTTGGGTAGGGATTGTTGGACATGGGTGCTGGCTAGAATCTCCATACCTACAGCTCAGAACTCTTGACTTCCTCTTTCAACCCCGGAACTGATTGCTTCTTTCTGAGCTCTTCACACTCCTGCTGGAGTAACCACTCGGATTAATATTCACCTTTGGTGTTGGGCGCCTAGGTGGCTCAGTTGGTTAAGCATCCAACTCTTGGTTTCAGCTCAGGTCATGATCTCAGGATCATGAGATCGAGCCCCGTGTCCGGCTTTGCACTGGGTGTGGTGCCTACTTAAGATTCTCTCTCTCCCTCTTCCTTTCCCCCTTCCCTATCACACATGAGCATAAGCACATTCTCTCTCTCTTTCAAAAAATATATATACATATTTCACCCTTGGTGTTTATGTTAGCACCGTCGTCTGAGCACAAGAGGTAACATTTGAAATAACAGCTCACATGGCCTGGAAATGGAGCCATCAGAACAGACACCTGCCTTCCCAGGACATTGGGCCTAAGACCCCATGTTATGCTGGGTGTAGAGATACAAAAAAGAGGGAAAATATTACGGTACATAAAGCCAACAAAACAGCTTCCAAAATACATAATTAATGACTGTACATCTGTAAGAAAAAGGAAAACATTCCAATAGAAAAGCCAATAGAAGAAAAATGCCAGAAGACACAAAAATTACTCCTACAAAAGTGTTGACATGAATATCTTATAGACATCAGAAAAGATCTTAAACCTCAGTAGTAGTATCTGGAACTTGGGGAGGAACTTGTGGAAGTCTGGGTCTGTCTGAGGGGAGAGGCCAGGATGGCCAGAGTGTCAAGGAAGAAATTAGGGGATTCCATTATGGAAATATGTTAATATTTTAGGAACCAGTACAGCTGTGGTATTGTGTATCACTGAATGTCAGCCCCGAGTGTCAAACTTATGGAGTGCCTCTTGACACATCTAACTCTGGCTCTCAGTCCTGAAGCGTTCTTTGGAAAGGAACCGAGTAATAGTTCAGCATTCCTACATACTAGCAATAGTTATAAAAAAGAATTTTTCAAAGATATGGTTTACAAAAAGCAAAAAACCTTAGGGATAAATCTAGAAATCAAGAAAATGATAAAATTTAATGGAAAGATGTTAAAGAAGTTTTCAGTCAATGGGAGAGTCATACCATGTTTAATTATGGAGAGATTCTGGGTCTCAAAGATGAGAATTTTTTACAACATAATTGCTAGATTCAATAATTGATAAGATTTAAATTAAAATCCGAATAGGATTTTCCCTGGAAGTTAACAAGGCGATTCTAACAATACTCCAAGAATAGCTAAGATATTGAAGAAGAAGGAAGAGGAGGAGGAGGAACTGGGGGGGGGGGGGAGAGAAGAAAGAAGGGGAGGGTGAAGGAGAAAACAGTAACACCAGTAGAAACAACTAGGTGAAGGGAGCTTGCCCTAAGGGGCGTCATTATCAAGCTGCAGTGGTTAAGATGGTGTGGTTTTGGTGCAGAGAAAGACCAATAGAACAAAGACACCGTAAAAGAGCCAGCCAATGTGAAAACCCGATATACAGAAAAATTGCGATAGATATCCCATAGATACGGCTACAAGGTCAGGAAGAATGTTTTCAGCAAGACACCGAAAGCGTAAACTGCAAACGAAAAGATTAATAAATTCGGCATTGGTAAGCGTAAGCATCCGTGCCCATCTGAATAGAAAAAGAAAGAGAAAAGATATTTACAATACATAAGACCTTATTAGTAGTTACAGAAGCGCCATGCACGCCACCATTTGATAACACTTGACACTCGCTGATGTGGCCAAAAAATAAAAAAATGTTGGATGATACCGAGTGGTAGCAAGGACGTGGCACCGTGGGTACTTTCACACCCTGTGTGATGTGTAGATTGGCACACACACTCTGGGAAACCATTTGGCGTTATCTGGCAAAGCGGGAAATGTGCATGTCCTCCGCTCGGCGGTTCCCCGCCCAGGCATGATCTGGAGAAACTCCACACACGCACTGGAGAGATCAGGACCAGAAGGTTCGTGGCGGCTCTCTGTGTGGGGCAGCCCAATGTTATAAACCACCAAATTTCCCCCCACCAAGAAGGTGGATAGAAACATTTTGCCGCCTTCCTATCGTTAAATAAATTTCTTACACAATCAACTTCACATAATGAAATAAATATGAGGCAAAAGAGAAAATGAAGGAAAGAGAGCAAGGGGAGGACAAGCCAGCGCTGAAGAGATGAAGCCAGCCGGGGGCTCGGCCGGGCAGCCCGAGGCCGCTTCTCTCAAGTCTGAGATCTTGCAAAAACCACGTGCACTGTTCCTGGATGCGCTGAAGTTTTAAGAAGAGAAGTGAGGGAACGTAAGACAGTCAGGAAAGCCGTGTCCTCTGGGGACAAGAAGGGGACATGGAACTGGAGAGAGGTTACACCAGGGCTCCATCTATATTTATGATGTTTTATTTCTTAAGTGTGAAAATGGATACTTGGCTGTTCATTTATAATTCCCCCTATCTTTTGAAAAAAAAAAATCTGGTCCTTTGATGCACGAAATTAGATTTTTTTTTTTCATAATCTGTGGTTCAAGATGAACTCTTTGTATTTGGCTCTTCTTTCTTTTTTGTTCTCTTTCCTTCTTCTTCTTTTTTTTTTTTTTTTTTTTTTTTTTTAAGTAGGCTCTGTGCCCAGGGTGGACCCTGGGATCAAGACCTGAGCTGAGACCAAGAGTCCGACGCTTCACCAACGGAGGCACCCAGGTGCCCCTGTGTCTGGCTTTTTCATCGTATTCTTTCTTTCTTTTTTCTTATCACAGTCTAAAATGACGTAATGGTGAGCCCATCATCCAACCCAAGGAGTAGAAAAACAAGCAATCATTTCCATCCACCTGTGCGTTCCTCCCCAATCCTCTCCCACCCCACCTGGAATTTATGGCGCTCGAATCCCTTGCTTTTAAAATTAATGTTAGCACATGTGTATGGAAGCCTGAGCAACATATCGTGGAGGCCCAGGGCTTTGGGACTTAACAAACAGCATATCGGCCGCACGCAGTCCCCAGGAACTCCATTTTTCCTAGTCAGTGCTGTGTCAGCAGCATTGCTTTCCAGCCCTGTCCGGCCTCCAGGCGCCTCTCTCCCACCGGGTGCCTTGCCCAAACCCAGCACCTGGCTCCCATGTTCTGGTTCCGTGCTGGCTCACGGAGGGTCCCAGTCAGATACTCTGCAACACAGAATCCCGGTCCCCCAACATCCTGGCTGGGTGAACTTGGGAAAGTGGCTTTACCCTCCGAGCCCCAGCTCCCTGGTCTCTGGATGGAGAGCATATAACAGGATTGTTCGGCGTGAAAGGAGACAACGGGTGTGCTTAGGGCTGTGTCTGGTCCACTGAGAGCACTCGGTGTAACCGTTCTATATCCGAGGATCTCTGGGACTTTCAGTCACCGTGTGTGTCCTGCCCTGTGTTCTGGAGCTATTTAGTAAGCGAGCACATAGGTCAGGGGTAGTTCTTTCAGTTCTTTTGTATCTAAACCGAAGATGGCTCACTGACTCAAAAGAATAGAATTTGTGGCATTTGCTATAGGCTCTTGGGAGTGACACTACGAAACAGGGGACTTTCTGTTCTCTTCCTCTTTCTCCGTCCTTCCTCACCAAGATCACCAAGGTCTGGCCAGAAGTAGAGGGAGAGAGATGGAAAAGGCAAAGGCAATTTGGAATAAAGGCTTGAGCCCTGGTTCAGGGAGGCTGGCAGAGTCAGGAGAGTTCACTGGGGGTCTCATGTGAACCCCTTCTGCAACCCCAGAACCCAGGCCCCTCTCAGCCTGGCCCCTGGGGAAACTATAGTTGACTCATTTTGTTGGCCTCCATTGGAGAGATAAGTGCATCGAGTCAGCCAATACCTATCATTGAGAAACAGGCTAAACTATGTAGCCATCTTATGATAACATCCTCATCTGTGAGACCAGACCTCAGAATGAGGCTTTGCGGAGATAGAATAAAACAGCCTAAGTTGGGGACCGAATACAGTGTTTATGCATTTACATCTATCTAGCTAGCTAGCGGTGTAATTATACGCTAGATCTGTAGCACTCAGTAAATAGTAGCTCACTTCCCCCTGAATGAATGACAGCTCAATACACATAAGGACAGGGAAGTCTGGCATAAAAATAAAGAAATTAGCAAATTGTGCTCCCGAAGTGGATAAACAGGAAAAGGGGATGAAGAAACAGGGTCAGGCTAGGTTCCGATGTCCTGTTGTCTAGGAACTGCTTTCCCCTGTCATGCCATTACTGCCACATCTATGTAGTTGCTGGGACATGTGTCTGTTTTGCATGCCAGCTCTCATGGGCAGGAACCTAGGTTCATTCCGTGGTGTACCAGGAGCAGAGCTAACCTAGAAAGTCCACCATCACAAAGAAGAAAGCCTCCACAACGGAGGCAATGGTGTATGTCTGGTTTTATTAAAATGCCTGCTTGAGGAGCCCCCATGGCTGTTTTCTCTCTAATACCCTCATCTCCCAAAGGCAAGACAAATGAAACTTGTAGGATGTGAGCTGTGATTGGAAAAACTCCCCACCATCACCTTCAGCCTCAGACTCTGATTCTGGGGAAGGGGAGGAAGTGGAGCAGGAGGGGGAATTACTATTGCAACACAGGGTCCTCACAACAATCCTGGTGCCAAGATAGGATGTTTCCTGGGGAGGGACACTTAAGCACAGAGACGTTGAAAGCTTTGCCCACCAGACATCTTCTACGGAGCTAGCTATCATCCTACATTCCTACTTTCCCCTCAATCCACAAAAGCTGTGAGGTAGCTTACCAAAATCTCCAGAATTCTAAAAAAAAATGATTTAACCCTTGAAGCAGCAGGTAGGAGGGGTATGGGCAGATAGGTGGCCGGTGCAGTGAGAATGTCGTTGGGAGCCAATGAGCTCACCCAGAGCTCCTTGGACATGAGCAGCACCAGTGGCTTCGGGCTTCTTGATCAAAGCAAAACAGAAGCAAATTTTTGGTCCCCACCCAGATAGATCGAGCCTTTCCTGCCAGCAGTATTGGATTGCACCATTCTGCTAGACAACCTCCGTTGGGTGAGAAAAGTGACAAAACAGTGAAATTCCAAAAGCACAAGATTCCAGAACTGGAAGGAGCCTGGTGTGCTCGCATTGAGTCCAGGCATCTTTCCCAGGTAGTAAGTTTTGTCGGTCTTCCCAGCAGGGGGAGCTACTGGAAGCTCCTGGAGGAGGAAGGCTGGGTTTTCATCTCTCAAAAACTAGCCATCAGAAAATCCAAATCAAAACCACATTGAGATACCACCTTACACCAGTTAGAATGGCCAAAATTAACAGGACAGGAAACAACAAGTGTTGGAGAGGATGTGGAGCAAGGGGAACCCTCTTTCACTGTTGGTGGGAATGCAAGTTGGTGCAGCCACTTTGGAAAACAGTGTGGAGATTCCTCAAGAAATTAAAAATAGAGCTTCCCTATGGCCCTGCAATTGCACTGCTGGGTATTTACCCCAAAGATACTGATGTAGTGAAAAGAAGGGCCATCTGTACCCCAATGCTCATAGCAGCAATGGCCACAGTCGCCAAACTGCGGAAAGAACCAAGATGCCCTTCAGTAGACGAATGGATAAAGACGATGTGGTCCATATACACTGTGGAGAATTATGCCTCCATCAGAAAGGATGAATACCCAACTTTTGTAGCAACATGAACGGGACTGGAAGAGATTATGCTGAGAGAAATAAATCAAGCAGAGGGAGTCAACTATCATATGGTTTTGCTTATTTGTGGAGCATAACAAATAGCATGGAGGACATGGGGAGATGGAGAGGAGAAGTGAGTTGGGGAAATTGGAGGGGGAGACAAACCATGAGAGACTGTGGACTCTGAGAAACAAACAGTTTTGGGGGGTGGGGGAATGGTTGAGCCTGGTGGTGGGTATTAAGGAGGGCACGTTTGCATGGAGCCCTGGGTGTGGTGCATAAACAATAAATCTTAGAATATTGAAAAAGTGAAATAAAATTAAAAACAAATGCAAAAAACAGTTGCCCAGGGGTACCTAGCTGGCTCAGTCCTTAGAGCCTGCAATGCTTGATCTCAGGGTTGTGAGTTCAAGCCCCATGTTGGGTAGAGACTAATTGAGAGGGGGGAAAAAGACCCTATCTCATGGCTATGGCCAGCCCTGAACTTCACTCACAGCTGAAGTTGTTCTTGATGAGCAGAGACTGGAAATGTGAATTTTCTACAGCCAGCCAACGATTATAAGACAAGAAGGCCATGACCATCCCGAAAGGTGCATGGGCAGAGGGAACCTGATAAGGAAGAGGATTTTTTTTTTTTTTAAACACAAAAGCAGACAACAGTAGCAGTTATAGCCTGCTCACGTCTTTAAAAGTCAGTTACTCAGCTGCTACCTCGTGCTTTGTCTCCATTCTAAAGTTGTATGTTTTTTAATTTTATTTAGTTTGGATTTTGTTTTCTGATTATAGATTTTTTTTACTTACTGAAATTTAACAGAAAAAGCTATTGATTTTATTCTTTATGATTCTTTCTCTTACTACACTAAACTTGGAATTCGTCTGCTCAGAAACTTGAGAAATTTTTTTTTCTCGAAACTGTCCTGTAGTTGGACTGTTTTTCTATGTAACTTTTTAATTCATCTTTATCTTTGTTGTTGTTATTGGTGCACAAAGTTATGGAATGACTCCAAATGCTTGAGCAGTTCTCCGATAAATAATTTTCTATTCTCTTTTCCATGGCAAGTTTTCTTAAAGATAGATTAGTACAAATGATTGAAGAACCTAAAACCTATTTCAGAATTATATGTTCTGTTGCAATAACTGATTTGTCTATTTTTAACAACATGCCATTAAAATGATTTTATGACTTTAGGATACATTTTTTTATGATTTTATGATACATTTTAATATCTGGTATGAATATTCTCCCCCTCCCTTACTTATGTGATCTTTAAATTTCTTAGATATTCTCTTTCCTCTTGTTCTCATTTTCTTCCCCCTCTCTCTTACTCTCTCTCTTTTGCGTAAAGCAACTACGCTATTGTCCCCAGGCAACCTCATACCATGAGTATTTTACATATCCTAGAAAGCTAGCCAAATGTTTAAGTTGGAATGAATGCTAATATTCAACTACATGGAAATTTCATTAATTGAATTAGTCAATGGTGGACAGAGAAGTCATTTGCAGAATTGCTGTCAACAGTAATAAAAGCTCTATTTCAAAGTTATCTGTTTTGTTTTAGCGATCATCGATGAAAGATGAGTATTTTTGTATATATGTCTTCATTCATGGTTTTATTTACTGAATATATTTTATATAAATGGAATTACTGGGAACATTATGAATGCTTTTGGTACTTATCACCAAATTGCTTTTTGAAAGAGTTACATCAATTTATATCCCTATCATAATGATACCAGAGTTCCTAAGGTTTTTTCCACTCTTTAATACTGCATGTAATTAATTAAAAGTGTTCACCAATGTGGGAAGTGGGCAATTATATTTCATTTTTTAAAATTAGTAGATGCATAATTACAAAAAACTTGAAAATTTTCTTGTTTATTAACCATGCGTATTTCTTCCATAATTGTCTATTTTTGTTTATCCTTCATTTTTCTAAAAACATTTAATGTTTTTCTCATTGTTTGGAAAAGAACTCCTTATTTACAATAAGGACATTAATCTCTCATGTGTTTCTTTATCCAGAGTAATTTTAAAGAAATTTTGTCAATTACCTTCTCTGTTCTTTTCACTCCTCTGCAAAATGGAAACATTAGTTCTATTTTGTTTTAATCAGCGTCTCACGAAAGCCAGGAATTGATTTTAAGAGCATGAACACTTTCTTGATATTTACTCTTTCCATCCAAGATAGGGTGACTTCCCATTTATTCATATATCTTCTCTATTTCTATAAACTGTTTGTAGTTCCCATCAAACAGGTCAAAATGTTTCCTTTAAGATTATTCTGTTAATTTATATTTTTATTGTTACTCTGGATGAGCTAAATCTATCATGATAACTTCTGACTGCTTATTGTTACATATAGGAATGCCATTACTTTAAAAAAATTAGTCTTAAGTATAGTTGTTTTACTTAATACTCATTAATAAAATAATTTTAGTTTATTCTTAGGTTTTCTAGTTATATGAGGATCATACAACTAGTGTTTTTCCTCTTCATTAATGCTATTTTAGTTTATAATTATATTTCATATTTTGGATTTTCAGGACAATATTGAAAATTTAAAGAAAGAGTATTCTTGTTTTGTTCCCCATTCCTAGATACCTATCTAGATTCTTCTTTCTATGCTTTCTTTCTATGCTCCCTTGGCTTGAGAGTTGTGACCTTTATCAACACTTTTTTCTTTTTTGTCAGATAAAACATATTCTACTAAAACAGACCATCTAGAGTATAGCATCCTCTCAAATAGAATATGCATGTATTTGTGTGTATAGAGAATCCTACATACCTAGTTACATGTCCATGTTATGTAATCCGAGTGTTCTCGTTTAGAAGCCTGGGTAGCTTGTGGTGTGTTAGTAGGAATGAGACCGCAGGAGGACCTTGGGGAGTTATCTAGTGACAGCTACCAGAATACTGAAGCACTTCTCAGTATCTTCTCAAAGGATGGGATATCTTCTCTCAGGATGGGAGAGAATTCAGATGTTAAAGAGACACGAGATCTAATTTATGGAAAACCCAATGTGAGTCAACGCTTAGAGGGAGCTGCCAAAAATAACTATAAGGTTCTAACTGCCTGAAGACAAGCATAGGAAATGATGACGGTCGGTGTTCGCCAAAAGCCTGACAGATTGCAGGCACAAGGCTAGGTGTTTTCGCACAGATGACTCATGTCGTTTTCACGACGACAGTTCAAAGAATCAAGAGAGAAACTGAAATTTAGTCCCTAACATGCAGCAGAGCGAGGGATGTGCTAGAGTTTTTACAAAGTGTAGGGTCTCGAGCTGAAATAGTATACCCCAGATGTGGCCTGATGTGGCATGTCTAACAGTGAGAGAGGGAGTCCTTACATTGTATCATGAAGCATTTAAGGAATTACACATTTTAAAGCTATCCTTGAAGGGCTATCACATGGGAGGGAAAACACTATGAATCTAGAGTGAGCCATAAACAATCAGTCTACTACTGTGATACGACCCGCTTGCGGATTTCAATTACTGTCTGTCTGCATGCGGATAATCGTGACCATTCCTCACTCCAGCCCAGGCATTCCCTGGATGTCCTGTAGAGGGCAGACACTCAGTCCCGGAGGTTAAGGGGGTCCTCAAAGACCTTTCTGTGAGCACTGAATCCAATCATTATGGACTAATCATAATCATTACTTTAACAAAATGCTTTGAGTGCTGATTATGTCCTGGCCCCTGAACGAAATATGTTGTATTCATTGAACACAATATTGGTCAAATTCTCCCACTAATCTTCCCAGTATGTGTGATTACTGTGTTGTAGAGGATTAGAGTGAGGCCCTCAGAGGTAAGTTAGTTCTCAAGCTATCCGCCTGAAACTGGTATCCGAAGGGGTTATGGGACTAATAAGCCCAGCTGTAACTTTTTACCCAGGACTTTCTCATTTGCCTTTAAGATTGGCTGACTGGGGCAGATTTGAGGCATTGCCCTTCTGTGTCTGAGTTTGGCTGCCTCTCGAACAATCTCTTTCCTTTCTGCTGCTCCAGGTCCCAGTGATTGTTTCCGCCTTGTGTCCAACAGATGAACTTGGGTTCGGTTACACATTTACACTCTAAATGGAGTCAGATTCAAGCTTCCAGGTTCATCTGGCTCTGAAGGTAAGTATGCTCTTTCTAGGACACAAATGTCACCATTCCAGTGTGGGCAGATCAAGGTGGAAGGCAACACACCCTGGGGAGGCCCAGACATGAGGACCCTGTAGGTGACTGATGTTTTCATGGATGCTGCCTCGTTCCAGAAGCCTTTCAGAATGATGCTTTTCAGTGAAAGAGATGTTCATTTTGTTCATGTTTTGAAAGGCACACACCAACCCTTCCATGGAACTGTAGGAGGACAACCTGTTTCAACACAAATCCCTGCCATGTTCCCGTGGAAGACTTCTGCCTACATAACTCCCTAAAAGCCATTGTTTTCTGGATGTAGAGAAAGCCCTTATTTTGAGGACACAAGGTTGAGGATGGCTAACAGACACACTTGATAAGGTTAGGAATTGCAGAGTCTGCAGTCTGAGCGCTAGAGACCCCGCTTTAGATGGTTACTTAGGACCAGACTCTCAGGAATGGGAGCGGCCATATTGTCAGCCCAGCTGGGATGCTGCTGACTTCGGGATGCTCTTCCCCTCCTTTCCTGGATCTTCTTTCTTGGGCGTTAGGCACCGGTCTTACTCATTTTTTGTGCTCCTGGGATTAGTCATGGTTTATTGACCATGGGGACTTTCTCCCTAACAGAAACATTGCCACCACCTCTTGGGAGGAAATATGGAAACTGTGCCGTTTTCCCCAGCAGTTACTTTTCTCTCTCATGAGCATCAAAATGGCAAACAAACTTTCTGCCAAGAAGGATAGGCTAGGTCATAAGTCAAAAGGGAAAAAAAAAAAAGTGACCAAAACAAATATATAAGTAGAGGTAAAATCGTAAGACGCTCAGGGGAAAAGGATGACGGGAACAAAGTCAGGGTCAGGAAGAAGAAGGGTTTGAAATACATTCCATAGTTGTGTATTGATGTGGCCGAGTTTAATAATGCCAAGAACACCATTAAGTATTGAGGCAGAAAACAAGGTATACATAATGAGACATTGAAAGAAAAAAGTCTAGACAACATTTTTGTTTGTTAGGGAACCAGACTAAAAGCTAAAAAAAGAAATGAAAACAAATCATGCTGTAGACCTTTTTAAATTTTTCTGTCTTTGGGGCACCTGGGTGGCTCAGTCATTTAAGTGTCTGCCTTCAGCTCAGATCATGATCCTGGGGTCCTGGGGTTGAGCCTCATGTAGGGCCCACTGCTCTGCAGGGGACCTGCTTCTCCCTCTCCCTTGGCCTGCCTCTCCCGCTGCTTGTGCTCTCTCTCTCTCTCTCTCTCTGTCAAATAAATAAATAAATAAACAAACAAATAAATAAAATGTCCTGCCTTTGGACAGTCTTTCTTTGAAGGAGTAGTCAGTAGTTTCATAATTATGTGATTTCCAGGTGGGCTAGGAAGGCCCATAATGTGAAAGGGATCTCCCTCAGTGGCTTATTGTTAATAGATGAAGGTCTATGCTTCAAGGTTTGTACTGTGTGTTTATTTTTTAAAGATTTATTAATTGGAGAGAGAGGGAGAAAGCAATTGAGTATGGGGAGGGGAGGGGCAGAGGAATGGGGAAAGAGAGAGTCTTAAGCAGACTCTATTCTGAGCTCAGAGCCTGACATGGGGCTTGATCTTACAACCCTGAGATCACCTCTTGAGCCAAAACCGAGAGTCAGGTGCTTAACTGACTGTGCCAGCTAGACGCCCCAATCAAGGTCTGTATTTTGTAATCGAGTCATGGGCACTTGACAAATCAACTATTATTAGCCATCTTTTCATGAATTCGTTTATCAGATTCTTTCCAATGGTCTTGGAAGAAAACACGTGAAAAAGAAAGAGACAGGAGTGCTGGATGAATGCATGTTTCACAAACTTACTATAGAAATGCCAACATATACTCCCCACTGAGTGAACCGTTAGGTGCCTGCCATGTATATGTCCCAAGTATTGCCCCAGGATGACTCCAAAAGCTATAGAAACCTGCTCGCCTAGACCCCTACTAGATTAGAGAAGAGGGGTTGTGAGGACATAACCAGAATGGAGGCTGATAGAAGAGGGTTCTTGCTGCTGCTTCCATGGAATTACTTGCCACCCAAGATTTAGTGACCAATTCTGCCCCAAGACTGGGGAAATCGGTAGGTCCCAATTAAGTGTTTTGTTGTGGTGGTAGTTGTTGTTGTTTGTGGGTTCTTGAAGTCTGTTTCGACAGCTTTGCTTATTCACCTTTCTAGGATCCGTCTCCTTGCATTCTAATACCATGAAGGTGCTCTCTGCCCCGGACCTGCTTTCCAATTCGACAGTTACCAGATGTGCTTCTGCTACCTTTCTAGGAACCTATCTGTGCTCCGTAGCCAGGTAATCATGGCTGTTTTAGGCCATCTCCGATGCTGCCTGCCTTCCTGGTGCTTAAGCTAGTGTATTTCTATAATTCTTCACCCTCCCAGACCTTTCTGGCCTGGCTCCCTGGTTTGCATGGTTTCTGGGGCACCCCCAAGCCCTTCCCAAGGACAACAAATCTTGTCAATTCAAGTTCACTTGGGTTATGAGTTAGAAATAAGTGTCCTTGAAATTCTGCTGAGTTCTCTGATAATTTAGGAAAACACTTTCCTATTGAAAACAAACAAGCTTGTCTGTTTTTATTTCCAAACTTCGTAGTGAATTAATTTGTTTTTTTTAAAGACTTTATTTATTTATTTGACAGAGAGAGAGAGACAGTGAGAGAGTGAATACAAGCAGGGGAAGCGGGAGAGGGTGAAGCAGGCTTCCGGCAAAGCAGGGAACTTGATGCGGGGCTCAATCCCAGGGCTCTGGGATCATGACCTGAGCTGAAGGCAGATGCCTTATGACTGAATCACCCAGGTGCCCCTGTAGTGAATTTCTTAAAGGATATTTTCCTATGACATTCTGAAAATATTTTGAATATAGAGAAATTAGGAACTTAGGCCTGAGAATTTACTGGAGTCTTGGAGAGGAATTAGCCCACAAAGTCTCTTTTTATAATCTTGGTTTTTGGAGAAATTTCTAATGCTTAAAAGTTATATATGGAAGCATCAGTTTTTCCTTCCATTCTTCTGAACTTGATGGGGCCCTTTCTCCTACTCACAAATCAAATCCCTTCTCTTTACCTTAGTGGATCCTAGTTTTGAAAACATGTCACCAACTGAACAAAAATCGAGCAAGAAAAACGTCAGAGAATAGGACAGTCTGTCAGTTGATTTCGTGAAGCTTTGGAGCTGTCGTAACTACCCAGACCTTGAATTCTCATCTAGAGGGCTGCCAGCAATAACTTCGCCTGAGCTGTGATGCCTCATGATTTTCTGGACTTACTCTTATATCTGCACGGAAGGGAATCAATGCAAGAAATGGTTAGAGCTTGTCCATATGTATTCTAGTAGTTTTCCTCCTTTATAGTTATGTAAAAACATAATAGTTTTACTTGTTTTTTAAATGTGAGTTGAATTAAACAACAGAAGTGACCCGTGTGAGCATGAACGAACATTTGTGAGCTGTTACATTTACTGTACTTGGGGCCTTAACTTCATTCTCAACCAGACTTTTTCACTGATTATTTCACTGCCTGAAATTCTGACAGTCAGGAATTTGTCTAGATAAGAAGCTCCCTATTTTTTTTTTTTTTTAATGCAAATCCTTACAGCAAGGTTAAGGAGGTGTGAACTCTTCACACATTTATGAAAACCGGTTCCATCTGATTGTTTCCTGGTGGAGGAATGAGAGTTTTTCTAGGAGGAAAGGGAAGGAGCCACTTTGGAGAGAGAACTTAAGTTTGTGCAGGGCACTTAGAGTGTCCATGGAGTGGGGTAAGAAGGTGCCAGAGACAAACTTGTTTTCCTTTGAATGTTTGCTCAAGGCAGGTCCCAAGCAGAGTCATAGAATGTTCTCACAAAAGGCTGAGAGGTGGTGGGGTACCACTTCCTCGTTTTATGTAACTCAGTCGCAGAGAGAGGAGGTGACTTGCCCAGCTTCAGAGTCAGCAGCAGAACTTGGACCTGAACCCACATTTCTTAACTCTCATGTCAGCGCTCCTTCTCCAATATTCTGCTGCCTTGCAAAGTTAAGGAGGCACTCCTTTCCCCCTTGGATTTTCCAGTAGGACCCAGAATTTGGCAAGCGCTCAGGTCCTGCTGCTCCAGACCTTGCAGAAGCCACCAGAGCTCTCCTGGGGGACTTTAGCACTCCTCAAGCCTTGTTTCCACTGGAAAATGGACTCCTGGTCCTAAATCACAAACGTGTTAACCTGCTTTTGGTTTACAACCCACTCCTGGGTCAAGGACTGCCCATGCTGTGCAAAGATAGAAGGACTCACCCCCAGGTGAGGAAGGGTCATCTGACTTCTGAATAACTGTTAGTCATAGCGCTCGTGTGAGAGGCCAGTGAGCCTCCCTGGCCTTGTTTCCTTCACCCCAAACAATAAGTCACAGGAGGGTCAAAGGAGGAAACGGCCATTGGGCCTCGCCCTCTTCCACACAGTTTGTGACAAGCCCAGTGATGACCTGACAAAAACAGCTCTGACGTAGAGTCAGTCCCGGCTCTGTACCAGGCGTGGAGCAGGAGACCCAAGGTTGAGAAGCAGCCCCGGCCAGAAGTTCCTGAAACAATGGCCAGTGTGAGAGAGAAAAGATCGGTGCTGGGGTCCGGGGGGGTGATAGTGAAAAAGTTACACGTGACACGTAACTTAGAGATCAGTCATAACGGCGGTCCTTTGTATACACTTAGATCCCTGCGGTTTTTACAGAACATTTTCGTATTTGTGACCTGATGTATTAGTAATTTTTTTTTAAAGATTTTATTTATTTATTTGACAGAGAGAAATTACAAGTACACTGAGAGGCAGGCAGAGAGAGAGAAGGAAGCAGGCTCCCTGCTGAGCAGAGAGCCCGATGCGGGACTCAGTCCCAGGACCCTGAGATCATGACCTGAGCCGAAGGCAGCGGCTTAACCCACTGAGCCACCCAGGCGCCCAGTATTAGTATTTTTTTAAAAAGATTTTTTTTATTTACTTATTTGACAGAGACACACAGAGAGAGGGAACACGAGCAGGAGGAACGGGAGAGGGAGAAGCAGGCTTCCCATGGAGCAGGGAGCCCAATCAGGGGCTCGATCCCAGGCCCCTGGAATCGTGATCTAAGCCAAAGGCAGATGCTTAATGACTGAGCCACCCAGGCACCCTTGATGTATTATTAAGAAGGATGAATTATTGTGCTGATTTTTCAGAAGAGAACACTGATGTTTTCTTAACCAAACAGGATCTTTTGATTTCTTTTGATTTCTAAAATCAGAAATCTTTTGATTTCTAAATCCACTACTCCTGCTCTCCGCACAACACCCTCAGACCAAAGAGTATGAGGGTGTTGGCTGTTTAAACACCAGGTGGGGGGCACCTGGGTGGCTCAGTGGGTTAAGCCTCTGCCTTCGGCTCAGGTCGTGGTCTCGGGGTCCTGGGATCGGGCCCCACATCGGGCTCTCTGTTCAGTGGGGAGTCTGTTTCCCCTCTCTCTCTGCCTGCCTCTGCCTACTTGTGATCTCTGTCTGTCAAATAAATAAATAGAAAATCTTAAAAAAAATAAAATAAACACCAGGTGGGCCAAGGATTCAAAGAGCTTTGAACTCAGGAGGAAAGCTTTGGGCTTGACTTTGGATTTGGCAGAGAAACATGGTTTCTTGATGGATATGATGAAAAGCTTGTGGAATGTGATGCATCCGGGACTGAGTTCCACTCTGCCGCTTACCAGCTATGGGAATCTTGGTGGGGTTACCACTCTGTGCCTCACTTCCATTTTTGTGAAGTGGGGATAATAGTACCTCCTCACAGACTTGTGGAGATTTGGTGAGATGCTGCGTGCAGTGTACAAGCATTGTACCGGGCATGTCACAAGGGCGCAGTGTACGTTGGAATGTTGGCCGTTGTCCTACTCTGCTCAGAAGGCCATAAGAAAAGAACATAGATTAGGGGGCTTCTGCAACAGAAATTTATTTTCTCATGATCCCAGTTCAAGGTCTGGCAGGCTCAGTTTCTGGTGAGAGCTCTCCTCCTGGCATGTGGACAGTTGCCCTCTCACTGTACCTGCACATGGCCTTTTCTCTATGCATGTGCGCACACACACATGCACATACACACACACAGAGACCAGTATCTCTGCTGCCTCTTCTTAGAAGCATGCGGATCCCATAGGATACAGGTCAGTTCGACCTCCCTTGTTTCCTTATTTAATACAAATACAGCTACACCAAGGGGTTGGGGTTTCAACATGTCAATTTCTGGGGAGACGCATACATTCAGTCATCATAGCTTTTACTACCATTATTATTTTCCTTATTCATACTTATAAAATGAGTGGGGAGATAGATAATTGCACAAAAAGATCAAGGTGTGAGAGGTTAGAGTCAGAGTTCAAAGGCCACTGCAAAGAAGCAGGGACTTGTTCAATGCACTGACGGTGTTAAGAACCTACTGAATGCCAGGCCTCGATCCATGTCTTAGAGACCTAAAGATTATGATCGTGGAGTCAGGTGAATGAGAGCTCTGCACAAGCCATGCGGGGTGTCTGAAAGTTCCTGGGAGAGCCAAGAACACCTACCAAAGAGTCAGCACGTGAGTGCCAGAGTGGAATGCAAGGAAACCACCAACAGAGGTCATTTCTATCCCTGAGCAGCCAAAGACAAGAAGACAAAATGGACTGAAATAGGGGATTCAGAAAGTAGGGTTGGGAAAGGAAAGGGAGATCTCTCTACAACACAGAGGAATCGCTGGGTTCCTTCTTAGCCGAGAACATCCTTCAGGGCAGCAAAGACCACAGAAGAATATAAACACTGCGTTATTTCCTGTAATGAAATAATGTTCTAAGTCATATGTCCAGATACCTCCCTTATCTGGAAGTGGGAAGATGACTAACTCTCTCTGTCAAGGCATTACTGAAACAATGCTGGTTTTCTAAGAAAATAATTGGATTTAGGCAATAGCATCACAAAGCCCTGGATGCTCCCCTCCCTTCCAGGCAACACAGAGTGGGGAGGAGCAGAGGCTGTAGGAGCCAGGAACCCAGACTCCCAGCCAAGCACCTGTGCTTAGAAAGGCTCATATAAATGTTGGTCTCCCGCAGCTGGCTTCTGGTTGCACCGGGACTAGAGCATGTCCATTTGCTTAAAGAAACAAGATCTTCAGTGCAGGTAAATTTCTTTAGCTTCAAAGGTGGGTTCGGTTTAGCCCAGAGCCCCTGTGGGCTGCCGGAGTGTTTGGGTTCAGATGATGAGAAAGAGATAGTTGCCTCTCCTGGTTTGAACGTTGCAGGTCAGAGTGTATATGGAAAGAGCCCTGGAGTTCTGGAGACCTGAATTTTGTTCTCAACTTTGCAGTCCCTAATCTGAGTGATTCTAAGGAACAGATTTCTGGCCCTTTGGCCTCAGTCTCATCATTAAAATCAAGGGTTCTTTGGTCCTAGGGGAGCTCTGAGTTTCCTCCAGCTTTGATTGTTATCGGTGGTTATTTTGTGGAGTGACTGATGTCCCTAGGTGCTGTCATTTCCTAGCGTTCAGGCCATTCCAGGGTTTTTATGAACCTTCTTGATTTTAGAAGGGGTCTGGAGGTAGCTGGTTCTCGTCTGGAGCCTTTTGTGGGATCCTGATGTTCTGGGAGGTAGGCTGTTCTCTGGGTGCTGATAGACGGTGAGGCTGTTTTGGCTTCTGTGAAATCAGATGAGAAAACACCAGTGATGATGCTCACATTCTGTAAGAGGCAAATCGTTCCTGAAGGAAACCAGAATACATCACCCCAAAATATGCCTCCTTGATATAAAAATTATTTTGAGCTGAAGGGACTTGAGAAGTGGTACACACAGAAAAAGTTCCCTCTTTTCTGCCTAAGGCAGGAAATAAATTCTCCTTTTATTGGAGACATATTCTTCACAGGCTCAGAGAAGGCACTAAAAGAATCTGCAAACAAACCTAGTGAAAATAACCCTTACCTTCTTGTTCTTGTCCTAGTTAAGCAAACTAGCTTTTCTTAGTTATGGAAGATGAGGAAGGCTTAGTTCTAGTTGAGCCTGGCCCAAATTCCTTTGTCATGTCAATTACTCACAGATTATTGTTTCTTTGTCTAAAAGGTATGAAAGCCTCCAGTTCTGGCCACTTTGGGTCTTCCTCCCCTTATAAAGACTCCTATGTAAAAATTTAATAAAATTTGTGTGCTTTTCTCCTTTTAATCTGTCTTCATTAGTTTAATTTTCACACCCAACCAGGACCCTAAAAGGGTCTTTTTCCTCCCTCCATCTCTCACATAGTGCTTATCATTATGACATCCTATGGCACTAGGGCTCATTTAGACTAAAACTCTGAAACTCACCTTGTTTGGAGCCATTTGCTGGTCTCTGGACATGAGAAGTCTCTTAGGGGCTCTGGATGATTCTGGAAGAAGGCAGGCAGCTCTCAGCTCAGCTCATAATCCTTTTTGTGGTTTGCGTGGGAGGTAGCTTGGAAATGGGTTAAACATTGTTGTTCCAGAAATGCCAGGTATAGTCTACAGGAGTTTAGGGCTGGAACAGTGATCCTAACCTTGAGCTGGTAAAATAAACCTAGGTTTTTTGATTGGGGGATTCTCCTTGAGAGGGTGTCTTTGACTTTTAGAATGAGGATTCTTAGACTGGTGGGTACCAATTATTACGTGGAGTGAGCACCTTTCCGTGAAGCGAAAAAGGCCCTCTCTAGAGTGGGAGCCTGGCCACTGGTCTGTGATTTCCTTGTGGCTAGAAACTAATTCATCCTATACTCCTGTCATCAAGGGTGATGCCTGGCCCATGGGGAGGCACTCAATAAAGCCTTGTTTCCATGAGTTGAATCTACCACTTTTCAATCTCCCTGTAAATCTCCCTCCTGACCATCAAAATTTTCAATCAATAGAAAGGAATAGAATAGACTCATATATTAGTGGTATAATTAGCTTTGTTATAAATGTGTCCACTCCAGGGGTAACCAGTAAACTGATTTCTAACATATAGGTTGGTTTTGCTTTTTTTTTCTTTTTTTGGAAGTTACATAAATGTTGTCATAGGGTCTCTGTGCCTGGATTTTTTTCACTCCGTACTGGAGTTTGCAAATTTCATCCCCATTGTAGCAAGTAGTTCCTGTTTGTTCAGTCTCAGTGCTGTATTGTATTCTGTTGTGTGAATGTAGCCCAATACCATTTATCCGTGTTCATGGGCATGAGGGTCATTTCTCAGTCCAGGCCTCATTTGAATAATGCTTTTACGAATCCCGTTGTAATAGGTCTTTTGGGGCATAAATTTAAGCATTTCTGTTGGGTGATGCCCAGGGATTGTTGTGTCGTAGGCTGTATATATGTTTAGCTTTAATATTCATGGCCACGTTGTCTTCCTAAAAGATGTTTTTGAGGGCGCCTGGGTGGCTCAGTGGGTTAAGCCACTGCCTTCGGCTCAGGTCATGATCTCAGGGTCCTGGGATCGAGTCCCGCATCGGGCTCTCTGCTTAGCAGGGAGCCTGCTTCCTCCTCTCTCTCTCTGCCTGCCTCTCTGCCTACTTGTGATCTCTCTCTATCAAATAAATAAAATCTTTAAAAAAAAAAAAAGATGTTTTTGATTAGCTTACTGTCCCCAAAGTTTTGCCTTAGTGTCGAACTACACAGCTTGGTGTTCTAGAATAGTGTAAATCATAACCTAATATGCAAAGCTACCACTCCTCAAGTCCAGGACTGAGCATTCCGGGGGGCAGGGTGTGATCTTACCCAGCATCCTCCTACCTGGTTTACACACTTGAACAATGGGCAACGGAGCACTAGGTCAGATTCAGGATTGTTCTTTCTGGGCAGCTGCTTTTACAGTGATCTCTGCCTGTCACCAAATATCGGAGACCCTTAGAATACCTTTTCTTTCTTTCTTTTTTTTTTTTTTTAAGATTTTTTATTTATTTGACAGACAGATCACAAGTAGGCAGAGAGGCAGGCAGAGAGAGAGAGAGGAGGAGGCAGGCTCCCTGCTGAGCAGAGACCCGGATGTGAGGCTTGATCCCAGGATCCTGGGATCATGACCTGAGCTGAAGGCAGAGGCTTTCACCACTGAGCCACCCAGGCGCCCCTAGAATACCTTTTCTAAGGTGAGAACATCAGTACATCATGAGGTGACTCAGCTGTGAGGAGAAGATCAAATGTGCTGGCGGGGTAGAGAAGGCTCTGGGGAGGAAGGGAAACCTGAGCTGAACTTTGAAGGATGGTTTTATTTGAAGCAGAGAGAGCAAGAAACACCTTGTATTTGTGCACCCATGAAAAGATAAGTTGGAATAGAGAAGAGGTGTGTGATGTAGGTTGTTTACGCAGAAAGGGGCCAAAACACCAAGAGCCCAGCTGTTGGGTTTGAGACCATGGGCTGTGTCGATCTGAGGGGAGTGCTGTGAAATTGGCCACTCAGAAGGTAAATGCAGGACCAGTTGGAAGAAAAGCTGCCTCTGCCTGACCAGGCAATGCAGCACTAAGTCTGTGACTCCTTTGAGATGCAAATACTCCTAAAAAAATAAAAGTAACTCCTCTAGATCTGTTTTAAAACTATTCAAATGCGTTTTGAAATGTTCAGAAGAGGGAAAAATTGAAAGGCTTAGTCCATTGAAGTGTGGAAGGCGGTGGAGAAATAAGAGAAGGGACTGACCTGAGGCTAGGGTTTGGTGATCTCCTGGGTGGGAGCTACAAGACCAGAAGCAGGCTTGAGGGAACAGAGTGACCGCACTGGGATTCGGGATGAGAGGCTCACCCCCATGAAGCTGAGCAGGCTGAGAGCCCATTAGACCTCCTCAGAAGTCTTAACTGTACACAGGAGTGTTGAGTGGGGTGACCACCAAATTCCTTTTGTCCTGATATTTGGTTCATATACAGTGAGTGACATCTTCCACACAGGCTCAGGGAATATTCCTACGCCCAAGGAAAGTTATCTCTATGAGGGTGCCTGTAGTTCTACAAAGCCGCAGATCTGTGGCTCTTCAGTGTCCCATGGAGTCAGATGACAGATGGGGCAGTTGGGAGTGAAAAGAGAGCTCCACAAAATTTTAATCTCTCCAAATAAGTACGTAATCAGCCCATAGGAACCCTTAGCGTCACCAGCTAAGGCAGGACATTTCCTGCCCCTCCTCCCCACCCAGTCTACTGCCAAGGTGTATATTCCCCTTGGAGACTCTTTTCTCCTTGAAGGATGACCTTGATTTTACTTTGTTCCCCAGGGTGCTTTGCCTTGGAACCTGCATAATTCCCCCAGGAAAGTTACTTCCAAGCCAGCATGGATTAGAAGGCAAGGCTGTTATGAGGCTCCTAAAAGCAAATCTCAACCAAAACCAATTCTCGGGGATGTGGTCAGAACAACAGAAGAGCAGCCAAATGATTGCCAGCTCCCCAAAATATTTCATAGCCTGTATCTCATTTCAGCTTCAATCAGGAGAGGTGGAGAGGGCAGGCTTTATCATCCTTTATGTTTTACAAATGAAGAACCAACTATTTGTTCATTTAGTCAACCTGTCAGCAAGTATTTGTCAGGCATCTGTTTATTCATGATGTATCACCCGGCTCTGTAAATCTAGAAAAAAATAAATACCATTCTTATCTTCTGTAGCTCATGGTTGGTCCACATTCTTGTTTCCTCAAAGACAGATGTCTTCCCTAATATAGGGGGGCTTGGGGTCTTCTGTTACAAACTATATCTAAATTAGACATATCTAAATAATAAAAACTTTCATGATCCTTTCAAACCATTAATTTTGCTGTTGGGAGGAAAATTTTTCCTTTACCCTCCCAGCTTCTTTTGGCTGATCTAAGAATTAAATTGACAGGAAACAGATTAACAGGGGAAAATCAAATTTAATTATGTAAGCAAGAGAGCTTCCATAAGAATAGGAGGCCCACAGGCTGTCAGGCAATTGAAGCTTATATGCCATCCAGAACTCCAGAAAAGGAGGCAGGGGTCTAGGTCTTGACAGGAAAGGAACACGATCCACGTAAAGATGAAAAGGAGTAAAAGAGTAAACAAATGTTTGCTGGGCCCATAGCAACAATGGAAGATAGAGAAGAATTTTAACCAACAGACTTTTCTAGGTCCCATCCTCTCTAACACACCTAGTTCATATTGTACTATAGTTATCTATGGTAATAGTTCTTTTTCTGAAATAAGTCCTCTATCTAAACTTTCTTAGGCATTAGGAGGGTAGCAAAAAAGAAAAACTTCTTGAGTCTTCTGCTTCTTAAAAATAAACAGCATAAGGGCACCTGGGTGGCTCAGTGGGTTAAAGCCTCTGCCTTCAGCTCAGGTCATGATCCCAGGGTCCTGGGATTGAGCCCCGCATCAGGCTCTTCCCTCCCACCTCCCCCACTCCTTCCTCCCCCGCCTGCCTCTCTGCCTACTTGTGATCTCTCTGTCAAATAAATAAATAAAATCTTTAAAAAAAATAAACAGCTTAAAATAATCCACACTCCACAAAGACACACTTCGGGGAGGAAAATTTTGCTCCCCTACATTGCCAAATAACTTCCTCTTTTACAAACAGATCATGATCTGTACATAGAGATGTGGGTTTTCCTATTCATAATCAGTAACCGCAAAACCACCTGAAACTTCCAAGGAATGTCTGATGTCATCACATCTGAAAAATGAATTAGAGACAAGACTTTAGCAGAGAGGAATGGCAGGCCACATCTTCAAGTCTTTTTGAGACATAAATGTAACCGTAAATGTTGAGTCTATAAAAAATTAATGAATCAATTAGAGAAAAAATTCTGTTGCATTAACATAAATTCTTAATGATGAACCCACTTAATCACATTTTATTCTCTGAATTACTATTTGGAACCTACCACTGTGTCTAGCATCGTGCCATAATATTTATGGAGTTAGACCATGATTTAAGCCAATTTGTCTATAAAGGGCCAACCAATAAATATTTCAGGCTTGTTGGCTGTATGATGTCTTTTGCAACTACCCAATTCTGCTGTTGTAACGTATGTTGCAGAAATAGCCATAGATAGTACATAAACAGGTAGCATACCTGTGTTTCAATGAATTTATTTACAAAAACCAACAATGGGCCAGATTTGGCCCATGGGCCATAGTTTGCCAACTCCTGCTTTAGACTAAAGTTTTTTCAAACTTTATCATTAGCTCTTTTGAGTCCTGAGAGTTTACAGTATGTGTCATCTCCATTTTACAGGTAAGGAGACCAGCTCAGAGAGGGTAAGGGTCTTGCCCATAGTCACAGAGGTAGGAGGTGACAAACCCAGCCACTTCCCTGGTTTTCTAATTCCAAATCTAGTGCTCCTATTACACAAAAGAAGTACAGTCCCTGCCCAAGATAAATCAGGCAGGGCCAACAGTTAGTCTTGTTCTTTTGTTCCAGCTGTCCAGACCCTAGAATTGATTATGTTTCCAATCCAATGCTTTTTATCATTCAGACAGACCACTGTACAAGAAGCCTAGGTTTCTTTTCCAATTTTACTTCTGACAGCTTGGTGGGTTGTGGCAGGATGCCAGAGTTCTGTGGAAATCAATCATCCCTTAGGAGGATGCTACAGGTCCATAGCACCTGTGAATGAGAATGTGGTTCTTATCTCTTTTGTTTCCTTTCCAGAGCCCCAACTCTATACTTACGTGTATGTGTTTAGCATGAGTACAGTGTCTGGTGCATAGTAGGTGTTCAATGCACATGTGAATTAACCGCATATCAGGGCAGGGACTCAAGGCATGGAGTATTCATGTGTCTCACCTGGTAATGTCCCTCAGTGTTCACCAGGCAGTTAGCACCAAAAGGCTTCATCTGGATTAAGAGCACCAGGGACTCCCCTCACCATTATAGAGCTCCCCATCTTGCCCTAAAGTCTATAGAGAAGGTGAGTGGAGCCAATGCAGAAAAGTGAAATGGAGGCTCTGACTACTTCTTTGCGGAGTACAAATGAATCCTGACATGAAGAATGTGACAGAGAAGTCTAACACCTTCTTGGGTGGCAAGGAAAGGATGCTCAGGCACGGGCTCTGTGCCTTTAGGCTGCACACTTGAATATCATGTGCCTCAATCAGCTTTTCCCTATTCATTTGCATAGTCTTCTGTTATGGGCCTGCTCCAACACTGTTTACTTACAGTAGTTAAAATGAGTTTCCAAATACAACCAAGATATACCTGGCCCTTTGCAGAGTGCTATGGCAATCTGAGAAAGAGCCCATTTCAGTCATAGGTGGTAACATACAGAAGACATTTCAGACCCGCCAGCTACCCACATCTGGGTCTAGACTCTCCTTAAGGTGCCTTAGGAGTATTTATTTAAAGATAAGATGTGTATGGGTTTGGCCTCTTTCTGCAATTTGGAGGGTGGAAGCATCTTGTGATGGGTATTTAAGCCTCTGAGCCCGACAAGGCACCATGACTTCTCATAAGAAGCAATGTTTTCAGGCATGGAGAGGAATCTGAGTGTGACCCAGCAGTGACCCTCCCCAGTGACCTTCGGGAGGGAGGGCCTGAGCCTGGATCTGGTTCTGAAGCCAAGGGACCCACTATTATTGGTCACACCTCAAGATTTAAAGGATTGCTCTTCAGGCTTGAAAAAAAAGTAAGATAGCCTCTGTGTGGCTTTGTGTTTGTTGACAGATGTAAATGTCTGGAAGAAGGAGTTAGGGCAGAGGAAGCATAGTCTGATGGTCTATATCAGGAAGAAACTCAGGGGAAAATCCAAGGGCCCAGTAATAACGTTTGGATCCCTGTAAGCCAAGGTAGGAGAGTACAGGGTCGTCCCCCAGGAAGTGTGAATACACTTGTGACAAATAAGAACAGCCGGGAATCAGACTGCCCTGACCTCAGAGAGAGGTAAGGGTGTGAGACAAACAGCATTCCACCAGTGTTAATCCAGTCGGGGGAAAAAAGGGTGTTAGGCAGAGGAGGTTTCCGTGTGTGAATCACTCAGAGCAGAGCCCACAATGGGATCCAAGAACAAAACCATTTCAGAAACTGATTGCTAGCGGTGCATGTTAGGCTGAATACAAAAACTAAAGGTAAGTGTTTAGAACCTTATTTTAGAGTAATTTATCAAATAATTTTATTTCTGTTGAATCTGAAAAAAAATTTTAAAAGAGGGCTTGTATTTTACGTATCCTTTTTGAATTTCATTTTTAAATAATTTATTAATTTATTTTAAAGTAAATCTAATAATTTATAAAAATAAATTTACAAAATAAATTTATAAATATAAACTATATATTATATAAATATAAATTTTTAAAATATATGAATATATATATAAATTTATAAAATAAATTTAATATTTATTTCTGTTAATTTCTGTGGCAAGCTGAAAAGAATACAGGTGCTTCACTAGTGATAATTTGAGAAGAACCAGTTAGAAGGTGATTGGGTGTCCTCGGTGGTAGATGATGGAACAGTAGACAGTCAAGTTGAGGGGAACTCAGTGAAGACTAGACACACAAGGAAGGTTTCCTGGTGGTGGGAATAAAGTTGGAGTTTGGAGGATAGGCAGTATCCTGATGAACGAAGATCACTCATACAGCTGGGAGGGAGTACTCATACTTGGACTAGGCTTGTTTGAAGGCTGCTTTTAGTGCATATACATTCTGTCCCAAGCACTGTACTGGCACAAATAGGAGCTGTTGACATGGAGGGCTGAGCACTGTTGTGGGAGTCAGGGCCCTGAGTTCTAGATAGGGTTCTGATGAATTTTCCCTGGGTAGCCCTGAGAAGGTTACTTGACCCCTACTAGGTTGGAAAAGCCAGGAGGGCAGGGACTGTCTCTCATGAATGATACTTAGCTCAAGCCTGACAGATGAAAAATTCCCAATAAAATTTTTGGTGAGCCAATGGATGAACAGGTTTTGGTTTTAACACTTGAAAAATGAGAGGAGCAAGATAAGATTGGTGGTTTTCAAACCATAAAATGAGAAATCTTGCAAAGCTGCACTGAGGTCCAATCTGTAAACTCAAGCCTTTACCCTTGAGTTTCTGTAGGATTTCATTTGAAGAAGGAACTCCACTGCTAAAATAATTTTGGGGAAATACTGGATTTGATGATTACTAAGCCATATTCTAGCTCTGACATTTTCAGATTCTAAGTAGATAGGAATACAAATCACAAAGGCCATGAAATCACTGGCTTAATGAATCAACTACTGCACAAAAATAGACATAGGCGATTTAAAGATATGTTAGAATATTGGGGCTGGTGGGGTCCAATCGGCTGGCAGAGCTCTCAGTGTGAAGGTTGTTGATGAGCTTCAGAAGAAGAATCCGTTGATCTCCCAAAAGTGTATGTAAAATTTTCTAGGCCATTGAGTATCACTTGAGAGTGCTGTGGTTGTATGTAACAGACACGTAACACTGGCTAACATAGAGAGCACTGCCGAGTCTGGCCACTCTCATGGCTTAAGTAAGCAAATGGTTTGTCCTTTTCATGTAATAAGCCTGGAGGCAAGCCACCATTGGAGACTGCAGGCAAGTCTGGACCATTTGTTCAAGGCAGTCATCAAGATCCAGACTCCTTCTAGCATGTGGTTTTTTACCTAGTGGTCCCTCTCTAGCTGTTACATCTGCTTTCCCAGGATTGGGATGGGGGGAATTCAGAAGTAGTGCCAACTGGAAAAATTGGGAAAGTCATAACTTTTCCAAAAGCCTCACCTAGTAGACTGCCACCTTCATCTCAATGGCCAACCTGTCCAGCAGGAAGCTCTGGGAAATCAGGTTTTATTCATTGATCAAAACTGGTATCCTATTAATAATAAGGTGAAGAAGAAAACAGGTAGGTACAGACCTTTCGGTATTCACCATAATACATATGTGATTTTTTTTACATTGCCAAAAATATCTTTAAAGAAGGAGTTGATTTGAAGAATATGTAGAAGGAGGAAAGCTAGAGACATGGTTTTGCAGGGAAGACAGAAAAGGACATTAGAGCAAGTAGAAGGACGTGTGTGAGCTTGGGAGTGACAGCAGAAAGGCCCTGTGAGGGAAGACAGAAAGGGTAGTGACTGCTCCTTCCTTGTCTGGCACAGGGACCCTCAGTCCAATGAACTGAACTTTAGCTTCCTGCTACTCTCCTCCTTCCCCTGCCCCCCTAAGCAGAAGTGTCCTTGTGTCATTGGCATGGTCAGGGGCCCAGGACCCAGCCCTGAGGCTGAAGAGACCCCTCCTTTCCCTCAGGCCTTGGCTGCGGGAGCCCAGAACCCCATCAGAACCCCAGCACTGGAACCAGTGCTCAAGGACCTCACTCTCTGGGACGAGAATCAGACAAGATGCTGCAGTCTGTCTCACCTCTCCATCCTCCTCCTCGCTGGGGGAATGGCACAGGGTCAACAGGCAGTGAGTAAACTGAACATGGGCTCTCCATTCCAGGAGCAACAGAAACCATCCAGAAGACCCACTCGACCATGTCTCTGTGGCTACCTTTCCGAGGCAGATGGAAGTTGGGGCAGAAGAACTCATTGCGGGGCTCCTCACAGCTCTCCAAGCAAGACTATGAGTCCCTGAGGGAAAGGTGCCTGATGGAAGGCCACCTCTTTGAAGATGAGAGCTTTCCAGCCAGTCTGCGCTCGGTGGGCAGCGGGCCCCTGCTGCGGAAGCTGCCACCTGGCCTACAATGGAAGAGGCCTCCGGTAAGGGAGGAGGGAGCTTCCCCACAGTACACACACACACACACACACACACACAAGTCAGCCCAGACCTTCCTTGGGGAGTGTTCCAGATGCCATGTCTTACTCACTGCCATTGATCCCCAGGTGAAGGCAGTGGGTGAGTGCCCACATTCCCATTCTCTAGATGGAGAAAACCAGGGGTGGTGCTGAAAGGGATCTGAGATGTGATCTCCCTCGGCCCCTACTCAGAAATATGCTGGGCAGCCATAGCCAAAGTACTGTTGGGTCTCATCCAAGCTGGCAGGGCATCCTGAGCCACCACCAATGCCATCGACCAGGAAGACACATTCTCACATACTTTCACCCTTAACCCTTAAATCAGGCCCAAGGAAGACATAAATTAAGAAGCTATTAATCACCTTACAGCAATGTTCTTCACTTTCTAAAGTGCTTTGACAATTCCTTTAAAAGGCAACTTACTGTGTTCAAAGGCAATCCAGCCCCCACCAAACTTGAATTATACAATAATTTTCCTCAACATGGCTGGGGAACAAAGTGGAGTCAGGTTTGCCACAGATTCACCACCCTCTGGGCCCTGTTCAGCCTTCCCATCAAAGCGTATGGCCCCAGATTAAGTCCCTTCTGTGTGCAAAATTCCCAAGTGGGCCTCCCAAACTAGATAGCAGCCAAGATTCTACTTTTCCCTGAAAATTCGGGAACTGCTGATGTAGAGTCTGTCACACCTGACGTTGGGTGAGCTGTGCCTATGCTGAACATGAGGGCTTTAGTCCTCACTGTGGAGCAGAGACCACCTGCCCCACTCCCACTGCCACCACCCCCTGCATGTAGCACAGAAAGGCAAAAAGGCCATTCTGTTGGGTGGTAGGGTAGGAAGGAGGAGGAGGAGGAGAATCAGGACAATGGGAAGATCTCTAAGAAAAAATATGAACACCCTCTAAAAGACATACTTCTATTTTAACAGAAACTCCAGGCAAAGGCATTTTGGGTACCAGTGCTATTTCTCAGGATCCACACAGAGTTCTCTCGAACTCTGGCTTCCATGGGCTACAAGAAGGAATGAGAAATGTGATGGGCTGAATCCATATGCCAGCTTGCCTGGGACAGTCCCGATTTCATATATATTCCATATCTGTGTCCCATAAGTCCAATCTTGAGGTATGGGAAACTGCGGTCACTGTAGCTCAAGGAGCTTCTTGGTCAAAAGGACAATTCTGTCTGTCCCCTGCAGGAGTTACATAACAATCCCCAGTTCTACTCTGCCAATGCCAAAAGGCTGGACCTGTGCCAGGGAGTGGTAGGTAAGTGTGTACAGCCCCTGGACATGCAGACCTGGCAGCCACGAGCCTGACCCAGCCAAGGCAGAATGGAGTGGGAAAGAGTGGATCTGAGAGGTCCCAATGGGGGAAATGGCCACCCTGAACTCCACCTTGAAGTCCGTGTCCTTCGCCAGGAAAATGATAATAACTGGTCCTCTGAGGGTACATGGGAATGCTAAAACTTTCCCCTAGGACAACCCTCATTACCAGTTTACAGGTCTGGGTTTTGTCTTGGAAGAATGTGCTCCCTCTGTTCTAGTCCCCATAATGAGTCCATTTTGGCACACCAGTCACTAGATGCCCCATCTAGAGTCCAAGTATATAGCCCAAGCCTATCCTCATCCTGACTTTCTTTTTGGGGGGACTAGGAAAAAACCCATGGCCACAAAGGAAGGCACAAATGTAGCGATACCTGTTTCACAGATGGGGGTAATGGAGCGTGGAAGGGTTGAGATCTTTCCAGAAGAGCATACATCAGTTACAGAAGCAGGACTTTAGAAAAGTTTGGTTGTGTTTGCATCCAAGTTCCTGAGGATGTGGCCTTCAGGAAGCTGGTCCAGGAATGTGGTTCAGTTCTTGGTGTCAAGTTGAGATTCCTGCCAGTGCTCTTCCCCACCTTCTGCTCACTCAACTGTCTTCCTCCTTGGTATATCTTTCCCTTCTGCTAAACTGGGCTACAAGCCCAGGGAGAAAAGCAGCTGGGCCTAGGCATTTCTTGCATGTAATGTCTTCAGTAGATTGATGCAAACACCTGTAGAATGTAGGAAGTACACCGTGCAGATGCTGTGTGCTCTCTGGCTTAGGAGACTGCTGGTTCTTGGCTGCTTTGCAAGCTCTGACTTTGCACCAGGACATCTTGAGCCGTGTTGTTCCCCTGAATCAGAATTTCACTGAGAAGTATGCTGGCATCTTCCAGTTCTGGGTGAGTAACTTGCTGGTGCCCCAGCCTGGAGGAAGCCTTCGGAAAGAGGGGTCTCGGGAGAGTCGTGTCTTTGCCCCCTGGGCTGACCATCTTCCATGGCAATCTTCACTCACTAGTGGGCACTTTCTCCTTCCAGTTCTGGCACTTTGGGAAGTGGGTGCCAGTGGTGATAGATGACCGACTCCCTGTGAATGCAGCTGGCCAGCTGGTGTTTGTCTCTTCCACCTACAAAAACTTGTTCTGGGGAGCTCTTCTGGAAAAAGCTTATGCCAAGTAAGACAAACACCAGAAATCTTTTCCCTTCCCTTTCCCTTCCCAATTCCCCCTTCCCTTCCCTTCAGCTTTCCCTAATGGATGGAGTTGTTTAACAAGACAGGGACTCAGTATATATTTTCTCCTTTGCCTCTGGGATGGAAGGAAGGACTAGCAGGCATATACCCAGGAAAGAACCAAGCAGGGGCTTCACTAGACTCATTTGGACCATGCCAGGCTACAGTATGAATGCCCCTTCCCTTCTACTCCCATTTGTACTCCTTCCCTGGGCAGGCTCTCTGGCTCCTATGAAGACTTGCAGCGCGGGCAGGTGTCTGAAGCGCTCGTGGACTTCACTGGAGGGGTGACAATGACCTTCAATCTAGCAGAAGCCCCTGGCAACCTCTGGGACATCCTAACCCGAGCCACCTACAACAGAACGCTCATTGGCTGCCAGACCCACTCAGGGGTGCGACTGGGCTGTGAACCAGCACAGTGTCCTCTCCTGCTGCCATCCCCTTCATCTGCCAGCTTCTGTTCTCACCTAGCATGGTCCCCAAGACCCCCAACCAGCTCTCGCTCCTGGAGTCCTGGTGTTCAAACCCGAGCAGCCAAGCAGAGCCCTCAGGGGCCAAAGTCAAATGCTGATGGTGTAGACAAGCAAGCTAATTGTGCCTAAGTGTCAACCAGGTGCAAGGGGCTGTATTAGCACAACTGGTCTTTACTGACTAATTTAGCAAAAACCAAGAACATGGAACTAACATAGGGAGCCCTGGGTTTGGCCCCGTCCCCACAAGCGACCACCCTGTCACCCCACATGATGGTTTAGCAGCTCCGAATGTGAGCTCGTCTTCTGTCCAAAGGGATGGGAATCATGCAGAATGGCATCCTGACTAAGAGGCTCCAACGAGTGGGTGCTGAAGAGCTTTGACAACTGTGAGGCCACTGTGTGGGTCTCCCTCAGCCCTCCCCATAAGCCCTTGCTCCAGCCACACGATCCCCATGCCCCCCAAATAACCTATACACAGCCGCAGGCTGACAGGAGCTCTCTTGTCTTCACAGATGGAGAGGGTGCTGGAGAATGGGCTGGTGGGAGGCCATGCCTATACCCTCACAGGAATCAGGAAGGTGGGTGGAAACAGCCCTTCTGTTTCCCCTCGGGCCCCCCCTTCTCTCTCGGGGCTTCTCACCAAGGCTTTGGTGAGCATTATTAGCTGTGCCCAGTCTTGGGGGCCAATTCTTTACCTGCTGAAGCAGGGGCTGGGCTCTCTGCACCTGTGCACCTGTGTTCTGGAGTGACATGGTGGGTCCAGCCTGGGCCACCTGCAGGACACCACCCCAGCCCCTCTGCCCTGAGGAAGCCCTGCCAGTCAGCCACCCAGCCCTGCTGGGCCTCACTGCCCTTCCTCGAGACCCTCTTTGCTCTGGGCTTACCACTGACAACCTTCCCGTCTGGGGCTTCCCACCCAAATTCCTGCTTCTTTCTCACACACTCCTTTCTGTCAGCCTCCTTTCTGAATAACTCTCCATGGTTATTCATCTTTTGAGCTGTGCTAAGCATGGAGGGAAAGAGGCATCAGACAGGGACCCTACCTACACGGAGCTCAGGGATGGAGACAAACTGTATGTAAAAATGGGAAGGAAGCAAAGTAGAAAGTGGAGAGAAGAATAGATAAAAGGTGTTAGGGGCTCAGGGGTCATTGAGGAGACATTTGCCTGGTTGGGTTGGGGAACATCAGGGAAGGCTTCATAGAGGAGGTGGCATTGAGCTGGCCCCAGAAAGGTCAGTAGATTTGTCTGAGGGAGAGGGGTACTCTGGGCGGATGGGGCATGCCGGTGAGAAACATGCAGGTTCCATCATCGAGGGCCCCCGATGTCCTCTAGACAGCCTGACGTCCCCAAATCCTCCAGTTCCCTTTTACGCGGCCAGATCTCTGCAACTCAGCTCCCACCTGTCTTCCTCCGCTTCCCAGACCTGCATCAGTCATGTGTGTGTGTGTGTGTGTCAAGAGTTTTTCATGTCTTCTCATACTTCTTTAACAAAACTTAGACTTTATTAATATTTAGTTATATATTTATGTCCATATTTTGTTTTATATTTATTTAATATATTTATTTTTTTATTTTTTTGATTTAACGTTTTTACCAAAATGTAGCACTTCCTGTGCACTAAGTCATGGTCCAGCTGCTTCACAAATGTTAACAATTCTCACAACAACCCTGTGAGGGGGTGTGTTAGTATCCCGGGCCTGCCATAATAAATCACCACAAACTGGGGGGCTTCAAGCAACGGAAATTTATTCTTTCACGGTTCCAGAGGCCAGAAGTCTGAAACCAAGCTGTGCAGGCGGGGTGGGTGGTTATGGGGGTTGTGGTAGGGGGTCCTTCCTCACCTCTTCCGGCTTATGGCGGCTCCTAGCACTCCTTAGCTTCGGCTGGAGAGCTCCCGTCTCCATGTGGCCTTCTCCTCTGTGTCTCCCCCACCCTTACTTTCCCTTCTCTTGTCACTGGGTTTAGGACTCTGCTAAGCCACGGTGATTTTTCTTTTCTTTTCTCTTTCTCTCTCTCTCTTTTTTTTTTCTCTTCTTCTCTCTCTTTTTTTTTTTTTTTAAGATTTTATTTATTTATTTGAGAGGAGAGAGTGAGCCAGAAAGCACAAGCAGGGGACAGGATGCAGCAGAGGGAGAGGGAGAAGTGGGTTCCCCACTGAGCAGTGAGCTGGACCATGGGGCTTGATCCAAGGACTTGAGCCGAAGGCAGACGCTAACCTGACTGAACCACCCAGGCACTCCTCCAGGGTGATTTCATCTCAAGTTCCTTAAGTCTATTATGTCTGCAAAGACCCTTTTAATAAATAGGATTACACTAGGGCAGCTGGGTGGCACAGTCGGTTAAACACCCAGCTCGGTTTTAGCTTGGGTCGTGATCTCAAGGGCACGGGATGGAGCCCTGTGTCGGGCTCTGAGCTCCAAGGGGAGTCAGCTTGAGTCTCTCTCCCTCTGCCCCCCAGCCTGTGCGCACTCTCTCTCTCTCTCACTAAAATAAATAAATAAATATTTAAAAATAAATAACTAAATAAGGTCACACTGACAGATATTGGGTGGATCTGTCTTTGGTTGGGGAGGGGGGCACCATTCAACCCATTACAGCAGACGTGGCTATTAGCTTTACTTTACACATGAGGAAACAGACCCAGAGAGGGTAAGTAACTTGCGCTAGGTCTTGGCAGCTCTAAGAGGCAGAACCACTTTCTCTTCTCCCCACGCTCAGGGCCTTCTGTCTTCCACTTCAAGGTCTCATCTCAAGGCAGGCACGGATCTCACCCAGATCTCTGCAACATTTGCGTTTGGCACTCAGCCCAGCCACCAAAATTGCTTCTCATTTTGTGCAGGTGACCTGCAAACATGGACCAGAATATCTAGTCAGGCTGCGGAACCCTTGGGGCAAAGTGGAATGGAAAGGAGACTGGAGTGACAGGTGAACACCCAGGACGGGCTGGCGGGGGTGAGGATGGGGCAGGGCAAGCCTGCGAAGGAGGCTGCCCTCTGCACGACAATTCAACATTGTTCTTCGTGCTCTAGCTGGATCAGGAGAGCGGTCCGACGGTGAAGGTCGATCGCTCACATTTATAAGATGCTTAATGACATATAGACGGTTTTTTCATTCATTATAATAACTGAGCTAATGTTTACTGAGAGCTTGCCAGCACTGTGCTAAGCCCTTTGAATTTTTTTCCTGCCCTTATTTATTTAAAAATAAAAATTACCTTGACTTTGAGCAGGCAGAGACCTCTCTTATGTGCCTATTTCCTTCAAGCACTTTGAGTATTTATTATCTCTGTTCCTCTGAACAGTGCTCATATAGGTAGGGAATTTTATCCCCATTTTACAGATGAAGAAACTGGTGATTAGTGAATGAATCACTTAACGTCTTTGGAGTTGAATCCGTGTTCTGTCCCGGGCACGGTTCAGTGTGCTTCGGGGCCCACTGGGTCAGAGACAGACAGATCTGGATTGGCCTGGACCTTCTGGTTCCGTGTCATGACCTCTGGGAGCTCTGCTCAGACCAGAATGGGAGTCTCTGTGTCACCCTCCAGGGATTTCGTTTCAGGCAGGAGTCTGGGTGACGTTGGGATTCACCTCCCCTTCCTCTGGATCGTAACCTGGTGCTGCCTCCTGTCTAATGTTTGAAGACAGTTGTTTTCTATATTTTGTCGCATATTTAGTTGTTTCTGTGGGGAAATACGACAGGAAAGCCTTACTCCCTTGTGATCAGGCACAAAAGTTCAAAACGATGGGCTTTGAAAATACATAGTACCAAGGTCGTTTCAAATGTGCTCGGACATTTCGTAATTTTGTGACTTTGGGAAAGTGATTTCATCTTTTTTAGCCTCTGTTTCCCAACATCTCAAATGGCAATACAAATCCCTACCTTGCAAACTTGTTGTTAGCCTTAGGTGAGATAAAGCCTGTGAGGGGCCTGGCCCAGAGCTTGGTGCCCTGTGAGGATGAATTACTGTTCTGTGTTGTCTTTAGAAGACGGGATGTGAGATTCAGTTGTTTGCAAAGCAGCTCGAGGAGGAGAGAAATAATGACACTTCTCAGCATCACCCCCACATCCCCCCAATCCTTCATCCCCACAGAAACACCCCTTTTCTCTTTTCAGCTCAAGTACGTGGGAGCTACTGAGCCCCAAGGAGAAGATTCTGCTGCTGAGGAAGAGTGATGATGGCGAGTTCTGGTATCTGACCTGGGGACTTGGGGCAAATGCTCTGGCTTCCATTTGGACACCCCGCCTGCCAATATTTACTGGGTGCCACACATGTGCCCGGCAGCCTCGTGTGCAGAGATCGCAAAGACCCGTTAGGGACCCGCAGCTCCCGCAAGCCGTCACAGTCCCTATGATGAGAGCTGTGACTTCTGGCGTGGCGCTCAGTGGGCACTCGGTGCCGAGCAAGGGGGCGGCCACCTCCTTCTCTCTCCCTGCTTTCTACCCTGTCTCTTGTATCTCTCAAAACACTCAAAGCCAAGGTTTTGTCTTTCCTGGCCTGAAAGAGAGATGAGGAAAGAAGGCATTATAAATTCTAAGCCACCTCAGAGTGCCATGGCCAGACTCCCACCCACCCCAAAGCCACTCACCCCCTGTTATGAGAAGCCACCAAGACGCCTTGAGTGGATGCTGTTTCTGGGTGTGTGATGGGAGCCCCACCTGCTCCCCTTTCCCTTCTCTTCTGGCCCTTACTATTAACTTCCACCCTTGTTCCCCTGGGCCCCTCTTCCCCCATTCTGCACTCTTTCTAGATTGCTGTGACCCCTCTCTCTTTGGAAGTGGTCGCTGAACTCAACAGGCCTGAAAGTACTATTAATTTCCACTTTACGGATAGGTAAACGGAGCATCAGCCAGTGCAGATAGCTTGCCTTGGGTCTCAAAGTTAGTGAGTAGGGCCTGAGGCTTTTATCAATGAACAGTTGAGAACTGACTTGTACAATTATTATCGGGCATTTATATCTCAATCCACCAGTCAGGAACGCCCCAGTTCAGCTTTATCATTGCAATCGGCACAGCAAGAATGTTTCCCCCGGCACGCTTTGCAGGAGGCTGCTGCCAGCGACGGGCTGGGGGTGGGGGAGTTTTCTCGATGGCCCATGTCCTCTGATGCACCCTCACATTGATCAAGCCAGCGCTGCTCTCCTGTGTCCCAGGCAGGCTCAGCTGGACAGAAGGGGGAAGTCACCGGGCTGGGGCTGGTGGGACTGCTTGGTTCTGCGCCTGCTTTAGTCCTGATGAACGGACATTGTGCTGTGCCCCCGTCCTCTCCACAGGATGACTTTGAAGGACTTTAAAGCACATTTCATGCTTCTGGTCATCTGTAAACTGACCCCAGGCCTGCTGAGTCAGGAGGTGGGCCAGAAGTGGGCCTGCACCCTGCGGGAGGGAAAGTGGGAGAAGGGGAGCACAGCCGGTGGCCGGATGAAGTCGCCCCGAGGTAAGCAGGTGCACAGGACCTGGGGTTCTGGGGGGCTGGAGTGCCAGCTTGGCCACTCCAGTGAGAAGGTGGGCATCTCGGGGGCATCCAGCTGAGTGTGAGGAATTCTGATGGTCGAGCCGCGTGCTCTGCCTCTGGGCTGTGTCCTCGGCCCCAGGAAGGGACAGGCACACATGCACGGCAGAAGGAGGGGGGTTCAATCTTTGGTGTTAGGACAAGGCCATTTTTATGCTGAAATAACCACCCCTTAAAGGCAGGCTTGAAACGGTATTTGTATCCTATGTATCAGGCCCTCCTTGCCTGGGGATTGGTGGTCGGTTACAGGAGACAAAGGTGTCTGAAATCTCAAAGTGGAGAGATTTGGTCACTGTGTCCCTTTCTCCATGCTGGAGGTGCTGAGCCATCTCTTTGGAAGGAAAGACCTGTAGGGTGTGATCTCAGGGGGCCAGGTGCCCTTGGCTCTGGCTCCCTGCTTTTCACCGCAGTAGTCCTCCCAAAGGCTGAAGTTGCCCTTCAGCTAAGGCTTTGTCCCTGTTAAAATGCAAATCTCCCTGAAATCATGGACCTATTCTCAGTTAGTTAATACAGTCCCTTCCTCAGGCAGTCAGTGCCTATGGGGCACAAAGTCTGTGCCAGGAACCGTGCTGTGCAAAGGGGCTATGGTGATGAGAAGAGCTCCTGTCTGTGTGTCTGTAGAACACAGGGTGGGAGGGGTCGGGGGGATAGAGGGGAGGCCGAGAGCTCCACTCTATCCAGATGGACCTCAGGGTGGGAATCTTAGGACAGGTGCTCTGGGTCTGTGGGAATGTGATGATCAGGGAACCAGGGCCGGGCTCACCTCACTGCGTCCTGGTCCAGACACATTCTGGAAGAACCCGCAGTTTCTGCTGTCCATCTGGAGCCCGCAGGAGGACAGGAGATTCCTGATGCCCTGCAGCGTGCTGGTGTCCCTGCTCCAGAAGCCAAGGCACCGGCACCGGAACCGGAAGCCTCACCTCGCCATCGGCTTCTACCTCTTTAGGGTGAGTGGGTCTCCCGGGCATGCAGCCTCACGGGGCATCTCCCACCGCTGGGCATCCTTCCTCCTTGTTTCCTGTCCTCTTCACTATCTGTATGTCTACACACAGACCTGGGTGCTGACCTTGACTCTGTCCTTTGGGAATATGTGATCTAGAACCCATCACCTGCGGGCCCTTGAGCACCCACTTCTTCATCTGTAGAGTGGGGATGCTGATATTTATGCAAAGAGTAGACCAGAGGGACATCGTGCACCAGGGCGCCTCGTGGTGCCCGGCACACAGTCCATAAAATCAATACCGCTGTTCTTTTACTCTCCCCAAAAGTCAAGGTTGCCTTCCCTCACCCTTTCCCAGAATTCCTGATGATGGATTAAAATGTCACTGACGAGAACAGCAAGTCTTATGGGAGAGACGGGGGGCCCTTGGGGGAGCCTTCTTACATAGTTAGTTTGTTAGTTTGTTCTTGTGGAGGAGCTGCTTTCCCTGCCTAATAAGGCCTCTCTTTTCTCTGTTTTTCAGTTGAGCAAGGTGAGTGCCACCCTTGACCAGCCGGCCCCGGTTTGGAGTGATGTCACGTGACAGGTTCAGCCTGACTGTAGGAACCTCACGGCACGTGCTGTGAGGACGTCCGGCAACAGTGCCGAAGGGACGAGCACTTGACATTCTTTCCACCCAGGGACCGTGAGAAATCCTTCTGCCTCTATAGGGCTGTCTCTGAGCCTGGTGCAGAACTGATATATTTTAGAATTTATTAAATGTAAGGTTAAATGAACTGACATGTGTTTCCTCAGCCCCACAAAGGAGCAATGGTGCCCATTCCTGACACATTGTGGTTTTTCCTTTTCTCTCCTCACCCCCTTATCTCTCCACTGGAGCAGGTTGGGTTTGGCTAATCAGAGACCATCTGCATCCTGTCTCCTGGCCAAGGGCCCCAGGGCCGGCCACAAGCCCTGAGTATCATCTTAACTGGGACTCTTCCATCCTCTACCACAGTACTATGGTGACCCAAGGAAACTTCCTCCTGAGTTCTTCTGGGAAAATGGCCCCCTCAGCTGGCCCGAAGCATTTCTCACAGAGAGAGAAGTGAGTCAGGAACTACAGCTGGTGTCAGGGACGTATGTTATTGTGCCCTGCACGTCTGAGGCCGGCCAGGAGTCGGAGTTTCTCCTGAGAGTCTTCTCCAGGAAGCACATCTTTCAGTAAGGACCCAGGACTCCCCTGGCGGTTGGGGCCCCCTCTGGACAGGGGGGTATGGAGGAGGAGGAGGCAGACATGGCAGAGGATGGGGTCTGTGTGACCAACACAGGAGAGGGTAGGGAGAGCAGAGAGCTCCCTGTATGAAGAGCTCCCTTCTCTTCTTCCTCCCCGCTCTCCTAAGAAATGAACAATCTGCTAGACATGCGAGAGAAAAAGCTAGAACACGCCTGGACCTTGCCCTCCAGAAGCTCAAGGCCTGGAAAGAACAGGGATGTACGAGCAGTGGTTTATGCTACACTGTGTCCCATACAAGTGTTTATCTACACAGGGTGTTAGCAGAACATCAAGGAGGGGGATCTGAGGCAATCTCCCATGGTCCTGGGGGCAGCGGGGGTAGCATCAGGGAGGTGTTAATTTCTAGGAGATGCATGGGGGTTGTGCACACGAGGGGATGCTGTCATCAATGAATCGGCTTGGATCCGTAAGTGTGTGCGAGTGAGTCAGTAGACACACTTTCCAGCCCAACATCTTCTGCTCATGATTGTTTTGACATGACAGCCCGTCAGGGCTTAGAATCCAGTTCTCTTTCTTTTTATTTCATGGTTTGGCCCTATGTAGTCTGATTTGACCTTGAGCCTCACTGCCTAGCAGTGCCGAGTTGTATATATGAGTAGGAGTCACTTGGTGCGGGTGGGGACAGCGGAAGGCGTGCCAGGCGCGGAGATGAGCAGCAGCCCCGGGCACATGGAGAGGGACTAGCAGTGTGTGGGGCCACGTGGCTACACTGTTGACTCTAAGGAGAAGTAGGGGGAGAGGTGTGAGAGCAAGGTGAGCCCACATTGGCAGATCAGCTAACAGACTTGGAGGAGGTGTTCCCTGGGGAGGGAGAATATTGGCCGAAAGGCTCCCAAGATGCCCGCCAAGGATTAATTCTGCCCTTTGTTTTCCCTCAGTGAAATTGGCTGCGACGCCAGTGCTGTTTTCTCTAAGGTATGTAGGCAGGTGAGATTCCCCATGCTGGGACCGTTTCCAAAGAATGGTGGGCTTCTCCCCTCACGTTCATGTGTCTGGGGAAGAAGTCTGCAGATCCTAAGGTCCCTACTCTATGGCACTCGTACTGTGTTACTTACTGTGCCCTAAGGGTCCCAAGGTTGTGCTATTTTTTGCACCAGGAGAACTGTCCTTCTGGTCAGGTCCTTGTCATGGAGGGCCCAGAGCTGCAGGTACACGAGTTATACATTGACTTGCTTCTGCTTCTTTCTACCTCGTATTTCTTTTATCCATTTCACTGTTTGCTACTTCCCCAAAGGCAGCGAGAATTGGAAAACCAAAGGAGGTATAAATGCTATAGTAGGAAACGTAAGACGATGCTCAAGGTCCTACTTGGGGGAGGGGGGTCATGAGACATGAGTGTATGCATCAGTGTCCATTCATCCAGATGAATGACGAGGTCTTTCCATGTGTCTGTTCCTCTAGGAAATAGTGGACCAAAATGAAGGGCAGGATGCATTCTTCACTAAACTCTTTGAGAAGGTAAGTTGGCCAGAGGTGGTGGCGAGCCGAGGGCAAACCAGGGGACAGAGTGGAGCCTAGAATTCCATGGAGGGTGTGTTTGCAGCCACCTGACCTTGGGTACGAAGTGTGATGTAAGGCTACTCTTTCCCAAACTGCCACTTTCTATTCAAGTCCTCACGTTTTTAGACAAGTAAGCAGAAGAGGATTGTCTCCAGAAGACTCCTGTAAAATACGAAATCTGTTCTTGAAAGCGACATTGATTTGTTAGTTGTAGGAGAAATAGCTTTAATCTTTAATTCCTAAGAAAATGGAATTGAGAGTTAAGAATCATTGTTGGCAGTGGTGTAGAGTGTGATGACCAACTCTAGGGGCCTGGCGGGGAGGGCAGCCCAAGGAGGAAGACCCTTTTGTGGGTCACCTAGAGAAGTGATAGGGCTGGGAAGAGGGCATTAGGGAAGAGGAGGGCCTGGGGCTGCATACCTGGTCCCCTTGGGGCCTTTCCTTGCCCTGACCCAGATCACAAGGCCAGCGGTGTGAGGTAGGGCTCCGGAGGCCACTCTGTCCCTAACCTGCAGGACACTAGATCCACTGAGGAACAAGATACGAAGTGCACTAGAAATCTGGCGTCGGACTGTGTAGTGGTGTCATTAAAACTAGAAAAGCATGAGCTCCTTGTGTTACTCTAGATTTAATTCACAACATGCCTGCCCCTCATCTTTTCTCATATTCTCCTCTGGGATTTTTGCCTAATGTAGCCAGAGAGGATAGACAGAATCTTACATGTGTTGTTCATAAATGTTTTCCTCTCTACCAGGGATTTCCAAACATTTTCTGTTGCAGTCCTTTTAATTTTTTTTTAAGAATTTATTTCTGTTGCAGTCCTTTTATCAAATGGAATCTCATTGAGAACCTATATATATATATATATATATATATATATATATATAAAACAGATAAAAATAAATTATGAATGTGTATCTATTTTATAAGTCACATTGAAGATATATTTCATATGTATATTTTAAAGTTAAATTTTTTTTAATGTATATTTTAAGTTAAATTTTATTTATTTATTTGCGAGTGAAAGAGAATGCAAGAGAGCACAAGCAGGGGGAGCAGCTGAGGGGGAGAAGCAGGCTCCCTGCTGAGCAGGGAGCCCGATGCGGGGCTCAATCCCAGGACTCTAGATCATGACCTAAGCAGAAGGCAGATCCTTAATTGACTGAGCCACTCAGGAACCCTTTTTAAAGTTACATGTCGGTATAAAAGTTGCTTCTGATGAACTTCAGAACTTGGAGCCTTGGCTGAAGATATCTTATTAAGAATAAAATTCAGGGACGCCTGGGTGGCTCAGTGGGTTAAAGCCTCTGCCTTCGTCTCAGGTCATGATCCCAGGGTCCTGGGATCGAGTCCCGCATCGGGCTCTCTGCTCGGCGGGGAGCCTGCTTCCTCCTCTCTCTCTGACTGCCTCTCTGCCTCCCTGTGATTTCTGTCTGTCAAATAAATAAATAAATCTTTAAAAAAAAAAAAGAATAAAATTCAAACCAAATTGTTTGCTGAACTCCTGAAGCATCTTGATAAAACCCAGTTGGAAAAACACCATTATTGCAATGCTTCCTACAAGTCCTGTCCTGCTGGGGTTTCCTGGACTTGACTCCCCGGGCTTACTTACTCTGCCCTGAAGGGACATATATACCGTGCTGAGCAGGTGCCGTAGTGACTTCCCAGCCCCCTTCTCCCGCAGCCCCTCTGCATCTAATGAGCCTTCGGTAATGATAATTTTCTCCTGCCATTCTGCTCCCACTTCAGTATCCAGAAATAAATGCAGTGCAGCTGCAGAAGATCCTGAACCACATGACCTGGCCAAGTGAGTATTTCAGAGTCATCCTGTAGGACTCAGGGGGCATGGCTGTTCTGAACTCAGGGTCTGCTCTCTTTCCCCTGTGGGACATGTGAGTTGCTGCACGACGGTCCCCTAGGCAGCTGTGTCTTACATCAGAGTGGGTCATGTAGTGGTAGAGAAATTTATACAGCTTGGAAAATAGTTATTTCCTTTCTTGTTTGGGGGGTTTTGTTTAGTTTTTGCTTGCTGAGTTTGAGTGTGTAGAGATGTATGGCTGTGAAAATAAAGATTTCTGATATTTTGCTAGTTTGAGAATATCTGAGTACTTCTTTCTTGGCATATAGATTCCATGTGGAAGGACTGTATCCAGCCTGACCTATAAATATTGTATTTATATACAATATAAGTACTGACTACCCCCCCCCGGGAGCCTTCTAATAAACTCATATTTAAGTTGCGCAACCTACTAAAATTTGAAGGAGGGGAGCGCATCCCCTCAGAGGGCTGCAAATGGCCAGTGTGGATGCCTTCATATGAAACCTGAGGTAAATTATTAAGAAAGCTTAAAGCCCGTGGAAAATTTTTTATATGTATATTTCAAGTGGGAAGCACATGATTTCTCCAGAGAGGAGAATGAAGTTCAAAATGAAAAAAGTAAACCAAACAATTGAAGAATATTTGCCACCTAACATATGTGATCACTTCTCCTTTATATGAAGCCAAGACTTCAGACCCAAACAAATTATAGTCCAGGGTGTTGTATAACTCAGAGCTTGAAATAATTTCCAGATGGTTCCTCATTGCCAAATTCAGGTATCATAAAAGAGCCAGAAGGAGAGATTCTAGAAATTATATAAGAATCCCCACCACCACCACACACACACACCCCAGAAAGTGAATTCTAGGGAAATTATCTAGAAGAGATGGCTTGAACACATTTATAATTTTTTAAATGTTTTGAACACAAGTATGCAAAATGGTTTCCCAAAGAATGTGTGGACGGATCACTTTCATTTAGTCCTATGAGAGAATTTTTGGATTGACAGCTCAGAGAACTACTGCGGTTTTGGGTGAAATCCTTGGTAAAGTACCTGATGGAGAATGATGACGTGTGGGTTGGAAAGTAGCAATAGAGATGTAGTCACATGTCAGATAACCATTCCCAAGAGTTACATAAATACAAAAGCAGAGGGGGTAATTCTGTGTCATAGATGAGAGTCGGCAAGTATAGATGAGAGTCCCAGGTTTCTACCCTTGGTCCCTTTCACTTCCTCAGCTTTTATCCATGACTCAGAAGAGGATGCAGGAGGTGGGCTTATCAGATTTGCAGATGGCACAAAGCTGGAAGGAATTCTGCTATAATAGATAGCAGAATTGAAATTCAGAATGCTCTTAGCAAGCTGTGCCCAAGCCCAAAAGATGAAACAGAGTCAGGATGATAATTAAAAACTGACATTTCATTATTTTTTTATAAAAATTGATCGCATGAGTTCCTGGCAGACGAGATCTCATTTTCATGGCAGCTTATGTGAAAGATATCTGGTTAATTTAGTTGACCTGGAACTTAACACGAGCTCACAGTTTCAAGTTGCTGCTAAGTAAGCTAATCTAAATTCAGGCTATATTTAATGGAAACCTTTAGATTTGTATTTCTGAAATTGCGTTCCAAGGAGTATTAGACACTATGAAGTTTTAGGAAGTGTTCCATGAAACAGAAGGGGTTAGACTCTGTGGTCAATTGTGCTCGGGAAATTCTGCATTAAACAAAAACAAAATTTTAATGTTGGCTTCTCAGTACCTATTATAGGCTACGATGCACGGTGAATGGAGAAAAGCGTCCATAAGTGCAAAATATTTCAAATACAGTTGAACTCAAGACCCTTTCTCTGCAGAACATCATCATTGGAATATAATTTGGGGAATACAGCTTGAAGATTTGGGAAGTCATAGCCCCGCTGTACTCTGTCTGCTTCATTAAACCACAACTGAAGGAGTGCATTCTGATCTTGGTACCGCATGTAGAGAGAAGATGGCAAAGCATAGGGTCTGAAGGAAGGCTAAGAGAGCTTAGAAGCCACGTTTAGAGTAGAGGGGAGATGTTGAAGAGACATAAGCCTGTTTATGCCTTTCTGGAGGCAGAACTTGGACTAGGGACTAATTTTGGAGGAGGTTCCTTTGGAAGTAACCTAAATTCCTCCTCACCGGAGCTCTCCATCTGTATGAAAAAGTGAACACCCATGCCTGAAAGACCGTCCACCAAACATCTGGAGAAAGGATCCCCCAGTTTAGGGGGGCTTGAACAAATTGATCTCTCAGCTCTCTTGCAGATTTGGGGATCCGTGACTCTGTGAGGTACCTAAGTCCTAGGTACCTGGGGCCACGGTCACCAGCCTACATGGAGGCAAAACTGTGCTGTGATCGGGTAGTCTCTGCGAGGGTTTATAGTGCTCCTTGGGTGAACCATAGCTGAGCCCTTTCTCTCTGCTGCCCTCTTGTTCTTACTCCCTGCTACCCCCCATAAATGACAGTCATTAGAACCTACAGGTGGCCTAGATAGCTCGGCCTCTTCCTGTTCAGAAAAGGGCTGTGCCATCCTAGGGCCACCTCCATGCACACTCTTTCTGTCCCTCTGCAGGTCTGGGGAGCGCCCGGCCTCTCTTCAGCCTGGACGCCTGCCAGGGGATCCTGGCCCTGCTGGACGTATCTTTTCAGGTTTGGGGCAGGAGGCCCGCCGCTGCTGTTGGAGAATTTTGCACTGGGCCAAGCTGCCTGGGTTTGAATCCCAACCTAAGCACTTTCTAGCCGTGTGATCTCCGACAAGTCACGCAGCCTCGTTGTGGGTTCAGGTCCTCGAGTGCAGCAAGGATGCTATTAAAAGCTGCTCTGTAGAATCAGTGGGAGAATGTGGGGTAACCCAGGCCTGGTGCTTGGTGCTGTCATCCAAGGAGTCCTGAGTATTACCTGTGAATAACAAGAATCTTTCTTGCCGATAGTGGGGATGAGGCAGCCGCAGGTGCTGGTTAGGAGCAATCCTCTGGGTAACAAAGAAGCTGCCACAGGAGCCTCAGGCTCCTGAGTTTTCCGGCTTGTGACCAGGCCATGGCTGCTCCTCTTTGCAGAGCAGGAAAGCAGAGTAAGCCCCATGGCACACCACCGACTCTGTTTTCCTGGCTCTCAGCCCTGTGACCTTTCTAGCAAACCCTCTGTTTTCTAAGTGGACAATTGAATGGCAGTTTCATTATCCATGGTACAGAGAGGCACGTGGAATGGATAGTATGTGTCGGGGGTGGGAGGAAGTGAGTTACAAGCAACAAAGGGGGTCTTTGCGGGAATGTTGCAGAGGATGGTGTGTGGCCGCAGGCAGGTGTGCTAGGCGTCGGGGGAGGGCGCAGCCTTATCACCGGCTGCAGGAACCTCAACAGGATCGTACTCTCGGAGCCCCCATTTTATCATCCATCTGGGGGGTAGTGAATATCTACCTCACCTGGGTGGTGAGAATGAAGTAACGTAGGTCAAGCCTGTAACTCGGGCTCCAAGAAGACTTGCGTGTGGCGGTATTTGACCCGGTCTCTCTGATGCAGAGCTATGTGGACATGATCTACAAGGCCCCATCATTAAGTTGTTAACGTTTTATAAAATGACTAAATGTAAGAGCTGCCCTATGATGGACTCCCTCCAGAAGCTGGTTTTAACAATAATGGGGAAAAAAAGTGACCTTTTTTTTTTTTTTAATTTAAATCCCATCAAATAGTCTGTGTCGGAATATCCTGTCTCCCTAAGTGCTAGCAGTGGTCATCACCATCATGCCCCCTGTCCTCAAACTTCTTCCTGTGCGGCTGTGTTTCTGGCTCCTTCTGTCCCTTCCTAGCAAGGGCGGGGGCGCTCTGGGCTGGACGGACTAGCCAGCAGAAGCCAGGCAGGGCTATGAGACAAGGAGCAGGGCTGTCCACCAATGACACCCTGTTGTGCGGAGGGCCCGCTGCTGCTCCCAGAGGTGTGACAGCAACTCCCCAGGCGGCTTTGACCTTAACGCTCTATCAGCTTAATGCTTCCGGCACTGTGAGCATCCAGGAGTTCAGACACCTGTGGAAGCAGCTGATGCTCTATCAGGTAAGAATGAGTCTTCCCTAGACCTCCTTGCAGGGGCGGGGGTGCGGGCAGAGACGGCAGTTCTGCGAAGCCGTGTAAGCACCACTCCCTTTCAGCACCATGTACCCCAGTGGTCACCCCGCAGCTCTCCCCTCCCTTCGGTGCGCCCGCCTTCCCTCTCTCCTAAACTCAGCCTGTTGCAAGAGTCTCCTGGATTTCTAAAGGGCACGTCTGATCATGTTGCTTCCTTGATGAAAGCTTTTTGAAGAGCCCCTGTGGTCTTTGGATAAGGTCTGAGCTCCTTAGCAGGAAAATTAAAGTCCTGCATCAGCTGGCTTCTTCCTCCTTGCCCAGTTCTTACTGACCACCATCTCTCTTCTCTCCTGGGTCCAAAAGTCAGCAGACCTTCAAGGTTTGGAGAATGCACCTAAGTCAAGCACATTTAGCTACGCTCAGATTGTCTATCTGCGTGACAAAAAAAACCCCACTCCTTTTCTCAGAAGCCCAGACCCTCTACCTACTCCTGTCCTGGCAGCAGGCCATGCTGGCGGGGTCCCACGATGGCCGCTGCGGCGTGGATGCTGGGACACGGCGGGGCGGGGGTGGGGGGTGGTTGGCTCACAGGTGATGCTTGCGAACACCTGATTCCCAAGCCTTTGGTTTGGGTTCTACGCAGGAGGTTTTCCACAAGCACGACAGCCACCGGTTGGGATACCTGAACAGGACTCAGCTGCGGGCGGCCATGAGGGACGCAGGTAAGCCCAGGCCGAGCAGGTCCTGAGGGACGCACCTGCTCTGGGCTGGGAGGGGTGGGGTGGGGCAGCACTTCTCAAGTAATCCCAAGGCACAGAGTTGCTCCCCAGGTCCAGAGGCCTGAGGCTGTGGATCTGCAAATCACAGAAACGTGTGTTATCACTGGTCACAGCTGACAGTACTGAAGTGCTGAAGGTTCGGTCATCCACACTCTGGTTTAATCACCCACGCCGAGGGCTAATCCCCACTCAACAAAGAAGCAGTTACCAGTCAGAAAAGTTCGTAAATTTGTCTGGAGCTTGAATCCAGGACTAGCAGGCCCCAAAAGGGATGTTTTGGACCACTCTTGGACAGACTGCCTCCTGCCTTGAAGGCCAGCATCCCACTCTATAAAAAGATCCTCGTGCTGATGGCCTAAGGGGGTGGAAATGGGGAGTCGAGATGGAGATAACGTTAAGGGACTAACTAACTGAGCAGTCCATACTGAACCTCATGAAAGAAGACCCCCATGTTATCAGGATTCGGGTCCTAGAAGGGGAGGGACAGCTGCAGGGGCTTCAGGTGGAGGGGCGGGGGCACGAGGTCCCCAGCACCAGGCGGGAATCTGTGTCTGATGCAGGGATCGTGCTCAGTGACGACATCTGCCAGCTGATGCTTGTCCGCTACGGCGGCCCCCGCCTCCAGATGGACTTCGTCAGCTTCGTCCACCTGATGCTGCGTGCGGAGAGCATGGAGGGTGAGCTGGTGGGAAGGAGGCAGGGTGGGAGCCTCCCCTGCACTCCTTGTGGATTTCCCCCTGTCGCCAGTTCAAGCAGGAGAGAGGACAGATGCCGGGGCAGAAACAACAGGCCAGGAGCTATAGGGACACGCTGGCTCCGTGCCTGAGAACCCCGCCTGCATGGCCCCAGAATCATGTACACCCCACCTGTCCCTGGGCCAAAGGTCTGAGGAAGCTCACTTGCCGTTGTAAAGTGTGGCCACATAGGGCTAAAACCAGGTTCCCGGCAGAGGGGACGGGTAGGAGGAGCCAGTAGCTAATGTTTCCATCACACGTTAGCTGTGTTCCTTGCTGCTGCATTTTCACAGGTGCCTTCCAGAACTTAACCCAAGATGGCAAAGGGATATACCTCCAGAAGCCAGAGGTAAGCCTTTGTCCCTGGGGCGGTCGCACACCATCTTAGGCAGAGGGGGCCACAGCGGGTCCAGGCTCTCATGAAGGAGTGGGGTTCTGGGGCCTTCATTCTGCTGAGCTGGGGAGGTAGCCCCTCACTCACGGTACTTCTCCATTCATTGGTCCACTCTTTACTGAGCACTCAGTCTGTGCTGGGTGCATAGGCAGGGACCTACACTCTGGCTCAGTGGACCCAATGACTGTGACCGCAGTAATGCCATGGGGCAAATCCACCCAACTTCAGCTGTGACAGCAACACTCACTGAGTTCCCCAGTTACACATCTGGGAGTCAGTGGGTCTCGGTTGGCTGGCTTATGATGGGTGGGTGAACTGGGGACTTTGCCAGTACCTTCATTGAGGAAGCTCTGGCCGGGCTGGTCTCATTGTCTCCAGACAATAGCAGAAGTACAGAGGAGCGAGCTTACACATGCAAGGTCTCCAAGGTCAGGCACATGGTGTTGTGCAATTCCTTCTGTTGTCCAAAGCAAGTCATGTGGCCAAGTCCACTTCCAACACATGGGGAATAGCCTTCTCTGTCATGAGAGGCACCACAGAGCCTCTTGTAGAGGGCATGGACACAGAGTGGGCAAGGACCCAGGCCAGCAATGAACTCCAGCACGAACAAAAATAAGGCAGCTGGTCTGAATAGGGCATTTCACAGAGGCCTTTCTGGAGGAGGTAACATCAAAGTTGAAACCTTGAAGATCAGAAGGAGCCAGGGAGGCTGAGTGGAAACTAGGAAAGGCTCAGGCTAGAGGGAACAGTGTGTGTGGTCCTGGCGGGAGTAGAGAGAATGACAAAACTGGATCAAGATGAATCTGAAAAGATCAAGGTCAGATCTTTCTCAAGAGCTGGCCTAGCCTTCCCCCTAGGGGCAGGGATTCTGATCTTGTCTGGGTAGCCTCTTCTCAAACGTCATACAGCGGTTTGCGTGTAATAGGAGGCTTGACAAATGTTCGTTGAGTGAATGAGATGATATGGCAACAAGACAAATGTGTGCCTGACACCGACGGTCTTCCCTGATGAATCAAACCGCACGGATTTACTGAGCACCTACTCTATGTCCGACGTGGGTCCAGGTAGTGTTTCCTGCAAAGACATTGGAATCTGGAATTAAATTATGTTTTTCCTTTGTAAAAACACATCCTCCATTTAGTCTGCTTTAAAAGAGTCTAGTAAAAGCAGAGGTTTCTTCCTTGACCTCAAATGTCCATTCTACATAGTATCTTTCCAAGATATCGGGATACTCAGCATGTGGCATGTGTCTTGCCTCAGTCACAGTCCTATCTGAATGTGAAGCTAGGAGTCAGCTGGAGGGGCAGTGGTTAGAATTTTCTGAGCCCATCTCCATCTCAAATCCCCAAGCTCATGTCCTGATCCCAGGCAGTAACTCCATAGCACAGGCTGAGAGTTGGGAGAGCAGGAAAACATGAATGTGCCATTGAAATGGGCAGCCCACAGCCCTAGCTGGATCCAGCAGAGCAATGTGCCATCATGGGAAGAGAACTGGACAGAGACCCGAGGTGAGCCCACAGCACTGCTTGTAACTAGCTGTGGGATCCTCGTTGAATCAACTTCAGTATGCCTGGGCCTCAGTTTCCCCACATGTGAAATGAGTGACCTGGGTTAGGTTGTCTCTAAGATCCTCTTCAGCTCTGAGCATCTCTGGCTGCACGAGAAGGAGATCCTCAGGGCCATCCAAGAACGTCTACAGGGAGTGGCAGCTAACTGGTTTGAATTTCACACTGGTTTTCTCTGATGCCATGGGTAACTCCAACCTTGTCATCTTCCTCACCAACATCATTAGCAGTATCGTTCTGATGTAAATGACCTGGGAAGTGGTTTCTCCAGAGGTCCTCTGTATGTGAGACAGAGGGACTGTGTATCACACCCACATAAAGCTGTCAGACAAATGGGCCCATAAATGGAAACATGTAGACTAGCTGTAATGGATTTCTGCTACCCAGTTGGTCCACACACCTGCACACTGCTGTCCCGAGCACGCCAAATTGAATTCATGGCAGAAAATTGCATTGAGAATTGAATACAGAATCAGCCTGCATCTTAGGTATCATCATTCACTCACACCCTGAGAAGTCAAGGTTGATTATATTTCAGGTTGATTTATACTTACTACCAGATGGTGTGGTCCCTCTGGCTAAACCATCCATTACTGTCCTGTCTCCATGGCTTCTCAGGAACAAGAGGGGAGGAGGTCCCAGTCCTGTGTCAGGCTCCAGGGTCTGGTGACCGAAAAATGAAGCACCCTTAGCTGAATGTCAGGGATCTGCCTGAACTGACCATAATTTGCTTCCCCATTATGTCCAGTGGCTGATGATGACTCTGTACTCCTGAGAAGGCTGGGGCCCTGTCTGTCTTCGCTGAGGACTTTGCATACAGCTCAGAGGTGGCTTTTGGCGGACACCAGTCCACATGCAACCCAGTTACAGTTCTTCAGGACCACGTCTCCAGTCATCATCTTCTCAGAGGGGAAGATTTCTTTTCTGCAGACCTCTCTTTTGGATAGGCAGTGTGCAAAAAGGGAAAGGGAGATTGCCTTGGACTTGTAAAGACCAATGGCCATTCTCAGGCCACAACCTTTTCACAAGGAGAGATGTTACCTGATGTGACCTAAGCAAACTGATTCCAGGGTTGGTGTCTCAACCTTTAACAATCCTGCCTTCATGACCGTCCAGCTTCAGTGACCTCAGCCGAATGTTACCCCATTTGGGGCAGTAGTCTAGGTTTCAAGACCTGAGGAGAGACTAATATGCCCTTAAAAAACTGCGCCAGCTTCTAGAAATCGATAGAGGCCTAGGTAGATTTCAACCGTGTGGAGGTGGGGTGAGGCTCTAGTGAGCTTTCGAGAACATGGAAAATGAGAGGATTGGCGGGGTCCAGGTGGGTTGGGCCAGCTCTGACATTTGAGGGCACTGGACGGTCTTCTGCTCCAGGATCTCCAGGTGGTTGAAATTGGGGCGGGAACCATTGGATTTGAAACACCTGAGTTCTCCAAGGGCTTCCTGCATATAATAGATGTCAGTCTGTTTACTTGACCTCTGGACTATCAGATCCATTTCAGATCAGTCCCCAAAGCCTCCGTGTGCCTACTTTATAGAAGAGCAACCTGTCCGTGCTGTAGTATAAAGCTGAGCAGTGGATGGTTGGTGTCTCTGATTTTTTGAACTACCATGCTGCCGCATCTTCACAGCATCCCTCCCAGCCCCAGAGCCTGGAGGAAAACCAGAATAAAGTCCATCTTCCAAAGTCTATATATTTTACTCACAGTTTAGCGACTCAGAGCCATTTGTTAAAATTCTATTTACTCTTGATTTCCAAACTGTTCTAATAGACATGACTGTCTGGTTTCCAAGCCCATAAAAGACTCAGGGAGAAAGCTGAATGATGGGATAAAAGGGTGTCTGTTGGCAGAACAAAAGGAAGCTTGACAGTCCGATAAGTGGGCACTGAAGAAGGAGCAAACACTTTCTAAGCGTGGCTTCGGAAGTCAAAAAGTATTTCACTTAGAGAAAACTTTGTTGATTCCAAATGATGAAATGTAAAATGGTTTCCCATGAAGTTCCAGGTACATGAGATATTCCTGATTGTATAAATGATGATCATGTATCATAGCCAGGATTTTTATGTTTATTTATTTGTCAGTATCTCTGTCCTTAGATTCTGTCATTGTAAAGATTTGTTTTAATTAAATAGCTCTTGCTTTGGTTCCACGAAGGCAGTGTGGGAGGTTTTTGGAGCAAGGAAGATGATACCTTGATCCCATTCACGACCCGTGGGTTACAGTGTAGTAGTTTTGCTTAGCGCCGAAGGTGTTTATAACGAAGTTAATTACGTCTGACAGAACCTCCCTTTTAGCTTCTCAATGGTCTGAACTGCCTTCCTACGTCACTCATATGTTCCCCTCGCTCGCCTGGGCCTATCACTGTGGTAAGTCAGATGCCCCGTGCCATGCTGACCTCCTCCCCCATTCCTTCCAGTGCCCCCCAAAGCTGAGGGCCAGAGACCAGGGGCAGAGCCCCTTTCCCACCCAAATATCCCTTCCCCATCCTCTGTCACTCTGGGGCATGTGAGGCATCCTGGGACAGGATGGGCCTCACAAGCGTCAATGAGGTCAGGCCGAAGGTCTGAGAGGCGGGCAGCTGCATTTCCCAGGAGTCAGAAGCCAGAAGTTTGATCCTGACTGAGACAAGCAGGAAGTGTGCAAACCCAGCGAAGGATTAGCAAGAAATCGGTCCTCGGGTGCCAAGACAGGTGAGGTCAGGGAGTCTAGAAAGTTGGGGTGTCCACCCGTCCACTATAAGCAGGCAGAGCATACCAGGCTGAGCACTGGTGCAAGCTTTTAAAATCTCAGGAAAAGAAAAGGAAAAAAGACCCGAACTGCTGAAAAAAAAAATGACAGTTCCAAGACCAGGACTAAAATACCTGCCCTTTCTTTACCCCTGTTTTTTCTCGCTTCCTTCTCTCATGTTTTGTACAAAAACTCAGCCACCACAGAGAACCTTCTAGATTCCAGTTGGAGCCTGGGGCAAGGCAGTCAGCAGCTGACTGTAAATAGCACTGTTTCCCTGCCACTGTCATGCTGGGTTAGAGAAATGGTTTTAGCCTCTGGGATTCTCAATCTGATGTTTCCCCAGTGAAATATCTGCATTTATATTTATAATGGGGAAAAAGGAGGAAATGAGTTTCATGGGTCATGGGTAGGTCAAAGTGGGCCAGCTGTGCCGGGCTGAGTTTTGGAGCAAGCTGTGCGTCCAGCAGTCCGGGAGCTTTGGAAAGATGGCCATCTGGAGTCACTGGCCCCAAGTCCTGAGTACCAGCTCTTTTCCAGTGCCCTTTTTTTGTACCTAGGTATACAAAATCCAACAGCAATGAAAGTGAGGAGACGTTAGGAAGGAACATTCTAGCTGGATGACGTTGGGCCTCAGTTTACTCATTTGTGAAATGGACCCCCAGATGTCTATCTCACCGGGTCATTATGTGATAACTAATGCCAGCATACTGGGGGCACTCAATAAATAAAGTGTCTCTTTTTTTTTCCTGAAGGAGTACAAGTATTTTTTTTACAACTATTATAATTTATTTTTATTTTTGTGTCTAAGAACATGGTTTCTCCTACCGACGGCTCTTCATAAACACCCAGCATTTCATTGTCTCATTTCCACTTTCCTCTTCTTCCTCCACATTGCCTCTCTGAACACTTCACCCCATGTCTTTGAAGTGCAGCCTCGGGAGGACTGCCCTGGTCACCGGTGTCAGGGACTCAGCTCCGGGAACCTCTGAGAAAGTGGCCGTCTGGTTATGAATACTCCCCTCCCGTCAGGCAGACAGACTCCAGGTTGCTAGCTGGTGGTTTCCCAGGCCACAGACCAGGCGACTTCTGGGAGAGTCTTCTACGAGATGGCAGACTGACCAGAACTTACTCCAGGAACTTTGCTGGGCAGCTCAGTCGCGATCTAGAGCTGACCTTAGAGTGAGGAGGTGTGGCATGGCCATGGTTCAGAGGGCTGCCCCTGGCTCCGGTCCTGCAGCTAGGCACTCAGCCCTCTGTGGGAAGGCACTTGGCCACCTTCTACAGTGGGCCAGGCCCTGTACTGGGCCCTGGGTACCAGAGTGACAATCTTTCGGGGTGGCAGAAGACTGGCAGGTGGCCTGGCTCTGTGATGGGTGAGGCAAGGCTTCTTGTGAGATGATGCTTAGTAAAGAGGTTAGAAACTAGAAACCGAGGGGAGAACAACCAAGTTCCCCATGGAGGGTACTGCATGGGTGTGTGTGCGCGCCCATGTGCATGTGTGTGTGTGTGTGTGAAAAACCCGGGTGAAGGATGGAATCATACATTTGGATAGCAGCCAGCAGGTCAGTGGACCCAGAGCTTAGCTCTGCTTGAGGGAACGGCATGTCGCAGGTGGCCCAGGCAGGTCGTGACCAGGGCCCTCTAAGCTCCGTCACATCACAGCATCCGGGTCCTCTCCTGCAGGGCTGAGGCATCACCCAGGAACTTCAAGCCTCGTTCTGAGACCTCCAGGCCCTTCTTTCCCACCAGCAAAGCCAGGAAGTCAGTAGGGTACAGACAGTGACCTGGGGGCAAGACAGAAGAACTGAATTCAAACCCCTTTCCTGGTTCACCTTTTTGAATCTCCACAGCATCATTGACAAAATGGCGGGAACGGCACTCACCCCTAAAGGTCAGGACCTGAAGATAACCAGGGACAGGTGCCTTTATTCCCGCCTGTGTGGCATGCGCTGAGGCTATTTCAGCACTAGATGGCGCTCTGCCCCCACACACCGGCTCCTTCCTGGCCCAGGACCGGCAGGGGACAGCTTCAGCCACCAGTCTGGGCATCTGGTCCCTTTAGTGCCCTCACAGTCTGACTCTGCTCAAAAGGCCAACGTCAGCCCCATGCAGGTTCACTTTCCTTTTCTTGCTTCTTTGCTTCTGCTTAGTTTTGAATGGATGCCCTGAGCTTTTACAAATCCTGTCCTACAAGTAACGCATAGCTTTTTTGTTTCTGAAAAAGGCAAAACTATGTTTTCAAGCCTTTATTGTAAAGGCGTCTCCTTGAGAGACACAACCATGCCCAGTCCACTCACCCATGAGCCCTGCCACCTAGCTTAGCCCCTAGCTTGATGCCGAGCTCATGTTTGAGGTTCACCGAATGAATGGACAATTTTTGAAGTAATTCAGGTGAATCCTGTCACAAAAGAGTCAGTGTGTATTCGAGATGCTAACCGAAGATGTTAGCATATAAGGGTTGCTTACAGAAATGTAATGATTGTCCTCTAAAAGGGTCCCTCTGATGTGACCCAAGATAGTTCACTCTGGGGTCCTGGGCCATACCCTGGTCCCAGGGCCAGTTCAAACCACCACCCAAAAGCTCATTAGACTCTCCCTGAAGTCATTCTTATTTTGACATTTTGGGGACTTGGACATCATTTTCTCTTACGTATTCAGAATTCCTCCTCCCAAAAGCATTAACCATCTGGGACAGGTTCCGGAGCCTTTTACTTTCCGCGGAAGCTATGTGAGCCGTGGGAGGTAGCTGGTCCTGGGCCAGATCCAGACTGAGGTGAGGCCAGGTTGGTAAGTCCTTCTCTCCACTCTGAGCTTACTCAGCCTCTCCTGCTTGCAGAAGCAGAAAAGGCCAGACGTGGTGTAGCCCAATGCAGGCCTGGTGGGGGTAGTAGAAGGTAGTGGAAGATAGTGGAAGGCCTCACCTTTCAGGGAGTCTGGTTGTTTTTTGTTTCCCTGACCAGCTGTCCATGGGGCCGAAGATGAGTTCCCTAACTTCCTAGCTCAACTATTTTAGGAAGTTATATGTGCAGTTGGGGGAACTTGGATTGTATAACTTCTAAATCTGCCTCTGGACAGAACAAATTTGCAAGAGCACAGCCTGGCTTTAAAAAAAGATGCCTGCTTGAGGCCAGCTCTCCCATTTCCTGGTGTAAGTTCCCTTCACGAGTCCCAAATGTTCCCGTCTGCAGTCCGGAGGGTGCCCTGTGGATGGCATCGGATCACACACTTCAATAGCTCAGCCCAGAACCGGGCCTCTGCTGTGCCCTCTCTATTAGGGAAAAAGCTAGATGGTTTCTTAACCGGGGCAAAGCAGAGGCCACAAGTCTCTGATGCTTGATACCCAAGCTTCCATTCTACTTAGAAAACATCTCTTGGAAAGCTTTCATACAAAAGATCTGGTTCCCAGATTCATTTTCATTCTGGCTGAACGAGGGGATCGAAATGAGGGTTGTCTTTGTTCTGACTTCCCTCCCACTGGCTTCACATCAAGTCTCCCCCAAGAGAAAACCTCAACATGCTTGACATTGCCCTCACACAGCACTCAGACCAATTTGTTCATCAACAGGGATGGTGGGATGCAGCCCTGTGGCCACCTAGTGGGCAGCAGCTCAGACCCAGCGGGAGGGCCAGGCGTGGGCCCCTAGGTTGCCTCCTCCGACCTTTTACCCTTGGTCCCTCACACACTAGGGGAAGTGGGCCTGCTTCAGGTTCCTTGGCAAAGCTGGCCCGTGTGCTAAACCTCACTCCCCAGAGTGCAGTTGGGGGTGGCCTGGGGGCAGCTCAGATGGGTAACTCACCAAGAACCTTCTTTTCCTGGTCTTTGGCAACTTGGGAAGGAAGAAACCAGAGATTGTGAGAGTGCCCTTGGCCTGGGGTTTAATGCGGAGAGGACCGTGGTATTCTTGAGGTGTGGACACTCGGCTCCTCAAACTGCTGCCATCTCCTCATGAGTGGAGGAACTTCTCGAAGGAGCAGGGTGCAGGCAGGCTTCCTGCAGACTCTAGGAGTCTGTGATAAGCTTCTGGGTTTGCAGACGTTACGGGGAAGCGGTGCTGTGAGATGGTTGCTCAGGCCTGCTCATTGCTCCAGATCCGTGCCCCGTGAGCGTGAATGTGTGTGTCCCACACCCAGGCGTGCAGGAGTGGTGTAGGTCAGGAGTGGCTGCAGGTCAGGCAGGGCCGGGCTGGGAGGCTTGGGAGCTGGCAGGAGAGGTCTGAATTCAGTGAGTTGTGCTGTGAAATGTGGGGTCTCCCGGGGGGGTAGAAAGGATCCTGGGAGGAGGTGCTGGCCACATGGGAGACGCACTTGACCAGAAGCCAGTTGGCTTGTTCCGACCTCTCCCCTGCCACCGACAGGCCGTGCGACTGTGTGGGCTCAGGAACATTGTTAAACTTCCCGCAGTTGGTGGGAACTCCTGCCTCATAGGATGGTGGTGGCAAAGACTAAATAAGATTTGGAGTGTGAGAGAGCTTTGCACACTGTATAGTGGCGGTTTCACACACAGCCGAGGCTTAGTGCTCTAGGAACAGACCTGGCATCATGTGCATTGGCTGGATGTTTTGAGAATATTTGACTCGGCTCTAGAAAATAAGGGAAGCCAATGGATGAGACTCGATCTTACTAAGTGAGGAAGCAGACGGCACGTTAGATGGAGATAGAGGGCTGCTGGGGTGTAAACAGATGGGGGGAGGAGCGGAGTAGACACAAAATATACCTGAATGTACGTGAGACACAGGGAGCACCAGACACTCAGGATACAGCAAACACATGAGAGGCCCCCGAGGCCCTCCGTCCTGCGTCGTTTGCCCATCAGTGCCCCCCATGGCTCCACTGTAAGCCCGGGAAATGCAGTCTGGGAGTCCACGCTCCCAGCTGATGACCTGGCTCGCGGCCACTGTTGCCGGCCAACCCTGTCCCTCGATCTCTCTGATGGAGTAGATGTGTCATTGGGCACCAGCCCCTTCTGGTTAGTAGGCTCCTTGCTCAAACCTCAAGTCTGGTGCTTGCGACCCCACCGTCAGCAGGAAGGGCTGATGTGGTGAAGACACGATTCAAGGTTGTGGGTAGAAGGGACCCTTCCGTGCCCGCTCCCCACCAGTCCACCACACCCAAACCAGCTACCATGAAGAACACCGAGCAATGCCAAAGACCACACCGCCTGGACGATCTGCCGGTAACCCCCCCCCCCAACCTCCTCCCCTTGCCCTAAGCGAAGAGCACAAAGAAAACGGGGTCAGAGTCCAGCCTCTGCTACGTACAAGCTGTGGGAGTTAAGTGAGGCAAACTCTATGTCTTGGTTTATTTGCTAATAAGCCCAGGCTCTAGTGACAGCTAATGTTTATTCAACAACTAAAGCACAGATAAGGCAGCTAGTCCTTTATTTTATTTTTTTTCCCCCCATAGGTACTTGATTTTATTATTTACATAGTTTTTGTTTAAAAAAAAAATAGGCTAGGCTAGATCCTAGGACACAGAGATGAAAATTCAGCTCCTGTTCTTAAGGACGTTGCAGTGTGGTTGGAGGAAAATGCAAGAAAGTCAGCCCAGCGCAGGGTATAGAGAACACATGGGAGATCTCGGACTTAGCTGGGAGTCTTGGAAGCATTCCTGGAGGACGTGTACTCAGCATGAAGCCTCAGAGACGAACCCGGGGACAGAAGGATGCCCTGGATAAGAGGAATAGCATGGGGCAGGACCGAGCTTGAGAAAGCAGACTCCTCAGGAGAGGGACACTGGCTGTCAAGACAAGCGGCTGTAGCAGGGTACATGTTCTGGAGAGACTGTTCTAGTAGCTTAGCAGGGGACAGGTTGGCAGAGAGAGAAATGGGAAGCAGTTTAGAGAACATAAGTGGCGACCCAAGGTCTACAGGAAGTAGGAGGTTCTCATGACTTATCTCTTTCTGGGCCCTCTCCCCCGGTTCTTAGAACCCCGGAAGTCCTCACAGGTGCCCTTCCAGTCAGATCTACTGCCTGTCCTCACTCTCATGGCTGAGGAATGAGTTGTTCTTATGAGAGATGGGGCAAGGTGGCTGCCCCATCCCACCTCATGTCTCAGAGACCCAGACAATGGCTTGTTGAAAGTGCGATAGGACAGGGCAGCCCTGGGAAAGGGTATACAGGAGGTGTCCCCAAACCCTGCTGTCCTGCCCAGGCCATACTCCATCAGGGGAGTCTTGAGGGAGCTAGGGAAGAAAGGGGAGGAAGAAGAGGCTAACACATGACTTCATAGATGTGTCTCAGCTTTGGTTTTCCCCAATTAGCTGGAAAGGTATTTCTGTCCAATTCATTTTTTTTTTTTTTTAGATTTATTTATTTGAGAGAGACAGAGTATAAGCATAAGGGGTAAGGGCATAGGGAAATAGAGAGAGAGAATCTTAAGCAGACACCCTGCTGAGTGTGGAGCCTGACTCAGGGCTTGATCTCACAATCCTGAGATCGTGACCTGAGCTGAAACCAGGAGTCTGATGTTCAACTCACTGAGCCCCCCAGGCGCCCTTCTGTTCCACCCATCTTGTGAGGTGTGTGATAGACATGGTCCAAGATGCAAACGACATGTGCAGTGAATAAGACAAGGCATTTTCTACCTAGACTCATGCCAATAAGACCAGACTTTCCGGACAGGAGCTATAAAAACTTGCCTTTTGCTACCACAGAGTCTTACTGAACACTGTGGGGCTGTTGAACACAGGACTTCCTTTCCTGGGGATGATCTTTTGGAGGAAACCATCTTATTGTCAGAGAAGCTATCTGGGCCCAGTCAGGAGAGAGAAATGCACAGGATGGTGAACAGGAAAGCTTTTCTATGAAGACTTTGTAACTGTAAGGGGATTGGAGTAAGGAAAGATTGGGTGAGAAAGCTTAATGAGAGAGTTAAACAATACAACATTGGCAGGAATAAAGTCATGTGCTCCCCCCACCCCCAGGGCTGAGACAGGGTAGCCAAGAGCCAACTTCCTTCCCCCTCACAGAGCCGGCCCAGACTTTGATGAAGAGGGAACATCTGTGGCTCATGAATGGCAGAGAAGTCCCTATGGTGCCATATGGCAGAACCTATGGAAATGTGAACCCTGGAACTTGCCGGAAATGTGCCCTCTCGTGTGCCAGGGAAAGCTATTCACCAGGAAGTGTCTCCCCGGGGTATTCCGTTGTTCATCTCTCTTTAAGTGTACTTTCCTCACACAAAATATGAAAAGGCATGAGTTCAAGGGTTGAGATTTAATCAAATTAGTCATTTTTACTGCTTCATCAAAGATATTCTTAAGTGAAATTGGCATATATTCCCCCCTTTTCACTGGGAGTGTGGACTGGAGTGAGAGTGTGGGGTTCGGTGACAACTGGATGGATTGGGTGCAGGACGCCTGCTGTTTACCCACACTGCTTCTGCACCATTGGTGTACATGCTGCCACAATGCACAAGGACAAGAACAGCTTAGCACTATTACTCAAACGGTTTGATCCCTCTGGGCCCTGGAAGGATCCGCAAACTGCCCTTGGAGTTCTGTGGGGTTCCATGACTTGCCCATATACAAGCAGAAAGTAGGGTCAGGATTCAGACTTTGGGCTCCTGGCTTCAATCCCTGTGCCCTTTCCCCCAAAGCTGTTGAGAGACCCCAGTACGCATCCCTCTTCCTTGTTCAGATTCTCAATAAGTTGAGAGATAAAAGAAAACTCGAGTCTAACTGTCATTTTCATTACTGGTAGAGGCCACGCTGGGGGACATAGCATCAGGTCTGGTAACCAGGTGGGTTTGCTAATAGCAAGTGCTCTCAGCCGTGCGGTGCCGGCCATGTGTGCATACAGGGTAGGGAGGGTGCAGGGAGCACTGCATCAGGGGTAGGACTCGTGCAGTCGGCTCAACCCCAGGAGGGAGAGCGCAGAGCTGAGCTGAAGGTGGTCAGTTATTCCCAAGTCTTGACTGTCCTAAGAGATGGGAGAAGCCCAGCCTTCGCACAGGGTTCTCAGACACTTGCAGCCCTCCCATTCCACAGCTGGGATGTCTTCCCTTCGCCCCACGGCTGGTTCCTCATTCTACCCAGCTGAAGACAGTCTCCATGTGGCCAGTTCCCAGGATTTCTCGTCATTTCTTGGGTATGCCTTTCAACGGTCTACATTCTACACTAAAAACAATCCGATGCTTTTTTAGATAGAGAAAGCATGCTGGAAGTCCCCTTGATGAGAGGCAGTGGGAGGTTGAGGAGGAGAAGCAGCTACTTTCTAGCTGGGTCTCCGATGACCTGTGGGACCTTCCCAGTTCAACGCTCAGCTGGTTGGAAACCCCCAGGTCAGGGCACCCAGAAGTGATCTGTCTCTGGGAACCTGGGTCCTCACCCATCACGCTCACGTATGTGGAGTGAGGTGTCCTGGGAATTCAATCCGTCCACTGTCAACGGAGGCTGTTCCTTTGGAGTGACCAGGTGGGGACGCCCGCCCTCCGAGAAGGGCCACCTCTGGGCACCTGGAAAGGCAAACAAATCATTACATGGCTAAACAGTGAGATGAGCCAGAGCCGCTGCAGCGGAGGCCTTTCCAGTGATTAAATATTTGTGCTGCCAGCTGTGCACTCCTGTCCCCCCGGACAGCCCTCTGCCACGGCACTGAGCTCTGCTTCCCCTTCGCGCGCCATCCGCTGTTACTGTCATCCGTCTGCTTGCGCGCATGTATGACACCGCCGTCCTCCTGCGAGTGCATGGAGCTCGTGGCCGTCCACGCTGCCCAACTTTCCAGGTGATTCTATGTTGGTTTGCGTCGCCGAGTGTGCAGGGTGGGCCCTCTGGCACCCGTGGGTGCCCTCCCTGTTGTGCCTGCAGCCGAGCTCCCTGTAGGCAACACACCCCTCTCAGGAGTGCGGGTTCCCCTTGGATCCGAGCAAAGAGACTGTGACCCGCCCTTGAGCTGCATGGAAAGCCTGGCATGGGTGAGTTTACTTCACTAATAACTGTGCCCTTGAAGCCTACTGGCCCTAGGAGCCCATGGGAGCTTAGATAAATACCATTTATGCCAAAAGTAATAGCAAGTGTGCACGGGACTTAAGCAGAGCCAACCTTTGACTTTAAGTTTGGGATTTTGAAACTCAAAGCTTTTTCTCCCTTACAAAGAATTTTTAAAAAAAAGGTAAACAAACAAATTTTGTTAATAGGCATTTAAAAGCTAATCTTTAGGAGAAACAAGTCACTTAAACCCCAGGTCTGCATCTTCAAGTGTGAATCCCTCCTTAGAGCCCCAGACTTCTGAGGTTCCTTTTGGGGACTGCCCATGAGTTCCCTATGGCTCCGTCTCCTCCCTGATTGTACAAGCTCTCGCTAGTACGGCCCCATAAGGAAAGGAGGCTGGAAAGCAGTCCGTTTGCTTCAAAACTGAGACTCTTCCTGACTACCTTGGTTTTAAACCGTGAACTCCAGGAGTGTGGGTGATTTACATGGTGTGGGTTGCCATGAATATAGGAGCATTCATGAAAAAGCTGAATTTTCACATCTTGGCCCAGAATTTCAGATGTAATTGGTGAATGAAGGTGCCCCCTGCACGCCCAGGGAAGCAGCAACCCCAGATGCAACCAACCCAGGGTGCCGACTGGTGGGGCCTTACTTAAATCAGAACCCCGTGGGGAGGTTTGAAACATAGCTTCCAGGGTTCTTCATCATAGCACATGACACTTTCTTTTTCTAAGATGTTTATTTATTTATTTATTTATTTATTTAAGATTTTATTTATTTATTTGACAGAGATCACAAGTAGGCACAGCGGCAGGCAGAGAGAGAGAGCAAGGGAAGCAGGCTCCCTGCTGAGCAGAGAGCTCCATGCGTGGCTGGATCCCAGGACTCCAATATCATGATCTGAGCTGAAGGCAGAGGCTTAACCCACTGAGCCACCCAGGTGCCCAAGATTTTTATTTATTTATTTGTCAGAGAGAGAGAGTGAGCGAGAGAGCACAAGCAGAGAGAGCAGCAGGTAAAGGGAGAAGCAGATTCTCTGCTGAGCAAATAGCCTGATACGGGTCTCAATCTCAGGACCTGAGCCGGGATCATGACCTGAGCCCAAGACAGACATTTAACCATCTGAGGCCCCCAGGGACCCCCAGACATGGCACTTTCATGGTATGTCACGTTCGTCAAGTTTATAGATGACTCTGTGTTGGTTGCATCTGGGGTTGCTGCTTCCCTGGGCGTGCAGGGGGCACCTTCATTCACCAATTACATCTGAAATTCTGGGCCAAGATGTGAAAATTCAGCTTTTTCATGAATGCTCCTATATTCATGAAAAATCACTAAAATGCTTCTGATGTCTGCAGAGAGCTGTGTTTCAGAACCTACCCACTTCTCTCTGTTAGCTTCACATGTTCTGTCCTCCTTCAAGAGGGGCTCTGGTCAGGGGTGTTCAGAACACAGCAGACTCCTGCCAGACCCCTGCCTGACGGGCGCTGGCCGTGAGCACCTCCCGGCATAATGGAAAATGCTGGTTTGTACATTTCCTCACCCTCGCTCCTGTGCTGCTTGCTCACACCTGTGCTTGGTCCAGAGCTGCCCAGTGCCAAGGGGACCTGCAGACGCTGAACCTGACCCATTGGCAGCTCAAGGAGAAGGTGAGGAAATGAGCGTTTGGCTTACTGGGGCTGGCACACACATTAATTTTAGGGTCTTCATCTGCTTTGGTAGATAAATCACAAACATTTCCATGAATAACCACGTCTGTTATGCAAATTGGTTTCCAACCGCTGGTCTGCTGAGAATAATGTTACAATTACAACGGTTATTTACTTATGGGTAAATCAGCTTTCTTACCACCTTCTCCCTTTGAGAGGAGCCTTTGACTGCTGCCGGAGCCTGTGGGTCTGGCTGGGCTGCCGGGCTCTGTCTCTGTGAGCCTGTGGGTCTGAGTTTGCAGGTCCTGGGGCCAAGGAGAAGCTAGATACGTTCAGCCAATGAGTGGAGATGAGCCCCCCCTCCACTTTGGCTTCTCTGTGCTTAGATGTCTAGGACACGGTCCTCAGGGGTTTTATAGCTAGCTGGAAAAGAAAAAAAAAGAAGAATAAGAACCCATGTGGAACAAATATATGAGAATGAAGGCCTGAGATAAAGGATTCTACCTAGGATCGATGTAGTAAGTATTCATCAAGGAAGACATCCTGACCTGGCTTCCTGGAGGGGAAGTCGCCCTGGGCTTTAGAAGCTGGGAAGGGTTCATGGAGAGGCCCCAGGTGGGAAGGTATTCCATGCCCCGAGTAGAGACCGGAGGAAGGATCTAAGGTAAAACGGGCTGTCTGGGGGCGGGGGTGGGGGGCCTCCCATCCTGGAAGGAACGGACGTGAATTGAGCCTCTGCTCTCTGGCTGGAGCCACATCATATTCCTCTGGTTAGCCTCCAACAGTGGTGAGGCAGGGAGGGATAGATAGCTCCAGATCAGGAATCAAGCAGGGGGATGTTAGAACAGTTTGCCTGAGGTTATAAAACCAGGAAAAGGCAAGGTTGGAAAAGAAGGCAGGATCAGAGGATAGTGGATGTTCTAGAATCCCAGGGAGAGATCCTAAAACATAACTCTCTGGGATCATGACATTCGATGAAATGAAAAACAATTGCAGGGTCATAGGGAAGTTCTATTTTTAATTTCTTGAGGAATCTCCACACTGTTCTCCAAAGAGGCTGCACCAACTTGCATTCCCACCAACAGCGTAAGAGGGTTTCCCTTTCTCCATATCCTCTCCAACACCTGTTGTTTCCTGTCTTGTTCATTTTGGCCATTCTAACTGGTATAAGGTGATATCTCAATGTGGTTTTAATTTGAATCTCCCTGAGGGCTAGTGATGATGAATGAAAAACAATGTTGCAAGGACCAATCAGGGGAGACGGGGTGGGCGGAAGAGTGGGGACAACAATCTCACTTTCTTTTCTGGATCTCTTGACTTCCCTCCCCAGATATCTTTTTCACCTTGGTTTTGTAAATTGAACCCAAGGAATGTTATCTATATATTTTTTTTAATTTTCAGTATTTCACAGATAATGAAAATGAGACCAAGGAAAAGTACATCACTAGCCATATGGGCTTGTTTTCCTAGCTAGCCACAGAGTGCTGACTCTCTTGTGCTGTGATGTGTCCCCCTCCCTTAATTATAATTAATAATGGTACTCATGTCATAGGAAATTTCACTTTACACTTTCAATACCGCCCAGAGTGTCTGGTATAGTCCTCGTCTTCGAACAGCTTCCATTCCAACAGGGAAGCATTCAGTGTCTACTGAGCAAAGGCATAGAAGAGGGACAGGACGATGTGCAGAAAAACCCTCTTAGTCTCCCTGGAGGCTGTCTTGGTGGGAAAAGATCAGAAATCTCAAAGATTCAGTATGCTAAAGAGTGTGAGTTCTGCAAAGGGGCTGCTGACACATAAAACTAAAAATCCAGCCAGATAAACCAAATACAGGATTTCCCCCTCACTATCTAGCAGGTGGAGGGCAAGTGAGCAGAGAAGGGGAAGCTTGTGAGAAAGTCAGATGAGCTATGGAAAAATAAAACAATTTTCTGTGCATAGTTACAGTGTCAGTAACTGTGTGGCCCCGTTAATCCCATGGGCACAGGGACTTTTATAGAGGAAGCGTTTGTACGTTACTCATTCATACCTTTATTCCATGAGTGTTTGTTCAACCACTCCATGTCCAGAACTGTGCGAATAGAGATGGACAGACCCAGTCTGGTTCTCTGTGATTCACATCCTAGTTAAGGGGAGCCGAATATTCAGGTTTATTAAGATCACTGTGGAGCTCCAAGTAGAGCTAAGTGTCAGGTGTTAACGCGACACCAAAGGGGGCTCACAACCCAGGATCGAGAAACACTTCCAGGCAGAAGCAACATCTGCCCAGAATGCTCAGCCACACTGGTCTTCTTGCAGTTACAAGTTCCCTGCTGCTCCAGGGCACCTTCATTTGCTGTTCCCTCAGCTTCACATGCTGTTCCCTCCCATGTGACTGTCTCCTCGCGTATGTCTTCAGTCTCGGCACAAACCCCACTCTCTCACAGTCTTCCCCTGGGTAAACCTCCCAACCGATGTGGTGATTCCTGTGTTGTTTTTTTTTCCTGCTACTCTATTCCTTTCTTCTGTAGCATGAATGTATCTGTATCTCTGTGAATCTTTATTTTTTCTCAAATTTTATTTATTTATTTATTTACTTACTTACTTACTTATTTACTTTCTTATTTATTTATGAATAAATATGAGCAGCAGGGAAGGGCAGAGGGAGAAGCAGACTCCCAGCTGAGCAGGGAGCCCGATACAGGGCTTAATCCCAAGACCCTGGGATCATAACCTGAGTGGAAGGCAGATGCTTAACCGACTGAGCCACCCAGGTGCCCTCTATGTGAATCTTTTCTCATCTCTTTTCCTTGCTAGCATGTAAGCTTTTCAAAGTACACTTATCTCCGCTGCGTATGCAATAGTGTCTGCCACACAGAGGACTCTCGGTAAATATCAGTGGGACATATGTGTGACCTTACCCAACAAAGGCAAGTCAGTTTCTTCATCTGAAAATTGGGATTTATGGACCCACTTTCTAGGGTTTGTGCAGTGTGGTTGGCTGAGTAACGACTCCCAGAAATTTTCACATCCGCATTTCTGGAAGCTGTGAATTTGTTACCTTAAATGGCAAAAGGGGTTTTGCAGATATGATCAAATTAAGGATTTTGGGGTGGGGAGATTATCCTGGAATATCCATATGGGTGTGATGTGTTCACAGGAGTCCTTGCAAAAGGCAGGCAGGAGACCTGCGGGATAGATGGGGATGTGGTAATAGAGGCAGAGGGAGATTGAAGGTGTTACGTGGTTGGCCCTGTAGATGCAGGAAGGGGCAACAGGCCAAGGACTGCAAGTTAGAAAGGACCAGAAACAGATCCTTCCTTGGAGCCTTCAGAAATAACCACCCTGCTGATGCACTGATTTAGCTCTGGAAGGCTCACTTTGGACTTCTGACTTCCAGGACTATAATAGAAAAAAAAATTGTGTTATTTTAAGCTTCTCAATTTGTAGTAATTTGTTACAGCAGCAATAGGAAACTAATACACGTAGGGATCAAATAAGATAATGTGTGGGAAGACTCTTGGAAAAACACAAAGCCAGGAATCATTATTAGTTTATGACGGCTCACCCTTGTTTATTACATTTCTGTGTGGTGCCTATGTAAGTTCCAGCTACCCTAATGAGGAGAGATGCTTGAATAATAGCCCTCCACCCCAAGGAAGGGTATTTTTTCATAGTTTATAATTGCCATAGAGCTTGAAAATCTTCCAGGTCTTATAGTTCTTAATTATGCTCTCATGCATATGCATCAATTACCCACATGCTCCTACCTAGCTTGTTACTGCAAAGATACTTAAAAAAAAAAAAATTTGGAACAGTTTCCTCTGCATGCATCTCCCTCTGAAAATATCCTATGAAATATTTCACCTCCACTGCAATAATCTGCTCCAGTTGGGAAATGCTTGCCAGTCTTCCGTGCTCGACAGAATTAAACCTCCACCCTTGTCGGCAGCCTCCGTGCCTGTTTGTTCTACCTGCCAATTCTCCCCTCCTGACTCCCGGTGGCTTAATTGCAGGTTTGGTCCTCTGGGTTTGTGTCTGCTTTGCTGGGTATGATCTGCAATCCAGTAGGGGCCAGGGAGTACCTGACCCAGGTGGTTATACTTAAATGCCAGCAGAGGGGGAGGAGAGGGTGTTGATGTTTTTGCTTGCTGTTTCTCCCTGTAGAAATGGCTCTGCAGGGAGTTTCTGTGCTCCAGAGGCCATTTTATCTGCAAGCAAATGACTTTGTCAAGCGATAGCAGCATGTCACTCCCCAAGTGGCCGTCCCGGTGATTTTCAGGCCTGCCTGACTCGGTTTACCAACCCGTGAGTCAGTTTTGTTCTTCCCTGAGCCTCTCTTTTCCCTGTGTTCCCTCTCTCCTTGACTGCTCTTTCTGTGTGAGAGATGCCCCTAGGAACTCTGCCTGTTTGTTCCTGTTGGGAAGATCATAGATCTTCATGAAGCATTTTCTTCCCATGGACCCATGCCATTCTATTGCCAAGCTAAAAGGCAGTGGTCTGTCTCAAGTTTTGACTGTCATGGTGAGCTTTAAAAAATGTCGCTTGTGAAACAAGAGATCTCACCTTTGGAAACCTTCATTTTATAATGTGAGTCGTGTCACTGGGTCAATTCCTTATCCTGTGTTTCCTTGTCTGTGAGATGGAGGTCATGATAATAGAAACATGGCGGAGGGTTGAATTCATGGGGAGGGTTTAATTAATTAATTAATATGTGAAATGCTTGTCACGCACAGAGCACAGTCACCTGGAGAATGCTTGTTTCCTCCTTTGCCCCCTCACCCCACTTTCACACTTGAGGGGTTTGAGGGGTGTCCAGACCCTCCAGTGAGGTGGCTTTGAAGGGAGGTTCCAAGCCCAGAGAGTCAGATTTGGTTGGTCTGGGGAGAAGCCTGGGAGTCTAGCTTCCCCAGTGACACGGATGCTGGTGGGCTTTGGTCTGCCTCAGGGACTGCTCCCTGGGCTGTGAAGATGATAAGCTTGGGCCGTAGCATCCGAAGGGTAGCGCCAATGTGATGTCAACTTCTATCATGACAATGCCTGTCACGGAGAAGACATCCGACACACACCGGCCAGTGTTAGATGAGTGTCTCTGTGCTCTTTCAAGATAACCTAATTTATTTTTTCAACTTTTACTCCTCACCGGGCAATTAGAAAGCTATGTATAAAGCACACTAGGACTACAACCCATCGCCTGAACTGTGGAACAGGTTCGCAGGGAACATCTGGGGTCCCCAGTCTCCCCCATTCCTGCATGTCCACATCTAACCATTATGTTCAGTAAGCCTCAGCTCAGAGCTATGTCCTTTCTCCATGGTGCCTTTCCTGGTTAGAGCTAACACAACCCTCCTCCACTTCAGCCAGTTTCTCTCTGACACATTTAAAATAGGTTAACTCAAAAAAATAAAAATACATAAACAAAATAAAACCGGTTAATTCCTACAGGCCATGCATGTCCAGTAGCTCTCTCGCTACACTGCACAGCCCTTGCTGGTTTCTCCCTCGAATATCTCTCAATTCCATGCCCTTCCCCATCTGGGCATCACGGGCCCCGTCCCAGCCCCCAGTCTTGCTCGGACCTATGACATGGCTTCTCTGATCTGTCCACATCATTCTTTCCCCTTCCAAATTGTTTTTCTCTTTGCAGCCAAAGGGAGTCTTGGAATACAGGAGTCTGATACTCTCAGCGGTCTGTTAACCTTTCCTCACCCACCTGCCACTTAGAATCCTCTGGAGGCTCTTCTTCCCTGGGCTGCTGGGATAAAGCCCACAGATCTGAACATGACCTTGAAAGTTCTGTGGAGCTGAGCTGCCCTTTGCCTCTCTAGTCTCACTGGACATTATCATCCCTCCACTCGGGACAGCCTCTTCTTCCTCAAATGCAACACACTGCCTTTGGCTACATGCCTTCGCACGTGCCAGCCTTCCCTCCTGGAGTGCTCCTCTCACCCTTGCCCCCTGGGCTAGGGAACTTTGTTTTCAGCACTGAATGCAAACCTCACATCCTTGGGAAAGCCTCCAGTTCAGCCCTCTCCCCAGTCTAGATAAAATCCCTTGGTTCCGTGTTCTCCTCTGTTCCCTCATTGTCCTCGTCTTCCTTTGTAATCATGTCAATAGTACAGATACTCGGTTAATGTATGTGTCCAGGAGACCAGGGACCTGTCTGCGTTTGCTCTGCTGGGTCTCCTCTGTCTAGAAGGTCAGATGTAACACACACCAGGTGAAGAGTTGGTAAATAAGGGAATTATGTGCAGCTTTTCCTTTGAGTGGGGGCTACTCTTGAACTCACTCCAAAAGCACCTGGTTTTCTTAAGTTCTAGGGATCAGAATTAAGCCATTGGTCTCTAGAAGTCAGAATTGAAATATTTGTGAAAACTGGTTTATGGTTTAACTTGGACTCAGGCAACCATGCTGATTGATGTGTTATGACTACCTTCATTAAGGATAAGTCCTCTAATTCCCAAAGGAAGTAGATTTTGCTGACTAAATGATTTACAGAACAGACTTGCATAGACAGATGGCTATAGGATACTGCATCAACATGAGCTGGGGAGACAAATGTTTTCCAACAAGCAGGGAAGCAGCTGTGTGCTCAGATAAGTGGGGTGCAGGCAGGTGATCATGGAGGTGGCCATGTGGAATGTCTGGATGGAGATCCTGTGCCATCATATACCATATTGTATATGGTATCCTCCCTCCAAAAAGGAGGGAGGACTATCATGTGAGAGTAACTGTGGTGGAAGGCTGCCTGTGTGGCTCAGTTGGGTTAAGCATCTGATTCTTGATTTGAGCTCAGGTCGTGATCCCAGGGTCCTGGGATTGAGCCCTGTGTTGGGCTTCCCACTCAAAGGGGAGTCTACTTTTCTCCCTCTCCCTTTGTCACTCTTCCTGCTCATGCTGTATCTCTCTCTCTCTCTCTCTCTCTCTCAAATAACAAATAATTTTTTTTCTTTTTCAAAGAGTAACTATAGTTGAGGGTAAGGAGTATAAAAGTCATGGTCAGAAAAAGACATTCAAAAGGTGTAAAGAAAGCATGGAAAAACAAAGAGAAGTATTGAATGACAGGCAGCAAGCATAGAAACTTCAGGAAATAAAGGGGCTCAGGAGATTCCCCATCTTAGAAGCTGTAGTCGACATAGCTTGAGTTTCTGCCCCTGCCAAGGCTTCCTCTTTGGCCAGTGGCTCCCAGCCCAGATGGAGGAGGTTGTCCAAGGCAGTCATGACTGTAGCGTGCGACCTGCTCCTCCCCCTTAATTCTTATATAATTGTTTGGTCTAGAGCAGTTTCCTGAGCAGAGCTGAATCCATTAGATTCTGCTCTCAAAATCTGGAAGTGGGATAGTGAAGGGACTAAGAGAGTTCTTTGTCTTAACTTGGGCCCAATGTGTAGATAGAGCTGGGGTCAGAGTCAGCCCAATGCGGGGCCGAAGCTGAGGTTACAAATGCAGTAGCCAAGAGTGACAAAGCAGAGAGGAGAGGATAGAACAAGCTGGAGAGAGGCTGAGATGAAAGACTGCTCGTGTCAGAGAGAACCAGAGAGGGTTCTGTGCCTTTCAAGTACTTAGATCCTCTTTCCAAGAGGCCCAGCTGGGTCAGGTGACCACAAGTTCCATACCTTTTCAATAAACTCTTCTTTATGTGGGCTAGCTTAAAGGCGTCTCTCTATTCTTTATTTTCAAAAGAAATGTGAGAAGCAGTCAGTGATTGAGCACGTGCTGGAGTAAAGAGTTTCCACTTGAACTTGAGATATACCTGGGAGGGCTCAACTTTCCTGAAGAGCCACAAACATGGCCTCAGAAGACACAAGCTGGAAAATCCATGCTTGCAGCTAACCTGAAAGCTAGTTCTTGTGTGTATGCATATAGCTGGCATTCTCTGTTGCACTTGAGTGAGGAGATTTTCCTGCCTGGACATCAGACCCAGCATGAGTTGGGCTAACGGGTCATTATGGAGGAACCCCTGAACCTGAGGTCCAACATGAAGAGTCTTCTTTGTTGCCTTGGGAGATGGTAGTGGGAATGACAGGCAGAAAGAATTACTTTAGCTTTTCCCTCTTCCCCTCTAATCACCACTTGGCCTACCAAATCCCTGCTCTTCTGGATTATTTCTAAGGTCTTACCACCGTGCTGATGCTCTTGTAAAATCACACTGGTTGCTATTCCCTTTGGATGGTGTCTCAGCCACTAGCTCTAAATGCTTCAGATGTTTAAGGCAGGAGATTAAGCACCCTCTTCCTTGGCCTTGATGTTGTCAGCTAGTCAGCAAATGTTTACTGAGTATCCCCTGGGTGCCCAACTCTGCACCAGGTGTTCCGTGCCCTTGGCGTCTATGTGTGAAGAAAACAGTTAATTGACTACTGGATGTGCTATTTTGTTGGAAGGTTCTGACGCTTTGGTGAGCATTGCCAGGGCAACCAGACCAGGAGTCTCTTAATTAATTAATATCACAGTGATTGCACCCAACTCTAGCTAAAGAGGAGAGGAAGCTGGTTGAGATGATTTTCTTCTGGGTGAGGGATGGATGAAAGAGAAACATGGAGTTTTATAGCATAGTAGGGGGGTTTGTCTCATTTTAAAGTCAGCCGGGGAAAGATACTGAAAGAACTGGCAGGAACAGGGGCAGGGCGGAGGTGGGGATGAAAATAGTTCAGCTCATAAGCAGCTGGATGACCCGCGGAAAAAGAGCTGAAGGTTAAAGGAAACTGTCACTGAAGCATCTATCAGGATAGAAACTCAACTTGCTGAGTTAGTCAAGTCTAGCCTTCTGATCAGTGTTCCCGAGAAGATCCACTAAAGAGGGCTCTCAGAGAAACAACTGGGCATTCACAAAGAAAGACATGTACATGTGTGTTTTGTGCATTCTTAAAAATATCTTGTGTGTGTGTATGTGTGTGTATAATAACAAAAACTGATTAGTGATTGTCCAACTTCCCAATGGGAACACAAAATTAAATAAAACAAAGACTGTGCACGTGATGGTTTTTTATGAAAGATGCAGATTCCTTCTTCCCACAGTGCTGGCTGCCTTTTTGTGCTTCGGTGCCATTCTGCAACTAAGGGTCTTGGGACATAGAGTGGACTCCAAAGGAACTCACTTGTAGTTTAAACCGAGCCAATCGGATTCTTTCTCTCTTCAGGGATTTCACTAAGAAACTAAATTAGTCAATAATCAGGAGCTTGAATTGGGGAGAGGACTCAGGGGAGGTCACAGGGACTAGTGCTAGGCAGCCATTTTGTTCTATGAGCACCCAGAAGCAGAGAACAAGCCTGGGGAGAGAAGGAGGATTCATTCCCTCCCTCATTCATTCTTTATTCACTTAAAACAATCGACGAGCACCTTCTATGCATCATACTCTCTTTAGGGCACAGGTGATGTAATGTTGCCTAAACCAAAGTCCCTTTCCTCATAGGGTCTGCATTCTAGTGGGGCAAGGGAGAGATCTAGAATAAATAAACATAGCCTGTGTGCTCAGGCCATCGTAAGTGCTATGAAGGAAAAGAAAGCCCGAAGGTCATAGAGGTTGATATTAATGGTCGTGAGGCTACTATTTTTGACAAGGAAGAAGGAGAGGTAGAACAAGGGACCCATCCACGTGGCTATCCAGGGGGATATAATGAAAACAGCCACTGTGAGGATTCATAGCAAGGCTTCATGTGGTGCTAGAGAAACAGAGAGAGAAATTCTTCTGAGATTTGGCTGTCTTTATTGTCCTTACTGTCCTTCTGTTAGCTACTCAGCTATATATCCAATGAATTCCTCCTTTTTGCTTAAGCCAGTATGAGTGGTTTTCCTTTCTTGCAGTTAACAAATTTCAAAGTCATCTACAAATCCACAAGGTGAGTCTACATCAGTGATAAGCTCTCTAGAATTTCTGTTAAGGCTCCCTGGTCGGAGCACGGGCTCTTTATCACCACCAATGATGGCCGTAAAGGGCAGGGGCCTTCACCAAGGGGCAAAAACCAACCAGTCTGTGAGTAAAAGAGGTGTCAAGATGTAATAACGCCACAACTGTTTTTTTTTTTTTTTTATGCCAGTTCAGCAAATCTTGAAAATGCAAGGAATTAGAGTCTTGAAAGCATTAAAAGAATATTTGCACCAGGATTATCCCATTTCATCTGGGGGATTGGGGGAAACTTTAAAAAAAAAAAAAAAAAAGGCTTTATTTATTTATTTATTTATTTTTTGAATGAGGGCCACTGTTGGTCCTCAACCTGGCTGCGTCTCATACAGATCACTGTTGATGGCTCTGAGTGATGCGACATAGAAATGCGTACAGTTTATTTGACATACAAATGTGTACATGGTACGATTTGTTCTTGGCCTCATGACCTCACTCTAGCTAGAGAACCAACTGACAAGATGGAATCTCTCTAGAACTATGTGGACCCCCAGGGTACACCAACACTCTAAAGTCAAAAAAGGAACACAAGGCAATTTTGTGGCCGCCACTGGAGTTACGCTATAGGAAAATAATATTTATTGAGTCCTTTGGTGCCAGACGCTTGGCATAGATTTCCTCCTCCTGCTGTCCCTAAGGCATGAACCTCCTTCTAAAGATGAGGAAACTGAACTGCAGAGATTCCGTCCCTTGCTAGATCTGTCAAGTTTGGGGTTGGAAGCTAAAGGACATTACCATGACTGGTAGAACAGAAACAGAATATTGAGAGGAATTGGGGTGAAGCTTCCAGGGGTACACCGAGCCTTGCACTGCAGAGGGGGTCCACTGAGCAAAGCTACCGTTACCCTTATAGAACTGGGTGCCAGGGTGCGCCTGGCTGCCATGTCCGGCAGGTATGCGGCCACCACTGCTCCGGCCACCACTGCCACCACCATGCCTCTTTTGCCCCCTAAAATTCAACCTTCCTGCTCTCATGACTCCCACCGCTCTCTTGTCTTATCAGCTCCCACGGAAAACTTTGGCAAACTGGGTTCTTGTTTTGAGATTATAAATCTGGGCTCTCATTGCAAGGGAGGCTAGAAAGGGCAGTGGCTGGTCTTTTCAGCTCCCAAGACAGACCGGTTCAGTCCCTCATGGAAGTGGGGGGATTCCTCTAAAATAGAAAGTGGTTCAGATGTCAGCAGCCAGACACAAGTCACATGCCCACCGGAATTGTCAATATGGCTCATCCCCAGAGGAGTGGAGTGGGTGCTCCATTTCCAGCCTATCACTTTCCATTCCCTCCTGTAGGGCTCTCGATGGAGTAGAAGGAGATGCTCGCTTTAAAAAAATGTATTGAACAGGAGTGCCTGGGTGGCTCCGTTGGTTAAGCGTCTGCTTTTGGCTCAGTTCAGGAACCCGGGGTCCTGGGATCAAGCCCTGCATCGGGCTCCCTGCTCAGCGGTGAATCTGTTTCTCCCTCTCCCTCTGTCTCTCCACCTGCTTGTGCTCTCTCTTTTTCTGTCAAATGAATAAACAAAATCTGTAAAAAAAAAAAAATGTGTTGAACAAACATGGTGCTGAGTATTTTCATTGTGTCACTACGTGGTGAGGGGTACAAAGGTACAGAAGACGCGGTCCTTGTCCTCAGGGTGTCAGCCCCTCTAGCCGGCCTCACATGGTCCTGAGCAGCAGTGACAAATGTCGAACGTACTGATTACCTTCTGTACCAGGGACGTCGTATTCACTGTCTCTAAACTCTGACAACAACCCGCCAGGAGATATTCTGAATGCCATTTTGTTGTTCAGATGGCAACACTGACATTCAAAGAGGCTACATAACATGCCCAGATCACACAGATAAGAAGCAGCAGGTCCCAGATGAGAACCAGAGGTTCTGTCTGACCAATTCAAACCTGGGGGCTCTGGGGGACAGAGAGATCAGTAGCCACAGCTGCTGGCTGAGCTGGGATTTGAACACAGGCCTCTGATTCCAGCACCCGCAAGCTAAACCACTAAGTGAGACTGACTCCATAGATCAATGGTCTGCCTCTTTTGCCTTCATTGGTCTGGATGCCTTTTATTCAGTCTTGAGGTTATAGAACTTGTCTTTTCCAGTTCCGTCTTTTTGAGAGATGGTGACCACCTCCGCTGATTCTAGGATGGGGCGTGTCGCTAAACCAGACCACCCAACGCTCCTCTGAAGGCAACTAGAAAGAATCAGGGCACCGGCCAGCTGACCTTGAAGGTCACTTCCCTGTCTGACTCCCCGTGAAGAGGGCTCATTCCTGGAGTGTGTGGCTTCTCTAAGACAGAAAGCTCTAGATTTTAACTCTCATCTGTGAGACTGTGGGCTTTCTGATCTCAGATCAGTCACCCTGACCACTGGTGAGTTCCATCCCTAAAGGCTGAGGACAGGCTGCTAGTGGTGATAAAGTTTGTAATGAGGGAAAAGGATTGTGAAGAAGAAACAGGCTCAGCGCCTCTGGTGGGGGTGTCGAGAGTGACGTTGTGAGGGCCTGGCTCCCAGCTGGACAGGCCTGGCTGTGCTGAGGGTAAGAAGAGCAGATAGTCTTCGAGAGGTCATGAGAGGTTGAGAGACAGAGACAGAGACCCAGAGAATCAGGCGGACTTGGTTCTTTAGCCCATGACTTTTCTCCCATCTTGCACGGCTGGTCCAGGGTCCGCCATAGTTACCCAGCCTCAGTTCTCCCGTGGCTCCTCACCGCACCAGCGTGGTCTGCATATACGCACGCAAGCACTTCTGTTGTCCTGTTAGCACTATCCGTTCCTGTAAGCTGGAGCCCACACCGCCCCCCACCCCCAGCGTACACACACAGGTGCACACACACACCACCCCACGCCTCCTACACACACTCCCATACCACACACACCACACCATCCACACCATACTGCCCTACATCCCCCAACACATCCCCGCACACCCCCACACTCCCCCACACTCCCCAACACTACACTCTCAAGTACACCTGCCCACATCACACACACCATACCATCCACACCACACCACACACATCACATCCCCTGACCGCCACACCACATGCACACACACCACACACATACTACTAACCACACCACACACATCATACCACACCCACTGTACCCCCCCAAAACCACATACATACCCCTCACCACACCACATACAACATACCCACCATGGCACGTACACACAGTACACACACACCACACCCACCACAGACACCCCTCATCCCCCCCATCCCCCCACCATATACACACACACACACACACACACACTCCTGATCCCCACCCCCAACCACACATCCTACCAGTAAAAACTTTGGAGCCAAGGCGGTACCCTGGAGATTGCTTTGTCTTTGAAGAGTCTGAAAAGAAAAACCCATCAGCCATCAAAGATTTTAATTATTTATTTTTAATTACACAAGCAATGCATGAATATGTTCTACTTGTAAAAAATTCACACAATACATATAAAATCAAAGTCTCCGTCAAGTCAAGAATTTTAAGTAGTTCCAGTCCTCACCTGTCAGACAGCAGTCTGCTGCGGACCAGCTCTGGGGAACGCTGGGGAGCCCGGCAGGGGATTAAGGAAACATGGAGCCCTTGTTAGACAGGCAGGGGTGAGGACACTGGGGTCCCTTGTAAAACAGAAGGGGGGTCTCCAGCTGACTAGCTCCTTTCTGCTTAGAAGCTGTTGACGCTGCCAGGAACATGCTCTTAGATTTTTTTGAGTTTGCTTTTTAAAGAACAAGGAAAAGGAGGCTCAGACTCCACAGAGATGTGCCCTTTCCTCTTACACTTGTGGCCTCAGGCCAGCCAGACCCACAAGAAAATGCCCAGCCTCCCGGCCTGCTGCCTTCTGCTCCAGGAGCCTGCCTTCCCAGCCTGGGCAGATGAGAGAGAATCTTCCTCAGGCTCACCCTGTCCCACCTAACTTACTGAAATGTTTCTCAGTATTGGCTCACACCCTCCTTGAGCTTAAGGGACCCGGCTATATTTGGCCATCGGAAGTGGGAGAATTTTTGTCAACTCCACCTCTTTCTCCACCACATTCTATTAGTGGGTGTTTCCTGAGGACTCAGTAAACCCATGTATACATTTGCTATGGAACTGAGAGGAGATGAATCAAGGGTTTTGAACGAGGACGCAGAGATACAGTGAATTAAAGGAAGGTGGAAGCAGAATCTTAGAGACCATCGGTTTCGTTCTTCCGTTGACAGCTGAAGACTCCAGAGAAGGGCGGTGTCCGATGCCCTGCGTCCCATAGGCAGCGCTGAGAACTAGGATTCCCGGGGTCAGACCCTCCGCTCGGTGCTCTCTATTCATTGCACCAGAGTAGGAATCCACGCGGCCACTGGGATCTACCCGCAATGGTTCTTGTCCCCGCCTGCTTCATCACTTCTATCCACCTTAGAGTAGCTTTGCAAAGACATCACATGAAATAAGGACTGTTGAGTGCCATACAAATCGCCCAGTAATTTCCCAGCATAAACCGTGAACCGCAGCTCAGCTATTAGAAAGACAAGCGTTCTTAATTAGTCACCTTACAATAGTGTCTCTCAGAGCACAGTTGTCACCTCTCTGGATAAACATTTTTGGGAATTTGGACAGGAAACTTCATTGTTTTGTTTCGGTCTTTTTAAGTCCCCTAGAAATTTGCTTACGGACGAAGTGTCCAATTATCTTAGGAAACTATTTTTAATTCAGTTAGGTGTGATAATGGTGTTGTGGTTATGCCCAGGATGTCACTAATTTTCAAAACTGTGTGCTGAAGTATCTGGGGGTTATTTAGGGTTATTGTTTTAGTGTTGTGTATCATGATGTCTGCAGTGTATTTTTTAAGGGTTCAGGAACTGTGTGATGTGCATACCTGTGCAGGCCCACGTGTATATGGCTAAACGTTAACCACTTCTGAATCTAGGTGGTGGCTATGTTACAGGTGTGACCGTTGAGTGGATATAATCTATCTGTGTGTTCGAGAACTTCTACAGTAAAAATGACTAGTAAAACTTTCTCCAGGTGATTCTGATTCGCTCCGCTGGTTTGAGAACCATTATGGAGCTGCACTTACCAATGACAGTACATGAGTGGAACAGTCTTTTTAATTCCCTCCTTGGTGTCTCATTAGAATTGGATCCACTTTTCCCCAGCAATACTGGTAAGGTTCTATTTCCTTTTTCTTTGTTTTGTCTGTCTGAGTCATCGGCAGAGCCAAAATATTGATCTAATAGGCTGTCTTTCTCATTTCCAGGCAGGCCTAGAAGCATAACGAACTCAATTGGAACCTAGGGACTAAGGCCAGTAGTTCCCAAACTTGGGAGCCTAGAAACATTACCCAGGGAATTTCAGCAGGCTTAGGGTGAGACATAGCTATCTGATTTGACAGCCATCAGAGGTAATTCTAATAACGTGCATCTAGGTTTGAGACCCATATTTTTTATAATAACGACCACAAAGCCAAGGTCACAGGTTTGATTTCCAGCTTAAGAGGTACTGAACTTTGCATGAAGAAAAGTTCCATTCCCCCAATGACATCTTGCACACCTTACCTTATTCTACCAATTTGATTATTTATTTTTTGTTTTTAAATATTTTATTTATTTGACAGAGAGAGAGAGAGAGAGAGGCAGCGAGAGAGGAGCACAAGCAGGGCAAGTGGGAGAGGGAGAAGCAGACTTCCCACCGAGAAGGGAGCCTGATCTGTGGCTTCATCCTAGGGCCCTGGGATCATGACCTGAGCCAAAGGCAGACGCTTAATGACTGAGGCCCCCAGATTCTCCTGTTCTCCTGTTCTCCTGAAGGTTTTGGGGAAAGAAATTAAAAAAAAGAAAAAGAACCAGGATAAAGAAGATAAATGATCAGAGCAATTTACTGTTGCAAATACATATACAATTTCCCTTCTTCTTCTGAGGACCTGCTACATTCTGTTGTAGAGGGGGGCTGTATTTTATTGTTGGGTGAAAAGAGGCCTTTATTTGTCATTCCCGGATTACCCTACGTATCAACTATTTCAGGAATTTCGGATGGAAAGGTGAAAAAGTTTTGTCAGCATCAGTGAATTGTAATCAAAATGAATGGGGCTTTTAATGAAAAACACCTGATAAAAATTTCCCCCACAAGCCTGAGAGGAGAAATTGAATGTCAGGAGACAGAAAAATTAACCACTCCCCCTCCTCCCCCAACCATCTTTACAGTGAACCCTTTCTGGGGCTCCTTCTGCCATGAAGGAAGGTGGGAGCAGCCCTTCAGTGGAGCCCTGATTCCTGCGGCACAAGGCAGCGTCCCTTGGTCTTACGTAATACGTCTTTGCAGCTTAAACCTTTAATTAACCAGAGATGTCATCAAGAAAAGTTTGCCAAGGAAGAGGATGCCTGGTTTAATTAAAAAGATCTTTAATAGTTATTAAGGAAATCAATCTGGAAGTCAGGCCTAGAGCGCGGTGATGGGGGAAGAAATCAGTGAGAGGAACTTGGCCATCTCTTGGGGTAATGGATTTTAACCCTTGGATCCGGGTGGCCTCAGAATCCCTGGGGCAGTGGTGCAGAGATTCAGAGGAAATCTTATCAGCCCTCATCGCTTTAGAATTTACATTCAGGATCCAAGAGGCGGGTCTGCCTTACGGACACGAAGCCTAACCTTTCTGGAATGCAGTTATCCTGGCAATTGAAGGAAATAGGAAACCTTTATAAATTGAAAATCTCCTACCTCATAAGTATAAGCTATTTTTTTTTTTCAAAGAGATGCATTATTTCTCCCTGGGGATTTGTGCTTGGACTGTACATCAGGCTTCTTTCCATTACCGTGCAACCCCGCCTTCTTCGGATCAAGCTAGAAAAAGGGATTTGGCTCTTCGCAGCACAAGAGAAATATTATTTTCACTTGTCTCATGAAAATGATGACACAAAAGGTGAAATAGCCAGAGGATGGGCAAAATAAATTGTCGGTGTGGAGGAAAACTGCACAAGGGAAGGAGTTTTGCTTTTTAAAAAATAGCATTTTGCCAACAGGGGGATGATATTAATACCATCCTCTGATGCAACCCAGTTGAGTTCAAATGCTAAAAGCACTTTTCAAATAGTCTATGTTTAATTAATATTTGTACAGCACTTAGAGAGAGAAACTGAAGACAGGTGCAGAGTATGGCTACAAAAATAATTTTTCCTGTTGCAATGTAGACATTTCTCTGGTGGGCGTAAGAGCCTGTCCCTGAGACGCCAGTCATCACTCACTGGAAACTCAACAGAGAGGAGGAACGAGGTCTTTGAACCCTCAAGCCTGCTCCCTAATGGCAGCTTCCACTTTCTCGAGAGCTGGACACAGTCCTTGTATTTCTATTCCTTGCAGGAAATTGTCCAGAATCTGCACTCCCAATGGATTTGTTGATTGCTCTACTGATTACCTGGAAATCTCTGGGCTTAGCAGTGCCCCCCCTGCAAAGTGCCTTAGCTCCCTGTTTCACTCGAAGGACATGGCTTAGGGAATTTGGGGGGGGGGTGGATCTGGCTAGATACATGATAACCCAAGCTTTAGTAACAAACTTGTTTTCTTGCTGTAGCTAGATCATGTAGCTTCTCAGGCTCCACTTTCCTTAATTACAAAACAAGGAGCACTGAACTAGATGTTCTCCAAGGCCCCTTCTGACCCTAACATATTCTGATCCATTATTTCCCCTTGGCCTGAACAGCATGTATCATGTATCTGTTCTAAGTCAATAGAATGACGGTGCCTGGGAAATAACAGGGCTTATTAAAACATTGACGGCTGAAGGATGGGTTGTAAACCGGCCAGCAGCGGGCTGGCTCTGGACTGGACATCTGTTTAACTTAGCCCACCTGATTATCTTCCCCCTCCCCAAGGGTGGGAATTGAATTAGTTACCAATAGTTAAAATCCAGGAGATGTCTCATAGTTATCTAGACTTCTATTTCTGTTGAGAAGTTGGAAAACTCTGGCAATCATCTCCACTGCCAGTGATCAGCTGGAACTGCCTCCATGTGTGGCTTGCACCCTCCCCCCAAAACTGTGTCCTCAGCACGAAGGTTGAATGTCAGTTCCATTGCTCCCACTTAATTCTTTTATTTTTTAAAGACTTATTTATTTGACAGAGAGATCACCGGTAGGCAGAGAGGCAGGCAAAGAGAGAGGGGGAAGCAGGCTCCCTGCTGAGCAGAGAGCCCTATAGGAGGCTCCATCCTAGGACCCTGAGATCATGACCTGAGCCAAAGGCAGAGGCTTAACCCACTGAGCCACCCAGGTGCCGCATTGTTCCCACTTTACTTACGCTCTTGTGTCCCTGACCCTATCTTATTGTACTCGTTCATGTTTCTTTCGTGGCCTGTGGAGGTACAGGGGTGACAGGAAGAGGTGGTTGGAGGGATAATTAGGGTCTGATGTCAGGAAGCCCTGCCCTCTGAAGGGACACCTGGCTGCTTTCTGGGATGTGTGAGCAGCTAGGTGTGTAAAATACCTTCAGGCAGTAAAAGGGATTGGACCCTGATGTGGGCCATAGAACTGTTTCCTATTTTTCTTTTTTTAAAGATTTTGTTTATTTATTTGACAGACAGACATTACATGTAGGCAGAGAGGCAGGCAGAGAGAGAGGAGGAAGTAGGCTCCCCGCTGAGCAGAAAGCCTGATGCGGGGCTCCATCCCAGGACCCTGAGATCATGACCTGAGCCAAAGGCAGAGGCTTAACCCACTGAGCCACCCAGGCGCCCCAGAACTGTTTCCTATTTAAAGCTTGCTCAGTTTGTCCACATTGCCTCCTCTTTGGAGAAATGTCTTGAATATCATTTACTCCTAGAAGTGCCCCACATGAACATTCAGATTACCTTGAGCTCAGCACCCACACAAAAGTACTTTTAACAGCAAAGACCCCCATGTTCAGTCACCTAAGAAAATCAATCTCGTGTTTGGCAACATCATCAGAAGCCCTCCTGTCCATTATTGTGGTCATCTAATGTATTGTCTAAAATAGCACTTTCTTAACAGTCAAAGGGGGTACTGTTAATAATCACGCCGAGAAAGTAGGAAGAAACCAGGATTTTCTCATGCAACCTGGGACATGCGGTCACCCTGCTTGATATCTAACATCCACTAATGACCTGGTTACAGAATCTGCCATTGGCCCCTGGAAGTTGTCCTGGGAAGGAGGTTTGTCCCACTGGAACCCATACTGGGTTTCTCTCGCTGTTGATGATCCTGCCAGATTGGAAAGAACCCACACAGTTCTGTTCCTTCTGGGCCTCCAGCCCTTCTACCTTTCACAGGTGCCTCTAAGCATAAGCCTCCGAAGTTCTGTCTTTGACAGTCAGAGAGGATGCAGATGGCTGTCCGAGCTGGCCGTCTGAAATTCTGGGGACCCGGAGAGTAAATGACAGCTGACTTTGAATCCCTTCATTCCTTCTGCTTGTGCTCCCCTCTTTCAGAGACTTTTCTAGGTAATTCAGGTTAAAGAATTTTCCTCTACTTTTCTTTAAGCTAATTGGGTCACCCCTTCATGCAACTAGAACTTTGTACTTTCTTTGGGGGTAGCAGTGTGGAGGTGGTTCATGGCTCAGGTCAAGGCAGGACACTACCACTGGAGACAGAATCACTTTCTACAACCGGTGAAGACCTATCACTGTGGCAATGGTAAGTTCTCCGCTGGGTATCTGGGGAAGAAACAAAGAAAGTTTGGGGGCATTTCAAATAATGAAAGAGGAAGCAGGCTTTTGAAATGCAAAGATATAAATCCCTTTCGAGGAAGCAAATTACACCTGGGAAACAAAAGGGAGGAGGGGCGGAAGGGAGTGGGGTGGTGAAGAGTTGTTTAATGGATAGGGAAAGATCCAGAAAGGTGATTCTCAGATGTCTTAGATAAAGCCACCCATCTACTCATCAAAGATGAGAGGAAAAGCCAGTGGCTTTATTCTTCTGACAAAGATGCACCAACGTGGCAGAGAGAGGAGGGAGGCTGGCAATGGCTCGTGCACATTCCCCATGCAGCTGAAACTATTCTCTCCCTCACGTTATCAAAAGGCCTTGCAGGAGACTCGGGGCATGTGGTTGTGACAGAATTTGCAGTGGCAGGGAAAAGGGAGAGGAACACAGAGGAAAAGGGGCTGATCTATTATTTACAGTTGGAGAACTCGAACAGAACAGACTGCAGGGGACGGCCCGAAGACCTCTGTCTGTACGACTGTGGAATAAAGACAAGACATCTCTGAATTCTTGGTGTGCTCCTTCTGCTGCCAGGGCCCCCTGCCAGGGCTGGGCCAGTAGGCGCACATGCCCTCTCTCCACTGTGCCACAGTCTGCCCTCCCCAATTACCTCTTCCCATGGCCCGAAAGGGGGAAAGACCTCAACAGAAAGCTGCCCCGGGCCTCTGTGGGTAAGAATCTCATTAGGTGGGCACAGAGGGCATCTCGCTGGTGGTGACAGGTCTAATAAGCATGCAGATGGAAGACCCGCGTGCACGCACACTCTCTCCCTTAAGTGACACAGTGGGCAGAGAGGAAGGATGCAGGAAACCGGATCTGAAAGGAACAAAAGGCTGCAGGCTCCGCAGCAAGCTCGGTGAGAATGACAGGAGGACGGTTCAAGGAAACCAGAAGGAAAAGTGTGAAAGCCCAAAGCCAAAGCCACTGGAGAGCATGTGCCTTGGACTTCCCAGCTTCTTCCTGTTTCCAGCTTACATTTGCTCCATATGCTGCTTTACACAGCTTTCCGGGGCCATAATGGGTTTTATTCCATAGTTTTTATATGAACATGAATGACTCACATCTGCTCCAATACCCAATTTCCTCTCTAATGTCTTCGGTTGTGAGGAGAGAACAGCTTACACGGAACTTGCCAACGACAGGAGTAGCAGAGAAGTCCTGATCCAGGGGTGAGGCACGTTAGGACCCTCCGTGCGTGAGCTGGAAGGGCCTTTGAGAGGGCATGACGTTATGGATGGGGAAACTGAGACCCGGAGAAATGAGGAACTGGCTCAGGAACGTCAGGACCAGGGAAGCGGATCTGTTTTAGGGCACGGGAATCTTCCTAATTCCTTATTCCTAATGAGTGTACTTGTTTAATTCATCTTATTTCCTGCTATGTTAAATCTTTTGCTAGGAGCTTTTCCTCCCCGTATAAGCTGTGATGAGAAAAAAAGTAACTTGGATTAATCACCAACGATAGCTAATCCCCCACTGCGATCAACTGTGCTCTGCATTACTTAAGCTGGTTATTAAAGTTTTAAATATCCGCCAGAGTGTGGGGGACCCGGTGCTGGGTCCTGGAAGAGACCTATGGGGTTGGGTCCTGTGCGGGGACTCCCCTGGCTTCCAGATGTTTCAAGTCCCATCTGAAGTGGATATCAATCCTGATGACAGTTCTTGGTCTGACAACCCAGACTAATATGGCTTTGGGCTGGATCAGGTAATGACACTTGGCAAAACTGGATTCCCTTGACAGCTTCCACAGGCTCAGGGAATCATCTCCACTTGAGTAGAGGACAAAATAAGGATTTTAAGAAGCAGGCGCCTCGGAAGGCACTCCCTGCTCTCCCAGACATTGTAGTCCCTGTGTGGAGCTGCTGTGGGAAACCCGGGGCCTCAGTTTCCCCAGATGCCCAACACAATGATGCCCCTCAGCCCCTTGCAGCAGGCACTATCTCTAAAGCCTGGCGGTTGTGTAACTGTCGACCATCTGTTACCCAGGAGCAGCGTCACAAAGCGCTGAGCAATGGACTACAGGCCGGTGCGGCAGCTCCCGCCTGGAGCCAAGAGCATCTCCGAGGCTTGCCTGGGGGTCCCCTGCAGAGCCCGAGGAGCACACTGCGCCAGCCTGAGCCTGCAGGCCGAAGGTGAGGCCCCTGGAAGACACGCAGAGGGCTTGAGATGCTGCAGGGATGGGTTCTCCTTCTGCTCCCCTCACTCCTCCCATTACAGTGATCTACCTGGATTTTTGCCCAGCCAGAGTGGCGGCTGGGGAGCCTACCCCAACACTTGAGTGTGCAGAGTTCTAATAAAGTTGAGTTCTGGAACCCCCCTCCCTGCTCCCTACCCTTCCCCCTGCCCCACCCCGCCCCCAGGTTCTATGTGATGGTCTGAGAGTTCAGCCGAACCTTAGGACAGGCTGCCAAGAGTGTTCAGCTTTTGTGGGCTCTTTGATTTCCACCTCTGTTCCCAACCCAAAACTTTTTATCCACAGCCTGGCCAAGGACGCGTTGGGGCTGTGGGGCAGGACTGCCCTGTGGCTGGATGAGCAGGTACCAAGCACAAGGTGCTTCAGGCAGATTCCTCCATATCTGACTCCACTTCTTGGGGGCTCTATTTTACTGGAGAATGATTTCCGAAGTCCTGCTCCACACCTGCCCCACCTCCACACAGGGTATGGGGCTCCCCCTCTGCCAAGCTCTGCAGGGAGAGGCAGGTGGTGGGGGCTGGGGAGCGGGGGCTAGACAGTGCTAGTTACATCATCCGCGCCTCCCCATCAGTCAGCTCCCCTCCAGCTCTGGCTGGGGACATGAAAATGACACTGGCATTTTCTGGCAGCTGCTGTCCCCCAGGCAGGACAGAGTTTTTCATACCCTTCTTTGAGGGATCAGATGATCAGAAACACAGCACCTCGAATTCAGCTTTCACAACTATTCCCTCATTGTCAGAAGTATTACCATCCCCACCACTGTATAGGTGAAGAATCCAAGGCTGGGGAAAGGTAAAGGACTTGCCCACTATTCACACGGCTCCTAAATCTGACCCAGTCCAGGAACCCCTCGTCCAGTGACAGCAGCATGATCCCAGCCTAGTGGAGGCCTACAAGGGAATCCAATCCCTAATTTGCTCTGCATCTAGACCCAAATAGTTTGCATCTGCAAAAAGGAGGAGAACGCACTTTCCAAGGGCGTTTGGGAAAAGGCGGCTTTTCCCAGGGTCATTTTCCAGGTACACCATGAGTTGGCGCAACTTTGGACCCCTGCTTCCTTACAGGCACAGAGCCCTGATGCTTACAGGGAGAGAAAAACCCTTAAGGGAGATAATTGCGCCTTAATTTTAAGACAGATTTCTTTAAAGTTAATTTTAGACCTGCTCAGCGTTCCATCGTTCCATTAAGCGGAAAAAGTTGCCAGGCACCTTCAGGCAGGCGTAGAAACACCCTGGGGAGCTGGCCGAACTCGGCCTCGGGCCTAAGCGGCCCAGGACAGCGAACCGTGGTTGGGGGAGCAGCTCCGCCAGCGCCCGCGTCCCGCGATCCCACAGTCCCACGCCGGCTCCCGGAAGGCAGGTGCATTGGGGGCGGGCCCCGGGAGTGAGCTCCACGTGCAGCCCCCGCGGCGAGCGGGAAAGTCCTCCCAGGCCCCGCTCTGCCGGGCGCGGGTCGGCCCCGAGGTCCCAGCCGGGCGCTGGGGTGGCGGGGCTGCGGCAGCACAGTTCCTGCCCCGCCCCGCCCCAGCCTAGGCAGGCCCGGGAGCTGCGTGCGGGGCTCGGCTCCGGCGGCCCCAGAGCAGCACGGTGCGCCTCGGTCGGCGGGCGGCGGTAGCGCCCCCTTGCAGAGCCCCGCTCGCTCCCGCCCGGGCTTCCTCGGAGTCGCTCTGTCGGGCCCACGCTCTCCCTTCGCTCCCTCTCCTCCCTCCTCCCTTGTGTTCCTCCCGGGGTGCCGGGCACAGCCTCGGATTCCTCCCTCCCCGCAGCTCCAGTCCGTTTCCCTCGCGGCGGCGGCGGCGGGCGAGGCTGCGGCGGCGGCGGCGGCTCGGGGAGCATCTCGGCTGCCACTGCGCTTCTCCGGCGGGAGCGGGTGTCCAGCTTGGCTGCCTTTCGGTCCTTCCCTGCCGCTCTGCGCCCCGAGACCCCTGCCCTTGCTCCCTTTCCTCCGAAGCGGGCGGGGCCCCTGCCTAGCAGCTTCCCGCCGGCCCTGCACCGGGATCCCGGGGCCGCGGCTCTCGCGGACTCCTGCCCCTCCGACCCTGACCGCCAGGGGGTGCCCCAGGGGCGTAGCGCCGCGGAGAAGGCGAGGCAAACGGGACCATGCGGCGTCTGACTCGCCGCCTGGCGCTGCCGATCTTCGGGGTGCTCTGGATCACCGTGCTGCTGTTCTTCTGGGTAACCAAGAAGAAGTTGGAGGTGCCGCCGGGACCTGAAGTGCCGACCCCCAAGGTATGGGCTTGGGCGGCGTGGTGGGCGCGGGGCACTGGTTTGCAGGAGTGCGCGCAGCCCGCGCGCCGGGCTCGCGGGCTCCCGGGAAGCCGGGGAGGGGGTCTGGGTGCCGCGGGCAGGTAACAGGGCGCCGGATGCGGCCACAAGGCGCTATTTCTAGATTTTAAGAAGCTCTGGGCACCGCGGGACCCGCGGAGCGTGGGAGTGGGAGTGGGTGTGGGTCGCGGGCGCGCGCTCGCGGACAGAGAGTGGCGCCGAACTTGGGCAGCGCGCGGGGGTCCCGGGGCGGAGGGGGCGCTGCAGACCAGCTGCCCAGGGGTGGCGGTCGGTGGACGCCGCGGCGAGTCGCGGGCGGTCGGGTCGGGAGGGCAGGGCAGGTGGGTGCTGGCGCCCGCGGGAAGTCTGGCCGCGGTGTTGACCTCCTTCCTTCCCGCAGCCGCCAGGCCCGACCAGGGGAGGCCGGAGGCCCGGGGTGCGCCGTGCGCGCGTGTGCATCGCGGGCGAGCGCGTGCAGCCTCCCGCAATCTTGCTGCCGGGCCCACCGGCCTGTCGCCACCCGGCTTTCTAATTGTCCCCGAGCTCTCCAGCTGCGTGGGAAGTTGAATGTGCCCTGAACGCCACTGAGGAGCCTGTAAAAGCAGACGCCTTGGTGTTGGTGGGGAGTTGGGGAAATGAGGATCGAAGTGGCTTTTCCAACTCCTGCCCAGCCGTTCCTCCCAGCACAGGCAGAAGGTTCTCCCTTCGGGCTCACTCTTACCTGTCATTCGGAGCCCCCGTTTCTCCTGCTCCCCTCTTTCACAGACCTCGCCACGGGACACAGAAGGAGGCCTGGGGGTTCCGGGCCAGGCAGGCATCATTTATGAACGGGGTCCAGAGCAGCCCTCCAGGGACTTGGGAAAAAGCCCTTGGAGGAGGTTATGGTCTCAAGCAGGAAGCTAATAAAAGGGGGGAGGGACCGAGAGGGGAGTCTCCCCAGTAAGTTTGGTACAGAGGACCCACTCTGTGTCTGGTACGCTGTGGGTGCTTCTTCGTAAGTCATTGTGTAAGTTGGGGGGGGTCTCCTAATTTCATAGATTAAGAAGCAAGTTCAGTCTTTGTACCTTGCCTTAGTCATTCTGATTCGAACTCAGACCTCAGATATTCAGAATCTTTCCACTATATTAAGTTGTGTCTTTCAGAGCCCCTTTTAGCTAAGTGTTCTGGCATGTAGGTTTTGGGATCTCACTAATGCCGAATTTATTGGTAGTGTGCTGTGTGCCAAATAGTGTGTTAGGGGCTATGGGTACAGAGATGTAGAACTTGCTCTTTGAGAATAGGAGATTTGCTCAGAAAGGGTCCAGGACCCTCCAGTTTGCAGAGGGCCATCAGGGTTCATGTCTCTGGGCATCATGGGAGCCTGGGGCCTTCCTGGAGGAGAAGGATGTAACAGAACTGAGTTGAGAAGGATGAACAGTAGGTTTGCCAGGAGGTAGGGAGGGCATTCCAGGTAGAGGTTAACTGTACCCAACAGGCTCAGAGGAATGACACAGCAGGTTGTGTGCGTTTGGCATAATTTGAGCATAGACCATGTGGCTGATGGCACGAGTGAGACTGAGGGCAGGTGGATAAGGGTCGGATTGAGTAGGACCTTGTGGGTGCTAGGGGCCCTTGGAGGGGTAGCAGGTAGGGGAGTGACGAGATCAGACTGGTGATTTCAAACAGCCTTTGGAGCACTGGATCAATTTTCTCGCCTCAGACCTGCCTGTAGATCTGGAGAGCTTTTCTTCCTTTTCCCCCGGGGTGGGTCTGCTCCTTGTGTTGCGGTTAATGAAGCCTGCAGGGACATGAACTCTCTCCTGTTTTGCGTTGAACCTCATTACCTTAAGCGTACTTATTCTTAGTTTACACCAGGGAGCTGGGACAAGAAATCTCTATCCCTCTTTGTGCACTCTGTGTTTTGTCCTTACCCGCCTCTCCTTCTAGTGTGCGCTGAACACACAATTATCGAATGCAGCTGTGTGCCCCGCTCTGTGCTAGGTTTGAAGGTTGCTGGGATGAGGACACTGGGTCCCTGCCCCCTTCCAGGGAGGTGGGAAGCTTCACAAATTCCTGGTTGAGGCAGAATTACAAACAAATGAGTAGTGGGTGGGGTGGAGGGAGTAATCTGATATTGGAATTCTGGGCAGAGTGCTGTGCAGGCATGGAAGAAGGGGGTCTTCTGGTTTTGACCCCTTGCTTTTTGTCTTTATTGCTTATTTCTGTTTTTTCCCCCATTTTCTGTGTTCTTTAGAAACACAAATTCTATAGACTTCTAAAATCGTGATTTCTTTTATTATTAGGCACCCTTATTAGTATATTTCTCCTTCCTGTTTTTTCCCGTTTGTCTGACTTCACATGTCCACATATATTTGTTGTGTGCATTTGTGTCTGGCACACGTATCTGGAGAAAGAGATGGAGAGACAAAGAGTCCTTGGCGCCAGAATGATTTTATTGCCATGACGGATCTATTTCTGAAATTTGCACATCTTGCCCAGAGGAGTGTGGTTGGTTCCCAGACCCGAGTGCATGTCAGAATCCCCCGGAGAGCTCATTGAACACACGAGCTTTGGGGGTTATTGCCGTGATTAGGATTCTGTGGGTCTGGGAGAAGGTCCCAGAATCACTGTCTTTACAAGTGTTCCGTGTAAGTCGGAAGCCGCCTATTGATGGATAACATTTGGAGCTAGAAGAAGAATAGGAAGTATATTGATTTTTTTTCTTTTTCTTTTCTTTCTTTTTTTTTTTTGCAGTTTAGCTGGCCCCATGTAAGTATGGCTGAGTGAGTTCCGCCTTCTGGAGCTCCTCAAGGACCACGCTGGCATGAGCGTGTGTGCACATGTGAAATAACGGTAGCTAGAATTTATGTAGGGCTTCACACGTTCACAAACTCTAGTTCATGCATATTAGCTCATTTAATCTCCACAACAACTGGAGGGGTGGAAAATACTTTTATGCAGTTAAGACTGGATGATGAAATTTTACAATCGGCCCAAGCTAACAAGGTTATTATTAAGTGGCCACATCAGAGCTAAGAATGGAACCCGGATCCCTTAGGGAACTGCCCACTCAAAGGCCCAGTCCATGGTGCTCACTATGCTGTGTGGACTGCCCGGGTCTACACTTGTGGGTGATGGGGGGAGGCTGGGGTATTTATAGCATGTGCTTCCCAACCTACTGTCCAGCATATCCATGGCTCAGTCCTAGGTGCTTGCCTTTGGAAAGCTCCAGGGAAGGCCGAGGGTGTTGGTGTACTTGGAGGGACGTCTGGCTCTGCCCTTGGAGGAGATCTGCTGGGGCAGAGGAGGCTCCTCTGACTGGACACACTGTGGTGGGGAGGGTCCCCTGGGAGGCTGCATCCGATGGTTGGAGCACCCCTGGTTTAGGAATCATTGCCAAGATAGAGCTTGTTTCCTCAACAGCAGAGATTCCGATGGGACACTTGTCTATTGTAGGGAAAGAACTCCGTTTTGAGCAAGTGCAGTACCCTGGCTTTTTCTAAGAAATAGTCCTGGGGGAGCTCTTGCCTTGGGTGTGTGGAAGCCTTCAGGAACTTTTCGTCTTGCCTGGGCATCTTCCCACTGTGGGAGAGGGTGTCAGCTTATTTTCCAAAGCATGAGCAGTGGGCTCCTTTCCTTTAAACAATTTAGAGAGGTCAGGGGATTGGTGGAGGGACCAGAGACTGTGGCCGGGGCTTCTGGGCCCAGGTCCCCTCTGTGTAGCTTCCATGTAGCAAGCTGCCTTCCCTGGGGTCTAGGACAGTCTCTTATTCCCAGGCCCTTCCTTGCCTTCCCTGCCAGCTTTGGGAAGCATCCTTACTCACCTAGTGATGGGATCTCTAAAGTGGGCCTGATAATAAGATAAAATCCATGCCTTGTCACAATTCTGCTGATGTAGAGAAGGCATGCTGCACTCCTAGTTTAAGGAAATTAATTGGATTTCTTTCTTTTTCTTTTCTTTTCTTTTCTTTTTCTTTTTTTTTTTTTTTTTTTTTTTTAGTTCCAAGAAGGTCTGGTTCTATTAATAGCTCAAGTAAAGATTTCTTGAAGTTTGACTTTTTAATGTTGATTTGATTCTTTTACTGCCCCCCCACCAAATTCTGCAGAGCTCTAATTCCTAATTGAAAATCATAGAACAAGTTGGATGTCTTAATTCAAACTGTATTTCAGTGATAAATACTGTACCACTAAAAATATGTGAAACATGTTTTTATTTCTTCTCTCCCCTATCATTTGTTTGCCATTTGGAGAATTATACAATAACCGACAGAATTTAAAAAAAAAAAAAAAAGGCAGCAAATTTGTCTCTGACTTCCAAGAAACTAAATTTAGTCCAGGGGCTTAGGGCTTAGTAAAAGCAAAAGAATTTGAAGCCTGAGGGTACTTTTTGAGGAAGGTACTGGAAATGTGAAGGCTTTGAATAAAGTGCCTCGGGCCCATGTAGATGTATTTGTGCTCTACTAGAAATAGAGCAAACACTATTAGAAAGGAGCTTGTCTCTCCGTAATATTTGCATACCACAAACGCCTGGAGTATGTGACACTGTTATTTTATTCCCCATTTAGTAGATCATTTCTCCCGTTTAAAAAAAAAATTATGAATTTTAGAAAGAGTGACCCTATTAATCTGCGGATACTCTGAGCATGCATATTGGACTCTGTCCAGGGAATTTTGACTCTGGCACGACCAGAAGTAGCCCGCTGTCAGATGAATGTTCATCCTTTCATTCATTCTTGTGTGTGGGTGCCTGTGCCCTGCGCTGGGCTGTTTTCCCCCCACTGTGGAGGTTCCTAGAGCAGGTGGAGGGTAGTGTTGCTTCGGGGTCCAGCAGGGGTCGCTATAAGAGGATGGGAAATAAGAAAGCAGCAGGTTGGACTGTCAGGTGTCCAAAAATGGCATATCTTTGCTTTGTAGATATGAACAAGCTGCTTTTTTAAAAAACCCTGCCCTCTCCCCCAGTCCCCCAAATCCAGGCCATTAGGCTGGTGAGAATCTCTTCACCCTGGGTTGTTTTTGGCCTGCCCAGGTTGTACCTGTGTCCCAGCTTGCTTTCCCAGCCAGCAGCACCACCCCCCCCAGGACCCGACAAGAAGCCCTGTCCTAGGGACGGATGGATCTGTTCTGAGGGACCCTCTTTGAGTCAATTTGGGGAGCTCTCTGTCTCCCTAAACCCTGTTCCCCTGAGTGGCCTCATGCCTTTGGAAACTAAGACCAGGAATCCCTGTCTCAAATGTTCCTGTTGGCGTAGAATGATGCCAGCTCAAATCAGAGAAGACAAGGGACAAAACCAAGAAGAGACATTAATGTCCCTGTCACAAGCCTCCCCAGCCTGTCTAGAGACAACCCTTTATCCAGGTTGCTCGTTTGTATTATTTTAAAGTGTTAATTTCCACTCATCAGAGGTCATTTGTAAACAAAACAGGGACAGAATGAGGCTACCGGGGCTGGTGCCCGAGGCCCAGGGTTTCCGCATGGCCTGCTTCAGCACGTCTACCTCCCTTGCCTGCATCCTCTCCCGCAGCTTTCCATCCCAAATTTCCTAAACAGTCTTAGCCATTTCCAGGCATGTGGGAAGGGATGTGTTGCCGTGCCCTTGTTGAGGGTCTGATGTGTACGGTTCTGTCGCTCTTCCAGAGCATCTCCAAGTCCCCATTGCATTTCTGGAAAAGCATCTGAATTAGAGAGCGGGGATCTGTCCCCTCCCCGCTCCTCTCTTCGGGGCAGTCTGTGAACCCTGCCATGGCTTTGCACATTCCGCCCCAGAGACCAACACTCTAGACCCACCATCTGCTGGGGAAGTGAGCGTGGCCGTGCCCGCTGCCCGCACCGGCGGGCTGCTGACTCTTGCCACGGGCCGTAGCACCTCGAGAGGGTGATTGGCCTCCCTGCTCCCCAGCAGCCTCAGAGACACGCATGGCTCACTGGAGTCGGGAGACAGAGTCCCCATCCTCTCCTGGGAGCTCCCGTCCTGTAATCATGTGCAGTTTCACCTTCTGGCTTTTCTTTTATGTGTGGCAGCCTGTCGGCGGGCGCCAGGGGTAACTCAGGTCCTTTCTCCCAGGCCCAGTCTCCCTAGCTGTGAAATGGGGGTGGCTTGCCATGGCCCCGGGGCCCATCTGCCACTTGCTCCACCAGCAGTCTCTGTCGATTCGGGTGACTTGCGATTCACTCCAAAGTGAGACCTCATGGCTATAAATAATTATGCCACAGATACTCCGTGTCTATTACTTATCTTTTAATTATTTTACCAGAAACGCTAGATTAACCAAAAAAATAAATCAGTCTCCGAGTCCTCAGATGTTGAGCTGATTAAGAAAGAACCCCTTTGGGATATGTGAGAACACACACGCGTACTCGGGTGCCCTGGGGAGTTCTGCAGAAGCTCTGGAAATCTGCTGGCTCTGGTATTTTGGTATTTCAGAATAAATGGCCTGATGTGACCTTCTAGGGCAGCAGCCTTTGCTTTTGGCAGCAGCTGCTGCCATCCTAGGACCTAATGAACGTGAGGAAGCCAAGAGGGGGGAGAGAGGAAGAGGTCTCTATGGCGTGAGCAGGGGGTCCTCCGTGCTCCTGCTGTCTTCCCTGCACTGTGTTCTCCCTCCTCTTATCTGCATCTCCTGAAGATCTGGTGGGGTCCAGAGTACAGAGCCCCGGGACACTTGGCTGAGAGCCCCAGGAAGAAGTCTGGAGGGACAGGAGCCTGGGACTTCCCTTGCAAGGCTCTAGCCAAGGTCAGGAGCAGCCTGCGTCCCTGCCGCTCTGGGTGAAATAGCGGTTCTTCATGAAGGAGAGAAGTGGCTGCCTTGCCCTGGGCCACCCTGGACCATTCCATTTGGATGCCCTGAGAGGGGCATCAGCCCTTCCCCGAGGGAACCCGGGAGCCCGCTGACCCCACTGCCTCCTGGACACTGCCGCTTCCTAGTAGCACGTCTCTTCCGCATACCACGCCCAGAGACAAGATTAGGCACTTAAAAAAATAATTAAATTCTCCTCATGTCACTTGTCTTCTTAACTGTAAGCACTACAGAGATCTTTCAAGGAAATGCAGGGAGGAGCGGCACACTCACATGTTCCTGCCATTGGGTTTGAATTCCCAAATGAGGAGAACAGCCACCCAGCTGCCTCCTTCCTAATGATCCCGGCTGTTCAAAGCCAATTTGCATCTCATTCCGGCCCAGGAGAGAGAGGGAAGCATCTACAGACCGAGTAGGACCACCCCGTCTCGACAGGATCTCTCCGAAAGAGGCTCGTCGTCTCTTTCCCTTGTCGTACTAAGGTTTAGAAATTAGGATTTTCTTCCCCGTGGTCGGGACTTGAGATTTATGTAGCTTCTCTTGTTCCTCGGAGAACAAGGTAGTCATTCATTACTTCCCTAACCCCCCCCTCGCCACCCCGAGCCACAGAGAAGCTGGTCCAATCAATATTTATGCGCCCATCGCTCGCAGCTGCGACATGCAGGCATCGAGGACGCCGTATTCCTTGATGGCCCCGGAAGAATTAGCTGGTGCCTGTAGATCAGGCTCATTGTTTTCCGGGATCTCGGGGAGATCAGGGCACGTGGTGCACAGATCAATTACGCTGCCTAGATAATTGGCTGCTAATAGATGGCCAATTGATGGCTGCCAGCTGGGGCCTGAATGACTGGCATTCTTACGGTGGGGCTGGGGTCTTCATCAGCAGAAGAGCGGCCTCAAAGCCTTGATTAACGGTGAATCAGGAACAGGACGTGAGCTGAGTGAGAGCTTCTTTCCCATACTACGTCCTGTGATGTTTTGTAGTTTACACAGTGTTCGCATTCACAGATGCCTCATTTGATCTTTCCTGCCGCCCCATGGGGTGGAGTTATTATTACTCTCCCTTTCTGAAGTGGGAAGGAGGCTCTGGAAGCACCCCCCAACTAGTAAACGGCCTTGAACTCACTCTTTTGACTCGAAAGCTTGCGCTCGCTCTCTCTATTATGGCCATGCTCAACTTCTGGTTAGCTCCCTGCTCCGGGGGAAATGAAACCTATTTTACATATGTGTATATTGTATGTATGTTTTCTTGTGGACGAGAAGTTAATGCTCTTGCTAAGAAATGACTTCCGACCTCTCAAACACCAGCATTGCTTTTCTGCATGCAAGAGGGAACTGAGAAGTGGATTTTAGGCGCACCAAGGAGCCCATCTTAGGAGGGCCACTGGAGGGGGCCAAGAGGACTTTGGGTTTTCTTCCAGGATGGGCCCGAGTGTAACTTGCCCATAGGCCCTACAGAACCGTTCCACAGGATGTGGGAAGATGCTGGGCATGAGTAGCTCTCTCCTTGTGCGGGTGAGCCCATGCTTGCCTGCCGGGTCCTTTCTGGGTTGGCAGGGGTTAAGGGGGGGGTGACAGCAGGAAATGAGGCTCTGCCGTCAGTCAAAGTCAACAGGACTGTGCAATTAAGACAGACACCGTTGCTCTGAATCCCTTTCGTGATGAATGTAGTCCTTAAACAATCAGAAGCAATTCCCCTCTAAGAGGAAAAATGTCCTTTGAAAGAACCTCATAGGTCCTGTTGGAGATGCAAGGCAGGCGTGTGGGGGAGGACTCTAGGGAAGGGTCTTTAGGAGACGGGACATGTCACCTGAGCCTCTTTCTGGACGACAGAGGGCGCTCTGCCTGTGTCGTGCTCCTGGGCTGTGAGGACCCTTGATGACTGCTTACTCCTGCTCTGTAATTGGGTTGCTGGCTGGACCCAGCACGGGGCTCCGCTGCTTTGTGGCTGCTTGAGAGGACCGGTGTGAGTTATAGTTGCTGCCCTGTGTGCGTGGTTCAGGGGCCGAAAGCATGAAATCAGGAGCTGCTAATGTCTTCCTGGATATTTCGTCAGTAATTCCGATGAACTACCGGAGGGCTCCTGGTGGTGCTTTTCTTATGTGGCCTGAATGACAAAGTCAGTGTCTGCTCCAAGATCCCAAGCAGAAACACGACTTTTCCACTCCTGTCGATTTCCGCTGAGCGCGGCAACATTAGAGGGAACTGTATTTTTAAAGCGCATGCATGGAGTTAGAAGGAAATAAACGGAAACCTCGTGCTTGATATTTTCCCTCTCCACTCGTAGGTCCCCATGATTTTCTAAGCATATTTGCTCAATTCTGGATAAGATGACTTGCTGTAATTCTCCCTGCCTCTTTTAAAACTCACATTACGGTTTCTGCTCTGGGTTTTAGCTTTTCCCTTAAAACCGAGGAATATTTTTGGAAAGCTTCTTGGTAGCGTCTGCGAAAGCCTAGCATAGGTACACACCTATGTGTCACTCCTAACTGTGAGCCCAAGAGAAGCACAGTCGTATTTCAGTGAATGTCATGCACCTGAGTAGGAGTTGGCGGGCTTTTTCTGGAAAGGGCCAGATAGTAAGTATTTTTGGTTTTTTAGGTTATACAGCTTCTGCTGTATCTACTCAACAGTGCTCTATCTACTCAACAGTGCTCTTGTAGAGCAACAGTACGTAAACAAATGGGTGTGGCTGTGTCCCCCAAAACTTCATTTATGGACACTGAAATTTGAACCCCATAACTTTTGCATCTTATGAAGTATTCTCCTTTTAGGATTATGTATTTTCAAATATTTGTACGTGTGAACTGCTTTTTTTGAAGTTCACAGGATGTGCTAAAACAGGTCAGGGGCAGGCCAGACTTGACACTGGGATTCTGTTTATATTCAGTATGGAAACAGGCAAAACTCATCTGTGATGTTAGAAGTCAGTTTCACAGGGACCTTTGGTTGGAGTCTGTGACAGGAAGGAGGCAGGAGAGGGATGCCTGGGTGGTGCAGCCAGTGAAACATCTGCCTTCAGTTCAGGTCATGATCTCAGGGTCATGATCGAACCCCGAGTTGGGCTCCCTGCTGGGGTGGGGGGAGTCTCTTTCCTCATTCTGCCTCCCTCCAACCCACTCATGTTCTCTCTCTCTCTCTCTCTCAAATAAGTAAATAAGTAAATAAGATCTTAAAAAAATAGGGGACATTTGGGGAGAACTGGTTCTGTTCAGTTTCTTGATCTGGGTAACACACTCAGGTGTGTTTACTTTGTGAAAATCCATCCGACGTGTGCCCTTTTCTGTGTGGATTTCGCTTCAGTGAAAAGTTAAAAAAAAAAAAAAATCTGGACTGCATGTGTGGCTTCTGACTCAGATTTTAGCACCTTCTCTGGGGTCAGAGCATAGTGGTTTTTATTCTTTTTGTAGCTCTTGATTCCTGTTTCCCAGATGAGACCGTCTCTGGAGAAAGGTCTTGGTATGTCTTTCCGGTTTCCCAAATCTCATTCCCTTTTATAATCAGGGAGATGTTTAACAGCTGGTGTGGTCCAGCCAACCGAAGTTTTTCTTGACACCAACTCATGTAGGTTCCATTTCTTCAGTAATTTGAATTACTGGTTCAGCAGGAACCAGGAAGAACAATAACTTTGTAGTCAGAATGTCATCCAACTCTGTATTGTTTACTTTATTGTAAATACTGGTCCACAGGGGTCAATAATATAGTTTTATATTCCTTAAAGAAGGAAAACCAAAGTGTGTGCTGAGTGTTAATCCCTTCATCACTGGATCATAGGAAGATGGGGAGGAGTCCAGGAGGGTTGGTGTGGTTGGAAGGCTTTCAAGACAGTGGGAACTGTGAGTAGGACGTTGGCTGGTGTCACTGTCCCATACTGAATCCATAGCGCTTCTGGGAATGAGACACATCTTGTTTCGACCAGAAACTATTGGATGCAGTGGTTTTATGTCGGAAGCCAGCTCTTCTAGGACAAGTCATTTTATAACAATATTCAAGGAGGAAACTTTACAACAGTTTCAAAGAGAAATATATTGCGCTTTCGGCACCGTTTGACAGCCTTATGAGCACTTCGCTCCTGTGGATGACTGGAAATGTTTCTGGTCCCAGGGTTGAACTTGAAAAAAGGAAATCTGCAAGTATCACGTTCTTGTGAGCACAGAGGCGTGCTTCAGGACTGATCGGAGAGGGGGCAGTGAGAATCGATCCACAGATGGGAAAACACTCAGGCCGTCGTAGATGGCTAGCTGCTCCAACATCATCTCTCCGAGAGGAGGACTCCCTCATCCCGCATAATAGCACCAATTATTCCGTTGTTTGTGCTAAGGAGTTGAAAGCTATCGTGTGCCGGGGAAAATACTCAGCACGGAGCAGTAATTACGGATCAGCTGATGATAAAAGATGCATTGGATTGACTGCTAATTAGATTATTAGCACCAAAAACAAATATCTGCTATTAATACCATAAATAAGCCACGTTTATGATATTTTCTACTGCAAGTGCATATTTCTTTTTATAATGTGCAATTGCCTTTCTTCTCTTTGGGGGCCAAGACTTCCAGTTTTCCCCAGCCATACTAAGCATATTTGTTCATTGAGCTATAATCCGGTCATCTTGTTTTCTTCCAGTCTCAAGCAGCGGGATCGAGAGAGCTGGTATGTGTAGTTAGTGCCACACATCAGGTCCTGAAATGTGTTAGATCCTTCCAGAGAAAAAGCATCCAGGTCTTTCCCACTGGGCACAGCATTATTGTGAAGGGCAAGGAATTGTAGAGTTTTCCCTGTGAGATCAGTGCTGGAGTTCATTGCCAAATAAATGAGCCAGTTGTTTTTTTGGTGGCATTTTAAGATTTGGTCCTTTTTGTCCTGGGCTCAAGGTGGATGGGACAGACACTTGGGTGTTTCAGTTGCCAGCACCCCCCTCCCCCACTGAGTTGGCCATCTTTCTACAAGTATGTTGATGGTGTGTGCCCAGCAGTGTGAGACTCCAGCTGTTTTCCCATCTTGGGTGGCTGTGAGTTTCAAGGCTAGGACCATTGGAAAGAGCCCTCGGGAGCTTCCTGGGTTGCGTGGAGAGAGAGGCCCACTCCGGCAAGAGCCAAGGGACAGCTCTGGCCATGACCTTGGTAAGCGGTGCAAGTGACTGTTGAGTGTCTTGTGTGAAATTGTAGAGATGGATTTGGTTCAAGACCACCATTATGTGCCAGGAGTCTTTGCAGGAAGGAGAGTTTTCTTTGGGGGGAGGGGTGGTGCATGACTGCCTGTTGGGAGAAGTGCTAGGTGCTTATCTGAGTTAAGTCATTCATTCATTTTTTTTCTAAGATTTTATTTATTTATTTGACAGAGAGAGAGATCACAAGTAGGCAGAGAGGTCACAAGTAGGCAGAAAGGCAGGCAGGGGGTGGGGGAAGCAGGCTCCCCGCTGAGCAGAGAGCCCAATGTGGGGCTCAATCCCAGGACCCTGAGATCATGACCTGAGCCGAAGGCAGAGGCTTTAACCCACTGAGCCACCCAGGTGCCCCAAGTCATTCATTCTTAAAACCATCCTAGGAGATGGGCAGGCTCCTCATCACAGTCACGCTGGGTGTGGAAGGCTGGCGCCCTTCTGATTACACGGTGTCTGAACCATACAGATTGTTCAAATGTTCTCTGGGTGATGCTGATTAGCCTTATTTTACCGATGAAGACCTTGAGGTTCAAGTTCCAATAACTTGCCAAAATTAGTAGAGCTGGTAAGTGGCGGAGCTGAGACAGGTCTGGGTGATTCTGGACCCCATGCTGGGGCACCGTCAGGATGGTTCACAAGGGGGGGGGTAGTGAGTTCATTGAAAGAGTTCCCCCTTTTGAGTGCCTCGCCAGTGTGGAGTGACAGAGTGAGCAAATGCCCCTGTCCCTGGGTCACACTCGTCAGTTCATCCTGCAAGCCGCTATGGGGTGAGTGTGAAGCCCACTGCCGGCGGTGTCCCAGCTGGGTGCTGCCCTCCTTGCCCAGGGCAGATTTGGGGCAGTCGTGGAGTATGGAGGTGGGGCTGTCTTCTGGCTCCTGGCTGCCCTTCTAGAACCGTCTCCCTCCTGGATTTTGTATCGTGTTGTGTATTATTGGAAGGATACAACTGTGTCTCTACGATGGCTTTTTCACAGTGAAAGGGACTGCAAGATGAACAGGAATCTTTTCTCTCTTTTGAGTCAAAGTGGAACGTGAGGCCAAGGGGAGAGAGAAACCTTATTCGACTTCACGGGATAAAGGTTTGAGAAGATTGCCTTTGAATTTACTAGTTGTCTTTGCAAGGTTGACTTTCTTCCCTTGATCATGTCCCTCTTCTGTTAGCTCAGAAAGCTCAGTTGAAGGTCAGTCTCATCCTGGAAAGCTGTTTCACTGAAACAGGAACCTGTTATTCCACAAGGCCTCTTATTAGAAGCAGCAGCATTTAGGGGATGGTCTTTGAAAGTCATTTGGGTGATTTTTGAAGAAATACATTTGCTTGGATCTACTCATCCCCAAAGTGTTTGCTGTTTGAAAAGCATAGGCGCATGTAGGTGGCTCATTTGGTTAAGGCTTTGCTTTCAGCTGGGGTCATGATCCCAGGGTACTGGAATTGAGCCCCGCATCAGGCTCCCTGCTTCTCCCTCTCCCACGCCCCTTGCTTGTGTTGTCTGTCTCGCTCTCTCTCTCTCTGCCAAATAAATAAATAAAATCTAAAAAAAAAAAAAAAAGGAAAGCATAACACTAGTTTCAGGAGGACAGGAAAGGAAAACCAACTTCAGGATAGAAAATAGGGTGACAGAGCAACCCAGTTTGATTGAATTTGCCAGGCATGACTGTTGGGTTTCTATACTTTTGGGGTACCCAAGACATGGCCCACAGCCAGTTCCTTCTTCCTGTTGTTTATGGATGGCCGGGGAACTAAGAATGGCTTTTTTAAAAAAATATTTTTTAATGGCTGGAAAAAAACTTGGAAGAAAAATAATATTTTGTGACACATGAAAGCTATATGAGATTCAAATTCCAATGTCCATAAATAAAGTTTTATGGGGACACAGTCATGCTGGCTCCTTTATGTGGTGGCCTTCGTGCTGTAGCGGCAGAGCTGAGCAGTGAGGAAGGCTGGATGGGTTACAAAGCCAACATTTTAAGGGGCCCTTGAGAGGAAACATTTGCTAATCCCTGCCCCAGACCTTTGTTTCTCCAAGTAGGACTTCTGGGCAGGGATGTTGATTCCCCTGAAAGTTGGTTAGAAATCCTAAATCTCAGGCCACCCCTACCGATTATACACCTGCATCGAGGCACAACTCCCATGTGGTTTCTGTACAATTCAAGTTTGAGAAACGCTGGGTTAGAGGTCAACTAACTCTTCCAGAAAGCTTATGTGGGACAAACTGAGGTCTAGAGTCGGTTTCATTATTTCCCTATTTATTGTGGATTCCACCAGATTGGATCATTCAGGACTAAACTCCTATCCTCCCCCGCCTCCCCATGTTGGCCTGGGGATTCTTCTGCTACTTTTAGCTGCACAAAGAGCCAGTGCCTTGAAACAGGATAGGAGTTTGAATTCTTGAATCATCTTGAATCTTCCAGGCATTGTGGTTAGAGCGAGAACATCATTGACCAAAGCCTTTCCTCCATGCCTTGAAACAGGATAGGAGTTTGAATTCTTGAATCATCTTCAGTCTTCCAGGCATTGTGGTCAGAGCAAGAACATCATTAACCAAAGCCTTCATGGTTGTGCTGCTCCCAGGCTGGTGGGTTCTGTGTGACACCAGAGGCCCCCCACACTCAGGGTCCCGCCTCCTTAGGGTCAGCAGCGAGCCATTCTTCTTGGATCTTGTGACCCTCTGAGCACCCGCCTCCTCTCAACTCTTAGGACTGGCTGCCTCAATTGTCTTTCCAAGTTGGAGGAATTCCCTTTTTCCGTTACACCCTGGGTTACTTATTCATTCAAGGACATTGGCTTTTACACATCACCTCTGCAGAAGCAAGGGAGCATCGAGCCCTAGTTATGTGCTGAGATGGGGGGTTAGGGTAGGACTGGGGTTGGAGAAAGTGGAGAAGAAATATAATGAATATCCCAATACATTATCTCACCACACTTGCGGTGTATTATGATACAGTTGATGGGACAACCCATGGCATCTAGGACAGTAGTAGACAGACGGTCTTCCTGTAGAAAAAGAGGTAACTCCTACAAGAATTTAGAGAGAGGGAGACTGTGTGGGTGACAGGGGCAAGGGAGGTCTTCTGAGGTGCTGGGACTCCCAACAAGAGTGACCAGAGGTCAGTGGAAACCAGGTGTGGAAGAGTTTGAAAATAAAGTCATTTGCTTATTTTTGCTCTAAGATGCACGTTATGTCTGAAGGTAAACAGCTATCCCCAGTTGGGAATATTATACCCCTACCCCCTGGGGACTTGGTTCAGTAAATGTTTTGGGTTTGAGAGTTTTAACTGCTCAGAGTATCCTCATTGCTTTTAAAGTAGCAATTCCTTGAAATTTGAACTTGATGTTCCTGGTCTTGAATGAGAGTAACTGTGTATGTTCTCCATTTCTCACCAACGTCCATTCTGTTTTTTTCTGACCACCTGTTTTCATCTTTAATTCATGTGGCTGCTCTTAAAGAAATGCTCCCTGGAAAAATCTATCTCACCTGTCTACATTCCCTTGAGTGAAGGCTTGGCAGGGCTGTGGCCAAAAGTCACCTAGAACAGTCATGTCCTCTGAAGGGTATGCTTGGGGTCCCGAGTCCTAGAGACTTGAGTCGGTGCACATTAGTTGGAGACATGGAGGAATGATGACATCCTGGCTGGTTCCTGGGAGGACAGATCACAGTCAGGATCTAAAGCTTCCCTTCTTCTTGTATATACCAGGTAGCCCAAGGCTGATGGTGTTTTTGCATTAACTGTGATGTGTGGCTGATCCACTGTGCCTCTTTCCATATCACCCTCTTGGGAAGGTAGATTAGGAAAGAACCTAATTCAGTGGACACACAAATAGGTTCATGATGTACCACGTTAAAAAAAAAAAAAAAAGTAGGATTCAAAATTGTGTCCATAGTAGGACCTTATTTTGTTTAACACAAGATGTATATGGAGGAGAAAAAAAAAAAAAACTTAGAACATCAAAAGGGGTGATTTATCTAAATGGGATATTGTCTAGGCTGTATTTCTCATTGCTGCTAATTAATTAATTGTTGGATTGATTGATTTTGACTTATCTGCTCCCCAGTTCCCTCCACTCCCACGTCTCCCCACTTTTACATAACAATGTAGTAACCTGGATATGTAAACTTCAGTATCTTTCTCTGTGCACCTGTCAAATCTGCCTTTACAGATTTGTTATGGCCGTTATTACAAAGGAGAGGAGAAATTGATCGTACTGTGTATCTCTTTGCATTTTACTCAGCATTTAATCACATAGCCTAGAAATCCTCAGGTCAGCCAGCTTGTTTTTAATGACTGCCTAATATTCTGTGGTATGGATGTGCTTTATTTCATTCCCTTTTTTCCTTTTGGTGGGTATCTATTTTGTCTCTTAGCTTTGTCACCAAACACAGTGTTGCAGTAAATATCTGTGCACACACATTCTCCCATGTTGGGGCTTTTGTTTCTACATGATGGATTTTGAGGAACGGGAATTCTGAGTCAAAGGGAATCTGATTTTTATGCTAATGGGTATATATTAAGATTGCTTTTAGAAGTGGTGTAATCATGCACATTTCCACTAGCAAAGGGAGAGTTCTCTCTTCCCAGCATCCTCTTTAACATAAATGTTCTTCTTTCCCCTTTGCCATTCGAAAGGGTGGGAAACAGGATCCTATTTTAAGGTTACATTCCTCTGACCACCAGGGAAGTTGGATATGTTCTCGGATGTTTATTGTCTTAAAGATCTGCACTTCTGTGATGGATCTGTTCATAACCTCTGCCCATTTTCCCCTGGGCTGTTTAGCCTTTTCTTGTTAGTTACAAGAGCTCTTTGTATGTGGTAGACAGTTTTTTATAGGTCATGTGTATTACAGATTTTTTTTCTAATCATTTGTTACACTGTTGATTTTGTTTATGGTGTATATTGCCATATACTTTTTTTTGCTTGTTTTCATATAGTTAAATATGTCTTTTTAATTATAGCTAATGACCATTCTGTCTCATTATAAAGATCTTCCTGATGTTTAGGTTGTATATAGAACATCCTAAATTTCCTTTTCTACATGACTTAAAATATTTTTAAATCTTAAGTCTATCTGGAATTAATGTTTATGTCTAGTTTGAGGTAGGGATTCAACTCCGTCTTCTTCTAAATGGGTATTTATTTGTGTCAATATCAGTAATTAAAGAAAATATCATTTCCTCCAGTGACTGACACACTACTTTTGTTATATATTTATTTCCCATAAATATTGAGTTTTAATTCTGGGAAATCCATTCTGTTCTGTTGACCTGTATATCTCTTACTATGCCAATATCCTACTTTTACTGGAATTTTTAAATTAAATCCAGTAGTTACTTGAATAATCCATTAGGTTTCCTAGGTATAAAATCATATCATTATCAAAATGAATTAAGTGTATCTCTCTTTTGGAATATCTCTTAATTATTTCATTATCTTGTTTTGGATTAATGAGAACATTCAAAATGCCACATCTTGCTAATACAGAACTTTTTCTTGATTTTGATGCAAATAGCTCTAATGTTTCACTATTTACTATCCACTTTTCTGAAATACTCTATTGTATGTTAGTAATTTCCTTTTCCTGTTTTACCTCATTTTTTAAAAATTAGAAATGATTTTTTTAATTTTTCCATATCTTGATTGAATTATATAACTTTTCTCTTTTTTGATGTAGTGAATTATTTTGATTTCCTTATATAAACCATCTTTGCATTCCTGGAATAAACTCTATACAGTCACAGTTTATTTATTTATTTTTTTTTATGTTGCTGGATTTTATTTGTTGGTGTTTATTTGGAATTTTAACATTTGCATTCATGAATTAGATTAATTTATTTTTTGGTACTCTATCAGAATGTGTATTTAAGACTATACTGCTTCCATACAATGAATTAGGAAGATTTTTTTTTAATATGTGGGGATAGTTAAATAATTTGGATGTTATCTGTTCTTTAATGGCCACATGAAACTCAGCTCAAATGATCTGGCCCTGATGACTTCTCCAGTGGTACCCCTTGATTACCTTAGGAACCTATTTTTTTTACAAGATTTTATTTATTTATTTAAGAGAGAGAGAAACACAAGCAGGGGGAAAAGCAGAGGGAGAAGTGGACTCAGCAAGTGGACTCCTTGCTGAACAGGAAACCCACAACGCAGGGCTCATTGAGCAGCACAATGAGATCATGACCTGAGCTGAAGGCAGATGCTTAACCAACTGAGCCACACAAGCAGCCCCCTTGCATGCCTATTTTTATTTTCAGTCCAATATGGTAATGTTTGTATTTTAATAGGAATATTATACATATCATGATTCGTGGACTAATTGATATATTGAAAATTTACTATTTATTTTTATCTTTCTCCTTTATATTATTTTCACTAGTTTAGCCAATGGTCATTGGCCATTTCAATTCCTCTGTCCTTTTTCCATTGGGACATCTTATTGTGCCATCAACACTGACTGTTACCTTCCTTTTCAGGGCACTGAAATACCTATTTCCATGAAAACAAAATATCAGCGAGTTTTCCCTGCTAAGATGTTTTCCTCGCCCACTCATTATCAACCTGAGGAGTTGAGCCTCGTGTGACAATTTTTACTTCCTTAGGCTTGCTTCTGCTGAAAGCAGGTGGAACTTCAGACAGCTTTTACTCCCTTCATCTTCTACCATCCTAATTTCCAGGCTTTGCTGAGATAATTTAACACCTCTAGAACTAAATGTCAGGTTTTCTTTGCATAATGCCTCTTTTTCAAGTACTCTTATTTGTGACTTACATTACACGTTCCAAGCACTTTATTACTCTTTAAACATAACAACTCACAAGGTTCACCACTGTGTTCTCTTGATCTTGCCTGTCTTGAGATTTCTGTTTGAATTCATTCATTTTTTTTTTTTTTTTTTTTTTAACCTGAGCATTTTCCTCAGATGGCATGTGTGGCTTATCTTTCCTGTGATTGCCTTGTATACCCATGAATATTCTGCAGCTTGAACAGGTGAGTAACATCTGGCTTGGCTACCTGCCAGTCTGTGGATGGCTTCCCACTGTCTTTCTGATTTTGGTTTTGCAAATGGCAGGTATACTTGAAGACTGATTATTTTTCCTTTGTAAGTTCTTTCTGATTGGGGCCTGGGGAGATTTTCTGCTTCTCCTTGGAACTTAGGAACACACCTTGGGACATGTCCTTTTCCACGACTCTTATGAGCTTGGTACCTTTTGTAGACTTGGGTCTTCCTTCAAAGGAAAATCGCTACTTTTATTACTTTAATTCTGTCTATTCTTTTTCTGCTCATTTTTCTTGTACTGTTATCCACAGATTAGGTCTTTGGGGGTGGATCTGTTCTCCTGAAATCTTTTTGCCCCTGATTTTTAGGTCTTTGTGGTTCTGCTCTTGTTGTGATATTTTTTCCTATTTGATCTTCCAGGACACTGATTCTGGTCTCTACAGCAACGATCCCTTTTGTCAACTCATCTGATGAACTTTTTAGTATGAAGATCATATTTTTGGTTCCAGGGAGTCTATCTGGATGTGTGTGTTGTGAATGAACGTCAGGAAGTGCTATTATTTTTGTTCTTTGTGCCCTCCAGCAGCTCTGTTTCATCAGCAGCCTCCCCTTTCTAAATGTTTTGCTCCTTCTTCCCTCTGGCTTCTGGTCCCCTCTGTGGGTGGCTCTTTCCCTTTGTCTGTTTGGATGAAGCTTAGAACCAGCTGTCTGGCTGTCTTCAGATAGGAGCAGCAGGGAGTGGTGATGGTCTTGTCATCTTGACTTCTGTACTTTAGGGTGCTTCCATTTGGTTAGTGTCATTTCCATGAGACAACAGAAGGAACCCGCTGAATCGCTCTCGCTCCAGGCTAGAGAGGAGTTGATGGGCCTGTTCAGCTTCCAGCCCTACCTCTGGGCCAGGGAGATGGAAGGCCCTCTCCAGAGTGCTCGTGGCAGGGAGAGCTGCCTTCCTCCCCGGGCTCCATCTCACTCTTGGCTGAGCTGTCCATAGAATTTGGGGGCTCTGCTCTTGCTCTGCACCTCTGTGCTCTTGTTCCCTCTGCTGTCTTTGCTGTCTCTGATGTTCTGCCTCAGCTTTCTCCATCCAGCTCTGCAGGACCCTTGCTCCCCTCTCACAGGTGACTCTCACAGACTCCCCACCACCCTGCGTGCTGGCCTCTGGGCCCGCCAGGCTCACGAGAGCACCCTGCAGTTGGACTGAATTGAGAGAGACGACAGCTCCAGATGTTAGCAGGCACACATTCAAGACTCTGTTGTCCCAAATGGCTTCCTCAATTTCTGAATTTTCAGTTGTGAATTTTCAGAAACGTCTGTGCAAGTTCTGTTCTAAGATTTAGGTTTCTTTGAACCTAAATCATTAAGTTAATGATTTAGGTTCAAAGAAGTTGAACCTAAAGAAGTTAATGTTAAACTTAATCATAATTAAGTTCTGGTAGGAGGTAGAGTCTTTGCATCAACTTTCGTATCCTGCCACATCCTGGGAGAGGGGTTTTGCTTTGGTTTTCACTGGGAAATGGTTGCTGTGATTCTATCGCCACTGCATAGAGTAACACTACTGGATAGGCCTCGCTCATCTGGACTTAAGTGGCTTCCTTATGGGGCCAGTTGGGAACTTCTAGGCTTCATTCATCACAAAGTAAGAGTTCCAGGAGGATATGAGGATGAGATTCTTTAACCAGAGAAAGGAGGATTTGATGTAACATGGGCATCAAAGTGAAGAACCTGGGGATGGCAAGAATGAGAAGATTTGAAGTAAAATCAGGGACAAACTCCATGGTGTTGTGGGCCGATGAGCATAGAATTAGATCTTGTTCCCTAGAGAAGACAGAGTGCTTCATGGACCCTAGATTGCTGGGAAATCAATAGGCCAAGTTTTTATCAGATGTCCCTCAAGTGAGGAGAACTGGAATGAATGATCATAAATAGGTCATGAATGTTGGCCATTTTTCTTTGAAGACTGGGGCATATTCCAAAGATCAGCTCATGAAGAATTCAGGAGATCCTCACCCTTTTAAAAATGTATTAAATAACTCTTGCATACAGAATAGTGTTCCCAGTGCTGCCAGATCTCATCTGATCTCCACCTGACACTCTGTGAGGCAGGCTTTTCACACTTTACATGACTAAGAAGGGAGTGACTTATTCAAGGTCATGGGTCAGTAAATGCCTGTGGCACGCCTTTGAGAGTGATCAGGGGGCCTGACTCGGATGGGACAGTGTTGTTGAAAAGCATAGGTTTGGCGGTGCCTGGGTGGCTCAGTCAGGTAAGCATCCGACTTCAGCTCAGGTCCTGATCTTGGGGTCCCGTGTTGGGCTCCCTGCTCAGTGGGGAGTCTGCTGCTTCTCCCTCTCCCTCTCCCCTCCCCCGGCTTGTGCTAGCTCTCACACTCAAACAAATAAATAAATACAATCTTTAAAAGGAGAAAAAAAAAAAAAGAAAAGCATAGGTTTTGGTTGAGGATTTGTTCAAACAGTGCTCAGAGTAAGAAGGCAAGGATGGCATGTTTGCCGTCCTGCTCGTGCCTCCTGGCAGCAGCATTTCAGGAATACTTCTTCTGGTTGGGCAGAGTGTGAGTGACCGCTGGCCTTCTCTAAAGGGTGGTCTCTCAGGGAATTTGAGACTGAAATGGGAGCTCAGGTCCCCTGTGGAACAGGAAGGGATACAAAGAAGGAGAAAGAAGCAAATCCCCAGAGCGCTAGGGAGAGGAGGCACCCAGCCCCCCAGCTGGAGGCAGCTACCCTCTGTGGCTCTGGCCTGTTGCTAATGGTGCTTCGGGTGGACTGTTTAACACATGGAAAGAGAAATAAGCTAGGAGAAAGAAGCAAAATAGACGGAGGAGGAGAAGGAGGAGGGGGAGGATAGGGGTGAGGGGGAGGGGGAAAGGATCAAATGGAAACTCAGCTTGCCTAGAAAAAGTGATCAGGTGGGGACCTCCATTTGGAGCAAGACTGTAAGCAAGTCCCTGTTGACCTGTATCCTCTTGCTTCACGTGGAAAGGTGAAGGGCGCTCGGGGTGCGCTCATGCTCACGGGGACACAGCCGGGATTCTCCAGGGGCCGGGCTCAGGGCTGAGCCTTGTGCGGTATTTTGTTATGGTTTACTTGCTGTTTGATGGGCTGGAGTTTGAAGTCCTGGATGAAAGCCACACATGGGGTTCACACAAAAGATGTCCCAGACACAGCCGTCTGGGGAACAAGCAGGCAGTCCTCTCTGACTCCCCCTCCCCCTTGCCTTTGGCTCTCCTGCTGTGGATTCAGTGAACAAATTGAATTCGACCCCTGTTTAGAGACTTACCTGCTGTATGACGAGCGCTGAACTCGCGTTGGGGGAATAAAAGTACAAGCAGGCCCTTTGCCCTGGAGTCTTGTGGCCTCTAGCAGGGTAGCCTTCCTGGGAGACGTTGTCTTGGTGTCCTCGGAGCTTGCTCACGTGGGCTTCCTGGATCTGCATGCCGGGCTGCTCAACCGTGGCCTTTCCTCGACCACAATCTGGAAGGTTCCCTGGAGTTTCAGAGCTGAAGTGAGAGGAAGCGTTGTGTTCTCTACCTTGCCCTGGTTTGTGGTCTTTGAGGCTCTGGAGTCCTCGCTGTTTAAAATTCTCAGGCTCTGCTGGCGAATACACCCTAAGAGTGAGGGATAGTTTGGCTACCTGTCTTACAACTGGAGTACAACCCTCTCAGTCGGTCAGGGATGTGGCGTTCTGTTCCAGGCTCCCACCTTTTCCTTAATTCCCCTGAGTCCATTTGAGTCATATTTTTGAAAATCATACTAAGAAGATTTTTCTGCTTGAATCCAGCACTGGTGGAAGTTGCTACAAGGTTCGCAGATTCAGTTTTTCCCACTCAGAGAAAAAGACCAATCAGCTTGACATTAATTCCCCGGAATTTGAGAACAGATGGTTTTCTGAGCACTTAGGAAAAAAATGGGGTGATTGCCAGAGCTAGCCTGCCCTCCCCCCCAAGAACATAGCATGCTTTCTTCCCTCTGGGAGGTCCACTGGGAGGTCAAGAGAAGGACACAGCAAGAGATGGCCAACACCTAGCCCAGGGGCCGTAGCTCCCTCCCCTGGCAGTCCAAGGAGCCGGCTCCAACTGTCCTGTGCCAGCATTCATCCACAGTTTTCATGGAAGCCAGCACATGCTAGGCATCTCCTGTTACACCGTGATTTTGCTTGTTAAAGATTGCCTTCTAGATTAAAAAAAACAGGGTTCTTTTGTGACTTTTAAAATCCCTGGCCTGTTCCATCTCCAAGATGCCTCATGTTTGAGAGACCTGTCCCGCAGAATCACAACGAGTGGGACAACCTTTGGCTTGACGAGCCAGTGAGTGGAGTGCCTAGAAATGGGAGAATCTGTGTGCTTCTTGCATTTATAGGGAATACAAGCATTTAAGAAGTAAGAAGGGGAGAAAGAAGGATCCGTCTAGGTGTTCAGAGACCTGGAATATTGTTTCAGAGAAAGGAAATACAGAAATTAAACCTTTTTTTTTTTTTTTTGAAAGATGGGACTCAAAGACAAGGAAAGAATGGATTTGTTTTTAACGATTTCAAGTAGAATTGAGGCTGTTCCTGCAATTGTTGGAAATAAAATTGGTTAGAAATGATGTCAGCAGAGAGTGGGGACTGTGAACCAGGAAAATAAATGAGCTCTGAAATCACCTTCTATTTTATAAATATTGTTTCTGGAGCTGAGAAAAAATTGAGACAGATTATTCCTCTTTCTCTCTCCCAAGCTATGGGTGGAAGAAGCCCTGAGTATCCCATTTGGACTTCGCAAGGAGCATCTCATCTTGTCCTGGCGCGCTAAGTAGCTTTGTCTGCATTTAGACACACTCCATTTCCCCTTCAAGGACCACTATCAGCAGTAGCCAATTACAAACACACCTCATAACACATTATTGAGACACACTGCACGCAAATAAGCTGGAGAGATGTTTAATGAATGTACTGCGTCGTGTCCGTGACAATCTGTCCGCACTGCCGTAGGACAGAGGGGCCCGGTCCTGTGTGCGTGCATCTCTGTGTCTATGTGCGTATGAGCGTTGCATTTTCAGTGCGTCCTAATTAGACATAATTCGAGCCAAAGCAGTTCACACTTTCAAGGAAGGAGAAAGGGCATCGTTTCCCATTCTGACAGGCTCCTTTGAAGCCTCTGATTCCTCGTCTTTGGTTTTCTAAAGCTATCAGCGCTATTAGCTGCCTGAATTCATCTCAGAACGAGGAATGATGCATTTTCAGACTCACTGGGTGGCTTCTTTCTTTTTGCTGCTTCTCGTGGAGAGGCAAAAGGTGGGCAATTGCGAGAAATGTTACTTAGGCAGTCACTTCCTTCCCTTGTGCTGCTGCTGGCTTGGGTGTATAGTGCGAGTTTGCTGGGTTTTATTTTTCTCTGCCATTTGCCGTTGCTGTTGGTCTTGGAGTGACGATGGCATTTTACCACGGTGACAGCTGCATTCCAGGCCTGGGTGGAGTGGCAGCTGATTCACAAAAGCTCCAGGCCTTCCCTTATGGTGTTGGGGGTCTGGGTTCTGGGGGTGACACCACAGTTAGGCTCAGGGGACAGACCAGAATCTTCATTTGTTGAGGCAGGGAGCCTTTGAGTTTATCTGACCTGCTTGCTCCCTAGGTTTGAGGATACGGACCCTGGGGAAAGGAAGTGACTTTCTCAGGAATACTTAGCAGGCTCTTGGCAGAACTCACCTGGAACCTGGAACCTGGCCTCTTGGCCTCTACTACTCCAAATTCTTTGTGTTCTGTCTGTTCCAAGCTGCCTGCTTTTGTGTCTTGAAATGTGAAGCTCAGTAGGGAGCTGCCCGCAGGGATGCTGGGTGCCTGCTGGACCCTCCTGCTGTGAAACCCATCACATCTTTCAGAGAGCATGCAAATGATTAACACTTGCCTGGTGCTTGTTCCCCCAGGAAACCCTTCCCCTTCCAAAGAGCCTTCTGAAGGAGGACATGGGGTTTCAAAGAGCTATTTTATCAAAAGATAGTTCTTATCCTCACTCTTTTGGAAAAACTGAATGCCCAGTGTCCCCACCAGTGTTGCCTTTCTTGAGTTTCGCTCCTGTAGTTCTGGGCCTTCTTCGAGGAGGTAGCAGAGGGAAGAGAGAGCTAGCCTTTGTGTTTGCCTTTAAGTCAGCCTGAAATGTTTTCAGCCAGATGGAAAACTAGGTTGGGTCTTCCAGAGTCTGTTTGTATAGTTGAGTGGGTGACGTGTCCAGCCTCCCAAACTTGAAAAAATTTACTGTTCACACTTCATTCATATGTTCCTTAGTCCTTGGCAAGCGAATTGCTTTTGAAGAATTTATGTTCCCATCTGCCACTTCTATTAGTAAGGGTGATATTTGTGACTTATGCGGGGATGGTGGAGCCCTGAGGTCTCGGTGATTGAGTGCTGACCATCTGCAGCCTGAAACCTTGGGGTTCACGGGGGGTCAGAGGCAGGAGTCTGGGTCTGGTATTTCCTGAAACACTGCCTGGCTGAGAGAGCCTGTGTTTGCTCACAGCCAGGCGGATGGTGCCAAGTAGTGGCACATTCCTACTGTTACTTTTGCAGCCAGCAAGAGAAATGAGACAGGGCAGCCAGCAAATTGGTATTTTGAAGAAGCTGCTGTGTCTTTGGGTGTGAGTGGGGGTGTGGGTGGGGAGGTGGTGAGAGTCTAAGGCGTGGGGTATGCGTCTAGTCCTAAAGAACCAGCTGTTTCCTGGCTCAGGGTTGGGGAAGAGCAGATGCTAAAGGAGTAAGAGAACGAGAGGTAAAATGATCAGCACCATGGAAAGCGCCGTGTTTCTTGCCTTGGAGGAAAGCCTTCCTAGCAGCAGGGAGACTAGCCTTGTGTTTGCACCTTCCGTTCTCTGTTCTCCGCGTTGATCATCTTCAGAAGGAGCGAGGAGAGGGGCAACTGGTTCTTCTGGCAGTTCTGCTAATGGCAGACCGAGGCTTAAGGCACGGCTGGTTTGACATGTTGTGGTGAGCAACATGCAAATAGCAACCAGCAAATAGGACTTATAGCATGATACGGTTTGTGCGAGACAACCTCTTTTGCTTTCTTCTTTGGGATATCCTACAAGAACAACAAGAAGAACAATTAAAAAAAAAACTTAAATGTCATTTTCAGTGAAATTAGAGAATAGATATAACCTCTGGAATCTGAAGTTGGTGTAAGGGCGACCCAAGCTGCTAGGTTGGGGAGGGACCACCAGGTCGGGAAAGGGTGGGGAATGTGTGTGTGGAGAGGTAGAGAAGAGTGGCAGGAAGGCCTTGGGGCAGCAGATGGCCGAGAGTGCCAGGGGAGTGTGTGACCCGGAGGTGCAAGGACATCCTGATGAACCCCAGCCATATCCCTTATTTGCAAACACTGGGCAGGGATTGGCGTGAGCAGAATTGAAGGAAGGGTGCCTCCTGAGTCTGTTTTGCTTCAGAGAAGCAGAGGAGGTGGGTTGATACAAAGCATCCTCTGGAAAAGGCCTAGTTGCAGGAAGTAAAGATTGTGACAGTAGGAAAAAAGTCATCCTTCCCTCCCTTCTTTCCTTAATGTTTTTCTTTTTCTTTTTAAAAATTTCTTTTTCATGTTTTTTTTTTTTAAAAATATTTATTTATTTGACACAGAGAGAGAGACAGGGAATACAGCAGGGGGGGAGGGAATGGGAGAAGCAGGCTTCCCACTGAGCAGGGAGCCCAGTGTGGGGCTTGGTCCCAGAGCCCTGGGATCATGACCTGAGCTGAAGTCAGACACTCAATGACTGAGCCACGCAGGTGCCCCTCCTTACTATTTTTCTTGAGGTATAACATGCAGACAAACAAAGTATACAAATATTCTTTAGCTCGCCAGAATTTACACATGTGTGTCCTTGTCGAACCACCACCTAGATCAAGATCTAGAGCGTTTTTGGCATCCCAGAGGTCTCCCTGGGCTTTCTCCCAGTCATTATCCCTCCCACAAAGAGAATTTTCTTTTAATAATGAAATGCTGCCCTGGTCCTTCCTCCTATTCCATGGGAACTTCCTGCAAAAAACCAGACCAAGAAAGTCCACCTTGCAAGGTAAGAAAAGAGAACTTGAGAGCATTGGTAAAAATAGAAGCAAAGGTATTATAGTGAAAAAATGTCAGCAGTAGCCACAAAAGTTAAGGAACTCCCGAAATAATGAACACTCCTAGGAAAATGTTCTTAGGGAGCAGATGAAAATTGAAGTCAAGGATTTCACAAAGAATTTAAAGACCTCAATGAAGCAATTGTTTCTGTGAAGAAAAACTACAAAGCAGTAAAAAGAATTCTGGAAGGGATGACAGCATGGCAAGAGGTAAGGAAACGTGAGCTGTCAGTACTCGAGGAAAAAGGCAAATCTATCTCAGAAATGAAGATCAAGTCTGAAGGGTCTCAAGGGAAAATAGACACTGGAAAATACAGTGTGGAACGTAGACAATAGAAATGAGAAAGGTGGATATATGGAATTGAAATAAGGCAAGCATTCATGAAGATTAGAAAGAAGGTAATAGATACAGAAGACAAGCAGTGGAAATGCAGCACATGTGTGATTTCAGTCCCTGAAGGAAAACACAAAATGATTGAGTAGAACAAGTATTTAAACTATAAATTAGGAAAGCTTTCAGGATGTAAAAGAAGACTTAAATCTAAATGTTAAGGAACATAAATGTGGGTGTTGGAGAAAATGACCCAGAGCAGTTAACACCAAGATATACCCTTGAAAAGTTCTGACATTGAAGATAGGGAATAATTCTCTCCCCCTCCCTCCCTCTTTTCTCCCTTCTTCTTTCCTTCCTCCCTTCCTTCTTTCTTTCCTTCCTCCCTTCCTTCCTTCCTTCCTTCCTTCCTTCCTTCCTTCCTTCCTTCCTCATTCTCATCATCCTTCCCTTCCCTCCCTTCCCCTTCTTTTCCCAGCAGGGTAGAGGGTGGGCATGGAGGTAGCATGCATAGAAGATGGCCAGAATGACTGGGAGATTTGTTATGGGGGCAAATAGGTTAATTTGTTGAGCAAGTAAATAAATATAGAGAGGTTAGTAGGACCCATGTTCTTCACTGTTTGAGAAGAGATTTATAAACATGTCAAGAGGGAAGATTGGAAAGAACTGGGAATGCTGGACTGGAACTAGAAACATCCATATGTGTGAATCTACATACATACATACATTTCCTTACTCATTGTGGTGAAATGGTCTAGAAGCAGAGGAACTGCAGTAGCCCTGAGTGCACACTGAGTACGCATGTCTTTCTAAATAACATCCCCCACTAAAAATTACTGGGGCTCCTCAGAGAGGTGGTTGGCTTACAGGGTGGGGCAGAGAAAGGATGAAATGAATCTGCAATGTTCTGTTTTGCAGAAAGTCAGGAAGGACTTAGAACATACGAAGAGGACACAGAAGCCAGCTTGGAGTTTCCACAGGACACATTGAGGAATAAGAGCATGAGTGTCAGATTATGATCTGTTGACTAAAGCAGGAATCCATGAGTTCATACTCTTATAAATGAATGAATGAATATATAGATAAATAGATAAGTTAGCAAACAAATACGCAGGAGAGAAGAAAAAACTCTTCCTTAGAATGGAGTGGGAATACATTCTGATAAATGTATCTGGTAAATGTAGAAAAAACAGTGGAAATAGATACTCACCTCTTGGTAACTATTATAATGGTAGGTGAAACAGGCAGGTGTTGTCAGTGGATGCTAAGTCATGTGGTGGAGGTATCTGAGAAGGACCAGTCTTTTGGCACAGTATTGGACTAGCCTCCGACAAAATTGTAATCAAACACAATGGAAAGATGGTGAATTGTCGGTGGTGAAACCTGGCAGACACCACTGCTATAAGTCAACATCATGGGTCGTAGGATGGTTTGACCTGGAGTACCCTGGATGGGGTATGCTAATACAGCATCATTTCTGTTGTATTTCCACCAAGAATGCATGGCTTCCATCTGGTCATGAGGAAATATAAGATGGGCCTGGACCCTACAAGATGAAACTCATTTGAGATCTTTAAGGACTTAAGAAGCAGAGAAGGACTGAAGCAGAGAAGTGTTCCAGATGGGAGCAGACTAATGAGACATGGTAGCTAGCTGGAATGTGTGTTGGGGGTTAGGATCCTGGACCAAGAATGAAAAAGAGACATTGTTCCAGCTGTTGGAGAAATCTGAGTGGGTTTGTGGGTGGGTCTGTGCTGGCCAAGTGTTGGTGTTATGGCTAAGAGGCCTGTATGGTGGTCAAGTGGGAGAAAGGTTCCTGTCTTTGGGGGGCATATACCAGACTATTTAGAGGTGATAGACATCCTGCCAAAAGAATACTTCTCCATCCAAAAATGAGGAAAACAGACTTAAACGTTATCATCTAGAGACTCGGTGTGGAGGAAGTATAAACATTTGTATTGTTCATGCAAAAAAAATTTTTTTTAAGGTTTGGAATTTTTTCAAAAATTAACAAAAAGACCATAAAAAAGAAATAGTAAATAAAAAGAAGGAATTCATTGGGAATATGTGCAAAGAAATCAAATTACTTGTGGGGGGAAAAATATCAGGTTGGTCCCAGTTTCCTTAGCAGCAACATCCAATGCCCCAAAGACAGGGAAGCATCTGAAAGATAAGCAAAGAAAGAAAGTGTGAGCCAAAATTTATATCCATCTTAGCCATCTTTTAAGTATAAAGAGTTTTGAGCCTGAGATAACTCAGGGAATATTGTTCCCATGAGCCCTTCTTGAGCAAACTAGCAGAGGATGAACTTCAGCCAGCAAAGAGAAGACTGAGGGTGAATGCTGAATATTTCCAACCATACAATCTACACTAAAACTAAGACAAAACAAATACAAGCATTAGAGCAAGAGAGGAGAATGTTCTGTGCCCTGTGATGATGAAATGACACAACCATCACATTTGGGAAGGCTGGGGGGAGGGAGAGTAAATTCTCTGAATGCTTCATTCTATAATAACAGGGACTCAAAGGATGTAATTTAGAGCTGACAAAAGGAGTAACATAAGCATAATTAAATTTAACAATAAATGGTAAACATTAAGAAAGATAATATTATTTTCCAAAATCAGGTGGTAGAAGAGAGGCAGCATAGCCAGAGTCAGTGGTACCCAGGGGCTATGTCATATGTTTATGGTCTCCCTGCCCATGTGCAGCGGACACTGTGTTAACATCTCCATAGTCTTTCATATAACTGCCACCCGGGGCACGTGTGTCTCTCTGTCCCTACTCCAACGATGCTTTTGCATTGCCTCTGCAGAAAGAGTTGAGGGGAAAGAAAAGAAAATAGACCAATTTTATTTTGCTTATAGTATAAGATTAATCAGTCATGTCTAAAGACATAGGTTAAGATTATTAGCATTGCAGTTAGGAAAAAACCATGAACCCTCTCAGAAGAACCACAACAGTGGAAACAATCATAGGAAGACTAAAAATAATGCCAAGAAACCAGAAAACACGATATAAAACGAGAACAGGAATAAACCTATTTGTCATGTTGCTAAATATAAGTGAGTTTATTTTAAAAAGGTTTTCAGATCGGATCACAAATCACAACCCAATTGTATATTATCTGTAGAGACACCCCTAAAGTAAAGTGATGCAGGAAGGTTGGAAATACAGGAAGGATAAGTAAAGGAATGCTAGGGAAATATGGAAATAAATGGTAGTAATGATGAGCTTGCATCAAACGAAGTAGAATTCAGTTTAGAGGGCATTTGATGAAATAAAGGAACTTCATAATGCTAAATTGTACATTTCACAATGAAAAAAAAAAAAACATAGCAGCAATATTGAAAGGTCGGATTTCAGGAGATGCGAGGAGAAATAGACCAAAGCACGTTAGTAACAGATCACTTTAATTCACATGTTTCAATCTCCAGATAACTGGACAAAGAATAAAAATCAATATTGAAGACCTAGTTAACATACTAAAAGAAGATCCCATGGATAAATAGCAAACCCTGTAGATTAAATGAAGAGAACACATCTTTCAGGGGCCCATGGCACATTCACAAATATTGACCATCTATTAGGGAACAAAGATAACTTCAGCAAATCCCAAAAGATGGGAAAAAAAAAAGAAGCAGTATTCTTTGATACAATTAAGCTAGAAATTAATATGAAATCAGAAAAGCAAAAGACCATCACACTGAATGTAAAATCAAATCAAATTAAAAAAAAACTTAATGCATGGCTTAAAGAGGAATATAAAAACTGAAATCACAGATTTTCTAGAAAACAATGATTAATGAAAACACCATCAGAACAGATGTGTGATAGCTAAAGCTGTACTCAGAGGAGAAATGATGGTCCTAAGTATTTACACAAAAGAATGATAACATATAAATTAATCATCTGAGTCAAGGAATTACAACAGAATAAAACAGATTATGGCAGAGGGAAAGCAGAAGGAAGACAAAGATAAAAGTAAAATTAATGAGTTAGAAAAGAAACAGTTGAAATAAATTTCAAAGCTGATTTTGGGGAAAAACAATGGTAAAATGATAAACTACTAGTTAATCTAATCAAGAGAATGTGGAAGCAAGTACAGATACATAAAATAAGAAATGATATGTGGGAAATAATCATGTAAATAGGAAATTAAAGGAGTCCCAAGAGACTGACCCAGCTGTATGCAAATATATTTTTTGAAAGAGTCCTTTTATTTGTTTATTTATATATTTGACAGAGGGTTAGAGAGCCAGAGTGTACAAGCAGCGGGAGCAGCAGGGGGAAAAGGAGAAGCAAGCTTGCAGCTGAGCAGGGAGCCCAGTGCGGGGCTTGATCCCAGGATCCTGGGATCATGACTTGAGCTAAAGGCAGCAGCTTAACTGACTGAGCCACCCAGGTACCCTATGCAAATACATCTGAAGGTCTAAGTGAACTAGATAGTCTTCCAGGAAAATAAAATTTATTCAACTGATCCCAGAAAGGAATCTGGGATTTCCAAAATGGAAATTAAAATGCAAAAGTCAGGGAACCGGGTGGCTTAGTGGTTAAGCGTCTGCCTTTGGCTCAGGTCATGATCCCAGGATCCTGGGATAGAGCCCCACCTTGGGCTCCCTGCTTGGCAGGAAGCCTGCTTCTCCCTTTCCCACTCCCCCTGCTTGTGTTCCCTCTCTCGCTGTCTCTCTCTCTGTCAAATAAAATCTTCAAAAAAATAAAATAAAATGCAATGCAAAAAACAAAACAAAAACCAAAACCTAAACTTTCAAACAGGTATACCTACCCCAAAGAAGAAATCACCAGTCCAAATGATTTTACAGGGAAAATTTATCCAAAGAACAGGTAGTTCCAGTATGTTCCAGAGCATAGACAAAGAGAAACAGTTATAAGTTTGACAAAGAAGGCACAAAGAGAAAATCAAAGACTAATCCCATTATGAATATTAATTCAGAATTCCAAGAAAAAAACTTCAGCAAAACAACTTCAGCAATACATTTGAATACATATGTCATAATCAAGAGGGTTTTATTCCTAGAATGCTGATACAGTTGTACACTAGTTAACATTAGCAGAAAAAATATTCATGGTTATCTTTATAGATTCTGAAAAGGTTTTTGAGAAATTTCAAAGATCATGTTTTAATTAAAAAAAAAAAAAAAAAACAAGACAACAGAACAGCTGGGTACCTTCTTAACAGGCTAAAAATACATGCACCTCAGACTAAAAGCCAGCATCAGGCTTCATGGGGAAACAACAAAGGAATTCCACTAAAGTAAAGAACAGGGATCTACACTATTAGTATGAGGATTCCTTTTGCATTGGTGATGCTTGCCAATGCACTAGACAAGAGAAATCAATTTGAAGAGAGATGTGCAGAGGAGGTGTGGGTCAGTGTATGTGCAGGTATTATGATTGTATGGCTGGAGAACATAAGAGAAATCACTGGAAAACTATCCCAAACAATAAACGAATCCAGTAAAGTAACTGTGCAAAAATTAGTAGAAAGAAATTAATACCTTCCATATATACAGACATCAGATAAAATATACATAGGAGAAACCTCAGTTATAATAACCTCAAAACACATAAAATGGTGATGAACTTGGCAGATATGTCAGACATATAAGGTTTTTTTTTTTTTAGATATTTATTTATTTATTTGACAGAGATCAAGCAGGCAGAGAGGCAGGCAGAGGGTGGGGGGGTAAGCAGGCTCCCTGCTGAGCAGAGAGCCCGATGTGGGGCTCGATCCCAGGACCCTGGGCTCATGATCTGTGCTGAAGGCAGAGGCTTTAACCCACTGAGCCACCCAGACGCCCCAAGTTTATTTAAAAGCACCACGGAAAGATATGAAAGGAGCCTTGAGCAAATGGAGCGATGTATCATGTTCATGGATAGAAAAACAATAGAGGTCATTCTCTTTCATTTGTAAATATAATGCAATCTAAATAAAAGTACCAGATGCCCTTTTTTTTTAATCAGCTAAGTTTTAAAATTCACACACACAGAAATGAGAATACTCCAAAAAAATTCTGAAAAAGAAAAGCAATATGGGAGGACTGACCCTTCTAGATGCTACTGTATTTTTTAAATACACAGTTCTTTTTTCCTAAGGTTTATTTATTATTTTAGAGAGACAGAAGGAGCACACACAGGGGGAGGAGTAGAGGGAGAGAGAGAATCTGAAGCAGACTCCCTGTGGAGTGTGGAGCCCAATGCAGGGCTTTTTCTCATGACCTTGAGATCATGACCTGAGCTGAAATTAGGAGGTAAACACTTAGCTGACTGAGCCATCCAGGTGCTGTGATGCTAGAACTTATTATAGTGCCTTATATATGGAAACAGAATGTATGCACAAACAGTTAAAAAGGAACTGAGTGGGGGCACCTGGGTGGCTCAGTGGGTTAAAGCCTCTGCCTTCGGCTCAGGTCATGATTCCAGTGTCCTGAGATCGAGCCCCGAATCGGGCTCTCTGCTCAGCGGGGAGCCTGCTTCCTTTCCTCTCTCTCTGCCTGCCTCTCTGCCTACTTGTGATCTCTGTCTGTCAAATAAATAAATAAAATCTTAAAAAAAAAAAGGAACAGAGTGAATAATCTATAAAAAGATCCCAATTGCATATGATCATTTAGTATTTGGTAAAGGTGGCATCTCAGATCACTGGAGGAAAAGTTTAAATATGTGTTGTTAGGATAACTGGTCACCCTGTGAGGGAGAAAGAACACTGGATCCATAGCTCATAGCATACAGACACCAGGATGAAATTCAAAACAAAAATAACATCTAAATATTAAAACTATGAAATACCAGAAAAAAAATGTACCAGAAGATAGCACAGAGGAGGTCTTTTTAACCAAGATTTCAATCCAGAATCCATAAAAGAAAAAAATCTGATATATATGATAATATAAAAATGGAAAGAAAAAAACCAACAAAATCATCTGACTGGCAAAAAAAATTGACATAAAGTAAACTAAAAGACAAATGACAAAGGACTAATCATTTTAATAAAGAACTCCAAAGAGTCAATTAGATAAAGCCCTTCAATCTAATAGAAAAAAAAAATAGGCAGAGTATATAACTAGATAGATCATGGACAAGGAAATATAAAGCATCCTAAATGTGTTAAGAGATATGCTCAACCTTACCTCATAAAAAATCTATTTAAATTTATATCTAAATACCTTACTTCATCTATCAGATTGCCGGATGAAAAATGAGATGGAGAACAAGGTGTATACAATACTAATTTTATATGAAAGATGATGGAGTGGGGGTGGGGCGGAATTAGAATGTATTTACATTTGCATCTATATGCATAAGAAATTCTGGAAGGAGATACAACAAACTAACAATGGTTGCCTTTAAGGGTGGCGATGTGAACTAGGGAAGAGCCAGCATAGAAGGGAAACTTTTCGTTGTACGCCTTTTTTTTTTAAATAAACCATGTAAATGCATTTTTTTTAAAGAAGAAGATTATCACACTCCCAGGATTTTGACATATTCACTGGTACTTTTGTCGCAAGATGACGCATGCCCCCTTGGCTGCACGTACAGAAGAGGGTGTAAATGCTTCGAATCCAGCCTAATATGATTTGATCCAATCCTTTCCCCTCCCTAGTAATCCGCGAAGGATAGAAGCTGGAGCTCCGAGCTCGGAGTTCGCCATGAATGTTGCAGGTGAAATCAGCATCATCTAGAATCGCTAACTTTCACAGGCACTGGAGTGTTTGTTTGTAGAACGTGTGTGCTGAGCGTGCAGTCTGCAACTCCCTTGACGATTTGGTATGGATCTGAATCGAGTGTTAGTTGCTTGTTTTGCAGCTTTTTAATAGAAATGTAGGATGGTGATTGATACAGGCTTGAGATTACTCAGCTCCCTCTTAAGATGTATGTCTGAGCAGCTCCTACAAAGGGAGCATGGGACATCACGTGATGGAAGTGAATGGATCATAGGGATTGACTCACGAAACTCCCCCAGTTCACTGGTGAGGAAACGCTCCAGGCCAGGTGGAAGGTGCTCGGCTCGTCAGCAGTGAGCTAGAGCTTGAACCTGAGGTTCTGAGCTGGAACCTGCCAGTTCTGGGTTCTTTCCCATCTGCCCATTCCCCATGATCACAGAGGTCTTGGCTGGGTCAGTGCGGGGTTCGCACGGGGAAAGCGCAGTACCGGGGTGGCGGGTGAGGGCCACTCTGTTAGGAGGCTTGGGGTGTGACCAACAGGAAGCCTGACCCAAATGGGCTTTTACAAAGGAGAAAATAGCTAGTCAAGCTGTGAAGTCCGGTTAGCACCCTTGGTTTCTCTCTGGAACAAAAACCCTATTTTATTTTCTCATAGCCTGTAACACTCTTGAATGAATCTTCTTGAATTTGCTTATTTGGTAGCTCTGTGACAGCGCCGGCCTTTTATGGCTCATCCAGTTTCGTGTCTCCCATGCCGAGAGCACGTTTTAGGTGTTCCGTACGTGAATGCTTGTGGAAGGAGTTAAATCCCTGCCCTTGAGGTGCAAGGTGAAGGAGTGTGTGGGTCAGAGAGAGACTGCGCTCAGAAAATGTTCATGTGACAGTTCATGCTAGGGGCCCTGGAAAACCAAAGTCTGCTGTGCCTCACAAACTGGGGCAGCCTTTGGCTCTCTTCTCTTCCCTTGTTTTCTAGAGAATGTCTTCCCCTTCATGTTTTCCCTTCCACAGAAGCTCAGGGAGAAGCTTTCGTAACTGTGATTAGTGAACCTATGTTACAGGAGCAGTAGGGCCTCGAGATCTCTCAGCTCCGTAGAGAGGATGGCAGACTCTCCCCCAGTCCTGCCCCAGCCAGAGGCTCCTATGGTTTCTCCTTGGGTTAGAACCAGGATTATGCTTGACGGTATGCCATCTCAGAGCGTGAAAGGAGGAGTCTGGTTTGGGGAGGACACTTGCAGTGGGACACAGACAGACAGAGGACAGGAATCCAAAGTGGGAGTCCTGACTTACCTGTAGAGACTGGCGCCTGCCCTCGCCATACTTCTCCAGGTAGGTCAGGTTGTGCTTTGGCTGAATGGTTGTAAAGGTGGTTGTGGTGGTGGTGACCATCTTCCCTGTGTGTGCATTTCCATGGTGGTCACAAAGGTTTTCACCTAGGGCAGGTGTAGTCAGCAGATTCTAACTGGAAAACACAATTGTCGTTTGCTAGGTGCATGACCTTGGGCGAATCATTTAACTTCCTCGTCTCAGATTACACACCTACAAAGTGGGCATCAGAGCCCTTTTTCCTGTGTGTTTCCCAGGATTGATGTGAGAATTTAATGAGACAAAGCAGAGACAGAAGCTAGTCTTTCAGTGACCTTGTTTTATCCCCCCAAAGCAATAGATCTTAAAGATCTTCTTAGACTAAAGCCCTCGGTTTTAGAAGAAGGAACCAAAATGACAGGAGGTTTGGCCAGGGTCCTAGCCTTAGCTAGTAGAGGAAAATGTTTCTCAGCCTCCCTGAGAGTACTGTGGTAAGTAACATAATGCCCTCTCTTCCCCATGTTCCCCTGAAAAGATGTCCTCTCCCAATCTCCAGAAATTGTACAAGTCTATTACACGACAAAGGGGACTTGAGTTGCTAATCATTTCACCTTAAAATAAGGACAGGGTCCTGGATTACCCTGAGTAATCCTGAGTGAGTCCAGGGTACTCAGAAGAGTCTTTAAAGTAGAAGAAGGATGGGGCACTTGGCTGGCTAGGTTGGTAGAGCACACAACTCTTGATCTCAGGGTTGTAAGTTTTGTTTTTTTTTAAAGATTTTATTTATTTATTTGGCAGACAGAGATCAGAAGTAGGCAGAGAGGCAAGCAGAGAGAGAGGAGGAAGCAGGCTCCCTGCTGAGCAGAGAGCCCGATGCGGGGCTCCATCCCAGGACCCTGAGATCATGAGCCAAGCTGAAGGCAGAGGCTTTAACCCACTGAGCCATCCAAGCGCCCTCAGGGTTGTAAATTTGAGCCCCATATTGGGTGTTGAAATTACTTAAAAATAAAATCTTAAAAAAAAGTGGAAGAAGGAAGCAGATGAAATGATCAGAGTGATTCACTGTGAGGTCTCCACCCCCTGTTGCTGGCTTTGAAGGTGTAGAGGCAGAAAAGAAGCTGGATGAGGGAAGGAAACCAGTTCTCCCCTGGAGCCTCCAGAAGGAAGGCACCCTTGCCAGCACCTTGATTTCAGCTTCACTGAGACTCGTGGGACTTCTAACCTAGAGAATTATAGGTAAATCATTGGCATTGTTTTATGCTACTAAGCTTGAGGTATTTTGTTATAGCAGCCCTAGAAAATGGATACAGGTATGATTACAAATGAGAGAACTGAGCAGAGAAAGGTAGAGACTTTTTCTAAGTCATAAATCTCAGCTACTTCGGGAACTTTTTCTAGAGAAAGAAATTGATGTGTTGAGTGTATTTAATAATGGCTCTGAGAGATGGCCTGGAAGAGATTAGGATATTAAATAGATGGTCTTAGAAAGAAATCTTCCTCTCTTTCTGGCTAGCCAGCATTCCACCCATGGAGGGTCAAGAGTTTTAAAATCTATTATGTTCTCAGTGACCTGGTGTAATCATTACTTGTCCTGATGAGTAGGCGGTTTGCCTTTTTTTTTTTTTTTTTTTCCCCAAGACCAGAGAACATTTTAGTGGGAGGGTAAAAAATAAGAAGTTGGAGCAGAAACCATTTGTGTGTAATTGGAAGTAGAGACTTTGGTGTACATCCTTTTTCAGGATGATTTCCCCTGTGCCCAATTAGCACTAGGTAGGAAGGAGTAGCTTAATGCAGAGCCCACGCTGTGCCAGAAACTTCTCTTGCTGTTGTTCTCTTGTTGGGGCTGATGCACGTTGGTGAGCACATCTGAGCAAGGTTGCCGTTCATAGACACGGAATGCTGGCTGGGATCCTGGTGGGCATTCTACCTAGCGGTATTTGTGTTGGTGGCATTAAGCTATTAAGATGACAACATTTCTACCAAAATTAAGTCACTTATGTGTTGTCTGGACTCTTCTATTTATACCTCTTTAACTCAGCACGTTGTCTGTACCCTTAGCGACTCAGCTAGGATATGCTCACTGATCCCACTCCAGACTTGACATTTGCCTGGTGGTTCTTTTGCATCAGCTCTTGGCCTCTTCCTCATTTTGATCTTGCTAGCCCTGCCCTGTGGCTCTGACCTTGCTTCCGGTTCAGTCTGCTCCCTGGAAAGACAAGCCACTAAAGCCAGGAAGGAGAAATAGCCTGTGTGGGGCCTGGTATCTCCAGGACAGCAAAGGGGCCAGAGCCCAGCCTCCTGGACTCCCTCCCTTGCCCCTAAACCACATTCTCCTCCAGCCAGTCTGTGTGGGGACATCACTGCTGGACTGGACATGGCTTATGCCTTCCAGTCTCCAAGCCAGCCTCATAGTTCTTTGGGGGAAACTAGTCATGAATTTCTGTTTTCTCTATGCTAAATGCTGACAGCAGAGAAGAAGCTGAGACACCTGGGAGATGGTGATGTCTGGCAGGTGTAATAAAATGGATCAAGGGAGACCCAAGGCCAGACAGTGACTGAGGGCACCTGGCCACCTGGTACCCAATGTCCAGTTCCGGTGGCTCCCTGATCACACAAATAGCCCGCAGCTGAATGGATCTTATTGTACCAAAACGGATGTGAATTACCTATGTTCTGTGGGTTTCTGGCCAATCCATGTGCTTGAGAGAGGTTTCTCACATCTTGCTCAGGATAGTTGAGCCCAGGCCCATGGACCAGCCTGGCATCTTTACTGTTCTGTGCTCACGGATGGTTTTCTTTTTGAGCAGAGGCAAGCCTGCAGAAGTTTCTCAGGCCATTTGCATTCAACACCTGCTGGAGGCTATGGAAATAAAATGATGTATACATGATAGATAATAATAAGAGATGTAACACTTGTCATTTGCTAACAGTGCTATTCATTATTCTTTGCAGCAGTGGGATGTGATAGACTCATGTTATCTTCTTCCTGAGGAGGAAAGATATGCGCATGGGGTGTGGGAATCACATTTCGTGTCTTTGCTCCCTGCTTGGGACGTGAAGTTCCAGAACCCCTCAGACGCTGCTTGGAGAGGTGGCCTGGCCTCTCCTCTAGGTTGGCTGAAAAGATCGGAAGTCCCTGTCCTGGCAGAGCCTGGCCAGGTCCTCAGGCTTCGATCGACTTGGTCCCCTGAGTTGTGGCCGAAGCATGTTGCCCAAACACGGCATCCCAGGATGTCCTGCCCTGTGGATGCTCGTGGGGTAGTTAAGGAGGTCTTGACGAGAGGAGTGCTCTTCCGGTCGTCACCAATCACTAAATTTCATACTTATGACATTGTGCATTCCCTACTGTGATTATGTGTAGCGTTAGGGAACTCAGGGCTTGAGACAGCTCAGACAGCCCAGGCACTTCTTGATACGGAGCTGGAATGGGTCTCTGGCCCCATGTTTATTCCCTGCAGCCAGAGAGAAGGATCCTTATCTTCTTCCTTTGTGACATGTCTTGGACAGTTGAAGGCGCCCCTTTAATTAACTCTCTAACCGTTCTTCCTCGGACACACCCATGTCTGAATCCCAACATATTCCTTTTTGCCCTCCTGAATAGGATCCACTTCATCTGTTTTCTCTCTTAAAGTGGAATTCCCAGCCCAGCATCACCCAGCTTCTTCCAGATTTTTTTCTAGGAGTAGCCTTGGGGCAGGTAGAAAAATGGTCTGTATCAGGGTTTGGCAAACTTTCTAACTAAAGGGCTAATTAGTAAATCATTTGGCTTTACAGGTCAAATTTACAGGCTTTGACAGGTCTTTGTTGCATCCTCTCCAGTAGCTTTCTAGTGTAGCACGAAGGCAGCCACAGACTGTATGTAAACAAGTGAGTGTGGCTGTATTTCAATCAGTCTTGATTCATGGATGCTCTAATTTGAATTTCATGTAACTTTCATGCGTCACAAAATACTCTTCATTTGACTTTTTTTCCCCCCATCTGCTTAAAAAAAAATGTAAAGACTGCTCTTAGCTCATCTGTCATACAGAAACAGGTGGTAGGTTAGATTTGGGTGGTGGGCTGCATTTTGCTGACCTCTAGTCTGTGTTCTGTCAGTAAGGTCCCTCAGTCGAAACACAGACAGTTGCCTTCACCCAAGCCTGAAGTAACACCCCTGCTGAAGGAGGAAAACATGGCCCTCTGCCGAAGAGGAGAAGGGGGAAGTCAGAGGGCCAGTTAATGTAGTCTTTACAACTTTAGTATGAATTAGCTCTAATGACTTCCTCTTGTAAAAAACACTTGCCAGTTTCTCAAACATGAATTATTTTATTCTGTCCTTAGAGCACCTGTGAAATGGATACTTTCATATCTACCTTCATGGATGAGGAGAAAGTCCCTTGAAGCTTAAGTGACTATCTTGGGCTCCACAGTTCAGACAGATCTGAGGCTCGATTCACGTTCTCTTCCTACCTGTGTTAGAGTATAACAGACCATTCCTTGGGCACCTGCTTGTGCCTGGAACACTGCCAGAGAAGGAAATATGGATGGGTAAGGTACAGCCCCAGACGAGAGAGCTCAGAGCCTCATGGGCAAAATATCTGGTGACAGATATTCTAACCACTCCTTGGTTAGAATCTCCTGGAAGCTCAGAAAAGGGGACCCTCCCCTAGCACAGCTGTGGACTGGAGCACTTCTTGAGGGCCATTTTGCTCTGACAGAGGACATGGGGTGGGCAGGCTTGCGATTCTGGTGTCTGGAAATGACAACTTGGGGGTTAGAATGAAGGTCTTGGGGAGGATAGAAAGTGAGCGCCTTTCTTCCCCGCCTCATGAGCTTGCCTGTGGCAGCCCCGTTGTCAAGCAAGAGTTCTTTCAACCAAACCTGTTTTCTTCACGTATAACTGGTGGGTGTTAAAGAGGGCGGTGCGGGACCTTCTGAAACTGATGGGTTCCTGGAACAGAGGCTTCAAGGTGCACTCAGCCCCCCAGGCTCAGGCGGGGAAGGCCCTCGAAAGTGAGCTCCTTCTGTTCTCCCTCAGTTATAAATAAGATCCGCGTAGTTGGGATGGAGGGAGCATGCCGGCTGCTTGTTATTTCTGGGACCCCTTGCATGAAATACAGACTCCCTAGCATCACCTGTCAGATCTGGCAGTTTTTGTTTCATTAAAAATAAAACAGAAAGCCCTCTAAGCAGTGGCATTAAAGAACATCTGGAAAATAACCCTCTGCTTTCCCAGGGAAGATGTCAGTACGTCCAAGGCAGGACTGATGAAAGGATTTTTGAAGCAGTCAAGAAAAGAAAATGGCTCAGGCTTCAGGGAAGTTGGCATAAGAAGTGAGGGGAGGGGGAAAAAAAAAACTGACCTAGAAAACATGTCTGTCTTCGAAAACAGTAGTTCTGGTGGCTAACTCTTACTAGCTGATCTTGCTTAATATGTTTTGGTCCAAGATGGCTGTCCAAGCAGACAGTAACAGATACTTTTCCTTTGTGAGCCAGTTAACAAGTAATTAAGCCTCCTTGGCATGAACATCAGTGGCCATCGGTATCGTGGGGGGTTCAGAAGAAGCAGACGCCCACCCCCCCCATGGCTCATTGAACTTACTTCCAGCAGAGGAAATGGGCGAGTTAAGTCCTACATCAAACCATGGAAGGCTAACAAAGGATTGGGCCGAGGTGGAGATTCCAGATGCTGTAGGAAAAGGGGAGGGTCGTGGTAGGCTAGAGTTGTTAGCAGAGGCCTTTGAGGAGAACGTGGGACCTGAAAGAATTTACATCAGTGGAGAAAATCAAAAGGACATTTAAGGAAGAGAAAACAGTGCACCAAGATACTCTCTTCTCCTTGCCTACCACATTCCCTACCCATGACCTTGCCTCATCATTCCTTGAGAAGACTGAGTCCATTCAATGTGAGTTCATCTTTCCCCTCCCGGACTTTAGAACCTTCTGGTATCTGTATCCACCTCTCTCCCTCCTGTAACAAAGGAGGATTCAGGTCCCTGCTGGTCTAAGGCCGGTTCTTCCCTGTCTTGGGGATCTCATCCCCTCTCGCTCTACTCATCCATGTTGTCCTTCCAAAGCCAGCTCATCTCCCCTGGGCACCCAAGTCCTCTTTCACTGTGATAGAACATTTTCCCGTTAGTATATAAATACATCTGGCATCACCTATGTTAAAAATAAACCCATCTGACTACACATTCCGCCTTGCATCAGTCAGCTCTGTCCTCCATAGTCCTGGGCAACAGATACCCGCAGCATCACGGGGGCGGACAAGAAGGATGTGTGTCCTTGCTCCTCGGCCCGTGGGCTGGCCCGAGGGCTCCACAGATCTAGGCTGGGCTCCCAAGCTATGGGTTGTCTGTCTAGTCTATGCCACAGGTCATCCATCCTCCCTCGTCCAGAGGCTGCCCAAAGTATGTGCTTCTTGTGGAGGAGGACAAGAGAGAGACAAGAGAGCAAGCCCAAGCAAGCAAGCATATCTTAAGCCCTTGTTGAGGGCATATCTGCACCTCTCATGGGCCAAGTCACGTCGGGTGTCCAAGCCCAGCGTCAGTGGCCTGGGGATTACACTCCTCTCATGGAGACCGAGAGAGGGAGCGAATGCTTGCTGAACAGAATAGACCATGTTCTTTCTTCTTCACTGTCTTTGTTCTGGTTCTCTGGATAGCCAAACTTTTGGAAGGGGTTGTCTACGCAGGATGTCCTCAGTTCCTCCTGTCCCTTTTCCTCTTCCTCTCACTCCACTGGTTCTGCCACAGCGACCCCTCCTGGGCCCATCCTGTCCAGGCCAGCAACACTGTCCCCACTGTCAAGGCCAATGCATGTGTTTCCATCCTTGTCTTATTTCCTCCACCTCGTGGGTCCCTCCCTCTTTCTCTTTCTCTGGAGCAGCTCCTGGTTTTCCTCCTCTCTCCCTGACGCCTCGTCGGCCCCCAGCTCCGTGGTCGCATTTCTAATAAGTTGGTCTGGAGCTCCTCTTCTCTTCTCTGCTTTCTCTAAACCCCATCACTGTTCACAGACTTTGAACACAGTCTCTCTGTTGGTGACTCCTGAATGTCTGTTTGTAATTCAGGAATCTGATTTCTACCCTTTTCCCGAATTCACCCATTGTGACGTTTGACATGTGGATGTCACAGTCACTCCCAAACTTAACACTTCCACATGGAATTGTTCCTTCCTCTATAATTTGCCACTCACTGTCCTCACCCTCTGCTAAACAGACCATGATGTCACCTGCCTCAGAACCTTCGTGAAGACTGTTTTTTAAGCCTGAAATGCCTTTTCCTCTTCTCCGGATCCGTGCTCTCCCTCTCGTGACTGGTGTCTGGTCCTCATCCGGGTCCTGAAGACACCTGTCATTACCCCAGAGAAGCCTTCCTTCTTCCTTCAGTCCCCCACCATGCTGCCTCATTTTTGTAGGTGTTTTCCTAGTTAGCATCATGGGTCATTCTTTTTTTTTTTTGATGTTTTCTGACTCTCTTTGAAGGATGTGCACTTCTTACTTAGCAGACAGTCAGTAAATATTGGTTGAATTAGTGAGTTTGAAAGGCCCTTGGAGAGTGTCGAGCTCCCTGTCTGCCAGGCTGCAGGCCGTGGGCCCCCAGAGGGCTCTGGAAATGTGACCCCGGGTCCGAGGACCCACATAGAACTCCTGTCACTGCTGTGCTGTTGGATCACAAGTAATAAATCTTCCTCAAAGGTGGATTATTGTTTTTCAAATGATGCCATTGTAACGAATAACGTACAAATTCATTTGAAGGTGTTTCTAAATTCATAGGGCTATTTTATCTCACCTGTGAACATAATTTGTATAACTTCTATCTTTATAGCTCATAACCACAGCTGCAGAAGGAGGAAGGTACTTGCTCAAGGTCACATTCTTCTGCAGTAGAAAGGCCTGGAGGGGGTTGAAAAGGAAAGGTCAAGGGACTGGGGAGCTGTCGAGCCTGGTGATTAAGAGCGAGGCCGTGAGGCAGACACTCTGAAGGTACCTGGGCGAGCGGGGCGGTCCCCTGCCCACGGGCCTGAGCTGCTGTGTGTGGTTGAAAGGAAGGGCCCGGGTAGGCGGTAGCAGGTGTCCAGGTCAAAGAGCTAGTGACCCCATGTTCCTGAAAAGCAAGGTTAGCCTGGAATAGAGTGTGGTCCCAGTCCACTGAAGGCCTGACAGCCAGGGTAGCCTGTGGTGGTGGCAGAGCCGATGTCACCTGTGGGCGAGAACTGAGTGCGTCCGTGAGGAGAGCCTCCGGAAGCAGGAGAGAGCTGAAGGGTCATGGTCATGCATGGAGTGGGGAGGGCATGGCTGCTCACAAGCATAGAACAAGGCAGAGGGGAGTGTTGGCGTGACCCGGGGGGAGGTCTGGCAGAGGTGGCAGCGTCTTGTGCGGGATTTGAGATTCCTCTGGTGAGCACAGGGGTGCCCAGGCCAGGGTGTGGAAGAGACTGAGTTTCTGGCCTCGCTCTCTGTGCCTCCGGCTCCATCCCTGTTGCTGTCCCGTGGGTAAGGCTCCCTCGTTGTCTTTTGGCTCAGATTTGAACTCATCTGTGGTTATACCCAGGGGCATCTTTTTTTTTTTTTTTTAAAGATTCTATTTATTTATTTGACATAGAGAGATCACAACTAGGCAGAGAGGCAGACAGAGAGAGGAGGAAGCAGGTTCCCCACTGAGCAGAGAGCCCCATGCGGGGCTCGATCCCAGGACCCTGAGATCATGACCCGAGCTGAAGGCAGAGGCTTAACCCACTGGTCCACCCATGTGTCCAGGGGTATCTTTTTGAAGCACTGGCTCCGTCCTTTCTCTAGAAGTCTCTGTCTTGCTCCTGGACCACTTCTCCGGATGCCTGAAAGATGGGGAATGAGGAGTGGAGACTCTGAGTTCGGCTTCTCGCCAGACAAGTCAGTCTGGTCTGGTTAAATGCCATCAGCGGGGGCGCGGGCTCTCTTCTGTCTGTCTTGTGGGCCTGGCACCCTCGCCTGTTAGCAGATGTCTGCTTGAAGTGGCGTACCCCGCGTGTGGAGGGCTGCACTGTACCCCCTGCAGGGCGGAGTGTGACACACGCACTGTCTTGACCACTCCCACTGGTGATGGCTGAGCCGGCTCGGAGAGATGAGGCTGAGGTGAAGCGAGGTTAAGTGACTTGCTTCAGGCACTAAGTTATCAAGCAGCAGAGCCATTATCCCGGTCCACACGCATGCTGCTCCTCTGCTGCCACCTGAGCCCTGTCCCCAAGGAGGTCACCAGCCCCATGTCCATGACCCAGGCACGCTGAACTTTGGCTCAGAATGTCGAAGCCGTTCATAAACGTGGAGGAGCTGGTCATGTCTCCTGCAGGGCTTCCAGTGCCACACTGGACGGCTGGCCCTGAGGTTTCTGCTTTCTTGCATCAGCCATGTTAGTTCAGTGCAAGCTCCAGTCCCCCGTCCCCATCCAGAGCCACACCTTCAGGGTTCCAGAATCGACTGTTTGAGCTTCAGCCAACACACTGAACCACCTGATAGCTTTCTTGTCCCAAACAGCTCTCCTCTGTTAGCCTTGTCTTTCACTTTTCTGAGACTCTCTCACCACAAAAAAAAAAAAAAAAAAAAAAAAAAAAAAGGAAGGATAGTAATGCAAATTTTGGAATTCTGTGTTGAGGACTGAGGACGAGGGTGAGCTGAGGCTGAACTGGAGGTTTGGAACCCAGTGCGCTTTCCCCTCTGCTCTGTGCTGCATGCCATCAGCCTGGAGAAATGGTGTGCCTCAGTCCATCCCCAAGCCCCTCGGGGAGCTAAGGGGGTCCCTGGCTGCTTCCCAGGAATCAGCCTGTCACCAGGATTTTCCAGGCCTTTCGTGCTCCCCCTGTCTGAAGGGTGACACAGCAGCAAGAGAGGAAGCAGGCACCTACAGCTGAGTGACTGCCCTTCCCTTGGGTCACCCAGGGGGCTTGGTGACAGGGTTGTGGGGAAGGTCTTGGCCCGCGGCTGCCTGACATGGGGAGTGCAGGGCTGCCCGCAGAACCACGGTGTCCTGAGCCTGTTCCCGGCCAGGCGCCCAGGCCTTTCCACAGACGGACGGGCAGAGGCGAACACTCGGGGAAGGGTAGGGAGACCGGCTGAAAGTCCATGATCCCAGGCCCGGCCAGTCCCCACGTTCTCACTGTCCCCTCCTGCCTCCTGTTCTGTTTTCTTTAACCAGAACCGTCAGGAGGAAATGATCAGACCGGCAGCTTGTTAACAGTCATCGATTCACTGCGTTCCCTTCACCAGGTGCTGTGAAGAGACAAGCTAGATGCGGGCCTCAAACAAGAAAGCCCTGCTTGGCCCTGGAGCAGATGCGTGCCTGGCTCCCTGACTCTCCTGGCCTTTGATCCCCACAGCTACAGGCTCTTGGGGCCCCCCTGCAGCTTCTGACCCACCTCCAGGCTCTGTGATCCATCTGGGTCCTTCTCAGAGAGAGAAGGTCCCACCATCCCCGTCTGCCTGGCTCTTTCTGGCTTTGGCCCTGAATGCGCCACGTCTTGGGAAACCCATCAGTCCCAGGCAGGCTAGACAGTTGGTTATGCTAGCAGGAACACTTGATCACTATCATTGCCAGTCATAATAGATACCGAGCACTTCCTCATGCACCAAGCTGACCTGTGCCACACGTTCTAAAGCTTTGGGAGGCCAATCCATGCTCCCTTTTAGGAAGCTGAGACAGAAGTTGCAGCTAATTTATCTGGCTAACCTATCATTTCCCTGAACCCCTAACTTGTGTGTTGAGCATCTATCTGGTCAGGTTCCTATGGGGTCTCCCCAATCCTCTTGTTCTAAAAACTGGTCTCCTCCTAGCTTCTGCCTTGTCCTGGTCTGTGGCTGTCAGCCTCTCCTCTGGCTGAGGTTCAGTGATTGCTCCAGTCTAGTGTGACCACGGTCAGCCTTGTCCCAGAATTCTGTAAGAGCCTTGAGTGTCACACGTGAATTTCAGTCCCTAGGCTTGGCCTTGACACCTGCATTCTGGATCCTGGTGGCTGTTTTTACCTGCGCCTGCTCATTGACATCTCATGAAATTTATGGAATATTGACCTGACAGTGAAAAACAGAATGATTGTTCAGGGGCGAGGTGGCGGGGGGGGGGGTCGGTTCTAAGGCTGCGGGTGGTTCATCCTCGTGGTCGCGTGGCTGACCGGGAGCTGTGCTCACTGCCGCTGCCCAGTGTCACGACAGTATCGTACTACGTATTGCTAGCCTGAGAAAAGATCAAAGTTCAAAATGTAAAGTATGCTTTATGTTGAATGTGTATCGCTTCGCATCAGGGCAAAGTCAGAGGGGTGCCAGGGAACCTGCTGTAAATCAGAGACTGTCTGTAGCTGGTGCTTGGTTGGCCTTCCTGGGATTATCTGCTCCTTGTCCTGTTGGCATAGCATGGGGAACAAGTTCTTTTCATATCAGCCTCAGCATCGCGTCACTCGCCCAGGAGACCACTGAAAATAACCTCAGGCACTCCAGAGGCCTGTATAAATGACTTTTGGGTAGGGTGGGCTCTCGATTAAAATCGAATTGATTCAGATCATGATTTGAATCACTAGTCAGGAAGAGTCGATTAAATCAATATTTTCCCTTCAAAAATGCATTCGTTTTTGATATAATTTTAATGCATAGTCTTCACAACTCTGACAGAGATAGATGTGGTTTTCATTTTTAGAAGTTACATACCATGCATTTTTAAGCCATGATTTATTTTGACATTTCATTGAATCAATTTTGCAGCCACTTCTGAGTCTTGAGTGATGACTTGGTTATTTTATTTACCAAAGCTAATCAAACAAATGTGTATAATTTTCCCAACAAAATAAGCATGTGCACTTTTGAATGTTTTAACTATTTTTTTGCTGTAAATGTAAAAATGTGTCTTTGCTGAGATAAATTAGACTGTTTGGGGGGGCAGATTCAACCCAAAACACTTACCTGTTTTGGAGTTAACTCAGTCTTTACCTTTCCTTTCTGCTTATTTGCATATTAGAAGAGAAAGACAAGTTTTCATGGCTCCCAGATGATTTTTATTTTTATTTTTTCAAAGATTTTATTTACTTATTTGAGAAAGAGAGAGTACACACCAGTGTGAGGAAGGGGCAGAGGGAGAAGCAGACTCCCCGCTGAGCAGAGAGCCTGGTGTGGGGCTTGAACCCAGGATCCTGAGATCATGACCTGAGCCGAAGGCAGATGCTGAACTGACAGAGCCACCCGAGGCATCCCCCAAATGATTTTTAAATTTATAATGAATTTGTCTTTTCTGGAAGACATTCTTGGATGTGTAGAGAAGAAATAGTTATGGTCACATGAACTCGATTGATACCCCTCTTCAACGTTGTTGAGAAGCCATGTGCTTGATGTCTGCGAGCCATTGGCATGGCCTTCTGGAAGCCTTACCAGTGTCTTTTGTGATTGAGCTTTACCCTATCTGAAACAAATTCTTTTTATGGGGATCAGTGGATTTTATTTTAAGAAAGTATTTTCACAGTAACAAATCATTTTTAGGGTACACATTTGGAGTCAGACACAGTCTTAGAGAAAGCTGTCTTCTGGGAGGGCTACTTCTCTTCTGTCAGCATCAGAATGTTTGGGATGCATACATACGGCTTTAGAGGCCCAGACGACGTAGTTGGGTTTATGAGTTCGTCTCTGTATTATCTGATCCTGCTTCTGGCATCATCTCTTAGAACTCGGCCATATGCATTCTCTGCCTGCTGGAAAGGCAAGTGTCTGTTGTTACTTGAATGGATAAAGAAAATGTGACACAAATATACAATGGAACATTATTTGGACATAAAAAAGGAAATTCTGTTATTTGTGACAGTATGAATGAACCCGAAGGTCATTACACTCAGTGAAATATGCTAGACACAGAAAGAGAAGTCTACGTGATCTTACTTGTGTGTGGAATCTAAATAGTCAAAGTCACAGAGGCAGAGTAGAATGGTGGCAGCCGGAAAGGGAAATGGGGACATACAGGCCAAGGGTACAAAGTTCCAGGTGTAAGGATGAATGAATTCTGGGCACCCAGTGTACAGTGTGATGACTGTACTTAATAATGCTTTATTTTTAATTAACTTATTATGATTATTATTTATTATGTTCAGTTAGCCAGTATATAGGCTTGGAATTTGCTGAGAGTAGACCAGAAAAAAAAAAAGGGAACTATGTGATATGATGATGGTATATTATGTTAATAAAAGAAAAAAAGGACCTGTATTTTTCCAAGTTGTTTAGTTTTTTTTTGTTTGTTTGTTTTTGTTTTAGGACTTGGAATATAAAAACATTTTGTTTACCCTTTCCATATAGTCCTAATTGAATAGAATCATATTATTTTAGAGTTGGAAAGAACGCAGTGATTTCCTAGTCCTGTCCTCAAACTAACTCTTTAATGTAAAGATTCAGTGACTTACACAGGTGACAGGCCTGGGATGGGAAACCATGTCCTCTGAGTCTCCTGGAAGAGGGTGTTTTCTGTAATAAACCATGCCTGGACTTTGGTAATTTCCCCTTACAGTCTTCCTCTTCCGGAAAGAAATGATTCTTTAAATCTCTTCTCCATATACCAGCATCTATCTTTTATTCTTTTAAAGCTGTCCTTTGCTGGTGCTGTGCTTTGAGTTAACCATGGAATGGTTTCTTAGCAGGGATGCCAGATTCAGCAAATAGGACTAGAAGACACCAGTTATAGTTGAATTTCAGCTAAACAATGAATATGTTTTTAGTATAAGTATGTCCCAAATATGGCATGGGACATACTTATACTAAAAACTGAACAGGGGTGCCCTGTATTTTATATTGTGATCCCATTCTCCCTGTTATTCGGGGTATTGTCTTTTGTTTGGTTTCCTGTGATGTCTGTAAGGTGTCAAGTTATGTACAGAATCCACCTTCTAGGTGGCCAGACATCTTGAGTTGTACTTTCAAAATATACTCTACTCTTCTTTGTTGTTTCATTAAAACAAAACAAAACCAAACCACTTACTTTGGTCCACTCTGGTTTTGCCCCTTGTAACATTTTCATGAATATGCACCACTGGAGCCCTTCCGGAAGGGATCCTGATGCTTGCAGAGCCCATCCGTGCCCAATGCAGCCTGCGAGGCCCCAGACTGCAAGGGGCTGGTGTGACGCGGGACTGCCAGGGGCCGGAGTGGTATCTAGAGCATACCGCCTGGGCCTCCCTGGGAGCAGCGGGAGGTTCAGTGAGAGGGGGCTGAGTGACCTGAACCTTACTGGACCCAGAACGGGAGATCGAGACCCCCGTGACCCAAGAAGCCTGTGGAAAGCTCGTGCTGACACACTCCATCAGCTGGTGGATGGGAACCTCACCGGGAAGCTGATTATTGTGAGATGCGTAGCTTTCTCACTAGAGGGGCACATCTTGTCTGTCTGTCTTCCCTCCTGAAGCTCTGGGTTCAGAAAAGCTGTTTTCCCAGAGGTGTGGTCACCTTAGTCGTAGGTCTTGGTATGCATTTCCATTTCTTGTCTCTTTCCTTGAGTTGAAAATGCTCTGCACCTGAGGCTTGGGCCCAGCCATCTTGCTCAGAAGCCACCCCCAGGCCTCCTAGTGTAGCTCCCCTGCTCTCCCTCCAAGGCCTGAATTTGCAGACCCACGCTCCTCTGCTCTGTGAGCTCCCTGTTCTCTCTCCAAGCCCAGTGCTCCCACATATGGATCCTGTTCTCGGCCTTGATATTATGTGCTGGTGCCCCTTCCTGCTGCTTTATCCTGATGGTCTCTCCACGTTGTCCAGCTTCTGGACCTTGGCCATGGGTGAAAAGCCTGCCTTGAGTGCAGAGCGTGGCCCCCAGGAGCTGGGGCTTGTGACCTCCCTGATCGGGGAGCTCTGCAGGGCTGGGCACAGCAGGGTATGTGGGACTGATCTGAAGGGGGTCCGCCAGATCCTTCCAGGATGGCTTTGATGAGAACTTCAGACATAGGCCTTTAATTCTAAAGTCATCTAGTTGGCGTTGAGGCTGGACACAATTTTCGGGGAACCTTGAAAATGATAGGGTTTCTTTACCAATCTGTGGTCCTTTAATGAGAGAAGGGCTGATTGAGCCTGGAGTTAGGCAGCAGACCCAGTGAGCTTCTGATTGATTAATGTTATCAAACCCAATTACTATTTTCAAAGCCTTGCCGAACCTCAGAATGTCATCGAGGAGGATCGTTACTGATGGAGTTTTCTCAAACGGAGCCTCAGCTTGGCTTGCCAGAGCCTGCGCCTGGCATGTTCCACCTGTTGCCATGGTTGACTGCAGCATGTAATTGGTCCTGGCCTTTGTCAAGCCTCCGCATTCCGGACCCAGCCCAGTCTCCCTGCAGCCAGGCTCCTCCACATTACCCCGCCCCTTCCCATTTCCCTTCTGGTCACTTTGGCTGGGACAGAGCAGCAGTCCTAGCTCCTTGAGGACTACCTCAGCCTCTGGGTGTGCGCTGATCTGTCCCAGACCCAGGGCCCCCATGGGCCTGGAGTGACCAAACCTGGTCGCGTTCCTTGGCCAGGGCACTGCAGCCTCTCCCTCTGGCCTGTCCCTGGACTGCGTGTGGATGGGAGGCCGTGGTGCAGCTGCCCTGCCCATTATGCGCTGAAACCCAGAGGTGAGGAAATGGAGTGAGACGTGTGTGTGTGTGTGTGTGTGTGTGTTTTGCCAATACTTAGGGAAAAGCCGGTTTAATTAAAGGCAGATCAGGAGGTAAATAAAGATTTCTGGGGATCGTGGAAGGGGACTTCTGGGCACCTTTGATGTCATTATTGGATGACAGAACTGTTTATTATTTTAAAGTTTATTTTACAACTTAAGCTTTCATTTGCCTTCATAGGAGGAACTCTTAGACATCAAATGAGATTAGCTGGTGTCTTTGGAGGTTTGTAACAGGAACGGAAATGAGGAAAGAAATATTTAGAGAGAAGGAAGAAGTCTATCCGGAGATCATTGAGGGGAGAAGAGGGGCAGATGTTGCAGAGGGAAGCAGATGTTAAAATGGAGAGAAAGAAACCACTGGAGATGCCAGGAGCTGAGCTATGGATCATAAGAGATGGGTGTGGATTTCGGATTTCAGAGCCGCCTTGAGGAATACAGGAGAAACCAAGTAACAGGACACCCACAGTTTGCAATTAAGATGAGGCCCTTTAAATTCAGACAGTTCTTGGGGCACCTGGGTGGCTCAGTGGGTTGTGACTGCTCAGGTCACAATCTCGGAGTCCTGGGATGGGGTCCCACATCGGGCTCCTTGCTTAGCAGGGAGCCTGTTTCCTCCTCTTCCACTCTCCCTGCTTGTGCTCTCTCTCTCTCTTTGTGCCAGATAAATACAGTCTTTAAATAAAATGCAGACAGTTCTTGAGGACTCAAGTTTGTGGCCGTTGTCATGTTGCTTAAACCTAAACTCTGCACCTGCTTTGACTCTCTGTAAAATGGGTCTCATAATGCCCATCCTCATCATTGCAACAGTCAAATGAGATGATGTTTGTAGTGGCTCAGCACTGTACTTGGCGTATCAAAGCACGAGAAGCTGCAGTTATTGTAAGGGCCATTGCTGTAATAGCACAAATCAGAGTGATCGTTAGTGCTTTTGTCATAAGGGATACGGTGTCATTGTGCAGAATTCACATTTGCATAGGACCCCTTAAAGCTGGGTTTACATAAGTTGCTGGAGCTCAGATGGTCTAGTTATCCTCGGTGACCTGATGTCTTAGCTCACTTGGCCAGTCCCATTTATATGTGTTGTCCCAGTGTACTTGTTAGCAATGGCTCCTTTCATTCTTTTTTAAATTTTTTTTTATTTTTATTTTTTAAAGATTTTAAAAAATTTATTTATCTGACAAAGAGCAACACAGCAAAAGAGGGAATGCAAGCAGGGGGAGTGGGAGAGGGAGAAGCAGGCTTCGCGCTGAGAAGGGAGCCTGATGTGGGGCTCCATCCAAGGACCCTGGGATCATGACCTGAGCCGAAGGCAGATGCTTAATGACTGAGCCACCCAGGTGCTCCTCATTCTTTTTTTTTTTTTTTTTTTTTTTTTTTAAGATTTTATTTATTTTAGAGAGAGAGCAAACGAAAGAGCATTCAGGGACACGAGCAGGGGAGAGGCCAGAAGAGGAGGGAGGAGCAGACCCTTCCATGAGCAGGACCTGAGCTGAAGGTAGATGCTTAACTGAATGAGCTACCCAGGCTCCCCACTTTCATTCTGAAATGTTCCAGTTGGATGACAAGTCATAGAGTTATTCTATGTATGGCTTTTACTGTCTAAATCGGTAAGACAGTGTTTTTGCATTATTCATGGTTTCCTATTTTCTCAAAGAGATTTTGAGTTTCTTGAGGCCACTATATACGTGCGTGTGTGTGTGTTTATATACATACATACATGGATCTGTGAATGTGTACACACACATACACACGATGTCCACATCTGCATTGGTGTTTCGACAGTGCATGTCCCATAGTGGTGTTGGTGACCTCATCCTTCGGGGGTCATCTCTGCAGGACCTCCTTTTGCCCCTCTGTGGGCCTCTCACAGAGAGGGGTCATCAGAAGATGGGGGGCTGCGAGGAGAGCTGGAGAGAGGGTGTTCATAGGAACAGAGCTGGTTCTGACGCGGGAAGCCGGTTTGCTTTCTTCTCTCCTACCTCAGAGCTGCAGGCTCCTGGGCAGTCTGAACTTTTGGAGGCTCTGTTTGTTCAGAAAGAAACTGGGGGCCACAAATGAGATCCTGAAAGCTTGTTAGAAAGGCGACTTGGCAGGCTCCTGACTGGGTGCCCAGCGGACAGGAACCTTGAGCAGGGCAGATCTCTGCGGGTACGTGGGCAGCCTTGCATCCCTGCCTGTTCCTGTTCCGCTCCTTTCTCCTGTTCTTCCAGCTGATGGTTACACACCAGTTTCCAGGTCCATGGGTGACCTGAGCATGCGCAAGTTCGGGAAGCTTCTGGCCAGGTAGGTGGCTGGGTCAGTTCCTTCGTGCAGTAAGTATTTACAGAAGGGGCCTGTGGGCGCTGTCCTGGGCGTGGGGAATTCTCTGGCTGATTGCTGTATGCAGTCTCTTGTCTTAACTCATAACTGCCAGAGTTTTTCATAGGGTGCATTAGGAAGGTTGCTTTCCCTAACTCATGAATGCATAGAATTTTCCAGAGTCGCAGAGCCCAGCCTCTGGGAGGAGCTTTCCTACCACAGGCTTTGAACTTCTTGCCTGCCTGGAAGTTAAATCATGTTATTCAAATGGGATATTTGTGATTCAATAATCAATTCAACAGTGAAAGGAAAAAGAGCAGCTTGCCAGTCCCGGCAGAGTAAATCCTCCCGTAAGCATATGAGGAACAGCGGCTCCTAATAGCTCTTGTAAACATGCTGTCACTCTCGGGGCTGGGCCGGGTCCAGCCGAACCTCTCCTTGCCATGTGTCTCCGTTTCCCAGAAGCCCTGTGAGAGCTTCCTGTCCATCAGGAAGCCCTTCTCAGACCTGTGTCTCCAGGCCCCAGAGATGGTTTCTGATTATTTCCAGAGCAGTCCACCAGCCTTTTTTGGATGGCGCATCTTCTGGATGGGCGAAGGGTAGAGGCTCAGAGAAGCGTGAGACACATTTGCATGTGGCAGATGTGTGGGGACCGTGGGACCCCTATTGTGTGCCAAGTCCCCGTTTTACTGTCCCGAGTGCTCACGGCAGCTGTCCCTTGTTAGCTGCATTTCTCAGGCGAAGAAGCTCAGACTTGGGGAGGTCAAGGGACTTCTCCAAGGTCATGGAGCTGAGATTTAGGTCCAGATCTGTTTCTGCTGTGTTCTCTGCTCAGCGTACGGTGACCTGAACATCTCCGTTAGACCTGTCTCCATTCGATCTCACTGTGTGTAAACCCCGACTGATTATTACTATGCGCAGAGAACTCAGGGCCCCGATAATACACAGGAAGGCAGATAGTCTGGGGGACAGCAGAGGGCCCCAGGTGGCTATAGAAAGACATTCTATCCCAGATGCTGCTCTTCTCTTCCTTTTGAGCCTCCGGATTTGCTTTATTTTTTCATGGCAAAGGCAGTTTATCTATGATTTGTCTATCTTCTGCCTAGAATGCAGACACCAAGAGGGCAAAGGCTTTGTCAGTTTTCTTGACCATTGCATTCCCTGTGCCTAAACCAACACCTGTATACGGCCAGTGTGCAACAAATGTATATATGTTTAAAGATTTGTTTATTAGAGAGAGAGAGTGAGCGGGTGCACAGGAGGGAGAGGGAGAAGGGGGAATCTCCAGCAGACTCCCCACTGAGCCCAGAGCCCGGCTCAGGGCTCCATCTCATGACCCTGAGATCATGACCTGAGCTGAAATCAAGAGTCAGATGCTGAAGTGACAGAGCCACCCAGGTGCCCCACAAATGTATTTTTCAAGTCTCATCTTGATAATGAACTTGTTTGGAGTGCATATAATATGCCAGGCACAGGGCAGAGTTATTTATGTTATCCAGATCTCCAAATCCCCATGGAGTGAGTCCTATAAATATCCCCGTTTGGCAGACAAGGGCTCTGGAGCACAAAGTGGTTAAACAGCTTGCCCATGATCCTGCAGCTGCTTAGCTGGGGGGCCGGGCTGTTGACTCCGGATCAGATGCCCTCTGACGCCACCCGTGGGGGACCACGGGCTACCAGCACTGAAGCTGCTGGGGGAGGGACGTGCCCAGCAGAGGTGGTCTGACCCCCACGGTTCCTGCTGCTTCCTCTGAATGCGGGTGTTTTTCTTACGTCTTCCGTGTACCCAGCACTTAGCTTTCCAGGGCAAAAGCCAGTGTCTCATTGTTGTGTTGAGAACATAGGGTTCAAATAAGACATATAGACAGTTAGCAAGCCCAGTGTGGGAAATGTGTGGTCATGGCAGGAGCACTGGGCTAGAGTCTGGTGGCTTGTGTCACCCTGTCCTGCACGGCTCTCGTGGGGTCGTGGGGTGCAGAGCTTCCCTCGTCCTCTTGCCCCACGGAGAGGGCTGAGGGGCAAGTCCCGCCATCCTGGTGCACTGAGGCGAGGGTTCCTGTAGTGGGAGCAGGTGTCCCCCGGGGTCTCCTTCGGCTCTGAGAACCTGAGTCTGTGAGTCTGTGAGTCCAGTGAGGTGGAAGCAAAGGAAGGAAGAATCTCTCAGGGAACCCAGGGCAGGGGGCCAGGGACATGGGAAGGAGAAGAGAGAGAGCAGGAAGCAGGGTGGAGTGAGGACAGACAGGGGACAGGCCAGGGGCCCAGAGGAGGGTGAGGATGGGAGAGAGAGAGAGGAAGGCCACAAAGGGACAAAGAAGACAGAGAAGGGGAGCAGGAGAGGAAAGTAAATGTGTATGTACTGTGTGTGTGTGTGTGTGAGAGAGAGAGAGATGGAGAGAGACACGGTGCAGGAAGGAGCCTGGAAGGAGGGGGAGGTGAGCTCCTGCCAGGCTGAGCTCACCCCCGCCCAGCATCCGCGTGCCCTCCGCACAGCTCAGGTTCACGACCAGGCCTCGGCGCTTCTGTGCCGAGACGCTGGGTCTGCCCAGGTTCACCCGTTCTTCCGTGGGTCTCTCCTATCCCTCCCTTCCTGGCTCCTTCCGATTCCCTCTCCTTTCTCCCACACAAGGGTGGTTCCCCCACGGCAGCCCTGGGTGTCTCCGGGTGATGTCTCCACTGGGGCTGCTGACGGGTGCCTCTAGTTTGGATCTGCGTGTCGGGGCAGCCCCTGGAACACAGCTGGCCTCCCAGAGTGTGACGGGAGGGTGCACAGCGAGCTGTTGTCACCTCGATATTCATAGTGGATTTTGAGCCAGGAGCTAGCAGTTTTCATGTTGAGGTAGGCCTCACCAGCTTTGTTCCCTCAGAGCCCAGACACCCCCTGGGGGGTCTGAAGGGACAGAGAGAGACACAGAGTTTGGAGGTAAGAGGAAGGAAGGCCGGGGCATAGCTGGTCAGGTGAGGAGAGCAGCCAGGGAACAGCTGGGAAGGGGTGGGCGGTGGGGGCAGGGCATTCCTGAAACCCGGGGAGCCAGGAGACCCTGTAAGACAGGAGGGGCCAGCTGGGGCACACAGAGTCAGAGCCTACAGGGCCTCCACCCCGAGGCCACAGTGCCACTTGGGGTTCAACTGAGTAGGCAAAGAAGGGAGCCCGAATGGCTGTGATGAGGGAGGCGCTGTCACTCGATGCCAGTTTCGGAACCAAGCTGCTCTGTCTACCCTTGGTGTCACCTCCGAGATAGCTGCCCTCAGAGCTTTTGGCTCTCCACCGAGCTCTGCTGTCCTCTGGACTGTGTTCAAGAAATAGCTGCAGAAGGTCAAGTGCAGGGAGAGCTCAGAATCAGGATGGTCATCCTTGGTTGAGTCTGCGTCTGCTTTTTTTCCGAGTCCAAGGAGGTCATGAGATCTTTCTGGCAATAACGACAGCCTTCACTGCTCCCGCAGGCCCAGGGTCCAGCCCCGAGGAGGGCCTGCCATTCTCCATCCCTCGAACGGCAACTCACCCCAACTTGCAAATCTGCATTTTTGCCATCGGACGAAGGGATTTTGGATTGTCCAACCGGCGCAGTGCTTGGCGCATTTGCCTCCACGCTGGAATTTGGATGCACCTGAGAAAAAACATTGAGAATCAGGATGTAGGATTTCAAATTAAAATTAAAAGTGTGGCTGTGCTGGCTCATGGCTGTCAGCCGCCTCCCCTAGAGCACGCTTGATAAATCACTGCTGAGCCTTTCCTCAGGCTGGTAGAAAACGGATGAGTCACGGGGCTCTGAGAGCCTAACTGCAAACCTGCTTATGGTCATTGTCAAATGGGCAGGTGGAAGAAGATGACCTTTGACTAGGGCCCTCCTGGCGAAGTGGGGGGGCTATAAGCATCTCTGTTTCTAAAGACAAGACAGCCGGGGCAAACCCAGCATGGTGTTGCATTTCTATGTTTCTTCTGTCATCAGAAGAACATGGGACCTAACCCCCCAAACTGACCTCCTGGGTTTGTTATGAGATCCTAGGGACAAGTGCTGGGTCCCTACTGGATTTGTGACAGGTGCTTGGTGAATAAGCATGTGTGCAGAGGGGTCCCCGGTTAACCCCGGGGAAGAAGACCTTGAACGTGTGTCAGAGTGTGCGTGCTGCCGGATGGGGGTAGGGCCTGCCTGGACGTCACTCCGGCTGCGGCTCACAGTTTGTATTTCCTCCCGGAGGTTCTTGGAGGATGCTTTGTGGACCCTGGAGGGGAGGTGCGGGTAGATGGAGGGACGACCGCGGCTCTGCTGTTGATTGACTGATTCAGCCAGCTCCTTTCTTCACCGGGGTTTGGACCAGCCTTGACGGATTTCTCTCCTCCCTGTCACCACGCCTGCTTGTCACGGAGCAAGGCAGTTCATCACCCCATTGGGATGGGAGAGACAAATGACAGCGGTGATATGAACTGGGGAGGATTAGATAAAACCAAAGAGCTATCACACACAACGGTGGACAGTCATTTAAAAGGAAATCCATCCCGATGTTGCCCGAGGCCTCTTGGGAAGAAAAAGACATCTTCGTACCGCGAGTTCCGTTTTCACTGCTGGGGTCGGCCTCCGGGGAGTCCGGGCCCTGCTCCTGCGGTTGGGCAGGACCCTGGATTAACAAAGAGCAGCCTTACCGCTCTTTCTGAGCCACTGACCTTCCTCCTGCCCTTCTCCAAAAGGGCAGATTAAGTGGGGAGTCATTCTAGCATCTTATTATTATCATTATTATTTTTAAAAAGAGCTCTATGGAGATGTAATTTACATACCATGAGATCCGTCCCTGTAATGTGCATAGCTCAGTGGTTTGGGTGTGTTCCCAGGGTTATACGACCATCACCGTAATATAATTTTAGTGCATCTTCCTCCTCAGAGAGGAAGCCATGTACCCATTAGCATTCACTCCCCACGCGCGCCCCCACTCTGCCCCCAGCCCCTCGTGACCACTGGTCTGGTTTCTCTCTCGGTGGATTTGCCTGTTCTGGATAGCACACGCAAACAGAATCTCCAATGTGGCCCTTTGTGACAGCCTTCTTTCCCTTAGCATCCTGTCCTCCAGGTCCGTCTCTGTGTTGCTGTGGGAGTCAGTCCTTCAGTCTTTTTAGCTGGCAGATAGCATTTCCTCGTACGGATGTGCGTTTCGTTCACCCATTCATTAGCTGGCGGACGTCTGGATTGTTTTCACTTTATTATGAATAACCCAGGCTTGGCTTTGATGCTCTGGGGCCCCATTGCTGTCCTGCGCTGCCGGGGACTTGCTTCTGGTTTGGATCATCGGGGGTTGGGAGGGGAACAGGGGTAACTCTGCACTTCTTGTTCCTACTTGGAGCAAGTTTGTCGTCAGTCACAGACCTTTCTTGGGGTGCAGCCCTTTCTGTTCCTTCAGAAGCAACGATAATATAGGTGCAGGGCTGGGTCCCTGGTGATGATCAGAGGTTCCTGTTTGGGGAATGACTTGGGAGTCCCTGTCTGGGTGGCAGGAAGGGCGGGGTGGGGGTCAGGATGGGAAGTGGAGGCTCCTGGGTTTTGATGCTGTTGCAGAATCCATACCCACACAAAGGAAGAGCAGACTTGGGCGGGTACCTCTCACCTTTCTGTCTGCATCTCCCCCAGATGGTGGCCCATGCAGATAAGAATACTGTACCCGTCCAACCTGCCTGGGTTTGGCTCAGCCACAGGGTGACATTGAGCAGGTCACTGAGCACATGTGAGCCCCAGCCTTTGTCTGAAAAATGGGGTGAGGCATGCCCACTTCATAAAATGTTAATGAGAATTAAGGGAGCGGATGGTACTGGAAGCAGAGCGCGGCATCGACATGAAAGGTCATTTTTATTGCACGAGTAGGCATGGACTCCTAAGCCCTCCCTCTGCAGTAGGGACAGGCTCCTCTGTCTTTGAAGCTGGTAAACTGAGGCAAGGGAAGCAACCTCAGTCTCAGAGCCACTGAGGACAGAGCTGGAGATGATGCCTGGTTTCACAACAGATCTGGTGTCCTGTGGCCACCCTGCCTTCCTGAGCCAATGTGGTATCTGCCTTCACAAAAGCCCCTGGAAGGAGGAATCTGGAGAATCTTTACTGTCTGTGCTTAGGATGTGGTACATAAGCCTAGGCCTTCTTGGATCTGTGCTGTCTCTCTGTGTCACTGCTGTTGCTGGGGTGGGTGTCCTAGCCCTGAGGGGATTAGACGTACCTGCCCCGAGGGGGGTAGGGCTGGTGCCCCAGCACCTCAGCGGGACCACGGGAGAGGTAAGGGGTGGCCAGTACCCCTCCGAACGTCCCCCTTCTCAGCCTGACTGGACCTGGGAACTGGATTTCCACAGACCTGCGGCCTCCTGCTTGGACTTGGTTTCTCCGCTGTTTCTGGAGAGTGGCCCAGACTGGGAGGGCCGGCATGTTGTGTCATAGGGGTAGGCCGGCCGTTGGAAGGCCAGGCAGCTGGCACAGGAGGTCCGAGGTAGGGGAAACCCCCACCTGCAGCCAAGCCGGCAAGCCACTCTGTGCTCCGCCTCTGTGTGGAGACCCATTTTTGTAGCCGGTTTTATCTTTCCGGCAGGATCGTTATGATGATGACGTTTTGGGCCAAGATGTAGCTGCTGTCCAACCTATGTCAGCACTTCCGAGGTGAAGAGCTCTAATTAAAGGCTTCCCTGCACGGCCCCCTCCCTGCGTGCTCAGCAGAAGTGACATAAATAAGCCCCTTGTTTCTCTTTCACAAGCTGAGACCCTTAAAGGTGGCTGGCCACCCCCCCAGCCAGGCCCCTGGCAGCTACCCGGAGTCCTCAGGCAGAGCAGGTGAATAATGGCCGCTGTCCAAGCCAGAGCCTCGCTCCTCTGGCTTCTGACAGGCTCCCGGGTACTTTACAGCGGGGGCGGGGGCTATGAATTCTTCCTCCGTCTCCCTCTGCCCGAGCTGCTCTGGCCCCTGGGGGGGTCTAAAAACAGCTTAGTTGAGGAACGGCTGGAAAGCAGCTAACAGTAGGCACACACAGAATGGAACGTCCACAGACTGATGATAAGGGGAAACAGGGTCATGGGGAGGGAGTACAGTCCCTCCCACGCAGTCAGATGCTGTGTGGTATCCAGCTCTGGGCTAGGCACCTGACAGCTCTGAATTAATCTCGCCTACATATCAACTGTGTGAGCAAGATAAAGTAAGTAAGGCCCAGAGAGGCTGAACCACTTGCCCTAGGTCACACAGCTAGGGAGATGCTAGAGCAGAGATTTGAGTCTTGCGTTGAAAGCCTGTGCTCTGGTCGTTGTGCATTCTGCCTTCCCATGGGCTGTGTTTTCAGCAGTTTGTGGGGACATTTTGGTAAGTCATAAGGCACAAATGTGTCTGAGCTGGAACTCAAATCCAGCTTAGCCTCTGGCCTCTGGTCTTGCTGTTCTGCTTTCCCTGGGCACCCAGGAATGGTTTGTTGGACACCCATGATTTATTGGGCATCTAGGGAGGAGACGCAGGAGGTTTGCTATAGTCATTCTCAAAGCAGGAGGCTCCCCAATGGGCTTGGAGGGTGATTCATTTCGCGATGCTTCGATTCACATAATTTTAAAAATCCAATGTGGTGAGCAGGATCTGTAAATCTGAGACCCAGGAGGGGCCATTACCAAGTTGACGGGGCTGGGAGGTGTACAGCAGCATTCACTCATCCAGGGCCTCCCTCGTGGCCCCAGACAGGTTCTGGGTAAGCCAAGCCAGCACTCTGCTGGTGGTGCCTGTGTCTTGTTCCCTGGGATTTGCCAGGCACTGAGCTGAGTGTTTCACCTATGGTATCTGCTTTGCCTTAATTCTCACTCTGCTGCCAAATATTCTCCCTATTTTTGCTCTGCAGAAAACGGAGCTCGGAGAGAGTCAAAGACTCATCTAAGTTTACGCAGCTATTACATAGAAGGGAAGGATCTGGACTGATTCACAGAGGTCCTTTTCCTGTGATCACGTTAGCCTCTTCTGGAGGGAGGGGAGAGGACTGGGGTCAGGGGGTATAGGGTGGGGGGCTGCGGGTCGAAGACAGAGTGTAGAACATCAGACATCCTCTCTGCCCTTAGGGCCCTGAGGACTTAGAGCATCCACGTAAAAACAGTCAAAATAATAAAACAAAAGAGGATGATAAAGGACCAGGAGGGACGCACAGGCTGCAAATTTTGTGGGAGTCCAGAGCGGGGCGGTCTTCAGGGCTGATCTGGAGGGGAGAGGTCGGTGTGGGGCTTGCCACAGCCTCCTTCCTCGCCTCCACTTTTCATCCCTCGAGTTGAAGCCTAGCCAGCCTGGAAGTGTGAGCGCTTAATCTGCCGGCAATGAAGGAGGAGATGAATCTCTTTAACCGTGCTCACAGTTTTTCACGGCTCTCTCTTTCCTCGTCCCTGTTTATTCTGGAGATCGATACAGACAAAGGCAAAGTTGTTCCCTGGGAGGGCCTGGCTGTGGGGTTTGAAAAAAAAAAAAAAATATCCTTCGTCCTTCTTACCCGGGCTCTTGCCTGTCCCCCACGGCATTTATTTAGAGCGGAGCCATTTCTGGCCAGCGGTACCAGGTAGCGATGTTGAACTGGGAGCTGTAATGGCTGCAGCCTGGTCCGTGGCTGGGCTAGTGGAGGACCCGGACACCCAGATGGCATGGGCATCTGACTCGAGGCTCTCCTCTCTTTCCTTTAGATAGGGATGTTTGCTTTCTGAACCGGAAGCAGGAGAGGGCAGCCCTCCGGAGACAGAGCACCCCCTGGTGGGTAGAGGATCGGACCCCCTGGTGGGTGGGGCAGAGGACCCCCTGGTGGGTAGGTGTTCTTCTGGCTTCAGGTCTCAGGGTGTGGGGGTGTCTGGCAAGATCCAGAGGACTATCTAAATTGTACCAATCCAACAGGAATCAGTATCCTCCGTATCACACATTTTGATGTGTGAACATAGCCTCTGCTGTTCTGTAAGCTGGTTGAACGATCTGGAGAATTAGAATAGACATTAAGTTGCAACTCTTTTCCCTGGAGGAATCCTTTTAGTTGGTTGGAAGTCTATGCCAGGCTGCAAATGTGAACTGTATATTGGGGGGCTCTGCTTTTGGGGAACAGGGTTTGGGGGTGCTACTGCCCCCCACTCCTCTCTGGGCTACCATGGGGCCTGGGGCTCTGAGGGAGGTCAGGGAAGCATCAGAGGAGTCAGCCCCAGAGGTTGTTTTTCCAGTTCTGAGGTTCTAGAAATTGACAATCTCATGTTATTCTCTTGGGTTTGTGCCTTTGTCTGCACTCTCCAGGGAGTCAGGGGAAGCCGTGGTGGCAGGGACTCTGTCTTGCCTTTGTTGTGTGTCCCCACACACAGTAGGAACATAAAAGCAGATTTGTACCCCACTGAGTTGCAGTCTCCATTCTCCCTAACATCGGGTGTTTGCAGCAGGGGTTCCCGGGGACAGAGCTGCTCCCCCCACCCCCGCCCCAGTGTGGATGTGACATTGTTCTGAGTTCTGGAGGAGTTGGCCTGAGCCTTGCCGTTCCTCCTGCTGCCATCTGGGAGAGAGAATACTCGGCCAGATCTGGAGAAAATGAGAATAAAACCTCAGCCTGGATGTTTCCTCCTGTTGAATTGTCTTTTCAAATCTTTTCCATCCAGGCAGAATTACTCTTAAGTACTATGAGGCAGGGATTCAGTTCATTCTCGAGATTTTATTGGAACCGTTTGGTTCGGGCACTGCATTAAATGTTGGGGGTATGAGTAACTTCAGCTGTGATCCTGTTCCAGGACTGTTCAGTGTGGTCAGCGACAGGAGGCGTCTTGGGACAGAGGGCGGGGTTAGGAGAGGTCGCGGTCAGTGCTCAGAAAAGAGGCAGGTATGGAGAAATTTGCAAAGCTTTCCTCTGAAAGGGCCCAGGGAACCAGGCTCAAAGTGTAAGGGGTAAGGGAAAGAGCCTTCTAGGCAGGCGGAACCCTGCAGGCCTGTTAGGGTAGCATGGTGCTCTGGGGTCGTTGGAACATTGGGTCTGCTGAGAGAGTTCCTGGAGGTGAACCTGGCCAGCGAGTTTGGGTCCCCAATGGAAAACGGCCATATATGCTACAGAACGAAGAATTTGTTTCCAGGAGGAGAAATGTGTGGTCATTGCTGTTTTAGGAAGATTGCTCTGGTATTTTGGAGGCAGCATACTGGAGCAAGGAGAAAGGGGGGCTCCGCTGTCCTTGGGGGTGTCGATCGGAGCCCAGACTGAGACGGGGAGCTTTCCTCTCGAATGAGAGACAGGGCAAGGGGATGGAGGCCAGAGATCCCTGGAAGGAGATTTAATACCTCTGTCCATGCACGTGAGGGCCGAGAAGACACATGAAGAGGCCAGATGTTTGGCCTGAGACACTGGGCAGAGGAAGGAACTTGGTGGTTTCCTTGACTGGAGTCAGGCGCAGAAGGAGTGCTGTGGGAGTTGAAGGTGGTCATGAGGCAGCCACAGTGGGCGGGGTAGGCGGGGCATCCCAGTGGGGTGTCCTGCAGGGGGTCTGGGGGGCTCTGGGACCCTTGACATAGGGATGAAGGCTGACTGGGTGTGGATGGGCCCTCAGCACTTGAAGGATGGGAAGAGAAACACCGACACTTTCAATGGAAAGGGAGAAGAGGCCGAGAAGAAAGGCAGAAGGAAGAGGTGGAGGAGGGGCCTCCTGTTTCTCAGAGAACCATCCTGGGAGCAGCCCAACACAGCGGGATGGCCTGGGGCTTCCCTAGAAAGGTCCCGAGTCGGGGGCCTCAAGTCAGGACTCCAGCTGGAGCGGAGCCAGGGGACTCCGCAGAATTGGCTGCCTTCTGGGCCACACTGGCTACCCTTGAAGAGAGGTGACCTGCTGGGCCCAGAGCACTGAGACTAATGGGGAGGGCTGTTTAACTTAAACACGTCACCTCCACTGAGCCCGTGGCTGGGCCCCCAGGGGGGCACAGTGACTGGCCCATTAAAGTTGCAGCTCCCCGGTGCGGTGCAGGATGGGGGCGGGGGGGGGGGCTCACAGTTGCGAGGAGCTGCTCTTAACACCATTTAGTAGCAGGACTGTAGCTAATGGTGAGCAAATGTTTTATGAACAGTTTCCTCATGCTCTGTGAAGGCAGATTCAATTTATTCGGAATGGATTTGCTTTCCCCTATTAAAGCTCAAGGGTGTATAAGCAGCTTCTTCCCTCCACTGGAGGGCTTTCTCTCCGGCAGGAGTGGGACCTGTTTCAGTTAAATAGGGAGCCCTGGGGGGTAGGCGTGTGTGTCGGGGGGGGGGGTCTCGTGTGCAGTGATGGCAGAGCAGGGACCCACATGACTGGTGTGTGGAGAGCAGAGAAGGACAATCTGGATGAGCTCCAGGGTCTTGATAGATGCTTCCCAGCCCCAGTAGAAAAAAATCGTGACCTCCTTGATTCCAGTGGTGGATGGAATATTGGCTTCCCCGTCACTCGTGGGCAAAGCCATTTAACCTTCCTGCCTCTGGTCTCTTCATCTGTGAAGTTCAGCTAATAACACCTCTCTTCCTCTCAAGTGTATTGTAGGAATTAATGGCCATGGAGCGTTTCAAGGGTCGGGGCTAGGAAAGACTCAGGATTGCGTCCACACTAAGCATTCAAAGAGAGTCAGGAATTCCCCGTGATGGGGAGGGAAAGTATAATTTGACTTTACCAATAAATCAGACATGAAGTTGGATTTCTGAGGGTATTTATTCAGAAAAAGTAACATGCTAGGTTAAGTCCGTAAAGCATTGAGCTGTTTCTGTTTAGGCTAAAAGCGGGCCGTGGTTTCTGTTTTTATTTATTTTCATTTTTTTATTTTTTAAAGATTTTATTTATTTATTTGACAGAGAGAGATCACAAGTAGGCAGAGAGGCAGGCAGAGAGAGAGAGAGAGGAGGAAGCAGGCTCCCTGCTGAGCAGGGAGCCCGATGCGGGGCTCAATCCCAGGACCCTGAGATCATGACCTGAGCCGAAGGCAGCGGCTTAACCCACTGAGCCAACCAGGTGCCCGGTTTCTGTTTTTAATTCAGAGGAAATGAGCTCTTTTCTCATGGATGCTGGACCACCAGGCTGTCTCACCTCCCCTTTAAAATGAAGGTTAAAAAAAAAAAAAAAGGTGTCTTTTGGCAGATAAACAGACCATGCTTTCCAGCCCTTCAACTTTTACTTAAATGTAAGATGTTTCTTTCATCTTTCTGCGTTTCCTGGAATTATTTTCTCTAAATTACACAATTAAACCAGAAACGCTCAATGACCAGTAGATGGATGACATCCGGGCCATTTCTGTTCTTCCGTGAAGGGCCCGTCTTCCCAGACGATTGCGGGGTGGGAGGGGGGAGTTGTTGAGTCATTTATATCTGCTGTCTTTGGTCGTTCTGTTGGGAAAGAAACGAAGACATTTAGAAAATGGGAGAGCTAGGTCTGGTTCTGGTAGTTAGTGAACGTGAGATTTTGGACAAGTTTCTTAGTATCTCTGAACTCGGTCTCATCCAAGAAAGAAGTCGTGTCCTCACGCCCACTTGGTGACGGACAGATCAGATGGGACATCCTCCGTGAAAGCTGTGTGCTCTCAGCTGTGGGCATTTATTGCCAAGGGGAAAGAGGAAGGAAATGAAGAGGACATCTGGGGGGGTCCCCAGGTGTCTTCCCTGAGTGATTCCTCTGGGGTCAGCCTGACCCCCTTCCTTGTCCCTTGAGGATTGTCCCCCTGGCTGCTGATTCTTGGCCCCTGAGTCCTCTGTACCCCCAAAAGATGCCCCCCACCCCTGCCCAGAGTGGTGTTGGCCATTCTGGACGAGGGATATTCTTGATCTGCTCACCAAGGACAAGCTGCATGTAACCTGTCCTTGGAGTTCATCGCTAGTTCTAAAATGGGAGGTGATTCCCCTGGCTTCCATGGACCAGGCATCCTGCTAGGTCTGTTGTACACTGTCCCCCTGAACCCTCACAAACCCCAATGATGAGGTAGGTGTTGGGATTCCCCTTTCATGGACCAGCAAGCTTAGACTGGTGGGACACCTTGCTCAAAGTCATGGAGCTACGGACGGGTTTTATCAGTGGGGCTCTTGCAAGCCACAGTGGGCACACACGGGGACTATGTCTGAGGGGCCCTTGATGAAGGGGCTTCTGAAAGATCTGTGGGCAGGACAAGGGAGGCAGCAGAGGACAGAGCAGGCCTCAGGGACCAACAAGAGTGGGAAGCATTTACCCACTAGGGCAGGACAGGGGAGGGTCCACGTTCCTGGAGTGGGAGAGGTCAGCATCTGGGCAGGGCACAGAGCAGGTTGGAAAATTTCAGAGACTATATATTTGGGGGCACAAATGGAGAATGACCAGGATGCAGACCCCAGACTCTGACGTCAAAATCAAGGCTATAAGCTGACCAGTATTTCCCACTCCTAGTGGAGTGCTGTTGTCCTGTGATGTCCTAAGCCTCCATGACAAAAAAGAGAAGCACCTGGTGATCTTCCTGGCATTATGAAGAGGGCTGTTGTGGGGCCCTGGCTGACTCAGTTGGTGGATCGTGCAACTTGAGTTGGAGCCCCACATTGGGGGTAGAGTTCACTTAAAAAAAAAAAAAAAGAATGAAATTTGAAAGTTAAAAAAAAAAGGAGGGGGGCACCTGGGTGGCGCAGTCAGCTAAGCGTCTGCCTTCGGCTCAGGTCATGATCTCAGGGTCCTGGGAAAAGCCCTATGTCATGTTCCCTGCTCAGCATGGAGTTTTCTTCTCCCTCTCCTTCTGCCCTTCCTCCCACGTGTGCTCTCTCTCTCTGTCAAATAAATAAATAAAATCTTAAAAAAAAAAAAAAAAGAGAGAGAGAAGAGGTCTGTTTCTTCTCCCTTGGTGTCCAAGCCAGGCCCGGTGCCCCTTTGGGCAGAGCTGGCTCTTCTGGGCCCCAACTTCACAAATACACAGTTGCAGGTGTTTGGAATTGTTTTTTCCATCTTTGTTACTACCCCAAAATTATAGCAGTTATTAGACTACTGTAGGATCTTGTTGTTGAAAGCATTAATGAGGAAATACAGCATTACTCTATTAAGTTTTTTTTTTAATTTATTTTTTATGAACATTTAATGTATTGTTAGCCCCAGGGGTACAGGTCTGTGACTCGTCAGGCTTACATACTTCACAGCACTCGCCATAGCACATACCCTTTCCAATGTCTATAACCCAACCACCCTCTCTATCTCCCTCTCCCCAGCAACCCTCAGTTTGTTTTGTGGGATTAAGAGTCTCTTTTGGTTTGTCTCATTCACGATCCCATCTTGTTTAATTTTTTCTTTCTCTACCCTCCATGTTGCCTCTCAAATTCCTCATATCAGGGAGATCATATGATAATTGTATTTCTCTGATTGATTTATTTTGCTCAGCGTAATACCCTCTAGTTCCATCCATGTCATTGCAAATGGCAAGATTTCACTTCTTTTGATGGCTGCATAGTATTCCATTGTATACATATATACCACATCTTATTTATCCATTCATCTGTTGATGGACATCTAGGTTCTTTCCATAGTTTGGCTATTGTGGATGTTGATGCTATAAACATTAGGGTGCATGTGCCCCTTCAGATCAGATTTGTATCTTTGGGGTCAATACTCAGTAGTGCGATTGCTGGATCATAGTGTAGCTCTGTTTTCAACTTTTTGAGGAACCTCCATGCTGTTTCCCAGAGTGGTTGCACCAGCTTGCATTCCCACCAACAGTGTAGGAGGGTTTCCCTTTTTCAGCATCCTCGCCAGCATCTGTCACTTCCTGACTTGTTTATTTTAGCCATTTGACTGGTGTGAGGTGGTATCTCATTGTGGTTTTGATTTGTATTTCCCTGATGCTGAGTGATGTGGAGTATTTTTTCATGTTATCTGTTGGCCATCTAGATGTTTTATTTGCAGAAATGTCTGTTCATATTTTCTGCCCATTTCTTGATTGGATTATTTGTTCTTTGGGTGTTGAGTTTGATAAGTTCTTTATAGATTTTGGATACTAGCCCTTTATCTGATATGTTGTCTGCAAATATCTTCTCCCATTCTGTCAGTTGTCTTTTGATTTTTTTGACTGTTTCTTTGCTGTGCCAAAGCTTTTGATCTTGATGAAGTCCCAATAGTTCATTTTTGCCCTGTTTCCCTTGCCTTTGGCTATGTTTCTAGGAAGAAGTTGTTGCATCTGAGGTCGCAGAGGTCGCTGCCAGTGTTCTCCTCAAGGATTTTGATGGATTCCTTTCCACACTGAGGTCTTTCATCCATTTAGAGTTCGTTTTTGTGTGTGGTGTAAGGAAATGTTCCAGTTTCATTTTTCTGCATGTGGCTGTTCAATTTTCCCAACACCATTTATTGAAGAGGCTGTCTTTTTTCCATTGGACGTTCTTTCCTGGTTTGTCAAAGATTAGTTGACCATAGAGTTGAGGGTCTATTTCTGGGCTCTCTATTCTGTTCCATTGATCTATGTGTCTGTTTTTGTGCCAGTACCATAATGTTTTGATGATAACAGCTTTGTAATAGAGCTTGAAGTCTGGAATTGTGATGCCACCAACTTTGGTGTTCTTTTTCAACATTTCTCTGGCTATTCGAGGTCTTTTCTGGTTCCATATAAATTTTAAGATTATTTGTTCCATTTCTTTGAAAAAAATGGATGGTTTTGATAGGGATTGCATTAAATGTGTATATTGCTTTAGGTAGCATAGACATTTTCACAATATTTGTTCTTCCAATCCATGAGCATGGAACATTTTTCCATTTCTTTGTGTCTTCCTCAATTTCTTTCATGAGTAGTTTATAGTTTTCTGAGTACAGATTCTTTGTCTCTTTGGTTAGGTTTATTCCTAGGTATCTTATGGTTTTGGGTACAATTGTAAATGGGATTGACTCCTTAATTTCTCTTTCTTCTGTCTTGCTGTTGGTATACAGAAATGCAACTGATTTCTGTGCATTGATTTTATATCCTGACACTTTACTGAATTCCTGTACAAGTTCCAACAGATTTGGAGTGGAGTCTTTTGGGTTTTCCACAAAAGTATCATCTGCAAAGAGTGATAGTTTGACTTCTTCTTTGCCAATTTGGATGCCTTTAATTTCTTTTTGTTGTCTGATTGCTGAGGCTAGGTCTCCTAGTACTATATTGAATAGCAGTGGTGATAATGGACATCCCTGCTGTGTTCCTGACCTTAGTGGAAAAGCTCTGTTTTTCTCCTTTGAGAATGATATTCATGGTGGGTTTTTCATAGATGGCTTTGATGATATTGAGGTATGTACCCTCTGTCCCTACACTTTGAAGAGTTTTGATCAAGAAAGGATGCTGTACTTTATCAAATGCTTTTTCAGCATCTATTCAGAGTATCCTATGGTTCTTCTTCTTTCTTTTATTAATGTATTGTATCACATCAGTTGATTTGCAGATGTTGAACCAACCTTGCAGCCAGGGAATAAATCTCACTTTGTCAGGGTGAATAATCCTTTTAATGTACTGTTGGATCCTATTGGCTAGTATTTTGGTGAGAAGTTTTGTATCCATGTTTATCAAGGATATTGGTGTGTAATTATTCTTTTTATGGGGTCTTTGTCTGGTTTTGGGATCAAGGTAATGCTGGCCTCATAAAATGAGTTTGGCAGTTTTTCTTTCATTTCTATTTTTTGGAACAGTTTCAGGACAATAGGTATTAATTCTTCTTTAAATGTTTGGTAGAATTCCCCTGGGAAGCCGTCTGGCCCTGGGCTCTTGTTTGTTGGGAGCTTTTTTATGACTGCTTCAATCTCCTTACTGGTTATGATTCTGTTCAGGTGTTCTCTTCCTGGTTCAGTTTTGGTAGTTTATACATCTCTATGAATGCATCCATTTCTTCCAGATTGTCAAATTTGCTGGCATATAGTTGCTCATAATATGTTCTTATAATTGTTTGTATTTCTTTGGTGCTGGTTGTGATCTCTCCTCTTTCATTCATGATTTTATTTATTTGGGTTCTTTCTCTTTTCTTTTTGATAATTCTGGCCAGGGGTTTATCAATCTTATTAATTCTTTGAAAGAACCATCTCCTAGTTTTGTTGATTTGTTCTACTGGGGTTTTTTTTTGTGTTTGTTTCTATTTCATTGATTTCTGCTCTGATCTTTATTATTTCTCTTCTGCTGGGTTTAGGCTATGTTTGCTGTTCTTTCTCCAGCTCCTTTAGGTATAGGGTTAGGTTGTGTACTTGAGACCTTTCTTATTTCTTGAGAAAGGCTTGTATCACTATATATTTTCCTTTCAGGACTGCCTTTGCTGTGTTCCACAGATTTCGAACTGTTGTGTTTTCATGATCATTTGTTTTTCATGAATTTTTCACCTCTTCTTTAATTTTCTGGTTGACCCATTCATTCATTCTTTAGTAGGATGCTCTTTAGCCTCCATGTATTTGGAGTTTTTCCAACTTTCCTCTTGTGATTCAGTTCTAGCTTCAGAGCACTGTGGTCTGAAAATATGCAGGGAATGATCCCAATCTTTTGGTACCAGTTGAGACCTGATTTGTGACCCAGGATGTGATCTATTCTGGAGAATGTTCCACATGCACTAGAGAAGAATGTGTATTCTGTTTCTTTGGGAAGGAATGTTCTGAATAGATCTGTGATGTCCATCTGGTCCAATGTGTCATTTAAGGCCTTGATTTCCTTGTTGATCTTTTGCTTGGATGATCTGTCCATTTCAATGAGGGGGGTGTGTTAATGTCCCCTACTATTATTATATTATGTCGATATGTTTCTTTGATTTTGTTATTAATTGGTTTATATAGTTGGCTGCTCCTATGTTAGGGGCATAGATATGTAAAATTGTTAGATCTTCTTGTTGGACAGACCATTTGAGTATGATATAGTGTCCTTCCTCCTCTCTTATTAGAGTCTTTGGCTTAAAATCTAATTGATCTGATATAAGGATTGCCACCCCAGCTTTCTTTTGATGTCCATTAGCATGGTAAATTGTTTTCCACCCCCTCATTTTAAATCTGGAGGTGTCTTCAGGTCTAAAATGAGTTTCTTGTAGACAGCATATTGAGGATTTTATTTTTTTATGCATACTGATACCCTGTATCTTTTGATTGGGGCATTTAGCCCATTAACATTCAGGGTAACTATTGAAAGATATGAATTTAATGTCATTGTATTGCCTATAAGGCGACTGTTACCGTATATTGTCTCTGTTCCTTTCTGGTCTAATACTTTTAGGGTCTCTCTTTGCTTAGAGGACCCCTTTCAATAGTTTTTGTTTGTCTTGGAACAAGATAGCCTTGCTAGATACACTATTCTTGGCTGCATGTTTTTCTCATTTAGTGCTCTGAATATATCACACCAGTTCTCTCTGGCCTGCCAGGCCTTTGTGGATAAGTCTGCTGCCAATCTAATATTTTTACCATTGTATGTTACAGACTTTTTCTGGGCTGCTTTCAGGATTTTCTCTTTGTCAGTAAGCCTTGTAAGTTTTACTATTAGATGATGGGGCCTGGACTTATTTTTATTGATTTTGAGCTGGGTTTTCTGTGCCTGCTGGATTTTGATTCTTGTTCCCTTTGCCATATTAGGGAAATTCTCTACTATAATTCGCTCCAACATACCTTCTGCCCCACTTTCTCTTTCTTCTTCTTCTGGAATCCCAGTTATTCTAATGTTTTTCTCTCTTATGGTATCACTTATCTCTTGAATTCTCCCTTTGTGGCCCAGGAGTTGTTTCTCTCTCTTTTGCTCAGCGTCTTTATTCTCCATCATTTGGTCTTCTAGATCACTAATTCTCTCTTCTGCCTCATTTGTCATAGCAGTAAGAGCCTCCATTTTTTATTGTACCTCATTTTTTTTCTAATTTTTTTTAAGATTTTATTTATTTGACAGAGGGCAATCACAAGTAGGCAGAGAGGCAGGCAGAGAGAGAGGAAGGGAAGCAGGCTCCCTGCTGAGCAGAAAGCCCGATGCGGGACTCCATCCGAGGACCCCGAGATCATGACCTGAGCCAAAGGCAGCGGCTTAACCCTCTAAGCCACCCAGGCGCCCTTTATTGTACCTCATTAATAGCTTTTTTTATTTCAGCTTGGTTAAATTTTAGTTCTTATATTTCTCCAGAAAGGGCTTTTCTTTCTCTAGACAGTGTTTCTCTAATGTCTTCCATGCCTTTTTGAGCCCAGCTAGCACCTTGAGAATTTCATTCTGAACTCTAGATCTGACATTTTACCAATGTCTGTATTGATTAGGTCCTGAGCCTTCAGTACTGCCTCTTGGTTTTGTTTTGTTTTGTTTTGTTTGTGGTGATTTTTTCCGCCTTGTCATTTTATCCAGATAAGAATATATGAATGAGAGAATAAAATACTAAAAGGGTGTCAAAGACCCCAGAAAAATGTATGCTAACCAAATCAGAAGAGACCTCACATTTGGGGGAGAGGAAAGGGAGTAAAAAGAAGTTTTAAAAAAGTTTAAAAAATTAAAATATACATGTATATTAGACTCGTGAATAGAACAGAGCCATCCACTTGATTTTGGGTGTATTTTGGTCTCTTAGAAGAAACTACCTCCCAAAATTTTAAAGAAGGAAAAACATATGTATACAAAAATAAGAGTAAACACAAAGAAGGGATGGAATATAACTGTAAAGATGAAAATTTAAAAAAAATTCTGAAAAAGGAATTGATTAGGTAAGTTGGTTGGAAAAAGAAAGAAAAAGAAAGTGGAGAGAATTTGCTCAGGCTGGAGACTAGAACAGAGCCCTGTGCTAGATTTAGGGTATATTTTTATCTCTTAGAAGAAATTGTATCCCAACATTTTTTAGAAGAAATAACCCTACATGTATACAAAAAAAAAAAAAAAAGTTATATACAATGAAGGATAAGATATGACTATAATAATGAAGGCTTAAAAAGGTTTTTTTAGAAAGCTATTGTTAAGATAAACTAGTTAAAATACTTCAAAAGAGAAAAGAGGAAAAGTTTTAAAAATTAGAATAAGAAAAAAAATTAATTAACTTTGCAAGACTAAAGAATCATGGGGAAAAAGCCTTGAATTCCATGCATTGCTTTCCCCTATCTCTGGAGTTCAGTTTTTCTCCTTGATCTGTGAACTTAGTCTTGGCTGAATATTCTTGTTGATCTTCTGTGGGAGGGTCCTTTTGCCATGATTCTCAAACTTCTTTGCCGGAGGTGGAATTGCACTGCCCTTGCCAGGGGCTGGACTAAATAATCTGCTCGGTTTCGCTATTGGGAGCTTTTGTTCCCTGAACGCTTTCCATAGAGTTCTGGAGGATGGGAATGAAAATGGCGGCCTCCCAGTGTCTGACCCAGAGGAACCGAGAGCTTGGGCCCCACTCCTCAGTGCGCCCTTGGAGAAAAGCGCTCAATCACTCCTGTCTCCCTGTCTCTGGCTGAGCTCCAGGCTCACCCAACCTGTGACCAAGCGTTTCTTTCTCTGACGTATGGCCCTGTTTGGAGTCTCCAATCCCAGCAGATTCCTGCCTCCAGAGAAGGAAGGTGAGTCTCCCCAGATCTGACACTTGTGGGTTCTCTGCTCAAAGAGCAGTGGCCCGACTGTGCCTTAGATCATGGTTTAAGATAACCCTGAGTTGAGAGCTCACTCCTCTCCTCCATCTCTGTAGCCGGCTTCCCCACTCCAATACCTGTGAGCTCTGCCACACTCAGATACCCCCATTCCTTCTGTGACCCCATGGGACCTGAGACCATGCTGTCCCCATGAGGGCTCCACCCTTGCTTAGCCTCTGGAGCAATGTCCCTTAGTGGAGCAGACTTCTAAACATTTGGATTTTGTGCTCGTTGCTCTCCTGTTTGCCAGGAGCCGGCCCCTTCCCCCACGGTCTATCTTCCCATCTCTTCGGATTCACTTCTCCCACATCCTTCCTTCCAGAAAGTGGTCGATTTTCTGTTTCTAGAATTGCTGCTCTTCTTCTCCTCGATCTTCTTTTGGTTTGTAGGTGTTTGGAATGATTTGATAACTATCTAGCTGATCTCTTGCGACTGGAATGATTTGATAACTATCTAGCTGATCTCCTGCTACCGGATGTCATCTCAGTCTGCTACTCCTCCACCATCTCGACTCCTCTCCTACTCTAATAAGTTTAAAAAAACATTTTGGAAAACCACATTTGAATATGATTTGTTTCCTTTGTATCAGTGTGCACTTTATTTTATGCATTTATAAGCATTATTTTGAGAAGGGCTTCCCGCAGCCCACATACACACAGAAGGTTCCAAAGGCCCCGAGCTGGAGGGTCATGACCCTAAGCATGTTCCTCCCTGTGGAGGTACCAGACTGTGGTTGGTGATACCTCAAAGGTCTCAGTCACAGGACCTGACCAGTGATTCCCTGAGACCCAAGGCCAAGAGCCCTAGACAAGCTCTATGGTCGTTCTGGTGCTTTCTGTCTCTGGATTCACTGACCTCAACACTGATCCTTTCAGAGAATCAGGCTTCTGAGACAAATGCTTCCTCAGAGTGTGAATTCTTCATCCCCCACCTATCCTAGAACCACTAGGGGAGCTTATTAAAATATAGACTTCCAAGACCCCACCCCAGGCCTAAGGATTCAGAATTGGGGGAACAGGGCCTAGTAATCTGCATTTGATACGTTTCTTGGGTGATTCGTAGGCATATTGCTGTTTGAGACCCAGAACCACGGCTTTGGATGGCTTGTGCCCTGGGGCTTCTAATTTGACCCAAATTTCAGAATTGTAAATTGAATTTTCAAGAACACATCTAGCTTTTAAACCAGGCTACACTCTGAAGAAAAGCACACAGATGAGGAGACTCATGGCTTTTCACATTGTACATACACGCCTCTCCGGGGGCCCGTCTGGCATTGCTGAAGGTCTTCTGCTCAGGACAGGCTGTGGCTCTTTGCCATCTTCTCTGGCTGGGCCACTCTTCGTAAGAGAAATAAAGCAGCTAGTTGCTGTACTATGGGGGTCTCTTCCCCTGCTGGAAGGTGGGAGATGTTACAGATCCAATGTCCAGTTCTTCAGGTGGCCATTGGTGGCCAGGGGCTGGCCAGAGGGGAGCCTGTCCATTGACTATGTCCTTCTGTGACACAGGGAGCACCCTCTCCCCATTGACCCAGTGATCTGCAGGCAAGTAACACAAACATTTGAGTGGCAGGGGATGTGCCAGGGCTCTGAGAGCAGATAATGACACAGTGGCCCCTTTGACCTCTAGCAGCTAGAGTAACAGCTGACCTGGACTCTTCTGTTCCAACCGTGAAGTTTTGCATTGCAAAAGCCAGTCTGTGGATCAAGGGAAATGACAGGTTGTGGCTTATCCAGCACCTTTAGCCCTGACATTGCAAGTGCTGCCCAAAGGTCAGCTTTCAAGGGATAACTGCCTGTGACATTGACACTCTTTGAAATAAACTAGAATAAGTGGAAAGAAGTATGCTGGCACCTTGCTAATAGGGGTGCACTTTCCAAATTTTCATTAGCCCTTCTGAAGAGTGCCAGTGTTCCATGGATGGTCCCTTTGATAGCAGTGAGCCTGAAGACACATTGTATCTGTGCTGTGAATGATAATTTCAGCTTTCATTTAAATTACTCCGTTTCCAGAGCATGATTTCTTTTATGAGCACTATTTTCATGGCTGAATCCTCCATTGCTCAGACGGTTTGGTGGACAGAACTCTGGCTCAGTTTCCTGCCTGTGGTTCTACAGGGGCCTACGCCTCAGACTTGCTCACCAGAAAATAGGTGGATATTTCTGTCTTTCCACCCCAAAGACCTGTTAGTACTTCCGATTTCTATGGTTTCCTGTCTTGAAGGACCTTATCCACTAAATAAGCGGCTCTGATGTTATGATGCTTTTGTTTTCACACTTTCAGGAACCAAAATGTATTTACTAATTAGAGTTTCTGATTGGTATGGGAACCAGGAACACTAAAGGCATCGGTATCATTCCAGTCAAAAGCAAAGAAATGTAAGGTCTTATTTCTCCTATGGGGCTTTACCAAGCAGAGGTAGTCTGCTGGGCTTTGGAATATAAGCGGATGGCTCGCGGTGCCCTGTCACTACATTCCAGGGCCCCTGGAGGCTGGGAACCCCTGGTTCTCTCTGTTCATTCATTCGTTCATTCACTGATGCAGCCCACTCCCATGGCATGGACATGGGCAGGGGTAACATTGAGTGAGCCAGACCAGAGTCTGCTCTAGACCAAGACAGAGAACAGGGAAGGAGAGGCCAGGGAGCAATAAATGCCGTAATAGGGATAAAATGGCATGATGGGTGCAGAGTGACATTTTAGATCAGGCAGATGGGAGAGCCTCTCAGAGGAGGGGCCCTCTGAGACAAGAGTGGGCCATGCCAAGGCTGTTTTTGGTCACATTGCTGTAATGGCCAGAATAAGTCCATCCATAAGTTATTGGGACTTCCATCTTATCTCTAACCACTAAAAACAAAATAAAACAAAACAAACAAACAAAAAAACAAGAATAGCTGTTAAGTAGAGCATCTCAGGGGATCCAAGCATTTGTCACACGTCCTTGAATTGGCCAGTATATTTGTTTCTCTCCCTTAATCAGGCAGGACACTGACTAGCTCTGCTCACATGCACAGAGCCTAATGCAGTGTCTGGCTCAGAGGGGGGCCTGGGCTAAATTCAGCAGGTGAGGGAAGGATGGAGAAATGAATCATGTTCATTTGCACTCTCCTCGGACTTTGCCTAATGACCCCATGGTGGGCTTCTTACTCAGCAGTGACAGGCTCTCCAAGGTGGGCAGGAACTAGTATGAGAGGTCTTCCTAGCCTCAATCAGACTTGCTAGTCACTTGAACACTATGGTCTGAAGACCAGCGTAAGAAGAAGATTAGTCCTTCATAAAATAGGAATGCCCTGCCGTGTCTCTTGTTCTGCAAGCAAGGTAGCTAAGAAGCCAGTGTAATCAGAATAAAATTGTGTTTGGACTCAGACCACCCATGGAACAGGTGCCTCGGGGAAAGTGATGAATGATCCCATGTGGGATGGTCCCTCAGTGTAGTTGGGGGGGTCTTCTTTTGAAGGGTGGTCCTGCTCTGGAACCACACCTGGCTAATATCTTACCCATGGCTATCAGTGTTGGAGATGAGCAGACAGGAGGGCCTGACAAGGCTGGTGGGGACAGATGGGCTGAGAAGAGTCCCACTCACCTGGTGGAGAGCTTACCCAGCTGTAGGTGCTGGTGGCTGAGTTTCCACCTGCAGTCAGCACAGGGGTCAGGGCTGGAGGTGTCTTCAGCCACACACCCACTGGGAAGGGTGTGGTACCCAAGGTCAAGTGGCTGGGATTTATGCTGGGATTTAGGCACTGGACCTGAGGATGTGCAAAGGTTCTCAGAAAGGTCCTGGGTAGAGCACTAGCACAGGCCTTCAGGCACAGGAAGTGGGATGCAAGGCTTAAGCCTGGAGCCCAGTGTTGGGGCTGGTTGGGACCTCTGAGGCTCTGCTTTTGTGTATCAGGCTTAGTCCCTCAGCTTCGGGTTGAGCCTGGGCTGAGTGAGGAAGAGGAAGGTGAGGCCCAGAGGCTGGCGACCACCTCGGGCCTGATGTTGTAGCTCTCAGGCATCTCCTCTCTTGGAAGTAGGGAGACCAGGTAAGATCGAGGATTCCCGGTTAGAGGCTCTGAATTTCAGAGAAACAACAATTTTTTAAAACTATAAGTGTGTCCCAAATCCTGCACGAGATGCATTTGTAGTTGATCTGAAATTAAAATTTAATTGCGCATGCCGTATTTTTATTTGGTAAGTATGCCAATCCTAATTTGAAGGCCAAAGTCAGAAGCTCGCAAAGAAGACCACATTTCTACGGTGTGTGCTGCTCAGCTGTCCTTTGCGGGTGAGGTGGATGGAGCTGGGGTGTCTCCTCTGCCTCCCGAGCACACGTTCCTCTGAGTTGGTAGTAGATCTGGTAGTAGATCTGATGCCAAGGGAAGGGGTGTCTTGGCTAAGCGGAGGAAGGGTGTCCTATGTCTTCCTGGGGACCGGGCTTCTCCAGAGAGCGGTCAGCTGCCCTTTGCTATCCATCCTTGAATAAGTGAACCAAGTGAAATGCTTAGCTTTCCACTCTGTTGTTTAACCTTGAGTATGTCCTCTGGCAGCACGAAGGTGTGACCTTGAGATGTCATGCACCTAACGGTATGGGTCAGTGTTTCTATCAGGTGAAGGTTCTCTGCTTCCCAGAGAGGGGGGCCTAAGGCCCATAGAGCACAGGAAGATGAGTGGCTCAGGGTCATGTGGGGGGCTGCAGATACAGCCCAAGCCTGGGGTCTCCTGGGTCAGCTTAGTGCCCACAGGTCCTGGGCTGCCTCCCAGATGCCACTCTGCGGGCCGGACAACTTACAAGGACCCACGGCCTGCCCCCGGGAGGTGGCTAACACAGCACCCCTCTGAGCACCCCTCCTCTGGCAGACGGCGTATTTGTTCTTCTCACTGAGGAGATTCCGCCAGCCCAGGGGCGCACGTGAGTGAGCGGGGGAGTAGGACATTGACTGATGTGTTGTTATTTTTGAGCTGGAAATGAAAGGCAGGGGCGGGGGGGGAATGTCCACTGAGCTATTTTCTGAAATGTTTGTCATTTCCTGTCACTTCTGAGTTCAGGGAAAGACATCTTCTTAAGACAGTCAATACGAACTCTTTATTTCGGTGACTGAACGCTGCAGCTGTGGGAGCGCCTGTGGTGGGGTGTTACACCCCCTAAACCACAGAGGGACATCGGCAGGATAGTGAAGGCCACTCACGGGTGCCTCTGCCCCTGCCTCTGACGTTCTGGACTCCCCGCTTCTCTTGTATCAGTCAAGGCTTTCTAGAGAACCAGTGTTGGCCTATGTGTGTGTCTGTAGATCTGCATCTACATCCATCTCTCTTTCTGAAAGAGATTAATTTTAAGGCATCGACTCACATGATTGTGGGACTGGTGAGACTGAAATCTATAGGCCTGGAAATTCAGGGGAGAGCTGATGCTTCAGTCTTGGGTTTGAAATTCCTTGGGCAGGCCAGGCAGGATGGAAATGTGAGGAGGGTTTCTGGGTGGCCATCTTAAGGAGAATTCCTTCATCTCTGGGAAGCCTCAGAACCTTGGTCTTTGTTCTTTAATTCATTAGGTGAGGCCCGCCCATGTGAGCAAGGGCAATCTGCTAGACTCAAAATCTGTTGATCTAAATGTTAACCTTCACTCAAAGTCTACTGAGTTAAATGTTAATCACGTGGTTAACATACCTTCTCAGCAACATTAAGACTGTTGGTGTTGGCCCGAAAACCGGGCCCATAGCCTTGCCCAGCTGACTCAGAACAGATACATCACCATGAACTTGTCCAGACGTGCTGAGTGTGCAGAGCCAGCCAGAGGTGCAGGGGGAATGTCGGCCACTTTCAGGAGAACATTTCTCTCTGGTTAGGGGCTGGGCCACTGGCTTTTCTATAGAAGGTTTGCAGAGGTCAGAGTGTCCATCTTGATTTCCCCTTCTCTTCTTATTACTATGTCACAGTCTTTTTTGCTTGGGAGAGATCTCTCTGTGTTCTCTTAAGACCTTCAACTGATTGGACATAGCCCACCCAAATGACAGAGGGTCATCTGCTTGACACAGTCTATTGATGGTAAATGTGAATCTCATGCAAATCATACTTTCATGGCAACATCTAGGCTGGTGTTTGGCCAACTGGACACTGTAGCTTACCCTGGTTTAAACACAAAATTAACTGTATACCTTCCCTATGCCACGTGCTGGCAATTGAGAGACTCTGTTGTTGCCTTGGGTGAGAAGGTATGACCACCTGTATTCAGAGCAGAGATTTGGTGTGGTGGGAGCAGACCAGGAGCTGGAGAGATGGGGAAGGGACATACCTCAGTGGTCATATTCACTGGATCCACCACCCCTACCCAACAGAAGCTGGTATAAGATAGAAGACATTGGGAAAGCCCAAAGCCAATTTCAGCAGAGGGGGTGGCCGGAGGGGGTGATGGGGAATGGGGGATGGGGGATGGGGAATGACTGCCAGCCTTCCCCTCCCTGGTCAGGGCTGTTACTGTTTCTTCATGGGCCGTGGTTGAGAATTCCAAACACACCCAGCTGGGGGAGGGTTTCTGTGAAACCCCTGGAGGCAGGTTCAAAAGGATTCTGTTGATGGGCTGCCTGATGGGAGTCCAGAGTACTTCATGTGGCTTAAGGCTTTCTACCTGGTTCATTCTACCCTCCATCCAGAGGCCTTTTCTTGGGATGAAATGGTCTCTCTGTACAGTCTTCCTGTCTGATTCCTTGGGCTGCCCCCGGACTCCACTCCCATGATATGGAAACCCTTTTATCCCTAGAAGGGCAGCACAGTCAGTTTTTCAAAAATTAAACTTTTTAGTTTAGAATTCTCTTAGATGCACAGAAAAGTTGCAAAGCTAATACAGAGAGTCCCTGCACACCCCTCACCTAGCCCCCCAACCCCATAATGTGATCATCTCACGCCCCGTGGAACATTTGTCATAATTCGGAAACCAACACAGTTGCATCACTACTCACTCCAGACCTGATTTGGCTTTCACTTGTTTTTCAGTTCCAGGCTTTGGTGCAGGGTGTCACATTGCCTTTAGTGCCTGGGCAGGTGTGGTCTGTGTTCCACTCACTCCGCTGGCCGGGCCCCGCTCTCCCCTCTTCTGCTCCTTAGCCTGCAAGTCCCTGGCTGAGAGTCACTGACCAGAAGCTCATGGTGCTCTCTGTTGATGTTCATTCATTCAGAGGCCTGACCTGAACTTTCTTCCCTCTGGCACGCTGGAAGGAAGGAAGCCATCCTGGCCACCTGGTAAATATTTTACAACATCTAATGGAATCGAGTTGTTTAGTCTGCAGAAAATAGAAAGGCATTAGTTAAAGAAAGTAACAAGCTGGCCGGTTGCTGAGTCTTCAGGTCTAGTGAGAGGTCCGGGAGCCTGAATGATTTCTATTTAAGGGGTTTTAGTGCTGACCTAGAGCATCCCAGAAGCAATTGGCTTCTGTTGCTTCTCAGGACGGCGCCCTTGCCAGGAGCCAGGCTCCTATAACCTCAAACTCATGAGGGACCTTGCTGGGGTCCTGCTCAGTGCTGTCCCCAGAATAGTCCTCATTCCCAGGTAGTCCTCCCCTCGCTTCTTCCTCCCCAGCTTGACTTTGGCCCATGCCCCTTGGACGCGTCTTGTGGGACTGTGGAGCCTATCCTGAGCCTGTCATGTCTGTGTGCTTCTGGAACCCTGGTGAGCTGGGCCCAGCCACCCAGTCCCTTACTCACAGGACCAGGCCTGTGGTACTCAGTACTTGGCCGAGAGACAGAGCAAAACAGGGCCGCTGGTGGTGGTTAGCCTGGGGGAAGGCCTACATCCCCACACGGCCACGTGGGACATTCATTTCCCGCTCCTCCGAGCACCCCCCACCTCCTGGTCCTGCTCCTACTTTTTCACACTTTGCCCCCCAAGAGTTTCATTTCACAGAAGAGTGAGATAAAAATGTTTATTATTTAAACCAAGGCATATAAAGGCTGTAGTAAATTGTTTTGATGCCATTTACAAGCTGTGCATTGTAGTAAAGTTTAATGTGAAGTCAGAAGGGAATCAGTGAGGGAAGTCTGAGCAGAATCTCGAATGAGGGGGAATGGATTTCAGAGGCCCACGGGTCTGCAGTTTGCTCTCTTCCTGGTTCGCCATTCTAAGAGGAGCATTGTCTACTTCGGTCCTCCGTGCTCTGCCCTGTGGCTTCCTCTGCCCCCCCTCAGCCTGCAGACCTCCTCTGCCCTGAACCCCCTCACCTTCCTCACCCCTGCCACATGCACACCATAGTTCAGGGCTTCTCCATGACCAAGGGCCAGAGACGGAGCCGCCAGCGTGGTTCCAGGCCTCTACTCAGTGCCGTGATGGCCCCGCTAGCCCTCGGTCACTTGAGAGCCAGGGCCTGGAGCCAGCTCAGTCCTGGCCTGAAGCATTAAGGAGCATTTGACTGGACTTCAGAGATTTCTGAGGAACCTCGGGTCATCTTTCTTGGTTCGATAATCGTTCCCACTTTGAGCATTTAATGAGTTTTTTGTGTGACACCTGATTGAGCTGAAGACACAGACCCTCACCTGAGATGGGGGGTTTGAGGTGGGTGACACTGAAGTGGACAGTCAGATGCCCAAGTAGGGCAGATGAGGATTGTCAAGGAAGTAAGGAAGTGGGTATCTGTGTTCCACGACGGAGAGCGAGCTGGGTAAAATACACTTTATGAGAACACGCAGGACTTGCAAGGACAGCGCAGGGTATCTGTAATGGCTGGGCTCCTCCCTTCTCATTTGTGAGGGCGGCTGACTGGGCAGGGGGAAGGGGGAAGGGAGAGGTGGATAAGGGAAAAGGGGGGGACTTGTGGGCTGGAAGGAGCCTTTGTCCAGTGAAGGGGTCCTAGCGGGAATGAGCAGGTCAGGGGAAGGGCCTTGACTTCTGAGGAGCAGTAGGGCTTGAGTTCAGTCTTGATCATGAGGGCAGGAGGGGCTTCTCTGGGGTCTGGGGCAGCGCATTGCCTGGCCCAAGATCGAGAGAGGAACAGCAGCAGCACAGAGTGAAGGAGTCAGCTCAGAGCTCTAGGACCTTCAGGGAGAAGAGGATGAGACCGTGGTTCCTAGTGGGCATTTCTGTGTGGAGGATTGGTGGCAGAGCTGCACAGGAGGATGCCGGTATTGGTGTGGGAGGAGAAACAAGGCAGGAGCTGGCCTGGGAGGCTGTTCCAGGGCCTGGTCATCTCTGACTCCTGAGGATCTGGCCATTTGCTGCTTTAGTGTCCACAGGCTGGTGAGTCGTCCCTGTTGGAATTGGATGGGGGCGGGGAGAGGTCCTCCCTCAGCCTTGGGCTTCCAGAGCAGATTTTGCAGTCCAGGTCCCAGTAGGGGTTATCAGCTATGAGAGTAGAGTCCTGTCATCCCTAGTCAAGATCCTCACAGGGGAGAAGTGGGTGGTTTGAGGCACACTGGGACATTCCGGTGTCCCCTAGCCAAAAGCTACAGAGCCAGTGATTCCTGATAGAAAGCAGGAAAAGCGGAGCATCATGGGACTCCTGACCCCAGCCCTCCTGCCTGGTGTGGGCAGCACATATGCCCAGAAGCCCTCCTCAGGCGTTGATGAGGTTATCCCTGCCGCTGAGCATGCCCGTCTAGACCCTGGCCAGGTGGTTTCAGGGCCCTCATGTCGGGATCGTTTCTCCCAGAGGGCCGGGAGCCTGTTCTCGGATGTTTGGAGGCATCCCACATGCTCAGCACCTTTGGATGAGAATGTTCTAAATCTACCTATTATAGACCCTAAGCCGGAGCCCCGAGGGACTGATGTTGGCTGCCAGCCTGCGCTCCCAGAATAGGTCGGGCGCTGGAACTGGAAACGAGCCTGGAGATGAGGTGGGTGGGCGAGCTCTGGCTCCCACAGCTCATCTCTGGCTGGATGTGCCCTCTTTCCAGTTGTGGCGAGTAAGAAGTTTCTGGCACAACTTTGTCCCCTTATGGCATGTGACTCACCCTGTGGAGCTGGCCAACATGCAGATTCCAAGGCCCACTGGCAGAGTTTATGATCCATCCGGGCCCGGGAATCTGCATTTTGGAAGCACTCTCCTGGGAGATTGTGTCGTGCAGCCGGATTTGGGACCCCTGGCTCTGGTGCCCCCTCTGCTGGAGAAAGGAGCCCTTCAAGGTCACTGGAAGGGAGACTGGGGAATACCTTAGGCTCCTGGCCCTTGTTTTGAGTTATGCTGTGGTAAGACCTGTTACCTCTCTGGGTCTGATTGGGGGTGTGGGGGAGGTGGGACAGCAGCCAGGGGCTCCCCCACGCTTCTCTTGGCAGCCCGACGTCTGCAGCTCAGCCTCCTGCTGGGCAGACCCGGCCCTGTTCTCTCCTGGAGGAGTGTTTGTTCCCTCCACTGATGGCAGGCACTGTGCACCCTGTGTTCGTCAGAGTTCTACCAGGAAGGTGGTCGGCGCTGCGGGATTAGCCGTGAACAGGGGGGAAGACCCGGATGGAGTCTGTTTCTGGCCGCACCGCCTCCTCCTCGCATCTGAGCCCAGCTGAGGGGCTCGGCCGCTGTGAGCTTGAGCTTCTCCATTTGCCAAAGACGATTTTGATGTTTGCCCTGCCTTCCTTCTAGAAAGAGTTTAAAACGAGCTGAGAGATGGGGGAACATCTTGAGAATTCTGAAGCAAGGCCTGTGAACTTGACATGAGGGACATCCGTGACTGGGCTGGGCAGTCATGAAGAATGGTGAGCGCAGCAAACCGGAGAGCAGAATTCAGTTCAATTAGAAAAAATTGGTAGCGGAGGCTCCAAATTATGCAAATTTAAGGGCCAAATATGGCTTGTGAGCCAACAATGAATCCTACGGTAAAGCGCCATTCAAAAGCCAGGTGGCCGTCATGAATTTCCATACCACACGTGTGACCTTTTCCAAACAGTGCCCTACCAAGTAGTTGATGCCTGTGCGTGTATGTGTGTAGGGGCTGTGAGAGTGTGGGCTCCTGGATCGGCCTCCTGAGATCCAAGTCCATCTCTGGTGCTTGGCCACATTATTTCAACTTCCTCTGCTTTCTCTCTCTCTCTCTCTCTCTCTCTCTCTCTCTCGATCTTTCCATGTCAAATGTGGATGATAATGACACCTATTATCGGCAAGGATTAAATAGGATGCCCATGAAAAGCTTAACCTAATAACAGTTTGTAACCTAACCTGCCCAATAAAAGTATCATACTATTATTATTATTATCACTCTTGTATCGTAATATTCTCTGCTTTATTGCACAAACGGTTAAGGGGTGCATACAGTAAGAGCAGCATGATGGTAATATAGAATAAGAGATAGAGGTAGAGGGTAGGAAGTTAAGAGCAGACAGAGGTCACCACAGAGGTCATTAGTGGTTCCTGCTGCAAGGCGTGACCTTTTACTTTTAGTTTCCAGATAACCACAGAGAACGGGAGAAATAGGCAGTTGCAAGCTTCTTTATCAACATGGGGGAGGGATCACGAAAGTTCTTTCTGGATCTGGGCTTGTTTTTTGTTCCAGAAGTAGAAAAGATTTCCATCCTTGAATAATGGGCTGCCTGGGAAACCCAGGGCCGTGGGGTTTCTTAACAGGCCTCTCCTCATTGGTGGACCTGAGACCCGCTTGGCACCTCAAGTGTTCTTGAACCTCACTCAGTTGGACAAGCTCCTAATCCTGGCTGGGGATGATGGCGGTGCTTAGGTCCCTGGGTGCTGGGACGTAGAAACGGCCCCCTCGTGGCTTACCACTTTAGAGTTCAAAGTTTGGGCTAGTTTTCTCATCTACCCACATGCCCCACCCAGATTATGGGTGATGTTCATAGATTTCAGCGGTCCCATCCTCACCTGCGCCTGTACCTGAGCCTCTGCCTGCACAACCTTGTTATTCTTCTCTTCCCAGCATTCACATAGCTCCTGACGTCTGCCTCACCTCCCTTCTTAAAGCCCTTCTGAGGGTTTTCTAGATGGTGATTTTCTATGACTTTGTTGGTTTGAATTTCCAGTGCCTTTGATGGATCTACCCAAATGCACCTGAGATAGAGTGTAGTGAGGATACCATTTCTAGAAGACTCCTTTCTGGTTTGTGCACTGCTAATGTAGAGTACTGAAGTAAAAGCTTCTAGAATACAGAGATCATGCCTCTGTTGTCTTGCTCTGAATTACATCCTGGGCCCAGAGGGACACTTAATACATCAATGTCTTGATGAAAATGGGGGTGTTATCAGTAGATGATAATAATCGGGAATGGGAGAGAGAAAACGTTACTTGATTTGAATGTGAACCTTGGGTTTTCAGGGGAAAGCAAGCTCTATGCACATTTCCAGGGGTGCATATTTTAAGGGGGCGGTGTGTTGAGTTTGCAAGCACAACGCCGTTGCTGGATGAAATGAGCCCTGTGCTATTTATTGCTGAGTCCTTGCAAGTGTTTCTGCAAACTCTGATGTGTCGGGACAAAAGGCCTGTCTTCACAACACTGTGTGGCTTTTAAGGGTTTACGAATGGGAACACCAAGAAACGATCCCATGCAAAAATTGATCTTTGAATGATTAAATGGTCTTCTAAGAAGTTGCTAATCCTTGGCTCTGTTGTTGTAGAGGACAGTGTATGAAGTCAGCAGGCAGGAAACTTGACGGCATTCTCAGAGGCCGGATCCTCCTGGTGCTGCTCTCCACGGTGCAGCGAGGCCTCCTATAGCCTAGCAGACCCATCCCCTGGTCACCTTTTATCTTTCCCTTCCCCCTATTATTTCATATTGTTGTGACTGTGATTCCACGACATCTTGTAGAGAGACGTCTGAAACCATAATCTCTTACCATTCTTTGTCTACATATTGGTCTCTCTGGACTGTGGGAAGGGACTGGTGTGGTGTGATGTCTTACTAATCTTCATATACACAGGACCTCCCATGTAGCAGGTCCTCAATTTGTATCTGTGGAATGAATGAAATGATTTTGGGAACGCACCAAGAATAAAACCACGTGGTCCCTCCCTGGTAAGGCGGAGGGCCCCAGCAAGTTTTAAGCCCCTTGTCTGGAGCCCCATGGGCAGACATGGCCCTGCAGGTATTGGGTCCTTTGTCTTCCGTCTCCAAGGACAGTGTTTCTCAGGTTGGAGTTATTGAGCTGTTGTTTTTCTCCCCTTGTTTGTCTGCATGGTTTTTGTTTTTTTGTTTTTTTTTTTCATCTTCATTCATCCATTTATTGACTCATTCCTACGTTTGTTTCTTGAACAGCTTACATTGAGTTAGGTACAAAACAACACAGATAAAGAACTCTAACAGAGCTTTTATTTTAGCAAGGGAAGATAGCCAGTAAATAATAAGCATGTTCGAGAAGGCAAGTATACGGTATGTCAGAAGGAAATAAGTGCTGTGTAAAAAGGAAACAGGAGAGCAAAGTGGGGGATTGGAAATACCGAGGGGCAGGTGGTAGGCTGTCGCATTTCAGGGGGTGAGAGTGACAAAGGTTTGAGGTTTGAACAAAGACTGGAAGGAGGTGAGGGATTCAGTCTTGCCAATATCTGGGGGAGTGTGTTCCAGGCAGAAGAAAGAACCAAGGCAATGGCTCTCTCATGAGAGTGCACAGGAAACCTCGAAGAACAGCAATGGGCTGACATCATTGCTGTGGTGGGGCCAGGTGAGGGTAGGAGGAGCAGGTGGGGATGACATGAGACAGGTCACCAGAACCATGTCAGGTAAGGCCTTGTAAGCCAGAAGAAGGACTTTGGGTTAGATCCGGAAGAAATGAGGAACCACTGGTGGTGGTTTCTTCCTCACCAATTCAAACACCATCCTTTTCGTAATCCCTTTAAGATCCATCACCTCCTATATGACATCTACCTGGACTAATTTTACCTGGCTGAAGTCTCCCAGTTCATTCCATATTCATACATAGATTTGCTTTACCTAACACAGCAGATGAGTTTGTGAAAAGAGAGGTGTAAGTCACCTTTCCAAAAAAATATTGAAGCCTATTTTATATTCACCAGGGGAGCTAACTATTTAAAGTGCCCTATTATTAACGCTTTTGTAAGGTGACGAATCCTTTTGTTCAATGACTGTGGATCTCCACTAATTTATCAGTTATGAAAGATCAGGGCATAAATGTATAAAACTGAGCACACACTTGTATAATATGTCTCTACACATGAGGTACTTGCTAAGCATCTCATCTGAGAGCCTCTTGGGACTTCGGGCTCATCATCACCTGAGCTCATCATGTTCCTCCTGAATCATCTTCCTCTTGTATTCCTTGTTGCACGTGGGCCTGAAGCCCAGAGTCATCTCTTGACATCCGCTCTCCTCCTTCTCCCCCTGCCCCCAGCTCACCTTCTCCACCTCTGCAAACTCTCCTGCATTCTCTCCATGACCCTCTCTGCTTCTGTTATAGTTCAAGTGCCCAAGACATTTTCGTGGACTTCTCAACACTTCGCCCTGTAACTGCTTCACCCGTGTTCTCCAAGGCCTCATCCCACATTCAGCTATTCAAGTCAGCTGCTCAAAGCATCCTTCTTACCCTGAGCCTTCTCTGTTCAAACATCTGTAACCTCCCCATCACCTTGCCTGGAGCTTACAGCCTAAACCCCTGAGCATGACGTCCAAACCCTGTCTGTGACCAACCTGCGTGTACCTTTCTGGTCTTCTCACTGCCACTTATCCCATTCATCCTCATGCACCATAAGGGGCATCCATGAATAAGCACTTCCCACACCCCTACAGCCCTGAGCATGAGCAGGTGGGGGCCCGCACCTTTACCACCCCTGCCTTGCAGTGCCCCTCCGGCCACCTTATTCTGCTCAGGTCCTTTCCATTTTCCAAGACCAGCCTGAACACCCAATCCTCTTTGAAGGCATTCTTTTTGATGCCTTCTCACTCGTCAGACAGAAATGACCCCTCCTTTCATAGTACTTAGCAAGTCACTTTTATAACGCATGTCACTCTTCTTATGTTTTGTTATTCTACTTGTCATGCCTTCTTCACCAGCCTGCATCCTTCCTGCCCACTGGGTGCTGTCTTAATCCTCACCTCTGTGTTTTGTGCCTTATGTGTAGTGAGCATGTAATAATCACGTGTAGCATGATACTAAGGCTGTCCTTGTTCTGACTATGTTTTATGGTTGACATGGGAGGCCCACATTAAATTGTAAGGTTTGTGAAATCTAGAACTATCTTTGGCTTTTTTTTTTTTTTTTTTGTACCCTCATCCCTTACCATGCAGTCCCCACAGATGGCATTTATTGGGCTAATTCTCCATTAACCTTTGTGTTTCAAGGTTGCGTGATCCTAACAGTAGAAACACAGCAAATTGGGAATTCATCCCAGGCACTCTGGCCTCCGGTTTATTTATTTATTCATTCATTTATTTATCTCTCACGTAGCAGGTATAAATTCCAGGCCACAACAGTAGGGTGCAAGAAATGTCACATTTCTTTATTTCTCTAAATCAAATTTAATCGGTGCCAAGCTTCCACATGCTGAGCTGGCAGGAAATTTAATCTGTCTTTTGAGAGACCTCTGCCCCCAACGGCTCCCTGAGGACTGTACGGAAGAAGCCTTAGGGCTCTCACTAGTTCTGAAGAGCTGCATGAAGGACCCTCTTGTTTGGGATCCATGCTGGTCATGTCTTACCCCATGTGGCCTACAGGCCAGTGTCTTCTCTGCTTCCATATTGAGAGAGCTTAAGGGCCCAGACTGGAAGCACCAGTTTTGTTTTGATTCCTGAGAGCCACTCGCGTAGTCCCAGGGCACTGCAGGAAGAAAAGCTCCAATGCCTACTCATCGTACCTTCACAAATCAGGCCCATCTCAGTTTCAGAGTACATTCTCATCTTCCTCCAGATGACAGGGAGAATACCTTTCGTTCCTTTTAGCCTCTTTCAGTATGGTCAAAATATTAATAGAATGATCTTCCTATCGTAATAAATTGATGTAGGCTCAGTATACATCATAAATCTGTGACAGTAGAGAAATAGAAAGAAATTGGGGAGAAATCAGGGAAAGAATGCAAAGTTTCAAATAAAAAGCTCAAACAATAACTATTATAGTTAAGCTTCACATTTGACTCTAAGCTTCCTGGTTGCCAAAGTGAAAAGGGAAATGTGGTCTCATACCTGTTACCAGAAAGGGAAGAAAATTAGTTTCTCAAGAGAAGCAAAATTTTTTATATTACTTGGCTCTAAAATAAATTTTTCATGTGGTGAAGCATTATAAAGGGATCATGACTCAGGGGTATTGCATATAGGCGTCTGTTTCTTGCAGCCTGTAGCTCTCGATAACCACGCCCAAGGATAAGTGTGCCTGTGGGCCTGCACATAGGAGCATTGACCACACACGTTGATCTGTACTTTTGCTACCTTTATGTCCTGTTCAGACTTTTAAACATTACCAGATATTATTGACATCACCAGTGCCCCACAGCCTAAGCAGAACAAAGATTGAAATAAATGTCTACTGAAGATTGTAACCTACGTGACAGAGAAAGATGATTGGTGTGATCAAGCAGGTTTTGCTCCTGATGTTTCCTTGGTCTGCTGATGGTTTTGGCCATTTCCTTCCCCTGTTAACGTCTCTTCGAGCAAAGGGGCTAAGACTTTATATTCATCACTGAATTGCCAATGCCAGGCATGGTGTCTGATTCTCACAGGTGGTAAACAAATCATTGTTGAATTAATAGGCTTGTTTATTGCCTCTTTCATATCTGTAACATCGTATTTTAAGTTACTCTCCTGTATTTCAAGAATAATATGGAGGGGCACCTGGGTGGCTCAGTGGGTTAAGCCTCTGCCTTCAGCTCAGGTCATGATCTCAGGATCCTGGGATCGAGCCCCACATCTGGCTCTCTCCTCAGCAGGGAGCCTACTTCCCCCTCTCTCTCTGCCTACCTCTCTGCCTACTTGTGATTTTTCTGTATATCAAATAAATAAAATCTTAAAAAAAAAAAAAGAAGAATATGGAGCCAAATGAGAAAAGAGTTCCTGTAGGGTGGACCCTTCCCCACCTCATACATGACAGAACTAAGAAAATAGGCTTAATGATCCATCACTGACTTAGAGGACATGGGAGGAAGAACATATTATACTGTCAATGAGGACAGTGAAAACTGGTGGCCTGCTTGGTAGAAAACATGAAGTTGTGGTATATAAAGCAATAATTATGGTATTAGAAAGTACAAACCCTGATTCAAGTCTTAGAGTAATTCTTTACTTGCTGTGAGACCTTGGTCAGATCATTTCATTTCCTCATCTGTAAAATGAGGAGGGTAGCATCTATTTCAGTTGTTCTTTTCTGCAATAAAAAGCCTCCTTATAAACTGAGAATTCTAAGGGGATGTTTCTTATTATCCTTGTTGTTGTCTGTTTTAAGTGAGGGTAGGCATCTCAGGAAACGAAATTGTATGAGCAGAATCTTACTAACCAGAATGAACTTGATATATTCAAAAATAAGTGACTGTGTTAGAATAAATGAATCCAGCAAAGTTGCAGGATACAAAAAACAACACACAGAAATGAGTTGTGTTTCTGTACATTAATAATAAGCACTTTGAAGGGGAAATCAAGAAAACAACTTTATTTATAATAGCATCAAAAAGAATAAAAAATTTAGGATTAGACCTAACTGGGGTAAAGACTTGTACACTGAGAACTACAAAACATTCCTGCAAGAAATTAAGGAAAGCACAAGTAAATGGAAAGACATCCCCTGTTCATGGACTGGAAGACTTAATATTGTTAAGATGTCAGTACTACCCAAAGTGGTCTGTGAATCTATGGGGTCAGATCCTACAAGATTTCCATCAAAATCTCCATGACATTGCAGAAACAGAAAAACCCATCTTAAAATTCATATGTATGGAGTTGGTTTGATTTGTTGTTGATTCTCCAGTTCTTTAAGGTGTAGAGACAGCTGGTGTATTCTGGATTTTTCAGTTTTTTTTGAGGGAGGCTTGGATGGCTATGTATTTCCCCCTTAGGACCGCCTTTGCTATGTCCCATAGGTTTTGGACCGAAGTGTCTTCATTCTCATTGGTTTCCATGAATTGTTTCAGTCCTTCTTTGATCTCCTGGTTGATCCAAGCATTCTTAAGCAAGGTGGTCTTTAGCTTCCAGGTGTTTGAGTTCCTTCGGAACTTTTCCTTGTGATTGAGCTCCAGTTTCAAAGCATTGTGATCTGAGAATATGCAGGGAATAATCTCAGTCTTTTGGTATCTGTTGAGTTCTGATTTGTGACCCAGTATGTGGTCTATTCTGGAGAAGGTTCCGTGTGCACTTGAGAAGAATGAGTATTCTGTTGTTTTAGGGTGGAATGTTCTGTACATATCTATGAGGTCCATCTGGTCCAATGAGCCATTCAGTGCTCTTGTTTCTTTATTGATTTTCTGCTTCGATGATCTATTTCTGAGAGAGGCGTGTTAAGATCTCCTACGATTAGTGTATTCATATCAATATGACTCTTTATCTTGATTAACAGTTTTCTTAAGTAATTGGCTGCTCCCATATTGGGAGCATAGATATTTACAATTGTTAGATCATCTTGGTGGATAGTCCCTTTAAGGATTATGTAGTGTCCTTCTGTATCTCTGACTACAGTCTTTAGTTTGAAGTCTAATTTATCTGATATGAGAATCGCTACCCCAGACTTCTTTTGTGGCCCATTGGCATGAAAGATGCTTCTCCATCCCTTCACTTTCAGTCTGGGTGTATCTTTGGGTTCAAAATGGGTCTCTTGTAGACAACATATGGATGGGTCCTGTCGTTTTATCCAGTCTGCAACCCTGTGCCGTTTTATGGGCGCATTTAGGCCATTCACATCGAGAGTGATTATTGATAGATACGTTTTTATTGACATCGAGTTACCTTTGAAGTCTTTCTTTCTGTAGACTGTCTCTATATTTCTGTTCAATGCTATTCTTAGGATTTTTCCTCTTTTATAGAAGCCCCCTTAATATTTCCTGCAGTGTCGGCTTGGTGGTTGCATAGTCTTTTAAGAATTGCCGGTCTTGGAAACTCTCTATCTCTCCATCCATTTTGAATGCCAGTCTTGCTGTATAAAGTATTCTTGGCTGCATGTTCTTCTCATTTAGTGCCCTGAATATATCTTGCCAGCCTTTTCTGGCTTGCCAGGTCTCTGTGGACAGGTCTGACGTTATTCTGATGGGCTTCCCTCTGTAAGTAAGGAGCCTCTTTGCCCTGGCAGCTTTTAAGAGATTATACCTACAATTATAATTCCTCAATTTGACTATCAGGTGTCGTGATGTTTTTTTGGAATATATAATCTTGGGTGGAGACCGTTCAGCCTCTAGTACATGAATGCTGGTTCCATTCACGAGATTGGGAAAATTTTCATGAAGGACTTGTTCCACTATATCTTCTAGACTTCTTTCTTTCTCCTCCCCTTCAGGGACTCCAATAATTATGACGTTGGAACGCTTCATGGCATCATTTATTTCCCTGATTCTGTTTTCGTGGTTTCTAAGCTGTTTGTTCCAGGCTTCCTCCTGATCCTTTCTCTCTATCTGTTTGTCTTCTAGATCACTAATTCTATCTTCTGTATCAGTTACCCTAGCTTTGAGAGAGTTTAGATTAGATTGGAACTCATTGAGAGCATTGTGAACCTCTTCCCTGGTAGCATTAAGCTCCGCCCTAACATTGTGAACATCCTGTCTGGTTGCTTTCAGTTCGGCCCTAATCAATTCCGTTTGGTCATCCATGGCTTTCTCCAACCTAGCTATTGCTTAGATAATTGTTAGGCTGAATTCTCTTTCTGACATATTGTCTATGTTGATAGCCATTACCTCTGTTGCAGAAGGTCCATCCTCTGTATTTTTCTTCTGTTGGGCATTCCTCCTCCTAGTCATTTTGGTGGGAGATGACTGAACAGATGTAGCTGGATGTATCAACTGTGGTACAGTCAAGGTGCACCCTGGAACACTTCTGAGCAATCAGGATTCCCCACCCAAACAAGAGACAAAAGAAAAGAAAAAGAAAAAGAAAAAAGAAGAAAAAAGAGAGAGGGAGAGACAGGAAAGAAAGGGAAGATGAAAGAGAAGCTTCAGCCCAGATGGGCCCCAAGGTAAGATTTATGAAGTAGACAAACAAAAAGAGACAAAAAGACTGATACAAGTATATGACAAGAGAAAAAAAATATATATGCAAATAAAGGAAGAACCTCGTCTAAAAGAACCCCAGGTGTAAGATTTATATGCTATCAGGACAAACACAAAAACAGAGAAACACTGGTGGAAGAAGAAGATGGGAGAGTTCTTATAAATTCTCAGTGTGTGCGAGGAAGGTTGTTTTGATTCTTCCTGGATATATCTTGATATCTTTGTTAAAGGACTCAACTTTCCTAAGATAAAGGGGATTAAAAATTGGTTTACGTATAGTGGTAGTATTGATTAGGGAAAGGGGATTACTTTGAAGTTTAACTCTATATGAATATTAGAAGATAAAAATAAAAAGGAATAAACTAGACTAAACTAAACTAAAATTTAAAAAAAGGAATTCAAAAAATAAAAATGCAAAAGAAAAACATAGATGTATGTATCAAAAATTCAGGTTAGAAGGGTATTATGGAATTTGATGTACTGTACAGCTCACTGTGATGGTAAATACGTTAAAAAAAATTACCTATGTGTAAAAAAAAAATGAACCGGAATAGTGGGAACGAGTGAACAATACAAGTTTTGCTATGAAGTAGTGGTTGTTCTCCTGTAGTCCTTTTTTTTTTTTCTCTTTAAAAAAAAAAATCATATGTAATCTCAGGGGACTCTTAATCCCCAAAACAATTTTTTTTTTCAAATTTTTCAAGAAAAACAGAATTGAATGACTCATGTTCTTGAGTTCAAAACATATGATAAAGCACAGTAATCCAAACAGTGTGATACTGGCATAAAAGACATATATAGGCCAATGGAATAGAATAGTGGTTTCAGAAATAAATCGTTTTGTATGTGGGCATATGTTCTTCAGCAGTGGTGAATGCAGAAAGGACAATCTCTTCAACAAAGGGTGCTGGGAAGACTGTACACCTGCCCACAAAAGAATGCATATGGACTCTTACTTTATACCATAGACAAAATTTAACTCAAAATGCGTTAAAGACATAAACATAAGATCCTAAACTATAAGATATAAACATAAGATCCTAAACTGCTTTCCTCTTAGGAGAAAACGGGGAAAATCTTCATGACATTGGACTTGGCAGTGAGTTCTTGGACAGGACATGAAAAAAACAGGCAACAACAACAAAAATAGATGAATACGACTACATCAGCTTAAAAACCTGTACATCCAAGGCCACAACAGAGTGAAAAGAAAACCTGTAGAATGGGAGAAAATATTCGCCAATCTTTTATCTCACAAAGATTTAATATCCAGCATATGCAAAGAATGCTTCCAGCTTAACAATAAAAAGATCCTGTAACCTGATTTAAAAATAGGCAAAAGGCTCAGATAAACACTGCTCCCCAAATGATATACAAATGGCCAACAAGCATATGAAAAGATATTCAAAATCCCTAATCATTAAAAAAATTAAAATAAAAACACAGTGAGATATCACCTCACACCTAGTGGGATGGCTACCATTAAAAAAAAAAAAAAGAAGGTGCTCACAAAAGCAGAAAATAACAAATATGGTTGAGGAAGAAGAAGTTGTACTGTGGGTGGAATTTTAAAATGGTTCAGTCACTATGGAAAACAGTATGGTAGTTACTAAAAAGTTAAAAATAGATCATGTGGTAATGTGATTCAGCAATCCTTCTTCTGGGTACATATCCAAAAGAATTGAAAGCAGAGTCTAGAAGAGATACTTGTACACCTGTGCTCATGGCAGGCACTGTTTGTGATAGCCAAGAGGTGGGAGCAACCTAATGTCCATCAAAAGATGAATAGAAAAGCAAAATGTATACAATGGAGTATATATATTGGAGGACTGTGCAGCCTTAAAAAGGAAAGAAATCCTGTCACAAGCTACAGTGTGGTTGAACCTTGAAGATACTATGCTAAAGGAAATAAGCCATCATGAAAAGGAAAAACGACTTATGATTCCACTTATGTGAGTTATTTAAAATAGCCAAATTCATAGGAATAGAAAGTAGAGGGTAGAGGAGTGTTGTTTAATGAGTATATGATACAGCATTTCAGTTCTGCAAGGTGAAAAATTTTGAGCTGTGTTTCACAACAAGATAAAAATTCTTAACACTATTGAACTGTAGACTTAAAACAGTTAAGCTGATTAAACTGTATATGCTCTTTATCATGAATAAAATAGCAATAAAAAAAAAAAAGCCAGCCATTGGAGCACTTCCAAAATGGCAGAGTAGTAATTTCAAAAAAACCAGCTCTGCCATAAAAAAAAATGAGAATGCTGGCAAAAATTGTCAAGACCAACTTTTCTAGAGTTCTAGAAATTAACTGAAGGCTTGCAACAATTTCAGGAACATTTTTTTTTTTTCAAGAAAAATAGCTGAATATTAGTAAGGACAATGAATTTTGTGACATTTTAACTTACCCTGTTCCCATTTGCTTCAGCTCTGCAATATTCTTTTTTTTTTTAAGATTTTATTTATTTATTTGACAGAGAGGGATCACAAGTAGGCAGAGAGGCAGGCAGAGAGAGGAAGGGAAGCAGGCCCCCTGCTGAGCAGAGAGCTCGATGCGGGACTCGATCCCAGGACCCTGAGATCATGACCTGAGCCGAAGGCAGTGGCTTAACCCACTGAGCCACCCAGGCGCCCCTCAGCTCTGCAATATTCTTAAAAACCAACAGCCTAGAAACTACAGTAGCTATGCAAACCAGCGGACTAGCTACTCTGGAGGGAGCAGAATGGGGTTGGAGCTTCCCCCCACCTCGCCCTCACCCCACTGTAGCCCCATCTCCTAAGAGTTTTCACTATGTGACCTGTCTGGCAGCACCTTGGAAATGCCCCATTCTTGGAGCTTGTCTTTATTTGACCTGACTCAGGGAGCACTTAGTGCAAACATGCCTATCACCAGGGCATTTGTTTAAAAAAAAATAAAAAAGCATCAATTATTTAGCATCACTGTGGCATGAAACAATGACACCAGTTGGGGAAAATAAGAAGCTAACCAAAATACTTAAAAGAAAAATCTGTGGAGTGAGATGTCAACAGGGGGCTGACATATTCTTGCTAACCTAGAAAGCCACACACATATGCTGAGCTGTGTGCATGACCAAGAAATATCTGAGGAGGCCTTAATTTCTCACCCTTGGCTGATTTTGAGACTTTATGCAGGCAGAAAGTGAAGGATGAGGCAGAGTTGTAATGCTGAAAGCATGCCCCAACACATACAGAGTCTCTCAGGAAATGCTGGGACTATAGTGGTTGCATTGATAAAAAAAAAAAAAAAAAAAATCCAGATTTTATAGAATCAGTCCAGGAAAGTCACTAAACACACAAATAGCCACAACAGCAGCAACCACAAACCCTGAAGTACGGAATTTATCTGATTTCCAGAGTTGCCATATTATATAATTTAAATATCTGATATTCAGTAACACCAAAAATTGTGAGGCATTCAAAGAAATAGTGAAACATGGCTCATACACAGAGGCATGAAAGGAATCAATAGAAATTGCTGGCGAGGGACCTCAGATTTTAGACTTAACAGACAAGAACTTTAAATCAGCAATTATACATACGTTTAAAAAACTAAAGGAAACTGTGTCTAAATAATTAAAGGAAAGTATGCAAACATTTGTTCATTAAATAGAGAATATCATAAAGAAGTAGAAATTTTCTAAGAACTAAATAGACATTCTGGAGTTGGAAGATGTAAGAACTGAAAAATAAAATTCACTAGAGAAGCTCAACAATAGATCTGAGCTGGCAGAAGAAAGAATCAACAAGGGGTGCCTGGGTGGCTCAGTGGGTTAGGCCTCTGCCTTCAGCTCAGGTCATGATCTCAGGGTCCTGGGATCGAGCCCCACATCTGGCTTTTTGCTCAGCGGGGAGCCTGCTTCCTCCTCTCTCTCTGCCTGCTGCTCTTCCTACTTTGGAGCACTTCCAAAATGGCAGAGTAGTAATTTCCAAAAAACCAGCTCTGCCATAAAAAAAAAAAAAATGAGAATGCTGGCAAAAAGCTTTCTCTCTCTATCTCTATCAAATTGATCTCTCTCTCTATCAAATAAATAAATAAAATTTAAAAAAGAAAGAAAGAAAGAATCAACACACTTAAAAGTAAGCCAATCAAGACTATCCAGGCTGAGGAATAGGGTGAATAAAGAATTAAGAAGAACAGACAAAATATCAGAGACCTATGGGACACCATAAAACATACCAATATATGGATTATAGGAATCCCAGAAGAAGAGAAAAGAATGTGGCAGAAAGATTTCAAGAAGTGATATCTAGAAATTCCAAATTTATGAAAAATATTAATTTGCACATCCAAGAAACTCAACAAATCCAAGTAGAAAAAAACTCAAATCTACACCTAGACACATCATAATTACACTGTCAAAAGACAGAGAAAAAGCAAGCATCTTGAAGGCAGTAAGAGAGAAGAGTCTTGTCACATGGAAGAGATCTACTAAGATTAACAGCTCACTTCTCATAAGAAATCTTGGAGTTTAGAAATTGGTGGTATGAAATATTCAAAATGCTGAGAGAGAAAGACTGTCACCCAAGCATTTTATATTCAGTAAAAACAATCATTCAAGGGTGAAGGAGAAATTAAGATATTCTCAGATAGACAAAAACTGAGGGAGGTGGTTATTAGAAGATCTGCCCTATGAGAAATATTAAAAAGAATCTTTTAGGCTGAAATGAAATCTCACTTAATGTAATTCAAATCCACATGAAAAAATAAAGAGTAGTAGTAAAAGCTACTACAGTGTAAATGTATTTTTATCTGTCACCCTTTTAATCTCTTATTTCCTTCAAAAGACAGCTGTACAAAGTAATTATAAAACCATGTTGAAAGGCTTATAATGCATTAAGATGTAATTTGTACTGCAAAACTAGAAGCAAAACGGGGGGGTTGGGTGGAGCAATATTGGAGCAAAGATTTTCTATCCTATTTAAAATAGGTTAGCATTAATCTGAATGAGGTTGTTATAAATTAAGACATTAATTATAACCTATAGGGAACCCACCAGGAAAATAACTTTTAAAAAAACCTGGAAAAGTGAAAGGAAAAGAGAATAAATATGGTGCACTAGAAAACATCCATTTAACATAAAAAGAAGGCAGAGATGCAAAAATAAAGGAATAAAGATATAAAACATAGAGAAAACAAATAGCAAAATGGCAGTCATAAATCCTACCTTATCATTAATTACATTAAATTTAAATGGACTAAACACTCCAATAAAATGGCAAGATGGATTTTTAAAAAATCCAACTATATGCTATGTACAAGAAGACACTTTAGATTTAAAGACAAAAAGAGGGTGGAAGTAAAAGGATGGTTAAAAATAGAACATGCAATCAAGAACAAGAAGGACGTATACTAATATCAGGCATAATAGACTTTAAAACAGCATTTTTTAGTAGTGACCAAGATGAACATTTTATAATGATGGAAGAGTCAATTTATCAGAAAGACGTAACAGATATAAGCATGTAATCACCTAACAGCAGAGCCCCCAAGATATGTGAAGAAATAACTAATGGAATTAAAAGAAAAAAGACAGTTTGACAATAATAGTCGGAGACTTCACTACTCCACTTTCAATAATGGATAAAGTCAGCACATGACCAAAAACGAGATAGAAGGTTTGAACACTCTAAGCTAGCTAGGTCTAACATATCTGTAGAACGCCTCACCCAACAATAGCAGAATATGCATTCTTCCCCAATGCACATGAGACATCCTCCAGGTAGACCAGATGCCATGCCATGAAAGAGCTTCAGTGCGTTTTAAACGACTGAAATCATGCAAAGTAGTTGCTCCAACCACAGTGGAGTGAAATTGGAAATCAATGACAGAAAAGCATCTGGGAAATTATACTCCTCCATAACCAGCAGGTTAGAGAAGACATTCCAGGGAAGGTAGAAAATACTTTGGGAAGCATGAAAACAAAAATACAACATATTTGGAGCAGCCACTCTGGAGAACAGTATGAGAACAGGTCCCTCAAGAAGTTAAAAATAGAGCTACCCTACAATCCAGCATTTGCAGTAGTAGGTATTGACCCAAAGAATACAAAAATCTGAATTCAGAGGGATGCACGCACCCTGATGTTTATAGCAGCATAATCTATGACAGCCAAATTATGGAAACAGCCCGTGTCCATCAACAGATGAATGGGTAAAGAAGAGATGAGGATAAAGAAGATAGGAGAGTGTCTATCTTTCTCTAAAGATAGCTAGATATAGATACAGATATAAATATATGGAGAGAGAGAATAGAATATTACTCAGCCATAAAAATGATGAAATACTGCCGATTTGCAATGGTGTGGATCAATCTAGAGAGTATTATGCTAGGCAAAATAAGTCAGAGAAAGACACCATATGATTTCACTCATGTGAAATTTAAGAAACAAAACAGATGAACAAAGGGAAAAAGAGAGGCAAAGCAAGAAACAGACTCTTAACCACAGAGAACAAACTGCTGGTTACCAGAGGGGGCTTGGCTGGGGCAATGGGTTAAAAAGATGGTGGGGATGAGGGAGGGCACTTGAGCTGAGCACCAGCTGTTGTATAGAAGTGTTGAGTCCCTACATGGTACACCTGAGACTATTAGAACACTGTATGTTCACTAACTGGGAATTTAAATAAAAGCTTTTTAAAAATGTGTGAACCCCCCCTAAAAAAAGAAAAGAAAAGACAACATACCAAAACTTAGGAGATGCTGCTAAACCATTGCTTAGACAGAAATTTCTGGCTGTACGGGCTTATATTTAAAAAGAAGAAATATCTCAAGTCAATAACATAAACCTCTACCTTAAGAAAGTAGAAAAAACCAAATCAGACAGAAGGAGAGAAATTAGTAAAGATTAGAGCAGAAATGAATCAGAGAAACAGTCACAAAGATCATAAGTCAGTGGGTGGGCGAGTGGCAGGAACTCTCCAGGATCCCTCCAGGCAGAGCTGCGAAGGATCGTGGGGCCATTTTGCAAGGCCCTGGTACTGGACTAAAGCACTGTATTTTGACATATGGGCTGGGCAGAGTCCTTGAAATTTTCCCTTGGAAGAGTAACAACATGAACTAAGTGTGCAAAAGGATTGTTTGGTGTCAGTCTTCATTCCTGGGAGGCGGTGTTCAGTACTTTATAACGGCTAAGGAATGAGATCAGCAAGATGGAGAAGCAGTTACTGGGCTAATCCAGGGAGCTAGAGACAAAAGCCTAGAGCAAAGAAGGACATGGAAGAACAGGTTCAGTATAAAATGGTTTAGGGAGGAAAATAGACTTCATAGTATTTTTTTTCTTTTTTTACGATTTTTATTTTTAAGTAATCTCTACACCCAATGTGGGCCTCGAACTCACAACCTGGAGATCAAGAGTCGCGTGCTCTACTGATTGAGCCAGCCAGGCATCCTCACTCCATAGGATTTGATAGCTGTTTGGGTCTTTGATCTGAGAAGTAGGAAAGGAGAAAAACTGAGTGTAGTCTTGGCTTCATAATTTACTAGCTTTTTGATCTTGGGCAGGTCTTCAGAGCCCTAATCCCTTCATCTATGAAATAATAGCAAAGCCTGCCTGGCCTACATTTTAGGGCTTTGTGTATGATTTAAATGGGATAATGGGTATAAAATAGGTGTAGAAGCCACTTGTGAATGCTCGATCTCTTGACAAGTACGAAGGCCTGTCTTCTATTATCATATAATGAGTTCAGTTTCTGATGTGCATTTTCAATAATGAGAACATCTCAGTGGAGACGTTGTGCGGATGGTTGGAAACGTGGGAGGGAATTCTGCAGAGAAATTAGTGCCAGAACTAACATTTGGGCATCACCTTCCTGTCTCAGGAGGGGAGGGGGGTGGGGGCGGCGTGGGCAAGAACTCAGCCAGTGGAGAAATCCAGACGGTTAGGGGCAGAGGCAGGCTAGGGTAGAGCTGGAAAGGAAGTACCAGGTGCCCCAAGTTGCAGATTGTCATTACCCCTGAGGCGTGAAAGAGAGGCTAGCAGATCCTGGGATAAGCCGATGTCTGTGATCTGTACACTGGAGTTTCTTTAGGAAATCAAGCAGGCAAAACAGTATTGTCAGAATTTAGCTGGAGAATCTGGCGTAAGGAATGGTAGGCAGTAGGGTAGCCTATCATTCTAAACCACTGGCTTTGGAGGAAAGAATTCAGATAATTTCAGAGTCTTGAGTTGAAATTTCATGTTTTCTTATTTTAATAGAAACTCTGTTGTGGTTCTCTTGTTGGAGGTGTCAGGGTCTTGACGGAGGCCACCAGGAAGACAGGGGACCCCCTCTAGTCCCTGCCTCTGGTGCATTGCATTTTACAAGTAGGAGCCGTGCTACACATGATGGGTAGAGGGGAACCCTCTCCATTGGAGGCAGGAAGGAAGTGCCTGGCAAATCGAGATATCCCAAAGCCTCAGGAGCTCATCTCTTCCCCATGACTCAGCCCGAGCACCTGCAGAAGCAGCCCACCCAAGCCAGCAGAGCTCATTTCGGAGACCTGATTCTTTTATGGCCATCTGTCCCTTTATGTGCAGCACCAGCTAGATTACGCTCAGTCCTTTCCCCAACCCAAGGATGTCCTCGGTTGTGTGGCACTAAACTTGGGGGTGAGGTGTGACTCCGGGCCCCTCCCAGCTCAGGGATGCTTTGGGGGTTGACTGATCCAGGAGTCCCTGAGAGGATGGAAGGCAGCCCACCCTGGCACCCTCTCCCACAGAGCCCAGCTGTTTTTCCAGCATGGGCTAAGTGCCACTCAAGGCAGGGCTTCCTGGCTCCCAAGTGCGGGACACACCTTCTGCTCTTGACAGCAGACCTGTGGGAGACTGATACGGCTTTAATCACTCAGCAGTGCTGCTGAGCTGTGCCAAGGAGAGGCCTCCTGGCCTGGGAAAGAGAGAAAATCTCAGGGCAGCAGCGGGAATATTCTCAACAGCTAAGCTGGCAGGAAGATTGCAGAATCAAGTTGTGCACTTGCTTGCACAGACCTTGGGCTGCTTCACTTTCTTCCTGGCCCAGGATGCTTCTTAATAGGCTTGACCTCAGAAAGCACTAGAAAAGTAAAAGCAGCAAAAGTTGTTGAGCCCAAGCTATCCAGAACTGCCGACTTTATTGGTTGCTTGCAGCTTGAATGAAAATGTCCCGGCCTTTAGTTGCCATTCAGGATCTTCTGGAGCCTGGGGCTCCGGTCCTTGTGCCTGTGGTCACTCTTGTTCTCCCTGCATCCCATTCTGACTTTCTCATCTGCAACCCTGAGCCCGGATGAGGATGGTCATTCTGGGATGTCATGGCTTGGAAGTTATCTCGAGTAGACGAATCCTCAACCAGCCATCCCCACCAGTTCCCTGGGGACCACGAGCACAGAAGACTTTCTGAGAAAAATCACTCTCCTACGTGTGCGGGCTTGGGCCTGAGCCTCTGCTGGGTCACCCATCCTGGGGAGCTGGCCTGTTCACAGTGGGCCTCGGGCACTCCTGTGTATCCATCAGTCTGGCCCCTGGGTGTTCCTTCCAAAATCCCACCATGGTTTCCATATGACATTCCTGAAGGACAAGGCTGCCTTGTTCCACATGAAGGAAGGTCCCTGGTAGGTTAGAATGGCAGCTACAAGGACCTCCTAAAGGTACAGGGGGAGGGAGCAGGGAAACTCATTAGTGCCAGAGACAGAGCCCCAAACAGGAAGACGCTTACCGGAGGGAGAACATACTGTGTGTCTGTCCCATGCTCTGCTCCTCCGTGAGAGTGTGGAGAGAGGGGAGAAATCCTCTGTCCTTCCCTACAAGTTGGAAGGTATAGCCAAGATCCTGCACCCAAAGCCACATTTCCTTATGGGGTTCTAAGGGTGCTGGCTCTTCTCAAGGCTTAGGCAGGGCATTCAGAGCCTTCCCTTTTTCTCCACATGATGGTGTCTGGATGGAACCCAGTGTTGCAAATGTGTGCCAACAAGCCGATGTTGGTGGCCGAGGTGGCACAGGGACATCGGTCTCTGTAAGAACCACAGAGCTTGTCTAACCCTTCATTTTACAAATGGTGGGTTGGACGGGAGGAGGAAGCAATGAGCCCAGATGGGGAGATGTGGTGGCCTTGGTAGATGAGCGGCTAATCAAAGAATCCGCAGCGCCATCTGCAAAGGTAGACTGGGTCCAAGTAGTGTTCATTACTTGAGTGAGCCTGAAAAGGGTTTCCTCATTGCGAGTTGTGATGATGATATCATACCTAAATCTAGTCGTTTGAAAGCAATGCTCTGGTGACCTCAGAACAAAAGTGTGTCCGAGTCTTGTGCTTTATTTTGTTATTATTTAAACATTTTTATCATGTGTGTGTGCTTGCTTTCAGGAGCATTTCCTGTCACCTGTGGGAGGAAGTGGGAGGCGGGAAGTAATGGGACTTGCTCCCCAGCCCTGGGGCCACCTGATGGGACTCCTATGACCATGCAGGCATTCACCCCTGATCTCCAGGTGTCAGGACCAGACTTGGATGTCTGGAGTTTTGAGAAAGGGCTTGCAGACCCTTAAAGATTATGATGTTAAGTTCCCTGAACACACAGGTGATCTCCGTTAGAGGAAATTACATTCTTGTGTGAGCTTTACGAATTTGAGCTCGCTGGCCTGAGGTGTGAGGTTTTGCCAGCATTTTGGGATGTCCTCCTAACAGTGACAGAAGTGTCTGCCCACTCTGCACGGTAGGCAGCAGAGACCATTGGTGGTGGTTTCTAGAATTCCTACATTTTCTGGTTTTCTGAACATCAACCATTACTTCTTAACTTTTGCTTTCTCAGCCTTTTCAACAATTTCCTGAGCTTCTAAATGCCTCTGTCAGATCGCTTTGGCTTCCAGTACGTGGCGTGGTCTCTGACTCAGACCCTTGGTTTTTCTCTTCTGTCCCATCCTGGTGCCCGGCCTGTGTGATTTCCCGGAGGGGGTGGACAAACGCTGCCCTGTCAGGGAGCCTCTCCTCCACGGGCCTCTAGGAATGGCCGCGGTCCCCACGAGTCTCGTTGGCTCCAGTCCCAGCACAGGACGTAGGCTCTGGAGGCCCGTTGCTTCTCCCCCCCGGGCTCTTCTGAAAACTCAGAGTGGGCAGGCCCGTCCATCCGTAAGGGATGTCTGATATGCTTCTGCCGCGATGAGTACCCTTGAAGTCATCTGATGGGGATTTTATCCATTCACTTAGCTGCTTTTTGGCTGCTCACTGTCCAGAAATCACACATGTAATAACCCAGGACGTTTGTACGAGAGGCTCTCACAGAGTGCTGTCCTCAGGACGACGAGCTGTGGCCGCACAGCTGTGGCCTCAAGCTTCGGCCTCTCCCTGGAAGGACGGTGAGAGGCGTGTTGATTAGGATGTAGACTGTGGGTCCACCAAGAGAGAAGCTCCTTTCCTCGCTCTATAATCCAAAGGTGGGCCGGGTTGGGGGGATTCTGTGGTATGAGGTCACATGGAGAGACGGGCTTTGCCTTCTTGCTCCTCCCTTCGTGACTTAGAGTGTCACCCTTATCGTTCCCTCCATGTCCCAGTCGAGGAGCGAGGGATAGTCAGTATCCTTTTTGAAGGTCATGACCTATATGTGGCCCACAGAACGTCCATTCCCCTTCCATTCGTGATGTGGTTCCCTCTGGCTGTGGGGCCGACGAGGGAGAACAGTCGCTGGCCAAGCAACCATGCCTCGCTGGCACTCGGGGCGTTTGGTACCAAACGGACAATGTGGGGCAAGAGTCAAGGCCAGGGGTTTCCCTGGGAAGCGACACAAGACCTTCTGCTGCCGATGTGGGGCTGGCTTGGTGGAAGGCCCGAGACCGGTGCTGGGAGTGGAGGCCAGTGTTGGTGGCCAAGGTGACCCGGAGACGGCAGTCTCTACAAGAACCACAGAGCTTGTCTATCTCTTCATTTTACCAATGACAAAACAGTTCCAGAGACCGGAAGTGACTTGCCTGGGTCCCCCTGCTAGTGAGTCGCTGACACGAAGCCGAGCTCCTACCGCGCGCCTGTCTGGGCCTGTGGTCTTCACGGTGGGCACGTTAGCATTTTGCAGGGGTGGGGCACTTTGGTGAATGGGACTCTCCAAGAGAGCTGAGGGGAGCAGGAGCACAGAACGGCTGACAGTCCCTCCGCCTTCTTTCTAGAAAGCAGTGTTTCTGATTTTGTTTCTGTTTTGTTTTTTAACCTGGCCAGTCTCTCTGCCCCGGCTCCTCCCAGACATGGCTGCTTAGCCTGCGAGCTGTCCTTCCCTCTCCCCACCTTTCCTTCCCCGCCAGAGATCCCGGCCATGAAATACCACCTTGGCCGAGGCGGGACATTCGTCATTTTTACATCTCTACGTCCTAGTGTCTTCTGCTCCCGGTGACAAATAAATCCCCGGGCTGATGGCTGGCCCCGGCCATTCATTAAGCAAATAAAGCCCCAGTGTGTGAGTCGGGGACTCGTAAATAATCCCTGGTGTTTTATCCCGTCGCCGGCTGCCTCCCCAGTTTTGCATATTTATAATATAGGAGCAGTAGTTCTGACACAGACTATTATATGTGGGAGACACTGGGGAGAAGGGCGGGCAGCCGCTGGCTCTAACCTGGATGGAACTGGCCTGTGTGCTCTGACCCCAAAACTCTGACTCTGTCGTGTTGGGCCCAGACCTGGTCCTGGATGGACTGGGTTCTGATCTGGCTCCGAGTCGAGGTGAGGAGGCACGGGGAGACCTGAGGCAGGTGATGGGTTCAGCCCATTCTGTCGTGGGGGTAGAGGACCAGTGGAGGAGGGCAGTGGCTGGAGCACAGGGAGGCCTCTCTCGGTGAGACTGGTGGTCGAATGTGTCCCCCTCAGAGAGGCCAAACACCCTCACGCCTGTCCCTCTGGGCAGCCTCCTGTGTGAGGGGCCAGTCTTCTGGCCCCGAGGAGCTGACGAAAGATCAGGAAAAGTTTACGCTAGCAACAAGGAGGATGGGGAAGATCATTAACAGGAAGATTTAACTTTAAAGAAGGGGTTCACATGTCCAAGGGCACTGATATGTGTTATTTACCAGACTGCATATGTGCCTGAGCAGTGGACTCAGCAAGCCTCACTCTCCTGTGCAAGATGCCACTGCTGCAGCCACCTTGCCCCCAGCACGCATGCGTGACCTCACATGCACGCGCGCGCGCGCACACATACACACACACAAACACCCATGGCTCTCTGTGTGTCATATCCCCCAGGCAGCCGTGGTTGCCTAAAGCCTAAAGCCAGAATCAAAGATTATGGTTTATAGAGGAGTGTAGTCTTCGTGGGTTCGTAATGGTGGATGTGAATTTCATTTCAACTCCCATTTAACTACATAGGGTGGACCCATGAGATTCTGGTGATAAATGGAAACAGAAGACGGGCATCTAATGCTATGTCCCTGTCCCGAAAGGGAGGCTTGGGAATACTATTAAGCTACTGGTATCCAGGTACCAGGTTTCTTCCTAAATTTGCCAAGAGTTGGCTGATCTCTCCTATCACCCCTTTTGTCTGGGGTCTGTGTGTACTGTGCTAGCACCCCCGAGGTTAAAGATTGGAGCTTTACCTGGGCCCCGTGACTTCTCAGAGTAAAAAAAGACTGAAAGCAGAGCCTGTCCTTTAGCCCCAGGGAGAGTATAGTGCTTTTCTTTAAATATGGATTATGGGGCATCAGTGAATTATACATTTTAAGGGGTGGGACAAAGTGAGAGGGCATTATAAGCGGGAAGGGAGGGCGTCATTCATAAAAGGTTAGTCCCTCTTGTACTGGTCGCTGTATGTGCCGTGTGGATGTTCTCCTCACAGTGCAAAATGCATTTCTCACCTTAGGTTGCACTCAAGAAGGTGGGCAGCATGGGAAAGACTGGAGAGGAAAGGGCTCTGGACTCAGAGTTGAGCGTCCTGCGTTCGCTTCCCAGCTGTGGCCTTAAGTTCTTGTGTTTGCAGGGCGCCTGGTTAGCTCAGTGGGTTAAGCCGCTGCCTTCGGCTCGGGTCATGATCTCAGGGTGCTGGGATCGAGTCCCGCATTGGGCTCTCTGCTCACCAGGGAGCCTGCTTCCTCCTCTCTCTTTCTGTCTGCCTCTCTGCCTACTTGTGATCTCTCTCTGTCAAATAAATAAATAAAATCTTTAAAAAAAAAAAAAAAAGTTCTTGTGTTTGCAAACCCTGCCTCGGGCCAGACCCCTTTGTACATAAGCATGGTGGAAATGACCAGCCATGATGGCTTAGGTGGGATGCTAGAGCTGGAAGACACCTTGGAAATGACCCAAGTCTTTGTGGGATCTCAAGGTTGGAGGTCAGGAAAGACCTGTCCACAGTTACCTGGCAGGTTAGTGACAGAGGCAGGACTGGAGCCCACTGTGATTCTTGGGCCAGGCCCCCTTCTGATAAGTAATAGGCACAGGGGCCTTGGAAATCTCCTTAGAAGCAAACGTCTTCATGCGGCAGCCAGGATTGGAGCTGGTGTCACCCCATTCTACGTCCCATTCATCTCTAAGCCGGGGAAGGATGGCCCCTTAGGCATCACAGGCCACACTCCAGCATCTGTCTGGGGAAAGAAGACAAGATACTCTGCACCCTATTAAAAGCAACAGGAGGGTGTCAGGGAGACAGAACATAGCTTTCCATATTGGAAGCCAGCCAAGGCATCCTCGTGCCAAGATTAAGAAGGATAATAACAACAGCCATAATAGTGGGAAGAAAAACACTTCTACAAGGCCTCAGGGACCTGGCAAAGTAATAGGAGAAGGGAAATCAAGATGGACACTCTGACCTTTGCAAAGCTGTGGAAAAGCCAGTGGCCCAGCCCCTTACCGGAGAAAAGTGTCCTCTTGAAAGTGCCTGATACTCCACGTGGATCTCTGGCTGGCTCTGCATACATAGGACATCTAAGGATAAGCTCACGGCAATGGTTGAATCTATGTGTCCTGTTGGGGGGAGGCTGTGGGCCTCAATTATTTGTGCAACACCAGTCTAGATGTTACTATTAAGGTATTTTAAACATGTGATAAACATTTAAATCAACAGATTTTCAGTCAAGCAGATTACTCTCCATCATGTGATGGGCCTTGTCCAATCAGTTGAAGGCCTTCAGAGCAAAAAGTGAGGTTTACTGAAGAAGAAGGAATTCTCTTCAAGGTGGGAGCACAGAAACCCTGCCTGAGTTTCCAGTCTTCCAACTCAAGACAACAGCACCAACTCTTGCTGGAGCCTATTCCTTAACATCTCCATCTCCCTCTCCATATTACAGAATGGTAGTGATGGACGGGCCCCTTGCATATCCTGATGCCAGCCCCTCTCACAGATTAACAGAACGAGGTGGGGAGGGACTCGAGCTCTAGAATCAGACCTCCTGCATGAGGATCTAGGCTTGACAACTTCTTGGCATTATAATAAATCTTTCTGCCATAGTTTTTTCACCTCTGAAATAGGTATAATAGTGAATTATGAAAAAGATTAAATGTAAAGTATTTAATCTAAGGGCTTAAGTCACTGGTGGCTAGTTTCATTATTATCATAGAATTTAAAAAAAAAAAAAAAAGTTGCCCGAAATGGATGAAGTATGTGGCCTGCTACATATAGAGTGTCTACATGATAGCTGAATCACATGTTATATATTTTGACTTCCTGTCTCGGAATTGCTGTACTGCCACAAGCCTGCTGTCACTGCTGGGAAGATGGTCCCAGAGCCTGCTGTGTGGGATCACTCTCCTCAGAGGTTTTCAGTGGTCCCCCACTGCTTCTCCAAATAAAATCCTTACTTTCAGGCTTAGCAGTAACTCAGCAAGTGTTTATTGCAAGGGATCACATACCAGGCTCTGGGCTGGGTGCCAGGGATACCCAGTGAAGCTTTTGCCCTCATGGGGCTTACATTCTAGTGAGAGAAGACAGAAAGCAAAAGGATACATAAACTGAATGAATGAATATGTAGAAAAACCAAACAGAATAAGGGGAAGGTGGTCCAGATGAGTCCTCTAAAGAGGTGAGGTAAGATCTGAACAGAAGGGAGTGAGCTAGGCACATACCTGAGGGGAAGGCATTCCAGATGGTAGGAACAACAAGTGTAAAGGTCCTGAGGTTCGCGGGAGCTTGGTGGGCAGCAGAAAGGAATAGTGAGGAGCCTAGGGTGACTGGAGTAGAATAAACAAGAGAGGAGAAAACATAGGAATCTTTGGACCATTGTAAGGACTTTGTGAGTGAGGTGTGCAGCCAAGAGAAAGTTTTGTGCAGAAGTGCCATGTAATCTGCCTTTTGTGCTTAAAGGATGACCCTTGTTGGTTTCTGTGTGGAGAAAGACCTCTAAGGAGAAAAAGAAAAAATGGGGAGACCAGTTAGAACTCAGGTGAGACAGGCTGGTGTGGGCCAGGAGTAGTGATGGGGGCACTGAATCATATGGGTTATATTACAAGTTTGACAAAGGATGTGAAGAGTGAGACCAGGAAGAGAATGGGGTGATCTGTACACTGAAGGCTGGAGAAGTGGGGTAAACAGATTCGCCTCTTACTGAGTGGAGAAGGCTCAGAGAAGCAGGTTTGAAGAAGAAATCAAGACCTGGGTTGGAGATTTCCTGTCAGGAAATAATTTAGACCTTCCAGTGGAAGGTGCTGGGTAAGCAGTTGGACGTGAAGAGGGAGAGAGGTTGGAGGTAAACATAGAAATTTAGGAGTCCTCTTTATGTTGAAATCCTTGGTTCTAGAGGAGATCATGAAAGGAGTATGTGTGGATACAGAGGAGAAGATGGAAGAGGACTTCAGTGCTTAGCAAGGAGGATACTGAGCAGGGGCAGCCAGAGGTGGGAAGGAACCCAGGAGAGAGTGGTGTCCCAGAGGCAAAGGAGGAGAGTATCCCAGTGGAAGGGCTGAAGCTACCATGCAGTGAAGCTGCTGGGTCAAGAATGAGAGAACTAATAATTGTGGATTGTCTTCAACCATGTGGAAGGCATGGATGACCTCCATAAGGATCATTCATAAATCATGGATGGCCTCCATAAGGATCTTTCATAAATCATGGATGGCCTCCATAAGGATCATTCATAAATCATGCATGGCTTCCATAAGGATCATTCATAAATCATGGGTGACCTCCATAAAGATCATTTATAAATCATGTATGACCTCCATAAAGGCCATTTTGGTGGAGACATGGGGTGAGAGCCTGATGGGATGGGGCTCAGCAGAGAAGAGGAAGAGAGAATGAAAGCAGGATTCTTTGTATAAAGGTAAACCAAGAAAGGTGGTGTTTGCTGGAGAGGGATCTGGGGTAAAGGGAGAATTTTTAAAAATAATTTTATCACTTAAGTATAGTTGACATACAATGTTATATTAGTTTCAGGTGTACAACATGGTGGTTCAACAGTTCTATACATTACGTAATGTTCACCATGACACAACATACTATAATAGTATTGACTATTCCCTATGCTGTACTTTTCTACTCTCTTTGACTTATTTTATAACTGGGAGTTTGTACCTCTTAATCCTCGTCACATATTTCGTCATCTCTCCTGCTCTTCTCTCCTCTGGCTACCACCAGTTTTTTCTCTGTATTTATGAGTCTATCTGTTTTTTCATTTGTTTTGCTTTTTAAGATTCTGCATGTAAGTGAAATCATATGGTATTTGTCTTTCTTTGTCTGACTTACTTCACTGAGCATTATACCCTCTGGGTCCATCCATATTGTCGGCAAGGTTTCATTTTCCTAATGGCTGAGTAATATTCCATTCCATTCCACCACATCTTCTTTATCCATTCATCTACTGATGGACACTTGGGTTGCTTTGATATCTTGACTGTTGTAAATGGGCTGTAATTAACATGGGGGTGCATAGACCTTTTCAAATTAGTGTTTTCATTTTCTTTGGCTAAATACCTGGTAGTGTAATTGCTAGATCATATGGCATTTCTATTTTTAATTTTTTGAGGAAACCTCCATACTGTTTTCCACAGTGGTTGCACCAATTTATGTTCCCACCAACGTGCATGAGGGTTCCCTCATTCCGCATCCTCACCAACATCTGTTATTTCTTGTCTTTTTGATACTGGCTATTCTGACAGGTGTGGGGTGGTATCTCCTTGTGGTTTTGATTTGCATTTCCCTGATGATGAGTGATGTTGTGTGCCTTTCCATGTGTCTGTTGGCCACGGGTATGTCTTGTTTGGAAAAATGTTTTTTCAGGGCCCTGCCCATTTTTGACCAGATTATCTGGACTTTTTGGTTTTTTGATTTTTGTTTTTGGGGAGTTTCTTTGGTGTTCAGTTGTAGAAGTTCATTACCTACTTTGGATATTAACCCCTTATTGGGTATATCATTTGCAAATATCTTTTCCCATTTAGTAGGTTGCCTTTTGTTTTGTGCATGGCAAAGGAGGGTTTTTGAAAGACAGTAAATATTGTTCCAGGATTGTGTGCTGATGGAGACAAATGATCCAGCAGAGAGGGGAAATGTGATGATGTAAGACAGACAGGACAGTTACAGGAAAAAATTCCTTGAGGGACCAAGAGGGAAGGAGATCGAAGTAATATTCCCATACTCTACCTCACTAGTGTTATTTTTCAGCCATCAGAACCTTTCCCAGGCAAGATTTAGAATTTTACTATTCCTTCAAAGACATCTTTTTTCTTCCCCCTCCATACTTTGGTCAGACTCTTAACTAGAAAACTGTCTCCCACATCTCAATCTGTTGAAATGTCCGTTATTCAAGGTCCGCTGATGCATCCACGAGTCCCCTTTCAGACGTGGTCCCTGTTGCCCATCTATGCCCTTTGTTGGGGATGTCTACAGCATGAGCATCCGTGTTGACTTATCTGCTAAGCAGAGAGCTGCACACCAGGGCTGCCAGTGGCTGGGGGGCAAACGGAAGAAGTCAGCTCCCATGAGCTTACTCTGGCATCTAAAAAGATACAAAGGACCTCTTTCCATATCAGGGTATCTGTAAGTCTTGGATGTCAATGTGTCATGTTTTAATTTAGAGTTATCTGTGGGGAGGGGTACCATAATTTCTTCTCTGCTTAAACCCTAAAGATCCTTAAAGATCCTTCCTTACATGGCCCTGCTTGCTTCCCTTTTGCATGGAGGAAGCCAGAAGCCCCTTGAACAGTCATTGTGTCCCACCAGTCTTGTGACCACTCAATACTTCCTTGGCCCCTCAGGACTCATTGGTTAAGTGTGAGGACACTGTCTGGTACAAGCGTTATATGGCAACTGAAGGCCCGTGCATTCTGACTTTCAGGAAGGTGGAGTGTTGTGAAAAAAGGGGCCTCATTTGAGAACCAGGGTTGAGAGCAGACTTCAAGGTGAATACAGGTCAAGATCCATAATTCTCAGCCCAAGGGGAAATCGACCCAAGCCAGGTAGTAGGACAGGGCTGGGGCCCAGCATCCTGTCCTCCCCCACTGAGGAGGCCCCTGGAGGCTCAGTGGCCATACTTTGGGTCTGGCAGCATCCACATTAAAAAAGAAAGCAGGCTTTGATTCACCTGCTTTATCAGTATTTCTCTTGGTCCAATCAAGTCGGTGACAAAGAATGGCTCTCCCGTCATCACTCCTTTCCTCCCCTTTCTGACCCACACCTAACACTTATACGAGTATTTGCAACAGCACATGCAGGGTCTCTGAAGCAAGTCCAGCCTCGAAGACAAGGGTTATTTCAGGACCACAGAGGAAGAACACCAACTTCCTTGTCTCAGCACCTGCCTTTGAAACCTTCACTGGACACACAGCTTGTCCAGGTTTTACTCATTGTGGCAACAGCCCTGGAAAGGAGATACTCTATCCCCATTGGATAGACGAGAAACTCAGCTGCTGATCCACAGAGAAGGGAAGACCGCTCCCAGAGGCACGCAGCAAGGGCAGGGCAGGGTACACGCTGTGTCTCCAGTCTGCCCCTTCTAGGCTCGGGCTCTGGTGCCTTTCCGACGACACCAGGGGTTGGCAGGCTTTTTCTCTAAAGGGCCTGGTATTAAATATTTTAGATTTTGCAGGCCATATGGTCTCAGCTCTGCTGTTGTAGTGAGAGAGCCCTGGACAGCGTGCTAACGAGGGGATGTGACCGTGTCTCTATAAAACTTTATTTATCAGAGCAGGTGGCCAGCTTGACCTGGCTCATAGATCTGAGAGGGAGACCCTCGGACCTTCTCCAAAGCTGCCCTCACCTTGATGCCCTTTTGTGATCACTGCTTCTCATGAACCCCAGAGGGTCCCTCCCTTGCTTGCAAACCCGCTCATCTGTGCCATGCCCGCGTGCATTTCCAGCTATTGCATGAATCTCTTTTGGCTCCAGGATGGGAATTCGTGCTCCTGCCTTCCCTCCAGGCCCATTGGCAGGTGATTAAGAGCCCAGCTAGACATTTCTGACAGCAGTGGCTGGCAGGAGGGACCGTGTGGCGGAGATAAGCGAGTGTGTGCTGGGGAAGGGGATGGCCATGTGGGACGTGGGTTTCAATCCTGGAGAGGAGTAATAAGCATGTAATTGCCTTTTCAGAAACGCTCAGGCTGCTGGAAAGCCTGGGTCTCCCACACGCTGTATGCTCTTCAGAGCAGCAGAGACCGACTCACCCAGAACGGGGATGAGCTGGATGAGTTCCGGATCGGCAGGTGGGCTGCCTTGTCCCAGATGATCACTATAAACTGTGTGATGTCTGGGAGCTAAGAGGCCGAGTAGGACAAAACAGAGAATGTAGGCTGATCCCACTGGCAGCACGCTTCCCGCCCCGAGGGGCGCAGAAGCACATCTCCAGGGGGCCAGTCCCAGACTCAGCAGGACTGTTGACAGGTAGAGAATTCAACAGGGGCCCCTGCCTGGCATCTACAGATGAGAGCATCCTTATGTGCTGCCGAGGCCACCTGGAAATCCAGGCACAGGTGGGAATTGTCCAGCCTTCAGCTTTGTCCTGTGCAGAAGGGTGGTCTGTTAGTCTCCGAGGCAGAGAGATCAGGGGTTGCTGGGTGTCCCCCACTTCTTCCTAAACCTCTCTGTTCCCTGCTATATTGTTGACTCATGTGGAGGTATGAATGTCGGTAGCTAGGTTTTAGATAGAACAGTTACAAAAAAATAAGCTTCTACTTTGAGTTCAGTCCCCTTTTGATGAGCACCATGCAAACTTACAGGCCTGTAGATGGAGTATATTTTTCTGTCATGGGAAAAGATCCAACACTGCTTTGCTGGGTTATAGTAGCAAAACACATCCCTCCGGTGTATGTGTTCCCGAATCTCTGGCCGTTTCCCTTGTCTGTTCTGCAGAGACGCTGTCTGCTGTGGGCACTGCCTGAGCGCCTCTCCCCACCAGCTCCAGTCTGGTTCTGTACCGAGTCTCTGGGACACGTGCAATGCTGCTAGGTTGTCAAGGCACTTCTGCTCGCGTCCTGTTACTTCACTCCCGTGATGACCCCGTGACCTGCGCGGCTCCAGTATCCTGCTCTCCGTTTTACAGAGTGGGGAACGCAGACGGCAAGCTCAGTATTTGGAGTCGCCCAGGAAGCAGATGCCAATGCGACTAGGATGCCAGCTCTCTTGCCTCTGCCCCAAGCTGCCACAGTCAGGACGGTCTGGGCTCCGGGCTGGGGTGCGGGCCTCTGGGCAGGAAGCCACAGCTACCTAACCTCAGCAGGAAGCCCTTGCGTCCTCTGGACCTGCCTGGTCGTGACCATCATGATGTGTCGCTGTTGACTGCAGGTCCCTGATGTGGGGGACTGGGCTGTGTGATTGTGTGGGGGACCCCGCAGCCTCCTGCCTAGTCCAGGCCCTACAGGGCACAGAGAGAGTCCCTCTAAGTGGTCATTAAACAAGTGAATGTCAGGTGACCCTCGGCCCTCACAGATAATAGCAATGACAGGAGCTGGTGAGGTGTGTCCGGTGTCAGAGCCTGGCATGGCGGGTCCTGGAGGAAGGGTTCTTTACCAATGAAAATGAAAGCAAAACCGGTTCAAAATAGGCTCCGGGGATGACACATTCTCAGCCTGAGCCCCATCCTGAACTAAGACAGTGCTGGTGTGTATTGACCCAGAGCTTCCACTGTAGGGAGGCATCTTCCCTTTGTCCATCTCTGAGGCCCTCTACCTTGCAGGTGTTGTTCATGCCAGATTTCCATTCCTGTGGACTCTCAGCCAGAGCAAAGTGTATGTGGCCATCATTCTTCCTGAGTCCTTCGGAGCCGGTGTTCTCAGGCACTGGAGATGGCAGGGGACAGAGCTGCTGGCCTCCCCGCCCTGCCCTGCTCCCAAGGCTGCTACCCACCCCCCCACCCCCGTGCAGACCCAGAGCTGTGCTGCCCCTGAGGCCCAGGGCGGTGGGGAGGCTAACCTCACCCTTGTCGCTGTAACTACAGATGCCCTTATTACCCACGCAGACGGCTCACCCTTGTTTAACAACATATTAAACCATTAGTCTCCGTGCCAGTGGGTTCAGCTAGTTCACAGTGGCAAAAGCTGATCATTAAATCCCCTTTTCCCTGCTTAATCTCTTTTAAATTGGTAGCTTTTTAATTTCATCAAGTGCCCTCTTTCTCAACCATTCCGTCACCCGCCCGGTGTCTCAGCACGGGCTTGTTTCCAGGTGAGGGGAGCGGGGCCCTCTGCGTCTTCCCAAGGCGGAGAGTGTGTGTGTGTGTGGGGGGGGGGTGGCTATTCGTGACTTCAGGGTCACTGGAGCAGGACCTCAACAGGACCTTCTCCCTGCAGAATGGGCCCCCAGTCCAGGGGCTATGAATGGGTTACTGGTCCTGTTTCCCTCTCGCTCAACTCTGGCTCGTTCCTGAGGCAGAAGATTCCAGTCTTGAAACCTTTGCTTGGTCAAGAACCTGGGTCCCCTGCAGGTAGAAATAAAAATCTTATGTTTTCTTAGCAGGAAATCCAAATACTTATAAAAACGGATAGTGTATTATGTGCATTATTACTTGAAGTAACTTCGCATGTCGTTAGGGCTGTAATGGAGTCTGGAGAATTCGTATTGCTGGGCCTGCGCGAAATGCTTTTGGTGGGCGGGAAGGGAAGGTGGCGGGGGTGGCGGTGCTCAGGGTCCACTGTGGCTCCCGAGCAGGCCCTGTGGGCCACGGGACAGGAAGTTCCAGCTCTCAAGGTTCCAGGGCTCAGGGCATGGGGATGGAGGGGCTTAGAGTCATAGGAAGTTTCTGAAAATGTGGGGGCAGAATGGATATATGAGACAGAAGTTCTGTTAGCAGGATGACCACAGGGCCAGAGAGACTGGGGTACAAATGAAAAGTCTGCCATGGTCAGCTGGGAGGCCTTTGCTCATCCAGGAAGCGGTCATGGGGTTACTCCCATTGGAGGGCTGCTCAAGGGGCCAGGGGAAAATGAACATAGCTCACCTAGTGCAGAGCCTGGCTCGGTGAGGGCTGATGGCTGACGTCCACTGAGAAATACCTGCACGCCAGGGATGGTTCTAAACAAGACAGGTATTACCTTGGGTCTCGGGTCAGGATCCACACTGCTGAACCTTGGAAAGTGACGTAAGCCAGAGCTCTCCCAGGAGCAGGGGCACGAGGGAAGGCGGCAGGGCAGCGGGAGGATAATTGCCCTTGCTGTGCAAAGCTGGGGCCTTGGAAATGAGCTTGGGTCTGGTCCCACGAGGAGCCCAGAGCGAAGTCTGCTTCGCCTTGGCACTGGCTGCTCCCTGGGACCCGGGACGGAAGCTTCAGGAGACACTGGTCCCACTCGGCCGAGGGCAGTTCTCTGAGGAGTTGGCAGCCAGTGCCCTCCGTTGCTGGAGAACGGGGGATATAGGCATGGTGGATGGGGGGGGGGCCGTGCACCCACCACCGTCCCCTGCTCCATCCAGTACAACCCATGCACCATCCAAGTGTCTTAGGGATTCATGTTGGGTAATTTCTAGGGAAACCTGTGAGGGAGGGGCTAGTGGAACAAACTAGGGTTGTTCCTGGGGCTGGACCTGACCCCTCGTGTCACCCTCCCCACCAGGCATCCTAGATTCCCCGCACTCCACCTGCCCTGAGGACCGGTCTAGATCGCTGGCCTGGCAAGGTGACCTGGACTCTCATCCCCGAGGCCCTGGTTCTGTTCAGTTGGGACTTGCAGTTTCTGCTTACTACCCATCCTGTCAGCGCCCAGGGAGTCACCTGAGTGCCAACCACATGCCCCCCGTCCCCATCACACTGTGGCCCAGCTCCTCACCTCACCTCAGTTGTCCTCCTCTGGTAGCCATCCTCTGGGCCTGCTGGTCTCCTGGTAAGAAGAATCAAAACGAAAGAGGTGACTTTGGGACCTCTCTGGGACCCAGTAGGTCCAGACCTTGAGAGCCTCAATTGTGAAGGAAAAAGGCACAAGCTCCCCGAGTGCGGGAGTGGTGAATCTGTCCTCTCCCATCTCTATTCCTTGGTACTCAGACCCGTGAACCTCACCTACTGACCCAATGACCATAAAGCCCCATATCCTGGCCACTGGTGCCTCGCAGCTGCCCAGGGGATGGTGTCCTGTCCCCTAGGGCATCATCTCTGTGTTGGTGTCTCAGAGACACTCCAAGTGACAGGCTTGCCAGTTCTGGATGGCCTGGTATGTTTTAGGACCAGTGGATCTGTAGTCTTGTACTTATTGCTTTCCCCCTCTTTGACATAAAACAGGTCCCTTGGTTTGAGACCATGGCATGGGGAATTCTGGCTGAGAGGTCAGACTGCCCAAGAGCTGCCTCTAATGGCATTTTTATGACCCTAGACACAGCCCTGCTATTACCAAAACGACAGTCGACAACCTCACCGGTGTTCCCGCTGACGCACTTTGTCTTTTCTGGGATCCAATTCCAGCTCCCATGTTGTATTCCGTTATGTCTCCTTAGTCTCCTTCCACGTGTGACAGCTTCCCTGGCTTTCCTTGTTTTCCCTGACCTTGACACTTTGAAGAGTACTAGTCGGTTACTTTGTACAATGTCTCTCAATTGGGTTTGTCTGATGTTTCCTCCTTAGATTGAGCCTTTGTTAAGAAGGCTGTGGAGGTGATGCCGACCCCCACCGCCCCCCCCACCGCCCCGAGCGCACCATTTCGGGAGAAATGTGATACCGGTGTTTGAGTACCATGGTGGGCACCACGTCTGGCTATGGTGATGCCTGCCAGGTTTCTCCATTTAAAAATATATGTTCCCTTTGTAGTTAATGAAAATCTTGAAGGAATGTACTTTGAAATTCTGAAAAAATCCTGTTTCTTCTCAAAAAATTTTTTTAAGATTTTATTTATTTATTTGACAGAGATCACAAGTAGGCAGAGAGGCAGGCAGAGAGAGAGAAGGGGAAGCAGGCTCCCCGCTGAGCAGAGAGCCTGATGCGGGACTCGATCCCAGGACCCTGCGACCATGACCCAAGCCAAAGACATAGACTTTAACCCACTGAGCCACCCACGCGTCCTCTGTTTCTTCTCAAATTTTAACCCCCTTATTTATTTTATTGCATTTTATGCTGTTTCATGGACACTTTTCAGAACGTGGTGTTGACTTCTTTGTGCAGTGCTCCTGTTGGGAGAGGAATTTGGGGTGCCCCATGCAGGGGGAGGAAGCTACCTCTCTGCTTTCACAGGCAGGGAGTGCCCTGACACCCTGCAGAGCCTTTCTGAGTCATTTTCTCACCCCCTCCCCTGCCGATTTACACTTGCTAGCTGGTCTCCTGTTTCCCATGCTGTTCTCCCTCCTGCCTTCATCAGCTTGTTGATTTTTTGTGATCCAAAGACTTCATGCTAGGGATGCCACCCGCTCAGAAGTCTGCACTCTCTGGGCATGTGGTAGACCCAGAGAACTTGGGAGAGACACATCCCTGTATTTCCCTGATGAAGACATAGACCCTGATCCCTGAAGAGGAGCAGTTGTGTAGGGAGGACCCAGTGCCAGATCTAGAACTTCGCTTCCTGACCTTTCACGTTCTCCATTCATTCTCAGGGCTGGTCATACGGAGATTCCCCCCAGGCCCTCAGGAGCTGGCTGCTACCTGTCACGGGCTCCTGGTGGGAGGTGACGTCCTCACATTCGGTCTTGACCTTCTCAACCTCCATCCTGAGGAAAGGGGGGGCTGCTGTCTGGCTGGTTGGACACTGGGAGCCCCACACCCCTCTGTGGGGAAGGCTTCTCCCTGCTCTGACTTGCAGCACCCAGGACAGGGACCTTTGTGAGAGCCCAGAGTACCCCCTGAACTCTCTAGACCCAAACCGTCCTCCTCTTGCCTTTTGCCCGGTGGGGGAGGCATTGGCGCGCCCATTTCCATTCTAGTTTTTATCCTCTTCTTTGGTTACCTTCACCTCTCAGCGAATTGTGACGTGCAAGTCCCTGCTTTCCGCAGACGGAATCTTCATTTAATCCTTGAACCCTGTGACACAGGCATGATTCTCCTGCTTTGCAGGTGAGGGAAACTGAGGCTCAAGTTTGTTAAGTAGCTTACTCCAGAGTGCATCAATAGTTAAGTTTAATGGCCATTCCCACAGCTGTTTGGGTTTGTTCTCATCACAAAATAGACTCAATGCTCTACTGGTTCGTATCCTTCATTCCCTTTTCATTTCGAACTGTTTCTTCACTGGCCGGAAGTTATCATCTAGCAGATTCTTCAAAACAGGCTCCTGTGTGCTGTCGCCCCTGCTTTTTCTCTGATGGCGAGAATGTCAGCCTCTTGCCTTCACACCCGAGCCACACCCTAACAGGGGAAGATGCTCCCGGGTCGCATGTGAAGTGACCCTCTTTGGCATCTGTCCTTTGTCCTCTGACGGCAGATGCTGCTCTAAGCGAGTCTGAGGTCAGCCGGTGTTCTCCCTTTTGCGGGTGACTTGTCAGGTCTGCCCGGATGCTTGCTGACCTCTGCCTTGATTTTCTGAGCTCAGAACCCAAGCGAGGACGTGGCTTTGCATCCGCTGGTCCACATCAGAGTTTTGTGGAACCGTGCAGCAAGCTGCTTCCTTGTGCACTTTCTGTTCTTGACTCACTTCAGGAGTGTCATTTAGAAAAAAAACAAATACCTTGCGTGTGTTTCGCCCATGTCTCTGCTTCATGTTCACCAGCTTTCTGATGTTGGCCACCTTTGCTGTATCTACCTGGCTTTTCTCCCCTCTAGTTGCATTGATAACGGAAGCCTTTCTCCCGGGCCGTCACTGAGACTCACCCTGGACCCAGCACTAGCAGGTGGCAGAGCAGAACTGGGACCCTTTCGCCCGTACAATTAATTAGATTCTCTGCAGAGTCTGCCCCTGCTTCTTGAAATTTCTACACATATTTATGGGCTCTGCAAAAGTGTGTAGTGGTTCTCCACTGTAGAAATAACCCTGCATGTCACTTCTTTGTTTTATCATCTAACCTTTTAGCTCTTGTCTTAGTGAATTCTTATTCTTAGGTTGTTCTAGAACATGAAGCATGTTCAGGTAATTTCTTTCTGTTCCTTAGGTCCTGTTTTCTTTCACACTGGGGTTTCTGTGTGTGTGTGTATGTGTATGCGTGTGGTAGAGTTTATTATTGTTATTGTTTTTGTTATTGTTATTGTTATTTTCATGCTATGCTCCCCTTTCTGTTTTTGTTTCTCCTCCCAGCAACATGACTGCATTTTGGCCATGCCCTTGGTCTTCCATCTTGCTGGACTTCCTGACCCTGATTTAGGACAGGGCATTTCTTGACCGCTTTCCTAGCATGTCTGAGCCCTTTCACTTCCCTCCACAAGGCAGAATTAGAGGGCTGGGGGGAGCTCTGTGTTCTACTTCCTGCAGCCTAAGTGTGCTGGCCAGGGGAGGGTGGAGCGGCCGAGCTGGTCTGGGGCCGCGAGCTGTTTTTATGAGGACACCCCACCCCGCCTGTGCCAGATGCGAGAATCCACAGGGAAAACCCACGCTCCTACCTCTGAGGCACACACAGCTTGGGGTGGGAAGACCCGGTAAGCAGGTAATTCTAGTAAGTGCTGTGACACGAGGGGGACATTTTTAGATTGCTGGGGTCAGATCGTCTCAACTTTCTTTGAGCACAGGTGGTGGCAGTTTAAGATGAAAGATACCAGTAAGGATCCCCGTGTGTGGGGTCCAGAACCGAGCCAGATGAGGCCGGAAGTCGAGGGAAGGACTTACAGCCCATGCAAAGGGATGGGACCTGACTGTATTTCAGAAGAGTCACTCCAGCAGCACCGTGAAAAATTAAATGCAGGTCTAAAGACTTCAGTTCCCCAGAGAATATCTTTGGGGCACCTCTGCAAAGAGGCCAAGGAAATATATTTTGTGCTCGGAGCTGAGGCATGAAGGAGTCGAAAAGTTCCTAAAATGGGCTGACATCCCCACCCTTCTGGTCCTCGCCCCATTTAGCACACCCTCGGCTTCTGGGCAGATGCTGAGACCCCCGACTTTCTCTCCCAGGGCTGTTCCTCGTGGACCTCTGCAGACACTTTCCAGGTCTGCCCAGATGGCAGCAGGGGCGAGGGCTGTGCATCTGGACAGCGTGTCAAGACTGTTGTCTTGTTACAGCGCAGCCCAGGCCAGGGACCAATTACAGGGTCCCTCTGCACAGCATCCTTATTACTGCGCTCAGCATGAAACAGGCAGAGGCTGGCAGAGCTGGGAACTGGCTTCCACCCCTAAAGGCCAGCCGGGCAGGAGGAAGGAGGGCATCATCGATTTCTTCCCTTTCGGGCAGGTTTTCCCCTGTGAGCCTGTCTTTACAAGGAGGCACCCACTCCTCCACACTGGGCCTGACAGCCAGGGGCCTCCTGGAGCTTCAGGGTAGCACTGGATCTGGAATGCTCTGAGCAGAAATTTGCATCTGTGTATCCAAGGATATCTCTCTGGGGAGAAGGCCCATGGCTCCCATCACTTTGCAAAGGGGGGGCCCTGTGTCGTCGGAGTAGTTAAAAGACCTTCTCTCTCTCTCTCATCTTTACATCTGATGGCCAGGGGATCTCAGCAGAGACCCAGAGAGCAGACGGGATTTGCCCAAGGACATAAGGACATCCACTTCCGGGGTGGTGGCAGAGGCCACCAGATCTCCTGGCTCCCCCCAGGACCCTCCTCACTGCCTCCTTGGTGAGACCCCTTCCTTCCTGTGCTGCGGACTCACGCGTTTCTGTGCTTTGCTAACACAGGAACATGTAGCTGCTCTGTCTTGAGTGCTTGGTGTATGCACAGCACAGTGCTCTATAGTTCACTTGTGGTAGTCCATTCGTTCATCAACCTGCATCATGATTTCAGAGCGTAGGCTGGTGTGGTGCTCTCCGTGGCCAGGGAGAGGTTAAACCACTTGCCTGAGGTCACAGAGGTAGAAACCAGAGGAGAGGGATGGCAAACCCAGCCCTGTAGGGCATCTACTCTTCCCAGGCCCCACTGGCCACGTCCGTGTTCAAATCCTGTCAGCCTGGCCCATCCCTGAAGGCCCAAGCCAGGACCTGCATGTTTCCCAAAGGGTTCTGACAAGCCCAGCCCTTGCTGCCTTCCCTCCTCTGGGCAGACGGAGCCCTGACAAGTGCTCTGCAGGCAGATGGCCCTGATTCCCCAGCCAGGCCTGCTCCTTCCTTGCTGGCTGCCCTCGGGCGTGTCTCCTTCTCCTCCTCTAGCCTCTGCTTCTCTATGACACGGGAATTGTGGCATCCAAATCCTGGGGCTCTTAATGAGATAATTCATGTCCGCAGAGTCATTTATTCAACAAATATTTGAGAATCTGCCATGTGCCAGGAACCATGCAGGTGATACCCGTGGTGAGGGAGAAGACATGGTTCCGGCTTTCAGGATGTCAGTGGCTGGTCAGAGAGGCAGATGCTTAAGAGATGTTTAGTCAGAGTGAGCTGGTGTAGGCCGGGGTGTCCAGATGCCTTCAAGGAGAGGTACAAGGGTCTAGGAGAGTGTAAGGAGAGACTGATTCAACCTGAGGTCCGGGGAAAGGCTCTTTAAAGAGGCGGCACTTCGTCTGAGCCGGATGGATGAGGAGGAGTGGGTCAGGTAAAGACTGTTCCAGGCGGAGAGCCCCACAGACATGGAGGCCACTCAGTGGGGTTGCCGTAGCAAAATACCACCCACTGCGGGGCTTAAACAACAGAAATTCCTCCTCTTGAGGTTCTGGAGGCCTGGAGCCCGAGATCAAAGTGTTGGCAGTGACATTTTTCCTTGAGGCCTCTCTCCCTGGCTTGCCACCTTCCTGCTGTGTCCTCACATGGCCTCTTCTCTGTGTGAGGACACCCCTGGTGTCTCTGCCTCTTTTTATAAGGACACCAGTCATGGGGGATCAGGGCTCCACTCTGATAGCTATTTTAACATAATCCCCTCTTTGAAGGCCCTATCTCCAGCCAGTAGCACGAATTAGCCCCTCCCCAAATGACCTCATTTAACCTTCATTACTTCTTTAAAGGCGCTATCTCCAGATATGGTCACATTCTGAGGTCCCAGAGACCTCAACAGAGGAATCTTGGGAGGGGGAGAGACAACTCAGCCCAGAACAAGTGGGAAAGAGCCAGTCTTGTTTTGGAAGCTGAAGAGGCCAGGGAGCTGGAGGAGAATGACCAAAGGGGACAGGAGAGTGGGAGGGGGCTGGAGACTTAGCAGGGCTTGGGGTGGGGGGGTGAGGGCACAGCAGAGTGGGGACAATATTCCGAGTGCTGAGGGAGCCACTGGAGAGGTTTGGAGCTAGAATGGGAAACAGAGGATCAGGTGTGATTTTAAAAATGTGTCTCTGGAAAATGGGTGCTTGGGGCCAAGAGTTGAAGTTCAGAGTTGGGTCTTCTTGACTCAAGAGGTGGTTGCTGTAGAGATAGAGGAGGATAGATGGAGACCCGTGTTAGGATGTGGTGTTGGGTTAGGTATGGGGGAGGGGCGGTTCAGGTGATCAGGCTGAGAACAAAGGTGAGAGAGAAATAAGTGCCAGAAAGAAAGATGGTCGGATTCCTCTCGGAGTCACTTCACAGATAATGGCGCCATTCCTTCTAATGGGAAGGACAAGGGGAGGTGCCAGTTGGGACGGGAAGATCGAGCCTACTTGGGGGGAGACACCCCCGTGAGCATGTCAGGCAGGCCTTTGTGTAGTGCAGAGGCAGAGCAAGGAGGTCCAGGCTGCGACGCTATATGGGGAGCTGGCCAACTATGGGAGGCATTGGAGGCACAGGGGTAGAAGAAAGTCACCTATGGTGAGCAGGTGGGAAGCAGGATTTAATCCGTGAGGATTCCAACATTTCGAAGCCAGGGAGGGGAAGAAGCCAGCAAAGGAGATGGAGAAGAGACCAGAGCATGAGGAGGAGGACGAGGAAGCCAGGAGACCTTGGCTGGTAGGTCTGTGGACCCCTTTCCTTGCCATTCTCTGCTTCTTACTGAATTTTTTTCTTTTCTATTTTATTTTATTTTATTTATTTATTTGACAGACCGAGGTTGCAAGTAGGCAGAGAGGCAAGCAGAGAGAGGAGGAAGCAGGCTCCCCGCTGAGCAGAGAGCTCAATGCAGGGCTCGATCCCAGGACCCTGAGATCATGACCTGAGCCAAAGGCAGAGGCTTTAACACACTGAGCCACCCAGGCGCCCCTGTCTTTTTTTTCTGAATAGCTGTTGGCAGTTTCCCTCAGGTGATAGAACTCAGGAAATAACGAGTGAATGAATGAACACACATGCTCAGAGCAGAGGAATAACTGCCAGTCTTATGAATGGGCCTTGGTGGTGTGGGTGGGGGCAGGGGGACAGGACTTGTAACTACCCTCACCTCCCTCCTGTAGCCCAGGTACAGATTCTGTCGAAGTGGCTAGGCTGGGTGCGAGTCTGCTGGAAACCCACAGCCCTGTGGAGCCGAGGGCCCTCTGTGGAGCCACACCTCATGCCTGTCAGCGTCCTGTCCTGAGCAGGACTGAGCGAGTCGCCTTGGCTGCCTGTGCAGGGAGCCGCCTCCCCCAGCAGGTCGCCGGAGTCCCTGTCGCCTTTCCTCCCCGAGCAGTGTCGACTGCACTGTAATCACACAATTATGATGCCATTAAAATGTCACATTTGGAGAAATCCATATAAACAAAGCATTAACAACCCCTTGAAAATTGCAGTCTTTACCACTAATGACCTACTTTCTCTACACACCACGCCCTCCCGCCACCCCCACTCGGCTGCTGCTTTCCCCAGCCCTGCGTTCGGAGGTGCTCCAGAGGGTACGGTCTGTCGTCTCTGCTGCCGGGAAACCCTTGATGTCTAATGTGCTGGCAGTGGCTCTGTGATGGGGCCAAAGGCAGCCAGGCCAGGGGAGCCCAGCGCCGAGCCACTTAGTGCAGGTGACCAGAGGAAGCCACACCCAGGCAGGGCCAGGGTCCTGCAGGAAGGGCCCTAAGAGAGAAGCCGGCCCTTGGGAAGTTGAAGGAGGAAGATGGTGTTGAAAAATCTGAAAGGTCACTTCATGCCTTAGCTTGGACCTCCCTTCCCCGCCCCGTCTTGGGGCACCAAGCTAGAACCAGACAGGTAGTTCTCAGATTCACAGCGTAACACAACACGGGAAGAAAGTGTCCTGCTCGGGACTGTGAGCGAGAGGGCTCTGGATCCCTGCTGCCTCGAGTCCAGGAGGAGACATAGGTGGGCTGGGCAGAGAGGCCCCGGCCAAGAGAGACTTGATGGTTTTAACTTCGTTTCCTAGAAGAGTGCTCTGGGGAATTTCACATACTGAATTTTCTTTGTCACCAGAATCTAATTTTAATGCATGAAGAAAATGGATTACTTAGAGGAATGTTATATATGAGTGCTCTTATAAAATAAAGTGAATGAGTGCTCTTATAAAGTAAAACATAAACCAAAACAGCTCTGGCAAGTAATTAATCTCTTCCAATGTATCTGAATTGCAAATCTGGATTCCCATAGAGTCCCGGATGTGATTAAAGGGAGAGGGTGCCTAATTCTGACAAAGCAAAGAGGAGGCCACCATGGATTAGAAGCAGTTGGGTTAGCGTGTAGGGGTTTTAAATAGTGCTCTGGCACTTTCCACCCCCTCTCAGTTCAGGGCTCACCTGCAGAAGGGATCAGGCCCCATACACCCTGATGAGTGGACAAGAATGGTTGGTGACCAGCATGTCATCTGGGGAAAGCAGTTATTGGTGCTTCCTGAGTGAGGGAGATGGGGGGGTCTTGTTTACAAGCAAGTGCATCCTAAACTCCCTTTTTATAGTTCCTGTGACAGGCCATGGACCATGTTCCCACTGCATCCTGAAGATGGTCAGTATTTAGGACAGGCCAGGAGGGTTTCTGTTTTTCAGCCCACTGCGATGATCACTGGCTGTGTCGCCTGTAGCACTCAGCTTGCCCTTGGCCAAGGCAGGACTCCCACCCTCACCCAGATTCAGCAGGCAAGCCGTCTGGGTACTCGCGTCTGTTTTGACAAAAAGATCTCCTTTCATAAAAGCCGACCAGCGGTCCCCCATGGGGTGCTGTCAGATAAAGTCATTTCAAAGTCATGCACACCAACCCCACACCTACATATTCAGCAGCTGACCTAGTTTTGAAGAAGCTGGAGGGTATGTGGATGTCACCTTATTTACAGAGCAGCTAGAAAACGCGCTAAGCTCTGGGCCCCTGCTGCACGCGGTATCTGGGGAGATCTAGCCTGCACGTTGAAGGTATGGAAGAGAAGGGAACAAATTCTCCTCAGCCGAGAGCTCGGGGCTTCTTGCTAATGTCACCTTTGGGGAATGAATGACAGGGCTTAGGGGATACTGAAGCCTGAAACTCCTTTTCTAGCCAGAATTCAGTTTAGCGTGCAGATTAGGAAAGGTGTTTCCAGGCTAACCTGGCAGAGAGTATAGGACTGATCTGGTGGAATCCCTCCTCCCTTTTCCCTCCTCCTCTCTAGGCGGTACTGGGCAGTGGTCACTCCGCCAGTGACCCCCTGCCATCGCAGGTCCCTCTTAAGGACCCAACAGAGCCCCCATGTCTGGGCTTCATCCCAGCATCTCTACTTACTTGGCCAAGTCCCTTGAGACTCTCAAACCTCAGTTTCCCCTTCCGTAACATAGGATTCATAAAAGCACCTGCTTCAGGTTTGTCCTGAGTGTGCGATGAGTGACCTTTCAGGACAGAGCCTGGTGCACAGTAAACGTTACAGGTGTGAGAATTGATCACCTTTTCAAGTCAGCCCTTTCCCTGGCCTTCCATAGCCATCTCTATCTTGATTTCTCCAAGGTCGCCTTTGCCTGGGCAGAACATACAGGGAGATTTGGGGAGGCTGCAAACCTTGCCAAACACATTCCTTGTGAGTAGAGCTGTAGGACTAGCCAGTCCAGCCCTCAGGAGCCAAGTCCCAGGAGGCCTGGAGAAGACACTCTGGGACTAATGTGTCCGGTGGAAGAGACAGGCCCGCAGTGGAGCAGAGAGCCCTGGCAACCAGGTTCCTTGGTTTGTTGGGAAACTTGGGGTGTTAAGCAGGTTCAAGTTTCTGACCTCACCCCCAAGATTCCTCAGTTCTCTCCTCAGAATTGCCCACATTGTTCTGTGCGGTCCCAGTTCCCACCTGCACACCTGTAAAATGAGGATTAGCTCAGAGGTCCTGCAAAGTTCCGTTTATGTCCTTCCAAACGAAAGGGAACCCTTAGCTATTATACTTCTTAAAATAGTTTTTTGTCTTATCATTTGCATAGCCCTTGGGTAGACCCACCCTGCGGGATCCCAGGACACATGACGTTGGTAATGACCTAGGGCTTTCCTCCCAGTGGACAGCCCGGTGATGCCTATAGTCATTCACTTGTGGATGCTGTCAGAGACCCCATTTCTACCACAGGGAAGGAAGAAGCTAAACATAGATTGGCTGACTATAAATTGCTTTTTCTCTCCATTAGCATCCAGTACCCCCCAAAAATAATAGTAACTGTAGCAATGTTGACAATAATAATATGTTACATACGCATTATGTTTTGCCAAGCAATTTTTCAGGCCGTATCTCATTTCTGAGATCTAATTTGGGGCCTGTAAAATTGTGTGGGGTACCCTCAGGGTGGAGGGAAGGCCTGACCACAAGCAGTTGAAAGGACGCGTGGAACACAGCCAGGCTCCGGACCCAGCTTTTCCTGACTTGCATTCTCTTCCTGACATCAAAGAAACGGTGGAGAAGGATTATAGGGTCATCCCTAGTGTGGCGCTCCCCATTCTGTGCCCGTCTCTGTTCTCCCACACACAAACCCTCTGGTGGCTGCGATTCTGTCCGGTGAAATTGGGTTGAAATATACAAGGAGCCCCCTGAAGGAGAAAAGAAATCACGGAAGCGTCCTCTGTAGTAGGAGCACTGTTCCCTTCCTGTCATCCTTCCCTCCTTTATCTTTCTTTACTTTTCTCCTTTTATTCCATGACTGCCCCCAGGGTCACAATTTGGTGGCCTTCAGGCCAAATGTAGCCTGTGGGCATATTTTGCCCAAAGAGGAGATTGAAAGAGCCTTAACTAGATCAGGTTTTGTGTGGTATGTACAAGGTATTCATTTCTGTTCAAGGCATTTCTGTTCTCAGTGACCCTGAAGGCATGTTCTTTTGTGACCCCTGCTAGATCACCCGTTGTTCAGTAGTGTCCCTTGACAATTGCCTGGATCCACAGCTGTTCCTTGAGGCAAAAGAGCTTCCTGATGAGGCCTGGTGATGCTTCCCAGCCCTGCTGGGGCAAGGGAGGGGAGAGGAGTCTGACTTTGGAGGAGAGATTTCTTCTGTCACTGAGAAATGCAAATCTTGTTTTTAGTGTTTTATTCTTTCTTTGGAGAACTTGCTTTCCTTGGGGGTAAAGCCCTGACCTTGAGGCCCCATCTCAGTCCTGCAAGAGGCCACTGTGGCCACGTTGGAATATGGCTGCAGCATCCCCTTGCAGACCCTCCCTCAGTCTGATGAGGTGACCGTGCACCTAAGATGACTCACCGTCCATGCCAGAGACCGTGTTGCATGTCCTGTCTTGTCCGGCTGGAGGCTTCCCCTCCCGAGCCCACTTCCACTGCTCTTCCCAAGTCCAGATTCTCTGCTCCGTCTCTCCGTCTCTCCAGGGCACAATTCCATCTCTTGGTGCATTTTCTCCTCCAGCATCAGCCTCCTGGTTGGGGGCAAATCCAACTGCCTGTGTCACTGACAAATCCTCTTTCTCCTGAGCCCCATGGGGGTACCTGGCTCCCTCCCCTTCTGATCTCTTGCTTTCTGGGCTCCAGACCTGGAAGGGATGAGGCTTCTGCCATTCCGGGGGTTGGCTTACTGCTCTAGTCTTTGAACACCAAGAAGAGGATACAGAACTGAATGCTGTGGGCTGGGCCAGCTCTCTCTCAGTCCTCACGCCCACCAGCAATGGGGAGGGATTCTTTTTTTTTTTTTTTTTTTTTTTTGGAAAGATTTTATTTATTTATTTGACAGAAAGAGGGAGAGATCACAAGTAGGCAGAGAGGCAGGCAGAGACAGAGGAGGAATCAGGCTCCCTGATGAGCAGAGAGCCCGATGTATGGCTCAATCCCAGAATTCCCGAGACCATGATCTGAGCCGAAGGCAGAGGCTTTACCCACTGAGCCACCGAGGCACCCCTGGGAGGGATTCTTTAAGCAAGCTGTAAGCTATTTGAGATGCCTGTCCACCTAAAAGAGCTCTGGGTTGAGTCTTTCTTTGGTGGTGGAATTTATAGGACGTTGGGTGGGAAGGGTGCAGACGCATCGGCATTGCTCATGCTCCCTGACACCTGCGGGGGTGGGGGACAGGCCCTCTTCCCCAGTCACGCAGACTTAAATCTCCCTGGTACCTCCCTCTCATGCTAATTAGTAAGCAAATTAATTTCGATATAAGGTCCAAATTGTGTGAGTTTGGTTTTTTTCTATTCCAGAAACAAAAGCTGGGCTGCTGTCCATTCCATTAATCATATTATATGTCACAGTTGGAGTTTTTAGGCAATTATAATAATTATCAGAACTTCTCCTCTTCCAGAAAGCTCGAAGCCTCCCCCCAAAGCCGTATTTGCGCGTGGTGTGCAGTTGGGATACAGGTGGTGTGTGTATGTTGGGGCAGTGGCAGGGAGGAGAGAGCTGGGCAGTAGTGGCTCTTGCTGGCAGAGCCTCAGTGACACTGACTAGAGGCAGACGGAGAAAGAGACCAGTGTTCCAGAGGGTTCTAGGCATGGCGTCCAGGCTGGCAGACCTTCCAGGGGTGCAGAGAAGCCATAACAAGCAGCTCCCAGCAGACCCATTTTGTAGGCACCTAGCTCTAGGGCGGGGAAGAGGGGGATGAAAGCAAAGTACGGGAAGAAATGGACAGAGCAGGACTAGAAGAGTAAACTCATCCCTGCTGATTACATGCTACCTCATTTGGTCCAAGAAATAGCCTTTTCCCCTCCATTATATGTCCATTCCATCCTCCATATTCTTTAAGGAGTGTCTTTCATATAATTAATACTAACCATTAAACTACAGCATTAAAGGAGCAATTGCCTAATTCTGAGGAAAATTTAAATTTATTACCAGCACCCGAGATAAAATGAATACTGAAGAGAAGGAGAGAAATCCCTGCAGAAGATAAATAGAAAGCCAAGTGGGATATTGACTTGATCCTTCTCCAGTGCAGGGTAATTTGGCTTCTAAAGTGAGTTAGATCATAATAAATTAAATTTAGATTTCTGCACATCAGTTAAATAACTCCCAAGACAGAATTCCAGCCAGAGGAAGAGGTGATAATACATGGTGGAAATATTAAAATGAAGATCTTATCTAATAATCCATAATTGATGTGCTGTCCCTAGATGAGGGAAAAGGATTTTCCAGCTCTTTCCTTTGCCGTGAGCCCAGGTGAGCAAGGGAGGGGCTGGCCGTCCCTTCCTTCTTTGCTGGAATTCGTCTTACATGCTGTGGCGGGAGGGAGTCCATTCCCAGGATTGTTCCTTTCCCAGCCCATTCACCCTGGACAAGATTTGCATAGAGATGTGCTGTCCTCTTCACTCTCTGGACTAGCCCTTGGAAAAATAAGGCCCATCCCCAGCTGGGTGGGTATTAGAATAACACTGGTGTGAGCAGATAACTTCTACATGTTTGGTTATCACCATCCAGGTTCATTCTCGCAACCCTGAATTCAGGACCCTGAGATCAGATCTGAGCCAAAACCAAGAGTCAGACGCTCAACTGATTGAGCCAGCCAGATGCCTTTGATCTTTTTTATTGTGATTTTGTCTTTCAGTGAGCTTTGTGGAACTCCTGAGGATGTAAATTGGAGATAGTTTTCTCCAGGTAGGATTTACGTTTGCTTCTGGCAGGAGACAGATTCTGGTTTAATATTAGAAGGAAACTTCTAGAAGTCGCAAGCCTTCGAAGTTTGGAATGGGTTCCTTGGGACCTCTGTGTCCCTGGCTGGACCCAGGAGGGATGTCCACTGGACAGTGGAATGTTATGCTGGAGTGTCAAATATTGAATGGGTAGATGAATTCTGTCATCTTTAAATAAGCCCTATCATTGTTTTCAGTTCTTACCTACTGTGTGTTAGCCTGGCATCTTCCAACCTTCCTGTAGGAATCTGCCTGTGGAGTTGCATCCTTTCTGCCCTGGCCTGGGGGGAGACCAGTCTTGCACTCAGGATGAAGAGTAGTGGACCAGTGCGGGGATGGTGAAGGAGACACAGAGATCCTCTGAGGGGGGAGATCTCAATCAGAGAAAGAAGTTGGCAGAGAAAAATAATGGGAAACACATAGTCTTTGAAGATGGCCAAAGGAAATGGCAGGAAGGCTCTGGGAAGGCAGTGTCACCTCGTGGTTGGGAGCACAACAGTGGAGCCAGGCTCCATGGGTTCAAACCCTGGCTCAAGCGTGTACTACCTGTGTGACATTGGCCAAGTCACCTGATCACTCTCTGCCTTGGTTTCCCCAGTTGTAAAATGGGAATGGTAAAATCGGCATCTGTGATTGTGAGGATTAGATGTGAAAGTTTATGACATGTGATAGGTACTCCTAGAGTGTTAGTTGTTTTATCGTAGGGTAAGTTTGAGAAGTTTTATTAAGGATCAGCACTGTTCAGAGAAGGATAGAAGTTTCTTCAAGTGATAGAGACATTCTCATTCTAATGGTAGGGGGTGGGGAAGAAAAGACCTAAGGCAATGAGAGAACTAGTAGCTGGGGGAAAGAAGAGAGGGAGACAAACACATTAAAATCATAGAGAGCCCCATAATCAGTTCTAATAGCGCTGGAGCCAAATAATCAGCCTGCACGAGAAATGAGAGCAACAGGCCAGGGAAGGTCAGAGGAAAGGGGACTCGGGGCGTCTCCTGTAAGTACAAGTGGGAGGAAAGAAACAAATGTGCTTCTGCATGTTCATTTTTGGTGCCCAGTTATTTAAGCAGGCTTTGGGTGACGTAATCAGATCCATTCTGTTGAAAAGATCATCTTGGTTTTCTGTACATGACATCATACTTACAGTTGAAACGCATACACTCTAAGTTGAGTAAATTCTGGTCAGAGATGCAAGAAAGATTTTGCCTGTGGGTCGTGGGTGGTGGGGGGGGGCCCACAGGAGGGGTCAGAGCCCTGGGGCGGGAGCTTGTGGGAGTTCCTGGTGGGAGAGAACCGTATTATCACTTCCTGTAACAGCAAAGTTTGCGAAGGTGCACGTGCGGGTCTAAGCAGTGCCTCGGGTGATCACAGGAGCCAGGAAGCAAGGAATCCAAAGTGTGGGTACCATTTGCTGCCCTCTGGCTCCTCAGAGCCTGAATATGGGGCCTCGTGAATTGAAGAGCTTGGAAACCAACTCCAAATTAGTACTAGAAGTATTTGTGGGAGTCTGGGGCCCTTTAGAAATCCTGGGAGGGCCACAGCCACTTCCCTCTGCGGACCAGCAGGGAAAGAGGGGCTGGTCCTTCCCATGGGCTTGGCCTCCACCTCGCTCCTCTCCATTCGCTCTCCGGAGAGGACATGCCCCCGATTGGTTTCTGTGATAGAGCAAACAGAGGCATTGAGAGGTTCGAGAAGGATTCAATCAGCAGTCCCTTCACTTTCTAGCCATGAAGCTTGGGCAAGCCAGCCAGCTAGCCTCTCTCCCTGCTGATCCCTCTCTGTACAGATGGGGTTGTGTGTGCATTCTGAGGCAATATGTGTGGGATGCCTTGTAAAACAGAAATTATTATTCAGATGGTAATGTTAGTATTTTAAACACAGTGTCACTATTATTTAATACATCCAGATATTGTTGTAGGAAAACCAAGCTCCCAGGCCAGGGAGTTCCCCCCCAGTGGATCTCGGTGCAGCGAAGTGTGAACCCGCTCTGTGCACGTGACCATCGGAGGAAGCGGTCCCCTCCGGGGAAGTTTTGAGTGATTGTTCAGTTTTTCTCACCAGCCAGGCTGTTACTCTGGCTCTGAGCTTTCTAGGGTCCAGAATCACAGCTGAGTTCCCATGGCCCCCTCACCAAGGAGGCAGAATCTGCCAGGAATGGTTTGCTGCCTGTAGGGTGGTGATTGCTGGCCTTGAGCCTGGTCTGGTGTGAATAGAGAGTAGGGGACGAGGCCAAGAGGTCTCTACCTGCCTTTTCTCCAGCCCATCCCCGGGGCCTGCTCCTCCATCTGCTTCTCCAGCTGATGCGTGGAACCTTCTTCCATCAGTGCCCCAGCACCGCCCCTGTTCAGCCCTCCCTTTCCACCAGCCTCAATTCCTGAGCTCCCCTCCCAGCTGGGCTCCTTGGGGCAATCTCTTCCCTCCACTTCGTCCCGCACCTGTGGCCAGAGGCCCTTCCCCCTGACCTGCTTCATACAGACCCAGCTGTGTTGCAGAATTCGCTTTCACTCATGCGTTCTTTGCGGTCCACATTCTGGCTGCCCCATTCCTGAGCTAGCCCTGTCCTCAGCAGATTCTCCCTTCCCCAGGTCTTCCCACCCTTTATCTGGGTTTTCACTCCACACATATTTCCTCTCCCACTTCCTCCTAAGCAAAGCAAATTGCCTGCTCATCCTTCAAGCACAAACTGATTTGACGCTTCTTCCAGGCAGCCCTCCCCATTTCCCTCACTCCTCTGGTAGAAGCGGTAAAGGAGTCTTCATGCATGTCTCTCTGCAACCTTGCAACCTACTCGAGTTCTGGGACCTTCCATCTCTGCATCTCCCCTCCGTAGCACAGAGTGTTGGAGGAGCTCACCCCTGACTGAGAGACTTGCAGTGAATCTAACTGGGAACGAGCCAGTGGGGGACATTACCGGGTCCCATGATTTCAGGGGTGACAGCTATCAGTCTGTGACATTGCACAGCTCAGGCTGGGTAGGGTGTGGAGGGGGAGGGTCTCACACTCCACCCCCTGTGTAGCAGCAGTATCCAAGCACATTCATAAAATCAATTATTGGCTAAAACTCGCTGGTTTTCGAAGCTTCATTTTGTGCTATTAGCAAGAGAATGTTGTTTCAAAAGGAGATAACAGAGAGAGAGAGGCAGATCAATTACCAGATAAGATCGAGTGGTACGTGAGATAAATGTGCACATCATGAACCACCCCACAGAGCCACCTTCTGGGTTTGGGGGGCACCTGGCCAGACATCTGCGGGGCCTGCCCTGAACCTTTCCTTCAGGTTCCGCACGTCCAGGAGGGCTTCCTGGTCAGCGATGAGGGAGGGGGTCCAGGCAGCTTTTCACATTTGCACCGCAACCAGGGGTCAGTAACACACGAGTGAGCATCCCATCCTTGGGGACATTGTTAGCCCCAGGGCCCCAGCCCTCACGGTCTAGGGCAGAACCTGGTCAGTGGGTTCTCCCCAGAGATAGAGTGCCAGCCTCCCCTGGCAGGGACCATTAAGGGAAGCAGCCAGCGTGCAGAGGCTCTGAAGCCGAGAGCTGGCGTGGTCCGGGAAGCCAAGGCAGCCCGGCTCTGGGCTCGAGCCACTGTGTGCCCTCACTGTGTGCCTTGCCTTCTCTGCTGTGCAAATGTACTGGCGGGCCCAGGAGGCTGAGCTCTGCTTTTGGCTCGACCCCTGTCCCACCTGTGCAGACAAACCTGGAACTTTGGTGAGAACTTGTCTTCCCAGCTCAGCACAGAGCGTCTGGGGAGGACAGAACAAGATCATGAGTACACAAGCTACTCATACCTATTTCTAAAGCACTGTTCCTGCACTGATGCTTAAATATAATCCCAGCTTTAGGGACACTTGCGTGGCTCGGTCAGTTCAGGGTCCGACTCTTGATTTTGGCTCAGAACCTGATCTCAGGGATGGAGCCCCCTATGGGACCCCCTGCTTGGGGTTCTCACTCTCCCTCTGCCCTTTCCTCTGCATGCTCTTTCTCTCTCAAATAAATAAATAATCTAAAAAAAAGTAATCACAGATTTCTGGGTCGGGTCAGAGGAAGAGGGGAACACGCAGGCCTCCATCCGGTGGGGAGCACGTTCTTACAGATGGATCGCCTGCGTCCTGTGGCAGAGGGGGGATGGCGGTCCTAGTCCTTCTGTACCTGCTCCCAAGCCAGCGCTTTTCAGCCAGGTGTTCTCAGATTACCCTGGTGAGGCGGCCTGCGGGCTCAGGGTGCTAGAACCCAAGTCCCAGCCCAGCCAACTTCCTGAGGGTGGGATCCTGAGAAGGAGGTACTTAGCCCATGGAGGCTGTTTTCTTGTGTTGGTCCTGGGACCACATCCTGGGACGGCCAGTGGGAATGAGTAACGGTTCTAGCACAGCGCCTCGTGCACAGGGCTCAGCAAACAGCAGCTGCCCTCACCGTGTCGCCCTGTGTGTTATCATCGTTGCTGAGGTTTCATTAACCTCTGGCCCCATCCTTGGGCTAAACTGTGCCGGGGAAAACCTGTTCTCTGCAGCTGGGCAGCAACAGACGGAGAGGGCTGGGGGAGGGCTGGGAGCTCTTCTCACTGACTTCGCATTTGTGCTCCGCAGACTTTGGACTCTGACTGGGAAGACCCATGGGACCAGTTTGATGAGCGGCAGTATCTGAATGCCAAAAAGTGGCGCGTGGGCGACGATCCCTATAAGCTGTATGCTTTCAACCAGCGGGAGAGCGAGCGGATCTCCAGCAGCCGGGCAGTGCCTGACACCCGCCATCTGAGGTACCTCCCCCTGCTCTCACTTGCTACTCTCTCTCCTACCCGGTGGTGATGACAGAGCAAGGGCAGGCTGGATTCGGGGGATGGGGATGGGCTGTACCAAGAATCGGGGCAGGCACACGCAATCTGCAGGCTGGATTCGGGGTTGCGGGGACCCGGGCCAAGGATCGGGGCAGGTACATACCATCTGCAGGCTGGATTGGGGATGCCCAGGCCAAGGATCGAGGCAGGCATGCACCGTCTGTTGCCGGCCGGTCAGTAGTTAAGGCTCTCTGCACTCCTCACTGCTGTGAGCCACCCCCCAGGCGCCTCCAGGGGGAATAGGGGAGACCCCTTCGCCTGCACTTTGCCCCCCTCACCCAGTGTCCACCCCGAAATCATGGAGCACTAGAGAACTTAGAGCCTGAGCCTGGTTTCCCTGGTAGATTCCCATGGCCTGGCCTGGCACGGCTTTCAAAGGGAGGGAGGGCAAGACCCGCGGACCCCTGGGAAGTCAGGTTGGTGGCTTCGTCTGTCGCTGGGATGGGTCATTTCCTCGGACAGCCCAGTTTCGTCATGCGAGATGCGGGGCTTCTTCACATGCCCCTGCTGTCTGCTATGGGGCGCCCTGTTCCCAGCCTCTGTTCTGCTGTCTCCTCCGCGGGAGGTCAGGCCTGACACAATGCAGAAAGCTTCTTTTCTCGGGGGAAGGAGCCTTTGTGAAGGTCGGTTGCCTCATTACCAGTCCCTCCTAGAATCAATACAGTCCTTTGCTTCCTCATGAGGCCCGAGTAAGCTGGTCCATCTCTACCCCAGCCCCTCCGCACTGGCCTCCCTGCCTACAACGGGGAGGCCCAGCTGTGCCGAAGGCCCCCAGGGCTGTGTTTCTGTCTCCCATGGGAAATGCACTTGGCACCAGCTCCAAAGAGCAGACAGGCGTGTTCGGGGTGGAGGGGCTTGGAGGTGTGGTTAAACCGAGAGGCTGGCCGACTGGGGGCAGCTTCTCAGCTTTCTGTCTTTGTTTGGGTCTGGGGAGACCTGCTTGTGGATACTGGGGTGTCACTGGGAGCAGGTCAGTAAGAGTTTTCATGACTTAGGATGCCGGTCAATCTGGTGATGCTTAAGTTGTCAGTCTGTGAAGGGGGGTGGACTCAGTTTCCCCAGCTAGGCTGTACAACCCAGAGACCTTGACTTACATAACATGCATCTCATGGAGGGGCTCATGTCAGTCACCATCATTCATAAAAGGAGCCAGAGCCCCGATCCCCCCATAGGGCCCTGAGCCATAAGGCATCTGTGGCTTTAGAAGTCTTCAGAAGACTCCAAGAGTCTGCAAACTGAACACCCCCCGACCCCAGCCTCGAGGTACCCACGAGAGTCTCCTTAGCAGCAGGAAATGCCCTACAGTCAGAGATCTGGGGCACTGGCTCTACCTTGAACATTCTTGGCTGCTGGCCTGAAAGCTTCTTCAAGTCAGAGTCTTGTAATATTGCTGTCAGAATTCCGCAGCCCTTATCATGGCCCTTGGCATCTGAGAGAATTTTCTTTAAAACTTAGGTAACCTGGGGGCAACTGGGTGGCTCAGTTGGTTAAGTGTCTGCCTTCAGCTCAGGTCATGATCTTGGGGTCCTGTGATCGAGCCCCGTGTCAGGATCCCTGCTCAGCAGAGAGCCTGCTTCTCCCTCTCCCTCTGCCCCTCCCCTCCTGCTTGTGCTCTTTCTCTCAAATAAATAAATAAAATCTTTTAAAAAGGATTAAGTAATTTTATTTCCCTGAGCGGAGACTACAGGTAGAATGGAGAAGGCTGAAAAGTCCCCCATCTTAGGCACCTGGTCCCTCCCTTGTCCTGAGTCCTGATGGTGAGAACCTCTAGAAGGACGAAGGGCTACCTCCTAGCCAGGAAAGGAGCCGGTACATTGGGACACGAGCTCTGTAGAAGGGAGGCATGGAGTGGGGGGTTCACTGAGCAGGCAGGTTCCAGGGGATACCCTGAGCAGGACGAATTTCTGTGTTCACCCTCATCTGTGATCCGAGAGGCAGAAATGAAAGTGGTTTAAGAGGACTGGACATAGGTGCGGGATGTGGGGGAGGAACTGAGACCGTCCGCCAGGATTCTGGTTTACCGGGTCCTGTTCGGGGTTCTCTCCCAGTGCGTTGTATCTGTCAGGGAAGTTTGATCTGCTGGCAGGGTGGCAAGAGGGACGGACAGGATTTAGATGGAATCTAAGGCCCCTTTGAGGAAGACAAAGAGGAAAAGTCTGTCAGCCATATGTGTGCCTCTGGGCACTCACCTTGCCCTGTGGGAGTGCGGATTGTGTGACTCGGAGAATTTCAGATCTGGGGATCCTGATCCAAAAAAGCAGAGAGAGGAGAGGACAGGGGAATAGGAATGAGAGCAGGCACATGGGACCAGGCAGCCATGGCGGGGCTGTTGAGCACCGACTGTGTACAAAGCCCCAGGCTAGTGAATGGCGTCAGTCATGTCTAGGCTGCGGGTGGTAGGGGGCTGAGTCTGTGCCCAGACCACTCTTGTGCTAAAGAGAGTTCCAGAGACTGCCAGCGAAGCCCAGGATGCTTCCCTCTGATGGGCCCCCCCACCCCCGGTGATGGACTTTCTGTCTACAGGATCTCATTCTTCCAGCCCTCGATTCCCAGGGAATTGTGTCCGTGAAGTTAAAACCACCAACTAAATCCCTTAATCCTGTGACGCCAGCTTTCCTGTATCCTGACTTCATCCTGAGGTAATGCCCGGGGCCGGCCTGCCTGGGCTGCCAGCACACTCGGACCCGTCTTGGGGCCTGCTCGTCCCTGCTCTAACCAGCTGTGGCTGCTGGTGACCTGTCTCCCGTCGCCCAGGGATTCAGTCAGGGGCTGGCATTTACTGCGAGGGCTGTGCTGTGCATTGTAGGATGCTGGGCAGCCTCTCTGGGCTCCACCCACCAGATGCCAGGAGCACCCCCCACCATGTGACGTGGCCAGCTGTCACCGGAGGGGCAGAGGGGCAGTGAGACCGAACCCCTGCTGCAGAGCCAGCCCCACTTCTTACCTCAAGACTGAAACATCAACAACCCCGGCAACAGAACAAGGCCTTCCACCCTTTAGCGGAGACAGCTTTGCTGGCTTCCAGTACAGTGCCTGGCAGGTGATAGAATTCCGAGAAACACTTGTTGAACAAAGGAGAGGGAGAGGAAATCTGCAAAGACACTTGACTACTTTGCCCCATGTGTCTTCTGTGCAAAGAGGGAAAGAGGACAGAGAAGCAGCCCCCCAGCCTCCTCTCCTTCCATCCTCGGCGGCTTCCGATGAGGAGGCAGGAGAACGGAGTCCGTGAAAGGAGTTCTCATTAGTGGGAAGAGAAGAGCAAAGAAACAGCATGGGGGAGTGGCCTGAGCTTATTAAATTTGCTTCCAATTTTCTTACCACCATAATTGGATTCTGATTTATAGGACGCGTGTGGACGAGCGCCTGAGATGGAGCTATTAGCTGAGCATTAGAGCACACGCTGCGGGGAGGCTGGCGTGGGGGGGCATCACCCAGGAATTCAGAAATGCCACGAGGCCGGAGGAGGCAGCAGGTGGGGGGAGGGGACAGGGCCACAGAAGTTTTTGCCCGATAGGCTGCTGAGCCGATGGAAAAGCCAAGCACACTGGCAGTTATGGAAGCCTTCCCAAGCACATCGTGGCCTGGCCCCGAGCAAAAGCAGCCTCATAGAGGCCGGGGCTTCATCTCCCTATGAGGAATAGAACCATTACCTTGTCCTCTTGGTCCTCCATGTCAGGGAACCCCGGGTATTTTATGGGCTTGGCTGGAGTCACCTGGAGAGCAGAGTGACCGAGGCAAGGAGGTGGGCTTTATGGGGTGGTGGGCAGTGAGGGATGTCCACATCCAGGCTAGTTTAGTGAGTATCTCTGGTTTCCAAAGGATCCGCTTCATATTCACCCTTGGGGGTTGACAACCGGAACTTCCCTTGCTCACCCACCCCTGACCCAACAGGCGACATTTTCACAGTCTCGAGATGGACGGCTGCTGTCATCGGCCTTTCAATACATCTTGGCTGTGGCTCAGTTTCCTCATCCCTGCTCCAGGCCAGTGGGAGGCATGGGAACCAGGCCCAGCAGTGGTCTTCCCTCTGCACATTCTCTCCCAGCTTTGCTCTCTCTTTACATTGGACTAGAAGGCCTTGAAGCTTTATGGGCACAGTCACTGCACCTTGCAAGTCCATGGATCCTGCTGCAGCCGGTCTTCTCGTTCTGGAAGTATCCACGTCCATGTGCTCGGCTCTCCCACCTGCCTCCGTGGGAATCTCTTGGTTGTGCTGGTGTTGGAACAACCTCTTGCCATCTTGTCCCCTGAGACCCTCAATCCTGTTAACATGGATGAGAGAGCCCTAACTCCTGGGGTCCCGCCAAGGTCCACTAGGGTTGCAAGAATGATGACGAGATGGCAGTGGTGTCACTGTGTCAGTGTAACAAAGGGACAGCATCTAGCCAGGGTGATTCTGAGATGATTTCCCAGCAGAGTTCTCCTGTTTATCGAGCACGGATGGTCCAACAAACAGTCCTTGTTTTCCAGTTGTCCTGCCCTCACCACTGTCCCCACATTTGGGTGACAGCAGCTGGCCCTGCCCTCATCCAAGCAGCACAGAAAACATCTAGCAGACAAGAAGCCACTCGATAGAGGCACCCCCCGCCCCCGGGGAGGGGAGGGCAGTCTTTTGATAAAGCAAATGTATATTTTTTGCTGTTGCCTAGCAATACTTATTATGGGGTTGCTTTGACTGTGGGGGCGCAGGTGGCAGGGTGGACTGCGCCCAGGAACCACGAGCTGGAAGACCTTGCTGCTGGGAAGCCTCATTAGGTCGCGTCCTGCTGGCCGGCGGGCGCTGATTTTTCCCCTCAGCCTGCTCTCCCAGCCTCTGTCCAGGGCACGGTGCTAAATGGTTCAAACAGTGGGATACCCATCGCTTGCCTGGAGGGAAAATTCCACACTTCGATAGGTCTCACCAGGAAGACATTTTTCCTTTGCTCCTTTTCATCCTGGGAAATGAAGGGGCAGCGGCCCAGTCTGGGATCGCCAGTCTCCCTCCTCGTATTTACTCGGTTGGAATGGCTGCCAAAGATCATCATCATTTCTCTCCTTGTACTCGTCACTTAGCAGTAATAGGATAAAAATCTTTACGGCTGGGAACGGCTAAGCATAAAAAATGTTCATATTCCCTCCGAGTCAAGGCTATTCCACGAGCTTAGCACAGAGTTGGTGATTCCGCATCGAGGCGGAGGGACAAGAGAGGAAACCCATCACAGACACTTAGCTTTTGCAAACATGCTCTCCCCATCTGCTCTGTTCTGGTCCCTCCTGTGCACCATTTTTCAATACAGGAGTTTGTGAGCCTGTTGATAGGAGCTGTGAGTGCGCCTCCCTCTAGAGCATCCTGGAGTCCCAGGGAGCCTTGGATGGGGGCAGCAGAATGAGTTTCTGCACATCCTAGAAGTGGCTTTCCGGAAGAATGGCATCGGCTGCCCTGGGGGCTGTCTGAGTCCCTGGGGCAAGGTGTAGGAGCGGGTTCTCACCAGGGGGGAGGGGAGGAGAAACCACAGAAGCTGAGCTGGGAGGTGCCTCTGGGCCAGGATTCCTTCCACTCCTGGGCCTCTAGGTCCTTGTTTGCTAGCCCTGCTTCTCCACCTCTGCCTCTTCTGTGAGTTTCAGGCAGATTTCCCAAAGAGGCAGCATCTCAGCCTTTGAAAGGGGACTGGTCAAGAAAATTGTGGATGAGAATTCATCTGAACGAGCTTCCTTCACTAATGTCTTCTCACCCCTTGTTTGAGCTCATTCCCACCAGCGTTGACATTGTGTGTTGTGTGCATTCATTCATTTTCCTGTTCTTCCACTCATTCATCCACTGGACAGGTTTATTGAGCAATAACCACATGCCAAGCTCAATGCTAGGAATTGGTCCCCCTCCCAGGGAGCTCATGGTCTATGGAGAAAATGCACATGGCACTGATTCCTGGTGCTCAACTGTGAATTGCTCTGAGGCCTGTCGTTGAATCTGGAACTAATGCATGGACTTCCTGTCCTCAATTCCCAAGTGCCCATCTCCTGCCCTGTCCTGGTTTTGGTGTCACTATTTCTGTCTTGGACATGAAGCAAACCATATGAGTTGGGAACTTTCCTGTAAAAAAAAAAAAAAAAAAGTTGAAACAGCATTAAGCTGGTTTACCCAGGAGAAGGAAGAAGGCATTTGCACTTGGACAGGAGGCAGAGGCTTTTGGAAGGAAATGGCATTGGAGCTGGAATTGGGGGCGACAGGTAGGATTTTAACTGGTGGCAGGCATCCCAGATTGAGGGAACAGCATACGCAAAGACAAGGAGGTGGAAGAGCCACACTGTTTTGCAGGAGTCAGTCCAATTTCCTTGGAGTGTGGGTGATGGAGGGGAAAGTAATTCTGGATGGGAAACTTGGGGTTGGGTTGTAGCCAAGTCTTGAATTCAAGGTAAGGAATTTAGAGTCAGTTCAGTCAACACTGGAATGCTTGGACTCTCATCGTGTCATAGCCTCATCATCTCAGTAACCCCAGGAGATCTCCTAAACAACGCATCCCTGGCCAGTCCTGGGTCAGTGGAGCTCCTGCCGAGATGGACAGGAGGCCGTGGGGAATACTACGGTAGGTCCGAACAGAACAGTGATGCCCTCTGCACCCCCAAAACCATCCCAGTGGGGTAGAGTGTGACTTAGGATCTTGGCTCTAAGGCATTGACATCCTCAGGTTGGGGGTGCTGGGTGCTACAGTGGGGAATTTGTTCCCCATTGTAGGTGGGAGAGAAGTGAGAACTGGTCTGGAGGGAATAGTAGATGGTGAGGTCCGGGAAAAGGAGTCTGTCCAGTCTGACTGTTGGATTTGGGGCTGAGTACCATACTGGATACGAAGACTTGGGCAGAAAAACAAGACTAGCAGATGGAGCACATCCTAGGTAAAGAGATCTAGGCTCAGGGGGGTTAGGGGACATGTCCAGGATCACACAGCTAGTCAGTGTTTGGCTGAAACTCAAAACCCAAGTTTTCTGGTTCTAGGTCTGTATGTAGATAAATATATATATATACATATATATATATATATATATGTATATATATATATTCTGTCCCGATTAAAAAGCCTGGATTATGTCCAAGTTCACTGAGCATGCACATGTTTTACTGGTGCTTGTAGGGCAAGGAGAAAAGATGATGTGTGGGGGTTCTGTTTCCCAGTTGAGATAGTTTGATACTTCGATTTGAGCTTTGCTTGGGGCATGGATATAACATATTTCAGGCAGCTGACGGAGTCAGTAGTTTCTTGTGTTCTGTCGCCAAGACCAAGAAGAACCTGTGTGCCTTGAAAGGCACTAAATGGTTTTAGCTGTGGAGGCACATTTTCCTCTCTCCCCATTGGGTTTGCCTCCTTTATTACATGTTGCCTGAGGAAGGAGATGATGGAAAGGAATGTGGAAAGATACAGAGAAGTGGGTCAGTGCCCAGAATTGGGAAACTGGTTTGGAATTAAATATTTCCCTTGCAGAATTTATCCTGCCAATTATTGAGTCTTAGGTTAGTAGGTGTTAACCTTAAAAATCGAACAACAAAGGCGTCAAGCAGCAAATGAGTTTGCTCAGGAAGAGCAGAGATATCACAGTTTGGGGTCTATAATCTATAGACAGGCAAGTCTGGAGAACGAAGGGGAGAGCGTTCTCCAGTGGAAGAAAGAAGGAAGTCGGAGGGGTCGTTCGGAACAAACGTTCATTGGAGGAAAAAGAGTTTGAAGTGGTGGCAGCTTCTCATTGGCTGCAGGCAAAGACAGCCTGAGGTTTCCTTTACTCATTTTCACACCGGGACATATCCGTCAATAAGCAGTCCACTTGCTCTCATGGGGCTTCCTCAAGGAGGCAAATCTGCCAGCTGGGTGACTGGGAGCTCCTCACTGCCCTCCGCAGGCCACCCATCCCTTCTCACCAGAGGGCCACTCCCCTGGGAAGAATGTTCCCTTCACTAGCCTTGAAAACAAGCCCTGACCCGTGGACTTGGGGGCCAGTAACACCAAGGAGAAGGTGCCATCATGGCTTTATCCTCTAAGTTATCCTTTTTTCCCGCATTCATTGCCTTTGGAATATACATTTTTAAGAAAGCAGAAGGCTGAAGAGGAGACCCTGGACTTCCACTGTGCATCCTGGAATGTTCTCTTTAGTGCTAGACAGCTGGAGTGCTCAGGGGAAGAGAAAGCAATACAGAGTGTGGCTGTGGTTCTTGCCTCTAATCGTGGGCTATATTGAAGCCTTTCACTTCCGTGACTTTTGAAATATGTCTGCAAGACCAAAATATTCCTCAAGATCCAGAACCTCTCCTCGTCTTACTTAGAATCAGAGTCCCACATATGTACAGAAAGGTTGACACTTCATACATATGCCTCTTGAAGAAATTTCCAGAGAGAACACTCCCGCATTCCCACATCAAGCACCTCCATCAAGGGAAGGGTGACTGTTAGTTTGCCAGAAGCATCCTGTTGTCCCAGCCCTTACTCCCCACTGTAGGTAAGACTGTCCCAACTTCAAATGCCAGAGTCTGGCATTGCTTATTTTTGAACTTTAAATAAAAAGACTTACACAGTATGTGCTCTTGTGTGTCTGGCTTCCCTCAAAATTAAGTGTGTGAAACCAGCCATGTTTTCCGAGATATGGTGTATTTATTTTCACTGCTGTATAGTATTCCTTGGTGTGAGTCTGTTGCAATTTATGTATCTGTTCCACTGTTAATCCTCGTTTGGGGTTTTTCCAGTGTGGGGCTCTGATGAACCATGTTCCTTTGATTAATCTTATACTTGTCTTTTGGTGAACACGCATGTCGACCCCACCCACCGTGTACGTGTCTGAGAGTTCCATGGCTCCACATCTTTGCAGTCAGTCACTGGCTATTGTCTGTTTCACTGGAGCCTTTGAGAGGCTGAGTCGTGGTATCTTCCTGTGGTTGGGGTTCACCTTTCCCTGATCACTGAGGCAGGGCACCTTTCAGAAGTTCGTGGGCCACGCCAGTCGCCAGTCAAGCATTTCACACCTGCTTCTCTTCACCTCTCTAGGCCCTTTGCCCAAGAACGAAGCACAACGCCTGACTCTTAGTCTGTCCTCAATAATTTCTCTACAGAGTGTTTATGTCATTTTCTCCCACATCATGGCGGTGCACGATAAACGGGAGGGAAGCCACTAGACAGAGCGTGAGAAGCCGTGGGTCCTGTCTAAGATAGTGCCCAACACTTCAGCCCTCAGTGTGTCTGTTTCCTCACAGGTAAGAAGAGAGACGTAGCTCAGAGATGCTTATTAAGGTCACTTCCAGCCTTGTCTGCTGGTTGAAAATACTGGTGCTGATAAGAATGTGCAAGAACTGGCTGAGGGACTGAATCTGATTGGAGGCTATTTCCAGAAGCACAACTCCCTCCAGCTCAGCAGCACACACAACCCCCCCCCTCTGCCACCATGGCCCTGGATGAATCCTTCCCCTCACACACTTCTCTTCCTAAGGAGACTCAAGGGCCTGCAGGACTACAAGAGCTGTCCTTTATGGCCGCCTTGCCCATTTCTTTGCGCCCTTATGCCTTCCCCTGGGTGGAGGTCCCCAGACCCCCCACCCAGCTTGAGATGCCAGCGTAAGCTGCTTTGATACCATCTTCCAACAACAGAGCTATTTGCTCCTGGAGCGGGCGCGTCCCAAGGATGGCAGCTTGACTGAAAACTGGGGACCTGCCCACGGTTTTCAGCGTGGAATAAGGTGTCAGAACATGTGAACTTTCTCCCTTTATACCACAGAATGTTGTCATGTTGGGTTCCCGTTACCCCCCAGCTCTTTGAAGAACCATCGGCTGGGGTGACGTGCCCCTTCTCTGCACCTCTAATGCCAGAAAGAGACGGGGCTGGCAGGATGGGCCCCGGGTCCTCCTGAGGGGCTCAGGCACCTGGTACAAGTCCTCAGTAAAATCTGAACCTTGGGGGAAAAAAAAAATCTGAACCTTGGCCATGCTCTGAGTAAGAGTAACCACACCTTGTAGCTCCAGAAGACTGCACAGAGCCTTCTCATGTCCCTTTAAAAAGAAAAAAAAAAAAAAAAGGATTTATTTATTTATCTATTTGACAGAGACAGAGACAGAGACAAAGACAAGTGAGGGAATGCAAGTGGGGGAGCAGAAGAGGGGAAAATCTGGCTTCCCACTGGATGCGGGGCTCGATCTCAGGACCCTGGGATCATGACCTGAGCCAAAGGCAGACACTTAATGACTGAGCCACCCAAATGCCCCCCCTCCACATCCCTTTCTTAGCAGCGCTAAAGGAGCCCTGGCACCATAGCTGGTTAAGGAGTGGCAGGGCGAGGCATCCTAGCCCTGTGGGCTTTGAGATTGGGTTGCCTATCATGTATCAGCTGCTCCTTGGGCGAGTTACTCAAACTCCCCGAGCCCCAGTGCCTCATCTTGAAATGGAAATAATAGTAAAAGCCAGGGTTGCCCTCAGGGGGAGAGAAATAATCCATGCCGGAAGCCAAGCAGAGTCTTTAGCCCCGGGTCAGCTCTGTCTGTTAGCTGCCGTGCTGAGTGTCCGGTGGCCCGAGTTCCAGGATCCCTGGGAGCACCCAGACCCGGGGATCTTACCGAGGCTCGGGAGCAAGCCTGGGAGGCAGGGCAGAGCGGGGGCCGGCCCTGAAGGAGCAAGGAGCTACGTGAATGAGTTTGGAGAGGCCCTGGCTCTGTGCCCAGTCCCCCACCTCTGAGCTGGGGTGTGCTCCAGGAACAGGGGGGTGCGGGGGCGGGGAGGTGCGGGCAGAGAAGTTCTGCTCGGCGCTTCCTGCCTCTCAGCCTTGGCTCCTGGTGCCGAAACACTTCACTTGCCTGAATGTCAAACTTAACTTAAAAAAACCCAAGCGCAAAATAAGCAATGAGGCAAGCGCGATGCCGCGTCTGGTGAAATGTGTACTTTTAAAATAGTGGGGAGAGAAGCCAAGGCCAGCAGAGGGAGTGATTTCAGGGCCGGGGGCCAGGAAGCAGAACTGTGTCTGACAGCAGATGAAAAGAGCAGAGGAGGTGACAGCTGGGGGGCGGGTGGCTGTGGAAAGCCGGTGCTGGCCAGGGTGACAGACAGTGGGATGGAGTGACGCGAGCGGTGGGCCTGGGGGCGGCTGGAAAAGCAGCTGAAGTAAGGCACAATGTGACAGAAGAAGGGGGCCCTGTGGAGTCACGTAGCAGCAGGGTTTGGTCTGGGCCAGCAAGGGCACGGTCAGCTAATGTCCCTGTGGTTGTCCTTGGTGTTCCTGGTGCAGCAGGGGAACCCTGATATTTGACTGAAGCAGGGGTGTCTGGACAGCTCTCACCTCCTGCCGCCACCTGACCCTCTCCATAACCCTGACACCGGCCAGAGCCCTTCCTCTGCTCTCCTTCCCTGCTCTGCCTTGATGCATCATATGGACACATCTTTTTTTTTTTTAATTTTACTAATTTGTTAGAGAGAGCAGAGGGAGGGGCACAGGGAGAGGGAGAATCTCTAGCAGATTCTGAGCTGAGCATGGAGCCTGATATGGGGCTCCATCCCACGACCCCAAGCTCATGACCTGAGCTGAAATCAGGAGTTGGGCGTTCACCTACTGAGCCACGCAGCACCCCTGGACACATCATTTATTCCTAACCCCAAGCCTCACTGAGCCTGCCTGTACCACCTCTGGAGACAGCAGGCATCCACTTTGCTCTCACCCGTTCCACCTCAGGACAGGTCCCACTGTTGACCTTGGACCCAAGCCCACACCTTTGGAGTCTGACTTGGCCCACCCTCATTCCCTTGAGTGTGCCTCCTACATAGCCCTTGGACCTTGGCCTTGCTTGGTCCTCAGCGACTGTCCCCTCTCACCAGGGTGACTTCTGCGGCAGCCCCCACCGCCCTCCACCATGCATCTGGCCCCGGACCAGTCTGTCCTCTGCGTTTCCTCCATGGAGATCTTTCTAAATGCAGACACTTGGCTTCCCATCTAAAATCCTTCTAATGTCGTTGGCTCGCTTCTCCCGGAAGGCCGGTCCACCCCAGCTAGTCAGGGGCTGTGGCTCCCTGACGGTGCTCAAAGCATCATGGCTTTTCATCTGCGCTGCTCTGTCTGCGCAGGGCACTCCTGCATCTTTCAGGAACCTGGGGTGGGGTGAAGAGGGTCTTTTCCAAGAAGACATCTCACCCCCTCCCCCTGAGTTCAGTGGCTCCCCCTCACTCCCATGCTCACTGTGAGCACTCGTTACCCCAGGGGCACACATCCATCTTCCCCACCCCCCCCCCCGCCCCATGACCCAGAGTGACCGGGTGAAGGTGTGCCGGCAGCGTGCCTGACACATAGTCTCTCATCGGTACAGGTTGAGGGACTGCGGACCCAAAGCGTACCTCGCTGGCTTCCCTGTCAAACTGTCTCCTGAAAACATGAGGCTTTGGGAGCACAGGTATGGGGAAAGAATCCTCGAAACAGAGGGAGAAAATCAAATCCTGGGAAATTTAAACCCACCTTCACTCAACAAAGGATTCTCCGTGTTAGCCCATAAATCCGGGACCATAATCAGCCAATGTTTATTGATCAAAGTATTCCCCTGGCACGTGGCAGGCACCTTGTATGTGTTCTCCCAGCCCAGCAACCTTGCTGTGATTCTGGTTGAGAGATGAGGACATCGACTCCAGTCGGTTGACTAAATTGCCCTTAAGAAATGTAAAGAATTAGGAAAGTGGGCCCTGCCCATAGAGAAGACAGCACAGCTTTGCAGACAGGGGAGTAACTCCCATGAGAAATGTGGTAGGGGACGCTGACGTGGGTGGGCATAAGGCTGGCATTTAGGCAGCCCTGGACAAGAAGATGGGGTGTGGGGGATGGGGAGGCGTGTGGAGGTCGTGCTCAAGGGAGAAATGAATGGACCAGGTTAGCAGGACTGGAAGGCTCAGGCAGGGGAGTTATGGGGCAGGGCTGGGGGTTAGTGTGATTGGGGGGCCTTGGGATGCAGTCAGGGCTTGGCTTCAAGGACCCAAGTGAGGCTAGGGAGAGCAGGGAGGGAGGAGATGTTGGGGTGGCTCTGCAGGCAAGAACAGTCAGGGGGCTTTGCAAGGGTGCAGACCCAGCTTGGGCGGGCAGAAGTGAGAATAAAGGAGGCAGAATGTGGGGCAGGACCGACTCAGGATGGATAGATGGATGAATTGGCTAGGAGGAGAGCTTGGGAAGCTGTGAGAAGCCTTTGCTTTTTACCTCCCCCTTCGGACCTTCCAGAAGGGCACGCTGTTGTGAGTCCGCAGAAGAAGTGGGGAACACTTGGCCCTCAAGCAGATGGTCCCTGAGCTCAGTGGCTGCAACCCTGGATTCACTAGGGCTACAGGTTTTATCCCAGCTGCTTCAGTCTGAGGATTGAAGGCAAAAGGTAAAAGGAAGGACTGACTATTCTCTGATCCTTGAGCTGGAGAGTCTGAGAAATATCAGGGAATTGCTCAGGGAGCATCAAAGGGAACTGCTATTCTTTAGCAGGTGAGGGACAGCCCAGACTTGTGTTTTTTCCATCTTTCCAGAACATTCTAGCATGTGTCCTTCAAGACCAAAGGCAGGGAGAAAGGTGAGAGAAAGGCCGGGAGCCACTGACTCACATGACCATCCAGGGGTCCCCAAGACGAGCATGTGAGAGCACAGAGTTGGGAGCCGGCCCATGTGGTTTTATCTCGAGGCTCCGCCGCTCACTGACCTGCCCTCACAGTCCCCTCTGCGATGAGAGAGGAGGACTTCGGAGAGTCACTGTGCAGATCTCAAGCTCTTGGGAGAAGACCTGAGGCAGAACCAGGGGTCAGTAGGTGTTGTGTGTTATTACTATTGTGTAACCTGATTCCAGCAGGGCTAAAATAAGACTTGAAGGAACCCTTGTCCCAGACACTGAGGAAATCTTTTTCAGAAACATTGCAAAATTAGGCCTTGGCCCAGCTCCACACTTCCTGGTCCCAGCTACACTCTGCCTTTGTCTTTTGAGAACATCCCCCCACCACGTGTGTGCACGCACACATTAAGCATACGAGCACAGGCGCACGCGGCTGCCATCTGGGTGGTTCTTGGTACCGGCGAACGCAGGTTCTGGCAGTGTCCCGAGAGAAGCCTCTTGGCTGTGTCCCGAGAGCCGTCACGCTTCCTGGAGGGACGGTCCTGCCGCTTCCCTGTGGCTTCCCCCAAACTCCGGGCTCCCACTCGTTTCAAAGGAGCTAGTCCACGTAACGGAGCAAAATCAGTTGTCTGGGCCAACAAGGGGGTCCTCTCTAGTGGGGAGAAGTGGTGGTTTCCAGAAGGCCTAAGTTTAGCCTGACGTATCCGCATCGCCTAGTCGGATGCAAGTTCTGAGCCAGTTGCACAGGCAGCAAAAGTACGTGAGGAGATAAGTGGGGACCTGAGATCATAAAAACCATCGCGAGCTGTGAGGCTCAACAGCCCCAAGAACAGACTTGGGGCTGTTGGTTCTGGAGCAAAGAGTAGAGGCTTCCTGTCTTCCGTGTTCAGTGTGCATGGCACATGGGGTGGCGGGGGAGGGGGTGTCGAACCCAGGCACGTCATAATTTAGTGGGCAGACCTCTGAGCTGTACTTTCACGTGTGAATTAGTACAAATCTGATCCTTGGTGTTGGGGCAAGAGGGGATACCGTGAGTGAGATGCTCTTAAAGCTTAATTCTACAATTTAAAGGGTTTTTAATGGTTCTGAAATTGCAGCCTTTTCTAGTGTTTAAACAGCCTTTTATGAAAGGATGATATTAGATGATGGGATTTTTAAAATATGTTCTCTCCCACAAAATGTTGCAAACCTAATAATGGTCTTTATAAATTTTTTAAGGTTTTATTTTACTCGTACAAAAGAACCCAGCATCTAGAAACCATTGTCTGGCACTAAGGGTGAAATCTGAAATCGGATTGTATACAAGCTAAGCTTGAGGAATATCTAGGACAACGATGTGCGTTAGAAATAGACGTAAGCCACGTAGGCAATGTGAAATCTTCTAGTAGTCATGTTTTAAAAAGCAAAAGAAACAAGTGAAATTAATTTTAATAATACCTTTTAACTCAGTACACCCAAATATGACCATTTTGACATACAGTGAGTATGATGAGCTATTTTGCATTCTTTTTCATACAAAGTCTTTGCCATCTTGCACATATTTCACACTCCAATGCCCAGTAGCTACTGCATTGGACAGTGTGGGTCTGGACGAAGAGGGTGTCCAAACCATGTCTGGCAACCCCGTCCAGGTAGGATTCAGTCTGTCTCCCCTCACTTGAGAGAGCAAGTGTTCATCATCCTTGAACACTGTTCGATGGACATCTGGATGAACAGTGTTTTCACCTCCATGAACAGTGTTCTTCATCCCTGGGACTTTGGTAAACAAGGAGAACATCTCGGCTCTTTAAATACAGGTGGATATTTCCAATTCCAGCATGTCAGAGCTCTCCACAGGCATCAGATGACTGTCCCCAGTGTCTCCCAGGACACCCTTCATGCAAGGCTCCCTGTTTGTGCCACCGAGGCTCCATATTCCAACTTCGGTCTTAGTGACTTGTTTGGTCTCTCTTCTCCGTATGATTGACCTTGAGACCTTGCTCAGCTTAGAACTCAGGAGTTCCCTCGAGCTGGTGTAACTCATAACTTGTCAAGGAACGCTGTCCCCTCCAACTTCTTCTCAGTGGGCACCCACCTGCTTCCTCCCTCACAGATGCATCCACTCATTCTTCAGACCTGTGTTGTATGTCTTATGTGTTAGGTTCTGAGATCCCAACTACAAATGAGTCCTTGCCTTTGGTGCAGCCAATAGTAGAGGGGAAGATAAGTAAGTTCACAATGTTTGGTAATCGATTACGAGGATGTCCTCGGAGAGCACCTTGGAAAAGCCTGGGGAGATCAAGAAATGCTTTCCAGGGAAAGTAACTTCCAAGCCAAGATTAGAAGAACAGAAAATTGCCTGACCTTGAAAGAGAGGAGAGTGCATTTCAGACACGGGGAGGGAGGCCATGCCTGTAGAGGTCCATAGAAAGAAGAGTGGGTCAGGCAGAACCTGGCCGAAACTTGGAGCATGCAGGGGAGGAGTCAGAAGTGGTGCTGGGTCACTAGGATAGGAAGCTGTGATTAAGGGTTTCAGCTTCATTTTGCAAGCAGTTAGGTAGCGTTGAAACATGTTAAAAATTTGCAGTTTGGAAAGATCATTTTAGCTGCAGCATCCTGGATAGATTGTAAGGGGATAAAGCTGGCTGAGAAGTTGCTGCAGTAATGCAGACAAGACATGATGGGAATGTGAAGAAACAGCCAGGTCATGAGATAGGTAAGAGGGATTGACAGGCCTAGGCCTTTAGTTAGGTTAGGGGCCTGGGGAGAGGCAGGATTTGAGAATATCTCTTGGATTTGGGCACATGATAGATGGTGGGTTGGGGAACAAGGCACAGCAGACTTGGCCAAGGTGCTGAAGGCAGAGTGTAGGTGAAGAGGTCACCTCATGGGGACCTCCAAGGGAAGGTGCTCTTTAGAATTAGGAATAAGGTTGGGGACATTAGCAAATAGATAGGAAATTGAAGCCTTGGGGAAAAGTTGAGTAGTCCAAATAGAAGGAAGACTGAGAAGAAGATGGTTTACTAGAATTTGCAGGGGACACTAGAATTTCAGATGAGGGAAAGAAGAGGAAAACCCAGAAGAGACAGCCTAAGGAGAGGATAGCCACACTAAGGTGATTTCACCAAAGCCAAGGGCAAAGAACCAAGTATTTAATAAAATGTGTGACCCTCCATGTCACATTTTACAGAGGTAACAAGTAAAGCAAAGACTGAGAAGTTTCCATTAGTTTAGCGACATGGAGGAGTGGTAGGGATGTTGGTAGTAGGATTTGGTAGGGAGAGGGGGTGAGAGGGCACTGGAAGGCAGAAGTGAGCGGAAACCCTATGTGGACTGAAGCGTGGGGCCTCTCTGAGTCCTCTGACAGGGGCCCCAAGCTTGGTTCCTTGAAGGAAAGAGCAGGTTCAGTGGTAAGGCCCAGAAGATCCTTGCTGGACCATAACTAGCAGGGTGGCCTTGGGCAGGTCAGTTCACTGTTACGGGCCTCAATTTCCTCATCAGTGAATATAGAGGGAGCCGGAAGCAATGTGTTCTAAACCTGTGTCCCACACAGTCCTCCCTGTATATCCGGGAAACATGCACATTCCCGCTATGTGTAAGGCGTTGTGTGCTAGAAGAAAAGAAAAAATGCACGGGTGGGCGGGGGCAGGTTTTGAGATCAAAGCTGGGTAAACAGTAGGCTAGCAGGTCTCAGAACCTGTAACACGTTCATGTGTATTGGCGATCACCGGAAAGGTGATCTAGCAGTTTTCCAGTATTTCTCATTTGCCCAACTGACTTGACTTGTGCCAACTGTGTTCAGAGAGCAGGCATAGGCTTCTCTTGGAAACACTGTCCACCAGGGGTCGCCCAGCCAGATGCTCTCTGTGGTACTTCCTAGTGTTGCAGCAACTCAGGGGTTCGTCTGGAGTCCAGGAGAGAAAGGTCTTCCAGCTGCCAAGGGCTGCAAAACAAAGTAGAAGTGGAGGCTGGGCCTTTAGGGGAATCCAGATATCATGGCCTCTTTTTTTTTTTTTTTTCTTGAAAGAGTAAGAGAGAGAGAAGGAGCAGGAGGGAGAGGAAAGGAGAAACCAAAGCTGGCTCCATGCTGAGTGCAGAGCCTGATGCAGGGCTCGATCCCACGACCACAAGATCATGACCTGACCCAAAACAAAGAGCTACCCAGGTGTACAATATTATGGCCTTTTATATAATGGTGCCCTCTTTCCCCAGTGAGCATCCCAGTCTGTCAGCAGAGATGCCTGGGGGACTTCTTACATTTGCCAGGAAAATGGGCTTGTAGAGCTATTTTCTGGAAACACTGTTCTGATCTATGGGCAGCCGTTAATCTGTTGGTGGAAGTGCTCTCGCAGGGTCAACATGTAGATTGTCTTAGAAATGTGATGCCACAGGGAGTCGGTGGCTGAGAAATCCAGGGGGATACCCTGAGGAGGAAGAAATGAACGGCAGGTCCTGAGCTGGACTGACAGCAGCAACTCCCATCCCTGGGAGAAGTGAGCAAAGAGACAACTTCTTATGTATTGTATGGTTCATATTAAGGGAGTTGAATCTATAAAGATTGGGACAAGCCCAAAAGGTACTACTGGAGAACTTTTCTGTGTGTGTAGGGCCCTCAGGCATCCATATCTAGCATCATCTTGGGGGATGGAGGCCACCAGAGGGTCCTGTAAGGGGCTCTGGAAGGACCTTGTGGGGTCAGCTACCAACTGCCCAAGAGGATTTATCATTGACCCCCAGGGAGTGAGAAATGCTGCTGACCTTGTTTCTTCAGGTACCTATATTCATTGTCTCTTGTTGCATAACAAATTACCCACCATTTAGTAGCTTAATAGGACATTTATTATCTCAGTTTCTGGGGATCAGGCATTCAGGCGTGGCTCAGGTGTGTCCTTGACTGCAGGCTCTCCCAGGCGGGAATCCAGGGGTCAGCTGGAGCTGCTGGCATCTGAGGGCAAAACCAGGCTGGACTCTCATCCCATCTCCCTTGTGTGGTTCTGGGCAGGATTCCAGTCCTCACGAGCTATTGACCCAAGGCCATGCTCACTCATTCCTAGCCATGTGGGACAGCCCCGCGTGGCAGCTTGCTTCACCAGCATGCACAAGCCGCAGGGATGGATGTCCCGATCTTTCCTAACCTGATCACAGACTTGGCATCCCAACACTTTAGCTGTGTTCTGTTCCTGAGAAGCCACTCACCGGGGTCAGCCCATGCTCCAGGGGAGGGGACACCACAAGGACTTGGGAGTCAGAGGCATCTGCTGCCCACCACAGTACCCGACCAGGCTTCAGGGAAGCTCATTCCCCAGCCCTGGCCCACGAACCCTCTTCCCAGCATAAAGGAATTTAATAATGCGTTCAGCAATTAAAATGTAGCAGCACAATGGAGTAACAGATCTCACTGTTATTCTTAGTATCATTTATGAGATGCAGGATTTCTGTAATCCTAAATGAGGACAGCTGTTGAGGCAAGACCTAGGAGCACTCTATGTTTATGTGGATGAACAAATTAATCTGCATGTGAAATCCCAGTGAAATTGACATGAAATAAAAATTTCATGCCTTACAGTGTATCTGTGTTGCCCATGAAATGAGATAAAAAGGAATTTCTGATTCTACCGTTGTCATACTTTTTATACTGCTTGCATTTTTCTCTTCTAAAGACTCGAGTTTGAACCCAGAAGCCAGGTGCAGGTTTGGCATTTTGTACCTTTTGGCCATCTTCCTTCTCCGCTTGGCTGGGAGCCGGCTTCCTTACAGACAACTGATTCGGGAATGTATTAGCTCTAAATGTATTCACTCTCAGCTCTAAATACAGAACCTGTGATTCTCAACGCAGATAGCATGTTCGCTGTCCCTGTCCCAGGGCAGCTGACATTCTGGAAAGGTCCCTGGGCCTTGAGCTTTGCTCCCCTCATCCTTCTGGGTGTTCGTGTCCTGGGGACTGAGGGGAGGAGATGCTGGTCTCATCAAGGCTGGAGCCATGACATGGGGAGATGAGACAAAAGTGTGGGAGGGACAGAGGATGTGCCCCCATGCCTCTGCACCTGGAAATCCTCAAATTGTCGCTCCCTCGGGGACAGACAGTGTTCTCCCAGGAAACAGGCCCCACCCCCACGCTATGCCTGTGTTTCTCTTGGCCCTCGAGTCCATAGAGCTTGGGAAATGGAACACACAGAGAAGACAGCCCATTCGTTCTCTCTGCCTGAGTCTGCCCTCTGCCACGTGGGCGAGACTGTAAGAGTCACGGTCACTAGCTATTTAGAAATAGGTGTGCACGGTTTGTCCCTCCCCCGCCCAGGGCCTCACTGAAATCACCGCTCTGCTGGCCGCATCCAGGCAGAAAGTAGGAGTCCCTGTCAGGATCCCCCAGTGGCGGCTCAGTCAGCCATTTCCCTGTCTTCCTCTAACTGCCCAGGAGCAGCAACCTGTCTCTCCCCTCTGGGCAGGTGGCTGCAACAGCTAGGTTCTAGAGTTCCATAGAAACTGCTTCTTGGGTTGGTAACTTGAGTGGGGACACATGGGTTCTCAGGGCATAGGGCACACAGATGGGACTTAGCAGCAGCTGGAGGCTTTTGGATATCCTAGTGCTTGGAACAGTGCTGGCGTGGAGAGGTAGTGGCATGGTGACAGTTGTGGCATGGTGACGAGGACAGCTAGCAGGCCTACGTTCAAATCTCTGCACTGGCTACAAGTTACTTAACCTCCCTATGCCTCAGTCTTCTTCTGAGTGAGTCCATCAAGCAGTGACCCCTCATAAGGTTTTGGTGAGCATTTAAATACACAAGGTGCCCTGCACAGTGCCCGGCAGCAGGCGTCACTGAGTAGTAGGGGGTTTTTTGGTTATTTATTTATTTATTTACTTGGTGAGGGAGAGAACGAGCGAGCACATGCACCCACAAGCAGGGGTTGTATGCCGGGGGAGAGAGGGAGAGACAGAATCCCTGGCCGGCTCCACACACAGCACGGAGCCCGACACAGGGCTTGATCTCCCTACCCCGAGGTCATGACCTGAGTGAAGACCAAGAGCCAGACGCTTACCGACTGAGCTACCCAGGCGCCCCTGAAGTAGTAGTTTTAAAAACACGATGAAGTGGAGTTTTTATCCCTGTAGACCAGGAGCTGAGGCTTAGCGAAGGGAAGTCGCTGCCAAGCCCCCGAGTGGTAACACACCCAGGTGTCCCACCTCAGGCCTGTGTGATCTCCATTACATTCTGTGACGTATCTGTGTGACTTTTGCCCTTTTTCTAACTGCCTTCGATCTCCCCTCTGGGACATCGGAGCCCCCCCGCCCCGCCGGGAGCATCTCTTGTCTCACTTGGTGCCATTGTCATTTGTGGGGGAGTCCAGGGGCCTTCCTTTCCATCAACATTTTGGTGACCATAATTATTATTATTATCAGAGTCCCTGGGTCTGCCTCTTCATCACTCCCTCCTGCTTTGACTTTCCAAAGTCAAACACCAGATGTTATCATTTATGGCCATGTCTTTTCTTCCATAAGGGTAGCATGCTGTACGAGGAAGGTGTGTGTCCAGGAGTCAGAGGACCAGGTTACCAGCCCCAGCAGGCCCACATGGGACCATCAGGATCCTCTGTTGCCCACTGATAAGTTGGGGCTGGTGGGATCATAACAGTGCTTAGAGGCAGCTGTCCATTTCATGAGCTTTGGCAACAAAATAAAAGGCAGGTTCATGGGGCGCCTGGGTGCCTCTGTCGGTTAAGCATCTGCCTTCGGCTCAGGTTGTGATCCCAGGGTCCTGTGTCAGGCTTTGAGCTCAGCGGTGGGGAGTCTGCTTCTCCCTCTCCCCCTACCCCCCTCCCCGCCTCCTGTGTGCGTGCTCCCTCTCTCAAATAAATAAATAAAATAATTTTTTTTTTAAAAAAAAAGCATGTGCACCTTACATTTCTATGGGAAATGACAGTGACCTTCACTTAGCATGTTTCTGACATACCCGCCTTGGCACCTGTTGGAGTGTAGGGACGGGGCAGGGGTGGGTAGGGGAGCAGGGACCAGTGATGGAGAGCTGGAAAGAGATGGAAGGGGAAGAAGTTCCTTCCTGCGCCTGGGGCTGGTGTCTCAGAAGCTCCATGGAAGCGTCTCAGCCGGTAAGTGGTACTAAGCACTCAAAAAGTTGATGGTTCAGGAAGACACACCTGAATTTGGGGAAATTGAGAGCCTCAGTTGAATTTTTCAGAAAGAAAAAGAAGCACAGAACAACAACAACAAAAAAACCTGCACATGGGGAGTGAGCTCAGCGGAGTGTACGTTATTCAGGATGTCGTGGGGTCGTGGGGACAGCAGCCCCGGTGGGCGGGCTGGCGTCAGTCTCCCCACACTGTGTGGTCCGCCTTTCCTCTGGGCTCTGCCCCCACCACAATCTTTCCTGCTCACTCGCTCTTCTCGCCAGTAAAACCCCTGAATCTTTAATAAATTATAAACATGCTTTCCTGTCCGTCTGCGGGCGCCAGATCTCAGCATTGGCAGCTTTGACATTCCCCCAGAGTCCTAATAGATCTTGCCATTTGATTAATCTTTTAGAACCTTCTCCCAGAGAGTCCAACTTCTGAGCTGACTCCTCACGGAGTCCAGTCCGAAGGATTTTTCTCCGCCTTTCGGCCTTGTTGCTGCCAGTGCCAGTGTCCCCAAGCAGGGCGGTGGGGTGTTGGTAACAGGAGGGCAGTTAGAATTCACAGGACCTGGGTTCAGCTCGCCTGAGTCATTCTCCAGGTATGTGACCCTGAGTGAGATTCGGAGCCCCCAGGTCCTCTATTCTTGGGAGTGCAGGTTCTCAGAAGCTATTTTGGGGGTCTGATGAGACAGTGGAAACTCTGTGACCGGGATCAGAGGGAAGAATCCGTGAAGTCCAAGGAGCCAGGCTGCCTATGCCACCGAGGTCAGAGCAGTGCCCTGCTGCCCACTCTCCCTGGGCCTGTGTACGCTGGAGCTCTTGGGGGAATTGCCGCCCCCCAGATAAGAACCGCCCCCATCCTTTATCCTGCAGGAGTGGGGAGGGGAATGAGGTCCCAGAACACGATTGCCCGGCCTCCCACCAATGCCTGTCACACCACCAAGTTCTGCCCAGTTTAGGAAGTTGAACTGGGTCGTCTCCAAGGCCCCTTCCTTTTCGGAATCATGAGTTCATGGTTCTAGTCCCTAAGCACAGAACAGGATATGGAGGCTGGTTCAGCACCAGGAGCCGTGCTAAAAAGAATTCTCGTGGCCATTTACTCGGCTTCTGTTAAACACCTCGCCCGTTGTCTGCAGTCTGTGGTCTTGGCTGCAAGCCTGTAATGGAGGTATCTGTCTGCATTTCAGAGGTGACACACCGAGCCTCTGAGAAGGCAAACGATGTGCCCGAGGGCCCACAGCACAGTTCTCGGTGGAGTCAGGGTTCAGACTGACATCACAGCCCGTCTTCCTTTCTCTAACACCGATGCTGGCTGCTTTGCTCTCCCTGCCTCCTCGCACCCCTCGGGGCCTCTCAGGGCCCCTCACCTTTTGTCAGACAGGACAGAACCACCCAATGGGAGCAGTACTCTGCACATTTGAACTCACTCTTGAAGATAACGGCCCCGACGGGCTTGTCAAGCTTGGACTATTCCCTAACAACATAGTAATAATCTAGGGGGGAAACTATACAAGTTAAAAATTGTTGTCTCCACTTTCCAGAAGGAAAAATGGAGGCTCGGAAAGGTCAATTCAATGTCCAGCCACACAGTCGAGCTCATGCTGCAGGACGGTCTTTGTGGGGTTCTGTCACATCAGCCATCTTTATTTGGGGTCAGCTACAGTTAGAGCTTCTGATTCCTGTGCTCCCTTACACAGGAGAGCCCAGCCCCTGTCCTACAGATGAGCAGACAGCAAGCTGGAGAGGAGGTGCCTGGCCCATACTCCTACAGCCAGTTGGTAGGGTATGACCCCCCCAGCAAATATTCTATGAACCGTCTCATACGGCACTCAACCTGGGGGTCCAGAACAGTGCCAGTGCTGGGACACTGTACCCCATTTCTCTCTGTCCATCCCTACTTCATCCAGCACCTCCTCGTCCGTGAAGACTTCAGCAGCCCAGGCAGCGTTGTGCCTGCCTCTCTGGTCTGCGGGCGCCATGCGTGCGTGCTGCTGGGCCCTTGTACATTTACACGCTGCCTCCCCCAGCTGCATTGACCGAGGCAGGAGAAATGGCCTCTGTCCCCGGAGGCTCTCTGAGCGGCTCCCACTACCGCCGTCCCACACCAACTTGCCCTAAAGAACTTCCGTCACCAAGGCTGGGGTTTGGGGTCCCTTGGCCATCCCCATGGTAGTGCCCAGCCTCTGCGCCTTGGCCCAGCCCTGCCAGTCATGGCCTTGGGAGTCACTTGGGTCAGTCTTTCTTTTTGTCTCCTCTCTGACAGAGACGATGAGGTCCTGCTAAGCTCTCAGCTTTATTACCTTCCTAGAAAAGACAGATGATCACCCCTCGGCTCCCTGACATCCACCTCCTTCCTTTCAGCACTCACCATGCTCGCTGCTGCCTCCCCCGCTGCCTGGGTCTCCCCAAGGCCCTCCACACCCTCACGGCCCCTGTAGCACAGCAGCCGAGGGCCTCCCTCCCCACCCTACCAACCAAGTCCATCTCAACTAGACTCCCACCCTTCTCCCTCATTGCTCCTAATTTAAACTCAGGTCTCTATATAAAGATAGGCAAGTTCAAGACCTCTTCTCCCTGGGGGCCATGTCCAAACATTTTCCTTCCCGTTTTATGATAGCTAGCAAATCCATATAAATCACCGCCAAAACTTAGTAGCCAAAAACCACAGGAATCATTGCTTATCTTCATAGTATTTGTGGGTCCGAAATTCTGGGAGGTCCAGCGTGGAGCCAATGGGACTTCTGTCATCTGCTGGCTGGGCTAGCATTGGGGGACTCCCTCCTGGGGTGTCTCATTCACGTGGCTGGCAAGTTGGTGGCAGTGGGGGCAAGAGGCCTCTCTTCTCCCATGCATGAGCATCTCTCCACGGGTCTGCTTGCGTGTCCTCAGCGGCTGGTTTCCCTCCAGGTGGCCAAAGCAGAGCCTGCACTGTTTCTAGCCTTGGAGGTGTCACCCATGGTCACTTCTGTCATAGTCTGTTGGTTGTGGGAGCTAGCCCCGATTCAGCGAGGGACAGGACAAAGCAAGGCATGAGGACCAGTAGGTGAGATTTGCTGGATGCCTTCTGGGATGCTGGTGGCCACACCTTCAAAAACCATCAGTTCTTAAGTCAGCAGCTGAGCTAGGAATGCATTTCCCAAATCTCTTTCTCCCTCTCCCGGTGAATGGGCATCTAGTATGCTGAACTCTTGTTTGGGGGACGTGGAGAGAGACAAGCATCCTTTCCTAGAGATAGGGGACTAGTTCCCTAGAACTCATAGTCAGGTGTGGAAGACTGTCCCATCTCCGAAAGTTCTAGAAGAAAGATCTGTACAGAATACAGGAATACAAAGGACAGGTCATTGTTTATGTGGGGGGAATGGGGAAGGCCTTCACAGCAGGAGGGACATTTGCTCTGGGTCTTGAAGGATGAGTAGAAGCTCATTAGGAGGAGAAAGCAAGAAGGACGCTGCTCCGTGCAGAAGTCCTAGGATGAGCAGTGAAAGAGAGTTCTGGAAGCAAATGATGCTGCCACCAAGGGAGGTCTCAGGGGGCTGTGATAGGGAGATTGGACCTTCTGCAACAGGAGCCACTGAGGGCTTCCGGCCAGAGGAAGGCCTGCACAGAGCTGTGTGGTGGACAGGATGTGTGTGGCAGGGGCAGAGGGTGGAGGCAGGAAGACCAGTCAGCAGGTTGCCCCAGGGATCCCTGAGAGGAGTGAGGACTCTGGGAGCCGGGCCCATGGGAACAACAGAACAGGAGTGGATTCTGGAGGGTTTTCTTAGTAGACGTTGCTCACATGATGTGGTGAGGTGTTGTCTTTGGCGGGTTGGGAGAGAGGGGACCGGGAAGGCCTGAAGGTCGTGACTTAACTTTCCACTATCTTCCCCTGGGGCCTTCCTTTCTTAATTCTTGGTTCCTGGCAGGTGACCCAAGCCCAGCTGTGCTCACAGGGCCCCGCTTTCACTGCACAAATTCTCCTGTTCAGTGTTTGCTTTTGGAGGAACGTGTTCAAGTCTCAGGGAGGCCAAAGGAACGTCAGGCTCGTTGGCCTAGGATTGAGATGAAGCGCTTTCAGCCACAGACTTCTTTGAGAATCCAGTGAAGAGTATGAATCATCTTCCCAGAGAAAAACAAAACCAAACCACAGACAACCCACACATTTGCATACACCGCTTTGCCAATGGTATCAGCGGGCTCCCGGGGCCCTGGAAGTCCAGCCTTGGATCTCCAGACCCCCAAACTCAAAGCCCTGAGCCGAGGACAAAATTAGAAAATGAAGAGAAGAAACATTTGACTCCCCAAATGTCTGTTATTTACTTCCTCGTTTAATACCACTCCGTGTAATTGGACAGCCCCTGGAAGAGCTGGAAACAGGAGGAAGCACTTACCCAGGGATGGTCCCTGGTGGCACCAGCATCACTTGGCGGGTTTATTTTCATTATTATAGTAATTTTCGGGCTGCAGGCTACAATTTTCCCTTGCAGCGAGGTATTAAATTGAAATTACCCCAGATGTAATTGTCACACGAAATGATCCTGGACACGTGGAAATGAAAGCTTTTTCAAGATGGAGTTTTATTGTCTGTGCCAGGGTGTTAGGGCTCTGCCTGGTTAAACTTGCCAGATTTCTGCCTGTGTGGCAGGAGGTCAGGAGTCAGTATGCGGGGGATGGGCTGGAGCTGCTGGCCCAGGACACGGTGAAGCCTCTGTTGACCTGGATGGACACAGACCAGGGAGCAGAGCCCAAGACTTGGGGGAGGCTTGGTGTGGCCACTAGGAGTCCCTGTGCATGAACTCGTCCCACGTTTATGTTCTGTATGCTAACTTAACTTGGATCCAAGCCCAGGTTCCCCTGTGGAGGTGGGCAATTTAGCTTCAGTCATTCTGGGCTCTCCCTGCCCTGGGGTCTTCACCCGTGCTGTGCAGCTGGGGTGGTCCCCCCAGACGCCAGGCCTCTCTCTGTACTGGGGACCGCCGCAGTGCCCTTGGTTCCAGCCCTTTAGATCTGCTTTGCCCCCCAAGGCCTTATGTGTCCTCATGCCTTTCCTCCCCCAGATGCACCCTGCTGGTCTACTGCGCTGACCTCCCCCCGACCAGCATCATCATCACCTTCCACAACGAGGCCCGCTCCACCTTGCTCAGAACCATCCGCAGGTAAGACGATCCTCCTCAGGAGGGGGAATGGCCCTGCGGGAAAAACATCGGGCATTTCTGACTCCATGCCCACATTGTCTGACACACTCATGCATCCATTCCGTCACTTCCCTCACTCCTCTGGGGGAGCGTGTACCCTGTCTCATAGGGGAGAGACAGAGGCCTGCTTTGCTCAGCAGCTTGCCTGTCACTGGCAGCCACAGAGAACCTGGAGCTCTCGCCCTTGACCATGGTACTAGACTGCCTCTGGAATGAGTTCTAACTCCCACAGCTGCCAAGGTTGCGGAGGCTGGCGAGGCAGAGTCCATACCTAACCCCAGCATCAGGCTGGATTAGAACTTGTGTCTGCCAAGTGCCGCCTCTCCCAGCACCCGTCTCACCACAGCTTCCCACATGGCCAGGAGCCGTGGTACACACCAGAGCAGCCCGAGGGCAGTGGCTGACCTTTGCTTTCCTGGCCATCTTTCTCTTCCAGCCCCAGCCCCGCTCTGCCTCTCCACCCGCCCTCAGTTCTGAGTCTGGGCCCCACTCATGCTCTAACAGGTGCATCCTTCTTTTGGCCCATGGCGTGCATGAGTCTGAGACAAGCAAAAGTCCCAGCACCAGCTCCCAGCAGAACTCTCCTCAGAACACAGATGGAGCCCTGGGGGCCTGGCCCTGGTTGTTTCGGCTCCCCTACGGCATACCATGTCCTTCTGTAACTCTGGAGCTCCCATACCCCTCTTCCCTTCTCTCCATCTGTCCCCCCTTCCTCTTTGGGGTCTTGGGCTGCATTGGCATCTCAGATGGTGGCAGTAGTGACCATTAGTCATGAGGCCCCTGGTGTGTAGACATGCCTGGGCTCATGCTCTCAGCTGGGAAGGTGTGAGGCTGCTGCTGTACCCAGTCTACAGCTGAGAAAACTGAAGCTCAGAGACACTCAATCAAAGCCTCCTGTTGCTCAGCAATGGTGGCGAAGCTGGGTTCAAACCCTTGCTCTCTGACCTCAGTTCTTCTCAGCATTCTCTGTGGGCCAGGCTGGTCTCCGGGTGGTGTTTAGCAGCCCTGGTGTTGGGGCTGACCCTGGGACAGAGCACATGCATACCTCCATGCCCCTAGGACACACGGCCTGCATGAGCCCATCCCTGTCTGGTAGGCAGCACAGCACAGGGTCGCTGATCCTACAGGGAGGGAGGGCCTAGAGAGTACAGTCAAGCATGGCAAAATTGCTCGTCATTTCCATCACGAAGCCACACTTTCTTGTTCCTGGCAGGGGACAGACAGGGAAGCTCCAGGTGGTGGGCGGGAGTCAGTAATAGGCTCACCCTGATGGCGGGCACCAGGTTTTGGGGGCCACCTGTCACTTACAATGAACGTCCTCTGTGCAGTGTCCATGCATCCCATGGAAATGCAGGGATGGGCCTGCCCAAATGCACATTGTTTCCCCGTGTCCACAGGGGCAGCTCTGTCTGCGGCCCAGATGTCCCTGGCAGCTGGCTGGCTCACTCCTTCTGCCAGCTGCTTGCCCTGTCTGTCCTGCCTGCTGCATTCACCCCACCAGTCCGGAGATCCGCACCTGATTTCCCAAAAAGCCTTCAGATCTTAACGCGAAGATGTCCTGAGTCACTGTCAGGAGCCACCGTGAGCCTCGCGGTAGCCGAATAAAGTACCTTTCGGATTTGTAAACCTGAGCGGGTGTGTGTAAGGGCAGGGGTCTGGGGACCTCCGATTTACCTGGGTCTTTTCTGGTGTGGGGAGAGCATGGTTCCTGGCTGGGCAGGGTGAGCAGGTGCACTGTCAGAGCTGATTGCTTTGACAAAATGCCAGACCCCAGCCCCACTGCCGTCATGGTCTGCCTGGGCACGAGGTAGAGTTTCTAGAACAGACTTAGGGCAGCCTCTGCCTTTCCCACCATGGTGGTTGTTCCACAAGGTCATGTCTGGGCATGTATGCCAGATGTTTCCATGAGGACACTATAGGATCAGAGAGAGGCCCTTTGCCTTCTGGGCTGGCCTCTCTTCTTCCTTACAGGAGTCCTCTGACATCAGACACCTCCACCCCCTCAACACAGACACACATACATATACACACACATTTAGGGCCTTCTTCTGGGCTCTTTACTGCCCATCTCAACTCTAACACTTAAGGCATTTTTCCCAGATGTCATCTTCAGGGAGCTCCTTTAGGGCAAGGACTACATCTTATTCATCTCTAAGTTCCCTGAGACTCAGTTGCCTGGTCAGGGAAATGGGAATCATGACCATAGCTACCACACAGAGTTGCTTTGGGTTTAGTCAGCTAAGGGACTGACCACTGTGGCTGGCAGACATTAGCTATGTCTGTATCTGCACAGCGCCTAGGCTTTCAAAAGAAAAGAGACTGTGGGTCCCTGGGGTTCAGTCCTTCCTTTGCCACCTTGTAGCTGTGTGACCTTGTGTAGGTCACTGACACCATCCGTAAGGGCAGGGCTAAAAATATCTTTCGCATTTCCAGTGTTTGCAGTTCTATCCCATTTCCCAAAAGAAGACATTACACTGGGACATTTGGGGGTGTTCAAAGACCCTGTGGGGCTCCCAGACCCCCCATAATTCCCATACAGGGTCACTTCAGCTGCTGCTCATAGACTCATCCTTTCCAGCTCTATGGCGTACTTTCCCTTCTCCCGCTACTCCTCCATCTCCTCATAATTGTAATAATGATGGATTATAATAATATTATTAATATTTTAAATGTACGCTGAGCTTTATGGTCTCCAGAACACATTTCTTGTCACTTCGACTGCAGTCCCATCTGGAACCTGCGAAGTCAGGGGTGCATGAGGTGAACGGAGACCCCCTGGCCACTGGGCTAGGAGGCACGGGAGCCAAGACTGGGGTTTCGGACTCCCTGGGGAGTGGGGGTGGGGGCACAGCTAAGGGCACAGCCCCAGCGACTCTGTCCGCCAGGCTGATGGGGGCTACCCCAAGGCCTGGTGCACTGTGTTCTGAAAGGGGGCTTGAGGCCCTTCAACACCATACTTCTCAGAAGGCCCCCCAGGAAGTCCCAGGCCATACACCAAACTGGGTGCTTTGCCAGGAGAGCCCATGGATCTATTTCCCACCTCTGAGGAACCTCTGATATAAACCAGGCGCCCGGGCTCCGATCCAAGCGTGATACACAAAAACCTCAGAATGAGGGGGAACCTGTGTGTGAACAGACAGGCTTTTCTATCCTAAGCAGGGTAAAGGGGAATTTTAGCGGAGGAAGCATGGAAGATGACTTCTAGAAATTTCCACGGCAGGTATTATTTCCTTGGGATTCTCTACCGTTCTTACACTCCCTATCCCGAGGCACAAATAAATCAGTAGCTCTGAGATGGGACTGAATGAGGATCACTTCCTCTCCTGTTGTCCCCAGTGCAAGGATCTTTTCTAAGGTATCCTCCATCATTCATGTTCCAGAATTCTGATGGCTTTGCTGCCAGGCTCTCACAAAAAGATGCTCAAGGGTAGGACTGAATGTACCCTCTCTTCCCCTCCCTTCCCCCAGCACTTGGCCAAGCCTTCGTCCCTCTGTTCATCCCTGCCCGAGCCCTCTTGCCCGTTGAGCTCCTGAGTTAGCTGTGGGACTGGGGGCTGGAAGGGCACACACGGTGGCACTCAGAGCTAGCAGAAGCCTGATGGGGATGCTGACGAGGAGGGAAAGAGTCACAACCCAACGAGGGTGTTTCTTTCCTTAAGCAGAGAGAAGATAAGCCCTGAGGAACGGTTTATCTTATCTGGTACTGCAGGGGGCCCCTGTGTCTATGTGAGACCCAGGGCTGTCCCCTTCCTTTCCGGGCATCCTTCACCCCTATCCACCCTCGGGGAGGGCTCAAGAGCTTGTGCAGTTGATCTCTTTATATCCCAAATCTCCTTAACCGTTGCTGTTTTGTGAAACTACCCTGGATTTCAAGGAGCAATGTCTTAGATTAAGGTGGATAAGAAGTGGGACCCTGGAGCCAGATTTGCCTGCTCTGCTACCCACCATGTGACCCTGGACAAGATCCTTGACCTCTCTTCCCAGTTTCCTTTTCATAAGACGAGAGCTACTGATAACTGTCTCACATGGTGATGGGGAAGAGCGAGTTCAGGTGGGTAAAGTCCTTGACGCAGCACATGGCACAGAGGGAGCCCGTGCAAGTCACAGCAGGTGTCGTGATGGCCCTGCAGCCTGGGTAGGCAGCCGCCTTGTGTGGCTCTCTGGCCGGAACCCACATCAGAAAGCCCTGGAGCTTCCCATCCTCCGTATTCTAACTCAGTAAGTCCAGAGTGGGGCCCAAGCACGTGCCTTTCTAATGAGCCCCCAGGTGACGTAGACGCTGCTGGCCCTGGGATCACCCTTTGAGAACTAGAATCTTCCTTATTATCCATACCCAGATTCTGAAAGCAGCTGCGGGGCCAAGCTCAGTGCTCAGCACCTTCCGTGCACCTGAGGAAGTTGGGTGCTGCAGGTTCAGTAGCTAAGTACCGAAGCACCTCGGCATTGATGCTCTCGAGCCGGCGTGGGTAGAGTACTTGACCCCAAGTCATCCAGGCTGCAGAACGCCCAAACTGAACTGCCAGCTGGGCCCCAGGTCTTCATTCCGCTGGTATTTATGGAGCAGTTGATAAACCCAGCCCGCGTAGAGCACCTCGGAGTTCACAAAGCAATTTCAAATACATTTCCTCATTTCAGACGCACAAAAGCCTGTGAAGTAGGTCAAGTATTAATATCGCCTGCCTTTACAAGGAAAATGTAATTACAGATGAAAACGAAGGCTAGGAGCAGCCTGGCGTCTTGTTCGGGATGGCGGAAAGCCTGGCCTCCCACGCCGCTCACACGGCCGTGCCCCCCACCCCCACCACCACCCCGGGGAGGCTCCGTGTGGTCCTGCTGCACGGGCATGGCGGCTGCCAAGTGGAAGGTGAAGGTGGGTGCTGGCTGCACAGCCCCCCTCTGGCAGAGAAGTGAGCTGTGGCAAGGGAGGCTCCGTTCTAGAACAGTTCCCAGGCAGAGTGGACCTTGGTACGCCAGTGAGGCAAGCACTCAGTCCCTGGCTGAGGCTGTCGCAAAAGGGCATGAACAGTCCTGGGAGAGAGGCTTATCTGAAGCTGGAGGAAAGGGAGGTTTGGCTCCGTGGCAGAGGGGCTAGCGAAGCGTCCTGGGGGACAAACTGGGGACAACAACGTTGGGAGGGGGAGCACAGAGCAACCAGGGGCAGGGTGGTGGGAGTGGCAGTGGATGTGCAGAAGGAGAGCCCTGGGGAGGACCATCTGGGGACCAGGTCAGCTCCCCTGGGCTACACTTGACCTTCCTCCTCCAGCCACCCCAGGAGCCCAGAACACCTGCCCTTCGCAGGCCCTCCCGGTCCAGACCCAGGTTCCTGGAGCCCCCCGCTCTCACTCCAATTGCTCTGATTAGAGGAGCAAAAACAAGCCAGGTGTTACCAGGAAATGGTCTAATTAGCACTTAGTGCTGACGATTTCTGGGTTGTTTTCTTTTTTAAACCCTGGACATTTTTTATTCGCTAATCATCTCTCAGTTCAACCAGCACAGAGCTGCACACGATTTACCTTTTGATGTTCACAGAAGAGAACTCTTGAATTTCAAAGAGCCGGCAGGGATTTGGGGGGAATCGCACGCAGAAGCTGCAGCCTTAATCAAACCTCATTAGAGGCTATTCTTCAAGCAGGTTTTCCCTCTCTTGCTGCCTCCCTCCCCATCCCCCCCTCCTTTTCTGATTACAAGACTGGTTATTGGGTCGGTGTGTGTTTTCTTTGGGACTCTCAATTGATCCCAAGTAGTGAGGGTCTCCCCCAACCACCGCCTTCCCCTCCCTGTCCCCACCTCCCAACAGCAGAGCTCAGGGCTTGGAGTCAGGGTTCCTCTCCCACCTTATACTAGTTGCCATGGTGAGAATTAAGGTTTCATAAATAAAAGTAGCTCCAGGCAAAGTTCTCCTCCTGGAGAGTCTCTGTACCCTGCTTAGACAGGGAGGCTCACCAGAAACAGGGCTCAGATCTGCCCTCCTGAGGGAACTCACAGCGCCTCCATCCGCAGCACCATGTGAACCCCTCTCTGACCCGTGCAGGACCATGGGCACCCCACAGTAAGTGGTGTGGCCCCAGAAGTTGTCTGAGGAACCGTACAGTCTGGGGATCTTTGGAAGTGGGTTACAGCCCCCTTTGGGAGACCCCAAAGGAACATGGAAACGCAGCCTCACCCTGGGAGTCCAGATCTAGAGCCCAGGCCAGCACATGAAGTCAATCCCAAGATCGTTCATTCCTGCCACCCCAAAATAGCAGTAATTGCCGCTTCGAGCCATACATGGTGCTGAATCCTCTAGAAACAGTTTCTCTCCAATTCTCCCAACAGCCCGGTGAAGTAGGTGCGAATGTTCTTATCTCCGTTTTATAGATGGGGCTTCTTGCTACACAGAACAGTAACTAGCCCCAGATCACACAGCTGGTAAGAAGGAGCTCCTAGACAGTGGGCTGCTGGCAGGCAGAGAGGACATCCCCTTTGTTCCTCGTGGACCCAGAGCTGAGTGCATAGGAGGTGGGCACTACGCATCCCTGGAGGGAATGACGGGCCACGGCTCTGGGCTGGCCTCTGGCAGCACAGAGAGTCCTGATAGGGACCCTGCCCCCAGGGACATGACCATCTCATGGGGCCAGCAAACCAGCCCTCAGAGTTGGACACGATGAAGGCCTTGGGAAGAGGAAAGAGTCAGTGCTCGCTAAATAGCAGGTGGCTGTGAGGGAGGGGTGCAGTGAACGGGTCCTCGTGGCACAGGAGGAGCATTGCAGGCCACGGCATTGAGGGAGAGAGGGGTCCCCATTGGGAATAAGCAGGATACCACCAGACGAGGGTTCTGGGCCTGAGGAGGCTGCCAGTGGGGGCCCTGGCCACACGGTGAAGAGTGAGCAGGCTGAGGGTGTGGGCGGGGGTGCTGGGGAGCCACTGTGCAGGCTCGGTCAGCTGGTCTGTCGGCGTTAGTGAGGGAAGTCTCACAATGCGCCATCCTATCGAGCCTTCAAAGGCTCACTCCAGAGCCCCTGCAAGGACCGCCCGCTCAGGTCAAGGCTGCTGCAAAAAATGGGGCAGAAGTTGACCGTGGCAAAGGTGGACAAGGTGGAAGTGGTTTGAGTGACCTTCTTTCGTAGACAGGCAAGTCTCGGTCACTGACCCGGTATGAGGTTTGGGGCAGTGGCAGGGGAGGGCAGTCACTGAGGATGACTCCTGGGCTCCCATTTCGGCATGGGGCACCCACGGCCGTGCTCACTAGGAGGAGGCAGGGTCGTGTCCCAGGGGCTCGCAGGTGAGCCGTGTGACTGCACGAGCCTTTTGGGCTGCCCTGCATTTTCATTCCTCAAATACAATGGTGTCTGGGTAAAGCTTGGTTAATATAGGCGTTTGCTGCTAGACGTCATAATTCTCTCCCTCCTTCCGCCTTGCAGCGTGTTAAACCGCACGCCAATGAATCTGATCCAGGAGATCATATTAGTGGATGACTTCAGCAATGACCGTAAGTATATCTTCGCCCCCTTGCTCTGTTAATGCAAGTTTCTGTTCCTGCGTAACAGGCAGAGGCCAGGCCACTGATTCTCCGGGGAGGGAGGAAAGCCTGGGTTTATAGAAGGTGTGCAAGACTTTGAGTGTCCATCAGGGGCTCAGGAGGGAGACATATCTTACATTTTAAAAATAATGTCTTGGATTCCCGGTTCTGTGTCTTTGAGGACTTATGCAGTAGATTTAGTTGATCCTTGATTGGGTTGGGGTGTGTGTGTGCTTATGTGTGTCATTGTCACCTAACCTACATTCCTGGACATGGAAACCTTTGGAAGATTGACCCTGGGACCCAGAGCCCAGAGCAATTTCTATCACTAGAGGTTCCTGACTTGGATCTGTGGTCATTTGCTAGCCTGATCACAGCCAGAAATATCCTCTCCTTTCATTCCCATGAAGGACTGGGTGGGCTCCATGGGAGAGAGGCTAAGGCTGGTAGACCAGTGAAGTGAAACCAACATGGTGGCATCCCAGGGTTGATAAATCCAGCAAGGGACGGGGTAAGGAGGCAAGGCAGAGACAGTTCTGGGGTGATATCTAAGATAGGGTCTCCTCCTACCCATCCTGATACATTCCCCTGAATGGGGAAAGTTAGGCCAGCTCTGTGTGATGGGGCACAGTGGACAGAGCACTCAACAGATAAGGTCTCCAGTATCGGAAGTCCATAATCAAAAAGGAAACGCCAACATTCATCTCATCCATTGTGTGGTCTCCCAGCAGTTTTTGCTAGACCCCACTAGAGTGAGCAGGACTCTGGTCTCATATTTTTAATGGTGTATGGAAAAGGAAAAGGGTCTCCAGGTGACCATACCATACCAGGTGTCCCCGTCAGGAAGTGCTTCCTAGTAAGCACACAGGTGCTGCTGTGTGACTGACCTGTTCCAAAGAGGCCGCCTTGCGGTCACTTTGAACAGAGTGGGCCACATTGCATATGGATAGAAGTGTTGGGTCAGCCTCATCCAAAACCCACAACCATGCTGGCATCGGGATGGGGCTCTGTGGTTGGGAGCAGGGACAGCAGGCTGGGCTGCCTTGCCTAATCTTCGGGTTCACATTGCTCCAGCGAGTCCCAGGGTGCTCACACCACACATAACCTTCTGTCTTCACAGCTGAGGATTGCTTACAGCTCATCAAGTTGCCCAAGGTGAAGTGCATACGCAATAACGAGCGGCAAGGTGGGTCTGTGCAGAGGGGCATGTCGGGGGGATGCATCCGGCTGTGTGTTCAGCATGCAGGGGCTGTCCTGTGGCTCCTCTGTGAACTTTCTGGAAGACAGAAGGACAGGGCACCCACGTTTCTGTTTGTTCCTACCACAGGTCTGGTCCGGTCCCGGATCCGGGGTGCTAATGTGGCCAAGGGCACTACTTTGACTTTCCTGGACAGCCACTGCGAGGTGAACAGGGACTGGCTCCAGCCGCTGCTGCACAGAGTCAAAGAGGTGAGTGGGGCAGACTGAGGGTCAGGGGCTGTGTCCCCACCCTCCCTAGGCTCTCTCAAGCCCGTACTTCACATATGCCGCCCCCCCCCAGGCCCTCTGGGAGGGGCATGAGACTCATCGCTGGCCCCATGTTATATAGATGGAGACACTGAGATCCACGGTCACACAGCGTGCAGTGGGGGGGCAAAGTTGGGGACGTGTTTCCGTTTCATGCTGTCACCCGCGGCAGGCCTGCGAGTAGGGCTAATGGCAGCTGCTGATACGTGACGCCTGCAGCTTCTTGGGTGAGAGAACTACCCAGGAACTGTTTCTCCCAGACAATAGACTATTCCAGAAAGGGAGCCCTGATGAGTGCCTTTTGTGACAAGGAGGCAGCGGAGTTAACTGATTCTTGTCCCCAGTTCCTGAGGCTTCTGTCTTCCTTCCACCCATGCATCACCCTTGCCTGGAGGCTGAGGCAAGTGGATGGGCTGCTGAGAAACCTGAGCTCCTGGCCTCTGCGTGCCCTTAAATTGCTCCAGAATTCTGCATGCTTCCTCTCTCCATTCTCAGTGGCTCCTTTTGAAAGTGAAAAAAACCTTAATGTTCCCCATTTGTTCGATATTCCACAAAGACCGTCCACCCCTGACCTGATCGACAGAAGGCGCTGTGTTGTAGGAGCCTAGCATTTGGGCTGTTGCTGTCCTACCTGAGTTTCTGACTCCCGCAGCTGCTCTGTGAAGTACGAGGCTGGGTATTTTTGAGATACCCATTTCACAAATGAGGACACGGCGTGGGGGGGAGTGGTGTAACTTGGGCTGATTTTTCCTGACGGGCACCACGCACACCAGAGCCCGCACACCGTCTCCCCTGAGGCGTGGTGATTTCCTTCTGGCTGTCTGCAGCAGCTACTCTGCTTCCCCTGCCCTACCCCCAACCCCGCAAAAGGACAGCGTTGACCAAAGAATCCCTGTGTGTGAACCACTCAGAGAAGTGGGAAATCCTTCCCGACTCTGTTCGTTCTGGTGAGAGAACCTCGGTGTGTGAGCAGAGCTCTCACACGGGGGGGGCCCGACGTGATCACACGGGATCCCCTGCCCTGAGATTGAGAGGGACACTTAGTGCCCTATAGGAAAATACCCTCTTCCCCACTTTCTGCCACAATCCAGGTGAAGAGGTCTGCATTGAGAAATAGATTAGGAACAGACCATGTAGTTGAAGGTCCCAGATCTTCCCCTCTCTGTGTCCCAGAGGGGAGGGGTGCTGGGGGTGGGGCGGAAAGTGCCAGCCATCTGTCACGTGGTTGGTCCATGCCTCCCACCCCAGAACAGTCGCCTCATTAGCATAAACTCAGGTCTGCTGAGAGAAGATTGCTGTGGGTCACACGGATGCCTGTCACCCCTCCACTCACGAAATCCCAAAGGTTTCAGAATCCCTTGTTTGATGAACCACAAAGACCACATGGAGATTTCGTCTTGTATCACAACATCACGGTATATACCACATTGTTAATTGTTTTAATTCGAGTATTGTTAGCATAGTGTTCTATTAGTTTCAGGTGTACCATATGGTGACTCCACAATTTATCTGTTGCTCACTGCTCATCCCAACAGGTGTGCTCCAAATCCCCTTCACCTGTGCCACCCCTCCCCACCCACCCACCTCCCCTCTGGTGGCCATCAGTTTGTTCCCGGCAGCTAAAGGGCTGTCTCTTGGTTTCTCTCCCTCTCCTTTTTCCTACCTTTGCTCATTTGTTTTATTTTTTAAATTCTACATGTGAGTGAAATCACACGGCTTTTGTCTTTCTCTGACTGACTTATTTCACTTAGGGTTATACCTTCTGGATCCATCCGTGATATCGCAAATGGCAAGGTTTCATCTTTTTTGTGGCTGAGTACTATTCCACTGGATCGGTCTCTCTCTCTCTCTCTCTCTCTCTCTCCCTCCCACATCTTCTTTATCCATTCAGCAGTTGGTGACCCCTTGGGCTGCTTCCACAGTTTGGCTATTGTAGATAGTGCTGCAATAAACATAGGGGTGCATGTATCCCTTTGAATTAGTGTTTCCGTATTAGGGGGCGTAAATACATGGTGGTATGATGACTGTAGGGCAGCTCCATTTATAGCTTTTCGAGGAACCTCCATACTGTTTCCCAGAGGGGCTGCACCAGCTTGCATTCCCACCAACAGTGCACGAGTCTTCCTCCTTCTCCACATCCTCTCCAACAGTTGCTCCTTGCCTTGTTGATTGTAGCCATTCTCACAGCTGTGGAATTGTATCTCATTGTGGTGTTTATTTGCATTTGCCTGATGATCAGTGATGATGAGCATCTTTTCACGTGTCTGTTGGCCATTTGTATGTCTTCTTTGGAGAAATGTCTGCTTGGGTCCTCTGCCCATTTTTAATTGATGGGGTTTTTTGTTTTGTTTTTGGTGTCGAGTTTTGTAAGTTCTTTATATTTTTGGAGACTATCAGATAGGTCGTTTGCAAATGTATTCTTTCATCCAGTGGCTTGTATTTTAGTTTGGTTGATTGTTTCCTTCCCTGTGCAGAAGCTTTTTTATTTTGATGTAGTTCCAGCAGTTTATTTTGGCTTTTGTTTCCCTGGCCTCAGGAGATGTATCTAGAAAGAAGTTGTCCGATGTCGCAGAAATTACTGCCTGAATACCACAGTTTGTTTATGCATTCCTCTGCTAATAGACATTTTGGGTTGTTTCCACCTTTTTACTCTTGTGAATAGCACTGCTGTGAACATTAGTATTTAAGTTTAAGTACCTGCTCCCAGTTCTTTGGGATCCATACCAATGAGCTACGTATGGTGGGGTCATGTGGCAGTTCAGGGTTTGACCTTTAGGACGCCTGCCCGCCCCCGCAAGCTGATGTGGCCCTGCAGGATATGTTAGGGGGACTTGCTTTCCTCAGACAGCCTTAATGAAGCTTGCATCTTCTCCTTTCTCCCTGTGAGTGCTCCTTGCATTCCACTGCTCCTGTGGGAGGCATTTGGCTCCACAATAGGGCTCACCCTCCCCGGTCCCCACCACTGTCTGACCTAAAGCTTTGGTAGCAGAGGACTGGTTGGACAGACTTGGGGCTGTGGTCGGACTCTGCCCCTTGCAGGGGTCACAGCAGCCTCTGTGGGCTGCAGAGGTTTTTACCAGACGCTGACTCCTGTTGATGGAACATTCAACTGAGACTTCCCCTTCAGGACAGGGATGTGGGCGTGTGTCAGCCCATGTTAACACGTGTCTTTGTGTCTTGTCTCAGAGTAAAACGTGATTTGTCTTGTAAGTGGAAGTGGAAATTTTAAGCTGTAATTGGAGTTAGGAATTTTCAAAAATAGAAAGAGATAAGAAAGATCTGGGTTTGGGCTGTCAGAAGCTGTCCTCAGCTGGTCTTGTCCACATGGAACCCTCTCGATGTCCCGTTTCTTCCCTTCAGTTACTTGATGATACTTGAAACAAGAACCAGGTTGGTTTTAATTTTTTTTTTAAACAGAGGCCTCTTTCCCCCCACTCCTTATCTACATATTTCTTTAGTTGGAAAAAATGATTTTGAGAAATTTCAGTCCCTGTAACATTTGGTAAATTTATATAAATAATGGCTTACATATGCTTCAAAGACTTTCACACGCCTCCCTCCCTTATTCCATCCAAAAGCCCTGTGAGGAAGTCAAGATAGTTTTTCAAATAATAATTTGTCTTTGCTTTATAGTGTGTGCTGGTGTGTTTAAGGTGACATGGATTCTAGATGGCGGAGTCAGGACAAGAACTCAGGTCTCCTGTCACCTGCTGGAGGACCCTTCCTTCTCCTGCACCCATCCCACCTGGCTGCCTCAGGGGCTGCATTGCAATCCCCTGTCCCCTGTTCTCCATTTCCCTAGACCGTGAAGCCTTATTCATCTTTGTACCTGTGACAATTCCTAAACTATAAGAAGTGCTCTGTAAAGCCGGTTGATCAAATGAGTGAATGATCTCTCTAGCAGGTTTTGTTTTTAATTATCATTGTTACTATTTTTTACTATTTTTTAGAGGGGTGGCAAGGGGCAGAGGCAGAAGGAGAGGGAGAGAGAGAATCTTAAGCAGGCTCCACACCCAGTGCAGAGCCTGACCTGGGGCTTGATCTCACGACCCTGAGGTTATGACCTGAGCTGAAATTGAGAGTTGGACGCTTCACCAGCTGAGCCCGCCAAGTGGCCATCTCTCAGAATGTTTTCAGGGCCTGTTCCCAATATGGTTTTAGTTATATGAACGGGCGGAGAAAGGAGATGTGTACCGCAGGGAGCACTGATGGCCATTGGGTGATGCCTTCGGTCTCTGTGATTGCTGGGCTCCTGTCCATGGGGCAGGGTTGGGGCCTGGGCTCTGATTTGTGTTGGGGAGAGGGGAAGAAGGGGTGCAGTCCTGGGTCTGTCAGGGGTTCGCCCAGCTGTCTGATTACACCTACCTGTGGGCCTAGCCTTAGAGACCAGCTTCCTGGAGCACACAAGCAGGGACCTGTGGTGGGTCTGGGTATCCTTATGGAGAGTCCCTCTATCCCAGAACTGTGGGAGGAGAGGCCATCTTTCCCAGCAGGAACGGACCTGCCCACTCTGCTGCCAGCCTTTGACCTGTGTCCTCTTCAGCCTCTTCAGTCAGTGCCAGAAGATCCCCTGTGCCCAGCAGGCTGAGGGCTGGTGCTGAGGGCTACACAGGCGGACCGAGCAGGAATGACCCCCTAGGTCCCTCAGAGAGGTTTGTATCTTGGCTTCAAGGCCCATGCATACAACCTCGTACAGCATCTTTTGAAGGTCTTGTCTCCACACAGCTCTTAGCCCTAAAGGTCCCTCATCACCTATCTGGTCTCCATGACTCAAACAGACACCACACATGAGCTGTGGCAAGGATAAGAGAAGGGCAGAAGCCCTCAGAACCTATAGGGAGAGGGTACCAAAACCCCCCCACTGGTGTACCCAGTGCACCCCAGAGGCTGAGTCCCTGGGTGGCTTCCCGGAAAGGTTGTGGCCAGAGGTAAGCAACCGGCATTTTATTTCATATTTCGGTTTCCAAATATTGAGGAGAATTTAAAAAACCAGGATTGCAGTTAGGGGACCCCCTGAGACCACCCTCAGGTTTAGTAATTCACTAGATGGACTTGGAACTTAGCAAAGCTGTTCTAGTCATGATTGCTGTTTAGGATAGCAAAACGGATGCAGGTGAGACTTCGCAGCGGCGAAAGGCACGCAGAGAAAGTTCCAGACATGAGCCTCCGGTGGACCGCCCCCGGTAGGGTTGGACAGACAGCACTTCCTTCTCCCAGCAATGGTGTAGAACACGTACAGGTCACTGAGAAACAGGGAAGCCCACCCAAGTCTTGGAGTCTGGGCTTTGTGTCTGTTTTGGAGAACAGTCATAGAAATATGACCGCCCCCATGGTCTCCATGCGCCTCCAGAGGTCAGAGTGAGCTGGTCGCACGCAGACCAAAGCCCTTAGCCTAAGTCACACTGTTAGCATAGACTGTCTGGTATATCCCAAGGCATGCAGGTAAACAGAGGCAGGACGTTCTGAGGGCTCAGAAGTTACTGCCCAGAAGCCAGGCAAGGGCCAAACATACCTGTGGGCAAGGTGAATCCTTGACCATACAAGCCTCCATGTAAAGACTTTGTAAAGCTACAGAGACCCCAAAACTCAACAAACGAAGGCAAAATGAGAACTATGTCCGACTCACAGAAGTTTGGTCTCTGAACTTGTAAGAACGTGTCAGAATTCAAGTTCTGGGAGTGTCTTTGGGGTCATGTCCATGGGTGGGAATGGGTGTGGATGGCTAAACGTGCTTGTGCATGCACACGCACACACACAGACGCAGGGTGACACTGCCCGAGGAGAGCCCGGAGAGCGGAGGCAGCTGGGCAGGTGTCATGCTGGCTGCAGAAGAAGCGTCTGTGCATGTCCCCGAGGTAGAAGCAATGCATCGAAAATGAGCATTTCTTTCCACACGGGCCACTCGGCTTCCGAGGTACCTTGTCACTGTCAGGATGAGTCACACGTGGAAGCCGAGGGCCAGACCAAGTCTGAGAACATAAAAGCAGGCACCTGGTGAGTCTGAGCTTAAAATAAGAGGACAGCCTCATTTGGGAGAGAGATTGAACCAGGAAATGAAATGGCTATAAGGAGAAACAAAGGCTTGCACCCATGCCAGGGGTGGGAGTGGGGGCAGGAGGTTGGGGGGGTGGTGGGGGGTGCAGAAGACTGCAAAAGAGGCCCTGCCTGACTTGCCCACACCTGCTGGTACTCCTGGGCTGCCTGGTTCTTGGTTGGCTGAGGAGTGGCCTTCCCACTGCTCCCTGCCCCTCCTCCTGTGAGCCAGGTACCAGCCGTTCACCCAGAGCCGTTCACCCAGAAACCCATGCAATGCCCTGACAGCCCCCCGGCACTAGCGAATATGTCTTGCATATTTTGAAAGCATTTCCTGGGTGGCTTTGATGCCTGTGGGCAGGATAGTCTGTGGGATGCAGCAAGTAAGGAGGCTGGAGAGGGAGATACAGGCTCTTTGTGGATGGTCCCGCATGCCAGGCTAAGGAGCGTGAGCCCTATCTTCTGGGCAATTCAGGGTTTTAGCAACTGAGCCACAGAGTGAGATTTTCCCATCCAAATGACAACTTCCCTGGCCACCAAAGGGAAGAGGGTGAGCTGAGGTCAGGAGTCCACCACGGTCCACCAGGTGTGAGGGAAAGGGAGAAGCACGCCACGTGCAGAAGAGTACTTCTGGAGTTCGAATTGGCAAGACCGATCGGGGTGATGGGCAGAGGCAAAGCTTCTTTGCGCTGGGAAGCAGAGGGCTGCGCAATTGTTCTGTTAGCAGAAATAGGCAACCCAAGGGAAAGGAGCATGTTTGGAGAGAAGATAAGGAAGCTGTCACTGAAAGCCCATGTGAAATCCCCATGGAAGGGGCCAGTGGCCTAGTCGCTCCGAGTCTGGGAGCAAGGGCGTGTAAGTCAGGGCTGGAGGCACAGATCTGTGAGGACCACAGATGACTTCTGAAGGACGGAGTCTCCAGGGATGCTGTTCCTCACCTTGCCTAGAAACATACGCATCAAATGAAAATTTTGGAAATACCAAGGTGTTCTTCCTGTGCGGGTGTGGCTTTGCTTCATGAGACTACAGACTGAGGTCACCTTCCCGGCTGCCTGTGGCTTCTGCCTCCTTGGAGCCCACCAGTAGTGGAGGACTTCTAAAGCCCCCTTCTTCCTGCCTTTCCCTTCCTCAGTGTCCTCACTCTTTGGCCCCTGCTGGGTCCCTGCCATGCTCCAATGGCTTTGGGGGCTGAGGAAGCCACCAGAAGTCAGAGAAAGGTTTTTAGCATTTTAGGCATTAGAACCAGGGCAGTCACAGTCTCCAGTGCTCTATTTTATAGATGAGAAAATTGAGATCCAAAGATAGAAGTGCTTGGTCAAGGCCATTAAACCAGCCTGGCATTATCAGGGCAGGGCCCTCCCATGCCCGCTGACACCTAGCCTGGCTCCTTGATGCCCCGGACTGAGCCCGGAGTCTGCTGTCTTCCAGGACTACACGCGGGTGGTCTGCCCTGTGATTGACATCATCAGCTTGGACAACTTCAACTACATCGAGTCTGCCACGGAGCTCAGAGGGGGTGAGTGGGACCAATGCCTTCTCCCCAGCAAGGAACCACTGCTCCCCCTGGTCAAATCTTTCTAGGGGAAGAATGGGGAAAGGTCTCTAGTTGTTTGTCTGGAACGTCCAGCCCTGTGTCCTATAATGTCAGCAGCCCAGTGGTAGCCTTACCACTGAGACAATGAATGCAATGGCCAGGGTCCCGTGCGGGACACATCCAGACCCCAGAGCTCTGGCTCCAACATGGGCTCATCCCGGGATGAGGAGGGAAGGTGAGGACATCCTGGCTTAGGTGGGGCCTGACCTGTTCCAGCACCGCAGTCTTGGGTACCACGCACTCTCTGAGACCCACCATGGTGGTTCTCAGGACCTAATGCTGGTCCCCAAGACTGATTTGAGATGACTCAGCCCCATAAAAACCTGCTTGTACCTTCCCAAGACTCCTGACCAAGGGCCACACCCATGACTGTCCATCCTGTCCCCCTTAGGTTCTGTTGAACCTGACTCTATCATCTGCCCTGTATCCCCTCACCGTGCCCAGCAGGGGAGGCTCAGAGAGGCAATAAGAAGTAGAAAGAAACTGTGAGAGGGACACCCAACTGCCTGCTTGCTGATGAGCCTGGGTGAGACCTGCTGTCTCCAGGCCCACCTTCCCTGGATGTGTTCACAAGCTTCTAGAAAAGGGATGTATTGTGCACATCAGCTGAGTGGGTGTTGTTCTAGGGTTTGACTGGAGCCTTCACTTCCAATGGGAGCAACTCTCCCCAGAGCAGAAGGCTCGGCGTCTGGACCCTGCTGAGCCCATAAGGTAAGTCAGGTCAGGGGTGGGTAGCGTCACCACTGGGTCCTTTTCTCTGCCACATCGTGGAGCAGGCATTTCACATTAGATGTTCAAAAGATTGAGAAGAGACCAAAAGAACCTTTGGCAGGCCAACCCTCCTTTACCCTTACTTTAGGAGTTTCTGTCTTCAAGGAGACTTCTCCTAAGGGGACAGAGGCCTGGTAAGACCCGTACTAAGGAGCTGCTCAGTGTGTTCCTCCCACACACATGCTACCATGTACTTAGGCTTCCCATTAAATGCTGGAGGGTCCCAGATGGTCCTGCTTGAGCCTCTGACAGAGGGAAAGATGGTCTGTTCAGGCCAGAGCAGGACTGCTAGGTCTTGGATATCAGAATTCAGCCGAAGAAGGTCAGTTCACTTACCCCCAACTCCTGCTGTTTAGTAACCCCCATGTCTGCTCAGCCCCATTGCAAGGACGGGATGTCGCATTGACTCTGGGTTCTTCAGCAGAGCCGTGGATGCTTTCTCCTGGTCTGCATTCTCCCTTCACACAGGAGGCTCCCAGCACATGGGTTTGGGGCCTCTCAGAGGACCGGGGTAGACTGGAGTATGATGTCCACCCCGTGCGGGAGCCTGGGTTCTCAGCTTTGAGGGCGTATGGTCTGTATGTTCCTACCAAAGATGGGCACACCTGCCCCAGAACCACGGATGTCCACACTGACCCTTGTGGGCCTTGGTTGGGGTGCTGGGCGTCCAAAGTGCTTGGAGAAGTATGCAAAAGGCCCCTTTCTCCAGCCAGTGGCTTAGGGTGCCCCAGATTCTTCGTGGGCATCTCTGTATCTCCAGAATGGCTGTATGGTAAACGTTGGATCACTTGCACTGAATCAGCTTAAGTCAGATGGGAAGCAAGGAGCTAGGAAGAGCCGAATGCTGACGCTTCTGACAAATGTGTATGGCTAGGAACACTTCGCCGGGGACCAATGTCTCACCCACCTGCTGGCCCCTTCCCCCTTCCCAGCCTTCATGAGCTGGAGCAGCGCCAAGAGGGGGATTGGAGCCAGACAGCATGCTGGCTAGTGGCTTCTACTTCTGAACCTCTATCATGTGGGGCAGCTTCTCAGTTACCCCCTATGGGCGGCCCCTGATGGGGCAGCCGGCCAAGTCAAGGACAAGGGCAGCTGTGCTGGTGCAGCTTACCTTCTCTGGCCCAGTGTGGGGGTGTCTCAGGGCAGCTTCTGTTCTTGTGGGAATATCTCTCTCATCAGAGAGCGAGTGTTTCCCAGGCTCAGTCCAGGGAATGCCCAGGGGTCGTGGCCCTGGGAGACCGGGTTTCTTGACCTGCTATCCATCAACTACCTGACATGGGAGAAAACTCCCTTCGCCCTCTGGCCCTGCTGGATGAGGAGCCAGGTCCCTGTGGGCTCACCTGCCTTTCCCTGCTGTTGATCCTTCTAGATACAAGTCCTGGTGCTCACTGGGTTATCTGGTTGGACTCTGCTGGGCTCACCTGCCTTCCTTGGCAGTACTTTGCTTTCTGAGTGGCTTCTCTGGCTTCCTTCTCAGTGGCCAGGGGCAGGGGAAGTGGGGCAGAACCCCAAGGAAGAAGACGAAGGGTGTACTAGTTTGTTGGGGCTATAGCAACATGTCACCCATGAAGCTGCTTATCAGCAGAAACATACTGTCCTGCAGGTCCAGAGGCTAGAACCACAGAGTCAAGGTGTCAGTGGGGTTATTTCCTTCTGAGCGCTATGCCGGCCTCTTTCCTTGGCTTGTTTTTTTTTTTTTTTTTTCTTTTTAAAGAATTATTTATTTTAGAGAGACTACAGGAGCGTGGGGGAAGGGCAGAGGGTGAAAGGGAAGAGAAGTGGATTCCCTGATGAGCGGCGAGCCTGATGCGGGACTAGATCCCTGGACCCTGAGATCATGACCTGAGCCAAAACCAAGAGTTGGATGTTTAACCCACTGAGCCACCCAGCCGCCCACTCCTTGACTTTCAGATGGCCATCTTCTCTGTGTCTCTTCCCATTATGTGCTCTCTGTGCATGTCTGTCTCTCCGGCTCCACATTTCCTTTGTGTAAGGACACTAGGCATGTGGGGTTGGGGGCCACCCGGATAACCTCATTTTAACTTGATTACTTCTATAGAGACTTTCTCCCCAAATAAGGGCACATTCCGAGGTACTGGGGGTTAGGACCCAAATATATTATTTTAGGGTGACATAACCCCTCACCGAGAGTTAAAGAAGGAAGAAAAGGGAGAGAGAGCCCAATCTCAAAACATGGGTATGCCTTAACGGGTGCTGCCTCAGTCCTCCTCCTCTGCCGGGGCTCCCAACAGTGGAGCCCCCAAAGAGAGCCACGCTGGGCAGAGCCTATGGGAGATTCCAGCAGAGGATCCCCGGTCCCTCGGCACAGCGGGCTTCTGAGCAAGTTCTGGCCCCCTACAGAAGGCATGCTGATGAGAAAATGAGCCTGTCTATGAGGTCAGGATTTTTAAAATCAAAAGGAAAAACCCTGGAGTCTGTTCTTGTTTTAGGTAACGCATTGACCCTCGTAAAGTGGGAAAGCGGTGGAGAGAGAAGCGTGTGGGATTCTGCCTGGTGGGGCAGATGACTGGGATGGCGGTCCCTCTCTGCTCTCCCATGACCTTCTCTTTCCCTTCCGAATGCACAGGACTCCCATCATAGCTGGAGGGCTCTTCGTGATGGACAAATCCTGGTTCGATTACCTGGGGAAGTACGACACGGACATGGACATCTGGGGTGGAGAGAATTTTGGTGAGTCACTGTTTCTGCATCCAGGGGCCAGCGGCATCTCTGTGTCCTGGGCCTACACGTACCTGGGATGAGGGCCTGAGGGGGGCAGTAGATCACTCCTTGGGGGCAAGGCCAGGTGGGGCACAAGAGGAGTGGTTGCTGGGAAGCTGGAGGTAACGGGGCATTTCTCCAGGGGGAAAGCCTCCCCGGGAAGACCATCCGGGGCAAGTTGACAACAAGCCAGCGGGGAGCAGGGAAAGGAAAGGAACATTGGTCATGCCAGGAGGGGGCTGGGAGTTTGACAGACCTAGCTCCACGGATTTTCACAAGAACCCCAAGAAGCAGCCCCATGTCATACTCTTTTTTTTTTTTTTTTAAGATTTTATTTATTTATTTGACAGAGAAAAAGATCACAGGTAGGCAGAGAGGCAGGCAGAGAGAGAGGAAGGGAAGCAGGCTCCCTGCTGAGCAGAGAGCCCGATGCTGGGCTTGATCCCAGGACCCTGAGATCATGACCTGAGCCAAAAGCAGAGGCTTAACCCACTGAGCTACCCAGGTGCCCCCCCCCATGTCATACTCTTAACACACGAGGCGGCTGTAGGGTAGATCAGTGTTATGAGCTCCTCTGGGGGGGGGGGGTCCCAGACTTCTCTCTCTCCTGGGGCTGCAGAATGAGCTCTATCCTACTGTGGTTTGGGAACCTGCGCCCCCTTCCACCCTCACCCCTTTCTCTTTCACTGAGATAATGGCCAGAAGCTCCCAGGCTTCCGTAGTGACTACCCCAGACCCTCTTCATTAACCCACTGCTGAGTGCTGTGCGCACGGGGCAGCCAACAGAGGTTTACCAAATGTTACAGGAATCGCCATCAATCCTCTTCACCCCCAGGCGCCTACCCCCAAATCCCCGAGTTCAGTGCTCCAAGCTCAAGCCTGCCTCGGGCAGGGATTCGGCTCTGTTTTGTTCCCAGACGTCTCCGGGGTTTCAAACAGCGCCCCCATGAAGGAGGTTTCTGTAAACTTGTTGAATGAAGCACCAGAGGAGGACAGCAAGAGGCGGGCGTGTCACCGGGCACTGTTCAGCACGGGTCCCCAGACGGTGGCACGGCCCCGAGAATGGATGATCCGTGGGGCCCGTCTGGCATCCAGCAGTAATCCCGTGCATCGTCCTCTGCCATTGTTTTCTCCTGTTCCTGCCTCTGGAGTATTTTATGGCTTTCTTCCTCAGTCACTAAGAGTTATTTTCCAGAAATTTATGGCTGCCAGCCTGACCCACAGCATCTGTTCTCCCAAACTGGGCAGTGTAGAGAAATCCATCAGACAAGTACCATTCAGGGCCCGGATTAGAAGCTCAGCAAACAAGCAGGAAAAAAAAAAAAAAAAAACACCCAAGCCGCCGAAACCAAACTGATTCTTCTGCCTGGCACCCAGTCTTGGAACATAACAGGGAAATCGGTTACAGGTTCAAGATCAGGACTGCCTGCACAGGCCCAGGAGAACCTGGGGCCCGATAGGGTCTTATCCTTCCCTCTCGTGATCTGTAGCGATGTGCTCTGGCCTTTCCTCCCGTCGTCAAGTGACTCCTTCCTGTAGCCCATTTGATAGACAGCAGTCCTCTCATTTCTGCTCCAGTGCCATTTATGACAATAGCGTTCACCGCTTCACAGTTTGGCACACTGAGTCATTGCGAATTTGTGTGTTGAATTATTAGAAAATGCTTCTAGCACATCTCGCTCTAGCCTGTGTCTGGCAGGGCTGACACAGCCTCCCTCAACCTTGCAGAGGGAGTGTGACCTTTCCTCCACGTGGCAGTCACTTTGGGATTCAGGCGGCACGTTATTTTTCATGATGGCCTGTTCTGGTCCAGCCTGCCCGTCCCTTCTTTTGATGGCGGTGTGGACGCACACCTGCGCCTGTCCAGGGGCAACTTCGGCTGTTGCCTCCCAGTCGTCTGACGCTCCCAAGTGCTGATCGGAATGGGGAACGAGGGAGGGGCTTCTGAGAAGCTGTGGAAGAAGCATTTTACAGTCCATCACAGAATTTTTTAAACCACAAAAAAGTATTGCAGATGGTTATCCCAGGAGACACTGTTTTTCTCCCATCACAACATTCCGTTATGTTATAGCCCGCTCCCAGCGCTTTAAAAGCCATTTTTGGACCTTTTTTTTTTTTTTTTTAAAGCATTTTATATGTCAGAAGATGCAGTGCTTTCCTGATAGTACTTAGATCCTGTGGGGCAGTCCAGCTCTGCCAGAGAGCATAGGTAGGCACCTGAGGGCATGACCATGGGGATTGGGAAGAGCCCATCAGGATGGAGTGACCATCGGGGGTTTGCTGGGACTGGGGAGCACTGGTTCACCTTCAGAGGAGAGTTGATACTGAGGGAAAGAGTTCTTCTCCAGGGGATGGCAGGGGGCCTTCTGCACCTCCTAGCTCACCACATCCTGAGAGCCCCGGTGTCACTCACATGCACTCCTCTCTCCATCCCCAGGACTGTTCTGTTCTCCTCAAAGCCAGCCTCCCACTGGGCCAGAGAGCGCAGTCTGAAATGCCATTCCCTCCCGCTTTCCAGACCAGGCAATCGCTGCAGCTGCAGCTTGTCCTGTTCCATAGGGAGTATGGGAAGTTAAGGACACCCCCTCGGCATTTGCGGTCTACGGCCCTGGGTGACCTCGGTGGGCCTATGGCTAGTCCTTGTTCAGCAGGAGGGCTGGATGCAACGTGATTGCCCCAGATGGCGTGAAGTACAGTGTTATGGACCAATCAGATGATCTCTGCTCAAGTCCCATGTGTTCATTGCAAAATAATAACAGAGCTTCCAGGCCCAGGAGTGCTGAGAACTTAAAAGTTCATTAAAAGGAAGGGTCTCTATTGGTGCATTTCTATGTGTGGACTTAGGGATAGCAGTAGCTTAGGGATACAGTAGCTGTAACAGTAGTACTGTTACAGAGTAACAGTAGGGATGACCTCAATGCCCACCGCGGCCCGCACCACGCCCCGTCCTGAGCTGGCCAGGGTTACAGTGGGTCCCTGCTGCTGTGGGTACAGTGTGTGTTCATACATGGGACATGTTGCTCTGTGCAAGCTGGAGTCATTGCATTCAGTGGAGCCTGTGTCTCAAGCTCCCTCCACCTTCGCTCAGAAACCAGACTAGGAAATGGAACTGGAACCTTGGTGGGTCTGGCCGAGCTATGATGTACAGATAGCTGTAGTTTGGCTTCCGGGGGGAAAGCATCCTCTTCCCCATCCAGCAGTCGTGGGCTTGGCGCATAGACAGCTAGGCTGGTGGAGGGCAGGGACAGGGGGCCCCGGCGCCCTGGTCAGACAGCCAGTGGGTTGATGAGGTCACAGGAGGAAAGGAGTGAGGGTGGAGGGTGGGGAGATTTGCCCTCAAGTAGGAGTCTGACGTCTAAAGAAAATAAGATAGCGGTGCCCCCCATGAGGGTAGAATAATTACCCGTCTCCCTGTCTGCAATTCAAAGTGGATTAGGGCCTGCCTGATGCTCATCACAGGGGAAGTTGTGGCGGCGCTGACTCAGCAAGAACCCCCTACAGAATCCCTCCATCGTCTTTTCGCCCCGTCCCCCTCACTTAAGAAAGTGATGACTCGGCAAGAGCCCCAGACGTGGAAAGCGGAGGGTCTGGACAACGCCCCACACCTCCCCGCATGAGCCCCCGCCGCCTGGCGCCTTTGGATTATGAGACTTTCCCCAGAGTCAGCACATCCCCGGGAGGACAGTCATCCTGACATCAGTGGTGTTGACGAGGGCAGGCAACTCCACTTCTGGGTGTTAAATATCCCTGTGAACCATCACGCTCATCTGCACACTCCAGACTGTCCGAGTCAGGCCCTGGGTCTCCGGTCACCACCTTTCTAATATGCAGGACCCTGGAGCCTAGAAGCTGTTCTGCCTCTCAGGGTGCAGGCACCTTGGCGAGGCATCAGCTGCACTGAGGGGGCGCGAAGACGGACATCTGTCAGGACTGGATGGAGGTGCTGGTGGTCGCTAGTTGTAGAGGAGCCTCTCTTGTTGGCCTCTGAAAGCCTCGAAGGCAGTGTCTTTGTACCCGGAGCGCCACTGGTCGCCGGAGGGCTGAGTTATGGAGCGGGAAGCGGTGCTTCAGCCCCCAGGCACTGGATGGCAGGGGTCAGGTTGGACTGCTGCTGATCATAACATAAGGACATCCACAACCATGAACATGATCATTAAGATGACTAACAAGCTACCACCTGAGGGAGGGAGACCAAACAGAGTATAGCCCCGTCTCACCAGGGTGGATGAAGAGATCCATTTTCCCCCCATGACTCAACGTTTGCAGAGTTGAGATACAGGGCAGTTTTCAGCTAAAGCACCAGACACAAGACAATGAGGAGGGCAGGTTTGACAGGTGAGGGAGTGGAGGCAGGCAGCAGTGGGCTGTGGACAGGCGGCCAGGGGCAGAAGGTGCATATTATCTGCTGGTGTCCAGCGCCCCTCAGTTGAGCGTCACACGGCCCGTGGAAGCCTGTGCTGGAGCTAGGACAGAGCTGGGGCTGGGGAGGTATGAAGGGGAGCCCCTCAGCTTCAAGTGAACCATGAGGTCAGCCGAGGAAACAGGGTCAGGGGGACCCTGCAAAGACAGAGCCTTGGAGGGTGGAGCCTTGGAGTGGAAGACTGCCAGCAGACTGGAAGGAAGGGGAGGGACCAGGGTCAGATAACTACTTGCCAAGGTGGGTCCTGTGTCTACGGTGGCAGAAGGCGGGACTCAGAGATGCGGAGGGAAGCGAGATGGCACGCAAGGGGAGCACAGAGAGAGAAACAGGTTGCTGGGGTAGGAGGGGGTGGGGGAGGGAACCGAAGCATCGTTTGGAGGGATTCGCTTTGTAAATGAGGAGGGACATATGTCTTATTTGAATACATGGAAAGGAAGAGACCATGGCCAAAACGTATGCGTATTTTGGGAAGAGGGCTGGCACCAAATTTGTAGGTTATATCTAGTAAACCAGATCTCCGTCTCTAGTTTTGAAAGATGAGATGGTTTTCCTTTTTTGGAATTGGAGCAGACCGTATTTTGAGATCCTGGGGAGGAAGGGATTGGAGCACAGCAGACTTTTGGAGCACACTGTTGAGGAAGACGTCCTGAGACTGAAGTCACACACGCACTGACAGTCCCACGGGCTGACCCCTGCAGCCAGCCCCGCAGTGCGCTCACGGCAAGGTGGAGTGGTGGGGGGGGGGGTGGCAGTCAGCTAAGCTCTCCCGTGCTCCGTGTCTCACCCCCACCCCCACGAATACCAGTCTGGGACATGTGAGCTCCACAGTGCCCCAGCCAAGCACCATATTGCTACGTATTGGGGGCTTGATAGAAAGTCAAAATCTGGAATGTTATGTCCACAAATTTCAAGTGGCGTTGGTGGCAGAAGAAGAAAGCTGGAAGCAGGCACAGGAGGCCAGTGCTAACAGGGTCTGTGTTTCGGAGACTGGCTTCAGGGACGTCTGATCGTAGCTGCGGCTCATCTTTCCGTCCTGCTTAAGTGTTCCCCATAGTCTCAAAATTGTGTTTCATTTGACGTGGATGGCCGCCCTGCAGCACGGACCCTCGGTGAGGTGAAGCAGGCTTCCCCACGGACACAGCCTGGGGGCTGCTGCAGAGTCGGGGGCTGCGGACCCCAAGGCCAAGCTCTTCCGGTCTCCCTCCCTCCGTGTTCTTGCCGTCATTTGGAAGCAATCCTGAAAGAGTTCTTTCTTTATTCTAGCACACACACATTGTCCCTACCGTGTCCCCGAACTTCCTGGGAATGAGCTGTAGCCCATTTGGGACAGCACCTGGGCACGCAGAGAGCCAGGTGTCAAGAAGGTGATGGCAATGGGTGTGGTGTCCGCAGAGCCTTGCCTGCAGCTTAGGTACACAGGGCAAAGTCTGGTTGAGGACAAGTAAGTGAGAGAGCCGGTGAGGATCACGATGAAGACATCGTGTCCAGACGCCTGCTTGGGGAGCTGGACAGGAAGGAGACACAGAGCAGGAAGTGGAAAGAGAGAGAGAGGACCCAGGTGAAGGAACCCAGGGAGGTGGTGCCCAAGAAGCTGGAGGGTGCCGTGCATGTATATGGTAAGAAGGCACTAGAATACTCACATCCTTTCCTACTCCTGGACCCCAGCCTGCTTCCATGTGCCCCTCCCCCACACCTGCAGGAGGAGTCACCCAGGGCATGGGTTGCCCCTGAGCCAGCCTGCCCTCCTATTTGAGCTTGACTGCAGAAGCACGAACCAGGCAGGAATTCCCAAGTGGGAAACAGACGTTGGCCACCAGCGGCGTACCCTGCGGGATGCACGCGGTGCAGTCAGTAAGGAGGTGCACTGTCTGCAGAGAAGTTAAAGCCCTCACAACACTGCCGAGCAGTCACTAATATTCCCCTCCACCACTCTGGTCTGCCACTGCTTCCTTCCGGGGCAGGGGCACTGCCTCAAGCCACTGAGGACCTTGGTCCCAGGGGAGAGAGGCACACCCCGGCCTAATCCCGGCTGCCTCTGGGGACTCCTCTCCTCCTGCAGCTTGCAGCAGCCAACCGGGAAGAAATGGGCATGTGTGCAACATCCCCGCCCTGGGGGGCGACCCCAGCAACAGCTCAGCGGCTTCCAGCATTTTCTAGGCTACTGCCAAGACGTCCCCCCACAGGCTATAATTCAGGCATCCTTACGGAGGGGCAGAATTGTGGTCCGGGTGTTGGGAGCTGCTTTCCTGGATGCCTCGTCCAGGAGCTTGCTGGGAATCCTGCCCATGGGTATTGCTGGCCGGTCAGAGTGTGAACCTCACCACCTCCATGACAGTCTCTTCTATCTGGGTCTGGACTGTTGCTAAAGTCTGCTATATTCTTAAATGGAAAATTCTTTCTCCTTGGTCCTGGTTCTTAGCCGCCAGGGTCATCTAAGCATGTCTAATCCATCTTCCATGTGTCCAGAAGCAGCAGTCTGGGTCACCCAAAGGCTGTAGCAGGGCCCTGCACCAGGCTGGTCCCCAAATACGGCCCTCGCCCCCCATGAATGTGCTCCTCCAAGCCAGTCCCTGTGTGTTTCCATATTCACGTGCATCACCCTTCCAGTTCTGAGTTATCATCAGCCCCGGTTGCTGAAAGGGAAACTCAGGTCACCCAGCCAGCAGAGCACACAGTCTGACTCTGGAGCCAGCTTTTGACCCCCAGTCCCAGGCTGGATGCGGCGGGAGGCCCTGACCCCTTCCTTGGGCCTGGTGCCCTTGATACTGCCATCCTGTGTCCCCTCCCCTCCGGAGAGCACAGAGCCGTGCTGAGGGGGCACGACTATCTTGCAGAAATCTCCTTCAGAGTGTGGATGTGTGGCGGCAGCCTCGAGATCGTCCCCTGCAGCCGAGTGGGCCATGTCTTCCGCAAGAAACACCCGTATGTTTTCCCAGATGGAAACGCCAACACGTATATAAAGTAAGTGCGAGTCCCAGGGGTTCTGTGGGGGCAGCAGAAAGCCTGGTGAAGGGTTGTGGCTGTCCCCAGTTGTCTGGTAGGTTGGTAGGTTGCCTGAGTGTTCTGGGCGCTCAGGAGCCACAGTCGTGCTCCTTGGGACTCTGCCTAAGCAAGGGAGTTCGGAAGCAAGGCCCACCCAGCAGCAGGAGGAGGCGGTCTGAAGCTCTTCTCCACCACGGACGTCCCCGCGGCTTGCCGAGGCCTGCGAGTCACTGGGCAGCACTGTCCTGTCGGGCTTTGGATGTTTGGGGTTGTTTGGGTTTGGGGGAGAAGATTCCATTTTTGTTTCCAAGTTCCAGAAGATCTATAGCTTCCTCTTTCAGCCTGGGTCCCCAAGGGAAAGGTTACTGGAAGGATTTGAGAACGGGAGAGCACAAGCAGCTACTGCTCACATGCTTGGCCCTGGCTTCTTCCCTAGGGTGTCTGCACCTCCTGCTAGGGGACGAGATGAAGATCCCGGGGTCTCAGTACGTCCGTGGTGTCCACTTGCTCATTCCTGCTCTGTCCCTTCATACGGCTTCTGTGATTCCTTCTCCTTCGGGCTTTGCCTCTGTTTTGGGAACATTTCACGTATGTCCCTCTTTCCTCCAGCTTCTCACCTTTTCCCTTTTTCCCCTTTGTCGCTCATCATCTGACGGCTTCACTTACCCATTTACCCTTCTTTTCCCTTTTTTCTTTTCTGTCTTGTCCATTTGGGGGAGGGGGGAGCTCAGCATTTCTTCATTTGGGGCGTCATTTTCCTCATCTGTGTTCTTCTGTCCTCGGTTTTCACACGTATGGGCGGGTGTGGGTTACATCCTGACACGAGCATCCTGGGGCCGGCATGGCGCTGACCAAGGGGGAAAGTTAACAACACCTTTTGCAGAAACCTCTGGGCGAGGGTGGCGCGGTGAGAAATCCGGCGGGCACTGAAGACAGGGCTGCCTTGGGCCTTGGGTTTCCAGGAGGAAAACGTGAGCAGGCGACACTTGGTATAGAAGAGCGATGGGGACAGTCCTGGGCTCCAGAACATTCTCTGTCTTTGAGTCTGGGCCCTAGCCAGTGGGTCAAGCGGCATACAATTTGCTGATGGTGAGGCCCCAGGCAAGGAGCCAGCAAAGCGCTGGGAACTGCCCTGCACCAAGAGCAGGCTGCCAGTGTGACTGTCATTTTGGGTCCACTGGCTGGGACAGATTTGCCATAGACCTCCATGGAAGACCTCTGCTCCAGACAGAACCGGAAATCTGCAGGGGCATGCCCTGTTGAATGAGGCCCCAGGGTCACAGATGGGGGCCCCAGCAGGGACTGCTCCTCCACTGCCCCTGGTGTCTGTTTTCTGATGGCCTCTTTCTTGCCCTGGGGCTCTTCTGGTACCACTGCCTCCCTGCTTGCTGTGCAGGGACACACAGCCTCCATGGCAGTCTCTCTCGTTTTCCGTGACCAGCCCTAGAGCAAACACCTGATGGAAAAGCCTAGTGAGCTGGCCAGATAGCTGACAGTTGGGCTAATTACTTGGTTCTTGACACATGTACCTTGCTCTAGGACGCTGTATGTGACCGGCTGTCCTGCCCAGAGCTGGGACCCCAGCCTTTGCCCTGCAGAAAGGGGGAGCACCTGGAGAGGGAGCCTGTGTGCAGAGGGAGGCAAGGTGGCCACCGCCGGCCCTGCCTCTCTCCTCCTGGTTCCTGGCAACACGGGCGTATGTGGTGTGTGGACTCTCCTCTCCCAGCCCCCTCCTCCTTTTTCTTTTTGAGCTGCAAAAGTTCCATTTCTGGCACAATTTTTCAGGTGTTACCTTTTGAGGAAGAGTTTGTCCTGTGTCTTGGAGTAAAGGCCCCTTAGGAGGTTGGGTGGGATGTGGCCGGGCTGAGCCCCAGTGGAGGAGAGCTGTTACTGGATCGTGGGGGCCCCTGGCTAGGTGATGCTGCTGCGTGTGCATACAAACTCCTCTGGGACACTCCCTGTCTCCCCAGGAACACCAAGCGGACAGCTGAGGTGTGGATGGATGAGTACAAGCAGTACTACTACGCTGCCCGGCCGTTTGCTCTGGAGAGGCCCTTTGGGAAGTAAGTGCCCATTCCGGCTGCTTTGCACGGGGGTCAGGAGGAGTGCTGGCTGCTGACAGCCAATGTATCTGGTCGCCCAGGCAGGGGCCGCTCTCTTTCACGTCTCTTCTTGTTCCTGCCCTCCTGGGGATGCAGGGATTTCAGCAGCTCTTGCAGAACAAGTGGCAACATGGGCCACTGCCCATGTGGTGATGGGGTGCCTTGCACCATGGACGGATGTTTCTTTTTCCATAAAGGTGGGGTGTGGGACAGGACGGACTTAGTCCCTCTAGCTCAGAGCTCCTCTTCCTGGTTCTGAGTTCCCCAAGGCCAAAGCACCCTCCTTCCTCCATGGAGCAGTATCCTACAGGTGTCCCCAAGAGTCGTGCTCCGGCTTCGTCCAGGTAGACGAGAACAGGGAAAGAATTCTGTGCCGAGGCCACAAAGGCTCTCCTGGGAGTGCTCCCCAGACTCTGAGAAGTGGGTTTTGTTGCCTCCATTTCACAGGACAGGAGACTGAGTTTTCTGCAGATTAAGCTACATGCCCTGATCACATCACTGAACCGGGGGCATGAGGCTCTAACCACCCCTGTCCGATCCCCAAAACCATATGTTGCATTCTCCACCACAGAACTGAGGAGAGAAAAATGGAAACTTCATCTGTGTTAGCATCTGATTATTTGGAGGGACAACCAGTGGCCTTTTGTCATGCCGATGTCCCTCCGCCAGACTAAGGCTGGGGAGTGGATGGGTTTCTCCCCCCTACACCGTGTAGGGGAGCCTGTCACTGCTCCGGAGGATTAAATCAGACTCGGCCAAAATGGCTTATGTCTCTGAAATTATAACTCCGTGTTGTTGCCCGCAGTTCAATCGCTCAGAACCTCACAAAGCATTTGTCCCGAGTCCTCGTCAAACTCCCGGCCCACGGACCACGGCTGTGCGTCTCCCTTTCCTCACCTCTCCCCATCCCTCCCTCCCCTGCTTGGTTTTGGCTCTCCTGCTTAGAGAGAGGCTTAAAAGACATCATCCTCAGATCTTTGGCCCTGTTGTGCATCTGTCAGCCCCTCAGGCAAAGTTTTCTCAATCCTGGATACACCTGACTTTGTACCTTTCCCTCCTCCCTTCCCTACACAGGCTGCTGAAGGTTCTGGAAAGTATCAGCCGGTGCTGCTAACACACCGTGGCCATCACGCTCAGGCAGGACCTTAGTAGACTTGTCAGTCGTGCTGCCTTTCCCGGCCATCATTGTCCCCAGTCCCCATTTAAAACTCTCCTGTCTCCCTACCCCTCCCCCCAAGTCCACCTGTCACTCACATCAGATGACATCTGTTTTACAGCTGAGAGAGACGGCATTGACTTCCCAAGACAAACCGACCGGGAAACTTTGCTCTCTCTGCCGCACTCTTCTTCCATCTCCTGAGACAGGTGTGCCCCCTGCCGTGTGAGACCCGCCCTCCACTTGTAACGGGCTGCCCTTCATCTGCATTCCTTCCTAAATCAACACTTGTCCAGCTCCCTCTGCCTGGATTCCTCCTCTTCTGCCTCCTGGCTCAGGGCTTCTTAAACTTTAATACACACAGATCTCCCGCGGCTTTTGTTAAAATGTGGTTGTTGATCCCCTAGGGTGGCATTTCCAGGAAGTTCCCAGGTAGTGTCTGAGGGCCTGTCTGGACAGAGCAGAGCAGAGCTCCAGGCCAGGCCAGTGCTTCCCAAACTAGCCTGCACCCTGCAGTCATCCAGGGGGCTTCGGAAGCTATGGGTGCCGCTCCCAGAGAACTGCTCCGGTCTGGGGTACAGCCTGGGCTGGAGAATTGTTGAAAGGCAGCCCCCTGCCCGCACTCCCCAGACTCTGATATGCAGCCGGTGCGGACACCAGTGTTCTAGGAGACCCTGCCTTCTGCTGCCTCATCCCTGATCTGTCTTTGCTAATGCACAGTCCCCATCAGCATTTAAACTGATTCAGGGTCTCACATCTTAAAACTTAAATGATTTAAAAAGGAATAGGAGGGAAGAAAAGAAAGTGTGCACTTTGGGAAGCTCATGCCCCACCTCTCCTGAGTGTGCTTGGAGACCTCCCCTGTCCCTGAGAGCCCCTTCCCGACCACGGTGACCGTGCCTACAGTCTCCGCCTGCCTGGTCCTGCTGCGGCCTCACTTTTCTCTTTCCTGCCGTGTTTGTGGTCCTCCCCGAGGGTCCGTCATCGCCGTCTCTGTACTGCGCATTCCCCCTGGCGTTCACCACCGCTTCTGTACTGCTGACTCGTGGGTCTCTGTCCCTGACCTGGGCCTCTCATTCTGAGCCGTAGCCCCTTCTATCCCACTGCAAACTGGACATCTCCACTTGGACAACTCCCAAGCTGCTCCAGCTCCAATCCTAAAGGGAACAGCCACGGTGCTTCGAAACATGCTCCCCAGCCTGTCTCCCCCAACTCCAGGAACACTCTTCCTCGTGTCCTCTGGCCCAAGTCACAGGTCTGGGTGTCGACCTTGACTCTTCCCTCCCCCACCCGCCCGGGGTCAAACAGCCCCTGAGCCCTGGTGCTGCGGCCTCCTTCATGCACGCAGCGCCAAGGTTTTTTGCTAAACACTGAACATTCAACTCTAAAGAAAAAAAACTGACATCATTCTTTGGCTCATGTTGCTTTGAGTCTGGTGAGGAAAGGTGGTTAGCGCTAAGAAGCCCAGTGTGGGCTGGAGGAGGTGAGGCTGGCCGAGTAGGGCCGGTCCTGTGGGCTCACCCAGGAAGCACAAGGTGCAAATGGGGTAAGGAAGGTGGTGGCGGGGATAAATGGAGGGACTTGACCTGTCCCTTCTCTCCATTCCGCCCCCAACTTCCCTGCCTGAGAGCACGACCAGCAGCTGGCTGTCTGCAGCCCCCTCCCACAGCTCTCCCTGTCTCCAGCCTTGCCCTGCCAGACCCAATCTCACCCCCTCCCCCGTGAGATGCTCTTAAAGTTCAGATGTCCCCACATCATGCTTTGCTTAAGCCCAGAACATACACACGTTCGTGAGTGCACACAACTCAGCCTCGCGCAACACTCTTCTCTGTTGTTCAGAAGCCCACCGTTGAGCACAATGCCTGGCACACAGTAGGTGCTCAATAAATATCTGATGAGTAAAGGTGTGACTGGGCCCCAGAACTAGCCACAGAAGCTGATTCTTTGAGGATGGGGTGGGCAGGAGTGGTATTCTTTGGCTGCAGAAGCCAAAGAGAGATTTGTGGGTAAGTAGACTCAGGGCCCCAGTGGTGAATCAGTGACAGACATACTACATGTTCTCCTAGCCTTGTTTTGAAAGAAAAGTAAAACATCCCTGAATCCTGTTTTTGAATGAAAGCACAAACCCTCCGTGTCGGTACCACACCATTGTGAGCTCCTGCTGTGGTCTTCTGGAGCTCTTCCTGGAGCTCTGGAACTCTCCCTGGGTGAGTTTCTCCATCACCCTCAGGAGAGACATGCTGGGCACAGCATGTGCATTTGTCTCTCAGCCTCATTCCTGCCACTGACCCATCTCTCTGTGTCTCTCCCGCCCCGCTTCCTGCCAGCATTGAGAGCAGACTGAACCTGAGGAAGAATCTTCAGTGCCAGAGCTTCAAGTGGTACCTGGAGAACGTCTATCCAGAACTCAGGTACATGCCCTGCCTTCTGACTTGTCAGGAGAGACCCTCAGCTGACTGGGTCTGGACAAGGGACATCCCATGGCCAGCTGGATACAGGGTGTTAAGTTTAGGGAGGTCTGAGGAGACCAGTTGGCTCCCCTTATTCCTGAAATCAGAAGAGGAGTTAAGTTCATCAGTAGCTTAAGGGCTGGAGGTTAGCAGCATTTCGCAGCTGCTGGGATTTGAGTCCCGGGTGTGACCTGAGGCTAGCACTGTCTCCGCGCCAGGCTCCGTCTGCCGTGGTGGCTCCTGGGTCTCTCCTCACTGCCTTGTGCCCAGAGGCAGCTGCCGACCCCGGGCGAAATGCCCCTGACATCCTCAGAACCCTGCCTCTACCTCTCTAGTGGCTAGTGTCACTCAGCCAAAGGGCAGTTGGTTCTCACGTCTCTGTGGCTTTCCTCCAGAATCCCCAGTGATTCCTCCATCCAGAAGGGCAGCATCCGACAGAGGCAGAAGTGCCTAGAGTCTCAAAGGCAGAAAAACACGGAGACCTACACCCTCAGGTTAAGCCCCTGTGTCAAGAACAAAGGCGAGGATGTAAAATCCCAGGTACGTAACAGGCAAGGGGGGCCAGAATGTGTGCGGGGACTCCGCCTCCGCCACCTGCTTTTATATGACATCAAGTGTCCGGTTATACCCAGAGCCTAGCCACAGGGCAGGAGAAGTACGACTTCCCCTCACTCTGGGACCAGTGTCACTCTACTGGGTTTCCAGAGGTGTCGAGTTTCTCTGAAGGACAGAGATTCTCCTGCAGTCCTCTTTTCTCTCTCTTTTTTTCTTTGCTGGCTCCCCTGCCCCACTTTGATGGGTTCGTGGTGAGTGCTCACGAAGGTTCTTAGGTCATTATTCTTTTCTCTGGAACCGGTGTCTTGGAGATTTTATCCAAGCTTCCAGCTTTGGCCCCGCCCTCTCTGTTTCATCAATGCACAAATCCTAGTTTTCATCCCTCCACAAACTGATCCATTCACTCCATAACCATCTCTGTTCTCTGCTAACTGGGAAGACACGGAGATGAGTGGCTAGGTCGCAGGTCTCTGTGGGCCCTTGGGGGATCGAACACAGGAACAAGCAAGTAAGCAGCTGTTCTGTTCAACTCTGTCCTGGATGGAGTTCAGTCCAGGCTGCTCTAGAAGCAGTGAGAGACGGTCTTTGCCATATGCACAAGAGTCAGGGACGTCTTCCTGGAGGACTTGATAATGAGCTGCATCCTGAGAAAGGAGTAGAAATGGGCTCTGTGAGGAGGGGGAGAAGGAGCAGCCCAGGAAGGAGAGCACGCGTGAAGGCCTGGGCTGGGTTGGGTGGCCTGCGCGAGCCCATGGCCACCGCAGCATCGTCTGTGGTTCTAGTAGATGGACGGCTACGAGCAGCAGCCTGGCCCCACAGCCACCTCCCTGTCCCACTCCTCTCCGTGTGACTATCTTCGCCCGAGCTCCACGGCTCCAATCCCCACTGTCTGCTCTGGCTCCATTTTCTCCTGGTCGGCTTTCCTTAGCAGTGGCATTGGTGAGGTTTTGGGCCCGATGGTTCTTTGTGTGGGAAGCTGTCCTTGCTCTAAGGCCCACCTAGCAGCATCCCTGGCCTCTGCCCCCCAGGAACACCTCACATATGCCAGCCCTGACTAGCGAGCTGTCTCTAGGCTACACCAGACACCCCAGGGCCAATAAAACCACCCAGATTTGTGGGGGGGGGGGGTGCTGGGTGGCTCAGTCGTTAAGTGTCTGCCTTGGGCTCTAGTCATGTTCCTGGGATCCTGGGATCGAGCCCCACATCGGGCTCCCTGCTCATTGGGGAAGCCTGCTTCTCCCTCTCCCACTCCCCCTGCTTATGTTCCTGCTCTCACTATCTCTCTCTCTGTCAAATAAATAAATAAAATCTTAAACAAAAACAAAAACAAAAACCGCCCGGATTGGGAACCACCGTGTTAGGTTCAAACCCTAGCCTCTAGTCTCTGCCCCTCGTCCCCCCTGCCGACACATCACCATCAGACCATTGTTCTTCGCCTCAATACAGGCTCCAGGGCCCCCCCCCCCCCCGTGGCCTCCCTCAGAAACACACCCCCTGGCGTTCAAGGCCACGCAACCCTGGCCTCCCACTCGCAGTGACTTTTCCCAGACCCGTCTCTCTGCTCCAGCAGGACTTGGGAGGGGCTGCCTGAGCTGGACAGGAAAAGGGGAAGCCAGCGGAGGTCTCCGTCTGGCTTTAGGGATGGTCACAGGCTGGGAACGGCACTGTTTACTCAGGTGGCATTTTGTAAATCGTTGTGAAGAGCTGAGTCATGTCCCTATCTTCTGAAGCCGTGTGTGGGCGCTGTTCATAGGGGATCCCAACGGCCAGAATGTTGTCACCCTCCACCCCCCCGATCCCTGAGATGGAAGCTTGCTCGACCTGCCTTCAGCAAAGCAGTGGCTTTCCTGGTACTTAATGCACAAGGAAGTAGAAGGAGGGGAGCCATAGTTAAATCTGGGTCTCTCGGGGAGGGGCTCTCCAGTCTCCAAAAGATGCCAGGCCTTTACTTAAGTGGAGAGTCAAAGTACCCATTGCACCTGACCTTCCAATGGCACAAGAAAGGGGAGGAAAAGCAGTCATCCGTGGGAAACTAAGGGTGATCCTAGTAACAGTCTTTGAGCCAAGAGTCCTTTCTAGATGCTAGGGCCAAGCCATCACTCCTTCTCGCTTTGAAAAGAACAGTTGAGTTTGCGCAGCAGGAGTGTAAATTCTGGGAAAACGGAAGAAGACTCTGAGATCGATGTTCCGTCCGCTTGCACAGAGGACAGTGAGGGCCCGTGGTGCTCCTGGCCCCTGGCTGCGTGTCGGGGGACAGGGAGGGCCTGGGCTGGATTAGACTCAGCCCCCTTCTAAAGTGGCCCATGGCCAATCGCGGGGCTGGGATGCACGTCCAGGTTTTCTGAAAGTGTAAACCCGCTTTAGACAGATAGAAATCTACATAACTATTTCTGCTAGAATAATCCCCGCGTGTACATGTGTGTGCATGTGCGTTTACACATGCGTGTGAGCCCTACACCCTTGTAGGGCTGACCTGTCTACCTTTCTCAGCCTTTCAGTAGCTTCCCTCCTTCCGGCATAAGAAAGACAGTCCCGTCTTTGTGTTCGCCAATCCTTTCTGCCACCGCGGTCGGGCTCCAGGAGTTCTCTCTCTCTCTCTCTGACCCTGCTCTGCCTTCTTGGCCCCTCCTACATTTCATTTCTCCTCTTGCACAGCCTCTTGGCCTGTCCAGAGCGGGTCTCGCCCCTTTGGGCTCAGCTGTGTGTAGTAGGGACTCAGTCTGCCTTTGGGAGGACTGATGCAGGGTAAGATCTACCCGGATCCTGCAATCCGGTTCAGGCCATTTGGGTGGAGGATTCCGGGGTTCCGAGATATCTGGAGTAAAAGAAAATCACGGGGTTCAAGCCAAGAGCTCAGAATTGTGCTTCTTGCTGGCTACGTGCTCTCAGGGGTGTGTCCCCCTCTGGCACGTCGGTGTCCTCATTGCTGAAATGAGACAGTCAGACCTCGGCCTCGGATGCAGGTTCATGCCCCTGCCCCACCCCCCGCCCATCCATCCCTACCCCTGTCTTACTTCTCTTTCTTGGCCGGCTTGTCAACCTTGGGAACAAAATGTTTAATCTTGGTGTGTACAGAAGACATCGGCAGGCTCATACCTTGGGTGGAGTACAAGAGAAATACATCATCAGTTTGCAAACCTGCTGAGCCCAAGAAGCCTCCAGGTTAACAAGTTTCCCCTTAACTTTATTGGATTCTCTGGAAGAATATGTGTGTGAAAAATGGAAGGAAGACAGGTGCACCAATCTCACTGCTATCCCCAATTTAAAGACAGGGAGAAAAACGGAAAAACTTCGCAGTGTGTTCATCTACCTGCATTCCGGGCAGTTTGGGCTCCTGGCTTGGGAAGGATGCACATGGGCAGCTGGACATTCGGGTGGGCAAGAGAAGGTGGGCCTCCTTCTCCAGCCCCAGCAGCAGCCACTCTCCAGCTCGGCAGAGGACCCAGCATCAGATGTACTGGGTGTGGGGTTTTAATCATACGCATATAAAGTGTATCTGACAGCTTGGGTTGAAGGGATAGGATGAACCAGAAATAAAAGACCCCAACAGCGAGTCCAGGAAAGGTCCCAGTCAAAAGCAGGAAGCATGTCTCTGAGCCCGCTGGGTCACACTGCTGCTGCTGGTCAGCAGGGAGAGGCAGCAGTCTGTGTCTGTGCAGCTGACACTGTCCCCAGTCAGTGTGTTTGCATGGACCTTTGGGAACCGATTGCACCAAGAGGCTGGCTGAACTAAAGCGTAGCCACTTTACGTTCCAGACACCGTGTCTGAAGAAGGCTGCGGGGGTGTGTGTGGCCGTCAGTGTGACCTAAGTTCTTCAAAGCCAGTGGTGGCCCCAGAGGCTCTAGGCTCAGGTTCAATCTCACCGAGAGGGCCGTGTTCATAGTCAACCCTGTGGTCTGCTCCTGGCGTTGCCTAGACTGACCCCCGCTCTCTCTTCTCTTCCATGAAGTCGTACTCGCCTCCCAGGATCACTGTGAATGTGAAGCATCTAGAACCAGAGGCCCTCAAAAATGAGTGGGTTTGCCCATCTAACCACAGCACACCCAGCAGTGTTGCTCGGCATTTGGGGTCTTTTCCCCGTCGGGTGTAGTTCCCCACACAGAAGAGCGTGTGGACGGGGAGCTCACCACCATCAGTAACTGATTCAGGTTTATGTGTTCATGAAAGCACAGCCCCTGCCTTCTCCCCACGTGTGAATGTTTGCCCCCTCACCCAACCCCGGCTCCTCCCACGTGTCACCAAAGCACTGTCCCCAGAGACTGCGCCGGAGCCAGCCACTGGCCTGCGGGTTCCACAGGCCTCATCTGGGTTAGTTATCCCACGGCCCTCCGAGCCCTGTCCTGTTGGCCCCGCCGTCTCACAGATGCGGTAAGTGAGGCTGAGAGAGGTGGACCCGCTCTCCCTGGGTCAGACAGGAGGAATGGCAGGCCTTCCGCTTCTAGGGACCAGGCCCTTCCCACGAGGCAATGGTGTTTCAACCCCAGCGCTGTTGGCATTGATACCAGATAATTCTGTGTTGTGGGGACTATCTGTGCACTGTAGGGGTTTGCCAGCATCTCTGCCCTCACCTGCTGGGTACCAGTAACACAACCCTCCCCCTAGTCATAGTCATCAGAAAATCATGCCTCCAAATCAAAAAAAGGCCTCCAAACATTGGCACATGGTGGGTGGACGGACAGATGGACGGATGGTTGGATAGAAAACAGAAGTGAGATCAGCCCAGTCGAGAGCTGCTGCCCCCGGCTGGGTGCTGGTTGCCAGGCGGGGTGCTGCGGCCTGCTTCATCCCAGCCCTCAAAGGCTACATCTGGCTGGTATTGCCCAGAGAGGAGTCTCCTGCCCCCACCTGCCAGGCCACTCCCTCCTCTACACGCAGGGGCCGTCCTCCAGAGTCTCCCACTAAGCACAGAAGGCCATTAGCCTGTCCAGCCTGGACCACTGCACCCCATCGTTGGCTCCCCTCTTCCAGGGCAGGGGCAAAGGAGCTAGAGGACTAGGAGTGAACCTTCTCCTCAGCCCCTTACTGGCCAGTCCGTGAGAGGGTGAGGCTGCCCACGCCGCCTCTGGGTTACCTCCCGTGGGTAGGGCCGTGTCTGTGCGCTGTGGGCCGGAGAGGGCTGTGACTTGGCCAGACCCCCCTAATGAAGCCGTCAGCCCATGGCCCAATGTACACTGATCCCTGCCGGGCCAGCCTGAGCAGCCCCTGCTACCTTCTTGAATCCATTTCTGACTCTGGGATTCATTTAATAAACCCATTCATCACAGGCCATTCTGGAGGCCTGACAGGCTGCAGAGTGGGAATCGGGGAACCTCTCGTCGCTCCCTGCCCCCACCTGCTTCTGTGTTCTGCTTCCCTCGCTCCTGTCTTGCAGATGTGGCCGGAGAGCTGTGTTCCTCTGAGAAATTGTGAGGCTGAATTAGTTCACTGCCAGTAAAGCACCAGCTAATGGAAAGTCCACTTGGTGTAAAGGCTTCCATCCCCCATCTCTGCTTGTGCACCTCCTCCCCTTGGGGATCTTAAGGTGATTTCTTCCAAGTCCAGCCCCAGCCGGGTACCATCTACACTCCTTCCCGCAAGGCATTAGTGGACGGCGTGTCTCAGATGTCAAAAGAAGGACCACTCCCCTCCCACCGTCACAGCACCCCCACACGTCCAGTGTTTAAAGCCCCTGGGTTTTTATAGAAGAAGAAATGCCAAGATGAGATTTTCAGAAATTGTGGTATATTTCAAGTGTTTATGTTTAATTTATTCTTTTAACATAAAAAAAATACAGAGTCAGTGTATTGTAGTAATCAAAATAATTACAGGATTTATTTTTCAAATGCTAATTCATGGCTCACAGCAGCTGTGTGGGGGGTAATGGGTCAGAGAGACGGACCTTACCTTCTTGCCACATCTCTGACTGTTTAGGCTCATTTCTCGACAACGGCAGCAATCTAAAGCTGAGGCTGGTTGTATATGGTGGGCCCGGGCAGCGGCTGGCTCCCTGGCAGACCTGCCCTTGGACTTGGGCCTGGGCTTCAGGCCTCTCTCGCCCCTTCCTGTACAGAATTCTCTGGACACATGCCCAAGACCAGCTCCCACCTTCTAGATCACACTCCTAAAGACCAGAGCCCCAGAATCCCCCATCCAGATGGCCCGAGCCTGATATCAGGCCCTACATGGATCGCCGGAGGGCACAGTGTGCCCCTAGTACACACTTAAGCCTAAAGGGGGCTTTTAAAGGGGAGTGGCCAAGCGAGCGTGGGTAAGCATATAGGGGAGCTGATGATGGGGCGTGGAGCCAGGATGGGGAGAAGAGGGGAGCAGGCCCGGGAAGCCAGCTGTGTGTGCCCCTCTGATGCGGAGTCTGAGCATGTGGGCCTCCATTCCTACTCTTGCCCCGTGCCCATCCTTGTCGGGGAGGGGCCTGCTCTCTTGGCTGCCCCCTCCCTCATCCCCCACACAGGGTGTGACCTTTGTTTCCAGTCTTGTGTGGCTGCCAGTGGGAACTGGCTGGCTCTCTGCTGTGGAGGTGGAGGTGATCTATAGTGTTCTTGTTTACAACCCAGAAGAGGGAGCTCGGGGACAGGCATTACCTGTGATTACACTGGGATAGAAGGAGCTGGGACTCTGGGGGCAGCAACAGCAAAGGAGCCAGAGAGAGTTGGTCAGAGAGAATTGTATAATTTCTGTGAGCCTCTCATCATGCAGAATGGGAACGATAATAATAATACCTATTTGGGATTCTTATGAAGGACAGGATTCTTATGAAGATTAAAGTCATCTGTGCTAAGCCCCCAGGACAGTGCCTAGGCATAGCCAGTGCTCAGGAAATGCTGGCCGTCGGTAACAAGCTCGTGATTACTGCGTCACCTCTGTGCACACAGACGCCTTTCCCTTCTAGCTAATCCCGGAGGGACGGAAATGTCATGTATAGTGTGGTGATGTTCAAGTCCAGAGGAGAACTTCCTGATACGTCCCAAGGAGTACATTTCATTACATTTAGTATTAAAAAATTTAAATAGATATAGATCTAGAACTAGATGGTAGAGTAGCCTGTAGCCATCTCTAGGCTTCAGGAATTCTCAACTCACAACCAGTATTTTATCCATCTGTATTTCCATCCCCCCGTCCCCCAGGGAGTGCCTTCTGGTCTAGGTCTTCTCCCAACACTGGCTGAAAAGGGACATGAGAATACACGTGCAGGACAGTGGCTCCCCCTAGGCTGGTGGCACCATCCAGGTGTCAGGGACAGAGAAGGTCCCAGATCAGGAGAGGCAGGGTTCTGCATCCAGGTGGTCCGGTGAGGCAGCAGAAGGACACAAGCCTGGGGGCAAGGAGGGGGACAGGCCAGGGCACAGAAAGACATCGAAGATGTCACCAGATGGCCGAAGTCAGGAGGGGTGCAGGGGCCGGAGGGGGAGGCTGCCGTGAGCTAGAGAATGTGCAGAATGAGGAGCACATGACAACAGTCAGCTTACGGGACACATGGCCCATAAGAGCAAGGGCCCTAGCTAAGGGACCCTTTTGTCATTCTCGGGCCAAGGAGAAGCAGCTGACCAGCGGCCTGGTCCAGGGGCTGAGGGTCAGCTGGGCAGCAGGCGTGGAGTGGAGAAGGTGCCCGGCACTTGACAGGTCCTCTCTGCAGCTCTCCCCAGGGTATCCAATTCACCGCTCACCTTCTTTGCCCCATGGTAAGGCTCCTACTTCACAGCCTGGGAGAGATCGTATGGAGGCTTCCATTTTTGTCCTTCTGACCTAAGAACTCAAAATACTTCGGGTGCCTTAGCAGCTTGTCGCTTCTCTGATCTCTGGCACTGCATGGAATAACCGAGAAACATTCTTTGTAATGACCCTCAGAGGAAGTGCCCCTTTCCTCTCCCCACACTCCTTGTCCATGGACTTTCTCAGCTTCTCTCCCTGTAGGGGCTCTGGGGCCCAACGTTCTGTTCTCCTGGAGTGCTGGAGTGCTCCCCTCTGCGGGGATCATGTTATGCCCAGTGACCGGCTCTCCCTCTGCCCTTCCTCCACTCCCTCCCTCGGCACACTCCCTCTTACCTCCCTCCTCACACCTGCCTCCTGTTCCTCAAGCCACTCCTTTTCAAGGAAGGAACATTCTAAAGACAGCTGGGGGTGGCCTGCCCCGGCAGCTGCTTACACTGTCAAGGGTGGGCAATAGACACACATCCAGAGAAACTAGAGACCCCACGGCTGGGCTGGAGCATTGTTCAGGCTTCCCCTCCTCAAGCCCAGAATTGTTCAGCAGCCCCCAGAGGTGGCCTCTGTGCCCAGACCGGTCCCCTTCCCAGGTGTAGGGATGGGGACTTCAATGGGGACATGATCTGGGAGTTTCTGGGTAGTGGGTCCCATTTTCCAAGGCGACCTTGTTGACAGTCTCTTCCTGCTGGGACCTCCAGTGCTTTTTACTCTAATTCTCACATAGTCCCAGATGTGTCTCACGAGGTTTCCAAGGATCCTAATATGAACCTTCTGGCCTCTTCCCCTCCAGATATGGGCCTTCACGTACACACAGCAGATCCTCCAGGAGGAGCTGTGCCTGTCCGTCATCACCGTGTTCCCAGGCGCCCCAGTGGTTCTTGTCCTCTGCAAGAACGGAGATGACAAGCAGGTGAGAGCTCGGCGGGTGCCCTCGGGGCGTGGTCGCCTTCAGTGACAGGCAGTCCTGTGTAGGTCCAGGTCTCGTGTGCAAGACCAGGGAGAAACTCTAGAGGTGGAGGGGCTGATCAGAAAGGGGCCCTTCTGGTTAGGGGGTGCACCTGCAGCATCAGTCAGCTTGGCCCTGGATGCCTGTGGACCTGGCTGGGCCCCAGTGGGCATGTGTACCTCATACTTGCCTGTCCAGTGCCTTCACCAACCTGGCATCCCTGAGCAGGAAGGCATAGGGACAAAGCCTTCAGGACCGCAGGATGAGTGGTACTGGAATCTTGGCCTTTGGGGGGCCTTGGGCCCTGGCAGGATGTCCACTTTGGGTGTGCCCTGTGCCCTGTCGGGCCTAAGCTGTTGACCCCATGCAGTCACCTGCTCCCTGGGCATTGGCATTAAGGAGATAGACATTCAGATGCCATTGTCTGGCTCACCGGCTGTGTGACACTGGACTTAGTTTCCTTCCTCTCTGAAATGGAGGTGATGAGGCCCCCCACATGGGGCAGCTGTTGAGAGAGATTAACGGAAGTGGGCCATTGTCCCCGTGCCGTGGTGGCTCCCCAAACCATGTTTGTCCCCTCCTTCTTTGTCACGTGAGGTAAAGTCTCGGGGGGGCAGCGGCACAAGACCCCTCTCTCTGTTTGGGTCCTTTGTGTGCCAAACGGCTATGGAGGAATCCAGGCTGCTGGCCTCAGGTGCTGCCCAGAAGCCCCTCTGCCTTCCTGTGCCCCTCCTCCACTGGCTCCCACATCTTCCCGACGTGCAGACACTGGCCGCACAACGTTTCTTTGGTTGTTCCCATGACTCACGTGCTTCTTGTTCTCTGGCCTATTGCTTGGAAAGTTATTAACTTCTAATGAGTTTTCCTACCAAACATAATGATTTTGCTTTTACTTTTTTATCCAAAAACAAAAAAAACAAACCAAAAAACAACAATAATGCCTGGAAAAGCAATTAGTTGCAATTTTATTCCTCCACGAGACTGTGAAAGTCAAGTCTCTGGGCGACCCTAGCCATGTGCCATAAACATGCCTGATTGTTCTGGAACTCCTGACATCATGGGTAGAACCTGGGCCCTTAGCCAGAGAATCCTGGTTCATGCTCTCTCCTCTCCATCTTCTCAGCAATGGACCAAGACGGGCTCCCGCATCGAACACATAGCGTCCCATCTCTGCCTAGACACGGACATGTTTGGTGATGGCTCTGAGAATAGCAGGGAAGTCGTGGTCAACCCGTGCGAGTCATCACTTATGAGCCAGCACTGGGACCTGGTGAGCTCTTGAGGACCCGAGCCGGAACCAGTGGAGCTGTGGGTGCTGTTTCCCCGGATGCCAAGCAGACTGGAAATCAGGCTACAAGCAGCCCACAGCTTCCGTAGATGCTCTCAACGGGGAGGTGGAGGCAGAGCCCCCGGGCAGGAGCAGATGTCTCAGGGAGGATGGAGGAAGGGATTGCAAGCCAAGTGGGGCTCAGAGACAGACACCCGTGTTCTCCATGCTGTTCTGTTCCAGTCCTGGCCTGGTCGGCTCCCGCCTGAGATCTGGGGAGAGAGCTCACACGGGGAGTGTTACGTTGTTCCCTTTCCGACAGAGGAGGCCAAGGAGAAAAGCATTTTTTGTCACGAGGCCAGGACTAAATTGAGAGAGAAAGAATAGCGGTTGTTTTCAAAACAAATAAAGGAACCTTAGAAGTTTTCTCTGTGCATCTCTTTGTTTCCACTAGTGTTAGCACCGCGCTGAGCTGAGTTCTCCATTCAGAGGGAATGCTGGCTGCCATGACAGGCCTTGTGACCTTAAAAAGACACACAACTTCTCTGGCCCTCCATCTCCCAATACGTCACATTGGGGAACAGGAACAGATCCGTGGTTCTTACCCAGGATTACAGTCTCTCACCTGGAGAAATCGTGTCTGTTCAGGGCTCCAGGTTCCTGCTTCAGGAGATTCCAGTGGGGTCCAGACTCCCCCACTGATTCTTTTTTTTTAATAGTTTTTTTTTAAGATTTTATTTATTTATTTGACAGAGAGAGAGATCACAAGTAGGCAGAGAGGCAGGAGAGAAAGGGGGGAAGCAGGCTCCCCGCTGAGCAGAGAGCCAGATGCAGGGCTCTATCCCAGGACCCCGAGATCACGACCAGAGCCGAAGGCAGAGGCTTAACCCACTGAGCCACCCAGGCGCCCCTCCTCAGCTAATTCTGATGCCTCCCTCCGTTCCCCGGTTGGAACCACTGCCCTAAATGTCTCCCTGGGCCCTCGTGGTTTTATAGTCTGTGGCCACTAGCCAGGTGTTTCTTATTCTAATAAATCCCCACTGTGTCCTGGGAATTGGGTACTGTGTTTGTCCACTCTTATTAGTTAGGGTTTAAGAAAAGAACCAACCCAGGGGCACCTGGGTGGCTCAGTGGGTTAAGCCTCTGCCTTCAGCTCAGGTCGTGATCTCAGGGTCCTGGGATTGAGCCCCACATCTGGCTTCCCACTCAGCCGGGAGCCTGCTTCTCCCTCTGCCCCTCCCCTAGCCCGTGCTCATTCTTTCTCTCTCAAATAAATAAATAAAAATCTTTAAAGAAAAAAGTACCAATCCATATTATTGAAAAACTCCCCAAATAAGCCCCTACATTCTCTGCCGAGGTTCATTTGCCACAAGCTCTTTGGGAATGGTCTTAGTTATCTACTGCTGAGTGACAAATGACCTCCCCAAAACAGCAACTTAAAATGACACACATTTGTTATCAAACAGTTTCAAGGGCCAAGAATCCAGGCACAGCTTCGTGGGGTCCCCTGCTTCAGAGAGACTGAAAAGACTGCAGTCAAGGTGTTGTCAGAGGCCCTTGTCATCTCAAGGTTCAACCAGGAGGCTCTGTCCCAGGCTTACTCCATACTTGTTGGCAGCATTTGGTTCGCACGGCCTGCTGACCAGAAGCCGCCCTCAACCCCTTGCTATAAAGGCCTCTCCAACCTAACCACTCAGTTGACTGGAGCAAGCAAGCCCAGGAGCAGGAGATGAGGATGCCAGCAAGATGCAAGTTACTGTCTTCTAGAACCTAATCTCACAATAGTCTGTCCATCGCTTTTACCACCTTCTATGAGATACAAGCAAACCACTAGACTCGATCCACACTTAAGGGGAGGGAATTACACAAGAGAGCTGATGCCAGAAGGGGGAATCATTGGGACCCATTTTGGATACTGGTTGTCACAGTAACTATTAGGCCCTACACAGGTGTCTGTCTCCTCTCCATCCAGAAAGCCTTCAGGGAGGGCCTTGTTCAAGCTCATCATTACTGAGGACTGCTACAGGGTAGGAAGTCACAGGCCGAGTGTGCACACCCAGAATCTTCTCTACAGGTTGTATTTGTGTATACAGTCTTCCTATGACCTTCTTTAGTTATGATTTGGCTCTTTTGTGGGGTTATTACATTCCCCGCTACAGAAAGGAGAGGAAGCCATGAGATAGACAAAGACATCTATTGAAGAAGAGTTTGGATGTTTCCTTGAGCTATGTCTACAGGGTTTAAACTGGCCTTGCAGAGAAGAAGGAAAAGTCCAGATAGGTTCAACAGCACCCCTCCCCTGAGTAGGGGAAACAGGCACCACACTAAGAGAACCCAAGGACCCAATGCCCTTGCCCATTCTTGGTCTCCGTCTGTGTCTCTGCCTGTCCTTGAGTTCCCTGGTGGCAGCAAGGCTGTTGCTTGCCTTACTTCCACCACTGGGCTGGGCACATTAAACTCTCAGTGAAAGCTTTCCTAAATGGATGATTGGAAAAACTCTACCTTGCCCAAGATGAAGTAACTTTAGTCACATTTTACTACCCCTAAAAAGTTACAGAGTGTAGGAGGCTCTAAATCCCTTCTTGAACACCCAAGGAAATGAGGAAACATCCCAGGAAGACACGCATTTTTTATCTGGGCTGCTTTGATATGGCCAATGAGCTAGCCCTCAGCAATGCCATTGACTTCAGCCATCCTACTGACCTCCCTCTTACTAGTGAAAGGCCTTGGGATAATAATGAAGCATGTGGACAATAAGCCACTAATGGAGACATGGACGGTTCACATGTGAGCTATAGGGCTTGTGTCTTAAGGCTCCTGTAGCCAATTGTAGGGGTGACAACTCTGATGAGACAAACAGGAATCCTGACAACCACGTAGAGTTACCCGTTCACTCAGCTGTTGGTGATGCAGCCAAAGCAAGAGTAATATACAATTTGAAAGCAGAAATAGCAGTAGTTCCAAACCTTCCCCAGCACAATTCAATGCTGACGAGGCCCTCATGGGACAGTGACCTGCTCTAAAACATCGTGGCCTGCAGTTGCATAACTGACTGGGTGTGGCCAAGCTTTGCGTGGTGGTCAAGTCTTTCAGTGGATGCTGAACAGAGCCCTCAGTCAACTTGATCATTGAATTTGGTGCCAAATTTCAGCAATCTGGAAGAGCATGCTCAGTAGGCCACCAGTAGTCATAGGTGAAAGTAAAAGTTTGTCAAATGACATCGGCCTATGAAAACAGAAGGGACCTACACTCTTCATATTTTAAAGTCTCACAAAATTGAGACCCCAAGTTTGGGGTCACTACCCGGAACAGCCTCACCACATTGCCCAGTGAGGAGGTGACCAGGTATGACAGAAGCCCCCTCACCTGGGATCACATCTGGCTAGTGGACTCAGATACAAACAATAAGGGCTGCTGGGGGCACCTGGGTGGCTCAGTTGGATAAGTGTCTGCTTCTAGCTCAGGTCATGATCTCAGCATCCACATGGAGCCTGCTTCCCCCTCCCTCCTCTGCCTGCTGCTCCCCTTGCTTGTACCCTCACTCTCTGTCAGATAAATAAAATCTTTAAAAAAAAAAAAAAAAAAGCCAGGGGAGAGGGTGCTGCTAAGTTATCTGACTGGTGTTTGTGCAAATTAGATGGGAGGGATTTTTTTTATACATACGTTTTTTATATATACTGGAAAGAAAAGAGGCAGGGGCTCTGTGCATGCTCAAGTGTCTGGATTAGAGTTGGAAGGATGATAATATCGAGTGGATGGGCAGAAATGGGAGCTTTTGGATAATCCTGGGAGCAGCATAGGTGGTCAAGCTGGTGCCATATCAAATCTGAGCCTTGCTCTCTTGTCAGTTTGTTTCCTTATGTGCCATGCAATTCCTTCGTGTGAGCTCATCTTCAACAGGAATCATTTTCTCTGGGCATCCCAGATGCCTGGGTTGTGGAGGCATTGGTCAGGGAAGGTTTGAGTCTGCCTCATTGACCTTAAACCAGTTTATACATTGATTTCTCTGATTATGGTTTTCACTCTGTTAAAGTAATGGGAATTTGGACCCCACATCTACACTTGGCGCCAGCTTGATTTCCAATCTTTTGCCAGTTATCTTTTCCCTACCCCAGTTATTGTCCTGCTGTCATGCCATCACCATTCCCCCAGCTGATGAGTGGGGACGATTAGCCCTTATAAACCACCAACAGTATGTAAGGTCTTGTTTCTGGTCCCAGCCACCCAGGAGCCCGTGGCCTTCACATCCTGCCTCTTCTTGGGGGTTGGAACCCCAGCCATCTGGATTCAGTTCCCCTTCAGCTCACACTCACCACCCTGGCTTTGAATTTGCACTCATTTTTTTAAATCTGGGATTTCCCATTCCGTTCAAGTGCAGCTGCAATTTCAAATTGTTTTATTGTATTTTATACAATATTTACATATGTGTGTGGGAGGGGGCTGCCTATATCCGCTCAGACCAAAATTCCTTAGTGTTGTAATTAGCTGTCACCACTGTCTTTCCTGCTGGCTCCGGGACACCATATCTTAGTGCAGACACTCAATAAATTTCTGTGAATGAGTGAGAGAATAAGCCTCTGATTCTTTAGTACCACTTCCTAATTACCTCCTGGCTATAGCTATCAGACATTAGGGCTTTAAAAAGACAGCAAAGACAGAAACGGAGGACCAAGAAGACAAATTTATAACAATGAAATCTTGTTATAATACCCATAGATTTAGGGATCATGCATATTTTACTTTGTAATGACAGAATTTAATACTGAAAGTGCTAACTGGAAAGAACTATCAGTAATGGAAATCTTTAATACTGCTGTAGAGCCCAGCAAGAGAGAAACTGTTCTCATAAACTCTGGGGGATGGTGACAGAAGAGTAGACGGGCAGCGCCTGCCTTTCATCTGCAAGAATTTCGGGCATTTTCCCCGGCAGCTGGCAGTGTGAGTCCTGGCTGGCCTTCACGACAGGCTCGCCCTTGATCTCTGGTCCATGTGGTTTACCTCTATTTAAGGCCCCTTCCTTCCCCCACTCCACACGCTGAGCCACTGCCCACGCACACCCCTGGAGAGCCAGTGCCCTAACCTGTCCGTTCCCTCAGCAAGTGATCACAGCCTGGGCAGCGAGCAGGCTCCCAGATGAGACAGTGAAGGTTTGAGGGTTCCAGGACAAGTCTAGCAGCTGCATCGACACGGAGGCCTCTGGGGCCTCACAGGGGGCGGGTGGGAGCCTCTTCTCTCCAACACTCAGAGCCAAACCTCGCGGGCTCCCTGGTGGTCCGAGGTCTCGGGCAGCCCGACTCGGATTAGCACCCTCCGAAGCTCCGAGCGCTTTCCCATTTGCCATGGAGCTGACTAATTTAATGAAGCCGTCACAGCACACACCTCAGGGCTTATTGGAAAAGGACTGGAGCACGACATTATTTCTCAGCAGTAGATTGCATCATTTTCATTTCACGGCTTTCCAATGGGAAATAATAAAACAAAATTACAAACACAATGAAGGAAGAAAGGAGGGCAAAAAAAAAAAAAAAAAAAAAAAACCACCACTACCACCACCAAAACCCTGGGCGAGAGACGCCTCATCTGTGCAGCGACAGGGCTGGTTACCTTATTCATCTGAGCCGGTAAATATTGTGTGGCTTGGCTCGGCAGGAAGGAGCAGCCCAGGACACCTCCACCTGCTGCTGGAGATAACGGGCGGCAATAACTCACTGTCCAGCGCGGCCGGGAGCGCTGAGCTCCCTTGCAGGAGGCTCGCTGCGTGGCCTTGTGAGACGTGCCAGCTGCCGAGGGCATCTCCCGCCCCAGGCCCGCCGCAGCGCCTGGGTGAAGGGCCTTTGGTGACAGGAGGGTGACAGGGTAGGGGAGGGGTGCTGTGTGCCGGGTGCCACCCCGTACCCGCTGGAAGACGACTTCCCGCCAGGCCTTCGCGTGTCCCCAGAGCTGGAGGGGAGAAGAAGAGTCCCTGCCCCCATCCTTTCCTGCAGGGTGCTTTGGTGGGACAAAGTGAGCTGGCAACCAGAGGCTGGGACAAGGGACAGATCAAGCAAGCTCTGTTCCAGAAGTGTTCTCCTTCAGTGAGCGCGCGGAGGGCGATGATCAAGGGAGTCTTTCTGGCAGGCCTGTCCTTCAACTTGAGGAGATGCCCTGGGCCTGTCCCCACGTGGAGGAGACCGAACCCTTTCGCGCCACCCACACCCAGGTCCTCTCCTGCCCTTTACTGAAAATAACTTTTCTTGTCCATGAATGCAGGAGTCTAAGGCCATGTGGAATGAGCTGCTTCTCTCCGCCATAGCCTCCTTCGAGGCCGACCCCTCGCCTGTGCCTCAGGCCTCCTCCAACCCTCAGATGATGCTGTCCCTTCAGCCAACCCTTCCCCAGTCACTGCGCAGTGCCCTATTTTCTCCTTCCCTGCCTTAGAGACAAAAGTCTTCCCTTGAGCCTGATCTCCCCCTTGTCTTCATTCCACGCTCTCTTCTAAAGCACCACAGTTAGCCCCAGGGGCTGGGGTCAGATAACGGAGCTTCAGATTCTGGCTCCTCTAATTCCTGGCTGTGTGACTAGGGACCAATTACTTGGCTTCTCTGAGCTCAATGTCCTCTTCTGTCAATGGGGCAATAGTCCTACCTATCCCATCATTTTCGTGTGAGATTAAGTGAAGTGGGGAGTTCTCAGCACAGAACCAGGAATATAGCATATCACATGTTTGTTGTCTTTATCATTTTATTGTGAGGATTGAACATCCATGTCCCAGACCCAGGGCAGAATGTCGAAGGCTGAGCTCAATCCTCAGAGGTCACACAGCGATCAGGCTGGGTCTGAGACTCCCCTGTAGGGTTGCCTAGGGTCACAGAGGACCTGACACCCAGCACCAATTCTTGGGCTTAGAATTGGTGGCGAGCCCAAGAGGGGAAGGAAGCAGAGGAGAGCAGTTGGGAAATGCAGTCCCTCTGGCCAGTCTTCACCCTTTGTTGTCTGCGGCCCTTGGCCATTTCCCTGCGCTGGGCATCTCATCATCGCCTGGGTTCATTCCAGGGAGAGTGGAGCAGGTCAACCAGCCGGTGGTGTAGAAGACACAGAAGAGAGTGTGGGTCTACCAGATGCCAGGTAGAAGATAAGATTCTGAACTTGATTGGGCAGGTAGCTGTGAGCCACTGAAGGTGGTACAGCAAGAGAGTAATAGTGACCAGAGTGTAAGAGGTGGAAGATGGATTAAGTAGCGGGAAGTAAGGAGCTTTGGAGGTGAGATTCTATGGAGAAGGGCAAGTGTGGGACTCCAGAAATAGTCTGAGAAAGATTATGGGGCCCAAACCATGTCACAGTCAGTCAGAGCGGAAGTAGACATGATTCTGAGCGACTTGGGTGGCGGCCACAGGAGGAGAGCAGGAGATGAGGGCAGCCACTGGAGAATGGCCCTTGTGCCAAGGGGGTCCTGTTCTGCCTCCTGAACAAATGCCCTCGTAGTCCCACATTTAATTGTTCTATTTGAGTATCTGATAACCAGGCTTAATTAGTTAATCATAAAACATTTTAGACACACAAAAGAAGAACAGTAACATAGCAACCACTCACATAGCCCTTAACTCTGTGCTCGGCATTGTTCAGAGAGCTTTAAAGATTTTAACTGAGTCAGTCCTCATGAAAGTAATAGCTACGTGGTAACAATACTACTATTATCTCTCTGTTTTACTAACGAGTAACTTGGAAGCCAAGAAAGTGAAGTAATTTGCCCAAGTCATACAATAGGTAGTGGACATGGGATTCAGGTCCAAGAAGTCCATTCCAAGAGCCTTGGGTTCCTAACCACTCAGCTCAGCTGCTCCTCGCATTAAATATAAGATCACAAATATTTGTGTTCCTGCCAGAAAGAAAAAACAATGGGGGGAGCTTTGAGTTCACCAGTTCTGCACTTTGAACAACTAGTGAGCCACACTGACCTCAGATTCGTTCACCCACCAACAATTTGGTCAGTAAAGAAGGGAGAAAGGAAATTAGCATTTAGTGAGCTATTATTATGTGCCAACTATATGCCTATGTGCTCTGCAGTCACTGCTTTGCTGGATGCGAACAGCAGTCTGCAGGGTAGATATTACCCTCATAATTTCACAGATGAGGAACTTGAGTCTCCGAGAAGTTAAATGACGGGTCAAGGTTGCCCAACTTCTATAAGTGGCAGAGTGGCCTGCCTCTTCTCAGTGCCCACGCTACCTCACAAAGTACATGGCAGGTCAGCCCCCCCAAGTGTATATGAAGATCACCAAGCAAGAGGTATTTACTAGGCACCTGTTGTATGGCTGGCGCTATACCCAGAGCCGGCCACCAGGCTTTGCCTTAAGAACAACAAACGGAGGGAGAAATAGATTTTATTTCAGGGAGAGTTGGGATAGGGGAATGACGTGCTCCTGGCTGTAACAGAGGTCACTGGCATGCAAGGGGCATCAGGGAGGGGATGGGAAAGCTTCACAGGGGATGGCATGGCTGAGAGGACAGGAGGAAGAGGAGGTACAGTGCCTGCCCCCCAGGGAGCCATTTTGGCTTCTCCACACTGTCTTTCGGTACCTGGCCCAACCCAGGCTCTAATACTGTGGGTTAGTTATCGGGCATCTGGGTGGCTCCGTCAGTTAAGCGTCTGTCTGCCTTCTGCTCAAGTCATGAACCCAGGTGCTGGGTTCAAGTCCTACAGTGGGGTCCCTGCTCAGTGGAGAGTCCTGAGTCTCCCTCTGCCCCTCCCTTTTGCTTGTGATTTCTCTCTCTCTCATGCTCTTTCTCTCTCTCATATAAATAGAATCTTTTTTAAAAATGGGCTCAGCATCTTTATGAACTTTTGACAGTTTGTTTTGAGGTTGGAGAAGAACGTGGAGCTAAAGGAAGACAGAGTCAGCCCCTCGGAAATCCCTTCTAGGCTCCCCAGCACAAGGGCCGTGGGGAGGCTAGCTCTCCTCTGTCCCTACACAAGTGGCTTGTGTTCTTATGGAACACCTCGGGTCTACCTGGGCTCCTACATTCCCACGGCGCCCTCTGCAAAGCTGATGTAGCTCTTGCTGCATGAGAAGCACCCCATTTATATATGTGCCCTCCCACTGTCATTTCTTTGTAAGATCCCTGAAGGATGGGGCCCACACGGCATCTGGCAGGGTCTGGCTCTCCGGGTGGGCTTGCCGAGCCTTCTGAACTGCCCTGAGTGGACCGAACCAGATTTTCCAGATGAAGCCACTCCTCTGCTTGCTTCCTGTGTCTAGTAGCCGGCTGGGATCATACACATCTTTCTTTCCAGAACAGGCACTGGCAACTTGGACGGCACAAAGAGGCCATAGTTCATTCTAACCACCAAGAATTCCTTCTGTTGGATCATGAAGCAAATGAAAAACTCTCAAATCTAACCTCTGCTGATGGAAAATCGGCCCTTCTGTCCCGCGGCCCTGGGGAATTGATGCTGCAAATCTAGAGCATTCAGAAACTGCCTTGAGGAAGCTCCCAGCTGCCTTCGGGGTTATATGCCCCCCTCCCCCGCCAGCAGGACTGGCCCATCTGAGAAGGCCAAGGCAGCAGGCCAAGCATCCGGAGGAATGACCCCTGATCACCTTCTCCTGCGACAGGTGACTTTGGGACATCCTGACCAAGTGGGCTTTGGGATAACAGCCCACCTATGAAGTGGGGCCTGGGGAGGGGAACTTTCAAGAAGACAAGGTGGGCACTGGCACACGCATTCCAACCACAGGACGTAGTCCACACTCCAGAACCAGAAGCTCCAATGTGGGAACATGTCTTGAAGTTCAAGTCCTTGCATGTGCTGGCGACCCCATGCAGTCAGACAGGAATTCTGTTACAAAACAGTCATTCCTTGGAAAACAGGTTTGATGACCTATGCCTCTTCTCTAGCTGTTCCTTCTCATGGCAACAGCCCAATCGCATGGCCTGAATTCTGTATTTCTATGGAAGAATGGAAGAAAAGTATAGATGACTTGAGCATGAACAGAACTTGGAAAGAGCATTTCCAGTCCAGCTCCAACTTCTTGGCAAACCTGTACCCAATCACCACAGCCACTTGCTTCCATTTCGAAATGTCTTTAGAAATTGCGCTCAAATCAGTACTCAGCAGGTGCCTACTTTGTGTAGGTAGCCAGGTCTTCTCGGGCTGCAGTGAGATAAAATGGGCACACACTGTCCTGTCCGTGAGCACCCCGCAAGGAAGGTGTTGGTTTCCTTCCTCATCTACAGAGCAGGACTCCGCCTTTCTGAGCAGTGTGGTAACCAGTCCTAGGACACGAGCGAGTGTTGACAGCCAGCCCAACCAGGCTGAACCCCACTTTCTTGAGCTCCAGATCCCAGATCCCTGTTCTGGTTTTCTTTCTCCAAGGAAGTTTAACCTTTTGAAAATCTAGTCAGGAAAAACAGGAGAACGGTGTTATATAGAGTGTAACTAAGAAGTTCAAAATGTCACACATTTTAAAAGTTATCTTTTCTGTTCATGATGAGAAGAGCTGAGGTTTTGAATTGATAACGGCTGGACTAGTGGATTGAAAGGAAAAAAAAAAAAAGAGAGGCCACTAAGGGCTACACCAGCTATCTTTGTCTTTTTAAAAAACTTGATTTTACATTTAATTATTTTTTTATCAGAACACTTGTTTGAAGTATTGTTTACATACAGAGATCTCCTATTTCTCATGCACCCCCTTTCCCCAGAGGCATCCATCCTTCACACTTGTAGGGCTTTCCCCTTGCGTTTACCTCTATAATTGAATATTACACAGCTGTTTCTTGAAATATCAATTGTAGACATTATCTATTGACTTTGTGCCATGGGAGATAAGGACTTCGTTTTTCCACACCACTGCCCACATTTCTCTTCTTTTATCCCAGTGACATATTTATAAAATAAATTTTGGCAAAATCAATAATCAGCACTTATACACTGAGCCAAATGGTAAATTATGACCAACCTCCTTTCTTTTACAATCCTTTGTTTTTCCCCGAATTAATAATTGCTTCTTCTTTTTCATGTCCCTGGTTTTCTGGGAACCTCTCACACTTTTCTCCAAGTTTTCCAACATGTCTTAATAATACTTCCTGGGATTTCAAGCAAATCCTCATTCCCTTTTATTTCCTTCTTCTTTCCTTAAGAAATTTCACTCAAGAGGCTCTCTGTCCAATGTCCCAGTGTTCCTGGTAGCGCTCTCTGCAGGTTGTGTGACATCCTGGAGATTCTCTTCTTTGATCTCTAATTTTGGTTCCCCTCTTTCCTGGATCAGAGATCTCATTTCTTGATTTCCTTTCTTTTTCTCTCTCTCTCTTTCTTTCTTTCTTTCTTTCTTTTTCTTTCTTTCTTTCTTTCTTTTTTTTTTTTTTTTTCCTAGACTACGTCCTAGAGGACATTCCTGAGACTGGGAGGTAAACTTTTTTGGATTTGGTTTTGTAAAGGTAAAATTCCTGAATTGTAAGAATGTCTTTATTCTGCTTCACATGTATTCTGTACTTTGGTTGTGTATAAAATACTCACGTGATGGTCCATTTCCTTCCGCATTCTGAAGGCATTGCTGTCAAGAACTATCTAAAGCTTTGCTTCCACTGATATCAGGGTACTCATTTCCTTTAGTTTCTTGCCTTTTTTTCCCTCCCTTCCTGGAAGACTTGGGACCATCTTCTTATACCTGGTCTTCTGATACTTCGACGTATCAATTTGGAGATTCCTGTATCCTACACTTCTGGAGATTTTTCTGATATATTTCTTCAGTTATACATGGTTTTCTTCTCTATTGAACCCTCTTATGGAATTCTCTAGTTTTCTTTGGATTTGTTTGTTTGGTTCATTCTCTGTCCTTTAGCTTGGAGGGTTTCCTCAAATTTCCACCTACTGTGAACATAAGGGTATACTTAAGAAAGAGACACTAACAGCCTGTCATCCTGTGTGCATGGACAGGGCATGCCACCTGGTGAGCTGAAACATAAGGTGATCAAAAATGATCTGGGCTTTTCATTGTGAGGAGATCCTCATGGTCGGTTGGTCAATATTAGCAGGTATTTACTCTTGGTTCCTCTAGGTTCTCTAAAAACATCTGATGTCAGATTTGGATTTCTGAATGTAAGGCAGGAGAAGGAGCTGAGCCACCACATTTCAGCAAGCATATTTTTGTGAAGGAAAAGAAATAAATACGTGTGGTAAACCAATTCCCCATGACCCTCGTGTCCTCACAGTAGTCCCATCCCCATCCCCATTCCCACTGTCTCAGGGGTGGGCCTTACCTTAGAGCCTGAGACTCTTATTATGGTACAGAGGAAATTCACCAGAAATTGACCAGATCAGCAGGATGTATGATTCAAATACTCACTGATTCACCTCACCTGTGCTCTCTCTCATACAGACATTGTCGGTCTTCGTGGGTCGGTCTGGGGGGCGTATCTGGCACAGGACATTCTCACGGGAGATCCAGAGATCCTGGTAGAAGCATTTCTGCATGGAGCTTTGTGAAGAAAATGACTGCTTTTCCTTTTTCTTTTTATGTCATTTGACCTTGATTTCTTGATCCTTGAGGTGGTGTTTGCCCTTCTTTTTAAAAATTTTCCTTCACGGAGTGTTTGTGAACTCATCACACTCACTTCCTGAGCTCCCTGCGGACCTTCTGCCTCTTGCTAAAACTTACATTAAGTCCTAAGTTTCAAGGTCACTCCCGTAGTCATCACCTGCATGTGTGCTCGCAGAGTGGGGAAGCCCATGAACTCTTCCAGCAGTGCCTCTGACTCACTCTATCCCCAATCTCAGTGGCTGGGGCCTGGGAAGCTGTACTTTGGGAAATTCTGCTAAGTGATTCTGGTGTCCTCCTAATTGATAGGGATCTGTATATTTTTGCCTGTCATGACTGATGCCTGAATTTGGAGTTCTGATGACCTAAGCCTCCTGTCCCTGGTGCAGACTATCTGCCCACTGGAACCTCTGCCAATCCACTGCCCTGCTGGACGGAGCCTAAATACCAGACCCTAAACTTCGTATCACCCCCCAGCTATGGTCCTCCCACCCTGACTCTTTTTGGTCCTCACCCTGGCCTCTGGTCTCAGGCTGGCTTTGTGGACTCACTTGCCCTCACCAAGAGTCTTGTCCTCCCTCGCCCTTCCTCCACTACCCTACCCCTACCCCACACTCACATCCTGATATCTTGCCCCACTGTCTGGACCATCTGGATCTGCCCATGCCACAGGTCCCGTAAATAGAAAGGATGCTACTGAGGGTTACAATATTCAGTCGAATGAGAGATGCAGACAAAGAACAAAGAAGGAAGACATGGCTTCCAGGCATGTTACACTGAAAGAGAATTTCAGCCAGGCTTTTTGTATATTCATAGAGGAAAGCAAAGTCAAATCTAGAAAATACTTACAAGTGTCTCCTGCTGTTACAGTACAGGTACAACTATAATTACTCTTCCTACCGATAATCGTATGTTATTGAATCCCTCCTCTAAGATAAACCCTGCATATGTATGTGCTTATACATATACACCCATATATAGTTACATATACTTCTGCATACATACATAAACAATAATATATTTCCATATATTATTTGAGATTTTTCAACAACCCGACAAGACATGATTATCCCCATTTTAGAGATGTAAGAAATGAGGCACAGAGAATCATTCTCTCAAGACGAGTAAGTGCTCAAAGGAAGCCTGGCAGCCCAGTCTCCTGACTGGTTTCTTCTCCCCTTGCCATCGGCTCCCTGCCGCTTCCCTGTAATTAAAGCATCAGCTCCTCTCTCTGAGAGAAGCCACCTCCCCTCTCTCTTCCCAGGGAGACATCTGCAAATAAAACTCAAATCAAATCACTCTATGTCTCCCCTTCAGCATGTAGACCGAGGGCTCCTCCCTCGTGGGTGTCCATTATTCTGGGAGGTGAAGTGTGGCTAATCGTGGTGGTGATAATGGGATGGCCAGGAGAGTGGTGTGAAAGGCGAGGTGGCACAGAAAGCCTGCAGGCCCGCTGCACTGGACACCCTTTCTTTTCATCCCCCACAGCTGTCTGAGGCATTTGCTCGGAAACTGAAAACATTCATGGTTCGATGCAGCCCCAAATCTGAATTACTCTGCAAAAATTAAGTGCTTTTAGAGTTAGGCAAGCAAGAAAATATTTGACTTTTGCTCTAATGAAAGCCAATTGTTAACATTTAAGGTACAGAAAATAACCACACGTTTGCACTTCAGACTCTAGGGTTTGCCAGCATGCTGGGGTAGACAGTCTTTCAAGTGTGCAGTACATGAGAATCTAGGTTTCTGGGAAAGTTAAACTGCAGGAGATTATTTAACTCTTGACAAGAATGCCTCTGTACAGGAATTCCAACTGTTCAAAAACCTGAATCCTTCATCAGGCTCTACCACTTACTGGCAGAACCGCTCGGCACCTCAGTGTTCATGTCTGTAAAATGGAGAGACATGAGACGAACATGTCTCACTTCTACTGTGAGGCTGGCATGAGGATGTGGGGGGAAGCTGGTCAGCAGGGGAAGGAGGAGGTTCTGGTCCAGAAGTGGTACCCCAGGTGGCTGGGGGACCAGCCTCCCATCTAGATAAGCCGCATCTAGTCTGCCCTTCGCCTCCAGCATAATCTGAGCTGTTCCATTATGCTACGCAGTATCACCCTGCTGCCCTGCTATTTGGTTAAAAGTAAAGCTCCTGAGTACATTTTAATTTCTGATCATTAGTTACAAGATTTTCTTGTTAATTCTGATTCAGCAGATTTTGCTGAGACAGCTCTATTTCGTTCCCTTTTATTTTGGTCGTGTTGCACAGAGCCTGTTCAGACAGACAGTAAATCCGAGTGCTAACCTCCTTCCTGGGGATGAATCAGCAGCAGCTCTGTAAAGGACACAGCCAATAGGGTGGTGACAGGGAAGGGTCCTTCTCCCTGGCTTCTTTACAGGTGACTCTGGGGGACCTTTGGGATTCTGGCCCCATGATACAAACCACCCCATGGATTAAATCCGGGATAACAAGATTCCCCCCAGAGCTCAATAGCAGGCAGATCAGGGTTTAAAAAAAAAAAAAAAAGAAATAGAACAACCGAGGACAAGTCAGCAAAATCAGTTCCTGCTTTCTGGAGCTTTTATTAGATCACAGGTATCATGCGTCTGAATTTGCTGTAGATTTATCTAGCCTAGAGGCTCCGACAGAATTTTGCAACCAGCAAAATTGGTTTGGGGCCCTGCTCCTCCTCCTCTTTCCTTTTCCCTGTACCTGTCTGTGGGCACTGACATGAGTAGGTTTATTGTTCTCCTTGGTCTGGTAGGTAACCTCTTCTTGACCTTGGACTTGGGACAACAATGAACTCATCCATGCTAAAATGTTGTACGGGTCAGTTGTAATACCCTTCCCTCCCAGGGACCAGGAGTATTTTTAGACATTCTTGAGAAGAGCTAACACTCATGGAGGTTTTAGCTTGTGCGGGACACTCTTCATAATGCTTTTTATATATTAACTCACCGAAATGCCATATCAACCCCGTGAGATAGGTGTAATTATTATCCCCAGACACAGATGGTCAAACCGAGGCATGGAAAGGTTCAAGAGCTCTCTGTAGTCACACTTGTGGTCAGTGGCAAAGCTGGGGTTTGGTCACCAGTTCCAGAGTCCACACCCTTAGCAACTGCACTTTGCTGGAGCAACTTGTTTTGTCACAAGACATGGCCAGAGTGGCGTGCTGGCAATATCGAGAGAGCTCCGTCTCAGGGAAGAGAGAGCACCTGGGTTAGTCTAACAGGAAATGAGATGGGAGCTGGAGGAACAGACCTTGCTGGTCGACCGAGAGGAAGCCCTATCTAATGGCATCTCCAATCTGGGGCAAGAGGTAGCAGGGCCAACAAGCAATCCACATCATGGAGACTGAAGAGAATAGAAGGGTGTCCCTGACCTACAGGTAATCCAGGGCAAGAAACACTGGGCTGTGCAGCTGTCAGCGACCACTGGCAGCAGGCCACGGGACCCAGGTTGGACCCCAAGCTGAGGTGGGCTGGAACGCAGGAGTGAAGGGTAAGTTAGGAATCTCTGCCTCATGCCATATACAAAAATGAACTCCACATGAACCAATGACACAAATATAAGGGCTGAAACCATAAAACTCCTAGGAGAAAACATTGGGTAAATATCCATGGCCTCAGTTTTGGTAATGATTTCTTGGATAGGACACCAAGAGCACAGGCAGCACAAGAACAAAAACAGATAAATTGGACTACATCAGAATTCAAAGCTCTTGTGCATCAAAGGGCACCATCAAGAAGGTGAAAAGACAACCTACGGAATATATTTGCGTGTCATATATCCAAGAAGAGCCCGGTATCCAAAATATATAAAGAACTCTTTGAACTCAACAACAAAGGGGCAAACAATCCAATTTGAAAATAGAGGAAGGAATTACATCAACATTTCTCCAAAGAAGGTCTACAGATGGCTAACAAGCACCTGAAACGATGCCCCCTATCGCTAGTCATTGGAAAACTACAAATCAAAAGCACAAGGACATAGCCTTCATACCCCTGAGATGGCTATCATCCCAAACAACAACAACAAAAAAAAAAAACAAAAAAACCCAGAAAACAATTTGGGACAAGGATGTCGAGAAACTGGAACCCTCATACTTTGCTGGTGAGAATATAAATGCTCAGCTCCTATGGAAAACAGTTGGTGGTTCCTCAGAAAGTTGAGCATAGAGTTTATCATAGGACCCAGGTGTTCTACTCCTGGATATATGACTCAAAGAGAGGAAAACAGCTACTCAAACAAATACACACACACACACACACACACACACACACACACATCTTCATGGCAGCCCTATTCACCACAGCCAAGGATGGAAATGATAGGTGTGTTCAGCAATGGAGGAATGGACACACAAATTGCGTTACAAGCGTACAATGAGACGTCATCCCACGTAAAATGAAACATAGCACCAATACCCGCTTTAGTGGGGATGAGGCTTGAGAACATAATGCTAAGTGGAAAAAAAAAAAACAGACACAAAAGTTCTCAGATTGCGCGATTCCATTTATATGAAATCTCCAGAATAGGTAAATCCGGGGAGACAGCAGATTGGTGGTTGCCAGGCAATGTGGGGAGAAGGAAATGAAAAGTAACTGCTTAATGGATATGGAGTTTCCTTTCGGAGTGATGAAAATATTTTGGAACAAGATAGTAGTGGTTATACAATATTTTGGATGTACTAAATACTACTGAATTGCTCACTTGAAAATGGTGAGATTTACATGATGTGAATTTCATCTCTATTAAAAAGAAAAAAAAATAAGGGAGGCCCCTGGGATGACCTTTGACACCAGGCAAGACTAGGTTTCCAGGTACTTGAGCAGAGATACAGATGATGGGGGCTAAGTCTTGGGCCAGGAGATAGGGCCAGGTCTCCCGAGCAGGTGTAGTCTGGACGGCAGTCAAGTGAGGAGCAAAGCCAGCAGGGGAGATGGACTGTGCCCAGCCGGGCAGGGCGGAACCTGGGATCCCTTTCCAGGTGGGAGATGATCCCCGGCAAGGAGAGCAGAGGTGAGTAACCATGGGACCCGGAGCTTCCTGGGATGAAGGACATTTCTGGCCTCCCCCCCTCAAGCGGCATCAGCCCGGAGGTTTCGATGAATGCATTTGGCTCCTAATGGATCCTAAACACAAAGAAACAAGCGGGAGGCGTGGTGAAGGAGGGAATGTTCTGTTGTTGTTTAGAAAATGAACAAAACAGCTGGAGGTAAAGCTTTTGTTCCGGGCTGCCATCTCTGATTCATGGGCCTTTATAATCCTGACTGTGGTCTGAATGAGTCTGGAAGAGTGATTAGTACCTCGCGCGCAGCACCCACCAGCGTGGGCTTTATTGGGAGTAGACGGGCAGTTAGCAATGTCAGGAGCGTGCTCGTCGAGCCGCGGAACGGGCCACCGCCTGGACGGAGAGCCACCGCGACTCCTCAGATGCCCAAGGAGACGTGTTCACAAACTGTGAGGCCCCACTGAGGAACTCTGGCGGCTAGCGGGGGCTTGGGATCGGGAGGGAGGGGGGGGTCCAGCCTGAACCGTGCAGGGAAGCCTCCGCATCTGAGCAGAGGCTGACTTTGAGGGCAGTGAGAGGAAGCCCACTAACTTCCCTCTTGGCCGTGGACTGGGAAGAACAGGAAATTCTGAAAAGAAACAACAGGACTTGGACACCTGCACGTGCCCCCCAACCCTGTGCTCCTACCCTTTCCCCAACTCCTTCCTATGCTTCTCCTTTTTCTCAAGGACCTTCAAGCTGTCTTCGGCCCACAAAGCTCTCCCAGATGGTCAACTTCTTCTCTACCCACGCTCTAAAGCCAAGCCGAATGCCTCTGTCCCCGGGGACAGCGCGGGTACCTCCACGGTGGGCCCTTCTCTCTGCCCCCACCTGCTGTCTTCCTACCTTGCCTGGAAGGCCCAGCTTGCATGGTCTCTGTTTTGAGGCCTTTCTTGATTGCCTACCCAGATGTGCTCTCCCTACCTCTAAATAACCTAGAACCCACTCATGTCTCTCCGAAGGCTTCTCCTGCTCTGTTTCACATGGTTATTTCTGGACTTGTCATAACGCTCTTCGGTAGGCTGGATGGGTCCACCTCTGAATCATCTCCTAGGGCCTAGCGCACAAGGGATGATACATGCTTGCATATAGGAATACAGACATGAACGACTCCTTCCCACCTGATCAAATGTAAGAGTCTCCAAGACACTGCTGACCCATCCCGGCATCCCTGCGCCACCCACCGTGTCCCCTGGTGCAGGAAGCCCATCCTCAGTGTTTTTACTGAGAATGTGCGTGGGGAGGAAGGAGGCCAGAGGCTGGGGGGTACAGGGGATGGCAGGAGAAAAGTCAGGTGACAGCCCACAAGGCAAGGAATTGGTTTGCAGGATGTCAGGCCCCCAGCCAGGTGAGCCAGGACTCTTGATGGGGGTCTTCTTAGAGCAGGACGTGGGGCAGCTGCCCGTCCTCCTCATAAACTGAGCAACTCCAGCAGGCCAGGGAGGGGCAGGCCCCAACACACCCGGCCCAGGCAGACACCTGGTAAGCGTGGGCGGCTTAACTCTGCCCCGGCGCCGGGGAAGCTAGTGGTTGAGGCTGGGTACCCGACTGGGAGTTAGGACTGGCTCAGCTCTGACGGGGCCAGGCTTATGCTCACGGTGGATCTGGAGGGCTGGTAATGCAGGGATTGCCCCCAGCACCCGCCCCCCATTCCTAGAAACAGAGCCGGAAGGTAGAGGATCAAAGGCGCAAAGGAGCGGGAGGGGGGAGGGGGAAGAGTAACAGGGGCAGCTGTAGGTTCTTAGGATTTGGTGGGCTCTCTTAAAAAAGGACAAATGCTGCACTGGGTAGGAAGCTTGTGAGAGATCATGCCAGAGAGTGGCCTAAGCCTAAGCTTTATCCTCCCTAAAGAAGTCGGCCTCTGCCCAGTCTGGAGCGATTATATACAGACTGGGCGCGGTGAGGGTTGGGGGGGGGGGGCTAAGAGGTCCCGAAGAAGTACAGGCAGCCTCCTCCCAGATCGTGTTTCTCTCTCTTCTCTGGTGAACCTGGCGGGGCTCCCCAGGCGGCCTCCCTCCCAGCCGCCCCTCCCCCCTTCCAATTAAAACATCTATTCTGTATTTCCTGCATGCAGCACCCTTAATATTAGGTCTGAAAACAATTTGCAATCAGTTGTACTAATTAATCTAATTGAATTTAATTTCCCTTTCTTGGTGTTAGGGGTGAGCGAACTCCATATGCTGACTTATGTAAAGCAATATGCAAATTTGTATCTTGAGCCCAGAGCCCTGCAAATGTTTTTGATTACAAAAATGGCTGTGCCGAGGCCCTAGGGAAATGAACCACTGCGGTTTCTGGCCTGACACCCCTGTATTGCGGCTGCCTGGGCACACAGTATCCCCTCACTCTGCCACCTGTGTCTGTGTCTCGGTCACCCTTGTTCCTGCCCCTGACAGCACTGTTGGGTCCCTCCAAGGGATTCTGAGAAACCGGTATACCGTATTTTCACTTTAATTCTGGGTTCCTTCCCTTTATTATGCTGCTGCTCCTTCTCCCTCAGCCTCCCATTAAGCTTAAGAATGGATTCTAACTTTGGCTGCAAAGTCTGATGAGCCCCCATTTGGTGAGACATCCGCTTGCCCGGGGTGGGTGGGGGGAGGTCAGTGTTTTGCCAGCTGCCCCAGATCCCTCCAGCAGAGGGCAGTGTAGGGCTTGGTAGGGAACGCCATGCAGGGACACCAGGTATGTGACCCCAAAGAGCCCTCTGCGCCAATGGAGAGAATGTGGTATCACCCACAGAAGACAGTAGAGCAGAACGTCATGAGCCATGATTAGCCACAGCCAAGTCCCACAGTCCCTTGCAGTGCCCTGTCCCCATGAGCTGTCACACTGAGAGGTGCTGAGGACAAACACAGGCACCAACGCTGTCAGTCCCCGAGGGGCTTGCCTCCCTGGTGCTTTCACTCTGTTAAAAACCCAACATCTTAAATTTGGGTTTGCTTCAAAATAACCCAGGATGGGGAGAGGGGGATTGCACCGAGTAGAGAAAAATCGAGATGAGCCACGAGTTAAAAATCGTTGGAGCTATGTAATGGCTCATTGGGGTTTATTATACTTTTCTATTTCCATACGTGTTTGAAGTTTTCAGACCTAGTTCTGACACTGGTTCTAAGAGCTGGCTTTTTGCTTCCACTCGAGTGGGAGCTTACAGTGGGAATGAGGAAGAGAAAGGAAGCTTTACTATTAGCTCCTGCCATGCAGATACCCAGTGTGGACAGAAGCTCTAGCCTCCCACCTCCACCAGGCAGGGTAAGGGGGCTCAATGAGAGGGGGGAAGGGGCGCAGCGTGGGACTGTCCCGGGTACTTGCCGGTCCCATGGGTCCATGGGTCCATTCATTTGGCCGGTGAAGAACAATGATCCCAGCAGCAGGTTTTAAATGGTAAAACAGCAATGAAATGGACCCAGTGGTGGAGGACAGATTGGAAAAGTAGGAGGTTGAGGGGAGGAAGACCCATTTTGGGGGATGTGCAAGTTTTTTACAAGAGAAAAAAAAAATATGAGGGTTTGAATAGAGCAGAGCTAATGGCTATGGAGAGGAGGAAGACAGATTAGACAGACTCTCAAAACCAACCCATAGGGTTGGCTGGGTGGCTCAGTGGGTTAAGTTTTTGCTTTCAACTCGGGACGTGATCTCAGGGTCCTGAGATGGAGCCCCACATCGGGCTCTCTGCTCAGCGGGGAGCCTGCTTCCCCCTCTTTCTCTGCCTGCCTCTCTCTGTCTACTTATAATCTCTGTCTGTCAAATAGATAAACAAAATCTTTAAAAACAAACAAACAAACAAACAAAAAACAACCCATAGCCTATCTGGGAGAGATGAGCAGCAAGAAGCATCAAAGATTGCTCTATCCTGCCTAAATCGGTGGTGAAATCATCACCCGAGACAAAAAAATCCAGGTTGGAGGAGAAGGTTAGGGGGTGGAGAGGAAAAGCCTTTTTTTTTCCTCTCTCTCTTTTCTCAGTCAAATCTAATTTTGGACACAATAAGAACCCAAATGGAGTAGTCCGAGGAGGTTGGGAATATGAACCTGGAGCCCCAGGATGAAGCAGAAGCAGGAGGGAAAGGGGTGGAAATCACAGGCAGATCAGTGACAGCCCAGGGCACAAGGACAGAGAGGATCCCAGGGAATTCCGGCGTTCACAGGGCAGGAGGAGGAAACAGAGACCGCAGGCTGAGAGAGAAAATCAAAGGAGCATTTCAGGTGGAAGAAAGAGAATCAGAACTTTAATCGTGGCAGCCAGGAGAAGAGAGGATTCTGGAAAGAGAGTATAATGATGCCACATCCTGCAGAGAAGACTCATGAAATGAGGTCTGCACAAGATTTCACACGAAATTTGTGTGCTGGATTTCCTACAAAGAGGTCACCATCGACCGTGGCAAGAGTGGGAGGAATTTGCGTGAGTGCATATCCCTGGCGCTCAAAAGTTATATAATGCTTAAAAAACCATTAGGAAAAGGGTGAAAGCAATTTCTAAGCCTAGGTCTGTTGTGCATAAAATCCATATTCTTTCTAAATCCAGCCTCCCCTCCAGTATATTAACTATACCAGAGACGTTATTCAAAGTTCTTTAAGAACAAAGAATTTTTCAGTTCAGCCTCTGATGGGACGAAGAGTTTATTAATAAGAATACATTCAGCTGAGAAGGTAGGAAGAAGACAAGGATTAATGATTAAGGACAATTGAAAGGGGCCCCAGGGTGCTTTCAACCCCTTCTTCCTTGGTATAGAACTTCACTGCCCCCTTGGCAATTTTTGTTTTATCCTACACATCGTTCAACATTTCATGTAACCAAGATGTAATAAGGATGCACTAGGTGCTGGGCACATAGCACATGTGGAAGATTTAAAAAAGAAGAAAAGAGAAGTGGTTAAGACATATTCTAGCCATTAAGGAGCCAGGGTCCAGTAGGGAATTAGGAAGCCTTGAGTGGAGACTTTATCACAGAGACACGTTGCTGTGAGATGGTGTGGCTGAGAAAGTGAGGCAGAGCTGAGCCCCAGGTCCCTGACCTAGCCAGGCCCCCTCGGGATGCTTCTGCCTCACCCAGCCTCTCCAACAGAGGCTTCTGTTTCACATGGGCGTCTTACTTACTTACCAGGAAATGTGCCAAGATTTCAGAGGAACTGAGGTATAGACATCTAAATCCATGTCTACTTAGCATGCTACCTTGCTGGGTGTAGAGTTTACCAAAGGCCCTGTATTCAAAGTTCTCCTTCTTCTATGCCCTTCCCCAGACTCTGTCAGTTCCCTTATCTCTTCCAGGTAGAAAGGAAAACCTCCCCTAAGATGGTTGTGCCCTGTGTGGGACAAGGGGGCGTTTCAGCCAGCTCTGTAGGGCAACAGAGGAACCCTCTACTACCAGGTTTCTTGAGAGTCTGGATTCCCGTGCTATCTTGTAGCTGTCCTTGCTTGCTGGCTTCTGGGGGTGACGGTGGTTGTCTGACTCCTCTGCATATAAGAGAGATCAGATGATGGAGCAAAGCTCTGTCTCTGTCCCCAGGGGGTGACACAGGGAGAAAAGTGCCTGGGGTAGGGAAAGGGGGTTGACATTCTCGGCAGGAAAAGAAAAGCTGGGCTATCTCCAACTCCCTACCCTTTGAGCCACATCTCAGATTTGAAGGAGGAGGGTCAGGGGCCCAGGGGCCAGTGCTGCAATTAGCATGGGGAGAGTGAGGTATGGATTTCGGGCACAAAATTTAAGGGGGTGCCAAGAATGTAGTAATCAAGATAAATTATGTTTTAGTCAATATTAGAGAAATATCAAAATAAATGCAAACATTCGTGATGAGGAAAAGATGAAAATTTTAAATAAAGACAGGATCAATCAGGGAGGGAGAATTGTCCCAAGCTAGATGGGAAGTGCTGAGAGACTGTCCACAGAACACACACTGTCTTTCTAACCATAAAACCCAGTGAATTTCCTTCTCTCATTTAAACCCCCTACTTTTCCCCCAAATGTAGGAAGGCAGCTCTTTACCATGCATCTCTGCTTCTGCCCTGCCCAGCATGCCTGATCTCTTCCCTGCCCCAGGACCTTTGCACCTACTGATTCCTCTATCTGGAGCTTGTAAGAGATTTAGTATCATCTTTCAAATGTCAGCCCAAATACCCCCTCCTGGAACACTTCCCCACCCACAAGATTTAAAATAGGTCTCCCCGACATAGGGACGATCACACTCCCCTCTTTACTTCTCCTATTGCCCATGTCACCATCTGTAAAAATTGTCTTGTTTACTTGTTCACGATTTCTGAGGCTACACTGGAAGCTCCCTGAAAGCAGGAACCTTGCCTGTCATCCCTGTGGTACTGCCGACCCGAGCACAGGGCCTGACACATAGTAGGTGCGCACCAAATATTTGTGACCTGAATGGTTGAGTGGAACTCCGGTTCAGGTGTGGCCTTCTCTGCTGAGGTCCCTGGGATACGTATTCTCACCAGGGCCACCACGGAAGCCACTGCTTCTTTCTCTGTGCCCTCTGAGCACTCCGTGGACATTTTTGGAAGAGCATTCTGGCTGTCAGCACACACGGCAGCTACCCCAGTAAACACCAATCTCTGGGGGTCACGTACTGAGTCTAACTCCCCACCATATCCTTGGCTTAGCACAGTACCTCACACAGGACAAGAAATGCTCAAATGAACATGACAAAAGGAATCTATGTCAAACCAGGGTAGCTAGGTACACAATAGATGTGTTCTGGAAAAAGACATAATTACAATTTGTAAATCAAATAATATTTTAGTGGCAGTCGGGGAGCACACTGCCTGAGGGAACCCTATGGAGAGTCTGACTGGAGAGAGAGAGAGAGAATCACTCCCTTGATTATCCTTTCATTTTTAGTTCTGGATTTTTGGAAGCTAGATGAAGTTTGTCCTGTCCCAGGACATATTCTCCAAAGCTTTCACGTGCGTCCTCAGTTTATTGTCAGACCCCACAGAACTTGGTCATTACCCCCATCTGTGTATTTGAGAGTGTCCGTATGATGATCTGAGCTGTAGTTTTTTCCTTGCCTTAAAAACACAATCTTGGGGCGCCTGGGTGGCTCAGTGGGTTAAAGCCTCTGCCTTCGGCTTGGGTCATGGTCCTGGTGTCCTGGAATCAAGCCCCACATTGGGCTCTGTGCTCAGCAGGGAGCCTGCTTCCCTTCCTCTCTCTCTGCCTGATTCTCTGCCTACTTGTGATCTCTGTCAAATAAATAATACAAAATATTTTTTAAAAAACACACACACAAGCTTATGGGCACCTTCTTGTCCACCAAGAGGCCTGGTTTGATCTCCACTCAGCAGAAAGAGTGAGCATCTTGGAACAAACCAAATACCTATAGTTTCTGAGCTGACTGGCCCAGCAGCAGGAGAGCTGGCCCCCCGTCAGGCAGCCGGGTTCACAGAGCCCAAGGTTCGCTCTGGTCCTTCTGTTGCTTTCTGGCCCCCTTTGGCCCCCTTTCATGGCTCTGATTTTCCCATATCTTGTGGATGAATTATGCCCCCTCCCAAAATTCATATGTTCAAACCCACCCCCCCCAATATGACTGTATGTGGAGATAGAGCTTATAGGAGGAAGTAAGGGTTAAATGAGATCATAAAGGGGAGGTCTTAATTCCATAGGAGCGTAGCCACCTGAGAAGGAGACGCAACCCCAGAGCTTGCTCTTGTCTGTCTGTGCTCATGCGGAAGAAAAGCCATGTGAGGACCCAGCATGAAGGTGGCCCCCTCTAAGCCAGGAAGAGGAGCCTCACCAGAAAGCAACCCTGATGGCCCCTTGAGCTTGGACTTCCAGTCTCCAGAACTGTGAGAAACAAAGTTTCTGTTGTTTAAGCCATTGTCAGTAGGGTTCTGTTCTGACAGTTCAAGCCAATGGGGACACCAGCCTGCATTGTCCCCCCATGCCTTATGGGCCAGACAGCTGGGGAAGTTAGAGGCGGACGAGAGCCAGGACGCTAGGTCTCCCACCTAAGCGGATTTCTTTCCCAGTACCCAGCCACCATCCCCACCCAGGGCAGCACTTAGCTCACTGGGTGCAGAGGAACATGGCGGCTTTGTGAAGATTGTCCAGGGTCCTCAGGTTCAGTTACGTGTGGCTCAGTGGAAGTTACTGGCAAGGCAGGTCAGATTCAGACTCAGATCTTAGGATTCACTGAGTGCCTCCTCTAAACCAGGAACACTGTCCAGCAGATCTACATGTGTGCAAATGCTTGGTGTTATAGGTGAAAGAGGCCGGAAATTGAATCCAAACTTCCCCCATTCTATCTGGGTTCAAGGCACTTGTATTTGCTTGCTTTTTCCCACAGTAATTCTGCCCTATAGATCCTCTGACCTGTAATGGGTTAGAACAGTATTACTTGATCTTGCTCTCATGAGTGAGTGCAAACCCTCATGGTTAAAGGAGTCTGGTCCCAGCCACCCACCCTCTCTCCTCTCTCCCGGAGCCACATGGGGCTGCTACCCCCACCCACATGCACACTGGACCCACAGTGGAATCTGTAGCACCCATAGCCAGGAGCCTTGGCCTCTCTTCTCCGTTGTTAGACAGGTGAGAGCTCGAGAAAGAACTCAAGTTCCTCTTTCAGGGAGCTTTTCCTGTGTGCCCCAGGTATTGCTAGCTGGTATTTTTGCCCACCGCATTCTATCCACGGCACAATCCCCTTTCATTATGACAGTTTTCAGGTGGAGAAACTGTTTCTTATAAACTGACTACGGCGTGATATGACATAGGTGTGACCGTGATGAGCGCAATCACACTCTAGGTCTCTTGACCCGGTGCTCGGTGATGTTTGCTCTCTAGACACCGTGGTGAGGAAGTCTGTGTTCACATCATGTGTAGAATATCACAATGGGAAAAAGAGTCTAAGCAAATTGGTCTGGATACAGGCATAGTGTGTAGCCAGCAGCGAGGTCACGGTGTGAAGGTAGATCCCACCTTGAAGTGATTTCTGATTCCAGATTTACATTTGTTCTTGATCCAGTTGTAAATTTCTCTTGGCTATCCTTTATGTCCTGTTACAAGAGTGTGAAACAGGAGCCCTTCTACCAGCCAGCTCAAATAGGTCATGAACAGAACAGATGTGGAAATGAGCTCAGAAGGAAGAGTTTATAAATTAATAAGAAAACATAAATATGTCAATAACAAAAGGGTGGAAGATATAAAACAGGCAATTTGCACACACAAAAATACAACTGGTGTTTGGTTTTGGTAATGGTAGGGTGTCTTGTCTTAGACTAACTGTCATCCAAGTAGACTTATAAACTCCAGATCAAGAACCAAAAAGCCTGTGGAAAGCCCTGGAAAATGATTAGAAGGAGGCAGAAACTGGAGAAGGATTAACCCTTGCAAGAAAAGATATGTGTAGTGAGATTCACATGTATACAAATTTTCACCTGCTGGCTCCTCCCCTATACTCCCAGGTCAGGACACACATCAGAGCGAGGCTACAGCTCAACCAGGAAGCCACTGATTCACAAGCATAAGGAGCCAAAAGAGTGATTTCAGGGCTGCCAGAGCACTTGGGAAGTGAAGAGGGAATCTTGGAAAGGAGAGAGCCACAAAGTGAGGAGACACAGAATATTCCTATAAATTCTGCCCAAATTCTTAATGGACCCCTGAATTGTTCATGGGTCTCCAAAAAGCCCAGCTGGAAAATTAAAAGAACTGAGCATATGCTGGCCTACAAAGTAAGTCTCAGTATGTTTCCTAAGACTGAAGTCTTTTAGATTATGTTCTCTAATGATGACAACATTAATTAGGAATCCAATATAAGATACGTACAACAGCCTTAAATATTTAGAAGTTAACACTTCTAAATAAGTAACAGCCAATGAAGAAACCATGGGGAAATGAGAAAATATTTCACACTAAATAGTAATGAAAATATAACATATCAAAACTTGTGTAACACATCTAAGGCAGCACTGGAGGGAAATTCACTGATGTAGTGTCTCTATTAGAAAAGAAGAAAGGTTTAAAATTCATTATATGAGTTTCTACCATGAGAAAAATGAGCAAATTAAGTACAGAGAAGAGAGAAAATAATAAAGATTTGAGCAGAAATAAATAAAATATAAAACAAGCCATAAGGAAAACTAACAAAACCAAAAGTTGTTACTTTGTAAAGTTAATAAAATCAATAAAATCCCTGGAAATACTGGTCAAGAAAAAAAAAAGAGAGAGAGAGAGAAAACAAGTTATTAAATCATGAAAACAAATCATCTATACTGAGGATCTGTTACCACTACTGATCCCACAAACATACAAATAGTCATAAGGACATATTATAAACAAGATTATGCCAATAAATTTGATAACTTAGATGAGATGGCCAAATTCCTTCAAAAACAAAATTTACCATAACTGACACCATGAAATAGAAAATCTGAATAGCCCTAGCTATTAAAGCCTTCCCACCAAGAAAACTCTAAATCCAGATGTTTTCACTCTTGAAATTTATCTATCAAAATTAAGGAATGTGCAATGTCCATCTTCTACAAATGCTCTCAGAGAATAGAGGATGAGGTAACATCCCCCACTACATGGCACGAAGTCACATAGGCCTCCTACAGAAATCAGACAAAGCCTTCACAGAAAAGAGAATTACAGGCGAATAGTCCTCATGAATACAGATATTAAAATCGTAAGCAGTCTATAGCGAGTAGAATCCAGCAAGAAGGAGAATCCATCGTGACTAAGTGGAGTTTGTCCCAGGAACACGAGGTTGTTCCAACATTTGAAAATCAATGTATTTCACCATTTAAACAGGAGAAAAATAATCTGATCATCTCAGTAGACGCAGAAAAAGAATTTAACAAAATTCAGCACCCATTCGTGATTAAGACACTTGAAAATTAGGAAAAGGAACTTCTTCAGTTGAATAAAACACATGGTCAAAAATTGTGTGGTTTACGTTGTACTTAATGGTAAACGTTGGATATTTAGGGAACAAAGAGTCTGTGGTTTCTGCAGGGAGCTTACTAGTAGGACTCTGTGGGCCATGGGTTAGTCATTGGTTGATTATTTAAGACTGGAGAGGGAAATGTTCTAAACTCATGTTCTTAAGCTGAAATGTTTGTCTCTTCTTCAAACTGAAGAGACAGATATAGTATGGAAAAATTCCACATGAACAATGAGTTTGGGCAGAAACATTGCTCCAAAAACTACTATGAACAATGAGACAGCTTAACCAAAATTTAAAATGCTCATGTCTAGAATATCCACTTCTAGGTTTCTAGCCCCACAGAAATAGGAATATGTACAAGGATGATCACTGTAGCATTATCTGTAATGGGGGGAAAAACTAGAGAAAAATTAAATTCCATCAATAGAATTTTCTCTTACTATGCAATACTCTATAGCCATTAAAACAAACGAATGCAAAGACATGAAAAATGTCCATAATATAGATTTTTTTTAATTTTGTTTTTTTTTCACAATACAGCTTTTATTTTTTAAAAAAAAGCAAGTTGATATATAATATTTATAGTGCAAGCCCACTTTTCTTAAAGAATACTCTTTATAGGGAGGAGTCAAGATGGCGGAGAAGTAGCAGGCTGAGACTACTTCAGCTAACTGGAGATCAGCTAGATAGCTTATCTAAAGATTGCAAACACCTGAAAATCCATCGGCAGATCGAAGAGAAGAAGAACAGCAATTCTGGAAACAGAAAAACAACCACTTTCTGAAAGGTAGGACCAGCGGAGAAGTGAATCCAAAGCGACGGGAAGATAGACCCCGGGGGGAGGGGCCGGCTCCTGGCAAGCGGCGGAGCAACCGCGCACAAAATCAGGACTTTTATAAGTCTGTTCCGCTGAGGGACATCGCTCCAGAGGCTACCCGGGGCAAAGCCCACACGGTGTCAGCATGGCCTCAGGTCCCGCAGGGTCACAGAAGGATCGGGGGTGTCTGAGTGTCGCAGAGCTTGCGGGTATTGGAACGGGAAAGCCGGCTACAGAGACAGAGCCAACAGTAAGCTCGCAGCTCGGGGTGACCTTGAACCGGTCGCAGGCTCGGTGAGCTTGGAGCGCGGCCGGAGGTCAGGCTGTTCTCTGAGGGCGCACTGAGGAGTGCGGCCCTGGGCTCTCGGCTCCTCCAGGCCGGAGACCAGGAGGCCGCCATTTGTATTCCCGTCCTCTGGAACTCTACGGAAAGCGCTCAGGGAACAAAAGCTCCTGAAAGCAAACCAGAGCAGATTACTCACCCCGGCCCTGGGTAAGGGTGGTGTAATTCCGCCTGGGGCAAAGACACTTGAGAATCACTACAACAGGCCCCTCCCCCAGAAGATCAACAAGAAATCCAGCCTAGACCAAGTTCACCTACCAAGGAGTGCGGTTTCAATACCAAGGAGAGCAGCAGAATTCCAGAGGAGGAGAAAGCCAAGCACGGAACTCATGGCTTTTTCCCTGTGATTTTTTTTAGTCTTGCAGTTAATTTAATTTTTTTCTTTTTCATTTTTTGTTTTTTTTTCTCGCCTTCGGGTAAAATTTTTTTTTAACTGTTACCTTTTTCTTTTTTAACGATTTTTTACTAGTTTATCTAATATATATATATTTTCTTTTTTATATTTTTCTTAGGTGTTTTCTTTTTTTTAAATTCTTTTTTATCTTTTTTCTTTTTTTTTTTCTTTCTTCCTTTTTGAACCTCTTTTTATCCCCTTTCTCCCCCCTCACGATTTTGGATCTCTTCTAATTTGGTTAAAGCATATTTTCCTGGGGTTGTTGCCACCCTTTTAGTATTTTACTTGCCCCTTCATATACTCTTATCTGGACAAAATGACAAGACGGAAAAATTCAACACAAAAAAAGAACAAGAGGCAGTACCGAAGGCTAGGGACCTAATCAATACAGACATTGGTAATATGTCAGATCTAGAGTTCAGAATGACAATTCTCAAGGTTCTAGCCGGGCTCGAAAAAGGCATGGAAGATATTAGAGAAACCCTCTCGAGAGATATAAAAGCCCTTTATGGAGAAATAAAAGAACTAAAATCTAACCAAGTTGAAATCAAAAAAGCTATTAATGAGGTGCAATCAAAAATGGAGGCTCTCACTGCTAGGATAAATGAGGCAGAAGAAAGAATTAGTGATATAGAAGACCAAATGACAGAGAATAAAGAAGCTGAGCAAAAGAGGGACAAACAGCTACTGGACCACGAGGGGAGAATTCGAGAGATAAGTGACACCATAAGATGAAACAACATTAGAATAATTGGGATTCCAGAAGAAGAAAAAAGAGAGAGGGGAACAGAAGGTATACTGGAGAGAATTATTGGGGAGAATTTCCCCAATATGGCAAAGGGAACGAGCATCAAAATTCAGGAGGTTCAGAGAACGCCCCTCAAAATCAATAAGAATAGGCCCACACCCCGTCATCTAATAGTAAAATTTACAAGTCTCAGTGACAAAGAGAAAATCCTGAAAGCAGCCCAGGAAAAGAAGTCTGTAACATACAATGGTAAAAATATTAGATTGGCAGCTGACTTATCCACAGAGACCTGGCAGGCCAAAAAGAGCTGGCATGATATTTTCAGAGCACTAAACGAGAAAAACATGCAGCCAAGAATACTATATCCAGCTAGGCTATCATTGAAAATAGAAGGAGAGATTAAAAGCTTCCAGGACAAACAAAAACTGAAAGAATTTGCAAACACCAAACTAGCTCTACAGGAAATCTTGAAAGGGGTCCTCTAAGCAAAGAGAGAGCCTACAAGTGGCAGATCAGAAAGGAACGGAGACCATATACAGTCATAGTCACCTTACAGGCAATACAATGGCCCTAAATTCATATCTCTCAATAGTTACCCTGAATGTTAATGGGCTAAATGCCCCTGTCAAAAGACACAGGCTATCAGAATGGATAAAAAAACAAAACCCATCTATATGTTGCCTCCAAGAAACTCATTTTAAGCCCGAAGACACCTCCAGATTTAAAGTGAGGGGGTGGAAAAGAATTTACCATGCTAATGGACATCAGAAGAAAGCAGGAGTGGCAATCCTTATATCAGATCAATTAGATTTTAAACCAAAAACTATAATAAGAGATGAGGAAGGACACTATATCATACTCAAAGGGTCTGTCCAACAAGAAGATTTAACAATTTTAAATATCTATGCCCCCAACATGGGAGCAGCCAACTATATAAACCAATTAATAACAAAATCAAAGAAACACATCAACAATAATACAATAATAGTAGGGGACTTTAACACTCCCCTCACTGAAATGGACAGATCATCCAAGCAAAAGATCAGCAAGGAAATAAAGGCCTTAAATGACACACTGGACCATATGGACATCACAGATATATTCAGAACATTTCATCCCAAAGCAACAGAATACACATTCTTCTCTAGTGCACATGGAACATTCTCCAGAATAGATCACATCCTCGGTCCTAAATCAGGACTCAACCGGTATCAAAAGATTGGGATCATTCCCTGCATATTTTCAGACCACAATGCTCTAAAGCTAGAACTCAACCACAAAAGGAAGTTTGGAAAGAACCCAAATACATGGAGACTAAACAGCATCCTTCTAAAGAATGAATGGGTCAACCGGGAAATTAAAGAAGAATTGAAAAAAATCATGGAAACAAATGATAATGAAAATACAATGGTTCAAAATCTGTGGGACACAACAAAGGCAGTCCTGAGTGGAAAATATATAGCGGTACAAGCCTTTCTCAAGAAACAAGAAAGGTCTCAGGTACACAACCTAACCCTACACCTAAAGGAGCTGGAGAAAGAACAAGAAAGAAACCCTAAGCCCAGCAGGAGAAGAGAAATCATAAAGATCAGAGCAGAAATCAATGAAATAGAAACCAAAAAAAACAATAGAACAAATCAACGAAACTAGGAGCTGGTTCTTTGAAAGAATTAATAAAATTGATAAACCCCTGGCCCGACTTATCAAAAAGAAAAGAGAAAGGACCCAAATAAATAAAATCATGAATGAAAGAGGAGAGATCACAACTAACACCAAAGAAATACAAACTATTATAAGAACATACTATGAGCAACTCTACGGCAATAAACTTGACAATCTGGAAGAAATAGATGCCTTCCTAGAAACATATAAACTACCACAACTGAACCAGGAAGAAATAGAAAGCCTGAACAGACCCATAACCAGTAAGGAGATTGAAACAGTCATTAAAAATCTCCAAACAAACAAAAGCCCAGGGCCAGACGGCTTCCCAGGGGAATTCTACCAAACATTTAAAGAAGAACTAATTCCTATTCTCCTGAAACTGTTCCAAAAAATAGAAATGGAAGGAAAACTTCCAAACTCATTTTATGAGGCCAGCATCACCTTGATCCCAAAACCAGACAAGGATCCCACCAAAAAAGAGAGCTATAGACCAATATCCTTGATGAACACAGATGTGAAAATACTCAACAAAATACTAGCCAATAGGATTCAACACTACATTAAAAAGATTATTCACCATGACCAAGTGGGATTTATTCCAGGGCTGCAAGGTTGGTTCAACATCCGCAAATCAGTCAATGTGATACAACACATCAATAAAAGAAAGAACAAGAACCATATGATACTCTCAATAGATGCTGAAAAAGCATTTGACAAAGTACAGCATCCCTTCCTGATCAAAACTCTTCAAAGTGTAGGGATAGAGGGCACATACCTCAATATCATCAAAGCCATCTATGAAAAACCCACCGCAAATATTCTCAATGGAGAAAAACTGAAAGCTTTTCCGCTAAGGTCAGGAACACGGCAGGGATATCCATTATCACCACTGCTATTCAACATAGTACTAGAGGTCCTATCCTCAGCAATCAGACAACAAAAGGAAATTAAAGCATCCAAATCAGCAAAGAAGAAGTCAAATTATCACTCTTTGCAGATGATATGATACTATATGTGGAAAACCCAAAAGACTCCACTCCAAAACTGCTAGAACTTATACAGGAATTCAGTAAAGTGTCAGGATATAAAATCAATGCACAGAAATCAGTTGCATTTCTCTACACCAACAGCAAGACAGAAGAAAGAGAAATTAAGGAGTCAATCCCATTTACAATTGCACCCAAAACCATAAGATACCTAGGAATAAACCTAACCAAAGAGACACAGAATCTATACTCAGAAAACTATAAAGTACTCATGAAAGAAATTGAGGAAGACACAAAGAAATGGAAAAATGTTCCATGCTCCTAGATTGGAAGAATAAATATTGTGAAATGTCTATGCTACCTCAAGCAATCTACACATTTAATGCAATTCCTATCAAAGTACCATCCATCTTTTTCAAAGAAATGGAACAAATAATTCTAAAATTTATATGGAACCAGAAAAGACCTCGAATAGCCAAAGGGATATTGAAAAAGAAAGCCAACGTTGGTGGCATCACAATTCCGGACTTCAAGCTCTATTACAAAGCTGTCATCATCAAGACAGCATGGTACTGGCACAAAAACAGACACATAGATCTATGGAACAGAATAGAGAGCCCAGAAATAGACCCTCAACTAATCTTCGACAAAGCAGGAAGGAATGTCCAATGGAAAAAAGACAGCCTCTTCAATAAATGGTGCTGGGAAAATTGGACAGCCACATGCAGAAAAATGAAATTGGACCATTTCCTTACACCACACACAAAAATAGACTCAAAATGGATTAAGGACCTCAATGTGCGAAAGGAATCCATCAAAGTCCTTGAGGAGAACACAGGCAGCAACCTCTTCGACCTCAGCCGCAGCAACATCTTCCTAGGAACATTGCCAAAGGCAAGGGAAGCAAGGGCAAAAATGAACTATTGGGATTTCATCAAGATCAAAAGCTTTTGCACAGCAAAGGAAACAGTTAACAAATTCAAAAGACAACTGACAGAATGGGAGAAGATATTTGCAAACAACATATCAGATAAAGGACTAGTGTCCAGAATCTATAAAGAACTTAGCAAACTCAACACCCAAAGAACAAATAATCCAATCAAGAAATGGGCAGAGGACATGAACAGACATTTCTGCAAAGAAGACATCCAGATGGCCAACAGACACATGAAAAAGTGCTCCATATCACTCGGCATCAGGGAAATATAAATCAAAACCACAATGAGATATCACCTCACACCAGTCAGAATGGCTAAAATCAACAAGTCAGGAAATGACAGATGCTGGCGAGGATGAGGAGAAAGGGCAACCCTCCTATACTGTTGGTGGGAATGCAAGCTGGTGCAGCCACTCTGGAAAACAGCATGGAGGTTCCTCAAAATGTTGAAAATAGAACTGCCCTATGACCCAACAATTGCACTATTGGGTATTTACCCTAAAGATACAAACGTAGTGATCCAAAGGGGCACGTGCACCCGAATGTTTATAGCAGCAATGTCCACAATAGCCAAACTATGGAAAGAACCTAGATGTCCATCAACAGATGAATGGATCAAGAAGATGTGGTATATATACACAATGGAATACTATGCAGCCATCAAAAGAAATGAAATCTTGCCATTTGCGACAACATGGATGGAACTAGAGCGTATCATGCTTAGCGAAATAAGTCAAGCAGAGAAAGACAACTATCATATGATCTCCCTGATATGAGGAAGTTGTGATGCAACATGGGGGCTTAAGTGGGTAGGAGAAGAATAAATGAAACAAGATGGGATTGGGAGGGAGACAAACCATAAGTGACTCTTAATCTCACAAAACAAACTGAAGGTTGCTGGGGGGAGGGGGTTTGGGAGAAGGGGGTGGGATTATGGACATTGGGGAAGGTATGTGCTTTGGTGAGTGCTGTGAAGTGTGTAAACCTGGTGATTCACAGACCTGTACCCCTGGGGATAAAAATATATGTTTATAAAAAATAAAAAATTAAATTAAAAAAAAAAAGAATACTCTTTATAATTTAAACACAAAATAAAAGCCTGAAAGGATGCATACCAAAATTCTGATCATACTTCACTCTGGGTGATGATATTATAGGTGATTTCAATTTTCTTTACACTCTTACAAGAAACATTTTTTAAGATGTGAGCCACTAGTTGTGCAAAATGAGTGCAATTATTCCCCTTACTGCTAGGGAGGGGGTGATTCCATTAGAAGCCCACCTGTGTGACTTTGAGCAAGATACTTAATTTTTCTGAGGCTTTTTACCTCATCTCCAGTGACAATTAAGATAATAGTACATTCTGCAAAGTGTAATTGTAGACATATGCAAGTCCCTCCATGCTGATATCCATATTCTCATGTGGGTCCCAGAAAGTCTCGTATGTCCATCAGTGAAGCTGGCAGAGCCTGAGGCCTCCCACACACCACACCCCTCACATGCTCATGTACTAATGATGTTTGAACACCTGCCAGGAATGGAGTCCTACTGGGGATGCTTTATATCTATTATTTCAAATCCTCCACAAAGCCCTGAAAGACAGGTGTAATTCAACATTTATTTTATTTAATACTTATTTAGTAATCATCTACTATGTGCCAAGCACTTTTCTAGGTGCTGGGGATAGAGCGCTGAGTAAAAATAACAAAAATCCCTGGCCATCAGGAGTCAAACATTCTCATGAGGAGAGACAGGCAATAAATGTAATGACTACCTGATAATGTCAGTATCTAGTATGGTTGAGGGTAGTATATGCTAACAGAGAGAAACAGAGTGAGATAAGGCAAATTGGGAAGATCAGAGGGAGCTGAACTTGCAATTTTCAAAAGGATGGTGAGGGTAGGTTTCCTGAAGAAGGATTATTGCAGTATTATTCACACTAACCAAGATATGGAAGCACCGAAGTGTCTAATGATAGAAGAATGGGTAAAGAAATGTGGTATTTATATACAAAGGAATATTATTCAGCCATGAAAAAGAATGAAATCTTGCCGTTCACGACAACATGGATAGATCTAGAGGGTGTAATGCTAAGTGAAGTAAGTTAGTCAGAGAAAGAGAAATACCATATGATTTTGCTCATATGTGAAATTCAAGAAACATAGTAAACAAAGGAGAAAAGAGGTAAACTAAAAACAAACTTAAACACAGAGAACTTGAGCACTGAGAAATGCACAGAACTGTCCTATCATTATATTGTACAGTTGAAACTAATATAACAATGTATTAATTATACTTGAATAAAAACTAATTTAAAAAGGACTTGAGGGAGTTGAGGGAGTAAATCGGGCAAGTATCTGAGCCAAGGGGTTTTCCAGGCAGAGGGAAGAGCCAGTGCAAAGGCACTGAGCCAGCGGGAAGGGCCGAGGAGGCTGAGCAGAACAAAGAGAGTGGGAGATGAGGTCAGAGAAGGAACAGGAACCTGGGAGGACTTTAGGCCATCCTAAAGATGGACTTTCTCAGGGAAATGGAAGCCGTTGAGGCTTCCATTGATCTGACCATGTTTCAAAAGGCTCACTCCAACTCTGAAGAAGGGTAAAGGGAAAAGCAAGAGGTCAGGGGGCTATTACAATAATTCAGGCTCAGACAGAGTCATATTGTCATATTCCCACTTTAATATCAGAGAATTGAAACTCAGCAAGCCTCTGTCTGGCTCATTATTGCACAGTTACTAAGCAGCTGCTCTGGGATTTGAATCCAGAACAACCTGATTCCAAATCCAATGTTCTTTTGTCTAGAAGGGAATGCGGGCTCAGGGGTATTGTGAGCTTTCCTTCACTGCCAGTGTCCTCATACTTGGGGTTCCCTAGCCTGCACCCTATTTCATGCCCCTCTCTCACTCCCTACTCTCTCCTTCCAACTCTCCAGCCCCCACACAACCTCTCTATGAAAATGTAGCTGATGTGGGCATTTCACCAGTACGGGCAATGCCATTTGACACCGTCATGTTAGTTGTTCAGTGTTTCCCAGCCCTGGATGGCAAGTGAAACCATTACAGTTTAGGTAGAGAAACAGAGGCATTGTTAAATCTGGAAACCACCCCAAAGTCACAAAACACGTTGGAGATGGAACCTCCTCTCTCCCTCCCTCTTGTCGGTATAGCGTCTCCTGCCTCTAGACACTGGTCTAGACACCGGGTGTTAAACATAGGCTGTGCTCTGTCCCCCGTGGCTCAGTTCCCCAAAGGGTGTTGGTGCCCCTTGGCAAGGGGAAGCACCACAGCAATCCAGCAAAGCTACGGTGAATAATTGTTATTTCCTTGCACAACATCCATCAGGAGACAAGTCCTGGCATTTATCTAGCAGCAAGTGATCGTTATCTGGTGGCAATGTTCTTCCCACTGACAGTATCTTCTAAATAAGGGTCAGCAATCCAGCGGTCTGTCTGCTGCTGATTTCTTCCTGTGGAATAAGCCACATTCAAACCACGGCAGTGGGGGCCCTGGGGCTGGGGAGGAGGAAGAGAGAAGAAGGCAGTCAGGGAAGGAGGTCCTTCCACAGCTGAGCCAAAGAAACTGTTCTAGGCTTTTTGATTCTGACAAATATTTGTTGAACGAATGTTTCAGAGAAGATGGAAGATAAGACCAGGGAGAATCCTCATTTCCATTTCAGCAAATGTTCATACATGAATGTGACAGAGTGCCGGGTAGGTTACATGGATGGTGAAGTTCTGGGTGTAAGGAAGGTGCAAGAAAAGGCTCTTATGGCTTTTGATCTCTGTTGCTTTTCTTCCTATCATCAAACCAGAATCTGGCATGGGGTTGAGTCACAGAGTTCAGCAAGAACTGTCATCAGATGAGCTGTGGACTTGGCATCAGAAGACCTAAGTCCAGGATGCCTGGGTGGCTCAGTCAGTTAGGCATCTGCCTTTGGCTCAGGTCATGATCCCAGGGTCCTGAGATAAGTCCTGCATCCACCTCCCTGCTCAGTGGGAAATCTGCTTCTCCCTCTGCCTCTGCTTTCCCCACTGCTTGTGTTCTCTCTCACTCTCTCTCTCTCTCGAATAAATAAATAAAATCTTGAAGAAAAAGAAGGAGAAGGAGAAGGAGAAGAAGACTTAAGTCCAGACCGTACCAATTCCTAGATCCTGGACCTAAATTTCTCAGAGCCTTGATTTGCTCATCTGCCTAATGAGAATGGGAATGACCTTTTCTCACTGGGCTGTTGTGAGGATTAGAAGAGATAATAATACATAAGAAATGCAGTGTTGACCATAGGGTACTCTACATGTAAGATACAGATGTTTGGTTTAGGTCTAGTGATTTCACTATGTTGTTGAAGTGGTTGGCTCTGTACTGCCCCCCCCATTTCCCCCCCACTGAGTCTTGCTGACTTAGAGACTAGCCTTCTTTCTGTTGTTCCACCTCTTATGATCTTCGATTGAAAACCACTGTCCAAATACTAAATCCATCAACTAATAGAGAGCCCAGGCTGAACTAGGCTACAGGGATTCCAAAGAAACATGATTGAGTCTGTTTGCCTTCATGGGATTTATAAGGTTCACATTTGGACAAATTGAGCCCAGTAGAAGCCAAGGTACAATTATGAATATCTCTATAGTTGGATCCTATTAATGAGGGCCTGACATGTGCTAAACAGTGCACGGTACTTCCATATCATCAAATTATTTTACATTCCATTGAGAATACAGAGTGCCCTTATTTTAGAGATGCAAAAACTGAAATTTGGAGAGGCCAAGTGATCCATTCAAGATCACCCCAATGACAAGATAGTGTTGAGGGCCATATCTGTTTTTTCCCCAAGTCCAGAATTCTCTCCCCCAACCAACTAGATTATAACCTTGTGCTTTGACCCACCTCTAACGAGAAACAAAAATTTGTGACTCACATTCCAAACAGTTGAGGCTCTGGGAGGCTCCTACAGATGGATTCTGCCCCATCTCTGGAGGCCTTGCTACCATAGTGTAGTAGGACTAGCAATCTCCTCTGGAGGGATTTGGATATTTAAAACTCCAGAGATAAATGCAAATCAAAGCCACAATGAGACACCATTTCACATCCATTAGCATGGTTATTGTTCTGTTTTGTTTTTTAAAGCAGAAAATAACAAGTGCAAGGAAGAATGTGAAAGAATTAAAACTCCTGTTCCTTGCTGCCATAAGTTGCCAAAAAGTTAAACATAGAATTATGCCATGATCCTGTAATTCCACTTCTGGATATAACCTAAAGCATTAAAAGGGAACTGAAACATATAATTATATACCCATGTTTACCGTAGTATCATTCATAATAGCCAAAACACAGAAGCAACCTAAGTGTCCATTAATGGATGAGTGGACCAGCAAAATGTGGTATAGCCATACAATGGAATATTATTCAGCCTTAGAAAGGAAGGAGATTTGGACCCATGCTGCAGCAACCTTGAGGATATTGTGCTAAGTGAAATAAGCCAGACACAAAAGACAAATGCTCTATAATTCCACTTATTTAAAGTACCTAGTCATCATATTCACAGAGAGAGAAAGTAGAGGGAGGTTCCCTGAACTGAGGGGAGGGGAGCAGTGGGGGTTATTATTTAACAGGGAAAGAGTTGCTATTTGGGGTGATGAGAAGGTTCTGGAAATGGGTAACTCTGATGTTTGCACAACATCGTGAATACACTTATTGTCGTTGACTTGTACACTTGAAATGGCTAAAATGGTAAATATTATGTTATGTGTATTTTACGACAATAAAAAAAAGCCCTCAGGGAGAAATTCTTCAGTTGAAGAAGAGGAATGTTCTGCTCCCAGAGTTCTATTCTCTAGCGAGTCCAGGATGATTATAACGTTTGTTTGGAAATCATTAACTGTTCATCAAAGAAGGGGCAGCTAAGAACATTCAAGAGGTGACAAGAGAATGAGAAACAGCTCAGCAGTGTCAACGTAAGTCAGTAGGAAATAAGGATTTGATTTATGAAAACTCTGTTTTTGTGAGATTTTCTTCAGAGCCCAACTATTGTCCAACACAGGCAACCTGCATCATGAGTATTCAAAGGAGCTACAAGAAAACCCAGTGGAATTTGACCACAGGTCCCTTTAAGTCATTCAAAGATGAACATTTATGCCACATGTTTCTTGGGCTTTTAAAAGGCAATGTTCTGTGCTGATGGTCCCCCTGGCTGTATAGATAATTGTAAAACAAACTCTATATTCCAGTGACACCTTTTCTAATTACATCTCACCTTCATTAGGCTATTAAAGTGATAGATGGTGGCAATTACATTGAATCCCACTGAAAACTCTCTATCTGTGACGCGCAGTGACGAGAACATGAGTTATTTACCCAGAAGCCAGGAAGAACTTGGCAGCCTTGGGCACACTGGGGAAAGAGAAACCTCATGTGACCATTAGCAGCATATGGATTCCAGAATCAATGTCAGGAGGCTGGGTGGCAGAGTACACAGTTGGCGTTCACTTTTCTATAGACCTCACCAGATGCTGAGATGGAAAATAGAAGCTATTATCAGGTATTATAGAGTTACTTAAAACAATTTGAATATACTCAGAAGAGAGCCTGAAAAATACTTAATTACTCCTAGCCAAACTATATAAGAAATAGGTGAAGCAACCAAAGAAGTTGAACCTGGAGAAAAGAAGACACAAGAGTAGGGGGCACTATCTTTAGACATTCCAACATAAATTAGACTCGTTACATCTGCAAGGCCCCAGAAGAATTAGTGCAGATAACAGAACACCCTGCTCTAATAGTTTTAAATAACTGGAACATTTACTAGTTGACATAGCTCGGAGGACCAGAGGAAGATGGGCTTCAGGTCTGGTTGATTCAGGGGCTCAATGATATAATCTAGGTCTCAGACTCTTTCATTCCTTTTCTCTGCTATACACAGTGGCTTGTGGGGCCACCAGTAACACTAAAGGCAACACGCTCTCTTGTTCACTATCAGTAGAAAAGCAAGAACTGACCTCCCATAATTCTCAAAAAAACTAAGGAAAGCTCATAGAAGTCCTCAGCAAACATCGCTGATCACATCTCACTGGCTGGAATGGGATCACACCCTCATTTCTAAATTAACCGTTGTAGTATGGGAGGTGGGATTATTTTGATTGGCCCGATGATCGTGTCCCAATCTGGAGCAGCTGCAGGGAAAAACATGGACTGATAGTTAGAAGTAGATGACTCATAGAAAGAAAAGTTTCTAGCATGGGCGAGGGTGGGGTGGGGGCGTGCAGATACACTGCATCCATTCTACAACTGCCCACTTCAATATCAGTGACAAACATAGTTCATTAATCTATCCTCTACCGCTGAAGCTGGACAGCCTCTGCATCCACCTTAACTTGTCCTCTAGGCAGTCACTAACAATAAATTAGGGACAGCCCTCAAAATCAGTTCTACTAGCTAGGCCAGCCTAAAGATGGAATGGGCCAGCATAGGAGGTTGTGAGCTCTTGGTCACTGGTGCTGTCTTAGCCCAGGCTATGTGACCTGTGTGCAGAGGGGTTGCCATGGGGATTCGATCACAGGTGAAGGTTGGAGCCCAACTATCCCAAAGATTCCATGGTTAGAGATAGCTAGGGAAGGAAGCTGGGGCATTCAAGCAGGTTTCAAATTTGTAGTAGAGGAAAGATTTGAGGGTCTTGTCCTAGCCTTTGGCTCTCTCTCCATGGTCCTGAAGCTTCAGAACCTGGCCTATGTTTTCTTGCATAGTATAGTAGAACAGGCATTGGCAATTTTTCTCCAGAGCACCCTTCCTAGTCACAAAATACCAATATCTTTGCCTGAGACTTAATTTGTAGGCAATTAATACACAAACCTGAGAGACTGGTTGCCTTGTCCAAGATCATTCAGCTAAGTGCATGGTAGGGATGAAATAGGACCTTGGATCTCCTCTCCTCTAGCCCAGGACACTCCTCTGGAAACATCAGCTATGGAGCTGAGGGGTCCTCATTTGGTCTACACGTGACAGAAGCAGACCCGCACTGATGTAGGCAGAAAGGGCCAGATGGGCCTCAGCACTTGAAGCGTGGTCCACATGGCCCATGCTGTCTTCCTCAGGAGGCTGAGTACCAACAACCATGAGTGTGATGGGTTTTCTATTCTGTCTGGGTTTCACTTCCTCCATCCACATCCTTACTTATGCCCTGTAAATAGGAGATGCTTTTATGGCTAAGACGCCTGCAGCCCAAGATATGATGTGGAGGCAATCCCTCCATCTTCTCCCCCCAGAGCAGATATTCCAAGTTCATCTGAGCAGGGTGGGAGGGTAGACCTTGCCCAGACACAGAGCTTCTATATCCCTGCTCTGTTTTTCTCTAAGCCATTGTCCTCTTGCAAAAAATGTGTAAAGACCAGAGAAGTGTGAAAAGAAATCCAGAAAGAAGTTCTCTGGAAGGAGCTCTTTGTCCTCAGTGACTTCTGATAGCACAGTTACCATCTTGAGCCCCTCCTGGGTGGTAAGCCCAGGGGAAGGCACTTAATGCACATTATCTGGGAGTTTCTTGCTGGCAGTGCCATGCCACTGCTTTCAATCAGGCTTGAGGGGTACTGCTAGAAATTCAGTGGAACCTTGTCTTCATGTTAAGTCTATAGCACAGTTCCTCACCTTAGTAGTCACGAAAAAGCAATTAGCTGAGGGGCGCCTGGGTGGCTCAGTCAGTTGAGCATCCGATTCTTGATTTCGGTTCAGATCATGATCTCAAGGTTGTGAGATCGAGCCCCATGTCAGGCTCTCCGCTCAGCACAGAGTCTGCTGTTCCTTTTCCCTCTGCCCCATCCCCCCAGCTCATGCATACTCTTGCTTTCTAACGTAAGTAAATAAATAAAAATCTCTTAAAAAATACTTAGCTAACAGACTGAATGAGTGATTCAACCCATTTTATAGATGAGAAAACCAAGGCGTGTGATCCTTAGTTGATAGGCCAAGGCAACGTGGGAGTTTGGGCAGTGCTGGGATGGGAACTAGGTCTTTTGCCTCCTGGTTTGGTTTGGAACAAGACTAGACCATCTCTAATATCTCTTGGTGCTCTCTAATATTTGGGGACTCAGCAAATTCGTCTCTAGACCAGTGCTGTGCAGTAGAGCTCTTTCTGCAGTGAGAGAAATGCTCTGTGGCCATGCCGGTACACTAGCCACTGTGTGGCTTGGAATGAGGAGCTGAGTTTTTCCTTCCTGTGGCCAGTGACTACCATGTGCACTGGGAGGGCACAGTGCTCACATTTTCCCTTCCCCAAGGCCCAGCACCCGAGCCTCTGCCAGACATTGATGCACTGGAAGTTTGCAGTTGGCACTGACACTTAGAGAAACTTCCCCATACCCCTTGGCAAAACACACCAGCCCCTCCCCTCCATATGCACTAGTCATTCTTCAGTAGCTGTGCTTCTATCTACAGAAGGGAGATGAAAACAAAATTGGGAGAGTTGAAGCAGAAAGACTATTGATTTTTAATCCTTTTTATCATCCAAGAATTTCAAGGTGTATTCCTCATGTCATTCCATTCCTCACCCGGAAGCTGGGAGAAACTGACCCGGAAGGCCTGGGCAGCACCAAGTCATGTGAATTAAACACACTTTAGAGGAAACCCCTCAGGTCAACATCACTTTTTCTCTGCAAAATGTTTGAGTCTTTACTGCTATTTTCTGTTGGGCTTATCCCAGGAGGGGATTTTTTTTTTTTTTCTAGATAGATTAAACCATGAATCCATTAACCACTGATTTAATTTCTGGGCCCTCATTCTTCTAAATTGTTATCGCATCCCATAATAGAAGCACGGCACAACTGAGCTAGAAGACAGTTTAGGCAATCTCCAGGCTGTAAAATTAATGAGGATGGAACAGTTACTGCTTATCCAAGCTTGTGCAACCATTGGACCGTGTTCCCTACACCGTCATTGTAGTCGTCACCGTCATCACCGTGATCCTCTGGGGTTTGTAAAATTCTCCCCCATTTTACAGGTAGATAAGTAGCTGAGCTAGAATTTATCTGGAGGTCTGGCTAGCTCCACGCTGGGACCCTTCCTCTGTACTCTAACCTTTCCAATCATCCCATGGATAGGGACACAGACACGGGGAGAGCTATAATCACACAGCAGTAGGGGCCTGACCTCCTGTCCCTGTGCTCCATTCAGTTCTCTCCTTTGACCTCACATACAGAGCCCCACACCCAGTTTGCACATTCCACGCTCCATTTCTCGTTGGCATTCTCTTTGGCAATACCGTTTTGCCAAGAAGGGTCCAAATACGTTCAGGTGCCATTCAAGGCCCTCCACAATTTGGTCCCACCGTCCCCTGCACCATCCCCATTCAGCCAAGGGAGGTGTCTGAGCAAACCCGATGTTTATGCTCCTTCAAAACTTTCAGAACTGAGCTTTAAAAAAAAAAAAACAAAAAAAAAAAACCTTTAAAAACAAATTATATGCCTGTATACTGAGAGAGATGTTTTGGCATTAAACCTAAAGATGTTTATTACATCTTTATGCATTACAGTGAAAAGTGCAAAGGAAAAACAGTGTACATGGTCAACCACAACAGAAATGTTAAGAGTAGAGTAATTCTATTCTGTAGATTAATATAAAGCCACTACAATGGAAGTAGGAGCCCATGATGAGGGAGCCTTTGGCTGCCCACACAGGGAGAATAGACTGGATCTCTCTGAGACTTCCTGGGCATATATGGCATTGAGCAAAACCAGAAATGGCTGACTTGGGCCCCATAATAATAATATCAATAAAAATAGCCATAATGTAGATTAATCAACTTTGCATTATTTTATAAGCTCAAGTCTCCAGCACTTGCCAGCTCCTCCTTGAAGCAGTCCCTTGGGGGTAGGTGGGAGACGAAATATCATAATGGACTTAGAGTTCAAGGTCCAGCAGGGTCACTGAGACTTCAGTGTGCCCATCTGTAAAATGGGGAGGACACTATCCATTGTGGGCAGCTGCACTGAGCACAGCTGGCAGCCGGGAACACTCCCACTCGTGGGTCCCCCTGCCACCCCTTCAGTGAGTGAGTGACCCCATTCTGTGCTTCCTCCAAGCCCCGGGAGAGAGAGAGGCACTACCTCATGGTGCCCCAGCAGAAGATGGGGCCAGCCACTGCTCCCTTTGGACTTGCTGTCCCCCCAGGCTCTTCCTTGACTTGAATCAAATTGATTTGCAGCTATCTGTCCACGGGGTGGCAGGAGTGGAGAGGCAGGAGCAGACCCCGGTGCCGCCTGGAGTCCTGGTGTTTCTGTGGATTCTGCTGAACCACAATATTAGAGGGGAGCCCTAACTGCAAGGATGGCCCAGGTCCGCCACACATACCTCCTGCGCCTCGTGCAGTAGCAAGCATTCGGAGGGCCACTTCTAGCCCCCCATCAGTGCACAAGGCAATTACCTTCTCCACGGAAGGTGACTGTCACCTAACACTCTCACGAGTTGAGAACCCTCAGCCTAGAACCTGCCTTCCTGGGCCACAGAGCTTGGGACCTGGATCCCTACCGGATCTGATTTTTCAGTCCCTAATTCAGAATCTATGAGACCGCTAAGAGCAGTGGCTTTTAAATGTTTGAAGCGGCAGAACACATTTTCCCTCAAACAAAATATCATCTGAAATGTTTGTGTTTATTTTGTAATTTCTAATTAATATTTACCGTTTTTTTTTTAACAGTCAATCAGTGACAATAATGAAGTTGTTTTGATTAAAAAATAAGATGAGATCAGGAACCAGGGATGACAGTTGCATTTTTTATATGGCTCCAGCTTCTGATTTATATCTGTATTTTATTTTGCTTGTATCATTTTAATTATACCTAATAACTAATACGTCAGCACTGCTCTGAGGGCTTCAAACATTTTAACTTATGACACCTCAGAACTCTAATAGATGCTATTCTCCTGCTCACTTGTGGAAGCAGAGGCCCAGAGACCTGCAGAAGTGACCCAAGATCACACAGCTAGGGAGTGGCCAGTGTTAGGGTTCAAACCCAGGCAGGCTAGCTCCATTGCCTGTCATTAGAATAATTATTTTCTTGTGGCTCCCAGTGAAAAGTCTAATAGAGCCAACCCTTGAACAGTGGTGGGGGTTAGGAGTGCCGACCTCTAGGCACACTCAAAAATCCAAATGTAACCTTTGATTCCCCAAAAAGTTAACTACTAGTAGCCTACTGTTGACCAGAAGCCTTATCGAGAATATAAACAATGATTAACACATGTTTTGTATGTTACGTGCATTATATTCTGGATTCTTACTATAAATTAAGCTAGGGAAAAGAAAATGCTAAGAAAATCTGAAGAAAAATACTTTTGCTGTACCACACTATATCGAAAAAAATAATCCGATTATAAATGGACTTGTGCAGTTCAAACCTGTGTTGTTCAAGGGTCAACTGTATATATAAATATGTAGTTATAAATGATAACTTTTTATTAACATATAATGTATTATTTGTTTCAGGGGTACTGGTCTGTGAATCATCAGCCTTAAATAATAATTTATAGCGCTCCCCACAACTCATACCCACCCCAATGTCCATCACCCAGCCACCCTATCCCTTGCACCCCCTCCCCTCCAGAAACCCTCAGTTTGTTTTCTGAGATAAGAGTCTCCTATGGTTTGTCTTGCCTGCCCTGCAAAATTGAGCTATTCTTTAATTAAACCGGGAGGGTAGAAACAGTTTTATTCCATGTCTTAACCAAAAATAAATAAATGACCTAACCCCCAGAAGCACCCCCACTAGGATTCAGGGAACAGTTTGAAAATTCCTGGCCTAGAGCACCAGGGACATATTGAAGGGATGATCAGTCTGTCAAAACACACGTGCAGAGAACCTTCAGGGTGTAGCTGAGACAAAAGGCATTGGCTGGCATTTCACCAAATGGAAATCTCTAGTCTCTGGCACTACCAATATTCCCCATTACAAATCTTCCAGCTGGTAAACAGAATGATGCCACTGACATTTAATTGAAATGTCAGCACATTTAGAAAGAGCCCTGATGAAACTGCCAAGTTAAAGTTATCACTGATGACTTAAGCTAAATGGAAACAGAAAATCACCACTAACGGCCCCCACCACCACCCCCACACACAGTATTGTATCAGACGGAGAGAAAGCGGAGAGGTTCAGCTGTCCAAGAAAAATTTATAGATCGTTTTTAAATGGAGTTTTATTTTAGCTCCGAAAAAACCGTGGGACAATTGGAAAAACTTGTGAAAGTAATCAGGTCCAAGACAGGCCAGTGCTCATGTAAATCAATTCAACAAGCATACACTGATTAAATTGCCTTTGGATGGTAATATTACCTTACATTTATTTGCATAGCTGACAGTTCATAGAGGCCATGGTAGGTGGCAGAAATGGTCCTAATTCTGCAGCCCTCCCTGCATCCTCCTCACTTTATGCCCCTGTAACTTTGCAGAGCCCTCCCATTCTGATGCCAGGCTTAACCATGGGATTTGCTTTAGCTAATGGGCTTGTAGAAGACGTGATGTAGGCAGAGGGTTGAAAAGCACCTGTGTGTTTCCCCGTGGTCATTCCCTGTGCCATCTCTACTAGAAGGACGCACCCACGGAATAGAGCCAAGGCTTCAAGTCGTCCCAAGGCCATCCTAGAACAGAAATAGCTAGCCAATTCTGAGTCATATGCGAGAGCCCAGTCCCAATCCACAGAGTCGATCAGGGGACCCCTGGCTGCCCACGGGCACTTGAGGAATCACAGCCGGGAGCAGCTCAGCCCAGATCCACTGGACCCCACAGACTTGTAAGCTCATTCAGTGTTTACTATTGTAAGCCACTGTGGTTTTGAGGTTGTTGTTGAAGGTCACGATTGTAGCAGCGCCCATCTGATGAAGAGATTTGCTTTGTATTGACCTCCTGTGTATTCTCCTTGGGATGATGGAATGCTTACCTCACCCACTTTCTAAACGAGAACACTGGGATTCATACAGGCTAAGTGGATTGGCTTTATTTCCACAGCTGCTTCTGATGCCTGGTTCTCGGCTCAGGCCAAATCAGGCAGCCTCTCTGAAATACTTAACCAACAGCATTAACCTGGAGGCTGAATCCATTTTTTTTCTCTTAGATCAAAGAGGCAGCTTTTATAGGTTGAAAGCGCAGAGGGAGAGCAGATGTTTCAGAAGTCCTTGGGCCCCAAAGGCAGAAGCTGCAGACGTATTTGGCTCTGTGGGCCCCTCCCACTCTCACCCTGGGACACGTCCCTCCTTCCCTGGGTTCTACTCTGCTTTGAAGAGATACACGACGACACACCCACAGCAGCTGTGTGTTTCTCTTGTCATCTCTCTGTGGCTGTTTCCATTCACAGGCATTCTGCAAATGCTTCATGGGAATCCCTGCCAGGTAGGGAAGCCACTGGTGACTTATGGAGAAGTGATTTAAAATAATTTTTTTGACCTTGCCACACGCACCTTAAATATCTTCTCTTGCTCCCAGTTTCCCCCAACTCAGGTCTAAAATCACGCAAGATCCTTTACAATCTGGAACCAACCTATAATTTAAATGTCACTGCTGCCTCCCACTTCCCTCCCCAAAATTCTCTGTTCCAGAATCAGAAATATCCTGCTCTTTTTGGACAAGCGGCCCAAGACTACGCGTTGAGGGAGTGGCAGAGCCGGTCTTCGAACCCAGGCAGGCTAGCTCCATAGGCCATGACCTATGATTCAGGCAGCGTTTTGAACTCATGCCTCTGCTTATACTCCCTGATCTGTTCCACATTATCTTCTCTTCCTTTTTCTTCACTTGCTGAACCTCTATTCTTAGGAAATCACACTCACTTCTTTAAACACTTACTCACTTATGTGTTTGTTGGTGCTTTTGTTTTATCTGCCTGAGGCTGTGAAGCATTAGCAGGTCCTACTGCCAAAACCTCATGGCAGCCAAGTCCATGAAGGGCCCTGAGAAATCACAAGATATTGTAGACTTTGTTCTACTTTGAGTTGCCCCCAAGATTAAATATGATGGTCCCCAAGACGGTAAGCTTTACATATTCAGAAGGAGGGGCAGGACTACTCTCTTTCAGAAACAGGTAATTCTAAATAGGCCCATTTATGTTATGTGGGTCTTTTGGGGGGAACAGAAGAGAGAGAGAGAATACTAAACGGGCTCCACACCCAGCATGGAGCCCAACATGGGGCTCAGTCTCACAACCCTGAGATCATGATGTAAGCTGAAATCAGGAGTCGAATGTTCGATCAACTAAGCCACCCAGGGGCCCCCAGTATGTGGATCTTAAATGCCTGATCACTGGAAGTCTTCACTCACAGGTAAGATAAATCCCCAATTCCTTCGGTCTGTAAAGGTACCAGTCCCATGGATTGCAAGTGCCTCTTTTCACAGATGTCCTCACCCACTAGCCACATGCTCATCAGAAATAGATTCCCTGTTTTGTTTTGTTTATTTATTTATTTATTTATTTTTAGATAGATTTTTTTTTAATTTCTTTTCAGTGTTTTGTTTATATTCATATTTCCACATCTGTCCTTCAACTTGCTCAGCCCCAGCGCCAAGCACTGCCATAACCCCTGGCACAGATTACAAGCTCAGTGCTTCCTTGCAGAAAAGGGAAAAGTACAACAGGCTGTTGGGTAGTAAACCCCTAGAGGTTCCTCTAAAAAGCAAAGGCATCTCCTCAGAGCCTTTGGTGAATTCTCCTAAAAAGCTGGGCATACAGAGAAAGAGCATGTGCTCTAGAGTCAGAAGGTCCTAGGAATATCACTGAATTTCATTGACCCTTAGTTTCCTAGTCTGTAAAACGGAGATAGTAAATGGTATCATCTAAATGCTATCATTGGCGGGGGAAAAAAAAGAAAAGGAAAGCTCATCTTTCCAGAACTTATGACACACTGGGGAGGAGAGCAGGCATGTGTATTTTGAAAATCTCTGCCCCAGAGGATTCTGATATGCTAACCCACGCCAGTGTGAGAATCGTTAGTCTAGGTCTGAAGAAAAGAAAGTTGGGTTCAGATGGAGGAGTATATGTGGTTCTGAGAGAACCCAGAAGTTCAGATGGAGACAGAGTGTGGTTGAGTCCCACAAGAAGGATGAAGACAGAAAACATGCAGAGGTAAAGGAAGACCATAGCTGGATGTCTTTATTATCCATATAGACCACAGATAAATATAGGGAAAGGCTGGTAAGATATTATTTTAGATGTCTCATTGACCTGGTCTATTTTTTTGGATTCCATGGTCCAAACTCACAGAGAATGTCAGCAGGATATGAGGGCATGCTCAGGACCATGACGAGGGCAACCCTGGGGGCAGGGAGAAACAGTGAAAATGCTTTCATTTGGTCCTGGCCTTGTAAGAAAGAGAGAATCCGGGATGGAGGAATGGATGTTGGCCGTGAGGCAGAAAACCAGTAGGCCTGTGATCCAGTCTGCAGGAGAAAAGGTAAGCAGGAACTCTGACCCCCAAAAGAGAGCCCCAGGGAGGATATCCCAGCAGACCTTTTGAGAGATGCTCAATCCCCTGGGTTCTGATGTTGATGTAGTCAAGGTCTTAACCATGTCTTTCCTGGACTATAGCAGGAGTCTCCCAAAGGGTCTCTGTACCTCCCATTTTTGCTTCCTGTGAAGTATCTTCCCAATCACTATCACCAGAGTGATCTTTTTCCCTGCTCTGTTTTTATAGGTATACTGAAAGTATAATCCTGTATAGATTTAGATAGTCAATATCTGCATATATACTATACTGCCCCTTTTAATTATTTTATTAAAAGGATATAGATTATACATACCCTTCTGTATCTTTTCTCTTCCAATAAAACCCATTGAATTCCCTCTAAGTTAGCTGGCAGTTTTCCAATTCATACTTTTTGGTGGATATATAATATTTCACAGTATAATACACTGCAATCTATTCTAGGGCCCACTGACATCAATGGCCAATTCAGCCATATATATATATATATATATATATATATATATTTGCTGAATGTACATATATATACATATATATACTTGTACATATGGCCAATTCATGTGATTTATGAATTCATAATGGAAAGATATTGGTATTGCAAAAGATAACTTCATCAAATGATGAGAAAAGATATCTCATTCATATGAGTTATGAATTGGTCTTAAGTACAAGTATGTATATATATATCTCTGTGTCTGTGCCTTTAGAAAATATTATTTTCATTTTCATAGGATGGATTCACAGAAATGAGATTGCTAGGTCAATATATGTACTTTTGTTGCTTGCTAGCTTCCAGCATAGCTATAACTATATCACTATCCCAACTAGCAGTGCAGAGAACCCTCTGTTCCCCACATCCCTTTCAGCAATAGATAGGAAAGTGCTTTTTAATTTGAGCCAGTCCGATGGGTACAAAAAGATACCTCATTGTTATTTTAATTTAGACTTCTGCGACTGTCAGTGAATTGAGTATATTTGGTGCCATTTGCATATGGCCTTCTCTGAATTATATTTTGGTATCATTTTTTTCCTATTTATTGTGATTTATTCTTTTTGTCAACTTATAATTTCTCTCTGCAAGTAGAGGAATTAACTCCATATCTACCATCTGAATTACAAACATTTTTATGGATCTACCGCATGTCTTATTACTTTATTTTTATCAAAATGTACAATTGAAATTTTTTGCTGAGGTATAATTTTCCCACCATAAAATGTACATCTTTGAGTGTACAAGTTGTCAGTTTTTAGTGTATTCACAAGGTTATGCACCCGTCATCATTACCTAATTCCAGAACCTATCCATCACCTTGGAGAAACCTGGACCCATGAACAGTCACTCCCCATTTCCTTCTTTCCCCCAGTCCCTGACAATCACAAATCTGCTGCCTGTGTCTGTGGATTTGCCTATTCTTCCCATTTTATATAAATGGAATCCTGCAATATGTGGCCTTTTGTGTCTGTTTCATTTACTTAGCATAATGGCATAATGTTTTTAGGGTCCATTGACACAGCATGTGTCAAAACTTCCTTTCTTTTTTATGGCTCAATAGTGCATTGTATGGATCTCCTGTATTTTACTTATTCATCCACTGATGAACATTTAAGTTACTTCCACCTATGGGCTATTGTGAATCTATGCTATGGGGATATATTTTGTTAGGAACATCATATACAAGTATTTGCACAAACATGTGTTTTCATTTCTCCTAAGTCAATACTTAGGAGTGTGACTGCTGGGTCATATGCTAACTCTATTATTTAACTTCTGAGAAACTGCCACGCTAGTTGTTTTCCAAAGAAGCTGTATCGTTTTACATTCCCCCAGTAATATATGAGGGTTCCAATTTCCTCCCTATTCTAATTTTTAGAAAACATTTGTAGAGGGACTAGGGTTAATTCTTCTCTATAACTTCAGTGGAATTCACCAATGAAGCCCTTGGTCCAGGCTTGTCTTGGGGAGAATTTTTTTTTTATAAACATATATTTTTATCCCCAGGGGTACAGGTCTGTGAATCACCAGGTTTACACACTTCACAGAACTCACCAAAGCACATAGAATTTTTTTTTAATTACTAATTCAACCTGTTTACTTGTTATAGATCTATTCAAATTTTTTTATTTCTTCTTGAGTCAGCATGAATTTTTCTAGAATTATGTCCATTTTACATGGATCATTTAGTTTGTTAGCCTAAAATTGTTTATAATATTCCCTTATAATCCTATTTATTATAAGGTCAATAGTAATGTCCCCTTTTACATTCCTAATTTTAGTAATTTGAGTCTTCTTTCTTTTTTTTTAATCAATGTGGTTAAAAATTAATCAATTTTACTGATTTTTTTAAACCAAAGAACCAACTTGTGCTTTTATTTATTTATTTATTTATTATTGTTTTGCCTATTTTCTATTTCATTTATTTCCATTCTCATCTTTATTATTTCCCTCCTCTGCTCATTTTACATTTTGTTTACTTGATTTTTCTAGTTTCTTACTTAAAGTAGTTTAGGTTTTTGTTTTAAAATCTTTCTTTTTTCTTTCTTTTTCTTTTTTCTTTTTTAATATAGTACTTTACAGATATAAATTTTTCTCTAACCACTGTGTTGTTGCATCTTATAAGTTTTAGAAAATTACATCTTCATTTTCATTTTTCTCAAACTATTTCTAATTTCTAATTTTTCTTGATTTCTTCTTTGACTAATTAGTTATTAGGGGTGTTGTTTAATATCCACTGTTAGTGAATTTCTCAAATTTCCTTCTGGTTTTGATTTTTATTCCTTCCATTGTAGATGGAGAACATGCTTTGTGTGATTTTAATCCTTTTAAACTTATTAAGGCTTGTCTTATGGCCTAAAATATGGCCTTTTCTGGAGGATATTTCTAGTGCACTTGAGAATGTCTATTCTTCTCTGTTAGGTGTAATGTTCTATAGATGTCTGTTAGATCTGGTTGCCTTATAGTGTTGTTCGATTCAAAGAAGTCTTCTGTTTCCTTATCGTTCTTCTGTTTAGTTGTTCTACCCATTTTTATTTATTTTTATTGTGTTGTGTTAGTCACCATACAGTACATCATTAGTTTTTAATGTAGTGTTCCATGATTCATTGTTTGTATATAACACCCAGTGCTCCGTGCAATACGTTCCCTCCTTAATTCCCATCACCAGGCTCTCCCATCCCCCAACCCCCTCCCTTCTAAAACTCTCCATTTGTTTCCTGGGGTCCATAGTTTATTATGGTTCATCTCCCACTCTGATTTCTGCCCCTTCATTTTCCCTTCTCCTAATGTCCTCCATGGTATTCCTTAATAAGTGAAGCCATATGATAATTGACTTTCTCTGTCTAACTTATTTCACCTAGCATAATCTCCTCCAGTTCCATCCAGGTTGATGCAAAAGTTGTGTATGCATCTTTTCCGATGCCTGAGTAATATTCCATTTTCTTCTTTATCCATTCATCCATTGAAGGGCATCTTGGCTCTTTCCATATTTTGGCTATTGTGGACATCACTGCTATGAACATTAAAAGTGAGATATTGAGGGACCAACTATTATTGTTATCTATTTTTCCCTTCAATTTGTCTGTATTTGCGTCAGGTATTTGGGGAGTGAGTCTGTTGTTAGGTGCATATGTGTTTATATTTGTCTTAGTAAGCTATCCTTATCTGTAATAACAACTTTTGTTCTGAAGTCTCTTTTCTGATATTAGTATAGCCATAATAGCTCTTTCAGTTACTCTTTGCATAAGATACTTTCCCATCCTTATACTTTCAACCTATTTATATCTTTGAATCTAAACTGTGTCCCTTGGGGTGCCTGGCTCACTCACTCAGAAAAGCATGTGACTCTTAATCTTAAGGTTGTGAGTTCAAGCCTCACGTGGGGTGTAGAGATTACTTAAATAAATTAAGAAACTTAAAAAAGCAAAGTGTGTCTCTCGTAGGCAACATACAGTGGGTTTTTAAAAATCTTTTCTGCATTTACCTCTGCCACTGTGCTATTTTTTTGTACACATCTAAGCCCTTTGATTAGCCTGTTCCTTCATTTCTACGTCCTTTTGTATTAAACAGATATCTTCTGGTATACCTTAATTTCTTTTTCACATATTTTACTATATATTTTGTAGTTATTTCCAAAGCCATGACCCTGGTGGCTGCCAGGCTGCTGGTTTCCACTGTGATAGTGAGCTGTTGGTTTTCATGAATACTGCATGGGGAGAGGGAGATGAGAATAGGACAAGTTAAAATGTTTGCTGTTCTTACTAAATGTTAGCAATTTTTCTAATATAATTGCCGATTGAATTTCTGCAAGTCTTTGGTTAATTTTCAGAGCTCTGAAAAAGTTGATTCTGAACATTTGTTAGTGCTATTATTGCCTTTATGGGAGGAGAGAGTTTTAGAGGTCTTTACCATTTTCACTGATACCTCTGTTATATCCTTGTTTTCATGTAAAGTTAATTTTAATTTGTATTTCCATATACAAGCTTACTTTAATTTGTACATAATCAAATATGTCTATGCCGTATTTTGTTAATTCTGGGTGTCCACTTTCATTAGTAGAGTCTCTTCAATCTTAGAATGGAGTCTCCTAGGTTAATATTTATAGATATAGTTAAATACCAGGTATATTAATACCAGATATACTATATATGCATAGTGTATAAATATATATGATACTTACAAACAATAGGCATCATATTTGTACAGATACACATACATACACATATATATTAAATTTATGGATATAATAATATATAATGATATAATGGGTTGTTTTGATAGGTTCTTTCATATTAAACCACCCTTACTATTAAATCTGCTTAATTATAATATATCATTCTTTAGGTCCTTGCCAAATCCTGTTTGCTAATATTTCACTTAGAATCTGTACTTAATTAAGTTATTAAGAATTTTGCTACTAATTAAGACTTAAGAATTAAGTGATATTAGAATATGGTGTTCCTTCTTTGTTGTCAAAATTCTTTCTAGTGTCTGAAATAGTTAAATAGGAATTACCTATCCTTAAGTTATATAAAATCCCCATTTCTAGGCCAGGTGACCTTTCCAATGGAAACTCACTCATCAGTTTATTTCTTCTCTCATAATTGAGAGAAGTCAAGATTTCCATTTTCTTTTTTTTTAAGACTTTATTTATTTATTTGACAGACAGAGATCACAAGTAGGCAGAGAGGCAGGCAGAGAAAGAGGAAGGGAATTGGACTCCCTCCTGAGCAGGAAGAGAGCCTGATGCGGGGCTCAATCCCAGGACCCTGGGATCATGACCTGAGCTAAAGGCAGAGGCTTTACCACTGAGCCACCCAGATGCCCCTCCATTTTCTTTTAAATCAATTTTAATATGATATGTTTTACCTTGAATTAATGCATTGACTCAAATTTTCAATTTTGTTAGTATACAATTCAAGCACGTGATCATGGCATGTGTCTCATTTTCATTTTTAATCTTGTCTATTTTTATACTCTCTTCTTTTCTCCCTTAATAAGCTTGAAAGAGGTGTATTTGTTTTATTGGTTTTCTTTAAAAAAACCGATTTTAGATTTATTTATTCTATTTTTAAAATTTCCATTTCATCAATTTCACAGAGGAAATTAAAAAAGAAATGACTTACTACCAACATACCAATGAAAAATGTAACACTCCATACAAAAACAATACAAGACACTATACAAGCAGCACTTAATTATTCACTAAAAAATAAAATGAAACCAAGCACTCATCTTAAACTTGAAGAACCATGAAAAATCAATCAGGAAAAAAGAACCAATAAACCAAAAAATTAAAAATCAAAGAGATTTTTCAAAACCCCAAGTCTTCCTTGATTATTTATTTTATCTCCATCTACAAGGTGAAGACCAACTTCTTAGCCTAAAGCATGGCACCTAAAGCCATTTACGATTTGCTCCCTGTTTGCCTTTTAGCCCCATCCTTCGTGCTCCAACAATGCCACATTGCTTGTGGTTCCTAAAATACATGACATTCTCTTTTTCGCCTTCATTTTATTGCACGTACCATTCAGTCCCTGGAATAAATGTCCCATCTTCGTCCACCTGGCAAAATCCTTTCCGTCTTTCAAAACTCAGCTTTATGGCACCTCTGCAGAAAGTTTCCTTGACTTCTTCACCAGAAGGACTAAATTTTTCTTTCCTCAATCTACATCTCCTTTCTATACCTCCCGCATATATAAAGAGATATAGATATCTATATAGATATATGCATGTGTGTATGTTTGAGTGTGTGTATATTTTTTTCATGTAAATATTTCATATATATGTTTCTTTCTTTGATTCTAGGACATTATTCTCCCTGAATGCTCGTGCTGAATTTCTTCACTCATCTTCTGCATGAATTTCATCAAGGTGGCTTAGTCTTCTTCATTCTTGCATTCTCATAACCTTAGTTTATACCCCTGGATCCATGCATTCTCATGACCTTAGTTTATACCCCTGGATTGATAATTCTTCAATCACTAGCCCTAGCCTGGATCATCTGAGACCAAAGCTAACACTGTTAATTAGGAACTTACTAGCTGTCCCATAGGCATCTCTACTCCAACTGCATGATTTTCCTTCTGTATTCTCTTTGAGAATGGTATAGAGTTCCCAAGTTACTCAGTCTGTAAACGGTACCATCTCTGTCTTGTTCTCATTCACTGCTCATGTCACCAGATCTTGTTCGTGCCTCTGAAATGCCTTTCAAATCTGTCTCCTTGTCTTCATTACCACAGCTATGGCCCTACGTCCATTCTCATCATCTTTTTCTTAGACTACAGTAATAACATTCTAATTGCTTTCTCAGCAGCCAGCCTCGTTCACGCTAATGTATTCTTCGCTTGGTTTTAGTTCTTGTTTTAGTTCTAAAACATAAATCTGGTTATGTTTCTCTACTAAAAAAAAAAAAAAATAGATCTTGGTTAATTCCCTACTACCTAAAGGACGAATGACAAGCTCCTAGGCACTGCACATTAGACCCTCCACAGTCTAAGTTTGTATCTTATCAAGTTCATGTCCAGTTTTTCCTCACTATGCACCCCACACTTCATGCACATGGGATTGTCCACTTCTTAAGACAACCTTATTCACTGATATATTTTACTATTTAATACCTGTCCCTACCCACTTTTTTGTAAACTCCATGAAATCAGAGGCCATCTTATTTACTATTGATTCTCTCAGTTCCCCCAAAGCATTTCTGGTATGTTGGAGGTGAATGAACACACCCGCACTTCTCTACCTTTGCTGTTCCCTTTACAGTCCCTCCCCTCATTTTCTCAGTGGTGAATGTCTCTTCACCTACCTTCAAGGCCTAGTTCAAATACCAATGTCTCCATCAAGCCTAGCCTGCATGCATCTGTGCCCAACTCAAAATGAATGACTTTCCTTCTCTATGCTTACTCCTAAATTACTTTCTCCAAAATGCCAGTTTAGCATTATATAAGTCGGTGTCTCCCGTTTCACTAGATTTGAACTCTGAGTGGGGAGGGGAATGAGTCTCACTCATGTGCAGTTTGGAACATTGACCTGTACATTGAATAGATAAGTAATTCAATAAACGAGCTGAAAGAAGATGGATTCAGACTTCTGCCTTTGGATGATGTGGTCTTGTCCCCAATTCACACAGGGATCCTCCTCCGTAGAGTATCTCTTCTGACTGTCTCTCTTGTTCACGTACTCTTCTCTTTCACTGAAGCATCAAACCACAGTATCAGAACTGGAAGGGAAACCTGAGGCCCCAGCATTGAAGTGACCTGTCCAAGGTCACACAATAAAGGTGAGAGCCAAGGCCAGGATCAGATCATCTCTCTTTTAAGCTAGTATCTTAACCACTTTCCATCATTTCCAACCAGTTGCCTCCCTAATAGGAGACAAGGCAAAGTGTCAGGGAATGACAGGCAATACACAAGTCAAGGGTAAGTAATGGCATGAAGTGTGTATGTGTGTGTATGTGTTTCTTACCACCTTTTTAATCTACCCTCAGCCCACTGTGTAGTGGCACTGAGCTCGGAAAAGTGAGCAGAGAAGTCCCTGATCTTGACAGGAGCTGTGAGGAAAGAAGTCATCACTCCCAACTCTTCCCAAATCACTCACCTTCTAGAAGATGCCCCAAACTCACCCAACATCGACTCTGACATGCTGTATCATGCCAAGGTCAAAAGTAAGCCCTGAACAAGAAACCAAACAGCTTTGTAATGTCACTGTCACAAGGAGCTTAGATCCCCAAACAGCATGGAAGACGACGAACCTGTGTCCATCTACTCCATCAGTCTGGCAGACAGTAAAATGGCAGCCTCTGACCTCTGCTCTTCCATCTATGACCTAGACAGACAGCGAAGAATAGCTCAAAGGGGTGTCAAGTACAGCCTCCTCCAATATCAAATTAAAAAAGAAAAAAGAAAACCTACATTACCCTCAATAGACATGGTTTTATTGTAATTGCTTGAAATTTGAATAGCGTGCCATAACCATCCCCATAAATTGGACTTCTTTAGATTTATTAAGCTATTTATTGAATGGTGGGTAATAAACATTCAGGATTAACAGCTCTGCAACTGCTCTGAGCCCGTTACATACAGAGTTGCTAAACTCCCATAAAATAATTATGAATCAGTTACCATGCTGATAAACCATAATTGTCAAAAGTTCAATGCAGACTCAGGGCCTTATTTAAAAGTTTGTTCTTGTTTGCAGTTTTGAATCTCATCTTCCTGGATCCTAACCTTCTCTTTCTCTCCATTTTCCCCCACTCTCTCTGTCTTTTTCCCATTCCCTCTTCCACCATCCCTCCTCCTTCCTTTCATGTATACTAGCTGAAGGTAGTGTGGCCTGAAGGAAAGAGCAGAGAGGTGGGCTCAGAAACATCTGAACTCAAGATAGGGTGCTGCTACCTGCAGCCTGGGACCCTGGACAAGTCACTTCTCTTGGCTTTTATCTCTTCGCATGTCATTTAGGTAATGGAGGCTTACCTCGAGTATCCAGGATGTGAGGCTTTGGTAACTGTTGACTTCCTTTGCTTCTCCTTCTACCCTAGCCCGGTTCATCCCAGGCATGACTGCCAGGCTGGTTCCCTGGCAGTGCCACCCTCCCCTCTCCCTTCCCCCCCATGGTTCCTCCTATGATACAGCTCAGCGGGGCTGCCAAGACCTTCCATAATTTGATCCCCTTCCTTCTGACTTAATCACCAACTCCATCACTTTAACTGGGACCCTAGTATTATCTGAATTTTAATTCAAATCCAATAAAAGTAATTTTTAAAATTGTGACACAAACATATATAAGAAAATATGCCATTTTAAAAATTTCTTAGGTGTACAATTCAGTGACATTAAGTACATTCATATGATTGTACAATGTTTACTACCCTCCTTTCCAGAACTCTGTTCATCTTGCAAAACTGAAACTCTCCATCCCCAAACACTGACTGCCCCCCTCCTCCAAGCCCCGGTAACCTCCATTCTTCTTTCTGTCTTTATGAATTTGACTACTCCAGGTGTCTCCTATCAGTGGAAGAATATAGTATTTGCCCTTTTGTGACTGGAACATTTCAGTTAGCATAATGTCTAAGGCTCATTCATGTAATATGAGTCAGAACTTCCTTCCTTTGAAAGGCTGAAGAATATTTCATTTTACATATAGAACACATTTTGTATTTTTATTTATACACTGATAGACAGTTGGGTTGCTTCCATTTTTTGACTATTGTGCCTGATGCTGCTATAAACATGGGTATACGAATATCTGTTTGAGGGATGCCCGGGTGGCTCAGTCGGTTAAGCATCTGCCTTTGGCTTGGGTTGTGATCCTGGGGTCCTAAGATCAAGCCCTGCTTCGGACTCCCTGCTCAGTGGGGAGCCTGCTTCTCCCGTTTTCTCTGCCCTTCCCCCGCTTATACTTTCTCCATTGCTCTGCTCTCTTTCTCTCAAATAAATAAATAAATAAAATCTTAAAAACAAAACAAAACAAATAGCTGTTTGAGAGCCTGCTTTTAATTCTTTCAGATATATGCCTGGAATGGGATTACTGGATCATATGGTATTTCTATATTTAATTTTTTGAGGAAATGCCATACTGCTTTTTTCCATAGTGGCCAAAAATATTTTTTAAATATCTTTTCATCAGTTTTAAGGATAATATACATTTTTGATAATATACATTTTTATGAACAATTTACAAAATATAGAAATTACTATAAAAGAAAATAGAAGTTACTCATAATATCACCATTCAGAGATAAGCAATACATACATTTTGAAATAATTCTGTCTAATCTTTGTTCCCTGTAACTTTATCCTCATGGGCTTACTGATTTGATTTGTGTTTCTCAAACAGAATTACTTAGCACTATCTCTGCAATGATAACTTTTTCTTTTACTCCACACTATATTGTGAGCATTTACCAGTGTTGTTAGATGTTGTTGTGCATGTGTGCATGTGTGTGTGTGTCTCTGTGTGTGTGAATGGCTGTACAATATTCCATCATATTAATATTCCATTATTTATAGGGCATAGCTAAATTAGATCAATAAAAGCATCTATTAAAATTTATTCTTGTATAAAATTTTTAGCTTTATTAAGTTATAATTGACATATAAGATTGTGAAAGTTTAAGATTTACATAGTGTTGAAATGATACACTTATCTATTGTGGAATAATTACCACTGTAGCATTAGTTAACACTTTAATCAACTCCCATAATTATCATTTCATTTTTGTGGTGAGTATTTAAGATCTAACCTCCTATGAACTTTCAAGCATATAATACAGAATTGTTAACTATAATCACCGTGTTGTATATTAGATCCCCAAAACTTATTTGGCTTATAACTTTATAACTGACACTTTGTACCCTTTGACCAATATTTCTCCATTTCTTCCAGCCCCCAGCCCTTGCTAGCAACCATTATAGCCTCTTTTTCAATGAGTTCAGCTTTTTTAGAGTCCACATTTGTACTTCACTGACTTATTTTCCTTAATGGCCTCAAGTTCCATCCATTTTGTCACAAATGGTGGAATTTTCATCATCTTTATCCTTTTATCCATTAATAGGAATAGGAATTTGGGATGTTTCAATATCTTGGCTACTGTGAATAATGGGGCAGTGAACATGGGAAAGCGATAACTCTTCAAGATCTTGATTTCATTTCTTTTAGATCGATATCCAGAAATGGGACCTCTGGATCATATGGCAATTCTCTTTATAACTTTTCAAGGAACCTCCATACTCTTTTCCATAGTGGCTGAACCTGTTTACATTCTCACCAATGGTACACATTTCCCACATCCTCACCAACACTTATCTCTTGTGTTTTTAATGATAGTCATTCGAACACGTGTGACAGGATATCCCATTGTGGTTTGGATTTTCTTTCCCTGATGATTAGTGATATAGTACATCTTTTTATGTACCTGTAAGATGTTTTCTTTGGAAAAATGTCTGCTCAATACATCTGTCCCTTTTTAAATTGGATTGTTTAGTTTTTTACTATTAAGTTGTATAAGTTCTTTCTATATTTTGGATATTAACCCTTATCGGATATGTGATTTGCAAGTATTTTTTCCTATTTGGGAGGCTGCCTTTTTATTTTATTGTTTCTTTTGCTGCATATGAGCTTTTAGTTTGATATAGTTCCATTTATTAATTTTTTGCTTTTGTTGTTTGCATTTTTGGTGTCATAGTCACAACCAAAAAAAATCGCTGCTAAGTCCAATGTCAAGGATCTTTCCCCCTATATTTTCTGCTAGGAGTTTTATGGTATCAATTTTCATGTTTAAATATTTAATTCCATTTCTAGTTTTTGTGAATGGGGTTACCAATTTCATTCTGCATGCAGTTATTCAATTTTCCCAACACCATTTATTGAAGAGACTATCCTTTCCCCATTAAACATTCTTGGTTCCCTTGTCAAATATTAGTTAATGGTATTTGCATGGTTTTATTTCTGGGCTCTGGGTTCCATTGGTCTATGTGTCTAATTTTATACCAGGACCATACTTTTTTGATTTCTATAGCTCTGTAATATGGTTTGAAATCAGGAAGTGTGATGTCTCCATCTTTGGTCTTCTTTCTTAGGATTTCTTTGGTAATTAGGTATCTTGTGGTTTCCTACAAATTTTAGGATTATTTTTTCTATTTCTATGAAAAATGTCAGTGGAATTTTGGCAGGGACTGCATTGAATGTATAGATGGTTTTGGATATTATGAACATTTTAACAATATTAACTCTTCTAAGCCATAAATGCAGGATATCTTTCCATTTATTTTATTCTTCCCCAATTTCTTTCATCAAAGTCCTAACAGTTTTCAGTATACATATCTTACCTCCTTGTTTAAATTTATTCTTAAGTATTTTGTTGTTTTCTTGATGCTATTGTGTGAGAATGACAATGGAATTTTTTATTTCTTTTTTAGATGTTTTGTTGTTAGTATAAAAATTCAACTGATTTCTATATGTTGATTTTGTATCCTGCAGTTTTAGTGAATTCATTTATTCTAATACTTTTTGGGTGCAGTCTTTAGAATTTTTTACATAAGGTCCTATCCCCTGCAAAGATAATTTTATATATTTTCTGGTTGGATGTATTTTATTTCTTTTTCTTGCCTGATTGCTCTGCCTGGGATTTCAGTGCTATGTTGAGTAGGAGTGGTGAGTGTGCACCCTTGTCTTGCTCATCACCTTAGATGAAAAGCTTTCAACATTTTACCATTGAGTATGATGTTAACTGTGGGGTTATCATATACAGCCTTTATTATTTTAAGATATGTTCCTTCTACACTCAGTTTGTGAGGGAAGAGTTTTTATATGAAATGATGTTGTAGTTGTCAAATGCTTTTTCTGCATCTATGGAGATTATCATGTGATTTTTATCACTTATTCTCTTAATGTGGTGTATCACATTTATTGATTTACATATGTTGAAACATCCTTGTATCCCAGGGATAAATTCTACTTTATCATGATATCTGATCCTCTTAATGCGCTGTTAAATTCAGTTAGCTAATATTTTGTTGAGAATTTTCACATTTATATTCATGGGGGATATTTTCCTGTAGTTCTTTTTTATTTCTGTTCTTTTTTTTCCCTTTCCTTTTCTTTTCTTTTCTCCCCCCCTCCAGCCCCACCTTTTGTATGTCCTAATGTGTCTGGCTTTGATATCAAGCTGATGATGGCCTTGTGAAATTAGTTTGAAGTTTCCCTTCCTCTTCAGTCTTAAAGAACTGGAGAATCAACAACAAATCAAACCAACTCCACACATAAGAAGGGAAATAATCAAGATTAGAGCTGAGGTCAATGAGGTAGAAACCAGAGATACAGTAGAACGTATCAATGAAACTAGAAGCTGATTTTTTGAAAGAATCAATAAGATCGATAAACCATTGGCCACACTAATCCAAAAGAAAAGAGAGAAAGCCCAAATTCATAAAATTATGAATGAAAAGGGAGAGATCACAACTAACACTAAGGAAGTAGAAACAATCATCAGAAGTTATTATCAACAGTTAGATGCCAATAAGCTAAGCAACCTAGATGAAATGGATGCATTCCTGGAAAACTATAAACTCCCAAAATTGAACCAGGAAGAAATTGACAACTTGAATAGACCAATATCTAGTAACAAGATTGAAGCGGTGATCAAAAACCTCCCCCGAAACAAGAGCCCAGGACCTGACGGATTCCCTGGGGAATTCTACCAAACTTTCAAAGAAGAAATAGCACCTATACTCCTGAAGCTGTTTCAAAAAATTGAAGCAGAAGGAAAACTTCCAGACTCTTTCTATGAAGCCACCATTACCCTGATGCCCAAACCAGGCAAAGACCCTACCAAAAAGGAGAATTTGAGACCAATATCACTGATGAATATGGATGCTAAGATTCTCAACAAGATCCTAGCAAACAGGATCCAACAGCACATTAAAAAGATTATCCACCATGACCAGGTGGGATTCATCCCTGGGCTACAAGGATGGTTCAACATTCACAAATCAATCAATGTGATGGAACAAATTAATACGAGAAGAGAGAAGAACCACATGGTCCTCTCAATCATTGCAGAAAAAGCATTTGACAAAATCCAGCATCCGCTCCTGATTAAAATGCTTCAAAGTATAGGGATAGAGGGAAAATTCCTGAACTTCATCAAATCTATCTATGAAAGACCCACAGCAAATATCATCCTCAATGGGAAAAAGCTTGCAGCCTTCCCATTGAGATCAGGAACACGACAAGGATGCCCACTCTCACCACTCTTGTTCAACATAGTATTAGAAGTCCTAGCAACAGCAATCAGGCAACAAAGAGAAATAAAAGGTATCCAAATTGGCAAGGAAGAAGTCACACTCTCTCTCTTTGCAGATGACATGATTCTTTACATGGAAAACCCAAAAGACTCCACCCCCAAACTACTAGAACTCATACAGCAATTCAGCAATGTGGCGGGATTCAAAGTTTTTTGAAAGTTAGAGAAGGACTGGCAATATTTCTTCTCAATGTTTGTTAGAATACACCAGTGAAATAATCTAGTCCTGAGCTTTTCTCTGTTGAGAGGTTTTTAATTACTGCTTACATCTCCTTAGTCGTTATTGGTCTGTACAGATTTTCTACTTCTTCATGGTTCCCTCTTGGTAGATTGTATGCTTCTGGGAGTGTACCCATTTCTTTTAGGTTATCCAATATATGGGTATATAATTGGTCATAATAATCTCTTATGATCCTTGGTATTTTTGTGGTATCAGTTATAAGGTCTCTTCTTTCATTTTTTATTCTATTTATGTGAGCTTCCTCTTTTTTTTTATAGTCTAGCGAAACCTGTGTCAATTTTGCTTTTTTTTTTTTTTTTAACTAACTTTTAGTTTAGTTGGTCTTTTTTTTTTCCTGGTTTCTATTTCTTTTCTTTTCTTTCATTTCATCTCTTTTCTTTCTTTCTTTTTTTTTCCTGCTCTAATCTTTGTTATTTTCTTCCTTCTGCTAACTTTGGGCTTAGTTTGTTCTTGTTCTAATTCTTTGAGGTGTAAAGTTAGGTTGTTTATTTTATGTAATATTGTTTTGATGAATTGACCCCTCCATCATTACATAATGACTTTCTTTATCTCCTGTTATCATTTTTGGCTTAATGTCTATTTTGTCTGATAAAAAATATAGCTAGCTACACCTACTCTCTTCTGATTTCCATTTGAATGGAATGTTTATTTCCATTCTCCCACTTTGAGCCTATGTGTGTCCTTAAAGCTAAAGTGAGTCCCTTGTGGACAGCATATATTTAATCTATTTGTTTTTTAATCCATTCAACCGCTCTGCCTTTTTATTGGAGAATTTAACCCATTTACATTTAGATTAATTATTGATTAATAATGATTTAATAATGCTATCTTATTAATTGTTTTCTCATTTTTTATAGTTCCCTTGTTCCTTTCTTCCTCTGTTGCTGCTTTCTTTTATGAGTTGATGATTTTCCATAGTAGTATGCTTTGATTCCCTTCTTTTTAATCTTTGGTGAATATTGTGTTTTTTGTTTTGCGATTACCATGAGCTTACATAAAACACCTTATAGACACAACAGTCTGGTTACATTGATAATGACTTTACCTCAACCCCATTAAAAACACTACATTTTTGATGTCATAATTTACCTCTTTTTATGCTGTGTATCCATTAACAAATTGTTGTAGATATAGATATTTTTAGTACTCCTATCCTTTAACCTTTATGTCAGAGTTAAGCAATAAATACAGCACTGTTGTTACAGTATTAGGGTATTCTGAATTTGACTATGTACTCACCTTTATTGGTGTGTTTTATATTTTCATAAGTTTTCATGTGACTGATTAGTGTTCTTTTTATTTTGGCTTGAATAACTCTTTTTCAGCATTTCTTGTAGCAGATTTAGTGGTGATGAATTCCATCCTTTTGTTGTTGTTGTTGTTGTTGTCATTGCTGTCTTGGCAAGCCTTAATTCTCCTTCATTCCTAAGGATAACTTTGCCAGATAGAATTTTTTGGTTGGCAGATGTTTTTTTTTTTTTTTTCTCTCAGAACTTTGAATATATTATCCCACTCTTTCCTAGTCTGTATGACTCCTAGTGAGAATCCACTGATAGCCTAATGGGACTTCCTTTGGAAGTTGCAAGCTTTTTTGTTTTTCTCTCTCTCTCTCTCTTCTTGCTCTAAGATTCTCTCTTTGTCCTTGATTTTTGGTGGTTTTATTATAAAGTGGCTTGGAGAGGATCTCTTTAAGTTGATTTTGTTTGGTGACTTTGTAAACTTGGATATCCAAATCTCTCCCCAGATTTGGAAAGTTTTCAGCCATCATTTCTATAAATAAGCTTTCTGTCTCTTCCTCCCTCTCTTCTTTTTATAGAACTCCAACAATTTGCAAATTGGTTCATCTGAAGGTGTCCTACATATCATAGAGACCTATATTACTCTTTTTCATTCTTTTTCCATGGTCCCCCTTGGACTGGATAATTGCAAAGTCCTTTTCTTCTAGCTCACAGATTCTTTATTAGGCTTGATCCATTCTTCTGTTGGTGCTTTCTATCGTACTTTCACAACATCCATTATATTCTTTTGCTCCAGAATTTCTGTTTGGTCCTCTTCTGTGATTTCCATCTCTTTGCTAAACTTCTCATTTTGTTTGTTTATTGTTTTCCTGATATTGTTGAATTGTCTTTCTTTGTTTCTTATAGATCATTGACTTTCTTAAAATTAGCTCTTTTGAATTCTTTATCAGTTAAATCACAAATCTCTATGTCTTAAGCTAGGTTACTGAAATATTATTTTGATCTTTTGGTAGAATCTCATATCCTTGAGTTTTCATGTTCCTTGAAATTTTGCATTGCTGCTTTCACATTTGAAGTAGTTTTCACTTCCTCCAGTCTTCGCTAACTGTGCTTTCCAGTATATCTAAACATTTTCTTTCTCTCTTTCTTTTTTTCTTCCCTCCCTTCTTCCCTCCCTCTCTTCCTCTCTCCCTTATTTCTCTCTTTCTTTCTTCCTCTCCTCTCCACTCCTCTCTTCTCTTCTCCTTTCTCCAGTAGAGTGTCCTGGAGCTTCTCTTCTGGAAACTTGGACTCCCACAAAGACTGTCTTATCAGTGGATGATTATCTGAGAGAGTGTTTACCAGGTTTCCAGGAGTTCCCAAACAGCAACTGAGAGGGACTGGAGCCAGTTCATGGTCCACTGAATGTATCACAGCCAGGACCAATATCGCATTCATATTACCTAATGTATAATGCACCTGTGGGCAAGACTCTTCCTAGATTTCTTTGTGTATGTGCTGGGTCCCATAGCTCCACAAGGCTATCTTTGTCTCTGGATGGATGCTGAATTATTTTTGTCTGGAGGGGGAACAAAAATGAGAGACATCTATTCTACCATGATGCAAAACAATATTCTCTTTCACAGACTTCCCACTTAAGGGATTCTACACATATGAACAATCCAAACACCTGGGATTATCACAAAGAAGATAATCTGACAGTTGGAAAGGGATTAACTACAAGTTAACCAGTGCTATATCTTAAGTGTCTATATATTCCTGTTCCAAGGTCCCAACTAGATTAAAAAACACATTTTTTAGACAATGTACAGAAATTAAACATTGCACATTGGGAAATCTGCAAGCTTCCAACCAGCACCCAAATTCAGTCTAGCAATATTTTACCATATCTTATAAAATGAGATAAAACCAAATATTATAAAATAAAAAAGAAATGATTAAAAATGTAAAAGTATAGTTTCTTTCCAAAAAGTTTAAATCAATAGATCACAGCTTTTTGAGCTGTCATGCTTACACTCAGTTCCTCACTCTTTTTTTTTAACAGAAAAAATTCTTGATATGAAAACTTCAAGAAGCTTCATTCTCACATAAAATTTTGAATCCAAGAGAAATTCCTTTCATCTTATAGTCCATAGCAAATTTTATCCCAGTATCAACCAGGAAAAAACACACCTGTAAATTATACAGGTCTCTGAGGCGTCAAGATCAAACTGTTTGAAGGTCATGCTGTGGTCAATCTGATTAATTGAGGTGGGATTTTTTTTTTTTTTACCTAAATGGTAGATCAGCCTCAAAAAGAAATACATCTTTACTGTTTACATAAGTATTTCTTATAAATAAGGTGCATCTGTTTTCATGATCTTGTTTGCATATTAAGATTAATCTCTCTTTTTTTTAAGATTAATCTCTTGACACATTTCACTTTTGATAGTGAATTTCTTAAGAAAGGGTGTTTTGTTTACTTATAATTCTTTGTCTGGACTTGTAGCTTGGAAAACATAAGCTCTGTATCTATTACCAAGAAATGAGGAAGTGGTGAGCAGGGTAGAGAAAGGAAGGTCCAGATTATAGTATTTGATGACATATCCCAGAGGCAAAAATGCTCCTGTTAGGGGAAAGGTTGGCAGAGGTCATGAAATCCTGTGAGGTCAGAACTGGAAAGAGCTTCTGGATCCTGGAGGCCAGGGTTTCTCAGATATATTCCCTTCAGGCCCCTCTGAGGTGCTTCAGGGGCCTCGCACAACGGTTGAAACTTATTTGGACGCCCAAATACATAAATTCTACAGTTCCATGAGAACAGCCTGTGTGTGTGTGTGTGTGTGTGTGTGTGTGTGTTAAAACTGACTACTCTGCATACCTCATACAAGTGAAATCATATTGTACTTGTTTGTTTGATTTTAAACATTTTATTTATTTATTTGACAGAAAGAGACACAGCAAGAGAGGGAGCACAAGCAGGGGGAGTGGGAGAGGGAGAAACAGGCTTTCCTCAGAGCAGGGAGCCCAATGCAGGCTTCAATCCCAGGACCCCAGGACCCGGGATCATGACCTGAGCCAAAGGCAGATGCCTAATGACTGAGCCACCCAGGTACCCCTGTATTTGTTGTTTTATGACTGGCTTATTTCATTTAGCATAATGTCTCTAAAAGGTTCATCTATGTTGTAGCCTATGTCAGAATTTCCTTCCTTTTGAAGACTAAAGAATACTCTGTTGTGTGTATATACCACATTTTTAAGATCCATTCATTCATTATTGGACATTTGTGTTATTTCCTTCTTTGGCTCTAGTGGATAAGATGCTGTGAACAAATATCTATTTGAGTCCTTGGTTTCATTTCTTTTGGATCTCCACCCAGAAGTAGAATCCCTAGATCATGTGATAATTCTGTATTTAATTTTTTGAGGAACGGCTTTCTGCAGTGTCTTCTGAAACTGTTTTCCATGGTGGCTGCACCATTTTCCATTCCCACCAGCAGTGTATAAGGCTTCTGATTTTTCCAAACCATTGCCAATGCATGTTATGTTCCTTTTTTATATATAATAGTAATTGGAATGCGTATGAAGTGGTATCTCATTGTGGTTTTGATTTCCATTTCCCTGAAAACTAATGATGTTGAGTATCTTTTCTTATGCTTATTGGCCATTAATATATCTTCTTTGGAGAAATAGCTACTCAAGTCTTTTGCCCACTTTTTAAACAGAGCAATTCATTTTTTAAAAATTATTGACTTTTATTTATTTGGGCTTCCAGTTAAAATTTGAAAAAACAATTCCAATTTTTTTTTGAAGAAAAAGTATATTCAGAATGACTAATCTATTCCATCTTCCCTTGCACAGGCCAGGGGTCTTCAGGTGGGTTCATATGTCAACTTTCAGAGTTGTGCTTTGCCTTACACACTTCTGTAAAGACCATCTCTCCAAAGAAGGTCACATTCTGAGGTACTGGGGGTAACGACTCCAACACATGTTATCCTGGGACAGATAATTCAACTCACAACCCATTCCAAAAGCTATAGCAGAATGTTGGTCTTCGTTCAGACGGAGGTCACTCCAGGCTCATTATAAACCTTTCTGGGGCTCAAATTCTCCTCTGCAATGGGCAAGACAAGATGATCTTAAGATCATCTTCTGGGTCTAAAATCTCTCTTCCCGTTCATCAATACCTACCTATTTATTTGGTGTCCATTCCCCAGATGCCTTGCTCTCTACTAAGGATTCTCTCAATAATGGGTTAAACATTTGAAAAACATCTGAAACCAGTGAAATGACACCTCCCCCAAAGGTCCCAGGCTCACAGTGTTGCCAAGTGAACTGGGAGACCTTAGGCCCTGAAGCCTCAATCCAGCCGGTCTCAAGGATGTCATCAAAGGCTCTTAGTTTCATTTTGAGAAAGAATTCCAAAACAGATAGCATAGTGAGCGAGAAGTAGAAGCCAGAAAGTTTATTTCAGTGAAAGCACGCTCTTGAGATGCGAGAGTGGGTGAGGGGGGTGGGGAGAGAGAGAAAAAGGGGGTGGGGGGGTGCTATGTGCACCAGGGTTCAGGATTCTATCTAGTCTCTATAAAGTATTGACATCTGTTCACAGAGGGTGGAATATTCATTGCTTGCTGCAGGGATTTCTTGGAAGCAGGATTTCATGCCTTTTCTTCTTATTTGGTCAAGGGTTTCCTGTCATGGCACCCACCATCTTGGGCCTGTCTGGTTTGATCTGGCATCCTATGTCTTTGTTTTTGTGGGCTGCCAGAACAGGTTTCTAACTTCCCCAATAGCCAGCCATGAATTCCTCTTTGCTGGGCTCCAGGTATCCTGGCAGTGGGCCATCAGAAGGCGGGTATATTCTGAGGACAGATGGGACCTACCAGGACCCATCCAAGCCCCATTTCCATCATCTTGGGACTCCACATACCCCTCAGGGCTACTCAAGCTTCCCATCTCCTCACACAACTGTAATACCAGCCTTTCACCTCAGCTCTGGTACCCAAGTCACAACAGCCCCTTCAGTCTCTCCAGGAGAGCTGCTCATGCAGAACTACAAATACTGTCTTTGGTGACAGAATTATCCAGTGACAGCAGGGAAACACACCCACACAGCAGGCAGCCTCTCTCCCAAAACACCCAAGAGCCAAGCTCGCAAGTGCTTATTAGCACCAGTGTCTGCATTGCTAACTCTCCTCACTCAGACATCCTGAGCCCTGGGGAAGTGAGATGGACAGGACCATGGCAGCCTGTGGGAAAAGCTGGTGGGAAACACTGGCATGTGCCTTCCCCTCCGTGGGAGCACATGATCCATTTTCTTTTTCCTTTTCTTTCTCCACCCACAGCTCCTCATGGGGGAAAAAAAAATGTAAACTTTAGAAACATGTAAAGAAGGCATGAATATAATCCGCCACAGTCTTACCATACAGAGATATTGTGATATCTTGACGTTTTTGCTTCCATTTTTGAACCATTGTAAAACATAGTTGAAATCAGATAGAGCATACGAAGTCCCAGTTTTTATTCATTTGATAGTCTCACAGCATTTTGCTAACATTGGTTATTAGCCAGCTTCATAATGAATATCACTTGGGAGATCGGCAGCCCCACTGATGAAGCAGAAATTCAGTGCGTGTGAGTTCTTCGGCCCCGTTGGTGGTGTCTTTCACGTTGACTTTAAGATTTCTTCCTGGGCGGGGGAGGGGGGTCTTGTTTACCATAACAACCCTCCCTGCAGATGGCAAGGCCACCGATTAAAGAAAAAACTGGGCAAGGCATTTGTTGGTACTTCAGTGAGAAAAGGGGGGGTGGGTTGGAGAATTCCCAGGAACAGCACCAGAGTTTTCGCAGTATCTCAGCTACCACCACGAGCGGCATGAATTGGGGACAAGCCTTGTCCTAAGAGTCCTGTGGGGTCATGGATGGCGAAAGACAGCTCAGGTGAGCAAGGACCAGCTCACACAAACTTCTCTGCCCCGGCTGCTGCCCACCCATTGCATTTAGTGCATAGTGACTCTGCAAGGTCCTTCTTGATCAGCTCCATTGCAAGGACCATTTAATGGAGGCCTAGATATGTTAATGACTTGCCTAAATTAAGTAAGGGGTCAAGCTGGGATTCTAATCCCAATCTGGAGGGTTTTACACCACAACCATTGTTGCCTCTTGAGGCCACTGAGAAGGCTCCCTTCCTCACACACACTAATAAGATATTCATTTCTACTGAAAATCTTCTCTCAGAAAATAAAGACCCTAAGTATGGTTGGTATAGAGGGTGAAGTGGTGTGACAGGTAGATCCTGGCTTGGGACTGGGACAGGCCATCTCCCGACTCCGCGGATGGCTGCCTGCTGGCACGCTGAGAGCCGGTGGTTCTGCCAAGTAGGGAGACTCCAGACATTGTCCTGAACTGTCCTTGACTGAAGAAGAGTCACCCCATCCAAGGGCATGCCGCCTCCCCCAAGACAGCCTGCATCCAGTTACTAGTCCATGTGGGTGATATAAAAGGCTTGCCTTCATCCCTTCAAATGGAACAATTCTGAAGGTCCACCCAGAGTCTAGACTAGCCAGGGGGGTCTGCTGAGACCTTTGTTGCAACAGCCAATATCCAGGTCCTTTTGCCTAGCACCTCCCTCTTCCTTCGTTGCCCTACAGACACTGATCCAGCAACACTCCCCTGTAAAGCTTCTGCACATGAATCTTCTTCTCAGAGTTGTTTCACAAGGAACTTGCCCTAAGAATTTAGAGCACTAATCGTTTGCATGCTATGAATGAAGGGGATACAGAAATACAGCTTCCTTCCACAGCTCCTGAAAACTAACTTACTCCCGTAATACACTGAGGGAAGAGGGTCTTCTCTGCAAGAGAGGGCTGGGGTAGGGGATGGAGCCCTCTGAGATACAGCAGGCTGGGTGGGATGGCCTAGCTGGGGCCTTTCGACAGATGGAGGGTGGGGTGCGAGCACTGAACAATTAGAAATGACCCCACCCATGAAGGAGGCAGGAGAGAGGGACCCAGCAGGTGAGAAAGAGATTAAACCCATGGTTCTCCATTAGGCTACACATCCCAACTGCTCAAGGATCTTTTTAGATATATTCCTACCAGGAGCGCCCTCACTCCGCCCTAAGTGTCCAACTTGGCTGATCTGGAGGAGGGTATTGTTTTAAAAATCTCCCCAGGTGATTCTCATGCATAGTCAGGATTGAGACTCATCTGGCGAACAGAGGTGGGCAGTGGTGGCCTCTGAAATCTACAAGTTGACTCTGACCACTGGTAGAAGTGCCCTGACTTACCAGTAGGTACCCCTCCAGGGCTCCTGGCATGCTCACAGAAGGCAGCCCTACCTCCTGACCCTGTGAAGGCTCAACGACCCTCTGACAGCACCAGCGTCCACGTGGGGTGGGGGCTGCCTTTTCTAAGCAGTGGGCCAGCGGCAACCAGGGCTACGGCAGAGATCTGTCCTCAGAGCAGTTTCCTCGGATGCCTATTAATCCGCGGGTTCTCACATCCCACCCCAAACCTCCCAGTGGAAATCTCTCTCCATTCTGTAACAAACCCCTCCCCCAGTGAATCTTCTGTATCTAAGTTTAAGAACCGCTGCTGAGAGCTCCCTGCCCAAGAGAGCCTTCTCTCAAATTTCATATCCCAGTTCACGGTGCAAAATTTTGTTTTCAGTGCAGATAAGGAAGCCTCCCAACTCCTTCCCAGTGTGCGCTTGGGTGGGAGTCAGCTCAGGTTCCCCCGGTGAGCCGAGCCGATCAAGGAGCAGAGTGGGAGAATCCTCTTTCCCAGATTCTTTCTGGTTAGTTTTTTTTTTTTTCCTTTTAGCATCAATGGTAAACAACGCTACATCACTTGTGAGTCGTCCCAAATATTTTTTTTTTTACATTGTGCAATTGAATTGACAGTTTTGCATAATAAAAGGTTAACATGATGAGCAAACAAGAAATGAATGAAGCTTGATTGTTCAGATGCAGAATTTGCAACAATAAGAATTTGTACTTATCTTCATGCTCCGTCCATTGTCCAATGATTGTCCTCTCTAGATGGAAGTATGGCTCTAGGAGGGATAAAAATAGATATTAATAGGCTTGTACACAACCTCCTTATCGCCTTATCAAGGAGGCATGACTATTTCTCTGACCTCCTGTCTCGACATTCTGTGATCATAACTGGCGTGTCTTGATTCCTCATCTGCGGGAGTGCTTGGCGGTTTTAACTTCCTCATTTCATTACTTTGCAATGGTGCCAGCATCCATATTAATGAAATTATTTTGATTATCTTTCATAGATAGTGTATCAGTGGGCAGTTAGCAGCCCCGTCAAGGACTCCACGAGGATCCTGGGTGGCTTCAGGCCCCAGGATCTCCCCCTTCCTCCTTTCTCTAAGGCCCCTGCCTAATTTCCTCTTTCCTTCTGGGGATTCATTTATCTGCCCTGTTGTAGTATTTTTTGTCACACCCAAGACTGGCCTAGATGGAGACAGTCTCTTTGGGACATCCCCTTCTTTTGGTCTCCCCAACTGAGCTTAATTAGTTTTCTTGTTCACTATCTTGGGGGACAGATGGAGAAGCCCAGAAGTCCACAGGAAGAAGCTCTACTGGTTTAACTGGTTCTCCAAGAACATTTTCTTGAGGGTCCCAGGGTCTCTCCCATCGAGAGGGACAGGAGATCCCTTTTCAAGGCAACTGACTCAAAACAAAGAGCCCGATGGGAAGTTGGTGATTTAGATCCGGTTGAGTCTTGGTCCCTGCAAGAACTTACTGGTAGGTCCTTTGTTCTGGGCACACCTACTCTTCTTCTCAAGGTCTGTCACCCCAGAGAGCAGTCACAGACTTTCCTGGGCAAGGGGAAGATTTCTCCACCCATTTACTAAATGCCCTTCCCCTGTCTTTAAGCCATTCTGCATTAACTTTGCACGCATTATTTGCACTTGTCCCCACTCCATCTCATTTTAATTTCCTTTCAGGAAGAAGGATGGGTTTTCTGCAGGACCTCAGCTTAGCTAAAGAATGAAAGTAAGCAATACAGCTTAATCCAGCCCTCCCTCGCTCCCCCACATGCATTGGCTTGCCTAAGCCTTCTTGCCTCAAATTCCTGAGAACTTGTTTACTGGAGGTGCAATCAAAGAAGGAAGCAGCCATGACCCATCTCCTGTCCCCTCGCTACGTGTTGTCCCAGGACTGTCCTGCTCTGTGCCTCCTCCTCTGGCTGCAGTGACAGTGACCACCCTCGGACTGTGCTTTCCCACCCCTGGGTGTCCACCCAAGGTGCTCACCCCGAGGGATGCTAGAACATTGAAAGGGGCAGAGCAAGCGCCCAGCGATGACGCAGAGGCCCATCTCCCAGGGTGCTGCCGTCCCGCTCCTTCATCACAAGCAGGGCTTGGGTCTCCCCAGGCCCTCTGCAGCACGGCAGAAGGCAGGAGAGGGGGTGGTTTTTTCCAGCACGCCCATGAGTAAGGATTCTCTATCGGCAGCAGAGCTCCGCTCTCCTTGGCCAGATGCATCTGTCTCTTTCTGTTCGGCAACATGCGGCCACACACACGTATCCTACCGGTCTCTGTTGTTCTCTACAGGCACTACTTAGAGTATGCAGGCAGGCTGACTTGCTATTAAGACAGAACTTGACCAAACACATGAGAATGACTTCCTTTCCCCTCTCTGGACCTTCTCTTTGTCCAAGCTGGCTTTCCTTTTCTGGCCTGGGTTAACACCTTTGTCCTGCCCACACGTGTTTGTGGTTTCCAGCCAAGAAGCCGCAGCTGTCTTCTCACCTGGCTTTCCTCAACGTCTGCCAACCATATACTATGTCTGGTTTTACTTACTGGTAGCTGCCACTTACTGAGTTGTTCCTGGGTACCAAGCTTCGCATGAAACAACTGAATTTTTGCTTCCTATGAAGCAAAAGCCTTTGCTTTTTTCCGTGCTCATGATGGTTGCCGAGTTAGAGTCTATTGCTGTCACCATTTGGGGGTTACAGAAACAGACTTGGGGTTAAGTAGTTTGTCCAAAATTCCACCATAAGTAAGTGGTTGGGCCCAGACATTACAATTTGGAAGCTTGAGTGTGTATGATGCTTCTCTTGAAGATGAGTGTGTATGATGATTCTCTCAAAGGGAATGCTGGATCTGTCACCTACGGCTCAGAGCCTGAGAAAGTGACTAGGGCAGGTCATAATCCACCCAGAATACAGTCCATAGTCCAGCAAACTCGAGCTAGGTGAGCCTCTGGCCCCTGCATACTACTTGGCACTAACAAAAACCAACTCTCGGGGTGGCTGGGTGGCTCATTTGGTAAGCGACTGCCTTCGTCTCGGGTCATGATCCCGGAGTCCCAGGATCGAGTCCCTAGGCAGGCTCCCTGTTTGGTGGGGAGTCTGCTTCTCCCTCTGACCCTACCCCCTCTCATGTTCTCACTCTCTCTCTCTCTTTTTCTCAAAGAAAATAAATAAATAAATAAATAAACCTTTAAAAAAAAATACCTCAACTCACTTTTTTGACTCGGTTTTTTCCATACATAGAAGAATGTAAAAATAATGAAATCAGTCAGATGATCGTTTAACTATATGGCAAGCATTCTGAGTACCCGTCTGCCTTGTCACAACAGTCCCCTGTCCTATTTTGCAGAGACATTTGATTTAATCCCCTGAATCAACACTGGGGACAGTTTATCTTAGGGACATCCAGGAGGATGGTTATGGGAAAGGGGTGCAAAGGAGGCTGTGAAGAACTGGTAGTGACCCGTCTCCTCATCCAGGTCCTGGGAACCTGGATGTCATGGAGTGAAACAGCCATCCAGCCGCCCCCTGGAGTTAGCACTTTCTCACCACTCGGACCCCTGCCCGGACCACCTCCACCACTCTCCTCTCTTGGTAAGGTTCTCGTCCATCCGTCCCTCCTTAGGGGCCTCCCGTGACTCCTCAGTCAAGATGAGGTGTCCCTGCTTTAGGTGCTCATAGACGTGCATCCCCCGCCCGCCCCCCCCGCACCTCCTCCCACAAGCTCTGATCACAAGTAAAATCCTCCGGCTGCTTCTGTTGCAGCTGGCTTCTTGTGTGTCTCTCTTGCTAGACTCCAGGCAGCCGGGCCTTGCTGTGTCTCCCGGGCCTGGCACAGGTGGTTGTCATGAAGGAATCTGTAAAGGAATGATGGCGGGGAGGGAGGGAAGCAGGCAGAGAGCGAGACTAGAGGGGCAGAGGGAAGAAAGTGAGACAAGGAGAAGCAGCAGCAGGGAGGGAAAGAGCTGCGTCTCCCAAGGATCTGGTGTCTTGGGGCGTGGCTAGAGGTGGGCAAGGGGGAGCCCTCGGGAGTGTGTACTTGAACGGATGAAGACCCTCCTGCAGAAGAAGGCACCCCGAAGGCAGACTCAGCGGGGGCGAGACCGGCTCCAGGACTGCAGCCTGGGTTCACAAAGGGAGGGTGGAGACCCCGAGTCCAGCCTAGCTCGGGGCTTCTCTGGGCTCAGAGGAGGTGACACACTAGAGTAACCCGCCAGGTCTGCAGGACACTGAGAGCTGGGGCTGTCAGCTACTGGGGGTGCAGATGGCAGCCTCAGGGATGGCCGTGACGCTGGCCAAGGAGGGGTGGGCGACCGCAGGCGGGGCATGAGCGGCCATAGCAGCGTCTGAGCTTTGGACGTGATGGCGGAGGCCTGGGTGGGCCATCACACACCCCAAAGGCAGGCCTGACTTGGTGGAAGAGGGTCTTATTTGGGGACCAGAGGCCTGTATCTCAGGGCAGATGCAAACTGCCCAGGCTCAGGGCACACCACACTGCCCCTTCTGACCTGGAGGAAGACCAGCCAGAAAATTAGGAGAGAGGTCCCCCAGTTTACAGCCCCAGGCTGTATTTCTCTGGAACACACACACCCCTGAGAGTTGGCTTCTATAGAGCACATATGAATGAGGAGAGAGAACACCAAAGACCCAGTGAACCCCCAAAAGAAAACAGACCCTTGGATTGGAAACGAGTCCTTCCAGAGGCCCCCACTTCATCCACAGTGACTTGTGTGACTCCTGGCACCAAGAGCACACCTTTGGGAGACAGTCCCTCTGACTTTTTAAAAAGATTTTAACTTTTTGTCAGAAAGAGCATAAGCAGGAGGAGGAGAAGGAGGCTCCCGGATGAGCAGGGACCCGGATGTGGGGCTCCATCCCAGGACCCTCAGATCATGCCCTGAGCCGAAGGCAGACGCTTAACCAACCCAGGCATCCTGAGACAGTTCCCCCTTTTACCTCAGTAATAAAATTTCCCCCTTTTAACTCAGTACCCCAAATCTTGCTCTGGAGCAACAGTTCCTGCTCTAAGGAGAAAAAAAAAAAAAATGATGACATAGGAGAAGACAAAATCATCATCAGTAAGCAGAAAAACTCCCCGTGAGTTTTCTTTAGGGACTCTCAAGACACACGGACGTCTCAAGACACTAGGACGTAGGACCTTCTAAAGCATTTTCACACCATGTTTTTCTGAAACTCTGGCTTTCGAATGTTTTGCATTGCCTGCCTTTTTAGTAGAATCGCACACCACCAAGAGAGGTCTATTTATTCATTAATTATATTCACACAACAGTGTGTGTATTGCTGACTGTATTTACAGTGAAAGTTCCAGCAGCATGTGTCCCCTGGTGTGCAGGAGTTCCAGTCAATAAATAGGAGGGAAGACCAGGCAAGCCTCATAACCCTCCTACCACACAGTCAACCATGACTCGGAGGCAAAGGGACTGGCGCAAGTCAGACAGCGAGGAACTGGGGAAGAGGAGTAAGAACCCCCTTCCAATGGCTGAGGGACCCCTCCTCTCCACCTGGCGGCCTCCCTGGGGCCCCGTCTCAGCCACACTTGGCACGCACTGCAATTCTTCCTTCCGTGTTCCAGATTCATCTTTTCCCGCTATCGCAGCGAGGATGGATCCAGTTACATCAGTTCCTGGTGATTTCCACATTTTTCTTCTTGCTTTCCCTATTTTATCATTCTCACCTGGAACACAGGGTGAGCCCTGCTTTTGGGGGGGAGAGCGGGGCAGGGGTGCGGTGTTCTCCTCTCTTTCTCCCAGATCCATTAAGGGGGCGAGGATGTGGACCTTGCCCCCCACTAGGGGGGCTCACCAAGCCCAAGGGTTAATGTGTTCCTCGACCTGTTTGCTGAAAGTAGATGTTCTCTCCAGCAGAAGGCCCATGTGATGTGATTTACTTGGAGGGGCTCCTCTTGATACGCAACACCTGGCCACCACTCTTCCCTGACCGAGAAGGCTCTGAGAAGGCATCTGTAGAAGCACACATTCGCCGTTCCTGATTCCCAGTGTAAACACTTGGAAACAATGAAAAAAACCACAGCGCAGGCAACCAAGACATCAGCCGCTCCGCTAGGGGCTCCAGGAAGTGAGCTGAGACTAGGAGGGGACTGGAAGACGGTTGAGTGGCACACAGTACCCTCCCTCGTCCAAGAGTCATTGTTTAACCAAGGTGGGACACTCCCGGAGGAGCACATATAAGGAGGAGCCTACTGCGGGAAGAAACCCGGACTCCGGACTCTACCAACATTGCCGGTCTGCATGTTCCCTGGAGACGCGACCCTCGTCTACCACGGCCACTTTCCCTCCTACAAAGCTGCTGCTGCTGAGTGTGGGGTACCTGGCCAGCCGTCCCCTGGCTCCCGCGGGAATACCGCTGACATCAGATACAACCGTTAGGAAGCAGGTAGGATGTGCGCGGTGACCTCTCTGGGCTTTGGACCAAGGTAGTGGTCCAAACTTCAGTGAGCAAATGAATTCCCCCAAAGAGCGTCTTAATTATGTAGATTCTACATCTACCCTCCAGAGAGGTGTCTGCAGAAGCTCCAAAAACTCAGGACTTCTGGCCCAAAGGGTCCAATGTTAGGCTTGAAGGAACGCTAGAGCAAAGGATGAGTTGCCTTGATAAGAGAAGATCATTCACGCTTGGCCTATGTCCCCTCACAGCAAGTTACCTTAGCTTTTGTGCTCCACATCCCAACCTCAAGGGCTACACTGACCATAAGGGACACCCCGATGGGAGGAATCCTGTCTCCCTGTTCACCCATGTTCAATTTCTGACACGTAGTACATGTTTCATATTTGCTGAAGGAAGGAAAGGGGCTCAGGGCTTGCCTTTTGTTTTCAAATGATCTAGCTTCAAAATTACGGGAACAAAGTTGAGAAATCTGGGTTAACCACAACACTGATCACCGCGTCAGAGATCAAGGCGGCTCCACTGACCCTAGAGCTGTGGACGGTCAATGCCTGTGCCTCTTGGGCTGCTCAGGTCAGGTCCTCCTAGAGATGCGATTCTGTGCTTAGGGAGATAGCTCTCACTATTTGACTTGAACCCAAGCTAACCAGACTAGAGTAAGTGCAGACATTTTCCCTCTGTGGTTACAGTGGGGCTATGACTTGTCCTGGGATAGAAATCAAACTTCACTGACCCCCAGGTGGCATAAACAGAGTGATTCAGCTGATCTCCTTGAATGGTTCCAACTGTCCCACTCACCTGTCCCGGCTAGAACGAAACCCTTTCTTTCTTTTCTTCCTTCTCTCCATTTTCTTTCTTTTCTGTTTTTGCTGGGTGATAGCTTCAGGAGGACTCCATATTCACCAGATGAGAGTCGAACCCCCCCACAGGTGTTTGTGCCTCCTACAGTCCCCTCCCTCTGATGCAGATTCTCCTAGGAAGGTTCTGAAAAGGGCCAAAACAGAGAAACTGGTCAAACTGAGCAGGCCTGCGCTTCCCATCCCCAACGCCAGGCTTCAGGTCCCCCCATCCTGGGTTCCAGCTGGCTTCTGTCTTGGTCCTTGAATTCTCAGGGGACTGTTCTCTACCGTGCACTGCTTTTTGCTTTGCACAAACCATTTTGAAGAAAGAATTCTGTGATCTAATGGAAAGGCTGTGCGCGCCCACCAGTCTGCAAAGCTGGTTCCCCCAATAAGCAACCAGGAGAGCATGGCCAGACCTGATTTCGTCATTTTAATAAGTAAGTTAGTTGAACAAGGTGATCCTAAAGGGGGTCTTCCAGCTCCTTGGGAGCAGAGCCCTTCCTGCTGAAAGGCATCTACTGGTTGTCTGGTCCTGCTCAGAGGCCATCTAATGAGCTGATAAACAAATGCCAGTTTTTAAGAGCTGGTATAGGGGTGTGGCAATGAACGCTGGTGCCGCTGCGGCCGCCTCTGCTGGAGTCATAGGGAGGATGCTCTGTGTCCTGTACCGAGTGTGGAGTGACACGGGAGGGGCTGCCTCTCGGCCCCTGCGCTCTGGGATTCACATTCTCACTCTGCTCAATAGCCACGAGGGACATTAAAAACTGAGAGTGGCCAGGACCTTTGGTTCATTTCTGAAACGATGGTCCCTTGGGCGATACTCTGCCTTCCGATCCCCGGCTGGGTCAGCCCTGCTAGCTGGCCCCCCATAACTGTTGATCAGGCCTGACCAGGATCTCCCGCAGCTCCAAGATTGGAGCCGAAGCCCCCGTGGGCCGTCTCCATCGGGAGTAACCACACACCTCCTTCCAGAGACACAGCCAGTGACCCCCATCTGGATCACTGCTGGGCACCGGGGAGGTCCTAGACCGTTGCCTTGGTTCTCCTCACCAAACATCACATCTTGTCCCCAGTCTAATCCTTACCCAGAAGTGGCTTCCAACCAGTAACCTACATTGTTATGTTCCATCTCCCAAATGCCCAGCATCCTCTTAAGTTCTAAAGAAACTTTTAGATGGCCTTACCTTGGGGAGAAACTCTGGGCAGAGGCTTTCAGGACGGGCTGGCTCCCAGGATTCTGGACTGCCGGCCACCGCGGGTACATCCCTTCAACTCCGAGGCCATTCTGAGCCCTGCTGTCTGCCTGATATTGTCTACAAACACTGTGTTCTTCCTGGAACCAAGTCACTTTCTCCAGATGGGTACAGGCTTTCCCCCCTACCCCACCCACCTCACCCCAACTCCCTTGGGGCCTCGCCTGTTCTGACACCTAGCCCTGGGCAGGTGGAGGCTTCCTGGGGCAGCATCTCCTCCTGGCTCAAACCGAGGGTCTGCAGGCACCGTCCCTCACTCTCCTGGCCTGCCCTTCCCCTTCCCACCAGGGCCTTTTCATACCCCGAGCAGGCAGGTTCCTAGACCTTTTGCTCCTCTTTCTCCAGTCTGCTCTGCCTATTGAAGCCCTCCTCACATGCTCCGGCCTTCTTGTTTTTTTTTTTTTTTTAAGGGTGGAATGAGAAAGAATGAAGGAAGGGGCATGGGAAATCTCAGAGGCCTAAACCCCCCTCAGCCTGCTTCTCTCTGCCTCACTCACCTTCTCACACACACATGCATTTTCTTTCATGGTGCTCTTCGACATACTTAATCCAGAAGATACTCTCAAAAGATTTTCGTTTCCCACTGAGCCCATGCCTTGTCCCTATCCCCATAAGCATGACCACATCCAACGGGGTCTGAAATCCACTTGATTCCAGAAAAGGCTCTGAGCAAGCAACTTGGCCTGCGCCTTCTTGGGAGACACCATTGTCCTAAGTCCTGGAGCTGGCTTGGCCAAAGGAGTGTCTCCCTTAGAGTGCTTGGCTGCTGGTGCTACTGACGCTCTCTCCTCCCTTGCCATCCCCACACCGGGCAGAGCCAGCACCAGGCTCCCAGTCCCACACTCTGCTCTATTGCCTCTGTGGCCTCCCCAGGCCTGAGATGCCCAGAAATGCCAGGTGCACACGGGGATGCCCAAGCTCCAACTGCTGGCACCCCTGGGCTGTGGCCGGAGCCATGCCCTGGATCTCACCCTATGTACCAGTTGTCATAGGTGGGGATTTCAGAGCGGTCCCCGGGACAGGAAGGGTGTCTCTGCCATTGGACACCTGAGTGCTCACATCTGAGAGGTAAGAGAGCCAGAGATGTTCGGGCTCTGAAGATGCACCACAAGATGCAGGGCTTGCATGAGAATGACGTTCCCTAGCAGGTTTTGGCCTTCTTGCTCTCCTGTTCTTCCTCAGGATCTCCATCTCCACCGACCCACAGGCTGTCTGTATTTCTGTCTCCCTGCCCCTCTCCATCAGGGTGCTCTGTCCCTTCCCTGTCTCTATCTCCTCTGTTTTCAAAGGAATGGATTATCTAAATGTGGTAACAACTTCCAAAGAATCTTAAAAAAGAGAAAAGGCCCTAAACCCGCAGGGCCTGCCTGGTTCCTGCTCTGGTTCCTGCCTTTGGGAGGTGAGCCGTCTGGAGCCTGGGCTACCCACGGAGAATGGGTCAGAAATAGCAGCTCGTAAGACCTGGATTATAGATAACAGGCTCCAGTGTCCTAAAGCCCCCTAATTTGCTTAAGAAGGAGCTGGAATTAGCTAAGTAGAAAGTATATTTTCTTTTGATGGGTGGGGGAAAAAGAAAAAAAAAACAAACCCGTGCCCTAAAATCCAAGATCATGCCAAATGATCTAGAACCCAGAAAGAACGTTCCATCTTGTCCTCAGAATACATCACCAGTCTACTCAGGAACTTTCTAGGCTTCCTCTGTGGTTAAATGACACCTACTGGAGAACTTTGGGGATGGGAAATATATACTTTCCATGCAAAGGCAAAGTCCATTTTTTTTTTTTATGTTTGCACACGATGAACCCAATTTAACTGAAAGGAATAATATATTCAGTGGGCTGCTATTTCATTTTCTGCCCAGCAATATCCGTTAGGGTACATAACCCACATTCTCTGTTCCAGAAACAGAACATTACATAACATTACAGCTACTAGAAAGTCCAGCCTTCCCAGAGTTCCAAAGGGTAAGGGGAGGGGGGGTGGCGTGCCTGCGGTTCACAACCTCAGTGGAGTGGCACTGACTCCCCCTGCTTGGCAAGGATTGTTTGTTATCCCCCAGGGGCTTCTGCGAGGGACACATCAGCTAAGGTCTCGGAGCTCGCTGAGACCCTAGGTCCCAGGAGAAGCTGCGTCCACTTGGTGCGGGCACCAGGGAGTGAGCAGGATGGGGCTGCACTGTCTCTGGGCCACAGAGGGTGGTTTTGGCTTCCTGCCTCTCCCACACCAGGCCCCGCATCTCCAGCATCTCCCAGGCTGTCAGCCCGGAGTCCCTGGAAGGTAAGGCGTGGTTCTGTTCTGCATACTTACTTCTTTGCCGGTTCCAGGTCTGGGGGCTTTCCAAATCTGAAGCCATGCTAGAACCTTCTTCCATTTCTCTGGTTCCCATGGCCCTTGGTGGGTGAGAGGTGACCTCCGACCCCTCTCAACCCTAATGACACAGAAAAGAAGACGCCCCTTAGCAGGGACAGTGACCTGCTTGGCCTGTAGACCAGACCATCTGCCACGAAGCTGGGGGTTGGACAGGAGTCTCTTCCAAGTGCTGGCCAGACTTCTCTGACCATAAGCCTCAGTTTCTCCTTCTGCATAGTGAGCCCACAGAGTCTTCCTCTGAGGCCTGCCTTTCTCGGGGCCATACACCACCACCCTCATGGCTTTCAGGCCTCAAAGGCCGGAGACTCACTGAGCTGATTCTGAAGTGGGGGAGGCATGGGCCTAGATGTTAGGTTCTTCTCTAAACTCTAAAATTCATGTCCATGTTGACCTTATGCCACCTCAGACGAGGTCTCCTTGAGAAATCATCCGATGCCTTCCCAACTCATAGTCAATTTGTGTACGTTCAGAATTCGCTTTTCCTCTTTTTCCATTTACCTCCCCCCTTTCCCTCCTTCTCTCCCCCTCTCTGTTTTCCCCTGCCTTCATCTCTCCCTTTCCCCTCCTCTTCCTCCCTCCTCCCTCCCCCTCTGCCTCTCCAAAGCCCTGAGGTGTGCCTAGGTGTCAGATAGCTGAAAGTGGTTTGCACGGGGCTTTTTTCCGCTAGAGAGCCGTTAAGTGGCTTATTTTCTCCACTCGGGTGGCTAAATTATTCTCAATGTGTTAAACAGTGTAATTAAACACATACACACGCGAGTGCGCTGGGCCCCGTCCCCCACCCCCCTTCCTTGCTCCTTGTCAGCACAGAGAGTGTCAGCCCCCGCCTTCAAGCTCTGTTAGTTTTAATTTGAGTTGTGGAATTAGTAATGGGTTTTGCTGGAACACTGTTGTGGGAAATAGATCGCTCCTCGTGCAGGGTTTGGGCACCATTTCAAATGAGTATTTGTTAAGAGGAAAACCATCCCTTGTCATGTTCTGCTACATTACATCAGATTTATTTCCATTGTTCTGAAAAACACCAGCCAGGAGAGAGCTGCGTGCATCACTCCTGGGCAGGGAACAATTGAACTCAGGCTTCCTGTTTCTTAGCTGATTGAAAACAAAATGCAAACAGCATCGGCCTTTGTTGCTGGGACTTGCTAAGCTCCTCCTGGAGGCACAGACAGCCAGCGCAGGCTCTGCACCTGTCACTGGGAAGCCTGTGATCCGCTGGCCTGTGACAGCGTGGTTTAGTGGCAAAGCTTGGATGTGGAGGAAAAGCGGTGGAGAGAAGCCCAGCAGGTCAAAGTTGAAAGGATCCATCCAACGCAAGGAGTCCTCTGCACCCCAACCCCTTTAAGAGCATTCAACCTCAACTTGACCATTGCCACTGAAGAATGCCCATGGCCATTCAAGCCACCGTCGGATCTTTTCTTTGGCACTATCCACTGAGGCAACCACTGGCGTGTATAGATACCCATGCTTAAATGTAAATTAATTAAAATAAGATGAAATTCAAAATTCAGTTCCTTAGTTGCACTCGCTGTATTTCCAGTGCTCAATAGCCATGTGTGCTAGGCTCTTGGGAACAACTCTGCAGATCAGGAGAGACCCACGGGAAGTCCAGGAGGCAACTGACCAGTGGCTGGCATGCCCGTTCCTGGTTACAGGGCACTGGTCCCCGGGGCACAGGTTCGGGACTAGGGCAGTGGGAGATCCTGACAGGCTGATCATCAGGAGACCTACCACATAGCTTCGCTTATGTCCCATCCAAGCCCTTTATAGGAATCATGCTTGATACCCACCTCGTGCTCTGAGGCTGGTTCATTACTACCTCCAGCCCATTTTATTTATAGGGAAAGGAGGCTCCGATAGTAAGAGCATCGCTAAAGATCACTCAACCCCAAAGCAGCATCTGATGTCAAGCTTAAGTTTATAGTTTCAAGCTGATTCTCCATGTTCTTGACCATCATCCTATGATGTCTTTTCTTTTTTTAAAAATTTTTTTAAATTTTTAAAGGGACGAGGCAGAGCCCAGTTTTCTGAACAGGAACATGATCCTGGGAAGTCAGAGAAGCAGCAGGCGGGATCCTGATCATGGGACCACGATGGTTAAATCCCTGCTTTCTCTGGAAGGCTGGAAATAGGACTTCTGGGCTGGGTCTGACAGTCACTATTAGGTCTGTTGGTCTGTCTTTCTCCTAGGAAACATTTTTCGATTTCCAATTTCCCAGAAAGTGATCTCTAGTTTCCTTATATGTTTAGCTGATGGCATTTTTGTGCCATTGAAAAAAAAATCCCCACTTTTTCCCAGTAGATAAAACCACCCACCAGGAAACCTTACTCACACGCAAAGGGCTCTGTCCTGGCCAGGTACCCTGGGCTACCCTAACACCCTGCTTTGGCTACCACAGATGTGCTGCTTGCAACGTGGCCCCAGAACTGAATACTAGTGGACTGGATGTCCAGCAGGCTCAGGAGCAGCTTTATGAGGGAGTAGGGGAGGCAGCAGGCAGCTACAGTGGTCTGCACAACAGCGCCTTCCTGGAGGGACAGCAGCTCAGAGCGGAGACATCTCACCACGTTGTCCCTTTACAACAGGAAGCCAAGTAAGCCGTACAAAATCTTTTCAAAATGAAACTGAGCCAAGGCAAATCCCACTCACTGTTTACTTGCATGGTTAACTTTTAAATGAGAAGACAGATTCGCAGTTTCCTTGGGTAACTTCCATCCTCTCGGTTTTGAGGTCCTTTAGAATTTTAATTCTGCCATCTGCTTGGATAATTGTTCTTCCTTTATATCATTAAAAATGATGAAAAAGTTAAGAAGTAGCTTCATTTTCATTTCAACGTCTTCATCCAGGATCAAGATAAAAATGTTAAACGGGACAGGACAAGGGCTGGAGTTCTGTGGCTATTACAGCACAGTGATTTTGAGATAATCCAAAATCATTCATCCACAATGTCTGGCTCAGACTCTGAATTCTGTATACTCTTCCTGTACTATATACAACACTAGATTTCTATCCTACCATAACATAGGATACAACCTACCCAGTCTTGCAGTCTCATCCTGTTTCACCATCTTATATATAGAGAATAAAGGTAAATTATATCAAATACTTTTTTAAAATCAAGGTATGTTCTATACATATCTCAATACATAGGACCACATAGATGTGGGATTCTTCTGTTCCTCTAAAGTCAGAACTTTTTTCTGGAAGGGAAAAAAGAAAAAAGAGAAGGAAAGTGAAGTAATTGGTTTTGATAAGACTATATTTGCTTCTGGAAACCCAACCATTATTTCCTAAGTGTTCAGAGTTCAAAGTGTTTCTCTGCAAGTCCATTTCAGAATCCTACTTCTTAAAAATCTTATTATAGAGCTATAAACAATTTTTAAGGAAATGCTTCAGGGGAATGACCGTGTTAATTACAAATAAACTTCTCTTTTAAAAAGAGCATCTCTCCTGAAGATTCTTAAATTAAGTTCCCAAAAGAATTAACATTTGGCTCAATTTATAAAATTTAGACTTCCAAGCAAACAGTCATAACACATTTCTATCTGTATAAAGTAAGGAATATCTGTGTTCATCCAAAGACACTGTCAAGGAAGTAAAAAGGTAAGCCACCAACTAGGAGAAGATATGTGCAACACATAGGACCAACAAAAGATGACTATCCACAATAAATAAAGAATTCCCACAAATGAATAAGAAAAAGACAATGCAGTAGATAAATGGGCATAAGATATGGATATTCATCTCACACAAGAGGGACGACGAACAACAAGTAAACATATAGAAAGATGCTCAATCCTACCTTTAATCGGGAAACATAAATTGCAGCTGCAAGGAGTTGGCGTTTTACTCCTACCATGTGGGTACAAATAAGATGATGGCCAATACCAAGTCCTAGTGCTGAGATAGAGAGATGGGAACTCTTGCATTGCAGGTGAGATTATAAATTGGTACAATGTTGGAAAATAATTTGGTATATTTAGTGAAGTTGAACATATGCATAGACTCAACCCAGAAATTCCACTCAGTGGTCCTACCACCTCACATACACACCAATACCTATAAAAGTTTCAATTGTTCCATCTCCCTACCAACACTTAGTATGGTCAGCATTTAAAATTTTAGCCTTTCTAATGGGTGAGTGGTGATTATCTCATTGCAGTAACAATTTGCATTTTACTGGGGACTTAACATGTAAAGCATTTTTTCATGTTGGTAATTGTCTGTTTTTGTTTTCTGGTAAAGTGTTCATATCTTTTGAGCATTTTTAATGAGTTCTTTTTCTCTGATTGATTTAAAAGAGTTCTTTATGTATTCTGGATATAAGTCATTTCCCTGATCTTTGTGTTACATGTATTTTCTCCTGGTCTGTGATTTGCATTTTTGTTTTCTTAATGGTGTCTTTCCTGTTTTGGATGAAGTCTAATTGATCCCCTTATATTTTTCCTTGTAAGGCTCATATTCTTGCATTCTGTAAAAGATACATTTTCTTACCCCTAACTTTGCATTTTTTTCCTGTTTTCCTCTATGCAAGTATTTTCTTCTGTTTTCTTCTTAAAGTGTTATAATTTTAAGTTTTATTTTTAGATTTGTGATCATTTCGACTTGATTTCTGTATATGGTATGAAGTGAGAGTCTATTTTTTTGTTTTGTTTTGTTTTGTACCTTTTTCCATATGGAATTGATCGGCATTATTTTTTTTTAAATATTTTTATTTATTTATTTGACAGAGAGAGATCACAAGTAGGCAGAGAGGCAGGCAGAGAGAGAGGAAGGGAAGCAGGCTCCCTGCTGAGCAGAGAGCCTGATGTGGGACTCGATCCCAGGACCCTGAGATCATGACCTGAGCCAAAGGCAGCGGCTTAACCCACTAAGCCACCCAGGCACCCGATCGGCATTATTTTTTAAAGGTGTTTCTATCTCCATTGAATCACCTTGGAAAGTTTGTCAACAATCTATTGACCATTTATGTTGCGGTCTGTTTCTGGATTCTCCACTGTGCACTATTGATCTAATTGTATATCTTTTTACCAATAGAAGTCAGGTTGGCTAGGTCCTCTAATATTTTCTTTCTTTTTTTTTTTTTTTAAGTAGACTCCACATCCAGCCCATTGCAGGGCCTGTATCCATGACTCTGAGATCAAGATCTGAGCCAAGATTAGGAATCAGACATTTAACCAACTGAGGCACCCAGGAGCCCCAACATTTTCTTAAAAAACAAACAAACAAACAAAAACCCACTTCTTTGGTTGTTCTAGGTCCCTTGTACTTAAGTATAAATTTTAGAATAAGTTTGTCAATTTCTTTAACAACAAAAAGGCATTCTACAATTTTAGGTGCAATGGTATTGAATCTGTAGATACATTTGGAAAGAATTGCCATCTTGGTAATACTGAAAATTCCAATTAATTTAGGTCTTTAGCTTTTCTCAGCAAAGATTTGTAGTTTTTGACGTAGAGAGCATGGATGTTTTTAATTAGACGTTTTCTCCCAAGTATTTGTAATAGAATGCTATTGTTTTCCTATTATTTGCTGCTAGTGTATAATATTATAAGTGATTTTCTTATATCAATCTTATATTTCTAGATATAAACATATAAAATAATTCTAGAATTATTTTCTTATTGAGCTGTCTAGGACCTCCAGTACAATGTTAAATAAAAGTGAAGACACTAAAAAAAAACTGACAATGGACATTCGTGCCATAAATATGATTATAAGTGGGGAAAAAATACCTTCCCATCACTAAGAATTATTTTAGCTGTCGATTTTTTTTTTTATAGATGCCTATCATTAGTTTGGGAATGTTGTTTACTTTTTTCTATGTAACTCTCCTTTGAGAATTTTTAACCATAAATGTTGAATCTTGTCCAAATAAGTTTAATTATTGGCTTTGTAAAAAATCTTTTTAATATGGTTAATTACACTGATGATTTTTTTCATGTTAAAACAAAACTTACATTCCTAAAATAAACCCCACTTAACCTTGGTGTTACTGTTCTTTCTTTTCTTTATTACATTGTTGGATTTGATTTGCTGAAATTTTGTGAAGAATCTTTGCTGTCTCTATTCATGAGGGATAGTGATCCATAATTTTTCTTCCTGTGGTGTGGATTCTTTCATGAGATTTTGTTATTAATGTTATGTTGAATTGGTGAAATAAGTTCAGCAGTGCTTCCCTTCTCCTCTAATTTCTGAAGAAGTTTGTGTAAGACTGGTGCTCTTTTGACCTGGAAAAAATAAGAGAATTTGCCAGTAAAACCCCAAGGGCCTGGGGGTTTCTTTTGGGGAGAGCTTTTACTAACAAATTCAATTCCTTGATTAGATACAGAATTATTCAGATTTTCTACTTCTTCTTGTGTCAACTTTGATACATGGTATTTTTCAAGAAATTCATCCATTTCATGTCACAGCAAATTTTTTTTTAATTTTTTAAATTTTTTTATAAACGTATAATGTATTTTTAACACCAGTGGTACAGGTCTGTGAATCGCCAGGTTTACACACTTCACAGCACTCACCATAGCACATACCCTCCCCAATGTCCATAACCCCACCACCCGCTCCCTCCCCTTCTCCCCCCAGCAACCCTCAGTTTGTTTTGTGAGATTGAGAGTCTCTTATGGTTTGTCTCCCTCCTGATCCCATCTACAGCAATTTTTTTGGACATTTAGTTTCTTCACAATAGCCTCTTATGAACATTTTAATATTTATAAGATTTATGATGATGATGATATTGATGATGTGTGTTCACACTCTTTTGTCCTCGACTTAACTCAATTCTGGATTTGTCCGTTTTGTTGATCTTCTCAAAGGAGCAGTTTTTGCTTTGCTACTTTTCTCTACAGTTTTCTCTGTTATGATTGTCTTCTCTTGTCTGTATTATTTACTTCCTCCTACTGGTGTTGGGTTTTCTTATTTCCCATTAGATCATCTTGGACTCAGGAATTATTTAAAAATATGTTTAATTCTAGGTATTTGGGGGTTTCCTAACTATCCTTCTAGGAATATCAACTTCTTTTTTTAAAATTATTTATTTATTTATTTGACAGAGAGAGAGAGAGAGATCATAAGCAGGCAGAGAGGCAGGCAGAGAGAGGAGGAAGCAGGCTCCCTGCTGAGCAGAGAGCCCGATGTGGGGCTCAATCCCAGGACCCTGAGATCATGACCTGAGCCGAAGGCAGAGGCTTAACCCACTGAGCCCCCCAGGTGCCCCGGAATATTAACTTCTAATCTTTGTTTTGTTGTGGTTAGAGAATATTCTGTATGATTCAGTCCTTGGAAATAAATGGTTTTATGGCCCTGTGTATTGTCTGTTTGTGTGACTATATCTCATACATCTGAAAAGAATGTATACACTGTAGTTTTTAGATATAGTACAGTATATGTACCAATTACATCAAAGTGATTGACAGTGTCATTCAGATATTTTACATTTTCACTGACTTTATTTATTTATTTGACAGATCATAAGTAGGCAGAAAGCCAGGCGGGGGTGGAGGGTGGGAAGCAAGCTGAGCAGAGAACCCCATGTTGGGCTCGATTCCAGGACCCTGAGATCATGACCTGAGCCAAAGGCAGAGGTTTAACCCACTGAGTCACCCAGGTGCCCCATGAAGTTTATTTGATCAGTCTATTAATATTCACCCAGCCTGCTTATGCTTACTGTTTGTGTGGCATATTTCTTTTCAGCCATTTATTGTCATTATTGTCAAGTTATCTCTACCTTTATTTAGAGTATCTCTTAAAGGCAGCATGTAGTTGAGTTTCACTATTTTATCTCCTTTGTAAATCTCTGCCTTTTAATTGAATTTAACGTGTAATTATTGATATAGTTAGAGTTATGTCTATTTCTTATATATTTATCCACTGTTCCCCCTTTATTGACTTCGCTTGATTATGTGAATATGTTTTAGTATCCCATTTTAACTTCTCTATTGTCTTTGGGGCTATATCACTTTTTATTATTTTGTTAGTAGTTGTCTAGAGATTATAATACACATACTCAATCTTCCTAATTCTATTGTACCACTTGATGTAAAATACAGAACAGTTGCAGCCATATAGCTTCCTTTAATTCCCTGCTACTCTTCCTTATGTTATAGTTGTCGTATGAATTATATCTGCGTACTTTGAAATCTCTCCAGACAATGTTATAATTTTTGCTTTAAACACACATATGTGTTTGAAAGAATTTAAGAGGAAAAAAAACCAGTCTTGTGTATTTTTCATATATTTACTGTATACTGTTCCTGCAAATTCAGTTTTCCCTGTTATTCTTGCCCTCCAAATTGAAGAACTTCCTTTATCATTTCTTCTGAAACATGTCTTTGGATGATGAATTCTGTTAGATTTTGTTCATCTGAAATGTCTTTATTTCACTACTATTACTGAAATATATTTCCACTGGATACAGAATTCTGGTTTGGCATGTCTTTCTTTCAACAATTTTATTATTTTTTAAGGGCTTATTTATTTTAGAGAGAGAGGGAGAGAGAAGATCCTTAAGCAGATTCCCCACTGAACCCAAAGCTCAATCACGTGCCCTGAGATCATGACCTGAGCTGAAGTCAAGAGTTGGACACCCAACCAACTGAGCCACCCAGAGGCCCTACTTTCAGCAATTTTAAAGTTTTTCCACTGCTTTCTGTCCTTCATGTCTTCTGGTGACAAATCTGTAGTCTTTCACATCATTGTTCCCTTTGATTTCACATGTCATTTTTCTCTAGCTTCTTCAAGATTTTTTTCCTTATCTTTGGTTTTTCAACATCTTGAGTATAATGTGCCAGTCATGGTTTTCTTGACTTTTCAAGCTTCTTGAATTCATAAATTTGTCACCAAATTTGGGAAGTAATTGGCCATTTCTAAAATACTTTTTCTGCTTTAATGTCTTGATCCTCATCTTCCTGGTTCTGCAACTACATGTAAGTCATACCTTTTGGTATTATATCATGTGTCCACCTATGGCTCTTTTCTTTTCTTTTGGATCCTTTCTTATTCTTTCCTCTTTTTTCACTTATTCTTTCCTCTTTTCACTTATTCTTCACTCTGCTCTTAGGCCCATCCAGTGAATTTTTGTTTTAAGTTTTGTATTTTGCAACTCTAAAGTTCCCATTTTTTTTTATAACTCCCATCTCTCCATTGAGACTATCCTCTCATTCATTTCAAGTGTGTTTCCTTTATTTTATAATAGCTTCCTTAAAAATTTTTTTCAGATAATTTCTACATCTAGATCATTGCAAAGCTGGCACCTGTCAATTGTGTTTTCTCCTGAGAATAGATCATTGTGTCACAGTTCTTTAATTTTGAGTAGTTTATGATTCTATCCTGGGCAAAGTGAGTGTTACATAGAATCTGTGTTCTAGTATATCCTCTGGAGAACATTGATTTAAAAAAAAAAGCAGAAATCATTATGATTAAGTTCAGACTATGCATTCAAGTACACCTTCTGTAAGGTGCTAAGTGCTTAAAAAATTTTCTCAGGATCATGTGTCTAAGAGGCAGAATGAAGACTTGAGTTGGGATCTTCTAAAGCCATTTAACATTGGGGCTTTTCTTTCTTTCTTTCTTTCTTTCTTTTCCCTAGAGTCATTTAACTTCTGTGCATCTTTCCCATATGTTAATAAGAATTTTTCATTAAAGGACTTGCTGGTTATATATGTGTGTGAAACCCTGAAAGCAAACTTTTTTTTTTTTTTTAAATTGAGGCCTTCTTGGAAGCTTTTGTGAATCTCCATAAAGACTATTTGATGTGAAATATTTTCCAAACCATTTGACCTCATAATCTGTTATTTATGGAGACTTCTGCTCCACAGAACATACTTGAAAATAGCTGATTTGCAGCATTCATCCCACTAACACTTGTAAGAATTTTATAGAATACCTGGGCCTGACACTAGGTGCTACCAGACCAAAGATATTATCGTCTAAGTATCCAAGACCTTTCTGCCATTCGAAAGCCTTCATCATCTTTCCATGAATTTCAATAATGTTTACATACTCAACACTGTTGGGTCATTTTCATTTGTGTTTACTGACATCCTTTGCCTTCTTCCTGAGGTCCTTATTGATATGCCCCCGTTCCTTTTTTTTTTTTTAAGGTTTTTATCCACATTTTCATCATTTAAAAATTTTTTTTAATACATTCAGTTAGCCAGCATATAGTATATGTCATAAGTTTTTGTTGTAGTAGTCAATGATTCATTAGTTAACCACTCCTTTTTGATTGCACGCTGCCTAAAATATGTACCCAGTGCTAGGGGAGTTATTGGAACAGCCGGGGGTTAGTCACTACTATGGACTGAATTGTGTTCCCCCCACCAAATTAACATTTTGAAGCCCTAATCCCCACTGTGACTCTTTCAGGAGAGAGTTTCAGAAAGGAGGTGATTAAGGTTAAATAAGGTCATAAGGTAAAGTTCAAATCCAGCAACAAGACTGTGGTCTTATAAGGAGAGAAAGATATCTCTCTCCCTCTTCCTCCTTCCCTCTCTCTCTTTCTTTCTCTCTCTCTCTTCCATGGGAGGACACATCAAAACTGTAAGGCAGAGAGTCCTCCCCAGAACCTGGCCATGCTGGTCTCCTGATCTTGGACTTTCAGCCCCCAAAACGGTGAGGAGATACATGTGTGTTGCCTAAGCCCTCACTCTGTGGTATTTTGTTGTGGGCTGAACAGTCTAAGACAGTCACTCAGCTCAGCAGAGGACTGAATCAAACTCACTTTATAGACATTGTGGAAAGCAGGACAGGTTTCACAACCAAGTGCATCTCTTGTCTCCTTCTCATCCTAGTTCTGAGACTTGATGCATCAGCTCACACCATTAGGGACTTTACATAAGTCCCTTTTACAAAACTTTACAAAAGTTACATAAAAACTTTACAAAAAAAACTTCACAAAAAGTTTACACAAACCCTTTTGCCATTTTTTAGCTCCTCTTTTGCCATTTTTCTTGCCAGATTCAAGACATACCCCAGTAGTGAAACAGCTTTTTATCCTAAGTATCAGGAAGGTCTAATCTCTCTTCCTCTCTCTCTTTTTTTAACCTAAGCAGTTGAGTCTTCTCTTGCCTTTATTTACCTTTCACAGTGAAGCAAGACAGAAAAAGAAATAAGCCAAAAAGCCCTCCCTAAAATGACAGACAGGAGAGTTGGTTGGCCTTTTCTGCTGCACACAAAAGTGAAATGTCAAGTTCTGTAGAAACTTCCTGCCTGAGAAAGTGAGTCTACAGGCTGCTTCCTGGCAAAGCCATAAGCAATTCAAGGGGCAACAGGGTGAACATGGTAGGTGTGAGGTCAGTGTGTGGAGTGGGGAGGCTCCCTCCCCTTCCTGTCTACCTTCTCTTTTCCTCATCAAGATTCTCTTCTCTCTCAGAGCAGTGGACCACCTCCTCCACCAACAGACACCCAGACCTGCCACCTGTCACCAGAGTCTTTACTTTCCTTCCCAGGCTGTCAGTTAGCAAGTACAGAGCAGTAGTAGAGCTGAGGACATGGGTGTGATGTCTCATCCCTGGCCCTCACCCCTGCAGGTCCATCTGAGACTAGCTGTCATTCCTAAGAACAGCCCTCATCTTAGAAGGTGTAGGGCGTTCTACACAGTCCTTTCATAATCAAAATGATAATATTGCTAATAATCATTACTTAGTGACACTCTGTGTACTAGTCACTGTGCTAAGTACTTGACAAGCATGGTTTCATCTGAGTCTTAAAAGAGTTCTACAACATACACATTATTGTCATCATTTCACAAATGAGGAAAGCAGATATTATATGCAGACTCCTAACTGTCCACTACCCAATGATGAGCAGTGAGGGCCCTACAGATGGCCTGGGAACTGACTCCCGAAGGTAAGTTAAGCCTTTGCAAGATTCTGAAGAAAACGTCAAGCCAAATTCTTCACACTCACTTGTATATGCAGACTCCCTCTTACATCCCACAATTGTGTTATTAAGAGTAACTACTATTTGGTTTCCCTAAACTAAAATTATCTCATTGCTGGAATTTATCATACACTCTAATTCAATATTTTACTGAAAGGTAGGTGGCTCGGCAATGCTATATTGGTTCCACTGTCCTTGAGCATGTGTGGAGTTGGGAGACCCATAATTTTCACAACTCTCCATTGCCTTTTTCTTGAATTGGCAATCAATGTCTATTACTGTTTTTTGCTCTTGAATGATACCTTACTGTTATTTTGGTTTTCTATATAATTTGTTGTGGGCTCTCGTCTTAACCCTATAGTGAGTGGTAAGGTACATTGACATATTTTCACTGTTATTTTCCAAGAGCTAGATTAAAGAAATGCATACAAATTGGGCTAAACCAAATGAAATGGCCTACATTCAAACATTTTTACTTTAGACAAAGCCATATGAAATGGACTATATTCAATAAATTTTTGACCTAAAAGATGACAGTCTCATATGGTCCAACCTAATATGAATTATTCGAATTTCAAGTTATTCAAATTCAAATATAAATTATTTTTACCTCATTCATTAGACATTTGTGTGTGTTATTCCCTCCAAATATGTGTGTACAGTGACACTTTATAGATGATATTCTATGAATCTGTATTATCTAAATAATTCACAACATACTGTAAGAACATTGCTAAGTCTTAGTTCTTAACTGTAAGAACATTGCTAAGTCATTTTAAGTTTGCATGTTTTTTTAATGATCCAAGATCTTGATTGGAAGTTCAATTTCTTTCTTCATGAGTTGTTCATTTATGTCCCTCTTTAGTTCTTTGTCATCACCTGATTCCTTTTTCCCGGTGCAGTGGGAATGGATAGGACCTATAGACTTCAGGGTCTTCTGTGCAATAGTCTGAGAAGCTTGACATGTACACTTTAAGGGCTAAAGAAGCTTTTTCAGTCCAACAGTCAATAAGAATTCAGATGCAAGTCAGCTTCCCTCACAGATGGAGGATGTGATATACATTTTTGTGAATGGCATCAGTTACACACTTATGGCTTCCTGAACAAGAAATCTCAGACTTCCCTGACATCTCTTTAGGGAAATTAGGATGCTGACTTTTATTGAGTGCCCATTGTATGCCAGCCATTCTTCTCATTTAATACCACAACAGACCCTGTGAGGTTGGTACCATTAATCTGTACAGATGGAGAAGTAGGTTCACAGGCTTGAATACTACTCTGTATTAGGGAGTAGGTAGTAGGTAGGTGGTGAGAGCCAAAGGCAAACTTTAAAACTCATTTGTTCACCATACTGCCTTTTTTTTTCCCATCCCACATTTCCTTCCACAGCCCCCATATTTGATTCATCATGGAACCCTATTAGTTCTACCTGTAAAATGACACTAGGATCTGTTTTCCGACATTTTCACTACTAATGGTCTAACACTATCTCTACCATAAACACATGTAGCAGCATCCTAATCTTCTTGTCTCAGTCCCTACCTATTCCCTTCATGTGGCCTCTGACTTGCTCCACAATCTTTTACACAGATCTGATCATGACTGACCTCTTCAACGTCCCTGTAGTGCTTGCAGGGCATAAAACGTGTCACAGTCCAGCTTTCCAACCTACTTTCCTGGCCATTTCTGCCAACATTGCTTATCCCCAGCTTCTACCTCACTGACCCCTCCAGATTGGCCCCCTCATTCTCTCTAACACCCATGATCTTTCCAATCCAATTCCTGGGCCTCCATGCTGTTGCTACTAAGGGAACCTGGACAGATTTATAATAATTTATACATATACACCCACCACTTCTCCACCTGGCATAGTCTTCTTCCTTCAAGACCCCCTTCAAATGTCACTGCCTGTGGGAGAGTCATCCCAGACTTTCCCTGGAAGTTCATAACTCCTCCCCTTTATAGCCACAAGACTTTGTACACATTTTTAATTAGACAGTTTCTGCTGAATGATAGCAAATTGTCAAAATGTCTTCACTATCTTTCCCACTTGATAATGAACCCCTTAGGGATAAGGTTCATGTCGTATTTATCTATGGATTGCCAGCGTTCAGAAAAGTGCCTGTCACAAGGTCAGCACTCAATAAATGTTCATTAATGTACAAATACCCCCCATAGTCTCTCATGCACATAACAGCATACTGAGCAGCTCTCTGGTACAGCAGATTGAGACTTGAACTGGGAGAAAGAATGCTTGAATTCTAGTCTGGGCTCACCCACCAATTGGCTCTGTCACTGGGGACAGAAGTGTTTTGGGTCTCAGTACTGTCACTTGTAAAAAGGGGCGGGGGACATATGAGTGCCCTTCCAAGGCTCACATCTCATGATGCAAAGGACTTGACAATTTATTCCTAAAAAATCTCTCTCTCTCTCTCTTGCCAGAAGGAAAAGGCCTTACCTATCTTCTAAGGAGAGTCATGGCATACAACCAAGAGCCTCTAGCCAAGACCCCTGTCATCAAATTCAACGGCCAGGACTTCACCTCCCTGAGGGATCGTTGCCTAAGCAGAGGCCTACCATTTGAGGATGAGACATTCCCTGCAGAGCCTTCTTCCATAGGTCTGCAGCTTCTCCAGGGAAAAGACCTCTCCAGCCTGAGGTGGGTGCGGCCAAAGGTGAGTGAGCCTCTCCAGAACACATTCAGCACCACTGAGCTGCGTCCCATGGTACCTCTCACTGAAAGAAGGATGGCCCAAACCAAATGGGAAGGAGAATGAGATTTATCAGGTCCCTCAGCTACAGTATTGTATCTTCAGGGGGACGGAAGGACCCTGTACCAGGAACCAAGACCCTTGCATTCTAACCCATTTCTATCACTGAGCACATCACTGTATTGCATGCCTCATATTCTCATCTGTAAAATGGGAAACCATGGGTAGGAAGATTGTAATAGTTGGTCTAATCTCCATAATTGAGCCCGTTTGTCTCCATCACTCCTTATTCTCTTCCTTATCAATGTCCTTATTTTTTTCTTTTTCCCTGTTGGAACTTAAAGGCAAGATATCACATCCATCACTTGTACAATAGGATTAATTTAAATAATTGCCTCACCTCTCTCATTTAAATTTGTATTTTCAATCTTGCAAAGGCTTGATCACTTATAAAAGAATTCAGATATCAGCTATACAATTAGGGAGATATTTCAGGGCAACATTCAAAACCCCCTCTTCCCCTAGTATAGCAGACGGCTGCTAACTCAGCTCTGTAGTGAAATGAGCCCTCTGGGTTTTTCTAAACAATATTCAGGTCATGAATCCCCAGGAAAAATTTCTCAGCCCACTTAACATTCTTATAATCTCATTAGCGGCTAAGTTGATGCAAAGGACCCAGGTGAGGACCACTCTGGGGGCCTTAAAGCCCAACTCTGCTGTTCTTGCTTCCAAAAGCAGCCAGCAGGATGTAGAACAAGAGAAAATAATATAATGTCTAGTAAGCTAATAATTACAATATCAGCAAGTGCTACCAAGCACTGATTAAATTCCAAGCACTCTACTTTCAGTAAACCCAGGTTAGGTTATACAGAAAGGGCATTTTCTGATGACATACAATAAGACATTGAACTCTGGAGTTGTCAAGTCTTGCCCTAACCTGAGACAGATTTGAGTTCCGGGGAGGGGAGGGTGTGTGGGGATCAGGTAGCACTCAGCATTAAATGGTGGTACATCAGGCTTCCAGGATCTATCTCACCAGGAGAGGCATGAAGTTCCCAGCAACGATTCTCTTCTTCTGGCCTTCCCCTCCTACAGAGAGCTGAACAGAGAACTCTATTTAAAGTTTGGAAGGGTTATATTTTTTCCCTTTGTTATTTTTAGGAACTGAGATTCTTTTAGAATGTTTTTTTTCCCCCAAGGTGCTGAGTAATAGATGTGAGATCATATTTATAGTGTTAAAGAATTTATAACATTTCTATGTTGAAATGGAAGGGTTTCAGAGGAAGAGTTGGGAGTTTCTTATTATATGATTCTAGCAGCATCTCAAATTTTGTATTTTGGGGGCAAGGAGAAATTGAGGCAAACGGAAGTGAGTTGACTTCCTGAGAATCCTGCCAGGGACCTGAAATAGGGGCATACAGAGGCAGCTATGTCTTACTTCCATTCTTCTTCTCAGCAGAAAGCTGAGACAAATGCCTTCCTGTCCCTCATCACAACATTTACATTTCTATTTCCCTGAGTTTTTCATGTGTCTTCTCTTGCTTTGTCTCTTTTGTTCTTTCTCTGTTACATTAAGAAGAACACAGATTTAGACAGGTGATGCAACTTGCATAAGATGGCAGTTAGTGAGGGAAGGACCTGGGATTTAAATTAAGATTCTTCATTCCACACGGTGCACTTTTCTTCACAGGGGATTGTGTACCCAATAGGGCTCTGTTAGGATTTGCATGAATGAATAAGTGTGTGAGTGAATGAAGGAATGACTCTATCTACAGGTCCTTGATGTGGGTTTCAAGCTCCATATGTGCAATTGAGAATCCGTAGGTTGACTTGTTTAACAAGTAGTATGGTAGATGAGAAGGCCAATGAACTCACCCTTTCAAGATGGTGACACCCCAACTGCCAAAACTTATAGTTGTTCCTGGAAGGAGCCTTGGAAGAGGAGCCATGGTCAGTGTGGCTCAATTCTAGTTGTAAAAGCCAGTACTTACACACTGCTGACTATATGGCAGGCCTGGCTTTAGAGGATTTGACTCATTGAATCCTCACAGTGATGTTATAAGGAGGTATAATTATTAACCCCATTTTATGGATGTGAAATAGAAACAGACTTAAGTGACATGCCCAAAGTGGTATAGCTGGGATTTGAACCCTGGGCTCTGTCTCCAAGACCTGTCCTTCTATCACCACACTATCCTGTTTTCCATTAGGCCTCATCATAAGCTCATGTTGTGTTCTGGGCTCCTGTTGGCCACAAATATTTTGTGCATCAGTAGATTCCTTGCTTGTCTGGTAACCAAGAATCAATGTCTGTGTCATGTCCTACTTTCCATTTTTTAGGTGAGAAAGAATGGGGGTAAAAATGAAATGTTGTATGCGTTCCTCATATGGTTATTTTAAGGAATGAAGACAATACTCAGAAGAGTGTCTAGCACATTGTAAACACTTACCAAACACTAGCTATTGTTACTACAAATAATTTGGGAAGGATGTCATAGGGAAGCAACCTCAGGGGCTGTCCTTTTGGATCCCTTGGGTTTTCACACTACAGTCAGCTTCTTCCCTCAAATAGTTTCAACAAACACTTTAAGGGGAGAAATGTAGGTCAGATGAAACCATTTGAGAACCTAGGGGAGCCTGGCAGGGAGTGTGGAGAATGACTTTCTTCTCGTGTTCTGCTAACTCTTGCTACTTTCAGAGGTTGCCTCCCAATCTAGAGTTTGTCCAGTCACTGTCCAGAGGTCTGCCTGGCACTCCTTCAAGTTCAACAAATGTAATGACTGAGATGGTACCAAGGCTCCTGAGGCCATCTTCACATCCTCGGCTTTTCCAGAAAATGGGGACCTTCCATCCTCTAGGCAATTGTTAAGCCATCATGGATATCATTGAAATTGAGTACTCACTTGGGCTTGGTAGATTCACTAGTAGCCCAACAGTCAGGGGCATAAAACTAGACTCAGTTTTTTATGCCTTATACAAAAAAAGTTGTTTAATGTCCAATAATGTCCTCTCCCTCTTTTTTTCTCTCTATCTCTGTCTTTCCTTCCATCCTTCCCTCCCTCCAAGAGTCAACCTAATCCACTTTGCTGCTGGAATTTTGAAATAGAAGTTCCTTCATATCCTGCTTCATTCAACTTCTCTTTGTTTAAGAAATTTCCAACCCACCCCTCACACTGTCTCCACTGGCAGGTGATCAGGTTCTAGAACAGCCTGGGACCCTGTGCTGAGCCAATGGCACTGATGAGACTCAACTCCTCATCAGCCTCAGCACTGCCTGTAACCCCCCATGACAGCAAGAGACAATGCTGAGAATTAGACTTGTACATGGGGTATCTATTTGTTAATTTCCCTGAATGAAAGTTGACATTAGAGTGACTTCCTTTTAGAATTTTAATTTCATAAATAATAACAAATCCCATTTATCAAGTATATACATACATTAAGTATTAATCTAAGCACTTTACATATGACATTTCATTTAATTACCATCATAGTACTGTAAGGTAGCTAATATTATTATCCTTATTCAATAGATGATCACTGTCCAGTAGAACTTCCATGATGGCGGAGTCTTTTGGTGCCATTCAATACAGTAACCACTAGTTGTATGTAGCTATTGGCTACTTAGAATGTGGCTAGTGCAACTGAGGGATTGCAGATTAAATTGAATGTAAAGTAGTCACATATGACTTGTGGCTAGCATATTGGACAGCACAGAATTATGGGTATAGATCTTCACAGCAGAGTCACCAACACATATCAGACTGAGAGGCTGCAGTTTCATTTTTGCCCCCATTCTTTCATGACAAACATTTCACTTCTCAACTGAAGAAGGATCTGTGGGCCCAAAACACGTTCTCTGATGGGTGCTTAGAGCTCCAAACCCAACCCCATTATGGTTTCTGGCTCGTGGCCACCCCAGAATGAAGTATCGCCTACCCAGGTAACAACTTTTCAACTTTTAAGTAGCCAGAGTGGAGTTTCTAAAAGGATCATTCACTAGAAATGATTCACCTTGGGACCAAAATGAGTTCTTCAGAAAAGGAAGAGATTAACAAAATAGGCATATAAGTGTAGGTTACAAAGGCAGCAGGTAACTGAAAGTGATAAAGTGATCATGCCCGAACCAAATGTCGTTGAGCCAAAGAACTTTGACACCAATAAAACAAAGCTCTCTAGCAAAAGTAGAAAAGGAGTAACACTGCCATCTGGCCCAGGTTGAACTATGGCCACCCTCTGAAAGATACATTTAGCCTGTTTCTGAATGCCAAGATGATAAACCTGGTGTTCCCTCATCCAGGAGGCAGCATACCCTCTGGGACTGTGCATTAGCAGCCTCCGATGAATGCAAGAATTGCTCCAAAGTATACCAAGGGAGGTTGTAGGAAAAGACATGTCCAGAAGCGATCACAGGAGAATGCCTGGTCTGGTACCACCTAAGAGAGTATTTTCTAAGATTCTAGGCGTTCTTGCCTTACATGTGCTTCTGATATACCTGATATAACACAGATTGCCCCAAAAATTTTGCCTTGAGAAAGGACTTCTCAATGTGGAAGTTTCTAAGATTACTTGTATGACTGTTTCTGATGGCTTCTGTAATAATCAAGGTTCTCCAAAGGAACAGTAATAATAAGATTTGTGCGTGTATGTGTGTGTGCATCCATCTATTATATAAAAAATACCTAGACTTAGCCCATTGATGTTTTTTTTTTTAAGATTTTATTTATTTATTTGACAGAGAGAAATCACAAGTAGATGGAGAGGCAGAGAGAGAGAGAGGGGGAAGCAGGCTCTCTGCTCAGCAGATGCGGGACTCGATCCCAGGACTCTGAGATCATGACCCGAGCCGAAGGCAGCGGCTCAACCCCCTGAGCCACCCAGGCACCCCAGCCCATTGATGTTTTTACTGTGAAGAACTGACCCACGTGGTTATGGGGGCTGAGAAGTTCCACACGTCTGCCTTGTGCAACCTGGAGACCCAATCAAGACAGTGGTGTAGTTTAGTCTGACTGGGGGCTGATGGTGTCATTCCCTGTCCAAGACCAGGAAAAGACTAATGTCCCATCTTACAGTCAGGCAGAGAAGGGACAAATGCTCCCTTCCTCTCCCTTTTGTTTTATTGTGGTCCTCAGTGAATTGGGTGGTGCTCCTGGGCACTGGGGATCACAACCTGCTTTCCTTAATTCTGATTCAAATAAATGCTAATCTCATCTGGAAACACAGACACACTTAGAAACAATGTTTAGCTGAGTATCTGGGGACCCCATGATCCAGTCAGGTCATAAAAGTAACCATTGCGACTGCTTTCCATACAAGTGATGTCTCAGAGCCCCTGAAGAGCCCATCTCACAGAATCAGAAAACCCTAACAGGGAGAAGCCCCTGTCTGCTGGTGAGGTCAGTGGGGAAGAGCTAGGCGCTGTGGAGCCCCATTGCCTGCTTCACAGCCCGTTCCTGTGGCTTCTGGAACAAAGTGCTCAGCTTCCCTGAACCTGTCCCTGGCCCTTGGTGGGGCCTCTGAATCCTTGGTGTTGCTGTGTACGACCTGAACCCAACCCCTGCCGACCCACTGAATCCTGGCTGTGGGAGGCAGCACCCAGCAGTCTGCCTGTCTGTGAAGGTCCCAGGAGACTGAGTCACGCTCAGGGAGGACACTGCTTCTTGCCATTCTTGTCACACTTCACTGCCCTGGTGTGCTCGTCCCCCCTGGTGACACCCACAGAGCACGGCCATTTCTCTCTCTATTTTTTTAAGTTTGAATTTAAATTCCAGCTAGTTAACCTGGTGTGATATTAGTTTTGGGTGTACGATTTAATGACTCAACACTTCCAGACCACATCCTGTGGCGGTCCTCACAGCAGGTGTCCTCCTTCATCACCATCACCTGCTGCACCCATCGCTCCATCCCCTATCCCAGTGACTATCAGTTTGTTCTCGATAGTGAAGAGTCTGTTTCTTGGTTCGCCTTTCTCTCTCTCTCTCTCTTTTTTTCTCCCCTTTTTTCCCTCTGACTCATTTTGCTTAGCATAATATTCTCCAGCTCCATCCATGTTTCTGCAGATGGCAGGATTTCATTCTTTTTGAAGGCTGAGTAATATTGTGAGGTATATACATCTCTCTCACATCTCTATCCGTTCATCTTTACCTATTCTCTCAGCAAGTCAGCCCAGAGATGAAAATGCTTCTGGGTATAATTTCCATCTCTTTCTACTTCTCCTTTTTTTAAGATTTTATTTATTTATTTGACCGAGAACGAGAGATCACAAGTAAGCAGAGAGGCAGGCAGAGAGAGAGAGGAGGAAACAGGCTCCCTGTGGAGCAGACAGCCAGATGCGGGACTCTATCCCAGGACCCTGAGATCATGACCTGAGCCAAAGGCAGAGGCTTAACCCACTGAGCCACCAAGGCGCCCCCTACTTTTCTTTTCTTTTTTTTTTTTAGGATTTTAGTTATTTATTTGACAGAGAGAGAGAGTGAGCAGGAGAGGGAATATAAGCAGGGGGAGAGGGGGAGGGAGGCTTCCCACCGAGCAGGGAGCCTGATGTGGAGCTCAATTGCAGGATCCTGAGATCATAACCTGAGCCAAAGGCAGACACTTAACTGACTGAGCCACCCAGGTGCCCCCTTACTTCTCTTTAAAAAAAAAAAAAAATGGTTGTATTCATTTGAGAGAGAAAGAGAGAGCATGAGCAGAGGAAGGGGCAGAGGGAGAGAGACAAATAGACCCCTTGCTGAGCGGGGAGCCTGATGAGGGGCTCCATACAAGATCCCGAGATCACGACCTGAACCGAAGTCAGATGCTCAACCCACTGAGCCACCTCGAGTCTCCATTTTGCACACTGAGCTCTTGTTAGATCACCCAACACCACTCTAAAGCCCAGGCTGGGAAAGAAACAGTCCCCTCAGAGGACAGGAGACACAAACGAAGATCTTGTGCCCAACTTTGATGCAGACGATTCCAGGGTTTGCCCCCAGACTTGCTACTGAATATTGATTTGCAGTAATTGCCACTTCATTTTCACAGCATTAGGATGTCCTTTTGCCCCTGATTAGTTACACTTTTTTAATTTAAATTTTTATCATTTTAGTGAGTCAGAGAAAGTTGTGGTGCATTTCTTAGAAGGATATAAATTATTTCTCCTTTAGCCCGTGTAAATGCTACTTTATATTAATAAATATCCTGATATGAAACCATCCTGGTATCCTAAATCAGTAGTGTGTGTGTGTAGGTGTGTTGTGCTTTCGCTGTCTCAGGCTATACTGGCTTCTTAAAATAAATGGTGGCCATGACTTTCTTTTTGCCTTCTTTCTTATATTGAAAATTTAAGTGACATAGGAATTGTCTATTCCCTGAAAGTTTGAGAGAATTCTGTAGGAAATCATACGCCTTTAGAAGCCTTTACAGAGCTGTTAGGGGTATATTCTTTATCATCTGAAAATACTATCATAAGGTTATTGATTATTTTTTCAGTTTATTTACAAACTGGACTCATTTTTGATCGTGTTCCTTTTAGTCAGAAAATCATCGCTCTTTTTAAATTCATTCATATAGAATTTTACATCATGTTTTTATACTGCTAAAACCTCATTTGTATTTCTAATTTTAGTTGGGTTTCTTTACCATCTTTGCCAAAGGTGGGGTCTATGTAAACCTTCTCCCCCAAATGGAATGAGTTATTTGCTTTCTTAATCTTGCTGTTTTTCTATATTAGAATTTGCTAACTGTCTCTTTTATCATTTTTTTCTGCCTATATTTGAGTCCCTTTTCATCCTTCTAGCATCTATGAATTGACTGTTTAATTCAGGTTTTTATTCTATCATGTTTAATAATGAATGCATTTGCGGCTCTGGGTTTGCCTCGGAGTATGGCCTTTTTAATTTTGCAAATATTACAGAAGAAGGGAATCAATATTTATTGACCATGTACCTTGTCTGATGTTCTGCTAAGTATTCACATCCTTCCTCATTTGTAAAATGGAAAGACTCCTGCTTTGCAAGGCTAATGGGAGACGGTGGGTGTATAAAGCCCCCGGACCCCAGCAAGGCAACCAGTGCCTCGATCGCGTCTCCATTTTGCACATGAGGAAACTGAGTCTCAGCAAAGTCAAGGGAGTTGTTCAAGGTTACTCAGAAAGAATGAGCGGCAGGATGCCACACCAGGTCTGTGTGAATGCCTCTCAGCACACCCATTCCCCCTCTGCAGTCCCTGACTGGAAACCAGTAACAAACAGCAGAGGAGAGATGGGACTATTGGCAGGTCAGGGAAGCTGAGCAAAGCTGTATTTGCTCCCAGTCCCAGGCCCAGTGGCCTCTGCTCTCTCTAATTCCCACCAGTGGAGAATCTTGAGCATCTGCTCCCTGACAGCAAACCCCAGAGAGACTTTCACTTCCATTTTGCAGGAGAAAAGGGGGGGGGCAGCTAGTAGAAGTGCCCCGAATTGTTTAGAACTGGGCAAGTTGCTCCCTCTCTGGCCCTGCAGTAGTCTGCCCTGCTCATTTGTGTTGGGGGAGTCCCCGCGTCTGCCCAGGCATGGGTATTCTCCCGGGGAGGGCTTGGAGCCCAGATGTAAGTAGATGGTGGGCACCTATGCATCTCCACCTGGGGAGGGTCTGGGCATGAGTGCATTTCCCCTGGGCTCTCCCAAGAGGCCAGTTTTTTGTACAGAAGACAGTGGGAGCATGTTCAGGGTGGGGCAAGCTGGGCTGAGGTGTTTGCAGACATGCACACCTTTGTTTGCCTTTTGGCATCCCCACCAGGAAACTGGCAGTTTATAAAGGGCTGGCAGGTGTCTCAAGGCACAGGGCTCTGCACATTCACGGCTGTTGAGGAAATAAATCCATTTCCACTTTGTGGCCCTGTTCTCTGGGGACTTATTTGTCAATGTGAGAAAAAATGATACAGGAACAATTACCAGAGTATGCAAATGCAAAATTATGCAGTGGAAATGCAAGAAGAGCCCCAGGCACAGAGAGGGCGCTGAAGGTAATCCTGCAGACTTCCAGTAGGGGAAAGCTGGGGAGTGCCTGGGGACCCTGGGCCCAAGCAAGTCCCTTCAGGAGCTCTCACAATCCTTGTGTCTCCTGAGAGTTCCTGCAGATTCTCCCCAGACATGGTAGCCCTGCAGGTCCCTCTGGCAAACCCCTTTCTAAGGCTGCCAGGGTCTCTGAGTGCCAGAATTCAGGACACGACTGGGCACGGTGTAACAGCATCCAAGACCAGGGATTGGGGGTCTTCCAGAATCAGTCTCTGAGTTAGCCAGGGAGTAGGCGAGGGTCTGAGTAACACGTCTTATATCTATCCTGTAGAGCACGTGGCTAGACTTGAACCTGGATCCCAGAAAGCCTATACTGACTTCTGAGAGGGGGCATTCCACTAGGAAAGTTTTATTATGCTTATAAAAGTGTCCTGTAATAAATATATCTCTTTTGGGCGGGTTCTTTATAACCTGTTACTAAAACACTGCTTGTTGGAACTGGGAGGGCTCTTTGATGTAAGGATCCCGAGTCCTTATTTATGTTCCTCTCCTCATGCATTTTGCTTATTGCATGTCTTGCCTGTCTAGTCAGTTACATGCGCCACCCCTTTGACACCTGCCTTGCTGAAAGCCATCAAACCAGAAGAATGAGGGAAACGTTCCTAACTCAGATTTTAGGCACCTATTTAAGAATTAACCTCTACCCCTCAAAGACAAAGTGAGTGATGTCTTAGGTACCACCTGGAGACACCGAGGAATGAAAGATGATCATGGCTTTTCTCCCTCTTGCCTAAGGATATATTAAACGGGAAATCAGAGCCTCACTTCATCTTGGAAGGTGCAAGCAGATTTGACATCCAACAAGGAGAAGCTGGTAAGGACTCAACAGCTTTGCTCCGGGCCCTGGAATAAGCAGGCTGCCTGAAGTCAGCCTCCAAGTAGGGAGAGACAAAGGGTGGTGCCTACCCAGACCTCAGAGTTCTACCCCAGCTTCTGAGGAGGCAAGAGCATCATCCTTGGTGCTGGTGTGGATGGACTGTTCACTCTGGCAACAACATATCCTAAAACTTCAGCTCTGGGCATCTCTGGCAGAATGAGAATCAGAGGCAGGTTGGCCCACCCGCCCTGCGGAAGCCTGGCTGGGTCTCTCCTCACTTTCCTCATCATTGACATTTCCATCCCTCGAGTCCCCTTTACCTTCGTTCCAGCCATGCCCACCTCCATCATCCCCACACCACTAAACCCCATCACCACCAGCTCCTTCTCTATCTTGTTTGGATCTGGCCCTAGTGAGACCTTCCCCAGTTCTCACCACTCAGATAGGGAAAAAAAAAAAAAAAGCATTATTCAGAAGGAGGCATATGGAGACCTGTGGAATGTGTGGGGTGGGGCTTCGGTAGAACTCTCATGGCTTACATTCCCTTGCAGGAGATTGCTGGTTCCTGGCAGCACTGGGCTCCTTGACTCTGAACCAGCAGCATCTGCAGAAGATCCTGATGGACCAAAGCTTTTCACACCAGTACGCAGGGATCTTCCGTTTCTGGGTATGTGCACTGCTGGGATGCTCCTTAGGTGGATGGGTTCTCTGAAAGCACAGGGAGGCGAGCATCTTGAACACCCTTGTGGTCTGCTAGCTTAAGATGGAAGAGTCACCTATGTGTTAATTACTTTGTCTCTCTCTATTAAAGGACTTGAGCTCAACATCTGGCAGCAGAGAGGAAGCATGAGAGTAAAAAATAAATGTTTTCATGTAAATAAATAGAAATGGCAGAAACAATTAGCAAAAAAAAAAAAAGTCATTAATCAAGAACCCTGTACATCATTGAGCCTTTGTCTCTGTTGATCCCTGTGCCATACATATTTTGCTATTTGGATTACAGGAGCTTTAGAATCAGATGCAACATCTGGTAGAATAAGTTTTCCTTCATTATTCTTTCCTCAAAAATATCTTGGTAATTCTTGCACATTTATTTTTCCATGAGAATATTAAAATTGTTGTGTCTAATTAAAAAGAGACGCCACTGTGATGCAGAGTGGAGCAGCACTAAATTTATGTACTAATTTGGAAACATCACATTTTTATTATTTTAATTATTCCTTCCCAGAAACGTGGTCTTTCTATCTATTTAGAACCTCAATAAAATGTTTTTAAGCCCTTCAATAAAATGTTATAGTTATGTTTCCATATTGGTGTGACAGCCTTCTCATTAAATATATACCCAAATATTTTACAATTTTGTAGCTAGTATGAATGAGATTTTCCCCCTTCATTTCTAACTAGATGTTGCTGACAAGAGGAAAGCTACTCCTTATTATATATTAAATGATATCTAACCACCTTACCAAGTTCCTTGATTAGTTTCATTTTTTGTATGTGTTTTTTTAATTAACTGATATTCTCTGCAAATAAAGATAATTTTGTCTCTATTTTTAATATTTCTAGAACTCTCTTTGCTCTGTTGTATTAGTTAGAGGGTCACAATCTTAAATAAGAATGACAAGAGCAAAGTCCTATGTTCTCCTGATTTTAGTGATGTTCTCTTCTGCTGTGCTATTTTTTTTGATGCACTGTGGGATTCAATTTGATAAAATTTTTATTAGAATTTTCACATCAATATCTTATATAGAATTGTTTTCTAGTTATTTTGACTATGTTGGAGTTAGGCTGGCTTTTTCCACTGTGTCCATTGACTTTTACATACCTCGATCTGAGATAATTTGAACAATTGGTTGTTAATCATTGCTTATCTGTTCTTTCAAAGTAAAACAGACAATAGTTAAATCATCTGGAACTACTTGTATTAATTGTAAGATAATATACTTTTGGTATTTGTTAAGTTTTGGTAGTAGAGTTTTAGATTATTTAAATTATGATCAGAGAATATATTCATAAAATCTCTACATTTGGGGGACTTATTAAGGTTTTATTGATGTCAATTCTACAACAGTTTTTGCAAATGCTTCATGGACATATGAGAATATCCGGTGGGCAAAAGTTTTACATGTGGACTCAAGCTTTCCAATTTGCAGATTGTTGTTTCTGCAATTAACTTTTTTTTTTTTATCTTGGCTTATTTTTTTTTGTCTGCTTGATTTAATCAAGTCCTAAAAGAGGTGAATTGAAGTTCTTCCCCAAAGCTATACCTTGGAGGGTTCCTCTTATGTTTTCAGATGTTTAGGCTTTAAACTTTTCCTGTTCTATTCTGTGATGCCTAAAGGTTTATGTTCTTGCTATCCTGTGGTTGGAGTAAAGTCCACACACTATCCCTCTTTTTTGTATTTAAGGTATTGGGCTTTGAATTCCTTTTTATCTGATATCCGCATTGCTACTTCAGCTTCCTGTCACTTATGTTTTCCTGTTACCTCTTTGTTCATCCTCAATTTCTCTGCCACCACATGTTTCTTATACAAAGCATATTTAAACCTCACCAGCCGCCATCACTGCTTTCACCCTTCATTCCCTTTTAAGATTTTTGTTCTAATTTCATCCTCGTTAAGTAAGTAGTTCCTTGAATGATTTCTTCCAGTCACATGGGTGTTTTTTGTTTGCTCTTACTTATGAATAATATGCCAGTTGGGTTTGGGATTCTTGGATCCCATTCCCTTTCCTCAAATATCTGTAAACTCTTCCTTTGTCTCCTAGTTCCAATGTTGCAAAAGAAAAATCCAATGCTAATCTACGCTCTTGGCTTTGTTTGCAACATGCTTTTTCAAACTGTGAGCTTAGGAGAGGTACTCTCTCTCCTTGGTGTTCAGAAATTTCTCTGGAATGTGTCCCAATGTGTGCCTTTTTGAAATTAATCTTGTCTGGAATTCAGTGAGCCCTCTCATTCTGAAGACCTACCTCCTTTTCCTGCTCAACTAAACATCCCTTCATTATCTCTGGGTGTCCTCCATTATTTTGATCTCTCTTCCTGAAGTTCAACTATTTGCATACTAGAGCTTCTAACAGGTTCCCGGGGGATGCTGATCCTGGTGGTCCAAGAAACTAAACAAGGAGTAAGCTAAAAGATACAAGGTTTACTGTTGGAGCTCACTTCAGCCTGCAAGTATTGGTAGTAACACATGGTTAGGAGAAACTGAGGCCCAGACGGAACTCTCTCTGCCCTTCTGAATGGTGAGAAATTTCCACAGTTCTCCAGAAAAAGCTGAGGTGTTGACTTCTATACATCTGTTCTCATCACTCTGAGCTTGGGTGCTACACTCTGGAAAGAATCCAATGCCCCCCAAAATAATAAAAATAAAAATTAAAATTAAATTAAAAAAAAAATCCAATGCCCAGGCAGCATGGCTGCTTTGCCCAAAACACTTCTGGCATCCCTCAGATGCGTGGGTGCTGACAAAATGGCACCAGCATGCCTCTTTGAGAGTCCAGACATTATTCATATGCCAGCCCTCCTCACCTAACGGGGTGAACCAGGAAATGCACATCGGTGGCCTCATTCTCGACCCGTTCTGGGAACAAGATCTTATCTGGTGCTCCCTTTGTATAAGGATAGCAAATTTGGTCAGCATTACTCATGTGGGAATACCGGGGTGGAGGGGACTTCTCAGTGAAAACCAACCAGAGGAGCTCATTCAAATCAGAACTCACTCATTCCTGATTGTCTGTGCTGCACCAGCCACTATCCTAGGTGCTGAACAAAGAAGCTAAGGAAAAATAGTTTCTCCGTTCAAAGCTGGATCTCACGTTCACCATCTCATCTGACCCCAATCATGGCCCTAGGAGGATGTTCTTTATCACCATTTGACAGATGAGAAACTGAGAACACAGAGAAACTGAGACTCAGAGAATTAAGTATCTTATGCAATATCCAGTTGTTCAGATAACTAAAGGGAAAACCAGGACTCAAGCACAGTTCCGGTGATTGGCCACTGTCTGCTACAATTTGCTATCCAGATCACACTGTTTTTCCAGTACTTTTCCAGTACTTTTCCCCACTTCTAGTTTTCCTTGGTATCTCAAAGATGTTTCCTGTTCTCCCTCCTGATAACACCCCTGTTGGCTCTTAACCTCACCTTTCTACACAATTGACTGCATTAGGGACCCAAATCACAGCTGTGCCAGAACCAGCTGCAGCGTACTGAGCTCATTAATGACCACAAAAACATCTTTGCTTGGTCTCCACTGACATCTCTGTCTCTGTCTCCAACTCTACTGAGAAAGTGCGTCCTCCGCTGGATGCAGTGGCCCAGCATCTGGGATATCCAGCTGTGGAAAAGGCCATGTGGATGGCTTCCCGTCACTCTCCAACAGATGAGAGATCACATCCACCCAGCTTTACTCTGAGCCCACCTGTCAGAGACTTGCCTTTATCAAGGCTCAGACCTGAAGCTAGAAGGCCAGCTGCTTATCCAGCACAGGGGAGACCAATGAAGAAACTCCAAAAGGCTGGCTTTGTTAGGAATTTTCCTCATTTGGTGATGTCCCCCGGTGAACCATTAAGAGCTGAACACTGAAGATTAAAGCGGTCTGTTTCGGAGAGGAACATCTGGTTCATTTGCACTCTTAGTGGTAGCGGCGCCACTCAGTTTCATTTCTGCTGCTCTGAAGGTTGGGCCAGCTTCACATGAGCTGAAGGGGGCCAGAGCGAGCCTGTCACTGCTCAGTCCTCCTGAGCAATCCTCATCATCCAGCCTTCAGGCCATCTGGGATGCCTTTCCTACCTCCTTGCCACCTGTTTAAGTCCTGCCTCTTCCTTCGAGGCTTTGGCTCCCAATAGGCTTTCCTCTCCCCTATGATGACACTCTGTATCTACCAGTCTCCTCATTATTCGGCATCTGTTCCGTCTATTGCCATTCTGTGCCCAAGGTATACCTGGAAAGTCTCTCATGTGTCTGAAGCTCCTAAAGGACTTGCCAAAGTGAAGCCAGAATTAGCAGCAAAGCGTAACTGAAACCCAAGTCTCTCTCTGCGCAGCCTGTCTTTTCCTTGACTCACTCGATCTGTGACTCATCTGTCCAGTGCAGTTGACATGCCTGGCCCCTGTCCACGGACCTGGGCCAGGACTTTGTTTTGGATAGAGTTTGTTGTGACACTGATGAGGTCATGTCATGACAGTGGTTATCATTTGGCATGGGCTGGGGGTCCAGAAAGCTCCCTTTGGCCCCGGTTCCACTAAGGCATATATTTCATCTCTCTTCCAGTTCTGGCAGTGTGGCCAGTGGGTGGAAGTGGTGGTTGATGATCGCCTGCCTATCCTGAAAACGGAGTACCTCTTTGTGCGTCCTCGCAGCAACAACCAAGAGTTCTGGCCCTGTCTGCTGGAGAAAGCTTATGCCAAGTAAGTGTAGCCCACCCCTCTGACCAGGGCCTCAGTGCTGCCTTGCCTGCTCCGCTGCTGGCCCTGATGGATGCGGCATAGCAGCTCGCCCTAGGATTTTTGGCAGCTCTCCATGCATGTGATGCCCTGGGAGCATCAGAGCCATTGCCACCGGGCTGGGCATCCCCCATAAAAAAATCACTGCCTGCAAGGCTGTGTTGGGGCCAAGGGAGGAACCCAGAGACACATAGCAAGGGGTGGGCAGGGCAGGACTGAACAGAGGTATGTACTAATAATGTTATTGCACGGGCTGGGATAAGAGCCCAGGTAAAATATAATAGCATCGCTGATGGTCAAAATCTGAGGGAAGGACAGAGAGAGAGAACATTCTTGACTTTCTGACTCACAGAGAGTCAGGCTGAGGTTGTATAGAGGACGGGGCATTGAGTGAGGCCTTGAAGGTTGGATAGAATTTCAGTAAGAAGAAAGGGGATGTGTTGGAGAGTTCTTCCCAACCATGGGATTGATTCAAGCAAAGACCTAGGGGCAAGACAGCTCAAAGTGAGGCCCGGCAGTTGGGGGCCGGTATGACTACTATGAGATGGTATCTGTGCTGGGGGTGGGGTAGGCAGTGCAGGTGTTGCTGGTTGCTCTATGGTCCAAGTGTCATGATGCAAGGACTACCTTCTAGTGTTAACAAGCTCAAGTTCACCCCAATTCATATGTTTTATTTAGACTCTTTGAGTTGCATGTATTCAGAAGATGTGTACTAAGTATTTAACCACAGGTCAGGCATGGTGCTTGGCACGGGGACAAAGATTCTGAGACTGGCTTAAGTAGGTGTGAGCAAGAGGATGTGTTAAGTGGAAATGGTCAATGTCACAGAGAACTGTGCAGGACACATCAGAGCTAGAAGTCAATGCTAAGAGACAAAGGGACCATCCCTTTCAGGAGAAAAGGGTATTAGTGGAGTATCACCAAATCAGGTTCTCTAAAGATCATTAACACCAACCAAATTTTACAGGACGGGAAGCCAAGACTCTCGGTAGTCACGTGATGGTGATCGCTAGCCTGAATCTGCTCTGGTTTTCAGTGATTTGCCCAGGGACATGATTTAGTAAGACTGAAGACCCTGCTGGGTCCAGTCCTGGGCCCGAAGGATGTTAAAAACCCCATAGACCATGCTAGCACTCCAGTCCCTGTCCTTCTAGAGATCATGATCTGAACATCCATGTATCTCGAGAGCTCTTTTTTTTTTTTTTTCCGTTCTGTCTGTTGAGCCTATTTGTAGAAAACTAAAGCTATTGCTCATTTCCAGTGTCAAGAAGAGCTGTTCATTAGCATTTGAGAAGGAAGCCTAGCTAGCAGGCCAGGTTGTTGAACCGATCCATATGTTCGGGGAGGTTAATTTGCTTCTAAGCTACTTACCCAAACACTGCCATTTCTTTCCAGTATGGATTCAGCTCTCACTACTTCAGGGCTTCGGTTTTTTGTTTTTTTTTTTTTTTTCCTTCTGTGAAAAGGGGAGCGTGCCAGTTCACTTGGAGAATTAGAAACCTCGTGGAATGAAATGATGACTTTGACCCCATTTTGTTAACAGTCGACCTAAAGCCATCATTCAGCTTGAAAAGAAAATGGGAAACTGGACCCGGAATCCACATTCCACCGCCTAAAGAAATCTAGTGGAGGATAAAATGTTTCAAACTAGTAAGCTGTTTAAAAGCTTTCCCCTCTATCCGAAGAAGGGAACCATAGAATGAAGGAGTGAGTGCAATGGAATGAGAGCTCTCAGGGTTAGAAGGGGGCTCTGTCAGCCTCAACTCCTGCCTCCTCCTTTGAAAGATGAAGAAACTGATATATGCAGAGCACCCCAAGGTCATGTGGTGTTTGGGACCAAGCTGGGATGAGAACCGTTCCCCTCGCCCCAGGTTTTTCCATCATCCCTTAATGCTGTCAGTTTTATGTTAAAAAGATTTGTGTTCTTGCTTCTTTGGAACTCAGAGTCAGGCACAAACATGGAGAACCCCTCCATCCCTATGGAGATGACCAGCCTCCCCACCCACCAATGTATGCCAATGAACACATGCATCCCAAACTTTCAACTCTCCTGGCAACTGGGAAGTCTGGAAATGAATTGGTTGGGTCTGTCAGATCTACATCAGCCCGTTTTCACACACCCCTCCTCCAGAGGACTAACATAGGAGATCGCAGGACAACATCTGTCAGGTTGCGTATCACCCTGCACAGAATCTGGGCAATTAAGAATCCCAGCATTTTAGTGTCCTTTCGGATTCTGATGTAGACGTCTGAATTCTTCCCTCTTTCTTCGCATAGCTGGGCAGATAGACACTTCCCCCAAATGAGGCCGCAGCCCAGAGATGAGAACAAGGCATCTCCGAATTCCTGGGCTCAGGTGACAAGGTATAGTGACAGGTGTGGTGAACACAGTTGTCTCTATCTTTCCTTCCCTTTCTGTTTCCTGTCAGCAAAGGGGGCTAAGAATAGCTGCCATGTTCCTGAAGCATCAGCAGGATTTGTGAGCTCATGTTTGTGAAGCAGAGAGATAGCTCCTTGTCAAATACCCAGCTGCTGCTGAGACAGGTTTGTGGGCATCGTGGAGAGATGGCGAGAGAGAGGCTGCTGGCCTTCCCCATGCATTGGGTCTCTCTGTGGCAACTGTGGGGTGCTGTGAATCCAGGACCTCAGACGGTGCCCCCAGACACTGAGGCAGTGGGCCTGAAGTTGCCGAGCCAGGTCCTGGCTCTTTTCTGGAATGCCTCCAGGGCTGCCCTCTTGAAATCTAGGGAGGGCCCCTAAGTGCCTCACCAAGAAGGGGCTCTTACAGTTGGGGATGTCATGCTGGTGGGCTCCGGAATGGGTTCCAGAACCCCAGTCTTTGTGAACTTCGGCAATGCCCCTCCTACTCTAGGACGAGAGCCAGAATAACCTGTGGGAAATCAGGAGTCAGACGTTCAGACCCAATTGGGCATGACCATTATCAAAGGCAGGCTTTGCCTTTGACTAAGTAAATTACCCCAGAGATAAGAGTCAGTCAGGGCATAACCCTAAGTCAGGGAGAGGGAAAGACAGGAAGATAAGATTTAGAACCAGTTTTTTTTTTTTTTTTTTTTTTTTTGGTTAAAGATTTTTATTTATTTTTTATTTGACAGAGATCACAAGTAGGCAGAGAATCAGGCAGAGAGAGAGAGAGAGGAGGAAGCAGGCTCCCTGCTAAGCAGAGAGCCCCATGTGGGGCTCGATCTCAGGACTCTGGGATCATGACCTGAGCCAAAGCAGAGGCTTTAACCCACAGCCACCCAGGCGCCCCTAGAACCAGTTTTAAAAACAAGCTGAGATCAACCTGTCACATGGCAGTTTCTGCAGAATGGCCTTTTGTGTATCCTTAGCTTCCTGTTATAAAGGACTTATAAGCATTCGTGGCATTTGTGCCTGGGTGGTTGTCCTGCTTTCAGTGGCTATTTGACCTATATTTGCTGACATGAATTTATGTGACTGCTGGGCGGTGCCCAGGAGGAGAAAGTGGCAGGGGTGGGACTATGGGAGAAAGGACTGAGGGGCCCCAGGAACCTACCCAGTCCACCTCGCTGTTCTCAGGGGAAAGACCCAGAAGGGAGGGTCGCAGGCCACCTAGAGGAGCCGCAGGGAGGAACTCGAGCCCAGAGCCCCACAGGATTTGCGTTACCAGAAAGTAAGCCCTGATCAGAGCTTCCCTACTGCCCCTGGCCTGTGAGGGGCACAGCCTTGGCTGGGGCCAGATGAGAAGGTCACAGATGAGAAGCCTGAGTGACTGCGGCAGTGGTGGGGAGGACTCCTGCTGGGCAGGATGACTCCAGGGGGCAGAGTCTTCTCCCTGTCTGGCCTCAGATTCAGATCTTCATGGGTTTCCCCTGTCTGAATCTTGGGGTTCCCTGGGAGCCTTTCCAGTTCACCCCGCTGACAGGAACTTAAAAACAAATCTGCTGTTGTCTGGCCCTGCATCAGTGGTCAGCATAGCCTCTCTCCTGGGAGCACCATCACAAGATCCTGGTCCGCCATGCTCTTCCGGCTCCGGGGATCCTTCCTGCCTGGAACACACGCCCCGCTGGCGTTACCCGCATAAACTCAGCTCAGACCTGTGCCCCTCCGAGAGCCCCCCAGACCGACAGGCAGTTCCTCTTTGCTCCAAGAGGATCCACATGCTTTCAGAGCAAATAGATCCTCAAGGGATGCGAAGAAACTAGATGAGTTATTCTAAGGAGAGTGTCCCTGTGGCAGGGTGCCGTTGGGAAGGAGCGACAAGTGCAGGCAGGAGCAGGGGGAGCGTCGATCTGCTGTGCCCAACAGGGACAGCCACGAGCCCACCCCCTGTGAGCCACACGTGCCAGGACCAGCATACCCGCCACAGCCGCCCGTGGAGGTGGGGACTGTCCAGTGCCCCTTCCCTTGCTGGCCAAGGGAGCCATAGAACATCTCAGCCTCCCGCCTATGACTGGGAGCTCATGAGAGGGGAAAGCGGGAGCTGAACCGGAGCAGTTTGGCTCTTGAATCTGGGATCTCTCAGCCACCCTAGAGGGGAGCAGAAACCTCACGCAAGAGTGGGAAGAGGTGCGGTAGAGGACACAGATGAGGTTCCACGTGGCTTGCTTGGACCATGTATTAGGTCCATGTGTTAGGTAAGACTTGTCCTCCCCTTCGTTACCTTCAGGACAGTCGCCTGGCCCCCCTGACCGTCCTGGGATGAGGGGGTTAGTTCTGAGAGCAGACGATCTGGATCACGCTTTGCACTGCAAAACAGAGGCTGCTCGTGGCCACAGTGGGCACCAGGCTGTTGGCTGAGCTCTTGGAGGGGAGGTCTTGCCCACCTTTGAACACTCCGTGCCTAGCACGGGACCCCTCACACAGCAAGGATTTGTCACTATTGTTAAGCAGAACAGGAAACAGTGGATATTCATCATCCTAATATCCGATGTCTATTAAGGGCTTGCCACGTGCAAGGTCAGGCAGCTCAACACGTGGAGAGGTTGGGATTCGACCTCTGGCCTGAGGCTCCAGCACCTGCACTCCTAACCCCTGCACGATACTGCTGCTTATGGGGCTGCCCAGCCCCAGGAGACCAGGGGAAGGACAGCGGCAGAACCTTCATCCAGGCGAATAGGTGGCAGGTGGCCATGGTCCGGAGCTGGACTGGGCGATCCTTCACTGGGCGATACGCAGCGATCAGGTGTGCAAGCTCTCTTCCCGGAGTGTCTCAACAAAGGCCTTAGAGGGGCTGACATGACTTCTCTCTTCTAGGTTCCATGGGTCCTATGCCAACCTGCACTACGGCTTCCTCCCTGACGCCCTGGTGGACCTCACAGGAGGAGTGGTCACCAACATCGACCTGAACCTTTCTTCTGACCTGGTGATGATGGTGAAGACAGCGGCCAAGGCAGGCTCCCTGATTACCTGCGCCACGCTGGCCGAGGTGAGCAGACTCGACTCCTCATCCAGGAGTATCTAACCACCAGCCAGTTCAGCTAGTAAGGGGCATGGTCAAGCGGGCGCCATGGGGCGCTGGCACTATGCCTGATGCCATCCTCACAGCAGCCCTCCCTCTGAGACAGAAGGCTGCAGAATTCACTTACAGAAGAGGAGATGGGCTCAGAGAGGCTGAGGAAAACTCTCAGCCTCACACAGCCAGTAAGTAGCTGAGCTGGGTTCGAATGCTTATGGCCTGACCCTGCGGCCTTTGCCTAGCACAGCCGTGTGACCAGGCATAATGGGGTCTGGAGGGACTGGGCAGCCCTTTGATTCTCACTGGCTCCAAGGGTGGCATCCCAAGGTCAGTATGTCCTATTCTGAAAAGCTAGGATGACCCTCCAAATTATTTTGGAGTCTATTCTGAGACAGCCAGCTCCTTATCCATGAGAATATTTCCTGCGCTCTCTAAACATGTGGGTTTTGGGTGACACCCCCAATCTGAAACACCCCCCCAAAACTAGCATGCACTTTAGTTTCTCACAGTGTATGGCTGCTGGGTGTTCCGGGCTCCTACAAGACACCCAGCAGTCATGTTTTGTGCTGCGTGTCATTAAGGAGGAGGGACTAGAGGAGGAAGCAGTCCACATTGGCCTTGGGACTCTGGGGTTCTGCAGAAACGGGGTAGTCTCCGGAGGTATGACACGTGTGGGGCCTCAACCACCCAGCAGCCTACAAACCCGGTCCCTGTAGAAAAGACTCCCAAGAGCCTGTGCCTTTCCAGTGCCACAGTTTAGCTGCTGATTGAACCGTGCTTCTCTGTTCCTCTGAGGAACCTGTGAATGTGTAATGCTTGGTCTGCTTTCCTCCTCTGAAGCCGACAGGTGTGGCCAGGAGCCTGAAGAATGGCCTGGTGAGTCAGCACGCGTACACCGTGACTGGAGCCCAGCGGGTAAGTCTCCCGTGGGGAGTATCTGGCTTTCTTATTCCTCAAAACAGGAGTCAGCATCCCACGCCTTCAGCAGGCCCCCACCTGGCCTCATTCCTTCCACTCATCCAGAAATTCTGGTGCCCAGCATCTTCCTCCCCCAGGGACCCACCAGAGCTCTTGGGGTCCTTGTGCTGATCACAGATGGGCTGAGTGTCCCGCTAGACTGTGGGGTTAGCCCAGAAAAAAAAGAAGAAAGAACCACCCAGACGACTAGGGCAAGCCCTGGAAGGGTTTTGTTGGTTATGTATCAGCTAAACTGCTACCACGGAGGCCCTCCAAAAAAACAGGGGCTTAAATAAGATAAAGTTCATCGCTATCTCAGGGAAGCAGGTAAACCCAGAGCTGATAGCTGTTAGGTGACTCCGCCGTCGGCAACATGGGTTCTCGCTGTGAGCCCAGGGCAGCTGCTCCGAGGACGGCCACCTTCTATCCAGGGAAAGCAAAAGAAGCCAGGGGATGCTTCTATATTCACATGGAAGGCACCCATCAGAAAACACACACACCATGTCGTCTCAGACCCCATTACTCCGAACTTAGTCACGTGCCACACGGAGGCCCAAGGGAGTCTGGGAAACATCCTGTCTAGACTTTATTCCCATGGAAGAGGGCAGGACAGCTGTTGGCGGACAGCGCTCCCCCTTGATGCAAGCATGGACCTGGGGTAGACAAAAGTGTATGTGATCACTGTGTGCCGTGTCACTCGGTCCTGACAACATGACTGACGTGCAGCCTCCTCCTTTCCTAAGTGAGAAGCCAAAGCCCGAGAGGGGAAGGTCAGGGTCAACACAGCTACTTAAAAATGCTGGGCCTGGACACCAACTGTGTGGTAACCGTGCTTTCTGGCCTTGAGACAATATCCCACACAGGTTCTCTGTCTCTATTTCCCACCACTCTTGAGGTCTAATCATGTCCTTGAGGCCCTGAGAGGCCATCCCAAGCTCCAGGGTACACTTTCCACAGATGTTTATGACCATAGAATGCCGAGCGATCGCGCGCTGTTTCTGGCATGGGTTCTCCTCTTTGCCTTCCTTCTCTCTGTATCAGTCTGTCTCCCGTTTAGTGACCCCAGGACACTTGCTCTGTCGTTTTGTGTCTTGGTGAGTTTTCCACAAAATAGAGACATATCTTCTGTCTCCTGTTTTTGTCCTTAAGGAAATGCATCACAAAATGCTTTCCTCTGCACAGTACCTGGGAGACAGTAGGCACCTAATAAATGCTCATGAGATTATGGAGGAGTGCGCTTGCGTGAGTGGGTAAACGTGTCCCTCTGTGGCCTGTGAAGATGACGTCACTGAACCTCTGCGTCCATCACAGAATGGAGGGGAGGCGCTCAGAACACATTGCCCGTGAGCAAGGAAGAGATCACCCTGATTAAGCAGGGAGGACCCCAGTCACAGTGGCCCCAGATTCTCCTCCTCCAAATGCTCCCAAGCCCGTCTCAGAATTCTCCACGGGCGCAGCCAGTGCCATCATTGCACCAGGCCCCACAGGGACACGCCGCTTCCCACGACTCCCGTCCCAGATGTGCAAAGACCAGGCTAGGGATGACAGATTGGTTTCCTTGTGTGTCAGCCTCGATCCATTGACAATGCTGCTCGGATGACTCTGTCGACGAGACTCTGGCACTGCTTCCAGATTTGGGGAAAGAGCAGTGATCGATGTGTGATCTGTGCTGGAACAAAGGAGCCGTGGCACCGGTGTGATGTCTCCGCCCTTCCTGGGAAAGGCCCTTTATATAATGAGACATCCCTTGGTTTTAATCTGCCATGAGCCCTGAAACCACTTCTCCTAGGACTAATCATTCACAACTGTGGGACTAGCGTTTAAGGGAATACATCGGAGGAAATAATCATCCTGAACTAGATAACCTGCATCAACTCTTCCCTGGGGGGACCCTTTCTGAGAGCGTGGCCACGGCCAGGGGTACAGTGAGTGGCCAGGAGAGGTGAAGCAAGAGTGAGTTCTCAAAGGTTGTCATGACCTTGGCCTTGAGTGTGACCCCTGAACCTCTCTGCCAAGGCCCAGGAACTCGACTTCGTTGAAGATTTCTCCTCCCAAACAAGGAGGTCACAACTGACCTCAAGTGCTCAGATTAAACCAGCCCATAAATGCAGTGTGTTTCTTAATCTGCTTATCCTCCTCTGGGCAGGACACAGACAGGAAGATGAATGAAATTGGCATATTTTATTACGCACCTAGCGCGGGCGGTGACTCCCCTGGGCGAGGGGGTAAGGGTTTATCTGCATGCCTCATTGAGCCCTGCTTACAGCTCCTTCACTTGCTGGCTGTTCTTCTCCCCTGTGCCCATCTTAGCCCCGACTTTGGTGGGCACTAAGGGTGGCTCATTAAGCTTTTTGGGCCACCGGGCAACCATTTCTCACATCCCTGCTCCGTTAATAAATCTACTGGGTGTGAGACCTGGAGTGCCTGGGGGTAGGGAACCCCGGGTCTGTGCCAGGACCCCCGCCCAATCCCATGCAGCTTTAAAAGCCAAAACGCCTTCCCTATAGGGCCAGCCAGATGGAAGTGGATGGAAGAGAGCCTTACCCAAGCCAAGTTCTCTGGGCCCGTCGGATTGCGTTGTTCCTACATGGTATTGCCCTACTGGTGATGACACGGGCCTTGGCCTGGTGGCCCAGGGGTCAGATGCAGAGGTCAGGGTTGTGGCCACACCCGAGAGTGGTCTGGGCCCTGGAGCAGCTGTAACCTTTATCTTCTCCCATCTCCAATTTCAGAGCCTGGCATGGGATGAGAACTCTTCTTCTGCCACTTACACTGTGGCCTTGGGAAGGTTGCTTAACCTCTCTGGTGCTCAGTTTCCTCCTGTGCAAGTCAAGGGTTCTATAAACATCCACTGGCAATTTGAAGGACAGAAGGTGCTCCGGCGACGCTGGGCTCCGAGTCCCACCTCCATATGCAGGGTACTCCTCCATGTGGTGAGACTGCCCTCGGGGCTGTCTCTGCTGCCTCTGGCCTGGAACCACGGAGCAAGTGGGCCCCTTCCCTGGCCCCTGCAAGGACTTGGCCTCCACAGATGACCTCAGCACCCATCAGCATCCAACTATAATACACAACCATGCTTTAATTCCTCTCACCAGGCTGAGGGCTCCTGGATCTGGGAATGTGGGTTCAAAGGATTGAGTTCATTTTGTTGTAACTTATCAACAGTCCTGGACTTTGGCCTCCTGGTCTGAAGGAGCCAGCCTCCATATCGGGGGACTGGTGCTGATGGTGCCTGGAGAAGGAAGGAAAGTTCAGGTCATCAAGATGCCTGCCTGCCAATAGTGGCAGGGTGACAGGGGGCCTGGGGCAGTGCCACGGTGCAGGTGTGGGAGGGCTAACCTCGGCTGTCTTGAATCAGCCTCCTCCATATCCTTGCTCAGGACCACGCAGTAGGAGACCCCGGCACAGCTCCCAGTGCGCCGTGAGCAGGAGAGCAGCTGCATCTGTGGAACAGAGATGCTGGTGGGGGGGGGGGGCGGGAAACAAAGCCTGCAGGAGGTTGGGGACCCATCAAGGTCTCCCCTCTGCAGCCTGCAGCAACGTCCTGTGCTATGCATCTGCTATTACATTTCAGCCCACCCACATTCCAGGAGGTCTTGTCCGGAATGATGAAGCTGTGTCTGCCCTTCGAGGTGCTGAGCAGAAGGAGGGGCCGTTTTCTCCTCCCTCATTCCAACTCCGTGCTGGCAGCACAGAGACATTGATTTTTTTTTTTTTTTCCTTTCAATTTTTTTTCTGGCTGCAGCCAAATGAGGTCAGAAGTTAAATTAGTCCTTGGAGGTAAAAAGCAGCTGCATTCATATCCCCTCTTTCTGCTGACTTTTGCTGGAGAACATTGACAGTTTCTTTTTCTGTTCTTTGCAGATTCAGACCTGGAGGAGCTGGGAAGATCTTATCCGCCTGTGGAACCCCTGGGGCCACACTGAATGGAGAGGACGCTGGAGTGATGAGTATGGCTTCCGAAAACCTCTCTCCAGCCTTCCCGAGGGCCTGGTGTGCCGAGAGCCCCTGCCCCAGGAGGGCGGTCTCTGTCTCACCTGCTGCGGATCTCACTGTCCATTTCATACCTATGTGTGGCTGTCAGTTCACCTCCCATTGCCATGATGCCATTCACCAGGCATCTATTAGATCCCTACTGTGGGCTCCCTGCACTAAGTATACTGTGTTAGGGGTGTTGTGGGATATGTACAGATGACAAGATCGGGTGTCTAGCCCCCAGAAGGTTACAGTTTAACCACTGTGAACCTACTTACCCAGAATTACTTGTTTTTGTAAAGCATTGGGGAAGGAGTAGGTCATATGTTAAGTCCTATTTGGCAGAGAGAGATGGAGAGAAGGAGACTCATCCCATAAGGGATCCCATGGGATTTTTATCCTGATGACACCATCAGGAAAAGACTTCATTCTCGGGGGAGTTGGGGAACTGAGGCAAATTTCTGGCCACCTGGGTTGTCCGTCCTCCCTACTGATCTGGACTCTGATGTATAACCCGTGTCTGGACTCACACCTTGCTCGCGTAGGAGGAGTGAATGGAGCTGAGTGAGTGTCAGAGGCCCCTTGGCCATGTGCCACACGGCTGTGCTCTGCCCCAGCTGGCGAGTGGGGACACAGCTGTGTGATCAGTGGTTCCCTGGAGCCAGGCTAACATTTCCCAGCTGCCAAGAAGACTGATCCCTGGTCCCCATCCTTTGCTAAGGATGAGATGGCTATCCCTAGAGGGCCAGCTGGGGACAGGTTACCTGCTCCTCGGGCAGCCAGCAGAGCAGGTAGAGGCAATGGTGGAAAGAGAATAAGACTTGAAAAGAAATGCCGAGCATTCAGAGAGGTGAGCGACACCCAACAGCAGTGAAGGTCAATACAGGGAGAAGCAAGTTCTGGAAGACAAATGCAGAGTTGGCCAGCGTCCCTGCCCTACTTTCAGGCTGCCCAGAAGCTGACCTGATGCCACAAGTCAGGCTATGGCAGGGTCCACTCTGATCGTCTTTGAGCCCCAACAGCTGGCGTGTGCCTGCTCAACGTGGACACTCGTCAAATGGAACATGAACATACATTGAAGCTGGGGGTAGAAAGGGGGAGCGGGCAGAAGAGGGGGGGCAAGCAACATGAATTCATAGAATGAACCTGGTGGGACCTCAGATGCCCCCTGGAGAACAGAGCAGCTGAACCCCTCCCCAGAAGGGGAATGAAATTACAACACCATGAACCATGAACAGTGTTGCATTTTCACTCACTGTTCCCCCTTCTCCTTTTATCTTGCCTCTATGCCTCCTTCCTTCCTTTGCCTCTTCCAAAGCAAATCTTAGCAACTTCTGGCCTTTGCCGGTTCTCTTTCTCAGTCACCACCCCAAGCTGCCAGTATGGCCCAGGGGGCGATGTGATTAACAGAATCCCTGACTCAGGGCTGGTTGCTGGGGTTGGAGACTGGAAGAGCGAATGTCAATGACACGTTTGCCTGGGGCGGGAGATGAGGCCACAGATTCAGCCTCGCCTCCTGTGTTAAATGTCTCATGACTGGTGAAGGCAGCAGGGCACCAGGCTGACATGTTCAGGGCAAGCTTCACAGGTAGAATCGAACTTGAGTTCAAGCAGGAAAAAGAAAAGTATCACCGGGTGGGTGGGGATGTACAGACCACTGTGCTGAGCCAGGAAGGCTTATGGTATGTTCAGGGCCAACAGAGGAACCCAGGAGAGAAGTGCTGGGAGCTGGGACCAGAGAGCCCAATGGCAGCTTGGAAAGTTGGGTTTCTACCCCATGGGCATGGGATTTCTGAAGGCCCTTCAAGAGGGCGAAACCCATGCAGAGCAGGGAATGGGGAAGCGGGCCAGGCCATGCTAGCTCTGAGGGTCACATACCTGGCTGTGCTTGGGTTCACCAGGTCCCCCCAGAAGCGGAGCCATTAGAAAGTGACAGGTGATCGGATGATCACCGTCTCCCTGCTTTCCAAGGAATGGAGAGGGATGGAGAGAGCCGGCTGGTCTAATCTCAGCCATAATTGAAATTTCAGACGCACACACTTAAAGGCAAACTTGCATGAATCAATGGCATATTGATTTACACTACATTTATTTTCCCTTACACACTGCAGAAAATGTAATTATCACTTAATTATAAAATTGCCATTTTACAATAACACATCTGACTGGCTCAGCCTACGGCCCAAAGCGTGGGTGGTGGTCCCTTCCTTGCTCTCCCGCCACAGAGCTGACCCAGGTCCTCCAAGAAAGACACAAGCCACTTCTAGAGAGAGATCGGTGACACATTGTGCCTCTGGGGGCTGTTGCTTATGAGCCTGTCTCTGTTATGGGGAGCAGGTTGAAGAAGGGACAGCTGCTCGCTTCTGCCTGTGAGGGTCAACTCCTCTACCCCACACCCTAGGACTAGCTTCTGGAATACATTACCCTAGTGAACTGGGCAACTTTCTTCATTAGGCACGCTGAGAACTATTGCATGCCTGAGTGTCAAGGCAGTGGGTTCACTCCTGTGATGACGTAATGGTGAGAGTGCATCGCTGAGCTCATGGAGCTCAGAGTCCGGGGAGGGATGGCGAGAAATAAAGAAGCACCAGAAACACGGGGTACCAAGTGCTGAGGCGGGAGTGGTATGGCTGCCATGTGCATTCAGAGGAAGGGCAAGGACTCTCAAGGTGGTTTGGGAGTCCCATGGGGGGACAAGCAGGGTTTCCAACAGAGATGGCTGTTAGGAGGAAAGATGAGTGATATCCTCAAGTTACAGGGTTGAAAGGAGGAAGAACATCCCAGGCAGAGGGAGCCTCACTGCGAAGGCCAGGGCAGACCAGGACAGGTATTTCCAAAGGGATGAAGATATTCGTGTTCTGAGTGCGGAATTTCAGTGTGGGGTGTGTGTGGGGAAGTGGGGAGCTCCTCAGGGAAAGCTGGAGCGGGAGGCAGAGGCCAAGGTTCTGTTTGGGGAGCTTGAACTTCATCCTGAGAGGACAAGGGAACCCCTGATGTGTTTTAAGCGGGGAGATGTCAGAATCTGATTTCTGTTCTAGAAAGATCATTTGGATGGCCTTGTGGAGAGCAGATAGGGAAATGGGCAGGACTGCACGGTGGGAGACTAGTGGGAAGTCCAAAAAGGGGATGAGGGTTCGTAGCGGGAGGGATGGAAGTAAGCGGATGGCTTCAGGAGGGATTTCTAAGGTGGGATTGTCAATCACCATGGCTTGGCGGTTGCTTGCCTGTGGCGGGTTGAAGGGAGGAGTGGCTTCTCGCAGTCCCGCTCTGGCACTGGGAGAAGGCAGAGGGCAGTTTGGGATAGGCTGGTTTCCAGGTCAGTACGGGCTCTGATGGAGACGTGGCTTGGCCCATAGCATGTATCCATCTAACCCTCAGGAAAGAGAATCTGGCTGGAGACCATTTGGAAGCCACCAGCATATAGACAATGACAGATTCTGTCACTAAGTAGAATGACACCCTCCCCCTGCACCCCAAGAACTCGTGGAGGACAAGCCTCCTGCTGGGGCACGTTTTGCAGAGATGCAGTCCTTCAGGAGCTCTCAACCCTGTGTCTGTGTCTCCATACTCAGGTCTCTGGAATGGCAGAAAATCCCGGACCAACAAAGAAGACAGCTGCATGAGAATAAGGAAGATGGCGAGTTTTGGTATTTTTCTTTTAAGACTACATTTTAAAGCTTTCCCTATTGCCCACTCCCTCAATCCCTATCCCTTTTCCTAAACCTTGGTGGGAGTAGGGATTAGCTTTGCAGAGACCTAGGTAGAAGGAGACTATTTCTTTTTTTCCACCAAGACACACAAGCACTGGATGGGAAATTATTTGTGTGCTTTCTCTCTGTGTGAAAGGGATTTCATTTCTGAAATATTGGAACTTCCAGAAAATGTGAATGGTAAAGGGAATATTGGCCCCCAAGCTTTGAAAGCAATAGTTTCCCGGAAACCAGGATGCCTGATTATTACATCTGTGTGTTAGGACCCACAATGTTCCCCCTGGAGCTCCACAGTCTTCCAAAAGAGCAATTCGGTCTTAACCTCCCAGCCCTGACTCTAGAGCTCTGGGTGAGACATCTGTGTCCTCCCCCAGCAGCTATGGAGGATCAGATTTAAAAAAAAAAAACACATTCTCAGCCATGTGCTCATATCTTAAAGGATAATAAGGACATTTCCCTGAGAGGTTACATTGGTTTATTTAGTAACATATTCAAATGGATTTAGCATGTGTGAAAAGGAGACTGGGTCTACAGAATCAAGAAGCAGAGAGACAAATGTAAATTAGAAAGGAAAAATATTGCCAATATCTCTACTTTGATCACCGTAGAAGGGGGGATTTTATTTTTTTTCCTATATTTTTGCCATTTTTAAAAATTTAAATTCAATTAGCCAATAAAGCACATCACTAGTTTCAGGTGTAGTGCCCAACAATTTGTCAGTTGCGGATAATGGATTGAGCGCTGGGTACCAATACAAGGTGGGATTTTAGATGTTGAGACCATTGTATTCTGATAAGGATCTCAACAATGAATTTGGTGGAGGGTCAGAGGAAACCGTAGTCTTCCTGGCACCACATGGGATGCAGAGCAGAGAGAGACGGCAGCCATCCTTCACAGCCATGAGAGGGACTTGCAGAACCCGGAATTTTATTCAGTGTTGTCCTCCCGACCATAGGAGGGAGAAGTATCCTTGACAGTGAGTGAGGCAGGCTGAGGCTCTGGTCTTTGGGTGGGACAGGGGTAAGTCCACAAATACTGGAACTGACAGACAAAGGTGGACTGGAGAGAAGGGCACCCCCCACCCTAGGGACAAAACCAGTAAAATGATGTTTATAATCTGCTTATAACAGGATGTCATGTCAAGATTTCCGAGACAACTTCTCCTGCCTACATATATGCAACCAATTTCCAGTCAGTCTAAACCAAGAAAACGTGCCTCATGAAAGATGGTCCCAGGTGATGTTCAAGAACAGTGCAACTCCAGGAAATACCACAGGTAGTTATGGTGTTGGCAATTCTTCTGACAGATGGAAGCAGTCAGCCCTAGCCTTGCCTTGGCTTCAAGTCTCAGTGGCCTTTGATTCTAGAACATCAGCCTGAATTTGAGAGAAATCCTCCAGTCTAAAGGGACAGTAGCTGTTCTCTAAGGCAAACAGTTGCTGGTGGGCTGAGTGGGAGAATCTCACGTGGGCCTCCGCTTCCCTGTCATGCTCTCCCACCATCCTACTCACCAACACCAGCCTCCCAGGAGGAGGACAGGCTCACTGCTCTTCAGTAATTACCTAGGACTGGGGAGCTATGGAAAGAACACTAGACAAAAGTCAGGGCTTGGGTTAAACCATCACTTTACCCCATAAAGCACCATCCAGACATAAGAGAATGTTCCTGCTCCATGTTGGTGGGTGTATCCTGCTGCCGCACCCTGAGATCCCAGAGGTGGGCACCTCAGAGCCTGGACTTGGGTTCCCCTGAGATGAATTTTGTTGAGTGTGACCTTGGGAGGGTCACATGTTCTCCCCACACCTCCTGCTCCCCATTTGCCACACAGATGAATGAACTAGCTCCCTGTGAACGTGAACCTGAGTATTCTTACACATCCTTGAGAGGGGAAGCTATGCAAACAAGTTTGTGTGTATGTGTGTGTGTGTGTGTGTGTGTGTGTGTGTGTGTGTGAGAGAGAGAGAGAGTATGCATGTGTTTGCACCTAGACATGACCATTCCCTCTTCTTGGCACCTGCCTGTTGAGAATGGCTTGCTTGAATGACCCCCAGGTGTCCCTCTTTTCAACTCCAGGATCTTCGCCCTGTTGGTCAGAGAACCTTGGCACCAGGAGGCCATGGGTGGACTCTAAGGAACTTCCCAGTCACACTTGGGCAATTGACTGACCTTCCAGATCTTCAACTGACTGTGGGGCCAAAGTTCCCTTCCCTGGATATAGCACATATCAATGAACTACGAATGATACACTGGGACTATTCTTAGATATTCTTTGCATGGAAAAGAGGGAAGGGATCCAGCAAGCAAATACCCACTGGGCACTGCTAGGTACCCTTGAATGCATCATCTTGTTCAACCCTCACAAGGAGGAGCCTCTGTGCTTCCCCATTCCCCTCTCAGAGCTTTCCAACCTGCGATGCTCCTGATATGCATTCATTCCTCTCTATCTTGACTTGTCTTCATTCCTCCATGTATTTGAATCTACCTTAATAAGTCACCTTACTTCTGTCTCTTACTCTGGCTCTGATGAGCACACCTGGGTAGTAGAGTACCGTGAGTGGCCATCCCTCTGCCTGTTTGTTTCTGTCTTCACTAGTGCTGGGGGATTAGCATTTCGGGGATCTGATGGTTATCACCAATGCACAAGCTCATACATACCTGAGAATTCTAACATTCCACTTATGACAAAAATAGCCCTCAACTTTACAGTTAAGGAAATATTTTCACCAAGTGGGGAACATACTTCCCCTCCTTGCTGAGCGTGAAGAAGCTTGTGCAACAACTGGTAACTGTGGGTATTTGGGCTCCAAATCCGGATTTCCTGATGATTTGGTTCAGATTTTCTGAACCAGCATGGCCCTGGCCTAGTAATGGCCCTGGTCTAGGAGTCTTAAAGAAGCCAAACTGAGCTCCAGTGACAGCTCTTTCTCATGCAGAAGGACTTTCGAGGGACACGCAGTCCATCTTCTCTGTGCCAGAGGGCATGGAAAGCCACAATGCCATCATGTCCATCAACATCATCCAGCAAAATTTAAAGGCAAAAGACAAATTTCCACTAAGCCTCAGTGTGTTCAAGGTAAGGCGGCCTGCATAAGGGCTTACCTTTTCAGACAGTTATGCATTCCTTGGGCAGAGAGAGCAGCTGACCAGTGTGGGGGATTTCACTGAACTATCTCAGAGATCAAACCCAAAGGGCCCTAGGGTTCACCTGGTTCAACTCTAAAATTACAGGAAAACGTGGGCCTAACAGGAGATCAGTCTTGACCAGGCTTACAGTGGGACACGCCTCCTTCCGCTGTCACTTAGCATTTTCTGGTATGCTGCACGCTCAGATACTTGTCAGCCAAAAAGTAGTCCGGTCCAAGACCAGCTGTTGTAACAATGCAGATTCCTGGGACCATCCCAAACCTTCTGAATCTGAACAGAGTCTGAAAATCCACCTTGTAACAAGTTCCCTGGGTGCTGTTTATGTGCAGGAAAGTTTGACAGTCATTTTGGGAGGAGTTTAAGCTAAAAAAACGAATCCTGGCTATAAAACCAGAAGGCATGTTTTTCTCTTGTATTTAAACCAAAATCCAGGCATTGCTTGGTGGTTGGCTTGCAAGCATTTGCTTGGCCATTCCTCCAAGGTCAGGTTTTCCTCCCCGCCTGGCCTCCCCTCCCCCCGTGCCACTCCCAACAAGCTTCACAGTTCCTGGGGGACCATCCTTCCACCCACAAGTCTTCACACACATCCCTGCAAGGAGCTCATCAGGGAGTTTGATTTATAAAATATTACTTAAAAGTGTTGCAAAAGAAAATCTGATACCTCTGCTCCCACTTCCTTTACCAGTTAATTTAATGCATCCCAAAGATAAAGTGAATGGTTCTTAAATCATAGTCCGCACCCTCTCTGGACTAAGGTAACTAAGGTCCCACAACCATCAGATGCTGGGGTTCCCTGTCTTTATGATGGGACTGAAGTAACTGAGGTTTAGCAAGTAGAGGGACAAGGTCTCAATTAATGGCAGAGCTGGGGATTGGGCACCAGCTGCCCCCAAGCCTTCAGTCAAACATAGCCATCACCTCTGTGGCTGGGGCTCTGAATTTAGCATCTCTGGGAATAATCTCCATTCCTGCTCACTGAGCTGAAGGCAACAATCAGAACCCCAGGTCAGCCCATGTGTGCTGGGCAGGGCTCCTGGGTGCTCTGCTCACGCTGGAGCAGTCTTGAGTCCTGGCTGTAGTTCACGCCAGTGAGAAGGTTTCACAGTGATACCATGTTTCAGAGTTTGATGTGTGTTCACATTCATTGCCTCAAAAAACATTTTTATAGATGTGGAAGTCAAAGCTGAGAGAGAGTAAGCGACCCGCCCAAGATACAGTGAGGAGGTGATGGGAAAGTACTTGATACCGGAACTCCTGGTCCCAGGTTCCGGCCTCTCAGTGGGGCTCAGACGCTTGCTATTCTCATGATGCTCACAGCTTGAAGGAAAACAATGATTCCAGCTCTCGAAGGAGTAGAGCTCTTTGGGTTCTCTTCCAACCATGCTTCTACTTCCCAGTTTCGTGAAATGAATGGGAAAGAAATGGTTGGGGTTTGGCACAGTACTTGGGTGTCTAAAACCTGCTAAGGCCACCAAAGAATACTGAAAGATGCAGCAGTGGATGGTTGTCATTGTCCTCACCACCAGGCACCTGAACACTCTTCCACCTGGTGGAAGGCAGGGCCTCATTTCCCACCACAGCAACCAAAGAGGCCAAATATTTTCTCTCCCCAGACCCTGAATACAAAGGGGTAGATATGCAAGCCAGGCTTGTCCAATTAGGTATTCCTCTCATGCCCACCTCCCCCATCCCCAGAATCTTGGTCATTCTGGGTTTGGACTCTTGAGGTGGGACCAGCCAAAGGATTATCCATAGCAAATCTTGGGGCCCAGCAGCATCCATGCAGGGAGATTCTGGGCATAGCTGTCCACCCTGCTTCCCACTCGCTTTCCTAGCTGCATTCTCATACATGACTTCTCATACATGACTTCTGCTCATCCCACCCTGGTAGGTTTCCTTTGCTTCCAGCCAAGAATCCCAAGTGATTCAGGTGCATTCTGAGAGGACTCTCATTCTCAGAGTCTCTTCTGAGAAGAACAAAAGAAAGGGGAAGGAGAGGAATTGAGCCATCTGGTCTACCCAGCCAAAACGGAATAGTTCTCTCATGATGAGAGAGTAGCAGGAGAGGGTAGTCCTTTGCTCTCTCCTGATGAGGACCACTGCCCTCTTCTGATGAGAGACAGAAGCCCAGAGAGGGAAAGAGGGCTGCCTCAGTGCACAACTAGGGATGCTGGTCCCATTGCCATCTATGAGTCTGGTGCCCCAGAGCTGGGCATCACAACAGGCTTGTGTTAACTGATTTTCCTGAAATCTTTAGAGTTCAGGAACCTGGCACAATTGTAATCCTACCTATTTTTAAATGCTGCCAAGCCCATTTGTCTACTCTTCAGCCTGAGATGCATTTCTCAGCTGTGCTCTTTGCTAAAAAGGCACTCAGATCTGTGGTCTCCTCGGGCTCCCCGGAGGTCCCAGTGGAGCTTTCAGGATCCTGATTGAGTTAAACACAAAAGAACTGTCCAGACTATAGTAACTCAAGAGACACTTGGGTTTCTTTCACAGTTGAGCTGAGAAACATGCTCTGTGCATGTCAGCCACCAGGCTCTCAGAAGTCTGCAGGGCTCCGCTGGTGTTTGTGGGTACATACTGCTTGTATGACCGCTATGTACAGCGCTCTGGTCCTGGCATGGTCCCGTGACTACCAACTCCTATGGGAGCACCATTCTTTCATCATAACAAACATGGGTAGTGTACCAATAGGTGGGGAAAAAAGACAAGGGTGGACAAGCCAATTCATCTTCACCCCAAACCTCCCCCCTCCAAGGCTGGAACTTTCCCCCTCCCTTCCGGCTCACTCTTCATCTCCAGAAAATTCTGCCAGGGCAAATCAAGCGGTTTGTGCACATGGTTGTTGGGGGGCTGGGGGGTAGGATCAGTAGGAGAAAAGAACCAAAACCCACACCAACAGTGGATGACAGCATTGGGCCGTGGGTCTTAGTCACCAAGGAAGCAAAGCAGCTTGCTTTCTTCCCACCTCCACTCATTACACTGCTGGGAATGTTTCCACATCCATAAAACGGGGTCCCAGGGTCTGCTTTCGGGGTTACAGGGAAGCACCTTACACGTGGCAAGGTGGCTTAAAAATGGGCCTGCATCTCCGTATTTCCTTCTGCCACAAGGAAAGACAGAATGTAGGTATTTCCCTACTCAGACGCACGCGTACGTTCCCTACAAACTCCGGGAGGCCTAGAACAAATTCCTGCCATGTTTTACAGGGGCGTGGTGGAATAAAAGAAGTTTCCTCGCCTTGGAGCTCCTGATGCTGGGAAACTGACATCTGATCTCGCATCTGTCTTACCCCCACCCTATGGACATCTCACTCTTCCCTTGATTTTATCGCTGTTGCTGTAAAGAGTAGCCGCACGTGACTGAGCCGACAAAGGGAGACTCTCCCCCTCCATTTCCTTCCCCCTTGAGCTCCCTACCGCCTACAACAGGTTAGGTGTTCTCTTCGCATCTCTGCACGAGGAATGAGTAATGCTCCCATTCCATGGGGTGTGCAGGGAACAGGCTGACTGTAGGAAGAAGGAATGCAGGGCCCAGAGCCGGAAAGCTGGAATCTGCTTACCTTTGTGTTTTGGTTTAGGCTCCTGAACCTGCCTTTCTTTTTCTTGCCTGCAGGTCGACCCCCAGGTATGACTCAGCGCCTTCTCGCGCCTGTGTTCTTGTGTGTTGGTAAACCTCCACGCCCCTTCCGACATCCGTATCTTCAGCACATTTCTTGTTATTCCGTGGCTGCAAATTTAGTCTTGGTCTGTCTGTAACCGATACAGACTTAGACTCTCCAAACAGATCAACCATGAGGGACATATTTTTGCTGTCCTGGTCGAAAAGTTGGACCTCTCAAGCTGTTCTTTGGTTTGAAATCTAAGAGGGGCTGCAACCAAGAAACCATCTTCAAGAATTTGGCCTCTGATAGATAAGACCGATGTAGGCAGTTCCTTCCTCTCTAAGAAACAGAGCTAATGGCATCTTGGGGGGACGTGAGCCTCCTATTCCTGGTGAGCCCCCGAATCCACCACAAATAGGGTGAGTCCTCTGCAACTGTAGCTGCAGGCCATAGCTAGCTTCTCTTACAACCAAATTGCCACCTCTCCTGAACTGGTATTCTCCACATTGGTACAGGGTGATTTAGGAGTAAGGATGAAGGACAGATGTAGCTCCAGGAACACAGACCAGTTAAATGGATGCGGGCTCTGCCGGGCTATGGCTGCCAGGTGAAGTGTGTGTGCCTGGGGACCAAGGATGTAGCCATAGCCAACAGGTGGTACCCATAGCATGCTTCTGATCCAGGGAAGTTCCTCTAGACCTTTCCAGGGGTGCCCCAACAGGTAGACAGAGGCCAGGACAGGGGTTCTCTAAGCAGGAATTCAGAAGCCCAGGAAGAAACTGGGTAGCAAGGCAGCCACTGACACCGGTGGCCCTGCCACAGAGCTGGGTTCAGGATCTGATCTTTACTTCCAGCAGCCGGGTCATGGGAATAGAACTTCTGGAAGGGCTTCGAGGGAGGCGCCCGGGTTCAAGGAACAAATCTCCAGAGCTAGAGGAAGGAGTGGGAATTTGACCCAGGAAAAGGCACAAGCCCCATCCCTAGAACTACAGGGTCAAGTCAGTGTGCAAATAGGAATGCAGTAATTGGATGCTGGGTCTCTGTGCGCTAGACCAAGAGCCTCCCGTCGTGCCACATACTCACACTTTTGCCTGCCACTGAGCAAGCCTGCTCTGGAGGATAGGGAGCCTGGACAAGGCTGCAGATGTCCAATGGAGAGAGGAGGGCAGGAGAGGAGGGAAGCAGGGGAAGTCTGGATTGTAGGAGGCCCACACTCTTCTGCACATAGTGCCTCCCCACGTGCACATGCATGTGCTTACACACACACATACCCAGAGCCACAGGACAGTGCCGGCTTTCTGGAGAAGAATCATTCCCATCATTGCTTTTGCCAGAAGGGCTCACACAACTCAGACTCCAAACCTGCTGGGGCCACTGTTGGCATCAGCAAAATCACCTTGGAGGCTGCACCCAGCCCTTGCTGCCTACGTGGGACAGTGACGGGTCTCCTGTCTCATCTTGTAGACCAGCCCTGCTCCCACCCCCTGAAAAGAAACTCCCCCTTTCTCCCTGTTGCTCCCCAAGGCAGAGCTCACAAATAATCATTTCACGCTGCGTAACCTCTCTAAATGGAATCCCCGCGCTCGATTGTATTGGGGAAAATTTATTTAGTAAGGGGTTTTATTATGTAATATGTATGTGACATCTGGTAATGGGAACTGCATTATATTTATTGTTTTGTCTCTAAGAAAATATTGAAAGAAAAGGAAAATGATCAGAGCCTATTATTCTCCAACGAGAAGGAATTCCAGGGCTCTGCTGGGAAGACGAAATGGAGAGAAAGGAAGAGTCCAGCTCTGCAGAGCTACATAGTCCAAAGGGTCCTATAGAAGGTTCTGGAGAGAAGGGATGTCAGGGGTTCCCGAAGTAATTCAGTTTTGGGACAATTTCCTTGGATTCCACGGAAGTCTTTATAAGCAGAGAGAGAAACCCCAAACCCAGGATTCTGTGAGATTTAATGAGATAAAACCATGTACCATATTTTTTCTGCATTCATTGTGGTGTTAACATCTATATTAAATACTAGTCTGAGTTTTGTGGCATTCCAAAAACCCAGGTAAGCAGTGTCTCCCTTTTCAGGGCCTGTAATGCAGTTTTGGTGAATGGAGAGAGGTCTGGAAGGTGTTGGGTCTCTTTTGGGGTCTGGGTCCATACAACCCATGGGGCTTTCTAACCATCTTCATGTTTTCCTCCAGTTCCAGCACTACCAGAAGTTGCCACCCACCTTCTTTTCTAAATTCAGAAATGCTATCGAGGGCATAAGTTCCAAAAACAGGGGCAGCCTCACTAAGCGCTACAGTCTGAGCCCTGGGACCTACGTGGCGGTCACTTCTGCCCACAGTGAAACCGTTGAGTTTTTGCTCCGAATCTTCCTGAAAATGCCAGATGGTAACAGGTACAGAAACTCTGGGCTTCTAAATGTTAGGTTTCGCTTAATTTTATAAAAACCCATGGCATCATCTTGGGAAGCAGGTACTGTGTCAGCAGGAGACATGGCACGGGCCTCGTTTGCAAGACGCTCACCGCGAAGGGTGGCGAGAAAGTGTGACCCAACAAGGAGACCATGAACAGGAAGGGGCCATTGCTCAGCCAAAGTACAGAGTTACATGGGAGGACAGAGGAGAGGGACCCACCTCAGGCAAGAGGGATTGAGGAACGTCTCTTGGAGACAATGGCATTTGAGCTAGTCCCTGATAGAAAATGTATTCTGATGTTTAAAGGAAAAGGTAGTGCAGGTAGAAGAAAAAAAGCATGAGCAGAAGCAGGGACGGGGGTGAGCCTGTTGAACCTGTTGAAGTATAGGCAACATTAGCCACATGCGCAGGAAGGTTGTCCGTGGCGGTCATGGCAGTTGTCTGAAATGTGACCAGAGCGGGGGCGGGGTGCATCCAGGAGACAGTGAAATATGGGCCTGAAAGACAGAGTCCAGTGGTGGAGAGTCTTTAGTGCTAAGTCAGTGGTCAAGACTGTACACATCCTGCTGGGCACCTTAGTCCCTGTTGGTCATGAGGCAGACATCTCTGCAGTCACGGCCATCTTTTCAGCTGAGCGGGGATGGTGCCTCAGTCCAGTCTTTCAGATAGCCACTGCTCCACTGAAGTTGGAACATAAGACCAAGCTTATCTGCTGTCTCGGCAGTGGGGGTTACTGTCCGTGTGTATCCGGTTGTCCAAAGAACCATTTGCTAAACGGTTTGCAGACCTGATGATGGCTGGTCAAAAGACTGGTCACGTGGTGATGGTGCTGAGCTGTCTGCTGTCATGGCTGCCCCCTTCACATCCCTCTGTGCTGAGGGCCCTTCCCTCAGATCCTTGGTGTAAATGTCCAATGCCACCCTAGGTTGTCTTCCACTGCAGTCTTCCTTTAAATAGTGAGTCATTCATCCTTGTCCCACTGTTTCCCTGCTTTTCTAGGAACCTGGACAGCAATTTCAACCTTATGGCACTAAAGGTGGGTATGTGAAGGTTTGGCTAGAAGGCTTCATTGGCTGCATCCTATCTCCAAGAACTTCTGTCTCCTTCTTACCTCACTGACCGATGAAAACAGACACACCATAATGAGCTAATGAGGCTCCAAGGGGCGGGGCAGAGTGGAAAAGACTGAGCCTCCAAGGTCGAGCTGGAAACTTCTTTCCACAGTCATCTTCTTTCCACAAGTTTTGGTGTTCTCATTCCCCTACAAGTTTTATCTGATTGCTGGAGGAAGCCTCTGTCTCACATCCAGGTGTGGGGAATGGCTCTCGTGCTTTCGTTGCCCTAGACAGAGAGCTTCTTTCCCCACAAATTTGATATTGACTATTTTTCCTTTGATCCAGGCGAGTCTTCCGAAACATAGCTCCCAGGAAAGCATCTTCCACAAATACGCTCAACAGGTACAGTACCTAGCACGGGGACAAGGGATGGAGGGACCCCGGGCCCTTATCAGGATACAGAGAAGAAAAGTCACTTGGTGGTTCATTTTATCAGCCTCTCTCCCTGAATGTCTCCAGAACTGATCTGGCTTCCAAACACTGGAGAGAAGTGGCACCGTAGCTGGGTGACATTGAGGCTGGAAAGCAGACCTTGGTGAGGGTGGGGCTCATGCTGGGGGTGGTGGTATTTTGAAATCTTTAAACAAGTAATTGTCAATACCCCCCGAAATCTTTCCTTCTGCTCTGCCACCTTCCTTGGCATCATTCCTCCCAGGAGCCGGCCAGCTCCAGAAAGCACCAACGGTGCTTTTCCTGCCAAGCCACCTATGTGCACAGAGGATTTTCTTAATGGTTTAATAAACCGTTATAAAGAACTCCTTGACGTGCCAGGATAAAAACAGCTGCCAAGGGCTCTGCACGATGGGCCTTTTGCCATTAATAGTCATGTTGGTTTGGGAAGAGCAAAGTGATAGATAGATGTGGCCATGTGTATGCTGCCGATCTTGTGCCAGGCAGAGGCCAAGGACAGGAAGGATGCCAGTCATTCAGAGGGCTAATGGGGTAACTAGGAGGCAGCTTAAAAGAGAATTATTCAGGAAGCCTGAGCCCAGAGGGAAAAACAAGGAGAAATGAAGAATGTGCCTGTCGTGAGGGGAATATGTTTCAAGGAACCGCTCAATATGGACCTCCTTGACATCAATATGGGGCCCAGGATTCAGGTCCACATCTGGGCTGATTCAGAAGACACTTCACTTGATGCAAGACAAGGTCTGCCCAGATGATCATCCCCAGTCTGGAGCTCCCAAAGCCGGGATGGCATCATATGCACTCCTTGTCCCCAATATCTGTCATTGTCCTTGGCCCGGAGAAGGTGCTCAGTCAGTCTGCATTGAATTAAGACAGATTAGCTTCCCCAGAGCAGATGTCCAAACTAAGTTTACTGCCCAAGGCAATCAGCAGGACCTAATTAGGATACCTGAGACCAGGCTTCCTTCAGGGGCAGATGGCAAAGTCCTTGGCATGTTTCAGGCACCTGCACATCTGAAATAAATAATATAATTTGTCATATGACAAATGGTACAGATTCCCTCTAATCAGGGTTTTTCTGAACAACCACCAAATGTCTCCTCATAGAGGGCAACTGGTAGCCCAGATGGGGCCTTTGTAGGAATTAAAATAAAAGTCACAGGCAGCTTTGCGCCAAGGTGCACAGCTCAGAATGAATTGGAATAGACTGGACCACACCCCCTTTTCACCCCCTGGCTGAGCACCCTTGAACAGGGCCCAGCTGGCATCATTCTGCACAATCTGTGAACTACCCTCAGAGGTTGTATCCTCAAAGGAAGGAAAGTTGAAAGCAAATGCTGCTGTATGCACCCACTCAGTCCTGTCTCCCGATCTCTTGTATCTGTTTAGCCTTAAGGGAATGTGATGAGGTGCTACCACTGCCATCAGTTACCTTCATCAGCCATGACAGTGGTGACGGTCCTATAACCCAGGGTCTGCCTGGGAGAAAGGAAGGACATGTTCAGCCTGTGAGCTGAATCATGCCCGTCTATCCATTTTTCCAAATGGCAAACGTACCAAATACCTAGGACGTTCCCAGTTCCATGCTAAGCTTTGGGAACACAAAGCGTCAGTCCTCAGGGATCTTATGTTGACGTGGTGGAGAGAGATGTGCAATTCTTTGGATAGTTGCTTAAGGCAGTCTTCATCTCCATTCCTATCCTCATCTCCTGGACATTTTGGTCCAGGTCAGGGAGTGTCCTAGGATGGAGAGACATGCAGAAGGAAGGAGACATGGTCCATGTCCCAAAGCTACTTGTATTCTAGGAGGTGACTCCACATAAGTCAGAGTTCCTTGCCAGCTGCTCTGCAGGTTGGGTGCCATGATTCTTTTGAGGAAAAAACTCTGTCAATAGTGGACACACAATGCTGGCTTTCCTGACATACTCCAGCCAGTTAGAGGGATGACCTGAGGCCAATTTCAAACACTGGCCACATGTTCTTCTCAGGGACGTTCCAAGGGGTCTTCCCCAGAGGACAGGCTGAGGGACTGCTTTTGCTTTCAGTGAGGTGGTGAGGCCAAGCCTGGGGACAGTGTGTCTGTGGGTCTATGCGATGTGTGTTCTTGGAAGAACCCAACAAGACCCCTTCTTCCACCTGACCCAGCCCCGCTCTGCTAAGCCACCTGCTGAGGGACCTCACTCTGGCTCCTTCTCCCATGGGGAGCCCTCCCGGAGTGCGGATGGCACATCACCCCTTCAGCTCTCACCAACCTGTGTGGGAGAAACGGCTGCGCGCCGTGCACTCGGCTTCTCTGTGGGATGGATCATCGTGGAAGGCGCTTCCCCACCAGACTGCTCAGTGTCCCCAGGAGAAAACTGAATGGAGTTTACAACTTCAGAAGATCAGTCTGGGAAAAGTGTCTCTCCCCTCAGCCTCCATTGCTTCCTCTTTCTTTCTTTCTTCCTTCCTTCCTTCCTTCCTTTCTTTCTTTTTTAAGATTTTATTTATTTATTTGACAGAGATCACAAGGAGGCAGAGAGGCAGGTAGGCAGAGAGAAAGAGGAGGAAGCAGGCTCCTTATCGAGCAGAAAGCCTGATGCAGGGCTCGATCCCAGAACCCTGGGGTCATGACCTGAGCTGAAGGCAGAGGCTTTAACCCACTGAGCCACCCAGGCGCCCCTACTTCCTGTTTCTAATCCAAGGAGACCCTTGTCTTTCTCTTTGCCTCAGTGGCTAGGAAGGCTCATGAGAAGTAATGTTCTCAGAGCAGCTCCTTTGCACCAAGATTCCTGGCACTTTCATCTCCTCCACGCATGCACGTACGCACATGCCCGTGCTCACACTCACACACGGAGGAGTCCTATTTTCTCTCCATCCCTTTCTGGAAGCAAATGGGAAAACACGCCTATGGGGCTGAGTGGATTCCTTCAAAACCCTTGTCCTGAGGTGTTCCCAAGTGCCAGGTGTGGTGGGGGGGAGGCAACTGCTGCTTTCAGTCCAATAACGAAGGAAGAGAGAAAGGCGAGGCGACCCACAGGTGGTGTCGAATGTCAGGGGCAATGAGCACTGCAGACATTCATGACCCAGAGCAACTGGGAAAGGCTTCATGGCAGGCTTGATGGGCACAGGGTGGGAACTGAGGGCTTGGAAGTCTGAGCGCTTCTCTAGCGTAAGGCAGTGTGCCGCTCGGCTCCTGGGCACTGAGGGGGCTCATCTTCCTCTCTCGTTTGGATCAGGAACTGAACCTGGATGCCGCCCAGCTTCAGAACCTTCTCAACCAGGAGCTCCTGACAGGTAAGGTCAGACCCCACCAGCCCACTGTCCCCACCCTCCTCCCATTGCTGAACCAGTCCAGTGTCACCCCCGCCCCCAACATGTCCATCCTTCCTGTTCCCCAGGAACTCCGGGGCACACGTTCTCTCTGGATGAGTGCCGGAGCATCGTGGCTCTGATGGACGTATCCTTTGCTGTGCCCCCTCCCCTGTTCTGGCAGCTCTAAGGGTCCCTCTGCTCTTTGGGCTGCCCTGGGGGGGTCTCATTAGGACATTAGGAATGCTTTCGCTTTGCAGTGTTTTCTTTTCTTCAGTTCTAAGGGCTTGGCTGGCAGAAGAGCCTGGGTTCCTGCCGATTCTATGCTAACTCACTGCCTCTCCCAATCACAGCAATGGTGTCAATGGTTAGCACTTATCAAGCATCGTGGCATGCCAAGGCTAGATCCATCACACGGGGAGAGAGAGAGGAGTTTGGAGAGCCTAGGCAGCCTGTTTAGTAATCCCACAGCCTGCCTGAAGTTGTGCCTGGTTTTGAAGAGTTTACAGCCCCCCAATCTGTGTTCTAACCTCATTCCGCAGGGCCTCCCGGCAGCACTAGTGGGGCCGATTTCCTCCCACCCCTCCCCTTACCCTGGGGGAGTCTTCCTAAAATCCCTTGTTCAATGAGCCCCAATTCAGTAAAGAGAACAACCCCCAGAACTTGGAGAAAACACCTTGGTCTATACAGTACCCCGTTAGCGCTGCCATGCCACGGCTACAGTCACAGCTGTCCGTGGGCACCAGCAGCTGGGCTGGGGATCAAACCCAGGGCTCCCGACTCCGGTCCCGATGGCCACCTCCCAGGAGCCATTTGTCCCCTGGCCGCCCCCGAGAGCCTGGCTCCCAGCTGCACCCTGGGACCTTCCCTTCAGTGGACCTACTCGGCCTCCCCGGAGTGAGACGGATCCCGGCTCCTTCACTCTTAACAAGACCCGATCGGGAATGAGGGGCCGCCGTTGTTGAACAAGAGCCCTTCTTGCTGAAATCCTAAATCAAGCCCTGTGTCTGCTGGCCCTGGTCTGGAGTCACTGGAGACAATGCCTGTCCCCCACAAATGAAGCAGAAGGGTCCTGCGGTCCTGCACAGCCCAGGGCAGCTCACCCTGAGGGACATGGTATCTGCCAGAGCCCTGCAAAGCAGACAGGTCTGCTCTGCTCTCCCTCTGCCCACCCACTGCTCCCCTCCAGCAACTTAGAGAGAGATGCTTTTCCTGGCATTAGCTCTGTATAAACCCATCCTCCTGCTATGGGGTGACCAGGGTTGGCTCTAACGGGTTGCCTCCACTCATCTGCACCCTCGTGCTGCTTCGGGGGCTGCAGGGACCCCCGTATGCTCCTCCACATTGCCCCCTGCCTGGGGCCCCCTCCAGCCAGTGCAGGCTGTGTTCCGGGGTCTCTCTTCCCTTGGTGCACGTGATGCTGGCTCCTTTTCTCAGGGCTTCTTTCTCCTTCCAATTTGTCCTTTTCCTCTGCAAAATGAAGCTAAGCCGGGCCCCTGCAGACACAGAGAGGGCCCGCTGGGGTGGGGCCACACCCAGGGGACAGCGGGCTGATGGCTGACCTGATGGCGCTACTAGCCGATGGTGGGACTTCTCCAGGCGCCATGCGCGGGTCCTTCTCCAGGCGCCGTGGGGGGTCCTGCTCACCGCTGTGCACTGGCAATGTGCACGTCCGCTCTTAACTCCCCGCCAGCTGAAGGTGAACGGGCGGCTTGAACAAGACGAGTTTGCAAGGCTGTGGGGCCGGCTCGTCCACTGCCAGGTACCGGCATGTTCTCTTTGTGTCCCGTTCAGCAAGTATCTACGCGGTGCCCGACCTGCAAAGTGTTGGGGGGTGCGAAAGAAGAGCTACCCAGCCCTGCCCTCAGGAGGCTTCACATTTTGTTCGGGGAGACTGCACGCCCCACTAGAAGACAGGAGGCAATGCCTGAGCTAGTGGCAGGGTGAAGGGTGCTCTAGGAGGTGGAAGGAGAGAGGGTCACCATGGGTGGCAGCTAAGACCGCCGGCCAGAATTCCCTCCCCGAGCTCCCCGCTCCCAGCTCCCTGTCCCTGAGACATTCCCCCAGTGTACCTGTTCATCTCATTCCCTTCCTGTCCACTGGCCAGACTCAACAAGATCACACATGTGGCCTGTGGCCTCAGTGTGGCTTCCCTATTGTTCTCAGGACAAGGTCTAAGCTCATCAGAGCTGTCCCTGGAGTTGGGACCCTGCCTTGGGGTCCAGGAGGCATCCTTGGACTCCTCCCACTCACTCCTTCCGCCCCAGCTGGGAGGCTCAGAGTCCAGCCAGGACCGACCCCCTTGACTGTCCAGCCTCAGGAATCTCTTCATGGGGAGGCTCACCTGCCCCCAGGCCCGGTTACATCCCCCTGAACCCACAATAATAAGGTGTTCTTGTGGGACATTTCAGGAATTATCCCCTAGTCCCTGACTTGGGGGACTCACAGGGCACTGTAATGGCTGATATGTCCCCCCTCCCCCATTAGACTGCAGAGCAGGGACACCCTCATGTTCCTCTGCTTCCCCCAGTGCCTTACTTTGTGTCTCGTACACAGCAGGCACTCAAAAATGCCCAGGGAATGACCAAACTAATGAATTCCTAATGAGTGAGTGATTCCCAATTGAGGTCTTTCTATATACTCACCAAAAGCCAAATAAGGCCAGAAAACATTCTTGGGCTGCTATTTCACAGTAATCGCTGCCTCCACAGGCCTGGGTCGCACTCCTGCTGGGGGTATTTTGCCTTGAAACAGCTCCTGTGGGGCTGCTGAGCAGAGACCTAGACAGGGAGCCTGAGTGCAGTCGTGGGGCAGCTGCACGCTTCCATCCCACAAGTCACCTGCCCGAGATTCTGTCTCGCCCCGAAAGGGCAGGGCTGATCAGGGCTCGGGTGAGAAACGGGGAGAGGTCAGAAAGTCCAGGGTGCACGAAGTCACTTGCCCATGGTTGCACAGCTGATAGTCAATGCTTATTTAAAACCACTGTTTTGGTTGCAAATTCTGTGCTTTTGACCACCACCGTATGTAAAGTCTTGAGAGAGCTCTACACCTCCCAGACGCAGCAAGCGGCCACGCGTCAGGAGGCCAGTCTGGGGGATGGGGAAGGGCAGAAAGGGGGTTGGGAGAGAGGCCCACAGCCCCACAGCTCCATAGCGGGCAGCCACTGTGGTCGGCTTTACCAGCCAGTGCCCACTGCTGCCTTCCCTGGTCCTTAGAGGAGCTGCTTTGAGCTGGGTCCCCCCAAAGTTTATTGAAATGGTCTCCAGGGATGAGAAAGGGGTTTCCAGGATCTCTCCCCAGGACGTCTGCTTTAAGGTGGGTGAGAGCACTCATTTGGACTTCTTACTTCCTTTCTTGAATCAGAGAGTTTTCCAGAACATCCAGAATCACTCCGGAGTTTTCCTGAGTTTGGATCTGTGGAAGGCTGTAAGGGATGCAGGTAAAGCAGGGCCCCTCGGACCTATCATGACTGGGGCCGTGTGTGGGAGAGAGAGCACACCCCTTGCATGCCGTATGCAAGGCTGCTGCAGGGGGGCTGAGGGTCAGGAGAGAACAGAGCTCCTGTGCCCCCCACCCCGGGCTTACACCAGCCTCTGCGGGCCTCCGGGCTCACGACTCAATCCTTGTCCTCCCCAACCTGAGTTCTCGTGTGCCGGTCAATTTTCCCAATTGCCTTTTGTCTCCAAACAGCTCTAACTGTGCTAAAATGACCCCCACATAATTGATGACTCCACATAATTGACCCCTCCCAGAGCTCGAGCTCAAGGCCTTCGAGACTCTTCCATCTCAACCTCTGAGCTGTCGGGGTTAAAGCCCTATGAGCAGGTGGATACACTGTCCTCCCAGAGGTTGGAGCTAAGTGAAATCTGTCCGCTTCAAGAAGGCCAGAGCTTTCAGTCCGAGCTTTCAATCCTCAGATGATGACAAGGATACAGCATAGGCTGCCTAAGAGCTTCAAGGTTCAGGAAGAACTTGCTCTCCTGTCTTCTCACTTGATCGTCTCCACTGCCCTGTGATTAGGAGTCGTGATCTGCCCTGTCTCAGTGGGGGAAATGGATCACAAGAAGTTTAAGTCAGAAAATTGCTGCCTTCCTTGAGAAAATGTAAGCTCAGATTCCCCCAGGTAAATGCTGGAAGGAGAGACTCCACGGCTCTCCCTCCCGCGGGGCCTGAGCCTGGAGAGCAGGGAGAAACATCTCCCTGCCTTAGCACCTGTCCTCCCCTTAATTCTTCCTGCCCAAGAGCAGTGGTTCTCAAACTTGAGTGAGCACCGGAACCCCCTGGAAGCTTGTTCAAGCACAGCTTGTGAAAACACCTCATCCCTCATCCAAAACTTCTGATCCAGGAGGGCTTGGGTAGGGCTCAAGAGTCTGTAGTTCTAAGAGGTTTCTACATGAGGCCGAAGCTCTTCGTCTGGGGACCACACTTTGAGAACGCCTGGATAGCTACAGAAAAAAATGAAATTTTATAAGAGACCACACTGATGACTCCAGAATAAGAAAAGGCAGACAGATAGAAATGGCTGGGATCCAACTAAAACGCCTTCAGGGACCAAGCAGATAACTGAATGGGGCAGTGGAGGTACCGTAAGAAAAGAGGGTAATTTCTGCATATGGCGAGCTGGGGAGCGCAAGGTCTAATGGCGTTCGAATTCCTATTTTATTAATGCTGGAGAACGGGCCACCAGGCTCACCCCATTGATGGATGGTTTGGCTTGCAAGGTTCTCCTGTCCCCTGAAAGCTTATAGGCACGGCCGTTTGCCAGTTTGCTGCTGTCTGCTATGGGGTTGGTGCCTCCCAGAGCTCATAATTAGACACACCCAAAAAGAGCAAGGTGCCTGTGTCTCGCCCACCTGTGGCCACCTTCGGACTATGGTCTACTCCCGGAGGACCAGCCTCTTTCCTGCTCTGCCAACTTAGGATGGAAGCTCGCACTTCCAGGGACCGCACTTGCTCACACTAAGAGTGCTCACACCTGAGACCCACTGGCAGTCATGGGGTCGGGGAACAATGTGGTTTCACAAGGTCACCGAGCGAGAGAGAGGCCTGATGGAGGCGGGGCTGGGAGCAAACGCCTGCTGTCCCGGAAGCTGCCTCTTCACATGGGAATTATCCGATGATGGTGAAGGCCAAAGTGTCCTCAAGTGTCTTGAGTCTCTGGAGTTGGTCTCTGGCCAAACTCCAGAACAATGTCACCGGGGCCCAGCAGCCATGAGGGGGGCCAAGTGGAGAATTAGTAAAAACACGAACTGAAGTGAACTAGCCTCTGAGCCAGACAGAATAGGGAACAGTGGTAGAAGGCCACCACCCCGAGTGGCTGCTTAGACTTTGCCTGTGAGAGGACAGGACCTGCTCCAGCCTCCTGCTGCTCAGTAACCCACCCCGCGGTCCAGGCTTCCTTGCAGGGATCTCCGTCAGCAACGAGCTGCTGGACCTCATGACCCTCCGGTACGGTGACAGCAGCGGCAGGGTCAGCTTCCCTAGCCTGGTCTGCCTCCTGTTGCGACTTGAAGCCATGGCAAGTAAGTGTCACCTGGGCGACATCCTGGAGACCATCATAGCGACCAAAAAATATTGTAGAGGATCAGGAATGCACCCCTGCCCCAGGCCTAGGCCCGGCCTCAGTAACAGAGTGGGCTGGAGTCTTGCATGAGGACCCCTTGCTCCATGACGCAGAGCCAACATTAGCCTGCGTAATGGTAGACCCCGTCTGCATCTCCTGCGTCCCTTCTGTACTCCTTCTGTCCAGGACAGTCCCCTATCCCAGGCTCTCATTTCTTCACCACCCTATTTAGTGCCTATTTCAGGAGCGAGGTTCATTTAACTCACGGTGTCCCTTCTCCATGTTGTTTATAGCTTAAACCTATACTATAGTCTTGCAATGAATGCGGTCTCTGCTGAAGCCAATTCATGCACAAGTGATAGATGGGGGCGGGGCAGGGGCACTTCCCCAAAGCTCCAGAAATTCTACCATGTAGGTCAGATATTTGGACACTTCTTAGCAGCCACCCCGCCCTTTATTTTTCAAGAAAATCCTATGTGAAACCTCAAGCCATAACATAGCTCAAGAGTTGTGTTTGGGGTAGAAGTGGCATCTGGCCTCATCCTAATCTTTACCCTATCGCTGGCATGGCGCACCACTGTAAATCCCACAGCTCTGAGCCAGGCAGTTAGGGAAGACTGAGAGACCAGAGCCCTGGGAGCAGAAGAGAGACGGTGAGGCATAAACCTCCAGAGAATTCTCTGTTGGACAAGGGAGGTTCTCCAGAGGGTGCCCGTAGAATACTTTATAGGACAGGCCCACACATCCCCTCAGCCATGTGTGGAAGGGTGAAGAGTGCAAGGGCACGAGCAGAGGGAGAGACGTGTGTGGGCCGGAGCCGTCACAGAGAGCTGTTCCTCAGGGACGGAGCTGGCTGGGAAGAGACAAGGAGGGAGAGAGAGAAAGTGCTTTACAGAGAGTCGCCATATTTGCCTTTATCTCCCTTGACCTATCCTGATTCCTCTCCTCCTCTTTAGAGACTTTCCAGAACCTCTCCAAGGATGGGAAAGGACTGTACCTGACAGAAATGGAGGTGAGGTGCCTTCCCTTCCCAGACACGGGGCACAGTCCCAGGCCACCTCTCCTCTCCTGATTCCAGGGGGCATTTTTCTCCCTGAGGATATTGGCTGGTCTGTCAAAGGCCAGCCAAGCTGCCGGCCCCGCTGCCTCCAATTACTGCCTTTATATATTACGGGCTGCCAAGGCTGCTTTAGGATCTTGGCAGACAGATTTTATTTTTTTCCAATAGCTTAATAAAGCAGAGGATTATGTGGGCGTCATAAATCCAAGAGGGAACTGAGGAGCACCTGCTGAGCTCACTGTGCATTAAACTTACTCCCCGTGAGCTTTAGAGAGAGCCTCCTGGCCTAGCCAGCTGGTCGACCTCAGCTATCCCTCTCACTGCCTAGCTCCTCAGGGAGTAGCAAAAGATAGGTTGCAATGGGGGCTTGGGACCCCCTGCTGGGTTGGAATTAGCTGGAAAGTTTTGATGAGACTAGACTGAGGTCTTTCAAGGAAGGGGGTACCATTTGCCCTGCTCTGTATTAAGCAAACAAGTTTTAAGCTATGTCATAATGATGATGTTTATTTCTCAGTGGATGAACCTGGTCATGTACAACTGAAGCGAGGAGTAGAGAAGACCCCAGAGTCCAGGTAAGACATGGCAGCTCTAGAATCGTTTCCTTCTAGCACAACTCCTTGTCTCCTCTAGGAACTGCACACAAGACTCTTGCCTTGAGAGGGGCCTGCCTAGAGATTACAGAGCCCTCATCTGTGCGGGCCAAGGCTCAACTGCTCAGGGCCCCTGAATTTCAAGGCCAATGGTGCAGGCTTCATCAAAACCATGGATGGAATGACCAGGGGACACTGATGAAAGAGTGTGGCCCGAAAGTCATGAGTGAGGGATTTAGAACTCTTATTTATTAATTTATTTATTTTTTAAATTAAACTATGATTGACATTTAATAATGTATTCATTTTAGGTGTACAATATAATGATCGGATAGATGTATATATTATGGAGTGATTACCACAAAAGGCTTAGGAAACATCCATCACACACAGTTACACATTTTTTCCCTTGGTGATGAGAACTTTTGTAATTTACTCTCAGAGTAACTTTCAAATACATATACAATACAGTATTGTTAACTATAGCCATAGTGCGGTCTATTCTATCCCCAGGACTTAATTATCTTATAACTGGAAGTTTGTACCTTTGGACCATCTTCCCTGCTTTGGTCCACCATCCCCCCCTCTACTCCCGGCAACCATCAGTCTGTTCTCTGTATCTCTGAGTTTTGTTTTGTTTTTGGATTCCACATAGAAGTAAGATCATACAGTATTTTTCTTTCTCTGATTTACTTCACTTTACTTAATGCCCTCAGGGGCCCTCCATGTTGTCACAAATGGCAAGGATGTCCTTTTCTATGGCTTAGTAATATTCCTTCATATATAAAATACGTTTTCATTATCCATCCGTTTACTGATGGACATGTAGGTTCTTTCCTTGTCTTGGCTGTTGTAAGTAATGAACATGGGACACACATATCTTTTTGAGTCAGTGCTTTTGTTTCTTTCAATAAATACCCAGAGGTAGTTTCTGGATCATGTGGTAGTTCTACTGTTATATTTTGAGGAAACTCCGTATTACTTTCCAGAGTGGCTGCACCAGTTTACATTCCCACCAACAATGCACAAAGGGTCCCTTTTCTTCACCTCCTCACCAACACATGCTATCTCTTGTCTTTTCTAAAATGGCCATTCTAACAGGTGTGAGGTGGTATCTCATGGTGGCTTGGATTTGTACTTCCCTGATGACTAATGACGTTCCACACCTTTTCATATACCTGTGAGCCATTTGTATGCATTCTTCGGAAAAAATGCCTATCAGTCTTAGTTGATTATTTTTTTTTTGTCACTTCTGCTTTAGGTGTCAAATCCAAAAATCATTGCCACGATCCATGCCAAGCCATGATCCCTGTCAAGGAGCTTACCCCTAAAGTTTTCTTCTAAGAGTTTTATGGTTTCAGGTCTTACATTCAAGTCTTGAATCCTTTTAGTTGATTTTTGTATATGGTGTAAAAGAGCAGGCCAATTTCATTCTAGAATTTTTTATTTGAATTTCCAAAGAGGAATGGCAATCACTCATCACGGGAAAGGCTAATGTGTGGAACAACAGAAATGACCAGAGCCTGGGGAGAGGAGAGCTGGGTCCGGCCTCGGCTCTACCATTGCCTCACTTTGCAGCTGTGCACACATCTGTAGCCGTCAGCATCTGTAAATCTAGCGAGTGTGCTGAAAAGTTAATGCCCGTGTCGCATTTCTTCTACATGTTTATGTTCAGGGAATAGACCCGAGAGATACATAGCCCATACCCCATGCTACTGTAGCAGAAGCCCCAACAGTCTGCTGGAATCTTCCAGGACTGGGGTGCTCGATATTTTGTGCTCCTCATGGTTGGACATTTCTGGGTGTTAGGTATTATTTTATCAAGAGGCAACAATCTACTTCCCTCGAACTTTCCACCCATGCATCCAGCTCTACTCTGGACCACTACAGAAAAAAGACTGGACAAGCCAGATCTTCACATCCTTGCAGATAGCTCTGCTGCCTCACCGAGGCCTCTCTTTTTACTTATTCCTGGTGATTCTCATCTGAAACCTACTGGTGACCATGTCTCTATGCCAATGTCCCTTTGAAATACATAGTTCTCCTAGACAGCTGTCCTGTGATCAACATATTTGGGTACCCTATAATTTTTATAAACAGCATTTCTTTAATCTCCCAACTCTGTACCTTGAAATCAAGAGAAAAATCTCTCCATAAAGAAATATTTTAGCGGGGCGCCTGGGTGGCTCAATGGTTTAAGCCTCTGCCTTCAGCTCAGGTCATGATCTCAGGGTTCTGGGATCGAGCCCCACATCGGGCTCTCTGCTTGGCGGGGAGCCTGCTTCCCCCTCTCTCTCTGCCTGCCTCTCTGCCTACTTGTGATCTCTGTCTATCAAATAAATAAATAAAAATCCTTAAAAAAAAGGAAAAGAAATATTTTAACATAACTATTTCCTTGATGCTTCTTAATGAACACAAGTTAACATAACTTGCAGAGATCAAAGTTATTTAGACTTACCTGTATTGTCATGAATTCCCCTTTCATTTCTTTCTAAAATTAGGGCATGTGAATATTTCCCATTTTCAGTCTGCCTAATTCCTATTCTAATCTGCATGATTTCTAATGTCAGGAATGATTCTTCAGTTGTATCTTCGAGCTAATTTAAGATGCAGGACCTAAAGTTTGAACTTTTGAAATAACTGGACTTTTTCTCATTATCCTTCATCCTACACAGGGTCCCAAGTCCCTCTTAACCAATCTTTCTGTACTTCCTGTTCTGAACATTATGTAAGAAGAAAGTATAATATAAGATGTATGGTTATGTGTGCTTCAGCCTCTTTCATTAATGTCTATCATCATCCGTAAGAGTGTTCCCTTGTCTTCCTCATTAATCATGGTCCTCTGACATCATACTCTTAAAGTAGATCTAGCCACTCTTGGCAGATGGGTTGCTGTGCAGAACTGGAGGCAGGAGGGTGAAGAAGTTCTGCCTCCAAATCTACAAACTCTCTTTCATCTATAACCATCTCCCACCTTCCTCCTGTTATGTTAGAGGGCATATGTCTCTGAGGATGTTCTGGATCTCATTACCTCCCCCCTTCACAAGGACCCAATAGAATGAATTCTCTCCTCTGTTCTGAATATTAAATCAATTTCTCTCTATCTCTCTCTCTCATTCCTGGAGTCATCCACTTCCCACTGAAACATGCTTATCTCTTACATTTCTTCCATCTCCTATTCCCTTCCAGCCACAACGCCATCTCCTCCCTTTACAGCCAAACTTCATAAAAGAGCTCATTGTCTCCACATCCTCACCTCCCACGTTCCCTTCAAACTACTTCAATTTAGATTTTTCAGACACCGTCTCTCTCCCTGACTTTGCACTGTCTCCCTATCTGATTTTCCTATATCCACCCACTTCACTCGAGTCAATTTCCTGCAGTCTAAGCACACTTTTTAAAATTCATATCGAGGGGCGCCTGGGTGGCTCAGTGGGTTAAGCCTCTTCCTTTGGCTCAGGTCATGATCCCAGAGTCCTGGGATCAAGCCCCACATTGGGCTCTCTGCTCAGTGGGGAGCCTGCTTCCTCCTCTCTCTCTGCCTGCCTCTCTGCCTACTTGTGATCTCTATCTGTCAAATAAATAAATAAAATAAAATAAAATAAAATAAAATAAAATTCACATCCAATCATTGCCCTCCCCAGGTTAAAACCCTTCAATGTCTTCCTGTTGCTATTTGGGAAAAGTCTAAAGTCAAGAATGTGGCATGTACCATCTGCCTACTGCCCACTTACCTAACCATACCTCGTATCTCTCCTCCTTCCTGTGCTCTGTTCCCACCACACCAGCATTTCCTTTATTCCCTCCAATGTTTCATTCTTTCCCAAACCTTGGGTCCTTTGCCTCTACTGTCTGCTCAGTCCTGGGTTTAGTTACATAAGTCCTGATCCTTTGTGTCTTCACCTCATTGGGTTCTCATATTATTTACTCACTGTCACACTGGCCAGATCATAACATTCAGAATTCTTTATTGTTATTGTTGCCCACTCCTTATATTTTCTTAAGGTCTTATGAAATGTAATTCACCCATCATAATGAGTTACCCATTTGATATACAGAGTTCAGTGGTTTTCAGTATAGTCACACAGCCATGCAACCATCACCACATTATAATTTTAGAACATTTTTGTCACCACACAAAGAAACCCATGCCCAATAGTAGTCACTTCCTATGTTAGCCCCATCCCTCTAGTCCTGGGAAGCCACTAATTGGCTTTCTGAATCCATAAATCAGCCGATTCCGGACAGGTAACGTAATTGGACTCATGCAATATTCAGTCTTTTGTAATCAGTTTCTTTCATCTGTGGTAGTACGTATCAAGACTTCACTTCATTTTAATGCCAAATGACATTTCATTTTGTAAATATACCATCTTTTATTCATCTGTTCATCCATTGATGGACACTCATTTAGGTTGTTTCTGCTTTCCACCTTTTGGGGATAGTTCTGCAATGAATGTTTGTATACAGGCTTTTGCATGGTTGTGTGTTTTCATTTCACTTGTGCGTATACCTAAGAGTAGAACTGTTGGGTCATTTGGTAACTCTATGTTAACATTTTCAGGAACTATTTTCCAGAGCCACTGCATCATTTTGCATTTCCACCAGCAATGAATGAGAGTTCTGACTTGTCCATATCCTTGTCAACACTTACTATTGTCTGACATTTTTATTAGAGCCATCCTAGAGAGTGTGAAGTGATACCTCATTGTGGTTTGGTTTGCAGTTCCCTGCTCATGATGGTGAACATCTTTTCAGTGCTTACTGGCCATTTGTATATCTTCTTTGGAGAAATGTCTATTTTGGTTCTTTGTTCGTTTTTAAATTGGTTTATTTAACTTTTTAAATTTTTAAATTGGTTCGTTTAACTTTTTTGTTACTTACTTGTAAGAGTTCTTTACATATTTGTAAATATATATGTGTGTATATGTATATATATATATATATATATAATATTCATTGTAGTTATAAGTCCCTTTTCACCTATGTGATTTGCAAACATTTTCTTCCATTCTACAAATTGTCTGTTAAGTTTCTTGCTTATATCATTTATAGAACACAAATTTTTTATTTTGTTGAAGCCCAATTTACCTATTATTTCTTGTGTCACTTATACTTTTAGTGTTATATACAAGAAATCATTGCCTCATCCGAGATCATGAATAATCCTCTTGTGGTTTTCTCCTAAGAGTTTTATACTTTAGCTTTTCCACTAAGGTCTTCGATCCTTTCTGAGGGAATTTTTGTATGTGGTGTGATATAGAAGTCCAGCTTCATTCTTTTGAAAATATATATCCAGTTATCCTAGCACCACTTGTTGAAAAGACTACTCTTTGCCCCATTTTATTGTCTTACCACCCTTTTTAAAAGTCCGTTTAGCATGATGTAAGGATTTATTTCTGAATTTTCCATTCTGTTCCAGTGATCTATATGTCTGTCCTTGTTTGAGTACCACACTGTGCTGATTAATATAGTTTTGTAGTAAGTCTTGAAATCAGAAAGTATGAGTCTTCCAGCGTGGTCTTCTTTTTCAAGACTGCTTTGGGGTGGCTCAGTGGGTGACTTTGGCTCAGGTCATGATCTCAGGGTCCTGGGATCGAGCCCCACATCAGGCTCTCTGCTCAGCAGGGAGACCGCTTCCCCCTCTCTCTCTGCCTGCCTCTCCACCTATTTGTGAATCTCTCTCTCTCTCTCTCTCTGCCAAATAAATAAATAAATAAATCTTAAAAAAAAAAAAAAAAAAAGACTGCTTTGGTAATTCTGGGTTCCTTGCATTTACACATGAATTTTAGGACAGGCTGACAAATTCTGCAGTGGAAAAAAGGGGTAGCTGGGATTTTGATAGAAATTACATAAATCTGTAGATCATTTGGGGAATGTTGCCAACTTCACAATCTAAAGCTTTTTGATCCATGAACATGAGGTTTCTCTCCATTGTTTTAGATCTTCTTTAATTTCTTTCAGCAATGTTTTATTGTTTTCAGTGTAAGAATCCTGTACTTTCTTTGTTAAATTTATTCCTACGTATCATATTTTTTATGTTACTATAAATAATTTTATTTTTAGATTTTTCATTGCTAATGTATAGAAAGAAAACTGATTTTCATACATTGATCTCACACTCTGCCACCATGCTGAACTCATTCATTAGTTCTAATGGTCTATGGGAGGCTCCTTAGGATTTTATAACTACAAAGTCATGTCATCTGTGGAACTGCAAGTAGTTTTATTTCTTCCATTCCAATCTGGATGCCTTTTTTATTTTTCTTACCTCCTTTTCTTGGCTAGAAGTTCTAGAACAATGCCAACTAAAGGTGAAGGAAGCAGATATCCCTGTCTGCTTGGTGTTCCCGACCTTGGGAGAAAACGGTCTTTTACCAATAAGTATGACGTTCGCTGTGGGATTTTCATAGATATTATTTGTCAAGCTGAGGAAGTTCCCCTCTATTTGTAGTTTGCTGATTCAACACACTTTTAATTACCTGCTTGATGTCTATATTCCCTGCTGGACTGTAAGCTTAGGTATGTCTTTGGTTGCTATCTCCTTAGCATGTAGCAAAAAGCCTGGCATAAAGGAACCACTCAATAACAGTTTTCCAAATGACTGAGAGAAATTGCCCTTCCAGGTTCGTGTCTTCCTTTTTTTTGTTCTCGTCCTAATTTTTATAAATGTTGTCTTCAACCCAGTTCTTCCTGCTATCGACTATGTATGCAGTTTCTTGTCCATCAGGATTACTGGAAAGCAGATAATTAACATTATCTTGTTAAAATCTCTAATACATCATGACCTATATTTTTTTCATAAAAGGTTTATTGTTTGACCTGTTGATCCTCTCACCCTTTTGAAATCTGCTTTCTTGAGTCCAGGGCACACTTCTCTTTCTTTTTTTTTTTTTTCCTAAGATTTTATTTATTTATTTGAGAGAGCAAGAATAAGAAAGCGAGAGAAAGAGAGCAAGCAGGGGTGGGAGGTGGAGGGAGAGGGAGAAGCAGACTTGTGACTGAGCAGGGAAGCCCAATGCAGGGCTTGATCCCAGGACCCTGGGATCATGACCTGAGCTGAAGGCAGATAGTTGACCAACGGCGTCACCCACGCATCCCCCAGGGCACGTTTCAATGCCCCCCAACATTCCCTTATTTTGCTACTACAAAGTCAAAGCTACATTCTTCTAGGATTTCCACCACTCCCACATTAGCAAAGAGACTCTCACTATTGGCCAATATCCAACCCAGAGGAAAATTCCCTCTCCTTGTTCATCTGGCCCTCTGGGCAATGAAGCTGTCACTGGAACAAGTGAAGGCCTTGTCAGATGAGCTAAGTGAGCTTCTCCCCAGAGTTTGGGGTTGCTAAAGCCCCCTCATCAGTCGGCTTGGATCCACCAGGCAAGCTGGCATGTACTCCCATTGGGAGAACACTTCTGTTCCTCTCTCTCTCATCTTCAACCCATCTGTTCTGCTCTCACTCAGTGAAGTAGGATATAGAAGTACGCAACCAGAGAACTCCTCTTCCTCCCCTCCCATTGTACCTATTCATTTTGAAGGAAGCATGCACCCCCATTGTCCTATTGCTGGCCATGTTTATATTAAAATTGTTTTAAATATCAAGGTCATACTTCAAAAAATGCTAATGCTCAATGAATTGGTATATTGTGCTTAGAGAATTAAGGCTATGTTGATCTTAATCGATTTCAAGTCTAGAGGGGTTTTTCCTTTTTTTTTTTTAAGACTTTATTTATTTATTTATTTATTTGACAGAGATCCCAAGTAGGTAGAGAGGCAGGCAGAGAGAGGGGAGGAAGCAGGCTCCCCACTGAGCAGAGAGCCCGATGTGGGACTCGATCCCAGGACCCTGGGATCCTGGCCTGAGCCGAAAGCAAAGGCTTAACCCACTGAGCCACCCAGGCGCCCCGAGTCTAGAGGTTTAATGTACTGCAAGTCACACTCTGCTGAGAGTTTTTCTAGCTAATGTCATCTACATTCACGTTGATCTACTGTCAGTGTGGTAATAAAGTGTCTTATTCTAACAAAGTTATTATTTATAACAATTTGGCACTAATACGGACGGGAACTATCTTGAGGAATGGGCCACGTTCTCCCACTCTGCATGAAGGTGACGAATGAGCAGCAGTGATCCTGATCTTTCTGATCTACTGACAACAGTTTTCTCCTATCCAAGTAAATTATCTCTCCCATCCTGCAGACCAGAGACATCCTTTTTGAGAGTTAGGAGCCTGGGTTTGCCTCTAGAGAGGTGAAACTCCCTACCTGCTTTGGCCAACATACAGGTGGTAATTACTGTAGAACCCAGGGTGTCCAGCCTTCCAGATCTGGCTTTGGAAGAGAATGGTATCCAGCTAGAAAAAGTGACTTCAGTACCCCAAGGGCATAAACCAAGAAGGAGGAAGAGTTGATATCCAGGAAACAAGATCCAGCCCTGGACCCTTTACTAGCTAGGGAAGTCCCGTAGAAAGAGAAAGGAAGACCAATGGGGCCAGGAAGAGAGGTCTTTGGGGAAAATGGAACCAGTAGTTTATCTGATTGCTTCATTATGGGTAAAATGTGCTCAGAAGGATTTTTAAAATTTTTCTGGAGAGTTTTGGAAGAATTATTAGGATAATGACATAGACTAAGCAGATTTTTTGTAAGATTTTATTTATTTGACAGAGAGAGAGAGAAATCACAAGTAGGCAGAGAGAGAGGAGGAAGCAGACTCCCTGCTGAGCAGAGAGCCTGATGCAGGGCTCGATCCCAGGACCCTGAGATCATGACCTGAGCCAAAGTCAGAGGCTTAACCCACTGAGCCATCGCACCCCATAAGCAGATTTTTTTTAATGAGATAACTATTAACATCTGGAAGAACAAAGATTTATAGAAGAAAAAAGGACAAGTGATCCTAGAGTATTTTTTCACTCAGCAGTGAACAGTACATATGTAATTATAATAAAATAAGAATTGAATATTGATCTAACCAAAAGATGTGACATAAATATATTGGAGAAAGGAGGGGAGAAGTGTAGGTATGGAATGGGTTAGGAGCACACCAGCCCAACCTTCCAGTATAAGTAGTCAGGCATTTGACGTTGACAAGTCTGGGGAGAAACCTGCAGGCCTATCCTTGGAAATACGGAGGTAGGCATCAAAGAAAAGAGTCTGGAGAGTCTGGAGAGCAGAATTTAGGGAATGAATGGGACAGGTGACTGCTGTTTTTTCTTCCTGTCTTGTTATACTATTGGAGTTTAAAATTATATATAGGAGGCTGGACTTTTATGAAAATAAATAAGCAAAACTAGTAAATAGACTGAGACAGGCATTTAAGACTCAAGAAAAGAGAAGGGGATAGAGAAGAAGGATCAAGTCTTTCTCAAGTGGCTGGGAAAGTGAGGTGATTATGGTTGTGGAAAAACATGTCCATACAAGAACATCGCTTTAGTCCAAGAGATGTGCACTTGAGAAAAGCCATTCTTCGATAGGAATCCACAGCCAGCAGACCAGCCTTCTGCTGGAACAGAAGCTAAAGCTGTTGTCATTCCAGCTTCTCCTGGTCTCAGTCCTTCCAGCCTGCTCAGGGGCTCAGAAAAAGATCTCCCAAACTTACGCACCACTCTGCCACTGGCACTCAGGTGCTCAGGGGGCTGCCGTCTTGAACTAAGGGCGGAGTAAGTGCATAGATGCCTCCAAGGAATTTTGGAGAAGGAGGTGGAGACATTCCTGTCCACTGGGTGGCCTTGGGTATGTTGGAACAGGTCCACCTTCACCAGCACGGGGTCCCTGTGCTCCGTCTGTTATCTGCTGGTCCCAGACAGCATCTATGGGAACAGGTCCAGGCCTCTGTGGTCACTCCAAGAAGGGAAAAGCCTCTTTACTCTCCCCTGGCCTTCTGCAGTTGAACATCTGTGCCTTTCTCTAGGACCAGCTCCCAGCGATCACTCAAGAATCTGGCTCTCCTTGCCACGGGTGGTGAACTCCCATGCGTGTGAAACATTGAAACCTGCCCTGCCTGAAACGTAGTCAAGGCTGTCTTCAAGGAACCTGGGCCTGGTCCTCAGCTGAGTCAGGCTGTAGTCAGCTCGAAGTCTCAGAGCAGGTCCTCTGACCACTTCAGGACACCAGCCTGGGATGCCCTGGAAGATGAAGCAGGAGATGTTCCACGGTGGGAAAGAAGGGGAGCAGCTTCCTCATGACCCCCTTCCTCCAGTCCAATTCATTTCTAGGAAAAGCCAGAATGAGGCAGTCTGCCCACCCACAGGGTGCTGGGGGTGATCAGGGAGCCGTCTGCTGGGTGTCACAAAATAATCCCACTTCTCCCTGTCTGTATCCTGATTGTTTCACAGCCAAATGGCAAAAAAAAAAAAAAAAAAAAAAAAAAAAAAAAAAAAAAAAAAAAAAAAAAAAAACAGTTCCCATAAAGGTCTTGGACTCTGACAAGTAGGATCATAATTCTGAATTTAAAAAAAAAAAAAAAAGAAGAAGAAGTTTGGGGAAGGAGAAATGCAGCCAGCAAGGCAGGTATGCCCCTCCCTCTTTATCCATAAAGGTCTCTCCAGAAGAGCATGGCCCCCTCCAGGGTAGAAGAGTTCCCAGAGAATGACCAAGCCAGACCCCCACTCAGGAGACTCTGGGTTTGAGAATGCATTCCCGAACTGTTCCCCAGTGGGGGGATCCTTACAAATATACGTGTGTCAGGGGGACAGGAGGGCGGAGACTTTCTGAGCAGACCCAATCAGAAGGCGGACAGAATTGGGGAGGGGTACGCCATTGCAGACTCCTGTGTTCAGGGTCGAGGTCAACATTTGGCAAGTGGACACATCCTGGCACAAAGAACAGAGGTAGCTCACTAACCTGTGTCCCAGGGGACTGCTGCAAAGGGTTTATGATCAGTTCAGCGACTCCAGCAGGGACCACATATATGGCAAAGCGTGGGTCGGGTCATTTGGCCTCCAGGCCCTCTGCTTAGTGACCCAGGATGGCCAGCCACGGTGCTCAGCATGGACTTAGGAGGCAGACAGAGCTAATGCCTGAGGACTCGAGTTCTGGGCAGTCAGCCTGGTCCCTCATGTAAGATTTTCTGCGTGCAAAACCCTGGTGCCAACAGATAAACACAGACTCTGTTTAAAAAAAAAAAAAAAGTGGGGTGAGGGGAACTGGTTCCCAAAGGAACGAATGAGCCCCCTCTGGCAGGATTTCACCGGGACATCCAGGTGGAAAACCCAACAGACCTGCGTGCTTTGCTGCCCCAACTGTGAGTCACCCTGGAGTTCTTACGGAAGGAAACTGCAGATGGAGGCTTGGCGGCCAGCAGCCCAGGGGCGGCCATGACCCCTCGGCCCCAGGCACCGCCAGAGTGGTGTCCCCAGGACACAGAGCCGTTTCCTCCCTCATGGGGTTCGGCTCAAGAACCAGTCGTTAATTTTTTCTTTAAACTAACAGGATAGAAGGGGAGAATTTACTCAGTTGATTAATTAGAAAGCTGACTCTCGTGGCCACACCAGGGCTGGAGGGCTTGCATGGCCTTGGGGGTCTGGCTTCTCTGCCCGGAGCTGGGGGGGGAGGGGGTTTGTCCCCATCTCCCCAGTAGAGGGGAAGGGTCTGGATCCTTAGCCCTGGTGCAGAGCCGACCAGTTAGCTTGTCCCCAGGCTGCACCTTCTCAGGTCTCCCCACATCCTACAGCCAAGGTCAAGAAAGTCCCCCCACAAAAGAGGGGTGAAGACATTCTGGAAATGTGGCAGTGGGCACAGAGCTCAGCTGGTACCAGACAGAGGGACGGGGAGGGGCGGGAGCCATCACGGAGCCAGTGGGGTAGCCTCCGACTCCCAGGGCTTGCACAGCTGCAGCCACTCCTCGGGGGACACAGGGTGGCCAGGCTGTCCTCGCCATTTCATAACTGAGACCCTCAAAGCCCCAAGAAGAGATAGCTGCCCCATTACAGGTAGCAGATGCTAGACTTGAACACTCATCCCTGCACTTCGTGACTGTGGGGCCTGGGCTGCAGGAGAGCACAGCCTGCTCCTTGGCACTGGGGCTCAGCCCGGTGAGGGGGAAGCTCTGACACGGGCTGCATACACACGTGCGTACACACACACACACGCGTGGGGGCGATGTCAGTCTTGCTTCCATTTAGAGCAGAAATGGGCCCTTTGCCGACTTGCTTCTTGCCACGTCCAGGCCCCAGGGGGACAGAGGCAGGATTTACGGTGGGAACTCACAGGGGACTCGTCAGGCCCATGCTCTCCCTCCTCGGCGCCTGCTCCCTCCCCGCTGCTCCCTCAAGGGCCCTGAGCTCCTCCGATAGAATCCTTGGAGAAGCTCACATAGAGGCAGCTCAGTTCAGTGGGGAGTTCTTGACCTTGAATGGTCAACTCACCTATGTTCGATATTAAGAATGGAGATAATAGGGGCGCCTGGGTGACTCAGTGGGTTAAGCATCTGCCTTCGGCTCGAGTCATGATCCCAGCGTCCAGGGATCGAGCCCGGCATCCGGCGAGCAGGGGGCCTGTTTCTCCCTCTCCCTCTCTCTCTAGGTCTCTCATCAATAAATAAAATCTTAAAAAAAAAAAAAAAGAAAAAGAATGGAGATAATATAACTTAACTAGAACCAAGCATTTTAAACTTTCCATTCCATGGAGCAGCCGGCTGGGGGGAGGAGAGGGAATAAGAAAGGGGGCTGGGCCTGGAATACGGGGAGGTTACGTGGGAAGAACGGAGCGTAACAGGTGGCATCAGGCAGGAAAACAGGAACCACTCTGTTCCTGTTTGAACAGGATTTAACACAGGGACCAGGAGGAGCAAATGCCAGAGAAGGTGGCCAGTGACTGCCAGGTTTATCACGAACTTTCAGGGCACCCCGAGGGGCTGCTGCCCCTCCCCTAGCCAGACCCTGCAGGGACCCGCAGCCCTACGGCGCTCCCAATTCCCGAAGCCTGCGTACCTGCCTGCCCTGCTGGATGCAGAAGAATAAGGCTTCAGCCCCTCCTCTCTCTTCCCAGTGTCACGTAAGCATAAGCGCATCTCACTGGAGGGACTGAAAGTGTCTCGGGAACTCTCAGGTTTCCAGCCCCTTCCAGACAGGAGAGGAGACAGAAGTGGGTGTGAAGAGGGCCAGGTGCCAACGGAAGAGAGAAATGGAAGGAGGAAAGCAAGACCAGCAGATGGATATGGAGATCCCGGAGCAGGAAGATGCCGGGCGTGGGGCTGACAGGGCTTGGCCGGGAGCAACAGAGACAGACGGCTAAGATGGGAGACGCAGAGGACGAGACCTAAATCAGGAGATCAGAACAGGACGACCACCGGGGCCGTGGGTGTGGACTGGTGTGTTGGCGATGGAGCCCAATCATCGGAAGCCCACTGCCGGCGGAAAGGACTTGCCTCACATGGATCCGGGTTAGGCCTGTAAACTCTCAAACTTTAGTGGGCATTAAAAATCACCTGGAGTAACTTTTTTAAAAGAGATTATTTTTAAAAAATATTTTATTTATTTGTTTGACAAAGGGAGAGAGAGCACGAGCAAGGGCAGTAGCAGGCAGAAGTAGAGGACACGGGGCTCCATCCCAGGACCCTGAGATGGCGACCTGCGTAGAAGGCAGAGGCTTAACTGAGTGAGTCACCCAGGCGCCCCAAAAAGATTTACGTGAGAGAGAGGGAGAGAGAGAGTGCAAACAGGGAAGGGGCAGAGGGTGAGGGAGGATCTCAGGCAGACTCTACCCTGAGCACAGAGCCCGACGCAGGGCTTGATCCCACGACCCCGAGATCACACCAGAAGCCGGACACTTAACCAACTGTGCCACCCAGACGCCTCACCTGGAATGACTTTTTTTATTTATTTATTTATTTTTAAGCATCAGAGATTCTGATACAGGAAGTCTGGGGCTAGACCTGGGAATCTGCCTTTATTGAAAGCTCCCCGAATGATGCCTGTAGTCCTTGGGAAACATCTCAGATGTCACTGCTTTTGGGACTCTAGGGAATGGTGCGTGCTCTTGGCCCCAGCCGCCGCGGTAGCCCTAAGATGCCTCATGAATCCCAGCTTCAAAGCCTCACCTGCACACCCACCCCTGCCACACTCTGCACCCCGGGCACCTCCTGGAGTCCCTCCTGCCCGCTCCCCGCTGCCTCCTCCCCTTCCTCCCCACTCCCAGAGAACTGATGTCCTGGGTTATTTTTACCTCCAAACAAGCTAATTAAGCAACAATCCTAGAAGAATCCATCACTCTGACAAGGCTGTTGATTAACCATCCCCCAGCCAAGCCAGAAGTGCTTCATTTCCCAGCGGGACCGGCCATAACGGCACAGCAGCCCTGGGCGGCAGCCGAGCAGCCAAGGGATGTATCTGAGAAGACAGAGGCAGGTGGGTCCTTGGGACAGACTTTGCAGCCTGGAGAAGCTCACAGGAGAGGCAGGGACACTGGCCTGACGCCCCACAGGCTGGGACATCTCAAACGATTCCACGCCATCCTTTCAAATGTCCCCAGAGAGTGCCTCTGTTGTGAACAATTCTGGACCACGGGAGAAGAGCCGGTGGGAAGGGGGCTGGACCCCGAGACGTAATTCTCCAGCTTTAGATCCGTGTCAAGTACAGAGCTGCTGCTGAGAGCAGAGACAGGCAGAACGATGAAATCACTGCCTTCGAGAGATCAGTTCATGCCCAGACGATATCTCTTTCTCTTTTCCACACTTAGACTCTTATTGTAAACACCCATCTCTATTCCCCTAAAAGACTTACTTTCTTCAGTACTGGGCAAAGAGGCTCTGACCGCCCCGGAGGTGATGAAACACTGCCCCCTGGCGGTCACAGTGGTGCTGCAGCGCGGAAGCATCCACCTTCCAAAGGCTCTTTCTTTCCCACCAGCCAGCCCGGCTGGAGCAGGGCTCACCTGAGTGAGCTGCCACCTCTGTGACACTGTCCCATCGTCCGTCCGGCTCCATCGTTGTCTGAATCCCGGTCTCCTTTAGGCCTGTTTTGCATCAGGAGTAGATGATGTTGGCAAACAGTCTGAACCAAGGGGAAGGAAACAGAACCCCGGCTGGGACATCCTGCTTTGGTCACTGACATGCCAGGTCATCTTACCTCTTTAAGGGTCTCCAATTCTGTTCAGCCACAAGAAGGGAGTAAGAAAGAGAGAGAGAGAGAAGGAAAGAAAGAAAAGGAAGGAGGGAAAGAGGAAGGAAGGATGGATGGAAGAAAGAGAAAACAGCATCTAGTAAGTGCTCAGTAAATGCTAAAGAGAGTGAGCCTATGTAGAGACAGGGAGCATGGTGGAGGGGACAAGGACTCCAGAATGTAAGACTACCTGTCCGGCCTCCAGCCAGCTGTGTGTGTGTGTGCGTGTGCATGTGTGTGCTTCAAAGAACAGCCTTCTCTTTCTGGGCCCCCTTCTCTAAAATGAAGGGGCTGAAGCTGGAGGTCTCTAAGGCCCCTTCCACACCACAGACTCGAGGAGCCAGTTCCTAAGGATTTCCAATCCACAATCCTCATTCAGGGGCAGCACGTAACCAGGAGAAGGCCCCGGCAGCAGCAGCTCTTCCTGAGATCCACTCTCTGGAGAAATAAACCCAACAGTGCTCTCCTCCGTCAGCCTGAGAGTCGCTGCTCCTCTAACAACTTTGTGAGCGTGGACATTCCAAAGCCCCTTCATTCGCCCTGCATTGGCCATTGGCCTTGGTATCGCCCGGGAGGAGGGCGGTGGGATGGTGACACCTAGTGGCCATCTCCAGGAATCAGCCCTGGTCTGCGTTCTGCACATGCCAAGTCTTCTACTCCCCACCTCTAAATGGGCAGTAGTGACCCCCAGCGTGAGTAGAGCAGTGTTCTGGAACTGTCTCTCCATCTGACTTCAGTCAGGAGTTTGGCCTTTACAACCTTCTTCCAAGTGCTTCGTCCTCTGAGATCCCGAGACCCTGTGGTTTATGGCTTCTAGGCAGGGATCCCAGGCTCTCCTGCAAAGGGCAGGATATCCCCATTGGGAGGGCACAGCCCAGAGTTCACCACTGGAACCGGGGGGCTCCACCCATGTGGTCATGCCCAGTCCTGCCACACACCCACCTCCACCCAGCCATGAGACAGGATGGCACAACCAGGCTGCAGAAGCTGAGGACAGCTCCCTCCTGACGGCCAGCTGCCGAGGTGGGGGAAAGTAACAGAACCAGCCAGAAGGGAAGCTTTGTTGAGCTAACTTTCTGTTGGGGGTTGGGGACAGTTCATCTGGCTTTGCCCACTTTGGGTGCCAAAATCTGGCCCTATTGGTGGGGTCTGTAGGTAGGGGTCATGTGTCCCCAAAGAATGATACAAATGGGTTCTTTTTAACACCTTCCTCCCTACACTTAGTCCACAAACCACAAATAGTGGGAAGCAGGTTGTGTGCAGAGACACCCCACAGGTCATACCATTGGGGCATGATTGTGTCACCCCATTGGGGCATGGCTGAGGACAACGACACTGAGCTCGTTGGGTCCTTCCTGAGTCCCACAACATTTTGGTGCTGGAAGAGATAGGTTCCCTGCCTCCTGAGTCATGGCCTTTATCATCAACTTTTGGTCCTTGGCTTATTCGTTTTTCTCAAAGTATAATCTTCGAGTGGTGCATGATTTCCATGGAAGACTGGTTTTTCTTCTGCTATGCAAACCGCAAAAAAAGCTAGACGATGCTGACCCTTTATTCCTCGTAGCTTCCCCCATGCCGTCCCCAGGAAGTATAACGTGGTAGCACTCTGCCGTCCTTAGAAGAAGGATGTCTTTAGTTCATGTGGGCGATGCAATTTCTTGGGTTGTCACGGCTTCTGGTGGTGTGTGGTAATTTTCCCTTGTCCCGTGAAAATGCTTTGTTGGAGATGGAGAGTTGGCGAACGTCAGTGTACAACACCTACCACTGGACTAGCCAGGGTCCCATCAGGAGACAAGAATCACACCAGCTGTTTGAACAAAGACAACTTAATACAGAGAATTAGTAGCTAGTAGTTAACCACTACTAACAGGGACCACAGAGGACTCTAAGGAAGACAGGTGCCCCCTAAAAGGGCACAGGGACAGTACCTAAAGAAGCAACGAAACAATTGGATGAGATTCAGACCACATCGGAGAGAGTGCAGCCCACTGGGTGGTGGAAAAGTTCACTGGGGCACCAGCAGGGGCAATGTGGAGCGCAGGGGTCCCCCTGCTGGGTGCCGGGAAAGCTCCATGGAGAGTTTTGAGCAAGACTCAGCCCCTCCTGGATCTGTGAGCCCAGATGCCACCTGCAGTCACCCTGGAGGGAGAGGGGTCAGTAGGGGGAGCTCTTGCTCTGTATGCCTTGCAGTGTGCCTCTACCACCCTCTTCTGGCCACACCTGGCATTGCACCAGCTGATCTAGGAGACACCTTTACAGAATCCAGTTACCAAGCAGGGCCAAGATAAGGAGTTCAGCACCTGCTCTGTGCCAGGCCCTCGGGAGTTTCATAGACTCTCAAGCATAGTTCCTTGAAATAGATATTAGCTCTCCTATATTAATGTTGAGAAGGCACTAAGAGCTAGGAGTTATCTGAGAAGGCTAAGCCACTAGCCTCGGGTGGGAGCTGGGGTTTAACCTGATGTGTCGGAGGAGGGTGTGGGGGGGTGCTCTGGAGTCTGTTTCTCCCACACAAACATGGCCTCTTCCTGTAAGGGATAACGGACCGTAAGGTCCTGTTCTCCTCCTCCATGAGCTCACACCACAGCCATTGCTTCTTGGGCTGTCTCCCTAGCGAGGCAGGTGCCCAGTGGACACTCCAAAGCAGAGAACCCCAGACTAGAGACACGGGGAGGGCTGGTGAGGACAGAGCCTCCCGGACCTACCTCTGCACTTTCCAATGTAATAGACTGGGGGACGCCGGACTCTACATCCAACAAACTCCCCGGAGGTCGGATGCGGTCCGAGAGAGGAGCACCGTCTCCACCAGGCGAGACGGGGCAAGGAGGAGTCTCCTGGCCTCTGATGGGGGAGGGGGCCTTCGTTCCAACAAGCTCCTCGCAGCCCCCACACCCCGGGGAGAGGTCACTATTGATACCTGGTTTCTGAAATGAAAATCAAATAGGGCGCCCGAATCTGTGGCCTGGGTGACGCAGTTGTCAACGCTGTAACCCAGACGGAGCGGATTCGTTTGTCAGGTGGATGAATGAAGGCTGGGCTCCGGTCCCCTTTGTCCCCTTTGTCTAGATGGGAGGTGTTTCAGGCCAGAGGTAATCCCCTCTGGCTCAGGAATAGGACCATCCTCTTGGGAGCACCTGTCCCATGCCAGACCCTCTGCACGTCCTTATGCCTGGCCGGGAGGAGTGGTCCTCCAGCTGTCGGCTGAGAAACCGGGGGTCCCGCCCAAGCCCATGTGGACACAAGAGGCAGAGCTGAGAGTCAGCCCCCAGGGTGTCACTCCAGAACCGTGCTCTTTCCCCGGGCCCATGTGGTCTCGGGAGAGGAGGCAGTTCTGGGTCCGGGTGCTGCAGGGGATTGGGGAGCCAGGCCAGTCCTGGAGGGGGGTGAGTGTTTGCTGCCCAGGAGGGCTGGTTCAGCGTCACCTGCAGGAGGCCAGGAAGCGCCCCAGTGGAGAGAAGGGGGTGTACCCAGACATCCTGGTGGTGAGAGATGTGGAGAGGAAGCTGGGACGAGGTTCCTTAGGGAACAGTAACTCAGTTCGGCAGAAGGTGGGGCCCATGGCTGTTACAACATCTGGTCGGTCCTCCCCAGTCACTGTAGAAATGCTCACCTGTCGACTCATCTCCAGGAAGGGGAACAATTCAGACCCATCTCAGGTGCCAGACTGTTGAATCCACAAAAGGGTGAAAACAGCTTAAACGCTTCCACGTCATGCTGCCCCACCAGCGGGATGCAGGGAAGTGGCTATGCACTGACTGAGGCCTGGGACTGCAACTTTGGTGCCTCTGGGGTGCCCCCTCCCCTCTCCCCGTCCTCTCCCCCTCCCCTCTTTTACCCCTTCCCCACCCGCTCAGCCTGCTCAGAAGCTCCCCCTCCCCAGCTGCAGCCCTCGGCAGGAAGCCCTGTGGCCCCGTATGGACCGGACAGCACAGGCCCAGACTCCTGCCACCTCTTGTCTGTGCGGCCGGACCCTCGCTCTCCGGACCCAGCCGCCCTCCTCTGGGAACAGGCACTCACAAGCACCACCTCTGGTCCAAACCCAGAATGTCGGACACAGAGGGGGAACCCTCGAATCAGCCGTGCACCCTGAGAGAGGACAACACGTCAGTGTAGGTTTGTCCACGGAGGGTGGGCTTGCCTGGGGGCAGCGGTGTGTGGGAAGGGAACACTCTGTCCTTTCCCTTCAGTTTTCCTGTGAACCTAAACCTGCTTAAAAAGCTAAAGTCTGTTTGAAGGGGGGTGGGGGGAACTTCCCCTTAAGGCCGTGGTAAGAATGAAGTAAGACAGTGCCGTCGGAGAGCAAGGCCCGCGGGGCCCACAGTGAGGCCCACAGTAGCTGGGTGGGGGGCGGGGGGGCGGCGCCTGAAGCCTGTGCAGGCCAGGCGGACCCTCAGACTCACTTACGTCACCCTCTCATCTCCCTCGGGAGACCTCTGGGGCCTGGGGACGGGTGTAGGAATTGAGACCCAGACTGGGCCAAGTGACCTTGTTAATAAATCAGGAAACAGGACAGCAAGGGCAGCCCAGGGCTAAACATAATAATAGGCCTGGGTCTAGGATTTGTAAGATCAGTTAGTTCCTCCCTCCCTCTCGCCAGAAAAAAAGGTTTTTCATGGCCAAAGGAAAGAACAGGAAAGGACCTGGCAACTTGGTAAAGGCATAGTTCTGGCTGGCAACACCCTTGCTCTAAAGTCTTCACTTGCTCCCTAGTGCCTTTGCCTGGCACACTGGTCTCCCCTCCACCTGCTTGACCCTGTGGCCACTCGGGGTACCATTCGGGGGTGGAAAGAGAACAGGCAGGTGTGGGGAGACCCAAGTCTGAGACCCAGCTCTGGTAGCTCTGTGACCTTGGGAACATCTGTCGTCCTCTCTGTGCCTCAGTTTCCCTGGATTCTTTCCTTCTTTCTTTCAAGGAACACACTACTGAGTGCCGACTCTCATTCAGACAACCTCCAAGGTCTTTTCTTGTGATGTTATTTTCCATACGATGCAGTTCAGATGCTCTGCGAGAGATACCGCACACAGAGAGACAAAGCATAAATGGGAAAATTAAAAGGTTTCCTTAATCACGGTTCGCAGAGATGTGCATTTCCTCCCAGGCTGTGCCTTTGAATCTACATTTCTGTGCCCACCTTTTGTACATGGGACACTTGCTTGGGAAATGCACGGCTGACTTTGAAGATTGTAGGGCTGTGTGACCTCGTGCTCAGTATCTCTCCAGGGCTGATCGAGGACAAAAGGAGATGCTTCCCGACCACAGCTCTTGATCCCCCTGAGTCTCTCTCAGATCCCTACCAGAGCACATAGGGCCCAAACAAACCATGAAACAAACAAACATGAATGGTGCCAGTCCTAGCGCTGCCATTTCCTTGCTGTGTGACCTTGGAAAGTTACTTAACATCTCTGAAAATCACTGCCTTCTCTTTGGTAGAGACACTAAATCTTCACCCGTCAGGATTGTAGTAAGGATTAAGTAAAAGAACATGAGTGATGTCCACAAACAGCAGCGACACTTTATTCGATGTGAGACGTTAGGTGTCTTGTCCTCAGAGGAGATGCTCGTGGAAAGCGTTATAGGACAGTGTGCAGGGGAGAGCCCCACGTCCCACAGCCATCCGCTGCCTCACCCTTTCATCCTCCTGGATCATTGTCATTTCCTTCCCTGTGACCACCAGGGGGCAGCATGGGGTCGTGGAACCTTGGGCTGTCGCTTCTCCGAGTGTGCCGGAGTGTGCCGGGGCAGGCATCCTTGGCACCGGTCACCACAGGGCTGTTGATTGACCTCTTACATGCTGGGTGCATGGAGAGCAGTAGGGACACGTGGGGGGCCATGGCTGTCTGCCTCATGCATAGAAGGGACAGTGGGTGCAGATGGAAGGGTCTGCAGTGGGGGCCGAGCTGGGGGCAAACCCAGTCTCCCCAGCAGCTGCCCGGCCACTGTCCTCTGTGCCAGGGGCCTGCCGGTGTTCCGGGAGCCCACGTGGCAGACTGTGAGAGAGGGAAGGGTGGAGAAGCCGGGGCCCTGACCCCAGAAGCTGCCCTGTGCGCAGAGCTCAGCTTCCTCTCCGTCAAGACCCCCACAGCCCCGAGGCCCAGCCTGGACGCTGTGAGGGATGCTGAGAACCCCGGGAAAGCAGTGTCCTCTCGTCTCTGCCTCATCCAACAGGGCCTCTTCCTATCCCCAAGTAATCTTGGCCCCCGGCCGCCACGAGGGTTTGTGGGAAACTTCCTCCCAATCCTCAGCTAATCCTCCTTTGACTGAAGTCCTTTAGCAATTACATTTGGGCCGAGTGGCCTCTAATCCCTTCATCCCCAAATGTCCCCGGGAAGGCACATGTGCGGACGTGTGTCCCGCTGGGGCCTGGTGGCCAGTGGGTCCGGGCCAGAGCTTGCCTGGGACCACCAGCGTGTCCCCCCCCCCCACGGAGTCTACCTTCTTTCCTCCCTCCTGGGGCCCAGTGAGAGCAGGCCGAGGAGAAGCCCCAGGCATGTACCTGTGGTGTCTGGACAGGCGGCGGGCCAGCTGCCCAGAAGCCGGGCCCCGCCTCCGTGCTGAGCGACCGTCAGAGAGATGCTCTTGTTTGAAGTTAGGCCCTCGGTGTCCTCCTCTCGGGCATGGGACTGGAAATAGTCCTGCCTCTTAGGGATACTTATGAGGATTTACTAAGGTCATTTATGCAATGAGCTTAAAGCAGAGCCTGGAGCCCAACAGACAATCAGAACCAGTTAGCTCCGCTTAACCTGGAGTGCCCGCCTGTCACCCCAAGTCAACACGTGCTTTTAGTACCGTTCCAGGAAGGCCCCCCTGCAAAACTGTGACTAGAGATGGACGAGCTAATGCTAACACTTCTACGGACATGCAGAAGAACTTGCCTAGCCAAACCAGTTTTGAACAAGAAAAGCAAAGTCAGAGAAAACGCACTATCGGTTTCAAGGCTTCCTAGACTTAACCACGAAGCTACGGCGCTGGGAAACAGGATATCCTGTTGAATGCACGGGGAGAAAACAATTGAATATCCATATACGGGGGAAAAAGAGCAAACCTCCAGCCGTATCTCCCCCCCCCCCCGCCACCGTATGCAAAAATCACCTCAAAATGGATCAGAGACCTAAGCATAAAACAGAACTCTAAGACTTCTAGAAGGCACGTACAAGAAAACCTTGTGACTTTGCTCTTGGGAGACAGCACCCGGGACCCATCTGCAGTGTAGCTGCCGCAGCCAGAGCCATGTGTGCGGGCTCCTACCTCCCTGATTAGTTCCTGGCTGTCGGTTATTTGAATTTAAAAGTGAAGGTGTCACCCTGGTACCTGGGCCCCGTTGTGTTTCTCCAGTTTGCCGGGCCATCCTGGTTCCTCCTGAAATTCTCTCCCCCCAGTGCTCGGCTTTGGGTCAGCTGCAAGCGTGGGACTGAAGCCAGAGGGCGAACTGCTCCCTGGGACCTGAATGATCCCACCGGTCCCCAGCCGGGCAGGTGGCTCTCAGGGCCTTCTCTCCTGCCCTTGGCCCATTTCCCACATACTGAGTGAGTGTGCAGTCAAGTTGGAAGAAAAAAATAAATAAAATGAGCAAACCCACAATTTTTTCCACACTTTTCTCTCCATTCCCTCTCTCTACCTTTCTACCTGTCTCTGTCACGCTAGAGACGCATGAGTCGACCACAGAGAGTCCTGGGATAGTAGCTATTAAACCAAGGGTCTGCGTGTCTGTGCACACGTGTGTGTGTGTCTGCGGGTGTGGGTGCACACGTATCTGTGTGTGTTTATACAGAAGAGGTGTGCAAGAAGCAGAGGCAGAGAGAGACGAATGGGAATGAGAAGTTTCTTTTCAAGGGAAAGAGGCAGAAATTATATCCGTTCAAAAATACCCTGCCCCTCTCACCGATAAATATAGCGACGTAAGTAGATGTGTCACCAAATGCAACTTTCAAAACGATCCAGAACGAGCCACTCAAAGAGACTGTCCCTGCTGGCTCTGTCCCCTGGCTCTCCCGGCCCCCGGGCCTTGGGCCCCCGTCCACCCAGGGCTTCCTGGGGGGAGGGACACCTGTGCTTGGCCTCACCGCAGCCTTCTGGCCAAGGGGAGTAGAGGAGCAGTGTGCCCCTTTCCAAAGGGCTGCTGGCCACAGGGGCCGGGCTGTCAGAGGTCTCCCCCACGACAAAGCTCTTGAGAGGCTACTTCTTTCTGTTGCAGGGGAACGGAGGCTCAGAGCAGGGAAGAAGCCCCCAGCGGCCTGGGCACCAGGTTCCGTGACTAGAGCAGGTAATTGGAGCTAAGATCATGTGACTTGGACCCCCGGGTGCCGTCAAGATCATTGGGCCTCCGGTGAAACAGAGGCACCTGTGAGCAAGACGGACTCCCGCACTTGACAAAGGGGAGGTACAAGGCCCACGGAACTGCACCCCAGTGGAGACTCGGCGCCCCTGAGACCCACATGCAAAAGACCCTTCCAGCAGCCCTGGGGTAGGTATTGTCTTCCTGTTTTTCCAATGGGGAAACTGAGAACAGGAGCCACGGAGTGATTTACCCCAGGTCCTGTGGTCGGCCATAGTAGCTGGGCTTTGCTCCTCTGAGGGGGTCAGGGAGGGCCTCCATGCTTTGTGGCTGTCCCACGTGAAAGAAGTCAGAAGCCGGGCTTGTTTCCCTCCAGCCGGCACCTGGGTCTTAATCCCTGTGGCAACACAGAGTCTGGAGTCCTCTAGGAGAAAGGCACTGGAAGCTGTGAGCGTCTCTGGTCTAACCGCGTCTCACCTCCCGGCTTAGCCTGGAGCCCCCTCCAGGGCCCAAACCTCCCTCCTGCCCACCTGGCTATACGCCCTGGCACCTCCCTGACCTAGCCCAGCAAGGGCCCCTGTGGATCCTGGGCTCCAGGCTCCTAGTGAGCATTTCTTAGCGTCTTTGGAACCCCGGGAGACAGACCTGGGTTCAAACGCCACCTCCGCCCCTTCCAGCTCTGTGGCTGGGGACAAGCAGTAAAAAACAAGATTTGTTTTTTACTGCTCCTGAAATGACCACACACTTCGTGCCTTCAATGACACAAGTGGATCACCTTACAGTTCTAGAGGAAAGGTGTCAACATCAGTCTCACTGGGCTAAGATCGGGGTGTCTGCAGGGCTGTGTCCCTCTGGGTCTAGGGGACGGTCCATTTCCGTGTCTTCTCCAGCTTCTAGAGGCTGCCCATGTTCCCTGGTGGCCGGGCACCACTGGGACCTCTGCTTCCCTCCCTGGGCCTCTTCCCCTGACTCTGGCTTCCTGCCTTCCTCTTGTAAAGTTGCTGGGGAGGCCATGGGGTCCATCTGTATAATCCGGGATAATCTGCCCATCCCGAAATCCTTCATCTCGGATGCAAAGCACCTTTTGCTAAGTATGGGAAACCGTTTGCAGGTTTCATGGATTCGGACCTGGACCTCTTTGGTGGGGAGGGAGCATTATTTCATCTTCCGCACCTGTTTCTTCATTTGCAAAACAGGGTGATGATCTGTACCTCGCAGGTCTGCTGAAGGGCCAAAAGTGTTGCCAAGTGGAAAATGAGGCCACAAAAGCGTGGCCTCTGCCCTTCTCGCTGCCTGTGTCTTTCTGTGGGACTTCCAGTGCCTATCCCCAGGCCTGGCTCTCAGTGGGGGCTCAGAGAATCCCTGTTGCAATGAACCAGCCGTCTCGAGGGACGGCTCCAACCTCCCTGGCGCTGGGCAGGGCACCTTGCGGAGGGAAAGGCTTCGGGCAGCCGGAGGAGGAACATGGAACGCGATGTTCAGGGACACCAATTCCAAGTGGTTTCTGTGGGAAGCGGAACTGGAAACCATTCCATCTGCTCTCACGGCGACTGCTGTCCCAGGTTGGCTCGGCTGAGACCCCTTCCGGTCCCCAAGCACCTCTCTCTGGGGGCCGAGTGAGGCTCTCCTTGAGGGAGTGGGCTAGCCCAAGGGCTCTGTCCCCACTCACTGCGCGGGCCCGGGCGGACAATGGCTCCGGGTGACACAGGGTTGCAGACCTTAGAGTGGGGAGGTGTGGCCGGAAGTGGACATAAGGCACCAGACTGAGCCTCGCTCCGGAGGCTGGGGGGAGTTAAGAGAAAGGTCATTTACTCTTTACTCCCAGGTCTCAGGGCAGGGTCTGGAGGAGCGTGGAGAGGGCCAGAGAGATGGCCGGGAGGAGCCTGCCAGGGCAGTTCCAATAAGCAGCTGACTCCGTGTCTCAAGGAGTCACTGAGAGCAGAATTTCAGACATCTGCAGGTGGCCCCAAATGGATGGCTCGAGAAGGAGGTCTTGTGTGAGAGCAATCTGGAGTCAGGGTCAGCATGATCTGCAGGAGGGAGGGGCCCATGCTGGACACCTCTGAACTCTAAAGCACCCCCCTCGGGGTGAGGGGGAGTCACCTTGGGATTCAGCATTTCAGGCTCTGGCTGTGGGTGGCGATGGGACAAGGAGGGAGACCCTCCAGCACCAGCCCCAGAAGAACAGTTGTTCCAGCACGGCCCTGGCGCCTGAGGCAGGGAGAGCTGCCGGCTGGAGATCTCTGGTCCCTTCACTGAGAGGCTCGGGGGCGGGGTGGGGGGGTGCAGAGGGCAGGAGCTATTGCACACCTGAGGGTTCTCGAAGCCCTCATGAGTGGGAGCCACTGGAGGATCAGGCCAGGCCAAGCCAGAGGAGACAGGGTGATTTCTGCCAGTGCTGGCTCTGCCCAAGACGCCCAGGGACCCAGCTTCCAATATCTTCTCTGGTCACCACGGAGCGAGCAGCCCTCTGGGATTCCTTCCAGCTCTGCCATTCTTGACGCCAGCTTCTCCAGGCCCTGCCCGAGCCACAGCCTATCAGAGGGTGGGCCACCCTCCAGGGGGTCCAGCACCCCCATGGGTGTTCCCAGAAGCTGCTAAAAACCTGCAGCTTCCTTCCTGAGAAGTAGGGGAGGCGGGCCAAGCCCTGTTCCCCTACCTCACCAGCCATGGCCCTGGGAAGGAAGCACCACACCGCCCTCCACTCCTGTGGCCTCCATGGCCGGCCTGTGAATGAGTATGAAAAGAAAGAATCAGAGGGAGAGAAAAGCCTGTCAACCCAAAACAGCCCTCTGAAACTCCACCAGCTGTCTAACCCCACACCCCTGCAGCGGGGATGTTCTGGTATTTTGACAGAGCAGAGAGAGCCACCTGATGGCTCCTTCTGGAATCTCCCTCCTGGGGAGAGAGCTTGCATTGTGTGCATGAGGACACAAGGACAGGAGCGAATGTCCTCAGACAGATGGACTGAACACTGCGGACCTCCCAACGCTGTGTTCCCTGGGGAGAGACGGATTAAGGGACAGGCTCAGGGCCTGATCAAGGCGTGAGGATCAGAATCCAGCGAGAAGTTGGAGAAATGCTCCCCCATGCTGGTCACCAGGGTTTCCAGCCCAGCATTAAGCACTACAGGCCCAGCTGGGCCGGAAGAAAATACCAACCTCCCTCCCCACCCTCGTGGGGCCCGTGGGCAGAATTCAAGGATTCGGGGAACTTGGATGGGAAAGGTTTTTGCATCTTTATGTTCACGAGCTCAGCCTCCCTGCTCTTGCGAGGGTTCGCCAGGGACCTCGGGTGTTTTCGCAGGGTCTCTAATTTGTCCACGGTGGAAATCACGGAGGCAGCACGCTTGCTGGAGGTCGCTGAAGGGGCTGTCTCAGCTCCTCCCCTCTCCAGAGTGACCGTGGTTTTTGGACCTGTCACTAGAGCTTGCCGATGTAAGACAAATCTGAGGTTTTTAAAAAATATTTTGATAATTGCATTTCAGTGTAATTGGTTTCCTTTGTAATCTGATGTGTTCTCTTCCATGCATTTAAACATCTGACTCTGGAGATCAATTCATCAACTTCACCAGACCGCCTCAAGAAAGAACGGAAGGACCCACTTCCCCCCGGGGAACCTGGCATAAGCCTCCCACCCAACCAGCCAGTGTGCAGGGCTGGTAGGATGCACATGGGCGTGGGAGTGTTTTGAGGGTGCAGAGCCCTCTGTTCAGACAGGGGAAGCCCAGGCCATCCCTCGAGGGCGGAGCCAGCTGCGCAGGTCGAATTTGGGAGGGAGGTTAGAGAGCTGCCCGAACCTCCCATCCACACCTCCCCAGTCAGGTGCCCTTCCTTTCCTTTCGCCCTTCTAGAAAGCTCCTTGGATGTCCTGAGTTTCCACAGAGCACACCTGCAAACTACTGACCTCATGCAGCCTTTCTCTGGGGGCCAGAAGAACATGATCGAGGTGTCGTCTTGTGGGGGGCGAGCCGACCTCACACTGGCCGGCCCGAGGGAGGTCCTGACTAAAGGCAGGTCTGGACTGCAGTCAGGGGATGTCATTTACGCAAACTCGAGGTGAGGCCTCTGCGTGTGTGTGTGTGTGTGTGTGTGTGTAAGAAACAGGAGAGAGAGGGGATCCTACCACAGGGCGCTCTGTCACTTATAGGTTGTGGGGTTGCAGTTTTCACATGGTAATCAATAAAAATAATCCCACTTTGTTCTTTAAAAAGATTGTATTTATTTATTTATTTGAGAGAGAGAGAGAGAGAGAGCAGGAGCAGGAGAGAGGGAGGAACTCGGCAGGGAGCCCGATGAAGAACTCAAGCCCACAACACTGGGATCATGACTTGAGCCAAAGGCAGACCCTTAACTGCCTGAGCCAGTCAGGTGCCCCGATAACCCCCAGTTTAAAAGGTGGTTTGGGAAATTAAAGGAAGCAATGCATGCTGAGTTGAGCTGGCTCCATAAATTCCCACTGTTATGCTTTCTCTGGGGAAGAGGTCTGTACCTGCCCTGGCCTCCTCCAGCCACGCCACAGCCATGGCCTCCCTCCCGTCCTCTGCCTTTGAGGCAGCTTCCTGACAGCGAGGAGCTTGGAGCTGGTTTTTACCAATCAGACCTGAAACCCTTCATTCTTCCCCTCCTTGCAAGCCTGTCTCTTGGCCTTCCTGGGTGTTTTGGCAGTGGCCAGCCTCAGCCAGACAGCACACACTGGAGTCACTCTCTTATCATCTAATAATTAGCCTGACATGTAGAACAGTCCCCCGGGCTCTGGGATTACGGTGCCTGTTTTCATATGCAAAGATGCTATAATTTTGCATTTGCGCCTGGCAAGGTGCAAACAGAGAGGAAAAGTGACAGAGGCTGTGTGTGCCCTGTGCTCAGCATGTTACGCAGGGGGCAGGTTATTGGGGAGATAACGAAGCATCATCTTCAGGGCCCCTCCATCGCAGTCCCTTGTTTTCCGCGAAATTTGCAAGAGTAGCGCATGCGTGCATGTCCTTCATAAAGACGCGCTTCAAAATTGTATACATGTCAGGCTCCACAAAACCTAACCCACCCCTGGGTGGTCTCCTGGGTCTGCCCTGCCTGGAAGTGGACCCCCTCCTATTGTTGCCCGTTTGGGACAGGCAAATAGATTTGGGGGTGCAAGTCCCAGGCGGCATTGCGCTTTGGGCTAAGGAATCTGATGGTTCATTGAGCGGAAGGGCACGGCCTCCTCAGGGAAGCAGAGCTCCTCCCTCGCTCTGCCTGCTGCGGGCCAGGAGGCTTGGTGCCGCCCCAGAAGCTCCAAGCCTAGGAGTCAGGCTCTGTAGAAGGCAGCTAAGAAGCCTGCCCTGCCCACAGCGGGCGAGATGGGTAGAAAGAGCAACATGTACCTGTTATCTCTCAGTGGGCGGAGGTGTCCATGTCCTTGATGATTGCAGAAACACACAAGACATTGATTGAAGGATGGAAAGGCCAGAGATAAATCCCTCCTCAGTCCCTGACAAATCATGGAACAGGTGCATAGCCTGTGCGTGCCTCACTTGACTAAGAAATAAAATGGGGAAATGTGTCATAGGTCCCTCGCCGTTACTAGCAGTGATCTCCTGTTTCTGCAGCCTCAGACCTCCTGGAGTAGCGCCTGGAACAGATGACCGGGGAAGAGCATGTGGGCTCAGGTAAGGACATGGAGGTGAGAGGTAAGAAGGGAACGACAGCTCCTGCAGCCACAAGGCTGGGCTCTGTCAGTACTTCTGTCCGCAGCCCAACATCCCATCTGGGCTCAGACCCCACAGCCCCCTGACACCTTCCCTTCTTTGTTTCCTTTTGTTCTCCACACCTAATCAGCTGTCAAAATCTAAATTCCCTACCCTCGATCTGCGCTGTGTGGTCCCCTTCTCGCTAATCCTACAGGCCACCATTCATGTTTTATCTGGACAAGAGCTCTAAGGATCTAATGCAGGGCTTCCATACAAACGGGCCATGGGTGTGCTGAGAGTTCCATCTCCTCAGCCCTCGGGGTGCCCGACCATGCTGGGGGAGACCAGACCCTCCAGACCAGTACTTTGTAGCCGTGGGAAATCTCACTTGTTAATCTCACCGTGCAATTCGAATGTCGTCATTTTTTTGTATGTTGCTTCCATGGGGGAAGCGTCCATCTCCCAGGGGCTCCCTTCTGCCTACTCAGACCCATGGTAGGCCCTGTGGTCAGAGTCAATGCCATGGGGTCCCACTTCAACAGCGCAGCTTGCCTTCAGCACGGCCAACAAGATTGTGAACCATATGAAAGTGACTGAAAGCTACAGGGCGGGCAAGAAGACCCAAGCCCAGCTTGAAGAGATCAGTGGAGAAAGGCAACCTGGAAGGACTTCCGGAAAGGTCACACCAGCTCACACCAGCTCCTTCAGCTGGGACAGTGGTTCTCAGACTCCACAGCACACTGTGTCTGAGAAAAATGCAGATTGCAAGGCCTCCCCTGCCCCACGAGAATTTTCATTCTTCTATTTGCAACCAGCCCCAGCAGTCTGCATTTTCAGGAAGCACGCTGACTGCGCACACAGGTGTCCCACAGACCTTACTGTGAGCAATGGTGCCCGATGGTCTCTGTAACTGCCCCACTTAACCCCGTCAGCTCCTATATGAGATAGTACCATGGCATGTGCTCAGGAATTTGTAGTAAAAAGCTGGGTTTCAGCCTCAAACCCCAAATCAAATGTATCACTTTGAAAAAAAAAAAAAATATATATATATATATGAAGACGGGATCATTAAAATATGGAAAGCAGTTGAAAGAAAGACCATCTGGGCAAAAACCAAAGTTACTCATCCCTGAGAACATTATCTCAGAAAGGCAAACTGCCTGGAAAGGATTAAATGTAATCCCAAAGAAAAAGAAAGTCTTGCAGTTCTGGAAAGAAATGATTTATCATCTATAACTCAGGCAGCCCATTGGGTAGATGACACTGCAAAGTGCTCTCTGAAATGTGCCAGGACCCGAAGACGAGGAGTATGTGTGTGGCTGAATGCTGGCCAGGGCAACATGCACACGTTCCTTTAGGTTTCCAGAACGGAGAGAACGTTCTTCATGGCATCATTAGCTTCAGCATGGGGGAAGATTATCTTCATTATCTCAGTCAGCTCGGGAACCTGTCCCCTTTACTCCGCTAGATGGTTCTAGAGAGCGTCATGACTTTGTCTGATTCCCAGGTGGAGGCATCTGGGAACTTCTAAGGGCTTTATAAGCCTGCCAGGAACTCATTGGGCAAATGGTCCCGAGTGTTTGAAATCCAGACTGACTTGAAAACCTAGATTGCCTATTCACCATAATTTTGGAGAAAGGTTTGGATTTCCATTCCCGCTTCCTCCTCTGCCTCCTTGGCACACCTCTAAACCCATTTTCTGCCTAGAGCGTGGAGTGGAGTGGAAGACTCGGGAACTAGTCTGGGCTGCTGATAGGCGATGGGGACATGAAGACCCAGGAGCGACTGCCGGCTTCCTTCAACCGGAACAAGAGGTGTGGTCCTTCCTCTTTGCTGGAGGAAGACAAGGAGGTGGTTCTGGAAGGGGCAGCAGGCTGCATAGACGTGACTGGGCCTGCTTCAACAGCACTGGACAGGCACCTGCGACACTTTCCGCAGAGGAAGCGTGGGGTTTCTTGGCTTGCCTCTCCCCTAGATCTTCGTGAATTAGGGATGAGGATTCAGGAGGAGGCTGAGAACCAGCGTGAGAAAGCGCTCAGAGAAGACGCCGGTTTTCAGCTCTTGTGTGAAGAGCTAAATTTAACTGGGATAAAATATCTGTCAAGGAAAGAAACACAAAGGCTCAATTACATCCTCTCCAAGGTGCCCTGCATCTTCATCTGGGCCAAATGCGGAATAGCCAAGTAAGAGGCATTGAGCTAGGGCCAAATGTTGCCATCATTTGGGCTGTGGGCTGCAATCATAAATAGGAAACTTTATTTTACATGTGCAATTAGCGTTGTCCTTTTGTTACAAAATGTTTAATGTTCGGATTTCTCGTTGGGCTCTAGAGGGCAGGAACAGCAAGTGCGGCTGCGCCGTCTGCTGCGCCATGACTCTGACCTTCACGCTGTGATGCACGCTTACGAGCCTCACCGGGCACACTCGGCACACTCGTCGGAGCTCCCTTTGCCTGCCCAGGCTGCTTGCCGTGAGCCTGCAGCCAGCCTTTTCCCTCACCTGTAACTGGAGAAAGGCTTCCTCTTCCAACTCCTGGAGGTAAAGAAGTCTCAACCAGGACTTCTTGAAAAATTCACGGGACGCAAGAAATTAAATATTAAAAATTTAATTAATGTAGCTTTTACAGGCTAATTTGTGTATTATTACCAGTGCTTCTATCAAAGAATTCTATCAGGATTAGCATTATAATCTAATCTGGTATTCTGCCTTGTGTTGTTACTATAATTGCTCAAAGGGCTCTACAGGTGATCGCAATCAGATCCGAAGGTCAAGATCGTTTTACCACGTGGGAGCTTGGGGAGGGGCAGAGGGTGAGGCATTGGGGGTCAGTCCTGCGTGGGCTTAGAGCGCAGAGCCCAGCCTCGGGCTGAGTGGGCCATCGGCACACGTTTGCTGAATGGCTCACTGGCTGAGTGAACGGCTAAGTTAAGGAATGAGAAGAGGTATGAACAGAAGCCAAGCAAAGAGGGGCCTGCACCTGAAGGCTATATGTGCTCTAGGTAAGGTGAGGTCAAGGGGCAGACCTAGAGCCAGCAGCAGGACAAGGTCAATGCTATTGGGAAGCCAGGGTGCATTCAGAGAAGACGGGACAGGAAGGAGGCTGTGACAGGGCAGCGTGGCCACCGGTGGGGGGTGAGTGAGTGTCCTGGCAGGCACATCAGTAGGTGTCCCCGAGAGCAGGAGACATGTCAAGGTCATACAGGGGATGCGGGGCCTCAGGAGCAGAACTCCAGACCCTGGCTAGGATGAGTTGTAGAAGGAACAGAACTCGGGCCAGCTGTCAAAGTTCAGAGCACCCAGATGGTACCTAGACCAGGAACAGGAGGCAGGCCTTAGCCAAAGCAAGACAGCCTGTTTTGGGCCTGACACCCAGGCCAGCAAAGGAGCCTAGCCAGGCGGGCTCCAGGGCCAATCCCCCGAGCCACTCAGCTTTCATTTCTCCCCTCCTTAGGAAAAAAATCCACCCAGAGACCACCGCAGGGATGGGCCCCCATGAAGGTGATCCAGTGGTCCTGGGGAAGGAGTCTGCGAGGCTAGGAAAACACAGAACCCAACAGCTCCCTGCAGAGAAGGTAAGCCAAATTTCCACATGTTATTTTAGGCTTTGATTTGAACATGTGACCAGCTGTCCTGAGCCCTGAGTGCTTTAACTGATAATCAACCGGCCAGCAATGTTTTGGTGAGACCGGCAAGGTAGCTAGCTTTGTGCTTCCCCAGTTAGGGGATTGGAGACGTGGAACAGTCATGGACAGATGAGTGTTCCTAAGTATGCGTGCTGTGCTACCATACACAGAGAAGGAAATAAGGCTGCGAGAGGGAAACCGCCAGAAAGTGCTACACATGAGCTTGCTTGGGGAGGACTTTCTGGAGGAGGTGCTTGGGCCTTGGGTCTGCACTGGCTGAATTCCATTGCACAGGTGAAAACCCTGAGGCACAACAAGGTCAGGGCTAGGAGGTCCACTGAGCCAGGGCAGGCCAGTCCAGGAGGCCCCAGGATCTTTCCTAACAGAAAAGAGCTGCATTCCTTTCTCCTGCTAAATAGAGAGCTGACTTTGGCTTTAGGGTGACGGTTTTAGTTAATTGGGTTTGTTTGGGCTTTTTCTTTGTTTTGTTTTGTTTTGTTTTGTACAGAAGGAAGGAAAAGGGAGGAGATGAATTTTCTTCCTCTAGCAGTCAAATGGGTTCTGTGCTTAGGTGAGAAGACCCGGCCTGGGACCATGCCAGGGAGCAGCGGGGCGAGGTAGCCTCTGGCTGTGCCTCTCCCCACAGGCCACCCCTGCGTGATGGTGGCACCAGTTCCCTGGGGCTCTAGCATGTTGCCACAACGTCAGTGACTGAAATTGACTCAGAGCTATGGTCTTAAGAGTTCTAGGTCAGAAGACTGACTGGGTGTCGACAGGCCTGTGTTCCTTTCTGGAGGCTCGCAGGGAGAATCTGTTTTCTTGTATTCTTCAGCTTCTAAGGGCCACCAACGTCCCCAGGCCAACAGGGGCCCCGTCAGGTGTTTCTCATGTGGCACCAATCTGCCCTGCTGTTCTGAGGACCCTGGGACCCCACGGGGCCCACAAAGATCATCTCTCTTACAGTCTCCTTGTCCTAAAGTCAGCTCGTGAGCATCCTGAACTCTGTCCACAAGGGTAATGCAAAATAGCGTGCCCCCCCGGTTTCTGGGATTCAGACGTGGGCATCTCTGGAGGGCCACTGCCAAGGTTACAGGAGATCAATGTCTTTTATTTAACGATCTGCTGGTTGGGCTTATAATTGTCAGCATCTGGAGATCTGGTGTGGAGGTTTCCGTTCCATGCTCTTCTCCGGGCCTCCAATGCTAGGGCTGCTCCGGGGGGAGCAGGGGCTGCCTGAGGTCTTCAGGGCGAGGGACGGAGGGGAGCACTGAGTACGGGCCCCTGGCTAGCAGCTACCCCCTGGACACAACATCCAAGGCTCCCCCCAGGCTGTGGGTCTCCAGGGAAATGCGTCACCTTCCTCATCTTACCTCTGACTCCCTACAGTGCTCTCCTTACAAGAGCATTCCTCCCAGCACAGCTCCATCTCCAGCTCTTTCTGCCTTTTACATAAAAAGGCTAGAAGCAAGGGAAGCAACCTCATGAGCAGGGCTCCTGGAGTAGATCCATCAAAGGACACGAAGCCCGTAAGGAGACCGACCGGAGCCCCTGCTTACATCATCCTGCCACCCAGCGCTCGGCAACGGAGGGATCCACCCCCGTTTCCATGGAGATGTCATCTCCTCGCCATTCTCCAGGCCCCCAGAGAAGTGCATCCAGGAGGAATGACTACACCAGGCTGTGCCAGAGAAGGACAAACTCTCGTAGCACAACCCTCTCAAGGTGAAAGGCTGACGCGTGAGAGAGCTCTGGAATAAGAAGAGGAAGGATGGGCACCAGGGGCTTCCTGGAATCAGCCCTCTCCTGACCCACCCCAGTAGCAGCCTAGAGAGGCCCCAGACTCCTGTCCAAAGCCTGCACAAGGGTTCAGACGCTGAGCTGGGGCCAGAACCCCAGCCCCCACCAACCCATCCCCAACAGGACTCCTCCCCCCTGAAGGAAGGCACTAGGGAGAGGGAATACCATTTGTCCTGTTGGCTCAGACAAGCAGAGATGGTCCTGCCTCCTTGCCTCCACGTCTAGCTCTGGCCTGCCTAGACCCGTGGCTTCCAGGGACATGTGTGTCGGGGCAGGCTTCGCGCTGGTTCTGGGGAGCGGGGGCGGGGCGGGAGGGAATGGATCTCCACTAACGCCCGGATGCTGCCCATGGAGTGTGAGAGCCGTCAGGTGGCTTATTCAATGCAATGAGAAGGCCAAAGCTAAGGGTCAAAGCCACTAAGGATCCCATGTTCTTGGGTCAGAAGTCCCCCTGCAGTGGTGCCAACCCCTCCCTCGGACTCAGGAAGAGAACTGTGTCCCACCAAACACCATGCGGTCTGCCCAGTCCAACCTGCCAGGGTTCCAGACAGTGTAGGAAGAAGCCTGGGGGAGGGCGGGGGAGGCAAGGCTTCTGTGGGTGGGTGGAGCTAATGATAAGAGGTTCATCCCCTGCTCCCTGGTTAGGAGATTGTCAGAGATTCCCTGGATCCTTGAGTTTCTGCATCAGGTCAAGGATGCTGGCCTGTTCCAAGGCTGGGATGATGTTGGCTAAGCAGCAGATCCAAAGCTATCTCTGACTGCTGCTGGAGCCATGCAAGGAAATGAGTCTTGGGGTGTGTTCTGGGAGCATGTGTCCCACTGATGTGATCCTCTCCTACTGTGGGGGAGCAGGAGGGTACATGGCTGGTCCCCACCCCCGCCAGGATTAGGGCCTACATCTGTAGAGATTTCCAAAGCCGGAGTCCTCGTAACTTTCAAAGTTTCCCCATTCTAGTTTGTAATTCCTCCTTCTTGCCTTTCCTAATCCCTATCTCTAAGAAAGTTTCCCCATTGGTCTGTTTTTTAATCACTATAGGTTGGTTTGTGCTTTCTAGAATTTGTTGTAAATGTCATCATAGATCATGTACTTGATATGGGTTAGCTTCTTTCATTCCATGTGATTATTTTGAGATTGACTCATGTCCATTCCTTTTCCTTGCCGAGTAGTAGTCCCTCTTGTGGATATACTTTCTTTATCCATTCACTTGTTGATGGGCATTTATTACAAATAATGCTGCTGTACATATCTGTATACAAGTCTTTGTTGTAGATGTGTGTTTGAATTTTTCTTGGTAAGCACCTGAAAGTTAAATGGTTGAATCACATGGTAACTGTAGGTTTAACATCTTAAGAAATTGTCACTGTTTTCCAAAGTAGTTGTACTATCTTATATTCCTGCTACTAGTATCCCAGTTTCTTCATATTTTCACCAAAACTTGATAGGATCAGTCTTTTTCATTTCAGCCATTTGAACAGATGGCTAGTAGTTTCTTGGTATAGTGGTTTTCATTTCCATTTTAATGTAGTTGTTTTAATTTGCATATACCTAAGAGCTTATGGTGTTGGACATGTTTTCATGTGTTTGCCATCCATGTGTCTTCTTTGTTGAAGTGTCCAAGTCTCTTGCCCATTTTAAAATTAGGTTGTTTTCTTATTACTGGTTTTGAGGGTTCTTTTTCTATTCTGTATAGAAGTCCTTTATCAGATTTATGCTTTGCAAATGTTTTCTCCCAGTCTTTCGTTTGCCTTTTTAGTCTCTTAACAGTATTTGATTTTGATGCACACAAACATGTCAATTCATGGGTTATATTTTTAGTGTCCTATTTAAAAATTTTTTTCCCAAACCCAAATTTACAAAGATTTCCTTCTGTTTTCCTCTAGAAACATAACAGTTTTAGGTTTTACATTTAGTTCTGTGATCTATTTTGAGTTAATTTTCACGTATGGATTGGATTTTGTTTTTTGCATGTGGATATCTGATTATTCCAACACCATTGAAAAGTAGAGTCTTTATTCTGTATTTAATTTTGAATACTTTCTGTTGAATAAGTCTTGAAGTACTCCCATGCTCTTTACCATGACCCTCCACTGGCTGCTTTCAGAAAGATTGGGGAAAGGCAGAGGACCTTAGATCAGTAGTAATAGGCATGAAACCTAGGTAATCTGCCGCCCTTCACAGAACCCCATGCTTATCCTGGACTCTTTTGATAAGAAAAGAGCCTTATTCCAGAGGAAGGACAGGAAACTAAATATCTAGACACACACACACACACACACACACACACATCCATGACCTTTGGAAGAAGATCAAAACAAAAGCATTTGACATTGAAGAAAGGGTAGGAAACCTGTCTGTTCCTTGTCTAGTGCTGGTAAATGGCAAGAAAGCACTCAGTTCCAGGACCATGGGGTAAGGGGTAAGGGGTGGGTTGACATAAGAAACCCTTTCCCACCCAGGATGTCCCACAAATGTAGGCAAGGCTTGGTTTCCACAAATGAGAGATGCAGCAATAATGAGGGCCAAATGCTCACAGTGTCAAGGACAAAGGCATGATCAGAATCTGGGAACCCCATCTACTCCAACATGAGCCTCACACCCAACATTGAACAGTTACAGCATATAGCTGGGGAAGAATATAGAGTCTCCCTCTATGATTCAGGCATGCAGGACCCCCTGAAATCTGGGCTGGCAGGAACACTGAAAAAAAGTTCACAGCACACAGACACCCTACTAAATGCAAGGGAGCAGGCAGTCCGCCACTGGAGGAATTTGAAATCTGTGTTGCAATGAGGTAAACTATAACAATTACAAAGCTAAAGCTCAGCACAACTGCTGATTATACTTGGTTCAACCCCCGACACTGACAGCCGGACAGAAAAAGAAGGGCACCTACTTCCTTCATAAATTCTATTTACCTCAGTCTTTACTGTTATTCGAGACACAGTGTTTGAAATATATTTAAAAATTATAAATGCACACACATAATTATGAGACACATTAAAAAGCCAGAAAAAAAAAAATACCAGCCTATCATCAAGAGATAAAACAATTCACAGAACCAGACTCCAAGATGACACAAAAGTTGGGACTATCAGAGGCTTTAAAGTAATTATGATTATTTTTGGGGAAAGGATCTAGTAGAAAGGGTGGACAACATATGTGAACAAAGGGAGGGAGAATTCCAGGAGAAAAATATAAATTATAAATAGAGTCAAATGGAAATACTAAAATAAAAAAAAATAGATAAAGAATTCCTCTGGTAGCTTATAATCAGACTCTATATGGTGAAAGAAATAAACAGTGAACTTAAAGATAGCTCAATCAATAGATATTTTCCAAACTGAAACACAAATTGGCTAAATAATGGAAACAACAAATGAGGAAAGCATCCAATAGCTGTGGGCAATGTCACTATCTATGATCCAAAATCAGTGTTTCAGAAGAGAGAGAAAATGGGACAGAACAAGTATTTGAATATATAATGTCCAATCATTTTCCTAAGTTGGTTAAAAGCAGCAAACTATAGTTCATAGTTCTGTGAAACTCAGAGAATAATATGGGTAAATTTAAAAACAAAGTGAACAACAACAACAACAAAAAACAAGGCCCATCACAGTCACACTGCTGAAATCCAAAGATAAAATGGTGTAGGCAAACACAGGGGAGAGAGATGATATATACAGGAGGGAAATATTTGAATTACAGCAAACTTGTCTTCATAAATTCTGGAAAACCAGAAGCTGGTAAAACATCTTTGAAGCAGAGGGTCGGGAAGAGTGGGGCACCTGAGTGGCTCAGAAGGTTGAGCATCCAGCTCTTGGTTTCAGCTCAGGTCATGATCTCCGGGTCCAGGGACTGAGCTCCATGTCAGGCTGTATGCTGGACAGAGCGTGGTTAAGATTCTCCCCCTTCCTCTCCCTCTGCCCCTTCCCCCTCAAAAAAGAAAAAATAATAAAAATAAAATACTGAGTGGAAAAAAGAAACTGTCAACTCATAGTTTCATAGCAGGGAAAATATCTTTTGAAAACTAAGGCAAAATCGAGACTCTGAGACAAACTTCAGCAAGTTCATTATCAGCAGATCTACACTATGAAAATGTTTACAGAAGTTTTACAGATCAAAGGAATATGATATTAGATGGAAGTTTATATCTCAATAAATAAAGGAAGATTCCTAGAAATGGTAAAGGGTAAATATAAGACTTTTTGTACTTATTTTTAATACCTTCACAACAAGTAACATGCACGACAATAGCTCGAGAATGGGAAGGGGGAAGGAACGTTTTCTGTGACCCTCTTACACTCTCTGTGTAATGGTATATTACTTGACAGCTGTTTATGATAAACCCTAAAGCAATAGCTATTTCAAATAATTTGAGATTTGAGCCAAAAAACAGAATTAAGTAATATATATCCTGACAATATACAGCTGATACAGTTATTTTAAGGAAAGGGGAAGGGTTCAAAAGACTGAAAAGGGAGTAAGTTTGCTCATTGCCTCCTCTGTCGCCTGTGGTTATGAAAAGCTAATAAATGTAGCAGTAGAAGTCTGTGCCTATTTAATGTGGCAAAGATAAGTTTTAAAAGATACTTCTAAAACTCATGCCAGTCAACAGCAAAAAAATAATAATCAATTTGAGAATGGACAAAGGACTGAATAGACCTCTTTACAAAGAAGATGTACAAATGGCCAACAGGTATATGAGAAGGTGCTCAACATGACTCACCATTAGGGAAATGCAAATTAAAGCCACAATGAGCTGTCACCTCACACCTCCTAGAATGGCCATCATCAAAGTGACCAGAGACAACTAATGCCAGCAATGATGTGCAGAAAAGGGAACCCTTGTGCATTGTTGGTGAGACTATAAATTGCACAGCCACCATGGAAAAGTATGGAGGTTCCTCAGATTACAGATAGAACTGTCCTATGATCTTGGAATTCCATTCCTGGGGATATACCCAACAGAAACAAAAACACCAACTTAAAGAGAAATCGGCACCCCCATGTTCACAGCAGCATTATTTACAAGAGCCAAGAGATGGGAACAACCTAAGTGTCCAATGATGGATGAATGGATAAAGAAGTTGTGGTATATAAATACAATGAGGAGAGCCTGGATGGCTCAGTCAGTTAAGCATCTGTCTTTGGCTCAGGTCATGATCCCAGGGTTCTGGGATCAAGCCCCACCTTGGGCTCCCTGCTCAGCAGGGAGTCTGCTTCTCCTTCTCCCTCTGCCCCTTCCCCCACTCATGCTCGCTCTCACTCTCTTTCTCACTCTCAAATAAATAAATAGAATCTTAAAAAAAAAGAAATGCAATTAAATATTATTCAGACATTAAAAAACAAGGACATCCTACCCTTTGCAGCAACACGATGGACCTTGAAGGTGTTATGCTAAGTGAAATAAGTCAAACAGAAAAAGACAAATATCATACAATCTCCATTATATATGGAACCTAATTTTAAAAAGACCAGATTTATGAGTACTGGAGATGGAGGGTAGGAAAAGAAGGAACTGGAGGAAGGTGGTCCAAAGGCTTACACTTCCAGTTATAAGATGACCGAGCACCAGGGCTAAGATAGAGCACACAGTGAACATAGCTAGCTCCACTGTGGGACAGACAGCGGTGCTGTTAAGAGACTAGATCTTAAGAGTTCTCATCACAAGGAGAACTTTCTTTTTTTATCCTTCTCTTGCATCTATATGAGATGATGGATATTAACTAAACCCACTGTGGTGTCATTTCATAATATATGCAAATTAAACCATCGCTGTATGCCTCGTACAGGGATATGTATCAGTTCTCAATAAAACGGGGGAGGGGATGCTCTTTTTTAAAAAAAGATTTTATTTGTCAGAGAGCAAGAAAGCCACAAGCAGAAGAGAGCTGCAGGCAGAGGGAGAAGCAGCCTCCCCACTGAGCAGGGGAGCCCGATGAGAGATTTAGTCCCAGGACTGGGGAGGATCATGACCTGAGCTGAAGGCAGATGCATAACCCACAGAGCCACCCAGGCACCCCGAGGGGATGCTTTTCTTAATCAATGCAGTGTGGCAGAGGAAAGGGAAGAAGGCAAGGAGGAGGAAGCACGCAGGTTTTGTTCCTGTTTATAGAAGGAGATTAATATATTCTGTCTAAAGAAAGCTAAGGATGCTATATGAAGTTTTAATTATAAACACTAGAGAAATAAACAAATGACCTTTCTTACATAAGAAGAACCAGACCGAAAACAAACAAACAAACAAACAAGACCAAGAAGAGAAAGGATAAGAAAAGGAAGCCAGTGTGTGAAAGACCAGAAGATGAATAAATAAAAGGAAAAAGGAAAAATTAGAAATGTGACATAAAATTGCATGACAAAACTTGGAGCAAGTATACTGTCATGTCCGTAAGTGCAAACCCACTAAACTCACCTCTTAAAAATATTTTCAGATGGGCGCACCAAACAAAATCCGACTCTGTGCCGCATACAGAAGGCACACTGGAAACAAAGTGGTTCAGGAAGGCTAAAAATAAAAAAAAAAATGGCTGATGTTATGCCAGGCACACACCAGTAAGAAATCAAGGGTCCTGAAACTGAAACAGGACAGGAAGGCTTCAGGTCAAAGAGAGCTAGTGTGTAATGCCAAAGTTGTAATTCACTCAGATTAGTCATATTTATGTACCCGTCCACAAACCAGAAAATTTCATACAACAAAAATTATAGGGAATAGGAGAAATGGACAACAACACAGGAGGGTATTTTTATCTCAGTCCTGGGAAGATCAAGAAAAGAACTGAAAAGAAATAGATCCATTTATGGTCAACCCTAGTTAGACAACAGGGTAAACTCTGTACCCTGATCACAGAGAACACACCTTCTTTCCGATACCCAAGTCAGTGTGAACACGCATGAAAATCTTACGTAAAGCCACAGACATCAGTATGTAGAATGGGTAATATTCTCTAATCCCAGTGTAATAAAACTATGAATTTAGAGGAATATCAGGGAAAAAAATCCTTTTCTTCTGGAAATTCATGAACTCCTTATAAAACTACTCAGAGGCTAAAGGTGAAATTGCAAATAGAATTTCTAAACAAGGCAATGAAAAAGCACATGTATTAAATCCAGTGGAATCACAAATAGAGCAGATCTCAGGGGAAAATGAATAATCTATGATCGATCTATCAGTTAAAAATAATTAAAGTAGGTGAATTAAGAGCCCACTCAGAAAGATAGAAAAAGAAAAAGCAGAAGAAAGGAAAATCTAAACACAGAAAGTAATTTGATGGCAAAGAAACATAGAACTCATCCGTGAATCCACAGGTTGGTATCTTAAGAAGAACAAATGTAATACATAAGATATTAGCGAACCTAACTGCAAAATTCAAATGAAGGCACAAAAAAACCCCACAAAAAATAAGGTAATAAATATGGAAGAGAACATTCAAAAATCATGTGAAACTGCTTTGCACAACTCTTAAGTAAATATGTCTTAAAACTGTGTAAAACAGACGTCAGTTCTGGCTGGGAGGGATTGCATGGGTAGCTGGTTGAGCGAAAACCATACCCCAGCCTTGTGACTCCCAAGGCAAGGCTTTGCTAACACATCTACCACCTCCTGCCTCCTACTTGGAACCTCCTTGGCCAGGTGCTGTCCAGCCTCTGCAGGAGGGACAATTGGCAGGAAGGTGGCAGGTATGGGGGGTTCTGGATTTGTAGAGCCAGTGAAATAAAATCATCCATTTCTTGTCCCAGGGGACCCAAAGACCCAGCCAGGCAGGGTCCCTCTTCTTTATGGCAGCCGCAGCCCTGTCCACTAGGATCAGCCAGCACCCTGACAGTAGAAGACTCCGCAGGTCATAGTGTACCCCATATGACAAGCTGACTATGTCCTCCAACTGTCCGGGGTCCTCCCTCAGACACAGCCCTCACTCTGCTACATCCTCTGTTCTCCCCCTTTGGGGGTTAGGCCCCAGCTGGCTGCCAGGCAGACCTCTGTCTCCCCAAGAATCTAACACAATACCCAAGAGGTGAAGGGTGCCACCAGCTTTCCCAAATCCAGTGTGGAGTCCGCCCGCCAGACAGCAGGCTCCAAGAGAGCTCGGATCAAGACGGTGTGGATAGACACCAAACATGGTCCCCATGTGTTCCTCCGTGGAACAGAACGCCGGAACAGTGTGACTAATATGATGCACTTTGTAAACTTTTCTCCCGCTCCTTGTAAAAGCAAGATGGAGAGAGAGACAGGGACGGAAGGAGGGAGAGAATTAGAAGTATAAAGTGAGATGAATTTTCTTATCACCCCAGGTAATTCTCCCCAGCCCGTGTGCCCAGGAAGCAGGCTCTTGTACTAATGTCGCATGTGTCCTCATTTTTCCAAAGATAGCCCATACATAAAACAACATACACGTGCATATCAACAGGTTTACACACACGCAAACATGTTCTATTAACGGTTAACACCAAGTAGAGCCATTCCTTCTCTCCTTCGTTGGTTCCTTCGTCTCTTCATCCATTTCAAACAGACGAGATGCTAAGGATGCAGCGCGTACAAAACCAGCCCAGCCCCCGCTGTACAGCGCCCGGCCACTAAGGCCCACGATCCCCAAATAACCACGCAAGTAAAGGCGTGATTAGGAACCGAGACCCAGTGAGGAAACACACGTGACGACTGAACTGAGAGGCCCGGCTGGTGATGCCACGGCTGTCATTGGTTAAGGGACGGCCACCAGCAAGCTGGGCACCCGGCCCTGGCCGCAGGCGCATTCTCTCTGGGGCTTTAATACGTTCCGATTAAGAAGAGAGCTGTGAGTCGTGGCCCTCAGCCATCTGCTGGGCAGGACTCACATGGCTCACGTCCCCACCCCACCCTGGCCCCCAGGAGTGCTGCAGAGGAACGAGAGACAAAATTATTCCGTGTGCCTCGGGCAGAGAAAGGCTGGCCTGGCTCCCGCCCACTACAACCTCCCTGCCTGGGGGAAAAAAATAAACAAACCCTGGTGGTGGGCATTGCTCTGCGTGGACCTCCCAGGGACATATCAAACTTCAGACAGCCCAGCAGAGCCCACTGGCCTCTCCTCTGCCCCCTGACTTACTTGCCCTTCTGTCCTGGATCCCGCACGGGCCTCCTCACTCCCGGTCCGCCCTTCCTCCCATTCTCCAGCTCCTGCCCTCGTGCATGTCCTGCCCTTCACACGGACCCCTCCAGGAACCCCCTCATTGACTCCAGGCTACAGACCTCTCCTCTCTGGCCTCAACATACTTCCCTAACATTCTTGGTGGCGATTCCCCATCCTCCACTGGCATCTCCTTCCCTGGAGGTCCGGCAGGTGACAGGGGAGGGCAAGTTGACAAAGGGCCATGGTAGGGAGTGGCAAGGATTCAGGCCACCTGGAGAATGCTTGTCCCCGTGAGGGGCAGCCACCCCCCAGCCACAGGTAAGTGTAGTGGCAAGATGAGCCAAGGCTTCAAGTTACCAGACCTCCTGGGCTTTTAGGAGAACAGGATTTGCTTATGAAATCCCTGGATTTATTCAAGTTGGTCCCTAATTCACATTTGAAACACTCGGAGTGATTTGTTCATTCCTGTACTTCAGACTTTCCTCTGTCTGGGTCCCACCTCCTCTTCCAGAACCGTCTCCCACGGTGGCTGTCCTTCCTGCTCATGGCACGACCATACCGTGCTCCAAGACGTGCCTTGTACGTCACACCGACGCTGTTCCTCATGTTGTCCTCCGCTTCCCCTCTGATGTCCGTCCACATCCACCCTCATGAAGACCACCTCGCCGTCACCACTTAGCCCCGAGTCTGATGACTCTGTCCCTCTCTGCCTTGGTGCCTCTCCTGCGTGTTGTAGCTCTGTCCTTGCACGACGCACAGTCTGAACCGGGTGACCAGCTGTGTGTACGCCCCTGTCCTCGCTGGAGGGGAGACTCTGCGATACAGACACGGTCCTAGTCATAGACCCGGGATGTGTCCGATGCGGAGACACATTTCAGGAACTGTGACAGTCGGAAGTGAAAAACAGCACCGTGTGGGGCTGGGCATTTGGGATTCGGCGTCCCAGACCCACGGCACACGCAGGGTCTGCTTCCAGGACACACACCCAGTTTCTCCGGGGCCTCCAGCCCTCAGCCCCAGCCCAGCCACAGGACATGCTGCATCCCCATCTGCACGGCGGCCCTCACACGCTGCCCAGGCCTCGTCATTAGTAACCCGGCGCACATCTTGCTTTGTTGTTCCCCCCAGTTTATGGCCAAAAACATCTGTGTGAGAATGGGCCTTGCTGGAGTGTTTGGCCCTGCTCCCCGCCCCTCCTCCTGCTCCTGGAGTCTGGGTCCCCTCAGGGCTGTTTATGACTGATTGCCGTGGTCCAGGAGGGAGCAGGTGCAGGGCAATGGGAGCGCACATGAGTTCATGCAAGTCAATGAGCCTGCTTCTCCGTTCTGACCCGGAGGACAGAGGACGAGCAGAGCATGTGGGCCGGGGCAGCCAAGGCAGGACGTGGAACACGATAAAATGTGGCCTGGTTTTCCCGGAGGTGTGAGCCGGATGAGAAATGGTCCCCAGATATGGGTCTGAGAGGTCCCCTGACATCTGCGGCATGGCGGTCAGCGGTCTCCCTCTATGGAACCAGAGAGCCCTCAAGAAGCAGCAGCTTTGTCTCTTTGCACACGGGCCCAGTGTCATACTTTCCGCCGTTGTGTGAACTGCGGGGCCCTGGGTCCTGGCCGTTTGCACCGGCCTTGGTCTTCGAGACACTGGCATCTAGAAGGACACAGAGCCGTCCCTCCCCCACCCCCCCTTCCCACCCCCGCCGTCAGCTCCCCTGCAGGGGTCCCTTTCACCCCTGGGTTTGGTTCACATTGAAATGAGAGAAAAGACAGTGCTGGTGCCAAGCGAAAGGCTTGATGGGCGCCGGGGGCCACCATTTCTTCTTGGTGGTGGTCTCTGGGTCCAGGAGCTACCAGCAGATGCTCTTATGCTAAGCAGTGTTCAGACCTTCCACTCAACAGGCTCTTTTCAAGTTCTTCCTGTGTGTTGAGCCCGGTACTAAACTCCGCAGGAGACAAAGGTGCCAGCCAAGGGTCCTCATCGCCGGTGCCTATAGTCCATTAGGGGAGAGAAACCGTAGGCATCCCTTCAAGTGCTCCAGGTCTTAGGAGAAGAACTCAGGATGGGGAGGAGAGCATCTACAAGGACAGCAGACGCGGAGTTGGAGGCTCGTGTGTAGGTGCTGGCAGGGGTGCGGGCAAGCTGACTGCCTGATGGCAGGGAATGGGATGAGGGCAGAGTTTAAGCACATGAAAAATGCCCTGAGAAGTCTGCCTTGTCAAGCCCAGCCGGCCAGTGGCTTTGTGTCCTTGGGAACTGAGGGGACTTCTGCTTTGTGGGGTTCCCTGAATAGTCACACAAGCTTGTGGTCAGTGGAGTTGGCTGCTGAAAATGGGGGTCTCCTCCTTTTGGGCCAAGAGGCTATTTCGTTGTTACCATGAAATCACAACCCAGTCATGGGCAGATGAAGGATGCCAGTCCTTCCAGGAGTATCTGCTTTGGGACTCCAACGCTCTCAGTCCCTGGGACCGGGATGCTGAGGTCAAGGCAAGGCCCTGCAGCTTCCTCCTTAAGGAGACGGTCAGCTGCCCGGCTCTAGCTTCCATGACTTAGGCCTTGACACTACCAGTTCTTTCTGCTTTAAGAGGAAGTTTTTCCCTCCCAGCAAACAATCCCCTGGTCTCCATAGTGAGAAGCTCTGTAACTTCACAGAGTCATACCCTTCCTATATGGGAGCTATGCACCTGCCTAGATGGTTTCAAGGCCAAGGCTCTAGTCACACAGTAAGAACTTTGCCAACTTCTTGTTGGAAGTTAGAAGTCATTAGCTCAAACAAGGGGAGACTCTTGTCTTTAGCCATGCCCCACTCCCTACACCCTCACACCCTCATGGTAAGTTCCTTGTCTTTTCTGAGCTAGTCTTTTTCCAGATGTTGAGGGGCTAACTTCTGGTAGGGGTAGGTGGGGATTCCTAATCATGACATTAGAGGGCTTGATTACTGTTTCAAAGATTCCTTACATGAGTTCCCACAAGACCTAGGAGATTATGGAGATCTGCTCTCCCTCCAATGCCCAGTTCTCACCACATGCCAAAGTCCTTGGGGAGGTTGGCAGATCAGGCGTGACTTGGACCCCAGGCCATGTGTCTAAGGAGTAGCTTCGTGATCCAAACAGCATTTGTGTTCCTTGGCTTAATGTCTCCCAGCCGGGCTAATAAAAAATCTACCCAAAGAGGAGCCTCATGGGTCCTGAACTAACTCACCCAGGACAACAGCTGTCAGGTCAGAGGAAGCTGATAGTCTATGCAGATTTCTTACTTCAAGCTAAGAATGTTCTAGATCTTGATTAGTTGCTTTTGTTATTTGTCGACTGCATACTTCTGCCCAAGCCCTCGGTGGGAGTGACTGACTGCACGGAGCATTCACATCAGAGGGAGGCAGGTGTGTTTTCAGAACAACCCCTCCTATCCTCAGGGAGGCGAGTGATGTTAGCTTAGGGTCTGTTCCTCTCATAGAGCTGTGAGTGGCCGAGACTCTGGGAGAGTCAGCATGCTGCCCTCATAGCATAAGCCAGAGGAGTCATGGACATCATCAGCCACCCCTCTCCACCTTCTTGCCATTTACTTTATTCTTCGCCAGGTGCCCTTTCTCATCTGAGCGGCACTCCAATTCTGTTAAAATAGGACCATAGATTAAAAGAACCACAGGCCTGGGTTGGACCTTTCTTTGGAAGGAAAGGAAGGGATGATTGTCGAACCATGTGGGGCCTCAAATAAAAGGAGCTGTTCCTCATTTCTTTTCATAAAGAGCCAAAGTTTGTTTTCTGAGAGCACTCAGAGTTGGAGCCTGGTTGACCAGATGGTCTAATGGGCTCCATAATCTTACTTCCCTGACCTGGAAAAGAGCCTTTGATGTTCTCTCGCTCTTATTTTCCAGGCTCTCCTGGAAAGCAAGTTTACTCCCACCCTATCCAACCATACCTTTCATGACCTTGTGTGCACTTTAACCATCTTCCCCCTGGTCCTTCATCTTCTTGTCCCCAAGGCCCTAACTTCTCGAGCTCAGGAGATACTAGCAGGAAATGTTGAGCATATACTGCCAGCTTCACTACCGAGGCATGCCGAGCTCAAAGAGGCTAGGTTAGGAAGCATCTCTGCGGCCTGAAGCAATGGATGCCTTCCTGTCACCGAGGCCTAATTGATTCCTCCTAGGTTTCTGGAAGTCCAGCTCCAAGGTGACATTGGCTGCTGCCTTCAGGGTCTGTGTCTTGTCCCTTCCTGGAGGATGATGCCAGGACCTGGGGTCCCCAGTTCACAGCAGCCTGACCTCGGGGAAGCAAGATGGAGGTGGCCTAGGCCGTGACTCTTAGGGAATCCATGTGAGCCCAGTCAGCTTCCCTTCGGGTGCCTGGCTTCCGTCCTCCAGCCTCTCTTCCACCCTGGCTTCAGGAAGTTCATTGCCCTGCTGCTCCAGGGGCCTTTGCAACAGGCCTTCAGCATAGAAGGGTTCTCCTCTGCTGCGGAGGTGGGGCTGAAGGCCCTGGGGCTTTGGGTCAGTATGAAACCAAAGTTTCTTCCAGAGGTGATCCCATGCCACCATCTAAAATATAATGATCACAACATGCACCTTTGAGTTTCCCCTGTGGTGGTGGTTAATGAGGAACCTTAACTCCTCTGTGGTGTCTGAGCCTCACAGAAGCCCTTCAAGTGCTGTTCATGTCTCTGCTGACTTGCTCTGTCCTTTCCCTGAATCCTCTCTCCACCCCTTCATTCCCCCTCCTCCACTCCACCCCTCTATCTGGAAAACCCCTCTGTACCTTTCAAGACCCAGCTGGAATGTGTGGCCACATCTTCTGTCTCCAGAACTACTGTAGGCATGAGCAGGGACCACCCCTTCTGTGGCCCCTCAGGGCTCTGCGCCCATGCTCTCCATAGGCCTTTACCATGCGCTGTTCCATGTGTGTGGCAGCTGGGCTCCAAAGATGGCTGCCAACAATCCTGCCTCTTCCTGTACACACTTACCCCTGCCCCCGCCAACAACTAGGGCCTATGTCCTCTGTCCTGGAATTTTGGCTAGGCCCATGGCCACATTGAGGAAATGACCCATCCCAGGAAGGGCACCTTCCACTCCTTCTCTCTTGATACACTCTCTCTCTGTCAGGGAACTCTCTGGGATCCAGCCACCATGCCTCGAGAAGCCCCGGCTATGGAGTGGGTCACATGTAGACCCTCAAGTTGACCATTGCTGTTCCACTCTCTGCTGCCAGCAAAGTAAACCAGTCATCGTGGACGCCCCCAGTCTGGCGACCCAACCAATATCACACGGAGCAAACGAGGGACAGGACTGAGCCCAGGCGACCCACACAATCATGGGAGATAATAGAACAATTGTTCATAGCCGCTACGTTTGGGGTGAGCCATGGATAAGTGACATGCATGACTGAGACATTGTTTCTCTATCATCTATGAGATTGTAAACCCCGTGTGGGCAGGAGCTGGGGTCTTGGTCATGTGTGTATATCCCACACCCAAAACAGTGGTCTGGCTGAACGGTTAGAAGCTCAGAATCGATGGTCAAGGGGCCTGGGGTTGGATCCGTCTCCAGCCCTCACTGGTTATGAGGCTGTTATCAGTCAGGGTTCAAGTGGGGCCGCAGAGCCACAAAAATGATTATAGGACAAAGGGACTTATTATAGAGATTCAGCCTGAAACAAACATGAGCTGGTGAGAAGGATGTCTGGAAGGGGAGTCAGAAGATCAGAGTCACTGCCCCGTCCTGGCTAAGGAGCCAGCCTGGACTTCCCAGAAAATCGAGCCGCCCCACACACCCGGCCCCTACTCTGATGGACAGGGCACACAGGCGGAGAGGTCTGTTGAAACTGCCACCTCTGTCTACCTACCAACTCTGGCTGAGAGTGTGGGGCCTCTCTTGGTCCTGGGGATCCGAAGCTGTGTGACAAGCCTGACAGGAAGTCGAGGAGAACGAGAATGAGCTGGGACCTGCTAGAACCTTTGCTGTGGTCCAACACCACAGGCATCATGGCAGCCTTTTGAGATCAGTGGCCACTGCTGCCCTTCCGTCTTCCAAATCTCATACAGGCTGCTCTTCTGGTCAACTCGCTATGGCCCTCTAAGCTAGAGTCATACAAGGAACGGAATTCAGCCTTCAGCAAATGGCTTTCCTCGAAGCCTTGGTTCCTTGTCAATAGAAGAGGGAAATGAATACTAACCAAATTCAGATTGCTGGAGAGATTAAATGAGAATTAGATGTATGGTTCATTGTGTTCTAGATTCTCAATGCGTGCTCGTTGTGCTGCTTGCCATAGGAGAGCGCGTTCCTGCTCATGCTTGTTTGTCGGAGGAATGGATCTGAACTCTCTGGAGAGCCATGCTGGGGGGCAGGAAATACAGCATGGCCCAGAACTTCAAGGCCAAGCTGGAGCAGTCTAGACCTCTCCCAGGAAGCTTCCCTTTCAGTCTTTAGTGGCTCGAGGAAGGAGAAGGGGTAAGAAAGCAGGACCGAGGCAGCTTTCTGGTCCTCCTGGGGCTGCCCTGCAGGCTTTGCTCTCTCTACAATGGGACGTAGAGATGCGTCCTCCCTTGTACTGCCCCAAGCCTGCCCAGAGTTTCCGACATCCTGGCTACGGCGTGTTCGCAGCCCCTCCTCCCCGGGCATCTACCAGCAACGGAGGAGGTGGAGAACAGCTGTGGGTATGAAGGCAGACCATCCGCCTTCACCTGGGTCTGCACAAAGCTGGTGTTTGCCACACAGCAGGGAGTTATCTGGGTGGCTGGGAGATTGCGCAGAGTCACCAGGCCACAGAATACCTAAGGGAGAGAGCTCAGAGTGCCTTGGGCCGAGGATGGGGGGACGTGGGGTGCTGGTGTTCCTTTTTATAGGGAAAAGAGAGGCCTCAGCTCAGTGGCCTCCCCTGGGTGGATCAGCTCCTCAGTTCCACTCTTAAACCCCTAGAGCCCACCCTTCATACAGGGCCAGTGCAATCTTTATTTAAAACATGAACCAGACCACGTTACTCCCCACGCCACTCTCCAGGGCATACAGGATAGGTCAGGTGCATCTTACGCTGTGGCCTGCAAAGCCCGTGTGAAGCGGCCTTACCTCCCACTCCCCCCACCCCCTACCTCCTACTACGCTGCACAGTTTTGTGCACAGTTTCTGGCCCCTGAGCTCCCCGGCCCCCAGCCCAGAGCAGATTTAGCAAATGCAGGGCGATGTGGAAATGAGCGCATAGGCCTGAGCTGCTGGCTGTGTCCTGTCTGCACCCCCCCTCTTTCTTTTTCCTCCGGCTCTATTGGAATGTTTGATTGTACGATGAAAATACAACACATGTAGGATGAAGGTGTATAACATAGGATTAGACACGCGTGCATATCACAGGATGATGACCACAGGAGGTGAGTTAACACTTTTCTCCCTTCACACGACTGATTCTGCGTGACGTGGATTTACCATCTCCTCTCTCAACAACTCTGAACTAGAGTACGTGGCATTGTTCATTATTATCACCATGCTGCCCATCAGAGCCCCAGAAGTTATTTATCTTATGGCCAGGAGTTTGTACCTTTTGAACCAACGTCCCCCTAGGTCCCCCGCCGCCAGCCCCTGGCAACCACCATTCGAGTCTCGATTTCTAGCAGTTCAGCTTTTCAGATTCTGCATATAAGTGCGATCATACTGTATTTGTCTGTCTCTGTCTGACTTACTTCACAGTGTGATGGTCTTCAGTTTCATCCATGTTGAAAATGGCAGGATTTGTTTCTTCCTTATGTCTGGGTAAATTCCACTGTAGACACACCACGTGTCCTGCACCCGTCCATCCACCGATCGTGGCCTGTACCCAGTCACTCATCGACGGACACTTGAACGGCTCTCACCTCTTGGCGAGTGTAAATAATGCTGCTGTGAAGAGTAGAAACCATCCTTCCAGGAGCGAGTGTGGGTATCTATTCGAGACGGGGTTTCTATTTCCTTTGGATATAGATCTAGAAATGAGAATGCAAATTCAAACGGTACTTCAATTTTAAATTTTTTGAAGACCCCCCCCATACTGTTTCATGCGGCGGCTGTGCCAACCCACACGCCCAGCAAGGGGTCCCTTTCCTGCACAGCCTCACCAGTACTCGTCGGCTCTTGTCTTCATGGCGACAGCCGCTCTGACAGGTGTGAGGGGGGAGCTCACTGTGGTTTTCATTTGCATTTTCCTGACGAGGAGTGAGATCTAGCAGTTCTTCATTACCTGTCAGCCATCTGTATGTCTTCTGTGGAAGATCTATTCAGGTTCTCCGCTCATTTTTAGTCAGATTGGTGTGGGGTTCATTTTGCTGTTCGCTTTGCATAAGTTCCTTCTATATTTTGCTGATCTAACCCCTTGTCAGGTAGATAGTTTATTTTCTCCCATTTAGGAGGTTGCCTTTTTCTTTTGCTGATTTCCTTTGGCAGAAGCCCCTTAATTGTTTCCAACCCCTTCCTTCTGAGCGAAGGGACCTGACCTTGGGGACGTCCGGTTCTCCACTATTCTCTGACTAGGTTTGACCAAACTCCCACTCACGCTTCCCAGTATCTAGAAGTTCTTAGAGGGGCTCATCCTGCCCATTCTCATTCATGATGCAGTGAGCGTTTGAGCGCTAGAGCCAGAAAGTGAGTCGGTCAGCATGAGGGAGAGGCAAAGCTGCCCTTGGCCTTGGCTGCCGCCAGGAGGGCCTCTCCCCAAGCCGCCTCCTGGGCTGTGGGGCCTGGGCTGCAAGATCTGGGGAGCAGCTGCTCGTCCTCCCCGGGCCCCCTCCCAGGCCGGGACCCCGCATGGGCCGCAGTGTGACCTCCGCATGGCCTGATTGCTGCCAAGACTGCCTCTTGGCTGACCCTGAACCCTGCTGCCACCAGGGGCCTCTGGAAACATCTCGAGTCAGCCCCAAGGAGGGCGGCCTTACTGTTCCAGGAGCAACAGGGGAGCAGGAAGGAAGCTGAGGAGGATGCTAGAGAGGGAAGGGCGGCTGAGCAACCTGTGCGGCGGCAGGGGGTGGGGGTAGATAGTGGTTCTGGGGAGCAGTTCAGAGCCAACAGGAGAGAGGGTGCTGGGGGGAGGTGAGGAAAGGGGACACAGCCACCGAATGGAAGCTTCAGGAAGCAGCACTGTCCACACCCCACCAGTCCAGGCAGGAGGGCTCAACCAGGGGCCAAGGCTTCCAACCCCAGCGAGTCACTCAGGGACCTTGGCCAACTCACTTAGCCCATCTGAACTCCCATCCTCCCCTGGCAATGGCACCTACACTGGAAAGCCAGCACAGCACAGGTAACTGAGGCTGTGGGAGATCATCTGGGGAGCTGTGCTTTCTTTGCCCCTGGGGACATCCCCTTCCAGGCTGACTCCGGGGCGGCTCCGTGAGGAGCTCTGTCCAAAGGGACTGCCCCCGGGGTGGTGCAGATGGAGGTCTGCTGAGCTCGTCCCCCTGGAACATTCTCCTTAGTACCCAACCACCGTGCCAGGAGCAAGTGTAGGCAGGTGTGCAGAGAGGCCCATGTGAAAGAGAGTCAAGATCCTGACCAACAACCATCCCCCCGGGCTCCCAGCCAGCAGCCAGCGGCACGCACCACCTGCCAGCCATGCGACCGAGCCCCCGTGAACACCATGTGAGGCCGAAGAAATGCCTAGGCAACCCACGGAGTCAGGAGAGAAGATATACGTGTCATGTCTAGGGCTGGGGAGGTTCGTTACAGAGCAAACACCCAAACGTCGTCTCGTGGAATTGCAGCGAGACCAGCAAGTAGACAGCAGGCGCTCCATAAATGTCGCTGTTCTCGGTACCGGAGTCTGATCCTAACAAGCCATGAAGTGTGAACCCTTGCTGCTCTCCACACACAGACGCCAACAAGCAGCGGGCCTGAGAGTTGGAGGTTTGCAAAGCACTTGGAGTCTCAGACTCGACACACATCACGAGGACACGAGCACCAATGGGATGACGGGCCAGGCCCAGTATGACCGAGCTCCTGCAGGGCCGAAACTCAGTCTCGCCGTTCCAAGCACAGCGCCATTTAACACAAGAACTTCCTCACAAGCGGCAACAACAGGTTTTGGAAAGAGAGACAACAGCACAGAGGTTTAGCAGTTCCCTAGAGAAAGCAGACCTGGGACCGCCTCCTCACCGTGTGGCCTGAAGCAAAATACTGAAGGGCAGCTTGGGTCCCACCTCTGGGAAACGGAGGTAATGCCCATGGCCTGGCCTTCCTCCACTGAGGAATGCCGTGAGAATCCAATCAAAGAACAGGTGAGAAGGGGTGATGGTTTTTCCGCAGTTTCTGTAGAATTCTTTGACGGATTCTGGTTCCTTCTCATCATTACAGCGGTCATGCATCTCTCACAGGACAATGTGGGGTGTACACTAGGCCTATATGCCATGCCCTCTGAGTGCTTAGACTCTGGAAACTTCCGACCTCTGCTTGTGGCTGGAGAAGGGTGCTGTTGGCCTCAGTCACCGACTGGGCCCGGTTCTGGCCCTGGGTCCTGAGCAGGAGGAGCGGTGGGAGGAGCGGTGGGAGGAGCGGTGGGAGGAGCGGTGGGAGGAGCGGTCCTTTGTTCCTCCTGATAACACCCCATTTGGACAGGTGCAGGCCATACCCCAGACTACTAACCCTTGACCTTGTTTTCTTCTGGTCAAGGAAGAGGATGCACTGGCCCCGCCTCTCCCACCCTCGCTATTTTCTTTCCCCGTCGCAGTGGGAAGATTGCGGGGTTGTGTCCTGAAAAGCGAATGGGGCGCTCCTGGCCTGGTTGAAGGGCATTCTCCCACAGTGAAAACCCAAGGACATCTCCAGCCTCAGCATGTCTGCGTCAAGACCAAAGGGCACAAATGGATAGGCCTCGTGGCTATCTGGGGAAGGTGGCAGGAACCACAGAAAGAACCACGCCTCCTGCAGCATCCCCTCTACTTACCCTCTCCCAACACCAGAGCGCAGTCATCCAACTCAAACTCAAGAACCGGACTCGGCTGCGAAGTCATGAACAGGTTCACAGAACACATTCGGAATCGGCCGGGATCTGAGTCACGATCCCACCTTGCGTTCCGTTCTCTCTAGTTCCCCAGTCTGTAGCCACTTTTGCGATCTTGTCTCTTGTGACCTTGACAGTGGCCAGTGAGTTCGTAAAAATGTCTCTGACCCCGAGGCTGTCTCCAGTTTGCTCGTGATTAGACTAAGGTTGTGCATTTGAGGCAAACACGAGACGGTACTTTTCTCGGGGGGGGGCGGGGGGGGGCGCATGAGATCAGTCCGTCTCAGGCCGGGTGATGGGAACCTAAGTCCCCTGGCTAAGGTGTCTGCTACAAAGCCACCACTTTCCCTCTGTAATTACTGTCGTATGGGGAGAGACCGTGAGGATCTACAGATTGTCTGTTTCTCATCATGGACGTTCTACGCACTGATACCCATCAGGGAGCCTTACCTGTAGCAATGACTATAGCGTTTGCCAGATGGTGATTTGTTCTTCCCAACATTTCTTCCACATTTACTCATTGGAATGCTACCGTAAGGACGCAATGCCTGCTCTCCTATGCACGCGTTCGATTATTTCTTTATCCCAAGATGAACTTGAGGGTGTAACTTGACTCTGCGGGTTATCACCCTTTCCTCTCGGTTTCTCTGTTGCTCGAATCGCTCAGGCTTTGATGTCTGGGCGCTCCGAGGGTTGGCCCCCACTGTGCTTTCACCTGCCACATGGGAGCGTGTGGCAGACGTCCTGGTGTCATTGCTTGGGGGTGGGACCTGGCTTTCCGATGTTCTCGCTGCTCTCCAGGCGGTCCTACCGTGCCGCCTGGGTTGAGACCCGCTGATGGAGGGCGACCTCATCCACCGAGGAGGAAGCTACGGCTCCGAGCAGGGAGAGCACTTGCTCAGAGTTAAGCCGTTGAGTCGGGGGGCCCTGGGGACCACAGGCCTGGATTTCCCCACTCCTCCCTGGCAGCCAAATCCCATGCCAGAGCTATCAGACGTTCTGGACGATGGTGCTTATAGCCAGGGACCCCATCTGTCCTTTCAGAGAGTCCATGGGGTCACAGCAGTTACTCCCTGTCGGCCCTCCCCGCTCCCCCACCCGGTTGGGTGCCATCTCGGAGCAGCTCTAAGATGCTCTTCACCTCTCTCGCTCCCCCTCTTGCCCACACACGCAAGTGTGCCACAGGGCTTCCCAGAGACTACACGACAGGGGCTATTCAACAAGCTGACTACAGCCGCAGATGGGTCAGTCTTCTGTGAGGCCGGGCATGAAAGAGATTTGAACAAAACAAAACAAAAAAATTCGAACAATAAAACAACACTGCACTTCTCATTAATTTCTGTTTTGGAAACTATAGCTATCTGTCATAAGAAATGCACTATATGGGTTTATCGCGTTAACGAATGAATACGGAAACATCTTAAGTATCTGTCACAGTAACTATTGATAGAGCTCATACAAAGGACTTTGGGCTTATCAGTAATTTTTGAGTATAAAGAGGCCCCAGAACCAAAATGGTGTTTGAGAGTATTCTAGAAATGGTTTTCTACTTTTCTAGAATATTCCAGTCCCATGGGATATAACATTAAGGAAAAAAAAAAAAAAAGGCCTACCCTCTACCACCGTCAAATTCTCTAAGGACTGGTGGGTTATCAAAGCGCTCTCTCATCCCCTGCCTCACCACGGTGTCAGCGACAAGGGCCCTTCTCTGTGACTTCCACAGCTTACCAGAACACCCACAAGCAAAGGGCAGCACACCTTACATGTTGTGAAAATGATGGAGATTTCAAAAGTAAAGGACAATTTTATGTTTATGAAAAATAGTAGATAACTAAAATACCTGCTAACGAGTTAGTCTTTGTGATGCAGATGGAATTCTTGCGTTGTGGCTGGACCACCGGGAGAACGGAGACATCCGGCTAGAAGCCAGAGCGAGTCCTCCTTTATCGCCCGTCCTCTAGCAGGTGGAAGCATCGGGCACTGGGGAGCATGTGGTGTCTTAGCCCCAAGTTTTCAAGAGGCAGTGATCCCAGTGTAGACCACACGGGGGTTCTTAGTGGATTTGGGGAGGAAGTGGTGTTGGAGCACCGGGTGTGTGTTGGTGCAGAGATCCAGCCCCTGCCTTCAGGCACATGTGGTGTCCAGGGAGACGGAAGGGGTGAGGTTCTCAGAGCAGCAGGGCTGCAGAGACCCTCCGTGAGGGAAGGCGCTCACGTCTCAGCTGGGACTTTCTGCAGGGCCTCAGGCCTGGGAGAGCAGGCCTTCTGGGTCTCCTGGCTGTGCATGAAAACCACCCAGGGAAGCTTAACCCAGCACTGATGCCCATGCCAGGCCCATGCTGGAGAGGACTGGCTGCCTGTAGTTTTTTAAAAAGCATTGGGGGCGCCTGGGTGGCTCAGTGAGTTAAAGCCTCTGCCTTTGGCTCAGGTCATGATCCCAGGTTCCTGGGATCGAGCCCCGCATTGGGTTCTCTGCTTGGCAGGGAGCCTGTTTCCTCCTCTCTCTCTGCCTGCCTCTCTGCCTACTTGTGATCTCTTTCTGTCAAATAAATAAATAAAAATCTTTAAAAAAAAAAAATGCATCTGGTGCTTTCTATGTGCAGCCAGGCCCAAGGACCATGATTCGGATTTTCCTGGGTTTGCTTATGGCCTCCAGCAAGGACTGGCTGCAGCATTCACAGGGCCCAGTGCAAACGGAAAATGTGAGGCCCCTTGTTCAGAAAACTATGAAGAGCTTCCAGATGGTGACAGCAGAGCAGCAAACCAAGTTTGGGACCCTCCCGAGACCAGGAGGCCCTGCAGATTCCCTGGGCGTACGCCTACAAAGCCACACCTGTCTCTGCCTGTTACTGCCCTAACCACTTCCTCAGAGGGACCCAGAGCTGACTTGCCCTCCTTGGTGACAGTCCCTGAGAAGAATCCAGGGCTGGCTCTCCAAGGCAGCTGGTCCTCCAGTCCCGTGTAGCCTCAGAACAAATGAAGTCATCTCCGAAGCCGGAGGCAGGCAGAGGAGCGCGGGCTCTGTGTTCGCCCACTCTCCTTCTCAGAATGACCTCAGTCTTCCTCCAAGCCCCATGTGTGCCGGCATCTGGCTGCAGGCCCAGCCACGCAGCTGTCACTGTGCACTCACACCCTCTGAGCAGTCCGGCCCCGTCCTCGGCCCCCTCCCTGGACCCGCTCCCTGGAACCGAGTCTGCTGCGGATTTCCCGGCAAGGGCCGGCCACCGATGGCTATGTCCCAGAGTGCAGAGACAGAGAGGAGATGGGCTCTTTTTCTAGCAGGATGGAGAATTCCCAGTGTGGGCCGTGGCTGTCATTTCACCCCAGTTTCTGGAAATGGAACCACCGGCTGCCGTGGGAATCCGCTCCTTAGCCCCAGGAGGTGGACGGAGCGCTCACCGCGCTGGAGCTTTCCGTTGGCCGGCTGTGCTCAGGGAGCCTCTGGTCCTGTCTGTGCCCAAACTCTGGCACCAGGGACAGGGCCAGGCCTGGGATAGGGATGCCTTCTCTTATTTACCCTCTTCATTTTTATCTGGTTGGCTTCACACCTGGAAGGCGGTGCTTCATAAACAGTGGTTTTGGGAAAGGAAAGAAAGCAAACCTGCATGTGGTCAGGAAGGCAAAGAAGAAAGCTTATTTATCTTGGCTCCCTCCCCAGTCCTAAGCCTGGGCTCTACATCCAGTAAGTAGTTAATAAATATTGACTGAATTAAATCACCTCATAAATCATCCCAGATTTCCGGAACATCTAAGACCAAATGCTCATTGTTTGGAGGAGGGCACTGGGGCCTCGAGGGTGGACGCAAGCTGAACAGTCTGAGCTCGAAGAAGGCGGATGCGCTCATTTCAGGCACCTGGGGAGCTTTGGCATCTCCTAATTTTCAGTCTGCACACCTGATTAAATCCCGTTTCGGGGGCGGGGCCCAGCTACAGGTATTAAAGCTGCAGGGACCATCCAGGTAATCTGGTTGGAGATCCCTGGTGGCAGAGGCAGAGGCTATGCCTGGGGACCCCACCAGAGGGAGCACTGTCTGTGCACCGGCATGCCCCAGGGAGCAGGGGTGCCTGGGAGGCCCCTGCAGGGGGATTTCCAGGGAACGTTATCAGGTGGACATCTTGAGGCAGAAGAGCAGGTATACTAGTGCACGTTCATCTCGTGTCTACCTGGCGTTTTGCTGGAAAGCCCAGGACAGGCTGAGGGGCAGCAACTTGCCCTGGGACCAGCCCTGACCCTTAGAGTAGGGGATCTGCTGAGAACCCCACTGCTGTGAAGAGGCTTGTACTACATCGGGCCCCTGCATGACTCGTGCTGCCTTCCTCCAGCCAGTCAGGGGAGCTGAGACATGGATGGATTTCTTGAGGTGGCTTGTCTAGCAGCCATTTCTTTTAATAGCCTATTATTCAAAGTGGACATAATTTAGAGAGACCAGAATGATGTACCCTCATGCACTCATGCACCCATCACGAGATCGATGACCATCCTCTCGGGGCTCTGCTGATCCATTCATCATTAACTCATTCCTATTTTCAGTTCAAATTGACAATGATGGGGATTTTAGTTCAATTTAAAATTTTTAAAAAAGACTTTATTTATTTATTTGACAGACAGAGATCACAAGTAGGCAGAGAGGCAGGCAGAGAGAGAGAGAGAGAGAGAGAGGAGGAAGCCGACTCCCTGCTGGGCAGAGAGCCCAGTTTGAGGCTTGATCCCAGGATCCTGAGATCATGACCTGAGCCACCCAGACACCCCTAAAATTTTTATATTTATATATGTTTTTTCTTTTACAATGAAAACCTTGGTTCCTAACAACATCATAATTATTTGTACGATTTATTTTACAATAAATGCAATAACTTCAGGAAATAGGTATCATTACTACCAATACGACAACAAAAACAATCTGAGATTTTTTTTTATAATTCTTTTTGTCCTTCAGATATATGCCATTAAGGATATACCCTATTACCTGAACTAATTCCTCTCTGCAAAATGAATCCACAAACTCAATATGCTATATTCATTTGCTTCATGTTCCTTTTGACTTCTAGAAATTGCTTTCTTATTTTTTTATTTAATTTTATAATTATGTAAGACATCAACTTGGTTCCCAAGTCAAGCATACCGTATAAAATAAGATTTAGTCGAAGAAGTCTAGGGTCTACCGTAGTCCTATGCATCGTGTTCCTGCTCTCCTGTACATTGCCATTTTACTTCCATGATTTATATTTTAAAATTATTTAGTAACTTGTTTTTAATGTCAGCATACGTGTATGTATCTGTGTGGCCTCACCTTCTTCGATTAAAATCAGCATAACTGTATGCATTGATCTCTACCTTTCTTTTTTCACTTAACATACCGTTCTAGAGCAAAGTCCCCTGCCAGTGTCTGTTGATGTTCATCATGGTGTCCTATAGCTCCTAAGAACTCAGTCATGTCATCGCATTCGACTCAGTCATTCCCTACTGTGGGCATCTAGGTTGTTTCCAGTATTTTATTCTTACAAGGGAGCCGCCATGAAGAGTTTTGTGCGTGCATCTTACCATTCCTCTTGGCCAGTATTTTGGGGATCAATTTCTCAAAGTGGGATTGTGGGACAAGGGTAAGTGTGTGATCATTATGTTAGACATTGGGAAAGTTTCCTCCACAGGTGTAGTTGGAAGAAGATAAGAGCAACTGAACATCTTCCTGATGATGTTATAAGTTTCTCCTTGGAAGAGTTAACATGCTAAGCTATTTTGGTAAATCATATCCTCAATCAAAATGATTTGACTCTTGCTAAAAAAAAAAAAAAAAAAAAAAGGAGGTGGACAGGTTTGCATTTCAATTTTTTTGTTGTTATTTTAAGTTTGTAAATTTGTGCACCCAGCTTTAGTTTAGAACAGGATCCTTTCGGAATGACTTCCGAGGAATCACCAGTCAGAATTTATTGTGCAAGAAGAATGGTTAAGGTGATGGGCTAAAGCTGTTTGGGATAAGAGAAATGTGAAGCATCCTTATCTTGGCTTTCCAGAAGCTTACACTCCTGCTGAGGTGATCAGGCTGAAAAATAACGTAACATAAGATAGGCTGTAATGTAGTCAAGCGTGAGTTGCTGAGAAATGTCTCTGTGGCGGGAGGACATGTCAAGCTAGACTGATTGGGGAACACTGCAGAGAAGTGGGATCTGACTAGTCGTGGGCTGGGGACAGAAGCCCCTCTCCCATGAGAGGGCTCTGTGCAAAGCTGGGAGGGGGTGAGGCGCCCGTGACATGTGGGCAACCTGGTTCATTCTTGTGAAAAGGTTGACACCTGAGGACCTGCTGGCTGGGTTGGGAGGAATTGGGAGAGGCTGTTTGGCATTCTGCTGGAAGCCACTGGGGGCTGTGAGGAGCAGGTTCTGTGGTCAAACGGGCTTGGGTGCTCTGAGGGGGACGTGAGGAGAACTTGGAACAGGGAGAGTGGGTAGCAGGTCCCCAGACTTGCCCGATCTAATGCACCAGGAAGGAAGGGCATGCATGGAGGCAGGTGTGGGAGGGGTGAGTCACTGCAGGTGAGGGGCAGAGCAGGGAGACAGAGGGATGGCAGAGCTGCAGGCGGATACTTCAGCGGATCTTGATGGAAGGAAAACGTCAACACTGTCTTGCTTGCGTCTGGATACTCTGAGTGGAAGTAGTGACTGGAGAATTCAGTTGGACCCGCTGTTGATGAGATGGTCTATGCACCGCTATGGAGAACACAGGGTTCCCAAATACCCCCTAGGGTTGATGGAGAAGGGTCCCACAGGGCAGGGCTTGGAGCCCTGTCTGGAAACTATGTGGGAGCTTTCACAGTTGAGGTGCACATCCCACCGTCCAGCATCATTTCATCCTATTCTCTGTAACAGTCCTCTTCAAATCTGTCCCTTCTCGACACAGGTCCTGGGGACCAGGGACCAAATTCCATCCCTGCTCCAGGAGGCGGCCAACAACCCACATTAAAAAAAAAAAAAAAAAGAAAAGAAAAAGAAAAAGAAAAAAGAATTTCCACCAGCCTCTTGGTCTGGTTTTTGAAGCCAGCCCTCATGGCCTGGGTGCCTCAGGCCTTATGTGCCCCTTTTCCAGAAAATGACATTGTGGGCTCCCCCCAGAGTGAATCTTTCTAGCAAAGTGCTTGTAGATTCTGAAGACAGAGTGGGGAGCATGGGATAGGTTCTGCAGGGGAGGAAAGATAATTTCCCTCTACTCTTCTGAGTTCTTGGTTGAGATTCTGGTAATAAAAGATTAACAAGAGGAAGACAATCAGAAATGTATTAACATATATCTGCCACGTATACGTAGAGATACAGCCAAGGAAAAATGAGTAACTTCCAGAGGTGGCTCGGAATTCAGGACTAGAGAACACCTTCTCTGGGAAGGTGGAGGCGGTGGGAGGACTCTTAGGGGAGAGTAAATGACTTCGAGGAAAGATGAACTGGCCCTTGGAAGAATGGCTGGGAAGCATAATGCTTTGTGAGCACCTTTATCTGGGGGTGGTGGTCATTTTTGTCCTCTCTCCTATGACAGGAGTCTATCCTTGCTGGTTGATTCAACTCCCAGGGAAGGGATTTATGGCCACTGAGTCCTTTTCTTTCTTTTTTTTTTTTTTTTAATTTTTTAAAAATTTGAAGTCAATTAATTAAAATATAATGTATTACTGGTTTCAGAGGTACAGGTCTGTGATTCATCAGTCTTCTGTAACACCCAGTGCTCCTTAAATCACATGCCCTCCTTACTGTCCATCACCCAGTTACCCCAGCCCTCCACCTCTCTCCCCTCCAGGAACCCCTCAGTTTGTTTACTATGATTAAGAGTCTCTTATGCTTTGTCTCCCTCTCTGGTTTCGCCTTGTTTTTTCTCTTCTCCCACTATGATCCTCTGCTTTGTTTCTTAAATTCCACATATCAGTGAGATCGTATGCTAATTGTCTTTCTCTGATTGGTTTATTTTGCTCAGCATAATATGACCAGTGAGTCTTTTTGGAGAACTGGTCATCAGGCAGATGAGGACAGTTCACAGAAAGCCTTTCCCTCCAACTGCTGCTTTTCAAGTGCCTACAGTTCAAAGCCATCAATATACCAAAGTGGCCTATTTGGGGTGGCACGTGCTTAACTAGTCATATTTTGGAGAGGCATATTCTGCTACCCTTCAGTTCCATGACTTTCAAGTGCATGTGTGTGGGTTTGCTAAGCACATTTTCATGCATTTGTCAAGCTTTGTTACAAGATTTGCTTTCACGGTTACATACTCCCTGACAGTGATGGGGGATGCACAGTCCCATTTACCTCTTGCAGCTGGTGGTGCTGGTATTGGGCATTACAACCCCACACGTGTGAGACCAAATTGCCCTCAGGGTTTAATTGACAGAAATGGAAGAAAACCAAGTTCTGATGAATTCACTGAGTCCTGAATTCAACTGTGGACCTGACTTTTCCAGTTCAGGAAGCAGTGTATTCCCTTTTTGTGGGGGCATTTGTCTTTTTTTTTTTTTTTTTTAAACATCTGTGAGAGATTCCTAACTGATGAGCTCTTCCTTGATGCTACATACCGTAAGGCTGGAACAAGGTGGGAAAACACAGTAGTACTCAGTCATTCCGGCAGAACCAGAAACAGGATACATGGGCAAACTTGATCTGATTCATTCCACTTTATTCTGGATGTAAATTACAGGTAACACAACTCGTAAACATACTAGTGGACATTGAAAACTAAGGCCATTCTGTGAGTTATTTTTAAAACTTGTTTTGTACATAATCTTTTAAAAAATAAATTACCCAAACCAAGATTCTCTTCTGAAATAAAAGCTTAAGGTTGGTACGAGACAACTTCTGGGCCATCTCCAATCTGAAGCTCATTGCGTGACAACACCGTGTTTGTTTGCTACATCATAAATAATAGCTCTAAGGCAAAGGCTACCTCAGCATCAAGCTCTCCTCTCCAGATGTCCCCAACAAAATAGTGTTTACCACAGTGACCAGTGTTTACAAACTATTTTCCTCCCAGTGAGTAGCAAAAAGAGACTATTACCTAAGAAACACATTGTAGAATTCTCAGAACAAGAAAAAGAACGGGACCTAAAACTAAGGCACTGAAAGCACGTTATTTATATAAAGAAATGTAAACAATTTAATACCAACAGGCTCCCTCCATTAGAGTCTCTATTACAAAAGTGCACAGGGGCATCGCAGTCAGGCCGAGAGCCTGCAGGCCGGGTGCAATGGGCATGTCACCCCTTCTGCAGAATTCGCAGATTTCTGGCCACCAAAGTCCAGCTCCCAGTGTGGTGCTGAGAAGTAACTAATGTTAAAGTGACACAAGCGGAAGCTGGTATTTCTCCCTAATCTGTGTGTTAGTGTTACAAACAAGGAAGGGTTTTACCAGGAGTTTGAAATTATGGGCTGTTTTAATATTTTCTTCTGGTCTTTTACCACATTCGTCTACTGGTTTGTATAGTGACTTTGGCCTCTTATCAGAGCTTTCTGGTGGTAAAACCTGGGACCTCTTCAGCACCCTTCCTCATAGTTTACTATTTTAAGTATAATGGTTCATGTTCCATACAAAGCACATTTGCTTTGTTTAAAACGTTCAGAATGGTAAAGAGCGAACAGTTGGACAGACAGTACTGTAAACGTTTCATAGCCCACTACTAAGTTGATCTTCAAAGGACGGAAAGAGCTTTCAGTGGGAAGAGGGCGGCTAGACTGAGTCCAGAGTGATGAGGTGGGAAGGGGCGGAGGGCTCCTTCCTGAGGCCGATCACAACACTGAAGTTAAATTAATTTTTACTTGACATTTTTTAACCAATTTACAAAGCTCTAAGTTCCAAATCATTCACTATTTCTTTAAATTCTTTCTCTTAAAAAAGCCAAACATGTAGGAACAAAGAATTACAACTTTATAAGAAGCCTTACTGCGAAAACACAAGACCCCAAAAAACAAAACCAGAAAACAAAACAGAAAGAAGCAACTTCTTTCTCTTTGAAGTTCTCGTTTCTGATTCAGAGAGCAGGCACGATGTCTGTACTCCCCAGTTTGGGTGCGTATGAATTTTGGGTAGTAAAACAAAGTTTGCATTATCTTAAACAGGTCTTTTATGATCCAAAGAAAACATTTTCTTAAAGAGGAAAGGAAAGAGCTTTCCTCTTGTCCAGGTTTCACTCCATCCTCTAAAGGTTACACCACCAACAAGGAGCCGGGGAGCTGGAGGGCGCGCTGCTGGGTGGGCTACGGTACAAACATGCGTGGGGCAGAAGACAAGCTCTTCTCTTGCCCAGGACAAATGCAGGGCTAACTGTAAAACTGTGTTTCCAAATATAATCAAGAGGAGGTCTAAGAGAAAACTAAATTAGAAACCTCTTTTATTAGAGCCAAAAAAAAAAAAAAAAAAAAAAAAAAAAGGTTAAAAAAGAAAAACACCTTAAAAACCACGGGATTAAACAGCTGGGTCTGGAGCAGATGTGCACAGTAAGTAATTAGCCGCTCCAGGCAGGAAGGAAAAGGGCCTGGGGGGTGTGGTTAAATATAGGCTGGTGCGTGCATGCACTCCTCGGTCCCCCTGCAGTAAAAGTGATGTCAGCGGTGTTCTGCAAGCAACCCGGCCCTTCTTCTCGGTAAGTTCGGCTCACAAAGTGCTTGCATGTTTCCATTGTTGGGTACAAGTCTCTGCTGAGCCAACACGGGCTGTGGTTAAGGAGAAGGCATGCGTGCCAAAAGGGTACCTAAAGCAGTAGCGTTTGAGGCCCGTGGGAGGCAGGAGGAAAGCCGGCAGGTCTGCGAGCAGCTCGGTTTCTCACCGCCTCACGTTTGCTGCTGCTCTGACCAGCGTCCCTATCCTATGACAAAAACAGTCGGGCCAGCCCCAGCAGGGTGGAGACAGGGACCACGCATCCCTTCTGCCTCAGGAGACTGGTGCTGTTGGTTTGCTGGAATTCCCATGGACTCCAAGCGCCAGCAGTATTTAGGCAAACGACTGGTCAAAAGTGGATTTAAATTGTAGTACTCAAACAGGCAGCTTGGGACTAAAAAATGAGAGCGAGAGCCCTCATTATCCTTAAAAAGGGCTTCATTTTCCTGTTATCAAAAATCCATCAGGGCTGCGAGGGAGGAACTGAGGCTGAGCCCTGACCGCCCGGGCTGCAGATGCCAGATACCCGTGCACGTACAGAAAATACAGTATCCTTTCTTTCTGGGGCTGGTTTAAAGAACTATTTCAACAGACACAACTTCAAGAGTTTCTGACCCCAGTGACAGACCCTTCCATGCATTCCTTTAGAAAGGTAAGTGACTCGATGTCACGCAGAAAAAGCTACCCCTGCCGATGAGCGTCAAGGAAACCAGCTCGGAGCACGCAGGAGTAAGAAGAACGGAACAACTGAACGGTCTTCGTTCCTATCTGTACAAATCCAAACTAAGGTTTCCAAGCGGAGAGCCTGTGGTTGCTCCCTGAGAAATGTCCAGGTCTTACTATCCATGGGAAGAAAGGGCACAGGCGGTCTTCTGATGTCTAGGTAAGTGCGAGGCTAAATGTCAAGGTTTTATGAATAATGAAGGGCTTCCCAGCAAAATGGATGGTTGGTTGAAGGATGTGGGGTTTCTGTTTTCTGGCCTTAGGAAAGGATGCAGTGGTTTGACTGGCACAGAAATGAGCCGGGGGGACAGTGCTGGGGGAGGGAACCCAGAGGAAGGGCTCTCACCTCCAGTGTCAAGTGCCAGCCCTTGTTCTGAGCCCCGCATCTGCCTCTTGTCTCTGGAATTTGTTAGGAAATACGACTGGGCCTGTAGGAAAATCTTGTGTGTCCCTTGTCTCTTAACAGCCTCGTGGCTGCTCTAGGGACACTCTGGCCCAAGTTATTTTATAGCAATCGCTCCCTGCTAGGTGTATTGAAATTACATTCAGAGAGTTAAAAAAAAAAAAGTGTGTAGCAACATTTTCCCTCAAAACTAAGTGCAAAGTATCTTTAACAAATAAGGATGGTAGTAGAAATATTTGACATAGTCATGCAAAAACGCATCTCTGTGTAGAAAGGCTTGACACATTTCCAAAATATCCCCTTGGTCATTAACACTGTGAACCTTATGATCTCACTCCTGTTTCTTTACATTTAAATGTGGCTGTTTGTGGAAAAACCGGTAACATGCAAGTTCAACCATCTCCAGTCCGCCAAATAGTCTCTCTAGCAGCACAAAGAGAACCATGGTGATGATAAAATACCACCGAACAGGACTGTACAGATATATGAGGAGGCACATTGCAGGGCTGAACAGGGTCCAGTAAAGTATGGAGAGCAATTTGAGCACAAGGACCCTGAGCTCAGACTTGCAAGGTGGAATTACAGTCTGTCCCGTAAACTGAAAATTCTTCTGCCCTTGATAGAAGGCACGAAGCCTCTCTTCCTTTTCCTCCCAGCGCCGGTGGCACCAGAGCTGCAGGTCCTCCCTGGACACGGGGAGGGCATCTACCGGGTAGCGGTGCACATGGAAGTGAATCTCCTTGGGGAAGTCCCCGAGGACGAGATGCTTCTCGGTCTGAGGAATGTTGTGAGGGTACGCCACCGTGATGTCGTGGACCGCGTCGAGGTTCTTACCTAGGTTTTGGAAAAGATAAAAAATACAGACTGAGTAACGATCAATGCGGGGCAGTAAGGCGGATTCAAACGACAAGGCAGAACCAAAACCAGGGGAAAAAATCACAACACACAACAGAGTGAGCCACGGTGAACAAGCAAGGGCTATACAGACCGGTGGTCCTAGACTTTTGGGTCAGATTTACCAGTCATTTTTAGTTTTTTTATTTGCTGCTAATCACCACAAAGACCTTCAGAAAGAAATTATCTTCACTCATGGAGACAGTAACCTGTAAACAGTAAACAGGTTTGAGATAGAAATAATTTTTTTTCATTTACATTCACTTTCATCAACATGGTTTCAGAGGTAGAGTTTAGATTTGTCAGTCGCATGCAACACCCGGTGCTCTTTCCACCAAGTGCCCTCCTTAATGCCCATCACCCTCCTCCCTGCCAGCAACCCTCAGTATGTTCCCTAGAGTCAAGAGTCTCTTATGGTTCGCCTCCCTCTCTGTTTCTATTTTTTCTCTCCCATTCTTCATTCCATATATTAACAGAATCATATGATATTGGTCTTTCTCTGACTTATTTCACTTAGCATAACACCCTCTAGTTCCAGCCACGTTGTTGCAAAAGGCAAGATTTCGTTCTTTTTGATGGCAGAGTAATATTTCATTGTATGTATATACCACATCTTCTTTATCCATTCATCTGTCGATGGGCATCTGGGTTCATTCCATAGTTTGGCTGCTGTGGACACTGCTGCTATAAACACTGGAGTATATGTGCTTCTTCGAATCACTATGCATCCTTTAGATAAGTCCCTAGTAGTGCATCTGCTGGGGCGCAGGGTAGTTCTATTTTTAACTTTCTGGGGAACCTCCAAACTGTTTTCCAGAGTAACTGTAACAGTTTGCATATCCACCAAAAGCACAAGAGGGTTCCCCTTTCTCTGCATCCTCGCCAATGTCTGTTGTTTCCTTAGTTAATTTTAGCTATTCCGACTGGCGTGAGGTGGCATCTCATTGTGGTTTTGATTTGTATTTCCCTGATGCTGAGTGATGTTGAACATTTTTTTTTTTTTAATGTGTCTGGTGGTCATTTGTATGTCTTCTTTGGAGAAATGTCTGTTCATGCCTTCTGCCTATTTCTTGCTGGATATTTTTTGGTTTTGGGTGTTGAGTTTGGTAAGTTCTTTAAAGATTTTGAATGTTAACCTTTTATCTGATAAGACATTTGCAAATATCTTCTCTCATTCTGTTGGTTGTCTCTTAGTTTTGTCGACTATTTCCTTTGCTGTACAAAAGCTTTTTATCTTGATGAAGTCCCAATAGTTCATTTTTGCTTTTGTTTTCCTTGTCTTTGAAGATGTGTCTACTAAGAGGTTGCTGTGGTTGAAGTTGTCACAGAGATTGCTGCCTGTGTTTTTCCCTACGATTCTGATGGATTTCTGTCTCACATTTAGGTCTTTCACCCACTTTGGGTTTATTTTGGTGTGTGGTGTAAGGAAAGGGTCTGGTTTCATTGTTCTGCATGTGGCTGTCCAATTTTCCCAACACCATTTGTTGAAGAGACTGTCTTTTTTTCCATCGGACATTCTTTCCTGCTTTGTCGAAGATTAGTTGACCATAGAGTTAAGGGTCCATTTCTGGAGACTCTTTTCAGTCCCACTGATCTATCTGTCTGTTTTTGTACCAGTACCATGCTGTCCTGATGATTACAGCTTTGGCATAGAGCTTGAAGCCCAGAATTGTGATGCCACCAGCTTTGGTTTTCTTTTTCAACGTTCCTTTGGCTTTTCTGGTTCCATGCAAATTTTAGGACTATTTGTTCTTGCTCTATGAAAAAGGTTGATGGTATTTTGATAGTGATTACATCAAATGTGTAGATTGCTCTGAGTAGCATAGACATTTTCACAATATTTGTTTTTCCAATCCATGAGCATGAAATATTTTTCCATTTCTTTGTGTCTTCCTCAATTTCTTTCATGAGTGTTCTACCGTTTTCAGAGTACAGATCCTCTGCCTCTTTGGTTAGGTGGGTTGTGTTCCTTTTTTAATGTTCTTTAAGTCTTCTGTAAATATCCACTGTCTGTCTCCTTTACTCTGTGATTTACTTCAGTCCAAGTTTCAATTTGGTTTCATAACTATCTTACAAATATAATCAGCCCTTGGCAAGGACTGTAGTCTGAGAAATGAAAATACCTGTGTCAACAAGGCTAAGATTCAGAATTGAAGGGGCAGTCTCATTGGGAAGCTGAGCATTGTATATGAGAGTGGAAGTGGATGAAAGGTCCGTGAGGGACGGCCGTGGTGAAGGTAGATCTAAAGGTCTTGAAGAAAGGCAAGGCTAGACCTCTTTGATTCCAGCAGGGAATCCACTTTGTTTCACAGCGGAGGAAATGTCACTTCCTGTCACTTGTCATGCCTCTTTACCTCTTAGAACTGAGTGCTCGTTCCACTTACTTGTAAAACTCTCCTGCAAGCAACATTTTCGCTTCATGTTCTGCACAGACCCCTCTGAAAGGACTGTTCTCATCAGACTGGTCCACAGCCTGGGATCAAGCCCTTCCTCAGGCAGCTTTCATCACCCTCCTCCTTGGTCACCTCAGCAGCTGCTCGTGTGAGCTAGCCTTCTTCCATAGGTGCTGCTCAGTGCTCACCAACTGCTATCAAAAAGGGTAGAGCTGGGGCACCTGGGTGGCTCAGTGGGTTAAGCCGCTGCCTTCGGCTCAGGTCATGAGCTCAGGGTCCTGGAATCGAGTCCTGCATCAGGCTCTCTGCTTGGCAGGAAGCCTGCTTCCTCCTCTCTCTCTCTGCCTGACTCTCTGCCTACTTGTGATCCCACTCTGTCAAATAAATGAACAGAATCTTTAAAAAAAAAAAAAAAAGGCTAGAGCTATACTAGTAACTAACTAAACTTTCACTTTCTACTTTCTTCTGGACAACCCATAAGGAAGGGTCTATGTGCAAACACATGTCTGTTGAGGCTATAAATGGCAATGTTTGAGACCATGTCCATACCACTTACAGAAATGTTCCTAAGTGAAAAATTCCAGAAACACTGCTGTGTGGAGCATGGAGGGCTGTGGAAGCAGAATGTCCAAATTCAAATCCTAGGTCCTGGGGCACCTGGGTGGCTCAGTGGGTTAAAGTATCTGCCTTCAGCTTAGGTCATGTGTCCTGGGATCGAGGCTCTATGCTCGGCAGGGAGTCTGCTTCCTTCTCTCTCTCTGCCTACTTGTGATCTCTGTCAAAAAAATAAAATCTTAAAAGAAAAAAAAATCCTAGGTCCTGCCTCTTACTGACTGACTGGTCTCTGTCACTTGCTTGGTTCCTGTATCTATAAACTACCTCACAAAGGTGTTGGGACATTAAATGAGAAAATACACATAAAAACACGTAAAATAGGGTCTGAGATGTAGTAAGTACTCAATAAATGTTGGCTGCTAACATAGCTTACTGAATTGTACTACCAGCATTTTTGGGTTCTAACCTGTCCCTCTGACTTTAGCTCCTGTGAGCCCGCCAGTGCCAGCACAGTGTGGGGACTGTACTCACATTCCCTCTCTATGCTACCGTCCAGGGTATTATTAGCCTGAGCCCCCATGATGTCAATGAGGGACCTCATGCCTTCTACACAAGACAACCACTCAAATTGCTATTTCACAAAATTGCCAACAATATTCTCTTTGTCTCAAATATACAGCCTGTTTCCCTGAAATTTTTTCTCTCCACTCTCTTCAAAGTCTATCTCCAGAGTCAAGGAGACTGCATTCTAAGAAGAGCTTTCTTCAAGTATCCAGGCCCAGAGTGGTCTTGCCCCCTGACCTGCTCAGGACATATGTTCTGTGTGCTTGTTTGGGTTCTCCTCTGCCATCCTGTCCTCAGTTACTGGAAGCTCATGGAAACCCAGTCTATCTGGTTTAGATCTTTAGTATCTAGCACAATGCCCTGCGCTTAAAACAGGTTCCAGAAATGCTTGCTTGACCAAAATTTTTACGGTCTGATATCCTGTCACATAAAAATACAGGAGGGAATTATAATGCCTTCTACATGAGGTTGTCATAACAACGCAGTGAACTAATATACATAAAGTCCTTTGCATAGTGCTGGGCAAAAAGAAAGTTCTTAATGTTAGCATGACTACAACTTCTATATACTGTTAGTAAGACCTAACTACTACATGGGAATTTTTTTTTTATTTTTATTTTTATAAACATATATTTTTATCCCCAGGGGTACAGGTCTGTGAATCACCAGGTTTACACACTTCACAGCACTCACCAAATCACATACCCTCCCCAATGTCCATAATCCCACCCCCTTCTCCCAAACCCCCTCCCCCCAGCAACCCTCAGTTTGTTTTGTGAGATTAAGAGTCACTTATGGTTTGTCTCCCTCCCAATCCCATCTTGTTTCATTTATTCTTCTACCCACTTAAGCCTCCATGTTGCATCACCACTTCCTCATATCAGGGAGATCATATGATAGTTGTCTTTCTCTGCTTGACTTATTTCGCTAAGCATGATACGCTCTAGTTCCATCCATGTTGTTGCAAATGGCAAGATTTCATTTCTTTTGATGGCTGCATAGTATTCCATTGTGTATATATACCACATCTTCTTGATCCATTCATCTGTTGATGGACATCTAGGTTCTTTCCATAGTTTGGCTATTGTGGACATTGCTGCTATAAACATTCGGGTGCATGTGTCCCTTTGGATCACTACATTTGTATCTTTAGGGTAAATACCCAATAGTGCAATTGCTGGGTCATAGGGCAGTTCTATTTTCAACATTTTGAGGAACCTCCATGCTGTTTTCCAGAGTGGCTGCACCAGCTTGCATTTCCACCAACAGTGTAGGAGGGTTCCCCTTTCTCCGCATCCTCGCCAGCATCTGTCATTTCCTGACTTGTTGATTTTAGCCATTCTGACTGGTGTGAGGTGATATCTCATTGTGGTTTTGATTTGTATTTCCCTGATGCCGAGTGATATGGAGCACTTTTTCATGTGTCTGTTCGCCATCTGGATGTCTTCTTTGCAGAAATGTCTGTTCATGTCTTCTGCCCATTTCTTGATTGGATTATTTGTTCTTTGGGTGTTGAGTTTGCTAAGTTCTTTATAGATTCTGGACACTAGTCCTTTATCTGATATGTCGTTTGCAAATATCTTCTCCCATTCTGTCAGTTGTCTTTTGATTTTGTTAACTGTTTCCTTTGCTGTGCAAAAGCTTTTGATCTTGATGAAATCCCAGTAGTTCATTTTTTCCCTTGCTTCCCTTGCCTTTTGCGTTGTTCCTAAGAGGATGTTGCTGCGGCAGAGGTCGAAGAGGTTGCTGCCCGTGTTCTCAAGGATTTTGATGGATTCCTTTCGTACATTGAGGTCCTTCATCCATTTTGAGTCTATTTTTGTGTGTGGTGTAAGGAAATGGTCCAATTTCATTTTTCTGCATGTGGCTGTCCAATTTTCCCAGCACCATTTATTGAAAAGGCTGTCTTTTTTCCATTGGACATTCTTTCCTGCTTTGTCGAAGATTAGTTGACCATAGATTTGAGGGTCTATTTCTGGGCTCTCTATTCTGTTCCATTGATCTATGTGTCTGTTTTTGTGCCAGTACCATGCTGTCTTGATGATGACAGCTTTGTAATAGAGCTTGAAGTCCGGAATTGTGATGCCACCAACGTTGGCTTTCTTTTTCAATATCCCTTTAGCTATTCGAGGTCTTTTCTGGTTCCATATAAATTTTAGCATTATTTGTTCCATTTCTTTGAAAAAGATGGATGGTACTTTGATAGGAATTGCATTAAATGTGTAGATTGCTTTAGGTAGCATAGACATTTTCACAATATTTATTCTTCCAATCCAGGAGCATGGAACATTTTTCCATTTCTTTGTGTCTTCCTCAATTTCTTTCATGAGTACTTTATAGTTTTCTGAGTATAGATTCTGTGTCTCTTTGGTTAGGTTTATTCCTAGGTATCTTATGGTTTTGGATGCAATTGTAAATGGGATTGACTCCTTAATATCTCTTTCTTCTGTCTTGCTGTTGGTGTAGAGAAATGCAACTGATTTCTGTGCATTGATTTTATATCCTGACACTTTACTGAATTCCTGTATAAGTTCTAGCAGTTTTGGAGTGCATTCTTTTGGGTTTTCCACATATAGTATCGTATCATCTGCGAAGAGTGATAATTTGACTTCTTCTTTGCCGATTTGGATGCCTTTAATTTCCTTTTGTTGTCTGATTGCTGAGGCTAGGACCTCTAGTACAATGTTGAATAGCAGTGATGATAATGGACATCCCTGCCGTGTTCCTGACCTTAGCGGAAAAGCTTTCAGTTTTTCTCCTTTGAGAATGATATTTGCGGTGGGTTTTTCATAGATGGCTTTGATGATATTGAGGTATGTGCCCTCTATCCCTACACTTTGAAGAGTTTTGATCAGGAAGGGATGTTGTACTTTGTCAAATGCTTTTTCAGCATCTATTGAGAGTATCATATGGTTCTTGTTCTTTCTTTTATTGATGTGTTGTATCACATTGACTGATTTGCGGATGTTGAACCAACCTTGCAGCCCTGGAATAAATCCCACTTGGTCGTGGTGAATAATCTTTTTAATGTACTGTTGAATCCTATTGGCTAGTATTTTGTTGAGTATTTTCGCATCTGTGTTCATCAAGGATATCGGTCTATAGCTCTCTTTTTTGGTGGGATCCTTGTCTGGTTTTGGGATCAAGGTGATGCTGGCCTCATAAAATGAGTTTGGAAGTTTTCCTTCCATTTCTATTTTTTGGAACAGTTTCAGGAGAATAGGAAGTAGTTCTTCTTTAAATGTTTGGTAGAATTCCCCCGGGAAGCCGTCTGGCCCTGGGCTTTTGTTTGTTTGGAGATTTTTAATGACTGTTTCAATCTCCTTACTGGTTATGGGTCTGTTCAGTCTTTCTATTTCTTCCTGGCTCAGTTGTGGTAGTTTATATGTTTCTAGGAATGCATCCATTTCTTCCAGATTGTCAAATTTATTGCCGTAGAGTTGCTCATAGTATGTTCTTATAATAGTTTGTATTTCTTTGGTGTTAGTTGTGATCTCTCCTCTTTCATTCATGATTTTATTTATTTGGGTCCTTTCTCTTTTCTTTTTGATAAGTCGGGCCAGGGGTTTATCAATTTTATTAATTCTTTCAAAGAACCAGCTCCTAGTTTCGTTGATTTGTTCTATTGTTTTTTTGTTTTCTATTTCATTGATTTCTGCTCTGATCTTTATGATTTCTCTTCTCCTGCTGGGCTTAGGGTTTCTTTCTTGTTCTTTCTCCAGCTCCTTTAGGTGTAGGGTTAGGTTGTGTACCTGAGACCTTTCTTGTTTCTTGAGAAAGGCTTGTACCGCTATTTATTTTCCTCTCAGGACTGCCTTTGTTGTGTCCCACAGATTTTGAACCGTTGTGTTTTCATTATCATTTGTTTCCATGATTTTTTTCAATTCTTCTTTAATTTCCCGGTTGACCCATTCATTCTTTAGAAGGATACTGTTTAGTCTCCATGTATTTGGGTTCTTTCCAAACTTCCTTTTGTGGTTGAGTTCTAGCTTTAGAGCATTGTGGTCTGAAAATATGCAGGGAATGATCCCAATCTTTTGATACCGGTTGAGTCCTGATTTAGGACCGAGGATGTGATCTATTCTGGAGAATGTTCCATGTGCACTAGAGAAGAATGTGTATTCTGTTGCTTTGGGATGAAATATTCTGAATATATCTGTGATGTCCATCTGGTCCAGTGTGTCATTTAAGGCCTTTATATCCTTGCTGATCTTTTGCTTGGATGACCTGTCCATTTCAGTGAGGGGAGTGTTAAAGTCCCCTACTATCATTGTATTATTGTTGATGTGTTTTTCTTTGATTTTGTTATTAATTGGTTTATATAGTTGGCTGCTCCCACATTGGGGGCATAGATATTTAAAATTGTTAAATCTTCTTGTTGGACAGACCCTTTGAGTATGATATAGTGTCCTTCCTCATCTCTTATTATAGTCTTTGGCTTAAAATCTAATTGATCTGATATAAGGATTGCCACTCCTGCTTTCTTCTGATGTCCATTAGCATGGTAAATTCTTTTCCACCCCCTCACTTTAAATCTGGAGGTGTCTTCGGGCTTAAAATGTGTTTCTTGGAGGCAACATATAGATGGGTTTTGTTTTTTTATCCATTCTGATACCCTGTGTCTTTTGACAGGGGCATTTAGCCCATTCACATTCAGGGTAACTATTGAGAGATATGAATTTAGTGCCATTGTATTGCCTGTAAGGTGACTGTTACTGTATATGGTCTCTGTTCCTTTCTGATCTACCACTTGTAGGCTCTCTCTTTGCTTAGAGGACCCCTTTCAAGATTTCCTGTAGAGCTGGTTTGGTATTTGCAAATTCTTTCAGTTGTTGTTTGTCCTGGAAGCTTTTAATCTCTCCTTCTATTTTCAATGATAGCCTAGCTGGATATAGTATTCTTGGCTGCATGTTTTTCTCGTTTAGTGCTCTGAAAATATCATGCCAGCTCTTTCTGGCCTGCCAGGTCTCTGTGGATAAGTCAGCTGCCAATCTAATATTTTTACCATTGTATGTTACAGACTTCTTTTCCCGGGCTGCTTTCAGGATTTTCTCTTTGTCATTGAGACTTGTAAATTTTACTATTAGGTGACGAGGTGTGGGCCTATTCTTATTGATTTTGAGGGGCATTCTCTGAACCTCCTGAATTTTGATGCTCGTTCCCTTTGCCATATTGGGGAAATTCTCCCCAATAATTCTCTCCAGTATACCTTCTGCTCCCCTCTCACTTTCTTCTTCTTCTGGAATCCCAATTATTCTAATGTTGTTTCATCTTATGGTGTCACTTATCTCTCGAATTCTCCCCTCGTGGTCCAGTAGCTGTTTGTCCCTCTTTTGATCAGCTTCTTTATTCTCTGTCATTTGGTCTTCTATATCACTAATTCTTTCTTCTGCCTCATTTATCCTAGCAGTGAGAGCCTCCATTTTTGATTGCACCTCATTAATAGCTTTTTTGATTTCAACTTGGTTAGATTTTAGTTCTTTTATTTCTCCAGAAAGGGCTTTTATATCTCTCGAGAGGGTTTCTCTAATATCTTCCATGCCTTTTTCGAGCCCGGCTAGAACCTTGAGAATTGTCATTCTGAACTCTAGATCTGACATATTACCGATGTCTGTATTGATTAGGTCCCTAGCCTTCGGTACTGCCTCTTGTTCTTTTTTTTGTGTTGAATTTTTCCGTCTTGTCATTTTGTCCAGATAAGAGTAAATGAAGGGGCAAGTAAAATACTAAAAGGGTGGCAACAACCCCAGGAAAATATGCTTTAACCAAATTAGAAGAGATCCAAAATCGTGAGTGGGGAGAAAGGGGATAAAAAGAGGTTCAAAAAGGAAGAGAGAAAAAAGAAAAAAAAAAAAAAAAAGAAAAGAAAAGAAAAGAAAAGAATTTTAAAAAAGAAAACACCTAAGAAAAATGTAAAAAATATATATATATATATATTAGATAAACTAGTAAAAAATCGTTAAAAAAGAAAAAGGTAACAGTTAAAAAAAAAAAAATTTTACCCGAAGGCGGAAAAAAAAAAAGAAATGAAAAAGAAAAAATTAAATTAACTGCAAGACTAAAAAAAATCACAGGAAAAAAGCCATGAGTTCCGTGCTTGGCTTTCTCCTCCTCTGGAATTCTGCTGCTCTCCTTGGTATTGAAACCGCACTCCTTGGTAGGTGAACTTGGTCTCGGCTGGATTTCTTGTTGTTCTTCTGGGGGAGGGGCCTGTTGTAGTGATTCTCAAGTGTCTTTGCCCCAGGCGGAATTACACCGCCCTTACCCGGGGCCGGGGTGAGTAATCCGCTCGGGTTTGCTTTCAGGAGCTTTTGTTCCCTGAGCGCTTTCCGTAGAGTTCCGGAGGACGGGAATACAAATGGCGGCCTCCTGGTCTCCGGCCCGGAGGAGCCGAGAGCCCAGGGCCCCACTCCTCAGTGCGCCCTCAGAGAACAGCGCCCAGTTACTCCCGTCTGCCTGACCTCCGGCCGCGCTCCGAGCTCACCGAGCCTGCGACCGGTTCAAGGTAACACGGAGCTGCGAGATTACTGTCGGCTCTGTCTCTGTAGCCGGCTTTCCCGTTCCAATACCCGCAAGCTCTGCGACACTCAGACACCCCCGATCCTTCGTGACCCTGCGGGACCTGAGGCCACGCTGACCCCGCGTGGGCTTCGCCCCGGTTTAGCCTCTGGAGCGATGTCCCTCAGCGGAACAGACTTTTAAAAGTCCTGATTTTGTGCGCGGTTGCTCCGCCGCTTGCCGGGAGCCGGCCCCTCCCCCCGGGGTCTATCTTCCCGTCGCTTTGGATTCACTTCTCCGCCGGTCCTACCTTTCAGAAAGTGGCTGATTTTCTGTTTCCAGAATTGCTGTTCTTCTTCTCTTCGATCTGCCGATGGATTTTCAGGTGTTTGCAATCTTTAGATAAGCTATCTAGCTGATCTCCGGCTAGCTGAAGCAGTCTCAGCTTGCTACTTCTCCGCCATCTTGACTCCTCCCCGAATTTTTTTTTTTTTTTTTTTAAACTTGTGTGCTACAGATTCTTGGTTCTGAAAGAATTACAACAGTCTTGGGTAATGGGGTGTCACCTTAAAAAAGGCAATATTCCAAAAGATTTCCAACAAATTGCTTTTCTGGAATTTAGAACTTTGGAATGACAGAACTCAGCAGAACTAAAATACTACTTCTATTACAAATAAGAGCAACAGTATAATGTGAGAAACTAAAGGAATGGAGTGAGAAAGGAAGAACTGGGGAGAGGGAAGGAGAGACCGCTTGTTGCTCACTGCCCTGCGCTGGGCTGGATCCTTAAGAATCAGAGGGACTAAGAAATGCATTCAGGCCAGAGCAAGAGAGGAGGAAAGGGACAAAGGCTTCTATGCCCTGACGTATCATGATACTTGTAAATTTTATATTAAGTTTCTTGTCTCCAGACAACCCAAAGCCACACAGGACTCTTTATTGCTAATAAAGGAGCTCATTTTTCACATCATCCTCTGAAGACCTCTTGGCCCCATGGCCTCTAGCCTAGAGGAGCCGTTCCTACCAGAATGTCAGTTTGGTCTCAGAAGGTAAGAGGTAAAGGTGGGCAGGGCTTGCTTCGTTCCCAAGTGACAGAACTGAAATGGATACTCAGAAGTTGAAATGTGCCTTTACTTCATTAACCAGCTTGTAAGAGGGCTAAAATAATGTAATAACAGAATAAGAAAAGAGAAGTTCCTTCAAGGACACAGGAGTTATAGCCTTGACATCTTTCGGTATGAAAACATCCTTTTAAATATGCAAATTAAGATGGCTGCCATCATGAAAAGCCTTTTTTTAAAAAAAAAAAAAAAAAAAAAGATCTCCTTTTTACACAGTTGAGATTACAAATCTTGATGTTCTCTAGCCACCTGTCATCTGCCTCTATGGTGCTTAGAAAATGATCTGCTCCTGATTCTCTGTCTTCTGGAAAGTTTCAAACTTTATTATTATGTTAAACTACCACTATGTTAGAACCACCACACTCATGTGGGCCCACAAAGATTTCTCTTCTCCCCCTGGAAGAACAGGACAAACACTCACTTCACATCTTAATTTTTAATTTAAGACTGAGAGTAGGGGAATTTTTAATGTCAGGTTTAAGTAACGAATAGAGGCTTTAAAAGATATGACTGGAATTTACAAATCTAATATGCAGAAGGGAGGGTCTCCAAGCACATCAGGTTGAGCCCATGACTATTACAAGAGTCTGATTTCAATATGAAAAGCGCACTGGGAGTGGGAGAGAACCAATTCTTGACACATCTGTATGTTTCAAAGGAAAGAACTGGGTGAAGAAATCCTGGTTTGCCCACAGCTGCTAAAGAGCACACATCCAATTATATAGTTCAGTGTCAAAATAACCAAAAACTTTTTCTTTTTCATCCACAGTAGTCTTAAATTTCCATTTTCAACTCTATTTTCTTTCTCCATTCTACAATAAAATATACATGAAATGCACAAAAATATAACTTATTTTGGGATTTCAATTTTAATACCTTAAAAAATTAAAAATACACATAGGCCTATTTTCTATTAGTCAGATCTAAATCCATCAGTCTAACTACATATACTGGAGGGTTTTAAATAAAGTAGTTTGTCATCTAAGATGCATTTTTGTTAAAATGCTGAGGCTGCTGGATTTGTGTACTGTTTTTCAGATTAAAAAAAAAAAATTACACCAACATGCTAAAAGTTGGATTTAGTAACTCAACAGTCACTCACTGTGTCATTTGAACACTGACCTATACTAGAATCTGGCTAATACTAAGCACGACAAATTGGCACTGGTCAGTATACTTTGAAGAATGGTTCAGAAAGGACAGATAGAGGTATTTTTTTCCCTAAATATATCTAAAAGAAAGACATCTTTCTGCTTCAAAATAAAAGGGCATGCATGAATCACTTAAAATCGGCTGGTATTAGGACTCAGAACCATTTTCATAGGGAAAGAAACTGCTTCCTACTGAGAATATTATTCATCTGTCTTTGCCTGTAAGTTGAATATGTACTTAAGAAATGGAAAGTAGAGACAGACCGCTGCTGGTTCTGCCCCGCATCAGCTCTCTGACCTTAACGTTTTCACCACAAGCCTCATCTATATATGCAGACAGTAACACTACCTTCCCTCCCAGGGTTTTGTGGGGATCAACTAGGGGAAGGGCAGTAAAATGCTCAGAGAAGTGCCTGGTGTATGGTGTGTGCTTTGATTCTCGCTCTTACTTCTCCAGGCGGGGGATCCCCTACAGTGCCTGTAGGGAGTTGAGGTTTACGCTGCTACTCTTGACCTTCCTTCTGTCTCTGGACTTCCTCTTTCTCTAGGGGACACTGTCTGCTGTGGCACACCTTGTGGTGTATTCTCTGACTGCACTCACGCCTCTCCCATAGCATGGAAGCAAAGGGTTGAGGAGACGGGCCTTGCCTCTAGGGGTAGGCCCTAATTCATGACTCGATACGCATTTTTCTCTCCACCCCTACCAACTTATCCTTAGACATTTTCAGCTAAGTGTAGCTATTAATCCTTGGATGGCATTCAGAATTGGAAGGTGATGTCTGTGCTCTAGGGCTGCTGGTCTCCTGCCCCATCTTGCTTTTATTTTTTTAAAAAGTTAGAATTAGTACTTCCACTTTTTCTAAGAAGGAACCATCCTGCGCTTAAAACTCAACTTTTGGTTTGTGAAGTCTAGCTTATCCACCCTGAATCTGGTTCTTACAGGTAATTTCAGGGACCTATATTTTCACATTCCTATCGTAAATCTGTTGAACTTTTGGTGTTTTGTATGAATGCAGATATCTTTTCAGTTCTGAAAATCTCTCTTCTGAGGGGCACTGATTCTCTGAGTCTTCAAAATAAGCTTCTAGATAAAAAAGAAAACATGTTCACATTTTCTGCAATTTGTAGTATGGGTGTATTAATAGATCAAAGGCAAGATCAGAATAGTATATACTTGTTGAGGCCACATATACGTGTATGTATACACACACACATATATAAAACATGTCTTGAAAAAGAGATCCATAAACTTTTAACAAATTGGACCATGTTATACGTACTCTTTTATAACTTGTGTTTTCAGGCGTCTTTCCATAAATGCCATTAAAGATTTTCTAAAATGTCACTTTATGGATGCATGTTTGCTTATATAGAACTCTTAAAAATTCCTTTGTTATTTATGTTGTTTCCACACAAACAACATTTAAATTGATCTATTTGTAACTAATGATAGTGACTTTTCTAGGATAAATTCCAATAAACTGAATTGCTGGATCTGAAGATATGAACACTGTAACAGACTTTTGGCTACACAAAGGAAACTGCCCCCTGGGATGAAATTTAAGCACAAAAAATGTATGACACGGCTTTCTTTTCAGACTTACTAATGCTTGGTCTTGTAATTTTTTATATCGTTGCCAAAGCATACCATTTTGGTTTTAATCTGTAGGACTTTGATTAGCTAAGTAAGCCTACTGGAAGTATATATTGGTTAGATTGTCTATTCTCTTTTTGAAAATTCAGTTTTTTCATCTTACGGCTGGTAAGAACTCTACCCTCTGCCATATGTTCTGTATCTTCCGCGGTGCTTTTATCTGCTGGTCACTAGTGTTTCCCTGGCCACAGGGAACAGATTTTGTTGGATCCGCTGCTCTGTGAAAGCAGCTTCCTTTCTTCTATCCAGTCCCCATCTGCAGTTCTTCTCTTTTTAGTCAGTTTGCGAAGCTCCTTTATCATGAATTCTTAATCCTTTATATTTTTTGTCGTAAACATTCACAAATCCATGACCTATTGCCTTTATTTATGGCATCTTGTCCAACACTTGCGTGCGTGTCTATACAAGTTCATTTCTTTTGCTATTATAGCCTTTGGATGCCTATTTTAATCTCCCCCTACCTCTAGATTATATTTTTTATTTTTCTGCAAGATGGAGAACATCTTCCCATTTAATTTTATAAGTTAATTTTCTTTTGGTAAATGTCAGTTTTTCTAGCATCTTTTATTACACGACTCCCTTTTTCTCCACAGTTCTGAAATACCAGCTCGGTCATACATTAAGTTCTCAAATACAGAAACATCCAGTTTCCCTTCTCCCTTCTGCTCCACTGAACCTGTGTTGATTCCTGCTCCAAGGCCATAGTGATGTCCTAAATGACATCATTTACCTCGTAAAGCAAATCTGTTTCCTTTTTCATACTATACTTGACTCCTGCTGGCAACGATGTTTTCAAGACAAACTTAAGAGCATTAATTCAATTCTAAAATAACCATCCTCCAATTTATTCTGAAATTGCATTTGCATTATATTTACGTTATAACTTTGAAAGATCGGAAAGATTACGTTATAACTTTGAAAGTTCTGTTGTCTTTTCCTCTAAGAAAAAAGTATGCTTTTCCATTTGCTCAAACCTTATTTTATGTCTTGCAATAAGATTTCAGTTTTCTTCACACAGCTTCTGTGACTTCTTTTTAAAATTTATTCCTAGGGGCGCCTGGGTGGCTCAGTTGGTTACGCCACTGCCTTCGGCTCTGGTCATGATCCCAGAGTCCCAGGATCGAGTCCCACATCAGGCTCCCAGCTCCACAGGGAGTCTGTTTCTCCCTCTGACCTTCTCCCCTCTCACGCTCTCTCTCACAAATACATAAATAAAATATAAAAAAAAAATTATTCCTAAATAATTTAAGAATTTTTGCCATTATTGTGAATGGAACATTTATTCCTCCTTCTGCTTTTAAGCAATCACTGCTTCAGTAGAGAGAAATCTATTTGCTGAATATTTTTGTATGTAGTCATCTAAACACACTTTCTTACCTAAATTTGGTTGTTTCTTTTTTACTACATTCTCTATGACTTTTTAGATTTTCTATCAGCAGCAAAAAAATTTTATGTTCAACTTTCTCCTCTTTAAGGTAGTCTTTTCTTAGTGCTTTCACTAGCATTTACTTTTACGAAAAAGGACAATGGCTTTAGGTCTTGAGTAGGAGAACTTTCCTGTTGAGTTTTGGTAAGACAGTAGTCTCTTTTATTAATTTCTATTAGGAATGGCTCAGTTTATCAAATATCTTTTCAGCATCTACAGATAAGATCAAACAAAAATTTGTTAAAGCGAAAACTGGTCAAACATCTTCTTGAGCCAAAGTCATAAATGTAAAAGGAAAAACAGAAATGCAAAGAGAATTAAAAAAAATTATAGTGTAGGCTTTTGTGCCTTTCATAATAGGTCACCAGTAATAATCAATTATGTAAAAGAATTGAATAACTACTCATAAATGTGATTTTAAAAGGTTATATAGATCTATAAGTCTTTCAAAAATACTTCAGATGGGGTAGTATCCATGGAACACTGATAAATACTTGATTATTGGTGACAATATTTAGACACATTTTGTAAAAGTTGAGATATTATAGTCTACATTCTCACGTCAAAATCCCATATACATGTATCTCCCACTTTAGCAGAACACTTTTAGATAACCCTTGATGAAAGGTGAAATCAATAAGAAAATTATGAACTACTTTTAAAAGAATGAAAAATGGAATCAGTGGGACAGAGCGAAGGCTATACTCAAATAATAAATGCTTCCTTACGAAAGAGGAAAAACAAAAAAGAAAAAGAAATTACTAATCTTGAAAATGGCGAGGGGTGGGGAGAATCCAAAGGGAAATAGAGGGGAGAAAATACAGATAAAAGGCAATAATTAATGGAACAAAACTAAGAAATGGTGAAAATAAGTAAGTGCAGTTATTTGATGAGATCAATAAAATACTAATCTCTACGAATGTGATTAAGGGAAAAAGAGCATGTGTATTTAAGATGACAGCAAAGGAAACAATCAAATATAGAAGAGATTAAAAGAATGATGTGAATCAACACATGATAAAACTACATAGATTTGCATACTATATACACACAAACTAGAGTATGCATGTGCAAATGTACTATACTTGATAATATAATACAGTGTTTGATAAAATTTTGTGTTCAATTCAAAAATCATCATATAGCATTATCAAGTCAACTTTCACCAGAAATGCAAACTATAACGTCATTACTGTGTAAGTGGGACAAAGGACACAGGTGCTAGTTTTATAGGCAGGCCAACCTAGCAGCTGGCCTCACGTGCCATGCCTCCTTAATCACAGGGATTTTAGTGCAGAGATTACAAAGCAAAAACAGACAGCAAGGAACAAAACAAAACAATGTGCTATGAAATAAAGTGACAAGAATCCTAGTTACAAATTCATTCCAGGACCTATTAAGCATGACTGTCACTTATACTTGCGCATCTGTAGATTGTGTTATTGATGACATGAACTTATTTTGCCTAATCTTTGAAAAATCCATACTCTGTTCATTATTCTTCAAAAGAAAAACATGTGCTAAAATGATGAGAGAAGACATTCAAAATGCAATGGGAAAAACAAGGGCAATAACAAAATACAACTTGTCACTGCTGAACTCAACCAATTTGTTTAGATGTTCCAAAACCGCGGGACATGAATCAGTAACAGATTAAAAGATCCAAGGTGTCAGCACATGCACATCTACTAATTTGCTGGTCTTCAAATTAAATGAGACCAGAGATCTCACATTATTAGTCTCTACGCTCTGATACTAGGATTGAAGAGGATTGAAAATGCACTTGGATGTTACTGTTTACTGAGTGCCTACTAAGTGCCAGCCATGTTTAATTCAACGAGTTCTCTTTTGAGCACATACTCTCTATACCAGACACAGCTGTAGGCTTTGGGGTTACAATAGTGGACGAAAAGATCTCTGCCCTGGTAGAGCTTATCAGGATACAGTCACTTTACTATGATCTTTACAACCCTTGTGATATTATCCCTCTTTTATAAAGAGCTGTGGAGACTGAGGCACAGAGAAGTTAAGTCACTTGCTGAAGATCACAGTTAATCAGCAATCAGTTGTGTTTAATTCAAAGCCTTTCCGCTACCCTACTCTACCTTCTAAGGACTGCATATTAAAAACGGAACTACAGAGTCAGCCTGACCTGGTTTTATACATAGGCACAGCGACTTATTAACCAAATCCCTTAACCTTCGTGGGCCTCAGGTTCCTTAGCTTCAGTCTGGGAATAAGGCTTACCTTGGAAAGTTAGCAGAAACAGGAGGAGATGTGTTGGTCAGAGGTTTATGAAGGGAGTCTACTGTACTCAGTAATGAAAGCAATACTAAGCAAATGAAAGATCTTCAAGTTTTTATTCAAGTTTCTTTGAGTATTGCACTACTTTTAAGCACACCCTACACATGTTCTGATTAAGAGTTTTGTTATGGTTTTATTCAAAGTATAAACGACTAGATCTTTGTGAAATTGTTATGCACTCCTGATGGTCCTACTCACAAGCCAGGCCCTACCAGCCGCTCTGCGGCAGCTCTCGTAACTACAACAGAGTATCTAAATGACAATCCTGTAACTCTTTAAAAATTATGCAAATGACAATACAGCTCAACTTGGGAGAAAAAAACAAAGATGCCTACAAAGCCAAGGACAGTGTTACTCTTCTCCATCTTTTTTGTGTAGGTAACTTTGCCCAGAACAGAGTCTTCTCTGCACTTTCATCCTTTTCTCCTCTGAGAGACAAAGTCTGGCAGAGGACAGGGTACTGTCAACGGGGTGAGGGCAAGCTGCTGTGTGCAAGAGCGAGACAAACTGCAGAAGGTGACAGTCTCTGGCTGCAGCGGAGTTCTGTCCTTTCCCCGCCCTGGGCTCTGCGTCGGGAGCCACCCGGGCCCGTCAGAAGCGGCTGCGAAGCCACCTTAGGCTCGTGCCACTCTCCTCAGGTGATCCAAGAACGAAATTACCTCGTTTTTAACCCCTTAGGAATCCAAATTCCCATTCAGTGAGCCTGACTTCAGTCTAAGGTTTAGGGATCGGAGTAAAACAAGGCTTCCCGGATCAACCAGGAGTGATCCAACTGCAGCTGTACGCACACCACGGCAGGGGCTTATTAAACTGCAAGACCTCCCCGGGGCATGGATGGCATTTCTGAGCACAGGGCTATGCCTGTGCCCACTTCATTCTACCATCTGCTCCTACTGTGTCCTCCCTAATTACCCGATTAAGTATTCCACTAAGGAATATACTTTAGGGCCCCATGCTTTTTAGTACAAATAATCATAATGTGTTCTTTTTTGTCCTTGTAATTTAACAAGTCCTGTATGCTAAAGTATAAAGCGGGGCGGTGGTGCCGGTGCTGGTGGTGAAGAAAACCAATCTATATGGAGAACACTTGGGGTGTCTGGGTGGCTTAATTGGTGAACCATCCAACTCTGGGTTTCAGCTCAGGTCATAAACACAGGGTAGTGAGATCAAGCCCTGTGTCGGGCTCTGTGCTGGGCGTGGAGCCTGCTTATGATTCTCAATCTTTCTCTCTGCCCCTCCCTCCCCTCAAAAAAATATGAGATATACTCAAAATTTCAAAAGATGAATTCTCAAACACAGGCCTTCTGTATGCCCAGTTCCTCACTTGTGCAGGCTGCCACTACTGGGATGTAGGGATTAGCTTACAGGACTGCAAACCAAGAGGATAAAGCATCCAGCTGTGTGTAGCTCAACCAAAGAACAGAAGTCTCCGGTTCTTCCAAGATGGCAAAAGAACAGTAGGCTCTATTCTTATACAGTATATGGAGTATCTTCTGAGGTTTAAAAGAAAATAGCAAAAAGTAAATAGATTTTATGTAGTTCAGAAGGCTGTCTTTCAAAGAAGGCTGAACTATTGATAACACTGTCTACCATTTTGATACTTCTGGCCGAAAGAAGTAAAATTTTTTTTTTCCTTTTGGCACACGTTGTCTTCCTTTTTGTACTTTCTTTTTTAATTGTATGTGGATAAAGCTCAAAGACAGATGGTAACATTACGCAGAACGGACACTAACCCAAGTACTCTATGCCTTTATAAATGATCAGAATACCCCATCAGTGGCATCTACATCTGTAGACTTACATCCTTGATCTTGAGTAACTGCGGCCTGCTGCGTGCTCTGCCAGGCAGAAAACTCATTTGCTTGCATCCTACGGAGTCTACTAGAATCAAGTACTGATTGGGGAAGGGAATATTCCATGTAACAATGTTCTTTCTCTGTATTTTATGCCTTAGATGAGAGAGATCAAAGATTCTTCTAAATATTCTCCAAATTTCAACCAGAACTTCCTTAGTGATGACCAAATTCTCAAAACCATACTCTACTCTCCAAAGCATCAATGAGTACTGGGGGCAGGGAAGAGATAATAAGAAATCTTAAGATATGAAGCAGTGAATTTATTTGCTAGTAAGCTTTGTGGAGCTTTCTCTGAAAGCAGAGGTCAGGGAAGATAATCAAGTCCAGTTGTCTAGTAAATAACTACCACATTTGAGCAGCAAGGGGGTGGAATCAGGACTGGGCACCAATAAGGTAAATCCAATATTAAGCAGATGCTTTCTTTGGAAACAGTCATCAGGAGACAGGAAGTAGAGGGAAGGAGAAAATGGTTTCCACCTAGGGATCAATTCCTATGAATCAGCACAAAAACAGTCACTGGAACTATAACTGGACTTCCTGTTTACAAACTGGACTTCCTGTGTTTACAAACACACTCATCACCAGGGAAATGCAAGTCAAAACTACAACACAGGTGGAATGCAAGTCAAAACTCACACAGGTAGAAATGGCTAAAATAAAAAACAGAATCAACAAGTACTAGCAAAGATGTAGAAATAAAGGAACTCTTACACTCTGATGGTGGGAACATAAATTGGTGCAGCCACTGTGGAAAACAGTATGAAGGCTCCTCAAAAAATCAAAAATAGAAACACCATATGATCCAGTAATTCCACTAACTGGATATTTACCCAGAGAAAGTGAAAACACTAATTTAGAATGTAATATTCACCTCTGTTTATTTCAGTATTATATACAAGGGCCAAGATATGGGAGCAACCAAAGTGTCCATCAATAGATGAATGAGTAAAGATGTAGTGTATTTATATACACAAGGGGATATTATTCAGCCATAAAAATGAGATCTTGCCATTAACAATAACATGGATGGACTCGGAGTGTATTATGTTAAGTGAAATAAAGAAAAACATATAACTTCACTTTTATGTGGACTCTAAAAAAACAAAAACAAATGAATAAAGAAACAAACAAAAAAAAGAAACATACCCATAAACACAGAACTATTGATTACAAGAGGGGACAGGAGTAGAGAATGGCAAAATGGGTGAAGGCAATTGGACGACAGACTTCCAGGTATGAAAGGAATCAAGTCATGGGAATAAAAGGTGCCGCCCGGGGAATATCGTCAGTGGTACCATAAGAGAATTGTAGGGTGACAGGCACAGCATAAGGCAGAGCTGTCAGATCACTGCTTGTACACCTGAAACTGACCAGGTGTCGACTATACTTCAATAAAAATAAAGTTTATAAGGAGAGTCAACATCTGGATAAACATCTACCAATTCTGAAATTTAAACTGGGAGAATAAACAATATATGAGGGAAGCAAATAAATATATGTAGTGGGATGGACAGTGCCGTCCTGAAAACTCAAGATCCAGCAGAACTCCAAGCATACCCTCACTTAGAAATAGGGTCATGGCATCTTGGCAGACGTAATTAAGGACTGAGATGAGATCATACTGGATTCAGACGAGACTTAAGCCCAGTGGGAATGCCCTTAGTGACAGAAAAGGAGATATGGAGAAGATTTTCATGCGAAGATGGAGGCAGAGATGGAATTATGTAACCAAGGAGCACCAAGGCCAAGGAGCACCAGGCGGCCAAAGAAAGATTTCTCCTGCAGAGCTCTGGGTGAGGAGTGGCCCTGGCAGCACTTGATTCCGGGTTTCAGGCTTCCAGAACTGTGAGAGAATAAGTTTCAGGTTTATTTAAGCCATGGCGTTTGTGTGATTTTATTAATGGCAGCCTAGGAAACTAATATATAGTATACATTAAGAAATATCAAATGTCAAGGATTACTTTTTCTCTTAAAGTTTTACTTTTATTTAAAGTAATCTCTATACCCAATGACCCCCAGATCAAGAGTCACATGCTCCTCTGACTGAGCCAGGTGCCCTTGTTTTTTTTTTTTTTTTTTAAGTCTTCATTTTGGGGAAGAAAAAACTTTTCTCTGAAGTTCCATTCAAGTTCTGAGTTATGAAGTAGCATTTCGAGAACAAAAAGCAAAGTCACCTGTTAGAAACAGCTTCATGGAAAAGGAAGACTTGATTTTCTAAGTTTGTCTGAATAGGTTGACTGCAGGCTCCGAATAGAGCGCGCAGAGTTAAAATTGTAAGGCACTTCCCTTACAAACTGCAGAGACGCATTCCTTAGTCAAGGAAGAGAGGCTTTGGCAGTGGTTCTCCGCCTCTAGTGGTCTTAGAATCACGTGGGGAGCCGGGTGAAAATGAAGAGTCCTAGGCTTCATTCCCAAAGATCGTCATTTTGCGTGTATGGGTGAGATCAAGAAATCCACATTTTAACAGGCACCCCAGGAGAGTCTGATCTGATGGAGAGGCTTGGAGGACCACACTCAGGAAAACACAGGGTTATAGGGATGATTCTAAGCAGAGGAGGCCATGGGAATTGTGTTTAAGACCCAGGTTCTAGAATCAGGTAAGACGGTGGGTTCTTTGTCTAATTACACTGCTTGTTAAACGTGTGGTCTTGGAAACATACACTACCTCTGGGAGAATTATTTGAGGTCATCTTTAGTTAAGTGATTAGTGAATGCTGTCTATTACAGTTGTTTTTAAATTAAGGTGAAATAGTTTGCTCTAATTCACATTACACAGTGACTTACTTATAATAGTAACTGCCTTGTGTCCCTATAGAAGGAGATTCGATTAGGGTATTGAAAAGAGTTTATTCCTCCCTTTGGGGTACTGAAGAAAGATCTTGCTGGATGATTTCAGATAATTAGTGGACAGCGAGAGGGCACAAAACAACTGGGATTGGGCAGAAAAAATTTTAAAGCAAAGGAAGAGAGGAAGAAAGCAAAGACCAGCTCTGCCAACACTGCAACTTTGCCTGAAAATTCTGGTGGCTCTTAAGTTTACCAAAGAAAATCCTTTCTCAATGCATCCGACCCAATGAGGCTGGCGGGACTGAAGAGAGTGGCCTGCCTGATGTCTAATTCAGCCTGGTTTCTTGTTAGTCCCAATACCTTTACATACCGGGGGGGGGGGGGGATTTTTTAAAAGCTACTCACACATCTTTGGTTATTAGGGTAATACAAACTAAAACCACAGTAAAATACCACAGCACATTTAATAGAATGGCCAGAATTAAAAAGGCTTTTTTGGCAAGGTTTTGGTGAGGGAGCCAAACAACGAGCTCTCCGGTACTACTGACGGGAATGGAGCAGAGTGTGGCCACTTGGGAAGAGAGTCTGGCGGGGCCCTAACCTTATCACGCTCCTTCTAACCAGGGAAACCTAAGCTCACACAATTTTTTTTTTTTTAAGATTTTTTTTTTTTTTTTTTTAAATTTGACAGAGAGATAGAGATACTGAAAGAGAGTGGGGGAGAGAAAGCATGTACACAAGCAGGGAGAGCTGCTGAGAGAGGGAGAAGGAGAAGCAGGTGCCTTACTGAGCAGGAAGCCCAATGCAGGGCTCAATTCCAGGACCTCAGGATTGTGACCTGAGCCAAAGGCAGACGCTTAAATGACTGAGCCACCCAGGTGCCCCCGCCCACACAAATTCTTATACACAAATATTCATAGCAATTTTATACATAAATTCTAAAATTGGGGAAAAAACCCAAATGTCTGTCAGCCCATGATTGGATAAAACAAACTGTGGTATAGTCCATACAGCAGAATACCACTCAGCCGTAAAAAGGGATAAATTGATAAATACCAAGTGAAAGAAGCCAGACACAGGAGACTACGTACTACTTAATTCCACTTACATAAAAATCTAGAAAAGGCAAAACCAGTGACAGAAATCAGATAAGCAGTTTCCAGCAACTAGGGTTCAGGGAAGATGTCTGACTGTAAAGGGGGGAGGGCATATGAGAGAATTTGGGGGGTATTGGAATGTTCTACCATTTGACTACAATGGTAGTTATATAACTGCATTTATCTAATGCATCTATTTTTACGCTTAAAGTGTGCTTGCATTTTACAGCAAGTAAACTGTACCTCTAAAAGCTGTAATTTTTTAAAGCTTCTCAAATATATGCCCTAAAAAATACTTAAAAATGATAATGTCATAAATTTGTAATATCTGCTAAAGTCTAAATGGAGCTTTATTTAGGCTAGTTGGATTCTAACCAAAGTGTTAGAAAACAAAGTATTTAAAGTTTGAAACACATCCAAAATTTATTCTTATGCACTAATTTTTAATTTTTTTTTTTTTGGTATTAGCATTTTGTTGGAAGAAGGACATTTTCCTATTCATTCAAATGAACATTAACATATCCATATGCTTTGCATTATTGTTTTGTACCACTCTTTCCTTTCCTGGCTAATACAAAATATAATTTCTTAATGAAAAGATTACTTTAAGTGCAACCTGACATTTTAAAATTCCTGCCACCCTAATTTCTTTCAGGTCCACAAATAATACCTAATGTGTTTTCTTGCTGCTATCCAGAAAGGAAAAAGATCAAATCAACATGCCTCTGAAAAAAATCACAAATAATTCAATTACGATTGACAAAGAAAAAAATAAAGACGAATGGAAGACAATGTGTCTTGAGAGCAATATTTTAGAAGCAGGTATCTCTAATTCATTAGATTAGCACAACAACAAGCTTACCAGATGACACACACACACACACACACACACACACACACACACACACCCCATCCTTGTAACTTTCAATATTATAGTAACAGTATAGCATCTAATCTGCTTAATAGCTCAGATTTTGGAGGATATACTTCTGCTTTTAACACTATGACACAAACTTATAAAACACTTGGGAACTAGTTTAACATGATCCCCTGTAACCTCCCCCTCCCCAAATACTCCCTTCTCCACCATCCAAAACAACAGTCCCTTCAATCCCACAGCAGCTCAATAGCAGTGTTCTTTCTTGGCTGTGCACATGGTGTGACACTTGTGTCAAAATGACCTTGCGTAGCTTCGAGAACTCTCGAAGACAGTGGCTATGAATGAGGCCGGGCCTGGGTGGGCTGCGAAGAAGGTTCCTACTCTGTAACTAGGGCCCTTGTCTCCTCCAGGACACAGGGAAGGTCTCTGTTCAGTCCTTTAGACAATGATCAATGACTGATTACATTTTGTTATGAGTAGATTTCAAATCTTAACCATTCAATGAGTCTTCAGACCTAGCCAGAAAGCAATCTGATTTTGTCCCCCTGATATTTAATTCACTACTCTTTCACTGGTAAATATTCTCCATTGTATCACTCCAAAGCAAAAAATGAAACGGAACTGGGATGCTGTTTCTAAAGTTTTATCTCCTTTCACTTCACCCATTTCTGTAACCCCTCTGGCTGCCGAAGGTTTTTGAGTTTGCTGTCTCCTGCTTCACCCAGAAATTCACTTGAGCCTATTAGCTCCATGTTTTGGTGGGCTCATTTGATTTGATTTTTGGCTGGGAACAGAGACTAGTGGAAGTCTTTGGTAGATGACTGATTATTGGCCAGAACTGGGCCCCCAATACTGCTTGGCAATCCCATGTGTTTCCATAGACCACTCTGTGTTCTACCTGCCCAGATTTGAGTATTTAATGCCTCTGCTTTTCTCTCAAACTTCCATTACTTCCTCACCATCTCTCATTCTCATCCTATTTCTCTGAAAACAAGTAAGAAACTTCCACAGCCTCTTACCACTCTATCTACCCACCTACTTGCACATAAGCCCATGTACTTACTTTGCCTTCTTCGGTTTGTAGAGATGATGACACTTGTGTTTAGGGCCAGTCCCTTCCCCTATAAGCTTGATCTTACCCTCTCTTGTCTACTCGATGATACTGCTCTGGCAAACTCCCCTCTCTTCTACATCAGTTTCTCCTTCACTCAGTCATTCCTTTCTTACTTATTAGGAAACTCCGTTTCTCCCACCCTTCACTCCATGCACATCTCCCAGCTACCGCTTGTTTCTCTGCTCGCCTCCACAGCTAGGTTTCTTTTTGTCTCTACTCACTGTCTTCAACCCCCTTTCTCATTCCTCTCTTAAACCCAAGCCAGTTCAGCTTCTGCTCTCACCACTCCACCAAAACCGTTCTCATCAAGGTCACTGGTGGCCTTCACAGAACCAAATCCAATGACTTCCTCCCTCCTTGAAAGACCTCTTTACTTGGCTTCCTGCCCAAATTACTCTCGGCGCCTTTCCAGCCTCACTGGCCACTCTCTAGTCTCCTGTGCAGGCTGATCTCTAAATACAGGAGTGCCTCAGGGCTTGGGTTTTACTTTTTTCTCCACACTCCTTCCCTAGGTGACTTACAGCTTTAAATTCCTAATGTGTATGATGCCTCCCGAATCTGTGTCTCTGGCCTGTCTCCCTCTCTTGCACTCACATCTTTGACTACTAACTTCACATCTCTTCTTGAGTATCTAATTAATATCTCAAATCTATTGGGCCCTAAACCGAACTTCTTCCTGGTTTTTCCCCCAAACCTGTGCCTCCCAAAGTCTTTGCCTCAAGGGTAAAGCTGTTCCTCCAGTTGAGGCCAACAACTCTGCAGTCATCCTTGTTTCCTCCCTGAAGCTCCAGACCCAATGCTTCAGAAAGTCCTGTTGGTTCTACCTTAAAGTATACCCAGGACCCACCCAAATCCTATCACCTTACCAACTTTACCTCAAGCCACCACCTCCCACACTTGTGGCTTACTGCAATAACCCTTCTAATTGGTTTCTGTTTGCCTACGCTCCCTCCTACAGACTTTTTCAACATAATGGTAGAAAACAGAGTAATCCTTTTATGTTAGTCCCTGCATTCTAACCCCCTTCGTCCCCTTGCCCCAAAGGCTGACCACCTCACCCAGAGAGAACCATCCAAGTCCTTACCATGCTCCATGCTCCACAAAGCTGTACACTCCCTGGTCACCTGTTACTTTTCTGGCCCTCCTTCTCTATGGCAATGTACCGGCCTCCCTCTGCTCCAGCCACACTGAGTTTTGTGTCCCTCTTTGAACACACCAGGCACACTCCCATCTCAAGACCTATGCTGTTCTTGTACCTGAGATATTCTTCTGTTAAATTCACCTTTTTTCGGGGAGAACCACATACCCCACTGAAAATGGCAGTTTTCCAGGGCGACCGGGTGGCTCAGTTGGTTAAGTGGCCAAATCTTGATTTTGGCTCAGGTCATGGTCTCAGGGTTCTCGAATGGAGCCCTGCATTGGGCTCCATGCTCTGTGGGGAGTCTGCTTAAAATTTTCTCTCCCTCTCTGGCGGATTCTGCTTCGAAGAGGCCTGAGATTAGAACCTTTGCTCACAAGTAGAGGAGAGGGGCCACGGCTGGAGAGTATTGTGACATGGTCCTGCAGACCCCAGGCGAGCAGGCATACGGGAATCTGCTTCTGTTCTTCTGCAAATGCCAGACATTGTTAGGCTTCAGACACTTTGTGTTCCAGCCATCCTCTACCTCTGTGCAACCACTGCTATCCTATCGTTAAAGCACTGATGTTCCTGAGTTCATCATGAGTTATTGGGTAGATCTCATTATCATGAGATAATGGAAGGTTTCAAGAGATATATTGGGAAGTCAAGGTCATGAGTGTGGTACCAATAGGTCATGGGAGAAAAGTGACCAACAGCAGGACTCGTACAAGGTGCCACAAGGATAGGAACCTAGGGAGTCTATCCAGTGTGGACAGGTGCCGAATGCACGTTTGAAGAGCTGAGGGAGTTTGATACACTCCCTCTCTCACTATCTTCAAAGCCCCAGATAAATGTTTTCTAGCTGATGGCATATTTGACCATGTTAAATACATACTGTTTTTAAACTGAAATTCTTTCCTGAAATTTGGAATGCAGTATTGAGTGCTTTCTGTATCATTTCTCTCTTATAACAAAAGACCCTTCGTTAAGCATGCTGGAATGCCGACTCTCCATTAAATGAGGTATTATGGTAGAAGCATTTGTTTCCTAGTCAATTCTCAAAATAGGTCAATAGAAGCACCAATCTCCTCAAAGCCATGTAATTCTCAACTATCATTCTTCTTTCTGTCCGTGAGAAACATGGGGTTCCCACGAGCTGGAGTACTCCGAGAGCCGGCAATTCCCTCGGTGCTGATGTTCTCCTGAACGAGTACTTGCTGCCTTATACTTAGAGGGTGCTCTGTTTCTATTTTGACCGTCTCCGGGGGTGGGGTGGGGTGGGGTGGTGTACTTTGCAAATGACCAGAGTATTTCAGCAGTTACCATTTATCATTCCATTGGTTCACGTGGTCTGCTGAACGGTGCATCAACCGCCTCCCTCCGCTGACTCAGATAAGCAGACCTCTTTGTGGCTGCCGAGCAGCTCACAGCTGTTTAAACCATGCCCAGACCCTGTGAAGATTCTTAGCCAGACTTGGTATGAGACCCTGTAGCTTCCAGTCCTGACTCCAAAACACCTCCCATCATCCTTCTCCCTACTGACTTGGGTTCCTCCTTGCCACTATTTATAAATGGGGGACGAACTCAGTGGGGCAGAGTGAGGGGAGGGGGTGGGGAGGAATCAGCCACTCTGTCAGGATACTGAGGGCTGAAGGGACAGGTTGGAAATGGGACCTCAGAAAGCTCAGGGTGTGGAATGTCTGTCTTTCCTCTCATGGCACTCCCTCTCCCCCTCCAATGACACTGGGTATGGTACACATACATTCTCTTTCATTCTCTGCTACCCCAGCCCAGGATTTCCAAAAACTGGAATGAAATTGTGATCAGAACAAATCATTTAGTTTGGGGGCACCTGGGTGGCTCAGTGGTTAAGCGTCTGCCTTTGGCTCAGGGTAGTGATCCCTGGGTCCTGGGATAAAGTCCTACATCAGGCTCCCTGCTGAGTTGGGAGCCTGCTTTTCCCTCTCCCACTCCCCCTGCTTGTGTTCCCTCTCTCACTTTGTCTCTGTCAAATAAAATAAAATAAAATAAAATCTTAAAAAAGAAAACACTTGGTTTGCCTCATAATGGACTTTCTTGATAACATCAAGAGAGACCATATTTTCAGGATTTTTTTTTTTTTTTTTTTTTTGATGGCAATGAATTAGATTCTATGCTTTGGCTCCCTCTGATTAGTTCCTGTAATCCTATTCACATGCAGACAACAGTGTAGACTTTTTCCTGCTCACATAGCAGGGAAGGAGGAAGAAGTAAAATAACACAAATAAAGGTAAGTTAGACAAAGGGATCAGAAGAAAAAGGTTAAAAGTGTGAGTGGTGAGGTTAGACTTGAATAAAGTATGGGGGAATGTTGGAGGAAAATCGTTAAGAAGAACAACCCCAAACAAAACTAAATTCAAAATTATTATCTATTAAATATCCTTCATTGAAAACTACAGGAAAAGCTTAAGAAAGGTAAAAGGTGAGGAAGCAGTAAGAAGTCCAAGCAGATAAAACAAGTTGCATTCAAGGCCATGTCCACCTTCATTAAGGGTACATATCAATAGTCTGCCTGTTTCTAATTAGTTACCCTGAAATTCTGGTAAAACAGAAAAGGTACATTTGATATGCTGAACCAACTACTTGGCATGAAAATTGATTTCCAAACCTAAGTAACACAACAGTGTTCTAAGTCTAAGCTCAATATTTTAATGCAAAATAGAATCAGTGTACTATTTTCAGTGGTCGCCCATTACCGCACTTGTGACACACAAACATTTATTAGCAGGGACATCAGACCTAGGCGGACAGAACAAATCACACAGCAAGGCCTTAAATACTTTGAAAGATCTGTGAACATCAAGATGATCTTAATATTCCTAATCCTCCCGTGTTAAAAACAATTTCCACCAGACCCCGATACACAAGTGGATAAATCACATTAAATGAAATCATTCTGTACTTGGGAAGCTATCTTAATCAGAAAGAGATTTAATGAAAAGCCTTAGCTTAGATGAATACTCTAATTATTACAGGCTAATATTTGCCCACAAAGAAGAATTTGTTTCAGGATTAGTCAGAGACCAGGAGAAGCCAGAGACACCAATTCAATAATGGAATGCCTAATTCAATGATAATGGAATCCTAATTATAATGTATTGTTTTCTCTTGCACATGATTTATTTACCACAACTGCTTTTTGCTTGGTTCATTAAGGAAAACTAAATAAAATGCAATTACTAAAAATAAAGGGGAAGAAAAAAGAATTGGTAAATTAAAACTTTTTTAATATGGAGAAACTGAGATGTAATAAAAAGTATAATGGTGGAAAAACCCTGCCGCAGAAGATATGGCTATATTCAGTCAGTACGTGTTGACAATGTATATTTGTGCTCTGTCCTTCGTCAGTCAGTCCCTGCCTATATATGCTTATGGTTCTTTTTTTTTTTTTTAAGATTTTATTTATTTATTTGACAAATCACAAGTAGGCAGAGATACAGACAGAGAGAGAGGAAGGGAAGCAGGCTCCCTGCTGAGCAGAGAGCCTGATGTGGGGCTCGATCCCAGGACCCTGGGATCATGACCTGAACTGAAGGCAGAGGCTTTAACCCACTGAGCCACCCAGGCGCCCCGCATATGGGTTCTTTTAAGGAGACACACACCCATCAAATCAAAAGTACAGATTATATGCTAGCTACAACTATGAAAGGAGACGCAAAGATGTGTAAGCTATCCTTGCCTTTTGCAAGTTTATAATCTAGATGGAATATGTCAAAGCATGTGAAAAGTTAAGTAACAACACAGGAAATAAAAGTTAATACAAGGGGGTGTAAGGGTGGGTCAGTCAGTTAAGTGGCTGCCTTTGACCCAGGTCATGATCTTGGGGTCCTGGGATCAAAACCACCTTTGGCTCCCTGCTTGGCGGGAGTCTGCTTCTGTCTCCCCACCACCCCCACCACCTGCTCATGCAAGCTCTCTCTCCCCAAAATAACATTTTTTATATTAAAATAAAAGTTGGGGCACCTGGGTGGCTCAGTGGGTTAAAGCCTCTGCCTTTGGCTCAGGTCATGATCCCAGGGTCCTGGGATCAAGCCCCACATCAGGCTCTCTGCTCAGCAGGGAGCCTGCTTCCCCCTCTCTCTCTGCCTGCCTCTCTGCCTACTTGTGATCTGTCTGTCAAATAAATAAATAATATCTTAAAAAAAAAGTTAATGTAAAGTTTTAACAGAAGTGAAGTGAGGGTAACAGAAAAGGAGCACTGCCTGTTCAGAGGACAAGATCACTGTGGGCTGAAGTGACTAAACAGTGAAAGCAAGGAGGTTATTCTGGTTTAATATACGCATAAACTAGTTCCTTGAGAAGAAACAGGGTCTTTAATATGGAAAATACTTTCTAAAATAATCAATTAGTTAGGAAAAAACAAACACCAGATATCACTTTAAAAAGGACAAACTTCTACAACAGAATAGAGTTCAAAGCCACTCTGACGGATGTGTGGGATCTTACAGCCAAAGGTAACATCACAAAGCAATGGGGGAAAGACCCACTGCTTAATGCATGGTGCTGGAGAAAAACAGAACTGGGTCCTCACCACCACCAATGGAAGTTTCAAGGTGGATGAAAACTAAATGTAAAAGGTAGTTCCATAATGAACAGAACAGAGCCTGTTTTTATCAGAAATATAAAAGGTAGTTTTATAATTAATAGACTAGAGACTGTTTTCCTGATAAGTAGTGATGAAGGCTTTCTTAAACTTCAAGAGCATACTTATAAGGTAAAAAATTATGATTTTGATTACATTAAGAATTTCTGTCCAATGAATATGTAACTGGAGAACATATTTGCAGTGTCTTAACTGAACACGGGATTAATATCTAGAACATAAGAATTAGGTACAAATCAGTAAATCACTATGGAAATCTAAAAACAGGAGTTATAAACCTAGAAGAGGAAACCCAGAAACATAATAGGCACAGGAAAATCCTCGGTAATCCAATAAAAGTAAATCAAACAACAGGATACCCGCTTTACACATATTCGACTGTCAAAAAAGAGAAAGCTGAGTAAAACCAAATGTCTGCAGGACTGAGAGCAGACGGGCATACTCACAGAGATGGCCAGCGGGAGTTCAGAGGGCAGGAACCCATCAAGTTGGAGAGCAATCTGCAGCTAGCTGAATTAAAGTCTCAAAGTCCTAGGACTCAGCCAATTCCACTCCTAGGCATCTGTTCCTAAAGAAATCCCCACAGGGGCATCTAAGAAAGCCTTTGTAAGATACTGCAGTGCTCTTGTATGGTGAGAACCAGGGGCTCCCTGGGGGTTCGTCTTGGGATTCTCGTAAATGAGATGTGCAAAGGGCATGTCATGGAGGCGGTGGTCAAGGATTAGACATACACATAGCAACATGCATGTGTTTTAAAAGCAAAATGCTAAGTGAAAAAAATAAGAAACAGAATGAAATTTAGAAGTATCCTTAAAAATGTAGGAACCCAAAACAAAGTTACAGGAACATTTAGAAGCAAAAGGTACAAATTAAATATACCGGGATGATTGCCTATGGAGTGAATGAAGAAGAAATGGGAGTAGGGTACAGGGATAAAGTGGAATAAATTACAACAAAAGAGAAGCTTTGCCCAAGACCAATATTATACTCATAAACTGAGTATGAGTCATCTGAACCTGAGGTCTTCATTAAGTAATACAAATCTTAAACAGTTAACAAATACTAGAAAATACAAATCTGGCCCTTTAAAATAACACCACCCCCACATCTTTAAACTAGCTACCCTATCCAATTAAATAATAGCAAAACATTTTTGAAGTAGAATTTAAAAGGTCAAGCCTCACTGCCATGGAATGCTCTAATTTTAATACACATCATGGGATAGAGGGGAGGGAATGGTTTGTCTTGGCCAGTAAAACCTGTTCTGAACTGAATACTACAAATTCTGAGAACAAGATTATTCAGATCTCTTTGGTTTTTATGTGTATCATTTTATTTTCTGGTTGTGGGTCAAATGAAACCTGTCAAAAAAAATTTTTTAATTTAGGAACAGTTTTGCTGTGACTGCTCAGCTTCTCTTAATCCTCCTGTATAAATCTAAAACAGATCTTTACTTGAGCTATGCGAATCTGCAAAGGATTTATACTACAAGGGTCCATTATCTTTTTTTTTTTTTTAATTTTGAAGTAATTTCAAGCTTATAAAAGATATTGTGAAACACTAAAAAGACTTCCGATGAACCTGACCTTATATACCTTCTATATGTTAACATCTTCTACAACCATAATACAGTTAAGCAAAATTTTGAGACTTTACCATTAGGTAATCTAGAGGTCAAATTTTATTCAAGTTTTGCTCACTGTTCCACTATTGTCCTTCTTCTGCCTGAGAATCCAATCCAGGAACCAATGTTGGCAGTTATTCTGTGGACTATGGCTCAGTTTGGTTTGTCTGATATTTCCTTGCGACTAAATTGAAGGTATGCTTTTCAGCACGAATACTTCAGAAGTGATGATGTGCTCTTCTCAGTGAATCACGTCAGGATCCATTATCTTTTCAATAAAACCGTTAACTCAGGATAAGCAACATCCACCTCTCACACACTGCCATGGTCTGTGTTAATAATCACAACATTCAAAGACACTGCTTCATTTCCCCACAGTCCTCTCATCTCTGGGATTTCATGATATTGTATATATTATATTGTCCTCCTTCTCTAAACCCCACAGCTCTTTCTTTATGAGGCCTTCTCTCACAGCCACTTAGCATTCTTCTAGTTTATACTAAGGGTTTATTCAAAGCCAGAGGTCTTAGATCAGGCAATCTACTCCATATGGTCAGGCTGAATGTCTTTCTCATCTTTGTATTCTCCACGCTGCTTTGAACGTACTCTTAATTCAAATACCTGTGAGAAAAACGGTTCCTCTGTATTACAAAGACTTTAAAAAAAAAAACCAAAAAACAAAAACCCTAGTGAATGCCAAGTGGTATGCTGGGCACTTTCCCGTATTATTCAACAGTCATAACGCCATGAAGTGGGTCTTGAGACTCAGGTTACCCGAGTAATTTGTCCAAGGTTACAAAGCCAGTAAGGAACAAGATGATGGTTCTAACCTAGGTCAGTCTGATTCTAAAGCCCTGGGGTTGGGGTTAAGAGTCTAATATTGGGAGACAGCTGAGAATTTCTCATTGTCAGTTTGGTAAACAGAAGATGTGAGAGATTAAGTAAACTTTCAAATAGGCTTAGAGTTGGCTGATCAAAGAACTACATTTAGGGGTGCCTGGGTGGCTCAGTCGGATAAGCATCTGCTTTCAGCTCAGGTCCTGATACCAGGGTTGTGGGACTGAGTTCTGTGCTGGGCTCCCTGCTCAGAGGGAAATCTGCTTCTCCCTCTTCCTCTGCCCCCACCCCCACTCATGTTCTCGCTTGATGTCTCTCTCAAATAAACAAAAAACTTAAAAAATTACATTTAGAAGCTGGGTTTCCTGCCTCCCAGCTGTAATTAGAGCTTTCCACTGCATAAAAGGACCAGAGTAAAGGCCCCCAAATTGTATTTTGGTATTCTCAATAAGCACAGGTTTTAAAGTCTGAAGGAATACAATTGGTCTTTACATTATCTTTTAAAAAGTCTCTTAAAATGTTAAGTTTGGCAGCAAAAGTCCTTTAAACAAACTTAAATATCTTAATTTTATTACATAGCAAATATAACTGAAATTCTTTCCATTTCTGAAACCTATTACAAACAAAACATCAATTAAGCAACATTTACCCACAGCAGAAAAAACACACTGTTCTAATTGAGAATGTGTCTAATGGAAAAGGACAGGGCTATGGTAATGCTTTCTTGCATGCGGTACTGAACTGGCCAAGTTTTCCATTACTCTTCTAGGTATGATTATGAATACCTAATTCAACTTGAAAGAATAATGGGCTCACATTTAAGTTTTTAAATGCTTCCTTCACGGACCTGTAATAAAGTGAGAAATGGTATGGTCTATCACATTCCTCGGGTGAACAAGAGTTAGCTTTTATTTCAGTGAATTTACTTTGCTTGGAGTAAATTTGTTACTTATTTTACTAAAAGGAGGTTTATTCATATTATCTTTTCCCTCCAGCCTGACAAAGAAAACTACAAGTTTATAAGTGAGGAGGGTGACTATATAAATGAATATTCTCTTGTGGTTCATTTTCCCAGTCTACAGTTTTATCTTTATGGTGCTATTACCATCCATCCTTCTCATGAAAATCCGTGACTCTTGGGCCAACATTTCCTTTTCTCTCTGCAGACCTAGCAACAGCACTACTTTCCTGTAGTTCTGTGACAGCTGGCTCAGCTAGCGTCACAGTAGGACTTCAGGTCTCTCTGACCTGACTCACTCCAAGACCCTCCCAGATGTAGCCTCCACACCTTTCTACACCTTTCAGATATGTAGGCACAAAACTGTTGCCCACCCTGAGAAAGTTAGGCAAACCAAATGGAGAGCAGAAGTACAGTCAGTAAGAGTCGCTCAGAAGCACTAGCTTGCACATTTAAAATGAAGGCTAAACTTGGGCTCTGGTATATCTGTCAGTCATGAAAAACAGTTCAGTCATTATAAGGCTATTTGCCTCATACATTGCTGTGGGTGCAGCTTTTAGAGGCTCACCATGTGTGTGTGGGGAGGGGGTCCTGCCCTAAGTTGTAAGGTCAAAGTTCATTTCAAAGTCAAACTAAGCTGTCCCTGTTCTAAGGTGGGGAGGGGCTAAGAAAACATCATTCCTGATGCTATTAGTGTTTAGAATGGCTTAAGGGCGCCTGGGTGGCTCAGTAGGTTAAGCCTCTGCCTTCAGCTTGGGTTGTGACCTCAAGGTCCTGCGATCGAGTCCCGAGTCCCGAGTCCCGTATGGGGCTCTCTGCTCAGCAGGGAGCCTACTTCCTCCCCTCTCTCTCTCTCTGCCTGCCTCTCTGCCTACTTGTGATCTCTGTCAAATAAATAAATAAAATCTTAAAAAAAAAAAAAAGTAGCCCTTCAATAGATGACTGGCTAAAGAAATGTGGTATATATACACAATGGATTATTACTCAGCCATCAGAAGGGATGTTAATTTGCATTAACAACTGGAGGGGATTATGCTAGGGGAAATAAGTCAAGCAGAAAAAGACAATTATCGTATGGTTTCACTCATATGTGCAACATAAGGAATCGTGCAGAGAACCAGAGGGGAAGGGAGCAAAAACTGACTGGGAAGAAATCAGGGAGGGAGACAAACCATGAGAGACTCTGGACTTGGAACCAAACTGAGGGTTGGAGAAGCAAGGGAGGTGAAGGGGTGGGGTGACCAGGTGATGGGTATTAAGGGCACATGTGGTGATGAGCCTTGGTTGTTATACATAACTAATGAATCGTTGAACACTGCATCAAAATGACTGGTGTACTACTATATGCTGGCTAACTGAACAATATAAAAATAAATGCCAAAGTGCCAAATGGCATATATATGTAAAAAAACTGAAAAATTAAAATCTTAGGGAAAAAAAAAAGGTAGCCCTCCAATCAGCTCTCCACCACTATAAATACACCTAAGTGAGAAACACAGGAGACTTCCAAAATTGTCACAGAGCACAGGAATTCATCACTGGGTCATATAGAAGCAGGAAACATTTAATCTCATAGTTTTTTTTTTTTTTTTTTAACTTAGCAACTACTCAGAAATTCCTCAAGAGTAATATCTGCATATTTGAATGCCTTTAGATGTCAGATATCACAGTGCAATGTTATCTCATTACAGACATTCAATAAATATTTGCTGAATGAGTGGATAACTGTTATAATTGGCTTAAAATATTGTCTCAGTCTTAACTTCATTTTCACTGAAGTATAAAATGAAAAAAGTTGAATTTATATCTTAAAATAGTGGCTTTAAATTCATGACCTGGATGTCCCCGTCATCTGGGACAATCACTGATAATGACAGCAGATGGACCAAAAAACTGAGTATACTCACTTTCCTACTGCATCTGAATTATAAACCCAGATGTATTTGATCCTTAGTCATGTACCTGAGAAAAGAGTTGCATGAGCCACTCATCCAAGAAACACAGAGGGGAATGTCACTTGCTAAACTCCTATTTTAAAAAGTAACTAGGGGAGATCTGTTTATAGCCAGTAAGTAGCCAACAGCTTTGGACTGATGACTGGGTCACCCTTCATCCTACAATGCTTGAGGACAGTGTGATTTCAGGACCCTCCAGGAATTTGGGACATTTTAAGTAAAACTTGAAGTAATTTGGAAACTCTTGATCAAAATAAATCCCTATCCTCCATGCCTAATAGCAAGCACCATGTCTGCATGGTGGCCATGGAAGAAGTTAAGGACACCTGAGGGCTAACTATAATCTCACTGGGTCATTATTAATGGAACAGATGATCATAGGTATGGTTGGGCTAAGAAGGACTTAATTCCATTCAACAGGCCTTCAACAAGACACATTTTTGGCATTCATCAAAAGGAGAAGATGAACTAGTCTTTGGTTTTCTACATTAAATCTTTGTGGGACACCTCCTAGAACACTTCTAGCTTGAGAGGCTATAAGAATGGTGGCACTGCTGACAGAAATGAAGAAGAGGGGATGAAAGTAAGGAGTTTGGCATTAGATGAAGTTGAGGTGGTAGCGACATATCTAAATAAAAATTATCCAATCCACTTACTGGAGACACAGGGAAGTCAGACCCAGGAGACTGTTTAGCCAGAGGTGTAAATTTGGAAATAGTTAGCAAACAGATAATGGTGGCAGTCACAAGCATGGAGGTATATTCTATGGGAGATACTAAAATGAGGGAAGAGCTGAAGCAGACATAACTTCAATGGATGGTTTTTCCACTGGAGACCAGAAAAGGAAAAGAAAATAGCAAAAGAGGCCTAAAAGGATAAAACTGTTAGGAGGAAAATCAGCAAGATGTAAAGGTATTGGCAGGTAGGTGAAAGAAAGGTCCAACATACTCTGAAGGTCTAGGCTGTAACTGGTTTAGGGGCACTGATTGGGAGATCCGTAGTTTGTGTCAGGGCAGCAGTGGATTCTAGGTTTTCTTTCTTTTTTTTTTTCCTTAAGATTTTCTAAAAAATTTATTCATTCGAGAGAGCGAGAGCGAGTGCACAAATGAAGAGGAGGGAGAGGCAAAAAAAGAGGGAGAAGCAGACAGTTTTCTGAGCAGGGAGCCTGATGAGGGGCTCAATCCCAGGACCCCGGAATCACAACCTGACCTGAAGGCAGACACCCAGCTGACTGAGGCAGCCCGGTGCCCCTTAGGTTATCTCCTTTGACTAATCTCCTTTGGTATGAAATCATTTAGAATTCAAGATTCTGACCAAATGTGAACATGGTATTTAAACTGGCACTTTCAAAACATAAAAAATAATTTAGAGGACTTCACATAACATAAAAGATTTTGTTCATCAATTTCAGAAACTATCTAGATTCATTCTCATCATTCACTAAAACCACTACTGTACTAAAACCTAAAACCACTACTGTACCTTTTCTCTCTAAAGGTGAAGCTTGGGGCCACCTAAATCGTAGTCTGTAAACCAAGTGGCTTCTGGTTTTGGCTCAGGTTGTCAACTTGGGTCAGGCTCTGTGCTCAGCGCGGAGTCTGTTTGGGACTCTCTCTCCCTCTCCCTCTGCTCCTCCTCCACCCCAAATAAATAAATCTTTTAAAAAAGTAAAGGTGGAGCTTCAAAACTATCAGGGAAAAAAGGGATGTATATTTCACTCATAAAAGTAGGAATTATGTCACTGATAAAACAGCTTTCAGAATTATTTTAAAATAAATTTTGCTAGGCTGAAATGGTCTCAAACATCTAATTATTGTAGATATTTGAACACTTTTTAGAAGCCAAAGCAATTCCTAAGAATAGCAATACACTGAGAAATCTGGAGAAATAAATATACTAAAATGCGACATGTAAATTGGTCTACTTTAGAATAAATCTGCATATAGAGTCCTGCAGTGGTACATTTTACAAAGGGAATTAAAGCCATGAAATTAACATTTTAATGAAGCAGACAGACTATTGACGTCAAGACTACTCACTGATTGCAGCTTCCAGGTGGTCTAATGAGATGAAAATGAAGTTTATACCTTCCGCTAGTCTAGGCTAGAGCTGTTTGGAGATTATGATTGAATTTAAATTAGAAAATACTGCTGTGTGCAAACATGTTTAGGCTAGCAAGTAGTCTCTGCAAACCTTGGCACCACAAGTGCTTAATTTAAAATATTTAAGAACACACACACATACACACACACACACACAGAGAGACATAACTTTTTCTAAGAACTGTCCTCAAACCCATGGGAAGTGACTATACTTTGGAAAACATTAGAACAGTTTTATCAGAATGATTCCTCCAAATTGTGTTATGAGGCTACAAAATGCAAGGATGAAAAGGGAGCTGAGCAGTCCTCTAATGCAACCTCCACCTCTGTATGAACATTTCAAGCACAGAGACATCCCGAGGCAGGCTTTTTCACTGCAGGCAGCTCTAATTTGTAGAAATGCTCTCATTATGCAGGGAAATTTGAGGCTGAAACTGATGCCCCTGGGACTCCCACTCTTTAGTTTTGGTTTTGTCCTATGAAAAACAACAGTTGTGATACTTTTAGACTTCGTGCATAATAATCTTTTGAATATTTAAAGTGGGCCAGCCAATTCCACCTGTTTGTGTAGCCTGTAGGCTAGTAAGAATGGTTTTCCCCATTTTTAAATGGCTGGAAAAAACCCCAATATATTTTATGGCACATGAAAGCTATATGAAATTCAAATTTCAGTGTCCATAAATAAAAGTTTTACTGAAACATACACCCAACTTCTTCATTTGCACTGCAATGAATTCATATTTACTATCTGGCCCTCTATGGAAAAGTCTGCCAAATCTTCTCTTAGTCTTCTCTAAGAAGTCATAGTTATAAAAAAACATAGGAAAGATTTCCAGACTACTGGATATATTCCAGTCTGTCCCACCAGGTTGCTGGGGCCTGGGAAGAAGGAGCTGAAAGGTCATGCTGTCACAGTGCTCTGTCTAGGCCAGGGCTGGTCATATAGCCCTGATAGCCATAGGGTTCTCAGACATCTATATGCTTCCATTTACCCAAGAAGAGAGAAGACCGCACTGATGAGTATTAGTTATGTCTGCTATGGCTTTTAATTAACACAGGAAGCAATCACCTGCCTGATGCCTCTAATATGTAATGTCACTCTCCAAAGATAGGCATTTCCAACATTTTAAGCTTTTCTTCCTCAGGTTTACCTTCATATGACTAAATGCCTACAATGACATTTTTTCTTTCAGTCTTCCTGTTATCAACTTCTTACTAGGAAAATAGGCATTTTGCTATCATAGCATTTTTTCCTCATAACTCCCTCCATGGCCCCAATATAGTTAATCATCATTTTTGGTAAGGTTAGTATTTAGTCTTTATATAATGAGACAGAGATTCAGTGTAGTTGTTAGTGGCTATTACGTTTCTTTTTTGCACTACTAATCATTTTCCCTGGAGTTTAATAATGTCTTCATTTTTCTCTTTGCTGACGCTTCTAGAAACCTGCCACTAGTTTATTCCCAAACTCAGCTAGAAGCACAAATCTCCTTCCAGAACATTCATACGCATCAGACTATCTAGCAGTTTCATCTTACTGGAGATGTTCTTCCTGGTACCTTCCATGTGGACCCTGCTCTGATCAGGAGTACAGCTCACAAGGCCTGTTGCACAGCCTTCATCCAAGAGAATCCCTTCATATACTATTTGCCTGGTCTCCCGAACCCACTATCTTCATCTTTTTTTCTTTACTTGTTGGAACACCTCCTTCAGCAGACCCCTAAAAAAGGTGCATGAGAGGTTAATTTTGAGATCTTGAATGTTCAAAATGATCCTTCTGTTTTCACACTTGGTTGAGGATTTAGATATATCAGAATTCTTAGCTGGAAACCATTTTTCTTCAATAAAAAATTGAAGGACTTCCTCCACTTTTTCCACCAGTGTTGCTTTGGACAACGTGATGCCATTCTGATTTCTGATCTTTTGAAAGTCATTTCTCTCCTTTGGAAGCTTATAGGATCTTTGTTTTATTCCAAGTGTTCTGAAATTTAATACTATGATTATGTTTTGTGGTAGGTCTTCTTTTCATTGTATTGTGTACTCACTGGGCTTTCTCCATCTAGACCGTCACGTTTAAAAAATTCGGGATCAATTCTCAAATAATTTCTTTGATAGTTTCCTGTGGCAAACACTGCAACATTCAGGAAACAATTTTTGGAGTAATTATTCTGTGCCAAGTACCATTTCTTACGCACTTTGTTTCTTCTGTATTTTGCATGATATATTAACGTTAAGCTTCTTAAATATATTTTATTTTATTGAGGCAGCACAGTCAATGTTAGGTAAAGCTTTATTATCCTCATTTACCAATGAAATGTTAAGTAAATCACCAGAGTCACACGGCTAGGAAGATATGAAATTGCAATTCTCACCCAATTCTTTCCTTACTGAAATGCTCTCAATTATTATGTCTGAGTGTCTCTGAAAGAAAGAAGGACAGTCTCTATTTCTAGAAACCTCATCTTTCTCTAAATTTTGTGATCAATATAAAGACAAGAGATGGGAAACCAGGGCTGACCTTATGTTGAGCGAGTTCGGCCAGAAGAGCACCACTCAAGGATCAACAGGTGTCAAAGCTCCCGAGTCAACAGCCATGATGGTTAAACTTTGCACCACTCTTTTATTTCAAAGCATTAAAATAAAAGAGCCCTCTGTTACTGAAAGTGTATAATAATACATAGGACCAAAAAGACAGGCTTTTAGAAGAAATAGGTGATTAGAGGAACTTTCTGAAAAAACTTTTGAAGAGACAGAACTGATTCTTTTGGACAAGTCCAGAGGGCAGAACGATCCACGGTGCATGTGCCCAGGTAGAAGCCTCAGATGGCCAAAGGGATGGCAGGATCTCCGTCAAGGATGTGGAGTACAGAAACAGTAGGCGATGCCCTCTGAGACAAATCTCAGCTCTTTATTTTACCAAAGGCTGGCTTTATGACATAACTTCTCAAGGCTTTCTTTAACTGTCGGAATTTAAATGTTTCGAGCCTGGCTGCCTGAAGAAGGAGTGAACTCTAAACTCTTCTGAAGGGAATTTTCCAAGCTGCTGGTAAGGTCCAGTAAGATCTATGTTACCAGAAAGTGTCCGGGGTCTCACAGGCTCAGCAGTCTGCTCTGCTGCACTAGTAACACAGCTGTAAGGATGATCTCTCTCGAACACAGGTATCAGCCCATTACTTCCTGGCCAAAGCCCTACAGGTCATCCACTTATCTATTTGATGAACTCTAACTATCACAGCCTAGCACTGGAAATCCTTTTGAGAAAGAAGCTGGGTGGATGACAACCAACCAGTCCCCTTGACCTAAAGAGAGGCCTGCCAGGTGCCTCCTGTCCCCATCACTTCTAGTCACCATAACAGGCCACTGCTGGTGTAGGCCCAAATTTGTCTTGTTCTCAGCTTCATGCTATTACTTTCTCCCGCATTTAAAAAAATTTATATAGTTAAATGATCGCTTTAAACATCAACTGAATCGTACTATTTACAAAGCACTTATTTGTAACATTTGTAACATGTTGTTGGTATGTCTCTGCCACTGCATTAAAAAAAAAAAAGCACCCAAATAACAAATGCTTCATTAAAATGTATTATATATATAAAATTCTATTTATATAAAATATAAAAATTCTGCATCTGCTAACTTTGGGATATGCTTGCACCACTGATCATCATTAATAGGTCTGTGCTAGACTAGTCCTGCTCATGTGAATACTGAAACGTATTTGCTTGCGGGAATTAACTAGCCTACATGGGATTAAACCCGCAATCTTGGTCTTATTGGTCTTTAACCCAAAGAAATAATATACTGAAGCAAAGCTGGTGTTCCTCTTTGCTTGTTTTACCACTTCAACAATTATCTTCACTCACAGAACAATCAAGTGTTGAAAAGTCACTCAGAAACATTATAACATCTCTTGGCACATAGTAAAAATATTTGAAAAGTGATAGCATACCATATTCAAACTCGGAATCCGAAAATTCAGGTTCTCTTCTGGAAAATTATGCAGACCTATGTGAAATCTTTGGTATAACTATCACTTTGATATAAATAAATGAGCCTTTCTAACATATTATTTTTAAATGTACCTCTTAAGGTCAGCGAAAGCTCAAACTAGCTAGGTCCTCATGGATGCTGATGAAGAATGAAATGGGGTAGATGGTATCAGAATGGCACTGCAAACAAGGGCAAATGTTCTGGGTGGGAAAGGACACAGCATGTTCAGGACACACTGAGAATCCATGCTGAGCAGAGCAGGGAGATAGGGTGGTGGCATCTTTGTGGCTCAAGACAGTCCTGGTACATAATTACTCAATATATTTGTGATTTGAAGGAATGGCTGAAGCTTGAGAGAAGAAACCTTCTGGGTCAATTATAAAAACCAGAAATAAGGTAGGCCTGAGAGAAGAAAAGGAATGGGAAAGCTGACAAGAAGGGGAAAGGTCAGAGGGCTGTTATACGCCAGTAGTAAAGTATCACACAGAACTGTGTCTAGAAAGGAAATAAGTAAAAGATGGAAGAAATACTGGGATAACAAATGGGTGTATACCAGACAACACAAAGAAAACTGATTCTCTTTAAGTTTCGGAGAATAAAAGGAACATAGTAAACCTCTTATTTTTTAAAAAAGGCAATGAACAAAACTGAAGAAACATAAAAAAGGACAAAAGATCAAAGGCAAACCAATAAAATCTATAGGCAGTCAATTCTGAAAACTAGCATAATCAAGATGACAGCCTTTAGGTTCATGATTTATAGAGGAAATATAGATTATATGATGTTTCTTTTATTCTTGATTAAAATATTTGAGGATTATATAACGAGATTCCTACATAGTATATACTTTGTAGGCAAGTTTTAAAATATCCAGTAAAATCTGCTTCATTGCTTTTTTCCCCCAAGGGAAGCATTAATTATATACTGTTTCATTTCAATTAAAATAAAATTCCTGAGACAAGAGTAGAAAGAAAAGGAGAGATTACAGTTTTATATACTGTGCTGAGAAGCAAGAGACCTTCCCACATGATGGTTGATCCAGGAGAAATAATTGGCCACTTTGGTGGGAACTCTGGTGAATGTATGCATTCACCCACACATACACACACGATCAAAGGAAATTAGTAAATAAGGCTAAATGAAACAGCAATACAGCCTGATCAAATCAAGAAAAAAGGTAAGCCAAAAAAAAGGAATTCATAAAAGAGCACTGATCAGCGATTACACTCAACTAACCAAGTGTCTATAAGATTATCTAACACATGTGATCAAACAGAGGGAGATGTTTGGGGTAGCGTCTTGATGACACCATATGGATGTTCGCTATAAACTTTTCTGGAATTGTGCACGTTTGAAATCCATCATCATAAAATGTTGGAGCAAAACCAACTAGGTGAATCTGCAGGACTATCTGAATACAGAAGGGAAAAAAGTGTATTCTGGCAAGAACAAGTTTATAGAAGTCTTGATTATTTTCCCTTAATGTTTATTAGAATAACACATATACATAGATTAAAATATCACATGCTTATAACGAAAAGCATTAAGCCTCTACTGTACTCCTGAATTCCAAGTCCTAAAGACACCAGTGTGAAACTATAAAAATTTCATCAAAATATAAAACCTGTATTACATTTCTTACAAAAGTTGTTTTGAAAAGGAGTATGTGCGGTGAATAAAATGGAGAGTCACAGAATTATAAAAACTTTAGAATTAAAATTTTACACATTCTGATGAAACTCACGGGAAGTTGTCTTCTAAAATGTCAGAGAAATGTCTTCAGCATATAACTTGGAGGGAGTGAAAAAATCACAGGGAACCTACTATGGCAGGAGTTTCTTAGTGGGGCTTATTCCTTAGGCAAGAGAAAGAAGAAAACTAAGTTGATTAAGAAGCCATAGAATGACTTCAAAATTGAGACCTGAACATTTAAATCATTGCCCAGCCGACTGATTAAAAGCCCAGCCTGAATGAAATACTACATGAGAGGAATGGACTGGTATATTTCCTTGAAATTAGATTCAAGCAAAATTTCCCACTCTCTAACTAGATAGATGCCAGGATCAATCCCAGGTAAATATAAGGTCGATACACCATTTTGCCAGATTTTGAAAAAATTTTCACATGGACTCTGCAGACTTAATACTAAGATTTAAGTAGAATGCCCAAGTCCTTATTAGCTAGTTGGGGTCACTCTTTTTAAAAAGTGAGGTTAAGTTCCAATTCATTTATTCTGCCAATAATTAAAATGAACAATTTACCAAGCACAGAAGAAATATTTTCTTGAATGTGACTAATTCACTGAAGTTTCAGTATAATATTCTCTTGATAGTTTTTAAGCTTTAGACTTACTGCATTTTGCTTAAATAATTTAAAACAACTGGAAATAGCAATGGATCTCTTGGCTATTATAGGAGCTGAAAGAGTTCAAGAAGATAGCAAAGTGGATGGGCAGGCGGAGAGACTAATATGCAGTTAAATAACATCAACAGAAGCCCAGGAGATCCAAAATAGATTCCAGCTTTATTGATTTTTTTCTTAGTCTATCCAACTCTGCCATATAAAAACACACCTCATTTTAGTATTAAGTGTCAAAGAACCCTAATTTTCAAACAGCAAATAGAGCCAACCAGGAAAAATTTCCTAGAAACTTGAACATTACCTTAAAATATTTTGGCAACGTAGAATCATAGAAAGGGCAACATTAAAACAAAAATGAGCGTTAAGTAGTAAATGTAATTCTTGCTGCTTAAAGGAATGGTAGGGTTAGCTTATCATCTAGTTGCATCTCCCCAAAAGTGGATTTTCAAGTGTTGAGAATGATTTTTGAATAGTAACAGTTTAATAATATATATCTACTAAAATCCTTATAGATTAAGCATTCACTGGTGGTTAATTTCATTGTAAATACTGAATATTGAAGGAATATATAGAATTAATGATCCATATGTCAGAATATACGGATCTACTGTATTTGGCTTTAAATTATGGAAGTCCTTCAACTAAGCATTTATTCTATAACCACTCAACACCAAGGATAAGGAGTTCAAAATCTCTTTATTTTGGATTAACTGGGAAGATAAGGAACTACTTTCTGGTTCAGACTTCTTCAAAAATGGCATTTTTTGTTGATTCAAGTGTATTTTGTTAACGGAAACTGCAAGTATCAGGCTGGCATATGATAGTTTCTATTGGATGTACTTAAACAAAGAGGTTAAGTTCTAATTCTTTTATTATTATTGTAATCAATGCAGTAACTGAATATAATCAAATGAGTACTATTAAAATGTCTGAAATGGATTAAACAATCATCCAGCAGTTTTATTCACACTGTTCTCTGCTTGGCAACCTCCTCCATCATACATAAAATAAGTGATTTATTTCAGACCTGTTCTATAAACAACATAATTCATTCTGAATTGAGAAAGTCACATTAATAGGGCTTCACCATACAACTATTAAGCTAGGAAAGAAAAATGTTCTTATCAATCAACTTCCTTATTTAATTTTCCTTTCTACTAATGGGTTTTGGTTCATTTTTTTGACGTTCCATCAAGGTGCATGGTGGAATATGGGAGAGGCACTGGAAGAGGGGAAGAAGAGTAGACCGTATCCATTCATCCACATTTATGGAGTGCTTGATAGATGCTAAGCGTTGTGCTAGGAGCTGGGATCACGGAGATAAATGATAACTCTCATGATAATAGTCCAGTAAAAGAAATAGGCATGGAAATAAACAAATTACCATCCTACTGATTTAAGAACATATGACCTACAGAGACATTCGGAGAAAGGAATGAGTAACTATGGTGGAGGGAGTATAGCAGGGAAATTTCTAAGAAGGGCAGCAGCCAAGCCCCATTTTCATGGTGTATAGGTATTAACCTCTAGACTACAGGGAGTATTTCAGACCAAAAAAAGGTGAAATGGTATACAGTATTATTAATCGCTCACGTTTGTTTCCCTCAATAGCCTGTGGGCTTTAAGCTATTAGGGAAAACAAGTCTACGTTTTACTATTATAGTTTCAGGGCCTGGTTATAGCAGGTGCTTCATGAAATTTTTGTAGGATGATTTCTTCTATCAGTTACCATAACATTCCAAGCAAAACACATGAATTATAAAACATTTGTTTTCAACATTTTTAGACAATGATAACCTAACTTTAAAAACTGAAGAAATATATTATTTAACTTCATGAGGTAAAAATAGTTCCAAAAGGACTTCCCTTTGTTGACCTTAGAGGATGCAACACAAATATTCTACTTCTTAACTTCAATGCTAAACTCAAAGCTCAGCAGCTGAAATTTGTACTTGAACGGGTAATTAGTAATAATTATGATGATGTATTTATGGAACACCAAGCATGGTCCAGGTACTGAGAGAAGCTTTTCACATAGATTATGACATTTATTCCTGATAATAAGCCCAAAAGGCAGGTATCCTTATTTTACAGATGTGATGGAGAAGTTTGGCCAATTGATCATCACACTCTAGTTTGGAAAGTACATGTTTTTCTCCTGTGGTTGTAATCAATACATTTCAGTTATACAAACTGTTTTTACAATGCCCTAAATTCTCAGTAGCATGCTTTCGTGTGCTGATTGACAAATGCCAAGTAAACTGTGTATCAACTATCCAATTTTACCTCTAAGTTAAAGGACTGAAGAGGGCAAAATTTTAGCACATTAAACCTCTAACATCACAGCATGCTTTGATGTTACAAATCATACTGTGTATTCCACTGCTGATGGCTAGACAAGTAATGGATAGCACATTAATTAGCCTTGGGGAGGCATATCCTTGCTGGTTTATTAGTACTATATTTTTTTCTTGTTTCAATATATTATTTGGCATCTTCGAATCTTGTTTTATTTGTGTAAAAATAAATTGACCTGGCCCTTTTGCATCCTTGAGTATTTGAGTTTTCTATGTATATTTATTTCCATGTCACTACCTGCTGCTATATAATTAGTTCCCGGAACTCTTACTGAATACCAAATAGTAAAACCCAAGATGATCTGTGTTAATGTCAAGTTTCCATTGCAAAGAAAATTTGTAATTTGCCTATTAATTTCCCTCCTCTGTGTAGGAGTCATGCCTTATCACTCCCAGAATATAAATGAGGCCCACCCTGACATAAGAGTAGGTAAAAAAAACCAAAAACCAAAAAAATAAAAAACCCACAACAGAAAACCAGGTTTATTGCCTCTTGATAGGGCAAATCAAATCTCTCCTTCTTTCTAATGCATTCTTCACTTCTTTTTAGAGACCAAGTGATTTCCTTGCCACCTATAAAGTTGCTTCATCTAAACTAAGCAACTATCTTTTTTCCTCTTTGAAAAGCAATCTTTCAAAAGCCCTCATTATAGTATTATAAAGTCAATAATGGAGTTTAAAGAGCTAGCAAAAAGCTATTTTTAAGTGATATTTTAAGGCACATCTGCACCTCCAAAAGTTCTAGAATCTCTAGGAGTTATATGGATTTAGGCCTTCCTTACACAGAAGGATCCAGAATTCTTTTTTTTTTTTTTAAATATTTTATTTATTCATTGGACAGACAGAGATCACAAGTAGGCAGAGAAGCAGGCAGAGAGAGGAGGAAGCAGGCTCCCTGCTGAGCAGAGAGCCCGATGCGGGGCTTGATCCCAGGACGCTGGGATCATGACCTGAGCTGAAGGCAGAGGCTTAACCCACTGAGCCACCCAGGTGCCCCAGGATCCAGAATTCTTACAGACACAGCAGGTTCCAAAAATCTTCTCTAAAGTCTAAGAGTAGAACAATTATGTAAGTGAAATCAAATGCACCAGAAGGGCAGCACTGAAGGCAGATGTCTTTGAACTCTTGCTCATGAGGAAACATAATTATCACCTCTGTTTCAAAACAAACAATTCAATAAAATAAAATTGAAAACACCATACAGAAGGTAGAAAACTTAGTTTGAACATCTCGGATGCTGAGTTTTATTACAAGGGACCCTTTTCAAACGCTGAATGAACACAAGAATCCTGGCCCTACTAAATATTTGCCAAAGATAACAAAAGGGACATAAAAGCTTGGAAGAGCAGCAGCAGACCCAAAGGGAACTACAAAATTACTGGGTGAAAGGTCATCCCTCACCATTAGATGCTTTAATAAGGTTGCAATTAAAAAAAAAGAAACAAAACCAAAAAACAAACCCCACAAACATGTGTAGATATATATCTATCTAAAATAGCTTTTTGTTTACAGTTGTATCTACATATGAATAAACATAGTTGTGTTCTGTTTTATCGCTTTGTGGGGTCTTTTGGGGGGGGCAGTGTTAATATACAAATTTGATTTGCTCTAATACTAGCTTAAAGAATAGACATCGGTAGTTACATAATTTAGGAATTAGGTGAACAGGAGAAAAAAACATTCTTACTCAATTGTAGGCCAAATTTAAATCTTTAGTAGATGGTAACACACTGTGCCTTGTCTCTACTTTTTCTCCTTCACCTGGTACCCCTCCTTTACACTTCAAACTCAGGATGAACACATATTCCAACTATCACCCTTTTCTCAGTTTGACCAATTAAAATAAGTGAAAACGAGCCTAGCATCCAGTTGTGCTGCAGAGTAGCCTAACTCCGTACCCTGGAAGAACTACTATAACTGGGTTGCAAACACTGATTATAAACCCCAGAGAGATGACAACATTTTGTTCTCAATAAAACTAAATGTAGAACAACATTTCAATTGGAAGACATTGCATACTATTTAAAAAGGGTTCTGAAGTCCATGGCCATGAAAGACATATGGCAGTAGGAAGTCCCAAGTGAACTTGAGATTAATATCTGATGCACTGCAAAGCAGGCCACTTTGTTAAGGATCAATTTGCCAAATAACCAACCTGCAGTATTTACAAAACGTACTGTTCACCAAAATCTTGTTTAACTACCAAGTGTGTAGTAACTCATACTGGAAAGGAAAGATTATTCGACTAGACTGCTTTGGGTGTTGCATTAATTTGCTACAGCTGGACAAAATAGGGATTGGGGGATTAAAAGGTTAGGGGAGAGTCTGAAGTCTCAGAACCCTGAGTTGTCAGATTCCCAGGAGCTCTAGCAAAGTCTCCAAGAGGACTTGCCCTCCACTCCCCTGCCCCTTGCACCTCCGTTTATGAGCATGGCAGTGCCAAGAGGACTCTGCAGGGATGCTTGGGGCCCAGCCTCAGGGGTACAAACTGCTAAAGATGGTGCAGAAAGGGAGGGCAAGGTGTCTTCCCCCAAGGATTAGGTACAAGTCCTACAGGGAGAGAAGATGCTAACTAAAAGCTGAGGGAACTCTTTCCAGGAGGGCCTTCAGTCAGATCTGAGGGACAGGAGGCCTTTGCCGAGCGTCAGGTTCGGGAGCTCTAGGCACAGAAGCTGCATCCATGGCCCTTGTCAGCCATGAGATGACCTGGTCAAGCAATTTCCAGACTTCCAGAAGAAATATTTGGAATTATTGTTAAGAAACACCTGGAGAGAAATGCTGGGGTTCAGCAGCCGGTGGGAGGGGCTACAGGACAGGATGTTGGTATTTAGTAATAGGCTCTCAATTGCATCCTTAGGGTAAAAAGACTCTGACATATTTAGAAGGACTACAATGCCATACAGATTAGCCAGTTATCTTTTAAGCCCTGCTCTTGGGTAAAAATCAAATTGCTCCATTTCTAATAGAGTCCAATGGTTTGTCTGAAGGGAGAGTGGTTGAAAAAAAAAAGTTTACCACAAACAATGCAGTTCTTCATACTATGTTCTTAGGAAGAGAGGAAATTCTAAACTATTCAAGTTTTGCTGAACTCTTTTATCACACTTAGTTTCCATTTTCTCTTACATTGTCATATGATCCTCTTTGAAAAATTAAATTAGGCTATAAACTTATTTTCATAGATATAAAAACCTTATAATATTACAAGAGGACTTTTCGGACTTCAGAACTTCAAAAGATAACTTAATACATCAAAGTCTCTATCTTCAGATCTTAGAATTTTAAAATTCAGTTCAGTTAGCTTCTATTTATAGTTTCTCTAGTGTGCTTTCCATTTCTGAGAAACTACAACAAATACAGTTACTAAAAATAATCTCTTTGAAATTACAGTAACCGCAGGAGAGGGATGTTGCAATCTGTAGGCTCTACTTTTTTTTTTTTTTTTGAACACTACCATGTTTAAATAACTATAAACTAACTAGAAGTTCTATAAACAAAGAGAACTGAAGACTCCTAAACTCTCAGAAGTCATCAAATCTTAGAATTGGAAGAGATCTCGGAAGTCTTGTAGTTGTAGCTATGAATGGGGGAAGAAAATAACGGCATTAAGTGAAAGGGGATCTTACTGAGAACAGCTATGGGGGCAGAAACTTACAGATGGTTGTCATATAACAATTGTGGCCAGAAAAGGAAGTGGGGTTTTAAAATTTTTTAATTTAAATTCAATTTAGCTAAAATATGGTATATTATTAGTTTCAGGCGTAGAATTAACACCCAGTACTTATTCCATCAAGTGCCCTCCTTAATGGCCATCACCCAGATATCTCCACCCAACACCCCTCCCCTCCAGCAACCCTCAGTTTGTTTCCTGTAGTTGAGTGTGTCTTACGGTTTGCCTCCCTATTTTCATCTTATTTTTTCCTTCCCTTCCCCTATGTTCATGTTTTGTTTCTTAAATTCCACATGGGTAAAATCATATATTTGTCTTTCTCTGACTGACTTATTGTGCTTAGCATAATACCCGCTAGTTCCATCCACATCACTGCAAATGGCAAGATTTCATTCTTTTTGATGGCTGAGTAATATTCCTCTGTGTAGGTGTGTGTGTGTGTGTGTGTGTGTCTGTCTGTCTGTCTACCACACCTTCTTTATCCATTCAACTGTGGTTGGACATCTGGGCTCTTTCCATAGACTGGCTATTGTGGAAATTGGGCTATAAACACTGGGGTGCAGGTGCCCCTTCTAATCACTATGTTTGTATTCTCCGGATAAATACCCACTAGTACAACTGCTGGGTCATAGGGTAGTTCTACTTTTAACTTTTGAGGAAACTCCATACTGTTTTGTAGAGTGGTTGCACCAGTTTTCACTCCCACCAACAGTGTAGGAGGGTTCCCCTTTCTCTGTGTCCTCACCAACATCTGTTGTTTTCTCAGAAAATGAGGTGTGTAGTGTTTCACAGATGGAGCAGCTCCAAAAGAGAAAACCCAAAGTATGAACTACTGTGGATAACGGGGAGATTAGGAAACTGAGCTCAATGTGCCCATGTGGGTGGGGAGGCCACTGGAGAGGGAGGCTGGTCCAGAGGTGGGAAGGAAGGCTGAGCCAGGTGTTAAGTCTCTTCCCTCCAGTGAAGTGAGGCCCGAGGCCAGGGATGGAAGGGCAGAAGTCTGACTAATATCTGAGAAGAGTAAAATTGCTATGTTCAAAATAGAATTTTTTAAAAACTCCAAGATGCACAAGTCAGAGGTGAAGAAAAACATCCTAAGGGAGACAAGGAACAGCTTTTACTTGAGAGGGCTCCAGGACAGCACATGAGATCAGGAGATGGCTGTGTTTTAATGAAGGCAGTAAGGCAGACAGAATGAGGAACACAAAGACAGTTTTCCAAAATATGGTCCAACCCCCTGATGACTGAGATTCTTATTTACCCCGTATTTCTTTTACAGAGGTTGTAACTTGATGATTAGGAAGTCATTCTGATGTCTGAAACTTTACTGTTATTCCTGTCCAGTCAGGAAGCCTAGAGATTCCGAAATACAGCAATGTTAGCTCCTTAACTGGGCAGCAGTTGGTTCTGCCCTTCCCAATCCCTAGTTCATGGACACCAAATAAGAACCAAAGGATATCAATGAAGTCTCAAGGGTTTTTTTTTGTTTTGTTTTGTTTTTTTGTTTGTTTTTTTAAGATGTATTTATCTTAGAGAGAGTGCTCAGGAGTGGGTGGGAAGGGTCAAGAACCTCAAGCAGAGCCCTGGCTGAGCGGAGAGCCTGACACAGGACTTGATCCCACAACCATGAGATCATGACCGGAGCCAAAATCAAGAGTTAGATGTTTAAATGACTGAGCCACTCAGGGGACCCCTGAGATCGATCTTTCTTTCTTTCTTTCTTTCTTTCTTTTTGTAAAGATTTTATTTATTTGAGAGAAACATGAGCAGAGGGGAGAGGGAGCAGCAGGGAGCCTTAGCCCAACATGGGGCTTGATCTCAGGACTCTGGGATCATGACCTGAGCTGAAGACAGATGCTTAACCAACTGAATCACTCAGGTGCCCCCCACAAAAATCTTTCTCTTATAGTCTAGTAAAACAGAAAAAAAAAATCTGACTAATTGTCATGCAAAGGTTTTTTTTTTATTTTAAGATTTTGTTTTATTTATTTGAGAGAGCAAGAGAGAGCATAAGTGGGGTAAGGGGTAGAGAGAGAAGCAGACTCCCACTGAGCAGGAAGCCCAATGTGGGGCTTGATCCCAGGACTCCAGGATCCTACCAGAGATGAAGGCAGACACTTAACCAACTGAGCCACCAAGGTGCACCAGAAAGGTTTCTTCCTAAGCTGCATCACCAACCACTGCTACTTGGGAAAAGAACACTGTCCAAATAAAGACAATGAACTAGAAAATTAAAACGAATCCAAAGAACCTTCCAGAATACTGTCAGTATGGCCATATGCCACCCATCTCTATATTATACTGTACAAAGTAATGATCTCCTGTGGCATCTGTACCTACAAAAGATCTTATCCTCATTCTAGATATGAATTGGCTAACCAGAATAATTAACAACAGAACAACACGGCTATTGTTGGCTATATGAATTGAAGGCTAGAGAAAAGGAAGCAAGCTCAGGGTGACTGCTGGGCTAGTAGCACAGAAAAGAGAGGTTTATGTATACAAGTATGTTATAAACTCAAGTGTCTTAACAGAAGTAGAGTTAAAATGCTATAGGAACTGAGGAAAGGTAAAAAGCTATTTCCAGGGTGCCTGGGTGCCTCAGTGGGTTAGGGCCTCTGCTTTTGGCTCGGGTCGTGATCCCAGGGTCCTGGGATCAAGCCCCATATCAGGTTCTCTATTCAGCAGGGAGCCTGCCCCCCCCCACATCTGTCAGCCTCTCTATTTGTGATCTCTGTCTGTCAAATAAATAAATAAAATCTTCAAAAAGAAACCTATTTCCAGCTGACAGTGTTGGGAAGTTTCATGGAAGAGGTGGCCATGGCTTAGTAATGACCCCTTTCCTTTCATCTTCAGATATCCCTATAGAAGAATTCCAGCAGGAAGAAAACCAAAACTAAAATCCTGAGCAATTTCCCAAACAAAGCACTACGAATGATCTATATTTATATACCAGTATATAGCAGCCTGAAAAATATGATGAGTGGAAATTTAACAGTATAGGCAGAAACTGCCACAAAAATGATGGCACTTAGCTTGGCAAGACTTCTTTTCCTCCTTTTTCTGTATTTTCTTCTCTTCACATGATGACACATTGGCCCACCCTGGACAATTCCAGCTGACAGATGCAGAACTGGAGGGTTTTATCTGTTTTGGCCACCCTCCTCTGAGGTAAGACTATAATGTTTTAGCAGTATCTTGCCAGAGGCCGAACAGGAGGTTGAGATGGATATAAGTGGGTGGACCAGGATCATAAAATAAGGAAAAATTCAAGTGCATGCTTTCCTGGCCTTGGGGAGGGGCAAGAGCAGTCAGAGGAAGATGCTGCTGATTGTACTGGTGATGTCCAATACTGCTGTCATTCCACCTCAATTAAACAATGAAGCCCACAATCTTAGAATTTACAGAAACGAAATCTGAGCTATGACTGCTATCTGAAACTCAAAATCCCAAATGGCAAAAGAGGCATTAGAAGTATCTGAGAAGCTTTTGTTGGCTTCACTCCTCAAATAAATAATGCCAAATATAGCTCTGTAATGCAAATTAAGATCTAAATACAGTGGACTCTTGAACAAAGCATGTTTGAACTGACCTAGTCCATTTATGCATGGATTTTTTTTTTTTTTGGATACAGTACTATAAATGTATTTTCTGTATGGTTTTCTTAAACATTTGCTTTTCCCTAGCTTACTTTATTCTAAGAATATAGTATATATGTGACATACAAAACACATTAATTGACTGTGTATGTTATTAGTAAGGCTTCCAGTGACAATCAGATAGTTAAGTTTTTCAGAAGTCAAAGTTATATATGAATTTTTTTTTTCTTTTTTAGTATGAAAGGGGAGTGAGGGCAGGGTGGGGGGACAGTGGCACCTTAACCCCTGTGCTGTTCAAGGGTCAACTATACTGAGCTTTATTCTAACAGGCCACAATAATGTCCTTCTAGTTAATAAGCAAAAATTGTGAATTATATCCGTTGACTAACTTAGTTATATCTTAAATTTGTATGGGCTGACACTTTAGATAAAAACACCAAATAGTTAATAAAAGCATAAAATAAAATGAACTGGGTTATAGGGCAGGAAAAATGGTTAGCAGAATACAAAGAACTGAATTATTAAAATTGCTGCAGTAATATAAAAGAGGATGACCTTTATGTGATAATAACAATGTGCTTCAATTTATGAAAATGTTATGAGTGCCCACCACTGGGAACCAAGGCTTAATAAATGCAGGAATTCTCAGACATGCTCCATCATCCTTTGCTCTAACGTTGCCATTTTCTGTAATTGCTGCCCCTTTATTGTTTTTAGGGTGACTGTCCCTCTCCTAGCCAAACCCTGTAAAATGCTCAAGTTGGTACACCAAGTTCCTTCAGCATAGTACAGTAAATCACTGAGTGAGAAACTAAAAAGGAATTTAAAAAGGAAGCCTAATCTTTGGATGGATGGTATATTATGGCATTAGCATCATTACCAATAGAAAAGGCAAGGTAAAAGCTACATAATGATCAGTGGTGGACACATTAGAGATAATACAGGAGAATAAAAATAATCTAAACACTAAATAACTCAAGTCACCACGTTAGAAGGATCACCTACAAATACAACACACTTCGCTGTTAGTGTGAAAGGGATATTAACTATCTCAAGAAATTAGCGTTCTCCAAGTTGATTAGCCTGGTAAAGAATTCTGACAAACTACCTTTCTATAGAACACCACCATTCTCTTATACAATTTGGCTGTAGTGGATCTGCCTTAATTTAGTCATTGGGTATTTACTGAACAGTACAGTAGCACTGGAAGGGAGAGAGAGAAAGGGTGACAGAGACGGGGAGGGAAGGAGGCGCACATGGCAGGCTGACAAACCCATGATTCTTATTCCAAAGAACCTAAGACCTAAGACATATTTGCAAATTATGTGATTCTTTTTTTTTTTTTTAAATTATGTGATTCTTAAGAGTGGTTCAAATGTTGTAGAAGCCTGGAGGGATTGGTCTTCCAGCTGAAGAGATCCAGAAATGATCTGTCTGGGCTGGATTTAACAGGTAGATCTGATCAGAGGCAGAAGAGACAGAAGTGTTGCAGGCAGTAGGGAGGTGTGAGGCCAGGACAGACAATGTGAGTCATGGCTTCAGATGGAGCTTAAGGGAAGGCGGATGGGGCCTGTAGCCTGAGGTCAGAGAGCTCAGCACCGCTTTCAGTTGTTTTTATCAGCTTCCTTTTCTCATTTTCCACAGCAACTATTCCAGACTCTCATCAATCACCTCTGTGTCCTACATACCCAAACATCCCCCTCAAATTCCATAAACTCTCATCTGTCAAGAGCGTGACTCCCTGTCTTGCCACCTATTCCCTAAACCAAAATAAGCCTCTCCTGCCTTAGCAGATGAGGAATCCCCTTTCCTTTGCTTGTACTGGTGATGTCCAGTGCTACGGTCTTGTGATTTCCAATACTACTGTCACTACTACTTGTGATTTCTGAGAAAATCTGCTCCATGATGAATCCATTTTACATTCCGCTTTTCCTCTACTGAATTTTCCCCACCTCTGAAAATATTTTCCTGGCATCCTTGATGCAGCTTTCCCCTTCTTGTGACGACTCCTGCTCTGCCCTTTCCTTTAGCAGTGAACTCCTGGTAGGAGTCACCTATCTACTGGAAACTTGCTGTCTTTACTTATATCCACCTTCACTCCACTCAAATCTGGCTTCTGGAACCCTCATTACTGAGAAACTACTCTCACTAAAGTCAACACACACCACCTAGTTGTTGCACCCAAAGGTTCTTCACAGAGTCTGCAAATAAAGAGTCTATCGGCACCTCAAATTTCAGAGAAGTTGCAGATGTCTCAGAGAATGACTCAAAGTCCATGAGCATCTGACCTTGCTAAAAAGGCCAATTACTGCTGAAAAAGACTTATTTAGGTAAATCAATATTTGCAAATATAAAATTATGTCCATTTACCACTACAGACAGAAAGGCCGAGATGTTTTTTAAAGTCTCAAAACCATTTGTAAAGACAAAAATAAGACATTTGTCCAATGATTCCTAGGAAACAGCTTTGTAATTAGGATGAGTCATACTTTTTTCCTACTATATGCCATCATACCGCCTGTAAATACCTCACTCATGGATCAAAAGAGATGGGGAAAAAAAAAAAAGAACATGAGATGCAATTACTTTTACTGAGTCTTCCTTTAAACTGCACATAATTAATGCAGAAAGCTCAAAATAGGACTCTTTGGGATGACTATGACGATGACAATGCCATCAGATCTTACTTTACTGAGAATAAGTAACAAACTGCTTTCCAAGATAATCAATTCTTTTAGAATACTGAGAAGAGAACCATTTACTCTCCAGCTCCCAAGTATTTATAAAGTCATAAATACTACTTTGAAACTCCCACTAGTTCTGATTCCCTTTAGTTTCTATTCTGTTAAAAGTGAGGCTTCATGACAACTAAGACAACCTTTCTAACATCAGATCTTACCACTTAGATGAACTCTCGTCTCCAGTCAGACCAGTCTCCACTGCTGGATCTCCAACATTGACTGTTCTTCACCAAATCAAATCCTACTATTCCTCAAGATCTAATTCAAAACTCTCCCCCTTATTCTGCCAGCTCACTACAACCCTTCTCTACTCTATGCTCATACATTGTTTCTGTGGTACTTGTACACTGACTTTCCAAATGGGAGCATAGGGATATGCTCATAATTTTTTACTCCTACCTATGCTATCACCAGCATGCATTGATCACATACTATTAAATATAAAACACAGGCCTTACCTAAGATTCAGGTTACATACACTTAACAAAAAAGGACACTTTGTTTAGAATATTTAAATACAAACACTTTTAATTACAATTTTAATAACAGTACATTACAGGACAAACTTTTTATGTTTCTCTTTGCTTGAACTCTATTAGTCTGTCAAGTCTAAACAAAAACCAGTCCATTCCTAATCTCTTAAAATAGAAGCCTTTGTCATGACTGATTCAGTAACATAAGTGGTGGCTACAGTCTACCTGAATTACTAGGGAAACTAATCTTGAGATCAATATATTAATTACATTTTTACTGATAAGAAAGTTTATTAATAATTTCTTTAACAAAAATTAATTGGTAAACTATTTGGAAACCTCATCTGGTTCTATGATGAACACAGTGTACTTATTAAAATTATGTCCTTGAGGAAAGCAAGTATGTCTTAGGACACAGAAAATAACGTGCAAAATAACTTCCAGGTACTCCCATAAACACTGTGAAGTTCCGCTCCTGAGAAGAAGCACAGTATGGCCAAGTCGTAGACCTTCTATAATAATGACATCTAAGAGCAGTCTGCAAAAATAGGGTAGCTGGTTGTCCAGCTTTGAGAAGTGCTCTTTATCTGGTTGAGGAACTCGGATCTGCTGCCCAGGAGCAATGATAACTATGGCTAAAACAGGCACTGTCTAACACTTCTACTACAAATTAATTCATGACCATTGTAAATCAGCACGAACTTCACCCACAATGAGTAAGGTGTGGGGAGGCCTCTTGTGCCTTGACCTCTAAGAAGGTCACTGCTAAAGTTCATGTTTGGCTAGAGCACACTTTCTGTTTGGGTAATAACATGCCTTCCCTTCAAGGCCTATGCACACATATCCCCTAATACCTGCCGTTGGCAGTGGAGGCTGTGTTTTACTTATCTGATCTTCTGTTAAAGGCCATTTTCAAGCTGTGAGGAAATGGGAAATACAAACCATAAACTATGAATACAGGATTTCAAAAAAAAATTTCCCACTTGAAACCCCAAACTACTTTCAGACTACATTTATATAGTGCAGAATTAATCCAAAGAATGAACAGTTTTGGGTGATATATCTATCACTTCAAAGAAAGCAGCTATTAACCCACAAATAAAACAACCCTCAACACAAATGTCTCACGTTATTATCTGAGAAACTGTAAACACCCTCACAGTATCAAAGGTGAGTTATTTAGAATAAATAAGGACTCAGAGACAGATGTTTACTTAACAGTACTGAAATATGTGCTGGAGAAGCATTTTAGTCCCTACAACAGGCCTTTAACACGAATGAGAGAACAATGATGACAAAAAAATGCACTAACAGGACGCTTGCTGTCCAAAGATTTAAGACAGCTATTTTAAAATATTAGCATGAAAAGAATCTAGCATATCATGGATTACGGCTAGTTTATTACATTCAGATAAGACTGTAATTGGAAGAGCTACTTTATTTTAAAAAAAAGAGAGAGAGAAATAAATGTTAAGTCAGTGGATACTCTAGTTTCTCTTTCAATTATCATTTCCTATGAAAAAGATGACTAAGCCATGATGGAAAGTATTTGCATGAAGTTATTATCATAAAATAAGTACACTAAAATGGGCACGTGGAGTGTAGGTGCATGCTCTAACAGATTCTCTATGACAATAATCTTACCAAGTAGGAGAATACTTGGAATTTCCATTATGTGGTCACGTGTCTTATGCAGAGGGAATGAAAGCCATTGAGGACACACATGCTTTCCTCTCCTACATAACTGTGTTAGGAGAAAGCAACTTAATTTTAGAAAGTTCCTAACGTACTTTCATCTACCCCTTCCTGCGGTGCAGAAGAGCAATCTCATGATAACTGCACCAGGAGGGAGCACCTGGGTGGCTCCATGGGTCCAGCATCTGCCTTTGGTTCAGGTCATGACCCCACTGTCCTGGGAGGGAGCCAGGTAGTAGCATCAGCCCCCTGCTCAGGGGAGGAGCCTGCTTCTCCTTCTCCTCCCTGCTTGTGCACTCTGTTGCTATCTCTGTGTACCACTCTCAAATAAAGAGAGAAAATCTTAAAAAAAAAAAATTTTTTTTTAACTACACCAGGACTTGTTTTGCTCAGTCCAGATTTTATGGCAAAGTGAATTTGGGTGTTTGGAGCAAATGGATGATAAGTACAGGGTGTCTATATTATGAAATATATACAATGATGTTATACATAAGTAAAATTTATATCACATATAAAAATATTGTATGCAGATGAGGGGGAGAAAATGATTCATTCAGAAGGCTGTCCAGATATTTTTCAATATTACTACATAAACAATTGCTGTATTTAGGTTCCATGTTCCTATGGGGCTGATTTTTTATCAGAATCTATTTTTTAAAGATGATGATGCATGAACTTGGTCTGCAACTGCACAGCACACACACACACTGTTGTTTTAACAATACCTTTGTGTTTCTCTAAATCAATCAGAGAAAGACAACTATCATATGATCTCCCTGATATGAGGAAGTGGAGATGCAACGTGGGGGCTTTGAGGGATAGGAAAAGAGTAAATGAAACAAGATGGGGTCGGGAGGGAGACAAAGCATAAGAGACTCTTAATCTCACAAAACAAACTGAAGGTTGCTGGGGGTAAGGGGGTCGGGAGAGGGTGGTGGGGTTATGGACATTGGGGAGGGTATGTACTATGGTGAGTGCTGTGAAGTGTGTAAACCTGGTGATTCACAGACCTGTACCCCTGGGGCTAATAATACATTATATGTTTATAAAAAATTTAAAAAAAATTAAAAATAGAGCTTCCCTATGACCCTGCTATTGCACTACTGGGTATTTACCCCAAAGATACAGATGTAGTGAAAAGAAGGGCCATCTGTACCCCGATGTTCATAGCAGCAATGGCCCCGGTCGCCAAACTATGAAAAGAACCAAGATGCCCTTCAAAGGACGAATGGATAAGGAAGATGTGGTCCATATACACTATGGAGTATTATGCCTCCATCAGAAAGGATGAATACCCAACTTTTATATCAACATTGACGGGACTGGAAGAGATTATGCTGAGTGAAATAAGTCAAGCAGAGAGAGTCAATTATCATATGGTTTCACTTATTGTGGAGCATAAGAGATAACACGGAGGATATGGGGAGATGGAGAGGAGAAGAGAGTTGGGGGAAATTGGAGGGGGAGATGAACCATGAGAGACTATTCTGAAAAATAATCTGAGGGTTTTGAAGGGGCGGGGGGGGGGTAGGAGGCTGGGTGAGCCTGGTGGTAGGTATGATGGAGCACTGGGTGTGGTACATAAACAATAAATTCTGGTACACTGAAAATAATTTAAAAAATTTAAAAAAAAACAATACCTTTGCATTTCTCAAACATCAAAGTATTTTTTAAAAAATAAGAAAAGGTCCTAGCAAATGGAAAAAGCCACAGAAAATATATATATTTTTAAGATTTTATTCATTTATTTGACAGAAACACAGAGAGAGGGAACACAAGCAGGGGGAGCGGGAGAGGGAGAAGCAGACTTCCAGCCAAGCAGGGAGGCCAATGTGGGGCTCAGTCCCAGGACCCCCAGATCATAACCTGAGCCGAAGGCAGATGCTTAAAGAATGAGCCACCCAGGCACCCCAGAAAATACTTTCAATAAGGAAGAAAAAAATCTATAAAGCTAAAAGAGAAAAGGTACAACCTTTTATAAATAATGCAATGGACACATGCCCAGAATAAAGGAGAAACAAGGTAAAGCTTTTTTGGACCAAACCCAAAAAGAAAGATAACACATCCACAAAGAAATTACATACCACATAAAACCAAAAGGCAGTCGTAAGTGCCTGTTGAAATGAATTTCTGGATTCAAGGATCCAGAGTGTTTAGATTCAGGCTGACAACTGAACTTCTAGGAGAATAAATCTGATTTTCACACGAACAGGAAACTAAAGCATATTGTTACATACATATTGCATTTGCACCACAATTCTTCTGACTTGTTTTAGTTCAACATGATAAGGACATGACAATGTAGTGTGTAATGCCACCTGGTGATGGACAGAACTACTACTGTGTCCTCTAAGGTTGCTCTGTGTCTCTCACTTCTGCCTTCAGAGGGAAAATCGACAGAACGTCTTAATGTATGTAACAATATTCTTTGCAATCAGGGTACAGTATGCAGAAAGTTCTCACTCAAAGGCAAGTCCACAAATTTTACTTACACGGCATCTTCCACCATGGTGAATTTTAAAATAAAAATATTTTGTAAGTGTCACCGTTATCAGCATTTTTCGGCATGTTACTCTTAAGAAAACAATATAAACATTGTAACAGAGCATCAATACTTAGGTAAAGACAAACCTTTCGAATGAGTAAAATACACAATATATATCATTTTCACTCACCTAAGAAAATGATAATCTAACCAATACTGGAGTATGTATTTCAAGAATATTAATGGTGCCATTAGACATGCTCTCATTACCACCCTGGCCTACCTTCACTAGCACGAATTCATCAGAGCTGACTGGTGTTAGAGAAACAGCAGATAGTCCCAAAGCAAGATTTTCCTCCTACTTAAACGTGAAGCAGTACAGAAGGCCCTAGGCTGCAGTGACTGTCTCCTTAGCACCATCTCAGAATCTGAAACTCACGGAGGAGAGAAATACTAACAAACTAGGGAAAACCCTCCTTAAGAATCCAATTCCATACTGATTCTTACACGATCAAATGCCAAGACCTTGTTCAGTTAAAAATAACATGTTCCTGTTATGCCCCTTATAAAAGCATAGATTATCTAAAAAGAACAATAACAATTAATAACCAAGAAATCAGCCTTACTTTTGTTCTTTGGTAATTAAAAAAAGAAAACCATCTTAAGACAGCATTTATTATCGACTGTACACCTGCCTGCACACCCTCAAGCACTGTCATGAATCTCTCCTTTGCAATGAAAGGGTCCGTGTGACTCAGGATCTGCTGAGTGATCACTAGACTGAAGGTGGGAGGGGCATTACTAATCAGATGTGCACAGATAAGCATATGCAATGCACAGCATGTGTAAGAGGCTGAAAACAGGTCATCTACAAAAATTTGTACAAACCATAAATTTACGGAGTACCTGTAATATTCATGACTGCAAAGTAGGGGCTCAAACAGAAAAATAAATGAGACTGCTATCTACCCTAAAGGAGCTCAGTGTCCAATGGAGAGAAATACTGACAAAACACCTGATTATAGAAGAGAATGAAAGAAGTGATTAAGACAAATGTATAAATGAGAGTAAGAAGAGGGAACCTCAAGAACCTGGAGAAGTCAGGGGACTGTGAAGCTGACAAGTCATCTGAACCATTTTGAAGGATCAGCAGGAGATACCCAGGTGACTGGGACAGTTTAGGAAAAGAACAGCATGAAGAAAGTATACTCCACATGGCAGGACAGAAGAGAGGGCAAGGAGTCACACAGCAAGAAACAAGTCCAGAAAGGCCAGACAGGCAGGGACTGAGCTTTGGGCAATAGTTTTTGTTTCACAAAAATCCTAACTGTCTTGTAAGAAACACACTGGCCCGCCTCAGTTCACAGGTGAGGTTGCCTTCACTTCTCATGGGAGGCGTCACTCAATAAGTTCCTCAGTGTCCCTAAGAGAATCCTACTAGTCAAAGTCCCTGGCCCCACACGTCAACTTGAACTACAAGGTACCTGTAGAACAGAGGCTTTAGGAAGAGCTCTCAAACCCCGTGTGAACTAACTCTCCCCTGAATGTCAGTGAGTGAAATCCCGTTAATGGAGTATTGGTAGGAGACATGCAGTCTCTCCCAACATTTAGCGCTGAGACACTCTAAATCCTACGCAGCCTGATGCTCTGGCCTCTTCCGAGACTGCCTTCTCTGAAGTGCTCTTTCTCATTCTCCTCTCAGCCAATGTGGATGGATGCCCTGAGGCTACGTGGGACACTTAGCATAAAGATGCTGTAAGGGCACTGGTCACAACGGGGCACAATGTCCTCTGTGAGGAACCCCAGGAGATTCCTTCACCCAAGTCCTTCGGAAATGGTCATACTTTTTATGAGCAGGTGATCTGCTCTAATCTTATGGATCTTGTCAATGATACCGTTCAGTTTCCCTCTAGAGAAGATGCCAGAAAGCTCAGAGCCAATTTATGGACCCTTATTCGATAGGAACATAGAATCTTGTGTATTTTGTAGATTAACCTTAGGACACTATATTTTGTATACCAACCTCACATCACACCCTTATTTACCCTTTAGTTCTCTAATACTGTGGTGCTGCTGTCATTGTAGCATACATACTTACATTGTGCACTTTCAGTCTTCATGGGAACATAGCAGGGTATAAAAGTACATCAGCCAGTTAGCTAATGCGTTCAAAAAACTTAAAGAGGATTATATGCTAGGCCTATGCTGAAGCCTGGGGATCAAAATGGCGAATGAGACAGACTGGATTCTAAAGGTCAGGAAACTGAAAGTTAACAGATGAAGGAGACAAACAAGAGTAAGACAGTAGTAAAAACTTTTATGCAGGGCACATACTCATCTGGAGGAACACAAATGTCTAAGACAGCTGGAAAGGCTTCCTGAATGAACTGCTAACCTATGCTGAGACCTACAGGCTAGTAGGAAGGGCTGTGCCCGCATAGGGAAGGTTTTGGAGCACTGCGCACTCCGGGAGTGGGAAGCAGTTCAGGAAAGCAAGGACAAAAAGGAGGACAAAGGAGATAAGAGAGAGGCCAGAAGGGGTAAGCATGGGTCAGGTCATGAAGGTCTGGTAGACCCCGTTAAAAGAAAGTAAGTTTAACCCTGCAGCATTGTTAAACCCCAGACAAGTTTCAGCCAGAAGCTGACACAATGAGATCTGCACTATAACATTTACTGAGTGCTTCCTCTTTTCTGGGTACTATGCTAAGTGCTTTATACACTGCACTGAATCCTTGTAAGAGTCCTATAAAGTAAGCACTGTTGTTGTTCCATTTTACAGAGGATGAAACTAAGGGTCACTGAGGGACACACTGCTCATTCGGGTGATGCCAGGATTCTAAGCAGGTCTTTGGACTCCAGAGCCAGAACACCTCACTTAGCGTGCTGCCTCCCTCACTCAGAAAAAGGCCTGAAGTTCCAGTTCAATGTGGAAAAAGGCCTGGTTAAGGCAAGCCCAGAACTAGGAAGCCCTGCTGAGCCACTGTATGAGAATTCAGGGGAGATATGATGGCAGTGAGAAGGAAAAGAGTGAACTTGAGAGACAAAGAAGAGACAGAACCCAAAGGCACTGGTTGGGATTTCACTGTCTGCGAGAAAAGGGGGCTGGTCCAAGAATGACCCCCAGACTGTAACTGGAGTAAGTGAGTCAATGATGCGTACTGGTGAAGGCAAAGGCTCCCCAGCTCTGCCATTTCACAGGTGGAAACCCTGGACTGTTACTGAACTTCTCTTATCTGGGCTTCCTTATGCATGAAACGAAGATGATAATAAAACCTCCTCTAAGAATTAAATGACTGAGTTCACGTGAAGCACTCAGAACACTCCTGGTATGTAAGTACTCCATCTTAGCCATTATTACTATTATCTTCATAACACCACCAGCATTATGTGCTGTGGGGCGTACAGGAGGAAAAGCTGTTTAGGGGAAAATGACAAGTTCAATTTTCAACACTGAAGATGAAGTGCCTGTAGCACCTCCAAAGTGACAAAGGTCACACGTATGGCTCTGCACAAAGGAAGGGCTTTATGAACAGAAAACTCAGGAGCCATGAGCCTATGTTTAATCATTTAAGCCACCAACCTGAGTGACATGGCCTGGGAGAATGTGTGCAATGAGAGAACAAAGGAACCCAAGAGAGCCTTATGAAGAACACAGATACTGAATGGACACAGAAGTAGGAGGAACCTGCAGGAGAGTCTTGAGAAGTGGCCAGAGATGCAGGAGAAAAAAATGAGAAGCCCAGAGGGGAAGAGTATTTCAACAAGAACAACAGTATCAGCGGTCACTAAGAGGGGTCGCAAGATAGAGACAGAAAGGTATTCGGTGGATTTAGAAATAAAATATTTGCCCTAATGGTCTAGGTGTCATGACCACTGCTGTCCTTTTAACAAATTAAGAAGTAAAATGTATTAGAGCAGATATTAGTAAAAGGTCCTTTCTGTTGAGCCCTATTAGAGAGGAAAAAGAAAGATACTCAGTTCAGACTGACTGCCAACTAGGGAAAATAGGAATGGACTCTGAGAAGAAAATCGTTAAAGGAAGAACAGTATTCAGCAGTTAAAGAAAAGAGCAAAAGCACTACAGATTTTAACCTGGACAGACTTAACCAAAGACAAAATTCAGAAGGCATTAAGGCACAGTCAAGAATAGTCAATTAATTCAAATAGGCTGGCTCACATGGCATGAAGGGGGTTCTGAGTGGTAAAATTTTGAAAGTAGATTGGAACCATATTATAGAAAGTTCTGATCAAGGAATATGGAAGTGCTGCAAATGTTTAAATGACTTTCCTCCCTGGAAAATGCCAATTATTCTTTAATTCTCAGTTCATATGCCACCTCTTCAGTGTCCCTTTAGGTAAAGACAAACTAACCTTTCTATATGTCCTCAAGATGCTTTGTATTCATATCTCTTATGACACTGCATTATGATTCTTTTCTAAACCTTAAACAGGAAAGGGCTGTGTCTTCGTATCTCAGCAGGCCAAACAACATATGTCCCCAAAAAACCATTTACCGAATAATTAAACACATACACAGTTTCGTTAGAGTGGTACATTATGAACACTGACTGAGAGCTGAATGCAGTATAGCTTAGCAAAGAAGAAACCAGAGGCCGACCAGTCAGAAAGCCAGGAAGTAAAAAGGAGAAGTAGTGGGAGCCCATCCATTCAGGCCACCGTGAAAACACAGGAAGGGGGGGATGTCTCTCTAATGACCACTGCCGTGTCTCTCTAATGACCAACATTAATAGAATTTGGTGGCCAAATAAAATAGGACAGAATAAGAATAAAATTTTTAAAACCTTAAAAAAATATATATACTCTTTGACTCAGTCATTAGACTTGGAAATATATCCCAAGGGAAGAATTACAGAGATTTATGCATACTTTGGTATTATTTATACGGGTGGTAAATTAGAAGCAGTTTTAACTTTGAACAACAGAGGACTAGTTTAATAAATAGTGGTCCTTCTATCTGATAACATGAATATATTAACATAAAAATTATTCAAGGATAATGAGAAAACATTAACATAAGTTAAAAAAATTTCTAAAACAAAATATATGATGATTTAATTTTGTTTACTATATATGAATACATGTGGAAAAACACAAGAAGAGTTTATCAAAAAGTATGCACCAGTATTTCTGAGAAGTAACTGACCAGACTATGGGTACCTTTTTCTGCTTTATAATTAATTTCCTAATCTTTAATTAAAAATATATTGTTTTTATGATAAATATCCCATTTTTATAGGATGAGAAAAATCAGGTCATTTGGCTATTTTTTTTTTTTTTTTGGAGACTTGGTGGCAAGAAAGAAAAAAACAGAACCACAATTTTAAAGGACAGACAGTATGAGTGTTATGTTTCTTTGTTTTGCTTTAAGGACTACAGAAATGGAGGGGGGGCCAGTAAATATAGGAGCCAGAAAAATAAAGGTCGTGCTTTACTTTAAAAAGGAAACCCTTGATATATTTTTCTGTTTAAACAAAATGCACAGTATAAGCCAAGGATACCAGGGAGAAGTCTTGGAAAGGGAAAAGAAAAAGAAAAAAAAAACCAAAAGATTACATTTTTGAAGCACTTGGCATAGAAAAACTGTTAACTTACTACACAGTGGGAAGAACATGGGCTTTGGCATCAAAGAGAGCGGAGCTGAAACCATGCAGCACTCAGCAGCCACGTGACCCTGGGCAAGTTGCTAAAATATGTCTGTCTCCTCAGGGCTGGCATGGGGCAAAGCATTGCCTAGTGCAGTCATAAAAATGAAGGGGTCTGTAGGACAGTGACTAGTGGGGTGGCTAAGAGCTCAGGACCCTACTTTCAAACTGTGATTCATGCAGCAGGTCTCAGCCCAGACCTAAGCATCTGTGTTCTAATCAGCTCCCTGGGTGTTAGCACTGCATGGGCAGGGTAGAGAAGCACGTGAATGACACAGCGTCTGGCATGTGATAGGTACTGGTTAGATGGTGGTTTTTATGTACAGAGCATAGGGCTTCCATCACTTCTTATTAAAGCTACCAAGACTTTTTTTCATTAACACAATGCCAAGATCTATCCTAAATGAGCAGCTTGGATTTTTTTGCTATGAAAGAATTAAAATGAATAAAGAAAACCAAAGAAATGCAATTAAAGATCTAAAGGCATATCACGACATTCAGAGATTTGACCTGAGAGGTTCCAAAGGTCTTTGACATGAAGTCAGATATAATTTTGCTGAGACAAACTTAAATCCTTTCTGCTTCGTGATGTGTGGGACCAAGTCCCTTAGTTGATCCGTGTGCTTTCCTACTGATCAGTATAATTTAGGTTTGTTGTGTTCTATTCATCACTGTAAATAGATAAAAGCTTTGTTCTCTGTAAAACAATCTCAAAAGAGGGTCAACTGCTCTGCTACAGAGATATTTGCAAATTTGGGGAAACAGAAAAGGTTTCAGAAAACATTCTAGCAAATGTCAGAGAGCTACTTTATAATTACATTTTTTTTTAACGTAAGGGAAAGGTCTTATCCTTTTTCATAGTTTTCAGCAATAAAAAGTCACATGAAAAAGTCAGAGTGCATGGCATTTAATGCACCCAATATTTCAATAGTCTGTCTGTCTGCCTTTCTTCCTGGCCTCCTAAAATACGCCAGTTGTTAGGAAGGTCACTGAAATGCAGTCCTGGGGGAGGCTCATCAACGAGGATGAAGGCAGTGTCAGCCACGGGGAGGGGCGGCTTGCGCTGGCCCTCTTTGGTCCCTCACTAGAACATTTCCTACGGGCAAGTCATGCTTACTCATGCACTAAGCCAAAAGTCAAAGAAATTAAAATTGTCCGAAAACACTGAAGACTGAGCTATCTACGGTATACTGCTTTTACTGTCTAGGCAATGGCCAACTTTTTTGGAGCAAATGAGAACTACTGTAGACCAAAATGAGAGAGCCGAACACAGGACTACCAGATACTATAGGTAATCCAGGGGTCCAGTGAACAATTCTCTCTCCCTGAATACAGACTGAAGAGTTTGGTCAGATACGCTGATCAAAACTACCTAGTGGGAGTTTATTTTGTCCTTAGGGACTAGCCCTGTATCCCCTAGATTAGTAGAAAGAAAGCATCTTTTATATTCAGACTTTGGGCATATGAGCTAAACACAGATTAAAATATGGATTATTTTAGGGGTGCCTAGGTGGCTCAGTCAGTTAAGCGTCTGCTTTTGGCTCAGGTCATGATCTCAGGGTTCTGGAATCAAGCCCCACAGCGGGATCCCTATTCAGCAGGGAGTCTGCTTCTCTCTCTCCCCTGCCCCTCCCCCCACTCATGTTTTCTCTCTCTCTCTAATAAGTAAGTAAAATATTTTAAAAAGAAGTTAACATATGGATTATTTTACTTGGAATTAAAAATCCCAAAACTTAAGTTTATCGATATGATGTTTCAGAGCCTTAACATATGAGATGATTTGCCTGAAATGATATCAGCTAGAAATGTATGATTAAAGAGATGATTATTTGGGGGTAGAAGGTAAGTTTTTCAACAATGGCTCCAAAGAGCCTTCTTAATTATTGTCTGTTATTCTACAGTACACGTCTTCAGCTCGATCGCATTCATTGTGCCTGTTTACTGCTCAGCCTCCTACTGCCCCAAAGTTCATGCCCTCTCTTGTACTCTTCCTACCCTGCCCTCAGCCATCATTGTTTCTGCTTATCCAAATCACACATAGTCTTCAACATCCAAGGGAGATGGAGCTTCTTAAAGAAGTGAAGTGTTTCAACACTGCCTGATATCTCTTTAGTGAATCCTCCTATAATTATTCAGTAAAACATTTATATATAAAATTTAGCATGTCATTGTATTGTACAGTCCCATTTTGTTTTGGATTTTTCCATGTGTATTCTTATCTACCCATGAAGACTATAAACTTCTTGTAGGCAAGCTCATATTTTAAACAAGACATACCCTCAAACAAATATGAGGTGTTTTATTCTCACCCCTAACCACTTCAACCTAACTTCGTTGTTTCAAATGTACACATCTGTGCTGCCTAATGATGAAAGTAATTATTGCATGGTTACAGCTCAGTGATTGCTTATAAAACATTTAACAATATCAAGCAATGGTGGAACCAAATCTTTATTTAAAATCAAAGAAGAGTAAAGCTATCATTTAAAATGATGAAGAACCAGAGATGATGATGACATAACTAATTTTTGGTGAGAATGAATTACAAAAGTTTAAAATTATGTGATAAATTTATTATAGCTGTCAATTAAAAAAAAAACTTTCATATAAAAGCCTTTTTTCCTCTAAGTTAGAAAATTCCTTTTGTGAGGCACCTGGGTGGCTCAGTGGTTAAGCATCTGCTCAGGTCATGATGCCAGGGTCCTGGGATCGAGCCCTATACCGGGATTCCAGCTCAGCAAGGAGTCTGCTTCTTCCCTCTGCGTCTCCCCCTGCCTTGTGTTGTCTCTCTCACTCACTCTGTCACTCAAATAAATAAAATCTTTAATTAAAAAAAAAAAAAAAAAAAAAAGGAAAAGAAATTCCTTTTGGGTTTGGCTAATCTAGTACTGAAAAACCTTACATAATCATACTGAAAAGTTAGAAGCACCTGAAATCATCTGTGACCTTGATCTATCAGTGTAATATACGCTAAGGGGAACATGCTAGGACACTATGCTTGTCTTATTTTTTCAAATAAAAGAAAATATTTAATTCAACTCATACTGATTGGGTCACTATGTGCAGAACATTCCATACCCTTACGAAGGTTATGATCTAATATAAGTATAAAGCAAGTACATTAATGGTGAAATTTAAGGTACTCGGGATAAATTTCTTGCAGTTACTACCACAGAAATGACACATCTGTATAATGTTATATAATGGGTGCACTGTTTCAGGAAAAGTGTGGGTTTTCTAAATGTTCTTAATCTCAGGGAAATATATTCTGAACAGAGGCACAGAAGCTACTTTCATTTTGCATTTTCATTTACTGGGTCCTTCCTGGTAAGACTTCATCCTTAGCTTCTTGATGTCTTAAACTTCTCATGAGCCCATTAGTGCTGACTGGCAAACAGATGTCAGAAACACTGACTTGAGTCGTATGCGTGAGCAGTGAAGATGTTACTTTATGATAAATCATTTCAATATATGGTCTTTAGGATTCCACTGGAATAATTTATTTACAAGGGTCATTTGTTTTAACAGCTTCTTTTTCCTATAACTTGAGTATCTAAAGCAGATCTCAGGGACCTAAAGGTCAGAAAGTTGGGTTTGGTCCTTTCTGAGGCTTCAGTTTCTTTTCTAGGAATGGTACTCTGGACGCAATAGTTTCTAAGGTCCTCTTCACCTCTGACCCTTGATGAGACTTTATATGTTCACTTGACACCAGCCCCCGCTCCCAGGGAGTGGAGCTGACCTTGACTCTCCACCTGATGCCTCCTTAGGTGTGCCTGATACCCTAATCTTGGGCAGAACCATAACCTCCTCCTTTGGGACCACCATCCCTCCACGATCTGGCCACTTAGCTCCTTTTTTTCCCCCCCTTTTTAAAGCTCTTTTTTGAGGAAAACCAACCAGTTTACTATTGTTACAAAAATGCTTTATGATTTGGAGATTGTTAACTAAAATCATACTACAAATACAAGAGGCACCAAGTTAGAGTAGAAAGAGCACGGGATATTCAATCAGATGAACCAGATTCCAGTAACTCTGACAAGCTTCCTCACCTCAGTTTCTGCTTCAGTTTTACCCTACAAGTTCATTATTAGTAACAATAACTACCATGCATGGTTCTTGTCAGGATTAATTGACCTTATGCATATAAAATACTTAGCACAATGCCTGGTATTTAGTAAAGGCTCAATAAATGTTAGCTGTTACTACTATTATAATCATAATAATCCTATTTCTTTATTATAGTGTATAATATATTCTACTTTTCTAACTGAAGTAAATAGAATCATCTAACTGTGGTTCTCTTTTTTTACTGATATGGGGGGGTGTGGAATCAGTGGGGTGGGGGTGGGGGTGGAAAGAGCTGCCAGCTCTAGCAGGAAAAATTACACACTGTGGTTGTTGACTATTTTGAGTGATGATGACTAAGTAACACACATTCCCCGAAGTTATAAATCAACTTGCTTCTAAAATATCTTCCAGATTTTAGAACAGAGAGGTCTATAGATACATCCTTATCCACGATAAGATAATCCAGTATCCTGCCTACATTTAGGAAGATCTTTATTAGTAAAAGATGTGTTCCAATAGCATGCTTGTGTTTACAGAGAAATCTAGTAGATGAATGTGTTCCATGATGTCAGAAATACCTTTAAAGAAATCATTAAATACTATAAGCTATCAGATTAGTGAGAAAATATAAAACATATTGTTGAACAAGAAGGGTGAGCCTAAGCTGGATGCCACAGTTAAGTGGTACCACATTAAAAAACAACAACAACAACAAAATACACCCCTTCAATGTCTCAGTGCCTCCCTGACCCATCCCACAGGCAAGAAGAACTATGTTCTTCAGGGGCTTCACTGGATAGATGGACACTCAGTATTCACAGGCAATAAGACCATCAAGCCCACATGTCCATTTCATACTGGTTATGACCACAGAATTTCAAGAGCAAGCCACACTAATAGGGGTAACGTTTTCCGTTTACTCTAGCAATGCAATTTTGGATTGACTATATATTTTTTGTAAATCATGGGTACTTAGTTGTAAAGGTGTTTCAGCCTGGCCCAGTTCATTGAGGTTGTACTTTGTATCTTAAAGTATATTAAACCCTAAAGGAACAACACTAATGCTACTTAGAGAAAGACCCAAGAACTTTACAGCTTTTCTTACGTAAGGAAGTGCAACTTTTTTTTATGACAATGTAGCAGTTATCAGAGGAGGGTGACAATTTGTCATAAATGTCATCAGCATACAGTATAGTATAGCTTGGTAGAAATCAGAGTGGAGAGCACAAACACGTAAAAAAAAAAAAAGATTTTTCTTGCACTAGGTGACTCTGGGCTTTAAATCGTTCTTACAAAATCAGTAACACTTCAGCATGTTTCTGGATAGTTCCTTTTCCATATATATTCATATATGTTTTTTGTCTCAACGTATGTATGAAGCAATATATAAACATACAAATAAGATGTATACTTTTACCTAAAAAATATGAAAATGTACAGGTTTAAATGGATGTGATACCATCAATAGCACCACCTCATCCTGACATGCCTGTCAACAGACACTGCTCTTGAGGAAGTGTGTGTAGCAGTATGAGCTACAAACTGGGAGCGGAAGAATGCCGTTCTGTCCCTCATCTACAGAAATTTACTAACCTCCCTGGATGCCAGCTCTGCTTAACTAGAAAACAGAGGTAGTATTTGCCTTCCTACTAACCAGAATCATTTGTTGGAGTAAGTGGAATAAAAATTCAAAAATACTTTTTAAGCTATACAGAACAACAGCATAGTATTAAGATACTTTCGAGAAAGTTTTGGTGCTTTGAGAAAAATTTAAAAATGGAATGATAGTCTATCTCTGTCTATTCTGAGAGGAGAAAAATATTTTAAGGCTATCTCTGACATTTCTAAAGAATACATAATAAGACATTTTAGCTCATGGGGTCAACTTCGTATAAGAACAAAGTATCTTCTATCTTGAGAAAAAAGCCATACTTTTTAAAATTTTGAAGGGCTACATACAAAGTTTAACAATTATTGCCACTTAACATAAAAACATAGCCTTCTGAGACAGGTGCTTACCTTCTCTTAGACGTTCTACCACAAAAGTAAAGCCTGTAGTTCTTGGGTGTAAGACGTACTCATATTTCGGAAGTCCATTCTTTTCAGCAAACTCATTACTTCGAGCCTTGCTGTTTTCTAAACAAAACAAAAGACTATGAGAAGCCATAAAATAAGGGAATGTGAGATAAGAAAATAGTGGAAAATTTTTTTGATAAAATGGCAGTTAATTCATCTGTAATTATTGAATATAGCATATATGAGTTGACTGAGAAGATATAAACACTTTGGTTCCTAACAAAGATCACAGAGTTTTTGGAATTTTGACATTTTTATAATAAAGTATTAATGGGACTTTTTATAACTGTTTCCTGAAATTCATATTGAAATTTTTAAAATTATTTAAGAGATTTCATAGTCAATGTACAACAAAAACTGAAATACAAATCAAATGTGAATAAGCTAAAATTTTCATAAAGTAGTCTTCACGTAATGAAAAGTGAAATACTAAAAGATGCTAATAAAACTAAGATACTAATAAAATGTAAGGACCAGGACAACCAGAAAAAATAAGTAGCCAATATATCAAATATATCAACTCAACAATTTTTTTTTAACCCAGTAATTTAGGGCTTCAATGCAAAGTGAAATGTCTGCCTTGCTCAGGCATACAGCATGCTAATATTACTAACCAAAACCACTCCCCAACAGAATGGGCACATGATTAGCACATCATGTACAAACATCTGAACATGGTTTGGCTGAATATAGTTACAGAGTCAAGTATATGTTCCAATTGCTGGCAAAAACTTCTTTTTCCATTCCATGAGGTAACTTTATAAGTTCCAAGAAGAACCAAACCCATTATTCAGCAAATATATTTGGAAAAAGTAGTGTTCAGAAATTTGGCCTCAACTGCTGGGAGAGATCATGAAATACCTTCTGATGACAGCAGATGTTAGAATCTGCAACTCTCAGCTGCATCCTGAAATTTACAGCCTATTCCAAGTCACAAGAAAAAAAACTTTCTCTATATAAACCCAACCTTCTTAGGAATAAATTTAAGATCACGGAGTCCTCAAACCTCAAAAAACCATATATGGATGCCACAACACTAAAATATTCAAAGAATATGCCTCTAAAAGGTGTCATACTATTTTTTAATTGAAAAACTGAGAATTCAAGAACTAAATATTCATAGTCCCCAGCAAAAGTACAGGCTGTAAACATGAAAAAAGGAACAGCTCCTCTCATGTTCACTTGAGGAGAATATCCTGGACATGGGACTCCAAAACAGTATTTGATAGATAGCTAGAAGGCCCTTCCACGGAATGGGGAATCCTAGGGATATGACAAAGATAAGCAGTTAACTACTCTTCAGTTTCCTCTTCCAGTTCATCACAGCCTTTAGGGATCTGAAGACAAAACTGAACGCTGCTGTAGAATGGGCGGGCACACAAGTACTAAAAACATACAGTCACAATGTGGGGAGGTAGAGATAATAATGAGAAACACAGAGATACAGAGTTTTCCTCCTATCCCCACTTCATCCACCCATCCCCAGACTCTGATTATTAGACTGCACTAGCCTCCCTCTTTCTGACCACAGCCTCCTGCCCTGTCAGCTCACTACTGGTAACAACACTCCAGTGCCAGCACGCCATCTGCTCTGAAGACAGTACTGGCCATTCTGTGTTCTCCAATCAGCTAGGCATGTTTTCACTTTAGGGTCTGTGCAGATGTTCTTTCCCCTACCCAGAATGCCTTGTACCCAGACACCTGCAACATTTTCTGCTTTGTTCAATTAGTCTCTACTTACACAGAAATTTAAGGGGCTTCTTTTAACCACCTTATATAAAAGAGTACTCTGTGCTCTATCTACTCCTCTCCCTGTCCTTTTCTTGCTTTATTTCTCTGCACAGCATTTATGAATATTTGACCCATTTTTGTTAACTAACGGGTGTTGTTACTCTCTTTTCTCATAGAATATAAGCTTCATGAAAGTAGGGGCTTTGTTTTATATATAAAGCTTCAGAGCATTCATTTATTACATTTATTAAATGAAGTTTTATATACAAGAGTGTTTAATTACATGTATTATTACAATTCTTAAAACCCAGAAAAGCTTTCCTTTCCCAATCACAGAAACAGAACTCAAAATTATAGTATACCGATGGTTACGATCAAGTGCATGTATCAAACTAGCATAGCCAGAGTACCCAGATAGTTGGCTCAAACATTAGTCTAGATGTTCTGTGAAGGTATTTTTCAATGAGATTATTTAAATCAGAAGACTTTATATAAACAAATTACTCTCCATAATGCGAGTGAGCCACATCTGATCACCTGAAGGCTTAAACAGAAAAAGACTAAGCTCCTCCAGCAAGAAAGAATTCTGTACCAGACCGCCTCCTGACTCAAACTGTTACTCTTCCCTGGGTCCCCAGCCTGCTAACTTAACCTGCAGATTTTTGACTTGCCATGCCTCCACAATCATGTGAACCAACTCCTTAAAATAAATCCTCAACTCCCATCTCAATTTCTCTCACTCTCAAACTCTCCACACACACAAGTACATACACATACATATATGCACACACATCCCGTTGGTTCTGTTTTTGCTAGACAACCCTACCTAATAAACCAATATAATCTAGAACTGCCCACCCTTCGAAACACATGTTTTATAAGAATAAATAGTGGTAGGAAAGATAAGATAACACTAAGTGCAAAGAAATGTATAATTCTTTTTTATAACTATTTAAAACTGTATGTGTGTGCTTATGCACATGTGGTGTGCACGCCTGCATGCATCTGTGATCAAATGATCAAAAAGCAATGGGCCAAATTTTTAATAGTGTCTGTTTATGGGCAGTGGAATTACAGCAACTTTTGTGCTCTTTTCTATGTTTCTAAAATTCCCAAGTTCACATATATGACTTCCATAGCTCCCCCCCAAAATTAAGCCAACAATAGCATATAAAGATAAAATATATGTAAAGTCATATTTAAACACACTACTTTGAAAATATGCAAGCAAGTTGGACTCAGAATTTAAAAGAGGGTTACAGAACATTCCCCTTGGGCTTAAAAATCCCAAGTTTCAAGTTAACTGTGGTAAAACTAAAACACCCTTGAATTAATAAAGCTAATCATTTATTCCAGATTAAAACTACCTGTATAATCCTGTTTAAAACAAAAACAAAAACAAAAACGAAACCTTTTGAAAGCTTCAGGATCTGTTTTCTCTATTTGGCAAGCAATCTAGCTTTTGAAAGTTGGCTTTAAAATGTAAATACCATTTTAACTTAAAAAATATGCAACTACATCATGTAATGGTGAGTATTCTGGACCCTGAAAATATGCCACTAGAGGTTAAGTTCATCATGTAAAAAAGACACTTGAGAAAAAAAGTAGACTGAAAAAAGTTTTAAATATAAATTTTAGAGGCTTAGAAGAGCTAATATATAAACATTTTAACACTCATATACCAAAAAGTAGCATTAATCCAGAGCTTTTTTTCCATTAGCTATTAATTACTAAATAACATCCAAAGGTGTCATTCTTTAGTGTCTGCTTTGGCATTCACAAATATCAATCCATCTATCATCTCAGTCAATTACTTTCTATAATACAGCTGGTATTTCAGCAGCCAAATTTAAGTATTATATATTCTTTAGTGATAAAACATTTAATACAGCTGTATGTCCATCAGAACTTAGTAGTGATAGTTGAGCTCTAGGAATCAATTAATTTACAACCTATATTTTCAAGCTTAAACAATATGCAGCCAATATTATCCTCAGTATTATCCTCTGTGATCCAACTACTTTTAGAATCCTCACTATAAAAATCAAACCTATAGAGTAAGCATATATTTTAGTACATCATAGTATTCAATAAAAATTGCCATGATTCATTTAGTTCAGTTCCATGTGTAACGGTTAATTCAAAGAGTTCTACCTTGTATCAATGGTAAATGTAAGGGCCTATTCAGCCAGAGCGGCTCCACCTCTGTTGAACAGCCATTTTGTTGTTTATGCAGTAAAACTTAAACTGACCCTACCCCCCAACCCCCAGGGGGCTTACTTAAAAGCAAGTCCGGGAAACCAGGGAAACCAGTAAAATCTGGTCAACCAGTCCCTGATAACAGAGCCCAAATACAAGGGCAGGTCAGGTCAGGTGGAGATAACAGCCCTAATGCAGGGATGAGTCGCGCCCGGTGGAGACATCCAATCAGTGGGGCGCGCATACTGTCTCCCAAGCTACCAAGGAGTGTGGGCCCCACCTTTTAGGCACCTTTTGGGTGCCATTTCTGACCAAGGTGATAGGCTAGTTCAAACAGCTACTATGGGGTGAATTGTAATTCAATTGGACACTCGTGTGGAACCTAGCCTATGCAGCTTTCTCTGTGTGTTACAATCTCATTGGCCACCTATGTGTGGCCAGGCTCAACCACATGGCCTTTGCTCTATAAAAGTTAGTCTGTAAGGCAGGGAGGGGTCGCCTTCTCTGTAAGAGGCGGCCCCAAACGGTCGGCAGTTTGACTCTCAGTGCCTGGCGAGAAATAAAGCTTTGCTTCACCTTCGCTTTGTATCAGTCTCATTCCTTTGACCGCGGACCTAATAGTAAATGTTTCCCAAAATACCTCAATTTTCCTCAGTTGCAGAGTATGGCTTAGTTACCAATTCACTTAAATAGTTGTGTAGTTTGTATTTTTCATCTTGAACTCTTTGTAGGTACTGGGTTCCATAAATTATTATGTACACACAGTGAACTGGTATGTTCTCCCCTCTGAAGCTCTAAGGGTTGTCCTTCTCAGTAGCTCTCAGTTGCCTCCATCTGGTATCGAGGATTTGGAAGACAGGTTCATGTACTAGCCTTCCATACTATTGTGATTTTTTTTTTTTAAGATTTTATTTTATTTTATTTTTTGACAGAAAGAGACATAGCGGGGGAGGGAACAAAGCAATGTGAGTGGGAGGCAGAGAACAGGCCAAGCAGAGAGCCTAGTGGGGGTGCTTAATCCCAGGATCCTGAGCTAAAGGCAGTTAACTGCTTAATGATTGAGCCACCCAGGCACCCCTATTTGCAATTTTTAGATGTTAGTTCTACCCTCCTTCAGTCTGTCTTCTCTTGTACAGCAGACCTTTATCTACCAGATCCTTCTCAAATTCTGCTGTATCTTTCTTGAAGTAAGCAGGGAATTAACAGTTTTAGAATTTTGATCTTTTGAGTTGGATTCCACAGAACTGCTTCCTGTCCAAGCTTATTCCACCCTGCCAATATTCAACCACAACACTTCTTCAATCTGTCTTAAATTCCAGACTGCAATAGGCAGTTTCATCCGCAAAAATGACCCGTGTTTTTTTAAAAAAAGTGTGAGAACCACTGATTAAGGATAAAAGACTGTATTTCCTTTTTAATTTTTAAAGAATTCCTTGAGATACAGTGGCATCTTGGCATATATATATATATATATATAGTTTAATATCTAGGAAGGTAGAAAAGTCTTAAATATGTCCTCTTGTGTCCTCTCCACAATTCAGTGGAGGCTGAATTTTCTTGAGGACAGGACAAAGCCTTTCCTGCTTAATTAGAGATAAGGCTTTAAAATACCCAGAGAAGGGCAACATAATAACTTAAAACAACAATAAATGAAACTGGTTACTATTATACCCTTTTCTTTTCTTTTTAAGATTTTATTTATTTATTTGACAGAGAGATCACAAGTAGGCAGAGAGGCAAGCAAAGAGAAGGGGAAGCAGGCTCCCCGCTGAGCAGAGAGCCCAATGAAGGGCTCAATTCCAGGACCCTGAGATCATGACCTGAGCCGAAGGCAAAGGCTTAACCCACTGAGCCACCCAGGTGCCCCTATTATACCCTTTTCCTATGAAAAAGAAGTTGAGAAAAAAGGGTCTAATGGATATATTTGTATCCTAAAAGAGGACAGAGAATATACGGAACAGGAAGGGGATTTTTTTTTTTTTAATTTATTTGACAGAGAGATCACAAGTAGGCAGAGAGTCAGGCAGACAGAGAGGGAGAGGCAGGCTCCCAGCAGAGCAGAGAGCCCCACGCGGACCTCTATCCCAGGACCCTGAGATCATGACCTGAGCTGAAGGCAGAGGCTTAACCCACTGAGCCACCCAGGTGCCCAGGAAGGGCATTTTAAAATGACGCTTTGTTTTTCGTAAGATTTCACTAGCTATTTGGGGGTTTAATTTTGTGGTTCCATAAAAATTATAAGAAATTATATAAAAGTAAAAGGCTGACACTTATATAATGTGACTTAAAATATAAAGCTCTAGGATGGCAAGTGTGAATAATAATGACCTCTTGGAGTTGCCCATCATAAAGTCTATGGTCTGGAAACCAGGAATTCTAGGTTCTGGTGTGCTACTGATTCAGAGTGAATGACTTAGTGGTGGACCATTAAGACCATTAATCTTACTGGTTTCACTGATTTCATCTGAAGAACAGAAGTTTAGATCAAGTGATTTCTAAGTTCCTTCATGTTTTAAAATTCTGTGATTCGATCCCAGGCTACCTACCTGTGAAATCAGTCCCTTCTGGGAATAGGAGGAGTTGCAGTGGTTCACGGATATCACAAAAATAATCAATTATGTCTTCAAAATGGCTCTGGTCATCCTTCCATTTCCTATGAATGAAGATATAGGCAGCAGCCTGCATGGCCCAACCTAGAATCAATTTAACAAGCATTTACATATAATTTTATTGTTAATATCCACATATTATTTAATTTTTCAATTTTTTATCATGAATTATCTATTATCCTAATAAGGATCTCATGATATACCTTAAATTCAGCACTGATCTTTGGTTAAGTAACACATACACCAGAAAATATTCTTGTTAAATTCATGGGTTTGTAAAATTCTCAAAACCTCTTTTCAAGTCAAACCCAGCTATTAAAATAGCCAGGAAAAAAACTTCCCCAATATTTGTCAGTAACTCCTCCAGTTTTAATGATCCTAACCAGACATTTTAAACAAGATATCTACAAGAGATATACAACATGTTATCAGGCTTACAAAACAGTAAGCAAGAGACTGTTCTAATGTCAAGTATTTCCCCTGCTATACTACTTAACCTATAAATTCAATTGCTATTTTCAAAGTTAGCCCCTTCTTTAGATTTTATTTAAAAGGGAAAAGGTGTAATGGGTACTAAACACTAAACACACTAAAATGTGATCACATTTCCTTTATATTTAGGGCAAATCAACCTTGTTACTGAACACTGAAGGAGGTCGTTTTAGATGAGCCATGTTTCACCGAACCAGTCATCCCTCCCTGGCCAAAATGACTAGAACTACTGGTAAAGTTGACTCAGCCAACCTATTGTCTGTTCTGTAGTCTATAAAGCATGAGACAGTTGGCCCAAACACATTAACTACGATGGCCAATCAAATGATCTGTCAGAAATTTTACCTGGGACCATGGAGAAAATATACTGGCAATATGAAAGTAAACAGACGGACAAGACGGCAGATAATATGCCAGCAGCAGCTGAGGGAACATAAAATCAGCACATTGCAGGAAAGATCTAAAATCTTGCTGCTGAGATGCCTATAGCTGATTTTAATCTGGAACAGAAGACATTTTTAGTCTCCACAAAGGCTGGCCGGTCTATGGATTCATCTCTTGGATATCCACAGGAGTCCGTCTCCCTTACGGTCATGTGTATCTTTACAATATACTTTCACTGTTTCAACTAGAGGGAGTAAGTGATAGCTCCTTGCAAACAAAGAACACAACTAAAACAGTAACTGTCATCATTTGGTAAATACAATGACACCCTGGGAATATAGAAAATGATCATTAAACCATTGGTTAATCACTTAAAAAATTGTAAGATGATTTGGTTTGAGTAAGTCCAAACTAGAATCCTGTAGTCTACAAATATAAATGAAGGTACACTCGACAATCCACTTTAGTATAGGTCTTGCGCTTATACAACCAATTACTACTCACGCACTGTACTGTCAGTCTTATCCATCATTGTTAGACTTGATCCCACACTTGGCCTTCCTACTCGTCTCTCTCGCTTTACCTGAGGACACCTAGGCCCACGGTGTTTGTAAGCAGCATAGCTCTGGAGTAAGACTGCCTGGGTTAGAATCCTAGCTCTGCCACAAAACAGCTGTTCAGTCTTTGTCCCTCACTGACCCCAAATGTAAAAATTAGCACAATGCGGTGATAGTATTTTCCTGATAGGGACTTTTGTAAAAAGTAAGACTACTTAGCACAAAGTGTCAGTAAATAATAACTTTTACCGTTATTGAGATTAAGAAGTTATAATAATACTAGTACATCAGGGAACATAAATATGTAACCAAAAAGTTCCCAGGCACAATAGCAAAACAAAAAGGTACAAAAATAAAAATAACCTCTAGGCATTACATGAAGACTACTACAGAACTGGGAGGAAATGGTGAGAAACACAATGTTTCTGAACTTTGACCCACATACCAATCATCTCCAAATTTTTAATTTATTAGTTTCATATAATTACAATCAAAATTCCAATGGCATGAGGGTATATGAGAATTTGGCTATTTAAGTCTAAAAATTATCTATAATAAGAAGTGAAAATATCCAAGATAACTTTGAAACAGAAGAATGAGTAGGAGAGACTCACACCATTAACTATTAAATGTATTATAAAGCAACCATGAGTAAGCCAGAACAATGCATCTACAGAAACAGACAAATGGAAAATAATGCAGACCTAGGAAAAAAAGCCCCTGAGTATGTTAAAAATTTGGCATAGGATAAGGACACAATTTCATAACAGAAGGTAAAACCTGAGTTGGGGTTTTCTTTTTTAAATTGTTTTTTAAAAGATTTATGTGAGAGAGAGAAGGAGAGAGAATCCCAAGCAGACTACCCACTGACTGTGAAGCTTGGTGTGGAGCTCAGTTCCACAACCCTGAGATCATGACCCTGAGCCAAAATCAAGACTTGGACGCTTAACCGACTGAGCCACCCACATGCCCCCTTTTTAAACATTTTTTACTGAGGTATAAGCTAAAGTGTGCAGATATTAAGTATGTAGGTGTAAAGCTTAATAACATGTGGCCACCATCCAGATTAAGGTGCTGAACATTTCCAGCATCCCAGAATATTCCCATTTGCCCCCCCTGCCAGTGAGTTACTGCCTCTGTCCCCCGCTTCCCAAGGAAACCATTATTTTGACTTTTTTCCTCATAAAGCATATAAATGAATTCACACGGTAGGTTTTTTTTCATCTTTGGCTCCTTTTGCTCAAATTTCAGTCAATGAGATTCATCCATGTAATTATAGGTAGCAGTATATTCTATGCATTGCTGTGTAACAGTCAATTAGATGAATATACACCAACTTATTTGTACTGCTGATGGTGAGACTTCTTGGTTATTAGGAATAAAGTTAGCATGGTTATTCTTGTATCTTTTGTTGAGCATAAGCACCTACTTTTCTTAAGTGAATACTCAGGAGTGAAGCAGCTACAGCACAGGATTTATATACGCCCAGACTTAGTACACAGTTTTTTTTTTTTCTCTCAAAATGATTATATCAACTGACACACCCACCACCAACAGGTGAGTTTCTAACTGATCTATGCCTTGCCAACACTAGATCTTATGGGGCCTTTTAATTTTAGCTATTCTTTTTTTTTTTTTTTTTAAGATTTTACTTATTCATTTGACAGAGAGAGCATAAGCAGGGGGAGCAGCAGGCAGACCCAGGAGGAGAAGCAGGTTCTCTGCTGAATAGGGAGCCTGATTTGGGGCTCAATCCTGGGACCCTGGGATCACAACCTATGCTTAAGGCAGATACTTAACTGGATGAGCCACCCAGGCACCCCAATTTTAGCCATTCTAATCCATGGATAATAGTGTGAGTTTGCATTTCTCTTATGATTAATCATGTTGACTGAGAGCCTTTTCATATGCACAACAGGCACTGATGTTTTTTGTGAAGTGCCTCTCCAAACTTTCTGCACACACATACACAGAAAATATATACATAATTCTAGGTTTCAAAGATATAATATGCCAAAGATCATCTCTCAGTCTGAGGCTTAATGGTGTCTTGTTATGAACTTACATCTAATACTAATGAAGCCCAATTTACAAGTTGTGACCTTGTGGCTCATGCTTTTTGTGTCTTAAGAAATTTTTGCCTAGGGAATCCCTGGGTGGTTCAAGATGGGTTAAGTGTCTACCTTTGCTCAGGTCATGATCCTGGAGTCCTGGAATAGGTCCACATCAGGCTCCCAGCTCGTTGGGGAACCTGCTTCTTTCTCTGCCTGCACTCGATCTCTCTGACAAATCTTTTTTTTTTTTTTTTAAGAAGAAAGAAATTTTTGCCTACTCCAATTTCTGAAGACATTATTCCATGCATTCTTCTAGAAGCTTTAGTGCTTTAACTTTCACATTTTGTTCTATAATCCATCTAAAAATAATTTTTGTATATCATGTGAGGCAGAGGCTAAGATCCTTGTTTTCTATATGGATATTCAATTGCCAAGTATTGAAAGGACCATGAGATCGTCCATTTAAATAATCAAATGTTTAAGAAACATTATACAATAAATGAAAACATACAGCTTTAAAAAAAAAGTTAAAAAAAAATGTCAAACAATATAAAACTATGTAGATTCAAACAAGAAAATACTCCATGTCCTTCAAGCCCCCAGGTCCAACAATCATCACTTCTCTTTAGTTGAACCACAGTTAACAGTTTGATATGAATTATTCTGCATTTTAAAAAACTCATTACATATACAATTGGTGCTTTAAAAAAAACCACTTAAAATCGTATCTTATATACTGGTCCGTGATTTGTTTTCATTTATCACATATACATATGGATCTACCTCATTTTTTGATGCCGACATTGTATTCTCTACTATTGCTGCTCAAAGCAGTTTTAATCTCTAAACCATTATTGACTAACAGTTTTGTGAAATGCAATAAAATGAATTACTAGAACAATGATCACACACTTGGAAGTTGTTAACAATGTCACAACACTATAAAAGTTTCCAAGTACTCTTCTCTCCTGCTCCCTTCTCTCAAGGTGGTTGGGTCACAGTTTGCTAACTGGCACTGTTATGCGAATGATACTTCAGTTAGCCCTGTTCTGTTATACTATGACCTATTATCATGTAGAATGTACCCAATCTGAGAATCTGTCTTTAATGGAAAAGTTTATTCCATTCACATTATTGGGGAACTGCTGCTTCTTTTACTGACATCATTTATGTTTCATGTTTGCTAGACTTCGTGATTTCTGCCCATCGTTTTCCCCTTTTCTGTCTTTAGCTGAAATTATTTTTTCTCCACCCCCTTCTTTGTTCTCCAATGCAGAGGTCCACGAACTATGGACCAAACCCAGCCCACTGTCTCTGAATAGACCACGAGTCAAGAATAGTACTTTGTAATCTATGAAAATTATATGAAATTCAAATTTTATGTTTATAAACAAAGTTTGATTGGAGCTCGGCCACACCTACATGTTACGGAGACTGTCTATGGCTGTTTCTGAGCCACAGCCACGGAGCGGCACAGGTGTGGCAGAGAGACGGTATTGCCCACAAAGCCTGAAGTATTTAGTACCTAGCCCTTTATGGAGCAGTTTGCTACCTCCTACTCCAGTGGTTTGGAAACTATACACCCTGTTTTGTTCTTTTAATGGACATCCTTGAAATTTTTTCCAACTTTTCATTTTTGACAAACATTTAAACTTCTATCAACATTGAGTTAAACAATAATCTTCTCCCCAAAAACCTATGCTTTCCTCTTGTGCTTTTCCAAATTTGCATAAATCATCCAATAGTTCCCCCAAAGTTGCTATTATTATTACTAACGCATTCCTTATGCTTCACAGAAATAATTTTAATTGCCTGGACTTGACTGGCTTCCTTATCACTGTTTCTTTTATCTTATGGTCTTCTGTTAGTCCTCCTGAAGGAATTCCTTTCAAAACATGTTTAAATCTTTGCATTCCTAAAATGTATTTATTTGTTCTCGAGTTTTTGGAGGCCAGTTTGGCTAAAAACAAAACTTGAAATTCCAAATCATTTTCCCTTGAGAATTTCAAAGCTATTTTTCCACGGTCTTCCATCATCTGGTAGGGCTGCTAAGACATCTGACATCAATCTGATCTGTGTAGATAACCTAATCTTTTCCCCCCTCTGGAAGCTTGCATGGTTTTCTCTTTACTCTTGGTTTCATGGAATGTTCCCCGTGTGAGTCTAGGTATGGGATTTTTTCATTAATTCTGCTCAGCAGGGGTGCTTGGGTGGCTCAGTGGGTTAAGCCTCTGCCTTCGGCTCAGGTCATGTCCCAAGGTCCTGGGATCAAGCCCCACATCAGGCTCTCTGCTCTGAAGGCAGAGGCTTTGACCCACTGAGCCACCCAGGCACCCCAAAGAGTTAACAATTTAAATAAAAATGCTTATTGAAAATACTTTATATGTTTATAAAAAAATTTAAAAATTTTTTTAAAAATGCTTATTGAATGGTTGCTATGTGCCTGATACTATTCAAAGCATTTTTCATTAATTCAATGAATTCTCAAGACAACCTTATGAATTAGGTAAACTGTCCTATTTTATGGATGAGGAAACTGAGGCACACTGCAACTCAAAGAGCAAATAAGTGATAAAGCCCAGTTTCAGACACAAGCAGTTTGGCTCCAAAGTTATGTTTTTAACCAGTCACCAAACAGACTCTCATCAATGGGTATTTGAATCTCTCTAAAATTAGTAGGTAAACATAGTTTAAGTTCTCCTAGGGGAATTATGTATTCCTTGGAGCTTAAACTTCCCATTTTTTGATATTAGACTCCCCTTAAAATGGTACATTTTCCACAAATGTTAAGTCTAGATTGTCTTCCTATGTATAAAGAATGTTCTAGACTGAGCAATACTGAGAGGTAGAAGGTATTTGTCCATTCCAAGTGAGACCATCTGTTGCTTCCCTAAGGGAAGCAAGCTACAGTAGCAAGACCTCTGGGGTTATGCCATGATACTTTTCTGAACAGTCTGTGTGTTTCAGAAATCACAGAAAGGGAAGTAAAATGGCTGCATTAGTCTAGCTCTTGGATCTCTCCTCTGAAGATGATTCTTCCCCTCTGTGCCTCTGTCTTCTCATATCCATTTATACATCACTTACGCTTTTGAATCTTTCCTACTCCCTTGAGCTTAAACATTTTTCTCCCTTTCATAAAAATCATAAGAACAAATTCAGAGTGAACTTCTTTTTCCACGCCATTGCCATCAATGCATACTTTGTGTTTAAAGCAACACCCAGAGTTTTCTTAACATTGTGGAGATCTTCAAACATGTATTTTTTGGTATTTATTTCATACATCTATGGCTGGATAAATAACTGGGCAACTGATCCTGTCCTCTGAAACTCATCTGTATTACTTGGTGTTTTGTTTTGGTTTTTTTCCCCCAAACTTTTCCATTGGAAGACAGTCCATCTATCACCTGAATTCCTCAGACAAGGGCTGGGAGTCTGGCAGGTTTATAAAGAGATATTCTGTGGATGCTGGCATGACTCTGTTACCACTGTTTTCTTTCTAAAACCTCACTGAAGTTATCAACATTGCCTTCTCTTCAAAGCAGACAGGAGTAATACCTGAACATACTCTATTGCTGAAAACTATTGCCTAACTTTAGAACCCGGTTTTCCCTGGCTTAAATTATCTTTTATCAAGTTTTTGAGTTCTTAAAAACAACAACAACAACAAAACCTGAGTATTTTTGACATTATGCATTCTTTCTAATTAAAAAAAGTAAGCTCTAGGGTGCCGAGGTGGCTCAGGTGCATAACTGTCTGCCTTCGGCTCAGGTCATGATTCCAGGGCCCTGGGATTGAGCCCCATGCTACTCCTTTACCCACTGCCACTCTCCCTGCTTATGCTTCCTTGCTCTGCCAAATAAATAAATAAAATCATTTTGTAAAAAAGTAAGCTTTTGGGGCTCCTGGTGGTGTCGTCACTTAAGCGTCTGACTCTTGGTTTAGGCTCAGGTCTGCTCTCCGGGTTGTGAGATCAAGCCCTGTGGTGGACTCTGTGTTCAGCAAGGAGTCTACCTGGGTTTCTGTCTCCCTCTCCTTCTGCCTCCTCCCCCCAACAAATAAGTAAAATCTTTAAAAATAAATAAATAAATAAGCTCTTCATACATTTTTTTTCTTTTTTCAGTTTAGCATAGATGAATATAGTTAAAGGAATCATAAAAATATTTGCACTACTCACCTACTGCTCTAAAAACTGGACTTAAAGATAATTTGATCTGATGTCTCCCTGTTGTCCATGTAGTCATTAATTCATATGGTATCTACTACGGCACTATACATGTGACACCAGAAACCAAATGCAACGTGGAACAGAAAAACTGTCCTCTTTACTTTATTTTCAATGCTGAATAGAGGGTATGAATGCAATCAAGGAAATGCTATCCGTAGGCCTCCATTAAATGAGAATGAGTGATATAAACAGATGCACATTTTTGTATAAACTTAAATCACAGCAATCACGAACAAATACTGTATTTACTGAGGGTGTAGTTATGCATAACAATAATTTACATATAAATCCAGAACAAGTAGGTATTCCTTAAAATTTCAACCTAGGTCAGGGTGCTAAACACTACACAAAAGTCAGGGAAACCCTAAGCCCTACCTTCTTTGGATTCAACATTTTATATTTTATATTATATTATGCTGTCTATATCCCTCTTCTAAGCTGATTAACTTCCAAGATAAAAACAACCCTCACTGCAAATATCACAGACTCCACAAATAGATTATCATACCTACCTGCAGAGAGTACAAAGTCTTGCTTGGCACTGAAGAAACACCTAGTTACTGACAGCTTTTGTTGGCAAGATAAGACTCCTTGGTTATAATTTTTGAGTTCATCCTATTGTGGGACTAAAACCTATCTTTCATGCTGTAAAAGATTTGCCATTTATTCAATTTTCTAGATGAACCTCCATCTAAGAAATCCATCCCTATGGAAAATGAATTCCTCAGCAAGTACATTACTAGCTCTGCACACTGACAGGGCCGGTAACAGCTAGCATGTGGTGGGCAGAGTAACAACCCCCACAAAGACGTCTACATCCTAATTCCCAAAACTGTGAGTATGTGACATGGCAAAAAAGAATTAGATGAATTTAAGACAGAAGATTATCCTAGATTAGTCTACGGGGCCCAGTGTAATCATAGCGGTCCTTAAAAGAGGAAAAGGGAAGCAGGAAAAGACTCATGTTAAAGAGAGAGGGACTCAACCGGTCCTTGCTCGCTTTAAAGGTGGAGAAAGGAGGTCAAAAGCCAAGGACTGAGCATCCAACTGAAGTCAGAAAAGTCAAGAAAAGATTCTATACAGAATCTACAGAAAGAAGCCAGTCCTGCCAGTGCCTTGATTTTAATCCAGTGGCCACAACTCAGATTTGTGGCCTCCAGAACTGCAAATGATAAATGTGTACTTTTTTGGTTAAGATTTTATTTATTTGACAGAGAGAGAGATCACAAGTAGGCAGAGAGGCAGGCAGAGAGAGGGGGAAGCAGGCTCCCTGCTGCGCAGAGCGCCCGATGCAGGGCTCGATCCCAGGACCCTGAGATCATGACTTGAGCCGAAGGCAGAGGCTTAACCCACTGACCCACCCAGGCGCCCCAGATAAATGTGTACTGTTTAAGCCACGTCATTCATGGTACAAGCACTAATAGGAAACTACTACAGAGCACCATCAGTGCCGAAATCTTAGTTTCTAATAGTATTCTTGAAAAAATGGAACTAGGATTCCTTAGAGAAATGCTGAGTCCAGAGCTGTGGTAGGGGAAATACAAGAATCGTATACTGCTAGAAAGTTAAAAGGAAAAAAAAAAAAAAAGATGGAAGCCCAAAAGGACACAAGAACCAACCTGCAAGGTACCCTACTGGCCAAAGTCACACAATGTCAACAACAAAAATAAATAATACTGAATAACCCAAAGGAAAAAAGTATCAACAAGTTCATACTGGCATAATTAAGTGAGTAAATAAATGAGAAGGGACAAATCTTCTTTACAGAATTATAAATAAATTATGTATATCTCACTCTAGGAAGTAAAGCTTAGTGCCCCCTCCCAAGCCATTGTATGTAGGCTGTTGTTAGTGAATAAAAAATAGATAAAAAGGAAAAACAGCAACTTTATAGTGGAGAAACGTGGCAGGAACCACCTTAAACCAAATGATTACAGGTAGCATCATTGGTGATAAGCCATGTTGATATCATGGACCTCCCTGATGAGAAGATAACTTTGTTTCTGTGGTGCTTTTCCCTAAAACCCATAATCCCCATCAAACCACGAGAAAATATACAAACTCAAATTGAAGAACAATCTATGAAATATCCAACCAGTACTCTTCAAAAACATCAAAATAAGGAGACTTTCACAGAATGAAGAATAAGGAAACATGGTAACTAAAAGAAATGACAGGATCCTCAACTGGAACCAAAACAGAAAAAGGGCATCTGAAATCTGAGAGAGGTCTGTGGTCAATAGTACTGTACCCATGTTAATCTCTTACTTTGACACATGTCCCACGGAAACTGGGTGAAGAAAATAAAAAAATGTTTGTACTATCTTTGCAAAATTTTCTATAAATCTAAAATTATTCCATATATAAAGGTATTTAAGAATCAACTATTTGTTGATCCAATCTTTTGCTTCATTTAAAATACATACAAACACAAACACAATAATGACCACTTTGCATTCTAAATTCAAAGACATTAATATTCTTATCTGAGATTCACTTACTATACCATAAATAGTTAAAGATTATCAGCAACAACATTTCTAAGATACAGTTTTGGCATTATTTTTATTGTGGAAGAACATTTCTAATTCTTGGCTACATCATATGTCCGTGCCTGGTGTTCATTACACAATAGTATAACAACTCAGAAATATCTGACTTCAAGCACAAGGAAAATATTTTCTATATGACTTATGATAAGGAATAAACAAGAGAAAAAAGTTTTTTTAACTCCCTTAATGATGACATATATAATAAATCTAATAGCCAATTCATTTTTTCCTCAGCACAGCAGTGTTGCCGTTGTCTGTTAAAAAAAAAAAAAAAAAAGACAAACATTTTCAGTTGAGGGACACCTCATTTAGCCACAAGTGAAAGGACAACCGAAAGCACTGGCGACAAACTACCTACTGACATTAAGTTTACAAAACAAACTACGAAGTACACTGGGTCCATCTCTCCTATCTTTTTACCATTATTATAAAGTGCCCTTTACAAAGTTGGCTCAAACTGATCACTGAAAGATTTATTTTGTTTGTGCTTCTCCACTAAATGCAAAACAGACACAAAACCTAAAGCTCTCCCCAAATTCTTTTCCTGCTCTCTCCTAAAAAATCACTGTCATAAAAGCATTCTTTTTAGATAATTTTTGAAGCCTAAGCAAAGGAATTCCTCATTTTCAGTAGACGCAGGGGGTACTAAAAGGTCTAGAATCAAAATATGCTTCATAGCTTACATCTGGGATGCCAAGCATCCTGAAGCAATGCAAATCTGACTAGAGTGTTAGAGACAGTGCACATCAATGGGACATGCAATTTAGGTAACCGCTTGGATTACAACTTCAATAGGTGATTCACTGAATGACCTTAAAGCCCAGAGTAATTTCTCCCATCCAAAGAAACTGTAAACTTCAAGACAGAACAGGGCTTAAATTTTGCTAAGAAGTCAGCTAACAAATTTGAAACAAAAGCTTCATTTAAATTACTTGGGTCTCAAGGCAATCCTAAAAAATACTTAGTTCTCAGTGTAATCCTAGAAAGAAGTACAATCCTAGTATACTGCCTGGCACATGATTTAACTGAATTGAACCTTTGTTCCCAATAGGTTTCTCTCCCTCCCCAACAACAAAAAAAGCATCAAAACTCATCTCGGCTGATCAAGTTTGGCAACTGAAACTATAAAATCAACAATTACAAGAACTTACTTTGCAAACTAGCAAAACTGCTAAGATGAAACTGATCTTCGCTTTGCATCTGAAAATACACAGATATGAATGCGATATCTAACCACAGAACTAAAATACGTTTAACATACTCTGTTTCATTTGATGGTTTTCATAAAGATCTTGATTCATGATAAGCATTTAATAAAATTTACCGAATGAGTACATCAATCATTGGATACTTTTCTTTAAGAGCTTGGTGAAATGAAGAAAGCAAGTTTTCAGCTATAAATAACAGAATACTAATCTGGAAGCCATATAAACAATCTGGATTTATGTTTCTCACATAAAATAAAGGTGGCCTCAAGGCTGGTTCAGAGTCCAGGCTCTCACAGTCTATTCCGCCATCCTCTTGGACACAAGACAGTTGCAGCAGCTCCAAGTATGATGTGCTCGAACAGTAGCGTCCCAAGCAGGAAAGGGGCAGTTCCATCCTCCCTTCATCAAATCTTGCCCTTTGGTGGAAGGAGGTAATTTTTCCCAGAGCCTCCTGACAGACTCTTTCCCTTTGGTCTCGAGACTGGTTATTAGGAGGCAGAGAAAGCTGGTATCAGGTACTTTTATCCTGTCACGGGATGTGTAGATAAATGATTCACTGTCAAAATTAGTGAAACATCATCTCTGGCCTTTAGGTGTTTAGTAATAAATGCAACCACACCAGGAAGAAGGTTACTGCTGTGAAATCTTTTATCATTTAGATACAACAGGAAGCCAGCACTGATCAATTTCTTGTGGCTAAGCCACAAGAAAGTTTGCTGTGAGAGTAACAGCTACAGTATAGTGATTAAGTAGTTAGGAATCCTTGACTAGAAGCTCCCTTTGAAGAAAGGATCACAGAGGGAGCTTCAGATATGCTCCTTGAAGAGATTTGTTCCAGGAAGGGTCAACAAGTTGTTAGCTTGAATGATGAGCGCACTTACCAGATATAGGTAATAAAACTGATGACTTGGTTTACCAAAGAAACTAGTGGGACTGGAGTGTTAGGGACACCAAGTCCTGTGAGAGACTTCTCCAATTAGAAATTTATTCCCCTTCTGAGTCATGAAGCAACATTAATAATTTCGTTAAGTACAGCTGACATACATTGTTACAGGAGTTTCACAGTGATTTGACAATTCTCTATATTATGCTGTGCTCACACAACTATAGCTACCGTCTGTCACCACACAGTGCTATTACAACGCAACTATTTGACCTATATGCTGTACTCTTCATCCCATTCCGTAACTAGAAACCTACACCCCCAGTCCTTTTACCTGTTTTACCCAACTTCCACCCTTCTCATCTCTGGCAACCACCAGTTCTATTTATGGGTCTGTTTGTGCTTGGTCCATTTGTTTTTTTAGATTCCACATACAAATACAATCATCTGGTGTTTGTCTTTCTCTGTCTGATCTATTTCACTTAGCAATATACCCTCTAAATCCATCCACGTTGTCATGAATGGCAAGATTCCATTTTTATTGGGTGAGTAATATTCCACTGCATATGGGCAAGTGGCTTGCCTTCCTATCTTGGCTGATGTAAATAATGCTTCCATGAACACAGGGTTGCATATATTGTTTCAAATTAGTGGTTTTGGTTTCATTGGGTTAATACCCAGTACTGCAATTACTGGATCACACTTTTTTTTAATTTGGGGGGGAAGCCCCATATTGTTTTCCCCAGTGGCTACACCAATTTGTATTCCCACCAAGAGGGTATGAGGGTTCTTTTTTTCCCATGTCCTTGCCAACACTTGCCATTTCTTATCTCTTTGATAGTAGCCATCCTGACTAATAGAAGGTGGTATCTGTGGTTTTGATTTGTATTTCCCTCATGATAGTGACCTTGAGCATCTTTTCATGTGTCTGTTGACCATCTGTATGTCTTCTTTGGAAAATGTCTGTTCATGCCTTCTGCCCAATTTTTAACTAGTTTGTTTGTTTGTTCAGTTACATAAGCTCTTTATATATTTTGGATATGAACCTCTTATCAGTTAAATCACTTACAAGTATCTTCTGCCGTTCCTTAGTTTGCTTTTTTATTTCGTTGATAGTTTCCTTCACCATACAAGAGCTTTTTATTTTGGTATAGTCCTAACAGTTTCTTTTGCTTTTGTTTACCTTGCCTGAAGAGACATATGTAGAAAAGCGTTACAAAGGCCATGTCAAAGAGAGTCCTATCTGTGGTTTTTTTTCTAGGAGTTTCATGGTTTCAGGTCTCACAATTATCTATTTTGAGTTTATGTTTTGTGTAAACATATACTTCTTATGGTGTAAGAAGGTGATCTTGTTTTCCCAGCACATTTATCTGTCTTTTCCCTATTGTATACTCTTGCCTCCTCTGTCATAGATTAGCTGACTATACACCTGGGTTTATTTCCGGGCTCACTTATCTGTTCCATTAATCTATGTGACTGTTTTTGTGTCAGTACCATACTGTTTTACTATAGCTGAGTAACATATCTTGAAATCTGGGATTATGATACCTCCAGCTTTGTTTTTCTTCAGTTGTTCTTTTTGGGTTTTTTTGTTTTTGTTGTCTTTTGTTTTGCTTTTTGTTTTTTGTTTTTGTTTGTTTTTCGGCTATTTGGAATCTTTTTGTGGTTCCATACAAATTTTAGGATTTTTTTTTTCTAGGTCTGTGAAGAATGCTGTTGGTATTTTGAAAAGACTGCATAATCTGTGATTTACTTTGGCTAGCATGGGCATTTTAACAACATAAATTCTTCCACTCCATGAGCGTAAAAAATGCATGTTAAAAAAAACATGTCTGCATGTTTGTTATTAACCTTAGTTTCTTCTTCAATGTTTTATGGTTTTGAGAGTACAGGTCTTTACCTCCTTGGCTAAGTTTATTCCAGGTATTTTATTCTTTTGGTGTAATTTGAAATGGAATTTTTTTCTTAATTCCTCTCTGCTACTCTGTTATTATTGTATAGAAATGCAACAGATTTCTGCATATTTTTAATTTTGTATCCTGTGACTTTTCTGAATTCATTTATCAGTTCTTTTAGCTTTTTGGTGGACTCTTTAGGGTTTTCTATAAATAATATCACGTCATCTGCAAGTAGCAGCAGTTTTACTTCTTCCTTACCAATCTAGATGCTTTTTATTTTTTTCCCTTATCTGATTGTTGTGGCTAGGATTTGTTGAATGAAGATGGTAAGACATCCTTGTCTCATCCCTGATCTTACAGGAAAAGCTCTGTTTTTCACCATTCAGTATGATGTAAGCTATGGGTTTTTCATATATGGTCTTTATTATGTTGACCCCTAAACCCACATCGTTTTATAGAGTTTTTATCATGAATGGATGTTTACTTTTGTCAAGTGCTTTTTCTTCATCTATTGAGATGACTGCATGATTTTTATGCCTCATTTTGTTAATGTAGTGTATCATAGTGATTGGTTTGTAGATACTGAACCGTCCTTGTATCTCACTTGATCATGACGAACAATACTTTTAATATATAGTATGAAATAAAAACAAGGGTCCACCAAACTGGATGAAGTTAAAGACTTTCATGGCTTAAAAATTATTTTAGTTTTAGTGAATGTCAAATTAAAATAGGAGGAAGCTGGGTAAGAGAGGAATTTTCCCTCTCATAGGAGATAAAGTCCAGTATTAATAAGCTATAAATGTAAAGTTTAATATTAATAAACTATAAATGTCTCAATAGGAAAATATCCATTCTTTGTGCTTAATATAGAATAGTTATAAAAGGTAAGGTGACATAAATTTAGTAATTCTTAAAACTGCAGGAGCAGCATCATCTTTATTTCAACAAAGTATACTTTACTAAACCTTAAAACACATTAATGAGAAATAGTTAAAATGAAAAGTTTGTAGTAAATGAAAATAGTATAAGTTTGTAGTAAATGAAAATAGTAAAATGAAAAGTTTGGCCACATAAAATGATTACCTTTGTATCAATACAACCCCGTGTTGCAGCCCTTCCATGTTTACTAATAAGGTCCGCTATAATTACTGTTGCTATAGTGCACTGGCAAGGGGTAAAACAGATTTTAACCGACTATTTTTATTCAGGATCTTTAAAAACAGAAATGCTTATATAACACCAAAGACATTTAAAATAAAACTGCAGTAAAAAAATAAAAAATAAAATTACAAAAATTAAATTGCAGTTATTTCTGTAAATCAAATTGAGCAAAAAATATTTAATACTTTGGCAATAGATTAATACTCTGGGAGAACAAACTTCTGAGTACCCTCCTACCCAGTTTCAATTATTCTGCTAAAGCAGACCACCACAGGAGCTTCTGGATATACACTCAGAGTCTCTGCCAGCCTTTAACAAACAATGCAGAGAAGCAGACATCAGAGGCCAACTTGTTACTTCCACGTCTCCCTGATCTCATTCTGAACAATCATTATTTCACAATTTCACATATTTCCTATAAGTTTATGTCACAATTTGTGATTTTCCTAGTTTTCACCATTCTATTCTGTAATTTTATCATTACCGAATTACATGACAATTTCCTATGAAACACATGTCAGGAGATTTTATTTTTTTTTAAAGACTATTTATTTATTTGACAGACAGAGATCACAAGCAGGCAGAGAGGCAGGCAGGGGGGGGGGGAAGCAGGCTCCCTGCTGAGCAGATTGCCTGATACGGGGCTCAATCCCAGGACCCTGGGATCATGACTTGAGCCAAAGGCAGAGGCTTTAACCCACTGAGCCACCCAGGTGCCCCAAGTTAGAAGATTTTAAACTTAATACACAACATGGCCACTTTTTAAATCAAAGTCTCTTTAATATTTATTCCTTTTTGTACTTTGGAAAAACCTCAAACTCTTCTGCCACTCAAGTATAATTAATAACCCAGGAAAATCAAGCAGCCATGAGTTGTGTGGGCACAAATGGAACAGAAAGTCCATTTGCCTGGTAATTCTGTACCAGGCAAAGGACTTTTTATGGCATCTTCTGGTTAATATTTCATTAATTGTTACTAAGTAGTTACAAAGTTGGCTAAAAATAAAAATCTATGTGTATACCACCATTAGAAACAGCTAAAATCTGACTATAGGACTTTTTTTTTTTTTAATTTAATTTCTTCACAAACTCTAAACTCTTTAACTTTACCAAAATTCTTTATAACCTGATCTGGAATTTAAACACTGTTACTGATTTCTTTCCTAGCAAGTTACATTAGTCTATTACTTTTATACTTTAAGAAAAGAGCTTCCAAATTCCAAACTTTGATTCGTTCTCCAACCTGGCACTACAGATATAAAATATCATTTTTTCTTTAGTCATCTGCAAATGAATAAAATAGACCAGAAAACTCCATTCTAAACATCTGGTAAGCAAACATTTATTTTAGAAATAATTATAAAGAGCAATATTAAATACTCCCTGAAGTCATGTGCAACTGTTAACAAGCTAAGTCTAGCATATAGCATAGTCTGAAGCAAGAGATGGATGACCACTAAGATGTTTCCATTCTTTTCCCTTTCATTTCCTCCTGCAAACTCCAGCTTTAATGGAGCTTTAATGCAAACTCTCATCTGCAAACTGCTCTGCTGGGGGTTTGGTTTGTTTTGTGTTTTGGTTTGGTTTCTTGCTGCCTACATTTTTACCTTATTTAATTTTCTTTGCATTTCTTTACAGGTTCTAAAATCTTTTTCTCTAATCCAAAATCAGTTCTCATTAAATTTTGCATTTTCATGAAATCTTACCAAATCTACAAATTTTTAAGACATATCAATGTGGAAGACCCTCTCTGTAAGGAGCTTGTAACTCATGCACAGGGAAAATGTACAAATGGAAAAGCTAAGAATGAAATACTTCAATAGGAACTCATGACAAGAGAAAAGAAAGTTTTGTGGTGATAAAAATGACTATACCATTGTATAGAAGGAGGAGTAAAGATTAGGTGGAGAGATTAAAAGTTCAGGTCTCTGAGACCCTGGAAAAATGAGAAGTCTAATATGGACCTTTATAAGGCAAGAGGTGGAAGGGCAGATGTTCTCACTGGAACTAGAGATGTAACAAACAGCAGCAAATAACACTTTACTGGAACTTAATCCTCACAACTACCCAATAAAGCAGTATTACTTTTTAAAAGTGAAATGTAACTGATAGATAATATTAGTTTCAGGTATAAAACAGACTGATTCCATATGATACATATAGGGAAAGGATCACTACAATATGTCTAGTTAATCATTACAAAGATAAAAATGTTTTTCTGATGAGAACTTTAAGTATCTACTGTCTCAGCAACTCTTATATGTCCAATACTATAATATTAATTATCGTCACCATGCTGTACATTTCATCCCCATAACTTATTTACTGTATGACTAGAAGTTTGTGCCTTCTGACCACCTTCATGTTATTTTGCTCAATCTCCAAACCCCAGGCTCTGCCAACCACCAATGTCGTCTCTGTATCTGAGGTTCAGTTTTGCCTAGTTTGTTGTTGTTGTTTTATTTTGTTTTTAGATTCCACATATAACTGAGATCATCTGGTATTTATCTTCCTCTGATTTATTTCACTTAGCATTAACACCCTCAAGGTCCAATCATGTTGTCTCAAAGGCAAGGTTTACTTCATTTATGACTAAATAATACTCCTGTGTGTGTGTGGGTGTGTGTGTGTAATTCATACCATTTGTTTTTGTTTTATTTTTGCTTTCTTTTAAATCCACTGTTACACAAAGTATTATCTTCATTTCAGGTATACAATATAGTGATTCAACAGTTTCATATATTACTCAGTGCTCATCATGGTTAAGTGTACTCTTAATCCCCTTCACCTGTTTCACCTGTCCCCACACACCTCCCCTCTGGTAACCATCTGTTCTCTATAGTTACAAGTCTGTTCCTTGGTTTGTCTCCCCCCCCCCGCTTTGTTCATTTGGGGTTTTTTTTGTTTAGTAAATTCAACGTATGAGTGAAGTCATATGGTATCTGTCTTTCTCAGACTGACTTATTTCACTTAACATTGTACTCTAGAATCCATCCATATTTGTTGCAAATGGCAAGATTTCATTTTTTTATGGTTGAATATTTCATGATATACTATGCATACATACACACACACACACACACACACACACACCCCATGGATTACTCAGCCATTAAAAAGTAATATATGGAATCGAACAGACTGATTTTGTATCATGTGACTTTACTGAGTTCATTTATCAATTCTAGTTTTTTGGTGGAATCTTTTGGGCTTCTTATATACAGAATAAATAAAAGTGGTGAGAGTGGACATACCTGTCTTGTTCCTGACTGTAGTGGGAAAGCTCTCAGTTTTTCCCAGTCTACACATTTTCATACTATTTCCTTAGAGTCCTTTGTATTTTTTCTTAAGATTTTATTTTTTTGACAGACAGAGATCACAAGGAGGCAGAGAAGCAGGCAGGAGCCCCAGTCCTTTGTATTTTTGTGATGTTGGTTGTTATTTCTCCACTTGCATGTCTGATTTTATTTGAATCCTCTCTTTTTTATTTATTTCTTTTTTTTGATGGTCTGGCTAAAGATTAACCAGTTTTGTTGATCTTCTCAAAGAACCAACTCCTGGCATCATTGTTTTGTTCTATTGTTCATTTCTACTCTAATCTTTTATTATTTTTTTATTTTATTTTTATTTTCTTTGCTTCTACTGGTGTTAGGCTTTGTTCTTTTTCTAGTTCCTTTAGGTGTCAGGATTTATAGGGTTTTTTTCTTTTTTTCCAGATTTTTCTTGCTTCTTGAGGGGATCGAGAAATATTTGTCATGCCAGTGGCTATGAAAAGAAAGTTGGGGTAGCAATACTTAAATCAGACAAAATGTATGACATGAGGTAGGCCCATACCGCTGTAAATTTCCCTCTTAGAGCCACTTTTTCCCACTTAGAGCCACTATGTCCCAAAGATTTTGGACTGCTGTGTTTTCCTTTTCATTTGTCTCCATGTATTCTTTGATTTCTTGGTTGACCCATTCATTATTCAGATATTTTCTTGTGGCTGATTTCTAGTTTCACAGTATTGTGGTCAGAAAAGATGCATGGTATGATTTCAATTTTTTTTAAATTTGTTGGGATTTGGTTTGTGGTCTAATATGTGATCTGTTCTGGAGAGTGCTCCATGTGCACTTGAAAAGAATGTGCCGGAGTATCTGGGGACCTCAGTCAGTTAAGCATCTGCCTTCAGCTCTAATCATCCCAGGGTCCTGGGATCAAGCCCTGCATTTGGGCTCTCTGCTCAGCAGAGAGCCTGCATCTCTCTCTCCCTCTGCTGTTCTACCTGCTTGTTTCCTAGCTTGCTCTCACACTTTCTCTCCCTCTCTGTCGAATAAATAAAATCTTTTAAAAAAAAAAGGATGTGGTCATGATCTCAGGGTCATGGGATCGAGCCCCACATCGGGCTCTCTGCTCAGCAGGGAGCCTGCTTCCTCCTCTCTCTCTCTCTGCCTACCTCTCTGCCTACTTGTGATCTCTCTCTGTCAAATAAATAAATAAAATCTTAAAAAAAAAAAAAAAAAAAAAAGGATGTGAAGTCCACTGTTTTTGGAATGGAATGTTCTGAATACGTATGTTAAATTACCTGGTCCAAGGTATCATTCAAAGCCACTATTTCCTTCTTGATATTCTGTTTGGATGATCTGTCCATTGATGTAAGTGGGGTTTTAAAGTCCCCTACTATCATTGTATTACTATCAATTAGGCTCCTTTCTGTACTGTTTCATGTATTTGGGTGTTCCCATGTTGGATACACAAATATTTACAACTGTTGTATCTTCCTGGATTGTCCTCTTGATGATTTTATAGTATCTTTGTCCTTTGCCTATTGTTAACACTCTTTGTTTTAAAGTCCCTTTTGTATGATGTAAGTATTGTTACCCCAACTTTCTTTTCATAGCTACTGGCATGACAAATGTTTCTCGATCCCCTCACTTTCAATCTGTATGTCTTTAGGTCTGAAATGAGTTTCTTGCAGGCAGCATATAGATGGGTCTTGTGTCTTTTGACTGGAGCATTAAGTCCATTTACATTCAAAACAATTAATAAGTATTATATCATTCTGTTATTTGTTTTATGGTTATTTCTTTATAGTTCTTCTCTGGTCCTTTCCTCCCTTCCTCTTTTCTCTCATAAGTTGGCTTTTTTGGTGATACACGTGGATTCCTTTCTCTTTATTTTTTGTATATTGATTACTGGTTTTTGATTTGTGATTACCACAATTTGTAGATAACATCTTCTGCATATAGCAGTCTATGTTAATAGACCCTTAAATCTGAACCTATTCTCGGGGCGCCTGGGTGGCTCAGTGGGTTAAGCCGCTGCCTTCGGCTCAGGTCATGATCCCAGGGTCCTGGGATCGAGTCCTGCATCGGGCTCTCTGCTCAGCAAGGAGCCTGCTTCCCTTCCTCTCCCTCTGCCTGTCTCTCTGCCTACTTGTGATCTCTGTCTTTCAAATAAATAAATAAAATCTTTAAAAAAAAAAAAAATCTGAACCTATTCTTTACCCCTCTCCACCCTACATTTTAGGTATATAGTGTCATACTTTACCTTTTTTATTTTGTGAGTCACTTGACTGATTTTTTTCAGGTATACATATTTTTACTGCCTTTGTGCTTTCTACTTTTATTACTCTTATTTATGGTCTTTATTTTCTACTCTGAGAGTCCTGTATAACAATTCTGGTATGGCTGGTTTAGTGGTGATGAATTCATTTAGTTTTTGTTTGTATGGAAAACTCTCTCTCTCTCCTTGTATTCTGAATGATAGTCTGGCTGGACAGAGTATTCACAGTTGCATATTTTTTTCCTTTCAGCACCATAAATATATTATGCCACTTCCTTCTAACCTGCAAAGTTTCTGCTGAAAAATCCACCGATAGCCTTGACGTTTCCCTTGTATATAACTGTTTTCTTTTTTCTTGCTGCTTTTAAAATTCTTTCTTTATCACAGCTTTTTGCCATTTTAATTTCCGTGTCTTGGTGTGGACTTCCTTGGGTTGACTCTGCTGGGGGATCTCTGTACCTCCTGCATCTGAATTTCTGTTTCCTACCCCAGATTCAGTAAGTTTTCAGCTGTTATTTCTTCAAATAAATTTTCTGCCCCCTTTTCTCTTCTCCTTCTGTGATCCCTATCATGCAAATGTTACGACACTTGATGGAGTGAACGAGTTCCCTAGGTCTACCCTCTATTTGTATAAATGTTTTTCGTTCACCTGTTCATCTTGATTACTTTCCATTACTGCCCTCCAGGTCACAGATTCATCTGTTTCCTCCAACATGCTATTTATTCCATCTAATGTATTTTTAATTTCATTTACTGTGTTCTTCACCTCTGTTAACTTTTTTTTTCTTTAATCTTTGCTACAGGTCTCACAGATGTCTTCCACTCTTCTCTCAAGTCCAGTAAATATCTTTATGACTATTACTTTAAATTCTATCAGGTATATTACTTATCTCCATTCCACTTAGGTCTCTTGCTGTGGTTTTATCCTGCCCTTTCATGGACATATTCCTCTATCTTCTCATTTTGTTACCTCTCTGTGTCTGTTTCTATGTGTTAGAAAAGTCAGCTATGTCTCGTGCTCTTGAAAGTAGTGGCCTTATGAAGAAGAGGTCCTACAGTGTCCTACAGTACAGTGTCCCTATTCACTAGAAACTGGTGGCTCAAGGGTGGGTCCTCTATGCAGTATGTGTGTTTTGGATGAGCTGCTTTTTCCTTTGGTTCAGTCATCTGCAATGGCTCTCTGCCTGCTTGGTCCCTATGGTGTTGGTGGGCCAGTGTGAGGCCTCCTTGGGCTTGAGTTGAGTCAGACTAGGTGTTTATCAGAGATGCAGTGGCACCAAACAACAAGGTGCTAAACCCATGTTGTCCCAAGAAGCTTTTGTCAGTGGGTAGAACCAGCAATCACACCAGCTGTCAGCCCCCAACTCACTGCTGGGGCCGCAATCTAAGTGGTGTCAGGGAGAGCAAGAGTCACTTTGGACCAGTAGTGGCCCCTGTTGTGGCTGCTTGCACACTGCCAGGCTTGTGGCCCTGGTATGAATGGGCTCCAGCCAGGAGTGTACTGGATAGGGCAGATCTGTAATATGCTGGGGGTGGGGCATGCAGTTTTAACAAGGTTTACACAATGGTCCTCCATGAGAGGGAACCTACTTCTGCTGTGGGTACCAAGGCCCTACAAACTCTGGGACCAGGAGATGAGGTATTGGCAAGGTTTGTGCTGTGTTCTCAGGGAAGGAACCAGCAGCAGACCTGGGTCTGAGACAAGTCTGGCTGGATGGGGGGGGGGGGGTCTGCTAAGCAGAGCTAAGCAAGGTGGATAGTAAATTTCTGCACTGCAGGTGGTCATGTGTTTATACTGGGACACAGTGAAGGGAAAGAACTCCTGTCCACTACTTTGTTTCTGGAGGAGTCTCCCAGTGATCTCTGTCCTGAATAATTCTCCATCCCATACACCTAAGGCATTTTTCAAACTGTGGCTGCTATGCTATCTCTTCCCAGGCTGTTTGTTATGCTGTCACTTTAAGGGGATGGACTCTATTTTCTCTCACCTTCTGCCCTCCAAGTTTTCCAAGAGCTGACCCACTGATTTTTAAAATTCCAGGCTTTAAGCCATGCTGGTTTTAAGAACTCACAAAATTAGGCCCCTCTGGTTTTCAAAGCCAAGTGTTATGGGAATTCATCTTCCCTGTGAGGGCTTCCTGGTGTGACAGTCTGTTTCTCTCCCCTCTCTGTGCCCACAGGTCCCTCCCTCTCTCAGACAGTCCTGTGGTTTCCCTCCCCACTGTGTCTCTGCCCTTCCTACCCTCTTCAATGTAACCTCTTCTCCACATTTAGTTATGGAGTTTATTCTGTCAGTCTTTGGGTAATTTTCTGGGTTATTTACCCTGATGTGAGTGTTATCCAGTTGTATTAGTGGAACAAAGTAAGCTTAGGGTCCTTCTACTCCCCCATTTTCCCAGCGATCTCCTATCTCACATCTTTATCCATTCATCCACTGATGGGGATGGTAGGTTGTTTCCTATCTTGGCTATTGTAAATGATACTGCAATGAACATAGGGGTGGCAAATATTTTTTCAAGTTAGTGTTTTCCTTTCCTTCAGAATACTGTTTTTAACTTTTTGAGGACTCTCCATATGGCTTTGCATAGTGGCTGAACAAATTTTAATTTCCCTTTCTTCCACAGTCTCACCAACACTATTTTTCATCCTTTTGACAGTATTTATTCTAACAGGTGTGTAATTATATTGATGTGTCATTATGGTTTTGATTTACATTTCCCTGATGATTAGTGATGTTGACCACCTTTTCACGTACCAGTCAGCCATCTGTATGTCTTCTTTCAAAAAATATCTACTCAGATCCTCCATCCATTTTTAAAAATTAGATTTGCTGGGGGGTTTTGGTGTGTTTTTTGTTTGTTTTTATTTTGCTATTGAGTTATAGGAGTTCTTCACATATTTTATATAATAACCCACTGTCAGATATATGATTTACAAATATTTTCTCCCATTTGGTAGACTAGCTTTTCATTTTTTGATGGCTTCCATCATCTGTACAGAAGATTTTCAGTTTAATGTCATCCCTCTTTTTGCTTTTGTTGGCAAATCCATAAAATCATCACCAAGACCAATGTTTAGGAACTTACCACCTATGTTTTCTTCTAGAAGTTGTATGGTATCAGGTCATATATTCGTCTTTAATCCATTTTTGAGTTATCTTTGTGAATGCTGTAAGATAGTGATCCAGCTTCATTCTTTTGCATATGGCTGTCCAGCTTTCCCAACACCATTTATTCTTCAGTAATGTGTATTTTGTGTATTTTGTGTATATTGTGTATTTTGTGTATTGTATATTTTGTGTATTTTGTGTATATTCTGGGCTCCTCTGTCATAAATTAATTGCCGATATTTGCATAGATTTAGTTCTAGGTTCTCCATTCTGTTCCACTTATCTGTGTTTGTTTTTATGCCAAGTCTGGTAACTACAGACTTGTAATATACTTTGAAAGCAGGAAGTGTAATGCATCCAGGTTTGTTCCTTCTTTTGCTTTGGCTATTTGGGATCCCTTTTTGGCTCCATTCAAATTTTAGGACTATTTATTTCTGTGAGAAATACCATTGAAATTGTGATAGAGATTGCACTTAATCTGTACATTGCTTTGGGTAGTATGGACATTTTAACAATATTAGTTATTCCAATCCATGAGGACCAATTATCTTCCCATTTGTTTCTTTTCAATTTCTTTCACTAGTATCTTACAGTTTTCAGTGTACAGGCTATCTCACTCCCTTAAATTTATCCCAAAGTGTTTTATTCTCTTTAATATAGTTATGAATGAGATTGTTTTCTTAATATCTGATAGTTTATTATATAGAAATGCAACAGATATTTATATATTGATTTTGTACCCTATACTTTTACTAAATTCAAGGTTTTGTATGTATAACATCATGTAATCAGCAAATAGTGACAGTTCTCTTCTTCCTCTAATTTGGATGCCACCCATGCATCCAACCATCCTATATCTAGGACTTCCAATAGTACATTGAATAAAGGTGGTAAAAGGTGGTAAAAGTGTCTTATTTCTGATTTTAGAGGAAAAGTCTCGAGCTTCCAGCTTTTAGTATGTTGTGAGGTATGGGCTTATCATATACAGCCTTTATGATATTGAGATACATTTCCTCAATACCCACTTTGCCGAGAATTTTTATCATAAATGGATGCTGAATTCTGTCAAATGCCTTTTGGCATCTATTGAGATGACCTTATGATCTGTATCCCTCATTTTGTTAATGTGGTATATCACACTGGTTGATTTGCAGGTGATATACCATCCCTGCATCCCCCAGAATAAATCCTACTTGATCACGGTGTATAAGTTCTTTAATTTTTTTTTTTTTTTTTAAAATTCTCAGACTGTGGCATTTATTGAGAACAAAACTCTCATCCAAAGGTAAAATGATAACCAAAGGAATCTCTTTTATAAGCATGACTCTTAATGAAAGTCTAGCGAATACTGAAGAGAAGAATAGTTTGCTTTGAGAAACAGCAGTGCATTAAAGCAGCCTGAGGGTAAATGCTACTTCCTTCGTGTCATGTATTCTTTTAATTTATTCTTAAGTTCAGTTTGCTCATATTTTGTTTAGAATTTTTCACATCTGTGTTCATCAGGTATACTGGCATGTCGTTTTATTGAGGCATCTTTAACTGGTTTGGTATAAGCATAAGGCTGGCCTTGTAAAATGACTTTGGAACTGTTTCCTCCCATTCCATTGTTTGGAAGAGACTGAAAGAATTGGTATTAATTCTTTAAATGTTTGGTAGAATTCCCCAGGGAAGTCACCTATTCTTGAACTTTTGTTTATTGGGAGGTTTTGGATTACCAATGAAATCTTACTAGTCTGTTCAGATTTTCTATTTCTTCATGACTCAGTCTTGCTAGGTTTTACACTTCTAGGAATTTACCTATTTCTTCTAAGTTGTCCAATTTGTTGACATATAAATATTCATAGCAGTCTTAGATGATCCTTTTTATGTCTGTGGTACCAGTTTTTAAATCTTTTCTTTCATTTCTAATTCTATTTGTGATTTCTTTTTCTTGGGTGATTCTAGCTAAAGGTTTGTCGGGTTTGATTACATCTTCCAAAATTTGATTGTTTCCAAATTGTCTTTTTACTCAGTTTTATTATTTGCACCTGATCCTTGTTATTTTCTTCCTGTACTAACTTTGGGCTTCATTTGTTCCTCTTTTTCTGGTTCCTTGAAGTGTAAAGTTATTTGACATCTTTCTTGTTTCTTGATGTAGACCTTTATCACTATGAATTTCCCCCTCTTAGAACTGCTCTTGCCACAGAGCCCAGAAGTTTTTTGGTTTTTGGTATGTTGTATTTCCATTCGCCTCAAGGTATTTTTCTTTTGATTTCTTCTTTAAACAACATACTCCTGAGAAACCAGTTTGTCAATGTCCACAAATTGATGAGTTCTCCAGATTTCTTCTTATAATGGCTTTTAGTTTCGTATTACTGGGATCAGAAAAGATGCTTAATATTATGTCAATCTTCTTAAATTTATTGAGACGCAAACCAAACAAGACTCTGAACTATAGAGAACAAACTGGTTACCAGGCAGAATGCAGGTTGAGGGGATGGGTAAAATAAGAGATGGGGATTAAGGAGTGCACTTGTGTTGAGCACCGGGTATTGTAGGGAAGTGCTGAATCACTATAAAACTAATATTACACTGTGTTAACTACCCAGAATTTAAAAAAAGAAAAAAGACTTGTTTTCTGGCCTAACAGCTGACATATACCCTGCAGAATGTTTCCATGTGTTACCTGAAAAGAATATGTATTCTGTTGAATTTGGATGAAATGTTCTGTTATATGTCTGCAAAGTTCATCTGGTCTAACATGTCATTTCAGGCCAATGTTTCCTTATTGATTTTTCTGGATGGATGATCTATCCATTGCTAAAAGTGGGTTTTAAAGTCCTGCACTACAGGGCGCCTGGGTGGCTCAGTTGGTTAAGCAACTGCCTTTGGCTCAGGTCATGAGCCTGGAGTCCCCGAATCAAGTCCAAATCAGGCTTCCTGCTCAGTGGGGAGTCTGCTTCTCCCCCGACCCTCTCCCCTCTCATGCTCTCTATCTCACACTCTCTCTCTCAAGTAAATACATTAAAAAAAAAAAAAAAAAAAAAACTTGTAAAAAAGATAATAAAGTCCTGCACTATTACTGTACTGCTATCTTATTAGATTGACCTCTTTATCATTATATAATGACCTTGTCTCTTAATTAGTCTATCTAGCTTTCTTTAGGTTTCCCTGTGCATGGATTCTCTTTTCCATCCCTTCACTTTTAGTCTGTGTGTATTCTTACATCTGAGGTGAGTTTCTTTAGGCAGCATATAGATGGGTCACGTCAGCCACAATGTCTTTTAATTGGAGAACTGAGTCCATGCACATCTAAAGTAAATATTGATAAGCATGCACTTACTGCCATTGTGTTCATTGTTTTCTAGCTATTTTACAGGTCTTTGGTTCTCTCTTCTTCTCTGGTTCCCTTCCTTTATGATTTGATGATTTTCTGCACTGGTATGCTCGAATTCCTTTCTCTCTTTTGTTTTTCTAACTACAACGTTTTGCTTTGTAATTACCAAGAGACTTACATAGACTGTTACAAATATAAGTAGTCTTAAGTTAGTAGCAACTTAAGTTAGAACACATTCTAAAGCTCTACATTTTTACTCTTCCCCTCTTTGCTGTAGCATGACCCACACATGCTCATCATGTTCATTTTTTATTTATATAGTTTAATGTATGTTCTTAAACAAATTAAACATGGACCAGCCAATCAAGCAGCCAATCAAGTTAAAATAGTATATATGACATTAAGAGAAAATTTAATGGTTCCTAAAGCCTGCCTAAACATGTTTGGCTCAAATGTTAATTTCATAGCAAGAGATAAAATATTCTGTACTTAGGTTCGAGTCAAAGTAATACCTAACTGGAGAATGGAGGTTTTAAATATATTACTTATTATATTAAACAGAAATAAAACTTTGGCATTAAATGATAATGCAACTGCTTTTCTTGTACTTCAAATTCATTGTTCCTTCATATGCAGATATAAAATTTTTATTTTACCAGCAACTTCTAGCTTAATTTGCTTTCTTGAAAACCAAGCCTAGTCACTGTATAATCAATATGAAGTTATTCGAGTGAAGACAGTAAGGACTTGTGGAAGAAAGCCATCTAATGAGAAGCCAGAGAGGGAAGGAGGCATGTTTTTTCGATTGTACCAGTCTGGAGTGGAGTTTCTGTCTGACTGACAGTGGAAGGAAAAGAAAACGTGTTGTTTCAAATACCACAGATTCTCATTGTTCTTAACAAATCTTGGTAACTTTCTTGAATAAATGTTCATTTGCTGTATGACCTTGGGACCATCTCGAGAGACTTCATTGTTTTAGAAATTTTCACCATCTCACTAGGCAGTGGGGTCTGTGGAGCTACTCATGCTGTCATCCTGGAAGCCCCTCTCATGTCATTTATGCCCAGAATGTTTTCTTGGGTTATACTTTTGAGTGTCTTTTTTAAGGGCTCTAATTACATACATCCTTTGACTTCCTTCCATTTCAACTACTTTTTGACAATTTTTTCCCCTCATTTTTCATTCTCTTTGTTTTCCTATACATTTCTGATAGGACTTTGCCTTCTTGTCTTTTTTTTTTTTTTTTTTTAACTTCAATCGATTCCCCTTACATTTTTCTTGTTTTCTTGACTATTATTGTTCTTCGTATTTCTCAAAGTGGTCTTTTTCCCCCCATACTCTTAAATGTTTATTTGATGACATTTCATTCAGTTGATAGTATTGTGTTATAGTGTAGCTTTTGGATTTTTCAGTTCCACCCTCCACCTAAGAGATTTCTTTTATAGATTAAAAAATTATTTTATGGCAGTTTTTTATAGGTGTATTGGGGGAGGGGGTGAAGAAAGGCTATTATTTTTTGCAAGCTTTTTTATTCCTGCATAATCTTTAATTTCCTCATTTTCCTCACTGCCACACCTCTGTGGGGAGCTAACTCTTCTCTTTGTATCTGACTGACTCTTCTTCAAAAACAATGGTTCTCTGAGGCTGCCTCTTCACATCCCACTGTCTTTCTAATCATTTCCCTATATCATGTGCTGAGAACCATTATGTCCTGACCTGTGTTCAGTATTCTGGAACTTAGTACTAGACTTTTCCTTTTTGAGGATGCCTTAGCTTGTGCTTTTTCTTACTTGTCTGTGCCCCTCTACTCTTAAGCCTTTAGAATTTATTTATCTATAAGACAACTAGAAGGTTATGATATTCTTTATTTCCTAGTCATTCTGAAGAGATGGGTGATCCACGTTTTTATTTCCTGTTTATTTGATCACTTTTTTTAACTCTGAGAAAAATCAGACTGCTGCCATTGTCCTCTAAAAACCTTTGTAAGCAAAAAATAAATAAAAAAATAAATAAAAACCTTTGTAAGAAGACTTTTAATTATGGATTTAATCTCTTTATTAGATATAAAACTGCTTCAATTTTTCTTCACTGTTCAGACAGAATTATCAGTTGCATTTTTTTTCTGTACCTAATTTCCTGATTTCATATAAATTTTCAAACTTATTTGCATAAGTTTTTAATATTCTGTTACTCTATTTTATGTAGAATCAGGAACAATAAACAAGACATCCTCATTCTTGCTACTGGTAACATGTGCCTTCTTTCTTTCTTGATCAGTCCTTTCAGGAAAGTAGCAGCTTTAGAAATACTGGTAAGTTCTTTGACATTTCTGTCATCAAGAACTGAGGTCTGTGGGCACCTGGGTAGCTTAGTTGGTTAAGAACCTGCCTTTGGCTCAGGTCATGATTCTGGAGTCCCAGGGTCGAGTCTGGCATCGGGCTCCCTGCTCAGCTTCTGCTTCTCCCTCTGACTGCCCCCCCACCAATGTTGTTTCTTTCCATTCTCTCTCTCTCAAATAAATAAGTAAAATCTTTATAAAAAAAAAAAAAAACTGAGGTCTGTCCTCTCCCCCTAGATCTCTGAAGATAGTGACTGCTTCCATCAATAATATACCATGGATGTGACACTATATGAATTCTGAGGTCATAAAATGCCTTGTAGTTTCATGCTAGTTTTATGATATTAACTCTAAAGGAAGTTAGTTGCCATGTAAGAAATCGGACTGTCCTGAGAGTACAAACCTCTTTACTAGTCCATTCTGAGGCCAACACCTACCTTTTTGCCCTCACAAACCCTCAACCATTTCAGTACACTGACAAGGGCATAGTTTGGAAGGCAAAGAATTCAAATAATCAATGTTCCATTGTGTAAACCACAGAAAAAGAGATATAAGAGATAAAGCTGTCAGGGAGTTTTCCTATACCCCTATGTGAACAGCTGGTTTGAATACAAATTTAGTCTGCTCCCTACCCCATTTCATATTAAATGGAAGAAGGAGATTAAGGTGTAACATGCCATGCTGCAATACCCCTACTTCTCTACCATACAACATGCTGTACTGCTAGGAATTTTAATATCGTATAAAACCAGCAAAATGAAAACTTAAAAACAAAAACAAAAGAAGCTATGGACTGGGAAAGTTCAGAAAATCCCAGCAACTAGTATACTGCTAAGAACCAATCGGTAAGCAATTAATATTTGTTAGATGAATTTGAATGAGTCAGTTCATTTTTTTCTGGCCTAAATTACCACAAGCATTACATACAATAAAAAGTTACTTAACTATTAATTGGTATCCTTCCAAGTGCTGGTCTCTCTGGGACCATATCTACCTCCTTGAAAGGAGCTTCTTTTCTCAACATTAAATATTTCAAAAAAGAGATTAAAACAGTCAGTTGTGCTTGATGTTTTTAGGCTAGTAAGAAAAAATGGGAATAATTTTAATACTTAAGTGGAGTTTAACAAGTTATTCTGTAATTTTAGGGCAGGGGTCAGGAAGTAACATATTAAACGAATGACCAACTTAAAATAATTTGTGATAACCTACCAAATCCAGGAACACTTTTGAGACTAGCTTTGAGGCAAATTTTCTCCAATCTGAGGTAGCTATATCTCATCAGACAGTTCCACAGGAATAGCCAGTCCATTCTTGTCCGATGATTCATGATAATGACACTTCTTTCCCCAGGAACAAATGCATCACCTGTTATAATCACCTTCACACCAAACATGGTCTCCAACAATGCCTAAGGAATAAATAATATAGACATGTAACAATTTAAAGTTATGCTTTCCCATAGATAAATTATATCATGTACTGTAAATAAACCTGATTTCTAATAAGTCAAAGGCATAGTGTTTCTCAAGATTATTGCTTCTAGGGGCACCTGGGTGGCTCACTGGGTTAAGCCTCTGCCTTCATCTCAGGTCATGGTCTCAGGGTCCTGGGATCGAGCCCCACATTGGGCTCTCTGCTCAGCAGGGAGCCTGCTCCCACCTCTCTCTCTGCCGGACTCCCTGCCTACTTGTGATCTCTCTCTCTGTCAAATAAAACTTTTTTTAAAAAAGATTATTGCTTCTATAATAATCTGAAAAAAGAAGTTAATCTCAAAGAATGAGAATACAAAGGCACTGTTTATATTTTTAGTGTTATTAATTTAGGTTTCTGACAGTTTCTTAATTAAAGAAATGCTAACTTTCACTGAAATCTTCAGGATATAATTTTACCTTAAAAATAAAAAAGTGTAAAAAAAGAAAGAAAAAAGTGTAAAAGACATGAAAGAAGATTTCACTGTGTAATTTCTTAAGGCTATAGATACATTATTACTTTCTAGAAAGGAAAATCAGGAAATTTAACACCGAGTATAGGGCTGAGGGACAGAAAGTCAAAATTTTCATTTTATACCTTTCTGTATTACGATCTTTTTAAACACATACACATATCTGTTTAGCAATATAAAGGATAAAATAACTATATGTTTATAAACTTCTGCAGCCCCAGTACCCAGTACCTAGAAGATGCTCAAGTATTTACTGAATTTGGAACTTTTCTGATAAGCAGGCACATAAATATTTAGAAGAAAATATATTACATACTGGTTTTGTGGAGGGGGAAAAAAAACAGAAAATAAGAAAACCTGATTATTAATTTCAATCTCTTATTTAAATTTTCTAGTAATTTTTAAGTAAAAAATTTACTAGATAAAATATGACTTCACTATTAATGGAAAAAAGGGATTGAAAACCTTTGTGGAAGTACTGAGCACATAAACTGCAGTACAGCATATAACAGAATATGGAGCAATAATGCAAGTAAACGAACTACAGGTATCTACAACAACAGAGATGGCTCACTAGCATAACAGCTGAGAGAAGCAAAACAAACAAAAAGTGCCATATATAAAACTTCCTAAAACAGACCGCAACTAAGATATTTTAGGAGTAAATATATAGCCAATAAAATTATAAAGAACAGCAAGGGAACGACTATCTTATAGCTCAGGTTAGTGCCTGCTTCTATTAAGGAGGAGATGATTGTTACTTCTCAGCCCTCTGGCAAACCACCTACCTTCCAATACTCTAGTTCTTGAACTGGTTGATAGCTACACTCTACTAGATTATTTTAAAGTGTGCATTTATGTTTTACAAACATTGGCTATATTTGTTGCATTTCACAAAAACAGGACTTCAAAATAAACACAGGACCAAGAAAAAAAAGGCTAAAAGGAATATTAGCTAAGGAAAAGTCAGAAATGTTTTATGTCCAAAGAATTATGCAATCAGAGTGTTAATATCTTAACAGAGTAAAACGATATCCCACAGATCCCATCAAGTTACTTTCCCAGAGCTGAGATTCACTTTAGGGCATGGGTGTTTAAGCTGACATCAAGTCCTAGAAGTATGGCCTTCAGGGAGTAAATAAAAACGAACACCTCCGGAAAATGTATACAGAGGTATTCTGCTCAATGCCTGTAGTTTTCATCTGATTTTCAAAAGGGTCACTCAAATAATTATAACCCCCACTCCAAAGTCTTGGAAAGTCAAGTCCTAGGTAGACTTCTTGATAGAGAGCCACGGCAGAGTCCTCTAGGCTTGGACCCGCAGCAGAAACTGTCTCTCTCTTTCTAAGTACACAGGACCATCAACTCCCAAAATGAATCACTGAATTACATGTCTCAGCCCAGAGGACATGTGTGAAGACACCATCTATGGCTTATTAATTGGGTCCGGCTCCACTTCATTTTCCAAAGGATACTTTACAGTTTTTATAAAAAACTAAAATGCAGGATGCCCTTCCCTTAACTGGTAGAAAGATGAAGTTGACTGTTAATTGTGTGTTGTGCCACATAAAAGAGTCAAAAAATCTTAAAGCCTATAAATCCCAAACCTCAACCCTCACCTTTTAAGTGCAATTTTTAATACATGTATCCCGTGGATCCCAAATGTCAAAATAAATCCAGACTATTTGTCCAGGAGCATATCATACAGCATTCTCTCCCTTGCCATCCAGCACTTCATCAGAATATGCCTGAAAGTTATATATAACCTTTTGGACAGCCTAGATCTCAAACTCACATTAATCATTTGTAATACCAGACAAGACCTATCTAGTCAAGTTATTTACAGCTCCTGCAAAGGCAGAACTACAAATATTTACTACAGAGAGATAAGGTTATAACATGGCTAAACTGCAGAATTCAAATAATTGGATTAAAACTGATTAATCAGATTAAGAACTATTCTAGAAAAAAATGTGAGAATACTGTCTTTTTTCCTAGTCTAGAATAGAAACTAGTATAGAAGAAAAACTAATCTTATAAAATGTAATAATGGTTTATGGAAGCAATTTCTGATGATCTTTTATAGACCACTAATCACTACCTCAAAGTGTTCTACCGTGTCTGAAAACACAAAGATGAGAGGTTCCCCTTCATGATCACAGAGAATCAGTTTTGCCATCATGGCCCAAGCTCTCATTTATCCTTCCGATGAATCTTTATTTAGTCTGAGGTAAAAACAACTCTGTGGCGCTCCCCTTCTTCTAGTCTGCCTGGGCTTTTCAGACTTCACTTAGGCCCAGCTCTTCAAATCCTTAGCTATTTAAAGTCTTGCAATCCCAAGCCATTCATCACAGTATCCCTTCTCTTAGTGGCAGTCTAGGTAGAAACTATACCCTGTATCTGTTGAACACCTGTTTTATTCTAGGACTGGACTGTAATCAGCAGGCTGTGGAAGAGACTTGCCTCCTACGTGGGGAGTTATCAAATGATCTCTAACTTCCTAAGTCATGACTAGGGTGAGAGGACAGAACCCCAAATAATTCAGCTACGATTAGACCACTGGAAAGACTCCCAACTTTGAGAAGCAAAAAGTGTTCTGGGCGCATGCAAAGTCTGATCTTGACAACAGTGATTATGCTGAACGAACTGTCTGAAAATGAAATGAATTAAGACCTACACTCCCCGCTGTAGGGATGTACCAAGAGAGAATGGTCACTCTGCAGACTGTTCTGGAAGGAATTCTTACACAGATAGGTTAGACGAGGTGACCTCTAAGTCTCACCTAACTCTAAGATTCTAGAAGATTTTACTGGGGGACCTCATTTAAAATGCAAAATCCTCCCATGATCTCCCTGATATGAGGAAGTGGTGATGCAACATGGAGGCTTAAGTGGGTAGAAGAATAAATGAAACAAGATGGGATTGGGAGGGAGACAAACCATAAGTGACTCTTAATCTCACAAAACAAACTGAGGGTTGCCGGGGGGAGGGGGTTTGGGAGAAGGGGGTGGGATTATGGACATTGGGGAGGGTATGTGATTTGGTGAGTGCTGTGAAGTGTGTAAACCTGGTGATTCACAGACCTGTACCCCTGGGGATAAAAATATATGTTTATAAAAATAAAAAATGAAAAAAAAAAATGCAAAATCCTCCTTAAAAATGGTAAGAGAAGAAAAATCTTGTCAATGAAATCATTTTAATGCATAAGAGATGCTTACAAAAAAGATCGCCTTATGATTATTTCAGTGAAGCAGTAATTTGTTTAAATCCATTTACCTAATCTATTATTAGTGAACATTTTTTTTTAATTGTTTGGAATTGCTTAAAGTAAAGTACATGTATAGCTGAGAAAAGACTAAATTCCCTCTGAGTAAAAAAAATATATATGTATTTGTTTCGAAATAAAAACTTCTTTAGCACCTTGTAAAAGTATGAAATAAAAGATCATAAAAGACACTGACAATTTTTTGTGACTTAGCTGTAAGGCATTCAACTATAAATTTCTTAGCTGAAATACTCTGCTTGATATGCCCTTAATCATAAGCAAGGCAGTGAGTTAAACAGGTAATAGAAATTTTTTCAAATATATACTAATTTAATACTACAGTGATGGTTGTTGAATTCTGCGTGTTAAGTTCTCAAAGCAAAAGTCAGGAATAGCTGAAACTGACCACTGAAAATCTCACAGAAATGTACCTCACAGGAGACCAGTACATATCAATAAATCCAGCTCAGTTTTTTTCTAAAGAATGCTAGAACAGCTTTTTCTACCTGACCATCAGATGACGTGATTGGTCTACATGCTATTTAAAACACAAGAATGACACTCAATATAGCACCACTCACATTTCCTCTCACTTTCAACAGGGGTAAGGGTAACCCTAGATTAAAAAAAAAAGAAACACACACACATATTATCTTTCCACTCTTCGCTCATCCACCATGCAGTAGGCATGCACCTGGAATTGTATGAAGACTTGTACCATAGTGTATGGTGTAATGCTGTGTGACAGTACCAGAACTAAGAGTGACAGCAGAAGCAGCTATGGCAGAATTTGTTTAGTGAAGTCCAGCATTTCTTCCAGAGTAACAGATTTTAGTTATGTACCTAGCTGCCCAGAGGAAAGATGGTATTTCCCGGATGTTATTATAGCCGTCAGCCATTCCCTCCAACGGCATGAGCAAGAGAAACAGGTGCTCTTTGTAATTCACTGATTTAAAGGAAAGCCCTTGCTCTGGATTTCCTCCCAGACCCACTTCCTGCAGAGTGGGGCAAAAAAGTGGTAGTGACCAGTCCCAACCATATTATTATGCCAGGCTGGATGGAAGGAATCTGAGTCCCTGAATGACATGGGAGCAGAGCTACCCTGCCCACGTGGTCCTGAGGATGAATAAAGTTCTACCTTAATCAAACCACTGTATTCTGAAAAAGCTATATTCACTACCTCATTCGCTCATCAGAATAACAGCCTGAGGGAAGTAGGCAGTATTAGAACCCCTGTTTTTCAAATGAAAAGAGAAGTTTAGGGAGGCTAAGTAGTTCCGCCAAGTTCAAATGACTAGAAAGTGGTAAGGTCAGTACTGAAATCAAATGTTTGTACCAATAAGCACTCCACTTATATTGGCTCTTCGAGGAAATAGACTGATTGGACACTAGAGCATGGCAACTGCAAAGATTCCTACCAACGTAGTAACTACAAGAAAATTTTCAAAACCCTTTAGATTTTGGTAGAAGGGTGTAGTCAAAAATGTGATTCATATTCAAAAGATTATACACTGGAAAAATTAAGACTTTAAATAAAATGTAAAACAATGTATGATCATTATCAAAAAATCATTTACCTCTAAACGTTTTAGAATCAGATACACAGTGCTGAATCAGCAATGGCTCTCAAAAGATCATCTACTCCAGTTTCTTTATTTTACAGATGATAAAATAAAAATCTTTAAAAAGTTATATATTAACTTGAAAAAAGCTGAAAGTTTTCAAAATGAAATGTCTCTGGTTTATAGTGACATAAATGAAATTAGTTAACATTCAGGTAGCTTGTAGAGGACTTCTTAGAAATATGTACTTATGACAGTTAAGCTTATGTGAGCTGGGCATTATGTGCTTATTTTACTTAATATAAATATGATATTTGATGGAGAAATACTCATTTTGTAAATAAGTACTACTAGTGGGTAAGCAGCACCACAAAAACGAGTATTCCGTATTAAATGGTCTGTTTGAAAGCCACAATGAAACAATGGACATCATTTTAAAGCTAATTTAAAAATCTACCTCTAAAAAATTCATGGCCTGAGAAGTCACCTTCTGTCATCTAGCAAAGGAGGCAGTCTCTCAGGCAAATGAAAGACAAACTAGTCAAGCTGTGTGTATCTACAACCAGGCAAGATGGCTTAGATAGAACACTATTACCTTCACGAGGTCAGAGGTCCTATCTGTCCAGCTTATCATCACCTTCTAGCAATAGGCTTGGCACATGGTGGACACTTAATAAATATTTGCTGGATGAAATGTCCAGGATCCTGCTGATTACTTTTGACATAAACAACAGTTAACAAAACTTACCAAAAAAGTCTTTCCTTCTATTATGAAGGGGAAAAGAATTTTTACATAAATGTATAAGGAGTATCCATACTGATAATATGTAAGAATATTACAAATATTTGATGCAATGTACTTCCTACAGGAGAAAAAAAAAATAGGGAAGGTGGCTGTCGCTTCCTGCCCTGAAAACTCACCACTCAGCTAAGTTACAGGAAAATAAGTTTATGATGAATTAACAGATGAGAAAGCTCAGAATGTAATGAAACCAACAAAGATCCCGATATAAATTCTAGAACTTGAAAGTATGGTATTTTAAATAGAGGCAGCAGAAGAGAGGGTCAATGAACCTGGTGACTTGTACAGCAACGTAAGCATCTACCACACCCGCATCTGCAGTCCCAGAAGTAGAGGGGAGACGAAATGAAGCAGAGAAAAAAAAAAAAAGAAAAAGAAAAAGAAAATATGAGGGAATATAAGCCCCAAACATTCCAAAGTGGAAAAAGCAAAGCTACAGATCTAAGAAGCCCAATGAAACACAGCAAAATAAACAAAGAAAACTAGACCTAGCATATCATCACCAAACTGCTGAAAACAAGCAAAGAAAAAACAACACAACAACAGGGAAAGAAATCTTGAAAGCAGCCAGAAAGGGCTGCAAATACAGGGTAGCTAACTTTTCATCAACAACAGGGAGACCACAAGACAGTAGAACTTTAAAGTACGGAAAGAAGAAAAACTGTCATCCCATAAAGTTCACAGCCAGCAAACAGAATTTCAAAAACAAAGGCAAAATAAAGAAATTTTCAACTAAAAGAAAACAGAATTAATCCACAGGAGCCCTCACTGCAAGACAAGCTAAAGGAAGTTCTTCAGGCTGAAAGGAAATGATACCAGACAGAAACTCTAATAAAGGATAAAGAATACTATAAATGGAAAATACTTAGATAAATATAAGACTATATTCTCTCATACTATTTCTTTGAAAGACACGGGACTAGTAAAAGGGAAAAGCTTTAACACTCACCCTAGAGTTTATTGTGCAAGTGGATGTACCAGGCCAGCAGCAGCAGCACCGAGGAGGCGAGCATGAAAGCCCTACCTGATCCCGACTCTTCCATTTGACGCAAGGTGGTAAATATGAACTTTGGGTGGACTGTGACCGGCTAAGGGTACATTATGTGGTCCCTAGGTTGTAACTCAATTGTGTTCACAACACACACATATCTCACCATATACATAAACATTGACATACATACATACATGTCATTTTCTTTCAAAACAGATGAGGAGAGAATATTGCACAACTCATTTCACATCCTTGTTCCAGGTACTTCAGCAACCTCCGTCTTTGGCTTCTCGAAGGCTTTGTAGGACTATTCCTTACCAACCTTCCTCTTTCACTGCGAGAAATCATGCCACTGAGACTGATTTTATGAGTAGTTAACAGTTTCTCAAAATTTTTTCCCTTGAGGCATGCCCTGGCTTGAAAGAACTCGAAACTTTCTTCTTTTGAAACAGTCAGGAGGTCCCAGTGAACTTCTTACCACTGGAAGGTCAAGTACCATGTGACCCTGACCAATCCTTCAAGGTTTTCCTATCACCTAAGGCTCTAATGGCAGCAAACTGGATTTAATCTCAGCTCTGCTTATGCATGTGACCTTCAGCAAATCATTTAATTTTGCAAAGCTTCTACCTCTTCTGTAAACTTGGGATAATAGTGGTGCCTGGAATGAAGGCGTCCTCAAGTATTTATTAATAGCACCGTATCTGCCACAGAAGTGCTTAACAGCTATGACCATCATTACCCTTCAACACAATCTTGCAATTCTCCTCCTTAATCTGGATTAAATATGCAACCATACCAGTTATAGTTATTTACCATCTACCAGTTATGCTACGGTCCTTTCTTTGTGTTTATAGATTAAGTGCAAATACAGAAAAGGAAGGGGGAAGAGGAGACGAGGGAGGGACAGGGAGAGATAGGGGACACTACTTTTAGTCGAACGCTATCACATTTCATAAAACACATACCTAAATAATTTTTTTAAAAATTAACCCCTGACAAAGGACAAATTCAATTCTTAAAACTAGTCACCACAGGAATCCTTTTGAAAATATGAAAAGGGTGCACTGTAAACAGCCCCTCATCAAACTCCACCTGAGGAGTCCACAGCTTTAGTGGACATTCCCCTCCACAGATGTGACAAGGGCAGGCTGCCTGAGGGGAAACGTGCAACACAGTTCAAAAGACAAGGATGGAAAAAGATCCTTCAGCAACTGAAAGCAGAGGAGTCCCTCTTGGTATATCCTCATCACCCCCACCATGGCTGTCCATAAACCCAGTAACATTAAGTTCTAGCTGTTGCTCAGGAAAAAAAAGGAGCAGAACAGCCTCAGGAAATAGAGCCTATTCAAGATAAAGGCAATGTATGGTGTCACTCCACTTTTGGAGAAGGCACTACTGACTAGCAGCCACAGGGAAGGGCCGAAGCAGCTTCAATCCAGACGAGGGAGGAGGATGGACTGGAACCCTACAGGGCGTTGCCAAGCTCAGAATCACAGAGCTGCGCTCAGAGCTCTATGCACTGACCTTGCAGAGAATACCTGTCTATTCCAAGAATCTATTATACATTTTGTGCGTTCTTTTACCTTACAGATGTTGTTACTCTAGCCCTCAGATGGGAAACCACTTTATTATTAAATTCTGTTTTAACTGAGAAGAATTAAATCAATCACATCAATATCAAAAGTTCAAAAAAAGTGTATCTAATGTTAATTTTTGCTATTATTTTGTAAAATAAATGGAAATACAAAACTAATTATGTAATCATTTTCGATGAAGGAAAATAAACTTCATGAGGAATATAAAAGAAGCTTTTAATTTTGGATATGATTCTTAGATATTTTACTTCAAGGACATGAATTATATTTAATTCTCTCTAGTTCCTGTATTTCCTCCAGAAAGGATTTATGTTTATTTTAACATCTGACTAAATCCACCTCTAACAAAATAAAAACTGGTCAGCTGGGCTACTTTGGTCCCGTCTCCTTATCTGACATGTGACTTACCACGGGCAGCGTGAGCCAGGTTGCCACAAGGCGGTTGTTGATCCAACGATACCAAGATGGGCTTACAAGCATCAAAGGTAAAAAGGGGCCCAGCATGAAAATGCTTCCAAAAAAGCTTCCGCAAAACAGAATGAGTATAAAGTAAATCCCTTTCCATGACACCATGATTCTGAAAGATACAAAAAAAAAAAAAAAAAAAAATGTATTTTGTTATTATACATGTAACTGCTCAAATTGAAAAACATAAAATAATCTTTGAATACAGGGCTAAAGAAAAGGCTCGAATAAAAAATATAAGAGCTCCAATACCATAAAGGTGACCCTCATACATGTCCTACAGATCTAACAAACTTCCAGGACACTAGAAATCAATATAATCAATATTATCAGAATAAACGTCTAACCTTTAAAACAAAAAAAAGGCTGTCAAATATACAAATATACAATAAACAAATATATTTGTTTTTTTAACTGGTTATTAGTATTAACAAAAAACTGTAGAAGTTGACTCATTACAAACTTTAAAATATTCCAAAATTTTTTATATCCTACTATAAAAAGTAGACTTAATGGACCAAGAATTACAGAACATCTTCCTAAGACTGACTTTGCCTAAAAGGGTTGGCAATTTTATAGTACACTAAATTTTTTTAAAAACCTAGAAATATTAATCCTTCACATTAGAACCTAAAAGTAGTATCTTTAGGCAACTCATCTTAAACTGGTTTTTTTGTTTGTTTTTTTATAAGCTGAAAGATAAAGCAGAAGTCAGACTCCTCGCTTTCCTAAACTATTTGCCAAAAGATTACTTTCAGTGTCTTCATAACCAGAAACACTTAGAATTGACATTTTAAAATAAACTGTTGGAAACACAGTTTAAAATAAATAATCACACATTTGATTTTATAACCTAAACTACAATAGAGCAAAAATATAGTTTGCCTCGGTATAATAAAACTGTTAGAATCATTAAAATTATGAAAACAATAATGGCTTTAAAATTTTTATATTACAAAAGGTATTCCAGTGGTCAAAACCTGTGATTCCTTTTAAATATTCAGAACAGGCAACAAATAAAATTTCAAATGTCAAAGTGCTTTCATAAATGTCAGACAAATAATAAAACAGGTTGAATCCCTTAACACAGACTCAAGTTTATCCGGGCATGGAGTAGTTTTTTTAAACCTCTACCAGCACTTGACAGTATGCGTACAACATCCTTCCAAGTACAAAGAGAATGAATATCTGAGAACTGGATTTCTGCTAAACTCTCGATCTAAACTTCTGAGGGTGGAAAGAAAGACCGCTGAAGAGCAGGGGCCCAACACTTGACTCGCCCAGGGCCCAGGACGGTGTTTGCTACTCCGCACCCTCAGCCTCGCTTTCTGAGGCCCTTTGCACGGAAAGAAGACACTTGGGCAGCTTGTCCCCAGTCTTTATGGGAAAGCTTTTTTAAAACCAGAGGGAAAAAAAAAAAAAAAAAAGACAATCCACAGTGCTGCTCCTTTACCTGAAACCCTCTAAGAACCTCTGTTGCTCTGTTTGTCTCTGCCCACAAGCCCTTCACTAGCTGTCTGGACACTTACCCCTAATCTCCCTGAAAAGCTGGGCTCACACCCCCTCTGTTCATATCCAACAAAGCCTCAGACATGCTTTTTCCTTGCTTATTAAACTATTTGTCATCTGATGTGATTAAGCTCCTTTAACTATGTATATTGTAGTTCCTTTAGATACTGATATCATCTAATAAAATCTTTTCATTTTATAGCGATAAAGGGGAGAACGAGAATCACGATGACTTGCTTTCCTAAGTCCCCCTAACCAGCTGATAGATCAAGTCTTTACTGCCTTCCACTCTCTACCAAGATACGACGTCACCTCCCTCCCACTGAGGGGCTGGGAATCAGAAACCTGAGTCAGCTTCTAAACACATATGTAAACACAGGCGCAGATAATAAAAAGACGTGTCCCATGAACATACTGGGGTTACTCAGGCCAAGTCTAACCTAAAATTACTTTTCCATCCAGTTCCTGGTTTCCCTAGAGAGGTTTCCCTAACCTCTGGATCATTTGTTCAATGACTCAATAAACACACAAAGATTCCTACTGTGGGCACAAGGCCCTGTGCTCGTCAGTTGGGGACAACACTGTGGGTATGACATGCCAAGCTCTCATAAACCTCGCAGTCTCTCAATCGCCTTCTCAGGAACCCTTCCCTGGCTCTGTATTTAAATCCAACTCCATTCTGCCTACTTCCAACTCTCACAGGTATCACAGATAACCACGGTTAACAATTAGGACGGCTACACACTTACTCAGAATTGCTAAAATTGAAAAAGACAAAACAAAATAGAAAAGTTGGCGATACCAAGTGCTAACGAGGATGCTGCAGAGTAAGAGTTCGCACAGACTGAGGGCGGCAGGCAACGTCCCATGCGCGCTCATAATACAACCCAGCAACCCCACTACTGAGTGTCCAGGACAGATGAAAATTTACGGCAACATGAAAACCTGTATACCACTGTTCACAGCAGCTTATTCATTTCATAACCACCAAAAACTGGAAGCACCCCAAACGGGGAGCAAGGTGGGGGTGAGAAGATGGGTTAACAAACCCACAGCCCAGACACCTATAGTTTCTTACTCAGGAAGGAAACTTCCTTTCCTTCATAAAATGTCCTTATGTAATCACCTCACAGCTGAAACAGTAACTAGCCTTGCTCCCAGAGTCTAACAGGTAGATTAAGAAACAGCTGCCATTCCACCGGCTGCACACCACAACAGAGGATAGAGCAGGGCATGCCGGGTGTGGTAAGACTAGAGCAAAGGAAGGCCAGAGGAACTCTGTTAAAAGGGATTTTAAAAATGCATTGGATTCTTGGAGGATGTGAGGTTGGGGAAGGTAAAGATTATTCCAGGTAGTAAAACAAAACATGCAGAGTCACGGAAATTTGAAACAGCACCACTTAAGCAGGGGATTATAACTCATCAGATATTCAAGAGATACAATGTACACAGTGGGGAGCTCCAAGAGTCACCACAGCACAGGTCCTAGGGACAAAGTACACACCCAGGCCTGGAGAGCCAACAACACCACCTCTGACATGTCTCCAAGAAAAAACCTAAGGCCTAGGACTCCTATTTGGGGATAAGAGCTAATGGTGCATATAGGCATCGATGCAAGGAGTGAATGGATTGGTTTTGTTAAAAACTTAAAGCAAAGAGCTTCTTTTCCCTTTAAAACTGGCGGTACATGGAATTTGTTGGCAAAAACCTAGCATTGACAGATGCTGGTAGCAGAGTGGTCTGTGAGCCAAGACCATCTGACCCAGCTCCCACAAAGCAAGAGTTTGATGATCACGACCACATCACTTAATCTGGATGCTTACAGATGGGGAGGCTGGAGAAAATTCTTGAAGGCCTACCTTTTGAGCATCTAATATTTGCCAGGCACTTTACAGAAGGCTCTTGGCAGTGACATATTCAATGCCTGCAGATTCAATCATTCATGAGCAACTAAAAGGTCCTTAACATGTAAATACTCCAAAATTTTCCTGAAACTCAAAATTTGATTACTCTAAGACTGGGTTAAAAAAAAAAAATCATTTAGGTAGTAATAATATCTGGTCAACGGTCCAATATCCGAACCTCAGTGGCCCTTTATTCTATTTTTACTTACCTCATAAGCACAAGGTGGGGCAAATTAGATGCACAGTGGAGTCAAAAAAGTAAGGTATCAACAATATCAGTGGTATTTACAGCTAAAGAGTAAGGGACTTGGTTCCCTAAAACTGTCCATACTGACAGAGGAGAGGTAAGGAACCTCTAACCAGGGGCGCTCCCAGAAAATGCAGTGGACGAATGGGTACCAGAAAGATTTAAAGGCCAAAAAGTAAATGAGTGATGAAAGTGACAAAGAGTTATTAAGCATACTGTTTAGGCCTTATCTTCTCTGAAGAAAGTAAAACTAGCCTTCTGGACTAGGGGATACACAGTGGGATTAAGTGACCACACACATAGAGAATCCTGAACCTGAGACCCAGCCTTTCCTCACTGGGCTTTCCAGGGGCTGGGAACAAGATTTCAGTCCTACTCCAGCACTCTCCCATAAAATTTCCTGCAGTGATGGAAATGTTCAGTAGCTTTGCTGTCCAGTATGACAGTCACGCTCTGTGTGGCTAATTCAGCCGAAGAACCACTCATTCAACATGGTGAGTGGCCACTGGACCAAACAGCACAACTCTAGGCAGACTACTGGAACGCACTTCTCTGCAGAGCTGATAGAACTGCGAAGAAAGATGAAATACAGAAGCACTGAGGGCTCCTGAATAAATAGTCCACCTAAATCACCCTCCAGTGAGGCCCAGAGTTCATGGAAGCTTCACCTACATACAAACTCCTAATTGGCTTAAGTCCCCTATTTTTTATTGTGAGCAGATAATGAGCCATCAGAGAAAGGCCTTAACCATGACATTAAAGACTAAGAAGAAAGTATACTTGAGGGAAAAAAACTATTCAAAAAGAAGAAAACTATCTTTAACATTTCAGAAAGACATATACTGCTTCTAGTAAACAAAAACATGTTCTTCGTTAAATAAAGAAAGGAAACATTCAGAAAACAAAGGAGCTGCTGGAAGTTAACAACATAGCGATGTTTAGGAAAAATTAAACACTCAAGAGTTGGAAAATAAAGCTGAGGAAATCCCCCCAAAAGTCAAGACAATAAAGAGCTGAGAAGTAAAGACAGTATTAGAGGACCAAGACAAGACAGGAGGTCCCATATGCAAATCATGAGTGCTAAAAAGAGAGAAGCGAGGAACTGAAGAAATCAGCAATAAAATAATTCAAAAACTTCTCTCAAACTGGTGAATGTGACATTCCACATTATCAGGGCCTGCTCACCAAAGGACAGCACTGTCACTTTCAGGACAGGGAGACAAAAGGACACTCTACAAAACATCTACACAGGATATAAACAGGTACAAAGGATCAAAACTTAGATTGGCTTTGGACTTCTCAGTAGAGATAGATCTCAACAGCAATACCAGAAGCAGGATGAAAACAGAACAATGCCTACAAAATTCTCAAGAAAATTATTCCATCTAGCCAAATGTAGGGCTAATAGAACAGTATCATCATACATGCAGAATCTCAAAATAACCTCCCATACAATCTTTTTTCAAGAAACTATTTGATGATGAGTTTCCTAAAGGAGTAAACAAAGAGATGAAACATGGGAAATAAGAGATCTCACAAAGGTGAGAGATCAAGAGAACCTCCAAGATGAAGGAAGACCCTAAGATGATAATCAAGCATAAGACAGAGAAGGTATCCAGTCCAAATAAAAGACCCTCTGAAAGCTGTTATCACCAAATTCCTTGCTCCTAAGCAGACTATCTTTTTGAACCAAGGACAGAATACCCGTATGAACATTGACACAGATTCTAATCTACACTTGGCTTCTTAAACACATTCTGATAAAATTCCGACAGGCCAGCTGATGACACTCATTTTATCTACTGTAAGTACTCTGCTTTGACCTACTCCTGAGAGACAGAGGGAGGGCATGGAGAATTAGGAGCAGAAAATATATTCCTACCCGAGAGCCAGAACCTGCAGAGTTTAGCCAGATGCCATGACTGTGGTGAGCCATGGACTGTGGTTTTTTAGGACTCATTTATGCATGAATTTGCCCACGACCTTCCCCAGAAATGGATCTGGTCAATGCTCTGGGACACTCAGATCAGGCTACTACCTAGAGATTCTGTACCTCTAGAAGCCTTCATCTAATGACAGATTATGCTTACTTCAAATGCATACACACACACACACATTGAAGAATATACACACAGGCGATGAAATTTTAAAGAAAAATAATGACTAACATAAAAGGATAATAGTTGTCATAGGGGGAGCACAGGAGACTTCTAATACTGGCAATATTCTATTTCTTAAGCATCGTGCTTACTTATATGTTCACCAATAATGACACTTAGAATAATGTTCTTTATCCACTACTCTTGCAAGCTAGATGAATACTTCACACCCAGACACAATCACACTGATTTAGTTCTTTCATAAACATAAGTGGAAATATGTTTGAGCTGATTAATTTCTTTTAAATCCAGCAAAATTTTTAAATCCCTAGATGCCTATTAATTTGCATGACCTGATTCGGATGAACATTTCTGCGTTTTTCAGAATTTAGTAACATACACACATCTGTCTTGCTTGATGAAATGGTTTGCTGCTTAATTCCCCAATGAGAACTGTATTTGTTCTCTTTTCGAGTCTCAAAAGAAACTCATGGCTAAATTTAACATTCAATTCCAGAAGCAAAGATCTGTGTTATTATTATTTCTTTCTCCTCTTATAATCTTTTTATTCTCACTGGTATTATCATATATGTCTTTTATCCTTTTAGGCAGCAGACTACTAAAAAAAAAAATAAATTTAAAAGACTGTCACCATTGGTAACCTTATTCGCCTTTACTTATTTTACTTAAAAAGACTGGTGTTTACTATAGTGTTAAGAAAGCACTAGATATCTTAAGAATTTATGTTCAAGATAAGCTGAAGATAAAAAGGTATACTTTTATTTTTTTTTTAAGATTTTTCTTTATTTATTCGACAGAGATCACAAGCAGGCAGAGAGGCAGGCAGAGAGAGAGGGGGAAGCAGGCTCCCCGCAGTACAGAGAGCCCGACACGGGACTCGATCCCAGGACCCTGAGATCATGACCCGAGCTGAAGGCAGAGGCTTAACCCCCTGAGCCACCCAGGCACCCCGAAAAAGGTATACTCTTTTAATAAGCAAATTACTAAAAGGCACAAATTAACAAAAATAAGCCGAAGAGAGAGAACATATAACACCTTTCCATATCATCTCAGCATTCATGAGGCAGGCAGAGGAAGCTGAAAGGATAACATACAAAGTTTGCTCTGGTACATTTACCTGTTTGGGAAAAGGACACAGATGATAACAGGAAAGAGAAAAACTACAGTTTCACTCTTCCTAAAGCAGCTCAAAACAACTGATACTCTCCCAGATACTAGAAGAAGGTGCAAGGTAAGTAAGCATTCTGGTTAAGATCATCTAGTTAGATGAAATAAAACCACAGTTTACCTATTCTAATAAACACAAGAGACAGTTCGAGAAAAGATGGGGTCAAACCTCAGTTAGATCTACTCAAAATGAAGCAAGAATAACTTTCAACAATCAACTGGATTTCAGTAAACAAGTCTGCTAACTCCCTTTGGTGGGGAGAGGGTCCACTGAGAGTTCTCAGCACCACACAAGGACATCTAGTTAAAATAATACAATTTTCTCTTGTTAAAGTTTAGTGAGAAGATGGGGTGCTTGGGTGGCTCAGTGGGTTAAGCCCTTGCCTTTGGCTCAGGTCATGATCCCAGGGTCCTGGGATCGAGTCCCACATCGGGCTCTCTGCTCAGCAGGGGGCCTGCATCCCTCTCTCTCTGCCTCTCTGCCTACTTGTGATCTCTCTCTCTCTGTCAAATAAATAAATAAAATCTTTAAAAAAAAAAAAAAAGTTTAGTGAGAAGAAATTATCTGTGTAAATACTCAAATACTCAAACATAATTCTCTAAATCCTGATGCAATTCACTTACTTAAAATGTATTTAAAAGTTAACACCTAGAAAGAAGCAGAGAGTACATACTGTATGATTCTATTTATCTAAAGTTCAAAAACAGAAAAAATAGACTATAAGATTAGAAGTAACATTAATGGTTATCTGGGAGGTACAGAGCAGTAGTGACTGGAAGGGGCACCAGAGGGCTTCAGGAATTTTAGTTATACTCTGTTTCTTGATTTGGGTGCTGGTTACATGTGATGTATTCACTTTATTAAATTCAGTGAGCTATACATTTGTAATGTATGTACTTTTCTGTATGTATATTTTAATAATATTTACGAAGAAATATTTACCAAAAACTGTCATATATGCAGTAATTTAGATACCTTATAGGTAATTGTTTATATGTATGCAGTCCTCAGGAAGAAAATACAAATAGTCAATACACATAAAGAAATGCTCCGGGCCCCTGGGGGGCTTAGTCAGTTGCATGTCCAACTCTGGTTTCAGCTGGGATTGGGATCTCAGGGTTGTGGGATCAAGTCCACGTGGGGCTCTGTGCTCAGAAGGGAGTCTGCTTGAGATTCTCTCTCTCTTCCCCTCCCCCAGCTTGTACATGCACACATGGGATTGCGCTCTCTCTCTCTCTAATATAAATAAATTTTAAAAAAAGAAATGCTCAACCTAGTCTCAAGAAAATGCAAATTAAAACAAAATAACCATTTTTTTTCTCACTAGATTGGCAAAAATGTCTGTTTTGCCTTTGATATTCTAAAAATCATTTGTTGGTCTTTCCTCTTATCACTAGAAGTATAAATTTCAGAGGACAAACTGATGAGTTATAGTAACACATATAAGCTATAATAATTTTGAATATATCTGCCATCATGAATTCCTTCTCAGTATTTACCCCAGAGAAATACTAAACTGCATGTACAAAGATGCTTCACCACAGCATTGTCTGTAAGCAAAATAACAGAAACAGAAATGTCCACTGATGGGGGAAGGGTTAAACAGTGGTGCAGCCAACATTAGGAAACACCAGGCAGCAGGTAGAAAGAATGAGATCAAGCTGTCTTTTCTAAATTGAACAATTCTCCAAGATGTATTGCTAAGGAAAAAGACTATGATACCATTTCTGAAAGGGAGGAGCCACACCCCTAGAAGAAAAAAACTCTAGGCTATATGATTTATATAAATGAATGTAAATACACATAAGTATGTCTGTAAGGACACACGTTTCCATGGCCATCTCCATGAAGATGGTAGAGGCTGTGACTAAGGATGGTAGTTAAGGAGAAACAGACCTTTCTGTAATGTTTTAAAAAGAGACATTTCCATTTGATACTCACATACAAAAAAGAAAGAAGGGGGAAAGGGAAACAGAAGAGGAGGAAGGAAAAAGGCAGCAATGTCAACGTCAGGGTAGCCAAAGTCAGTCACCTTGTCAGTCATGTCAGTAATGCCTGGTGCTCCATGGTCCCGTAATCAAAGTTAAAATGATTAAATGCTGAGGTAGAAAAACCTCTTAGCATTACTGCTTGTCATACTTCAGACTCAAAGTTTCACAAATTAAAAGCCACAATTAAAGACATACATTGAGATAGGAATGATAAAGTACTCCGGGTAAATCAGAAAGGCACAGAGACCCCCAAAAGTCACTCAAAACCACCATCTATTTATTTTATAGCATTTATCTTTGTTAACTTGAAGTTTAAGCTCCTCTTCTGTTGTTCTCTTCATGAGACAGAGAGCTAACCAGTAAAATGTGCAAAGAACTAAGCGATAGAAGTCCACAGCTGTCAGAAAGCAAGCAAGGAGTTTCCTGAAACTCTTCATATACACAAAATACGAGCCCATGAATATATGTGTATAAAAATCTCATGAGGATGAAGTTCTAGCAGAAAGCAGCTATTTTAAAAGTTTCTAAAAACAGAATGTTCACTTCTGACTCTCCCCATGGCTACTTTAATCAAAAGCATACTCTTAAAAAGACAGAAAAAGGAAGAAATTAAAATAGCTGTCTAAATATACCAAGTTATTTTGATCATTTAATTCTGATCATTTAAACAGGAATAAGTACCAATTAGAGTCATTCCAGTCATTAAAAACTCATATAAAATAATATATGCGCTATTAAACACTAACCATCTTCAGGCAAGGTAGTACAAAGAATAGTGCCTTTACCCTCCTCGGCCCTATCATCTAGGTTGAAAGAGAGTATACATTTGAAAAGACGGGAGGGAAGCAATACAAGAAAGTATATACTAAATGCCAAATTCATGAAAAATCAGTAAATTCAACAACCAGTTTGTAAAATCTTGTAAGTCTAGAGCTAGACTTAAGATCACTGAGCTTTAAACATCTTTCAATTTCACAGATGATCCTCTTGCTATACCAATGAATAAAGTGGGGAGCAGAAAGGCCTGACCCCCTCTTATAGTGGGCACAGCAGGTGGTGCTGAAGCTAGGCTAAGACCTCCGAACTCCAGTCACCAGCTAGCTCAGTGTTCTTTCCATTAGACAAGAATCATAGATGGCTAAGGCAACCAACTAAAACATGAAGAAGGAATTAGGTGCAAGCGAGGGCTGGGCTTAGAAGAAGGATACCAGTCAGTCAAGCTAGGACAAAAAGAAAGGCAAACAGGCTACCTCTCAACAAAAATCTTCATGGTGCACACCGTGCAGTGACTGGGTTAGTCGTGAGAATGTTTTTGAAAGTCTCAGGATTTCTGTTGGGTTTTGTTTCTTCCAAATTGTTTCAAACAAAATGAATTATTAACAGCAAGCATTTTTTTAAATGAAAATGCCACTAATTTTTTTTCTGTGTAAATGGCAAGCCCACTTATATTTGAACAGTTTCCTGTTGTTATATGAGCTTTCCTTGTAAGATATAAAGTTAAAACCATGTACACCCACGCTAAGTGGAACACTACTATATGAAACCCTTTCAGAAAGACTGGTTAGTACAACTCTCTTATACCTCCTACCTGATATTCAGGAGACTATCTCTGGGTCAAATTACTTATTATAGTCCTCAGAATGTTACAGTAGCACAAAAAGCAGCAACTCCACTCCCAGATATATATACACCTACCTGCAATGAAAATACATGGCCACATAAAAACAGATGCAGTGCCATTCGTAAGTCAAAAGTGGAAACAGCCCAAATGGGTCCTTCATTTGATAAAGGGATAAACAAAAGGGGTTTGGCCATCAACAGAAAAGAAATGAAGCACTGGATACATGCTACATCACAGACAACTTTGAAAATCTTAATGCTCAGTGAAAGAAGCCAGTCACAAAAGTCCACATATAGTATGACTTCATCTACATGAAATGTCCAGAAGAGGCAAATCTATTGAGATAAAAAGTAGATTAGTGGTCCCTAGGGCTGGAGGCAGGTAGAACGGGAATGACTGCTAATGAGTATGAAGTTTGTCTGGGGAGTGGGGGGTAGAAGAAATTCCGAAATTAGACAGTGGTGATGGCTGCACAACTGAACATTCTAAAACCACGGCCTTGGGGTGCCTGGGTGGCTCAGTTGTTAGCCTTCTGCCTTGGCCCAGGTCATGATCTCAGGGTCGTAGGATGGAGCCCCACATGGGGCTCCCTGCTCGGGGGGAGACCTGCTTCTCCCTCTCCCACTCCCAATCCCGCTGCTTGTGTTCTTTCTCTCGCTGTGTCTGTCAAATAAATAAATAAAGTCTTTTTAAAATAAAAAAGAAATAAAACCACTACCTTGCATGCTACCCTTGAAATGGGAGAACTGTACAGTGTGTGGATTATTTAAAAAAAAATAAAAAGTTATTAGCTGGGAGATTACCAAGATACGAGTAACTCTAACCATTTTATCCTAGCAGCCATGAATGCTGAAGGAAAAGAAAAATTATAAGAATAATTACCACCTCAGAAATTAGAAAAAAGAGCATATACAAGCAAAGCCAGAGTACAACAGGCAACCAAAATCTAGACAGACGGCACGCAATCACTGAACAGAAAAAAGCCTCGCAGACACAAGACAAAATGTTACCAGTGACTATCCTTGCATACTGACACTGTGATTTTTCTTCTTAATTGTGCACAGACTTATTTTCACAGTATAAAAAAAAAAAAAAAAATCCCAGTTACGTTTATTTCAAAAGGAAAAACGAGCCAAGGTTTCTTATACTAAGGGACTGGAGAGGTCCCATTAATAATAAACCACTGAAGATAGAGTCAGCCACTAAGAAGCAGCATCAAATGGGGATTTCATAATATTGAAACACTGGCCCAGTGCTTTTCATATGTAAAAGATGCTGACATTCTGACCTCAGTAACTTGTCTTTTCTAATGTAAATTACTGGTATTCACTAGAAGGTATAAAATACTACTGTTCCAGGGCAGCATCTACCAAGTGTTTTGACTGGACAAGGAATAAGATGTATTCCTTCCTGTTTCACACATTACAGTTCCTCAAAAAAACGCAAACCAATCACATTATTTTTAAAATATGTAGTTAATTATCATCTTTAATAAAAGATGTTTTACAAATTAATATAAACTGAATAAAAATACACTACCATTTTGTCAAATAAAGTCAACTATCATTCACAGTAATTTTCTTTTGATACAAGCAAAATGAAAAAGAAGAAAATTTAATGTTTCCTTTCTTCAATTTACTCTTCACAAAACAAAGGGCAGTTTACCCAAAGATGGTTCATGGGATGTATTCAAAGGTTCATAAATCCCCTAAAATCGTATGCTAATTTACGTAAGTGTGTTTTTCTAAAGAGACACTCCCTAATTTGTATCAGAGGGGTTTGAAATTCAAAGAAAGTTAAGACACTACTGGTTTAGAAAAACAACTGAATAGCAGCCTAAAATGATCTTCTGTTGTAAAGGAATTCTGGAGACATTCTTAACTCTCCAGAAACTATACTGTGTAATTGTCATTTATGAAAACACATTTATCAAGTATCTAGGCAATGAGGCAGAACCAAGGATAAATCATATTAACACTATTACTTTAGAAAAAACTAAGTTGTTTAGTCAAAAAATCCATAAAATACTGTAAGGAAAGGCAAAAATATTACATATTATAATATTATTTTATTTGTACTTATTTATACCAGGCTTTATTTTTAAAATATTTGAGATATCTTTTTCTTTAATACTTTAATATGAATGGAATCAAATAATCTTGATTGAAGGTATTTCAGACTGAATTTCATAAACATGGCTGTTATTCTTATGTCAGGGAATTCTGAGTGAATGTTACAAACGTATAATACATTTTTTTCTAACTTCTTCTGAAAGAAAATGAGATTTGGTTCATGTGTAAAAGTCTATTTTTTATAAATAACAACAGGGTTAATATCTGGAACATCTGTTTTGTTATTAAAACATTACTTCTGTGACCTTTTTTTCCCTAGACTTGCAAAAATCAAAATAAATAACAGATGGAGAATGATCCTTGAAATCTCTCCATGTATTTTACAGTGTTTCATGTAGCATGTTCTTGCCATTAATAAAAACACAGGTGGAGAAATTAATATGAATGCCAATAAAAATATTTGATAACAGAAGCTCATGAAGACTTAAGATCAGAAATTAATATTTATAGGATTTTTTAAACTGTTGGTAGAACTACTCTATCTGATGAACAAGGAGTAGTTTTCAGAACATTATAATGCATAAAATAATATTGAAAGACATCTCTGAAAACCACACCGCCTATAAAATCACCTATCATGGAAAAGCACAGTTATGAGAGGCTTTAGAGACTGGTTTAGAAACCTTTTTGGTTTCATTCAAAAATCTCACCAAAAAGTCTCATATAAAACAGCAGAACAGCCATGGTTCAGGGTTGTCCTCACCCCCAAACCCACCCCTCACCTTCACCTGGACCTCTCTATTCTAAAAGATATTAAAGAACATCATTTGGAACCAGTGGCCCAGGCAAACCTTTATCTTAGATGAGGCAACAGAGATCAGATCACTTTTCCTTAGTGCTAAGAGAACCTCCCATCTATACTGCCTAGTGATTTGTTTTCTCTTCAGATGACCTTCAGTCAATCACAAACTCACATGATCTTTGAGACAGAAGGGCCCTTGGGGCAGGCCAGGACTCCTGACACCCAGCTGGCCTCTCCTCTATTCCATTCTGCCTCTTTTTTCAGAGACTGTTGAAAGACACAAGGAGAGAAATACTCTATCGAATGCTTTATATACAATATTCCTAATCTCACAATTCTGAAAAGTAGGTAAAAGTATACCCTTTTCACAGATGAAGAAAGTGAATCAGAAATATTCACACATGCCCAAATTTAACTGGCAGGTAGCAGAGCTAGGATTTCAACATGCATCCATTTAACCCTAAAGTGTGTGCTCTTTCCAATTAACCATTTTACATTTGTACAAGACAAATGCCAGACTGAAAACAAAGGAAAAAATCAATGGTCCAGGCAGAGAAAAACACGTATATCGTCTCCAAAACAGTATCAAGGTAATAGATATCCACTAACATGAGCACCCTAAATTAGCAGCACTGAAGTGGGGTTGTGAAGAATATGGTCAACAAGGCTTTTAAGAAAAAGGAAAAACAAAATAAGCATAAGAGCAACAAAACAAAGCCAGATTTAGATTAATGAGGCATAGCTGCTGAGTGTAAAGAAAGATTCAAGAACACATATTCAGGAAATCAACAATAAAAAATGAAATTGTTGCACTTAAGCACAAGCATGGAGTCCAAAAAATAAAAAGAAAAAAATTACAAAGTCAGAAGGCTGCCAGAAAAGAATAAGTTACACTCTACTTAAAATAAAAATATGCACAGAAGAGTAATATGCCTTTCAGATGCTTAATAAAACTCTGCTGAAGTATTAGTTCTTAACGCAAAGCCTAACATGAAATAAACAAAATCTCAGTTTTTCCTCTGTAACATAATTACCCGTGATTACCCGGAATCTTGATGAAAAAAGAACTCAGTGTACAGTGTAAAGTCAAAAGCAGCAGTTGAGTTACTACAGAATCCACATAAAACTTCAGAAGCAACACTCCAGAAGTTACAGGGGACACTGCTCCCTCAAGAAACAGGGGCACCTGGATGGTGCTGCTGGTTAAGCATCAAGAGCATCCAACTCTTGATTTCTGTTCAGGAGATCCAGTCCCCGGCTCAGCAGGGATTCTGCCTGAGATTCTCCGTCTCACCCTCTCTCTCTGTCCCTACACCACTCCCCCGCCCCATGCTCTCTCTCTAAAATAAATAAATAAAATCTAAAGGAAGTAAGGGAGGGAGTTAGGGAGGAAATGAAATGCAACTAGTTGGTGCTGGGACTGCTCCCCATTGTGTTCTACTGCAAGGCCCTCTAGAAACAACAGATGATTTTAGAGAGGGTTGAGACTGGAGGATAAAGACAACACAGCTTCCCTTAGTGTCAATTTGACTATATTTTGGAAATATCACTTTTACCTACAACACAAGCATACAGGGTAGAATACAAAATTCTCATGGAACCCACAATCCAGCATGGGAATCAATACTCAAAAAAGTAAGCAGTGATACTGTAATAAAGGTTTTGAAAACTTTGGTTTTGGCCGTGTGTGTGTGTGTGTGTGTGTGTGTATACACACCAGGGGACGGTCAGGTAGAGACGGGAGCTGGGGAGGGAACATGTGTGGCATCCCAGGTCTCACGGGCAGGGAGGTGTTTGTTGGGTTCGAGAACTGAAATAAGATTCAGATCAGAGTACTTATTATGATAATATACCAATAGAAGAGTATGAAAAAAGGACCATATTCTCTATAATCTTGGAGGGGGAGGATGCAAGGCTTTTAGTTAGCATGGACCCACTGTATCTGCTATACAGTTTACCACCTCCCTTGACACCTCTTCATTTGGCCCTGTGACAACCTGTGAGAAAGAAAAGGTAGGAATTTTACAGATGAAAAAACAGGTTTGTGCCTCAGGCCAAAAAGCAAGAAAATGGGAGCTCTGGCAGTATCTCTGAAACTATAGGATGTCCTCCCGGTATTAGACACAAGTCAACATGTCCATTACCTACATATTGTCCAGAAGAAAGACCCAGAGAAGCTTCATGAAGGAGAAGCTGCTCCGTGCAGGGGCGGAGCCGGAGGTTAAAAGCACAGTGCACTGTCACTCCACCACAGGGCTTCCCTTAGCCAACCGCTTAGTACCTCCACAGCAAGCAACAAGTCAAGAATAAAATGCAGTTAACTACCTCACTTAAAAATGAAAAATGTTTTCAAATATTTAGAAAAACCATAAAGCAAAGTTTTTACCTAATAACTGTATCACTGGGCTCCCTGTCCTCTTAGAAGTCAGGAGCAACAAAAGAGCAGCATAGAAACTCACAAAACCTGGGATTCCTGTTCAAGCTCTGCGGGTAATCCCACTCTGCCATTCTGCAAAAGCGACACCAAGCTCAGGCCAATACTGCCCTCTGCCCCTTCATTCCGCCCCCATCTTCTTCACCAGGGAATAAAAAAAGACCAGAGTCTGGATGGTGGTTCTCCCTGGGGCAGTGCATAACCTTAAGGCCATTTTAGAAACCTGTTCAGCTTTTTTCTGTAGTGTGTTCTGTTTTTGTCTTGTGAAATAATCATACCTCATATTATATTTTAAATTATTTTCCTTTATATTACAGTTAGGGAATTAAATTGATTTATTTTAATTTTCATTTACTATTCATTTTATCTCAGGACAATAAAGAGAGTATTACAAAATGTTTATTATGAAAAAGCGGGCTTTGGGTTAGATAGAATTAGGAATTAATTGTCTAGAAGATCTCAAAGGTTCCTTCCAGTTCTATAATTTACTGATTTTATTAATATTTTGAACACTAATAAGGAGACAAAGAATAATGACAAAGACAGCATACATGAGAATTTGTAGGCAAGAACAGAAACTTCTAAATCTGCTTCTGCACTTGATTAAATAATTAAATTTGTAGAAAAGCAATTATACCCTACTGCCTAGGATGTTATATATCAGAATACTATGTACTTCACTTTTAAGAGAAAGATTAAAACGTCTCCAGAAATCACTATTACATCAGGGGCTTAGAAATATGAGCTCTAAAGGAAGTACTGGGGTTAGCGAAGATTCAGTCCATATGTCCCAATCGTCAATTTCAAAAATCATATTCTACGAAATGGGTATAATGTGAAAGGAGCCCTGAAATATTATGATAAAGTTAAAAAGATTTGGGTACTTCTCCCTCCAAACCAAAACAGAGAAACTGCTGACACATTTCCAAAAAACTTACCAGAACTTAACTAAAACACAAAGATAATTCTTTGAGAATCAACCTTCCCACTCTAAAAGCTTTGGCTGAGGGGGTAGGAAGAATATCTAGATATCAAAAAGACACAATATTTCATTACCAAACTATTCTAAAAGTAACTGTGAACTATAGTATTTATAAAACATAATCTTAAAATATTGACAGAGAAACCTACTATGGGCCAAGCCACAGACACACATGCGTATCCATGTATTTACATGCAAATATATCATCACATTTTATTATTTTAACAACTCTTCAAGGTAGGTAATTATCCACTTTTTATCCAAGGAACAGGAGGTTAAAAGACATTAAAACAGAGATTTCCAGCAATCAGGATGCTATGGAACAAAGCCTAAAAGCCTAGTTTAGCAAAGAGGAAAAAAAAGCTATTAAAGATTACACAAGGTTGACTCGATAGAAGACACCAGTTAAGGCTCACCTGTTGACCTAATATTATGTATAAAGCGATTTTTTTTTATTAAGTACCTGATGCCTCTATCTGCCAAGCACTTTCACATACACTATCTTACTTGAGTTTTCTCATATTTAATCTTAGTTGATATCATATTTGATAAGATATTTATCATGTGATAGCCTCCACTAATCCATTCATTAAGGAAGAAATGTTAAAGAGAGCAGCGGTTGCCACCAGTGAGGGAAAGGATGTGACTATAAAGGGGTAGCACAATGGAGTTTTTTGGAGTGATGGAACTCTTCTGTTTTCCTGATTGTGATGGGGGTCACACAAATCCAGACATATATTAACACCCATATACGTATACCAAAAGAAAAAAAGCCAACTTAAAGGGGTGCCTGGGTGGCTCAATGGGTTGGGCCACTGCCTTTGGCTCGGGTCATGGTCGAGCCCCGCATCAGGCTCTCTGCTCAGCGGGAAGCCTGCTTCCCCCTCTGCCTCTGTCTCCTTGTGATCTCTGTCAAATAAATAAATAAAATCTCTAAAAAAAAAAAATGCTACTTAAAAGAAGTTTAACTGCATTTCTTTAACAGCATGATGCAGAAAATAGCTATGATAAAGAATATTTCTCCTGACCTGCATTTCCTTTTTTTTTTTTTTTTTTTTTAAAGTAGGTTCCACGCCCAGTGGGAGCCCAATGTTGGCCTTAGAACTCATGACCCTGAGATCAAGACCTGGGCCGAGATTAGGAGTCAGACACTTAACTGACTGAGGGACCCAGCTGCACCCTTTTCTTTTCTTTTTTTTTTTTTGTTTTTGGGGTTTTTGTGTTTTTTTAATTCAAATTCTGATTACTTAACATACAGTGTACAATGCAGTGATTCCACACTTCCGTACAACACCTAGTGCTACTCACAGCAAGTGACTTCTGAATCCCCATCATCTACTTCACCCAACCCTCCACCCATCACCCCCCTGGTGACCATAAGTGGTTCTCCATAGCTGAGAGTCAGCTTCTTGGTTTCTTGGTTTGTGTCTCTCTCTTTTCCCTTAACTCATCTATCTGGTTTCTTAAATTGCCATTATGATTCACTCATATGTGGAATTTAAGATGCATTTCCTTTCAATGCCAAAGAGTATGCTTTTAGTTCATAAAATAACATTGTAGAAACCCCTTAGTCCTTTGATAGTTCAGGGTTTTATGGAGATTCTAACTAAACAACTACAAATTTACCTTTAATAAAACATCAGTAAGTTCTCCTGGTATACCAACATTTGAAAAATTCAAGTTATTATAACAAATAAAGTCAGATTTTAAAAAAGTAAATGCCTTCCAGATTCTTTGAGTCCTGCTACACAAGTCTATATTTAAAGCATATACAATAAGAAGTCTCTAGTCACAACCATTTCAAAATCGGGAAGGAGGGAGAGAAAATTTACTAAGTACATACATCCAATATGTCCAAACATTACTGCATTCTCTTTAAACTCTCTTATCTCACTGAACAACCTCTCCATCCCTGAGAGACAGAGATCTTCCCAATTTTACAAAAAAGGAACATGGAGTCAGCAACCCGCAGTTGCTGGGCTAATGAAATAATGGAGCCAAGATAAGCCTGAGCTTTAAAATAAAAGCACATTTTAGTGTGCCTGTAAATAATGGTATAAATTCACAGCATGTGGAAATTATACAAAATACTGATTTGTCATCTATAAAAAACAGACAACTGTAAAGTATTTGCTTTGTGAAACATAATTCTTCCAACCAAGAAGTCTGAGATGATGCTAACAAGCCAATTTTATACAATGGATTTGACTAGTAACCAAGAAAGCAAGCTCTTCATTATTTCTCGGTACCAACAACTAAAAACATCTAGCATGTTAAGTCAAGAATGTAACATTAGGGATGTCTATCACATAAGCAGTAACTTAAATGATCACATAGCCGAAGCTTTCTGTCTCCCCTCCAAGTCTGAACTCCTTTTTTTTAAAGATTTTATTTATTTATTGGACAGAGAGAGAGATCACAAGTAGGCAGGGAGGCAGGCAGAGGGGAGAGGGAAGCAGACTCCCTGCTGAGCAGAGAGCCCAACCCGGGGTGGGGGGGGCGGCGGGCTCCATCCCAGGACCCTGAGATCATGACCTGAGCTGAAGGCAGAGGCTTAACCCACTGACCACCCAGGCACCCCAAAGTCTGAACTTAAGAAATTCAAACTCTTACACCTATAATTCAAGGTTTTTTCAAACAGTCCCAAATTAACTTTTCAAAATCTGAGTATTCAGCTTCCTAAACACTTTACTTTAGCCATGGCTGAACTCTTCCTGTTCCCCCAAGCCCAGTATGTGCCGCCTCGTGTCCAAATCACACCCTCTTCACTCCACGTAAGGAAATGCAACTCACCCTACAAGATCAGCTCGATTCTCTCTCTCATCCTCCATCAACCCACTAGTTCAAAACAGTCTCTACCTTTCCTCGGAACTCCTATAAAACTTCTTTATCCATTCATGACATACCTAGTGTTATTTTGTTTGTTGTTTTTTTAAGATTTTATTTATTTGCTTGAGAGACAGAGTGAGTGAGTACTGAGGGGAGGGACAGAGGGAGATGGGAAGAAAGAAACAGACTCCCCACTGAGCAGGGCGCCAGCCACATGTGAGGCTTGATTCCAAGGACTCTGGGATCATGACCTAAGCCCTAAGCTACCCAGATGCCCCTGTGGTGTTATTTTATTGCACTGGATTTACCTCTTTTTTGCACATGTGTCTTATTTCCACAGGACAGACTTGTGCCTTCAATGCAGTTATCATCCACCACATCTCACTCCTAGTTGATAGCCAGAAAGAAATATTTTTTTTTTATTTTAGGTTACAAGCTAACTTAGGATGATACTTAAATGTATTTATGTGATATACATGATATAAATATCTAATGTATGTTTGGCCTGGAAACAGCATTACACGTTTCCCTTGAGAATAAAAACTTTTAAAACATGTTCTCTTTCCTGGGGCTAACATCTCAATGATAGTTTCTAAGCAGAGAAAACCCAAATTCCTGTATCTCCTTTTGCTACCAATTTAAATTATTAAAAGCTTATTTTTTATTTTTAGGTTTTTTATTTATTTACTTCACAGAGAGGGAGCACAAGCAGGGGGAGTGGCAGCCAGAGGGAGAGCGAGAAACAGGCCCCCTACTGAGCAGGGAGCCCAATGTGGGACTTAATCCCAGGACCCTGGGATCATGACCTGAGCCAAAGGCAGATGCTTAACTGACTGAGCCGCCCAGGCATCCAAAAGCTATGTTTCTCCCCTGAAAGTCTAGACAGATCTTTCATAATATATAAAATTTATGGAGCACTACCACAAATGCAATTAAGAGGCTAAAATTAAGGTACAAACCAACCAACCTTGAAGTGGAAAATGTAAACAAAAATTATTCATTTTTAGGAAATTAAAAAACAAATCTACAAAATATAAATACAAGCTGACACTAAGGCCACCTGTTGAGATGGAAAAAAAATTCCAGTGGGGGGCGCCTGGGTGGCTCAGAGGGTTAAGCCTCTGCCTTCGGCTCAGGTCATGATCTCAGGGTCCTGGGATCGAGTCCCGCATCGGGCTCTCTGCTCAGCGGGGAGACTGCTTCTTCCTCTCTCTCTCTCTGCCTGCCTCTCTGCCTACTTGTGATCTCTGTCTGTCAAATAAATAAATAAAATCTTTAAAAAAAAAAAAAAAAAAATTCCAGTGGGTTATCCATGCACACACTACCACACTAAAGCATAAGATTCAAAAATACAGCAAATCATAAAGCCTTATAGCTTAAAGAGGCAATACCTCCCATACCTGAAAGTACAACTCTCCTAGGAAACCTTTCATAAGCCAAAATGGCATAAAGCAAAGAAGTAATCACCATTACTTCATTATGAAAAAATGTTTGAGCATTCCCACAGCCAAAAAATAACCTCTCTAAGGCTCTTCTGATACCTCAAGACACAAAGTAAATCCAGAAAAAGTACAGATTTTCACAGACACACTTCCAAGCTCTGGCAGGGGGCAGCTGAAATGCTGAGTGTAGTTTCCCAGGACGGAGCTTGGGGGCGCCACACTCACTGCCTGGGGGTGCACGCCCTTTCTGTAGGGGTGCGCTGCCAAACAAATGCTGAACGCTAATTCCACTCTCTCCACTTCTCTTTTGATTTCTTTCAGCTAGCAAAACACAGGTACTAGTGTAGGTCTTTGGTAAAAGTAAGGTGATATGACACGAACTTTCAAAAAGCAAGGGACCCCGTTGCAGCACAGGGGTTAAGAGCAATCTCTGAAGTCAAACTGTATGGTCTAGCACTAACTCCTTAATCACTACAGCATGTGGCCTTAAACAGGTAGCTTAACCTCAGGGTGCCTCGAATCAGTAACAATAGTGCCCATAGTGTAACGTAGACGTACAGTGCTTAGAGGAGTGAATGATATGCTTAAAAGCTCAATGGATATGCCTATATTATGCATGGTACAAACTATCTGTTCTTTCCATTCATTTACTTTATCAAACATGTTTAAGTTATTACAAGAAATATATATTCATCATCCATAGCTCAGTGGGAAACAATATACTTACCCAAGCACTTAGGTTTACCATATAGGCATTAGCACTCCCGTCTACCTCACTAAATTAGTTTCCTACCCACAGTGACCAGATGTTCTTTCTCTCATTTAGGACTCTATACAACAGTATCACCTAATAGAAAAATAATGTGAGCCATGTATATAATTTGAAATTTTCTGGCAGCCACACTTAAAATGTAAAGAAAAAGACAAAATTAATTTTAAAAGATTTAAATCTTTTAAGTTTTTATGTAAATCTTTTTACATAAGTTATCATTTCAATGTGATCTAAAGTAAAATTATTAAGATACACAACAATCATTTTTTCACACGAAGTTTTGAAATCTGCTGTGTATCTTAAAACCTACAGCACATCTCCGTTCACGCTCTGACACAAGTGTTCAACACCATAGGTGCTGAGGGTACAGTGCAACTTAGTACACTGCGACGCGCAGGAGTATGTGTAGCATACTGACGACTACAAGGTAAGATCCAACCTGTAATGAAATTTTCTTGCTGTATTAACATAATGTTTATGTACTATACTTTGTGAGTTCAAAATCTTAAGACTTGTCCAACAGGTAGCACTTCAAAGACCTCGTTTCTTGAAACTCTTCATTTCACACATGTAGAAACCTAGGCCAAGTGAAGTAACTTGGTGTTATCAGTAGGGGCTCCCTGAAAAAGCCCCTTTTTGAGTCCTAGGTCTCGTACAATAAAACTTACTCCTCTTCTGTATCAGGCTTGCCCCTAAGTTAACCCAAGCCTGTGGTAAGACAGGCTTTGGGTTTAAACCCCAGCTTTGCCACTTAATAATTGTGAAACTTTTAACCTGTCACTTCCACAATTGTAAAAATAGGGGTAACAGCAGTACCCACAGGTCAAAGGGATGTTGTTTAAAATAAGGTGAGTTACCACATGTAAAGTGCTTGCAGCAGCAACCCTGCACAACACATACTTAGTAAATACTGGTTATTACCTTTGTTTACTCAAAGCTGAGTGATGGTAGCCAGATTCGGATGCATCCGTATGAATTTAGATACAAATGCTTCATCTGAAAGGTAAGTGTATTACCACCTTTTTGTAATGTTTTATGAGCAACAGTGGGTTTCCCTGTGTATTAAGCAGCCAGAGTCTTGAATGGCTCTCTTCAGACCAGGCTTACTTTATAGAGCACTCCCCACCCCTATTTACACAAACCTGCGGGGCAGAACGCAATTGGGTTCTTTCCCCACTGCACCCTGCTGTGTGGTAAAAGCTGTGGCGCTCTCTCCTTTCCCTTCCTCCCTTTCAACGCACTGGATCCAGGGAGGTGAATCACACATTTCATTTGTTTTCTTTCATTTTATTCACACCTTGTGAGTTCTATTCTCCATATAAAATCCGTTCATTTGGCAGGGGTGGGGGGTATGGGGATGGGAAGTCCAGCTTACCAAATCTACCTCTGAAGTACGAATTTTGTCTTTGGTCAGATTAAGCTACTTGCCAAGGTCACAGAGCGAGTGAGTGGTAGAGCCTGGCCTAGAACTACAGGGCAGGTCAACTGTTCTCAACTTGACAGCAAAGTGATTGGATAACTGAATCAGAACAAGGGAGAACTGGTCCTCTGGCAAATAATAATTATAAACTGAGAAAAATTATTTGATGATTTATTTAATAAGATACAAAGTTTAAGTCAATAATTTTAAACACTGTAACAGAATCTAAAGAATCTCCTTAGGGTCAAGACGAAGCTGCTTTATGAGCATTATTTGTTAATTCCTCATGGAAATAGAGTCATGGTATTGGAAAAAGACCTCAAGGACAAAATTAAGGACTGGTAAGAATCTAATAAAGCTCTGCACTGACTATACTGTAACTCTGAACTTTCTAGCTCTAAGAGTCTAAGTATTAAGAGGAAAGATCTAAATCCAAGCTGCCTAGGTAGGCAGAATCTATGCAAACTTGTGATATAAAGGAAACAATATGCTAAGAATTATTTCCAGAGAAAAAAAATGAAAGATAGTATCTAAGAGCCAGGATCTGGAAAAGTAAGATCCAGGGAGACAGCCGACTATAGTCAGGCTGTTCTGAATATAAACCATCAAAAGCAGACATAAGGCAAGCATCATTCTAAAGGCAGAACTCTCAGGCAACTGCCCTGCGGAGTCAGCACAGTCTCCATCCCAAATCAGTCATTACGGAGCACAAAGCCAACATTACATTTCTGCCCAAGATATTATTAAAGGGACTATTACTTTAGCAGCAAAACATAAAACTGCACATACATGACCAGTTTTAGTGTTTGGATTTTTTTAAACTTACAGCCAAAGTCCCCTGATACAAATTTACTAATATTCATAATGATTATTGTGCTTCACACAGCATCTGGGTCTGACCGAAACGTAATATGTGTGATTTACTATAGTAACTACTACTCTACAACCAAGCATTTCTAAAGAGAGCAGTAGGAGAAGGGTTCCCCCTGGGTTGCTGCTCAAGACCTCTCAAGCTCTGATGTTTTCTTTTTAACACTGTACTGAGATGTAACCGACATACACAACATTCACGCATAGGGTGGTGCAACATCACACGGTCAATTTTAGAACAGTTTCTTCACTCTCACCCCAGGCTGAAGAGAACTATGGTCTCTTCACTCGCTCTTTTTCCAGTTAGTCACATCACTTCTATTCACCTGGTTCAGTTAACTCAAAGGTCACTTTCCCAGAAAGGTCTTCCCTGACACCCCACTGAACATGCTAACACCACGCACATGCAGCCCACACTTGGAGCATCGAGCATCATCTCACTTGCTGCCCGCATCCTCAGCCCCACCCCCGCTTTTTTTTTTCTCCAGATACTGATCACATTTAGCATTCCAAACATTTACTGTTTATTGTCTGTAAACTCCAAGGGGGAAATGAATTTTGTCTTACTGCTCTACCCGCAGGGCCTAGAACTTGACCCTGCTGTAAAAGTTTAACAGATCATAGAGGGGAAAGGGGAGGGAGAGGAGAGCAAAGGAATTAGCTTCACTACTACAAATTTCACTAACTTGTAAGATCTTTGTCCTAATTTATTAAATTATAGGTTCTCTGTAACATTTTTCTCCTTTAAAATGAAAGTCTAGGGACGCCTGGGTGGCTCAGTTGGTTAAGCAGCTGCCTTCGGCTCAGGTCATGATCCCAGCGTCCTGGGATCAAGTCCCGCATTGGGCTCCTTGCTCCGCAGGGAGCCTGCTTCTCCCTCTGACTCTGCCTTCCACTCTATCTGCCTGTGCTCGCTCTCGCTCTCTCTCTGACAAATAAATAAATAAAATCTTTAAAATGAAAGTCTAACTAGAGAAAACTAAAATAAATGAAGTTAACTAAATTTAACACCACTGCAGATGCCAATATCTATGCCACACTGAAAGATCTGTTCTCAAGTTTTCATTCCTTGAGGTCTTTACTTAATGCCTAAACTGGGTACCATGGAGAATACCATAGAAATATATGACAGCCATTTTCTTCTAAAAGTCTACAGTATGTGTGAGCTATTCGTGTGTAAATTAAATACACGGTGCCTTTGTTTTTCTGCTTTTGCTTCTCATTAAAAAAAATATATATATGTGAATAGCAAACACCTTCCAAGCACCATAGAATGTGGGGAGAAAAAGCAATAGTCTGTGTGACCTGGAATAGTCAGAACTGCCTGCCGGGGAAGTAGTGTTATCACAGTCAGTGAAACCAAGGTAACAACAAACCAACATGCAATGGCTTCCCACACTAGTTTATTTCTTGCATATACAGCAGTAGTAAGGTAAGGAGGAAGGTTCAGGTTGGCAGACAACTCTCTTCCAAACAGTCTTTCAGGGATCCAGGTTGCTTCCACTGTGGCTCGGCATCCCCTTGGTTCCACATTGTGGTATACATCCAGCCAGCAGAAGAAGCAAAGCACCAAGAACTGCAACATATCATTTCTACTCACATTCTAGGGGCAAAAACTCAGTCATATGGGAACCAAGAGCTAGCTCTGGGCTTAAGAAGAGGAAAAGAACAAATTTTGGTGGCCAGCCAGGAGTCTCTACCACAAGGAGGATTTGAAATGAACCATGAAGGATAAGTGGCATGAAACCAGAAACAAAGGAACCGCATGAACAAAAACAAGTCAAAACTAAGCAATAGTCAGGGCAGAAGAGCAAGAGGGCAAGGCTGGCTAGTTCTGAAGAGCAGTGAGAGAAGATGAGGTTGGTGAGATCAATGGCTCCCAAATGTAAACTGAAGACAAATCCCAATATATGTCAAAGTTTCTACCAGCCTACAGTGAAGTGAAAAAAACAAGTACAAGGAGATAACCTGTTAATAATGCTAAATTAATTAGAGTGTGTTTCTAATACAATTTTCTATGACTTACATAAAATGTGGTATCAAAATTTCATGGTTTAATTTTTGTATTAAAAATGTTTTAAAAAATGACCATTAAGGCTATCAACAGTTCTTTCTAAGATAATGCCCTTTCCTGCCTATAACAAAGTCAGTCTCTGCCTTGTAGGCAATGGGGATTTACTTGCACTTTCCAGTTCATTATATAATTTTAATGCCTGATATCTTCTAACAAACCTTTATTGCTTTGCTAATTAGAAGAAACTTATTACTCCTAAATAACCATAAGAGTTTAAATATAAAAAAACAACAGTTACCTGAGAGTATGGAGAAAGTCTTACATATATAAAATGTACTGAAATCACATGACCCAAAGATTGAAAAAAAAAAAAATAGTTGACTCTTCTGGACCTAATTTCAAATGCCTACATTAACATATAATATATATGACAAATATTAAACTCAAAAATGGGGGCTTAAGAAAGCAATAGACTGGCAAACTAAAAAACAATCTACTATAGAATTAACAAAGAATTTCCTTTTCTAAAATAACTACTTTTAATCTAAAAATGATATAATACACTATTCTAATTATTTACCATAGGCCGGGGGGGGAATATTAGTTACTATTAAAAATAGCAATAAAGGATGTAAAATGCTCTCTGCTAGAGAAATTCAAATGTCATCATTCAACTACAAGATAAAAATAAGAACTATATTTGAAATAAAAGAGTGTTCAATACTAAAGAAAGCAAACACTTAGAACTACTTATGACCAATGGGAATATGTGCTTATTAAAGACAGAAAGCTAATTCTTAGCCTCTAACAAAACCAAATTCTATTTTTAAAAAATTACTTTTTCTACCTTATCCCCTATACATCATGAGTAGCAAGGTTTGAAAAAGACACTGCACATCATGCCTCCTTAAAAACAAAGAGGGGAAAAAAACCTATCAGAGAAATATAAAAGGTGCAAAGTCCATTTACTGGAAACCCAGTATATGTCTCAGTAAGTTCCAAACATTTGTGCAAACGTTTGCCATGCATCTTTCTGGTCATTTTAGAATTATTAAGCTGAGGAATGACCAAACTAAATGAAATCAACCATGCAAGGAAAACATCTGCTGATAATTTCTAAAGTTAATGGTTTCCAACAGTCATATATATCTCTTATCACAATGCTTTCCATGGAAAATACTTAAGTATTCACTGAAGAAAGAACTTAAGTCAAATTATTGTCAAAAAATACTTCTACTACATAGCAGTCTGTTAGTTTGGAAAATTTAATTAGTCAGGTTCTAAAGAACTTTCTGCTTAACTGAGAGCTACTGCTTTTTAAAAATTTAACACACATGTACCATTACTGTGGCAAAATTATTTCTACAAATAGAATTTCAGTTTGCTAAAATTTAATTCACCACACATTTCGAAAAATGTAATAGTATTTGGTAAATACTTCAGTTTAATTTCTTAAAAATGAAATCACTTTTTTAAAAATCTCTGGCAAATATGTTACTAACTCATATATACTTAGGACATGTACATACTTACACATGCTGATCATACCAGTTTTAGTCATATTAAAATCTGATGGCTGAGATTCATTAAATGTATGGGTCGGGTAAAGCTTTCCCCTAAGCTTGTGGACAAAAAAACAGAAACTAGATCTGACTAGGGATTTTATACTGCACAACACAGCTCCTGCCTAACATACTCTTCTAGTCCTACTATCTTGAAGTTATAATAAAAAATATTGGTTAATAGAAAACCTCAGAGTTATATGACATCGAGTAAACACTGAAAATTTAAAATAGGAGTCTCAAATCTAGGGTCATAGAGTACAGTGAAAGTCCCATAAAGTAAATCAACTTAAAAGGAAATATGAGAAGTCATATATTTCCAAATGAGGACTGTATGCTCCAAAGAAGATGAACTTAGGAGGCTATAATACTTATTCCAACAATGCTATAGTTAAAATATTTTTCCAGCTCCTTTTTGGGAAATCCCTACAGAACCCCTAGAATATTCTAGTGATTATCCTCAACAAATGGCAACAAGTCTTCAAACTTGGAAAGAGGGTTTGAAGTTTTGAAGCAATTACGGACTCACGTGGGGCCTGCTGTAGAGAATGATGAATCATCAATAAAAGTAATACACAGTATTATACAGTAATATACAGCTAATTGAAAACGAGACGTAAATACAAGGCAACAACAATTTTCCTGTGAGGCACCCTGGAAGGGTAAATCCTCCCAAAGAGCTCTGAGTGTACTTCTCAACTGGATGTCAATGTAAGCTAACCTCACAGCTATGCATCATTTAGTCCAACTCATTTTACCAATGAGAAAACTAAAGTTCTAAAGGTGAAAGAAACTGCCCCAAACCTAACTATTTGAAGCCAGAGTTGGAACTAAAAGTGAGGTCTAATTCCTTGTTCAATATTATTTCCCGTGTCTATGGTCTTCAAGGTCTGAGAAAAGGAAAACAGAATTGCCTTTAAAATCCATTAAGGGTTTTGGTTTTAAATTCAAACTAAAGCAACTGGGAATCTCCAAAATTCTGTAAGAATATGCAATTAGATTTTAAAACACATACACATTTAGTGATGCCAATTCCAGCTACTACATGGAGGAGGCAGGCACAAACTGCAGGAAAAATCAACTAAGAATGGCCGATAAAGTAGTTCAGGTTCAACGTGGTTAGATCTTAAATTAATTCTAATTTGGCAAAGCCAAACTTCTTCCAACCACCAAATGTATGAAATGTTTTTCTTATGCATTTAAAAATGTTTTAAATGAGCTGTCATTATTCATTACTGTTTAATAGCATTTGTTGAGCATTTCCCATGCCAGGCACTTGCATTACCTCATTTAAACCACACAGCAGCCCTATGGAGGCAAGTACTATTAAACCCATTTTAAAGATAAGGAAATGGAGATCCACCAGGGTCATAAAAGACTTTCCAACAATGTCTATAAAAATATTTCCTATCCCACATGTTTTTTTAATAAACTTTTTGCTCTACAAGTTTTAAATTTTCATAATTATACTGATATATGTATAGAACTCCTATATACCCCATAGTTTCCCCCATTATTAATATACAATGTTGGTATGGTACATTTACCACAATTAATGAACCAACAAATTAATTTTTATTAACTAAAACCTAGAATTTATTTAGATTTCCTTAGTATTCATCTAATGTCTTTCTTCTGTTTCAGGATCCTATCAGGAAACCATATTAAATCTAGTCATCATGACTCCCTAGGCTCCTTCTGGCTGTGACAGTTTTTCAGATTTCCTTATTTTTGATAACCCAGAAATTAAAAAACTCAGACCCTGGATGTATATTACTCCAGAGAAGATGCTTCTTAACAACTCTCGTTTTTGTTTTTTTTTTAGATTTTATTTATTTATTTGACAGAGATCACAAGCAGGCAGAGAGAGAGGGTGAAGCCGACCCCCGAGCAGAAAGTCGGATGTAGGGCTCAATCCCAGGACCCTGAGATCATGACCTGAGCCGAAGGCAGAGGCTTTAACCCACTGAGCCAAGCAGGCGCCCTCTTAACAACTCTCTTGAACAATAATCCAAACTACCTGTACTTAGAATTTAAGAAAGTCTGTGTGTTGGTCAGTGCAGTGGGCCTGAATTGGCAGGACAATCACATTTGCAAAGTAGATCCTACCACAATACTTTTCTTCCAGGTAACTGCATTAATGAATGATAAAACCAAGAGAATTTATGAATGAGCTCTCATGGTATATAAGACCATGTGACTACAAAATATAAGTTACATCATTCCCAGTGACAGGACCAAGCAGGCAATGCATTAACTTCTTTTTAAGTAACCATACTAGCTTTCCACACTGTTATTGGGGGGGGGGGGGAGGTTAAATATTCAAATAATTTCTAATTGTTTTCATTTAATGGAAGGAGTACTTATAAAATATCATCAAATTTCTCATACACATTTTAGGATTAAGTTGTAGCCAGTGCTAATTATAATGGACTTGGAAAAAAATTCAACCTTCATGGATTAAAATTCTATTTATAAAAGAAAAGTCTAAACTGCAGAAACACTGCTTAGTTTAGAACAAGAACATGTACATAACTGCCAAATGCAATCCCTGTTTAGATTTCTCTTTCTGAAACACTGTAATTACAAAAAACCAAAATGAATTTCTAAGTGTTTCAAGATGAAATAGCCCTTGCATAATTTCTAAGACTTATAATTACTTTCCTGAAAAGGTAAATACTCCAAAGGTTTTAATTTAATACTAACTCGACAAGTTAACACAGATTAAACATTTGATTTTACTCTAAAATGGAAGCCACCTATGAAATTCAGAAGCTTTTTAAAAATGAACAATCAAATGTTAACCAAAGGAAAATTACTGGGAGGCTAAACGCCAATGCTAACTTCCTACAGCCATTTACAGGGAAAGCAAACCCCAAAGTTTACTGAATGGTTTTTAGGATTCCTCATATACATTTAGTGACTACCCAACAGAGAAATACATCATTACAACACACAGACTCTCACTTCCCATTCCCTCTTCAGTCCAGCTTTTTGCCTCTACCACTCCACTAAAACCACTTCAGGAAAAAAGTCCACTTTCATGTTGCCAAATCCAATGGCCACTTCTCTGTCCTCATTTCACTCGACCTCTTGGCAGCATTCCACATGAATGGCCGCCACCTCCTTGAAATGCTAGCCTCTTCTGGCTTTTGTGACATCATCCTCCTGGTTTGCCTCTGACTTCACTGATCTGTCTCTCCTGGTCTCCTCAAATGGCTCCTACTCCTCTTCTGGACCTCAAAATGCTGGGCCTTCCTTGCACTCAGACACTGGTTGTCTTCTCACCATCCTTTTGCTCTTCCTTCCTTCCTCTCCATCATTCTCCTGCTGACCTTTCCAAAAGATATTTCCAACACAACCCTCCCTTCTGGGCTCTGGACTTTCAGATCAGCTGATGACTTGGGTGTTTCAAAGTCCTATCAAATTGAACACATGCAGAATAAATGTCATCATTTCCATGGCCTTTCTCCACATCCATTCAGCCCTCAGTTTTCTCCAGCTCCATGAAAACATCAGCTTCCACCCCAATTCTCTACCGAGAAATCCAGGAGTCATCTTTCATTCTTTCCTTTCCCTCATGCTCCCCAAATCCAATAAAATAAGCAAGAGGTCTATCAACTCCATCTCTAACACCCATCCTAAATCTAACATGCTGCACCAAATGCCACTGCCACCACCTTACCCCACACCATCATCATCTTGTGCTTGAATCATCGCGGACTTCCTCTCTTTCACTCGGCCAAACAGTACCCCCACCACAGGCAGTCCTTTCCCCTTACTGTAAAAAAAAAAAAAAAAAAAAAAAAAAAAAAAAAAAGAAGAAAGAAAGAAAGAAAAAGGAAAGAAAAAAAGAAAGTAAAATGCCAACCTGATTATCATTTCCCTGGATTTAAGACTCCAAAAATCAAATTCTCACCTAAAATCTCCAAGTCCTTTATGAGTTGGCACCTACCTTTCCTCTTTCCAAGTATATCACTTTCCACTCCCCTTTACCCACATTCCAACCACTATCTTCTATCAGGTTCTCCTAGAGGCTACTTCCTGCCTCACTGCTTTGTGCAAATTGTTATGATGCCTAAAATGGTCCTCCCAAACTTGCTGCTTACTACCTTCCTTTCTTCCTTTTAGGTGTTGTTTAGTGCTGTCCCCTTAGAGAAGCTTTCACTAAGACTGACCACTACACTTAGAGCAAGTTCCCCTTAGTAAATACTCTCCCCTGTCAATCCTGACTGCTTTCTTTATGGCTCTCATTACAACCTGCAGTTATTCTGTTCCATTGTCTGTTTTCCTGTTTCCAGCCCATCACTCCTTCCAGAATTTCAGTTTTACAGTTCTATGGTTGTAAGAACCATGTTGGTATTGTTCACTATTATAGCCTCAGCATAAAATCCAGCACACTTGGAAAGAACTCCATTACTACTTGCTGAATGGCTTAGTATAAAAAATGAAGAAAGTCAGATGAATTGCTACTACTATTTTATGTTTTTTAGGAATTCAAAAGCAGGCAGAAACAAATATGTTTCAGTTGATCACAGTATCTTTCAATTCTTGGTCCTTTTACTACTTCTGAATTTATATGGGGTCCTTTCTACTTAAGAGAATAATAATACAACAAACACAAAAGTGTAACAGAAAAATAATGTCATCCAGAGGGCATTTTCTAGTCTCTGATGTGTTTTCAAATGTTTATTACCTCAACTGAAATAAAGAAAGCAGGTATTATTTCCATCTTATAGAATCATTAAGACTCAGGGAGGTCAGGGCACCTGGGTGGCTCAGTGGGTTAAGCCTCTGCCTTTGGCTTGGGTCATAGTCTCAGGGTCCTGGGATGGAGCCGCGCATGGCATTGGGCTATCTGCTCTGCGGGGGGCCTGCTTCCCCTGCCTCTGTGCCTACTTGTGATCTCTCTCTCTCTCTCTGTGTCTCTGTGTCAAATAAATAGATAAATAAATCTTTAAAAAAAAAAAAAAGACTCAAGGAGGTCCATGAATTGCCTAAGATAACAATTCTTTAGTGGTAGAGATGAGATTTTGAACCCTGTTCAAACCCTGTTTCTTCTACTTTCTTCTTTTTTGTGTTTTGTTTTAGTGCAGCTTCAACCTTTTTTTAAACTGAAGCTTACAGTAAAGCAGACAGTGAAATGTACAAATCCTAAGTATATAATATCATGAATTTTTACAAAGTGAATATACCCAGATCAAGAAAGAACATCACCTGCAACCCAAAAGCCTCCTTCATAAATACTCCCTCTCAATCATTCACTACTCCTAATTGGACTGTAACCACTATTTGACTCCTAGCACCATAGTTAGTTAGTGTTACCTGTTTTCTAACTTTACCAAAATGGAATCAACATGTATATATTCTTCTGTATTAGGTTTCTTTAACTCAAAACTATGTCTGCAAGATTTATCCATATTAATAACTACTGTGGGGTGGTCCGTTCTTTTCTGTTACTGTACAATATTTAACTATAAAAATATACCAAAATTTATCTATCCTGTTAGAGTATTTTCCAGGTTTTAGCTATTATGAATAATGCTATTAATGAAATTCTTATTTTGTAGATGAAGAAGCTAAGACCCAGAAGGGGAAAATGACTTATCAAAAAAACAAAACAATGGGGCAATCCAACTAGTCCCCAGAAGGCTTATTTCCCCTCCCCTACATGACACACTCAGCACTCAGAAGCCATCTGAATCCTCAGAGATTTTTTTTAATGCTTGCATAATATAAAACCAAATCTCAAGTTACAAATAACTATGCCAAACATTATTGTAGCTTCTGGTTACCAAAGCAACTTCAGTAAAAACTTTTTAAACAAATGTCATCTTCTCTAACTTGTGGCATTCAATTAAGATTATGATGTTTGGGGGTAGAAGTCATTTGTTTTTACACATATCATTATTCCACAGGGGTTTATCTAATTTGCAGTCAAATTAAATTTTGGTTTCCAGATTAGAAATGTCTCAAGTTGGGAGTTCTATCAAAATATGGACAAATACAACAGTGCCAAATTATGAACAGGTAGCATTTCAAAACTCTGCATTCAAGTCAGCGGTTTAGAATTCAGAATGCACTTTCTCACAAAAATTGTATAATACACCGTGATCAAGCCTTCAGATCAGTATGCAAAAGCCAACCGGACCTAAACATACATAAAACAGCACTAATAATAAGTCTTTAACTGCTATGAACACACACCTAACTAGGAATAATAATCTATAGAATTGTATCTTAATACCCAGAATCTCTTATGTTAATCCTCATAAACCATGAGAGACCCCACGCCTATTCTTTTCAGATGCCTCTATGACCAGTTTATGTCTATCTTTTTAATCCCTCACCAATACTCTTCATGCTCCCAGATCCTGAGCCACAGAATTCAAACCACAACTTATCCCATAATTTCTATTCCTTAAATAACCCCTTGAGATTTTCAATGCTATAAAAACCTTTGGGAGGAGAAAGACAGAAATAGAGGGGGAAAAGGGGGAAGTCATAAAATCTCAAGAAATTCTAAAAAGTAGGGGTGCCTGGGTGGTTCAATTAGTTATGTATCTGCCTTCAGTTCAGGCCATGATCCCAGTGTCCTGAATTTGAGCTCCACTGCCTGGCCCCCTGCTCATCAAGGAGCTCGCTTCTCCCTCTGCCCTTCCCCAGTCCACCACTGGCTCACGCTTTGGCTCTCATTCTCTCTCTCGCTCTCAAATAAATAAACAAAACCTTAAAAAAAAAAAAAAAAGAAAAGAAAAAAAATAAATCCTAAAAAGTAGTTCTTCTATCTTCACCGAAAGGCACATGGAATTTTTCTACATTCCTACATTCACTGAAATATTCTTTACTAGACCTGTACTCAAGCCTTCTAAACTTCTTAAAATCCTAGGCTGGGCACTTCTGAGCATCGCCCCTTGCATTAGGAAAGCTTCCTGTTTCATTACCTCTCACATTCTCTCTCATTTCTCACTTAGACTCTAAATGGAAAGATACAGAGGCATGTTGATAAATATCAAGTCTTTAGGTCACATAAAACTAAAATAAAGGAGAGATGGTACTCCAGGAGTAGTAAGGCCATTAAGGTCACCATTAATCTATAACATGTTTTTGTTGTTGTTGTTTTGCTTTTGTTTTCTGGGGTTTTTTTGTTTTGTTTTGTTTTTTGTTTTTAATAACATGTTATATACAAGTTAGGAGCTATATATAAAAGCTTTGGAGCAAAGAAGTAATTTTCATGAATGGACAACAAAGTTTCCAGAAGTGAGAAAAATCTATCTTATACATCACAATATAACATTCCTTTGTTCTTGTGGCTCGCCTTTATTTCCAATAATTACAGTGAAGATGTATGCCATACTGTCTCAGTACAACTAACACTGACCCCAGTATACCACAAATAGGTAGAATCCAAGGTAACAAAAAATCAGGTCCCAACCTGATCAAATTATTTACCAACAAATGCAGAATAAGTCAATTTCTATTTACTCTAGGTGATGAAAACCAAAGGACAAGAGCTATATTAGCCTTAAAATCCAATGAAGAAGATGGTAAATGACTCCAAAGGCCAAAAGAAATTTTAAAAATCAAAAATGTCCTCAGGGATGCCTGGGTGGCTCAGTTGGTTAAGCCGCTGCCTTTGGCTCAGGTCATGATCCCAGCGTCCTGGGATCGAGTCCCACATCGGGCTCCTTGCTCCGCAGGGAGCCTGCTTCTCCCTCTGACTCTGCCTGCCACTCTGTCTGCCTGTGCTCGCTCTGGCTCTCTCTCTAACAAATAAATAAATAAATAATCTTTTAAAAAAAAAATGTCCTCAGAGTTCCTAAGCACAAGAATGAGTAGAGGAGTCTCTAAACTTTGAATTATAGATATTTTACAGAAAGTAAACTAGGAAGATAAGACTGTATTATTCCATCAAATAAGTCTTTAAAATAAATATATTATGGGCCAAAAATCTTAAATGGACTTAAAACTTTAAGTACAAACTATAAAACTACCACTGAAGTTAACAAGAAGCCACACACAGAAGTGTAGCAATATAGATACTATACCCAAAAGTAATCTGAGCTAGCTTGTTACAGACAACTAAATCACCCATCAGAGAGCTGTCAACCTATAAACAATAAAAATTTACCTTTACCTACCCACTATTATTTTATATAAGCTGGTCTTGGTTCCACCACTTACTGTATGACTTTAGGCAAATTATTTAACTTCTCTGAGTCTCAATTTCTGCACTAGTAAAATAGAACTAAAAATGCTACCTACCTCATGATTATTAAGAGAATTAAATACCATGAAGTGAATGGTGACTAGCTCCGGGACAAAGCAAATATTCCATAGTGGTTAACTACTACTGTTTTCTCCAAACTGATATGTTCAAAAGTTACTTGAAGTCACATCCACGACTTAAGTTACTTGAAGTCAGATCCACGACTACCTCTCAAAACTTCACAACCCTCAGGATAGTGCTAAACACTATGCAGATGTTCAATATTTACTGACTGAAGACTAATAACACACATGGAATCTAGAACCTTGAAGCTGAAGTAGGTTTTACATGTCATCTGGAACAGTTTCACTTAATTCAATAATAAGAGTCATTGGAAATTATTAAATCTTTGTTGGAAAATTTCCAGAGTCAGAAACCTGCCATATCAAAAAGGCATAGAGTAACAATTCTAATTACCAGAATATAAGATTTCACTGTACTGATTACTTTCATAAACTTATCTGAAAGGCTGAATTCACTAGAGGGCATCACAATATTAGGAGAAATCAACTATCAGAAAGAATCAGTCAATATTTATTCTGAGAAACACTGCACCCAGTTGTATAACATATATATGCTAATTTTTAAATTATTTGTTTAAATATACATTAACATACATGTACAGAAAGAATTTTTTTAAAAGGTTATAAAATCATTACTTACAAGTCCCTGTGAATAGGGTAATTCAGGTTATCATAAAGCCTGGGTTCTTTCTGATCCCATAATAAGGCCTCCTAACAATTTTAAGCAATTTTAATAATTATAGGCTTATAAAGGAAAAGCTTGCAAAACCAGACATTTATTATTGTTCCTTGCAGCCATATTCCAAGCAACCACCAGCTTTCCATAAAAGGACCCAGCGCCAAAGAGAAATTTATCAATTTCTCTTTAAGAAATCCAAACCTGGACCTGTGTAAAACCAATTATTTAAAGGATCTAAAACTAAAATGTTCACGTTCATTACCAAAATAATGGTACAACTCTGAAAGTTCATCAGGCTTGGTCCAAGAGAAATGTCTTCAAAAATCCTCTAACTCCCACTCATAATTCATAGCACCTGCTCACTGTGTAATATGCAGAAAGGAAAACAAGGAATTATCTATAGCACACTCTTCCACCTTATCACATTCCAATTGTATGTGAAATTTTACAGCTCACATGCAGATTCTATCAAAATTCCAATGGCCTTTTTTTTGCAGAAGTAAAAAGCTGATCCTCAAACTCACACAGAATTGCAAAGTGTCTCAAGTAGGCAAGCAGTACTGAAAAAGAAGAACAAAGCTGAAGGATCACACTTGCCAACTTCAAATCTTACTACAAAGCTTACAATAATGAAAACACTGTGATACTGGCATAAGGAGAGACATGCGGACCAAAGGAAAAGAATCCAGAAATAGACCCATGCATCTATGGCCAACTGATTTTGAACAAGGGTCCCAAGACCATTCAATACAGAAAGAATAGTCTGCAACAAATGGTACAAAGTAGACACGCACAGGCAAAAGAAAGAAGTTGACCTCTATACCATACATAAAGTGGATTAACAACTTGAATGCAAGAGCTAAAACTGTAAAACTTTAGAAAAAAACATGCAGGTAAATCCTCATGACTTCAGATTTGACAACAGATTCTTAACTATGAAACTAAAAGCCCTAGCAACAGAAGAAAAAATAGGTAAGTTGGACTTAATCAAAATTTAAAACTTTTATATAGGGGTACCTGGGTGGCTCAGTGGGTTAAGCTGCTGCCTTCAGCTCGGGTCATGATCTCAGGGTCCTGGGATCAAGCCCCACATCAGGCTCTTTGCTCAGCGGGGAGCCTGCTTCCTCCTCTCTCTCTCTGCCTGCCTCTCTGCCTGCCTCTGCCTGCTTGTGATCTCTCTCTGTCAAATAAATAAATAAAATCTAAAAAAAAAAAAAAAAAAAAACTTTTATATATCAAAGGACACTATCAACAAAGTAAAAAACACCCCACAGAAGAAAATTTTTGCAAATCAAGGGTCTAGTATCCAGAATGTAAGGAAACTCACAACTCAACCACAAAAAGACAAACAACTTTTTTAAATGGGCAAAGAATGGGGTGTTTGGGTGGTTTAGCTGGTTGAGCATCTTGACTCTTGATTTTAGCTCTGGTCATGATCTCAGGGTTGTGAGACTGCGCCTCACATCCAGCTCCACACTCAGCACGGAGTCAGCTTGAGAGTCTCTCTCCCTCTCCATCCCTCCTGCTTCGGCTCATGCTCCCACCTTAAATAAATAATCTTTGAAAATGGGCTAACAATGTAAATAGACATTTCTCCAAAGACAAAATACAAATGGTCACTAAGCACATGAAAAGATGCTCACAGTCACTGTCACTAGGGAAATGCTAATCGTAACCATGGTGAGATAGCACTATATACCCAACAAGGATGGCCAAATTTTAAAAATGGAAAATAACAAGTAATGGTGAAGTCATGGAAAACGTGGAACCCTTAAACATTGCTGGTGAGAATATGAAACACAGCTTCTGTGGAAAACAGGTTGGCAGTTCCTCAAAAAGTTAAATATAGAATGACTAAATCACCCAGCAATTCCACTCCTAGGTATCTACCAAGAAGGACTGCAGAAACAGGTACTCAGATACTTGTCCACAAATGTTTACAAAAGCAGCATTATTCACCATAGCCAAAACATAGAAACAACTCAAATGTCCATCAATGGATGAATGGCAAAACCCAGTGTGGTATCTACACAGGAAATACTACTCATCCTTAAACATGAATCAAGTACTGATATATACTACAATGTGGATAAACCTTAAAAACATTATGCTATGTGAAAAAAAAAAAAAAAAGCAAGACTCAAAAGATCACATATTATATGATTCTATTTATGTGAAATATCCAGAATGGGCAAATCCAGAGACAGAAAGCAGACTGGTGGTTGCTGAGAGCTGAGGAAAAAAAGAGAAGTAACTGCTTAAAGGTACAGAGTTCCCTTCTGAGTTAAATTAAGTGTTTTGGAACTAGACAGAGAGGTGGTGGTGGCACAACACTGTGAATGTACTAAATGCCACTGATTTGCTCACTTTAAAATGGTTAATTCTAGGATATGTGAATTTTATCTCAATTAGAAAAAAAAAAATCAATAGAGAGATACCAAAGGTCACAGCCTTTTTTCCAAGTATCCAGAGTGGAGGTCATTCATAAAAACTGATTGTTAAGCCATAATGGAAATCTCAATTTTATAGGACACATTTTCTAATTATTATACAATAAAACTAAGAATTTATAATAAATTCAAAACAAAGAACCCTAATGATTTAGAATATTTAAACTTAAAAAATTAAGGATAAACAAAACTTACAGGTTCAAACGACTTTGGTTTGTATCCAAACGACCTGGGGAGCTTGTTTAAAATTAAGAAGTTCTACATACACATGTATATATAGTTTCCCACAGCTGCTATAACAAATTACTTGGTAGCTTAAAACACCAAAAATGTATTCTTTCACAGTTCTAGAAGCTAGAAGTATGAAATCAGTGTTAGTAGGCCAAAATCAAGGTGTCAATGAGTCCACTCCCTCCAAAGGCTCTAGGGGAAAATCCATTCCTTGCCTCCTTCAGCTGCTGGTGGCTGCCAGAATTCCCTGCCTTGTGGCCCCATCATTCCAATCTGTCTCCTTGGTCACCACATCGCCTCCTACTCTCCTGTGCTTGTGTATAATCTTTTTCTGCCTTCCTCTTATAAGGACATATGTGCTTGTCTTTGGGACCCACCCAGATAATCCAGAATAACTTCCCACTTCAAGATCCTCAACTTAATCATATCTGCAAAGACCCTTTTTGGCCATGTAAGATAACATTCACACATACCAGGGATCAGAACTTAGATTTCTTTTTGGAGTCCACCGAAGTTCATCTCCTTAAAAACTATGTCAAATCTTTTGATCAGGAATTAGATAATCTTATTAGTCTCTAGATTTTATAATGCAACACCACCTTCTGACCCTCAGAACTACAAACACTATCTGAAATTAACTCAGGAATCTATCACAAGGTGTGCAGAGACTATCACAGCAGCACCCATTTGTCTCTTGCAAATGTCTTTTTTTTTTTAAGATTTTATTTATTTATTTGACAGGGAGAGAGATCACAAGTAGGCAGAGAGGCAGGCAGAGAGAGAAGGGGGAGCAGGCTCCCAGCTGAGCAGAGAGCCTGATGCAGGGCTCGATCCCAGGACCCTGAGATCATGACCTGAGCTGAAGGCAGAGGCTTAATCCAACTGAGCCACCCAGGTACCCCGGGAATATAAGTCCTACATGTTTACTTTACTGTAAATACAAATGAATTATTCTCAAATTTTGTACTCTCTCCAGAACAATCTACATGCATGCATCTGGCATGCATACTCAACAATAAATTGAGTTTTCTTTCACTTCTACATTGGTAAGGAGGGGTCTTTTTGTTGGCAGGACTTTCCTTATTTCTCAACTCGTGTTACAGAGTTGGGTAATAATGAACTACATTTTTTAAATTAATTTGAAATGAACTACTTTCCAAAAACAGCAAAATTTTTCCAGACACATGATTTCAAGGCCTACTAGCCCATGAATCTCCTCTAGAATTAAGTAGTTTTCATTTCATAGAATCAAAATAAACTCCAGATGAATTAAAGAGGTTTTTGTAAAATATGAAAGCATTAAGAATTAGAAAATATAACAGAAAAAAATGAGCAAAGAATCAAAACAGTCACATACATAAAGGAACTAAAAAAAAAAAAAAAGAAGAAAGACAAATATCAAATCAAAGCAGTGTGATGCCACATCTCCCACTACTACCTTTTCATGTAGGACAGTGGTAAGATCTAGCAAAAGTGAAGGCCTAGAGAAACAGGTACCCTTAATACATACAAATACCATGAGTAAAACTGACAGAGCTCTTTTGAAAAGGCAAATACATTTTTACCTAATAATTCTACTTCTAATCCTCTATCCTACATAAGTACTCATACAAGTAATATATATACATATATACATACACGTATAAAAATGCTCACTGAAGCACAATTCATGGGTAAAATAGTCAAAATAATATAAATGTCCATCAATGGAAAAATGCCTACATGAGGGTTTATGCCTACAATGGAATGTAGGCAGCCAGTGAAAAGAATGATGTATACCATTCGAAGCTCTCCTTTAGAAAGTTAGCCATGGGGGACCTGGGTGGCTCAGGTCACAATTTCCGGGGTCCTGGGATCAAGCCCCATATCAGGCTCCCTGCTCACTGAGTCTGCTTCTCCCTTTCCCTCTCCCTGCGCTACCCCTGCTCGTGCTCTCTGCAAATAAATATTAAAAAAGAAAGAAAGAAGAGAGAAAAAAGAAAGCTAGACATGACACATCAAGTGAAAAAAAGTACTTAAAAGTGGGAACTAAATTACTGTAGTTTTATTTAAGGAAAAAAACAAAACTAACGAGCATAAGTAATATGACTACATATTAAAAGAAGCTATATTTTCAAAAAAAACTTATCACATGGGAAAATCCTCTTAACGTTCGGTGTAGACTACAAAATTGTATAAGCCGCTACATAAGCAAAAGTAGTGCAAAAGGGTTTTGAGCTGTAGTTATGCATTTCTTGCTTTCAAAAATGCATAAATGTTACTTATATAATTGAAACAAAAATCAATTAACATTTTTCTATTTTACATGGGTACCCAGATGACCAATAAATCATTAATGGTCAGGAACCAACAGGACCAATTCGAACTCTACAGAATACAAGAAATTGATATAAAATGATGTAGTGAGTTCATGTACAAAGAAGAGTTTTAAAAACATAGTCACCTAGTCTTAACATAAAAAATGCTATTTCCTTCAGACTGGTTACTTTGAATATATTTCTTCTGATGTTGCACTACTAAATATACTTTCAGACTTGTATAGTTTGAAATTTCCTTTGGTCAGTTCAGGTGACAGATAAAAAGGTATTATTCTCCATTGTATTTACACCTTATTTTTTTTTTTAAGATTTTATTTATTTATTTGACAGACAGAGATCACAAGTATGCAGAGAGGCAGACAGAGAGAGGAGGAAGCAGGCTCCCTGCCGAGCAGAAAGCCCGATGCGGGGCTAGATCCCAGGGCCCTGGGATCATGACCTGAGCTGAAGGCAGAGGCTTAACCCACTGAGCCACCCAGGCGCCCCTACACCTTATTTTTAACTAAAATTGGTATTAACCAACATGATCACCTGTCCTGATCTTCTAGGTTGGTCCAAGGATGACTAATTTCAAACAACTTTAGCTTCAAAGACCAGTGTTAGCACAAGTTCAGTTAGTTAAGTCAATATGCTGAAGCTTTTGAGGAAGTATTTTAAGACAGCAGATACTGGCTTCAGAAAACAAACTTCAGATGAACTGAAGTGTTCACTGCCATCAACACCACCTTTCAGTATGTGTCCATCAACCTCCTCCTTTCCTTTTCATTCGTGGGCATCGTGCCCGGAAGGATCCTCTTCCCCAGCCAATTATCAAAATCCTACCATCTCTTCAAGACCATACTCAAAATACATCTGCTCCATGAATTGCTCTTTTGAATTCTAGAAGCATTTCATTATCTGTACTGCTCATTTGGTCATCATGTGCTATTTTTATACTGACATTCTTTTAATATATTCTGACTTCTCAATTATAGTTTATAAGGAACTGGAAGATATATTCTCTATTTCCAATGCAATACACTGGACCTACACACTGAGTGGCCAATCCAGGAAACACAAGAGGTGTTTGTTTTCTTTTGTTCTATATAAAGACTGGGACAGTGTTACTAGTTTAGAACTGATGAACTATAGTGAATCTTGAACAGCTAGCCGCCTAAGGAGTGTGGGTTCCATCCTACCATAATGGAGAATTTCAAGTGCCTAAGCTCAAAAGTGATGTAGAAAAAGCAGTCCTCAGTCCACAGCTCAAAGACTGGCGGAGTTGTTAAGGTTCTAACCCTCCAATCAAGAGGGTTAGAAAAGGTTAAGGGTTTACTTTAAGGGTTACATAAAGGGTAAAGTAAGGACTTTAGAATCAGAAAGCACTGGGCTTGCCACATCTAGCTCTATTACTCTGAGCAAGTTATATGACTTTTTAAAAATTTCACTTTCTTGGGGCACCTGGGTGGTCAGTGGGTTAAAGCCTTTGCCTTCAGCTCAGGTCATGATCCCAGGGTCCTAGGATCGAGCCCCGCATCAGGCTCTCTGCTCAGCAGGGAGACTGCTTCCTCCTCTCTCTCTCTCTCTCTGCCTGCCTCTGCCTACTTGTGGTCTCTCTCTCTGTGAAATAAATAAAATCTTTAAAAAAAAAGAAAAACTTCACTTTCTTTATCTATAAAACAAGGAGATAAAACCAGAACCTACCTAGCTATAGTTAGTATTACATAAAATAACACATATCACAATGATTGACAAAGAACAAATACTGAATTCTGACACCAATTTTCTTGATACCACCAATTCCAGCACACTACCTGGAGCTAGCATCAGATCCCACAGTTAAACGGCAAGATACTCAATAAGACTGCCCTTGCATCACATGTCCCCAAGCTATCAGAACTTCTGTCTAACCTTGCTACAAATTCAAGTGCTCCCACAACCCTCCTTCAAGTGCAATAATTTGCTAGAATGACTCACAGAACTTGTTGAAAACACTATATTTAAACAATTAACAGTTTTATTATAAAGTACGTAATGTCGGAAAAGCCCAGTAGAAGACACGCATAGGACAAGGTCTAGGGGAAGAGAATGGAGGAATTCAGAACTTCCAGACCTTCTCTTGGAGAAATTCAGGCGTCACCCTTACAGCACATCCATGTGTTCACCAGCCTGGAAACTCCAGTGGTCCCAGAGTTTATATAAGGGGTTTCATTACGTAGGCATGGTTGATTAAATCACTTATGCATGAATGAACTCAAGCTCCAGTCTGTCTCCTCACCCCAGAGATCAAGAGGTGGTAAAGTTCCAACCCTCTAATTGATAGCTAAATCTTTCCCAGCCCCTCCCTTGAAACTATCTAAAGGCCCATCCTAAGCCATATAATTAGTATAAACTCAGGTAAGGTTATAGGGGGCTCATTATGAATAATACAAGATACGCCTACCACTCAGGAAATGCCAAGTGTTATTGAAGCTCTATGTCTGGAACCAGGGACAAGAACTAGACAGTCTTTATTGTATCACATGCACAATAAATGGAAGCTATTATTTTAGAAACCTAGTAGTAGGCTATTAAAATAATGCAAGCATAAAGATGAGAAGGGGGAAAACATCAAAAGCAGCAATAGAAAAAGGGGGGTAGGGGGCTTGGGTCAAATTGAGTATAATGATTCAAACCTGGACGACTCAATGGAGAAAAACACACATCCAGGGGAACTGAGGATGGGATTGAGGATGAACTTAGTGTTAGCCAAGTTGGGAAGGAAGGCAACAACCAGTGATTTTGAATGGACACAGACAGATGAATGTGCGCCTAGAGACAGAGGAGGACATAGCAGAATCAGTTCTCAAAGTTATCCTCATAGATAAGATTCCCTACTCACCCCCCAAGGAAGCCCTCACTACTCAAGGGGGGATACTTGTTAGTGGTGTCACATAATCATCTACAGGAATTAAATAAAACCAAATTACTGCACTCAGCAGAAAAGTTAACGGCTGAAATCTAGAACATATTCATGGTGGCTCATTCAGTTAAGCGTCTGCCCTTGGCTCAGGTCCTGATCCAAGGGTCCTGGGATGAGAGCTGCATAGGGCTCCTTGCTCAGTGGGGAGCCTGCTTCTCCCTCTGCCTGCAGCTCTCCCTGCTTGTGACTGCTAACACGCGTGCACTCTCTCTCTCTCTCTGTGACAAACAAATAAAATCTTTTATAAAGAAATATTTTGGACTCAAATGGTACTTCATTTTTAACATAAAGATTTAAAAAGAATCACATTACCAAATAGCAAACTGAAATGCTGGTCTTGTTCTTCAACAAAAAAGGACCATTTTTTTACCTAACAACAGGAAATTTATAATGCATCTCACAGAAGTGTTTATTTTTTCAAGGAAAAGTTTATGGAACAACCATAGAACATTTCAACAACACAACATAAACAGAACAACTATCATCAATTCAGAAAAGCTTCATACTCAGATACATGAAGCAAGATAAATACTTCAGGCACAGATACCATTACACAGACTTACTCAAAGCTTTTACAGCCGGTCCAGCTTTTAGAAAGTACACTCAATACCTAGAAACTGCCACGTTAATGACCCATGGTTCATAAGGATCACAATTTATTCTTCCATACAATGTACATATTATAGAGGCTGTTTTTAGGCAGTTAGGCTTGAACAATGGAAACGTGATCAAGGCAGAAGGGCCCCCGGTTAAATACAGACGGGCCCATAATGGACCCACCTCAGAATATCCATAGGCCCTAACTGAGGGCTACTTACAATCAGACAGTTACCAAAAAATTTCTGTAAGTCCCCATACCTCCTCACCCCCTTGAGAAACAGCCACCCCCTGCCCAACCACCAGCACCTAGTGGCAGACAGCCTCTCAGTAAACTTGTCTTCTTCATTCTGTCTTGGGTGAATCCTTTCACTGCTTGTGCCACCAGCCCCCACCCAATCATTGCGGCACATCTGGAGACCCCCCCATCCAATCTAGAGAGACCCCATACATATCATCTTGTCCTCTTGTTGCTAGAATCCTGAAAGAGTGTCCCAATTGTCTTTCAACCAGTGAGGGTGCCAAATGGGAGAAGAAAGGGAAAGCAGAGTTTGGGAGTTTGGTAACAACATACCGGGCTAGTCCGATGGTTCATGGTATCAAAAAGCTATAATGGGCCTATGGAACGGAGATATTCCGTACTGACTAGATTAATGAGCAGGTTTACTGACTCAGGAATCCGGGAGGACTGTGCTGGGTACAGTACTAAGTAAGGATGGGAATGACAGAAGGGTGCAGTAAGAGCCCAATGTGTCCCATGTCCCCAAGTTCCAGACTGAAAGCTAGGCAGCAATGTTACAATCCTCCAGGTCCTCAGAACTTTTGGGTTTTTCCCAGAAAGCAACAGCCCCAGCCAGAATATGGACAGTGAGGACAAAATCTAAGCCTAGTTCCCAACGTCCACAAGGAATGGGATAAGGGGCAGCTCCCCCTCCCCATACTCCGTAATACTGGGTGTATTCAAGTTCCAAAGATGGCTGAAACCTTCCTAAAACCTTCCTAAATAAAGCAGGCATGACACAGTCTCCCCACTTCCTGGACTCTAAAGCCAAACTACAAAGACCATTTTATTTTGCATGAAACTTTAAAATATATTTGCATTAGGCAGACTTCTACTTGTGTTTAGAGTAGTACTTAATTCCATTATAATATATAAACCAATTATAAACTCCCCGTTCGGGACGCCTGGGTGGCTCAGTTGGTTAAGCAGCTGCCTTCGGCTCAGGTCATGATCCCAGCGTCCTGGGATCGAGTCCCACATCGGGCTCCTTGCTCAGCAGGGAGCCTGCTTCTCCTCTGCCTGCCATTCTGTCTGCCTGTGCTCACTCTCTCCCCCCCTCTCTCTCTCTGATAAATAAATAAAAAAAAAATTTTTTTTTTTTAAATAATAAAAAAAAAAAATAAACTCCCCGTTCACATGTGAGGCATTTTGCATTGAGACTTATTTCCATTAGCTAAGTGTAGCTGAGGACGCTCTTGGCTTGAACCATCCCCCAATTTGCTCCAATTACATAACCTACAAAAAAACAAGTTCTCCCCAAATCACTGTTAAATTTCTGAGGGGCTTAAATTCTCTCAGCCTCTGAAGAACCCCTCTTCTAACTCAACCAATTCACCAAGTCTACCCTGCTCCCAACACCTGAACCCCCCCAAGCTCCAAAAAATTCTCAAGTAAAACATTTGTTAAATACTGATGGTCAGAGGAAACAGTCAATTTAAACAACAGATATCTTTGAGCCACCTTTCCAGCTCCTCCCTCTTCAAATATCCAGTGTCCGTACTTACCCAAAAATTACCTCTGAAACGCCAACAGTTATCCCTAGGTTAAGCAAAATTCAGCCCTTCCACCTCTATTCACTGGTGAGCACGCCCACAGCCATCAAGGTGCTGAGTTCTGAATTTAGCCTTCCATCTATCAGAATCCACCCTCCACATTTTTTAAGGCCAAAGGGTAATATTTCTGTTACCTTGTTAAGCCACATATCCAGCCCTAATGCTTCTTCTCAGTACAAAGGAAGGCAGAACAGGGTCTCCTCAATCAATGTTTACTGAACTGAATCACCAGGCCACTGTTCTGAGTAATTGCTCACCAGATCAAACTGTGCATTTCCCTCTCTCAGCAGAAAGGTCACTTGCACATTAAAAGTACCCTCACTTCCAAAAGCAACTATTACCAGTTGCTTTGCTGCATTCTTTCCAACTATTGCCAGTGAAACCCATGACCTAACAACCAAGTAAAAAGTCCCCTCATTTTCTGTTGTTGTTGTTGTTACAAATTAAGAAATTAAGTTTCAGGGGTACCCCGGTGGCTTAATCAGTTGGGCATCCAACTCGGGTCATTATCTGGGGGTCCTGGGATCCAGCCCTGTGTTGGGCTCTGCGCTAGGTAAGGGGTAGGCTTGGGGGTCTTTCTCCCTCCCTCTCTGCTCCCCTCCTTGCTCATTCTCACAAGTCTCTCTCTAATAAATAAAACATTAAAAAAAAAAAAAAGAAATCAAGTCTCAGGGAAGTAAAATTAGTTATCCATAGCCTTCTGATAACAAAAAGCAGAGTTCTGAAGATGTGGGAGGTACTATAAGAAATGTTACTTGCGACATCTCTTTTAATTTTCATACCTCACAACTGCCATAGGAGAAAACAGCACCATGACCCCTCATTGCAGTGGGTAAACAAGTTAAAAAATAAAATCCCCTGTTCCAAGTCTCTATGACAGTAAGTGCTACCATGGGATTCAAGCCCAACAGGCTAAATTCAGAGTTCATGCTGTTAATGGATAATTTAAACAAACAAAAAGATAACATTGAGCCTTCCCTACAAATAAAAATTAACATCTATGATTTTATTTAACTCATTAATTACAGAACAAATAAAATGCTTTATTTGGGGGCATCTGGGTGGCTCAGTGGGTTAAGCCACTGCCTTTGGCTCAGGTCATGATCTCAGAGTCCTGCATCCGGCTCTCTGCTCAGCGGGAAACCTGCTTCCCTCTCTCTCTCTCTCTCTCTGCCTGCCTCTCTACTTTTGATCTGTCAAATAAATAAATGAAATCTTTAAAAATAAATAAATAAAATAAAATGCCTTATTTGGTTCAAAAGTGACTCCAAAGAGCACAAACATATAGGCAATCAGAAATAGTGAAACAAATCTGCTTCACAGATCCAAAACTGGCTTCTTTCAGCAAAGAGGAAAAGAAATCAATTGTATCTCTAACCAAAAAAAAATTCACTTGCATGTCTAAGGACAAGAATAACTTGTGTCGCTGTCAGGTACTCACAATTCTCAAAGTTGTAAAATAAATGAAAAAAAAAAAAAAACAATAAAAGCTGAAGACCCCATAGATCTACAGGAAAAGTGCTCTAGATATCACCTAATTTCTAAAGAAGGCCCCCACTAATCCTTTTGGTTACTCAAAAGATTTTCACAGATTTTTCTTACATAGCTCTCAACCACTATCCATAACGCCTATTTCTTCTCTTAGAAAAGAATCCACAGCTTCAATATCTCTGACAACCTCCAGAAAAACTGAGGCTTTTCCAGAAACCTAATTTTTCAATAAGATACATTTTCCTCTATCACACACTAGTCAGAAATTTAGACTCACTATGAATGTATATATAAATGTATGTATGTGTGTGTATATATATACACACACATACATATATACACATATATGTGTATACACACACACATATATATACACACACACACACATGCTTATATATAAATACAGAAATAATCTGTTGGATTGCCAAACTTTTAAAAGATCTAGAACTACTGGAAGTTTGGTTTTACTGAACAATGAGACACAAAATTATTCTCTGGAGAAATAAAGACCCAGTTAAACTATCACTTTCAAGTAACTGACCTCAAATTAACTTCTTAAGTATCTTACTGGTCAATTTATGTTTCTTAATTTCCACCCTACATTTTCTTCAAAAAAAAAAAAAAAAAATCCCAGTCCAACTTCTGCCTCTGGTAAAATCAATAAGATATACAACCTCTCCTATTCCAGCTAAGTGTAACTAAAAACTCTGGACATCATATAGAAGACAACCAAAAGAGGACTCTGAAGATGGAGAGAGGAAGGCATGCCAGCTGGGGACCTGGGACCCATGGAACAACAGGGTGCTGAGTTCCCTGGGTTTTCCTTTTGCATCATATGAACGTGGAGGTAAAGAAGCCCATTATCCCGAAATGCCAAGGGGGTTAGACAAAAAAATCTCTGCTCTTTCAAAGGACCAAGAAAAGAGCAATACAGCAAGACAGAAAACTTTTAGACAATAACTACTGCACTCTAGCCAAAAAATCACAGACAAAACTGGCCCATCCCTACCCATGACAGCACAGGCCAGGTAGGGAGCCTAAACTTTCCCTCTCACCAGGCTGTAATGTCATGCCTCGACATGACCTCTTTCCCTTAAACAACCCCTGGCCCCTTCAGGGATCATATCAAAGGCTGGACTTTCTTCCCTGCCAGGTGGGTTTAAAGACCCCCTTCCCTAGCCACACAATGTCTATAGAGAGCATCTGGAGAGCCTGGACATATATTCCCATGACAGCAACAAGGCACTCCTTCCCATCCCCATGGAGGTGGTAGATGAAAGGCCGGATAGAGAGGCAGGACTTTCACCACCTCCAGGTTAGGAAGGTCATCCCCTCCCAGCAGTGTCCAGAGACCCATGGAAGTGGGGAGGAGAGTCAGTTAAGGATACAGAGTAGTATTCAGAGGTGCCCCTGAAGGGAGCTGAAAGGCCCACCTCCGCCAGCAGCAATAAGGAATCCCACTTTGTGTGTCAATGGACCAATTCCTGGAAAGCATACAATTCACCCAAAATGAAATAAATCATTTATAGCCCTGTAACTGTTAAGGAAATTGAACTCATAATTAAAACCTCCAGAAAAAGAAATCTCTTGGCCCAGATTGTTCCATCAGAGAATTATACCAAATTTTTAAAGAGGAATTATCACTTCCAGAAAACACAAGAACAGGGAGTATTTTCCAATTCCATTTACAAAGCTAGTATTACCTTGACACAAAAACCAGAAAAAGATAGTAAAAAAAAAATAAAACTACAGACCATTACATGAATATAAACATAAAATCCTTAACAATGTATTAGCAAACAGAATTCAACAGTACATAAAAAGCTGAATTTAGGGCGCCTGGGTGGCTCAATTGGTTGAGCGATCTCAGAGTCCTGGGATCGAGTCCCACATGGGGCTCCCAGCTCCACTGGAAGTCTGCTTCTCCCTCTGATCTTCTCCCTTATCATGCTCTCTCACTGTCTCTCTCTCAAATAAATAAATAAAATTTTTTTTTAAAAAGCTGAATTTAATCAAAGATACATGGTTAGTTCAATATTCAAGAATCAATCAATGTAATCCACAATATTAACTGAAAAAAAAAAATCCACAAGGCCATACTAATTAATCTATACTGAAAAATCAACAGATAAAACTCAATACCTGTTCATAAGAGAAACTCTCAGAAAAAAATGGAATGAAAGAGAACTTCCTCAACTGGGTAATCAGCATCCACAAAAAACCTCCAGTAAACATTACTACACCTGATGATAGAAGACAAACTGCATAATCCCTATTACTGGGAACATGGCAGTGATATCCACACTCACCACGCTAATCCACCACAGTACTGGAAGTCTAGTCAATGCAAGGAGCAGGAAAAGGAAATAAAAGCCACAGAGAAAGAAGAAGTAAAACTCCTATTTGAAGATGACATGAGTTTTCCAAAGAAAATCCCAAGAAAACTACTTTTAAAGTCTCCCAGAACTAATAAATGAGTTCACCAAAGCTGTACATACAAGATAAACTTTTTTTTTTTAAGATTTTATTTATTTATTTGACAGAGAGAGAGATCACAAGTACACATAGAGGCAGGCGGGGGGGAGGGGGGGAGGAGGAGCAGGCTCCCTGCTGAGTAGAGAGCCCGAGATGCAGGGCTCAATCCCAGGACCCTGAGATCATGACCTGAGCCAAAGGCAGTGGCCCAACCCACTGAGCCACCCAGGTGCCCCAAGATAAACTTTTTTTCTTTTTTAAGATTTTATTTATTTATTTGACAGACAGAGATCACAAGTAGGCAGAGAGGCAGGCAGAGAGAGAGGGGAGGAACCAGGCTCCCCACTAAGCAGAGAGCCCAATGCAGGGCTCGATCCCAGGACCTTGGGATCATGACCCGAGCCGAAAGCAGAGGCTTAACCCACTGAGCCACCCAGGCGCCCCCACCAAGATAAACATTTTAAAAAGCAACTGCATTTCAAGTGAAAAGGCAACCTACACAAAAAAATTTTAGTCATTTATCATATATAATATATGTGTGTGTGTGTGTGTGTGTGTGTGTACACATACACATATAAAGGGCCTGGATCTAGAACATAAAGAACTTTACAACTCAGTAGTGAAAAGGCAAATAACCTAATTTAATATTTTATTCATTTACTTGACAGAGATCACAAGTAGGCAGAGAGGCAGACTGAGAGAGAGGGAAGCAGGATCCCCGCTGAGCAGAGAGCTTGATGCGGGGCTTAATCCCAGGACCCTGAGATCATGACCTGAGCTGAAGGCAGAGGCTTAACCCACTGAGCCACCCAGGTGCCCCGGCAAATAACCTAATTTAAAAAATAGGCAAAGGATCTGAATAAACATTTCTCCAAGGAAAATATACAAAGTGACTAACAAGCACATGGAAAGATGTCTGATGACATTTGCCATCAGGGACATGCAAATCAAAACCACAATGATATCACCTCACACCCACTAGGATATTATAATACAGCTTCCCTAGTATGTCCCTATAATCAAAAAGACAGATAATAATAAGTGTTGGTGAGGCTGTAGAGAAATGGGAGCACTCACACACTGCTGATGGGATTGTAAAATGGTACAGCCTGGAAGAGTCTAGCAGTCTCTCAAAAGAATAGAGTAATATGAAAACAGAGAGGGAGGCAAACCAAAGAGACTCTTAACTATAGGGAACAAACTGAAGGTTGCAGGAGGGGTGGTGGGTGAGGGGATGGGCTAACTGGGAATGGACACTGAGGAGGGCACTTGAAGTAACGAGCACTGGGTGTTACATGCAACTGATGAAAAACTAAATTCTGCCTCTGAAACTAGTAATACACTATGTTAACTAAATTGGATTTAAATAAATTTTTTAAAAGGATTAAACATGTTTACCATATGACCCAGAAATTTAACTCCTAAGTATATACCAAAGAAAAATTAAAACATATACCTATACAAAAACTTGTACTTGAATGACCATAACAGCATTACTCATAACAGCCAAAAAGTGATCATCAACTGATCGATGGATAAATAAAATGGGGCCTATCCATAAAATGGAATATCTATCAGCCATACAGATGACGCACTGATTCATGCTACAACAGGGATGAACCTTGAAAACATGTTGAGTGAAAGAAGATAATCACAAAAGACCACATACTGTATGATTCTACTTAAGTGAAATGTCCAGAATAGGCAAATACATAGACAGAAAGTAGATTAGATCTTATTTAGGGCCAAGGCTGGGAGAAAGGGGAGTGTTACTGCTAATGAACAGAGGACTTCTTTTTGAGGTGATGAAAATGTTCTAAAGTTAATTGTAGTGATGGTTATACAACTCAATGAATATATTAAAAATCACTAGCAAATCCACAGCGGGAAATCTTTGTAGAAATTAACAAGGTGATGCTAAAATTCATATGGATATGCTTGGGAACCTAGATTAATCAACACAAACTTGAAAAAGAAGAACAAAGTAGGAGGACTCATACTTCCTGATTTCAAAACTTACCACAAAGCAACTGTAATTAGGACAGTGTGGCACTTGCATAAGGAGAGACATATATAAATCAATGCTATAGAACTGAGAGTTGAGAAATACACTTATTTGTCTATATAACCACAATATAACCCAGCAACTACACTCCTGGGCATTTATCCCAGTGAAATGAAAACTTAAGTTCACACAAAAACCTGTATATGAATGTTCTTAACAGTTTTTATTTAACAGCCATTCACTAGAAATCACCCAACATGTCCTTCAATGGGTAGATCCACACCAAATACTAAGGCTCATGAGGAATACCACGCAGGAAAAAAGAACAAACTATTGATACATGCAACAACCTGAATGAACCTCCAGGGAATTATGCTATGTGGAAAACGACAATCCCCAAAGGTTAAATACTGTCTAATTCCACTTACATAACATTTTTGCAATGGAAGAATTCTAGAAATGACGAACACATTAGTGGTTGTCTGAGAAGGGGGTGTATGGCTATCGAAGGACCACATAAGGAACCTATATGCCAAAACTATTCTGGATCTTGGCTCTATCAATGTCAATATTCTGGCTGTAATACTGTACTATAGTTTTGCAAGATGTTGCCATTGGGGAAAACTGGGTAAGAGGTACATGGGTTCCTTTTGTACTATTTCTTACAACTACAGGTAGCTCTACAATTACCTCAAAATAAACTGTCTTAAAAAGAAGGCAAAGAAGGGGCACCTGGGTGGGCATCTGCCTTTGGCTCAGGTCATGATCCCAGGGTCCAGGGATCCAGCCCCAAGTCAGACTCCCTGCTCGGCGGACAGCCTGCTTCTCCCTCTCCCACTCCCCCTGCTTGAATTTGCTCTCTCGCTGTCTCTGTCAAATAAATAAATAAAATCTTTAAAAAAAAAAAAAAAAAGGAAGGAGGAGGAGGTGGAGGAAGACTGGACCACAGAAGAGGAAAAGGCAATGTGGCCACAGACGGAAGTAGTGGAGTGCTGTGATCACACCAAGAAATGAAGGCAGTCACCAGAAGCCAGAAGAGGCAAGAACATACTCTCCCTGGAGCCTCTGGAGGCGGCACGGTCCTCCCACACTTGGACCTCAGCCACTGATTCTGATCTAACTAAGACTTCTGGCCTCCAGAACTGTGAAAACGTAAACTGCTGCTATAGTAAGTCACCAAGTTTGTGGTATTTGTTACAGCAGCCACAAGAAACAAATATAAATACTCATCTCCTAGAAATGTAAAGAATTAACAAATGGGTTTGGAAAAGGCCCTTGAGAAGTCTGAATTGCAACTGCAAAAGAAAACCAGATACAATTTTAGAGTTCTTAATTCAAAATAAGAATAGTAACACTCCTAATTTTTGAAAGTTAAAGAAATCTGAGATAAAGAGAAATAAATACAGCTTTAGGAATATCTCTGTCCAATGCAGACTGAATTCCCTGAAGATTAGCCCACTCAGTATACAAGAACTATTTATAACAGTAGCTGTAGGAAAGATTCAATCTTGATTAACTCTGACTTCCAAGGTATTTCTTCTCAGAAGGAAAGAAAAGGTAAATTGAGCTGGTTTCATTACAACCATAAATAAACTAAGCAAAATAAGGTTACTCCAGCACCCCCTAGACTACTCTAGATTATTTCAGTCCTGCTTCTACACTTCTCTTCCATTCTTACAGAGAACAAAGCAAACATAATTCTCCCTTTAATTTAATCAACTGGTCCTAATTAGCAGCCATGCTGAAAAAACAATTTAAGTTTAAATTTGTAGTTATTCACATGAAAAGTATGTTACTCCCATAATTTGCAAACTCTCCAATTTGAATACAACATAAATCATTATGTGTATGTTTATAACACAAACAATAAAACCAGAAATACGTTTTTACTGAATTTCAGATGATATAATGACACATGTAAGAGTATTAAGAGAGCCAAAACAATCACAACACAGGAAAGGAGAAAAGCACAAAAGGATCTCTCATTTGAAACTCCACATAGGGTGCCTGGGTGGCTCAGTTGGTAAAGCGACTGCCTTCAGCGCAGGTCATGATCCTGGAGTCCCCAGATAAGAGTCCGGCATCATGCTCCCTGCTTATTAGCAGGGAGGCTCTCCCTGACCCTCCCCCATCTCACGCTCTCTCTCCCTCTTTCACCCGCTCTCTCTAAAATAAATATATAAAATCTTCAAAAAGACAAAAAAAAAACTTCCACATCATAGGGGTATCTGGATGGCTGTCAGTTAAATGCCTGACTCTTGATTTCTGCTCAGGTCATGATCTCAGGGGCGTGACACTGAACCCCACATTGGGCTCCCTGATGGGCATGAAGCCCAGAGAGAGATTCTCTCTACCCCTCCTACCCCATTTCCCCCCCTCTAAAAAAGAAAAAAACTCCCACATTATAGAATCATCCTAAGCAGCTACAGCAAACTATGTTCAACATGGATATTCAGAAACTTTGAGCATAACTTGTAATATAAAGCACATCTTATTCAAAAAATAAGCTTACACTTAAAACCACATAAATAGAGTATATTTTAAATTTAAAGTGAATTAAAACAGGCATTACAGCAGACCCTGGAACTAGACTGCTTAAATTCAAACACATGTTACTTCACCTTTCCGGCCCCAGTTTCCTCAAAGGTAAAATGAAGATTATAATAGTATTCACCTCATAGAAGAATTAAAGGAACTGCAAACGTAATGCACTTGGAACTTAAACCAGTATGCAGTAAGCACTCAACAAATATTAACTGTATATAATGATTATTAATAACTACTAGAAGAAACTGTCACCATGACTGCCTATGGACCTCATGTTTCACAGCTGTCATGCTTACCTTTCATCACAGAAAATCTAGAGGTCACAAGAGATGACTCTCAGTGATCTGGAGATCACTGGAGAGAAGGCACTAATTCATCCCCCCTCTAGAGAGTAAACTCAAGGATAGGAATCATGTCTTACATGACTCTGTCCCCACCACCAAGTTCATGGTGTCCAAAAATATTCAAGGTAAATAAATAAAAATGTTGGAGTTCAAGCAGCTCCTAGTTACCATCATTGTCTTCTGTAAACCCACATAGGCATTTTTTTATTTACTTAAAGGCTACACAATAAAAAGAAAACATAATTCTAAGAAACCATCTGTATGACAACAACAGGATGGCAGAAATAATAAGAGCCACAGACAAAGCTGGCTTCCCCAAGGTACCTGAACACTCCTGTGGGAAGAGCCTGTCTGAGCTAAAAATCACCTTTTTCCCTCCATACTCCCTCCATACTACATAGGGTCACACAGAACTCTACGAATGGCTGCCACCACTCTCTTCTCTTCCTCATTCTCTTATTCCTAATTTCTATCAGCTCACCAACACTCAAAATTCCTGCTTCTCCCAAGGGGATTAACTATATACTTAAAACATAAAGTGGAGGCGAGCTCTTATTTGAGTTGGAAAACAATGGGTAGCTTCAGTCTTCCCTTTACTGTCCCCAGAGCAGCAATCTACTTCCTGGGAGGAAGTGAACAATTTCATTTTTCAGAAACCTCAACTGTGAAAGACTGCTGATAAAGTGGTTAATCCCCCCAGGTCAGCCTTCACTGATGGTGCCCCTCAGATACCCCTTCATTTGCCTCCAGGGTAATCACAGTAGGATCGTCATGTTCCCACTGCCAGGAGAGAGGACTAGGTAAAGATGCAATGAACACTGTCAAATCAAGCTGAAGTTCACCACGGCCTTTTGTGAGCTTCACCCCATGACTACAGGAACTCAACCACAGGCTTTCCTCAGCTTCACTCTTACATCCAAAACCTTGCAGCCAAAGGGATCACAGTGGTCCTCATTATCCAAGAGCAATTAGCATGAAATGGAAAAAAACCACACAGTGATTTCTCTTAAACAGGGGCATTATACAATGATGAGAAAAGAGTGGGTTTGGGCACCTGGGTGGCTCAGTGGGTTAAGCCTCTGCCTTCAGCTCAGGTCATGATATCAGAGTCCTGAGATCAAGCCTCACATCAGGCTCTCAGCTCAACCCGGAGACTGCTTCCCCTACTCTCTCTGTCTGCCTCTCTGCCTACTTTGATCTCTATCTCTCTCTGTTAAATAAACAAATAAATAAAATCCTTAAAAAAGAGAAAGAGAGACTAGGTTAGAATTTCCCCCTCAAAAATGAAACACAATATAAATCAATTTATTTTCATAATATATCTGATATTAATGAAAACTTAGGTTACACTTGCAAGTATACACCAATTCTTAGGACAAGGAATTAACAAGGAATTGGGACGTAACTTTGTAGCCAAATTGTAAAACTGCATGATATGAGAACCTTGATTTCTCATTTGCCTTTTACAAGACAACTAAACAAAAGAAAAATTCTAGGTTTCATCATTAATTCCCATGAAGCCTCTCGTGCTTTTTTCAATTCTTAGCATTTTTTCCATCATTCCTGCTGGGTTTCCTCATCAAAATTGGCTTAACACTGCCAAATTCTCACTAGAATCCCTTTAAAGTATAACAGAAAGTGCAGAAATATTAGGTGTGCAACTTGGAATTTTACATATACATGCACCCACATAACATCCGCTCAATATATGGGACATTTCCAACACTCAAGAAGGTTCCTGAATGAACCGCTATTCTGACTTCTATCACTAGGAAATAGCTGTACCTTATTTCTGGACTTCATTTAAATGGAGTCATAAGGTATGCAATTTTTTGTCTACAAAACCCATCCATGTGGCTGTATCAGTAGTTCATTCATTAACTGCTTTTGTAATGTCCTCTTTTATAAATATACCACAATTTACTCATCCATTCTGCTGCTAATGTATCTTAGGTTTTATCTGATTTTTAGTTGTTATGAATAAAGGTTGTATGAACATTTTTTTACTTTTTTTTTTGGTAGACCTATATATCCCTTCCTCTTGAGTATGTATCTAGGAATAGAACTGATGTTTTAATAGGTAAGATTAGACACAGCCACAGTTTTCCAAAATGATTGTACATTCCCACCAACATATACAAGATTCAGTTGCTCTACAATACTGGCATTAATAATTTTTTAATTTTAGCCATTCTGGAAGGCGTGTAGCAGCAGGTCACTCTGGGTAGGAGTCCTTGGGCAGATATATGAACTCCAAATTTCTTTTTCCAGTCTGTATTTTGCCATTCATTCTCCTAATGGTATCTTAGGTGGAGAGATGTTCTCGATTTTAATGAAGACTGACATCAAATTTTATCAATCATTGTTACAGTCATTGCTTTCAGAGTCCTTTTTTAAAGAAATTTAGTCTAAGAGTACTAGAGTACTAGTTCTCTGACTCGTGCTTACAGTTTGAACAGTTCTCAACCTTGCTCTGAACGCATGAAATCCTTCATCTCTGCAAGGTTTCCAGCTTCACCTTGCAGTCCATTTAAAAATGTATTCATTCATGTTATGTTGTCAGATGCTAGACAACTCTACTGTTCTGAATGTTTGATCAGTTTTACAACTAGAGGATTCATTTGTGATTATTTCCATATTATAATGGGACTTCTGTATAAGTATATTAAAAACCTAACATAAAAATAAATGAAAAAAAAATTCTCTAATACCTATTATTCTAACATTTTACCCCAACATACATTAGATGATTCTTCCCTCTCTTTTTGAGTGGCTTTGCTCCAGTGGAGCCAACTTTTTCACTGAACCATGTTGACTTTTATGAAATAATTGAGTTTTCTGTAGTCTATGAAACCAGAAGCCTACAGGAAGTTATAAGCCTGGTTCTATTAAATCTTATTGACCCCAAAACCTCAAGGAGTTTACAATCCTCCCAAAACCCAGTAACAAAGAATTTTCTGCTCTATCCTTTTCTTGAATTAATGAACAATATCTCCAATCTGCACCCATATTATTCCAAAAAAAAAAAAAACCAAAACAAAACAAAACAAAAACAAAATACCTGACTCTTTACTTGCTTTGCAAGCGTTCCCCTCTCCCATCCTATAATTCTTCACACCCAATCAATCTTCCCTTCTGCTTTCAAAATGTGTGTGGTGGACTCTGAACTCTACTCTGGCAGTGGATGCCCCATGCACTCCCTCGCCACCTCTTGCTTGGAGTACGGAAACTGTCCTTAGCTAATCTCCTTACATTCTTTCACTCTGTCACCACCAGCCATCTCTCCAAAACATGTATCAGATTGTATTACTCATTTGATTAAGATTTTTCTATAGGTCCCACTGCCCATGTGATAAAGTCCCTCTCTCAGCTGAGAATTCACTATCTTTCCTGTGTTCTTTCTCAGCAACTTCTGCAAAACTCTGGTCTGACCCATGGACACCCATGACTCTCTCACCCTGACTCTCCCCTGCTAACTCCTTTGGCTGAAAGCACTTTCTCCTTTACCCTGCAGTCAGCTCCCTGCCTCACTTGGTCAGGGCCCCCACAACAAAACCAACTGTTCTCTTGTATGTGTTCCCACAGCTCTCTATACCCACCACAACTACATTTGAGTCCTTCTCAGATTACCTTAGTTAATTATTTGTTTGTCTCATTCACCAGTCTACAAACTTCTGGACCTGGACTTCTCCCTGGACTTCCTGGATGATAAGGTCAGGAATTAATCTTCACACGCCAAAGACTTGGCAGGACAATTCCATAAAGGTTCAAAGAATGAATAAATGTCCGAGCCACTTTTATTCATATCCTTTTATTTTTCTTCTATAGAGGTGACAACTATATACAAACACGTCAAAGCAATGAACCTAACGTAAGTTTTCTTTCAAAAGTAACCCAACAAGTTATTGACAGTTTAATAAAAACTAAAATTTTCCTTAATTATTGATTATTGCTTCCTGTTAGAAATTAATCAACTCTTTGTTCTGAAATGCTTTTTAAAATAAAGGGCATTAAATAAATAGATAGATAGATAGATGGCAGCAAAAGTAGGTTGAATACATCACTTAACCAAAGTTACTGTAATCATCACCATATAAATCACTATTGGTTACCAATGAAATGAATGAAACACGGTTATTACTTATACAACACAACCAAAGGATCACAAACAAAATACTTCATTGAAAAATGTGTTCCTATGTATCCCCTTAACACATAACAAACCTGAATGATACAGAAAGATGGTATGCACAGTGGTTGAGAACACAGTTGTTTAATTTGTGCCTCAGTTTCCTCATCAGTAAAAACAAAGATGGGAAAGTAAGCACTTCGCAAAGTTGCTAGGTGACTGAGTCTGCACAGACAACATCCTTGGCTGAGTAACCGTAGGGTAAGAATTGTCAACTGTTACCCCTGTATTTTTCACTTTTGTAAGCCCTTTCACATATATCATCTTGGTTTTCCTCACAAAAGTACAATGAGAGGAGGGCCTGGGTGGCTCAGATAGTTAAGTGTCTGCCTTCGGCTCAGGTCATGATCTTAGGGTCCTAGGATTGAGTCCCACATCAGGCTCCCTGCTCAATGGAAAACCTGCTTCTCTCTTTCCCTCTGCTTCTCCCTCTCCCTCCTCCGCTCCCTCTGCTTGTGCAAACTAGCTCTGTCAAATAAACAAATAAAATCTAAAAATTAAAAAGAAAATACAATGAGATTGTCTGGACAAGTAATTCTTTGCCCATTTCAGAGGTAAGATACTGACAAAGAGGTTATATGATTTCCCTAACATATTTTAAGTGGCAGAGTAGGAACTAGAAACCACTCCTACCGAAGCCCCAGGCCAAACTGACCAAATCACCAAGTAGCAGTGTAGAAGAAAGTATTTTGGGTTCTCCCCCCATTATTTCCTTCTGGTGGCAAGCAGCAGCCAGCCTAAATAACTGGTGGGGGCATATGAACTAACCCACTTGCTCGGATTAAAAGGTAGAAGCCTCACTTTCACAATGCCTGACACACAGTGAGCACTCCAAAGACAGGAACTACTGATGACTGAAACACAAAGTGCTACTGTGCTTTCTCAATGACAGAACAAAGCACTCCACAAAATCATGCCTGCTATCAAATAAAAAGTCACTTGATAGTATGCTTATCTGTCACATCAAAGTACAATGTGGCAACAAGAACTTTTTAAAAAAACTTATAAAATAATTTTCTTTTACTCTCAAAAATCAACGGAGTTGCAAAAAGGACTTCCATTAAGACACTTTTGGAAAACTAATTATATTTTATGATATATCTTTGCCCAAAAAGCAACATGAGTAGACAATATTTCATCCCTGAAAGGCCTTCACCATACTTTCCATTACTTCCCTAGGCTTAATCGGAATCCTAAACCTCAGCCTTATCTACAGCCACGTGCACATGAATGCAGTCAATGAGCTTCGAAGGCAGAGGCAATATTCCAAGGAACCCATCTAAGCAGGAAACTGTACAAGGAAAGATAACGTCTCTAAGACACTCAAGTGCCCTTTTTATTTCGCCTCTTCAGTGAGACGGTCGAAGCTAAGATACACCTTAACAATCAGATTTGACATCAGTTCCTGGCTGGGGCCTAACTTTCCTTTGGTGGCACTGCCACACTGGCACCTATGGGCAGGCATCTGGCGCCTGAAAATACACAGATGAGGGCTCGACAACCCACGCTCAAGCCTCACACGTGGCGGAAACTTTGGGGCGTTTGCACATGTGATTCAACAATGGCAGAAACAGAGCTCCGTTTGGGGCGAGGCAGCTCCCGGACCCGTCCAGGTCTGGAGCAGGAAGGTCTTGAAATTAACCGGGAACAGGGATGGCGCTCCTGGCCCAACTAGCCCCGCAGTCGCCTAGCTCTCACCGAGCCCGCCCGCGCGGCCCCGCAGCGCTCTCACGCCTCCGCTTGCCTCTGGGAATCGCTTCCCAGCCTCCCCTCACCTGAGCCGCCGACGCCGCCACCTGCGTCGGGACCCCAACTCCTGGTCAAGCGACCGTTATCCGGGTCGCAGCCCGGGGACGCCCGCAGCTCAGGGGGAAGAGTCCGTGGGGTTACTCCCCCTCCGCCACCTCGGGGATTCCCCCGGCCGCCGCCGCCATTTTACCGGCGCGTAACACCTCCCCACCACCACCTGACAGTTCCAGCCTCCCACCTGTGACCAGCAGAGGACGTCGCGCTTCGCCTTGGGGGTCGCGTGGACGAGCTGGAGAATCGTGGGGGTCACAACCGCAAGCAGAACCCGCCGCTAATTCATCCCGAAGCGGGGAGGCGTCGGGCCGTCGCCCTAGTAATGCGTCCAGGCAGGCTCCACCCTGATTGGCTGCGAGCGCCGTGACGCGACGGCGTCCCCGGCTGCGTGGGAAGCCCGGGTGTCCGGCGCCCCGCCCCTGCTCTCCAGCCGGGGGCACCCCGGGCGCTGGCCCCGTAGTGGAGGGCTCCCTTAAAGAGGCCGCGCTCACTTCGTCCTCTGGACTGGGGGTCATGCAGGGGCGAGGAGTAATAACAATAAGAAGCTGCGGAGGGCCTTGTCCCAGGGAACCTAATCGTCCAACCGACCCTTAGAATTTCAGAGTGGAAAACAGAAATCTGAGGAATTTAATTTACAAGACTAATTTATGGCCCAAGGTCCCTGGGCAAATCAGTAGAACCAGTTCTAGAACTCAGGTTCCCGATGGACATACCAAGTGCTTCCCTGCAGACACACTATTTCCCCACTGCCAAAGAAACTCCCCCCTCTGAGCGCCCACATCCCTTACATCACAGATGAAGTTTTGGAATATAGGTGAGGTTTTCACTGGGTGGGAGCCCAGAGCTGAGGACCAAGAAAGAATTCTTGAGACAGCTTTGGTGCAAAATGGTGGTTTATTAAAGTACGCTGCTGCCCTGGGGTTGTGAGGGGGTGGCAGGTTTATACAATGGGGGTGGGAGAAAGAAAAAGGAGATTTCAGTAGAACTTAGTATGCTAAAGAGGACCTACAAGATACCAGAGGCCTTACCATTGCCAAGGTCTTTTTGCCCTTTTTAGCAAGCTGTTCACATTAAGATAGTTGGGAGATTCCTAGAGAACTTCACATAGGTCCCACCCAAGAGGGGTGTGGAGGAAGGTTGGAGGGTGTCAGCTTTTGCTTTGTCCTCAGCCAGCCTTCCGCTCCTTCATCAACACCGCTTGTAAAAGTTGTTCATTGATGGAGGAAGACCTTAGGGTTTGAAGCCTACTGCCAAGAAAGAATTCTTGGGATGTCTTTAGTACAAAAAGGTAATTTTATTAAAATATGGGGACAGGACATGGGCAGAAAGAGCTACAGTATGGTCATGAGGGGTGGTGATTATATACCTACAAGTTGGAAGGGGGTTAGGGATAGTGTAATTCTCTAAGGAAGTTTGGAAATAAGTTCTCCAAGAGGGAAACTTGAGGGGACTAGCTATTGTTAGTAAAAGGTCATTTATTACCATCGAATAAAACCTTAGTCATGAGACCCTTCAGATATATATGGGTGGGCCATACACTTGAGAGATGATTACCAGCAGGTATCTTAGGGGGATTAGAGATAAAGGAAATTTCTAAAGGCGTTTTTATATATTAAAGTAGACTTACAGGATGTGGGGGTCCTTTTCACTCTTAGCAAAGTATTAGTAGTTGAATAGTTGAGTCCCTACTCTGCCTGTTTTAAGGACTTGCTAATAGACTGTAGATAGTAAAGAAATTTAATATTTTTCATCTGCCTTTGTTTCCCACACTATTCATCACTTTCTACTGTAGTATATCTGCCCCCCAACCTACTATACTCTAAAGCTCCTTAATGGTGGGGACTGTGGTTAAACCTCTTTTCATTTCCTACACTATGCCTTCCTCCTGCTCGCCTGCAACAAAGATTTATAGAATTTAAAAAATCTTAAAAATAATAAACATAGCCACTTACCACACACATACCACTCCAAAGTCATTCACGCATGTTTATGTATTTTTTTCGTTTATTCAACAAGGTGGGGGGTGGCTTTTTTTTAAGAAATTTCCTGTCCTCAAAAAATTAAAATGTAATAATAATGGACATCTAGATTTGGGGTGCATGGCTTCAATACAGCTAAATTATCCCCCCAGTTTCTTTGTGAATCAAAAGTTCCTGACCTTCTTTCCTAAATCAGCTTCACAAATTCTCCAGTTTTGTTCAGAAATATTGAAATACTTAAGATGTGCTAAAATTGCAGCAGAAATGATGATAAACAGCAGAGGGAAACACCAATACAAAAGCCAGCCCTGCCAATTATCTCTATAATCTCAGGCCTTATTTTTTCTTTAAAAAAATAAGATTGCTTGGGGCGCCTGGGTAGCTCAGTGGGTTAAAGCCTCTGCCTTTGGCTCAGGTCATGATCCCACAATCCTGGGATCAAGCCCCTCATTTGGCTCTCTGCTTGGCAGGGAGCCTGCTTCCCCCTATCTCTCTGCCTGTCTCTCTGCCTACTTGTGATCTCTGTCAAATAAATAAAATCTTTTTAAAAAAAATAAGATTGCTAGAATAAAAGCTCTCGTTTTTTTTTCCCCACTCCTACAAGTTTTTAAGTTTCTTGGTGTCAGAGATCAGGGGAAAAACCCCAAGACACTGGAACTGGGTTTTGAAAGCAGAGACTATGTAAATAGCTTATCTTCATATCTCTCTTAACTCCTAGAACTGAAGAACAGAACTCTGTATTTGCATACAGCAGATGTTGAATAAAGATTAACGAACTTCAGTGAATCATCTGGGTTTGTTTTTTGGGGGTTTTTTTGTTCACTCTTTCACCTTCTAGCCTTTGGCCTTTCTTGGAGGTGAAGGTCGGACTTCAAGGAAAGGATAGAAACTGTGGAATCTGAGGGTGTTCACTGTTTTACCCAAAATACTTCTGACACACACCACATTTGTGAGTTTTCCACACCAAGCAACTATCCCATGCTCTGTGGACACCAACAGGCTGTCCTCTAGTATAACTCCATTCAATACTAACTCCTCGGAGTTAGTACAGACCCCACAGGTTAAGGGTTCAGTCCCACAAGACTGCTCCCCACTTCAGACACCAGTCAAAAGTTGGGGGCCTCCACTGCCTCTGACCACTCAACTATTAGCTAGGGGGTCCCACAACCCTCCTGCTCTGGTTCTTTTACTTTTTTTTTTTTTTTTTTAACAATTATTTATTTATTTGACAGGGAGAAAGATCACCAGTAGGCAGAGGCTGGCAGAGAGAGGGGAGGAAGCAGGCTCCCTGCTGAGCAGAGAGCCAGATGTGGGACTTAATCCCAAGATCCTGAGGCCATGACCTGAGCTGAAGGCAGAGGCTTAACCCACTGAGCCACCCAGGAGCCCTCCTGCTCTAGTTCTAAGTTGCTAGAACAGCTCACAGGACAAGGGGAAATACTGTACTTATATTTCCTGGTATATTGTATAAGAGACAAACTCAGAAAGAGCCTAATGGAAGAGATAGATAGGGCTAGGTACAGGTAGTGGACATCAACCCAGAAGCTCTCAGAATCCCATTGTTAAGGGTTTCTTAATGGAGATCTCATTACATAGATAGGATTGATTAAGTCTTTGGATATTCATGATTAGCTCAACTTCCAGCTGGTCTCCCAACCCTGGAGTTAGATTCCAGCCCCCAAATCCTCTAATCACATGATTGGTTCTTCCAGCAGCCAGCACACACCCTTTAGGAGTCAATCATTAACATAAACTCCTGTAGAAAGGGGCTTGTTGGGGTGCCTGGGGGCACTCAGTCAGTTGGGCATCTGCCTTCAGCTGAGGTCTTGATCCTGGGTTCCTGAGCTCGAGCCCCACATCCTGCTTCCTGCTCAGGGTAGAGCCTGCTTCTCCCTCTGACATCACCCTCTTCCCCACCCCGTTTGTGTTCTCTGGCTCTATCTCCCTGTCAAATAAATAAAATCTTTGAAAAAAAGACCCCCCCCCCTATTTCCAATCAGTCAACAAAGTACTAGGGTATTAGAAGCTCTGTGCTAGGAAAGGGGACAAAAACCAACTATATAGTTATACCACAATATTACAGAGGATACAAGGAAAAAGATTGAAGGACAAATCCAAGGAATACGACATTAAAGCACCCTGGCTCAATCACACTGAGGACATTAAAAGACTTGAGCCCAAACCATTTCCTTGCAACTTTGGTAAATTTGTGCTGCCATCATCCAGGAAATTAGCACCCCCTCCCCTTCCAATAAGTGAACTCCCACAGCATACAGTGACCTTCAGGATATTTCTTGGAGTGTTTATCTGCCAGAACTTTCCACACTGACCATTCTTGAACTGTGTGCTCAACTCACTGCTTAAAATACATGAACTTATTTTTTTAAAGATTTTATTTATTTATTTGACAGAGAGAGAGATCACAAGTAGGCAGAGAGGAAGGCAGAGAGAGAGGGAAGCAGGTTCCCTGCTGAGTAGAGAACCCAGTGTGGGGCTCGATCCCAGGACCCTGAGATCATGACCTAAGCCGAAGGCAGAAGCTTAACACACTGAGCCACCCAGGTGCCCCATATAAACTTTTAATACAGTCGGGCATCACTGATCATAAATTTTACAATTTAGGTAAACACCAAGGAAGAAGAGAGTTCAAATTGTATAGGGGGCACTTCTGTTCTACTTTAGGCTGTCGTCCTATTAATAACTTATTACTCTTGGTAACAAAGGTCTTTTGCACTAGGAAGGAGGCCCACTAGGCTAAAACCATTCTTGACCCCCAAGCCCTACTGGAATTACAGTTTTCTAAGATCCTCCCCATAGAGTTTTCCTAAAATAAATTTCATCCCCAATCCTGCCTCGGTAAAAGAACATGTTAGGTAGTACAGAGAAGCTCAAATACCAGCTTCTTCCCTTTGCTAGTTAGGTGGCCTTAATTGGGTCATGCAATCTGTCTGACCACAGGTGCATTCATCTGTAAAATAGGGAGAATAATTTTTCACTTTAGAATTGTAAAGGAGGGGCGCCTGGGTGGCTCAGTGGGTTAAGCCGCTGCCTTCGACTCAGGTCATGATCTCGGGGTCCTAGGATCGAGTCCCGCATCGGGCTCCCTCTCTCTCTCTCTCTGCCTGCCTCTCCATCTACTTGGATTTCTCTTTGTCAAATAAAATAAATAGAATCTTGAAAAAAAAAAAAAAAGAATTGTAAAGGAAAGAATTCATCCAAAAGCAAGCTCTTGTCTTGTATCTCACTTCTAAGTCAATTCCTCCAGCCCAGAGTAATATTAAAGCCACCTATGAGCTTGGAAGCCAAAGAAATCTTCATTTTTCTTCATTTTTTTAAACATTTTATTTATTTGTAAGAGAGAGAGGGCACAAGTGGTGAGAGCAGCAGGCAGAGGGCAAAACAGTCTCTCTGCTGAGCAAGGAGCCCGATGTAGGACTCGATCCCAGGACCCTGGAATCATGACCGGAGTTGAAGGCAGACCCTTAAACAACTGAGCCACCCAGGTGCCCCTGGAGATCCTGGAGGGTTAATCAGATTAAAGCAGCACCCCCCACAAGCCCATAAAAACCCTTAGATCTAACCACCAGATCAGCAACCCTCTCGGGTTCCCTCCCTCTTTGGGGGTCTTTTTACTATCCCTCAATAAACTTTACTTTACCATCATTCAATGAACCTTGCTTTGCAGCTCACCACTCTGTCTGTATATGTGCTGCCGAAGCGAGCAGGTCTACCTCTTCATTCCTCGAAGAGGTGTGACCCAGAATCATAGGCACTGAAGAAAAGGGAATCCTATAACAAAAACATCCTTTTGATGAGTGGGGATAATGAAACCCAGGATGAGTAAGCCCCTTGCCCAGGGGCTCATAGCTAGTGGGGGTAGAGTTGAGGATTTGAGTACAGGTCACTCTGCTACTGATGGCCCTTGTTCCCAACTCCTCTGGCCAGCTGTACCGAACATTCTTTGGGGATAATTAGCATATGATTCAAAGGTCCTCACAATTTGCACTGACTCCCTGAGAAGAAAGACCCCAGTCTTTCAAGCTTGCCCCTGTCCAGCCAGCTAAGCTGTTTGCTACTGCATTTGTCCCTCTACATCCTCCTCTTGAGCCCGCTCTCCCCCCAACAACATAAATGGCTGGGAACACAGGCCTCACCTGTGCCCACTGGGAAGATTGCTGTCACCCTGAGTAGGTCTGCAGTGAAGTAGCAGTCCCTTTTCCTCTTGCATCCACAGACCAAGCCTATCAACCTTCAATCACTTGAGGTTTTCCTCCTCTTGTCATCTGGTCAAGGGAACTTCCCACGGATGAAGGAAGAGTCATGGGTGCCACAGCAGCAGGAGAAATGTGGAACCAGGCCATCTGTTCATGCAGCTTATGTGTGTCCTCTGGGCCTACCATACTCAGTTCTGGAGGTACCGCTTCCAATTTCAAAGAGCCGGTGGATCTGATATTGCCCGATTCATGATGGGCAGTAAGAGTTGCATAGTCATTGGCCCCATGGTCAGATGCTCAGAAAGCCAGGGCTCAGCAGCCGGGAGATGCTTTCTAAGTACACGCGGCTCTCCGGGTGCCTGGGCTCAATGGGTGAAGCGCCCACCTTCAGCTCAGGTCCTGATCTCAGGGTCTGGGATCGAGTCCCACATCCTGCTCCCTGCTCAGCGGGGAGTCTGCTTCTCCCTCTCCCTCTGCCTCTTCCCACTGCTCAGGCTCTCTCTCTCTCGCTCACCTGCTCTATCTCAAATAAATAAAATCTTTTTAAAAAATAAAATAATAAATAAACAAATATGTGTGGCTCTCTCCTGCGGTTGGCTTGACCACCCTCTAGAACCCTTAAGGGGCTGCCCCGTGATTCTGGTTTTGGACTTGCCAGAGGCTCCACATGCTCTTAGCTCTGCAACAGATGCCTCTAGCTCCACGACATGTGTCAGGCGGTACAGCCTAGGGATGGGGCCGCTGGTACCCGGGATGGACATCCTGCTGTGTCTTTTCTTGATCTGAGCCCTACTTAAAATAAGCCACCTTCCATAATCTGAGGAGATCTAACAAGTGTTATGCTGCTTTCCTAGAGGCAGAAGGTACAAGGTGCAGCAAATTGTCCTTGACTTTGGAGGAAATGTTCTGACGTGCCCCAGACCAGTGGACCACTTCACTACCCAGATAAGGTCTATACTTTAGATAATAGATAGCATTGAGTCAAAGTTATTTTCTTTGTTTTTATATATGTTCTACACTGATACAAGGTATTAACGTGAGGACAAGCTGGGTTAAGGGCATAGAGAAGTATTAGTTCTCCCTTTGCATCTCTCCTGTAAGTCTAAAGCTATGTCAAAAACCTTTTTTTAATAATAACTGTTATTTAAATTTATAGAGGACTTCTGGATTTTTCTGGGGTTTATCCACTCACTGGAATGTATGTACCTCATCAAGGCATCCAAAATATTTGCATTTCTGCTCATCAAATTTGGCAAGCACGGTATTTCAGTGATAGACCAATGCGGTCATGTGTAGAATGGCCAGATCCTCCAGGTCTCTTCAGAATATAATATGAAAGAAAACAGGAAAATGAACAGAGCCCTAGAGTAAGATTATAAAAGTTTAATACTAGGGGTGCCTGGGGGGCTCAGTCGGTTGAGCGTCTGGCTTTGGCTCAGGTCATGATCCTGGGATGGAGCCCAGTGCCAGGTTCCTTGCTCAGTGGGGAATCTGCTTCTCCCTCTCCCTCAGCCCCCCACAAATAAATAAAATCTCTTTTAAAAGAGAGTAATATTGTCTGTCCCATATGAGTGTCATTTTCCCCTGGGTGTGATATCGGTTTTATTGTCTTTGTTCTGGGAGAGAAAGAAGTACCAGGGGATTTGTTTGGCTTTTCCTGGGACAATAGCTCCTACTCATTGGGTTGAGGGTCTGTTAACTGCTGAGTATGTCCATTCCAATTATATATCCAGAAATAAGGGAAATGATCACCAGATTGGTTAGTGGACCCAGTGGACCCACGGTGAGATAGACCTGAGTGGAGACTTCATTTATTATCTGATTCCAATATTTCCCAACTTTAACAGGGGACCCATGCTTGTGCTTTGAACCCCTGCATATACCTGTCAACTTGACCCTGAATCCAATATCTCTCAAAAGTTCAGGGTATCTCTCTTTCCCCAGTCAATGGTTATCCAGGGAATAAGCATAAATCACTTTAGAAGAGGACTGAAGAAATGGGAATATACTTGCTGTGCTGTTCCAGGTCCTTCCTTGTGGACACCCAGCCTCTCCTTCAGTCCTTGTGCTCTAGGTCTGAGAACAGACTTAGTTCTTAAAACCAGGCAAGAGATCATGACTTATTGCAGCAACATTGGCCCCAGCCATCCACTCATGCTTTCTTAATCTTTCCTGATTATATATTGAGCAGTACCATTTCTTGCTGCTCACCTACTTCTCGTCCTTAGAAATACTGTGTTCTCAGGGCACCTGGATGGCTCAGCAGTTAAGCATTTGCCTTAGGCTCAGGTCATGAATCCAGTGTCCTGGGATTGAGCCCTGCATTGGGCTCCCTGCTCAGCAGAAAGCCTGCTGCTCCCCCTGCTTGTGGTCTCTCTCTCTTTCTCTGTCAAGTAAATAAATAAAATATTTAAAAAGCAACAACAACAACAACGGGAAATACGGTGTTCTCTTATTCATCTCCATAGATCAGCTCAGTCTCCCAGGCTGCCGCAGGGGTCTCTGCTATTCTAGGATCCCAGTATCTCCATTGTTCTAGGGGCTTCTGTTCCATAACAGCATCTTCCACCCTCAGCCCTGGTCTACAGAATCAAACACCACTGCACTTCTCAATGATGCTGGTGCCCCCTCTAGAGCATTTGCTATTTGACCTCAAGCATAAGCATTTGACCTTAATAGCCATCCAGGCTCTCTTGAAGAATATAGTCAGCTGAAGGTTTTCTGGTCTTACTTGATGGACGTATTTTAGCATACTTCCTTCTCGAAGCTTTTTGATTCCAATTTCTGCCCTCTATCATGAGAGTTCTGGCATCCGTACTTTATTTAATGTGGTTATTACTTTCTCCAGTTTACAAGAATCAGCTCAGCAGTGTATTAGAACTGGTTCCAAGAGCTCTTGCTACGGTATGAAATACTGTCATGGGAATGTGCTTCTTATTAGCAAATTCCCCTAAACCAGCCCTATATTCCACCCCCCCCTTAATCCAATACACCCATGATCCCACACCTAGACATAAATGCTCCTACTGTAAGTTGGGTCCTGCAAGCCCTGTGCATATAATCTTTTCTCTCCTTTATAGCCCCAGAACCTCCCCCAATCAGATCAGGATGAGATTCGACCCATTTTAAGAGAGGGTGGTTTCTACGTTCCAAAAGTCAGAGAGGCCCACTTCCGGGCGGTTCCGGGAATCTGAGGGTTCAAGGTTCTCCAGGGCATCTACTCAGATATCCCAACCCTAAGTCTCCTCTTTTCCCTGGTTTCACTGAGATAAAATTGACACATAATGTTGTGTAAATTTAGGATGTACATGATACACATATATCATGAAATGCTTACCACAGTAAGGTTAGTAGACACATCTATCACCTCAGATAGTTACCTGTTTGTATGTGTGTGTGGTTCTTACACCACAAGGTTATTCAACCTTGAGACAAGGGGCCCAGCCACTTGCATTCCTGTATCAATCAGTGGTTGACTGCAGGCTGCCTGAGAGTGTGGGAGGGGGTGCATAACCAGCTGGACAAGGCAGCTCTTATTTGGCTGAGGGGAATCCTTGTGGAAATGGGGAAGCTGTGAGCCATTGGGAATCAATGCTCACAACAGCAGGGACATGGCTGACCCATCTGGGATGGGCACCAACAGCATTCACTATAGACACAACATAAAAGCTAAGTCAGTGTTAGCCCGTTCTTCTCTTCTCTTCTTTATCTTCTCTTTTATATACGCTCCAAGCCCAATGTGGAGCCCAATGCAGGGCTTGAACTCACAACTCTGAGATCAAGACCCGAACTGAGATCAAGAGTCAATACTCAACTGCCTGAGTCCCCCTGGCTCCCTAATGTTAGTTTTTTAAAAGAATATGTATATGATCATGAATGTCTAGAATACTGGGGAACCCACTGCAGTAGTTGCCTCTGGGAAGAAGAACTGAACACCCTTGAACCAACACATCAATGCATTGCCCTTCGTACTGTCTGAATTCTAACCAGATGCATGAATTACCATTTTAATTTGGGAAGGGAAAAATTAAAAGCCCCTTTAGGACACGCTATGAAGCTGCTCTACTGCCCAAAAGGCTAGTTTTCCCCAGGTTTCAGAATCCTTCCAGCAGCCTACACCAGAGTATCACAGCTGATGAATTGTTCAAGCTCATGAGCCATTGATTTGATAGTCATATATAATAGAGCACTCTCGACAATGCTCAGGGAAACACGACGACACAGAGGAAATCCCAAGTCCTCGTTCGGACTGCACTTTTGTTATTTGGGGGCTACTCTATGCCCATGTAATTGCTTCCACTTCAAAATGGGACAGTAATGAAGTTGAATATGTATGTATTAATAGATATCAAAAAGAGGCAAGGAAACCGCTGCCAGTGAAACTGGAATAACTCTCAGTGGTAACAAGTGGAAGGAACACACAGCCCAGTGCTGGCAGAGACCCCTGAGAGCTATGCATTTCTTACAGCTCAGACTCCCTGTTTGCAAAAATCCCCCTGACCGATACTTGGCATAATCTCAGTCACCCGGCAATGTTCTGATGTTCAAAAGGTATGTGAAAGCAAAGGTTCTGAGGTCCTGAGAAGGCACTGTGTCTTCTGTAGTTCAGGAGTCTCAGTACTGGAATGAATGGCTCGGAAGATGCAATTCATGCATCGTAACAGAAAACGGTGGTGGCATCTAATTCCGATAGTTCTCTTTTTGCTCCTCTAGCTCTAAAAGGTGTGTGTGTATCCCCCTACAGCACACACGTATACTTTTTGCTGATTCGTCCGGCTTGTCTCTCCTGGCTCCCTGGTCTGTGTCTCTGGCAGGGTTCAGCTAATGGCAGGCACTGACCGGTGTCTGCACAATGGACTGAGAAAGAGATCAAGGCATTGGTTCCCTGGGCTCCCGCTCTGTGGGGCTGTGGCCTGACAATGGCTTTATACTCCACATAAGGCCGTAGCTCCTCCCCTACAGCCCAGCTCTCCCTGAGTCCTGGGACCCATTCCCTTCCACTATCCCTTCACAATGTGTGGACTTCCTAATTTATCAAAGCTAGCCCTGGGGTGCTTCATCCTCTATTAATCTCCCTTAATTCCACCTTTATAGTAATCCCTTCTGGACATTCTATTTGTTTCTTGCCAAAACCTTACCTGATACATCAGTGGACCAAAATTTCACTTAGGCTAAAAAGGTTAAAATGCCAGAAAGTAAATTTAGAACTCTGGTTATAAATCACTCAACCAGCACAAACATAAACATTTGTCCTCCTGCTTTTTAACACAAACCCTCTGGTATCAGTAAGAAATGCTTTCAGCTATAAGTAACAGCCAACTCAATTTACAATGGCTTAAACAAAAGGGTATTTATTATTAATTACTGAAGGGATAGATGTAGGCAGTCTCAGAATTGGTTTTTATAACTCAAGGAGGACAGCAAGGACCCTGGTTCTTACCATCCTTCTGCTTTGCCTTCCTTAGCATATTGGTTTTAAATGTTCATGCTTGTTGCCTCATAACCACAAAATGGTTGCCACAACTCCAGGCATCAAAGGCAGGAAATAGTAACCAGAGAAAAAGTTGTTCTCCTTATGAGGCTTTATCTTTTTATCCAGGAAGAAAATCCTCTCCAGAACCTTTCCCGCAAATGTCCTTGATTATCCCATTGGCCAGAACTTAGTTACATGGCCACCTCTATCTGTAAGGAGTATGGGAAAGCAAGTATCTGACTTTCCAGAATCTACAGGGGGAGGTGACAAAAGAAAGGGGGGGGTTGGGAGTTGAAATTGAGTAATCAACTAACACCGTTTATCACATCCTATGTTGCCAGTGAACCCCTCATTCCAACTGTCCCTCTCTGAGAAGTTACTTATGCTGTCTCGTAATAAGAAGTGTCTGTTACCTCTTCCCTACTGTTTCCCAAAATGGTAATGAACTTTAAGGCCCAACTCCAATTCCTTTGGCATCTATTTATAACCTCCATTGAATCACCCTGACATCTACATCATCTGAGATAGCCATCCAGAAAACTGTACTAACTCTATTTTCTTATTTATGTATTCTTGCTGCACTGGCATCTGGGACCTCATTCCTAGAGAGGGCAAGCAACTTGCTTTTCATATGTACACTAACCAATCCAGAACACAGCCCCCATCCCACTCCCACCTCCCCCTACACCTCTCTTCTCTGGCTCTTCTACGCCAAGCTAATTTCCCTGCCCTAATCTCCCCAAGGCCCAGTACCAGACGACTTGGGACATCCCCTCTGCCCCAGAGCCTGCTCAAATTACTCAAACTAACCAGTCCTAAGCCTGCTTACTCTGCCGGTCCCTTCCCATGGAACCCACAGTAAAGGCTTTGCCAATGTTTTCTCCCCACTGCTTCACCTCCTGACTGAACCTGGTGCTTTCCCATATGGCCTCTGGCCTAAGCAGTGTCTCCTCCTCTCGGGAACTATGAATAACAGTTTTTTCTATGGCAGTCTTGTCTGTTGACCTCACTTTACCTGAATAATAATAAAAGATATATTTTTAATGAAGTTTTAAGATTATATTTATTCATTTCATTGAGAGAAACAATACTCTTCTCAATAATCTACTCCCCTTGGTGGTTCCTACCTATTACTCTTTCTATCCAGGGACCAGCTCTGTAGGGTTATTGTTCCTGGACTACAATTGGTCACATCTTACTGTCCTTCCCTAGACTAGGCACACATTCCTCATGGTCTTCCCACCAGAGCTCCTATAGGACAGACCCATCTTCCCCTGCTAAGGTTGCCACTGCTGGGAAGTATAATTTAAGGTAGGTCAAGGACCACATGCTTTCAGCATTGAGGAGAAAGACACAAGGGGCATTATAGAAAAAGAATGCCATCTGCTACACACTAAATTATTTAATTTTATTATACCCCCAGAAATACTAAATTGTTTTCATTTTACAGCTGTAAAAATGAGACTCGGTGTATAAGTTTCCTACCACTGCTGTAACAAATTACCACATGTGGTAGCTTAATATAGCATGGATTTATTCTCTTATGGGTGTAGAGGTCAGAAATCCAAAATCAGTTTCAAATGGGCTAATGTTAAGGTGTTGCCTGTGCCAGTCCCTCCCAGAGGTTCTGAAGGGAGAACCCACTTCCCTGCCTGTTTCAGCTCAAGTGGCCATCCTCATTATGGGTGTGTGATCTTTTCTTCCATCTTCAAACATATCAGTCACTAATGTGATGTGTCTGCTCTCCACATCTTGTCACCTTCTCCTATTACTATAGAAACAGTAAAATGTCCTTCTGCTCCCCTTTTAATTTTCTTCTTTTTAAAAAAGATTTTATTTATTTATTTGACAGAGAGAACACAAGTAGGTTGAGAGGCAGGCAGAGAGAGAGGAAGCAGACTTCCTGCCAAGCAGAGAGCCCAATATGGGCTCAATCCCAGGACCCTGAGATCATGACCTGAGCCGAAGGCAGAGACTTAACACACTGAGCCACCCAGGTGCCCCTAATTTTCTTCCTTTTGTTTGAAGTGTAGTTGACACACAGTGTTACATTAGTCCGTTACACCGTAGTGATTCCACAAGTCTATACTTCATGCTGTGCTCCCCACAAGCGTGGCTGACATCTGTCACCATATAATGTTATTACAGTATCATTGACTATATTCCCTGTGCTGTACCTCTCATTCCTGTGACCTATGCATTCCAAAACTGGAAGTTTGTACCTCCCACTCCCCTTCACCCCTGCCTCTCTCTTTTAAGGGCACTTGGGATTCCATTGAAGGCTCACCCAAATAATCCTGGATAATCTTTTCCTGTCAAAATTTGTAATTGAATTGTAATCGCAAAATCTCTTTTGCCCTCTAAGGTCATATTCATGGTTTCTAGAAATTAGGACTGCATAGTTTTGAGGGCGATTATTCGGCCTATCACACTGGATTTCACTGAGCTGAAATCGTAGTGTCAGCGTTCCTCTATGCAGCCAGGACTGCACCCTTCTGGAAAGACTAAGGAAGAATCCATCCCCTTGCCTTTTCCAGCTTCTAAGGGTCACTTGCACTCCTTGGCTTGTGGGTGCTTCCTCCTTCTTCAAAGCCACAGTGAAGCGTTTTCAAATGTCTCACTGACTGCAAGCCCGCCTCCTTCAGCACTTTCCCTTCTTTGACTTGACTCTCCTCCCTCCCTCCCTCTTGCCCTTATAAGGACCTTGTGATGACACTGAGCCCAAGAAGACCTTACATGCAAAGTCCCTTCACCATATAAGGTAACATATTCATACTTTGGAGTTTAGGACCTGGGTATGTTTGTCTCTGATAGGGCCATTATTTCTGCCTCCCCCACTCAGGCAGAAAGCAATGCAGTGGTTGTCAGGGACGGGCCTGGAGAGGAACAGAAGGGAGGGCCTACAAAGGAGCAGGAGAAAACTTTTGGGCATGATATTTGTGACCATCATGATTGGGTGATGGTTGCACCGATATACACATTTGTCAAAACTTATCAAATTGTATGCTTTTAAAAATATGTTCAGTATGCTTTACATCAGTTATCCCTTAATAAAGCTATTTAAAAATTAAATGTGAAAAAAAAGCAAACCTTAGAGTCTTTGGCCAAGTGTAGGAGCTAGATAGTCATGAAGCCAGGATGCACCCCCAGTCCTTCTGATGTCAAACCCCATGCCTACAATATAGAGCATCACTTCCTTTATCCTCTCTTCTGTATGTTTGGGACGATCATGTTTGCCCTTTAGGGTTATGAGTACATGGTACTTGCTCGATAGATGGTCACTTCCTTTCCTTTCTCCATTTAGGCTTACTAACTGGCCAGAGTTTCTGAGTATTCTGGCCCATGTTCTAGGTCAAAGAACCTGAAAGTGGACGTTTTCTTTATGAGAGAAAGAATGGCATCTGAGGAAGAAAATGCCAAACGGTGCCAACAGGATGGCAAATAGGCTTATCTTCAGGGATTCTCAATGCCCCAGACTCACACACACACACACACACACACACACACACACCGATGCCAAGGATCAGATGTCGTGTGTTATTTGGGTCTCTCAGAAATGCAGGCTGGTTCTCTCTGTTGGCCGGTGGTGAGAGATAATTCCCATGAACAAGGACAGGGCAGCAAACACACACAGAAGGCACCCGAATGACAAACAAACAATGGCATGAAGAATGCTTGCTGTCCCAAGGTCACAAAGCCCTCCGCACTTGATCCGTGGGGGTGAAACACAACAGTCAAGATACCCAAACCCACTTCCAGGGTTTCCACAAAAGAGGAAACATCAGTTACGTATTTATGTGTTTAGGACTCACAGGATCCTCAATTCCTAGGTAAATGAAACTGTTTTGAAAAAAGGGCCCACATTTCCATCTTCCCTTGGAATTCTTCATGGGACACTATGTACCGCGGGCCACCCCACCCTTGATGGCCCCTGTCATGGGCTTCAGATTCAGGTTGTAGATTTCACCTTGGTTCCATTTCCTGAATCTCTGTATCTACCATTTCCACCCGAGGCCGTGTGTGTCCGATGATCATATTCACTTTATGTGGGTCATAGTCATCAAAGTAGGGAAATAGGAATAAATAAATGAAAAGAGTGATGGGGAGACGGGAGACAATGGAGATCCACAGTCCTCAATTTACCACTGCAAAGCACCGTCCACAGACCAGCAGGCAAGCTACTACAGACAACGAATGTAAGATGGATAGTTCTGGTTTCAAAATTAGTAAATATAGGGGAGCCTGGATGGCTCAGTGGGTTAAAGCCTCTGCCTTCGGCTCAGGTCATGATCCCACGGTTCTGGGATCGAGCCCCACATCGGGCTCTCTGCTCGGTGGGGAGCCTACTTCTTCCTCTTTCTCTGCCAGCCTCTCTGCCTGCTTGTGATCTCTGTCTGTCAAATAAATAAATAAAAATCTTTAAAAAAAAATTAGTAAATATAGTAAACAGCCAGACACGTGATTGAATTCTGCTGCCACTTGTCAACCCTATGATTTGAGGCAAATTAGTTTAACTTCTTGGAGCCTCAGTTTCCCCATCTGTAATAAGTAATAAGTAGTTTCTGGCTGTGGAGCTGCTGCAAGAAGATGCTTAACAGATAGAAGTTGCTTTCTCTTCCCTTCTTTTTCTTCTATCTGCCTTTATCTAATTTAGCTTATGAATTTGTTCCAGCTACATGCCTCCGGGGAGACCAAAATGTGAATGTCAATCAACCCAGAACGAAAGTGCTAGTACACTGCGACCCACGGCGAACCATTACTCCTCAAAAGCACTGAGAGTAGGCAGTTCTGGCCGGCAGCCATGCTTTGGCACTGAATCATGTCCTGTTTTGCATTGTGCTCTAATTGTTTCAAGTCATTTCCCCACTCTTGGAGTCCATTTCCTAGCCAGTTGAATCCTGAGCCTGAATAAGATCTTCTGTAAGCCCCGTCTAGTTCTTTTCTCTTCCCCCTCCTACCCATCTACCTCTGCTTGCATCATAAAAATGCTGCAGATAGTAATGGTGACAGATAGCTAAGAAGAGCTCCCCCCCAACCTTTTTAAAAAATTTATTTATTCACTTGAGACAGAGAGATCCAGAGAGAGCATGAGCAAGAGGAGAGGTAGAGAGAGAGAGAGAAAGAGACTCTATGCTGAGCAGGAAGCACAATGTGGGACTCAATCCCAGGTCCTGGAGAGGATGACCTGAGCAGAAGGCAGATGCTTAACCATCTGAGCCACCTAGACGCCCCTAACTCAGAGTCAGTTCTCTGCAGTATAAGGCTGAGACCGTCCTCCGGGCCTCTGGTTGCTGCCCAGAATGCCAGCTATCCTGGGCCATCCTAGATGAGTCATGACCCGCTACGCTCAACTCAATGTCCACCCCTCCCAGAGGATCCGATGACAAAAGAGGAACCTCTGAGCTCAGGTAGTTCAAGACCAGCGTTCGGAAGGGTCTTGTTAGAATTGGGTGGTTGGCAAGTATTTGCAGCTTCTGTTGTTTCCCCCAAGCTAGCTGAGACGGTCACACTTTGTGCTCACGCTCAAGAAGCATGGTTCTCAACTTTGGCTATACATTAGAACTCCCAGGGGGAGCTTTTAAAATTTTTTTATAAAGATTTTATTTATCTATTTGACAGAGAGAGAGAGATATCACAGTAGGTACATACAGGCAGAGGGGGCTGGGGGAGAAGGATCCCCACTGAGCAGAGAGCCCAATGCAGAGCTCCATCCCAGGACCCTGAGACCATGACCTGAGCCGAAGGCAGAGGCTTAACCCACTGAGCCACCCAGGCACTCCCTCCACCCAGGGGGAGCTTTTAAAATAGCAGAGATTATAAATTGTATTGGTTTGTTGGGGTCTGGGCCTTGGTATTACCCCCGAGGCAATTCTAAATGCATTCAAGGTTGAGAATCATGGATCTAGGTCAGAGACTGGAGTGTAATTATGGGGGTCCATACCTGATTTTCTGAATACATCTGTGACAGCCTAGTGATGAGCCAATTGAAAGAGTGAATGATTTTGTGTCTGAATTCCCAATACTTAGTATGGGGCCTTCTGCACAGTAGGTGTTTAGTAAGAGTTTGTTGGGCAAATAAATGGGTTGAAAGACAAACAAGTTTGAGACAGTATAATGGAAAGAGTATTGGACTACAGGCCAGAAATGCATGTTCCCTGCTGTGATTTTGTGGTTCATAATAAGAAATATATATTCAGTCTTCCTCCCTGTTCCTGGTACAGAGTTCCTAAAACCCTTGGAATTTCCTAAGCAATGATAGCAATCTTTTGTAATGTTAGTGAAGTGATTTCTGGAAACCTCCTAGGTCACTTTTGGCAGGGGCTGGTTGCCAGGGTAACAAACCACAGTGTCAAAGGGCTGGAATTTTCATTCTTAGCCGTCCCTCCTGCCCTACCTCTGGAGAGGAGCTGGAGATTGAGTTCTATTACCACTGGACAATGATTTAATCAATTATGCCTGTGTAATGAAACCTCTGTAAAATCCCCAAAGGATGGGGTTTGGAGAGCTTCCAGACTGATAAACACGGGGACATATGGGGAGCATGGCATACTTTGAGATTATGGAAGTCCTGAGCCCCTTCCCATACACCTTGCCTTCTGCTTCTCCTCCCACTTCCTGTTCCAGAGTTCTGTCTTGCCACAGAGCTGTTCCTCTGGTCCCCTGTCTGATCCTGGCATGACGGCTCTTCTTAGGGATCTGGAAGCCACGAGGACTGACCCACATCTCAGCCCTGCCAGCAAGCCTGGTATAGCAGGTCCTTGCCTGCATCCTCCCCGGTTGCCCTTGCCCCTGACTCACTGATTCTCAGCACAGCACTGGCCCGAGGTGGGTGCTCAATGGGTCAAGGAACCAGGGCGCCTGCGTTTCTGCCTCTGAGTGCAGCTTTAACACATGCCTCGGTCTCTTTCATCAGCTCTCTAAGCACCCATCTGATGGCTGTGGACTTGGTTTCTTGAAAGAGGTGTGAATGTGCCGGTTCCTCAGTTTGAACGTCCCCAGCTGCCACCTGGGACAAGCATCTGCCACCCACAGCTCTGTGAGCCCCCCACCAGCCAAGCCAGCTCTTGGCCCTTCTTGGAGGGTATTTGGAATTCAGACAAAACACATGGTGTCTGCCCAGGATCTTGCTGTTTTTATTTATGTTTTTAAATAACTTGTTTTTCTTATTATTACAAAATAACACATGTTCGTTTGAAAAAAAAAAAAAATGGAAAAACCAGGCAAGCAAAAATTAAGAAAGTACAAATCTTTCATAAATCGCTCAGTCTCGGAGAATCACTGTTAGATGTTCCTATCTGTGTATGCATGCACACACACACGTGCCTACATGCTTACCTATTTAGAACAATGGGTTCATCCTGTCCTTACTTCGTGATTTGTAACCTTCTTTTCACTTACCAAGGTCTCAATGCTTTCAATTGTCACCTTGCACTATTTATACCCCCCCCCCAAGTGTCTCCTCCTGCTTTTGTTAGTTGCTTATGGTCTTTTACAAAATGGCACCCTAAATCAACACAACCCAGATCAGTTGGCAATACAGAGGACTTTTCCAGCTACCCAACTGAGGCAGTGGTAATCTGCGCTTTGACCAGTGTGTCTACTCAGAGGGAAACCTTACATCCTATAAAAAGTTTCATCCAGATCTCGGGGGCTCAGGCTTTAACAGAAACAAAGAGTTTACTGAGCAGCCTTAACCTTAAAATTGCTACAGTTTCTATGAAACTGGAAAATTCCATTGCCACAGCCAATGTCAACAGCACAGGCAAGAAAGGAATGTAGGAATTCAAAGGAAGGGAAGAATTTGATTAACAGCGACTACAGGTAACTGGCAAAAACTGTATGAAAATGACCAGAAGGCGCCGGCTTCAGCATAGGAGTCCAGAAATTAGATTATAAGCACTGACCCTCCCTGAGGTGGCAGGCATGGAACACGCGTTTGTATAAAGAATGAACTTAGGCTGCATTTCAGGTTCTGGCAGATGAGCAACTAGTGCCCAGCATCCCAGAAAGTTCCTCCTCCAGGGGGACTACAGGTCCGGTCACCTTGTGACTCCCACCAACCCGGTGCCTTGCAGTGGACAGCCTGATGGCTGGCAGGGAGGCGGGGGCGGGGGGTGGTGGTGAGAGCACTAGGACGCAGACTGGAAGAGAAGTAAGGGGGTATAACTCCTATCCCACATCAGACAAGAAAAGCTTAAATTGCCCTAGCTTCCAGGTTGGTCCTTCCCACCGACAGTATTGCAGAGGTCTCCAAACTGGGCTCCCTTCTTCTCCGACGCCGTTCCTACACGACCCACTCACCAACATGCCTCCCAGAGTAATTTCCATAGTCTAACTCTACAGTTTCTTGTCTTAAATGTTCTCTGTTCTCTTTTTCTCAGTTACCAAACATTTTTCCAAGGAGGACGTTAAAGATGTACTCTATCCTCTTTCAAATACACAATTCAGTATTATCAGCCAGCTGTATATGACATGCACTCTCCTAATATTTATGAAAAGCAAGGAATGTTTGCGCACTGTTTACAAATCCAACAGAACCAAAAAGCCCATGGTGGAAAACATTAGTCACTTGCTTCCTCTCCCTACCAGTGCCTTGCCGCCTTGCCCCAATCGTGGCTACTCTGTTAGAGCTGTGTTTCTCTTATTTATCTTCAAATATTTTTGTAATGTAGTTATATCAATAGGCAGCATTTTCTAATTTACCTTGTGCCAAGAACTGTGGATTATTTAAAGTTTTATCTTTTTAATTTATTTTAGAGACAGAGACAGAAAGAGTGCACATAATGCATGTGAGTGGGGAAGGGGCAGAGGGAGAGCATCCCTAAGCAGACTCCCCTCTCTGCTGAGCATGGAGCCTAATGCTGGGCTCGCTGGGCTCAATTTTACAAACCTGAGATCATGACCTGAGCAGAAATCAAGAGTCTGTTGCCTAGCCAACTGAGCCACCCAGGAGCCAAGAACAGTGGATTACTTAATTCATATCTTACAAAACCTTACCAAGTAGGTACTTCTATTATTCCCATTTCACAGATAAGGAAACAGAATCAGAGAGGTTGAGTGACTTGCTCCATGTGGCACAGCTAGTATATGGTGGATCCAGCATCACTTTATATTGCTTTTATAATTGTAAGACTGGACTCTATGTGTATTCTCCATATCTAATCACTCCAAGGTAAGCTTTATTAGGGCAGAATCTCACTAACTGCACCCATCCTGCCAGTTAGCACCAGCGTTCCTTAGATGAGATAACGAATGGAAAAAAAATTCAAGAAACTGAGGAAAGATTCACTTTAAAAGAAACTCGAGGGGCGTCTGGGTGGCTCAGTCGGTTAAATGGCTGCTTCAGTTTAGGTCACAACACCAGGGTCCTTGGATCGAGCCCCACGTCGGGCTCCCTGCTCAGGGAGGAGCTTGCTTCTCCCTCTCCCGCTCCCCCTGCTTGTGCTCGCGCGCGCTCTCTCTCTGTGTCAAATAAATAAATAAAAATCTTTAACAAAGATAGAAAGAAAGAAACTGGAGATCAGCCCCTATGCCTGGTTTGCCTGTAGAGAGGGCCCCCTTGACTTGGTGGGGGTACTGTAGCATGAAAAGGTGGTTTCTTTTCTTTTTCTCTCTCTTTTCTTACTCAGGGATTTATGTTTTTAGATATGTGTGTATGTATTTAATGCTTCGGAGATGGCAAAATTAGTAAGACTATTTTTGATTTGGGGGAATAAAAGAGAAGCTACAGAGCAAAACTCTTCCCTTGCTGACGAGGCCCCCGTGGTAGCTGTTACCTCTGAGGTTTTTAGAACACCTAACCCTGGAAATGGCTTCCGGATGTCATTTCATTTCCATGAATCCCTCTGCATTCCAGGGTCACTCCCCACAAACAAGACAAGGAGACTAAGAGAGGAAATTGACCTCCAGGGAGTCCTGGAAGCAGAAACTCCTCGCATGGAGAGTGCGTTCTTTACAGAGTCCGGTCGGACACGCAAGCACCAGCCTGCTCCTGAGTTACTGGTACGCAGGAAATGCACCCTGCCTTGCCCCAGCACCCTGAGATTCAGGAAGGAGGGAGCGCGTTTGGGGGCTGCTGAAATTTACCATGACTTCTATCTGATTTAGACAAGCAGAAAGTTCTAGTCTGTGTCAGAACATCCTCATGGGGACAGGAAGATAGAACTGGAACTTTGTGTTCTGACAGGATATAGTTACTTTGCAGATACTGTCTGGTATTCTGCTCTTAAGACCCAAGTGCTGGCTTCCGATTGAAAGGAGTACAGAGAAAAAAAGCAGGTTGGGACCCCTTGGAGATTTCAGGTATAAAAAACAAAAGCATCGTGCGTTGCTTCCGAAAATCAAATCAGAAAGGAGCGTGAGTGAAAGCAAAGCTCTGGAATTTCTCCATCATTGTTTCTCATCATCCCCATTGATAGGTAAATAGCCAGACAGTTCTTTCCTGGTTCATCAGACTTTGAAGCGTACAAAAACAAAACTCCAAAAATCCTATCAGAGAGAATCTGAACATGAACAGGGCACTGAGCGTAAACCAAAGCAGTTCTACAAGGAATGAAGATGGAAGCCTCAGATAGCATGTGCAGGCTCCCTCATCAGGCAGACAGCTCTGCGTTGAGATAAAGGAGACAGGGTGGTTGTGCCTGGGCTCGGGCATCAAGATAAAGGTTGGCGGGGACACCGGGAAATTGCAAGCAAGATATTGAACCTCGCTGAGGGTCTCTGCTGGAAAGCAGGCAGGAGCTCGAGCGAAGTAATAATCTAGTGACTCACATAGACAGACCCGAGATGACAATGGCCTCTAAGGTTGGGTCTGAGGACCAAGAGAAAAACTGGCACCAGTAGAACAGGGACTGGCCCAATGGCAGGAAACAAAGGGGAGCAAAAACACCAAATGTTTCAAGGTAGGAAGAGATCACTGGTGATGAATCGGGGAAAGAGATCTGTGAGAGCAACATTTTATTACTTTTGGATACCCACAGCCGATGTATCATATCCAGGTTTCCTGATGGTAGAATAACAACAAAGGCAAAGCAGTAGTAAAGGACAAGGCAATCAAATTAAAAAAAAAAAAAAAAGATTTATTTTACATAGTCACTAGGGTTGGCAAAATCAGATGGAGTACAATGCAAACGAAAGGCGGAAACCAGTGTCCCTGGAGAGAAGGCAGAAGCATGTGAGCCACATTGGAAATCCAGTTACTTGAAGCGGAATGACAAAAGACAAGAGGTTAGAATGGGCAATCTGGGAAAGGAATAAGAAAATATTTTTGAGACATTGGAAAATTGGAGGCATTCAGAGATCTTGGTCCTTTTCCAGAAAAGAACCCTATTGTTCTGTATTGCTATGTCTGTGAACACATGTGGGACTCCCAGAGCCAAGGATGAATGACCCACAGGCTCCAATGACAGCCGTGCCAGATACCACAGAGGACCAAACCTTTACAGTTCCTGTGCAAGGACACAGAGGAACTGCTTGATCAACCTCAGCAGGGCGGAATTAAAGTTGGACCTTTTTTTTTTTTTTTTAAAGATTTTATTTATTTATTTGACAGACAGAGATCACAAGTAGGCAGAGGGGCAGGCAGAGAGAGAGAGGGAAACAGGCTCCCTGCTGAGCAGAGAGCCCGACTCAGGACTCAATCCCAGGACCCTGAGATCATGGCCTGAGCCGAAGGCAAAGGCTTTAACCCACTGAGCCACCCAGGTGCCCCAAAGTTGGACTTTTTAAATCCCTGGATATTGGACATAGGAGACTTCACACGGACTTGAACTCTGTATATATCTGACTTGGTGTCTCTTTATTTTCTGACCGTCTCCTCCTTTTCATCTAGGTCACTGGTGGGCCCCTGGCTGGACACTGGGGATGGGCTCCCCACACAGGACCTGGACTCCATGCTTCTAATCCTGCCTTCAGACTCCACTCTCCCTGGACCCACTCATGACCCATCCCAGGGTCATCACTTCAGCATCTCCATCACCATTGAGTACTCACTGGGTGACCACAAGGTCCAAGACCTTACTGTTTGTACTCTGAGCTAGAAGGAAAATGACCTAAGGTTAGGAAAAGAATGTATTTGCAAACAGATACTTCTCCCCGTGTTCCACAGAAAATCAAGGACTTCCTCCTCTTACCGTCATCAATGTCGTCATCGTTGTCATCATCCACATTCTGAGCACTTATGGCTCAACTGGGCTAAGAGCTTTATCTTTAATATCTCATGCGATCTTTATCTCACCTCTATGAAGAAAGAAAGCACTGTTATCAGTCCCATTGTTCAGATGAGGCAAGTGAGGTTTAGTTCGCCCAACTAAGTATCTGGGGGCTGGCAGATCTGGTGATTATATCAAGAAGCTGCACCATATCCATCAGCTAACATTCCTGCTCATAACCTCCTAATTCCCTGTATCATCTTTTTTTTTTCTGAGTGAAAAAATGTCCTGAATTCCCCTACAGATTTGACCTAGGTATATAGTAGGTGCTCGATAAATGTTCAGTGTAATTAAAACCCATGAGCCCTGAGCTCATAGTACTCAACAGTTGCATTATGAACCCACTGGTCCCATGGACCTTGCTTTTGAGGGTTTTATCTTGATTACTCCACTCATTAGCTCATGCTCTGTGGTCGGCCAGCCAACCTTCTGTTGCATGAAGTAACACTTTTCAAGCCTCAGGCCCTGGACCACTGTGGGTCCGGTGAGGGCAGAGGCACAGGGTAAATTTTTGTTATGGCAGTCCAGTATTTTATCCAAAGTGGGAGGGGAATGCTAAGGCACATATGCTGGGAGACAGCCAGCTTGACTCTGTGTCTTGGCACTGTTAGCAATGGTCGTGGAAAAGCTGAATCCAGAATGAACATCTGCCCAGGCTAGTCAGAAAGGAAACAGCTTTTGGTTAGCTAATTAATAGCTTTTTGTCTGCATCAGATGATTCCATTTGAGCATAGTGGCTTGAACAAAAGGGTCTGGGAGCCTGGATTCATTCTTTTTATATTTCCTAGGTAGTGCTAGTAGGTCATTGTGCCTCCCAGCCCACTTCCCATTCTGTCTGGCCACGGGCTTTAGAAGAGGACCTTGCATGGGTCTGGGTTGAATCCAGGGCTGACTTACTCTTCCATAAAGGCGTGGGCATCCAACCTGGAGGCTTTTCTAAGAAGCCTACAGGTTTGGGGATTAGGGCCCGTATGTACCTCTCACTAGAACCAGATGATTTCACCAGGCACACACCAGGCACACATCACACAGTACATGGCACAATGCAGATGCTCATTGCTCTTCGGGGGCTTTCAACCCAGTTTGGTGTGTGTGCACGTACGTGTGTGTGTGTGTGTGTGTGTGTGTGTGTGCATATGTGTGTGCATGTGGTTGGGGGTAAGGCATGGTGGATAAATTAATGTATATGAAACTGTGTACCATCAAGGGCTAAATTGTTCTACTGTTCTGCTACACATTCAGAAATAGGAGAATTCAGTTTGGACCGAAAAGTCCTTGAAAGATGAAGGAAATTGGGAGAAGCCAAGAGGATCTTCCTGGAGGGACAACGAGCACAAAGGGATGGCGGTAGCAGAGACAATCATGGGTGCAAAGAAGGTTCACCTCTACGGTACAGTCCAGGTGGTTGGAAGACTGGCTGTAGTGGAGCCTGGGGTTCATATCAGGGGATCTGGTTTCCTTCCTCCCAGCATCCCTCCAGAGCCCCTGAGGTATTACTGAGCAGCACGCCCATGTACCCTGCACATAGTTCTCTCAAGCTACTTCTGACACCTCGTTACTTTTCTCTTTGTACCTGTGTTCCCATTTCTAGACAGCGATCTCTTCAAAGCTAGAGACTGAGGCTACTCTGAAGTGTCCTTGTGTCGCACCTAGATATGCTTGATAAATTTGTGTCAAATAAAAGAATGAATGAAGACATCATTGAAGGTGAGCTTGAGTAAGTGGGTTTGTTCTAAATGAAATGGGCTATTGGTGCCCTGCATTCTAGCGGATGCTGCCTTCAAAGGACTAGGCATGGTGACAGGGGCTTACATTAATTTACGCACTCATTTATTTATTCAAATACTATTTATTGAAAGCTTTCTATGTTCCAGGTGCCACACAGCCACTTAGGCTACAAGAGTGATTCACACAAACAAAATCCAGCTTGGGCAGAGCTTACCTTTCAGTGTGGGAAACAGACAGTTGGATCTGGCGACATTGTTTGTAGGACATTGTTGTGGAAATGTGGGGCCTCTCCTCCAAAGAGTAAGGAAAAGGTGCCTTCAGAGGCTCTCAAATATAAAGTTTTTTCTTTTATTTCTACATTCTCCCTCTCTACTTGTCATGGCATTTTTAATTATCTTTTGAAGAAAAATGATCGCTTTAAAATGATCAGCAAGAATTTCACCATTGCTGTCTATCTTGTGCTCTGCCAAACTGAAATCCCAGAGCGCTGAACTCACGTGTGTACTCATGAAATTGTGTACTGTGTATTTCATAGCTCACACTTGCACATCTACTTCTTCCAGAACAGGGGAAATGGGGCATAACTCTAATGCAATTGTTTTTATTTTGTTTCTTTTTTTTTTTTAAGATTTTTAAATATTTATTTGACAGACAGAGATCACTAGTAGGCAGAGAGGCAGGCAGAGGGGGGTGGGGAGCAGGATCCTTGCTGAGCAGAGAGCCTGATGCGGGGCTCGATCCCAGGACCCTGGGATCATGACCCGAGCTGAAGGCAGAGGCTTGAACCCACTGAGCCACCCAGGCGCCCCTTTATTTTGTTTCTTGACACGTGACATTTTGCTAACATGCTCTCCCTTCAGCTTCCTGGTGAGTAAGGAAGGACTCTAAAGAGAAAGGACTATAGTTTTCCCTAAGTGACCTTTTGTCAACCTGTATGTTATAGGAGGGGGAGAAGGGGCTCTGACAGTCCCTAGAGGCCACACCAGAACGGGCTTTGAATGCAGAAATAGGCAATGGTGTGCTAACCAACACAAAAGGCCAAGAAACCCTATCATATCCTTTCCTACTCCTGTTATTTTCCCATATTAGGGAAGTAGCTGTATAAGGATTGGGTTGGAATGTGCTTTTCTAGAAGTGGTGTATACTGAAAAAGAACCACAAAACCTTTGACCTTTTTTCCACTTTGTCTTTTCCATTATGCTTTCTCATAAAAGAGAGCTCTGTAAAGCTCATGACAGACTTGTAGATATGCACCAGAAAAGCTTAGACCCAGAATATCTGCTCACTCCCATGGCTCAGTGGTGCAGGAACTGCAGAATTCTTGATTAAAATGTTTGTTTGCCTTTGCGGCGACATCACTGGGGTGACGCTGGAGGATATGCAGTGATATGTGCGTGGTGAGCGTGTGATGTGTCTGTAAGGTTTAGACAGGGTGGTCGACGTGTGTGTGTGTGTGTGTGTATGCGGTCTTTGTGGCACATGTTTTGTGTGTCTGTGTGATTTGCATGTAGGGTTTGTGGCATGTTTGTGTATGTAGGCAATGTGAAATGAATATTAGTTTAAGTGTTCTCAGCAAACTTCTCTGGGCTCGAGTGCACATATCTTTTGCTTTCCCCCCGAAACACCAGTCTGTTCTCATGTTCTTCTAAAGTAAAATAACATGCAGCTTTTTGACATTCACAAACAAAACCCAGTGGTTTTTATCTGAGTCAAGTGCTCCCTGGGGCTTTTTTTTTTTTTTTCCCCTCCTCCTTCCTGTAAATCCATTTTATGCGTTGGAGTCAGAAGATGACATCTTGTTACATCATGTTAGACAGCACCATAATTTTTTCCAGCAGACCATTTCCAATCTGGCGAAGCAGACAGAACTGAACAAAGACAGACAACCCAGCATAAAAAAAGGATCGGTTCATGGCTCTGCAGGATGGACCCAGAGGAGCCTTGTCCCTGAATCCGAGGCCGTCTTGCCATTTTAAGTTTTAACTCCTTACACGGGAATGGAGAAATGGTTCGGGCTCGCTGCTCTTCCAGGGAAACTGTGAGGTCCCCCTGCTGGAATGAGGTTGCCTGTGGGGGAGGGGCACTCCACAGCGGGAGGGAGCAACAGGGCGACTGATGCTTTGCCTGAGGTCCTCTTTAGACTACTCACAGGTCAGGCCTGACTTTCGCTTTCCAGCTGCAGCAGCTAGTCTTAGTCCCTTCCCGTTTGCTATTCTGCCCGTGACCTGTGGTCAGCTCAAGGCCCGTGTTTCAACAGAGCTGTTCTATGCTTCAGTTCCAGTGCACCCTTCTGACTCTCCTTCAGCAGTCTACCATCCAAAACTCAAGGATGAGGGCTCCCTGGGTCCTCCCTACCTCCGGGTATGTCACGTATCAGACTGGGTGTCTGGTTTCCTTCAGCCCTGCCCCATACCTATATCCACAGCGCGTGCTGTGGTCGGAACTAGTTCTGGGCAGGGAATGGTGATCTCTTAGATCTTAGTGGGGGTAATCTGCCAGAATGTTCTTTCTAAGCAACATGTCACTGTCAGCTTTTGGCCAGAAAATACTGACTGGCTCACAAGCTGGACTGCCTAGGTAACTATGGCACATAGCCCTAGGATCTCTAAAATCAGGCGGTTGTAAGAACACTGGACTTAGAACAGGATGATTCAGGTTTGAGTTACAATCCCATGCTGTGTGACCTGGGGAAGTGGACGAAACTCTCTGAGCTTCCTCTTCCTACATGGAAAAAGAATGATGTATGTTGCGAGAACCAAAATGTGATCCTGCCTGTGAAGCTGGTCTGGAAACTTGCCTGCTCTCGTATTCTGTTATTTCACCTTTTCACACTTCTCAAAAGAATGTGGCAAGAAATGAAGGTGGGAAGGAATTGAGATGCTCTGGAGAGAGTCGAGAAAAAGACTCTGTGGTGTCATTCAAGTCGTTCAGCAAAGAGAGGTAAAAATTGATTTTTCTCTAATTAAAAAAAATACTCTGTATTGAAATTTGGGATGGTGTTAGTATATAATATGAATTCAATACACAAAAAGATTAATTGAACATATACTACATGCCAGTCAATATAGTTGGCACTGGAGATACTAAGAAAAACAAATAATCACAAGAGTGATTTTTATCATTAAATAGAGAAAAGAGATAATTCAGAAAAAAAGAGAAACCAGCACTCAGTCTCACTTTATAAATGTGATATGTGACAAATAAGAGAGTAGAAAGAGCTCCCCAGTAACTACTGTGGGTATCACTGATGATCAATTTGGAAAATGTTTTATTTAGATTAATACTTTATATCATATTGAGACATAAAGGAAACTCCAGCTGGGCTAGGAATTATTAAAAACTAGACAATTTATAGGGCAAAGCTACACACAAAAAATCAGCATAGACCCTTTGCTGAAACAGTGGAGAAATAGCTTTCTCAATTTTGAAGCAATAAAGGGAATCATTGAGATACAAATAAATATTTTGGGAGTTTTAAAATAATGAAAAATGGTAACTCTAATATAAAATGCCATGAGAAGGCTGGGGAAATATTTTTAGCAATCCTGGCCAAGAGTATATACTTAATAAGTATGTGATATTTTATAAATAATTCATTAAAATTTTAAAACAAAACATTGAGATTTCCATAGGTGAAGAGAATCAGATGAACAATTAATTTATAAAAGAGAAACTATAGATTGCCTAGAAACTGAAGGAAAACGGTTTATCTTTATAATTAAGTAAGTGTAGATTAAAGCAACATTGAATCAGCGATTTACATTGTTAAACTGAGGGAAGTTAAAATGTGACATCCAATGCTGGTCAGGCTGTGAGTGACACTGGCAATTTGTACATTACTGGTGGCAGCCTAAACTGTTACAACCTATTTGGAAAATACTTTGACAACCCATATCAAAACCTCTGGAAATATTCATACCCTATAAGCTAGATATCGCTCTCTTAGCAGTTTATCCTAAAGAAAGAAATCAATAACAAAGAAGCTATATGATTGATGTTACAGTTTTGTGCAGTAATCAAAATTGATAATAAAATGATGACCATGAAACCTTAAGGATACTATGCAGGTATTAAAAGAATGAAATTAAAAGGTTGATGTATGGAAATGTTTGTGATAAAATGACAAAAATGAGAATATAAAATTTAATATCATAGCAATAGAATAATTGAATTCAGATAGTGAATTATATATTTTAGCAAGATGGAGAAAATATACAGAAGTTTGTGTTTTAAAGTGTTAAGATTTTGACTTTTTTAAAAAAATTAAAATAGTGTTTTCGGCTTTGCTATATTGATTTTTGATTCAGCAAAAAAGAATATTAAAAAGAAGGGAAAAACTTTCCCCATGCTGATTGGAACTCCAGGTAGATTCTGAGTTTAGTACTTGCTCCTTCTACTTTGACCTGCTGCTTGTGGTCAGAGCCCCCACTGCCCATCCCCTACTCCCCCCAAACCCCCCCCCCCCGCTCCCACCACACCATCACCCATCTATTACAGGGCAAGATCCAAACACCTGGCTGTCTATTGGCTTTCTGATCTTGCTTTTTTTGTGGGTTGTGTGTGTGTATGTGTGTGTGTTGCCACTTCTCTGGCAGGAAACAAGGAAGGAAATGTTTTCTATCAATCCCAGCCCAGACTGCCCAGTTCTATTCTAGAGCAGCAGCCCCCTTGCCCTGACAGCCTCCGCTGACACACATGCATCTACTCCTTGTAATGCACCCAGCTGTCTCGCTATAGTGAGAGTAAAGCTCTGGCTAGCTGATCACAAGCACAGTCGTAGCATATACAGTTAGCTTGGAACAGGTTGAAAGAGAATACCAGAGTGAATTAAGTGCTTCCCTTCATTCCTCTGCCCTTCTACTATGTAGATCCTTTCTTAAGGCCAAGCCCTCCGTCACTGTTCGTTTCTGTAGGCTGACTCCACATTCCTTGCAATTCAGTCTGGCAGTCTTTCAATGTCACAACACAGCTCCCAGGCCATGGCTTACAAAGACGAGGGAGACAGGGCTCCGGGTCCCAAGGAGCTTGCTATCCAGTGCAGAAACACACAAATGTACCCTATACTAATGTGTTAAGTCCCAACTCTGACATCTGGTAGCATTCTCTGGGGAACATTAAGAGGGTGCTAGTCCAATCTGGAAATTCAGAGATGGCACGGATGGGTTAGGTGGACAAGGTGATCCAGCAGGGTAGGGTGAGATGAGGAAGAGGATCCTTGAGCCGGAGGACACAGCGTTAGCCACGCCTGGCCGGAAAGACAGCAAAGCACAGCTGGCTGAAGGAGAGTTACCTTTCAGCTTCCTGGTGTTTTTAAAGATTTTGTTTATTTGAGTGAGAGAGAGGAGAGAGAGGGCATAAGCAAAGGGGAGAGGTGGAGGGAGAAGCAACATCCCCTCTGAGCAGGGAGCCGGATGCAGGACTTGGTCCCAGGACCCCAGGATCATGACCTGAGCAGAAAGCAGATGCTTACCTGACTGAGGCCCCCAGGTGCCCCTTCCTGGTGCTTTTTAAAAAGCAAGTTATTTCAGTGTCCAACATCTACCTTTCTAAATCATCAAGGACACTAGAGAAGCCCTTCTTTCAAACATCACAACTGGGAAGCCTTCAGTTCTTGGTCTGCTTTTTCACTCTTGTTTTCCTTCTTATGACTTCTGTCATCACTCTTCTCTCCTCTCCCAAGGTGTACTTGCCTTTGCTACACCTTCATCTCGAGCCCCATGTCCCACAGCTCCCCCAGCCTCCCAACCCCGAGATGTACCTTCTCACTCTCTTTGGTTTATACTCTCAGTCTAAAAGTCCAAGTGATTCCCACTTGTGAAAATGTGCAGACTTGGATATTGCCAACTTTTCCTGGAGTGGATTCTGAATGTATAGGGGGAAGACAGGTCGATGTGATTGCTGTATTTAAAAAAAAAAAAAAAAAGTCTTGACATTATCAAGTTTTTCAAATCCTAGGACTGAACCAATGACCTTATTTCAAGTGATGATTTTAAGGAAATAACAGTGTACAATATGAATGAAAAACTGATTCCAACAGGAGTGTAAAAACCACTCAACTGGGAAAGAACAGTCTTTTCAACAAATGGTGCTGGGACTAGATATCCACATGCAACAGAATAAATTTGGACCCATACTTTACACTATACACAAAAATAAATCAAAGACCTCAATACAAGACCTAAAATTACAAAATGTAGAGATTTTTTAAAAGATTTTATTTATTTACTTCACATCCAGAGAGATATCACAAGTAGACAGAGAGGCAGGCAGAGAAAGAGGGGGAAGCAGGCTTCCCTCAGAGCAGAAAGCCCAACGCAGGACTTGATCCCAGGACCCTGAGATCATGACCTGAACCAAAGGCAGAGGCTTAACCCACTGAGCCACCCAGGTGCTCCTAAAATTACAAAACTCTTAGAAGGAAATATAGGTATAAACTTTAGGACCTGGGATGAAGCAATGGTTTCTTAGATATGGCAACAAAGGAAAAAAATAGATGAAAAGGACTTCATCAAAATTAAAACTTGTGCATCAAAGGCCACTACCAAGAAGGTGCAAAGAAAACCCATGGAATAAGAGAAAATATATTCTGGACATATGCCTGATAAGAATCTAATGTCCCAGATTAAAAAAAAAAAAAACTCCTAGAATTAAATAGCAAAAAGACAAATAACCCAATTTAAAAATGGGCAAAGGACTTGAATAGACATTTTGCTAAAGAAGATCTACGAATGGCCAATAAGCATGTGAAAAGATGTTCAACATCATTAGTCAGTAGAGAAAATGCAATTCAAAGTCACAGTGAGATACCCACTTCATACCCATGGGGATGGCTATAACAAAAAACAAAAATAAAACAACAACAAAAGAGAATAACAAGTATTGGCAAGGACAAGAAGAAATTGGAGCCCTGTGGCTGGTGGAAATGCAGAATGATGAAGTTCCTTTGGAAAAATTTGGTGCTTCTTCAGAATGTTAAATATAGGGTTAACATATGACCTACCAGTTCCACTTGTAAATGTACATACCCTGGAGAATTGAAAACATATGTCCACCCAAAGACATGTAAACAAATATTCACGGCAGCATTATTTAGAATAACTAAAAGGTAGAAACAACTCAAATGTCCCTCAACTGATGAATGGCTAGATCAGATGTAGTGTATCCATACAGTGACAGAGTGCAAACACATGCCACAATGTGGATGAACCCCGAAAACATTATGTTATAAAAGAAGCCAGTCATAAGAGGACACATATTGTATGATCCCACTTCTATGAGATGTCCTGAGTAGGCAAATTCATGGAGACAGAAGGTAGACTAGTAGTTCTCTGGAATCCAGGAAGGGGATAATAGGAAATGATTATCGAGTGGGTATGAGGTTGCTTTTTGGAATGACAAAAATTTGCAATGAGTGCCAATGGTCACACGACGCTGGGAACCACTGATCGCTACATGTTCAAATGATTTAAATGATGAATTGAATATTTGCAAGACATATACCTGATAACAATCTAATGTCCAGAATAAAGAACACTTGGAATTAAATAACAAAATGACAAATAACCCAATTTAAAAATGGGCAAAGGATTTGAAGAGACATTTTGCCAAAGAAGATCTACGATCATGGCCAATAAGCACTCTCAACACCATTAGTCAGTAGAGGAAATGGCCGCTGGTCTGAATAAAGCCTGGGCTCTGTCCTCGGGGGGCTCACCCTCTGCTGGAGGACACAGACACATGCTTCACTAACTAGAACACGAACCAGAAGATAGAATACATCACCACAGAGAGAGATGGTTCTGCTGGAGTACGAGGGACGGAAGGGATCCTGGACAACCTTACAGAAGAGGCAACATTTGGGCAGGATTTTTAAGGATGAGTAGGAGTTTGACAAGTGGACTAGCTGGTTCATTTCAGGCAGAAGAAGAGCTTGAACAAAAGCCTGGAGTTGTACAAAACATTCAAAGATATGCCAGATGGCATGATTTGAGTTATGGTTTCTCCTTCTAGTATTTTGCTACTGCTTTTTAAACTACATATCACCACCATTTCCCCTTTGAACCTTGGTTCTTGCCTCATAGAACATAAGCCTTCACTCTAAAAGTGAAGACACAGAAAGGTGGGTGGTAAGCCCTGGTGGGGTTTTTCAGGGCCCCTCAGTTCTCCCGCTCTGCCCACATCCTACCTGGAGTGTATTTTGCATGTGGCTCTGCTCCCACGCTCTGTTTCTCCCAAGTGGGGGCCCCTCTCTGCGTCAACAGCGAGCTTCACCCATCTCCAGATGCACGGGCCCTCATTCCCCATTAAAAGGTTCTTGCTTGATGATGGCTTCTTCACTCCAGCCCTGCCTTCCCTCTGGTGCATCTAGAGGAGGAAGCCAGGGAGGAGGAAATGAGAGGCCCATCCCATTCCTCTGGGAAGTGTCTTCCTGTCTGGTTTCTTCGGTAGCTGGCACCACTTGGCTTCTATTTGTGTTGTGGACCCATTGCCTGGAGGGGAGGTGGAAAAACCAGTGCTCAAAACAAGGGCCCTGTGGGAGGAGTTCGGTGCTTAATGAATTATTCACCGAGGAGTGCAAGCACGGAGCATTCTGGAAGAAAAAGATGTTTTGCATAGGAAGCCCCCTAGACCCTGGGTGCCTCCCAGATGGAAAGCTAAACACATCTCAAGTGTGTTTGACTGATATTTGCTCCCCGATTCACTAAGCATAAGCCTGGTTTATTGTGTTGACAATTTCGTATCTTCAGAGCATAACGGATTCGTGGCAAACAGGAGCGCCCTGGACAGGGGAGACGTCGCTGAATGGGCTTTTCCTTAAATCCAGGAATAATCCCCTGTGCAAGAGATCCAGTTTGATGAACTAGTCAGTGTTCCCAAACCTCTGGGCTTGGGGGAGATCAGGATAGGGAGACATCTGGCCGTAGGCAGCTCAGCTCAAGATGGAATATTGTCCCTCCCAGCAGTGGATTGAGTGTAACCTGTGAGGCCTGTGGGGCTGCCTGAGACTGAGCCTCCTGCCCTGGGATGGGTACTGAGGGCCAGACAGCATTGGAAATATGCTCCCCCCAAACTCCAGATACAAAGAAACATTGATTTAACACTGATTTCTCCTTGAACCAGTTGCCTTCTTTTTTTTTAACCAACTTGTAGTCCGTTGTCTGTGGTCCTTCCAGGCAGGAGAGCACTGACGCTGCAGACAAGGACCAGCTGTGCGGTGGGAGGGTCAGCCTGGGGGGGGAGGGGGGCGTTGTGGTGGAGAGAGAGGAGGGGAAGCAGGCCTGAATGTCCTTACTTGGAGGGGTCAGGGGGTCAGTGACAGTGGCAAGGAACAGATTTTTCCAGCCGCTTTCAGGCCGAGATTTGCACTGCATAATCTGAATGCTTTTATCTGTTTCTGAAAATAGACAGGAATTTTTTCCACAGGCTGCTCCAATCTGGCTGTGGAGACACAAGGGAGGATCATGGGGAGAGAGTTGTCCCGAGTCCAGTAAGTGCGTTGTGTGACCCCTGACCTGCAGCTAGCCCTTCTCTGTATTGGCTCTGTGGAGTCACACTGTCTTAAGGCCCCTTGAAGTAGGGAGTCGAAGATGCTGGAAATACTTTCCATCCTGAATTTTATATAGCTTCTGATATACAGGACCAAAGAACCCCACGGTTAGTATAAAAGGCCTCTGTGAAGTGATACGTACCTATCCGGAGAGAATGGTTCATTGAGTCTGTCCAGGATGACACGTGGGAAATGTGGGAACGTAAACAGGACAGAAAGAAGAAAACGGTTTGGCCAGAAACTATAGTTTATGGTGGTTACCCATTCTGCACATCATATTCTCCACCTTTGTCCTGGATTTAGACTACAAAGAAGCACCACAAATTATCTACAAAGAGCTTCTGCGAGGTTAACTCTGGATTAAATCAGACTCCGTCTCTCAGCAGCTGGTCCCTCTCATCTCAGATCAAAAGGATCTTGAACCTTCTCAGTGAACTGCTGTCAAGCAAACAGCAGGGGAATCTCTAATATTATTTATATAACATTTTCTCTTTTCCAGTCATGTATTGGTTTCTTCTTGGTACAAGCCTATCTTATAAATATGGAAACCAAGGCACAGAAAAAGAAAACAAGGTTTAGGGTCACACAGAGAGTCAGAGGTGGAACTGGGGAGAAGATAAGAGCCTTTGAACTTCAGATCAGTGTATCTAGGAACCACCTCTGCTTATTTCAACAAAACTTTATCATCACTATCCTCCCACCTACCAAGCACACAAAGTTATTTGTGTTGAGCATCCAGGAAAGCCTGCCAACTTTACTGGTTTCTCAACCTGGAGAATTTCTTGGGACCAGAGGTAACTGGGACGTCTTTGAGGCTGGTAAGGTTTTGGGGAGCTCCTCTGCAAGATTCCTCTGAAGTAAGTCTTGTTGGGAATGGAAGCAAGAGAAGAATGCCAGTTGGTTCTGAGATGCTGCCCATGTCTTGCGTCTCTGGGACCCCTCTGTTGTCCTCATGACCAAAGAACCTCATGGTTAACTCAGGTCACCAGTGAAGAGGAAAGAGAAAGAGCAGAAACGTGAACTCTCCCTGTCCCCTACTGCAGGCTGAGATCCCCTCTTGGACCCTCTTCTGTTGAAGGTCATGCCTGGGAACTGGAGTTGATGAATCATGTTCTGAGACCACATTGAGCATCAAGGGAAGCATCTCCTTTGCCAGCTCCCAGGAACCTCACCCTGGGTACTGCTGTTGTCAGGCAGGATTGCTGCCGTCACGGGAAGGCAACTGCAGTTGGGTACAACCTTGTGTGTCTGCCCAGTGGTTAGCTCCGGGTCACCAAGGAGAACAAGAGCGGGAGGAAGGATAGGGATGAGGTCCAAGAGATGTGGGAGAGTGATTGGAAAACAGAAACGCTGAATAGAACATCATTGGGAAGGGGCGTTGCTAAAAGGCTTTGAAAGTCACAGGAAATGCCAAAGATCAAAGGAGAAAAGGGGCAGCAGAGAGAACCGAGGTACACCCGTGCCTCTGCCAGCTGGAACCACAGAGCTTGTGACGGACCTGGACAAACTGCCCAACCCTCTTGGACTCTGAAGCACCACCACGCACTGGGCTTCAAAAGAAAGAAAAGCAGGAAGTTGGTGGTTTCAGGTCCTTGGAAAAGAAGTGGGCTGGCGGCTGACTCAGCCTCCTGTGCCCCAAGAACCCAGCACAACGCACAAGCTTTCCCATGCGGTCACTTGACCACCACTTGTAAACCACTCTGATTTGGTGGCGTATGGGGCCTGGTGCTTTATCAACACGATTCCTGACTTTCCCCAGTGCAGCTTCTGCGGAAGCTGTGGGCAGCACCTCTGTTGTTTTATAAGACTTTTATGGAGTACAGGGAAGGGCCAGACTTTTTTAAGAAGATACTCAAAATAGAAAAAGGAACAAACAGTAATGATTCCCCTTGATCCACCGAGAGGCGTGTGTATGGTGTGATGAAATACGTGGGCTTTGGTATCAGAAGGATGCAGGCTGGGATCCTACCTTTGCCAGTTTGTGACCTTGGGGAATTGGTTTAACATTCTTGATCTTTGGTTTTATCATCTACACACTGAGAGAATAACACATATTTTGCTGGGTTCTTGTAAAGTTTGGTGGTAAGATGGGCGCAGGACCTGGTATTTAGAGGATCAATAACTGTTAGCCATTGGTACTCTACTCTGCTCGCTCCCACCACTGGCATGAGGACTAACTTCTCCAAGGAGCATTTTTCCAGAAGCCCCACCTCCCCAGTTATATATGTTTTTGTGCTACTTTGGAAAGGAACGATGATCATTTTATCTAAGCTATTCCTTTTTTTGTCCAAAGAGGTGACGGCTTGATTCAAGATCACAATGGATGCAAACTAGTGGCCAAAATGGGATTTGGGCACCTGGCTGCTTCCTCCTTACCTGCTGGCCTGTGTCTACAGGAGATCCTGATAGTCCTTGAACATGACCAAGTGCATTTATTTCCTGCTAAGTTACCGACTGGATGGTACTTCTTTGTGATGACTCTTCAGAGGAGAAGACACAGGTGAAAAGAAATGAACATGCTGTCTCCTCCAAGTACCAATTTCTTCCCCATTCCTTTACCATCCAGGCTATGGCGCAAAGCAGATAAAGCCTCCATCTCTTGGGTGCTGCCAAGGGGCAGTGGGGAGACTCCTGCTTACAGTGTGCGGGCGCCTCCCTCAAGACTTCACACGAGCCTCCCCTGCTTTCCGGGGAGGAGTAGCGGTAGGCACTTCCCACCATGGGATGCTTTGTCTGGCAGCCTTGGCTTGTGGGAAGCCATCCATGGCTGTGCAGGAAGTCATCTAAACTCTCTCTGCCGGTAAGAAGGTCCCAAACTGCCCAGAACCTTAGGAACAGCTGAGGCCCATGGAGTATAAACTACATTTACATAGTTCCATAGTCCAGAGAACTTTGGGGAAAAAAGGAAGAGGTAGCCTCATCCTTGGCTATTGTTGTCAATTCTCATCCAATGGAAAGTTTTGGGTTTTATTTATTTATTTATTTTTGGGTTTCTTTTCATGTGTGTATGTGTGTTATGTTAGTCATCGTACAGTACATCATTAGTTTTTGATGTAATGTTCCGTGATTCATTGTTTGCGTATAACACCCAGTGCTCCGTGCAATGTGTCCTCCTTATTCCCATCACTGTGCTAGCCCATTCCCCCCAACCCCCCTCCTTTCTAAAACCCTCCATTTGTTTCCCGGGGTCCACAGTCTATCATGGGACAAAGGGGCAACCCACAGAATGGGAGAAGATATTTGCAAGTGACACTACAGACAAAGGGCTGATATCCAAGATCTATAAAGAACGTCTCAAGCTCAACACCCAGACAACAGATAATCAAGTCAAAAAATGGGCAGAAGACATGAGCAGATGCTTCTCCAAAGAAGACATACAAATGGCTAACAGGCACATGAAAAAATGTTTATCATCATTAACCATCAGGGAGATTCAAACCAAAACTACCTTACACCAGTCAGAATGGTAAAGAGGCAGAAAACAACAAATGTTGGAGAGGATGTGGACAAAGGGGAACCCTCTTACATTGTTGGTGGGAATGCAAAGTGGTGCAGCCACTTTGGAAAACAGTGTGGAGGTTCCTCAAAAAATCAAATATAGAGCTACCCTGTGACCCAGCAATTACACTACTGGGTATTTACCCCAAAGATACAGATGTAGTGAAAAGAAGGGCCACATGCACCTCAATGTTCATAGCAGCAATGGCCACAATAACCAAAATACACAAAGAGCCAAGATGCCCTCCAACAGATGAATGAATAAAGAAGATATGGTCCATATACACAATGGAATATTACTCAGCCACCAGAAAGGATGAATACCTAACTTTTGCATCAACTTGGATGGGACTGGAGGAGCTTATGCTAAGTGTAATAAGTCAAACAGAGATAGTCAATTATTACATGGTTTCACTTACTTGTGGAGCATAGGAGATAGCATGGAGGACATTAGGAGAAGAGAAATATGAAGGGGGACGATGGATAGTTTATGCATCTTTTTCAGGGCTGAGAGATCTGCAGAGGTGGAAGTTGGGAGGACATCCCTTCTAAGATGGAAGGAGAGAAGACTTGTGATGGAGAGGGAGCACTGCCTGGAGCCACACCCTGGTCTAGTCTTGCCTCAGGGCTGAGTTCAATGCAGAAAGAGAGCCAGTGATGGGTAAAAATGAGGGGTAACCTCTTCTCTGTCTCTTGCAAAAAGGGTGTGTGTGAGGGGGGCTAGGTGGGTGCCTATTTCCATGGTCGGGAAAGTTTTGTCTTTTAGGAAAATGGGTGCTTACGTGCTGAGTGGAGCAGAATCTATTTCCCAGAGGCCAGTGCACCTGGGCACGGAGACCTTCGAGCAGCCAGATGTTTGCAAGGCTATGATAGCAAAGCCAAGGGCACCTGCAGCTGGCCAACATCCCCCAGGGTCTAGGACTCAGGCAGCTTTGCCCTCCATCTGGGAGGAGGGTCTGTGCACACGTGAAGGGGAGGTCAGGCCACCGTGGGGATGGGAGTGGTACTTCCAGAGCTGAGGCCCCACTTGAGTCCCATGCCCTTTCCTCTCTCTCACCCATCCCCCCACGACTCTCTCCACACTGCCTCCCACCTGCGCACAAAGGAAGCCTGGCTTGTCTCAACGCTTGCAGTTCTGGCAGGACAGGGCTAGCCCATCCCTCCTCCTTTCCCTACGGGCACACATACGCACATGCACGGATGCACACAGCACACACTCATACTGTGCACATGCACACATACCACGCACATGCACGCTGCATATACCAGGTACCCCGAGCACAAGCACACACACCAGGCTCATACACACATACAGCATGCGCACACCACGTACACCGTGCACGAGCGTACACACGCACATCACCCGTGCACACATACATCACACACATGCAAGAACACTCACACACAGCATACAACCCACGCACGCCCCACACGCACACACCTGCATGATCTCCACGCCTGACTGGCTCAGTCACCTGACCTTGGTGCCTTCCATGGCGGGGCCCCCAGAGCCAGGAGCCCCGAGCCCAGCCCTGGGCTGGCGTGGGCTCTAAAAATAGCTGTGTCCGACGTGATGAATGGGAAGGCATTGGCTCTCCTTTTCCTGCCTCAGCTTCAGGGCCTGAATCATGTTGGGAAATGACATTCTGTTAACACAAGCACTTTTGTTTCCTCCCGCGCTCTCTCATCATCCGGTGGGGCCCCCGCCAGGACTGGGTTTAAATGTTTAAATCCTCCCCGGGGGTTCATCAACACCCCCAAACACTGACATTAAGAAAAGCCATAGGTACAAACAGAGAGAAGCATCCTGGGGTAAGGGGAGGGACTGCTGGGGCCCTGATACATTGCCACCCCAACACCACCAAGTACCCCCAGAACCCAGACACCAGGGCCAGCAAGGCCTCTGGGGCAGGGGTTCAGAAGCAGCCTGGGCTCACTCCGTACCGAGCTCAGGGGATCACTCAGTTAGAGTCAAGTGGATGGCACCCAGACGGATGACTTCGCCATGCTTCCACAACGGGGGCTCTGGTGCCACAGGCAATCAGACCTGCTGGCGAGCCGACTTCTCAGCAGTGCAGGGAAAGAATTTGAGAAAACTTTTTTAAAACTTCCCAGACTTTTGCAGTTCAACTTTTCATGACCCTTGTTCTAAGTTCTGTGAGGCCAAGGGCCCTGCTCTGCTGAATTTTGCATCCCCGTAAGCCCCAGTCTGGGTGCTTGGCTCTGAACAGGTGTTTGCTAAGTTCTTTCTTTGGGTTGGAAAAAAACAGCACCTAGAGGGGTTCAGCAGGAGAACTAGAGTCATACACCTTTTAAAGAGTAAAAGGTGGGACCTCTAATATCTGGAGATTCTGGCAAAACCTGACACTTGACCTTGAGAAAGATCATTTCCTACAGCCTCGTCCAGCCTTGTTTCTATCCCAGCTCAGGGCTCCTTGGGAGCCTGTGGCTTTCCTAAGCGAAGGATCTGACAGCTCATTCCCGCTCAGACAGAAACCAGTTCCTCCTGTGAAGCCTCTTTTCTGGTCCCTACGTCTTGTTTCTATTTTTCTGCTTGGATGTATACAGGGTCTGGGGCTAATGGAACCTGCTTTAGAGGGCTTTTTGGAAACATCCTCTTAACCTTTTAACCAGTTCTCAAGCAAAGCGACAAAAGCTTTGGGCTTAAGCAGTAAACCTGTAATTAGAGGCCTTGGAAATTCACGTTTCTCAGTTCTGAGAGTCTCACTGTTCACTGTTTAGACTAGGGCAGAATGTCACCAGCATTCAGACATGTGTAACCCGTAGGTCCGCCTGTGATCCTCTCTCCCATCTGTGTTTGGAAATGTGCAGGGACAGCGGTCTTAGTGGCCGCTCACCTCCTTCCCCGCTCCCTCTACGTCTGCACCCCACCCCACCCCTCCAAATCACACACATGCCTGTCCTGAGTGGAGATGGAAAACTTGTGCACCAGGAGCCAAGGCCAGGAGAGTCTCCGGGGCCTGTGGTGAAAGGGATCCGCCTGCAGGCCCAGGGCAGCTGGCAGAGGCTTGCTGCGCACTTGTGAACTCTGGGGCACAGATTTGCTACCTGCGGCACGAGATTCATGTAAACAAGAGGCTGAGGTGGGAAGATCTAGAGCAGAGAGATAAGCAGACCCGAGAGACTCTTAGATTCCAAAAATGGGGGCACAGAGATATGCCCTCTCTGGGTGCCTGAGATTGAAATACGTGTGGAAAGACTTTTGGCTGGGGAAGGCGGGGTCCAGCCGGGGCCTCTATCGCCAGCTTTCAGGGTGACCTTAGGTATCTTCATCGGTAAAATAAGGCACGGTTGATCTCTAACTCTGTGATGCTGACACACTTGTATTCACAGGTGTGGAAGGAATACATCAACAGAAGGAAGAGAACAGCCTCCCTGGCTCACCAGGTTGGGGGTAGGATGTTCCAGGCGGTCCCTAAATAGAGGGCTTCCCTTTGGCTTTTTAATTTCTGGACTCTTTCTTCACAACCCTTTGCAATAGGTCAGAAGTGCCTGAACACCATTTGGCTTTTCTTCAGAGGCGCATTCCTAGTTTAGGGCTTCCCTCCCTACATCAGCTTCCTCTGAGGGTCTCTGTGCTCTCGCCCGCTCTCCAAACCTCTTGAAGACCTTTCCTGAAGCAACTCATTCTCACGCTGTCTTCCTTATTTCTTGTTTGGACACGGAAGTCTTTTTTTTTTTTTTAAGATTTTATTTACTTATTTGACAGAGAGAGATCACAAGTAGGCAGAGAGGCAGGCAGAGAGAGAGAGAGAGAGAGGAGGAAGCTGGCTCCCCGCTGAGCAGGGAGTCCCATGTGGGACTCGATCCCAGGACCCTGAGATCATGACCTGAGCCGAAGGCAGTGGCTTAACCCACTGAGCCACCCAGGCGCCCTGGACACGGAAGTCTTTGCCTCTCTTTTTTCTATGCTTTAGCTCTTATACTGTTCACCAGAGGGTATGTACAAGGCACTGCCAAGAGGAAAAGACCATGAAGACCTGACTCCTCCAACCCCCCACCTCGGTTATCTCTATGGAGATAGGGTTACCATGAAATCTCTGAGAGTCTGGGGAACTTTCCTTCTTGCAGTTAAGATGGCTAATAGATCCCAGGGATTTTCCAGAGTGGACCCAAAGCTCATCTTCAGGATATTTACAGAGCTGACCAGAAACTCCGGCACTGAACAATGCAATGCGTTTTCACATAGTACATGCTCACTTTTGCTGAATTCTCTCTATTTATAGATGTCACTTCCTTGCTGGGGGTTACCTGCTCAGGAGGCTTTTGATCCGTATGTGAAAAAGCAACCAAAGTTGACCCAGCGGGCAGGCCAGCCGGCTGGCTCTCTCCTTCTTCTCTGTTTGTAGATGACAGCCAGATAACCCCATTCTGGTGGGTGCCAAAAAGGTAACTATTCTCAAATTGAAGGGGAAGGAAGTCTTTTTAAAAACATTTTTTTAAAAGTTGGGCCCTGTAACTTACTCTTTCTCTCAGTGAGGCATGGCTGGTTCCATGCTATAAAGATAAATAGAAGGCCAAGTAGGTCTGAGAGCCCCTCTGGGGGCGTGGCTGGGCACTGGACAAGTCATTTATTTCAGTGCATAGCCTGGCTTCTTGCCGGGCGCTCCAGTGTAAGCCCAGCTAAGGAGAAATACGAGGAGGGTGGATGACCCCCAGCGTGGGTCTTCTGCTTCCCAGCTAGGGCCTTCCAGCATCTGGTGGATGTGCACAATTAGTAATGCTTTTGAGGATAATGATTTGGTCTCATGGAAAAAGGAGAATTGGTCCAAGATAATGTCTGGTAAACTTTGACATTCCACCCTCAAGTGATCTTGCACTCATGTAGAATCACTAACCAGCTGCGCGATCATATTACAGAATCTTCCTCAAGGGCCAACTTGCTGTTGACTCCATCCCCAAATTCCAGATTTGCTCAAACAAAAGGAGCCGTGATGTGGAAGGAGCTGCAATCAGCCAGATGGAAGGGAGGTGGAGATTGCCAAGATTCCAAGCACCCTCTTAGCTGTTTTGGCCCAACATCCTCCTGCCCCCCCCCCTTTTTGTACATGAAGAAAACTGAGATCCAAAGAAGAGAATTTCCTAAGGTCACCCAGTGGAAGAAGGGGGACAAGAGAACAGAACGCTCAAACCACGGAAGCCCCAGGCCAAGGTGCTCACTCACCTCTTAGGGGCTACCCAGCCCTCCTTGACCCTGTTCTTTAAATTACTTGTGCAAGTGAGGCTGTAGGCCAGAGAGGTGGTGGTGGATTTACTTCAGTGCAAAGACACAAAGCTGTGTTGATAGAGTCTGCCAAGAGGAGAAACCTTGATGTTCTTGAGGGGAGAGGAGAAGGAAATGGTAGCAAAGTCCTGCTTTTCCTAAGCCACACACGCAAAGTTAAACAAGATGAAGCAAGTTGTCCAGGTCCATGATCCCACCCAGAACCCGAATCAGTGAGGTCTTTTCAGAGGATCATACAGAAAAGAGCAAATAATGTTAGTCATCCAATGGCAGGTCTCTTTAAAGCACCTACTCCGTGTGGGACATTGCGCTCGGTATTATGAGGGACGAAGAGAGTCAAGTGTGGCAGAGAGCTACAGCCTCAAGAGTCAGCCAAGTGCTTGTCAATGACCGTGTCTTTACAGGTGCACAAACACATGCGTGCACCCACTCATGGTAAGGGGTGAGTCTTTCTCCATACTCAATATATTCTCTTTATTCTGAGATTGTGTCTTATCTCTTTGGGCTATTGTAATTTAACTTTCTCAGTTTCAACAGTATCCTCCCAGTAAAATGCTGGCAACCCAATCAGGGTTGTCTTGAGTATTTTTGAAACACTATTGGTTGATGAGATCCAAAAGTTTGGCAAATGGAGATGTGGTTAAAAGGACATGGGCTGTAGGGACAGAGACATGGGTTCAAATCAGGGTTCAGCTATTTATTAACTATGTGATCTTGGGAAAGTTTCTTAAAACTGAGTTTAAGTTTTCTACCTGTGATGCAAAAAGTCCCCAAAGCAGTGCGGAAGTGCATACCTATGGAAGTATGTAAAAACATGATGGCCCATTTCAGAAATAGTTCGTGTGTGTTTGTGCACAAGGGACACCTACATTGTACCAGGTGCTGTGGAGCTAACAGGAGACCTTTAATAGTCTTTGATGTCAAGGAGTTAAAAATGTTGCTGGTAAGACAGTCTTCCTCACCAGAAAGCATGGGAGAGACATAAAGTCTAGTATATCTTTGTCTTTTCCCTGAAGAGTTTCTTTGGTTTGGTAACAGTGACAGAATTTTCAACTATTGCTTTCCACAGTTCACATTATATTGTTTTTCCATGACTGGTTTCAGTTTATACTAAGGCTCCCTCAAAACTCATAAAGTTCCCTTTAAAACCTCATAAAATTTCACCTGTGGATGTTTATTGCCCACAGGATGTGAGCTATGTCCATTTGGTTTTGATAGATTTACCATTATTAAACTCGGACCTCCATTTTCCACCAGTCTTATGAAGATGGCTGCCTTCTTATTTAGCACAAGGGGCTCTTCCCTTTGTCCTCCAGTGGATACAAATTTCAGCTCCCTGGGATTGAGCTGGTGACTCTCAATTGATTGGTGATTGAGCTCAGTGACTCTTACTCTTAGTCTCTTGAAGTCCAGGAATTTGCTCCAGCTCTGGGAAGTGCCTTTATGAAGGCACACTCCAAGCTTTCCAGCCTCCCCAGTCTCCTCCCAGCTGTCATTGCCAGAAATCCATCCAGAAGTGCTTGCTGAACTGCCCAGGGACTGGCATATCATAGATGACAGGGATGTTGAAGATGTTCTTGCTAAAGTCAAGGGCATTTCTCAAGAGCCCAGAAATAATCCAAAATAATTTCTTTATTGACTCTAGATTTAATCTCCTTGGGACATTCACCCATGGGTTCTAGTCCCATATGATAGTTTTATAAATATATGCAGAAAGACACCATGTTTCTCTTTTAGCCTTCCTTTTTCCAGGACAAATGCAACCATTTCTTTGCATCTGAATGTAGGCACCTGGTTTCTAGACTCCTTGTCATCCTGATTGGTCCCTTTTTGACTTCCCATTTGGGTGTGTATCTGAATCATACTGGTCTTTAGGGGTATATCTCAGCCTTCATGTCTCAAGACCCATTTCCCCAGGATAGAGCATAGACTTGGCTGTTGGGGTGCACTTCCAAGGTAGCCAACAAGTGCTCAAAGTTCACAGTAAGTTCAGACCCTGGCCAGGTACAGATCAATTTTGGGAGGTCCAAACAGGTAGGAAGAGCCCCAGACCAGAGAATCCAGAGCAATCTGGCAGTGTGGGCCACAGAATCAGAATTAAAGAAGAACTACAGAGTTACCAACTGGGATAATGTGTAGGAGGAAGGGGTCACCTACAGCTGGAAGTAACTCAAATTCTTAAGCCTAAGGGGATTTTGGGTCCTGGGTAAGTTTGCCATGTGGGATGATCAGAGAAGAAGCTGGAGGAACAGTTTGAATTAAGAATTATTTTTTTGAATTCTAAGCTTCAACAGAACGTGGGGTCAAAGCTATTGACCTTGTCTGTATCATCAAGATTCTTTTTTTTTTTTTTTTTGGAAGGGCAGACACCTTCCAAGTGTCTTCCAAAGGGCAGACACTTAAAACTCATCCTGTTTTAAGCACAAAGGAAATTTACTGGTTCATAAAACTCCAAGCTACTGGTCTGGGGGTAAGTCCTGCTTCAGAAGCTATTGGATCTAGGTGACTCCATCTCTTAGCTCTAAGTAGGTGTTCCTTTTAAGCCCATGTTTCCAAGTGGTTCCTTCCAGAAGCTTTCATTCACTTCCTCCTAGTTTCAAATTCAGCTAAAAATGAATGTTTCCTAAGAACTGTAACAAAAAGTCCCACAATTGGGTCATGCACACATTTTTGGAGCTCAGAGGTGGGCAGCTTACCATGTGAGGCAGAGAATGGTGGAGGGGTAATTTCCCAGAAGGAAATGAGGGTGGACCTGGGGAAGCTCAGATGGTAGATGTCCAACACTCTGCTCCCCTCCAGATTAGCTCTGGGGATCTGGGGACAGGAGGCTGGAGATGGGGCAATGAAAAGAGCTGGCAATGGCATTGAGTTGAGAGTGTCTGTTGGTTGGAAGACCTCTCCTTTGTGAAAAATCAGCCCAGCAGTTCAGACACAGTCCAACCAGTGAGAGATAGAAAGGGACCATCTCCATATTCCAGGCTCTGTGCCTTAACAAAAGCCCAATCCTGGATTGCATGGGCTATTCTGAAGTTTCAGCACTCCTACTGGATCTTCTGCACATCAATTGTCATTAAGGTGCTCCATGTCCATCCTTTCTCAGCTGTGATGGTGGATGTTCAGGATTTTGCATTTAGCTTTGTCCCTTTCCAAATCAAGGGACATGTTCCAGGATAAAGAAAGAACATTTTGAGCCATTTTGCTTCTCTTCATTTTCTCTTCCTCTGGAAATAATCACCACAAAGCCTCATTATAATTTTAAAATTCAAGGCTTTGCTGGGTTTGGTAAGCCAGGGTCTGACTTGGACGTCAATGCCAGCACCAAACTAGGCTCAGCCTGGATCCTTGCTGAGTTATTTATCTTCCTCTGATCTTAATCTCAACATTCTTGTGAAGGCATTTTTGGGAGAGGGGTACCCCCCTTGAAGAGGCAGGGTAATTTCATCCCTTACCTCTGCCTCTTTTCTTTTCTTTCATTCTTTCCTGCTTGTTTGCTTTCTTACTTGCTTTCTCTTTTTTCTGGACAACAAGAATCTTGTCCTTTCCTGTCCTCCCTTTCAACTCTTCTACTCTCTGAACTGGGACCTTTCCTGACAAAGTAATGTCGGAGGTGACAAATCATTTATGGGTCACATACCCCTGTCCGTCCCTCCTCTTGGCTACTTCTAAGCTAAAAAGTCTGGAAAACGTCAGATGATTTAGAAAGTGAGCTAAATGTGTTCTTCATGCTTCTCATTTGGTGCCAGGGAGCAGAGCAGTGGCTGATGCAAGAACTGGATAGAGTAGGAGTTGAGCTTAAAAAATAAATGATAGGGGTGCCCGGGTGGCTCAGTGGGTTAAAGCCTCTGCCTTCAGCTTGGGTCATGATCCCAGTGGTCCTGGGATTGAGCCCCACATCGGGCTCTCTGCTCAGCAGGGAGCCTGCTTCCTCGTCTCTCTCTGCCTGCCTCTCTGCCTACTAGTGATCTCTGTCTGTCAAATAAATAAATAAAATCTTAAAAAAAAGAGAGAGAGAGAGAGAGAGCCCAAAGAATAAAATTGTGCAGGGCTCTCATAGCATTATTAAAAAAAAAAAAAAGATAAAAGATAAAAAGAACCCATCCATAGCTAAAGACTCCTACACAAAGTACTTAGGAAGAGCACTCAATGGGGAACCATGCAAAGTTGTGGGTCTTCTGTTGAGGCTGGAAGATGGGCAGGGCAGGGCTCTGCCTGCAGGATGTTCTAGGTTACTGCACTTAGGGCCACTGAAAAGGGAGTGATGACATGAGGCAATTGGAGCAGTGGGGACAGGGCTAAGCAAAATCTTAGTGTATGGACAGATGTGACACTTATGACATCCACAGGTGGGGAGAAGGCAGCTATGGAGAAAAGGCCCTCATGGGACAGTGACTTGCACCCCTACTCCTCAGCATGTTCAATAGGCTGGTCATACTCCAGTGGGGATGGAAGCCTACAGGTTTGGTCTTTGGGAGCATGCTGCCCTTGTCAATGGTGAAGACTCACCTAGTTACTGCTGACTCCACTTTTCTCCATGAATCCCCCCAAATCATCTTTCTACCCCCAACTCATACCACCCTAGTCCCCTGGTTTCCAGGGTCCTGCTCCATCCTGCTCCCAACCAAGAGATCTCCTCTGCTTTCCAGGGGTGGGGGTGGGGGTGGGGGAGTGCAGCAGCTCAAGTGAAATGGTCTGGTCTTCCCCCATGCTCTCCCAGTCAATGTTGAGCATAAACTATCTTGTTTCCTTCAGGGCTGCCTGTTTTGATGTCATGAGCCTTTTCTTTCAACAAAACCCTTCTTGTATAAATAAAAAAATCAGTTTTCAAGATTTTTAAATTTGGAAGAGAAAAAAAAACATTGGCTTTCCCCCTCTGCATTCTTATTTGAATAATCCTAATTATCACCAAATGACATGGATGTCTTGAGGAGAATTAAGACCAAGAAAGCATAGAGAAGCACAAAGATTACTATTTCAATACATAATTAGATTTCATTCTCATTGGTTGTTTGTAGACACAAAATTAGGTAGCAGAAAACTGACCTCCATAGATAACCTTTTTGAATAATAACCACTGGGTTGAGATGTCTTTCACAGACCATACAATTCACTCATTTAAAGCATATGATATAGTGAATTTTATTATCATCTTCACAGAGTTGTCACAAACAATCTTTCAATATAGGCAGTGCTTTGAGAGAGTAGATAATGGGATGATGCTGTTTCATTTTTCCCCCCAAATTCTGCAGAAAGTCCAACTCAAACATACTACTCTCAACCCTGTGTAAAAGCCAGTCCAGTCACACCTGTTCCACACTGGGTTAGGGGAAAGGGACCTTACCTTTGCAGATGAGCCCTTGACATAGATTCTATTATGTAGTTTTCACAAAAAGATTTTTCCTTTGGGGGGGTATTTTATCCCCATTTCTCAGATGAGGTAACTGAGATCAGAGTCACCCAACTAGAGAGTGTTAGAGCTGGAGATTTTACTGTAAGTCTACATAAATCCAAAGCCATTATGTCCAAAGCTCCTTCTGCTGCCTTAGATTGCCTCAGGGGGTAAAAGCTTAAGAGTGATCTTGGAAAGTACCTGAACTTAGATTCTGAAATTCTCTACTGTTCAGGAAACTCTTCACAGAATGCTATGCCACAGACTGGTGTTCTTGAAATGTGATTTTGAAATCACTGCTGTAACCCTAAATTGAGACTCCAGAAGGTTTGGAGAAGACCTTGCTATTGGCTTCCCTCAAAAGGAACAGATGATATGGCCTGGTGGTCTAGTGCTGTGGGCTCAGATCATGGATACTTCCAGAATCATTCTGGCACTGCCTTAATGCTGAAGACCCAGTCCCCAGGGCAGAGGGGCAGACTCCTAGGGTTTGAGCAGACCAGAGTAGAGACAGGTCTGCCTGCACATGGGACAGTCAGCCCTCTGATCTCAACCTCCCTCTCCCTCCTTGGACTTCTCAAACCTTGGGTATATTTTCTTTTGCTTCCCTGCCTCCCTCTTTGAACTTGCTCTTGTTCCTTTCTGTTCCAATAAAGTCCTCATGGAAAAGACCTAAAAGACTGGTGATGCCTCAAGTTGGTAGGTAAAGGGGAAGTCTCATCTACCAAGGCTGGAAATTTAAAGTGGTGTGCCCCATTTGGAAGGCAAATGACCGTATCTGTGAAAGACTCTAATAGGCAAATTCACAGTCTCAACAGTTTCAGTTCATGAAATGGAAACACTTGCAAAATTGTGCAAAGATGTACATGCAACATTGCTTGTTAGAGTTCTATTTGTAGTTGTAACTATTTAGAAATAATCCAAACATGCATCAATAGGGGACTAGTTAGGTAAATTGGAATGACCACATCAAAATAGTATGTAGCCATGAAAAAGGTAGTGCTCTCCATATTTTCATGGAGATAAGCAAGCTGATTTATATGTAAGTGGTTGAGAACAACATGCATATGGTAATGGTTAACGTTTATTAGGGACTTACTGTATGTTGGACCTCTGTGCTTTCATTTGTTGTCTTACTTCTCAACATGACCCTATGAATACTATGGTTGTTCCTATTTTCAGATAAGGATTACGAAAACATTTTTAAATCTTGTGCCAGTGCCATACAGCTAATAAGTCGCCAACCCAAGTTGGAAACCTGGATCCCTCTCTCTCCTGAATTTCCCAGGACAATCACATTTTTGTAGAGAATATGAGGAAAGTCTATGCACCTATTGATGTTAGCCTGAGTGTTAAGTACAGAAAAGTTTGCTTGGTGGACTTGATCTATCTAGACTCCCTGTGTGTTCTCTCCTTCCATCCCAGGCAGAGTTAATCACTCCTTCTGGGGGTTCCCAGAGCCACTTATGCATACCTTAAATCCCCTTTACTAACCTCCACCTTAAACTTTGGTTTCTATGTTTGTTGCCTCTATTATTATGCTCTGTCCTCAGGGGCTGAGTCTGACTTGCTCGGGTTTATGCCCCCCATTCCTTGCATAGAGCAGATAAATGGCCTCAGAACATCTGTTGAAACTGTACGAGGGTGTCATGCACACTGAGCCAAGGTCAGAGGATCAGGTTCAGGGTCAAAGTGTCAAGATAGATAGTCACTGCGGCTATTCTGGGAAAAGGGCCTGCCAAGCAGACCAGCATGCTAGGGTTACCTGAGCAGAACACGGAGCCCCACCATGAAGTCTTCCATAGGCTGGGGCAGATTTGCTTGGAAACTAGTGAACCCTAAAGCTGCAGGACCTACCAAGATCTGATACCTAATTTTGTAATCTTTACCTTAGAAAGGACATAAGCTTCGAATCTGGATCCACCCTTTCCAGAATGTCTCCTTCCTTCTTTCCCTCCCCTTTTCCTGTGCTGATCTGATTTTTCCGAAGCGCACCCTTCAAAGCCACGTTTCTCTGTTGAGTGTCCCCTTCATCAGTCACCTTAACTGTCACCTTCTGCACCTCAAAGCAATGTTCCCTGGGAAGGCAGAGTGCATGCATGTCTTGGGTCTCCAGTGGTGTTCAAACATTCTTAGAAGCCCAGGGGAAGAAGCACACTTATCTGCCATCAAACCTCAAAGGTCAACTGAAATGTCAACTGGCCTCTGGCACCAAGCTGCAATTGTGCCTCGTCACGTGGGGACACCAAGTGCTCGCGCCCACTAGAAGCCTGGATGGCAAACACATTCATCTATGATTCATTAGAACACAGAGAAATGAAGTCATCTTAATAGGTCGTTAAAAATAAAGTCATTTAATTGGTTGGAGACCAAATCTTTCAAAAGCAAATGTTTAGGGAGAAGCACCTGGAAGCAGAAGTATGGGGACTCACTCCCGGACACCTTTAGTCTCCAGCATATTAGACAGCTCCAAAACAGAGAAGATCCTGGAACAGGGAGCAGGCAGTTCTGAGCAGGTCAGGTGAGCATAAGCAGAAAGCCCACGTCCTCATCAGTGCAAGCCTGTCACTCCCAGTGTGGGGCTCCCAGAAGGCTCCCTCTGAGCGAGACTTTTTATTTTAAGGAAGTGATTACTGAACGAAAATCCCTTCAAGGCCCTGGACTCTGTTCACGTGGCCCACCTCTCCTGGTGGTAGACAGGAGAAGCCGCCTTTGTGCGGCACCTGGTTTAAGATATATATATTTTTAATTTATTTGAGACAGAGAGAGAGAGCATGAGCAGGGAGGGTTAGGGAGCTGGAGAAGCAGAGCTCTGTTGAGAAGAGAGCCGGATGCAGGGCTTGATCCCAGGACTACAGGATCATGACCTGAACCAAAGGCAGATGCTTAACTGACTAAGCCACCCAGGGCACCCCAAGGGTGGTTCATCCCCTCTTAGCCCGTCTCAGCCCAAGAAACCCCCCAAAGACAAGGTCTGTGCAAGCGAGGTCCTACAAAAGCAACTCATAGATTGCAGAAACCCTCAGGAAAGGAAACAGTTGCCTTCCCTATAAATGGCAGATGCCCCTCTACCAGGTGTCCTGTTCCGTGGCCCCAGCATGACCTTCCTTCACTTCTAGAACTGACTTCTCCAGCATAGGATCGGGGCTTCCTCTGTCACATTCGGGGGCTCCTGGGAGGTGACTTGTGCCTTTCAGAGTCCTGATGAGACTTTGCAAACCCCAAACAACATATAGCAGAGTCATTGCTCAACTGATTCCTTAAATACCACCACCTGGGGTAGACATGGGCCAGCTGTTGAACAGCTGTACCACTTTGGCACTCAGTCCCAGAGGTGGAACAGAGACGCAATAAAAGAAGATGAAGAGGCACCTCCCGGGCAAGACACGCTCAGGGAGAGGGGAGCAGAGCCCAGCAGTGTCAGCTCAGCCCTTTGGCCTGGCTTCACCTTGTCTTTCCAGTTTTATTATAAATACACTCATATAAAGCTAAGTACCACTCTACTTTTGTATAACACTGTATAATTTAAGCACTTCCCATGCATTATCTCCTTGGATCCCTTAGCGCTTAAAATTGTTTAAAACTTAGCTAAATTTTTAATGCTTTTAGAATTTTCCCCACCCAATCCATGTATCCTTTGCAAACGTTGTCTATCACTTTCTAAGGAATGCCATGTATACATGCAGCCCCCCCCCCCCCAATCCCTTTCCCCTTTTTTCCCCTCTCTTCTCTAAAGCTGCCATTCCTCCTCTGGCCAGTTCTCTTAATACCATAATTATAGGTTTTGGCAATTTTTACTTTCCTGTCCTAATCTCTAAGATGCTAATCCTTTGTTCCTTTTTCCTCTGGAAAAAATATGTTCTTCGTCCCCGTGGCTTGCTCCTCAACTCCAGCTCCCACACTAGCTTAGCGGATTGTCTACAAATTCCTTCATGATGAAAGGACATTTAGAGACACAAGAATGACCTCTACCGAATCACCTTGTCCCTATGTCACTGTCTGGTGGCTGCCTTTCTGCCCCCAAATGTTACATTGTCCTGAATCCAGCTCTTCCACTACTCACCAGGTAGCCTTGGAAATGTGCCTTAAGATCTCTGAAGCTCTGAGCTTCTGTTCCCTCAATGTAAAATCAAGACACTAGTAGAACCAATCTCATAGGCTTATGATGAAGAACTAATGAGACAATGGGTCCTCCATGTCACAGAGACCGATGGCCAGCTTGGCCTTGGTGCCACAAGCTTGCATCTTAAGCTGAGCGTGGAGCCTGATGTGGGGCTATGATCCCCGGACCCTGAGATCATGACCTGAGCCAAAGCAGACTCTTAACCAGCTGAGCCACCCAGGCATCCCTGGAGATCCTGGATGAGACTTAGAGTCTTCATTCTTGGTGATGGGCAGTGGGGGCAAGCATGTATAATAGAATAGGGTATCCATGGTGCTGAGAAGCCAAAGGAGTTCCAGTAGCAGATACCATTCAATAGCTTATTAATATTCTTTAAAAATTACTTTCTCTTGTGCCTTTTCCACTTGTTGAAGTAAAAATACAGTTCTTGACTTCCCAGCTTCCTTGCTGCCAGACATGACCATGTAATGCAGTCTGGTCACTGAAATGTCCACTGGGGCAGACTTAGCTTCCAGAGACAAACACAAAGCCTTGGGAGGAGAAAGCCCTTCACCCCTTCCCATCTTCCTGCTTTGAACGTGGATGCAAGGCTGCAAGGAGCATAGCTATCTTGCAACCATGAGGCAACAAGCAAGGGGTGAAGTCTGGGAGGCCAACCATGGAGGAAAAGACCTCAGTAGAATGACTGAGCAATGGCTCCCCTCAACCTGCCCATGTCCTCATGCTTCAACCATGACTCTCCTATTTGCTTAAGCTATAGTTGGGCTTTCTTTGCAGTTGATTATAATCCTAGCTGGTATAAGAGCAGGGATATTACAATTGAAAAAACTTATAACTGTCCCCTGAAATGGGGTCCTGGGAGGCACTAGGTGATGTTGGATGAGTTGGCTATGTGAGCCGTGAAAAACTTAGGTGATTGTGGAACTGACAGAGAGAACACTCTTTTCGCCCAGGGGCTGTGAGCTGCAGAAGAGGACGAGAAGAGTGTCTCTCATGCAAGACGTAATTTGAGGATATGATGCTCCTTGGAAGATGCCCAGTGTGATCCTGGGCGAGAATCGGCCCGAGACAAGCATAGAAGAGTAGATGAGCCAACCAACCCCGGGACTGACCAACTCCTGACTGTACTTCAGAACAAATGGACAAGATCGAGTTGAGTTGAGCTGTGGATAATTCAAGGAGATCGCATGCTCATGAAACACATTTTAGTTATCTATCTTCATAATTACTGCATTTTGAGTATTTGGGGAAAGGGGACCGTCTAAATGTCTAATGTCAGGCACGCTGTCTCATGTCTAAAATGGGGTTTATTTTTCTCAAATATTCTTGGTCTTTATAAGTTTCATTTGAAAAGTGTCAATTATACCTTTTTGCTCTGAAGATGAGAACGGTGCTGCTCCTGACTTTCCCAGGTGAAGAAGTAGAGAGAAGCCAGCCGAGCTAGAGCAGAGGTATGGAAACTCTAGGAACAGGGAGGTTGCAGAGACACTGTGTCAGCCTCAAGTCTTCACAAGTTCTCCCTCCTTGACCCACTGATTTCCTTCCCAACAGCCCTACATTGCTTTTTTTTTTTTTTTTTTTTTTTTAAATTATATGAAACACAGAGAGAGAGTGAGTACAAGTACACAGCGGGGAGGGCAGAGGGAGGTGGGGAGGGGAGTCTCAGGCAGACTCTGCACTCAGTGCAGGGCAGGCTCCTACAACTGAGATTATGACCTGAGCTGAAACCAAGAGTCAGGCGCTTAGCCAACAGCACCACCCAGGAGCCACTACCTTGTTTTAAATTAACACCACTTTGGGGTCGCCGTTGGTCACTTGACTATTTTCCCATGCTTTGTTGATGTGTAGGACATTGTAGTCAGTGAAGTTACTAGGCTCAGGAGCATGCTCCCTGTCTTCAGGCTGATGGGTGCTGCTTTCTGGACCTGTTGTGGTGGTTTGCAGGGCTGTCACCTGCGTGGCTCTCAGGAGGTCACCTGTGATCTGGCCTTCTCCCCACTATGAGCCACAGTCATCTTTCCCTTAGTCCTCTGATGTATCAAAAGATCTTGTCCTTTTTTCTTGATTAGCCACCTTTATCTTCACCCATCTCCATGATCCTGTTGATGGAGACATTCCTCATCTGTTCTTTGATGTTTGCTATTTCTGCTTCACTTCCTCTGCCTTTATGGGGCAGGGGGAATGCTCCACACTGATCACTTCTGAGCAAAGGGAGAGCTATTCCGTTAAAGTCCTTGGCATGGTGTCTCCCTTTGAGCATTTTTTAATGTATTTTTAACATGTCCTATTTCTTCATGGCATCTTGAAAAGGGAGTAAGTCTCCTCTCCCCTTAATAATCTTTTTTATAGTTCTAATTTCTTCCTGTTCCACTAGGAATTTGCATATTCTCTATTTGATCTTGCCAAGTTTCTAAGACTTTAAGAATTCCATTTTGATCAGGCGAGAGAATCATGGTCATCACCCCACTTTCATGAGCTTATGACCTTGAGTCAATCACTTAGCTCTGTGCACCCCTGGTTTTCCATTTACATTTAAGGATAAATATACTTACTGATATTTGAGGATAAATATCCTTTACTGAAAGGCAAGGGACGAACAAGATAATCTCTCAAGCTTCTTTCCTTCTTTAACACCTGGACTTCTATGATCATAAAGAGATGGTTTTCATTTTGTAATAACCTTTATTTCATGCATGTCCTGTTCTTTTCATTACCCTATTACTCTCTCACTTTTATTACATTTACGTCATACTGTGGGAATGATAAAATTTATGTAGTCCTTACAGTGTTCAGATTTCTTTCAGATTTAGCATCTAGCTTTGTTCCACGGCTAACACATGCAAGTAATGGGACCTGAATTCTGTATCCTTAAACATGGTCACACAGGGGCACCTGGGTGGCTCAGTCAGTTAAGCATCTGACTCTTCATGTCACCTCAGGTCATGATCTCAGGGTCAGGAGATCAAGTCCTGTGTTGGGCTCTGCGCTGAGTGTGGAGCCTGCTTGGGATTCTCTCTCTCCTTCTCTGTCTGCCCCTTCCCCACCTCCTGTACACGTTCTCTCTCAAAAAATAAAATAAAAAGATTGTCACAGTGTGTAATTGTCCTATGTTTCCTCTCTGTCACTCTACTTTCCCCCATATAACATTATATTAGGAACTCATTGCAAAGTTAACATATGTAGCATAACATAGGTAACATTTTTATAAATGATTGTCTAATATTCAACTGTATGGATTACCATAATATGTCTAATCATTCTCCCACTGACATAATTGTTTTCAATTTTTTGCTGAATTTTTTGATGAATGTGCTTATCAGACATATATATTCATGTAATTATTTCTGTAAGATATTTTGTTAGAAGCAGGATTATGACTTCTAGGATATGCTCACTCTTAGTTTAATAGCAATGAGACCTAAATCATTGCATCCATATATGACTTTTTAACATTTGGCTTGGCTGTGTCCCTTTTTGTCATGACAATTCAATTCTTTTCTCTACACTTAAAATATGGCATTACCTAAAAAATATATATGCCCTCCCTTTGATGCAAAAATTCTAGAAATTTATCTTATAGAAATAATTAAGGATGAGTACAGAGAATAGTTACAAGGATTTAAAAAGTTGTCACTATTAAGTGCCTTTTATGTGCTAGGCATTACATAGTATTTTAAATATATTATTTCACTTAATTATAACAATACGTTCTGGTGTAGGTACTATTTTTTAAAATAATTTTTATTTTTCTTTATTCTCCATTTAATATCATAAGCGGTTTTTATTTTTTGCATGAAAACAGGTAGTGTAATTAAAATTTTTAATTTTTTAATAAACATATAATGTATTTTTATCCCCAGGGTTACAGTCTATGAATCGCCAGGTTTACACACTTCACAGCACTCAGTAGGTACTATTTTTAAACTCATCCCACAAATGAAGAAACTAAGCCTTAATGAGATTAAGTAACTTTCCCAAAGATATGTGATTGATACACAGGAAATCCGGGAACTGACTTAAAATTTGTCATCAGAACCCATAGGATTAACCACACACAAACTCCTTCTGGCGCAGTATGCAATAAAGGAATGTTGGAAATAACCGAACTATCCAAAAATAAAGAAATGGCTAAATAAGTAGGATATATTTATGCAACAAATATTATATATAAGCATTAAAATTGTGTTGCCCAAATTTCTTTCTTATTAGAGAATAAATATGACAAGATATTCCTGACTTTGGGTTATTTAAAAAGAGATATTGCAAAGTGATATGATGATGATCCCATATTCTTTTTTTTTTTTTAAAGGGAATAAACCCAGTTCCTTCTACATGCAAGGAAGAGCAGGAAGAAGATCATATTGGTGTTCGTAGGATTGAGAGTAATTTAATATTTTAATATTGCCTTTTGATTTTTAAATTTCTTCTGACTTTTTCTATAATAATTATATATTACTTTTGTAAGAAGATTAGATTAAAACTAAGTCTTTTAAAAAAGATTTTATTTATTCATTTGAGATAGAGAGTGAGAGAGAGCATGAGCAGGGCAAGGGAAAGAGGGAGAAGCAGGCTGCCCATTGAGCAGGGAGCCCGACAGAGGGTCCAGTCCCAGGACCCGGAGATCATGACCCCAGCCAAAGATAGTTGCGTAACCAATTGAGCCCTTAGATGTCCTAAAACTAAGTCCTTTAAAAGTAACAAAAAGGAGATCCAGTTTTGTCCAAGAGGTTCTTTGTTTCTGTTTTATGTATTAGAGAAAGAAGTTCAAACCCACTTCAATTATATTATTGTGATTATATATATAATATAATATTATAGTATAGTATATTAATTAATTATACTATATTATATATAGTATTATATGATACTATATATAATTATACTATATATTATATATAATTATACTATTAATAATATATATACTATATATAATATATATTAATATGTAATATATATGACTATATATAATATATATACTACATATAATTATACTTAAATTATATTATATTATATATAATTATAGTATAATTATATATATATTAATTACTATACTATATAATATACTATTAATTAATATACTATACTATTATATTATATTATATATAATCACAATAATATAATTGAAGTGGGTTTGAATTTCCAAGAAACTTATTTCACCTATTTGATATTCTAGCTTGTTTTGGCTATCATCCATAAACTGACATAAAATAATCAACCTTTCCTTTATATATTTGCAAGTCTGGTGTATTTTTTTTATTTAACTTTTGCTTTTATTCTTTCACTTTCTCTTTTACATTTGTTCCTCTTTCCAACCTGCTCCCATAGCTTCTGGAAAACCCACATTCCTTTCAGTGCCTTCCTTCTGCTTTTGGAGATGTTGGGCTCAGACACAGCTTTGGCCTCCCGCCCCTATCTCCTGACACTGCAGAATTTCTGTGGAACCTTTTAGTTCATTCCATAGGAGGTTAACTCCAACAGCTGCTCCTATATAACTAGGGTTTTAGAGTTTAAAAGTGCCTTCATATGCATACACTTATTTGATTTTTCCCAGTGGGTCTGTGTAAGAAACAGGAAAAAACCTTATAAATCCCATTTTACAGAATAGAAAACTGAGCTTCAGCAAATTTCACCTCAAGAAACCCACACATCTAGCAAGTGGCAATGCTAAAGGAGCAAAACCTGACCTCTTGATTCTAAGCCCAGTACTCTTTTAACCACCCCATATGACCTCTGAAGAGAGTTATCAAAGACCATCAGATAGAGAACTATTTCCTAGATCTAAAACCTTATAGCTTAGGGATGCCTGGGTGGCTCAGTTGGTTAAGCCACTGCCTTCGGCTCAGGTCATGATCCTGGAGTTCCAGGATCGAGTCCCACATCAGGCTCCCAGCTCCTTGGGGAGTCTGCTTCTCCCCTCTCATGCTCTCTCTCTCTCTCTCTCAAATAAATAAATAAAATCTTTTTAAAAATAAAAAAGAAAAACTTATAGCTTAATTGGGCAAACAGATCCTTTTAATATCCCAAATGGGACCTCATCAGTGTTTTCAGTCAAGGTAACTCTGGGTTAAAGGGCACCCTTGTCCCAGACACCACAGACACAGAGCTATCCATGGTCCTGAGATCACTTGCCTTGAGCCCACACTGACCCTGTCGCTCTTGCCCATCTGACTTACTCATTACTCTATCATCACTAATTCTTTCGACTCTCAGTGACTATTCTATCTCATGTGGCCTCTGTTTCTCTTCTTGGTTATTCATTTCAGCAGGACTCTGGATCAGTAGTGTCTTCTGGTCCATAGTTGCATACATGCTCCTTAAAAACTTTTTCTTACATTTCATACTTTTTCTTAAAAACTTTTTCTTACAAGGTTGTTATCCTTAAATCCAGGAGTGATTTTCTCCACTCATCTTCAGCCTTGAAAAATGAATACTAATCTGACTCCAATTTTTCTTTTTAGCCTTCTGCATATTTATGCCATGTGCTTCATGTGTGTCTGTCTTCAGTCTTGCTTTACCTATATTCAATAATGTCTTTTCTTATGTTTGTATTTTTTTTCTCTTAAATTTAACTTCTCTCTTCCTTGCCTTCCCAGGTTTTATGAATGATTTGTTTCTACTGCCACTTTCCTACTCCTGGGGTTTCTGATCCAACAGTAGTTAATCAATATGCTTCTTAGTTTTAATTTGTCTGATCTCGATCAGTATCTCTCAAAAAAATGATCCCCATTCTGTGCAAGTAAAAAGCCTCTGTGGCAATCACTAGCATTTAGATTTCTGGGCTCCATCTCTGACTGATTCTTCTGCTTTGGCCTGGGGCCCTTCTTCTTCTGGATTCCCTTACTATGGACTGTGATGCCCTTGTTCCCAACAAAGCCCAGGCCCAGATGACAAAGTCAATCTGTGCTCTGCTCTCCAAGACCCCATGCCGTCATTTCCTTCAACGGTATTATTGCTCTGCTGCCCTTTGCCCCCATTGGACTGTGTGTGAAGGTTAAGAAATGCCCGCATAACATAACTTCAACAGTTGTGTGCAGTACTTCAAGCTCTAATACATTTAATCATGACATAGGACTTAAAGAAAGGAAGGAATGCTTGAATGCTTTTAACTAGGAGCTAAGGAGTGATGGCACAGGAATTCCTGCCTGTGTGGAGTTGATATGGGCATTAAAAGCCATGTAGAATTTCTAGTGAAGTACAATGCATGTTTGGCAAGAATGCGCTGGGAACTTCAGGCTTGGGGGTTAAGAGATTTGAGAAGTAAGTAAGTCTAGGGAGGTAACTTGAGGCCACATCATGTAAGGACTTCAATGTCAAACTAAACTGGAAGTGGGAAAAGCCTGTAACTCTTATCATTAGAACAGGCTGTCTTCACGCATGCATGGGAAAACCACAGAATCCTAAATATTATTTTACAAATGATAGCACAGATTTGGACATATAAAATGGAGAACTTCAGCAAAAACAGAAAATGAGACAAGCAGAGAGACTAGGAGCAAGATGGTGACAGCAATTCTGAGCCTCACATGGGGGACACACACTCAAAGAGTAGCCCTGGAGAGGGCAGCCCTCCATGTCAAAGAGCAAGCTGACTTGTGCTGGCTTCCTGATGAGTGTTCTGAGTCTAAAAGATAGCCTGAATCTTGGGGTCTTTGTGATGTCTTTCACATTGTAGTAATGGTAAATAAATAAAAACTCCTATAAATGCATCAAGCCACTAGGGTGGTGAAATAGGGGAGCGTGGGAAAAGGTGAAGTTTAAGTACGAACTAAAGGCTGAATTTCTAAAGCATGCATTAGCTGCATGTGGCTAAAAATAGCCACCTGTTCCAGGTCGGATTGCAGATTGGGAGAGCTCTTCACATACCATATTCAAAAAGCATCTGTCACCCAGTAACCATGGCAACAGGCATCCCTGAATAGATGTAGAGAGATGTTTTTGGAATGAAGCTGGAAAAGGAAGTGGACATAATAGCCTCTGGGTAAGGGGTGAGAGTTTCTGGTCCACCCATGAGTTGAAGCCTCATCTTTCTTTCCTACTTCCCAGTCCTTCTAATTTTGCACAACCATTGGTTCTTATTTTTTCTGAAGAAGTAACCTCTAGAATTAATTAGTACCTTTCAATGGACTGAATAGGGAGAGAAGAAGGAAAGTAGTCTGGGACATCTACTGACATGAAGAGATGGGATAGGAACCAGCATTCGGGAACTCCTGGAGAAGGAAGTAGCTCAGAAACTAATGTGCACTATATAATCCTGCTATTTGCATATTTCCTTTGTCAGTGATCCTCTTAAAATGTATTTGTCACTTCATGTTGACAATATTAAAATGTCATGGATCTGTCCTTTTGTTTCTATTGCTTTTTATTCTTTGTAAATGCCTTGAAAGCAGGGAGTCCTCTTGTAGCTCCCCACATAGCACCAGAACACTCCTTTAGTTTGTCAGTGCTGCTTGTGAGATATGGCAGCATAAAGTTCTCTTAGGGCTTAGAAGGTCTACCCAAAAGGTGTGTTTTGCCCTCCACCTGTCAATTCCCAAGAACACCAATTCTGACAAATGGCTGAATGTGTTGAGGGGGACTCTGTTGAACAGGTCCTCCTTGAAGACAGTCACAAATTATGAATGAGACCATTCCAAATAATTGTGCACAATAAACACTCTTAAGTGAATGAATACACATAAATGACTGAAGATGCTTGGGATGACTTTGGTGATAAGGGCAGAAATTTGAGGATGAAAAGGAGCCAGAATCTCTTGAGTGTGTTCTCCAGGCGACGGACAGCCTGAATAAGGCAGACATTTCACCTTCAGAGAGACGGGACCAAAATCAGATTACTAGTCAAATGAGGAGGCAACATATATTTTCTGAAGACAGAGTCAAGAGTCCTCATGGCAGATCTACTTGAGATCCACACTGGATAGGATCGGAAAACTATGTGGGTTCCTCTAGGAAGAGCTCTTTGCAAGCACATAGTTCTAAATCCTGGATAATAAGGTTGCTGAGGGTCACATTTCCCTAGTATCCTCCTCAATGCCCTCTTGCTTACCTAGTGAAGAAACAAAGACCTTCATTGAGCACCTATGCCTATGTGGTCTTCATACTGCACAAAACTCTAAGCTCAGCAGCCCTAGGAACATTCATTCATTAATTCATTCAACAGACCCTTCCTGAATGCCACTGTGTGCTGGGTGCTACATGGTCTCTGTGGGACATTGTTGCTCTTATAATGGTTCCTGGCGATGATGATAACCATTCCAGCTATGGCAAGAGTACAAGACAACCCAGCTTAGCACACACACAGTACATTAGCTACAGTGGACCCTTGAGCAACACAAATTTGACCTGCATGGGTTCACTTATACTGGACTTTTTTTTTTCAATAAATACAATAAAGTACTGTAAATGTATTTTTTCTTTTTTATGATTTTTAAACATTTTCTTTTTTCAGCTTATTTTATTGTAAGAATACAGTATATAATATAACATACAAAATATGTGTCAGTTGACTATGTTCTTGTTAAGGCTTCTGGTCAACAGTAGGCTATTAGTAAAGTTTTGGGAGGCTCAAAAGTTGTATGTGGATTTTTCAAAAAAGTTATATGTGGATTTTTGACTGCAAGGGGGTTTGGCACCCCTAACCCCTATATGGTTCAAAGGTCAACTGTATATTTTTTCTGTATTCTTGATGCTCCAGCATAGGAGGTCTTGCTAATCCTGGAAAGATGGCCTCTCCCAGGGCTAATTCCCAGAGATAGCAAATGACTCCCCTGTGAATCTGTTTCATATGCAAACCAACCAATTCAGAACCTATACTTGCCAACTACTTTCTTTATGGGGCTCTCACAGGTTAAGCCACTAACCCCTGCCACAATCACTCCAGGGCCAGGTACCAGGCAATGAGGGGAAGGCCCTATACCCGGGGAGCTTGTTAACATCATTCAAACTAGCCAATCCTAAACCTGTATTACCTGCTTACTCTGCCTCACCCATTCTGTCCTAGGAAAACCACTCTATAGGCTCTTGCCCATGTTTTTCCTTCACTCTTTCTGCTTCCTGACCAACCCTCATGCTTCTCTGTGTGGTATGGAGTGCCCCTTCTCTTGAGAACCATAACAAACTGTCTTTTCAATGGCAATCATGCCCTGATCTGTTGGCCTCATTCTACCTGAATAATAATAAAGCTTACATTTAGGAAAAAAAAAAAAAGTCTTATTAAGTAATCTCTACACCCCATATGGGGCTCAGACTCATAATCCCAAGATCAACAGTTGCATGCTCCTCTGACTGAGCCATCTAGGTGTCCCAATAAAACCGACATATGAAAACAACAAGAGCTCAAGAGCTGGAGTCAGATAGCCTGGATTCAAATGCGTTTCCATCATTTACTGGTTGTGAGACATAGCCTTAATTTCATATCTCTAAAACAGAAACAGCATCTAACCCATTAGGCTCTCAGAAGAGTTAAATGAGATATTCCTTAGGAAGCACTTAACCTATAGTAACTGCCACACATGAATGCTGAATAAACATGAGAACTAGATATGTATTTGAGAGGACATAGAATGCAGCACTCATGCCTCTTTGAAGTCTATAATCAGGTGGAACTTTCTAGAATTTCCAAAGAGGCTTCATATCCCTTATCTTATTTCATCGTGACAGCTCTGTGAAGGTAGATGGGTAGGTAAGGCACCCAGATTTTACAGACAAGGAAACTGAGACTGAAAGTGAATGAGCTAGTCAATGGAAAAGGTTGGAATAGGACCGAGCTGTCAGTTAGTTCCTTCCACCAGGCCTTTCTATGGAGAGGACAGCTGTGGTGTGGATGAGGACTTGGCAGTCAGGCAGACCAGGCTTCAAAGCCCACTCCACCACTTCTCAACTTGCTTATGCTGAGAAAGGTTGGAAGCCTCTGATCTTCCATTTTCCTAACTGTTGAAAAGGGGGAAATGGTTTCTTCAATCAGACTTTTAAAAAGGAATTTAATCAAAGCTAGCTGGGGTATGGGATAATGAGCACAGACCTATGTAAAGCACTCTTCTTTTCTTTCTTTCTTTCTTTCTTTTTTTTTTAAGATTTTGTTTATTTATTTTGACACACACACACAGAGAAAGAGAGAAAGAGACAGCAAGAGAAGGAACATAAGCAGAGGGAGTGGGAGAGGGAGAAGCAGGCTTCCTGCTGAGCAGGAAGCCTGATATGGGGCTCGATCCCAGGACCCTGGGATCATGACCTGAGCCGAAGGCAGACGCTTAAAGATTGAGCCACCCACATGCCCTAGCACTCTTATTTTCTTATAAGGAAATCTCAAATATAGAAAAAGCTATCTGCGCAGGGTTGCTCACCACAATGCTATCTGAATACAATTTGGAAGCAAACGACATATTCAACAACAGGGAGATAAATAGATTAGAGTATATTCATGTGACGGGATAGTATATACAGCCATTAAAAATGATGTTTCCCAAATTCATAACAAAAACTATATTAACTGTTAAGTCAATAAATCATGCCTTCTCTCCCATTTTGATATCACCTGATATTGCCTCAGGCGTCTCCCTGAGGCAACAAGAGTGTTGCAGAGTGAAACTCTTGAGGAAGAAACAGATCCAGATGGTGGCATATGAACCCAGAGACTGGGCACTTGCTACCCAGTATTCCAGTGAGTGCCATAGTGAGACCGCGACAAGGTTGCCATTGGTCCCTTGTTTTCTGCATTGTCCCTCCCGCTTACATCCTTATGCTTCAAACTGCTGAGGCAGCTCTTCCTACCTCAGCTTCACCTATTAGACCTGCTTTCCTCAGCACCTCTGAGTCTGCCCTGCCTGGATCTTAGCTTTCCCTCATGTGGCTCGGCTTAAACTTCCCCTTCCTGGTCTGTAACCAGATTGGCTGCACCTACAGCACGCTTCCCTGTTGGCTGAACACTGGGTCCTTGTACTCGTCAGTCTCCCCTGGAACTGTGGGGTCGATACCCTTCCTTTCCATCAGGCAGAATGCGCTGCCAGGGCAAAGCCAGGCTCGTCTTCCTCACCATCGTGTTCCTCGTGGTCCCCAGGCAGAAGCTCAATATACTCTGGTAGATGAATGAATGAATGAGTGAATGAATGATTTATGTGTGTATGCAGGCATTGATGTGTAAGGGGGATTTTGGCCTTGAGTTTCTAGAATTCTGAGTACCAGGCTGCCAGACTCTGCCGGCTGACAGCTCTCCCTGTCCCTGTTTTTGTTTTTCTCCCCAGTTCAGGAAATGGCCCAGTCAGTTACACCCTCTCCTCCCAAGACAGCACAGACAGAAAGAGTGTTGTCACTCCCCTGTTCCTTGCTCTAGCCCAGCAGAAGTCCTAGGACAGCCCTCCAGGTGCTGTGCCCTGCACAGCCGGTACCCAGCATTGAACCCAAAGAGGCTCTAGCAGGGAGGCTTTGGAGGGTCGTGCTCTCTCCACAACTTCCTCCCAAACAGCAGATCCCAGCTGGATTGTAAGTAAGAGAACAATATAGCCACATATTTATAGTCTCTGAATCACTGGTGACTAATTTTTCCCATTTTGTAACCCCAAATAGTTTTCTCTTTAGGCTTCTAGTGAGGGCAAGAAACAGCCAATCATTTAGATGATAATGCACATTTTTATTTAAAATTTTTTTTTAAAGTCCCTTTCTTAACATGGGACAGAAGGTTGGCAAATACAGATATTTAACTAGTGACTGCTTTTCTTTCTCCAAACATGACATTCTTATCAGTACCCAGCTCAGGAAATTTTTCACTGAATCCAAGAACTTTTTCCACTGAATCTAGGCTATCCCAGGGCTTTTCAAGGCTGTATGGTCTGTCCTCTAACACCCAGAAGAGACTGAAAAGTAAAAAAAACCAAAAACACCCCAAACCCCAAAAACAGAAAACAACAAATCCCAGAGTGAAAGGTATCACTCTTGTTTTTCCATTGTGTTTGTTGGCTGGGACTCCTTAGCAAAGAAATGGCCTTCTTGTATTTTGGTTACATATCATTACGTTCCATTTAGTAAACCCAACTTACAAAAGAGGCAGGGACAGCCAGTTTCTAAAGCTCCAGTGCCTCTGACCTGTTCTTATTTAATACTAATTGCTCCCTGTGAAATTTGGCCTCTTGAATTTTGTTTTTCCACGATCAGCATTCTTCAGTGTCTCCTACCAGAAGGCTCTATCAGTCATGCATAACTTAGATAATTTATTGCCTTGCCTATGAGGATTTATTTCTATGGAGTATTTCTAGAAAACTCATCTGACTCCTAAATCAAACCATGAGGGAAATGAGGGTTGGAGAGAAGGGCCGAGAGAGGCAATCTGGAGTCCAAGGAGAAAATATCTAAAGATGTTATTTAACCAGAACCAAGATTACTGCGTTGAGGGGTGCCTAGGTGGTTCAGGGGGTTAAGCCTCTGCCTTTGGCTCAGGTCATGATCTCAGGGTCCTGGGATCGAGTCCCACATGGGACTCCCTGCTCAGTGGGGAGCCAGCTTCCTCCTCTCTCTCTCTCTCTGCCTGCCTCTCTGCCTACTTGTGATCTCTTGTCAAATAAATAAATAAAGTCTTAAAAAAAAAAAAGATTACTGCATTCAGCATTCTAAGTGATTGAGAAATCAACTGACGAAGGGGTGTGGCTTCATGAAGGTGGCCCATGTGTGCATAGAGGTGACAAAATGTGGGCTGAGAAGGCCTGGTCAGCTGAGTAGTGGGGCCCAGGCAGGAGCCGGTGGCTGGAAGGAAGGAGAGTTGCGAGGCCCCTGGGCTTCTGCAGGACAAACGAGGTGGATTCTGGGGAGTTTTATTTAATTCCAACCTGACTGAGGTCCCATCATAGTGCAAGTCCCGAGTCCCACCGACTCTGGCTAGGGCTGGTTGCCTCTTCTGAATTCCCATGGCAGTGAATGTGCTTGTGAAATAATTTAAGCCGGCCGCCTGTAGTAATCTGAGGCATGCAATGTCATTTTGCCCTAGAGAGCTCAGACCTGCTCCTTTGGGTTTGAGTCTGTTTCGGGTTCCCAGAACCAAATGAATTTTTACCTCTGGATCTCTACCCAAGACATGTTTTGACCATGGAACCAGGCAGGCTTCAAGGAGCCAGGTTTCCTGCCTGCCAACTGAGATTGGCCAGTGCTGATTTTACACATTCCTATTAGTTTTTAATGCATATTTTGTTTTAGCTATAAAATCGCAACTGCAAAGCCATAAACTTACAGATCATATGATTCGAAGTACGTGCATTCGTTTCCCAAGGGTCTCTGTGTACAACTAATTTCCTAATCTTTCATTTACCTCTCTCCTTGGTCAACTACTCCACAGGTATTAATTGAGCACTTACTGTATGCAGAGCTCCGTTCTAGATACTATACAGGGTACGAAGAGAGTCGCAGCCCTCCCTCGGGATTTGAAGCTAGAAAGGAGGGAGCAAGTAAATACTAAGCAATCAAGCCAGGTGCCCGCACCCTCCTATTTCTGGTGCCCGCTTCCCTCTGAAGCCTCCCTCTCCTCTCTCGCATTGCCCTCTGTGCCCAGTCATCAATGTCTCTCGGTGTCCGGAGGGTCCTGTCCTCTCTCTCTCCAGTCACTGGTCACTCACACCTGCCGTCTGCTTGATAAAAACTCCAGTCTCCCCTTAATAGTCAGCTTTCCCAGGAAGCCTTCCCTGACTAGCCTAAACCCTCCCCGTCCCTCACCCCTGCCAAGTACTCCCTGGGATGCGACACCTATCATTCTCCATTGTTGTTCCTTATTCCATCGCCAGTCAGTCCTGTGAGCTCTGTGAGGGCAGGGCCTACACCTGTCTTCCACGTCTGTATCTCCAGTGTCCAGCTCAGTGCCTGGCTCTTGTAGAAGGGACCTAGTAAGAATGTACTAGAAGAGGGAAGAAAGCCCCCCGCCTCCCCCCCCACACACACAGATGGAAAGAGTCCCTGAAGGAGCTCACTTCATGACCTGTCCTGCTTTGGGGGAAACTTGCATTTTTGTCTTACCCACTTTGAATTTAGGATGATGGCAACACACTCCCCTCTTCAGACCCTATGGCTTTGGGAACCCCAGGCAGATCTTCTCCAAGCCTGGATGGGTCAAGACTATGAGGATATAAGACCCCAGCCATTGGCTCAGACACCCTGTAACCAACCCTCTATGAGAGTTTTCACAGTTATGCACAAATCTTTAGTTCTGTGGACCAGACAAGGCCTGATGAGTACCAAGGCTCCACCTCTGGGAAAGCCCTCTGCTTTCCCAAAATACAGGCAAGCCCCTCACCATCGCTCATCAGTATCTTATTTTAGGCCTATTAGGGCAGATAGACCAGTCCTATCTTCTATTTTCCCAGCAAATAGACAATTGTTTGACTGGCAGGAAATGGTGACTGTCACCCAGGAGAAGTTTGCTCTGGTTGACTCTCATTTCTCTGCCATATTCAGCAATCTTGAGAACACACACACATACACACACACACACGGATATTCACTATAGCATTAGTCACACAGGCCTGGACAGTAGGGACATGGGGCACTAGGACAGGGATTGGGGTCAAGGTAGGAGTGGGGACAGCTTAGAGCCAAAAGTTGAAGCCAAGCTGGAGAGCACAGGTAACTCCCACTTGGAAGGCCAGAGATTAGACCTGAGGTCAGAGTCATAGATCCAAGAGTGGCAATCAGGTGGCAATGGGACCAATGCACAAAGAGGCTGAGAGTGAGGGGGTGGCCCTGGGCAGCCACCTGGAGCACTGAGTAGTGGTTGGCGAGCCAGCAGGGGTGTGGTGCAGGGGTGGGTCAGGCTGGTTGCAATGGCTATGTGCAAGATGTATAAAACAGGATAAGCTCATGCCTACAATAAGCTTAAAACCTCATGGGTGAAAGAGGAGTCATGGGCATGAATAGTTCTCATATGAGAGGGGCTGGGAACCTCATGCTGATCCCTGGAGTGCTTCCTGGAGGTGGTAGCATTTTAGAGGAGACTTGGTGGTAGACGTTAGATGCAGTCTATCCTGTCTGCCTTAGGAGAGAGAGAGGGACGCTTGAGTGGAGCAAAGCTGTGAAGACAAGACTGTGCTCCATTGGCTGGAAATTGGGTTGGAAGCGACTAAGGCCCTATGAAACCCGCCATATGCCAGGTTCTGTGCTAGAGTTTACTTCTAGTTAAGTAGAAATCTACTAACTTATAGATTAGAATTCTCATCATAGCACAGGGAGAGATGAATGATTAACCCTATTGCAGAGTTAAACCAAGGCCTTGTTGAAGGAAATTTGCCCCAAAGCCTGCAAGATTACAGTCAGGAGAGGATGGGGAGGAAAAGGAGGTAGCCTTGAAGAGGAAAACCTGAACATCTGGATGAAGCGTTTGTGCTTTGGACTGACTGTAAAGGGTTTTGGTGGTTTGATTATTATTATTATTTTTTTTTTTTTTGGACACCAGCATTTCCAGATGATTGTCAAAGGCAATCCAGAGCCCAGGACCAGCTCTGAGCCTTTGCCCAGCTTTTCCAGAGGCTTTGATAGGTGTATGATAATGCTGTGTGATTCTTTCCCACTCAGACCGTAAAAGGCTAGTTGTCTTAAAGGAGTGAGACAGCAAAGACACCAAGGGCTTGGCTCTGGAGGCCCGACCAGGTATGAGGACAGGTGAAAAGATGATGAGATATAAAATATGGTACACCTTTGTTTTGGACACTCCTCTCGACCTCCTACCCCATCCCCAGATCAATAACCTGTAACCCGGAGAAGAGGAAGAAAGTTTAAAAGGTGAAATGCACCCCCAGGGCCCAGGTGGTGGAGGTAGCAGACCCTACTCTAAGTTTGGAGGTCAGACACAGTGAGTACTTGTGCCTCACTTGTCTGGGAAGTCCAGGGAGGATGGCAAAACTCAGGGGGTCCCCTTGGCCCCCAAGGTGTGCTCCAGAGACCCAGAGCAGAAGGGGCAGGGTGACATGCCTAGGCGGAGAGCCCCTTCAACCCCACTCACCCTTTATCCCTCTCCCCACACCCCTGCACACACGGGTTTCCCATGGCTCTTGCAGGGGGAGCAGGAACAAGCTTAGAGGGTGGCCACAGGGAAGCTCGAGGCTGAAAGGGGCCTGGGCAGGAGGGCGTGGTGCCTGAGGATGGAGCAGCCTGGAGCAGCCTGGTTGGGGGGCCAAGTGGGGGAGGGGGGAAGGGGGTTATCCTGCATGACCAGGCAGAGGCACCTTACATCTCACTTGGGCTTGGGACAGAAGGAGCAGAGCCGTCGCTTCACTGCCTGCCCAGCTGTGGCAGGGCCTGCACTCACTTCTGGGAGGGGCCAGAACGCAAGCCCCCAGCACCGAAATGATCGAGATGATGACTCCAGTGGCCCAGCTGGAAACAGCTCTGCTAGCTTTTCTGCATCAACCAGAATGGGGGCTTGAGACAGAAAAGAAATCCAGGTACGGAAAGATAGAGAAAATGACTTGGTACACACTGATCCTCTGAGTGGGAGAGCCAAATCCACTGTGCTGGCTTCTTGCCTTCTCTCTCCCCTCCCCAGACTGCACACCCTCCCATCCGCCTCAACATGCTAAATGGGGTCTCCTGTCCCCAGTACGCTGTGGGCCCGGTGAGAAAACCCGGGCTCGATAGCCTGAAAATCATAAAGCTAGAAGGGCCCATATTCACTTCACCAGTAAGGAGACTGGGACCCAAAGAAAGGACGGGCCTTGTGTCAGGGCTCGACACAGCTGAGCGGCCCAGCTGAGAAAATTGAGTTCTTAAACGTATCCCACCACCTTTTCCCACCCCGTTCCTGTCCCTGTTGGTCACCCAGGTGGGGAAAGCACACCCTGGCCCCACGGCCATGGCTCCTTCGGTGCGAGCCATCTCTCTCGCTGCCTGGATGGGTGATTCAGGACACATGTACCCCAGATCAGGGGAGAGGGCATGAGGGAGAAGGGGTGCTGCCCAGCATGTAGGCTTATGGGGTACCTCCTACAAACTGACCTTCTGGCCCCAGAACAAAGCAGTTCTCCAGCACAACGTGGGTTGTGCCTTGTGGGAGACAACGTGACACATGCTGGGGATTCTTCCCAAGCCACAATTGCTTCAGAGTCCTGGAGGGCAAGTCTCTGCCTGCTGGGGCCTGAGAGCTCCCCCCAGGCTATGGGGCAGGAAGGGAAGTCTCAGACTTCACCGAGGTAGGAGTGCCAGCTGCCAGGAGGCTCCCCCAGGCACTGAGAACTCGGGGGGATGAGCAGTGGGGCCTCCCTGTCCCAAGGGTCAACTCCAGGTGACTGCCAGCCTCACGCAGAGCGCCAGCCCTGGTGTCGTGTTAACTCTGCCAGCGCCGGGCCAGGACATCTTGCTCCCAGTCCTCACTCACGCCTCCCAGCCCAGTACACAGGTGTTACTCTCTCCCTTTCAGAGATAAGAAAAATCAAGTTTGGAAAGGTTAAGCAACTTGAGGTCAAGGTCACACGGTTCTTAAGGAGAGGCTCTGGGATTAGATATGATAGATCTCGTGTGTCTTCAGCTGCGGAGCCTTCCCCAGCCTCTCTCCCGGGAACCTCTTTCCTGGGAGTCCTTCCCACCAGAGTCGAAGGGGCAGAGAGCGAGACTTCGAAGAGCCCAGCCTCGCAGATGAGGGGCTGGGAGTCAGGACACTCCAGCGCTTGGCTTCAGCTCTCACTGGCCACATTCCCTGACCACACACACTTGTCTTCCCAGGAGGCTGTTCCCCGGGCAGTGACTGCCACTGGTTCTCAGGATCTCCCACTTTCCCTTACAGCTACTTTAGGCTGTGAGCCCCCAAAGCTCTGTGTGTGGAGCAGGACTCCGGGAAGGCTGATCCCCTCACAAGCAGAGCTTACTGTAATCCAACAAACCTACAACGAAGTCAGACTTAGATGCACTGCCATGCCAGGCGTAACTATTTTTTTTTATAGATTTTTATTTATTTATCAGAGAGAGAGGGAGAAAGTGAGCACAGGCAGACAGAGAGGCAGGCAGAGGCAGAGGGAGAAGCAGGCTCCCTGCTGAGCAAGGAGCCCGATGTGGGACTCGATCCCAGGACGCTGGGATCATGACCTGAGCCAAAGGCAGCTGCTTAACCAACTGAGCCACCCAGGCGTCCCACCAGGCGTAACTATTATCGACCCCTGGGGCCCAGGCTCCTTGTCATCAAGCCTGAACCTTGGAAATCATGGAAATGAGACCTTAATGTTGAGTGGTTTTTGCCATTGGTGGAGTGTTCTTTTACACAACTCAGCCACATTTTTACTTTTTCAGTCGTCACTCGGTTGCCTCTTTAGATATACTCCGCTATGGGGCTTGCAAGTTTCCCGTGGGGTCATGACTAGTTTTAGCCTCACTCCATTCCCAGCTTCTCCTACCACAGGCTCCCTGATCCCCGCACATATCCAAAGCAAACGTAGAGGCTGGTGCCTCCACTCACTGACGGCAGGGGCGTTGCTAATCCTTCCACAGTCCAGGGATGAGATTCCTGAGTCCCCTCATAGACGTACAGATGATTCTAGTTTCTTCTGCACTCATATCCTTGCCCGGCTCCGTGTGCGCTTGTACACACGCATACACAAGTGCATGTAAGCTCACCCAGGAGGACAAATCCTTGAAATGTCACCGATTCCCCACCCCAAGCTTTGGGTGCTTGATGGACTCAGGTGCAAGATTCGGGCCCTGAAGCTGCGGACAGTTGGACAGATCTCCTGGACCCACCCTCCGGGCCTTCAGCTGCGTCTGCTCCCATTCCCTGCAGGGTTAAGGTGTCCCTGGTGACTCAGTGGGGTCAGAGGCTGGCTCCCACCCACCCCTGGTGGCCTGACTCAGAGAGCAGTGTGTGGTCCCCTCTGCCACACCCCTGTCGGGAAGGATGCTGTTCCCTGTTTCCGAGGACCTGCTCTGCTACCCAGGCAGGCAGAGGAAGTGAGGAAAGGAGACACCCACGGGGTTTATAGAGAAGCCTGGCCCCTGGCTTTCTCCTTGTGTGGCGGCTACAAGCCCCAGGAGCAGAGGGAGCTGTTGGGGAGCTCTCCTGGGGGAGGCCAGAGATCAAAGGGAAGGTAATTTGGGCACGTGCTAAAAATAGGCCTGGTGGCTATTTTCAAGCTATTTGGCTTGAATCAGAGAAGTAAATTTTGGATTTTGCTCAAACTTCCTGTCAATTCCCCTAGTCTCTTCCTCCTCCACTTACTCCCCAGGCTGGTGGCATTCAAAGGGTTTTGACTATGACCTGTCATTTTACCCCGGGCTCTGTACACACACACACACACACAGAACTGAAAAGAACCATGAAACATTACTTCCCTTTACTAGATACAAGGCACCCGATGTTCTAGCCTGTCCTATTTCATTTTTTTTAAATGACTGGTTATGACCCACTAATGAATGTAATGACTGGTGAGAAGCACCCGCCGTTAGAAAAAACATCTAGACAATCTATCCTTTCTTTTCTCCGAAGCTGTCACTCATCAGTTACGTGGCTTTGGGCAGATGGCCTCAACTTTACAGAACTTTGGTTTTTGGTTTTTGGTTTTTTTCATCGATGCAGAGAGGGTTGGTCAAATCACATCGATTCCCTAAACTTGGGTGGATTTGTTCCATTCTTTGTTTAAAGGGAATCAATCACCTGTGGCATATTCTGGGCAGGCCCAGTTTGGAGCTTAAAGCGTCAAGTTTGAAAGGAAGGGGGTTGGACGTCCTTCCTCCATCAGTTTAGTCCTGGTTTTGTGAGGTCTTGAGCTCTGGAAGTGGAAAGATCCATCCCCAGCTCCCCAGGGGTCAGTGGTATAGCTGCCTGAACCTCTCTGTGTCTCAGTTTCCTCCTCTGTAGACAAGGATGACACTATCTCACGGGGCTATTTGGGGGTTAATAGGATGACAGTGAAATGCTCTCCCTTCCTCCCCTTCCTCCCTCCCGCTCCTCCCCTCCCCGCTCAGATTTACTAAACTTCCTTGTGGAGCTCCTTCATCAACACCACTTCCTGCCCCCAGAGCTGCAGAGAGGTGCCCCACACTGTCCCCTTGGTCCTCCCAAGAACCTTGTGGCTTGGTTGGGTAGGGATATTGCCCATTTTATTGATCAGAAAAAGATTGTAAAGTGACCTGCTCAAGGTCACTCAAATAGTAGAGGCCATAGGCTCAGGGCTTCTTCTGGCTGATCAAGGTGTGCCCAGCAAATCTGTTAATTTCATGTAGCTGTGGGGAGAGCCCTTGACCTGGGAAAGGGCCACAGGCGTGATTCCATGGGCAACCAGATACGATCACAGGTACTTGATTTTACACACAGATGTTAGTTGTTTTTGTGGACAAGCACCCTAAATCGCTGACAATAAGCATAGAAAAAGTTTGACTCATTTTGACCTTTACTATTGTTTCGAATCATCATATCTGTTCATTCACTTGTTTTTCTCTTTTTCCCTTTCCCGAACGTACAATCCATCTAGACAAGGACCATGTTTGCTTAGTCATCATTGTATCCCCAACACCCAGCATGGTGTCTGGCAAAATAAACATTTATTGCTTGAAAAATATTTGTTGAGTAAATGACTAAACATGCCACTTGTGGAGAGACTGGGCTGGGGACCTCTATGTTTACACAGCTTATTTCATATCTGTGCTCTTTGACCTGGATGATATTAATGTTATGTCTTAGACACACAACAGGAGCAGGGAAACGGAAGTGACGACGTGGGTCATTGGAGCAAGATGGGCCATCCACCTGAACCTTGACGACCTGGTTATTCCAGGTATGTAGAAGGAGTTTCAAACCCAAAGAACGGAAATAATGGCCTAATTTCTCCATTGCACTTAATTCTTGCAGTCCTACTGCAGACAGATGTGGAATGGCTTCCTCATTAAGAATGACCCAACGGCAGGCACAGAACATGAGGCGTGCGCTCACACACGGGAGTGGGAAGGGGAACAGGAGTTTGAGAGAGAGATGGGAAAGGGAATCTAGGAAGCTCGCCTTCCGGCAGGAGAAAGCCTCCATGCCCGGCCCTCCTGCACAGCTCAGTTTCCTCCCCCAAGTGTGCATTGCGGGATCCCAGGTAAAGACTCCTTGACCTTGGCAAACGAGACTAGCTCCAAGCCGGACCCTCATGGACAGAAAGGACCGGGCTGACAGGCAGAGTTCTAAGGAGATATATTTTTCAACTTTGGATTTAAAAAAAGAACAGAAAAAATTCAAGCCTAAGCCAAGAAGTTTGGCTTTGTCACGTCAATAGTATTTAAAGATGTTATTTGGCCGGACCTGGAAACCGCGAATGAAAAACAACTTGGCCTCCTCTCTCCTCTCCCGTCCTGCCCTCTCCCTGTTGGTTCCCAGCTGTCCTAGCTCCCCACTGAAGCCCCATCGCCTGAAGTAGTCTAAAGGTGCTTGGAAAAGGAACAGGAGGAGACAGAGTTGTCACTGCCTACTGTGCACGAGGTCAGTCCCAGCCCGTTGCGTTAGGGGATGACGGACTTGAAGCTCAGATGAGGCTGGGAGATGGCTATTGTGGGTGGGGCCATCCCCATTTTACTATCGAGAACACTGAAGCTCAGTGGTTAAGAGATTTACCGAAGGTCACAATGTTTAGTTCGTGGCCACATCTTTGGAATTCCAAAACCCACGCTCTTTCCAGCAATTACAAGGAAGGGACTGGCGCTAAGTCACTTTTTGAGGAAAGTAACAAAACGTAATCCCGCCTCCCTTTGCCCCTGCCTGCCAGCCTTTGCCTTCCATCAACCCTCCACACGTCTCTCAGGCCGAGTTCATGTCTTCCTGCCTTCGCAAAGCTTCCCTCGCTTCTCCAAGCCAGAATTAATCTCTTGCTCTGTCCACACAGGGGGTCTGTTTAATGACTCCTGTGCCAAAGCGTCTGTGTGGATCTGCCTGGTGCTGTGGTTGCTGGGGATGGAGGGTGCTGCTTCGCGACGCGTGGACATCCTAACCAAGCCTGGCGTCAGCTTGAGAAGGCACAGGATGGAGACAAGGTGTGGAGCACAGGAGGCAAAGGAGACTCTTCTCAGTTCCCAGGCTGCAAACCCGCCCTCCGCTGGAATTTGCCACACTCCCATCACGCTCAGATTTCCCGAGAAGGCCTCCTCCATCTTGCTGAGAAATGCGGAGTACAAGAAACATTCGGGGGAAGACTGGGATATAAGCTCTGAGCACCCCCAAAGCAGGATACAGTAGATCTGCTTCAGGAATGGTTGTTAGGTGAATGAATGACTCATTTAATGAGTCAATGTTGCTACCCTCAGGAGCCACCCAGCTTGGTCCTCCGTCAAGACACCTGGGGGAAGAGAATTGTAAGTATCACTCCCAAGTTCTGCTGGTTTTAGCCCAACCATGCAGATATGACCTGGGTACTGGCTGGTCTTCCAGCTTCTTCCCAGGCTGAGCCTGGCATTTTGCTCTCTTGGGAGCTTCTTGGGGTGTGGAAAGCCAAGGCTCCACACCCCTGCCTCCTGCCATGCCTCAGGGAAGGTCCCCATCCTCCTCCTCTCTGCTGTACCCTCCGTGGTCCCACTCTCCACCTCACCACTGGAATGGTGCAGAGACCCGACCAGAGAGTGGCCCTGGGCCTCAGTCCTTCTCTCAACCTAATGGAAGTGGCCAAGAGGTGCCCAAGCCTGGAGCCCAAGTCCGTGGCTTCCCACAAAGACCAGCTCCTTCTAACCAGGGCTCCAGGAAGAAAATGTGTGTGAGCCATTGTGCACACATGGGAGTGGGCACATGTGTGTGCGCGCAGAGGTGGTTTCTCAGCCTCAGGAGATCTAGAGACACTGGGTTGTTCTTGGAATTTGAAGTTTAGCCCATCCAATCCCTTCATTGTATAAATAGCTTATTTGGGTTAATAGGAGTTTTTACCTGAAATGTGGGCCATCAGACGTATGTGGGCAGAACTCATGGCCACCCAGGAAGAGGGACAGATACCTGCTCATTCTGACCGCCCTCTTCTACCACCACCCTGTGTTCTAGACCCTTCTTCTTATAGGGAGCTCCTCTCTTTTCCTCAGGCTCTTTACTGGAAACAAAACAAGCAGAAGACATTGTTGAGGAAGCCAGGATCCTTTTCATTGTCTGGGGCCCCCACCTGTCCTTCCCTGCCCTGCCCCCTGTAGCTCAGGCTCCCCAGCACAGGCCACCCTCCAGGACACACGTTTGTACCTTTTGTCCCTTTTTTCTTGTAACCTTGCAACAACCTTGCGAGCACGGTGTTAATATCCTACTTGACAGGTGAGAAGACGAAGCCTGGAGAAGTCCATGGGCTCATCTGTAGCACTCCGCTGTCACCCGGCTAGAAGGGGGACGGGAACCTCCGCCTTCAGGCCCCCAAGTTTGTTCTCTCCACCGGCAGACCCCGAGACGGCTCCACCGGCAGACCCCGAGATGGCTCTGGGGCGCGTGCCCAGTGTCCCGTGACTCTCAGGGGCCTCTGGGCCGCAGAACTGCCTGGGAGGAAGCCTGCTTCTCTCCCTCCACCCTCTTGCCACACTCGGGAAGCACTCAGTCTCAGCTGCTGTGTGTGGCAGGTGCCTGCGAAGTGGCTCTGACACTGTGGGAGTCCTCAGTGAGGACAGCCGCTTGGTGTCTGCAGAGTCTGGAACAACCCTCCCCCATCGCTGTATCCCCCGAAGCGCCCCTCTTGTGCTAGGACCACTGGTTCCCCACACAGAGAACGGCCTCAGAGGCCTGCCTCCCAGCAGTCAGCAGCGGCCCTCCTCAGGAGCTAAGCCCTGGCACTTCCCAGGCCTGCACCAAGCCAAGATTCCCTTCCAGAGAAATACTTCATCTGCCTTCCAGCCTTGTCCCCTGTCCAGTGTCTTCATAGTTCGGATTCCTGTGACGATGAAGAGGCTGGCACCCACGAGCCGGCCTCCTTCCAGCTGAGCTCCTTGAGACAGGTGATGTCTTGTCCATGAAATGCCAGGCTCTCTACCCCTTTTGGCCATTAAGGGATTAGAAGACCCCCCGCCAAATTCTGGTGGCCTCTGACCCAACCCAGATACACCAGGGGTCCCCTGTGATGGAACATTTGGCTTACTGTCACAGGCAAGGCCTGGGGTTGGGTCACGACTTGGGGACGAGGGTCTGGAGTTGGATAGAGGACAAAGGTTGGCAGCAAATGCAGCAGAAGTTGGGGGAGGGGGCCCTGCAACTTCCGGGGCGTCACATTTTAGGGTTCCTCTTGAAAATCGGTGCACAAGGAGAGACCATGCGTGGCCAAAAGCCCCTTGAGGCCTCCTTTTGAAGGCACCAGGTCGGAGACTGTCAAATGGTCTTCCATTTGGTTTGCCAGCTGCTGTTTCCATCAGCATGGGACCAGATGGGACTTTGGCTGAGCACGCACCGAGGTGGCTGGCTTACATTTGGGGACCGCATCGTATGCAAAGTGTGTACTTGGAGCACTAGACCCATGCTCTCAAGGGACTCAGGCAGACTCACACCTTCTGGCACCCGGGGTGTACGCTCCTGACATGGACAGCCGGCCCAGTGCCCCCTCAACTGCCCCCAAACTAACACGATGTGATCTCACAGTGCTCCACGCATCTCCACGCAGGGCTGTGTCTGGTTGGGCAAAGCAGCAGGACCAGGGTAAACAACACTGAGAAGCCAGGAGACCCTCCCCCCACCCCCCAGAGGCTTGAACCCTGTGCACCAAGCCTGCCTTCACTTTGCTTTTCAGGAAGTTGCTATTTTGAAGTGTTCCCTACTGCTGTCTCCTCATGACATCACCCGTCGGGACAGCCAGGCTCGGGGCCACGCTGGGGTACAGAACAGTAATGTTTCTCTAGCACAGTCATATTTTTGGAACCTCTTCCTCCTTCCCCCTCCTGCCCTGAGAACTATCATTTGGTGGAGGGGTGATCCGTCCTACACACTGGAGGCAGGAGTCTTCTCGCCACTGAGGCACGAGAAGGGACAAGTGTGAGTCTCCAATGTGACTGTTGCCAACAGAGCACCAAGCGTAGGATGGATAGAAAGGCAGGGGGTGGTTTGGACAGCAGAGCAATAGTAGGGACAGAAGCTGATCAGGTCTGAAATGCTTCCTGCCCAGGAAGCTAAGGAAACTGGCCTTGAAAACAGCTAGGGTAAGGGAGAGGACACCAATCATGCCTCGGTTGCATTAATTTAAAAAATCTTCCTCCAAAGGACTGTTGTTCCCCAAAAGTCCATTTGAAAGCGCGGGTAGCCGGTTATCTGCAAATATTGATGCAGGATCCCCCCCCCCGCCCCCCGTTGTCTGACAGCAGAACCTTCGTATGAAACCTTTCTACGATGCGCTGGTAGGAGAGCAAAGAAACCACGACCGTTCTGTAAAAGCGAAAACCCTCTTCGCAGTTCTTTCAGTTAGGAAAAACAGGTACCAGCACAGCTCTTTCGTAAAGTGGAGTGGCGTAACGTGGGCTTTCGAAAAGCAGGGGGGGGGTTCTTATACCAGCGTTTAAAACTTCGTTATTTATTGTAACAGAGGTAGTGCCATGGTCGTTGCAGGAAAGCTAAATACCAGAGAAACGGATGACCAGGAAAGTGAAAGCCCCCATCAGTGCCCTGTACTGGAGATCAACACCGCGAACGGTTTAGGATATCGACTCTCGGGTTTTAGTCAACCAGTATTCAGAGAGCTAAGGCGCCTACAGGAGGAGAAGCACGTGTTTTACATTGCCTTTCAGCTGTCCCCAGCCTGAGAGCACCTAAGACCAAGCCCCTTTGTCCACCTGGTGGCACCACCTGCATTTCCTGGTAGGAGGAGAGGGCTCTGGGCAGACTTTCCAGCCAGGTGGCAGCCACCTCATCCGGCTGCCTCCTCCCTCTCCCTCCCTGCTGATCCGTCTGGCATCTGGGTCCCTCCCCAGGACTCCTGGGCGCAGGCAACACCTCCACAGCCGGCACCCGAAGTCCTGCCCTGTCCTCAAGGCTCAAGGATGGTCAGATTCTCGACGCTACCTTTGCACACCTATTTCTCTGTCCTTTGTTCTACAGTAGAAGGTAGGATTGGAGGTTAGGGCTGGGGCAGGAGAACACTTGAGCTCCCTGAACACTCGTTGCACCTAAAGCATTTAAGTCTTTCATCATGAGGATAAATGACTGACTCACGGTTACGCAGCTAGTCGTTGGGAAAGGTGGCTGGAAAAGCCCGTCCTGGCTGGTGGAGAAAGAGAAGACCTTGCTTGGGGTCCTTGCTGGTGTGATGGGCTGCACAAGCATGGGAAAGCTGCTTCACCGGACTCAGTGTCCCCATCTGCAGAACAAGGAGACTGGTGTTTTGACTGTGCATTGGAAGCACCTGGGAATCTTTAACAAACGGATTCCTGGGCTCCATCTGGGGATGCAGAGGTCACCCATACAGTATGGGTCTGAGTATCTCGCCTTCTGTGGGTCCTTGGGGCCCTGGTGTGGCAGGGCCAGAGCTGGACCGCCCTTCACAGGTGATGGGTATTGCTTACCCCCACTTTATTTTTCTCTCCCTATGTCTGCTTCCCCAGACTCAAAGTGCTCCCGCCTGAGACAGTGTCAGAGTCCAAAAGCTGCGGGTTCATGTCCCAGTTCTCTCCTGGGTGGTAGTGCCCTTTCCTGACCTGTAAAATGAGGAAGAAAACAGTGCTTGCCTCTCGGGACTTCTGGGAAGATGGGATGAAATGGGCCAAGCCCCTTCAGCAGGCCCAGAGCCTCAGCTCAACAGGATGACCCCCATTCTACAAGTTAACTATAAGGTCTGAGTTCGAAGGAGCACACTGAAGAGTCTTGAATGTCCCAAAGAAGGGAAAGCAGGAGAAGGTCCAGAGGGAAGGCAGGTAGAAGTCCCCGAGGGAGATGAACCTATTCTTCTGGTGCTCGGGGTGGGGGAGGGGGAGTTGCTTTTGTGACCTTCCTCATCCTCGGGGGACCGCTCCCTGCTGCGTCCAGCCTTTGGCAAAAGCTGAAGGACTCACTTCTTCAAGATCCAAGGAAGCCCCTTAGCGTCTGAGCTCTTTTGCCAGGCAGCAGGCAGCTCCTCAGTGTCTGCCTCCCAGAGAGGCCGTCCTGGCCACCCCCTCACCCCCACACCCTGCCCTTTTTTCCTCTCAAGTGTTGGCTTCCGACTCACTGTTTTTTTGTGACCCTGTGGTTGGGTTTTCCAAAGTTTGTCTGCGGGGAGGCCTGGGTCCTCCCTCAGGACTCACCCTTCGGAAAATCTCCGGACTCATCCCTGCTTGGTGTAGCAGGAGCTCCGCCTCCAGAGAGGGAGGGAGCCCCGCGCTGCAGCTGGACCCACCTGTGTTCCCTCCTCCCCTCACCCCTTGTCAGCTCTGTGATCTCAGGCCTCTCCAGAGGGGTCTGAACACGAGTTAGCCTGTGTGATTCCATCTCCTCCTGTCGTGCTTGATCCTGGAGCACAGTGACTGACTTTTCCCACAGGGGAAAGAGAGCTGAGGAGGCAAAAGGGTCACAACTGGAGTTTCGTTTCATCTGCGGCCCTCCCAGCACAGGACCTTGGAAACAGCTGCCCGGCGCTCAGACTGTGAGCCTGACGGTGGCCCCGCCCAGCCACCAGCGGACTGCCACCTCCTGCAAATCGAAGGCTTCTCCTCACCGCATGCACACAGCTGTGGTAGAAAGCCGTTACTTTACATCAGTCATTCCCAAAGTGAATTACACTAGTTTTTCAAGCTGCCTCTCCAAAAAAAAAAAAAAAAAACTCAAGGTCAAATAAACTTGAGGACTACTGTAAACTCTGCTTCCCAATTAGAACATCGTAAGACACACATCAACCTGTTAAAGACGCTAAGAGAACCAACAACAAAGAGGCAGGTTTGGCTTGATTCGACTCACGTTTTCCTAAACTCCTTTCACCATGAAACTTTCACATTCCTGTGAACACCTTGGAGCACTAGTGGTTGGAGAAGACCTCGTGAGAAAGGATGGTCTCAGCAGGAGCCGGAGCCAGGCTTCTCCAACCGGAAGGTGCAGACAGAACCCCAGAGGCTCGTGTTGAAAGGCAGATTTTAACTCAGTGGGTGTGGTGGGGCTTTAAGCCTGCAGGCTCCCAGGTGACGCACATCACCTCTCGAGCCCCTGAGGACAGATTCCCAAGGAGTTTTCAGCTCCCGTATTGGAAGTGGTGCAGACATGGTGACTGAGGGACCCTAGGCTCAGTCTAGAGACCTGGGTTAGGGTCCTGGGGCCATGACTTTGCAGCAATGTGACCTTGAACAGGACTCTTTCCCACACTGAGCATTAGTTTTCTCATCTGTGAAGCTTCGATATAAATAGCACCGGCTCCATAGGATTGTTTGAGGATTAAATAAGACTGTTCAAATAGAACACGTTAGCCAGACCGAACCAGTGATAGGAGCAAACTGCATACTGGCTGTCATTAATTCAGTAGCATCTGAGAGGGTTGCCTGGGTGGCGCGGTCAGTTGGGCATCCGACTCTTGGTCCAGTTGTGATCTCAGGGTTGTGAGACCAAGCCCTGTGTCTCGCTCTTTGATCAGTGGAAAATGCTTAAGACTCTCTCTCTCTCTCCCCCTCTTCTTTCCCCTCCCCCCTCAAATAAATAAATAAATCTTAATTTTAAAAAAGTCCACGAGACTGTCCTGACCCATAGGCTATTACCATTTTGACTTGCACAGTTTGCTATTGCCCCCAGACCGCTCTTCTCCCAGCATAATGGCACTGCTATCTGCCTATGGACCTTTGCATGACCTCTCTTCTCTAGCACATTCTAGTAACTTCTCTGGCTTTCAGGGCATCAGATGAGCAGAGAGACAGTGGCTCTCCTCAGGGGACTATAGGCAAACTGTGCCAACAGGCCACTAGGAACAGCACAACACACTCCAGCAAAAGCAGAAGCAGGGTGACAGGTTTTTCATGACCCTGTCCAAAAGGGTCCTCATTGATGGGAGAAGCATTGTCCCTTCCCGCTATCCTGGGCCTGGCCCCTGCTGACTGTCTGGAATTTGTGTGTCACATGGACAGCTGTGCGAGAACAACCCTCCTCATACTCATTGTATTCACCTCCGTGTTCCTTGATAAGCGCTTTTGCAACTGAATCACATGAAAACCTCTCTATAAATATGTCCTCATGCACTAGCAAGGCCAGTGTTTGGGCTCTACGCAACTGCTTTCTTGTGTGTAGACAGTGCCTTAGGACGCCATTACCCTGGCTGCCCAGATCTTTCCCCGTCTTGGAAGCTAAGGAAGGAAGAGGCAAGAAGGGTCACCACTGAATGATCACCTTTCCGTAATGGGATCCTGGTGTACATCCTCATTTAAGCCTTGCAGCAACTCTACATGGTAGGTATCATTGTTCTTATCGGGCTCAGAGAGGCTAAGTAATTTGCCCAAAGACACACAGCCAGTAAGTAATGGAGCAGGGATTACAGTTCAGGATGATCTGACTTCATTCTCACGTTGCTTTCTCTGCTCCCAATCCTCATGGCTGAGGATGACTACCCATGTCTTCCAAGTTTTACCTGTATGGGAACATCTGGAAAGGAAGTAAGTCCTCTCACAATTTGATCCCTGTCTGAGGTCAAGTTCTGTATCCGGATCACCATAGGGACAGTGCCACACTCTGCAGACATGGCAGCTTCTGTTCTGACCAGGTGGGCAGGAGTAGGGGTAGAGGAGAGAGGATTGGTCCGTGCCTAGAACAGGGTGCTAGGCAGGGTCCACTCTAGTGTGCCAGTCTATGAAATACCTCTTATTAAGGGTAGTCACTGGAAACAGTAGCATTTAAAAGGCAGATGAAAGGGAAATCTCACCTTGAGCAGATCCAGGCATCATGCTGGTCATCGTCTGACATTGATGTGGGTCAACATGGCCAGCCACGTCCCCTGCAGCGGCTTTGTCCCCAGAGGGCCCCAGGGGGAGAAGTAAATCACATCCTCATGCCCGACCTCCGGCACACTCCTAAGTCATGCCTCTACCTGGTCACAGAGACTGGTGTGTAAAGAGGTGTGCCAGGCTGGCCACACACAGTTGCACACATCTGGGAGGTTCTGGACCTCAGGATCCCTGTCACACTGTGTCCCATGCTTTGTTTCTCTGGCCCTCAATGTATCTAGTGATGGAACGGGGAGTGAGCACCTCGATGTGTCCGGTGATGGAAGGAGGAGTGAGCATATGACCCATGTCACGGGCTCAGGGGAGAAACCAGCGATGCCAAGACTTTCTGGAATCTCCCTGGAGTTTCAGGGTAAAACCAGGTAAATCACAAGTTGTTTGCCAACCCCTCCTCCAGACTCTAGAAAACGGACTTTGGAGAGCCTCTCTGACCCCCATGGCCAACAAGTCATAGAGATGCACAAACACTATTCAAAGCTGACAGCTACCAACTTGACAATTGTCCTTGACCCCACGCAAATGTGAGTGCGCGTAATTAATAACCTGGATGCCCTGTCTGCTCTGTGCTCAGGAAGCTCAGTGCCTTTTTCTCGGTAACCGCTGCCAGCTGATTTTTCATTATCTTTTGGGACTGTCACCTCTTGGGACTCTGGGAGGGAAATGCTTACCCCAGCTGGGTGGGGGCCAGGCCTTTTGGAGAACACTGTCCTCCTCCACGTCCGTTCTGTTTAGCTCTGGGCTGGAACACCAGCCCTCAGAAGGAGAGGAGTGCGGTCCTGCAAACCAAGAGGGAGAAGCAGTCTGGTGCCTGGCCGGTGCTTCTGTGGGCTGCCAAGCTAACAGGATGCAAGATTCCAATCTCTTTTTAACCAGTTAAAACTGGGCCTCTAGGAGTGCGCCCTTGACCAAGGCAGCTGGGGTCTTTTATTACTTTTGTTAATCACCACCGATTTGATTGGGTTTTCTTTCCCAAGAGCGGTCGGTGTTCACTGAGCGCCCACCCTGCGACAGGCACCGTGTTTCATGTGCGTTGCCTTAGTGAAGACTTGCAACTGGGTGAGGAGGGTGCGTTTGCTACCCCCACTTTAGAGAGGAGGGAACAGAGGCTCAGAGAGGGTAAGCCCCGCCCTCCCCGTCCCGGGATTGCACACAGTGGCAAGAAGATAGTACTGGGATGGGAGCCCAGGTAGTCAGGCTCCAGAGCTGACCCTTTAGCTTGGAATTGGGTATATGCTCAGCGCTGTGGACCTGGAAACAGATGATGGGAAAACACCTCAAACACCCCCAAGCTTCTGCTTGATAACTTCAACCTAGTCCATCCCAGCAGCCTGTGCACACGTGCTGCTCAGTAATGGAAGGGCTGTATAAGGTCAAGGTGCCATTTTCTCCCCAGAGCAGTGAGGGCTGAGGTTCAAGGTCTCAGGAGACAGACACAGAGACAGATGTCCGTTTCCAGGACAAGGTGGCCAAGGTCCTGGGCTTCTAGGCTCCTGGATGTTCTCCAGCCAGCTGCATGGGGTGTCTTAGGAAAGAGATGGTTCCTTTTGTCTTCATCCAGAGCATAAGAGTCTGGGATACTGCAAAGAGGGAAGGAGTGAGACGTTGGGGGGGGGGGGCTCGGGCCTCCGGATGGAAGGCTTTTCTGCCTTCTGCTCTTTGTTGTTTTTCCACTACGCTGACCCTGGGGTCTACAACCCTGCCCCTTACCTTCTCTTTGACCTTCGTCTCTAGCATGTTGAAAGTCACAAAGCTGACAAGCCAGAATTTTAAAAAAGTAGTCCCAGGACAAGTATAGTAGGTTGAATTGAGTCTCCTGAAAAGATATGTGCGTGTCCTAAGTCCTGTCACCAAGGAACGTGACTTGATTTGGAATTAAGGGGATTAATTAAGTTATGGATCTCAAGGGTGGGCCCTCACTCCAGTGATGGGGGATTAATTAAGTTATGGATCTCAAGGGTGGGCCCTCACTCCAGTGATGGTGTCCTTATGAAAGAAAGGGGAGGAAGCTTTGAGACATAGAGACACACGAAGAGGAAGAAAGAGAGAATGTGTCACCCCTACGAAGGCAGGGAGACAGGAATTGGAGATATGTCATCATGAGCCAAGAACTGCCTGGAGGATCTGAGGAAGTGTTCTCCTCTAGAGCTTTCGGAGGGCACGTGGCCCTGCAGAACACCTTGATTTTGAACTTCTAGCCTCTAGAGCGTGAAAGAGCTCAAAATACAGTTTTGTCGTTTTTACACCAGCCAGTTTGTGGCAATTTGTTCTTGTGGCCCTAGGAAACGAACATACCAAGGCAAGAGTTTCTGTCACTGTCTGGGTGGCTGGGAGGGACCTGTAGAGCAGTGCCCACCCCCTGTGACAGAAATGGGGCTCGCTTAGCCCATAGTCAGCTGCCGGGGTTTATGTGTCTGAGGACAGGGACCGGGGTCAATGGCTGGAAAGGGGCGTTTGAGCCCGCTGACCAGTCAGAACTGCCCCGGAAAACAAGGGTCTGTTCGGAAATCAGCCATCTCTCCCACTTTCCCTCACCCCGACTCCCCCCAACCCCACCCAAATCAGGCACAGCCTGTCCCCTGGCTGGGTAGAAGAAGGTTGGAGAAAAAAAATGGGCTACGTGACTCTGTATAATACCGTGACAGAAATGTGTGAAGGACCCTTGGATTGTCCAAGGGAAAGAGGCTTGGGCCTCCTCTGAGAGCTGGCAGAGTCTGGAAGAGGAGAGGGAGGGGATAGTTCTTTGGCAAAACGGCATCATGGGTGGAGCCACGAGGACCCGAAGGGCTGGCTGGTGGGAAGTTCCCTGACTCCGGATTGGCCAAGGGACCTGCCTCCATCTTTTTTTTTTTTTTTAAAGATTATTTATTTATTTGACAGAGAGAGATCACAAGTAGACAGAGAGGCAGGCAGAGAGAAAGAGGAGGAAGCGGCCTCACCGCTGAGCAGAGAGCCTGATGCGGGGCTCGATCCCAGGACTCCGAGATCATGACCTGAGCTGAAGGCAGAGGCTTTAATCCACTGAGCCACCCAGGCACCCCATCCTCCATTTTAAGCTTGTCTTTCTCCTCTGTTCTGTTGCCTTCCCCCACATTTCTACTGAACAGCAGAAATCAGTTACGCCAGCCGTCCTGTGCTTCCTTGGCCAATGCAGGCCGAGGGATGTGAAGCCACGTGGAGAACAGGTGGTGGCTACTGAGGACAGACCTGTGCGGGTCAAGAATCTGGAAACAAACTTCACTGAGAGACATATACTTGCAGGATCCCCAGGAACTGGACAGAGAGAATGGAGAAAGGCCTGAAATTCTGACTGCCCGTGGGATCCGAGAGGCAGGCAGGTGATCTGGACATTGGAGGGAAAGGTGAGCCACTCTTGGTCAACTCAGCTCCTCTCCCCCTACAGGACTAGCAAGGCATGTGGCACAGTGCAGAGTCTCAATCAACCCCTCATAAATGTACCTTGCAGCGTCCATCCAGAACCAGAATACTATAGACTATGCATGGGGAGCTCCCAGGCTGCAAAGCAAAATCAGACTATGCACGGGGAGCTCCCAGGGATATGGCCTTCTGTTCTGTCCCTCCTGGCTCTGGAATTTCTTTCTTTTTCTCTTCCCCTAAACAAATTCTCCCCCGTGATTCAATCTGTAAATTTTCTCCTCCCCTCCCCCCACCATGATTTTTCCCTACACTCTAGAATTCTCATCCAGCAAGCCATCTGTGATTTCTTTTTTTCCTTCACAGTAAATTCTATTCCTTTCCACATCCTGGACTTGAGACATCTCTCTCGTTCTCTTCCCCTCTCAACAGCTTTATTGAGATATGATTTACCTATCACAACATTCAGCCTTTTAAAGTGTACATTTCAGTCGTTTTCAGTCGTTTTCAGACAATGTAGAATTGTACAACTATCACCGCTATATAAATCCAAAATGTTTTCACTGGCTCCCAAGGAGGAGCCCACACCCACCAGCCATCACACCCCATCTCCTGTCCCCTGAGTCCCTGCAAACCACTAATCTACTTCCTGTCTCTGTGGATTTGCTAATTTGGGACATTTGACATAAACTGAACCATCCACATCGTAGCATACCCTGGTACTTTCTTTTTCTGGTGAATGAGTACTATTCCATTGTATGGATGTACCACTTCTGTTTATCCATTCATGAGTTGATGGACATGGGGTTGTTTCCATTTATTAATCATTAGGAATAATGCTGCTACAGGCATTCCCAGAAAAGTGTTCATGTGGGCACCCATTTTCATTACCTGTGGGTAGGTGCTTGGAGTGGAATTGCCGGGTCACATGGTAACCTCATCTGTCGCATTTCAAAAAGCTTCTAGACTGTTTGCCCCAGTGGCTGCTCCAGCTGACATTTCTACCAGCAGCAGAAGATGGTTCTGATAGCTCTGCATCTTTACCAACACTTGTCTGGCTTTTCCATTTTAGCTCCAAACCTCCTTCAAAAGTTGCTCTCCTCTTGTTTACTCTTCCTCTCTGGCTTTTTGACCAAAGGATTGTCATACAAGCCAAGAGTTGAAACACTTCCCCTTGAAATCAATGTCAACATATCTAAGCTTTCATTTACAGTACAGGGAATCCTGTTTGCTCCAGCCATGCACAGACTCAGACCTATTTCAGAAAGGCGTTTCCCTCCACCTTGGTGGGAAAGAGAATAAGGAGCACATGCTTCTTCTCTGGGTTCCTAGAGAAGCTACACACATGAGGTGGGTGTGTTCCCTGATCCTTTAAGAAGTTGAAAAAGGACGATCACTGGTTATATGGTCCTAACTAGTGCCTTGGAGATCATGCAGAGATAGCCAGTATCGCACATCTCATGGTTCCATCATTTTATTTGCCTTTTTGTTTCTTAGAGAAACCCTGGGGCAACCATTATGAATCTGTCCATCTTCTGGATGGCCACCCAGCTAACGGATGGTGGAATGGAAGCTCCAGCTCAGGCTACGTTGTGCTCCTCTCTTACTTGAAGGCTGTTCGAAGGATCTATCCATCTTGTCATGGACTCGTTGGGAACATCTAAGGGACCCTTTCCTCTAGCTCACATTTCCTGCTGGTCAACCAGAGACCTACAACCTCAGTCTTTTACAGGACTGACCTGGGCTTCCAGGGCCTGCCCAGGCTGCATAGGGCTGGTTTGGCAACAACTGGGCTTCTGGAGTTTGCTTTAGCTGTTTTCTTTTCCACTTCATTGTTTCCATAGGATGTCTGCCTTCCCAAAATAGCACCGGGGCATTCCAGGTAAACTCAACATCCGACCAAAATCCCCTTTGAGCGGCAAGTCTGAAGGGTTCTGGCTTGCCACGGTTTTTCTCGCTTCTTTTGATCACTGTGGCCCCAGAGGAGTAAGTCTGGGGCTCACCATGGGGCCTGGACAAAGAAGGAAGGGGAGGAGGGCCTGGCCAAGCTCTCTCAGGAGCTAGTCAGCTGACACTCCAGCCTTCTGCCCCAGCACTAGAGGGTGACCATGCCCCTGGCCTGGGAAAACGGAGGAAAAAACAGGGCAGGGTCATGTGGCAGAGAAAGAAAACAACCAATGTGGACCCAGATTTCTTCTCTGATTCCTGGAGGCGCATGGCACAATGAAGAAACACTAACTTTGGATTAAGACAGAGCTGAAACCTGGAGCTAGGGCTTACCAGCTGCAAGGCATAAGGCAGCTGTAAGTTACATTAGAAACTCCCTTACCACTCTGAGCCTCTCATTCCTCATCGGTAAGATGGAGTTTATAGTGCTCATCATCAGCAATGAAGACTGATGGCTGCCAAGCCCCTAATGGGGGCCAGGTTTTGGTAGGTATTCAATCAATATAGATTAGTCTCTTACCAACTTCCTGGAGTTCAGGGGGGGGGAAGTTACTTTTTCATTGGCTTTTTTTTTTTTTAAAGCTTTTATTTATTTGTTTGTTTGAGACAGAGAGAAGGAGCATGAGTGAGGGGGGAAGGGCAGAAGGAGAGGAAGAAGCAGACTCCCTGCTCAGCGGGGAGCAGAGAGCCTGATCTGGGGCTCTGGTCAGGACCTGGGGATCATGACCTGAGTCAAAGGCAGATGCTTAACTGACTGAGCCACCCAGGCGCCCCTACACTGTTTTTTGTTTTGTTTTTTTTACCTTTTGCTTTCGCTAGTGAGAACACTAAAGCTCTCTTTTAGCAAATTTCAACGATACATAACTGTATCATTAACTACAGTCACCATCTCTATGTGAGATCCCCAGGACTTACACATAACTGAAAAATTTACCAATGTCCCCTCAACACCTGACCCACATCTTCATTGCCTTTTCATGTAATTATTACCCAAGTTTTGAGAAGGTCCTAGGGGCCAGTTTAGAGAAGTAAAAAATAGCACAAAATTTCCTCAGACTGTCAGGGGCCGCAGCCTTCAACTTTTCTTGCTCATTTAGGTACCCCCAAAATAACTTCCTAAAACCATCCACTCCCTGCCTCCAGCACATTTTAAAAATGAAATCTCAAAATTGTTTATCTAAGCTTACATAGCTGCAAAGAGTGTGATTTCTGGTGTGTTGTGAATATTGATAATTAAAACTAACTGTTACATCACACTTTTAAACTTATCCAGTGAAATAGAACATCTATGATCTCATACCATCTATGATCCATTTAAAAATGTATAAAAATGTACTTAAAAAAATCTCGTTTATCATTTAGAACGTTTACATCCTTTTACCTCCTTGAACGTGTGTTACTATTCCTACTTCCTCTACAGACTTCTGTCCCGTTATATTTTTAATGCTTCAGAGTATTTTCTTGATTACATTTAAGTAGGTGGAGAAAGCCATTTTATTATTTTTTTTTTTAAAGATTTTATTTATTTATTTGACACAGAGAGAGATCACAAGTAGGCAGAGAGGCAGGCAGAGAGAGAGAGGAGGAAGCAGGCTCCCCACTGAGCAGAGAGCCCGATGCGGGACCCGATCCCAGGACCCCGAGATCATGACCTGAGCCGAAGGCAGCGGCTTAACCCACTGAGCCACCCAGGCGCCCCGAGAAAGCCATTTTAACAATGAAGACTTTTCTCTTTCCCCCTATAGGACTCTCCCTCAGGAGTGTGCATTCTTTGATGAAAGCAGGAGGAAAGAACAAAGTTATTAAATGAAAATTGTTATTCCTCCCACCAGCAGTACAGGAGGGCAGCAGACCCTGCGGGGATGGAATTCTCCAGGCAACTCTCCGCCAGGTTGGGTCCCTCTTCTTTTGTAAATTGGAGGGGGAAGCTCTAGTGTGTGAATTCTCTTGTTCGCAAGCAACTCTATTTTAGGAAAGAGGGCTTGTGGAAGCAGAGGGTCTGGAAAGTGGTTTCCTGATTCCTATTTTTGCCTGATGACCCCCTGGAATGTCCCATGGATCCCAGTTAGCGGACAGCTCAGTTCAAATTTGAAACTCAGCTTTGCCACTTAAAAGGGTCAAGGAACCCTAGACTAATTAACAAACTTGGGTTTCCCCAGAGGATTTTTTGATTAAAATGAGATTTAAAAAAATTAGGTGACAAAGTAGGATCTCAATACATAACATAGGTTCTCGGGGGCCGACTTTTTTTTTTTTTAAAACCATTTAGTGTTGATGACGTTTGGATATATATTATAATCACAGTGTACAGTTGATGGGATACAGTTTCCCCCAACTCGGTTATAAAATGAATGGCCTGTCTTGCAGGTGATGGCCACTCAGAAGTCAAGGTCTGGGGCAGTCTGCAAACTTTCAGCTCGTTCTCAGCCTGACTTCTTTTGGGTTGCTGATGCTTTCCCTGCTAACATTTGGATTGGGCTTTACAGGGTCCAGAACTGACTCTGCAGCAACAGTATGGGACACCTGCTGGAGCCTCACCCGGGCTGTCACTGTGACTTAGAGCTCATCAGCTTGGAAGTTCTGTGGGTCTATTTGTCTATTTTCTTTTGGGCCACCAGTCCCAACAATGAAGACACTGAGTTCCATCTGATGTCTGTCTCTCCCTCCACAGCTTTGTGCACAGTTTCGGCAATTTTCCTCGGTCGGTTTGACAGATCATCGTCCCGGGAGATTTTGGGTTCCTCCAAGCCAGAGACATCACTGTGCCCTCCTGATCCTTTACAAGAAACAAAGATGGGGCACCAGGATGGCTCACTCAGGGGAGCATGTGACTCCAGCTCTCGTGGTCTTAACTTCGAGCCCCACATTAGGTGTAGAGATTACTTAAAAATTAAAAAAAAAAAAAATCTGTAAAAAAAATTTTAAAAATGAAAGAAAAGTCAACTAAGAAGAGATCTTAACACTGACCTCTGTGATAGGTGACTGTAAATTGCTCCCAAAGGTCCCTCTGTCCCTGCTTTTGCGGCTCCATCCTGACGGGATCACTGCTCAGCACGAAACGTCCTCTTCGGTCACATAGTAGGCGCTTGGCAAATGTTGTCAACTGAATGAATGAATGTCACCGAAATTCATTTGAACAAAAGCATTTTATAACGGAATGTTTCAAATGAATACAGAAGTAAACAGCATCGTGCTTCCCAAACCCCTCCCAGTCCCAGAAGATGCCCAGAAACTCATTTTCAAGAAACATCCCCAACGCCTTTGATGCACTCCGGGGAACCACACTTTGAGAAATGCCGGCTAAGCCAGTGGGAGCATCTGTCCTCTCCCCTGTCTCTTGTTTCAGCCCTTGGCCTTGCCTCTCCCCGCGCCCCACCTTGTCCTCTGACCCAGTTGCTCTGAATTGATTTCAGGTCTTTGGATGCATCCTGTTCTCTCTCAATCTCTCTCTCTCTCTCTCACTCTTTAGATGATGCATGGCTATTTTTCTTTTTTACTGAAGTTCAGCTGATACCCCATGTTGGATTAATTTCAGGTGTATGACAGTGAGTTGACAGCTCTACTACTGTCTGTCACCATGCAACACTGTCACAATCCCATTGACTCAATTCCCTAAGCTGCACCTCTCATTCCCTGACTTACTCATCCCATAACTGGAAGGCTATGCCTCCCCCTCCCCATGCCCATTTTGCCCATCCCTCCTTTCTGGCAACCACCAGTTTGTTCCCTGAATTTGTGGGTCTGTTGCTGCTTTGCTTGTCTGTTCACTTTTTTTTTTTTTAAGATTTTATTTATTTCTTTGACAGACAGAGATTACAAGTAGGCAGAGAGGCAGGCAGAGAGAAAGGGGGAAGCAGGCTTCCCACTGAGCAGAGAGGCTGATCCCAGGACCCTGAGATCATGACCTGAGCCGAAGGCAGTGGCTTAACCCACTGAGCCACCCAGGCGCCCCTGTTCACTTTGTTTTCTAATACCACATAGAAATGAAAGGTGCCATGCCCTCTTCATCTAGCCTTTGCATAGGCTTTGCTTTTGCCTACGTCATACCTGGGCTCCGTTGTACGCCCTCACCCCTTTGTCACTTAATTAACTCTTATTCATGGTTGGGGTCCCAGTACAGCCTCTCTTCTTCCCTGCTGCATTCCCTAACCTTCAATTCCAGGGCAGGTATCCTTCCTACCTGCTCTGCCAGTGCCCCACCCTTCCCATCATACTGATTTGTCATTCCATATGAATGACTCATCTTGCTCTCCAACCAGACTGCCGGCTCCCTGAGAGTAGACAATCATTTTGTCTACTGCTATCCAGCACTCAGCATGTGCCTGGCATGGACTTAGCAAGTCACTAAAACTAAATTTGACGAAAGTTTGTTTCAACCACACAGATGAGAGGAACAATTTTAACAGTAGAAAATACCCACATTTGATTAGTGTGCAACATAGAACGTTTAGGCATTAGCATGTACTTGCAAGATACAAACTAGTTATGAACACCTATTTGTGATGTATTTTCTATAACATTTGTTTGCTACGTGCTCACTGTATTTTTGGTCAGCACTTGTTGCTAGATGTATCCAAGAATTGAGATTATCAAAGAATTGGGACAAATGAGGAAATGACCACCACTTACTTAGTTCTGTCCTCTTACTGAGAAAAGATGGTCTTTATCCATATTTTTGTTCATCTTGAGGAACGCCAGCCAAGTTTTGAGGGCACTCTCTTCTTTACACTCTCATTCGTTCCCAAGGCAACATACCATCCATTTCTTCACTGCCCAGTGGGGTAGCCGTTGGCCACAAGTGGCTATTAAGCACTTGAAATGTGGCTAGAGCCAATTGAGATGTGCTCTAAGTATAAAATACATGTTGTATTTCAAGGACTCAATATGAAAACAAGAATGTAAAATATGCCATGAAAAATTTTAATACAGATGACATGTTAAAATTAATAATACTTGATATATCTTAAACTATATTAATTAATAAAAATATTATTAAAGTAAATTTCACCTGTTTCTTCTTGCATTTTTAACAAGGTTGCAAGAAAATTTAAAACTACATATGTGACTTGCAATATTTTTCTCCTGGAAAGCACTCATCAACCCAGCTATTTAAACTCTAACACGGTTTTTTCATCTGTGAAACAGGGATAGCCATAATATCTTCCTCATAGGATCATTTTGAGGATAAGATAAATTAATATCTGTAAGACACATAGAACAATATCTAGCATGTAACAAGTGCTTTGGATATGTCCGCAAAATAAAGAAGTGATGCTTACCATATTTGGCATCTAAACCCCTTATATTACCCCAGCCCCCTACAAAAGAGAATTTGAGGCAAAGCTCAGGGGCAAATGTTTTATTGGAGGATAGAATCCCAGGGAAGGTGGACTGAGGGAAAGGGGGAATGAAGCAAGGAAGGAAGGAAGTACAAGGTGGCATCTTGTATTGTGGAGATGACTACGTCTCAGAAATGTCAGAGGAGGGAAGGTAAACAGTGTATCTGCCAGTTCCTTCCCAGCTCTGTTTCCCTCAGTCAAAGTTTGCCTCTTGCAGTACGAAGTCCTTCGTGTTCTCTGCTTATGTCACTGGGCCCCTCCAGGAGGACTCCAGGGGTCTAGGTGGACTGGACCGAAACTCTGGAGCCACTGTCGTCCCTGGCATGGCAGGTGTCATGGAAGTCAGTCTTGATGGAGCCTGACCCTTATCCCTGGAGGGTCTTTGAGCAGCGTCAGGTGACACAACAACAGTGACAGCCTTTATGATGGTGTGGAGGTCATCCTGTGGTTGGGGCTGGGTCAGCTAGGAGTCAGGACAAGAACGAAAGCCCAGGGTAGAGAGGTCCAAGTGGAATGAGGGAAGGAGGCGTGTTGTCTCAACTTCTCCTCTGGGATCCTGACATACCTACTATTGGTCTTCTCACCTGGAAAGACTGACAAGCATCTCAAGTTTGCATATTTGAGATTAAACTCTTGATCTCCAGCCTTGGATGGATGCCCTGACTCCAGACCCTCCATTCCCATCTTCTACAGCCCAGTAGACTCACCCACTTGCTCCAGCCTTAAACTCGGGCCCTGTACTTGAGGTCTTCCCACTCTCCAGCCCCACATACCTCCATCTGCAAATCCTGTTGATTCTACCTCTGAATCACATCTCAATGCCCCCCCGTGTCTTCTCACCCTGACCCGGAGGCCATGCCGCCCACACCTCTCCCACCACCTATTGCAGTAGAGGGGAAGTGGGTCTTCCTGCTTCCTATCTTTCCTCTGGCCAGTTCTTTCTTCTCTCTCCACACAGCAGCTAGAGTAATCTTGTGAAGGTGTGAACACAATCCTGCCCTTTGACTGCTTTAAAAACCTCCCCTGGCTTTCCACGGTGTTTAGAATCTGGCCCAAACTCCTTACGCCCTCCGCACCCCACCTTTGTTTCGTCATCTCCTTACCTGGAGACACTTCCCTCCTGGTTCCTCCGAGGCTAGCCTCATTCTTTCCTGACATGCTCCCAGTGGTTTCTTGTTTTAGGGCACAAATTGGCAGAATACTTCCCTCGTCTATTTTGTAAATAAAGTTTTATCAGAACATCAACAATACAGAGACTTATGGACAGTGAAGCCCTACCTGTGTGGAATCTGACCCTTTACAGAAAAAGTATGCTGACCCCTGTTTTAAGGCCTTTGACCTTGCCTAGGGCTCTTTCCCCAGCATCTTGCCCAGCTGGTTCATCGCCCTTTAACTCAAATAAAGCTTCCTTGACAATCTTGCTTTTACTAGAAGCTTCTTCCTGAACCCCATCCCCACCACACACCCCTTTATTCTCTGTCACCCCACTCTGCTTTTTGCCTTTCTAGTTCTTTCCCAAGTTGAGATTACATATTTACCAGTTTACTTGTTTATAGTCTCTTTCCTCGCCTTTCCATGCAAAGCTCCATGTGGGCAAGGGCCATGGCTGCCTCGTTTGTATGGTATCCCTCACACCTCCAAGTGCCTACTTTCATGGAAAAACTATTAGACTAAATGGCCCCTTTGGGGCGGTTCCTACCCTCCTCCTCCCCACCACCCTGATCTGCGTGGACCCAGCAACTCTGCTACTGCTGAGAACAGCTTGGGGGTGGCCGACGCTTCGAGAACACTTGAGCGTTGACTCTGAGCAGCAATGTTGGAATTCCTGACAATTCTCACCCATCCGGGAGCTGTGATTCCACTTCACTGTGCGATTTCTTTTTTTAACAACTCTACCATTTCCACGCTGTTTCATGCACATCAGAAGATTAAAAATGAGCACAGGGCAGTGTGAATTTACCTTGTCATTAAAGCAGCCTGAGAGTTCCCTTATTGGGGGACACCTACCTGCTTGAGAGGGCAGCTGGAGGCAGTCACCAACCTCCGCCAAGGCACCAAGGCATCGGGGGTTACCTCCTCCACAGCCACCAGGGGGCTGTGCCACCTTCCAGCATCTGGATTATGTACCCAGCGCCCCAGACAGGTAGGACAGGTGCCTCTGAGCTGGGGACACTGGCAAACAGCAACAGGGCAGGGGCTGGAGGAAGCAGGCCTGGTGTCCTTCACCAGGGACAGGCCAAGCATGGGCAGGAAGAGCTGTGGACACATCGACACACCAGACTGAGACCCAGGACCAAGCACAGCTGGCTTCAGATATGCACAGGCAGTCATGGGGTGGAGGGGGCAGGGCAGGAAGTGGCTCAGGGGGCCACTCCCTCTTCTTTACACATCAGAACACCGACATCTAGAGAAAGGAGCTGCTAAAATTAGAAGCAACTAGAACTCAGGTCTCCCCGTTCTCTTAAAATCTCCCTCTGTCAGCTATCTGGTGCTGCCAGGCTGTCTTACCAGGCAGTATCTAGAATGGCTGAACACAGGTACGATTTCTCTGGAAAGCTGTCATGAAGAAGGCTTGAAAGATGGACCCAGGCCCGAATCCGGGCTACCCAATAGCTATGATGCCACAGCAAAGGCCCCAGACCTCTTTGGGTCTCAGTTCCATGCCCATAAATTGGGACAAGAGTCCCTGCATGGCCGGGCAGTTTTGAGGATTCAATGGAAAACGCCCGAGGTGTGCTGAACCAGCAGCAGACACAGAGCAGACGTGTGGGCGTTCATTCGATGCTCGTTGAATTCTGAGCAGCCCAACCTGGCAGAGGAGAGGGCAGAGGCAGGAGTTCAACTCTCCATGGCTTATAAACAGCCTTTGTAACAACTATGAACCCCCTTGCAGAAGGAAGAATCCATAGCAGAGGCCCCTTCCCCAGCCCCTCCCTTCTGATCTCCCAGAAAGCCTGTATGGCGAGGGATTCTGGGCCACATTTACTAAGCAAAAGAAATGCACAAGCGTTTCACTCCTGCTAGGGCAAACCTTCCTGTTCAGCAGCTGTGGAGGTGATGCTATCCCCTCTGCATGTCTGCCGAGTCAGGCTGTGTTCTCATCACATTTTACTTTCTGGGATCCAGGCTTCAGTATTTTCCAACCTCGCTCTAGCCTTTGGAACTGTTCTTAAGAAAGGCATTACACCTGCTCTAGGCCATTTTATGAGTATCCAGCAAAACAATGCTATCATGAGTGTGATTTTTGACTTTCCTGGAAGTCCTGAAACAAATGTGTATCCACAAAATGTTACCATGGTCTAAAGGGATGCCTGGCTGCCTAGCCTGGGGGGTAGAGTATAGCAATGGATGCGAGGTTATGGGTTTGGTCCCTTTTATGCAGATTATGCTCTCCACCACCCCCTCATGCCCCGCGCCCTTCCTCAGCCAGGTAACCAGGTGGGAATAAGGTAAGAGTGGCTTGTGTAAATCCATTAGTCCTTCTGGGAGAAAAGCCTCAACGCATGGGCCATTGGTGGTGGGTCATTAACTCCCTCTGTGGGATGAAGGGCACCATTTGTTCTAATATGGGACATTTATTCAGAGGCCCCTGAGATCTCACAGTATCTTGCTTCTTTCGAATGGAGGAATTCTAAGGAATTCTGGGTCTTCAGCACCCACCAACCTCCCTCCAGAGAAGTCTTGCTTTTTTGCACATCTTTGTAAGATTGCATTTGAACTAAAATTTTGGCAGCTAAAAACCAGTTTGAAAACCATTGCATTAGAGTCTTAAAATTATGGGTACCAGGCTCTGTTCTGGGGGATCTACATATGTCATCTTGTGACATACACTTCTTAAAGCCATTTCAGTAGGTGGTGGCAGCCCCATTTCCTTGGCAAGGAAACCAAGGCTCAGAGAAAGCTAAGGTAGGGAGGAGCCCAGGCCCTGAACCCAGGTCTGCCTGGATAGAAGCCAATGTCTCCAGATCCTGTGGAATAGCAGTGTGTGCAATGACACAGGATTTCTAGCTGGAGATCTGGATTCAAGGTTGGCTTCTGCCTCTCCTTACCTGAGAGGTCCCTGATTGGACACTTTATGTTTTCTGAGCCTCATCTTTCTCCTCCACAAAATGAGCACGAGAATAACCCCAGGGAGGAGATGCACATACCACATCAGATCCTAGGGGTGCTGTTTGTGTGGAGTCTCAGGAAAGAGACCAGAGCGCCTCCCCCAGGACGCCCTGCACCCCCAGTTGGAGGATTTATGGCACTATAACCAGCAGACTCCATGATTCCCAAAGACCCCAGGTTTGGGGGTGCTGAGCTACAAGGTCAGGGTGTCCCTCGGGGACCAGAAGCCCGCAGTTGCCCTTGGTCTGGGGCTCTGGACCCAGGCTCAGGATCAAAGCAAGTGCTTTGTTCACCAGGGCAAGACACACACACCTTCCCCCCCGGCAGTCCTCTTTAATTAACTGGGAGCCTTGGAGCAATACCTTTTTTGGGTGCTTATCAGTGTATCCTGATAAAATAATTAATGGGTTTCTCTTCTCCGCTGAGCATCCTCCTGCCCCAAGAGGGCTGTGCTCGGAAGGAAGGTGCTAATTAGTTCCTGTGTGATTATCTGGTTGAAGACACTGCTCCAAGTCTCTGCAAATCATCCTCAGCCCTCCCCCTCCCCTGGGGGAGACTTGAGCTCTCTGTTTATTCCTTTTGCTGGGTGCTGGCTCTGCCCACAAAGCTCAGCCCCTTCCGCAGACAGCCTCTCTCTCTCTGACCTCAGTGTCTGCAGGTGGCAACCTGGTGCCCAGGGCCCCGCCTTGAGCCTGTGAGCCATCACCAGGAAGCTCTCAGGGAGGTTCCTGGAAACACTTCAGAGCAAGTCCAGACTTTCTAAGCCTGCTTCAGTGGAAAGAGCAAGAACAGCAGAGTGTCGTGGAAAGAGCCCTTTGCTAGGGCCGGAGGATGGATTCTAGACTGAGCTGTGTGGCCTGGCCTAAATTGTGCTTTCTCTCCTTGTCTCAGTTTCCTTAGCTGTACAAAAGGAGCTGGTCTACAAACAGAAACAGCAAATGTGTGGTTTTGCCAACTGTGATGAACAGGTCACAGCTCCGCACTGCACCAAGATCGTGGAGCCACGGCCAACTTCTGTGGGATGACTGAGCTGCAGAGGTTGATCAGTGATGTTGGTCATGGTTGATGCAGGTGGTGTGGTTCCCAAAGTGGCGCTGATGGCATTCAGCTGAGGACAGTCCTCACCGTGTTTAACTGTGCTGTGCCTTTCAGGATGCTCAGTGTCCTTGTCAACACTCACTAAATGGCAAACACTCCACACATTTCCAGACATTCTGTGGGGGGCATCGCCATCCCTGGCTAAGAACCACAGGTAGGGAAGTAGAAATAACAGTTGGGATGCTTTTGGCTGCAAGAAAACAAAGGTGATTCTTAAAGTATCTTAGCTAAAATGGAAATCTATTTGTTTATGTGACAGAGAAACAACGGGAGTGGCTTGGGCTGCCACCTTTCTCCATCCAACAAAGAGCTCCCCTCCAAGGGAATCTGTAGGAGGGCAGGTTTTTCTGTGTTTGCCTCCACCAGCCCCTTTCTATTTGGGGGGAAATAATGAAACAGATGAGCAGCAAGGCCCTTTCAACTATGGAAGCCAAAGGGTGGGGGGTAGTGAGCTCTTCTTCTCACCTGTGGCATCTAGATTATTAGCAAGGGCTTAAGCACAGCCAACTACAGGTGCCTGGCTGGGACTTAGAATCCAGAGAGGCCACACAGAGTCTCAAGGGTCCATCAGGGATAATATGTGCTAATGGTGCTGAGGCTGGGGTTTCTAGGTGTCCAGGGGGTGATGCGTGCCAGCAGGGCTGCAGGGGGTCAGTGGCAATGATGGCTCAGACATCATCCCAGGCTCACTGCCCAGTAATGGGCTTGACTGAGCCTTTGCTATCCTCAGCTCCTGCCTCTGCTCTGTTCTTCAGCCTTCCTATAGATTCTGTGAATGACCCACTACCCTTTCAGTAAATGACTTTCCCTACTAAGTTGGCTGGAGTTGATTTCCATTGCTTACAACCCAAACTCTCACTAATATAGTTGGAATGGAGAATCTAGGTAGGATGGAAAACCAGAAAGCAAGTGGGATGCTTCAAAGTCTCAGGGCACTTGGAAAAGGCAGCTGGGAATCAAAAGCCAACAGGACCCAGGGGCCACCGAGGCAATTTTCCATGATGGTGCCCGTGCCAGTGATCTTGTTGAAGACTGCGAATTCCTTCCCACAGGGGCAGTGCTCACCACCCGTGATGCCCCTTTCTTTGCCACATAGGGTTAAACAGACAGGTGACTCCAAGCTTGTCACCACCAGTTCTAGAAAACAGCGCTTGTTTGAACTTGAAAAAGCAACAACACCAATGCCTGAGTCTTTCCCTCCTCCCTGATCCACAAAGACACACAAAAGAAGGGCCAGTGTTGTTGCCATGGACTCTGTGGGTAAGGAGAGCCCCCTTGGCAGCAGAGGTGATTACTATACCCTCCTCCTCTTCCTCTAGCAGGAAATGGCCAAAGGTAAAAGCTTTGATGGGGGCAGGAATCCAGTAGAAGCTGTAGGAGGAACAAGAGAAGCACCCTCTGTTGGAGCAGCAAAGGGAAGGAACCTAGCTGTGAAGCTAGTTGCTTTCCTTGAAGACCTTCTGCTTCATGGTTGGACTTGGGAGTGGCTCTTGAAGTTTCCTAGTTAGTTGTTTACCCCTCCTCCACCCCTACCTCCCTGCCCCACCTCCTAAGTGCCTGGAAGGTAGAAGCCTTCAAGAGGCAGAGACTGGGGGTGGAGGGGTGGAGATCATGAGCTCTGGACCCGGAGTCGAATTTCCTGAGTCCAAATTCCAGCTCTGTCCAAAGCTGTGTATATATATGGGCAAGTTATTAAATGACTGTTCCTCAGTTTTCTCCCTTAGAATGATAAAAATAGTGAGAGCTACCTCACAAGATTACTCTGAAGATTAAATGAGTAGGGGCGCCTGGGTGGCTCAGTTGGTTGAACGTCTGACTCTTGCTCCAGCTAAGGTCCAGATCTCAGTGTTGTGAGATTGAGTCCTGGGTTGGGCTCCATACTCAGCACAGAATCTACTTAAGACTCTTGCCCTCCAACTGGACAGCCACATGCAGAAGAATAAAACTGGACCATTTCCTTATACTATACACAAAAATAGACTCAAAATGGAAGATAAATGTGAGTTAAAAATCATCAAAATCTTAGAGGAGAACACAAACAGCAACCTCTTCTACCTCGGATTCAGCAACTTCTTGCTAGACATGTCTCCAAAGGCAAGGGAAACAAAGGCAAAAATGAACTATTGGGACTTCATCAGGATAAAAAGGTTTGCACAGCAAAGGAAGCAGTTGACAAAACCAAAAGACAACCGACAGAATGGGAGAAAATATTTGCAAATGACACATCAGAATAAGGACTAGTATGTAAAATCTATAAAGAACTTATTAAACTCAATACCCAAAGAACAAATAATCCAATTGAGAAATGGGCAGAAGACATGAACAGACATTTCTGCGAAGAAATCATCCAGATGGCCAACAGACAATGAAAAATGCTCCACATCATTCGGCATCAGGAAATACAAATCAAAACCTCAGTGAGATACCACCTCACCTACCAGTCAGAATGACTAAAATTAACAAGTCAGGAAACAACAGATGTTGGTGAGGTTGCGGAGAAAGGGGAACCCTCCTACACTGTTGTTGAGAATGCAAGCTGGTGCAGCCACTCAACACACACAACAGTGTGGCGTTTCCTCAGAAAGTTGAAAATAGAGCTACTGTATGATCCAGCAATTGTATTACTAGGTATTTACCCCAAAGATACAAATGTAGTGATCTGAAGGGGCACCTGTACCCCAATGTATATAGCAGCAATGTCCACAATAGCCCAACTACGGAAAAGGTCCAGATGTCCATTGACAGATAAATGGATAAAGAAGATGTGGTGCACACACACACACACACACACACACACAGAGGAATATTACGCAGCATCAAAAAATGAAATCTTGCCATTTGCCATGATGTGGATGGAACTTGAGGGTATTATGCTAAGTGAAATAAGTCAATCAGAGAATGACAACTATCATATAAGCTCACTGATATGCGTAATTTAAGAAACAAAACGGGATAATCAGGAAAGAGGAAAAAATAAAACAAGGTGAAACCAGAGAGGGAGACAAACCCTAAGAGACTCTAAGTCATAGGAAATAAACTGAGGGTTGCTGGAGGGGGTGTGAAGGGCTGGGGTAACTGGGTGATGGACATTAAGGAGGGCGTGTGATGTAACGAGCATTGGTGGGTGTTACATTAAGACTGATGAATCACAGACCTGTACCTCTGAAACACTAATACATTACATATTAATTAATTGAATTAAAATACTTTAAAAAATAAATCTTACCCTTTGCCGCTCTCCCCAGCTCTCTCTCTCTCTCTCTCTCTCAAATAAATAAATAATTTTTAAAAAAAGATTAAATGAATTATAAATACAATGTGCTCAGAATGGGGCCTGGCACAGAGTAGGATCTCAGTACATGTAAAGTAAAAGTCTTAGTTCCTCTGGGTGGCGCCTAGCACCAGGTTGGGTCTTCCAACCTGTTGAATAAAGGATCCAGTTCTCCAAAGAGTCCTGAACGGAACCAGGAAGTTAGGAAGAACAAGGTCATCACAGTCTGGGAGGGCCCCAGATTAATGTTTGCTCCTTAAAACCAGAGAGATAACCTATCTCTCTTATCAGAGAGATAAGTCCGGCACCGCAGGAACTCTGCAGCAGGCCCGCAGCGTACGCACACAGGCATGCCCGCACAAACACGCATGCGCACACACACGCACAGGCTCACACACACACAGGCGCACAGCCGGCCTCACGCAGCCCAGCCTCCAGCACCCAGCACCTTCCTTACATCCCCAACAGCTCCTTGCCCCCTTTGACCTACTTTCCCAGGCATGGGATTCCACCAGTCACTTTTCTCAGCCTACAGTCCACTTCTGTACCCTCAGTGTTCAAGATCCAGGCGCTCCTGGAAGAGGGAAAGAGGACCTGGAAAACCCAGCGCTCCTAAGCTCCTCCTGCCATGAACCCTCTGGCTTTCTCTTCTCAACGTTCCTAACACAGAGTTGGAAATCTGCAGAGCTGTTGACTTCTCTGTAGGTCTGGGAGCAGACAGCCGCGCCCTTGTCCCAACTTCTCTTTTCGGGCCAGAATAATACCTTTAGTGACAATACTATGACTACTGGTACTGCTGCTAGTAACAATAGTACAACTACTGCTGCTGCTGGTACTTAAAACATGCTAAGTACTCTTCTGTACCCCTTTTGGATAGTAACTCTTTATCATCCTCTTAACAATCTTATGAAGAGGTAAGTACTATAATCATCATTCCATTTTACAGATGGGTAAACTGAGTCACAAAAAAATGGTGGCTAGCCCAAGGCCATGCAACTAGTAAGAGGCAACCAATCTGTCCCCAGTGTCTGAACCATTAACCACTGCAAGAACTTTACTTTGAGCCCTGAAAGGCTTGTAGCACCCCACCCCCACTCACACACGTAGTTCAAAGCAAATCTAGGACTCCATCATAAAACAACGTGAGAAGGTACAGCAGAGTTCTGACTGTTTTCCCTAGTGGCTACTTCAGCGCTTTAAAAAATAATCGTTCCAGACATACATTTTCCCCGCCTTGTCTTGTTCCCCCAGACATACATATTTTCCCCCTGGTGCCGTAAGCATACCCGTTGCTCAGCCTCACAGGTAATCCAAGCATTGGTTTCTCCTCCCTCTGACCAGAGCAGCCTCTACCTGAGAAGTTCAAGGTTGGTCAAGCCTGGGATGGGTTGCTGCCCCCTGGGAGGCATGGAAAGTGCTTCTCGGTTGGAAGGGGATTGACTTTGCGCCCCCCTCCCCGCCCCCCCATCTGTAAATGGCTGGAGGGGCTGGCTGCCCTGGAGGACAGTATTGTGTGAATTGAGGAGTGTCCCTTGGGAGATGAAGGGGACTGCCAGGGCTCTGTGTTTGTGTGTGTGTGTGTGTTGACGGGGGTATCTTAGAGCCCCTCCCTGGTCGCCTTGACCCACTGACTCTTCTAGTCACGGAGGAGATTTCTGGCCCCCATTCCAGTAGTGGCAAGTAGGCCGTAGTGTGTTCTTGGTCAACGGTTGTCCCTGAAAGAATGCCCCCCCCCAAACCCTTCCTTTCATTTCAGTCAGTTCTGTGACAGAATACTAACAGAACTGCAGATTTTGCAGCCTCCAATTTACTGCCTCTCCCTCATTCAGCATGCAGCAAGGACCACCCCCACCCCCAAGACATACACACCTAGTTCCAGGGCCTGGACTAGGTTGAAAAGGTGAGTAAAACTCACAGGGCCAGCGATCACACATGCTCAGAGTCGGGGGGACCTCATGCCTCATTTCCTTGCGGTACTCCCCCCCCCCACCCATCCGTCTGCCACCACACTGCGGGACAGAGATAGGGTTTCACGTTTCTCCAAAGCCCCAACAACAATGGGACCCACAACAGTCCCATTGCCTAGCTCAAAGCCTTGAGGTCCATAATCCCCCATACGTGTTTGACAATCTGAGTCTGGAAGCCGGGGAGACCTGAAAATTTATTTAGCCCCATGGTTCTCCAAGGGGTAATACTTCCTCCCTAAGAAGCGTTTTGAAAATTTGTGGAGCACTTTTGTTCGCTGGGAGGAGAGGGTCACAGCAGCTACATGTCTTGCAATGCAGGGGACAGTCCTATAGAATGCCCTGTCCTCCCTCTCACCTGTCTCTCCAGTGTTTCCTCCAGACATTCGTGCACTGAAAACCCGAGTCATCATTTCCAGAGCCTGGAAACTCTAATTCCATATTACCTAGAAACCACTCTTTTGCGTGGTTTTTAACGTATAGGGAATATTCTAGATATACCACTTCTCTGAACATCAAGGGAAAATTGTGCTTGATTTTAGCCTTCACTTTCCCAAGCGTTGTTGGCTGCTGTGGAAAATCACTTCACCGATGGTGGCACCTGCTCTTGGTAGTGGAATTGCCAAGAAGACAACATGTGGATATCGGTTTGCATGGGCGCTGCGGCTGTCAAGTTGAATCTACATGGGGACTCAAACATTTCTCATTGAGTCTTTCCGTGTAATGGGGGTTTGGCATTTCCATATTGAATAGGTCACTGAATGTAGGTATGGACGTGTCTGTCTATCCTCTTACTTCTCCTAGTGGTTTATTACTAGAGCATTAAATGGAATTTAAATTAAATTTTGAAATGTTGAGGGTGGTCATTTTTAGGAATTTCATTTCAGGATAATATAGGGGGTGTTACATTTGTTACAAAAGGGGGCCATGGAGTCTGATGAGGGGAAGGACCCTGGAGCGAGTTCAATCCCACAGCTTTGGTCTCAGCTGTCCCCAGTGGATGCAACCCTACCGAAATTTTAAAGTTTTCCAGAATACAAGTTTACACTATCCTCCACAGCAAACCATTTATTAAATTATTCATTTTGTGAGTCTCTGAAATGATGGTGTGCTTGGGACCACAATGAATATCAGTCCCTTCTAAACTCCTTTTCTTGCCTTGAGATGGACCTTGATCCAGGCAGTGGGAAGGGAGAAGGGCTGGGAAGGCTGGAAACAGAGACACTTTGGAGATAAGAGGCTGGGTTGTAGGCACTGTGTGGACAACAATCTGGGAATGTCTCTGGGTCTCATGCGCAAAATGAGGCATCTGGGCTGGGTCGATCTAGTGCTGTGGCAAACTGTGACTCTGTCTGGTTCTTTGGTTCTGCAGGATGGCTCAGAGTGGGCGTAGCAGGTAAAGAGACGGTCTTTAAAGTCAGTCTGGTCTCTGAATCCTGCCCTTCCACTCAATAGCAGGTGACCTTCTGCAAATGACTTAACCTATCTGAGGCTCAGTGACCTCACCTATAATAAGAGGATCAAAAAGCACCCATCTGGTAGGGTGTTTGTGCACGCTAAGACAAAGGACACAGGAATCCTGGCACGTGTTAAATATGCTTGCTACCACGCCGTTGCCTTGCCCTGTGCCAAAGACTTGCCCCTTACCTGGCGGATATATTTCTGTTGTCTTCTGATGTGTGCTGTGATAGGATGTGAGGACCCCACTGATACACTGTGGTGCCACATCCCAGAGGGTTTCACCTCACCCCAATACCAAGCAGCCTAGTCTGATGTTGCTGATTTCAATAGCCAGCCCTGACCAAAGCTAAAATCTTGTGCTCCAGGCCACGGAGGCCCAAACAACACCAAGATAAAATCATCAGTTTAATAATAGGATGATATGAACTTGTTGTTTACTCACTTAACAAATAAGCAGAGCAGAAATTGTTACGCAAGTCGATAGAGCAGTGTTACTAGTCTGCCTCACTGGCTCTCCACACTGTGTGGAGCAGTTTGGGTGGAACACAACCTCTTGCCTACACTAATAAAAGCATGCTATTCCCGAATCAAAATAACAGTAGCCTCCTCTAGGGTTCCCGACCAAGATAAACGTTGTTGGAATAGTTAGGGTGCTATGCCTCTATTCCCCTGGCAAGTTTGGCTCAGTAGATGTCAGAAGGTGAGGAGGACAGAGCCCAAGGTGATGACACTCTCAGGAAGCAAGTGGATCTAGCAGACATGCAGACTGACCTAGCTTTGCCCCAGATGGAGGTTTCTACTGGATCAGTAGGCTCATCAAGGCAACAGGCTTGATACTTTCTCTGCCTGAAGGCAGGGGGCTGGGTGGGAAGGCCCTCTCTGGTCACATTTCTCTCTGAGCCTCAATTATGAGTCTGTGACTCAGAGCCTCTCCATGGCTGAGAGGTGCTAATTGGTTCACATGCTGCTTTCCAAGATGTGAGCTGGGAAGGGCTAGCTGTTTTGGTGCAGCCCATTCCAGAATATTCCCTAGGGTTCTCTGTGATCCTGGGGCAGGACATGGGGGAGGGATGGTGAAGAGGAGAGAAGTGCTGGAAAATTCGATCAAGGAGTAGAAATGATAAATCCGTTGGCTCCAGAATTATGTCGGCTGAAGGTAGCAGACGACTTCAAGGATGAAAATTCTAGGGATTTTTCCCACCAATCTGTAAGCAAGTAGATGTACCTGTTTGTCCCTAGTGGGATTACACACAAGTCCCTGTGGTTTAAGCTCTGAAGGGTCATAGAGGATAAATGCAAAAACATGGTTACCTCTGACCAAGTCCTTGAAAGTCTCTAAGACCATATACATAACCATTTGTTCTTGTGCTTTCTTCCCTTACTGGGACCAACAAGGAGTTAGAGGTAAGTCAGTGCCAACAAGACCTGATAGACAAAACATTGTGTGTTTGTGTGCGTGCGTGTGTAATTGTGTGTGTATGTGTGTGTGTGCTGGGAGGAGTTTGCAAAATGAATAGGGTCTGGGGCACATTTTATCGGGTAAATTGGGGACTTCCCAAGAATGAACATGCTTGGCCATGAGCTGGCCTGGCCTGCTTCTTTGGATAAGAGGGCCGAGGCACACATGGCTTTATTAATAGCCCCAGCATCCCAGAATCCTTTTTCCCTAAACTAGTTCCATTTGTGGTTCCAATGGGGTTTTGTGCTTGGTTCTCATGAGTTATTTTCTGTCCTCTGCCCTCTGCCCTCTGCCCTTCTGCAGTGGGTCAGCCAGGGGAGCTGAGCTAGGGACCCGACTGGTGGCATGGGGGCCAGTCCTCCAAGAAGAAAGAAAGGCTATGGGGGTGGGGTGGGGCCTTCCAGAGAAAGTCCCCACCAAGTGCTTTGTGAGGACTCCAAGGTTACTGCTGCAGAGAACGGACACTGATGGGAGCAAACTAGGCATTTAGGAAAAAAAAAAAAATCCAAGTGGAGGTGCTTCTGAGGACTACCAAGGCCTAAGGCTCACCCCTAAAGGAAGGGATAAACATGTTCCCTGTGCACAAGGACTGAGTTCTCCAAAATTTGCAGCCCAGAATTCCCTGAATAAGTGCTAAGGCCACAAATACAAGCTCGGCTCCTTGTTCCCATCTTCCTTCTTGCTGGGAGCCAGGGTTTGCTGTAGTAACAAAAGACTCCATTGCGCTGACAAGACACTTCATGCCCAGCATCACAACCCAACACCTTCCCAAGTTAGGTCAATTTTGTTAAGAAAAAGAGAGCATCTTGTGGCACAATAACTGTCATTATTTGAAGAATAGTGGCGCTGTTCATCACACCTGTTCCTTACTACCCTCCAGGGATACTGGACAGATAATTAAGTTTATCATCACACTTTGGAAGAAAGAGCAGTGCAGCTGGCTGTAGGACCTCTGGGAGCGGGGGGCAGTGGCTCCAGCAACTCGGGGCTGGGGCATGGACATTTGGGAGAAAAGTCTACCCTTGATTTGCAGATTTGGGGCTGAATGACTCACTATTCATTGAAGCTTGAAGTGGTGGATGTGGGTGAGAAGAAACAGAAGAGTGAAAGTGAAAAGGAGAGTAAGGATGAAAGCCAGGGGTAGTTCACCTCGAGGGGAAGTAAAGGAGGGAAGAAAGGAGGGAAAAATCACGCTTAAGCCAACTTTGTGTTTCTTAAGTCATTCTTGTGCCTAGAACGTGCTTAAGGAAGGAAAGAGAGAAGGAGGAAGGTGGCAAGCCACCAGAATGACAAGGGAACGAATATTTATCCAGCACCTTCTCTGTGTCTCATACTTTGGTTGTTGTTGTAGAGTGTGTGTGTGTGTGTGTGTGTGTGTGTGTGTGTGTGTGTGTGTGTGTACTTGGAATATATCACCACACTCGATTATTCACTTATTCTCGTGTTCCAGATGAAGGTCCAGCAGTTCAGAGACAGGTACCCAAAGGCCCACAGGTAGAAAGTCATAGAGATCCGATGGGATCCCAGCCTGTTTGACTCCGCCCACCCTTACCTTTCACAGTAAGGTAAGAAGAAAACCAACTACAGTCGGTCAGAGTGCAAAGGTAGAGAGAATTAGTAGTTCCAAAGGGAGGCAGGAACAAACCAAAGTTTATTCAAGAAAGGGGAGATCTGGGGCACCTGGGTGGCTCAGTGAGTTGAGCCTCTGCCTTCGACTCAGGTCATGATCTCAGGGTCCTGGGAGGAAGCCCCGCATCGGGCTCTCTGCTCAGCAGGAAGCCTGTTTCCCCCTCTCTCTGCCTGCCTCTCTGCCTGCTTGTGATCTCTCTCTCTCTCTGTCAAATAAATAAATAAACAAAATCTTTAAAAAAGAATATAGGGGAGATCTGAGCGTTCCTTTAGACAAAGTGGATGGAGCACCAAGATTGGAAGAAACGAAAGATCCTGAATGGGATGTGGTGGGGTGGGGAGTGGGCCTGAGGACAAATGGCCTCTACAGATAATGTGGGCAATAAAGAGAACACCCCGGAGGGGAAGGCGGGGGCTCGGGGAAGTCTGCAGAAATTGGAACCTAATGGAAAATAAGAGTTCACTAGAAGAAAAGACAGAGAAGGACATTTAAGGCAGGGAAAGTCAAATGGACAATGTGAGGAGGGCTACAACACATGAACTGTGTATCAGTTAAGATTGTTTGGCAGAGAGTAGCAGAAAACCCTCACCTAGTGGCTTAAATGAGTAAGGGGTTCATCTTTCTCATACAACTGGGAGACTAGAGGGAGATAGCCCAGGTCTGGTATGGCAGTTTAATGAGGCCCTTGGAGACCCAACTTCTTCTGTCCTCCTGTTCTGACATCCCCAACTCAAAGCTTCTGTCCTGTTCCTCACAAAGGGGTTGCTGCACCACCAAACATTGTGTCTGAGATCAAGGAAGGAAGAGGGAGGAAGTGATGGACTTGGTGGGAAGCTATTCTCCAGGATTTCTGCCTACCTTGGGCCAGCTAGAATGGTATCATCAACCTGGTACCTTACCTGCAAGACAGGGTGGGAATTTGAGTATTTCTCTTTCCACCCTCTGTACTATATATGGGACACAAGGTAGAAGAGTATCAGAACGGAGGTTGACCAAACCAAGCTATGGAATCTGCCACAGTGTGTTTAGCAAAATTGTGAATGGTCCAGATTAGATGAAGATGAAGGAGGGACTGCAGAGAGGGTTGGTAGGTGGAGCTGAATTGTGAGTGTCCTTTCTCACCAGGCTTGGCTATAACTACTTAGAAGAATCCAGACCCCAGGGGACTGTCAGTCCTTTAGTTGTGACCCAGGGTTTGGTCATTGGCAAGCAGGTGACTATATCTTTCCAAAATGGTCTACTCTTAGTTTTCAGAAGAATGTCATAGATAAACATGATTCCTTTTCCCATAAAATTCCTTCTTTCTTCCATCCATCCATCCATCCATCCATCCATCCATCCATCCATCTGGTGTCAAAGAAGCATTTATTATCTTTGCACCAGATGTTGTGCTAAGCTTGTTCTCCCCCTGCCCTTCTCTCAGTCTCTCCTTTTTAATCTCTCCTTCTCTTCCCCAGGCTGGGCCAAGACCTTTTGCAAACGTGGGAGCCTGAGGATGAAGAGTTATCTAAGACAGTTGCTATTTCAGTCCCGAACTTGAAGCTAAAAATGTTCAAATGGAAAAAAAAAAAAAAAGTTTAAAAATATAGATGTGTATTTTTCTAAAACCCCATTAAGCTGTCAAGGGCCCTCAGTGTGTGTTTCCTTTCCCATCGTTGCTAATCAGCAAGGTATGTGTATGCCCCAAACAGAGGAGTAGCCAGCCAGCCTCCTCCTCCTACTTTTTCTCCCCCAACCTCTTTCTGCTGTTGCTGGCACCAGAGCTGTTCCCCAGGCTTGGGAACCTGGGAACTGGGCCTCCACTCCCCAGGGAGACTGCTGGATGGAACAGCACCCCAGCCCCTCCATAGCAGCTGGAAAACCAGCTCTGCCTTTCCCAATGGCACATTTGGACTGTCTGGGCTCAAATCCTGGCTGCACCCCTTACTAGATGTGTAACTTTAAGTGCTTTATTATTTCTGCATCTCAGCTTCCTCATCTGTGAAATGGGGATAGATAACATTAGGCATGTCTTAGTGTCACTGCGAGATTAGCATTTAGAATAGGGACCGTGTTCACAGAACTCAGTGTACGCTGTCCGTTATCACTGTTACTGTTTCCAGAAGTGCTATTGCCTCATTGCACTCCATTCCTTTCCCCACCTTTAGACCGTCTTAGAACACAAGAGATGAAAAACAGACCCTGAGATCCCCTTATCCCATCACACGACACCTGTCATACCAGCCACGCAGACAGAAGCCTGAGGAGGAGGGGCTCGGAAGAGAGACTCTGACGGTGGGGAGGCACGGGCCAGTCCCAGGCAGGAGGACTGCACTCCCAGCCCAGATTCAAGGCAACCCCTTGGGACACCCCCTCACCTTCGATGTCTCTTTTGGCTCAACAGGTGACTGCCTCAAAGGAGGTATTTACAAGAGGAGGTTTGAGGAAGTCAGAAGGAGCACTTTCTAGCTCTGGAATCAATGATTCTGATACTTATTTACATAAATAGTCAGCGCCATGGCCAGCCAGTGAATAAGAGGTACGGAGCCCCGGGTCTGGGGGGATTGTGAACATTCCCATCTATTGACCTGGGTGATTTAGGACTAGCCCTTCTAGAAGGAGAAGTGCGTGTGTGTGTATATATGTACATGTACATACATATACCATGTTAATGGTTTATTTGTTTCTATGTATTATTAATGTTTTGACATCTTAAAAACCTTTCTGGCTGGGGAGAAATGCTCATCCCAAGGCTAGCCAATCATTAGGCAGAGCAGAGAACTCAGCTAAGCACGTGTCTTTGCGGTACAAACTAAGCAGTCCAGAGCCACACACCTCCACTATCCTAGCCACTGCAGAAGGCAATATGCCCCTGCTTTTATCACACAGGGTCAGGTACCAGGCACTAGAGACCATTTCTACAGCCAAAGTCTATCGAAATTATTCCAACTAGTCAATCCTAAGCTGTTGACCCTGCTCTGACTTGCCTTTCCCCCAGCAACCCCAATAAAGACCGTGACCTAAACCTTCTCTTTGCTCCTGTCTTTTGCCTCCCGACCACCCTGGTGTCTTCCCATGTGACTCTGCGTGGAGCCCCTTGCCTTCTGTGTTTAGCACCCGTGAATGCAATAAATTTGGGGTTTTTTGAGCTTTTGTCTCCTCTCATGACAGCACCTGGATGACCATTACGTGAAAGATCCCAGAACCAGGTGCAAAAGTTCCCCAAATATCTCCCCGGCCGATGACATTTTTGCAGTCTTTTCACTACATCTGCTGATTAGAAATGAAGTTAACTGTTTGTTGGGTGTCCCGCATGCATAACGGGGTCCAACACAGGTATGTCAGGACCCCAGCTTTCCAGAAGCTTGCAATTTAGTTGGGAAGATAAGTTATGAACAGGTGAATTGTTCAATGACAACAGATTCAAATGACAGTTTGAGTCCGCCCGGGTTAGCTCAGGATGAGGAGCAATAAATGATAGCCCCAGGGTCCTGGGAAAGGCCTCTGTGTGGGGGTCAGGAGACAAAGGCTCTGCTCCCAGCACTACCAACATCTTGCTCTTACCGGAGTCATCTTTGACCTCTTTGGAGGTGAGTGGTTGGCCTGGACCCCTAGCTCCCTGTATTCACCCCTCCGGGCCTCAGTCTCCTCATTTTATAAATATGGTGGGACTGGGTGCTCCTTCTCTAGGTTGGTGTCCCCCTCCTGTCCGTGGGTCTTAGAGTAACTGCTACCTACATTCGGGGCCGGGACCAGACTTGTGCTGGCAGACACGCAGCCTGGCCTGTCCTCACACCTTACCCTCCTGCTTCTGGGGGGAGAAGTACCCCCGATCCGCCCTGGACAGCAGGTGGGCCAGGGAGAAGCAGGGTCTGGGGGGAGCCCCACATGGGGATTTCTGCCCCAGGAGCGCATAACCTCAGCGTCTGATTCACTGTGTAAGACACCCAGAGAGCGAGAACTAAGGTACTTTTATTTGGGGGAACAGTTATCATCGTCCCTCATTTGCTTTATATGACACAAGGGTTCAAATTCTAGCACTTTCCTGTGGACCACTGGCCTGAAGGAGACCTCGCCATGTGGCTACAGTGGTGACTTCTCAGCACAGCTTTCCCTGGCGTCCTTCTCAGATGCCTGGACCACATCCCTTATTCATGTCCAGATGCTTGCGAGCCCGGCACACTAACGTCCTCTCTGTCCTTCTTGTTCAAGCCTGCCTCCGTGAAAGGTGCCATGGGGAGAAACAACTTCTTTCGTAGCAGCAGAAACCTTACTTAACAGCTAGAAGGCTTTAGGTTGCAAGGTCTACAAAATCCTACTGAGAGTGGCTTCAAACATACCAACATCCACTATTGTATTTAATAGAACATCGGGAAACAGGCAGGGGTTAGGACCGTTTAATGGCCCAGTGATTTCAGCAGGGCCTAGGCTTTTCCTGTCTTTTCTCTCTACGGTTCTCACGGATAAAAGATGGCAGCCCTAGTTCCAAGTGGCAAGTCCTCACCTGGGAGACCATAACTGGAAGTGGGTAGTGACTAAAGGCCATTTCTCTTCCCATGTCTCCTTAATCAAGGAGGAAAGTCTTTCCCAAACAGGATTCCTTCATGTTTCACCTGCCAGAACTGGATCAGATGCCCACTCCAGACCAGTCACCGGCAAAAGTCCTTCTTTGTTGACTAAGACCATGCATTGTCAAAGGGGGCGATGTCACCCTCCAGGGGGTGAAAATGGGTTTCAGGGAGCAAAAATTCTTACTCTTTTTATGTATAAAGCAGAGATACACATACAGCATATAAACATACACAGTATATCTATGGTGTTAAAATTTCGTGGGAGGCTACTAGGGGGAAGAAAGTCTAAAAAGATTCCATAGGGTGATAAAAATAACAATGTTATTATTATAATAATAACAATTTTTTTTAAAAAGCTTGATCAGCACAAGTGCCCACATGGGGATGTTCATGGCAGTTTTATTCATAACAGCCCAAACTCGGAAGCAACCAAGATGTCTTTCTGTAGGTGAATGGGTAGATAAACCACGGGTCCCTCTAGACAATGGAATTTCATTCAGCGTCAAGAAGAAATGAGCTAGTCAAACCATGAAAAGACATGGAGGAAACTTAAATGCATATTACTAAAGGAAATAAGCCAATCTGAAAATGTTACACACTGTAGGATTCCAACTCTATGACATTCTAGAAAAGGTAAAACTGTAAGACAGTAAAAAGATCAGTGGTTGCCAGCAGTTAGTGGGGAGGGATGAGTAGAGCACAGGGGATTTTTAGATCAGTGAAATTGAATATCTGATAGGATATATATAATATGATCGATCACAATGCTGTATGATGTTATTATGCTGGAAACACGTCATTGTATATTCATCCAAACCAGTAGAATACACACCAGCAAGAGTGAACCCTGATGTATACTCTGGGCTCTGGGTGATGATGACATGTGGGTGCAAGTTCATCCTTGGTCACATAGGTACCATTCTGGTGGGGGATGGAGATAATGGGGGGGGGAATACTATACATGTGTGGGAGCAGGGAGAATTTGGGGAAACTCTGTCTCTTCCCCATCAATGTCACTTTGAACCTAAGACTGCTCTAAAAATATAGTCTTGAACAACAACAACAACAAAGAACCATTGGCCTGGACCAGTTACAACACTTTGCCAGGCCCCGGGGATATTTCCCTTGGCCAGAAAGTCTGGGGAATGATGGCCAAATAGGCACCAACAATGTTTGCCACATCCTGCTTAGAAAGAACCGTGCTTTGTGGGGTGAATGCTCTGTGGGTATGCATAGGTGTGAAACTTTCAGGGCATGCCGCCTTCGGTGTGTACTCATCACTCACCTGCTTGCAAAGATGGGCAGGGTTGGTGAGCTCCACGCTTGAGTTGGGTTTGTAAGCTGAGGGCCAGAGCTGAATTTCTGGGGATAGTGATGAGACTAAGCCAAGGACTGTGGGGGAAAGAACAGAGACATTGAAAGGAGCTTTTTATGGAGTTTGGCGGCGTGGTGAGAGACTGTGTTAAATGATTCAAAATATGTATTTTTTTTTCTCTCCGTGTACGGCTCCAACAACATAAAGTCTGTAGCTCGAGATCGTTAGCATTCTATCCCAACGAATGCAGACCACCATGACCAGTGAAAAAATCGAGGGGACCAATCTTGTTGCACAGTTGACTAACTCCAGGCATTATGAGGAAGACAAAGGAATAAGGTGTCTTGCATTCCTCCGTTCCTAGAATTCAACTCTAATCATGCAGAGAAGTTAATAAGGTTGGGATTATTCAAGTCCATTTCAGTGTAAAGAAGATCTGTGTTTTGACTAAGGAAGGACACATTGATGCCTCTGTGAAGATTAGGACACTGAGAAACACAAAGGAATGTAAAGCTGTGTAGTTTTACTTTTTTACGAAACTGCATCAGTTTAGCACTTACTGGATGATGACATCCAGTAGGGTCCCTTTTATGGGGGGGGGGCATATGAAGACACACCCATACCATCTGCCCTCCCAGAACTCAAGGAAATCAAACACATCTGCATAGGCTGGACCAGAAAAGAGACACCTCTGGCTCACCCCATGCGTGAAAGTCATTCTTTTTTTTTTTTTTTTTTAAAGGTTTTTATTTATTTATTTATTTGACAGAGAGAGATCACAAGTAGGCAGAGAGGCAGGCAGAGAGAGAGGAGGAAGCAGGCTCCCTTCTGAGCAGAGAGTCCGACGCGGGACTCGATCCCAGGACCCTGAGATCATGACCTGAGCCGAAGGCAGCGGCTTAACCCACTGAGCCACATTCTTCTCTTTCCCTTGAACTTGTTAGAAAGATCCAGTTCACAATGACCTTGGTCTTTGTCTTAGAGGAAACTGAGCAGCATTTTGGATCTAGCCTCTGGAAAGACAAGCAACTGCCTCAGTTGGGGTGCTCCCTGCAGTCAACCCCCGCCCCCATGGAGCTCTTTGCCAGAGGCTTCCACTCATTACCCACTTGCCTCTCAACCTCCCAGCTCCCTCTCTCCCCAGCTCCCCCACTTGCTTGGGCTGTCACTCTCCACCTGAGTCCTCTTTCTGCTCTTCTGTGGCCCATTGGGCCCCTGAGTTCCTTGGTTAGGGCCCACCCATCTTTTCCCTTACCCCGGTTGGCCCACCTGCACTGATGCACCCTGGTTTCCACACCCCACTAGCCCCTGCTCAAAGCCCACCCTGCCAGCCTGGAGCAGCACTGGTGGGACATTACTCCTCACTCTTACACTCCCCACTTGGGTGACTGCAAGCACTGTCACCTTTCCTTCTCTTTTAAATCAATTTCATCGTGATAGAACTTACAAGAAATGCACCCATTTAAGGGTTCAGTGCAATGGGTTCTCAACAATGTATACACCCCTGCAGATGCCTCCCCCTCTGTAAAGCATTTTTATACCCAAGGCCCTTCCCCCAACAACTCTCAGGAAACCGCTGATCACTTTTTAGTTCTATGTCTTCTAGAATTTGATATAAAAGGAGTCAAACAGCACGTTCCTTTTTCTCAGCAGGCTTTTGAGACTGATCTGTGTCATTGCCTATAGGCATAGTTCCTGTCTTTTTACTGATGAGTCGTATGTCATTGTATGCTTGTGCCACCCAACTTTTACCTGCTCACCCACTGATGGATGTTGGTTTCTTTTCCTGCCCTGCGGCTATAATAAATAAAGCTGTGATGGGTACATGTGCACTTGCTTCTGTATGGACAGATATTTTTCATGTCTCACAGGCAAATACCTAGGACTAGAATTCCTGACTCACTTGGCAAGAGTCTGTTAACTTTATAGCTAAAAAGCCCAAACGGTAAGAACCTGCCCAGCTTCTCCAAAGTGAAGGTGCCAGCTCCCACTTCACCACTACAATATGAACATTCCAGTTGCTGTCTGCCCTCACCAACACTTGGTGCTGTCAGTCTTTTAAATTTTAGCCACTTTGGTGGGGAGTCGCAGTAGCTCACAGTGGTTATCCGTTGTATTTCTGTAATGACTAACGCTGTCGAGCCTCCTTTCCTGTGCTGATCTAACCTTTCATACATCAAGGAGGTTACTTTTAACTTTTCAGGGTCTGTTTCCTTGTCTACAATGGGGATGACTCTCCCTAACCCTCTTCCATAGGGTGATCGTGGCAGAGATGAGAAGTTTTTTGTTTTTTGTTTTAAACTCTGAAGATTCACATAATGGGAAAATATTTCTTCCAAGTGAGGAACTTCTTAGGCAATAGGCTCTGGAAGTACTCACAAGATTGGTTTTTCTCAGATATCACTTTGTCATCCTCTCTAAGTCAAGAAAAGTCACTGGGTCTCTCTTTCTTATTTTAGGAGATCTAAGCTCCTCATTCCAAGTCTAAATCCCTTTAGCAGCATTGTTTCCACCCTGACCTTGGCCGAGCCTCACCCGGAAGTTTGTCTCCTTGTCTGTAATAGGTTAGTTCTCTCCAGCAGCTATGAGTCTGACCTCTGTCCCTTTCTGGCCTTTGCACTGGCATTTCCTATTCCATGTGACCCTCCTTGTTTCTCTCCATGGCATTTCCTTTTTGAAAGTCTCTTTCCTGCTCACCTCTTGCAGGAAGCTCTTCATGTGGCCCATCCAGTCTTCTCTTTGGATCCCTTTAGCACTGAAGCTGCTGGACTGTAATATAGGGACTTTCTCTTGAGTCCCTCCAAGTTCCATGTTTCCAACTTGGAAGTTCCCATCTGAAAGTTCCATAGGCACCTCAAACCCATAAGACCCCAGAGCTTACCACCTATTTGCCCCCTGTGGCCCCCCTCCCATTTCTGCTTACACATCACACTATCCTAGTTGCCCTGGCTCAAAGGCCCTCCGGATGCTCTGCAGCCCCTCCCTTTCCCCAAGCCCTCGTCAGTTACCAAACCCTGCCAATTCTACCTCCACAGTACCTCTTTCACTCTCTTCCTCTTCTCCCTCCTCTTGACCATGGTCCTGGCCTTCATCTTTGGAGGTCCATACTTGGTCTATTTGTAACCAGTACTCATGGCTGGCTGCCTTACCCACGGCCCTTCCCCAGCAGCCCCCTTCCCCACAGGCAGACCCCACTCATCATGAAAGACAGAGCAAATCCAGCTGCTTACTTTCCCAGACTTCGTTATGGCCAGGCATGGCCACGTGACCTGGTTCTGATCCATCAGGTAGCAAGGGAGGTCTTCTGGAATGATTTTCCTCCCACCTTTCAGTTGTCTTCTGCCCCTGGAGACTCTTTGCTGCTCTTAATTCCCTCCCACTTCTATCCTTCCATGCTAATTCTCTCCCTGCATGTCTGCAAGATCACCTCTCAGAAACATAGATTTTGGATCAGGTTACATACATCTCTTCTCTGAAATGTTCAACAGCTCCCCATCAGATGCTGGTGAAAGCCTAGAAGCCCATAGCCTAGCATATAAGGCCTTTCAGCATTTAGTTCTAATGTGTCTTTCTTGTTTTCTGCCTGGTGATTTGCTTTCCTATCATCAAGCCTGGCCAAAAGGGGATACATGCATTCCCCTGTGAATTAGCTAGGGTTCCCCAGAGCTTAGAAGGAGAGGTGGTCAGAATGGTGAGACTGACCTTCACTGCCCTGTCCTATCACCCTGTTCAAGATGGCCTTGGAGCAGGCATGTGGCATGGCTGCCCACCATCACGGTGTGACTTGATTCAAGAAGGCCAAGGTCTCAGATAACTTGGTTCTTCCAGGTGCCATGGAGTCTGGAATACCATCATTTGCAGAACCATAAAAGCAGGGGGGCTTATTGTCTGTGCTGTCCTCTAAAGCCAGGATATGTATGATGGCATAGACTAGAAACAAGCAAGGTTGCCCACATCCTCAAATAAAGGTCTTCCCATCTAAGATCAGGTGGATTCAGAAAAAGAGCAGGTGAATTCCAGCAATCAGTGTGGGGAGAGGAGAGAAAGGTGGGAATGCCAAGGGAAATGGAGACACATGATATACCAAAGCCTACATTTCTCACTGAGCTACACACCATGCTCCAGGATCATTGAATTTAATGTCCCCCTTGGTTCTGCTTCCTGAAAATAGTCATCGTAAAAACACCTAATATTTATCGGGCATTTCAGATGCCTGATCTCATTTAATCCTCATACAACCCCATGACAGGAGTACTGTTGGTACTACTATTTTTTAGTTCCGTGCTCCAGGTTTAGAGCAGGTGACAGAGCAGAGGACAGAATTCCAAAGGTTCTGTAGGCCCTGCTGACATTTTCATTCATTCATTCATTCATTCATGCATGCATGCATGCATGCATTCCTTTACCAACCATTTTTGGAGTCAGGGATTGTACCAGGGATCCAAAGATAAATAAGGCATAACTCCTGCCCCCAAGGAACTCACCAGCTACTGAATCACTTGTAGAAGCTAATACTCATAACTGTATCAGTGTGAGTACTACAGTAGGAGTGTGGGCAACTTACTCATCTTGCCTTTGACGTGTAACAAACTCCTGAGAGTTCGCCCTTCCTCGTCCAACCTCTGTCTCTTGCCACATCTTTTGTTATCCACCAGGATGCTGACATCTGTGTCTGTGACTTCATCTGATACCCTCTGGCATGCTTGTTCTTGTCTTTCTAGACTTGGCCGTCCTCCAGCTCCATTTAGCACTGGCTACACAACATCCTGTCAGGTCTGAGGGGGTGAAGGTAGGGGCCTAAGACCAGTCTAGGGAACCAGTTCTCCTCATGTGCCTGGAAGCAAGTCTTTGGATAAGTCACTGAAGGCTAGGGGGCCTCATTTTCCACCATTTGTAGAAGACAGTGTAGGACTAGATGCTCTTTGGTACTAACTTTAGGTAGTTATGAGCTGAGCCCAACTTTCCAGCATGGTGTCAGAATAGAAGGGGAAGGGGTGAGTGGTACCATTGCCCTGAACTTTCTAATAAGCTCACCCTCTCTTTTTCCCCCATCCTAGGCCTCACTCGTAGTAAACCTACCTGACTCCACTGATAGGCCACTCCTTTCTAACAGGCACCCCCTCACTAGGTGAGCTGGGGCCCCTGGTTCTATCCTGGGTCATAATCCAATGACTTCTGACCCTGAATGGCTTTCAATGTCTATGGCACCCACACCTGGGTTCCAAATGACTGATCCAGACCCGTGTCACCTGTGGAAGCAGAGGAAATCCAGGATTCCCAGCGGCTGGCCCGGGCTCAGAGCCACTTGAGTGAACCGGCTGCTTCCCTGTCCTGAGGTCTAAGACTTCCTTCCTTGCCAAGAGACGATCACAGGCCAAACAAGGGAGGCTCTGCCAGCTGCCACCAGACTCATGCTTTCTCTCTGTTGTCAGCCCAGAGTCTACTACTGAACTATAGCACCCCAGGAAACGGCGCTGTGGGCACTTTCTCTACAAAAGAACATTTCAGGCATGTTTGTGGCTCAGGTTGTTCCTTCTACCCTGCTTCTCCAAACCAGCCACATGTAGGAAACTAGTGGCCAGGCTAACCTACCAGCTCGGCACTCTCTCCCAATGGTGCCAAAATAACATAACCATAGAATCCCGAGATTTATAGAGAGGAAGTATCAGACCTCAGATGATCTCGCTCACAGTGGGCCTGGCCCAGACCAGAGCCCCCACTGCCCTCAGGCTCTCCAGTGAGCACACATGCCTTGTATCCTGGATGCACGGTCACCCTTTGCTCTTCCCCACCCAGGTCCAAGTACAAAAAGACCCACCATCCCTTCCATAGTGGACTGTCATAGCAGGAGGATTTTGAGTGGAGATCTTGGTGTGAAATGAATTGCTCTGCTCTGGAAGGTGGCATCTGAAATGCTTCAGAGACTGAGCCCTGGGCTTTGCTTCCTTTGTGTTCCTGCCATTTGCTGTTATAAACACCCTCTCTCTCAATAGAAAGACCATATAGCTGAAGGCACAGCTGTCTCCCAAATATCGATATTCCTTCTTCCCAGGACATCTGTCCCACTGAATCACCCTTCTAAAGAAGGAGCCAGTGTTGACCTTTGCAGGATTCTCAAGCATTGACTGAGCACCTGCTATGCCCCATGCTATACAGCAGGTCCCCCATAACATAAAAAGAGTTTCCTTCAGTAAATACTTATACACACTTAGCAGGTGCAGAGAATGTGGCTGTGAATAAGAGGCAAGTCCTTGACCTCTTCAGGCTTACATTCTAGCAGCATGTGAACCTATAAGGATCTGAAATATGTAAACATGAAAAGAATGTATACCTTATCCTTAAGGAGCTATAATCAACTAGAGAAAAATAAAACATGGTGATCAGTCAGTAATACTGATCTAAAAGCCAAGGTCAATATCCAGGCCACCCACCCCTTTGCTGTTGGGAAGAGCATGGCCCCTGTTTCCATCATCTGTACTGACAAGGACTTGTGGTGGAGACAGCTCTGGGTTTGGACAGCCTATCCAGCTGGGTTCCAGACTCAGCTATGTACTGACTGAGAAGCCTAAAGCAAGTCCCTTAACTTCTCTGGGTCTTGGGCTTTTCATCTTCAAAAGGGTTTGCCTTGCTTTCTTGCTGGTTGTTTTGAGACAGGTAAGTTAATATACAAGAAAAATTTTACAAACTCTAAATTGCACCAAAACATTTTTATTTTTTAGATCAAAGGCTAGTGTTTAAAAAAAATAAAATGCTGGGCACCTGGGTGGCTCAATTGGTTAAGCAACTACTTGACTCAAGTCATGATCCTGGAGTCCCAGGTTTGAGTCCTGTGTCAGGCTCCTCACTCTGCAGGGAGTTTGCTTCTCCCTTGACCCTCCCCCTTCTCATGCTCTCTCTCTCTCTCTCTCTCTCTCTCAAATAAATAAACTGAATCTAAAAATAAAATAAAATGTTCCAAGTGACATATTTGCTATCTTAGGATTCCCAAGGACTAGAGTGACAAGTGCACTCAGGTGCATCTGTGTCAAAGAGATTTTCTAGCCCTGACCTTCAACAAGACCAGGGTCAGTTCTCAATGAAATTTGCTACCACTTACGTGGGGGTGATTTCCAAGCTGGCTGCTGGCGTTTGAAATTTATAATCAGAATGTCATCATTTTAAGGTTAAGCTAAATGGGGTTTTGTCATGTGTTGAATGAAAATACTCTGCCTCAGTGAGAATGAATTTATAATCTTGGGCACAAGTTCTGATAAGGTGATTCATTCAACAAGCGTCTACTCTGTGCTGGGAAGATATTCAATCTAGGAAGACAATGGTGGTCAAGACACGCATGTCCCCTGGGCTCACAGAGCACTGTCCAGTGGAGACCTTAAGGGTAAGTACAGTGACAGGGGTAGTCAGGCGAAACATGGATGCACCAGGCAGGTACAGCTCACCCAGATTCGGGGTTGGGAGTAGGGGCTGTGAAACACTTTGGTGAAGAAATGCTGTTGAAGCTGTTAGCTGGAGGATGAGTTGGGAATAAGGTGTTCAGGGGGGGTGGGGGGGTGGGTAGAGAAGTTCCTGGAAGAGGAGCAGCATATGCAAAGATGTAGAGGGGAAAGAGTGGGCTGGAAAAGAAATGTGGGGCCAAGAGGGTGGAAGACAGGGCCAGTGTGTCCAGACATGAGGCCACAACGCCAGCAGGGGCTTAGCATGAGTGATCCCGTGTAACAAGGAAAGCAGCTGGGACTCTGTCCTTGGGAAAATGACCAGCTTTGCCAGGGACAGTCATGGCTCGTGCCTATTGCCTCAGGAGAGTCACACATAGGCCCATTTCCCTTCCCTCTTCAGAGATACCTCAGTTGGATGATAACTGACATGGTCACCTATCCTTAGGGAGGTGGGAAGGTAGCAGGGGGCAGTAACTGGGAAGGTGTGGGGACAGAAGACATTCAGTGCCTTTCAATGATGTGGGGGAATGTGGGCACCGACTGACATGTCTCAAAACATTAATGGGGACATTTCCTCCTTTAAGGCAACTATTTTTTTTTTTTAAAGATTTATTTATTTATTTGAGAGAGAGAGAGAGTGAGGGGAGGGGCCGAGGGAGAGAATCTCAAGCAGACTCCCTGCTGAGCACAGAGTCCCACACAGGGCTCCATCTAAGGACCCTGAGATCATGACCTGAGCCGAAACCAAGAGTTGGATGCTTAACCAATTGAACGACCCAGGAGTCCCTAAGGTAACCATTTCTTAAATACCAAAAGGGATGATTGAGTTCTCACTCCATCTCACAGATTTCTTTGGTCACCCAAAAAAGTTTGAGGATAGGATAGCTTGGCTCTAAAGGATCAGTGAGGAAGGACCCTGGTACCAGGAGAGGGGAACAGAACAGCACTTCCTTCTGGAGAGAATAGGGAAGCAAGCAGCTTCTTCCTTCAGCTCTCATTGGGGAAGGAAAGGGTCTAAAATCACCTAATTAGGCACCACCCAAACCCGCAGTTCCCAGCTGGTGTGGGGTAGGGACCGACTCTGCAGGGGGACACTCGGGCCTATTCTCCTGCCTCCTCACCCTAGAAACCAGCCATGCTCAGTTGCCCTGAACCAAAGGTCTCCTGGAAGACCAGCTCCCTTCCATGCTGTTCGCAGCAGAGTAGGCCTGTCATCAGAGTTAATGTGAGTTACTCATGGTTTAAGTGCCATTTCTGACCTAAAGTTGGCATTTCTTCTCTGGTTCTGCCTCTCCACCATAATTAACTAATTAACTATCAACAAGGAGTGACACAGTTATGACACAGAGAGCCTGGCTCTGTGGCGTCTCACCCAGAGAACCCCCTGTGCCCTCAAGGATCAAAAGGTACTGGCCTGATTTAAACAGGGTACCCTGAGGCCCCAGTGTTGGTCACTCAGCCAGTGTTCAAGGCCACTCCCTTCCTGGGTTCCAGAGGCCAAGCTGGGGCTGGAGCTGCTCTGATGGTGAACACGGGACTCTCAACAAACCGAGTAGCTACCAGCCACTGTGTGCCCTTAGGAAGTGCCCACTGCTGTGGCCCAGGCATTGTCACTGAGTCTCCCTGAGCTTCTATCCCTCATCAGTCAACAGACATAACAAAAGCTTCATGTTACAGAACGTAGAAGTGCACTACGCCATCCCTCCTTGTATGGATGGACAAACTGAGGCCAGGGCCTTTAAGTCTCTTGCCTGGGACCACTAGCGGGCAAGTGGCACTTGGGTCCAAATCCGGGGTCCTGCGCCCAGCCAGCCTGGCCTAGAACAGCTCTCTGAAGAGCAGCTCTCAGGGCAGCTGACCCACCAGAGGGGTGGGAGACTTTACCCCCTCTACCCCAGCTTCCAAAGATGGTGGATCAGGAGCTCCAGAAGTCAGAGTCCCCAGCAGGAGTCTGGGGGAACTCCACAAGGCACACCTGAAGGGGATTCAGTCTATCACATGGCCCCAGGAGTCTTGGAGGCCCAAAGCCATTGAACTGGGGCTGAGGCCTGAGCTGGTGGGCTTCCAGCTAGCCCAAACTTTGTTTTATCATGTGACTCCAGCATCCATGAGATGCCTGGGAGAGCTGTTCTGTAGAAGCCCCTCTCAAACCAGATTCCTGATGCTTCGACTTGGAAGCTTGAGGCGGAATAACTGTGGAAGGAGCCTCCAGTCAGAATTCACTCACAGTCTTGTGTTTGGTGATAGATTCCCAGCTCGGCTGTGAGGTCCTCCTGGGGCAAGCCTCAGGCCACAAGCTTCTCTGAATCTCCCAGAGCACTTACCACAGTGCCTCAGCCGAACAGCTGCTCAATTATACTCATATTATCAATCACAGACTGTTTGCATTACCAGTAATTTCTTTCCAAATCCTGTCAATGTAATTTCTAAACATGTTAGCATTACTGTAATGGTATGCAAGTGCTATTTGATTCCCAACATTTTTTATTTGACATTATTTTATCTATTGCACACTTCAATGCATAATCCACATACTTGTCATTGTTAATGGCTACACCAGATTCCAGGGTCCCGATGTCCCATACTTTGTTTAAGCGTTCCCTGATGGCTGGGCAGTTGGGTTGCCTCCAATGTTTGAGCACTATAAATAGTGCTGCTCAGTCACCGGGCTTTTCTCCCCATCGCCTGGACATGAGAATAGGGTGGGATGGGGGTAAGAAGCTCTTCTCTTGTGCATTCCTGGAAAGGCCTACTCTTCATGCTACTTTCCTAAACTGGGGGTAACATAAACCCACATCTGCTGCTCTGTCCCAGATGGGCTGTCACTGGGGGACTTCTTACCTGGCCTCTGGTGTTCTAGGAATGAGAAAGAGTCCTCACCTCTGAGGTCTTGAATCAGCAGGTCTCCCACATTAAATAATTTGCTTTGGAGCTGGCCTTTGGGTACAGTGGCCTTTGGATCATCTCATCAGACAGGCCCTGAGGGGAGACCCAATAACATACTGCTTATGTTCTGGAAGGTCAGTTCAAGGTTACACTGGGAATCACAGAATGTCTGAACTGAAAAGGGGACTTTCAGTTGATCTAATCTAACCTTTCCATTTCATGGCTGAAGAACTCTAGAGCCAGAGAGGGGAAGTGACTTTTCCAAGATCACCCAACTTGGCAGATTTGGGTCCAGAGCCAGGATGCTCTTATAATCTTAACATTCTTCAGCCTCCTCCCTGGAGCATGTCAATGGATTGGAATACTCACCATGGTTAACATGCTAATTCTCTACACATTGACCTATAGGCCTTCCCAATCAAAACCACAGCAAGAGTCTTTGGAGGTATGGACAAGAGGACTCTAAAATTTGTATGGGAAGGTAAGCCAAAGCCTTTTTGGAAAAAGAAGAACAAATTTGGAGACTCACACTACCTGGCATTAAGACATACTGTAAAGTGACAGTCCTCAAGACAGTGTGGTTTTGGTGAGAGGACGATCCAGAAATAGGCCCCCACAAGTATGGGCACTTGATTTCTGGAAAAGTTGGAAAAGGCAATTCAATAGAGAGAGGAGAGTTCTTTCAACAAATGGTGCCCAAACAAGTAGACAACCCACACAAGAACAATAAACACTGACCTATTCCTCATACCTCATACAAAGACGAACTAAAAATAGGTCATAGACTTAAACGGAAAAATGTATAACTATAAAACTCTTAGAAAGGGTACCTGGGTGGCTCAGTCGTTAAGCATGTGCCTTCGGCTGAAGTCAGGACCGCAGGGTCCTGGAATTGAGCCCTGCGTCAGGCTCACTACTCAGTGGGAAGCCTGTTTCTCCCTCTCCCTTCCCCCTTGCTTGCGTTCCCTCTCTGGCTGTCTCTCTCTCTGTCAAATAAATAAAATCTTAAAAATAAAGAAATAAAACTTTTAGAAGAAAACATAGAAATTCTTTGTGAGTTCTTAGGTACAATAACAAATGCATGATCTATAGAGGAAAAAATAATTAGATTTGATCAAAATTAAACACATTTACTCTTGTGAGAGACACTTTAAAGAGAATGAGTATAAACCTGACAGATTGGGAGAAAATATTTGTAAATCAGAGATCAGACAGCAGATTTATACCCAGAATATACCAAAAAAAAACCTCCTGAAATTCAGGAAGACTCAAATTTTTTGAGTGGGTGGGCAAAGATTTGAGAAGGTGCCTTACCAAATAAGACAGACAGGTGACAAATAAATACATGAAAAGATCTCCAGCATCATTAGTCATTGAGGAAATGCAGATTAAAACCAGAGTGAAATATCATCACATCCCTATAAGAATAACTAAAAATACTGACAATACCAAATGAAGAATGAAGCAACTGGAACTCTCATCATACATTACTAATGGGAATGCAAAATGGAGCAGCCACTGTGGAAAACAATTTGGCTATTTCTTCTGAAGCTAAACATATATTTACCATATGACCTGGCAATACCACTTCTAGGTATTTATACTAGAGAAATGAAAACCTATGTTAATACAAAAACCTGTACTTGGATGTTTATAAGAGCATTATCTACAGTTGCCAAAATCTAGAAACAACTCAAATATCTCTCATTGGGTGAATGTATAAACAGACAGTGGTACAACCACGAAACAGGATATGATACTACTGGGTAATAAAGAACAGTAAACATCAATGCATACAACTTGGATGAATCTCGCACACATGCTGCTTGGTGGGAGAAGCCAGTCTCAAGGGTTACTGCACGGGAGGAAAAATTATTTTCCCTTCACCCTCCTGAGTTCTTGGCTGAGACCCCCTATCATAAAAGATTAACAAGAAAAAAATGAACAGAAGTGTATTAATATATACCTCATATATGTATGAGAGATACCCAGAAAAACTGAGTAACTCTCTGAGGTGGTCCAAGCCACCACCTTAAATACCATCTTCAGCTAAAGACATAAGAAAGAAGTTTGGGGCATGGGTGGAGGGAAGCTGGCTATGGGAAATTACTAGGAAATGCAGGGCAAATAGGGTAAGATTTTGTTATGCAGATTGAAGACTGTGCCTTCTCCCCTGATAACTCTGGAGGTTTAGAGTCTCCCTTTTCTTCCTGGTACAAAGAAGGAGACATCTTTGCAATTGAAGACTTCCTTTTTGAATGTAAATATCCCTTACAAAAGGGTAACTTCTACTCTGTTTTTAAAACTTCTGTGTCTACTGTTTCTTAAAATAATCAGCTCAAAATGATTTTCATGCCAAAGAAGCATATTTTGGGGTGGCATACATTTCATTATATACTGTATAATTTCATTATATGGTGTTCTGGAAAAGGCAAAACTGTGGGGACAGAGAATAGATCAGAGGTTTCCAGGGTGGGGGAAGAGTCTGAGTAAAAGGGTAGATGAGGGAGTTCTTTATAATGTTAGAATTGTTCTTTATCTTGTCTGTGGTGACACTTACATGAACTTGCATATGTTAAAACCCAGGCAACTGTATGTAAATTTAAGATACAAAGACACTTCTACTGTAAATTAAAAAATACAAAAAGCAAAAGTGACAAGGCACTTTTGTATCATTAACTCATCTGAGTCTTTTAACAGCCCAGTAGTGGATCCATGAGCACGTCTGAAGAAGGAATAGATTCTTTAAGAAATATTTAGGGGCCATTGCTATGGGAACTGTTCTAGGTACAGGCTCAAGGCAAAGTCTTGACCTCAGAGAGTCAGGTCAAATACCACCATTCCAGCAGACAATTCTGAAGAGTGCCTTGCCTGTGATGGAGTAAACTGCCATCTCAATTCTGGTTTCCCTGGGGAAAATCACCCCTCCTAGGGCAAGTGCTATGGTCTTTGTAAGGCAACCCCAGGGCCCTGGGAGGCTGCACCAGGCAGGAGGAACTTTGGCAAAAGCAGCATTCCCAGGCATCTGGGACACAGATGGCCCAGGCCACCCACTGCAGGGGCTGCATTTGGCCCAACTTTTCCAACATAGAAAAGAGACCCCTCCACCTTGGCATGGCCCACCTTCTCAGGTTCACACCAGTTCTGCTGTGAATTCCTCCTTTTCTCTCATGATTAAAATCAACCCAATATGGGTAGGGAAGGTTGAGGGGGAGGAATGTAAGAGCAAGAGAGTAGGTAAACGAGCTAGAGCAGTGGGTGGGGAAGCAACAGTAAGTCATGCCCAGTGACACTCTAGTCCACTGTTCACATGCCATTCTTTGAGTCCTCAACAGTCTCTGTGTGTGTGTGTGTATATATATATATATATATATAATTTATTTATTTGACAGAGAGAGAGAGATCACAAGTAGGCAGAGAGGCAGGCAGAGAGAGGGGGAAGCAAGCTTCCTGCTGAGCAGAGAGCCCGATCTGGAGCTCCATCCCAGGACCCTGAGATCATGACCTGAACTGAAGGCAGAGTCTTAACCCACTGAGCCACCAAGGCGCCCCAGAGTCCTCAACAATCTTATAAAGCAGATACTTCTCCCCTATACAGAGGTGACATAAATGAGCCCTGGGGAGATTAAATGACTTGCCTGGGTCCCACGACTAGGAAACAACTGGACCAGGCTTCTAACTCCTCTTTGGGATTCCACTAACCTTGACAGAATAAATAGGACAGACTAATGATTCTCAAACTTGACTGAGTGTCAGAGAATCATGTGGTGGGGGTTTGTCCAACCAGTTTGCTGCTTCCCACCCCTGGGATTTCTGAGTCTGTAGCTCTGGGGTGGGTTCTGAGAATTTGCATTTCCAACAAGTTCCCAGATGTTGCTGGGGCAGTTGGCCCGGAGATCTTTGAGAATCATTGATATAAACCCTGAGCTTGTGTGCTCTTGAGCTACACACTTTCGAGTGGGGGGAAATTCTGGTTTCACCACTTTTCTAGCTCTGGACTCTGAACAGGTAACACATCACAGTTCTTCACCTAGAAAGTGAGGAGAATTGTACCTTAGAATTGTTGTAGGGTGCTACAAAGATGAATGAGTTAGTAAATAAAAAAAGTTTTTATAAAACTGCCCGATCAAATGTAATCACTCAAAAATGTCAGCTCTCAGTACATGCTGGACTCTTTTAAAATACATCCTCTCATTTAGTTTCAAAAGATCTTTAGAAGTTAATAGCATCATTTCCAACATTTTCATTTTACAGTTGGTCAGGAAGACCAACTCATCACCATGCAACTCATCACGACCCAAGCAAGGATCTGAATCCAGGTTTTCTGGCTCATCATTAGGGCTCATAACAAATTAGGTCTCACTGCTTCCTGGAGTCTGGTCCCCTTTCTTTAAACTCCAAGCCCTGGACTGTGGATGATTGGACCCTTAAGGCTGAGTGCACACCTAATTAGCTGAGAGTGGGTGAGACTGAGTAAGCGAGAAAGGAAGAGGGAACAGGAGGCTTCAGGAGGATGTTTGTCTGAGAACCTGGCACGGAGTCACTAGGGATGCCTGGAGTGGGCATTTTTTTGTCTTCAGAGGGCAGATAACACAGGGTGACTCAATATCTTGCCCACACATTCCCTCTTTTCTCTTGGCTGCTGTAACTGATTGAAGTCATCAGTGAATGATGTGACAGGTGCAAACGGATCACCCACTGATGGTTTACACAGCACCAGAGGACACCCCTACTCTCAGCCTAATATGGACAGAAAATCCAGCTACTGGACTAAAGCATCAGCACACACTGAAACCCTTCCCAGGATGAATCAGAGCATCCCACTCACCCACACTGAACACAATGTTCCATGAGAAGTAAGGATCAACCGCAGCAAGCCCTTCTGTGGTGGGCAGGGAGGTCTTGGTATCCCCCAGTCCTATTTGCAGTGGTTTCCCTGCATTAAATGTTTATGAACATCAGTGGTGGCATGGTCTAGGGTAAGCCCAATCACTCTTTCGCTGCAAAGGAAACTCTGACCTGTGCCTGGCACTCGAAGGGTTTATAAATGGATGACTCCCATTTTTTTTTTTGGTAGTTTATTTATTTATTTATTAAAAAAAATTTTAAAAATTTTTTTTAATTTTTTATTTTTTTATAAACATATATTTTTATCTCTAGGGACTCCCATTTGAAATTGGGAAGCCTGATTTCTTCCCTGAATTCCAGACTCTTCCATCTGCTGATTTAGGAGAGATATCTACCTGGGAGCCTCCCATATTCACCATGTCCAAACCTCCTCTCAATATCCTCTTCCCCCATAAGTTTGCTCTTTCTCTTGTCTTCACTATCTCGATTGGTGATAATGGCCAAGGAGCACCTAAGCCAGAGGCTCAGAAAGGACCCGAGGTGCACATCCTGATGCAAAATCCACTCTGAAAGCTTCCAGTGGCCCTAAAGTGGGGGACACTCTGTGAAGGGCACTCAGGACATCTTTGGCAGTTGCCTTGCCATGCTTGCCCTAGGAATGTCCATCCCTTCTGGCTGGTTCCCAGTTGCCTGGGCCCTGACTTGCTTCTTCTGGAGAGGAACTCTGTATGGTGTGTAGGTTAACCCTTATCTTAAATGCCAAGCTAGAGGAATCACCTCACACACATTTGGGGGTGATCTGAGATGCAGATCAGTTACAGTAGGTTATACTGCAAGTCTTGTTTCTTGACCATGGTGCCTGCAATTCATTCTCAACTTGCTCCTTGTCAACTTCTTCTACTCACTTAGTTTCCAACAGCAGGGTCTCCATCACTGGCCCTGGATTTGGGGGAGAGAACAAAAAGTGGGGAGGCAGCGGAGACAAGGGATAGCTGGAATCCTAAACAGCAGCCTTCAGTCAGCTGTCCATTTGATCTTGAAGTCCCCTACTAGAGGGCTCCCTCCCCTCTCTCTCCTACCCTAGAGATTTCCAGAGCTGGGGGAGGGGGATGGGAAGAAAGACAAAGCACACCAGGAACTAAGGAGTTAAACCATCCTCTATTTTTCACATTCCCACAGCTGAAGACTTGGGTCAGCCTTGAGGCTCAGATGCTGAAACAGTTAACTGTAGAGGGAACAACGGAGTGATTTGGAATGTTTCCACTTATTACAGGGAAAAGGAACACATTGTTCAGATTTCTTAGCCTTTTTTTTTTTTAATTTAAGATGTGGGCTATTAAAATATTTCCTCCAAAAATAAAAAGCCTTTTGAAAGTTCCATGAAGGTAGCCACATTTCAGTTTCATTTATTACAACTAGATTCAGACATATACTTGGTGTACTGCTGGGTTTAATGTAAAGCCAGGGATCAACATTCTGAACTCATCCCCAGAAAAATACACTTTGATTATACATGTAAACTTTGCATGCCTGGTGGGGGTGGGGAAACTTGTCACAAACTGTAGATTGTCCACAGTCATCTAGGTAGATTCCACTAGGCTCATGAACTTTAAAGAACCAAGCTCATGGCCACGGAGAAGTTGAGAGACCTCAATCAAATCCCAGCCCAGGGTCTCAGCCTAGACCACAAGATGAAGAAGGCCTCTTCTGGCCTTCATATTCTGATTCTATACTAGAGCTAGTGTGCGTGTGTGCGTGTGTGTGCATACACGCAGATGACCAAATGTAATAAATAATAAAATTACTAGTCTGTGTCTCTTGTTTTCTGACTCAACTCTTGTTGGAGGAGTTCCTACTGACACCCCACCCTGCCTCTGTATGGGTTTAACCACTCTGTGACACCGTCCTCTCTGGGAAGGGGTGTTCCTCCCACCAAGAACCCAACTTCCCCTTAGCAGACTTTTATGAATATTGTAGAAACAATTTTTTGTTTCAGTGGAAAACTATGCATGTCTAGAACACACCCTCCCTGGTTATCAGATTCTCCTGTTGTACTGTCTTTAAGCTACTTTGCAATGCCCTGGAAATTATAACTGATTAGATATGTAAATCATAACTGATAGGTATGTAAATTATGTCCTGATAGAGATTTAATTGACTTCCTCAACCCAGTTTTATCTCCATTTATCTCCAATTCATCTCAACATTACTTACTCAATATCCACTTGAATGTTTCTGACTTTTCCTTTGAATATCTGCCTGGTTCCCTCATTTCATGAGGAAAATAAATACCTGAACATGCACATTTTTAAATCTGTGTGCCAGTCAGGATTTTACCTTTTTGTGAAAATTATCTTTTAATAATATGTTGTTTCTTCCTTACCTTTTAGGAGACTGTTTCTATTTTTAGCCCATTATTTGAATTCAGTTTCACTTCACAGCTCTCCTATCCTCACCAATTACCCGCTCACCTCCTCCTTACCCCACCCCGTGCATTCCACCTTCTAGAGTCTTCTATTCTTTTACCCTGGACTTGTACAGAATCAGGCTTGAACATATCCAGGCACTGCTGGAAACCAAATGTTTTGGGGGTTTGTTATGAGGGAAATTTCAACTTCAGTGCTTTAGAAACACAGCCTGGGCATGTTTTGGTATTTGGGATCATTTAAGAGCTGCCTGTTTGGTGCCAGGAGACAGACACCATAGTTAGCCTTTTCTTAGCTTTGGAAGACAGAGCTGGGGCCTGTGTCTTTTCAGACAATTTGTATGACATTAACTATGCAAATAATTTAACCCTTCATTCCAGATTTTTTTTTTCCCTTTGCAATAGAAGGGGTATAATACTGAGGGCGAGTTCTGTTACCTTTGGTTAATGTTTTTGTTTTCTTAATGGCTTCAGTTAACAGTTGGGGGGGGGTTGTTTGTTTGTTTGTTTGTTTTTAATGGCTTTAAGAACTACAACAGACCCTGAATGTGACTTTGCCTATACGTTTAGCTGGCTTATTTGGGTGTGCACATATGTGTGAAACACAGGAGAGGGAGGAAATGAGAGAATGCCCCAACAATTTGCGAAGTGTATGAACTGCGATACTTACGTTTATAATTTCCGTTTTCTTCAGCTGTCAGGTTGGGGCCCCCAACAATGATTATCCTGGGGGAAACAAGATCCTTTGCAGGCAGCCCAAGTTCATGGCTTTTCTGGGCCCTTAACAGGGTGGGGGGTACTTTGTTCCTTGGACAAGCTAATTAGAGACACTTCATTTACTGTTGGTCAAATTTACAGCCAGGGAGGAAGGAGAGAGAGGAAGTGAATGGGTCTCACTTCTTAACTTTTTTTTTTTTTAACCTTAACTCTTCCTTTACCCCGGTGTAGACAAAGTACATTTTAATCCCCAAAGTCATGGTTCCCAGCGCATACTTGATTAATGCTCTCAGATGTCTTGCCAGAAAACATGTTGCTGCATCAAAGAAAGGGGGAAATTTATACATGTGGTACGTAGCTTATGGAGGAACATTTTCTGAAAATAGGCATAGAGGATGGATCACAGATTGGGACTAAACATAGACTCTGTGGGCCTTGAGGAAATTTCTCTGAATAGTTCAGTGAGAACAGGGGAGCCCATTTCAACATTTTATGAATGAAATTCTTCATTAACATTTTTTCATTAGAGAGTGGCAGACTTAATCCTAGGCTAATATAATTGTCGCACCAGAGATATTAATGTAATTTAAATATCACATTATAAAAAGTCAGTACTATAAAAGCCTCTAATTTGCCAAGCTCCTCTGGTACCAGATGGTACACTTACACAGAAAAATCTTCTCTTTAAACAGGAGAAAGTCTGTGAGGTTATAGGCAGAGAAGTCATGGATGCTTAGGATCTTAATTTGGATACTGGTATTCTTTGGAGCCTCCAGAGGAAAAGGCCCATCAGATACCCAGAGCAGGGGTCTAGGTTGTTTGGGTCCTAACTCTGCCTCCTTCTTGGAATTGGATTTCTGCTTGTAGACAAAGAAATTCAACACAGAGTGATTGGAAATTCTTGGCCTCTGGAAACCCCACTAATGGCTTCACATGGATCTCATTTCCTCTGAATCCACCAGAAGCCCAAATGAGAAACCTTGGATCATTTCAGACTCAGTCTTCTTCCTCTTGCTTGGCCCACACAAAGCACCACTGACTCCAACCCTATTTCCAACCCCTGCACTGGCTATTGCCTGAACAGTCTTCTCCATTCCCTTGTCTGGATAAGCAGTAGGTGCTGCTTGGGGTCTCTCTGCTGTCCCATCCTTTCCCTTCTATCTTCTTCATTCTGCCAGAGTGGTTTCATTAATTGCAAATCCTATTGTGACCCTCTCTTACTTACAAATCACTACCTGCCCCAGTAATGGGAAAATTGGGTCCTTAACTACAGGTTATGTGGGTCCTATCTAAGAAACTTGAAAGCAAGTCTCAAAAGATCAAATTGCGGGGCGCCTGGGTGGCTCAGTGGGTTAAAGCCTCTGCCTTCAGCTCAGGTCATGATCCCAGGGTGCTGGGATTGAGCCCCGCATCGGGCTCTCTGCTCAGCATGGAGCCTGCTTCCCTTCCTCTCTCTCTGCCTGCCTCTCTGCCGACTTGTGATCTCTGTCTGTCAAATAAATGAATAAAATATTTTTTAAAAAAAGATCAAATTGCTTCCAGGTAACTTAACTGAGTTTCAGAATAAAACTCAAAAATATTTAAATTAAAAAATATCCCACATTTAACAATGTAAAATTCATATTACCTGTCATTCAATTAAAAATTATCAAGCACAGGGGTACATGGGTGGTTCATTTGGTTAAGCATCTACCTTCTGGCTCAGGTCATGATCTCAGGGTCCTGAGATCAAGCCCTCCATCAGGCTTCCTGCTCAATGGGGACCCTGCATCTCCCTCTCCTCCACCTGCCATTCCTACTATTTGTGCTCTGTCTCTCTTTAATAAAAAATTTTTAAAAAATTATCAGGCATCAAAGAACAAGGAAATAAAATCCATAATGGGAAAAAAAATCAATTGATAGAGATAGATATAGAAATGACACCAATGATAGAAATAGCAGACAAGAACATTTTTTTAAAAAGTTATTATAAATACATTCCACATGTTCAAGAAGATAGAGGAAAGCATGGACATGTTAGGAAAAATATAAAAGATTTTTTTTTTTTTTCAAAAGAACCAAATCAAATTTCTAGGGATAAGAAAACTAAATGTCTAAGATGGAAAACATATCAGATGGGACTAACCATAGATTAAACACTGACTTAAGGATAAAAACAGAGCATGTAGGACAATGAGCTGTAGGACAACTTCAAGCACATAATAGAGGAATAATTGCAGCCCCAAAGGAGAGTAGAGAGATAAAGAAAAGGAAGAGCTGAAAATTTTCCCTATTTTGATAAAAGGAACCAAGAAACTCAACTGACTCCCAAACACAAGAAACATGAAGAAAATGACACCAATACATATAGTCAAATTGCTTAAGAAGTAATAAAGAAAGGGGCGCCTGGGTGGCTCAGTCAGTTAAGTGTCTGCCTTCCACTTGCGTCATGGTCCCTGGGCCCTGGGATCAAGCCCCACGTCAGGCTCCCTGTTCAATAGAAAACCTGCTTCTCCCTCTCCTCCCCACTCATGCTTTCTCAGGCTATCTCTGTCTCTCTCAAATAAATAAATAAAATATATATATTTTTTAAAGTAATAAAGAGAAAAATCTTGAAGGCAGCCAGAGAACAGCCAGGAAGAACAAAGAACAGGAAGAACAGCCAGGAAGAACAAAGAGAAGAATGACAGCAGACCCATGGTTGGAGGCAATGCCATCCAGAGGACAGTTGAGCAACTTCTTTTAAGTTGTATGAAAATGTATAGAGTGGTATACAAAGCAAAAAAAAAAATCTTGCAAAACTGAAATGAAATGAAGATTTGTTTCAGACATCCACCAGCCAAAAGAACTGATCACAAGTCCTATGAGAAAGTTAAAGGAGGAACTTTGTGCTGAAGGAAAATGAAATCAAATAGGAATCTGATTCCACACAAAGGAATGAAGAGATGGTAAGTGCTAAATATGTGGGAAAATATTAAAAAAAAAAAAACTTTTGAATTTAAGATATTTAAGATTTTGAATTTAAGATATTTAAGATATCTTTAAAAGATAATTGATTGTTTAGAGTAAAAATAATAACAATATATTATGGGATTTATATTATATGTACAAACAAAATATTTGACAAGAGTAACACAAAAGTTTGGGGAGAGGAATGAAGAGGGAGTATACTATAAAGTTCTATGTTATATGTGAGTTGGCATAATATTACTTGAAGGTAAACTGTGACAAATTAAAGATTAATGTATATTATAAGCAGTAAGGAAACAATCCAAACCAAACCAAACCAAAAAGGTATCAGTAATAAGCCAATATGAGAAAGAAAATAGAATTATAAAAAATATAATCTAATGTAAAAATGAAAACAAAGAAGGTAGGGAAAAAACAGATGGGACTAATGGGAAATAGAGGGAAAGACCATATAAATTTAGAGTTAATTATAGCAATAATGACATTAAATGTAAATTATATATATAGTTCCATTTAAAAGGCAGAAATTGCAGACTAGATTTTTTAAAAGGTAAATTCTAATCACATTTTGTCTATCAGAAACCAAACTGAAATATGAAGACACATATAGGTTTAAAAAAAAAAAAAAGGGATGGAGGGGGCCCCTGGGTGGCTCATTGGGCTTTCTGCTTGGCAGGGAACCTACTCCCCCCTCCCCCCCCCCCGCCTGCCCCTCTGCCTACTTGTGATCTCTGTCAAATAAATAAAATATTTTCTTTTAAAAAAGATGGAAAAAGACATGTCATGATCACATCAATCAGAAAATCTCTCCTCTAACCATGGAGATTAGAAGCCTGAGGGTTGGGAAGGGATGTACAGAAAAAAAGGCATCAGTAGTGTTCCTCCCACACCTTCCCTTGCTGGGAAAACTGAATATCCTCTTCTATGAACTGCTATCAAGTGGGCATCAGTAGCCTCAGTGGTCATTGTGCACAGACAATGGGGAAAGGGGAGGAGAGAAGGAATCTGGGTGAGAGACTGGTTTTGTCTTCGTGTCCAGGCAGGAGCAGCTGCTAGAAAAGTGCCCATAGGAAGAGCTGTGGGTGGAGTGACCAGAAAATGTGCCAAGTCATCATGGCTCCCAAGCCAGGGGCAGACGTGAGAGCTGAGTACAGGGTAGGGCCCCCTTAAGTGACAAGGATGTTGGTATTATTATTATTATTATTATTATTATTATTTATTGAACCTTTTTTATGCTGCTGGGTGAAGGATGCTAGCCAAGTTGGGAGTGCTGGGGCATCCTCAGGTCCTGGTGTGAATTCAGCCCCAGTGGAGTGCAATTCTGCCTACTTCATTCAAACTGAGTTAACCCTTCCTCCAACGTGATTTGGCTATCCACGCAAAATCAAAACCTACTCCCTGGAACTTCCTGCCATAGCTGCTGGCAATTACCTTTGCATCAGTGGAAACCACCATGATTATGAGGGAGCATCCATGGTGCTTGCGGATGAGTACCTGAGTAGAGTCAGACAGATAGGGAAGCAGGACAGCTAAATACCTAAGGGATGAGGTCAAGGTCAATGGTATAGGGCTGAACCAAGGAAGCTCTACCAGGCTCAAACTATTAGGTAGTCGCATGGGACAGTCCTTTCTATGGGGAGGAACAAAGAGCTAAGACTGTTCCGTTCTGGGGGCAAAGAGCTCTGGTCTCAGAGCAGAACTTCTGAAGCATTTAGCCATTTTAGGCAATGTTTTCCCAGAATTGAATTTCAGAGTCACACATCAGAGACACCAGTCTCTAACGCCCTGCCCTTGACAAAGCATGGAACTCTCCATGGAGGTGACTGATAATGGCGCTCAAGGGGCTCAGAGACACTCTCTCAAGGGATAAGTGAGGCTCCACAGCAGGGGCTCATCTCTTTCCCTCACCCACTGTTTCTTCCAAAGAAAGGGTGGTCACCCACAGGCCACCAGACAAGTAAGCACACAAGTAAGAGTTGCCTGAGTTCAGCCCAGCACCTCCCAGACCTGTGTGCCTGCCGCCACCCAGAGTATATCTGAGCCTGCATTTTTTCACCATACCCCCATCCCCCACCAGGCTGCAAAAGTTATCTTCCTGCAAATTACAGCTCCCTCTTATCACAGAAAAAAATCCACATCCTCCAGCCTGGAACTCTCCACAACCTCTATTCCGTCCTTAGCATAAATGATGTGCATTCATGTCTGTTTTCCCAGAAGCTTGCCTTAGCCTGGGTACCCCAGAAAGCAGAGCTCAAGGCACAAGAAGATACGCTATTGCCTTATTATGGTGTGCAGTTCTTGAGAAACAAGAACAAATGAAAAGGGGGCGAGGCAGGAAGCCAGGGGAGCCAACATGCCGTGTGCTACTGAGCTGGCTCTCACTTACGTGAAATCAACTGATTGTTTGGTATCATGGGGCCATCTTCCAAGAAGCTGTATGAAACTCTGAGTCTCAGCACGGCCCAGCCAAAGCGAAGGATGCAGAAAGAATGTATGTACTGTCTCCATTGGCCAAAGATCTGCCCAACCTCCTGCTTTGGGGTTGTGTGTATGAGACCTGAAAGTGGCACCTCCTACCTCAGAGGCAACATGGAAGCCCAGAGGTAGGAAGAAGAGGTGTACAGTGTGCAGATGAGCTGAGGGGCTGGCAAGATGGTGCCCCTGGGTGTTGGCTGGAGCTGAGGCACAGAAGCAGCTGAAGTACCAGCAGCAGCCAGGGACCCAGAAACGGTGAGGCCGAGGGTGAAGGTGCTTTAGAAGAGTGTCTCATGGACACATGAGTCTTGTATCTGCCACTTGCAGAGGGTTCTTGAAGAACATTTGAAAAGGAGAGGTGCTTCAATAGAACAACTCTAACAATCTGTGTCAGGTGTTTACTTGGCCTGGTGATTTGGAAGTGCTCAGTAAACAAGAGCCACTATTATTACTATCATCGTCCATGATATCAGCCCTGCTCCACCTCTCTGACCCGGAAAAAGTGTTTCTTGCCCACCCCACTGGCAGTGTTGCTAACACACGGCAGGGGGATCTTTCCCAAAGGCCATTCCCAGACATCGCACAGCTCATTCTGGCAGCTGGTGGAGCTGAGCTGCGCAAGAGAAGAGCCAGTGGGCCTGAGGGCAGACAGGGTGGGGCTGTGCTGGGAGGGGTCCCTCAGCTGCATCTCCCCAGATGACTTCTGCCCAGCCCCGCTTCTGCTTCTCTCCACTTGGTCAGCAGACATGAACCAACACAGCAGGCCTCCCACCCAGCTGCCCAGGGCCGGGACCCAGGGATGTACTGGAGCAGTTCTGCAGGGGCAAGGGCTCTTTCCTAGGCTGAGCACCTTGGGAAGGAGGGAGCAGCTGTTGGAAAATACCAGGAACTCCCATTTGAAGGTGGTGAGAGGCTGGGCCATGAAGCATTTCTTCCTCATTCCCTCATCCTGATGCAGACCTTATCCTCGCTCCATCGTCATGGTCATGGTCTCTCCTTATCACTCTTAGTCTGGAACTAAGGCCTATTGGCTTTGAGCAATTCAGTGGTTCCATGTGACACCAAAAGCAGAGTCAGGCTCCCCCAGGAAAACAGCTCAGTGGTAATGGGGAAAGGGGCCCGAGCTGGGACTCTATCTCACCCTCTAGAAGCAGAATCCCAAGTCCCTCCCCGTTAGCTTGCATCAAAGAAGTCCTCTGGACCCAGCTGGAGAGACCCAAGAGGAACATCAGGAAAGCTCTGCTAGAGGGATGCAGCACCAGAGCTCGACACGTGACCCAAGAGTTTAGCATATATGGTGGGGGCTAAGTCATACCTATGTTCCTCAGTTTAAAGTTACGATTAAGTGATGTGATCTCATTAGCTTATTTTTTCATTCATCCAGCAAATGAGTTATTAGCATGAGAATGAGGGACATGATCATGAAGTCCAGCCACAGCTGGAAGAAGGTTCACAAGCAAGTTAATGAAATTATGACAGAGGGAAAGAAAAGGCTATTAGCTTACACAGAAGGAGAAACTAACTTTGCCTTAAGGAACCAGGAAGGAATTGCCAAGAAGGATTTTTAAAACCAGGTCAGGAAGGAAGAATAGGAGTCTTCCAGGAGGAAAAGTGAGGAGGCGTTGGACAGGGCTGGTGCATTCCAGAGAGTCAGAAAACTGTACTAAACTATGGGGATATGAAGAAACATGTATTTATTATCATTCTGTGAATTTTTACCTAAACTTTACTAGGTTCTAGGTAAATGGGTTCCGTGTCAGGAGAGCAGAAAATAATAAGGCAGAAATGACCCTTCTCTCTTTCTAGTGGAAAAACAGGAATTAAACAAACAAAATTCACACAGATAAGTATACAGTTGTGCCAAGTTTGTGAAGGGGAAGAGGAGCTATGGGAACATGAATGGGGTGAGAGGGGCCCTCTTGATCTGGGAACCAGGAAATGCTTCCCTGCAGAAGACAAGTTGAGCTGATCAGTCAGACAAAACATTCCCAGGAAAACGGAACAGTATGCATGACAGTTCTGGAGTAGAAAAAGCATAGGTTCAAGAACATCTGAAGGTAGTACTGAATGGAAGACTGGACAGTAGAGCACCCTGGCTTATGGGATGAAGGCAAAGTGAGATGACACAGGGCCAGAAGGTTTCATCCTTTATCTTAAGAGCAAGAGGGGTGACATAATGAGATTTGTCTGCCCCTGACCACCCCCACAGAAAACAGAGTGGAGAAGTAATGGATGTGGGGAAACCAGTTAAACCAGTGTGTCTCGATCATAAGTATAAGTTAGAGCTCACTGTGAAAGTTGTAATAAGGAAGGTAATCTCCCACTACCAGAGACTTTTTTTTTTTAATTGGTCTGGGATGTAGTTTTGGCATTAGTGCATTTTTAAAGTCCTGCTTGCATATCTAGGGGTGACAAGCCTGGAGTATGAGGATATCTCTTTGAAGAAGAGGAAGAGGAACAGGGTGTCATCTCTCCACTGCAGGTGACCGAATGGTAGCTCGGCGTAATGGTGATGGAAGGCAAACAATGGGTACTTTTAGGAGGTAGAAGAGAGAAGTAACCAAGAAGTACTACCTTCCAGAGTTTGGGTTATTGCAATTCACTGAGAACTGAAACACTGGGGAAGTGCCAATCGTGGGGTCATGACATAAATTCCAGTCTGGATTTGTTGGATGTAAGAGCTGCAGCCATCTGAGTGGATGGCAGGCAGTTGGTTCCATAGACCTGGAGCTCAGAGAAGCCTGGGCTGGGGTGCAAATTTGAGAGTCATGAATGTAGAGGTGGTATTTGAGATGCAGCTGGGATGGCCTAGTAAAAGGAAAATATTGGGGCTGAGAGGAGAGAAGAGGACCTGGGATGAAGGTTGAGGGACTCCTAAGCTGAAGGTTGAGGAGTGACAACAAAATCTATAAATAAGAGGCCGGAGACAGTTGAAGCCCAAAGTCAACATTTCAGGGTTCCCGAAGTTCAAAAAACTTTGATTGGATTTGGCAACCTCTGGGTCATGGAGGACTTTGGAGAGAGATGTTTTGGTAGAGCAATGAGGGCAAAAGCCAGACTGGAGAGAATGAGAAGGAAGGAAATGTAGAAGACACCTCAAGAGTTTGGTTGTAGAAGGAAGAAGGAGAGGGTGGTAGTTGCTGGAGAGTATTGTGGGATCAAGGAAATATTTGCTAAAATGGAAGAGAACTGAGTGATCTGGAATATTATTGGGAAGGAGAGGGAGGGAGTCCAGATACCAGAGAAAGATGGGATCATTGCAAATGTAGAGGGGTGCAGTGGGACCGAGAGCCCTGGCAGAGGAATTGGGATCAGTGATACGGAGTCACCCTCTATCGTAGGAAGACTGAGCAATGAATGGTTGGTCACTGAAGTGAACAGCTTTGTCCCTTTAGGGTGGAAAGGGAAGAGACACCCCATCTAATAGCTTTCATACTCTCCATAAATATGTTTACTGGGAGCAAGGGGTGTGTGTATTGGGAAGGACTCTTCAAAGGTGGGTGTTAGGAGGCCAAGAAATCTGAAGAGAATTGGTATTGTGGAGAGACAATGGTTGAGGTGACCAGAGAAACATTAGAATGTGGGGCTGTAGGACAGATCTGTGGAAATGCCAATTAAGAATTTATAGTAGTATGAAATTCTAGAGTGGCTTTCTAAAACCTGGCGGGACTGTATTATGTTGATTATTTATTACTGTTCATCAAGTTATCTCAAAACTTGTTAAAGTTTTGTTTACTATCTCAGTTTTGGGTTAGGAATTTGAGTACAGCTTAGCTGGGTGATCTGTTTCAAAGCCTCTCACACAGTTCCAGAGTGCAGCCCAGGGCTGGGGTCTCCTTGGAAGACTCCACTTGGGAAAGATCAGCGTCAAGCTGTTGGTGAGATTCCAGTTTCTCACAGGTTACTGGGCTGAGGGCTTCAGCTTCTCCCTGGCACTTGACCTATAGCTTCCTTCAGTTCTTTACCTTGTGGGCTTCTCTGGAGAGCAGCTCACAACATGGCAGTTGGCCTCCCTCAGGGCAAGTGGAAGTGAGGAAGGTTGTGCAAGAGAGAAGCCATTGTCTTTTGGGACTTAATCTCAGAACTGATAACCCATTGTTTCTGCCTTACTCTGACGGTAAAAGCAAACCACCATGGCCTGCAACTCTCAAGAGAAGGGGATTACACACAAGTCAGGAGATTGGGTTGACTGGGGGCTGCCTGCCACATTGCACGGAGCAGGCTGAATGGGAGAGGCCAGGGAAGGGATATGGTCAAGTTGTGTAGGGCCATGGATGCCAGAGAAGAGATTAGAGTTTCATTCCCATGGACTACTAGCAGTCAGGAGCAATTCTGAGGCAGAAAGGGGTTAGATGAGTTTTTTCAAGTTTTACTCTGAGGACAAAGAGATGTCAGAAGAGGTTCAGGAAGAGCCAGGAGCCCATGGCAATCATCTCCTGAGTGGATGGGGACTTCAGTTGGAGCCTGAGAGTGGTTATGGGGAAGAAAAAATGGATTCCAGGGACAGCTGAGCAATATTACATGGTTCTCAGCCAGCCCACTATCTGTCACGCCAATGAGGAGTCAAGGGGTTCTTTAAATGTTGGGACGAAGGACAATGTGGAAACTTCCAGCATGAAGCAGTATCTGTTTTTGTCTTGGTGACACCAACAGGCCCAGGGTTGGGGTAGCCTCCAAGGGCTATAGATGAGCCACATCATTCAGGGAAGGTGGGGACTTTCATAAAGCAAAGGAGCTTTAGGAAAAATGCAGATTTTTGAGAAGCTAGTGGAGGATGGGCTGATTCAGAGTCACCAACTCAATAGGAAAACACATGGGGTAAGAGAAGGAGGAAACAGGAAGGAGCGCTGCTGGGTGGAACCCGGCTGGGTGGACTGAGGTGGGGGCTGAGCCACCCAGCTGAGGCATGGCACCAGGCCAGGAAAGCCAGCCACGTGGCTCCGCAACAACACAGTGGGTCCTAACCACATGCCCTTCCACAGCATTTGATAGCCCACAGGACCCTTCCATGTGGGTTCCACTGTACTTTCACAACAGTGTAGAGAGGTGAGAAGGGCAGGGTGGATAGTGTCCACAGGAGAGGTGGAGAGAGAGAGCCTTCCGGCCCTCGGATGATTTGTTCAAGGTCATGTGGCTAGTACTTGGCTGAGCTGGAGGGTAAACTCGAGCCCTGGAGTTCACGCCCAGAGCTCTCTGCCTCACAGCACTACCTGAAACAATCAGTACTCCCCCAACCCTGCCACCCCTCCATCGACCCCCCCCCCACCCTGCACAGAAGTTGCCACTCCTCCAGGGATACAGATAGCAAAAGGCAAGGCAATAGAGCAACACAAAGAATCCCAGAGTTTGGGCTCTGGGGCTCACTTAGGAGAAAGGGAGGAAGAGGTGGGAGTAATGGCAGAGATACAGGTAGATTCCCTTGGTAGAACCTGGGGGGCCTCTCCAGGAGGTATGGGAATCAGGAACCCACAGCTGTTAGGAACCCTAAAAACGGTCTGTCTCCCTCTCTCCCAGTCTCCAGCTTCCCACTTTCTATCTTTGTGTCCATTTCTCTGGTCTCTCCCTCTGTCCATGTGCACCCCTGTTTCTGGGCCTTCCTCTTTCCTCCTGCCCACGCATCTGCTTTACCATCTCATCACCAACAGTTTTCTCTGCTTCTGTGCATGAATGTGATGCTGAGGGAGGAGGGTACAAATGGGCTCACCCCATGGCTCTTGAGGCCTTGGCACAGCTCCACAACCAGACCACTAACAGAACCTCCTGGAACACAGGATCTAATACGGCCAGCCTGGTGACTCTTAGAAAAATGGGTCCCTGTGAGCTGGGACCTGAGCATGGGGGTCCTCAGGAGGGACCCTGGTTTGATGCTGTACCAAAGAAACAACCCCTGGGGCCATGATAGTGACTGCCATCAACCAGGTATCCTCCAACCCGAGGGCCTTTGTACATCCAGTTTTTTGCTTCCTGGAATGCATTTCCTAGATATTCATGTAGTGGGGTCCCTCATATTGCCCCAGTCTTTGCTAATATGGAAGTTGCCAATGAGATCTCTTCTGATCACATGATCTACAACCACGCTGCCTTTCCCTCCCCGTATTCCTTACTCCCGGCTTCCTCTCCCTCCATTATACATCACCATCAGGCTCACTATAGGTTTGTCATTTATTTTTTTGTTTCCTCTATCCTCCTCTTGCAATGTAAGAACCACAGAGGCCAGGAGTTTTTACTGTCTTGTTCACTTTCCTGTCCCCAGGGCTGAAGCACAGAGTGGGTGCTCAGTGAAGATTTGCCAAATGTCCTCTGCCCACAACAGTGGATGTGAAGCAATGGTCTTGTGAAGTGGGGGGTGCGTGGGCTCCCTCGAATGGATGAGAAAATGATTATGAATCCAGAGGTAGACCTTTACAAAAGATATCTTTCCTTCTCTAGTGCTTATGGGTTGGCAGAATGAGCTAATGGTTTGGGAATTAACACAAATACAGACTCTCTAGGTAAGATAACTACAGAAGTGACAAACCCTACGAAATGGAGTGAATGTTGTAAACGTTAGTGAAGGGCGCCATGGTGTGGGGTTCCCCGTGGCCGGACACCTAGCCTATAAATGACTAAGGCTGGCTTCCCTGGCCTTGTTCCTGCCCTAAGTAACACAAGTGTGCTACCAAGTGAGGAAGCCTTGGCCAGAGATGTTGTTGTCCAGAGTGCCAGGAGGAATCATCCAGTTTGGTGTAGACCCAGGTGGGGCAAGGCTTCTGATGAGGCAAGCCAAGTGCTTAAGGTGCAAAATTTAAGGAGGTATACACTCTGGGGTTAGTGACGGATAGGATTGGTCCTTGCATGATACTAAAGCTAAGAGCCTCCTTAAATGCTGTGTCCTTCATAGGACCCTTCATAGCTCTCAGAATGGGAACCATGAAGACTTACAGGGCCCTATGCACTGTTGCCTTTGTGGACCCCTTCCTTCCTAAAAAAATATGTATCAAAACTTATATTTTCAAACTGTGCTAATAAAAAGACTAATGTAATCCAAGCTGGATTCTATTCACATTTTTCTTCTGATTTTAAAGATTTTCATTTATTTATTTGAGAGGGAGAGAGGGTTTGAGAGAATGGGTGGGAGGAGGGGCAGAGAGAGAAGCAGAGTCCCCAAAGAGTGGGGAGCCCGATGCGGGACTCAATCCCAGGACCCTGGGATCATGACCTGAGACTAAGGCAGATGGTTAATCAACTAATCCACCCAAGTGCCCTCTTCTGATTTTAAAATAAAACATTGTAATGGCCCCTAAAATTATCCTGGGCCCTAGGCACTGTGTTTGGTGACAAAGCTGCCCATGGCAAAGGGTTGTGTTGCTTGGGACTGAGTTCTTCTGAATTCTGCACCTTAGATGGCTTATTTGCCTCCCCCTAGCCACAACCCCAGACACAAGAGTATTTACCATTCCGAAGTTAAAACCTCTTTCAAGTGATTTTATCTCCTTCCTTTCTCTGAGCTTCAGTACCCTCATGTCTCAAACAGTTATAATCAAGTAAGAGATGTTCATTGCAATATAAATAGGAGAATCTACTAAAATCACCACGTGACCCAGCAATTCCGCTCCTATGTAACACCCACAAGAACTGAAAGCAGCCACCCAGATACTCCTTCACCTATGTTCACAGTGTCCCTGGGGGAAACAGAGGGAGACACAAAATTCGATGCACACACACTGTGGAATATTATTCATCCAGAAAATGGAGGGAAGTGCTGACGCAGGCTGCAGGGATGAATCTGAAAACATCCAGCTAAGCGAAATAAACCAGACACAAAAGGACAAATGCTGGAGGATCCCACTCATATGAAATTATCTAGAATAGGCAGATCCATAGAGACTGAAAATGGTACAGAATTTCTGTTTGTGACGATGAAGTAGTTCTGGAAACAGATAGTAGGGATGGTTGCTCAATACAACGAAAGTACTTAGAGCCATTGACTGAGATATTTAAAAATGATTAAGATGGCACATTTTATGTCTATTTTACCACAATAAAAGAATATATACCGAAGTGCTTCACACAGGGTAAAAAGTGTCACACAAAAGTAAGACATCATTATATTATTGTTATTGATAATTACTACAGCGCTGTGGTTGAGGAGCGTTCCAAAGTTCACAGACAGACAGGCAGACATAAAACTGCTTTGTAAACACAACCTTCTCCAGCCCAGACCTGTTGCTCCCCGCCCACTGTAGCCACAGATTTAATGCCCAAGTCAAATAATGCATGGATGGTAGCCAAGATTCTAGAAGCCTTGGGTATGGCAGAGTGTACACTTTCACTCGTGAGACTTGCCATTCCCTGCCTTCCAATAGCATTTCCTTGGGGGGTGGGGGACATGGGCTTGGCTAAGGGTTCGAAGACAGTCTTGGTGTTGGTGGTGTGAGGAGTGACCCATGAGAGGTCAGGTTGCCCACAGGGCCCAGATGGTGGGTGCTTTGTGCTGAGCTTGGCCTGACCCTGTCTCCTCATTTGGAAAGAAGGTCTTGGTATCTGAGCTGAAAAAAGAACTCTGGGGACATTCCAGAACTTCTCCAGAACCTGGGAGGGGGGCCCATGGGCCTCCGTGGGGGAGCTACTTCTCCTTCCATGAGCAAACCCTATTTGCCAAGATGAATCTTCCAAAACACACGAAAGGGGGTGAGGTGGGATGAGGGAGTTCAATACAGAAGGACACTTTGCAAAGAGATTCCCCACACAGTTTCTTCAGATAATAAGTCTATCCAGGGGCAGCTGGGTGGCTCAGTTGGTTTAGCATCTGCCTTTATTCAGCTCAGGTCATGATCCCAGGGTCCTGGGATCAAGCCCTGCATGGGGCTCCCTGCTCAGTGGGAAGCCGGCTTCTCCCTCTCCCTCTCCTATTTCCCCTGCTTGTGTTCTCTCTCTCTCTCCCTCCCACATAAATAAATAAAATCTTAAAACAAACAAAAAAAACCCCACAAAAACCTAAGTCTATCCTATCCTGTACAATTTTGGTTCCCAGGACACCCTGCCTCTTAGGGAAGCCTGTGAATTCCCTGGAATTGGCAAGCAGTATGCTGATGTTTGTGGGGGAAAAGCTTAGAGGTCCCATCAGATTTCCAAAGAAGTGCATGAGCCCCCCAAAATGCTTTTAAAACCACTGTTCCTATGACTCTAAGGACCAGTATTTGACCTACACCCAGTTTCCAGCAAACATACAGATGGCTTCCAACTGTGTGTTGGGCTGCATGCCTCTGGCAGGAGAGAGACGAAACTTTGGGAAGGGACACTGTACAATCCTCCTACCTTCTCAAGTGAAGCATTTGCTTTTCTAAACATGCAAGCTTTACATCTGGACATGAAGCCTGGCACCAGGTGACAGCACATCAACCTGTGGGCTGTGGTCCCTCCTCCTTCCTTTCAGCTTCAATGAGACGCCCAAGTCACCAGTGAGCCCAGAGCACTGAGCCCATAGAAGAATGACCCCCACAAGCCTGACTGATCCCAGTCTGTTTTAAGCCCCACACAGAGCCCTAGACAATCTGCAGGGACTTCAGACCAGCTGGCCTGGCCCCGTGCTTCCCTGCACGGAAGACAGCAAGAAGAAGGGTCATAACGCATGGGTGATTTAAAGGCTCTGAAGAGTGACTCAGACATTCCAATGGGGCTTTTCTTTTTCCTTTTTGTTGATGTGTAAAATGTAATTGTAGTCATTTTTTCCGATGAGTTGATAAATGGTGATTGTCCGTGTCAGCTTGCAAGTTAGGGCCATCGGGAACAACTCCAGATGCCAACGTTTTTCTCTCTCCCACCCCCAACACCTAAGATAAACTCCCCAAGGCCAAGGGCAGAGGCTTCTTGGTCCCAGAAATCGCATCAAAGGAACAGGTGCAAATGGTCCCAGGAGGTTGTCCAGGAAGGGGGGTCCCACGGAGGGGTGGGAAGCCTGTGAGGTCAGGCCGACCACGGCCCGTCCCACCCCCAACTCCTCCATTCCCTGGCATGAAGGAAGAGCAGAGAAATGGCTCATTACACCTCAGAGAAATGCTCATCGAGAACGGGAAAGACCCATCATATGGGGTGAGCACCGTCTCGGGGCCAGGAGCCGAGGTAACTGCGCCCTTCTTTCCATGGGTAACATTTCATGTCGCCCTCATAACAGTAAGGACTGTTTGAGCCTGAACGTGTACTTAGTGTCAGCGACGGCACATACCCCATCTTTAGGGCAATTGCTCTGGTTCGTTATGGCCTTCTTCCAGTTCACCAAGGAGAAAACCGAAGCTCGACTTCAGTCCCATGGTCAGCTATGGTGTGGTGGGAGGATAGGGGTATTGAACCCGGTGTGACTTTGAAATTCCATCTGTCGCCGCCACACAGGGGTGCCTCCCATCAGAGAGCTGTCCGTGCAGGACCCCACTGGGGCCACGGAGTTGAGCTTTCCACGGATTTCACAGGCTCACCAGCCATAGAGATCCAAGCTCCCGAAGAGAACTGCTCTGCGCATCAGCTCGTTCCTCACTAACAGACACGCCAGGGAAGGACAGTGGACAAGAGGAGCTGGGGCCGTGGGTCCTGCTGGGTATCATTGCTGTTCGCTGTAAAATCTGCCTTCCTCCAGGCAAGGGGACAGGAGGACAGACCCTTCGATCGGCATTGCGCTATAGCATAGCCCTCACCTCTGTGGGGAGACTCTCTTTGGTGGCAGGACTGTTGGGGGACCTCCCCACAACCTGCCACCCAGGACCCCAGAGCCTAAACCTAGCTAGTAGTATTGGGTAAAGGACAGAAAAACAGGGCAGGACTGGGTGGCTCTTTTGTGCACTGCTTAAGGACATTCTAGCCGGGCTGCACCTCTCACATTTGGGGAGAAGCCCCCCCATAGTGCGGGGCCATGGCGGTGGGGTCGGGCCAGGGTGGAGTAGTGACAGAGGTGAGAGAGCAAAGGGGTGTTTGGGAAGGAAGTTCTGGTGTCTGACTGGGCAGGGCAGAATCTGAGGACTCAGATGTGAACAAGAGATAGAAAGTGAGATTTTCAAAATGGACCTTTCTCTGGTTCAGTTTGTACTAGACACTGGGTGAGGTTTGCAACCCCTAAGATCAGTTTTCTTCAGACCCAAAAGTTTAGAAGTCACAATTTTAAAAGGAAGTGGTGAGAGAGGGATGGATGCCTTACCCCAAAGAGCCTTGGTGTCTCGGAATTAAAACAGCCACTAAGAGTACGGGACTCGGAGCTACTCTCTCCTTAAGGTGGGGGCTACCCCTCTTCGGAGTTGGTTTTGTTTTGAGTACGGGGAGGGAGTTTGGAGCCAATTGAATATTAAATTCCCTGAAGTTAATCATCTTTTTCTTTCTGGCTGCTTTTAGGATTTCCTTCTTGTCTCAGTTGTTCTAGATGTTAATTTGTTGCATTTAGCTGTGTATCTCCATCTTTTGAGGGGGGCATTTCTGTGGCCTTCTCAAATCCATGGGATGTTGTAGCTAATCTCTTATGACAAATTCTCATCCATTTCTTTGTTCATTTTTTTCCCATCTGCTTCCGAAGCCCCAACTGGATGCGTACTAGATATTCATCTCTGCTCTGTCTCTACTGGGTGTTTTCATATTTTTCACCTGTGTATCCCCAAAGTTCTTAAGGAAGATGTTTGGCACATGAGAAATCATTGCAGCCTTTTCTGGTAAAGGTAGGTAAACATAGTTATATGGCAGGGGGATAGGGGAGTAAGTCTTCTATTTAAAAGACAAACTGAAAAACGCATTGCTACAAAATAGATTTATATGCAGAAGAGCTAAGATGCAGAATGGCCCTCTCTGTCTTTGCTACTCAAGGCCTTTTTTCTGGACTGGTAGCCCTGGTCCTACTCAGCAGCTTGTTAGAAATGAAGAGGCTGGGGCACCTGGGTGGCTCAGTGGGTTAAAGCCTCTGCCTTCAGCTCGGGTCATGATCTCAGGATGCTGGGATTGAGCCCCACATCAGGCTCTCTGCTCGGCAGTGAGCCTGCTTCCCTTCCTCTCTCTCTGCTTGCCTCTTTGCCTACTTGTGATCTCTGTCTGTCAAATAAATAATAAATAAAATCTTTAAAAAAAGAAGAAGAAGAAGAAGAAATGCAGAGGCTTAGGGCACTCCAGCCCTCTTGAATTAGAATCTGCATTTTAACAAGAGCTCCAGAAAGTTCATACACACTGTAAAGTCTGAGAAGAGCTTCTTCCTCACAAACCTGCCTGAGAATATTAGCATTGCCTGAGGAATTTCTAAAAATACTGGCACCTGGGTGTTCACTCCCAGCGACACTGAGTTCATGGGTCTGGGGTGAGGCCTGGGCATCCAAAGGGTTTTGTGGGTTTTTTTTAAGCTCCCCTGGAGATTCTAACATGCAGCGAGCACGGAGGCAGTCAGGTGGGATGGGTGTCTGGGCAGGGGGAGAAACAGAAGAAACAGAGGAGGCAGGCTCAGCCAGTGGGAGCCAGTCCTGGCTTTTTCCCAAAGGCGGCCATCGGGCTTACAGGAAGAAAGTTACCCTCAGATCCTGGGTCCTTACCCTCGTTCTGCCTCCCCTCCACGGGCTGTGATCCTGATCCCAGTCACTGCCCATCAGGTGAAGGGCTAAGTGAACCATCCCTCTTTGATTCCTGGTGTCCTTCCTGGAAAACAAGGTTACTTATTCCCTCTAGCCATAAGGCCTGATATTTTCCCTACAGGCTCTCTACCGCCCCACCTTGCTTTGTGGTGGGCACAGGAGGCTGAGAAGCAGGCTCTCCCAGCACTGGTCCCCTGAGCAGTTTCTTTTTTTTTTTTTTTTTTTAAAGATTTTATTTATTTATTTGACAGACAGAGAGAGATCACAAGTAGGCAGAGAGGCAGGCAGAGAGAGAGGAGGAAGCAGGCTCCCTGCTGAGCAGAGAGCCCGATGTGGGACTCGATCCCAGGACCCTGGGATCATGACCTGAGCTGAAGGCAGCGGCTTAACCCACTGAGCTACCAAGGTGCCCCGCCTGAGCAGTTTCAATAGGGCAGGTGTGTCCCTAATGTGTACAGAGTGCAAGATTCCCTTGAAAGTGGCAGTGGTCAGAACAACAGTTACCCTTTAGAGTAAGGCACAGCAAAGGGACACTCAGAAGCCTTCTGGGGTGTGCTAGCACTCTAGATCTAGACCTGGCGGCTGGTTTTGTGGGTGTATACCTCACTGAGCTATTCACCTGGGAATTGAGCACTTTATGTAAATTATACCCCAATTAAAAACAAAGAGCCAGTGGTGCTCTCAGCAGGCCCCAGGGGAATGAGACGTTCAGCAGGAGCTGGGGGAGCACGGAGGGTGCTAAAGGAAAAATGGGGTGGAGGGGGAGAGAAGGAGAGCCGGAAACCCAGATAGACACACGCAGATTAAGGTGGTCAGAGAAGGTGTTTACGGGAAGAAGTCGACCCGAATTCCAGGCAGTTGAATTAGTCCTAGGAGGAAAGGGTGGGGTTTGGCTTCCAAGTAGGGTAACCAGTTTGCCCAGGACTCTTGCTTTGGGCACCAAAGGTTCTGTATTCTGGGAAACGTCTCAGGCCAAGGCAGTGGGACAGCTCAGCTTTCTGCTCCCAAGGCCTGGCGCTGGGCAGGGGTGGGGAGGAATGGAGTGGACCCAGGAAGTAATAGCCACCACCTTTGAGACCCTCCTGTTTCTCCAACAGCCTTCTGTCCAGTCTTCACCTTCACAGCGCCCATCAGGTTAGTGCACAGTTGTTGATTTGCTTATTGGTATTTTCTTGGCTCTGAGCCCCTGGGGGTATGAGCGAGGCTTCCTTGCCTTTGCACACTATTCTAGCTCTGCTCCGTGCCCCTGCACCAGTGCTGGGGGGTGGGCACGGGTTTCTTGATCTTTTTGTGCCACAGAGCCTCCCGGCAGCCTGAAGACGCCTCAGAAGAATGCTTTCCATGCACAGGATCAGATGGGGAGGGTCACACAGAACATCTATGACGCGGAGAGACTGCTGGCAAAAGATTTTTGTATGGGCATTTGCGATCAAATCACAAACGTCCTCCTCCACGAATGCTTTACCTACTGGAACCCAGCAGCGTGAAGGGTGCCAGAGTGCTCAGGGCGATGAATGGCCGTTCGTGACCCCGCAGCAACCGCACCACGGAAGGGGGACTGCCTGCGATATCCGCTGGTGGCCGTCCCAGGTGCCACTGAGTTTGCTGTGGCGGGCGGCCCCCACTCCCACCAGGAGGGAATGCTGAGTTTCACTTAGTAGTTCATGAAAATAGAGGGGTAATTTCTGACCCAAACCAAGTTCACCCATATGCATGAATTCTACCCATGTACTGCAGGCGGAAAAGCACTGTGTAAGTGTAGGAAAGGCGGGTGCAAACTGTAGAGTGCAGGGCCCTGGGAGTGCTCTGAGCCCTTGAGGGCCATGGGTGCTTCTGGGATGGGCACAGGAGGCTGAGAAGCAGGCTCAAACCGGATTATTAGCCGGCAAACCTTGAGGCCAGAAGCAAACAGGGGAGCCCAGTCTCTGTATCTCAGAGCTGGCTGCCGGTTCTCAATAACAGGCTTCATGCTAATAAAAATAACATTTGGCGTGACCCTGGCCTCCTCCCTCCATTGCCGTGTGTGGGAGGATAGACGGCTGGCAGAGTGCAGGCCCAGGGCAGCCGGGGAGCCAGGGCTCTGCAGCCTGGAGAGAGTTCTTTGGGGACCAGGGGGAGGAGCCTTGGGGTCAGCCCACCAGCTGGCCAAGGGAGAGGCTTTGAGGGCCGCTTGGCAACCTCATCCCTGAGGCCTCCCTGAAGAGACCCCGTGGAAGACCAGCTTCAGGGAAGCCCCCCTAAGAGAGACTCCCCCTGGGAGAGGTGGTACAGTCAGATGTGGATCTTAGCAGGAGGTGATTATTTTTTATATATCTCACCCTGTGCACGAGTACAGGAGACCAGAGACCCTGGGGGAGGGAGGGGTTTGCTGGCCCAGCCCAAGTGACCTCCAGCTGGAGAACTGCCTTCTAATTAGCAATCAGGAAATCAAGGCCTAGCACGGCGCCAAGCAGCGTGACCCCAGCCGTAGCCTGGTGACATCTCCACCCTCTAGACAGCATGCCCTGCGCTGCACATCAGGGCTGCAGACCCCACGGGTTATTTTTATCTAATGGTGCTATTGTTGGTCGTTGAGTAGCTGCTGCGGTGGGTTCCAGCAGCCGTGAGCTCGCAGGGACGGTTTCCTGCGTCGCTTCCTCTCGTAAGGTTCCCTCCCTCCACCAGGGCTCACAGGCAGGCCACCCCCAAGGGCTTCTGGAGCCTGGCCCTGGCCTCGGAGGCAGCCAAGGGCCTTCCCTGGCTCGTGCCCCCTCCTCCCCACCACAAGAGTACCCCAGCCTCTCTCCCTGTGCAGAGAATGGGGGCAAAGCTAGTTCTTTTAGGTGCCTCTCTCACACACCAAGGCTCTAGGAGATAAAAGCACTGCTTTCTAGCAAGCCAGCTACACCAAGCCAGTGGCTCTCCCACTGTTTAGACTGTGACTGGCAGCAAGAAAAAGGTCTTTGTTTTTCCTAACCGGGGACACACATCATACCTCCGTAGGAATGAAAGGTTCCAAGGAAGAACCATCTTCCCGTGTCTGGGAAAAAACAACTCTGATTTTTTTTTTTTTTTTTTTACCCCTCTGTTCTATTCTAGTTTTTCCTGTTTGAAGATTCTGGTTGCAACCCAACTAAGTCAATTTCACAACCCAGTAAGGATTCATGATTCAGTTTGAAAAATATGGTACAAGATACCTCTTTCTGGAGCTGGTTCTCTTTTCTGAATGAAGGGCGCTGGGGGTTCTGGAGGTCCTCTGAACCAGGCACTGCCCTGGTTTGGAGTTCTGTTTGTTTTGCAGAAAAGGAAGCTGAGACTCCCCAAGCCTGAGTGGCTTGCCCATGAATCAGCCCCGGGGGGGGGGGGGACATTTACAGCATGGAAGACAGCAAATGCTGCAAATCAGAGCTTCCCCCTGTCTCCGCCCTTGGAAAACCAGCCCTTAACACACTTACTGTGCACTGGTGCTTCCCACCCTGCTCTTTCTGGTTCCACAGTCAGTATATCTTGAAGCCTTCTGACCTCAGCTTCCTCATCTGTAAATAACATTAAAAAATGCCCACTTCATGGGAAAAATTCTATTCACTGAAGACAGTCTGGTAAGAGGGACAATGACTGGAAGGAAACAAAAATGCAAATAATTATTTGCCTCTGTGATGGGGTTTGAAATGGGGTCCCAAACGCCACTATCTTGTGTTATTTCCATCACTGCTAAATGGAATTTGTGCAGGGGGGAAAAAAAACACACAAATACAAAAAACAAAAAACACTTTGCAAAACTATTGAGAATTAGAATAAAGGCAGCCTATAGCCCAGCTATGAGCGGTGTAAACGGAAGAGGGAATTCGTGTTTTTTCTAATTGGAAATAGCAAAGAAAGTATTGCAAATGGATTGCATTTCAAAGCAGGACTGTCTATGCAGACAGAAGAGAGAAAGGAGTATTTTGATAAATATTCTGATTCCTAGACTATACTGACAAATATATCCTACACTAATCACTAATTTTCAAAATTCTAGAATAAGGGCTTTACAGCTTCAAATTTATCCAGTCCAGTGCAATGGTTGCCCCCCTCCCCGTCTGACAGATTCCTCAGCCTGGTGACCCCCCGGAGTAGAGTCTGACTGGAACCTTCTCCCGTTCGTGGCCACCCTGCTCTCTGAGGCCACACAGGAGTCTGTATCCTCATCCTCGCCATATTTATAATAATAATGGCTGTATTCATTTCCCACGGTGGCTGTCACAAATTACTACTAATTTTATGACTTACCACAAACTTAGTATTTTCTTGTGTTAGAAGTCAGAAGTCTGGAATGGGTGTTGCTCAGCTAATATCAAGGTGCTGGCAGGGCTATGTGCTTTCTGGAAGCTTCAGGGAGAATCTTTTCCTGGTCTTTCCCATTTTCCAGGGGCACCCACATTTCGTGGTTAGTTGACTTTCCTCCATCCTCAAAGCCAGCAGCATTTCACGGAGGAACCTCTCTCTGACTGGGGCACTCACGCTTCTGCTTCCCTGTTTTGTGGTAAGGACCGTTGCAATTCGATTGGGCTCAATTGGATAATCCAAGCCAGTCAGCTGATTAGCAGCCTTAATTCCACCTGCAACCTTAATTACCACTTTTACCATGAAACACAGCACATTCGCAGGTTCCTGAGATTAGGATGTGGGCATCTTTATTCTGCCTACCACAATGGTTAACATTTTGAGTGCTTCCTATGTACCTGGTAGAGTTCTAGGCATGTTACTTATAAAGATGTGTTTAAATCTCACCTCAGCTCTGTGAAGTAGGAATTGATTTCATAGAGGAGGAAAGTGAGGCCCGGAGAGGAAAACCAAATTGCCCAAGGTCACACAGCTAGTAAGAGGCAGGGCTGAGCTACAGATTCAGGAATCCAGTCTCCAAGCCCATTCTCTGAAGCCATAATCACATTTTAGTAACTGAAGGATAGATGTACAAATAAAATTCTACTTAGCTTAATCCTCACTTGATGATCTAGAAACCCCTACAGGATGTGACAATGCCTCAGGTCAATTAATAATGACTGTAATTTGCCACTGATCAGACAACTTTGGATGGGCTGACCGGTAGATTTCCAGGAGCTAGGATGTCCTATAAGTCTGCTTCCTTCCCCAGTGGGCTTCTCACAATGGGCAATAGTGATTCTCCACTCTGCTCTGTGGTATCTGACCTCAGCTACTTCTCTTTCCCTCTATTCCAGCCATGCTAGCTTCACAGACATCCCTCAAAAAATCAATTTAATTTCTACCACAGGACCTTTGCACTCACTATCACCCCCACCTGGAATCTCTCCCCAGTGTACATAAAGCTCAACCATCACTTCAAATAGGTCTCTGACCAAGAATCACCTCTTTAAAAAGGAGCTAGAAAACAGGCCCATCTTGGTGGGCGGTGTCTCCCTCTTCCCTCTCCAATATTTTGGTGGAAAGAAGACAAGACATTAACATTCTCTTCTTTTTCCTGCTTTCTCTCCCTCATGGTGATGAACATGGAATTGCATTTGCAGGAAAGGAGGGGTCTTCACCTTGAGGTTTTCCTTGACTGTATGTGTACAAATGATCCTGAGCAAATAGCAGGGGACAGAAGGCAGGGACTAGTTTCTTAACTGCCAGATCTTTAAAGGGAAGAGAAAAAAAATCTTGACTTATGGAGCACCTACTGAGTGCTCAAAATTTCCTAGTACTAGGAAAAGAATGCTGTGGTTGCTAGATGTTAAGAAATTGGTCCAGGGGCGCCTGGGTGGCTCAGTGGGTTAAAGCCTCTGCCTTCGGCTCAGGTCATGATCCCAGGGTCCTGGGATCGAGCCCCGCATCGGGCTCTCTGCTCCGCAGGGAGCCTGCTTCCTCCCCTCTCTCTCTGCCTGCCTCTCTGCCTGCTTGTGATCTCTGTCTGTCAAATAAATAAATAAAATCTTTAAAAAAAAAAAAAAAAGAAATTGGTCCAGATTACATGTGGAGGGACTGAGTAAACCTTGAATGCAAGTCAGCCTGAATAACACATCAAGGTTCCTCTTCCTTTACAGAGAGAAGAAGTGAACTGGGATAAAGCAGGGACTGCATTGAAGCAATTGGCCATAGGGGAGGAATTTTTTTTTTCTCTAAATGAGTAATTATTCTATTTAGAAACTCACATGGAGACAATGGGAAACAGAAGTGAAGACTTTGTTTCTATCCCCAGGAGATATTTGCATATGATACACAACTGTTTTAGCACCACATGTAGAAAAGACTTCTTTCTCCACTGAGTTGCCTTGGCACTTTTTGTCAAAATCAATGCACTATATTTGTGTCTATTTCTGGACTGTCTGGTCTGTTCCACAGATCAATTTGTCTGTCTTGATGCAAGTCCCAAACTGTTTTGATTACCGTAGCTTCATAATAGGTTTGACAATGAGATTTGGGTCCTCTAACTTTGTTCTTTTTCAAAGTTGTTGTTTTGGCTATTCTAAGTCTTTTGTGTTTCCATATGAATTTCGGAATCAGATTCTCAATTTCTGCCAAAAAAAAAAAAAAAAAAGCTAGCTGGATTTTGACTTGAATTTATAGATCAATTTGGAGACAACTGCCATCTTAACAACAGCTAATCTTCAGATTCATGAACATGGTATACCTGTTTATGTAAGTTTAATTTTTCTCAACAGTGTTTTGTAGTTTTCACTGAACAGATTATGCACATCTTTTGTCAGATTTATCCCTATACCTCATATTTTTTATGCTCATGTAAGTGATAATTTAAATTTCAATTTTTAACTGTCCATTGCTAGTATATAGAAGATAGCTGAGTTTTGTAGATTGATCTTGGATCCTACAACCATGCTGAACTCATTTTGTCAGTTCTGGTAGGTTTTTTGGGTTTTTTTGTTTGTTTTGGGGAGGGTTTTTTGGTGGATTTTTGGTGGGGTTTTGGTGGATTTATTTTCCTATATAGATGATGTTATCTGTGAATAAAGACCATTTTATGAGGGGCTATCTCTAAGAAGGCTGTGTTCTAATAAACTCCATCCTCAAGCTGTTGGAAGGAAATAGAGGGACAATCCAGGATGAGAATGACACAAGGCTGCAAGTTATTCTTAGGGCAGCAGATCTGTAAATCTGATAGTTTTATTTAAGCTAATGTTAAAATGGACTCATATTCTATTAATCCTGGGAGATATCCTCAGCACAGATCACTTGATTATCTATACTCACTAGTTATGAACCCAGATATGGGCTAAGTAAAGGCAAAAATATCCAGCCTTCGGTTGGAAAATGTTAGAAAACCCTTTCCACAAAGCACCATCTCTTTTACTCCCACCTTCATGAGGCCTCCTTCTTGAACTCTGGGCCTTCCATCTTGTCCCCTCCAATCCCATCTCCACAGAGATGGCATAAAAAAAAAAAAATGTAAATGATACCATTCTATGCCCTGCACCTAGAATAAAATCCAAACTCTTCACCCAGGCATTAGCAGCCCTCCTGCCACTCCTTCCCCACCCCCACTAGCTAAGCTCATCCCCAGCCTCTCTGCTATTAGCGCTCTCTCTGTGCACCTCACCCCCTTCTTCAGAGGTCCATCTTGGCCCTTCCAACAGATACTCTCAGGGCATTCTATTTTTCCTGTGTGGCCCTTACCATCCTTGTCATTTACACTAAAGCAACACAGTGAGGGCTGGGACCACGGTTAATGGTGTTTATCTCAATCTGTGAATGATGCCTGACAAATCATAGGCACTCAGTAAATGTTCTGAGTGGCTACGAGAGCTCTTGTTAGCTGTATACAAGCCCATCCACTACTCCCCAAGAGTCTTGGTGAATGACCTTTTAAGATATCATGGGTGTTTGTCTTCCCTAAGAAAGGTGACTTAAAACTATGGCTGGGTGTTGAAAGCTTCCCATGATTCTAAAGAAAAAATAATAATAATTAGTGCTCAGCCCATATCCTAGCCCATTGAAATCCAAGTCTCTGGGGGTAGAATCCAGATAGCTGTACTTCTTAAAAAGCTTTCCTGGTGATTCTGATGTACATCTAGGGTTGAAAAGTGCTGGCACAGAAGGGAAGTCTGCTTTCATTCAGCCAAGTAACTAAAACCCATGGATGGACTCACCCCGGAAGGGCCAACAGGCAAGATACATCCAGAACCTCACTTGGATCTTCTCCTGACTCAGCCTCCATGAACAAGGCATCTCAGGGCTGTGCTCTGCCACTTCCAGCAGAGGTGGAAGAAAGAAGGGAACTAGACCAGAATGGAAAGCATTTTCAAACTTTATTTACAACTGTCACAGTGACAAAAAGTAGTTTGGAAAAAAAAAAAAATGCTAGTTTCTCCCTGAGCCTCAAAAAAGAACAGATAGAAGTTACAGGAGGTTCATCTTACAACAGGCATTTTTACTGAAATACTATTTTTTTTATATGATCAGTTAGAAATACACACAAGTTACTTAAAAAAAAAGAGGCCAGACAGGAGCTCAGCCACTTGTCCAGGAGTGGCTGGGTCCCTCCCACAGGCTCGCTGCTGCAGGTCCGGACTCGAGCTGTCAGCCCCCCGCCTGCTCGGACTCCAAAGGGTCATACGAAGGTGTCTAGCGACCGACAAAATAACAAGTCACCCCCATAAACACACATATACACGAAGTAGATTTGTTATGCAGTTTACAAGCACGTTCCCATCACACGGCAAGACCAGGACAGATGAAAGGGACACAGAAACACAGGATTTTAAAAGGCAAGAGTCCATCCACGAAGGGAGGCAGGTGCAGAAGAAATGCTGCTGCGAGGGCATGAGCAAGGAGGGAGGAGTCTGCGCAGCCAGAACAGGACCAGCGGGAGCAGGGAGAGACACCCAGGCGGAGCAGGCTGCAGGCCTCTCCCAGCCCCAAGGATCTGGAAGAAGTTATTGCCATCGGTGTGTGTAACACAAGCAAACAACACGGGTGGGAGGGGGGCGGGGAGGGGCGAGCGTCAGCTTCCAGAACCAAATCCTGCCGCAATGTCAATCACACACCCTCTTCCTGCCCCAGATCCCCCCAACCACACCAACCTTGAGGTATTAAATACAGCTCTATACACAAGTCCCAAACTGGGGTCAACCCAGACCCACGGGAGAGCTGCCAGCGTGCCTCCGTGGGCCCAGTTCAGCCTCCGGGAGGCTCTGGAGCTCAGCTCTCAGCTGCACACTCGTGCTGAAAGCTAGAGAAGGTTCCAAGAGTGTGTCCTGCAACCGGCTGCTCCAGATGGTTCTTAACTATAAGAAGCTATAAGTCCAAGGCTAGCTTTCTCGTGCAGCTGTGCCCTTGCAGGGGACAAGTGAGGGGCGGAGAGGGATGAGAACCAATGCTCAGTGCTCCCTGACCATGCTGTCCATCTACCTACGTCCAGAGCACAAGGAGAAACCAGGGGGATCTCATGACCCCTTCAGTTTCACACTCAGTCCCCAGGCTGCTGCATGAGAGCCCTGTTACCCCCATCAGATAATTCCCAGATCTAGGACCTCCCTTAAAGCTCAGCTTCCCAACAAGAAACAGAAAGAGTCTCCACTTCTCTCCCCTCAGCTCCCACCAGAAAAAGGGACCGGGAGCCCATGCGGGGGTAGGCACCACCACAGGGCAGGCTGGGAGTCGCCTCCGCCTGACTGCTCGGCCCAGGGGCTACAGAGATGGTGCTAAGGAGAAGGAGGGCCGGCCTGGTAGAGCCAGGGCTCTGTGCCTCTGCTCGGAACAGAGCAAGCCTGGGGGAGCAGGGGGGAGGGGTCTTCGTGTCCAGCGTCCACCTCGGTGTCCCCACCAGAGTGGGAAGTGCTCCCGTTCCTCCTAAAGGGCTGGGGGAGGGCGAAAGAATAAATCAGGAGAGAGAAGCTCAAGAGTGCTGCCTCTTAAGAAACCTCCAGAACCTGCCACAGCTGGAGCAGAGGCTGGAGGAGGAGCAGGGAGTCCCCCTTTCCCACGCTTGCCTCCGGCCGGCTTTGCAGACACCGGTTTCTGCGGCTCTTCTTTCCCAGCCTCCCGTGAACAGACCAACATAGCTGACATAAAAGCAAAGGCTGGTGGTGGGCAGAGCTGGAGAGAGTGAGGAACGCGTTGTTTTCGGATACCCCAGCAGCCGCTGGCGGGCAACTTCCCAGAGGCCCTCCTCTGCTCAAGGCTTCCTTTCAAACGGGTATTTTATCTTCCGTCTCCTGTCTCCCATGGGTTCTCTTAACCTGAATGTTTCTTATGGGCGATGCACAACTCCCTACCCCCCTCCCCAGCCCCCCAGGGCCCCCTGGAATCCCGCGCTGCCTCTAGCCTGTGCCGGTTCAGATACCCATCTCAAAGACGCACCACCTCCCACCCCCACCCACCCACCCCTGCTCTAAGCGGCTTCCTTTCTCAGAAGGCCTTGCAAATGGTCGCAGAGGGCTCCACTGCCCAGCACGTTTCAAAAAAAGAAAAGAAAAGAAAAGAAAACCAACTCGGTGATTTGCAGGTGCAAAACGGAAGCCATCATTTGACATTTTCAGAACGACTGTGGCTCACTCCCTTCTTCCATCACAATGGGAAAGAACACAGTTCAGGGACAGATGCCGTCTGGTGTGGCCCCCGAGGGAGTCGACAGGGACTCTATTGCTCCTTGTTGTCTTTCTCTGTCTCTTCACAGTTGTCCGGCTCATCCTCCTGGACCAAGAACTCCTCGGGGGGCCACCGGAGCTCCCCGCTCTCCACCTCGCCCTCCGTGGGCTCCACCACGATGGACGGCAGACGGTCCTTGAGCTTGCAGCAGCGGTCAAAGTCCGACGGGTCGGGGAAGATCTAAAAGAAAAGCAGAGCGAGTCCCCATCACCTACAGTCCCCGAAAAGAGAAATCCCGTTGCTCTGTTGCACACACACGGGGAGGACTGAGCGGGAGCCAGGGAACACACACTTTCTGGGGCCCAGGAAACCATCCCCCAGCAGACTTTAATCCTGAAGCTGCAAGTTTCCAGGGCAGTGCCCCCAAATCTGTGGGGTGGCTCTGTTCGTAGCTTTTCTTGTCTTTTACTTGCAGATAAAAGAACTTGAAATCACGTCAACCATAGTACGCCGCACCTGCCTGCAGCCAGCACGTGACCCTGGCAGCCAAAAGCATGGCCACAAGTACCTTAGCACTGGCGCCCCCCACTCCCCAGGGTGACCATCAGTGACTAGGAGGAGCCAGTTTCCAGGTGCTCTACATACATCGTTGTGAACCAGTACAGTCGTGCTGAAAACACCTGTTGCTAATACTCTCTTAAAGACTCTCGGGTTTGAAGAAGGAGGTGGCCCAAACCATACAGCCTGGAAATGAGTGGTAGAGGAATGGATTCAAACCCAGGTCCGTCGGAGCCCCGTGCACATGGCCTGCTAACACCCCGCCCCTCACACAGATGGGTCCTGATCTTGCTGCAACTCTTAAGTCAAGGCCAAATCAGGGTTGATCAGGGACATGTGCTCGCATAGCCGCAGTCACAGTGAAGCCATGAACAGAATTTTTCAGCTGTGAACAGCTCTTGGCTCCTTGGCAGTTCTACCCCTGGAAGTCTTTTCAGAGTCCCGTCAGCGAGACTGTTTTTTTTTTGTTTTTTTTTTTAACACCTACTGTGTGTCCCGCCCAGCGCTGGGAGAAACCCCGCACCAGGCCATAAAATCAAGGGCCATGAGGGGCTCTGCGGATTCCCTGCATACACACTGCCCTGTGACTGCAGCTGACCCAATTCTTGGCCCAGCAGCTTAAATACTTAATCCGATGGGCTGCTGGTCCCTTGCCATCCACAGCCCTCGGTGACAGACCCAAGAGCGGGAGAGAGGAGCCTCTGTCTGTCTGTCTGGGACACTGAGGCTCACAGGACACAGACATTGAGAGCCACGTGGCGCCTTCAAGGCCATCTCTTCCAATGTCTCCATTTGGTAGATGAGGAAACCAATGGCCAGAGGGGACAGGAGGTTTGCTCAAGGTCACACAGCCTGTTAATGTCAAAAGAAAGGAAAGCAAAGTCGGGAGTGGGGGGAGACAACATTTGCAAGTGAGCCTGGGCATTGCCTGAACAAGGCCACGATCAAGACAGGCCCCCAGCAATGGGCAAGTGTCCTGTATTCTCAGGAGGGAGAAGGAATGTCTCCTACAAACTCAGGCCTTCGCAGCTCCTGTGGTGCCCGATCTCCCTGCACCCCAGCCCCGAGCAGTGCTGGCTCAGCCACAGACCACGTCACAGGCCATGTCACAGGCCACATGGGGCTTTCGGGAGTCACGGGCCTCAACAAACCTCCCCAATCCCTGTGGACAAGTGATTATTAACCATTTATCCAATAAAGCCCTATTGCTGGGATTAAGCCTTAAGCCAGCTGCACAACCCAGCATCATTAAAGACTTAACAGGCTCATAAAAAGTATGGTAATGGCAGCCGGGAGGAAAATGAACCAGAGGAGGGGCTAGACGAGTTGGGGCAAAAGTAGACCCCCACTCCAACCTTTCTCTTCCTGATGCAGCCGACCTCCTGGTTCTGCCCTGGATCTATGCTGGGCACACATATCTGATGCGCTGAGCAGGGAGAGGGTCAAGTCGTCTATTTGGCCTGTCCTCACTGCTCCTCACTGGACCTGGAGCCCCTCCATGGGGGTGAAACACAGGTACCCTCCACGCACGAGCTTTGGGAGTGAGGAAGGGGAAACCCAGCAAGGGGAAAGCACACTACAGTTTGCAAAGCTCTTTCAGACCTCACCTCACATAGGCCTGACCACACCTGAGAAGCAGTGAGATCCTGGGCTCTGAGGGAAACATGGAAGGGCCAGGATTCAAACCTAGATCTGCTGTTTTCAGGGCCTCGGCCTTTTGAAAAGTGAATGGATGCCCATTTTACAGATTGAAAACTGACCAGGGAGAGTGGGCAAGACTTGGCGTCAACTGCCGTCCAGCTCAGGCGCCAGGATGACCTCTGGGCAGCTCAGCCTAAAAGATGTGCTTCCTGGTCTAGAAGATAAGATTCCTGGTCTAGAGAGTTGTTCTAAATCTTCCAGACCTGCAAAAGAGCTATGAAATGTCAAAAGGAGTTGGGACACCTGGCTCAGCGCAGACCTTGGCCCCTGCCTCTACCCTCTGACCCACCTGTGACGTCCCAACAACCGGATTCTAACTATGATCGCCCGAGCCAAGGAAGAGCAAAAGGGACAAGACACAGGGAGACCAGCTGTAGGAAGATGAGAAGCATGGTGGGAGTGGAGAGCGTGTAATTTTGTTTCAGGCTGGGAATAGGTCTTTAACTAAAATTAGGGGGTTAGAATGTTAAAAAGATGATGGTGCTGACAGAAGAGAAGCCAGGCACATTTGTTGGGCAGAAGCTCAACCTTCACAATAATCCTATGAAGTATTTAGTAGTGTGAGCCCTATTCTACAGAAGGGAAAACTGAAGCACAGAGAAAGCAAGCAACTTATTCAAGGCCACACAGCTAGGAAGTGGCTGAATGGGGACCTGCCCTCAGACCTGCAGGACTTCAGATGAGGTGCTCATTGGATAACACACTGCGTAGAGCCACAGACCCCAGGTCCTCACTGTGTCCTTGACATCACTTCCATAACCCCAGTCAAGTCCTCTCAACCGCCCGTGACTCAGTTTCTCCTTTTGAAAAGCAAAGCGACCTTCGCGTCTCACCAGATGGGTACAAATTCTTGGCAGACACAGAGATGAGAAAATGCTTTGAGGACATATGCTGAATTAAAATCGGAATGTCCTCTTTGGAGCTGTATCAACAAGATGACAGTAAGTATGCATTCAGTAAGCAAGAGGTGGCAATTCTCACATGGTAATTAAAATAACTCCAAACAATGCCTTCCCTACCAGGAGCTGCACAATTAAGTCTCTTAAGTCCTTGGGGGGAAGGCTGGGCATTGAATTTCTGATACTGCTCAGTTGCCAGAGAACTTTGCTCCCTGAATTGCTCAAAGCAGGTGCCGTTAAAAAACAAACAAACAAACAACTCTTTTTTTTCTTGACAAAGTCTGCTCCCTGAATTTTAAAAAAAGCACTCTAATATTCTCACCTTTCCATCAACGATTTTAATTTTGTATCCAATAATACCAATTGATGCCTCTGAAAACTGGAGCTCTCTCCCAAGACAAACAACACGCACCCGGAACCGATCAGCTTCTCATTTCCTCCCGTGCAGACAGAAAGCCTTGCAAAGTGTGGCTGAGTATTCTGCCGGCACAATCTTATCTCCAACAGCTGCTTAAGAGGCTGACCCTAAGGAGGTTGAGATTTTTCCACTAAGTCATGCTTTTTAATCATCTAGGCAGCAGAAAAATGAGAGGTTGCAACTGCAGTGTGACGGGGTGGAAAAAAGGACTCAAGTCAGACTTGCCAAGCACATGACAGGTAGGGCTGGGGCGCCAGGCCAGCCTGGCGTGCTTTCTGCCTGCAGGAGCTGGCAGGGAGTAACGAACTGCCCCCGGTCCAAAGAGACACTGCTTCTGGTTAAACCTTTCACTCCAATGTGCCCCTTTTCTCTACAGTGGGGAAGGGCAAGCAAAAAATAAATAAATAAATAAAAGAAGAAGAAGGAAAAAAAAAAAAGAATCCTTTTCCCCTCCCTCTGCAGCCAAGACTCCCCTCCAAGAGGTCCAGAAAGGAAGTGGAGAGGCTCTGAGAAGCATTTTCCACCCTAACCCCCACCGAGGGCAGGGCAGGTCTGGAAGCATCCATCCCCAGCTGTGGTTTTCTCAGGCCTACCCTGCCCTCCTTCTGCCAACACTGGATTCCACATCCAGCCACCCAGCTGTCCTATGCGGCTGCCAGGGCTGAGGGCTTGGATGAAACTCATGGACGCCCAGTTCCTTCCTTTACAAAGGGAGTGAAGTCTCAAAGATCCTACACACCGTTCTGGCTGGGTCCTGCGTGACCCACTGCGTGGAGACGGCAGGCACGCAAACATGGCGCTCGGGAATCTTACAGAGGACATGTCTTCGGAGGCATCCTTGGCCAGGGGGGCCTCTAACCCCAACAGGCCCTGACATTTTGGGAACTCACATGGGTTCATTTGAAAGGTCAAGGGAGCTTTAGGACCTTCCATGAGAGAGAGATGGTCCATGAGATGGAACTGCGGCTGCCAATATACTGGCATTTCTGGCTGTGTGGGTTAGAGCCGTCCACTAGAACTTTCTATGACAGTGGAAATGTTCTTTAGCTGCACAAGCAGTAGCCAGTGGCCACAGATGGCTACTGAGCACTTGAAACAACAAGATAAACTGTTAATTTTTTCTCTAACTTGTATTAATATAAATTTATCTGATATACGTAAATACAAAATAAATTTAAGTGTAAATAGTTGCGTGTGGCCAGTGGCCGCTGCATTGGTCGGTGCAAACACAAACAGTTAAATATGAGGACCATGAAAAGAGGGTTGTCCAGAAAAACCGTCAGGAGGTTTGGTCAATGGGCCCTCATGGGCAGAGCCTCATGGCAGAAAAAAGTCGAGCTGGGGGGGGTGGTGAGGAATTAGTCAGAAACCTTTTTGCTTAAGTGTAAGAGCTGCTGGTCAGTCAGCTCCTATTTCACCCGTGGAGGGGGAATTGAAAGGTAATAGCAGATCTTCAAAGGCCTGAAATTTGGGGGCCTAGCTATCAACTGTCTGCCTCTAAGCCAGGTGACCTAACCCTCACTGCTTCTGCGGTGGGGAGAGAAGAGAGATGTCTGGCACCTGGGATGGAAAATGTGAGCAATTCTGGTTGAAGCGGCCCTCCCCTGAGTGCACATATCCCTCAGCCATCATCCCTGACAAACAACTCGAGCTGGCCACAAACTGGGCAGAGGGCTCAGCAAAGAGCTGAGAGATGCTAATAGGGAAAGCGGACACCAGCGGGAGCAGGAGATGAAAGGTGGCAAACTGGACACACAAAGGGCTCATTACCAGCTCTGCAAGCTGAGACCTCTGGAGCGTGGGCAGCTCGCTCCTCTTTGCCGGGCTCCAACAGAGGGATGAGGTGTACTGGGGTAGGGTAGAGAGAGGAGATGGGGCAGAGGGCCTGAGGTGGATAACCAGGCAGTCCCCAAGGCACTGGGAGGGACCTGCCTCGAACACAAAACCATGCAGTGAGCCTCTCCCCTCTCTGATCCCAGAGGGGGAATAATCAACCTCAAGCCTGTGATGGAAACTTGCCACGCCCACTGGTGGTAGACCAGGAGTCTGAAAGATTGGGCTTTAACTTTGCCCCCATGTCTTCTTTATTATCTCTGTGACCTTGGTCCAGTTATTGTAACTTCTCTGAGCTTCAGTAGCCTCCTGAGTGAAACAAGGAAGGGATTTCTACTTTATAGGATTGATTACACGTTCCTGCATGTTGAGTCCCAGCATAGGACCCAAAGGCTCGAAGCTGCGGTGGCCCATTTCCCTCCTGTCTTCATCTACAGGTTGGGATTAATGTTAATTCCCAACTCATAGGGCTTCGGAGAGGATCCAACATAGGTATGTGTGAACATGTTCTGTAAACTTTAAATTCTTAATGATGGCTCTCATGAAGTAACACTGGGGTCCCCAAGGAGAGTTAGAGTGAGGTCCCAATGGCTTGGACCAGGAGCAAGTAAGCAGCACTCCTGGGCTTGGGGTCAACAATTCTAGATCAGGTCCTTTGGAGAAATGTATTAGACTTCATTCACTTCTCTCCTGGTGTTTCTGTTTTTCCAGGGCATGGGTTAGGCCAAGCGGAACAAAAAGCACTGTCTTGTCCAGATCCTGGTCTTCCGTAGAAGCCCCTGTGGCTAGCAATCTTTCCCTTATGCACCTCCACACCCCCGCCCCACTCTCAGCCCACTCCAGCAGTCGACTGCCCGGGCCATCAGACCCCTCCTGCCGCTCAGCTTCCCAAAGTCTGGGTTTCTTATTTTTCCTGCAAAACAACAATGGATTGGCCATGTGTGTTTATTCCTTCCTAGGAGTGGCTGGTTTCTAACAATGGGCAGATCTCCACCAGCATCCTGCTCTGCCAAGGGAGCAGTGAATCCAAACAAAAGTCACCCTGCTGTTTGTCCCCTAACAACATGTGAAGGCAAGGAATATATGTATGTTCTTCGAAATACTTGCCTCCTGCTATTTTACCATCATCACCACCATCATCACTATTTGCATTTTACTGACTTTTCAAAGTGCAATGTGGTTAGTAAGAACAGAAAGAACCAGAGAAAACAGCAGAGGGGCTCCTAACTGGATTCAGGGAGGAAGAACAGTCTCATCTCCAGTCGGATGCAAGTCACCTCATTTCCCATCCCTGATGCTCTCACTCTGCTCAAATCCCTCTGGTCTGGGGCTTTGGAACATCCACCCTACTCTCTCCTACCCTTCTCTGGTGTCTCTAATCCTATGAGGAGACTTGAGGAAAGATTTCAGGCTTTGTAACAACTGTGGGTTCTCCTTCCTTTGGATTAGAGATGCTTAAGCCTCCAGCCCTGAAACTTAAAAGAAAAGGAAATCCTCCAGATAAACACCATCCTTCATAAACATCTCTCAAACACACACCCATCCTGCAGGTCAAGAGTTCCAAATTCCAATTAATTAGCACTAATTGCTACTGATAACTCTGGGCCCAGTGAGCTGATGGGGATTTTGGAAGGTTAAAGAACATTTCTCAAAGCTCTCCAGAGCAGCAAGAGAAAGAGCGCCATTATCCGGCATAGATGATTTCAAATACCCACATCCTATTGACTATATCATCATTGCCCTTTAGAAAGAAGACATGCCTCCCAATCACCTCTGGGCCCCTAGGGATGACAGATCCCTTTCTCCATCCTCCTCCATTAATACTGGCCAAATGTCCCAAAGCATACCTCCTCTCATTCAGAAAGCCCAAAATGGCAAAGCTACCATTTCCAACCATTCTCTCATTCTTGGTTTTGGAGACAAAAATCTTGAATGTTTGGCCTAGTCCCACAGACCTCCCGTCATTGTCTGGATTCCCCTTCCTGACCCCTAACCACTTGACTTCCAAACACGTCCCTGCATGGAAACAGCCCCTTCAAGTCTCTGAGGACTTCCTTACAGTCCTGCCCCATGGCCTTTGCCTGGCTTTCACTCAACACCACCTCTGCAGCACCCCACCAGGCCATTCAGCCTGCTTCAGGCTTCACGGTCTCTCCTGATTCATATGCCCCTGCCCTGGCTCATCTACCTTTATCTTACCTAGACAGATGCCCTCCCTAGACTAGGTGTCATCCTAGGCTTCTCTTCAGACTCTGCTTCCTGGCTTCACCTGTCCATCACAGGCAGAGGATTTCCCAATCTACAGCTGCACTTCCCTCCTCCCACCTTCCATGAAACATCTCCACTTAGATAACATCCATCATCTCCAACTCACTTGTCCCAAAGTGGGGTCATCAGCTAATGGACCCATCTTCCTTTAAGTTAAAAACTTTTTTTTTTTCTTCCCAAACAGGAAGCCTTGCTTGATAGTAGGCGCTATAAGAGAGGTCTGGAGATTTTACTTGGTCAGAACTGCAGTACTGATGCTACAACACTGAAACGAACAAGGCTGTACTCCTAGAAGCTGTCTATACTAGCAAGGAGGCAATGGCCCTGTTGTCCTCTGATCAGACCTATTCTTTCTGTTCAGTCTAGAGCAGTGGTTCTCAAAGCTCAGATCCCAAGCTCCTTTCCTGGAAGGAGTGTCCACAGAGTTAAAATACTTTCTTTCTTTCTTTTTTTTTTTTAGATTTTATTTATTTATTTGATAGAGATCACAAGTAGGCAGAAAGGCAGGCAGAGAGGGAGAAAGGAGGAAGCAGGCTCGCCGCTGAGCAGAGAGCCTAATGCGGGGCTCGATCCCAGGACCCTGAGATCATGACCTGAGCTGAAGGCAGAGGCTTTAACCCACTGAGCCACCCAGGCACCCCTAAAATACTTTCTTAATAGTACAAAGATGTCATTTGCCTTTCTCCCTGTGTTGACCCTGGCACTAATGGCATACAAAACACTGGGGGGTGAAATTGCTGACACCTTGGCAGAAATAATGAATGCAGCAGCAGCAAACTGTACCTGTAGTCATTATAGTCTTTACCACCTCCAACTCACAATAAAAAAAAAAAAAGAAAAAAAGAAAAGAGAAAAGGAAAAAAGAAAAGAAAAAAAGACCTAATATCCTTGATAAAGCAGTCAAAATGAATTTTTATTAAATAATGCCTCTTAAGTACATGTTGTTTTAGTACTGTATGTGATAAAATGGAAAGCCAGCAGCAGACAGCACTCTGCTGCATCCCAAAGTACAACATTCATCTCAAGAAAAAGCACTCATGTGATGCAGTTACCAGCTCAACTAGCCACTTCCCCCATGGAACACTGTGTCTACTTGAAAACATGACTGCCCAATAAACCATGGTTGTTTTGACTTGGGTATTCGGGGGACATGTCCTCAAAAGTGAGCAAAATAAGCACATCACTTTGTGGAAAATGACTAACAATATTTGGTCCCAATGATAAAAAATCAAGCTTTCAAGCATAAATCGTATCAGCCACTGTAAACATGTCTGTTCCCTAATACTTGAAGGTTTTTTGATGAGACCAGTAAAGACATGCATAAATGTGACTTTCTGATGTTTTAGGATGCAATGTGTCCATATTTGGAAGCTCTGTCTTACTCATCGAACAGGTATTTTCCAAATGATCAACACATCACATTACAAAACCAAAAGTGGAGAAAGGACACATTCAAAGTGTCAGACAGACTGCTGCTGGATTTGAATGGAAGAGTACAAAAACCTCACTGATAAGGTTTCAGATTCCACGTTGCTGCTAGCCTTTCAGAAACCACCACTTGTTGAATTTTCATGAAACAGCAAAGAAAAAATACCTGAATAAGGCTATGAAGATATTTCTTCCTTTTCTTAACTTTTCTAACAGATCTTGCATGGCCCAGATTGTCTTCATTTACTTCAACCAACACGTATGGCAACAAATTGAATGCAGAAGCAGGTATGAGAGTCTAGCCATTTTCTATTAAGCCAGACATTAAACAGATTTGCCAAAAAAAATATGTGAAACAATGCCTTTCTTCTCACTAAACTTTGGTCTGGGTTTGGTTTTTAAAAACATATTTATCTTTATTAAAAACCATTATTTATATTAACATGTAATGGTTTTACTGCTATTTTAAAGGGATTAAAACATGAAAATTTTAAACATTCTGTTTTAATATCAAAAGACAGAGCCCACATAAACAAAGAACTCTGGGGGTCCTAAATAATTTTTAAGAATGTGAAAGGGGCTGAGATCAAAACATTTGAGAACTGCTGGCCTAGAGAAAAAAACACCCTCCAGAGGATGACCACATTAAGTCAAGGTTGAAGGAAGAAGGTATGTTTTAAAACTGGAGAAGACTGGAGAGGAACACAAAGTTGCCTTCAAACAGCTAGAAGGCTGACATGAAGAAAAGAGCAGATTTCTTTCTAACTCCAGTGGGTGGAGCTAGGATCAGGACGGAGGATTTCACCTCATTACACAACCTTCTAACAAAGGTGAGAGAATCCACTCTGTCCCGTAGAGTTGGGGAAATCAAGGCCAAAAGAAGTGATGTGAGTTTCCTCCTGAGATGACAGAGTTCTGTAGGAGCAAAGCCAAGATTAGAAACCAGTTATCCAGATTTGTAGCCCATCATCCCCTGTGCTGAGATGTTCTGAAATGCCATCGCTGGTTATGTCCAAAGAACACCTAAGTGACCCAAGACCACACTGCAGTCACGTGTACTCCCCCGTCTGAGTGGCTCTAGTGCCAGTTTGAGTCCACCTGCTTATCTACTCTCTGAAAGAATTTGGAAAAACTCTGTGTCCTTCCACATGTTCTTAAACTGACATCTAAAACTCCTGATATATTACAAACATGAACATTTTCTTTTAAGATTTTATTTATTTATTTGACAGAGAGAGATCACAAGTAGGCAGAGAGGCAGGCAGAGAGAAAGAGGGAAGCAGGCTCCCTGCTGAGCGGAGAGCCCGATGCGGGGCTCCATCCCAGGACCCTGAGATCATGACCTGAGCCGAAGGCAGAGGCTTTAACCCACTGAGCCACCCAGGCGCCCACAAACATTAACATTTGAAAATGAAATTTTTATACCACTCTTTTAAATGTACCCAATGTCTCATAAATTCCAAAGTAACTTGGTATCAACTATCACCCATGAAAAAACTCATGAACAGGACACCTGGGTGGCTCAGTCGCTTAAGCATCTGCCATCACTTCAGGTCATGATCCCAGGGTCCTGGGATAGAGCCCCATGTCTGGCTCCCTGTTCCACAGGGAGTCTGCTTTTGCCTCTGCCCTTCCCTCCCCAACCCCCCTAACTCATGCACTCTCTCTCAAATAAATAAAATATTTAAATATTTAAATAAAATAAACAAGCTCTAAAATCTTATTCTTTTCTCTGCTTGAAACTGTATCTCCATCCTACTGTTCATTGGAATTTTAATATAAGTTTTTAGTCATTAGCTTTTTTCATACTTCTCTGCAATAGACAGTCACATATACAAATGGACAGTTAATATTTTTATGTCAAATGACCCTAAGGCCTGTTAGCAACAACAAATCTGGACTGGCTCATGGCAGCTATGTAACTGATCAATAAACATACCGCAAGTAATTGTTCCACACAAAGGTAATCTTTTTTATTGGTTTCTTCATGTGATAGATCGGCGGGATTTTATGGAACTTCCTAGGCAGTAGCATTTTGAATGGCCCATTTGTCTGATGACCTTCTGGTTTCTACACCCTAGGGAAAGTCACCTTAAAAGACTCAGGAGCAAGAAGCAGTTCCTTCTCTTATAAAGGGGGTGGGGGGGACGGAAGGGCAAGCTTGATAAGAAAGTAGGCAAAGAACCTGGGGAAGCCCGGGTTCAGGAAACGGGATTTTCAAACAGCAACACAGGGAGGCTAAAGATGTGGGACTAGGTTTCGCGAAAATACTCTCTGCTGTCACATCCCTTCGAAAATTTCCGTGAACCCCAGGGGCAGCTGTCCTCTGGTTTTAACACTTTGTTAAAACATCAAGTAGTATATACACGGAGCATTATTAACAAGTAATTTGGCCTGAGAACCTCTGATCTCAGGCTGCCGAGGAAAACAGCCAGAAAAGATACTAAGGCTTCAACTGCCACATGTGAGGGGCAAATGACCAAAGAATCACAGGAATCATGATTGAGTGTTAGCTGATCTTTAGGAATGCTTTCATCTAGAGGATACGAGAGTCGGAGAGAAGAAATTCCTTCATGATAACAATAGTGATGCCAGTCTCCGGAAGTTGGACACCATGGTAATTAACGCCTACTTGTCCACATACACAGGATGGCTCAATTATCTTACTTACTTGTTTAAACACATAAAAATAAAACTCTGTATCACTACATAGATGGAAAACTAGTATTACTTGTCATAAGCAGTAACCATAAAAATATACTGCCATTTCTAAAGTTTGTGTTAACACCTGAACGCACTTTGTAAACCACCAGGAATCTGCGGACCCTACTGGAACACTGGCTTGGGCTGCTTACTTGTTGCAAAGAACCTGAGGTTTGCATAGTTGTTAGGTAAAAGGCACCTGAGTTCTGGGCCCAAAACTTCTATAATGCTCAGATCTGCTTCTAAGAGCCCAGTCCATCCTGGATTCCAGAGAAGCCATATTTCTAAACCATGACCATTCCATGAGCCACACGTGGCACCCCAAGAGAGCATGATGGCTTAGGGGACCATATTTGCATCTGTCCAAACGTCATGGGTCTCCAGGCAGAGATGATATCACTGGTCTTCCTCAAGGTCACTTGGTGTTCCATTGTCATTAACAGAATAAAGGAGACAAGTAGGACAGTTGCCGACCCACATGCATCTGTAATGTGAGGCTCTCTGCTCAGTGCGGAGTCTGCTTGGGACTCTCTCTCCCTCTCCCTCTGCCCCCCACCCAAAGTGAACAAATAAATCTGTAAAATAATAATAATATTAATATTAATAATAAATAAAAAGGAAAAAGAATCAGCATGACATGAAACCCCAATAACAGAACTGGACACAAGACAATGAAGTAATATTTTAAAGTGCTGATGGAAAAAGATTTCAAATCTAGAATTTTATAGCCAGCTAAAATACCACTTAAATGTAAGTAGAATAAAAATAGTATTAGTTACATAAGCCCTTTTTATTAGTTATATAAACCCCCTTTTCAAAAATTCTTGGAGCTAATTTTTTAGTGCAGGAAGGGAGCTAGAAAAAAGCTCCAGAATAAACCTGAAGAAGGAGAAGGAGAGAAGAAGTAGAGGAGGAGGAGAGGAAGAAGAACAAGAAAAAGAAGAAGATGGAGGAGGAAGAGGAGAATAGGAAGGAAGAGAGAAGGAAGAGAGAGAGAGGGGGAGGGAGGGCGGGAAAGCAATCATATAGGTAAGGTCAAAAAGCAGAGAAAAGGACTGCAGCAACAAGAAGACAATAAACCAGCTAGTGTTTTGAAAAGATTATAAAATACACAAATACATGAAAAAATTAATGAGGGAAAGAAAGAGAAAATGTAAACATGAGTGGGGCACCTGGGTGGCTCAGTGGGTTAACGCCTCTGCCTTCAGCTTGGTTCATGATCCCAGGGTCCTGGGATCAAGCCCCACATCTGGCTCTCTGCTCAGCAGGGAGCCTGCTTCCTCCTCACTCTCTCTCTGCCTGCCTCTCTGCCTACTTGTGATCTCTGTCTGTCAAATAAATAAATAAAATCTTTTAAAAAAGCATTGCTTTAAAAAAAAGAATTGCTTTAAAAAAAATGTAAACACGGAATAAACACTGAAAAAACCACAAACACAACAGAAAACTTTAGACTAACAATATTACGAGAAATTGTAATTAGGAGACAACAAAATTGATGTAATTTTGGCAAAATGTGATTTCTAAAATTAGAATAAGAATAAATAGCACACAGAGTTGAAAGGACTCAGTTAAGAATTACAACACAAAGACCTCCCTCTTCCTGAAAAGCCCTAGGCACAGATGGTTTTACAAAGATGTTCCACCCACTTCGAAGGAAGAGATAATCACATGAGATATATAAATTGTTCTAGAAACTAGAAATTGGTTTCTCCTTTGTTATAAGACTGGTGTAACCTTTATTACAAAGTCAGGTAAGGATTATAAAAACACACACAAAAAACTACCAGACTATTTCATACTTGAATATAGATATGAAAACTATAAATAAAATATTAGTTAACTGTATCCCACAATGTATTTAAAGAGTTATGACCAATTAAGTTTTATTTGAGAATACAGGAGACTTTAATATGAGGAAAAAACTATTAAGGTAGTCTTTATCATTAATGAACTAAAGAAGAAAAATTTCATGCATTTTATGCATTTAAAGTATTTGATGAACACCCTTGAATTAAAAAAAAACTCACAGAGCTAGAGTAAATGTATATTTTCTCAACTTGACGAAGGCTCTTTACTGAGTATCTATAGCAAAGGAAGTTTAGATGGAAAAAGTTTAGATGCACCTCTGCCAGACCAGGTGCCTGCTCTCACTGGTATGGACCAGCCCAGTACCGGAGGCTTAGCCACAGCCACATAATCAGAACAAAGAAGAACCAGAGGAAGGAAAGGGAATGATGACCACACTGAAAACAGAATATAATCAACAAATTATTAGTACTAATACAAAAGCTCAGCCTTTGGCTGAATAGTTTGCTGAATAAAGACAATATTATAAAAATGAATATCTTCCCTCTACATCAGCAGTGGAAAGTAAGTTAAAATAGAAAATATTTTTAAAGTGTACAATTTTGGGGCATGTGGATAAAGAAGATGTCACACACACACACACACACACACACACACACACACTGGAATATTACTCAGCCATGAGAAGGAAGGACATTCTGCCATTTGTGACAACATGGATGGAACCTGGGCTCATTATGCTAAGAGAAACAAGTCAGAGAGGGAAGGACAAACACTGTATGATACCACTTATATGCGAAATCTACCAAAGCTGACTCATGGAAATAGACTAATGGTGTTTACCAGGGGCTGGAGGGTGCGAGGAAATGGGTAAATGCTGGTAAAAGAGTAGAAACTTCCAGTTACAAGATGAATAAGCCCTGGCGGATCTGCAGTATGGTGATTATAGTTAGTAATACTGTATCATACATTCAAAAATTGCTGAGAGTAAAACTTAAATGTTTTCCCCACCAAAAAAAAAAAGAGATGGCCATTATGCAGTATGAAGGAGCTTTTAGCTATCACTATGGTGATAATCGTTTGGCAATGTACAAGTGTATCAAATCAATACTCCTGTACCCCTTAAACTTATACAATGTTATTATCTGATTTACTGTTAGCCTTATGAGAAATTAACTTGGACTTTTAGGTGATGACTGAGAACTGATCTAAAGTGACTGATTCTGAACATCACCGTTACTGCGTTGGACACAGGAGTCGAAAGCATGTACAGGGACGCCTGGGTGGCTCAGTGGGTTAAAGCCTCTGCCTTCAGCTCAGGTCATGATCCCAGGGTCCTGGGATAAAACCCCGCATCCGGCTCTCTGCTCAGCAGGGAGCCTGCTTCCCTCTCTCTCTGCCTGCCTCTCTGCCTACTTGTGATCTCTGTCTGTCAAATAAATAAATTAAGTCTTTTTTTTTAAAAAATGAGCCCGGAAACACCTTCAAGGTGTTTTAGAATTAAAGTCCAGAGTAATATATAACATATCAGAGCCAATAAGAATATGAAGCAAATGAAATAGGTACAAGCCGCAAGTTATATATTTCAGGATGGCTGGAGTAGGGAATGAGGAAAGCTTATAAGACACTAGGAGTATAGCAGAAGAAGCACCAGAGATTAGGGTTCATGAGTTGAAAACAACAATACCAAAAACTTTGCATATGACTTTGCATCTGAGGCTTTTATAGTATGATATCATAATAACACTCGTTGAACACACACACTTGTTGAAAGCATCACAAAACAGTCATGGCCAGAAACATATCTGGCTCCAGCTTGCAAATGAATGAATAAATGAACTAATCACCTGATCAACCAACTTGGAAGGAGCACCGATTTGGGGGCTGAGAAGGAAGTGTGGAGGAGTGGGAGTACAAACTGGGGTGATGGGAAAACAAAATGGAAGAAATTGAACAGGCCAGAGAAGGTCTTCACACAGCTTGATAACGGTGATGCGTCATAGGTTGAGAACGATGACCCGACGTTTCCACGCCAGAAATTTAAAAAGAGATTAAGGTCAGATGGAGAGGGATGGGAGATCTCTGTCAGTGGAAACTTTAGGGCAGGGTGGTGTCTTTAGGGTCCCAAGACCAGATTCTGAGCTTGTTTTTAACCACCATCAGACTTTAAGAAAATCAGTTAAACTGGCAACATTTCTTCATCTTAGAAAATGGGGTTAAAGGCAAATCTGTCCTCCCGGCCTCTCAGGGTCGTCCGCTGATGAATAAAACCATGAATGTGACCTGAAGTCATGCCCCTGGGCAGAAGCAAGAAGGACTGTTCCTGGGTTTGGAGCGACATGGCCTGGAAGGGACTCTGCCCTTGGTCCCTGGGGCAGAGGGAACTGGCTCACATCTCCGACTCTCATACTTCTCAGCTGTTGCCCAAAGAGGTTGAGGGCGTTCCTCTGAGGACAAAAGACCCCAAGGGAACAGGGTGTTCCCCAAGGGAACACCACACTGGGCACACATCCTAAGCTCAGGATGACCCCTACCAAAGACTGGGGGCAGTGGCATCCCTTTCTCCCTCTGCTTATCCCCTCAAGGCCAGCTAGAGCCATCCCCCCCACCAGCACAAGCGTCATAAAGTCACCTTGTCACCAGCTCACATGCTACTGGGGACGATGTCAGGGGAGTAGCCCATGAACGGACCTCCACTAACCTGTGTGCAACGTGTGAGTACACGTTACGGTTTGCAAAGTGCTTTTGCCAGATAGTTCCGACAGTCCTATGACGGGGCTGTTACGATCTTCGTTTCCTCGCCGTGGGAGCCGGCAGACAGAAGAGATGACACCGGAAAGATGACAAGGCAGACAGATGGCCCAAGTTCTAGATCATTTATATTCAAATCCTGTGCCACTAAAGGTCCTCTGGGGGCATCCTCCTACTTTCTGGGGGCAGCCACAGAGGGGACAGTTTTTCCTTCCATGCCTCTGGCTCTGATGCACACTGCCTGAAACCGGCTTTTCTAGCAGTCCACGTGGGCATTCCTGCGTTTTCACTGGGTTCTCTCTCTGTGAAAAGGTCTTACTCTACTTAACTCCTGGGGCCAACGGGGCTTCTCAAGGATGGAAGCACTGAGAATGGCAGGCTTCTGCCGCCTCCTGGTGACCCATGAGCATTGCCTTGGCAGCAAACCCAGTGCTGAATTCCACCAAATCCACTTCTTTGAGATCATTTTCTTTCTGGAAGATAAATACTCTGGGGAGCTTTTCCGTTTTTTGCTGTGTCTGAACAGATTACAAATCATGATATCATACTATAAAGACTCAGATGCAAAGTCAGGAAACCTGGACTCAAACCACTTGTCTTTTGTGGGATATTGGGCAAATCTTTGAGCCTCAGTTTTCCTTGTTTGTAAAGTGGGAGTGCTGTCTCCACGCTGGAGGGGTTGTGAGGGTTGAGCCCTGGGACACATCTGAGGGTCCTAGAGCGGGGGTTGAGGAAAGTCCCAGTCTCCCTGGCTCATTGTCATTGCTCTGCGGGACCGTGGCCACCCTCACATGCACACTGAACTCAATTCAGTATTTCAGAAACCTATGGAATTGGAAGGTAGTGAAAGGCAGGCCACAGCATGGTTTTCAGAGGATCCTATAAGGCTCATTAGAAGTAGCCAACACCCCAAGCATTGCCCAAATACTCCTGTTTCAAAACCTCACCTCACATCCACTGGGAAAATGTTTCCAGTGTAAAGCTCGCCTCCCACGAAGCAGACGGTTTCCTCTCTGAGCAGCTCGGCTTGGGAGCAGGTGCGTTCTCCCTGCTGGGTAAGGACCCCACTTGACCACTTGCTGAGACCCAGAAGTGAGGTCAAAGCGCAGTCTTGGGGCCTATGCTATATTCTGCCAAAAATCCATTTGCTTTATTCTTTGGTGGCTTAAATTGGGGGCTACCTGGCTTTGCCTTTATTAAAATGACTCATTCACGAATTTCCCCTCTGGGGAATGGCTTTTGGAGTAATAGACTCCTGCCTTATGAAGCCGGAGTTCTTGAACGGGTCTCTCAGCCGTTTCTAGCTCAGTGTGGAGTCCAGACCTTGGGGCCCACCATTGCTGAGAGGTAAACTAGGGACAGGCAAGCCCAGGCGTGAGGGATGGAAAGCAGTGAGGGGACCAGTTGAAGCCATCTGGGAAGAAGAGCACCCAAAGCCAGAGGTTGGAGAAGCATCCAGAAAAGAAGTAAGAGGACAGTGGAGAAGGCGGCAGCAGTTGCTTGACCATTTGGCAGAGGAGATGCTGAAAATATCTCATACTCAGCCTTGGCCACTTACAGAAAACCATAAGAAGTCACCCAGTCCGGAAAGCTACATAGTTCCTCGAGTTAATATTGAGTCTGAGTTCACACCTTCTGGGAGGAAGGGAAAGGGACAGGAATGACCATGGAGGGCCCCGTCCCCCATTCCTGCCTCTCCTTTTATTGGTGCAGCACAGCACCGTTTCCCTGTTTCACGACTTGTGGGGCGCCTGGATGAAATTAATTCTGCGTGTTTTATCTCCTCTGCTGGATAGTGGATGCCTTCAGGGTGGGACCTGGGGCTGATTCCCTCACGTCTTGGGAGCCTCACAGAGTGCCTGGCATACAGCAGGTGCACAAAAATGTCTGCTGCATTTAAATGTCCGGCAAGTCGTGGGAGTCATTTAAAGTTGAAAACCCGGCATCATTCAGTCTGGTAGTCCCCCTGCCCACCTCCTCGCACGTGCATTAGAATTATCTTGGGAACTTTAAAACAAAATACCATTGCCCTGGTCCCTCCTCGGAACAATTAAATCGGAATCTTGACAGCAAGATTCTCATAGTTTAAATGCCCAACAAGAGCTCATTACCTGAAGGCAGGACGCAGCGAATCCTTTTATAAAGCTGAGACTCACTTTCTAATGCATGGTAAGAATCCACTATATTATGTTTGAGTTATCTCGTAACGCATTTTCTTAAAGTTGAGCCCGTGTACACAAAATCTACAGAACTTGAAATTTTTTAAAAGGAACTAGGAAATAGAAAAGGGGAAAAGGTCATTTTCACGGGGGTATTCAGGAACTTGCCCGTTCATGGAATGGCAAAAGATTCAGTATAATATAATGCTTGAGCTGAATATTTTTTTAAAGGAGGACAAATAAGGCTAGGGATGGAATAGAGTGAGAGGAAGAAGACCCCCACCTTCCAGTAAGAGTCTCTGTGTGACCAGTTGGGGCAGATCCTGGTCCGCAGACACCTTCCTTGGAAATCTGTGTGTATCTGAATGTCCTTATGTTTGCATGGGGTAGAAGTAATATAGACCTAAGTGAGGGTTTTAGTTATATTGAAGTATCTGCTAAGAGAAGCTCGTGAGACCCGCATCTGCATAGACCTGGCTGCGTGAAGCTGGCAGAGAGATCTGCTGATCATGGCATTTCAGGACTAGAGCAAGGAGCGACAGGAAGCCCCTTGACAACTGTTTCTCTAAGTGTGGTCGTGAACCATTAGCGTGGACCTCATCTGCTCATCCCTAGAACTACTGATCTCAGTCTCCATCATAACGAGATTCCTGGGTGATTCACAAACACGTGAAAGGTGGGGAAACACTGCCTTGAAGGGTGCCCCCTCCCCATCTTCTAAAGACAGCCCGGCCTCACATGGAAAGGCTTGGTCTTTTCTTACTCACCCCAGTAGCCAGTATGTAACTCTTCCAATATTTGAACCCCCTTTCTGAGCCCTCCTGGTTTTTTCTGTCTGTAGGGAACAGAAAAAAAGAAAGGAAATAGCTGTCCTCATGGATCTGAGGCCCAGAGGGAGAGAGAGAGATATCAAAAGTCAACATCTGTGATTCTGCAAATAGAAAACGAGATGTTTCCCAGGAGGGCTCGGAGGAGCTCTCAGGTGCGCGGCTGGTCCTCTGTGGTCCCATCTGACGTGGCTGGGCTCTACCCAGAACTTTTAGAGGGAACCCCAGGGCTGCCCGTGCTGGGGCAGTGGGAATGCTCAGCTAAGCTGCTGGGGAAACCTGGGGCAGACTTGCCAAGGCCCGGGTCCCAGCAGGGCAGGTCTCTGGCAGCTCCCCTGCTCACTGGAGACCTTTGAGAAGGAGTAGGATGACAGAGCCCCTGGATATAGGACACTCTGTACAGGTAACAGGCTGCTTACCTCCTCCTTGCCCACAGCTCTGAGCCAGTGCCTGTCCTTTCTCTGTCTGGGGACCAGATCTATCTAGAAAATGATGGAGAGTCCCAAGCTTCTTTCTGGTGTTTTTGTCAGGCTATTTCTCTTAGAGAAAAGCCAGAGTGTTCCAGAGTAGCAGAGCAGCCGGCATGCCTAGTTGGAGTCAGACACAGGAGTTTGGAGGAGTGAGGGAATTAGCTTCTCTCCCAGAAACCCCTGAGCTGTATCTGGAAAGGGTCCCCATGAGGGCTCCCCCACACTCTCCCAGTGTGCCCCCCCCCTTTTCCTTTGACCCTCAGGGTAATTGGTTCTATAGGATGAGATGCCCATGAACCTTTGTTCTCCTTCCCCACCATACTTGGCTCCCGGATGTGCCTGCCCTTCCTTCCCATAGCCGGGGACCTCCCTCCAGACAGGCTCACCTGGGCACAGATGCGGTTTCCCTTTCCTTGTTCTAGATTCTGGCTAAGAGTGAGCCTCGGATGCATGGGCCTTGGGAACATCGATTCCCTCTGGAGGGCTCCTACGGGGAGGCGATTGGGGAGCCAGGGTTAGAACAGTGGCTGTGCTCCGCCATGAGTGGTCCCCACCCCCCCCCCCCAGCCCCAGCATCTCCCCTCCACAGAAGTAGAGGAGGCTGAGAGCAATTCAGTGCTGAGAGGCCCTGAGTGGGATGCTCATCACTGCCTGGGTTCGTGTCTTAATTACTTAAGAAGCAGAGCTGGGTATTACGGAGCAACTATGCGTTTCTGACCCAGTACCAGCCAAACCAGCAAAATTGGATGCATTCCTGGCTTGCAGGTTCCGAGTGGAAAAGAAATACTCCCTTTCTCTGGATCTATTTTTTCTAGATGTTCAAGTCATGGTTTGTTTGGGGATAAAACTTGCCATGTCGGTGCTCTTTAACCAGGAACTCCGTCCTCCTGAGGACATGAACACTGGGCCACACAGACGTCCCCGGCATTGCCCCTTAAGACTGCGTAATTTTCAACAAAGTAGCATAAATGTTTCGTGGAAGTAGCATAAATGCTCAACAGCAAGGACACGGTTAAATAAATTCTGATACAGCTTTATGGGGGATGATGACATCCAATGAAAGTAATGCTGTCCAAGAATTTTAATGACTGGGAATATACAAGAATCATGTGAACAGAAAAAAATGGGATTCGGAACCATATAAGGAATTAACTGCAACTGTGAAATAGATATAACGTGAATGTGTGTGTGTGTGTGTGTGTGTGTGTGTGTGTGAGAGAGAGAGAGAGAGAGAGAGAGATAAGAGAAAAAAGACCAAACCCTAACCATGAGTAGTACCTATCTGTGGATTATTTCATTATGGTTTTATTTGTCTACAAATTTGTTTACAAATAGGAGCCAACGTGAGCTCCATTTTCTCTCCGAGGGTCCCCACCTGTCTTTGTGAGTCCTGGTTTGTCCTTCTCCCCCGCTCCGGTCTATCTTCCCTCCCCACCTGCCAGCCCGAGGGACTTCAGACCCAACACTTGATGTAGGAATAACCCCTTCTTATAGACGGCTCAACCGGCATCCACAACTGCACAGGATCTAATCCCCCCAGATACCTCTATTAGACACCACTCATAAAGGTTTGGCCTCACTGATCAGACCCATGGGATAGAGTGAGGGGCCCGGTGTTGATACCTAGACACGCTACAAAGGCCAAACTTCTTCTGTAACACATTTATATGACTATAGCAGCGTGTTCCCCCTCTTTCAGTCTCCCAATACCCCGGGTAATCTGTTCTATGGGACAATCAGCCCAGCACCTGCAGCAAGTCAATAACATGGAGAAAACACAGGAGTGAAGAAAAGGGGCGAGTGGATCGCCAGGTTACAAGAGAATGAAGCATCAGAGTATCCCAGGCAAGGTGGGGAGACATCCTGATTAAAATAAACTGCCTTCAAAGAGACACCTTTTAGCTAAATGGGGCAATCTGGTTAGACCTAGATATTAGATCATCAGGGAATCACAGCTCATTGAGGCAAATGTGACAGTGACATTGGAGTTCTCTACGAAAATTTCTCATTTTTCAGATACATTCCAAAATAACACAGTGCTGGGGATTTCTGTTAAAATATTTTAGCAAAGAGGGGAAAAAAAAAAGGAAAAAGGGATAAATGAAGCAGGGTAGAACATTTTGGTGGTGGAACATATCTATTGGGTGATGGATAATGGAGGGTTTTTTGGGTTTTGTTTAACCTTTTGCTCTCTTTTTCGGGTATGTTTAAATTAGCCCTTTTGGGCACCTGGGTGGCTCAGCCGGTTAAGCATCCGCCTTTGGCTCAGGTCATGATCCCAGGGTCCTGGGACCAATCCCACATCGGGCTCCCTGCTCAGCGGGGAGTCTGCTTCTCCCTCTGGCCCTCCCCCTTCTTATGTTTTTTTTCTCTCTCTCTCTTTCTCTCTCTCAAATAAATTAAAAAGTAGTTTTTAAAAACTATATCAGTCTTGTGTTCTCGGGCACACAGTGGGGTTTGGGCCTCCAGCTGACTTCCTGCCTGAGAACCGAGTGGGGAACCACGCTAGACTCTTGAGGCTCAGGATGGCGCTTCTCCAGTAGCACAGTGCTCCATATGTCCTTTCCCAAAGCTCCCGGGTCAGAGGAGTGCAGTTACTGTGTGTCCCTTGTCCTGCGGCCTCAATGGCTGTTGAATGTGCTGCTCCTCGCCAAGCTGGACGGGACGAGCGTCCAGAACCTTTCGGTGGTCCACAGACAGCTGCTGACTCCTTTTCTCCATCCAGGCTTGACATACAAATCCGGCTTTGCTTGGGTTTACGTGGGTAAAGACCCAGGTTTGTGCAAACCAGGAGTCTACCTACGAAGTCTCTTCCTGTTGCGGCGAGGGCCAGTGCAAGCCGGCGGGCGCCCTGTACCAGGATGAGGAGGGGGCTCTTATGCCACATGTCATGGCAATAAATGAAAGGTTCCATTCCACCCCTGGCCAGCCTCCCCGCACCTCACCAAGTAACAAACATGTATTCGGTGCAAGACCTGGAAGTGAACTTGGGAAATGGCCACTCTCCACCTTGAAGTCATAACACACGAAGGCCCAGAGAAGTGTGCTGAGCAGCCCCAAGCCGCTGGGGTGGGAATTTGTCCTTCTGGCCAGCAGCCACCTGAACACTTTCCTCTGGGGGCATTTCCCGAGATAGCCAGGAGGCAGGGCCCCCCACCCCGCACCTTGGAGACTGGAGGCTGAGGGAGGTCAGGTTCTCCACAGTTACCATAAACACTGTGACTTCAAACAGCCTAGACTGACAATCTCACAACTCTGGAGGTCTGAAATCTGAAACAAGTCTAAGAGGGACACACTCGGTGCTGGCTGGACCGGTTCCTTCTGGAGACTCTGGGGAGAATCCATTTCCTGTCGTTCCCAGCGGCCAAACAGGGCCTTCTCCTGCAGTCCTTGACTCATGGCCCCTTCATCTGTCTTTAAAGACAGCGGCAGAGCAACTTCCAATCTCTTTCTGACCTCTCCTACCAAGGTCACATCTCTTCCTCTGACTCTGACCTGCTTCCCTCCTCGAAGGACCCAGAATAATCTCCCCATCACAAGATCCTTGATTTAATCATATCTGCAAAGCCCATTTTTCCCTGCAAGGTGATACATTCACAGGCTGCAGGAAACAGGAACTGGCCATCTTCCAAGTACCATTATGCAGCTGACCATGACCTCCAATAAATCCTCATCCTGTTTCAGAAAACCAAGAACTGTTCCAATTACTCTTGACCCTGGAATAACATGGGGTTGGGGTGCTAACTTCCTGTGCTGCTGAAAATCCACAGAGAACTTTTGATTCCTTAAAAACTGAACTACGGAGAGCCCACTGATGACCAGAAGCCTTACCAGGAACAGTCGATTCACACTGTTGTATTACTTACTGTATGCTATATTCTTGTGTATTATATACTATATTCTTACAGTAAAGTAAGCTAGAGAAAAGGAAATGCTATTAAGAAAATTATAAGGAGGGGCGCCTGGGTGGCTCAGTGGGTTAAAGACTCTGCTTTCGACTCAGGTCATGATCCCAGGGTCTTGGAAGTGTGCCCTGCATTGGGCTCTCTGCTCAACAGGGGACCTGCTTCCACCTCCCCCTCTGCCTGCTTCTCTGCCTACTTGTGATCGATCTCTCTCTGTATCAAATAAATGAATAAAATCTTATTTAAAAAAAGAAAGAAAGAAGATCATAAGGAAATGAAAATACATTTGCGGTACCATACTGTATTTACCGAAAAAATCCACATGTCAGCGGACCTGCGCTGTTCAAGCCCACGTTGCTTAGGGGTCAGCTGCATTGGCAACTGCACGCCCAACTAGCATTGCTACAACACTTAGAATTGTTAGAGCTCCCGCTGGGCTCTGCTTTCTTTGAAGAAAACAGAGCCCCCCCAGAGCTGGACCCTGAAGAGAGGCATCCCCAGTACCTCACGAACCTGCTTGACTCCCCATCCCCTGCAGTCTTGTGAGCCGGGAAGAGCCTTCCCTGGCCCAGTGCCTTGCCCTAAAGCAGGCACTCCACTGGGGGTGCGGGATAGTAGGTGGGCAACGTGCAAGAAAGCCTGGAACAAGGCCACACCCTCAGACTCAGTAATCCCTTTTCCAGAGAGCTACTTGAGGAAATGCGGACAGAGAATGCAGCAATGCAGTGGGCCCGGCTGCCGGAGGCACCAGGGCCCGCAGGCTGAGGAGGGCAGGTGCTCTCCAGCACCACTGCCTGCTGTCGGGGAGTGCTTGCCGTGTGCTACAGGCCTCTGCTGGCAAAACAGAGTCACCCCAGGAGCAGAGCTCCGGGCCTACTCCAACTAGCAAGTTCCTTTTCTGTCTGGTATTTTGCCTCAGTGGCTTGCTCAAGCTTCCCCACTCAGAGGTCTGTGTGTGGGCGGCCCACCGATCACTGGCCGCGGTCTGTGCGGCGCGTCGTGCTGCTCACGGAGCACTGGACTTGCTCTCCGTGGGTGGGGGAGGGGGCTGCCACAGCTGCTGGTTACAAATTCAGACTCCAGGGCCCCACCTCCCCAGCCACCAAGTTGTCCCTGCTGGAGAGTGAGGTTTGGAGAAGCAGATGACAAAGAATCTTCCTAAAAGTTTCTTCTGCACTTGAAAGTTTGAGAAACCCACGGAGGAGAGGGGGTCTTTGTTTCCCCCGGTATGTGTTCAAACCTGGGCTGTCTCGGGCATCCACACTCCTTGGAGGAGGTGTTCATCTCTTGCTGTTTCCCCAGCGTCATGGCCCCGGGCTGCTCCCCCTCGAATGGGTTGACATCTGAAGGCTGGACCTCCAAGCTGCTGCCCTCACGCTCTCAGTGTCTGGCCAAGTGGCTACCTGTTGGCCTCCTGGGGGCAAAGGGCATCTGAATCAGGCTGGAGAAAAAAGATCAAGTGAGAGCCCTAATCGAGTAGGAGGCTCTCAGTGCATGTGGGAGCTGTCAGGGGCCCCCATGTCAGGACAGCAGTGGCCTCCATGGGACACACGCCAGAAGAGGTCACTTCTGGGTTGAGCCAGGATTCCATAGTGATAGCCTCAGTCCCCTGGGAACAGGAGGAAGAACCGGGAGAGGCACGATGGATGTGCCCGAAGCCCGAAGCCCGAAGCTGCATGGAGCTACACAGATGTAGAGATCCCCCGCAGGAGTGTGAACGGGCTAAGAAATCGGCTGTTTTGCAGATTCCCACACCCAATTCCATCCATGGGGATCAGATGTCGGCAACGTGCTGGGCACAGATGAGAGGGACTCCAGGCCTCATCCTCTGAGGGGTGACCCCCACATGTGCAACCACAGACTCGCCAACTCATTCTGCCCCCATTATACAGAGGAAACAGGCCCAACAGAGGAGTTGGAAGTACAAGCTCAAAATTCAGAGGCGGTGGGCCAGGAAAGGGCCACCCGTGAGCACTAGCGTGGGCCCAGCCCAGAAGGGGCATCTAAATGGTGCTCTGAAGAGACAGGAGGTGGCAAAGAAGGACACTGGGAGGGGCATGCAGGAGGCAGGGCAAGAATGACAGGCCACCTGGGGACCCTGGTGTTCACTGAAGGACAGTTAGAGAGAGGCCGGGGGAAGGACCTGCTACGTCATTTGTGAGCTCCACGCCAAATAAAGTTGCAGGGCCCCTGTTGGGTCAGAGAAGTCATGCTCCCCTTCCCATGGTCTGCTGGCTCTCACCTCCTACCAGGGACCCTGTGCCCGCAGGGATTTCAGTCTGTGCACCAGAATGCACTTGTCCCTCCAACAAAAAGGGGCAGAACGTTCTGGCCAAGGTGTCAATGCCAGCCCTGAAGGGGGACAGTTACTGACCCCACCCTGAGATGTCATGAGAAGGGGTCCCCATCCTGACCCTCCCCATGCCTGTATCTAGGTTCCTGAGTCTGTTTCAAGCGACCTAGGAGCCACCCTGGGCAGAGGACAGCAGTGGCTGCAGGACAGGGGTGGGGAGGGTCAGGCCACACAAGGACTAGAGCCCCAGGGCTCAGAGAAGAGAGTGAGATAAAGCTCCACTGTCCTGTCAGACCTCACTTACGAGAAAGACAAAACAGCTAAGAATTTCAGGCAGAAACTCCGTGAGCATCGAATCTCAGAACAGGGCCCTTGGGAGCCATGGAGGCCTGTAGTGCTGGCAGGGCTCACAGGTGCATGAAGCCAGCCCTGCCCACGGGGCCTCACCTGCAGCCCTCTCCTCCATCCTACGGACCTTCCTCCCCAGCTTCTGGAAGGTACCACCGAATAGCATCAACATCCACTGGAGAGGAAACTGAAGAAATGAAACCAGACACCATTGCAGACGTGCACAGAGGAGGCAGAGTGGTGGGGGGCGGGGGGTGCGCAGGACAGAGAACACAGGCCACAGGTGACTGCCGCCGAAATGAGAAAAGTGTTCTTTGTATTTTTTATTCAATACCTTCTGCACGGACGAAATGATGTCCTGTTGCTCTTGTTGTTGTTTTTCCAACAAAACTCTATTTTGATTTTCTGCAGACTGTCCTCTGACATTCAAAATGGCACCAGTCACATAAAAAACAAATTTGAGGATGCTTGTAAGTAAACGATTTTGGGGAACTGCACTAATGTTTTTGTTGGTGAATTTTTTTTTTTATCATCCTAAACAAGACTACAGACGAGAATATAAAACTTGAGATGCTTTCTTACTTCTAAACATCAACTTAAAAAATAAAGGCACTTTTTTTTTCTAAAGCTGCCTACATTGACAAAGTCCTATTTTCATTTTGTTGTTTAGAAAAGCCTGGTCAGGGGCACCTGGGTAGCTCAGTCGGTTGGGCAACTGCCTTTGGCTCGGGTCATGATCCTGGAGTCCCGGGATCGAGTCCCACATCTGGCTCCCTGCTCAGCAGGGAGTCTGCTTCTCCCGCTGACTTCTCTCCTCTCATGCTCTCTCTCTCTCATTCTCTCTCTCTCTCTCTCTCAAATAAAGAATAAAAAAAAAAAAAGAAGAAAAGCCTGGTCATTGGTTCTTACAGCAGCCCTGTGAGCTTTGGGGCAGGGAACCAAGGGTATGAGAGCCCGTGATACTGTGGTCATTGATCCTAAAAGTGCACCCACAGGCCTCGTTCTGGGACCTAACCTCTCTGATCCTCAGTTTCCTTGTCTGTGAAATGGGAAAGCTGAGTATCTCATATGTCACTGGGCATCTCATTCCATGGGATGATGTGAGCTCTAGTATAATGGCTGGCGCAGAGCAGATGTTCAGATAGTGGGTCTTTGTTTCTTAGTTTCAGGGGTAGAATTTAATGCTTCATCAGTCACATGTAACACCCAGTACTCATTCCATCAGGTGCCCTCTTGAATGCCCATCCCCCAATGACCTCTTCCCCTGCCCCACCCACAACCCCTCCAGCAGCCCTGTTTGTTTCCTAGAGTTGACTGTCTCTTAGGGTTTGCCTCACTGTTTTTATCTTATTTTTCCTTCCCTTCCCCTTCATCTGTTTTGTTTCTTAAATTCCACATATGGGTGAAATCATATGGTATTTGTCTTTTATCTGATTGACTTGTTTTGCTCAGCATAATATCCCCATTCCATCTACATCATTGCAAATGGGAAGATTTCATTCTTTTTGATGGCTGAGTAATATTCCATTATATATATATACTGTACCACATCTTCCTTATCTATTCATCTGCTGATGGGCATCTGGGCTCTTTCCATAGTTTGGCCCTGTGGACATTGCTGCTATAAACACTGGGGGGGGCAGGTCACCATGTTTGTATCCTTGAGAAATACCTACTAGTGCAATTGCTGAGCGATAGGGAGTGAGCTCTATTTTTTATTTTTTGAGGAACCTCCACACTGTTTTCCAGAGTGGCTGTACCAGTTCACATTCCCACCAACAGTGTTAAGAGAGTTCCCCTTTCTCCACAACCTCACCAATATCTGTTGTTTCCTGAGTTGTTCATTTTAGCCATTCTGACTGGTGTGAGGTGGTATTTCACTGGGGCGAAGACATGAACAGACATTTCCCATAGAAGACACCCAAGTGGCCGACAGACACAGGAAAAAAAATGCTCAACATCACTCATCTCTCAGGAAAATACAAAATGGTGGGTCTTTCGGTTCTCATTAAGTTCTTTAAATTCTCCCCTAAAGGCCACACAAGTGCTATGCCCATCCCTGTGCTACCATAGGGCAACGGGAGATGGTGAGTAGAAGTGTCAGGAGTCCCAGAAGGCTGCCCCATGAGGAACCAGGCTGCCTGCACTTGGCCATGCCCTCAGTCACTGGCACCACTGGCCTCAACTTGCCTATTTAGGCCACCAGCTGCCTTAAAAATTCACACCACCTCTGAATACCTTAGTCCACAGTGTGGTATTTTTTTTCCTGTCACCTCTTTAACACTCTGATAATTATGTGCCTGCTTCACCTAAACTCTGCCGACTCCACAAAAAGCCCGTGCAGTCTTCTGAGATAGAAGGTGCCGTGCTGAGAAATAACATCACTCTCACCTTAAAATCTGTGGATTTGAAGGTGTCTCCCACCTATACCCAACATGGGAATCAACCAAATACCTAAAAACTGTCACAAGACACTGAGACTCCAGGGGGGTGATCAACCAGAGGACAGGCTCACAGAGGGAACATCTGTCCCCACAGAATTACACAAAAGTAATTTTTCAGGATGAATTTCTTGATCCCCGCCCTCCTTTGGAATATGTTACTCTTCTGCTTTCTATGGAAAATAACATTTAAATTAAATTCAATTAAAAAGGAAAGACGGTGGTCTGGGGCAGGTGCTAATGTCCCCATTTCACACGTGGGGACAGAGAGAGGTTTAGGATCCCACAGCTCATAAGAGTGGGTTCATCTTCAGATTCTAAGCTGATGATTAAGAAACCCATGTGAAGTGTTTAGCCCAACAGCTCCATTACTGATAAGGAGGAGGGAAAGATGGGGGGGGGGGGAGAACCGGACAACTCCCTTCGGCCCCAGCTGCCTCCTTCCTTCCATCGGGCTTCACCGTCTTCAAGACAGGGGCCCCTGGGATATTTCCCCTTCCTCATCTCTGGGTCCCTCTTCGCCGTGCAGCCCACAGCCCTGACCCTCTTACCTCGGTAGGGTATTCTGCCACCATCCGGGCACTTTGATTGCAGGATATTGACACACAGATCCGAGCTCCTGTTCCTGGGGAAGTATACAGTGGTAAGTGCTCGTGCTACCGAGAGCGCCCCCTGCTGACCCCTCCTCAAACAAGATTCCTGAAACGCACCTTCCTGTTTCCAAGTTAAGGAGCTCCAGATTGCGGCCAGCATTTCTTCTTCCTTTGCATATGGACATCTCTTTCCCTGCACCTGGCACTCAGGGTAATCCCACCCAATGGCCACTGTTCACAGGAGACAGTTTGGTGAAGAAAAGGGAGAGTAAGAGAGGCATTCTTCGCTTTACCAAGAGATGACCAAGAGCATCTCTCTTCTTTATTTAAAATAGACTCTAAGTTTGCAGTTTTGACTTTGCAGCAAAACTGAGCGGAAAGTACAGAGTTCCTGTATATCCCTACCTGCACTCACAAATAACTTGCCCCATATTAACACGCGCTCCAGATGGGACGTTCATTAAAATCAGTGAGGCTACAGGAGGCATCATAATCACGCAAGGTCCATGGTTGACTTCAGGGTTCACGCTTAGTGTTGGATATTCTGTGGGTTTGGACAAATGTGTGATTACGTATTTCCAGCCTTGTGGTATCACACAGAGTATTTCCACTACCCTAAAGATCTTCTGTGCTCTGCCTACTCAGCCTCCCCTCCCCTCCAGTCCCTGACACCGCTGATCTTTTTACTGTCTCTTTAAGTTTGCCTTTTCCAGAATATCGCGCAGTCGGAGTCACACAATATACTTTTCAGATTGGCTTCTTTCACTCAGTAATATGCATTTAAATTTCCTTCATGTCTTTTCAAGGTTTGATAGCTCATTTCTTTTTTTGTTTTAAGATTTTATTTGAGAGAGAGAGAGTGAGAGAGAGTGAGCACAAGGCGGGGGGGGGTGGCGGGGGGAGAGGGAGAAGCAGGCTTCCCACAGAGCAGGCAGCCCCATGTGGAGCTCAATCCCCAGACCCTGGGATCATGACCTGAGCAGAAGGCAGCCGCTCAACCCAAGTGCCTCCACTAGCTCATTTCTTTTTATCAGTGCCTCCACTAGCTCATTTCTTTTTATCAGTGAAAAATGTTCCATTGTCCAGATATACCACAGTTCCCTGATCCAGTCACCCACTGAAGGGCATCATTTTGGCAATTATGGACAAAGCTGCTGCACACATCCTTAAATAGGAAAAACCCAGCTTTTCTCTCATTTCCTCCCCCCACACACACACACTGTGTCTTTATATTGTGTCTCCTTCACCTTCAAGGAGGACACTTCACTTCTGACGCTTGTCGTCATGAAGAGTAGGGAAGGTTTTCCCCACATGAAGCCACCATGCACGACACCAGGCAGGTGTCCTACAATTTAACTCCTTTCTAACACCATCTACCTCGGATAGTGTCCGATCCCACAGGGCTCAGTCCCACAAGACTGTTTCCATCTCACTTTGAATACTGATTAAAAAGAGTAGGTCCCCAGTTACTCACAGCTTCTGTCCAGTTTGGCTACACAGCTGAGATTTGCATGACTTCCTCTTCAGGTCTGAGTAATTTGCTAGCGCGGCTACAGAGCCCATGGAAACACTTGACACTGATCAGTTTCTCAGAAGATGTGATGAACAGCCAGATGAAGAGATGGGTAGGGCAAAATCTGGGAGCATCCCAAACACAGGAGCTCCTGTCCCTGTGGAGCTGGAGTGTGTTATTCCTCCAGTGGATGTGTATTCACTTATCTTGAAGCTCTTCAACCCTAAAACATATTGGGATCATACGTAGGCGTGATGGATCAGTAACTCCATTCTCTGCCCTCTCCCTTCTCAAGGGCTGTGAATTCCAGGCTTCTAATCATGGCTTGTGACCCACCCTCCCCAGGAGCCATCCAGGACCCTCAAGAGAACAGAAACACTCCTATCATCCAGGGATCTATCAGGTTTTCAGAAGCCCAGTGTCAGGAACCTGGATCAAAGACCAAATGTTATATTGAACAAAAGATGTTACTCGTGCCGTTATCATCCAGAGAATTTCAAGGGTTCTAGGAGTTCTAGGTCAGGAATGCAGGGGGTGGGAGGCAGAGACCAATATGCATTTCTGTGCAGGTTTTTCTGTGGCCCTAAGTTTTCTAGGCACCTCATTTTTAAGAAGGTATAAAACAGAGGGAGAAAAAGGGTGTTTCCGATATTGTGGGTGAATTGGAGGTGATTTCATAACTTGTGATACCTCTTTTTCTTCTTTTTTTTTTTAAAGATTTTATTTGTCAGAGAGAGAGAGAGAACACATGTAGGGGAAGTGGCAGGCAGAGAGAGAAGGCTTCCTGAGCAAGGAGCCCGATGGAGAGCTCGATGCCACTGGGATCATGACACAAGCTGAAGGCAGACTTACCCGACTGAGCCATCCAGGCGTCCCTGTGATACTTGAGACCAGAATCACCTTTTACAACCAGCAACTGGGAAAGATGACATAGGATTTCCTCCTCTAAAAGGCTTTCCCTGAACTTCCCTCTTGCTACCTTCAGAAGCTCTAGAAACCTCCCGCTTTTTTTCAGCAGGATCACAGCTTCTGAAGCTCTCATGAGCTATGAACTTACAACATTCTGTCTTCCACCTGCACATGGTGAGGGCTTGGGCACAGAGGACTGTGCCTTATTCATCTTTGGGTCCTTGGATCCTAGCGATTACTCAAAAAACATTTCATAGGCGGCATACAGAAAGGAAGGAATTCTGTCTTCCTTCTCCTCTAGAAGCTGAATGAATCCAAATTTTCATCTATATCTACAGCTGAACCAGTTTGTTTTTTTTAATTTTTTTTTAAAGTTTTATTTATTTGACACAGAGAGAGATCACAGTAGGCACAGTAGGCAGAGAGACAGGCAGAGAGAGAGAGGGGGAAGCAGGCTCCTTGCTGAGCAGAGAGCCTGATGCGGTGCTCTGTCCCAGGAGCCTGGGATCATGATCTGAGCCAAAGGCAGAGGCCCAGCCCACTGAACCATCCTGGGGCCCCTGGATCCTTGGATTTTTTAATCTGTAAACTAGCAGCCTCTTACCTGCTGTAAGGATTAAACCAGGTAATTCAGGGAAGGCACCCAGCTTTCTGATCCCTTGGCTGAACTCTGAGAAAGAGAATGGACCAGGCTGGGCAGCAGGCTTGAAGCTCCTCACCCCTCTTCACCTCACAGCGTCATGCGCAGTGAGGCTGTCCAATCCTCCATCTTTTCAGCTGCAGTGAACTGACAGTAGTGGCTGGCGTGTTGGAGAATGCTGCTGCTGCTGGCTAAGGTTTGTCCCTCTCTGACGTCAGTAACAGTGTCACTCTTCCCCTAAAGAGTGATGCGCTAGAAAGACTGGGCTCAAGCTGATGAGAGAGGAGATAGGTTTGAGATACAAGACCCCGGTTCTATTCCTGAGTTGGGGATGTGCTCTGTGACTTTGGAAATTGCATGGAAAAAAAATACCACCGTCTATGAAGCAAGTCATTAATAAAAAGGAGTGAGCTTTTTTGTTTGTTTTTGTTTTTACAAGCCCTTTGAATAATGGGCCCAAAGAGTTAATTAAACACATACTGATTCAGAGGTGCCTGTGAGCACCTCTTTTAAAAAAAAAAAAAAAAAAAACTAGGATCCAGTGTGTTGACTTGCCCAAGATCATCCAACTTGTAAGTAACAAAAAGCAGATTTTACCCCAAATTGAACAAATTCCAACCCATGTGTGTTGCGTCCTGTGGGTCTTAACAACATCGTAGCACAAACGTATATCCTTCTGCAGCTCTGGAAGGTGTAAGTCTGAAATTAAGCAGGGCCATCCCCCTCTGAGGCTCTGAGGAAGAATCCTTCCCTGCCTCTTCTAGCTTCTGGTGGTTGCCAGTAAACCTTGGTGTTCCTTGGTTTACTGATACATCAATCTAGTCCCTGCCTCCGTCTTCCCTTGGCCTTCTCCCCTGTGTCTGTATCTCGGTGCCCAAATGACCCTCTTCTTACAAGGACACCAGTCACGTAGGGTTTGGAGACCACCCATCCTGTATGACCTCATCTTGACTTGGTTACATCTTCCAAGACTCTGTGGCTAAATAAGGTCACATTCGCAGGTTCCAGAGGCTGAGATTTGGACCTAACTTTGGAGGGATACAAATCAACCCATAGTGCCACGTCTCCTGCATTATATCAGCTGCCTCATACAAAAGATGACTAAAATGGCAAGTGCTTCGCTTTCAGGTGTCATTTGCTCTCAGTTCTTCTTGAAGACTTCCTAGGACAGTGGAAAGAAACAAACTGGTTCCTGAGCTGGGGGCTGGAATCCCAATTCTGCCCTACCCTGGGCCTCTGCTTCTTCAGATCTAGAAGATGGAAGTTAGACTAGCTAAGGAGTAAGGTCTCATCAGAGACTGCTGGAATGGGCTGCCAAGACAATAATGACAAAATCTTACGTAGCACCTCTTTCTGTCCCAATTATCGCTAGTTTCAACCCATTCAATAAATATCTTCTTAGCATCTCTATGTACCCATCTCTAATTCTATGATATTTTCCATAATTAGAAACGTTCCTTTGAGCAGTGATTGTGCCTAGAACCTAGTATGAGCTCAGGAAATGCTTGTTAAATAAACAGTGCGACAGAATGGTAGGAAAGCAGGAGAGAGAGCATGAGAATGTTGGGTGACGTGGACAGGCTCCCCGAGAGTGTATAGGTTTATGCCCTGTTTCCCCGAAAAGGAGATTAAGCCTCTGGTGCAGAGTCTTTGTCTGTTCTTTGTGGGGCTGGGCTCAGGGCTAGTGACTGCGGAGATGTAATACACAACTGAATTCCTGCCTCCTTATTCATTTTCACATAAACACACGCACGTGATCACATCGTCTTTGTTGGCGGTTTGTTGCAATTTGCTTTTCCTCCACCCTCTTCAGGCCCCGCTACCGCTCCAAATCCTTCCGGGGGGACGATACTAACAACCTGGTGTGTTTCTTTCCATACATGTGGACTCACATACAGGCACAAGGACATGTGTACAGAAATGGGGAAGTTGTCTATATGATAGGATCATATTTTAGATACTTGAAGAGCTAAAGCATCCGCCCAGGTGCCCTGCTGTAACTCGAACTGATACTTTTCATGGGATGCACATAGTTTCGTGGTGTAGGGGTACGACAAGTTATTTAGCCCTTCCCCAGCAGACGGACAGTATTTAACTTCCTGATCCCTTGTTATTCAGAAAGAGAGCTGCTGAGCATGCTCTGATCTTACTGCCAAATTACACTGTCTCATTTACCGCTTTCCTCCTCCCACCCCGCCAGGAGTCCGCAGGAGCCGGCCGGGTACTCGGAGTTCTGCCTTCTCCCACTGAATCTGAATCCACATAGCTCTATTTCATCTTAATGGGATCTGAGGCTTTTTAAAAATGGAATCCAGACATTCTGGGCTGTTTCCAAAAGAGATGCCTTTTTGCTTAATGGCATCCACCCCACTAATCCTGTCTGAAATGTAATCAACACATCAGACCAGAGAAGAAAATGCTGCTTCTTGAAGGGAAATGGAATGATCTGCGTACAATCAAACACACCTCCTGTTGGTCGGGTGCCCTGAAGTAAGGGAGGGGGGCAGCAGAACCAGACCGGGAGCTGGCCTTCTGAGCTGCAGCCACTCTGCCTGGGAGTCCTTCCCAGAACCTCCAATCTTTAGCTGCATCAAGAGAGTAACAACTGGGGCTCGTGGGTGGCTCAGTGGGTTAAGCGTCTGCCTTAGGCTCAGGTCATGATCCCAGGGCCTGAGATCAAGCCCTACATCAGGCTTCCTGCTCACCTGGGGGTCTGCTTCTCCCTTTCCCCCTGCCCCTGACCCTGCTCTTGCTCTCTCTCTTAAATAAATAAAATCTTTTTTTAAAAAAGAGATCACAAGTAGGCAGAGAGGCAGGCAGAGAGAGAGGAAGGGAAGCAGGCTCCCCGCTGAGCAGAAAGCCCGATGAGGGACTCGATCCCATGGCCCTGGGACCATGACCCGAGCCGAAGGCAGAGGCCTTAACCCACTGAGCCACCCAGGTGCCCCTAAATAAAATCTTTAAAAAAAAAAAAAAAAAGGGGAGAGAATAACAACCAAGTTGCTTGATTGTTGAAAACCTTAAATTGCAAAACATAGCCATATGAATAAAAGTGTATAAAACGGGGATGCCTGAGTGGCTCAGTGAGTTAAGCCGATGCCTTCAGCTCAGGTCATGATCCCAGGGTGCTGGAATCGAGTCCTGCATCAGGGTCCTTGCTCGGCAGGGAGCCTGCTTCTCTCTCTGCCTCTGCCTGCCACTCTGCCTACTTATATGTGCGCTCTCTCTCTCTGACAAATAAATTAATTAATTTTTTTTAAAGTGTGCAAGACATAAATGTTATAATGAGCTTAATAAATTATTTTTTAAAGGATTTTATTTATTTATTTGACAGAGAGAGAGATCACAAGTAGACAGAGAGGCAGGCAGAGAGAGAGAGGGAAGCAGGCTCCCTGCTGAGCAGAGAGCCCAATGCAAGGCTCCATTCCAGGACTCTGAGATCATGACCTGAGCCGAAGGCAGCAGCTTAACCCACTGAGCCACCCAGGCGCCCCGAGCTTAATAAATTATTATGTGGTCATCTGTGTGACTACTTCCAGGTCAAGAAACAGAATATTACCTGCGTTCCAGGAGCCTCCCCCTGCCCTTCCCTGATTACAACCCCTTACTACGTCCCCAGAATCACCTCCTTGCATTAAAATAATAATAACCTTTTGCTCAATAATCTTTTTTTAATTTGACCCTTTCTTACCAAGTTATAACATACATATAGTAAAATGCACAAATATATGTATATATATGTATAACATACATATAGTAAAATGCACAAAGCTTGCTGAACTGTTGCACATGAATAAACCTGTGTAATCACTACCTAACTGAAGAGCATTTCCAGCGTCCCAGCAGACTCTTTTATGCCCATTGTCAGCCAATACTCACCAAGGGCTGCCACCATTCTCGCCTCTACCACTTCACGTAAGTTTTACCTGTTCTTTAACTTGGCATACATGGAAGCCTGTTTTAGAGTCTGTTTTCTCTCCTACAGTCAATAAAACCTGAGATTTACCCATGTTGTTGCATGTAACAGTAGTTGGTTTGTTTTATTGTGATGTAATATTTCATTGTATAAATATGTCCCCTAATATTTCTCTGTTCTACTGATAAACAGTGCGTTGTTTCCAGTTTTTAAGGATAAATAAATATGAGTAAATCTTCTATGCACATTCCTTTTCCCTTCCTCCCCCTCCCCCCCTCCTCTCCCTCCCCACCTCCTCCTCCTCCAGTTTAAATAACAGAATTAATATTTTCTCACAGCTCTGTAGGCTGAGTGCAAGATCAAGGTGTCATCAGGATTGGTTTCTGATAAGCGTTCTCTTCCGGGTTTACAGATGGCTCGTTGTCTCTTCACTAAGTCCTTACATGGTCTTTCCTGTGTGTGTGCCGGGTCTCTTCCCCTTCTTGTAAGAACATTAGTCCTATCGAATTAGGTTCCGCCCCTAAGACGTCATGTAACCTTTATTACCCTCCACCCACTTTTTCTTCTTCTTCTTTTTTTTTTTCCTATGCTCATTCTTATGCATGTCTTTTTGGGACGAATGTAGTTGTTTCTCTTGGGTCTGGGGTACCCAGTAATGTAACTGCTGGGTGACAGAGTCGGAATATAGCTGGCTCTTGTAGAACTTCCAGATGATGTCCAAGTAGTTATACCAACGTGTACTCCCACTGCTGATTTAGGAGAGTTCCAGTTGTTCCAATTCTTTCCAGCACTTGGTATTTTCAGTCTTGCTAAGTTTTGCCATTCTGGTGGGTATGTAGTGATACCTTGTTATAATATAAATTTTCCTTTATAATATATAATAATATATATATAATTAATATATATTAATATATGATATATCATAATATAATATGTATATTAAGCCGATGCCTTCAGCTCTGGTCATGATCCCAGGGTGCTGGAATCGAGTCCTGCATCAGGCTCCTTGCTTGGCAGGGAGCCTGCTTCTCTCTCTGCCTCTGCCTGCCACTCTGCCTGCTTATATGCACGCTCTTTCTCTCTGACAAATAAATAAATAAATTAATTTTTTTAAAAGTGTGTAAGATCTAAATGGTCTAATGAGCTTAATAAATTATTATGTATAAATATATATATTTATAATATATAATATATATGTATTTATATATACACAATATACACAATATATTATTATATGTTAATATTATAATAATATACATTATATTATATATACATATTATGTTTATGTATCATATATTAATAAATGATTATGATATACATATTATATGATTATAATATACATATTGTATATTATATTATATATTATATAACCTTAGAGATATTATATTATATTATATATAAATATTATATAATATATATAAATATATATTATAAAGGCAAATTTATAAATTTATATTATATATAATATATAAACATATATATTATATAAATATAATATGTATATTATGATATATCATATATAAATATAATATGTATAATATAATGTATATTATTATAATATTAACATATTATAACAATATATTATAATATATAATATATAATAATATGTTTTGGTAATATAATATGTAATAATATATGTATGAATTTGCATTTTCTCTTTGTAGCATTGAATATTACCATGTATTGCTTGAAAGAACCTAAAAAACCATCTACTCCAATCCCTCCCTTTAGAAGAGAAATAAATGAAATGGACACAAAGAGGTGTGACTTGCCTAGTATCCCATAGTTAGTTGGCACTGGAACTTAGTCTAGAAGTTTAGAAGAGCTCATCTGGCCCAGAGACGACCTCTAGGGAGTGCTACTTTACCACTCATTGGCCGACCCCTATCCAAGACAGCCAGCCATCTGGCTGTGTAGGGTTTTCTCTCGGCATACTGTGTATGGTTTGCTCTTCTGGCCTTTGACCCTAAAAATATCTAGCATTGTGGCTTATCTATTTATTAGCTGTGAAATTTTGTCCAACTCACTGTAATGGTTAATTTCGCATCAACTTGGAGAGGCTAGGATGTCCAGTTGTTTGGTCAACCCCATTCTAGACGTTGTAGTGAGACATTTTTAGATGTGATTAACATTTACAATCAACACGTCTTTAGATGTGTTCAACATTTACAAGCAGATAGTACTCCATAATGTGCACAGGCATCGTCCCATCAGCTGACGGCCTTAAGAGCCAAGACTGAGGTTTCCAGAAGAAATTCTTCTCAGTGGGACACCTGAGTGGCTCAGTGGGTTAAGTGTCTGCCTTCAGCTCAGGTCATGATCCCAGGGTCCTGGGATCGAGTTCCACATCAGGCTCCCTGCTTGGTGGGGAGTCTGCTTTTCCCTCTCCCTCTGCCTGCCACTCTGCCTGCTTGTGCTCTCTCTCTGTCAAATAAATAAATAAAATCTTTTCAAAAAAAATTCTTCTTAGGACTGCAGCGTAGAAATCTTGACTGAGTTTCTAGCCTACTGCCATGCTGAATTAGGCTGAAGACTGCAACATGAGCTCTTACCCCAATTTCCAACCTGCTGTCCTACCATAGGGATTTCAGATTTACTAGTTTCCACAATCACATAAGCCAATTCGTTAAAATACCTTTTCTCTTTTAAAATCTCTCTATATAGAATTTGCTTATCTATAAAATAGGATGTAATGAAACCAATCTTGAAAAGTTGACAGAAAGATCAGATACAATGCATCCAAAATCCCCAACACAGGTAGACCTGGGTGGTTCAGTCGGTCAAGTATCCGGTTCTTGATCTCAGTTCAAGTCTCTGTCTCAGTGTTTTGAATTCAAGCCCCACGTTGGGCTCCACCCTGGGCGTGGAGTCTACTTAAAAAAAAAATTCCTAACATGGATTATTAAATGGTTATTTAATAAATAGCTATTTAAATCATAAACCACCTAATTTATGTTAAATAGGTTGAAAAAGTGGTACATACTCAGGCTGAAGAAAAATTTAGTAGAACCAAAGTATATAAAATGAAAAATCTCTCTCTCTCTCTCAACCCAGAGAAAACTACTGGCAATGGTTACTTATATTTCTTCTAGAAATTTTCTATGCAAAAACCTGCACCAATGTAAGAATGCTATACCAACAGCCTTAGTTTTAGTTAAAAATATGTAACGTACGTAAAATATGTAACACGTATAAGACTGTCTCCAGATGGTCCAGACACTAAGCAGTGGCCTGACCAAATAAATAAATAAATAAATAAATAAATAAATAAATAAATAAAAATAAAAATCCCCAACTGAAAGTTAAAAATAAACTCAAGCTCATAATTGCATTGTTTAACCAGATGCAAGGTTTGTCTTAGAAAATCTTCCTTTTGGGGTGCCTGGGTGGCTCAGTGGGTTAAAGCCTCTGCCTTGGGCTCAGGTCATGGTCCCAGGGTCCTGGGATCAAGCCCCGCATTGGGCTCTCTGCTCAGCGTGAGCCTGCTTCCCCCACTCTCTCTGCCTGCCTCTCTGTCTCCTTGTGATTTCTATCTCTCAAATAAATAAATAAATCTTTAGAAAAAAAAAAAAAGAAAGAAAATATTCCTTTTCTCTCACCTTTACTGGGCTCTCAGACCTGAGCTATTCTGCATTTAAAAACTCCCAGCGTGAGTCCAGGTCTCTTCTCTCACATGAGAAAAGCTGTATCATCTAAGTTAATTCTCATGCAAACCCTACCAGATGGGTGTCCTCATTCACATTTTATAGATGAGAGAAATAAAGCTTAAACAGGCTAAGAAGCTGTGCGGGTTAAGGCACTTCCAATTTAAATAGCTAGTATATTCCAGAGGCCAGGATCAGATGCTAATAGGTTTTGTTCAGTCCCCCTTCCCCTCCATGGACTTTAGGGACCTTCTCAAAGAAACAGCCAATGTCTAATGATGCTTCCTGTGAAGTGTCCCCATTTACAGGCTAAAACTTCCCTTCCTCATATCATGATCTTCTTAGGACCATATTCAATTTCTCTATGGGAATTCTGTGGGTACGACAAGCTGGAGCCCAAGTGAGTCCCTCTTACCTCCTTCCCACTTCCTAGTGTTCCTTCAGTGCCCACAGTTCTGGGTCATGCCACTTCAGAGAATGAAGAGGTAGACCAGACAAAGTGTGGTGGGCAGCAAAGCAAAGTTTACGTAGCACAAGTACAGAGCTCCCGAAGAGGAAGGGGACATTGCTGTGGGCATTTCTAAGTTTAGGGTTTTTTATGAGATTGTTGGTGGCTATTTTAATCTGATTAGCCCTCTCTATGCCTGTCACCCAATCAGGTTTTTATTCACGTGCTCTTCTCCCTATCAGGTAGGTGCTCACATGGGAAAAGATGGAGGGCTCCTTCCAGATTGGTGTCAAATCCTTTTTGGGGTGGTTTCCTCTTAGGGTGGGAGCGCCCCTTGTCTCTGCCAGCCTGTCTCCCAACTACCCTTCATTACCAGGCCGGGGATGGAATGGCACCATGAGAGCCAAATTTAATGACATTTTCAACCCCTACCCCCTGTACATGTCAACATCTTAGTTATGGTGAAGAAAACGGAATGTGGGGAGAAACAGCTTTTAAATGTTTCTATTTGTCATCACCCATGTAACTGTGAGGCCTACGATAGGTTTTGTTTTGTTTTTTAAGATTCATTCATTCGAGGGGCGCCTGGGTGGCTCAGTGGTTTGAGCCGCTGCCTTCGGCTCAGGTCATGATCTCAGGGTCCTGGGATCGGGTTCCGCATCGGGCTCTCTGCTCGGCGGGGAGCCTGCTTCCCTCTCTCTCTCTGCCTGCCTCTCCATCTACTTGTGATTTCTCTCTGTCAAATAAATAAATAAAATCTTAAAAAAAAAAAAAAAGATTCATTCATTCGAGAGAGAGAGTGAAAGCATGCAGAGAGGGGCAATGGAAAGAGAGAGAGAGAGAGGATCCCAAGCAGACTGCACCGAGCACAGAGCCCAATGCAGGGCCCAATCTCACAACCATGAGACCATGATCCCAGCCAAAACCAGGAGCTGGGATGCCTAACCAACTGCACCACCCAGGTGCCCTGCCGAGGCCCACGGTAGTTTTTAAATAGGTCACAGCAAATGGAGCCTAATCCTTCCTTCACATATGGGTTAGTGACTGGCTTCTAATCAATGCAATATGGCGACTTCTGAAGATATAAAGGATACCATGTCTGCTTGGCTCTCTCTCTTTCTCAGGACCCTTGTCCTTGGTACTAGCCGCCATATTGTGAGGAAGCCCAGGCCACGTGGAGAGGCCATGTGTCAGTTTTCTGGCCTTTGGCTATAGTCAGCATCAAGAGTTAGCAGCTACCCACACGAGGGGAGGAGCCTCCTGATATGAGCCATCCCCACAGTATCCAGTCTGAACTTTGGAGCCACAGAAACAGTGAGAGATAATAAATTATTATTGTCTGAAGCTCCTAGTTATTGGGCTAATCTGTTACTCAGCCATTGATACCTAATACAAAGGCATTGCCAATACCCTGGGTTTGGGGGGTTACCTCATTCACACGAACACGTCAGAGGGTGAACGGCTAGAATACAGCGCCCTCATTTATTGACTCTCCTGCCACATGGGAAGCAAATTAGAGACTCCTACCTGTTGCCGGAGAGTCCTGAGCCTGGGAACCTGCTTGTCTACACCCAGGAGACCTGGAAAAGCAGAGATTTGTCCTTAGAGGGTGGGTCCTGGCTCAGACGGAGGCCTGCCTGGACTTCTCAGATCGGAGCTCCACTGGTCAGTGCATTTCTTTCTTCTCCGCCCACTGGCACTCACGTCCAAAGGTACCCCAGGGAAAGGAAACAGTAAGGGCCGATGCACTGTGGTTTACTAATTTTTAGCTGCATGTCACTGCAGCAGGAACTCAGTGAGAGCATGCATGGATCCCCATGCCTTGTTCTTTGGGTAGGAGGCAGAAAGCACACTGCAATGATTTCGGGAATCATCAACATTCCCCCAGGCCCTGCTGTAAGGTTATAAATTCAACATATCCATCCCCAGCTGCTATCCGCCATGCTGTATGCTCATTTCAGAGCACCGAGGGCAAGCTGCCCAGAAATGCCCTCCTGCCAAGTCCCCTTTGGGTGGGGCCTTGAAAATGCTCACACAGGCGCATCTCCGTGTTCACCCTTGGGCTGTTTCTGCAGCCTGCTCCAAGCCCTTCCAGAACCTTTTCCCTGCCCCCCAGCACAGAGCTCGCTGCAGATCTTTCCAGGGGAAAATAGTCTGCTCTGGTGTTTCCCAGATGTTCAGGCCCCAAGGCAGCACTTGGGGGCGGGGGGGGGGGGGGCGCAGCAGCTTGCTGGTCCTGAACCAGCCTTGCTCTGATTCCGAAAGGGAGTCTCAGAGACTTCCTCAATTTAGTGACTCACACGATCGCTCTCCACTCGGAACACGCAGTTCTGAACCGTGCCGTCTCCCAGAAATTGTAACTCTAGCCTCAGCCTCGTCTCTACAGTATCCTTTTGGCTTTGCCGTGGTGTTCCAGGAAAACTGCTCCGGCCGGACGTTTACCCCTCCCCAGGAGAGGTGGGTGGCGGGTATGAAAATGCATTTCGGACTCCATCCAGGGGCATGCTTTTAATTCCAGATGCAACTGGGCACTGCCCTCCAGTTCCAAAATCTGGCCTGGCAAGCCCCACCCCGACCTACACCACTCGCAACCCCCCTCCCCCGACGCAGGGTGCGGGATGAGAGCCACCGACCCATTAAAGACATACAGGTATCCCCGCTTGTTGAAAGTCCGCCCTCCGCCGCTTTACGTTTACGAAGGACCTACACTGGCACCTGTTTTCGCTAACCGAAAGAAATCAGAAGTGAATTTTCACTTTTAAGGAAAAAACAGGCGAAAAGCGAGAGCCTCTAGGGTTGGGTGGCGCCCCCAAGCGCCATCTCTGGGAACTGCACTCAGCATCGCGGCCTCAAACCACTACAGCTTTGACTTACTCTGTGCTTCCATGAGCATGAGCCAGATGTGTCCTAAGATATCAGAAGAGCCTGAAAGAGGTTATTTTGGGGAGTGTGGGAATGATCAAAAATTTTTCTATATAGATTAATGGGGATTGCTTCTTTGCTCAATGTCATTTCAGGTTTCATAGAAACACTCTACTTTCAGAGAGCGAGAAACAGGTCCAGTGTATTGTTCTGTTTCATTTAATTTAATGGCTGCATCATGTACCAAGGATGTACCATAATTTGTTTAACTAACCCCCTATTAAAGAACATTAAGGTAATTATTATTGTTATTAGACGAGCAGCTGAACCTTGGAAACACACTCTTAAATGCTTTCCCTCTGAGGAAAATGAAGAAGCTGTTTCTTCTCAAGCTGGCTGTGCCCTTGGAGATAATTATGCCCCAGCCTGAGACTCCTGCCACCCTCAGAGGCTGTTCCTGATGGGAGTGGGCCACTCAAGGGTGCCGGGGTGGGAAAAGGTGGACGACCAGCATAGCCTCTGAGGAATGAATTTTTAAATCAAGGAGAGTACAGGACAAACTTCTGAAACACCCACGGATGAGAGAGGAACCAAACGTCCTTGTGTTTTCCTCTGATTATAATCCTCAGAACCCTTCCTTACCCAGCCGTGGAATATGTTCTGCTGGAGGCGGGCTTGTGGCTGACATTGTCTCCTCTGCTAGGTTCAGGAGGGACTGCTTGCTATCAAGGAGGAAGCCCAGAGACTCAGCGTCTGCACAGCCACACCCCTCCTCACAGGAAGAGGGATCCTCACCATAATGTCCCCCGCTTTGGGTCTTGCGAGAGTGCCTCATAGCCAAAGACGGCCACGTTTAGGCAGACAAGAAGGAGGCCAGAGGCCCACGAAAACTGTCCATCCAGGAGGGAAACACTGTGCCAGACAGTGACAAAGAGAGGTCATCAGAGCCCAGGCTGGATGGAGAGGTCACAGAGAGATGGCACGGGAGCCAGACAGCTGTCAGCAATGGCCCCTAGGTGACAGACACTCTCTTGAACACTTTACATGCTCTCTTTTCATCCCATAGCAACCCTCTGAGAAGTGCCAGTGGGCCCATTCTATAGATGACGAGAAGGAAGCGCAGGAAATGTAATCTAGTAGCCTGAAGTAAGCGCCTGGTGGCACCAAGGTCCGAACCCTGCAGTCTGACACAGGCTGCTGGCCTGACCCTGGCTGTGTTCAGCATGGCAGCAGCAGAAACAGCACGGAGCCGAGAGTTCTGTGACCCCGCAAGGAAGGCTGAAACAGGAGAGCGAGTTACTGTCTCACGGAGCCAAAGACTGAATCTCCAGACCAAAGGAGAGTGAGTAAAGCAATGGAGTTTTGTTAGATGAGGAGACAGAAAAAGCTCTCAGGAGTGAGAGGGGATCCCCATAGGGTTACCACTGTGGGCTTTTCAGAGTTTGGTCTATTATTGGAAGCTCACAGGGGAACTTAATCCTTTTAACATCTCTATTGAGATCACCACTGAGCAAGGATTAGTGATAACACCTTTAATGGCTTCCTTCCTTTCTGGGATCCATTCTACAGGGAGGAAGGGGGTGGGGGCAGAACAGCATGGAAAATAGATTGCGGAAGTGGGTACTAGAAAACAGAAAGGGTTCACACAAGGAATTTTGATTTTACTCTCACTAATTGAGACCCAGCTGCATGAATGTGGAATGACAGGGAAAGGATCCGATTCCAGAATACCTGTGTTTCAGTCCATTCAACAAGCAAGGTAGATGGACTAGTCCCCAGGGTCAGCAAACCACGCTGGCCAATCCCGCCACTGCCTGTTTATGTAAATAAAGTTTTATTGAGACACAGCCATTTGTGTTTACATAAGATCTATAGACACTTCATGCTACAGTGATAGGGTTGAGTATTGCATAGAGTTCACAGGGGCCCCAAAGCCTAAAATATTTACTCTCTTGCTCTTTACAGAAGAAGCTGACCCCTGGACCAGCCCTTTGCTACTTAAGCATGGTCCTGGCTTAGCAACATCATTATCTCCTAGGACTTGCTAGTAATGTAGAATCTCGCCCCCCACCAAGATCTACTGAGTCTGAATCTGCATTTTAACAAGATTTCAAGCACTGGATTTGGTGACCCCAATTTTCTATCACCACTGCAGTATACTGATTCTAACAATTCACTAAGAGAAACAGGTCGAGCAATGCTAGATGCGGAAGGAGACACACAAGGAGGGCAGGACACCGACCTTAAGGAGCATACAATTTAGTCCAGTAGTTTTGAAACTTTACCATGCAGAGGATTTCCTTGGGGGAACGTGTTAAAAATACAGGCCTGGGGCTGTCCCCTTCCAAGGCAGATCCAGTAGATCTTACCTGGGTCTGGGACTGTGCATTTCTAACAAGGACCCAGGGGAATCTGATGCTCCTGGACCTCAGGAAACACTAGAGTAACCCCTCTGCTCTCATCATGCCCTTTTTCTCCCCCTGCCATCAGGCTCCCTTTGTGGCAGGCCAGGTGGACTCCGGCATGGACAGCCCAGGCACCTTCTTACCAGTCCTGGTTGGTTTCAGCCCCGTGAACATGGCCAGGTGAGCCCACTGTAATGAAAGGCAGTGACAGGCCAGGCCCCTGGGGGAGGCTGAGAGGAAACCTGTCAAAATCTTCAGTTTAGCCACAAAGAGGAGGGCATGGTGGCTATGGTCATATTCACCGCATCTCAGAACATTCAAGTAAATACGGACTGTCTCTGAGCTTATGAGGTTTTTGTTTTTGGTGAGTTTTTGTTCTGTTTTGTTTCTGTTTTTGTTTCGTTTTTTTGGTCCACTGGTTGATGTAGTCTCTTGTTTCGGGAAGGACTGAAGGCAGCTTACAGAGGCCACATCAAATACCAGAAAGCAGACATTCAAAACAGGAATGAAGAGACAAGGAAAACAAGGCCCAGGAGATAGAATAGGGTCGGGACGATGCGGACCCCAAAGAGAAGCATCTGTTCAAAGGAGCCGTGGGTGCTGAGTGGCCTCTGATTCCCCTTTGCCCAGCTCCCTTATTGTAGCAACCATTCTCCTTTGTCATCCTAGCCTCCCCTTGGGTCCCCCTGTGGCTACTCAAACCCCACCCTGTCCCCCTTTCCTGAGGACTCTGTGCCACCCAATCACCTCCGCCTTATTCTCTATGTAGATGGCCGCTTTGATCCCAGAGGTCATCATGTGAAGCCGATAGTGCTCAGGTGTGGTTCCCTGGATGTTCAGCCTCAGGAGTGTTAAAGCAAGAAGAAAGTAGATTCTTAGGCCCTTGTGCGAGAGCTCAGATGTTGTCACTTTGGGGTGAGGCCCTGAAATACCTTATTTTTTAAGACCATCCCTGGAGATGCTGGTGCCCAGCCAGGTGCGGGGAGCTCTGCTGACTTCACCATTGGCGTGGGCCTCTTGATGAAGCTGAAGGCTTCCTGTCGCTAGAATATTCCAGGGAAGGCTTGTGGATTCCTCAAAAGCAGCTCTGCACATGCAGTGGTGGTCCTGGGGGGCGGGGCGGCCGGGTGCTTTCTGAGGTCCTTTTCTCAACTCCCAGATTCCAGGCTTGTAGCGTAATTCATGTGAAGATATAAATGAGTCTGAGATACTGTTAGTCCTGCTCCTTTTAATGGAGGACTCTCCTTCACCAAAAATGTATGTGCCTCAGTGGATGCTCATTTCAGGGCCTGTGACCAAGTGAAATGACGGATTCAAACCATGTGGGCGTGGAGCTCTTCCAATTGTTCCTTAAATCAGCGGCTCCCAAACTTGGCTGATCTTCAGAGTCGTCTGGGAAGCATGTTAAAAATACAAATTTGGGGCTCCACTCCCGAACTCCTGAAACTGACTCTCAGGGTGGGCGCGGTATCCAGAAATGGGTAGTTTAAAAAAACAAAAAACAAACAAACGAAAAAACACCAACCCAAACTCCCCAGGTGATGCTGATGACTAGCAAGTTTGGGGATCTCCGTGTTAAACTGCACAATGAACCCTGGCTCCGGGCTCTGCTTAGGTCTCTAGGGACTTTCCGAAGTAGTTTGAGGACAAATGACAGGAAACACTTTTACAAAATGGGCGTGCAATATGTGAAATTTGCTTGCCCTCGAGGAAATACAAATGAGAAAATACAAAAGTAGTTAAAGTAGGGGTAGACATTTTGCAGGGATGGGATGATGAGGGGAGGCTCGGGAGGCCTTATACAGAGGTAACTGTCTGAGCTCCTGCCACAGTGGGTCAGTGGCCGGGTATCCCCTAGCAGGGTTGACCAGTAGAGGTCAACTACAGAAGATCCTGTTCTTTGAGAGTCCATGGTTGCACCTAAGCAGATAACAAGCCTGATGTTCTCTCGTCCCCTTAGCACATTGTTTTGTTCGTGGTTAATTTATTCGAGAAACGTTTGCCAACTGTTGGATGCTACGCGTCCTGCCTTGTAGCTGTGCTCCTTCGGCAGCAGCGGTTGTCCCTCCCTCAGGTAGTGAGGGGTTCACTCTTTGGGGAGATGGCCAGAATATATTTCCAGGAATGGAAGGGCTTCTGATGGACCTTAAGACTGAAAATAAAGTGGCAGTTTTGACATTCTGATGATAGGCACTCCTCCAGGGGCCTACAGAGAGTTGTGGGTATTGTGGCCATGGCAGTGGGACACGGGCAAGGACGGGGGCACAAGAAAGTTCTGGTATCAGGCTGGAGCTTTAAACTTGAGTGTTGGCTTTACTCTGGGATTAAATTGCTGAATATTTTACTAACCGTTTTCCTTGGGGTTCAGGGACACGGTGCCCCTCTGAGCTCCAAAGCACATCTCTAGGAGAATGTTGACCTTAGACCCCAATCCCAATGTGGTCTTTGATCCTGACTCTCATCTGAGGCCCTTCCTTTAGATTCTCACCATCTCCCCACGTCTTTCTCTCTGTGGGCCCCAGAAATGACCCATAGAAGACTGGAGTTCCACATTCCGACAAATAGCAGAGCTCATGCAGAAGCTGCCGGGAAACAGGAAGCTTTCGGGCTCAGTCCTGCTGTTGGGGTAGGATCCTCCCCACCCTCACCTAGGGAATGCTTGCCGCCTCCTGGATGCCTCCGATCTTGTTATGTCTTGTCTGAATTCCTGGCGTAGTGTGTCAACTAAAATGTCGTAAAGCAAATCCTATTTTCCCATTTCCTCCTTCACCTTAAGATGTTGTATTTCCGTCCTGACCCTATCTGCTGAATCCGTCATCATTAAACAGCTAACCCATCTAGGGCAGGTTTCCCTTGTTTGAAGAACCTCTTTTGCATCTGTGAGTAGAGAGGATTGAATGGAAGGGTGAATTGCTTTCTGTTTCTCTTACATTTTCGTTTCAAAGGTGGGCTTTAAAACAATGGGAAGCAGTTTCATTCTTCTGCCTTCCTAATCACTCTCCAAAAACTGGGTGGACCTTCCAAGCCTCTGTGCTCCTCTTTCTCTCGAGTGTGGTCTACCCTCACTTTGACTGGACAAGGCCCTGAGCCGAGTGCCTGCCCCTGGGCCTCTCTGCCAGGGATGGACCCATGTGTGACATTTTCCTTGCTCTTCCTTCTGTGAGAGCGGAAGGCAGCCTCCCCGTATGAGGTCTGTATCTTTCAGCTCTCAGGCGCTCATCTCTCCTCCCATCTGCAGTTGTTTACTTTTAATCTCCTTTCTCAGTCACCAATTTGATCATTCTCTTTGCAATAATCTCTTTATGCTTGGTGTGTCCTGTTACATCCCTGTCCATTACAATGGCTGCTTCATTGGTCCGTCCAAAGGACCTGAAATGTGATGTTTGCATTGACGAACTGCTATTGAAAAAGTGGAGGGTTGGGTTGGAAGAAACTTCTTGAAAAAACAAAACAAACCAAACAAAATCCTCTCCAAAAAACACTTATTTCCTGCTAACGGGACACTCAGTCACTATGGCCTCAGTGAAGCCCACAATCCAGCCTTCCTCATAGCGCACTGGACACCCCCAGTCCTACTGAATGCAGGCCCAGTGGCCTCTAACCAGAGCGCATGCCCAGGAATCACTAACCAGGCTCTGTGCCAGGGGCCTCTAGCCAGAGCGCATGCCCAGCAGCCACTAATTCGTGAACAGGATCCTCCTTCCTCTCCCAACCTCTCCCCGGTGTCATCACCTCCTTAGCCTGAGGGCCTCAGTGGCTCCTCACGGATGAAAGGTGGAAGCACCACCAAGATCCTGCTGAAAGCTTTGCTACTGGCCGCCCATAAGACTGTGGCCCGAGGCATCACAGCCTCTCAGAGGTAGGAGAGCACAGTCAGAGTCAGGCAGGGAGAGGGTCAGTACGGGCTGGGGGATGGCAAGTGCGGACGCAGAGACAGACGGGTTAATGGCAGCAAGATGGAGGCCCAGTACCACCACCCCCACCGCACCCTGGGCCGTGGGAAAAGAGCTGTCCTGGGTTTCTTAGCACACGAAGTCTCACTTGTTTCCAGTGGACCCTGGGCTCCTCAGGTCCCACTGATCTCTGTGCCCACCTGGGACACGAAAGCTCACCTCGTTTCAGAGAGTCTTTGGCTGGGGGAGGGCCCAGGTCGTGCAGGAAGAACTCCTTCTGCGGGGGCCTGTGTCTCTGGCCTGGCTCCCAGAATCCCCGCTGACCTCCGCGTCCGCTCCGAGCCCGTCCTCCTCGCCCCGCTCTCTTCATGTCCTTCGGCCTCGGTTGGGTCTTGTGTTCTGCTCACGGAAGTCCTTTCTGTCCTCTGCCCTGCGTTCTGACAGGACTCCCTGCACCTCCGCTAGGGACCAGCAGAACTTAGTTTTCAGGGAATTGTGCCTTCCCCTGGGCAGGGCTGGGTACCCATGCTGTCTAGAGGGGGCCCTGGGCCCGCCCCGGGAGCTGGTGGCCTTTCTCCCAGGTGCCTCCGGCTTTCTCACTGGTGATCCCAGTGACATGTTTAACCAGAGGACTGAGCTCCTCCGCCAGGGGTGGGGGATGACAGGACATGGGGCAGGTTGTGAAGGTGACAAGTGTGCAGGGAATGGGAGGTGAGGGGCGCTGGGGACAGGTGGGGGAGGAGAGCAGGCAGACAGTCCAGGAAGGGAATATGGGTTAGAGGTCGGGAAGCACAGGGAGGGTGGAAGGCTCTGGATTCTCCCTCTAAAGCTGGCTCTAGTCCAGGGCTCTTTCCTCAACTTGCTGCATCATCTTGGGCAAAACACTTGACCTCGTTGAACCTCGGTTCTTCCATCTGTGTACAAACACGCTGTGTGAGAGGTCCTGTGAGGCCCTCTGTGGTCCCCAGGTCTGTGTGTGGGAGTTTTTCATGGGAGGGGCCCCCCATCTTCTCGTGCCCAGGGTCCCCAGTTCTCCTTCTCCCAAGAGGACCTCCTGACGTGCATCTTGCCATCCCTCACAGAAATCGGCACCGTGGTCTTCATTTTCACCCTGGATGGTGAGAGGGAAGGCAGGAGCGGTGGGGTGAGCAGAGGGAGGCAGGGGAGTGACTCAGGGGAGCTGCCATTTTTCTGGGTCTTAAAGCACCTGCTCCGAGGGAGGGAGAGGGGCGCGTGTCCTGACAGGACCACAGGGAACAGGAAGAACAGCTTTCATCTCTGGCGCCCTCCCCTCTCCTAGACAACCTCACGGAGGTGCAGGCGCTGGCGGAGCAGGTGAAGGAGAAGACGGCCCACATCCAGGCCCTGGCGCATAGCACCGTGGGGCAGACCCTGCCGGTGAGGGTCCAGCCTTGGGGACGGAACCTGGGGTGGCAGTTAGAGCAAGGCCTTCCTGGGGATGCTGCTCTGGCTCATTCTCTCTCTGTTTCTCCAGACCCCTCTGAGGAAGCTCTTCCCTCCATCATCCGCATCACGTGGCCACTGCTTTTCTTCGAATACGAAGGGAACTTCATCCAGGTATGGGGAATGAGAGGGTGTTCTCTGTGCTGAGGGACTCAGAGGGGCAAGGGTTCCAGAAATTAGAAAACTCAAAGTTGGGATGCCTGGGTGGCTCCGTGGGTTAAGCCTCTGCCTTTGGCTCAGGTCATGATCTCAGGGTCCTGGGATAGAGTTCTGTATCAGGCTCTCTGCTCAGCAGGGAGCCTCCCCCCACCACTTGTGATCTCTGTTTGGCAAATAAATAAATAAAATCTTAAAACACACACACACACACACACACGGGGCACCTGGGTGGCTCAGTGGGTTAAAGCCTCTGCCTTTGCCTCAGGTCATGATCCCAGGGTCCTGGGATTGAGCCCCGCATGGGGCTCTCTGCTCAGCAGGGAGCCTGCTTCCTCCTCTCTCTCTCTCTCTCTGCCTGCCTCTCTGCCTACTTGTAATCTCTGTTTGTCAAATAAAATAAATAAAATCTTTAAAACACACACACACACACACACAGCCCCTCAAGGCTAGAGGGTGGAAAGCTTTGCTGGACTCCCAGAAAGCCAGCTGGGCAAGTTCTTGTGTTACCAGGTCACTGGTCAGTGTTTCCAAGGTAATGGCTCAGTTCTCTCCGGGAATATGTGAAAAAGACAGGCCAGGCCACCAGTCACCTGACACCTTGTTTCAGGTTCATTGTTGATGTTATACTCATCCTGACTATACAAAAGTCTTTAAGGTATATCCTTGCAAGTTCACTATGCTGAATTCACTGCAGACAAAATTATTGATATTATCTGTAATTTAATGAAATTATAATTTCACTACTTTTCATTAATTATAATTTATTATAATATTTTCACCAATTAATATTTATTATAATATTTTTAATTATAATTTTACTAATTATAATTTCACTACTAAAGCACTGATAATGCTTTAGCAAGACATTATCAGTACAAGCACAGAAAATAATCATAGAAATAATTATCAGTTTGATACACTTTGCAGTTTAGTCTGGAGAGGGCATTGGGACATCTGAGTGTTAGTTCAGCTGTGCTTTGGGGCCCAAGAAAGAAGGCAGTTTTGCATTTGTGGTTCCTCCGTTTTCCCACTTGACACCTGCCCACCATCCACAGGGCACAACCCTGAAGGGTTGCGCTGTAGAGATGTGGTCTCATCCATTATTCAGATCACCTCTTCCAGGAAGCTTCCTGACTTGACCAAACAGCTGCCATGCTTTCTTACCTGCACTCAGAACTCAAAGGAAGCCCTTCCCCCTGAGCCACGGGGTCCATGCTCCTTCCAGTGGGTACCTTTGTCTTCCCTTCCAAATGGTGTTCATTGGTCACAGCTCTACTTTTTTGGCATACTTTCCACATTCGTTGTCTCCTTTGACATCTTGCATCTTCTGAGAAGTCCTCTCCGATGAAACCCACATTGTCTAGAACCCTCCTTGATGTGAGATGCCTCTTCCAGCTTCCACTGTGCCGTCATCATACCTAATACACACGTAGGACTCTGTACTTTACAAACTATTTCATTTATAAGATCATTATAAGATGGGCAGGTGTCAAGGAGATAAGATGACATTTGACGCAAATTACTGTGTCCCCTAAGAACAAGGACATTTGTCTACATAACCACAATATAATTTTCATACTCAGGAAAAAGGACCATGAGTACGATTATTGAATATGCAGACTGTATTCAAATTTCCCCAATTATCTCTGCATTATTTTTATTTCCAGGTCCAGGATCCAATCAGAGATAATTCGTTGCACCTAGTTATTAGGTATCCTTAGTTTTCTTTAATCTAGATGAATTCTTTAGCTGTTTTCTGTGTCTTTTATGACATTGATAGTACAGGAGTCTGACCAATTATTTTCCAGAATGTGCTTCACCTTGGATTTGCCTGATTGTTTCTTCATTATATTCAGGTGAAGCGTTTTGGCAGAAGTGCCGCAGAGATGAGGCTCACAGATGAGGGTATCACATCGGGAGATGCCTGATGTCAGTTTATTCCTTTACTGGTGATGTTATGTTTTATCACTTACTCAAAGTAGTGCCAGATTTCTTTTCTTTTTCTTTTTTAAGCTTTTATTTATTTGAGAGAGGCAGAGAGAGAATACAAGTGGCAGGGGGGCAGCAGGAGAGGGACAAGCACACTCCCCACTGAGCAGGGAGTCCATCGCAGGAGCCCAAGATCATGACCCGAGCTGAAGGCAGAAGATTAACCAACTGAGCCACCCAGGTGCCCTGGGTGTGTCAGATTTCTTTGCATCCTGTTCTTAGTGATCTTTCACTCAATGGTTTTAGCATCCACAGATCATTCTTGGTCGAATCAATTTATTACTATGGTGGTTTTTAAATGGTGATTTTTCTATCTTTCTGTCTACATTTACTAGTTGGGATTCTTCTGTAAAGAAAATCTCTCCCTTCTCTCCCCACACCATCTACATTTACTTAGACTCAGTTTGGAGTCATGAATATTTTGTTGTTAAATGTGTTTTAACCCATTCCTGTCATTACTGATTTTAATACTCAAAATGAGAGCTTATTCAAGCTGGCCCCTTTGTCGTTGTGACATAGTCACATTAGTGTTGGAACACTCTTTGCTGTGATTCTTTTTAGAAAAAGAAGAAAAAAAAAGCACCTTTTCTCTAATGCAGAAGAGTAGCGTATGATAGTCTTTTGTGCCTTGTGTTTTTTCTTAGCAAGATATCTTAGAAACCACTCCACTTCAGTTTCTAACTCTGTTAATTATTACTTACCTGTGTGTGTGTATGTAGATGTGTGTCTGTACACTAGTGTCCCCAGCCATCTATGTAGGGGAACAGAAATGTTGTCCCAGGTTCACCTTGTACTTTCCTAGTTCCAGTCCTGGCTGGAATCCGTAATTTTCAAGGAGTGCTGGTAGCTGTCCTTGGGGATCGGTACAGCAGTCCCGCCTTCTCACGGTTGTGCTTCCACAGCTTCATTTACCCTAATCTACTGGTAGTCCAGAAGTAGATGACCCCCTTACGGATCGCCAAAGGGTCGGTAGTAGACTAACACTATGTCATGATGCCTACATCATTCCCGTCCCTCCATGTCATGGAGCAGCCATTTTGTCATCTCATATCGTCACCAGAAGGCGAAGGATGAATACAGTACAATAAGGTATTTTGTGAGAGAGACCCCAGTCACATAACTTTTATCATAGTCTGCTGTTATAATTGTTCTATTTTATTATTGGTGGTGTTCATCTCTTACTGTGCCTAATGCATGAACTAATCTTTATCGTTGGAATGTACATATAGGAAAAAATGGTATGTGTATGGCTCCGTACTGTTCGCAGTAGCAGACATCTACAGGGGTCTGGAACTTATCCCCTGAGGTAAGTGGGGGCTACCGTATTTAGAAACCTAGGTGCTAGGTACGCTCACTGCTACTGCTGACTTTGCCTCTAAGCAAAATTCTTGGGTAGAACAAGGAAATACAGGGACACCTGGGTGGCACAGTCGGTTAAATGTTGGACTCTTGATGTTGGTTCAGGTTATGACCTCAGGTTCATGAGATTGAGCCCCACATCTGGTTCCAAGCTCAGCGTGGAGACTGCTTGAGATCCTCTCTCTCCCTCTGTCCCTCTCCCTGCTTGCATGTGCGCATGGGCTCTCTCTTTCTCCTCTGTCTCAGAAAAGAAGGAAAGAAAGAAAGAAAATGAACGAACAAATAAGGAAATACAGTTGATTTTGAACAACATGGGGGTTAGAAGCATTGGCAGCCCACACGGTTGAAAATCCCTGTATAACGTTTGACTCCCCCAGACTTAACTAATAGCGTACTCTAGACCAGAAGCCTTTCCAATAACATAAACACTCAATTGACGCATATTTTTTAAGTTATATGTAGTATATGCTGTATCCTTACAGTAAAATGAGCTAGAGAAAAGAAAACGTTAAGAAAATAATACAGAGGGGTCCCTGGGTGGTTCATTTTTCAAGCGTCTGTCTTCTGCTCAGATCATGATCCCGGGGTCCTGGGATCAAGCCCTGCATTGGCTCCCTGCTCTGTGGGAAGCCGGCTTCTCCCTCTCCCTCTCCCACTCCCCCTGCTGTGTTTCCTCTCTGTCAAATAAATAAATAAAACCTTAAAAAAAGAAAAGAAAACCATACAAAAAATTCATTTATAGTACACCACCCTGTATTTTTGAAAAAAATCTGCATATAAGTGGACCTGTGTAGTTGAAACCTTTTTTGTCCAAGGATCAACCGTATATGTTTTTTTCACATAAGTAGATATATATATGTGTATATATACATATGCACATATTTATGAATTTATATATGTTCTCCTTCCTGTTTCCCCTTAATGAGAACGTTGATTCCCAACATTATCAGTTTATTTGTCCATTTCCTTAGTCCTACAATAAATACCCATTTTGAAATTGCTACCCTGATACCACTACCATCAACAAACTTACCAAGAAACAGTAAAGATTTCTTTGCAGTTCTTTTTGTCTTCTGACCATATTCCACAAAAGACACATAAAGTGTTCAAAAGTTGCTAGGATTAGGGTGCCTAGGTGGCTTAGTGGGTTAAAGCCTCTGCCTTTGGCTCAGGTCATGATCTCAGGGTCCTGGGATTGAGCCCCGCATCAGGCTCTCTGCTCAGTAGGAAGCCTGCTTCCCCTTCTCTCTCTGCCTGCCTCTCTGCCTGCTAGTGATCTCTCTGTCAAATAAATAAATAGAATCTTTTAAAAAAAGTCACTAGGATTAAATTTTTTCCTCTCTCTGTAGTTATGTTATCAATATGATATATAGTGAGTTTCATTTCCTTTTTTTTTTTTTTTTTCCATTTTAGAGGGTTTGGGTTTTTTTTAGGATTTTATTCATTTATTTGTCAGAGAGAGAGACAGGAAGACCACAACACGGGGAGCGGCAGGCAGAGGGAGAAGCAGGCTCCTTGCTGAGCAGGGAGCTCAATTGCAGGACTCCATCCGGGGGCCTTGGGATCATGACCTGAGCCAAAGGCAGACACTTAACCAACTGAGCCACCCGGGTGTCCCTGAGTTTTTTGTTTTCGATATCACTTTATCTTTTCAATATGTAAAACACAACGTGGTTTAAAGTCAAACTGAATAATAAGGAGATGTCCCCTCCCCTTCACTCTTCCTTCCACCTGTTTCCACTCATCCCAGCAGGTAAACAATTTCATTAGTTACTGACTTGCCTTCCTATGTTTCTTTTTGCAAAAAAAGCATATTTGTTTGTACTTTGCAATTTTTTCTTTTACAAGAGGCAGTGTCCTATGTATATTCTTTTGTGCTTCAATGAGATATCCTGAAAATAACTCCACTTGGGTTTATAAAACCCTTCCTCATTATTTTTCACATTTGTGTGTAGACTGTACATGTGCAAGAATGATTGGGGCAGTCTCTGATGTAGGGCACTTGGTTGTCTCCGGCGTTTTGCTGTTACCAATAATGATGCAATGAACATGCGTGTGTTTCTGTCATGTAGAAGTGTATCTTTGGGTAAATTCCTAGAAGAACGAGAGCTGGATGAAAGGACAAATACATACGTAATTCCATGAGGTACGGCAGCATTTCCCCTCAGAAGGATTGTCCCATTTTGCTTCTTGTGCCAGCAACACAGGAGATTGCCCGTTTCCGATAGTTCCTTTTTTTAAAAAAAAGATTTATTTATTTATTGGAGGGAGGGGAGGGCGGAAGGAGAGAGTCTTATGTGGACTCCGCACTGAGTGTGGAGCCCAGCATGGGGCTCAATCCCATGACCCCGAGATCAGGACCTGAGCCAAAACCAAGAGTTGGATGCTTCACCAACGGAGCCACCGAGGCACACCTTCCCCATCGCCTCTTTAAAAGCATTCAAAAGCTTTTGAATTTTTGCCAATATGGTAGATGAGAAATTCTATTTCTGTGTGGTTTTCATTTCTATTTTACTGATTATGTGTTTGGTTGAGCATTCTTTCACATTATTAAAGGTCTTTAGTAAACCTTTTTCGTGGTGAACTGTGTGTTCATGTAAATACATGAAATACACTCATTTTCTAATAGTATTGGGGTCTGGATGCTCCCTTGATTTTTAGTACTTTATTTCTATTTAAAAATATATTTATTTGAGAGACAGAGAGTGAGAGAGCACAAGCAGGGGGAGCAACGTGCAGAGGGAGAGAGAGAGAAGCAGGCTCCCCGCTAAGCAATGACCTCCATGCTGGCCTTGATCGTGACCTGAGCTGAAGGCAGAAGCTTAACTGACCAAGCCCCTGATTTTTAGTACTTTATAAATCAGGGGCATTAGTTCTTTATTTCTGATATGCATTGTAAATATTTCATTTGGGATTTAACCATGCAAATGTCTTTGTTTTAATTCTACTGGAGTAGAACTTATTAATCCATTTTTTGTTGAATCTGGACCGTGAGGCACAAAAAGCTCTCTGCTACCCCCAGGTTATAAAGGGACTCCACCTGTGTTTTCTTCTAGTACATGTTTCTTCTGGTAAAAATGATTTCTTTTTTCCTTTCCTTTTTTTTTTTTTTTAAACACTTAGACCTGCAATTCATTAGTTTATTCTTCTCTGTGGGTTAAGGTATGAACCCAATTTAATTTTTTTCTATGTGACTATCTGATTGTCTCTCTCCATATATATATATAATTTATTTGAGAGAGAGAGAGCGAGCGAGAGAGAAGGTGCTGGGGGAGGGGCAGAAGCAGGCTACCCGTTGAGCCAGGAGCCCCATGGGGAGCTCCATCCCTGGACCCTGAGATCACAACCTGAGCTGAAGGCAGATGTTAACCAACTGAGCCCCCAAACGCCCCACCTCAATACATTTTTAAAATTCATCTTTTCCTGAGTGAATTGAGGTGCAACCTCTATCAGATACTTAGTTCCCATGTGCACTGGTTTATTTCTGGACTTTCTGTTCTGTTCTACCAGTCTGTCTATTGATGTGATAATGCCATTCAGTTTAAATACAGAGGCTTATTATGGGCTTAATATTTGAAAGGTTAATGCTTCTCTCACTCTTCTTCTTAAGGATTTTTCTAGGTACAGTTGCTGCCTTTTTTCTATGTGGACTTTAAAATGAATGTGTCTGGATTCAGATTATGTACACTTGAAAATATTTTTGTGTTAATGATAGTTCATGGTACAAATGGTTATTTGATGGTCAGTGACATAAATGATATAACCCAGATTTGACTGATCTCTTTCCCACAGGGCAGTCTGTGTACTGCATACTAGCTAGCTTCATTCCGATTGGTCAGATTTCTGCGTGCACTCTTTTTTTTTTTTTTTTGACAAATGAGCCTTAATATATTTTTCTTGGTTTGTTTTTTTTTTTTCAGTTTTTATCTAAATTCCTGTGTAATTTAATTCCATACATTACTGTAATGTAATGTAATTCCATACAGTGTAATGTTAGTTTCAGGTGTATAATATCATGATTCAACACTTCCATACAACACCCGGTGCCCATCACAAGCGCACTCGCACTCCTTAATCCCCATCGCCTGCTTCACCCACCCCCGCCCCCACCTACTACCCTCTGGTAACCATTGTTCTCTGTGGCTAACAGTCTGTTTCCTGGTTTGCCTCTCTCTCTCTCATTTTCTTCTTTGTTTGTTTTGTTTCTTAAATTCCACACACAAGTGAAATCCTACGGTGTGCATCTTCCTCAGACTGACTTAGTTCATTTATCCTCATAGTCTCTAGCTCCAGCCACATCCTTGCAAATGTTCCTCTTCAGTACTCATGTCCTTGTCAATCGTTTGTTAAGTATTTTCAATATACCCTCTGCAAGGGGTGTGTGACCTGCTCCTTTTAAGATGCCAGAATAAGGAGGCAGAAGTAGTGGTAGCTTGTTCCCTAGCCTGGCGAGGACCCAGTAATGAATCCCCTCAATTCGTTTTCTGGACTCTTGTTACAGTAATAGATGCAAAGTGTAGTAATAGAAGGTTATATAAGGGCAAGAGATGAGGGCCAAGGACAGGTGGGCTTTCACTCACAGTACTGTGTGTTTGCACAGTGTTTTAGTCTTCAGTGTGCTTTCATATACGTTATCTTACTCCCCCCCCAAGGAGATGATTGTGGCCAAGTAGGGAATGCCTTCATCACAGATCAGAAGACCTGGATTTAGGTCCCGATTCTACATGTCACTATCATATAAACTTATTCAAGTGGCTTCTTTTTTTTTTTTTTAAGATTTTATTTATTTGTTTGACAGAGACAGCAAGAGAGGGAACACAAGCAGGGGAGTGGGAGAGGGAGAAGCAGACTCCCCACCGAGCAGGGAGCAGGGTGCAGGGCTTGATCCCAGGATCCTGGGATCATGACCTGAGCTGAAATGAAGGCAGACGCTTAACGAATGAGCCACCACGGGCCCCTTAAGTTACTTCTTTTTATTTTTTAAGATTTATTTATTTATTTGAGAGAGAAAGAGAGAGTACAAGTGGTGGGAGGGGCAGAGGGAGAAGGAGAGAAAGAATCTCCCGTGGGATCCCAAAGCAGGGCTCGATCTCCTGACCCTGAGATCGTGATCTGAGCCAAACTCAAGAGTTGGCTTAACTGACTGAGCCACCCAGGTGCCCCTCAAGTTACTTTACTTTTGACCTCTAGTTTCCACAGATGTAGAAATGAGGATAAAAAAGCCTAGGTCATTGGGTTGTTATAGGGGTTAAATTAAACTAATTTTCAACAAATGTATATTGATCAATAACCATGTATCAGCCATTATCAAAAAGATTGGGGCTCTGGAGCAGAGTAAGACACCATCTCTGCTCCAGGAGCCTTTAGTTGAGTGGAATGAGTCCCAGGACCTTCACTCCTCCCCTGTCAGGCTCCTGGGGGGCAAAAGGAACATTCTGATAAGTGCAAAACCCTTCTGTGCAAGAACTCAGAGATGAGATGTGTGTCCTGGGGGGTCAAAACCACAAATGTGTGACAGCAGCAGTTTTGCCAGGGAGAGTCCTGGTTTACAACTACCGTCCTAACATCTAAACTCGGGGCTGGTCAAACAAATTCCATCTGTATTGAGGTCCTTGGTTTTTGATCCCTGGGTTCCTGTCTGACAATAGGGCCCTCTGCACCCTGCTGCTCTCCCATCCTCTCATTTCCCAGACCCCCGTGTGTGTGCGCCCTGTTCAGAAGTTCCAGCATGAGCTAAGCACCAAGTGGGTGCTGATTACCGTGAGTACGGGGACCCATGTGCTTCTTGGGAAGATCCTCCAAAACCACATGTTAGACCTGCGCATTCGCAACTCCAAGCTCTTCTGGAGGGCGCTGGCCATGCTGCAGGTAGGCGGTGATGGGACATGACTGGCTGGGGCCTGGCCTCCTGCCTGGGCTGCCATGGAGCTATGGACGTGGGTGGAGCTAAGGGCTGACTTTCCTCCTGCTGTTGTCTTATTGGGCTCATCCTCCCCTCTAGGGAACGCATGTGCATGCTTGGGGCATGCCTGTGCGATTATAACTATCAGACAATTCTTTCAGTTACAAGTATGGGACAGACACCTAGTTCATTCTGGTTTAAGCTAAACAAGGCACATGACTGGTTCACGTAACTGGGGTCCCAGGATAGCCAGATCCCAGTACTCTAAACAATGTACTCCAGAGAATGTCAGCCTTGAACTTTCTCCTAGGTTGCTCTCCTTCTCAGGCAGCTTTTCTCCAACAGGTGGCAAACGGGGCCCCAGCAGTGCCGGCCCTGCATCCTACCAATGTAGCAGCCCGGATGGACAGAGAGTGTAATCTGTGCCCGTGATTCCCATGCATGCCTGGGAGGAAGGTGGCTTGTCTTGGGTCACATGCCATCCCTGAGCTGGTCACCGTTCTCCAGGGGAAAGCCGCCCTCTGCCCAGGCCTGGCTCATGTGCTCTCCCTGTGGGATGGCCCTGGAGCAAAGAGTGGGAAGTGAGTCTCAGTCAAACAGCCTGGCCTGAGAATGGAGGGACGATAGTTTTCTGAGGAAGGTCAAGGCGCTGGTACTAGGAGGAGGAGGAATTGCTGCTGAGCACATAGCGCAACCGCTGGTCGTGAAAGGAGGGGTGCTAGGTTTAGGAAATAGAAATACAGGACACATTTGAATTTCAGATACATAAAGGTTTGGGGGGGTATAAGTGTATTTCATACAATATTTGAGGCATACTTATAGTATTCTTTTCATTATTCACTTGAAATTCCTATTCCTGGGTATCCTGTATTTTTATTTGCTAAATCTGACAACCCTGTGGAAAGGGAATCAATCAAAGAGCTTTAGTGAGGACCCACCAGGTCCCTAAAACCTTCTCAAATCAATAGAAACAACCAACCAGAAAAAGAAAAGTGCATTATGCTCTTTAAGATCCTGGAGTTGGGGTGGGTAGGGGGAATCAGAGATCTGTCTGATCCAGGCCTTGCCATCACAGAGTGGCCCATCTGAGGATTACGTGGAAGACTGAAAGCCAGACCAGAATTCGAGCTTGCCAAATCTAGCTAGACCCAAGTCATCCAAAATGGCAGCAACCACCCATATGTGTCTGCTGAGCCCTTGAAATGTGACTAGTGTGTCCGAGGAGCTGAACTTGAAGTTTTGCTTAAAAACTGAAGCAGGGTAGGGGCACCTGGGTGGCTCAGTGGGTTAAGCCTCTGCCTTCGGCTCAGATCATGATCCCAGGGTCCTGGGATCGAGCCCCGCATGGGGCTCTCTGCTCAGCAGGGAGCCTGCTTCCCCCTCTCTGCCTGCCTCTCCGCCTACTTGTGATCTCTCTCTCTCTCTGTTAAATAAACAAATAAAATCTTAAAAAAAAAAAAAACTGAAGCAGGTAATTTTCTTCATTAAATGCAACTTTATTGTTTTGGTAGAACTAGATTTTACTTTTACATAGAAATTCAGTACCTGAACTGAGATGAGCTGGGATTATAAACTAGACACTGGATTTCAAAGACATGATACAAAAATATTGTAGAATATCCTACCGATGATTTTTAATATTATTTACATGTTGAAATAATATTTTAGATATATTGGATGAGATAAAACATTTAAAATTAATTTTCTGTTTCTTTTGCATTAATTTTTGCATTAATTTTTCAGTTTCTCTTTTAATGGAGTACTAGGAAATCCTAAATTACATTTGTGGCTCGCATTATATTACTCTTGGGCAGTGCTGAGCTAGCGGAGGGGAGGGGAGGGTGACAAAAAGGAACAGCTTGGCCAATGAGCCACCTTGGCAGGGTATAAAAGAAGGATAGGGTTAAGGAGGAAACCAGAAGAGTGAGTTGAGTTTAAGATACCAGCCTATGGGGTTGGAGGCACGCGGCTGAAAGTGTGACCAGTTTGCCATTAATCCTCCAGTTTAACCCAGCCAATCAAAGCCCACCACTAACCCTTTTTCTTCACACCTGGGGATTGTGAGTTTGGGATTACCTATGGGGATCACTTCTCTGCAGCCTCTGTGGCCAGCCTTCAGGATCTCAGGCGCCTGCCTGCAACTCTCCCACTTCTTTCTCCTCCTCCACCCCCGCCCCCCGCCCCTGCCTTTGCCTTCTAGCGGACACTGACATTACTGCTTCTTCCACAGCTGTTCTCTGGACAGCTCAAGGCTCCATGCCCCAAGGCTCGATGCATCGAGACCCTCCTGCAGGTGATCCACTTCCCCCAGCCACTATTGGATGACATTTGGGCTGCTCCCATCTCCTTCCACATCCAGCTCGCACACGAGAAGGAGCAGGTATCCTGCCGGCAGCGAGTCAATCAGCAAACATTTACCTCAGGACTCAGTGTATCAGGAATCTTGCTTGGTACTGGGTTTACAAAGTTAGAGACGTTCTGCCAATGAGCTCCCTGTTCCTCGGGGCGTTGCAATCGTGACAAGGAGGGACAGAGGTGCAGAACGGCTGCTGCAGGGGTGCAGAAAAGGGGTCTGTTGAGGAGGGGAGCCAGAAAAGAGAGGGAAGAGCCTTTGAAATGGGTCTTAAAGGATGAATGAGAGTTTTCTGGGCCTGGGGGAAGGCGTCTTTCTGTTCTTAACACACCTGACTACAATTTCTGGTCTTGATAACTCCCTTCAGTGCTTGCATCTAATCTAGTGGCTTCTGACACCCCCACTGAATGCTCTGGCTCTTCCGGGGCTCTTCGCAGATGGCCTCACTCTCTCTGGCTTCAGTTCTCCCTGCCTCTTCCCCACAGGTGATCCCAGCAGCCCCGCAGAACCTCCTATGTCGGTGCTCCCTCCCCGAGGCGCAGGCGCGGCTGGCTGCCGCTCCGTCCGTCCGTCCGTCTGTGAGGCTGTCCCGAGCGCCCTCTCTGCGCCAGGTCGGAAGCGCAGCGCGGACCCCCTGGAAGCCCCAGAGCCTACCCCGCTGTGAACTGGTATTTCTAGGCGCGTGAAGCCCTTAGAGGCATGGTGGGCTCACAGCACGGGAGTAGGAGGAGAGGCCCAGTTCCCGGGGCCACCCGCAGCAGAGGGTGGGGGAAAAGAGGCTCTGTACTTTGGTGGTGGTGGTGGTGGTGGTGGTGGTGTGGGTGGTTCTTGCCCTTGACCCACTGGCATATTCTGATTTCAGAAATAAAATGAAATGCCTTGTTTTGAAAAGTTAACCTTCCGATCTCGTAGATCAGAGTCAATAAATTAAAGGTGGGACACGACGGGTGGCATGGGTTGGTCCCAACAACCGGTTTATTTCTTTACATCCGCCCTGCCCCTCAAACCCATTTCCTTGTCCACTGATCCAGACCTTATCCCAGCACCTCTGTATCCCTCATCGCCAACATGTGGATTTGTGTGTGCGCGCACCTGCGCATACCTTTGGCTCCTGCACGGACTCACACACGCAGGGAGAAGCGGGAACCTAGGTGATTCCAGAGGAAGGGGAAAAGTTGTATCCCCAACATAGGACGCCCAGAGAAAGGATCCCAATTAGGCAGGACAGCAGGCTCCTCATCCCTAGAATTGAAAGCTGCATCCACAGAGTAGACCCTGAAGTGAGAGCTGCTTCCCCTGCCCTAGTTTGTAAGGGGGACATCCAGAACTCTGGGGGTGTTGAACAGCCTCTGGTGGTGGGGTGCGACGAACACTAGAACCCGGGTCCGTCCATTTTAGACCTCAGCTCCGACTGTTTGGACATGGGGAAGGCAAAGCAGACCCATTCCAGACCTCCAGTGCCTAGGGCGTAGGACTCTGATAAAAGAGCGCTGGCTCCCCCTTGTGCCCGAGAAGTACACAAGGAAAAGCTCTGGAGCTCCCTGGAACCTTCAGGCAGTAGGGTGACCGCTAAGGAGCCAAAGAGATTTTGGTTTTATGAGGTAGAGTCACCAGCCTTGTAAAGTCAGTCGTAAGTGCCCCTAAAATGTCTGGGGGCCTCCAGCCTCGATCGGAGCACTCCTTCCCTGTCATATATTGGCACTGACGTCATACATTGGCACTGACCTGAGATCCTTTACCAGGGCCATTTTCTTCAACCACCACTCCCCTGACTTTTCAGTTTCATCCCTTTGGTTTTCATCCTCCACAAATGCATTTCCTAACTCCATAGCTCAAGATGGGTAAAGTGAGGAAAGGGTCCTGCAAAAGATTTCTGCTTCTCTTTACCTAGAACTCTCCTGCTTGTCTTCATTGGGTCAATTCCTCTTTCTTCTAGGCATTGTGAGCAGGGTCGTCAGAAGAGGTACCCAGCTCTCTAGCAAGGGAGAGGGCAGAGTACCCCGTTGATGCTGTTGATGATGCCGGCCTGCCGTAGCCTTGCTCCCAGATGTGGGATGGATATGGTTCAGGGTCCGATTTCCCCAGTGCTGGATGCAGGAGGACTCTAGAAGTCCAGAGGGTGTTTTGTTGTGTTCTGTTGCCAAGTACCTGGATGGTGCAGTAGTACCAAGTCAGTTCAAGTCTGGTTCAGTTGTGTGTGATGTTCAGGTATAATGAACTTGATGGAGTCGCAGCTGGAGGAGACAAAGATGGCTAAGGTCTGATCCCCACCACCTAGGAATTCACAAGCACAAAAGAACAATTCCAATACATGACAGAGACAGTTGAGATAGATTAAAAAAGTAGGCTTATTTGGGGAGATTACGGGGAAGGTCAAGATTCAAGGAAAAGTTTGGAAGAGAGGAGGTTGGGGGTGCCTGGGTGGCTCAGTTGGTTAAGCGACTGCCTTCAGCTCAGGACTCGATCCTGGAGTCCCAGGATTGAGTCCCAGGATCGAGTCCCACATTGGGCTCTTTGCTCAGTGGGGAGTCTGCTTCTCCCCCTGACTCTATTCCCTCTCATGCTCTCTCTCATTTTCTCTCTCAAATAAATAAATAAAATTAAAAAAAAAAAAAAAGAAAAGAAAACAAAGAAAGAAGGTTGGGGTGGGGTGAGGGAACATCCAAAGGAAACCTGGGAATGTTTGGACACTTGTACTGATGTGTGGTTCCAATATCAGAGAGTCAGGTCATCGTCAATGGAACCTGTCCTCTGGGCAGAGCTAAAGAGGTTCAAAGACTTTTTAAAATTATCCAGAGACAAATGGTAGGGTGACAAGATTTACCATTATTTTGAATAAAGCAAACTTCTGAGGTTGAGAAAGCTGTAATCTATTATCAACACAAGGCAGTAATTCTGCTGAAGCGATGAAAGGCTCTATCCCAGAAGACTGGGTTGGATTGTGGAAAATGAAGGAAACAATTTCCTGCTATATTTATTTGCTCAATCAAAAGTAAGAGGTGAGGGTAGGAGATATTTAGATATTGCATATACTTCAAACTTAATATATTAAAAACTGGAGCCCAGGATCTGTCCTCTCAATCAGTCATTCTTTTCATAACATGGGTGGTCTTGAATATTAGGCTAGGGCCAGGCACATGGGACAGTAAGGCTGAAAGAAGACACTGGGACCAGGTAGGAGATCATGGGGTCTCGATATGACTTCAGTGATGGGCCCTAAAGCACAGCAAAATGTCTAAGATCCAATCCAAATTCAGCTATGGTTTGGACAGGGAGGGGGTCAAATCCTAGGCACTGAGTCTAGGAGGTGTGAAATGCTTCCATCCTGGAGGAGAGAAGATTTGGGCTCACCTATAAACTAGAGGCTGGTGTGCTCTGTCATGGGAGGAAGAGACAGAAAGGGGAGCCAGGAGCATCTTGTAATGCCAGAAAGTAAAGAAGCGCCCATAAAAACAAAAGAATCAGATCATATCAAAGGGACATAGGAATCAACCTGAGAGAGCTCCCAGTGGCCAACGTTGGAACAATTTGAGCAACAAACAAAATAATGTTGGACTGGACTATAACACAGAGTTCAAAATAAGTATGCATAAGTTCATACTGATATAACAAAATAATTGAATAAATAAATTAGAGGAGGAAATAAATCTTCCCTACACAAGAATTCCAAATAATGTAGGTAGATATACCCCACTGCAAGAGATGGAGCTTAACAACCCCTTTCTCCTTCCAACGTAGGCTATACATAGGGGCTCGCTTCCAAAGAACAGAGTACGGAAAGAGAAAAATGATAGCTTCACTGGGGAGAAACCTGGCAAGCACTCACTACCTTGGCCAAGTAATGAAGATTCAAAACACCAGCTGCTATCAGGTACTACCTGAGATGATGTAATGAGAAGGTCATGTGGCCTCTGTGGTATTTTTCCCAAAGTGCATAACCTCAGTCTAAGCCTCTAGAAAACAGAGAAACCCAAATGTAAGAACCTGCCTGCCAGTACTCCTATAAACTGTCAAGGTCAGAGAAACTGTCACAGACCAGAGGTGACTAGAGAAGCATGACAGCTACATCCAGTGTGGGCCCTAGGTTGGATGCTGGACAGGAAAAGGACTTTCGTGGAAAACCTGGTGAAATCGGAATGAAGTTTGGCACTCAGTTAAAAGTAAATGTGCCAGTGTTAATCACATGTACCAAAGTCTATAAGATGTTAGCATTGGGTGAAACTGGGTGAAGGGCGTATGGGAACTCACTGGGCTCCCTCTGCAACTTTTCTGTAAATCTAAAATTATTCCAAAATATAGTTTATTAAGAAAATAAAATTCCTGATCATAGTAACCTATATGTGGAAAGGGGTAAATATAATTAAAATATTCAGAGGGTCTTGACAGAGGTTTTAATTTAAGAATTTGAAATGTTAAGTGTGTATATTGCATTTTAAAGGGGTTGCATCAAAAAAATAGGGTTGGCGGGGCACCTGGGTGGCTCAGTGGGTTAAAGCCTCTGCCTTTGACTCAGGTCATGATCCCAGGGTCCTGGGATCAAGCCCCACATTGGGTTCTCTGCTCAGAAGGGAGCCTGCTTTCCCCTCTCTCTCTCTCTGCCTGCCTCTCTGCCTACTTGTGATCTCTGTCAAATAAATAAATAAAATCTTTTTAAAAATGGGGTTGGCCAGATAGTAAAGATCTTAGTCATTGCACACCCCGTATGGTTGGCACTGTAACTGCTTGCTGTTGTAGCAGAGCAGAGACCGGAAGTAAAATGAGTGTGGCTGGGCTCCAGCCAATCTTTATTTACAAAACAGGCATCAGGCTAGCCTTGACCCACAGAACAGTTTGTCAACCCTTGTACTGAAAGAACAAAAACAGAATTGAACTTCTACATAGTAAAGGAACAAATGGAGTAATTAATTAAAAATACTTTGTTATCCAACGAAAAGGCAAGAAATGAGAGAAAAAGAAATACAAAACAGGATGAAATAGAAAGTGCCTCGTAAAAGGGTAATTTTGATCCCAATGTTTTAGTAACTGCGTTAAATAGAATGGGATGCATAAGGGAACTGGAAAGGGAGGGCGTGCCGTTTGGGGTGGGACAGTCTGGCTGTGTGAGTGGAGGTCTTGGCTCTTGGATTCCCCACGAAAGATTTCCGCGCGGAGCCGCGCTCTCACAAAGACAGCTGGGGGAGGGGGGGAGGGGGGGCGGGGGGATGGGCATGAAGGAGGACAGTGATGTAATGAGCGCCGGGAGTTATATGGGACTGATGAATCACTAAGCTCCACGCTGAAACTAATAATACAGTGTATGTTAACCAACTTGAGTTTAAATAAGGAGAGAAGAAAGCAGCAAGCACAAAGCAGTTTATTGAGGACGGTACACTCTCAAGGCGGGAGAAGGGGGAAGGCTCAGAGAAGGCAACTGCCCTGGGGCTGCAGGAGTGTGTGTGTGTGTGTGTGTGTGTGTGTGTGTGTGTGTGTGTTGGGTGGGGGGTGGAGGGGGTCTTGCGTCATACATTGGTCAGCCTCTAATAGAGGCTGCGTCCAATCCTTTGAGCAAGTCCTCCCACAGGTTGAGAGAGGTTAGGTTTTTGTTTGTTTGTTTGTTTTTTAAGATTTTTATTTATTGATTTGACAGAGAGAAAGAGCACAAGTAGGCAGAGAGGCAGGCAGAGAGAGAGGGGGGGAAGCAGGCTCCCTGCTGAGCAGAGAGATGTGGGGCTTCATCCCAGGACCCTGGGATCATGACCTGAGCTGAAGGCAGAGGCTTTAACCCACTGAGTCACCCAGGCTCCCCGGGAGGTTAGTTTTTGATCCTACAAAGTTTGTCCCTGAACCATCAGGGCAGGTTTCCCCCATGAGAAGTGGGGGGCTAAAACCCCATCACAAATATATTGTAATGAGTCTAGGGGTTACCTTGGGGCAGAGCTGGAAGAGGAGAGTGGCTTGTTCTGCACCTGTGGCTCTTGGTCTGTTAGCCCAGGGGACTTGGAAGCCACAAAGTCAGGGTGTCTTGCCCCCAGGCTTCTAATGTGTAACCTACTTACCACCATCCCTGCCTCCAGCCCCTGTCCAGCTCATTGCCTACTCTTGTCAGTGCTCCAATAAAATCTGTTTGTTTTAGACGTGTCTCTTGCCAATAGCATATATTTAGATTTTTTAATTTATCCAATATTAAAAAGGTATAGAAAGGTTGAAAGAATGGGAAAAGATACACTATACAAGTACCAATCAAAAGAAAATCGCTATAGCAATACTAGTATCAGACAAAAGAACTAAAGGCCAAAAGTATTGTTAGAGATAAAGAGGGTCTTTAGTAATACCAGACTTAATTCACCAGGAATAAATGATGATTTTAAATAAAACTTACAAATACATAAAGCAAATATTCTCACTATTCAAAGGAGAAATAAGCAAATCCACAATCATGATGAGAAATTTTACATACTTGTCTTAGTAATTGGTGGACAAAAAGCAGACAAAAGTTTAGGAATAGTATAGATTTGAACATGGAGATGAACAGAATTGACCAAATGGTCATAGAGACATCCCCCCAACCCCAGGCAGAAGAGGAAACTCTGAAGAGACTTTTTTTTTTTTAAGTTTTATTTCCTTGAGAGCGGAGAGAGAGAGAGAGCGTGCACGCACACACACACGCATGTGCAGGGGGAGGGGCAGAAGCAAAGGGAGAGACTCCCAAGCAGACTCCCCACCCAGGACCCTGAGATCCTGACCTGAGCCAAAATCGGAGTCCAGTGTTTAACTGACTGATCCACCAGCTGCCCCCTGATACCTGCAGAATTTTTAAGCACACAGAGAATTTTTTTTAACTGACCATAAATGGGGAATAAAGTCTTAGAACAACTTAAAGGAGTGAAATTAAAGTATATATTCTGGCCACAGTCCAACTTTGTTAGATAACTGAAAAATCCCCATATGTCTAGAAACTTAAAATGAATTACTGAATAATGCATGGATCAAAGAAATCACCATAGAAATTAGAAAATAGTTGGAACGGAATGATAAAAATTCTATGTGTCCTAACTTACAGAACAAAACTAAAGTAGTATTTAGGAGAAAATGTATACTCTCAAATGCCTATATTAGGGAAAAAGGATTAAAAGTGAATGATCTTGGCATTAATCTCAAAAAGTTAGGAAAAAAACCCCAGCCAAATAAATCCAAAGAAAGTAGAATTGTCGATTATATCTCAATAAAATGGGGGCAAAAGAGAAAGGAGAAGTGAGGAAATAAGAAAGACGAAGGGAGAAATGGTTGAAATTGAAAGCAAACATACAGAAAGTTGGCTCTTTGAAATTATTGATTAAAATCGACAAAACATGGGGCGCCTGGGTGGTTCCGTTGATTAAACACATGCCTCAGGCTCAGGTCCTGATCCTGGGGTCCAGGGGTGGAGCCCCACAGTGGGCGGGCGGGGGGGGGGGTCTCTGCTCAGCAGGGAGTCTGCTTCTTTCTCTCCCTAAGCCCCTCCCCCCCCATACTCACTCTTTCTCTCAAATAAATACAATCCTTAAAAAAATAAAATCAAATCAACAAATTTCTAACAAGATCAAAGATAACAGAAAAAAGAAGACTCAAATAACCAATCTCATAAAAACAAGAAGACAGTACTGCATTTGAATAATTTTATGTTAATATATTTGCAAATGTAGATTAAACAGAAAAAATTACTAGGAAATATAACTCACCAAAGAAGATTCAAAAAAATTTACAAACTCTTGGGATGCCTGGGTGGTTGAGCTGGTTAAGCTGCTGTCTTCCGCTCAGGTCATGATCTCAGGGTCCTGGGATCAAGTCCCACATGGGCCTCCTTGCTCAGTGGGGAGCCTGCTTCTCCTTCTGCCTGCAGCTCCCCTGCTTGTGATCACTCTCTCTCTGATTTAAAAATAAATAATAAAGTATTTAAAAATATGTATAAATTCTCGATAACACTATAACCTTCAAATAAATGAAATCTTTGGTCAAAAATCTTCACTCGGGGTGCCTGGGTGGTTCAGTGGGTTAAGGCCTCTGCCTTCAGCTGGGGTCATGATCTCAGGGTCCTGGGATCGAGTCCCACATGGGCCTCCTTGCTCAGCGGGGAGGCTGCTTCTCCCTTTCTTTCTCTGTCTGCCTCTCTGCCTACTTGTGATCTCTGTCAAGTAAATAAATAAAATCTTTTTAAAAAAATTGTCACTCAAAACTCCAAGCTTTGTTGACAAATTGTACCAAATGTTGAAGAATCAAATAGTTTCAATATTTTATTTTTTAAAGATTTTATTTATTTATTTGACAGACAGAGATCCCAAGTGGGCAGAGAGGCAGGCAGAGAGAGAGGGGAGGGAGGCTCCCTGCCAAGCAGAGAGCCTGACATGGGGCTCGATCCCAGGACCTGAGATCATGACCTGAGCCGAAAGCTTTAACCCACTGAGTCACCTAGGCGCCCCTCAAATAGTTTCAATCTTGTGCAAACTTTTTCAGGCATTAAAAACAAGAGGAAATATTCCCCAACTCAGGAGTCTAGCCTGACCTTGATACCAAAAGCCTGACAAAGACAGAACAAGAGAGAACAATCACAGGATGGCCTCATTCATGAAAGCAGGGAACAAAAATCCTAAACAAAATATTAGCAGCTGGAATGCAGCAATTAACTCATGAAATGAGTTAATGCCCAATGAGAAAAATGCCCAATTAACTCATGAAAATGTGTTCACAAGTTAGTAATTATTAGTAACCGGAGAGATTTAAGTTAAGCAATGGAATACTGTTACCACATACACCAGATTGGCTAAAGGGAAACAGCCTGCCGAAACCACACGTTGGCAGGAAAATGGAGCAGGAAGAACTGCCATTCACCACTGGGGGAGCTATTGACACGGCCACTCCGGAGAAAACAGTTTGGCACTGTCTCCTAAAGCTTAAGTTACACATACTCTAGAACCCAACCATTCCACTCCTTGGTTGATACTATAGAGCAGGAGTCCTTAAAGTGTGGTCCTTGGTCCAACAGTACCAGCAACAGCTAGAAACGTCTTAGAAATGCCAAATTCCTGAGCTTTACTCCAAACTTAATCTATCAGCAACTCTAGGGGTTGGGCCCAGCAGTCTGTGTTTTTACAAACTGTCCAGGTGATTCTGATGTATGTTAAAGCTTAAGAGCCATGGCCATAGAGAAACAAGAATATATATCCATGAAGATACAAGGACATGGATGTTTTTAATATCATTGTTTATAACAGCCAAACATGGAAAATAAATGTCCATCAATATCGTAATAGATAAATGAGTTAGGCAATGACTGATAAACACTACATCTGAAACTTTTGATGTACTATATGTTGGCTAATTGAGTTTAAATCGAAAAAGAAAAAAGTGAGTTATGCAATGGTTATACTATGCAATGAAGTAATAAAAATGAATCCCCGAGGTACAGAGTAGCGTGGATAACTCAAACATAATGGTGAGTGAATATTCAAGACACGAAGAATACATTTTTTAAAAGATTTTATTTATTTGGCAGAAATCGCAAGTAGGCAGAGAGGGGTAGGGAAGCAGGCTCCCCAGTGAGCAGAGAGACCAACGCAGGGCTCGATCCACGGACCCTGAGATCATGACCTGAGCTGAAGGCAGAGGCTTAATCCACTGAGCCACCCAGATACCCTCAAAGAATACATTTTTAAACACATAGAGAAAACAGTGGGGCGCCTGGGTGGCTCAGTTGCTTAAGGGTCTGACTTTGGCTCAGGTCACCATCCTGGGGTCCTGGGATTAAGCCCTGTGTCTGGCTCTCTGCTCAGTGGGAAGCCTGCTTCTCCTTCTCCCTTTGCCCCTCCCCCTGCTCAGAGACTCCTCTCTCTCTCACTCTCTCTCAAATAAATAAATAAAATCCTTTTTAAAAAGTGTTTGTCAAATTGTACACACATGTTCTAAGAACCAAAACTGTACCTCCACCCCTAACCTTAGAACTCCAGGCTGGCATATACTAGTAACCTGCCACGGAAGGTGTGCTCAGCCTATCAAGTATCATTCTTTATAATCTTTATAGTGACTGCAAAGTCTTTCATAATATGGACACATCATGTGTTTTTTAACCACTTCCTTGATGATGGGCTTACTGAGAATATTACTTTGGCTGCCCCAGTGGGTTGAAAATTCTGTAAGGTAAGATACCATCATTGTCTTTTTCAAAAACAGTGCCTGCTATTCAATAGTTATTTAACTGAATTGATCTTCCAAATTAACATTCCTACAAGAAAAAAAATACCCTGGCCAGTTTTATTCATCTTTAGTATAGCATAAGTTGATTCTTTGTAAATTTTGTTTACAGTGAATTAACCATAGAGAATCCAGTTAATTCTGGGTGTAATGACATAATAAATCTTCTAGAAAATGAGACTATGGATTTTGGAGTTGAGTGATCCTCTAAGATCATTTAATTTCCCTAAGTGACATCTCATCTCTGTTTCTATGCTATAGCAACTAAGAAATGTGTCAAACTTTGTGGAGTTAGGAAACCATATATAATCACATTTCCTGAGAGTATCTGTACTTAAAATAGCCTAGCTTTCCTAAATGTACTTGCCTCAGTATTCTAATTCGTGATTGGGAACATATGACAGCAGACCTGGACCTCTAGGGAGTGAATGGTTCCAGAGAAGATGCTTATAGGACAAGACAAGCCCTTTGGAGGGGCTGCTCCTTTGAAATCTTGCCTCCATACTCTCTATGCCAACTTGGCCAACCCAATCCTAGTAGAATGCTAAAGGAGGTCTTCCCTGAGCATTGGCTGCCAAGGCAGAGCCCATGGGCAGCTGCAGGAAGGGGCCTCTGATGGACACATCTTTGAGAAGAGACCCAAGCAGCTCGCACAATGGCTGGGCCCTGCCAGGTTGACCTTGCAATGACCATTGTGATTTCATATGGAGTCACAACCCTGAGGGGTAATATTATTTGGCCGAGAGGGGCATGGGGTTGAGAAATGGCACCAATTTGGGGGCTGGCCATACCGCCTCCGTCATATGTCAGCCTTCTACTGCTATGTGGTTTCCTCGTTTGGGGGCTTTGGCTGCTCTTCTCTGGAAGACAGAGCAGGGAGCAGGTGGCAGCCAAGAGAGCCTCAGAGGTATGTGATGCAACCTTCCCTGGAAATCCACTGCTCCCCGTCCCTGCCTCTGAAGCACTGGAAATGCCTACCTCTTGGGCCAGGGGAGGAACTGGGTGGGGGAAGAGGGGAGTTGAGACAGTGCCTACGGATGTCTTCCTAGAAGTGTCAATCATGCTCAGTTTATTTCAGCAAACCTTGAGCTCCTATTATGTATGGTGGTGTACTAGACATTGAGGAAAAATAAAACCCCAACCCCACCCTCTAGGAACTCTAGGCGAACCTGGGGAGACAGATGGATATATACATAATGAAAGAGAAAATGATAAGAGTTAGTAGAAGTATAAATATTGCTGAAGAGGTTGGAAGCAGTCTTTTGAAGCAGGGGGATCTAGAAAATGCCTCTGGGGGAGCTCAGGATTGAATTGTGCTTCAGAAGAAGGGAAGGGCTTTGGACATGGATAGGGTGGATGGAAGACAGTAGGGACGACTTTCCAGTTGGAAGGAATGGATTGGGGAAAGCAGGGGAAACTGAAGAGTGTTGGATATGTTTGAAGAGAGGACACCTATGTGGTTGGAAGGTAGAAGTATAGGGAGGTCAGTGACAGAAAAATCTGGAAAATTGACAGAGGTGACATTGTAGAGGGCTTTCAATGCCAGGCTGAAGAATTTGTATCTATACATATATATTCATTCTATATGCAATGGGAAGATGTCAGGGGGCTCCTGGGTGGTTCAGTTGGTCTGTGATTCTTGATTTAGGCTCAGGTCATAATCTCAGGACTGTGAGATCAAGCCCTGTGACCTGCCTTGCGCTCAGCAGGGAGTCTGGATCTCTCCCTCCTCCTTTCTCCCTCCCCTCCCCCTGCTCCATGCTCTCTCTCTCTCTCTCAAATATATAAGTAAATCTTAAAAAAAAAAAAAAAAAAGATGTCTAAGGTCTTCTTTTTTTTTTTTAAGATTTTATTTATTTTTTTGACAGAGAGATCACAAGCAGGCAAAGAGGCAGGCAGAGATAGAGGGGAAAGCAGGCTCCCTGCTGAACAGAGAGCCCAAGTGGGGCTCGATCCCACGACCCTGGGATCATGACCTGAGCTGAAGGCAGAGGCTTTAACCCACTGAGCCACACAGGTGCCCCGTCACATTTTTTTTTAATGAAAGGAAATTTTTATATTATTTTATTATTTTAAAATTTTAATTGCAGTATAGTTAACATACAGTGTTATATTAGTTGCAGTTGTACAATATAGTAATTCAACAATTCCGTACATCACTCAGTGCTTATCAAGATAAGTGTACTCTTAATCCCGTGCACCCATCCCCCACCTCTGGTAACCATGTTTGTTCTCTGTAGTTAAGAGTCTATCTTTTGGTTTCTGTCTTTATTTTTCCTTTGTTCATTTGTTTTGCTTCTTAAATTCCACATGTGAGTGAAATCACATGGAATTTGTCTTTCTCTGACCAGTTTGTTTCACTTCACGTTATACTCTCTAGATCCATGCACGTTGTTGCAAATGACAAGGTTTCATTCATTTTTTTCAAGATTTCATTCATTTTTATGACTGAATAATATTCCATTGTGTGTATGTATGTGTGTATATATATATGTACATATATACGTGTGTATACATATATATATATACATATATACATGTATATATATATATATATATATATACCACATATTCTTTATTTATTCATCTATCAATGGAGTGCTTCCATAATTTGGCTATTGTAAATAATGCTACTCTAGGGACACCTGGGTGGCTTAGTTTGTTAAGTGTCTGCCTTCAGCTCAGGTTATGAATCTGGGGTCCTGGATCAAGCCTGGCAGGCTCCCTGCTCAGGGATATCCTGCTTCTCTCTCTCCCTCTGTCCCTCCGCCTTACTCATGCATGCTCTCTCCCTCAAGTGAATAGATAAAATCTTTAAAAAAAATAATGCTGCTATATACATAGTGGTACATATATCCTTTTAAATTGGCGTTTTCAAAGTTTCTGGGTAAATACCTAATAATGCAACTACTGGATAACATAATTCTATTTTAAATTTTTAAAAAGATTTTATTTGAGAGAGAGAGAACATGAGTGTGGGGGAGGGGCAGGCGGAGAGGGAGAGAATCTCAAGCAGACTCAGCCCTGAGTGTGGAGCCCAGCGTGGGGTTTGATCTAATGACTCTGAGATCACAACCTGAGCTGAAATAAAGAGTTGGGACACTTAGCTGACTGAGCCACCCAGGCACCTCTCTTCGGCCCATTTCTAATTGGATTATTTGGTCTTTGGGGTGATGAATTGTGTAATTTCTCTGTATATTTTGGATACTAACCCTTTATCGGATATGTCATTTGCAAATATCTTCTCCCATTCAGTAAGTTGCTGTTTAGTTTTGTTGGTTGCTTCCTGTGCTGTGCAGAAGCTTTTTGTTTTGGTGTAGTCCTAACAGTTTATTTCTGCTTTGCTTTCCCTTGCCTCAGGAGCCATATCTAGAAAAATGTTGCTGTGGCCAATGTCAGAGATCTTACTCCCTACGCTCTCTTCCAGGATTTTTATGGGTTCATGTCTCCATACAGGTCCTTTACCCATTTTGAGTTTATTTTTGTGTATGTTGTAAGAAAATGGTCCAATCTCATCCTTTTGCATGTAGCTATTCAGTTTTCTCAACACCATTTGTTGAAGAGACTTTTCCCCATCACATATTCTTTCCTCCTTCGTCGAAGATTAATTGACCATATCATCATGGGTTTATTTCTAAACTTTCTATTCTGTTCCATTGACCTGTGTGTCTGTTTTTGTGCCAGTACCATACTATTTTGATTGTTATAGCTTTGTAGTAGTATACCTTGAAATCTGGGATTGTGACACCTCCAGATGGGTTGTTTTCCTCCCCCAAGATTGTTTCAGCAGTTTGGGATCTTTTGTGGTTCTGTACAAATTTTATGATTGTTCTAGTTCTGTGAAAAATGCCGATGATTTTTTTGGAAGGGATCACATCAAATCTGTAGATTGCTTTGGGTAACATGAGTATTTTAACAATATCTGTTGTTCCAAGCCAGGAGCAAGGACTCTCTTTCCATTTGTGCCATCTTCAGTTTTTTTCATCAGTCTTTTCTAGTTTTCTGAGTACAGGTCTTCTACCTCCTTGTTTACTCTTAGGTTAAGTTTATTTCTAGGTCTTTTATTATTTTTGATGAAGTTGTAAATGGAATTGTTTTCTTAATTTCTCTTTCTATGGCTTCATTATTAGTGTATAGAAATGCAATGAATTTCTGTGTATCGATTTTATATACTGTTACCTTACTGACCCAGGACCACAGTTTGAAAGTGAAACTTTAAAATCACGCCAGTAAGTGTCTGTGGCAGTTGTCTGGGTAGCTAAGCCAGTTGGAGACTGTTAAGGAGGTAGTGGGAAGGAGGGAAAGGGAATTCAAGCCGGATGGTAGGAGAGGCGCGGATTCGGTCCTCGGATGGATGTTGACCAGCCGCAACCACCACCCTGTACAAGGCACTCCTTTAGGCTCTATGGATACAGCGGTAAATGGAAGGGACGAAAGTCTTTGCCCTCAGGGGGCTATTGTGACAAAAGTTTGGATGTGAAAAGAAAAGCAGCAAGAGAGAAGGGACTGAGTCTGGTTTTTTCCCTGATCGGACCTCAAATACAAGAGTTAATTATAAATATTATCACTGTTTTCCTACAAGGACTATATTCATCTTTGTATTCCCTACGCCTAGTATCCTGCTTGACATTTAGTAAGTGCTCCCTGGGTGTTTGTGAAATGAATAAAGGACTTTTCAATTTTAAACCTGGACAACTGACAAGATGATGGCATTATGAACAAAATAGGAAACATTAGGCAGAAGTTGTGTGGTCGGAGGCTGAAAATTAGCTATGCCATTTGAAGTGCTTGTAAAATCTATGCGGACACGTTCACCTTGCCGCTCAAATTAATTGTCTAGACCTGTGCTACCCAGTCCGGTATCCACTGGCCACGTGGGGCCATTCAAATTTAAATTAACCAAAATTACATACAATTTAAAATTCAGTTCCTTACTCGCACTGTGGACGTTTCAAGTATCACATGTGGCTAGAGGCTATCACACTGGACAGAGCAGATCTTGGATATTTCCGTCATCGTAGAAAATTCTATTGGACAGCTTTAGCCTATACCCTAGATCTTGGAGGTAGATCTAGTTAGCAATATATTTGGCCACAAAGTTCCTTTCAATGTTTTTTCTTCTCAGAAACATCTCTCAAACAGCAATCCCACTGGAGTATTACTGTCCTCACTAGGACTTCATCTATTTATGGTATGCTGGCTGGTCTCCTACCAACTTTTTCCAGGCTAGAGCATAGAACACAGCCCTGGCTTTATGGAAGAGAAACCACACGCACAGAGCTTCCCACGGCTGACTGTGTCACTCCGCCAAAACTGACTGAACCAACAAACAAAATCTCTCAGCACCCCACCACCTGCAGCAGCTTTTCCCAGCCTGTTTGGACCCTCAAAACTTTCGTTGTCAAAATTTGTCAACCCCTTGGGAATTTATACATCGCTTTATCTCTTTTTCATAATACATGATAAGTGACATTAGGTATATAATATTTTCATTTTAAAGCAGCATGTTTTTTAAAGTTGCAAAGTTCATTTTAACATCTTTAAGAGGAAAAGACAAATGTCCACTTTTCCCCATGTAACAGGTGAGGCATGAAAGTTAATTGACTTTAACAGGTGTGCATTGTTCCAGAACACTTAGGTATAAGAAAGGGCAAATATAGTTTCTTGTCTACATCGAGTATAATCTGCTTTAGGTTGTCTAAAAAGCCCAGGGTCAGTTTTTCCTCCCCCAACCTTTGTATTGTATGGGAATTCTGGAGCTTTTGAAGTTTATCCCAAATGGTGGAAGCTCAGGTCCTTTTTTTAAAAACAGATTTTATTTTTATTTATTTAGAGAGAGCGTGTACACAAGCATGGGGGAGGGGCAGTGAGGGGGAGAGAGAGAAACCTCAAGTCGGTTTCCCACTGAGCATGGAGCCCAATGTGGGGCTTGATCCCATGACTCTCAGATCAGGACATGAGCCCAAATCAAGAGACATTCAACCAACTGACCCACCCAGGTGCCCAGAGGGTTAGGTCCTTAAAACCATAGGAGTAACTGTTGCTTTTCATCTTTGCCATCTGAAGGCAAAAACTGTGGCTCAGTTCCAATGTGCCAAGCTTGGTCACAGAGACCTTTGTCAAGACTCCCAGTCTACTATCTCTGAGGTCCTAGGACCAGGAGGACCTAAATCCCACGAGGCTCAGGGCCTCATTATTCCAGTGTAGCTGCAGCTGCAGCATTGTTTCCGTACCAGGAAGCCGGCTGCCTGCTCTTCTCCACCCTGGAAACACCAAATACTAGGCCTCCGGCACAACTCAGCTTAAAAATCCTCCACAGGTTTAGTCTTACATGAGGGGTGTCTTTTAGGTTCTTGCCAATTTTTTCAGCAGGCGAAACTTAACTCCTTGCTGTGGATTGGGAAAACTAAGTCCTTAAGAACCAAGGCCTGGCTCCCCTCTTTGGGGAGGGCAAACGATCGTTGCTTTCCCGGAAGGATATATAGTGTAAATTCCTCAGTGTCACCTTGATACATAATTAATAAAATTTCTTAGTACATATATATGTAAAAATAGCTTTTTTGTCAAATACACTTTTCAGTCAGGCATAACTATAAACAGCAAAATGCATACATCTTAAATGTACAGTTTGATGAGTTTTGATAAATTTATACACCTATTAACTAGCACCCCCAGTCAAGCTTATAATACTGCCATAGTCCTAGAGAGTTCCTTCATGATCCTTTCCAGTCTGTTCTCCTCCCACCCAGAGGCAATCTCTATTCTGATGTCTACAGTCATGGATTAATTTTGCCTCGTTTGAACCTTATAAAAATAGAATTATACATCCATTGGGAGATGAATGGAAAAAAATATGATGTGATATACATCTCCAATGGAATATTATTCGGCCATAAAAAAGATTGAAATCTTGCCATTTGCAACAGCACAGGTGGATCAGGAAGAGTATAATGCTAAGCAAAATAAGCCAGTCAGAGAATGACAAATTCCATACGATTTCACTCATATGTGCCATTTAAGAAACAAAACAAAGGAACAAAAGAAAAAAATGAGAAAGACAAACCAAAATACAGACTCTTAGCTAGAGAAAACAGATGGTTACCAGAAGGGAGGTGGGTGGGAGGAAGAATGAAATAGGTGAAGGAGATTAAGAGTATACTATCTTTATTCTTTTGAAGATTTTTTTTTTAAGATTTTATTTATTTATTTGACAGAGAGAGATCACAAGTAGGCAGAGAAGCAGGAAGAGAGAGAGGAGGAAGCTGGCTCTCTGCTGAGCAGAGAGCCCGATGCGGGGCTTGATCCCAGGACCCTGGGATCACGACCTGAGCAGAAGGCAGAGGCTTCAACCCACTGAGTCACCCAGGCGCCCCTGAAGATTATTTTTTTTAAAGTAATCTTTATACCCAACACGGCGGTCAAACCTATAATCCCAAGATCAAGTGTGGCACACTCTACCAACTGAGCCAGCCAGGCACCATAAGAGTATCTTGATGAGCTCCGAGTAATCTATAGAACTGTTGAGTCACTGTATTATATACCTGAAACTGAACATAACACTGTATGTTAACTATGCAGGAGTTAAAATTTAAGAAATAAAAAAAAATTTTCCTTTTTGCATATTGCATTTCAAAAAGTCAGTTATTTTTTATAGTTAAAATGTATATAAAGTGTCTATAAAATGTAAGATAAAGTTTCAAGATGTTAATTGTAAATGATACGTTGTTGATGTGGAACCCTGTTTCCATTGGAAATATGCCTGGCCATGTGCTATGTATGTTTAATTTTAGTAGATGATACCAAACATACTCTAAAGTAATTCTACCAATTCATACTTCCATTAGTAGAGTATGAGAATTCTAGTTTCTCCACATTCTTCTTAACACTTGACAATGACCATCTTTTTAATTTTAGCTACTCTAGGTAGTATGTTTGGCATTACGTTGTGGTTTTTAATGTGCATTTCCATGTTTACTAATGATATCGAGAAACTTCTTATGTTTCTTGGTCATTTGAAAATCCTCTTTTGTGACCTTCCTGTTCAATGTTTGGGCCTATTTTTAACAGTTGCATTGTCAATCTTTTACTTACTAATTTGTAGGAACTCTTTGTGTGTGTGTGTGTGTAGGCACTCTTTAAATATTATGGACATGAATTGTGTGTCAGATATAGGTACTAAAAATAAATTTTCCCACTGTGGCTTATCTTTTCACTCACAGTGGTGTGCTAATGAACAGAAGTTCTTAAATTTAATGAAATCCAATGTATCAGTTTTTGCTTTTATGCTCAGGGCTTTTTTTGTCGTTTCTAATGTAAGAATTTTTTTCCTGCCCCCAGGCTGTGATAATAGTCTTCTATGTTTCTTCTAGAAGCCCACCCACCACCTTTTTTTTCATTTACATTAAAGCCTTTGATCCATCTCAAATTACTTTTTTCTGTATGGTATAAGGTAGGGATCAAAGTTCTTTTTTCCTCCCATAGAATTATCCAATCCCTCCAGGAAGGCAGGGATTGGGTAAAATTAGAGAGCCATTCAACTTGGACACAAAATTTAAGGGGCATCAAAAAGCTTAGTAAACAAGGTAATATTTAATACAATATTATTTAAAATAAAATTAATGTGTAAAATATACGATGAAAAAAATACCAAAATCTTAAAGGAATTTTGAATTTTTGAGATGGCTCATCTCAAAGGGACTGTGATGGCTCTTTATGGAAGGACTTTGAAGGCTCCTCTCAGAAAGACGGTGATGGGTTTTAGGGAAGGACTTTGATGGCTCCTCTCAATGGGGCATTGATGGCTCTTTAGAGAAGGACTTCAATGGCTCCCGTCAGAGGGACTGTGATGCCTCTTATGAAGAAGGCTTCGGTGGCTCTTATCAGAGGACTCTGATGTCTCTTTAGAGGAAGACTTTGATGGCTTCTCTCAGAGTAACGTGATGGTTCGTCTGAGAAAGACTTTGGTGGGTCCTCTCAGAGGGACTATGATGGCCCTTTAGAGAAGGACTTTGAAAGCTCCTCTCACAGTGTCTGTGACGGCTCTTTAAGGAAGGAATTTGATGGCTCCTCTCAGAGGGACTGTGATGGATCTTTAGAGAGGGACTTTGATTGCTCCTTTCAGAGGGACTCTGATGGCTTTTTAGGGAAGGACTTTGAAGGGTCCTTTCAGAGAGACGATAATGGCTTTTTAGGGAAGGACTTCGGTGGCTCCTCTCAGAGGGACTGTGAAGGCTTTATAGGGAAGGACTTCGATGGCTCCTCTCAGAGGGACTGTGATGGCTCTTTAGGTAAGGATTTTGAAGGCTCCTCTCAGAGAGATGGTGATGGGTTTTTAGTGAAGGCCTTCAATGGCTCCTCTCAGAGGGACTGTGATGTCTCTTCTGAAGAAGGCTTCAGTGGCTCCCCTTAGAGGGACTGTGATGGCTCTTTGGAGAAGGACTTTGATGGCTCCTCTCAGAGGGCCTGTGCTGTCTTCCCTCAAAAGGGCTATGTCCTCTCACCTCGAAAGGACTGTGATGAGTTTTCTGAAAGAGACTGCGACTGCTCCTCTCAAGGGGACTGCGACATCTCCTCTTAAAGGGACTGCAAAATATCCTCTCAGAGGGAATGTGACTTCTCCTCTCACAGGGACTCTGACGGCTCCTTTCAGAGGGACTGTGATGGCTCCTCTGAGGAGGACGTTGATGGCTCCTCTCAGAGGGACTGTGATGTCTCTTCTGAAGAAGGGTTCAGTGGCTCTGCTTAGAGGGACTATGTTGTCTCTTCCAAGAAAGACTTCGATGGCTCCTCTCACAGGAACTCTGATGGCTCTTTGGAGAAGGACTTCATGGCTGCTCTCAGATAGACTGTGATGGCTCTTCTGAGGAAGATTTTGGTGACACCTCTCAGAAGAACTGTAAGGGCTTTTCGGAAGAAGGCTTCGGTGGCTCCCCTAGAGGGTCTGTGATGTCTCATCCGAGGAAGACTTCGATGGTTCCTCTCAGAAGGACTATGATGGCTCTTGTGAAAAAGGCTTTGGTGGTTCCCCTTAAAGGGACTGTGATGTCCAAGGAAGACTTCAGCTCCTCTCAAGAGGGACTGTGATGTCTTCTCTGAAGAAGGCTTCAGTGGCTCCTCTTCTAGGGACTGTGATATCTCCTCCGAGGAAGATTTCAATTGCTCCTCTCAGAGGGACTGTGATGGATCTTCTGAGAAAGACTTTGGTGGCTCCTCTCAGAGGGACTGTGATGTCTCTTCTGAAGAAGGTTTCGGTGGCTCTTCTTAGAGCGACTGTGAGGAAGACTTCAGTGGCTCCTCTCACAGAAACTCTGAAGGCTCTTTAAAGGACTTCGATGGCTCCTCTCAGAGGGATTGCGATGGCTCTTCTGAGGAACACTTCGGTGGTTCCGCTCAGAGAGACTGTGATGTCTCTTCTGAGAACGACGTCAGGGGCTCCTCTCAGAGGGACTCTGAGGACTCTTTAGAGGAGGACTTTGATGGCTACTCTCAGAGAGACTGTGATGGCTCTTCTGTGGAAGGATTTGGTGGCTCCTCTCAGAGAGACTGTGATGTCTCTTCTGAGAATGACGTCGGGGGCTCCTCTCAGAGGGACTCGGAGGACTCTTTAGAGAAGGACTTCGATGGCTACTCTCAGAGAGGCTGTGATGGCTCTTCTGTGGAAGGTTTTGGTGGCTCCTCTCAGAGGGACTGTGATGTTTCCTCTGAGGAAGGCTTCAATAGCTCCCCTTAGAGGGACTGTGATGTTTCTTCCAAGGAAGACTTCAATGGCTTCTCTCAGAGGGCCTGTGCTGTCTTCCCTCAAAAGGGGCTATGTCCTCTCACCTCAAAAGGACTGTGATGAGTTTCCTGAAAGAGACTGCGACTGCTCCTTTCAAGGGGACTGTGACATCTGCTCTCACAGGGCGTGTGACATCTCCTCTCACAAGGACTGCAACATCTTCTTTCACAGGGACTCTGACGGCTCCTTTCAGAGGGACTGTGATGGCTCCTCTGAGAAGCACTTCGATGGCTCCTCTCAGAGGGACTGTGGTGGCTCTTCTGAAGAAGGCTTCAGTGGCTCCTCTTAGAACGACTGTGATGTCTCTGCCGCAGAAGACTTCGATGGCTCCTCTCAGAGGGACTGTGATGGCTCTTCCGAGGAAGACTTCGATGGCTCCTCTCAGAGGGACTGTGATGGCTCTTCCGAGGAAGACTTCGATGGCTCCTCTCAGAGGGACTGTGATGGCTCTTCCGAGGAAGACTTCGATGGCTCCTCTCAGAGGGACTGTGATGGCTCTTCTGAAGAAGGTTTCATTGGTTCCGCTTAGAAGGCCTGAGATGTGTCATCCCAGGAAAAATTTAGTAGCTCCTCTCAGAGGGAAAGTGACGGCTCTCTGAAGGCAGCTTCGGTGGCTCCACTTAGACGGACTGTGATGGCTCTTTAGAGATCAACTTCTAAGGTTCCTCTCAGAGGGACTGTGGTGGCTCCTTTCAGAGGAATTACAGGGGTTTCTCTCCCTTATGAAGTTGTGGTGGTTTTGCTTCTGGGTGTGAGTTTCTCTTTAATGTGACTGTGTGAGGTTCTCTTAAGCAACCATTTAGATTTCCCCCTTGGCTTGAACTCTGGTTCCTATTTTGGAGCTCTTGGACTCCTGGCTAGAGATGTTCTTTCTGTAGGAGTTTCTCTTACCTGCTATTGTCTTTTTGAACAATAACCACAGGCTGTCCGACTGAATTGGTTATGACAATAGCACTGCTTTAGGAAACTATGGGCTTGGGTAGTTGGGAATGTCTAAGTTGGAAAGAGCTAACTCTTTTTGGTTGTTGTGCTGATCTGTATTGCTGTATTTATATCGGAGATGCATCTTAGGGGTTTTGTGCTTGAGGGCCAGCCGGGAGAGTTCAAAAGCAAATTCAAATGAGCTGAAATGGAAGGTGTAGGTAAGGTCTGCCTACTCAGTACCTTCATTTTATAAGAGGGGGAACAGGGCAAGAGAAAAAACCAAAGGGTAGAGACAGGGCCCAGGGGATGGAAAGGACAGATTGAGAAGACAATCCATGTGAAGTGATGCAGAAGCACACACAGACATGTAAAGGAGGACGTGGGTCAGGGGACACTTGGAAAAGCCTGTGCTTCCTGCGACCAGTGGGCATAAAGGAATGGGATGGGCGCGAGGCAGGGGACCGCAGTGAGCCTCACAGCACTACTCTGCCTCGGGAGCGAGGGCTCCGGGTTCTTCACCACTTCCTCCTGAGCCGCATTTATACTAGCAGAAAAACAGTCTCTCTAAAACATTAAGACTATCCTCAGCCATCTGAGTCAATGCAGGATTACTACTGATCTTTACAACATTTGCTTAAGAAAAGCTCTTTTTGCATTTAACAGAAGCCCACTTCCGTTACTCAGAAGTCAATTACTGGCTTAGTGCACCTTAGCTTTAAAAGCTCTTCTCTCTGGGGCACCTGCCTGGCTCAGTCTGTAGAATGAATGACCCTTGATCTTGGGTTGAGTTCAAGTCGCACACTGGGTATAGTAATTACTTAAAAGGTCTTTTTAAAAAAGAAGAAAAAAAGCTGATCACTTTCCATCTTCTTAGAACAGCTAAACACTGTTCTGAGCCCCCGGGGAACAGGGGCAGAGCTACTGATTCATTCCTTGCCTCTCCATCACGTTCTTCCAAGGATTTCTTCACTCCTGCCTCCGTTTTCAGAAACACTTCTCAGCTATACAGCCATTTTCCTTGTCTATGTAGAGTCTCTGTCTCGAAAGGGTCCAGGGGAGAGAAGCCGTGGGGCCTCACCAGTTGTCGGCGGCGTGGTCCACGGCAGCTTCCAGGAGTCCGAGCTTAGTGAGCAGTCTCACTGCGGACTCTCCTCCCAGGCTCTTTGCCCACAGATAGGCCACGTGCTTGTGGGCATCAGCTCCTCCGTGACCCTGGGCCACCTGTGAAGCAAAGCCATTTGGCAATCCTCCCACACAGGGCCACAGGGCTGCTCCCTTCCCCCGCTGACCAGACTGCAGCTTTGACAAGGGTCAGGTCTTTCTACTAGAACAGGGAGAGGGCTCAGTTTTGGGGTCTGTTAGCCTGCTCAGGGTCCAAGGATGGACTTCAGGTAGTCCACAGACCCCTCCTACCGCATGTGAAATTTTGCCTGTTGGTATGGACATTTTTCAAAGAGACTCACGACCAGTTCAGAATGCGTCACTTGAGAGTGGGGAAGAGGGACGGGCGTGTCCCCAGAGTGACCTGGACTCCTTACCCGGTAGGCCTCCTCCCAAAGCCCATTGGACTGGTCCATGTTCACTGTTGCCTTCCACTCCTGAGCCTCGAGGTAGTGATACTCGGCCTCCTGCAGTCGGCCTTCAGCCTCCAGCTCCTGGGGAAAGGAGGGTCAGGATGGGGCGAGGGGGACGTGGGGCCTGTTCGGGGAAGAGATGGCCGAGACCGGAGAAGGGCTCACCTTGCCCAGGTGTAGGTGTGTGTCACTGAGGAGATCTGGGTGGTGCTTCCCTACCAGGTGGATCATATCATCATACAGCTTGTGCTTTTTGAACATGGTGATGGCAAGATCAGGCTCTTCTACTGTCACGTAGAGCCTGGGGAGGGGAGAGACACCAGGGGTCTCCTAGACACAGATTCCCGCATCACTGCACTCTAGGCAGACGGCGCGCATCCTCAGACGCACCTCTCTCCTTGCATGCCTCCTCTGGGGCCGCGGCTCACCTTTCCGCCTCCAGGTACTTGCCCTGCTTCTCCGTCTCCTGAGCCTGGCTGATGTACAGCACCGACATGTCTTCCGGCCTCATGCACTTCATCGCCAGCTGTGCAGACACACAGAGCCCCAGTAGCCTCGGGCGCGCTTCCGAGGGAAGCAGGGGGGCTGCGGAGTAGCCAGGGAAGCGCGACTCGGGGGTGACCGGTGTTCCCAGCAACTCTGAACCTTCCCAACAACCACAGGGGTTTGTGTACGGATGCTTTCCTGGTCAGTCCAGGGAATTCCAAGACCATAAGGAGCAGAGTCAGGACTATATTCTGCTCAGGCAGAAAGGCCAGAGACGCCCTGTGCTGGGGCACGTGTTCCCACTCCCGTGCTCCCGCCGTGCCCACCGGGTTCTGGGCGCAGGCAGGGAACGAAGTTGCCGCTGTGACTACAGCTTGGGGAGGGGCATTTGGGGCTCCCCAGCTCCCAAACCCTTCTGCTCGCTTCGGAATTACGGGTTTGGAGCAAAGGCCTCTTCATCCTTGCCTTTCCCTGCGGCTAGGTATCCAAGCGCTCCCGACTTTTCTATTTTGGTGCTCTTTCTCAGCTTTCAAGGAGCCCGGTGAAGAGGGGACATCAGAGCCCAAGGAAAGTGGGGATGGCGCCAGAGAGGTGGAGCCCTTGGACGAACCGCGCCCTGCTCTCTACCTTGTGGGCTTGCTCCCAGCGGCCGGCCCGAGTGTACATGTCTATTGCATCTTCTGTTCGGTCTCCCTTAACGTAGAGCTCCTCCGCAATCTGTGCTCGAAAAAGCAGATACAAAAGGCCGGGAGCAAGAGCGTTAGAGCGGCCTGCAGGGGGCAGAGCAAACCTCAGCTGGGGTGGCGGGGAGGGGACGGGTCCTTAGTCCACAACACAGAACACAACACAGAAGACAAGAGGGCTATGGTGTCTCACACCCTCCACTGTTTTGAAAACAAAAACAAAAACAAAAAAACAGGCAAAACCAGAATGGGGACAATACAGCCAAAACCAGAATGGGGACAATACAACAGGCAGTTTAAAAGGACCGAAAAGGACCTCGTACTTTGCAACACAGGGCAATTCCACATTGGAACAGCTCCATAGGAAGAGAGCTGGAAAATTGCTTTATAGGTCTGGGAGAGGGCTCTATGTTATGTTGGAATAAAATAAGGGAAGTAAACTGCTTTCTTCTTGCTCAGGGTGGCTGGTGCTGCTGGACCCAGAAAGAAGGATTTGGTGAGGGGCCCCCACTTCCGGTTCTGGGTTCTCTTCTCATTCGGTACTGCGTTGCCTCCAGCTCCAGCAAGGGACTTTCCTCACCTCATACTCCTGCAGAGACGCATAGTGTTGGGCCCCGCGGGGATAGTATATGGTGTTCCGACAGTATTCCGGTCCGGTAGATCTAATACATAAATGGCCTTCTTCCAGGGCAGCAAGAGGCACCTTGCATCCCTGCTGCATCAAGGGATCCCCCCAGGCCTCTTCCAGTCTCACCACTCCCACTGGGAATGCCAACCGAGCCAGCTCCACCGCTGCCAGGGACAGAGAGGGCACTCAGCTAAGCCTTCCAGGGATGGGACTCCGGGAAATGGGCGACAAGTGGAGGGATGGAGAACTGAGCCGATCCACCAGAACAGGTGCACAAAATTGGTGCAGGGGGACTATTCGGGCAAGACTCTAACAGGGAAGGCTGGGTTGTCCGGGGCAGTACCTTTCATGAATGCGCTGCCTTTACAGTAGCACTCCAGGGCCCGCTCTGGGTTTCGAATCTTCTCAAAGAGATCACCTGCCTGTTGACACATACCACGTGACTACAACAACAACCCTACTACACTAAGAATCAAGTAGCAGCCCCCAAAGGTGGAGACTCAGCCACCAGTTCTGGGGGGCTATGCACTCCAGGACTCCCCTGGGTAGGAGGGAGCGCTGAGTCCTGGAGAGGAGGGACGGGAACGGGAAGCCAGCCATACCCTTTCATACAGCTCCCCCTTGATTAGGGCTGCAGTGATGTTTTCTACCAGCTCGGTGTTAGCTAGCAGTTCCTCCCGGGCCAGCACCAGTCGGGCAGCTTTGGCAGGGAGCCCGGCTTTGAGGTAGAGGCTGATGGCTGCTAGTCCATCCCCCTGGCTCTCCTGTAGCTCACCGGCTCGCTCCTCTTGCTATGTGTCCATCAGCCACTGGTAGTAACTCCGGCGCAGCTTCTCCAGGGCTGGGTGGCCCTGGACATGAAAGAGAGGCAAGACAAGTCACCTCCCTCTTTCCTGTGCTGCTTCCCAAGCTTCTCCAATCCCACTGTAACAACAGAAAGCCTCCTGGTCACCAACGTGCCAACTCCCAGCCCAACCCTGTTCCAGTTCCTATAGCCTCATTGGTAAGAAGAGGCTTCGGATATTGGTGGAACTGAGCTGCGAGCACCATGGAGAAGACAGAACTGCTAGTACCTTGGCCTGAGCCACAGCGATACACTCATCTCAACGCTGCAGCTCATGCTACATATCTATAGCCTCCTCAACGGCACTCTAGGGGAACCCGGGCAGAGGAGAGAGGGACACCAAGAAGTGAGAGGAGCATCAGGGATCAGCAGGCTGTCCTCAGCCCGGGTATGATGCCAGCCCTGGGGGACTGAAAGCCTCACCCTTGACCTATGCAACAAGCAGTGGATTTATCATGAAAGCAGAAGGAGGTTAAGCCCCAGGGCACCTTATTTGCATAGGCCCCTTCCAAGGCATTAATTCTTAAGGAGGGCTCCTCAAATTCTATCCGCTTCGGGCCCCACAAACCCTGGATTTGCCTGTGTGCACAAGCACGGCCAGGGCAGGCTCTGGGGTAGGGGGAGGCGGCAGATGGGGAGGCAGCAGACAGCTTATAAAGACATAGCTGTAAGGACTAACGCAGAGTAGAGCCAGAAGGAAGGAGTGACATTTTAGCTGCATCGACCTTTCTAGAAGCTCTCCCCCAGAGCTCTCTCCTCCCCTCAGGCTGCCTCACTCCCCCTCCCGCCCAGCTCCCCTCTTGAATCTGGCCCCTCTGCTCCCATCACCTGCTCCAAGAAGATCATCTCAGCCAGCTTGTAGTTCTTCTCCAGCACGGTTAGGCATGCTCGGACCTGGTAAAAGTCCATTCCTTCTCCACCCTGTGGGAGAGGAAGAAGGCTCTGGTTATCCTGTCAGCACTGCAGGAGCCATTCTGACTATGAGAGCTTATTAGACAGGAAGGCCACAGAGACGAGGAAGCTAAAAAACCAGAAAGCTGAAAACCTTCATGGGGCTTAAAGGATGAGGTCTGGCAAGCCATTCCAGAGCGGTCTGACTCGAAGGTGGAGGCGCGCGAGCCATGGCTGGAAAGCCAGGGGTCGTGGGGCTGCGCATGAAGAGAAATCTCAGCTTGAGAGACTGAATAATTCAGGAGGATAATACTTGCATATTCCTGAGACACTTGGTCTGCAATCTCACTGGTCTCATGCAGGAATTGCTCTATGGCCCCAAGCAGAAAAGCACCTACAGGGCGGAAGCAATCATAGTAACAGCAGCATCACTGCAGGATCAGTGTGGACGCGCCGGCCCAGCAGCCGAACACTGAGCCTCGGTGAAGTGCCGCGCGCCATTTCTGCCCCTAGAGACACAAGGGGATACGGCAGCGGATGAGGGCCTCACTCTCAGGGAACTTACTTTCTGGGGGACACAAGTAGTTAGTACGCAAACAAAGATATTCCAGAGAAAGAAGAGTGAAATGGAATAGCTTGACAGTACATATAAACTGTAACGGAGGGGGCTAGTTCAGCTGGAACTCAGAGAAGGCCTATCTGAGGAGATGACATTTGTGCCAAGACCTAAGTACAAGAAAAAGTCAGTCACGCAAGATGGGGAAAAATTATTCCAGGCAGAGGGAAGAGCGCATGTAAGGTGCCATGGCAGGAATGAGTCTGAGATACTCAAAGGGCCCAAGGGGTGCCAGTGTGGCTGGAGACTAACGGGCACATGGGTACCTGGAAGATGAAGGGGGCAGAGGCCAAATATTATAAGGAGTTAGGACATGCCATGGGCTGTGGATCTTATACTAAGTAGAACAGTAAGCTACTGGAAGGTTTGAGCAAATAAAGGACACAATCTGATTTATGGTATAACACATGATTTCAGCTATTGTGGGATGAATGGATGGTAGGTGTGTAAGAACAGGATCCGTGAGACTAAGAGGCTTTTGTGACACTGCAGGTAGAGGTGTGGTCTGTTCTGGGCTGGACAGTAAGAGCTTCAGGATGTGTTCTGAAGACACTGGGTCAGGGCCCTATGACGAGCTGGTCGTCTAGCTGTAGGGCCATGGGAAAGGAAGCATCCAAGAGGACTCCTGGCAAAACAGTAGCAGCTGACATTTACTGAGCACTGAGAATTCTCCTACTTTCTTCACTGCCCCTATGATTCTTCTTTACCACCCCAAGAGGTAAATGCTATCATTCCTCCCATTTACAGAGAGGAAATTGAGAAACGAAGGTTTGGAAAGGTTCACTTAACCCATGGTTATACATGCTGTTAAATGGAGCCAGGAAACTCGAAGGAGTCTAAAATCCCAAGACTGTCCTACTAACTACACCCCTATGCCGCATTCGGAAATACACGTCAACACCTGGACTGGAGGGCATGGGTGTTAAAACTCTGAAGGGGGACCTACATAGGGGAAGCAAAAGCAAAAAAAAATCTTATAAACTGGGATGGAAGAATGTTTGGAATAACTACCTGGAAGGTATTACTGGTTGTAAGGGCAGGGGACTGGTGCCTCAGCACTGGGAAGAGCCTCTCACACACCCCGCCCCCCACACCGAAAATGGCCTCTGGCCATCCTTCCTAGCTGCCCGCACCTCACTTCTGGTCTGCCTCACCTCTCCGCGATGTGGAGCTGCCTTGCCTCGAGTGCCAGTTTGCTCAAGGTTTTCCACATTGCCTCTGTTTCTGGGGTCATTTCCAGAGTCTCCAAGAAGGCTGTGGCCCTGAAGAGAGAAGGAAGGAAAGCAACAGTGCAGGCGCAGCAGGGCGCAGAGGAGTACTGGCGATGGGCAGGGGTGGCGGGGCCAGTTGTCTGGCCCATCCCAGCTCCTCCAGCCTCAGAACCAGCCTCTCCCACCACCTCCCGGGGCTGTCAGCCCAGCCCCTCACCGGGTGTAGTTGCCGTCATCAATGGCCGTTCCAAACTGGATCAGGCCCTCATCCAGCATGTAGGCAACAGTCGTCACACCTTCGGTCACCATCACCTCGGTCTTCCCACCGCCCCGCTCCAGACCTACCCCATCACCCTGTAAAATTTCAGTCCCCCCACCCCACCCGAATTCCAGGTTAGTGTCTCCACCGACTCCACTGCAGAACGGACAGGCCTTACCCCCCCCCCCCCCCCCCAGCGCGTACACGCTGAGGGAATCCCAGTGGCCCTTGTTTGCCCGGCGTTTCGTTTCCTTCAAGCAGGTAAGAAGCCCTTATCTACACAGACGCCCTCAGCTTCCGGGACACTCAGAGCTGTGCCCGCACTAATGCCTGCAGGTAAACTGACAAAGTGGGCAACCACGTCTGCTTCCGGCTTGAGTCCTGTTAAAATACAACTTTAACCTGGGCCGTACTTTTGCATACCTTCGTTGCTTAGGTCACCTGAAGAAATCGCTCGGCTTGCTTCCTAGTCTCCCGCGGGGAGGAAAGGAAAGGAAAAGCAGGAGGGAGGGAAGAAAAGGAAGGAAGGGAAGAAGAGAAAGAAAAGGAGAAAAACAGAAAAGGGAAGGAAAACATAAAAAGGCAAAGGCCGGTAAGCTAAACCCCGAGCAGGAAAAAACAGGGGAGCAAGCGGAAAGGGTACAGTTGCCCTGATGCAAACACAGCAGCGGGTGAATAAAGCAGGGGTGCTCCAGCAGGATGAGGGGGCGATTCTGAGAATCTGTTAGTCATGAAATCTGGGATCCTCTCTTCAGGAAAGGGAACAAAAGCCATTAGTCTGCCCGATTCCTGCAAAAGCAAACACTGATCATCTCTAGAGGAAAACATGCCCATGTTAGGCCCTTGGGATTCTAAAAATTATATCCAATGTAACGTCAGCCCCCCAATAAAAAAAGGTACCAACATAGAAGTTAACCACCATAAAGGAGTAAACAATAACAAGAACTACAGCACTTGTGGCCCTCCAAGGATTTCCAATATTAAAAGTAACAGTTACGGAAGAGGAGCACCTGGGTGGCTTAGTGGGTTAAGCCTCTGCCTTCAGCTCAAGTCATGATCTCAGGGTCCTGGGTTCGAGCCCCACATCGGGCTCTCTGCTTGGCAGGGAGCCTGCTTCTCCCTCTCTTTCTGCCTGCCTCTCTGCCTACAAGTGATCTCTCTCTCTCTCTCTCTCTCTCTGTCAAATAAATAAATAAAATCTTAAAAAAAATAATTACGGAAGAAACCAGTTATGGAATATGAAAGAACTCTAAAATGTTTAAAGACCTAAGAGATGGAATGAAAAATTAAGCAAGAGACAAGAGACTCTAAAAAATGGCCAGGTTGTTTCGCTTCAGCAGCAAATATACTAGAAAAAATGACCAGGCAGACTAGAGAAAGAACCAAATAAAACCATATGAAAAATTCAATATTTGAAGTAAGAAAACTCAGTGGGTGATTTCAATAGCAGATGAGACAATGGTGAAAGTGAAACCCTGACTTGCAAGATGTTTCTTTTTTTTCAATAATTTTTTAAAAATTGTATTTATTTATTTGACAAAGAGAGACAGAAACAGGCAAGGGGATGGGAGAGTGGGAGAGGGAGAAGCAGGCTTCCTGCTGAGCAAGGAGCCCCATGCAGGGGCTCGATCCCAGGACCCCAGGATCATGACCTGAGCCAAAGGCAGATACTTAAGGGCCAAGCCACCCAGGCACCCCTTGCAAGATGTTTCTTAAGGAATTATCCAGAATGTAGCACAGAGCGAGGAGGAAGGAAGAATAAGAGGTTATAGAGGCACAAAGACAGGACAAGAAAGGGAACACATACTAATTAGAGTTCTGAGGATGAGAAAGAGAGTTTGAAGGGTGCCTGTGTGGCTCAGTGGGTTAAAGCCTCTGCCTTCGGCTCAGGTCATGATCTCAGGGTCCTGGAATCGAGCCCCACATCAGACTCTCTGCTCAGCAGGGAGCCTGCTTCCTCCTCTCTCTCTGCCTGCCTCTCTGCCTACTTGTGATCTCTCTCTGTCAAATAAATAAATAAAAATCTTTAAAAAAAAAAAAAAGCAACAAGACAACACAAGGAGCTGTGAATAAACTTCTCAGAACTAAGAGGGTCAGTCAATGGGAAGACAGTATTTGCAAAAGACTAAGAAAAACTGTCAAACTGTTCTTTCAAGAACACACCAAATAAAAACATTTTCAGATCATTCCATTTCGGTAATTTTCAGAAACGGAGTGTTCATCTTCGAAACACTTTCTCTCAAGGAGGTAACTCCAGAGCAAAGGTCAGCAATGCAGAAAGAGTGAGCGGAGAAACTGGCACCATGATGGCAAATGTAACCATATTCCAGCTGTGTAAAAGAATAACGTCTCACTTTGGGGATAAAAAAATACTGGGCAATAATGGCAGAGGGGAGGTAATCAAAGTTCAGGTCCTTGTATCACTTGCCAGGGGTCAGATGCTAAATAAGTTGAAACTATTCAGAATAATTTAAGGGTATGGTAAACTTCCAAGGGAAACCACTATAGGAATCAAATGTATGACCTCCAAAGCAAAAATGTGAAAAATGTCTTTAAAAAAGGACAAAACAACCCCCAAGTGCCAAACTTAATTTCTAAAATGAGGAAAGAAAGGAGGGAAAGAAGAGATATAGAAAAAAGACAAAAAGAACTATCACATGCTCGCTCTGTACCCACACCAGTCATCCTAGCCTAGCACAGGGGCCTCTCTTGTTTTCCCTCCCAGATTCTGGAAGGTCACTGGAATGGGACAGGTGACTGATCTTCAGTCTGATTTTAAAAAAAGGGCTCTGAACAGCTTACAACAGAGAATCCTCACCCAGGAACTGAAAGAACTGCCTCCACTATGGGGGCTCTTCCAGCCCAAGAGAACTCATTATGACCTGGTGAATTCCCAGGGCCACTGTAATAGAGAGGACAGGACACAATGTCAGGAATCTGATCAAGGACGGTTCTGGGGCCTCGCGCACTGTAGGGAAGGATGTAAGTTTTACTTGCCTACTCTAACACAGAGATGATGCGTGGTAAGCCAGAGAAAACCAAATAACCTTTGGACCTTCCTCAGGGTCCTAACTGAGTGGTGGGACACTATGTCTGAGGTCCCCTGGCACCGACGTACCCTAAGAGAGGATGTGGTGACCCTCTCGGGTGCCTCAATGTTGTACCACACACACAGGCTGTTTCGGTTCTGAGCCACCAGCACATCACCTCCTGGGACCCACTGCACGCAGGAGCAGAAGTTGAGGATCATCGTCTTAAAGCAGCTTTCGATATCGTATAGATGCAACTGTGGAAGGAAGAGGTGGACAGCGCAATCAGAGGGGGCTATGGGGTGATTTCTGATATCAACCATTTCTCTAACGAAATGTGGTGAGCTGACCAACCAGTCAGGCAGATGCTGAATTTCAAAGCTCACCAGCCTGCAATGCTCGATGTTTATGCTGACTTGGTACATCCTGACTCTGGCCTTAAGAGATGACCAAGTAAACCCAGAGCTACACCCCCAGAATTTAAGTTAGGTGAAGGCCAGACTTTCGTTCTTCGAGTTTAACTCAGGGCCAGAGTTGCCAGACTGGATCACAAAAGTAAGGCCACCACGCACATTAAATGGTCTGGAAATCGGCGATGTGGCTTTCACCTCACAATGAATATGAAATGAAAAATCACCAGTCTCTTTGCCCTCGAGGTGGAGCTCTTTGGTGATACCATATTGAGATCAGAGTCAATAAAGAGTTCGGGGGAGACTATCCAGCCAGCAGTAATGCTGTGGGGTACGTGTAGCTGACGAATGCTGTGGTAAAGTTCAGCCAGGCAAGCGGGGGGGGTGAGGCAGTCTCACAAGGGCACACAGACTTGTGAACAGTAACAGAGAAACCAGCTCCCAAATTTCCCTCTTGGCTTTGATGCCATCACAATACCATCTTCTTAAGGTATGGGCTACAGTAACAGATGGGCTGTGATTATCAGACACAATGTTGATTCTTCTGTGCCTTTTGCTATGTTAATGGCATACTGAACCAAGAAATTATGCCCATCCTGCCCCCGCAATCCCTGGCAGCAGGTAGTACCAGATCCTCTAGGGACTACTCAATTGCTAAGGCCTTAGTAACTCTTCTTACACGAAGTTTCCAGTCCCTGAAGAGAAGCTTGGCCCCGTTTCATTAAGTTCCAGCCAATCCACACGGCTCTTGTGGCTGATGGTGCCAGTGTTGTAGCCATCAGTCAGATCCACGACAGAGTAAAGGAGACAGGGTTAAGAGGACAGATTCCACATAATCATATACAGGACACAAAGAAGCCTGCAAAAGTCATGTCTTTGATGATTACGTTGGGCTTTAAGAATGATATTACATCATGGGACGCCTGGGTGGCTCAGTTGGTTAAGCAGCTGCCTTCGGCTCAGGTCATGATCCCAGTGTCCTGGGATCGAGTCCTGCATCGGGCTCCTTGCTCCGCAGGGAGCCTGCTTCTCCCTCTGACTCTGCCTTCCACTCTGTCTGCCTGTGCTCTCTCTCTGACAAATAAATAAATAAAAATCTTTAAAAAAAAAAATGGTATTACATCAGTGTAGAGTATGAGGAATATGACATAATTTTACTAAGATGCTTACAATACTATATCTCTACTAAAATTGTAGAGATTTGTTTAACTCTGTAGCTAACTCAAAAGGTCCAGATCCATCAAAAATGAGATTCCTGGGGCGCCTGGGTGGCTCAGTGGGTTAAGCCGCTGCCTTCGGCTCAGGTCATGATCTCAGGGTCCTGGGATCGAGTCCCGCATCGGGCTTTCTGCTCAGCAGGGAGCCTGCTTCCCTCTCTCTCTCTCTGCCTGCCTCTCCATCTACTTGTGATTTCTCTCTGTCAAATAAAAAAAAAATTTAAAAAAAAATGAGATTCCTCTCTGGGATCTTGGGAGTTGTCTCATAGCAGATCAGAACACATCAGAGCAACGGGCATCAGTTACTCAAGAAATCCTTTGGAAGGCAGCACTGAGCACTTTAAGGAAGAGCCCCAGTTCCAGCACAACCACGAAGAGAAAGCTGATGGATGAAATGACCTCGATGAATGTGCAAGGAGCTCCCTGCACTTTGAGTGTCAATGCTGTAAGAGCCTTGAGGGGCAAACAGTGGAGAAGGCACAAAGACAAAACAGAAGGAACCTCTGATTAAAGTCAGGGTGAGAGTACTGAGGATAAGTCTTTTAGTTTGGTGTGAATTTTGCAGACAATGTAAGATAGGATCACACTTAAGAACTGGCTAGGATGCTTTCAGGGAGTCTCCTGAACACGGCGCATTCACAGCTCTTATTTGTATATGTTACCGATGCGCAACGTCCCGCCGTGATCCGTGCTGAAGCTCAAGACCAAATGCCAGCTGATGTCTACAACTGGGAAGACCAACTTAAAAATAAAACTTCCTTTAATTAAAAGCCAACTTGATAAAGCCATGTTTCAATGTCTCAATTTATAAGTAGAATCACAGAATACTAGAGCTGTGGGACCCTATCTCTGTGGAAACCTTGAAATTATACACAAAATTATATGTTTATGTATATTCTTCTGGGAAAGGATCTATGATTTTTTAAAAAAAGATTTTATTTATTTATTTGAGATGAAGAGAGAGAGAGACAGAGCATGAGAGGGGGGAGGGTCAGAGGGAGAAGGAGACTCCCTGCCAGGCAGGTAGCCCAAAGTGGGACTCGAGGATCACAACCGGAGTTGAAGGCAGTTGCCTAACTAACTGAGCCACCCAGGTGTCCCAGGATCTATCATTTTAATTAGATACTCAAAGGGGTCACTAACGGAAAAAGGTTAAGAGAAGAACTCTGTCATTTTATATGCTATTGAAGATGAGCTCTGCATAGTGGGATGACTTGTCCAAAGTCTCACAGCTCATTACTGCTGCTGGAACATGGGCCGCCACACTACACCATTTCCATTACAACTCAACAATCGCTTGTGAAACATATAAATATCTTAAGAACAGACCCATATGTATTTGGAAACTTGATTTATAAGATGTGACATTATGAATCAGTGAGTACAGAACGAATTTCCAATAAACGGATGTGACATTATGAATCAGTGAGTACAGAACGAATTTCCAATAAACGGTTAAACATGGAAAAAGTAAAATTTGAGCCACAACCACATAATGCACAAAAATTAATTCAGGTGACAAGCAAAATCTAAAAATATTAAAATATTGGAGGGAGTAGGAAACTTTTTCTTTTTAAAAAATTTTCTTTCTTTCTTTCTTTAACTCTACACCCAGCTTGGGGCTCAAACTCATGATCCTGAGATCAAGAGTCACATGCTCCTCTGGCTCAGTCATTCAGGTGTCCCAGGGAAACTTTTTTTTTTTTTAAAGATTTTATTTTTTTATTTATTTGACAGACAGAAATCACAAGTAGGCAGAGAGGCAGGCAGAGAGAGAGGGGGAAGCAGGCCCCCTGCTGAATAGAGAGCCCAATGCGGGGCTTGATCCCAGGACCCTGGGACCATGACCTGAACCGAAGGCAGAGACTTTAACCCACTGAGCCACCCAGGCGCCCCACCCCAGGGAAACTTCTTAACGAGACCTCAAAAATCACAAACTAGGGACACCTGGGTGGCTCAGTGGGTTAAAGCCTCTGCCTTCGGCTAAGGTCATGATCTCAGGGTCCTGAAATCGAGCCCTGCATCAGGCTCTCTATTCAGCGGGGAACCTGCTTCCTCCTCTCTCTGCCTGCCTTTCAGCCTACTTGATATCTTCATCTATCAAATAAATGAATAAAATCTTAAGAAAAAAAACTAGGAATGGGTACACAAGTAATAATAATATTATTAATAGCTAACATTTATTAAGTGCTTATTATTTGCCAGACATTAGTCTAAGTGCTTTTCATATAAGGTAGGTACGATTTTTATCCCCATTTTGTGGATGAGGAAATTGAGATACAGAAAGGTTAAGAAACTGACCTAAGATCGCACAGGTATAATTGCAGAAGTGAGGAAGTTTGACTCTAGACCCTTGTTCTTAACGACGCTATATGGATATGCTATTCTCTATACATCATAGGGAATACTGTGCTGCTCTAAATACAGTTTTCTATGCTTGAAACATTTCATGATACAGTTAATTTTTTTTAAAGATTTTACTTATTTATTTGTCAGAGAGAGTGAGTGCACAAGCAGGAAGAGCAGAAAGCAGAGGGACAAGCAGGCTCCCTGCTGAGCAAGAAGCCTGATGTGGGACTTGATCCCAGGACTCTGGGATCATGACGTGAGCCAGAGGCAGGCTCTTAACTGACTGAGCCACCCAGGTGTCCCCAGAGTTAATTATTAATATGTAAAATAAAATCTATTTATTTATGTGAACACTTGTGAAATTCAAATAAATTTTGTCCTCACTGGCTACCAATGTCAAACTCTACAGAAAATAAGTCCCCTTCCGGTTCAAACAGTCCATTATCCTATGTCCTAAGTCTAAACAGGAAAGTTCAAAAATTTACTGATGGTTCTGCTCTACAGTTCACAATTCCTAGCCCTAAGATACATGCCTAAAGAACATGAATAATTACAGGGACAAGCTGTAATGCCTAACAATGTATCTGTATCTCTACAGCTAGACACAGACTAGCACACGTGGATTAGAACACTTCCCACATCCTCTGTGAGAGCAGGGCCATACATTTACCTGGTGCCTCTCAGATTCCTGCATTCTCCACTCTACACACCCCTGTGATATGGAAGCATCTATAAATATCTGTTTTGTTATCAAATTATAAGAGGCTTACCTATAGCAATAGTCTTAACATCAACAAGGTAAGCCAATTTCTTATTGTCTTCCATCCCTCGTTGATGCCGCTCATTAATACGGACACTGAAACACGAAGGGTGAGGTAAGGCAGAATGGACTTGGGTCATTGGGATGTTGAGCAAGGGCCCAAAGTACCATAGGGGATGAAGTTTTTAGATTAGTCTTGAGGATACAGGAGTTAGAGGTTAGAAGGGACTTCTTTTGGGTTTCAAAAATTTAGAGAACCTTGTGGGGTTACCTGATGAGGTGGGGGTTCATGAATTCAGTACGCACAGAACCCAAGGTATCATGACGCCCATATTCCACCGGGGTTAGCTCTCCAGCATTGAAGATCATGCACACCTGGGGATGAAGGGACTGTCACGTGGTGGGAAGTTTGCATGAAGAAGTCTGCACGGTCAACAGTAGTAGAGGGAGATGTCTCGTCAGTGCAAAGTGACCCCCACTTTTCTCTTTATTCTGTTCCTCTGCCTATCTCACCCTCCTTTCTTTCTCTGCTCTCTCTTAACTAGGAGGTTGACTGAGATGGTGATGGTCAGTCAATCAAGCTCTACTCACATTTTCATTTTCAAAGAAATACTTCTCATTGCCACCAGATCCCTGCCAAGCCACCCGTAAAAGAGGGAGAGGACATAAGAACAATGTGGGTAAGTATCCAAGACAACGCTGAGAGAAGGGCGGGGTAAGGGGCAAAGAGAAGGAGTGTAGGAAGGCCCTGATGTTCCACAAGTGGGGTGCTGTGTCACATTCTGCCCTAGGCTTCTAGGTTTCTGAGAGATGCCGTAAAAACAGTCCAACAGTGGGAATTCCCATTCCAGGATTCTAAATCTCCAGGGTCTCACTCCCAGGTCCACCAGGTCCCCAAGGCCAGCATCTTAGAGCTTTTCCTTAGAGACCTTCCCCCTTAGGGACCCAGGCTCCCCGGAAGTAGCAGCTCACGATGCTCCATTCCCCGCCCCTTCTCCTGGGGTTCCTACCTCACTATGGCGATTAGTGTTCAGGTCCCCCAGCAGGAGCGTGTCTGACGTGTGGGCCACCAGGTAACATTCCCTTCAGAGGATTTTCACCTCTTCCACCTTGTAGCCATAGTGTGACTTGAGTACCACCCGGGTCCCTGATGACAGGTTCTTCACAATCACCTTGGTAAGGTACAAGTCTGAGCTCCCTGAGGCTTCCCTCAACCCTAAAGAGGGGTGAACCTGCCGTGTCCACCTCTACAGTGTTAAACAAAGGTAGTCTCTTGTTTCCTCACCTAGCCTAGGCTATTGTTGGTAAAAATGACACCTCCCATTCACACAGTGCTTTACGATATACAAAATGTTTTCAGAGATTATGTCCTTCAATGCTAATATATAATACATACGGGGTAAAACTAATCACTATCCTTACCTTCCAGTACCTCTTGTGAAAATCTTTGTGATTACTTCATCGTGGTGTATATTGATCATACTGTCATTTCATATACCTCTTTGCTAAAATGATTCTGATTAAGGAACAACAGAATACAGACAATTATCTTTGTATTCTCGGTCCTAACAGTGCTCATGTATAGAGAATGGACAGAAAATGAAAGAACTGGGGTGCCTGGCTGGCTCAGTCAGAGGAGCATGCGACTCTTGATCTCAGTTGTGGGTTTGAGTCCCATGTGGGGTGTACAGTTATTTAAAAATAAAATCTTAAAAAAAAAAAAAAAAGAGGGAGCGCCTGGGTAGCTCTGCTGATTAAGCACCTGCCTTCGGTTCATGATCTTGGGGTCTTGGGATCAGGCCCCATATTCAGCCCCACGTCCGAGTGCTCCCTCTCCCTCTGGCGTTCCCCTGCTCCTGTGCGGACACTCTGTCAAATAAGTGAACAAATTTTTAAAAAGAGAAAAAGAATGAAGGAAACAATGAATAATAAATGGAAGGAAAAGAGGACAGAGGGAGAGAAAACAGAAAAGTGGGCTCAAGAACTAAGAAATTACCTTGCAATGTCATACACGGTGAGTTCAGAGGCCCTAAAGTAATGTCATGCACCTGCGTAATTCTAAACTCCCCAGTTAACAACATACAGGTAATAAAGCTTTTTCTGTTTTGTTTTAGAGAGGGATGGAGACACGGGTGGGGCAGAGGGAGCGGGAAAGAGAAAATCTTCAACAGACTCCATGCCCAGCGTGGAGCCCCTCGGGGTGCTTGATCTCACAAGCCTGAGATCATGACGTGAGCTGAAATCAAGAGTCTGACACTTAAGACTGAGCTATCCAGGCGCCCCAGGTAGTAATGTTTTAAATCAGGAAGATGTAAGTGGCGATCTCTGTACCCCTTCAATTTGGTGTTTAAATCTTCTTACAATAAGCTGGAAGGGCTACAGCAGGAAAGTTGCCAAAGAGTTGCCTGATACACTCTGTTCTCCAGAGCAGCTCTGCCAGGGGTTCAATTTGGCACTGTGGCAGTGTCCAGAAGGAGATTTTGGTGCAGTAGGCTATCAGCTGCTTACCTGGCTAGGTCCCACACATGTCAACTCAAACTTATTCTTGTAAACGCTTCTCCGGAGGCAGCAGTCAAACTGTTCCACTCCACCACAGAGTGTGCCCTAGAAGGGAAAGCGACAACATAAAAGGTAACAGGCATCGGAAGGATATCTGGAGACACCCATGAAACCCACGTTCTAGAATCTAGGAAAGAGTTGGCAGTAAAAGGGCTGGCAGTTTGGGGAAGTACCAGATGGAAAGAGGTGGCACTCACAGGACACCAGGATAGTGATGGGAGGAAAGGGAGAAATCAGCCCCGCCTACAGAATTCTTTGTCTCTTTTGGCTTCCCATAAAGTGTGAATTTCTCTTTCCTGCCGTTAATGTCCTATTTTTAGGTTGAAGTCAAAAGGGAAGAGGAGAGTCTCTAGTTTCAGGGAGAGTGCTTTAGGCTAAGGCCGGATTTTTCCTAGTTTGGAGAAAGTCACCCAGGCAGAAAGGGATTACTAGTAAAATGCACCGCACAGAGTCATGAGCCATCCCGTTTCCAGGCCAAGGCAGTGACGGTATATACGTTGGCAATCTCCTTGGGCTTTGCCTCTTCCCAGATGCTTCTTCGAGGGCTCCAGTTGAGTACCCGAAGTCTGAAATTAAGGAGGTGGATTTCAGAAGAGATGGAGACTGAGCAAAAGGGTGGAAATGGGTGTGTAACAGAAGGCAATGAGTCTCGCTGTATTAGAGAAGAGAGGAAGTGAGAGAGAACACACATGCTAGGGAATCTCATAGGAGAGGACACAAAGGTTCAAAGGAAGGAAGGTGGGAAAATCAAGCCAAAAGTAAAATGGGGTGAGAGCGATAGGAGTGGGGAAAACAAAAGGAGATCATGGCTGGTGAGAAAAATGAGCTGTTAGCAAGGGAGAAAAAAGGAAAAGAAACAGAAAACAGAAGGAAGAGACCCAGATGACATCGAAGGGGATAAAAGGACAGGACTAATAAAGCTGATGTGAGGGGACCGGGGCCCTTTATTTATTTTATTTATTTAATTCACCCTTCCATCATCCATCCCTTCCTTCCTTCCTTCACCAAACACTTAAGCATACATTATGTACTGGATGCTAATTTAGCCACCGGAGATTTCAAAAAAAAAAAAAAACAAAAGCGAATAGGCCCTCTTCTCATGGGCATTTCAGTTTAGCCAGTTAACTATAAACACCAAAGTGTAATATCATGCGACAAACACTGAGCCAGTGGTCTGAAAAGAGGCAACGGTAATACAAAGAGAGTGGAGATGAATTCCACTGTGGAGTCCCAGGCAGAGGCACAGAGACACAAAATCCTGGTGTATTGTGGAACTGCCAGAGTCCCAACAGATGGTGGGAGCAGGAAAAGGGAAGTGAGTGAATTAAAAACTGAGGATCTCTTTCAACCTACACTTGCTTTCCAACCATTCTCCCACTCTGGTTGAAAATAAGTGGGCTAGAGCAAGGTGTACACAGGGAAAGTAGGCAGAAGATGCACATGGAAAGGGACCCACCTGTCATAACTTCCCAACACAACAGACTGGCCCCCAGGGTTTGCAGCAGCGGTGGTGAACTCCCGCGCCTGAGGGTCACGGCTGTAATCAAAAGTTTGTAACACGCGGGCGTTTCCATAGGCTACAATTCTGCAATCACAGCCTGCAGCCATGATGCTGTTGGTTGCCCAAGCCAAGGCATAGGGCGGGCATGGGTGGCTAACTGACTTCCCCTGAGACAGAAGTAAAGGGTTCCAATCGCTCTGACTCTGACAGCCTCAGCCAGAGGTTCTTCCTTTCTAGGAAAAATTTATACCCTGTATAAATCTTCCAACATTTTCCCACCCCAACACATCCTAATCTAGAGAACTTCACAAACTGTCTTTAGGTTTTATACTCTTACACACATATGTATGACATACACACACACGTCTGACATTGTCCGCAAAAGGAAACCTCAAAAGGCTTGTATGTTGAGGTCTTTAGTAAACACCTATAAGGCCCCCAAAGGGACATATCCTACATTATCTAACACTGGGTAGGTCCACATGGACCTTTCTTTACAGAAGAAATAAATTTAATTATTACATGAGTAATTCTTTTTTTTAATCTCTTTTGGCTTCCAATAAAGTACAAATTTCTCTTTCCTGCCTTTAATGTCATATTTTTAGGTTGGAGTCAAAAGGGAAGAAGAGATTCTCTAGTTTCAGGAAGAGAGTGCTGTAGGCTAAGGCCGGATTTTTCCTAGTTTGGAGAAAGTCATCCAGGCAGAAAGGGGTTACTTTCTTTCTTTCTTTCTATTTTTTTTAAATTTTAGTTATTTAAGGCATCTCTACACCTAATATGGTACTCAAACTCACAACCCTGAGATCAAGAGTCACATGATCCACCAACTGAGCCAGCCAGGCACCCCTCTAAGAGTAATTCTTAAGGAAAGTTACTCAAACAATAGAGAATTACATCAGGTAAAACATAAACATTCCTTTTATCCCCCACCCTTTCCCTTTTCTCTCTTGAGAATGACTTTTTAAAATGATTTATACACATAAATACACTTTTTACATAGATAATAATTTTCACTTTCCCCTACTCTCAGAATCCTATCCCCTCGATTCCTCATTGCCCACAAATATTAAGCTGTGGCCTCCCGAATAAAAATCTTCTCTGTGAATGCATCTAAATGTGCCCCCGCCAACCACCTCAATCTTAATGTTCAACCTCCCCTAGGAGGGATCTTGGGTTTCTTTACCCCCATCTCACAGCATCCTTTCGTCATACCCGTGACTCTCCAGAGCCTTCATCTTCAAAGAAATACCTAACAATGGTGCCAACTGCATGACCACAGAGAATTCCTTTCCCAGAGGAACGAAAAAAGTGAGTGAATTAAAAGGAAGAGGAAGAGGAAGAAAGAGATTACTCTGTCTCACCAAGAAATCACACTTCTATGTCAAAGATTACCCTACCTGGGCTCCCTGCTACCAGTCCTCCCCATCTTCCATATTATAGTCTCCCAGTCCCGACTTCCCCATCGCTTCTTCCTACGTCTCCAAGCTTGGGATACTGCTCTTCCTTACTCACTTTGTTGTCAGTGATACCACATAAGAATCTGTCCCATAGATGGTAGATGATTTATTAGTTTTAGTGTTTGCTAAAGAAACCTGAAAATGGGAAAATGGATACAAGTCTGGTTAGGTTCCTTTCAATCCCACCCAGATCCTAAGGAAAGAAAAAGAAATAACAAAAAACCGGTCCTTCCATTTTCTCCCCCAATATATAACTTGACCCTAAGGGAGACATTTAACTGTATTTCTCTCTCCAGAACCGTTATCCCCACCCACAGCCTCTCCTGTGTTTCTCTTCCTCCTTTACCTTCCCTTCAGCCAGTCCAAAAACAATGATGTGCCGCTCTGCTGGCCACTGCAGACAGGTGACAGCACTCTGCAAGGAGGAAATCATGAAAAGGATAATCCTGTCCATGTCACCCAGCGCACTTATAACAAACTGAACCGCCGCCACATGCCACCGCCCCAGTCGTCTACAGCGGAGAAGAGGACACAGCCAGGCTCACGGGGGAAAGCAAGGAGGAGGGGCAGCCACGCAGCACCATCCTCCATCCTCTCAGCTGGAAAGGTCAGATGGACACGTGAAAAATGCAACTTCCGGTTACATTTACAGGTAGCTATATATATTTTTTTTTTTTTTAAAGATTTTATTTACTTATTTGACAGAGAGAGAGATCACAAGTAGGCGGAGAGTCAGGCAGAGAGAGAGAGAGAAGCAGGCTCCCGCTGAGCAAAGAGCCCGATGCGGGGCTCGATCCCAGGACACTGAGATCATGACCTGAGCCGAAGGCAGCGGCTTAATCCACTGAGCCACCCAGGCGCCCCTACAGGTAGCTATATTGATATATGTTTGCTCATCCAAATATCCACGAGACAGGTCTGAACTTTACCGTCTGGATGAATTTCTTACAGATGACTTTCTTGTCACCCCTGCCAAATAAAAGGAGGGAAAACACATTAAAAACACTTTCATAAAGAAAGTGCCACACGTGATGCTGGGGGAAGGGAAGAAAGACCTGATACGTTCCCTGCTCTCCCTAATGTTGCCTACCCTGCCATAAGAGCCTTGAAAGGAGGCATAAAATGGAGCCCGAGCAGTTTTAGAACAGGAACAAAGATGCTGTGTCACCCAGGGCTCCCATCACAGGTCCTCATGCTGACCTTAGGCTGATTCCCCCAGGGATGGGATCTCACAACACGAGGCAGGCACAGATAGGGAAGCAGCAACAGACTCGGGAAGGCCTTTGCTCTCCACGTCCCAGCCTGGACCATCATCTTCTCTTCTCCCCTTTCCCCAGTGAGACATTTCTTCCTGCCTTCCCCTTCTTTTCCAGGTCACCCCCACCTCCCAGTCTCTATCCTCACCAATCTTCGCCAATCTTGTACACATAGATGATGTTGTCGGTCTGTCCTATGGCAATTTTAGTGGAATCGGGAGAAAAAGCCATGGCCTTCACCATATAGCTCTTCCTGCCATACTAAGAGATAAAAAAGGAAATGAAAAAAAAAAGTCATAAGCACACATGGTAGAGAAAAGAGAAGAAAAGGTGTTTGTGTGACTGTATTGAGCGTGAGGGATTTATCCTGAGAAAAGATGGGGCAGGCCATTTCCTAGGCAGATGGCTGGGGAAGTTAGTTAGGAAGTTTTCCAGATTCCTAAGACCCCATGAACAGGTTGACACACAGAGTACTCTCTTCACCTTCAAGTTAGCTGGTTTGGTGGAGAATTTCTCTCTCCACTCCCCATGTCATCATATAGCAACACCACTCGGTCCACTGTGCAGACCGCAAACTTGGCATTGTTCTGGGACCAAGCCATGCAGGTCACCTTTGAAGCTCCATCCTGCAGAGGAAGAGGGGGTAAAAATAAGCCCAGCTGTTTGTCTAGAGTGACAAAAGCATTTTAGTTCCTTTAGCTCTACTGTGACTTTGGTCAATTCTCCACATCATAGTCCTTAAAACAAAAGATGCATCCTGGTCTCCAAGGCTATAAAACTCTGGCCCAGGAGAACAAGGTGCTTTAGAAACCCATAATGCAAATACACTTCGAGGTGACACGCAGAATCAAGCGTACCGATGTGCCCTTGCAATGGCCTTGCTCCTTCATAGCTCAACTGAAATAAATTCAATTGGTCTGATAAGTTTTCTTTTTAATAGGTTCTGGTCTTCGGCCATTCATTCAATATATACATTTTTTTTCATTCAATATTATTTTTTAAAGGTTTTATTTATTTATTTGACAAAGAGACAGCGAGAAAGGGAACACAAGCAGGGGAGCAAGAGGGAGAAGCAGGCTTCCCAGTGAGCAGGGAGCCCAATGTGGGACTCAATCCCATGACCCTGGATCATGACCTAGCTGAAGACACTTCATGAGTTAGCCACCCAGGCACTCCTCATTCAATATTTTTTGAATACCACACTGAGAAAGGCATGTAGTCAGGGGCTGAGAGGAAGACAAAGAGCAAAATACGGTCCCTGCCCCCAGGCTAATAACATGTGCAAACAGGAAAAATCCCATTAGAGAGGCCTGTACAAAGCACGATGATAGTTTGGAGAAGCCTGAAATCTGAAATCGTTTTATGTTTAAATGACCAACTTTAAGGTTTGAAGAATTGGATGTAGTTAAATGGGGGAAGTTATCTGAAGTAGAAGGAATGATAGGAGCAAAGGCAAATCTCATTAAGAGACAGTAATTTAATACAGCTGAAACTATCTTGCACATAGAACAGAAGAAGTAAGGCAGGAAAAACAGGGAGGCCAGTGCAAAAATACTTTGAGAGTTGGCCAAGGGGGTTAGACTTATTTGGTAGCAAAAAGTTAGTGAAAGTTCTGGAATGGGGAGTAAAACAATCAGAGTTGAGATTTAAGATGAAATTGCCACCAGCTTATTTTTTTTTAATCACCCCCCCCCAAACAATGCACTGCTCAGAAGTACAATTTTGAAGTGATCATCTCCCAGTCGATTATTCTCTTCCATGTCTGTCCACCACCTGGTCCTCAACGGTTCTGCACTAGGGACTTCCCTCCTTGAAATAAAACATTTAGCCTCTGCTCCAATTGTGTGATTAATTACTAGGGCTCCAGAGCTCTGGTTTGAAACTTTGTTACTTGTCACTCCTAACCCAGGTACCTCCAAAGTCCCAGGTTTAAAAGGCCTTTTTTTCCCCCTCCCCCCATCAAAATCCTCAGAGTCAGAAAACAGCCTCACCACCACCTTTACCCCCCCATCCACCGCTTGATTAAATTAGGTTTGAAGGCCTGAGGGTTCCTCATTTTCCTTGCTCATCATCTTCCTTCATCATTTTGCCAATCCTGGGCCTTTGCCCTACCCTGCATCATGACATCTTATTTTGAAAGACTGAAGGGGATTTTCACTTCCAATTATTCCATTAGGGTAAAGGAATTTTTAAATTACAATTTCGGGGGCAGTTTCCTGAGCAATGAGCACTTCTCTCTTTTGTGTTCTAATTTCCCTCTATTCTCCTAATACCACATTCGCTGTGAAGCCTTCCTCATTCCTCATAGCACTGCCTGAGGATTCAATGGGGACCGGGAGTAGAATAATAACTAACCTTTAACAAGATCTTTCCATAGACTAGGCAGTTTGATAGATGCTCAATATGCATTGTCCTTTTACTTCATAACGCTGAGACAGAGATGATTATGCATATTTTACAGATGGGGAACCTGAAGTTCAGAAAAGTTAAGTAATTGGCTCAAATTTACATACACAGTTCATGTTTACTGTAATATAGTAAGTCAGGGGCCCCTGGGCATCTCCCATGAAGAACTGATTTCCACAACCACAGCCAAGACCCACTGAGAGCCGCCCTGCTTGTGTGGCTCGTGTGGCTGCCCCGCAGCGGGGGGACCAGACCGGTGTGTCAGCGCCTAAAAGTGTCCGTATCCAGAGCCCTGCCGTGATTTTATTTCTAAATTCATGTACTGTACATCCTTAAGTGAAAATAAATGTCATACTCTTTTCTAACCACAAAAAAATAAAAGATTTATATCCCCGTATGTCTGACTCCACAAACCACAATCCTAACTCTTTAAATGATGCTGTCTGGCTACATAGCAAACATTCACTAATGGCAGATACTATCATTAGCTTTGTCTGAGTCTATCCTTTTTATTTTGAATGTTCTCTCTCGTCTATCAGATTCTACGGGGCTTTTTAGTTCGCGAAGGCTTTTGCGAACTCTTCCTCCAAACTCCCTCAGGTTGCTATTATTGTTACTCCCATTTTCCCAATGAAGCCGCTGGGTGGGCGCTCAGAGACTGTGTGCCGAGGGCTTCAGGTCAGCGGGATTGGACCATTTATTGAAAGTGCAGCTGGCACTAGCACTTGAGTGCTGGTCTCCTAGCTCCAAAACCCAGCCTCTCTTCAGCATGGTTCCTCTCCCGGTGCCCAGCCTTTTCCGAATCTGAGATCTGCATCATCAGAACGAACGGGAGGTCTTCCGCACTCCGTCTTTGGGGCTTTTACCTAAAGCGCTCGTTTATCCGGGCGCAGACTTAGGTTCGCTGTTTCCATGTGCGCCCAGCACCGGGCCTCGTACACAACGGATGTCAAAGGAAACGGACGAAAGCTACCGCGGTTAGCGGTCCGTCCTGCTACTGCACACTACCGACCGAGCAGAGATTCCGCATACAGTAGGCGCTCACCAGCGTGAGATTTCAGTTCCCCCCACTTCTCTGGGAACGTTAAGGCTGGCGGGGGAGGGAAGAGGCACGCAACTCCTCACCGGAGGGCTCAGCAGGGTCCTCAGGTGCTTCAACTGCCAGACGAACACCTGTCTCTCGGATGCCACCAATCAGCGACAACTCCCGTGGTTACCTGGACAACCCGTAACGGTGCCGCAGCGACTGGTGCTGACGCGCTGTCGCTGACGCTAACGCTGACGCGAGTACAGCGAGACACACTTCGCAAAGTCACCACAGAACTTCGCTGTGAAGCAGAGAACGTGCGCAGGCGCAGTGAGGTCTAGGGCGGGGCCGAGTGGACGCGAATCCTCTCTTCAACCAATCCTGTCGCACTTGCAAACTCAAGCTGAAGCCACGCCCACGAGCCCTCCGCAAACTCGAGGTCCTATGGCATCGCTGTCTTCCTCCTGCCTGGATTGTGAGTAAAGTGTGGCTGAATACTTCTTTTAATCCTTACAACCCTGGAGGAAGGCCGGGCGGTTGCTTTCATACGTTTTGCAGCTGCCCGGGTTGAACCCAGATAGGCTCTATGATGTGCACGTGGTATCACAAGGCTAGTAATGATAGCTAACCGATTCCTCAGGATGCGTCTGCCAGGTACCGTGCAAAAGGTTGTAGATGCATTATCTCATTTAATCTCAAAGACAGCTTTTGAAGGGGATGGCACTATGAGTTCCATTTCACATGCCAGGAGACTCGGGATTAGAGGGGCCCCTTAACAAATGAACAGTAAACGATGTAACTGGGATTCATCCCAGAGCTGATGCATTGAAACAGCCTTTATATTCTGAACTCGTAGCTCCCTATATCTATGCCATGCTTCTATACCCCATGCCACTTCCATCCCAAGAGATGAGGTGTCCAGATTCCGAGATGTGAGTGTTTCCGTGCCAGTGGCCAGTGAGAGGTACTACTGCAGAACTGGGTAGCAGTGGATCAAAGGCTGCTGCCCAGATCTGGATGCTTTTGTGGTTCAAGGCAGAGGGCAAATGAGAACTGGGCTTATCTGATAGGATGAAGTTAAGTCTTGTGATACGTGGGGTTGGAGCTTGGTGAGGTAGAAAGGATGATGACTTCTTGATCTGTTTGGATTGGGGTCCCTTTCAGAATTACTGGTCTAAATTCTTGGAACATGCCAGAGAGGCTGAGATGCAGAAAAGGAGCATTCATACACCTCCTCTGGAAAGATCCAAAGTTGAGAAGACCTATAATTCTCCAGAGAGTATAGCATATGATGTCTAGATTCTGGGTTCTGCAGCTTTTCCCACACAGTGGCTTTTCTCTCACTGGCACCATCCCCCCACCCTTGGAATTTAGGAAACAGTAAAGGAAAGCCTCTACTTTCACAGGAAGGAAGTAGCCCCAGAGCCCAAAGTATAAGTCTTTCGACAGGGGAGTTCCAACCCTTCAGTTTTATTTCCATCATCCTCCTCTGGATATAGTGGCAGAGAGTGAATATAAAGTCATTTACACTTTACAGTTATTATTGACTTTGACCGAATCAGCGAGACAGAGGCAGACAGAAAGAAAAGGAAAAGTGAGTGCGGGGAAGACTAGGAGTACAGGAGTGCACAGGATAGGAGCACGTGGCACTGAAGGATCCATTAGCGGAGCTTCTCTTTCATTTGTCTCAAAACACCCTTCAGTCCCTTTCTGGAAATTAACTCGAAGTTGATGGAGGAGTCAGAGGAATCAATGGTGAAAAGCGTGGGTGTCAATGTGGGCAGTGAACTTAAAAAGGTTATCGGCCCCTCTCATGTGGTATGACCTTCGTTTCCACGGATGCAGGAGAATTTATATACCTCCCCTTCTTTTCCTTCTCCCCCGTTCCCACTGAACAAAACAGAAGGAACTAGGGCTGTAGTTCTAGGCACTGATTCCTAGAATCATTTCTCTTCTGGACTTCCCTCCACCCTGGGTTTCTGTTTTCCCTCTCCTCCTTCCCATCTTCCTTCCTGACCTTCCCCTATTAGGCCCAGAGTATCAAGTTCAGGCTAAATCCCTGGATGCTGTGTGTGTGTGTGTGTGTGTGTGTGTCCCCAAACCTTGTGCCTGCTGCCGCTCCCACCTCCAGATCCAGAGGCGTGAGCGAGGCCTGGGCTTCCTGTCTGCATCCTTGTGCCCCTTCCCTCTAGAGGCCTGGGTATGAGGCAGCCCTGCCAATCACAGAGGAGTCAAACGCACTGACCCAGGACCTCGACAAAGCAGATGCCGAGGAAATTGTTCTATTGCTGGGACAATGTGATGCTGAGATCTTCCAGGAGGAGGGGCAAGTCATGCCCACAGACTAGGTAACCTAGACCCATCCCCTGGATACTGAAAATAAAGATGCCAGCTCCATGCCAATGGTCCTTCGTGTTTGAGACCTGAGAGCCCTCTCCACCACACCATTCATTCCTCCCCCCCCCCCCAAATCCACTGCCCTTTTCTTGGCTTCTGATTCCCACCTGCTCCCTACAGAGACTGTATAGTGAATCAGTTCTGACCACCATGGTCCAAGTGGCTGGCAAAGTGCAGGAAGTGCTGAAGGTACAGTCTCTCTGTCTCCTCCCCTCCTAACATCTCTCCCTCCCCCCTTTCTCTTTTCCTGGCTTCCACTTCTCATTTTACTCCATCTCTATTCTCCTTTCTCCCAGTCCTCCCTCTGGTGTCTTTATTGTCATCTTATTAATCAACAGTAATTATAATAACTATTATCTACATCACACTCTGTAATTGACATTGTGCTTTCACACTCATTACCTTTGCAAAAACCTGTGAAATGAGTGTCATTGTCTCCATTTTTTTTTTTTTTTCAGATAGGAAAACAAAGGACAATCACAGTAGCTGGCCCAAATATATCCAGCTAATAATTGCTGGGTAGCTCTGCTTTTTATTGAGTGATTGGTGGATGACAAAGCTGCTCTTGGTCCTTTCTGGAATGAGTAAGGTTGGAGTAAGTAGCTCAGCCAGAGTTGGGAGTCAGACTGAAGTTTCGTTCTCAAATCCAGGCATCTTTCTGTTCCCTTTTGTGGTTAAGGAGGGTTAAGGAGTCTCCCCAGGAGTTCTTCTGCTGCTGACAAAGAAGGAATGTGCTTCCCCCAAGCTGAGCTAGGAGCTAGGCCTTGGCGACACTGGGAATTTTTCTCAGGTGACACCTGAGGGGGAGCTGGTGGTGCTGAGTGGAGGGGGCAACTCTGGCAGGGTGGCGTTTCTCATGTCGGTGAGTACCCTGATCCCCGATTTTCCTTCCTCTGCCTTCTCGGGGTAACCCTCAGGACCATAAAGCTCATCATAGCTAAGCTCCTAGGTGGCCCTCTTGAGGCCTGGCTCCCTCTCTTCTCAAACACAGATCTGACCACGGAACTCCGTATCTTCAGATCCGATCTGGGCCCCACTCCGTCTATTGAGTGTGTCTCTACATCCCATGCACCCCAAGCTGTCATCTGCAAGTAGCTTTCGATGTGCCAAATTCCAAGCTGGACTGGCTTAAGCACTGGCCTGAGGGAATCCTCACACTAGTTGACAAAATCCAAGGTTACCGCTCCCTTCATTTTCATCACTAACCCATGTCCTTCCCCGCTGGCAGGTCTCCTTCAACCAGCTGATGAAAGGTCTAGGACAGAAACCTCTACACCTACCTCATTGCAAGCAGTGACAGGTAAGCCACGTTGGCCTGTGAATATTTTCTTTGGCCTGGATAGTGTTTTCTAGAAATAGAATTTTAAGGCTTTCAGGTGGGGATCGTGCCCAGTTTGTGGTTGCCATTATTTCTTATTGCCTTATCCTCGGCCCACTTCACATACTCATGTCACCTGACTGGCCCTTGTTGGAATTGGAGTGTCCAGCCCTAGAAAGCATCTATCATGGTGTTCAGCAAATAGTAGGTGTTTCAGTCAATGATATCTTTCCCATCATTCCCTTCTCTTAAAGCATTCCCTTTTCTTCCCTAGTATACCATAATCTTCTGCTTTCCAACCAGTGCCACTGACTTTGAGTCTGTCCTCTTAGGTCTGTGGTGGCATCTAGGGAGGGGACAGAAGATAGTGCCCTGCACGGGATTGAAGAACTGAAGAAGGTCTGTGTTTTCCCCTGATAGTCAACCAGACGTCTCTGTCTGTTCCTTCTCACGAAGACACTAGAGTCCCCATCCAGCCAAAGCCCGTTCTCTTCCCCAGTCCTGACCCTGACATCTCCATGCAATAGGTTTGTATCCCAGAATCCTCCTGGTGGCACTGTGTCACCCACCCTCCTCTCCTAGGTGGTCGCTGGGAAGAAGAGGGTGATTGTCATTGGCATTTCGGTGGGACTCTCTGTGAGTGTGAAGACAGCCTGGGGGGATCCATTCTACAGGGAGGAAGGGGGTGGGGGCAGAACAGCATGGAAAATAGATTGCGGAAGTGGGTACTAGAAAACAAAAAGGTTTCACACAAGGAATTTTGATTTTACTCTCACTAATTGAGACCCAGCTGCATGAATGTGGAATGACAGGGAAAGGATCCGATTCCAGAATACCTGTGTATCAGTCCATTCAACAAGCAAGGTAGATGGACTAGTCCCAGGGTCAGCAAACCACAGTGGCCAATCATGCTGCTGCCTGTTTATGTAAATAAAGTTTTATTGAGACACAGCCATTTGTGTTTACATAAGATCTATGGCCACTTCATGTTACAACGATAGGGTTGAGTATTGCATAGAGTTCACAGGGGCCCCAAAGCCTAAAATACTTACTCTCTTGCTCTTTACATAAGAAGCTGACCCCTGGACCTGTCCTTTGCTACTTAAGCATGGTCCTTGCTTAGCAACATCAGTATCTCCAAAGATTTACTAGTAATGTAGAACCTCGCCCCCGCACCAAGACCTACTAAGTCTGAATCTGCATTTTAACAAGATTCCAAGCACTGGATTTGGTGACCCCAATTTTCTCTCACCACTGCAGTATACTGATTCTAACAATTCACTAAGAGAAACAGGTCGAGCAATGCTAGATGCGGAAGGAGACACACAAGGAGGGCAGGACACCGACCTTAAGGAGCATACAATTTAGTCCAGTAGTTTTGAAACTTTACCATACAGAGGATTTCCTTGGGGGCCCATGTTAAAAATACAGGCCTGGAGCTTTCCCCTTCCAAGGCAGATCCAGTGAATCTTCCCTGGGGCTGGAACTCTGCATTTCTAACAAGGACTGTGGGGATTATGATGCTCCTGGGCCTCAGGAAACCCTAGAGTAACCCCTCTGCTCTCATCATACCCTTTTTCACCCCCTGCCATCAGGCTCCCTTTGTGGCAGGCCAGGTGGACTCCGGCATGGACAGCCCAGGCACCTTCTTACCAGTCCTGGTTGGTTTCAGCCCCGTGAACATGGCCAGGTGAGCCCACTGTAATGAAAGGCAGTGACGGGCCAGGCCCCTGGGGGAGGCTGAGAGGAAACCTGTCAATATCTACAGTACAGGGGCCCCTGGGTGGCTCAGTGGGTTAAAGCCTCTGCCTTTGGCTCAGGTCATGATCCCAGGGTCCTCGGATCAAACCCCGCATCGGGCTCTCTGCTCTGCAGAGAGCCTGCTTTCCCTCTCTCTACCTGCCTCTCTGCCTGCTTGTGATCTCTGTCTGTCAAATAAATAAATAAAAATATTTAAAACAAAACAAAACAAACAAACAAAACCAAAATCTACATTACAGCCACGAAGAGGAGGGCATGGTGGCTATGGTCTTACTCACCACATCTCAGAACATTAGAGTAAATGCGGACTGTCCCTGAACTTATGAGGATTTTGTTTTTGGTGGGTTTTTGTTTTGTTCTGTTTTGTTTCTGTTTTTGTTTCGTTTTTTTGGTCCACTGGTTGATGTAGTCTCTTGTTTCGGGAAGGACTGAAGGCAGCTTACAGAGGCCACATCAAATACCAGAAAGCAGACATTCAAAACAGGAATGGAGAGACAAGGAAAACAAGGGCCAGGGGATAGAATAGGGTCGGGACGATGCGGACCCCAAAGAGAAGCATCTGTTCAAAGGAGCCGTGGGTGCTGAGTGGCCTCTGATTCCCCTTTGCCCAGCTCCCTTATTGTAGCAACCATTCTCCTTTGTCATCCTAGGCTCCCCTTGGGTCCCCTTCTGGCTACTCAAACCCCCACTCTGTCCCCCTTTTCTGAGGACTCTGTGCCACCCAATCACCTCCGCCTTATTCTCTATGTAGATGGCCGCTTTGATCCCAGAGGTCAGCGTGTGAAACCGATAGTGCTCAGGTGTGGTTCCCTGGATGTTCAGCCTCCAGAGTGTTAAAGCAAGAAGAAAGGCGATTCGTAGGCCCTTGTACGAGAACTCGGATGTTGTCACTTTGGGGTGAGGCCCTGAAATCCCTTATTTTTTGAGACCACCCCTGGAGACGCTGGTGCCCGGCCAGGTGTGGGGAGCTCTGCTGACTTCACCATTGGCGTGGGCCTCTTGATGAAGCTGAAGGCTTCTGTCGCTGGAATGTTCCAAGGAAGGCTTGTGGATTCCTCAAGAGCGGCTCTGCACATGCAGTGGTGGTCCTGGGGGGCGGGGCGGCCGGGTGCTTTCTGAGGACCTTTTCTCAACTCCCAGATTCCAGGCTTGTAGCGTAATTCAAGTGACGATATAAATGAGTCTGAGATACTGTTAGTCCTGCTCCTTTTAATGGAGGACTCTCCTTCACCAAAAATGTATGTGCCGCAGTGGATGCTAATTTCAGGGCCAGTCCCACCCCCACCGCACCCTGGGCCGTGGGAAAAGAGCTGGCCTGGGTTTCTTAGCACACAAAGTCTCACTTGTTTCCTGGGGACCCTGAGCTCCTCAGGTCCCACTGATCTCTGTGCCCACCTGGGACACCTAATCCCTGAGCCCACCTGTTACACCGAAAGCTCACCTCGTTTCAGAGAGTCTTTGGCTTGCGGAGGGCCCAGGTCGTGCAGGAAGAACTCCTTCTGCGGGGGCCTGTGTCTCTGGCCTGGCTCCCAGAATCCCCGCTGACCTCCTCGTCCGCTCCGAGCCCGTCCTCCTCGCCCCGCTCTCTTCATGTCCTTCGGCCTCGGTTGGGTCTTGTGTTCTGCTCACGGAAGTCCTTTCTGTCCTCTGCCCTGCGTTCTGACAGGACTCCCCGCACCTCCGCTAGGGACCAGCAGAACTTAGTTTTCAGGGAATTGTACCTTCCCCTGGACAGGGCTGGGTACCCATGCTGTCTAGAGGGGGCCCTGGGCCCGCCCCGGGAGCTGGTGGCCTTTCTCCCAGGTGCCTTCTGGAAATCCTGCGGACATTAGAGCGGGCTCATCAGGTGACCTAGAGTCAAAGCCCGAAGATCGCTGCCCTGACGATGCAAGCCAGCACCAGGTGTGTGGAAACTTGTTAGGAGTGGGGAGGTTGCGTGGATGGGGGACTGTCCTGAGAACAGCGGAGACTCTCAGGACTCCTTAACGCGGTGAGGGGAGCAGGTCTGCGTGGTGGAGGGCGCGGTAACCTTTCTGTTGGTTTGCACCTGTGCTTGGCCGTGTGCATCTTGCTCTGATCCCTGATCTTTTCTCACTTTCGTATCTCCTCTCGTGTCCTGACCTCTGGCCTGTGCTCAGCCTGGAGAAAAAAGGCGGTGTGTACCTGGTTGGCTGGCAGACCCTGGGCATCATGGCTATCATGGATGGAGTGGAGTGTATCTACACCTTTAGTGCCGGTGGAACCCCAGTTCAGACTTTCTTCCTGGCTCCTCCTGAATGCAAACCAATTTCCTACCCCCATCCCCAGCCCATGGGGGTTCCTCATTCGATGTCCAGACTGTCCTGTTTGAATAGGCATTTCAGGGCGCCTGGGTGGCTCAGTGGGTTAAGCCGCTGCCTTCGGCTAAGGTCATGATCTCAGGGTCCTGGGATCGAGTCCCGCATTGGGCTCTCTGCTCAGCAGGGAGTCTGCTTCCTCCTCTCTCTCTCTCTGCCTGTCTTTCTGCGTACTTGTGATCTCTCTCTGTCCAATAAATAATTAAAATCTTAAAAAAAAAAAGAATAGACATTTCAGTCAAATGCTCCTTGCTGTGAACCCCTACTCAGGCCTTGGTCCCTCCACTCCCAGCGCCGCTTAGCTGTGGCCTCCCATGTGTGTGACACCTCACCCTACACCCCTCTTGGCACATTCTTCCAAGACCATGAACGTTCCCCCAAGCCTAGATTCAGTCTTTCCTATAAAGCCCATGACACCTTTATCCCTGTCCTTAAATGTTCCAGACTACCGAGATGTCCGCGGCTTTCTCACTGCTGATCACAGTGACATGTTTAACCAGAGGACTGAGCTCCTCCACCAGGTGGGGGGATGACGGGACATGGGGCAGGTTGTGAAGGTGACAGGTGTGCAGGGAGTGGGAGGTGAGGGGCGCTGGGGACAGGTGGGGGAGGAGAGCAGGCAGACAGTCCAGGGAAGGGAATATGGGTTAGAGGTCGGGAGGCTTTGGGGAAGCACAGAGAGGGCAGAAGGCTCTGGATTCTCCCTCTAAAGCTGGCTCTAGTCCAGGGCTCTTCCCTCAACTTGCTGCATCATCTTGAGCAAAACACTTGACCTCGTTGAACCTCGGTTCTTCCATCTGTGTACAAACACGCTGCGTGAGAGGTCCTGTGAGGCCCTCTGTGGTCCCCAGGCCTGTGGGTGGGAGTTTTTCATGGGAGGGGCCCCCCATCTTCTCGTGCCCAGGGTCCCCAGTTCTCCTTCTCCCAAGAGGATCTCCTGACGTGCATCTTGCCATCCCTCACAGAAATCGGCACCGTGGTCTTCATTTTCACCCTGGATGGTGAGAGGGAAGGCAGGAGCGGGGGGGTGAGCAGTGGGAGGCAGGGGAGTGACTCAGGGGAGCTGCCATTTTTCTGGGTCTCAAACCACCTGCTCCGAGGGAGGGAGAGGGGCGCGTGTCCTGACAGGACCACAGGGAACAGGAAGAACAGCTTTCATCTCTGGCGCCCTCCCCTCTCCTAGACAACCTCACGGAGGCGCAGGTGCTGGTGGAGCAGGTGAAGGAGAAGACGGCCCACATCCAGGCCCTGGCGCATAGCACCGTGGGGCAGACCCTGCCGGTGAGGGTCCAGCCTTGGGGACGGAACCTGGGGTGGCAGTTAGAGCAAGGCCTTCCTGGGGATGCTGCTCTGGCTCATTCTCTCTCTGTTTCTCCAGACCCCTCTGAGGAAGCTCTTCCCTCCATCATCCGCATCACGTGGCCACTGCTTTTCTTCGAATACGAAGGGAACTTCATCCAGGTATGGGGAATGAGAGGGTGTTCTCTGTGCTGAGGGACTCAGAGGGGGAAGGGTTCCAGAAATTAGAAAACTCAAGGCTGGGATGCCTGGGTGGCTCGGTGGGTTAAGCCTCTGCCTTTGGCTCAGGTCATGATCTTAGGCTCCTGGGATTGAGTTCTGTATCAGGCTCTCTCCTCAGCAGAGAGCCTGCTGCCTACCGCTACCTACTTGTGATCTCTGTCTGACAAATAAATAAATAAAATCTAAAAACAAAACAAAACAACAACAAAAAATACAACCAAACAAACCTCAAGGCTGGAGGGTGGAAAGCTTTGTTGGACTCCCAGAAAGCCAGCTGGGCAAGTTCTTGTGTTACTGGGTCACTGGTCAGTGTTTCCAAGGAAGTGGCTCAGTTCTCCCCATGAATATATGAAAAAGACAGGCCAGGCCACCAGTCACCAGACAGATACTCATTTGTCCCTTGTTTCAGGTTCATTGTTGATGTTATAGTCATCCTCACCATACAAAAGTCTTTAAGGTATATCCTTGCAAGGTCACTATGCTGAATTCACTGCAGACAAAATACAGATATTCTCTGTAATATAATGAAATGATAATTTCACTAGTTTTCACTAATTATAATTGATTATATTTGTAATTATAATTTTACTAATTATAATTTCACTACTGAAGCACTGATAATGCTTTAGCAAGACATTATCAGTACAAGCACTGAAAATAATCATAGAAATAATTATCAATTTGGATATACTTTGCATTTTGGTCTGGAGAGGGCACTGGGACATCTGAATATTAGTTCAGCTGTGCTTTGTGGCCCAAGAAAGAAAGCAGTTTTGCATTTGTGGTTCCTCGGTTTTCTCACCTAACTCCTGCCCACCATCCACAGGGCACCATCAGGGCCCTGAAGGGTTGCGCTGGAGAGATGTGGTCTCATCCATTATTCAGATCACCTCTTCCAGGAAGCTTCCTGACTTGACCAAACAGCTGCCATGCTTTCTTACCTGCACTCAGAACTCAAAGGAAGCCCTTCCCCCTGAGCCACGGGGTCCATGCTCCTTCCAGTGCGTACCTTTGTCTTCCCTTCCAAATGGTGTTCATTGGTCACAGCTCTACTTTTTTGGCATACTTTCCACATTCGTTGTCTCCTTTGACATCTTGCATCTTCTGAGAAGTCCTCTCCGATGAAACCCACATTGTCTAGAACCCTCCTTGATGTGAGATGCCTCTTCCAGCTTCCACTGTGCCGTCATCATACCTAATACACACGTAGGACTCTGTACTTTACAAACTATTTCATTTATAATATCATTTCTCATAATGGGTTCATAAGGGATGTAGGATGTAGGTTATTCCCCCCATCTCAGATAAAGAAGCTGAAACTAAATGATTAAAGCATTGTAATCACAGCCACGTGGCTAAAGCAGGAGCCAGGACTCGAACCCTCGCCTGGTGACTCTACGTCCGCGGTTTATTTCACTTTACAGTACAAATTTCAACCATATCCATGAATTGAGCCAGATTCTTTTACTCATTCATTCATTATGTACCTATCACGTGCCTGGTCCTATTCCAGGGATAGGGGATATAGTAGGGAATGTTAACCTGTGATCTTTGAAAAAGATCTGTGTTTTTAAAGAAAATTATAATTATAGTAGCAATATTTTTATTGTAAACACTTTGGAAAATACAGAAATCAAAAGGAGAAAAGCATCCATAATAACCTTCTTCTAGGGGCGTCTGGGTGGCTCAGTGGGCTCACTGAGCCCCAGTGTTTTCAGGAGACTAAAGGATCTAAGGGATCGCTTATATTCCTTAAATTCGACCTTGACTGTGCCAAGGAAAAGAATAAATCTCAGATACAAATGCTTTTTTTTTTTTTTGTAGTGTTATGAAAACAAAACACCCAGTTTCCCATTTTAAAAACATATCCTTAGAATGGGGTGCCTGGATGGCTGAGTGGGTTAAAGCCTCTGCCTTTGGCTCAGGTCATGATCTCAGGGTCCCGGGATAGAATCCCGCATCTGGCTCTCTGCTCCACAGGGAGCCTGCTTCCTCCTCTCTCTCTCTGCCTGCCTCCCTGCATACCTGTGATCTCTCTGTCAAATAAATAAATAAAATCTGTTTAAAACAAAAAACAAAAAAACCCACCCTTCTTCCAAAAAGCCACTTAGACAAATTTTGGAGAATGTCCCTCTAGGCTTTTCTATGCATGTGTAAGTGTGTAAATATACTTATACAAAAATAGGACCATCCTTGCCATGCTGTTTGTAACTTGCTTCTCTTCACTGAAAAATAAGAACACTTTTCAGTATAAATATATCCATATCATCATTTTTTTAAATATTTTATTTATTTATTTGACAGAGATCACAAAACTCAAACATAATGGTGAGTGAATATTCAAGACACAAGGAATGTATTTTTTAAAAAGATTTTATTTCTTTATTTGAAAGAGATCGCAAGTAGGCAGAGAGGCAGGGAGAGAGGGGGGGAAGCAGGCTCCCCAGTGAGTAGGGAGCTTGGTGCGGGGATCGATCCCCGGACCCTGAGATCATGACCTGAACTGAAGGCAGAGGCTTAATGCACTGAGCCACCCAGATACCCTGAAAGAATACATTTTTAAACACATAGAGAAAAAAGTGGGGCACCTGGGTGGCTCAGTTCCTTAAGCATCTGACTTTGAGTCAGGTCACCATCCTGGGGTCCTGGGATTAAGCCCTGTGTCTGGCTCTCTGCTCAGTGGGAAGCCTGCTTCTCCCTCTCCCTTTGCCCCTCCCCCGCTTAGAGATTCCTCTCTCTCTCACTCTGTCAATAAATAAATAAAATCCTTTTTATAAGTGTTTGTCAAATTGTACACACGTGTTCTAAGAACCAAAACTGTACCTCGACCCTTAACCTTAGAACATCAGGCTGGCATATACTAGTAACGTGCCATGGAAGTTGTGCTCAGCCTATCAAGTATCATTCTTTATAATCTTTATATGACTGCAAAGTCTTTCATAATATGGACATATGTGTTTTTTAACCACTTCCTTGATGATGCGCTTCCTGAGAATATTACTTTGGCTTCCCCAGTGGGTTGAAAATTCTGTGAGGTGAGATACCATCATTGTCTTTTTCAAAAACAGTGCCTGCTATTCAATAGCTATTTAATTGAATTGATCTTCCAATTAGCATTCCTACAAGAAAAAAAAAAAAACCTGGCCAGTTTTATAGTATAGCACAAGTTGATTCTTTGTAAATGTTCTTTACAGGGAATTAACCATAGAGAATCCAGTTAGCTCTGGGTGTAATGACATAATAAATCTTCTAGAGACTTCTAGAGACTTCTAAGTCCATGAGACTATGGATTTTAGAGCTGAGTGTTCCTCTAAGATCATTTAATTTCCCTAAGTGACATCTCATCTCTGTTTCAATACTATAGCAACTAAGAAATGTGTCAATCTTTGGAGTTAGGAAACCATGTATAATCACAGTTCCTGAGAGTAATCTGTACTTACGATAGCCTAGCTTTCCTAAATGTACTTGCCTCAGTATTCTAATTTGTGGTTGGGAACATAGGACAGCAGACCTGGACCTCTAGGGAGTGAAAGGTTCCAGAGAAGATGCTTATAGGACAAGATAAGCCCTTTGGAGGGGCTGCTCCTTTGAAATCTTCCCTCCATACTCTCTGTGCCAACTTGGCCAACCCAATCCTAGTAGAATGCTAAAGGAGGTCTTCCCTGAGCATTGGCTGCCAAGCTGCAGGAAGGGGCCTCTGATGGACACATCTCAGAGAAGAGACCCAAGGAGCTCGCACATTGGCTGGGCCCTGTCAGGTTGACATTGCAATGACCATTGTGCTGTCATATGGAGTCACAGCCTTGAGGGGTAATATTGTTTGGCTGAGAGAGGCAGGGGGTTGAGAAATGGCACCGATTTGGCGGCTGGCCATACCTCCTCCGTCATGTGTCAGCCTTCTACTACTACTTGGTTTATTCCTTTGGAGGCTTTGGCTGCTCTTCTCTGGAAGACAGAGCAGGGAGCAGGTGGCAGCCAAGAGAGCCTCAGAGGTATGTGATGCAACCTTCCCTGGAAATCCACTGCTCCCCGTCCCTGCCTCTGAAGCACTGGAAATGCCTACCTCTTGGGCCAGGGGAGGAACTGGGTGGGGGAAGAGGGGAGTTGAGACAGTGCCTACGGATGTCTTCCTAGAAGTGTCAATCATGCTCAGTCCTGTTCCTTTCAGTTTATTTCAGCAAACCTTGAGCTCCTATTATGTATGGTGGCGCACTAGACATTGAGGAAAAATAAAACCCCAACCCCACCCTCTAGGAACTCTAGGCGAACCTGGGGAGACAGATGGATATATACATAATGAAAGAGAAAATGATAAGAGTTAGTAGAAGTATAAATAGTGCTGAAGAGGTTGGAAGCAGTCTTTTGAAGTAGGGGGATCTAGAAAATGCCTCTGGGGGAGCTCAGGATTGAATTGTGCTTCAGAAGAAGGGAAGGGCTTTGGACATGGACAGGGTGGATGGAAGACAGTAGGGACGACTTTCCAGTTGGAAGGAATGGATTGGGGAAAAGCGGGGGAAACTGAAGAGTGTCGGATATGTTTGAAGAGAGGACACCTATGTGGTTGGAAGGTAGAAGTATAGGGAGGTCAGTGACAGAAAAATCTGGAAAATTGACAGAGGTGACATTGTAGAGGGCTTTCAATGCCAGGCTGAAGAGTTCATACATACATAAATATATGTATGTATATGTACATATATATATATTCATTCTATATGCAATGGGAAGATGTCAGGGGGCACCTGGGTGGCTCAGTTGGTCTGTGACTCTTGATTTAGGCTCAGGTCATAATCTCAGGATTATGAGATCAAGCCCTGTGACCTGCCTTGCGCTCAGCAGGGAGTCTGGCTCTGTCCCTTCCTCCTTTCTCCCTCCCGTCCCCCTGCTCCACGCTCTCTCTCTCTCAAATATAAATAAATCTTAAAAAAAAAAAAAAAGATGTCCAAGGTGTTTTTTGGGTTTTTTTTTAAGATTTTATTTATTTATTTCACAGACAGAGATCATAAGCAGGCAGAGAGACAGGCAGAGATAGAGGGGGAAGCATGCTTCCTGCTGAGCAGAGAGCCCAATGCGGGGCTCGATCCCCGGACCCTGAGATCATGACCTGAACTGAAGGCAGAGGCTTAATGCACTGAGCCACCCAGATACCCTGAAAGAATACATTTTTAAACACATAGAGAAAAAAGTGGGGCACCTGGGTGGCTCAGTTCCTTAAGCATCTGACTTTGAGTCAGGTCACCATCCTGGGGTCCTGGGATTAAGCCCTGTGTCTGGCTCTCTGCTCAGTGGGAAGCCTGCTTCTCCCTCTCCCTTTGCCCCTCCCCCGCTTAGAGATTCCTCTCTCTCTCACTCTGTCAATAAATAAATAAAATCCTTTTTATAAGTGTTTGTCAAATTGTACACACGTGTTCTAAGAACCAAAACTGTACCTCGACCCTTAACCTTAGAACATCAGGCTGGCATATACTAGTAACGTGCCATGGAAGTTGTGCTCAGCCTATCAAGTATCATTCTTTATAATCTTTATATGACTGCAAAGTCTTTCATAATATGGACATATGTGTTTTTTAACCACTTCCTTGATGATGCGCTTCCTGAGAATATTACTTTGGCTTCCCCAGTGGGTTGAAAATTCTGTGAGGTGAGATACCATCATTGTCTTTTTCAAAAACAGTGCCTGCTATTCAATAGCTATTTAATTGAATTGATCTTCCAATTAGCATTCCTACAAGAAAAAAAAAAAAACCTGGCCAGTTTTATAGTATAGCACAAGTTGATTCTTTGTAAATGTTCTTTACAGGGAATTAACCATAGAGAATCCAGTTAGCTCTGGGTGTAATGACATAATAAATCTTCTAGAGACTTCTAGAGACTTCTAAGTCCATGAGACTATGGATTTTAGAGCTGAGTGTTCCTCTAAGATCATTTAATTTCCCTAAGTGACAACTCATCTCTGTTTCAATACTATAGCAACTAAGAAATGTGTCAATCTTTGGAGTTAGGAAACCATGTATAATCACATTTCCTGAGAGTATCTGTACTTACGATAGCCTAGCTTTCCTAAATGTACTTGCCTCAGTATTCTAATTTGTGGTTGGGAACATAGGACAGCAGACCTGGACCTCTAGGGAGTGAAAGGTTCCAGAGAAGATGCTTATAGGACAAGATAAGCCCTTTGGAGGGGCTGCTCCTTTGAAATCTTCCCTCCATACTCTCTGTGCCAACTTGGCCAACCCAATCCTAGTAGAATGCTAAAGGAGGTCTTCCCTGAGCATTGGCTGCCAAGGCAGAGCCCATGGGCAGCTGCAGGAAGGGGCCTCTGATGGACACATCTCAGAGAAGAGACCCAAGCAGCTCGCACATTGGCTGGGCCCTGTCAGGTTGACCTTGCAATGACCATTGTGCTGTCATATGGAGTCACAGCCTTGAGGGGTAATATTGTTTGGCTGAGAGAGGCAGGGGGTTGAGAAATGGCACCGATTTGGCGGCTGGCCATACCTCCTCCGTCATGTGTCAGCCTTCTACTACTACTTGGTTTATTCCTTTGGAGGCTTTGGCTGCTCTTCTCTGGAAGACAGAGCAGGGAGCAGGTGGCAGCCAAGAGAGCCTCAGAGGTATGTGATGCAACCTTCCCTGGAAATCCACTGCTCCCCGTCCCTGCCTCTGAAGCACTGGAAATGCCTACCTCTTGGGCCAGGGGAGGAACTGGGTGGGGGAAGAGGGGAGTTGAGACAGTGCCTACGGATGTCTTCCTAGAAGTGTCAATCATGCTCAGTCCTGTTCCTTTCAGTTTATTTCAGCAAACCTTGAGCTCCTATTATGTATGGTGGCGCACTAGACATTGAGGAAAAATAAAACCCCAACCCCACCCTCTAGGAACTCTAGGCGAACCTGGGGAGACAGATGGATATATACATAATGAAAGAGAAAATGATAAGAGTTAGTAGAAGTATAAATAGTGCTGAAGGGGTTGGAGGCAGTCTTTTGAAGCAGGGGGATCTAGAAAATGCCTCTGGGGGAGCTCAGGATTGAATTGTGCTTCAGAAGAAGGGAAGGGCTTTGGACATGGATAGGGTGGAGGGAAGACAGTAGGGACGACTTTCCAGTTGGAAGGAATGGATTGGGGAAAAGCGGGGGAAACTGAAGAGTGTCGGATATGTTTGAAGAGAGGACACCTATGTGGTTGGAAGGTAGAAGTATAGGGAGGTCAGTGACAGAAAAATCTGGAAAATTGACAGAGGTGACATTGTAGAGGGCTTTCAATGCCAGGCTGAAGAGTTCATACATACATAAATATATGTATGTATATGTACATATATATATATCCATTCTATATGCAATGGGAAGATGTCAGGGGGCACCTGGGTGGCTCAGTTGGTCTGTGACTCTTGATTTAGGCTCAGGTCATAATCTCAGGATTATGAGATCAAGCCCTGTGACCTGCCTTGCGCTCAGCAGGGAGTCTGTCTCTGTCCCTTCCTCCTTTCTCCCTCCCGTCCCCCTGCTCCACGCTCTCTCTCTCTCAGATATAAATAAATCTTAAAAAAAAAAGATGTCCTAGGTTTGGTTTTTTTTTTTACGATTTTATTTATTTATTTGACAGAGATCACAAGCAGGCAGAGAGGCAGGCAGAGATAGAGGAGGAATCATGCTTGCTGCTGAGCAGAGAGACCCATGCAGGGCTTGATCCCCTGACCCTGGGATCATGCCCTGAGGTGAAGGCAGAGGCTTTATCCCACTGAGCCACCCAGGTGCCCCGTCACATTTTTTTTTAAGAAAGGAAATTTTTATATTATTTTATTATTTTAAAATTTTAATTGCCGTTATTGTTAACATACAGTGTTATATTTGTTGCAGGTGTACAATATAGTAACAATTCCATACATCACTCAGTGCTTATCCAGATTAGTGTACTCTTAATCCCGTGCACCCATCCCCCACCCCCCACCTCTGGGAACCATGTTTGTTCTCCGTACTTGAGTCTCTCTTTTGATTTCTCTCTTTGTTTTTCCTTTGTTCATTTGTTTTGTTTCTTAAATTCCGCATGTGAGTGAAATCACGAGGAATTTGTCTTCCTCTGACCAGCTTATTTCACCTCGCGTTATATTCTCTAGATCCATGCACGATGTTGCAAATGACAAGGTTTGGTTCATTTTTTTCAAGATTTCATTCATTTTTATGACTGAACAATATTCCATTGTGTGTGTGTGTGTGTGTGTGTATCACATATTCTTTATTTATTCATCTGTCAGTGGGCACTTGGAGTCCTTCCATAATTTAGCTATTGTAAATAATGCTACTCTGGGGACACCTGGGTGGCTTAGTTGGTTAAGTGTCTGCCTTCGGCTCAGATTATGAATCTGGGGTCCTGGATCAAGCCCCGTGTCAGGCTCCCTGCTCAGGGGGAGCCTGCTTCTCTCCCTCCCTCTGTCCCTCCACCTCACTCATCCATTCTCTCTCTGTCAATTGAATAAATAAAATCTTTTAAAAAAATAATGCTGCTATATACATAGTGGTACTATATCCTTTTGAATTAGTGTTTTCAACGTTTCTGGGTAAATATCCAATAATGCAATTACTGGATAATATAATTCTATTTTAAATTTTTAAAACTATTTTACTTATTTATTTTAGAGAGAGACAGAGAACACGAGTGTGGGGGAGGGGCAGAAGGCGAGAGAGAGAATCTCCAGGAGACTCAGCCCTGAGTGTGGAGCCCAACGTGGGGTTTGATCTCATGATTCTGAGATCACGACCTGAGCTGAAATAGAGAGTCGGACACTTCGCTGACTGAGCCACCCAGGCACCTCTCTTCGGCCCATTTCTAATTGGATTACTTGGTTTTGGGGGTGTTGAATTGTGTAATTTCTCTCTCTCTATTGGATAGTAACCCTTTATCGGATATGTAATTAGCAAATATCTTCTCCCACTCAGTAAGTTGTTGTTTGGTTTTGTTGGTTGCTTCCTGTGCTGTGCAGAAGCTTTTTGTTTTGGTGTAGTCCTAACAGTTTATTTCTGCTTTGCTTTCCCTTGCCTCAGGAGACATATCTAGAAATATGTTACTGTGGCCAATGTCAGAGATCTTACTCCCCCTGCTCTCTTCCAGGATTTTTATGGTTTCAGGTCACACATAGAGGTCCTTTTCCTGTTTTGAGTTTATTTTTGTGTATTTTGTAAGAAAATGGTCCAATCTCATCCTTTTGCATGTAGCTAGTCAGTGTTCTCAACACCATTTGTTGAAGAGACTTTTTCCCATCACATATTTCCTCCTTTGTCAAAGATTAATTGACCATATCATCATGGGTTTATTTCTGACTTTCTATTCTGTTCCATTGATCTGTGTGCCTGTTTTTGTGCCAGTACCATACTATTTTGATTGTTATAGCTTTGTAGTAGTATACCTTGAAATCTGGGATTGTGACCCCTCCAGATGTGTTGTTTTCCTCCCCCAAGATTGTTTTGGCACTTTGGGATCTTTTGTGATTCTGTACAAATTTTATGATTGTTCTAGTTCCATGAAAAATGTTCCCTGACATTTAGTAAGTGCTCCCTGGGTGTTTGTGAAATGAATAAATGACTTTTCAATTTTAACCCTGGGTGACTGACAAGATGATGGCATTTTGAACAACATAGGAAACATTAAGCAGAAGTTGTGTGGTCGGAGGCTGAAAATGAACTATGCCATTTGAAGTGCTTATAAAATCTATACGGAGATGTTCACCTTGCCGCTCAAATTAATTGTCTAGACCTGTGCTACCCAGTCCGGTATCCACTGGCCACGTGGGGCCATTCAAATTTAAATTAACCAAAATTACATACAATTTAAAATTCAGTTCCTTACTCGCACTGTGGACATTTCAAGTATCACATGTGGCTAGAGGCTATCACACTGGACAGAGCAGATCTTGGATATTTCCATCATCATAGAAAATTCTATTGGACAGCATTAGCCTATACTCTAGATCTTGGAGGTAGATCTAGTTATCAACATATTTGGCCACAAAGTTCCTTTCAGTGTTTTTTCTTCTCATAAACATCTCTCAAACACAGCAATCCCACTTGAGTATTACTGTCCTCACTAGGACTTCATCTATTTATGGTATGCTGGCTGGTCTCCTACCAACTTTTTCCAGCCTAGAGCGTAGAACATAGCCCTGGCTTTATGGAAGAGAAACCACACGCACAGAGCTTACCGCGGCTGACTGTGTCACTCCGCCAAAACTGACTGAGCCAACAAACAAAATCTCTCAGCACCCCACCACCTGCAGCAGCTTTTCCCAGCCTGTTTGGACCCTCAAAACTTTCGTTGTCAAAATTTGTCAACCCCTTGGGAGTTTATACATCGCTTTATCTCTTTTTCATAATACATGATAAGTGACATTAGGTATATAATATTTTCATTTTAAAGCAGCATGTTTTTTAAAGTTGCAAAGTTCATTTTAACATTTTTAAGAGGAAAAGACGAATGCCCACTTTCCCCCATGTAACAGGTGAGGCATGAAAGTTAATTGACTTTAACAGGTGTGCATTGTTCCAGAACACTTAGATATAAGAAAGGGCAAATATAGTTCCTTGTCTACATTGAGTATAACCTGCTTTAAGCCTTTTAGGTTGGCTAAAAAGCCCAGGGTCCGTTTTTCCTCCCCCAACCTTTGTACTGTATGGGAATTCTGGAGCTTTTGCAGTTTTTTCAAAATGGTGGAAGGTCATGTCCTTTTTTAAAAGACAAAAGATTTTATTTTTATTTATTTAGGGAGAGCGTGTGCGCAAGCAGTGAGGAGGGGCAGTGAGGGGGAGAGAGAGAGAGAAACCTCAAGTCGGTTTCCCACTGAGCATGGAGCCCAATGTGGGGCTTGATCCCATGACTCTCAGATCAGGACACGAGCCCAAATCAAGAGACACTCAACCAACTGACCCACCCAAGTGCCCAGATGGTTAGGTTCTTAAACCATGGGAGTAACTGTTGCTTTTCATCTTGGGCATCTGAAGGCAAAAAGCGGTGGCTCAGGGGCACCTGGGTAGCTCAGTGGGTTAAAGCCTCTGCCTTTGGCTCAGGTCATGATCTCAGGGTCCTGGGATCGAACCTTGCATCGGGCTGTCTGCTCAGCAGTGAGCCTGCTCCCCACCCCCCTGACCCCCGCCTGCCTCTCTGCCTACTTGTGATCTCTGTCTGTGAAATAAATAAAAAAATAAATCTTTAAAAAAAGTGCATAATGAATCTTCATGATTCCATAACCCACCTTCAACTCTGATATTGTTTTGACAAGGCAAATGTCAGGTAACATAATTTCATTCCTAATTAAATATGTGTTTCTAAAAGGTAAAGACTCTTTTAAGAGAAAATACTTAATCACAGTATCATTATATGCCTAAAAATTTAACAATAATCTTTGAGTACCATCAAATATCCATCAGTATTCAAATACCAAATGTATCATAAATGATAAAAATCATTTTTTACAGTCTGTTTGACTCAAGATCTAAATAAGGTTCACATATTGAGATTGGATGGTGTGTTTAATTTCCTTATAATTTGTAGATTCCCTACCTCCATATCTTTCTTTATTCTTTCCATTTATATGTTAAAGAAATGGATCATTTGTCCTCTAGAGTTTTGCAGGCAAGATTTTACTGATTAAATACCCATGTTGTTATTTAATATGTTCCATTTTTCTTCTCTATTTCTTTAAATGGGGAAGTTGGATCTAAGACTTATCAGAATTACTTTGGAGGGATGGGAGACAATTTCAGAGGTCATGATGATTATTAGGAGGGACACAATTCTGGTATTTTATTTTATTATTATTATTACTTTTTAAAAGATTTTATTTATTTATTTGGCAGACAGAGATCACAAGTAGGCAGAGAGGCAGACAGAGAGAGAGGGGGAAGCAGGGTCCCCGCTGAGCAGAGAGCCCAATGCGGGGCTCGATCCCAGGACCCTGGGATCATGACCTGAGCCGAAGGCAGAGGCTTTAACACACTGAGCCACCCAGGTGCAGAGGCTTTAACACACTGAGCCACCCAGGTCTGGTCTTTTAAATGCCATTTTCTAGGGGCATCTGCCTGGCTCAGTCAGTAGAGCATGTGACTCTTGATCTAGGGATAGTAAGTTTGAGCCCCACACTGGGTGTAGAGATTATTTCAAAAAAAATCTTAAAAAAAAAAAAAAAAGTCCCGCAGCAGGCTACCAGCTCCATGGGGAGTCTGCTTCTCCCTCTGATCTTCTCTCCTCTCATGTTCTCTCTCACTGTCTCTATCTCAAATAAATAAATAAAATCTTTAAAGATTTCTTTTTATTCAATTATTTGACAGACAGAGATCACAAGTAGGCAGAGAGGCAGGCAGAGGGAGAGAAAGAGGAGAAGCAGGCTCCCTGCCGAGCAGAGAGCCCGACGTGGGCCACCATCCCAGGATCCTGAGATCATGACCTGAGCTGAAGGCAGAGGCTTAACCCACTGAGCCACCCAGGCACCCATAAATAAAATCTTTAAAAAATAATAATAAATACCTCAAAATAAAATGGACTTTTCAAAAAAAGGGGGGGGGGTTCCTATATTGACCTTTTATCTAAAAATCTTGCTTAATTTGCTTATCAATCCTGAAAATGGATCGGTAGATGCTTTTCCAAAGGCATTTTGTGATTCCCTACACAGTCCCATTGTCTGCATATGATAACTTTATTTCTTCTTTTCTAATCCTATGACTTCTATTTCTTTTCCTTGCTTTATTGCATGGAGTAAGATTCCCAGTACTGTGTTGAGAAGATAGTGGGGATTTTTATCTTCTTTCTTTATGTAGAGGAAGGTTTTCTTTAACTTACCATTTATGCATAATGTTTGCTGTGTGGCTTTTGTAAATATTATTTAGCAAATGAAGAAAGCTCCCTTTTCTGGTTGCTAAGAATTTTAGCATGAATGGGTGTTGAATTTTATCAAGCACTTTTTCTGCCTCTATTGAGATGTTCATATGATTTTTCTTGTTTATTCTATTAAAGTGCTGAAAGACAATGAATTTTTAAAGTATTAAACCAACTGTGAATTCCTGAAACAGATATAACATGTTTGTGACACTATTCATGATCCTTGCCGATACTAAGTTTAGGAATTTTGCGTCTGTTTCCATGAAAGAGACTGACCTGTGAGTTTTCCTTTCTAATAATGTCTTGATCAGATTCTAGAATCAAGGTTAATTCAGCCTCCCAAAGTAAAGGGAGAAGTAACTTTTCTTTTCTACCTCATTAGCATAACCAAGACATTCCTATCACTCAGGAAATTCCCAGTGTTTTTTTTTTTTTAAACAAAGCACCAGACAAGTGTCTGACCAGGCTGCTTTTTTTGTTTTTAATAGATTTTATTTATTTACTTGACAGAGACAGACAGATCAAAAGCAGGCAGAGAGGCAGGCAGAGAGAGAGGAGGAACCTGCTGAGCAGAGCGCTGATGCGGGGCTCGATCCCAGGACCCCCGAGATCATGACCTGAGCCGAAGGCAGAGGCTTTAACCCACTGAGCCACCCAGGTGCCCCCCCCCCAGTGTTTTTGAAGCTATGTGTCAGGAGTCTGGGACAAACACCAGATGTGTTATTATAACACCACATAGACACACACATATATAGACACACACACACACACAGAGTTGGGGGGGGAGATTGAAAAATTAGCTGATATTAATATATTTCTGGAGGCTGATAAACCCCAACTTCTTGAGGCAGGCTGGAAACTTAGGCAGGGTTTCTATTTTCAATCTTTTTTTTAAAAAATTAAATTCAATTATTTATTTTTTAAAATATTTTATTTATTTGACAGAGAGAGAGACAGTGAGAGAGGGAACACAAGCAGGGGGAGTGGGAGAGGGAGAAGCAGGCTTCCAGCTGAGCAGGGAGCCAGATGTGGGGCTTGATCCCAGGACCCTGGGATCATGACCTGAGTAGAAGGCAGACGCTTGATGACTGAACCACCTAGGTATCCCTAAGCATCCAACTCGTGATCTCAGCTTAGGTCTTGATATTGATCTTTATCTTGATCTTAGGTCATGAGGTCAAGCTCTCCATTGGGCCCAGTATGGAGCCAACTAAAAAAAACAACTGATTTTTGTGTGTTGATACTGCATTCTGTAACTTTGCTAAATTCATTTATTAGTTCTAATTGGGTTTGTGTGTGTGTGTGTGTGTGTGTGTGTGTATTCTTTATGATATCCTGTAAATAAGATTATGTCGTCTGTGAATAGAGATAGAGATTGTTTAACTTTTCCTCTTCAAAGGAAAGGATGGTTTTACTTTTCTTACCTAATTGCTCTGGTTGGAGTTTCTAGCACAATGTTAAAGAAAAGTAGTGAAGGGGCACCTGGGTGGCTCAGTGGTTTCAAGCCTCTGCCTTCGGCTCAGGTCATGATCCCAGGGTCCTGGGATCGAGCCCCACATCGGGCTCTCTGCTCAGCGGGGAGCCTGCTTCCTCCCCTCTCTCTGCCTGCCTCTCTGCCTACTTGTGATCTGTTAAATAAATAAATAAATAATCTTTTAAAAATATAAAAAAAATAAATAAATAAAAAATAAAGTGACTTGGAACGTGCTTGCAAAAAACTCAGGAATTTACGTTACTGATCGGGAAATTCTGCCCTAAAGGATAAAATTAAAATTCCATCATTTGGCAAAATCTGGCTTCCACTTCTATTTTCAGCTTTTGTCTTAGCAAATGTGCACCTGACACTCATGACTTTATAATCTTCTTGGGGATGTTGCCTTGGACTTGCCTGGAATGCTCCTTTTTCACCTAAAAACTTTCTGCTGATTCTTCAGACTCCAGTACAAATGGCCACTTCTTGAGTAACTTTTCCCATCTCTCCCAGGCAGTGAATCCCTGTCCTTTTATTCTCTGACGCTTGTATTTCTGTTATATATTTATTTATTAATGTACCTATAAATTTAAATTTATTTATTAATATATTTAGATGTTTCTGTTCTATATTTATTTGCATGTGGTTTATGTGCTCTATATTTACCACACTGTATTATAACTTAGGTGTTTAGACATCTGTTTTCCCTATTAATGTGAATTCCCAGAATACAGGGGTCATATTTACCTTTGTAGTCCTAGCACCCAAGCTACTGCCTAGAACTTAGTAAGCACTCATTAAATGATCAATGAATACATGAATGTGGTGCCAGTTGTGCTGTGGTTATGGACACCAACTGGATCAATATTTGTGTCTGTAAGAGGAAATGTGCTCTTGATTCTCTAACCTAGAACATTTTCTGATTTTATTCTTTTCTCTTTGTGCCTCTCTAGACTTCAAAGAAGCATAAATTCAAAAAGATCCAGAAACTCACAGGTCAGAAAGATCCTATCCTTGATTCTTCAGCTCAAGGCTACTGACAAATCAACTGTGGGTCTGCTTTAAGACTCCAGACTTTAATAACAGGTTGAGGGAGGGAATTTGAAAAAGATTATGTAAATGAAAGAAATGTGCTTATTCTTTCTAGCATCTCCAAAGATGCTAGATTCTTTTGAGCAACTTCCAAAGAGATGTAAACAGATTGATAATTCTTCCTATGCTTCCTTTCCCCATGCTTTCTTGCCTAATTTTCCTTTTGTGTAGAACTCAAAGTATCAGGAAAGAAATTGGGTGAGATTAATGTTTGGTGCAGGAAGTTCCAATAACTTTTTCCCCTGTCATAGGCACTGGATAGAATCCTTTGGGGGAAAAAATATGTGTTATGAACTTTGGTTCCCCTACTCCCAACTCCCTACTCGCATGATTGTTCCTGCTCTTTCCAACAGCTTCATCTACTCCACGGTGAAGGCAGCATAGTAGAGTTCAAAATATAAAAAACTTGAGCTGTGGGTTAAGTCTGAGCTCTACCACTAATTAACTTAATGATCCTAGGCATGGTTTCACCTTTGTTTTCTTATGTGTACAACAAGGGGGTGGAACAAGGTAGAGGTGGTATCAACAATTAGGGTGCTAAAAGCTTCTTTATCTCTGCTCCCAGCTTCCCAGTGGGAAGAAAATCTTAGGATGAGCTGCTCCGAAGCTAATGGGACACAGTGAGTAGAGTTGACCTTCACTATCTATTCCTCCTCTCTTCAGCTTACTCTACTGATAAACTCTGTAGCAATTAAGAGAAAGGTACCTAGTACTGTTTTACTTCCTTCAGAATAATAGCTGTTCCTTTTCTAAGTTAAGTCACTATTCTTACTGGTTTCCTTACTAGTACTTTAATATCACTTCAGTGACATTGACCTACTCTTGTATCCAGATTTTCAGGTCTCCCTATGGGATGGGCCCAGGAGTACGCATTCTGGTCAATGGAGAGAAGTCTTCAACAGATCTTCCAACATCTGGAATGTGCAAGGTCAGGGAAGGTCGTTTCTGGGAGGAGGTTGGGTGGTGGAAGTTTTTGTTTTTGTCTTAAGTAAACTCTACTTGAATTGAATTGAATTCTCGAGATCAAGAATTGCATGCTCTACCAACCCGAGCTAGCCAGATGCCCCAAAGGTGGTAGAACTTTTAAGAGGGAGAGGGAGGAAGAGACCGAAGAAGGGAGGTGGGAAAGAGGGAAAGAGGGAGGGAAAAAGAGAGGGAAAAGAGAGATTGTTAGTTGGTTGCTTATTTACTTAGTTTGGGCAGTGGGCATAAATTCTGGGTCCAAAGGTTTAGTCCATGGATCATTTCTGATTGGAATGGAGACCCATACCTTCCTCTCCTCCTCGTAGAGGAATTCTTTACATAAGTAATTGAGATTGGGGAAGACAACCTCTTTTGTTGTTATTGTTCTCCCTCAGGACAAAATATTTCACATATGAAATAGCCATTACCTTTCCCTTTTCCTACTTTTTCCTGCCCCAAAGGCAAATGGAAACTTTTCTTTATTTCCTAGATCAGCTCTTAAGGAATTCTGTTTGCCTGAATCACAGGACACGATTTCTTCCTCCACCTCCTCTGTGCTTGTGCCTCAGGAGCCTGTTCTACCCTGTTGTGGCTGTAAGAAAGCAAAACTTTCTCCTAAGGACAGCAGCTCCTCCGGATCATTATGCAGCAACTCCAGACTGTCCCACCTTCCCGTCTTTTCTAAAGGAACAACCCGGCAAATCCAGAGCCATAGTTTACCTATTTTACCCAAAAAACAGTCTTCCATGTTCAGGAACCAGGGCACAGCCCAGCCTCCTTTTCAGCTCTCAGGGTTTGGGAAATCAAAACTTTTACAGAATTTGGCAGCTCCTTCGCCCTTAAGATCCCAAAACTCTTTGATCAACTCTGTGTTCGAATCCCCAGATCTCTGCCAACAAGAAAAAACAATGAGTGGGGGAGAGAGAGCAAGAGTCATTTGACATTGGATCATGGGCCAGATTTTATTTTCACCAAGGCAAGACCAAGATTCTCGGGGTGGGCTCCAATCCTGCTCTCTCCTTTGGCTAGGTGGGAGTTAGAGGGACATATGGCTTGGAAGGTTTATACTTTGAGGGAACAAACAGTGCCTCTGCCGGTGAGGGAGTCATGGGCAATGCTGAATTATTTAACTGAGGCACAAGGAGGAGTTCCCGAACCACAGAAACCTCAAATCCAGGTATCTATGCCCATTCATCAAAGCACTGAACAAAGTCTCTACAATAAATTCCCAAACTGTCCATCATTTCAGCTCCATTTGAATATTGGAGTGGAATCTGGATTAAATCGAACAGAAACAAAAATTTCACAGTCACTTATCCCAGGTAAGCAGTCACAACTTGGGGATGGCCCGCAAATCCTTGAATCCAGGCCCTTAGCTACATCATTGGGCACTCCGCTTCCCAAAAGTTTTGGAGCTGACGTAATTCCAGAGAAGACCACTGGACTGCAGGAGCAGCCAAAACATGTTCTAGAACTTAATATAGAACAGAGGGTCCTAGGTCTTCTGGAAAAAGGGATTCAGCAGCATAAGTCCCACATGACTAATGTGGAATTGACCCCAGGGCTACCATGTCAAGTTACAGAGAGCATCAAGGTAACTCCTTTAGCATTACTTCAAGTCATGGATGCAATGGGGATGATCCCAGAATCACATTCAGAAGTGATAGAATCTGTGGGCTTGTTCACACAGCCACCAGACAAAGTTGGGAAACCAATGGAAATGACCAAAAAAGTGAGTGTAAGCACTAAACCATCATATCAAGTCACTAAACCAAGTGCTCAGCATCAAGTTATGGGATCCAGGATGACCGCCAGTCCACTGAATCAAGTCACAGATAATGTGACGGTAAATCCTGCAGCATTGCTTCAAGTCATGGATTCAAGTCATAGTCCAGTGGCACTATTACAAGCTATGGATTTCGTGGGAATAATTCCACCAGCACGGTCACATGTTATAGAATCTGGAGATTCACAGTCTGAAATTGCAACTTTGGCCCCAGGAGCAGCTCGATCAGTTGGTTTGACATCTTCTAGCTCTCCTCCTACTATTGATCCACCTGGAGTTGTAGGATCTGTGGGTTTACCTCCAAAGCGACCACTTAAAGTCACAGAATCAGTAGGGACGATTCCAATGTCATCACATCAATCCATACGTTCTTTAAAGGTAAGTCCAGTAGCACTGGGGTCATCCATGGGAATGATCATAAGACCACAATCACAAGTTGCAGAAACTCAGGATTTGACCTCGAGGCCAGTATCTCAAGTCAGGAAACCTCTGGAGTTGACTCCTGGGTCATGGATTCAAGTGCGAGACTCTGTGGAGTTGACTCCAGAACCATATGTTCAAGGCACAAAGACTACAGCATTAACCCCAGGGCTACCTCATCAAGTCATGGAATCTCCAAGTTTGACCCCATGGCATCAGATCTTAGAATCTTCCGAGACGAGTCCAAGGCAAAGCCATCAAATGATGGAAACTATGGGGTCGGCTTCTGACCCCATAACCAGAAATCTGACTGATTCAAAATTGTCACATCATCAAATAATGGAACATTTAGGGACAGTCCCAAGATCACTGGGTCAAAGAAAAGCATCTAAGGAAATGAGCCAAAAGTCACTGCATCAAGTCACAAAATCTGCAGTAATGACCACCATATCTCTACTTCCAGGTGCAGAATATTTGGGGGAGAAGCCAGTGCCACAACTTACGACTGTGGATTCTATGACGTTACCCCCAGCACTGCACAATGTAACATCTGTAGACATGACTCCAGGTTCGGTCCCACAGATGGTGAAATATGGACAGCTGATCCCAATTGTGAGCCCTAGAGAATTGGCCCCAGAACTTCAACTGCAGATTGTAACATCTAATGAGTTGGCTCCTATTTCACAGCTGGAAAGTGGGAATTCTGTACAGTTAGCACCAAGGTCTCAGCTTCAAGGTGTGAAATCTATTCATTTTACCCTAGGAACACAACAACAAAGTCGAAAATCTGCTGAGTTAGCCCAGGCACCACAGTTTCAAAATAGGAAATCGCTAGATTTGACCCACAATCCACAGTTGCAAGGTCTGGAATATGTTCATTTGGCCCTACCGCTGAAGTTTTCAGATACAAAAGCTGTGGAGCTGATCCTAAGACCAACCCAGGAAGAGAAGAAATCCATGGAGTTTGCCCCAAAGCCATGGTTACAAGATGAAAGATCTCAGGAAACAGCCCCAGTACTATTGCTTAAAGATGTGAAATTTCCTCAAATGGTAGAATGTAGAAATGTGATTCCTGAAACACAGGTGGAAAGTATGAAATATGAGGAGCCGATCTCAAGGGCACACATTCAAGCAGTAAAATCTGCAGAGCTGAACCTCAAGTCAAATCATCAAGCCACAGGACCTGAAGGATTAACCCCATGGCATCAAGCTTTGGAATCTTCAGGAATGATCCCAGAGCCAGGATATCAAGGAGCAGAAGTAGAGTTGACTTCCGACCCTTGTCACCACAGGAAAGAATCTCTGGAGTTGACACAATCATCTTTAAGTACTCCAGGGCCATTGAACCAGACTTCAGAATCTATGCAGGCGAACTCAGTGCCATTCCAAGGTGCTCTTGAGACAATGCTCCAAGGCGTAAAGGCCTTGGAGACTCGAATGCCTCAACACATAATAAAAGAATCTCCAGAGTTAGTACCAGGATCAGAGATGCAAGGAATGAATCCAGACGTGTTGAACCCAGAGTCCCAAAGTATGAAGTTTGTTCATCTGGATCTAGGGCCGTATTCAGAATTTATGAACTATAAGAAGTTGGCCCCAGAACCTCAATTTCAAGGTGTGAAATCTGGGTCGCTGACCCCAGAACCACAGCCCCAAAGTACAAAACCTGAGGAGTTAACTCTAGGTCCGTTAATGCATGGCAATAAAGTTGTGGATTTAAGTGTACCACTGGAAGTATCTAAGAGGTTGGTTCCTTGAAACACACGTACATGTTGAATCGAGGAAACTAAGCTTGGAACCACATTTACAAGCAACGGCGTCTTTGGGTCCAACTTCTAGACCACGGCGTCAAGACACAGCATCCATAAAGTTAACTTCTGAGACCTGGCCACAAGAGGAGGAATCTGTGAAATTAATCCCAGAGCAAGTCACAAGAACTACTGGGATGATGCCCAGGCCATGTTTTCAGAATATTTCAGAGATGACTCTGGGGCCAGGCCATCAAGACACAGAAACTGCACGGCTCTTTTCTGGGGCTTTGCTCCAAGTGGCATTAACACCAAAACCAACAGGTCAAGTTACAGAATCTACAGAAATGACTCTAAAGCCACACCTTCAAGTTACTGAGCCTTCAGAGATACCCCTAAAGTCAGAATACAAAAACACAGAACCTTTTGGGTTGGCATTGTCTCAAGTGGAAAATATCCAGGAGACGATGCCAGTACCACCATATTCAGTAAGAGGATCCCTGGAGTTGACTTTAGGACCACGAATGCAATATGAGAAATCAGTGTCACTAATGCAAAATTTGAAATCTGTCAAGTTAACCCCTGAGTCATCCCCAGTAGTGGTGGGACCTAAACAACTTATCACAGGACCAAAAGAACATGTTCCGGCATTGACCCCAGAGCCACAGTTCCAGGGAGTAAAGTCTATGCTGCTGCATCCAGAGCCACAATTACAAGATGTGGAATATGTGAACTTAATCCAACAGCCAGCTACTACTGGAATGGTAGAATCTGAGAAGCTGGTACAAGAGCCAATACTACAATGTATAATATCAGAGGAATTGACTAAGGGGGCACAGCTTCAGGGTGTGAAACTGATCCCAGGGCCACATTTGCAAAGTGTCCGATTTTCACATTTACCTCCAGGGCCAGGTGTGGTGGGTATGAAACCAATGGAGCTGACCCCAGACTCAAAACTTCAAGGTGTCAAATCTGAGTTGTTGACCTCGGAGCTGAAAGATGTGAAACCCGTGGTCTTAACTACAGGACAGGGTCTAAAAGGTATGGAATCTACTTTGCTAACCCCTAGTCCACAGCTGGAAGGTGAGAAATCTATGGAGATAACCACAGTGCCATGGGTAGAATATGCCAAACCTGTGAAAAGCACCCACGATACCAAGCTTCAAGGTACAACTTCTGACAGGATTCTGCATGCAAGAATTCAAGACTCCAAAGCTGTGGAGTTGGTCCAAAGAACCCAACTGCAAGATGTGCAAACTGTGGAATTTAAATTTGAGCCCAAGATGGAAGGTGAGAAAGCTGTGCCTTTTGCACCAGGGCCATTGCTCCAAGGGTCTGAACTGCAAGGTGTGAAACCCAAGGAACCGACTTTAGAGCCACAAACCCAAGATAGTAAATTGGTCGACAGTACCCCGTGTTTAAAGCATCAAAGTTTACAATCTGTAGAGGAAACTCGAGATTCAGAGCCGCAATGTGCAAAATCTGTAAAGTTGACCCCGAGGCTAAACAAGCAGGAAGTAAAATCTGTGAAAGCGACCAGAAGATCAAAGTTTGAAGGAGTAAAAACTGTGGATTTAGCCCCAAGGCAACAGTTTCCAGAGACAGCACTCATGAATTTAACGTCTGGGCCAGAACAGGATGGCACGCTATCTGTAATCTCTCCAGAGCATCAATGTGTGAATTCAGAGCAGTTGCAGAGAGGGGCTAAGTCGGACGATGGGCTGTCTTTGGAGTTAACTCCAGAGCTAAAATTTAAAGGTAAAAAATTAGTAGGCCTCAATTTTGAGTCACAGTTGGAAAGTATGAGATCAGACTTGACTCCAGAATCAAATATTCAAGGTTTAAAACCTAAAGAATTCAAGCCTGAACCACTTGAACCTCAGCTGCAAAGCACAAAGTCTCCTAAGTTGACCCCAGGGGCACCACTGCACCAGATTGAAGGCTCAGAGTTAGCTTCAGAGCCACAGCTTTGTGTAAAAACCATTGAGTTGAAACAAGAGCCACTGCTTGAAAGTACGAGATGCATTCAGTGGATCCCAGAACCTAAGTTCCAAGCTGTGAAATCTGTAGAGTTCAATCTCAGGTCACAGTCTCCAAGTGTTAAATTTGTAGGGTTGAAATCTTCGACACAGTTAAGAGATGTGAAGTCATCTGAATTGACTCTCGGGTCCAAATCTCAAGGTGTGATATATACAGAGTTCAACCTTGTGCCACGGTTGCAGAACATGAAAACCTCTGGGGTGCACGCAGGAACACAGCTGCAAAAAGGGAAGGTTTTCGCATCAACCTCAGAGCCACAGCTTCAAGACGTCAAGACTACTGAGTTCAAAAAAGAGCCACAGCTGGAAAGAGTGAGGTGTATCCAGTGGATACCAGGACCTGATTTCCAAGGTGTGAAGTCTATAGGGTTACAGTCTCAAGGTGTTAAGTCTCTAGGGTTGAAACCTTTGATACAGTTCAGAGATAGAAAGTCATCTACATTAACTCCAAGGCCAAAGCTCCAAGATAAACAATCTTCGGCATCACTCCAGGAACATGAGCTTCAAGACTGTGATTTGAAACCTTGTCGACAGGTTAGAAGTGAGAAATCATGTGAGCTGACTTCAAGGTCAAAGCTCTGGGATATAAAATTTATACCACTGGAATCTAGGCTTTGCACGCATGATAGGAAATCTACTAAACTGCCTGCAAAACCAAAGCTTCAAGAAGTGAGACCCTTACAGTCATCCCCAGGAGCACAGCTTCAGGGTGTGAAGTCTCTGGTGCTTATGGAAGGTCCACAGTTTCCTGGTGTGAAATCTGGGCTATTAAGCCAAGGGTCACAATTACAAAGCAATACAAGTAGAGAATTGAACTCGCCACTACACTTGGCAAGCACAAAGTCTTCTGAATTGACTCTTCAGACAAAGCCTCAAGGTATGAAATCTGAGAATTTCAACTCTGGGTCACAGTGGCATGATCTAAAACCTTCTAAGTTGTCACCTGAGATAAAGTCCCAAGATAAGACATTTACTGAGTTAAATCCAAGTTCACAGTTGAATGGTATAACATTTTCTACACTGATCACAGGAACAAAGATTCAAGGTACCAAATGTACAGATTTCAACCTTGGGCCATTGTTACAACATGTGAATTCTTCCAAAAGGACCTCAAAGACAAAGCTTCAAAATGTAAAACATAAAGAAAGCTGTCCCAGTCCCCAGGTGCAAGTTGTGAAATCTTCTGACCTGCCCCTTGGATCAAAGCTTCAAAATGTGCAGGTGGTGTTCAACCCTGACTCACAGTTTCAAGGAGAGAAATGTTCTAAATTAATCTCAAAAACAAAGTTTCAAGATGTGGAATCTGTGAATGTCAAACCTGGGCCACAGCTGAGAGGTGTGAAATCTTCTGAATTGATACAGGGGACAAAGCTTCAAAAAGTGAAGTCCATGGACTTCAAGTCAGGCCCCCAGTTGGAAGATGTGACATCTTCTATGTTGATCATGGGTATAAAGCTTCAAGATATAAAATCTATGAATTTCAAGTCTGGACCACACTTGAAGGATGGGAAATCTTCACAAGTGATCCCAAGGGAAAAGCTTGGAGGTGTGAAATCTGCAGAACTGAAAGCTAATCCAAAGTTACAAGGGGAGAAATCTTCTGATCTGACCCTGGAGAGGAAGTTCTTAGGTATGAAAGCAGGCCCACAGTTACAAGACGTGCAATGTTCTGAATTGATCATGGGTATAAAACTTCAAGATAAAAAATCGGCAGGATTTGGTTCTAGATCGCACTTGCGAGGTATGAGATCTTCTGAAGTGATCCCAGGGTCAAAACTTCAACAAGTGAAACCCTCTGAGTTCAACCACGGTCCAAAGCTACAAGGTGGGAAATCTGATTTAATTCAGAGGAGGAAGCTTCAAGGTGTGAAATCTGTGGAGTTCAACCCCGGACCACAGAGACAAGGTGAGAAATCTGATTTGATGCTAGAGTGCAGGCTCCAAGATTTGAAATCTGTTGACTTAAAACCGGTTCTGCAGTTACAAGGTGTGCCATCTTCGGAGTTAACACCAAAAACAAAGCTTCAAAGTGGAGAATCTGTGGAGTTCCTTATCAGACCCACGTGGCAAGACATGAAACCTCTTGAATTGACTCTAGGTGCAAAGACCCAAGATGTGAAATCTTTGGGGTTTGAGTCAGTCCCACGGTTACAAAATAGGAAACTGCCTATGTTGACACCAGGATCACACATTCAAGGCATGAAATCTCTGAAATTCAGCCCTGGGGCAACGTTGCAAGGTGCAAAATCTCCTGAGTCTGTAAAGCTTCAAATAATGAAAACCACAGAGGTCAACCAAGACCTAGAGTTCCAGGTCGCAAAACCCTATGAGTTAGCCTTGGAATCAAAGATTGGCAATGTGAGATCTTCCGAGTTCAATGCTGGGAAGCAGCGGCAAGAAGAGAAGTCTTTTACGTTGAAACCATGGCCAGAGCTTCAAAGTGTGAAATTTGTGCTACACAACCCTGGACCACATTGGCAACATATAAAATCTTCAGAATTGTGCAAAGAGACAAATCTCCAAGATGTGAAATCTGAGGAATCCAATCCTGAGCAACAGTGGCAAGATGTTAAATCCTCTGAGTTATGCCAGGGATCAAGGCTTCAAGGTATGCCATCCTTCAAGTTCAATCCAGGGCAACAGTTACAAGAGATAAAACCTGAGTTGTGCACAGACAGGAAGCTTCCATATGAGCCAGTTCTGGAAACGAAGCATCATCCTAAATTACAAGGTAGGAAATCCTCTGAATTTAATCTAGCCCCACAGCTTCAGTGTAGAAATGTTAGGGCATTCAGTACCGGCCCACCATTGAATGGTGTAAAATCTGAGTTGAATTCTGGATCCGAGCCTCGAGGTATAAAACCCCAGGTGTTCTGCCCTGGGCCACCTTTGCAGGATGTGAATTCTTCTGCATTTATTTCAAAACCAAAACTTCAGTGTGTAAATTCTGTTAAATGCAAATCTGAGCCACCCTTGCAAGGTATAAACCCTTCTGAATTAACTTCAGTTTCCAAACTTCAAGGTACAAAGTCTTCTGAGTTGAGGTCAGAGACCCCTAGGGAGACAACTATGGTGTTCAACCCTGATCCACATTTGCAAGATTTGAAATCTGAATTGATTCCAGGGTCAAAGTTTCTTGCTATAGCACTCATGGAATGCAACCCTGAGCCACAGAGGAAGTGTGTAAATTCTTCTAAGTTGAATCCAGAGCCAAAATTACAATGTGCAAATTCTATGGGGTGCAAACCTGGGCCACCTTTGCAAGGTGTACAGTCCTTTGAATTGACTTCAGGGACAAAAGGTCAAGGTCCAGGATCTCAGGGGAATCCGGGGTCCAAGAATCAAAGTGAGACGTCTATGGTGTTCAGCGCTGAACCACATTTACAAGATTTGAAATCCGAATTGATTCCAGGGTCAAAGTTTCTTGCTGTAGCACCTATGGAATGCAACCCCGGGCCACAGACGAAGTGTGTAAATTCTTTGGAGTTGGATCCAGAGCCGAAAGTACAATGTGCTAATACTATGGGGTATGAACTTGGGCCACCTTTGCAAGGTATGCAAGGTATACAGTCTTTTGAGTTGACTTCAGGGGGTCAAGGTATGGGATCTTTTGATTTGAATCTGGGGTCAGAAGTTCTAGGTATAAAATCTCTTATGTTCGACCCTGTGCAACATTTACAAAATGTGAAATGCGAATTGAGTCCAGGGACAAAGTTTCAAGGTATAACATCACAAGAATTAAACTGTGGCCCACAGCTGCAAGGTGTGAATTCTTCTGATTTGAATTTTGGGTCAGAACTTCAATGCATAAATGCTATAAAGTTTAATCCAGACCCAGAGATGCAAGGCATGAAACCCTCTGACTTGGATCCTACGTCACAATATCAAGGTACAAAATCTATTCTGTTCAGCCCTGGACCACATTTGCAAGGTGTAAAATCTTCTGAGTTAATTCCAGGGACAAAGTTTCCAGAAATCCAGTTTTTGGAGAATCACTGTGGGTCCCAGCAACAAGTTGTGCACTCAGTGTTCACTTTAGGCTCTTCGCTGAATGGTATGAAATCTGTGTTATTTTTACCAAAGCCACTGCTTGAAGATGTAAAGTCTGTGAAGACCAACAAAGAGCCAGTGTCTTGTGGTGGAAATTCTGTGAAACTGGCTTCAGGCTCTGAGCTGCAGGACTTGAAATGTGAGATGTTTGCACTAGAGCCAGGTTTTACAAAAGTGAAACCTGTGGCGTTAAATCCAGGGCCACATGCTCAAGGTATGAATTCTGGGGAGTTGCCCTCACACCTCAGGCAGCACAGTGAGAGATCTGTGGTGTTTGCACCAAAGGTGTGTTTTCAAGATGTGAAATCTCTGGCGTTGAAGCCAGGGCCACAACCTCAAGATGTGAATTCTAAGGATTTGATTTCTTGCCTCAGGCAGAAATCTATGGTGTTTGAATCAGAGCCATGTTCTCAAGATGTGACATCTTTGAAGTCAAAGCTACAGCTACAGCCTCCGAGTTCTAATTCTTCAGGGTTTCCCTCATGCCTAAGGTCACCAAGTGTTAATTCTGAGGTCTTTGCACCGGAACTATGTTTTCAAGATGTGAAATCGGTGGGGTTGACACCAGGGTCCCCACAGCAAGGTATGAATTGCCAAGAGTTGACTTCAGGATGGCAAAGTATGAAACCAACAGTGTTGGCACCAGAGCCAACTAAGAAGTTCATACCAGGACCCATGGTGCGTAGTGTTAAATTTTCAAGTGTGTCTCCAGAATCACAGCGACAAGGTGAGAAACCTTTGGAGTTTACTCCAGAAGCAAAGTTGCAAAGTATAAAACATGTGGCATGGTCTTCAGCATCTCTGCAACAAGATATGAAATCTGTAGAGTTACTACCGGGGTCACTGCTTCCAAGAACAAAATCTGAGGGACTAACTCCAAGGAGGAGCTATCAAATCACAGATTCCTCGGAGATAATCCCTAGGCCGGGGCATCAATTTGTAGAAGGTGCAGAGATGATCCCAACACCAAAGCCTCAAGTCCCTAAATCTGTGAATTTGGTGATCCCAACACCAAAGCATCAAGTCTCCAAATCTGTAAATGTGATTTCAGTACCAATTTATCATACCACAGAAAGGTTGGCCTATCAAGGCAATGAAACTGTAGAAAAATCTGTGGAGTTGGCCCCAAAGTCAACAAGTAAACCCATGGAATCTTCAGGAGTGCCTTTAAGGCTAGATCTTCAAGTCCCAGAATCTGTTGATCTGACTCATGTGCTAAGGAATCAAGGCTCTGAAACCTTAGAATTAACCTTAAAGAAAATCCCAGAAACTCTCGAGTTGCTCTCTCAGTCATGGCCTCAAGTTAAGGACTCTGGGGAATCCTATATAAGGCCAGTGCAGGAAGTTACAGGATCTGAAGAGATGACACTAGAGCCCAAGCATCACACTACAGAAACTATAGGGTTGACCTCCAAAGCAAGGCCAACAGAGAAGGAATTCCTTGGCATGACCCCAAAGCCAATAAGTAAAACCACTGGATATACAGAGAGTGCTCCAAGGCCCTATCCTCAAGCACTAGAATTTGTGGAGGCGATCTCCGAGAAAAGACTGCAAAGGGAAGGATCAGAAGCACTGACTACAGAGTCATTACATCATGTCCCAGAATCTTCAGAGATGACACCAAGGCTAAGATATCCAGTTCCTGAATCTGTGGGTTCAACCTCTAAGCAGTGGCTTCAATGGGAGGAATCTTTAGATTTGTCCCCAAGGCAGACAGATCAAGCTACAGGACATGCAGAATCTGTAGAGCTCACATCTGACACATGGCAGCAAGGGGATGGACCAATGGGGCTGACACAGTCACAGAATCAAAGTATGAAATATTCACAGATAGCTCCAGGACTACAGGGTCAAATTACAGAGCTTATGAGGATTAGTCCAAAGCTGCTCCATCAAGTCACAGGATGTACAAAGACACAGCTTCAAGCTGCTCAACCAATAGGAATAACCTCAAGAAGCCCCCCAAAAGTTGTTGAATATGTGAAAGTGTCTCCTGGGCCACCACTTCATGCTGTAAAGTCTGTACCATTAACACCAGGGGGAACCTCTCAAATGGTAGACTATGTTAAACTGACTCCAAAAGTACAAGATGTGAGGCCTTCTGAGTTTACCTCAGGGCTATGGTTGCAAAGTGTAAAATCAAAGGAATTAACCACAGAGCCAACACACCATATTTTGGATAGAATGAAGCTGACAGGCTTTCAAATTGTAAAGACTCTTTTAATCCCACGGCCACCACTTCAAATTGTAAAATCTGAGGAATTAGCACCACCACCAATTCCTCAGATTGTAGAACCAATAGGAGTCTCCTTAGGATCAGCTACTGAAGTAATGGATTGTTTGGATTTCTTCCCAAGGCCACATCTTCAAGAAATGGTAGAACTAATGGTGAGGCCAAATATCGAAGAGAAATCTTCAGAATCACTCTCACAGCCAGCATTTTCTTTGGAAGAATCGACAGTGTTCACTCATGAACAAGGGCTTCAGGCTGTGAAAGGAATGGGGGTAAAAATAGGGCCTCCTCAAATCATGGAATGTGAGGATTTGAATCTAGTACAGATATATCAGAATAGGGAATCTGAGGATTTTATGTCAAGAGAGGAGTTACAAATAGGGAATTATTTCTCTAGATTTCTACAGAACTCTTCAAACTCGCTCATCTCAAGTTCTGTCGAAGCATCTGAACTAGGAAGCCTTTGTGATCTGGAGATGCCAGAAGTGTCAAGGGCCTTGGATATAAAAAACTTTGGGAAAGATATTTTGCAGTCTGAAGAATACTTTATAGACCCTACTATGATACAAACTTCAACCTTTCCCTTGTCCCTTCACAATCAACCCTCTGATGTGATAGGTCACATTGTAGAAATGCCACATTTTGAGATCCCAGGAGTGGGTGTCGTATCTAAGAGGACTGATAAGAAGCAGGTGGAGAAGCTAGAGAATTCACTCCAGCGCCTATCCCAACATCCACTGCAAAGCTGGAGATCACCATCTAGGACCTTCCAGTCAGGATCAGGAACTCAAAGAGGCCTGAACGGGTCTGTCTTGAGCAGACAACAGAATGTCTGGGAGAATCACTCCTGGAGACAGCGATTACCCAGAAAATACCTCTCCAAGATGCTAGTGTTAGGGAATGTCTTGGGAACCACCATGGAAAGGAACCTTTGTTCTCAAACATCTTTAACGGAAAGAGCCACTGCAGATATCTGTCAATCTATTCAGAATTTATTTGGGGTTCCTGCGGAACTGATGGAACTTTCCAAGAGTCTACTAGAGAAGAGTCGAAGTAGTATTTCTCAGACTTCAGTGCCCGAAAACTACATTCAGAGACACACTTCCTATCATGGTCACGAACAAAGAAGAGCCTTAAGGATGTGGACACGTAGCTCCATGTCCTCCATAATACAGCAACACTCTGGGGCTAGTGCGAAAATAAAGAAAAGTTCAAAGCTTAGTGATATATCCCAGGAAGTCATTCAGCACATGCCTGTTTCATGTACAGAGGGCCAGCCTCCTGTCCCAGTAAATTTAGAGTCTTCCTTCAATATACTTTTTACTAGGAAAGATTCTGTTCCAATGGAAGAGAGTGAGAACTCACAGAGTTCACAGACAAGGATTTTTGAGTCCCAACACTGTCTCAAGCCAAGTTATCTTCCCCAGGCCAAGACTGACTTGTCAGAACAGTTCCAGTTGCTACAAGATCTGCGGCTAAAAATAGCAGCAAAACTGTTAAGGAGTCAGATACCCCCCAATGTACCTCCACCTCTAACTTCAGGTGTGGTTTTAAAATACCCTATCTGCCTACAGTGTGGCCTATGTGCAGGACTTAATTGCCGTCATCAATTACAGGGCACTTTGGGGTCTTACCTTCTTATCTACCCACAGCTCCACCTTGTAAGTACTCCCGAAAACCATGGAGAGATTAAGGTGAGTTTTGGCTTTAGGTTGCAAACTAGGAAAAGATCCCAAGTCCCAAAGTACCACAGAAGAGACAGATCCATCACACCAAGGAGTTCTATATCACTACCACTAAGGAAAGCTAAAGCCTATACTCGAGCTTCCAAGAGTCCTACTTCTACAATGGATTTCCGATCTGTATCTTCCCAGTCTCCTGCTCCTGTACAAGTCCACATCAGGCAAAGACAGTCTAGAAGCCCTGCCCTAGCAGGAAAGATGATAATTGGAGGGCCAGGGCACTATGAGTTTACTCCAGTTCACTCTCTACCAGAGAGTGACTCTGAAACCGATCAGGATGAAACATGGGCTAAAAGGAGAACCAAAAAGACCCATAGTTCAAAATACCCAAAGAAAAGAATCACTACGGGAAGCAGAACACAAAACACAAAGTTCTACAGAAATGGTAGAACCACAATACGGAGTTCTTCTCGGGATTTACCAGACCAGTTAAGAAGGAAGAGGAATGGAGCATCTCAGACAACTACTACCTCTTCAAAAAGACAACCTAAGAAATCCTCCCAACCCAAATTCATTCAACGGCTTTTTCAAGGTCTAAAGCAAGCATTCCAGAGAGCACGCAGAACTATGGCTTTTGCTGGACAGAAGCCTGAGGACAGGTCAAGGCCAAACCATTTGTGTTCAAGCAAAAACCACCATCCAAAACGAAAAGCCAGAGATTATTCCTCATCAAGAGATATCAAAAGAGATAGGATGTCAGTTGGTAAGCTAAACCGAACAGACATAACCACTAAGCAGGAGAAGATGTTATCGGAAGAAATACAGCAATTCACATCAGCTCATCAACCAAAAAGAGGTAGCTCTTTCCAACATAGACATACCCAACGACCCAAGCCCATAGTTTCCCAAAGAAGTGCTATTTTCAAAACCACTTCAGTTGGACAGGCTGTGGTCATTGTTCAAAACGACAACAGCAGCAAAGGTAACAAAAACTCTTCCAGATGTGAAATCTCTAGCCAGGAGTCCAAGAGCTCCAAAACAGGAACCAGAGTTCAGGCCAGAGGGAGAAATCTACACGGTTCCCTTAAGAGAACCTCACACAGTCACCTTACAGAGAAACTCACACCCACGAAGCAAAACCACCATAGCGTCGTAAAGGAGAGAATCCCATGTAATTCCTTGGAAAGGAGCCATCGCAGTCCCTCTGAGAGGCACCATCGAAGTCGTCCTCGGAGGAGACATCACAGTTCCTCTGAAAAGAGCCATCAGAGTCCCTGTGAGAGGAGATGTCGCAGTCCTTGTGAGAGGAGATGTCGCAGTCTCTTTCAGAAAACACATCACAGTCCCTTAGAGGTGAGAGGATACAGCCCTTCTGAGAGAAGACAGCACAGGCCCTCTGAGAGGAGTGGTCACAGTTCCTCAGATAGAACTCACTATCGTCCCTCTGAAAGACATGGACACAGTCCCTCTGAGAGGAACAGACACAGTCATTCTGAGCAGAGCCAACAGAACCAGTCTGAAAGGGGCCAGTACGGTTGGTGTGGGAAAACCCATATCCGTGTCTTGGAGGTGAGAGGACGCAGTTCCTCAGAGAGAACTCACTGTAGTCCCTCTGAAAGAAATGGACGCAGTTCCTCTGAGAGGAACAGACACAGTTATTCTGAGCAGAGCCAACAGAACCAGTTTGAAAGGGGCCAGTACAGTTGGTGTGGGAAAACGCATCTCTCTGCCAGAACCCATCACAGTCCCGCTAAGGAGAGACTCCAACATAGCTGCCCCAGGGAGAGGCTCAGACATGGTCTGTCTGAAGATTGCAAGGGCTCCTCAAACACATCTCCTAGGGACCACACACAAAATACTCCAAAACAGGCCAAGGTTAGAGGCCTGCAGCTAACAGATGAGAAGAGATCCGTCCCCATTATTCGCTGACTGGCTCAAGCCTTCACCGACCTACCCCTTTTGTGGCTTCTTTCCTGCTTGGCCACTGCCTTTGATACCGGCACCCTCAGCAATCAAAGAGCCTCTATGCCGCTCTACCTGGGGGAGGGAGGGCGGGAATGAGTCTGTAATTTCTCTAAGTAAATAAAGGGGCGATAATTGATCTCCACCTAGAAAGCCCACTCGTCGTGCTGGAGGGGGGAACGGAGGGTGAAGGGATATTGGGTGTCGTGCAAAGGGATGGAACGGGAGGAAGGGGCCCTGAAGCCATGTTTGGGGCTCTAAACCCCACCTACAGCTTCCCGGGGCGGGGTCTCAGAGGAGGGAGTCGTGTCATGTGACTCACTCCAGCCGCAGCCCCCTCGGAAGCTGCCAGGCAGATGCAGACCTTGAGACCTAGGATCTGCAGCTCTGACTCCACATCCCCCTCAAACTCCTAATACGTATTTCTCTGAATCAAAGATGCATCATTTACTTTGTTTTAGATAGCACGAGTGGGGTGGGGCAGAGGGAGAAGAAGAGCGAATCTAAGGCAGATCCGCACCCAGTGCAGAGCCCAATGCAGAACTTGATCTCACAATCCTAGATCATGTGCTGATCCGAAAATTAATGAGTCAGATGCTTTACCCACCAAGTCACCCAGGTACCCCAGATACATCATTTAAAACTTCACATGCAGGGGCGCCTGAATGGCTCAGCGGGTTAACCCTCTGCCTTCAGCTTGGGTCATGATCTCAGGGTCCTGGGATGGAGCCCTGCATCAGGCTCTCTGCTCAGCAGGGAGCCTGCTTCCCCCTCTCTCTCTGCCTGCCTCTCTGCCTACTTGTGATCTCTCTCTCTGTGTCAAATAAATATATAAAACTTTATATGCAACCCAGATTCTAAGATCATAAAATGTGATTATATATATGTTTAGGAATTGATGAAACCTACTGACTTGGCTTAGCCGGCTAGATTCTTCTCTTTAGGAGCTTTCATGTAGAGGAGGAGACTCTGCTTTCTTCCTGGCTTCCTTCTGGCCCCAGCTCCGGCCTCTGGATTTGCCCTTCCAGCTCTGGTCCCAGGTCTGCCCCCTCCCTCACAAAGCCTCCCTCCCTCTCAGTCGAGACCTCACCCGCCTCTGAACTCCACTTCAAATCACATCCTTGATCTTCACCGAGGTACTCAATCAGCTGAGCCACAGTGGTGTCCAACTTCCCCCAATTTCAGGCTGTTAGGCGTTCTGCCTCAGATCCCCTTTTATAGTTTTCATAATTCTGGCTCTAGCATCTAGCAAGCACTCAGCAGGTACCTGCCGCCTGAACAAAAATGAGAGGCCCAGGAGGAAAAAGCAATGTCTGAGGAGGAATGCTGGCTGTGAGGGCGGTCCGGGAAGTGGGCGGCCAGGAAGGGTGGAGCCCGCCTCACCTTCATCCAGCACTTTTCCACCAGGCTGCTGCTGCCTGAGCCCCGCACCTTGAGGTAGCAGTCGACGGCACGGCTATACTCTCCAGCCTGCTCCCACTGGCGAGCTTGGTCCACGAGCCCCTCCATGCCCCTGAGATGAGAGTACACGTGACCAGGACAGGCTGGGCAGCGTGGCCTATCCCGTGCACACCTTGTGACCCAACCTCCAGCCCTGCAGGCTGGGCGGACGGGCGTAAGGAATTGACGGGTAACTCACATGAGGGCTGCTTCCTTGGGCTTACCAGCCCTGATGAATTCAGCTTCGGCCTCTTCAAATTTACCCTGTAGGGACAGAAGGGCAGCCGCACACGATCAGAAGCAGATTGCCATCATGGCAGCCGGGAGACAGGAGGAGGTCCAGGTTAAAAGCAAGGGAGGAGGAGCACATCCATACCTCATCCTCCAGGTACAGAGCATATCGGAGATGCATCTCAGGGGTTTTGTGCTTGAGGGCCAGCCGGGAGAGTTCAAAAGCAAATTCAAATGAGCTGAAATGGAAGGTGTAGGGAAGGTCTGCCTACTCAGTACTTTCATTTTATGAGAGGGGGAGCAGGGCAAGAGAAAACAAATCGGGTAGAGACGGGGCCAGGGGAGGGAAAGGACAGACTGAGAAGACAACCCATGTGAAGTGACACAGAAGCACACAGACACGTAAAGGAGGACGGGGTCAGGGGACACTTGGAAAAGCCTGTGCTTCCTGCGACCAGTGGGCATAAAGGAATGGGATGGGCACGAGGCAGGGGACCGCAGTGAGCCTCACAGCACTACTCTGCCTCGGGAGCGAGGGCTCCTCCTGAGCCACATTTGTACTAGCAGAAAAACTGTCTCTCTGAAACATTGACTACCCTCAGCCATCTGACTCCATGCAGGATTATTACTAGTCTTTGTAACATTTGCTTAAGAAAAGCTCTTTTTGCATTTAACAAAAGCCCACTTCTGTTACTCAGAAGTCAATTACTGGCTTAGTGCACCTTAGCTTTAAAAGCTCTCCTCTCTGGGGCACCTGCCTGGCTCAGTCTGTAGAATGAGGGACCCTTGATCTGGGGTTGAGTTCAAGCCTCACACTGGCTATAGTAATTGCTTAAAAAGGTCTTTTTGAAAAAGAAGGAAAAACGCGGATCACTTTCCATCTTCTTAGAACAGCTAAACACTGTTCTGAGCCCCCGGGGAACAGGGGCAGAGCTACTGATTCATTCCTTGCCTCTCCATCACGTTCTTCCAAGGATTTCTTCACTCCTGCCTCCATTTTCAGAAACACTTCTCAGCTATACAGCCGTTTTCCTTGTCTATGTAGAAGCTCTGTCTCGAAAGGGGCCAGTGGAGAGAAGCCGTGGGGCCTCACCAGTTGTCGGCGGCGTGGTCCACGGCAGCTGCCTGGAGTCCGAGCTTAGTGAGCAGGCTCTTTGCCCACAGATAGGCTACGTGCTTGTGGGCATCAGCTCCTCCGTGAGCCTGGGCCACCTGTGAAGCAAAGCCATTTGGCAATCCTCCCACGCAGGGCCACAGGGCTGCTCCCTTCCCCCGCTGACCGGACTGCAGCTTTGACAAGGGTCAGGTCTTTCTACTAGAACAGGGAGAGGGCTCAGTTTTGGGGTCTGTTAGCCTGCTCAGGGTCCAAGGATGGACTTCAGGTAGTCCACAGAACCCTCCTACCGCATGTGAAATTTTGCCTGTTGGTATGGACATTTTTCTTTTTTTTTTCTTTTTTTTTTTTTTTTTTTTTTAGATTTTATTTATTTATTTGACAGAGAGAGATCACAGTAGACAGAGAGAGGCAGTCAGAGAGAGGGGGAAGCAGGCTCCCCGCTGAGCAGAGAGCCTGATGCGGGACTCGATCCCAGACCCTGAGATCATGACCCGAGCCGAAGGCAGCGGCTTAACCCACTGAGCCACCCAGGTGCCCCAGTATGGACATTTTTCAAAGAGACCCATGACCAATTCAGAATGTGTCACTTGAGAGTGGGAAAGAGGCACAGGCGTGTCCCCAGAGTGACCTGGACTCCTTACCCGGTAGGCCTCCTCCCAAAGCCCATTGGACTGGTCCATGTTCACTGTTGCCTTCCACTCCTGAGCCTCGAGGTAGTGATACTCGGCCTCCTGCAGTCGGCCTTCAGCCTCCAGCTCCTGGCGAAAGGAGGGTCAGGATGGGGCGAGGGGGACATGGGGCCTGTTCGGGGAAGAGATGGCCGAGACCGGAGAAGGGCTCACCTTGCCCAGGTGTAGGTGTGTGTCACTGAGGAGATCTGGGTGGTGCTTCCCTACCAGGCGGATCATATCATCATCCAGCTTGTGCTTTTTGAACATGGTGATGGCAAGATCAGGCTCTTCTACTGTCACGTAGAGCCTGGGGAGGGGAGAGACACCCGGGGCCTCTTGACCCAGATTCCTGCATCACTGCCCTCTAGGCAGACGGCGAGCATCTTCAGACGCACCCCTCTCCCCACACGCCGCCTCTGGGGCCACGGCTCACCTTTCCACCTCCTGGTACTTGCCCCGCTTGTCGCCTAACCAACTGAGCCACCCAGGCACCCCTGGATCTATGATTTTAATTAGATCCTCATAGGGGTCACTAATGAAAAAAGGTAAGAGAAGAACTCTGTTATTTTATATACTATTGAAGACGAGCCATGTGTAGTGGGATGACTTGTCCAAAGTCTCACAGCTCATTACTGCCCCTGGAACACTACACCATTTCCATTACAACTCAACAGTTGGAAGTGAAACATAAAGCTCATGAACTGTAAAAGTATCTTAAGAACAGACCCATATGTATTTGGAAACTTGATTTATAAGAGGGGACATTACGAATCTGTGAGTACAGAACGGATTTCCAATAAACGGTTCAACATGGAAAAAGTAAAATACGAGCCACACCCACATTATGCACAAAAATTAATTCCAAGTGAAAAACAAAATCTAAAAATATTAAAATATAGGAGGGAGTAGTAAACCTTTTCTGTTTTAAAAATTTTCTTTCTTTCTTTCTTTCTTTAACTCTACACCCATCATGGGGCTCAAACTCACGATCCTGAGATCAAGAGTCCCATGCTCCTCTGGCTCAGTCAGTCAGGTGCCCCAGGGAAACTTCTTAAACGAGACCTCAAAAATCACAAACTAGGAGCGCCTGGGTGGCTCAGTGGGTTTAAGCCTCTGCTTTCGGCTAAGGTCATGATCTCAGGGTCCTGAGATCAGGCCCCGAATCGGGCTCTCTGCTCAGTGGGGAGCCTGCTTCCTCCTCTCTCTGCCTGCCTTTCAGCCTACTTGATATCTTCATCTGTCAAATAAATGAATAAAATCTTAAGAAAAAAAAAAACTAGGAATGGGTACACAAGTAACAATATTATTATTAATAGCTAACATTTATTAAGTGCTTATTATTTGCCAGACATTAGTCTAAGTGCTTTTCATATAAGGTAGGTACGATTTTTATCCCCATTTTGTGGATGAGGAAATTGAGATACAGAAAGGTTAAGAAACTGACCTAAGATCGCACAGGTATAATTGCAGAAGTGAGGAAGTTTGACTCTAGACCCTTGTTCTTAACGACGCTATATGGATATGCTATTCTCTATACATCATAGGGAATACTGGTGCTGCTCTAAATACATTTTTCTATGCTTGAAACATTTCATGATACAGTTAATTTTTTTTAAAGATTTTACTTATTTATTTGTCAGAGAGAGTGAGTGCACAAGCAGGAAGAGCAGAAAGCAGAGGGACAAGCAGGCTCCCTGCTGAACAAGAAGCCTGATGTGGGACTTGATCCCAGGACTCTGGGATCATGACGTGAGCCAGAGGCAGGCTCTTAACTGACTGAGCCACCCAGGTGTCCCCAGAGTTAATTATTAATATGTAAAATAAAATCTATTTATTTATGTGAACACTTGTGAAATTCAAATAAATTTTGTCCTCACTGGCTACCAATGTCAAACTCTACAGAAAATAAGTCCCCTTCCGGTTCAAACAGTCCATTATCCTATGTCCTAAGTCTAAACAGGAAAGTTCAAAAATTTACTGATGGTTCTGCTCTACAGTTCACAATTCCTAGCCCTAAGATACATGTCTAAAGAACATGAATAATTACAGGGACAAGCTGATATGCCTAACAGTGTATCTGTATCTCTACAGCTAGAAACAGACTCGCACAAGTGTATTAGAACACTTCCCACATCCTCTGTGAGAGCAGGGCCATACATTTACCTGGTGCCTCTCAGATTCCTGCATTCTCCACTCTACACACCCCTGTGATATGGAAGCATCTATAAACCTCTGTTTTGTTATCAGAATTATGAGAGAGCTGTTTAGGGACCTGTGTTTGACCACCAAGCCTCCTTCACCCATTCTTCCTTCCTTTTTTTCCTGAATGTACTTTTTGTTTTTTAAACTAAGGTTGTAGAATTACAAAATTCCTTCAACCTTGGAACCTTAAATAGGATTCCCTCAAATGGACTGCGTTTAGTCCGAAGGGACTCGATGTGTGTTGCTGCTTATTTAAGTACAGTTCAGTTAGAGCCCCAAGAGTGCCAATGTACTGCCTTGCTTTCCAGATGCCTCCTTCCTGAGCCACCAGGAGAGGTGGGCAGCTGAGCAGGGACCCTCCAGTGACTTCTTTTGGTTCGCCAGTGCCTACTCGATTGAAGAACTTGGGTTTTCGTTCTAGAAGAAAGTCACAGAAGGGCATGTTCCTCATAGGTTCTCATACCAATGTGTACAAAAATGTCCTTGGTGCATCTTAATGCCAAGTTACTATGAGTGTTGCATGAAGGCTACGAAGTTGGAACAGGCAAGTCATGGGTGTAAAAGCTTTATCTACCTCATTTATTTTTTCATTTTTGTAGCCATAGCGTCTATTTTCCTATTTTCTGACCCCTGAAGTGTTCTCATGCCCTGTCTTAAACCTTGATTGATTAATGTGGTGAGAGCCGCCATACATTTAAGATATTTTTTTGTTTCTTTGGTTTTCTGTTTTTTTTTTTTTTTGTTTTTGTTTTTGTTTTCTAACTCCCTCCCCTTTTTGTATATGGAATGATGAAACGTGCTTTCCTGGTTCAAAAAGGAAGGAGAAAGACCATTATGTCTGAGTGGAGAAATCTCCTGCTTTGTGGGGAAGTAGATCAAGACTGTTACCAAAAGTTTGTCTGTGTTATTGCACCTGTCTTTTAGGATCCAAAAAAATTTTTTTTGACACGTTGTGCCTTTCCTTCTGGAATTGTACGTTGAACACAATGCTAGTAACCTGTTTACACTGTGAAGTAGATATTGTTACAGAGAACACGCCAGAGCCTTTCTTACAGATAAGTAATGCCCTTGTGAATGTATAATCTTTGGAGAAACCCTGTAGTTTTACTGCTGATGCTGTCTTCTTGGAGAATAAATTTTGGATGGTTAAAAAAAAAAAAGAATTATGAGAGAGGCTTACCTATAGCAATAGTCTTAACATCGACAAGATAAGCCAATTTCTTATTGTCTTCCATCCCTCGTTGACGCCGCTCATTAATACGGACACTGAAACACGAAGGGTGAGGTAAGGCAGAATGGACTTGGGTCATCGGGATGTTGAGCAAGGGCCCAAAGTACCATAGGGGACTAAGTTTTTAGATTAATCTTGAGGATACAGGAGTTAGAGGTTAGAAGGGACTGCTTTTGGGTTTCAAAAATTTAGAGAACCTTGTGGGGTTACCTGATGAGGTGGGGGTTCATGAATTCAGTACGCACAGAACCCAGGTTATCATGACGCCCATATTCCACCGGGGTTAGCTCTCCAGCATTGAAGATCATGCACACCTGGGGATGAAGGGACTGTCACGTGGTGGGAAGTTTGCATGAGGAAGTCTGCACGGTCAACAGTAGTAGAGGGAGATGTCTCGCCAGTGCAAAGTGACCCCCACTATTCTCTTTATTCTGTTCCTCTGCCTATCTCGCCTTCCTTTCTTTCTCTGCTCTCTCTTAGCTAGAAGGTTGACTGAGATGTGATGGTCAGTCAATCAAGCTCTACTCACATTTTCATTTCCAAAGAAATACTTCTCATTGCCACCAGATCCCTGCCAAGCCACCCGTAAAAGAGGGAGAGGACATAAGAACAATGTGGGTAAGTATCCAAGACAACGCTGAGAGAAGGACAGGGTAGAGGGCAGAGAGAAGGAGTGTAGGAAGGCCCTGATGTTCCACAAGTGGGGTGCTGTGTCACATTCTGCCCTAGGCTTCTAGGCTTCTGAGAGATGCCGTAAAAACAGTCCAACAGTGGGAATTCCCATTCCAGGATTCTAAATCTCCAGGGTCTCACTCCCAGGTCCACCAGGTCCCCAAGGCCAGCATCTTAGAGCTTTTCCTTAGAGACCTTCCCCCTTAGGGACCCGGGCTCCCCGGAAGTAGCAGCTCACGATGCTCCATTCCCCGCCCCTTCGCCTGGGGTTCCTACCTCACTAAGGCGATTAGTGTTCAGGTCCCCCAGCAGGAGCGTGTCTGATGTGTGGGCCACCAGGTAACGTTCCTTTCCAAGGATTTTCACCTCTTCCACCTTGTAGCCATAGTGTGACTTGAGTACCACCCGGGTCCCCGATGACAGGTTCTTCACAATCACCTTGGTAAGGTACAAGTCTGAGCTCCCTGAGGCTTCCCTCAACCCCAAAGAGGGGTGAACCTGCTGTGCCCACCTCTACAGGGTTAAGCAAAGCTAGTCTCTTGTTTCCTCACCTAGCCTAGGCTATTGTTGGTAAAAATGACACCTCCCATTCACACAGTGCTTTATGATATACAAAATGTTTTCAGAGATTATCTCCTTCAATGCTAATACATAATACATACTGGGTAAAACTAATCACTCTCCTTACCTTCCAGTACCTCTTGTGAAAATCTTTGTGATTACTTTAATCGTGGTATATACTGATCATACTGTCATTTCATATACCTCTTTGCTAAAATGATCCTGATTAAGGAACAACAGAATACAGACAATTATCTTTGTATTCTCGGTCCTAACAGTACTCATGTATAGAGAATGGACAGAAAATGAAAGAACTGGGGTGCCTGGCATGCTCAGTCGAGGAGCATGCGACTCTTGATCTCAGTTGTGGGTTTGAGCCCCATGTGGGGTGTACAGTTATTTTAAAAATAAAATCTTAAAAAAAAAGAGGGGGTGCCTGGGTAGCTCAGCTAATTAAGCTTCTGCCTTCGGTTCACATCATGATCTTGGGGTCTTGGGATCAGCCCCATATTCAGCCCCACGTCCGAGTGCTCCCTTTCCCTCTGGAGTTCCCCTGATCCTGTGCGGACACTCTGTCAAATAAGTGAACAAAATTATAAAAAAGAGAAAATGAAGGAACCAATGAATAATAAATGGAAGGAAAAGAGGACAGAGGGAGAGAAAACAGAAAAGTGGGCTCAGGAACTAAGAAATTACCTTGCAATGTCATACACGGTGAGTTCAGAGGCCCTAAAGCAATGTCATGCACCTGCGTAATTCTAAACTCCCCAGTTAACAACATACAGGTAATAAAGCTTTTTCTGTTTTGTTTTGTTTTAGAGAGGGATGGAGACACGGGTGGGGCAGAGGGAGCGGGAAAGAGAGAATCTTCAACAGACTCCATGCCCAGCGTGGAGCCCCTCGGGGTGCTTGATCTCACAAGCCTGAGATCATGACGTGAGCTGAAATCAAGAGTCTGACACTTAAGACTGAGCCATCCAGGCGCCCCAGGTAGTAAAGTTTTAATTCAGGAAGATGGAAGTGGCGATCTCTGTACCCCTTCAATTTGGTGTTTAAATCTTTTCTTACAATAAGCTGGAAGGGCTACAGCAGGAAAGTTGCCAAAGAGTTGCCTGATACACTCTGTTCTCCAGAGCAGCTCTGCCAGGGGTTCAATTTGGCACTGTGGCAGTGTCCAGAAGGAGATTTTGGTGCAGTAGGCTATCAGCTGCTTACCTGGCTAGGTCCCACACATGTCAACTCAAACTTATTCTTGTAAATGCTTCTCCGGAGGCAGCAGTCAAACTGTTCCACTCCACCACAGAGTGTGCCCTAGAAGGGAAAGCGACAACATAAAAGGTAACAGGCATCGGAAGGATATCTGGAGACACCCTTGAAACCCACGTTCTAGAATCTAGGAAAGAGTTGGCAGTAAAAGGGCTGGCAGTTTGGGGAAGTACCAGATGGAAAGAGGTGGCACTCACAGGACGCCAGGATAGTGATGGGAGGAAAGGGAGAAATCAGCCCCGCCTACAGAATTCTTTGTCTCTTTTGGCTTCCCATAAAGTGTGAATTTCTCTTTCCTGCCGTTAATGTCCTATTTTTAGGTTGAAGTCAAAAGGGAAGAGGAGAGTCTCTAGTTTCAGGGAGAGTGCTTTAGGCTAAGGCCGGATTTTTCCTAGTTTGGAGAAAGTCACCCAGGCAGAAAGGGATTACTAGTAAAATGCACCGCACAGAGTCATGAGCCATCCCGTTTCCAGGCCAAGGCAGTGACGGTATATACGTTGGCAATCTCCTTGGGCTTTGCCTCTTCCCAGATGCTTCTTCGAGGGCTCCAGTTGAGTACCCGAAGTCTGAAATTAAGGACGTGGATTTCAGAAGAGATGGAGACTGAGCAAAAGGGTGGAAATGGGTGCGTAACAGAAGGCAATGAGTCTCGCTGTAGTAGAGAAGAGAGGAAGTGAGAGAGAACACACATGCTAGGGAATCTCATAGGAGAGGACACAAAGGTTCAAAGGAAGGAAGGTGGGAAAATCAAGCCAAAAGTAAAATGGGGTGAGAGCGATAGGAGTGGGGAAAACAAAAGGAGATCGTGGCTGGTGAGAAAAATGAGCTGTTAGCAAGGGAGAAAAAAGGAAAAGAAACAGAAAACAGAAGGAAGAGACCCAGATGACATCGAAGGGGATAAAAGGACAGGACTAATAAAGCTGATGTGAGGGAACCGGGGCCCTTTATTTATTTTATTTATTTAATTCACCCTTCCATCATCCATCCCTTCCTTCCTTCCTTCCTTCACCAAACACTTAAGCATACATTATGTACTGGATGCTAATTTAGCCACCGTAGATTTCAAAAAAAAAAAAACAAAAGCGAATAGGCCCTCTTCTCATGGGCATTTCAGTTTAGCCAGTTAACTATAAACACCAAAGTGTAATATCATGCGACAAACACTGAGCCAGTGGTCTGAAAAGAGGCAACGGTAATACAAAGAGAGTGGAGATGAATTCCACTGTGGAGTCCCAGGCAGAGGCACAGAGACACAAAATCCTGGTGTATTGTGGAACTGCCAGAGTCCCAACAGATGGTGGGAGCAGGAAAAGGGAAGTGAGTGAATTAAAACCTGAGGATCTCTTTCAACCTATACTTGCTTTCCAACCATTCTCCCACTCTGGTTGAAAATAAGTGGGCTAGAGCAAGGTGTACACAGGGAAAGTAGGCAGAAGATGCACATGGAAAGGGACCCACCTGTCATAACTTCCCAACACAACAGACTGGCCCCCAGGGTTTGCAGCAGCGGTGGTGAACTCCCGCTCCTGAGGGTCACGGCTGTAATCAAAAGTTTGTAACACGCGGGCGTTTCCATAGGCTACAATTCTGCAATCACAGCCTGCAGCCACGATGCTGTTGGTTGCCCAAGCCAAGGCATAGGGCGGGCATGGGTGGCTAACTGACTTCCCCTGAGACAGAAGTAAAGGGTTTCCAATCGCTCTGACTCTGACAGCCTCAGCCAGAGGTTCTTCCTTTCTAGGAAAAATTTATACCCTGTATAAATCTTCCAACATTTTCCCACCCCAACACATCCTAATCTAGAGAACTTCACAAACTGTCTTTAGGTTTTATACTCTTACACACATATGTATGACATACACACACACGTCTGACATTGTCCGCAAAAGGAAACCTCAAAAGGCTTGTATGTTGAGGTCTTTAGTAAACACCTATAAGGCCCCCAAAGGGACATATCCTACATTATCTAACACTGGGTAGGTCCACATGGACCTTTCTTTACAGAAGAAATAAATTTAATTATTACATGAGTAATTCTTTTTTTTCATCTCTTTTGGCTTCCAATAAAGTACAAATTTCTCTTTCCTGCCTTTAATGTCATATTTTTAGGTTGGAGTCAAAAGGGAAGAAGAGATTCTCTAGTTTCAGGAAGAGAGTGCTGTAGGCTAAGGCCGGATTTTTCCTAGTTTGGAGAAAGTCATCCAGGCAGAAAGGGGTTACTTTCTTTCTTTCTTTCTATTTTTTTAAAATTTTAGTTATTTAAGGCATCTCTACACCTAATATGGTACTCAAACTCACAACCCTGAGATCAAGAGTCACATGATCCACCAACTGAGCCAGCCAGGCACCCCTCTAAGAGTAATTCTTAAGGAAAGTTACTCAAACAATAGAGAATTACATCAGGTAAAACATAAACATTCCTTTTATCCCCCACCCTTTCCCTTTTCTCTCTTGAGAATGACTTTTTAAAATGATTTATACACATAAATACACTTTTTTACATAGATAATAATTTTCACTTTCCCCTACTCTCAGAATCCTATCCCCTCGATTCCTCATTGCCCACAAATATTAAGCTGTGGCCTCCCGAATATAAAATCTTCTCTGTGAATGCATCTAAATGTGCCCCCGCCAACCACCTCAATCTTAATGTTCAACCTCCCCTAGGAGGGATCTTGGGTTTCTTTACCCCCATCTCACAGCATCCTTTCGTCATACCCGTGACTCTCCAGAGCCTTCATCTTCGAAGAAATACCTAACAATGGTGCCAACTGCATGACCACAGAGAATTCCTTTCCCAGAGGAACGAAAAAAGTGAGTGAATTAAAAGGAAGAGGAAGAGGAAGAAAGAGATTACTCTGTCTCACCAAGAAATCACACTTCTATGTCAAACATTACCCTACCTGGGCTCCCTGCTACCAGTCCTCCCCATCTTCCATATTATAGTCTCCCAGTCCCGACTTCCCCATCGCTTCTTCCTACGTCTCCAAGCTTGGGATACTGCTCTTCCTTACTCACTTTGTTGTCAGTGATACCACGTAAGAATCTGTCCCATAGATGGTAGATGATTTATTAGTTTTAGTGTTTGCTAAAGAAACCTGAAAATGGGAAAATGGATACAAGGTTCCTTTCAATCCCACCCAGATCCTAAGGAAAGAAAAAGAAATAACAAAAAACCGGTCCTTCCATTTTCTCCCCCAATATATAACTTGACCCTAAGGGAGACATTTAACTGTATTTCTCTCTCCAGAACCGTTATCCCCACCCACAGCCTCTCCTGTGTTTCTCTTCCTCCTTTACCTTCCCTTCAGCCAGTCCAAAAACAATGATGTGCCGCTCTGCTGGCCACTGCAGACAGGTGACAGCACTCTGCAAGGAGGAAATCATGAAAAGGATAACCCTGTCCATGTCGCCCAGCGCACTTATAACAAACTGAACCGCCGCCACATGCCACCGCCCCAGTCGCCTACAGCGGGGAAGAGGACACAGCCAGGCTCACGGAGGAAAGCAAGGAGGAGGGGCAGCCACGCAGCACCATCCTCCATCCTCTCAGCTGGAAAGGTCAGATGGACAAGTGAAAAAATGCAACTTTCCGGTTACATTACATTTACAGGTAGCCATACTGATATAGGTTTGCTCATCCAAATCTCCCCGAGACAGGTCTGAACTTTACCGTCTGGATGAATTTCTTACAGATGACTTTCTTGTCACCCCTGCCAAATAAAAGGAGGAAAAACACATTAAAAACACTTTCATAAAGAAAGTGCCACACGTGATGCTGGGGGAAGGGAAGAAAGACCTGATACGTTCCCTGCTCTCCCTAATGTTGCCTACCCTGCCATAAGAGCCTTGAAAGGAGGCATAAAATGGAGCCCGAGCAGTTTTTTTAGAACAGGAACAAAGATGCTGTGTCACCCAGGGCTCCCATCACAGGTCCTCATGCTGACCTTAGGCTGATTCCCCCAGGGATGGGATCTCACAACACGAGGCAGGCACAGATAGGGAAGCAGCAACAGACTCGGGAAGGCCTTTGCTCTCCACGTCCCAGCCTGGACCATCATCTTCTCTTCTCCCCTTTCCCCCCAGTGAGACATTTCTTCTTCCGCCTTCCCCTTCTTTTCCAGGTCACCCCCACCTCCCAGTCTCTATCCTCACCAATCTTCGCCAATCTTGTACACATAGATGATGTTGTCGGTCTGTCCTATGGCAATTTTAGTGGAATCGGGAGAAAAAGCCATGGCCTTCACCATATAGCTCTTCCTGCCATACTAAGAGATAAAAAAGGAAATGAAAAAAAAAAGTCATAAGCACACATGGTAGAGAAAAGAGAAGAAAAGGTGTTTGTGTGACTGTATTGAGCGTGAGGGATTTATCCTGAGAAAAGATGGGGCAGGCCATTTCCTAGGCAGATGGCTGGGGAAGTTAGTTAGGAAGTTTTCCAGATTCCTAAGACCCCATGAACAGGTTGACACACAGAGTACTCTCTTCACCTTCAAGTTAGCTGGTTTGGTGGAGAATTTCTCTCTCCACTCCCCATGTCATCATATAGCAACACCACTCGGTCCACTGTGCAGACCGCAAACTTGGCATTGTTCTGGGACCAAGCCATGCAGGTCACCTTTGAAGCTCCATCCTGCAGAGGAAGAGGGGGTAAAAATAAGCCCAGCTGTTCGTCTAGAGTGACAAAAGCATTTTAGTTCCTTTAGCTCTACTGTGACTTTGGTCAATTCTCCACATCATAGTCCTTAAAACAAAAGATGCATCCTGGTCTCCAAGGCTATAAAACTCTGGCCCAGGAGAACAAGGTGCTTTAGAAACCCATAATGCAAATACACTTCGAGGTGACACGCAGAATCAAGTGTACCGATGTGCCCTTGCAATGGCCTTGCTCCTTCATAGCTCAACTGAAATAAATTCAATTGGTCTGATAAGTTTCTTCTTTTTTAATAGGTTCTGGTATTCGGCCATTCATTCAATATATACATTTTTTTTTCATTCAATATTATTTTTTAAAGGTTTTATTTATTTATTTATTTGACAGAGAGACAGCGAGAAAGGGAACACAAGCAGGGGAGCAAGAGGGAGAAGCAGGCTTCCCAGTGAGCAGGGAGCCCAATGTGGGACTCAATCCCATGACCCTGGATCATGACCTAGCTGAAGACACTTCATGAGTTAGCCACCCAGGCACTCCTCATTCAATATTTTTTGAATACCACACTGAGAAAGGCATGTAGTCAGGGGCTGAGAGGAAGACAAAGAGCAAAATACGGTCCCTGCCCCCAGGCTAATAACATGTGCAAACAGGAAAAATCCCATTAGAGAGGCCTGTACAAAGCACGATGATAGTTTGGAGAAGCCTGAAATCTGAAATCGTTTTATGTTTAAATGACCAACTTTAAGGTTTGAAGAATTGGATGTTAAATGGGGGAAGTTATCTGAAGTAGAAGGAATGATAGGAGCAAAGGCAAATCTCATTAAGAGACAGTAATTTAATACAGCTGAAACTATCTTGCACATAGAACAGAAGAAGTAAGGCAGGAAAAACAGGGAGGCCAGTGCAAAAATACTTTGACATTTGGCCAAGGGGGTTAGACTTATTTGGTAGCAAAAAGTTAGTGAAAGTTCTGGAATGGGGAGTAAAACAATCAGAGTTGAGATTTAAGATGAAATTGCCACCAGCTTATTTTTTTTTTAATCACCCCCCCCCCCAAACAACGCACTGCTCAGAAGTACAATTTTGAAGTGATCATCTCCCAGTCGATTATTCTCTTCCATGTCTGTCCACCACCTGGTCCTCAACGGTTCTTCACTAGGTACTTCCCTCCTTGAAATAAAACATTTAGCCTCTAAATTAGCCAATTGTGTGATTAATTACTAGGGCTCCAGCGCTCTGGTTTGAAACTTTGTTACTTGTCACTCCTAACCCAGGTACCTCCAAAGTCCCAGGTTTAAAAGGCCTTTTTTTCCCCCTCCCCCCATCAAAATCCTCAGAGTCAGAAAACAGCCTCACCACCACCTTTACCCCCCCCCCCCCATCCACCGCTTGATTAAATTAGGTTTGAAGGCCTGAGGGTTCCTCATTTTCCTTGCTCATCATCTTCCTTCATCATTTTGCCAATCCTGGGCCTTTGCCCTACCCTGCATCATGACATCTTATTTTGAAAGACTGAAGGGGATTTTCACTTCCAATTATTCCATTAGGGTAAAGGAATTTTTAAATTACAATTTCGGGGGCAGTTTCCTGAGCAATGAGCACTTCTCTCTTTTGTTCTAATTTCCCTCTATTCTCCTAATACCACATTCGCTGTGAAGCCTTCCTCATTCCTCATAGCACTGCCTGAGGATTCAATGGGGACCGGGAGTAGAATAATAACTAACCTTTAACAAGATCTTTCCATAGACTAGGCAGTTTGATAGATGCTCAATATGCATTGTCCTTTTACTTCATAACGCTGAGACAGAGATGATTATGCATATTTTACAGATGGGGAACCTGAAGTTCAGAAAAGTTAAGTAATTGGCTCAAATTTACATACACAGTTCATGTTTACTGTAATATAGTAAGTCAGGGGCCCCTGGGCATCTCCCATGAAGAACTGATTTCCACAACCACAGCCAAGACCCACTGAGAGCCGCCCTGCTTGTGTGGCTCGTGTGGCTGCCCCGCAGCGGGGGGACCAGACCGGTGTGTCAGCGCCTAAAAGTGTCCGTATCCAGAGCCCTGCCGTGATTTTATTTCTAAATTCATGTACTGTACATCCTTAAGTGAAAATAAATGTCATACTCTTTTCTAACCACAAAAAAATAAAAGATTTATATCCCCGTATGTCTGACTCCACAAACCACAATCCTAACTCTTTAAATGATGCTGTCTGGCTACATAGCAAACATTCACTAATGGCAGATACTATCATTAGCTTTGTCTGAGTCTATCCTTTTTATTTTGAATGTTCTCTCTCGTCTATCAGATTCTACGGGGCTTTTTAGTTCGCGAAGGCTTTTGCGAACTCTTCCCCCAAACCCCCTCAGGTTGCTATCATTGTTACTCCCATTTTCCCAATGAAGCCGCTGGGTGGGCGCTCAGAGACTGTGTGCCGAGGGCTTCAGGTCAGCGGGATTGGACCATTTATTGAAAGTGCAGCTGGCACTAGGACTTGAGTGCTGGTCTCCTAGCTCCAAAACCCAGCCTCTCTTCAGCATGGTTCCTCTCCCGGTGCCCGGCCTTTTCCGAATCTGAGATCTGCATCATCAGAACCAACGGGAGGTCTTCCGCACTCCGTCTTGGGGGCTTTTACCTAAAGCGCTCGTTTATCCGGGCGCAGACATAGGTTCGCTGTTTCCATGTGCGCCCAGCACGGGGCCTCGTACACAACTGATGTCAAAGGAAACGGACGAAAGCTACCGCGGTTAGCGGTCCGTCCTGCTACTGCACACTACCGACCGAGCAGAGATTCCGCATACAGTAGGCGCTCACCATCGTGAGATTTCAGTTCCCCCACTTCTCTGGGAACGTTAAGGCTGGCGGGGGAGGGAAGAGGCACGCAACTCCTCACCGGAGGGCTCAGCAGCGTCCTCAGGTGCTTCAACTGCCAGACGAACACCTGTCTCTCGGATGCCACCAATCAGCGACAACTCCCGTGGTTACCTTGACAACCCGTAACGCTGCCGCAGCGACTGCCGCTGACGCGAGCTAACGCTGACGCGAGTACAGCGAGACACACTTCGCAAAGTCACCACCTAACTTCGCTGCGAAGCAGAGAAACGTGCGCAGGCGCAGTGAGGTCTAGGGCGGAACCGAGAGGACGCGAATCCTCTCTTCAACCAATCCTGTCGCACTTGCAAACTCAAGCTGAAGCCACGCCCACGAGCCCTCCGCAAACTCGAGGTCCTATGGCATCGCTGTCTTCCTCCTGCCTGGATTGTGAGTAAAGTGTGGCTGAATACTTCTTTTAATACTTACGACCCTGGAGGAAGGCAGGGCGGTTGCTTTCATACGTTTTGCAGCAGCCCGGGTTGAACCCAGATAGGCTCTATGATGTGCACGGGGGTATCACAAGGCTAATAATGATAGCTAACCGATTCCTCAGGATGCGTCTGCCAGGTACCGTGCAAAAGGTTGTAGATGCATTATCTCATTTAATCTCAAAGACAGCTTTTGAAGGGGATGGCACTATGAGTTCCATTTCACATGCCAGGAGACTCGGGATTAGAGGGGCCCCTTAACAAATGAACAGTAAACGATGTAACTGGGATTCATCCCAGAGCTGATGCATTGAAACAGCCTTTATATTCTGAACTCGTAGCTCCCTATATCTATGCCATGCTTCTATACCCCATGCCACTTCCATCCCAAGAGATGAGGTGTCCAGAGTCGGAGATGTGAGTGTTTCCATGCCAGTGGCCAGTGAGAGTGAGAGGTACTACTGCAGAACTGGGTAGCAGTGGATCAAAGGCTGCTGCCCAGATCTGGATGCTTTTGTGGTTCAAGGCAGAGGGCAAATGAGAACTGGGCTTATCTGATAGGATGAAGTTAAGTCTTGTGATACGTGGGGTTGGAGCTTGGTGAGGTAGAAAGGATGATGACTTCTTGATCTGTTTGGATTGGGGTCCCTTTCAGAATTACTGGTCTAAATTCTTGGAACATGCCAGAGAGGCTGAGATGCAGAAAAGGAGCATTCATACACCTCCTCTGGAAAGATCCAAAGTTGAGAAGACCTATAATTCTCCAGAGAGTATAGCATATGATGTCTAGATTCTGGGTTCTGCAGCTTTTCCCGCACAGTGGCTTTTCTCTCACTGGCACCATCCCCCCACCCTTGGAATTTAGGAAACAGTAAAGGAAAGCCTCTACTTTCACAGGAAGGAAGTAGCCCCAGAGCCCAAAGTATAAGTCTTTCGACAGGGGAGTTCCAACCCTTCAGTTTTATTTCCATCATCCTCCTCTGGATATAGTTGCAGAGAGTGAATATAAAGTCATTTACACTTTACAGTTATTATTGACTTTGACCGAATCAGCGAGACAGAGGCAGACAGAAAGAAAAGGAAAAGTGAGTGCGGGGAAGACTAGGAGTACAGGAGTGCACAGGATAGGAGCACGTGGCACTGAAGGATCCATTAGCGGAGCTTCTCTTTCATTTGTCTCAAAACACCCTTCAGTCCCTTTCTGGAAATTAACTCGAAGTTGATGGAGGAGTCAGAGGAATCAATGGTGAAAAGCGTGGGTGTCAATGTGGGCAGTGAACTTAAAAAGGTTATCGGCCCCTCTCATGTGGTATGACCTTCGTTTCCACGGATGCAGGAGAATTTATATACCTCCCCTTCTTTTCCTTCTCCCCCGTTCCCACTGAACAAAACAGAAGGAACTAGGGCTGTAGTTCTAGGCACTGATTCCTAGAATCATTTCTCTTCTGGACTTCCCTCCACCCTGGGTTTCTGTTTTCCCTCTCCTCCTTCCCATCTTCCTTCCTGACCTTCCCCTATTAGGCCCAGAGTATCAAGTTCAGGCTAAATCCCTGGATGCTGTGTGTGTGTGTGTGTGTGTGTCCCCAAACCTTGTGCCTGCTGCCGCTCCCACCTCCAGATCCAGAGGCGTGAGCGAAGCCTGGGCTTCCTGTCTGCATCCTTGTGCCCCTTCCCTCTAGAGGCCTGGGTATGAGGCAGCCCTGCCAATCACAGAAGAGTCAAACGCACTGACCCAGGACCTCGACAAAGCAGATGCCAAGGAAATTGTTCTATTGCTGGGACAATGTGATGCTGAGATCTTCCAGGAGGAGGGGCAAGTCATGCCCACAGACTAGGTAACCTAGACCCATCCCCTGGATACTGAAAATAAAGATGCCAGCTCCATGCCAATGGTCCTTCGTGTTTGAGACCTGAGAGCCCCTCCACCACACCATTCATTCCTCCCCCCCCCCCCCCAAATCCACTGCCCTTTTCTTGGCTTCTGATTCCCACCTGCTCCCTACAGAGACTGTATAGTGAATCAGTTCTGACCACCATGGTCCAAGTGGCTGGCAAAGTGCAGGAAGTGCTGAAGGTACAGTCTCTCTGTCTCCTCCCCTCCTAACATCTCTCCCTCCCCCCTTTCTCTTTTCCTGGCTTCCACTTCTCATTTTACTCCATCTCCATATTCTCCTTTCTCCCAGTCCTCCCTCTGGTGTCTTTATTGTCATCTTATTAATCAACAGTAATTATAATAACTATTATCTACATCACACTCTGTAATTGACATTGTGCTTTCACACTCATTACCTTTGCAAAAACCTGTGAAATGAGTGTCATTGTCTCCATTTTTTTTTTTTTTTCAGATAGGAAAACAAAGGACAATCACAGTAGCTGGCCCAAATATATCCAGCTAATAATTGCTGGGTAGCTCTGCTTTTTATTGAGTGATTGGTGGATGACAAAGCTGCTCTTGGTCCTTTCTGGAATGAGTAAGGTTGGAGTAAGTAGCTCAGCCAGAGTTGGGAGTCAGACTGAAGTTTCGTTCTCAAATCCAGGCATCTTTCTGTTCCCTTTTGTGGTTAAGGAGGGTTAAGGAGTCTCCCCAGGAGTTCTTCTGCTGCTGACAAAGAAGGAATGTGCTTCCCCCAAGCTGAGCTAGGAGCTAGGCCTTGGCGACACTGGGAATTTTTTTCTCAGGTGACACCTGAGGGGGAGCTGGTGGTGCTGAGTGGAGGGGGCAACTCTGGCAGGGTGGCGTTTCTCATGTCGGTGAGTACCCTGATCCCCGATTTTCCTTCCTCTGCCTTCTCGGGGTAACCCTCAGGACCATAAAGCTCATCATAGCTAAGCTCCTAGGTGGCCCTCTTGAGGCCTGGCTCCCTCTCTTCTCAAACACAGATCTGACCACGGAACTCCGTATCTTCAGATCCGATCTGGGCCCCACTCCGTCTATTGAGTGTGTCTCTACATCCCATGCACCCCAAGCTGTCATCTGCAAGTAGCTTTCGATGTGCCAAATTCCAAGCTGGACTGGCTTAAGCGCTGGCCTGAGGGAATCCTCACACTAGTTGACAAAATCCAAGGTTACCGCTCCCTTCATTTTCATCACTAATCCATGTCCTTCCCCGCTGGCAGGTCTCCTTCAACCAGCTGATGAAAGGTCTAGGACAGAAACCTCTACACCTACCTCATTGCAAGCAGTGACAGGTAAGCCACGTTGGCCTGTGAATATTTTCTTTGGCCTGGATAGTGTTTTCTAGAAATAGAATTTTAAGGCTTTCAGGTGGGGATCGTGCCCAGTTTGCTTTGGTTGCCATTATTTCTTATTGCCTTATCCTCGGCCCACTTCACATACTCATGTCACCTGACTGGCCCTTGTTGGAATTGGAGTGTCCAGCCCTAGAAAGCATCTATCATGGTGTTCAGCAAATAGTAGGTGTTTCAGTCAATGATATCTTTCCCATCATTCCCTTCTCTTAAAGCATTCCCTTTTCTTCCCTAGTATACCATAATCTTCTGCTTTCCAACCAGTGCCACTGACTTTGAGTCTGTCCTCTTAGGTCTGTGGTGGCATCTAGGGAGGGGACAGAAGATAGTGCCCTGCACGGGATTGAAGAACTGAAGAAGGTCTGTGTTTTCCCCCCTGATAGTCAACCAGACGTCTCTGTCTGTTCCTTCTCACGAAGACACTAGAGTCCCCATCCAGCCAAAGCCCGTTCTCTTCCCCAGTCCTGACCCTGACATCTCCATGCAATAGGTTTGTATCCCAGAATCCTCCTGGTGGCACTGTGTCACCCCCCCTCCTCTCCTAGGTGGTCGCTGGGAAGAAGAGGGTGATTGTCATTGGCATTTCGGTGGGACTCTCTGTGAGTGTGAAGACAGCCTGGGGGGATCCATTCTACAGGGAGGAAGGGGGTGGGGGCAGAAACAGCATGGAAAATAGATTGCGGAAGTGGGTACTAGAAAACAAAAAGGTTTCACACAAGGAATTTTGATTTTACTCTCTCACTAATTGAGACCCAGCTGCATGAATGTGGAATGACAGGGAAAGGATCCGATTCCAGAATACCTGTGTATCAGTCCATTCAACAAGCAAGGTAGATGGACTAGTCCCAGGGTCAGCAAACCACAGTGGCCAATCATGCTGCTGCCTGTTTATGTAAATAAAGTTTTATTGAGACACAGCCATTTGTGTTTACATAAGATCTATGGCCACTTCATGTTACAACGATAGGGTTGAGTATTGCATAGAGTTCACAGGGGCCCCAAAGCCTAAAATACTTACTCTCTTGCTCTTTACATAAGAAGCTGACCCCTGGACCTGTCCTTTGCTACTTAAGCATGGTCCTTGCTTAGCAACATCAGTATCTCCAAAGATTTACTAGTAATGTAGAACCTCGCCCCCGCACCAAGACCTACTAAGTCTGAATCTGCATTTTAACAAGATTCCAAGCACTGGATTTGGTGACCCCAATTTTCTCTCACCACTGCAGTATACTGATTCTAACAATTCACTAAGAGAAACAGGTCGAGCAATGCTAGATGCGGAAGGAGACACACAAGGAGGGCAGGACACCGACCATAAGGAGCATACAATTTAGTCCAGTAGTTTTGAAACTTTACCATACAGAGGATTTCCTTGGGGGCCCATGTTAAAAATACAGGCCTGGAGCTTTCCCCTTCCAAGGCAGATCCAGTGAATCTTCCCTGGGGCTGGAACTCTGCATTTCTAACAAGGACTGTGGGGATTATGATGCTCCTGGGCCTCAGGAAACCCTAGAGTAACCCCTGCGCTCTCATCATACCCTTTTTCACCCCCTGCCATCAGGCTCCCTTTGTGGCAGGCCAGGTGGACTCCGGCATGGACAGCCCAGGCACCTTCTTACCAGTCCTGGTTGGTTTCAGCCCCGTGAACATGGCCAGGTGAGCCCACTGTAATGAAAGGCAGTGACGGGCCAGGCCCCTGGGGGAGGCTGAGAGGAAACCTGTCAATATCTACAGTACAGGGGCCCCTGGGTGGCTCAGTGGGTTAAAGCCTCTGCCTTTGGCTCAGGTCATGATCCCAGGGTCCTCGGATCAAACCCCGCATCGGGCTCTCTGCTCTGCAGAGAGCCTGCTTTCCCTCTCTCTACCTGCGCCTGCTTGTGATCTCTGTCTGTCAAATAAATAAATAAAAATATTTAAAACAAAACAAAACAAACAAACAAAACCAAAATCTACATTACAGCCACGAAGAGGAGGGCATGGTGGCTATGGTCTTACTCACCACATCTCAGAACATTAGAGTAAATGCGGACTGTCCCTGAACTTATGAGGATTTTGTTTTTGGTGGGTTTTTGTTTTGTTCTGTTTTGTTTCTGTTTTTGTTTCGTTTTTTTGGTCCACTGGTTGATGTAGTCTCTTGTTTCGGGAAGGACTGAAGGCAGCTTACAGAGGCCACATCAAATACCAGAAAGCAGACATTCAAAACAGGAATGGAGAGACAAGGAAAACAAGGGCCAGGGGATAGAATAGGGTCGGGACGATGCGGACCCCAAAGAGAAGCATCTGTTCAAAGGAGCCGTGGGTGCTGAGTGGCCTCTGATTCCCCTTTGCCCAGCTCCCTTATTGTAGCAACCATTCTCCTTTGTCATCCTAGGCTCCCCTTGGGTCCCCTTCTGGCTACTCAAACCCCCACTCTGTCCCCCTTTTCTGAGGACTCTGTGCCACCCAATCACCTCCGCCTTATTCTCTATGTAGATGGCCGCTTTGATCCCAGAGGTCAGCGTGTGAAACCGATAGTGCTCAGGTGTGGTTCCCTGGATGTTCAGCCTCCAGAGTGTTAAAGCAAGAAGAAAGGCGATTCGTAGGCCCTTGTACGAGAACTCGGATGTTGTCACTTTGGGGTGAGGCCCTGAAATCCCTTATTTTTTGAGACCACCCCTGGAGACGCTGGTGCCCGGCCAGGTGTGGGGAGCTCTGCTGACTTCACCATTGGCGTGGGCCTCTTGATGAAGCTGAAGGCTTCTGTCGCTGGAATGTTCCAAGGAAGGCTTGTGGATTCCTCAAGAGCAGCTCTGCACATGCAGTGGTGGTCCTGGGGGGCGGGGCGGCCGGGTGCTTTCTGAGGACCTTTTCTCAACTCCCAGATTCCAGGCTTGTAGCGTAATTCAAGTGAAGATATAAATGAGTCTGAGATACTGTTAGTCCTGCTCCTTTTAATGGAGGACTCTCCTTCACCAAAAATGTATGTGCCGCAGTGGATGCTAATTTCAGGGCCAGTCCCACCCCCACCGCACCCTGGGCCGTGGGAAAAGAGCTGGCCTGGGTTTCTTAGCACACAAAGTCTCACTTGTTTCCTGGGGACCCTGAGCTCCTCAGGTCCCACTGATCTCTGTGCCCACCTGGGACACCTAATCCCTGAGCCTACCTGTTACACCGAAAGCTCACCTCGTTTCAGAGAGTCTTTGGCTTGGGGAGGGCCCAGGTCGTGCAGGAAGAACTCCTTCTGCGGGGGCCTGTGTCTCTGGCCTGGCTCCCAGAATCCCCGCTGACCTCCTCGTCCGCTCCGAGCCCGTCCTCCTCGCCCCGCTCTCTTCATGTCCTTCGGCCTCGGTTGGGTCTTGTGTTCTGCTCACGGAAGTCCTTTCTGTCCTCTGCCCTGCGTTCTGACAGGACTCCCCGCACCTCCGCTAGGGACCAGCAGAACTTAGTTTTCAGGGAATTGTACCTTCCCCTGGACAGGGCTGGGTACCCATGCTGTCTAGAGGGGGCCCTGGGCCCGCCCCGGGAGCTGGTGGCCTTTCTCCCAGGTGCCTTCTGGAAATCCTGCGGACATTAGAGCGGGCTCATCAGGTGACCTAGAGTCAAAGCCCGAAGATCACTGCCCTAATGATGCAAGCCAGCACCAGGTGTGTGGAAACTTGTTAGGAGTGGGGAGGTTGCGTGGATGGGGGACTGTCCTGAGAACAGCGGAGACTCTCAGGACTCCTTAACGCATTGAGGGGAGCAGGTCTGCGTGGTGGAGGGCGCGGTAACCTTTCTGTTGGTTTGCACCTGTGCTTGGCCGTGTGCATCTTGCTCTGATCCCTGATCTTTTCTCACTTTCGTATCTCCTCTCGTGTCCTGACCTCTGGCCTGTGCTCAGCCTGGAGAAAAAAGGCGGTGTGTACCTGGTTGGCTGGCAGACCCTGGGCATCATGGCTATCATGGATGGAGTGGAGTGTATCTACACCTTTAGTGCCGGTGGAACCCCAGTTCAGACTTTCTTCCTGGCTCCTCCTGAATGCAAACCAATTTCCTACCCCCATCCCCAGCCCATGGGGGTTCCTCATTCGATGTCCAGACTGTCCTGTTTGAATAGGCATTTCAGGGCGCCTGGGTGGCTCAGTGGGTTAAGCCGCTGCCTTCGGCTAAGGTCATGATCTCAGGGTCCTGGGATCGAGTCCCGCATTGGGCTCTCTGCTCAGCAGGGAGTCTGCTTCCTCCTCTCTCTCTCTCTGCCTGTCTTTCTGCGTACTTGTGATCTCTCTCTGTCCAATAAATAATTAAAATCTTAAAAAAAAAAAATAGACATTTCAGTGAAATGCTCCTTGCTGTGAACCCCTACTCAGGCCTTGGTCCCTCCACTCCCAGCCCCGCTTAGCTGTGGCCTCCCATGTGTGTGACACCTCACCCGCCACCCCTCTTAGCACATTCTTCCAAGACCATGAACGTTCCCCCAAGCCTAGATTCAGTCTTTCCTATAAAGCCCATGACACCTTTATCCCTGTCCTTAAACGTTCCAGACTACCGAGATGTCCGCGGCTTTCTCACTGCTGATCACAGTGACATGTTTAACCAGAGGACGGAGGTCCTCCACCAGGTGGGGGGATGACGGGACATGGGGCAGGTTGTGAAGGTGACAGGTGTGCAGGGAGTGGGAGGTGAGGGGCGCTGGGGACAGGTGGGGGAGGAGAGCAGGCAGACAGTCCAGGGAAGGGAATATGGGTTAGAGGTCGGGAGGCTTTGGGGAAGCACAGAGAGGGCAGAAGGCTCTGGATTCTCCCTCTAAAGCTGGCTCTAGTCCAGGGCTCTTCCCTCAACTTGCTGCATCATCTTGAGCAAAACACTTGACCTCGTTGAACCTCGGTTCTTCCATCTGTGTACAAACACGCTGCGTGAGAGGTCCTGTGAGGCCCTCTGTGGTCCCCAGGCCTGTGGGTGGGAGTTTTTCATGGGAGGGGCCCCCCATCTTCTCGTGCCCAGGGTCCCCAGTTCTCCTTCTCCCAAGAGGACCTCCTGACGTGCATCTTGCCATCCCTCACAGAAATCGGCACCGTGGTCTTCATTTTCACCCTGGATGGTGAGAGGGAAGGCAGGAGCGGTGGGGTGAGCAGAGGGAGGCAGGGGAGTGACTCAGGGGAGCTGCCATTTTTCTGGGTCTCAAACCACCTGCTCCGAGGGAGGGAGAGGGGCGCGTGTCCTGACAGGACCACAGGGAACAGGAAGAACAGCTTTCATCTCTGGCGCCCTCCCCTCTCCTAGACAACCTCACGGAGGCGCAGGTGCTGGTGGAGCAGGTGAAGGAGAAGACGGCCCACATCCAGGCCCTGGCGCATAGCACCGTGGGGCAGACCCTGCCGGTGAGGGTCCAGCCTTGGGGACGGAACCTGGGGTGGCAGTTAGAGCAAGGCCTTCCTGGGGATGCTGCTCTGGCTCATTCTCTCTCTGTTTCTCCAGACCCCTCTGAGGAAGCTCTTCCCTCCATCATCCGCATCACGTGGCCACTGCTTTTCTTCGAATACGAAGGGAACTTCATCCAGGTATGGGGAATGAGAGGGTGTTCTCTGTGCTGAGGGACTCAGAGGGGGAAGGGTTCCAGAAATTAGAAAACTCAAGGCTGGGATGCCTGGGTGGCTCGGTGGGTTAAGCCTCTGCCTTTGGCTCAGGTCATGATCTTAGGCTCCTGGGATTGAGTTCTGTATCAGGCTCTCTCCTCAGCAGAGAGCCTGCTGCCCCCTACCGCTACCTACTTGTGATCTCTGTCTGACAAATAAATAAATAAAATCTAAAAACAAAACAAAACAACAACAAAATACAACCAAACAAACCTCAAGGCTGGAGGGTGGAAAGCTTTGTTGGACTCCCAGAAAGCCAGCTGGGCAAGTTCTTGTGTTACTGGGTCACTGGTCAGTGTTTCCAAGGAAGTGGCTCAGTTCTCCCCATGAATATATGAAAAAGACAGGCCAGGCCACCAGTCACCAGACAGATACTCATTTGTCCCTTGTTTCAGGTTCATTGTTGATGTTATAGTCATCCTCACCATACAAAAGTCTTTAAGGTATATCCTTGCAAGGTCACTATGCTGAATTCACTGCAGACAAAATACAGATATTCTCTGTAATATAATGAAATGATAATTTCACTAGTTTTCACTAATTATAATTGATTATATTTGTAATTATAATTTTACTAATTATAATTTCACTACTGAAGCACTGATAATGCTTTAGCAAGACATTATCAGTACAAGCACTGAAAATAATCATAGAAATAATTATCAATTTGGATATACTTTGCATTTTGGTCTGGAGAGGGCACTGGGACATCTGAATATTAGTTCAGCTGTGCTTTGTGGCCCAAGAAAGAAAGCAGTTTTGCATTTGCGGTTCCTCGGTTTTCTCACCTAACTCCTGCCCACCATCCACAGGGCACCGTCAGGGCCCTGAAGGGTTGCGCTGGAGAGATGTGGTCTCATCCATTATTCAGATCACCTCTTCCAGGAAGCTTCCTGACTTGACCAAACAGCTGCCATGCTTTCTTACCTGCACTCAGAACTCAAAGGAAGCCCTTCCCCCTGAGCCACGGGGTCCATGCTCCTTCCAGTGCGTACCTTTGTCTTCCCTTCCAAATGGTGTTCATTGGTCACAGCTCTACTTTTTTGGCATACTTTCCACATTCGTTGTCTCCTTTGACATCTTGCATCTTCTGAGAAGTCCTCTCCGATGAAACCCACATTGTCTAGAACCCTCCTTGATGTGAGATGCCTCTTCCAGCTTCCACTGTGCCGTCATCATACCTAATACACACGTAGGACTCTGTACTTTACAAACTATTTCATTTATAATATCATTTCTCATAATGGGTTCATAAGGGATGTAGGATGTAGGTTATTCCCCCCATCTCAGATAAAGAAGCTGAAACTAAATGATTAAAGCATTGTAATCACAGCCACGTGGCTAAAGCAGGAGCCAGGACTCGAACCCTCGCCTGGTGACTCTACGTCCGCGGTTTATTTCACTTTACAGTACAAATTTCAACCATATCCATGAATTGAGCCAGATTCTTTTACTCATTCATTCATTATGTACCTATCACGTGCCTGGTCCTATTCCAGGGATAGGGGATATAGTAGGGAATGTTAACCTGTGATCTTTGAAAAAGATCTGTGTTTTTAAAGGAAATTATAATTATAGTAGCAATATTTTTATTGTAAACACTTTGGAAAATACAGAAATCAAAAGGAGAAAAGCATCCATAATAACCTTCTTCTAGGGGCGTCTGGGTGGCTCAGTGGGCTCACTGAGCCCCAGTGTTTTCAGGAGACTAAAGGATCTAAGGGATCGCTTATATTCCTTAAATTCGACCTTGACTGTGCCAAGGAAAAGAATAAATCTTAGATACAAATGCTTTTTTTTTTTTTGTAGTGTTATGAAAACAAAACATCCAGTTTCCCATTTTAAAAACATATCCTTAGAATGGGGTGCCTGGATGGCTGAGTGGGTTAAAGCCTCTGCCTTTGGCTCAGGTCATGATCTCAGGGTCCCGGGATAGAATCCCGCATCTGGCACTCTGCTCCACAGGGAGCCTGCTTCCTCCTCTCTCTCTCTGCCTGCCTCCCTGCATACCTGTGATCTCTCTGTCAAATAAATAAATAAAATCTGTTTAAAACAAAAAACAAAAAAACCCACCCTTCTTCCAAAAAGCCACTTAGACAAATTTTGGAGAATGTCCCTCTAGGCTTTTCTATGCATGTGTAAGTGTGTAAACATACTTATACAAAAATAGGACCATCCTTGCCATGCTGTTTGTAACTTGCTTCTCTTCACTGAAAAATAAGAACACTTTTCAGTATAAATATATCCATATCATCATTTTTTTAAATATTTTATTTATTTATTTGACAGAGATCACAAAACTCAAACATAATGGTGAGTGAATATTCAAGACACAAGGAATATATTTTTTAAAAAGATTTTATTTCTTTATTTGAAAGAGATCGCAAGTAGGCAGAGAGGCAGGGAGAGAGGGGGGGAAGCAGGCTCCCCAGTGAGCAGGGAGCTTGGTGCGGGGATCGATCCCCGGACCCTGAGATCATGACCTGAACTGAAGGCAGAGGCTTAATGCACTGAGCCACCCAGATACCCTGAAAGAATACATTTTTAAACACATAGAGAAAAAAGTGGGGCACCTGGGTGGCTCAGTTCCTTAAGCATCTGACTTTGAGTCAGGTCACCATCCTGGGGTCCTGGGATTAAGCCCTGTGTCTGGCTCTCTGCTCAGTGGGAAGCCTGCTTCTCCCTCTCCCTTTGCCCCTCCCCCGCTTAGAGATTCCTCTCTCTCTCACTCTGTCAATAAATAAATAAAATCCTTTTTATAAGTGTTTGTCAAATTGTACACACGTGTTCTAAGAACCAAAACTGTACCTCGACCCTTAACCTTAGAACATCAGGCTGGCATATACTAGTAACGTGCCATGGAAGTTGTGCTCAGCCTATCAAGTATCATTCTTTATAATCTTTATATGACTGCAAAGTCTTTCATAATATGGACATATGTGTTTTTTAACCACTTCCTTGATGATGCGCTTCCTGAGAATATTACTTTGGCTTCCCCAGTGGGTTGAAAATTCTGTGAGGTGAGATACCATCATTGTCTTTTTCAAAAACAGTGCCTGCTATTCAATAGCTATTTAATTGAATTGATCTTCCAATTAGCATTCCTACAAGAAAAAAAAAAAAACCTGACCAGTTTTATAGTATAGCACAAGTTGATTCTTTGTAAATGTTGTTTACAGGGAATTAACCATAGAGAATCCAGTTAGCTCTGGGTGTAATGACATAATAAATCTTCTAGAAAATGAGACTATGGATTTTAGAGCTGAGTGTTCCTCTAAGATCATTTAATTTCCCTAAGTGACAACTCATCTCTGTTTCAATACTATAGCAACTAAGAAATGTGTCAATCTTTGGAGTTAGGAAACCATGTATAATCACATTTCCTGAGAGTATCTGTACTTACGATAGCCTAGCTTTCCTAAATGTACTTGCCTCAGTATTCTAATTTGTGGTTGGGAACATAGGACAGCAGACCTGGACCTCTAGAGAGTGAAAGGTTCCAGAGAAGATGCTTATAGGACAAGATAAGCCCTTTGGAGGGGCTGCTCCTTTGAAATCTTCCCTCCATACTCTCTGTGCCAACTTGGCCAACCCAATCCTAGTAGAATGCTAAAGGAGGTCTTCCCTGAGCATTGGCTGCCAAGGCAGAGCCCATGGGCAGCTGCAGGAAGGGGCGTCTGATGGACACATCTCAGAGAAGAGACCCAAGCAGCTCGCACATTGGCTGGGCCCTGTCAGGTTGACATTGCAATGACCATTGTGCTGTCATATGGAGTCACAGCCTTGAGGGGTAATATTGTTTGGCTGAGAGAGGCAGGGGGTTGAGAAATGGCACCGATTTGGCGGCTGGCCATACCTCCTCCGTCATGTGTCAGCCTTCTACTACTACTTGGTTTATTCCTTTGGAGGCTTTGGCTGCTCTTCTCTGGAAGACAGAGCAGGGAACAGGAGGCAGCCAAGAGAGCCTCAGAGGTATGTGATGCAACCTTCCCTGGAAATCCACTGCTCCCCGTCCCTGCCTCTGAAGCACTGGAAACGCCTACCTCTTGGGCCAGGGGAGGAACTGGGTGGGGGAAGAGGGGAGTTGAGACAGTGCCTATGGATGTCTTCCTAGAAGTGTCAATCATGCTCAGTCCTGTTCCTTTCAGTTTATTTCAGCAAACCTTGAGCTCCTATTATGTATGGTGGCGCACTAGACATTGAGGAAAAATAAAACCCCAACCGCACCCTCTAGGAGTTCTAGGCGAACCTGGGGAGAGAGATGGATATATACATAATGAAAGAGAAAATGATAAGAGTTAGTAGAAGTATAAATAGTGCTGAAGGGGTTGGAGGCAGTCTTTTGAAGCAGGGGGATCTAGAAAATGCCTCTGGGGGAGCTCAGGATTGAATTGTGCTTCAGAAGAAGGGAAGGGCTTTGGACATGGATAGGGTGGATGGAAGACAGTAGGGACGACTTTCCAGTTGGAAGGAATGGATTGGGGAAAGCAGGGGAAACTGAAGAGTGTTGGATATGTTTGAAGGGAGGACACCTATGTGGTTGGAAGGTAGAAGTATAGGGAGGTCAGTGACAGAAAAATCTGGAAAATTGACAGAGGTGACATTGTAGAGGGCTTTCAATGCCAGGCTGAAGAATTTGTATCTATACATATATATTCATTCTATATGCAATGGGAAGATGTCAGGGGGCTCCTGGGTGGTTCAGTTGGTCTGTGATTCTTGATTTAGGCTCAGGTCATAATCTCAGGACTGTGAGATCAAGCCCTGTGACCTGCCTTGCGCTCAGCAGGGAGTCTGGATCTCTCCCTCCTCCTTTCTCCCTCCCCTCCCCCTGCTCCATGCTCTCTCTCTCTCTCAAATATATAAGTAAATCTTAAAAAAAAAAAAAAAAAGATGTCTAAGGTCTTCTTTTTTTTTTTAAGATTTTATTTATTTTTTTGACAGAGAGATCACAAGCAGGCAAAGAGGCAGGCAGAGATAGAGGGGAAAGCAGGCTCCCTGCTGAACAGAGAGCCCAAGTGGGGCTCGATCCCACGACCCTGGGATCATGACCTGAGCTGAAGGCAGAGGCTTTAACCCACTGAGCCACACAGGTGCCCCGTCACATTTTTTTTTAATGAAAGGAAATTTTTATATTATTTTATTATTTTAAAATTTTAATTGCAGTATAGTTAACATACAGTGTTATATTAGTTGCAGGTGTACAGTATAGTAAGTCAACAATTCCGTACATCACTCAGTGCTTATCAAGATAAGTGTACTCTTAATCCCGTGCACCCATCCCCCACCTCTGGTAACCATGTTTGTTCTCTGTAGTTAAGAGTCTATCTTTTGGTTTCTGTCTTTATTTTTCCTTTGTTCATTTGTTTTGCTTCTTAAATTCCACATGTGAGTGAAATCACATGGAATTTGTCTTTCTCTGACCAGTTTGTTTCACTACACGTTATACTCTCTAGATCCATGCACGTTGTTGCAAATGACAAGGTTTCATTCATTTTTTTCAAGATTTCATTCATTTTTATGACTGAATAATATTCCATTGTGTGTATGTATGTGTGTATATATATATGTACATATATACGTGTGTATACATATATATACATATATACATGTATATATATATATATATATATATACCACATATTCTTTATTTATTCATCTATCAATGGAGTGCTTCCATAATTTGGCTATTGTAAATAATGCTACTCTAGGGACACCTGGGTGGCTTAGTTTGTTAAGTGTCTGCCTTCAGCTCAGGTTATGAATCTGGGGTCCTGGATCAAGCCTGGCAGGCTCCCTGCTCAGGGATATCCTGCTTCTCTCTCTCCCTCTGTCCCTCCGCCTTACTCATGCATGCTCTCTCCCTCAAGTGAATAGATAAAATCTTTAAAAAAAATAATGCTGCTATATACATAGTGGTACATATATCCTTTTAAATTGGCGTTTTCAAAGTTTCTGGGTAAATACCTAATAATGCAACTACTGGATAACATAATTCTATTTTAAATTTTTAAAAAGATTTTATTTGAGAGAGAGAGAACATGAGTGTGGGGGAGGGGCAGGCAGAGAGGGAGAGAATCTCAAGCAGACTCAGCCCTGAGTGTGGAGCCCAGCGTGGGGTTTGATCTAATGACTCTGAGATCACAACCTGAGCTGAAATAAAGAGTTGGGACACTTAGCTGACTGAGCCACCCAGGCACCTCTCTTCGGCCCATTTCTAATTGGATTATTTGGTCTTTGGGGTGATGAATTGTGTAATTTCTCTGTATATTTTGGATACTAACCCTTTATCGGATATGTCATTTGCAAATATCTTCTCCCATTCAGTAAGTTGCTATTTAGTTTTGTTGGTTGCTTCCTGTGCTGTGCAGAAGCTTTTTGTTTTGGTGTAGTCCTAACAGTTTATTTCTGCTTTGCTTTCCCTTGCCTCAGGAGCCATATCTAGAAAAATGTTGCTGTGGCCAATGTCAGAGATCTTACTCCCTACGCTCTCTTCCAGGATTTTTATGGGTTCATGTCTCCATACAGGTCCTTTACCCATTTTGAGTTTATTTTTGTGTATGTTGTAAGAAAATGGTCCAATCTCATCCTTTTGCATGTAGCTATTCAGTTTTCTCAACACCATTTGTTGAAGAGACTTTTCCCCATCACATATTCTTTCCTCCTTCGTCGAAGATTAATTGACCATATCATCATGGGTTTATTTCTAAACTTTCTATTCTGTTCCATTGACCTGTGTGTCTGTTTTTGTGCCAGTACCATACTATTTTGATTGTTATAGCTTTGTAGTAGTATACCTTGAAATCTGGGATTGTGACACCTCCAGATGGGTTGTTTTCCTCCCCCAAGATTGTTTCAGCAGTTTGGGATCTTTTGTGGTTCTGTACAAATTTTATGATTGTTCTAGTTCTGTGAAAAATGCCGATGATTTTTTTGGAAGGGATCACATCAAATCTGTAGATTGCTTTGGGTAACATGAGTATTTTAACAATATCTGTTGTTCCAAGCCAGGAGCAAGGACTCTCTTTCCATTTGTGCCATCTTCAGTTTTTTTCATCAGTCTTTTCTAGTTTTCTGAGTACAGGTCTTCTACCTCCTTGTTTACTCTTAGGTTAAGTTTATTTCTAGGTCTTTTATTATTTTTGATGAAGTTGTAAATGGAATTGTTTTCTTAATTTCTCTTTCTATGGCTTCATTATTAGTGTATAGAAATGCAATGAATTTCTGTGTATCGATTTTATATACTGTTACCTTACTGACCCAGGACCACAGTTTGAAAGTGAAACTTTAAAATCACGCCAGTAAGTGTCTGTGGCAGTTGTCTGGGTAGCTAAGCCAGTTGGAGACTGTTAAGGAGGTAGTGGGAAGGAGGGAAAGGGAATTCAAGCCGGATGGTAGGAGAGGCGCGGATTCGGTCCTCGGATGGATGTTGACCAGCCGCAACCACCACCCTGTACAAGGCACTCCTTTAGGCTCTATGGATACAGCGGTAAATGGAAGGGACGAAAGTCTTTGCCCTCAGGGGGCTATTGTGACAAAAGTTTGGATGTGAAAAGAAAAGCAGCAAGAGAGAAGGGACTGAGTCTGGTTTTTTCCCTGATCGGACCTCAAATACAAGAGTTAATTATAAATATTATCACTGTTTTCCTACAAGGACTATATTCATCTTTGTATTCCCTACGCCTAGTATCCTGCTTGACATTTAGTAAGTGCTCCCTGGGTGTTTTGTGAAATGAATAAAGGACTTTTCAATTTTAAACCTGGACAACTGACAAGATGATGGCATTATGAACAAAATAGGAAACATTAGGCAGAAGTTGTGTGGTCGGAGGCTGAAAATTAGCTATGCCATTTGAAGTGCTTGTAAAATCTATGCGGACACGTTCACCTTGCCGCTCAAATTAATTGTCTAGACCTGTGCTACCCAGTCCGGTATCCACTGGCCACGTGGGGCCATTCAAATTTAAATTAACCAAAATTACATACAATTTAAAATTCAGTTCCTTACTCGCACTGTGGACGTTTCAAGTATCACATGTGGCTAGAGGCTATCACACTGGACAGAGCAGATCTTGGATATTTCCGTCATCGTAGAAAATTCTATTGGACAGCTTTAGCCTATACCCTAGATCTTGGAGGTAGATCTAGTTAGCAATATATTTGGCCACAAAGTTCCTTTCAATGTTTTTTCTTCTCAGAAACATCTCTCAAACAGCAATCCCACTGGAGTATTACTGTCCTCACTAGGACTTCATCTATTTATGGTATGCTGGCTGGTCTCCTACCAACTTTTTCCAGGCTAGAGCATAGAACACAGCCCTGGCTTTATGGAAGAGAAACCACACGCACAGAGCTTCCCACGGCTGACTGTGTCACTCCGCCAAAACTGACTGAACCAACAAACAAAATCTCTCAGCACCCCACCACCTGCAGCAGCTTTTCCCAGCCTGTTTGGACCCTCAAAACTTTCGTTGTCAAAATTTGTCAACCCCTTGGGAATTTATACATCGCTTTATCTCTTTTTCATAATACATGATAAGTGACATTAGGTATATAATATTTTCATTTTAAAGCAGCATGTTTTTTAAAGTTGCAAAGTTCATTTTAACATCTTTAAGAGGAAAAGACAAATGTCCACTTTTCCCCATGTAACAGGTGAGGCATGAAAGTTAATTGACTTTAACAGGTGTGCATTGTTCCAGAACACTTAGGTATAAGAAAGGGCAAATATAGTTTCTTGTCTACATCGAGTATAATCTGCTTTAGGTTGTCTAAAAAGCCCAGGGTCAGTTTTTCCTCCCCCAACCTTTGTATTGTATGGGAATTCTGGAGCTTTTGAAGTTTATCCCAAATGGTGGAAGCTCAGGTCCTTTTTTTAAAAACAGATTTTATTTTTATTTATTTAGAGAGAGCGTGTACAAGCATGGGGGAGGGGCAGTGAGGGGGAGAGAGAGAAACCTCAAGTCGGTTTCCCACTGAGCATGGAGCCCAATGTGGGGCTTGATCCCATGACTCTCAGATCAGGACATGAGCCCAAATCAAGAGACATTCAACCAACTGACCCACCCAGGTGCCCAGAGGGTTAGGTCCTTAAAACCATAGGAGTAACTGTTGCTTTTCATCTTTGCCATCTGAAGGCAAAAACTGTGGCTCAGTTCCAATGTGCCAAGCTTGGTCACAGAGACCTTTGTCAAGACTCCCAGTCTACTATCTCTGAGGTCCTAGGACCAGGAGGACCTAAATCCCACGAGGCTCAGGGCCTCATTATTCCAGTGTAGCTGCAGCTGCAGCATTGTTTCCGTACCAGGAAGCCGGCTGCCTGCTCTTCTCCACCCTGGAAACACCAAATACTAGGCCTCCGGCACAACTCAGCTTAAAATCCTCCACAGGTTTAGTCTTACATGAGGGGTGTCTTTTAGGTTCTTGCCAATTTTTTCAGCAGGCGAAACTTAACTCCTTGCTGTGGATTGGGAAAACTAAGTCCTTAAGAACCAAGGCCTGGCTCCCCTCTTTGGGGAGGGCAAACGATCGTTGCTTTCCCGGAAGGATATATAGTGTAAATTCCTCAGTGTCACCTTGATACATAATTAATAAAATTTCTTAGTACATATATATGTAAAAATAGCTTTTTTGTCAAATACACTTTTCAGTCAGGCATAACTATAAACAGCAAAATGCATACATCTTAAATGTACAGTTTGATGAGTTTTGATAAATTTATACACCTATTAACTAGCACCCCCAGTCAAGCTTATAATACTGCCATAGTCCTAGAGAGTTCCTTCATGATCCTTTCCAGTCTGTTCTCCTCCCACCCAGAGGCAATCTCTATTCTGATGTCTACAGTCATGGATTAATTTTGCCTCGTTTGAACCTTATAAAAATAGAATTATACATCCATTGGGAGATGAATGGAAAAAAATATGATGTGATATACATCTCCAATGGAATATTATTCGGCCATAAAAAAGATTGAAATCTTGCCATTTGCAACAGCACAGGTGGATCAGGAAGAGTATAATGCTAAGCAAAATAAGCCAGTCAGAGAATGACAAATTCCATACGATTTCACTCATATGTGCCATTTAAGAAACAAAACAAAGGAACAAAAGAAAAAAATGAGAAAGACAAACCAAAATACAGACTCTTAGCTAGAGAAAACAGATGGTTACCAGAAGGGAGGTGGGTGGGAGGAAGAATGAAATAGGTGAAGGAGATTAAGAGTATACTATCTTTATTCTTTTGAAGATTTTTTTTTTAAGATTTTATTTATTTATTTGACAGAGAGAGATCACAAGTAGGCAGAGAAGCAGGAAGAGAGAGAGGAGGAAGCTGGCTCTCTGCTGAGCAAAGAGCCCGATGCGGGGCTTGATCCCAGGACCCTGGGATCACGACCTGAGCAGAAGGCAGAGGCTTCAACCCACTGAGTCACCCAGGCGCCCCTGAAGATTATTTTTTTAAAGTAATCTTTATACCCAACACGGCGGTCAAACCTATAATCCCAAGATCAAGTGTGGCACACTCTACCAACTGAGCCAGCCAGGCACCATAAGAGTATCTTGATGAGCTCCGAGTAATCTATAGAACTGTTGAGTCACTGTATTATATACCTGAAACTGAACATAACACTGTATGTTAACTATGCAGGAGTTAAAATTTAAGAAATAAAAAAAAATTTTCCTTTTTGCATATTGCATTTCAAAAAGTCAGTTATTTTTTATAGTTAAAATGTATATAAAGTGTCTATAAAATGTAAGATAAAGTTTCAAGATGTTAATTGTAAATGATACGTTGTTGATGTGGAACCCTGTTTCCATTGGAAATATGCCTGGCCATGTGCTATGTATGTTTAATTTTAGTAGATGATACCAAACATACTCTAAAGTAATTCTACCAATTCATACTTCCATTAGTAGAGTATGAGAATTCTAGTTTCTCCACATTCTTCTTAACACTTGACAATGACCATCTTTTTTTTAATTTTAGCTACTCTAGGTAGTATGTTTGGCATTACGTTGTGGTTTTTAATGTGCATTTCCATGTTTACTAATGATATCGAGAAACTTCTTATGTTTCTTGGTCATTTGAAAATCCTCTTTTGTGACCTTCCTGTTCAATGTTTGGGCCTATTTTTAACAGTTGCATTGTCAATCTTTTACTTACTAATTTGTAGGAACTCTTTGTGTGTGTGTGTGTGTAGGCACTCTTTAAATATTATGGACATGAATTGTGTGTCAGATATAGGTACTAAAAATAAATTTTCCCACTGTGGCTTATCTTTTCACTCACAGTGGTGTGCTAATGAACAGAAGTTCTTAATTTTAATGAAATCCAATGTATCAGTTTTTGCTTTTATGCTCAGGGCTTTTTTTGTCGTTTCTAATGTAAGAATTTTTTTCCTGCCCCCAGGCTGTGATAATAGTCTTCTATGTTTCTTCTAGAAGCCCACCCACCACCTTTTTTTTCATTTACATTAAAGCCTTTGATCCATCTCAAATTACTTTTTTCTGTATGGTATAAGGTAGGGATCAAAGTTCTTTTTTCCTCCCATAGAATTATCCAATCCCTCCAGGAAGGCAGGGATTGGGTAAAATTAGAGAGCCATTCAACTTGGACACAAAATTTAAGGGGCATCAAAAAGCTTAGTAAACAAGGTAATATTTAATACAATATTATTTAAAATAAAATTAATGTGGAAAATATACGATGAAAAAAATACCAAAATCTTAAAGGAATTTTGAATTTTTGAGATGGCTCATCTCAAAGGGACTGTGATGGCTCTTTATGGAAGGACTTTGAAGGCTCCTCTCAGAAAGACGGTGATGGGTTTTAGGGAAGGACTTTGATGGCTCCTCTCAATGGGGCATTGATGGCTCTTTAGAGAAGGACTTCAATGGCTCCCGTCAGAGGGACTGTGATGCCTCTTATGAAGAAGGCTTCGGTGGCTCTTATCAGAGGACTCTGATGTCTCTTTAGAGGAAGACTTTGATGGCTTCTCTCAGAGTAACGTGATGGTTCGTCTGAGAAAGACTTTGGTGGGTCCTCTCAGAGGGACTATGATGGCCCTTTAGAGAAGGACTTTGAAAGCTCCTCTCACAGTGTCTGTGACGGCTCTTTAAGGAAGGAATTTGATGGCTCCTCTCAGAGGGACTGTGATGGATCTTTAGAGAGGGACTTTGATTGCTCCTTTCAGAGGGACTCTGATGGCTTTTTAGGGAAGGACTTTGAAGGGTCCTTTCAGAGAGACGATAATGGCTTTTTAGGGAAGGACTTCGGTGGCTCCTCTCAGAGGGACTGTGAAGGCTTTATAGGGAAGGACTTCGATGGCTCCTCTCAGAGGGACTGTGATGGCTCTTTAGGTAAGGATTTTGAAGGCTCCTCTCAGAGAGATGGTGATGGGTTTTTAGTGAAGGCCTTCAATGGCTCCTCTCAGAGGGACTGTGATGTCTCTTCTGAAGAAGGCTTCAGTGGCTCCCCTTAGAGGGACTGTGATGGCTCTTTGGAGAAGGACTTTGATGGCTCCTCTCAGAGGGCCTGTGCTGTCTTCCCTCAAAAGGGCTATGTCCTCTCACCTCGAAAGGACTGTGATGAGTTTTCTGAAAGAGACTGCGACTGCTCCTCTCAAGGGGACTGCGACATCTCCTCTTAAAGGGACTGCAAAATATCCTCTCAGAGGGAATGTGACTTCTCCTCTCACAGGGACTCTGACGGCTCCTTTCAGAGGGACTGTGATGGCTCCTCTGAGGAGGACGTTGATGGCTCCTCTCAGAGGGACTGTGATGTCTCTTCTGAAGAAGGGTTCAGTGGCTCTGCTTAGAGGGACTATGTTGTCTCTTCCAAGAAAGACTTCGATGGCTCCTCTCACAGGAACTCTGATGGCTCTTTGGAGAAGGACTTCATGGCTGCTCTCAGATAGACTGTGATGGCTCTTCTGAGGAAGATTTTGGTGACACCTCTCAGAAGAACTGTAAGGGCTTTTCGGAAGAAGGCTTTGGTGGCTCCCCTAGAGGGTCTGTGATGTCTCATCCGAGGAAGACTTCGATGGTTCCTCTCAGAAGGACTATGATGGCTCTTGTGAAAAAGGCTTTGGTGGTTCCCCTTAAAGGGACTGTGATGTCCAAGGAAGACTTCAATGGCTCCTCTCAAGAGGGACTGTGATGTCTTCTCTGAAGAAGGCTTCAGTGGCTCCTCTTCTAGGGACTGTGATATCTCCTCCGAGGAAGATTTCAATTGCTCCTCTCAGAGGGACTGTGATGGATCTTCTGAGAAAGACTTTGGTGGCTCCTCTCAGAGGGACTGTGATGTCTCTTCTGAAGAAGGTTTCGGTGGCTCTTCTTAGAGCGACTGTGAGGAAGACTTCAGTGGCTCCTCTCACAGAAACTCTGAAGGCTCTTTAAAGGACTTCGATGGCTCCTCTCAGAGGGATTGCGATGGCTCTTCTGAGGAACACTTCGGTGGTTCCGCTCAGAGAGACTGTGATGTCTCTTCTGAGAACGACGTCAGGGGCTCCTCTCAGAGGGACTCTGAGGACTCTTTAGAGGAGGACTTTGATGGCTACTCTCAGAGAGACTGTGATGGCTCTTCTGTGGAAGGATTTGGTGGCTCCTCTCAGAGAGACTGTGATGTCTCTTCTGAGAATGACGTCGGGGGCTCCTCTCAGAGGGACTCGGAGGACTCTTTAGAGAAGGACTTCGATGGCTACTCTCAGAGAGGCTGTGATGGCTCTTCTGTGGAAGGTTTTGGTGGCTCCTCTCAGAGGGACTGTGATGTTTCCTCTGAGGAAGGCTTCAATAGCTCCCCTTAGAGGGACTGTGATGTTTCTTCCAAGGAAGACTTCAATGGCTTCTCTCAGAGGGCCTGTGCTGTCTTCCCTCAAAAGGGCTATGTCCTCTCACCTCAAAAGGACTGTGATGAGTTTCCTGAAAGAGACTGCGACTGCTCCTTTCAAGGGGACTGTGACATCTGCTCTCACAGGGCGTGTGACATCTCCTCTCACAAGGACTGCAACATCTTCTTTCACAGGGACTCTGACGGCTCCTTTCAGAGGGACTGTGATGGCTCCTCTGAGAAGCACTTCGATGGCTCCTCTCAGAGGGACTGTGGTGGCTCTTCTGAAGAAGGCTTCAGTGGCTCCTCTTAGAACGACTGTGATGTCTCTGCCGCAGAAGACTTCGATGGCTCCTCTCAGAGGGACTGTGATGGCTCTTCCGAGGAAGACTTCGATGGCTCCTCTCAGAGGGACTGTGATGGCTCTTCCGAGGAAGACTTCGATGGCTCCTCTCAGAGTTACTGTATGGCTCTTCCAAGGAAGACTTCAATGGCTCCTATCAGAGGGACTGTGATGGCTCTTCTGAAGAAGGTTTCATTGGTTCCGCTTAGAAGGCCTGAGATGTGTCATCCCAGGAAAAATTTAGTAGCTCCTCTCAGAGGGAAAGTGACGGCTCTCTGAAGGCAGCTTCGGTGGCTCCACTTAGACGGACTGTGATGGCTCTTTAGAGATCAACTTCTAAGGTTCCTCTCAGAGGGACTGTGGTGGCTCCTTTCAGAGGAATTACAGGGGTTTCTCTCCCTTATGAAGTTATGGTGGTTTTGCTTCTGGGTGTGAGTTTCTCTTTAATGTGACTGTGTGAGGTTCTCTTAAGCAACCATTTAGATTTCCCCCTTGGCTTGAACTCTGGTTCCTATTTTGGAGCTCTTGGACTCCTGGCTAGAGATGTTCTTTCTGTAGGAGTTTCTCTTACCTGCTATTGTCTTTTTGAACAATAACCACAGGCTGTCCGACTGAATTGGTTATGACAATAGCACTGCTTTAGGAAACTATGGGCTTGGGTAGTTGGGAATGTCTAAGTTGGAAAGAGCTAACTCTTTTTGGTTGTTGTGCTGATCTGTATTGCTGTATTTATATCGGAGATGCATCTTAGGGGTTTTGTGCTTGAGGGCCAGCCGGGAGAGTTCAAAAGCAAATTCAAATGAGCTGAAATGGAAGGTGTAGGTAAGGTCTGCCTACTCAGTACCTTCATTTTATAAGAGGGGGAACAGGGCAAGAGAAAACCAAAGGGTAGAGACAGGGCCAGGGGATGGAAAGGACAGATTGAGAAGACAATCCATGTGAAGTGATGCAGAAGCACACAGACATGTAAAGGAGGACGTGGGTCAGGGGACACTTGGAAAAGCCTGTGCTTCCTGCGACCAGTGGGCATAAAGGAATGGGATGGGCGCGAGGCAGGGGACCGCAGTGAGCCTCACAGCACTACTCTGCCTCGGGAGCGAGGGCTCCGGGTTCTCCACCACTTCCTCCTGAGCCGCATTTATACTAGCAGAAAAACAGTCTCTCTAAAACATTAAGACTATCCTCAGCCATCTGAGTCAATGCAGGATTACTACTGATCTTTACAACATTTGCTTAAGAAAAGCTCTTTTTGCATTTAACAGAAGCCCACTTCCGTTACTCAGAAGTCAATTACTGGCTTAGTGCACCTTAGCTTTAAAAGCTCTTCTCTCTGGGGCACCTGCCTGGCTCAGTCTGTAGAATGAATGACCCTTGATCTTGGGTTGAGTTCAAGTCGCACACTGGGTATAGTAATTACTTAAAAGGTCTTTTTAAAAAAGAAGAAAAAGCTGATCACTTTCCATCTTCTTAGAACAGCTAAACACTGTTCTGAGCCCCCGGGGAACAGGGGCAGAGCTACTGATTCATTCCTTGCCTCTCCATCACGTTCTTCCAAGGATTTCTTCACTCCTGCCTCCGTTTTCAGAAACACTTCTCAGCTATACAGCCATTTTCCTTGTCTATGTAGAGTCTCTGTCTCGAAAGGGTCCAGGGGAGAGAAGCCGTGGGGCCTCACCAGTTGTCGGCGGCGTGGTCCACGGCAGCTTCCAGGAGTCCGAGCTTAGTGAGCAGTCTCACTGCGGACTCTCCTCCCAGGCTCTTTGCCCACAGATAGGCCACGTGCTTGTGGGCATCAGCTCCTCCGTGACCCTGGGCCACCTGTGAAGCAAAGCCATTTGGCAATCCTCCCACGCAGGGCCACAGGGCTGCTCCCTTCCCCCGCTGACCAGACTGCAGCTTTGACAAGGGTCAGGTCTTTCTACTAGAACAGGGAGAGGGCTCAGTTTTGGGGTCTGTTAGCCTGCTCAGGGTCCAAGAATGGACTTCAGGTAGTCCACAGACCCCTCCTACCGCATGTGAAATTTTGCCTGTTGGTATGGACATTTTTCAAAGAGACTCACGACCAGTTCAGAATGCGTCACTTGAGAGTGGGGAAGAGGGACGGGCGTGTCCCCAGAGTGACCTGGACTCCTTACCCGGTAGGCCTCCTCCCAAAGCCCATTGGACTGGTCCATGTTCACTGTTGCCTTCCACTCCTGAGCCTCGAGGTAGTGATACTCGGCCTCCTGCAGTCGGCCTTCAGCCTCCAGCTCCTGGGGAAAGGAGGGTCAGGATGGGGCGAGGGGGACGTGGGGCCTGTTCGGGGAAGAGATGGCCGAGACCGGAGAAGGGCTCACCTTGCCCAGGTGTAGGTGTGTGTCACTGAGGAGATCTGGGTGCTGCTTCCCTACCAGGTGGATCATATCATCATACAGCTTGTGCTTTTTGAACATGGTGATGGCAAGATCAGGCTCTTCTACTGTCACGTAGAGCCTGGGGAGGGGAGAGACACCAGGGGTCTCCTCGACACAGATTCCCGCATCACTGCACTCTAGGCAGACGGCGCGCATCCTCAGACGCACCTCTCTCCTTGCATGCCTCCTCTGGGGCCGCGGCTCACCTTTCCGCCTCCAGGTACTTGCCCTGCTTCTCTGTCTCCTGAGCCTGGCTGATGTACAGCACCGACATGTCTTCCGGCCTCATGCACTTCATCGCCAGCTGTGCAGACACACAGAGCCCCAGTAGCCTCGGGCGCGCTTCCGAGGGAAGCAGGGGGGCTGCGGAGTAGCCAGGGAAGCGCGACTCGGGGGTGACCGGTGTTCCCAGCAACTCTGAACCTTCCCAACAACCACAGGGGTTTGTGTACGGATGCTTTCCTGGTCAGTCCAGGGAATTCCAAGACCATAAGGAGCAGAGTCAGGACTATATTCTGCTCAGGCAGAAAGGCCAGAGACGCCCTGTGCTGGGGCACGTGTTCCCACTCCCGTGCTCCCGCCGTGCCCACCGGGTTCTGGGCGCAGGCAGGGAACGAAGTTGCCGCTGTGACTACAGCTTGGGGAGGGGCATTTGGGGCTCCCCAGCTCCCAAACCCTTCTGCTCGCTTCGGAATTACGGGTTTGGAGCAAAGGCCTCTTCATCCTTGCCTTTCCCTGCGGCTAGGTATCCAAGCGCTCCCGACTTTTCTATTTTGGTGCTCTTTCTCAGCTTTCAAGGAGGCCGGTGAAGAGGGGACATCAGAGCCCAAGGAAAGTGGGGATGGCGCCAGAGAGGTGGAGCCCTTGGACGAACCGCGCCCTGCTCTCTACCTTGTGGGCTTGCTCCCAGCGGCCGGCCCGAGTGTACATGTCTATTGCATCTTCTGTTCGGTCTCCCTTAACGTAGAGCTCCTCCGCAATCTGTGCTCGAAAAAGCAGATACAAAAGGCCGGGAGCAAGAGCGTTAGAGCGGCCTGCAGGGGGCAGAGCAAACCTCAGCTGGGGTGGCGGGGAGGGGACGGGTCCTTAGTCCACAACACAGAAGAAAAGAGGGCTATGGTGTCTCACACCCTCCACTGTTTTGAAAACAAAAACAAAAACAAAAAAACAGGCAAAACCAGAATGGGGACAATACAGCCAAAACCAGAATGGGGACAATACAACAGGCAGTTTAAAAGGACCGAAAAGGACCTCGTACTTTGCAACACAGGGCAATTCCACATTGGAACAGCTCCATAGGAAGAGAGCTGGAGACTCGCTTTATAGGTCTGGGAGAGGGCTCTATGTTATGTTGGAATAAAATAAGGGAAGTAAACTGCTTTCTTCTTGCTCAGGGTGGCTGGTGCTGCTGGACCCAGAAAGAAGGATTTGGTGAGGGGCCCCCACTTCCGGTTCTGGGTTCTCTTCTCATTCGGTACTGCGTTGCCTCCAGCTCCAGCAAGGGACTTTCCTCACCTCATACTCCTGCAGAGACGCATAGTGTTGGGCCCCGCGGGGGTTGTATGTGGTGTTCCGACAGTATTCCGGTCCGGTAGATCTAATACATAAATGGCCTTCTTCCACTGGTGGACGCCAAGGGCAGCTTCAATTGCCTTAATGGAGCACCTGGCAGAGCTGGGAAAAGCATCCATGCGTATGAGGCAAGAGGAAGACAGGTAGAGGTAGGGAGACACCTCAAGCCTACTCCAACCTACATGGTGCCATCTCTCTCGGAGCCTCGGTGCCCTTACTTGCCCCATCACCTTGGACCTCACACCCAGTCGCCTTTGCACCCCTCTACCTGGCTTCAATGTAGTGATGAATGGCTGCATCGAGCTGCTTCTGCTGCATCAAGGGATCCCCCCAGGCCTCTTCCAGTCTCACCACTCCCACTGGGAATGCCAACCGAGCCAGCTCCACCGCTGCCAGGGACAGAGAGGGCACTCAGCTAAGCCTTCCAGGGATGGGACTCCGGGAAATGGGCGACAAGTGGAGGGATGGAGAACTGAGCCGATCCACCAGAACAGGTGCACAAAATTGGTGCAGGGGCATTATTCGGGCAAGACTCTAACAGGGAAGGCTGGGTTGTCCGGGGCAGTACCTTTCATGAATGCGCTGCCTTTACAGTAGCACTCCAGGGCCCGCTCTGGGTTTCGAATCTTCTCAAAGAGATCACCTGCCTGTTGACACATACCACGTGACTACAACAACAACCCTACTACACTAAGAATCAAGTAGCAGCCCCCAAAGGTGGAGACTCAGCCACCAGTTCTGGGGGGCTATGCACTCCAGGACTCCCCTGGGTAGGAGGGAGCGCTGAGTCCTGGAGAGGAGGGACGGGAACGGGAAGCCAGCCATACCCTTTCATACAGCTCCCCCTTGATTAGGGCTGCAGTGATGTTTTCTACCAGCTCGGTGTTAGCTAGCAGTTCCTCCCGGGCCAGCACCAGTCGGGCAGCTTTGGCAGGGAGCCCGGCTTTGAGGTAGAGGCTGATGGCTGCTAGTCCATCCCCCTGGCTCTCCTGTAGCTCACCGGCTCGCTCCTCTTGCTGTGTGTCCATCAGCCACTGGTAGTAACTCCGGCGCAGCTTCTCCAGGGCTGGGTGGCCCTGGACATGAAAGAGAGGCAAGACAAGTCACCTCCCTCTTTCCTGTGCTGCTTCCCAAGCTTCTCCAATCCCACTGTAACAACAGAAAGCCTCCCGGTCACCAACGTGCCAACTCCCAGCCCAACCCTGTTCCAGCTCCTATAGCCTCCTTGGTAAGAAGAGGCTTCAGATATTGGTGGAACTGAGCTGCGAGCACCAAGGAGAAGACAGAACTGCTAGTACCTTGGCCTGAGCCACAGGGATACACTCATCCCAACGGTGCAGCTCATGCTACATATCCATAGTCTCCTCAACGGCACTCTAGGGGAACCCGGGCAGAGGAGAGAGGGACACCAAGAAGTGAGAGGAGCATCAGGGATTGGCAGGCTGTCCTCAGCCGGGGTATGATGCAGCCCGGGGGGACTGAAAGCCTCACCCTTGACCTATGCACAAGCAGTGGATTTATCATGAAAGCAGAAGGAGGTTAAGCCCCAGGGCACCTCATTTGCATAGGCCCCTTCCAAGGCATTATTTCTTAAGGAGGGCTCCTCAAATTCTATCTGCTTCGGGCCCCACAAACCCTGGATTTGCCTGTGTGCACAAGCAGGGCCAGGGCAGGCTCTGGGGTAGGGGGAGGCGGCAGATGGGGAGGCAGCAGACAGCTTATAAAGACATAGCTGTAAGGAGCAGAGCCAGAAGGAAGGAGTGACATTTTAGCTGCATCAACCTTTCTAGAAGCTCTCCCCCGGAGCTCTCTCCTCCCCTCAGGCTGCCTCACTCCCCCTCCCGCCCAGCTCCCCTCTTGAATCTGGCCCCTCTGCTCCCATCACCTGCTCCAAGAAGATCATCTCAGCCAGCTTGTAGTTCTTCTCCAGCATGGCTAGGCGTGCTCGGACCTGGTAAAAGTCCATTCCTTCTCCACCCTGTGGGAGAGGAAGAAGGCTCTGGTTATCCTGTCAGCACTGCAGGAGCCATTCAGACTATGTGAGCTTATTAGACAGGAAGGCCACAGAGACGAGGAAGCTAAAAGACCAGAAAGCTGAAAACCTTCATGGGGCTTAAAGGATGAGGTCTGGCAAGCCATTCCAGAGCGGTCTGACTCGAAGGTGGAGGCGCGCGAGCCATGGCTGGAAAGCCAGGGGTGGTGGGGCTGCGCATGAAGAGAAATCTCAGCTTGAGAGACTGAATAATTCAGGAGGATAATACTTGCATATTCCCGAGACACTTGGTCTGCAATCTCCTTGGTCTCATGCAGGAATCGAGCTTTTGCTACATGGCCCCAAGCAGAAAAGCACCTACAGGGCGGAAGCAATCGTAGTAACAGCAGCATCACTGCAGGATCAGCGCGGACACACCGGCCCAGCAGCCGAACACTGAGCCTCGGTGAAATGCCGCGCACCGTTTCTGCCCCTAGAGACACAAGGGGATACTTGGATAAGGGCCTTGCTCTCAGGGAACTTACTTTCTGGGGGAAACAAGTAGTTAGTATGCAAACAAAGATATTCCAGAGAAAGAAGAGTGAAATGGAATAGCTTGACAGTACATATAAACTGTAACGGAGGGGGCTAGTTCAGCTGGAACTCAGAGAAGGCCTATCTGAGGAGATGACATTTGTGCCAAGACCTAAGTACAAGAAAAAGTCAGTCGCGCAAGATGGGGAAAAATTATTCCAGGCAGAGGGAAGAGCGCATGTAAGGTGCCATGGCAGGAATGAGTCTGAGATACTCAAAGGGCCCAAGGGGTGCCAGTGTGGCTGGAGACTAACGGGCACGTGGGTACCTGGAAGATGAAGGGGGCAGAGGCCAAATATTGTAAGGAGTTAGGACATGCCATGGGCTGTGGATCTTATACTAAGTAGAACAGTAAGCTACTGGAAGGTTCTGAGCAAAAAAAGGACACAATCTGATTTATGGTGTAACACATGATTTCAGCTATTGTGGGATGAATGGATGGTAGGTGTGTAAGAACAGGATCCGTGAGACTAAGAGGCTTTTGTGACACTGCAGGTAGAGGTGTGGTCTGTTCTGGGCTGGACAGTAAGAACTTCAGGATGTGTTCTGAAGACACTGGGTCAGGGCCCTAAGACGAGCTGGTCGTCTAGCTGTAGGGCCATGGGAAAGGAAGCATCCAAGAGGACTCCTGGCAAAACAGCAGCAGCTGACATTTACTGAGCACTGAGAATTCTCCTACTTTCTTCACTGCCCCTATGATTCTTCTTTACCACCCCAGGAGGTAAATGCTATCATTCCTCCCATTTACAGAGAGGAAATTGAGAAACCAAGGTTTGGAAAGGTTCACTTAACCCACGGTTATACAAGCTGTTAAATGGAGCCAGGTAACTCGAAAGAGTCTAAAACCTCAAGACTGTCCTACTAACTACACCCCTATGCTGCATTTGGAAATACACATCAACACCTGGACTGGAGGGCATGGGTGTGAAAACTCTGAAGGGGGACCTACATAGGGGAAGCAAAAGCAAAAAAAATCTTATAAACTGGGATGGAAGAATGTTTGGAATAACTACCTGGAAGGTATTACTGGTTGTAAGGGCAGGGGACTGGTGCCTCAGCACTGGGAGGAGCCTCTCACACACACACACCCCCCACCCACCGAAAATGGCCTCTGGCAATCCTTCCTAGCTGCCCGCACCTCACTTCTGGTCTGCCTCACCTCTCCACGATGCGGAGCTGCCTTGCCTCGAGTGCCAGTTTGCTCAAGGTTTTCCACATTGCCTCTGTTTCTGGGGTCATTTCCAGAGTCTCCAAGAAGGCTGTGGCCCTGAAGACAGAAGGAAGGAAAGCAACAGTGCAGGCACAGCAGGGCGCAGAGGAGTACTGGCGATGGGCAGGGGTGGCGGGGCCAGTTGTCTGGCCCATCCCAGCTCCTCCAGCCTCAGAACCAGCCTCTCCCACCACCTCCCGGGGCTGTCAGCCCAGCCCCTCACCGGGTGTAGTTGCCCTCATCAACTCGATCAGGCCCTCATCCAGCATGTAGGCAACAGTCGTCACACCTTCGGTCACCATCACCTCGGTCTTCCCACCGCCCCGCTCCAGACCTACCACATCACCCTGTAAAATTTCAGTCCCCCCACCCCACCCGAATTCCAGGTTAGTGTCTCCACCGACTCCACTGCAGAACGGACAGGCCTTACCCCCCCCAGCGCGTACACGCTGAGGGAATCCCAGTGGCCCTTGTTTCCTTCAAGCAGGTAAGAAGCCCTTATCTACACGGACGCCCTCAGCTTCCGGGACACTCAGAGCTGTGCCCGCACTAATGCCTGCAGGTAAACTGACAAAGTGGGCAACCACGTCTGCTTCCGGCTTGAGTCCTGTTAAAATACAACTTTAACCTGGGCCGTACTTTTGCATACCTTCGTTGCTTAGGTCACCTGAAGAAATCGCTCGGCTTGCTTCCTAGTCTCCCGCGGGGAGGAAAGGAAAGGAAAAGCAGGAGGGAGGGAAGAAAAGGAAGGAAGGGAAGAAGAGAAAGAAAAGGAGAAAAACAGAAAAGGGAAGGAAAACATAAAAAGGCAAAGGCCGGTAAGCTAAACCCCGAGCAGGAAAAAACAGGAGAGCAAGCGGAAAGGGTACAGTTGCCCTGATGCAAACACAGCAGCGGGTGAATAAAGCAGGGGTGCTCCAGCAGGATGAGGGGGCGATTCTGAGAATCTGTTAGTCATGAAATCTGGGATCCTCTCTTCAGGAAAGGGAACAAAAGCCATTAGTCTGCCCGATTCCTGCAAAAGCAAACACTGATCATCTCTAGAGGAAAACATGCCCATGTTAGGCCCTTGGGATTCTAAAAATTATATCCAATGTAACGTCAGCCCCCCAATAAAAAAAGGTACCAACATAGAAGTTAACCACCATAAAGGAGTAAACAATAACAAGAACTACAGCACTTGTGGCCCTCCAAGGATTTCCAGTATTAAAAATAACAATTGGGGGCGCCTGGGTGGCTCAGTGGATTAAGCCGCTGCCTTCGGCTCAGATCATGATCTCAGTGTCTTGGGATTGAGCCCCACATCGGGCTCTTTGCTCAGCAGGAGCCTGCTTCTCTCTCTCTGCCTGACTCTCCGCCTACTTGTGATTTCTCTCTCTGTCAAATAAATAAATAAATAATAAATCTTAAAAAAAAAAAAATAACAATTACGGAAGAAACCAGTTATGGAATATGAAAGAACTGTAAAATGTTTAAAGACCTAAGAGATGGAATGAAACATTAAGCAAGGGACAAGAGACTCTAAAAAATGGCCACATTGTGTTCACTTCAGCAGCAAATATACTAGAAAAAATGACCAGGCAGACTAGAGAAAGAACCAAATAAAACCGTATAAAAAATTCAATATTTGAAGTAAGAAAACTCAGTGGGTGATTTTAATAGCAGATGAGACGATGGTGAAAGTGAACCCCTGACTGGCAAGATTTTTTTTTTTTTAATAATCTTTTTAAAATTGTATTTATTTATTTATTTGACACAGAGAGAGGGAAACAGGCAAGGGGATGGGAGAGTGGGAGAGGGAGAAGCAGGCTTCCTGCTGAGGCTCGATCCCAGGACCCCGGGATCATGACCTGAGCCAAAGGCAGATACTTAAGGGCCAAGCCACCCAGGGACCCCTTGCAGGATGTTTCTTAAGGAATTATCCAGAATGTAGCACGGAGCGAGAAGGAGGAAGGAAGAATAAGAGGTTATAGAGGCACAAAGACAGGACAAGAAAGGGAACACATACCTAATTAGGAACCCCCCTCCGGTTGCTATCATTGTTACTCCATTTTCCCAATGAAGCCGCTGGGTGGGCGCTCAGAGACTGTGTGCCGAGGGCTTCAGGTCAGCGGGATTGGACCATTTACTGAAAGTGCAGCTGGCACTAGGACTTGAGTGCTGGTCTCCTAGCTCCAAAACCCAGCCTCTCTTCAGCATGGTTCCTCTCCCGGTGCCCAGCCTTTTCCGAATCTGAGATCTTCATCATCAGAACGAACGGGAGGTCTTCCGCACTCCGTCTTTGGGGCTTTTACCTAAAGCGCTCGTTTATCCGGGCGCAGACATAGGGTCGCTGTTTCCATGTGCGCCCAGCACCGGGCCTCGTACACAACTGATGTCAAAGGAAACGGACGAAAGCTACCGCGGTTAGCGGTCCGTCCTGCTACTGCACACTACCGACCGAGCAGAGATTCCGCATACAGTAGGCGCTCACCATCGTGAGATTTCAGTTCCCCCACTTCTCTGGGAACGTTAAGGCTGGCGGGGGAGGGAAGAGGCACGCAACTCCTCACCGGAGGGCTCAGCAGCGTCCTCAGGTGCTTCAACTGCCAGACGAACACCTGTCTCTCGGATGCCACCAATCAGCGACAACTCCCGTGGTTACCTTGACAACCCGTAACGCTGCCGCAGCGACTGCCGCTGACGCGCTGTCGCTGACGCTAACGCTGACGCGAGTACAGCGAGACACACTTCGCAAAGTCACCACCTAGCTTCGCTGCGAAGCAGAGAGAACGTGCGCAGGCGCAGTGAGGTCTAGGGCGGAACCGAGAGGACGCGAATCCTCTCTTCAACCAATCCTGTCGTCGCTTGCAAACTCAAGCTCAAGCCACGCCCACGAGCCCTCCGCAAACTCGAGGTCCTATGGCATCGCGGTCTTCCTCCCGCCTGGATTGTGAGTAAAGTGTGGCTGAACACTTCTTTTAATCCTTACAACCCTGGAGGAAGGCAGGGCAGTTGCTTTCATAAGTTTTGCAGCAGCCCGGATTGAACCCAGATAGGCTCTATGATGTGCACGGGGTATCACAAGGCTAATAATGATAGCTAACCGAATCCTCAGGATGCGTCTGCCAGGTACCGTGCAAAAGATTGTAGATGCATTATCTCATTTAATCTCAAAGACAGCTTTTGAAGGGGATGGCATTATTAGTTCCATTTCACATGCCAGGAGACTCGGGGTTAGAGGGGTCCCTTAACAAATGAACAGTAAAGGATGTAACTGGGATTCAACCCAGAGCTGATGCATTGAAACAGCCTTTATATTCTGAACTCGTAGCTCCCTATATCTATGCAATGCTTCTATACCCCGTGCCACTTCCATCCCAAGAGATGAGGTGTCCAGAGTCCGAGATGTGAGTGTTTCCGCGCCAGTGGCCAGTGAGAGGTACTACTGCAGAACTGGGTAGCAGTGGATCAAAGACTGCTGCCCAGATCTGGATGCTTTTGTGGTTCAAGGCAGAGGGCCAATGAGAACTGGGCTTATCTGATAGGATGAAGTTAAGTTTTGTAATACCTGGGGTTGGAGCTTGGTGAAGTAGAAAGGATAATGACTTTTTGATCTGTTTGGATTGGGGTCCCTTTCAGAATTACTGGTCTAAATTCTTGGAACATGCCAGGGAGACTGAGATGCAGAAAAGGAGCGTTCATACACCTCCCCTGGAAAGATCCGCAGTTGAGAAGACCTATTCTCCAGAGAGTATAGCATATGATGTCCAGATTCTGGGTTCTGCAGCTTTTCCCCCACAGTGGTATTTCTCTCACTGGCACCATCCTTGGAATTTAGGAAACAGTAGAGGAAAGCCTCTACTTTCACAGGAAGGAAGTAGCCCCAGAGCCCAAAGTATAAGTCTTTTGACAGGGGAGTTCCAACCCCTCAGTTTTATTTCCATAATCCTCCTCTGGATATAGTGGCAGAGAGTGAATATAATAAATGCATTTACACTTTACAGTTATTATTGACTTTGACCGAATCAGCAGAGACAGAGGCAGACGAAACAAAAGGAAAAGTGAGTGTGGGGAAGACTAGAAGTACAGGAGTGCACAGGATAGGAGCACGTGGCACTGAAGGATCCATTAGTGGAGCTGCTCTTTCATTTGTCCCAAAACACTGTTCAGTCCTTTTCTGGAAATTAACTCGAGGCTGATGGAGGTGTCAGAGGAATCAATGTTGAAAAGCTTGGGTGTCAATGTGGGCAGTGAAGTTAAAAAGGTTACCGGCCCCTCTCATGTGGTATGACCTTCGTTTCCACAGATGCAGGAGAATTTATATACCCCCCCTTCTTTGCCTTCTCCCCCCCCCCCCCGTTCTCACTGAACAAAACAAAAGGAACTAGGGCTCTAGTTTTCTACTCCCATTTCTGTCCTCTCCCCACCCATTCAAGGCTACAGAATCAAAACAAACACCTTAAAACAATGTTAGTGCTCCTGTCGAGTTGGTGGTGGTGTGAGAGGCCCTTGTGGTCAGGGGAGAGACAGTGGGGAAGTGTCTTCAGCTTACTGTACAGTATCCCAAACAGTCATCTCCAGTTTGTCCAAGAATGTTTATTGGAAAAATGTCCAAGGGATGAGGTCACCAGCAGCTGGGGGCTACCAGGTGAGGGGGGAGCCCCTGAGGCTCCGTGGAAGACATTGGAGTAGTGCAGTGCAGCATCTGCCTCCAGACCCAGACAATTCCTTTGAGTTGCTGGGGGAGGGGGAGTACCCAAAGAAACCCCACTGAGACCCAGAGGTAAGATGTGGGGGCAGCTGGGAATGCCGAGAGTCCTGATGCAGGTGCAATGGGGGCCCATCTGGGACCTAGTGGGATACAGTTGAACAAGTGTCTCTCCCCCGGACCTGGGGGATGGAAGGACATTTCCCATCTGATAGCCATTCCCCAGGTCCAGGGACACAGACCCCAAGAGACCTACCTTCTGGCCCTGCTCACAGTGGAAAGAGGATGGGCACCAGGCCTGAGATTGTGGGAGTGTCATTACCCTCTAGGAGATTACGGGATCCTTCAGTCTTGGGCAGATCACCAACTGAGGCTCTCCCTGACCCTGTCCCCATCCCCAGGGTGTTAGTGCATCTGTTTTCGAGTTCGGTTTCTTCACTCATACATCAATGGTGTTGATGGATGGTGACTTTTTCTGTTAAAAAAAAAAAAAAAAAAGGCTTGAGTCTCTCATGTCAGGAAGGTAAGAGCCTCCTCCATCCCAAATATCCATTTCCCCTCTCTTCCTGCCCCTCTTTGGCCTTCTCCCTTTCCCTGACTGCTTCTAGAAGCAAAATCACCCTTCCCTCCCTCACCGGCCCCACATCACATCACCTGTCTCGTCCCCACCGGCCTTCCCTGAGGACTCTGTTCCGGCCCCTTCCCCTTCTCCTTGGGGTTGTTGTTGGAGTGGTTGTCCTTGATGATATCATACTGACGGCAGAAGAGCCCGATGACAGCTGAAACACAACAATACAATCTGCACCTTGATCTTTACCTCCCCACTCACAGCCTTGAAGGGCAGTGAGATACCCACTAGGTTTCTAGAAAATCTGAGAAGAAAACCCTTGAATTTCTGGTGCTCATATGCGAGCACCACCCTCTTAGCCTTCCTCTCCTCAAACTTCTGCTCACCCCCAACTAAGCATCTCCCCGCTGCATTTCCCTCCCTGCCTTTTCTCCTGAGCCTTCACCACCTCCCACCTTCACTGAGCCCCCCACTCCCCCATTCCTTGGTCCCCCGTGCAGCTGCTCACTCACCGGCCCACATGAGCAACACCACCACAATGATAACCACTTCCCCTGTCTGCAATGGTCGCTCTCCCTCCAGAACCTCCACTGTGATGTCACCTGAGAAGAAAGAGATAGACTCCAAGTTATGGGGAGTGGCCACAGAGCTCTTCTATGCAGACCCGTAAGGATGGAGAGTCTGGGGCCAGGGTTGCCCCTGAGAGCCCCTCTCTAGGAAGCTGTTGGTGGACAGGTAGGTAGAGACCAAAAAAGCAGGACTGTTGCGGGCAAGTATTCACGCAGATTGCGGCGGCTGGGAACAGAGGGTGGGGAAAAGGAAGCTTGAAAGCCCTTCTCCCAAACGATTCATTATCAGCCTGTTTATACCCAGTCCTCTGCCAACCTTTTCCTTTCGTTTCTTGGCAGTATGATGAATTAAGTCATCCTTTTATTCATCTAAGCTACACTGTGGCTTGTTTGGGGGGAAGTAAACAAGAGGCTGAAGGGCAGGTAAAAAGCCAGAGAATCCAAAGCTTTCGGGAGTGGAGGATAGCTGAGCCTCTCACCTGGGGTTGAGCTGCTGGAGGGTAGCTGGTCAGAACCCTTGAGAGCTTGGAAGTGCACCCGAGGCCTTTGGGGGCTCTCTCCCCGAAGGCCGATGATGCTCCGACCTGCACGGTGTAGTCGCTATCTTCAGCCAGTCCCCAGAGGGCACAGGCCCTGGTGGCGGTGTTCACCTCCCGGATCACACACTGCCCAGGGCCATTCTGTCGCTGCGGGGAGATGATGGGACAGGAGGGTGGTCTCACACCAGTCCCAGGACTCAAACATCCAAGCACTCCACGAAGTAGGATGACAAGGGCAGCTTGAGCCAGGGGACACCAGCTCCCTGATTCCCCCACCACGGGGAGGGGAGCTTTGGTCCCCGGTGGGGGTAATGGAAGGAAGGCTCAGAGTTCCAAGGACACAGGCTGAGGGAGCAGAAGGGTGAGTCGTACTTGCTAGGAAATGGAGTAGCCAATGACGGGGGACATCCCAGGACACAGTGGCCGAGTTGGCTCTGAGGTGAGTGACTGTCACATTCACAGGAGAGGGAGGCCGGTCTGTTGGCTGCCAGAGTGAATAGGTTAACAGGTCCCAGGTACGGACTAGCTCTGCTCGACCCCACTACCCCTTTACTCACCTGCTCGCACAAAGCCCAGGTCACAACTGACCAGCAGGAGGACCGTAGGGCTTAAATATGGGGAGAGGGGCATCAGCGAAGCCATGGTCCCCACCGAGTCCGCTGGGAGGCACTGGGGCATCCGCTTGACATCCAGGCGGGGCTCCGGGAGGTGGCGGGAGTTGTTGGGGGGGGGGGTTGTCTAGGACTGCCCAGAACGCACGCGTGGCAACAGCTCTCCCCGGCTCCCCACCGCCCACAGCTGCCCCGGATCTCCCCGTTTCTCCCCACGCCTTCCCCGCCCCCGCATCGCCCGGGTGTCCCCAGTGCGCTGCTCTGCCCGGCCCACGCCCACCCCCGCCGGTCCTCGCGGTCGGTCAGGCCTCGGGGGGCTGCTCGGTGCCCAGAGGGCGGCCCATCGCCCTGCTCCGTGGCGCTGCCCCTGCCCCATCCCGGCGCGGGCCCGGCGCAGCGGGCAGCGCGGGACCGAGCTGCGGGCAGAGGGCAGGTGGAGGCGCAGCGGGAGCGGGCCGCGGGGCTGCGGGGGACCCCAGAGCTCAGACGGGCCGCCTAGTCTGTCCCTGAGCGGGGGGCGGTGCCGGCGCGGCCTGGCCGCTGGCCGGAGTCCAGGTGCGGGAGGCAGTGCGGCCGCTCCGCCGGCCCCTGCAGCGGGATGTGACCGTCCCGGCTAGCTAGCCGCCGCCTTCTGCAGAGCTGGCCCCGCTCGCTCCGCCGCAGCGGAACCGGGAAGTGCCGGCCCGCCCCGCCCCGCCGGGGTTCTCGCCGCCGTCATCCCCCTCACCCCCCTCCCCCGACCCCGTTCTCCCGGGGCTCCTCCCACGACCCTCCCATTGGCGGCCTCCCGGGTCCCCTTGCCTCTGATCCTGGCTCCGTCCTAGGAGCCTGGGGGGGGGGCGTAGGGAGAGGTGCAGGTGCGAGGGTCTTGGGCACCCAAGAGGGCCCCTCCCTCCCCGGGTGGAATTAGCCAAGTTGGGAGGAGGAATCCCACTTCCCCTGCGGAAGGGGACAGAGTGATTTGTTCTAAAATCAGTGAGTTCAGAATTCACTGCCGCTGCTGCCAGTACTGCTGTCACCACAGATGCCCCATACCCTTGGAGAATTGACAAGGGAAACTGGAGTCCAGCTCGTGTACATACCACTGAGCACAGACGCTTCCTTGTCAGTTCGTTCGGTCACAGAAGGATGGCCTTTTCCTCCCTTCCATGTTCCAAGTCCTGTACCACAGTTTATCAGTCGCTGCAGAACTCAAATTATGCCCAGAATCTTAACTCCGTAGAAATCTGGAAAATGTGAATTTACCCTTCCATACATTATAACCCAGGGGAGAGGGAGACATTAGAAGGGAGTGAGAATGAAAGCTAAATAAAAATTAACAATATCTAGTGCAGCCCACTGCTTTGGCTAATAAACTTTCAAGCAAACAACAGAACTATGTTCCCACTTAAGACTGCCGTTCCTTCCTTCAAATGAAAACATGCTTATCCTGCCCTCTAATCTTTACACCCATTGCGATGTGATGTTCCTTCCTCTTCTCTTTTAGTCACAAATTCCACTTTAAGACACTCTAACCTAAGGACTATCTTATAACATTAACCACCAGCAGCAAATCTCATATAAAAGGAAAGGATAAAGCAATGAAAAGAAGTTCATTAATACCTACAAAAACAAAACAAGGAAGAAAAATGCATAGCTTCTATGGTCCTTTATTCTGCAACAGAGAATGAGACCGTAGTTGGTGTTTATTACTTCCTTATTCATTGTTCTCTTTGCCCTCAGAAATCTTCCTAGCCAGCACGGTGGCACAAATCCTGAAGGACTTGAGCCCCAAACAGTCCTGCCTTGTTGAACAGCTATAGATTTCCATTAACATGTAACACTGAGCAAGGAATTACTAGAAGCAACTTTGGAGGAACTCCAAAGATATGCTTGTCCCTGATACTGTTGTATGGTTGCATCACTATTCTCCCTTATCGTTCTGCCCAGCCACTTGGGTAACCCCCTTATTTCCTTGCTGGCCTGATGACGTCATGATCCTTGCAATATCCAGATGCAGTTTCAAATTTCTATTCAAAGAATTGTGTGTCCCCCTAGTGGAAACAGAGCCGTATATCATAGGAACAGGAAGCACTATTTTGCAAGTACATAGCAAGGTTTATTTTTTATTTTATTTTTTAAAAGATTTTATTTATTTATTTGAAAGAGAGGGGGCATGAATGTGGGTGTACAAGCTGGGGGAAGGGGCAGAGGGAGAGGGAGAAGCAGACTCTCCACTGAGCAAGAAGCCTGACACTGGCTGACCCCAGGACCCTGAGATCACGACCTGAGCCAAAGGCAGATGTCTAACCGATTGAACCATCCAGGAGTCCCGAACTAGGTTTAATTGTGGGACACAACTCTCTCACTTTTACTGTTTCCGGAGTTCATGTGTCCCAGCCATGAAAAAAGTAGCAATTTGGTTTAGAACATACACTATCCATGAAGGGCAGCACACCCAGCTTGGTAAGTGCTGTCTCCTACTTGGGGCTGTAGCTGAGTCTTCATTACTCTACCCTACTGTCCAATATGGCCAGTTGCTTGGGGTAATGAGGTTCATAATAAAGTCATTGACTCCCATGGCAGTCACTTTTTCCTCTGTAAAATGGGTCTCTTAGTGAGGGATACCATGATGGTGAGCAAGGTATTAAGAATGTCCACCAATGTTGATGCTGGCAAAAGCACTGCTGGAAGGAAAGGCAAATCTGTATTTTCATTTAAATGTTCACCCCCCAGAGGGCAAATCCCTGCGCACTCCCTGATGGAAGGGTCCTAGCATTACCTGTCTGCCACAAAGTGGCTGGCTGGTCTCCCTTGGTGTCTGGTCTTCTCCACGGGGGCCCAGAATTGGTCCCTGATGTGAGAATGTTGGGTGCTCAGCCCAACATCTGACTCTGATCAGTCAGATCAGCCTTGATGAGAATTTCATGTTGATGAGCTCATGTACATCATATGTTCCTACTGCCACAGTCTCATTCCTTGAAGAAGCACCGGCAAGGCTGGGGAAAAGACTGACCAATGTCTATAGAAGTCTTCCTGCCCACTGCTTCTCAAAAACTTCCTCAGAAGTGGATGCCTTCCATGAACATTCACAATATGCTCCTATTCTGTGTCCAACTGGTCTACCCACATCATTTTCCTCAGGTCACCTTATCACCAATCCTCTGATGTTGTTCCTTCCAAAGCTCTGACTATCCAGCTAACTTGGTTTTATCCAAGCCACTAGCTTCCTCTCTTTCCACATGACAACTACTACTCAAGGTTTTGTCCACGGGGAGGATTTCCTTTCTTCCGCTATACTTTAGGGCCACCTCACAGAGGGGCTGGTGTAGTACATCAGTCCACTTCTGATGAGTGCCAGTGTACTGTGCTACGTGCAGCTTTTCGTCTCTCAGTCACCTGGTCACAGGGAACCTTCCACGAGCTCAGTGATGTGGGTTGACAGAACTTGTCTTTTCCTTTCTTTAAATGGCAACTTGTCGCTGATACTGCCATTGCTGCTGCCACAGCCACCACATACCCACAAAACCGGCAAATGGTCTCTTGCAGATTCCTGCATTGCTGGAGTTTTTGTCATCTGGAAATTCCCCAGAAAGATGGCTCTACCTCCTATCATCCTTACAAACCTTCCACCAGTACTTCAAATTTGCGAAATTTATTTATTTTTTTCATTTGCGAAATTTAAATCATGCCCAGGACATGAGCTATAAAGAAAATAGAGTGTTGGGGCACCTGGGTGGCTTCGTGGGTTAAAGCCTCTGCCTTAGGCTCAGGCCGTGATTCCAGGGTCCCAGCATGGAGCCCTGCATGGCATCGGGCTCCCTGCTCGGCTGGGAGGCTGCTTCCCTTCCTCTCTCTCTGCCTGCGTTTCCGCCTGCTTGTGATCTCTGTCTGTCAAATAAATAAATAAAATCTTAAAAAAAAGAAAGAAAGAAAGAAAGAAAGAAAGAAAATATAGTGTTTAGCCATTGATAGCCTGAAATTCCGGCGTTTGTCGGCGAGAAGTGGAGAGGGACTCCTAGAGCCGAAACCAAATACTGAACAAATATCCGAGGTCCATCTCGGCACCACTGCAAAGATGCTGAGGGTACAGATTTCTGGTTCTAATCCTAGTTCTCCTGCTTCCTGTGTTAACGGCTCTGTGCGTCAGGCCTCAGTTTTCTCATCCGTTAAATAGGTATAGCAATGGCACCTACTTGTCAGTATTGTTGTAAGTCCTCAGCACTCCTCAATCCCTGTGTCTGTTTCTTACAAATCGAGGACTACTTAGTGGGGCTTTGGTAGGCAAACTCCACGCGGTCCCACAGGGAGCAGGTGGCTGGTGCTTAGAATGGCACTGGCAAGTACCTGTTGAATGGATGGATGGCTGGACACTGACCTAAGGAGGGCTATGTCCCCAGGGCTCTTCGCCCCGCAGCCTTGTAAAAGTGAGGAGGTAGCAGGGTGAAAAGGGGACATACTTTGGTGTTTTACAGGCCTGACCTTGAGTTGAATCCTGGCTTTCACACTTACGAGCAGCAGGACTGTGGGCGAGTTAATTTACTCAGTTTCTTTGATCGTGAAACGGAACGGATAATATCCACCTTGGCCGACCGCGGGCGCTGGGGGCCCTGGGTGTGCCCGGTTTCTTCCCGCTGACGGATCTCGCACACGGGGGCGGGGCAGAAACAGACGCGGGAGCCCGGGTCGGAGGGTAGGAAGGTCCTTGCGCGCCTGGTGGCCTCCGGACGACACGTGGGTGCCAGCGCGTCCGGCGCGAACTCCGAGCGCGGTTCCAGTTTCGCGCGATCCAGGAGCGGGAGGGGGCCGGGCGGCCGCGGCGGAAGGCGGAGCCCGCGGGGAAAACGAAAGCGAGAGTGAGCGGTCCGGACCCCGCAGGAGCTCGGCGGCGGCGGTGCGGGTGAGTAGGGATCTGGGCGTGCGGGGAGCGCGGGGGGCTTCGGGGAGAGGAGACCGCGCGGGCGCGGCCAAGGGCGAGTCCCGGCCGGGGACGTGGACGCGGGTGAGAGGCCCCCGACCCGTGGCCCGGCCGCGCGGGAGCGCTGTCCGAGGCCCGCAGCCGAGGTGCGGCGCCCTTGCCAGAGCCCGGGAAACGTTCGCGCAGCGCAGTGGGGTCTGAAAGCCATTTCCCCCACCCCGCGAGGAATTTCTATAAGAGCAAGTAACGAATTTCCCCAGCTGGAGTGGCGGGGGATCTCGCGGAAAACATAAGTTGGGAACTGTGACAGAAGGGAAATACAGAGGCCTGGATTTCCCATAGATTGACTAAATAGGCCCTGGCTAAAAATCTCCTGCCTACACAGTTGCTGTTGTTTCCCAATTGCCCTGCCTTAGCGCACCCCATCCCACCCTTTAGCCCCGCCCCAACCTGTACCACCCTGTCCCCCATATCTTTTCTCAGCGCCGCAGCAGAGGGGATCCTTTAAATCAGGTCCTTAAAACAGGACCCTCTGCTCGGATCACCCCAATAGCTCACCATCCCATCAGAATTCGGTCAGTGAGGGTGCCAGGGTGGCTCCGTTAAGCCACGGATTCTTGGTTTCTGCTCAGGTCATGATCTGGGAGTCCTGAGATGGAGCCCAGACCCCAGTCGTCTGGAGCCTCCCTGCCTCCCACCAAGTAGGGCCAGGAGCCTGCTTGAGATTCTCTCCCTCTGCCCCTCCCCCTAGCTCATGCGTGTGCTCTCTCTCAAATAAGTAAATTAATCTTAAAAAAAAAAAAAAATCAGTACATGGTGCTGACAAGGCTTCTTGCTCTCTCCACTGTGACCAGACAGGCCTCATTGTTGTTTTGGGATACAGGAAAGTACATGCCTGCCTCTGGGCCTTTGCACGCCTGTTTCCCCTTCCTGGAAAGCTCTTTCTTCCCCCAGATGCCTGCATGGGTCATTCTTTTGCTTTACCCTGTACTTCTGGCAGTGACATCAAATCAGAGCAGCCTTCTCTGAACAACCAGCTGTGTAAAAGAAACCCCGCCCTTCCCTGCCTGTTCACCCTTTCTCTGCTTCAGTTTCCAGCACAGTAGTTACCAGCCAGTGACATTGTTTTATGAATTTGTCTGTGTTCCTCCTCTAGGAAGTTTACAAGAGCAGGGTTTTGTGCACCGGTAGTAATAGGTTCTCATTAAATATCTGTTTAATGAATGGCAATTTCTAAATTCTCTTTTGAATTAGAGAATAGTGAGACTTCCTGTTGGACTGATTTCTTTAGTACTTGAAACAGCTCCCAAAGGAGAGCTAAAAGGTAAACTCTGCTGTCAAGAGCTTAGAATTTGGGGCAGATTATGCTCTTCTTCACTTTGCTTAGTTGAACCTGAAGATCCATAACCCTGAACCTATAGTTCATTCATTGAACAATCAAGATCCTAGTTGTATGCATGTTGTAGGCCAAGCATTGTGCAAGACCTGGAAGGGGCGGGGTCCTCAGGGAGCTGGTAGTTGGCCAGAAGGGACAGAGGCCACAAAGTAAGATGAAGAAGGTGATTTTTGCTGGAGATTTCCTTTAGGAAAATGAGAACAGAGAATCAAAACAAGATTTATTGACAGTAGTTGAAAAGAAGCCTGATTTTTTTTTTCCAGACTTGGAAGTATTTTTTCAAACATGTTAATTCAGCACTTTCTTAGTTTGCACATATATTTTACTTAAATTTGAACTGGCTTGTCCTTCTGATGATGGGTAGTTACTTAACATTAAAAGTGCTGGGGGCTTAGAGTGGATGATAGAACTTCAGGATATAGTTGCTAAGGGTTCTTCCATGACTGCTCTTCTGATAACTGTGGTCCCCTCCCCGCCTCATGTATGGTCTCATGGTTGGGACCAAAGTAAATGACACTGGTTCCTAAAAATAATGGTACAGCTGAAGATCCTTATCAATGACCCTTGGGCCAGGCATGTTCTGGTATTCAGAGAGTTTTGGATTTTAGCGAGGTAAGCCAGCGTAAATCCTGTCTATTGCGGAATGTTCTCAGGAGACTTGGGGGGGCAGCCCTCTAGAATAAAACCATTTATGTAGTGAAATGTATACGTGAACAACAAAGTATCATGAAAACTATAAATAGCTCATGTCCACTCAGGTCTAGACAGGGGGCTACAAAGCTATCAAAATCAAAACGAAAGAAAAAAAATGCATCTCCGTTTTTAGAGCTTTGTGGATTTCAGAATTGCAGACCAGGAGCACCATTTGTTGAGGGGAGGACTCTGCTGGATGTTTTTTGTCTGATTTCTCTCCCACAACAACCTCTGAATCTGCTGTTTTTGTTCCTGTCTTCAGGTCACAAAGGTAAGGTTCAGAGAGAGTTTAGCCCAGAGCAGTGTGACCTCTAGTCTGACTATCTCCATGACACTGAGCAGTAACGTGATGGCTTTGCCTTTGTGCAGACTCTAGATACTCCCAGCACGTGCTTCCAGCCACCATCATTGCTCACCCAAACAATGGCAGCAGCTTCTGCTTGTGCTCTGCTCCACTACCCACACCTGTCCCTGCCCCCAGACTCTACTTTTCCCATAGTGTCAGAGTCATCACCTAAAACATAAATCCACTCACATCCCCCCTCTATTTAGAAAATGTCCAGTCCAATGCAGTGTCCAGGTATTGCAATCGGAATACCATCCATTGGTTCTGACCATGACCTACAAGGTCTGTGTGCATGGCACTGACCTCTCTGACATATTTCCTACTCTTTCCCCCTCATTCACTGGGCAGCAGTCCCCTTCTTTTTGTTATCCCCTCCAAAGCCATGCTGGTTCCTGAGATACACTTCCCCCATATCTTGATATAATGGACTTTCTCATTATTCAGTCTTCATTTAAAATTGCCTCCCAAGAAAGGTCTTTTGTGAACACTATGTTTAAAACCGCCTCCCCTTTATCTGTCCCTGCCTACCAACTCACCCTCCTATGCCACACCCCTATTTAATTTCATTATAACACTTCTGGCCATCGGGTCATCATATGTCCAGCCTGTTACCAGTTTCTGTGCATGGTCATTTTCTGTCTTCCCTCAGTGGAATGCAGGTCAGGTGTGAATTTGTCTTGTCCACATCTGGATGGATACTCATTGTCACAATAATGCCTGGCACTTGCTAGCCATCCATTGAACAAATGAAGAAAGGATGCATGGAAAGCAGCAGATGAAGAAAAGGGAGAAGACGAGGGGGTTTCGAGTAGAATATTTAATTTTAATGAGTCGTTCTTTCATTTTCCTATGCACCATCCAAGTGTTCAGCATTTCCTGCTTGCCACTAGGTTTTGGTGATACAAAAGGAGTAAGACATAGAACTGCTTCCCAAATTGCTAACTGACTGGGCTGTTATGGGAGCTGGACAAGGTGGAGTGGTGGGCCCTTGGAGGAGGACTGGCTGCCCCCCCAACATCAAAGAAAATGTGGGAGCCTCACAGATGAGTGGGGGTTGCCTGGTGGACTGAGGGTGCAGATACTGCATTCAAAAGCAAAGAGACAAGTATGTGACAAGTCATGCAGGTGGGGAAGGTCTGTAGATATTCATTCATTGATTATGGAGCCCTTATTCTAACAGCCTGGCCCCATCCCTGTTATAGGTCATGGTCTCTTTTGGAAGACAGTCAGTTATATAAGCAATTGCAGGTAAGGGGACAAGAGCTGTTGTGGAGCACGGGACCATGACCTCTTCCAGGGTGTCTGGGAAGTGACATCTGAGCTGAAACCTATAGGAAATAGGAATTGACCAGACGAAGGCAGTGCATGGGGTATAGTCAAGAGCATTTCAAGGAGGCAGCCTACTGGACAGAAGCAGTTAGAGTTAAGAAGTAGTCAGAGTTAGAGGTGTTCTTTTGATAACTATCATTGTGTAGGTGGAATTTAAAGCCTTAAGTCTAGAGGGAGTTTGTGTTAATAGAGCAGAGAGGAGATCTAAAACAGGGCCCTGGGGCACTAGAATATTTAGAAGAAATAGTCTGTTCAGGTCCTTTGCCAGATTTTTACTTGGATTGTCTTTTTATTGTTGAATTGTAAAAGTTCTTTATATATTCTGGATACTGGACTCTTATCAGATATATGAACTAAGATATCTCTTTCTTTAGATTTTCATTTTCCTCATAGTGTCCTATGTGACACAAGTGTTTTTATTTATTTTTAAGATTTTATTTATTTATTTATTTATTTATTTATTTAAGAGAGAACAGAGATCCAGGACCCTGGGATCATGACCTGAGCTGAAAGCAGACGCTTAACCACCTGAGCCACTCAGGCACCCCTGTTTTTACTTTCAATAAAGCCCAATCTCTCTGTTTTATTTTGCTGCTTGTGTTGTTGCTGTCATTGCGAAGATTCCACTGCCAAATCCAAGATTCTGAAGATTTGCCCTTATGTTTTCTTCTTAGAGTTTCATAGTTTTGGCTCCTATATTTAGATTCTATATTTTTTTATTTTCATTATGACTTAAATCATTGCTACCCTCTTGGTCTAATGAGACCCATAAACTAGGGTCATAATTTACCCAGGTAAATTTACCTACAATTGACTAATGCACATTTTAAAGGGAAGATTTTTGGGATTTCATAGGGGAATCTGTTTCTGTATAGAGAAATCTTTTTTTTTTTTTTAAGATTTTATTTATTTATTTGTAAGAGAGAGAGAGTGAGAGCGAGCACAGGCAGACAGAGTGGAAGGCAGAGTCAGAGGGAGAAGCAGGCTCCCTGCGGAGCAAGGAGCCCGATGTGGGACTCGATCCCAGGACGCTGGGATTATGACCTGAGCCGAAGGCAGCTGCTTAACCAACTGAGCCACCCAGGCGTCCCAAGTATAGAGAAATCTTTAATGATTTCATAAACTTCACCTTACATATGTACTCCTGACCTTTTTCTTCTCAGCATGAAGAATCCTAATTCTACCCATGTAGCTCAAGCAGGTGGACAAACCCATGTCTGACCCTCACTGGAAACAGAGAGCAGAGTAGAAGAGAAAGTCCCATTTCCTTTTTTTGCCAGTTGAGTTTTAAAAGTAGAAAGTTTTGGAGAAATTCAATTGGTGTGCAAATCATGAAGGAAAAGGATTTTGTAAGAAAGTCTTCTCTGGATTTATGTGGGGCTGAGATGAGCCTTAGAAAGAAGATTCTTCTTATCCTGTTTTGTCTCCTACATTGGATTGGGAAAATCAGGTTAAATATGTTCTGTGTCACTTTTTTCAAACATCTCTTCTGTTCTAGGTTACTAGAAGAAATGGCCAATGTGCGTCCACCAAGTTTTTCTATAGAAGAACTTAATACATACTGTCAGAAGCACAACTTGGTACTTAAGTATTATGAACTGTCTAAGAAAGGACCTGCACATAACTTAAAGTAAGTTGCTATTTTTTTTTAAAGATTTTTTAATATGGGGCGCCTGGGTGGCTCAGTGGGTTAAGCCGCTGCCTTCGGCTCGGGTCATGGTCTCAGGGTCCTGGGATCGAGTCCCACATCGGGCTCTCTGCTCAGCAGGGAGCCTGCTTCCCTCTCTCTCTCTGCCTGCCTCTCTGCCTACTTGTGATCTCTGTCTGTCAAATAAATAAATAAAATCTTTAAAAAAAAAAAAAGATTTTTTAATAGTATTATCTCCACCCAATGTGGGGCTGGCTCTTAAACTCTGAGATCCAGAATTCATGCTCTACTGAGTGAGCCAGCCAGGCACCCCAAATTGCTTTTTAAAAAGGTATATCTCTCTAAAATATGAACTGTAAGAATGGCAACTCTGACACAATTTTGGAGTCAATAATTTAGCTCTACAGCAAAGATGATGTGCTATTCTGCTGTTTGTGTGTCACTGCTTAAATTCTATATTGAACCGGTTAAAATCTTCAAGGTCACAGGAGGCAGTGTGACTGGAACACTTGTCCTTAGACAATGCATGAACTTAATAACATTTTGTGAATATTGTCTTTGTAATCAGGTTTACATTTCAAGTTATCATAAATGAGAGAAAATATTCAGAAGCTGAAGGTAAATCAAAGAAGGAGGCCAAAAATGCTGCAGCCAAATTAGCTATTGAAAAACTTAACGAAGAAAGCAAGGTGAGTAAATGCGCTTTTAAACTTTACTCGGGGAGAAAACACCCACAGACAGAGTAAAGCCATTCACAGGTTCTCTTCCATTCAGAAGTTCAGTTCTTTTTCCCCCATCTCCATTTCTGTAGAGCCCTGAGTGAGAGGTTCATCTAGGAAGTAGTGGGCAAAGCCTGCCAATATCTATTTAGAGTGCCAGCAGTAGCCACTGTCTCTGAAGTTGAGTGAGTGGGAAAGGCAAAAGCGAGAAATGAGCTGGCAGGAGCACCCCCAACCACTCGGGAATAGAAGGACAGTGGAGAGGATGACAGATGAGCAGGACAGGTCATGGAGACCCAACATTCGTGGAATTGGTTTCCCAGAGGCTGAGACCAGAGTAAAGAGTACAGAGAAAGCTATCTGAAGAAATTCCAGTGTAAAGTGTTTCTGAAATAAAGGAAAACCTCGATGCAGATAAAAATAACTCAACAGATACACAAAAATACAGATCTGCCAAGAATGTCAATCATTGGGAAAGTCCTGAACTCTAGGGATGATGAAAAAAATCCTATAAGCATTGAGGCAGATAAAGGAAGTTATTTAAGATGTAAAAATGAAGAAAAAAATATCTTGCTGTCCACAGCATCGTTTCAAACCACGGGATAACAGAGAACTGGCAATAAAATGAGACAAGTAGTCATTTACATGTGGGACCAAAGAAGATCTTTTCTCAGATACTGAAAATCTTGAAAACATTGACTTTTAAGATACTTCCCTGAAAAGTCTTCCTCAAGGATGTCACCCTTGTAACAAAACTGGGAAAAGTAAATCTGGCAAAATTACAAACTCACAAAATGTTAATGAGCCTGAGAAGTTAGGAAAGGAACAATAGAATGCCTTCCCCCCCACCACCCCCCCCAAAAAAAAGCAGAAGAAAGAAAATAACAGCAAGGCCAAACGTTAATGTAAAAGAAAATCAAGAAATAATAAAGAAGGTCCATAAAGCCAAAAGTTAGTTCTTTGACAAGATTAATAAAGTAGAAAAACTTTGGACAGGGTTTTGTCAGATTAGGAAAACGGTAGAGATAAGAATGGAATGAATGGTGCTGTTATATTACTCTTTCCCAATAAGGTGTGATCCAGGATATAGCTTTACTTGTACATCGGCTATCTTGTTTTTTGAGATTTATAAAACCTAACATGAGGTAGACAGTGTTACAGTATTTTGGGTGGATAAATGAGGAAGTTGACTACTTTGTTTTTCTGTAGGAAACTATAAAAGGATGGTTCCTTTTATAGTTATAGTTATAGTTATCTAGTTATAGTTATTGTTATCTTTTTCTCATGGGTTTTTTTCTGGTAGAAAAAGACATATACTTAGACTTTTACTCAAGAAGATAGTAGACTAGGGCAGTACATGAAATCTAAGTTGTCTTTCAAATTGTTCATAGTAATTTTATTAGAGGAAATAAAATGGTTAAATCTTTGTTTTCATCTGTATTAAACAAGATTTTTTTTTTCTTTGTAGGCAGTTAGTTCTTTATCACTGACAACAACAGATACTTCAGAAGGACTAGGAATAGGATCCATTGAGAATTTCATAGGCCGTTTGAATAGGCTTGCCCAGAAGGAAAAACTATCTGTAAATTATGAACAATGTGAACTGAACAAATCTGGGCCAGAAAGGTGAGATGTAGTTCATCTTTTCCTTCTGTCTCATTATATCTAAGCAATAGAATGGGGTTGTTTTCATGTCTAATTTTCCAGAAACATTTGTCCTCCTTTTTGGGGCCTTTTGCATGGAAGGTTTTATATGACTTACACACAATTGGTCATTTTCATAATTAAAATATTTAATTGCTGAAGATGGGACCCGTATACATTAATGGATTGATTATGGGGAATCCTTTATTTCTGAGGTATATCTGGATGGTTTAGTCTACAGGAGACCTAAGAGAGAATGGGGTGCCCTGCTGGGGGAGGGGTGTGTGGAGATGGTCACAGGTCACAGGGGGAGTGGCTGTGTGACAAAGACTGGACCACAGGTGTAGGTAAAATGACTCTTTCACCATCATCAGATTAGAGAGCCATTTGTCTAGGTGTTTGTCCTTCAAATTCAGTTAAATGGTGTCACTCTCTAGACAAATATCATGTCTTAAGAGAAACGGGTTTTAGCCATAGGCTGTGAGGAGACCCAGATTTAAGAAATATGAAGGGTGAGACGGAGGAGAGTTTCAGAATTGCCAAGACTTTGGAAGTGAGGATAAAGAATGGATAGGAACTGGTAAAAGCAGAAAGTAAATGAGCCTGAAGGAAATTGCTTCTTGGCTACAAAAAAAAAAAAAAAATCTAAACGACAAATAGTCCAAATAACCACTTCAGGAAACCAGCCTCTGAATTGACTCTGAAAAGTTATGGACTTTGAAAACTCTGATGGCTTTTAGGCCAGAACCAGGAAGAGGAAAACAGAAGAGTATTCTTTGGCATGGAAGAGTCCACAGTGAATTGTGTGAGTGGATCTCAATAAAGTAGGAAGCTGTTCTATTGTCTCAGAGCTCACCTGTTTGCTTCCTTGGGATTAAACACTCTAATATGAGTTACCTAAAAGAGAGAAGACATCTACTTAAGGGTACCTGGGAGAATAGGGGCCGTACACACCACCCAGTCACTCAATCTAGTTCTGCCTTCAGGGTCCAGGAGGGAAGACTCACCCTGGTTGGATGTGTTTGCCTCCATGGCCAATAATACTGGAATAATTTTGAAGTAATATATAGTAACTCCCTGAGGCTTACTAGGTCCATTGCTTTTCCACCTTAACTAGAGTTCTTCTATAATTGGACCCTTGCCTCACCACAAATATTCTTACATCTCCTATGAGGAGGGCATGGACTTCATGGAGCTCTTGCACTATGGGGATTTCCTTAGGTCTGGGGACACATGAACAGGGAGCAGATAATCCTGAAGTTAGAACCCAATCTCTGATTTGCCCATTCCCTACAAAACACTGTAACCTTATTGTTTCTCCTGTAGAAGTCCTACTTTCCCAACGTAGGCTTTTTCTTTCCATTTGAGCATCTCTGAAAAATTCCCCAGATCTCTCTTCCTTCTCTACCTCTGGATCTTTTGACCTTTGAGGAATTTTTTAAAATCCCCATCAAGTTCCTTTTTCACCAGATCTTTTGGTGAAGCAACAAAAAGAAGTTGCCTGAAAAATGTGAGCGGAGACATCAACCAGTCCTGGTTATTCTAGCAAATCGGCCAGCCGTCTTATCAAAAATTTATATGCTACAAGATACAAACTGTAAACCTACCCATTAAGTTAGGGGGATTTTAAGATCTTTGTTCATCTGTGTTTGTTTCCAAATCCTGAGTTAGATTTCCTGTTTTTGTTTGTTTGTTTGTTTTTTGATATTTGGGTGAATATTCTTTATCGTTTCTCCTAGATTTTATTATAGATGCAAGATTGGACAGAAAGAATATGCTGTTGGCGAAGGTGCTACTAAGCAGGAGGCAAAACAGATGGCCGCGAAATTTGCATATGAGCAGATAGAGTCAGAGAAGGCCTTCATGGTATGTACTGCCCTTGGATTTAACTTATAAATTTTAAGATTCTTTTTGAAGTGGATTTGACGTAAGACTGCATTTAGATGATGCCAAGACAGCCAGTCACAGAGCAAAAGGATTCCTCCATTCTGTGTTTCATCAATGAGCCACGAGCCATGGGGCCAGGAGACCCCAGAGAGCAAAGTTCTGTTGGCAACTCGGGGTTGTTGGGTGCTTTGGGTTTTTTGAAGGTTTTATTTATTTGAGAGAGTGAGAGGGAGTGAGAGAGAGAGTTTGGGGGGTGCAGAAAGAGGGTGAGAGGGCGAGAAGCAGACTCTCACCCTGAGCAGGGAGCCTGATGTAGGACTTGATCCCAGGACCCTGAGATCAGGACCTGAGCCGAAGGCAGACGCTTAACCCACTGAGCCACCCACGTGCCCCCAGGGTTGTTTTTTAAATCTAGATCAAGCATCCATAAATAAATCTGGTAGTTAGCACACAGAGACCGAAATGTGTGGAGAAGTGATGTAATTGCTCTTAAAACTCCTAAGGGGTACTCTTTCTTTCAGAAAGAGGACTCAGCAGCATCCAGTGATTCTTGGACTACTTTGTCTAGTGACTCCAGAAACAGCACTTTGGTGAAAAACATATCGTAAGTGTGGACAAATAGCGGTGATATTTAACAAATTTAGATTGCTGCCTGAGAGGTCACGTTTTTATGAAAATGCTTAATGTTTAAGGAGAATTTAGAGAAAGAATTCTGATCAACAGAAGATAGGCAGCATTGACCAATTAATAATGATCCCCTTTTCTTCTAGTGCCTCTAAATCACCACTTGAAAATGATTCCTCACCAAATGCACCGGAAAGAAATTGTAACAGCAACAGTGTCAACACTTCTTCATCTCCTCTGGTACAGTATTAGCCTCTAGCTTCCTGATCATCTTTTTCTCTGTTGTGTTTCCTCATTGAACAATTGCCTCCAGTCCTCAACCGTAATTTTCCCACTTTTATCTCATACACTCTAGTTTCCTATTAATATGTGGCAGCATTTTGGCTTTCTCCTTTCTTTCTTTTTTTTTTTTAAAGATTTTATTTATTTATTTGTTTATTTATTTGTCAGGGAGAGAGAGTGCGTGAGCACACAAGCAGGCAGAGCGGTGGGCGGAGGCACCCAATGAGGGACTCCATCCGAGGACCCTGGGGTTATGACCTGAGCCAAAGACAGCGGGTTATAACCCTACTGAGCCACCCAGACATCCCTCCTTTCTTTATTAACCCCCGCTCTTCACATGCAGAATTCTTCCACTGATCGCTTACATCTTCCTCTTCCTACTCACTTTTATGTTTCCATATGTTCCTGTGATCTCAGACAGTACTTCATAATGTCCTTTAATATTTAGTCTGATTTAAACAAAAGTCAGAACTAAACTTAAAAACCAGATAATTTTTGTGGTGACAGTTCATGTTGCACAAGTGCCGTATTTATAACAAACTTGAAACAAATCAATAAGAAAAAGAAGGGCAGCTCAGAAAAATGTGGAAAAGGATCTAAACAGAGCAATTCAGAGAAGAGATACCCAGATAGGCAACAAAAATATGAAAAGATGCTTTACTGCATGGTAATAGGGAAAATGCAGTTCAAAACAGCAGTTAGGTACTTCTTTAAACCCATCACCATGGCAAAACTTGAGTCTGGCGATACTAAGTGTTGCAGAGCGGTGTTCGCGATTGTAACGACCATGTGCTGTGGGTAGAGGTATAGGTTGGTACAACCATTGGGGGGAACAGTTTGGCCATATGGAGCGAAATGGAGGGTGTGGATGCCATGCCTTCAAGCAGTTCCATTCCTGGGGATGTCTCCTAGAGAAGCACTCCTACGTGTGTACAAAGAAACATATTTCTTGCAACCTCATTTGTAACAGGAAGAGACTTAAGAAACATTGTCCATTAACAGCATGGCTACATTAATATACTGTAGTCATCACACAGAGGGAAGTGTTCTGAGCTCATAAACTCAGAGTTTGATGCTCCCCCCTCCGTGTCAACATATTCAGATTGGCAATACTACAAAACCTACCAGAATAACAGGGAATATGAATAAGGTATAGCTATGTGAAATTAACTTTTGAGATTTTGAGAGTGACGATTCCTCTTTTTTTTGCTAAATATTAAAATTATTAATTTGTGCTAAAAATGAAATTATTAGCATTGTCATTTTTTTCTTTTTCTTTTTCTTTTTCGAATTTTTTAAAAAGATTTTATTTATTTATTTGCCAGAGACAGAGGGAGAGAGAGCAAGCGAGCACAGGCAGACAAAGAGGCAGGCAGAGGCAGAGGGAGAAGCAGGCTCCCTGCCTAGCAAGGAGCCCGATGTGGGACTCGATCCCAGGACCCTGGGATCATGACCTGAGCCGAAGGCAGCTGCTCAACCAACTGAGCCACTTATTTGTTTGGCAGAGAGAAAGACAGCGAGAGAGGGAACACAAGCAGGGAGAGTGGGAGAGGGAGAAGCAGGCGTCCCACTGATCAGGGAATCTGATGTGGGGTTTCATCCCAGGATCATGACCTGAGCTGAAGGCAGGCGTTTAATGACTGAGCCACCGAGGGACCCCTAGCATTGCCATTTTTAACTGATAACCAGATAAGAAGCACTTGGGGAATTATTTTAGACTGGATCCCTGAGCTCCATCTGAGTCTTTAGCACTGTAGAGGACTGTGATGTACGCCTTCTTATTGACACCCACTGGCCCAGGGGGATCACCAGGGGGTCTGTGGTCTGTCCTGGGGAAATCAGTGCTTCTGCTGAACTTGCCCTGATTGCTTTTTTGTCCCCCTCCCCTACTGACTTATCTGTCTAGTTGCTATAACAGTGAGAACTTCGATCTAGCCAAGTAAACTGAGAAGCAGGGCTTGATGAGAATACCTAAGTTGATGAGGCTCGTTCATCTAATGAACCAGAAATATCACAGAAACATCTAGAAGCACAGGAGGATAAAGCAAGATAACTGATTTAATCATCTCAAACTGTTTTTCATTTTCTTTTGTTCCAGAGCAATGTCAGAAGTAGTGAAAAGAAGGTGAAAAGGTGGGTATCGTGATGCAATGCCCGTATTTGGAAATGAAGTTTTGTTTGAGACTTAGGCTGTTAACTTTATTTACTAGGTCTTCAATATTTGGAGAGTACTATATACCCTTCTTTGAGTGGAATTTCAGAAGTAGAAAGCATGGTTAAGGATCCCCCAAAAGCTTGAAATCTATAAACAAGTGATTTTAAATACGTAGAGAAGTCTTTGAATTTATGTACACACTGCACTGTAGAGGAAAGGGCCTGTGGGGGTATCACTAGAGACATTGGTTAAGGGCATTATTTTGGACGAGGCTGACAGAAGTGACCCTTGGAGAGGCACTTTCCAGAGAACTGCATTATTTTGCAGATAGCAGGTAGGGTGGGGTTGGTCTAATGACTTGGGTAAGAAAAGGAAAAGATCAAAGGTTCTATTCATAACGATGGATTGGCTTCTGGAGCAGAAGAGAAAAACAAAGATATAACTCTGAGTCATCAGTGAGGATGGGACTGCAATAGGGACCATAATGGGCCACCAACATATTCTGAACCAGAGGCGATGTGTCAGGGAGCGATGATTCCTGATGTGGGTGTTTGGGTGGAGGAGGCAGGAGAGGTGTGTGGAAGGTGATTGGACATCTTGGTTATCATGGCAGTGACGAGGGGTGAGGAGAATTTGCAAGACCGACTGTACGGGAAGAGAGGACAGGATTTGAGGGAATAGAGTTGCAATAATGGGGTGAAGAAGAGGCAAAGGAGAAAGGATTTGAAGATTGGTCTTTGTGGATGAGACACAGATGGGAATCATGGGCACTGATGGGGTTAAGGAAGTTCAGGACTTGAGGGCTTAGGGGGAAGATAGCAATTTGAATATGTTTAGTTTTCACTGGGGCTTGCACTTCCCAGAGCACATGGCTCACCACCCTCCAGGAATAAAGTACAAAGACCAGGAGCAAGGAGATCTGTTTTCTTTGGATTTGAGTCTGTAGGGGAGAAAGGAGAAGCGGGTAGATCACCAACATTGAATGTGGTAAGGCAAAAAAGAAAAGGAATCAGGAAAGGAATGAAAAATTATTAGTGGACAGGGGAGAACTGTCAGTATACTGTTTTATAAAAGAAAGGTTAACACGTTCTACCCTGTAATTCTAATAGTGGACTCAGAATATAAAAAAAACTAGTGCCTGACATAAAGTTCTCTTTTATTTGAGTTTTACTTGAGTTTTATATTCTTCTCTTAAATTTTAGAACTTTGGCACCTACCTTTAACTCTCCTGTGAACAAAGAAAACAAGTACACTGTGGAAGAAAGGTAAGAGGGAAACCTGTATAAAAGATCTATGTTTGCTCATTTGACAGATCTTCTGAAGGGACTATTGTACACCAGCCAGATTAATTCTATTTCTCTCTGAACAGTTAATTTTTTTTTTTTTTAGTGCAGTCAGACCCCGAAAGGATCATTGTCTCTTGGAGAAGTAATGTTTAGATGAATCCAAGTGGAGTGTGGTAAATGTAGATTTGTGTGATGCTTACGTGAGTTTCTCTGACATCCATGGAAGTTTTTAATATTGAAGATATATATTTCTTTAAGCCAGTGATTTTTTTTTCCCAAAAGACCCCCAAAGGAATCGAAGTAGATCCACTCGAATCTGTTTTCCATTTTCCAGCTCCATTCCAGATTTCATGTTGAAAAGAGTTTCCTCTTGTGATAGATTATGTGTTTGGGTTTAAACAAAATATCAAAAACAAACGTGAAACCTATTTGCAACAGGAAGACACTGACCTCCTATATACCTGGCACTGTGCTGGGCATTGGATCTAGAGCGGGAACAAATAGAAACAGCTTCCACCCTCACAGAGTGTTGTGGGGATGATAGTTACATGAAAAATCTGTAATTATAATCTCTGGTCAGAGGTGTGAAGGGAAAGCAATGACGAGGTACAAAATGGAAATAGGACTCTTGGGTTTAGTGTGAGGGGTGAGGCAAAGGCTTTCTGTGGGGTCATCCATGTGGGGGCGCCTGGAGGATGAGTTAAGCATGGGGAGATGGGCTCTGTGGCTTCACAAAAGCAGAACATGCGGAAGAGTGGAGGTAGGAAAGCTGTGTGAGTGTTCAAGGGGGAGAGGCTGTGTGCTTGGAGTGTGGTGAGCAAGGGCGCCGTGCCACGGGACAAGCTGCGGAGGGAAGCACGAGACCCCTTGTAGGCCGTCTAAGGACTTCCTGGGGTTTGCTGAGAGCAAAAGGAGGCTGTTGGAGCGTTTAGGCAAAAACAAAGAGACATGCTCAGAATTTCTCCCCCTGCTTGCTGTGTGGCTCGTGGATTGGAGTAAAGCAAGGAGAGGGAGTGGAGTGTCCGAGCCAGGATGGTTCTGAAGGAGCCTGACGGGATCTTGAACTGGTGTGAAGAAGTTGGAGATGAGCAAAAGTGGGCACACACCTGTGATGTGTTTGGCGAGTAGAACTGCCAGGGCTTAATGATGGAATGTGGGGCTGGAGAGAGAGGGGAAGACCAGGTAGTTACAAACATAGGTAGGCTCAGAGACCATGCTCATTTCTCTTATGATAGCTTGGTGGTAGCTGGGGAACCAGCATGACCACGAGATATGTTATGTTGGGAGCAGGAGCGGGAGAGAAACTAAGACTTGATGCTTGAAGAGTTTCACTCTTCTTATTTAGAAGGGAGCGCCATGTTTGTTATACAGTCTTCCTGCTGGTGACCTTAAGGGGGAGTGGAAGCGTGGGGTGGGGGCGGGGAGAGGGCCAGGACCACAGAACTCAGAGTAACAGTGGCTTTTCTCTTTTCAGGTTTGTTAAGGATTTTACAGAAATAACACCGATTGGCTCAGGCGGATATGGTCATGTTTTCAAAGCAAAGCACAAAATTGTTGGGAAGATTTATGTTATTAAACGTGTTAAATATGATAAAGAGTAAGTACATGCTTGTTTCTTCGAATGAGAAGGTTTGTGAACCTGCACAATTCTTTTTTTAATGTCTCTCATCTTCGTTAGCAGATTATTTACTTTTTTCCTAGTCTTCCTTAAAAATGTCACTCTCTCATCAGGAGCTTGCCTTCCTCTAACATAATAACCCCATTTTACTGTGGTTATTTCACTGAAAAAAAAAATGAGTAGACCATTGTTCATTCCTTCAGTTCTGTCTTGATGAAAACTGAAGTTATGGAATCATCTAGCAAACGGTGACCTTTGAGATTTTCTGGTCTCCTCTCCTTACTTTACGAATTAGGAGACTGAGACCCAAAGAGGCGAACTGATTGGTCAGAGGTACAAGCTAGTTGGTACCCATCCCATTTGTCTATTATTGCATTATACGCCATGTCAAAATGTAGTGGCTGAAAAAGAACAGGTATCATTATCTGTCACTGTCCTGTGAGTTGGATGTGTTCGTCTGGGCCATCCCCACACGGGACACGGGATCTGTTATGCATTTATAGTCAGAAGTCATCAGAAAGCTTGGGGATGCCTGAGTGTCTCAATGGGTTAAGCATCTGCCTTTGGCTCAGGTCATAATCTCAGGGTCCTGGGATCGAGCCCTGCATCGGGCTCTCTGCTCAGCAGGGAGCCTGCTTGTCCCTCTCCCTCTGACCCTCCCCCCACTCATGCTCTCTCTTTCTCCCTCTCCCTCTTTCACAAATTCATAAATAAAATCTTTTGAAAGAAAAGAGTCCTCAGAAAGCTTGGCCAGGGATGGGAAGGGGACATGGGCTAAGGCAAACGATGTGAGCAAAGGAGAAGCAGGCATGGAGTCCTAGCCACTCCTCCTCTCCGCCAAACAAACCTACTTCCTGTGCCATGGACAATGCCTTGCAGTTGAAATCCCTCCATATCCACCTGGCATCAAAACAAGACTTTTTCTTTCCACGTTGGTGTGTGTGTGTGTGTGTGTTAAGGATTTATTTATTTATTTTAGAGAGAGGGAGAGAGCGAGAGAGAGAGAGCACACATGGGTGGGGGAGTTGGGGGAGAGAGGGAGAGAGACAGAGAATCTCAAGCAGACTTCATGCCGAGCATGGAGTCTGACACAGGGCTCGATCCCATAACCTTAGCTGAAACCAAGAGTCAGTCGCTTAGCTGACTAAGCCATCCAGGTGCCCCTCTTTCCACATTGTTTTGCTTGACAGGAATGAAGTGTTATTCCGTACATTCAGTAGCATTTTTTTTAACGGTAATAACGATGATAAGGACATACTATCTTGGACATTTTTAGTGGCTTCATAAATTAGTATAACACAGTTATGAATATACTTGGAATATTTATTCACCATGACACACGGGTTTCCTGTGTGGGGATCTATTCTAAGGATATTATCCAAATGATGGAAAAAGTTGTACAAGAGGATGTAAATCACTGTTTCACAGTGAAACATTAGAACAAATCAAATGTCCAACAATGAAGAAGTGATTAAGTATGTTCTGTTCTCTCCCCTGCTCAATGGCAAAACAGGGTGGCTCAGTGGGTTAAGCCTCTGCCTCCGGCTCAGGTCATGATCTCAGGGTCCTGGGATTGAGACCCGCATTGGGCTCTCTGCTCAGCGGGGAGCCTGCTTCCCTTCCTCTCTCTCTCTGCCTGCCTCTCTGCCTACTTGTGCTCTCTTTCTCTCTGTCAAATAAATAAATAAAATCTTTTTTTTAAAAAGTGAGGCTTATATACTGAAAGTATTTACACGTGAAATGGTGTGATGCTGGAATTTGCTTCAGAATAATCCAGGGAAAATGAGGAAGTGAGTCAGAGCATAGATGAAACCAGATTGGCCAGGAGTTAACAACTGTTTCATCTGGGTGATGGCTAGGTAGCAGGTCATGATACTATTTGTTCTAATTTTTTGTACTTTTGAAATCTTAATGAGAAAGTTATACATGATATGTATAGATTACATAGATTGTGTAACAAGGAAAATGTAAAGATGACCTGTTATGTGAAAATAGGATAAAAATTATATACTATAATTATAAGTATATAAAAATATGTATGAAACGATCTCTCTGATGTGAGGAATATGAGAGACTGGGTGGGGGGTCATGGGGTAGGGAGGGAAAAAAATTAAACAAGATGGGATCGGGAGGGAGACAAACCATAAGAGACTCTTAATCTCACAAAACGAACTGAGGGTTCCTGGGGGGGGGGGTTAGGGGAAGGTAGGGAGAGGGTGGCTGAATTATGGATATGGGGGAGGGTGTGTGCTATGGTGAGTGTTATGAAATGTGTAAGCCGGATGAGTCACAGTCCCGTACCCCTGGGGCAAATAATACATTTTATGTTAATAAAAAAGTCATTAAGTTATCACCAAAAAAAAGTGTATGAAGAAAGACGGTAAGAAACAAACCAAAATAATCACTGATTGTATTAGGACTGTTAATTATGAGTACTTTTTCTTCCTTTAGTCTTATAAATTTTGTGACATGTAGGTATAGAACTTTTCAAGTTTAAAAAATGGGATTATAAAATGTTTGCTTACCCTCTCTCACCCTTGAAATCTCAAATTTATTAATTCCTTGTAGCACAGAATTTTGCTCTTGATCCCATATCCATGTAAAGCTCCTGCAGTCTCCCTTTCTCGGCATAGGAGATCTCCTTTGTCTGTTTTTGCTACACACTGAAAATTCTGATTGGCGTTCTTCAAGTTGCCTGGGTTACCCTTGCAGCCCAAACAGGGTTGGCTTGTGAAATCCAAAGTGATTTTAACACAAGTCTAAACAAAATATGATGTGTGAATTAGTTACCAAGATTTGCATGACTGGCATTTGAAGACCACCACGAATGACTTTTAAATTATCTGATACTTGGAATGAATGAAGTCACCACTTCTTCTGTTATGTTGAGAATGAGAACAGCTGTGTATTTTCTGTGTGTTCAGTCTTTCCTTTGGTGGGCTCCTGGCTTCCATTTATTTTTATTTTTTTTTAAAGATTATATTTATTTATTTGACAGACAGAGATCACAAGTAGGCAGAAAGGCAGGCAGAGAGAGAGAGAGGAGGGGAAGCAGGCTCCCCGCTGAGCAGAGAGCCCCAAGCGGGGCTCGATCCCAGGACCCTGGGATCATTACCTGAGTCGAAGGCAGAGGCCCAACCCACTGAGCCACCCAGGTGTTCCTCCTGGCTTCCATGTTAAACACTCAGGGTGAGTGTTAAACAACCAGGGTGACCGTTGAATAAGGAAGCACACGTAGCTGTCTTCTGTTACTGGACTTGTAGTTTTTACAGGGATGTATAATGACACTTTTCTCTTCCCTGTTTCTTTAAAGGAATAAGGTAGAGCGTGAAGTAAAAGCTTTGGCAGAGCTTCATCACCCAAATATTGTTCAGTACTGTAATTGCTGGGCTGGGGAAGATTACCATCCTGAGGACAGCGAAAATCCTTCAAGGTAACTACAAAGAATTCTCGTAGCTCTAATAGGATGGAGGAAACTGTTATTTACAAACTGTGGGCCACCAGTTAAGGCCATTAATTAGTAATATCACAACCACAAATTCTGTTATGTCTCTATGCACCAGATAAGGAAATAACTAGCAATCTTTTCGTGGCTCCTATTCCTTGCTCCCAACTTGCTTATTTTTTTTTTTTTTTTAACTGTCCTCAGCTATTTTCAGAACCTCAATGTGTAGGCTTGCTCATGTGCCCCAACCTCAAGCCAGGCTGTAAATGCAGCTTCATGAAGAAGCTTTCAATGTGTTGTAGATGCTACAGCTGGAAGCGTGTCCTCAGCTTCTAGCACTTTCCTGTCCTTCTCAGAGGCCCCTGGTTGGTGGAGTGCAGTCAAGTGGGTGGGGAGTCTCTCTCTTTTTAAAATTTAATTTTTTTTTTTATTTTAAATTTTAAGTAGACTCCATGCCCAATGAGGGGTTTGAACTCACAATCCTGAGATCAGGAGTCACATGCTCTCCCGACTGAGCCAGCTAGGTGCCCCAAGAAGTCTCTGTTGAATACAGTTACACCACGTATGGTGGAATGGTGGACAGTGAAAATAATTGTAAGACTATGAGCTGTGATGGGGGTACTCCACTGGGTATCACTCATGTTTTGTCCCAAGCCCTTGACAAAGGACTGGAAGGTTCTAAAAACCTGGCATGTCCCTCTGAAAGCCAGCCAGTGTTTCTTGAAGACTATCCTCACAGAAATCCCGAGGACATTGAGGTCCTGTTCATTTATTGACTCTCGACTCCAGCCCCAGCTACCCCATAGTGGAGAGGTAATTGAGAGCTTTATCATTAGTTTCAGGAGTTACGGACCATCAGCATACAGACAGGACTTCCTCAGCTTTTAGCAAATTCTTGGCTTTCTCTTCCTATTTTCTAGCCAACATAAGTTCAAAGAATATAAGTTGGGCGCCTGGGTGGCTCAGTTGGTTGGACGACTGCCTTCGGCTCAGGTCATGATCCTGGAGTTCCAGGATCGAGTCCCACATCAGGCTCCCAGCTCCATGGGAAGTCTGCTTCTCCCTTTGACCTTCTCCTCACTCATGTTCTCTTTCACTGTCTCTCTTTCAAATAAATAAATAAAATCTTTAAAAAAAAAAAAAAAAAAAAAAGAATATAAGTTAATATTGAGGCCAAGCTAGTTGAGAAAGCAACATAAAAGCATGGTTAGCAGACTCAGTCCTCACGGGTATGTCATAGGAATTTATTGGCACTACTCTTTGAGAACATTTCCTTATGCTGTTTTCAATTTGTTTTGCATGTATTTCTCTCACTAAACCGTAACCCGCATGACAGCAAGGATGGGTTCTAATTCATTTTTTCATCTCTAGGTGCCTGTTCTAGGCCTTCCACAAAAAAGAACTCAGTAGGCTGATGATAAATTAAAATGTTCCAGAATTCTTTTATGTAGTGATGAACTTTGGTTTTCTTTAATTTCATCGCGTTTATGTTCTTATTCCTATTAGCAAAGGTGATCCAGGATCCTTCGCCATTAAAGAATGGTCAGACTCATACTTTATAGTTCACAAGTAAAGCTCTGGACATTTGGGAACTTAGGATTTAAATGAAAAGGTGACTTATTATATTTTGGTCAAGTTTGTTATATTTAGATTTCTGTTTTGAGACATATTTGGGGATTCTTAAGGAGATAAAGTACAATTTTAAAAAGAAAGGTTATTTTTTATGAATTTATTTTTATTGCTAATTGTAACGTACTGTGAATTTTATATCCAGGTCAAAGATCAAGTGTCTTCTCATCCAAATGGAATTCTGTGACAAGGGGACATTGGAGAAATGGATTGATGAAAGAAGAGACAAGACACCAGACAAACCTTTGTCTCTGGAATTATATGAACAAATAGCAGAAGGTGTAGAGTATATACACAGCAAAGAGCTAATTCACAGAGACCTTAAGGTAAATGGAAAATGTACTGTTCAGATTTGATAAATATGATATAGTCATTTTTAAATTTACCTTCTCTAGTTTTAGAATTGATGGGCAGTCCTGAAAAATCCTTAAATCCTTTAAAGTTAGAATGGATCTAGAACTTGCCCCAAATACCATTCCATCGCAGCACACAGAAGACCTCTAGGACAAATGAATTTATTGAGACAGTCAGAATGAGCCCTATAGGCAGGAGTTCATTCACTTCTGCTGCTATCTGGCCGCTCGTCACACTCAGGGTGCAAGCACCAGTAGCTTTCGGAAGCTGAACATCCGTGTGCAGATGGTTACTGTGGCTTGCACACCAGTGGGCCGCTCTGTCCCTGCCTCTACCGCTACTCAGGCTTGTTTGGGAAGCAGAAGGGACTCCCGTGACTGGCTTTGGGAAGGTGGTTCTCCTAATTTCTTAAGTCATTACTCTTGAGGGCAGTCCCAGATACTGGGTCCAGAGTCTAGAATTTTCTTGGGATTTGGTTAGACGTTTCTACCCTGCGATTGGTAAACTAGTAATCCAAAACTTGGAACACATAGCATACCTTTGTATTTTGTTTTCTGTGGACTTCCTCGCTTCTTTCATGGTCTAGATGAGCTGTTTTTCCATTTTACCCCTTCTCGTCAAAATGAAAGAAGGGACAGGAGAGCTTTACACGGTGTCCCCCAATCTCTCTTCCCTGTAACCTGCCTCCTCCCATTACAAACTTGCTATGCGGAATCCTAGCACTGAGGCTCTGTTCTTTGTGCTCGACCCATTTTTCTGCTTGTCTTCTTTGGTCTCAATTTCATTACATAGCCCTTCTTGATCACTATGGATCCCGCAGAAGCACCTCGTCTCTATGGATCTTGGCTGTCTGCTTACCCTGCTCGTCGATAAGCCAGGAATGAGGAATGAAGCAAAAAGTTTCTTGAGAAAAAGAAGCTCCTGGGTATAGAGTTGTTGGGCTTAGATGGGAATAATTGGCCCATGAAAGTGTGTCTTTGGTCTGCCCCCAGGAGCTGGAGGCTTGAGGCCTTTGTGTTGGAATCCACTTGGTTCCATCTCTTTTGCTTTCTTTCTTTCTTTTTTTGAAGATTTTATTTATTTATTTGAGAGAGAGAGGGAGAGCACAAGAGAGAAAGCAGGAGCAGAGAGAGGGAGAGCAGACTCCCAACCAACTGGGGAGACTGACTTGGGGCTCCCTCCCAAGACCTCAGGATCATGACCTGAGCCGAAGTCAAATGCTTAACCGACTGAGCCACCAGGTACCCCTGGTTCCATCTTCCTTTAACAATATCTTAAAGGTACATTTTAAAGTTGGAATGTTAGAAGAACTGTGTTCAAAAGAAGACATGTAGAATGGCTATATTTCCACCTTGGGATAAATCATATATATAGTTAAATAAAAAAATTAGGCAAATTAATAATAAAGTAATCTGCAAATAAATGCAGACATTTGGGCATTAACTCCCAGGCTCGCTTCTGGATGAATCCATGAAAATGACAGGTGCTGCCTGGCTCTTCCTTTCCCTAGCATCTCCATCTCCCATGTTGCCTGTGCCCTGGTCACCGGCTGATCTTTCCTTGGGTCTGTTTGCAGACAGTGTTTGCTCCATATCTGCAATTGCTCGAAGGTCAGACTTTAATACTCCGCAGCCTTCTGACCTCCCCTAACTTTTCTAGCTTTGCTGCTACATTTGCTACTTTATCCCATCTGAGAGAAGAGGCTGACGAAGGCAGGCACCTTTCTCTGATGCTTCACACGACATCAGCTGTGGGTGGTTTTTGCCAGAGGATGGTCTTCACCCTAGGAAGTCTGTATTGCATAGAGTCTACCAGCCTTTACCACCTTCTGTCAGAATCTGAAACATTAGACCATCAAATCATTACATCATACGTCGAAACTTATATGTCAGTTATACCTCAACGATAAAATATATTACAGCAAAATGGAGGTGGGGGGAACTAGTTGAACATCCTGCTGAGGGACATAGAGGTTTCTAGAGTAAAAGCTTCTGGGGGTTCTTTCCCTCTGCAGGCCCAGGCTCTTTGGTCAGCCTCGGCCTGTGGATTCAGCCCTTTTTCCCCGAACTTCCTGTATAAAGTTTACACTTTTTTTTTTTTTTGCCTTATTGTTACCATAACTGATTAGACAAAATGTGACTTAATTGTTTTTATTTTTTCTTCTTAATGAACTATAGCAAGCGATCTGTTATTTTTATTAGTCTCATCCAGCTTCTGGATTTAGAAGCATTGTAAATACAACCTCAGGGTTTAGACCTCTGTGGGAACAGCAGTTGCACTTGCAAACCCAAAACATTCCTGCATGGTAACTTGAATACCGCATTGGAAGGTTTTCTCTCTGCACCCACCCCACACGCATCTGCAGCCTTCCATCTTTATGACTGGCACTGGATTCCAGCCTCATTGTTAATGGTGCTAATCTGACTGCTAATTTCCGCCTGAGTCTTTGTAGGAGGGCTTCTTGGAAGCTCCTCTGTCAGCCTTCCTGACTTTATGGTCTCTTCCCTGTTAGCTCTTCCGCTAGGCCCTCTCGTGAGTATTACCTTCCAGATTCTGCATGTGCACGTAAAGCCCAACACTTTATTCACAGTTGCCTTTTCAAGAATGACAAAACATATATTTTTAAATATTATATTTTTAAGCAATGTCTACACCCAACATGGGGCTCGAACTTACCACCCTGAGATCAAGAGTCTCATGCTCTACCAACTGAGCCAGCCAGGCACCCCAGGAAGAGCAAAATATTAATCTCCTTATCAACAACATTCCTGTTTTCATGGTCTTTAGAATGTTGGTCAGTACCAGCTACAGAATTGTGGAATAGAATGAACAGTCCCCATTCTGTCCCTCTCCCATTTTCAGTCTGCGTAGAATATTACGTACATAGACAGAAATACTTAAGTGCTAGTTATCAGCTTTCAGTTAATGTGGCCTGCCCTCAAAGACAGAAGGGGTATGTTTGTCAAGAAGATGTCAGGGGCCTGGAGAAATTGACATCAAGGAAGCCCCCAAGAGAAATTCTGCATAGGATATCTTAACAGCTTTATCAAGAAGAGACTCATTCTGAGACTCTCAAACTTAGAGATCTGAAGGGCTTCTGCTTCAATCCCCAACAGATTCCTGGACTCATATTTGCAATACTTCTACCAAGTCGATGTCCAGCCCCACTCCCTGAGATGGAGACTCTCAAATTCGCATTTTTTGGACCACACCGTTAGTATATTAGGATATCATAAGCAAGCCTTTTGGTGGTTTCTATGCTCTAGTACTGTGCAGAGTAGAATCTACCTTCCACTAAGCATCTCTTCAGATATTGGAAGGCAGTTAGGCCCGAAGCCTTCTCAGGTGACAGAGAAATCCTTATGTCCTCAGCTGGTACTTTAAATACCATTGGTATTAAGTATCCTGTTTTGGGCTACCCATGTAAGGGTAAATGCCTCATAAAGAAATATAAAAACAGCCGTTGTTAAATATGATTTGGAGATGTGACAACAGTCTGTTGAATTGGTACTTATAAATTAAATATTGGGTTGTTTTTTTTTCTGTAGCCAAGTAACATATTTATGGTAAATACAAAGCACATAAAGATTGGAGACTTTGGACTTGTGACATCCTTGAGAGATCATACAAATCGGACAAGTAATAAAGGAACTCTTCGATACATGAGCCCAGAGCAGGTGAGATCCCTTTCCTTTGTATGTATTTTTCACTTCCTTTGAATTTTTAATTCTAGAGATAATAGGTGCCTCTTGTAAAATTAAAACAGCACAGAACCATGTAGAATAAAAATGGGAAATTCTCTTTAACCTTCCCTTCTACTCCTGCTCTTCCCATAGAGTCTTGTTTATCTTTTCAGATAATTTTCTCTGAATTATAAACATATATAAATACAAATATGTATGTATATAGAGACTTTTTTTTCAAAGATTTTATGTATTTATTTGACAGAGAGAGGGAGATCACAAGTAGGCAGAGAGGCATGCAGAGAAAGAGATGGAGAAGTAGGCTCCCTGTTGAGCAGAGAACCTGAATCGGGGGTTGATCCCAGGACCCCGAGATCATGACCTGAGCCGAAGGCAGAGGCTTAACACACTGAGCCATCTAGGTGCCCCTAGAGACTTTTTGCATAAAGATATAAGGACGCACTTTTACAAGTTACTGTAATGTTGTTTTGTGACTTAATTTTTTTCACTCAACAGTGTATCCTAATCTTTCCATCTCAGCACAGGTGGATCTGCACATTCATTTTACTAACTACATTGTATGCTGACCTGTACCATCATTAATGTAACTTTCCTTCTTAATGGGTATTTAGTTAGGCTGTTAGCAAGTTTTTACATGTTTTCCCCTTTATCTTTGACTCTAAAAACAAGTATTTCCATCATTATCTGTGATAGGTTCCTTCAAGTAAAATTATTGAGTTAAATGACATTTCTTTTTTTCTTTTTAAAGATTTTATGTATTTATTTGACAGAGAGAGCCACAGCAAGAGAGGGAACACAAGCAGGGGACGTTGGAGAGGGAGAAACAGGCTTCCTGCTGAGCAGGGAGTCCGATGCAGGGCTCCATCCCAGGACCCTGGGATCATGACTTGAGCCAAAGGCAGCTGCTTAATGACTGAGCCACCCAGGTGTCCATGAATAGAATGACATTTCAAGTGTATTTCAGAATTGGCCAATACTGTGAAATTGGCAGGCTCCTTCCCCTTGTTCAAGTCCTCTCTCAAGTCAGCCTTTCTGGGCAATCCTATGGTAACTGGTGACTCCCAGGCCCACATAGGCATACAGAATATCAAAGATTTATTTCTTGCCCCCGTAATGTGTTGGCTGCAGTCCGGCTGTGGTTTGGTCCCACGTGTCTCCTTCATTCCAGAGCCCAGACTGAAGGAAGCATCCTATCCGTATCATTGCTCTCCTCATAGCAGGGGACCATGGCAGGATCTCCCGGTGTTTGGGCAGGCTCTGCCCAGGAGTGGCGTACATTACTAACTATCATGGCCCTGTGCAGATTGCATGGCCCAGACCAAGGGGAGGAGATGGCAGGTGTCATCCTCTCACTGCCCAGCTGGGAGCAATGATAGACCTCCCTGAAGGTCATCTTTATATTCTTCAATGAAGTTTCAAAATATTTTTTTTCTTCACCGACACCACTTATGTTTTTAAAGCATTTCCCTCAATATGTATAGTGTTTTGCTGTGAAAATGGGCCTCCTTGTATCTAATTGGGCATTAACAAGGCTATTGATTCTAAGACATATTTATTTTTAATTTTGGAAAAATACACATAACGTAAAATTTACCGTGTTCTCCATTTTTAAGTGCACAGTTGAGTGGCATCAAGTATATTTACATTTTAGTGCAATCACTTCTACCATCCCTCTCCAGAATTCTTTTCATCTTGCAAAGCTGAAACTCTGCACCTCTCAAATAGCTCCACATTCCCCTCTTCCCCAGCCCTGGCAACCACCATCCTGCTGTCTGTCTCTATGAATATGTCTGCTCTAGATACCTTGTGTAAGTAGAATCATGCAGTATTTGTCCTTCTGTGACTAGCTTTTTCCATGCAGCATAATATTCTCAGTATTACCTATGCTGTAACATATGCCAGCATTCCCTTCCTTTTTAAGGCTCAACAATATCCGTACAACAAATTGTATGGATAGATCACAGCTTGTTTGTCTCTTCATCCATCAGTGGATACTTGGGTTGCTCCACCTTTCGGCTCTAGTGAAAATTGCTGTTACGAACGTGGTTGTACAGCTATTGATTGTGAACGTTTGTATTCTATGTAGATTTCATTCCTCTAGGAGCTTATATATTTTGGTTGATACTTTATTATCTATTTTTCATCTTTTTGATGTTTGAGAGTCTAGATTGAAGAGCACATTCACCTGCTCTCTTTGGGAACCATGTGGCACAGAGATAAAATTTATTGGTGGAATGTGAAAATGGAAGATAACAGGTGGCTGATGGCTCCCCTTTAACTCCCACTTTTTAAAAAAAATTAATTTATTATTTATTTATTTATTTTTATAAACATGTATTTTTATCCCCAGGGGTACAGGTCTGTGAATCACCAGGTTTACACACTTCACAGCACTCACCAAAGCACATACCCTCCCCAATGTCCATAACCCCACCCCCCCTTCTCCCAACCCCCCTCCCCCCAGCAACCCTCAGTTTGTTTTGTAAGATTAAGAGTCACTTATGGTTTGTCTCCCTCCCAATCCCACTTTTAAAAATATCTCCTGCATCCTATGTTGCAGTCCTAAATATATTTTTTAAAAATTCGTTCATCATTGTGCTTTTCTTTTTCTTTTTTTTTTTAAAGATTTTATTTATTTATTTGAGAGAGAGTGAGAGAGAGAGTTGGGGGAGGGTCAGAGGGAGAAGCAGACTCCCCACTGAGCAGGGAGTCTGACCTGGGACTCAATCCTGGTACTTCGGGATCATGACCTGAGCTGACGGCAGTCGTTCAACTGACTGAGCCACCCAGACTCCCTGTGCTTTTCATTTTCTTAGGGGTTTTTTAATTGAAAATCATTTTGTTAGGGGATGATTTGTATACCATAAAATATATATCTTAAATGTACATTTTTGACAAAGGCACATTCCTTTGAAACCCATAAGCGTATGAAAATGTAGAACACTGTCCTCACCTGGGAAAATTCCCTCTGGCCCTTTCCAGCCCATCCCTCCTTCCCAGAGGAAATCAGTGCTCTGATTTCTGTCACCACAGATTAGTTTTCCCTGTCTTGAGCTTCATATGAATGGAATCATACTTTATGTATCTTTTTGTATTTGATTATTTCACTTGAAGTAATGTCAATTGGAGAACTTCTAGTCGTTGCTGATGCCAACAGGTTATTCCTTTTCATTACTAAGTACTATTCCATTGCCCTGATAGACCACGATGTGTTTATCCATTCTCCCATGGATGGACATTCACATTGCTTCCAGTCAGAATTTTAGAAATACATCTCTATGAACATTTGCATGCAAGGCGCTTAGTGAGAACTGTTTTAACTATTTTACCTGCTGCATCTTATTTATTTGTTTGTTTGTTTATGGTGCATCTTATTTAACACTGTAGTCAAACTCTGAGGTTGAAACTTTTGTTATCCCCATTTTAGGGTTGAGATTATTCTACCCTTGAAAGTTAATTTTCATGGTTGATGCAGCTCTTAAGTGACAGCATTGAACCAGGGTAGTCGGGTGTTGCTAACAAATAATGTCTTGTTACATGATATAAGATATCTTGGTCAAATAATTTTCTTGGCTTCAGAAGACATGGATCTTTACATTGCATGAGTAATGAGTGTAAACATATCTTGGTCTCTTTAGATTTCTTCACCAGAATACGGAAAAGAAGTGGATATCTTTGCTATGGGGCTAATTCTGGCAGAACTTCTTTATATATGTCCCACTATTTCAGAAACAATACAGGTAAATAATCTCACAAAAGGAATTAAGCAACAAAAATTATTTGCAGTCATCTCCGAAGTGCTCTACGGTAATTACCCTCATGTGAGGATTGGCTTGAATATATTCATGTTGACTGAAAAAGAAATACAGATTTTATCTTTTCCATGTTTGGGCAACCAAAGCTTTTTGTTTAAGACAGAAACCTTTGGTCTTCTTCCAGAGGTGTGTACACCTCATAAAATGACAGCTGTTTCTTACATGAGTCAGTCAGTAAACTTTTATTGATTGCCTTATTTGTATAAGACATTGTGCTAAGTGCTACAGGGTTATAAAAATGGATGAACCTTGCTCTAAAGGAGCTTATATTCTAGAAAGGAAAAGAGAATGCTATACATGTTTTGGGAGAAGACATGACGTTTTGTGGAGATGGCTAGGACAGAGATCTTGCTAGCTATAGGGATTTCGGTTTTATGGGGGTATTTAATCTGGGCTTTGAAGGATTGGTTCACTTCTAATGACCCCAAATAGAAAGAAGGCAAGTCCAGCCTTCAGACAGCAATGTGAAGAATGTGGGGACAGAAAGCAGTGGCATTTTTATTGGAGTATATAAGTGACAAGGAAGGGATGGTTGGTGGCCCTGGAAAGACATGTTGGGGCTGGACGAAGGCAAGATGATGTTCTTTCTTATGGAGGCAATGGGTTGCTCCTAAAGGCATTGGGCAACTGGATAGCTTGGTCTGAGGCTCAATAAAGGGAACTTGGCTGGAGCCAACAGCCTTCTCTGTACAACTGGGTAATGAAACACCTATCACATAGGATTCCAAAAAGGATGAAGGGAGATAATGCATATGATGTCCTTAACACTTCAACATATCATGTTGTTAAGGATGGAGCAAGGTGGGGAAGGAAAATCCTGCATGCTTCTTGGCTGAGAAGCAACTTTGGTTTTCCACCCAAGTAAAGAATTTCCTAACGATTTTATATGTTTTATTTTCAGATTTTTAAAGCGCTAAGGGATGAGAAGTTCCCAGATGTGTTTGATGCCAGAGAAGTAAGCACTTGAAAATAATCATAATTTTATTTATTGCAATGTTCTATTTCTTAGTATTGACTCATTATCATTACAGAAATTTCTTCTGCAGAAATTACTGTCACATGATCCCACAAAGCGACCTAATGCTTCTGAAATACTGGAGACTTTGAAGGAGTGGAAAAATGTTGCAGTGAAAAAGGAACGAAGCACGTATTAGAGCCCTTCTAAAAAAAGTATCCTACTTTGGATATTCAATTTTTCTGTAACTGTCTAAAATCTTCTAGGGACTACCGATGGTATTTACCTTCTATTTTAAATTTTCCCTTAATTTTTCACTACATTTTAGGAAGATTTGAATTTTTTTTAACTTCAAAAGCATTTGTACATTTGCCTTATTTTCCTGTTTTATCTCCTTTTTATAAACATAGGGAATCTCTCAAATTTTTTCTATCTATTAGTGAATCAATCAATTAATAAATGTTAAGTGTTCATTCTTTCTGGGCCAAAAAACACAAGAAGATCTTTCCCTGTCTTAGATAGCTAACCAGCTCATTAAAGAAATATGATATTCATAAAAAGATAAGTGGTTTTTTGATTTTGGAAAACAGTTTGGTCAGATCTGGTTAGGCTGAAGGTTTATATACCCTCAAAGCCATCAATTCCATTTCCATGTGCATGCCTACAAGAATGTTCATAGAAAGTCTGTTTGTAACAGCCAAAAGAACAAAAAAAATGTCCATCACAAGAAGAATGGATAAATAAATTGTATTTTTTCACACATTGTAATACTATATAGCAGTGAAAATGAATGAATGATAAGCTAAATACAGTACCATGATTTATCTCATAGGAACATAATGTTCAACAAACAGCCGGTTACAGAAAATATAGACAGAATGGTTCTCTTCACATAAAGTTCCAGAGAAGGCTAAATGAAATAATTTTGTTTAGAAATGCAAACAAGTGCGATCCAACAATAAAGGGAAAGAAAGGAATAAGAAATATTAAATCCCATAGTGATTCTCTGAGAAGGGACGGAAGTGTTGTGACCGGGGAGGGGGAGGGGGGGGTGTGAACTGCAAAGGTAACAATTCACCATTTTTTCTTAAACTGACTGTTGAGTTTACTACTGCTTACTGCCTAGTTATTCTTTTTTTTTTTTTTTTTTTTTTAAATCTTAAATACATTTTGTATCTGTTAGAACACAGATATAAAGATACAGCTGCGCTGGAAGGCAGGAGGTAAGCACAGAAAGTAGTCAATGTGGAGAGGTTCATGTGAGACTCCTTTCTACTTAACCTATCATGGTGCAGGGCTTAGGTCTGGCATTCCAGTGAGACTTCAAGTAGGGGAGGGGTTTAACTGAGTAGAGAGGAACTGAATGGGCTAGAGGCGTGGCTTGAGTTCTGAAGAGATATACCTGAGGAGCACTGGATATACTCATTTATTTCCCTGGATTGCTGGAGGGAATAGCAGAAGATAATTTGGGTGGCATTCTGGAAGAACCTGAAAGTTGATTTAAATTTTAGAGCAACCAACTACCTTTCTAAAATTGTCATATAATTTTACAGTTTTTTAAAAAAAGATTTTATTTATTTGACAGACAGAGATCACAAGTAGGCAGAGAGGCAGGCAGAGAGAGAGAGTGGGGAGAAGCAAGCTCCCTGCTGAGCAGAGAGCCTGAGGCGGGGCTCAATCCCAGGACCCTGAGATCATGACCTGAGCCAAAGGCAGAGGCTTTAACCCACTGAGCCACCTGGGTGCCCCAATTTTACAGTTTTTAAAATGAGCCAAATTTAGGCTAAGCAGAAAACTATAGAGAAAATGCTTTTATAAAGGTTTATGGCTATTTAAAAAAAATTTTTTTAAAAGATCTTATTTATTTGACAGACAGAGATCACAAGCAGGCAGAGAAGCAGGCAGAGAGAGAAGAAGGGAAGCAGGCTCCCTGCTGAGCAGAGAGCCCGATGTGGGGCTCAGTCCCAGGACCCTGGGATCATGACCTGAATCAAAGGCAGAGGCTTTAACCCACTGAGCCACCCAAGTGCCTGGCTTATGGCTATTTCTAAAAAGTTACTAAAAGCAGTTAATATGGTTTTCAACTCCCAAAGGAGTATGTGACAAAGGGAAGGTTTATCGGTGAATGCTAAAGCTATTGGTTGAAAGGCTTTGGGGAACAAGATCTTCACAGGAATTAAGCATAATCCCACAGATGTTATATCAGAAGGGGAAGAGGGGAAATTCACCTTTGCAATGGAAAGATCTCATCCTCTCCTCAATAACCACTTGGTTAAATCTAGCATCACTGAAGGTGGGACAAACTAATATTATGCCTCTCCTAATGTGATTGGTGTAAGAATTATACACTATCACATATTTAGTTTTATTGCCCAAGCATTTTACTGAAATTCAATCATGAAGAAATTATTAGACAAACCCTGAATGAAGTCATTCTATAAGATAATTACTTTGGGGTTTTCAAAAAAAAAGCCAATATCATTAAAAAAAAAAAAAAAGTAGAGGAAGTATTCTAAGTAGTAAGAGACTCTCTAGAGAGATATCATGACCAAATATAATGCTTGAATCTTGATTGTATCTTAGATATTAAAAAAAAAAAAACAGAACAGCATGGGCACCTGGGTGGCTCAGTCAGTTAAGCAGCTGCCTTCGGCTCAGGTCATGATCCCAGGGTCCTGGGATTGAGTCCCACATCGAGTCTCTGCTCAGCGGAGAGCCTGCTTCTCCCTCTCCCTCTGCTTGCTGCTCTGCCTGCTTGTACTCACTCTCTCTCTCTCTCTCAAATAAATAAATAAATAATCTTAAAAAAAAGTTGTTTTGGGGACAATTAAGAACATTTGGATATTGACTGCATATTAGATGGCATTATAGAGGATAATTTTTTTTTAAAGATTTTATTTATTTATTTGACAGAGAGAGAGGCAGGCAGAGAGAGAGGGGGAAGCAGGCTCCCTGCTGAGCAGAGAGCCCGATGCGGGGCTCGATCCCAGGACCCTGAGATCATGACCTGAGCTGAAGGCAGAGGCTTAACCCACTGAGCCACCCAGGTGCCCCTAGAGGATAATTTTTGTAGGTGTGGTAATGATATTGTCTTGCAGGAAAATGTCTTATTCTTAGGTAATGCATGAGAAAGTACTTAGGGGTGAAGTGCATGATCATGGCAACTTTCTTTTCTTTTTTTAAAGATTGCTTATTTATTTATTTGAGAGAGAGAGCAGGAAGGGGGTGGGAGGGTAGCGGAAAGGCAGAGAGAGAAGCAGACTCCCCGCTGAGCAGGGAGCCCAACGTGGGGCTCGATCATGACCTGAGCCGAAGGTAGACACTTAACTGACTGAGCCACCCAGGTGCCCCAATATTGGCAACTTTCAAATGTTCAGCAAAAATCAATTATGTACATGAAGAGAAGGAGAAAGCAAATGGGGTGAAATGTTAATAGCTGAACAACTGATAAATCTCGTTGGAGGATATAGAAGTTATTAATGCGCATAAGTGATTTAGCTTTTATGCATATACGTGTGTGTGTGTGTGTGTCCAGATACATAATTTGTGGGACCCAAGTGAAATCAAAACATGAGGACTTTGTTCAAAAATCAAGCATGGGGCACTTCTTGAACACAAAATTTTGTGCAACTGCACCAGTTCCACATCCATAAGGTCAGACACATATGTGAACATAAGACATATCCATGTGCACACACATATAGGTGCACACTCACGTAACTGAGATGAAATGTTTAGAAGTCTAAATACTAGCTTCTCCAAGACTCCATTATCCAGGACACTGACTAGAAACATAAACTCACAATATCCATTCCCTACTTGAGTGTTCATAACTTGAGGTTCCTGGCATGTTCATTTTTTATTATAGAATAATGAATGATTCTAATATTATTCGTATTTTAATAAATCTTTATGTTAAAACATATGTCAAAACAGAGAATAAGGGGAACGTCTGGGTGGCTCAGTTGGTTAAACATTCGACTCTTCATTTTGGCTCAGGTCATGATCTCATGGTGGTGGATTGAGCCCCCAGTCAGGCTTTACGCTCCCCTCAGCAGGGAGCCTGCTTCTCGCTGTCTCTTTTCCTCTGACCCAACCCCTGCTATCTTTCAAATAAATAAATAAAATCTATAAAAATAGAAAAGTAGAGCGATACTCTGTGTACCCATCACCCAGTTTCAATAACGATCAATATTCTACCTTTCTTGTTATATCTGTCCCTTTTTTAAAAAAAATTTTTACTGTAGTATTCTAAAATGAATGTTAGGTGTTATATAATTTCACTTGTAAATACTTAAAAGCGTATCTCTGATACAAGGTCTTTTGAATTTCAACAAAACCACGATAACATTTTCATTCAACAAAATTAATAAGATTTCTTTGATCATCACACAATAATCTTAAATGTATTCAGTTTTCTTCACAAAAGAAATATTTTTACTGGTTGTTTAAATCAGGATCCATCACTGTCTCTTACCATAACACTTACCTCTGTTTTCAATGTTTTCCTCTTGCCATTCATTTGAGGAAGGAGCTGGATCACATATCCTGTAGAATTTCCTTCATTCAGGGTTTGACTGATAACATCCCATGGTGTCTAGTTAGAACTAGAAGATTGATTTGATTCTGGTTCCGATTTTTTCCCCCAAGAATGCTGCATTGGTGATGCTGGATACTTTTTTTGGCATCGCTTTGGGAGGAATATGTTTGGTTGTTTCATTTTGGTGATCTGAAGATTGATTGGTGGGCTCCGGGGGTGTCATGTCCTATCAGGTTTCTTACCCATCTTCCACCTAACAGTTTTGGCAACCATTGATGATTGTTGGTTGGATCCATTATTTCTTTAGGGGTTGCAAAACAGGGATTTTCGGATCCTATCAGACCTCTTTGTCATCTGTGATTCTTCTATAAAGAACTTAAATGGGACAGATGGGATATTTATTTTTAGAATGAGTTGGTGCCCTGGCAACCTCCAAAGGTGGCAAATGAGGTCTTTGTTTGCTGAGCAAGGGTGTGACCCAACCGGTTCTTTAAAACAGTATGCTCAGAATGGGTTGAAGCAGGAAGAAACTATATTTGAAAGACCAGAATGCTGAGATGCTGTGTCGGCCTGGAAAAAATAGTGGGGTTAGGACTAAGAGGAGTTGGGAACTAACTGTGAGGATTAAGAAGAAGGTAAGCAGCAGACATTGCCTCAGGTTTGCTTGAAGGCATGTGGCTGGATTAGGATGCCATGACAGGAAATAGAGACCTCAATCATATTAACCCCTGAAGAGCCACACATACTTGAGAGCTATTTTGTCTCACACTTTTATCTATTACACAGTTTTTTGTTGGAATTTAAGCCAGTCGCGAGGCCACTGTACATTTGTCCGCACAGTGAGGTGAACACTTAAGGGAGGTAACATGGGAGCTCTCATGTGGAGATGCTGCCATGTTTGTGTTGCAGTCAGAATATTCAGGTAAAGATGTAGAGCAGACTGTAGGAAACGCACCATAGGGACACAGCCAAAAGGATGGAAACACATGCAGAATGAGGTGTATGTTGTCTGGAAGCAACCCCTGCAGCTTAACTTTGAATCTAGGGGATTGCCCAGGGAGATCATATAGAGGAAGGCAGGCTGAGGGACAGAATATGACGGACAATCCATTTAGATATTTACTTTTATGTCCAGCCAGTCTGTAACGTCTGTGATTCTGTATCTGTGACTATGGCCTATCCCAAGCCTACATTTCTGCAGAAAGGTCTCAGATGGAGGCACTACAGCTGATTGATGTACAGTGGCCTCACTAATGGTTTAAACTCTGACTGAAAAGTGTGTAATAGGTAAAACTGTGAGGTAACAATCTCTCTCAAATATGTGTGGCTCTTTGGGGGTTAATTTGAGACCTGTATCAGTTTTCTATGACTGCTCTAAAAAATTACCACAAACTTGGAGGCTGAGCACAACACACATTTATTCTCTGACAGTTTTGGAGGCCAGCAGTCTGAAATGAGTTTCACTGGCTGAAATCGGGGTGTTGGCAGGGCCATACTCCTCTGGAGGGTCCCGCTTCGTGACCTACATTCACTGTTACTTGAATGAGCACCCACCACACAGGCTCGCTGTGTTACTTGAATAAGGTTTTGCGCTCAGTGGCTTTCTACTACGGTTTCTACCTAATATTTACTTCAAATCTTTTTTTTTTTTAAATAAAATTTATTAAGATATGGGGCTCCTGGGTGGCTCAGTGGGTTAATCAGCTCAGGTCATGATCCCGGAGTCCTGGGATTGAGTCCCACATCAGGCTCTTTGCTCAGCAGGGAGCCTGCTTCTCCCTCTCTCTCTGCCTCCCTCTCTGTCTGCTTATGATTTTCATCTGTCAAATAAGTAAGTAAAATCTTAAAAATAAATAAATAAAATTTACTAAGATAAAATTCACATACGGTACAATTCACCCATTTAAACCTTAACAGTTCAGTGTTGTCAAGTATGTTCAGAGTCGTGCAGCCATCACAATTTTAAAACATTTTTGTCACTCGAAAAGAAAACCCAGGCCCATTAGCACTGATTCCTCATCTTCCCCCAAAGACTAATCTATCATGGATTTACTTCCCATCTCTATAGAATCGCCCACTGTGGACATTTCATTTATATGGAATCATACAACATTTGGTCTTTTTTACTTAGTAAAATGTTTTCAAGGTTCATCCATGTCATGGCATGGATCAGTATTTCATTCCTTTTTATTGCCAACAATTATCCATTATATGGATAGATCACATTTTATTTATCTATTCATCAGTTGATGGACATTGGCGTTTTTTCCACTTTCCTGCTATTACTAACAATGCTACTGGGAATATTCATGGGCAAGTTTTACATGGACTCATGTTTTTGTTTCTCTTGGGCAAATACCTGAGAGTGGAAATGCTGGGTCACACTGAAACTCTTGTAACTTTGTGTTCCCGGGTTATCATCAGGACCAAATTCTGTGTTCCATCATCCCCACTCACAATGAAACCTCTCCCTAGTACTGCTGCTATTCAGTATTATGCTCACCAATTTGCCTTGCAGTAATTCCTATGTGACTCTTTGTGACTTTCTGGAAAGCGGGGACAGGGTCTCTCATTTTTGTATACCCCAAGGCAGTGAGTGTACTGCCTTGCATAAAACAGAAACTCCGTATGTGCTTTTGAATTGGTGGGAAGTAAAAGTATTAAGAATTTCATGTGCTTGATCCTACAAAATGTGTCTAAAGCTAAATAATGTTCACTTTATTTTTAATAAAGTGAGACCTCACTTTATTAAATGTGTATAAAATTAAATAATGTGTCTAAAACTAAATAATGTTCACTTTCAAATTTCAACAAATGGCAAATAACACTTAAAATAAAAGTGTCTAAGGCAAACCAATTTCGTATGTTAAAGTCTGTTTATTTTGAATTATAGAAGATCTGGTATTTTGGATTTATATTAAGAAAACAAAACACTTTAGAAATTATAGAACTTTGAAAACAAACTTAGCACAATACAAACAAAAGTAAATGACATCATGATGTGTTAAAATTTAAGTTCCAAATTTCACATAAATTTCACTGAAGCAAATTCAAATTCACTAAAGCAAATTAAAAAATTCTTTTTAATGATGTGCTTCTGTTGGTTTTCATTATTGTTTTTACAAGTCAACAAAGACATATTAATAAGAATAAATTTTTACTATGTTGAAATGCTGTATTTTTCTTTGCCAATGTTAAAGAATGGAGGGATATTTCCTACTCTCCAAGATAGGCCTGTTTCTAGCCTTTGACCTGGAAATGCAGACCACAACTCTGGTGGAGTCACAGATTCCATCAAGGTTATTTGCACATTCTCAGCCTAATTATGCATGAACATATTAAAAATATTCTTGGTCACTAGGCAGGTGGGAGATTTTCTCCAGAGTCAGTAACAAAAAAAGAAGCTGGTGCCTAACTCTGTTCTGTCTAAAGCAGTCCATGTGGCTTTGAGAATGTCCGCATGAATGTCAGGATATTGGCTGAAATGACAGGAAAGTATCTGACTGTAATTCCAAGGAAAGATGAACTCCTTTGTTGTGGCTATTAATTCAATTTTATTGTTTTTGAAGTGAAAAAGTAAATATTAAATAGTATTATCCAAGTGTGTAAACGCTAGTATTATATACATATATGTATGTATGTATATATATATATTTTTTTTTTCATAAAAATAATGACTCATTTTCTGAAGAATGGAGGCCTAGGGCTAACTAGTGATTTGCAAGCTCTGCTGCATCGTAGAATGAAGCATAGTAATGCTCAGGCCACACTGACCAATTACATCAGAATCTCTGGAGGTACCACACTGTATTTCCTTTTTAAACTCTGCAAGCTAAACTTGAGAACAAATGAATTAGGTCATATTAGGTCATAGGCTGATACAAGTTGTATTACTGATTATCTTAACACAAATACAGGTTGGTTTTTGCTGTGTTTTTGAGTGTGTGGTTTTTTATGAGGAAGGAGCGTGATCTCTTGCTCAATGGTACTGAAAGGTGAGCTGTAAAATTTTACCCCAGAAGATAATAGTGCTCTACATTTAGCCTGCAGCACTAGTTCTTATCCACAGGTGCTTATCAGACTCATTCTTAACACTTCAAAATAAATACAAATATCCAGAAATTCTCCTAGACCAGCTGAATCAAAATCACTTGGGAAGCACTTGAGTTTGTGAACTTTAAAAAAAGTTCTGTGATTTTTGATGTCATATTTTGGTTGAAGATCTTTAGAGGTGTGCCACATAATATGTCCTTAGTTGTATTTGATTAAATTACAGGGAAGCAGATTTTAGAATAACTTTAAAAAAATCACATAGAGCTACCCAGCAATGGAATGGCCCATTTTAAGGCAGTCAGCCCTCTGTGTCTGGAAAAATAAAGGCAGAGGTTGGATTAACACCTGCTGGGAATGTCGTCCAAGGGCTCCCAAACAGTAAGTAGTTGGATCAACAGATAGTTAAGGTTATGCCCAGTTTTTAAGTTTCGTTGGCCAAAACCTGCAGTCGCTCACTTACAATGGATATTCACATTTTCATGAAAAGTCATGATTTTGCCAGAAGTATCATAATTATTTTGTTTCTAAAATTGGCTAGATCGAAGTAGCATTAATGGAATGTTGCCTCTGATAGCAGTCTTACCGAGGGAAATATCCTTCCCTCCTTCTCATGTTTGCATGGAGGGATGGAACTTTTTCTTGCTCCTTGGGAGACAGAAGTGCGGGAGCAAGCTCCAGGAATCCTCATTCATTCCTCTCGACAGACAGGTGTCTCATCTGATGAGCGATCTGGGAAGCAGGAAGCCAACACGTGTGGCCCAGCCCCTGGTGTGTTCTCTCTCCTGAAACCATTCTCTTGAAAGCTGAATGGGTTTCCGAATGCAAAGGTGGGCTCTATCCCTGGCAAGGCAGAGATCTGCAGTTGTGTCCAGGCAGAGATATTTTAGGGAGCCTGATAGGAGAACAAGCCAACCTTGCCCTCTACTCCAGCTTCACTGATAATGAAGCTGACACTTTGACTCTGACTCCCATGTCTTATTTCTCAATTTGTTCCAAAGTGAAGAGGGGAATAAGAGAGGTATTCTTAAGCCCCAGAAGTATCACAATCGAGTCATGAATTGTAACTTCATGTGTCTATAACACTTGTGTTCTAAAATAGCATTGTTATTTTTTTTTAAGTCGATGAACAACTATAAAATACAAAATACTTCCCAAGTTACAAAAAGAACACAACATATAAAAGGCCCCTTTTCTTTACTGGCATAATTTGGGAATTCTAACTGCTCAATTGTCTATTTTTAGGTAATAGCGACATTTTCCAAGTTTTTACTTTATTGAGAATAGTCTTAGTCGTGATCTGCAGAAGTTGGTCCTGGGCAATTTGAAGAGAGGTCTTCTTTATCTGTGATTTATGTGGAGAAAATAAAAGATTAATATGACTTATATGGTAAACTATTGCTGCAAATTATGTTAACATAACACGTTTTGTAGTTGTGTTTGCTACTTACTCAGCTAAACCAGGGAAAGATACAATAAGAACTAACCAGTCTTAACTGTCAAAAACTCCTTAAATTCAAGTTAACAAAGGCAACTTGGGTGAATGTTTTAAAAGGGAATGTATGTGGCTCTATAAGACATCTGGCCAGGTTTAAACCCCTTTCTTTCCTTAAAATAGAATAAAATTTTAAAAAATGGAGTGGATTTCAAAATTCTGATTTTTATAGTTCAGGGACAATAACTACACAAAAGCTAGTTTTAAATTTATTTATTTGTTTGAGAGAGAGAGAATGAGAGAGAGAGAGATTAAGAGAGAGCATGAAAAGAGGGAGGATCAGGGACGCCTGGGTGGCTCAGTTGGTTGGACGACTGCCTTCGGCTCAGGTCATGATCCCGGAGTCCCAGGATCAAGTCCCACATCGGGCTCCCAGCTCCATGGGGAATCTGCTTCGCTCTCTGACCTTCTCCTCACTCATGCTCTCTCTCACTGTCTCTCTCTCAAATAAATAAATAAAATCTTTAAAAAAAAAAAAAAAAGAGGGAGGGTCAGAGGGAGAAGCAGACTCCTGCTGAGCAGGGAGCTGATCCCGGGGATTCCAGGATCATGAACTGAGCAGAAGGCAGTCGCTTAACCAACTGAGCCAACCAGGCCCCCAAAAAGCTAGTTTTAAATTTTTAAATAGGGATGGCCTGGGTGGCTCAGTCAGTTAAGCATCTGCCTTCAGCTCAGGTCATGATTCCAGGGTCCTGGAATCGAGTCCTGCATCAGGCTCCCTGCTCAGAGGTGAGCCTGCTTCTCCCTCTCCCTCCGCTGCTCCCCCTGCTTGTTCTCTTTCTTTCTCTCTCAAATAAATGAATAAAAATCTTTAAAAATTTTTAAATATCTTTCAAGTACTATAGCTCAAGAAAGACTCTTTATAAATAAAGCATGAAAACAAATCATCCCCAAGACTCAAAAGTTCTTCCTTTTGAAATAGAAGACTGAAAAAATTCCCTTCTGCACATTTAGTTTCTGAAAAGTTAAAAGCATCTTTAATAAGGCCTGTTAATGGGATGCCTGAGTGGCTCAGGCGGTTAAGTGTCTGCCTTCAGCTCAGGTCATGATCCCAGGTCCATGTAGGGCTCTAGGGAGCCCACTTCTCTCTCTGCTTGTGCTCTCTTGCACGCCCTCTCTCAAATAAATAAAATCTTTAAAAAAGAATTTCCATTGTCTTTGGGGAATGTGACTTTTTCTCACACACACACACACAAAATCAAAGTTCAAAAAAAAAATTAAAGAACATTTGTGTTCAATATTTTGAAAAAGTGCCAAGTATCTTACCTTCATAGGCTGTTCCACACCAAATACAATACAGATGTTCTTCTCTTAAATAACCAGTCAATATCTGTAATTTTTCCAGTACCTAGACATAGGACACAGGCACATTAATAGTTCAAACTGAACAGAATCTTGGTTTTCTCGTCTTTTGGATCCTGCCAAATTAGCCCAAGGCCATAAATCTTCTGCTACTCTCTTAACCAGGTAGAAGTGTAAAGGGCAGAGTATATTAGAACATATCCCAGTTCATCAGCCACCCTGATATTTTCACAAGTCTGCCAGACACAAAGAGACCACTTGTTAACATTTAGAAAATGAGGCTTGGGCTGGCTCTGTTTTAATCAGCCTCCTTTAAAGACCTCTTCTACTTTCAAAGAATCTTCCTCCCCAGTGGGATGAGAGTGAACACTGTCTCCCTTTGTCCTTCAAGTTCTTACCAATGTTCTCCCAGCTAAGTGGAACACTGGTTTTTCAAATTGGGAATGTTTCCTACAAAATGCTCATATATAAATAACCACAGAAATAGGATTCCTTTCTCGAATAATCTCTACTTCCTTTGAACTTTTTTTTTTTTTTTTTTTTTTTTTTTGCTTTGTGGGTAGAGGAGAGAGGTACTCCTACAGAATCACTTCCAGAAATTTAACAGGCAATAAGGTAGAAATTAAAATAATTTACATTTGCAGTTTATCCATCATCCAAACTAGAGCTCAGATGAGAGTGTAAACTGAAGCTAAAGGAAGAAATTAAATAAAGTTTTAGTAAACTTATAATGTCATGGTTCTCAACAAGGGCTGATTTTTCCCCACGGAGATATTTTGCAGCGTCTGGAGACATTTTTGGTTGTCACGGAGAGATACAACTGGCATCTGCTGCATGGAGGCCAGGCCTGATGCTACGAGGCACAGAACAGCAGCCCCTGCCCCCAAACAATCACTGGGCTGAAAGCCTTAATGGTGCCAAGGCTGACGGGGCTCAGTGGGTTAAAGCCTCTGCCTTCGGCTCAGGTCATGATCCCAGGGTCCTGGGATCGAGCACCACATTGAGCCCCACATGAGTCTCTCTGCTCAGCAGGGAGCCTGCTTCCCCCTTTCTCTCTCTATCTGCCTCTCTGTCTACTTCTGATCTCTATCTATCAAATAAATAAATAAAATCTTAAAAAAAAAACAACTGGTGGCAAAACATACACTTAAGTCTTCACTCTTATATTCATCTTCCTCTGGCTCTTTTTCTTCCTCTTCCTCTTCCTCAGTCTCCTCTTCAAGCCCCAACCAGTACCATGCTTCCCTCGGAACCTGAATGTTCTGAAAAGGAGAAAATTATTCCCAGTTAAACACAAATATGCTCATGTCAACATGAATTCGTATTCTTTCAATTCAACATTTTCTGAATTGCCTCGAGAGTCATGCATTGTGCTGCATGAACCATGGGAATAAAGACCCAGTTGGAATATTGTCCCCAAGTTGCTGCCGGTCTAGTGGGGACAAGAAGCCTTGGGTATACGTAGCCTAATGGGTATAAATTAATACATATAAGCTAGAAATCTTAAGTGTCATGACACAGACACAAAATAAAATGCTATGAGAATACAGAAAAGTGAGAGATGGCTTCCAGAGATCTATTTACATATGAGGGAAATTTGACAAACATTTTTGAGACTTCAAATGAAGTAAAATCATTTTATTTTGATGAAAACATCAAAATAAAAAATAAGCGCAAAGCAAAATAAAAATAAAAGAAAAAACAGAATTGTAAAAACCACTGACATCTAAAATAGTAATCTACCATAGATTTTACTAGTTAGGGATGCATGAGGTACTGAATATGGACTAAAAATAGGCTATTCTGGTTAATCAAATATTCTGGTGAACAGGATTTCCACACGCATCAGCTCTGAGTTATCGATACTCAAATAAGTAGAGAACAATTAAATATAAAAACGCTATCTGAGGCTTACCGGGTAATTCAGACCACCCCGGTTCCTGCAGCGGACAAGTCATCTGAGTATTAGTCATCAAAGATCAGTAGTGCCCATTAAATGAAAGCTTTATGGGGTAGCAGGCTAGATACAGTGGGTTTGGGAGTTCTTTTCTTTCTTTTTTGGGTCTAATTAGAGGGCAAATTACACTGGGTGCAAAAAAAGTGTTCCAGTTGGAACACAGCTGAAAGCCTTGCCTTCTGAGTATCCAACTGGCGGCAGGCTCGCTGGCTTCTCCTCAGGTCTCCTTCCAGCTTCACTTCATCGTGCTTATGTTTAAATCGCAGTCTAAAAAATAAATCAAATCCAATCAAACAATCACAGTCTCACTGAAAGAAGAAAACAGTCCACGAAGAGTCTGTACTCTCTTTGCCCATTTTATGTGCCCAGCTTCCAGGGAACATACCCCAGTAAAGACAAGATGAAACCCAACCCAGCACAAGTACAAGGTGTTACCGAAACTGCTCTGCAGCTGTTTCTTCAGCTTGGTTTTGCATGCGAATCTTTCTCCTGTAGCTTTCTAGTTTTTCCTCTGCTTTCCGCTTCAGCAATGCCTCGTGACCAAGACCACTTTTCCCTGTTTAAAAAGCAAACTCTGAGGAGCCTGCTGGCTTCACACTTGAAAGCATGGCAACTAACATATTTGTAAATGACACACAATTCCAATTGGAGGACAATCACTTAAAATCAATGAACATGAACAATAGGAGAAAATACCAGAGATTTTTTTTTCCCCTAAACCCAAACTCACAATTTGATTTATACAAAGATCATTAGTCTGATCTCCTAAGATAGTCACGCTATATAAAATTTTTTAAATTGGGAAAACAGGATCAACTGTTATACTTTTATATAAATATAACGAACAAATAAAATATTTATTTTTCTCTTTAATTCATCCAAAGTATTAAGAAAAACACTAAATGGATGAATCTGTCTTAGAAAAATTTGACGGATTTCAATGGAGAAAAGTAGCTTTGCATTTTTAATGGTCACTACAATTTTTCCCCATATTTTTATGATTTAAATTTTATTTTACACTCAAACTTTTATTTTTTAGTTTAAAAGACTTAGAAGTTTAAGAAACATCTTACAGAGGGCTTCCTTTGACAAGAACTGTAACAGTGCTACCATAAAAAAGTATTTAGTAAGCAAATACATGTGCTAGATCTAAGTATAAGTTATTATTACTGGTAAATATGCTCAAAAATAATTATATACCTGTTTTGACGTTGAGAGGAATTGGCTCAACAATACCATCCCCTAAGAAAAGAGAACAAAACACACAAACTACTTTAGAAATTCTTCCGCAAACTATAGGCGAACCTGGTATGCGATATTACGATGTTCTATACATACCCCTCCGGCTTACTGAATATACCCTATCATCAACTACCTCCCTTGCCTTCAAATACCTGCTCCTTAGTAAGGATGACCCACAGCCCCCTCTGCCCTGAGAAGGTAGGGTTTCCAGAAGTGAAAACACTGATACTCTATGTCCAAGAGGGCGGCAGCCTCCAGAGAAACCAAAGCCTTGCTGGGTGAGGATCAAAGCCATTATAATAAAGAAGAGAAGATGAGAAAGACAGTTTACTACAAACATCTGACCTCTCCATCTTACTAAACAGTCTCACTTTCTAGAAGAGAAGCAGGAACTGAGCTTGTCCCAGCAGGTGCTCATTGAGGCAGCTGCCACAGGTACAGAGCAAGCGGGGAGAGTCCTGCCATCCTCCTCAATGTCACTCCACTGTCCTTTGGCCCTTGCACTCCTCAACCCTTCTCTTGTCACCATTCTTAGCTGCTGCCTTCATTCTAAGTCTTGCCCATCCCAGATGTTAGCATCTTCAAGGCTAAGCTGGGCTAATAAGTAGCTCTTGATGGCAAACGTTGTCTGAAGTGGTGAAGGAAGATGAAAGTTGTCCATATGCTTGTGAGCACCTAAGAGACTAGCTAAGTTGTTTAAAGTTCGGTGCAGCTGGATAAAGAGTCGTCTCTGGTACTCATCAACAGATCAGCATTTGGTGGTTAGGAACACCTGCTTCCGTCTAGACGGAACTTACCACTCTTGCCAAGGGCCTGACCGCTTTTATATCCCATCTTTTGGAGCAGAGCAAACCCTTTGTTTTCACAGCCTAATGCATTCTTCAGCCCAATATCACGTCTTTCTTGTTCTTCTTCTTTTAAACTCTTCTGCCTATTTTTCAAATTAGCTTCCTGCTGCTTTTCTTCTTTTCGACGGGCTTCTCGGATCTGCCTCAGCATTGGCAATCCTGGTCTGATGTCTTGTCTGAAGAATAAGGGAAAAGGGGATTTTGGATGAGTACATGAAGTTTTCTCACAACTTTGCTACTCACTCATTTCACACTGCTTAAAAGTTCAGTAGCACTTCTATGATCACCTTTGTTATTATTGGTTATTATTGGTATTAAAACATAATCAGTGACCTCTAGAATGGCGGTCTTAATAAAAATAATGAAGGCTGGTGCCAGATTGTAGGAAACTAAAGGAAGTAGAGAGTTGAAATAGTAATTTTACACTAATTTTTCTAGGAGGTTGGACTTGGACATAATAAAGAGCAAAGCTGAATACTAATTAGAAGAGACAATAAGATAAAATAAAGCAGAAGAGAAATTTCCTTGAAAGAGAAGAGTAACAAGAACCAAGGGCAGAAGTCAATGTTTAGCATTAAAAGGGAAATAAAGGCTCCTAGTATATTTGTATGAAAATGTAGGAGATGTTCCCATAAAGCAATAGAACTAACCTTCCAACTTGCATTTAAAATCAATGCTATTACTTAGGAATCTCCTACATACTATTACATGAGGTATACATCTTTACTTACTGGACATTAATGAAGGAATCAGACATGTAGTCCTCTTCTTCTGCCATGTTCAACTTCATATGGCAAAAGTATCTACAAATCAAATAGGATAAAGTAACAATACCTATTATTTTAGTTTATGATGGAAATAGACCTTTCTCGGTAGCTCTCCCACACATTCAAGTGCCTCCCAGCAGCTTTCTGTGTGAAGCTCCCCAAGAACTCTTCTACCCCAAGCCTCCTTCATCCCCTATTATTTCCAAATGAATGTCACTACAGTATGCCCATTCCTGACCTCTTACAAACCTCTGCCAAGACTTCCTCTACAGTACCCCTCATTTTTCCTATATTTAAGGCATTTCTTTCTCACCTAAACTATTACAACTACTTCCTAACTCTTCTCATTGCATTTGGCCTCTCCTCTCCCAATCTGTTTCCTACATGCTCTCCAGAGTGGTTTGTTTGTTTGTTTTAAAGACAGCTATTTTTTCAAAGCTCATTTTATTTTAGTAATCCCTACACCCAACATGGGGCTCAAACTCACAACTCCAAGATCAAGAGTCCTATGCTCTTCCCACTAAGCCAGCCAGGTGGCCCCTGTTTTTTTTTTTAAATAAGTCAGGTCATTTAACATGTTTCAAATCCTTCAATAAGCTTTACTCTGTAGGCACTGGAAGACCAGTCACTTAAACACAGTAGCAGAAGGGATCCTAAGTCATAGGGGCTTCTCATTGGCCTCTGAACATACTACAGACATTTCCTTCCTTCTGGGCCTTGGCGACCCTCCTTCGGTCTGTGCTGACCATTTCAGGCATTGCTCTACAGCACTCCACGTCCAAGCTGCTCCTTTGGAACTCGATACAGTTAACGTCTCATGTATATGGAAACATTTTTTGAGGAGAGTTTCCATCCAAAACAGTTAAAATCATGTAACTATTTTCCCTTACAGGGATAACATAATTATCAAGAAAGGTGCATCTTAAACTTTATTATGTACAGGAACTGCCTCAGGAGCTTCTTAAAATCCAGAGTCTGATTGTGAGCTAGAGCCTGAAGTTTTGTATTTCCAATAAGCTCCCAGGTGATATCAATGCGGCTGGTCCAGTGGCTAGTTACAAAGGGAGTCATTGGTTACAGTGCACACATGCTGTTTTTACCTGTATCCTTTCCTTTGGGAACCCAGCCCTCTGCTCTCCATGTGGTTCTAGTGGAGGGTGGCAATCTCAGTACTCGTACCAGGGACTCCCAATTCTGGTATACTATGTCCCAGCAACAGAGGAGGTGATGAACTAACCAGGGAAGATAAGCGTCTATTTCCTTACATGATAAGAATATACAGATTTGGGGGGGGGGGAGATACCTTCACATACTGGTATCTTCACATACTGGAAGTATGTGAAGCTGGGCTTCAGATGGCCACCTTCCTGGCCATATGAAGAGATTCTATTCTGCAGAATGAAACCAGATAGAAAAAATGGACAAAAGTAGTCCTAAAAGCAGTGAGTTTCTAAGTCTAGTTCCTAAGACCCTGATTTTTATAGCACTTTCTTTGATGCTGTGATCTAACATTCTTCCAAGCTAGATGGACTGATAAATTTCCTCATGACTTAAACTTGGAATAGGGATTCTGTCAACTGCAACTGAGAGTCTGGACAATTACACTGGATAGGAAAACTATTACTGTACTGTTTTTGTTTGTTTTTATAATTTCTTAATGTATTCTTCCTAACTGGGCTGTAAACCCCAAAGACAAGTTCCCTACCACTGTGGCCCAAACACCATAAATTCTAAATGTCTAGCTATGGTAAGAACAAGAAGAGTCTTTGTGATTTTGTAATAATAGAACACTTTTCTCCCTAGGTTATCATGTCTTAAAACAGATGTACAGATAATGTACTTTTATGAAACAAACACTCTTGTAACCAAGCAGTGGCCTCCAAGATGGCCCCCAATGATTCCTGCCTTTTGGTTTTCCACATCCTTGCACAGTCCCCTTCCACAGTGACCAGGATTGACCTGTGACCGATAGGGTATTGTGGAAATGATGGAGAGTGACTTCTTGGTCATAAAAGACACTACAGCTCTTAGATCACTCTAACTCTGGTTAGATTACTCATTTTAAAGAAAGTCAGCTGTCATGTAGTGAGGACACTTCAGCAACTCTATGGAAAGGTCCACATAGGAAGACCTGAGGTCCACTGTTCACAACCATTACAAAGTTGGGACATGTTTGAGACATTTTAGACATGATTGAGACATCTTAGAAACAGAGCCTCAAGTGCCAGTCAAACCTTCAAATGATTCAGCCCGGGCTACCATCTTCACTACATCTTCTTAAGAAAGTCTGACTTAAGTTAAACTACTAACAAATTCCTGACTCATAAAGCTGTGAGAGAATAAGTGATTATAGTTATTTCAAGCTGCTATATTTTGGGATAAATTATTATACCGTAATAGATAATATAATCCATCACCCATATCATGACCCTTGTCAGCTACCTAGGAGTCCTCTTTGTCCCCTACCAATTGTGTAATTTTCTTACTTCTAGTTTCATCAGCCATGTGTGCATCCTTAAACATTATCATTTTTTATTTTTATTTTAATAAGGTAAAAATATATGATTATACATAGCATTTGTGGTAATTCACCCACTGTCTCTAAACTTCAACAAAATTTTCATTTTTAATAATAGTACTTTTACACATAATGGTTTAGCGCCTACCCGGTATCTCAAACATTTTTATTCCATTTAACCATTAACAATTATATAAGGTAGGAATAGTTAGTCCAGCTTATTAGTTGGAGAAACTAAGGCTCAGTATGGCTAAACACAAAAAAATCCAGGTCTCAGTGCTCTTGCTTACTGCAAACCAGGTCAGATTATTTTTAAGGGACCCATTTAGCTCTTAACTGTTAGGCAGATCTGAATGGAGGTTCCAGTTTTTTTTTTTTTTTAAACTTTCCCTTTGTGGGTACAATATGCTTTAGCATCATCCATTCGCATCAAGCATAAGGACAAACTTCGTAAAGCGATAATCCAGGCACTGATGACACAGTAACAGCAGCGGAAGTGGTTTGGAGCGGTCGGATTCTGGGTATACTTTAAAGGTAAAGCTAATAGATGGGAAGCAGTGTGTCAAAGAGCGAGGTCACCGATTACTCCAAGGCTTTTCGTCTGAATACCTGGAAGAATGGAGTTAGCCAGTTTGTTAGACCGTAGTAGGTCTGGTTCGGGTAAGGTTTGTCTTGTTTTGTTCCGCAGAGAGCGGGCAGGGAGGCGGCAACAAGAAGGCTGCTTCAGACCTACGGAGAAACCCATTACACATCCAAGGGGAGAGAAGGGCTACGCAGCTGAACGTATAGTAGAGACCTAACCAGAAAAGCCTCAGTCCTCCCCATCCCCACCCCAGGGACCCCTGATTCCTCCCTTCTCGCGTCCATCCCAGCTGCAAGCATCCCGCAGACGCAACGACTCCCGAGCGGGTAGTCAGTGATGGTGTGACGGCGTCGTCAGAAAAAGCGCAAAGCCCACCACTTTTTACTATTCCCTCTGGGGTCCCCAGCGTCCCCACCCCCGTACCTGGCAGCTCTACTCTCGCCCGGCCAGCTCCAGCGAGCGCGCGCTGCGCATGCGCCCACCTACCCCGTGCGACGTCTGAACCTCAGGTCCCACCTGAGTTTCCAAGCGAGCCATCAATTGGAAACCTGTGGCAGGCAGGACTAGGAGAATGTGATTAGTACGCTTGCGCAAGACCAGGCTTCCGCGCATGCGTTCTACATTCGTTTCCTGCCGGCCGGAGCGCGGGAGGCGGGGCATCCGGGTCGTTTGGCAGATGCTTCTCGCCCCGGAACTCAGCTGTTCAGCCCCTGCCAGAGTAGGAGGTGAGGCCACCCCCGTCTGCCGCCAAAGCATGCACGGTGACATGCACACAACCCCCTGCCCCCCGTTACGTTTTCAGAGGGCTGGAGAGGAAAATCGAGTTTGTAATGAACATTTTCCTTTCTCAGTCTCCAGGCTCGGTTCCGGACCACCGTCACCTACGGTTGACAGCCCGAATGGCCCTGTTGAGGCCCGCGGCGGGCTCTTGCATTTCCCCTAGGCCCGGGACTGAGCTACGGGGGTCCTCCGAGTAGCCGGGTTAACCCGGACCTGCAGCGCGCACAGCCTCTGCGGGCTGCATTTCGCGCAGCGCCCGGGGTTGCCACGGGGATGTGGCTCCGTCACCCCATCCCAATAGGAAGGCTTTTGGAGACCTCCAGTTTGACATCTTTATGCTGGGAGTTTTGACGTCCTCCTGGGCCAGGGGAGGGTAAGGGTGCTGTGCACCGAGCAGTGGGCTGGAAAAGAGGAGGATGGATTGTCAGGCCCAGCTGGTGTTTGATCTTGCCGAAGTTTTACCATTTATGGAATAAGTTAATGACATGCATTTTGCTACGCATTTTTCTTCTGGGATAATGCCTTATTTGCCATATGTATTTATATATTTTATATTTTAAGTAATCTCTATGCCGAACGAGGGACTCGAACCCACAATTCCAAGTTCAAGAGTCGCAGGCTCTACTGACTCAGCCAGCCAGGTGCCCTGCTATTTACAAAATTTATTTTAACTTTCCGTTTATTCCTTTGTTCATTCTTCCTCACCACGCATGACTTTCATTTATGTTTGTTTTCGTTTTAGGCTGGTCCTTTAGAATTCGGTTTTTGGGTTTAATCTCAAAGAAATTGTGTAAATTTCCCCCAAATGAAGTGAAAAGTAAAGCCCTACTTTTCATTTTTTAAGTGGTTACATTCATTAAACTTGACTTTTAACATTAAAAAATCCTAACAAGTATTTTTAAATTTATTTAGGTGTGACTTTTAAACTTCAGTAATGGAGCTAGCCCACAGTTTATTGCTAAATGAAGAAGCTTTGGCTCAAATCACTGAGGCAAAGAGACCAGTTTTTATCTTTGAATGGTTGCGATTTCTTGATAAAGTCTTGGTTGCTGCCAACAAGGTATGGTTTTTTTTTTTTTTTCTTTTCCAGCCGGGTTTACATAACGAAGCATATTATATGTTCATGATTTGTGATAAAACAAACATTATGTTTTGGGAAGGTTGTGAGGTCACTTATGGAATTGAGAATATAGCACTGGAATAGGAATTGTTGTCTGTCCTTTTTCTGTCTTGTTGCAAGACCTGAATCTCATTTTAACTTTTGCCTACTTCATGTATCTGCCTGGACAACTGATTGTGACTGGAGAAAAATATGATATGACTGCTGTCATTTTATATTCATTTATCTCCAACTTCAAGTGGTCCTAAAGTGCTGCCTAGCAATCCCAGTATCTTCACTTATCTCTCTGAGGAATTATAATTGGTTTTTTTCCCCTTTCTGTTTTCTTCTGCCTACACAATCTCTTTTATCCTAGTTGCTTTTCCTTGTGTGTACATTTTATTTTCTGTCTTTAATATTAGATGCTTTCCTCAAATACCTGATGATGTTTGGCATCTGTTCAAATTTAAGAGTGAGTAGGGGGTGCCTGGGTGGCTCAGTGGGTTAAGAGTGAGTAGTAAGTTCCCTGGGCAGGATGAAGTTCATTAACTGTGCTTCACTGTAGCTAGTCCTATTGTTTGAGGAACTCCTGACATTGGTATCATAGGTTTCTCGTAGCTACTCATTCCCTGGAATGGACATTTCTACTCTAGTGTCCTATAGTGTGTCAGCAGCTGCCTAGATTCTAGGAATTCGGGATGGCTAGGAGCTTCAACGTCCAGTATGTAAACTTCCATTTAATCCCCCTGTCTTCAGTGCAGTTTTCCCAGCTCACAGCTGTGCTGAGCTCTCTAAGTCTGGAGTGGAGGAGAGATGCAAGAGAGTCTTACAGCATCTAGACTCTCAACCATTTCCTCTAGCTCTAGGCGCAACTTCAGTCTTTCCTCCAAAAGTGCCTAGAGCTTTGAACAACAACAAAACAAACATGAGCTTTATGGGATTCTGTGATGTAAGTTGGGTCTCTTCTCAGCTTTCCCTATTTGAGATACCTGGCCTCTATATTTTCTGTTGATTATTTTACCATTTTCTTTGCTCTTGTAGATTTGGGCTCTTTGGGGGGTGGGGGCAGGTTGCCCTTTAGTATCATTTTAGTAGTATTTCTGGAGAGACAAATTTAATGCATAGATTCATTTACAGTTCTTAGCTCAAAGTTTCTCTTTTCTCTTAAACTCCTTCTAAGTGAGAATTTGTTGCCTACATTTCACTGAAATGATCTTGGTTAGTCATCAGTGATCTCAGATTCTTCCAGCCAGTGGTCAGTGTTCTGTCCTAGTTGACCATCAGCAGCGTTTGATATAGTTGATCCTCTACCTTGAAACACTTACTCTATTTTTTGTTTTGTTGTGCAGTTGGAAAATACAAAAGTATTTGTAGGTATTTATTCCTTCAATGATATCATAATCTCGTGATTTTTACTGCCATCTATACAATAATAACTCCCATATACCCAACTACCTCTTTCTTAAACAGCATCTCAAAATTAAGATACTCAAAGCCAAATTCTTGATTTCCCCATCCTAAACCTGTCCCTTCCCTAGTGCTCATCTTCTCAGGAAACGACCATTTCTTCCTTCTTGTTGCTCAGGTCATAAACCTTAGAGTCATTCTTGACTTCTCTCTTCTTCTCAAACTTCACATCATGCACATCAGCAAGTCCATTGGTTCTATCCACCCAGTATGTCCAGAATTCAGTTATTGGTCATCACTGCCATTGTTCCCAGATGTCTCATCTGGGAACTTCCTAAGTGCTCACCATATTCCAGCCATATACCTTGGAGAGTATTCTTTGCTCAGTATTCAGAATGTGCCTGTTAAAACGTTCTGATCGCATTCCTCTTGTGCTTCAAGTTCCTGCTTAGAATGACATAGAAAATTCTTACAGTGGTGTGTAAGGCGCTCGCTATACAGTTTGGTCCCTTCTACCCTTCCAACTTAATCTAGATCCACTACTTCCTCTCTCTGACAATGCTCCAGCCGAACTGGCCATCTTGCTGTTCTCAACTAAACATGCTTCCACCTCAGGGCCTTTGCCCTTGTTCCCTTTGCCTGGAATGTTTTTCTCGCAGATATATGCATAGCTCACACCTTCAGTTCTTTTCAGGTAGGGCTTTTCTTACTAATCTGTACAAAACAGACCTTACACTATTCATTTGTATCTTTGGTAAACTCTGTCTTTCCCCACTAGACTGTAAGTTCACAAGAGCAGAGACTTTGTTGTGTTGGCTGTTCCATCCCAGTGCCTAGAAAATAGCGCATGGCATCTAATAAGTGCACAACTGGCATTTCTTGAATGAATGAGTGAACTCTCAGTATTGATTATGGTGTATCTGAATTTTTCTTTTTGTGCTGTCTACGGCTCTTGAAGTTTCTTTCAGTTTCCTTCAATGACCTATAATTTATGAACTACTGACTTTGCTTTTACAGGGCAGCATTGCTAGGTTCTAAGACTTCAGTTGTCCACATGCCCAGTATTTTACATCCTTTGTTGGTTTCTTAGTAAGTTGGTGTGGAAACTTTTTGGATCTAGAGTAGTCACTTTAATTGGTAGCTACCTTTTTGGCATTGGAGGGGAATGAAGGATAATACTTAATCTAGGAAAGAATGGTTCATTTCTTTATTTTTTTTTTTTAAGATTTTATTTATTTATTTGTCAGAGAGAGAGACAGCACAAGCAGGCAGAGTGGCAGGCACAGGCAGAGGGAGAAGCAGGTTCCTTGCTGAGCAAGGAGCCCGATGCAGGACTTGATCCCAGGACCCTTGGATTATGATATGAGCCGAAGGCAGATGCTTAACAGATTGAGCCACCCAGGCATCCCAAGAATGGTTCATCTCTTGCCAAAGTGTTCCTTATCTTGAAAATTGTCATGTATGGTTTTATGCCTAATGTAATCTAGATTTTAACTGTTCAGTATTTTTTTATTTTTATTAAAAGGTAACAAAGGCATATATAAGAAAAAACTGATAATATTCTTTATGTTTTGTAACAGACTGATGTAAAGGAAAAACAGAAAAAACTTGTTGAACAATTAACTGGATTAATAAGTAGTTCGCCTGGACCACCTACACGAAAACTGTTGGCTAAAAATCTTGCAGCTCTTTATAGCATTGGGGATACTTTTACGGTTTTTCAAACGCTTGATAAATGTAATGACATTATCAGAAATAAAGATGACACTGCAGCCTACTTACCAACAAAACTGTAAGTACTTACTGTGATGTTTTGGTTTTTTTTAAGAATAACTTATCTTAATAAGGGACCACTGACCATAAAGATGCCCAGGTGAGTGGAACCTGCGGTGTGTTGCTTGACAATGAAAGATCTAAGTAGGTCTGGGGAAGGGGTTCTTTTTCAAGCTGTTTCATCATGCTTGGGACTTTTAGAAACGACAGAATTGGTATGATGTCAGCAATTTGCACAGAGGTCTTTTAGTAAATTTGGATGGAGAGAATATTCTTGGCTGGGATAGAAAGAAAAGTAAAGCATTTCTAGATGATGGGATTGAGGCAGGACGCAGCAAACTAGCCAGTAGGCCAAATTCAGGCTGCCGCTTATTTGGTAAATAAAGTTTAATTGGAATACAGACATGCCCATTCATTTAGGTGGTAGCTGCTATCATGCTCTAGTGGCAGAATTGAGTAGCTGAGGCAGAGACCTTTTGCTTGCAAGTTTACTGACCTTAGATTAAGGCCTTCCCAACTCCTGGCTCATACTTGTGGCTTGGGTCATGGATAGACATTTCCAGAGTAAGCCTTCAGGTTAATGGCTATAGGGTGCATCCTATGAGAGGGTCAAATAAGAAAACCAGCAGTTGTACTACTGATAAGCCTAGTATTCCTAGTGAGGAGTATCGTCAAGGGGAAAATAACTCATCTGTGGCCTAAGGGGAGAACAGTGTCAAGGAGGCTTCCCAAAGAGGTATCAGCCGAAGATCAACAACAGGGAACAACACATGGTGGTTAGTCAAGTAAGTGGTTAGATGGGAAGATGGATGTGTTAGGCCAGGGATTGACAGACTTTATGAAATGTGCCAGGTAGTAACTTTTTGGCTTTGTGGACTGTCCATCTCTGTGACAACTGTTCACCTCTGCCATAGACTGTGTGTAAATAAAAGAGCTGTGTTCCAGCTAAACTTTATTTGCAAAAACAGGTGCCAGGCTGGATGATGGGCCAGATTCGGCCTACAGGCTGTAGTTGGCCAACCTGTTTTCTAGGTGAAGGAAACTTCTCATTGGGAGCAAAAGTAGGTTCTTTATACTTTACTTACAGTTCTTTTCAGAAAGATGCAAAATGGAAGAAACAAGTCATGAGGGGAACATGAGAAGTTCAGTTCTGGGTTCACTGATTTGCAGTAGAGGAGGGAACACCCAAGGGACAGTGTGTAGTAGGTAGTTTGAAGTTGTGGTCCAGATTTCAGAGCTCTGAATTGAGAATGTAGTTTTGGCAAGTGGAGCAGAGATTAGGAACCCTGTGGTATACATAAAGTTACCTAGGAAGGTTCCTTTTGGGGACTAGAGGATGGCCAAGGACACATCTCTAGAATGCCATGCAAGGGGCCTGGACCAGTGAAATAGCTTAGAGAGGAAACGGGGAGATTATTCTGACCCTGGACACTGAATTTTAGGTCTTTTCTCAACTGTACAGGTATGTTGTGATTAGATTTTGTGTTGTTTTGAATAGATGTAGATCTCAGAAGTTTTAGAAGAGGTTAGAGAGTCCTAGTGTTTTCCAGTTTATTTTGGAATTTGAAGCTATGTTAATACTTTGATGGTTTAGTTCTCCACCACTTAGCAAATCCACACATTACCTTCTCGTTCTGCTTAAGTAGAATTTACTATATATTCCTTATTATTCATATGTATTTCCAGTGGATTCATGGGTTTTGTTTAGGAATTCTCTAAATATTCTGGCATGTGACCTTGGTCCTTTTTAGTTTTGTTAGCAGCCTGGAGAATACTGAAAGAAGCATAGGATTTAGGGTCAACCAGGTGAAGGTTTCCCTGATTCTCCTATTTATTACATATGTGATAGTGAGGTATATGTATTTAATATCTCCGCCTCAGTAAACTTGCTCAGGATACGTAGCTATTATTAGGTGGCAGGTTCTAGGACTTAGTCGCAGATCTGCCAGACTTCTAGGATGACACTCTTTACTTCTGTCCTGTACTCCTGCCTGTACACTAAACTCACAGCTACTCACTTCTCTGCTATTCATAGAACTGATGATGGAGTGGTTTCCTCTGTCCTGAAGAGATGGGCTTTTGTTACATTTCTTCTTCTGTGTAGCCAAATGTTCCATGAAAGCCATAAAAATAAATTTTAAGAGTAATTTTTACTATTATTTATATATTAAGAGGCAGGAACTGTGTGCAATAAAAAAATGTGTAAGATAGATTCCCTGTTTCCAGATTTTACATTTCCACTGGTAGGATAAGATATAACATTACTTATATTTATTTATATTTATTTTTTAAGTAGACTCTATGCCCAATGTTGGGGCTTGAACTCATGACCCTGAGGGGATCAAGAGTCACATGCTCTACGGACTGAGCCAGCCAGGCCCCCCAAGATATACACATTTAAATAGTCAAGTTAGAACACAGTAATTAGATTAATTTTTATCAAAATGAGTGGTTAACTTTAAACTTTATATGTAATGAGAGAAGAGGAGGAATCATTGTAGACTGACATAATTTAGGAAGTCTTCGTGAAAGGAATACTTGGGTTTCTTTCCAAAGGAAAGGTATGATTTAATATGTGAATATATATTTATTCTCTTATATTTCTAACAAGAATACAGTTTGATTAACCATAGTTGTTGGAATTATAAAGAATAGATAAACAAGGTATTTTTGAAAGTTGAGAATTAAGGATTTGTAGCTGAAAGCATCCTCCACCAATACAAATTGATTTTTGAAAATCAAAAAGGTATTGTGAAATTGTATTATTAATCTGAACAATGACGGGTGCAAACATCACTTCTTATAGGGCTGCAGTGGCTTGTGTTGGAGCATTTTATGAAAAAATGGGGAGAATGTTAGGAAGTGCTTTTCCAGAGACAGTGAATAATCTTCTGAAATCTCTAAAAAGTGCAGAGGTAAGTTTTATAACAAATATTATTTAAATGTTTTGCTTGTGGCAGGAGTTAGATGTCAGTATTTTTTTTCTGTCACTGTGGTACTCATACTGCTTAGTAAGAAGGTAATTTAAGATTATTACTTGCACAGAGTGGCTGGGTTATGAACATTGGAGAGGGTATGTGCTGTGTTGAGTGCTGTGAATTGTGTGAGACTGATGATTCACAGACCTGTACCCCTGAAGCAAATAATACATTATATGTTAATAAAATCAAGATTAATACTTGTAAAAGAGTTTACCTGTCCCTTCTTTAATGTATATTACCGTATATTTCAGTGAGAAGGGAAAGAATGCTTTTCCTTGGCAAAAATAGGTTTAGCTATTGTTTCTTATTTAGCCCTATGGATATTTTTGCACTGCTGTTTTATTTTTGTGCCATAGCTAATGTATTAGGTTCCTAGAGTTGCCTAGGCCATAAATGACCACAGTAACAGAAATTTGTTTTCTAACAATTCTGGAAGCAAAAATCCCAAATTAAGGTGTTGGTAGGGCCATGCTTCTGAAGACTCCTGGAAAAATCCTTCCTGGCTTTCTTCACTGCTGGTGGTTGCTGGCAATCCTTGGTGTTCCTTAGTATTCCTTGATTTCTAGATGCACTTCTAATTTCTGCCTCTATTGTTACACGGTGTTTTCCCTGTGCATCTGTAGTCTGCCTCCATATTCTTCTCATCTTGTAAGGATACCAGTGATTGAATTAGGGCCCACCTGAATCGAGTATGACCTTTTCTTTATTTAATTTCTTATTTCCAAATAAAGTCACATTCACAGGTAATGGGGCTTAAGACCTGAACGAATCTTCTTGGAGGACACTTCAATCCACAGCAGCTAATACTGAGTAAAAATAGTTGTGTTTTGTCATGTCAATTTGATGTTACTTTTGAAGGTTCCTTATCAACTTGGTGTTACTAAAACTAGACCAAGCCCTGGATTCTCACAGTTCAATTCCTCCATCTCAGAAGGCTGAAAATTTCTTGGACAGCATTTCTTCTGGGTACTACTTGCCTAGTTATTTATTATAAAACAGTGATTGAGGACATATTGTCAGCTAGTAAGCATATAAAGACGAGCAAGACATGGTCCCTGACCTCTTAAAAACTTTCAGTCTAGTGGAAGAGATCTGTGTTTGAATGAGTGTACTCCAAGAAATATGAACCAAGTACTGTAAGAGTATGAAAACAAATTTGAAATAGTTATAAGATGAAAGCTTACTATATCTATGTAACCGGTTTTTTAAATGTGTTGGATGGTTCTTCTTTTAGATGGTTTATATTACTACTTAACTACTTTTGGCTTACCCATTCACATTCTGAAAGTTTGGACCCTTGAGATATTGATATTGAAGTTTTTGAAATTGTTTCCATGTTCTCATTAAGTTGTACTTTATGTTGTGGGAACATTAGAATATGTTTTCTTGTGGTAACCATATTTCTCAGCAAGATATTATTTAATTGAAGTTAATAATTATTCTTACCTTTCAGGTACTTTCTAGGCTACTTTATTTTATTTTACTTTATTTTGTTTTTCATTACTTACTGTTTACAGTGTAAAGATAAGACTACAAAACCATGAAGCCCAGAAAACTTTTGTGTTTTGGTATGTTCTTTAAACATGGAACTTGTTTTACAACATAGTTTTTAGTTTTGATTTATGTTCATGTCTAGTCTCAAGGGCGAAGTGAAATCTTAATGAGCCTACAGAAAGTTCTGAATGGACTGGGAGGTGCAGCAGCTTCCTCTCATCGTGATATTTACAAGAATGCCAGGTCCCTCTTGACTGACAGGTCGATGGCTGTTCGATGTGCAGTTGCCAAGGTTAGTACTTGTCTGATTTATAAAGCTATTCCTTTTCTGGCTTCCTCTTAAACAATGACTTTTTTTTCTTTTAAAGTTTTAAAACGTGATAGCATACTTTTTGTTCCTATGGATTATATTCAGTTTGTACAATTATATACAAATGGAATCATGTGGTATGGGCCCTCTTTCTTTGGTCTGGTTTCTTTTACTCAGCATATTAACCTTGAGACTCATCTATATTGTTATATGTGTTGCTAGTTCATTTCTTTTCTTTGCTGAGTAGTAGTATGTCATTGTGTGGGTGTACCACAATTAGTTTGTTCCTTCACCTGTTAAGGACATTTGAATTGCTTCCAGCATAGGCTATTGGGAAAAAAGCTATGAACATCTGTATACAAGTTTTTGTGTGAACGTATGTATTATTCTACCTGGGTAAATACCTAGGAATGGAATAACTGGATTGTACGATAGATTCATTGTTTAACTTTTTTTAAAAATTGCCAAACTGTTTTCCAAAGTACTTGTATCACTTTACATTTCCACCAGCAATGTATGAGGTTTCTAATTCCTCCAGATCCTCATTTGGTATTGTCTGTCTTACTCATGTTGGCCATTCTCATAGATATGTACCCATATCTCATTGTGTGTTTAGTTTATATTTCCCTAATGACCAATGATGAGCATATTTTCACATGCTTATTGCCATCCATATCTTCTTAGATGAAAAATCTATTCAAATCTTTTGCCTGTTATTTTATTGAGTTGTTCGTTTTGTTATTACTGAGTTTTGATAGTACTATATAGAGTTTTTATGTATCTCTTTATCAGATAGACGATTTGCAAATACTTTTTCTCCACTGTGGCCTATATTTTCATTCTCTAAATAGTGCCTTTCTAAGGAAAAAAAGGGAAGTTTTGAATTTTGTCAAAGTCCAATTTACCAATTTTTTTTATATAGACTGTGCTGCTTGTATTGTATCTAAGAAAATTTTCCCTAACTGAAGGTTTCTCTTATGTTTCCTTCTGGAAGTTTCATAGTTTTATACTGAGATATATGATCCATTTTGAGTTAATTTTTAAATATGGTACAAGGTATGAATTAAAGGTTTTTTTTTTTTTTTTTTTGCACATGTATATTCACTTTTTCTAGTACCACTTTGGAAACACTGTCTTTTCTTCACATAAATTGTTTTTGCACCTTTGTTGAAAGTTGGTTGTCCATATGTGTATGGGTCTATATTTGGACTCTGTTATGTGCCATGTCCATAACATTTGATGTCCGTAACACTGTTTTAATTACTGTACCTTCATAATAAGTCTTGAAACCAGGAAGTGTTAACTTTCTAACTTTGTTCCTTTCAAAGTAATATATTCTAGGCTCTTTGCATTTCCATATGAATTTTAGAATTAACTTAGAAATTTCTAGAAAATTAGCATGCTGGGATTCTGATTCATGCTGGTATTTTACAATGAATCAGTAGATCAATTTGGGAAGAGTTGATATCTTTTTTTTTTTTTTAATAGACAGAGAGAGATCACAAGTAGGCAGAAGGCTGGCAGAGAGAGAGGGGGAAGCAGGCTCCCTGCTGAGCAGAGAGCCCGATGTGGGTCTTGATCCCAGAACCCTGAGATCATGACCCAAGCCGAAGGCAGAGGCTTAAACCACTGAGCCACTCAGGCGCCCCGGGAAGAGTTGATATCTTAACAATACTAAATCTTCTAATCTTTGAACATGTTCTATCTTGCCATTTATTCAGGTCTTCTTTATTTTCTCTTAGCAACATTTTGTGGTTTCGATTTATAGGTCTTAGACATCTTTTGTCAGATTTATTCCTAAGTATTTAATATTTTTCAGTGCTATATTAAGTGGCATTGATTTTTAAGATTTTAATTTCTAATTGTTCATTGCTAACACAGAAATCCGATTGATTTTTGTATATTGATGTTGTATATGCTGATGTTGATAAATGGCTTACAAGTTCTGTCAGCTCTTTTAATAGATTCTATCAGATGTTCTACATAAACAATCTTGTTGTCTAAGAATAAAGACAGTTTTACTTCTTTTCCAATATGGATACCTTTTGCCGTGGCTGAATCCTTCAATGCAATGTTGAATTAAAAACATGAGAGCAAACATCCTTGTCTTACTCCAGATCCTTAAGGAGGAGGCATTCAGTTCTTTGCCATTTAGTGTTAAGTATTGGTTTTTTTAAAGACTTTTATCAAGTTGAGGAAGCACCTTTATACTCCTAGGTTGCTAAGAGGTTTTATCAGGAATGGATATTGGATTTTGTTAATTGTCTTTTGTTTTAATATTTGATTTCTTATGTTGTTTTTGTTGTTGCTATTTTCCAGTTAAATTTCTTAAAGATAATTGTAGATTTGCATGCAATTATGAGAAATAATATAGAGATGTCTTTATAAACTTTTACCCAGTTCTTCCCAAAGGTAATATCTTGCAAAAGTATAATACAGTATTACAACTAGTATAATAGTGTTGACATTGCCATAGTCCATTGATCTTGTTTAGTTTTCCCCAGTTTTATTTGTGTACAAATTCAATTTTAAGATTTATTTATTTATTTGAGAGAGAGAGAGCACTCACATGAGTGAGTGTAGAGGGTAGGGGTAGAGGGAGAAAATCTCAGGCAGACTCCCTGCTGAATGAGGAGCTGTTCATGGGGGCTGCATCCCAGGACCTCCCCTTCCAAGGTCATGACCTCAGTTGGATGCTTAACCAACTGAGCCACCTAGCTGTCCCTACAAATTCAATTTTAAAAATCAATGCTGGGCTATTTAGGTTATCTTTCTTCTTTAGTGAGTTGTCTATTTCATTTTTCAAATTTATTGGCATAAAATTATTTATGATATTCTCTTTGTCCTTTTAATATATATTGAATCTGTAGTAATGTGACCTCTCTTATTCCTAATTTTAGTAATTGGTATCTTTTTCCTTTATCTGTCTGGCTAGAGATTTATCATATTTATTGGTCATCTCAAAGAAGCAGCTTTGGGTTTTATTTATGTTCTTCCTCAGTTCTCTATTTCAGCTCTGTTATCTTTATTATTCTCTTTTCTCCCCTGATTTCTTTGTGCTAAATTTGCTCTACATCATCAGTTTCTTAAGGTAAAAGCTGAGGTTATTGATTTGAGACCTTTCTTCTTTCTAGTACAGAAGTTCAGTGTTAAGTGTCTTCTCCTAAGTACTGAAAACTCTCTAGAGGCCATAAGCTGGGACAATTACAGAGTTCAGTTTGTTTCCATCTCCTAAGGATTTCTATCCTTCATTGATGTCCAGTGTCTTGAAAACTGTTGTTTCATGTATTTTAATTTTTTGGTTATTTCAGGAGACAGTAAATCTGATTCTTGTTGTTATATCTCTGGAAGTGGAAGTTCCAGGATGTATTTATATATTTATTTTTTAAATTTCAGTGTCTACTAGAACTACAGAATGAAGCTGTGTTCATGTGGACTGCTGAATTAGAAAATATTGCCACTCACTGCTTTAAGGCTTTGGAAAATTCAAATTATGGGGTTCGAGTGGCAGTGTCTAAACTCTTAGGAACAGTCATGGCTACAGCGTTGATGCCAAAACAAGCAACAGGTATCATTTACCAATCCCTGATGTAGTCTGTAACAGGTATTTGAAGGTATATGAAATCTATCTAAATAAGCTATTTGTTATAGGTAAGTCACTTGAAAGATTTAAATTGTTAAGTGTCTTTGTCTACCTTTTCGGGGAATGGAACTACCCAAATGGCATTTTCCTTGATATAGACAAGACATTTTTTTAAACTAAATTTAATTTAATTTTTTTCAGTGTTCCAAAATTCATTGTTTATGCATCACACCCAGTGCTCCATGCAATACAAGACATTTTTTTATGGTTATAATATACAAGATGATATATATCAAGTATACTGAATATATAAACAAGCAAATTTACATAATGGTTTTCTATAATCTTCAAGGGACTGGAATCTGGCACTTCATATGACTTTCAATCTCTGATGAGTAGATCCCTTTTTATAGAACAGTATTATTTTTCTTTTCTTTTTGGCCATTACTGTAAGCAGAATCAGAGACATTTGTCATGTGGCTTCTGCTGTGTCTCATAGTTCCATAGAGATGCCTCAGTGAGGGTTGTAAGTGGACCGTAAGGGAGCCCAGCCACGTCTGCTACTGTCCCCACCCCTACTCTAGCTCTGTGTAGCAGGAGAATCAGAAGTAATAGATTCAAGTCCTAGCTCTTATGTTAATTAGCTGTGAAGCCCTTTGAGCTTTAGTCTCTTTATCTTTAATGATAATTATTTCAGTCTGTGCAATTAGATGATGATGATAAGAGGTAACATTTATTAAGTGCTATGTGCCAGGCACTGAATTCAGCATATAACTGAGCTGTTTTATTTAGTCCTCACAAAAGCCCTATGAATTATGAGTACTATTACTATTCCCACTTTATAAACAAGGAAATTGAGGCTTATGAGATTGTGTAATTTGTGTTCTCTTAAGTGTTCTATAAGCGTCAGAGCTGAAATTCAAACCCAGGCAGCCAAATTCTGATCTCTACATACTTAATCATGAGCTTGATACCTCTCCTACAGATATCTTGTGAGGATTATGTTTGCACCTATATGTGAAAGACTTTATAAAACATTTTCTGCACAAGGGAATGTCATTTCAGCTTCAGTCCAATGACATTTTAATCTGTTGCTAACTGTTGTCTAGAGAGCGTGAACTTGACAAAGTTTCTTTGCATCTACTCTGTTGAGAATGAGGGCTGTGAGTCACTTAGTATCTGCTGTGGATGTACTTTGTCCTTGTTGTGTTACATATGTCAAGGTTAACATTATTAGATGGTGTTTGGCATAGATTTAATGAATTGATTTTAATTTTTAGCTTCTTCCATTTTTCCTAATTTTTTTTTGCTTCAAAATTGAATTTATTTTTACAAGTGCATTATAAATTTAAAGACTATAAGAAAATGAAAGGACCCTATCTTTGTAGTAGTTTAAGGATCCTTAGAAATAATTACTTGAATTTTAAGCTAGAGTTATTAGAAAATGTTATCTAGTAGCAATATATATTGCTTATGAATTTACTGTTCTTCCTGAAAGTAATGCGCCAGAACGTGAAGCGAGCGACATTTGATGAAGTCTTAGAACTCATGGCCACAGGATTTCTACGTGGAGGATCAGGTTTTTTAAAGAGTGGTGGAGAGATGTTAAAAGTCGGAGGGTCTGTTAATCGTGAAGTAAGAGTTGGAGTTACACAGGTTTGTAATGCATACTTATGAAAGAATTCTGTTCACATTGCTGGTGAAATCTCATGGAAGACTCTTAGTACACACAGATTTTTAATATTGTCTGGTGTTTTTCCAAAGTGTTTATTTTACCAAATGAATGAATTACATTCAAATTCCAAATTACACACTTATATGGAAAGATAGATTCTTAATGATGTGTAAATAAGCCTGTGTCTGCTATATTTATGTAAGTATCCAACAACATTTTCCCAAATTTTACTTGGCAGAAAATGAGATGTAAAATAATTCAGTTTTAAATTCAGTATTCAAATAGCTTGAGAAATTTAGATTTACTGTTCTCCAGTGACCCTTATTTGTTAATATTTCAATTGGACTTATCATTAATGAGTAATCACCAATATAATTATGAAACTAATCCTGACTTGGTGTAATCTCAATTCTTTTATATAATTTATCTGAAATTATATCTCTATTTATAGGCGTACGTTGTTTTTGTGACTACATTGGGTGGTCAGTGGTTGGAGCGTAGCTTTGCTACATTCTTGTCCCATGTACTTGATCTGGTGTCCCATCCTCGGGCAACGCAAACACATGTAGAAGCTGTGTACTCAAGGCGATGTGTCTCCTTTATCCTAAGAGCTACTGTGGGCAGTCTGCTAGGTGAAAAAGCCCAGATTGCAGCTGCCAAAGAAATATGCCAAGCTATTGGAAAACAAATGAAAGCAGTAGGTAAGAATTGATGTGTGTTGCTGATTTCCTTAGTCATTTAGCTTTATATTATTATTCTTAATAAATACTAATGGATCTGACTATTAATTCATGGCATTTTCTGGACTGCATTTTACTAGTCACTTTTATTGAGTATGCTTATTTGTTATTAAAACAACATAATTACAGTGAAATAGAATTTTTAAAGATTTGAGTAGCACGTTTGAATTGTTTGGTGTTCTAGCTGAATTCTGTACTGATGTTCTAGCTCTCCTGGTATGCAACAGCATATTGCTTTCCTATCCTTAAGGAACAACCTATTTTAGTTTTCTACTTGGGCCTTTTGTTTTATAAACACGTGTTTGTTTCCTTTTGTTAATAGGCTTAATAAGAAGACTTAGACAGGAACAATTGCAGGTGGTTATTAGCCCACTAGAGGATATCCTGTGAAACCTCAATTAATTTGTAATTAAAAGGAATATCCATTTTATAAATATTTCAATTTAACAAGTAGTTACTGAGCATCTGAGATTGCAAAGCAGTAATTCAGGGTTTGAATAACAAGTGAAATAAACGTTCCTGCTTTCATGGAGCTTGCATTACAATTAGGGAACTGAACAAGGTAAAATATACATTCCATAGGACAGTTCAGTTTTCTTAACCATTTTAATCAGGCAAATTATATTGCCTAATAGTGGGTTTTAGAAATAAGAATTTAATGGGATGCCTGAGTGGCTCAGTTGATTAAGCATCCGACTCTTGACTATGATCCAGGTCATAATCTCAGGACTGTGGGATCCAGAGTAGAATTCAATGGTTCGTCACTTACATACAACACCTAGTGCTCGTCACAAGTGCCCTCCCTAATACCCATCACCCCTCTAGCCCATCTCCCATCCACCATCCCTCCTCACCCCTCAGTTTGTTCTGTATCATTAAAAGTCTCTAATGATTTATTTCCCTCTCTACTTTTTCCCTTTCTCCTTCCCATATGTTTCTGTGGCTTTTTTTCTTAAATTCCACATGTGAGTGAGGTCATATGGTATTTGTCTTTCTCTGACTGACTTATTTCATTTAGCATAATATACTCTAGTTCCATCCATGTCAAGCAAACCATTTTTTTTTTAAAGATTTTTTATTTGTTTATTTGAGAGAGAGAGAGAGAATGCACATGCGGGAGGAAGAAGAGAGGGAGAAAGACAAGCAGACTCTGGTGTAAGTGCAGAGACCATTGCGGTGACCCTGAGATCTTGACGTGAGCTGAATTTAAGAGTTGGCTGCCTAACCAACTGAGCCACCCAGGTGCCACAAGCCCAACATTTTTAAATGCATACGGCTAACTGGAAGTTAAGAATTGTGAATTAAAGGGTGTTTAAGTTAATGAGGTACTGTTCTTTAGTTACATTAAAATAGTAATCTCTCCTAGGTTCACAACTTGAAATGTATTTGTACAGTGATGTGTTAAAGAAATGTTGAAGTGCCAGAGACACTGTGCCAGACTGTGGGAATAAAATAGTAAACCAGATATAGAGAGTACCTGGTCAAGGAGGTGTGGTTTAGCAGTCAAAAGATGGAGTTCATGCATTTCCAAGTCCAGAAATAGCTAAAAATCAAGAGGTCCATAATGAAAATTACAATCTGTAATATATTATTGTATTCTGTTAGTATGTATTATATATTTTTAAATTTAAATTCAATTAACACATAGTATATTATTAGTTTCAGAGGTATTGTTTAGTGATTCATCAGTCGTATATAACATCGAGTGCTCATTAGATCAAGTGCCCTCCTTAATGCCCATCACCCAGTTACCCAATCCTCCCAACCCAACCCACCCCCCAGCAACCCTTCATTTGTTCTCTATAGTAAAAGTCTCGGAGCACCTGGGTGGCTCAGTTGGTTAAGTGGCTTCCTTCGGCTCAGATCATGATCCCAGAGTCCTGGGATTGAGCCTCACATTGGCTCCCTGCTCAGCAGGAAGCCTGTTTCTCCCTTTCCCACCCCCCCGCCCCCCAACTTGTTCCCTTTCTCACTGTCTCTCTCTCTGTCAAATAAATAAAATCTTTAAAAAAAAAAAAAAAGAGTATCTTATGGTGTGTCCCCCTCTTTGATTTCATTTTAGTCTATTAATACACAATGAATGCAAAAAAGGTAAGGAAGTTTTACTATATTATAAGGGTTAATTAATCTTAGGTCATAGATTAGCCATTTGATTTTTTAAAAATCTTAAAAGCAGAATTAAATATCCATCTGGGATTTATGGGCCAGAATATATTCTCAATTAGTAACTTGACAAGGAATCTTCAGTTGTCTCATGTTAAATACATTTCTGTTCTATTGAAAGGTCAGGGAAGGGGGCAGCAAAGCTAACAGGAACTTTGAGAAACATCTCAGTAAGAAATTCTAAAGCTAGTATCCTTTTAGATCTGCTTTCTGGTCAGTAATTCAACAGTGTTGCTATTAATATATTGCAGCACTTGAGGTAGCGACAATAATAATGTAACAATAATGGCCGCTGAGATTGATGCGTGTGTATTGTGGGCAACATTGTGCTCTATTCTTCATGTGAATTGACTTTTTAATCACCACAGTACTCTTTGAGATAGTCCCTTAACCCCCTGAGTGGATAGAGAAATTGAGACTCTTGGGGTGGCTTGCCCAGTGTCACGTAGCTGACATGACTGGTGGAGTTGGGATTGGAACCCAGGTGCCTTTCCGGGGAGCCAGTGCTTTTATACACACTGTGGTTTGCTGCTGCTTGCTGAAGTCAGGTGTATTCCTGGAGGCAGGCAAAATCCCTCAGTGTGTATTTCAGTACTTTCGTGATGTCATTGGACAGTGTTTTAAGTCACTTCAGTGTTTAGTTACACAGGTGTTCTGCTAAGAAGTAATTACAGTCAGAGTTTTTAATACCCAGGCATCAATTGGTGGAAATATTGGTATAAAAATGTCAACTGTATAAATCAAAAAAATTATGTCACAATTTAATTCACCCACATCAAACACATGATTATGTGTTTCCAGAAGCAGTAGTGAACGATACTAGTGGTGAAAACAAATCTGGAGCAGCCGACATTGCAGCAAGCCAGCATGTGATGGTGTGCGCCCTCCAAGAGCTCGGGAGCCTGGTGCAGAGCCTGAACGCTACCGCATCCCCTCTTATTCAGGAAGCATCTATAGGTATGATAATTCACTTACTTGCTGGAATTCTCTTTACCATTTCAAAAAAAGTCCTAAAAGTGTGATTGATATTTAACTCCTGATTAGTTGCTTGCCATTATAATTAGTAAGTACTAATTATAGTGTTATAATTATAATATTAGTATTATAGTTATATAATACTAATTATATTAGTAACTACATTATAATTAGAAAACAACTATAATTAGTAGTTTTCATATTACTTGTTAAAAAGCTGGGTTTTATTTAAAATTCACTAGGTTTGTGAATGTTGACTTAATAGTGAAATAAAGTTTAGGGAGACAAAAGAGTTATGTAGTTTGTTTCTAATAATTGGCTAAAATTTGTTGAATAAACATTTAATTTTTACATCAACATTTTTTGGGGATATAATTATACTATTTTGTAGAAAATGTTCCTTTAAGATTCTCTACTATTTCTGAGATAATGTGTTTTTGGCAAAGTTCTGAAAGTATTTGGGTAAAACCATAATGCTTATGATTTTAATCACTGTGTTACACGTATTCTCGTGGTTTATGAAATCATTTGACTTTATTAAAGAGCCATTTGTTTTTGTATTTCTCTTTAGGACTTTTGGAAACTGTGACTTCCGTGCTGCTTCATCCAAGTATGGCTGCCCGGCTTGCCGCCGCCTGGTGTTTGCGCTGCGTGGCGGTGGCATTACCATTCCAGCTGACACCGTTTCTAGACAGGTGTGCAGAACGGCTCAACAACTTGAAAACTTCACCAGAAGCTGTTAGCGGATACAGCTTTGCCATGGCTGCTTTGTTAGGCGGAGTTCATCAGTGTCCGTTGGGCATTCCTCATGCCAAGGGAAAGGTACGAAAGAGACCAGGGAATTTTAAGTGCTGTCATGTGGGGTTTAATCTTCATTGGAACGCCTTCTGTGTTTAATGTTTAGCTGGATGATCAAACAACAGTTTTATTATAGTAATACAAAAAATAGTGTTTTGCCAATAATATTTAATTCTGCATACGAATAGTACATTTTATTTGGGTACAGAGTCATTTTATTTTAGAGGGAAAAAACACTTATACTAATCATGATGAAATCAGAGCTTTTCTTTCAGCTTTTAGAGAGAAAAATTCATATTGTTGTATTCAAAGATGTCAGGAGAATATGTTATTGCATTTAGCATTTTGATAATAATAGTTGAATGGTTTTTATGAGTCGGTGTTTTTTCTTTCTACTATACCTACTAATACTATTACAGTTTTTTCCTCAAGAGTATTAAGTGTTTATGTAAATATTATTTTACATATGTAGATCAGGGCTAGGTTTTTAACTTCTTATTCTTTCTGGGACATTGGGACTAGATTCATTCGTTCTTAGGAGTTCCATAGCTACGACTTGAATCTCGGCTTCCATCTCGTTTTGTTCTTCGACTGCCTCCTCCTGATTGTCCTGCTTGCAGTCTTTCTCCCATCTCCCCACACCACTTCCATGTCTCACTTTAGCTCGGAGACACTTTGGGGCTACGCAGTGCTCAGAGAATAAATGTAATCCCCTCTGTCTGGAAAACCAGCACCTCTGTGGTTCGCCCTCATTCTACCCATTCGTTCTCATTTCCCGCTGTTCTACTTAGACCAGTCATCTTGCTTCCTTCCCATGCCTTTTTCAGCCTTCATGCCGTTATGCACACATTAGAATGTCATCCCCCTTCTTGGTTGCCTGTACCAAGCTTATCCGTTTGTTTAGAAGCCTAATTCAAGTGCCATTTCTTTCATGAAGTCTCCTTAGAGCTACCCTATCTAGGATAACGTCCCTTTTGCAGACCACGACTACATCTGTCTTACTGTTGTGTCATTTAATCACGTGCTGCTTGTTACTTCCCGTTTTCCCTGTGACAGATTCTCTAAGACTCTAATTGCCATAAGACTGGCTTCATGGCAGAAACATAATGGGAGTTCAACAAATCTTTGAATATAGGATAACGGTACTACCAGTAATAGCATTTATGAACTAGTTACATGGGCCAGCACTCTTCTGAGTGCTTTGCTATATTAACTTATTCAGTCCTTGCTGGAGTGTGGTTGGCATTCCTGTTATTCCTGTTCTACCATTGAGGGAACTGAGGCAGGGAAGTTAAGTTATCCCAGGTCAGAAAGCTGGGAAATGACAAAGCTGGGATATGAACCCAGGCAATCTGGATCTGGAGCTCTCTCTTAACCAGTGTGCTGTGTGGGGTCTCCTCAGAGACAACCATGCCATCTGGATTAAGCAGGTCTTGATGTTGCCTCTTTAACATGTTAAAGCAACAACAAAAAAGGACAACTTCTTTTTTAAATTAAGCATACTATCTATGTATTTTCTTATTTGATTTCTTTAACTTGTTTCAGTTAAAATCCAATTGTAAACTTCTCTTGCAGATGGTAGTTAGTATTGCTGAAGATCTCTTACGAACTGCTGCCCAAAATAGCAGGCTGTCTTTACAGCGCACCCAAGCTGGATGGCTTTTACTTGGAGCACTTATGACTTTAGGTATAGTCATATTTGAGTAGGATCTTGTCTAACTGTATGACTGTCAGTAGACGCTAAAGAAAACTTAATTTGAAAGTATTCAACTTCACATTCTAGACTTTGAATGACACGATAAAATTGGTGAAGGTGTATTTCCTCTCGTTTGGGCATAGATTTCTATTTTTGGTAATTTCTGCTTAAGTACATTTAATGACAAAATTATTAATGAAGTTTCATCTTCACTATCAGAATAGCCCTGGTCTAACTAATTGGCTTAGTGTTCACCAAATGAGATGAGAGTATGGGGCCACTTGCCATCCCAAGAGTGACATGTATGACATGATTTTGGTGGGGGGATAAAGTCACATTTAAATGGTTTTTGGTGCTGCTTTTCTGGGGTACCCTTCTGCATTTCACTTTCCTAAGTGCTATGACAAATCTGAGATGCAGGCAGAGTTAAGCACTGTACACAGAACAGAGACATGTCGTGGCGAAGAGATGTGTCTACCTTTTAGTTCGTACATTTAACTTCTATAAAAAGTATGTGTGTGTGCATGCGCTACAGAGTCACTCACCACTTTGAGGATCTACCTTTTGGAAGTTATACTTTGACCTAGTTTTCTAAAGAAAATAAAAAGTGCTAACTTTTCCAGAAATTTATGTTAAATATGTTATGTGGTATGTTAAAAGAATTCCTTTGCAATATAAATTTTTAGTTCTAAACATACTGCCCCTCTATAAAATAAAATTAGCCATATCAGTTGCCCCCAAATGGAGGAATATATAGATGTATGTGTGTGGCACTGGGTGTCAATATTTATATGCATGTGTATTAATAGGAGATTCATCGTAAGATGTGACCCAGGAGTATTTCATTATTGACAGTGCATAATCCACCATTATGAATATAGGTTGATAATATATAATTCACCATTCTGAATATAGGTAATTTCTTTTAAAATACTTGTTACGGATTTATGTTTGACTGCTAAAAATATTGATACTTTGTAGGTGAGTGTTATTATGCTTTAATATGTTATTTTACTTCCTGACTAAGAAACATTTAGAAGTGGGGGAGGAGGAAGTGCAGGCTAGTGGTGGAAAGGTATAGCCTTGCAGTTCTAAGCTGAGTAAGTACAGGGCTGTGGTATACAGCCTGGTGGCTGCGAATCACACTGCTGTGTGACAGGACAGCTGGTGAGAGAGTTAGTCCTGAGAGTTCTCATCACAAGGAGAAAATTTTTAAAAAATTGTTTTTCATGTTATTGTGTCTATATGAAATGGTGAATGTTAGCTGCATCTTTGTGGTGCTCCTTTTACAATTATTTATAACCCAAAACATCATACTGTATGCCTTAAACTTATGCAGCAGTATATTCAATTATTTCTCAATCAGACTGGAAAATAAAAGATGCATGTTGAAAATCTTACTTTTACAGATAAAGATAGAGTGAAACACCAGGTGTTGTTAAAGCCTGTGCGGGGCTCTCTGACTTTTGTTTGAAACATATGTTATATATATATATATATATATATATATGGTTTATATGTATGTTTTCACATTCTTGTTTTCTCCAATAGGACCATCTGTTGTTCGTTATCATCTGCCCAAGATGTTGTTATTGTGGAGAAATGTTTTTCCTCGTTCTCTGAAGGAGCTGGAGGCTGAGAAGGCCCGAGGCGATTCTTTTACTTGGCAGGTAACATTGGAAGGTCGTGCCGGAGCTTTATGTGGTAAGAACTGAAAGGATATCTCAGAATATTATTTTATTACTAAAATATTTGTGAGGGGAAGGAAAATCACTGCTTCAAATTTTTATTTTAGTGTGTAATGACAAATTCATAGACTTGTAGATTTAGAGAGAAGCCTTGTAAATAACCTGTGCCGGTTTGCTAATTTTGCGATGGAAATGAAGCTGAGACTCTGAGAGGACGTTAGCATCAGGGGTAAGGTGAGAGCCAGAGCCCAGGCCTTTGATTCCCAGTGATTGCAGTTGTCCACCTGTCACAGAGGCACTGGCCACCAAGTAAACAGCCTGGTGGGTATTCAAAGAAGAAACTCAGTGATCTTCAGGGTCACTGAGTTGACAGTAAGTCTTTTCATAATGGACACAGCTAGCATTATCAAATCTGCAAATGCTGATGCTTTTTTTTTCCAGACATCATTGTTACAAAAATTATGAATAAGGTTATTTTTGTTTAGAAGCTAACAACTTACAGGAAAGGCTCACGTTTGCTTTCCTCTGGGAATTAGAATTACACTGGGTGATGCTATTCTTTTTTGGTTTATCTCAGAGTGAAAAGTGCTTCTTTTTCCAAGGTGTGGGAGACGGATATATGCTAAAGCATAAGGGCGGCAGGGCAAGGGGTCCTTTTTGTTCCCACACATCTAAGAGCTGAGCTGTTTTTGTCTTAGTTCTGTCGCTAAAGAGGCAGCAAAGATGTTCCCTCTCACTGAGCTATTTTATGCACTCTTGGTTTTATCTTGAAGCTGCATTCTTTGTAGTTATGTGAATTTAGTGATATTATAAGACCTTTGATTTCCCACTCACAGAAATCTCCCTACTAGATACCTTCCCTCCCTCCACCTTTCTTCTAGGCTCTTCTAATGATTTTTTTCTGTAGTTGCAGTTAGTTCTTCTTTCGGTTTGACCTGATTTCAGAGCCTTATATTGTATTATAATGGAGAACTATAGGTATCTTTATGTAATTCTGTAATTTTTTTTATTTTCACAGAAACTATCCTAAATCTGTTCTTTTAAAAATTTTATCTAGCAATGAGGAGTTTTGTTGCACATTGCCCCGAGCTCCTAACTGAAGATGTGATTAGAAAATTGATGACTCCTATTGAATGTGCCATGACTATGATGTCACAGTAAGTAAGCAATTAGGACAAGTTAACATCCAGTTTTACATATTTATAAACAGTCATGTCTTGTACTTCCCTATATGTATCATATATGAAATGTATAAAACTTTACTGTTCTAAAATGACCTTAAAAATTATAGTAATGGTATGGATTGAAATAAAATTGTGTTTTACAGTCTGCCCGTAAAGGCCACAGAATAAACTAAAATGAGAATGTAATACTCACCAGTGTATTTTGGTGGTTCATCGATACATTGCTGAAAATGCTTTAAGTAACACTTACTCTAGTAAGCTGTTATCAACTATACTTTTGATATTTTAGCATTCCGTCTGTAATTAAAGCCCATGGAGCTCATCTGAAAGCCAGTGCTGCAATGGTCCGTTTAAGACTTTACGATATCTTGGCTTTGTTACCTCCAAAAACTTATGAAGGTAAATAAAATTTATGGTATCTAGTAAAAATTCTTCAATTTACCTCTCCAGTTCTTCACACAGTATTATAGAGTTCTGATCAAGGCTCTCCCCTGACTTTGCAGAGGAAGGCAACTATTTTACTTTTCTTCATATGAAGAAACTAACACTTGTGGGGCATTTACTGTGCTCTGGGTCTGTTCTAATCCCTTTACATGTATTATCTCCTTTGACTCTAACCACAACTTTATGATGTAATTCAGCTGTATTTTATAGATGAAGAGCCTTGGGTACAGAGAGGTAATGTAACTTGCCCAAGTCTGAGATCTAGTAAGCGGTAGAGCTTGGATTCAGAGCCAGCTGGTTCAGCTTTAAAGCCTATGCTTTTATTTATTTTTTAAAAGATTTTCATTTATTTGTTTGAGAGATTGAGCACAAATAGGGATGAGGCAGAGGGAGAAGCAGACACCCCACTGAGTAGGAAGCCCGTTGTGGGGCCGGATCCCAGGACCCCAGGATCATGAGCTGAAGGCAGATGTTTCACTGACTGAGCAACCTACTCACCCCTCTGTCCTCTTAATTATGATACTGAACTGCTTCATATATATTATAATATAGACAATAATTTAGGAATCTTGACAGAGAATAATAATATACTTTACAGACATCAAATATTATATAAAATGCTAATATTAAAGTAAGCCATTGATCTGTGTTCAGTTCAGCCATACCCAAGAATTCTGATGTGTTATGGTTCAGTGTTTGCACATCATTGCGTAATTATTTTTTTTTTAAGATTTTATTTATTTATTTGGGGCGCCTGGGTGGCTCAGTGGGTTGGGCCGCTGCCTTCGGCTCGGGTCATGATCTCAGGGTGCTGGGATCGAGTCCCGCGTCGGGCTCTCTGCTCAGTGGGGAGCCTGCTTCCCTCTGTCTCTCTCTGCCTGCCTCTCCATCTACTTGTGATTTCTCTCTGTCAAATAAATCAATAAATAAAATCTTTAAAAAAAAAAAAGATTTTATTTATTGATTTATTAGACAGATAGAGATCACAAGTAGGCAGAGAGGCAGACAGAGAGGCTCCCTGATCATGACCTGAGCCGAAGGCAGAGGCTTTAACCCATTTGAGCTTCAGGTGCCCCTCATTGGGAAATTAATAATAAACAATAATTGTGTCATATTTAATTAATTAATTTATTTATTTTTAAAAAAGATTTTATTTATTTATTTGTCAGAGAGAGAGAGAGAGTGAGCACAGGCAGACAGAGTGGCAGGCAGAGTCAGAGGGAGAAGCAGGTTCCCCACCGAGCAAGGAGCCGGATGTGGGACTCGATCCCACGACACTGGGATCATGACCTGAACTGAAGGCAGCTGCTTAACCAACTGAGCCATCCAGGCGTCCCTATTTAAACAGATATTTAAATTATTACAATATATTTAATATATTTAAATTTATTAAATTTAAATGTGAACATTTAATAGAAATATTTTCTCTGTTTGAGTGTTTCTGTTACTTTAAATAATTTGGGCTAAAAGGCATAATACAGTAATACACTTGATATTAGACAAAAGGCTGAGAAGTGGTAGAAAGGCATAATACCATTATTGTAGGTTAAAATCAGCATTAAAATATTTAATACAGATTTTTTTTTTTTAAAGAGAACAGGTACTTAATTATTTTATCCCTGTAGAACATGTTGCTTCTTTTTATGAGCAGTGATTGTAATTTTTATAAAAATTATTCTTTCATGTCTGATCTGAAGTTCTATTTTTTAGGATCTTTCAACGCACTTCTGAGAGAACTGGTAGCAGAATTCACTTTGACTGACAATTCAGCCAACACAACTACTTCCCTCCTCAGATCCCTCTGCCATTATGATGACAGCGTTCTTCTGGGTTCCTGGCTTCAAGAAACTGATCATAAATCAATTGAAGACCAGGTAGCAAACCATACAGGGAACTGAAATACAACTTAATCAAAGGCAGTGGTGTTATTATACATTGTCATTTAAAAAGAAAATATTGCAGACTAAAGTTTAATTTTATTTTGGCTTTCTTAGACATTTAAGGATAGCTTCCTGATGGTAGATAAGTAGTGAAAAAAGGTAAATTTCTTATGTTCTTTTAAAAAAGTTACCACAGGGGCACCTGGGTGGCTCAGTGGGTTAAGCCGCTGCCTTCAGCTCAGGTCATGATCTCAGAGTCCTGGGATCGAGTCCCACATTGGGCTCTCTGCTGAGCAGGGAGCCTGCTTCCCTCTCTTTCTCTCTGCCTGCCTCTCTACCTACCTGTGATCTCTCTCTGTCAAATAAATAAATAAAATCTTTAAAAAAAAAACGTTACCACAGTTTCTTTTAATTTTTTTTTTTGGTGTGGTTTTAAGTTATTCCTGATATTGTTTTGCTTGCACTTTTTAAGGTGGGCAGTATAAAAATGTTTTTAGAATAAATAAGCATTCTTAAAATTACATAAGGTATAACATTATACAATTTTATGTATGTATAAAATTGTACAATTACTGATGGCTTTTTTTTATGGATAAATCATTTTTTTTTTAAAGATTTTATTTATTTGTCAGAGAGAGAGAGGGAGAGAGAGCGAGCACAGGCAGACAGAGTGGCAGGCAGAGGCAGAGGGAGAAGCAGGCTCCCCTCCGAGCAAGGAACCTGATGTGGGACTCGATCCCAGGACACTGGGATCATGACCCGAGCCGAAGGCAGCTGCTTAACCAACTGAGCCACCCAGGCATCCCGGATAAATCATATTTTTATCTATTTAAAAATTTTGTGATTCAGTCATTCTTGTGGGGTTTTTTTTGTTGGAAATTTTCAGATTGAGTCATTCTTATTTTTTTGTTGTTGATATTGTTAACCTTTTTTTCTGCCTCACATTCTATTTTTCTTGACTAATACTCATTCAAGGAGATTTTGAATGATTTTTACGTCATTTTTTTTTTTTTTTTTTTTTTTTGTAGCTCCAGCCAAACAGCGCGTCTGGAAGTGGGGCTCTGGAGCATGATCCATCCTCCATTTACTTACGCATACCTGCTGGAGAAGCTGTGCCTGGTCCTCTCCCGCTTGGGGTTTCAGTCATTGATGCTTCCGTGGCCCTTTTTGGTGTAGTGTTTCCTCATGTGTCTTATAAACACCGGTTAGTATAAAGTCTAACAGGTAATTTTAGTTAAATATAAATTCTACCAGAGGAGTGGTGGTTAGCAGGGTGGATGGGTTAAGGAGGGTCATGGGGATTGATGAGGGCACTTGTTTTTATGAGCACCGGGTGTTGTATGAGCACCGGGTGTTGTATGGAAGTGTTGAATCACTAAATTGTGCGCGTGAAGCTCATATTACACTGGATGTTAGTTAACTGGAATTTAAATAAAAAGTTTAAAATATAATAAATAAATTTAAAAGTATTTAACATAAATAAAGTTATCTGTTAGGAAAAAAAAACATAAATCATACTCAAAGATTTTCCCATCCCATCCAGTTACCTACAATAAAGTGAATTACTACTTAAATAATAGGCTTATAAATTTAATGACCTAAGTGACACATACATGATTGAAAAAAATTGCATGAAAATCCCATATAATTTGAAGCTGTTTTTAAGATTTGGCTCTGTGTACTAGCATCCAGTACCATTGTCTTGTGGACTGTGTCTTAAACAGCAAGATTTTCATTTCAGTAGTTCATTTGCCAGTTTATAAGTAGGTTTTCACTATATCTTTAATGAGGAATCATTAAATAAGTTTGCTAATAAGTCTTTTGTTTTTGTTACTGATGAAGTTAATGAGTGAGGTATTTGCTCTGTAATAAGGTTTGTCATTCCATTTGAGTCTGGAACTTGGGAAATTAAAATAACAGTTGTTTTTCTAAAAGGAGCATGTTGGTTTGCTATATTCTTTGTACAGACACTCTTCCTAACTTTTTTTTTTTTTTTTTTTAAGATTTTATTTATCAGAGAGAGAGAGGGGGAGAGAGCGAGCACAGGCAGACAGAATGACAGGCAGAGGCAGAGGGAGAAGCAGGCTCCCCGCCGAGCAAGGAGCCTGATGTGGGACTCGATCCCAGCACGCTGGGATCATGACCTGAGCCGAAGGCAGCTGCTTAACCAACTGAGCCACCCAGGCGTCCCACTCTTCCTAACTTTATTAGACATTTTGTCTATGTATGGTGGTTTCTCAAACGAAAGAGTGAAAATGTGTGTACCATGTTTACATATGTACATGTATAACTACAAGAGTAGTTATTTCTGGTTAGTAACTTTTTGTTACTAGTCTTCAAATTAAATGAAATGAATATTTTATAATAAAAAACTTTTTTAAAATAAATTATTTTAAAAGATTATGTACTTAAGGTCAGTTATAGACAAATGATGCTTAACAGTAGTGTTGGAGACATGGGTCTCTTATGTGTGTGCTTGAAGGCAGTGTGAACAATGTGCTGCTTCCTCATCCACAGAAGATATACATAGCATTAAAGAGGTCAGTTTCAGCCTCCAGTAACTCTAACTGGACCTGCTACTGGAGACTAGATGATTTCTTCCTCAGTGATTTTGGAGAATGCTCTGACCTGAGACCTATGGACTGTTTTACACTGAGCTTAAATCCTTATCCTTAAATCCTTAAATCCTTAAATCCTTAGGGGGATACTGATTTCCTGCTTTAGTTCATAGTTAACTTTAGTACTAAATCCAACTTCCCAGCATTCCTTTGCCCAACCCATTTATTTTTAGAATCTGAAATGATCTCATTCTCTTTTATCAGAATAGTCTCAGATGGCTGTGATTTTTTTTTTTTGCTGTCTCATTTAAATAATTTGAAATAATAAAAAAATTCACTTCTGATTTTCTACATTAAAAAAAATTTACCACAGCTAAATCTTTTTCAAAATCTCCCAGTTAGCTTCTGAGAATAGGACATGAGATACTGTCTTCTTCCATGTGAGGTATTTTATTTTGTATTTACTTATTTATTTTTATATGTTCAGTTAGCCACTGTATGGTACATCATTAGTTTTTGATGTAATGTTCAGTGATTCATTAGAGTATTTTAAAAGAAGAGAAAAATTATGCCACATTTTAACGTTTCTAACTTAAAAATCTTCTACATAGATGCATAATTAATGATTGTTACTCTATTCAAGAAGACTTGAGCACCTACTATATGCCAGGCACTTTGTTAGATGCTGGGGTTAACATCAAAGAACATTGAAACTATGACCTTATGTTGTTAATTGAAACTTAATGTTTAGTTGCTAGCTTTGTTACAGTTTTTTAAATTATTATGTTCAGTTAGCCATTGCTTTTTGATGTAGTGTTCAGTGATTCATTTGTTGTGTATAACACCAAGTGCTCGTCATACTACATGCCCTCCTCAATACCCACCATGCCCACTCCATCCCCAAACCCTCAGTTTGTTTCCCAGAGTCCATAGTCTCATGGTTCATCTCCCTTTCCCTCTCTGATTTGTGCCCCTTTAGTTTTCCCTCCCTTCCCTTATGGTTCTGCGTGCTATTCCTTATGTTCCACATGTGAGTGAAACCATATGGTAAATGTCTTTATCTTTTCTCTGCTTGACTTATTTCACCCAGCATAATCCCCTCCAGTTCCATCCATGTCTTCACAAATGGTGGGTATTCATCCTTTCTGATGGCTGAGTAATATTTCATTGTCTATATGGACCACATCTTCTTTATCCATTCATCTGTTGAGGGGCATCTCAGCTTTTTCCACAGTTTGGCTACTGTGTTAGTTAAAAACCGCATGTCCCTGTATCAATTCAGGAGGAAGAGATCTGGTTTAAATCAGCTGCAGGAATGAAACAGCATGGGACATTATTTGTTATACACTTAGCTGTTGCTCTTATTTCTGTTTTCTGAGCCATATATGAGTGAAAAGTATTGCTAATGTTATCTTTATTCTATGATTATAGATTACAGATGTTGGATCACTTTGCCGAATGTGTTAAACAAGCCAAAGGTGTCCGCCAGCAGGCTGTGCAGCTTAATATTTTTACTGCTGTTCTTAGTGCATTAAAGGTATTTACTTTTAAAGCATAAGTATTCTGAAATAAGATTTTAATTATCTTTAATAATCATGTATATCTAGACCATTATGATAATTATATGTGTATCACTTGATAACTATGTTTTTATATTAAATTGTTAGAAACTACTTATTAGGCTCATTGTAATTAAATAAGTGTTTTCTATTTTAATAATGTTCAAGTTCATGTTTCGATGTGACCTTTCAGATTTTACAAGTGCTAATAAGTTCTTTCAGAATTTTCAAAGATGTCTAATGCAATGACAAAACTTAAGTTCAGTTTGTGGTTAGACCATAAATCAGGAGAGGCTATGTTGTACAGCTGAAAAAGGCTGTATTGGGAGACTCTGTTCTGGTTTAGCTCTCATTAGGTTTATGTCTTGTGCAGTTCCTTTAATCTTTTAAACTTTGGTTTCTACATATATGTAGTGGAATAACGTATTTTGCCTGTCTCTCAGAGTTCAGATACTGTTCTTTGCAGCCTCTCATGATGTATTTGAAAACTTTATATATTGCTCAGCACTAAGCTTATTACAAAGTTTTATTTAAATAAAATGGCAGCAAGTACAAGTGTTTAAATGGGCATGAATTAAATCATGTTTTGTAAACATCATGGAAGAGGGACATAGTTACTGATTATAGTAATACAAGTTTATATCATTTGTATAACTGTTAGTATATGCCCTATTTAAAGACCATCAGCTAAGAGACCAACATCTGAGTTTTATAAAAAAGAATTGAGTAGTCCTGATCTCCCTTAGTGTTTGGAAGACTAGTGTACCAACTGTAATATTTGTCCACAGAACACTTGTCTTCATAGATTTGCTTACTAATGCCTCTCTTGTAGTTAACATTTCCCTTGGCACCATGAGTTGGATTTTGTTATCAAGTTCCATGACAGTAAGTGTACCTAGAACAGAGATAATTGACATTTAATATGACGAACAAACTTTATCAATATTCAGCTACTGATATTTTTACCCCATTTTATCATTTTATACTTATCGAATGTACTCTTTTTTTAAAAAAATTATTTATTTGACAGAGAGAGACACAGAGAGAGAGGGAACACAAGCAGGGGGAGTGGGAGAAGGAGAAGCAGGCTTCCCACTGAGCATGGAGCCCAGTGTGGGCCTTGATCCCAAGACTCTGGGACCATGACCTGAGCCCCGAAGGCAGATGCTTAATGACTGAGCTTTCCAGGTGCTCTGAATGTACTCTTGATGACATAATTATCTTCTCTGAAATTTTTATATAAATAAATCAAAGTTTTTTACTCATCAGACCTTTTCCTTATTTAAAGTTCGAATGATAAATGTCAATCAGTTGAATGATAGTTGATTTAATAGTAGAGTGTCCTTGGGGCGCCTGGGTGGCTCAGTGGTTTAAGCCTCTGCCTTCGGCTCAGGTCATGATCTCAGGGTCCTGGGATCGAGCCCCGCATTGAGCTCTCTGCTCAGTGAGGAGCCTGCTTCCCCCCCGCTCTCTCTGCCTACTTATGATCACTGTCTGCTAAATAAATAAATAAAATCTTTTAAAAAAATAGTAGAGTGTCCTTTTATATAAAAACAATTTAAGAGCATAGTCTTTGGATAGAGACACTTCTAGGGATTGTTCATTTCAGGGCTGATTGACTGTAACTATGTTATGTATCATGTTCTGAATCATGTTTAGGAAAGTGATAACCGTCGATCTAATAGGTATTGATCCTAGATGTAGTATATACATATGAAAGATGGTTGAAGAGGGGAATAGGTAAAATCGGTGAAGGGGATTAAGAGATACAGATTTACAGTTATAAAATAAATAGGGCACAGAAATGTAGCATGGGGAATATAGTTAATAATAGTGTAATAATGTTATGTAGTGACACATGGTGACTGCACTTATGATGAGTTAGCTTAATGCACAAAATTATCCAGTCACTGTGCTGTACAGCTGAAACTAATGTTGCATGTCAACTATACCTCAGTTAAAAAAAAGATGGTTGACACATGCACCCCTTTTTATAGAGCATTACTTATAATAGCAAAGACATGGAAGCAGCCCAAGTGCCCATCAGTAGATGAATAGATAAAGAGGTAGTAAATATATGCAGTATTACTCAGCCATAAAAGGAATGAAATCTTGCCGTTTGCAATGACATGGATGGACTTAGAAGTACGATGCTAAGTGAAATAAATCAGAGAAAGACAAATACCATATGATTTCACTGATAACGTGGAATTTAAGAAACAAAACAAATGAGCAAAGGGAAAAAGAGTGATAAGCCAAGAAGCAAACTCTTTTAACTATTGAGAGGAAACTGGTTATCAGAGGGGAGGTGCATGGGGGGATGGGTGACATAGATGATGGGGATTAAGGAGTGCACTTGTCATGATGGGCACTGGGTGATTAAAATAAAAACTTAAAAAAAATGAAAAGGTGGTTGGAAAAAAGTGGGTGAAGTGGATATATTTACAGAGATTGCAGCACATTTTTTAAAAAATTTAATGTGAATTTTGAATTGCCTTTTTTTTTTTTTCTTTTAAATAACTATAGGGCCTGGCTGAAAACAAAAGTACTTTAGGACCTGAGGAAGTTCGTAAATCTGCTCTGACTCTGGTTATGGGTGCTCTGGACAACCCAAACCCCATCTTACGATGTGCAGCAGGGGAAGCTCTTGGAAGAATGGCTCAGGTGGTTGGGGAAGCAACCTTCATTGCCAGAATGGCCCAGTATAGCTTTGACAAGTAAGTGGGTCTGTGTACTGACAAATACGTTTGTTATAGGGGCAAAGATGTCTTTTAAAGTAATCAGTAAATATAGTAATTGGATGATAGGTTTTCCACATGGTATAACATATGACAAAATTTCGTGTTTTTTTAAATGATCTTAATTTTTTATTCAGTAATTGTTTAAACTCTATAATCTGGGAAAGTCATTATATTGTAGATACTTTCAGCGTGATGAGGTTTCAGCCTTTGAATGTTACATAATGGAATCAAGAGGATTGTTAATAGGACTTCTCTCAATTAGTTACATGTATTCTTCTCTGAAATGGTGCCCTGGTAGTCCCTTTCTCTCTCCGCCCCCACCTCTTTTTAAATTCTATTTTATTTTTTCAGTGTTCCATGCAATATGTGCTCTCCTTAATACCTACTACCAGGCTTACCTAACCCCTTATCCCACTCCGCTCCAAAACTCTCAGTTTGTTTCTCAGAGTCCACAGTCTCTCATACTTCTTCTTCCCCTCCAATTTCCCCCAATTCACTTCTCCTTTCCTTCTCCTAATGTCCTCCATGTTATTCCTTATGCTGCACAAGTAAATGAAATCATTTGATAATTGGTAGTCCCTTTCTCTTATCGCTGCTCCCCACATTATACTTCTTGTTAATTAGTCACTTTTTGGAATAAACCATTCTTTTCCTAACTGCTAGCAAGTTTATCATCTCTTAAATCATCCCTGAAACGGGAAAGGTTAGTGTTAGATTTTAAGGATTTCTTTGCTGTTTTAATTAAAAAGAGTGGTGTCAGAGCTCCAAATAAGTGATTAAGTTGATGCAGTTATTAATGATTCTTGGTTGTTAGGCAAGTACTTAAGTAGAGAAGTTGAAAATCAGGTGTGGTCAAGAACTGATACTTGAGTTAGGTAATAACTATTCTCAATGGTTATTTATTTTGAGTACTAATTACACTAAAATAGGACATAATCTTTTTTTTAAAAGATTTTATTTATTTATTAGAGAGAGAGAGCATGCACAAGAAGGGGAGGGTTAGATGGAGAAGCAGACTTCCCACTGAGCAGAGAGCCTAGGACTTAATCCTAGGACTCCAGGAGCATGACCTGAGCTGAAGGCAGTCGCTTAACCAACTGAACCACCCAGGCGCTGTAGGCCATAGTCTTTAATGAGAGGGTTGGGGAGAGACTATGGTGGTGAAGCAGTAGTCTTGAAGAAAATGTATTTTCTTTCTTGGTTATGGAAGGATGGTTTTCCCTGTTGTCAAACGTGAACAGCAGTTTGTCTGGTTATAGGATAATGCCCCAGTGTATTGTTTGAATCACTAAGGATAATACGAGCAAGCAGAAGATATCTATTCCCAGATACTTCCTCTTCTGCAGGATGACTTCTGCCATTTTCTAGCAACAGAGCAGTTTTGCTTTTCCAAGTATATGTCATTGATTCTAAAACCGGTTTTCGTTAAAGATGTTTTTAAATACACAACTGATCTTACCTTTTAATAGTTTGTGCTCTGTTAGTAATAGGTAAGATAAGAATGTATTTGTTTGGAAAACTTCAGAGTGGTAATTTTGTTTTGTAGTTCAAGGAGTTTTAACTTTGTAAGTATTTTCAATACCTGTAGGAGTATTTATTTTTTACTTATTCTGGTGAAACACAAAGACTTTCATTCATACCTGTCTGGTTAATGCTCTACAAGTATTTTCAGTGCCTAGTTTCATTAGCTTTTCCAAATCATTGATGATGATTTAAAGTTAAGTATTACCTGCATTTAAAGTTACCCATTTTTCGCAATTCATCTGACATTAGAATTAGAATTCTCTGTAAAACATCATAATTAATTGGTGGCATTTTTTGTTTTTTTGGTTTTTTAATTTAAATTCAATTAATTAATATACATTTTTTCTTCATTTTATACTACCATAGAAAGTAATGGTATGTTTAAAAATCTGTGGTATATTTTTTTTTTTTTTAAGATTTTATTGATTTATTTGGCAGAGATCATAAGTAGGCAGAGAGGCAAGCAGAGTGAGAGGGGGGAAGCAGGCTTCCTGCCGAGGAGAGAGCCTGATGCGGGGCTTGATCCCAGGACCCTGAGATCATGACCTGAGCTGGAGGCAGAGGCTTAACCCACTGAGCCACCCAAGTGCCCCAAATCTGTGGTATCTTAGGGGCACTTGGGTGGCTCAGTGGGTTAAGCATTGGCTCTTGATCTCTTGATCTCAGCTCAGGTCTTGATCTCAGGATCATGAGTTCAAGCCCCACATTGGGCTCTACACTGGATGTGGAGAGTACTTAAAAAAATAAATAAATAGGGGTCCTTGGGTGGCTCATTCGGTTAAGCCTTCAACTTTTGGTTTCAACTCAGGTCATAATATCAAGGTCTTGAAAACAAGCCCCTACGTGGGCTCCCTGCTCAGTGGGGAGTCAGCTCACCCCCCCCCTCTCTTTCTCCCTCTCCCTCTGTCCCTCCCCCTGCTCGTGCACTTTCTGTTTGTAAAATGAATAAATGAATCTTTGGAATAAATAAATAAATAAAAGTAAAAATAAGGATCTGTGGTATCTTAGATTAGCTTAAAAAAGTTTCAGTGTCCTCCTGTTTCGTTATAGTAGAATGTTTTCACGTACACACTATCTTTTGTTGATTTAGTATCTATGAAAAGCCAAAAGTACTTACACATACAGATCTGTCAGCTATATTTACACACTGAAGTGTTATGCCATCTTAGCAGTTAAAGAGGAATCATTCCTATAAACCGTTCTAGTTAACAGGGAGCTACTTCAACCGCTTAAGTTCAGAGGGAAATAAAATCATTACTGGTTGAATTTGTTTCCATTCAAACTGAAAATCACTTTGAGACCCCTGGGAAATATATATATTCTTACAGCTTAGAATATTCGCTCTATATTGAATAGATGATTATCACTGAGAGAAGTGACCCAGCTTTTTATCTCACTGAAATGTTGCCTTTCAAAAAGTACCAACATGAAAGCAGTTTTGTAATCTATGTAATGCTTTAGAATTCAAGGATTGCATTCATTCTTAACTTCTTTCATTCCCCAAAATGACTGCAATGGAGAAACTGAGTCATAGAGAGGTAGAGGTTACTTATCCAAGGATGTAATATGTTAGAAATACTGCTAAGAACAGACATAGTTTACGTCCTTCATTACTACATTTCTTCATATCTGTTTCATGATAGCCCTTGGGATTTTTCTTTCTTCACCATAGGCAAACTGACCAACCAGTCTTGGTGATGGATTTTTAATCTCTTGGCTTTATTTTACTTTTATGGGTTTAACAGAAATTTGGTCATCAATGACTTACTGAAAGTTATAATACAATTCTGAAAATGCAAAGAAAGTTTCTCTCTAGACATCTTTGTTATTTTAGGTGTTCTGTTTTAAACTCTCTACATTGCTACTTACACATGAATAAAATAATGAAATCTATTCTTTCAAGTAAACATTAAAAATATTTACAGGACTTGCACTGCCAGTCATGGTGGAAGAACAGGGGCTGGGTTTTTGCTGTAGTCTTGAACAGTTGGAAAACCAGATAAAATAAATGAAAGAATGGTTTTCAGGTATTGGACAACAGCCAGCATAGAGCAGTGATCCCTGAGAAATGGGAAACAAACAAGGGGAACACTATAATTGCTCCAGATTTCTGCTTGGAAAGAGTTTCCAGGTTGAAATGCAGGGATAGGTACCCTAAACCTAACTGAGGTAAGGAGAAGGAACTTGGGGTTTTGAGAAATCAACATAGCTAGAAGGTGTGGAATAGAATATGTAAGAGGAGAGAGCTGCACGGAAAGAGAGCTATGAGCAGAGTCATCTGAAATCTTCAGCTGAGCGCTGCTATGTGCAGGAGGAAACTGCCCAAGACCGGGAAAACAAACAAACAAACAGAAAAGAACAGGTGAATAGGTGGAAAGAGTATAAAACAATCCCCAGGGCTCACACATGATTCCTACTGTCCAGATTGGAAAAACCTCCTAAAATGGAGTTGTCAGAGGGATACTGCCTTCGTAGTGAAGACAATATTGACCCACTCTAAAACAATTTAAAAGCAGGCTTTGAAAGGATCAAACTAATTCTAATGAATAAGAATATTCTAGAACAAAGCCCAATAGTATTTAAAGAAACACCACTAATGTAGCACCTAATATTGTAAAATGTATAGGACCCACTATCCAATCCAAACTAAAGAAGCGGGAAAGTAAGATCTGTTACTAAGAGAGTATATCAGTCATTGGAAACCGGCCCAGAAATGGAAGAGATGATGGAATTAGCAATGAAGAATACTGAAAAATATGCACCATATTTTTTTTTTAAGATTTTTATTTATTTATTTGACAGACAGAAATCACAAGTAGTCAGAGAGGCAGACAGAGAGGGTGGGGGAAGCAGGCTCCCCACGCAGAGAGCCTGATGCGGGGCTGGATCTCAGGACCCTGAGACCATGACCCGAGTGGAAGGCAGAGAGGCTTTAACCCACTGAGCCACCCAGGCGCCCTATGCGCTGTATTTTTAAGGAAGTATAAGAAAAATCCAAGAATGATGAAAAACAAAATGAAATTCATAAAACAACCCAGGGAAAACTACAAGAACTGTAAAATACTTCCAATGAAAAAAATGCAGTTGTTGGGATTAACAGAAGATTAGAAATTGTGGTAGGAAAAAAAGTGATGTTGAACACCTGGAAATAGAAACTGTCCCAAAGGAAGAACAGAAAAACGGGGAGAAAAATGAACAAGAGTCTCAGTGACTTCTAGAACAATGTCAAGCTTACATTCATATAATTGAAATCTTAGAAGTAAGGGTAGGTCAAAAATTATTTGAGGAAATAGTAGACAGAAATTTTCAGTTTTGATGACAACTATCCATTTACAAATCCAGTGACTTCAACAAACCCCAGATGGAAGAAAGACAAAAGCATATCATAAACAAATTCCTTAAAGCCATGGTAAAGAGAACATAAAAGCAGCCAGCAGGGAAAAGACATCATGCAGAGGAACAAAAATAACAATTTCAGCAGGCTTCTGATCATAAACTGTGAAAGCAGAAGACAGTAGAATGACCTAGAACGTTATGCCCAGTGAAAATGCTTTTCAAAACTGAAGTTTTAATAAAGACTTTCAGGCTGTGAAAAGTTGGGTAATTCATTGCTTACAAGGTATACCATAAGAAATTAAAAGAAGCTTTTTGCACACACACACAAAAAGATGATACCAGATGGAAATTTGGATGTGTATATAGGAGTGAAGAGTGCCCAAAGTGGTGGATATGTGGATGAATATAGAGACGCATTCGTTTATAAGTCTATTTTTAAATGACCTGTTATTTTTATTCTCATTTTAAATTTATTTCTTATTGTTGTTGTTTGGTTTTTATTTCATAATCACATACTTAACTGTGCAATCCAGTTAGACTTGGAGGGGAATAAGGAGAATATGGTACTCAGAGAACTGCAGCGAGAGCATAAAGATTTTAGGATATTTTGAAGAGATGAGAGTGAAGGGGTGCTCTCCTGAGCTACAGAAGTAATGGTCTGGCAGTTAAGATAAAAGACAAGTCAAATTTAATAGATTTGTCCACAATCAGCCATAGTGATCTCTTTGCTGGTCTTGCCATTCCTGGACGCAGAGCACTCTATGACTTCCACAGTATTCATGCCTTCTTTCACTTGCTAGAGACCACGGCCTTGCCATCCAGCCGCTCACTCTTGGCAGTGCAGGTGAAAAAGCTGGGAATTGTTTGTGTTGGGTCTGGCATTTGTTATAGGCTAGATGCCGGGACCCATATGCTTCAGGATAAAATTCTCAATATCATATTTTTCCCCATAGATGGACTTGCCAGCAGTGCCATTACGGCATGTGAAGTTACCACCCCAGCACAGAAATCCCCGAATAACCTGTGAAAGCAGGAAGTTGTATAACAGAATCCTTTCTCCCCAGTGCTCAGAACATGAAAGTTTTCTGTTCTCTTTGAAACTTTGTCTGCAAAACAGCTCAGAGGAGATGTGACCCAAGGGGTCACCAACCATGGCAATGTTGTACATGGTAGGATTGACCATGACTGGGTGGCATGGGCAGCTCCTGGGCAGCACAGTCTGCAAGCTATTTTTATTCTCATTCTTTTAAAATATCTTGGAAAGATAATTGTCTCTTTAATGCAAATAGAACATATGGTTGTATTTTAATATATAGAGAAGTAAAATACCTGACAACAGCACAGAGAACGGGAAGAGGAAATGGTAGTATACTCTGGTTGTGTATAATATACATGAAAGAATATGATGATCTTTGAAGGTAGATCATAATGACTTAGAAATATATATTATAAGGGCGCCTGGATGACTCAGTCCGTTAAGTGTCTGCCTTAAGCTCAGGTCATGGTCCTGGGATTCTGGGATCCTGGGATTGAGCCCTATGTGGGAGCCGCCTCCTCCCTCTACTCCTCCTCCCTGTTTATGCTCTCTCTCACTGTCTCTCTCTTGCAAATAAATAAATAAAATCTTTAAAAAAAAACAAAATATATAACTAATAAACCAATAGTGGAGATAAAATGGAATCATAAAAAATACTAAATCCGAAGAAGACAGAAAGAGGAAAAAGGGAACAAACTGATGTGACAAATAGAGCACAAATAATGATATGGTAGACTTAAACCCAGCCATACTGATAATTGCATTAAATGAAGTAGTCTAAACCTTAAAAGTAAAAGTTAGGGTTTGTTAGATTAAATAAAAACAAGATCAGGCTCTTAGGCATCTTAATTGGTTAAGCATCTGCCTTCAGCTCAGGTCATGATCCCAGGGTCCTGGGATCAAGTCCCACATGGGGCTCCCTGCTCAGCAAGTAGTCAGCTTCTGCCTCTCCCTCTCCCTCTGCCCCTTCCCTGGCTTGTGCTCTCTCTTGCTCACTCTCTTTCAAATAAATAAAATCTTTAAAATAAATAAAGAAATAAATAAAAACAAGATCTAGGATCTCTTGGGTGGCTCAGTTGGTTAAGTGTCTTAACTCTTAATTTTAGCTCAGGTCATGATCTCAGGGTTTTGGGATTGAGCCGCATGTTAGGCTCCCTGCTTACCGGGGAGTGTGCTTCTCCCTCTCTTTCTACCCCTCTCCCTCCCCTTGTCCCCACTCATGCTCTCTTCCTTGATTGCTCTCAAATAAAAAATAAAATCTAAAAAAACAAAAAGAACCCCCAAAACAAAAAAGAAGATCTAACTGTATGCTGTCTACAAGAAACCCCTTTAACTAAAAGAGAGAGGTTAAAAGTAAAAGGTTAGGAATAATATACCATGAAAACACTAATCCAAAGAAAGCTGAAGTGGTTCTGTTATCAGAAAAAGTAGATTTTGTAATAAAGATTGTTATCAGAATAAATGAGTGATTTCATAATGATAAGAGGGTGTATTCCTCAAGAATACATAGCAGTTCTCTATGTTTATGTATCTTATGAAATAGTTTTAAAATACATGGAACAAGGAGCACCTGGGTGGCTCAGTCTGTTAAATGTCTGCCTTTAGCTGACGTGATCTCAGGGAACAGGGTTCGAGGCCGGCTCAGTCGGAAGCCTGCTTCTCCCTTTTGCTCTGCCTTGCCTGGCCAGCTCCTATTCTCTTTCTCTCTTTCAAATAAATAAATAAAATATTTAAAAAAATAAAATAAGATAGAATACATGGAACAAAATCTAATAGAAGTGAAAGTTCATAGTTATAGCTGGAGATTCAGCATTCCTCTCTCAGTAGTTGATAGAACAGATGCTTCCAAATTATTAAAAATGGATTTTGCCAATATAATCATCTAACTTGGCCTAACTGACATTTAGAGAATACTTTACCCAACAGCAGCAGAATGTACATTCTGTCTTTCTGTCTCTCCTTTTCTTAGGCAGTTGAAGGATTTATCAGTGTTACAGTTTTTTTTCCAAAAACCAGCTTTTGGTTTCATTGAGTTTCTCCATTTTTCTGTTTTCTCTTCCACTGATTTCTGCTTTACCTTTTTAACTTGCTTCATGTAAGTAACTGTGATTACTTTTGGTTCAGTTTGCTTTTCTCTTTCTAGGTTCTGAAGGTGGAAGTTTAGGTAATTGATTAAAAACCTTTCTTTACTGATATAAGAATTTTAATGCTGTAAATTCACCTTAAAACAATTTAGCTTCATACCATAATTTCCATTTTTTGGAATTAGTTATCTGTCTTTATAAATGTCCTATGTATACTTGAAAAGAATTACAATTGGTAAATTTTATTGTATACAAACATCTCAATAAAGCCTATTTTAGAGTAATATACAGTATCTCCTTTTTATATTTTTTAATTCATTGGGTAAATTTCACAGGGAAAAATGCTTGATGCATTTTAAAGAGGTTCAAATCATAATTAGAGATAATTTCTTAAGTGAAAGTTAACATTTTCTTCAGTTCTGTGACTAGAGATACATTTTTTTTATATTTTTAAAACTAGTTATAAAAGCAATTCTTTTATCTAAAACACCAATAATAGGGGTGCCTGGATCGCTCACTTCTTAAGCGTCTGCCTTTGGCTCAGGTCAGGAGCCCACAGTCCTGGGATCAAGCCCCGCATCGGGCTCCCTGCTTGGTGGGAAGCCTGCTTCACCCTCTCCCACTCCCCCTGCTTGTTTTCCTACTCTTGCTATCAGTCTCTCTGTCAAATAAATAAATCTTTAAAAAAGTAAAATAAAAATAAAAAAATAAAACCAATAATAAAAATATTTTTCAAATGATTCTTGACTTTTTTTTTTTAAGATTTTGTTTATTTATTTGACAGAGAGGTAGCACAAGTAGGCAGAGCGGCAGGCAGAAGGAGAAGGAGAAGCAGGCTCCCAGCTGAGCAGGGAGCCCCATGTGGGACTCAATTCCAGGGCCCTGGGACCATGACCTGAGCTGAAGACAGCCACCTAACCGACTGAGCCACTCAGGCGTCCGATTCTTGACTTTTTAAGGAATGATGTTTAAAACTGAGAAATTGTGGGGTGCCTGGGAGGCTCAGTGCGTTAAGCCTCTGCCTTCGGCTCAGATCATGATATCAGAGTCCTGGGATCGAGCCTCACATCGGGCTTTCTGCTCAGCAGAGAGCCTGTTTCCCCTCTCTCTCTGCCTGCTTTTGATCTCTCTCTCTCTGTCAAATAAATAAATAAATAAAATCTTAAACCAAGAAGTTGCAATTCTTCTTTCAAATTTTCTCTAAAATAAAAGTAGGCTTTATGCCATGAAATACATGACTTTCACCAACCATTTTCATTAATCTTTATCTCTTGGTAGGGAGTGGAGAAAGAAGTAATCATACCTGTAGTCTTTTCTGATTTCCAGAATAAAGCCCTTTCATGGTGTGACTTAAAAGCTTTTAATTGCCATAGGGAAATAGGAAAACCAATTCCTGAAGCATAACTTTTTTTTTCAGGTTGAAATCAGCCCGTGATGTTGTATCCAGAACTGGCCATTCATTGGCTCTGGGTTGCTTACATCGCTATGTTGGTGGTATTGGCTCAGGACAACATCTGAAAACCAGTGTCAGCATTTTATTGGCTCTAGCACAAGATGGAACATCCTCTGAAGTTCAGGTATAATGTTGATTTTTTTCTTTATTATGAAGTTTTTAAATAATATTTTTAGAACTATTGTAAAATAGTAATGATTCTGCTGATTTGTTTAAAAAATGTATTAGAGTCTTTCTCTGTCATTTTATGAGTCTTTTTAATTGTAAAAGTATAAACAGGATTTTGTATTTTAACCTAATCTTAAATCTGTCTTATTCTGGGAATTTAACCCATTCATATATATTTCTTGGAACATAGTTTCTTTTTATTACTTATTGTCTTTTGTACTTGTTTTCTCTTTTCTTTTGCATTTCCTTACATTTGCTAAATTGATCTAGTTTCTTTTAATAACCATTCTGTGTCTCTTCCCACTCATACACCATCCCAGCTCCAGTGTTTTTGGTTGAATCTTCAAGTATCCTCCTGCAATTCTTTGTTTGTTTCTCTTTAAACATTTTAGTTATAAAGAAATACAACCACAATGAAAGGCAGGAAGTTCGCTTGTGTGAAAATATACTACACGGTTGATTTGCCATCTCACACTGACGTACCTGTGAAGGTCAGGAGTATATGAATCCAGTAGCATTCAACTTACCAGCTTTGTACTGGGACTGCAAATTGGGAAAAGAGACAAATTCACTTGGCATTAGGGCCTACCATTAGTTTATTAATGAATTCGTTCCTTCACAATTAGATAAGGGACAATAAATCCATCAGAGGCTTCTAGTCTACAAACTTATTTTACCTTTGACTTCTTGGCAAAAGTTTCCAGCTGTGTAAAGCTCAAAATTCCCCAAAGGGATAGAAACAAAAATCAAGTAAGCTTATCCCTTAATAGGTGCTACTACTTTTTTAAAAATTCTGTTTTCACAGTAGACTAGAAGAAAACTATGCCTACAAAGTTGCTGCTTTATTTTGTATTTTAAATTTAATTTACTTTTTTTTTAGAGAGAACATACAAGCGGGGCAGGGTAGGGGCAGAGGGAGAGGGAGAGAGGATCTCAAGCAGGTTCCACGCTCAGTGCAGGGCCTGACATGGAGTTTAATCTCACAACCCTGAGTCATGAAATCAGGAGTTGGACGCTTAACTGACTGAGCCACCAAGGTGCCTCTCCGCTTTCTTCTTTTATGTCAAAGAGCAGGGTGGCAGTTTTGCTTTCTTTTGTCTTCACCTTCTTCTCAGCTTTCTCTTGCTTTTAATTTCTTAAAATCATATTCCTTTAACTGACCACTCTGCACAGTTCTTTTTATATGACAGGACATTTTACTATACTTTATATCAATTACATTTCCTCAGCACTACAGTATATCTGCACAAGAAGAATATAATAGATTTTCTTAAGTTTTCCCTAATGTGTCTTCTTTTTTAAGAATTTTAACTCAAAAATTGATACTTTAGGGGCACCTGGGTGGCTCAGTGGGTTAAGCCTCTGCCTTCCGCTCAGGTCATGGTCTCAGGGTCCTGGGATCGAGCCCCATGTCGGGCTCTCTGCTCAGCAGGGAGCCTGCTTCCCTTCCTCTCTTTCTCTGCGGGCCTCTCTGCCTACTTGTGATCTCTGTCTGTCAAATAAATAAAATCTTTAAAAAAAAATTGATACTTTACAGTCCTAGTATTGGCTACATCTATTTAACTATAATCACTAGAGATTTATTTTTCAGTAACTTTTTTCTTCTTTTATCCTCAACTTCTGTCTTGAGATCTCTGTTCTTTACATTTTTATTTGGTACGAAAAATTCCTTCAACAATCATTAGTTTGCATGGTATACTTTTTGAATGCTTGCGTATCTAAAACATGGCTTTATTTTGCCTTCACATTTGAGTAATATTTTAGTTGAATGTACTTTTCCCAGCACACAGTCCTTTTCTTTCATTATTCATAAATGTTCAGGGTTTTCTGTGCTGGGTATTGCACATAAGAGGCTACTAGTAGTCTTTTTTTAAAGTTAAATTACAGTAAATACTAACATCTCAAATTTTAATCATTTATCTCTAAAAACATTCAACTATGTTCTTTAGGAAATAAAAGGCAATATAGTAGTCATAATCAAAGCAACTGGTGTACAAATGTGTTTAAAGTTTCTCTGCAGTGTGGCTTTGAGTATCCAGAAATGAGACTTCAGTGACGAATTCATTTTCCTTTATACTGCACATGCATTTCACACTTGCAAAAGACAGTGGCTTATGTGATAAACTTCTGAATTAATAGATACTTACAGACATCACAGCAATCTGTATTCCCCATCATTTTGTTGCTTTTGCTAAGAAATTTATCTGAAAGATGTCTATATGTCTGTTACTTTACATTCTTGTTTGGCAGTGTCTAAGAATTTTCCTGCCTGTGAAGTTCAGGCAAGGAGCCTGATGTGGGACTCGATTCCAGGTCCCTGGGATCATGACCTGAGCCGAAGGCAGTGGCTTAACCAACTGAGCCACCCAGGCATCCCGTAATTATTTTGGTTTTTAGCAATAGTTATTTTTTCCCAGTTTTCCATTGCATCTTTAATATAAATCCTGGGTTTTTTAAAAAACACTTCAAGAACCTCCTTTGTGCTTTAATTATGTGGCCTAAAAAATTCTTATTATAGTTTCATTAAAGTGATTTTTGTTTCTTACTCTTTTTTTTTTTTTCCAAGTAATCTCTACACCCAAGGCGGGGCTTGAACTCACCACCCTGAAATCAAGTGTTGTATGCCCTACCGACTTAGCGAGCCAGGCGCCTCTGTTTCTTATATTTAATCATTTTCTCTGGAAAGTTTGCTCTAGTCTTCTCCGATAAGGTGCTATGTCCAATTATTTTTTGCTAGCTCATGTCAGTAGATGTGGTTTCTGTACATACCTATCCAAGTCAGGTTGCTGAGTTCTCTAGGTTTATTGTAGGTTCACAGGTAGTAGAAGCTGAGGTATGGATTTTTTTTTTTTTTTTCCTCTGTTGGCAAGTTGAGATCTCTCTGTCCTTGGCCCCGTAGTGTAGCTGCCTACAGCAGAAATTAAAGGTAAGTTCTTCTACAGCTGGATATAGGCAGTTGAAAGGACTTTTCATTTTCTCAGGCCTATGCTGATTACAGTATGCTGCTCTGGGATTAGTTTTGTAAATGCTATTAGCCAGTAGGATTACTTTGTGTTTAGTAGGCATAAATAGGGGCTTGAAATGGTTCAGTGCATTTGAAGAGCTGATTTATGAATATCATTGCTATAGGATTGTATCTGAGTACAGAACATTGTCATGGTCATTGTTTAATTTCAGGCTCGTTATTTAGCAAAACTCCACAATACAGGCAATAAAAATATATTTGATGTCCATAAGCATCCACTAAATCAAATGGTTATTATTTGAATTTATGAAATAGATGTACCTTATAGCAGAAGAAAATGAATTCATCATTGAAAATTTTGACACGCAAAGCCATGCTGCAGAGACACTTAAACATAACATTTGTACATCAGTTGCTTTGGTTAAAGTACTTTTAGATCATTGATTAAAAAGTAAGATGTTAGTATTTATGAACATTTAAATTAAAAATCAATTCAGTGGGGTGCCTGGGTGGCTCAGTGGGTTAAAGCCTCTGCCTTCGGCTCAGGACATGATCCCAGGATCCTGGGATTGAGCTCCACATCGGGCTCTCTGCGCAGTGGGGAGCCTGCTTCCCCTCCTCTCTCTCTGCCTGCTTCTCTGCTTGCTTGTACTCTCTCTCTCGTCAAATAAATAAATAAAATCTTAAAAAAAAAAATCAATTCCGTATACTCATATTATTCCTTATAACTAAACAAAACTATATTTCCTTCCAGACATGGTCTCTTCATTCACTTGCTCTTATAGTGGATTCTAGTGGCCCAATGTATCGCGGATATGTGGAACCAACATTATCTCTAGTTCTTACCTTGCTGTTGACTGTTCCACCTTCACATACAGAAGTTCATCAATGTTTGGGTAGATGCTTGGGTGCCATCATAACTACTGTTGGCCCTGAGCTACAAGGTGAGTAAATTCATCTTAAATTAAAGGAATTAGACATTGCTATCTTTCAATTTCCTGACTGTCACTACCAATGAAAACTTGTAATAATAATAATTACTGTGTACTGAATGTTTCTTATTTACCAAAGGCCTACAATTTCGCTTTTTTTTTTTTTTTTTTTTTAGATTTATTTATGTATTTGAGAGAGAGTGAGAGAGAACGCACAAGCAGGGGGAGGGGCAGTCAGAGGGAGAGGGAGAGGCAGACTCCCTGCTGAGCAGGGAGCCTTTAACTCTGGGGCTTCATCCCAGCACCCTGGGACCATGACCTGAGCCAAAGGCAGGCACCTGGCAGACTGAGTCACCCAGGTGTCCCTCAGCTCTGCTTTTTATATATGCTATTTTATTTAATCCCTACAACATACCTATGACTGACTGTTACTTGAAGTTTTGAGAAGAGAAAGCTTTATTTTTCTCCTTTTCTTTCTTTCTTTCTTTTTTTTTTTTTTTTTTTTTTGAGAGAGAGAGAATGTGTAAACTGAAAGGGGCAAAGAGAGGGAGAATCTTAAGTAGGCTCCACACTCAATGCAGGGCTCAATTTCATGATCCTGAGTTCATGACCTGAGCCAAGATCAAGAGTTGGAGACTAGCCCACTGAGCCACCCAGGCGCCCCCAGAAAAGCCTTTCTAAATTGAATTTTACCTGGAGTCTCATGAAGACAAAGGTCAAAGTGGAGTTCCTTTGTCCTGGAGTACCATCCACTTGTCTTCATGGACTTCTGCTTCACTGTTTTTTTGAGCTCTAAAGATCAGGAACATAAATTGAAAACGCACTCCCATAAAGGAGGTAGGTAATATTATGTAAGATTTCTGTGAGGAATCAAGCTCAGAGAAGATAAGTAACTTGTCTGAAGTTATTTAACTAAGTGGCAGATTTATGATCCTGAGGCCCATGTTCTAACCACACAATTCCACAGATATAATTTTACTAAAGGCTGAATGAAACACAGAAGGCAGAAAATCACTGTGAATTGATCCTGAATGTATCACTCATTTTCAGTTTCTCCTTTTTCCCCTTTCATTTAGTAAATGCTTTCAGTGAGTCAGAATTTTTATACATATTATCTGTCTCATTTAATTCTAACATTATCCTGAGATAGGTGCATCTCTCCATTTTACAGATGAAACTCCAAAGCTAGGAGAGGTTAAGAGCTTTTGCACCGTTTTATATAGCTAATGAGTGGTTGGAGCCAGAGGTGAAGCCCAAATCAGTTTCCTTTGCATGCATTCTAACCGCTGTGCTGTATTGTCTCCATCTGGACAGATATTTTAAAAAAAGAAAGAAGCCAAAAATGAAAAGATCTTAATGAAGAATGTTACAAATTGGAAAATACTTGATTTAGACATGTCTTTTTCTTACACTCAGTGTCCTCTTTGAGAAATTTGGTAGTTTTTTCTTCCAGTATTATCACAGGATATGGACAAGATAAACACTTGCCTGATTAAACATAGGTGTATAGCAGGTGCTTTCTGATGCAGTGATGATGAGGCAGCCATATGTATTTCAAACTAGAATGTGACGCTATATGACTAAGATTTCCTTATTTCACATTATATGTATATAAAATTATTTTATTTTACATTGGCAAAAATTTTAAATCACTTATATTAGGGAATTAAGATGTTTTTACAAGTATATAATACTACTGTTCTTTTTCCTGACTATCTCTGTAAAAGTTTTCATTAATCTTCTTAGGAAAATAGGATTTGAAGTATTAAATAATACAGGGATAATATTGAACAGGGAATGAAGAATCTTCTGGCTCTTTCAAGTAAAACGGTGATGAGTTTAAAGGACAATATAGTTTCCTAGGTAATTTACATAAACCTAGCTAAATCTAGGAGGGATATATTATTGTCATACATAGACAGTCATGTTTTAAAGTCATTTCTATGGACTTCATAGACTTTTTTGTCTTCAAAACAATCTGAATAGTGATCAGAAAGAAGAGTTATTGAGAAGAAAATTGTTCTAGGAATATTTTCAGTAATACTAATAAGAGCTTTTTGCATTTTCTTTTATTTTGCTACCAGGGAATGGAGCAACAATTTCCACCATTCGTTCTTCTTGTTTGGTGGGTTGTGCAATAACCCAGGACCATTCAGATTCTCTGGTTCAGGCAGCTGCCATATCTTGCCTTCAGCAGCTTCACATGTTTGCACCACGACATGTCAATCTCTCTAGTCTTGTTCCCAGCCTGTGTGTAAGTATAAAGCTGCTTCATTCATTGATTTATTTAGGGAGCCCCACATTTGTTGACCAAAAGATTAAACTAGATCAAAACAAAAAATGTAAGTTTTCTGGATTGTGCATTTCTAGAGTTTCACCTGGCTTAATCCACTGAGCAACCCAGGTGCTCCTCCTTTTTCACCTTTTAAGAAATATTTTGATGAACTGTTTATTTCTTGGCTAAAAATGCATCATGTTTTTAGTTTTTCCCATTCAGAATTTTGTGTCCTGAAGTTTGATTGTAACTTCTGAGGGTCTGTTGCTATCACCATAGTCATTAATTTGTTCACTTAATTAGTACTTATTGAGAGCCGGCTATGTGTCACATACCATGCAAAGTTTTGGGAATAGATTTGTAGATGAGACAAGATGAAGCTTATGCCATAGTGAAATTTGTAGTTTACAAGGGAACAAGGTCAATAATAATTATTTACAAATAAGATTAAGTGCTAGAAGAGGCTTATAGGAAAACACGTAACAGAGGAGCCTGTCAGAATCCAGGCATTCTGCAAAGATTTACCTGAAAAAACGATCTTGAAGGTGTAGTCTGCCGGAGTATTAAGAGTTAGTTCAGGAGAAAGCATGATATTGCAATAGACAGAATTTATTTTTAGGCAGACAGAAAAATATGTGAAAGGCCCCAAAATGGGAAGGACTGTGACACAATTGAGAAACCATTTAGTCGGTATGATTAAGGCTGAGAGAGAAGAGGTGAGTGGAGCCCGGGCACAGAATGAGGCTGGACACTTAGCCAGGTGAGAGATCATGGGGAGCCTGCTTCCTCCTCTCTCTCTGTCTGCCTCTCTGCCAGACTTTCTAGATGTATTAAAACTTTAGACCTTAGGACTTTGAGAATTATGGTGGTCTAGGAGGGAGATGGTAATGTCTTGCTCTATATTGGCAGCAACGGGAATAGGGCAAGATAAATAGAATTGAGTGATACTTAAGAGGAAGAATCAGTGGGGGCACCTGGGTGGCTCAGCTGGTTAAGTGTCTGTGGGTCACGTCATGATCCCGGGGTCCTGGGATCAAGTCCCATGTCGGTCGGGCTCCTTGCTCAGCAGAGAGTCTGCTTCTCCCACTCCCTCTGCCCTTCCCCCTGCACTTGTGCTCTGTCTCTCGCTTTCTCTCTCTTGCAAATAAAATCTTAATTTAAGAAAAAGAGGAAAGAGGGGCGCCTGGCTGGCTCAGTGGGTTAAAGCCTCTGCCTTCGGCTCGGGTCATGATCCCAGGGTCCTGGGATTGAGCCCTGCATTGGGCTCTCTGCTCAGCGGGGAGCCTGCTTCCTCCTCTCTCTCTGTCTGCCTCTCTGCCTACTTGTGATCTCTGTCTGTCAAATAAATAAATAAAATATTAATAAATAAATAAATAAATTAATTTAAAAAAAAAAAAGAAAAAGAAGAAAGATCAGTAGAATCTGTTGATTAATTGGCCATAAGGAAAAAAGAGAAGGATGTAATCCACATTCTGACTTGAACATAGTAATGTAATTTCCTGAGACTGGTAATCCCAGGAGAGGAAGAGGTTGGGAAGAGTGGGTATCATTAAATCAGTTTTAGATAATTGGTTAGTTTCATGGCCTGGAGCTCAGAAAAGAGAAATTTGGTTGGAAACATAAATTTGGGAGGCATAAGAATTTAGATGGAAAATAAAGACAGGAATAGTTAAGATCTCACAAGGGAGAGAATGCTAAATGAGGAACCCAGCATATAAAATTTAGGAAAACTATGAAGCAATACAAGAGATTAAAGGAAATAAAGAGTTTGTAGTGTTCACAGAAGCCAAGTGGAGTAGACAGGAGTGGTCAGCTATGTCACACATTGTTGAGAGATCAAGATGAGAGCTGTAATGTGTTCTTTGACTTTTGTCATGTGATGTCTTTAGCAAGAGTTCATCTAGCAGAGTGGTTACAAATAAAAGCCCAAATACATCGGGCTATGAACAGAAACTTCATTCTGAAGTTGACTTTATAGGAGAGGACTGAGGTCCATAGGTCCAAGGGGTGATGGGGTCAGGCAAGACTTTTTCTCCTACAGTAGTGAGAAGTGAGGGTGTAAATGCTGAGGAGATGGAACCAGTAGGATGGGAGGTGTCGGGCAGAGAGTGGATAATTATGCAAGGTTTCTGACGGAATGGACACAAATAAGGGCACAAGTAAGAGAATGTCTCTCCTAGTGCAACATGAAGAAAAGAGGAGAGGATGAGTATAGGTAGAGGTGGGTTTTTGGATTTGGTGGCTGGAAGTTGGGGAAGCTATCATCTGAAGACTTTTGCTTCTTAATCAAGTAAAAGGGAAGATAAGTTTTATGAGTGAGGGAGCAAAGAAGAGGGCCAGAAGTTTGAGGAGAGTAGATGCGGGAGATTGAATTAACTGGAGAAATAGAAGATTCTATGGTAGTTCTGAGGGTTTAGCAGAGGGTATTGACCCTTTTTTGGATCCATTGTGTGATTCATGATGGTAGAAGTTTTCACCTTGTAAAATTTTTCTCCAGCATGTATAACCAACCATTGAGCGGCCAGATACTTTGAAACATTCATAGTTGGACTTTGGCCAATGAGATTCAAGTAAATGATAGCAGGATGAAAGAAATAAGGATTTTAACAAGATGTTGCTAAAATAGTAATGCATCATGAGGTCTCATTTGGATAAAAGAGGAGGGAAAAGACAGTAGGAGCCTGATATATAGAGAGAAAGAAATCCTGTAGATGTAACCATGAGAAGATATCACCCAGATAAAGGGAGGAGAAGGTTATTCAGGATGAGGTAAAGGAACTGAAAGGCCAGCATATTAGATGTTAGATCTGATGTGGTATATTTAACTTATGCAACAGGATTTTCTCTTGCTTCACCATAGACCAGGGGGAACTGAACCAGTCCTAGACCATCAAAAGAATCTGAGTATGCTGTAGGGCAGAAACCAGATGCACATAAAATGCATACAGGAAATATCCATAAAAAAAAATAGTTGATGAATACTTTACATCTGATTGTATTCTGCAGCAAGAAATGTGGCATCCTGCCAAAAAGCATGGCCTAATGCCTAACCTCTGAGGGCACTGGTGACATCTCTTGAGTAAGGTGGCTCTACATGAGCAAGCTGTTTCATGATACAGCTTAGGTAACTGACAAACGTGATGAAAACACACACACACACTCTTTAGGTTATCTGGTTCCTCCATTTTTTTTTCTCCTTAAATATAATTATACCATGGAGGTTGACCTTCTGAGATGGAACACATTTAAGAGGATCTGGTAAAGTAAATAATGTGAATTTCGTTACCTCAGTGGAGGTTATCAATAAACCATAGTCTACACAATGAGCTTCCTGTGTATTAACGTTAGAAAATGCCTCAAAACTCATTTCCTTAGCAGAATACCAAGAGTTTTATTACACAGCATGTTGGAGCCCTTTCCTGAACCCTCTCCAAAAGGCTAAGTAGTTAGATTACAGGTAGCTGGTTGGAAGGAGAGGGCATGGCAGGATAGAGATGAGAAAAGGGGCCACTCAAGGGGTTGTCTTATTTTCACATTGCTGAAAGCCCCCATGCAGTCTCTCTTACCAGATCTTTCGACAGTGAAAAATAGTCCACAATGGGTTCATCCAAATTAGTGAAATCAGTTCAGATTCTTATAAATTTCATTTTCATTTTTGCTCAATCATTGCTATCAGAAATGGCAATATTACGTGATACCATGTATAATACCTAACACAAACGAAATGATTTTTTTTTCAGCGAATGTATTGAGAGGTGTGTTTCACCATAGTAATCTTTAAATGATATAAAAGTATTAAAATTTGATTTTAGATGTTAGAACATTCCAAATGTATCTTTGAAAGAAAAACAACCACTCTGAATTATTATTATTATTTTTTAGAAAGAATTGTGTGTGCTTGTGTGTGCACATGTATGAGTGGGGTGGGGGAGGGGCAGAGGAAGAGATAGAGACTCTTTTTTTTTTTTAACTTTTATTTATTTATTTGACAGACAGAGATCACAAGTAGGCAGAGAGGCAGGCAGAGAGGAGGAAGCAGGCTCCCTGCCGAGCAGAGAACCCATGCTGGGGTTGATCCCAGGACTCTGGGATCATGACCTGAGCCCAAGGCAGAGGCTTTAACCCATGAGCCACTGAGGCGCCCCTAGAGAGAGACTTTTAAGGTCAACTCATGCCCGTTGACCCTGAGATCATGACCTGAACCGAAATCAAGAGTCACACATTTAATGGACCGAGTCTCCCAGGTGCCCCAGCAACTGCTTTTTATACCATGTGACCACAGTTACATGTTCTCTTGTCCTGACAGAAGTATTCTGCACATAGGCGCTTATGTCATCTAGGATAATTGTAGGAAATGTCAGTGAGAGAAAGACTTGAGCTGAATGTTCACATCATCACTGTGGGAGCAGGCGTGTCTGGTTGTCGGGGATGTGTATACAGTGGGCACAGCAGGAGATAGCAAGGTGACATACGGTGTAAAATAACAGGCATTTTTACAGGAAGATGGAGCTCTACTGTAGGAGCAAGCAACACAGTGTTCCTGAGGTTTGTGGACTCTAAGAAAAACAAGCTTCTTTGGAAAACAGTTCACCATAATCTTAAATAGTTGAATATATGCATATGCTGTGACCCAGAAACTTCACTTCTAAGTAAACACCTGACAAATACATACTCATGTGTGCCAAAATACATGTGCAGGAATGTTCACTGCTGAGTTATTCATCATAGCCAAAACACAGAGCTGACCTAAATATCTACCGGTCAGCAGTGGGTAGGGTGATGTCATTATTCAGCAGAATACTACACAGCAATGAAAATGAACAGTAAAGTCTAATCACATGGGTGAATCTCACAGACAACTTGCTGAGAAGAAGCTAGACACAGAAGAGAGCGCACAACATGCTTCCATTTATATAAAGTTCAAGAACAGGCTAAATGAAACTATAATGATGGATGTCACTATAGACTGTGATCATCCCCGAGAAGCTAAGAAGGGTCATGAGGAAGCTACATATTTTTATCAAATTTAATATGTTTGATTCTTTATTTTGTGGCTTTTACCAAAAAGTGTCAAGGGAAAGTTTTCAAGTAAATATGTCTTTATTTTCCCTGTTTTATAGTGATTCTACGACACCATCAATTATAATTTGCATCTCTAATATTAGAGATGTTAGAATGGAAAAAATATGCATCAGAATCATTAAAATGGAGTTTTTGAAAAGACTTGGTAAACTAAAGGGATTTTTCCCCCCCTTTGGTTCTGCCAGTCAATATTCGTTGAGTGTATTTTCTTAGCTAAAATTCCTTTTTTTTTTTTTTCAGATTAAAAAATTTTTTTCTTTTTTTTAAAAAATAGATTCTATGCCCAACATGGGGTTTATTTTATTTTTTTTATAAAGATTTTTATTTATTTATTTGACAGAGAGAAATCACAAGTAGATGGAGAGGCAGGCAGAGAGAGAGAGAGAGGGAAGCAGGCTCTCCGCTGAGCAGAGAGCCCGATGCGGGACTCGATCCCAGGACTCTGAGATCATGACCTGAGCCGAAGGCAGCGGCTTAACCCACTGAGCCACCCAGGCGCCCCCAACATGGGGTTTAAACTCACAACCCCCAAATCAAGAGTTCCATGCTGTGTGGACTGAGCCAGCCAGGCACCCCTCTTAGCCACAGTTCTATTCACTTGCAACTAAATTAAATTTTTATGGTGTTCTGCTTTATATATATTTGGTCATTTGTTTCTTACCACAATTATTTAGGATAAAGCTGATACATAAAAACACATAAGTTTTTATGGGTACAGTGGAGACAGTATCAGCTCTATCCTAAATAATTGTGGTAAGAATAAAGAAACTAAGAAACTAAGTGACTTGTTCTTCCCCTCTCATATGACCATGCTTAAGATTTCTAAGTATAGGATATTTGAAAGTTCCAGAATGTCTCCATTTTAAGGAGATGAAGTGAATAAAACATTTTATTGAAAAAAACTGTCAGGTTTTATTCCCTCAGTTATATATATATATATATATATATATATATATATATATATATATATATATACATACACACACATACACACAAATACATATATACATACTTATATATACTTATATATTATATAAATATTAATACTTGGTATAAATTTCACAGGGTATAAATCTTATGCAAATATATCTTGAATTACAAATGCTATATTGGTAGCATAAAAATATGCTAGTCAGCATTGTGAAGAAGTGGTATATTCCATATATTTGTTCCCTCCTCTACTATTTCTGGATGACTTTTTTTTCAAGATTTTATTTATTTATTTGACAGAGAGAGAAGTCACAGATAGGCAGAGAGGTGGCAGAGAAAGGGGGAAGCAGGCTCCCTGCTGAACAGAGAGCCTGATGCTTTGTGGGTCTCAATCCCAGAACCCTGAGATCATGACCTGAGCCGAAGGCAGAGGCTTAATCCACTGAGCCATCCAGGTGCCCCTCTGGATGAAACTTTTTCCTAAAATATATTACTTATCTTGCTTAAAAAGCGAGTGCATGGAACATAATTTAATATTTTCTTGATGAGTCAGATTTATAGCAATAATGATAATAACTAATACCATGTCTCAATCACTGTTGTAGGGAAAATACTTGCATTAACTTTATTTTATTTTCACTATATTCCTGCAAAGAATCATTCTCCACGTTTGCATATGGGCAAACAAGGCACAGAGAGATTAAGTAAGTTGTCTAAGGTCACACAGGAGTCAGTGACAACCAAGATTCAAATCCAGTCTAGTAACCAGAGCCTGGGCTCTTACTCATTATGTTGTGCTGTGTCTTTACTTTACTTCATGTATTAAGGTGTACTACATTGACTCTTTCAGGAACTTTAGAGATGAAAAACAGGGCCTATTTTAGAATTCTTTCCAGATGTTTATGTTTGCTTGATTTTTTTTTTTAAAGATTTTATTTATTTATTTGTCAGAGAGAGCACAAGCAAAGGGAGAGGCAAGAAGAGTAGGTAGGCAGAGAGAGAAGCAGGCTCCCCACTGAGCAGGGATCCTGATGCGGGGCTCAATCCCAGGACTCTGGGATCATGACTTGAGCCGAAGGCAGGTGCTTAACCGACTGAGCCACCCAGGCATCCCTGTTTTTTTTATTTTAATAAATACCCTTCTTAGCCTTCAATTCTTACTCTGTGCTCTGCCTCCCAACTTTTCATTGACTATATATAATCTCCATGCACTTAAAAAATTTAGATGATATTTAGTAGAACCATTTGTAAAATAAGATGTGCAAGAGATTCTTCTGGATTTTCATGGAAGTATATAGTGACATATATATATATATATATATAATATAAAGTATATATCTTTAGTGACCAGGTCTTGGGACAGTCATTTTGGCCACTAAAATATTCCTTGTCTACTTTAGTGGTATTATTTTTTCAAAAGTCGATTATTTGGCTATATATTTAACAACTGCTGCTGTTACATGAAGAGTCTCTTCACAAGTAAGGTGTGAATACATATTCACTAGGCAGATGAGATTGCATTTTTTAAAGAAACTTGTCTAATATGTTATGGTTTCCAGGTTCACTTGTGTAGCTCCCATTTGCTACTTCGCCGAGCAGCTGTGGCTTGTCTCCGGCAGCTGGCACAAAGGGAAGCAGCTGAAGTGTGTGAATATGCCATGAGCCTAGCAAAAAATGCAGGTGACAAGGAGAGCCCTGGTACTCGTAAGTTACTTAATCAGTCAGTATTCCACATTTCAAATGAGTATTACTCTTTAAATAACATTTTTGCTTTCAAGTATGGTTAGTCTTCTTATTCTTTCAAGTTAAATAAAACCATTATCACTTTAAAAATTCCAGTATTGTTTTCTTGGTACTTTTACACTTTTACCTTTTTTAAGGTTTGGAGCTAAAAAGGAAAAAAGTGTAAATAGCATTTAGTGTCAAGGTACTCATGCCATTCCTTCTGGATGATTTAGCTATATAATGGATAACAAACTCTAAGGATATTCCTTTGTATCACAAGTAGATTTCTGGAAAGAGAAGTGATCTATTTTGGGGGTACCTGAAAGCTTCCAGTCTCTCATACTAGTTGACCCTTTGTGATGTAACTTTTCCTCAAGAAGAGAAAGCTAGGGTAACCAATAAAACAAATGTCAGTAGGTGTTTGGGTACAAAAGGTAGATCTTTGCTTGCTTCCATTCTTTCTGCTTTGGTGGGGGAGTGGGGTTAAGTATAGCTTGAATTTCATAGCCAGCCTTTTGGTCTCTAGGGATAGTTTGCTTGAGAGCTTTTTCAGAGCTTAACTAACAGGTATTTCCCCTATTGTGAGAGAAAATTTTTACTTGTAAGAGCTTTCTAATGCAGAGAAGTTGCTTGGGTACTAAGAAGCAAGATAATAAAATAACTTCAATTTTAGGATAATATATGAGCTCTATTAACAAATATACTGTATTGCATAATATGAAAGAAGTTACTTATACAGTAAACAGTATTGCTTTTTTTCTTTTTAAAGATTTTATTTATTTATTTGACAGAGAGAGAGATCACAAAGTAGGCAGGGGCGGGGAGTGGGGAGCAGGCTCCCCGCTGAGCAGAAAGCCTGATGTGGGACTGGATCCCAAGACCCTGAGATCATGACCTGAGCCAAAGGCAGCGGCTCAACCCACTGAGCCACCCAGACACCCCAACAGTATTGCTTTTAAGAGAGAAAACATAGCACCAAAAATAATTATAGAATTCTCCTGAATACATAGAAAATTTAAAAACTTATACACATCAGTCACCAAAATCAAAATTGAAAGACAAAACTAAGAGGGGAAGTATATGCAAATATTTTTTAATTTATTTAATTTATTGAAGTGTGCATATTTACATTTTAATGTTTTTAAAGCTTAATGTGTTGAGGGTTTTAAGACCACCCGAGGTTTGATGATGTACTTGGAGGACTTAGCATATAGTCATGCTTATGGTTATGATTTACTATAGCAACTGGACACAAAGCAAAATATGTAGAGGGAAAAGGCACTTGGCGTGAAGTCTGGAGCAAACCAGGTATAGATTTCCAAGAGCTCACCTGCCGGGAAGTCACACAGAAGCTGCTTGAGTCCCGACAACATATATGAAATGTCTATCACGAAAGCTTGTCAGGGGCTTGGTGCCCAAGATTTCTCTTGGGCGCTGGTTGATTAGGCATGGTCTGTCAAGCATATTCCAAAAGTCCAGACTTTCAAAGGCAAGCAGGTATTCAGCATAAACCATACCATTTGTACAGTTTTAGGCATAGTGAGCCACTTTGACCAGGAAATGGTGGGAACCGTCCTGAAACCCACTTCGCTGGGAGGCTAGCTGAAGGCTAATATGAATTTCAGGCATCTCAAGCATCCTATGTTAACTCTCTTCTCCATCTATGGAAAAATCATGAGAACATAAAAAACACGTTTTATCAAAAAAGAAATATCAACTTATGAAATATTTTCAACCTCTAGTGATTAAATAAGTATAAGTCAATACAATCATAAGATAGAATTTTTCTTCTATAAAACTGACCAAATTAAAAATAATGGTTATAACCATCCCTGAGAGAGATATGAATAAAAGAGAATGTCTTATACTACTGGTAGAAAGAAATGTAAAGTCGTACAAATTTTCTGGATTTTTCAGTGTTTTTTGTCAGCTTACCCTTTGACCTCATGATTCCCCTTTTAGGAATTTTTCCTCAATGATCAAGCAGTGTTCTCTCTCTCTCTCTCTCTCTCTCTTTTTAAGAGAGGGAGAGAGAAGCTGAGTGCGGCAGAGGGAGAGGGAGAGAGAAAATCTTAAGCAGGCTCCTTGCCCAGCGCAGAGCCCGACATGGCTCTCAATCTCATGACCCTGAGATCACATCAAGAGTGGGGTGCTTAACTGGCACCCTCAGTGTTTTCTTAATTCAGTGGTTTGTTGTATAGCTATGAAAATTCATGTTGTAGAAGAGTAATCCCTGATATGGAATGTACTACCAGGGCCTAAGTAAAAAATAGGCCTCTGTGCCTAACTTCTTGATAATGTTCTCTTTCCTTGGAACTGAACCTTTTGACTTTTCCTACTATCTGAGTTCCTCTCACTGTGGCTATTTTCTGCAAACTTCCCCTTATTTTGTCTTTGGAGTGACTCAACTAAAAGAGCTGCTTTCAGTCTACACGCCTTTGTCTCACTCTCTTCAAGGTTCAAAGGGCTTCCGTCTTTGGAGCCTCAGTATTCCTTCTTAAGGTTGTACAATTTACACTGTTTCTAAGAAGGAAAAGATTTTCAGATAAAACAGGACCTTTAACTACTATTTTGTAACAGTATGACTTTTTTAATTGAAGTGTAATTGACATACAGTGTTTTATTAGTGTCAGCTGTACAATATAGTGATTCTACCGTTCTGTACTTGATGCAGTGCTCATTGTGACAGATGTAGTCACCGTCTGTCGTCATATGTTCTTACGGTACTACTGACTATTCCCCATGCTGTACTTTTCAACCCTGTGATGTACCTTACAGCTTGAGGTTTGTGCCTCTTAATCCCTTCCACCTATTTTATCTATCTCTCCACTCAGTATGACTTTTTGATCGAATATTTCTTAGAAAATATTTTCCCAGTTTTTAAATGATCTTTTAGGATACAATCCATTTATAACTTGTGTTCCAGCTTTATAGATTTTTAAAAACCTAAACTATAAGACTAAATTCCAATTTGTTCTTCCAACAAAATAGCAATAATTATTTTTTAGTCCATTAAATTAAATCTACTTAGAAATATGTCTCTTTCCCACACTTAATTTTTTTTTGGAATGAAATATATATTTATGAGCATTCCCTGGAGATTTGTTTAAAATACTGCAGAATAATCAGTCTTAAGGATCTGAGTTTTTTACCCATATTGTCAGATTAAATTCTAAACCTAAGGATATATATAAACTGGAGAACATAAATTCTATGTGTAGCTAGTTTGTTTTGTTGTAATAGTGAATTTACATGTAAGTCTTGATCTTTATTGCCTACAGTACACAACAAAACCCTATACAAATTCATTTGTAAAATTTGCTTTTCAGATGTCAATCCTTTTGCACCTGGAGTCAGTTCTCGAAGTGATATCCACTGCCGGCACCAAGGGGTTAATATAACAGAAACTGGTCTTGAGGGACTTCTTTTTGGAATGCTAGACCGGGAGACAGACAGAAAATTATGTTCTGATATTCATGATACTTTGGGGCATATGCTTTCATCACTGGCTGTAGAAAAACTTTCGCATTGGCTAATGCTTTGTAAAGATGTCCTGGCAGCTTCTAGTGGTATGTATTTAATATATAAAATATGTTCTTAAAATAATGACTCCTTTACCTCTGGTATATATCTGTATATGTACCTGTACATGTATGTATCTGTATATGAAAAAAGAAATATATACAGATATATATATATACGTATTTGAGCTTACATTAAAAAATGCTAATAAATTTTAATCTATAAATCCCTGTATAAATGTTGAAGGTTAAATTATATTATAGACTAATGAGCTTTCTTTGATTTGTAGGAAATAACTAAATTCAAACTAAATTTTCATGTATAAAAACTCAGGTTACTCTGTATTCAACATAGTATTTAAAACTAGTGAAATAAGTAAAAACACTTTTATGTTATCCTTTCTTTGCTTTCTGATTGACGTAAAAAAGACCTGCCAGTTCTGCTGTTTCCAAAGGAGTGAGAATTTAGTCCTTTTTATTAGAAATCTTGTAACATTAATGCAAGTTTTAAAGTATCATTTTGCTCTACATGAGGTTGTCATAATGTGCCTTGTTTGTGTTATAGATATGAGCACTGCCACTCTCGTAAGTAGTGGAAAAGATGAGGAATCTGAGAAGAAAGATGAGATGGATGATGATACCATGTTCACCACACTAGGTGAAGAAGATAAATCAAAGCCCTTTGTGGCCCCTCGCTGGGCCACTCGGGTGTTCGCTGCAGACTGCCTGTGCCGAATCATCAATTTGTGTGAGAATGCAGACCAGGCCCACTTTGACCTTGCCATGGCACGTTCTGCTAAACTACGAAACCCTACAAGTAAATTTAAAATCAGTACTTCTTTTCCCCAGAGTATTTTTTTAGGTTTGTAATATAGGTTTGCTGCTATGGAACATGGTTTAGACTCTGCCTTTCATTTCTTACAAGTTTCTTTTACCTTTTTTTCTGTCGCCTAAGCTTACTACCTATCTTCTGACTTATATTTAGAAGATAAGTTGAAGAAAATGGTCCAAAGGTGTACTCCTTCATAAGGTAGATGTATCTTAATCATGTGCCCTAAAGATAACAATGGTAGTAATTTACACATCCTTTGTACTTTGTCCTAGTTTAGCATTTAAGTATAAAAGAGATGGCAGAATGTTAAGGTACATAGGTAAAGGTTATGTAGTCCAGCTATGGAGAATATCAGAACTCGTGCATGCCATCATTTAATTCAACTCAAACTCTCAGATTTCAGAAATGCTGCTAGGTATTTTTGAAAAGCTGAAAACTTACTGAAACTCGACACTGTTTTTTATCTTTTGTAAGCTTTTTATATCCCTTAATTTTCTGGATCAGATGTTACAGGGAGTTTACAAAGAGATCGTCAGATCCAATATCCTCATTGTACAGATGAGGAGACCCAGAGAAGCCGAGAGCGGTGCAAGAGTAACAGACTCTCTGTCTTGTATTTGTGGTCTCTTCATCACCCTGTCATTTTTTTTAACATATGTAAAAACAAATTGTGCATACTAATAGTATTGAAATCTATACATTAAAACTCCTTTTAGTTTACTTGATTACAAATGCCTTTTAGTTTACTGAAACTCAAAGTTGGATTAAAAAACAAACAAAAAGGGGCACCTGAATGGCTCAGTGGGTTAAAGCCTCTGTCTTCGCCTCAGGTCATGATCTCAAGGTCCTGGGATCGAGCCCCGCATCGGGCTCTCTGCTCAGCAGGGAGCCTGCTTCCCCTCCCTTTTCTATCTGCCTGCCTCTCTGCCTACTTGTGATCTCTCTCTGTCAAATAAATAAATAAAATCTTAAAAAAAACAAACAAAAAGTAAAACAGTGGTACTCCACATATAAAATGTGAGTCTGAATGTACAATTGTCAGCAAAGCACAATATATCACGAACACAGTTTCCTTATTCATGCCATTGTTTATGAAATATTTACCAAACCCTGTTCTTTGCTACACATTGGGGATGCAAAGAAGAAAAAATATAGCCCGTATTTTTGAAGAATTTCTAGTCTAAAAGACAGAAAGACTTTCTTTTAAACAATTATATGTCCAAATACTATTATGACAGAGTGTTTTGGAGGCCTAAACAAGTAGTATGCATTTTCTGAAGAACCAAGGAAGATCTCACAGAAAAGGTGATTTTGAAACTGGATTTTAAAGGCAGACAAAAGATTTTCCAGGTAGAAGAAGCTGGTTGTATTTGTTTTCTATTGCTGCTCTAACAAATGAAGACAAATTCAGTGGCTTAAAACAATACACATTTTTTATCTTATTGTTCTTATAGGTCAGAAAATCCAACATGAGTCTCACTGGGCTAAAATCAAGGTATCAGCAGGGCTGCATTCCTTTCTAGAGGCTTTCCAGTCTTTTCTTCTTGTCTTCTTTGGCTGCCTGCATTCCTCGGTGGTGGCCCCCTCTCTCTGTCTCTTGGAGGTGGCCCCCTCAAAGCCAACACTGACTTGTCTCAGTGATCCTTCTGTAGCTGTCACAGGGCTGTGAGCACAGCCAGGAGCAGTACTCTGCTTTTCAGGATGCTGTGATTAGATTGGGCCCACTGTTAAATTTGGGATAATCTCCATTTCAGAGCCCATAACCTTAATCACAACTACAAACCCCCTTTTGCTATGTAAGTTAACATATTCACAGATTGTAGGGATTAGGGTAGAGACACATTTGAGCACCAGTGTTCTGGTGGTTTATTACAAGCAAGGAAAGTAAGATAATTTGCTTGCTTTAGATTTTATTTATTTGTTTGTTTATTTTAGAGAGAAAGAGAGTGTGTGTGTGTGTGCATGCACACCAGCAGGAATGAGGGAAGGGAGAGAGTGAGAGGGAGGGAGAATCTCAGGCAGACTCTGTGCTGAAGATGGGGCCCACCATGGGGCTCGATCTTATGGCCCTGAGATCATGACCTGAGCTGAAATCAAGAGTTGTACTAATTAAAATTAACCAACTGAGGCACCAGGCACCCCAAAAGTGAAGAGAATTTGTAGAGGCATGGAAGTATAAGTAAGCATGTGACATTTGTGACATTTAGGGAGTAGAGCAGATCTTTAGGTTGGCTTTCCTTTCTTTGTATTTAATACTTTTTCTCTCATTATTTGTATCTTGCCTACATGAGAAGAGATCCTCACAAATTTTTCCTTTATATCATTGATAATGTTTTACTGTTTTCTGCCCCCATACTGGATCTTGTCTTCTTTTGTTTTTAGTTTTCTTTTAATTTTTGTCCTTTTTCTATTTTCATTACATCATATCCTTTTTTTTTTTTAAAGATTTTATTTATTTATTTGACAGAGAGAGAGATCATAAGTTGGCAGAGAGGCAGGCAGAGGGAGAGGGGGAAGCAGGCTCCCCGCTGAGCAGAGAGCCCGATGCGGGACTTGATCCCAGGACCCTGAGAGCATGACCTGAGCCGAAACAGAAGCTTAACCCACTGAGCCACCCAGGCGCCCCAGATCATACCCTTTTGACTACTTATGATTTTTTGTTCTTATTCCATAGCAGCCATGATTTTTTGCATTCTATTGAAGTGCCAGGTGATTTTATATATTTTATTCTGATTTTTATAGAAAATTATTTTTGAGATTAGCACTTTCTGAATCTTCAGAATCTTTATTTTGCCTGTGTGTGTTTTCTTCATAGGCTTATTTGTTCATATATCCTTGAAAGAGGAGAGCATTCTCCATACTTGAAATTTGCTCAAAGTGTGTGTGTGTGTAGGGGGGTGTGGATTGTCCATATTCTTGGTCTTTGTTTACTTCACATTGGTAGCTGGATAGTAAGCTGATATAACAGCTTTCCAACCTAGATTCCAGTATCTGACAGGCTTTGTTCTGCTTGGCTGAAACAGGATCCTTTCTACTTCCCATTGCCTGCTATTCTGGACAATCATGTCAACATGTATTTTTCAAAGTTGTAGACCAAATAAATGTGCTATCCAGGCTCTTCCTGTATCATCCTTACCTCCCTTTGTATCCACTGAACTTTAGTTGTATGGAACTACTGCTCCCAGAATGTAATCAACCTCTAACAGCCCCCCAGTTCTCTCCCCATTTTAGAGTTTCTGCCTCAAGCCCCTTCCCACTCCCCTGCTTTAGAAGTTCATCTCCTTGGACTTGGAAAAAAGATATCTTGACTTTAGAAAAGTCAGAGAAAGAGATTTGTGTAGAGAAGCAAAATACTTTCAGTAATAATTGCCTAGTTTTTGGTTGGTAGATTGGTATCTTTCTAGACCTTTTTAATTAGGAGGAGTAGTGGGTGTTTTTATTTACTTTTGGGTTGGCATAATATGAATAAGCTCACATTAGTCCAGTTCCATCTGCCTTGGAAATTTCCTCCCAACTTCTGGCAGTTCATTATGCCTATTTTTTTTTTTTTTTAAGATTTTATTTATTGGGCTCCTGGGTGGCTCAGTCTTTAAGCATCTGCCTTCGGCTCAGGTCATGATCCCAGGATCCTGGGATTGAGGCTCATATCGGGCCCCTTGCTTGGCGGGAAGCCTGCTTCTCCCTCTCCTACTCCTCCTGCTTGTGTTCCCTCTCTCCCTGTGTCTTTCTCTGTCAAATAAGTAAATCTTTTTTTAAAAAGTTTTTTGTGGACCTCAGTCCCAGGACCCTGGGATCATGACCCGAGCTGAAGGCAGATGCTTAACAACTGAGCCATCCAGGAACCCCCATTATACCTAATTTTTATTGATGATGTGGTTTTGCCTCCCTTAGATGAGGAAGTATTGGGATCTTCCAGCCGAATTTTTAAGTCTCTTCTTTGTTCTTCTTCTCCAAACCAGTAGATATTCTTTTTTAACTTTAAGATTCTAAAATTGGAATTTTAGTTAAGCACATGAAAGACTTAGAAGATACTTGTCTTATAACCTTCACAATAGCAATAGTCACAAAAACCTGTTTAAATAGGAACTGTTTGGGTATCCAGCTAAGCTACAGATTGCCACTGCTTCAAAAAGATTTTGGGAGTCTTGCAGCCTCCTCAAGAATCTGAGAGTGCTTGAGCTTGATCATTTTTTTAATAACTTCAGTTGCTAGGTCTTTAAGGTCACCAGTATTTTCTTCTTCAGTATCTAATCACTAATAATCTTACCCAGTACATTTTTCATTTCAGGTATTTTATTTTTTTATTTCTACAAGTCTTATTTGTGACTTTATTTATACAAGTTTTATTTATGATTCTCCCTGTCTTTTACTTCTCTCTTAAACATGCTAAGGTTTTTGTTTTCTGTCTTGAATATAAGCATTGTATTTATGATAATTCTTCTAGACTTCCTGTCTGCTAATTTCATCACCTTTTCATTTCTGGATCTGTTTCTGTTCACTAAGCTTGTTTTTTTTTTTCCTTGTTGCAAGTTGTATTTTCCTACTTCTTTGCATTCCTGATAGTTTTTATTACATACCAGATTTGCAAATTTTATAGTAGTAGTGCTGGATTTTGTTTTATTCCTTTAAATAGTGTTGGACTTCGTTCTGGGATGTAGTTATATTACTTGGTATCTTTTGAATCCTTTTGAGACTTGCTTTTAAGTTTTGTTTTGGCAGATCTGGAGTAGCCTTTACTCTAAAAGGAGGACGACTTCCCTTTTCTGCATCTTATCTGTATAAAAGTCTTTTCTAGTAGAAGTTGGGAAACTACTTCCTACAGTCCAAATCCAGACCGTAGCCTGTTTTTTTTTTTTTAAAGATTTTATTTATTTATTTGTAAGAGAGAGAGTGAGAGCGAGCACAGGCAGACAGAGTGGAAGGCAGAGTCAGAGGGAGAAGCAGGCTCCCTGCGGAGCAAGGAGCCTGATGTGGGACTCGATCCCAGGACGCTGGGATCATGACCTGAGCCGAAGGCAGCTGCTTAACCAACTGAGCCACCCAGGCGTCCCCCGTAGCCTGTTTTTTAAAATAAACTTTTATTGGAACACGGCATACTCATTTAAATACATGTGATCTATGACTATGCTCATTCTACAAAAGAAGAGTTGAGTAGCTGTGATAGAAATTATGTGGCTGGCAAAACCAAAAGTATTTACCATCTAGTTCTTTACAGGAACAATCCGCCAGCCCTATTCTAAAAGATTACAAACTCCTTTTGGGAAATCCAGTAATGTCATCTGTATTACTATATTGTGTAAAGATTCACCAATATTCTTGAGAAATTATGATACACGAGTCTTACTGGAAGTGTATCTTCTTTATTTTAAAACATAGTGGAATTGTGGAACATAAGTGCTTTTTAAAAATAAAATATATTTTATTTATTAGAGAGAGAGAGAGCGAGAGTATACAAGGAGGGGTAGCAGCAAGCAGAGGGAGAGAGAGAAGCAGGTGTGGGGCTCGATCCCAGGACCCTGAGATCATGGCCTGAGCGGAAGGCAGATACTTAACTGACTCAGCCACCCAAGCATCCCAAACACAAGTGCTTTTTTAAAGAAGTTTATTTCATTTCATATTTTTGTGTTGTAATACTTATTTTTGGAGTTTTCCTTTTTGCCTTCTATTTCTATTTTTAGATGACCTGTTGGTACTTCATCTCTCTGACCTGATTCGCATGGCATTCATGGCTGCAACCGATCATAGTAACCAGCTGCGGATGGCTGGGCTCCAAGCACTTGAGGACATTATCAAGAAGTTTGCATCTGTGCCTGAGCCAGAATTTCCAGGCCATGTGATTCTGGAGCAATATCAAGCTAACGTGAGATACTCTGTTTTATTTTGCTTTGTTTTAAGAGATACTCTGTTTATTTAAAACTTAAAATTGTTCCTTTAAGGGAGTGAAGATTCCCTGGAGAAATGTATTTGGAACTTCAGCTGCATATCTTTATTCCCATCGTCTGTAACATAGTTGAATCCCACAGTTGAAGAAACAGTAGTATAAAACTTGTCACTATTTTCGAGTTCTGATAGTGTATTGGTGATAAAACCAAAATAGAATCGCAGCCTAGCTTTTCAGTCTTGTGTTTAGATGTTTAGCCATGCCATTTAAAAGATAAAAGGACATTCAAAGCGTGTTGTGGATTTGCTGACATTACTTTTATATGTTAAGACTTGATAAGCATTTTTAAAAATACAAAGGACAGCTTTGTAATGCTGAAGGATAACTTCTAATAACAGCAGTTAAAAATACTACTGAAAGAATTACTTACCTTCAAAAAATATTTTATTTTATTCTGAACAGAGATACTTGTTTCCCCTGAAATTTATAACTTTATTTGTGTTCTTGAACTGAGGCACAATAGATTTAATCCTCATAATGATGGGTTATGTGAAGACAAACTTAAGTTAGCAAGGAAAGAAGATACATATGTGTGTGTATTATATATTCTATATATATATAAAATATATATTATACATACATAACATATATGTATAATGTATATTATATATAAATGTTATATATAATATATTTTAATATAAATATCATACATATATTTATATATATATATTTTTTTTTACTGTAGTTATACCAGAACCTTAGTTTCAGATACACAACACCTCATCTAAAAGCTATACTCAAGCATACACAAAATTAAAAAGGGTGAATAGTGTATGCTCCATTGTTTTTCCATCATAAGTACAGGTGAGGAAGTTATAGCTTCTAGCCCAGCTGCCTAAGGAACACCCATATACAATTATTTACTCCTAAATACCCAACCTGTAAGAATGAAGGTTTGTTGTTTTGTTTTGACTTTTTATTTAGGAATAGTTCTTTACTTCAGAAAAATTGAAAGAATAATTATTTAAATCTGTAGCTTTACCCTTGAATATTACAGTCTGTATTTCCAAAGAAAAAGGACATGTCTCATATAACCACAGGGCAGTTACCAACTTCAGGAAATTCAGCATTGATGTATTACTTCTATATAGTCTGTCATATTCCAGTTTTATCAGTCAACCCAGTGATCTCTTTTATAGTATATTCTCTTTCTTCTTCAGTACAGGGTCCAGCACCAGCTGTGTGATTAGTTGATGACTATACTGCCAATACTGCAATTAGCCGCCATGTGTTTTTAGTCATGGAGACGAACACTTGATTCATTTCTAAACTGCTATTGATATATCTCAGTGACTGACTCTCTTGTGCAAAGAGAGAAGTCTCAGAGTAGGAGTTGACTATATCTAACTCCTTATTCAGTTCATTCATATTAAATCTGATATATTTAAGAATCTGTGACTGGGTTGGCTTATTAAAACTAAAGCTCACATTCCTTCACTTAATACTATGACAGTGGTACATAAACTAATATTCCTTGAGTATACTTTAAAAAAAAAAATTTAAGATTTTACTTATTTATTTGACAGAGAGAGAGAGAGCACACAAGCAGGGGTGTAGCCGGGAGAAGGAGAGGGAGAAGCAGTCTCCCTGCTGAGCAGGGAGCCTGATGCTCTCAGTCCCAGGACCCTGAGATCATGACCTGAGCTGAAGGCAGATGCTTAAGCAACTGAGCCACCTAGGCACCACCCCAAGCATCCTTCTTTTAAAGTTTTTTTTTTTTTTTTAATTTTATTTTATTTTTTCAGTGTTCCAAGATTCATTGTTTATGCACCACACCCAGTGCTCCATGCAATACGGGCCCTCCTTAATACCCACCACCAGGCCCTCCCAACGCCCCACCCTCCTCCCCTCCAAAACCCTCAGTTTTTTTTCTCAGAGTCCACAGTCTCTAATGGCTTGTCTCCCCCTCTGATTTCCCCAACTCACTTCTCCTTTTCCTTCACCCGATGTCCTGTGTGTGTGTGTGTGTGTTTAAGGTGAAATGGTCTCTGAGATCTTTCAGTGACTGTGAATTTTTAGTAATAGTTATTAAAGGAATTGATCCAGTTATATGAGATTCACTCATGAGGTAAATACTGTTAGAAATATATTCAGGAAAATATAGACGGAATTTTTTTTAAAAGGGTAGCAGTTTTCTGTTATGTCCAGGAACATGTGACTTTGTCAGAAAATCCTGTTTACTATTAAACAAAAACAAAAAAAAAGAAGATTAATTTCCTGTTTTGGTATAGCATTCATATAGATTTGATAATGATTATAACCTCCTGGGAAGCAAAAGAAAAATGGTATGTTTGAGTTTATTGTAACTGAAAAGAGAGATAAAGGGATACGTGATTAAAAGGAAAATCAAAAGATGTGTTTTCATCTCCAGAGACACAAGAGGCTTTATATTTACTACTTATCTTTAAAAATAAAATGCTCATATTCATTTTCTTAGGTGGGAGCTGCTCTAAGACCAGCCTTTTCACAAGATACCCCATCAGACATAATAGCAAAAGCTTGCCAGGTAAGAAGAAAAATAGAGTTTTCTATAGTTACCTTCTTTAAATTAAAAGATACCTTAGAATTTCACTCCCAAGAAAGAGAGAAAAGGTAAATATTTATTTCTATCTTGGAAATACAACAGTGACAGTTCCTTCTTCTATTCTGTATCAAATGATGACGTAGTAACTGTTAATTGCATCCCGTTTTTTTGTCATAGCTGAGGAAATGACTTTGGGATACATAGGTCTTTCATCAGCCAGAAGTGAATAATAGTATAAAAACCATAAGAGGGACTAAAAATAAAAATATGATTATAAAATAATTAAAGAATGCATATAAATGATGGTTGGGTAATAAAGGATTTTTTTTTTATCACAGTTTGTGAAAATTTCCAAGTTTCTGGAGAATTTCACAATATGGAAATTTCATTGCAAAATTAATCCCAGAGGATTATTCTCACATGATTATATTTTTAAAAAGTCACAAAATGTTCCTACACTTTTAATAAGTTCCTCTTTTTCATGCCTCATTCTGAAAATGGACTCATGCAGTAAGCTCTCATCTTTCAGGAAACCGGATTCTTTATCTGCTTTCCTAAGGATAGAAGAGAAGCAACTTTCTATTTCCCAGTTTTCTGGAGTACCGGGCTGTGGTCCATCATTATTGCTTAGAATCCATAATCAAGCTACGTGTGGCCTCTAGACAGAGAATGTTCTGCTATTTGCAATGATAAGCGGGAAGTTCTTACTTTGTTCTCTCTCTGGCTGAATGGATTTGCCTCTTCCTGCCATTGTTAAGATTTTTCTTTTCTTTTCTTTTCTTTTTCTTTTTAATAGGGGGTGATGGGATAGGGGCATTGGGAGAGGGAGAGAATCTTGAGCAGGTTCCACACTCAGCAAGGACCTAACACGGGGCTCAGTCTCACAACCCTGAGATCATGAGCTGAGCCGAGATCAAGAGTCAGGTGCTTAACTGACTGAGCCACTTGGGTGTCCCCCGTTGTTAAGATTTATTTCTCTGAAGTCTATGGTCCTAATGATGGCCTTCAGAGAAATCAACTCCTCTTACAAACAGCAGACCAGAAAGAAAAGAGGGAGTCTTGTTTAAGAAAGAATTCTGTGGATCATGATACAAATCTCAGAGTTAGAGCAGACCATTTGGTAATGAGATACTGATGCACAGACAATCAGAAATCATAGTCCTGTATAAATAAATGTCTTGTGATGATGTTTCAGAGCATAGTATTTAAGCAGAAAAAACTTATAAAGCTGTTCATAGAAAAGCAAAAGCTATCCAGATTTCATCTTGTGGATGAGTAGTATGAAAAAGTCCTGTTACTGAATTTGCCTTCAACTTCTTATTCTTTATGTAGCTCTAGCTTTTTTTTTTTTTAAATTATAAGATTTTCTTCTTTTCTGCTGGAAGGCTTAAGTTTTTGACCTCCTGTCCTGTTTCTGGGAGGAAAACTAGTTTTGAAACAGATGGAACAGTAGGTTGCAAGTTCCTTTTTCTTAAAGGAAAATGAGGAGTTGGCTTTGGACAGATCATGAAACATTGCAGCCCACCTTGTTTGCTAGAATAGATGTCGTGTTAAACCTGAAGCTGAATCAGAGTAATTTTGAAATATTAGAGGAAGACTCTGAAGTGCAACACAACTGGAGACAGGAATCAGTGCTTTAATAAAAGAAAAATACTTTAAATCAGCTTAGGAATCATAACCATAATATATATTTTAAATATCATATTTCAGGTTAAATTGGTTAAGCGTACATTCATGTAACACTCTTTTTTTTTTTAAAAAAAAAAGATTTTATTTATTTATTTCACAGAGAGAGATCACAAGTAGACAGAGAGGCAGAGAGGCAGGCAGAGAGAGAGAGAGGGAAGCAGGCTCCCTGCTGAGCAGAGAACCCAATGTGGGACTCGATCCCAGGACCCCGAGATCATGACCTGAGCCGAAGGCAGCGGCTTAACCCACTGAGCCACCCAGGCACCCCTTCACGTAACACTCTTGATGCAAGTCCAGGTCTTTTCTCTGAGTATGACTTTGCTGATTCAGTGCTGCTTTATCTTTTTTCATAAACCAAATTTATAATGCAGAACCTGCAGTTTCTAGTTTCATACTCTTTATCTTTTTAAAGATTTTATTTTCAAGTAATCTCCACACCCGTCATGGGGCTTGAGCTCACAACCCCAAGACTAAGAGTTGCATTCTCTACTGACTGAGCCAGCCAGACGCACCAAGTTTCAGGTTCTTTAAAGTGAGAACTTGTGATTGTGGAAGCAAGCTCGCACCGCCAGACTACACCTTTTTCCTCAACATTCTTCCTTTGGCTCCAGTGTCACTGCCCTGGCCTGGTTTTCCTTTTGCTCTTCTGGCATTTTCTTTTCAATTTCTTTCATTGTTGGTTCTTATTCTGCTTGTCCCTTGTAACTATCTTCCTTGTGTTCTGGTCTTATACCTTTTTTTTTTTTTTTCTTATAACTCAGTCCTTGAACAAAGTTACCTGGTCCTTGAAGAAATTACCTAGTAACATTGCTTTAGTTATTACCTGTTTGTGGAGAGTTCCCAGGTCTCCCTAGTCATTGTTTTTGAAAATTTTAATTCCAGTTCAGTTATATTAATTTTGGGTGTACAATATAGGGATTCAGCAGTTCTATGCATTACTCGTTGTTCATCACAATAAGTGTGCTCTTCATCCTCTTCACCTAGCTCCCCTCCCCTCTGGTAACCAACAGTTCTCTATAGTTCATAGTCTGTTTCTTGATTTGTCTCTTTCTTTCTTTTTTTTTTCCTAAAGATTTTATTCATTTATTTGACAGACAGAGATCACAGGTAGACAGAGAGGCAGGCAGAGAGAGAGGGGGAAGCAGGCTCCCTGCTGAGCAGAGAGCTAGATGCGGGGCTCGATCCTAGGACCCTGGGATTATGACCTGAGCCGGAGGCAGAGGCTTTAACCCACTGAGCCACCTAGGCGCTTTTTTTTTTTTTTTTTTAAGATTTTATTTATTTATCAGAGAGAGAGAAGGGGAGAGAGCGAGCACAAGCAGACAGAATGGCAGGCAGAGGCAGAGGGAGAAGCAGGCTCCCCGCTGAGCAAGGAGCCCGATGTGGGACTCGATCCCAGGACGCTGGGATCATGACCTGAGCCGAAGGCAGCTGCTTAACCAACTGAGCCACCCAGGCGTCCCCCTAGGCGCTTTTTTATTAACGTTTGTTCAGTTTTGCTATTTAAATTCTACATGTGAGTGAAAGTATATGGTATTTGTCTTAGTCTCTGGCTGGCTTATTTCACTTAGCATTATACTCTCTAGCTTTATCCATGTCATTGCAAATGGCAAGATTTCGTTCCTTTTCATGGCTGAGTAACATTCCATTTTGCAAATGTGTACACACACATATACATATGCACACATATATATCTTTACACATTTATCTATTGATGGACACTTAGGTTGCCTCCATAATTTGGGTATTTTTTTAAAAAAAGAAAGTAAAAATAGAACTACTCTATGATCTAGTAATCACACAATAGGTATTTACCCAAAGTATACAAAAATACTAAATCAAACAGATGCAAATATTCTGAAAATGTCTATGCTACGTAGAGTTATCTACATGTTTAATACAATTCCTATCAAAGTACAATCAACTTTTTTCAAAGAAATGGAACAAATAATCCTAAAATTTATATGGACACCAGAGAAGACCCTGAATAGCCAGAGGAATGTTGAAAAAGAAAAGCAAAGTTTACAGCATCACAATTCCAGACTTCAGGCTCTATGACAAAGCTGTATCATCAAGACAGTATGGTACTGGCACAAAAACAGAAATATAGATCAATGGAACAGAATAGAGAGCCCAGAAATAGACTCTCAACTTTATAGTTAACTAATCTTTGACAGAGCAGGAAATAATGTCCAATGGAAGAATGACAGTCTCTTCAACAAATGGTGTTGGGAAAATTGGACAACCACATGCAGAAAAATGAAACTGGACCATTTCCTTACACCACACACAAAAATAGACTCCAAATGGATGAAAGACCTCAATGTGAGACAAGAATCCATCAAAATCCTTGAGGAGAACGCAGGCAGCAACCTCTTCGACCTCAGCTGCAGCAACTTCTTAGAAACATTGCCGAAGGCAAGAGAAGCAAGGGCAAAAATGAACTATTAGGATTTCATCAAGATCAATATCTTTTGCACAGCAAAGGAAATAGTCAACAAAACCAAAGACAACTGACAGAAGTGGAGAAGATACTTGCAAATGTCATATCAGATAAAGGGCTAGTATCTAAAATCTATAAAGGACTTATCAAACACGGGCACCTAGGTGGCTCAGTGGGTTAAGCTTCTGCCTTTGGCTCAGGTTATGACCTCAGGATCCTGGAATCAAGGCCTACCATCAGGCTCTCTGCTCAGCCAGGAGCCTGATTCCCTCTCTCTCTGTCTTCCTCTCTGCCTACTTGTGATCTCTCTCTGTCAAATAAACAAAAATATTTAAAAAAAAAAAAAGAACTTATCAAACTCAACACCCAAGGAACAAATAATCCAATCAAGAAATGGGCAGAGGACATGAACAGTCATTTCTGCAAAGAAGACATCCAGATGGCCAAAGACACACGAGAAAGTGCTCAACATCACTCAGCATCAGGGAAATACAAATCAAAAACCACAAAGATACCACCTCACACCAGTCAGAATGGCCAAAATTAACCAGTCAGGAAACAGCAGGTGTTGGTGAAGATGCAGAGAAACGGGAACATACCTACACTGTTGGTGGAATGCAAGCTGGTGTAGCCACTCTGGAAAACAGTATGGAGGTTCCTCAAAAAGGTGAAAATAGAGCTGCTCTATGACCCAGCAATCACACTACTGGATATTTACCCTAAAGATACAATTGTAGTGATCCGAAGGGGCACATGCACCCGAATGTTTATAGCAGCAATGTCCACAATAGCCAAACTATGGAAAGAACCTAGATGTCTACCAACAGATGAATGGATAAAGAAGATCTGGTATATATTTACAATGGAATACTTTGCAGCCATCAAAAGAAACGAAGTCTTGCCATTTGCAACGACATGGAACTAGAGGGTATTATGCTAAGTGAAATAAGTCAATCAGAGAAAGGCAATCATATGATCTCTCTGATATGAGGAATTTGAGAGGCAGGATGGGAGTTCTTGGGGGAAGAGAGAGAAAAATGAAACAAGATGGGACTGGGGAGGGAGATAAACCATAAGGGATTCTTAATCTCAGGAATCAAACTGAGGGCTGCCAGGGGTAGGGAGGGAGGGATAGAGTGGCTGGGTTATGGACATTGGGGAGGGTATGTGGGTGCTATGAATTGTGTAAAACTGATGATTCACAGACCTGTGCCCCTGAAGCAAATAATACATTATGTGTTTAAAAAAAAAAAAAAAAAGACCTGAAGAAAACAATGAAAAAAGCAAAACAAAACAATAAAAAAAGGGATGTATGCAACTCAGGTTTATTGCAGCATTATTTACAACAGCCTTCTTTGATTTCCTCACAATATTTCAAGTCTCTGGCCTCTCCCCTAAAAATATTTAATTGGTTTCCAAATACTGTGATTTCTGCCTCTAAGTCTTTCTCTGGGGACTCTCCCTTTTCATCCCATTCCCAGCGTGATCTCTGTCATTTCTGTCCCATAATACTGTCATAGTCACGTAACTAAACTCATTGCTTACCATCTAAGCATGTTCTTTCCTGGCATAAATACTGGAACAATCTTCCTAAAGTACAGTTTTTGTTTTTTAAGATTTTATTTATTTATTTATTTATTTATTTATTTATTTAGGGGTGTTGGAGCGGCAGGGGGAGAAGGAGAAAGAAAGTCCCAAGAAGACTCTGTGCTGAGCTCAGCGCCTGACATGGGGCTTGATCCCATGACGGCAAGATCATGACCTAAGCCAAAATCAAGAGTTGGACGCTTAACCAGCTGAGCCACCCAGGCACCCCAGGCACAATTCCAATTGTAATCTCCCTGTTCAGAAGCCTTGGAAACTGCCCATAGAACAAAAAGTCTGAATTCAGTTTACATGGAATTTAAATTGTACCATAATCCCAGTTAACTTTGCTAATCTCATATCTTCTCCCATGTAACTCCTCTGTATTTATGCACACAGACCTTCCTGATAATTTAAGCATTCCCATTTCTTCTGCCAGAAGTAATCTCTCCCTTCTCTGTTTTTGAATTGTAGTATTACAGCCCTAAAATGTTTATTCAATCTGTTTTTTTTTTTTCTTGAGGACAAGGACTAGATTTTTCTCCTTTATTTATTTATTTTTTAACCTCTTCCATAGCGCCCAGAATAATCCTTTGCCTGTGGTAGGCAGAAATGTTGAAGAATTATTCACAACTGAGGTGATTCAAGAAGAAACTTATTTTCTATTAAAATTTTTGTCACATTAGTCAATGGAAATACTTAAGTAAATACTGTTAGTTTTCCATGTAGGATATAATAAATTCCATCCTTGTTGTTGATTTGTTATTAAAAAATAAAGTTGGGGTGCCTGGGTGGCTCAGTGGGTTAAAGCCTCTGCTTTCAGCTCAGGTCATGGTCTAGGGTCCTGGGATCGAGCCCCTCATTGGACTCTCTGCTCAGCAGGGAGCCTGCATCCCCCTCTCTCGCTGCCTGCCTCTCTGCCTACTTGTGATCTCTGCCTGTCAAATAAATAAATAAAATCTAAAAAATAAATAAATAAATAAAATAAAGTTGAAGCACAGCATTTGGGTTTTCTTTGTTTGTTTTCTTCATTGATATTTTGTTTCTTCCCCCAAGGCGGGGAAAATCATATTTACTTCATACTCTTATAGTTAAATATTAGTTTTTTATAGAGAATTTAAAATTTCTTTCTTTGGCTAGGTGTGTAGTACATGGATTGGAAGTGGAGTTGTCAGTGATCTCAATGACCTCCGTCGAGTGCACAATCTACTTGTCTCTTCTCTGGACAAAGTGCAGGCTGGAAAAGGATCTTCGAGCCAGCTGTACCGAGAGAGTGCCACAACCATGGAAAAACTGGCTGTTCTCAAAGCTTGGGCAGAGGTAACCACAGCCTATTGTTTTTGTTGTTGTTGTTGTTTATTAACATAAAGTGTATTATTTGCCCCAGGGTACAGGTCTGTGAATCATCAGACAGCCTATTGTTTTTGAACAATTTCTCCATCCATGAGAAAATGTTCCCCTAGTCCTGTAGGTGAAAAAATTTTGATATTTTGCTTTTTAAAGTGACCTTTGGTATAAAATGCTTTTTGGAAATCTGTTATTTGCTCCATCTCACGGAAATATGTATATTTATGTCTCAAAGAACTCTTTTCAACCCTTTGAAAGTTATGTTTGTTTATTTTTTAAAAAAAAAGATTTTATTTATTTGTTTGTCAGATAAAGAGAGCAAGCACATGAGGAGGACAACAGCAGGCAGAGGGGGATGTGGGTTCCCCGCTGAGGAAGGAGCCTGATGCAGGACTCTATTCCAGAACCCTCCTGCAATCATGATCTGAGCGGAAGGCAGACGCTTAACTGACTGAGACAACCAGGTGTCCCAAAAGTCTTTTTTAATCAGTTTTTTTCAAAATTTCTATATTGAGAAAGGGCTCCCCTAACTAGTTATGTGGAAATTAGGCAGCACAAGTTTTGATGATCATAACATCGGTTGTCAGTCATCTAGCTCTTTGCTGACTTGCATTAATATGCTTGACTCACCTACCAGGAAGACTGGTGTAGTTTAGTATAAAAAGCATTAAATGCTGATTCAGAGGCCGTAAACAAGTTCTCTCTCTATAATTTACCGTCTTCTTGACTTTGGTCAAATGGTTTGATCTCTCAGAGCCTTGGGTTTTTGGGTTTTGGGTTTTTTTTTTTTTTCATTATCATGTGGAAATAATATCATCATCTTTTTTTTTTATTTTTAAAGATTATTTATTATTTGACAGAGAGAGAGAGATCACAAGTAGGCAGAGAGGGAGGCAGAGAGAGGGGGGAAGCAGGCTCCCTGCTGAGCAGAGAGCCTGATGTGGGGCTTGATCCCAGGACCCTGAGATCATGACCTGAGCTGGAGGCAGAGGCTTAACCCACTGAGCCACCCAGATGCCCCCAAATAATATCTTCTTTTTTTTTTTTTTTTTTTAAAGATTTTATTTATTTATCAGAGAGAGAGAGGGGGAGAGAGCGAACACAGGCAGACAGAATGGCAGGCAGAGGCAGAGGGAGAAGCAGGCTCCCTGCTGAGCAAGGAGCCCGATGTGGGACTCGATCCCAGGACGCTGGGATCATGACCTGAGCCGAAGGCAGCTGCTTAACCAACTGAGCCACCCAGGCGTCCCCCAAATAATATCTTCTTATAAGGCAATATTTATCAAAGGACATTGTAGCTGGCACTGAATGGAAGATAGATTATTGCTTTCAAAAAATAGATCAGGGCGCCTGGGTGGCTCAGTTGGTTAAGGAACTGCCTTCAGCTTGGATTATGATCCTGGAGTCCCAGGATCAAGTCCTGCATTGGGCTCCCAGCTCCACGGGGAGTCTGCTTCTCCTCTGACCTTCTCCCTCTCATGCTGTCTTCTACTGTTTCTCTCTCTCAAATAGATAAATACAAATCTTTAAAAAATGAAATAAATAAGATAAAATATTAGATCAGAGTCTCACATAACTAAATTAATAATGCACATTTTTGTTGACACTTTTTTCTTTTTTAGGGTAGTTTGTACTATAATTTAAAGATGTGCACCTCATGCCTCAGCCTTGAAAGCCATTTCATAATTCTTTTACCTGTTTATCTGCCTTTCCTTCATCATGCTCTTCAGATGCCCAGCATATTCTAGATTTCTCTCCTGAAGACCTGTCTTTGCTTATACTCTTTCACTCAGAAAGCTGAAGATCTCCATTTTCCATCTCCTCAGATTTTTACTTTGAAATCTTTAGATTTACATGAGTTGGGAACTGTGCTTTCACCTGTTAATTAATGTTAGTTAAATATGAGTGTGAAGGGGAGACTTTCTAGCTCAGTGCTATCAGTCATGCCCACTTCTGTATCTTCAGTTTCTCCCTCTATGTGCTAACTCTTCTTGCTTGTCTTCCTCCCCACCTAAGTGTGTCCTCCTCACTGCTTTCCCTCTCTCCTCTCATGTTTCAGTTCACGATGGAGTTTCAGTATCTTCACTACCTCAACTCTTGGTCACCTGCTTCTCAGTCCCCCACAATGTGGGGTCATTCTCACTGTTACAGGCTGGTCCGGTCTGAGGACCCAGAGGGGGTCCTGTAGGACCAGCCAACAGAGTCCTTGGGTTCGAGCAGGATCAAAGTCAAACGCAAGCCAAAAGGAAATGAGAGCAGAGCTTATTGAAGATGTAGAGACAGCAGATACAGACAAAGCTTCTGGCAGACTTGAAAAGGAAAGGAGAGTGAATCTCATCTTTGCTTGGGGCCTGGGATTTTTATTGAGGATGCTGGTCTGGTGTATGTGCCCTCTCAGGCATCCAGGAACTCGTCAGACAAGGAGTGCTCAGGTGTCCTGCGTAAGTCGCTTATGCGCTAGAACTATGGGTCTTGGTGTCAAGGTGTCTGGAGTCAGTGGTCTTGGAAAACTTACGTGATGGCCCCACCTGGTCATTCCTTAGGTGTTGTCTGTTGTGCTGAGAGACTCCGAAGAAGTCATTAAGTGCTTGATCTTTACAAGGAGGATAGACAGCATGCTTAAGGGTGGGGTGTAGATCTCAGCAAGAAGAGAAGCAGGAAAAGGACCCAAAAAAGCAGTTTTTCATGAGGTCCCTTTGGTTTGCCTGTGTCATCACCACGCCATTGGAATCATTCTCGCTAAAGTTACAAATGAGAGAATTATCTGTGTCACTGTGCACTCATCAGTCCGTGTTCCTTGGCCTCTCTGCGGCATTGGATGTCGTCTCCTCTGGAAGCTCTTTGTTCTCCTTGACACGCCTCTCTTGCTTCTCCTCTTTCCCTTTCATTGTTCCTTCCCCACACCGCTCGCTGGCCTCTTCGCCTGCCCGCTCTTTCAGTGCTGCTATTTTTCTTGTCCCCTTCCCGTCTCTTCGTACTTTATGGGCAACTTTATCCATACCCATAACCTATTGCTTTAACTTGTGTATTAAAGGTTGTAATTCTGCTTTTCCACCCAGACCAAATTCCAATCCCATATTTGCAGATGTTTACTAGACATCTTCCCTTGGATGACCCTTAAGTACCACACACCCAACAAGTCTTAAAAAAATACTGTGCTTTCTCTGACTTCTTTTATCTTCTTTATCCCAACTACTGGTTCTACCTTCTATCTTCAGGCCAGAGCCTAGTATCAATATTAACTGCTTCTTCTTCAGTCCCCTTCGTATTATATCTAGTAGGTATCTAATTCCTATGTATTTGACTTTGTTAATACTATTTTTGAAGATAATATAATTTTGTTCTGATAATATAAATACCAATTCACTACACATATTCAAAATATAGAGAAGAGGTATTATTTAAAAAAAATCTATAATCTTATCCCTTCTGTAATCTTCTTATCATCCAGAGATAACTATTAATATTTTGGTGTATATCACTATGCATATGTGCACATGTAAATCTTTATATGCCTTAAACTGTGTGTATCTACCTATATCTTTTTTTAAAAATGGAATTTTATTCAACATAGTGACTATTTTTAAAATTTAGCAATGGATTACATACACCTTTTGCATATCTATAAAAAAAATACTTCCTCTCTTCTGCCCCTGCCTTTAGTTTGAATCCTCATCATCTGTTACCTGGTCTGTGCAGTTGCGTCCTAATTTTCTTCTACTGTTAGTCTTCCCTGCCTCCACTGGCACATCTTCCTGTACAGATTCTCAGCATAATCATTCTAAAATGCAAATTTTGGGCAAAGAATATGAATTGACGATTCACAGAGAGGAAACAAAGCTACACATAAACATATGGGGAGGGTGAAGAAATATAGAAACATTTCCCAGCTAAATTAACATCATTTTTAGAATGATAGTAAAATTTTTCTAAAGAGTGAGATATATCAAAAAACTTACTAAATCCAGTTTATCCTAAGGAATATTAAGGATATACACAAAGACTCTGCTATGGTGGTGTTTATTACAATGTTTATTTTTCTCAGAAAAAATGGAAATAACTTAAATGTATGTCTTGATCCTAAGAGATGGTGGAATTAAGTGACTAACGAATTTGGGTAAAAGTTATTCACGGGGGCGGGGGGGGCGGCGCCTGGGTGGCTCAGTGGGTTAAAGCCTCTGCCTTCCTTCCGCTCAGGTCATGATCTCAGGGTCCTGGGATTGGGCCCCGCATCGGGCTCCCTGCTCCACGGGGAGCCTGCTTCCCCCCGTATCTCTCTGCCTGCCTCTCTGCCTACTTATCTTTTTCTGTCAAATAAATAAATAAAAATCTTAAAAAAAAAAAGTTATTCACAGGGGTGCCTCTGTGGTACAGTTGGCTGGGCATCCAACTCTTGGTTTCAACTCAGGTTGTGATCTCAGGGTCATGAGATTGAGCCCAGGGCTCCACACTCAGCGGGGAGTCTGCTTGGGATTCTCTCTCCTTCTCGCTCTGCCCTTCACTTCTGCATGCCCTCTTTCTCTCTCTGTCTCTCTCTCTCACAAATAAATAAATCTTTAAACAAATTTTTAATTAAAAAAATAAAAGCTATTCACAACACAGTATTATTTAAAAGACTATGTATATACAACATGTTTAGAATGCTCATGGTATTTTCTTCAAGTTATTTACACTTCTGATTTTTCTATTTTTCTTGTGTAGTGTCTAATAAGATAAGCCAAACATTGATTAAAAATAAGTCTAAAAAATATATTCTCCTGTATTGCTAGTAGCAATATAAATTATAGAACCCTTTTAGAAAGGTTTTGGCAGTGTCTATTCAGAGCCATAAAAATATCTGTAGTCCCTGATGCAATAATTCCCTTCCTGGGACTTTATCCTAGGGAAGAATATCTAAAATACAGGAAGGAAATGTTTACAAAAAGCTTTACTTGGGGGTGCCTGGGTGGCTCAGTGGTTTGAGCCGCTGCCTTCGGCTCAGGTCATGGTCTCAGGGTCCTGGGATGGAGTCCCGCATCGGGCTCTCTGCTTAGCAGGGAGCCTGCTTCCTCCTCTCTCTCTCTCTCTGCCTGCCTCTTTCCCTACTTGTGATGTCTCTCTGTCAAATAAATAAATAAAATCTTTAAAAAAAAATTTTTTTTTAAAAAAAGCTTTACTTGGAACATTATAATGTGAAGAATTATATACCTTTTGTCTTTGAAAATTATATCTTGTTCAGATTCCCAAGGCTGAATCAAGAAACAGAAGTAAATATGAAATTTCAATGTAGGGAGATTGTTAGATGTATTATGGCTTATCCCCTACAGCCATTAAGAGTAATGATTATGAAGATGGACATTCCATAGGTAGATAAAATTAAATACAAAATTCTTTGTATAACAGAATTATAATTTACAAAGATAAAATATAGTAACCTGGAAATTGGGATTTTGAGTAATTTTAAAAACTCATTTTCAAAACTTTTTATGGTATCATTTTAAAATAAAATTAAAAGTTTAGGAAAAATACATAATCTTTGATCTGTAAATTCTGCAGTGACCTCTTCCCTTCCCCATTGCCTATAGAGTAAAACCTTCACCTACTTCTCCCTCATATTCTGTGCTCAGTCTATGCTAGTTGCCAAAGCCTAAATATAGGTACAAAAACAAAAATCAAAAATAACTGCAACAAAGAAAAATGTTTAAAGTTATGTTTTAGTAAGTTGCATTTATACATCTTTTTGGTCTACTAAGTGGAGAGAAAGGATACAGATAATATATATGTGACTAGTAAATTATATGCGTGGTTCAACTCTATTATAAAGGCCAGATTGCTAAGTGTCACTTAAGAGGCTAGAAGGATATTTATGGAAATCCTTTCTCTGGCCCTTCTCCCATCCCCCTCCAGCCTTTTTCTTTGAATGTGCTGTCTGATTGTGCCTAATAAGTCTGTGAAAGTAGAGGCAGTAAACAGGAAGTTATACCCTAGGACAAAAAAAGAAAAAAACACACATAAAAGGGGGCTTTGTAAAGTATAACAAGAGAAGCCAGAAACATCTCAGTGAACTCTACTAAAGGAATGTTTTGTGAGAGGAATAGTCAGCAGTCAGATCAATAAAAAAAGATTGTCTCCAAAGCAGGTGGAATTATTCTTTGGAGGTTGTCAGGAAACCATGAAGTTATAGACTTTCCAGGGTCTAAACTCAATTATTTTCAAAAATTCAGTTGTATAGCAACTTAGATTAAGTCATTTCTTAACACTATGCCTTATTATTTTCTCCTCCTGAATATCTTACTAGGTGTATGTGGTTGCTATGAATATTAAGAAGGAAGCAGAGTCAAAGCCAAAAAGAGCAATGAAAAGTACTGATGATGATGATGATGATTATGGTGCCATAGATGAACTACCACCAGATAGTTTAATAACACTTGTGCAGCCCGAACTGCCAACACTCAGTCGCCTGTGGTTGGCAGCGTTAAAAGACTATGCACTTTTGACTCTGCCGGCTGAATTTGCTAGTCAGCTGCCCCCCGATGGTAAGTACTACATTCAGAATTTTGCCTTTATGGACTTTAGAGTAGTAATTAAACAAAATGTAGTTGGTGGAAGCTAGCAACAATAATAATTAATAATATTATAGTGTAACTTACCCACCTTGAATTTATAAAGAGAGTAAAACCCCTTAAATTTAATTAATTATTAATAATGTAGTAATCTAGTTTAAGATGTGGCGATGACATTTTAAATTTCTGTAGATTTAAACGTGGCACTCTGTCCCTGAGAGCGTGTTGTCCCTGATTCAAATGCAGCATTAAGCTCATTTGTTAACCCAAGCAAAAAGTTCTCACTGTCACAGTAATAACTGTATGAGCTAGAGTACTCTAAATAACCAGGCGTAACAAGTCATTATGCGTAACTCTGATGAAGTTGATTGCTGGGCTGGTCAATGTATGCAAGGATGGATGGGGGAGTCCTCAGTTTGGTAGTGAAAACAGGAGTTAAGGAAGAAAGGCAGAGGAAGGAGAAAGAAGAGACAGAGTTCCCTGGCTGGGGCAGGAAGAGAAGGTGACCAGGGTTTTTGGGAGTCTCTGGCCACAGTGAAGAGGAAGCCTGTGACCACCGGCTAGAGAAAGGTGGAGGATCCCCAGTGGCATCTGCAGTTGCGGAGAAAAAGCTGGAAACCCTAGCACTGGTGAGGAAGGCACAGAGGCCCTCCAGTTCTGCAGCTGCAGGAAAGACTCACTTTTGGTGGCTTTGTAATAAAGGGAATCCCTTTGGCCAGATTGCTCTTCAGTACATGTTATGGTCTGAATTTTGTGTCCGTATTGTGATTAGCGTCAGAAGCAGGGCCTTTGGGAAGCACTTAGGTCAGGAGGTGAAGCCCTCTGCAATGGGATTCGTACCCTTAGAGGAAAGACCCCACCTACACTAGCCCCTAGCCCCTTCCACCAAGTAAAAATACAGCTATGAGTCAGAGACATGGCCCTTACCTGAGCATGGAGGCAGCCTGATCTCAGACTTCCACCCCCTCCAGCACTGTGAGAAATAAATGTCTGCTGTTTGATAAGCCACCCAGTCAGTGGTATTTTGTTATAGCAGCCCAAATGGACTAAGAGTAAGTAATGAGGATTTTTAAGTTAGTCGTTGATGAATGGTTGACCACTTGCAATAAAAGTAATGGTTTCGATTGACCTTTTTTACAGGTGGAGCATTTTATACTCCTGAGACCATTGATACAGCTAGACTTCACTACCGGAATTCGTGGGCCCCGATTCTTCATGCGGTGGCACTTTGGTTAAATAGCACAGGATTTACATGTTCAGAGTCTACAGAAGCAGCAGCAATACCTGGCTTACAGAAACGTGCTACACCTGTCAATTTAAACCAGGCATCGGGAGCAATGCCTGGTGCTAAATCTTTGCCAGAAATTAACAAAGACAGAATGCATCTGATTTTAGGTAGGTGTGAACATTGATATATTTCAAGATATGTCACTTCTGAAATTCCATTTCTGTAGGGAAGAAAAAATTTCCTTCTATCCTTTTAGGTTGTATGGCTGGCCTAAGAATTAAATTGACATAAGACAGATTAACAGGAGAAAAGCATATGGATTTAGTATTTTCCAATCTAAAGTAGCCATTAGGCCCAAAAACTTATATGCCATTTGACGCAAAGAACAGTAAATTGTGGGGATGTGACCAGACTAAAGGGGTTTGGGCCGGGGGCAATAAATTGTGGGACAGGGACTAGGAAATATATGGGGGAAATTAATTTTAGTAGGTTTGTTTGTGCAAGTCTATTTCAACATTGACTCCCAGTCTTCTCTTCCTGATACGGAGAGGGCACATTTCTCACGAGAAATGTTGACTTGTTTTTAGGTGGAAAGGGGTCAGAGAACCCTTACTGCATCTGCTGTTCATCAAGTACCTTCAGCTGAAAGTAATCAATATGTCAAAGAGGCATATTTTGGTGTGGCGTGCTCTGAGCTCCTTCAGATCTTCCGTTTTAATGCTATAGAAAAGTTTTATATACCACAGTCCAGAGAAGGGATAAAAAGGAGAGGATTGTTTAAGCACGTGTTCTAAATTGTTAACTGAATTTTTAATAGAAAAAGTTCATTATTAAAAACTATTCTAAAAATTTTAGCTGCTGTGTTCACTCACAGAGCAATAGTGAATAATTTTCAAGAAAAAAACTACATTTTTCTTTTTTCAATGGCAGATTTTCTTTTTACTTGACACTTAACAAATTGTCTATGAGGAAATAATAAAATGCAAAGTTAAAACAAATTTGAATAAATCTCAATTTATAATTGCTTTATAGATGCTCTTTTAACATTAATATATTATAGATTCTAATGAGGCTCTTAAGCAGTTTTATATTTTGGGGAGGGAAGAAGAACACAGTTGGTAGGGTGAAATTATAGAACCTGTCAGTAGATCTCATACATGAAAATATGAAAGGCTTATAAAATAATGACCTTACCCTTATGCAAATTAAGAATAATTGTTATCCATGATATCCATTTTGTCTCTGTAGCTTGCCACTAAAAAATCCTTGTAGACATGAAAATTGTTTGACAACCATTTAATGAGAAGTAATTTTATAATTTACATAAGTTTATTTTTAATGTATTATTTTTTAAATTCCTAAAAATAAAAAATTGAGTATCTTCTTAATCAACTCCATGACCTTGGAACTGCCTCTCTCCCCCAACCTTCAACTTGATTATTAACCTAATGGCAAAGCTACAATCTGTGTTATAAAGTTTGGCAGCTGCGTTTGGTAAGCATTTGACTCTACTTTAAGGTAGCATTAAATAGGTGTTACAGTAATCTGTAAAAGAATAGAGGAAGAACAGAGAAAAAAATCTGATGTCAGAGCAACAAAGTGTTTTATAGTGACAAACGTGTGTTTTTATTATGTACGTCGCAGGTGTGAGCATACAGTTCCTTTGTTCCCCCAGACCTGAGGAGCCCATTGAACATGTCACAGCATGTCTACAGGCCTTACACACCTTGCTCGATTCTCCTTATGCCCGAATCCATATTGCAGAAGATCAGGTACAGTATATTTCTATAACAGATAATAAATTATACGCTTTGTTTTCATCCTGTTTGTCTTAAGATAATTTTCTCCTGTATGAAATAAAATATATGATAAATATTTAGGATTTTGACTTTATCGTGAATGTTGGATGACAAGGCACCACCAGCATAGAAATAGTCAGTGTATCTTCTTAGATGTGTTTATCAAGTAAAACTAAAAATTAAGGGATGCCTTCAACCCCAGCTAATGATTCTATTGATAAAGGCCTGAAGTAATTTATAAGGCTGTTAAATAAATTATACCACTTTTAAATGTTTGATAATGTTTTATCTCTCATTTAATGAATTTTTTTTGCACTGGCTCAATTACTCATTAACAGTTTAATGAATTGCTTTTTCTAATTTCTATATGTAATTTTAGAGGACTTTATTCATGTTATAGAACCAAGCTATTGGTGGATTTCTTATTCTTTTTAATTAGAAATTCTTTTCTTTTCATAAGAACCATCTTTTTGGTCACCATCACACATCTACAATGTGGGGTAATTTTCCATAAAACACCAACAGATAAAGAAAGTTGAGAGCATTCATTATATCAAATTAATTGTGCACATGATGCTGACCAAAACCAAAATAAAACAAAGCACATGCTTTGTGATTACAAGATTCACTCACTGGTGAACTCTTCTTGTACCCTACCTAGCCTTACAATCTGAAGCTGTTCCTCAGCTAAACTACAGCTTACTGCAAGAAACTTCTGGTTTTTATGAAATTTAAAACTTAATCTGTGAATGAAGAGAGAACACTATGTTTACACTCACTCATTTCTTTTTTTAACATAATACATCCCACACCCAACTACCTAGCTATTTTTTGGACTCAATAATGTTTTGTTTATCCAAGCACTGCTTTACACCTGAATGGATTATATTTTTCTTCCTGAGTTGGATCCTATAATTTCAAAATCATCAGTATTGTATTGATTTACCCAACAGCTTTCACTCTGTGCCTGTCCTGCATCAGGCACAGTTTGAGGCTATAGCTATCAAAAGTACAGGTACCCCCGATCCAGGTACAGGGAGATCAGGACAGTATGACAAATGCTGAGCTAGTAAAGGTATGTAAAGTCTGAGGACAATAGAGGGAAGGAGCCCTGACTTCAAGGAAAGTAAGGAATGGCTTCTCAGAGGAGATGAGGATTGGATTAAATCTGAAAAGAGAGGGGTGCCTGGGTGGCTCAGTGGGTTAAGCCGCTGCCTTCGGCTCAGGTCATGATCTCAGGGTCCTGGGATCGAGTCCCGCATCGGGCTCTCTGCTCGGCAGGGAGCCTGCTTCCCTCTCTCTCTCTCTCTCTGCCTGCCTCTCCATCTACTTGTGATTTCTTTCTGTCAAATAAATAAATAAAATCTTTAAAAAAAATTTATTAAAAAAAAAATCTGAAAAGAGAAATTAGTGAGGCAGCACAAAAGGGATGGGTTTTTTTCTCTGGGAGAAAAGCAAATCCAAAGACAAGGAGGTGTAAGAGAACGTGACAAGTTCAAGGACACTACTGTCATTTACTACAGCTGAGACAAATGGAGCATGTAAGAGTTGTTAGGAGACAAGGCTGCGCGACAGGGGAAAAGCCAAATCATGAAGATTCCTGTATGGCCTGTGGAAGGGTCTAAAAATCTATCTTAAAAGTGATAGGAAATCATTAAAAAATGTTAAAATAGAGGAATGACCTGATTAAACTTGTATTTCAGAATATGGTATATATATAGAATTTGATCACTTTTATTGACCCTGTGAAATTGGTCTATAGGACATGACAAGGGAGGCAGGAAGGCCAGTTAAGAGGCTCTTTGCATTTTATTTCTAGAGAAATAGTGAGTTACACTGGCCTAGGAAAACTGAATAAAGGAAGAAAAAAGAGGGCGGGGACTGGAACGTGAGGGTGTATTACAAATAGCAAACAAGGATGGAGATGAGGGAATAAGGACACTACAGAGAGGGAGGAAGAGAACTAAGAGAACAGAGTTACAAGGGCAGAGGAGAGTTTCAAGGATAGACGACAGTCTCAAAAGAACCAGAATCCAGTATATGAAGACAGAAGAGGATCCAGGGAAGGTTACTAGTGATCTCGGATGGAGCATTCTATCGTAGGTGGAAGAGTGAGGGGTGAAGGAGGGGTGAAGGAACTGGAAGCCTCGGGGCTGGGACCAGAGGAAGCAAAACAGAGATACAGGACATGGGGACAGAGAAGGTTCTGAGAGAATTGGGGGTTGGGGGGAGGAAATAAACAGGAAAGACCTGAGTGTTTTCCTTATACTGGGGAAGGAACAGACCTAGACAGAGAAACTGAAGACATATGGAATGCAATCAGGGTCCTTGAAGAATCAATCCCTGGGAGGTCAGATAAGATAGGACAGGAAGCAAATAAGGAAAGATGAATCAGCCTTTGGTAGAGTCTAGACATTTGATCTTAAGGAGAGAGGTAAAGGTAGGTTTGGTTATAGTTAAGTTTTTTTTTCCTCTTTAAAATATGAGACAGGGGGCGCCTGGGTGGCTCAGTGGGTTAAGCCACTGTCTTCGGCTCAGGTCATGATCTCAGAGTCCTGGGATCGAGTCCCACATCGGGCTCTCTGCTCAGCAGGGAGCCTGCTTCCCTCTCTCTCTGCCTGCCTCTCTGCCTACTTGTGATCTCTCTCTGTCAAACAAATAAATAAAATCTTAAAAAATAAAATAAAATAAAATATGAGACAGGTTCATTGGATGGGTTTGATGTGGATGATTGTAAGAGGCTTAAAGTGAGTGGTGAAAGTTTGTAATAGTTGCTGAGATGAATGGGAGAGGGGCTTATGGGAAGTACCTAGTATCCACAGTAATTTGTTGAATGAAAATTTGTTGGGATAGAATATGACCAATTCTCAAGACTGTTAGGTTGTTCTTACTTGTTACAGAGTCATATATATTAATTTTAGTTACCAAACTGATTTATTTTTACATGCATATTTTCTTAGATTGTAATATAATTTTGTTCTTTGAAATTAAGATTAATTAAATTTACCTGTATTAATTTATACTAGCTGATTGGTGTTGAGTTGCTAAGTGTTCTGCACCGCCTCCTGTTGACCTGGAACCCACCCTCTGTTCAGCTGCTGGTCACTGGGGTCGTACAACAGATAGTAAGAGCTGCTCAGGATTATCTGCAAGAAAAAAGAAACACTCTAAGTAAGCACTGGAAATTATGCTAATTTGGAAGTAGATCTTGTTTGTACTCTAACTTTTTAAGTATCAGTGCCAGGAAGTTTTTAATTAAAAATGTAGTCAAAGATGTAGAAGATTGGCAATTGATTTTGCTTTCATTAGGAAAAACCAAATGAGGGGCACCTGAGTGGTGCACTCAGATAAGCATCTGACTCTTGGTTTCAGTTCAGGTCATGATCTCAGGGTCATGGGATCAAACCCTATGTCAGGCTCCAATCTCTGCTTGAGATTCTCTCTCTCTCTCTCTGCCCCTCCCGCTTGCTCTCTCCCTCTCCCTTTCTGCCCCTCTCTTTCTCAAATAAAGAAATAAATCTTTAAAAAAAAAAAAAGAAAAGAAGAAGGAAGGAACCAAATGAAATTGCTGCTAGTCAATTATTTTTCACCTTCAAAAGTGTCAACCAAGGGACGCCTGGGTGGCTCAGTTGGTTAAGCAGCTGCCTTCAGCTGAGGTCATGATCCCAGCGTCCTGGGATTGAGTCCCACATGGGGCTCCTTGCTTGGCAGGGAGCCTACTTCTCCCTCTGCCTCTGCCTGCCACTCTTGTCTGGCTGTGCTCGCTCTCGCTCCTCTCTGACAAGTAAATAAATAAAATCTTTAAAAAAAAAAAATGTCAACCTCACATGGTTCTACCTAACATATATGTTCCTCATAATATGAAATACATTCCTAATAAAAATATCCAATAAAAATTTCTGAAGTAAGAAATGGATTGTCCTTGGGGCGCCTGGGTGGCTCAGTGGGTTAAGCCACTGCCTTCGGCTCAGGTCATGATCTCAGGGGTCCTGGGATCAAGTCCCGCATGGGGCTCTCTGCTCAGCAGGGGGCCTGCTTCCCTTCCTCTCTCTCTGCCTGCCTCTCTGCCTGCTTGTGATCTCTCTCTGTCAAATAAATAAATAAAATTTTTCTTTAAAAAAAAAAAAAGAAAGAAATGGATTGTCCTTTACTTTTAGAGAGAGGTCAGTAAACAGAATTATAGGGAGGCAGAGAATTAGTGTGAGAAAGACATGTGTTGCCAGTGAGACATTCAGTTGTAAGTTCCTTTAAAAGAATTTCTCAGGGACGCCTGGGTGGCTCAGTGGCTTAAAGCCTCTGCCTTCGGCTCAGGTCTTGATCCCAGGGTCATAGGATCGACCCCCACAACGGGCTCTCTGCTGAGCAGGGAGCCTGCCTACCCCCCTCTCTCTCTGCCTGCCTCTCTGCCTACTTGTGATCTCTGTCTGTCAAATATATAAATAAATAAATAAAATTTCTCAAATATACTTACTATATAGTTTTATCCACTCAGTGCCATAATTTTTTTTCTGGAAATTTTACCAAATTTTCTTTCATCCAAGATGAAGATGATGTGGAAAAAGAGTCATGTCTTATAGTTGGAGAAGGCGGTGACAGTGGTGGTCTTGTTCCTGGAAAATCTCTTGTGTTTGCAACTATGGAGCTGTTGATGTTCATTTTAGTACGTCATATGCCACATCTCAGTACCAAGATGTCGGATTCACCCAGTCACATAGCCACCAAAACTCGACTGTCAGAAGAAAGTGCTCGTTTGGTGGCAGCCACAGTTACCATACTCTCTGACTTACCGTCCCTTTGTTCGCCTGCTGGTACGGTATTAATCAATGTTTGGAAATGCATTCTATTACAATAGACAAAGATGAGCTTGCCTTTGATTTTAAGTGCTATTATAACTTATCTTCTTCTTTAGTCTCAAGTATGGAAGGAGAAGTTAGTCTTTTATGGTGTCTTAACCTTAAGGAGCCTATAAAGATTAAGGATTCAAAAAACCCAGAACTTGAGATGCTCTTCAGATACATTTCAGACAAACTTCACAAGGGAGATAAAACCACAGCTTGAGGCAAGGCACTGGACGTTAGCAGACAGACATATGGTGGCCTAACCAAACCTGTTAGTTCCTGATCTGTTTGCCACTCTTGAGTAACTGACCAACCATAAAAACGTCAGATGAGTATGATCACCAACTCTTAGGAAGAACTAAAGAGAATTTAGCTACAAAGATGATAGTTGTTTGCAGATATCTGAAAAGTACAGGATGGAAATGTAGACTTTCCCTCTGTTTATCTGGAAGAGAGAAATAGTATAAGGAGTATAAAGGTAAATTTCAATCCAACACGAGCCTATAGAGAAGAGGTTCTCTGTTGCTGGAGCTTTGCAGGCCAAGCACAATGGCAGCCTGAGAAAGTGTTGAGCATTTTCCGTGAGGTGGGAGGTTGGATTCAATGACCTTAAAGTTTTTCAGCTACAAATTCCGGGATTTTTTCGTTTCTTCTTTGCTTACCCATATAGTCCTTTCTTCACTTTCCCCCACTTGGTTAAGGCTGACTTGAGTACACTCAAGATTGATTACATGTCTTAGAATTGCTACCAGATTCATCAAATTGCTCAGATAATTATCAAAGTATATATGGTAGTGCTTCCCTTCTGTTTTTCTATCTTCTTTTCTCATTTTCATTTGAAAGGCACAACATATTAAATAGGTGAAATATTAGAAATAATAAAAAACGAGGCTACTTGGGAAAAGAAAAGAAATATTCTGTCTTCTTTAAAATAACTTGCTACTTTCTCACTTTCTTTTCCAAACATTGAATTATAATAATACTAATGCAGTAAATTTTGCATTAACAACAAGGGAAAAAATAGTATTAAACCAGAATCAATTGTAAAAACAACTGAAAGAACTGCAATAAGTGAACTGAGTAGTTATGAGGTATCTGATTTGTTTTCAATTCAGGGTGTATGACAATCCTGCCCACGATTCTATTTTTAATTGCAAGAATATTGAAAGACACAGCGATAAAGTCTGCAGATAATCAGGTTCCTCTGCCAGTCAGTGCAGCACTTCAGGGAATTAAAAGCATCGTGACACTCTCGATGGCCAAGACTGAGGACACTCAGAAACAGTGGACAGCTCTAATTCGCAGCACTCTCGCATGCATCCTGGAATATTCTCAACCAGGTAACCTAATCAGGGCTTCAAACCCATAATCTATCTGTTTGTCAATAACTAATTGAATGAGCTTGTCCGAATCAACACAGAGAGGTGTTGTGTGTGTGTGTGTGTGTGTGTTTTAGTCACACCTTGCAGACAGGAACTTTAGTATCCCTTTCTGGGTATTCACTGCAAGTGTCCTTTGTCTCAGCACTTACATACATGTTGGATGTATCTAAAAAAGAGAGAAAATTTCTGTCCAAAAAAGGACAGAAAATTTCAGAAAATATACTCAGAATCAAATTGATATGTTTTAATATATTTGTTTCATATGTTTTCTTTTTAATAAAAATAATAAAATAGGAAAGTTGAAGTATCTTTCACCACCCCAGCTTATCCTCAAATGAAACCACAGTCTTGATTTTGATGTTTCATTCCATAAATACTTATATATGTAAATAAATTACTTTCTATATTAATAAATACAGGCATATATTAATAAATATTAAAAATACACATATATGTTAATTAAATGTATATATGAATTCTCTATCAACTGAGATAAATAACCATGAGCAATGTATATATATATATTTTTTAAGATTTTACTTATTTATTTGACACAGAGAAGAGAACACAAGCAGAGGGAGAAGCAGGCTCCCTGCTGAACAGGGAGCCTGATGTGGGATTCGATCTGAGGACCCTGGGATCATGACCCGAGCTGAAGCAGACTCTTAACTGACTAAGCTACCCAGGCATCCCTCTTTTGTGTTTTTAAATTTACATAGGTAATGTCAGAGTATATCATTGTGCCTGCACATTCTCACTTAAGAATAAGGTTTTTTGAGCTATTAATGTACATATAAAGCCCACATGTTTCCTTTTAACCTCTGTGTTGTTTCCATCACATGAAATTTTCAGATACTCATTCCCTTCTCAATTGATATTTCTGCTATTTCTGATTTTTTCCCCATTATAAAAATTGCTGCCGTGAAAATCCTTATAAATTCTTCATACATTTATACCATGAGATTTTCTGGGGTACCCCTAGAAGCTGAATTGATGGCATATTTTATCAGACATGGCCAAATTACTCTCCAAAGTAGCCATATGAATTTACACATCCATCAGCAGTGTATGATAATCTCTACTTTTCCACATCTCACCAATACTTGGTATTTCAGACTTTAGGTTCTGGTTGAATTTCTTCTGGTCTTTTAAATTTTGCTCTCTGATGGGTAAGATGTACTATATTACTGTTTTAATTTGCATTTCTCATTTTCCTAATGAGTAAAAGCATTTTTCATGCTTGTGTTTAATTTGGGGGAAATGCTTTTTCACGTTTTTGTCCATTTTTCTTCTGTGTTTGACTTTTTCTTTCATTGTATTTCCAGTTTAAAGAAAATGTCAGAGGACTGAAGACAAAGAATAATAATTAAAGACTTGCCATGTCACCTATCACCCATTAAAACATGACTACTCTTAAGACTGTGGAGCAGGTCCATGAATCAAGAGATAGGGCAATGAAACACACAAATCACTTAAAACAGACATTCATCTACATGAGAATATAATACATGATAAGAGCACATTCATTATTCCTCAAATGGTTTCTGTCAGCTGTTTCAGATACCAATTCCAGTTAGGTCCTTACCTTCTATCATGACCCAAAATAAATACCAGAGAAATTGAAGTGGTAATGTATAGTTTTAAAACTAGTTAAAGAAAATATATGTAAAATTTTTATGTAAGAATGGCAAAGGAGTATGTAAGTGTAAGAATGGAAAATATCACATGGGAAAACTATCAATGTATTAGGCTATATAGAAATTAACTTCTACCTGTCAAAACATCTTACATTAAAAAGTAGCTGAAAGGGGCACCTGGGTGGCTCAGTTGGTTGGGCGGCTGCCTTCGCCTCAGGTCATGATCCTGGAGTCACAGGATTGAGTCCCACATCGGGCTCCCTGCTCACCAGGGAGTCTGTTTCTCCCATTGACCTCTCTCCTCTCATGCTCTCTCTCTCCTTCTAAAAAATAAATAAAAAAAATTTAAAAAAAAAAAAAAAAGTAGCTGAAAAAAAAGTAGCTGAAAAATTGACAATAGTATTTATGTCAGTGTTAGTATCAATAATGCACAAATAACACCCAATAGAAGAAAGAACACACGTTAGTAAAAAGGAGATAGAGGTGACCACCACACATATAAAAAAGTCAGCCACATTATTATGTAAGCAAAGAAATAAAAACAAAAACAAATAATATAAAATTTTTTCTTATAAAATTGATGTTTTTTCTTTTAATGTGACTGTACAGCTGGAATTGGTACCAAGAGAACATTTTCATACTTTGCTGAAGGGAGTTCAAAAATGGTTTAAACTTTCAGGGAATCAGTTCTACAGAATGTACAAGGAGCCTTGAAGGATTCATAATGTTCAAGGTTATCTATCACAGTCTATTTTATAATAATGAAAATATGTGATAAATATAAGTACCTGGCTGGCAGTGGTAAAAATTATTAAGTATATGACTATACATTAATTTGGGTTATAAATCCATTATACTGATTTAAAATCATATTTGTAAATAACTATGTATTAAAAAAAAAAAAACTACCTCAGACCAGAAGAAATTCGACCAGAGCCTAAAAATTAAACTGTCATAGCGTCTGGATGGCTTAGTCTGTTGAGCATCCAACTCTTGGTTTGGCCCATGTCCTGATCTCAGGATCCTGAAGTGGAGCCCTGCATCAGACTCCACACTCAGCATGGAGTCTGAGATCCTTTCCCTGCATCTCCCTCCTCCTCTACTCGTCCTTGCCCCCTGCACTTGCTCTCTCCTTTTTCTTTCTCTCTCAAATAAATAAATAAATAAATTTTATTTCTAATTTCTTTAGAAATTAAACTGTCACTGGATGGTAGAATTACAAGTTTTATTTTTTTCCCTAGACTATTTTTATCTTGTTAAGCAATGACCATGTGTTACTTTTATTATTTGAATTTTTTAATACTAATTATTTGGAAGAGAAAACTTTAGTTTTATTAATTCTACTGAAACTATTTTAGCTTTATCTTGAGTTAATGTTTTGCTTTTTAAAGTAGGGTTTTTTTTGTTTTGTTTTGTTTTTTTAAAGATTTTATTTATTATTTGACAGACAGAGATCACAAGTAGGCAGAGAGGCAGGCAGAGAGAGAGAAGGGGGGAAGCAGCTCCCCACTGAGCAGAGAGCCGGATGTGGGGCTTGATCCCAGGACCCTGGGATCATGACCTGAGCTGAAGGCAGAGGCTTTAACCCACTGAGCCACCCAGGCGCCCCTTAAAGTAGGTTTTTAACAAACTAAAGAAATGTTAAAAAAATGTTAAATGCCACATTTATATGTATGTATATGTGTAAATAGGTAAATAGATACTAATAATAAAGTAAAAAAATAGTTAAGAATTTGTTTAAGAATATAAATATTGTTTTAATTGTCATGAGGCAGTTCCAAAGTCAATAATCACACATTTTTCCAATTGTCAGTTATATGGGAAGGTTTTGATATTTTATCAGTCATGTTCGTTAACATTAAGTTAATTTAAAGGTATGATAAAATTAACTTGCATAAAATATTCTGTCCAGAACTGAATTCTCAGTAGACAGCCAGTATCAAGTGGGAGTTAAGGCCACAGGTGTTACTTGTGTAATATTTGTAAGCAAGGCAAGTAAAATCCCTTGCTTTACAAGGAAAGTTTTATAATAAGGAATTTTTATTTAGGAAATCACATTTCCTAGTATGAAATCCGAGACTTCCATTTAGAAAAAATGTGCATGTGTATGTACGTGAGCATAGACATATGTATATAAATCTCTGTTAACATTTTGTCACATTTTATTACTCCATAATCTGTATGTTATTGTTAATGTCATTGTTTATTTTGCTGAGCCCTTTGAGAATACACTGAAGTCATCATGACTCTGTACTACTAAATGCTTCAGAGATGTCCTATGAACAAGGACATTCTCTTACATAACCACAGAAGAATTATCAAATGTAGGCAATTTAACATCAATACAATGCTGTTACTGTTCAGATGCAAATTTTACCAATTGTCATAATAATGACTTTAATACAACTCTTTATTTTATCAAGGATATAGTCCAGGATCATGTATACTTAGTTGTTTGTAATGATTTAGTCTTCTTTAGTCTGAGGCAGTATCTTAGCTTTTCTTTAAATCTTTCATGATATAAATGTCTTAAAAGTGCAGACAGCTATTTTATAGATTGGTTTTCAATTTGGAATTGTATGTTTCTTTTTCTTGTGGTTAGATTCAGGTTATGCTTTTTTGGCAGAAATACTATATGAGTATTGGTATGTCTTTCTCCATGCATCTTGTAAGGAGGCATATAATGTTGCTCATCCCATTATCGGGAATATTAACTTTAATAACTTAAGATGGTATCTGCCATATTTCTCCACTACAGAGTTGATGTTTTTCCCTTTTACAACTAATAAGGAATTTGTGGGGAGATAATCTGAAACTCTATTATCTGTTCCCCATCAAACTTTCACCCAATGGTTTTTGGGGTTTTATGGTTTGTATTTTAAGTAAACCCTACCCCCAGCACAGAACTTGAACTCGTGACCCTGACGTTGAGTCGCATGCTCTACTGACTGAGACAGTCAGGTGCCCAGTGGTTTTAACATCTGTTGTACTTGAACCAGTTATTACTGTGATGATGTCAAAATGATAATTTTCTAACTTCCTCCTTAATTTTCTTCCTTGTACATTTTTTAGCCAGCATTTCATGGGAAGAGCTTGTTCTTTGCCCTTATTTTTTATTTTCTTATGTTTGTTATTACTATCAGTACAGACATGATCCTTTTTTTAATTCAGTAGGTCCATTTTTATCATTTTAACATATTCCCATTATTTCTTGAGGACATTTTTACTTTCTTGCCCCAAAAATATAGCAGGCTTACTTTGTATTTTTCCTGTTAGTGTTCTGGTTCCATCACTTCTCCAAAACAGCCCTGGTTTCTTTTAGTAGAAAACAGTATTTAAATGGCAAATCTTAAAGTCACAATTTTACAATATAGTGTTAATTTTTGAATAAAAAATTGCTTACAGTGTCACAGACTCTGAGTTACAAATTGTTTTCATTTCACCTATGATAATATTCCTGCTATGGAGTTCTCAGGTTTTTAACAGGTATGACTTAGATTATTATAGATTGGCTAAATTCTTCAAATTTTATAACTTTTTTTCTTTATGTTAATAGGCATCTTTCTATTATTATTAGCTCATTCTATTTTATGTCAGTACCCTAAATACTAGATGTTAGCATATCAAATATATATGTTCATAATTTTGATAAATTACTGATTATCATTGAGTATTTGCAGTTTCCAAATTAGTCCAAACTCATACTTAAAGAATGTTAATAAGTTCAGCTGTGGAAGAAATGAGAATGGCAAAATAGTTTCGGTCTCTTACTTTATATGTTTAATAGTAGTTTTCTTTAGAATAAATATAGATATTTCTGGTATTTCTAATTATATACTGTATTTTTGTTAGGTTGTATTTATTCTCAAATAAATGATTTCAATAGAAGTTCTTTAACATTGTAAGAATACTGTCTTGAAGAAATTGTGCAAATTTTTTGATTATGGTTGTATAAAATGTGTAGGTTTCATATTTAATGAATAGAAAGGTGTTATCACTAAGAAAGTCTGCTCTGGATTTTTAAATTACTTGGAATATCTTATAATTGGTTAACTTTGTTGGAAGGAAAGTATTTGGAAATTTTTGATCCATCTTAACTACAAAGAAGTTACATAACTTTTAAGTAATTTTATATTACTATGTTATCTTTCATTCAAATTTGCTTTCCCTTAATAGAATTCTTGTTAGGACTTATGCCTGAAATTTTTTCAGTTAATATTGTACCATCCAGAAAAACAAGGAAAAAAGGACTTCAATACAGGACTTATGATAAAGTATCCCTTTTTCCTCAGTAGTAATTGATTTCTATTCATACAGTTGTTTATGGATTATATTAGATTGAGGAACACACTGCTATAAATGTCACTGGGGGAGAGAGGGTTATTGTTCAAGATTGGAATTCCAAAATATGTTGGAAACAGCACATTGCTTTCCTTTTTCATGTATTTTAATATTATTCATGTATTTCAGAAGATTCCATGCCTATGCCTGATGAAGTAAGCATGCTAACAGCAATTGCACTCTTCCTGTGGTCTGCTAGTAGTGAAATAATAGGAGTCCAGTCATTACAGAATGGCTGCATGAACAGATTTAAAAATGCACTGAATTCATGTGACCCATGGGTAAGTTACACTTAAACAGAGAGGTAAACATTCCATATCATCAGTAAAATTTCAGATCAGTTCATTAAAATGGGTGAGGCATTATTTGAAAACCCAAATATTTGTTATATGGGTTTTCAGTAGAAAAGCTGGAAAAGATCACTCAGTTTAAGCACTAGGAGACACGTGTATGTGTGTATTTACACCTGCAAAAAATTCTCCAGTATCTAAAATATTTGATTAACTCTTCCTTATAATGGTAGAGACTTTGCATGAGTCTATGGTTATTATCTTTCACTGTTTACTTAATGACACCAAAAGCATTAAAGAATAAATTTATATTATTACATGTTTTGATGAACCTGTTAGAAGCCAGTTTTTCTAGAAAATAAAGTTTTTTGGCTTCACAATGTCAAAGTCTAAACTAATGATTCTCAAACCTGCTGCACATCAGAAAAAAAAAAAACAAACAGCTTAATAACATGATTCCTAGACTCTGCCACTGTCTTCCTAAATCATAAATCTGTATTTTGAAAACATTGCCCAGTATTATGTCCAGTAAGGTCTGGCAACTTCTCTTCTACCAAAGTGCTGAAACAGCTTTATTCCACTATTTATCCCATATAGTGATGGGCCTTCTTTTTATCTTACCTTCCTTCCTTTTTTTTTTTAATTTTTATTTGGGGTTACTATGAAGTCCTTTCATGCTAAAGTGAATGAGATTTTACTCATTTTACCAATGAGATTTTACTTTCTAGGCCTGGAAAAGTTAAATAAGCATAAGCTCATTTCCAGAGAATTCAAATGAATTTGAGTTGTCTACCGGGGGTATTTTTATAGCATTGTTTGACATCATTTAGATATTAGCCTTCCGTACTAAATATGTTAGGTTAAAATGGAAGGGACAATTTTCAAACAAAGGAAAAATTAAAAACATAAATTGGAGTTCCTGGTTTATAGCTTCTACCATACTATAGAAAGAAATGAATTATGTAAGCTTGGTAATTTGGCAGTTACCATATAAGGAATATTTATTTAATTTCTTTTCAGGTTTTTTTTAGTTAGCTTATTAGAAGTTTCGTTATTCTAACTTTATTTCTATAAATAGAAAATGGTATTAATTCATCCCACAGTTCTATTTTCATCATGCAGTATCACATCTTTTCAGCATATATTAAGTTGCAATGTGATTGTACAGCAAATGAGAACTATCACACATGTTAATTAATAAAATTATTTTCTTATATAGGTCCAAGCCAAGTGTTATCAGCTTCTCCTCTCAGTCTTCCAACATTCCAATCGTGCCCTTTCAACTCCGTATATCCATTCCTTGGCTCCAATAGTGGTTGAAAAGCTGAAAGCTGTTGAAAGAAACAGACCAGCCAGTAGCACAGAACTTTTAGCTGTTCAAGAAGGAATCAAAGTTCTGGAAACATTAGTTGCTCTTGGGGAAGAACAAAACAGTAAGTATTCTTATAAAAAGCCAGCAGTCCAAAATGAACTGTATTTTATATATACATATTTCATATGTATATATCTTACTTGATATTAGATCAGGCCATTGCAACAATAAGTTTACTAAGGAGTGGTTACTATAGAAAGCTTAATATTTTGGTCATGCTACTGACATAATATATTGAGTTATTTATATTCATTTTTTTATGAGCAAGAAGTTAAATTACTGATGGCCTTTCAACACACTGATTTTTTTTTCTAGGAATGTACTTTTTAAGAATTAGGAAAATGTGGGTATTTAAAAAGTTTATAAAAGTAATTTAGTATGGTGTTCATAATAGAAATACAGAAGCTTTATAACAAATAGAATCAGATTAGTATTAGTACCAAACATCATTATTAAAATACCTCCAATTTTTAAACTTAAAAATTATTTTTATTTGGGGCGCCTGGGTGGCTCAGTGGGTTAAGCCTCTGCCTTTGGCTCGGGTCATGATCCCAGGGTCCTGGGATCGAGCCCCGCATTGGGCTCTCTGCTCGGTGGGAAGCCTGCTTCCTCCTCTCTCTCTCTCTGCCTGCCTCTCTGCCTACTTGTGATCTCTCTCTCTCTATGTCAAGTAAATAAATAAAATCTTTAAAAAAAAATTTTTTTTATTTAATGAAAAGTTACCACATACGTCCATTTAATCAGAGACTTCCGCAGCTTAATACCTATTCCTCTTTATTCCCTTGATTTCATCATAATCTAAAATTTCTTTTTAAAAAAATGACTTAATTGCAGCAGAAAGACTATACTTTTTAAGCTAATACCTTATGATTGAACATTAGGTGTTTCCAGTTTTTCAAAATCATAAATAACTGAGATGAGTATACTTGTACAGATATGTTTGCGCACATTATTTATTATAGCTATCAGATAAAATACTTAATATGAAATTACTGGGGGTTGAAAGGAATGTACATTTTAAAGACTTTTAATATATATTGCTAGATTACTCTCCAGATAACAATGACATCCATTTTTTTTCTATTGTAAGTTTTTTCTTCTTCCCTTGAAAAAATTTTTACAGGAAATTGGAAAGGTAGTAGAGACTTTGAAAAGTTACTGTAAGAGCTTCACTATAAAACAACAATCCAGAGGTGCCTGGGTGGTGTCTGACTCTTGGTTTTGGCTCCATTGGTGGTCTCGGGTCCTGAAATTGAACCCTGAGTCAGGCTTTGTGCTCTGTGCTTGGAGTCTGCTTGTCCCTCTCCCTCCCCCTCTACTGTTCCCCACCAACACACACATATGTGAATGCTCTCCCTCTCAAATGAGTAAATAAAATCTTTTAAAAATAGTAATAATCCAGAAGTATGATAGTGGAAAAGGAGAAATGCAGAGGTGATGATGAAAAAAAAAATTCATCTTACTTGATGAGTGACTAGTTATAGGGAGCAAGAGAAAGAGAAGAGCTGAACAGGACTATGTTACGTGGAAGAAACATGGAAGCAGTGTCAGAATTGGGAAAGTCAGGAAGAAGGATTGTTTGAGAGTTGATAAGTTTAATTGAAATTAGATATTAATAGATTATTTGAATAGAAATGTTGTGACTGACATCATGGTCTATGTTTGTGGCCATGATGGCGAAAACCAAAGGTAAATGGTGGCCATCACATTATTTCATATATGCTCATTCATTTATTCATTGATTTGACATTACCTTCCTGACGAATGCCATCATACCCTCTTTTTTTTTTTTTTAAGATTTTATTTATTTATTTGACAGAGAGAGACCACAGTAGACAGAGAGGCAGGCAGAGAGAGAGAGGGAAGCAGGCTCCCTGCTGAGCAGAGAGCCCGACGAGGCACTTGATCCCAGGACCCTGAGATCATGACCTGAGCCGAAGGCAGCGGCCTAACCCACTGAGCCACCCAGGCACCCACCATCATACCCTCTTAATAGGACTCATTTACCTTTGGTTTTTGTATGCATTTGGCCTTATATTTATCTTAATTTTTTTAATGCCAATTTTATTATACTTAAAAGTCTTTCTATAATACAAAACATCTGTTATCTCAGTGAAGCAGTCTATTAAAAAATGAAGAAACCAGAATAATGCTTATTGCTATTAAGATATGTCTGAGGTATATCTCACTAACACTTAAAATTATAATATATAGTTACGTAAAATATAGTAATGTAATTCCCAGAAGACAAATTTTCAGCTTTTAAATTTGTTTTATCACCCACCTTTCTTCACAACAGTTACAAATGCTAATTTTTTGTTTTTAACTTTATAGTATCCATTAAAGAAATAGGCAATGAGTGTTTCTTCACCCAGCATGACCAGGGTGATAAGCTAAAGACATTGGAATTATATTTGAATCTTAATTCTTTTTTTTAAAGATTTTATTAATTTATTTGACAGACAGAGATCACAATTAGGCAGAGAGGCAGGAAGCAGGCTCCCTGCTGAGCAGAGAGCCTGATGTGGGGCTTGATCCCAGGACCCTGGGACCATGACCTGAGCTGAAGGCAGAGGATTTAACCCACAAAGTCACCCAGGTGCCCCTGAATCTTAATTCTTGTTCATATTCTTTATTCAATCTGTTACTCAAAACTTGTCCTATCTTTTTTGGAAACTTCTCTGGGATTCAGGAGAATCTTGGTTCCTATTCTTGTACCTAATCATCTCAATTAAATAGCTCTAATAGTTTCCTAACAGTTTTCTAATAGTTTCCTAACAGGTATGTTTCTTCCTCTCATTTCTAATTACACAAACAGATTTAACCTGCATCAGATCTCATTTTTTTCAAGAAATGTTGCTCAATTACTCAGCCCACTCTCATCTTTCCCTTCATACAATTTCTTTGGCAGTTATAATCAACCTTATTCTTTGGCTTTGTGGTTTTAAGATAATAACTAAAACTATAAAATCCTAAAGTATTCTTCCACTTTATGAGGCTTTTGAGGAACTATATCTCAAATGTTCCCTATAGGTTTTTAGCATTTAGTTCTCTAATTGTTTGATGTGCTGGATACCCTTTTCAACTAGGCACTAACAGCTTTAAGTTGAAAGCTGTTGATGAATTATGTATTTCCTAAAATTCCTAGCACATTTCTAGATACTTGATGGGTACTTAAATAATTTATATTTTTTCCAGTTAATTAACTGTTAAAATCAAAACCTTGCTTTTCAACCTGATGTTGAAAACCTTGTCTGCTTTAGTATGCACAGTGTACTGAAGATAATTTCGTATTTATTTGGTGATTCATTATTATATCTTCTATAGAAGTTCTTATTATACAATACTGTTATAATTCTGTGTGAGGGAAATTGAGTTAAGTCTAGCTAATTGGAGAATTCTTGGGACTTTTAAAATATCAGCTTGCTACCTTTCTTCTGAAACTTTGTCATGGAAGAATATCCAACTGATAAAAACTTCTGAGGGGTTTTCAAGGCAAAGGATGTTTGTGTTTGTTCATTCATTCAACAAGTAGTTATTGAGTGCCTGCTGCATACCAGGTATGTTCTAGTCATGAAATAACTACACAAAGATCCCTGCTCTCATGGAGCTTATATCATAGTGCAAAAACAGAGACAGTCAACATTCCCCCCCCTTGGGTATATCTGTATCTATATTATATATAAACATAAAATTTTGTATAGATAAACATTGTCTACATATATCTATATACATAATTTTATATAGAAGTGAAAGTGGATATAACTATATTAATTTTGGATATAGATATAATAGATGATGAATTAGGAAGATGCTATGCAGAAAAAAAACACAGCAGGGAAAGAAGATGTTGAGGGACATAATGGGATTAGGGTTCTGGAAAGGTCTAATGATTGTTATCATTGTATTTCTTGACGTCAGTGAATGTTGTATTCCACATTCTGTATCAGATGTTTCCTGCTCCCCTGCAACCTTGGCTACTGTCATTCTACAAACGTTAACAAAAGTGGAAAAAATTATTATTCTCAGTGCTGATTATCAGATACATATGTATACATGATCACGTTTTTTAAAGAAAAATACCAGCTTTAATGAAATTTATATTCCAGGATGGAGTTGTTAATATGGGAAGACAGAGAGACTAGTAAATGGGATGGGATTAAACTTCCAAATAAATCTTGAAGGGCTTAGAGTATATGTCAACCAGACACAGGCTCTTGGGTTTTTTTAACCCTAAATTCTACATATTTGCTTCTTTTTGAGATATTTTTCCTTCACTTATTGTGGAGTTTACTGTTGGGGGGTGGTGATAAAATGGGAAATAGTTGTATTTCTATTTTTAAAAGAAGGAAATACCTAGTTTTAGTTAAATAATAGTAAATTGATGCTGTTCAGGTTTATCTTTCCTATGCTATCCTCCCTATTCTAAAATACCCTGAAAAATGTCATGATCTTACTCTCAGAATACATTCCACCAGATGGTAGTTGTAGAGTACTTACTCCTTTTTACCCTTTTAGCCAGTATTTTTTCACTTTTTTTTTCTTTTTTTGGTAAGTAGGCATCTCACCCAGCATGGAGCCAAATGGGGGCTTAAACTCATGACCCTTAAACTCATTTCCCAAGACCCAAGCTGGGAAAGAGTTGGACACTTAACCGACTGAGCCACCCAGGTGTCCCTAGCCAGTATTTTTTTTTTTTTTAACAAAACAAGATAAACTAAAATATGCAGTCTTAATAAACTTGGTCTCCAAGCCAAACATAGCCTGGCATTAAGTAAATATTTAATATTAATTAATATTGAATATTTAATATTAATTGTTGTTGAAGTCTAAGACAGATTCTATTTGATAATGTTTTATTGTGACCAAGACTACTGTGGTAATCACCTATCTTAAAGTTTATTGTAATTGACAGATTTGTGATGATCTTCAGACCTTATCATTGTTCCTTGCAGGAGTCCAGTTACTTGCCCTTTTAGTTCCCACTTTGATCTCTTACCTGCTGGATGAAAATTCTTTTGCCTCAGCAAGTACAGTTTCCAAAGATCTTCATGAGTTTGCACTCCAGAATTTAATGCATATTGGACCTCTGTATCCACATGCTTTCAAGACAGTAATGGGAGCGGCTCCTGAGTTGAAAGTACGTTTGGAAACTGCTGTTCGAGCAAGCCAAGCCAGCAAAGCTAAAGCAGCCACCAGGCAGCCAACCCCTGCTGTACATTCTGCACCAACAATTAAGCTAAAAACCAGTTTTTTTTAACTTGATATTCCATTCATTTTTATTTATATTGTCAACTGGCAACTAATTAGTGATCGCCATTGTACCTTTCTGGGCTATAGGTTCTACTTCATTTGTATATGAGTATTGTATGCTTCTAAGTAGGTTAAGTAAAATGATGCTCATGCCATTTTCTGATTTGAAAGGGGTAATTGTTTTTATCATGGGGTAGATGTGCTCTCCTTTTTTTCCCTGTAATATTTCTTTTTTATTAATTTATTTTTTAAATACTGAGCCATAGTCTCTTAAATTTAAGTGCTAAAAACAATTGTATCATGTTGGGCAGCCTATTGGTATTGTCAGGAAAAAATAAGTCAATATTCAACATCTGTCATGAAAAAATTTAATTGAGAAACAAGCAGAATTTAGATTTTGAAGTAAATAATGGAAAATGTTTCATGGTGTATATAATATGAATAAAGTCACACTTTCTTAGCATTTCTCAGAATGTCCTTATCTTTCTGATAGATCTTTTTACTTCCATGTTAGATAACTAAATTATGTCTGTATTTTAGGTGTTAGCTGAATTAAAGCTCTCATTGAAAGATCCATTAAAATGTTTCAAATGTGGAATAATGTTCTCCTTTTTTTTTTTTCATGGCTAAAATTTGGCCTTGGTTATGTTTTATAATTATAGAACAGAGCATTGAGTTCTGACTGTGATGGTTAGTTTCATTCATCAAATATTTATTGAGCACCTACTGTGTATGAAGCATCAAGCTAAGTCCTGCAGGGCATACAAAAATGTATTTGTCATAATTATGATAAGGCCAGTCTTTTGTGAATCGGAATTTAATTTTACCCTATCCAATAGATAATTGATGAGATGAGTGTTTGCCACAGTGTTGAGCAACTCTTAAACACCAGGTTTTACCAGTATACCTGGACTGCAGTATCAATAGAAAGTTACCTTTTGGAATATTCCAGATGCTTACCTGTTTGTCATCTGCTGCCACCGACTCACTCTCACGCCCTCACCAGCTGGCAGCTCCCATCCCCTTGCTCCTTTTCCCAACCAAACATTTGTAGCTGGAGGAGGTTGCCCATAAAATGGTTCTGCCTTTGATAAGCTCTCTTATTTATTGTCTTTTTGGCAAGGCCCGGGTGCAAAGAACCTGTCCACCCTTTCCCCTTTTGGTGGCAGAAGTATAATGGGGGGGAAGACTGGACAAGGGGATTGTCAGTCTTTAAAACTGGGAGAGGTGCTTTCACCTGTTGTCTCACTTTGTATCTACAGGGTTGTTTTTTCATTTCTGAGTTGCTTTGCTGAAGTTACTCTCCTTATTTCAGAGGTGGTTTTTGGGTCACAGTTGTATTGAGATGTAATTCAGACATATATATCACCCATTTAAAATGTACAATTCAGTGGTGTGCTCCCACATCCTGGCATTGGGAGGCCACTTGAGATTAGGCTCCTCCCTGAAGCCTTCCAAGTTTGACCTGGCACCACCTGCCCTCAGGCTCCCCATCCATCTTTCTCATGTTTTCTTTGGGCTTTGAGTTTGTTCAGTTCCAGGTCGTCCAGTTGTAAACAGGGCCTAGCCCCTGGACTCTGAAGCTGAGGAGTTGGCCCCAGGCTCAGGGGCTGTCAGGTCCTTCCCCTTCCCAGATCCGTACCTTGTTTCTGGCTGATGTCGGCTGGTGCAGGTGTAGGGTGTGGGCTGCTGAAATGTTCATAGAGAGGAGAGAGTTGTGGGACGCTGTGGGCTGGTTGACTGGCCTTGTTGTGCTGAAAAATGAGGGGGGGTGCGATGTGAATGTGGGGAGACCCAGAGGAGGAAGGCCCAGGGCTGGGGGCATACATATAGACAGAGCCTCTTTTAGCTGTGCGGGTAGCCCAAATGTCAAAGGAAAGTGGGGGTGGTTAAAACCACAGAAAAAAAAGTTTATTCACAGGGTAGAGCACCATCACTACCATCAATTATGAACATTTCCATTACTCCCGAAAGAAACCTCACGGGGGGCTCAGTGGAGCATCCAAGTCTTGGTTTCAGCTCAGGTCATGATCTCAGCATCGTGAGATAGAGCCACGAGTTGGGAATCCACACTCAGTGGGGAGTGTGCTTGAGATTCTTTCCATCTCCCTCTTTCTCTGCCCTTCCCCCAGCTTGCACACTCTCTCTTTCTAAAATAAATAAATCTAAAAACAAATAAACCTTAAAAAAGAAAGAAAGAAACCTCACACCCTTTAGCAATCACCCCACAATCTTTCCAATTCTCCCAAGCCTTTCACTACCATGGATCTACTTTCTGTTTTCATCAATTCTTCTGTTACAACCATCACATCTAAATGAAATCAGAGAATATGTAGTCTTTTGTAACTGGCTTCTTGACTTACTGGTTTGTTTGTTTTTCTTTCTTTTTTTTTCTTTTTTAAATTTGTTCGGGGTTTTTTTTAGCCTTCAACCTTTATTGGGGGATAAACCTAGTTCTAATGGAAAAAGCCCACCTCTGAAAAAGAGTTGTGGGTATGTAAGCCTGTCTGATGGACATTCATGACTTGTACATTCATGACTTGTACATTCATGGCTCAAAATAAAGACCCTCAAACACAAATGAGTCTAAAGCCGTTACAACCCAAAATTGTGTGATTTGTTTACATGTGCTTATCTTAGCTCTTAAAATGTGATCTGTGTAAGAGGAGCTGTACCTTCCTCATGATTCACAGAAGTACATGGCCATTAAAAGGGGGCGCGGCCCCAAAAAATGACAATTTAGAGTATAAGGTTCTCCTCTCCACACTATTCAGTCCACATATATCCAGGAGGAGAATGAAATACAATCAACGCCCAGGTGCCTCTCAGAGAGGCAAATGTGATTTGGAAATTTTTAGCATAATAGATCTCTACTCTAGCTGCACATGAAGCCAGGATGCCCTACATGAGATGCAAAGGGATTCTGCCCACCACAGTCTGCCTCTAGCTCCTGTGCAAGATGCAGCTCCACGGTAGTCTGCATCATGTCACTTAGGGAAACGAGTGCCTCATTGATACCAGTCTATGGCCCTCACTGACTCAGTGGTGGGTTTTGTTTTGTTTTGTTTGTTTGTTTGCTTTACTAAAAACATCTGAAGAGGGGCAAATGGTTGCAACTGCCATCAGGTCACAGCAATTTCAAAAGCTGAAAAGGCTCTCCATCCCCTGGTCCAGTCTTCCCCCTCCATTATACTTCTGCCACCAAAAGGGGAAAGGGTGGACAAGTTCTTTGCACCTGGGCCTTGCCAAAGACAATAAATAAGAGAGCTTGTCAAAGGCAGAACCATTTTATGGGTAACCTCCTCCAGCTGCAAATGTTTAGTTGGGAAAAGGAGCAAGGTATGTGTACAAGAAAGAGGAAGGAGGTCCTGTGTCAAGGGTTTGGTGACCCAACCCCAGATGCCCAGCTTGGTGCCAGCAGACCAGGACCTACCAAACCCACTATTCAGACAGAAATGGAAGTGAAGGCACCAAAAAATTAAAGTCAGTTCTGAAATCCGCACAGTTGACATTTGTTCTTTGTAGTAGTAAGGCCTTGAATGAGAATCATGGAACTTGAGGAACACATTCTTTTCTTCGGGATTTAAAAAATTTTATCATGTACCGGAAGACTACATTCAGTGTGGGTCAAGTCTGGGTCAAATCTAAGAGCATTTGCTAGAACTCAGTTGTTAGGCACACCTAGCACTGGGAGGAAACTTCGTCTAAGCAGAGTGGCTGGTGGGCAGGCCAGAGGCCTCTCCTTCATTGGTCCCCAAGCTGAAAGTCCTGTCCCCAGTGGTGTCTTCTACCTCTACCATTCAGATCAGCAGCTCACCTCATGCTAGCAGGGGACACACTGGATCCTGACATCCTCCTCTCCTGCTGGACAGCCAGCAGTACAAAAACAGGTGTGGATAGAAAATGTCTTCATCCGAAGTCATTGGGTATCTGAACATGAGGAGAAATTAAAGATGTCCCACAAGATTTCCAATGAGCTCATTCATTACCGAGCCTCCGATGATATAGTTGAGTCCAAGGATAACCATGATAAATAACAGGCCTTAACTTGTGTTTCAAACCAAAATGATACAATCATGTCTCTGTTCAGCTGGGCCCAGACATAAAGTACTGACACGATCAGAGGAATCATCAGCAACTGCATGTTCATGGCTAAGCTGGTCTTCACGATGCAATTCCAGTTAAAGAGGAGCATGAGTAAATTGGTGGCTGACCTATCAAAAGCTCCTGTTTCAAGTCCTGTAAAATTCTGATACAAGAAAGAGGGCACCTGGGTGGCTCAGTTGGTTAAGCAATTGCCTTCGGCTTAGGTCATGATCATGGAGTCCCAGCAACGAGTCCTGCGTGTGGCTCCCTGCTCCGCAGGAAGTCTGCTTCTCCCTCTCGCCCGCTCCCCTCTCGTGCTTTCTCTCTCTCTCTCTCTTTCAAAGATTTTATTTATTTATTTGAGAGAGAGAGAGAGAAACTGACCAAATAAATCTAATTCCTAGACAAACAGGGAAATACAAGGTGGCAGCGATTGCCCTTCAAATCTGAAAGTGATAGAGGAAGGCTTCAGGCTAGAGGAAGAAGGAGGCGGGCTGATGAGACAAGGTTTGCCAACAAGGGCACCGGGACAGTGGTGACCAACCAACAGGGCACGATGGCCAGGATGCTCCTGAAGCAGTCCCTTATGTGGGACATCTTCACCTTTTTCGGTGGCTGGGATGTGCACAGCCGCCCAACTCCCCATCCCTGGCCTCTCACCACATGGTACCTCTGTGAGTGAAAGGTATGGAGGAGGAGGCTGCCCAAGCTCAGGAGAAGAAGGCAGAGATCCCCGGATGTGCGCCACCATGGACTTAAAATGTTTTTAATCTTCATCCATGTGGTAACACACATCAGTACTTCCTCCCTTTCTGTGGCTGGATACTACTCCACTGTATGTGTACCGCATTTTGTTTATCCATTCTCCAGTGGATGGACACTTGGGTTGCTTCCGCCTTTTGCCTATTAGGAATAATCCTGCTGTGAACACCTGTGTGCAGGTTTTGGGTGGACATATGTTTTCATTTCTCTTAGGTATACACCTAGGAGTGGAATTGCTCACTCAATGATAACTAACTCTTCAGCTTTCTAAAGAATTGCCAGATTGTTCTTCAATTGCTTATTTCTTGTGTTTTTGCACAGTAAACCCCTTTTCACTCACCTATGTATGAGGTATAAAGTTTATTTCTGCCTTGGCTACTTCCTGCCATTCCAGACTTCTCCCATCATTTCCCACCTTGAGATAGACTGCATCACGCATTAGCAATGATTCTCTTTTGTTTTCCTCCCTCTCTCCCCAGCACCTACCCCCTCCCTTCTTCCTTCCTCCCTTCATTCCCTCTCCCCAGAACTACTCTGTACTTGCTCTAAACTCTTCTGAGCCACTGACAACCCACCTTCTAGTTTTCTATGATAATATTTATAAAAGAAACTCTGTTTGAAGAATTATATTTATGAATTTGGTTCACTGCCCAATCCTTGAGATTCTTCTCAACCCAAATAATCATACTTAATTGGTTCTAAATATCCAGTATCAGGAAACTAAAAGGAATAGCATCATGATAGCTAATGGATTCTTTCTGAAGCTTAATCTGAACAGTTTTAACATTAAATAAAGTATTTTCTATTTAATTTCCAGGTTCTTGTTAATACTGTCCATTTGAATTCTGAATTCAATTAGAGAAAACTTAATGGAAGTCAGGTTTCTCTTTTCCAAATAGATTCTCCTATCAACTAGGGATAGAACTTCAGAAAACCTAACCTTTTGGGGGCTTCAGTTCCCTCATCTATAAATTAGAGGAAGACTTGCTAGGTATTCTGTGATCTTCTGCAAATCTAAAAAGTACATGACTGTGGAATAATCCTCCTTATTTTTATCAAGAGAGTGAGTCATTGGCCAGGCCTATAGTATTAAGATATTATTTAGTCTAATTAATAGTTTCTACATGTGTATAAAATAGCTATCCTAGTAGGACAGCATAAAATACACTAAATCCAGAGAGCCGTTAAAATACAGCAGATTATCATGGTCAAGAAGAGCTGCCCTTTCTACTGTGTACCAGGCACTGTGCTAGACACTTTATATCCATTCCTACTTTTCATTCAAACAATGCTGACTGAGGTCTGCAATTAGCCCAATTTTTGAAACACATTTAATTATATGAATCACTATGCCTCACATTTTCTTCATTCTTTTTTTTTTTTTAAGATTTTATTATTTATTTGACAGAGAGAGATCACAAGTAGGCAGAGAGGCAGGCAGAGAGAGAGAGAGGAGGAAGCAGGCTCCCTGCCGAGCAGAGAGCCCAACGCGGGACTCGATCCCAGGACCCTGAGATCATGACCCGAGCCGAAGGCAGCGGCTCAACCCACTGAGCCACCCAGGCGCCCCACATTTTCTTCATTCTTAATTGGAATTTTTAGATTGTTGCCAGAAGTGGCTAGAGTACAGCTATAAATAAAATTCTTGCCTTAATGTTTTTCATCACATGGATTATTATAAAACCTAATTTCATCATTACAAACTACTTCTAAATTCATAATAATAATTATGAAATATAATTAAATAATTATGAAATTATTCTTTATGGGCTTCACAAAATTTTACTTAAAACTTCCTGTCTTAATCATAATTTCTTAATCATAAGAAAAATTATCCTGAGCTAAGTTTTTGGCACTGTTGCTAAACAAATACATGAGAACCATGCATGCATAAATGACCAGTATAACTCTTTTTTCTTTACTTTCAGGAGAATTTTTCACAGTTTTCATCCCGTATCCACAATTCTCAATCTCTTTTTGCCATTGGAGTGCATGGGTTTCCATTTCAGATATTGTTTCTCTCAAACACTTATACCCAGTTTGCTCTTTGCCCCCTTGACTTTCAATGTAAGTCAAAAGAATCCATGAAAATTTAAGTAAATTTGTTTGGCTTTTCCAGCTTGTAGTTTTGATTGTTCATTCTTTCTTTAAATCTCTTCCTTCATTCCAACTTATTTCCATTTATATAGGAAAATACCTCTCTTATTTGTGACACAACAACAACAACAAAAAGGCATGACTGTAATCTTATCCAATGAACATAAATGTAGAGTTAGAGGAGGAAGGAAAATCATTTTATACATCATTAAAAATCAATTTTAATTATAAAATTTGCATTTATTAAATTTTTGGGGAAATTATCACAATTCACTACACAGACCAAATTACTGTTGATATTTTAGTCCAGTTCCTTCCACATTTGCAATCATCCTAAGGTAGAATGTTGTATCTGCTTCTGCCCACTTATTTTATAAGCATTTTCCTATAGAATTGCTCTAATAATACTATGGGATAGATTTAATAACCATCATTTTTTATCACTACTTAATGTGGATGTACCACTATTGACTTAGCCATTACACTTTGCAGGGCGTACTTGGTTTCTAGCGCTTAAACATTTTCATAAATAATGCTGCATTGACTTTTAAAAAATGAAACTTTGTAGATTATTTCCTTGGGACAGATTTCTTTTCAAAGGGGTTATAAAAATATGACACATTTTAAATTTTAAGACACATGGCCGAATTTTAGAAAGTGATGCTTTTTGAACTGACAGATGTGAAAATGAAACTGGGTCATTGTTTTCCAAATTCCAAGAAAATACTTGAGAATGTCATTAAATCACAAATATTTGGGTATACCTAAGCATTTTTTTATAAACGTCATTCTAGCTGACTGTACATCATTATGAAGCTAGCTTAAATCATCATGAGGCTTAATGGAATTTGGCTGCTTTTAGTAAAAATACACTAGTTAAAACAAGGAAGGTGACAGTACTACTCTATGCATTGAACAACCCAGTCTGTATGTGTGAGGTCAGGGCTGAGGGCTGGATGATTAGCTTCAGGTGCCACATACCAAGAATAATGATAGACTGGTGTGTGTCCAAGCCAGGGAATAAAGAGGAACTGAGAATCAAGAAGGGCAGGCAGCCTGGTCATTCCTCTTCAGATGGGTAGAACAGATAACTGATTGCACCAATAGGTCAATGTCTCAAGTGAGTGGTCTGCAATCAAATGTAAAATGAGAATTTCCCAAGAGAGCTGTTAAAAATGATTGCCTGATGATAGTGCATTCCTTGACGCTGGACAAGGAAAACTTGAATTCTTCTTTGTCAAAGAGTTGGTGGTAAGATAGTCCAATGCTGTCTCATTCATTGGACATTTATATATGAAACACCTATATGCCAGACACTGGGAATAAAAAAATAAACAGCCAAGCAAAGAATCTGCCATGATATATTTGCACCTTACCTGAGGAGAGATAAGAAATAGTCACAGGTTGTGATAAGTAGTTGGAGGGAATTTATGAAGTATGGTTTGATAAAGAATAGGCAGGGAATTCTTCCTTTTTTAAGTTTTTAAATATTTAATTAAGTAATCTCTATACCCCATGTGAAACTTGAGCTCAGAACCTTAAAATCAAGAGTCACATGCCCTTCTGACCAAACTAGCTAGGTGCGCCAAGGCAGGGATTTATTCCTCCATAAGATAGATCTACAGACTCCCATCTGCTCTTCACACCTGAAATGTGACTACCTACCACTGGTTGTCTCAGAGATTCCTCAAACTCAATTAATTTAAAATCGGATTCTTCACCTCTATATTTTATTTTATTATTTTTTTAAGATTTTATTTATTTGACAGACAGAGATCACAAGTAGGCAGAGAGGCAGGCAGAGAGAGGGGGGGAGGCAGGCTCCCTGCTGAGCAGAGAGCCCGATGCAGGACTTGATCCCAGGACCCTGGGATCATGACTTGAACCAAAGGCAGAGGCTTTAACCCACTGAGCCACCCAGGCGTCCCCCTTTACCTCTTTATCTACAAACTAACTTTTCAGCACTCATGATCATCCCAAGATTGTGGGATAGAGACCTGCTCTGAGCCACACATCAGGCTCCATGCTCAGCATGGAGTCTGCTTGTCTTTCTCCCTCTATTCCTCCCCTGGTCATTCTCTCTCTCAAACAAATAAAATCCTTTAACAACAACAAAAAAAGAATGTTAGTACTTACTTACCTCCAAAATGCATTTTTTTAAGTAAATGCTCAATAAGTACTAGGTACAAAAGTAATAAGTGTTATTACTTCTTTCAAATGCACTATGGACTTTTCTTCCGCAGGTGTTTGAATTTTGCTTAAAAAGCTCCATTTCACCTTCTGTTAACTAATTTATACTCCTGTTTTAAGCTGGTGCATTCTCATAAAAATGTTGCAGCATTAATTTGGTTATTGCCATATCCTAAAAACGGTATTATTTGAATTATTTAAGTGATCTTTTTCTCCTGTAAAAAAAAAAATGTGTGTATTGGTCCTTTAAGCCTGAATATAATCAGCTTACCCGTTATAATGTTACACATTATGATTTCATGTGAAAGTGTATATGAGCTGGGTCAGACCACTCCTCCCCTTGTTACTTCATGTCCTGCAGCTGGGGGGAAATCTGGGAAAGGAGATAACATAGATAATGGTAGAATTTTCCATTACAGCGAACAACAGCAAGTGCTAAAATTAATGTGTACTGAACAACAGTGTCATACTGAGGACGTGTAGGGACGAGGGAGAGATATACTACATGCAAAACACATCAGATCTTGTTTGGAAAAAGTTAAGAAAATAAGGGGTCTCCAAAACCTAAACCAAAAATGTATTGGACCTCTGTAACCTCATTCATCTTTCTTGTTTTTCTGGCACAATGCCCAGATTTTTCCCTGTCACGTCTGAAAAAAAATAATGTACCACGTTTGAATTCTTTTGAGAACTGACTTAGTTTATATTTCAGGGCAATCAGCTAGGAGTTTTGGGAGGAGGGGGGAGATGCTGTTCTAAGCAATTCAAGTTTACACGAAGACTGGATGTCTTCTTCTTTTTTTTCCTTTTTTTTTTTTTTTTTTTTTTTGAGAGAGAGAGTGAGAGCGAGCACAGGCAGACAGAATGGCAGGCAGAGACAGAGGGAGAAGCAGGCTCCCTGCGGAGCAAGGAGCCCTATGTGGGACTCGATCCCAGGACGCTGGGATCATGACCTGAGCCGAAGGCAGCTGCTTAACCAACTGAGCCACCCAGGCGTCCCTGGATGTCTTCTTCTGAGCAAAGGCTCCACCTAGAAACCAGTACATCTCTCTTGCATGCTTGGCAGGAAAAGTGAACTTATAAGAATGTTCTCTCCCTACAACGGTTATTTTTATGCAAAGAAGATACATGAATTGTTTGAAATTCCATTTCTGCCTTAGAATTGGGGGCACCATAGTTATTAAAGAAAAGATTGGAGGAACTCAAGAACCCGTAGAGGAGAGCGTCCATTCACTGGAAATGTTACAAGAGAAAAGGGTAGAGAGGAAAGGGATGGAGTTGATGGGGAGAAAGAAAAAGCACGTGTTCAAAAACCCGCTGATTGTCGCTGAGAGAAATAGAGCCTTAAGTTGGTCACCATCAATATTCTAAGGTAAGTCTTGCTACAGCTTGCCTAGCTGTATTATCATTTTAGCCTCCCGCAGTGTTTGCTATGTAGCTAGTGAAGGCAATCCTGATTTTAGATTTTAAGTATCTCTTCCTCCATGTATCAGTCACTACAAAATTAAAATTAATTTTAATTTTAAAATGAAATCTTGGGACGCCCGGGTGGCTCAGTTGGTTAAGCGGCTGCCTTCGGCTCGCGTCCTGGGATCGAGTCCCACATCGGGCTCCTTGCTCAGCAGGGAGCCTGCTTCTCCCTCTGCCTCTCCCTGCCACTCTGTCTGCCTGTGCTCACTCTCTCTGACTAAATAAATAAATAAATAAATAAAACGAAATCTTATCTAATAGTTGATTTGGTGAAAATGTGTTAAATAAAAGGAAATTTCATTTTGTTTGTTTGTTTGTTTATTTATTTAAGGTTTTACTTATTGATTTGTCAGAGTCCATGCAGGACTCCATCGCAGGACCCTGGGATCATGATCTGAGCCAAAGGCAGATGCTAAGGGACTGAGCCATCCCACTGTCCCAGAAACTTTATTTTAAAATGAAAATTAGGCAACTCTCTAATTTCAACCACACTCTTCCAAAAGTAAATAATAGTAGTAATAATAAATAACAATAGAGGTGATTTTCCCATCCCATCATGTGACTGTGGTGTAGATTTAATTCTCGGACCCCAAGAACATTGTCACATAATGGAATTCTTTCACGTCTCAACTTGTTATTGGCTGTTTTCCCAACCACCCTTCAGATCTAGGAAGGAAGTTTGGAGGCTGAGGAAAGGTAGAAGCAGGGGAGGCAGCAAGAAGTGAGGGCAATCAGGGGGTGGGCAGAGAGTACAGAGGCTGATAAACAGTGGGTTACTGCATATATCTGTTCCCCAAAGTTCTCTTCATGCCCGCGGAGGCCTAGCTTCACTCAGGCCTTCCACTCTCTGGTCTCTGCCCAGAATTCCGAAAAGAGCTATGAAGTTCAATTTGAAAACTTTTCTTGGAGCAGTTAAAAAGTCAAAGACCCCAATCACTGGTCATTTTGGGGAAGTTTTTTTTTTTTTCAATTAAAAAAAAATTTTAAAGTAAACTCTACACCCTACAGGCTAGAACTCAAGACTCCTGAGATCACGAGTCTGAAGAGTCCCATGTTCTACCACTGAGCCAGCCAGGGAACCTGAGACAGGGGTTTTGTTTTGTTTTGTTTTGTTTATTTATTTTTAAAGATTTTATTATTAATTTGACAGAGAGAGATACAACAAGAATAGGAACATGAGCAAAGGAACTGGGAGAGGGAGAAGCAGGTTTCCGGCCAAGTAGGGAGCCCGATGCAGGGCTGGATCCCAGGACCCGGGGATCATGACCTGAGCAGAAGGCAGACGCCCAATGACTGAGCCACCCAGGCACCCCTGTTTTGTTTTGTTTAAAGAGCCACTCATTTTAATGAAAAATAAAAAAAAAATAAAAAAAAAAAAGAAGGGGAGAGAGAGAGCGAGAATGAGAGAGAGAGAGAGAAAGCAGATAAAGAAGCCAAAAAAGAGCAGAGAAGCCAACAAAGAGCAAATGCTCCAATTACCTAAATAATTGTTTAGCCTTTCACTATTTTTCACTTTAAACTGGTTATACCTACACATAAAACATTTAGACAGCTGCTCTCTGTGCTTGGAAAGGAAACTTTATTTTTTTGTGTCACACGTTTTATAATTATAAAATGAAATGATCGGGAAATCAGCAACACCTTAAAGTCTGAAGCTTAATGGCAAGGCATAGACATTAATTTTTTAAATATTATTTTAACTATGCTGAATTAAAGTTCTAAAGAGGGGATAGGGATGAGAAAGAAAAAATAATTACTGAGCCCCCAATATTTATGATTCTTTTATGTTATTCAGTTAGTCTTGTGAACTCTGTTATAATAATAGCTATCATTATTTTGTTTATGTTGTATGTCACGCACTATGCTAAGGGACTTAACATTTTTCCCTCATCTGATCTTTTTTTTTTTTTTTAAAGATTTTATTTATTTGAAAGAGAGAACACACGCACGCACGCGCGCATTTGCATGTGCAGTGGGGAAGGGTAGAGGGAGAAGCAGACTCCTCATTGAGGAGGGAGCCTGATGGTGGGGTCTGGATCCCAGGACCCAAGGGTCATGACCTGAGCCAAAGGCAGATACTTAATGGACTGAGCCACCTCTCTCATCTAATCTTCATGGTAACTTTATTAAGTAAACATTGTTCTCATAGTAAAAATGACAGAATTAGGACTAAAAAATGTTAAGCTGTCTGTCCAAGATTCCTAGATTTGGATAATTGTAGAGTGAGGAATAAAATTGAGGCTCTTCTTTCTCAAGATTGCTGTGGCTATTTGGGGTCTTTTATTGTTCTATACAAATTTTAGGATTGTTTGTTCTATTTCTGTGAAAAGTGCCTCTAGAATTTTGATAGCAATTGCATTGAATCTGTGGATTGCTTTGGGTAGTATGGACATTTAACGATATCAATTCTTCCAAACCCTAAGCACCGAATAGCCTTCCATTTATTTATGTTTGCTTCAGTTTCTTAATATCTTATATTTTTCAGTATACAGGTCTTTCACCTCATTGGTCAAATTTATTCCTAGGTATTTTATTCTTTTTGATGCAATTGTAACTGGGATTGTTTTAATTATTTCTCTTTCTGATAGTTCGTAATTAGCATACACAAATGGGATGTATTTTTGCGTATTGATTTTGTATCCTGCAACTTTACTGGATCCATTTATTAGTTCTAATTTTTTTTTTTGATGGAGTATTTAGGGTTTTATATATATAAATATATATAAAATGTCATGAAGTCTGCAAATAGTGAGAGTTTTACCTTTCTGATTTGGATGCCTTTTATATCTTTCTTGCCTAAAAGTTCTGTTTAGGATTTCCAGTACTATGTTGAATAAAACTGGTGAGAGTAGGCCTCCGCGTCTTTCTCCTGATCTTACAGGAAAAGCTTTCAGTTTTTCACCATTAAGTGTAATGTTAGCTGTTGTCACATCGTAGATGGCCTTTATTATGTTGAGGTGCATTCCCTCTATATATGCCTTTTTGAGTGTTGTTGTTTTTTTAATCATACATGGATGTTGAATTTTGTCAAATTTTGTCAACATGGTGTATCACATTTATTGATTTACAGATGTTGAACTACTCTTGAATCCCTGGAATAAATTTCACATAACCATGGTGTGTGATCCTTTTAATGTATTGTTAAATTAGGTTTGCTAATATTTTGTCAATGATTTTTTGCATCTGTGTTCATCAGGGATATTGGCCTATAATTTTTTTTTTTTTTTTTTTTTTTTGCTAACTTATCTGGTTTTGGTATCAGGATAATGCTAGCCCCATAAAATGAGTTTGGAAAACTTCCCTTCTCTTCTATTTTTTGGAAGAGTTTGAGAGGGATTGGTAATGTTTCTTTTTAATCTTTCTTTCAATGTTTGATAGATATCACCAGTGAAGCCATCTGGTCCTGGATTTTTGTTTGTTGGGATGTTTTTGATTACTGTTTCTCCTTACTAGTGATCAGTCCATTCAGATTTTTGGTTTCTTCATGATTCAGTCTTGATACGTTTTATGTTTCTAGGAATTTAGCCATTTTTTCTAAGCTGTGCAATTTGTTAGTGTATAATTGTTTATAGTAGTCTCTTATGATCCTTTGTACTTCTGTGATAACAGTTATAGTATCTCCTCTTTCATTTCTGATTTTATTTGAGTCCTCTTTCTTTCTTGGTCATCTAGGTAAATGACTTACAGGTTCTTAAATAGCTATCATTAAATTTAATTATGTTTTATAGTGCGTTATGAATTTATTTCAGGGAATTGTCAGACATGTCTCTATTAGAGAGAGAGGAAAAAAACAAAAAAACAAAACCCTTTTAACATTCACAACTTGTAGGAGTTCTTAAATCTCCTGGATGAAAAAATATGCCATTGTAGCATTATCTTCCTCTTGGTATTCTGGTAGTTCTGATAAGTAAGAAAGGAAGCAACGTGTTAATGGAAAGATCAATGAACTAGCAGTCAGGGATTCTGGTTTCTAGTTTTGGCTGTGCCATTCACTCAAAGCCTCATTGTGGACAAGTCTCAACTGCTTTGCACTTAAGTTTCTTGAGCTGTAAAATGAGAGGACTGGGCAGTGTCTCAAAGGACACTTACAGCCAAACTAATTTATGACACAGGGAATTTGGCCAAGCTTGGATCAAACTTTTATTATAATAAAGAATGAATTCATGGAGCAGAAACATTCAATAAGTGAGAAAAGAGAGCTTGCCATCTTTATTTGCAACCAGGACAGATACAGCGTGTTTCCTGTCCTTTCCACAAGTAGCCGTGGGAAGGGAGGGGTTGGTGGGGGAAGGATAGGAACAGGATGTCCTTCCCTGACATGTCAATAACCAGCCTAAATCTTTAAATTTTTTTCACGACCATCCCATCTGATATTCCAGAAGTCCATCCCACAAAAGAATTACTAATAACTTGTTATGAGGACAAGATAAGCGCTTCATTTCACTTTCATTTGTTAAATTTTTTCAGGTGCCTTCCTTTCATTATTGTTGTAGTGTGAATTTAGAGTGGCATAACTTCAGAGACTTTGAAGGATAATATTTACGAGAAACCCTTGAAAGGACTTCGGTGTCTTTGGTAGGCTAATATTGCTCTGGGTTTGCAGGTGAACCGCGACAGCAACTGGAACTGGGACAGGTGGAAAGGGAGAAGTACCTGGATACCTAAGACTTCTGGGGAAGAGAAAGGGACTTTGTTCTTTCAGGCGGCGTTGATGTAAGGCACTGTGAGAATTGATTATATACTTGCCAATCTCCCTTTGATGACAGGAACTGTGTCATTTATCTTTATATCCCCAGCGACAGAATTAACTGACAATCAAATATTTGTTGAGTGGAACGGAGTAAAAACTACGCGGGAAGAGGTACGAAAAAGGAGACCGAAATAGCAGTCTTGGATATCTGAAAGTTCACAGGATTTGGATCTTCTGCAAGACTGACTGCAAGAGAAAGGGACTTGAGGCGTAGCAGGGTTTCAGAAGAGGTGCCAACAACCCAGAATTTAGAAGCCGAAAGGGAGAGGTGATCAGAGCTCCTTATTAGTGAAAACGGATCAGGCAACAGGTTTGAACCCCCAAGAGAAAAAAGAAAGGGAGGAGCGACAGCGATAAGCAGACTGCCAAAACTCAGGGGTGCCTGTGGCCAGAGAAACACTGAAGTTGGAGCCAGAGGGAAAGGGTTGAGTTCCAACTAGCTGGAGGATCCGGGTCCAGGAGCCTAACCGCCGAACTTCGGTTTGAGGTCGCTTCTTAACAGAGCTACCAGGAAGCCCTCAAAGATGTGCAGCTCGGGCTGGTATCTTGGCGCGACAACTTCCGTGTGTGTGTGTGTGCGCGCGTGTGCGTGTGTGCCTGTGTGCAACAGGGCGCGCCGCCCGAGAACTTCCGTGTGCGAGAGGGACTGGCGCACAGCCAGCCTGCGCCCGCCGGGCGGACGAGGAAACCCGCGCTCCCGGCCCAGCCGGCCCCCACCGCCGCGGGCAGGGGCGGGCCCGGGCGGGGCGGGGCGGGGCGGGCCAGGGGGCGGAGCTGCGGCCGCGCCTTAGCTGCTGGCAGCCCCACAGGCCGCCGCGGCCGCGCTTGTCGACGCCGAGCCCCGCGACTACATTTCCCAGCAAGCCGCGGGCCGCCCGCGCGCCGCAGTTGACCCATTTCCCGGCCCGTCCCGGGCTCGGCCGGCCCCCGCGCCCAGGCGGCTGCTCCCTGCTGACTGGGGTGTGGGCGGGGAGCGGCGGAGGCAGGAGGAGGCGCTGCTGGCCGCCGCCGTTGCCTCCGCTGCTGGGCGCCTGGGCAGCTCCCGGGGTTTCTGCGGCCGCCATGGACGAGCAGGCGGGTCCCGGTGTCTTCTTCAGCAACAACCACCCGGGCGCCGGCGGTGCCAAGGGTCTCGGGCCTCTGGCGGAGGCTGCCGCGGCCGGCGACGGGGCGGCTGCGGCGGGGGCGGCGCGAGCCCAATACAGCCTCCCTGGGATCCTGCACTTCCTGCAGCATGAGTGGGCCCGCTTCGAGGTGGAGAGAGCCCAGTGGGAGGTGGAGCGGGCGGAGCTGCAGGTAAAGACCCTCCCGGCCGGGCCCTCTACATCCCGCCTCTTCGCTCCCTTCCGCCCCGCCCAGGACCCTTCCCCCTCCCCACCCTTCAGCCCCCGCTCGTCCCCTCCCCCTTTGCTCTGCCCATCCCCTCCAGAACCGCGTCCCTTTACCCCCTTCACCTTTGCCTTCCGCTGACCCCACTTCCTTGACCCGGGTTCCCACTCCCGCCCTTGAAGCGTTGTTTACCCTCCCCGCTCCTTTTCGTCTGCTCCTTCCCACTCTTAACTCCGTCTCTTTTCAACTCTTTTTGCCGTCCCACATTTTAGGTCGTCCCTTTCAGTTTACTAATAGGGCTGACAGTAGTTGTGAGAGACGTCGAGCAAATCATCCTCTGCCTTAGTAACATCGTAGGTCTAGAGATGGTCCCTGCGAAAGGTATTGGCTCCTCTCTCTGAAAGGAAGGTGATTGAGATCGAAGTTGTGTCCGTGGGGCCTTGACTTCAGGCGAGAAGCTGATGTTGGGCGAAAGTATTATTAGGAATATGAGCTCCTTTTTGATATATGTAAATGCTTTTTTCTCTTTCCTCTTCCTTACCCCCTCCCGCGTTTCTTTTAGGTATTTCAGATTCATGGACTTTGAATGAAGGACCTGGATGATCACAGTCAGGTGATGGTCCAGAGATGGTTTCCTGTTCTCAGAATCTGAAACTTCCCAAGGGTTAATTTTATGTCCAGTGTTTTGGGAGATTGACTTGTACTTTGAAAGGAACTAAAAGGGACTTTAAAGTTGGTTACATTTCCTTGCATAATCTGCGAGATAAAGTACATCCAGGAAGGAGCTGTTGTGGGCACTTAGAAGAAAGTGAGGCTGATCCTTTACTAGCCATTCTGGATTGCTAAGTAGGTTTCAGTGGCTGTTCTTAAAACTTCCAAGGCACACACCAATTTCACTAGGAACTGAGTCGCTGTGCCTTTCTGTTTTACTGGCTAATCCTGTATGCTCATGAAATCTGAGTATAGTTTTGGTTGGTAAAACACTTGAAGTTAAAATGCTACCCAGTGTGTCACTTTTTTTGGTAACATGTATTTTCTTTGGCGCTTAAAAAAAGAAGAGGAGAAATCTGTTAAATAGAATCATGTGCTGGAACAGGGTGCTTTGGCATAGTGGAAGTGACTGTGGAAAGAGGGAGTAGACAGCCTTATAGTACCGCCTGTGCTTGCTGCTAGCTCTGACCTTGAGGAAATCCTTTCACCTCTCTGAACTTCATTTTCATCTTTTATTATTCAGTACATTTATTGAGTGCCAGCTGTGTGCCTTCAGGCCCTGGGATTAACAAAACCGACAGCAACTCTGCCCTCATAGAGCTTACATTTTAGTCGGCAAACAGTCAGCAGATGCAAGTATATAATATACTGGACCATAGTGGCAACTTGGGTGAGAAAAATAAATCAGGTACAGGAATAGAGTGTGATAGGGGCAGCTATTTTATTTTAGACGTGGTGTTTGAGGAAGGCCTCTGGGAGGAGTTCGGTGAAGCCAGGCGTTACCCATAGTTATTACAATTTTTTCTGCCTCTCTATTTCTATAGTTGTATGTTTATATTGTGACAACTTTTTTTATTCCTACTGCTATGTACTTCAGTATCTAGTATATAGATATTTGTAATTTTTTTCAAAATAAATCTGACCATATCTGTCTAAATAGCAAGCTTACTTAAATGCTTGATTCAGATTTATTAGTAATTCACTTTATTAGCACTGCATTCTGTAAGTAAGCTTGTGGATTTCAGACTTCAAGGAAGTGTGAAAGGCAGGCTTTAACTTTAAGGCTGTTCAAGTGTGGAGAGTGATTTTTGTATGTGACTGCTTAAATTTTAATTTCCAGTTTAGGGAAGGTGAGTCACACTAGTTTGGTCAAAAAACAGACAAGATAATGATTTTTCCCTTATTACCTGTGGAGGTTTGGGAACTTCCAACTCATCTTACCTCCCGTCGGATCTCCCAGAGGTCCCCCTCCACTCCTCCGTTTCAACTTACAGTTTACCTTTAATTAGTTGTAGTCACTCTTCAGTTTTACACACAAACACACACGCGTTTGTGCTTTTGAATCATTTCATCAGCATCATTAAATTTGAACATATCCCTTCATTTTTCTTTTGCTGTTGGAATTTTTCTAGAAAGACGATAAGAAGTAAGAGTTGAAAGAATGACGATGAAATTTGGATCAGTTGGCATCCCCCTTTTGATTTTTGAATCACTTCTCAGTGATTAACACCGAAGTCAACAAAAATACCTTTAAGATTAAGTCTAATTTGCCCCTTCAGGAACCTGTCAGTCCTGCTCTTTCAGGTTGCCAGGGCAGAGTTGTGCAAGGCTCTCATCTTCCAAGCTCTCATCTACCTGGCTTGCCTTTCTGCTTCTTCCCTTCTTCAGGTCTTGGGAAGAAGGAACCAGCTACATTGTGCTGCAGACTTGTCATCCCCCCCCCCCCCCCATCTTGGTTTAAGTAGAATTCTCTTTATTTTTGGTAATCTCCCTCTCTCCCACCTCATTACCACTGTTCAGATGAGAATAGGTAATTCATGGGAAAAGAATGATTCGGATTATTACTGAGCTTTACATCTGTGAAAGGAAGTGGAGTTGGAATACTAATCATAACATTTGAGAAAATTTTCTATATGTGAGATTTTGAGCTAGATGACCTCAAAAGAACATGCAGTCTACTTGGAGTGATAGTACAAGCAAGATGCAGAAAAATCAGTATTTATCACATTGGGGGCTTAAATTGTTTTAGAGTAGCGTAAAAGAGGAGAGCTAGCAGTGAATGGGGAGAATAGCAGTAAGAAAGAACTTCATGAGGTAGTGAGAACCTATTTCAAATTTATTGACTTAATAGAAAGCAACCATGTAAATAAAAACTAAAATTTATTGGCTCTTGATTTTGGGATGTGTGTGTAGTAGGGGAGGCTCAGCTATTCACCTGCAAATGTGAAAAAAGTGAAAAAAAAGAGAAAAAATTGTGAAAAAAGTGATGTAATTGAGTAGCTTAGGGCATGTTGTATAGAGACTGTATACTGAAGTGTTTATTTTATTTTTAAAAAATTATTATTTATTTATTTGACAGAGATCACAAGTAAGGCAGAGAGAGAGAGAGAGAGAGGAAAGGAAGCAGGCTCCCTGCTGAGCAGAAAGCCCGATGGGGGGCTCGATCCCAGGACCTGGAGATCATGACCTGAGCCAAAGGCAGAGGCTTAACCCACTGAGCCATGCAGGCACCCCAACTGGAGTGTTTATTAATCTGGATTTTAGCATTATTGATTTATCTCTTCATTCAGCAAATGTTTATCAGTCACCCGCTTTATGCTATTATAGGCCCTGGAGAAACAAGAATGATTAAAATAGATCATTCCTTCATGAAACTTAAATTCTGGAGAAAGACAGACATACATACCTATGCATAGAATTTTAGATGGTAGCAGGCACCATGATAATGTATTATAAGTGGGATATGAAATGATTGAGAAAGTGAGGAAGAAAGGCTTAACTGGTGAGATGCCATTTGAGCAAGACTTGAAAAGGTGAAAGTAAGGAAAGAGTGTTCTAGGCTTAGAGAACAGTGCTGGGGTGGGGGGAAGAATGCTTGGAATGTTTGAGGAATAATGAGGCACATGTGGCTAGAGTGGAGGAGAAGAATAGAAGAAATGTCAGAAGTACTGGATCTTGCCCATTGTAAGGATCGTAGGTTTTACCTCCGCAGGATAGGCAACTGTTGAAATGTTTCGAGCAAAGGAACACCACCATCTTTAAAAGGAACCTCTTGCAAGGCTTTAGAATCCACTTAGAGGGGAAGATAAGAGTAAAAGAGTCAGGGAGCCTAGGTTGGGGGCTATTTTAATAATCTGGGCTGGAAATGAATTTAGGTGGTAGTGATGAGGTAGGTGAATATATATTTTGATACATATTCAAAGTATCAAAATGGATTCTGAACACATTTCTGAAGGTAGAAACAATAGGATGTGCTGAAGAATAGAATGTGAGGAAAAGAGGAGTCATGTACAAATCAGTTATTTTGACTGAGTAGCTTCAAAGGACTTCATAGCTTCATAGGACTGTTAAGATTTACTGAGCATTTAGATGAGTACAGCACTTAAAATGATGGTTTATTTTGTGTTACAACTATTATTTACAATTATGGTGAGAGACAACATGGCATAAACCTGCTTTAAACCTTTTCTCTAAGACTTACAATTTTATGGCAAACATGGCAAACAAATTCTGACCTTTGAGAATCTTAGTTTCCTGAGGTATAAGGTGAGAATAATAAACTACCTTGTGAGGGTTAAATGAGATGTTTTAAAATACCTCACAGAGGCTGGCACATAACACAAAGTAAACGCTGAATGAATAAAAGGTAGCAAATATTTGATGTTAAATTTTCAGTCTTTTTTATGTCCTTGTCTCCAGAGAAAAGCATCATCTTTAGTTGTGAACTCTTTTAAGGCTAGAGTATGTAAGTACCATCCTGGACCAGGCAGTCTAATATTCCAGGTGTGATGGTGGGGCTAAGGGACATTTCATAGGAGTGAATCGTTGCTTTCACTGTCAGCCTTACAACACTGATTATATACTTGGTGTATATTTGCTTTCCTTATAACTCGGTGTGGGTCTGTTATCTTGGAATTTGTGAAAATTTTTCTGAGTGTGTTTATCTTAACCTTGAATGATGTCTTGGGTAACAAATCATATACATTTACTAACCACTCTATAAAACTAATCTTCGGTTTTATTCGGGTCTTTAAAAACCATTTCCTTTGAACTTGGAGCAGGTGAACCCCATTGTGGTATGGTATAATTTTGTAAACAGGATCATTTTTCACTCTATTTATAGTCTTGATAATTTTATAACCTTTAATTATATTTTAGAAAGATTGTAGAGGTTTTACTCTTTTAAAAACATATACTACTGTTTGTCACTTTAGTTCAGTATTTCTCAGCTTCACTTCAATCTGAGAATAATCTGGGGGAACTTCTAAAAGTATTCATTCCCTGGACTCTACCTCAGACCCATTAAATCATAATCTTAGAATTTAGGGCTGCTGGAATTAGTATTTTTTTGAGCTCCCGGTAGTCATATGTGACAAGGATTGAGAACCACTGCTTAAGTTAGTTTCTGATTTTACATATATAGTTTGATGATTTTCTCAAATGTGTTAGTATTCCAGATATGGATGGCTTTTTATAGAATTTGAGATATAATTTCTATTATTCTTTCTGATGATAGCTAGCATTTTATTTTTAGCCAGTAGAATATTTTAATTTGATTCACCTCCCTCTGACTGAGAGATAATTTTGAGCTGGAATGAACTTTGGAGAAAATCAGCTGCAACTTTCTTTTGCAGGTAAAGTGAAGCTCACAGAGAGGTTGAATGACCGAGAATAAAATAGGCTTTATACAAGCTGTCACTTAAATCTCCAGATACCTTTACAGTTTTTTTTTTAAGTCCTTTCAAATACATTATTTTACTTGGTCCTTAGAACTTTCTGAGATAATCAGTCACACTAATGCTTATCATTTTCCTGTTTAAAACAACAGACATGGAGATTTTACTCTGTTTTACTGTTTTCTAGCTTATTTTATTGGCTACATTTAATACTGTGTGTTGGCTTTGGTGTTCTATAGTTTTATTATGATGTATTGGGGTATAGATTTCTTTTTGTATGTGACTTTGTTAGGCTCCTTGAAAAATCTGTAAAATCCACCATCATTATCTCTTTAGATTTCTATTCTATCCAGTTAGCTTTTCTTTTGGATCTCTGATTACACGCACCCTAGACCTTCTTTATCTATTTATTCTTATTTATTTTCCTATCCATTAATTTTCTCTTCAGGTTGAATCTAATCTTTTAAAGCCATCCAACGAGTTTGTAATTTTGATTATTATTGAAGTTCAGTTTGGTTCCTTTTTGAATCTGCTGGATCTTTTCTTAATAGTTTCCTGCTCCGTGAAGATATTTTCAGGTTGTCTTTTACTCTTTTTTTTTTTTTTTAAGATTTTATTTATTTATTTATTTATTTAAGAGAGAGTATGTATGTGGGTGGGGGGGAGGGGGGTGGCAGGAGAGGGGCAGAGGGAGACAGAGAGGGGAGGATCTCAAGCAGACACTGTGCTGAGCGTGGAGCCAGGCTAGTCCCTGAGATCATGACTTGAGCTGAAACCCAGAGTCAGACACTTATCTGACTGAGCCACCCAGGTTCCCCCAGTCCTCTTTTGTTCTTTAAATGTAGTAAGTATAGTTACTTCATAGTTGGTATCTCTGTGCTTCCTATATGTGAGGTCTTAGAGGTACCTTTTTTGTGATTTCTTGTTTTTGCTGGTTCTTGTTTATGATGACTTGTTTCTTTGTATGGATAGTTACCTTTGTGTAACTGCTCACTGTCTTGAAGATGTTTAAGACAAAACTGAGGTCTCAAGTAAAGGTATCATTTTCAGAAGTTCTTTGCATTTGCTTCTGGTAGGTTTGGAGGCATCCAGAACCATTTAAAAGAAATTAAACCATTTAAAATCCAGAACCATTTAAAATAAATTCATTGCTTGAATTTGGACCACACTGCTTATGCAAATTTTGGTTGCATACATTTGAGGGCCGTTGTATTTCACCTTGGCCTTGAAGGTATAAGCCCCTTAGGTCTTAGCTAATTGTGGGACATATCACCTGTTAGACTTTTCACTCTGGGTGGTCCTAGTCTTTGATTTTTGCTGTTTGGGTCCTGTAAGGCTGTCCAAACTAAGGTTCAGGTTTGTTCTGATTGGCTAGTACCCAAAGGGCAAAGTGGCACTTGTTCTCTTACCTCACTCAGTATTCATTTTCCCTTCAATTTTGGCCAAATAATTCCTTACTTCTTATCAGCTTTGTCTTTTAGATGAGCGTGAAAATATTTTGTCCAGAATTTTTAGCTGTTTTTAGTAGAAGAGTTAATTCAGGACATTATTACTGGAAACTGAATTATCTTCCTTTCAAAAACTGATAAATACGAAGGCCCAGTAATTATCTGGGGAGAAATATCATTGATAATATTTTCAAGTAAGAGATGTCCTTACTTAGCCCTAGACTTTATTTACTATCTAAGTCTACTTTTCTTTGAGTTCCAATGATAGGAGAGGAGACTACAGCTTCTCTCCAAAATCTTGGTAATATAAGCAAAATTTAAAACAAACCCCTTTACTAATCAGTCTTTGAAAGGTGTTTGGAAGTCCAAATAATTTGGACTGATTTCCCTTTGTCAGCAGCTTATTATATACTTGATGTCAGCCATACTTTCAGACTTGTGAATGTTATTAATGGTATCTAGGTTTCAATTCTGGGCCATTAGAAATAAACATGCCCTTGGGATCTTTGGAGTTTCTTGCTTTGGTGGTCCATTTCACAAAATAGTCTGTTGCCTATTATAATGTAGCTATGGGAAGTATGGGCCTTAACTTCATCATTTCCAGTATAATTTTTCTGGGCCTCATCTTTGTAAATTGTGAGTTCTAATATACCCACCAAACAAGACTAATTGTAATTTTAAAATGATTAAGTATGCGAAGTATGGGACCCATAAGAGATGTCTAATAAATGGTTTGCTCCTGCTGGTTGAGATTTCTATGGAGAGAATGCTTTCAATTGTATTATTTATTTAAATCAAATTTTAGAAGCCATGATCTGGTTTAAGTGATCCATTTGGTACATAGTGGCTACTTACGTTATCTTTTCTCTGTTAGTAGTGGTTTAAGGACAATGAATTGACAGTGTTGGAAGTAAGGGGCTGGCCAGAGATGTGTAGTGATAGGTGGTAATAACTTGTAAGCACTGAGGACCAGGCATAGGAATAGAGGAAACTTTGGAGTTCAGAAGAGAAACCTGAGGCAAGAGAGAAGCTGGGGAGGAAGGTAGAAGAAAAGAGACAGAGAAGGGAGCAGGGGGTGGGCTGAGCAGACTGAGGGGAGGGAGAAACTGCACACATGAACTTGTTCTTAGTTCCTAGAGCAGTATTATCTGTAGTCTTCATTTTAACACTTGCAGAATTCTGGAGCTGACAAGGAAAGACACATACCCCCCCCCCCCCCACCGCCAATCTCCACTCTCAATTTTCTGTTCCCTTCATTAGGCTAAGAGTATTTTACCTCCTGAGGGACCTTAGAACCTCAGTAGTCTCATCCTTTGTTCTATCAGTGAGGGCCACCGGAGTGAGTTGTCTTAGATCACACTGTGAGTTGGTGGAGATTTAGTTTAGAACCCAGGAGTCCTACTTCCCTGGCCTAGGCATTGTTCTCCATGCCACATCATCTCCTTTTACTGGTTCCTCACTCTGTGTAGCTGCTTCTGATTGAAGTAGCCAAGTGAGTTATAATATTTAGATGATTAATAATGTAACTGTCATAATGTAAATTCTTCTGACATATTTCAAACTTTTCTTCAAGTAGAACAACCTAGTGAAATGAGTATATTTTAAGGGGTTCAGGAAAGTCTTCAACAATATGTGTTCCTCAAGAGTGTTAAACATTGTGTCACTCTAGTTTCTTTTAATAATTTTATTTTTGTATAGGGAATACTGATATAAAATATTTATTTATTTAAAAAACTTTGCAAATTTGGATCTTTTTCAGCTTGTTCTGATGGTAGCCTAATTAAGTTCTCTGTGTGTGTGTGTGTGTGTGTGTTTGTATTTTTTTAAACTATATTTAGTGTTTATTGACCATATATCACCTCTTGTGTAGTGCTTTGGATTTTAGGTCATTCTCAGCCTTACGTATGCTGTTTGAACAGAATAACATGTCAACCATGTATTTGCTGTTATGCGTTAAGGTATTGAAGAAATAAAATCACTTTCTTTGGCAGATGTAATGCTGTTTAACTCTTATTACAAAAGTACCTTATCTGAACAAGATGATGGAATATTATAAATGATTGGTATGTAAGAAGGAAAATGTATTGTAGAGTTGCTAGAAGCAGTATGGCACAAGGCAAAATGAGTTTGTTTGTTTGTTTGTTTGTTTGTCTTAGGTAAGATTGAGAGAAAAGTAAAGGAGTGTCCTGGAATTAGGGGGAGTGTTGGGAAATATTGAATAGGGTGTGGGTGGAGTAGGTATTTTGGGTGTGGCAAATAGGTTCTTGAGGTAACTGCACTATAGAGATCCAAGGAGAGGGCCAAGGGAGTGTTAGACACAGGTTCCATTAGCACTCATTTACATGGGACAGAAATTGGATCCAATACCAGCATATCTAGTTAGGAAAAATAAACAAGATGTCAGATTCCATGAGGGTGATACCAATTTCACATGATGGAAAATTGCAGCCCAGTCTGAGACTTGTTCTCATTTTTTTTTTTTTAATTTGTTTGTATTTCCTAAATGAGAAGATTAAGCAGTCAGTAAAGGAGCCAAATTATATGCATAACCAAAACCTGCTCCTGAGGAATGTGGGTTTATATAAAGCTAAAAGGGAACAAGGAGGAGCCTAGAGATCTGGGTCAGTACACTTACTGAAACTTTAAAGAGTAGTTAGCTGGGAAAGATGGTGCCATGGTCCCAGTCCTGGAACCCAGTACTTTATCTTGTTTCCTTTCCTCTTTTACCCTCCAAAAATAATAATAGTTTTGTTGTTGTTGTTGTTGAGCTCTTACCATGTGCTGGGTACAGTGCAGCACACTTTACACGTGTAATCTATTTTAATTTTCACAAAGCTCTTTGTGGTAGGTATTAATACTTATCCCCTAATTCATAGATGAAAGAGAATAAATAATTTCCTGGTAAGAAAAGTTTGAGTGATGGGCCTGGGCATGGCAAATGGAAGGAAATATTTTGACATTTTTCTTTTTCTTTAATGCTTCTGAGTTAATGTATAGGGTTGGGATATTTTCCCTTTCTTGTCTGCCTGGTGAATTTCTGATCCTCTTCCAAGATTCAGTTTACCTTCTTTGGGAAACCTCTCTGACCTCTAGACATAGTGAAGCTTCATGCTCCCCTAAAAGCTTGTATGTGTAAGACAGAAATACCATCCTGACCAGTTTTTGGGCAGTTAATCGGTTGAAATGATACCAACTAATTTAAGTTAAAAATATAGAAAGCTTGCTAGACCAAGCCCACCTGCCCCATTCACTTTTTTTTTTTTTTTTTAAGAATGCTGATTGGAGTTGTGTGTTGTCTTTCTTGAATAACCTACAATTATAATGCATTGCTTGTGATTTCTGGTTTTGCTTTTCTTCAAGTAAAGTATACAATGCAGAATCGTGGCTATTTATGACTTTTCCCTGTTCTTTTATAGTTATTTCACTCACATTTAATTCAACAGCAGTATTTTTCATAGGTCTCCTTGTTGTCTTGTCTTCCCAAAGCATTCAACTTAGTCTTTCTTCTTCATAGAAGAAGTATTTTATTGGTTTATGTAATATTTAATTGAATCATGTAATCAAAGCAACAGTGCAACTGACATAAACAGGTTTGGGAGGAAACCAAGTTGACTCTTAGTGAGCGTATACAACTGGACTGAGATAACCGCAGTGGATGGTGAACTGTAAAGAAGAACATACTCCAGCTGTGAATATTTAATGTGCCCCGGGTGTTGGGCAGTGTTTTTACAAAGGGACTGAAGAATACTGGTTAATCCAGAGGTTTGGTTAAGAGAGGATTAGTGGTGAGACCTTCTGTGTCTCAGTTATACAGCTTATCTCATACTTTGCATATTTGTTTCCTCACTAGGTTCTGAGTCACTTAAGGGTGTTTTTATTAACCTAAGATCTAGCAGTTACTGGCACATAGTAGCTGCTTCATAAATGGTTCTTAAAAAAATGTTAGTGAATATATATTAAATATATGTGTTTGAATATGTATGTCATGTCTCTTAGCCAGAGTTTTTTGGCCATGAGGGTAGGTCCTGTGTCTGAGACATCTTTGATATTTTACAGTGATTGTCATACATTGCACAAATGTACAATATATGGTGGTATGCAGGGGAGCAGTGTATCTGTCCCTCTTGCTGCTAGCCTTAAGACCTCCCCTGGAAAGAAGCTCTGAGAGCAAGGAGTATCTGTGTTTGGTTGTGTAGAGCATTGCCTGGGCCCTGCCAAGTCATTCTGACGGAGCTCATTTTAGGGATGCCACTGGCTTCTTAATTGCAGCTTGATGTTAGCAGCAGCAAATGGTGCCTGGGTTTTGGTAGTTGTGAGTGTAGGTTTGTTTTCTTCTCCCTTGGTGTGTTAAACACTGACTGCCAGGAAATGTCTTTGGCATCATGTCCTGAAAAGTCTTTACAATCAGCAGGGTCAGATAACATTTTTTGTTCTTTTCTAAAACCCACGCCTTCAAATTTTATACATATTCCTTATTCTTCTAAATAGAAAATGAATTGAATATTTTTTTTCTGTGAAGATGAATCTGGCTTTAAATAAACTATCCAGTTTTCATTATTTTGTATTCTCCCTTTCCAATTTTGTTTACAGTTGCATTACTCATATATTTTGATCTTAAACCTTTTGGAACTCTATTATTTTTAATAAAACAGAAATGCCCCAGTTTTTCAGAATGTAGAATTAAAATTCTGACTTTTTTTTTTATGCCCAAGCCTGCTTCTTTTCATCAAAAATTAGTTTTGTTTCCCAGATCCTTATAGCTAGTCAAGTAAGTGAGATTGAGCACAAAAAGGCTAGTGTATGGAAATACCAAAGTTGCCAAAGCCTCATAGAAAATATGTTGTGGATGAACAGTGGAAAACAAGCAGATATAGTTCCAGGTCACATGGAGTTTATAATCTAGTAATAATTCTTAACTTTAGATAGACCTGAGTCCATTATGCCAGTGGTGGTATCCGCTGTGGCAGTGCTTTTAGCTTTTCCCATTTAAAAACCAACCAAACCAATACCGACAACAAAAGAAACCCCTTTCTCAGCTCTTTTATCTGTTGGTACTGTCATCCTATTTGTTGTCTTTCATTTCATTGTTAATTTCTCAGTACGGACCGCATTTAGTACCTTTGGTTTTCTACTAGTCTCATTTTCTTCCCTCTCAGTTTCTTTGTTCTCTTTCTCTCTTTTGGGTTACTTACTTCACCGTTCAGATACTTGTTTGTCAGATTAGATTGTTTTGTTTTTACTTTCCAGCAGTTTCTCTATGATTTGAATCTTCTCACTCTAGTTGATTCTTTTTATGTATAGATAGATGCCTTTTAAAATTACATCGTGCTGATGTTTTTCTAGTTACAATTCTATGTCTAATTTCTTGCTGATGTCACCTGGGTGACCTGCTATAACATGAGACTCACTCAGCCTTTCTTTCTTTTTTCTTTTTAAGGTTTTATTTATTTATTTATTTGACAGACAGAGATCACAAGCAGGCAGAGGGTGAGAGAGGAGGAAACAGGCTCCCCGCTGAGCAGAGAGCCCGATGTGGGGTTCAATCTCAGGACCCTGAGATCATGACCTGAGCCAAAGGCTCAGAGGCTTAACCCACTGAACTGCCCAGGCACCCTCAGCTTTTCTAAAATCCTTCTCCCAAACCAAGTTGCCTCTCCTCCCCTTACCCAGCCCCTAATTTACCCTTTCTAGATGTCTAGATTCAGATTTGAGTCAGTGTGTGATTCTCTCATCCTCACTCTCCCAGCCATGTATCTGGTTTTGTAAACTAAACTATTTAATATCTTAGATTTATTTTTAATCATTTAATTCTTAATACTGTTGTTAACTTGGTTCAGATCCTCATCATCTCATATCTGGGTGACTGCAGTAGGGGCCTTCTTATTTTTTTACCTCTGGTCTCTCCCTTGGCCAAGGTATTATACACAGTATTTCCTCTTAAGCTTCTAAAAATAATGATTTGCTCAAGATATATATATTTTTTCTTTTTGCCTGTGGTAGGTTTCAAATCTCTTCCATGATTAGACTATTATATTTTCTACCTGTTAGAGTACTCTTTCTAAACCAACATAGTTTAATCTTGCTTTGCACATAAGTCAATGTTTACTTTTTTTTTATCATTGCTTAGAAAGTTTTCATCATTCTGAAATAATCTTCCACCACCTCATAATTTGTATTATTCTTTCAGATTTACATAGTCTTTATTCAAATTTAGCTTAAGTCCCATTTTCAACATGAAGAGATTTTGGTTTAGGCTTTGATTGTTACTTTTTTAATACTCGCTTTTGTCATTTAACACTTAGGGTGTTCCATCTTTTACTGTTTACTTGCTTTTTATGAATCTGTTCAGTTAATTTACAAATATTTATTGTACATCTACTACATGCAAGTGACTGTTCAAGGCTTTGGGGATATAGCAGTCAATAGCATAGATAGTCTCTGTCTTGGAACTTTAGCAACTTCCTCTGTACCTTATCACTTTTTAAATTCTAACACCTATTATAGTACGTGTTAACATTATGTGTTAATAATGATAATATTAAAATTGACTTCAAATTTGCAAGAAGGAGCCCCTGACTAATAATACAGAAAAAAATCCTGTCTTGCTGCTGACCAAAAAACATTGATAATTATGGAGACAGGGATAATTATCCTGGAGGGTGAGGATATCATTTGGAAGGTGGCTTTATTGTCTTGAATTCAATGATAAATTTTAAAAAATTAGCCTTGGCAGATACTAATTCAACTGTATACCATTAGTCTCCCATGCAAATAAACAGAATGCAAATAAATAGCAATTTAAAACAATACTCATTGTCTTGGGATCAGGATTTACTAAGTTTTGTTTTCCACATACCATCTTCAGTTCCATATAATCCCAGGATGTTAAACTCTTTCCCTGTATAGTTGAGGAAACTGAGGCTCAGCAAAGTTAAGTAACTATAATAGGATCACACAGATTAGTGGGAGAACCAGGAGTAGGAATTTCCCAAATCCCATATCAAAGAACATTGAATGTTTATACAATACAGTTCAGTAATTGATGTGTATGGTTCTGGTCCTGAGTTACCAAGAAAAATTATATCCCCTGCCTTTTTTTTTTTCAAAATGAAAGCAGAAACTTACTGATCTTTAAAGTTCAGTATACATCAAAGCTTAAATGATTTATCTCCGTTATTTCTTATGTGTGTTTAATGAGTCTTTCCTATTTTCCCTACTTTGTGTTCTCTTGTTTACTTGTTTGAATAAAAATGATTACCTTTATATTTTGACCTAATTTTTTATTTAAAAAAATATTTGTTAATCAGGAAATGAGTGTTTTATGATGTTTAAAAATCAAGTAGTTACTAATAAGAACTTGTTCTAAGAAAGCTTGACTTTCCTAGTTAAGAAATCTCTATTGATTTTTTAAATTAACATATAATGTCTTATTTGCCCCAGGGGTACAGGTCTGTGAATCATCAGTCTTTCACATTTCACAGCATTCACCATAGCACACACCCTCCCCAATGTCCATAACCCAGCCACACTATCCCTACCCCCGACCTCCCCACCGCAGACCTCAGTTTGTTTTGTGAGATTAAGTCTCTTATGGTTTTTCTCCTTCCTGATCCATCTTGTTTCATTTTTTCCTTCCCTACCCCCCACAACCCTGGCCCTGCCTCCGAAATTCCTCATATCAGAGAGATTATTTGTTATCTTTCTCTGATTGACTAAATTTGCTCAGCATAATACCCTCTAGTTCCATCCACGTTGTTGCAAATGGCAAGATTTCATTTCTTTTGATGGCTGTGTGGTATCCCATTGTATCTATACATACCACATCTTTATCCATTCCTCTGTTGGTTGACATCCAGGTTTGGCTATTGTGGACATTGCTGCTGTAAACATTCGGGTACACGTGCCCCTTCGGATCACTACAGTTGTATCTTTAGGGTAATTATCCAGTAGTGCGATTGCTGGGTTGTAGGGTAGCTCTATTTTCACCTTTTTGAGCAACCTCCCTACTGTTTTCCAGAGTGGCTGCACCAGTTTGTATTCCCACCAACAGTGTAGATAGGTTCCCCTTTCTCTGCATCTTCAGCAACACCTGTCGTTTCCTGACTGGTTATTTTAGCCATTCTGACTGGTGTGAGATGGTATCTCACTGTGGTTTTTGATTTGTATTTCCCCGATTCCGAGTGATGGGGAGCACTTTTTCACATGTCTCTTGGCCATCTGGATGTCTTCTTTGCAGAAGTGTCTGTTCATGCTTTCTGCCCATTTCTTGATTGGATTATTTGTTCTTTGGGTATTGAGTTTGATAAGTTCTTTATAGATTTTAGATACCCTTCATCTGATATGTCATTTGCAAATACTTACTCCCTTTCTGTCAGTTGTTTTTGGGTTTTGTTGACTGTTTCCTTTGTTGTGCAAAAGCTTTTGATCTCGATGAAGTCCCAATAGTTCATTTTTGCCCTTGCTTCCCTTGCCTTTGGCGATGTTCCTAGGAAGATGTTGCTACGGCTGAGGTCAAAGAGGTTTCTACCTGTGTTCACCTCAAGGATTTTGATGGATTCCTGTCTCACATTGAAGTCTTTCATCCATTTGGAGTCTATTTTTGTGTGTGGTATAAGGAAATGGTCCAGTTTCATTTTTCTGTATGTGGCTGTCCAATTTTCCCAATACCATTTGTTGAAGAGACGGTCTTTTTTCCATTGGACGTTCTTTCCTGCTCTGTCAAAGATTAGTTGACCATAGAGTTGAAGGTCTATTTCTGGGCTCTCTATTCTGTTCCATTGATCTAGATGTCTGTTTTTGTGCCAGTACCATATTGTCTTGATGATTACAGCTTTCTCATAGAGCTTGAAATCTGGAATTGTGATCCTGCCAACTTTGGTTTTCCTTTTCAGCATTCCTCTGGCTCTTCTGGGTCTTTTCTGGTTCCATCTAAATTTTAGGATTATTTGTTCCATTTCTTTGAAAAAAGTTGATTGTATTTTGATAGGGATTGCATTAAACATGTAGATTGCTCTAGGTAGCATAGACATTTTCACAATATTTTTCTTCCCAATCCATGAGCATGGAATGTTTTCCATTTTTTTGTGTTTTCCTCCATTTCTTTCATGAGTACATTATAGTTTTCTGAGTACAGATTCTTTGTCTCTTTGTTAGGTTTATTCCTACATATATTATGCTTTTGGGTGTAATTGTAAATGGGATTGACTCCTTAATTTCTCTTTCTTATGTCTTGTGTTGGTATATAGAAATGCAGCTGATTTCTGTGCATTGATTTTATACCTGACTCTTTACTGAGTTTCTGTATGTGTTCTAGCACTTTTGAAGTGGAGTCTTTTGGGTTTTCCACATTAAGTATCATATTATCTGCAAAGAGTGAGAGTTTGACTTCTTCTTTGCTGATTTGGATGCCTTTAATTTCTTTTTGTTGTCTAATTGCTGAGGCTAGGACTTCTAGTACTATGTTGAATAGCAGTGGTGATAATGGACATCCCTGCTGTGTTCCAGACCTTAGGGGAAAAGCTCTCAGTTTTTCCCCATTGAGAATGATATTCACAGTGGGTTTTTCATAGATGGCTTTGATGATATTGAGGTATGTATCCTGTATCCCTACACTTTGTAGAGTTTTGATCAACAAAGGATGCTGTACTTTGTCAAATGCTTTTTCAGCATCTGTTGACAGTATCGTATGGTTCTTGTTCTTTCTTTTATTAATGTATTGTATTACATTAATTCATTTGCAGTTATTGAACCAACCTTGCGACCCAGTAATAAATCCCACTTGGTTGTGGTGAATAATCCTTTTAATGTATTGTTGGATCCTATTGGCTAGTATCTTGGTGAGAATTTTTGCATCTGTGTTCATTAGGGATATTGTTCTGTAATTCTCCTTTTTGATGGGAGGGGTCTTTGTCTGTTTTGAGATCAAGGTAATGCTGGCCTCGTAAAATGAGTTTGGAAGTTTTCCTTCCATTTCTATTTTTTGGAACAGTTTCAGGAGAGTAGGTATTAATTCTTCCTTAAATGTTTTGTAGAATTCTCCTTTTAAGCCGTCTGGCCCTGGGCTCTTGTTTGTTGGGAGATTTTTGATGACTGCTTTAATCTCTTTACTGGTTATGGGTCTGTTCAGGCTTTCTGTTTTTTCCTGGTTCAGTTTTGTTAGTTTATATGTCTCTAGGAATGCATCCGTTTCTTCCAGATTGTCAAATTTGCTGGCATATAGTTGCTTATAATATGTTCTTGTAACTGTATTTCTTTGGTATTGGTTATGATCTCTCCTCTTTCATTTGTTTTATTGATTTGGGTCCTTTCTCTTTTCTTTTGATACATCTGGCCAGGGTTTTATCAATCTTATTAATTTCTTCAAAGAACCAGCTCCTAGTTTCATTGATTTGTTCTACAGTTCTTTTGGTTTCTATTTCATTGATTTCTCTTCTGATCTTCATTATTTCTCTTCTGCTGAGGGTTTTAGGCTTTATTTTTTGTTGTTTCTCTAGCTCCTTTAGGTGTAGGGTTAGGTTGTGTACTTGAGACCTTAGTTGTATGTTGAGAAAGACTTGTATTGCTATATACATTCCTGTCAGGACTGCCTTTTCTGTGTCCCAAAGATTTTGAATGGTTGTGTTTTCATTTCCATTTGTTTCCATGAATTTTTTTTCTTTTTATTAACATATAATGTCTTATTTGCCCCAGGGATACAGGTCTGTGTATCATCAGGCTTTCACATTTCACGGCACTCAGCATAGCACATACCCTCCCCAATGTCCATAACCCAGCCACCCTATCTCTACCCCCGCACTTCCTAGCAACCCTTACTTTGTTTTGTGAGATTAAGAGTTTCTTATGGTTTGTCTCCCTCCTGATCCCATCTTGGTTTGTTTTTTCCTTCCCTACCCCCAACAACCTCCTGCCCTGCCTCTCAAATTCCTCATGTCAGAGAGATCATATGATAGTTATCTTTCTCTGATTGACTTAGTTTGCTCAGCATAATACCCTCTAGTTCCATTCACATTGTTGCAAATGGCAAGATTTCATTTCTTTTGATGGCTGCATAGTATTCCATTGTATTTATATACCAGATCTTCTTTATCCATTTATCTATTGATGGAAATCTAGGTTCTTTCCATAGTTTGGCTATTGTGGACATTGCTGCTATAAACATTGGATGCATGTGCCCCTTTGGATTTACCATTAATTAAAAAAAATTCTTTAATTTCCTGCTTGACCCTTTCATTTAATACCATTCATTTAATACTTGACCCATTTTTTTTAATACTTTAATTTCCTGCTTGACCCATTCATTCTTTAGTAGGATGCTCTTTAGCCTCTGTGCATTTGAGTTCTTTCCAGCTTTCTTCTTGTGGTTGAGTTCTAATTTCAGAGCACTGTGGTCTGAAAATATGAAGGGAATGATCCCACTCTGATGGTATTGGTTAAGACCTGATTTGTGACCCAGTTTGTGATCTATTCTGGAGAATGTTCCATGTACACTAGAGAAGAATGTGTATTCTGTTGCTTTGGGATGGAATGTTCTGAATATATTTATGATATCCATCTGGTCCAGTGTGTCATTTAAAGCCTTTACTTCCTTGTTGATCTTTTGCTTAGATGATCTATCCATTTCAGTGAGGGGGGTGTTAAAGTCCTCCACTATTATTTTATTATTTTTGATGTATTTCTTTGATTTTGTTATTAATTGGTTTATATAATTGGCTGCTCCCATGTTAAGAGCATAGATATTTAAAATTGTTAGAGCTCCTTGTTGGACAGACCCTTTAATTATGATACAGTGTCCTTCCTTATCTCTTATTATAGTCTTTGGCTTAAAATCTAATTTATCTGATACAAGGATTGCCACCCCAGCTTTCTTTTGATGTCCATTAGTATGGTAAATTGTTTTCCACCCCCTCACTTTAAATCTGTAGGTATCTTTGGTTCTAAAATGAGTTTCTTGCAGACAGCATATCGATGGGTCTTGTTTTTTTATCCATTCTGATACCCTGTATCTTTTGATTAGGGCATTTAGCCCGTTTATATTCATGGTAATTATTGGAAGATATGAATTTAGTGCCATTGTATTGCCTGTAAGGTGACTGTTACTGTGTATTGTCTCTGTTCCTCTCTGGTCTGTTACTTTTATCCTCTCTCTTTGCTTAGAGGACCCCTTTCAATATTTCCTGTGGGGCTGGTTTGGTGTTTGCAAATTCTTTTAGTTTTTATTTGTCTTGGAAGCTTTTTATCTCCTTCTATTTTCAATGACATCAGCTGGATATAGTATTCCTGACTGCATATTTTTCTTGTTTAGTGCTCTGAATAGATCATGCCAGTCCTTTCTGGCCTGCCAGGTCCCTGTGGATAGGTCTGCTGCCAATCTAATATATCTACCATTTTATGTTAAGATCTCTTGTCCCAAGCTACTTTCAGGATTTTGTCTTTGTCAGTAAGACTTGTAAGTTTTACTATTAGATGATGAGGTGTGGACCTGTTTTTATTGATTTTGAGGGGGGTTTCTCTGTGCCTCCTGGATTTTGATGATTGTTCCCTTTGCCATATTAGAGAAATTCTCTAGTATAATTTGCTCCAATATACCTTCTGCCCCCCTCTCTTTCTTTTTCTTCTGGCATCCCAATTATTCTAATATTGTTTCATTTTATGGTATCACTTATCTCTCAGATTTTTCCCTCGTGGTCCAATAGTTGTTTGTCTCTCTTTTCTCAAATTCTTTATTCTCCATCATGTGGTCTTCTATATCACAAACTCTCTTTTCTTCCTCATTTATCCTAGTAGTAAGAGCCTCCATTTTTTATTGCACCTCATTAATAGCCTTTTTGATTCCAACTTGGTTAGATTTTATTTCTTTTATTTCTCCAGAAAGGGATTCTCTGATATCTTCCATTCTTTTTTCGAGCTCAGCTAACACCTTGATAATCAGCATTCTGAACTCCAGTTCTGAGATATTAATACTTTCCACATTGATTAGGTCCCTAGCCATCAGTACTGCCTTTTGTTCTTTTTTTTTTTTTTTTTTTTGTGGTGAGTTTTTCCACCTTGTCATTTTTCCAGATAAGAATAGATGAGTGAGAGAACAGAATACTAAAAGGGTGGCAAAGACCCCAGAAAAATATATGCTAACCAAATCAGAAGAGACCCAAAACTAGGGGGAGAAGAAAGGGAGAAAAGAAAATGAATAGAACAGAGCCACACACTTGATTTTGGGCATATTCTGGTCTCTTAGAAGAAACTACCTCCCAAAATTTTAAAGAGGGAAAAGCATATATGTAAAATATAAAATAAGGATAAACGATGAAGGGGTGGAATATGACTGTAAAGATGAAAATTAAAGATTCTAAAAAAGGAATTGTTAAGATAAGTTGGTTGGAAAAAGAAAAAAGAATGTGATCAGGCTGGAGACTAGAACAAAGGCATTTGTTAGATTTAGGGTATATTTTGATCTGTTAGAAGAAATTGTATCTGAAAATTTTAAAGGAATAAAAGTATATGTATACAAAAAATGAAGTTAAATACAATGAATCAATAAAATATGACTATACCTATGAAAATTTAAAAAGTTTTTTTTAGGTATTGATAAGCTAGAATAGTTAAAAAATGTTAAAATAAGAAAGAGGAAATGTTAAAAAAAATACAATAAGAAAAAATAAATTAAAAAATTTAACTTTGAAACACTAAAGGACATGGAAAAAAAGCCATGAATTCTAGGTGTTGCTTTCCTTTAGCTCTGGAGTTCTGCAGTTCTCATTGGTTGGTGATCTTGGCTGGATGTTCTTACTGATCTGGGGTTGGAGGCTGTTGCAGTGATTCTCAAATGTCTTTGCCCAAGGCAGAATTGCACTGCCCTTGCCAGGGTCCAAGCTAAGCAATATGTGCTCTCAGGGGCTTTTGTTCCCTGAACGTTTTCTGTACAGCTTTGGAGGACGGGAATGAAGATGGTGGGCCTCTGGCCCCTAGGAGCTGAGAGCTTGGGGTCCCTGTCCTTAGTGCGCTCTCAGTGAAAAGCAGTCAATCCCTTCCGTCTCCTTGTGTCTGTCTGCACTCCATGATCACCTGGCTTGTGACTGAGTTTTCTGTCTCTGGCGCATGATCCTGTTTGGAGTCTCCAAACCCAGCAGATTCCTGCAGCAGGCTCCTGTGCTGCTGCTCCTGAAGGAGGAAGGAGGAAGGAGCTCGGATCTGGCACTTGTGGGGTCCCTGCTCCAAGAGCAGTAGCCTGACTGTGCCTCAGATCATGATTTAAGGTAACCCTGAGCTGAGAGCAGACTACTCGGCTCCAGTGTCTGTAGCCGGCTTTCCTGCTCCAATACCTGGGAGTTCTGCCACACTCAGACACCCCTGGGCTTTCTGTGATCCTGTGGGACCTGAGACCATACTTTCCTCGTGAGAGCTTCACCCCCTACTTTGCCTCTGGAGCAGAGTCCCTCTATGGAACAGATTTCTACAAGTTCTGATTTTGTGCTCTGCTGCTCTCTCACTTGCTGGTAGCCGGTCCCTCCCCACACCGTCTATCTTCCCGCCACTTTGGATTCACTTCTCCACAGTCCTAACTTCCAGAAAGTGGTTGATTTTCTGTTCCTAGAATTGCTGCTCTTCTCTTCTATCTCCTGTTGAGTTTGTAGGTGTTCGGAATGGTTTTATAACTATCTAGCTGAACTCCTGGGACCTGATGATATTTCAGTCACCCACTCCTCCACCATCTTGCTTCCTCTCCTCTATATTGATTTTTTAAAAATGTTTTTGTAGGGGTGACTGGGTGGCTTAGTCAGTTGGTTAAGCGGCTGCCTTTGACTCAGGTAGGATCTCAGGGTCCTGGTATCAGCCCCACATCCTGCTCCTTGCTCAGTGGGGTATCTGCTTCTCCCTCTGCCCCTTCCCCCTGCATGCATGTGAGCTCTCTCTCTTTCAAATAAAAAAAAACTTTAAAATGTTAAAGAAAATGTTTAAAAAAAATCTTTAAAATGTTTTTATAAATTTGCTATAACATGAATTAGAGAAGAGATTTAGAGCATGAATCACTGACTAGAAGCCACCAGTTTTTCTACAAAAAAGAAAGTTTTAATCCTTATTTAGAATTCAGAGTTAAACTTAGACTTTATTTTTAGAAACTGTCTAAATTTTACATTTAGCAGTGTTAAGGAAAACCAGAACTGGACAGTGGTTAGGGTAGTATAAGCAGATTTTAATCAGGGACTGTTGCATTAGGGGGAAAGAGACCTCGTAGAACTGGGCTCAATTCTGAATACAGCAAGAAAAATTAGGGGTTTATAGCCAAGGGGTAGGGGCTTAGTGGATGTAAATTATGAAGAGGAAACATCATGGGTAAGGGGATTCTAGCAAAACCGACTTGGACAGGATTCTTGCTGAAGGTTGGCCAGAGTGACCAGATTTCACCTGGGGATTGAAGGGGTAAGAAATTGATCAGATGTTCAGGGTGATGAGATACTGAAGGTGAGGGATTCTTGCCAAACTGACTTTAGTTAGATTGTTGCTAAAATTGGGGGATGTGAAGGTAGACATGGAAGTCTAAAGATCTGGCTTAGTTAAGCATTGTACTCAGAGGAGCCTAACTAAAGTTTGGTGGAGTAGAGAATCTTTGTCAGAAGAAATAATATCTTTAAAATAAGAATTGGTGGGGGTGCCTGGGTGGCTCAGTTGTTTAAGTACCTGCCTTAGGCTCAGGTCATGATCTCAGGGTCCTGGGATTGAGTCGGGCATCTGGCTCCCTGCTCAGTGGGAGTCTGCTTCTCCCTCTTCTGCCCCTCCCCCTTGCTTGTGCAGGCACCCAATCTCTCTTTCAAATACATTAAATCTTCAAAAGAAAAAAAAAAGAATAGGTGTATATATAAAACATAAGCTATTCAGAAAGATAATGGGCAGAAAGTACCCCTTCCCCCCACTAGTCCTCACAAACCTACTGTTTGGAGGTAAATTTTAACAACTTAGTATATACCCCTCCAAAATTTTATGTATATACACACATAAACACATACACATGGGTTTTTTATTGAACTTGTATTTATCATGGCAATAATTGTTTATTGCCTCTCATTTAATCTACTTATCTATTTTAATCTCCATTCTTGTAATCTTCTTCCATTTTTCCTTATATTTGTAAAATATTTTTTGGTACGTGTGTTCTTTATTTACAAAAATCAAATTGAGTCATTTTTTTCTCTTTTTAAAAAAGATTCATATGTGATACTTCATGTACATTAACCCCATTACTTTGAACTGTTTGAGAATTTCTTAAACACAGTAATGGTTGGGTACGTATAAACCTAATTTAGCTAAGTTGCCAGGATTTTTTTTGAAAATGACTGCCCTTGTCTACATTTACACTAGCAGTGCGTTTTCACGTATCATCTAGAATTCTACTTCTTGGTAGTCTCCTAAATATAAAATTATATCTCCTATTTTTATTAACTTGAGTTTTTCTGCTTATTACTGAGATCAAAAATCTCTTTCTAAGCTTGCTAGCCTTTTGGGTTTCCTCTTTTCTTTTTTTTTTTTTTTTTAAAGATTTTATTTATTTGTCAGAGAGAGAGTGAGAGCGAGCACAGGCAGACAGAGTGGAAGGCAGAGGCAGAGGGAGAAGCAGGCTCCCTGCGGAGCAAGGAGCCCGATGTGGGACTCGATCTCAGGACGCTGGGATCATGACCTGAGCCGAAGGCAGCTGCTTAACCAACTGAGCCACCCAGGCGTCCCGCTTACTCATATTCTTTATGAGAGCATGGAATATCTATTTATTAAGATCATCTTCTATCTATACTTATAAATAGAATCAGTTTTTCTTTTCTGTAATTTATTTTTGCTAGTTTTTTAGGTTAGCGTTATAGTATTAGCAGGAAACAGAATGATAGTTTTATTTGTTAAAGCTAAATAAATATAATACTTGTAAAGTAGTAAGGTGAAGTTATTGGGATTTATATTTATATTAGGAATATTACTTTACAAAATAGCAGACATTGTTTGCTAATGTTTAATATTAAATGTTTAATGTTAAAAAGGCATTTTCTGGACCTTACTCTTTAAATTAATAAAAATAATATAGACACACACAGAAGTATCTACATCTATCTATCTATCTATATATATCTACATATATATCTTTAGATACACACATACTTGTAGCTACTTTAATTGATTTGGGATGTTATGGGTTTGTGTGTTTGAAAATCAAGTTTACTAAATATGTTTTTAGTCTGGAGGTTCAAGTCCTGTCTTGCCTACTGCCTAAAGGAGTGCCCACCTTAATAGTAAATGAGCAACAATTAAGCTTACATTTCAGTCGTACCCTCCTTCACTATAAGCTCTCTGAATTGAACCCTCTGGCATCTGTGTTTTGTCTTCAGATCTCTGTTAGTATATACATTTATGTTTTAAATATGATTGGTTTGTACATAATTAACTATTTTGTGTGTTTTTTGTGTGGCAGTGAAATGAGTTAAGAAACCACTTATTTAGAAAATATAACGTAGGAAGAGCTCAGTAAACGATAGCTTTCATTAATGTTGTGTATTTTCATATGTATAGTTGTATTTCCTGCACTTTCAGTAATTATGTAACCAAAACTGATGTCATTTTTGCTTATCTTTCTGTCTCTGCATACAGGAAAGTTCACAAGAAAATTCAGGAAACTGTTCACCTTGGTTAACCCTAGGTAGTGGAATTGGGTAAAGGAATGGATCTGCTGGTATTTCTTTTATATATTTACATAAAATTTGAATTTTTTTCCATTTAATGGTATTTTTTAATGAGGAAGAAGAATTTTTTTAAAAACAATCAAAATATAGCTTATTGAACTACTCTCTTAATGAGTATTTGGATGGTTCTGGAAAACTAGTCAATATTATGATCTTAAAAGAAATATTCATTAAAGCAATGAATGTTTATGAGTGTTTAAAAATCAGTAACAACACCCAATGCTAGCCGAGCTGTGTTAAACTTTACTCTCATACATTGTTGTTGGTATTATCAGTTGATCAGTATCTATCAGGAAACAGACATTGACTTAATAATTCAGTTTGTTGCAGTCTTTCCCAGAGAAATAAATAATTCCCTTAAAAGTCTGTATGCATGAAGGGCAGCCTACTGAATGGGAGAAGATATTTGCAAATGACATATCCAATAAAAGATTAGTGTCCAAAATATATAAAGAACTGATAGAACTCAACACTCAAAAAAAAAAATCCAGTTTATTATTTTTTTTAAGGATTTTGATTGTTATTTTGACAGAGAGACACAGTGAGAGAGGGAACACAAGCAGGGGAGTGGGAGAGGGACAAGCAGGCCTTCCACCAAACAGGGACCCCTGACATGTGGCTTGATCTCAGGACCCTGACATCATGACCTGAGCTGAAGGCAGGCCTGTAACTACTGAGCTACCCAGGTGCCCCACAAATAATCCAATTTAAAAAATGGGCAGAAGACTTGAATTGACATTTCTCCAAAGAAGATGTACAGGTTGCCAACAGACACATGAAAAGGTGCTCAACATCACTCATTGTCAGGGAAATGTAAATGAAAACTACAAAACTACAATGAGATATCACCTCACACCTGTCAGAATGGCTAAAATAAAAAACACAAGAAGCAACTAATGTTGGCAAGGATGCGGAGAAAAAGGAACCCTCATGCCTTGGCTAGTGGAAATGCAAATGGGTGCAGCCACTGTGGGAAACAGTGTGGAGGTCTCAGAAAGTTAAAGATAGAACTACCCTATGATCCAGTAATCACACTATTAGGTATTTACCCGCAAAATACAAAAACAGTAATTCAGAGTGATACATGGACACTTGTGTTTATTGCCGCATTATTTACTATAGTCAAATTACGGAAGCAACCTAAGTGTGCATCAATAGATGAATGGATAAAGAAGATGTGAGATATATATATAAGACACACATAAACATACATATATACATACAGTGGGCTATTATTCAGCCATAAAAAATGAAATCTGCAACAACATAGATGGGTCTAGAGTACAATGCTAAGTGAAGTCAGTCAGAGAAAGACAAATACCATATGATTTCACTCATTTGTGGAATTTAAGAAACAAACCAAATGAGCAAAGGGAAAAAAAAAAAAAGACAAACCAAGAAACCAACTCTTAATTATAGAGAACAGACTGATGGTTACCAGAAGGGAGGTGTGTGAAGGTGGGTGAAATAGGTGATGGGGATTAAAGAGTACAGTTATCATGAGAAGCATCGAATAATGTGTAGAACTGTTGAATCACTATATTGTACACCTGAAACTAACATAGCGCTGTATGTTAACTATGCTGGAATTAAAATGAAAAGCTTAAAAAGTCTATATGCATGAAGAACATCATTAGCAATTTATTATGTAATAATGAAAAATTACTGTCTGAATGCCCAGCTATAGTGAAATGAGTATCAGGAATGCTTTTGGCAGCAAGTAAACCCTGTTAACACGGACATAACAAAGGTCATATTTTTTCCATAAGTCTGGTGGTGGGTAGTCCTTTTCTCTGACATAAGCTGGTATAGTTATTCAGTGATAACATAAAGTAACTAGGCCTTTTCTATTATTCTCCTCTGCCATTCTTCATCCCCGAGTCTGCTGGCTTATTGTCTTCCTGTTACGTTATGGTTACAGGACTGCTATAATTACAGATATCAGGACCAGAGTGGAAAGCAGCAAATAGGTTTGTTTGAATGTTTTTTGGGGTGTGTCTCTTATCCGTGAATGATAAACTTTCCCATAAGTACTTTCTCTGCATCCACAGCTGATAGCCATATGTATTTCATTGGTTACATAGCCATGTGTGGCCACAACAGAAACTAAGAAAGTGTGAATTTTACTTTCCAGATTCTATTGTGGGACATTGCAGAGTAGAAAGAGGTTGGGAATTTGTGTTTTGAGTAGCCAGTCCACAAGATCTGTTACAATGGTTAAGTAAGTTACGGCAAATTTGCTTGAATTGATTTTTTACTCAATTATTATTATTGTTGTTTCTTCTGTAATAAACTCCATGAAAATGATGGTATCAAAAACAGTAATAACACAGAAAATTAGATTAGTTAAATACTTAAACTGTGTTTAGCAGAATGCCTGGTACTCCAGAGTGCTTATTTTCTTGCTTCCTGACTGAACATTAGTTTAAGTGCCGTAAAGTAGTAAAACAGTATTTAAACATAGAGGTATTTTTCTTTAATAGAAAATAATAAGTACTCTTCAGAGTACCTCCTAGAAGGGAGGGATTACTTTAAGCTAAATAGGCTAAGAGTTGGCATTAGTAGAATTTGAAATTTCAGAAGGGCGTTTGAAGAAGGTAGTGGGGATGAAGAGCAGAGCGTAAGCCAAGGCATGGGCCTGGGAGAGTTCAGGCCATATCTGAAAACTAAAAGATGGTCTGCTTTGATTGGAGCAAGGGATATGTGAGAAGGGAATGTGGGAGACATAGCTAGACAGGTGAGTTGGGAACAGATTGTAGATAGCCTTAAATTCCATTGGGAAGAATTTGGGCTTTAGTTTCATAACACCTTAAATTTATAGGTTCTAATTCAACATATTGAATGAATGTTTTAAATATGAAAAGTGTTGCCCCTTGAAGACTGCTTCTTTAGAGATTGTATACCTATCAAAAGGTAATTTGGTTTAAAACATGTTTAGAACTCCTTTGCAGTTTTCTTAACCATTAAGAAAATGATACACTATAGAAAACTCGTCATTTGCAAGGGATACTTTGAGACCTTTGTGCATCCTCAAATTTGCAAGGGAAACTTTGAGACCTTTGTGCATCTTCAAATTTTAAAATTAAGAGGGCTTTGTGTGGGATCCTTGCTTCCTCTGAATTATATTTCTTTGAGATTCATGTTTCTTATATATAATATTCCTATGAAGTTAATATTCTTCTTGGTATTAATGAAAGTTTTATTTCTTTTGATGAATAGATTTTGCTTAGGTTGAGCACTTGCTGAGTCAGTAATGTTTCTTTCCTTCCTTTTTTTTTTTATTTTTATATAGAACATTTGGTGGTCTTGTTCACATTCATAGTTACAAGCTGTTACCAAATTTGACACTTCCTTCTTTCCTGATTAAGAACTGTTACTTTCTTAGTCCTTATATTTTTCTTCACTTGTGCTAGCTGTTAGGCTTTCTTTGGGGTTGGGGATGGCGAGACATTTTTGATGAAGAAACTCAGTTAAAAAAAAATAGTTATTGCTTTTGAACTTTGAGATGTGAATGCTTATTTAGGCTCGGCTCACTCATTTACTCTGGATCTGACCTCTGGCTTCTTATTGTCTTAACGGAATTTCTTCTGAGTGTCTCTCAAACAGTGATAACTGTGAATATTGAATCAGTGAATGTCAGGTTTATTATACTGCACATCCACAGCTTCTCCTCTTGATTGGTATCTTATTCTCTCACTCCACTCTATGTATGTGTATGAATATATATATATTTTTTCTTTTTTCCAGCTTTATTGAGATATGTGTGACATAACATTGTGCAAGTTTATAGTGTACAATATTGATCTAATACATTTGTATATGTGTATATGTATGTTTTTTTGTAACTGAAATTTCTTTTTCTTTTTGCAAACATTAGAAAATTTGTAAAGATTTGAGAGATAGGAGGGCATGCTCTGGGAATTGATTGGTTGGGGGCAAGATGGAAGCTTTGTGAGGATTCAAGAAACCTGATGTATGGTTATTTATATCCTGCAATCAGTTGATAATATGCAGATAATTAATTTAGTGTTTTAAGTGTGAATTTGGGCAATGGAGAGTTTCTTGTGTAGGACGGTCTATATTTTTAATCATACATTTAGGGATGGAGGGATTGAGATGATAGAATATACCACTATCTCCTATAGCATTTCAGATATAATGTGTCATCTAAAAAAGACTTACTCATCTTTTTTGGAAAGTAATGCTAGATGAATAAATAAAAATAATGGTACAGAATTTATGAGGACAATTTCAGGAAACTGATTTGTTGAAAGATAAAGCAAGCTGTAAAGTTAATACTAGATTAAAATACAGTTTCTGAGATGAACAACAGTTATGTACTTGACCCCAGAGTTGAAGAGGTATCTCTCACTGTATTTTGTGTTTACTTATTTTTAAAGATTTTATTTATTTATTTGTTTGTTTGTTTGTTTATTTATATTTGAGAGAGATGCAGTGAGAGAGAGCATGAGTGAGGAGAAGGTCAGAGGGAGAAGCAGACTCCCTGTGGAGCTGGGAGCCTAGTACGGGACTCGATCCCGGGACTCTGGGGTCATGACCTGAGCCAAAAGCAGTCGTCCAACCAACTGAGCAGCCCAGGTGTCCCTTATTTTTAAAGATTTTTTAAAAATATTTTTAGAGAGAGAGAAAGGGCGGAGGAAGAGAGGGAGAGAGAGAGAGAATCTCAGATTCCCCAGTGAGCTCTCAGTCTCACCACCCTGAGATCATGTCCTGAGCCAGAATCAAGAGTTGGACACTTAACTGACTGAGACACCCAGATGCCCTTATTTTGTGTTTATTTTTATATTTAGTGTTTTTGTCTATAACTGTGTTTCTGGTTCTAGTTGCATACAACATACACTACTGATCTACGTATATTTTTTTCAGCATACAGGTTTCATTCACTGAACGGTGAGCTCTGTTTTATTTTGTTGCTGTCATAGCCCCAGTGTTAACTCGCTGGTGCAAAGCAGTGCTCAGTTAAATGAATAAATGTGAATATTCAATAAATTTATGATTCAAATCCTCATTTTTGGAGACCGCATTGTCTGGTCTTAGCTTTTTTTCTATACCTACGTGTTCTGGTCTTGCACTCTCCTTACATTGGAGGTGCATTGTGACTAGGAACTTAGTTTTGTCTTTCCTATATTCTTTATAGTAATTTGGACTGTGGTGGGTAGTAGGTATTCCCTAACAGTGTGATTAAACTAAATGAAAAATGGTCAGTTTTGTTTTTTTTTTTAATCACGAGACTGCTAAAAATATAGTCATAAACAAGAAATTTGGAAGAGAATCAAAAAAGCTAATGTGTCCTTGTTTGTCAGCTTGAGGGCCTATATAAGACCACTTCTGTGGAGTATAGAGCTAGGGTTCTGGGACAGCTCAGTTCCTCGTTCTTTAACGGCCTATTTGCTTTATTTTTGGCCTTCTAACTATGTCACAGATGGTGTAGGTCAGTGGTTCTCCAAGTGCTGTCCCAGAATAGCAGTATTAACATCACCTGGGTACTTGGTAGAAATGCAAATTCTTAGGCCCCACTTCAGACTGAGGGTGGAGCCTGGCTCAGGAAGTCTGTGTTTTAGTGGGTCCTCTTGGTAATTCCCCTGGTAAAGTTTAATGTCACACCGTCTTTAGGAGAGCGGGCTATCTAGAGGCAACAGTTGCATGCCAGAGAAAGCCAACTGGCAGGCTGAATTTAAGAGAATAATGTAATCCAAGGCTTTTCAGAAGGAATAGATACGTATGGTTTTTGAAGATGTTAAGATATAAAGCAAATTATTGAAACTTCATTGTATGCTATTTCTTAGCCTAAGTAAACTGTATTACTCACTTTTACTTTTCAAGTATTTCTCTGTTTGTGAGTTTGTGCTCAAATTCAAAGTGAGAAGCTTGAATTGGTCAAGTTTTCTTGTACTTTACATTTTTGTAAAAGTGAGTGCTCTTTCCCTCCCATAGCGGATGACCAAGAAACAACTGAAAAGTGTCCAACCCAAATTAATTTTTTGTGTATTTTTCTTTTTGAATATATTTTTGGTGATTTCAGTTTTAAAATTTCTTTTTTATCAGTTTCAAATTTGAGCCCTTTTTAAATTTTAGAGTACAAGGTTTCAAATTAAGGTACAGTTAAAATAATTTGTTTTTTAGATATTCCTGCATTATGCACATAAACCTGCTTAGATAAAACAGATTTATATTCCTTATCTATATCCTTTTGACAAATTGGAATTGAAAAATAATACAAAAATTAATTTTTGTTCACTATGTAGACTCAAATCGTAATATCTCCGGTTGTTGTTTTTATCTTTTTTCATTTTAAGATTTTATTTATTTATTTGACAGAGAGAAGACAGCGAAAGCAGGAACACAACACAAACGGGAGTGGAAGAGGGAAAGCAGGCTTTCTGTTGAGCAGGGAGCCTGATGTGGGGCTAGATCCTAGGCCCCTGGGATCATGACCTGAGCCAGATGCTTAACGACTGAGCCTCCCAGGTCCCCCAGTCTTTTTTATTTCTTTCTTTTTTAAAGATTTTGTTTATTTGCCAGAGAGAGAGAGCGCGTACACACAAGCAGGCAGAAAGGCAGAGACAGGCAGAGGCAGTGACAGAAGCAGGCTCCCTGCCAAGCAAGGAGCCCGATGCAGGACTCTATCCTAGGACTCTGGGATCATGACCTGAGTCAAAGGCAGCGGCTTAACCAACTAAGCCACCCAGGTGTCCCTAATCTTTTTATTTCTAATGGTTAGGAAATGAGGGCCTGATTCTAGGTATATAATGTAAAAATCTTATAAGGCATCGTGAAAGTTCTAGCATTCATTTTCCCTGAAAGTTTTCTTTTCGGATATATGAGCCATTACTGTTAGGTTTCCTTGTATAGATAAATGGATGCATGATGACTTAAAATTTTAAAAGATGAATTATTTTATTTGTAACACTTGAAAACTATTTTCATACCTTATCTACTTGATCAAATTGAGTTTATTTCTTTTTCTAATTTTTTTCTCAATATTTCAATTGCATGTCTTAATCTTTTGTTCTTGGAACTCTGGAAAGTTCAGAAGAATTCACTCTGAGAATGTTGAGGTGACAGTAGTGCAGGCAGAAGCAAGAGTTTTAAAAAGTAGGCAAATGGTAGCTCAATAGTTCATAGAGAAGTATAGCTATAAAATAAATAGGTAACTGAGTTCATCACTATTCCATATTACTTAACAGTATTGGAGGCTAAGCATAGATTTGTTCCCTAACTAGAGAACTCTCTTATTTCAGAAGGAATTCTGTTGTAGTGATGTGCAGGGAGAACTTTAAGGGACCCTTTGGACCATGCATTTTTCTGTCTTGTCCTTGTTGCTGAATACTCCCACTACATTACCTTTGTGTCTTGAGTTTTCCAAGTGGTGTTTCATTCATGGTTTTGCACTGTCATCTTAGTTCATTTGTGAGAATGCTGTGCTCTTTAGGGATATAAACTACTCAATCTCTTGGTGATTGTTTTTTCTCCTTTGTAAAAATAATGTAATTGGATTAAAACATCCAAGACAGGGGTGCCTGGGTGGCTCATGACCTCTGCCTTCGGCTCAGGTCATGGTCTCAGGGATTGAGCCCTGCTCCCGCCCCTGCTCTCTGCCTGCCTGCCTGCCTACTTGTGATCTCTATCAAATAAATAAATAAAATCTTTAAAAAAATAAAAAAAACATCCAAGACAAAGTCTACAAACTGGTGACTTGTGGAGCCAGATCTGGTGAATGAATTTGTTCTGCTGTAATTGGCTTTACATTTCTCAATGAAGAGACTTCTATGCATAGCAACATGCCTGTGGTACAGCATTCAGAAGGTGTAAGGACAGACATGGATATTTGAAGGTAGTTTTAACTCCTGTTCCTCTTTCTCCCATCCACCTAGTTACTTTCTTTGGAGATGTTCAGAACGACCGCATGTTTGTGAATCACTCCAGAGTTATTACTTATACATAGAAGCATAATAGTATATTTACCTTTTTGTTTTAAACCAAATGGTTGCAAACTATATACTTTGTTCTCTGTCTTGCCTTTTTGTTTTTCCATTTAATCTATCTTGGGAATCATTCTATATCAATATACCTAGAACTGTCTCCTTTGTAACAAAGCATAACATTCCTTCGTGTAGATACAGCCCACTATCTTTTGATTTTTCCTTTCTTTCCTTCCCCCACCTCCGTTCCCCCTCCTGTCTTTCAGTCTTTTTTCCCCTTATGTCTCTCCTCCCCTTTCTGCCTTTTCAATTAAATAAGCCAATTCAAACAATAGTATCCTTCCATATTAGTATTCAGGGGTTTTGAATTATTTATTTATTTAGTGAAAGATTTTATTTATTTATTTGACAGAGATCACAAGTAGGCAGAGAGAGAGGAGGAAGCAGGCTTCCTGCTGAGCAGAGAGCCCGATGCGGGACTCGATCCCAGGACCCTGAGATCATGACCTGAGCCGAAGGCAGCGGCTTAACCCACTGAGCCACCCAGGCGCCCTGAATAATTTATTTTGCTTATTTTTTCCATGTGTACTTTAGAATTATGTGTTGTATTCTTTGCTTAGATTTTATTTTTTTTTTTGGAAGTTTTATTCTAATCATCTTATTTTTGTTATTATAAATGGGATTGTTTTCTATCATTATATCTATTATTTATAGTTTCTGGGTTTTAATTTATTATTTTTATATATAGCCTTTACTCAAATTCCTCTATATTTTGTAAAACTTTATAGTCAGTTTCTTTGGATTTTCCTAGTATCTACTCATATCATTTGCAAATGATGATAATTTTATTTTCTTTTTTCAGTTTTTAAACTTTTTTCTTTCTTGACAGATGACATTAACTACTACCTCCAGTATATGGTTAAATATTTGTGGTAAAAAATGGCAATCCTTTTTTGTTCCCAATTGTCCGTATTTCTTGGGTTTTTCTATTATACATGATGCTGACTTCGAATTGAATTTTTTGTATCTTATCATATTAAGGTAGTTGGCCTAGTGTTTATTTCAAAATTTAAAAAAAAAAGATATTATGTTGACAGAACAGTTGCAAGGGTAATACACAGAATTTTTTCCTTCCTGAACCATTTGAGGGTAAGTTGCCAGCCAGCCTAATAGGCTGTTGCCTCCCACCCAATACTTTAGTGTTTATTTCCTCTATACAAGTACTATCTTATGTAACCATATATAACCATCAAAATCAGGAAATTAATACTGATACATTACTACCATCTAATCTTCAGACTCCATTCATGTTTCATCACTTGTCCTAATAATATCATTTTATAGCCAAATTCAGTTCATAATCTTGTATTACATTTGGTTTTCATGTCTTTTTAGGCTCCTTCAATCTAAAACAGTCTTTCCTTGACTTTTATGACCTGACACTTTTGTACATTACAAGAAAGTTAATGTAAAATGTCCCTCAACTTGAATTTGCCTGATATTTCCTTATGATTGATTTCAGATTATGCATCTTTGGCAGAAAGAAGTATCACAGAGGTGTTCTGTGATCACCAAGAAAAAAATCACTAATATAATTATTCTTTTTTATTTATCTTTCTAGGCAACTCCATCTTCTCTGTAATCTTTCTCTAAAACAGTTCTAGATCTTTTTTTTTTTTTTTTTTTTTTTTGTAATTTGACAGAGATCACAAGTAGGCAGAGAGAGAGAGATGAGGAAGCAGGCTCCCTGAAGAGCAGAGAGCTGGATGCCGGGCTTGATCCCAGGACCCTGGGATCATGACCTAAGCCAAAGGCAGAGGCTTTAACCCACTGAGCCACCAAGGCACCCCTAAGTCTTTTGTTTTTATTAAATATTTAGCTAATCCAATATGTGAATTGGTAGAAGGATGGGGAAGCAAGTGTACTGGGAAAACAAGGAGTTTTTAATCACAGTAAAGACTTTCCAGTATTATGGACTGAAGTTTCAGAATCATCCAGGAACCATGATGGTGGCAAAAATACAAAACTAGCCAAAGGATATAGAGAGGAAGAAATTGGTCATTGATTTTGTCATTACTTTGATTTTTATAATTATATGGCTAGGTTATTGTTTTTATTAAAGCCATATTGAAGAGTATATAGAATTCTATGCCAAAGCATTGTTTGGTCAAAGAAGTTGGGCTATCATATCCTTTTGACAAGGCTTTCATTTTTGTCAGCTTTTATTATTCCTTTTCTTTCTTTTTTTTTTTTTAGCAGGTGGGTGTGAGGCAGATGGGGATGAGGGATAGAGGGAGAGAGAGAGAGAGAGAAAATTTCTCTCTCTCTCTTTTAAAAGATTTTATTTATTTGGGAGAGAGAGAGAGTGAGAGAGAGAGCATGAGCAGAGAGGAGAGGGAGAAGCAGCTCTCTGCTGAGCAGGAAGTCAGATGGGGGCCTCAGTCCCAGGACCCTGGGATCATGACTTGAGCCAAAGGCAGATGCTTAACTGACTGAACTACCCAGGCTCCCCAGGGAGAGAGAATCTTAAGCAGGCTTCATGCCTAGTGCTGAGCCTGACTCGGGGCTCTATCTCACAATCCTGAGATCATGACCTGAGCTGAAATCAAGAGTTGAAGCTTAACTGACTGAGCCACCCCTCATTTTTATCAGCTTTAAATGCAATGTATTATTATTATGCTTACATAAAATAATGAATCTCCTTGCAGAATACATAATTTCAAAGGTTTTATGATCATTAAGTTTGGGTAGTATAGATATTTGATGTCTTCTCTTCTATGATTGTTTTTGGAGTATTTTAATTCTGTAAGAAAAAATAACTCTTCTTTAATTGCAATTTTAAGACCTTATTGAAATAAAAACAAAACCAGCACTACTTGTATCTTGAAAATTGTAAGATCCGGGGCGCCTGGGTGGCTCAGTGGGTTAAAGCCTCTGCCTTTGACTTGGGTCATGATCCCAGGGTCCTGGGATTGAGCCCCGCATCGAGCTCTCTGCTTAGCAGGGAGCCTGCTCTTCCTCCTCTCTCTCTGCCTGCTTCTCTGTGATCTCCATCTGTCAAATAAATAAAATCTTTAAAGAAAAAAGAAAATTATAAGATCCTTGGTAAATTGGATTTTGTGTTCAATATGGTACTAAAAACATAGAAAGGAGTGTTACTCAAATAGAGTAGAAGTTTAGTGGTTCACTCACTAAACTTTAGTTGGACAATCCAGTTTCTTAAGGATGTGTTAAGGTCATCATTAAATATAAGTTCTTGCTCAATTAAATAGAAAGCACTGTGGAAATATAAATAATTGTTATCTGCATTAATGTAATAGAAATGGAGGGGGAAAGCCTATGAGAATAGTGAAATTGATGGCTATCCTTGAGGGCCCTTCAGTCCTTTCTGCCCTATTCTTAGTGGTATTCTAGTGGTGTAACTCTACAGGAGTTACTTTACCAAGTGAATGTTTGTAACATAGTTTCAGTTCCTTAAGTGGAAGATACTATTTCAATTCTAAATGTCCTTTTAGATATTCAAGAAAGCCATTCTTTCTAGCTGTTTTACTGAAGATGAAAATTTTATGGTTTGTTTACATGTTAAAATGTAGGGTTTTTTTCTTTAATTATTCCTTGAAGGGGCCAGGAACCTATAGAGGGCTGTGGTTTCTGATTTTCCTTTTTTGAACTTTTACTTTTTTCCTGCATATTAAAAAATCTCCTAAAAGGGGGTGGAGTGAAAGGTGTGGATTGAGAAAAGGCAGCTGTTTATTGTTTGTGGGGGAGGTCCAGAATAAAGTCTTTCAAAACAATTTTAAATCCATCATAAGATTTACATATGTGGTGAAGTTCTGAGAACTGTTACTTTGCAGTGGTATTACAAGAACTCAGGATTTTACCATCCCCTTTCCCCATCCTCACTTTTATAAAAGAGAAGCCCCCTCAATGCCACAAACACTTGAGCAAACTGTACTGTACCCTTTGCATAACGTCTGCATTTATATTGGTTGTTTTAGATTATAGAATCTTAGAGGATACAGTCTACCTGTTGTAATATCCCTGATCTGAAGTAAAATGCATATTTTTTTTAAAAAAACTTTTTTTTACCTCCTTGCAATCAATGCCGTTCTATATATTTAAATACCTTGTGACACATATGTAAAAGGAAGTGTATTTGTATCTTAAGTGTCCAGTCTCCCAAAGTTTCTGTCTTCAACTGGGTTAAACAGTTTTTTAATTTGGTCTAATCTTAGCTTTGTCTTTCTTTTCCCTACTTAGGCCCAGATTGCTTTCCTTCAGGGGGAAAGAAAGGGTCAAGAAATTTTGAAGAAAGATCTTGTGAGGAGGATCAAAATGCTGGAGTACGCTCTTAAACAGGAAAGGTAATTCAGTGAAATGGAAGATGATGTTCTGTGTAAAGATTGGAGTAATTTTTCTGTCATTCCTAAAACAAATCCAAATTTTAATACTTAATACTTTCGAATTCAGGAAATAGTATCTGTATTACACATTTTAAAATGGTTATAATATGTTAATTTAATGTTCTTGTGATTGTTTAGTAATCATGACCAATAAACTGATTTATATGATTTATTTTAAAAATTTCACATTTTCCCTCTGTCCTGTCCTTTTTTAAAGAAACTTAAATGCTTTCTGAGCTGTTATTATCCATTTCTTTATGGAATTGAAACTGTTTTTGAGTTGTAAAGGAAATTTCTGTGATGCTTACTCCCTCATCAACTAATATTATTTAATTTGATATGTTTTCTTTGGGAAAAAATGTAGACTGTCTGGAGAACCTTTTTATCTTTTTCTAGACTTTTCTGGTATTTTGTTCCTTTGCTATCAGCTATTCCTATCTCTCCGAAGTGAACCTTATCTTTCCATGTTGCTAGTGTCTAAGATACTCTAGTAACAAAGCTTGGATCACAAGTAAAGGACAGCAGGTCATAGATGAGAATTTTGGAAATTTTTATATGAATTACAGTGGTCTTTGGAATTTTTGTTTTTAGATAATTTTTCGTTTCTGATAATTGAGTACTTGATAGGCAATATTGAAATTCTCTATTTTGCTTGTTTTGATCACATGCTTTTTTCCTTTCTTTGAAGTTAATGGATGGGCTGTTTGCAAAACTGCCATAAAATAGCATTTAACAGAAAATATCTGTGAATACTAAGAAACAGATTAAACTTTATGGAACTTGTTTTCACCTTTACTTGGGATCTTTGAATGGCACAAAATAAAAAATAGATGATTCTTTTTATTCCTGGAGAGATTTATTGAAAGCTGTATTGGAGAGATGGTGGAGAGAGGGAAACTACTTTTTAAAAAAATATGTAGTTTGGGAGTATTTTAGGTTTTAAGCAATCTAATTATAGACATCATCAAAAAGAAAGTAATAACATTAATAATGGCAACTATTTATTAACTACTGTGTACCAGGCCCTAAGTTTTAAAAACGAAGTAACTTGAATAGAATTACAAAGTTGTAGGAGAGCTGTGATTCAGATCCTCAGGTCTGTCTGATTCTGAAATCTATACTCTTTACCGGTACATTATTCTATCTTTGTAATACAGAAGAATTAAAATATACCTATACTAAAGTAACTAGGGGTGTGTGTGTGTGTGTGTGTGTGTGTGTGTATGAGTGTGTCCCTTATCATTAAACATTTCATTAATGTATCCATTCAACTTAAGTGTTGTGCTAGAGTTGAGTGTAAACATAGGCCACCGTCCTTATCCTTAAGGGCTCAGAGTAGCAAGAAACACACTTATAAACCACAAAAGTGCAGTTCACTATGGTAGGTGCTATGGGAGATATCTGTACAGAGTACAGTGGGGTCACAAGGGAGTGGTTATTTGGTTCTGAAAGGTGGATATAATTGGAGAAGCAAGGATATAATTGGAGAGGAGCTGAGACTTCAACAGCATCATAAAAATAAGGCATTTGCCAGATAGGCAAAGTTCAGGAGGTAGAGAGGATATATTTGACAGGGAACAGAGCAGTTTGGTGTGTTACAGAAATTTGCAGTCACTGTGTGGAGGGTAGGATGTAGTTGTGATTTGATAAGTGATAATGGTAGACGTGGGCAAGAGCCAGATCATGGAGAACTTAACTAAGGAGTTCCGACTTTTCTCTTCCATATAATAGGGAACATTGAAAGTTTTTCAAAACATTTTAATCTAAAATTTCTCAAGCTAACAGTAGTTGCAGGAGCTACATGCCTTTTACCCAGATTCACCCAGTTGACAACATTTTGCTGTATTAACTGGTATGTTCACTCTGTAGGCACATTGCTTTTTTCCTGAATCCTTTGCTACTTAGATACAGACATTATACCTCTTTGCCCCTGTTTACCTCAGTATATTTCTTCTAAGAGCAAGGAGGTTCCCTTATACAATTATAACTCTTTATCAAATTAAGGAAATTTAATGTTGATGTAGCACTGTTACCTAATACAGCCCATATTCACATGTTCCAGTTATGATCTTAATAGAATTTTTTCCCATGAAATGTCCCAGTGATGATTTTTATAGTACTTTTATAGTACTATATTTTACAGTACCTTTTTCCTGGTATAGGATCCAGTCTAGGGATACATATTGTATTTAGTTGTCATACAGTTGAAAGGAGCATGAAATAGTATAAAATAGATTTTGGAAAGATCACCACTCATTATGGGGGATGGAATGGAAAAAATCTGTTAATAGAAGCAGGATGAGAAATTATAATATGGTAGCTGCTGGAATAGAGGAGGCTATGAAACATTTTTTTATGTTTTTAATTAATTTATTTACTTTTAAAGATTTTATTTGTCAGAGAGAGAGAGAGAGAGAGAGCGCGAGCACAGGCAGACAGAGTAGCCCACAGAGGCAGAGGGAGAAGCAGGCTCCCTGCCAAGCAAGGAGCACAATGTGGGACTCGATCCCAGGACGCTGGGATCATGACCTGAGCCAAAGGCAGCCACTTAACCAACTGAGCCACCCAGGAGTCCCGCTATGAAACATTTTAAATAGAATTCATAAAAATTAGAGAGGATTGAGTATAGAGGTATAGAAGTTTCTGGCTTGAGTCAAAGTTTTATAAGTTATATAAATTAAAGATTAAGAAGTAAGTGTTGAAAAACAGATATGGGAGTGGGACTGAGGACTAGAGGTATAAACTTGGGAACCATAAATATTGTGGATAAAGTTATAGGAGTAGTTGAAGCAAGCAGAAGAAGTATTATGGGAGAAGAGAGAATCATCCGGAGCCACAGGAGATGGAAATGTTTGAGGCAGAGGGAGGAAGAGCCAGCAAAGGAATGGTTGGAGAAGGAAGAGAGAGCAGTATAGTGGAAGCAAGCTGAAGAAGGCGGGAGTTTGACAATTGCAGATGCCAAACAGACTCAAAGTAAGTAAACTGAAAAACTGAAAGTAGTCATCTATATTTGCTAGGTAGGAGCTTGCTGGACTTGCCAGAATAGTTTCAGTGAGGTAGCAGGAACATAAACCAGATCACAGGGGATTGAGAGCTGAGAAGGACAGATAAAGTAGAGACAGATACAGTCACTTATTTTTTTCAAGTAGTTTGATTTTGAAGAGCAGAAGAGATAACTGGCTGGGTCTAGAGAATTTTTTTTTTTTTTTAAACTAATGGAATTCTTGAGAATAGTCACTGATTTTGTATCTTTTGAAATTTACTGAATGATTTGAGATTATTCCTGATGTTATGGCACTATTTAAGTATAATAAGAAATAAAAAAGCATACATTAAAAAGCTCTTAAACATTTCAGTTCTTTAACTCTGAAGTTATTTTTCTAATGCTTTAATGCCAGGAATTTTAAAAAATTTTGGAGTTCGAGAACATTTCCATTCTTTTGATTCTGAAATTATTTTTTCTAATACTTTAAGCCAAGAATTTTTAAGGTTTCTTTTATTGAACATAATTTGAAACATAAATGTAGAGAGACTGATATCTTTTATATACACCTCCAAGCCTCAACAGTTAATGTTCCTGTCAGTTTTGCTTCATCTTCATCTATTTTAGAACAGCGAATTCTAGACATCTTGTCATTTACCCTGACACAGCTAAGTATAAGGATCATGATTTAGAATTGCTGTGTTACAGATTTTCTAAGTAGTCCCACTTAAAAAGATCCAAAATTAAGTGAAACTGAATCTTTAACATTACAGAAAGATTACTCGCCTAGTCAGGAATTTTTCAAGGCATTCCTTAAAGTGTGATGGAATATGCAAAATGAGCAAATTTCAAAAATACATAGTGTTTAAGATTTACTCAGGAACTTCTATACTGAAGAACCTTAAATGCTATATAAGATACAATTCTGAAACATTCCATTTTTTCCCCATTTCTCTCTTTAATCTGCACTACTGTAAAAACTAAAAAATGTGCCCCTTGCCTCTGATGTTTCCATATTCTAATTGATCTTCCACATTTGTAGGATTCATTTTTTTGAAATACAGGTGTTATATCCCTGCTTAAAAATACCTAGCTAATTTCAAAGATCTTAATAAAACCTCTTACAGCCAGGGCCCTTCCTAGTTCTGTATACACACGTGCATGCGTGTGCACGCACGCACACCGCACGCGCGCGCACACACACACACACACTTTTTTTTTTTTGGGCCCATGGTGTATTTTTTCCCCCACTTTTTCTTTTGACAGAAATACTCTTCTGTATTTGTCTGATTGGAAATGGTTTTTTGAGGTTTAGGTAAAATCTCATATGTTACCTTTTTTTGGTAGTTCTCCTTGACACCACCTTTGACAGAATTAGATAACCTGTTATCTGAATTCCTATAACATATGATAAAACACATAACTCTTATCACAGTGTGCTGTTGTTACTCAATTTCTATCTCTTAGGCATCTCCTTGCCTCCACCTTTAATCAATATAAATTGCAGGTTATTCCCAGCAGCCAGTACTGTGCCTGAGATGTCAAAAGAATTCAGAAACATTTCCTTGATTTAATAAAATTATTTTTAGCATCAACATTTAAAATGTGATTCGGATGCTATGTTATATTCCTACCACATTATTTATAATAAGAGACTTGGGAACAAAACTATAATGGAACTTCTTTATTATTACACAACTTTTATGCTCTTTTATCCAATAAAGGCCAGTTGGGAGGCCAAGCTATGTATTAGACATAGAGTTTATAGGCATGAGCTCTGCTATTAATTTTATAGTCACATTTAGACAAAAAGATAAGGGAGTAAGGTTGTGGTAGGTAACATTGTGAGATGAAGTATTAAAACCATGGGAAACGGGGCGCTTGGGTGGCTCAGTCATTAAGCATCTGCATTCGGCTCAGGTCATGATCCCAGGATCCTGGGATTGAGCTCATATTGGGCTCCCTGCTTTCTGGGAAGCCTACTTTTCTCTCTCTTACTCACCCTGCTTGTGTTCCCTCTCTCACCGTGTCTCTCTCTGTCAAATAAATAAAATCTTAAAAAAAAAATAAAACCATGGGAAACAATATGAGTGAGAAGAGTATTTGGCATGTTGGCTTCAAAAGGAATGTTACTAAGTTGAGAAAGTTTCTGTGAGTAAATTATTTTTCAGTGAATTTAACAGTTTAGTAGGGAGACCCTGCCTTAAGGGAATGCAGCCGGTGGTAAACACAACAGTTCTTTACTTTCTTTGTCTGTGTCTATTTTTTTAATGAACTGTTAGTTCATAGTATGTTATTTTTATTACATACATTGTAAAGAATATTTTCTGTTCCCCTTTTATATAAACTCTGTTGCAGTTTTTCCCAAGGCCACTAGAATGCGCTGTAGTGCAGCGTTTCGTGTGTAGAAAGATTTTTTTTTTCCTATACACACAAACACACGCACACATGTTCATATATGTGTATATATATATGTACATATATATATAAATAAGCTCCATAATATTTTATTGCTACTTTAATTCCATCCTCAGACCAGTTCCTTTCAATCGCTATTTGACTTTTAGGAGGTATTATAACTTTGTGTTGGTAGATGAAAAATCTGAAGATTGACAATTACATTAAGAACCTTGTTTACTTTCTGGTAACTAAGTAAAATTAAGTGGCTATATTCTCTAACAATCAACATTATTACAATACGTTGAAATAGGCTAGGAAATGTTTGATCTGGTTATGAAATGTTTGTGATTAACGGAAACATTGGGAATAGAGAAAAAGATATTCTAGTTAATTTGGAACAAAAGTATTTATTAAAATTTTTTTAAAAAGAAGAAATACAGGGACGCCTGGGTGGCTCAGTTGGTTGGACGACTGCCTTCGGCTCGGGTCATGATCCCGGAGTCCCGGGATCGAGTCCCGCATCGGACTCCCAGCTCTATGGGGAGTCTGCTTCTCTCTCTGGCCTTCTCCTCGTTCATGCTCTCTCTCGCTGTCTCTCAAGTAAATAAATAAAATCTTTAAAAAAAAAAAAAAAAGAAGAAATATATGCATGTTGTTAATTAGCCAAATAACACGGTATGGTCTTCCTTATGCATTGCATTCCCTTACCAAAGGAAATCTTGCTAATATCTTATGCATCATGTATTTTTCCAGAAATCTTCTATGCATATGAAGTATATACATATATATATGTATATATAAAAACACGTATATAAAATAAATAATCTTTTTTACTTTGAACTATAAGAGACTCTTAATCTCACAAAACAAACTGAGGGTTGCTGGGAGGTGGGGGAGAGGGATAGGGTGGCTGGGTTATGGACATTGGGGAGAGTATGTGCTATAGTGAGTGCTGTGAAATGTGTAAGCCTGATGGTTTACAGACCTGTATCCCTGGGGCAAGTAATACATTATATGTTAATAAAAATTTTTTTAAAATTCTTTTTTATTTTTAATAGGTGCATATTATTACAAAACATTTTGTACATATGCAAAACGTAAAAAGACTAATATATAATATGCTCATATACTTGCTACCTACCTTAAATAGAACACAGCTGTCTTTAATTTTCATAGGTTTTCTTAAGATTCTCCTTTATAGGGGCGCCTGGGTGGCTCAGTGGGTTAGGCCGCTGCCTTCGGCTCAGGTCATGATCTCAGGGTCCTGGGATCGAGTCCCGCATCGGGCTCTCTGCTGAGCGGGGAGCCTGCTTCCCTCTCTCTCTCTCTGCCTGCCTCTCCATCTACTTGTGATTTCTCTCTGTCAAATAAATAAATAAAATCTTTAAAAAAAAAAAAAAAGATTCTCCTTTATATAACCTTGATTTTTCTGTTATAGCTGCAAAATAATATGAATCCCAGTACTTTGCCCATTTGACCAAAGAATTTCCATTTCCTCTAGCCCTTTTTTGAAATATAAAAACTAATTTATGTTACATGCTCAATTAGTTTTTTATAAAAAAAATTAACTTGAAATTTGGGTATATTATCCCCTCATTCCTTCTTTATCACTTTATTACTTTCGTTTTTCAAATTATTATTATTGTTGTTGTTATCCTAACCTTATTACATTTAATATTTATTATAAAAGGCCTCAATATTTTAGGGAAGCAAATCAGTCAAAATACATAAATGCATTATGTAAGTATGACCATTTTGGGTTGACCTTTAAAATTTTTACTTTATCTGGATTACTTTTCTGGTCTCAGATGGTTAAATCTGAAATGGTGAAATCAGGTTAGCCAGAAATAATTATATTCAGCTAGCTTTAAAAGGGAAATAGATACGAATTTCTGTTCACAGTTCTTCCTGAAAAGGCAAAGGATATCTTGACTATTAAAAAAATTTGTTCATTCCTGTTGAAATATCTTATTCAACACTGGTGGTTAGGGCTGATTCCCCCTCCCTCCTTTGGGTTGTTTACTGTAATGCATACTTGATAAATCATAATTGCCTGACAAGGCACAGAGTATTATAGATTACTTAAAACATTTTTTTGAGTATAATTGATACACAATGTTACATTAGTTTTGGGTGTCCAACACAGTGATTCAATATCTCTATATGTTATGCTATGTTTGCCATAAATGTTGCTACCATGTGTCACCATACAGTGCTATTACAGTATCATCGACTGTATTCCTTGTGCTGTACCTTTTATTCCTGTGACTTATTCATTCCATAACTCAAGCCTTTATCTCCTACTTCCTTCCCCCATTTTGCCCATTCCCCCACCACCCTTCCCTCTGGTAATTCTCTGTTCTGATTCTGCTTTTTTTTTGTTTTTTCTTTTCTTTTTTTTTTTAGATTCTACATATGAATGAAACCACTTGGTATTTGTCTGTCTTAGTCTTATTTCACTTAGCATGATACCCTTTGGATCCATCTATGTTGTCACAAATAGCAGGATCTCACTCTTTTGTTATGGCTGCATAATGTTCCATTGTATGTACATATCATTAGATGAGTTTTCTTTTTATAAATACATCAATTTTGAGAAAGGTTAGTCTTCTACAAGTTTATTTCATGATCCAAATTTATTTACTGCCTTTGATAGTAGAATTATACTTTGGCAATCATCAAGGAAATTTGAATACTATAGAAAGTAGAATGTGATATGTAATTATAGAAAGATTTATGATTCCCAGTGTTACTCTTTTATTTGTTATAATGACACTTAATGGTGTAACAATAAAAAAAATAATGATGACCACTTTGACATCGTGGAAGGCTGTTTTGAAAGGTAGCCAGGACTAATGTATATTGATGACTACTCCTGTTACATATCCTCAAGTTCATTTAAATATGTTTAAGATGGTTTGTATTTTCTTATTTCTTTGTTAGAGCCAAATACCACAAGTTGAAATATGGAACAGAATTGAATCAGGGAGATATGAAGCCGCCAAGCTATGATTCTGGTAAGCTAATTTTAAAGGAAGTTTAAATGATTAAAAAGAAGTTGACATCTAATATTTGTAGCAGCAATATTTTTAACTGCAAATTAATTTCTAATTATTTGTGTGTTAGTGATTTTTTCTGACCTACTTTATTAGCGCTAATCACTTAGTGTTGTTTCGGTGATTTTCCATTACCTTCCTTTCTTTTTCCTCTTCCCCTTTCTTTTAGTTTCCCATTTTCTGCTTATGTTCTACACTTCCTGGAAGGATCAGAATTCATGGGGTAAACACACTAACATAACTGTGTCTTGCTGGGTTTCCCAGTATTAATGGGAACTTCAAGATGTGCAGTACAAAGCACATGATGCCCTTGAAATCCCGAGAGAAAGAGAAGGAATGACAGAGTTCAGAGATACTTTCTCAAGTACAGGGAATTCCTAATCCCTTCAACCTAATCCCTCAATTGCAGGTGCAGAATTATTCTTGGATTTTCTTATGCACAGAAGATTCTGCAGTCAGACCATCTTTTAACAGCTGAAACATTTATTATCTTTTTGTGTTATTTCTTCTTTTTTTTTCTCCTACCTTCCTCTTCCTTTCTACAAAAATAGCACTTTGTAAACAATCAGATATTAAGGGTATAGATTTAATTGACTTATTAGTAGGTATAACAGTAAGAAAACTTGTTCAAAAGTTATGTTTCAAATGAGTATGTTTTGACATAATTTCAGATTAAATTTCTAGATCAAATATCTGAAGATACCAATTATTGTTTCTATCATTGTCTAAAGTATATGCCTTTTACTAGGGGTTTTATGTATGTAAACCTTAATTCTTAAAACAGTTGCTCATAAAGATGATATTGTTCTTATTTTACCTATGTGAAATTTGAATTCAGAGAAGTGGAGAAACTTGTATAAGATCACACAACTATTAAGTAATGGGAATATAGATCTGAGCCCAGGTATAATGACTCCCAACATTCATATATATTTTTAAAATTTGTTTGTTTGTTTATGTAATCTCTACACCAGGGTAAGACTCGAACTCATAACCCTAAGATCAAGAGTCACATGCTCTTCTGATTGAGCCAGCCAGCTGTCCCCAACCTATAAAAGTCCAAAATTCATATTAATTCCATTTTACCACACTGCTTCTGTGTTTGACAATGTATGAAAATGAAAAAAAACCTTATAATGTAAGTTCTGAATGTGCTGCTAACTTAAAAGTTCAATTCAGTGTGGTAATGTTCACACATTTCCCCAGCTGAATAATGAAGCCTTGAGATTTAGAGCAGTAACAGTTGATCATTGGCCTATTTTTTCTTTGTTTTTTAAATTGTTCTGTCTTACTTTGATGTCTCTCCTTTTGACTTGAGATGCACTTAAATGTATTAAATTTAAACTATTTATTAAAGGCTGTCCTAAAAGTATCTTGTCTGATTCATAGAAATGATTTACTCAGAACTTTTATATAAAAAAAGTTTGTTTCCTTATTTTTAGATATTATTTTAGGAGTATAAAAGTCTAGTTGCAATGTATGCAAATTGTTTATGTTTATAAGTAAATAGTGTGGTTCTAGAAAAAGTTTGACTCTTATGCATGTAAGTTCATCTCTGCCCTGATACTTGTGGTATTAATCTTTCAGGGATTGCTCTGCTGCTTATCTGAAACTGGGAAAATAGTGGAAATAATTCACAGCTTTCAGGTTTATTTTCTTAGTATACAACACATGGTTAGTACCTAGTATGCTTCCATCTATTGATCTTTCATTGTTTATTTAAAAATACTAAATATGGGGCACCTGGGTGGCTTAGTGGGTTAAATAAAGCCTCTGCCTTCGGCTCAGGTCGTGGTCCCAGGATCCTGGGATTGAGCCCCGCATCAGGCTCTCTGCTCAGAGGGGAGCCTGCTTCCTCCTGTCTCTCTGCCTGCGTGTGATCTCTGTCTGTCAAATAAATAAATAAAATCTTTACATAAATTAATAAATAAAAATACTAAATATGTAATGCTTGTCAGACCCAGCATCAAATTCAGTGAAAAAGGTAGCCCTATTGAATTTTTACAGTGAAGATTAAAAAAAAAGTGATCACAGTAAAATGACATGTATAATGGGGAAGATAATAGGTGTTATGGAGCACAATATCTGGTCCTAAGTAGTCAAATGGTATTCAAAGTTAACATCTGAAGGACAATTAAGAATTGGCCAGGGAAAATGAACTTACTAAATATTTGCTGAATGAGAGGTGGGAGGAAGGCAGAGGGGAGAATCTGGCACATTTGAGAAATAAAATAACTGGCTAGTAGAGAAAGGGAGGCAAGGAATATTTCTAGACACAGCAGGGGAAGGGGGCAGGGCAGATTGTGAAGTATCTTACAGGGGTCTTGTAAAATATTTTAAGGAATTCGCATTTTATCCTAAGAGTTTTGAGAAGGTATTTGAAGGATCAGCAGCAGTGTAGCAGGTGGGTCAGAGAGCAGCCGGACCGGTGGGGGGGGGCTGGCGGGAGGTCTGTTGCTGCCTCCTGGCTGAACGGAGAAGGGTGCCTTGACCAGGGCACTGACTGCACTGACTGGACGTCAAGAGACCGGGGGGAGGGGGGTGTTGTGTTGAGAAAATACTTCTGGAGTAGAATCTGCAGGAATGAGTTCCAGTTTTGATGTAAGGGGATTTAAAAAAAGGGGACATTCAGAGATGACCCCCATACTTCTAGTTCCCAAAACTAGATCGGAAGTAGATTGGGAAGATTGAAAGATAAATCACTTTTGGATGTATTAGTTAGGCAGTCAAGTGAAGATGGCTGGTAAGATGCTGGCTCTCTGGGTCTGGAGCTCAAACTGAAAGTATGGGTCTGATGTATACATTCGAGAGGCATCAGTACATGTTCCCAAAGGCACTCAGGTCATTGGAGAGGAGGAGGAGGCGCCTCCCCCCAGACCCTCCAACTCCAGACTTTATTCAGAGTGAGAGGAGGACCTGGATTGGAGCCCTGAGGACTGGTAGAAGAATAGAAAGTGGAAAAGGAAATAACAAGAATTATCTTAATGGTAGGATGGAAACCAGGAGAAGAGAGGGATTCCAGAAGTAAGGACTCTAAAGCACTATGGTTAATAACCAGAGGTTCTAAAGAGTAGCTTTAAGATTTAGTGATACATGGGTCATTACTGTGGGCAGTTCTGGAGAAAAGGGTAGAAACAAAGATATGAGTAGAATATGAACACTAAGCCACAGTTATCTTTTCAGGAAGCTTAGATTGTGAAGGTGAAAGAGAGGGATAGCTTAAAGGGTACATGGGGTCAAGGAAAGTGTGTGTGTTGGGGGGGGAGATGTGTTTCTTAGAAGAGGAGCAAATAAAAATGAAAGAGAAAAGATAGTCAGAATCGGAAGGACAAAGAATGGAGGGAGGAGCATGTCTTTTATTCTCAAGAAAGAATGGAAACATTAGGTGATGGATTTGTAGGTTTGGGCTTCACTTTGGTGGTGAGTATTTAATGTGATGGCTTTATGTGTGGGACTGGATTACCTGCTTAGAGTGTATGAAAGGTTTAAGAAAAGTAGAGAAGTTTAAAATAAGAGCAGGAGAGCAAACTGATCACAAACAGTAGGATTGGGAAAAGCTAAGGGTCCAGTTGAGGAGTGTGATCGTGAATTCATATACATGCATTGGTTTGCACCCTTGACAGCTTGGGTAAAAATTCTTGAATTCATGGAGAGACCAGACGGACAAGAAATTTGAGGACATAGACTAAAGAATAGTTGAAGTGGTAGACTGTGAACTGAAACTCGAAAGGAATGGAAGTGAGGACAAAAGGAGGCTAATGGGTAAAAGTGAGGGGATAGGCTGTGGTCCGGAGCAGGCCAGCCAACTTTTCCTGTAAAGGCCAGATAGTACTATTTGTGCTTTTTAGGCCATATGTGCTCTGTTGCAGTTACTCAACTCTGACATCCTAACATGAAAGTAGCCACAACACATACGTGAATGAGTACGGCAGGCCACATTTGACTTGCAGCTTGTAATTTGCTGGCCCCTGGTCTAAGGTTCCAGCTAAGGAAGAACTGGTGAGGTGGGAATAGGAGCTTGCAGAAAATGCTCAGAGAAGGAGTTTGTATCTGTGCTTGTTCTTCATAGTGACAGGATCTAAGGTATGACAGCTAGAGAGGGTGGTGGTTGTGGGGAGGCTGAAGTGGATCACCCACATGAATATTAACTTTGCTTAAGATGAGGTAAACGTTTGGTTGCAGAGGAGGCATGTAAGCCTGGTTCCAAGCGTTATTGAGGGATTTGTGGGTGGCAGTGATGAGGACAGTGACTAGGAGAGGGTAGAAGGTGGTGTATCCAAGCAGGGTACACTTTAAAGAAGCAGGAATTCTTCTAGTCTTTGCTCTTTTATCCATTTACAGTATTTCTTTTTAAACTGATAATCCAGTCATTTTCTGAGACAATTTTCACAATAAAATTAATTTCCCTTCTAACTTTTTCTCCCCCCTCTACCCTAGGAAATTTTACCCCAGGTTATGTTAAAATCTATTTATCTTCCATATTTTAGCTTCTTTTATTTAATATTAGAAGCCAGGTACATAATAAAAATGAGTATTTTTATCCAGAATGACAAATTCTGTCTTTTAATTGAGATGTTTAGACCATTTACTTTTCATGTGACTATTTATATGGTTAGATTTAAAGCTACCCATCTTGCTGTTTGTTTTCTGTTTGTTCAGTCTGTTCTTTAATACCTTTTCCTCTACTGGATTTCTTTGGGATAATATAGTTATTGGTTATTTTTTTAAATTATTCTATTTTTATCTCTTGCTGACTTACTAGCTGTAACTCTTTGTTATTTCGGTGGTTGCCTTAGGGTTTACAGTATACTTTTTTTTTTAACTTGGCGCAGTGTGTCTTTAAGTGACAGTATACCACTTCTTACAGTATGAGAGCCTTGTAAATATGGATTTCCATCTCTCTTTGGCAGTTGTTTTCACATTATTTTGCTTCTATTATGTTGTAAGTTACACACTACATTATTATTATTTTTTAAAGATATTATTTATTTATTTCTCAGAGTGAACACAGGCAGACAGAGTGGCAGGCAGAGGCAGAGAGAGAAGCAGGCTCCCTGCTGAGCAAGGAGCCCGATGCGGGACTTGATCCCAGGATGCTGGGATCATGACCTGAGCCGAAGGCAGCCGCTTAACCAACTGTGCCACCCAGGCGTCCCTACATTATTATTTTTGTTAAACAGTCAATTCTCTTAAAGAGATTTAAACAATCTAAACAGTATATATTTCCAGTGCTCATCATTCTTTGTGTGGATCTATATTTTCTGGTGTCACGGTCCATCTACCTCAAGGACTTTTATATATCCTATAATATGGGCTGCTGCCGGTGAATTCTTTCAGCTTTTGTGTGTCTGAAAGTCTTTCTTTTGCTTGCTTCCATTGTTTCTGATGAGAGATCTTCTATTAAGCTTATCTCCATTCTTCTGTATGCAGAACATGACCTTTTTCTCTGGCACTTTTAAGATTTTTTATTTTGTCATTGGTTTTAAGCAATTTCATTATCGTGTGTTTTGGTGTAGTTCCCATGTGTCCCCCTTTCCAGTGTTTTCTTGTGCTTGGGGTTCATTGAGTCTCTTAGATCTGTGGATTTATAGTTTTCGTGAATTACTGAACTTTTCAGCCATTATTTCCTCAGATACTGTGTTTGTATGCCACAATCTAGAAACTCTGTCAGGGTGGTAAGCTGGAATAATCAGTGTGCTGTGTGCTTCCTTTTTCTCAGGGATCATTGTCCTTTGTTGCCTGACAGCAGGTCTTAACCATGATTTCATCTATTTTGTTTCAGGGTGAATTGGATCCCTGTTACTTCCAACTTGACTGGAAGTATCAGTCAACTACTTTTATATTACCAAGCAGTTCAACTCTTACCAACTTTAAAATCCTCCCTTTTGTTTGATGTCATTTTTTTTAACTTGATAAAGTGAGAATGAATCTGATAGTTGATTGAGAGAACTGTGAATTTTAGCTTGGATAAGGAAATGTGGGGAAAATCAAGTTCGCATGTATAAGAGTTTTTTTTTCTCTTTAACTTTAGACTTTTTAAAAAAAACATGTAACAGGGAGTCAGAAATCTATCTCAATGCATGAATATACTTTTAAAGAGGGTGAAGATGCATTCTTATAGGCTTAATTTATTTTTTATTAAGATAGTATTCACATAAGTAAAATTCACTTTTTTAGTGTTTTCGCAAAAGCATATAATCTTGTTACTACTACCCTTTGTAGTCAGCCCCTTTGCCACCAGTCTAATCCCGTGGCAGCCACTCATCTGTTTTATGTTCTTATAGTTTTGCTTTTTCTAGAAAGTCATATGAATTCCAGAATCATGCAGAATATAGCCTTCTGATTCTAGCTTTGCTCACTTAGCATAATGCATTTGAGATTCGTTCCTGTTGCTGCGTATCTGTAAATAATTCCTTGTAAATAGTATTCCATTGAGTGTATGTGTTGTACTCTGGTAACATCACTAGCTGCCAAAGTAGGCACAGGCAGTGGAGTACTTCTGAGGGTGGCTTAGAGAGGCCTGTACTGATGGGAAATTAGATGACCTCAAAAGTTCCTTCACATATGAAATTTTTAGTCTTTTGGAATGCCACTGTAAGTATTACTTGGCAAGTATAGCTTACTTGACTTAAGATCTATTAGAACATACTGTAGTATATTCCTGAATGTGTGGAACCATTTGTGAACCATAGTTCTTGAATTTGTAGGTCAGTGGAAACAATATGTGTATTGTTTTTCCTAGGTATGGGGACATTATTTTTGCCCTTTTTTTAAAAGTATACCCTCTGAGGTCATACCAAAGTAATCTACCTTTTTGAGGTAACTTAATCTTCTTGCCGCAGTCTGGTCTACTGCTGTTTCTTTTGATTTTCTTTCTTTCTTTATTTTTAATGTTATGTTAGTCACTGTACAGTACTTCATTAGTTTTTGACGTAGTGTTCCATGATTCGTTATTTGCATATAACACCCAGTGCTTCATTGCAATACGTGCTCTCCTTAATACCCATCACTAAGCCAACCCATGCCCCCACCCCTCTCTCCTCTGAAACCCTCCGCCTGTTTCCTGGAGTCCACAGTCTCTCATGGTTCATCTCCCGCTCCAACCACTCCCCTCCTTTATTTTTCCCTTCCTTCTCTTAATGTTTCTTTGGTGTATCACAGAGCTTGGCCTGATTATTTTAGGAGGAAAATTGAAAATGGAAAATCTAATTCTTATTTATATATTTCTTTAATTTTTTATCGTTGCAGTGATAGCATGTAGAGGGAAACGTGAGCGCTGGACTCAGACATGATTTCAGCACTTAATTGGAAATCATACAGTTAACTTGTAAAACTCATCTTTTTCATCTTTAAAATGGGGATAGTAATAACACCTATCTTTTCAGGTTGTAAAGATTAAAGGAGATAATGAATGTGGTTTTTTTTTTTTTTAAGATTTTTATTTATTTGACACACAGAGAGAGAAATCACAGGTAGGAAGAGAGGCAGGCAGAGAGAGAG